>NC_090946.1:31495624-36495624 GCF_040807025.1 Struthio camelus
TCATTATTCCCAAGACAAATATGATCATTAGGGCAGGACTGGCGTGACGTGTAATTTTCTCATCTGCGTAGGGCTCTGCCTGCAAAATCTTGCATACTCAAGTGTGCGTGGTTCAGAAGGATTCTGAATGACACAGCACCATCTGCAGATAACCCAACCATGAAAGCTCCTTAAAAAAACAGAAATAGAGTTTCCACAGCAGCATGTAAAAAATACTTATGGTTTATTGGAACATGCTTTAAAAATGTACATGGAAACACAGTCAGAAGAGTAATAAGAAAACTGCACTATTTCCAGGCATTATTTATCCCATAACTTTTTCTGATTTTCCAAGTCCTTTCTAAAAGCTAGCAATGAGAGAAAACAAATCAATCAGTCTGTGCTGTAAACAAAACATCATTTCTCTTTCTGTCCCTAATGGTGTATCAGTAATATTTCAAAATTCTGACAACAAAACTATCAGTTAACATGTAAAAAATGCTCAGCAAAAGGGATTAGTGACACAACTGAGAAGTCAAGATTTGTGCATCTGGCATCACAGTGATGGTCACCAGCAAAAAAGAGATGTCTGCATAATGTAATCCATTTTCTGGTCACCTTCTACACTGCATATGTAATAGGTATTGCTAGTTTACCATGAGGTCAATCCTGCAAGTCCTTTTTCCACTTCTGGCTGGGATTCATCATCTTCAAAACATTTCAGCTCTTCTGATATGAACAACATGGGGCAGTAGCTCTATTTTCTTTTGCATCCTGTAACATTGAACGGAATGCTAGTGTTCAATAAATTAAGATTAATTGCTGGTCAGCTAAGTATCAGCACTACTGAAGTAGTGGATAAACAACATTTGAGCCATTGCTTCCAGAATCAATATCTCTGCCTCACATACTTCCAGACACTATCTGTTGCTGTCACTCTCCTAGCAGACAGTGGAGTTCTTAATGCTAAACCATAAAATCCATAGTGGAAGATTGAACTGTGAGGAAATCCCTTCTTGGGGAAGGGTACTTCAAAAACACAGTCAAGCACCATCAGAGTCCTGAGAACGTGCTTTCTGGAAATTGTTCTCTTCATCTGGCAGGAGGCTGTATGTGCTAATGCAGCCTAATGTTTTGCTGCTTAAAGCTACCTAGTACACTCATAATGAAAGTCTGCTAACCCTGGAAAGGGAATGTGGGGTCACCGGGACCCTCTCTGCAGCATTGTATCATGCACTCAGACATGCATTATGCTAGCATCAGGGGAGAGTTCAACCCCTCCAGACCCCGCAGGGCTCCTCTCCATGCACAGAACCATTTGCTCCCCTGAATCACTGGGCAGACTACAAAAAATATGGTCTGGACTTCCTCCATTCAGAGAGAACCACAGTTTTTACTCTTCGACTTGGAACCCAACAGGGCTAAGGAGCAAGCTGTCTGGCTTATGTAAGAGTCAAATCTAAATCAAACTCACTTCAAAAAAGTCAGTCTCTAAAAACCTAGAGATGTTTATTTTACACCAGAAGGAGTAACTTTGTGTTTCTAATTACCTTCCCTCCTCTAATTGTCAACATTGGCACAAATCTCACTACTATTTGCAGCACTAAGAAGCAGCTAAATTTGAGTCCTGTTGTGTTGGGTTCTCTTTAACCCGCTCTCCCAACAGCTAGGAATCACCTAGATGGATAGGAGGGAAAAAAGACACAGGGGAAACATCATCTGCCCTAGGTCATAGGACAGCTCACGGCAGAGCAGGCAATAAAATTCAAGTTCTTTATTTCCAGATCAATAGCTAGTATGAGAACACGCTAAGTTTTTTAATCACCTACTGCTAGTGTAATTAAGGTCATATTTCAGGCAGATTTATACTGGTTTTTAAATTAATTAATATAATATTATTTTGCTTTCCATATCACTCTTCATTCTAGTATCTCAAAGGGGCTAACATAAATCAATTAAAAATGGCAACAACCCTAACAGCAAGGGCTGCGCCTGTACACCTTTTTCACAGTTGAGGAGTTCACAATACAGAAAGTTAAAGCCACACAGCAAAGCTAGTCCCAGGGAGTCTTGCCCGCTAGCCAGCTGTGTGTCCCAAAGATTGTTCTCTCTGCTTCAGCTTCAAGGATATTAATAATTTCCCTGGAACACCTATACAGAGCTGTTAAAGAGTGGTGTTGGCTCTCCGCTGAGCAAAGAAGTTTGATTTCTAGTGAAGTTTAAATGTAACTAACTTCCTGCAATACATAGCCACTAATGATGAGCATACTGCATAAGCTCTGGCTAGTTTTCTCTCTCTTAGGTGAGGAGCACCCTGTGTGTGCTCCTGAACCATTTGCAAGTCTCCTTGAGCTGCTGAGCTGGTGAGGCAACTTGCTAGGCAACAGTCAGCATTAGGCAAGGCAACTCGTGTTTCCACTGCAGTCCACAAGAGAACTGGTGTTCTGACAGGCACCAACCCAAAGCAAAGAGGAGAGAAGAACGGAAAACATCAGCCATAAAGAAAGATTGAACATAAGCCTTCAGCTAATATAACTTATCTGGTAACTCTTCTCCTCCAGTCCAAGCCAACAGCTGGTTTGCAAAAGAATAACAACTGCTAAACAGGCAGCCATTAAAAAGTGACAGATTGAAACCTCTGATCAAACTTAAGTTGATCTGTTAAGTATCTTCCCAATTGTCACCATTATACCAAAAAAATAGAACAGGGGTCCGTTAATGAACATCTACAGGAATTCATGCGATGGCTGATTTTATTTGCAGTTGACACAAGGCTCTTCAATGAAGTATCTGTGGATCCTTTATTAATCCATGGCCAGTTTGCTGTCATACCATGTCAAGGAATCTAAATGGAAACTACGTGCTTTGCTTTATCTTTGCAATTCTTTGTTTCATTGTTTGCTTGTTTTCAAAGATTGCATCTCAGATTAATAAGGCTGGTGTCATGCAGAATAAAGGAGGGATGTGTCAGACTAATTCTCACAGTTACATGTGCTCCTGGCTCAGTGATTATTTCCCTATTTTAGCAATAATTCTTAAAATTTCTGTTACCTCCATTTCATCTATAGGAGAAAACAATTGGTTCCCATTTGAATAAGCTGAAAAGCCACCTAAGGCCTGATTCTTTGTTCTATTTAAGCATATAAATCAGCAATAATGCAAGTCAATGCTTTACACCAAAGTAAGTACAAGGGAGAATCAGGTATGAAGAATATAATGAATGCATGGAATTTTTCTAGATGTTTCGACTCCTTTAGTGGAATCACAGCTTCATTAAAATCAATGGAAACTTTCACCAATAAGCTCAGTGAGTCCTGAATTTCACCAACAAGCTCTTAGACTCCAAGAAGCGATAGTTATCATTACAAATGGGCAGACATCAGATCAATGGGACGCTCCATTTGTAGCTAATGGTGAAGAAATTAACTGTTCAATTTCAATCTCTTTCTGGATTGTGGCACATACCAAGACATTTTTAGACCCAAAAAATGCTT
Organism: Struthio camelus; assembly: GCF_040807025.1. Lineage (NCBI taxonomy): Eukaryota > Metazoa > Chordata > Aves > Struthioniformes > Struthionidae > Struthio > Struthio camelus. Next base: position 31,499,098 of record NC_090946.1, read on the forward strand.
TGTGTAGCAATATGGCAGTGGTGGCAAATGGCAAGAATCATGGTTTGCCAACAAGAAGTCCAATTCAATAGAATGAAAGAAGGCTTTTGGCTGCTGGAGCTCCCTCTTCTTCCAGATACAGCCACGGATCAACATTCATTTCTGTTAAATTTGACCTAACTGCTCAAGCCATTTTCCACCTTGCTGGTATCTTCTGCAGTGCCTCAGGAGTCAAAGCAAGACGAAAGACTGATATACATTGCACAATGCTATACATTAGGGAAAAAAAATCTTTCCAGACATCCATAGTTAAATAATTGACCTCCTGTAGGATTTAACATTTACAATAGTATGATAACTGCTAACTTTTGCAAAATAAATGTCACTTTTTTTTAAAATCAGTCATCGCCCCTGCCTTAATGAATTCCACACATTGCCTATAAACCATAACTCTTGATTCAATAATAGGACAAAGGCCAAATAATGATCACGAGAAAAAATATAGGAATAATTTGCAGGGACATAAATGAGTGGCCTATTGTTTACTGCAGAATAATAGCTCTTCACTAGTTACCAAAGATCAGGAGTTCATTTATGAGATACTATCTTTTTCTAAAGAAAATTTACAAAAATGTTGCATATATGGCAGTGCTCTGAGCCAATATACTTAAGTCTGAAATCATAAATAGCTTCTGACAACTAAAAAAACCCAAGAAAATAAAACCTCTTTTTTTTTTTAAATGAAACTCATTTTTCAGCAGAAAAGCTGGAAAACACAATTTTTCCTTGAAAATTGTTGACAGAAAAATTTCACCAGTCTCTGCAAGACAGCAGCAAACTAGATACCATTAACAGCTGGTTACCCATGGGCAGTGTTGGAATGAGCCAGTGCGAAATGCCTAACATGATAGATGACATGATACTTGGAGTTACAGATGTACGGTCTTAAGTGAAATGAAATATGGCCTCCTCTTGATTCAACACCACTTTAATGCCCTACTTCTTCACTGCAGCACTGTCTGCAGCATTTACACTATACTGATATTTGTATTGTCAAATACTTTTACTTCTCAGCTCCCTGCCTTGTCATAAGAGTGCATGACTGGCTGTATTATCTCAGCCTATCCAACCCAGTATCTGGTCTCTAACAGCAGCAAAGAGTGGATGCCTTCAGAAGAATGAAAAAAACAAAAGAGAAAAAAAATCCAGCATTCCTCTATTTTTAACCCCTATACTTTTCAAAATAATTGCACTTCTTGCAGAATCATGTCCTTGGAGAGCAGATGACATGTTTCCTTTAAAATAGAGACTGAATGCACTGGCAGTCTTCAGTGCGAAACAAAGCAGCAGTCATCAAATATGCCACCATCTGCTAGAGACAAGACAATTCAAAAGAAATAGGCAAGAAATGCAGAAGGAGCTGAAACAGTTACTGACACGGGGTACTGGTTGTAATTTTGCTTCATAAAATTATGAACTTCTAAGAACTTTTTGAAATTTTAGATTTGGCTATCAAATCCATCAGTCTTACAATGATCCTAGTGAGGAAAGCACATAGGCTTCTGTTCTTGATTCTGTATGCTATTTAGACCCCAAAAAGAGTATTTATGGGAAAGACAATAAGAAATATTATTTTGGTCTAGCCATGTAGTACAACAACTTGAGTTTGCTGCTAAACTATCCCTTATATGATACATAACGACCAGTGAAGAAAGCACAGCTTATTTGTCTGAGGATCAGTAAGATCTATACCTGCGCTTTAACGTGGTTTCTGTGAGCGAGTCAGCGGCTGAGAATAAAGCTGGGATCAGCTGTCTCCCAGAGCTGAACTTTTTTTTTCACAAATACTTAGAGCTACAAGCAGAGATCGTACAAACAATGCATCCACTCCCATCAGCTTCTGGATTCCTGACATGAGTCTACAAACTCATCCGAAGAAGTGACATGCCAAGAAAGCTGATGCCAGACAAAAACTCTGTATGTGGAAAGGCCTTCACAATCAAAGTTTTAAACTGTGCAAGTTTTCTCATCCTTTGCTAGAAATTACTCTAGCCACTCTTTATTCACTACTACTTTCACAGCTCTTCTTTTTACCTGAGATGGAGGGAGCTGTAGAAACAGGTTATATTTCTGAATAGAAACTCACAGATTTTCAAGATACCTTCATTGCTGCATTTCTCTCCAGTTATATGGAAAGGATGAAAGAAAGGATGAGTGTGCGTGTCAGTGTCTGAGACAGACAGACAAATTTAACATGTAAAGCATTTTTCAGGTGCTTTTTCCAATCTAATGAAAGGTCTTGTTTCCCTCTCTCATGCCCACACCCACCTCTGTTCTCCACCCTAACTCCTGTGCCTCTCTGCGCTTGCTGCACAGGTGCTGGACAGGGCACCTGGCCCCTCACAGCTTCTCCTCACAGCAAATCTCAGTCCCGGCACGCTGACCCTTGAAATATGGCACCACTAGCAATCGGCTTCATCAAGCATGCTTTGAAAGCCAGCAATACTACTTAGAAACATTTCTTTAAATAAGTGTGGCCATTAGGAAATACACAGCTAAGTTAAAAAACATATCACTTTTCTGAGTCCAGCTACTCATATTTTAATTTTTGCAACAGAACAACTGGTCTGCTTTACACCGCCATGAAATATTTTAATTTTCAGTGCCATTATGCTGTTTGCAAGTCCTGCATACAGGATATCAGCAAAAGATTCTTAACTCTCCAAACCTGATATAGGCCCTTAGAAAGCATGACCTAGATTACACGTCTGCAGAAATGATATCACAGTACTGCCTCCCAACGTACCCTGTAACTCACTTGTCTTCAAACTATCCACCATCTATTGTGCTTTATTTGAAACCGCTACTCACTCTGGGTGGAGCTTATGCCTAAAATAGACCAGATAAACTCCAGTCATCGCCTCACAATACTTTTTTTTAATTTAATCTTTAAAAGGACAGGCTGCTAGTTAACTGAGAGTCCCCTGCTTGATTGACAGTATCTGTCAGAGGCAATGAACTCCACTTGAACATTGCCTTTATGTTCCTGTGTAAAGTTGTTCAACTGTGACCCTTCCATCTGTTCCAGCTAATCTGAAAGTCATTTAGGCCCGCTTCTCCATTCATCCTAAACACAGCGCATTCTCCTGTTAACACACATATGCAAAGTTGTCAGGCTGTCAGCTACGTAAGGGCTTTTTTTTCTCTCTCTCTTTTTTTTTTTGGAAACTCTCACGACATCTGTGTAAACATTCCCTCATAGCAATTATAATTAAAAAAAAGTTATCAGAAACTACTTCAGATCTTGCTAATTCCTTTTTATGAAGATGCAAGTAATTCTCGTACATCACTTCAGAAAAGATTCAAAATCATCCTTTAAGGACAGGCCAGGTAGCTAACTTCAGTATCCCAATGTGCATGTGCCAGCCTCCATATTTTAAAGATTGAGACAAATGATTGCCTAGACAACAGTATAAGAGCTTTACCAAAAAGCGTTCTGAAGACAGCTATTGAACTTTTAAGGCTTTGGAAGACTACTATTCAGAAATGACTGATCAGGATTCAAGCCAACTTCAAATATCTAAGACTATCGTCACTCATTTGCTATGTAACTTGAAAATTCATATTGACTTCCCCTAAAAATCTAAAAACTCCTAACAATTTGATACTCTTAATTAATTTGATCTTTTAAATTCATCTTGCACAACAGGTCAGAAACTATTCCGCTAACAAAGTCAGCACAGTTGGTATTTATCTTCAGAATGACAGGTAAATCATCTGTCCCTTGCACAAAAAGTTAATATTGACAATAACTTTAACAGCAGGGATCTGACTTTAAACTCAGAGAAATAAGTGTTCCTTATGGTCCTGGTCTACTCAGATACTGCTGCAAAACTATCTATTACATCTGACAAAACTGAGAGAAATCCACCAAATCATTTCTGAGGTATCCAAGGAAACAGAGTTTGCTACTCAAATAATTTGTTATTGTGACACAAGAAAATAATACTATTAATATACTTTTTGTCACTCATTTTTCATTTCTGGAACATCCACACGCACCAGAATCTTTACACAAGACTGATTCACTAAAAAAAATGAAAACTGTAATGTCATCTCTGCTAAATGATTTGTAAAATAATGAGAGAACACCTCAAAATTGTTTCATATCATAAAAACAAAACACCAATCATATATGAAAAAAACAGTGTTGATATTATTATGGAATTTGTCGTGCATCTAGAGGGAACCTGAGTGACATGCTGTACACATTCTCACTGTTTTTCAAACATTTATGTTTGTGTCTGTATTACATGTGATGTACGCACCTGGTAGAACCTTGACTTCTTGGTAAATGTTAGCACAAAATGAATGACACTTTTAGCAAATCTTTGTTTTCCAGAGTGATTTCTCTGACAGAAAAGTTATATAACAGAATATAATCCCCCCCCCAAAAAAAAACAGCAAAAAAGGAACAAAAATTCCCAAAACTCCCCAGCCTGGAATTGAATTCAGTAAGGAAACTAGACTTCCTATTCTTGTGTTACCCGCTCTGCTTGTCACGAAACCATTCTGGCCTTTCCTGCAGTACTTGTTCAAGTGTAAAGGCAATGGAATGAACTTCAGCATTGACCTTACTTAAATTTGAGAGAAGTAGCGGTCTTGACTCCTCTTATGTTCTGGGAGCTAATCAGCAAACCTAATAGCTCATGAGGCTCAGCAGTAAGCTCTCTCAGCTTCACAGTGAACACTCAACAGTACTGGTTGATACTTACAATTCATGTTACGAAGATTTTGTGGGTAATCTTTTAATAAATGAGTATTGATTTTACACAAATTGTCAACAATAACTAATAAAGTCAAATAACACTTACCATTTTCTATATGCTCTCCTACTATTTTCACAGGAAAACCATCTGTGAAAGCTGTATGCAACAAAATACACTGGGGTTTCACAGTTAATTGCAAAATGCTTAGAAATGCAAGCATGTCTTTTCATGCATACAGTCTCTGCATACAGTGCAGATTTTCTCTGTGTGCCTCCGCTGGCAAAAAACAGTTTAGGGTGAGATGCGTTTCACCTAAATTTAGAGGTGTGCAGCACAAACAGCTGTATCTGAACTAGCCATTTGAACATCCTGCCTAGTCAGTGGAAAGAAATATGTTCTTTTGGGGTATGACTCATCTGTTTTAAATGTTAATCTTGGGAAGATATGAGTCATATCTTAGTCATAAGTCATACCTTAGCTCTGTTTTTTTTTTTCCTACTATTATAAAGGCAGTTGAGACAACTAGCTCAGACATCTACCCTGTTGTTGCTTAGACTGATGAATCGTCTTTAATTTGCTATTACACTTAAAATCATGTTATATGCAAAGGGGAACGCTCCATATATATGGAGCTGAGAAAGTACTGTTAGTCTAACAGTCCAAATTATCTAATTAATACAAAAAGGCCTCATTAATAACACAGTTAAAATAGCTTCCTAGTATATACCCTTCTTCTTTGGCATTATGCTCACTCTGCCAGCATCCCTCCAGATGCTAAGATTTACACTTTAGTCTCCCTCAGGCAGAATGGGGGTGTGGGGAGGGCTTATCTCGACTCATCAGCATCCTCACTCCTTCGCTGAGAGAAGTGTGATGTGACGTTTAGGGGAGTGGGTGGGAAGGGTTTCTTCCTTTTCAATATTAGGTGTACTTGGAGTTATTTTGAAAAAAAATTTCACAAAACTTAAGTGAAAAAAGATTAGGCAATAGTCACTTGACAACCACACAACTGTTTAAGCAAGCTAAGTCCAGCTCTAGCCAAGGCAAACTCAGACTAAGTCTTGAGACCCCACACGGTCTTGTCAGTACAAACCCTACTATGCACTACTAATGGTGAAAATCATACTGGACTACAAGCACAGGCCTGGCAGAGTTAGTTAGGCTGGGTTCTGAGCCCTACCTGATGCCTACTGGGCTCGTACTTTATCAGCTGGGAAACACTGCTGCCAAGCTTTCCTTTCACATCTGCCATGTGACAATACTTGACTGATGAAGCCTTGTCACTCTTCCTGCTACCTTGCTTGACATGCCCATATCTGCTGATGCCCTACAGAGGTGCACAATTTGCCAAAAACCTGAATAAATATATAACTGCACATGTATGCAGTTCCCCACTCCAGAGTTTGAAAGTCAATAATCAACCAGCTTGCAGGTAAATACTACATATGTGGGAGATGTAATGGCTCCCTGTGGGAGAAATACAGCCTCTGCTCTCTTTACATCAGCTTTCTTTCTAGTGCTGCCCTCTAAGATAATCTGGTGCAACATCACTGACACAACAGAGTCATGAGACCAGCCTTAAGTTTCCATAGTCAGTGAGACTGAAGGTGAAAAGAGGCTGATGGCCTCATTTAAGCACAGAGGGGATGGGGCTAAGCAAGGTCTGGGACCCAGAAAACCAAATTGTTGGTCATACCCCTTGTGCCTAAACTGATAGAGAAACCCTCGCTATTGCCCTTTCTCTCAATTCCAATGTTTGGAGTAAGGACATTTTAACTCACCTGATTAAGCTGACTAGTTTGAAAAATTATTAATGAGTTATCCTGAATCCCAAGAGACAGCATGATGACTGTGTCTGTACTTTTGTCTGTCTCGGCTCCAGGAAAGGCAGCTGTGGGCAGTTCAGCATGACAGCACACATGTCCCAAGCACTGAGCAGAGCCCTAGGAATCATTATAAACTGTATGGAATAGCAGGGCAACTTATAGGAAATCTTTATTCCGTCTACCTCTGTCTGATAATTTATCAGATGAAACTGCTCTCCACTTATATTTCTAACAAACACCTAGCATTTGCTAAACTGATGTAATCTCCACAGCGCATGTTTTGCTTTCAGCCGGTAAAAAAGTTCTGTTACCAGCACTCCCACCCACTGCTCATTGATCACCTACATTCACTATTCCCACATCCCACAGGCTTTTTTTCATCACAGGAAAAACGGTTTCTGTTCTTTTCTAGGAAGGAAATACACTATAACTTCATTAAATTGCTTTTGCTAACTTTTATAAAAACAACTCTTTTAACAGCTATGAGTTATGCTGAATATCTCAAGGATCTTCTAATATTCAGTGATTTCTCCGCAGCGATAGATGAGCACTGAATGTGGTGTACCTCACAAGGTGCAACTCACTGTTTGACTTCCTTTCACTATTCACGTTTGAATCAAATCTTTGTCCAGCCCTCACTACAGAAGAAAATATTATTTTAATTCTTTTTAGTAACTAGGGAAGCTTGTAGAGAACCTGCCAAAACCCTTCTCCCATACTGTGCTGCCTTCATCTGAGAACAGAAATGATTAAATAGTGCAAAAAGCTATTTGCAAAAAGTAGCATGTCATCTAATTTGTACAATCAAAAAATATAAAAATATAGAGATTGGCCTAAAAATTGTGAGATTTTTAAAAATAATGCAGAAGTTCTTATTAGTTGCCTTTTGATCTTTACCCTTAAAGACGCCTTCAGTAAATCTTCTTCAGATTTATTTGACGTTCAAGAGGGCCAAAAGCATAAATTTAAAAGAAAAAAGAAAGAAGGCTGTGACTTCTTTGTAATTATATGACTCCAAGCGCTGGGGACTAGAAAAACACTAATAAAAATACAGGTTTCTGAGCTGGAGCAAGGGAGCTTGAAAGGTCAATTACTCCACTCCTTTGCCTCAAAGCTCAATACGGCAACTGATGGAAGGACGTAAAATCATGCAACCCTTTGCATGATACTGCAGTACATATAATGGGGAAGTTTTCTATTAACTTATGACTTATTTTAACAACTAATTCTACATGTCAGAAGTTTTAGAAATAGAAACACAAAAGCCTATCCACCTACGAAGACAAACCAGAAAGCACTTTCTTCACTTTTCATTATTAATCATGCTGTTTTAAAAACGGCAAACAGTGACAGTACAGAACATTATCTGTGATGCACACTTACAAAAATCTGCTGAGCATACTCAAATTTAGGCATCTAATCTCAGCGCTCTGAATTCCCCTTTACACTCTTTTTGCAATGACCATCAAGGTCACTTACATCTCATCTGCATGCCTGTAGCAAACACTGTGAATATCCCTAACAAGGGATATCTCTACATCTGCATTTGTCTGCATTAATGCCTCGTGTGTGTGTGTGTGTGTGTGTGTGTGTGTGTGTGTACGTATGTATATATAAATATATATATATATATAATTTTTTTTAGAAATTGGTTCAGTTAGTTCAATGCACAGTAATTTGCACATAAAAAAAAGTACATAAGCTGCCCAAATTTGCCTGGGAATTTACAAAATCAACAGATTCACCCACAGTGCTATTTTTGCTATGTATAAACTGAACTCCAGGGCACTTCCTGAATAGCTGAACATTAAGGCAAAATCATTTTTTTCCTTTCATTAGTCATATTCAGCTCAAAATTGGAAAACAAAACTGGTACTGTAAGAACGTTACACTCTGAATCTGATAGCTTCACACTAATAACTGCTCTGTATTTCTGACATAAAGAATTTTAAATGAAGACTTAATGTGCACGCACCACACACTTCAGAAATAATTATCCTATCAAAAAAAGTCTAATCTAAAGTCCTAAGTTAAGTTTATTAAAAAAATTATTAGTTGCTCTCAGACTGCTAAGCTACAAAACAAATATGGAGGCAAGTGCATAATCTATAGGTCAAGTGCTTTTTTGCAATGAGAGAGCTGAGGATCTCAAAGCAAATATTACCAAAAATCTAAGGAAGTGGAAACTGTGACTAAAATGGAATGTAGGAAAATTAGCTGCATTACTTACATCTACCACGATCTAGCAATACTATCTTCAAAGTCTTTCCTCTTTAAACCTTTACTTTTGCTACAGATGACAAGTTATTTACAATGATTTGTAAGACAACTTTGGGAACTTGGAAAAATATATGCTAGATATAAAACAAGCATACATTAATGGTATCACTAACTGCAAGCATTCAGGTATCATATGCCAAGCATTTCCTTAAAATCTGCTTTTAAATTTAAATTTGATTTCTTATTTGATGTTCATGTTTTAAATCTTTCTAGTGTATTTAAGCCATTCTTCATCTTTTTTCTTGGCTTCTACGGCAGACTGGTTTTCTTTTTTTTTTTTTTAAATGAAATCTGATATTTTTATGTAATGATAGGACCCCAGTAGCTGTGGGTCTGAAAAAAACCCCACCACTTAAAATAAATTGTTGAGTCCATGAGAATAGCTGGTTATACTGTGTAATAACTGCTAACACTATCTGTTGCTTTAAACACAAGTATTTGTAAGCTTCAAGGGACTGTTTTAAAAACTGGATACAAGGTACAGTTTACATCTGCAGAGACAGAAGTCAGGTAAATAGATTTTAGATAGAAGCTAACATTATTGAAATTTGGATCTTGTAGAACTGCTGCCAGATCCCTACTTTACCAAACTAATATGTAAGCGTTATATACTGAATTGCTACATCGATGAAGTAGGTCAGCACAACAGCCTATGTCACATGTTCGTATGCCATTTGCTATTTAGAAGTACTATGTCTGCATATGTAACACAAGGGATTCTTTCTAAACAGACTGTTCTGTTTTTGTAGGGTGACTTTTTCTCTTCTGCATAAAATACCTTTCTCCACAAATTTGGTGGGCAGAAAGAAATGACAGATAAATATGCAATTATTTTTTAAAAAAGCTGTGTTGTAATACCACAATGCTGCCTGTGAATTTATGAAAACATTCCCAGTTTGTGCAAATGTGTTGACATTATGGTCTGGTCTTGTATTTCTAGCTTTCCTTACTTGAGTTTGTGTTGCTGCTTGTTTAAGGAGCATTCCTCACAGTTACACATAACAAGTGGGCAAAAGTCTCCTGTTTCCTTTCCCTGAGCACGGTGCCGAAGCCCTCCAGGGAGCACTGTGTTAAGCCAGATACAACTTGTTCACCTCAGGTCATGGGAAACAGAATTGATTTCTGAAAATAAGGCAGAAACTGCCAGAGCAGTAGAGAAGTTTAGGAGGGAATTTGTATGTAGATGGTAAACGTGGTAGAAATCCCAAATTCCAATAAAGGAATAATTCTAGGAAAAGTGTGTTTATAGGTGTGTTTTGGAGCTCATGGAGAAAGCTGTTCCAGAGCAGCACGAGATCTTTGTGTGGCTGAAATGTCAAACCCTGCTCAGGCAGGTTTATAAGGGTGGCCTCATAACTCCCATCCACAGCACATAGCACGGTGCATGCTGCGCCCCACATGAGTAGCGTCTCACCGGCTGGAAGCCTCTCCATTAACGTTGCAGCTGCTTGCAGCCCTCTCTTAGTCTCCACGTGAGAATACTGCCTTTCATTTTTCCCTGACACACTTTAATGCCTCCTAAGTAATAATAAATACTAACAACGTGGCACCTATGTACTTTCACTGGGCCTGCACAGCAAGCAGGTAGGGCGTTAGACACTGCTTGTCATAAAACCGCTGCCTGTTCAGTTAGACAGGCTCAAACCAAGGTACAGAGGGAGCTATTGCTTTTCACAAACCCTGGAAAACTAGCACCAGCTTTGATTTGCTAGACAGGCTACAATCCAGATCTCTGCAAAGTATGTCACTGGACTCATTCAAAACGTTACCACCTCTTCCCAGGTGGAAGGAAAAAATAAAATGTTATCACTGCTACCTTTTGGGGAAAAGATACAGCAGATGTACAGCAGCTATACAACAGACTGCGGAATAGTTAGTAGTCCACTTCTTTGGTAGAACAAAAAGGACCAAGGAAAAGGATTAATATGTTCCTTCACTGCTGGACCTCCTCCATTCACTGCTCCTCAATGGGATCCCTACTGGAGTCTAATGGGAGTCCATTAAATGGGGTTTTGTTCACTTAAGCCCTAGGCTCCCCCAATACTCTTCATTCATGAGACCTTCATTTTCCAGGGCTTCCCCTGAAGACCCTCTATTCTTTCATGCAGGCTAAGCAATTAATTCTCATACTAATCCTCTGACATTATTACATACATTTATTGCTACCTTTTACCTGTGAGGTAGCTGAAGAGTCGTTAAGTGCCTAAGAGCGAGGCAAAGTCCCTGCGAGCGCCAGCGCCGTGCCTCGCTGGGGCTGGGATCGCGCGTTCCCCGACCACCACCCATAGGCAGAGCCTCACAGTTGAGCTCACCCACCGATACAATGCCCCTGCCCCTCCCCATGAACATGACCACAGGCTCACCAAACCAAACTAAGATAACCTAGTCTCATAGAAATATAGAGGAAACAATTTTAGAGTAATAGTAATGCAAAAATAATAATCTCATACACAGGAACATTCTATATAGCCCTTCCTTCAGCACTGAGACAAAAAAAAAGGCAGTAAATTTGATTTTATATTACCAGAAATTCTTAGGCTTTTTTTATCCATTCATTTTAGCTACCCTCAGATCTGATCCAACATTGATAGAGAGGTCAGCCTTCCATCAGTTTCAGTGCAAACCACAACTAATTTTTAACTTCCACCAAATCCTTCTACCCCATATATAGCTCACAGCCATCTGAATGCTGTTTTTCCTTTAACTGTAAGACTTTATTTTCTCCATCACTGCCTTCTCTACTTTCTGAAAATTCATTTTGGATAGCATCCCTCTTCCCTGAGGAAGAAACCAAATCCTTTTGGTACTTCCTTTATGTAAGTTCAATTATCATTACAGAATTGATTTCTGAGGCATACTGATCCAAGAATCTCAGTAGGTACAAAGAGTATAGCCGTATTAGAACCATTTTTTTTACCAGCTGAGTAGCTGACGTTATTCAAAAGCTACAGTTTTGGTGATTTTTGCATTACCTACCCAATTAATGCAATAAGAGAAGGTCTCACAGACTCTTAGTATAAACTACAGCTCAGAACAAAAAGCCTCAACAAAAAGGAAGATGGAACAGAACTATCTGGAAGAAAAATAGCACACATGTTTACATTTTTTCTTTTATTTTCAGCTCATGCGTGCAGCACTCAGAAGTAATGGGTGTGTAAACCGAAGGACACCTGTACAGTGACAGCAGGAGAGGCTCGCAGAATCACAGCATAGCCCCAGATTTGTTCAGCTTTTCTGGGCTACGCTTTCTCCTGTTTGACTTTTAATCAGGTTTCTCTATCTAAATAAACTGCAGCTTGCCTAACCTGATATCAGTTAGGAAAAAAAAATCTAATTTATAAAGCTCCATTTATCACATTTTCTTAGAACTACTCAGTTCAGTGCAGTGATTACCAGGACTTCTCCTTTTCCAGGCATAATTCAGCCTAAGGAAAGGAGCTGGTCAGGTCCTGTGACATCAGTTCTGGGTGGCGTGCAGAGCAGACATGCACCAGGGTGGGAAACATTGAACTTCATCCTTAAAAAGTATCAAAAGGCGACTTCATTAAACCTAAAGATTTTTTGCAGTGAGGTAACAGCTTATAGTGTATTGCAAGGAGATATGAGAAAGGGCAGATTTTTCTTATCTTTTGTTATTGGAATTGACCCTCAGGGTCCTTAGGCCTTGGTGAGAGCTTAAGCAAGCTTAGATCAAGGAAGGATTTTGAAATTGAATTTATTCAGATTAGCAAAACCTTCCCTGAGAGGATTTACTCTCAACAAGCTGTTGCCAGCTCGGAGCTTAGAAAGCCCAGCACATTTTGCTGATTTACAATCAACTTTTTTTTCTTTTAAAATAAGGCCGGCATCATTAAAATGTTTGCAACCAAAGTTCACACAGTATCAAACATTCTCTGCCAAATGCTTATTTATAAATACTTTCCTTGGTAGTCCAGACCATTTCCATTCAGATGACGTTTCAGGGTATTAGGCAAAAACCATTGCAAATAACGATAAAGGAGAAAATGCAAGAGGATGAATACAGTTGCAGCAATGCACAAGTGTGCTGTTAAAATGAAAGCCACCTCTCAGTACCTACTTTGAATTATAACAAATAACAAATCTAGACCTCATATAAATATACATTTCTACTCTGGCATTTCACACATTTATATCTTTGGAAAGAGTGAGAAATATGTTCTCATTTGTGTATTGCAAATTGTTAATGTATATACAGCTCCCAAACCAATCGTTCTAACTCAGCTGGGAGCAGAGAATAATTTTACCAGTGAAATCCAAACATCATTTCAGTCACTCAGCATTTTGCCATCCACTTCACTGGGTCAGGAATTTACCTTACAGCTCCAGAACAAAAATAATATGCTTGAAAATATTTATCTGCTTGCACTGGAAACCTTCTGCCTGGATCTAGGCAGTTGAAGGGAATGTGACTTGGGATGACCTTCTCAAAGACAATTTCTTTGTTGACTTCTGCCAACTCAGGTGCACAAGTACATCCGGTAGAAATGCTTATTTTAGCAGAAAAGGTATTTTGTGCAAATACCTAATGCCATCCCCAATCAGGCATCTGCCCTGGGGTTTTGGTGAGAGGAGCCAGGCCGCCTTGCCCTGTCCCCCACCGCAGCTCCCCTCGCACAGAGCGGCTGGCAGGACGCCCCTCTCCGTTCGGCCTGCCTCGCTCCAAGGAGCCGCGGGCCCTGCACAGACCCTGCGTTCGGGCCGCAAACTCCACCCACACTCTGTATGAATTCCTGTCTTCTTCACTGAGGTGAAAATGTAAACTACAACTACTGCCATCGCGAGCAATCAAAATGCAGAAACCTCCGGTCCTCTGAGGAGTTTCAAGGATGCACACCCTGGGAACCGGCCTCTCCAGGAGCTCTAGTAGCTATTTTGGGGCCTCAGACAATTAGTGAACTGTACCAGTCTATCTCTCCCAAAGTCCTCTCCTATTCTGTACAACTTGGGCTAAACAGTAAATGTCAATTTTTTAATTAAAGAGTAAAAAAACACACGAGATTAACTGCAGGTACTGAATCAGTTGTTCACTACTAACTCCCAGCTCCACAATCTTAGTTTCTTTCTCAGTCGAACCCTAAAAGTATATTTTGTACTTTCATTCTAGCAATGAAAATCTAACAATGAAAAGCCAGAAAAGAAATAAAACATCAAAATAGTATACTAATCTAAGATGAAGAGGTGGGAGCAACCAAACATTGCAGCACTCACTAAGGATTATTATATAGAGAGAATCAATGCAGTAACTATTTTACACAGTCTATTTCATTTCTCCAGCTAAACCTGTTTTCTTACTCAGACTTTTATGATTTATTGGCATAAAAGGAAAAATTAAACTGGGAGTCTGTACTTTTCTTACAGTGGAAGACTTTGCACAATATTTATCCTAAAGAATCTCACAATCAGTTTTAAAATTTAGTAAGTATTGCTTTACAAAACATCCTCAGAAAAGGCCTTTAATTTCATGCCATAAAACCTTATACCTTGGAGAGCTGTTTTAATTGAAACAATTTTCACTCTGGCAGAATCACCCTAACACTTTTCTTTTTCCTGAAAAAGGCACAATTCTCATGAAAAAAAATGTTATGGGAGAAATCTACTCATCAAGGAACCTTTAAACCTAAAAAGAGCCTCAGAAAATTTGCAGCAAATTTTAAATCTGTTTGATTTTCTTTAATGACACATTATTTCACGCATTTCTAATTTTGATTGAGTTTTGTGCCTTTAAAATGAAATAATTATCAAGTTTTCTCAAATAATTATTAAAGATCTAGATCAGGGTTTTTTTTTTAATGGAATATGCTAAGAGAAACTACTATGAAAGTCTCAGAAGGAAGATTTCCATGTAATTCCCATATAACCAGCCTGATAAAGACATCTCTGAACCACAAATTAGTAAGATGAGCTCTTAGCCACTACACTCTAGTGTCTGGCATACTCATGTTGCACAAGAACTTTCTTACTGTGAGTGAAAAGCAAGAGATATTTCAGTTAAAATTATATACAGCATTTTTGGCATTACAGAACTAACTGTATAAAAATGAATGCAATGAATTTTCCCCACAGACAAACAGGATTTTTTTATAGAGGCTATATATTTGGCACTAGTAGCAATTTCTGAAAAATCATCTTCACTGTTGCGTGATATGCGCCACATCTGCTTTAGGTACATGGGATTCCCCTTTATCCTCTTCCAAAGCATACACATGCATACATTATCACAACCAGGTTTGGTAACCAGTGCAAATTCTCATTTTGTATACTTGCCCAGCTGTAAGTCCATTGTATGTGGCATTAGGCTTGTTTCTTGTAAGAAAGATCACTGTTGTATGTATACTATCTTAAATGGTCTTTCTGTGACCTCGATCTGTAGCCTGAAACAAATGAAGCAGGTTTTTGGTTTTTTCTCCTGATGGGCATACAAAGAGTGGGGGGGGGGGGGAATCATCATTACACATGCGGTGCACCAAGGCACACAGACTTCCTTGTGACCGTATTTAAAGAAACGGGCACAAAGAAATAGTCATTGCAGCTACAATAGGGGAAATCTAGTATGCATTTCCAAGGAATCACATTTTGGGGAGAATTACAGAATAATTACACATATGCTTAGATCACGAGCATTCAATGAAGCGGACAATATTTTGAGGATTTAAGATGTTGGTGTTGTGGTCGTCTCTAAGAAACCAGGATAATTCAGACATTCAAATGCAAAAATGCACCATTTGGAGAGTGTAATGCGGTCTGTTCTGGTCAGTGTTACAAATTCGGAAAGGATTCCCTGGCTGCAGACATTAGCCACTTAATACTTAAATCTGTTTCCAAATGTAAAGCATGCAACAAAAGTGTTTTGCATTAATGAAATGTATCCTAACACTAGTGAAGTGACACATTTCATTAATGTGTCACATTACTGATGTAAAATATAATTACAACAGATATGCCTGTCTTCTAGCTTGATAAGACCCTTAGATGAAATACTGCTTAACTAATTATGCAATAAACCTCCATCTCAGTACTGTCATTTTCTAGCGGTAGCCAGAGTTAATTTCATGCCAGCGAATGCAATGAACTTTGGAGCCTCGCAGCTATGATTACAGATGGCTCACTCGTGTTCATCCGATTTCCGTGAGTACAACAAGCGTATCAGGCCACTGTCGTTCTCAGTTGCTACGAAATTGTTAGGAAACGCAAGATGATGAGTACAAATAGGTTTTGTTTTTCCCCAGCAAAGTATCACAGCATAAACCATTGCCATTCATGCTGGCTGTAGTTGTCAAGGCATAGGGATGCTATCACATATAAATTTAAGGAACTTTACACTGTTCTGTCTAACATCTTAGTGAAGTTAAACTACTATCATCTAGATAACTATGAGGTATATTTGGGATAAGGGAATTACAGAGGCACTATTTAGAGGACAGTAGAGAACAAGCATCTAGCTATATTTTCCACCCATCTTCTACTATCTTAGAGTATATTTCAATACCCTTTAAGAGATAAGCAGGGTTTTGCTTCTCTGCATTTGGTTTCATTATAACTGAGAGCAAAAAAATAGCATCATCAGTATGCATACTGATTATTATAGCATTACTCATGCAACCCAGAGTATTCTGTAGTGATCAAAGGAAAAATGAATGTATTATCATAGCATCTACAGTATGCTACAGCTTTTACAAATAAGCCTTATCCTGAAAACTTCTACTCAGATGATCATGCTATAGTAATTACTGGGACTATATAACTGTTGATTCTGCAAATATCTATTTCTAGAAAGCCTTGGTCCAATGCTCATCTATGTCAAGAACAGCATTTAGACCAAGACACAGCATGCTCACTACCAGAAAACAGAGCAACAATTTGCAGCAGCACATGCTATATTTACTGTTACAGAGACAGCAGTCAGTTGGCTCAAAGTTTGAAGGCTCAGGTGCCACAAATTGCCATGCAAGCAGAACAGTCACCACGAGTTCAGAGCCCTCTACCCTGTCTATACAATGAACTGGAGACAATTCCTCCTGTCCTCCTCCCTTTCCCCAAATCACAAGACTGACATAAAATAACAACATCTTTTTAAAACAATTAAATGGAGTTCCCTTAGCTTATATTATGGTTTGATGAATCTCTTTGGTGCCTTTTAACAGTGGGCTTTAGCCCTTCACTGTAGCCCTGAGTTTTAGATTTTCTGTTTTAAATGAATCTAACTAAATTAATGTATCTAAATGAAATAAAATTTATTTAAAACTACACACACATTGTCAGAACTGTTTGTCTCATACTAAGTAAGTCACAGGATTTAAGAATCTGAAGAGTCTGATAAAAATCTACTATTCTGATAACTTTTAGTTTGAGTTTTGTAGTACCTTTATGTGGATTTTTTACATCTAAGTGCTTCTTGAGAGAAGAGAAAAAAAGAATAGACTTCATGTAGCTATTTTCAATGAAAAACTTAATGTTTCTCAAACACTGCTGCTGTAATGCTGCCTATCAGGAGGTAAAGGACTGATCATGAAACTTTACAGCAATGAGCGGTCTTCTTCGTAGCTTTCATGTAGTACAGGCATTATACACAAAATGAAAGGAAAAAGAAACAAGGAAGACAAAGAGGAAGCCAATAATCAAAACCAAAGTCTCTAAATCTATGCAACAGAATTTGGAATGGTCAACATTTAAAGTTTATTTTAAATCCAGTTCGTATTTTAAAACATCATAAATGCTGAAATAAATAAGGAATAAAATAAGTTTATTGCCGAATAACAATTGCTGAAGTAAAATAAGGAATAATTATAAACAGAGATTAAAAATTTAGCACTCTAGGTTCCAAATAAGGTATGAAATTCAAGTGGAGCTCACAAAATATAAGCACATCAACAACCTATGGAAAGGTAACGAGATCATCTGATGATTTAGCTGCAGAAATTGTAAACATCCTTTAAAAATAATAAACCAGCATCTCTCCATAACAGAACATACAGAAAAACAAAGTATAGTATGTCTTCAGCCCTTACAACAGAAAGAGAGAGAGAGAGAGAGAGAGAGAGAGAGAGAGAGAAAGTTACTAAGTAAAACATAAAACTCTGACAGAGTAAGCTTCACAATTAAATGGAAAGAAATTTCTAAACACACAGTTATGTCTTTAAAGTTCTAGTACATTATAATATAAATTAAATAGAATTCACCCCACATAAATATTTGAATTAAAAAGATATCTATATTGAATATGGGAAGTGGGATAGACAGTTCCTCTAGTAAAGCAGCAACTTGCTAGCACTGTGATTCCCCGCTGATCAGAATATGCCAAGATTTCACTCATACAGCTTCCTAATGGATGGAACTTGGTTTCCCATAAAGTTTCCATTTTTATATCTGAAATAAAAATTCACTGATTTCCTGGTGGATACATTTTTGGTTTTGTTGCTTTTTGCTGGCAGCTTTTCTTCGCATATGTGAAACTTCGGAATGTGATTTTGTTGCTTAAATCCCTCTATGTCTCAACTTTCCTATCTACAACAAGTGTACAGTAATTGCTAACCATAACTCACAAGAGTATTATGAGCCAATTACTTTCCGAAAGTACTTTGATATCCTTGTATTTCTTTGGCACTGTCATCCAAAATACTCAAACTGTATGTTTTTCTGTACTTTATACTACATTACAATGACATTTGTGCAGCACTTTGTAGGCTTTCACAGGTGCTACTAGAGAGGTAAGAAAGATTAATAAAACCTTAATTACTGGGAGACAGTTTTTTAGGGAGCTATAAGGATTTTTTTTAGCTTATGTCTTATCAATTCAAGTCTACCCCGTTATAGAAGTTTTCAGGTTAGACTGAAACTTTTGTTACCTTCTGTTCATTGCCTTTGTGAAATGAGTTGTATCATTTTAGCCTAGTTTCATATCACCTGGTTTCTACAGCTTAAAACCTGGGGAGTTCGGCATGCCTCCTGCCTCGCTGCCTTCCTTGGAGTGGCAGGGATTAGTAGGGGTGGGTCATGGGTCCCACTCCATTCATACCACAAAGATCTTGCTGGTGGTGCTACAACTCTTGCACGTATATAAGCCTACTTCATTCCCAGAAGCCACAAATACCAGTTTTCCCAAGTACTGAGAATACCTCAAACTCATATCAAGCCCGATTGATGATAAAATGTCATGGTTATATAGCAAACAAAGCAGTTACATGAATGTTCCCACTTACTGACCTTAGACACCTTCCTTTGGATCCATTAAGTCCAATAGGCAAACAGAAGCAATCACAAGCAATTATACAAACCAAAGATAAGCCTGGTTATATTACCCTAAGTGGACATTACATACATACAGACATACATTACCCTAAGTGGAAACAGCAGTCATTTAAATTGAAAGACATAGCACTAAATCCTTCCTGTAGTACCTCCATACCTTGGAAGTGAAAGATGGAAACAGCAAATGGAGGTCTACACAATCATCTGTAACAGTTTATTCTTCAGAGCTTACGTAATAGCATTTTGGTGACATTATTATTAGCAAAGCACAAGCATAGTTTTCTGGGCAGTTTATGCTTTTCATTAGCATTTTTGCAGTGTATGAAAGGATATTGAAAGGGAGGAAGTAGTATATGAATCAAAGCCTGACTGTCAAGCCAGAGGAATGAATATGGGAGTCTGATTTAACTTCATTTTCATGGAGAGTAAAACTGCTATGTAATTTGCTAGCTCAAGCCTTCCTTTAGGAGACATCTGTTAGGTCCCGTGCTGCTTTTGCTTATGCCAGCTTTATGCTTTAGTAACTGCTGACTTGAGTGAAGTTACTCCTGATGTACACCATACATAGAAATGCCATAGAAATCCCAGATGCCATTCCTTCTTCTCTTATTCAGAAATGTCCATCCTTACAATTAACAGCTAAAAGAATTATACAGATCAACCTCAAACTCATTAACTAAGTAAAACTACTGCTAGGAACACCTGATGTTCTGATGGGTCGTTCAGCCCGTTAAGTGGAAGGGACAGAACAAGTGAGGACACTTGTGCAGCAATTGCAGTATCAACCGGCACTTGATCTCACAGACTTTGAGTCACATCTACAGACTCCCCAGCTTACAGCTGTTCATATTATTTTGACTGACATTTCTCATAGCCAAAAAACATAAAATATGAAACTTGAAGAACAAAACAGTGTTCAGCAAAGAAAAACTGCAACTTTTTCTAAAAAGGATTTATTGAGATCTTAATTTGGCTAGGCCATCATTTGGTATAAAAGAGCTGGTAGCTTCAGAAAGTGACATTGCATCTACGCTGGCAAATTAGGTACAAGCAGGCTCTACTTTGACTTCCATGTTCTCCATAAAAATAGACAGGAAAGGGCTCCAGGCTTGGCCCTGCTCATTAAGTGTGTTAGGTACAAATGAAATGTAATTTACTCCCTTCACAGAGCCATAGGGAAATGCAGTGACAACTGTGTCTGAATCATCACAGAATCACAGAATGGTTGAGGTTGGAAGGGACCTCTGGAGATCATCTAGTCCAACCCTCGTGCTCAAGCAGGGTCACCTAGAGCATATTTCCCAGGACCACGTCCAGACAGGTTTTGAATATCTCCAGCGAAGGAGACTCCACAGCCTCTCTGGGCAACCTGTTCCAATGCTCCGTCACCCTCACAGGAAAGAAGTTTGTCCTCATGTTCAGATGGAACTGCCTGTGGTTCAATTTGTGCCCATTGTCTCTAGTCCTGTCGCTAGGCACCACAGAGAAGAGTCTGGCTCCATCCTCTCCACAGCCCCCCTTCAGATACTTGTACACATTGATCAGATCGCCTCTCAGTCTTCTCTTCTCCAGGCTAAAGAGGCCCAGTTCTCTCAGCCTTTCTTCATAGTAGAGATCATCACTTCTTCTATGTCATAAATCAGCAAAGAAGAAAACTATAGGCTTTTTATTTGGTTACAAGTTTTCTAAGGCCTCTCAAAAACATCCTGCTACTTATCCTGGGCTTCAGTCATGACAACATCTACCTGGAGTAAGAAATCAACATTTTGAAGGAAAGGATGTCAAAATTGTTCTAGCTTGCAAGCCTGCTTGTTAGGATTACATTTGCAAACAGTCCCAGGACTATACTGGAAAAGACTGTAACCCAGAAATACTTGGAGTTAAATCTCTACCTAGTACAAACCAACAGAACTGAACACTCATTCAAAATGGCTGAAGATCTAGCCCTGCAAATATTTATATGCCTTCCAAATACTCAAAGGCTCAAAGACTGCATTCAATTTACACTTCATTCCATTAATACCCTGCAATCTAATAAACTGCCACTTAGATGCATACCAGTGCACAGTTAAAATAGAAGAAAGCTGCAAAAGTTCAAATGTTATAAACATATAATTAATAAACAAACCAAAACATACAATGTAGATTTCTCCACAAGAAAATCTTGCTGTTCAACAAAGGAAACTGTAACACTCTGTATTTTGGCAGGCTTTTCACGCTTTCTCTATTCTTCTAGTGAAAACTTAAGCCATGAAATTTCTTTTTTGTTAACGCAAAGACATGGTAATGTCAAGCATTCATGACCATAAGCATGGAAAATTGATGAAATTACAGTGTGTTCAGGAAAATAATACGGTGATGAGAGAAAGAATCTTTGCTTGTATCTTCGTCCTGGTGGCAGCTTTTTGAACAGGTGAACATTTTTTCCTCCCTCTGTGCCAAACATCTCTGTGCATGAATACATCAAATAGATGCCCATGGAGAAAGGTCAACGGGAAAGTCACACAAATAATTAAGATATGAAAAGACCGTTTATTAAGTTCATTAATGTTTTTCACTCTCTTGTTTGGCTGAGGTACATCTTTAAACTTGATGCAAGATAGTGTATTCAAGGCTTTACGAAAACAGAGGATGATTGTCCTTGCTCTCCTCTCTGAATCAAATGCAAAGCCCTGAAATGTGCAATACATAGATTAAAGGCAAGTCTTGGAGTTGCGTGCATTTAAGGAAGACATTAATTTCAGCATGGAAGGGTGGCCTAGCTGGCACTGCTTAAGGCCAGCTGTGAAGGTTCATGCAGGGCAGCAGTCATGCACAGGACTGGTACTAACTGGAACTACATCTATGCTACCAAATAATACACATCAGACAGGGGTTGTACTCCAGTGAGGAGTGCCAAGTTTGAAGCTGGGCTTCTTATTGCCAAAAAAAAGAGGAAAGGCAGAATACGGCTAACACGTTTTGTCATGTTATGGTCTTCCAGAGCTTGCTCTCCCATGACCCAGTAGGGGTCATCTGGAAGCCTCCAAACCCATGTTCCTTATATCCTGGGTGCTCCTGTCAGGTTCCAGCTTTGGTCCTGCAGCTACAACTGGGACTTTATACACATTGCTCCCACCTAGTGGTCACGTGAATAAATAAATACACAAAGTCCAGAGGTCGTATGTAATGTGACCTTTCCCAATTCCCAAAGGAATTTGTATGCAAAATGCAGCCAGCGTTTTCCTCAGGAGAGGAAATTATTTTATGGATTTCATCTGGAAAATGGTAAGCTAAAATTAAAACAGTAAAATTAGGCAAAAAATCAAGGTTAAATGAAACAGGAAAGCCAGCTGGAGAGAATGAATGCAGGTGAACAGCCTAGAAATCTGCAAACGCTTTCTCTCTCCCTTTAAATAATTCTGTGGAATTTATCAACTGATCTAGTAAAATCCAGATACTTCACACCAACTAGAATGAAAGAGCAGGGCTGAGCTCAAAGCCTGCCAGAAAGTCCTAGTTTGTTAGCATAGGTACACTTCCCCTTGGGCGGCAACCTTCTAGCACTAAAGCCAACGCTGTAGTAATTATAACAAGCCTCTCAGTAGCTTCATGGATCAGGGAGAGCACTTGGTTAAGTCCCTCAAACCCAGTCCTCCTGTCAACAAGAGCTCTCCCCTAAGAATGAGCGAGTGAATAAAGAGTGCACATTTCATTTATGTATGAGTATATATGTATTAGTCCCTTGCAGTGTACTCTCACTATAAACTAGAGATCCTCTGATGAAGAGTAAGTTCCACTATTGTTTCAAGGTCTGGCCTTCACTGAGCTTTCAGTACAGAATAAACACAGGCCGGTACTGCCACCCCGGCATTTTTAACGGGGGGAAAAAAAAAGAGTGTAAGATTTAGCCCAAAACGCACAGCAATTTTTGGAAAACAGAGCTGTTGGTCTTTGGTTTGTCCATCCTTTATGTTTATGCAGTAGCCACAGCACCACTAATGCTTGCCAGTGTGTCAGGAGATGTGAGGACTGCAGTCCCCAGAAAGGATCTCGCACTCGACAGCCCAGCTGAGACCAGCTCACTGCAGCACTCCATAAGAACTCTGCAGCAGCACAGCAGGAAGCAAGCTGAACACCAGAACTGAAGCCTGGTGCAGAGGATAATGGTAAATTCACACATACATAGGAGCTGATTGACATTTAATCTCTGTTAAACCAAGCCAGGTACAAACTGATGGTCTATGGCACTCAGTCATAAATACAATAAATATTACCCTTCGAGAATGAGGTTTATTTTTGGAAAGGTATCTTTGTCAAACTAATTTCTGATGCGCTTACATAGACAGAATGGTCAGGAAAAAATCTGCTCTCTTTATTTTCTTTCTTAAATATTCTTTCTGCTAAAGTTGCACCATGTTTTTAAAGAAATAGCTCCAAAGAATCAAATTGGCTGTTCTGTAAATGTAAAAGCAATTAGATACTAAGGCAATTTCCAAACTGTCTTCTAAACCAAACTTACCATGATAGAAAATGTTCCCAACTATTACTTTGAAACCCTAATAATAATCTGTAGTTGCTTAAATAATTTTTCAAGCTTACATGAATTTTACGCTTTCAGATCTTCTACAAACATCTCTTTTGTTACAGGTACACAGAATGTACTGTTATCTTTTATGTGTCCTGTACATGTAGTAGGTGTACAAGTATTTAGAAAGGAGCAGCACAGTAATAGACCTCTCTCCCAGATCCTAGACAGTTCACCTACAGCTACTGAAAACAGTGAAATGTAAACCTGACACTGTCTGGCTTGTATGGGATTTTACAGTAGGTCTTTCTATCACTGGAGACCTCAAGACCTCATTTACTAACATGAAAGTAAATGCATGATTACAAACTACTGTAGCTGCAGTTCAGCTACTGTAGCCTGACACAAGCTTAATATTCACCCTGCTTTAAGGAAGCACCTAGTTTGCTACACTCCTTTTCATAAGTTTTATAGCCCAGGAGGGAGACCAGCACAAACAGAACCTGTGATTCTGTGCAAAACACTCTGTCAGGTATCAATACTTTTTCCTCATCTCTGCAAGTTCAGTCCTGACAGCGGCAACCCAAGACATAGGCACGTAACAAAATCATCAGCCAACAGAAAAAGCCAAGAGTTGGAGGCAGCTCAGGATGCCTTCACTTAGCCTAGGGCATGGTATACAGAAGTCTATCATTGGTTTTGTGTCTCCAAACTTATTACTACAACAACTTCTCACATATTCCCAGACTTCCTGTATCATTATCAAAAATGGCATCAGAGACCCACAACACTGCTAACCGGTGATGCTGAAAATAAGTCTTTGATGAATGCAGAATGGAACGGCATCTTTGGACTTCTCTTTTCTTCCCACACCTAGCCCCTCTCATTCTCCTTTCTCTTTAACAGCTCCAGACAATGGCCAGACAATTTGGGGGGAAGGAAAAGAAAAGAGATAACAAGATATTTGAATTCTCACTCTGGCTGGTTCCTTCTGCTAGCTGAGTTGGTCTGTGGCACAATCTGCTCCTAAACGTATCCTAAAATAACGGAAATGCTAAGACTGCATCTAGCTCCTCTTCCTTCACACAGTGTTCAGTCCGCATGCATTGTTCTTGCATCAGAAGCTCCTTTTTCCTGGCCTGGCTTTTATCAGCTCTCCAGACGCAGGCACCCATGTCACATACATCACTCAGGGTTCCTCACTGGAGATAATTTCCTGAACTCTCTTGCTGAGCAAACATGTGCCTAAAGGGCTCATTTTCTAGCAGCTGTTGTCATAGCACCTTCTGAGCTGCTTCCCTTCAATCACCAGTGTACACTATAGTATTAAACTTAAATGGATTTGCACTTAAATCATTCATCAGCTTAGGGCCAGACACTGAACAAAATGCTCTTTTAAAATCATAAAACTTTTTTATTTACTTTTTAGTTTCTGCGATTCTTTCTTTTACTACTTTTCTCCACAGGTCTAAGGACAGGAGTCTTTTCTTTAAAAGCTGAGATTGATATATATTTACATTGCTGCAGAAGCTGACGCATCTCATATCTCAAGAGCTGCAATAAAACCGGTAGCAACACCATTCCAGATCCCCAAGACCGGTGCAGTCTATACACTTGCACAAAGTAGATGTAAAACATACCCCCACCAGCATTCATACTACCTAACTCCACACAGCGCAAGGCAAAGGCCAAACAGGAAGAAGTCATGTTCTAACGTCCCAATAGGCAAGTTAAAGCTGAGCTGATTCACACAAATACTGCAGGAATCACAAGTTCTGTTTTCCATCACTGACTTTCTTAACACCGCTTCTTTGTTGTGCTCATGCTCATGTTGCCCTCTTGTGGTTATTCTGATGAAAAATGCAGGACCCACTACAAGCAAGTTAGGACTGCTCAGTTTAGCCTATGTGATTAAAAACGTATTTTTTGGAAGTCTGAGACCAGTGTTTTATCCTTAACAGTGAAACATGATAAAGAGAGTATGCCAGCATCTTTATACATTTAACCTTAAAGTCCTAATCACAATAAAATCCCATGACACAGAAGGAGGTGCTAACAAGCTCCCAATCTAAACCAGCAAAGTCCAACTTGCACCCTGCAGGCTCCTCTGTGAGGTTTGAACCTTGGTCTGCTGCCTCCCCCTCTTTCCAGATGGGGATAGGGGGATGGGAGGAGGAGGAGGAGAAGCTGAAGGCCAGATTAATTGTTCAGGCTGTCATTATCCACTCTAGGATCCGTCTCTCCGCTACCCAACAAGCACCACTAAAGCAACGCATCCAGCAGCAAGTCTTGCCCATTCCATTCACAGCAAGGAAGGGTTTCCCTCGCTTCGCCTTTATCCAGTATACCTCACCAGTCAATGTGTTTTCTTAGCACCTCTCCCCATACCAGCCCTCCTCTTCTTGCACTTGAATATGCATATGCACATACACAGACAGCTGTCATTCTTAAATATATAGCATATTAAACACACTTGTATATATTTTGCTGTTTTAGTCCACTGCTATATTTCAGGAGGAGAAGTTAACGGCTTCTCTTACTGATGTTAACAGGTTTTTGGATCAAGTCCAAACACTAAAAGACCAACAAATTATTAAATAAAATTCCTCTTTGTTGTAGAAGTGCGAAGTCATTTAAGATACAGTCAGATTTAAGACACTGTCAGTGATGTCTACTGAAGTCAGAAGAATTACTTCTGATCTGTAATGGTACAAAGAGTAAATGACTGTTCCTAGCAATCAGGGTACACAGGACGTAGACTTAGGCAGTGAGTGCCACTCTCACACGTGCCCGCATGACTTGGAGACAAGCCATTTAAGCCTAGACCCTCTAAGCCTATAGCTATCCCTAGTGCCTGCTGATTTCACTGGAAGTCCGACTACCAAATACTGCTGAGATGAGCCTTATCCTCTTGGTGATTCACTGATTAAGCTATAAAATGTGGGTAAGCTTTTATAACCAGAAGGTGTTGTAAGAAGGAGCACTTAAATATACATGAGACACAGACACTGTATTCAAGAAGAAAAGCCAGTAAAATAAATAAAATAAACTTCATTTCACCAATAAAAAGCAAAGTAGGATATGGTGCTACATGTATCATAAAAAGATGGAATTTCATTTGTGAGGGTTTTACTTATTATCAAAAGCTACATCTATGAGCTTTATGTTAATACAGGAAGACTGAGAATTGCTGTAAACTGATGGAGTGCAAGAAAAGTGGAGAAGAAAAAGAAATACAACATTATTCAAACTAGACAGAAACACTCTCCATCTGTCCTGTAATCTCAGAATGGACTGAAACTATTTTCACCCCACTGTTTCTAGAGCAGATGTTGTTAAATTTCTCTCTGACCATACACACAAGCAAAGGAACAAAATAAGTAAAGATAAACACTGTTCACAAATAAGCATCCAATCCCCCTGTACCATGTGACACAAGCAAGAAAAAAAGCACACAGAAAACAGGCACTGATTTATTCCCATGCAAAGCTTACACATAACATGGAGAACCTTCAGGTAGTTGCTAAGGCAATATAACAGCTTCTACATATTAGGCCATTAGGTAAAGGTCATTTCCATTTTGATTCCACCATTACTTAAGTTAGCCACCATCCACTTAAGTTTCCACAGAAGAGTTCCACTTCAAGATGCCCTTTTAAATTCTTTGCTCCGTAGAGTTTGTCGTATCTCAGAGTTCCCACTTTTGCAAAGGCATGAGAAAACATATAATAAATGTCGGGGGCCAGAAAACTTCATGAAGTCTCCTTGGCCTAGCAACATGCAAGAATTTAAAATTGGAAGTGTCTAAATTCCTCCCAGTCTGTTTCAAAAGCAGTTTGTAAATTTTCGTGGGGGAAGTGAATCTCACTAATTTGTAGGCCATAGCATTGTCAAATGGTTCGGATTAAAACTCCACGGCTACATCAACTTCATCCAAATTCATTGGGAGGTGAAATAGAATCCGTAACAACAAAACTGTTCTCTGGAAAATAAGCTTTCCGTTTTGATCCTGTGTTGTTATTCTGTGAGCCGATGGATGTTTTCCCTCGTGTATTACCAAATAAAACCTGAATTAAGTTTACTAAGAGCAACAAGGTAATTCAGCTGGAGGAGGACCAGACTGAAGAAACGAGGGTCAACAGCAGCATTAAAGCAATCATAAGCATGGAGCACTTTGGTGAGCTATTGTTGGCTGAAGATGACAATGCTACCAATAATAAATCACACAAAGTAGAGATGTGGTCTTTCTGCTCCTCTTAAGCATGAGGAGAAAATTGGTGAGCTGAGAGTGAACATGTGGATGTCTTTCATATCATATATCATCATCATCACAGTAGAATTATTTTCTCCACCACCGCCAAAACATATGAAATGTGATATCATAATCTGAAGCAGTCATTAGTGGAGAAGCACTGGAGTGTTCACAAAATATATAGGCCAGTTCCTAAACAATGGATTTTATTGATAGACACTGGAAATGGGATCTTGTTTCAGAAGCCAAATCCTCCCCCCAGAAGGAAACATTCCTTTCTTATGTGCTTTGGCAAAAGTTACTGTGCCTAGTAACACTGCTGAGAAACTGGGCAGATTTTGAAGATTCATGAGGACTGAGAACCACCGTGCACCTTTTTGTCCCTCTAGTGGTAGCTCTCTCTACCTAAGTCATTTGTGGTTAAGAGCACCTTGTATCTTGCTTTGATTTTGATTTAAAGCTGTCCTCAAAAAACAATTTCAAATACAATATGAACAACCTCCAGAATGCAGTAGTCAGTCCTAGTAACTCTGTAGCACTTCAGCTGAACTACAGCAAAGACAATTTGTCACAGCAACAGCTGAAACAAAATGTGTCAGCAAGATGAATGTCTTGTTCATCCACGCTGCAATGCTGATCAGGACTGGAGAAAAAAAAATCAGTCACTTTCCAGCATGTGTTAGGTGACAAGCAATACTAGTAATTTAACTTCAGTGAAGATGGATAAATGTCTGCATCTCATCAGGTTCCTTAGAATAATCCCTCGCTAAGTAGAGCATGAAACCCCTGACTCAAGACAAGACTACTCATTCATAGTCTCAGGGCGATTAAGTAATATTTAGGCATGCATTATCCAAATATCCAAGTGGCTCCATTAGGGGTGGCTCCTTCTTGCTAACATAAACGATTAGAGGAACTTAACTCTCCAGAGGGTCTGCATTGTGAATTTATTCTCAGGTTCCTTATTTATTGCCTTGTAGCTTTTTCATATCTATTTTACTTGCTAACTAATAGCCCTACGTAGTTCTGCAAGCTGATCCTGGGTCTCAACAGTCAAATTAGGCTGTTTTCATCTTTTGTATCACCCTAAGTAACAGGCTTTTAAGTTAAAACTTTACCCATCATCCTTAAAGTAACTAGAGTTCTATAAAAGCAGAAGACATGGCATATCTTCCACTTCATGGAAATAAATGTGTTCCTGTATTTGCCTCCAAGTATTAGATAAAATCAGAACCAGCTCCCACAGCTTTTGACTCTGTTCACTCAAAACACACTCACTGAATTCCAGCAAAAGGTTTTGGACTAGCACCAAACATCTTGCAGCCAAATGTGAGTGCAAGTAAGTTTTGCTTGGTTTAAAGTTTTGTTTTGAAACATTTGGTCTGGTTTTCTGCAATCCTTAAATTTGCTATACAGATCTCCTGTTTTCTACCCCCGACCCTTCGCACCAATATTTAGACTGGATATCTGATAAATTTACAATTTATGTATATTCAACTTCATAACTTTACTCTTTTCTTTGCTCCATCTATGTTCCTATCCAGCCACAAACCTAAGACTGGTCCAGGCTGCTGCTTTCAAAACAGAGGAAATTTAGACTTGTCTTACCTAGAAAAGTGGGTAAGGCATACTTCTAGTTTGAAGAGATAATAGATAAGGCAGATATGCCGCAGCCGACCTTTGCCATGACAAGGAGAAGAAACTATTGCCATTTCTTGTCCTTGACCCTGAGTTTGTTGCAGAAGAAATTTGGGGGTTGCCTGGGACAAACATAGGAATATAGGAGAGACACCTGCCACTCCAATTAGGTTTGTTATTACTTCTAGATTAATTTGTTCACTGGGATTCTTTTCACCCTCCTTTTTCATGTTCTTTCTGCCTTTTTTTTCTCTTTCCTTCAACAACCAGTTTTTTTCCCTTACAAATCTGAAACATACGAAACAGAAAAAAGCAAATTAAAATTGTCTTAAGCAAGTCAGTCATGTTCCAGTGCTAGTCCTTACACCTAATCCATCCATCCATTTCTTACTAAATGTCTGTACAAAGTTGTGTACAATGAAGCTTTAATCCTATTCTTCATTTAGCACCACTATGATATAAATTTACCATTGAATGTCTTTCCATTAGCTTACCCCAACCCACATATATCACAACCCTAAGATTTTTTTCTAGCGTCTTAATCCTCCACCTTGTGTGTCAGATTCAGCAGGAGACTAGATGATAAGGGTGCTTCATGTGCTTCTGTGTCATATGATCTGCAATATTGTAAAGAGTGTAAACACACACAGGCAGGTTTGCTCCCATGTTTTGCCTGTTTAAAACTTAGGCAGTATGTTTTGCAAGCCTTACGCAGCATACAAAATATCACCCTTCTAGTCCAGTCTTTTTGCATTATTACTATTTTCTTAATAAGTTTTTTCAGTTGCATACATGTGGTAAGGATGCTGTAGCTGGTTACCTAGTTAGGACTCTGCTGCTCCCACTCCCCAGAGCTGCAGAGGACAGGGTGAGGGGGGTGCCCTCTCAGACTATCTCAATGTTACAGATTTGAAGGAAGTTTTTTGGGATCAAAAGACATCTGACTAAACTAGCATTATTATTATTTTTATATAAAGTCTAAGAACTCTTCCAAAACAAGGAAAATTTTCCTTGAAATTTTGAGTTTTAGGAATATTCAGGCCCTAAAATTTCCAAAATCCTTCTCAGAGACATAATTGCTTCAATCATATATACGACATTAAAAACCACCATTAGCGCATCCGACTGAAACAAGAGATAGAAAATTCCAACTTTTTGCCCTTTTTGACAAAAATCATTCCATTTTGACCACCTGATGGGCCCTTGGGGTTAATTAGAAAATCCCCATCAAGAGCTCAGAGGCTAATATCAGCTGTCAAAATCCCACATTCCCCTCTTTCACCTCTTTCAAGTGCAAAACAACCTGTGTCTGAAGATGTGCCAGAGAATAAAAGGGCACACCACAACCACTGTGGGCTCTGACTTAGACCTATTCATGGCCTCACTACTATGAATACAGCAAAATCTCAAATGAAAGTTTTAATCTCCCCATTGCATTCAATCCAAAGAGAAAAGGGCTTCCCTTTTAACAATTTCCCCCCTTAAATCTTTTGTGTTGCTGTGCTCCTGAAAAAGCTGAGATTTTGCTCAGACCCAGCAAGGGCTTTTTGCCATAGAAAGCACTGCACCTAAACCCTTTGTGCCGACATAAGAGTAAAGGTCTGCCCAGACCAAAAGTAACTAATGCAAAAGGGCTTCTGAAGGTCTAAATACAAACTGAACAAGATCAGAGTTAAAAGTGCAGGCATCTGATCTCAACCAACTTCTCTTGCTTGCTCTCACTTTATGTTCCTGAAGGTAAATATTAAATACTGAGATGAGTGGTGCAAAGCAAACCTTTATAAAAGGAGAGGCCAAATGTAATAATGCTAGAAGCTGAAGATGGAAAAGCCCTATTACACCATCTCATGTGTGCGTGTGTGTGTGTGTGTGTGTGTGTGTGTGTGTGTGTGTGTGCACGCATGTGATTTTCTCTCTCTCCACCAGGTCAAATGAGACCTCTGTCATACAGACAGGTACACACACACACACACACACACACACACACACACACACACACACACACACATATGCTCTTGAAAATCATGGAAGCTTTGCTGTCTCTCTAACCACTAGTTGTTTTTTCTGTCTGTATAAACAAAAGTCACTTACAGGAAAGTCTCTAACAACTGAATTCTTCATTCAACTTTTTGAATGAAGGAAAATGGCAAAGCCTATGATTTCACTAACGAATTGCAAGGCCATGTGTAGAGATGCTAATGGCGTAGGTTGGTGCAGAGAGCCAGAGGAAGAAACTGGTTATTAAAATGTGCGTAGAACAGTATGTATCTTCAGATGTGCTACTCCACTGTTTTAATGGTTATTCCAATGCAAAACATGGCTTTTATCCCCACTCATTTAGAACAGAATGTTTCTTTCCAAGTGCCCCAAACCTCTGAAAGTACCGTTCTGTGCCACCTTTTGTGCCTGGTCCCTCTTACCGACACGAGAAGGCATGATTTTATGACTGAGTGAGAGTGCTTTTCTCCCCTCCCCAGGACTGTGCTCTCTCCTCTTCAAGTGATTATTGTTTTGTTTTTTTTCCCTGTGAGCAGTAACACCTACATTGTATGGGGAGAGACAGAGAGCATTCATACCCCTCAGAAAGCCATTCACTTAAAGGCAGCTGGAGGGGCTAAGTGTTCGGCTTGCCCTCTTCACTCTTGGATGAGTTTTGTGCAAAGCTCAGGCTTGAAGTCCTTTCCCTCACAGATCCAAGCAATTAATGAGAGTGTGATGAAAAAGGAAAGAAAATGTTTCAGTGTTTCATCTCTCTTCACAGTTTGTTCATTTTTGTTTGTAATTAAATTATACTAGCTGGTTCCCTGTAAGAATAGAAAAACTCCCATCTTCCTTGCATAAGAAAAAGGGAACAATATTTATTTAATTAATTTGTACTTGTGCTTTTTCTTTTATATGAGAGTGCAACTAAGTGTCTGGAAATAGCACCTACTATTCGTCCAGCAGCAACTGGAATTAATACTAGAAGAGAGAATCTTAGCCAAACAAGACTCTGAGTGTTTTAATTTAGTATTGCCCTACTTCTGACAGGCCAGGGGCTCGCATCTTTTCAGAGGATGTTTTTGCAGAGCAGACAGAGTTCAAAAGGTCCTAACGGGCTGCTAACGACCTTTTTGCCCTGAGATTTGTGCGATACTGACCAGGATCAAATTCCAAAGCAGCAGTATGGCCCTCTACGCCTTAAAGACTAGGGGGGGGAAAAAAAAAAAGATTAACTAAACCCCCTTAGGGCTTCACTCATCTTCCTGTCTCCTGCTTTATTTGCTCTTACTGCAAAGCCATTAGATTTTCAATACCATTTTATCACTAGGTTTTTATTTATAATAGATATGCATCAGACATTTCCCCCTCATTTTACATGGGCCACCTTTCACTAGAAAATTCTAATGTTAATGTTTCTTTCAGTGAGCAGGGTCGTTTTAACAATGTGAATTGTATATTTTGGTTGTTTCTAGCAAGCCAAGCACTGAGATCACTGCATCGGTTTTATTGCATTGTTGATGATGTTATATCATTTGTTTTTAAGAAAATGCAAATGTAATGTAAAGAATACTGTTGAAAGTGAAAAATGAAAATAAACACTGGGGATGATTTCATTCTTTGATTTAGCTTAAGAAATGCTGATTGTGTCAAGACACTGAAATAGCATGGCTATAATCATATTGTAAATACTCCAGTTAGGATAATTTAATGCAAGTATCTGTTAATGCAAGTTGCTGTCATATTCTGCTGGTGAGCAAGGCAATGTACTTTATACTAGAAATAATCACTGCAAATGCAGTTGTGTTCTATGTAATACTAATTGAAGTGATTTTCTTCTTTCCTTTTCATATAATAAAGAATATTTTATTGACATAAAAAAGAATTACTACTATGATCACTTTGTCATGTTATTTTGCGCAGTTACAACAATGCAACGTTTTAGTATTTCATCCTCAAAACCAGGTAACCAAGGGCACTTGCTTCTAGCTGATTTAGCAACCTAAGCAGCATTGGACTGGTTAGCATCGGATGGATCCTAAGTATCAGTACCAGTCAAAAGTAACTGTCAAATTTCTAGTAAACACCAGATGACAGAAATCAAATGAGTTAGAAAACTCTATTCACTCCCGCTGCCGACTCAAATGGGGGGAAAAAGAAAAAAAGAAAAGAAAGAGGAGTCTGGAGGCCTCAATTAGATAATGGTTCACTGTGTCGTGTGCTGTGTAAATATATTCTAAATGGGAGTTGCAGGAGTTTTTAAAAGACGAATTAATTGCACATGTGAGTCTAGACTTCCACCACATGTTAAAGGAATAGCCACACAGAAACAAGACCTACAGTCAATTAACTTGTGTTTAACAATGAACTATAGCAGACAGATAAATCAGAAAGTATCAGCCTGTTTTCAAGCCAGGCAGGTAAGTGTATTTTGGTAAATAATAGATTTCAGCACAGAATGAAACAGACCAATCTCCAAGCTTGTGTTAAACATGGATTCCTTTCTCCTTGCAGTTATTCCTATTGACTCAAATTCACAGCTCTATTCACCTGAGCTAGAGTTGCCCAGTTAACATAATGCACCAAATTCTGTTTTGAAATTTACCCTGTGAATGGCAGCTCTGATTAGTGGGATTCGATGTGGCAGAAACCAGTGCAGAACTTAGCCTCAAGCATTTAGTTCTGTGACTAGTTCTTGCTCTTGCAAGTAATCACAATTGACTTCAGCGCAATACTATCCAAGAAAGGCTTTAATGGACCGTTTGCTCACAGGAGAAACTGGAGCACAGGGATAAGTTAAAATTGTTTTATGCATATTGCTAGATGGGGACCCTCATTCATTTTTGTTTGAGCATTTGCACTTGGTCAAGGCT
The DNA here is from genome assembly GCF_040807025.1 of Struthio camelus. Lineage (NCBI taxonomy): Eukaryota > Metazoa > Chordata > Aves > Struthioniformes > Struthionidae > Struthio > Struthio camelus. The sequence continues at coordinate 31,533,468 of NC_090946.1, forward strand.
GTTCTCTACTGTTCTATAGAGGGTTTTCTTACAATGTCCTTGTTAATCGTGGCCAAGTACTCCTATTGAAATGGGAGTACTGTAACAACATCTAAAGCCCGCAGTTGAGTGCTGCACTGTGTACTGCATGGGCCGTCACATACTCCTTGCATAGCAGAGCAGATGGTCATACTAAGATATTTGAGCTGAGGAAGGATAAAATCATGTCAGTCTAGAACAAGCATACGCACTGCATTTGCCTTGGTAGTCAGCCAAGGCTGGTGGCCTGCAGAGGTCATGGACAGAATACCACTTTACCATTTGTATGGCAAAGAGCAATCAAGAGGGAGAACGCTTCTTTTGTTTCCTCTTTCTTCATATCTTTTATAACTTTATAAGAATCAAATAGAAACTTTTGTGTTCAGTTTGGAGATATGATTTTAGCTGCTCTTTCCACCTCATCTCTTTTCTAGAACCTCCTGAATTTCTCAGGCATCATTAAAAAATCAACAATTATTTTTCACAGCATCAACCTATAAGCAGTCACAGGGAATGAAGCTGTGTATTGTGTCCCTGTTTTCACTTGCTGTCCTATATCAGCAAGTTTCTAATTGTATAACATAGATGGACTAACCAACCCGAGAATAAAAAAAGATCCTGAAGCCTATGTTTATTCACAAGGTTTTTTCAGATCTTGGTTTGACAAGGAAGTTGCTAACTAATGGCTTTGAAGGTTCCAGTGGAGATAGGACAGTTGTAATGCATCACTACAGCTAAGTCAAAACCTAGACCTCCAAATAGGTCATGGCTACTCTAGGAGGAAAAGCATAGTTTCAACACGTTGGGATTAGTTGAGAGAAGCCCTAGCAAAGGAACTGCCACTGATTGGCATGTCTTAAATTACAGCTCACCTGTCCTGTAATAGGATTTTAACAGGAGCTCTCTTATGTTAAAACACAGCTTTCATCCTGCCAAGAAAAAAAAAAATCCATAGGCCCTCTCCACATGAACTCATTTTTACCCAATATAAATAGATGATTTTGATCTCAGCATAAAAATCACACACCTACATAATTTTACTATCAACTTTCTCCAAATGATTTTGACCCATAGAAAACTGGAATTAGCTAACTAACATGCTATGAAGATCAGATTCTGCAGTAGTTTTCTAAGTATTGCTTCTGTAAGGTTTTTTTCTGAAGCTTTCGAGTGCCTCTCTCCATAAGATAAGAAGTTTCTCATGTGGGACCAAACCCAGAAGCTTCATAAGTCTGTGCCTAGAGAGCCATACACTGGCATTGATTAAGGCAAACAGAAAGGGAGCGCTGAGCTGACAGGAATCCCTAGCAACCAACATAAAATCTATGAGATAGCATTACATTCTGAATATATATTAACACCACAGGAGAAATGTCCTCTTCTCTTTAAAACATGTCTTCTCAGGCTATCAAGGAAACCCTGAGAAAACTTGAAAAAGCTTGGAAGTTAACAGATTGGGCAGATGATCCCACGTAGTAGCAAATCCAGATATCCATTCACATTTCTGGTGGTACAAGTGTGTACACACGTTCTGTATGTGTAAGGAGAAGAGTCTAGCTCCACAACACAACACAAAAATACAGCAGGGCATCAGAGAGGGGCACTGCAGCCCTGTTTCCCCTCGTATACTATCTCAGAGCTTCTTATTGCTGGACCTATCCAGCTCACAAGCCATGAATATACCATACATTAAGTTTAGGCATATATCCAACTGTTGACCTTTCAACTATCAGAGGAAACAACAAAGTATCTGTTCAACTACACTGGTGCACAATGCCTGTGTGCTACACAGATGCAAACTGTGAGTTGCATTTACCCCGTCTCAAAAATGCACCTTCAAAATGGATTCAAATAATTGCCAGCAGATGTTTATCAGGATGGTAACACAGAATATGTTAGCAACATAACTATGCCCCTTGGGTAGAAGGTAGAGCAGGGAAGATACCTAGAAAACAATGATTACGGATAATCTTCTTTCTGTCAATTGGAAAAAAAACACACTGAAAAACAATCAAAATGAGTTACTATCCACTGAATAGAAAAGTTTGCATGCTGTTTCTTGAAACACTGCACAGTCGTCTGTGATAAGTGAGTTTCATCAGCTGTGGCTGTTTTACTGAAGGAAGGCAGAGAAACAAGAGAATCTTTGATTTCATCAGAGCTACATAAGAGTCTGAAAGTAGTGTCATGGAATAGTTGTCAATCTGCCATAGAAGGGAGAAAGAAAAGATGGAAAGTATTAGTACTGTGTGTTTATACAAGATGGTTCAACAGAGAAACTTATAATCCACATAGAACTCAGATAATTACCTGTAACTAAGTGAATAATTAGTAATCAGGCTATGACTTTACATTCCCCTTCAGGAACAATTTAAAAAAAAAAAACAACACACTTTCAAAACTCCCTCTTTGGCTCTGACAAGTACAACTCTTACATTTGTTTTTCTAGTTTCCACATCCTTAAGTGGTGAATGGCTCTTTTCTCTTCTGTGCATGCAAAATAGTTCAGATAAGATTCTACTCCCTTCCAAAAAGATCCTCTGTTAAATAAAGGCATTCTGCAAAAACCCTAAAACTCTCTTTGTCAGCCATGGGGATAAGTGCAGTATAAAAATGATAGATAAAGACAAATAGTGAAACACGCCTGATCTCAAAGGCAGTACTGGGATATCTGCCTATTTGCAAAATGTCTCATGTTTCCATGTGAACATTGCTGAGTGAGCTGATGCCCTTGCTTAGGAATGACTTAATTTATATGCCCTGAGATTGAGGTCATACCAATATCATGCATGATCTCTATCAGCTTTACAGATGCCTTAACCTGAGAACGTTCAAGCTCATTGAGAGCTATTCATACTTGGCAGATTGATATAGTAACTGACAATTCACTGCCATCCAAGTGTATCTGAGAACACAAAGCTCACATAAATATTGTTGAGCATATCCCATTGTTAGTTATTTACTTCTGCCATTCAACTTTCTACAGCTCTGTGTGGAAGATCATTTCTCCCAGTGTCATATATCTGACTTACTAGCAGACACGAAAAGCTCCTTGTTTCCTTTTTACCAGTAATGAACTGTGCTAGAAATGTCAAACACAGGTTTGTTCAACCCTGACCAACAAACAATGTGAAACATAAAAGTACGGGTGGACAGAGACCAGAGGAAGCCTGGCTACAAGCCTGACTTTGTAATTGGCACTGAAACAGCTTGTAATGATGTTTCTACATTTAGAAAGCTCCAGAAGGAACTATGATAACCTACCTAATTCCTTTTCTTCTATTGTTTCATAAGCTGACCTGCCTGCTTACCTAGCCTAAGTCCTTCCTGAAGGCAACCATGAGCAAACAGCGTCTACAGAATATAAACAGGATTTTCACCCAAACTGTACTCATGGCTTTCCATTCCAGAAATGCCCAGTTAGCCCTCAGCTTTGGATTTACTACATTTATCTTAGCCTAATTCTCTCTCTGTGACATCTCTGGGATAGAAAGACATGAACAGAAGAAAAAAGGATGAGAGAAGTAGAAAAAGCATGTGCAAAACTCATCACTCTCAAACTTATCCTGGACAAAACATTTCTGATTGGTAAATCTAGTTGAAGAAGGTCAGAAGCATCCATTCTCACTTTGGAGAGGGGTTCTTTCTTTTCAGTAGGCAGGGTCAAAAGGGGAGAGCTGGGAAGGATCCTGTCCACCTTGCAATGATCCTACTCACCCAGCAATGTACACTAATCTGAGAAAAACCCGTCCACTACTGAGGTGTTGTTTATTAGACATCAGGCATGTGTTTTGCTAGTGAATAGACATAACCAACCTTGCAGAATGTATCTCAGACCAATTATGAGCTGATGTAGTACCCTTGAGAAAGAAACTTACTTTCCTGACGTTCATCTCTCTGACAGCATAGTTTAAACGGAAACGACGAATCAAATTAGATATATACATCTCTTGCTGGACTAATTTATTTGGACCAACTCTAAAACCCAACAAAAAAGTATTTTTTTTCCTGATGAATTTCCTATGTTAGTGAAGTAACTAGCTCCCAAAGAGGCCAAATGAGTGCCAGAGCTGGCACAAGCAAAACCATAGGCTCATATGCTCAAAACAGAGCAGAGCAGATCCTCCTTTGAGCACCTGCAAGCTGCTAGGCAGAGCTCGGCCTCTTTGTCTAACTGCACCCTCAAGCCTCAATTTCACCATCAGTCACCCAACCTGGGCAGCTAGCTTTATTGTAAACCTATGAAACAAGTTTGACAAATCAGCAATGCCCATCCAACAGCTTTTCTTATGGACTTATTATTTTCAAATGTAATCTTATTTCACCGTTTTGACATGGCAGTAGGGAAAGAAAGAAAAGATGCCTTTTTTCTTTTCTGCTACTCTTCCTTACCACAATGATACTTACTTGAAGTAAAGTCAGGTAATATCTAAACTGCAAAAATGATAAAGCAAGCACCAAGGATAGAATGGATAAATAAGAAATATTCAAAGATAAATGTTTCCTTTAAGCAGCAAAACACAAGTAATTTAGTGCTTATTTTTGCTAAAGTATGGAGAAAACAAGTTGATCAACATCTTATTCCAGCCTCAAAACAACTTCATGAAGTAAAAACTATGAATATTACTGCTGGATCTGATGGCTGAGATAAGAGAGGATCAAGAAGTTAAATCATTTACATTACTTTACTCAGCAGATAGGACCAAACTGAACCCAGAAGCCTCGGTGCCTTGTACTGTCTTCTTCCTTCTACTGAGTCAAGGTAGAAAGAAGTATCGTATTTTAATTGTCTTATTGTCTTTATTTGTATACTTTAATACACAAAGTATTGTCTTTGTGTTTGTATTAGCACAGCTAACACAAACGGGTATGTAGTTTGGGTCAGTGAGAGAAGCAGAGGCTCCATTTCATTTAACTTCCATCAGACTAAACGATCACCCTTACATCAAACGTTTGGTGTAAAAGACATGGAGTAATTGGACTAGAAGGTTGTCCACAAATTGAGGGCTTCTGTTTAGAAAGCAGATGCCTTGGCTTTTTCTTAGTCTTGTTTATTCTTCATAAATACCAAAGCAAGACAGCAGAATCACTATTATCTTGTAACAACATTCTGTTAATCAGGCATGTCATTTGCTTGTATGGTCCAACCTTCTGCAGATCCCAGACATTCCCCTTCCACAAGAATTAACCACAAAAATACTGCAACGTAGCTGCTTTATGACCATGGCTTAGATCAATTTGTTTCGTGCTTTCAGACACTGATCTTGCAACAGTGAACATAAAGACCCTATGGCATTTTTTTACATAAATAAGTTTTTTTTTTTAAACCAACATCTTCCCTTTTTCAATGGCTGTTTGTCAGGTTCTTTTGCCTAATTCCCAGCTCCAAAAAAGGCAGCATTCAACTAAGGAGCAGTGCACCCTTTCCAAATTTCTCTGAAAAAAATGAAAATATTATATGAACATAATCAACAGGGTGAATGGCAGGTCAAAATAATAATTACACCAGAAGTGTGCTCTTGGTGGGCCTAAACTCCCAGGTGTGGGCTACAGTTCCCAGGTGTGGATATATAACTTATATGTGACCTACAAATTACTTGGACTTAGGATGTGGATAGTTTTTACAGTGTCATTTCTTTAGCTTCATTAAAATCTGCAACATAGATCTGACTCTTCCTGAATATCCGGATATGAAGATTTCATCACGGATCTTGAGTAAATCTACTATGAGCTTTCTCAGCCCTTAGCTGAAGAGGGTAGGTGGCACATCTTCTCTCTCCACTTCTGTGTTTGAGGTCAGTAGATATTAGCAGAAACAATAAAACTCAGAGTGCAATACTTGTAGTCTGCAGTAGGTGCATATTCATTATAGAGTCTGTTTTCATTCACTAAGCATCCCCTCTTCCCAGACACTCGTACTATTCACTAACAAAACCCAGATGTCTTTAATCGGAGTGGATAGTTTAAAACTCAAGTGATTCCAAGTAACTGCCCAGCTTTTCAGTAAGTATTCAACTAACTCTCTATTCCAGAGAATAAGGAGCTGGAGGTCCCCAGGACATATGCACACTTACCCCACTATTACTGTATCCTAAAATTCTTCCTAGAAGGTTTACACTTGCTTAATTAGAGCATTGGTTTTTTCTCATTGGCAAAACATCTACAGGCTTCAATGTGAGCAGGATTTGGATCATTTTTCAGACTTCTCATTGCTGTGTTTTGTGAATTTTACGTGATTCTGTCCAGTTAATGGATCCAAATATGCTTTACAAAATGGTCTAATATGTGTGCACACATGCAATTACTTTGCCAATTAGTGAAATACTGCAGCCATGTGGCTAGTGAAAAGAAACATAATATTTTATACACAAAATAGAAAAACACAGTATTTCACCTGAAATTTTAGGCAAAAATGGGATATGACAGAATAATACTCTACCCCCACAAGATGTCTGTGTGACATGTTAGTGCATGTTAGTGCATACATCTGCATATTGATCTCGGTGACAAGGGTGCGCTTTAGATGTCATCTAAAAAAGTGAAAGAAGTATACATGCTGGAGAAGCTTGTTAGGGGAAAAAAACCCACCATATTTCCTCTTAAGAGTTTCTGTTCAGCAACAGCACCAAGTTCCACTCGCTCTTCTTCCCCTTGTTGCTACTGTAAAACGTGTGCTGTCTGGTCAGCAGAACCATGATCTATCTTTTATTCCTCTATTGCAAATTATAACTAGCCTTAGATACAAATAGCATTTACATTTCAAGGGAACTTGGCTCTCCTAGTTCATTATCTCACCATATAGCTTTACTGGAATTCACTATTTACTCCACATACACATAGTGTCTTTTTCTTTAGTCCTCACTTTTCTTAAATATCAAAATGGATAAAGTATACCATGGTTCTAACTAGTGAAAGCAACACTGTTTATATCAAGTACAAGGAAATAAATGTAAATAGATATTAGAACATAATTGTCTTTCAGGAGAGTGTAAGACTTCTGTGTGAACAAATTTAGCCTTGAGTTTTGCACATCAGGGTCTGGAAAAAATGGCTTCAGGATCCCTATAGAGGTGCTTTTGCTTCCCTGACTTCTCACACACTATTCTTTCAAATGAATTTAAGGCTTTTCTTGTCCAAATCCCCGCAAAAGTAACCACACTGCAGTTTTTCTACTATTATGCAAATAGATTAATCAGCCAACGGTCCAGTGAGAATTAATTTATATTTGAATCAAATGAGGCCTAGATTCTTTATAACTGAACCCCCAGGCCAAGGCCTAGGCTAGGTAGCAACCTCATATTATTCATTTGACGAAATGTGAACTGACATAAATACCATGGCTAACTTTCAATCCGATTACCCCGTTACCTCACATCAATGCTATCCCAGCCATCAGACTCTAGCGTCCCTCCTTTCACCAGCACAGCTAACAACTGACAACTCCTCCCTGATAAACAAGCACCCACGCTGCCACCTCGTACCCCCACTCTTAACCCATCATCCCTGCTCAATGGCCCTTATTCGACAAGGTACTTTATTTTGTTTGTAGGAATCAAGGACTAAACAGTTCAAAAATACTGTTTGCTGGGGCTGCAATTCAAAGCTGCCCTTTCAGCGCTGCAGAATCACTAACAATAAACATCAAAAATATGTGAGTGTTATGTCTGTACAGATACATGCACGCACACATTTAATTTAATACCGTCACTGACATCTGTTATCTTTCATACTCTCCTTAACTCTTGGAAAAAAAAAAAAAAAAGTGAAACAATGTTTTGGGCTACTATGACCAAAGGTCAATGTAAAGTGAACCCACATTTTACACAGCACCCTTATACTAAACTCATGTTGACAACCACTAAATTCTTTCTATTGCACAGCACAGGAACTTGTTTTTTAAAAAGATTTTTTTTTCTTTAAAACTGTAAGCATTTAAAAAGCTTGGCTAAACAATCCACCAGGTGTGAGAAAAGCCTTTTCTATACAGGCAGCTCTGTGTCAGGAGACCTACACTTTGTAATTAGATTAGCAAGCAAGAACTGAATAGCTCAAATCAAAACATCTCCCCCCGCATATTGTTTATAGTGCATAACTGATAACTAAGCTTCTCTAGTCATGGTTAAAATCTACTTAAAAATGTGAGTCCTGTGCACTCTGGAATTTAAATGAAGAGGAAAATAAAACAAAGTGCACATTCTTAAAAAGCTCTAAGTAATTACTTGTCTCTCTCACTTAAAAAAAAGCATTTGAAAATATAAGTCATAAAACAAACCCTATGATTTAATGGCAGCTCTTCAGGTAAGCAATTCTTAAAACATATCTAACCTGGAGAGTTATATATTTAACTTATATGCTTAAGGACGACATACCTCACTATGAACTGGCAGGACCCTTCCAAGAAAAATGTCTTCTTACTGTGACTGAAAAGGACAGCGTGTATTAGAGAGTAAGAAATTAATACAGTCAAAGGCCCCCCTCCTACTGACAACGTTCAAAATGTAGATTCAAAAGCACAGGCAGTTCTTGATTTCACCTGTTTCTCATGGCATGCAGTAATTCTGCTTCACTGAGGGCTTTGCAGGCAGCCACTAGACACCGTGTGTGCTGCACATACAGACAGCTTAAGCTGCATAGCTGATGTTTCTCTCACGGGTGCATAGTTTGCCAAGGGAGGTATTACCCACCTGCAGATCAATGGTAATAAGTGTTTTCACTGTGCCCTTCATCCTTTGTTCTCCTGGCCCCCAAAAAGGCAAGTAGGGCTAGTGAGTTAGTTTTCTGATGACTTATTCTGAGACTCAGAACAAGGCAGTTGCCATACCTTCTCCACAGTAGATCCATGGCCTTGAACATGATCTGGGGAGTGATTTAGGCCAGACATACAGAAGGAAACACTGCTCAGACATTCAGAAGAGGCAGCCACAATACTGTTTCTTCTCTGCTATAGCAGAGCTGTAACAAATGTCTCCTGGTGCTGCTCAGTGAGCAGGGAGGGGGTAGGACAGTCCTGGTGAGCACCCAGTGCCCAGCTCCAGGTGAGACTCTGGATCCCTGGCATGGCTGCTTCTCAGCTGAAAAGTCCCCAGAGGATGACTGAAGTTTTTTTTCTTCATGGCTTTTTCCACACGGCCAAATAGTCTAGCTGTGTACTGGGGTTTTCCAACATAAGTAAATTTGAAATTACTAGCCGCATGGAAACACTAAAAATTGGGCAAAAAGGAGCTACAGTATGTGAGTGCACCTCATCCCTATATGCTCATTTTAAAGAAATGCGTACTTTCATGTAGGCATGATGACAGATGTAAAATAAGCCAAGGTAAGGTTCTTCCCAAAGTTTTCATATGAAGCCCATACATTTTTCTTGGAAACACTGAGACTGTTTCATAGTCTGATCCATCTGCTAGGAATGCAAATACCCCAGTTTTGAATTTTGATCCCAAACCAGTCCAGTCCAGAGTTAGTCTCTTTTAGTACTCTTGCAACTGAGACCAGATGCAAACCCTTGTGTGAAACAGTTTATACAAAGAAAGATACTGGATCCAATTACTAGATCATCTTGCTCATATCAGTACATCTTCCAAAGCCTTGGGCTATTTTATCGTATTTCAAAGGTCTTTTAAATAGCAAGGCTGGAGCATCAGAACTGAGATCAAAAAGCCTTCTATTTGGCTGAGGGATACCGTAGCAACTGCAGAAGATAGCAAGAGGACATCCTTCTGTTCTTCCTTTCACAAATCACAGGACACTTGCAGTCTCAGTCTGCATCCTGGTCAGACTTTCACTCCCAACCCTGAGAAGAGCCTAGGTAGCATTGCTGGCCACAGCACCGGGAACACAGAGCTTTCACAGGCAGTAGCAGTTGAAAACATTGCCTTTCTTCAGTGCCTGTACTAGCCCTCTCCTGCTTCTGCTATGAACTCTTCTGCTATGAACTCTGCAGGAGACAAGGCCTACCTTAACTGCTCCAGGGCAAGAGCTCACTCTTTTTGCTTAAACTGTCAGTCAAAAGAGGATTTGACCCAAGAAAGCAGTTTAACTCTGCCTATATACACTCCCCTGTGCTGTTTTTTCAGTAGAAGCAATAAGCTTTCAGCAAAAAAGGAGGATAGGCAATTTTTTGGTATGATACCATTAAGGAAAACTTGATAAAGGTTGGCAGTTGAGGTCACAGATTTTTATTTAAAACCTAAGCTAGGACTACCTAAAATACATGAGAGCTACTACTTCTCCCAAAACATCCCAGAATCAGGAGGATGCAAATATAACTTAAAGCTATATTAACATCTTCTCTCCTGACCTTTCTATGCCTGATGAGTAGCAGCCCAGAATACGGCTGCTTAAAAAGAGCATATTTCATCCCTTGTTCACAGCCAAATTGAAGCTAAATTGTTATGTTTGACTAACCAAGATGCACCATGTTTAAGTAACATTGCTATTTGAAAAATAAACCAGTACAATCTATTTTCAAAGACATTTGCAGCTGAATAAATTGAATTGTAATATAGTGCTCCATCAGCACCAGGGGCGCAACACTTCTACTTTCTAGCACTGTGACGATTTAGTCAGTAGCCTGTAGTTCAGGCCTGTGCAGTTCACAGTCGTGACGTCCTTGCACCCTGCCATAACAGCGATGCTTTACACTGCCAGAACAATCTGACCTTACCAGATTTCCTCAAGTCAAATTTAAAATCTCCTAAATCCCATCCAGCATCCCTAAAGACCTTACTAGAAACAAAAGCTTGGATGCTCTCTAGCCTCTTCCATTTTTTAAGGCAAAAGGAAAAGCAAAGAGAAAAAAGACACAAAAGTCACGATGAAAGCTCAAAATGTGGAAGTAACCATCAAGATATGATTTTCCTACAGTTATTCTCATTTCTACAGGCATGACCAGAAATTTGAGAAAGTGTGTTTCAGACCGTGAAGATCCAATTTAGACATCTTGGCTGTCTAACTAAACTAAATCTAAATTTCAGTGTCCTTTGATTATTTCCCCTGCAGTATCAAAACACTCCTGACAAAGTACCGAAAAGAGATAAGTACATTAATGCTCTTTTAGAGCTTAACCCTACTGCACTGAAATTAGCATGAGTTTTGCTCCGACTTCAGCTCTGACAGAACGAGTTTTTTACACACCTACATGCCACTTATTCCTAGAGATTCCCATTTGCTTTTAAAAAACTGAAGGTACAAGCAAGAAATTCAGACACACTCCACCACCTATCTATCCATTCTCATGGCTGGTTGAAAACAAGTAAGCCTTTTTTTCTGCTTGTCAGAAAGAAACAGAATCCTTTAAGAAGGAAAGTACTTCCTGCAGGTTGGTTAAACTCCCATCAGAAAGATGCTGGTCTTTGTTACTTCAAGGAATTTTGGCAACCATAAGTGAAATCAGAACCTCATCAGCTTTTCCTGGCGACAAAATGAAAGAGACCTTCAGCTCTGAACACAGTGAAATTACCCTGCATGCAAAGCAAAGGCTCAGCCGAATGTGTGCCTGGTTCTAGCCTCTGTAGTGAGGCAAATACTTTCGAAGGAGAACAACTCTTTCTTAAGAGTTGAGCTCCAGGGCAAAAGCTATTAGCTCTGCTAGGAATTAACGGTCCTGAATCCAGAGACTTAAACCCGAGAAACTTGGAGTGATGTCCATGGTACAGAGGACTATGACGCTATCCATTCCTCTGTTATTATTACTCCATTCACCTCAGTTTTCTCTCCCTGAAGCATCTCTCTTGGGAAAAAGTACCCTAGAAAGACAAACAGAAATGCAGTTGCCTTCTTTCATTTTACCTTCTAATTTTCACAAAGTAACCAGGAGCAGAACACACGGACCACTGTTTGCTCTCTCCTTTCTCACTGGCTTTATAAAGGCAGACCTTGAGGAACAAAGTTTGTCAGCCCTCTCCTTCAGTCAGAGCTCCAGAAATCAAGTACATTCCACCTCCTTGTTCATATCAACACCCATAAAAATAGCTCCCTCTTTCTGGAAATATCAAGTGTTGCATCTTCTCTGAAGAGGCCTGTATGGCTAGTCTCTTCTATGGATGCGCTTCAGTTCGCCAGCTACATACACATTTGGGGCTTAAGCCTCAAGGAAGCACAAGATCAGTTGTCTGGCACGGTAAAAGTCAAGAAATTTTAAGGGGTCATGGTCTGGCCTTTTTCAAAACAGGGTAGAAGTAAAACAAGGTCCTGGTTTAATCCTACAAGGTGCTTAAAAGCAGCAGCTTCAGCCCTCCTCCTTCCCTGTGAGGCAGAGCTCTACATTCTCCTGCAGCAGGCCAAGGGATGGGGTGCAGCCTCTGAAAGATTGTGCCCAATCTTGCTGCAGGCATCAAAGGGGTGTGTGGGCTCAGGGCCCTACGCCTGTCACTCTGCTGAAAGGGCGGGGCCTTTTCTCTGAAAGGAAGGTGATCGCTTCCCTTCTCACACGGCAGCCCACTGCTGCCCTTTCTCCATCACACACCACTTCACCATACACAAACAAGGTCAGGAAACCAATTTAAACCATCAGTTTAAGGTGACAGCAACCTGAACGTTTGCTGTCGCCAATCCCCAGAATCCCCCCAGGACACATTCATTCTCCTGCTGAATTATTCCTCAGGCAAGATCCTGACAGAGTCGTTTTTGTTTTTCATGTCATAACCTGGAAAATGGAGAGTAGAACTGAGGCTGAAAGAGTGAAAAAATAATGGGATCCTAAACTCCTAGCACTCACCAGATAAAATTGCCCAGCAACTAGAGATGTCAGTAAGTCCATTTGAGCTAATAAGTTTGCCAATGAGCTAAGCAAAGGGTTACTTTGGCTTAGACTAATTAAGTAAGAGTAGATTTAGGACCTGATTAAAAAAACAGGGGGAGGGAGCTTTTAATTAGTCATAACGTCTTTAGGAGAACATTAAAAATAGGCAGTGGAAAAACTGGATAGTAGTCTGTTCTCTAATCCTCCATGCTTCATATGTAGTCTTGGAAACTCTTGAGGCAGAGACCATAATTCAAACAAGCACGACTGCTCCCTCTAGGATCTGAGACTCTCAGTAATCACTGCCCAATCCCCAGCTCATTTCTGCCATGATAAATGCTCATGAAATTAAGCCAAAGAGTAAAACACCATATTGCGTTTTGCAAATCCTACCTCTCCACAATGTGCAAATCTTAGCTCATGAAAGGAGTTGTTTTTTGGGAAGCTGTGTGTTTGTTTGTTGATATTAGACAGATCAGTGGAGAAGAAAGAAGAGGGATTGTTTGACCCCAGATTATTTTTTTTAAACAAAGGTAGAGGTTGAGGAAAAGATAAAAGGACCAAGTGGACAAAAATAATCAAATTGGGAAGAAAGGATGCAAATTAAACAGGCTTGGAAGGAGTTAGTAAAGCGCAAGCAAGACACAGAGACTAAACTAAAGTTAATTACTTCTGACATGATCAGATCATCTGGTTGCATTTCAGACTGTGTGCACTCTGGGCTGGCCAGAATGAATGGCGAGGGAAAAGAAAGTAACTCTCCCCTCCAGGTCCCTTTGCCAAGTCTGGGCTGTGCTCTCTGTCCAAGATCCCTCTTTCTTTGCGCAGAGAGAGAGAGAGGGGGAGAGGAGAGAGAAACACAGTTAACCACCTGTCAGGGCTGAGGACACAATAAGGCAGCCCCCAAAAGAGCTTTTCATGCATGCGTAATATATTTGTTCAGCTATTCACTTAATGAAGCTGATAAATGTGATGCGAAACAATAGTCAAGTTAATCTATTTAGTAAAATGTTTTGAGACTCTCAGGCGATGTTAAGGAGGGTAGTGTGTTCGGGGACATTTTCATTTCAATACGCTCATCTCTCCCCTCTTAGGGGGGTTCAAGCAACCTATGTGAATATAATTTCTTATAAATGTGTCTTTAATGGGTTTAATTCACCCTTGCCAGCTGTTTTTTTAGCTATTTTGTAAGAGCAAAACAAACGTGCCAGGCTTGGAAAGCTAGTTAAAATTAGTTTCGGTCACTGGGGCCAAGCTATATTTCCTGCAAACCATCTGCTTGATTGGCACAATAGAAGGATTTTCAAGAAAAGGGGGGATCTAGAAAAGCTTTGAACGAACCAACAGTTACTGTTCCTTGTGCTGAATTCTAAAGGTGAAGCCTTAGGTGTCTTAATATAGCTTTGCCCCTGCAGCCTCCATTCAAGCTCTCAACGAGGTCGAGAAGCATCATTAGGGAGCCTGGTAACGCAGCCGCCCCCGGGGACGGAGCTCCCCTCTGGGCCACCGCTCCCCTCCCCAGCCGACAGGCAGGCGCCCGCACCCGCTCGCCCCGCGGGCCGCCAGCGAGAAGCCGCGGCGCCCCGGGGGGCCCTGCCGGCCCCGGGGGGCCCCGGGCGGGGCCCGGCCCGGCGCTCCGGCCGCGCCGCGGCGGCGGAGCGCGGGGACCGCGGGAGGCGGAGCGGCCGCGGGCGCGGGGCAGCGCCGCGGGCACACGGCATGGGCCGCGCCTCGCCCTGCGACCGCTGGCGGAGGAGCAGCGCTTCCTGGCGAAGAGGGACCGCGTCTTCGGGGCTAGTTTTGCTTTTTCCCGGCTAAAATGCAGCAGAAGAGCCCGCGTCACCCCGCTTCAGCCGGTCCCTCAAAGCCCCGCAGGGCCGTAAGAGCTTCCCGGGAAAGGCTCGTGTCCGCTGGGCTTGCTCTTTGCGGGAGCCGGCCTTCGTCCGCGAGCCGGGTGGCTCCGCAGCCCCGCAGAGCATCGGCCTTGCCCTGCCTGCGCCCCCGCGGAGCCATGCGCGCCCCGGCGCTGCCTGCGCGCAGCCCGGCGGCGCCCGGAGGCGACTCCGCCCGGGCGGCCGGGCCGGGGGCCCCGGCGGTGATTGAGACGTCCGGGCCCCGGCCCGGGCCCCGGCTGACAGGAGCCGCGGGCCGGCGGCGACGCGGGGCTACGGGCCCGCGCTCGCAACCACCGTCCTGGCTATTCGGGAAGCGCTCTTAGAGCCGCGGCGCACTGCTTGGTCGCCGGATTTAAAGCGCTGGCTCTCCCAATTTCATGCAGATTACCCTCCTTGGACTGGGACACACGCAGGCTTCAAACCTTACCCCCCTCCCCGCTCCCAACGTTTTTCTTTTTTTAGCCTAAGTGGGGCCGACAAAGAAAGTGAGTGACTTTTAAGAAATAAATTTGAAGATAACGACATTAAAATGAATGGCAGGAAGCACAAAAACACGTGAGCATAGGTCAAACGGCATTAGTCACAGGTTTTATCTGCAGACATTAGCATTCCCTTCTCTTAAATGATCACTGCCTTTGAAAAGAAACTTCCAAAGGAGATCACTTAAAATAAGATCCTTTCGTCTGATTTCTTGGTTTCTTATGCTCTATCCTCCCTTTCAATAGATGTCTAGTCCCTTTTGCCTTGGTGCTTAAAGAATTCTTTATGAGTGTGCTAAGACGTATCACAAGGAACTGGGTCCACGTGTGCCCCAGCATGCGTTTGACCCAACCTTCCAGAAAATGTCAGACCCTTTTTTTTTAACCAGAGAAATTAGCAGCAGTTGGTCTATAGTGAGGCAAAATGCCCCCAATGTATATGTAAAGAAAGGAGTAAATCATCTCAAAGGAACGTATAATGACTGTAAAAACTAAGTGTTCTCAGATCCGCCTGGGCTGCTCCGAGACGCCGGGGTTGTGTTGGGAAACGCAGAGCCGGGGGGAGCGCAGGAGCGTGGCTGTGCGTGTGTGTGTGCGAGACGGGGAACGGGGGAGAAAGAGAGACGGGGCAGAGATGGTGCGTGTGTGAGTGCGTACACGTAGGGGGGTGTCAGCCTATTATTTTTATTGAGAAAGCCCTGTTTGTTTTCTTTTTCATTTGCCGCTGTTCCACTCGCTTGATAAATAACACCTTGAGAGCAGCTATGCATATAAATGGGCTTGAGATAACCCCAGAGAAGGGGGGGGGGGAGGAGAAAAAGCTAAATCGGGACAGGATGGGGCAGCCCCCCCGAGAGCCGCAGCGGTGCCCAGGCGGCGCCGCCGGGGAGGGCAGGTGCCGGGGGCCGCCCCCGCCTCCCTTCCCTTTTCCCTTACCTGCTAAACGTCAAGAGTAATAAAACTCTTAGAGGAATAGAGGAAAGTCCGGCAAGGTGTTTTTTTTTTTTAAGTGATGCTTTCGCACAGCAGATCTGCCAAATTAGCCTTCTGCGGACGCTAGCGTGTAAAACTGGGAAAACTTGTCAACATCGTGTAATTTCGAGGGCTGATTCCGTCCTCTCTAATAAATAACTTTTTGATTTGAATCAAGGGAGAGGTTTAACAGACTTTCTTTCTTCCCTAATGTGATATAAATCGCAGATGCACTTTTATTGAATGGTTAAAGCATCGACATGGAGATAATCAACACAAAACGTCCAGACAAAAACCATCGAGAGAAATAAAGCTGGTTAATAAGATTTTTGAGAAAGCTTTGTGTTAAAAAGTAAAAAGGGAAAACAGCTGAAGGTGACAGTTAGTTCATGGTTAATAGGATAAAGGCTGCATGGTTGAGCTGCACACTTCTGCTTGCAAAGGTTCAGCCACACCAAAGAACTGAATAGGGTGCTTTTAAAACATAGGACATTTAACACATCTGTTATATTCTTTAACAGAGAAATCAGGTAAAACCAGTCTCAGTAGTTGCTTTCATCACCCAGCTCCAAAGGAAATTAACTCCACTTTCACGTATTTTGATATTTGCCACCAAAACCAAAAACTATCTGCCAGAAAATCCTTGTTTTCTACTTTTCCGTTAGACAACGTTACTTGTCTCTCGTAGCAATGTAATGGACTCCCAGCTCTGAGGCACCAAATTGAATACACTTCCAGGAATTCTGCACACACACTTCTACAGAAAGTCACTTCAGGTGAATTTCTCGGAGTTGAGAAGACTTCGAGCTGTATTTTTAAGAACTGATATTGAGAAAACAGTACTAGGTCAGAATAATTTTACTGTAGCCATACGGATCAAAATGTCACAAAGTTACCTTCATTTTCATGGCCAAAGAGTAGTTATTTCCACTATTTTTTAACGTAGATGAAGTTAAGTGGATCAACAGATTGAGAACCTGAGGGGGTTGGTCTGTTACTAAAAAGCTGTTTCGGTCGTTTATATTTCAACGTTCAGATTTTTCTGAGTGAGTACTTATCAGCTACACCAAGGCTTACATTTCAGTTTGATATTTGCAAGTCTCTTGCCTGAGCACAAGTACCTAAAACTCTTACGATTCTCGAATCCTGAAAGTAGAGGTGGATGCTTCACACTCCCTTTACACCAGACGCTTGGTGTGTGGATAGAAAAAAAAAATAACGCCTACTGTACATACAGAGTCTTTGCAAATTGTGCTGCACGCTAACAGTACGGAACAGAATTCGCTCAAACCACAATCGGATCCGATCTCAGATTCTTTTTTAATTCATCAGCAGAGTTTAATTCCATGTTTTCTAATTTGTATTTTCCATTATACAAAAAATGGTGCTTTTTTGACAGCCCGTAGATAAGTTTATATGAATATTTATTGATTTATTTCCTAAACTCAGCAGGGGAGCAGCAAATAAATTTAGTGCTTTCTTTAAATAATTCCCTTTCTATGAGGCAAGATGTCATTTGAAACTTTTAAATAGGCATTTAATTAGCCTGTGTGTGTTGCTTCTGAACAAAACCCTGCTGGGAGCCTTTGGAGCAATGTATTCCAAAGAGGCGGTCAATATGCAAAATTGATGACTACACTGTCTTTGTTGCGGGGCCATTGTGCATTGCTTGCTTATGAAGTCTAATCCAATCATAAATTGCACCCCTGCACCAATCAGCGAGGCCGGAGCTCGCGATGAATGAAGCTCAAGTGGAGAACTTTGTTGAACCCCATTGTTCGGGCTGTCACTTTTGAAAGAGCTTTAGCGGGGCTGACCACTATAAAACCCATCATCCAGGAGGAAGGGCAGAGAGAGCCCTACCAGACTTGCTAGTTGGATCTTTACTAACGAGGTTTGCAAAGCAGAAAAACAAACAAACAAACAAACCAACCAACCAGCGGCCCCAGCCCGGTTTCGCGGACAGCCTCTGCGATGATGTTCCCAAGCCTCATAGCTCCTCCGGCTGTCTACCCCAACCTGCTGCGGCCGACTCCTACCCTGACCTTGCCTCAGTCGCTGCAGTCAGCTTTTTCCAGCCACTCCAGCTTCCTGGTGGAAGATCTGATCCGGATCAGCAGGCCCGCCAGCTACCTGCCCAGGACTGCCCCTCCGCCTAGCATGTCCCCGCCGAGCTCGGCGGCCCGGACAGACGGGGGGACGCCGGAGCTCGCCAGCTCCAGCCCCGCGGGCGCCAGGAGGATCTGTTCGCCGCAGACTTCCGTCTCTTCCAGCAGCGACTCCACTTTTCTCAAGTTTGGGGTCAACGCCATCCTGTCCTCCACCCCCCGAGCCGGTAAGAGCCCGCTCCCCGCTGCCCGGCGCCGCCGGCCGAGCCCGCGTGTGCCGCTGCCGGCGCCGCAGCAACGAGAGTGCCGGTGGGAGGCGGACGGGGAGGGAGGAGAGGAGGGAGACGCTTTAGCAGGGGGAGGGAGCACCCAGGACCGCGCTGCAGAGCCCCTCTGCGGCGCTCGTATTTAAGGGTGAGGGGGGAATCACCGGCGGGCTGCTAGTGCCGCTACGGCGCCCCCGGAGAGGCTGCGAGAAGGACGAGAGGAGCAGGCACCTGGCCGGCGGCGTGAGCGGCAGCGTCGGCGGGCTGCTCCCGCAGACCAGCTCACTGGACAGTTCTGGCCTCCCGGGTACCGGTTTGCCAGTAAAATCCATCCCAGCAAAAGTACTGCTCTTCCAAGCAGGTTCCGAGCTCCGTCTGCCTCTCTTTTGGGAAAGAAGCTCTCTATTGCCCGGCAGACCAATTGAAATACCAAACTTTGTTGTTTCTACCGCTTCCGCCTTGCCATTGGTCGGATCCAATCGATAGTAACTCTCTCCTTAATTTAATCTTATTTATTTACTAGAAACATCCCCTGCGTTGCTTCAGAGCGTCCCTCCAAAGAATTTCTCCTTTCCCTACTTTGAAGGATCCTTCCAGCCTTTTATCAGATCTTCCTATTTTCCAGGTAGGTCTTTAAAAGTCTCTCTCTCCCTCCCTCTCTTGCATTCTAGCGGATGTCTCTCCTCCCACCCCCTCCTGCCCTGCTCCAAGCATACCCCAGTGCTACTTCTCCGTCCACCCCGGGGGTTATGCTCTAGTTCAGAGGTTGGACAGAGTACAACATTAAAGAATCAGTCGCGCCAATTTGATGCCCTATTTAGCACAAGCAGTGACTGCTTGACATCTCGTGCCCGTTCCCCCCCGACCGGCAAATTAGCCGGAACTGTCACGGTGCGGAGGCGAAGCGGCTCCCCCTCGCAGCGCAGCGCGGGCAGCCCCGCCGCCGCCCGCGCGCCTTTCAGCACCACCACCCGGGTGGCCAGCTCCCTCCGCCGCGCCGCGCCTCGCCCGCGGGCCCGGAGGCAACGAGCGGCGGGAGCGGGGGAACCACCTCAAACCCCGCGCTCCAGCCCCCCCCCCCCCCCGCCCAAATCCGCCCCCGCCCGGAGCTCTGCGCAGCTACACGGAGCAAATCCACTGCGCGCCTTCACTTCGAACTTGGGGTCCGCCACATATCCGCCCCCAATAAAGTTAGTCGCTTTTATATGCAAATCGAAAGCGCCCAAGGAATGGACAGCTGACAAGTCCGGGACCTGGACCTTCCTCCTCCACCTTCGACACGTATTATTAACTCCTTCTCTGTCCACCTTGGGTCTCTAACTTCATCTCTTGACACTGACCGCAAACGGTGATCCGGATGGCAGATTTGTCCCTATTGACAGAGTTAAAGCAAATAGGCGGGTGGGGGAGGGGGGGTGAAGCTATCAAGATGCGATTCTTGTAGCAGTAAAGCGTTATGATGTGGAGACAACAATTAAAAAAATCTAATTACACAAACAAGCTATTAATTTAAAAAGAAAACAGGGAAGGAAAGAGAGGAAAAAATAACCCAAGCTCTTCCATTCATGCTGCTGATAATGGAATTTGCTTCTTTTCTCCAGCATGTGAATAGCCTAACAAAAACAACTTGAGCTTTATAAATAGCTTTTCATGTCCATTTAATGAAAATGATTTGGGGAAAGAGACGATTGTGCTATCAGTATTCTCCCGAGGAGCCTGGCATGCCGTTGTGTTTAGTTTAAAAGTGTAAATCTCTTTTGTTCCAGTAATATATGGCGTTAGCTGCTTGTCCTCAGTCTTTTTCTGTTAGTTCATTACTACACAATTACCATTCACGCTTCATTAGCATCTCTGTCTCTCTTGGGGAGGTTCCCCCCCCCCCTTTTTTTTTTTTTAAGGCGAAACTCTGCCCTTTTTATCATACCAATGCCATTGGGAACCAGGCAATGTGCTAATTAGCTGTTACTTTTCATGTCTTTGGATTGAATTCTCCAAGTTTGGGGGGAGGAAGATTAATATAAAAACATGAATACTGATTGATCAAAACTGCATCTGTAGAGGACTGGTTTTGTTCAAATCAGAAAAGTCCTCATTTTCATCTCAAGCATAATAAAGTGTCTGAAATGATAAAAGCTTCTGAAAAAAATCAAATACTTTTGAGCGGGAGAGAAGGCTTTTTTATTATATCTCTATCTTAGTCGGTACCCCTCGCTTTGCCTTTTCAGACTGCCGACCTTTGAATCTCCTAACAAAACAGGCCACTATTGATACATTTTACACGTTTCAGTTGATATATCTAATCCCTGCTATCACTTGCTGAAAAGGGACAGTTATTTAAGCGTCAAGCTCTTTTCAGTGCTGCAGGTTGATAGGTGCTGGCTCATTCACTGGGAGGCACAGAGGGAGTGTAAGGCCAGATGAGATGGGAGTGGGGGAAGAAAACATAGCATGAAGGAGGAATTAGGCACCAAGAGCAAGGGTGTGTGGGTGTGTGTGGGCCTGGCTCACTGCTGTCCTGCTCTCTCCCAGCTGCCTCCTCCGTGGTGCCCATCCCAGGCACCTTCTCGTGGCCACTGGCGGCCCGTGGCAAGCCCCGCCGTGGCATGCTGCGCCGCGCTGTCTTCTCCGACGTGCAGCGCAAGGCGCTGGAGAAGATGTTCCAGAAGCAGAAGTACATCAGCAAGCCTGACAGGAAAAAGCTGGCAGCCAAACTGGGCCTCAAAGACTCGCAGGTGAGCAGGGCCAGGCTGGGCCAGGGCAGGGGGAGAGGGAGCAGCTCAACAGCAGGAGGGGAAAGGCAGATGGTAGTGCAGAGAGTTGCCCATCACCAGGAGAAAGTCCAGAGTGAGCTGCAGGGCTGTGAATATCAGGCAACAGAGCGGTGTGACTCCTGGCTGGGTAGGCAGGCCAGGTCAGACCACTTGCCGTGTCCCCTCTCTGAGGGACCCCAGGGGTCAGGGTTGTGTTTCCTGTCAGCCTCAGTAAGGACATGAGCAGGGCTCAAGGGTGCTGCCAAAAAGCAGTTCCTGACTCCTTGTTTTACTGAACCATATCATTTATGGGTTGCTTCCCATCCAGGTGAAGATCTGGTTCCAGAACAGAAGGATGAAGTGGAGGAACTCCAAAGAAAGAGAGCTCCTCTCTTCCGGTGGCTGCAGAGAACAAACCTTACCCACCAAATTCAACCCACACCCAGATCTCAGTGACGTGGGCAAGAAGTGTTCAGGAGAGGAAGAGGAGGAAGTTCCCATCATATGCCCACCCAGCCCCCAGCATCCCTTAACCTACCACCAGTCCCCAGAGCACCTACACTTGAGGGACAGACTGGAGTCTCAGCGGTCTCCTTCTCCATCCCATTCTAGCAGCCCCAGCAAACCTTCAGACTTCTCAGACTCAGAGGAAGATGATGATGAGGGGGAAGAGGAAGAGGAGGAGATAACAGTCTCTTAGATCACCTGCCGGCCCCTACCATCCTATGGGGACATTGCAAAGATGTAAATAACACAAGTGCTATAAATTGAAGAGGCACTGTCCCTCCTGAATGTCCACATGGTTCTCCAGAGCAGGTTATTTGTCACATAGCCACAAGCCTTCCTCCTCTTAGGTATTCTGTATTTCCCCATGTGGTGGTTTTTGTACTCACAGTGTCTGTTAACCTTGTCATAACTATCTTTGCTTAGCAACTAACATTTGCTCAATTAGCTACACACTCCTGAAAGCAAGCAATAGACAGTCCGTGCTTTGCAGCAAGGAGGAGAGTACTCTACTGAGAGTGAAATGCTTTTTCCAGACCAAAAAAAAAGTGCCCATTTTTCCTACATTTCAAGTAAACTTTGAGCTACTATTAAGACTTCAAAAACCTGAAGACCAGTCTGATCTAGCAAGCCTTTCCTCCAAAATTAAATGATGTTAGTGAGGCACCGAGACCAAGTACTGCCTCCTCCTTTACTCAAAACAGGATAGCATGATACTTCAGGAACAGACCCACTGAAATTATTGACATGACTTTTCAAGTAACAGTATGCCCTGCGTAATGGAGACCTTATATGTTTATATATTTTTCATTTTAATTTATGCATCAATATTGTATATCAAGCACTGTCTAAGTCACATTTTTGCTCACAGGCCTGTACTCATTTTCCGCTTTGCTTCTGCTACCGGTTATGTGGACAGAGGAAAGTGGATATGCCTCTTTGATTTTGACTGAACTTTGCTGTCTTTGCACAGCTTATATGAACTGTACGCTATTTTGTACACTTACTCGGTATGGATGTTTTATACCAAGGTTATTGTGAATAAGTATAAAGATGGCTCAACAAGTTTTCTCCCTTTTTTGATTTTTTTAATTAAATGATGGCTAAACTAAAAAACAAATGTAGCTGTTTAATTGCATAACTTATAAAAAACACTTTTATTTTGTATTTTACTGTGTACAGACTCTAAATATGTGTATATATAATAAATTGAATGAATACCAAATAAAAATGTAGATTTCCAAGTTTGGTCATTCAGTAGTTCTTGCCTCCTCTTTATGGGTTGTTGTCAGTCATGTCTGAGGCCAAGCCCTCTTTGACAACTGTCAAAGAGGAAAGGAAAACACCACCCTTTATCAACATTAATGTAATTCAACAAGAAATTATCATCTTCAAATAAATAACCTTAACAGAATATGGACCTATCTTTTAACTAGGGAGCGACCTGACTAAAGGACTAAAGCTTCTGCACAGCTAGAAAGAACACAATTCATGTCTCCCTCTGCAACCAATCACCCCTAAACCTTTAACTGCAACTTAATTTCTGCTGATGCTATACTATGATCCTCCTCAGAGCTCTCCTGACTCTCCTCTCTCCTTCTTGCTTGCAGTAACTGACTGGTTAGGTCAGGGGAGACACCAGAGCCTGAATCACAGTGCTAAGAAACCACAGTCTGTAGAATGGGAGCATTTAGTTAGAAATTATTATGGGGCAGAGAGAAACTGAGAAACAACGGCAGTTCAGAAGGGCTGGATTTACTGCAGATTATCAGATCTGTTACCTCACTACCACCAGCAGGTCAAGGGAGTGGAGGGCAGGAAAGAACAAAATTTTTTAATCTAATCTGTTGCAGAGCTATTATTTGTTGGTCTTCTGCTACTGAAAGAAAACATTGGGCTGTCTGATAATCTTTCATAAGTACTTAAACACAAAGAGCAGATTGAAACTGACGGCAAAAAATCTCTTAGGTAGAATGGAACAGAACTGCATTCTTAAAAAAAAAAAATCTTATTTTGGTAAGATTTAAAGGTAAAAGAAACGAAATAAGTCTGAATATTTCTTTGCTTAATTTTATCAGACACTGTAGTAAAATCTATACCACTTGAAGAATTTATGAGAACTCCTGTACTTGGGATTCAAATTAAGTAAGAGATTGTACTACAAAAAGTAGTGCAGGAATGGATCCAGCTATCTACTAGGGCTCTGTCATTTCTAACTTTTCTGACTCTGTGGGTACCTGTAAAGTTTCAAAAGAAAAGGGTATTCATGTTTATAGAAGCACTTTTTTCCACATCTGGAGAGGTTGTAAACTCTTTAATAAAAAAAAAAAAAAGTACTTAACCACACATCCCAGGATTTTTTTTTTTTTAAATGAACTAACATACTTGAATCAGGATGAGTTTATGCTCTTCAAAAGTTAAGAATGAAAGAGTCCATTGGGGTCTTTTCTCTCGGTATTCTAACACTCCCTGGCACTTTATTTAAACTGTAAAAAGCTATAGCTAAAGAGGAAAGACTCCAGAGACTGTTGTCAGCTCACAGGAATTTTTGGTGTCCAGTCTGTGATGCCTCCCAGGTTCTAGTTTACAGAAAATACTCCCTCTTCTCTTTGGCCATCTATCATCTGTACATTATCTTTAAAGTTGGATACCCTCCCCTCAAAAAATACAGTTAACAATTATTTATTCTGGTTCTTTCTGAATATGCAGGAGAAAAAATGACCATTGTAACTTCAACAACAGAAGCTGTGTGTGTTTTTTTTTTTTTTAAAACCATTTCAGGAAAAAAAATTACTCCTTTTTTAGAAGCTTTTAAAAGAGAAAGATTACAGTCCAGTGTCAGTATCTGATAGCACCTCTGAACATGTTACATCATATCTACAATCCGTGCTTGAAAACAAATTATGGAATGGAAATTAGTCTTTCTTCAGAAGGCTGTCATATAACTTCTGCAACATTATCCAGGGTGGAGACTTTTTTTGCCCAATACTTAAAACTGGGCTTGAAATAACTCTTGAAATCAAGATATTAGTAAGGCTTCAAAAACAGTACAGTATGTGAAAAACTGGTACAGCAAAAGTTGACGGTAGAACTCCAGAGATTTTTCTCTCAAGGTTATTGATATAACAGTCACACCAACTATAACAAGAACACGCACACACACAGGCAAAAGGGGGGATCAAGAAGGGCAAGCAAAAGACAGATACTACACGGTAGAAGTTAGAGAAACCACCTGCAGGAGAGGTTTTGTCCTGTTAAGTGTTCATTAAGATGCTTGTCTTAGTCAGAGAGAGCATATCAAGCTGATTAGTCTGTTCTGGTTTTACAGCTGACAGATCTTCATTTCAGCATTGCAAAATCCAGACTTGCAGCCAGGAATACGCTATTAAGTCAGGTCTTATATTCAGAAGCAATAATTCGATTCATCTAAGGAGCTAACATTTACATAGATTCTTGGCAAGTTGCTTATCCTGAATGCTAGTCGTATTTGAGTTTGAAGTAAGTTATCAGCACTTTGAGGTTCTCTTAGCCAGAACTTTTTGTCTATAAATATGAAGTGAGAGTGCTTTTTTTTTTTTGGTTAAAATAAGCAAAAATCAAAAATACCCCCTTGCCCCAAAAAACCCAATCCGACTTTTGCGGGGGACCACATACGCTAAGATCATGGTCAGTTTCAGCCATCTAGGTAAAAACCCAAACACATTTTCATGAATAGCAGAAGTTACAATCTTTCTTTGTCTTTTCCTGGGGTGAGGGAGAAGGCACGTCAAGCTTTTCCTTCATAACATTATTTTCTCAACTACAATTTTGGAAGAGCCTTATAACTACTGCACTTGGGAAGTTTTCTCTGCCTGTAAGAGACACACAAATTGATTCTGCAACACCTTGCAACCTTTTCTGTAAGATTTTAAAACACACTAACTTTCTATAGGACTTCTAATCAAAGATTTTGATTTTTAGCAATAACAAGGCACTGCAAAAAAAATTGTTCCAAAGGATATAATTTTAAATGAGAGGCAAGACCGCTAGCAACTAGATTTTTTTAAAACATTTGTTGAAAATGGAACTAAAGGCAAAAAAGGGTTACTTTTGGACTGCTTTTGTAGTAGGTTGATGAAACCAGTACATTAAGAACAGAACACATACTAAAATTCAAGAATCATAGCAAGGTCTTAGTTGTATCCAGTGCTAACTTAATGGGTTCATGACTGGCTTGAGTAACTGTAGTTCTTGTTTGCCACCGATAGCTAGCCCTGGTCTCTGTCCTCCCTGAACGTGCGTTTCCCAACTGCTCTCTCATGCTAGCACTAGGGATCATGTTCCCATATGCCAGCCTGGTGGAAAGTCTGTTCATTTTTTCCTCGCAAACTAATTCACCTCATCTCTTGGCAGACAATATAAGAAAGGAAAAGCACAAAGCTAACAGTCACTATCTTCACCACCCACGTAGTCTATGGTTGTCTTAATATTTTACTAAATGACAGCCTGAAGGGGAATTTCACAAGTATGTCAGAGATGCTCTGATCCTTTCTTTCCACTATTTCCTCCATCTCCACCTGTAAATTCCCATATACCAGCAGTGATGTCTCTTCTGTAGCTGTTAACGCCCACGTGTCCAGTTTTTCGTTCTCAGAAAAGCACTAAATATTTTCCATTGAGCTATAGCAAAACAATTTTTCTGGTCCAGCTATCTACGTAAGAATGTCACCATCTTCTCCAAAACTACAAGTATCTGTATTTGTATTCCATAGGTTACTGCTCTTACTGGGTAGAAGCAAAGCAACAACTGATGTCTTCTGCCATTTGAAATCCAGGTAATGATTTTCACCTATGATACAGTGGCTGTGAGATCATATATTTATATTTGGACAAATGGTGCATGCCTCCAGCTCAATTATCAGACTCCCTTTCTTAAGATACAGATCAAGAAATGCTGTTAAGTTTTGGATTCCATAATTTTACTCTGTATTCTTCTGTCACATTCAGTACCTGGAAGTGACCTTTCTTTTTTCAGACTCTGAACATACAGTATTAAAATAGCAATGGTTGGAGAAAGGATAGAGTGCCAGATAAAAGGAGGAATTTTAAGACCTGTAAGATCAAACTTGCTACAAAATACGCTACATGTATCTTCTAACAGTACTGTTCAAATTAGGAAAAGTTGCCTCAAATAGGACCTGTTGTATGGGCATTATATTGCTGCAAAATGATGAGATTTAATAAAAACTTGTACCTTATGCCACTGAAATAGGTCAACACCTAATAGACATCTTCTATAGAAAGCTGCAGATTATTTTTTATTTTTTTTATTTTTTAAACAAGGGGGACTGCACCTTACACTCTGCCAGACTAGCCAAGTTCAAACCGGCCACCTACAGGGAAGCGGCTCCAGAAGTATCAGACCATTCATCCTCCCTAAAAACTAAAGTCACGAGCTCAGGAACACTTTCCGGAATGACAAGCTTGTCGGGAACTGTCATTATTGACTGAAAGGAGGTATACGAGTCCCAGATGGAAAGTAAGGCAGACCTCTCCCATCCTTGCTTTGGATTTCAGAGTCTTTAACACCACCAGTCCATTCTTTTCCTAAAGGGACAGGTCATTTACCAAAACAAATCCATAAAATGATAGGAGCACAAACACCATTTCATTGAATTCCACATTAATGTATTTTACAGTATAAAACTCTAACAATTTCTACAATTTTCCTTCTAACTTTGATTACTGTATTTTTTTTGGCCGTAGAGTGTATTGGTTTTTTTGACCAAAAACAGGCTTTGAAACTCCAGCTGTCAAATCTTCAACACAGATCTTTTTGGTTATCGGACAAGAGGAAAGGAAAGTACCATAGTATTCTCCAAAAGCAGTAGCTCATAAATGGAGGCCCAAACTCATATTTAGTGAATGAAATACACAATTTGTGATACCTCTCTGATAAATGCAGTATTGGGTTTTGCACTAACCTTTATGGAACCTTCTCTTTTTATAGGTATAGGATTGCATTGCTAGGCGGCTAGACTCCATCTTCATTGCCTCCTCTACTAGAAGCTTATATGGCTAGGACCAATACCTGCTTGCTTGCAATATTTCAGCAAAAGTAACACATTTCCCTTTGTAGGTAAAGGAACTTAAAGAGCCAGAAGAAGCTGCAGCCAAGAAAAAAGATTTGCTTTGTGGTCTAATATTACAAGTTTGGAATTGCCAATAGTCAAAAAATACAGTCTCATCTGGTAAACACAAAGTTAATTTCAGTTCATTTTTTCTTCTCCCTTTTCACAGCTCCTCAATAAGAAAAGACCACAATCACATTTGTTATGAACCAACACAAAGGAAGGAGCAGGACGCTGTAAGAGATAAGGGAGTAAGGTAGAGAACGTTTTCTGGAGAAAATGAAGAAGAGGTTGAAAAGAAGTCATTCAAAGCAAGCCATATTCAGTATTGGAGTCCTACTGACAGGAACATGTATTCAGACTCAGCGCATAGGAATACTACCCTTACGAGTGAAGTGAGAAAGACACTAGTATGATACTACACACAAAAGGAGGAACAGAAAGTCCACTTCACATGGACTCACTGGAAAAGACAAGACTTAAAATGACTTCTCAGCCTAAGTTTGGTCAGGGAAAACACTTACAAGGCAAAGAAAAATCCATGATAACTACCTGCATATTTTTAGACACAAACACACGCTAACAGATAATTCAGTCTTTCCCCCTTACATACAGGTAGCAGAACTCTGCTAAGACAAAAAATTCACTAAGAAATTAGCTTATTTTCCTTCTGGTTGACTCTGAATTTTGCCCAGTATTCCTCACACACCAAAGCAAAAGAAATAAATGCAACCAACATCATCTGAACGCAACTATCACTGTATGTTTCACATCACTGTGGTACAACAGCCTGTTTCAGGAGGCTTTTTCACTCTAATCATCTTCTACCGCTCCAGTACCTTACAGCCATTAGTAAGTGATAACATACACTTAACTTAGAGCAGATTGCTACAGAGAAAATGAATGAAATACATACAGAACTTATCCTACAAAAAGTAAAAGACAGTGAAACACCATAAGTTTTTTTGCTTATCCAAAAAAAGTGTACCTCCCAACCATACCTGAAAGGTCACACAGACATACATTAAACAGCAACTGGCAGGATGTATGTCAGCACTCATCAAGGTTCAAATAAAAAAGCTGTTATTCATCTTATCAGTAACACAGTCACTGAAGAATGTATTGTCATCCATGCAGCAACTCTGTAAAAGACACAGTACCCTATGATAGTTTTTTTTATGTCTACTAATCGCCTAAGCAAATCTGCTAAGCATAAAACTTAACTCAAAGCACTTTTTTTTGTTTTAAAATTCACCCCAGAGACTACAGGTGCTATCATACATATCATAATACTCAAGAAAAGAGCATGCCATTTATGTGAAAATACAAAACAGTACTATTTACACATAGTTCATTTTGATTTGGTGTTCTACAGAAGTTACCAGTCCTCTTACGCCATCTGCTCTTTACAGCATGTCTTCATTTGCAACATAACCAATAATATTCCAGACTATTTGCAGAGTAAACGTTGCTAAATCTTACTCTGCCACACAAATCAATTTACGGGGGGCTAGATATCCTGGAATTGCCATTTAACATGGAAAACCCAATCACTGAAAGGTGAAATTTAAGGACCTTACTCTTTTTCCCTTATCGGGATTTTTTTTTTTCCATGGTGAAAGGAACACTGTATGATCACTAAGCATAACCACCTGAGATTCAGGCATACCTTAACGTGGAACGAGAGAGCTGGTGTTTTTTTTACTTACCAATAGCTGCCAGACTACTTCTGCAGGCTGCAGAAAGGCAGTAATGCCCTCCAAGACTTCCGCTCCACATTCTTGACTGTTGAGAACTGCTTTCCTCAGGAAGCCACAGTTCACAGGTGCAAGGCGGTGACTGACGCAGCACACCTGTGCCCTGGGAGCCCTGCCGTGGTACAGCTGTGCTTCTGTCTCCTGTTGCAGACATCAACTTAACTCAGTTACCGCGAGCGCGGAGAGAGTCTAGCTGCTTCGGAAGGGCCTGCTGACAACCCGACCAGTTCCTGGTGCCCGTGGCATTGGGGATTTGGCTTGGGTGTTATTTCTGGGAGGAAAAGGCACTGTTAACACAAGGAGTGCCATCTTCCCCCATCCCCTAGCCCCCAGAGCTAGGAAATTGCAGGGAGGCTAACGCAAAACAGCTGGCCCTGCAAAAAAAATGCTTGTTGTTTTTCCCTTTTCCTTTTTTTTTTTTTTTTTTCCTTCCCCTTCCTTAAATCCAACTCTCTGTACAGGCGAGGGAAGGGAAGGCGGGCGATAAGAGGCCCTTCCTGCCTCAGCGGAGAGGAAACGATTTCCTGTATTGACCAGCAGGGATCAGCAGCTTTCGACGCCAGGCACCGCCCGAGCAACGGCCGCCTGACGCCGCTGGGGGCCGCGAGACGGGCGGGGCGGGGCGGGGCGGGGCGGGGCCGGCAGGGCGCGGCCGTTAGGCTCAGCGAGGGCGGGCTGCGGGCAGCGCCTCCTCTTCAGTTATTTCCACCCCCTCAGAAACCAGCTGCGTCAACATCTGCGCTTGCTCTAACTCCTCCTCCCCCCCCCCCCCGCAGCCTGTGGGAGTGGCCGCGGGGGGGGGGGGGAGGCTCTTTTTCGGGGAGCGCCCGGCCTCGCCGCCGTTACCTGCCACGGTCTCGCGGCGGCCGGGCGGGGGGTCGCGGCCTCACGGCCCTGCCCCCGCCGCCGTTTCGACGGTTGCAACAGCGCGCGGGGAGGGGGGCGGGCGGGGCGGTGCTGCCCCCTGGCGGCCGGGGGCGGGGGGACAGTGCTGCCAGTGTCATTTTTGTCATAAAGCAAAATCCAAGCTGACTTTGGAGCCCAGGGGAGCGGCGGCCCCAGCAGCTCCTCTAGGGCTGAGTCCTTCAGACCGAAGGAGGGAGGCTGCCTGCCGGCACGGGGCTGGGCTGGGAGCATAATGCAAGGTTAAACTCGGGGTTAGTGCTAAACGTCCAGCATCCGTTCCAGCCTGCGCTCCCGCCATCCTGCGTTTCAGTACCAGGGAGTCTGAAAATGCCACAGTTAAGCAGGAAACAAAAAAAATTTTCTTTAATCGTCTCTCAGTGCACCCTTGTCCTTCAGTACTGGTTTACAGTGACAATCATCTTAAAGAAAAAGAGCCCCTGCGGCAAGGCCGTAGTTCGCAGAAGCAGTCCGTGAGGTCTGCGGCCCATGAGAGGCAAGCAGCTTTCCCAAGGAAAGAGGTATGGAAGATGGTCCCTTCCAACAACCCTTGATATCAAAATGCTCTTGGTTGTACCCTGCTGGGATTGAAACCGATCTAAACAAATAAAATCCCTCAAAGCTCCCCAAAAATGTGTCAGCATCACTGTCCCACCCCAACCGATGGGGGTGTTATTGCTGACGAAGCCCAGCAGAGTAGCCAGGCCCCCACAGGAGCACGTTTTTCTGCATTTGCGTGTGTGCTCTGTGTGATGTTTTAGCTCCCTTATAATTGACAGAGGGTTAAAATACTTCAGAAATAGACTGACTGAAAATCAGCTGAGGGGACACCGTGAAGCAGAAAGCAATGGGATAGCTTTGGCAGAAATACTGATGTGGGTGCGAGTCAGTGGCTCGCACAGTGCTGAGCTGATGGGACTGTTTCTCCCTAAGCCCATCAACTGCGCTTGCACCTTCCAGCCTACGACCTCACTGGAAGCATGATCGGCTCTCCTCTGCCTGTGACCCCCTTCCTAAGTTTAGGTCCTACTGAGCTCCTAACCACACAACTCCACCTATGTGAATGTTTTACAGGAGTAATAGGAGGAACTGGATATGCACGGTCGCCATCCCTTGTAGGTGGCTCAGCCTCCTTTGCTCTTCAGCAAAGGAGCAAATGAAAAGTGCATGATCTGTGCATCAAGGAAGGAGAAAGGGAACAGAATACTAATTCCTTTCTGTGGCTAAGGAAACTGAGATGCAAAGGGGACGTAACTTGCCTGCTGTCAGTTCCCTCACCATTGGCAGAGATAGGTGTAGTCCTCAGCTGCTGTTCTTGGTCTAACCCTCAAAAATCTTCCTGCTGAACAGGGAGGAAAGCGTGGGCTTATAGGGTCCATCGGCAGCTCCTCCTCTCCTGCCGACATACTGGAAAAGCGCGTTGTGAACAGGAATCTCCTATGGCTCTTCCCTCTGCTAAGTGGGGGGACTAAGAGCTCCAGGACAAAAACAAACAGCCTGATTGTCCACATTAAAAACTAGTAGTTGGTAAGGAGAGCTAGATGTCTCTCCACCACTAACACCTGAACATCACACTTAGTACAGAGGTTAATGTGGGGATCAACAGCATCAGGAAAGTGGTAAAATGAGGCCATATGCAGAAAGTACGGAAGAGAGGATAGAAGCCTTAAGAGTACCAGGATATATTTCTGCTCTGTTCTTGAAGTGACGACTTCAAGAAGCCAGTGGGAAAGATCAGAGGAAAGAGAAGGATGCAACTGTGTGCCCCAGGCTGCAGACTTATTTCATAAAAATGACTCCAGGGAAATTCCCCTTTGATTGCAAGAAGGAAGTCAGCACTGATCCTATGGCACTGAGAAATTACGAGGTGGATCCAGGAAAGATATAAAATAAGAATAACATGAGATGTTGGAAACACAACAGCAGGGCAATAAAGATTAAAGAGAAGGTGAGGTAAAGGAAAAATCATGTGAAGATGAGTATACAAGATAGTGCGTACAGAACAAATAGAGAAGGACAAGAAAATGGGGCCAAAAAAATAGAAGAAAGGAAAAAAAAAAGAGTTCCTGAAAGGTATTAAGCATTTTGGTGCCAGTCCACTATTGATTCAAGTGCTTTTCGAGATCAGGGCTACAGCATCTTTCAGAGCCAATTCTAAAATATGCACTTCTGTGAATCAAAAGAAGTATACAGAACATGGAAAAATTGGCTAAAGCACATTCAAAATCTGCCTAAGCATGTCCAAAACTCTGGAAAATTGCTCCTAAGGGATAGATGAAACACACATTACTGAAGATGAACTTACACTGCTGCATTATTGAAGAAAAGTGAAGAGGATGTTTGTAACTCAGAAGGAATAAGTGTAAGAAAATGAAAAAAAGAAGAACAAGGCAACCTACAAAAGATATTTCCTCAGAAAGACTGCAAAGACTACCAATTAGCACCAAAGAAATTTTCTTCTATGTGATGTAGGTAATGCCTAGCCAACATCATTCCCTAGCTTGTCATAGGCTGCAAAGACAAACCCTAATATTTAGTAGATGAATCATCCTGTTGAGTATCCCTGCAGCAACCGCAGCCCTGGTGATCAACAGGGACGTCTCTTGCAAAGGAAGCTGGCACCAGCTGATATCAGGATCTGCGTCCAACCTGACGGCCATGTGTGACTTACCCTCAGCGTTGTGCAGTGGTTCTCCAAACGGGTAGACGGTCCTGAGCTGATCGCAATGGACGCTGTGTGCAAACTTTAGCTATATGAGAGAATCATAGTGGTACAGTTCCCCTGCTAAATTTCCTCATACAGAGAAGGCCTATATACAGATCATGGTGTCTGTATACCCTCATTGCCTTAGAATGATTTTCCTCCCATTTCTCCTAGCTGAATTCTGAGGGTACACAGCCTTCAGGGTTGCTGCCATCTTTTCACAAGTACCTATGAGAAACCAACAAAAATAAGAGCTCAAACCCACAAACTTCAAATACGAAATAGAAAATTTTGACTGAGAAGGGACAAAACGTGCAGGGAAGCCACAAATCTGAATAAATAAGCATCAATTTTATTGAATCATGAATAATTTAAGACTGGTACAATCATCAGCTTTATTCTCCATGACACAGGGGCGGGGAAGGGGGAGAAACAGGGAGGGTGAGAAAGGGGAGCATGATCTCAAACAGACCATTCACAAATTCCAATCCTAAATGAGAACTGAAAATTAAATAGGGAGAAGAGCAAATGGAAAACATCATAAACGTACACAAAATACTCAATTCCTAGTTTTTCTCTTTAAAAATGGCTAGAAAAAATTCATCAAAATGCAGCACTTTTAATCAAATATTTACATTTCTATGTTACAATGAAAAAATGTACATCTTATAGAACATATTTCATAAACTGTTCCACTGGAAACGACTAGATCAAAACAGCAACCTTCCATTTAATATCCACAAAGAGATTTTTTTTGTTTTGTTTTTGTATTTTTTCTTGAAAGAAAATTGCCACATTTAGACAAGATTTAATACACATAATACCGAAGTTAAGCATCAACAATGAAATATCAGCTTGCTTTTTCCAAAATGTACAAAAAGGCTAACCAACCCCCTCCCTCCCCTTCCCCAAATAAACCACATCTCATTTATGGCCTGTATAATTCTTGGCAGTTCTGACAGAAAGAAAACTGTTCATACTTTCAATTTATAACTCAACATGAATGTTGCATAGAATTTTGCTTTTTTCGTTTTTTTTTGTTTTTTTTTAACAAGCCAACTTTGTAGGAAAAAAAGGCAAAAAAGGAAGCATTTTGAAAAAGCCTTAAATGAGAACAAAGCCACTTAAAGAAAGACTTAAGTTATGAAAAGTCTTGATTTAAAAAAAAAAGTAAGAAACGTGCACAACAGGTAACCCTGCTTCCCGAAGTTTCAGAAAAGACACTGAATATTGTGATGCTTAAAATGACTAGCCTACTCAAAATTGCTTCTCCTACTTACTGTAATCCAAACTAGTGTCAATACAAAAGTAATAGATCAACAGTTTTTTTTTCCTGAGCTTAAGCACAGGATTAAAAATGAGAAAAAAAAAAAAAAACCATTCGCCACAAATAAAACACCATTTTAGACATGTCTTATAGGACTCAGTTAAAGGTTAGCTTAGAAATTTTCTAGGATATTAAGTCCATTTAAAGCCCTAGCCCTGCAACTGGATTTTTTACAGGCACATGCTCTGTCTGCATGGATTCAGTTGGAGGATTAGGTACCCAGATTCACAGTAGTAGCAGGTAAAGTCAGTGCTGGGAAGCAGAATTGTCAAGACTGCTGAAAAAAATTAACCTCTCTTTAAATCATCATCAGCATGCTGTGTATTTGATTCCATACAGATTTATCCCATTTTTTACAGTACCAAGAACTGGAACTGGACTAGGAACATCGGCTGAGTAATCCTCGGTATTTCATTCAATGAAATAATTGAATAGTGTTCATAAGCTTATAACAGTAACTACACCAAGCTCTTCCCCCCCACCCCCATCATTAAAATACTTTAATTTTTCTTTTACAATATTTTTCTTTAAAAAAAAAGTAATCAGCACTTAAAAGTTGTAACAGGAGCAGATTCAAGACCAGCTCAGTAAGACAAAATAAGTACAGTCATGTCACCGAAAGCCATGAGGTATAATAAAACTATCCTCTCACTGAGTCACAGAAGCATGAACTTGTCTGTTACATTACTTTAAACCCACAAGGATTAACAAGCTCTTAAAAAAAGTGTTTGTAGTAAGTTTTCTTTCTGTACATTGAAAAAACCTAGCATATTCCTGTAATTTGTTAATGTCGGCATTTATTGTTGTTGAAAAGCTTTTTCTCCCCTGCATGGATAAAATAGCTCTTCAGTGATCTATTAGCTGCGGATTGATATGAACCTGAAAAGTTTTCTCATTTCCCTCCTTTTTTTGTCACATTTAAACAAATTCTAGTATCTCATATAAACAATATTCACAGCAACTTACGATATTCCAAGAGATGACTTTAGCCCTGTTTGTTTATTTAAATAAAATCCCATAATATACAGCACTAATTTAATCAACACAATTAGTACAAAATAAGGCATCGCTTTAAAATTCAGCACCAAAAGATAGCTGGAAAGGCTAGTACAAATTAATATTGAGGACTGAAATTCTTGCTGAGGTACAGCCTGAGACAGCTGACTTTGTGGTGATGGGGTTGTGAGTATCTGCTTCCATAAAAAAGGAAAGTGCAAATTTTGTGAGGTGTTCTTGTTCCTCAACAGAAGTACAAGCCTTAACACTGATAGTGTAGGTGTGTGCGTTCAGAGAGGAGGAGAAACAAAAGCAGGTTCACAGCTCTGCCAAAACTCAAGAGCATGGCCCAGCTAAGACTTTTACAGACACAGTACCTTCCCTCCTTTTTTTCAGACCTAGATACTGTTAAAATACTATTTTCTGCAGTTAAGAAGAAGAGTCATGGAAGTAAGTGTTGTCACCAGTGTAGCACTGGAACTGTCACAGAGCTGAGTTATAATTAACCCATTTATAGTTGTGCTGATCAGAACAAAAACTCTGACCTCCAAAAAAAAGTTTTCTGAAAACAGCTGTAACATTTCATGGCAAGAATTTAAAAACTGAAAGTCTGACTAATCCCTCCGTGAGCAGGGCCTATCGTGCCTGCACGCTGCCTCAGCTCCATCTCAGCTGTAGGACTGCAGGGCCACGGCCCTTCCACTGACTCCGGCGGAGGTGTCAAAGTCACTCTCATCACTGCAAATCACGCATTAACACCACTGAAGTCAATTGAGTTACATGGATGCAAATGGGAGGAGAATTAGGCCCAGAATATCAAAGGGCTACCTGATCTTTAACGTTTAGAAGGATTGTTTGTTACACAGTGTTTGAAAAAACCTGATTTGTTCAGACTGTAAATATATTTATATATATTCCTATTTATATATATGTATATCTTTATAAACACATAATGAAAGCAAGCCAAGGTCTCAGACTGGCAAGGAGAGCAGCGCTTTTTCTTTTCACCTCTTTTTTATATTTTTTCAAACTTCCCTGTTTTGCAGCTTTGCCTTTCATGGAATATTATTACCAAGGCAAGTAATATTGTTATAGCACCAGAACTATAAAAAGCTGAGTTTAATCTACAAAGCTGATCGGTAAAAGTCCAGCCCTCACCTAAATGCGTTTGGTCAGAAGCAGCATAGGCAAAAACTTCCTCTCCCTTCTCTGCCTGAACAGTACATGGCACAAAGCTATTTGCTTCATAGCTGTGAAGTTCCCCCCTCCTTTTACTTTTTTTCTTTTAAAATGATGATTATTTTTACTGTCTTCAGTATCTTAGGCATGAGAGCTTACAGCAACTAAACAGAAAAAAACCAAAGGAATAGTGCAGTTCTTATTGTAAAAAGAAAAACAATACAAAGGTTGTTTGGGTTGCCTGCACCCAGGTTCAAGACTGACTCAAAAAAGTGTCTTGTTGTTCTTGCAGCTCTAATACTGAGATACCAGCCCAGCCCAGCCCAGGAACATGTTCTTTTCATGAGTTTGTTATTAGGATTCTTGCAAAGTGGGACAGCAATAATAGAAACAACTTATTTCTATCTGATGAAGATCACAATGTTGACTCCAGAGATGAATCAAGGATGTCATCATGATGGCTGTTGCTGTTAGAGTCACTGTCGTAACTCTGGGGACTTGAGTAGTTGGCTGCTTCTTGCAGTCTCATTAGCATGTTCATCTACAAAAGCACAGAAGTTCAGGATTATTTGTATTCTGAGGCGGAAGGGATATCCACTCCATATAAAAGTCACAGTGGCACTCACATTGCCACTGTGTAACCAAGGTAAGGGAGAAGATAGCTGGGGTAATTACTACTGATTATATGAAATGAGGTATTACATGTAAAACATGTCACAGCAGCATGCAAGTTAGCCATCAATTGTTTGTTATTCCAGTGAAGGTGAAAGTGAGAAGATCGATGCTGTCCACAGCTGTACTCCACAGGACCCTGCAAGCATCTTTCCACTATCTTGCTCTGACTTACGGAAATAGGTACACAACAGTTAAAGGAGGCCTATGTGAATGTGCTATCACATAGCTTGATATTTGTGTATATATACATGAGCTAGTGAAACCTGTAACACACTTATACAGTACTCCCAATTGTCCAGAAAAATGTACACCTCAAAATAACAGTTTCAGGGCATTCATTCATAGCTTGCACAACAGTTTCAGTAACTGCCTCCCATTCAGAAGTGCTACCTTCTAGCTCCAAGTATATATTCTATACAAATACCTGTTAATATTTCTTTATACATACTTTCTGATTTATAAATTAGACCCCAGTCACGGAGAGCACTACTTCATCTATGCAATGGAAATCTAATTTTCATTTGAGAAGAACGAAAACAGTTCAAAGAATCATTTGAAGCAATATGTCTATTTTGCAACTGTGGCAAAACAAGCTAAATCAAATGGGTCCACTATGTTATTCAAGTATGTGTAGTTAAATCATCCATTTCGCAAACTGCATTATGCACACATACAGCAGAGAGGTGCAGATGTACCTATCGAATTCCACAATGTAGAAATTAAGTTTATTATACACTTTGCCAGTCACTCAGCTCATATCCTTAAAAATGAATCTGTAAAGCTTCTGCCACTGTTTCTTACAAAACTTTATGGGCTTTCTGTGCCAACACACATTCCATGGGCTGACTTTATGACTTCCTGAGAAAGGTTTCCTTCTCATTCTAAAACTCTGAAATGCTTCTCAGCTTGTACTTTACTATTTTATTCCTGTTTTTAATCCCTACTAACAAGGAAAACTAATCAGTTCTACTGTTTAAAAAATGAGAACTTACCAAAGGATCTCCCTCAGCATCACTCACTGGAACTTGTTTGCTGGTTGAGCCTTCCCTTGACATTGAGTAGCCATCAAACCCCACATCTTCAGGCCTCAGCTGTAGTAGAGGAGGCCACTCATGGTGCTGTGGGGTGGCTGCCCAGGGATAAGTGTCCATTACCCATTTGGCAGGATCCTCCCAGGGAGCTCTCCTCCCATACAGCTAGAAAAGTACAAAGGCATCTTTTAAATCATTGCTGTTAGTCTACCATTTCATTCAGTGTTTATGTAACCAAATGAAGGTGCCATGATTCTTCCATTGCAGAAAAAGCTTTCAAGCAGGCTTGAAGAAAAGTGAATGAGATTTTCACTATCCAAATGACACACAGAGTTCCAGCTATTTTTAACGGCAAGTGACTTGGAAGAGGCTGACCACCTCCTTCGCAAATACAGTGCCCTTGACAACACTTAAAGAAAAAGAAACCTGAAAATAACCTCACTTCAGAAAGTTTTGGGCTTTTTTCCTAATTAAACAAGGTAAACACACACTAGAGGCCATTAACATTCCTATCTGCTTTGCAACAGCAGCTGGCTTACCTAATTTTGCTATCACTGTGAAATTACATAGGAGGAAAGGTGATACCTGTCATCAAGCAATAATGATGAATGTCATAGCAAAGGTTTTTCAACACAGGGGAATTTCTTCGTACTCAACCAAGAAAAGTGCCAGAAGAATTTGGCTATGTTCATGTTCCTATTTTAAGTAGGTATGCCCTACTTCAAAGACATTTTCTGTTTTGAAGACTGAGTTGCTGAGTCCCGACTCATTCTACTCCTTGGTCTATTCAGATAGGTTTGCCATAATTAGGTAAAAAAAATTCCTTTTAATGCCCCATGACGTTCAAAAGTAGAAGCACAACTTCAAGCAATTTTCAAGTTTTCACTTCTGCTTTGCGAATTTCTGAGCCAAACAACTTTCAGGAATTGGACTTCCTCACTGGCATTTTATCACCTGCATTCAGAGAACTCTCACTTTCCTGCACAACGCACAGTGGGAAAAAGCAGGGGTACAACAAGGAAACTTTCAGCTCTTTGAAGGATCTAAGACTACCTCACCTTCTTCATCATTTTTTCCTTTTTTCTTTTGGCACCCATTTTATTATCCTCCCCGCTGCCAAACAGGGAAAGCTAGCGCAAACTTTTGAGCTTACCAGTGCTGTTCTTTACATTGGCATATATCATTGGAACATTCTTGCACCTCAGAGGCTAACTACTTTTTCCAGTCCAAACAAGCCCCCAGAACGCTGCATCTGAACAGCATGCAAAGGACTGACTTCAGTGAGATGCGTGGTTCAAGAATCCAAAGCTGATTTTTCCGCACAGCAGCAGAGAGTTTCCACAGATATGCATCTGGCAAGTGCTGTCAGAACGGCACTGTGACAAAGATTCCTAAGCAGTATTACACAATAGTAATACCTTTCACTATGAATTTTTTCATGCAGTTCACAGCCTAACCCTTTGAAAACTAATGATTGTGTTAAAATACACAGGCTAAATGCAGTCTTTTATTTATGCTCTGCTAGAGCTTTTCTGTAAGAGTTGCATGAAACTTAAGTTTAAGTAAAAATTGGATAGTGGATGTGAATGCAAACTCTGTAGTCAAATGCCACGCAGAAATCACGAAGCATTACATTTCCCTAAATACCAGCATCTGCTTTATTCTGAAACAGAACCCCAGCAGTCATAGCACAGAGCACGTTTGTCCAGCAGGTGGTGCTAGGCAACCTGAAACAGCTTCTCTCACAAAGGAAATATTCTTCATAACCCTTGAGCTGCAGTGTATTATTTCCCCAACATAATGTCTTCTGGCAGTGGTAATCCGGATCTTCTTAATCTTCTTAATCTTGTTCCCGAATTTATGAACAATACATGACAGTTGTTAACCAGAGATAATTTTATATTTTTCACACAGTCCTTGCTACCTAGAAGGTCCATGTGTTCCTACCTCACTTCTGAAAATTAGCTAATCAGTAGAATTCCCACTTCAATATACGAAAGAATCACGTAACTTCAGCAGCTGAAAAACTGAATTACTAACTTACTATTCCCTTCCGCAGCAACCACTTCTGTGTATCCCTTTCACAGGCATGTTTTCTAGAGCAAAAAGGCGTATAATACTAGGAGGTAAGAATCCCCCAGGTTGGTTCTCCAAGCACCAAAGAAAAAGCATGAGAGTGTGAGTGAAGGTGGCAGGAAGCCACAGGGACCCTGGGTCCCCTTTTTGCTGGTGCTGCATTCTCGATCCATACAAGTGCGAAGAACAAGGGTTTTATATAACCTTGTAATTTTTACATCCCTGTTTTGAAGAACAGAAAACTCAGCAGCTCCAACGGGAGCAATTATTGTAAGGATCCATTTGGCTCACTTGTCTTTGACCCAAAATCATTCTCTGAATGAGAAACAGAAATATAAAAATAGTACAGTTTAGATCCACAGAGATCAGAGTGAAATCAGCAGTCCACCCTTCCTTTCTGGCAGGCAGTTTCATATGGGAAGATACATTCTCAAAGGGGCCTTTGTGGGTGTGGGGGACAGGAAAAACCCAAAATGAAACACACATTTCTAGCACAGCTTGTTAATTAGCAGAACCCTGGCTACTCTTTGAGGACTGAAGACATATTCTTATCCACAGACTCAGCAAAAGAAGAGTTCTGGAGTAAACTGAGGAATTATTTAAATGCAACTTATTAGTGATATTTGGGGAAACAGGATCAGAGTAGAAAGAGAATCAAAAGCAAAAATTGAGAAGCTGAAATCCTTAGACTTAGAATGCACACCATTCAAGTAATCAAAAGAAAGATGCAGATAGTAGGCAAAATACGGAAGCAAGCAGATGGTTTTAATAATTGCTATTCTTTCTCTTCATTTTTAATGTTTCAGTGCTTTCTACACCTACTGATGTGAGAGCCTCAAAGCACAATGTCAAGAGCTCCAGCATCACTGTGAATATCAGCTTTCTTCGTTTCAGAAGGAAACAAAGTCACAATCTGTCTGTTCCCTCGTTTTAGGGCAAAGAGATTACTGGCTCCCATTACCTTCCTTTAAAGGTGCCCCATAAAGAAGTTTTAAGTAAAGTGGTTCTACTTTGCATTTTCCCTCTTCTGGATGTTAAAAAAAAGGTCCAAGCAGTTTTCTGTTCTATTTTAGTGAAGTTCTTTTATCCGTGTTCTACTTTAGGACCTATCACGTTCTTTATGTCTAAGTGCCTACCACAATCATCTCAAAGAAAATGAGGCCTCAAGGCACTGATGAAATTCAAATGGTTAATATGGTTTCCAGAAAATTGGGTCAAAACTTGAAGAATTCACCTATTCAGTAGAGTTCTGAGGAGCCACTAGTAAAAGCTCAGTTTGCTGTGAAAGGGCTGTCCTCTCTCACTCTCTGTTAAATTGTATAAATTCCCGCTGTAGAATTAGCAAGCAAAACATAAGGTTCTTCTTAACCAGACAACATAAAATCCTTCCCTTTTCAAGTACGCAGACTGCTGTGTCTTCATTCCTTCTCCATTTTCTGCCAACTACTCTGATGCAGACAAGAGCAGAATCTCTAATACAGAGCGAGTACTGCACAGAAAGAAACACAACAAAAAAGGCAAAGCCAACCAAAATCCCAGTATTTTTTAACAGAAAAGGATACTTTAATACTTTTTCACATATCATAACGGTAAGTTATTCTGAAGAATACTGTAACGCTGAGTTCCTAAGAAGTATCAAAACAGAAAGGACTATTCTTCATAAAGATGAAGGAACTATTCTATCCAATAATCTTTCCATATAGCCCATAACTTCTTTGACTTATTTCTGTTTCAGAAAGACCTCAGACAGAAATGTATTTGAGGGAAAACAGTTAATTATTCTTACTAATAAAAACTCCAACACTACAGCAGAATCTCCTGTAAGACCAAGTCACATTTTAGTTTCCTTTTGAATAAACTGAATAGTTTGATCTTCTCATCTTTCTCAAACAATGTTTTCTGTATCTTAGACAATACTTATTGCTTTTTTCTGAACACTTTTCACTTTTTCAACAACCTTTCTGAAATGCTGACATTATAAGTTTTAATTCCACTCTCTAGTGAGTCTTTTCACATACAGAAGTACTATCCTCTTCCTATCTTTATGAGATATAATCATAGATTATGCCCTCAGAATGGAATTTGTCCCTTACCAAAACACAAGCTTCCAATGCATTGCCAAAATTAACTATTTATTCTCCATTCGTTTTTTAGCCCTTTTCCAGACTTTTTTTTTTTTTCCAGACTCTCAGCTGTGATTTACCTTTTGTTTCTGTGTGTGTGACCTTGCATTCAGCTCTACTAAAAAAAAT
Organism: Struthio camelus; assembly: GCF_040807025.1. Lineage (NCBI taxonomy): Eukaryota > Metazoa > Chordata > Aves > Struthioniformes > Struthionidae > Struthio > Struthio camelus. Next base: position 31,576,209 of record NC_090946.1, read on the forward strand.
AACTTTAAAATGAGCCCATCTTACTAACAGATGCTGCAAGGGGAAAGCTTCAGATTGCCCTCTGTCCTGGCTGTCCATGTTATGAAAATAGAGGGAGTTGAGTTTTTTCGCAGAAAAAGCTTTATTAAAAATAATTTCATGTATACAATTCCCAGAATTTACTGATTTTTGATTGTGCTGTCTCCAAACTACCTTTAAAATATGTGCTGCCATGCTTATTCTGCGAACAGAGAACTGAAGCATGAGTGACCTTTGGTCATTTTTTCCACAGTTGCCTAGCAAGTCAGTAACAGTCTCATGTTGAACCCTCGTCCTAATTCCAACATGTATTTTTTATAGTCACACAGACACACTAAGTACAGGCAATTAATGATGTCGTCACTACAGGCTCCGAAAGAATTATGAAGGAATCCAATCAAAAATTCATCCTATAAATTGAGAAATAATCAAAGCGTCACTGATATTGATCCTATCACTCATTAATATGTTTCCTTTCATAAACGGCTTTGTTCTCCCTCTGTTGGAAGACCTGATCTATGTTGAAAAATCATACATAACGCAAGTTAATGACTGCAAGCGTTTTTCAGATGCTCAGCACAATTTTCAGGTGTACTTCTGGAACAGATTATTGCAAGATATTCATATGCCTACCTCCCACTAAAAACATCAATAGTTTGGCATCTAAGCACATTTCAGAAATCTAACCTGGACATTTTGTGCTTCCAGTCCATATTTCAAAATGGCTTACATATTGAAGAGAATAATTCCCCCTGAAATTTTTGACTCTTTAGGCTAAATTTCAACCGATATTTAAGTATTTAGTGGGCCAAGTTATATCCACAGAAAAAGTTGTCATTGTTCAGTTTTATCCAGTGCTATGTTGCCTTTTGGATAGATACCAGTCAAGATGCCTTTTGGATAGATACCAGATAGATCTATGATTTTTCATGTTTGTCTGCTCACCTGTAGCCCTTCTCTAACTGCCTCCAGGAGATATGGGATGATGGAGTAGTTCCACAAGTCGGTAAACCAAACTCTAGAACCATCAACATCTATTGGACAAGAGAGGAAGAGCCGTGGACCTAGAAAGGGGAATTCACACATTACATTCAAATCATGATCATGATATGCATCAAAATAGGCTCAAACAACAACTTCCAAATCTCTAGAGAAAGGAGCCCACAATGAGAGAATAAACGTTGCTATCTGGTGCATTGCTCTTCCTGAGTGTTTAAAAATTTTTTCAATCAACTTGTAAAAGTATAGCTTTTCAGAAGAAAACAGTTAATCAGATCTCATAACGCGGTGTGTATCAAGGACTTAACGCGGTCTATTAAAAAGAGTTTAGAAACTTCTCATACAATTTTCTTGAGAGGACATTGCAACCTAAATGTAGGGTTTTAAAGAAACCATTTTTACCTGATGCAGTACAAGGAAAGAGAATATACCCGTTTATATTGGTCCAGAAATGTATTTGTTGTCAAAACGGGCAAAACACTTACCAATAGTAACATCAGAGGAGCTGTGAGCCTCCAGGAACTTGTTCAGATGTTGCCAGACCTTGGGAATCCAATCAATGATTTTAACCAGCTCTGCATTTCTCATCCTGCCACTGATTTCTGTTTCAATTAGCTTTCTTCTCAGGAAACGACCAAGAAAGCCCTTGACTGGCTCAGTGTGGTTAGCACATAGCACCCATCTACAGTAGGACAGCGGGAATGTCTGTCATTTATCTTTCATACTAGAGAACATAACCATTCTGGCTAAATTATGCTTATTATTTCTAGCTGATTATCACGATCAAAATGGGTTATCCCAGGTATATAGTTTTCCTAGCAAAAAATATTCTGAGTTCACAAGATTAAACATTTCATGTTTTGATTTGCTTCTTTTTATTTTTCATCCAATATCTGCTTCACCTATTATCATATTATCATATTTTAAATTTGTTTGAGGATATAGTATCTTGAACAACCTCTGAAAAGTAAAAGTTTTATGAACTCTAGTTATTTTAATAACAGAATCATAATGTAAAGCTGCACATGTTAGGGCAACAACTAGTACAGAATGGTATTTCTCCTTCAGCTTGCCATTTCAGCTGATAAGAACAACTTCAGACGACTCAGTAGCCCTTACACTCTTGCCACTTCAAAAACATAAATGAGAAACATGAATAAACAGTACCTGAAATTATGGTGAAGTTGAAGATTAGGTGTTGAGGAGGTGGCTTGGTTCATTGTGCCAATAATATATGGACTGTTAAAGAAAAGAAAACAGGCAAATCAAACCTGGAAACTTTGCAGAAAACCCCCCACATTTTAATAAGATTATAACATTAAATAAGGACTATTCAACCCTCTTTTACCTAAGTAGGTGTTTACAGTTATACTAAACCAGATTTTCTGAGAATCCAAATTACAAGAACATTAAATTATGAAAGCAGAATGAAAGTCTCAAAACAGAATCTTTCATTAAAAACAGGCTTTTAGTACGGAAGATCTCTTGCATGAAAAGAATGCAGTTTACCCATACCCTCTACTACTTTTTTATTATAGAAGAATTGACAGTTTGATGAAGTAAAAGCTCTGAGGCGTTTATGAAGTGCTGTCCATAACATTTTTTCTGGCCATCTCAGTTCACTTTATCAAATTAATCCAGAGTTCATTTTGTGATTATATTTTGGACTGTGGTTGTCTGACTGCAGTGTACAGGGATTAGGAATGTGGTTCTAATATTTCTTTACCATTTGTGGTACTTGCAGTTTAGAAGCCCATTAAAGATCTCTCCTAGGGAGCTAACATGATGCAAATTATCCAAAATGATTACAAGAGGCATATCCACAGCATTATTTTCACTATTACACTGGTCTGCTAGGTTCGACAGGTATTGACGGAGTTCCTGCAAAGCATACACAAAAAAGAGTTTTCATCATATTCTTTGTAAAGCCAGTTAAGACAGAGGAAGATGAACTACTGTATTTGTCATGAAATCTAAAGCAAGAGAACCTGCCATCTTACCAGTGTCCGCATTCTCCTCATAGAAATACAAAAATATGGTTCTCCTTCTCTTCTGTATATTAAAGATTGGAAGACTACATTAGAAATCCTGCATGGGATAAGGCCCTCGAGGAGGTAAGATTTTGTGTTTTGGTTTATGTTTTTTCATTTGTGCTGTTCTAATCTGAAGCTTAGAGGTCTGAAACATATTTTTCCTTCTTTTCAGGAACTTGTTCAAATCTCTATATCCTAAACCAGACAGTTGCTTTATATTCCAGCTAGGTTTGTTATAGGTTCTTGCAACTGTATTTCTATCTAAGTAAAGCACACAGAATTAATCTAGAATAAAACACTCCTCAACAGAAGCCAAATTTAGATGCCTTCAGTAACAACATAAAAGAATGATGAGCTCACAGTGCTACTGCTGGGTGACTGGGTGTGGTTGAAATGCTCTCACCATCTTTAAAGCATTTATTACATAGCATGTCTCAAATTATACCAGTGGGCTACAACCACACTTTTAACCAGCTCTTTTCTCCAGAGCAAAATTTGCCTAAGGCCATCAAATATACCTTTTTTTTTTTTTTTAACCTAGAAATTCACTGGAGGTATATTCAGCAAAACCAGAAGTACATAAAAAGCAGAGACATGCCTTACCAGCTCAGGAATGTGTCTGGACAACAGTAACTACAGAAACCGCATATGCAGATTACTATTACTGACACTTGCAGCTGCAGAAACTCTGACAGCCTAGGATGCATTTGATGGTTTTTGGAAAAAAGCCCACATGCAACAGGGATCACTGAGGTTGCTGGGAATTTTATGCAGGTGTTAAGTTCCTCAGGAATTCTCAGGCTCCTAGCCACTTGAAAATCATGACACCTTTAGGTGCTTAAATACACACCTGGAAGCCTACTATTTCAGGCCAATAAGTAGGTGAAACTGCAGATTTGAAAACCTTATTCCCTTCAAGACCCATACACTGCTTGTAAAAGGAAGGTAAATTTAAAATAACATTAGCCTATTTTTGATGAACTAAAACAGAAGTAGGCTCTCATCTCTTATATACAGTAACATTCATTGGGCAAGGATGATTTCTGTTTCCTCACCTTACTAGATTTATGGTCCACATTGAACGTTGCAATAATTCCATCCGCCAACTCCCTGCCCTCTCTGAGGACCATATACTCAGAAAGACGATTTGCCAGGTACGTTTTACCAGTGCCGCTAGGGCCAGACAAGATAATCCGCCTATGCTCCATCAACAGAGAGACGTAGCGCTGCAGTATAGGCTTTGGGATCAGCGATTCAAACACCAGGCAGTCCAAACTGTTCTCACAGATACCTGCAAAAGTAAAAGATTCCTCACTTACGGGGATTCCTAACTTTTTCTAAATTACTTACATTTTAAAAAGTTTTTTTTACTATGTAGTTGTAATGCTGAAAAGTATCCTATTACTGAAGTCTGAACAAAATCAAAGTTAGCTGAAACAACTGATCAGGCACCACAGAGAAGTGAAAAATGTGATTTTTCTGCATGTACCTGGACCCAGTAATAGCACGAGAAACCCTCAAAATGTAACTCTGAAACAGTGGATTTAGACCTAATGTAACCAAGCTGTTTCTTATTCTAGACATAAATCCTCTCCCTGCCTCTGGCACCTCTCACGATGGAGCGGGGCAGATACATAAAGCAATTACAAGGAGAGCAGAAGTGGCTGTGAGCTTAGTGTGCAACTTGTAGTATTTCAGCTTTCCCAGTTTCCAAACTACTCAACTACAATCTGTTGTGTCCAAGCCCTTTTCTGGCTAAAAGTTATCACAAAAATGATTCAATTATCCACACACGAACCATCTGTTTCACTGTTATTTTGTCATGTGCAGTACGTTTATCCAGAATTTACCTGTTTACTTTTGATTCTGTAGATGAAAAAACAGCTGTCATCAACTCCCCCTACTTTCCCAAACACTTGTAATTAAACTCCTCCTCTGTATGCTGATAGTTATCTCTCCTAACATAAAACTCCTACTGATAAGCATTTACGCAATATCAGCAGTCACTTTAGGCAGAATCGGCTTGGGGAAACGCACAACGCTTGAAAATAAACAAAAGAAAAGGAAGTTGGCAGATCACACACAGACAGAAAGATTTGCACCCAATGGTTGGAATATTAAATATTTATATAGGCAGCTTTATATCTCAAAGGTATAAGTGAATAACTGATTCCCATAAATTGATTCAATACATTTATTTTTTATTGAAAAATGTTATCGCATATGAACCTTCAAAGTACAAGTCAAGCCACTGCAAGTTAAATATAAGGTGAGATTGCAGCTTTATAGATACGGCTAGGCCTTAAGTAATATTCTGATTGAGATTATACTATTAAATAATGTATTCTGATTAAGCAGAAAGCTCTGGGTTTGCATCAAGCCTCAGTAAACTGAGGTACTTCCTGGCTTATTTTGTCTTTCTCCTTGCTGCACAAGGTAATTGATTTCTTACACTAATACTCAGAAATCAAAATACTTTCAGTTAAATGCCACAGCCACACTCTGACCTTGAGCTGCAGAGTCTGGCATAGCTCACAAGTATTGTGCTACTCTATAGCTCTGTGTGGGTCTATGCTAGGTACGTCACTGGCATAACTTGGGGCAAGCTGATGTACATTCAAAATACAGTGGCTGAGGATTTGCCCTCAAACCTAGTTTCATTACGGTCCCGTAAAAATGGTTCCCTGAGAAACCAAATGGGCTTAATGGAGAAATATAAACATTACATTCTCATCAGCATCACATAATGAAACTGATGCAAATTTTGAAAACCATACATTTCGAAAAAGCTTATTTCAAAGAAGATCCAGATCTTAAGACATCATGGATTCTGGATCCTTCCTTACCTAAGGAGAGACTCTTAAGTAAGTTAAATCAAGCCTAATCTTTTTTATTCTGCATAAAGGAAAGAGCAAATATAGCTGTTACATAGAGGTGAATGAGATTCTGAGGATTTTATTTATTTGGAATAGTACTGTCCCAATTCTACGGTGTCGCTTGCAGTGTGAGGCGTTTCCAGCATGATTCGAGGCATCAGTTTAAGACCTCTGGAGAAAACTGCTATGTATATAATTATTTCTAGTGCTACAGGTTGAAAATTTGCTGAATTTATAAACAGACACTAAATCTCCGCAGTGCCTAGCGCTGTCTTTATCAAACGGCAGACAAGGGCTACAATGCCAGTAAATTCAACAGAGGCAGCAAAAAGAAACACAATAAAAAGGTGTCACTCCTCTGAGTTTCTTGGTGCAGGAGATTTTGATAAAATTGTAACTACTGAGAACTGTGACAGAGGGATCAAGTATATTACCTTTGATAGTAACTGAAATGGTGTTGTTTTCTCCAACTAGGTAGCCGCAGGGCAGGAGCTCAGGTGTCTCTGCACTATTTGTGCGTTTGATTTCTCCAATGCTATAGCCCAGAACGCTGTCTGAATTCAGTCCCAGCTGACTCACTGGATCCACATGAATGATATACTCCTATGGTGAAAAAGGGGTAGGAAAATTTAGGCAACATTGTAATCTTTGTGCCTGTTCTATGCTATAACAGCAATAAAACCTTCCAAGCTAAGTATTGCTTGGTACTGTCAAAATCCTGTACAAATGCTACCAAGTTAATCCTCACAAAGACCATATGGAGTAGGCAAGTAACTGCTATGTACAGATGGGGAACCTAAGGAAAGCAGAGTTAGCTGACTTGTCCAAAGTTACGCACTGAGTTTTTGTCAGAGACAAGGCTGTCAGAGAGGAACAACATTCAGTTCTTCTTGGATGTAAACCCAAATTCCAATCAGGATGCATATGATGTATATCTGAGCCCCTGTATAGGCCTCCTGTTGTCAAATATGTTGTGAACACTGAATGGGAGAGTTCAAATTCACAGCACATTGTACTCACTTACCTTAAACAACCGCCTAACAACACCATCTAGAACATCCCATTTGGTCTTGCCACTGACTCCGATGCAGCCAATGAGGAAGGTGCGGGGCCTGGAATCCTGAATGCACACAAGCATCAATTTAAGTTAATAAATCCTAATAATGTCAGACAAGCCTGCATAAGGTAATTAAAATACTGTTTGTTTTTTTTTAAATTGTCGTGTGTCTTTACCACTTTATGTGGTGAGCTCTGAATGCTATATAAAATTGTATTTGCTACTAAACATGTTCTACAGTGCTGGAGTAACAAATTGAAAGGATACTTTAGCGGCACCTAAATGTTAAATAAAATGTATTTAATAGTCAATCTATGAAGAATTCAAAAGCTTCTAGGAGAATTACAGCTTATCGAAAAGGAAGAAATACTCTTAACAAGATTCTAGTGAGAAATGTTCATGGCACATTCAGTTTTCTGTGACTTCTCAGTCAAATGTGTTACACTACAGAGTTTTGTCCTATTTATTTCTAGAAATGCTGCTGCAGACAGAATCCAATGAAATTATTAAAAAGTCTATAATTTATGCATTATATCTGGTATATTACAGCATTTTAGTTGAACATTTTGTTTCTGATTTCTCAGGCAGAGAAATAAAACTGGAATCCAACTCATTCTTCTATAGTTGCACTTGCTACGAAACAGTCACTGAAGAAAAATTGATTTCCATCGTAAGACTTCACATGCAATGCCACATCAGGAATCATTTTCACATGGTAACTTTACTGACTGTGAACATACAGTGGAGTCCAACAGAATTAGCAAAATAGTCATACTGTTAATTTACTTATTCCAGGCTGTAATTTATTAATGCAAAACTGGTATGTAATGGAAAGAAGATCTATTGAAACAATTTTATTTCTGATTTTCAAGTTTTTGACACCCCTTTACTACACGCATATACAAGGGATATCAAATTATTTCTTAAATGCACCTTTACTTTGGAAGAGGTACTCACAATGCGAGATAGCAAGGTCAGTGCTTGGCAAAGACTGTGTAGTAGACAGATGCATGCATTACACATATGGAGTGGGCTGCAGTATACAATACTTGAAATGTATTCGAGTGTCTAGGATTCTTTAAATTACTGGGTAATGGAAAACATCTGAAAGAAGACCGATTCAGAACATGATGCTTGTACCTCTGAGGACAACCTGAACTACAATGATAAGGTACAGATCTCCCAGTTTGGATCCATCAGTTCCTGCGGAAGACAGGTGCTCCTAACGTTTCCAGTGCACCTTATCTACATTTCGGATTATTTCCATTATTAGTTAAAATCGTATTAAAGCTTCAATAACAGAAGGGTCCAAGGGCTTTCTGCAACATTTAACATACCAATCCTAAGCATACACTATTCTGAGGTGAAGGTTAGTTTGTTAATTTCCTTGAAGCTGAAGAGGGGGCCTGGCTTTCAGAGATACCAAAATGCTTAAACTGCAACGTATCACCTACACCACTGACACATGGTTTAGACTAGCAATCCTACGTTACTGACACTGGTTAGTGCCAGTGCTGAGGGCACCAGTGAGAAATTGTAAAACACAAAACAAAACAAAACAAAAAAACCCCTATTGCAGACTAGTCCCATAAGGCAACCTGAGGCAGAGTTGCTGGCATTCAGCAGTTCTAAGGGACTGAGAGCTTAGTGAGCGCTTTGTCTATCAGTAGTGGTACACTGGCGAATTATTTTGCTGAGAAAATTTTAAAAACGTTTTGCAAATAAAAGTCTGCAAAATAGATTGGAACATGGCAGAGAATTCAAATCCAAAGTCACTTATATTTCAAAGCTCAGGACAACTCACCTCCTTCCATTTCATTTCATCCTGGAAGTTGACAACTATTTTAACATGCCTGCCTCCTTCTTTTCGAGCAGAGCCATCACCAGTGTCATCTAACAGCATGTCTGTGAACACAAAACATTAACAGCTGCACAGCTGTATCTTGACAACAAGGTTTGGTTTACACTCATGCTTCTAACTGTAGTCAAACAAAACACATCTGGGCGTCCTATGCCCAGAGGTAAAATGTGAGAACCAGGTTTACTGACTTCCCTACCAAAAATGAAGATCACTCTTAAAAAGGGAAGGTCACTGAAAATTATTAGTCAGTTACTCTGTATCTTCCTTCCTACAATGTTGCACATTTCCCCCAGGGAAATGTACACCATTAAATGGCTCTGAACACAGCTCTCTGTAGCTGAGCTCATAATTGGACAAACCATGCTCTGGGGTGTAGCAGACCTACGATGACATTCGAAGAGAAGGCTTTTTGCCAGCTTCTGACATATTTCCACACCTTAGCTGTTAATAATTCTCATGCTTTCATTTTCATGCTTTCATGGCTAACCAAACCGAATCTTCCAAGTACAGGATAAAACCTGCCCACCGCCTTTCTCATTAAACTCACCGAGACTGGTTGACTCCGTGAGGTTCAAACTGTGTTGAGAGAGACCGACCGAATGTCTTGGGGAGGATGAAATGGAAACCTGAGACTGAGCCCTGCTACAGCTGCCGTGGTTTTCAGATTTCAGCCGATCATTTTCTGCTTTTAATTTTTCAATCTCACTCTTCAAAAGACAAGTCAGTAGTTAGGAGGCAAGTGAAAACATACACTTAAAAAAGAGTAACAAAAGTAACTGAAAATTAAACATTAGTTTAGTAGAAATGCAATTTTCATAATATTTTAATTTATTTTAATAAAGTCATGATCTTAAAATATTTTAACATCCCTTCCATAAAAGTTTTCAAAGTATCCTACAAAACATGAATACATGGGAATTTACTAAACACTGAAATGCAGCCACTTTAAGGTAGAGCACGGCAACTGTTTAAGAGACTGCTGTTAGTCAATGAAACGGTCTCCCCACAGGTATCTAAGGTTGAAATTATTACAGTTGCAGAGTTCAGGAAGGCAAAATTCATTCAGTTTGATTTTTAACTAAGCACTGGGCATAACACTGTTAGAAAGCAAAATGGGACTTCTAACAAGCAAGACTTCAGATTTACTTTAAAATCTGTACAGGGTGCGGGATGACCAGTCTTCAACACATGAACACACACTGTAATATTTGGGGTGGTTATTTCCTACCTGCATTCTGTTCATCGCCTCCCGAAGCTGGTCAAGCTGATGAGCAGAGCTAAGGGCTTCCAGACGAATATCAGTCAACTTCATCTCCTTGTCTCTTAGCTCATTGCGTAGCTGCATGACTGTTTCAGCTTCACTGTCAGTGCATTCAGAAATACTGCAGAAGATTGAAAAACAGGGGTTAAACTAGACCACTTGTTAATTTTCATATAGTATTTCACTGGCATTTATTGGTAAAAGGAAAAAAAATTATCTTATTCTGCAGAAGAAGGCAACAGTTTTGGTTTATTGCATCAGTGATAAGATAAATCAGGTGTCCAAGAAGTCATGGAAAAATTAGAGACTAGTCAAACAGATAAGTCTGAAGGTAATTTTTCTTTAATTAGTATATCAAATAGAATTCTGGAAATCACCCACTATTGGATTGTGTTCATTTTTTTTCATGGTAGTTGCCATAAAGGAGATATTTTAAAGCCAAAATCTAAGTAAGTTAAGGGTGTGCAGGCAGTAGCAGCAGTCAGTTGGAGATTGATGAGTTTACAGAAAGATTTAAAGCTCACCAGGTGTGCACAGCTGGGTTTCCCTGAAATGTTCTGGAGGGCTTTGGAACTCTACACCTACTCAAGCATGATAAATTCCTGTTCACTTTAAGGCACTCATGCTTAAAAAATTTTTCGTGGCGTTCTTCTTCCCTCCTCCCCCGGAAAGATTCTGGATGAGTAACATTTCAACACACATGTAAGTGTATCTACATAAAGATCAACTACACAGCTGCATGCTTTGAGGGAGACTTCATTTAAAATGTCTCTGCCTAAGACAGGTTAGTGAGAGATGTTTTCCCCACCAAAAAGCCCATAAGCCAAAATACACACACAGTCTTTCCCTCAGTTCATGTTTTTGCTCTTTTCTTAGTCTATGTTTAGCCTTTTGGCTTTCAAGAGTCTTGTCAAGATGAGATGTATGCACATAATATTTTGACTGACGATAGACGGGACCATCATTTGACAATTTCCTGGCACTAGAGCTCTAAAATATGATTTGCTGCAGTCACCAGAAATTCATCAAGTTAGGGTCGAGAGACTAGAGAACCTTTATAAAATTCACAGGAGATTATCCTCTGATACTAGCATTTCACCACCATTATTTGGCTGAAAACTATTGCTATTGTTTTCACCTCTTCACAGGAAAACAAGTGATGGACAAAAATTCAGGTTTGGATACTTATTCAAATACATTTGATTTGAAATCAGGCTAGAAGTTTTTTATGACATCTACAAGCTCGTAAGGCCGTCTGATAATTACATGTTTGACAGTGCGATCTCTGACAACTTTCTGCATTTATCCTACTCAAGTGAAGAAGCAACTGACAAAACTGACAGAAAATCTGTTTTACAAAGTTTTCCAAGCATGCTGTAAATGTGAATTTAGACTCAATAGTGCTCTAAGGCAATTGTTTAACTTCATTTCATAGGTGGCCAAAATGAAACATCACAATTGTGTGCGACTTTCCCATGAATGGAAAGGGAGTTAAGCAACAAACCAAGAGTCCTGACTTTAAAGCCTATATTTCATTCTCATACAAACACAAGCAGACGGGTATGGTTTGGTCATACAGATAAGCCCATCTAATAACTTGCTACTACATAAAGCAGCAATTTTTTTTGTTCTCATTCCTCATCCCCTAGCCTGCTCCTGGCTGTGCTGTCATGCTGCCACGTCAACTCTGGAACTCATCAGATTCTTCACTGAGCCAATTCAATTCACTAACCCAGGAGAAAAATATTCACATTTTTGTCATATTATTTTTCATATAATTTATCATGTTCAACTGGCTCAGTGGAACTGCTTGATAAGTAGCAGAACCAGTGCAAGGGAAGCATCAGGCACAGGTGTGGGGAGCTACAGAAGGAAGGAGGAATAGATCATCTCCATTTATCAGATGCAAGATGTTAGATCAGTTCAGCTGTGTCACTGAACTGTGATGTTTGATTCCCAGTAAATTCTTACCTTTATCTGAATCTGTCTACTTAATTAGGAACTCATCACTGCAGATTAGTACAGTATGTGCTGTCTTTAGCCAACCCAGAAAACGAAATCCCAGACTTAACCTGGTTTGACCCATTAACCGCATGAGATCCAATTAGTACTGCACTCCAAGGTATAAATATTACTGCACCCTGGTTATAAATATTCTTCATACACAAAATGTTCTGCTGAGAGAATACCTTAATAATATATTAAGTTATACTATGGTAAAGGCACAGTGATTTTTGGCTTCCTAGCAATGCTAAGGCACTGGGTTGGGGATCAACTTACCTTTAAATTCAACTTTCCTATCTGCTGCGTGTAATCTACGCAGACTACAGAAAAGTCAAAGTAGAGAGTAGTATCTTTGCTCATTGTTATGCCACCAAGACAAGGTTAAGGATTTTACCAGATACAATGCACTTGGCAAAACAGGGCTTCTGTCTGGGAGATAATAAAAACATCCCTTGGGAGCAGGAGCAAGCCATTGGCAATAGACCAGCTCTGATCTGCAGGACAATCTTTTCTGGGCCACTGTGTCGTCGACTGTGGCCTCATGGGTGAGAAACTGCTTTTAGTAATGTGTGTAATTCAACAGTTGTCAAACTCTTGTAGTGCTTATACAGATTTTCAGATTTTTAGACAGAGGAACCAACTGGGACGGGATGGAGTAGCGTACATTCTGCCACTGCTTGATTCTGGAAAGTGGCCTAGAGGTGTCCTGGAAAACTAGGAACTTTCCTAAACATGGTATTTCTCTACTGCTCTGCCACTGCAGTGAGATTCCTTTCACTCCGTTTTCCAAATTTGGCATTTCCAAATCACTTACTACAAAAGCAAAAAAACAAAACAAAAAAAACACAAAAAAACAAACCCACTTACAGAGAATTGGAATGAGAAGCTCTCAGCAATGGTGTTGAAACAGTTGAGTTTTGGTGTGGCAGCTTTGGTGATGAAGGTAACGAAGAATCGGTCATCTCCTCAATATCTGAATGAGAAGATGCTGACTTGGGAGATTTTTTTTTACCAAAAGCTTGCTTGAAGGAGCTGCGTAACTGAAAAAACACCACCACAACAGTAGAGACATCATTAACAAGGAAACCAGACAGCAAAGCCACAGAGTAAAAACTTCAACATGCAAATATTCCAAACAATACAGCCATACTCGCATGTATTTTTAATAGAGGTAAAAGAAAATCAAAACAAAAGCTTTTTTCCTAAACTATTTTATGAGATTAATCAGGTAAATTCTTGATAGGACTGGATATCAATGCCTCCTATCTTATCTTTAAGATAACTATTGTATAACAAACACAAAATTCTGTTCAGTGCAGTGTGTTTTATAGCAATGTTGCAACTTGCAGCTATAACATAACATGGCTCAGACAAGGTTAATGATGCTGAAATGGTTAGTTATGTAAATGGGTGGGTTAGCTTTGTATTTCATAATTTAAAGTAGGTCTTCCTTACCTCATTGACCTGCCAGAAGAAGCGCAAACAAAAGGGGGGTGGGGAAGGGAAGGAAAAAAGACATGTTTTAACAGATAAAGCCAGTGACAAGGCAAGCTTTGGATTTCTAAGACAAACGTGACCTGTAATCAACAAAGACCAACAGATACTCCAGATAAAACTGGAGCCCTACATTTTCTAGAAATGGATGCTTCAAACAACCACTCATTTTTGCACTACTGGAGAAAGACAAGATCCAGATGTCTTAACTATTTAAATTATATTTTCTCCATGGTTCAGAAGGAATCTTTGGCTAACAATCAAGTTAATATTTTGTTCTTTGCAGCAACAGGCATTCCACCAGTGGAAGACATTGAATCTTCTCCACCTACCTGCAACTAAAAAGTCCTTTTTAATGGGACTGCCCTTTACCAAACAAGCAGAAAACTGAATATCAATGTGACTAAATTGATGTTATCCTAAAGCTGCAGTTAAACACTGCTTAACGGTATCACAAACTACATATTGCAGAGAGTCTGGTTTAATTATGAGCTGAAATTCATTTTTAACTAGACTAAGGTTTCTATGGTTGAAAATCTTTGGTTTTAACCCTGAATGGACAGCTGCATTTTTTCTATATATATAATAAAAAGATCTTGGCTGAGGATATCACCAGTGCTTGTGAAATAAACAATGTGCAAGTCAAACTCAACTTATATATTTTCTCAATAAAATTCTGATTTAACTTCTTCATTTTACAACAATGTGCTTGTTTTCAAAAACCAACAAACTACTATCCAGTTTCATCCACTTTTTATCTATTCGTCTTCATAACTTATTTGTTCCGCTTTATAATAAAGAGATGTTTCCTTAACCTTCCTTAAAGATAGTCATATGTTGAATGAGAAATACAGACTGATGTAGGACGAGATCTGCTAGATTACAATAACAAAGAACATAAGCTAGAGTAAAAAATAAAAAAAAGCATATTTATCTTAACTAAGGCTTAATGATCACAAAAAATTTATCTCATGGAAATTGAGTGAGTCACTATCAATTTACAAGTTACAGCAATTTACCTTGTCTATAAATAACATATCAATCAACATGACGAGGACTTGGGGATGACATCGTTTCCATTTAACCAATTATTTTAGGGGCAGAGAAGAAATACTACTGATATGAAGGAGCTAGCAAGATATTAAAATGGAACCACTGGGATAAGAATGACATTAAAACAAGATTCTACTCAGACTGTTTCTTATTGTACAGGAGTTTCATAAAACCTAAGAGGATCACGTACAAATACAGATCAAACTTCTCCCAGTTCAAATAACATTTTGTAGCAATACAGATTTATCTGTATACCCAAAAGATCTAGGAAGATTTAAATTCAGTGGGAAGGAAGGGGTAGATTGCTTTGCTGGCTACATTATAGGAACTAGGGACTTTAGTCCAAACTACAATCAGACTAAGGTCACTAAGGCAGTTATGGTCTAATTCAAAATGGAGTTTTAATAGGATGTACCTTTCCTCCAGTACAGGGTACCTTGTACACAGTAAATGATGAGCAAAGAAGGAAAAATTGGAAATAAAAGGTAAGTATTGCAAAACCTTGTGAAATAAATGTCTATCACAATAAACTCTTAAAAAAAATTTTTTTTCTTTTCTTGTAGAACTCCATGGTTAACTTTCAAAACAGAGAGCTCAAAGTGTAACATGTTCACTTGAAAGATGAAAGCGCTATAAGCCAAAAAGGGGGAAAAAAAAAAAGTAAAAATGTTCTTATTATGGATTTGTTTTACTTTAATGACAGATGTGGAGTTTTCCCTCAGGGGTTGGACACCGTATTACTTTTAGCCAAAATTGATATTTAACAGCTATTTCTGCTTTAAGACTGGCCTTTTGGCTGCTAAGGTAAAATTCATTCCTACATAGAGTCAGCACAAGCATATACATCACTTACGACTCAATTAAGTCTTCAAAAGAGAGTTTACACAAGATTTAAACAGTGCACAGTCCTTGTGCTGACCTGTTGCATGAAGGGAGGAAGGAGGAGTTGATCTGCTAGATTTCACTGTGCGTGTTCTGACAATTTCATATAAACCTAAAGCAATCTGTTAAAATACACTCACCCAGTTCTTCCTCTTCTTTTTCTTTGAATCACTTTCTATGTTGCTTCCCACGCTGGAGTGACTGGTAGCACTGTTAATACTAGAGACACTATCCGAAGAGTGCTGCCTTCGGATTCGCAGGTCTGTGGGTTGAGCAGCTCCAGTACCTGAACATTAATGGGAGGCAGTGCCAAAATTATTTAAGAAAGTTGATATTCTGTGTTAATCATTCAATCCCAAAGAAATGCTTAGGGAAATAAACACGCGTACAATCATTTGCACCACGTAGTTCAAACCAGTGCTACTAATCCTTGTTTCTCATGATGAGACTAAAATTTTAGACACAGCTCCTTCCAACCTTTTCTTCAGCAATCTTTCTTAGCATAAATCTGGGAGTAATAAAAATGAGATATTACAAGACTGCATTCAGTCAAATTCAGGACAATTACATTCATGAAATTATAGAAAACGCTGAAGAAAATAAGGCCATTACACAGCGTGCCATAGCACGGAGAAGGGCTTCTTTGCTCCCTTTTCATGTAGAATCTAGAGGGGTGAATTACTAAATGCTGACAATAAATTCAGAGAGATCATACTGAGTGTAGGAAAACCTTTGTTAAAATGCGTTCTCAGTCATTTAACACATTCATTTACTTCTGTAGAATTTACTATCCTTTTACATAGACACCCATTTAAAAATCCCACATTATACCAAAACAAGTAACTAGAGCGTGGTCACAAGACAAAATAGATGTCTGACAGGTACAGTTACATCAGATACTACCAAGAGGACTCATGTCTCATGAGCACTGCATAGTTGCTAAATGTAGTGCTTGCTTCTCACCTTTACAGTTGAGCTCAGGTGTGTTGATGACTCCATTAATGGCAGCCTGGGCAGCAGCATTTTGCTTCTTCAGTAGTTCGATAGTCTTCCGTAATTCATTCAGTTCTGAATCCTTGAACATGAAACAAAACTGGTGATATGTCTGAAAATCTAGCGTCTCCCAAGAAGCCACCTTTCAAGCTGAGCCCTGGTACCTTCGTAGGGCATTTATGGAGTGTGTGTGTATATACATACATACATACATACATGTACATACATGTACATGAAAAGACAAGAAAATGAGGTTTGACCTACCTGGGTCACACCCTCAACAGACTAAAAAAGAGCTTGGTTATTGCAACACCCAGTTGCAAAAATGCACATGCTCTCTAATACAAAAATAATGTGTATTCAGGTATACTGTTTAAAAATCCAGTGTTGTTTGTTCTGTAATGACTTGTACAGATATTATTTGTACAGGTATTTCTTTTGGACATGCATATGTGTGGAAGCACCAGGAAGAAATATATTATAAAAAGACATAATACTGAAGGCTAGAATCCAAAGCAACTATTTGTTGGAATAACCTGATTGGCTGTCATAACTTATCAGTGAAGCAAACAAGTATTTTCTGCCAAGTTTTAATTACATTTTTCTACTTCACTACAATTGAGAAAAATAAGGCAAACAGCGTACGTGATCTTTTCCACAGCTACTGAAGGAGCAAGAGCAACAAAGCTGGAAACAGAACTTCAGATTTGCATACTGACAGCGCCCTTCCCCTCACCTTAAAGACTTCACCAATAAATTGGTGCAAATCACATACACATTTTACTTCAAATGTGAAAGAAAAGTTCAGCCTCCCTCTAAATCTGTCAAAGCACCATGGCTGTGACAATCCTTAGAAGTCCTCTTGGATCTGGCCATCTAGGATACTTATCGTTATAACTATATCTTCCACAAATACTTCTCAGACTTGCCTTTTGTTCAGCTGTCATTGTCAGGCTCTGCAGTCTAATGGTCATGTTTCCTAGACTCTGCTCAAATGCTGCCACAAGGTGAGCCTGAAAGTTAAAGGGCACAGAAGAGTGAGTATTCTGCTCTCTCCTGCAAACAAGAATATTTATGCAAGTGTTTAAATGTACTACTTAGTGTATTTCAGTTCCTTGTTGTGTAAATGATACAGAGAAAATAGGAGAGATGAGAAAAGGTCACACAAGTTGAGCATACATTGCCAAAATGTTTATAAACAAATTACCAGGAACAATTTAACTGTAGAAAATTAGGAGTGGCAAAGGTAACAGAGCAATTGCAAAACTGTAGAATATGACAGCCCACTCCTGTAAAATGACTGCCAGCAGCACGCTGAAAGCATGAAACCATGCCTGGCTGGGCTGCAGCTGACACCAAGCACTTTGGAAAACAGATCTCCTATCATGAAACGTAGGAAGGAAAAAGAGACAAAACAAACCATGCCCAAACATTTCCTGTGATTAAGTTTTTGAACTGAGACTTAATCTCTGACTTTTTGTATGGGCCTTTATTAGCACCTGCAGAGTCGCTTCATGATAGTCTTCAAGTACTCTCTTGCACTGTTAAGGTAACTGCTGCCACACAGCTTTTTGCCAAAATTTTAAAGCTCTTCCAGATAGTTTAAAAACAAACAAACAAAAAAAAAACAAAGGTAGCTGCACATAAGTTTTAAGCGGATGTTCTGAAAAGTAAAATAAAATAGAAAGAAAGTCTAGAAAAACAGAAACAAACATACAAAAACAGACTTTTAGAGATAGAAAAAAAACTATAAACAAATAGAAAACAAACTTTTAGAGATAGAAGATGACCAAGAAACTTTGCTCCAACTAGATAAATACTTCCTTTACGAATATTTCCCCCTGAACTCCAGACTTCTATAGTGGCCTTGATACAGTGGAAAACTGAATAGAAACTTAACACAGAAAAAGAAAGGCAAGCGTACACGCTTGCATCAGAGAATTTTCAAGATTCTCTCAATGATACCTCTAATTTTTTAATTAAAAAGCCAAGATTTACATAATCTGTACTAAACTAGATGATGAGAATTCAAAAACATACCTAAGAAGTTGCTACGAGAAGGTCTATACACCAAGGACATTTCTGTAACACTGTTCATATTCAATTGTTTTGTGTCAAGTAAAGAAAGGAGAAGTAGCTTTGTTTCTTAACAGTACTGTCATTCAAATCAATTGAAAAATCACATAACAATCAAGTAAAAGAGTATAAAATACCCTATAAAACCTTAAAAGTGTTTCAATTTAAAGATATTGCAAGGCAATTTAAGCGTGCATTTTAGATGAATAGAGAGAGCTTGAAAATGCACCATCTTCATTTTCTCATAAGCAATGATTAGGTATGAGATGATCAAAGAGAGAATTAAATGCTGCTAAAGGCAAAGAAAAATGGTTGTTTTCATCGTCAAATGCTAGAGACTACATAGGAAACTTCTGTTCTCTGGAACCACAATTAGGTTTAAAAGTTTGTTAAAATGTTTGAGGATCTGGTATTTAGAAGAAGTTTTAATTGCAAATATTTTTAAATGAAGTCATAAAAATGTTATCACACACTCATATGTTGACTTTCCATTAAAAGAAACACAGACTAGAGATAGCTGTCATACTGCTTATAGACTAAGAATTTAGAGATCTGGAAAAACTGGCAACCCAGACAGCCAGTAGACTTTGCACGAGACAGCCTCAACACTGGAATTTTGCAAGCAAAGGGAAGAGTGAAGGAGACTAATACATCCCTACCAAGGTTTTTTTCCCTCTACTTACTAAGCTATGATCCTAAATACGTACCATCTTCAAATCACGACATGAAGATTAATATTTTTAGATTTTTAAGTTGTATGTTTACTAGGAAACATAGAAAGTTAACTTAAAAATTCATACTAAGTAATTTAACTGATTTAACAAATCATGCTTAGTAACCCATGCCCAGCCCAAGTTAGTCAATCATCCTTTCCCTGTAATGGACAGCAGATAAATACGTCAGCAAAATTAGTAATATCAAGGTCAGTTTCTTAAGATAAAGATTTGTTTTAAGGTAGACAGACCATGGGAGTCACAGAGGTAGAGTTCACATCGTGCTATCCAACAGGTGAACTCGGGAAGCCAGAGAAGTCGGCAGAGTCCTAAGATGCCTCCTCTGCAGGGAGGGATAATGAGGGAGACTGGACTACTGCAATTCTGCAGCCAGCCTGCTGGATGCCTGCTCAGCAGATATACTTGCATTCAGCTAAAAGGCCTCTCCAAAATTTGAGTGCATCCCACTCACAGTGAAAGTCCATTTGCCAAATATCATCTAGAACTTCCTGGTGCTTGGGCTAGTTATCCTTTTTTGTTTTCCCCCAAAATACTGAGAACCCAATGCTGATTATATTAAGAATATTAGCTAAGAATTGAAATGAATGAAAAGTAAAGAAGAGAAAAGGCAGAACGAGAAGATGGAGGAACCTGACAAAAAAGAACTATGTTTCTAGTGCCATGACATAGATGTACATGAATATATATATGCATATGAATAAATAACATAGGCTTAATTCAATATAAAATTTGCTTAATTACACATGATGATCTACAATAACCATATCAAATAATAACATTTTATTTTTTCATATATCACTACAAGTAAAATTGTGTAAAAACTCTCCAAGCAGAAAAGGACATTCGCTCAACCTAAGTGTTTACAGAATGGCAAAACCTTTCACAGAGCCATTCCAGACTTATTCATCAGCAGCACACAGATGACTTATCCTAAACAACTGTTCTCACATTCGCAATGAAAACAAACATGAGCAGTACAATAACACGGGGACATGCATCTCGTGTTCCCACCAGCCCCTGCAAAAACAAGCAGAGCTGAGACTGTGAGAAAAATAGCAAAAAATAAGTTAAACCCTCACTACATGTGTTTGAAAATGTAAATATTTATTTAAAGAACAGACTGAAAAGTTTCTGTTGGACGGGCAGGGAACAAAAAAACCAATATTCAGTAATACTCAAGAATCTCAATTCCCACTTTTACAAAAGTAAAAAAAAAAAAAAAAGAGAGAGACACAAATGGATAAGTGAGCTATAGAATAAAGGTAATTTTACTTTCTAGTTTGCAGGAACTCTTTTCACAAATTCTTGCCCTAGATAGCCCCAGAATAACATCAAAGCTGCAGAGTGCATAGAGGAAAACTCAGAAAAGATTTGATACATCAAATAAAGATAGGAATTCAAACTGCTTATGTTAAAAGCATTAACAAAATATATTCTGTAAAGGAAATGTCATAAAGTATTTTTTTTTACAAACAGAATTGATTTGCCTAAAATGTGCTGGGTACAGACCTGGCCTTTTACACGGAAAAAAAGTACATTCTCCAAAGAGAGATGCCTATCCCAGAATGAGACTGAAACGTGTTAGTAGGACAGTTTCAGAGACATCTCTGCAGCAACCTGTAGCTGATTCATGAGCAAATGAGGGATAGGTTCAGATCTAGGAAGCTTAAAAAGAATGAACAAAAATTTTAGCCAAGTAAATGAAGCAAGAGTGAAGCAAAAATGAAGCAGAAAAATAGAACATTAGCAAAGCAATAAATGATGCTAACTTAAAAAAAAAGTACAGTAGCAGTATGCATAAAAAAATGATTCCTCCAACAACAGCACTAGCAACCATGCACAAACTTATTGAGCAAATTAATGGAACCTGGGGTAGGCAAACAAAGGCAGAATCACTATACATGCCCTCATCCTTCTACTCTTTCCCTAAGCATGTGCTACTTACTGCTCTTTAAGACTGGCTACTAATTCCTGTGTTGAATAACAGCTTACTGAATCCAAACACTGCATAAAGAAGGATTCAGCAAAACTGAGCCAGAGTTACATGAGCTGCACAGCTGACAAAGTTCTTTATTTTTTCTCATATTGTTAATTAACCCTAGCTCTTGCCCTTCACACAAATGCAGGAGAATTTGGTCTGTATTTAAAAGAGAATAAAGCTCACACGTGAAAGAAGCATCTGGATAGAAAGCAACTAATGCACCCAATCCTCACACAGTTGCAGTGCAAACAAGAATTTAATTTTTGAAAGATTTCTTCCTCCTCTTAGGAAAACCACAGAACAGCTACACGGAGCCGCAACACTTTTATTTGGCTTATACATTTACTCTGCTGTTGGTTTTCCTCGTCTGTTTTGCAAGCTGGATGAAGCACTGTGATGCCTGCAGCAAACATTACAGTACATTTCCCCCTTGAATCCATGCTGTGGTAGGTGTCACTGCTCAGATGAAACCTGTCCTTTACTGTGCCAAGTTTAGTATTCCACTTATTTGAAGAGCTGAGGGACAGAAATGTCCTCTTCAGTAAGCATGTGTTCTCATGTTTACCCTTTCCCATAGGCTTAGGATACAAGGACGACTGGATTTGATGACTATTCAAGTGTAGCTTATCTATTCTAGGATTGCTTATTTTTCTAGAAAGCTTCTGTTTTTCAGATTTCTGCTATCTGCGACTACAGGACGAAAATACAAATACACTTGTTCAGGGTCATACATAGTGTTGCCTCAACACCTCCTGGCTTCAAAATCTTTTTCTCCAAGTGTCACCTAAAATATTCAGCATCTTACATTACTCCTTCATCAAATTCAAATTCCTCAGAGGAAACAAGTAAGACTACTGACCATGCTAGCAAAAATCAGATATGTTCATTCATCAAACACAACTGTAAATCAGTTCTCAGTGCCCCTTGTGCCACTGTTACCTAACCATTCCATTAGCCCACTTTTTAAGCAATGAGAAAATGTAAGTTCCTATAAATACATTTCAATGCAAGTTCCTATACAATTTTATTCTCACCAGTTATAACCCTCATCTGTATCTCATCCCACCTAAAAAATCAAAACAAGACATACATTTTTAAAAATAGATTGACTATTTCAAGATCCTAAGATGGTTTATAAAGCCAATTAAATATTACAATTCAGTATTTAAATACATGCATAAGACAATTCAGTAGGACAGAGGATCTCATTTTTGGAAAGGTCCCAAATGTATATAATTTTTTTTTTTTTTTAGACACATAGGCAATACGAACCGAATGTTAAACACTTTGAATCTTTTTGTCACTCAGAAAAACTGGGGTGGTAATTGGTACATCAAATTCATTCCCTGTTAGTGTTTGTTCTCTGAATTGTACTCACATTGGCAGTTAACTGAGTTGTCAGAGCTGACACTTTTTCTTGGGATGCATCCAACTCTCTTCGTAGCTTGCGAATCTGTATATTTAAAAAAATCACTTTACTGCACCTTAATATGGAGAATTAAAATAGCAAGACACAAAATGCAGAGTGTCTTGACAGAACATTTATGCCTGTCAAACACAATGTGCTCTTACCTCTGACTGGCACTTCTCTTCAGGCTGTAAAATGAAAACAGGAAAATATATGAGGACATTGCAACAATTCATAACCCGCATGTCAAGTTTCCTGTATGTAAAACTCAAATAAGAACTTAATTTTTTAGGATTTCAACATCCATATTCAATCGAGAATTTATTAACTCCTCAGGAGGAAGCAAGCAGCCTGCTTGCACAATAATTTTTCCTGCAGGAAGAATGCAGAATTTTGGTTTCACTTCCCAGCCTGCCAAACAGTGAGTCTCCGAGTTTGAACTGTGGATGGGTCAAGTCCTGGCTCAGTGCATAAGGGACTGCACGAGGCTCAGGAGAGCCAGTAGCGACACACAGCATGTGTGGTCCTGGGCAAATCCCTTATTCCCAGCCTCAGCTGGCTGAGGATGGAGACCACACTTTTGCATTCCACAATGACACCACGAAAAAACTGACTACCAATTGGGTGCTGCCTAGGCACTGTGGTGACGAAAAACTGAGGACACAGCTAGTTAACTGAGCATGCAAAGTGAAATGCACTGACTTCCCGTTGTGGCCTGCGTGATGAAACTCTGGTTACCATGGCTAGCTTCTAACCAAAGTTATCAGCGAAGCAGAAGTACATGGCAGGAAGCTACATGCACCACTATCCTTATGTAAACATGTCCAGTACCAGCCACCATGAAAATTTGAAAATTATACCCATCAAATCACACTATTAAGAGCCACTCCAGCTGGGCAGCAAGCACATAAGGCAGGAACTTAGTCACTGTAGACCGCTCCATGCGGCTCTCGTGACTGTAAACGATAGCCCAGAGGAAAGGTCCATCTTCCATCCTTCAATACGATATCGGTTTTGGCTTCCTAGATACCTTGCTTGAGGCAAGGTTAATGAAAGGTGGTATTCTCAATCATTTATTATCACAGTCTTAAGGCTGTGTTACACATACAGCCTGCTTATAGTTAAATAAGTAGGTGAAATAATATACTATGTTGGCCTGACAGACCTTTCTTCATAAGCAGTTACGCATGCTCTTCCAAGAGCAAGCCCTTCAATGTACTATTGTATGATGCAGGCTTGTTTCAGCTGTGAATGTGTGGTAAGCTTGAGGTTGCATCATACTTGCATAACAATTTGAAATTAAAGACTCTCTTCAATTAACACATAGTTCAGAAGTTAATTATTACCCACTGTTTGCTTTTTAAAAAGGCTGTGCTTTAAGAACACCCCAAAAGCGTGATTGCAACTTGCCAGAAATACATGATTCAGCTTTATTTGAGCAGCGAAGCCATAGAGTTGAAACATCTGCTGATGTTAAACAACAGCTGCTGAATACTTCTGTACAGTCCTGTGTGCACTAGAACCTGGTCTGGTGCCAGGTCACTGCAGCTAACACCCTAACAAGCTAGATAAAAGCTACACAAGGTATGGTTTACATGTCGCAGTTTCACTTCCCCATTACAGCGTAAGTGTAGTCTTAATTTAGTAAGTCTTTGGTATTACATGTTCTAAATGGGAAATCCTTCATGAGACTATTAAAAGAAAATAAGCAAATGCAATACATATTTTAAAAAATTGTATTTTCAAACTCTAGTAAATCTTATTTCAGGATCAGATAACCTAACATATTACTGAAATATTTTCTGAGAAAATATTACTGCCATAATGAACAGCAATGGCTTCTTTACAATTATTAAGATCTATGCTATTAAAAAAATCTATTTAAACTATGCAAATCATTAACATAAGGCTGGAATGACTTTACTCAGAAAATTTGGGGTACTGTAATTATTAAAGTTCAAATCTCCTCAGATCCACTGAGGTCCTTCGCAGCAAAACATATTTAGAGTAGCTATAAAACACCGATCCAAAAAATGAATTGCTGTCTAATGAGGGTACTGCTAAACCTCCACAACTTTGTAAAGAACATAAATATTTCTCTAAGAGCTAGTATACAAAACACAATGAAATGAAAAGCACATTTTTCTCCTTTTTGGATGACAAAGGTACTTGCACAACAAGACCAGTCAGTTCAATAATTTGATTGACAAACCCAGACTGCTCATTTCATTATACTCACTGTTGAATAAATAGAAGATGTACTGGACACCAAAGAGAGAGAAGAACCGTGCACTAAAGGAAAGGAAATAAACAAACTGGATATAAATACAATAATCACATAGCAGAATCATCACAGATCATCTATTGCCAACTAACAGCCTACTGAGGAAATATTTTCATAAATGTCATCATCCATCATAAAGTTAATTATATTATTGTTCTAATAACACTCAATTTGCAGAAAATATGGCCAGCTAACACAATCCACAAACTTTGATTTGGTAGAGCTGTTTTAACAATGCAATACGAATAGTTTTGGGGGGGAATGGAGGGTCGTCAACAAGGTTAAAAAGAAAAGCTTTTGATGAAAAAAATTTTCAGAAATACTTATTTCCCTGGACTGTTTATCTTAAGATTGGTGCAAAAGGGCATATTCAGGGCAAGAAGAAGCAAATTCATTGAAACGAAGGAGTGATAACAGAAGTAAATCTACCTACTTCAGCTTTGTTTGGTCTCTTTTAAAGTAATAACATTTCTTTAGCAAGACAAAGTTCTTTTTCTTCTACAAAACCAATCTGAGTGAAAACATGGCTATAAAAGCTTTTCTGGAAAAGAATTAGCTTCAAACAGTTTTTGCATTTAAATATACGTTCGGTAAAAACCATACATATACATGGATTCTTCAGGTTATTACCGTCACCCTGATGTTAGGATTTACATACAACAACATTTTCTTTTCGATTATGCTGTTAAAAAGACAACTACCTGAAGCTATTATTTCTGCTAATGAAACATGCAAAATTACCTTTCTTTTTTATTTTTAGAAACAAAATACTTCTACTGCAGCTTTCATTCAAAGTAGATGAATTTCATACAAATCATACGAAATCATAAGTGTTAATCACTTTTACTTTCATCTACATTCTGCGGCCAAAAAAAATTTAGAAAAGCTGCCATTTTGCTCTAATTACCTACTGAAATTCTTCTACATTCATAATAAATGGGTTCTGCTTTCCCATTGACATTATATCCTAAGGCAAGGCTGGAAAGAGAAGTAAATAAAGTCTAAGTTGGCTTCTGGAACAATTTAAGACAATTTAAAAACCCACAATAAAGCAAGAAACTCACATTCATTAGCTTTTGTGGTTTGGTAACATTTTCAATTGAAGTGATGCTTACAGTTAGATGCTAAGGCCTGGACTGCATTAAGAACATAAAAATAACTAGAATGAGTCAGACCTAAGGTCTGCCCAATCGCATAGTCCATCTCTAGCTGAACCACAGCAAACGCGTAGGGAAAGGAATGTAAGAATAAGGTAGATACTCAGAGATTTTTCCCCAAGTACACCTTTGCATCTTCTGGGAAGCGGCAGAGATGGAAATTCCTGAGACGGAAATTGTGTTCAGATTACTATTTTTCATAGTCACTGTGACCTACCTGCCATTAATTTGCTTAATAAGTTTTGAATTCGTTGATACTTTTTGTCTGTAACAAAAAGGTTGTCTTTGGCTAAAAAGAATAGTTCTTTGCAGTTGTTTTAGACCTACTGCCAAATCAGTTCCTTGAGTGCCTCCTCATACTTGTGACATGAGGTGTAATGAATAACTGTCCTCTTTAGGATGCACTGAATTATATATTATCACCTCCTTCAATCATCATTTTTCCAAGCTAAAGATTCCTAATCTATTCAGACTCAAACTCTTATGCACTTAAGGCCACCTTGTCACTTTTCTTTGCACTTGTATTTTATCCTTACGATAACCTTTTCTTTTTTTTTTTTTTTAAAGCTGGAATGACCCAAGTGTGGGCAATATTCCACAAGACAAACAATAGACTCTTATAAAGAATATATTGTTATTTTCTGGTTTGCTTCTCTGTATCATTCCTCTGTGCAGTTTTCACCAACAGAATAGCAGTGAATTCAATAAAGCAACCACATCAAATGCCCAGGCAAGAAACAGATCTTCTCACACGGGAAGAGGACACAGGCATTTTTAACTTAGCATCATCAACTGGAATACTTAAAGGAGAAAAGAAGAATCAAAGTGAAAAGGGGAAAGAAATGTAACTCTGCTTGGGAACCAGACTCCTGCCTTGCAAAACACCACCACTGCATCACTTGAACGTGTATACAATTTGAAAATTTATAGTTTCAAGGACAACCAAGGAGTTAAAATTCTTCTGCAATTTCTTTTTAAAGTATCTGCAGATGGCTACTTTAAGGCCATTTAACTAGGAGCCTGAAGGCAGCTATGCTCTTGACATGATTCCTGCCTTCTGCAGTTAACATGCATCTGCACGCAGCCTACAAACCCAAATTGTTTTGGAGCTATTATTCTAAAGCACTATACCTGCACATGCAACCATGTATTGTTTGTAACGTTAGGAAAAAACAGTGCAGCCATGATCAGCCAAACAGCAGAAAGAAGAACAGGTATGTTGGTCAGTAACATGGAAGGGAATGAAAATCAACAAATTATATCCCCAAAACAATTTCTTTCATTCCTCTTTCTCAAGCAGGTTAAAACATCAGGCTGGAGGCAGTAGCAGCACAGGTCGTGGGGAAGACTTACTTCCCTGGAAGCAGGGAAACTGGGTAGCCAAGATATTGATTAAGTATTAGGTTGTGCTTTTTCCTTGAAGTTCTGGAGGCTGTTCCTGCTGGCATCTCCCCAGTCCTGAAACCCTTCATGTTGAAAGAATCAGAAAGACTAACATTTCCACCTAAATGCTGTCTTGTAAGAAAATATGACAGTACTGCACACTACGGAGACAAAAGTTTAAAAAAAAGGCTTTTAAGAATAAAATCCCGGCTCTCCTGAAGCTAACGAGAATCAAATGTCTTGTAATTCTATGTGTCAATAAATAATTCAGAGGTAGGTTGGTAAGCATTATTTAAGATGTCAATTTACCCTCCACTGATGCTAGCTGGTTGTTTTCACAGCCATATATGTATAAAATGAATTCAGCCATTAATCGCAAACTGAATTTCTGTAATATTTTTTTACCTGTTCTCTCAAGGGGTGCTTGCTCTTTGAAGGTGAATTAGATTCACAGGTTTGAAAGCAAAGGAGAACATACACACCATATTCAACACCACGTGCTCACTTGGAACTTTTCATTAGCTTAGAAACAAGTGGGAGCTACAGGGCTACCTCTGCTTTCAGTAAGGCTATAGGCTATAGAAGTGACAGAAGGCCTTTAATCTGAAGGTGAAAAACGAGACTGCACAAAAACTTTCGTCCCATCTGATAAAATATTATTATCCTTTTAGGTGCCAAAAATTTAGGGACATCTGAATTTGACTACTTCATCAGCATGTTCACTGCAGGGTCAAATTATTTCCTCATATAAAAGTAGTATTTTTCCACTGGCTTCAGGTCCATGACTTGGTAGGGTGTTCTTAGACTTAACTTTCTGGTTTAAAAAGGTGAATGAAAAGTGCTTGGCAGCACATTTGGCCTGGATAACTCTACTCTTTTTCTTTTATTTTTTTAAATGATTCCTCCCACAAACATGTAATATTTTTTAAATTTTTCTTCTAAACTAGTCTCTCTCCTGTACAAGAATTTCTGAATTATAAAATATAGTTTATCCTTCCATATGCCAAAATGGATTAGCTGCAATCTTATCCATATTTAAAATAATAAAAGAACAAGGTTACAATTTTTTGGAGGATGTCTTGGATAACAGTTGAATAAGTTTTGCTATGGCAGCTCTTTCAAATCATCTAAACGTAATAAAGAAGCAGTGATTTAAATTCATTCACCGATAATATTAAAGGACACTTTAGTAAGAGAGGGACTACTCCTCACAGAATGGAATTCAACTGACCTCCTCTTCGAAGTATCAGCTAATCTTTGACTATTTATGATCATCGGGCTTCCTGTGAGCACGGCACAAAAATGGGTCAGTTCCTGCAAGGACATAGTTTTCAGTCCTGCAGGGTTATTCTAATCATTTTCAGCTCCTAATGAAGATCCTCAGCTGTGAGCCTCTAAAACACAATTATATCTAATGGAGTTAGACTGGCAGAATTCAATAAAGAATTAGCCCTGAATCTTCATGAAGCTATATCCAATATACACGGTTCCCCATCCCCAATGGCTTTTGCTCAATAGAAAACTGATGGGGTAACTGGTATCTTCAGGAAGACACCCTGTGGCTCTCTTACAGACCTCTGTAAGCATTTCAGGAGTGGTTCCCAAGCACAGCCAACTCTACACGAGTGGCAACAGTGGTGTGCTGGTTTTGACATGCTAAGTAAACGCAAACCTTTCATGGTGGTGGAAGCAAAGACTTCTGTGACCCATATCAGTAAAGCACCTGAGTCTCAGCCAAACTCCCCATCCTTGCCAAAACAGAGATTGGAGAGCCAATGACATCACCTTCCCATGAACCACTCCCAGAGCTTGCCTTGTCCTTGACTTCCCACAAGTACGTGTCACGTATTTTGTGACATGTAAGCATATGGGGTTTTAACAGGTACTCATAGTTCAGGCAGGTTGGACGCTCCTGCTACAGCTATAATGTTGCTAGCTCAGTAGCAATCAAACTAAATAATCATATACAGGTAAATGACCGTTTCTTCTTATATTTACTTGGGCCTCTCTTTTTAGGTATGACTACATAACTGAAAAGAAGACAAAAGAGAAAAAAGAAGAGTCTATATGTTTTGAAGAACTACTTAGGTCCCCTCTGTGAAAACAACGTGGATATAAATGCATAACATTCAGCAGAAAGAGCAAGCAAAGCCATTTTGAATTCAGATTAAATACTTAAAAATTAGCTGGGATAAAAACAACTGTCTGGCTGATGTCAATTATTTATGCTACAAACAGAAGTGTGGAGGCCCAGGTTCAGGAGAATATTCCTATTCAAGAAAACACCTTAACTTGCTAACTGTAAACATGCACTTGAGTCCTGAGATCGCTAAAAATTAAACATAGGATGTCTTCAATTCATTTCTTCAGTAGTGATGGATGAGGTACAATACTTATACGCTTGCTTAAGTCCGTCCAGAAGGATCACCGAACACAGCGAATATCACCAGAACAAAGATGACTAAGGCTAAAGATCTATATAACACTGAGAACGCTACACAGAGACCTTCGCGCTAAAATGACTCCTCTACTGAATTAAAAAGCACTACATTAACAGTTGGTTTAACTGAGAATGCTCTTTTGCTCATTCCAAGCACTTTCACACACTTTACTGACCTTCTTCAAAGCCATCACGGAATGAGCCAGAGCGGCTCATTGTCCTGCTTTTCTCATCC
Organism: Struthio camelus; assembly: GCF_040807025.1. NCBI lineage: Eukaryota > Metazoa > Chordata > Aves > Struthioniformes > Struthionidae > Struthio > Struthio camelus. Next base: position 31,606,438 of record NC_090946.1, read on the forward strand.
AGGGACATTGAGCTGTTCCTGAAGCGCGTGTCACTGTAGGGGTCGTACGGACTGTCTGCATTGGAAAGGCTGTGAGTCCGCAGCATGGTTGGGTTTGACAAGCTCATCTGGGCAGCAGTGGTTGGGCTAGCTACAAGGTCAAGAATAAAGACCAATTTAATTGTGAGATTACAAATTCTCAAGCCTGTTTTTTGTGCAACTACCAAAAAAGTTCTTTTTTCTTTATTGTAAGATACAAATTTTTGATGTCTTCCTCTCCAGATTTCATGATCTTTCTAAAATCAACAGATTTATGTCAAGAGGTATGTAAAGCAAGCTAATGAATATGAAAACACAAGTAAATAAGGTCAGTTTAAACACTGGGTGATAAGTCTATGCTTCTACAGACAAGCTCAATGAACTATATAACACCTTGTAGGCACGAGTTAATTAATCCTCATTTAATTTGGAATAGTCCTTCCTCAAAAAGGAGTCAAATGCCCAAAGGAATATAAAGTAATCTTATGCCTACATAGAACAAGCCCTGTGAAATATCTGCTTTAAAGCTTTCAAGCTCTAAGAAAGTGACATCTTATGTGTATTTAAGAGAAGTCACAAATTTTAAGAGGTTCAGTCTCCTAATGATTTGTATTTCAGAAGTACATCTCAGAATTTTCTTTACACGATGAGGTCCTAAGGATTATTAGAAGTACACAGGTTAAAAGACACTCTACAAACATTAATATTGCCTCAAAAGCCAGCACTCTTCAATTCAATGTGGTTTAGAATACAAAACTTCCACTTCAGTTCCATATTTTTTAAAGAATTTTTGTGCTAAATTATATCCAATGTTTACTAAGAACCGTTTTTATGGAAACAACTTTGTTTCTTTTTATGTTTTTGTTGAAAAAATTTGAACAAAGAATTGCCATTGAACAGGTTCCTTTATCCGTATTGTCACTGCCTGCTTCTATACACTCCATCAACTGATACAGAATTCTGTCAATTGCCTCCTGATCTCCTGATTCATGACATACTTTCCTCCTCCAGGCACTAGTTACATGACTATTTGAGGCACTGATTACATGATTAATCTGCTCTTTTAAAGATTTACTTCTTTTTATGTAGAAAATACAGTAATTCTGTCTGAAGGTGCTCAACTTTTGTATCAACATTTGCTATTAAAGTAAATGCAGTGGTATCTCTTGACTTCAGTATCTCCAAACTCTTTTATTAAGACTACAGTTAAATATCTTTTTTTTTCCTGTTAATTGCTTGAGGCCAAACAGCTTTCGAAACATATTAATGTCACTGATCTTCAATTTTCTCCATAAAGAGTTAACTTTCCGAGCCTAAAGAGACTACAGCTTTTTGTTTGACCACTAATGTACTTTCATGAGCTTGACAGTTTGTTAGCTGTTGGCAACGTAATGACACTGTCTGTATATTTAGCTGAAATTTTGCTAAGTGTTAGTTTATTTAGAGCTGTTTATTTAATCTTTTTTTTTTTCTTCTCAGTACACTCAAAGAGATGCTTTAAAATGTCACTGCTACTACTCAAAACTACACTAGAAAGAGGTAACCATGTTGCAAATTCATATAATATGAGAAGTTTACAAATATAAGCTCAACTGTTTTGCATATAATTTTTTCTCTTTTTAGAATAGATGGAGAGGCTTTTGAGAGTCAGAAAGAAACAGAAGAAAACTGTTCAACATAATGCTTTACAAATTTCACTTGAAGACAATATATGCTGTTAGGATTGATTTTCATATCTAAGCACATTGCAAAGGCACCAAAATAATACTAAATTGCCATACCAGAGACAAGCATGTATTTTTGATAACTGGATCTTTCTAAACAGGTGCCCATAGTGTGCTGACTGCTGAACTTACCAGAAAAGGAAATATACACTGTTTAAAAAGGTTTTGTGTGAGATTTCAGGTGGCCTTCAGCGTCTGCAAGGCTCAATATCTGAGCAGACTTTTATCTTGCAAATAGTCGTTGCACATTTCACAATAAAATAAATACTTGTTTCTTATACAAAATATTTTGACTGTTTCAACTTGAATGCCAAATTACAGATCAATGAAGAATGAGACTTCTGTCTTTCAAGATGAAAGCACGCAAAGTATTTCCAGATATATTCTCTAGCCTATGAACACTGTAAATCAGTTTATTTTACCTGCTGATATCATCAACTAATATCTGCAAAGCATTATGGATCCTGTTAAGCAACTTTTATTGTTTCCTTCATTTAAAAAAGTCTTACATGTATCTACGTCATTAAGTGAAGAAATGGCAAATTTTCTAGCTTAGAATTCTCCTGATTTTTATATGATTATTTCAGATTGAGCTTTGTTTGATTTTTGAACAAGCCAACTGAAAAACATATACAAAGATTAAAATATCTTAGAACGATTAGACTGACACATATGCTAAGAAACGTGCTTGGATTTTAAAGCAATATTACTAAGCAGGCAGGCAACTTTTTAATTCCTTTAAAAACAGCAATGTGTGATATTAACACATAGCTCTATGGAATAGCTCACAATTTATATAAAGGCATCTGATTACTCATAGAAAAGAGGTACTGCATGAATGCGACCTTTGGGCACCCGAGATAACAATGCTGATTAGTTGCAGTCATTTCAAAGAAAAGTGCTTCCTGATGGCCAGGGTGGTACTTGGAGCTACTCACAGAGTACTGTATTGGGTAATACTCTGTTTTCAAGGCACAACCTACTGCTATGATTACCAAAACAGATAATTATTCACCAAGCTGGGAGAAGTTAAATCTAGTTCCAGAAGGTGATGTTATGCTGGATCCAGATGAAAATGGAGAATTGCCAGCAGTTTCCTGAAGGCCTCCTGCTGAATGTGACCGTAGCCACTCTTTTGCATCTTCTTGATTACGAACTTGGGATGAAGGAGTATACCTGTAAAAACATTTTTTTCAAAATGAACTTTGACTCTTATTAGGGGGAAAAAAAAACAAAAGAGACATGTCACAAGACTTGGGGAGGGGAAGAGAAGGAGAAAGACAGAAAAATTTCCATATATAATTTAAGTGTTAAAATGATACATACAACACAATTCTGAGTAAAGGAGCTGTTCCAAGCTTAAACCATTTCCTTTGGGTTTGGAAAAAACAACCCCTTTCTTATGGCTTCAATAGTAAACCAACCAGTAGTAAACAAGAAGTTACAGATAGAAGTAGTGCAGTGTGGAAGTGTAGCGTGTGTGTATATGCATGTGTGACTGAAAAATAAAACCACAATTTGGAAATCCTTTCCTTTCCTTAGGTTATGCCAAAATTGTATCATTATTTTAATATCTTGGTCTGTCTCAAAGTTTAGCTGGTTTTTTTGACACTATAATCAAATTCAAGTCAACAAAGCCATTATCAGATTTTTAAACAAGCTGTGTCACAGTAATTCATATTATGGAGATGTTCGTATAAAAGTCTTTGGAAGAATATCCCATTTAGTTCAAAACTAACAGTATTAGATCACCATAAAGGGTCCCATGCTTAGCTTTTCTGAAGCCAAAGAAAATAGTGGAAATCCCAACTATGCTGACACGAATGGCAAAACACCAACTAGCCTCACCTTAGCCAGAGTTTTAATCATGCTTTTGTATCTGCCTGAAAAGTAAGCAGGTTATCACAGGAGTTATGTGAAATATGCGGTAGGATATAGGTATCAACAGAAAGAGCGTAACAAAAGTGCCTGCTTTGAAACAGCGAGACGATGAGCACATGCTAAGTGACACAGCACCTCTCTGCTGACGGATGTCAGCATCAGTGGTGTTACACTGCACCGTCTGGTTTTGAGAAATATTTATGAACTACTAAGCTCTTCTTTCAAAAATTAAACAACTGGAGCCTATTATTTAAAAGGCAGTCAGTTATCTATTTAATTAATTAGATTCCATTTGATTGGATACTCTATAGAAAGACACAACTAACACTGCAAAAACTCAAACTATTTTCAAAACATATATTCATTCTTCTTTCTCACCACTCAAGCAACAGTCCCTGACTGAAGTCTATCTGCATCTCTTAAGTTTTGCACATATATATCAGTTTTATTAAGAAAAGGGCTTTAAACAGTCATTTTATGTTAACACACTAAGGGTTTTTTTACAGCATCAATACCCACCTCTTCAGCACTCGAATGTTTCAGTCTTAAAGGAGAGTCTTTATTTATTAGAGACACACTTGACAACCACAGAAACATCTTAAACAAAAATTCCATTTTAAGAAATGCTTTTAGCACTCAGCTTCATGTGATAAAGCTGCTGTGAAGAATAACGTGTAGAGCACAGAATAAACTGCAGCTGCAATTTCAAGGCATCAGCTTAGTGATCCTAAAAGCAGCACACAGCAATTCTGAAGTTGCAATTTTATAAATAGTCCAAGGCATTTTCTGTAAATTCCATAGCACTTAAAGCATTTAATTAATAGACCTCAGGTTGAAAATCTTGCTAGAATTGCTTGTATCAATAGAAAAATCTTTTTTGGTGCAATTTTTTAATGTTAAAAAAATCACAACCTTACAGATGCATAAAACGTATTAGAAGACATTTGCCAAATATCTGTCAGCTTGGAGTTTTTTTTTTTTTTTCTTTTACTTTCTTCTAGAAGGGTAGAAATTATCTCTACAGACCTATATATACGTATCCCGAAGCATATAGCATTTTAAGTCCAATATTTCCAATCTCATCCTAAAGGATGGATTTTACATCAACATCAAGATTCCCGGGGCTGCATTGTGAAAATGATTTCATGTCATTTCACATAATAGCCATAAAAGCTGCTAAATTATTGTTTTCAAATCAAGCCCAGTGATGGATTATGAGATGCTTTTCAGCAATTCAGCCAGCAAAAGCCACAGTTCTTGCTCAAGCGGAGAAGCCACTGGATGGAAAAAAGCACAGTGGTAAATGGCCTTCTTTAAGGATTAGGGAAAGGAACAAAGAAAGAAAGGAACAAAGAAAGAAAGGAACAAAGAAAGAAAGGAACAGAGACTGTTGCAACCTCTTGCTTTCACCAACAGTCACAACAGAAACACAAAGCAAACTCCAAAGCCACGACAAAGCTGTTATACTGTGTGGAAACACCAATACCTGAGTCCCTTCTTAGGCAAAGTGTTCCTATCAAGATGGGGGTCGCTGCAGAAAAGTTAAAAGAAAAGAACTTCAGAGAAGAACAAAAGGGAAGGATTAAGATCAGGCTGCAGAAGGAAGTACAAACATCTGCATCCCCTTTTCAGAGGAAAAAGCGCAGTGCTCTTCCTAAAGGAACATGCAGAAACCTCCTTACCCATGTGCGGATTTTCATGAACATGCATCTGACGATACCATGCGAATGAATCTAATCTGCTCACAGGGTGGTTTTGCCATTTCTCCTATCCACAGTGAATAAAAATGGCTCTTTAAACATAAAAACACTGTGCATCAAATGAATGCTTAAAAATATGTATTTCGGCAGGCATGAAGTTTATTTGTGAAAACTGATGAGAATCTCCACGTGAACAATGCCTTCCCGTTGAGTTTTTTTCAGTAGCCACCAGTTAGGGAGTGCAGCTAGTTAGTGTTAGGTAGCTGCAATATATTGCAGTACAAGTACTAAGCACAGGCTGTTTAAACTTCCAAATTTTAGCTTAAATTCCATTACCAAAGTAAAGTGAATCTATTAGCCTTCCAAACCCCAAATACTTAATAGCGCGTGTTTTTATAGTTGATGAACTTGTAACTGAACAGAGTCTGTTAATTTGTTTTTAAAGGAAATATGCACATGCTTAAACATATTCATTTAACGACAATCCTGACAGCTAAACTATAGCGGACACCCAGCGTGGGAGTCACTAAATTGCAACAGAGAGCAAAGGCGAGCTGGAATGGTTAGATTCAGGTCATCTTTTCCCGACTTTTGCATTCATTTTAACAAGGATGGATATACACAAGTCCCCGCAAAACACTCACGAACCAAACTGGAATAAAGGACTGACAACATTGAATGACACTGGGACTTCATGACAAAAGTGACAGGCCTGCAACGCAGTGGAAGGAAAGCAGCATGCCAGAGGAATGCTGAAATGCTAGTGAGAGTTTAGACTGGTAGAAAAAAAAATTGCAAGATTTTCAAATGCCTTTGGCAAAGAAACGAACAAACAAAAAACCCCACAAACCAAAAAATGCTCCCCGTAACAACAGCAACAACAAAAACATGCCAACTCTGCCATATGCCATTCTCCAGATTGAAGTAGATAAATGAGGTATTTGAGTGGACTCTCACTGGCATGTCTCTGTGTCAGCTCACACCTGAACAACACACACAGCAAAGGACTCAACTGAGCACAGTTTTTCACAAAACAATTTGCTTCACTGAGATGGGCAACAAAACCTACAGCCTTTGTGCATTCTCCTGTCCTGAGACAGCGTTACCTGTCCTGTCTCCTGGGCAAAGTATTTCTGCAGAATTTGGGACTAGCAGCAGGGGAAGAAAGAGGGCTGGAAGAATCAGTCCAATAAGATAGAAAACAAGAGAAGGAATATTAGAACGAAAAGAGCAGAGAACAGAAAGGAGTTGTTATTAAAAAACAAAAAACAAAAAAAACCCAAACTGTCAGAACACCACTTTCAGCAGTAATTTTCTTTCATAAAGATGCAATTACAAAACTGTTGCGACCTGACTAAATAATCAGGATAGAGCTGATTTCCAACACTTCCAGGGGTACTGCTTTCTACAAAAGGTCAGTCACGGAACGTGTGTTGCAAATTAATGTCTGTTTTATCGAGATGGTAGCCTAATGTGCTTTTAATACAGCTCTGATGCTGAAAAAGCAGTTCCGCTCCTGCCTCCCTGGTCAGTCTGAAAAATAATTCAGATGATCCTTTTTCAGTTGGCTCAATCTCCCAATCCAGTTCAGTATGCATTCACACAAATGCTTGTACAAAAACACTAGGGAGCAGCTAGGGTGGAGGAGGCAGCCAGGAGAGGCAAAGGAGGGATCAAGTGCCTAGGGAGGCAGGGACTTCTCTTTTCAGCATGACCTCCACTTTAAAATTTTGCCAAATGGTAGTCTTCTGTTCAGAAACCATTCCCATCATGACAGCACTCACACACCTGTAGTCCAGATTCTAACCTTATGAAACGTTACAAACATGAAGTTTAATAAGAAATAGTTGACTTCACAAATTAACATTATAACAACGAGGGAGATTTTTTTTTGGAATACCACTATCGGTCAACTAACAGTTGATCTTTGGAAGGATAATGTACAATTGTACCAGAAATTAGGTATAATAGGGTAGCAAAAAAAGTTATTGCACAGGCTACGGCAGCAAATGAAAAATCTCACCTGAACCAATCCTCTTGCTCTGAACTGGGCTCCTTGCCTAAAACGGTTTCTTTGTATATTTTAGTAATATCATTCAATATTATCTTGTAGGAATGATAACTTGAACTGCAATTGCAGTGTCAGTTACTGCCAAGCCTTCACTCCTATTGAGATAAATACAAGCTTACAGAAACAAGAGAAAAACCTACTAACCTTTCAGACAATGTAGTCTTAACACTGTTGGTTCGGACAAAGGGAGTCAAGGAATCATCTTTGGAGGATGGAATCAAGCCACTGGAGGAGTTATGGCTCAGCCCACCTCCACTGCTCAGAGAGATATCAATGGATTCACAGCTAGTATGAAGACTGCTGACAGACTGATATCCAATGCCATCCTTGCTAACAGCAGAAGAGCTACTTGCGTTGGTACCCCACGTTAAACTGTTGGAGGGAGCTGAATGTGCTGAACTGGGACTAGAAGCTAGCGGAGATTGGTTCATGTCTGTGTTTTTACTGTACAGAGGACTGCTGCCCCCGCTGCTCAGCACACCACTGCCAGATGGTGAATCGAGATTACCCTGTTGGTTCATAGTAGCATGAGGATTGGAGATGACCACTGAATTTTTCATATTTTCCGCTGTTGTGATGGGAACTTGTTTACTAGGCTTTCCACCAAAAAGTCTGTAGAAAAAGACAACATGAAAAATATATAAAATGGAATATTAAATGACTAATGCAAAGATATTTTATACCTAGATCATTTATCTTCTTAGCCTCAGAAAACCACCACTAAGAAAACGATCTTAGATCGGACATAGACACAGACAACTATAAATTTATGAATCTTCTTGTGTTCGCTTGTGCTTTCAGTCAAGTCCAGAGACAACTACTATAACTGCAAATCTATCTTAGGTGTTTTCTTCTCTGAACCATCAGGCAATACCTTCACAAAGCTAAAACATAGCTTCACGGAACTAAAATATAGCCATATTATCTTCTGCTCCTTAATGAAAAAGTGTATCAGAGAAATATTGCACTGATTAATCTGAAGCACAGAATACTAGAGGCGACAAGTTTGTTGTCTGGGTAAATTCTATACAAATCACTGAACACTGCACAGCTAGGGGGATGCAAAAGTATTTACTGACATCGAGTGTAGGCTTGTCTCATTTCAGAAGCTAAACTGGCTGAAAACTAACTTTTTGGGTGTAGGATTAGATTTTATCTGGTTTAGCACCTTGAACTGGCTCAATAAAGATGAGATGAGGGCCAGAACCTCCCTGCTGGCGACTGTCACGCCACCGCACCCGCAGTGAGGACAGCACACTTCAGGTCCCTCATAACAGCCCCAGGGAAAAGTTCTCAAAAGTGTGAGTGTCCTAGATGTACATGTGTTTAACATTAGAGTCTCAAATATTTCATAGGTGACCCTCAAAACTGAGAGATGTGTCGCTTTTGACTCTAGCTTCAAACATCCTACAGGAAAAAAAGTGCTTCCGTTTCTGCCTTTTCACCCCTTTAACTCCATACAGAACCTTAGTTTTCCTCAAACATATCTACATGGATTTGCTATTTTCATATCAATAGTATGCAACATTAGGAGTGAAATCTTTCAAAGCTGGTATCTGTGTGACTGTAGCGCTCAGCACAGAAGACTAGGGCACTCCTAGCCAAGAGCTCCCACAGACACACAGGTGGCTTTGCAGTGAGTGGAATTTTCTCTTCTTTGAGTATGCACAAGTTGTCTGCACAACACATGCACACAAAGCCTGTCCAACACTTCCCAGAAACACAGGCTGTATAATATAGCTAGGCCCTTCAGAACACATGTGCAGTAAGTCCAGCGATGTCCAAAAGCACATGTGCCATCTGCAGCTTCAATGTGTAAGTGCAACGTCTGGGACATTTCCACTGGATTATCGCTGTTGTATTCTCACCACAAAGCCCTAGAACAACACTGCGGGCTCAGGCTGAGATGCCCAACTGCATATATCTGATACCCAGCATTGCTCTAGTAGCTGTGCCCTGATCCCCACAGCACCTGATTTAGAGCGCGCCATGCGGAAATTCACAAACCAGCACAGATCTGGCCAACCTGATTCACCTAGGCTCAACATGGCACCTCACTGCTGAGGAGACTCCGACTTCGACAAGCAAAAGGCTTTAAATGGTAAGACCCGTTCTTACAGGGATTTAGAGACATTTAGAGTCTAAGTTTTATTTGAGATAATGCTACTTGAGCAAACATGAAGAAAAATATCAAACTATACTGCTATGATATATGGTCTTCAGTAACAACGGCAATTTGCAGTATTCCTAACTCCTGTGCCACAGCATGCCCCCTCTTCAGCTGTACTGCAGGACTAAGACTCAGAAATAGGTGGGGGGAGAAAAAAAATCAAACACAACATTATTGAAAGCTTTTTTTAAGCTCTCCAGTCTTCCCCAATCTGTTTTACAGCACCTCTGAGACAACCGGAAGTATGATACACTGTGGCACAGGCAGAAACACTTTGCTGCCAAAGGCAGTGGATTGCTCAACCACAGCCTTATAACAAATGCAGTCAAAAGAGGATGCGGTCTGAAGAGCATTCCTTTCAGTTCAGAGAAAATCCAACCCAGCAAGTCAGTCACATCAACCCAGAGATTAACCCTGGAAGGAAAAATTCTGCAGGGAACGACACTCTCTACTCCTGCTCCTCTCTACCAGTACTGACAAGAAGCAGACATATTTGAGCTGATTCTTGGACCACGCTTATCTCCCATTGAGAGAAAAGAGGTATGTTACGTACCGCAAAACATTAAGCCAATTTAATAATAAAACATATCAAGATAGACAGTGGTTCCATTTAAGGGAAATGCCAGGTACATAATACTAGTGTTACTGAGAGAACAGAGATAGTGATGACTCTCACAGCATAATGGCAGAATTTCACTGTTTATGACAACATGGAAAGTATGTATGTTTGCAGACTTACAGGTTAAGTTATACCATTTCTCCTAATTTGCTCTTTAATATTCAATAATTACATGGCAAATAGGTAATAAACACAATGTGTACAACTCAACTGAGTATGAAAATTAAGCTCAAAATCTTAATTGACGTTCTAGATATCAGTAAAAAACTGGAAAAGCCCAGATTCAACCCTGATGCATTTCCATACATGACTATTCATTTAGACAGTACGGAGAAAATTCAGGAATGAAACTGGAAATCAAAAGAGGAACAGTTAAATTAAGTCTCACAAATCCCTTGTAATAAGAAGCCTATATTGCCTGCTATTCTCCCAGTATCTTCTCTTAAAAGCTGCATGTATTTTTAGTGTAATATTTCAATTCCATGGCTAGCAACATGGTTTTCTAGTAATTAAAAGAAATCTGCAATCAGATTTCAATATGTATGTGCTTGAGGCATGCAGCACTGAAAATCTGCATGTGTCATGGGATATGCTACAGATGTGAAAGGCCTATTTGAGTTTTTCATTTTAAGTAGTCATGGTTGAAAATTAAATGTTCTGAAAGACATGCCTTATCTAATAACAACTAGTAATAAAATAAATGAAGTATCTTGAATTATCCACGCAAAGGCTCTTCCAAACAAAACCACCCATTCAAAAAGGAACAGTCTTCAACCCTTTACAACTTTAGCCTAAGCTGCCATCACAGTCGTTACGCTTGCAGTGGTGCCTCAGATGGAATGGGGCTTTATCACATCACTGGAAGCAGGATGAGGTAGCGTAATTGTATGGGTATTATGGTGTCAAGACAAAATGAAATGCAACACACTGCACTTTGAAACAGACAAGTTACTCATAATGCCAAATTAAAATGAGAAATAATATTAACGGAACTTTTCACCAATATCAAGATTTTGATGCACATTGCATCAACAAATTAATTCCTGCATAACTCAGTATTAGTGTTAAAATCACATGTGGGCCAGAAGTGGAGAAACAGAAGTCAAATATGCTTTTTGTTTAAAAAATTGTTAAAATAAGAACATTCAACCAAACTGAGATAGAAACTTTACTTAGGGTTCCTCTACATGTTGAATAATCTGATGTTATGAGTCTCTCAAACACTAAGCTAATCCACACAACTGAAATATCTGTTTGGGTCAGGCATATGAGTCTAAGTATGTTAGGTCAAATTATGCTGTCATTATGATGAAAATCTGAAATTACTCTACGGCTGTCAACTTGTAATTCGATTCAGCGCTGGAGTATTTCCAGACTTGTTATATATACTTTGGTGCAAGAATTCTTCAGTAATATTAATGTAAGAAAATCCTTATTTCTGAGATATCTGTATGGATAATGCTTTTACATATGATTTTTGTAATAAACGAACTTGTATCATGAATTACAAACTTTCTGCCCAACTGCTTTTTTCAAAGGTTAAATTTTTGCCTCTGTCTCATAACATACTGAGTATTTACAACACTGGCCGACCTGTTTATGTGAAATTAAATTTAAATACAAAGACCTTGATGGAGGACACTAAATGGTAAGTGTTCCACAAAACACAGCCAGGCCTGGCTGGAAGAGTCCTGATCATTCAGCTCCAGCTAACATCATTTCACAATCAATGAATTTATTGCCTACCTGCGCAAAGTGGGAGAGGCCACATCAGGGTACTTGGCTCCTTGCTGGTGAGTACTTTGAGCTCCACTAGAAGCAGTCTGTGATGCAGGGTTCACTTTAACAGAATTACATGAGGCCACGCTTTCGTTGTCGGACGAAATCCCTTTCTCTTTATCAGTCTGATTGACTAATCCTGGCAGAGAGTTTCCAAGAATTACCTTGGCCGGCTCTCTCATTTTAGGGACAGGCAACCCGGCTGACTTGCTGCTTATGTTGGAGTCTATGCTACTTGTACTAGATCTATTCCCAGCTCCACTTCTGCTACTGGATTTACTGGGTCGGGGTAAACTACGATACTGAAGATTAGTTCGGGCACTAAGTGCTAAGTAGCCATCATCCTGGTTCTGTGAGCCATCAACACTAGTCTTCCGACCAGTGGTCCTACCCATGAGTCCAGATGACTTTGGGATTTTTCCCAGGGTAGCCGATCTACTGGTGATAGTTGCCCCACTGGCAGTAATTATAGTCATGCCTACAGCTGACCCACTCTGTTTCTTAAATCCAAATGTATTAGCATTAGCAGCAGTTGTTCTAGAGTTACTTGTGGGAAGCTTTTTGGATTCATCACCACTGCTGCGTCCTGCATCTGATGGGGAACGTTTAACATGTCCAGCTTTAGGAGATAGTCTACCCTTTTCTGATACCTTGGCGTCATCAGTTTTCCCTACAAAAATAGAAAAAGAATTCTAATATTTAATGACTTGAAAACATCAAGCAAATGATGAAACTCAAAGCAGCATGAAAAGCCAAAGCATGTTTAGCCACAAGAGTGCAGTTAAAAATTATGATCTAGTCTGCACTGAACTTAAATGCCACTCTAATGAGTTATACATGCAGACTAGCCAGAGAAAGTATGTGGTGTGTTTGCCCTTGAGAATATGAAAAACAAAGTCTTATGTAATAGTGATAGCTAAGAAAAAAAATGTTTCCCTTTGTAGTTACCATAGATTGATCCCTTTCTATCATCAGAAAGAAGCTGTGTTAGGACATTAGTATAGTTTTTCTAAAATGCATTTTTACAGAAAGTAAGTGTTTGACTTCAACTTTTTCCACACACAATTGTGTACGCAATCAAGAGAAGAGAAGAGATATTAACTTACATTGTTTCATTATACAAATTCAATCAATTTTCATCCACACATCTGAAACTGCTACACTAATACAGTCACAAGAAAACGGGGAACCGCAGTGTGTTTAGGTATAAATTAGCATGCTGTTTTAGTACTGAGAAAAATGTCCTCAACCACATACAATCTATGTTCTCAAACTTAATCACAAATTCAGAAGCTAAAATTGTTATTATTGTTCTTCAAATGGCAATACTATGCCCAACAGGTAGCTTGGCTTAAGATTAGGGTTGTCATGAAAACAACTTCCAAGGTGTTCTAATATATATTTTAAAATGAGCAGAGATAGAAATGTGGAGATACAAGATGCTGTACACCTTTAAAACTATGCCTAAAAATAAAGACAGCATTACTTGAAGTTCAGGTTCTGCCTCTGGAAAGTATTTAAACAGTTTTCCTACTGAACACACTCTTGGCCGCTTATGTCTTATACTTTTTCTCACCTGTTCCAGGTGTCTTTAACGTGCCTGAGGTGGTTGAAGGTTTAGTCCTTGGTGTGGTAATGCCAACCTGAGCTGACATGCCCCGTCGCCAGGAACCCGTCTGGGAAATAACAGTGTTCTTCCTACCAGAAGTGCTCTTATCAGATTCATCAGACACATCAGAGGGATTCCGCCTCCATTTAGATCCTGACTCCATTTTTATGCCACTATCTGATCCTCCGTCTGATTTCTTGACTTCATCACCAGACCATAAGGAATTCCGCTCAACCTGGGAATGTTTTTCTGCATCAGTCTAGGATAGATAATAAATTATAATAGAACCTTCATAACAAATCCTTCTTTTATTAAGCTTCACAAATAAGAACCATCAAATTGATAACTAAACTCAGGAGTCAGCTCCAATTACCAACAGATATCATATGCCTTTGATAAAGAAATGTCACAGTAGGAAACAAACCCTAGCAATGACATTTATTTTCTAATGTACTACAGAAAATAACAAAAAACATGCAAGCACCTCCCTCAGTAAAACAGAACATAACCCCCAGTAAAGCAGTAAATAAAGAAAAATAAATACTTGATGTATAAAGGATATGCTCAGCGCCATGACATTTATAATCCTCCATCTCAAATTTCATGCGAACCCTTTCACTGCAACGCCTAAAAATGATTTCAAGCTTGTGCAGCCAGCTTTTCTTTGTTCTTGCTGTTTCCTATCTCTTGTCTGGCGATCTGATCTCCAGAGCATGATCAGGCAGCTTTTTGCACAGACTTCAAGAAATGGAATGCTGTTAATTCTAATCTAACATAAAAGGAAGACACCCAGGAACTGAAGAAAAATGAAACCCCAACAACTTTCTAACAGTATTGATTTCAGACTTAAATACATAAATTGAGTCAGTTGTTAATTTATATTCAGCTCTTACAAACTGTTTTTCCCTATCCTTCGCCCAGACTGATTGTGCTGCCAGTCTCTTCCACAGAATACTGCGAAAATCAATACCAAATACAGAATTTTCTCATTACCAAGACTTTGCCAAACTCTGAGCAACTCTATCCGAATCTGTTATCCTAAATATATCCCTCATGCATTTTTCTTTGTAGCTGCTAATGATTACTATTAAAATTTTCTTGCAGAATTTTATGGCTCCTCTCAAATGCTGTTGATTAATTGGGCAAATTTTATAACACCACAACCAACTATTACATGACCATGCATGTCCAACGTCCATGTTTGATCTAGATCTGGATAAAAATTTCTTCATCCACAGAGAGCAACTCAGCATAGTCTTGAATAAAACACTGCTTTCTAACCTCCTTCTTTTCCTACGGTTGCAAGATTTTGGGTTTGCTACCCATTTATTTATGAACATGAGCAGGTTTGTAATAAATTCATAATGTGATGATTTCTCCCTCGTCTGTTTCTCTAAAATTATCATTTCATGGAAACATCTCCCACGTTCATGCATCTTGGAAGACAGCTCAAGCCAAAAAGAACAAATAACCAACGAACAAAATCACACTATCATCATCCTTCATGTGATTTCATTAGTATCTTGCCTCAAGTCCCTTGTCTGGAATTCTCTATTTGCACTGCAAGTGTTCCAGAGCAGCAAATACGCCTACCTAGTGCTTATTCCCGTTTTCGTTGCTTATAAAATGTTCCCGTACTTTCTATTTTTCTCCTTTACGTCTGTAAGAACAGTAAAACCTCAACAAAGAACTGCATTATAACAAGGCCTCTATCTCTGGTTTCTTCAGTTTTATTTCATTCAGCTACTACACCCATGGCTAAATACTTTACCCAAGACTTTAAAACGTTGCGCAGCCACCCTTGAAGCACTTGGCCCAGAGATGCTTCTGTTTAATGGTAAACAACGAGAACAGCCTAGAAACATGACTAAGGAATCAAAATCAAAACATAGTGAAACTTGGCTTTGCCATTTCAGCTGAAACTCCACCCACCTGAAAGACCTGGATTAGGTGAAAGTGGAAATACTGTTTGCTGGAAGTCATTGCAAGACAAATACAATATAAAATGTGAAAAAAGGCTGCCATTGGATTGAGGTGGGAATAAAGGTAACTAGTAGGATTCTGCAACCTACTCATACAGCTTTCAAAGTTTATTCATGAAGATGTGAACAGGCTGGGTCCCAGTCTGCTCCAGTGGTATTGAGAAGTCATCTTGATCGAACAGGTTGAAGATGCTGCTATTTTCCTCTTAAAGGAATTGTTTTTCTTCTTCTGGTCCTTTTAGGAGTATGCAAACAAGTTTATTACATTGTATCTTCCATTCCTATTTCAGTTATATAAGTTGTTTTCAAACGCCCCCTTGGTCTTAGCCTCCTAATACAATCTGTGTACAATACGACCTTAAAAGCATCCCATATGCAGTACTATGTTAAAATCTAACTTAGCTAACCTTAAGTGTGTGCGATACAACAGAAAAACATTAGGGTCCCAAAAGCAGTAGAGCTACATTAAGTGGTTTGATACTTGGCATAACAAGGCAAGACACAGTGCCATGGTAAGGCAAATTCTGGTTCCCACACTAGCTTACTCAGAACCAACTTGGGGACATCTTCACAGTATTGCTACAGAAAAGGCATGTCTATGAGGATGTAGTCATTATCATATTTTTGGTATGCTTTTCAGAGATGTAGAACCTGCATCTTTTTCTGGAGTTGTGGGTACTCAGCTGCTCTGAAAATCAATTTCTTAGTCTTCTACTTAGCACAGGCTCTTTTTCTCTTCTGTAACTATGCCTTCTTTGTAGAGATGATTCTGAGTCAGTCTTACTGATTGTATCAACAGACACTAACATGTCAGGGCCCTCTCCCTTTGATGTGCTACATTATTTGTCTGGACTCTCAGTTGCACATGCATTAGCTTCAAGCTTTAATTATCTGAAGCCCCAATTCTGTACCACCTCAAAAAGATGTGGTACAATCATAGCAGCTTGAAAGTTAAATGCCTGCTATGAAGGAACAACCAAAGCAGTGGATACCCTGAGAAGAAAAATCCACATCCCTGTGCAGATCTCTGCCCGTCTTTTGTGGCTCAGTGCACAGGCTAGCATACAACAGTCCAGGCAGGACAGAAAAGGTATACATGCAGTGCTATGTCATGAGCTGGGAGGGCTACTTTGGGATGCTAAAAATCAACACTCCATACTAAACACGGCTCCATCACTCCTAGCCACTCTTCATTTCCTTGAGTGACAGGATTAGGATTTGATGTTTAAAGGAAAACAAAATATTTTATGAAAATTGATTTGCAGTTAATAGTAATACCTGGAATAAATATTGTCAGCCGTGAAAACTAAAGGGAGAAGCAGGTCACAGACAAAAATGGAACAACTGTAAATATCAGTTGCATGTCTTGGCTCCCAGCTCCCTCTTCTAATACATATGCTCTACTGTCTGTACAAGCTTTAGGTCCTTTTCTTCTACTGTATGTCTGCACTCTCTTGGATGCTATAATAATTGTGGAGGAGGAAGAGGAGTTCATCAACACAGATTTTGATCTCTTAAAGGTGTTTCCAAGAATATGATCCATCAGAAGATAGAAGTCAAATGAGTTTCTATTTTTTTTCCTTAGGTTAATATTTAGTCATGTATCCTTTTTCTTCTTTTCTTTTTTTTCCAACAGTATTACAATGTTCAGATACTAGCAATTGTCAAAAAATCTTCTAGTTGTCTATGTCACTCTTTCTGTTACATACTGTAGAACATACTCGATTGATCTTAACTCCACTCAGTTTGTAAGGGACATGTATGAGCAGTTTCAAGCACACATGAAATCACTGATACACAACCGGAGGCTAACTCTGGAAATCTTTAATGTAGGCTCAAATATGCACTTCACAGCAAGGGAACAGAGAGTAATACATGCTTACATCACCGACCTGTAGGCATATTAACACTTCACAGCAACCACACTTCTACATTAGAATTGATATTAAAAATAGATTTAGGGTCCAGTCATGAAAAGAAAAAATAAAAAGAATAAAGGAGAGGAAAGAAATAGAAGAGAAAGTCAAATATACATCTCCTTCCTTTCTTTGCTGCAATGCCAAGTTTTACTCTGCATTTGCTTTGACACAGGACACTTGACTCCCCTAGAACAGGTGGGTATATAAAGAACAAAACTAGACTGCTTAGACCAGCACTTTGCCAAACAAAATTCCATACTATTAGGGAAAAGAAAATGTTACACATCTCTATACAGCACAATCTAATTGATGAATAAAAAAACTGCTTGATATCTTCACTGGTTTACACTACTTGGATGTATAGTATCTGAGCACAAAAAAACTACACATAGGCTGCCGATGGACATAAAATTTATCTTCATATGAAATGCAGCCAAAAATAGAAAGCCTACAGTAACATGCAGCCCTGGAAGTTTAAGATAATATGTTTCACTTGCTTAGTACATTTACATTTACGATTAAAGTGTAAATAATTAAATAATCTTTAAACTTTTATGTTGACTTAAATACATTCTGGTCTTTAACAAAAAACATAACAGCTTTTCTAGAACTAAAAAACAATCCCATCTATTAATGCATGTTTTCTATATAGCAGTCCTATTAAGAAGTCAAACTCATTTGTTGCCATACCACTGCAGCAGAGATTCCATGGATTCCACACATAGAAGAAATATCCCTGTACGCCACATATGATAAGGTGGTTACGACTGCTTAATATTGCCTTTTCAGTGATATCCACTGTATTGAAGGTTAAATGTGCACACACATGTTCAAGTGTATAAGAAAAGGGGAGCTAGCAAAGGTGCATATAAAATATTAGTGTCAACTAACTCAGGAACCTGTAGCCTAGTTTTGATAGTCTGGAAAGTAATATGCTATTAAACATTAGTCAAGGCAATAACAATCATTCTTTGCACTCTTACTTTTTTTCTGGACCAGTTTCCAAGTTTTTCAGCCTGAGTTGCTGAAAGCTGTAAAGATAGCTGCAAACTAGAGCAAGGTTACTGTTTAAAATACTCATGCATGTAATTATTATTACGGCAAGAAACACTATCTGTCCAAAGATGAATAAGCAGATTCATCCAACTTAAAACAATTATGCCCATTGCACAAAGAAAATAATAAATATCCAAGTTACTGTAACTGAAGTAGAAATCTTACCTGTGCATCTAAGTTTTTGCGAGAAGAGGCAGGTGTGTTGGCATAAGAGCTGATAGAGGAACTAGTGTTAATGTCGTCAGTACTGAGATTATCTATGGTGTCACTGATCCCACTGCTGACAGAGCTGCTGTCATCCCAGCTGGAGGAGGAAAAGCACACCAAAGGAAGACAACAAGGGTCAAAAGACAAAACATAATTGAAAACAAAAATTATTATTTCTACAAGCCTTATCCTATTTGCGGTTACCAAACAAAAAAGGTCTGCTTTTTTTCATGACTTATCTTCATTGGACATCAAGGGTGAATCCATACAGCTCATCAACCTGCATGACTGCCATAAAGCCCTCTCTATATCACCGCTAGGCTTGTAGCACCAATGGTGTAATTCTTTTTACTGGCTCAACAGAAAGCTTATATCAATAAACAAACATTAAAGCGACCCTTAACCTTTGTGCCTCCGTCCTGGAACAGGCTAAGGAGGCGTTGGAAAGAAAGCATATCTTGCTAGATGTAGCACTAACTTGCTAAGCCATAAAGCAGAGGTGGAATTTAAATGCAAGGAATTTAAATCAAGTTAATCTTGATGGCAAACTTTTGTACTTTCTATCTTGTTTAGGTATTCCTAGTCAACAACATGGATCTGCCATTAGCAGCATCACCATCAGGCATTTTTAGAAAACAGACAGCTGTTCGTAGTACTTGCAAGTTTAGTCCAAGAATGCCCCTGTTTAGATGGCACGTAACCCTCCTGCTCTGCACAATACATCCTTTTCAAGTAGATAAAATAATGGTTTACTAGTTAGGAGTACCTTCTTCCAGTGTGTGACAGCTTCAACGTTTTCTAGTGCATAGGAAACACATACCTGGAAGTTTAGGACACAAAAACCACCAACAAAAAATACCCATGTCTGAAGTGATTTAAATGTTATAACAGACAAAATCAAAATAACCTAAAAGTCAAGGTGGGGGCTCCAAACATGCCCTTAAAAATAAGCTGCTTACAACCATCCAGCAATTGATACACTGGATATTTAATATATGCATTCAAAACTGAATTTTCTAAGTATGTAAACAAAGGCAATGGTTACCAATGATCAGAGCTTGAGGAATCTAAGTTTGGTTTCTTGAATTCTCTTCTCAGCTCTGCCATGGACTTAATATACAACCTTTGGCAACCCACAAACGAAAAACATTTCATTTTTCTCATTCGCATTTACAAAACAGCTACCTGTATGGGTTTTAATGAAGCTTCAGTAATGTTTAATTCCTTTATGCTTACTTGTGAATATTTTATTCATCCACATCTACACAAGGCCATTCAGGACATTTTGCACAGATTAACTAGCAGCAGGACTGGTTAAAGCACCCGACCGCTGGTGGCAACGGACACATGCTCCGTTCCGCATCCGCAGGAAGGGTTATTGCTTGCAGCTGCTCTTGCCTACTACTGTTTCAGGTTATGGCCCCATCAATCTGCCAGCACAGTAATTTGTGCGCATTCTCTCTCCCCTTATTGTTGCAGATGAGAGCGGCTGGGTAGCTCCGATGGACAACAGTCTCAGCTGTCAGCTGGCTTTGCCTCGCGGAGGTGAGGGAGTCCTCCCCCAAGGCGCTTCGCTTGTCCACGCAGGAGGCCGCCATGCACTGCCGGCGGTGGGCAGAAGGAGGCTGCGCGGGACCGGCACCAGGACCCATCAGCTCACCTCGGCCACAGCCACCCTGCCAGCTCTGCTGGGAGGCCAAGCAGTGCTGCGTGTGCTGCACTTCTACTAACCTAGACACATGCTGGCCATTTGGGATTGACATGCACCACTGTGCAAGTTACGGGGAGGCCCTAGGTTTGCAGGAGGATTGTCCAAACACTATTTGCGCAGAAGCTCCAGCTCTCCTGATCTGAAAGAACAGTTGTAGTCTACATTATTAGCAGTGTTATAATTTAAAGGAAGGTTACCATTTTTTCTTTATCTGAATATTTTTTACGAGAAACCACTGGAACACAAAATAAAGTTATATGTTAAAATAAAACTCCAAGTGCAATTTGAGACTCCTTGTATCCGACAAAGCCAGCCAGAAAGATTCTACAACAACTTTTACTGTTTTTTCCAGTATCTTTTTCAGCATAACTCACTGCATGATGTGCCGACTATACAAAGAAATCCAGGAAACTGAAGGGAAAAAAATCCTAATTTTTCCTCCAGTATGGAAAAATTGAAAACTTGGAAAAGAACAGAAACTCTTTTTTTGAGGTACCTTTCTTTAGAACAGGCAATTAAATACTCGTATTATAATATATTGAAAGTTATATTACCTCTGCATTTCAAATTTTAAAAACAGGTCCTATAACCAATGCTTATTTTTATTTGAAGACCTATAACAAAAAGCAATTACACTTCCTAGATGTTATAAGCCTATAAATAAGTTTATAAAACTGATATTAAAATAACTATATATGTAAACATACTAGTCATTTTCCAAGTTTCCTGTAGCAATCAACAGTTTATTTTTTATTTCTGAACCTACAAAAAAATCTTCCTCCTGTTGCAAAATGAGCAATGATGATGATTTCCACATTCCACAGCTTAATCTCCTTCCTATAGAGATATGGCACTGGGGAAAAAAAATACAATACTGTTCTTTTGTGTGGATCATAGTTCCATCTTTAA
Organism: Struthio camelus; assembly: GCF_040807025.1. Lineage (NCBI taxonomy): Eukaryota > Metazoa > Chordata > Aves > Struthioniformes > Struthionidae > Struthio > Struthio camelus. Next base: position 31,627,793 of record NC_090946.1, read on the forward strand.
CAAACATCAGTTCTTTGAACAGTAATTTTTTTCTGATAAAATGAATAAACTTACTAGTGTCCTCTTATCTGCTGACAAGACATAATTCACTTCTCATTCCCAGAAAATGACTTTTCATTTCAACGACCAAATATGCATTTCAGGTGTAGTGAACTAAGTCTTCCAATGGGGGAAAAACATTTTTCTTAATCTTCAAAATTTACAGCAACATTACATTTCTAACCATTCACCATTCTTAAACTGCCACAGGCCCCAGTTTAACAATATCTAAAGAATGTTTCTAATTGTAATTCCAAGTAGTTTTACTGGTATCAGTCAGTCCTATTGACTTTCGTGCGGCAACTTAAGGCATTATGGAAATATTTAAGTGCCCTTCTGAACTGGGACATGTGCCTCTGGGCAAAGGTAGAAACATGCATCTGAATACATTGACTGTTGTGGCCTCCTCTTAAATATATCCTGCTCATTAAACCTGTTATGTTCTGCTGGAAACTATGAACAACTCAAACTTAGTATTTTCAAGTTTACTAATCTGCTACCAAACTAAAAATAAAAATCATTAGTCATTCTATGAGGTCCAAAGATAGATATCTAGCATTTTGTTTGCCAGGAGTTAAGCAATGCAGTTCCTGTAGGCATACTGATGACACCAAAAAAAGATACTGATGAACAAAGCTGTTTTGACAAGACAAGATGCTGTGTCAGCAAAAACCAACTATGTCCTTATGAAAAATCACTTCAGCATAGGGGAGGGAGGGCTCAGAGAAGAACAATAAAGGTGAGAGAAGAAGGGGAAAAAATAAGCTCTTAAGAAATTTGAAATAGTTTTAAAGCCTATATAAACTAACTAACTATCTATATATGTGCATATAACACTAGAGAAGTTATTTTAATGTAACAGTAAGATGCATGTAGAATTCATTGAACCTGGTAAATAAGATCACAGTGAAAGCAGCTTTATGAGCAACTCTGCTCTTTCAGAAGCAAATTCTACAAAATGCATACTGATAAAAAAAATTTAATTAAAGCGCATAAATAGTTTAACCTGTTATTAATGATGCCTTATATTAAAAGCTGTTCACACCAAGAAGCCCATCGCACCATAAGGGAATACCACGTTTGGTTGATATGCTACAGTACAGAACAGGCAGAGCGTTGTGGGCACCTGCGTGCAGTTGAAGACTACAGCTTCCTGAAAGGACAGCGTCTGTTAACACACTGATATATCTCTATCGCACATTGCTCTTGAAACAATCCCAAGCCCTCCACATAAATTAGTTCACTTTTACCTTGGTTCAGTGTCTTTATAGTTAAAGTCAAAAGAAAGGCAGCAGAATGGGGAATCTAAAACAGCCCTGGTAATTACAGCATTCTTGGCTCCCAGAGCCATGATAACATCTTTGTAATTTAGCTGCTGCAATTAATAATTTCTGATGTCAGCAAAAGTCTACTCAGCCATAACCTGGAGCTGGGATGTTTGGGCTTTCCTTCCTCTATTTGATCAATCAACTGAAGCTTTACTTTGATTACTGAAAATTACATAAATTCTTGAAAGTCTATTTCACACTCTCGTCTAATATATAGGGAAATTGTACAGCCACCCACTTGAAAAACATCAGCACTACTGAAACTATGCCAGGTTGTAAACGGGGTCAAACAGCTTAGCTAATGTTAGATTTTCTCAGTTGAGATGCATCTAAGGGTGTAGCAAAGCTTTAAACAGTACTAAATACTGGGGGGCTGGAGTATCTGCTACTCTCATCATGTCTTAAGTACAAAGTACCTGCCCCCATCCACTATGAAATCAGCCATGTCCACCTAGGAGCAGTCTGCAGGGTATGCCTCTAGGTCATCTTTGGTCAGCCGTAACTTTTAAAAAATCTTCTCTAAGGACCTCAGTCACTCTCTGATAGCTCAAATTTTAAAAGTGAAGAAGAGTATTTGGTGAGCAGTACTTAGGGTTTTTTGAAATCCTGACAGTTACAGCCTAATATCAACTTGAAGGTTTTCCAACACTGCCTAACACAGTAACTTCTACTTTCCTATGGAAGATGGAGCCTCATCCTTCTCATGCAGTTCTCTATTTTGTGGCAGAAGTGGTTTTTCATTAAATCAGAGTTAGTTACTCAAAATACACCACTTCTTACCCAAGTGCTCTCTATTGAGCAATGCACACTCGCAGCAGGCCACCCTTCCAGAAGACTGAGAGGCGATTTCATCAATGTGTACCAGTATCTGAAGGGGGGCTGTCGAGAGGATGGAGCCAGACTCTTCTCTGTGGTGCCTAGCGACAGGACTAGAGACAATGGGCACAAATTGAACCACAGGCAGTTCCATCTGAACATGAGGACAAACTTCTTTCCTGTGAGGGTGATGGAGCATTGGAACAGGTTGCCCAGAGAGGCTGTGGAGTCTCCTTCGCTGGAGATATTCAAAACCTGTCTGGACGTGGTCCTGGGAAATATGCTCTAGGTGACCCTGCTTGAGCACGAGGGTTGGACTAGATGATCTCCAGAGGTCCCTTCCAACCTCAACCATTCTGTGATTCTGTGATTCCAGAGTTGCCATCTCTCCAGAGGGAGAGGGGTGCCTCAGGTACTGCGAATGCAACCTCCCCCTTCCCCTTCTCTCATCCCAGCCTTCTCATCCTAATGTGACTATGAACACTGCTGATAAAGCAATACATACATCTCCCACGCACAGCACCAGGTCAGCTTCTCAAAGCTGCTTTTTGAAACTGGTTTACAAAGTAGTTATGCTCAGACTTGTATTTTTCTACAGTCTCTCAGCATTTTGCCATCTGGCACAATAATCATCCCCAGAGTTGGCTCTTCTTTGTCAACTTGGATGGCACATGAAACCATCTCACAATCCTCAGGACACCCCCTCACTGCAGAAATCTCCCACATTTGCAAGTCTAAAGCAGAAGTGTCATTAAAATATCACTAAATAACGCTATTGTTGAGGGCTGAAAATGCACCTTTCTCTACTAATGGGTGTGTATTTTAACTTTGCTGGATCTTCAGTCAAAACCAAAATTACAATGAGCTGCTGAAAAATATATTCGTGAAAGACAGGGCCTTGGGGCTCTACAATATTTCAACTGGAAACATGGTAATTATCCTCTTCTACCTAAAAATTTAACTATTTATTAGTTGATAGGAGAACACAAAAAGGTCAAGGTGTAAAATGACTGAAAATTTAACAACATATTCAAAGGATTAAAAGGAAAAATAAAAAAGCCAGAAAAATGTAATTGTGCTATAAAGCAAATACCAAATACTGCAGTTTCCACTGCTTTCATCTGAGATTTCCTATAATACTGACACCACTGTATCAGGATTTCAAAAATCATATACAGTTCCTTGCATGGTTTTCCTTTCAAATTGTTATGAAAGGTGATAAATAACTGTTTGCAAAAAAATAGATGAAGAACCTACTTTCAAGAGAATTGATTTAATTAATGCATCTTAAATGGATATTAACCATCCACCTTCTCCATATGTTCAGTAAATCTCTTCTACTACAACTGGTTATAGGTACTTTAAGGTAAAACATTTTGTTTTTAAGAGAGTGGAGCTCAGAGACATCCCTTTGAAACACTTTGAAAAGTGCAACTGTCAAAAGTGAAAAGCAAAACAAGTTCAATGGATATAGTCCATTTCCAGCTATTCTTGCTGAGGCAGAATCTAACTCTTCTAACGACATTTCTGGTGCACAGTTTACGTTCTGTAAACATGCTGAGAGCTATTCAGATCATTTTAATTTTTAGCGACTACAAGCCAAAATGCAGTTCTCTGTCAAATTCTGTTTAGAATTCATCTAAGATAACATTTCAGGATTTGCATTTAAGAAACACTTGTAAAAGAGAATAATCATCAGAACAAAACTATCCATTAATCTCAAAAGAGTTGGGAAAGAAAAGATTTGTACAAGCTGGAGAATGCACATGCTCTTTTTCACTTTCACTTTTAATGCTTTTATATCAGCACTAATAACCTTATAAAAATAACAGTGGATTCTATTTTGGCTCTTAAAATTTGATCAGGAATTTGCCCAAGCCATTGTCAAACTCCCAGTGAACACAGCCAAGCGCGCGCGCACACACAGGAGCTGCTGAAACCATCTAATCTCAGGAAGTTTACCATATGAAACACTCTAAAGCATCATGAAAACAATCTGACTTTCTACTGAAAGCAATCATCTCATGCTATAAAGCAGAAAACTCCAGTGGCAACTTCCTTGTTTACCTGCACAGATTTTGCTCAAAGACTCTTCTCCTATTCACTGTCTAAAATCAGCAGCCACACAACCGCATTAAGTTGCAACTGTGTTAAGGTGACTGGTGGAACTTGTTTTTTGGCCATTGTTCAAAACAACTGTTCCTCTGGCGTTACATAGCCTCCGGGGTTAGGTGACAAATCAATGCAAAGTCCTGCCTTTGACCCCAAGGCTGGAGGAACACTAAGGCATAGCCAAGTGAAAAGGATCTTGCACAAATACTTCAACCAGCTACTAACCCTTGTCTCCTGGACTCATGGTCCACAAACCATAATTTCTGTATTTTTCCTCTTTCACTGCTGATGTCCCCCACTTACTGTCCTCTCTGAAGACCTCTTGGATGTATACACCAATGACTAATCCTACAGCGAGCGCACAGAGGATCCTTGCACTGCTACGAAATTCACCTTGCAGTCAGCGACAGGGTCGCTTCCCTAATTTGAAGGCCTAGGGATTGGTTCTTATCCCTGGTAGTTTCTGTGCAACTCCATTGACTCCAGCTGATTTACACCACTGCAAGCTGGAATGAGAATCAGGGACTCCATATCACAACAAGATCAATGTTAAGTCTTACTAGTTATTATGTAAAAATTATCCTAGCAGCCTTTGTTTCCAAGACAGTAAAAAGTCTCGAGAGAAGTCTTCTGATGAAAGTCTCAAATCCTTGTTTATGCACTACATTCTCCAGCAAATAAATCCCCGTACTGTATGCAGCTGGTATGCAAGAGTGAGGAATGCAGCAAATCCCTGGCAGTAAAGTGTCCGTGCTCCTGAGGCCCTGCAGTCGCCCCTGCCGGCTCCCTCTATCCTGCCCCTCCAGCAGGGAGCAAGGAGGAACTCAAGGGTGGGTATCCGAGACAACTCCAGCTGCCGATCGATCGCAGCTGGAACATGCCTTTTGGGCCCAGCCCAACACTCCCCCTTGGCGGGGCAAAGGCACTGGCTGGGCACGCGGCCCTGCCTCGGGTAGGTGGGGTCACAGCCACGCTGGGAGACCAGCGAGCACAGCGATTCCCACAGCTCTGAGAGCTGTGATAACAAAACACCAGCTTGTGAACGTTGCTCTCTCTTGCCTTACTTAACAGTTCATACATTCTTCTCACCCAAAAGCAGATACCTTTGGGTCACATCCCCTCCTAATATGAAAGCGCTACTTAAGTTACGACTTAAAGAAGAGTGGCACTCACTGAAAACACAAGCATACTGACACAAATCTCCCATCATGAATACTCCTGCTGAACTTTATTTAGCTGGGGAGAGCGAAGCAGCTCACGAGCAGTCACTGCTTCCGGGCAGGCTGCTTTGTGAAACAAAGGAAAGATCGTGGCTCCTTAACAAAAAAACTGGCTTAAGTGCAAAGACCAAAAAAAAAAAAGATTAGCTAAATTCTTAGAGTACTGACGTAACTAAAAAGTGGAAGGAAAGGAATGAAGGATAGTATGGAAACAAAAATATGCAAGAGGCATTTAAATTCCACTGTGCCGAGTGGGCGTTTGCAGGACTCCCCTGGGCAGACCCCAGTGCTCAGGGGAACCATCACGAACCCCCTGGCTGGCCGGGGCTGTTCACTGCCCCAGCACCCAGCACTGGTGCCCGTGCAGCAACCCAAAGAAAGGGGGCTCCTAAACACACCCACAGGACCAAAGCCTCCAGCAGTGGCCAGGCATGATACAGCTCCATCGCTGCCAGTCTTGTTCTGCTTCCTCCTGACTTTGTACTCCAGTAGCAACAGTAAGGCAAAAGTTTTAAGGTGTGCACGTGCTATCCTGAGCAAGAAATTTCAAGGCATAAAATGAAGAATCGGTATGTATGAAGAGTAATTCACAATCACTGTTGAAGTTCTTTATTATTCATAATAGAGTCTAAATACTCCACAGGAATTGAACACGGCAACAGATTTTGCACCTGAGAACTGCTCCTCTCTCACAGAGTAACCATCAGCTGCGGCTGAGCACATGGGTACGGAGACTACGCCTTCACTTGTTCACTATTCTCCCATCAGCAAAAGGAGAGACACACAACACTTGGCTTTCCTCAAGGATTACAGTCTGCTGACATATGTTCTAAGTAAAGCTGAACTTGGCAATAAAAGGTGTTAATTTGATCACTGGGCACAGCATCGTCCCGCAGGAAGCTGAACCACTAAAAAATGACTAGTGTTATCATGCCAGTGATTTAAAGAACAAACACATGCACATAATCAAGTGAAATATGTTATTCTTAGTAATACGGAGATGTGTGCGCTGAAGACATCAGCTACTAATTCTGGAAGCAGTTTTGTTTTCTCACAGCACTGCAACATCCTAACCAGCACCGATAAATCCGGGTTCATGTCAGACTTTAAAATTAGGCTTACTTGAAAGAAGTTGCAGAAGGAAAAATATCCAATAATCTTACCCAGACAAAGGGTTTATCAGGAAGCCAATGGAAATTTGCACAGGAGCGAGAGTAAGAACTGCATATCATGCCCTAAACTGCAAGTGCACCCTGCGCCGAGGCAGCCTCTCACCGCCTTTGTTGCAGTGACGGGTGAGCTCATGGCTCATAAAAGACTCTTCTTTTGCACACAAAGCAAACAAACTACCCAACTATAACAAAGCCCCAGAATTTTCTGAGACTTAAAGTCTATAACACTAGTGGGAAAGACACCTAGTTAGACTGCAACCTATTAAACACTTATAATGAGTCAATAAACCTTACAGAAGAGACTGAAGCAAAGCCAGAAAAACAAATACAGTAATAGCTATCATTTCTGGTATATGTAGTCTCCTATTATTTTATTCAAAGACACATAACCTAACAAAAATATATTGATTTGATGTAGCAGTCAACAATTCAAATGAAATATGTAAGGCAGGGAGAAAACTTCTATTCACTGCATAATCTATCTGTTCCCACTGCTGCTAGAATTTGAAAAGCTAAATCTGTTTGCACAAAGGTGTAGCACAACATACAGACCATGCTTTCAAAAGTGTAGAAGACTTCTTACCTTGCAATATTCCTAGGCCAAAGCATTTCTCCACCTTGCTGCCCATGAAGAACTCCAGAGAAAGGGCTTAGATTTATTTTACAGGTTGATACCTTCATTAGGCTACCATCCAACACTCCACCAAATAAAATAGCTTGGAACTTAACTGTCTAGAAAGAGACTTTAAAAAGTTGGAGCAAGGTTGTTTTTCAACAGAGCACTGAACATTCAGCAGCCCCGAAAGACACTGGAAAGTGAAGCCTAGCTCGAAGGTGATCATCAGAAACTTCCCCTGGAAAGAAATCTGATCCCTCAACAAAATTAACCTCTGAAGTGCTGAAGAAGGGCGAGGTCAAGACTTTCTGCTGCTACTAGGTCATCTGTGAAAAGCTGTAACCTGATGGCAGTAAAACAGGCAGACTGGGGGCCTCCGGATCACATACCGTAACATATGAAGTAAAAGCTCGTGTCAGCCACCCTGTACTTTAAGGTACTAAATGACAATATTTGATCTCAACTAAAAGCCTACAGTCCTAAAAAGCGCATTTCCTGCTCTGTTTTTATACAGTCTCACAGACAGATTATACAATTTGACTGCTGAAATAACTATAATTCATATAGTTTCCTGAGAATATAGCAGCATAAAAAGAGAAGCAATACCCTAACTGTTTTACCATAAAATATTTGGAATATTGGTAAAATACTGAATTTCCTTTTTGTCATAAAAACATTTTCAATACAAATCCACTGGTGTCTCCATAAAGACCTTCTGATACTGGGAAAAGATATGTTCAATGTCTCTGAGCAGGTATTAAATATACTAATCCTTATTTACAGCTGTAAAATAAAGGGCTCATTACTTTCCTTCACTTCAAGTAAAACAGAGAGAGGAACTTATACATTATTTGGTTGATAAAAATTTACAGTTATTTAAATTCAAAACTCTTATTTTAGCCTAATGAATTCCTGACAGAAATCTTGCCAAGTGTCTGCTATCTGCCGCACCTGTGGGATTTTTTATTCTAATAAAGATATAGAGGCACTAATTAGTTTCATGCTAGATGGTGCAAAAACAAACTGTAAACCTCAGATATCCCATAAAACAGTGAGAACTGTTTTATAAGGCTCCTCACTTCCAGTCCATGTAGGCACATCATTCACAGAGCCCATGCTGATGGGCTCAGTGCAGGTGTTGGGATCTTCAGGCACAAAACAAAATATGATACATGTACCTCAATAAAGAGAAATACTAGAAACACAAGAGGAATGGTACTAGCAACCTAGATTATGTAAAACGTAAGAGGCATGGCACTAGTGGTGACTAGCTGGGCACTGAAGCTGGCACTGGGACTCAAAACTAGAAGAATACCGTAAGAGATCAAGGAACCGAAGGGTAGACTAAGAGCCAAGGGGCTGATTCAAGATCACTGGGAGCAGAGGAAAAGCTGCTCTAGACTGAAGAACAAGGCTGGAAGGTGAAACGCTGGAAGAAGACTTGTGACAAGACCGGGGACAGAGCTGGAATGGGGAAATGGAGCTTAGATGTGAGGTCTGGGAAGGCAGTTCGGAGACGAAAAGAGATCAATCAGACACAAAGCCAGGGAGAGGTAGTAAGACTAACTGGACAGTGAGTTGAAGGACAGGGAATCAGAGTGCAAAATAGAGAGAAGAGAGTAGAGAAAAAAAAGGTTTGCGCTCATGAAATTAGGGAGTGTGTCACAATACACATGCACAAGGAGAAGGGATTAAATTCCGGTTAGAACCTACAGTTTTTATCATATTTGGTTATTTAAACTGGGAACACACAAACATTGCTGCAGTCTTGCTGCAGTTTATACAGCTACTAACATCAACCACCACACTGACTTCTAGCCATACAGAAAAAGACAGGTCTATTTACATTATTAGAGGAAGACTTGTTCACTAAGCAAGAAACTACATTACTAATATAACCAGGCTAGATCTCCGTTGTTCAGGTTACTGATGAGCAATTGTGCCATGAAAAGGAGATGGGCAGCCTTTCAGATGGAGGAAGTGGAGAAGACAATGCTGTCCTTATATTCTTATTTCTTACCTCAAGAAAACCATCAATCGTTCAGCCAGGAGCCAAAGAGACCAGAAGGAAAGAGTAGTCAGAAGACAACCATACCAGTGTGTTAATTCTGTACAGCTCTGGTACCCTATCTTAAACAAAACACATCTTTTAGCATAATGCCATATTTTTGATTGAAAGAGTTAAAATACAACTATTCAAAGGTTATAAAATAAGGACTTTGTGGAGAAATTCTTCTGCCAAAACCTTCAAATAAATGATTGAAGTCTAAGCTTGCCTTTCTATTCTGGAGTCTATATTTTAGTGGCCACTGTGTTGCTATAGCAACAAAGACGACTGGCAATTTAGAAACCGGTGGATGCGACAACTTGCTATTTAGAACAATACGACTAATAAAAGTGACTTGGGAAAAGCATCATTTAACACAAATGTTTGTGTTTTCAAGTGAAAAAGGCTGTTCATTTATTTCTGTTTTGCAGCTGGACAATTATCTGTATTAAGTTAGTCTAGTGATGAATAAAAGATAGAAACATGACTCCCCTGCTTTTTGGGTTGTCTGTATCCTGGAGTGCAGTCGTCCCACCCCCTTCGCAATGCATATGTGTATAAATACAAAAGCTTCAGATCTTCTAAGCTTTGCTGAAGATTAGATAAGGGTGATGTAGCCTTTTAAAACAACAGCATGTCTTAGCCATAATACAAGTGAGAATAAAGATACTGATGGACTACTATTAATCCATTCTTCAACTCTTCATCCATTCAAACCCTCTGCTGAGTTTAACTGGACATGAAGGTACCCTGTATGAACAAATCCCATAAACTGCTCCTCATTCATTAATTTAATCACATAATAGCTACTAGAGAAAACTTTTAAATATTACAGATACATAAAAGAATCAGCAAATAAAACAGTAAAGCTTTCTTCTCATCTGCAAAACTTTTCCTGCCTTCGTCCAAAAGCCCCCACAAACATGATGTTTCTTAATTAGCTGCTGGGAGTTGTATAGGAAATTGTAAATTTGGTTTAGTTTTCCAGATATAGCAACAAAAATTAGCAACTGGTCTGTGCTACTTGTAAATAAGAGCAGCAAGAAATATTCCAATTCCAGAAATGATCACATCTGAAATTGTAATCTAGGGAAAAAAGAATCAGAACATCCCATCTGTTAAATCACCAGCTCCAAATAAAAGCAAAATCACAATATGAAGGTACAATGCTACCCTCTGTACACTAATCTACAGCCTCATTGTCCTTCGTTTTCCTGGCAGCCCTTACACTGCGAAGGAGGAGGAGGGATTTTGCAACATAATATCCGTAACACTAAATACAGAGGGATATTTCCAGATGAATTTTACATGTAGTAATAATCATAGTTTTATGGGTCAGGAAGTTCAGAAGATTAGTGTGTTATGGCTGCAGTTTATAAAAGCGTTTGTGTTAGAACTTTCACATAGCAATCCGGTGAGATAAGCTGCAAACAGCTTTACATTAAGGTCTTTTATGGCAGTTAAAGTTTGAGAGAAGTAAAGAGACCCCAGGTATTAATTTACCTAGAAAGCAGCTGCTTAGAAAAGGTTGCAAAGTGTCCTAATACTCAAAGTAATAAAACCACTGCACCTCCAATTGCTAGCTCTTTCTCACCACGCTTCTGTGCTGTTGCCATTAACATTAACAAGAACTGTGTCCACGGTCTGAATTTAGCTAAAAATGATGCAGCAAAAAAGCATATCAAAGAAAATCTGTGTTTTGATTCTCTTTTGAAAAGGCCTAAAGTCGTGATTAAATGTTCACTTTCTAGATGAAAGCAGCATTTCACACTCTCCCTTACGGAACGCTATAACGCCTGAAAATTCGTTTTTATTGCAATATGTTAATTTCCTTTAAATTTTTTTTCTTGTTGGCTGAGATATAGCAGTTAGGTGCTTAAAAAATGCCTGCTCTTGATGACTGCAATGATTATAAAAGTAATGTGAGCAGTGTAGACTGTAAAGACATTACACTTCACAGCTTTTGTAAGCTGTTTTAAAATGCGCGGTATCGAGTGTCTGCTACGTTCTACCTTGGAAGTGACTGCATTACAATACTCAGTAAGCGGATGTCTTAAAATAATCTGGAAAGTAACTTGTTAAGACTTCTTTTTCTTTCTTCCTTTCTAAAGAACACTGAGATGCTTAGAATGAGGAAAAAATACATTTGTAAAGCCAAAACATATTCTGAAGAGACATACTTTTGAACACTCTTCTGTTCTGTTAATTTTAGCACATTACACAAAAATATACATTTTAAAAGCATTTTTATTGATTAAAGATATCCATGAGACAATAGAAGCAAGAACACAGCAACACTGCTGCACTCACAACTATCATGCATCAGATATTAGGGCTAAAATTCTGCATATCAACAGAAACAACCTATGTACTCTATTAAAGTAAAATTTAAAACCAAATCTGTTGTACTCATACAAAATGAGCAATCATGGGGAAGGTATTTCTAATTAAATCCAGAGGAACAATGGAATCACATAATTCCACAATAAAAAAAAAAGGTAGCAAATATACCCTAACTGCTACAGTCCTGTGAAGCTGTGGTTTTTCACTGCAGTTTTAAAGGGAGCTTGGGAGCCTGGAGAAGTGGATCTGGAAAAATGAAGATCCGTTTCTGAATTCCTCTCATTCTGCTGAATGGAAGAGGAACTAAATTTGCAGACTGATGAAGGGCATACACTATGCAATACTCTTTTTTTGCATTCGTAAGCCTCAAGGGTCAGATTCCTCTCTTGCCTTAGAGAAATCCTCGAAAGTAGACAATTATACTACGGAGGGTACTGTCTGAATTTCATTTTTATAAGGAAAAATATGAAGTCTGGAATCATTTAGAAATTAGTTAAGACTATTTGTATAGGTTGTATTGTACAGAACAAAGACAAGGAACCATCAGGGTGCACTGTGGTATGCATAGGAACTGGTCAATCATACATTTAGGGAAAGATGGTGAGAGTTTTCTAGTCTACATCCAGATTTCCTAGTAACTGATCTAGCACTAAATTTACCAGTTAAATTTTTTACAGGTGAGGTTTCATGCTGCACAACCAACCTAACAGTAAATTACTTTGTCTTTTCTTAATAAGACCTGCTAGACACGGTGCCACTTTTTTCTCTAAAAATGCTGCTCATACAGACTCTTCCATTGGTGTTGGTGCCCTTAAATAGAGGATTATCTAATGGAAGAACAGCAGAATTTCAGGTGTACGCTGCCAGTGATTGCTGGTATTTTTACAGTTATGGATTCCTGAAATTAAATGATGTTTCTGTTTAAGTCAATGACAAAATTTCCATAGACTTGAAGAGTCAGGATTTCAGCCCTGAAGAGAATGTGCACACAGGAAGGCTGAACATGTCTGAAATAAAATTAATCATTATTGTATCAGTAATGTGTTACGAAGATAGCATAAGACAGGCTTAGGATCTGTTTCCTAAGAATTTCCTTCCACTGACCAACAGTTCAAGAAAATTACAACTTCACCCAACAAGGTGGCATGCATGCCTGATGGAAAAAAGACTATTTGCATAAAATACAGGATAAAAATGGTTTTATAACATTTTATATTTACTTAAAAGACTGTCTAAAAAATTCTAGTAGCCCACACTGAGCACTTGTGTTGACAGAAGTGTTAGGTATACTTTTCACTGTACCTTTTTCAAATAAATCAGCACAATAGAGTAAATAAGCATAAATAGCTACTTTCTAGTGGCAGCAGAGATAAAGGCAGACAACTGGAGATAATCCAATAAAAACCGAAGATGTTGAGCAGTGATGCAGCTTGCATGCTATTATCTGAGAGGAATTCCAAGTGAACTCCAGCGGTTATGGTCATTTGATCCAGGGACAAGCATTTGTTTCTAAATTTAAACCACACCATCAAGTCAAACTTCTTGAGTGAGAAATTTTATCAGTGTTCTTACTATATATACATGTATACGCATTTATATGTAAAATTTTTTGCAAGTATGGCAAATAAATTACATGAAAAATCAATTAAATATAACAATAAAATTAATAGATATGTTCTATAGTGTTTTATATATAAAACATGGTTCTACGATACGAGTAAAAAGAGTATATATAAAATGACAAGAAATTTCATCTTAAAATGCAAAGTCAACATAAAAAAGCAAAAGAGTGAAATTTCATTAACTTTGTTTTAAATGCAGTTTTCTATGCTTCCTTCTCCAAGCCATAAAAATTAGTCCTCTAATACAACATTGCAAATCACAGATTTTAACATACATGTCATTGACTAAGGAGAAGAACTCTATTCCTCCAGTCTAAACTACTGAATAGAATATAATTTTACTTTTACAATTTTACAAGACTTCCTTGTCTTCTGCAGCCATTAAGATTTTAAGCTTGATCCCTAACATAGAAGAGTTCTGAAAATAGCGTAGCTGTAAAGGCTGTTCTCTTCTCAGAAACCTGAAACAAGACTTTGGGATGGATATATGACATGTATGTCCATATATATTTACAGTTTGTTTTCTGAGCTCACTAACATAATGCCTTCATCAACAAGGAACACAGCACAGAACAGAAACGCCAGATATGAAAGAAGTTATACAAATCTATACTCCAGGAGCAATATTCTTTGTGGCCAATGAGGTGAAAAACAGCCCAGAAAGAGATACAATTTGAGTTACAGCTTCTTTTCTGTTTCAGCCAGCAGAACCTGGCAACTGTATAAGATGATGTGTTCAGGAACAAGACAGATACGCCATGAATGACACTTAGAGGCTGCAATTTGCATAAGCAGCCCTCAAAGTAGCTGCAGCATGGCATTAATTTCCCCCCACCCCAGCAAAATACTGCAACCCTTAATCAATAGCAGTCATTAAACTTCTCATGGCATCCACTGTAAAAGTACTGTTGTCAACTATATACATCTTAGTCAAATCCAATTCAGTTATGATCAATACAGTTCTCCTTCTGTCTTAATTGCTTTGTCCTCCCTCATTAGATATATCTCTACATTTACACTTGTTTATTGTTGCTGTGGCTCTTAAAAGCTAATACATCCTGTCAGAAAAGTAAACTCATTTATCCTAATTAAATAAAGCATAACTATTATATCAAGCTAACACCATTATAGCTTGATCTTTAGTGTTTGCAAGTCCTCTGTATTACTCAGTCTATAAACAGCCAAGCTGTATAATCACTTTAACTGAGTAATGAGCAAAGAACAAGATACAAACTCTCAACTTCAGCAAAAAGTGATTATGCTTTATTTTGAAGTCTATCTGCATTTTTCTAATAAAACAAAGGGATTTATCTCACCTGCACAATAGAAGGATGTCCCGAAATCTGCACCTAAGCCAAAAGACATGCCTCTTGTTCAGATTATCTTGTAAAATCTTTCTACTCTGAGTTGTGAGCATGCTTTCTCATGTGAATTTTATTACTTTTTTATTTATTCTTGCTACTACTGCCTGTATTAACCTGCTATTTCCAAATTCACAACAGAACATTAATGCAAGAGAGAATTTCAGATATTTCCTATCCCTGGCACTGTTGTCTATTTCTGCACATGAAAAACACTGAGTTTTCTTTCAATTTAATCTCCCTAACATAAAAGGTGACTTAATCAAACCACCTAGCTACAAGATAGTAGCTCTAACTAGTGAGTACTTTAAATGAAAGCCTTGCCTAGCTTTGCATTTTGTGAATAAGGCAGATAGCTCTATGGACTCAGTATTTTTGCTCATTTGAAGATAGAAATTCTTAATGAAGCAGTAAGAGAACTCCAGATAAAGCACTGAATTTGAAATGATACTTGATCAGAAATATGCCCTACATGAAACTCCTTTATTATCTCTGAAACATCTGTTGCAATCAGAACTTTCACACATGAACTTCTGACCCTTACTAAACCCTAATAAAATCGTAACTATAGATCACTTGAGCTATATTATAGGTCCTACAGTCTTGCAGGATAAGTTTCAGGTAGCAAATATATCAGCTTTATGGGAGCTTGTTTGGAAGAAATTTCAGCCTGTAGAACTACTCTCATCAAAAGGTCAACATTTTAGCTGCAGTGTCAGTAAACTGAAAACTTATTTTCCAGTGCTCAAAATTATTCCTGCAGAGGGCAAACACTCTTCCCCTTGGGAACACAGAAAGCCTCCATGGGTGACATATTCTGCTTTTATCTATTAGGAGGACAGGAAAATGGTCAACGTTTTGTTTCGACTCTGCAGTGTGCCAGTCAGCTTTGCCGAGGTTGCCTGTGCTCCCAACAATGACGACTCAGACAGCACACTGCTACATTCATCTCTGCCCTTTCACAGAGGCTCAGCAGAAACTACCTCAAGAGAGAGGTAGTGACCATGATCTTGGCGAGGGATGCAAGATTCCCTTCGCATGGCGAGCTACTCAGATTACAACCCAGTACACGACTGGGCAAATTCAGTTCATGGTTTTCATTCCAGGGATGAAGGTCAATGTAGACACAAACGGGCTACTGCAGTTACAGCGCAGCAGAGTACAGGATTTGGGAAGGAGACGATTTGCAGAAGGACCTGCAAAGTTTAGGGGACATATAATTGGGCTGGTACAGCAACAGTTCCAGTAAGGGTGTGAGCAACCACATGCCCCCTGCACTTAAGCTTGATGAAACTTTTTGCAGGGCATAGTGAACTGTGGCTAGGTACACCATCCCCTAGCTATTCCAGCGCACTGGTGAGAAAATCAGAAGCTGCAAAATATCTCCAGGTGTGCTGCCAGGTTTTTGAAAGGGAGCATTTCTTCACCTACTTCACCTGTTCTTCTCAAGCACACGCTGGCTAGGCTGAGAGAACTTGAGCAAGCCCTCCTCCTTCAAAATTACTAAAATCATAACTTTTTCCCTGGAAGAATAAAACATTTTAATTGCTACAGGTACTACAATAGCTATAAAACATGCAGAATGAGCTGCAACAGGACTTGAGAACATCAACAGCAATAATGACAAAATATGGATATGGTAAGCTATTGCATTGAACAATAATTTTCTCTTAAAACTGAGCTACTTAACATCTGTACCTTACAGGGCACAGATTATCTGACATCTGATATTGTTATCTGATACCTGAATAACTCATCTGATAATAAGATGTAAACTATATTCTTTCAGTTGCTTAACAGTAAATATTTCTATCATATACCTTATGAACTATGTTAAGTATTCAGCCTGGATTGATAGATGACAATTCTTGACAAATCTTTTCCCAAAATACCTTTTACATTTATTTCATTGTAAGTAATAAGCTGAAAGCAGAGCTCAGTGGCATCAAAGTAATATCAGAAAAATCTGTACAGCTATAAACACAGGAGGCACAGCTACATTTTGTTAGGAAGCATGGTTCTGAGATCCCTGAAATGGTGCTGCTTTACGCTTTGCAGATGAATACCTGAAGATACTGAAGTGGGTCTGGATGCAGTACAGATTCAGCGTGACAGTCAACTTCAGCTGTTGCATTACTACATATTATAGGGCATCTTTTGTTTCTAAGCTTTTTTTTTTTTTTTTTTTTGGTAAAAATGAGTTTTTACCACTTGGGCCTCTCAATCCATGGGCCAATTTCTACTTGTCTTAATCATGTAAGTTAGTCAGTTAGTCAGTCAGGAAGACAAATGGCAACTGCCTTTCAATTAGACATGATAAAATGAGAAATGCTAGGCATCCAGATGTGTGGGAAAGGAAGGAAGAGTAGACAGACATGCAGAGCTGCCCTTAAGCCACAAGACAAAAGTCCAGTGTTCCTAATGGATCAGAAATGCCATAGTCACAAAATGCAAAGCACTGATCTAATATAAACACAGCTCTGATTCAAACATGCTCAAAAACTTCTGAGGGGGTAACTTTTTTCTGGAAGACTTTACACTCGTTCAGGTATAGTCCGTCCACACTATTCTACCTTTATGCAGAGCTGGGTATCATCTGTCATCCCACAGCTGGCATAAAGTCAGTATAAAATCACTGAACTTTGTGCTCCAGTAAAAAACGCAATCATAAACCTATTCTTGACTTGGATGAAATTTGTTCAGCTGACACTATCCAGCTCTGGCTGCAGAAGCATGCACCAAGTAATTACCTAACACTGGGTTAATTATTATCATGCATCATTGCATTATCATGCATTCATGCACTCTTTTGTTTCATTTTATTTTCATTACAATCAGGTGCAACAACAGATGCTGTCAGTGCCAGAGGTGACACTCATCCTGGGCTTCTTCCATAAACATTTCTGGTGTGTGTGTTTATCTTCAGTGTGTATCTAGCTTAGTACACCATTATTCATTGTATTATCCATGTATTTGCACTCAAACTTTGCAATATTCTTTAATACTATGAATCATTGTATAAATGAAAAAGCTAAGAACAAAAACTAAAATCTGCATTATTGGCTATGTGCACCCTGTAATTAACATGCATATAATCTGTATGCAAATCATGTTATTGAAAATAGTGACCATTAGCATAACAAGTCCTTATTATTTACTGAGATGCAGCTCAAGCAGGCATCCCGCTGGGGTCTAACATCCTTCCTTTAAACAGCATCATCTTTTGTTTCTTCTTTTACTCATTCTTTTCTCCTCTTGATGATTAACAGCACAGAAAACAGGGAAACTCCCCTCTGTGCCTTTGTTTAAAGTTGAAAATCTTGTGTGTTTAATTGCCCTCAAGCATCTGATCCTGCCCAAAGCTCAGTGGAGTCTCTCTCAGGGTGCTACCGTCACCACCACTGAATTGCAGGCTGCTTAAATGATTGGTTAATATATGAAACATCATCTAAACTATTTCTCCCTAATTCCCAACTGATACCAAGTTATAAGCAGCTTGGCTTCTTTCTCTTTCTTCTCTTTTTTTCAGAGGAGGGACAAAGTGGGAAGGTGGGTGAAAACAGAATTCAGCTGTGTAAGGTTATAAACCTTTTTAAGTTGTGCCACCCTCTCATGCTGTACTTCTGATGAATTTATTTTAATCACTCCAGCAATGAAAAGTAACAGAGAGGCACAATTTTATTTTTTTCACTAGGTCTGAACAAAGCTTTCTTGCTCAATCAGTTTTGTTAGCCATCTGTCTGCTGAAAGCTCCTGTATCACTGATGCTGACACTGTTTCCCTGCTCCACTCCCTATCCTGTAAAAGTCCTGAGTTTCCAGGATCTCTGCATGATCCCGTAATCTTTAATAGCATTTCTGTAAGAGCAGAAATTTGCAAAACTGTTCCTCGCCCAGCAATTCCTTCCCCAGCCCCAGCCCTTTTGAGTTTTGCGCTGTGCGTTTGTTCTGTGAGGCTACACCCTCGGCTTCAGAGATGGCTGTGTTACAGTAATGAAATAATTATCAGGGGGAATGATTTCAATTATTTATCATTTTGCCAAAATTGGCCTGACGTTTTCCAAGCTGTATGCCCACCAAAGGATGGACTTTGGTTTCAGTAAAAATAACACAACTATTCCTGAGTATTATTAGGAAAAAAACCAGATGATTTTACTATTAAATTATATAGATCTTCCCCAAGAAACCCTGCATTGCAATATACATTTGACATTTGGTTCAGGAGGGTCCTGGAGAACGGGGCAGTAAGACAAGAAGTGGAGCTGAGACAGCATGTGAAAAGTGAGTGGAAACCAGAAAAGGAAAGGGAGAACAGATTTAGATGGAAACGCTAAAGCAGAAGGCTGGGACCAGCTGCACAAAAGCAACAGAACGGTGACAAGAAGCCTCAGCTACGACTGCAGAACCTAGGATCATTTCTTAGACGGAAAAAAATAGGACTGGGACAAACCGGAAGGAAAATATCAGAACTGAAATTGCCTGTGAATACATACTTTGATATCTCCTTTCATTATAGGATTTTTTTTTTTTTGGTTAATGATTTCTGTTTCACTAGCAGGAAACATCTGCTGATGAGGTGGATCACAGCTTCGCACTGAAGGTAGCTGTTACTTGGGGAGCCCCTGCCACTTGGTTGTGGGAGATGGACTCTGCACAGTCAAAATTTTGTGTTAATGCAATTTTTCATATGTAATACCTACACAGGCTCAAACCGTTCCCTACAATATACTTTTTCTTTTGGACCCCGAGAACTTTGTGAGCCTACGTTCTAACCAACAAAGCACCTTTACACCACTGAAGCAACATAGAAGGAATTTAAAGCAGTACTTGTAACCCACTCAGGAATTTATTCTGTTAAAATGAAACTTTCTCTCCCTATACTTCAGCTTAGATACTACAACTCTCAGAAAACAGGAGCTCTACTAAAGTTTTTTTTTTTAATTTTTTGATTAAATGTATTTTCTTAGAAATGTTCGGTTTATAAAAACGTAACTCTTTAAAAAATTAGGATGACTCCCTTGGACGCTTCGTTAATTTTAGTAGTTAAATAATCCAGTGGGATATGGAAGTCCAAGGACTTCAGTCTCATTTCTTTCCATCCTGCTTTTGTGACCTGATAGCTCCACAATAGCCAAGAGTTCAACATAAATCTTTCAGTCTCTTGTGCTGAAACTGTTCCATTTCCAGCAAATAATTTGGTGGGACATAGAGAAAATTAAATATTTTTAAAGAATCCACTCAAATGCAGGAGGCCAAAATTGAGATTCCTGCTCCAATCGAGCATGGCAGAGACCTCGACTTGACTTTTCACATTGGAACCTTAAGCACTGTATTACTACTCTGTAATACTCTTGGCAATTTTCTAAGGGAAAAAAAGAAAAACAAAAAGTCTTGAATATTTTCTGTTGATCCCAGTGCAATAATAAAACAAAATTAATTTTACACAAGCCCCTCATGTCTATCCTATTTAGTATTAGCAGAATGAGGCTGTCTTGTTACAGCTGAGCTGCAAAATGGTGTTTCACATTGCTATTAGCATGTTAACATAACCTAATATTGATAAAGACAGTTTTTCTCAGTGAATTCCTCTAGAATTAAAGGGCGGCCATTGGATATTTTTGTTGAGCGATTTCAATGAGGTGAACCGCACAAAGGATGGTGAAAGGATAAAAATCATGACATGAAACCAAAAAATGAAAAAAAAAATTGAAGAAATGTCCTTTTGTCGATTTTACTAGTTGGATTACTGCAAACATTTGTATTTTGCATAACATGCACACCAGCACACAGCTAACAAACGACAAGGAAAATCCTTGCCTTCAATATTAATAATTAAATATCTGAAGATGTATTTGGAAAACTCTGGTTAATCATACCACTTTCCCATTACTGTGTGATTGTGCTTGGGTTCATATAGATTTAAAAGACCCAAAGGAGAGACTTCCCAGAGACTAGTTCACAGGTCAGTAAGTGCCAGAGAGTTTTTCCTTACAATCAATCTATATTTTCCCTGTGTCAATTGAATCCATTGTACTTAGTTATACCTACAACATACTACTATTCCTGAAAATATCTGAAGAAAATTTTATTTTCCTCCCATAATTGCACCCAGCCGTGCTTATACCAGTCATAAGCCACCATAGGCTCCCATTTATTTCTTTCTACAATAAACCTTTGTTCCTAAATCATTTTGATAACATACATATTGCCATAATAAACTTAACTGTATCACCATATATTGCAAGTTCACTCATTTCAACAGTTGTAAAATATAAAAGTGGAATCAGAGACTGATATTATTTAATTAGAGAAGAATCTATCCAAAGTGGGGAGCAACTTCAAGATTCCAGTGCTTCGTGGACAAAGTTGGATTTCAGTAATTCACTGAGGACAAAGGCAGACACTTATCACGAAAGCCATGTGTTGAAAGCGCTGTGCATTGCTTGGAAAGAGATAAACGACTGTAAGAGAAAGCAATTTGGTGGTATAGAGGGGATAATGTAGGAAAGGTAAAATAATTCATTCAAATACAACTGGAATTATGCTGGTAGGGAGAGATGAAAACATATGGTATGACTCACAGGAAAGAATGATCAGTTTATCAGTCACATGTTTAGTTCATTATTACCAATGTAGGGTCCGTTCACAAAACACAGTAAGAGAGAGAAGCAGACTGTTGCTAAATTGGGAAATGGTCAGAAGCTATTGCAGAAATAGAACCAACTTCTAAGCCCCAACACAGAAGACATCTCTGCTTCTACCCTCTGGATATTGGTGTTAGAGACAAAAAACACCCTAGCATTCTTTGACCAAAGAGAATGACAAGCAATTTCAGGTTGCATATATAAATACATAAAAATACAAATATGGCATATTTGTTTTTAATCTGTATTTAATAAAGAAGTGGCTCAGAAGACACCATTAGAAGTCAGGTTGCACAAAATAACTTTAACAGAAATTAGAGTACCATATTTCATTTCCTGACTCCAATTTGAAATCACAGTCTTCTTATATCAGAAAAATATGTCTTTTTCCATGCATATTTGAGATACTAGATATGTATAAATGCAGATTTCTTGCCACTTCTAATGCATCTCATGAGTCCTTCTGTTCAGAAATACTCTCACTGCACAAACAGACGCACACTCTCTAGATAAATTTTCTGTCTAGGATATCCATATAGTCCCAAAATATGGATCAAGTGGAGTATAAGGCTTTCCTGGATGACTATAACCTCTGTGAACTTCAGTTGACACTAAATACTCCTATATTTCTCCTAGAGGCTCATGTTGGTCATTTTTCCTAATCTTCTCTCTATTTTCTCTCCATAGAGATACATATTTGTCTATGGATACGTTTCTAGCTATTTTGTGATAATGTTCTATTCATTCCTTCGGCTTTCAAATGCTCAGTTCCAATTCTGCAAATGCAACATTGTGGTTCAGTCATCTCTGAAAATAAAAATGAAACTTTTGCATAAAAAGAAGAAACTTAAAACTACGCATGTGCATATCAGATAGCATCAAATAGCACCAATAGTTTCAAAGAGCTGTTTAAGGCATTAAGTCATGTTATGAAGAGTATGCCTAGATGAAAGTTCCATAATAAGAGTAAATCAATCTTAACAATGAACATGAAAGGGGGAATAAAGCCTTTTTGAACACTCAAGGTGGTTTGCTCACTTCCACTAAACCAAAACGAATGAATTAGTTGATATATATGAAAATGAACTTAAACTAACAACATAATCAGAGGAGATAAACTTAAAAGTTAAAATTAGATTAAAAGATAACAATATTACTTGGGGTTGATGACAGCACACGGCAACTCCATACTAACTGCTGAGCTGAGCCCTTGTCAGTTAAGAAACAGAGCTAAAAAGAGCTGATCTCAACCCTTGGACTTTGCTCAGGCACTAGGTTGACTTCTAATGTTCAGCACCGATCCTCTGGCTACTTATTGACCATTTATAACTGGACACACATAAACCTAGCGTCTAGCAATTCAGTAGTTCCTTAAGGCTCCCTGTGCTAACTCTGCACATAGGTTTTGCACTGTTCCAATGCCACTTACATCAAATCAGTCAGTCTCAAATTGCAGAATTCAGTGAAATTAAAATTGGATGTTGCATTTTTAGTGAGAATAGCAAAAGCTTTTACTAATAAAAAACAAGTTACACACATACTTACAATATCGCTGTAATAGGGCAACAAAGCTCAAAGAGTTTCCAGTGTAGAGCATGTAAGTATTTATCTTGGCCTAATGTATATTTAACTGTACATTTAAGCAACATAAGACTGTTGTGTGAAAACATTAATGTCTGTTTTTACGATAGCGGAGAGCATTTAAGCCCCATGCAGCTGCCTTAATACCTATGCCTCAGGATGCTGGGGCTCAGCTCAGAGCAGGAGCAAAGTTACTACTTGTTCTGTGGAGTTTCAACTTCACTGTGAATCCTATAGCTGTAATAAAAAGGTCACAAAGTCAGCTTATCACACGGCTGGAAAATCCCTAAACTATGAGGAAGCTGAGGAATGGAGAAGAGGAGAATAGGACTCAGTGGCAAAAACAGTGGAGACCCCAAGACAGATAAGTTTGCCACCACAGACAGTTATCATGACACCAAAGGAGGGCCTGATTTAAATGCAGTAGCTCCCAGAATCCCAGGGCAGCAAAAATAAAATTATGCCATTTTGTCCCTGCCACTCCCACTGCATTCCTACTGCAAAACGCAGTACAGCTGCTCTCCAGAACTGAAATGTCATTCACATGAGGATGGATTTTCATTTTGCATGGTCTGCACTTCTGGATTTCTGCACTTTTGTCTGCTCTTTTTTTCCTTCTGGCTTCCAGGAGTCACTCTATAGCAGAGGAAAAACAAATGCTGTGTAGGGACATACATGAGACACAAGAATCTCTGCTCGTTGTGAAAATGCAGTTATAATTGGGGGATAAGATTTGTGCAGGGATGGAAGAACGTGGACCTCTTTCTTAAGTGACACAAAAATTTTCTGCCTCAATGAGTGCTAGGTCAGGAACACTTCAGTTTCTCTTGACATCAGTCAGATAGACTAAAAGTATCACGTTTACTTCATTACTTCATTAGTGGAGCAGTTCCCCAGACAGGACAGTTGAAAGAAATGGTTGCTTATAAAATATGTAGCATTTCGAGTATGAGTTCAAAGTTGTGGACACCTTATAGCTTCTCCTGCTAGGCTGCAGATGCGGATGTGTACTGAATACACAAGGGTATTACTACCATCCAACTGTAACCATTTTAGTTAGACGCCCAGATCTTATTTTCTCTATATAGGCTATGGATCTTTCAAAGCATCTGGACATACTGAATTCCTTGGAGGCTTCTTACTGACTACACAGAGGGCCTCCCCCCACAACGCCACTCCCAATATCACGTTTTAGAGCTCTTCACTGGAGGACAAAAGATCTGACATAAATGACTGAATATTCAATAAACCTAACGAATGAGAAGTAAAGACAAAGAAACAAAAAGGCCAAGGAAAGCTAAGAAGCGCATGCAGGAAGACACGCTCATCATAGATTTGGACTGAAGGCTGATTTCATTTTCCCAACAATGCAATTAAAGTAAACATTCAGCCATTAAACAGAGCAACTATATCCTGGCTATTTACATTAATATTTTTATTAACATGTAAGTTAATAGTAATAGAATATGATAATAATCACAAAAGAACTTATACAGAAATACAGCTGTAGAATAGAGGTAAAAAAAATAATCTTCCCATTCTAAGAAAACGCAGTAATGACAACTGCAAAGCCCAAACAAAGAATGGCAAAGACCAAACAGAGACTCTTCAGCAGATATTCATGCAATGAGATGTTTAATAACGCATGTAACATTTTTTAAAAGATCTTCTTTCTTGAAATTTGCTTTACAACCACAACGACGTTCCACACTGGTCAAATAGTCCAAAACTAGGAATGTCCCTTTGGAGTCTGACAGCTGCCTGTTATTAGTTTTATCCATTCAATCTTTAAATCCCAAACTCAGAGGTTACTGGTGTAGGTCAGCTGTGAGACTATGTTGACTCTCTTGCCATTCGACATGGAAAACTAAATAACAAAGTCTGCACTATGTCAGCAAGCATTTCACATTCTTCGGTTTGTCATGCAAAACACAAAGACCCTGATACAGTTCAAAATGGTCTTTGTATCTACAATCTTGTTTACCCTTGGAATACAAGCTTAATTTCCCACATGCCTAGAGTATTTTAAAAGCCACTTCATACAACAGAAAAGACGGTGCTAATCTCTGGCAATGGAACAAGAAGTATCAAGGGTTTCAGCAGAGACTCTAAATCAGCAGACAGATCAACTTTACACTTGCACACAGAATGTGGGTGTGCATGAAAGGAAATGTAACTGCAGGAATAACTATTTCCAGTGATACAGGATCATGATTTTACCATCCCCAGGTGCAAACTATTGAGTAGCTTAAATTATGCAGCTTTTCTATTTCTATAGAATCAGTATCTGTAATTCTGAAAAAGATAAGGTTCTTTCACCTGTATACAGGTAGCAGTGCAAATTTCTAGAAGGGACAAACTGTCCACAGTGGAATATATGGAACATATGGGCAAAAGGAGGGTCCCAACTCAGACTTTTTGAGTTGTTCTTTTGAGGCACTAGCCATCTTCCACTAGAGTTGTAGTGAACTTCAGCTCCTGACTTAAGCATTTTAATTAGAAGCAGAGATAGAAATAGCCCCTAAAATATAAAGTAATGCAGAATCAGAACCACAGTAACTAAAGCAGGAAACTACACATAGGGAAGGAAGTTACAACATTAAATGCACTTCCTAAAGCCTAGATCCTGCCTGTCTTTGGCATTTATACCTAAACACAAAACAATTTCAAAGATGGGTTTTAAAACTGCTGTGGCAGGCTAGCAAGTAAAAATTGTCTAATTGTCTAGTCTGCTAACTCTGGAGGAAGTAGGTTGCAGTTGCAGGTTTGTGGGTTTTTTTTTTTTTTTTTTTTTTTAAACAGAGCTGAGTGGCAGAACTGCACCTCCTCAATGGAAGAAAGTTCTTGAGAAAGGTGAGGAACTGCTCTCAATTGTTTTGTCAGTCTGTGAGGCTCCTAAACCAGGTATTAACTAAAAGAGAACAGAATAATTCTTTGCTTACTCTGCTGGCACAGGGATGCACATAGGTCCTATATGCAGTAAAATTTGCTTTTGTTTGGCCATGTATAAATGGAAAGCGGACTTTTCCATAGGAAATCAAACTGCATTTTTATGAAAAGTTAGTTAAATACAGTGCACAAAACTGCTCCAATAACAAAACCCCTCGAATCAATTATGCAGCCATTATTGTTACATGACATGATAATCTAGAGCCAGGACAGAAGAAACAAATACAACCTCTGCTAAAAAATGACCTCCCCCCTTAACTCCTCCCCTCCTCAAAACTCCTTCTAGCCTTCAAACAGCCCCAGACCTCCCTAAGATCACTGTTAGAAGCAAACTCTTTGCAGACATCACCTAATGAGCAAAATCAGACCAAGCCCAAGAAACAAATGTAAAACTTCCCAACATATCTCCATAGCCTCATACCTCTCATAACAGAATTGACATACTCACCGAAACCTATTTATGTACTTCCCATGAATTAGCTTACGTCATCCAACGTACCATATATGTCCCAAAAAGTATGAGAGTGAAAAAAAAATCATCATTACCGTGCCCACTAAATGAATTCACATGCAGGCCACAAAGCTGAAAAGAGCCTAATTACCAGAGAGCACATTTCTCACACAGCAACCTCCTCTCTGACCTCTAAAGTTCTCTTCTTCAAGGGAGGACTATGAGCATTTTCAAAGAATAAGCCAGAGAAATAAAATAACAACTTTGGCGGATATTAAAAGCATGGATTCAATAGAGAGACACACTTTCCAGCCTGTAATAATTTGCTCTCTCTCCCCAGTAAACCCCTCCAATGTTACACAGACGATAAATTATCCATCTCTTTCTCTTTTCTACAGCACATAAACATGATATCGTTTCTTTCCTTCCCAACTCCTTCTCCTCTGCTTCTTAGGTATTGAGTGCCTTTCTTTCACAGCTACCCTAAACTACTAACCCAGGCAAATTTAGAGCAACTGTTCTCTTACTTCTATTTCAGACCTGAAGGAGAGCTTGTGTGCCCAAAAGCTTGTCTAGTTTCACCCACTAAAACTTATCCAACAAAAGACATACTTTCCTTGACTAACTTTGCCTTGTTTTAAATAAAATGTCGTCTTTCCTTTTGGTGCTGCTAATTTGAGCCTTCAGGTATAGCTAACTCTGCCTTTGCTTTCAACTATTATTTGTTGCTTAACTTTGGAATTACTTTATGTAACCCAAAACCGCTTTGGACTGCAGCTTGTAAAAAGATCTTTTGCAAAATAAAAGTATATGGTATTGTGATTCTAATCAGCAGATCCTAAGGCCATAAACTTCAAAGAAACTTTGCAATGCAAATTTCCTTGCTTCTGCTAGCCAGTTTTCAAGATAAATGTGTGATCTTTCAAAGACAGAGAGAGAGAGGTATCTGAAGGTACCAAGGTACAACTTGCATATTTAGGCAGAGTAGTACTTTTTAAACTCACTGACAAAATCCAAACAGATCATCCAGCACAGCAGATCTGTTAGGCATGAATAATCTTATCGCTCCTATGACTTTGCTGTTAAGTAACTATATAAGAACTTACATTTACAATGACTCACGGCACAAACATAGTGAGCAATGAATGATGAGACATTGGCACTTATTTATTTTAACTTACAAAATTTAGAGACTTTTAAGTCATGCTCATTTAGTATCTAGGATTCTTATGTTGGGGTGTTCCACTATCCTACTGAAGGAAAAATGGGAAAAGTAGAACTTATAAATGATCTCAGTTATAGCAGCTATATGCAAGTGCAACCATTAGGGCTTTCGGGAAATGAAGGAACTGTGGATTGATGGTATGAAATGTGCCTGGTAAAGTTGTAACAGCTTAGCAGCATCTTTCCTAGCTGAGACCTCCTGAAGTCTGTAGATGACTCCAAGGGGTACAGGTATCCCTCTTCCTGACAGGGAGGACATCCTCCCTCCATGCTCCGATTCACATAATACACTACATAAATTCCTCCACAAGTTCATTTACTGTGAAACTCCACAAACACTGATGTCAGCACTCCTGAGGGAGCCTCAGAGGAGTAGGTGATGCTTTGGGGGAAAGAGATGATGGGAATACCACTGTCACTGAGAAAAAATTTACAATGCAGAAATATCTATTTATTTTTACAACAGTGCTGTCCATCTGAAGATCAAAATTTAACCCAGGTATGTTTTAACATTTTAGGATAAGGACTAGATTAAACTCCAGGCACCTTTTCTGCTTTTCTTATGCATCATGCTGCCCTTGCTACAGTAATAAAACTACAGTCATCACGTATGACTGATGGGAAGTAATGAGATACTATTCTTGATGGATATACTCCCTGAATGGAGGACTTTACTCCTCACCTGCAAAGCCAGGAACTACACAGACACCTTCATTTAGCTATAGCTGCATTTTGTCAGTTAAGACGTAAAACTGCAAACACACACATGAGGACTTAAAGGTTGTCTTACCTTACTATACAAGTACTTAGCATAATAAAGATCTTAACAAAATTATGTTTTCTCTTACATGGTAATATTTTTCCATTGTCTACTATAAAATAGTGCCTAAAAAGAAGAAAATTTAATGCATCTTCTAATGCTATACCCATCAGCACCGTGTCTGTAATAGTATTCTCTTTTCAGTGGAATTTGCCTCCTTCCACAAGCAATGACATCTCCATCTCTCCCCCCTTTCAGAATACGACAATGTTATCTCCAACTTGATGACATGCTTCGACTTGCTTTTCAGCTCTTCTCAAGTGTAATCCTGCTTCCCATGGTTATCAAGGTAGTCCAACAAACTCCCTCCAGCATCGAACGCTAATGCATTTTTTTAATAATCTCATCACTTTAACAGGAGTCAGTAAGTTAACTTGCAGTTAGTGAATCTAAATGTACTGCAGTCTAAGGATTTTCTGCCATGAACTTGAAGCGTTGTCTATTACCAAGAGTCAAGAAACGTATAAATATTCTTCACATGTTTTTATAAAATGGAAAATAAGAGTAAAATATTACTCTTACCTATTTTTGAAAGTCATAATTTTTACCATTTTTATAAATTACTATAAATAATAGCATTTGAAAACAAATCTTTATTCAGTGGCGCTCTAACTAATAGTGATAGGTTTGTGCTTTGAATGTCCTCTGCCTTTTTGCTCTGCTACTGTTTCACTTTCAGTTTTTCCTTCCTGTTTCCTTTCCTGTTCCTCCCCTGATACCACATGCTGATCTGAGATTATCCAAGCCTCTTGCCAAAAGCACAAAATGCTTCTGACTACCAGGAGCCAGTTTCAGTTGTGAGTTCCTCTGACAGCTAAACTCAATGCAGTCTTGTTTTAACTGCAGAGTAACAAGAGTATGCTCCTAATTGGTAAAGATCTGAACTATGGTACAGAAACACTCTGAAAAAACAGTTCAATCCTATCAGTGCTTGACATGCGAGCCGTGTTTTACCTACAGTCCACAAATGCTGTAGCTGTTCAAAGTACAAAGACAATGTAATCTGATATCTGATGAGACGGCGCCTTGTTACAGTCAGAAGAATGCTTTCCAAAGGACAAGCTGGAAATAACTTTTTATGCCTTATACTCTTCCGCAAAGAGTTGTAATTTACATAGCCTCAAATTAAATTATAAATGTGCAAGAACTCACACAATAACCAATTAAATTCTAACACTGAAACAATTCAAGTTAATCAAGTATGAAGTAGTTATTTAAGCGCTCCATCACTGAGCCTTTAAGAGAGAGTCATACAGACATTTCCTTAACAGCAGCCTTAAAGTTACTCTTGACAAACTCACATTCATTAACAATCTCCTGACCTATTCAGGTAGATATAAGTCAACACAGGTCTGAGTTACCTTATCTAAACAAAAGGTTATATAAATAAGCAACTATAGAAAGATTTATTCAAATCTGTATTTCAAATTTTGACCCTCTATGGATTCATAAATGTGCATACAGGAATGTAAGGGCAAAAATAAGTCTCAGAATCAAGCAGCTGTGCCTCATGATGTAAAATGAATGTAAATAACCAGATGGCGAACACCAGGCTCATACACATAGAAGAGACAAAACCATAGGTGGCTAATTTACAACCTTTCAAAAAAATCACAAACTAAATAAAAAGGCATTAAAAATGCTCTTTGTTCCATACAAACACAAATTGTCTTGAAGTGAATAAATAAGCTCAGCTGTGTTGTGCAATGATTCCATTAACCTTGCAATCAAGCATTAAATTAAACTGCCTAGTTGGATTTCCCTGCTGCAGGGGAAAACGTACCTTGTAAGGTCTGCGCTCTGTGTTAATAGAGCTAACGTGTAAAAGCATCACAACTAGACTTCTACAATTAATAACACAAGAAACTAAACAAGTGAGCAAATTGCAAAAATTCCCCTGATAACTTTTTAATGATTAACCTAATGCTTACAGGTTCACAGCCTTTCATACTAGTTCTCCCATGCATCCCTTAACATCTGCTCTGAACAAGCTAAATTTGAACTTCATACATGTTTTCTAGGTATACCTATAAAGCAGCTCAGAACTCCTGCTTGTCTCTGTTCACAGAAGCAAGCAATTCATTACTGCACCATGTGATTAAACTCCTTTTCCGTATGCCAATTTTAATCTGGCAAAAATGCAGCTGAAACCAAGATTAATTTTTTATTTAAACTGTGTATTTTGAGCAGCAGCAACCAAAGAAGAGATATTTTTAAACTGCTGCCACTATTATCAGAAAGTTTTGACCGTCTAAGGTAAAAAGGGCTGCATTCTAAACAGAAAAGACTGAGTCGAAACAACGCATAACAACATCACCAAACCTGGGACCAGGTTAATTTATCCATGATACTGTGTCGCAGCTAAATTACCAGCCATACATAATCTTTATCATGTGTAAAGTCACCCCCTCTCATCTGAACTAAAAGAATTAGTTTCAAAGCTATCTCCATTCTCTCTTTATTTTTTCTTCTTTCATGCTCTTTAATGTTTTTCTTCCAGTGAGTATATTCTTTGATTTCGCTGAAATAATTGGTATAAACTAGGGCTGCATTTTCTCTTCAGTGTGTCACAAACCTATTCTAAATGGAATCTATTTACACAGCAATAATATCTTTTGTGGAACATAAGAAATCGCCCCTCTTGTGTTGTGTTTTCAGTAAAGCAGCTTAGCAAATATTACGTGAGATTAATTTACATATCAAGAGAAAATGTTACAAGTACAGATAATATTATAGGGGAAAGAATCAATAACTCATATATCACTAGCTCTCCAGAAGGCTGACTGTTAATTAAATATCATTTATATTAGAAGAATTCTGCATTGTAAACATATTGCTACAGTTAACGTGGCACTGTTCAGATGCCACAGTAACAGACGAGGATGATAGTTTGCTTACGATCACTCACTACCTCAGCATAACGTTCCTCAGGCATTCAGTTTGGAAGGAGAAGCAGCAGCAACAGGTTGATGCCATTAAAATCAAAAGTACTCTTTTAACCCTTTTATCTCAACTCTAGCAGAATATAGGTCTCATTATTATCCATCTCCTTGTCTTCCTGTATGATCACACTCCCATAAATTATGGGATTTTAGTCACCTGACTAACACCTGATCTTTGGACTTGACTGTTCACACTGAAATCGCTGGACTCAGAAGAATCAGCGCAAGTGAGAAGAGAATTAGGCCTTTTATAGTCCAAATACTATTAAAATAGAATTTTACAGTTTTCTTGTGTTATGCCCTGTGCACAAAAGCCCAGATGAGAAGTCAATAAAACAAGCATAAGACAAAGTCAGTGTTTATTCTGGCACCTCTGTGAATGTATAACCTGATATACCCTGGAGAAGCTTACAGGCTTGTATGCAGTATCTGAAATCCCAAAGCTATTGAATTGAGTTCCAGTGTACATTAGATATAACTGAAACCAAATGCAAAATCATATCCAAGCATTTGCTGGATTAGAGCTTACCTATCAGCATCTCCCAGGCCCAGTGAAGTATTACGCTGCATCGTCTCCCGCACTGCAGCCATCCCATCAGGCAGCCGGTTTAATCTTCGAGTATAAAGGCCCAGACCACCATCAGTCATATACCTTTAAAACAAAAACCCAAAATGTCATGGTTAGTAAATCAGTAAACCTTTTAGATATTCCTGTACCTTGTACCTTCGCCGTGATTTTAATCATATATTGCATTTTTCCTACTTTGGGTTGAGGATATTACGCAGATAATGAAGCAAGGAAAGCTTTACTCTTGATTGCACAGGAGTTCTTTGTGGAGTCTGGACTTAAACATTGCCTTTCTCTCATTGTTCTCAACTGTATTTTGCAGCCTCTCCCATCAGTAAGAACTGCATTTGAACATACTGGTGACAAAGAAAGAATTAAGGATGCCTAGATGCAAGTAATTTAATATTTATGAATGATGCTATTAGTCACTCCTTACTGTCCAACAAACGTGCAAGATGTATCATCCTGAACCATTTTGCATGGACTAAAACAACATCACGGAAATCTCAAACCTGTTGAAGTTAACTGCAAAAATCCCATTGACTTCACCCTAGATTTTGTCCATGGTCCATGAACAATGAATATCCTAAGACATATCATCAGAAATCTAACTTGCCACATGAAGCAAAAATTTTTTTCAACCTTGTTTTGGTCTCTACATTGTGCTCTGTCTTCAGCCGTGATCTGTATTCCTAGAGATAGCTGCAATTAAATAGCGTTGTTATCCTCAGATATCAAGAAGCACCAGGTGAATATATGGTACTTCACAAATTGCTATGATGGCACATTTCTCACATTCTGGTTTAGACAAATAAAAACTGAATTTTAAAGAGAACAGAGATTGCACTTCTTGGACAAGAATTAATAAGTGTTGTGATCACAACACAATATCCTCATAATAATGCAGGCTGTGTGTTATGTATCTAGCATTTTTGCTGAAGTCCGTACCTATGCAGACAGCAATAATCATAACGCAATGTGACCTGAGGATCTCAAAAGCCTTCTAAAATCTAGTAGACAAACACCTAATATATTTCCACATGGAAGACAAAAGCTCACATTTATACACGAAGAAACAAAATCATATAGGTTAGCTGCTCAGCTTAACACAGTTAAGTCAATATGATAAAATTAATAAAAGACTGATATTTGGACAAACCACAGAAGGCCTCGTTTAACAGCAATTGTGACACGCTTAAGAAGAGATTTCCAGACTCACAACTTGAGTGGTAATCAAGAAAAAGACAGTTTAAAAGACGCAGAACCACACAGCACTTTGGTGTAGTACGTTAATAAAACACTGTGGTATATTAATAAAACACTGAACTGAAGAAGTTACTCCAGCCTTTTCTTCCTGAATAGCTTTGCAACAAGCTGCACTACATCAATCTCTCAACGATATTTTCAACGTTTTTCTGGCCTTTCATGAAAGTAAAATGCAAACAAGTTCAAAGCGTCAAAATAAAACAAGAGGATTTTGCTCTTGTTTTAGTTTCATTCCTAAAAGTATTTCTGATCACAACACATACAGATATACTGAAGCTAGCTTTAAACTTGAGAAGCAAGTCCCGCTCGGCTCGAGATGTTTGTATGCACCGAGCTCCCTGCTACCGCAACCAGCCTGCCAGCCCAGCTACTTTTACATGAGCAGTACAGGTAGTTGTGTACACGCACCATAAAATTTTTCGCACAACCGTTTGAGAGTTAGGTACATGCAACAGCTCTAGCAGTACAGTGCTATCTCTGGCATACAGCTGCACCTGTGACCTACCTCGCTGAGTACGGCGTGGCAAAGCTTGTCCCCTTTGCATTCTTTAGCCGCTCTTAGTGCAACAACAGCAGCTCACAGAACGGCAGCCAGACACACAAGACATCTTCCTCTTCCTTAAAAAGGCACATAGCTTTTTCCCTTGCAGCAAGACTTCCTCATTCACAGCAAGAAGGGAAAGACACTCCTGGCTTCAGGCAACAACCCCTCTACCCTTGAGAGGGAACGCAGTAAAGCAGATAGCACACGCTTTGTTCCCGCATTTTTTCCACTACTTTCTTCACAGATGTTACTGCAACAGATGTGGTTGACCGCGAAGTCAAATTCAATCACTACACTTATAAAAATGGGATGGTAAACAGGCAATAAACCTTGCACAATCTGCTGTTTAGCATTTGAGTTAGCTGTATGACTCTGTAGAGGGCCTTCCCAGGAACAACCGAGGAGTTTCTCCAGGGAGTTTAACAAAGAGGTTGCTAAGCTAGTGAAGTCGGACGCAAGACTATTCTGCGCTCAGCAACGTCTGTGGGGACAAGATTCTCTAAACTCATAAACAAAGGCTGTAAAAAGCAAGGCGAGCGGCTCCACTGTAACTTGTGTGGAATTTGCCTTAGGTGTTGTATTCTAACGTTTGTTTGACGCAGTTTATAAAAATTTTATCATGGAAGAACATTCCTTTCCTTAAGCTACTAAAAGAAAAGTGGAACTTAAGACCATACTGTTCTACAAACACGCAAAAAGCATTTTGCAAAAACACCTAATGTACATAGGCTAATTGGTTTATTGCAGTTACTTGTCTGCACACGCAACGTGCTTCTGTATGAATGCCTATTATATACATTTGAAAACGCAGCTTTTAGCTCTGCTGTCAGACTTTACCATTCTCTGGCATACGACTAGTCCTGTGATTAAAAAAAAAAAAAAATCAACTAAAGTTAAAAGAGACTGTTCTCCATATTTATTATACAGAATGTGTTACATGAAACATATTACTCTTAAGAGTTAGTCATACTGAAGGCATTGGAAAACCTCTTTACTAATATAAGATTTCATCCTCTACATAAAAGCTCAGCCATCTGATGGATTAGAATAATTCTGCAGTTGCATCAAATGAAAAAAATAAGTCAGATTTTCCGTGCTGCTAAGCATTCATGAATCCTACATAGGCCAACGGAAGCTACATGACTTTTGCATCTTTGACAATTATATTATGAGTTTTTTGAAGTAAGACACAGTAAAAAAAGCAGATAATAAAATAGGACTTTTACCAGCTATACCAATAGGACAGGTTTCTTACATGTAGGAACAACAAGATATAAATTTTTGTATTTTGAAAGAGATTTGTGGAATCACAGATTTAAAGCTTTATGTCTGTATTTCTACTACACACAATGTCTTATGCCCAGAAACGTTTAATTCCAAAAAGATGCCCAAAGCAACGATGCCTTAAGTCCTATATGAAACGGTGATGTTTCATCATGGTAGCATGGGGAAATATTATCTTCTGAACGCTATATAGAGAAATGCATTCAAAATACAGGATTCTCTACTATCCACAGGCTAATCAGGAGAAAAGACAGTAAAAGATATTGGTATCACCAACCTCCAGTCATTGCTCTCTCCTCCTTCCCCTACCTCCCTTCAAACTTAAAATCACTTCGGCTCTCAGAAGTCATCTTGCCTTTATGAATACAACATTATTATTGCTGCAGAATTTCGTCTTATGACAAAGGAGATATTAACAAAGGAGATATATAACAAAGAGATATTTTTCTAAAGACCGTCTTAAAAGGTTTTAGTCAGGGAGCAACAAAACCAAGAAACATTATCCTACATATACACATAAACACCTTTATCATTTCCTATCTAATTCTCTGCCTCTATATACTGAGAAAAATAGTCAGTGATGTAAAACTATATTTTAAATACATTTGAACTTTTGAAGGTTCCAGTTACTCAATGTGGTTTGCCATCAAATTGTATCTGTAGCAGAAGAGTACAATGGTCAATGAGTTTATTTTAAACACACTTTTAACTGTCACTAAGAAAAAGATGGAGGGAAATTAAAGAGGAAGGCATAACTGATCTTATGAAGTATAAATATGTTGATGGGCCTAATTCTAAAGGTACTTAATGCTATCTAAATTTATTGCCCCACTGTACACCTATATGATAAGTAATGCTACTACATTGTTTGTTCAGCAGTGTTAGTTGGTACCTGTTCACTTCTGTAGAGAAGTCGAAACTACCCTTGGTGACCTGGCACATGTCGCTTCATTTAGCTCTCAAATGGAAGCTTCTAAATCAACCTCATATATTCTGAATAAAGATGAAAAGGAAGACCTTCTTCACTGTCTTGCCTTCACAAAGTTCAAAGCTTGTAAAAAGTTACATTCTAATCCAACTTAGACTGATGTATCACACGCATAGCTTCCACATCCAATTACACAAATATGATCCTTCCTACAAGTGCAGCAGTAGTCAGTGCTATGGCTGTGTCAGAACATATCCGTGCACTGTGAGCTGTAGCGAGGCAGAGGGTAATTCTAATAATTTTTTTTTTCCAACACCTGCCACAACCTCTCCAGCTCCTGAATACAGGCAAAATTTTCTTTGATATAACTTTGTCTCCTGTACAGTGGCCCACTGCAGTCTAACCACTGTTATTAAGCCAATTATTTATTAGTTTTATTTCTTTAACTTTTCTTATTAAAAAATATGACAAATTTGTACTAAATTGCTAGATTTGTGAATTATCAGAACACTGCAAGCACATTCAGTGCTAAAACAAGTACTTTGAAATATTTTTCTACCTGCACCAACATAAGGAAAAGTTTAAATACATGATATGGGAAAATGTGTAGTATCCAGACTCTGTAACTTTTATACAGATGGGTAAATTCTAGACGCTCAAAAAATCTAATAGCTCAGGTTCTTTTAGGGATGGTACCAATGGACAATGGGGATGACTACCTTTACTGAAGTCAAATATAGTAATACATATGGATTAGGCAGTGATGACATCAGTTAAAAAGTGCTTCTAATTTCTAATCTTCTCAGAGATTAGTGAATGATTAATACCCATCTCCAAAGCTTTACTCTTAATCAATATGAAAATAAAATTAACTAACCCTCTTTCTTTTAATGTAAAAAGACTTTGGTTAAACAAGAGCGGTATTATGCACTTCTAACACACAACTGGAACTTCCACAACACTTTCTAGGTGATACTTTTTTCTAAAAAAATTGGCCTCCTGCCCTGTTTTACAGGCATAAAAGAATCTGCTGTGGAGTTCCCAGGACAACCCGGACCTTTAAACTTCTCTTTTTTTTTCCCAATACACCCTTTCTGTGCCTCTGAAATTTTGAGTGGCATAATAAGTCCTTCCAAGTGCAATATTTTTAGGCTATTTCTGATGCTGAAGTGATTTATTTCCCTTTCATGAAAAGCACACACAGGAAACAGGACCAGGTTATGCCAGGGATCAGTAAAATCTAGCAGGTTGAGCCACTTGACTTCTGCCTGCGCTCTGTGCTTGCCCTTGCACCTAGACAGCCAACAGATGTCTATAGGTCAACAGCCAACAGCTTGTTTTCACGGTCTAACAACTCTACCACTTTGTATACATTCATTCCACCATTTAATCTAGGAATGGGATTTTTCCAGTTTGCAAAACAGATAGCCAAGGGATAGGAATTCTTCACTTAAGCATCAGGGAGAGGAGGAGCAGCGGGCACACCCACGCCAGTGACGCGCTGGGCAAGCCTTCCCTCGGCAGCCCAGCTTCGCCAAGCTGTGCAGCGCCGGGCCCGTGAGCAGGAGAGCAGCCACACGCAGCCACCAAACATGGCTGGCTCTGGCCGCCCCAGGCACCTGCCTCCCGTCTGGCACCGCTCCTGGTGCGAGGGGAGCTGGGGCAGAGCTGGCCCGGGTGCCTCCGCAGCCGCACCAGAGAATCGCCCCGCAGCACAGCTACGTGGAACCCAACGCTTTGGGGAATTACAGCTTTTGGATTATTGTAGGCAACCACATATGCTTTAACACTCAAAAATATTCTCGTTCAGCCTCAGTAATAGCACCGTTACGCTGAATGTTTTCCTGCAAACGTTTATCTTGATTAGGCTTCAGTTGCTGCGTCCTAGCGATCACTAACCGCTGGAAACACTGGTCATTACAGTCAGTTAAATAAGATCAAGAGGTTCAACAAGCTTTGAATATTAGAGAAGGAGTCCAACTTTGCCAGTCACATCCCCAAAAAAGTCTCCATTGCTCTTTCTGAAGTATGATAAATGTGATCAAAACATTCCTGTTAGTGTAACCAGGCATTTGTTTTAAGTACGGCTTTAAAAGAACCTATGCTGTGCTCTTAGCCTAACTGAAGAATCATGACAACCCCAAAGGTCTCCAATTAGTATAAATTTGGTATGCCTTTTTTGTTATGGCTTTGATATTGGAGCAGATGCTCTTCCCCTACTTTTCCCCCCCGAGTTCTTCCAAACATGATTCTTGCCTGACCAGTCTCCACTCCAATGACCACCATCAGCACAGTAGTCATCTTTCTAACCAAAGAGTTGAACATATATCCTGTCCACAAACCTGCCTTAAATTAAAAAAAAATAACACAAGGAACAACCAGCCTGGGATTCGGTGTTGTGTTGAAATATCAGTTTTTGATCCAATGAATTTCAACGTTTCAAAGGCATTCAGGAATAGGATCATGTCCTGAACTTTCAGCTTGGTACTGCTAACACAATGTCCAAATCTTTATTGTTCAATCCAAATACTACCTTTCAGGTTCACAGAAACCCAAATCTAGTGCTCTTTCCATTCAAATTTTCATTTTATATTTAAGGTAGCTGGATTTTATGGAGATGGTGTGAGTCTAAATTATAAATTAATAGACTTTTATTAATAATCAGTAACTATTTCTAATTAATGATCCATCATTAAGAATATAAATTAATAAGCT
This sequence comes from Struthio camelus, assembly GCF_040807025.1. NCBI lineage: Eukaryota > Metazoa > Chordata > Aves > Struthioniformes > Struthionidae > Struthio > Struthio camelus. Next base: position 31,666,384 of record NC_090946.1, read on the forward strand.
AACTAATAAAACATGCTTTGAACATGCTCAAACACAAATCTGGAATAAGCCAGAAAAAACAATCTATGACTGTCACTCTCAAAAACGATAGTCATTGCGGGGAAGGAGGAGAGCCCTGTTCCACTAACAGGTAAGAAAGAAGAAATGAGTTTATGCAAAACTTCAATAAATTACGTTTTAATTTCACAGTTTACTTGGAGAAACCTCCCAACTATAAAGAACAAATAATAGTCGCTTTTTTCACACTGTCCAAAAGTAGTCTAGAAGCAAAAAAAAATTCACCTCCCTAACTTTGTCCTCAGACCTTTTTCTGGGAAAAATCAAGTGTCAGAAAGAAGTAGTTTCTGTGAAATCAATACTTTTCTACCTGGAGATGAAGTAAGACTGCCTGGCACATAAGCCATTCAACAGCCATCAGATGGTAACAATTTTTGGTCACTGATGCCCAGGGCTACACTTATTTCTACATGTCTCCTCACCTGGATCTGACTTTTTAAAAGTCTACAGGTCAGTTGCTATAAAACTTCCATTTGCTGAAGGAAGGAATACGAAGAGATGTCAGTGATTGCTGCCACTGTAGGTGAAATCTTAGATTTGCCCTATCACCTATTTGCCTCAGGACACTGGCTTCTTATTAAGCTTCTGAAGAAACTGGTTTCCTGTGGAGTGAGCAGTCCTATTAGATGTAGTTTCAGAAAAGCTGGTAGAATATGAGAAAAAAATATTACATTGCAAGAAAGCATCTCTCAAACTACTGGGTCCATTCCTGTTTTAGAGCAAAGGTCTCTTCTAGTGTATAATCCTCCTTCCAGCACTGACTCAATCTTTCTTTGTCAAATTCAACTTAAGCTATACGCTCCTCAGGGAAGAGGCTTGCCCCATCAGCATTTTTGAAACTCTTTACAAATGTAAATCAGCACATCCAAAAAAAAGACACAGATTAGGCACTGAAAAGCCTCCATTTAAGATAACTAGACATTCAAAAGTTAGAGTTCGTAGAGTAAGATATTACATTATAATGTATTTTTATATTATATTAAGTACAATATAAATACTGTATTCACTGGATTTTATGTTCTCTATGTGCGCCTCAATTCCTCCACCTTTCTGCAGGCTGTTTATGAAAAGAAAGAATGGGTTAAAACTTTACTTATTCCTCTTGTCTATCTTGGAGTTGAACGCACCCTCAGAAATGAATGGAGCACTGTATCTTGAAGAAAACCTCTTGGCTATGGCAGTGAGAAATTTCAAATGCCAATATTAACTATTAACAGCCCCTTGAAGGGCTTCAAAGAAACCAGGTGTTTAAAATGTGTTTAAGAACATAGCAAGACCTGAGAAAACTCATGGGAAGAGAGTGGGACAGACCCTCCTCAGACTTTACAGAGGATTTGGGGCAGCTCTCTACTCTTTGACTACTTTGCTAAGATACATTAGGATTGAAGAATTTCTGCTGTTGTAACCACATGACCAATACAAGCATAATTATTTATAAGAAGCAATCCTGCTTACTTATATTTATTGCAGTTTCCCACATTTTTCCTAAAAGATTGTGTCTTTAATTCTGAGCAGGTTCAGTTCACTCTGATGAGGCACTGAGTTAATCCTAAGTTACCTTGTCTCAGAGTTGGGAAGGCTGCCATGCCCGCAGAAGTTAGGCCATGGGAGATGGTAAGTCTGAGGTCTACAGCAAAGCCTCTCTAGCACAAATCTATGTCCAGGATACACAGATTAAAGGTGAGCAGCTCCAAAGGGTAATTCAAAAAACTTCCTATAGAGTGAACACAGAGTGGCTTCGAGTGTCTGGAGTCCCACTTCTCTCCAGAGCTTAAGAGCCTGAATCAAGATAACCAAAGGCTGGTAGCTCCAGCTATTGAGGGCCCAGGCAGGAACCTAGTCCTAATGGAAAGCACATAAGCACTGCTTGAAGGAAAACAGCAGTGCTCTCTTGCTTACCGCAATGGTTGTGACGTCCCTTTCTTTTACATAATACTTTAGTTCTTGATGGATGCTGGACTTAGTTTCCTTCTCTGCCTGAAGAGATTAAAAAGCACATTTCTCAGCTCACAGAAGAATTTATCTAACAGCCAGACAACCTAACGCTACCACCAGACTAAAAGCTTTTCAGAGGATGGGAAAGTTGCCATCAGTCATCCACCTTATCAAAGCTGGGCCAGTCGGCATGAAACCCAAAAGATTCAGTAAGCTGGAAGGTTTACCCATACGAAGGAGAGTAAATCACAGCCCAGGTGTTATAGCACTTGGAAGGAGGAAGTACTGAGTCCTGGGGTTCTGTTCTCCAGATGCTCTCTGAAATTTATCCAGAGATTTATTAACATAAAGTGAATGACCCACTCTGGAAAAGGAGGCCAGAAACTGTAGCATTTTGCTTCCACTTGAGTGCCTCGTGCAGCAGTGACTGCTTCCTCCTGCAGCCCCCTTTTAAAAAGAAAGCAGTCTTAATTGCATGATGTGAGGGCCCAAACCCTGAGTTTGCCCTGAGTTTGAATGAGGCTGCCGAGACCGGAAAACACGCAAGAGGTCAGACCCTTCACGTGCATAACTATCACTGTGGATCCTAGTGAAACATGGGTGGAAAATCATTACTTCAGGTGTGGCAATGATCACACACACAGCGCACAGATTGCCGCAAGTTGAAGTTACACCTCAATTGGGCAGCTGTTGAATAGGGTTTTGCATATGCCAGTTTTGATTTAGATGCCTAAATCCTTCTCATGATCTATTTCAATGAAAATCATAGAAATAAATCAAGTGATCCATTTCCTATCATCCCCTTTAATTTTGTTAGCTAGAGGAGCTCCTTTTGACCAAAGGAAAACAATGCAGGAATGCTGCTTCTTAATAGATTCTTAGAAGGGAATCGGGAGTGCCGACAGCTACTCCACACTGCAGTTCGACTCAATCGAGCCGAATCCTTCTGCGCAGATAATTCACACTGGCAGAGTGCATATGATTGCATCTCCCTCTACTGGCTAGCCCCAGAGTCGGACCACATTTTGTCCTTTAGAAATAGTCCTTCTGCTCAAATTTTAAAAACCTGTTGGCACTAAAGCAGCAGTTCAAACACTACTGTGGTGTTTATTATAGAAGCAAACACATAAAGCGAGATAATCACTGTAGCTGGATACTTTGGTAGCCATTAATGTTAAGCCTGCATGTACAAGGAAACATCAAACACCACATGAAACAAATGGTGAGTTAGACTTATTGATGGATAGCCTATATGACCTTACACGACCCAAGCACTGTACAGTTGACTGTACAGCAATTTGGGGGAAGAATATAAGGGAATATCTGAATGTCACCAGTTAAACGTTCCCACTCCTAATTGCTGTAAATACTGGGTTTGGCTTTCCAACCAAGTTACTAAATTGTATGAGGTGAAATGATTAAAATGCACAGTCCCAACCGATCTCTAAGGATATGTTTATGACTTACAGATCTATGACGCCTTACTGTTTTGAACTCTAAATAGCAAGAAAAGTTTTATAATAGCGCATTATCTGAGATACTGTTTATGACAAACAATTAAACGCTGTTATAGGCAAGAGATGGAGCTGAAACTGGAACAATTCTTGAATTGAGTGCAATATTTAAGATTATTTAAAAAATATTATACAACATTAATAATATTGAAAATGCCAGTATAATATTCTAGTCATGTCCCTTATAAAGATTTTTTTAAAGTACAGTTCTTGGGATATGGTTTACTGTATATTTAAACACTGCCCTAATTTTTTCTTTTCTTTCTCACAATACTAGGACGTCAGCTCTCTAAATCCAAAAGCTCGTTCTGAACTAGCTTCAGCATAGTTTACTAAAAAGTCGGAAATCAAGGTATCCTAATACCATCTCATGAAGGTCAACATTTTGAGTTTGCTTGGCTACCTTCTTTATTATTATTTGTGCTAACTGTCTATTTACCGCTTAGAGCTACCACTCTACAATGGCAAAAGGATCAAAATGCAAGAAGCCAGTTCCAGCCCAGACATAGCACAGTTCAAATAAACACTACAGCTCACAGGGAGAAAAAGTTAAAATAAACAGCCCCTAATGATTCTTAGTCATGTTGATGTGGTTATATATATAACTTATATGGTTATAGCCATATAAGGAATGCATATGCAGCTTCACCCATTATTTGTACTTGGATGAAATCTTATCACTCACCAAAGGCACACCACTTAAAATGCAATGCCCAATAAAATGACTAACGCACTGTAACTCAAAGCATACTGAAAAAATATTGAGGTAGTCACCATGACAAAAAATAATTCAGTAAAGACTATAGCTAACATTCAGTCAATGTACAGGCTGAAAAGGTTCTTATTCATACCATGATTATCACTCTTGACTTCTAGTTAGCCACACATTACCTGGAGCAGCAACCATTTCTGTTGCAGAGCGCTTAGAGGGAAACAGCGACTCTTAACTACTGTTATCAAGAACAATTTTTCATTAGCAGCAAGATGCATAGTCCTTTTCTTTCTATAAAACCTTAACCCAAATGAAGGCCTGATATGCCACACATGAGCATGACTTCTGTAAAAGATGTATCGCTGTCTGACCGATAAATAGTGCAAACTCAAGCAACTGAAGCACAGGAATCCTATAAATATTGATTATATTATTCAACATTCAGTGAAATCAATCCTCAACTTCAGCTCTTCATATTGTACTCTTATTTGCTTTCTAATACGCATAACCATTAAAATTCAGCCTACAACAGAACTCCGCTTCAACAATGGTTTTGCGCGACGTAGCTGCAGGGTACACAGACCTCTGAATCCCAAAGGTGATTTCTCACTAGAGCACAATTCCCTTATGTGGTGGTTTGACCAGAGCAGCAGCAGGTCATAAAGCCTGATTTCCCATCCCAGAGTGGCCTGCTCTTCCCTCTAATTTCCCTTCATCTAAGTTCAGAATTCACAGCGCTTGAGAAAAAATCCCCATGGAGCATAAAGGCTTGAATAAGCAAGAAGAAATCAGAATCCCATGATGATTATGCACACACACGCATTAAGAGGTTGTGGCAATAGGGATATGGAATGGGAATGTATCAGCCCTACAGCATCAAGCAAATTGGGAGACTAACCAAATGGTACAAAGCGTGGGCCAAAATGTTCTCTCACCCCTAACAGCAGCTTCACCTGTAGGAGGTCAGTGCTGGAAGAGTTTTATTACAGTTTGTTGGAAGGTGGCTGGAACAGATACATTTCTGCAAGAAATTGTTTTGACTAATGGTGTTTGCAGACCAAAAACCATTTCCTGAGAAAATCTGTGACCAACACTAATCAACATACCCACTCTGTTAACTCTGCATAGAAAGTTGCACAAGGGTAACGAAAACAGGGTCAGAGGGTTAATCAAATCAAAGGAAAAGAATTTTAAAGGGCCTTTTTGACCAACAGCTCTGTTTTTCCATTCCAAGGAAAGACAAAAGGGAAATTAACTCTACATCTCATTAGAGAGAAAAGAAGGGGCAAAAGAAGAGTACGGAAAGAACATGAAAGTTAGAAGCTAAAGGGAGACTTAAGTAGACAAAACCTTCTGAACAAATCCAAAAAAGTAATGAGCTAACCTCCTCATCTGGAATGACTGCTTAACTCTTTGAAGTGGACAGGTGAAATGATTCTAGATTTTGAGTTGTCACTTTCTGACAAGGCCTATAAAGCCCCAAGGTCACCCAGCTGTGGGACGAGGTAAATGGCAGAACACAACATCCTGGGATCTTCCTTGCATACTTCCCTCCTTGGACAAATCCTAGTGCTGTTGCTTTGTCATTCTGTCGACATTTGAGCTTCCGTATTAAGAGCAGTTCTTCCCTTTGATCCACACCTGAAGACTTTCTTAGTTTAACAGATATTTTCTGCTTGTTTGGAAAAGATATTCTTTCTAACCCTATGAAATCAATCCTAATTTCTGCCGGAGCTATGCTTGAGCAGACTTAGAAAGGGAGGCCAAATGATACTTCCCATGACCCAGTACATTTCAGAGAAAGCATCAGAAACATAGGGCTAAAATAGCTTATCTTGGCTATTGGATTTATTTTAGCTGTAACAAACATTTTGGCTTCCTTCCCTATCAGTTTGCCAATAAAAACACAGATCCACAGTTTGCAGACTACAGCATTGTAGCCATTTTGAAAATGAAAAAGTGAAACATACACCAGCTAATAAGGAACTATTCATGTTATAAATGCCCTCTTGTGCTGTTTTCCGCATTCAGCTTATGAAAATATTGGGCCTGTTCATCCTAAAGCTGATCTTAGAGATTCATTCTGCAGCAAGTTAACGCTGACACTTTCTTTACAAGCAACCTCTCTAATTTCCAAGTAGTATATTATCCCTCTCCCACAGGGAGGCAATGCTATTCTACTTTCTACTACTGAGCATGAACTGACATTGGGGAAGATAACTCAGGATATGGAGGCTACCAAACCAAAACATCTGGCTATACTGAAGATGACAATTCAGCATTATTAGGTGTCTGTGAGATTCACCAAAGGTAACACCCTCATTTCTTAGACAGAAGGTTTAAATCTCTCAATTCATAGTGGGATTATAGCCAGTGTTGTTATTTCAGCTCAGTACTAAGGACTCCCTTCCAATGGAATCTGCACTTACGGTTAGTCTCCATAGACTATTTAGACCCAGCATTGTGAGGCTGCTTTTAGGAAAGTTCCCTTCAAATGTACACAAATACAGAAGGATAAGCCCTCCAAACTACCAAAATTCGAACTCCGTTAATAATCTGAGAATTAAACTGGGTCTTTCTGACTATGGATTGACCTGTAATACAGATTCTGCCCTTGAAACCTGGCCAATGGTTAAAATAATGATATATAAATCAATAAAACAACCCACGTTAGCTACAAAAGCCTATTTTGCTAAATAAAGGCAACAGACACGGAAGAGAACAACATTTATACACACAACAACTGTTCTTGTCATAACAATTTTAAACTGATACCTCTCTTACCAATCCATTGATACCACTTTTACCAATCTATGGCTGACTACATGAGTAAAAACTGAAAATTATCTCTCCTGTTTAAAGACTAATGGGAAATAAGAGCCAAGTACTCTGTCTCATACTCTACCTCTCGTTAAAAATGTTGTAATGATCAAGATTAGGGGTGAGCTGTAGTGGAGCATATGACTGTTCTGCTAAATGTTATATTCACCAACTGTTGGTTTTTAACTCACTGCTTTGATACACTTTTAGTGACAGAGGTATCAACCAGCAAAAACATGTGTTACTTTATGAGTCCCTTAGATCTAGAATCTAAAGACCAGACTTGTATTTTTGGACTCTGGAGACTTCCGTTTTATACTCTACAGGATGACAGTCACAGAATAGGAAATGATACATGGAGATGAAGCCACAGATTTCTCTGGAAACATCATTCATGAACTTAACAGCTTTATTATTATTTCCTTTTTCTCAATGTGGAAGCTGAATGTTATCCACTGACTAAAGTTCAGTCTTCACTGAATCTGCAAGGCCTGGGGCTCCTCTAGGGTACGAACAACAGAAGCTGGAAATGACAGTTCTGCCAGGGACACTGCTTAGTTTTTACTACAGGCACTCTACGGAAACCATGGCACTACTCAGAATTTATTTTTCCTCACTTCTAGACCAATATTACACATGCAAGTTTGAGTGAAGGCCATAGTCCTGAGGAAAAGCAATAACTGTTACTACAACAAACATGACAAGACTCAGATATAAGCTGATTTATTTTGCAAAAGCACAGGCAATTTTAGTGATATGATGCATTACTAATGTAGTAAAAGCTAAAGGTGCTTTCATGTGAAGTAGAATTTTACTTTTTTTTTTTGCATTGGTTTCTTTACTATATGCTCCCCAAAGAAGGAAATCTAAATAAAGTCCAACTTTTCAAGAGAGAGTGAAAACATCCATCTACTGAGAAAGGACAGCATGAACAGTGGTTTCCAGATTGCTTCCCGGTTAAATTACTGGCAAAGCAGCAGCTGGATTCCAGCTTTCTGCTTCAAGAACAGACACTAAATATCCCAGCTAAGCCAATGGTACAACAAACACTACTATAAACATTGTGGAAAAGTAAAGGATGTAAGGTAGTCAAATAGGCTAAAAGGCTGTTATAAAAATAAATAAGTAAAGAGATAAATATGTCATTTTCAGCTCAGTAATCATTTTTAATATCAGTCTAAGACTGATATATTTGAGCAAAGAAAAATGACTATGCTTTCTGGAAGGAAATGAGCACTGACATACTGGAGCAAAGAACAAATGCTTTTTCCAGTCAAGGCAAAAGCAAAATGTTGATGTAAAACCTTCTTAATAATTGTCTATCAGTTCGTATTTTTGCACATTAACTTGTTCTTTAGACTATATTTTGCATGTGCAACTATTTCACCCTATACACTGCAGTGCAAACTCATTTCCTTTCAGTGAACTTTCTCCTAAAAGTTCAGATAGTAAGAGGGTTCAGTAACAGTACAGAAAATGCCTCACTCTCTCCATCTTGTGGGAATAAATGAATGCTGCAGTACGTGCTTGACTTTCCACCATGACCCTGAATCAAGAAAACTTTTAATCATATGCATGAGTAGTGTTCCTATCTAGGAACATTTTTTTAACCTATCCGTAAGCTTAAACCACAGGCTTAAATTCCATTGAGTAAGTTAACCATGAGCTGTCCCTCCAAGTTCTTATTAAAATGGATTTAATAACTTTATTTTTTTTAACAGTCAAGATGAATGCTGCCTCATTTAAAGCAATGCAAAAATTATAGAATTCCAGGAAGTGTGGTACTTAAGAACAAAACTAAAGGTGCTTACCCGCTCGTGATATCATCAGTTCTGATATTCTTGCCCAGCACATCTCCATCACTCATGTAGCCGGTGGCATCCAGGGTGATGCCTTCCATATCTATTTCATCACTTCCCTTGTCAGAGATGTCCACGTGGCAGACATTACTACTGCGGGATGCTAGTTGTCTCCGCAAAGGTGCTGAATACATATAACGTCCTGACTCAGCATTAATGAAGCGGCTGGCATTCCCTCTTGGGGGATACCCGTTTCCCATTGATGGAGCATCACCTGCTTGAAGGCGGGGGCTGGACTGTCCCAGTCTCCACGATAAAGGTGTTGGCCTTCCCGTCAAGCTGAGAATGCTGCGACCGCTTATTTCGGTAGTGACATTGGTGTCAAATGTAGTTTCCAGTGTGCTAAAATAAATAAATGCTCTTTACTAAATGTATACTGATATCATACAGAACACCATCAGATTTCAGGTGATGTCACTTCATGAGTTCTAATACCCTTACGTTCTGAACACTCAGGTTACAAAATGTAAGTAACAACACTGACAGAATTTACCTGCTACAAAGCTCTGACAGTTAGATTCATTCTTCCAACACTGTTCTTAAATAATGATACTCTTGCACCCAGGCCATCAAGTGTTTAACATATACGAGAGCAGATTCAAGCAGAGACTTTTTAATGGATTATCCACAGTAAAAAAGTGTAATTTTTTTGCCTTCAATCACATATAATCCTATTGTAAAATGTTCTTGCCCTTCTAGGCAAGTGAGTAGCATATTAAGCTCACTAAAAGGACATCAACCCAAGTGCTATTTTTCTGACACCTTTTCTTCTTTTTTTGGCTGCATTCATGAAACAGTCCTAATAATCTGGAGATGCGTGCAGCATCAAGATGGTAGCTATATCTACACTAAGGAAAGGATAAAATCAAGAGTAAGAAAGGTAAAACTGTTTCTCACAATATATTTTACATATCCATGAAATAAAAGTATATTTCAAAATATTTGGTAATATTTATATAGAGCTCTGGTTACAAAAGCATTTCAGGTCATAGCCTCTAAATACAGCTTCGGACAAGCATCAAGCATATTAAATCTTCCACTATCCATGTCTGAGTGACTGGACTCTCTTCCTTTCTTAGTTAACTAACATACTCTTACCTTTGTTTACAGTGAATAATCATTAATATAAGCAGCACTGCACTATTTGCAGTATAATGTAAGTATACACTGTAAAAAAAAAAAGGTATCCTGTGATTGTAGTAATTAAATCATAATGAGTTGTCACATTAATTGAAATTTCAAAGAAAAATAGATCCACTGTGTGTTCATCTTTGCAAGCTCTTGCTCAGTTCTGGATACAAAGCGAAGGCACAAAAAGTTTATCCAATGAACTCATTTAGGACCAGAGTCCACTAGGAATTGATGTAGGACCACAACCTCATTAGGGGCCACACATCATATTCTCCCAAGCTTCCTGTTGAACATTGAAAAGATCTGAGTCACCAAATGTTTAAATGTAGTGACAGCCTGTGTTTATTTAGAGCATTTTTTAAATATTGCTAGAGATTTCCAGATAGTGCTTTACTAAAAAAATTACATACATGGGTAACCAATAGTATTAGAAAAATTTGTTTGTCCAAAGACTGGTCAGGAATTCAAGTTATGCACTTTATCAAGTGGGTCAAGCACAGTTCACCTGCTTGTTTAAACAAAAAATTACACATTGGGGGAGACAGGCATAATGCACTGAAGTTGTTCAAGAATAAAATGAAGTAACATTTTAAACGGTAACCTATATTCAAACATCACCTAATGCATTTAACAAGCACTGCTTACTCTCCAACTTTATTTCTATATACAATCTGCCACCTTCAGTTACTCATCATAAATCTTGATACACACCAAACACAGTTCAAAATCTGTGCTTTAAAGAGAAAACAGAAGATCAGTTTCTTCCACTGTGAGTGTTAATCATTTTTCAAGGATGCAACCCAGCCAGATCGAAGAGATGTGAAGTAAGAACAGTTATTTCAATGGTTTCATAAAGTCAGTCATGCTATTACCTGTGAGTGACCTGGGTTCCCCGTAAACTGGACATGGTTTCCTCCAAGTTCTGTCGAAGATCGGCAATGTTCTTCACAGTTCGTAATCGCCGAGTTTCTGGATCCTCTCCTAGAGGAAAAATAAATCATTAGAAAGAATAAGCAGGAAATAGCACAGAATTGAGCTGTTATCTCTGCCTGGATCTGTTTCAAACACAGTTTTCTGACTTTCCATTATTTGACACTCTAATGGATAATGATGCAGATACCATTCCCCTAGAACAGGCACCTGTCATTGCCCCAGTCAGACTGGGGAACAGCTCCGTATTGTTAACTTTATTTAACAGGTTTCCTTTGTAGCAGGAGATGTTTCTGTATTGTCATTTCCCCACATAACCCAGTTTAAATCGTAGTTAACTTTCAATCTCATTAGAACATATACTCTGTCAATACCATCGTTTCCATCTCCTATTGACACAATAAACATTGACGTGGCACGGTCAGTCTCTCCAATACTATGTTCTAACCAAACCTCCTTTTCCCATTTTAAATAGACCTCATTCTACAACAATAGCTTTCTAATAAAGTAAATTCTGTTGACTGGGTACTCCATGCTGAGTGATATTTTAGGTAAAATAGCAAAAGTTTTTGCTTGTCCACATCACAACACAGGTATCATTACTTGAGTGGGCTATTACAGAAAGTTAAGGGGCTTCTTTTACTTTCCTTGGCATTACAGAATTACAGAATCACAGAATCGTTTAGGTTGGAAGGGACCTCTGGAGATCATCTCGTCCAACCTCCCTGCCCAAGCAAGGTCACCTAGAGCATATTGCCCAGGATCACATCCAGACGGCTTTTGAATATCTCCAGCGAAGGAGACTCCACCACCTCTCTGGGCAACCTGTTCCAATGCTCTGTCACCCTCACAGTGAAGAAGTTTTTTCTCAGGTTCAGAAAGAGACCTTGTTCTTTAAATAGTCCGTTCTAAAACAAATCTTCCTCCTGTTCTTTACCTCCAGAAGAAGAGTTTTTTCTATACCTTAAAAAAGTCCTCTTAGTGCCTCAGCAAAATTTATTTTGTTTACTTGCTCTCAGCAATCAATTACGAAATGCTTTAGTTGATAACTCAGCTGAACTTTACCTATAGTCAAACCTTCTCAGCAGTTGAAAAGAAATGACTTCTCATATCTAGTGGTGCCAAGATATTCTTTGTAAGCTGAATGCTGAAATGGACAACCTCCAAAAAGCCACCCTAAACCCTCTGTCAGACACAGGAGGGAATGGTTTCATCCTAAAGGCTTTGCAACTTATGACTGAAGAAAATACTTACTACACCAAATCTAAAACTTTTCAAACTTTGTAACAGCCTTCTCTGCACAAGTGATGCATTCTTAAGCTGCAAGGATACTGGTGATCCATACAACTGGGAGTTTAGATCGGTCTACAGATTACATAAATCATAAGTGTTAAGGAATAGATAAATTAATCTTTAATTTTCCATTGTTGTTGGACTTCCTACATTCTTTGCTTTAGTCTTCATGTTTCTGAAAGACGCTAGATTAACGGCACAGAAAAACCAAGTCACATACTCCTACTTGCAAAGCAGCATTAGCATAGACTTCCTACTCTACTGGTGCTCACCAAAGCGATGGAGCCCTGACCACAAAGAACTATCTGGGGAATGGAAGATAGATTTGTATGCTTATACAATCATTGGCCTTACTGAGACAAACATCAATGGTTCAGTTAGTATCCATGACAACATTTTTTTCATACAGGCCTCTACTCCCTGGGATATAAACTAACGACGACACATTTCACTTAGGCTAAATGATCAAATAATTATGATCTGGTTGTATCGGAAAGAGCAGCCTAACAAGCTTGATTGCTTTAGCCACTGGGTCTCTGGGACAGAAAACATTTTTCTACACTCATGGATCTACAAATTATTGCAGCAAAGATCATAAAATATTTATATGCCGTTAGCCAAACAAAGGTCAGAGTGCTCTTTCACAGATCATTTCTCTCAAAGATAAGAAGGCAAGTACTAGATAAGTTCTTAAAAGAACATACAAGAGACTTAGCTGAGGTAAAACTGAAGTTATTTCTAGTGAGATCACTCTCAAACCCATATTGATACAAATTTTTTACTTAAATGACATTCAGATATGAATTACAAAGGTTTTTAAAAGACAGATATTGAATAGTGTTACTAAAAATTAATTATTAAATCATTTAGCTTGTCATCAATATGCAGTATCATTATACTACCCAGCTTCCAATTTTCCCTGTCTAGACTCTCCCTCTTTTTTCACATGTGCTTTTAAATTAAAAGCATCAATAGCTGCTATGTCCATATATGGAAAGAAGAAATCTGTTACTTATTTCTTCTTATTTATTTGGGTTGAGGAATTGTTTTGTTTTGTTTGTTCATCTTCCCCTAAGACTCCTTTATTGACTACTGCCGACTGTGGAGTTTGGCTATGCACAGCTGGTTCTTGCCTCTTCATTGTCTGAGGTTGTCATGCTCTCTTGCATTTTTGGATCCCAAACTTACATATTCCACTTAAATAACAGTTTGTATTTACACAACATCTGTCATTAAAGACTAAAGACTTTGTGTGATCTATAAACACTTCCCAGTTCACAGCCTGAAGTACATCTAGGCTAAGCAATCAAATGATTAAGAGGTCATACTGAAAAAGCATAAGAAGCTGGACGCTCTGTGTCTCTTACGTTGAACTGGCTCTCATATTTGAGTATGAACCCAAAATTGTATTCAAGGATTTTATTCCTTGTGCATTTTATTCCCATTTTTAATATTTAATCCAGTTGTATGTAAATCATATGTGCAGGTATACACATTTATGCATTCCTGCAGCCCTTTTCCTCACCAACGACTCTGCTGCTTGCCTTTGCCATCAGCATATGCATATACAGGTGTAAATGTGGCACTGACAGAATATGTAATGAAATATGAAATTAATCCAATTGTGAAACCTCTAGCCGTGTGACTTTCCAAGCAGGATAATCAGTTTCAAAACTCACATTAAACTGGAGGATGCCAGGACTAACTAGATGGAAAAAAATTGAGGCAATCTATTGATGGCATATACTGTAATATAATATAATACTGTCCAATAAGCATAAACACAGACATTGCTAAAATCAGAAGGGAAGGCGGAAGAGATACTTGATTGTGACTTAAAAACACTTTTTATACCTTTACTAGAATACTCTTGCTAAAAATTGCTTTGTTATCATGGGTAAGCTTAAAACTTATTGTTAATTATCAAACATTTCTTATAGTAGCAGGAAGTCTAGATAAACATGCAAAGTACTTCGTAATTTAGACTACATATATCCTAATCCCAATCAATTTAGGCTTGTGTATGCTGGACACAGCAAACTGAAGTTGGATTTTGGTCTCTTATTGCTGCAAAACTGCTTCTCAAATTGATCAGATTAATGAGAGCGAACGCGGAGATTCCTCCAAACATGCAAACTAATCAAAACATCAAGGATATTAATTTAATCTCTTCTATAACCTACGAAGTCTTAAGCAAAGTTTAAAAGTAAAAAATTAATATCATGTGTTTGCGGCTAATTAGGACCTTCATAATATCTTAATCTTAAAAGTTGTTGTACATCTCCCAGAAGACACTACACACCCACAACTTCTAATGATTTTCAGAAATTTGAGGGGCATAGGGTTTTGTAGAACTTGAGCCTCCAGTATTCAAAATATTAATAGCCAGTTTCCATTGCTGAACAGCCAAAAGAAATATCTTAACTAACAGAAAGCAAAGCACTCCAAATAAATACAAATTAGATTCCCCACAAAGATGGAGCTCCTGATTTGCAACCTGTTTCAGACTTTTAGCCTATTCTTATTTAACCAGATTCCATTTAGGAAGTTATGCTGCCAGACATACCTGAGAGGTCTTCAAGGCCAGGCTGTCCAGTTTTGACGTAAAGCGCAGAATCCATGCTGACCCCTCCCGTGCTGGCCTCAGCTGTTACATTCCCTTCGTTGTCTGTCTGTGATCTAAAAGGCAAAACAAAACAGAGATGCACAGTCACTCACCATCAAAAGTATCTCAACTAGAGCAACTAGACAACTGTGCCAGCCATCAGCCACTCTGTCTTTTTCTCCAGAACAGACCAGACCGGCAGACTGACTTTACATAATTCATTAGTCCCATGTTGGACTATGTCCTAGAAATGGAAACAAGCACTCAGCTGTAAAAAATAAAAAATTCATAGCCAAATGTAGGCTTCACAGCTCTTCAGAAGACCCCTAAGAAGCTTGGATTTTCAGCTAAATTTTCATTCTCAGTAACGTGACATGTCTGATTCTCTCTAATAAAGCCTGTATTACACAAACACAAAGCAGGTAATGTATGATGCTGTGCTACGCTTCTCCAGATTTTCCTTCCTTAACTAGCACTGTCACTCATTTTTATCTTAAAACAAATGAATGGATAAAATTAACTTCAAACTCCAATTTGTGGTCTGACATTGTGGCTGTCATGAAGTAAAGGTCCATAAGAATCTTTTCTCGGATCTAAGATATCTGGACTCATTTCATCTTACAAGTTGCTGCATGTTTTGCTCTTAGAGTCACATCAACAAACAGCCGGATGTTTTCCTGTCAAAAGCAGGAGCTCTCCATAAAAGAGAGGATACAGCAGACAAGCACTTGACTAATCTTGCTTTCAGGTGACACTATATGAAATAGAAAAATTTCTCTCTTTTTTTACATAACCCCCTCCACGAAAAGTAAGTCTACAGGCAGCAGAGATGTTTAGTCTAAAGTAACCTTAATTCATATCAGAGAAAACCTGAGATTGCTGCTGCAACCCATTAACTTTGGCACTCTGCAGTCACTTCCCTTCCCTGCAAATAGTGCTTGAGCCCTAGATCCACACTGGGAAATTTACCATACCTGCGAATAACAGGGGGAGGAGGTAGCTGAGACAGCAAAGACCTGATCACAGAGCAGAATCTCAGAGAACCCAAGAATATGCAGCTATCCCCTACAAGTGCATTTTGCAGATAAGAAAAAGCACCTGAAGAGTAAATTTACAATACTACTACACATTTGCCTTGTGAATTAACATAATTTGAGTTTCCTCTTTCTTTTCAAGTCAGCAAGATTATGCCAATTGGCCTTTTTCTTCCACTTCTTCCAAAGTAAAGACTTTTCAAGTTCTCAGCTTTTTCCTCCAGTTGCCAACAGGTAGCTATATAACTGTTCTTCATAGAGGGTCGAAAAAAATACTACCTAGAGTTTATCAGTGTGTTTGGATTACAGAAAATATATGGTTTGCACCTGCTTTTACACTCCAGATGTTATTTATATTCAAACTACTTGAGATCAACATCAAATAGAGTGCTTTTTACTTTAGCTATTGACAGGACACTGGTAGTCATAAACATATAACAATCCAACACGTCATGAACACGTTTGCACGTTGTGAGGGATAAACAAAGCAATTGGAAATTTCTATTTGACTTATGGATTAAAACAGTACAAACTACATTGGTGATTTCCACCTTAAAACAAACTTTTAAAAACGAGTACTGGTAGAACCCACCATTAGCCAAAGATGTGACAATAACGCTGATATAAATGGACATGAGAACAACAGATATCCAGAACGTGTAATATTAATACAGATTTTTGCCAATTTGATTTTTCCCGACTGGCACATTTTCATGTCATTCACTGTATACCAGAAGGAAACCTAACATTTTATTCCATACATACAAGGAGAAATAATCTCCCTTTGCCTGCAGCTCAGCACTGAAAGGCTCAGAGGACAAAAGGTTACCCTTCCCATTTCGCATTCCTACACAGGCCTGAGCAATCCTTCCGCATCCTCCTGCATCAGGTTCATCACATTTACATTCATTTTTATTTTAAAAAATGGACTGTGGCCAGCCATCTCTTACACTACACCTTCTAACAGGTCAAAGGCAAAAAAGCATATAGTAAAACTGAAAAATGATAGAAAAGGGTGACAAAGATGACCAAAGCATATGAACACCAGCTATACAAGAAGTAACTAAATAGGCTAGGACACTTTAGCCTATATAAAGTACACTCCTTTAGGGAAGGAGGGGTATGATAATGGTCTATAAAATCATGAGCAATGCGAAGATGATGAAGAGAGAACAACTGTTTGCAGTCTCTCCCTATGTCAGAATTAAGGGTCATCAAAGGAAATTGGCAGGTGGCTGTGAAAAACAAAAACCCCACCACCTGACTCAAGAATTTATTGAGCCATGGTCAAGCTCAGGAGTATGTCCTCAGGAAACACATTACTGTTTTCCCTCTTCTTCTACTCTTCCCTAGGTATCCTCCGCTGCTATTGTCAAACAGAAGATGCTGGACTAGATGGAGGTGAGGTGTGACCCCATATGCATTTTCCTCTGCTTACCTCATTCAGAGTAAATGATGCAAGCACAGAAGAACAGACATGCTCTTGTGTTCTGTCTTACCTATAGTTTTTTTAATTTATTTATTTTTAAAAGATTTCCCATCACTGCTTATCCTGAGGCAGCTTCACCACTGTTAGCCACGCTTAGGAGAATGAGTGTGTGCACGTCATAAACTGGTACTGCTATAACTTTTAAGACCATGATGTATAAAACACACCTAAACCACACAGTATGAGAAAAAAGGCAAAGAAGGCAGTAGACACCAAGGAGGCAGCATTCTGATGTGGGCTGTTAGTAGTGTCAGATACAATTATTCACCTTTCTGTCTACCAGAACTTCTTACACGTCTCAGTCTGATTGCCTTTAACAAGAATTCTTATGTGAATGTATAAATTGTCCTTTCTCAAGGCACAAAACCTTTCAATGATGCGGCATCCATATTACTTTCTTCCTTCACCCTCAACAAATAATCCTCACCCTATACAAATATCACTTTCAAAACAGTGTGCTTGAAGATGTATCCATACCTGTACATAAATGGAGCTACTGTGGCAGTGTTCGGGTGGTTATATTGCTGTTGGGGATGAGGTAGCTGAACACTCACAGTATTGCTTCCTGTATTGTGTGTCGTAGTCACTGGTCCGTTGACAGCTTGGCTGCTGTTGCTACTGTTGAGACCTATACTTTTTCCTTCTGAAGAGGCTAAACTTGAAGAGGAACTGGAATTCCTGCTGTCTAGCTGCGTCTTCTGATGAGAGAGCCCTGAGCCAGGTTTCCCACTGCGGTTTCTCTCACTTTCTTTTGCAGAAACTGGGGCACTTGAGGATTTCCCTGTGGTGTTTTTCATTCCTGGTTTTGGTATTCCACTGTGCGAAGGGGCAGAGGCCTCCTTCTTGGCACTATTCAGCTTTCCTCCTTTAGGGATAAAGCTTGCAATCTTTGAGGACTTTTTTGGCATCTCTGTTGTTGCTAGTGCTGTCTGTTCTTCTTTTGGCTCCTCTTTTATGTCCAGCTTTTCCGTGATGGATGTTCTTTTTGCAATGTCTTTACTTTTATCCTTTTCCTTCTCTTTCTGTTTCTCTTTATCCTTCTCATTACCCTTTGGAGAACTTTTCTTATTAGTCAGTGCCCGGCTAAAAGTTCTTTGTGCAATTCCCTTGAGCGCAATTTTGGGACTGCTGGACATTGGTCCGGAACTGTTCACATTCTGATTTGTGGCATCAATTTCTTCACTTTCCTCGAAGCTGGGAAGCGTCTCTAGCTTTTCACAACTATTGTCCCGAGACCCCGAACACTCAAGCATCCCTCCTGCTTTGGAGCCTCCTTTACTATTGAAGAGTTTTAATTTTTCAAGCATGGATTTTTGACCATTTGGAGCTGTTTTGACCATTTCTGAAGGTGGCTTTGGAGGCTCTGATACTGGCTGCTTTATAGATAACATGGAAGACGTAGCTGTGTGCTTAGCACTAAGGGATTTGCTTCGCCAAGGTTTAACAGCAGAGCTGGGCTGAGGGATGGCTGATGAGTTATTGCAACCAACAGTACTGCTGCAGCTTTGAACTGAAGATGATACATTTTCATTCATTCCTGTGGGCTGGGAAGCTGCACTGTCTGCAGGCTCTGGAAAAAAAAAGAAATAGAAAATACAGTAGTATCTGGTATTAAAGCTAGTCTAACATTTCTTTCTGTAATGAAAGGTCAGGAACTTTACACTAAAAACATTAAAAAAGACACACATATCACTACTTTAAACATCAGTATTACTTAAACAAAATAAAACCCAGCTATTTTTCTCCTACCTAGCAGAACAAACAGCAGCAAGCTCCCACTATGTAATTTTAATTTACTTACTTGCTGTTTAAAAAAAAAAAAAGGGAAAAAAAAATCTTTCTCCAATTCAAACTAAAAATGTGTTTTGCAGTCTTTCCCTTATTAAGTCCACAATATGCTTTCATTAGTGAAAACACAGCACTATTTTCTAAGGCTTCCTTCTGCTTTGGCAAAATTTTGTCCAAGTTCAATTCTTAGAAAAACCTCAAACATATAAAAAATGCAGGAGTAAGGAAGAAAAATAAAACTGAAGTTGCTTCACTTGGGGGTGGAGGGCGTTCAGATCTTCATATGTACAAAGATAGAAGCAAAATCCATATACAAACAAAACCAATTGTGCCCCTATGCAATGAACCTAAATGATATATTAGCACATAACTTAATCCAGCTGTAAGAGAAACTAGTGGCAGTAACTGTAAGCCCTCCCCCTCAATGAGAGCAAATCCGTCGTTTATTTTGTCCTTTGAACATTATTTGTTCTTCCTAAGAAATTAGTTCAGAGCCTAAAGAGAGCTTGAAAAATCGCACTCACCTACCAGTGGCCACTTCTCCTCTGAAGTTTCTCTTTGCAAAGTTTCCTTTCTGGAGACGTTGCTCTCTCAATTGTCACAAATATGTTTTCTGTTAAACTGCTCATGTTTCCAATTAACTTTTGTCATCTACGTCTGTTCGCCTGCCCAGCAGCCTGCTGGGGATTAACGGCTCTTACCTATATTTCCCTGCCCTCTAGTAATAAAGTAAACTGTGTATAAAGCTGCTTTTTTTTAATTTAAAAATCAACAGCAGTTGAGAGCGTACATTTTCAGCAGTGTGAGCAGCCCTGTGAATTCAGTCCTGTAAATCATGAACCACTGCAACCACACAGGGACTGTTTTACCTCACTTTCAGCTGCTCACTGAAGATACAGCTCTGTTAACCTCTCATCTCTGATCCAAACCAGATCTACCAAAGATTTAAAGCACATACATCTTCATGACTTAGCAGAGAATCGGATTTCTAAGAATATTAGAGATTCTTTAATAATAAACTCAGTCATTTTACATGGTTACGTACTAAGTAGGATAGCAGGAATTAATGATACTTTCAAAAAACATTACTGAAATTGGAAGACTTCCAGGACTCTGGTATTAACCAGTAACTGTATTGGCTTGTCTTGCTAGTCCTTTTCCTACGGAAAACTATGCACGTGGAGATGGAAGGAAGCAATCGCCAGTTTACAGGCGCATAAGGGAGGTGTATTTCTTTCACGTTAGCAATAGTCTGCTGACTTCAAGGGCCTTACTACTCCTGTTTTACTCTAGTACAGAAGGAAAATCAAGCCACCGAATGTCCCAAACAGTAATGCCACCTGGTCCTCTAGTTGCTCTGCTGCAGCCTGTTAACCTGATGCATTAAGAAGGGCTGAAGAAGTGGTGGTGTAGGAGGTGCACCAACTCCAGCGGGAAGGAAAGCAATGACCCCCTCCTATCACAGTGACCTGCCTGCTGGCAGGAGAAAGGAAGGAAGGAAGGTCAGAAGCACTTTACAAGCCTTTGAAAATGTTACTCCCTCTGCTTTCAAAAGCTGTGCACCATTGCTTTTTCCTGCATGCTTCTTACAGTACACTGCTATTTTTAAAATTATTTTGATCTCCAGAAGTCCTTCTACCTAACAAAATCTACTCCCAATTGCAACATTGCCCCGTTGTCCTTTTGTAAACTCTGAACAAGCAAGCCTTTGTCTCATTCTGTATTCAACAAAAGACACCCAGCAAGGTAATGAAAGCTACTTGAAACTCCCCAAAATACGTCCCTTAGGATTAATTTGTTTAGCTACACTTGAAAAACAACAAGTAACTGCCCATCTGAGGGTCTTGATCCTTCTAGAGATACTGAAAAGTCTAAGTCCAAATGTATTCTGGTCTTATAGTATAAACAAATCTTAACACAAAGCGTACCCATTCCCATAAATCAGCAGAGCTGCCTTTGATTCATGAACATACATGAGATGAGTTTAGAGTTGGGTCTAGGGATGAAGTGTAACGTATTAATCATATGCTATCATCATATTAAACACATTAATCATAATACATTAATTATACCAACATAAGGAGTAACTGGGAAACGGACTGGGAAAATATAAGGGTGACAGACTGAAATCTAATGGTAAGGAGGCCATTTGCAAAGTAGTGCTTATTGTTCTACATATACAAGGCAGCAAGAAGTGGAGGAAGACCTGTTTGCAGAGTCAGGTAGCACAACATATGCATCATCTGCCTACAGCGTAAATCCAGTTTGGGGTGAGATGGCATTCAGCCTGAGAACACAGCCAATTGAACATATTTGTAAGAGATCTGTGTACTTTTCAAAAAGCTTCTTAAACAAAAGTTTGAAAAAAATACAGGCAAAGTAAGTTGTATTTGTGTAAATAAAACCATTCTGCATTCAGTGGATCTCAGAGCTCACTTCAAGAGCCCCAACTTGAGCGGCAACCTGCAGGCTAAGGTCCACGCCTGAGAAAAGAGTTACCTGAGTATCAGATTCTGCTCCAAAACCTAGCTATGAGGTCTTCCTCTACTTGAAACACCTGCAGCTTGACTATAGAAGCAGAAACTGAAGGCAGTCCACACCAAAACAGCCTTTCATATGACCATTAAAATGTTTTCTTGAAAGTGAGTGGAAGATGTCGGTTTACTTGGGAAGTGAACTTCATCCTAATAGCCTAGGCGAATGCTTTAATCCTTGGACTTTTGGGGAAAAGGTTTTCTTTGGATCAAAGGAAACAGTGCACTTTTTTTTTCCCTCAATCCAAAAGCATTTCTCAAAATTTCTTTCTAAGAGAAAAAAAAATCAAGAATTTCTCCATTTCTCCCTTCTCAGAATGTTTTCAGATTTTTTTTTTTAATTTCGTTTGGTCACTGAACAAAACGCATCTTTTTTTCTTAATAGCATTCACCAACCTCTACACAGACACGCCAGTGGTGTAGAATGAGTATAATGCAATTCCTTTTAGCGAGTTACTCCTGATTTACACACACCAGAGAAATCAGAGTACGGACTACAGTATTATGACTGCAACAAACGGAAAAAATGAACATCAGTGTTTGTAAGTAACATTTTTCAGAAATGATCTCCATAAATGTTGGATTCTACATGTCTGATATCAATGAAAAATATTTAGGAACTCTTAATTATAAATATATGTCAAGTGGCTACACTTCAGGAAAGAAAAGAAGATATTTTCTTACATAAATATGGTGGATTTTGATTTATACTAAGGTCAACTACAGTGAAACTGGAAATTCAAAGTCCTCGAGTCCTTGTTACTTTGTAACATACAAAGTTCATACAAAAAAAGAGGTTGACAGTAAAACACTCATGAAAAATGACTTCAACTTGAGCAAACTTTTATCTTTTAAGATTCTCTATTTATTTCTCACAAAAAAAAGTCTGCTCGCTCTTTTACTCCTAAGACCAATGTCTTCCCTTGGTAAACGAAAGGGGTTCTGCTGCCAGAACGTAGATTCAAATGCTAGGTTTCCTAATGAAGCAGTAACACCAATGTGTGTATAATACATCAGCATGCAAAGGAAAAAGTTTTATTCAGCATAGTATAGGCTCTTCTTTCATGAAAAGGAGAGCAGGTTTCATGCATTCTATTAATAAGCTTATTATTTCCCATGTGTTCCTTTGTGAGGGAGATATTTTCTTTCTTCAGCAATCTGCATTAACTAAAACTGGCTATAAAAGAAATGTTTTCAAAACCAAGCTACAGCCTACAATAAATAATGATCTCTTTCCTCTTTTCAAAGTCAAATGTTGGCCTGAAATCTATTTTGTTCCCAGTGTTCCTGTTAAAAAGATGTTGGTGGTCTACTTCCAATGCCAATACACACTGTAGCATGGGTAAATCTGATTTCAGCTGCTCCTGTAAAGCCTTAACTGCATCTGCAAACCTAGCCATTTGTGATGAAAAAAGAGAGTCTAAAAGCTTATGATTTAAATCTTCCACTGAAGTCTTTGAGAGCTTACATTATAATAAGGTCTGGAGAAAATATATGCAATTTCCCATCATTTGTCAAGTTAAGTCTAAGCAAGTATACTCTGATTTGCTATAAATGAAAACTTTCAAAAACAATCATTATAAGCATGAAAGGCAGCACGAAGATAAAGGATGTTTTCACAGTTACTTCTCCTTAGAAAGGTCAAGAACTTAACAGTATTTTTATTCATTTTAAAACAAATAAGCTGTCATTTTTTATTTCACAGCTATGGGAAAAATAAAAAGTTCTCATGAAAAGATACATCTTTAGTCCAGCCCCCAGATTAGATAACTAATTTAAAAACAAATCCACAATCAAATTCTAGTTTAGGAAGTAAAAGCAGATCTGTTTTATGACATTATAGTGTCAGAACTGTAGAAACCACTGTGCCAGTTTCATCATTTCCCATGTTGAGAATAATTGGTGAGTCTTGACCCTTCCCATCCACTCACCAGAAAACTCTCCTTTAAAGTACTAAGAATAAGCAGTCCTACAAAGAAAAGCTTTTTAGCTGAGCTATATCTTTGTCAGTGGTGATTTATCATGCTTAGCAACCCCCTGAAGTATGGAAATGTCTGTATTTCTGCCAGGAGCCTACTAAAAAAAAAAAACAAAAAACAGAATTTTTCCATAATCCAAAACAAGAGCAGGTTGAGCAGAGCATTCCTAACAAGAATAAAGGGCATATAGCCCTTTATCAAAATAAGCAAAACTTTTCTGATTCACAGAAGTTTCTATTTCAGTTGTAGCACCATTGACTTTAACGAGCTATAGGTGTGCTGAATAGACTGGCTAACTTTACTGGTTCAGGAATGGGAAGAGGTATAGTCTTCACTGGCAAGGTGGCTAAACCCTTGTGTTGTTTTTTTCTACTCTGGGCCACAGCAAAAAGCCACAAAACACATTTTCATAAAAGAGTTCACCAGACAGGGAAATTCTACATAATCAAAGAGAAGACTGGATAGGAAACATTTTGTTTTGCTGAGGACTTCACCCAGCTGAGTAGGTAGAACTGCTTCCTTCAACTTCTATCCACTGGCTTTGCCTCTCGAGATGATTCAATTTATTTTAAAATGAGACAAAAGTTACCTTTACTGCTTGACATCTTAAGTTGTACTTCCTTCCATCTTATCTGTTTCTTCAACCCCCATGACGTAAGCTGTCTTTGTAACTTCAGTAACAGTTCTGCATACTCAGGACTTCTGAAAGCCAGTACCAAAGTCTGTGGAAATGTCAGTCACTAAACTTGCACATTTCTGTACAGCCTCCAGTGTTCACACAGAGCTTCAGTATGTGAAACAACAGTTCTGTTGTTTACTGGTTCGTATCACCAAGACTCATCATTTTTGCTGAGCTGAAGGGAAGCAGAACTGGAGCTGAGGCAATCCTTTTCTCCTATTGTCTTCACATAACCGAGTAAGACACTTCAATTCATTGTTGTTTTTGTTTAGTTACTGTAAAATTCAAAATGCTATCCACATGACTGCCTAA
Source organism: Struthio camelus (assembly GCF_040807025.1). NCBI lineage: Eukaryota > Metazoa > Chordata > Aves > Struthioniformes > Struthionidae > Struthio > Struthio camelus. The sequence goes on from NC_090946.1 coordinate 31,691,055, forward strand.
GAACAAGGTTGGAGGGACCTCTATCGACCACATACCAGTTACACAATTACAAAATAACGAAAACAAGTTAACTTTGCCCCTCAAAATAAGCAGCGCTCTCAATTACAGCCTAGATGAATACTATTATTGTTTGTTTATTAACTTTTTTCCTCCTTATTTATACAAACACATTCCCCAAGATTTCTTATAACAGTTACTGAAAAGCATTAGAGAACTCCAGGCAAGGAGCTTTTACCAAGTCTTTCACCTTGCACCAAATGGAGTGGGCAATATGCACTTAGTAGTCCCAGCCTACCCTAACAGCAGGTTATATGAAATATGCCATATACATATTGGTGGTCTGAAAAGTGCTCTTAGGAAAGATTGGTCTGTTTCAATATTAGCAGTGGCTCCAGTTTGGGCTTGGAATGACCACAAAGGTAGAAATGTAGTCAGATTTTTAATGGAAAACATCTCTAATAAAACACCCACTGACTAGTCTATCAGGAACATCAAGCTAAACTACTTTTTAACTAAGATGTGTCTTGCTCTGCTCATTGAGAAGTCATACAACTGTCCAGTCATAAAGCGGCAAATATCAATGCATTCTTGAACAGGCATATTATATATTTAAACAGATGAGTCAAACCAAATATCTGTCTGTAGAACTACCAATACTTTACCAATATATAAATGTACAAAAATACACACATATTTATTAAATTAGTATATCAAAAACAGCTGATAGTCACTTATCACTTTATACACAACAGGATCTTTTTCATCTCATCTCTTTGGTCAATGAAACTACTCTGTGCTCCCTCATCCAGCTGTGTTACCACAGAGAGGCTGAAATAGAGAGAAGAGGATTCTACTGGTGTAGTAAAATCATACTGGCACTTACAGGAGAAATCTGGGACATAGTACTACTTCTGTTTTCTTTCCTATGATTTAATAGTGAACTTTAGTTTCCATGGCTGTTCCTCTGGCACAACTCACCCAGCAATAAATTTACAAGTAATTGTAAATATTTATTTTAAAAGGAGACATCTAGGAACTGTAAAGGCCATGAAATGGTGGGCCAGCCCTTCAGCTGGTATAAATTAGTGTAGTTCACCATTTTCAATGGAGCTGTGCAGATGCACACTGGATGAGAAGCTGACTCTCAAGGTTACGTTTCACTTCTCAGCTCAGGGCTTTTATCCTCTTGAATCGTACAGCTAAGAACATGTATTTGCTAACTTTCTTAGTTTTTTTCAAATATTTTTTTAAATACAATTTTGTCTTATTTTAAATATTCCTAAAGCCTATACCACCTATGGCAAAGTTTTGTGATCTTGTACAGCTCCATTTCAGTTGCAATTAAACCTTCGGCCACTCTTTGTTTAGGTAAAAGAGGACATACTTTGAAATGCCATATCCACCCAGTTAAACAACTGTACGATTAAACATGGATATGATTTACTGCATACTTGTATCCTGCCTTATAAACGTGCTGTACGGCTTCTTTTACTCTGAAAGTCTGTTGTACAGGTGAACACTCAGCATAAATATATTGTTAAAGGTTAACCAAGATGAGCCCTTTTTTTCAAAATTGTATTTGATTAGAAAAGTTAAAGGGTGCAATACCCCAGGATATACTTGTCAATTGCCTGAAGACAAGTATTTTGTTTGACACTAATGACTCTTGTGAGGTGCACCTTCTTGACCTTCTGTTTGGGGAATACAGAGGGCACTAATACATTGGTAAACTGGAAATTTAGTCATAGTCAACAAGACTACATTCTTTAAAATCTACTGAAAGTTCTAGACTTAGCAGAAATTAAACACATAGATATAAAAGGTCAAATAATCAGCTATGCAGCAATACAGCAGAAAAGAGTCAAAGTAGATCACAGTTGCACACATATATAATATGACACTAAGGAAAAAACAAATGTCATTCAGGAACACATTAGGAGTATCATATGTAAGACACAGAATGTAATTATTCCATCCTAGCCAGCATTAGGATAAGACCTCAGGTGGAGTACTGTGTCCAGCTCCAGCACCTCAGTAACAGAGGCTGATAGACTGGAATGAGGCCAGAAGAGATCATCTAGACATACAAGAGATTTATCACAAATAACTGATGAGAAGAACACTGATATAGTAGAGTTTGTTTAGTCTAGCAAAGAGAAGACTGAAGGGAGACATTGCAAGTCTTCAAATATGTGAGGACTATTATAAAGAGGACAGAGATCAATTTTTCTCCAAGTTCATCAACAACAGGAGGAACAACGATGTGCTTAAATTTAACCTAGCAGGATTGATTGGTTTTTTTTTTTTTTTTAAATAGTTACCTATAAGACTAAACAGACCCTGGAAGAGATATACTAAGGTGATTGCTAAGTATCTGTCATGAGACGTTTCAGAGCAGATTAGCAAACACCTCTCAGGTATATGTACAGTTCATTTAGCTTCAGAGTTAGAGCATAGATTAAATGACATCTGCTGGTTATTCACAGACATACTTCTATAAATATAACATACTGCAAAGCTGTCATAATTTCAAACATAGTTCTTAAAACAGTTTAAAACAGAAGGCTTATCTGCATTGCAAAGTTATGACTTGAATTTGTGAAATGACACTGGAACTAGTTTTAGACTAACAGTTATAGCGTTATCCTGGACAACTGTTGCCTTTGCAGAGATCTGGATTGCCATCACCAGTTTAAAAAGTGTTTACATCAGTCAAACATTCAAACTCAATGCAGATAGCCCCACAGGGAAAGTCAATAACTAGCGTCATTAAGGGAAATCCTGGATACTTCACCTATACAACTGTAATCATAATCTGCAGGAATCAAACTATTAACTGAAAACCTACAACTACTACATTTCCCATAATACTAGAAAATCTGTTTCTAAAATTAAGAGTACAAATTATACTCAAGAAATAAACACTGTAACATCCGTTGTGAATTCTTTTACATATAAGCTAAACATAAATATATGAGCTAAGGTTTGTAGACCTTGGAATTCAAGCCCTGTTCAGGCAAACACGAGGTTTGCAATGTAAGTTTTCTCTCTCAAATAACACACACAAACCAAAATCAGGTGTTTTCTAGCTCTTTTCTGTGCCTGACCTACCCAAACCTTTAAGTGATGCATAAGGGGAGGAAGAGCAAGGACTTGTGGAAGAAGCAATGCTGATGAAATCACTATCTCCTCTCCCCTCCACCTTTTCATTTCCTGATCAATGAAGGCAATTAATGATAAGTACAGTTGTTGTAAATGAAAAATTATATACATAACCTATTCTTTTCTTTGTGGGGGAAAAGGGCACTCTCAAGAACCCGTGATTCAGAAAGGTAACCAACACAAAACTTCTTTAGAGTTTCTCTGCTGGGATACTTTGGGAGCTCAGTGCCCCATAGTGAGAGCAGTACCCAAATACTTTATTCTCAAATGAGTTATCAGAGGATCTGACTGCTCATTTTTGTGTGAATCCCAATGGTGATATAAATCAAAACAAATCTGATAATGTAATTATAAAGGACCAGAAATATCTTTCATGGATTTCCATCAAATTATAAGAGGGAGGACTCACAATCACTGTGCTGTATTTAAGAATAAAAAGATCCTACTGAACTTTTGATAAATACTTTCAATGGAAGGTATATTTAGAAAACAGGATAGGGTTATTCCAACATCTGCTTTTTGGTAGTGCACATAGCAGAACTATCAAACATGTCAACTATTCTGCATCTGTTCCTCTGAGATTCTGGATTTGTAAACAAATTCTATCATCAGACTGATTTATAGCGAAAATCATCAGTCAGAAACTACTTTCAAAGCAAATATGCCAAGATACAAAGAGTTCCAAAAGACATTTTCTCAAAAAGGAAAAAGGTAAGTCTTCTTCCTCTTTCCTCCTGAAAAGCAGTTATTATTTAAACATATATGATTTTTCATTAAATACTCCATGTGGTCTCAGATTTTTAGATTTAGTCAATTAAAAATGCCACTAAAAACATTATTTTTAACATAAAATCATCTCCACTGTTGTTTAAATTAAAGCATTTACTTTATTATTATACTAAAGCACATGCTTCATTATTAATTGCCCTCAAATAGTTAGCACTTCTCAACTGTCAGTATACGTGAGCATAGACAAAGCACTCTAACCACTATTCACTTCACTCCTGACCTACATGAAACACTTTTGCACTTTCAGAGCGGAAAGACTAAAATCTGTGACATTATCATAGTCCCATTTTGTTGAGCAAATCACACTCACTCCACAGTAAAAATATGACAGGGTGGATAACTAAATTAGCTTCAAAATTTACACACATCCCTCTTAAAAAAAAAAAAAAGTCCCCTTTTGCAGTCTTTTTAATCTTAGTGACTTTTGCACTTTTGTCTTATAAAGTCAACACATCAAAAGTAAACATTACATTCATACAAATTCTACCAAGAAAGAGAAAACGAAAAAGAAAACTGAAAACAAGCTCTATACAGAATGGGAAAGAAAGTCACTGCAAAAAGTTAAACTACAGGATTTTTTTTTCTAACTCTATACAGACAATTTGCAGTCATGAAGGAACTGACAATTCTCAAAAAAAAAAAAAAACCCACCACTTTAACTTACTGCTCCCTGTTGCATAAGCCAACTGTTTCATTCTATAAAATCATTTTCCAGCTTTCTGACATCCATATACTGTTCACTGACACGGAGAATAATCTTTCCATCTCAAAACCTCCATTTAATTTTGTCTCTGATGAACTGTTTATCTTTCTGCTAGTCCTGGTTAAAAAAGCTTCCTCCCTTCACTGTCCCCAATCCTCTCTCAACAGCCTCGCAGAGCTGGGCTCAATGCTAGCACATTTGGCACAGTTGAAATCAATTTCAGTGATGATCTGTCAGTTTGCACAAAAAAGGGTCAATGCCTTTTCAAGATCAATCAAAGTATATCAGAGTTCTCAGCTGGAAATCACAGTAACGCACTGCAAATAAGGGACATTGGTTGAGATACCAAGCTTAATTTCACATTTCTCTCTTACTTGGCAACACGTGTATTTGCCGCCATATGTTGCTGTGACTGACTTCACAGAGAGCAGTGTGAAGACAGCGAATGCTAACAGTTGCAAATTACTTTTGTGGACTTGTATTAACTCTCTCTTCTATAAGATACCACACTCTTGAATACTTCAAGACTATTCAGTCTTTGGTTAGTAAAAGATACTATTGAGAATGCTAAGACTCATCAAAACAACTGCTGTTTAATAACTTGTATTAGCTACCAGCATTACAGTGACCTTTCCAACAGATCCAGAGGGCATCACAGGAGCTTGTTAGATTGCTTTAAAGAGAGATCACACTGCGCTCTGTGAAAAGCTTTCCTCTGACTTCAAGATGGTTTCCAAACTAATCGAGAGCATATCCTGATGAATTCCTAAAACTGTAGTTACTCAGTACAACACTGATAACAGAACTTTCCTCATTGCTTAAAAACCAGCAAGCTGAAAGCACAGGCTGTACAGTATGCCACCCAAAAGATCAAATCTGGAGGTCCTACTTCCATTTTAACTCTTCATATTCAGCCAAACAATGATGGCTAATAAATCCTCTTTCTGATCGCTAAAATTGACAAATCCACTGCATACAGCTGCTAGACTATGTGCAGATTAATTTACCAACAGTGGAATGTTATTTTTTCTCCTACTGTTGAATGACAATTTCGTAATACGGTTATGTCTCTAGGTACACATCAAGTTAATATGAATCGGGGACTATATAATTAGTTTATTTAAACTTTTAGTCTGGAGGAAGATAGCGATTTGAAATTCATTCACATCACACCAGGTTAGTCATTAACAGATCCAGTACTGAAATGCCCACGCTGCAATTGACAACCTGAACTTCACCTGACAGAAGGATTTAGCGGTTGTTTTGTTTGCTTTGAAGCAAACTGTAACAAAGTAATCTAACATTTCATTCTCATCAATATCACGCGATCGTCTCAACCACTAAATCCTGAAAGGACTCATTTTTCCTTTGGCCAGGAAACGGGGTAGAGGAGGAGGTGCTGAGAACTGAATTAGGCTGACCATGCATCTTCCAGGTGTAACGGACCAAATTTTCAGCCACCCAGGTAGCCTTTTGCCAGCTGCGTCAAGCTGGCTCATTGCCACTGGAGTCAAATCCGACTTCTTCACTCTCTTGATGACAAAGGCTGCTATCCCTTCAGCCAGAAGACTCCTTCAGGTTCACATTCAGCATCCTACACAGAATGCTACTATAAATGGGTAAAAAAATCGTTACCTTCCTAAAAGGAATCTCCATCAGGGCTTTACAACTCTCAGTGCTGTCTTTTCACCACATTTTTTTTTTACTCTTATACTATTATTTGGCACAGAGGGGATATTCTGCTTTTTGTCTCTATTTATTATTGTTAATTTATTGAGAGTAGAAAAACTGCACGAGCTAAAGCAGAACATAAGGGTTCAAGTGCAGAAGATTTTGCAACCTCAGAAGACAGAACCACTGCCATCCTGCACTTGATATGTCAGCCAAACACAGCCATTTAGAACATGAAATATTTCATCTGATTTTATGTGCAGCAACAGAAGAGGACTTGTCCTCCATTTTCACATATTTAAATGAGACAACTTTAAATCAGGAGAACCGCTGGGATCATCTGAGTTGACATTCAGCATAATGTAGTTCACAGAATTTCACTCAGTAATTTCTGAGCCAAATCTGTAATCTGTGTCTTAACATCAGCTCTGTGCAGACATCAAATTTTGACTCATTTTGTCTAACTGAATCTGTTTCAATGGTTAATCACCCTCATTCTTAAAATTTGCATCTAGTTTGTGCTCTGAAATGATTTATTTTCAAATCCTAAATAAATGGATACTTGCATGCTATCTAGTGAGGCAATAAGGAATCTTTATTGCTATAAATCTCATTTCCATACAGGTACCTTGTACATAAAAGGAAGTAACCATTCTTTTAAATAAAGGACATAAATTAACCCTTTAAATACCTAACTGCAAAGGAATTTTGCCAAACCTCTAGTTATGCAGTGCTCTTTTCTATCTCTTACCAGCATTCCTCTTTTTCAAAGCCTATGTGAATGCTGCTGTAGCACTTTCGGAAAATTTTAGCCTTCAAAACATTACCCACAAGAACTCCCAATTGATTTATAAGTATTTCAGCTGTGTTAGCAGGGTACATATGCCCATACCAAGTATAACATGGACTGGTCTGAGTAGCTCTGCATCACACCACAAATCTACACAACTGTGTGCAACAACAGACCAGAACTGAACTAATATATGAGGGAAAAACCGGAGCGTTTGAACAAAAAAGGCATTAGGAGATGGACACGATATTAGAGATCAGAACTATCAATCCTGAAGTAGACTTCAATTTTGCATTGCCCTTCTCCCCCTCCTTCCCCCCAGAGTCCCTTAAATACATCACTGATAACTGTTTAGTCAATGTCCACTACATATTTTTTATAATAAGAAACTAACTATATATTTAAATTGTAGAACACACTAAAAGGTCTAGGTCTGGAGGGACCTCTAGATCACGCAGTCCAACCTTCTGTTGAAAGCAGGGCCTTAGACAGACTAGCTCCAGTGAGGGAGATTCCTCCACTTCTTTGAACAAACTTTTCCAATGTTCGATTGTTCTCACAGTGAAGAATTTTTTTCTTATTTCCAGATGGAATTGCTACTGAAGCAACTTTTGCCTCTTGTCCTGTCACCATACATCCTTGCGAACAGAGTGACTACCCTTCGTGTACTTAAAGGCTGTGATTAAATGCAAATTGCGCTCCAAGTTAAAAGGGATTACCCACAATTTAGAAGAAAGGAAAGAAAAGCAGTATCAGCCAGAAGAGCATATGCTTCTCCTAGTCTCCACACACAAGGCCTAGCCATACCTGGGAAACTGGGGCACACAAAGCTAAGATTATAGCTGAGTCAGCAGGGTCCAAATTCAGAACTCTCTCATGAGACTTGTATTGAGTAAGTTTGCAGCAATACTGCTATTCAAGCAGCCTTTTATTTCATTTGGACATACATTCTTTCATTCTCTAATACTATCTATTTTTGAGAAACTTGCTGTTATTAGCACCGCCTTCTTCATAATCTGAAAAACTAACACTTCATTTGACCTCATGCGGAAATAGTCAAATTTGACAGAACTTTTTTCTGCTAACATTTACTTAATTTTTCCTTTGACTCCAAAGGAGAAGTGTTATTTTTCCCACAGACTTCTACTGCCCTCTGTAGGATTATTTTAAATAAATTATTAGGAACAAATAAGTAAAAACATAAAAAGAAAAGATGTAAGCCCATCAGTGACATTACTGTAAAATAGGAATAACTTCCCATAACTCAGATGGAAGGTGTGAGCCTGCTTCGTTTTCAGATAAAATATTATAGAGCCTGAAGTCAGGATAGGCTGCCTTGTTGCTGTCCAGAATCTTGATTTAAGGGATGATCATGTCTTCTTTTGCTTTCTCAGACTAGGCATGCTCATTGATGCCAGTTTCGATATGCATACTTCTCTGATACTGTAAAGACAACTTAGGCACCTAATTCAGTCCTATGGATTCCTTCTTTAAGGCTAGGATGCAACAAGTTTAACTCGCTTTTTGGAGTTAGCCTCAGCGTATTAAAATCAAAGAGACTTATTAGAAGAAAGCAAAGAAAGGATTACTTCTCTAAGCTTTATATGCAAACTTTTATATGCAAAATTTCCTTCAAATTTCCTTCCTTTCTTATAGGAATTTCAGTGCTTACAATCCTAATATCATAAAATTGTAACACACGATGGTAAATTTTTTACTTATTTTCACAGTGATTAGCCATTTATAACCCCAGACAGGGTGTTTCAATGTGTATAATTGCTCTTGCAGGCTTTTTTTTTCCCTAACAAAAAGAAAAATGAAAATAAAGTCTAATTACATTTTTAGGATGTGGGGAAATAATGAACCACTTAGGCTTGTGATTTTTTATGTCATCATAATCCCTTCATGCAATTAGAGCCTTTTAATTTGCATCTGAATTGTCAAGGTCATTTAGTTCATGCATATTTAAATACACTTTTGGTTTACTTTTTTGTCCCATACCACTGCAAATAATCTACAGCCTGAAAAACCTTTGCCACCACCCAAGGCCACCATTGAACTCATCTTAATTATTAACAAAATTTCTAAGGAATTTAAACAGATGCATGAACTTCGCATTGCTATGTCTGTATGTGAATTGCAGGTCACTAGTTTTCCTGCGGCTCTATTTTACCTTATCCTTCCAATCATCTAATATGATCCCCAAGTAAAAAAAAGGGGGAAAAGTGTATGTATCTGTCCAATTTAGAATAGAGAAATTTATAATATATATATAACATAATAAATATATACACACACTTTTCTATATCCAATTAAGTGTCCATGCATACTTCACTTTCTCAAAAATCCTACTTCACATCTTTCTATTTTAGTTTTCCTACATGTACAAGCCATGGTAGTGATATTTATTCATGTCACAGAATTTGTCTCTGAATTACTTAATCACTGCTTGTAAGAGACAATTCACCTGAACTGCGTTTGTAGAGACAACCCACAACAGAGTTTAGTTTGTGTGCAAAATCCCCAAATCAGTCTACTGGACATTGCCTCTTTCCCAATTTCTTTTTTATTCTAAAAAGAAAGAAGCCAAAGAAGTGCTTTTTAAATGCTTGCATTAGCTACGCTGGCCTGTACAATCTCGGGCAAAGGGCAGAGACGTGGTTCTCATCAACCTCGTATTTACATTCTTCCAGCTAAGAAGTAGCCTGAGTTCATTAATTGCTTTTTTCTTTGTGCTCAAACCGAGTCAGATTTGACTTCAGAAGAGCACTGGGGGTCATGGTCAGCTTTATTTTTTGACCTAGACTTTGCACCTCAATTTCCTTCAATTTTTGCAAAGCTCACCTGGCAAAATCAATTCAAGTCCTAAAGTATGGGGTATGCAAAGCCCTGCATCATTCAGGCAATCAGACCAGGCAATCACAAAGGTCCCTTCTGCCTTTATAATCTATGAAAGACTATGCCAGTACAGTATTTCTACACTTCTATGCCAGTACAGTATTTCTACACTTATGAGCAAATATAACAGAGCATCTTATTTGTGTGTACTCCTTTACTTGTACGTATGTATCTCACAGTATCCACAAACACACAGACATTCAGGAATCTCTTATTTTTATATACTGGTATAATAGTTTTAGACATTACATGAATCCTTTCCCAAAAAATTCTACAAAACCAGTTATCTCAGTTTTAATTGTCTAATGGAAGCTTTCAGAAATTCTGTGTTATTTATCTTCCGGTAGCTAGCTTCTCCTCCATGCTCCATTTATTGTCCTTTTCATTTCTGATGTATTCTGTTTTAATTAATTCATTTTCATTGCCACAAGACACAGACAACGACTAACAAGGCAATTTACATTTGGGGGGGGGAGGGAAGACCACGCATTAGTAGCAGCTGCAAACTGCAACCTACTTTGCAAGAAATGATGTAATACTCTGAAGGCTACTTCAGTCACAATATCAGTCACCGAAAACAGTCTGCCAAAACAGGCAGATTTCTCTTTCTTAATTTCCTTCTCCAAAAACATGCAAGGAAGCTAGTAGTGGGTAAAAATTAACAAACAAACAAATAAATAAATAAAAAATAATATCAAAATTTTAAGCAAACAAACCCCCTTCCCAATCACATAGAGAGAACACATGAGATGACTGTACTGAGGGAGACCAAACACTGACCTCTCCCAGTCTCTAGCCCCCATCATCAGCCCATAGGAGATGCGCAGAGAAAAGGGCAAGCACAGGGCAGGCTACTGGGATTGAGGAATTTTCCAGCTATGTTTCATTAGTCCAGATTGTAGTGATTTAGTCCAGTAAGTGTTAAGAAGGAAAAAAATAAAAAAGCTTAAAATTTTTAGTGTTACAAGAACCAAGACTAAGCAAAGTGAAGTACCAGTTTAAACCTTAAAAAAAAAAAGTCTTTGCACTGCTGTTCTGCCTAATTCCTGTAACTACTTTTTATATAGAGAGAAATAATAATTTGCCAATTGAATAACTTAACTATCAACCGCTTTTAGGCAGATATGCTATGAACACTTGTTTCTCATCATAACCCAGCTCTTTAAACTGGTTGCTGAAGAAGCATACAAGATAATCTGCCTCATATGAAATATTAGAAATACCTGGGGAAAAAAAGCTGGGTTTTTAGGTTGACAACCTAAAATTGTTGCATTAAATACTCAGAATCTTGGTTCTGATAAGAATTTCAAGTCATAAATTGTCATCTTCAAAAATGAGGGCTTATGTAAGTAGACCTTGGACTTTACTTCTAAAATATAATCATGACACAAAGTTGGGTCCCATCCATTAGACACAAAACCAGTTGGTCTGAAAAATTCTTAGCCTAATTTAAATTAATTGTAACATTGCCAGACAAATTTATTGTCCAACTGCTAAGATAATTCAACTTTTCTGACCCCTATCCCATATTTTGCCTAAGGAAATGAGAGTTGCATGACCACTTCTGTCAGTTAGCTTTCTCCTCATAAGTTTGATCTCTTTGGCCAAATTTGACATTGTGTTCCTATCAGTTTCCTGAAAAATTTGCACTTGGGAAAAAGACCCAGATTACCACTGAGAAAAAGCTGCAGAGTTCAGGTTCCCTCCTCCATCTATCGTAGCAGCTTACCAACCGTGCACACGCACTGATCATCTAGCCAAGCAGTAATGCCTCAAGACTAGTCACATCACACACTGTATCTCACCAATACAGTAGTTAGGGGACACTAGCCGAAGGGGAGAGTACTGACAAGGAGGAAATAGAAAAAGGTTGGGGACACACTACACAGGAAAATAAGGTTTGATTAATTCCACCACTCATGCCGTAACTTGCTCTGTGTCTTTTTGGTTTTTTTTTTTTTAATTAAAGTGAAATACAATTCAGATTTAGAGATGAACATTGCACACTGAAGAGACAGTTAAGCTATTACTCTTTACATAATATACTTTTTAAAATTTATTTTTTACTCTTTTAGAACTAGATTTACCAAGGTAGAATGTTGCTACCCTATTACCCTATACTATTTTCTACTGTAATTTTTTTCTTCCCTATGATCTCCGATTATGAGATGGGATTTAGGCTGTAGTTGTGAGTTCCAAAACCTAATGAAATTCAGTCATAGTACATGACCGTTTAGGGAAGGAAAAATACAATTTCCTGAACAGAAACAAGCATGAGAACCACAGGCAAGCTGGACGAGACTTGTGTTTTTTGCTAATGCAAAATACTCATTACTGCACTTACAGCAAGGAGAGTTAATCCCAAAGGGCAGGACTGCCTAATCCCTGCAAGAAGATAGTAACAGCACTGAAATTCAACACTGATCTGTCTTTTCAAGTGCAGTGACTTTGTTAAGAATACTGAATTAGCTGCCAGGCTAAGCCAACAATTTGACTGTATCAGACTAGAATGAATTGCTCAGTTCTGACCAGTTATATGCACCTTTAAAACTCCACTCATAAAAGCTGCATAATAAAGCTCAGAAATACAAACTCAAGCTAATGAATGCTGTCAAATTACTAACTTAGTGAACGGACACAAAGTCAGTAAATGTAATTCAAAGCAGCAGCTCCTCAGAGAGAACGCTGTACTTAGCATTTCTGATGCACTGCCCTACAAACCACCAGTCTCTCCAAAACATTCATAAAACTATAGCATGTTCCTACTTACAAACCCTAAGTGATTAAGTGATCGTTAAGTGATCCCTGAAATTAAATTTAAATCACATATTTTTGCAATTTAAAGCATCATTGACAACAGAGGAAGAAAGGAAAGCAATGCAGCTATTTGTCAAGCAAAAACACTGACGAAACCTTCAGTGGTCATTTTCCATTCCCATCAAACTACTCATCAAAATGTCTTCTTTTTGGATTCATTTTCTACTCCCCCTTGTCTGGGTTTGACGCAAAATGAAAAAAGTTTCAAGAAAAACTGGCACTTGTGAAACGTATTTTTGTGTGTGTCTTCAGGACATCAAGTCACAACTACTTTTTCTCAGCCAAAGCCAACTGTTTTTCAGATTGTGAATGTCATCTATTTACACCATTTAAGGACTAATTATCTTACTCTTGAAAGGATTCTTCCTAGAACAGAGCGAGCCTTTTAGAAATCCCAACATCAATGCCATTTAGACCCCACCACATGGTGTCCTCTCCTACTGCTTGATTGCCGTACACCACACTGTTCAGAGAAAGAGCCTTAGAGTACTCCTAAGGAGTTATATACGAAATTAAATCTCTATTTATAATTTATATTGTTTCTTTACTTTTTCAATCTTGAATGAAAACAATTGATGTTAAGAGTTACAACAGAACCCAGGTCAGCTATAGGTCCAGTGCTATTTAAAGAACAGACTTTGCCAGAGATGTACTCCCCCACTAGCTGAGAGGGAGTGTGCATCGCTCATGCCAACAGAGAGGGTGGGCTGCTTCAAGAGCATCTTAAAACAGAAAAACAAATCAGGTAAAGATATCACCTAAGTCCCTCCTTAGCTATAAAAGTATCTAGGATTCTTCCTGCCATGTCTCTTCTGAAACAGAGGGACCTTCAAGGCTCAAATCCTTCTCTTATATTTTTGTAACCCGGTTAGGGTTTCACATATGTGCCCTCAGCTGAACTAGCTGAGCCACAATCCAGATTTTATGCTACCCATGATATGAGAAAAGTCAGACTGTGACAAATCTTTTTTATTTAAACAAACAAAAAATTATGAAAAAAACAGGAATAGTCAAGTTTTAAAATATACACAAGCAAGGATCGTTGATGCTCCTATAGAGACTTGAACTGGATCAGAAAATCAAATCTATATATGAAATGGCCAAAACTTGCTTTGACTGGTGAATTTAAATGGAACAGAATGGATGTTCCAATACTTCTTGCCTATTTGTAACCACGTAGCACGGTACGGGATAACAGAAAAAACCTGGCTGGCAGGAAAAACTTACAATGACATCTGTAACTCTGAGAAACTATAATCTGTGAGTCTTCTGCTTTTTCAGAATCCTAAAACTGGGAAGTAAGTATAGTCAGACGAAACAAGAGTGGAAACCGGCTGACACTGTGCTTCAGTCAGAGCCTCAGCTGTTACCCAGGGCCGCCTTCCTGCTGCTTCTCCCTTTCTCTTGCAGTATTTTTTACTGTCAGCTTCTCATTTTGCCTTCCTATAGTTTTTCTCCTGCTGCTTTTAATCTAGTGAGACTAACTCAGCTGGCCCCAGTAGCTTCACTTAAGAGAGTTACTCTCAAGCTGAAGCCAGACAGCAGATAAAAGTGACTTCATAAATAGCTCTGCACTAGTATAAGTTTGCCAGACTTCAAAGTAGCTGATAAGACCATGTGCTCAGTCTCTCTTTCTGCAGCAACTATGCTGCAAATAAAAATTAGTACTGCTACTATCAATATCTCTTTCTAGGCCAGAGAAACTGGTATTCTCTATACAAAACATCCCAAAACAGAGGCAGCCAAACCAGTGGACATTTGAAATATGTCTTCTGTGTCTTGCCCAAAGTCACAGAGGCACCTCTTTTTGCCCTGATTATACTTAGCTGTAACTTGAACATAAGAAAGAAGAATGACTGGTTAACCAACAAGCTGAGGTCTACTGCAATTAATGCTGTCACCTGCTGATGGCCGATGACATAAAGGAGCTTTCACAACACCGCTGAAGCAGTTTAAGAGCTCAGTTGCTGAATGGGGCAGTTATGCTCCAGTGTTGTCTTCTGTAGCTTCCTGGCTTTGGCCTTGTGTTTTTCTCTGACCTTTTGGTGAGCTGACTGAGTTCAGTAATATAGCAGAAAACTAATCAAAAAAATTAAAAAGTGAATGTATTTCTGCTGCTTTAGGGAGCTGAGGTTAGTGAGGGCCAGAAGAATGCTGGCAGAAAGGAAAGAGAGGGATCAGGCAGAGAGGAAGAAAACCCCCAGGGAGAGGGAGCAGAACTGTCCTTTTTAGTAGCAAGCCATTATAATATTGCCTGAGCCACCTTGTAAAAGCTCATTGTGAGCACGGAGCATCTTGGAAGACAGTTTGATAAAATTAGAAGCAACAATAAAAAGATCTCTTGATAGTACTAATACTGCAGAATTCTGTAAGGATACAGTTACAAATTATCATTTGCATCTCATGGCTGAAAAATGACTATGTTTAACTGAAATCAGACAAAAGAGTAAATCTTAAAAGAAAAGTCACAACAAAATATAACCATTTCGAAGTTGTGAACGCTGTGAAGCAATCGGGCTCACATAGTTGATTTTACCATGGAAAAGTTATTTGGGGGAAGAAGAAGGGAAGCAGCCTGTACTGCTGTTGACATTAGTAGCTTTCTCTTTTCAGAGGGAGGATAGAGAGAGAGCAAAAATATTAAAGAATCAACAAGAAAGGAGGAACTACAAAATGAGGAGAAAAAGAAAGACTGCTCATGTTGAAGCAATTACTTTTTTAATGCGTGTACAATCTGAATTACTATAAATTGTCAAATTTAATTCTACCAAGGAGCTAACTTTGGCTTATAACAACAGTAAATACAAGCAGTGACTTTGTTTCTTCTGTGTCATAAAGAGCGAGAGTTAAATCTGAACAGCAATATGAAGGATATTCAGGCAAACATTCTCTCAGCTATCTGCTTTTCAGATTTCCGGTGTACTAAACTTCACAGAATAAAGAACTATTGGGTGGAACTATTGTGTATGATAAGTTGTCTAGAAAAAATACAGTGGGTTCTGTAAGTTTAAAAATATTTTGAATATCTCTGCTGGAGTCAAATAAAATGATAACACAAATTTTCACCTATGAAATACTAAGTCATTGAAGAGTGCCCTGTTCCTAATTATAATTCAACAAGAGGCTGATCAAGAATACATGAAATTAGTAAGAGTGACTCCTATTAACTTCACCTGGTTTTAGATAGAAATCCAAGAAAGACTTTTACCAGATTGTCATAGGGCCAGCTCTAGCAGAGACTGAGTTCTTGTTTTACTTTATGATTAAACCAAGTATGTTTTGGGGAGAGCTCAGATGAACTCGCACACTGAAACTTCGTGACTGCTGGCATTTAACCTGTTTTTAACCACCTTTTCATCCTTTTTAAAAAAGACTTGTGTGTGTGAGAAATGATCATTCATCTATCCTTTAATATAACTGGCAAATATGCTTTTATACTAACTCTTTGCTTACTACCTACCATGGAGATAGTATCTTTTTCCACTGTAGTCATGGCAAAAACTTACCAACTTTGGTCAGAATGAAACAGTTATTAAAAATTTACTTGGAGAACGTGACATTTACTTTAGAATAAGCATGTAAGAATAAAGAACAAACGAAAGCTCAACAAAGATTTCTTTGCAAAGGGACACTTACCAGGCTGAGATGGTCTCACAGCTTCTGGAGCTCTATGGAAAATTCAGTTTTCCCTGAAGAAAACCACATCTAAGAGAATTTGGGGAAATACCAAAATTTCAAGCACTCACCTTTTTCGCTGCTACTTGTTGGTGTTGAAGGGGGAATTCCAGGCTTAGATTTGTCATAATTGTTAAAGCTCTGGCTGCGTCGATTGTTGGCACTAATAGAACCACGAGTTTTGGCCTCACTGCCTGCAGCGGACACCCTCATGGTAGGGCCTGGAAGTCTGATGAAATAAATCACAGTCAGATGAAATACATTTAAACAAAAAGGCACCCTGGGAAAGGAAAGAAACTACAGAATATCATGCATAATCTGAAAATAAAAGGATAAACACCACAAATATTTGCATACAAGGTTTTATAAGGAACTTTGAACAGCCGCAATACATCATCCTAGGTAAAAAATATACAGTGAACAAGCTACAGTATGAACTGTTCTACATCAAGGGAAAGAAAAAAATACTCTCAAGTTGGATACTTCAGTAGCTTTCATGTGATTTTTCAGCTCAAAAAAAAATTCAGGATCCAGTTCTGAAACTTCTGCTTAAGTTGACTAATAGTGGACTTGGCAAACAGGCTAATTGTTTCTAATGGACTAAACACATAATACTCTAGACGGCCTAAACTGAGTAAAAGTGATACAACAGACCCTCCCTCCAAACATTTTTCTTTTCCAGTGATCATTAATGGTCTCCTACCATAAATCTTGTAAATCAGAAACAGTTGCAGTAAATTCAGAGTAACACCACTTGCAAAACTGGTGCAAGGTTACAACTAAATGAGACTACTGTTCTCAGACCAGGATGCTGAACAGAGCTCTGCTTAATTTGGAAACAAAAGTGAGAAAGAATATGGCCGCCAGCTTAATAACCTGGCTTTTCCTTGTAGGGAAGCACATTACATCTGCGCTCGGAAAGCTGCAAAGCCTAGCAGCCAATCCCTGGGAAAGATTGACTCGGGCCTATAAAACCATACGGGGCTCAAGTTTCCTCTCCTACTCTCTTAGCACAACCACTTTATCAACGAGCAGGTAGTAAGCCTCAGGGTCAACTGAAAGAGGATGGCAGCAAGCTGTTTCAGGGAGGGATTTTCAAACATTGATTGCCTTTCCTTATTGTAGTCTATATTTACTAGTTATATCTGTTTACTTACAGAAAACATAGTTAGGGTTCTGGCATAAGTAAACAGGAAGGCATGCTTCTCTTGTGCTTGGCAGGCAAAAGGAGAGGGGGAAGAATTTTCTAAAAAGCCTGACAGAATTAGGGAAGCAGCCGGCATCACATTTCAGAGCAAGAGGTGTGCTTAAGTCTGTCAAAGTCAACGCTTATACGTAGAGTTTTAATGTTTGCACTGTATTTTCTGCGCTAAGGAGCGCAGAGATTTCTATATTCCAAATACATGAAACACAAAAAATTTAAACAGTTGTTAGTTCTTCAAAACACACACTGAAGATAGAGAAACAGCTCACAGTTTTAAAAAGCGTTGACATTGCATTAAAGACTAGAAGAATCAGTTCACATCATATTCCGTAACACTGAAAGGGAAAACTCTTTGCTGTCTCTGTATTTTCAGTATGGTAGAAGCACTTTAAAACATTTTTTCATACAAAATATAAAATCAGTGTGTCTTAAACAGCCTCTGCCAAGAGTGGCTAACATGAAGACATCCCTGTTGTCAGAAAACCAGGGGATGCAATAGACCAAATCACTTCAATGCCTGGGGGAAGGAAGAGCAGCCGGGAAGGCCGTCCAGCAACGCTTCCCAAATCAACTGACTTCTCAAAAACTAGTGAAGGAACAGGAAATATGAAAAGAAACATGAAGGAAAACAGCAAGAACGTCAGCAGCTGCATGCACATGCTTTCAGAGCTCAAAGTAGGATAAATTGTATAGGCATCATTCAAAGCAGAACAAAAAATTCATTTGTAAATGCAAATCACCGCAGATTTGGCACAGCACGCCATGGTTCTGAGGTTTATTTTGCGGAACCCTTTTAGACAAACCCCTCAATTTATCCAACATTTTTGAGGATGAACAACCTTTCCCGACACTGGGGGGTGCTAGAAAATTGTACGTAATGATCATTGCAGGAAAGTGAAAAATGAGAATTCCCCAGAGATACTTTACCGCTGTAAAGGAGACTACGGAGGAAGAAGCAGGACTAAAGTAGGGAAAAAAATCAAACGCTCTTCGTAACAACTGTCGTGCTGTTCTTGAGAACTTGGAAGTCGTCAAGACAAGAAAGCTCATGAAGCGTTTATTTTGCTTAACAGGCAATGAACTAGGTTTATTTAGACGTAGGAAGAAAGCACAAGACATCCAGTTGAAAGTCTCCATAGAAGGATAAAAATTGTTCTGAATATGGGCCGGCCGCTGCAGCACGGCTACGAGAGCACCTAGTACTGGGAGGGCAATTTTCTCATAGGGCTTGGCATCAGGCGAGGGATGGGGATCTTGCGCTCATAGGTGAGAACAGGCTCCCCACACATGCACACACAGGTTTGGCAAATCTCGTACACTTTCAGGTAAATAAAGCTACTCAGACCATGTGACCAGCTCAGAAAGTGACAAGTTTTAAATTCAGTCAGTATTGCCACTGCTGATAAAAACGTACCCGGAATAAAAATATACATACTGGCAAACACTCCTGAAGAAGATACCATTCCTCTTACATTTTTTTACTCTAATTTGACTGCCTGATTCTGTTTTAAGCCCACGCTTTTGGTAGTCGGCCAAGATATTTCACAGCAGTGTCTGTGAAATCCAAGAAAAATCGGGGAGTTCAGGGAGAAGCTTCTAGCTCCTTGCTATTAGAGCCACCCTACTGAACTTCGAGGATACTCTCCATTACTACTCTTCAGCACCATTTCTAGGAGAATATGAACTGTCAGGCCATAAGCGTGATTAAGAGAGAACATGAAAAGGAAACATGGAGCATTAAAAGAGAGGTTACAATGCAGACCTTCCCTGTTGTCATATAAGAAATAAGATGGGGGAAACAAATCCAAATTATAAAGCCGTACTAACATTCTATGCAAAGGGGGACAGCTGGCCAAGTAGTTCACAAGTTGGATAAAAACGGCAAATAATACTTCACAAGCTTAGTAAAATGGCAAATAACAGCTTAGTAACTGATGTAGAACTATACAAAAACCCTAGTGAAATATTTTTACATATAGTAGTAAATAAGTAGTAAAAGGAAACTTACGATCAATAACTGCATTAATAACGCTTATAGCAACCCCTGTAAGTGCTGAGATGAGATGGTCATAGAGGTTGGCATGCAAATAAGGCTGGATTTCAGGAAAAATAGACTGAAATATAATTTTCAGGGAGTTCAGATGTTCTCAGCTCCATAAAACTGGGGAGGGCAGGAGCTTTGATGAGACATACCCATAGGGTGCTGTTTTGCCTCACATGGTGCATGTCCCACTTGCCAGCCCAGAAAGCACTAGCCTGACGCTAGCACTTACAATTATGCACATCTAAATATGACAAATACACATATGTATAGCGGAGAGAGAACTCCCAGAACCATGTTTTGTTCTCAAAAGGGAATGCTCATATGGACACCGAAATCAAATATCTTCTTGCTAGCAGAAAACGCATTCCACGCCTTGAAAAAAGAAAACAAGTTAAAATGGGTCTGACACTTCCATATTTTAGCTGTTTGTAAAATTCCGAGTTACAAACAAGGAGGTAAATATTTTTAAGGTGAACCCTAAACATGCATCTGGAAATATTGCAAAAAAAGGGTTATTCATGCTTTGCAGAGGATGAAGAAATGCTAACCTAGAAGACTTTTTCTGACCAAGAGTGAATCTGATGATTTTGCTTTGAGATGAGTCCCTGGGAGATGCACTGTATGACAGGAAAGAAAAAGCGGAAGATAACAGTGAGCAAAGAAGAAATTTGTTTTTTTTAAACCACTGAACTTAATTACTAGTTTAGGGAGGAGAAGGTTTTTTTCTTTTTTTCTTTTTTTTCCTCTTAACATATTTTACAAGAAGAAAAGCTTCTTCCCTAAGTATAACTTCCAGTCAAAACTGTATAAAATCTGAAATGAATTAATTTTTATAAAATAATGTAGGTGCAATTCTACATCCAAAATCAAATTTGGATGTAAAATCAAATTTATTACTCGGTTTCTTATCTATCTTTTATTGCATATGACTCAGCAGATTTTGAGCAATTTCAGAATTCAGTATATTCTATGAAAACATTATGACATTTCTTCAGCATCTTCAAATATTTGTAAGTTATTTGAAACCCAGTCCAATCCATACAATAGACTGCAAGTACGAAAGTAATATTCAAATGAATCAATGCACTTCTGTTACACAAAGAAGTCCCAGAAATTTGTTCTTAAAGTTCATCTTTGTTTTACAGTAATTAGTCCCTGCAGAAGTCATTACATAGTAGCAACACTAGCTATCTTCAATCATACAAAAACATGTGTTCCACTGAAAATGAACATAATCTACGAAGAAACACATAAGGAAAAACCAAACAAGCTTTGAGAAACGTCTCAATTGGAGGGCCTCACTTTAAGAGTTCATACTCCAAGTAAAGCAGTGTTTCAAGTAGTGTTCACCTTAATCTGTACTCTTTTAACACAAATAAGCCGTAACTTAATTTGTGTTATGTAAACAAATAAGCCTTCATACCTTAGCAAACGTGCATATATGATTTCAGCATTGAATCCTGCCTACTTATTCCCACTGAAATCCCCATCTCTTACCAGTAAAACAGTCCGATAAGCAGAACGCTATAAGAATAAATGCATGCACAGTGGTACGGCCTTCACAAATTGCTTTAATCCCCAACTTGGAAAGAGCACCTTCAGGATTAAAGGCATTCAAGGCACGTATCTCTCCTCCATTACCTATATTATGTTCCAGGAGTGTCAGCAAATGCCAGCTGCAAAATTATTTTTCATGTAAGCCAGCAGCTTATTATTTTTGACCAACAAAGCTAAATTTGATTTTGACTGTCGCCAACAGCGATAAACTCTATTTCTTTTAGCAGTCCCAGACCCTTCCATTCCTCAGTGAGGACTGACTGTCCTTGTAAACGGAAAAGTTATTTTTTCACATGTCCAAGGTACATATACATCATACTAGCAAGGATGTATGTGCTTTGCTAGTATAAAGAAGCAAAAGGGATTCTGAAAAAAATTTCCTTAGAATAAACTGTGGTTATTCTGTCTAGCAGGCATTTTATGCCCATAGAACTGAATATTTCTAGCACTGGGAACATATTTCAGTACATCTGTTTTGCTTTCCAAAGGTATGAAGTCAGTTGCTACCCAGCATTCAACATGTGACACATCTTCTATTGTCAAGCAGAACAAAAGAAAGAAGCCTCTTTGGCTTCTGAAGACATTTAACAAGAAGAAAGAAAAATGGTGAAAAAAACAACTTCAAAGAAATTTCCCCACCTTGACTGCATTTCTGGTTGTGCTTTTAAGTGATGCTGTGCAGCTTGCTGGGGCTGTTGGCACTGTGCTGGGAGCGAAGCTGGCACCTGCTGCTGCTGTAGCCCGACCTGGCACTGAGCTGGAGGCCCTGCTTGCTGGGATACTGTGGGAGGTTGCTGGGATGGATGGTGTTGTGCTTGCTGTTTCTGTGGCTGCTGCTGCTGTTGCTTGTATCGAGACAAACTGAAGAAAAGGCCCAAGATGGCCTTCAGATTGCCATTCCTGATTTCTGTAAGGCAATTTTCAGAAGTCACTCATCAACCACTAGTTGTTGTCTCTTTCTGACAGTACAGTGGGTCGGCCACTGTGCTGTTCGTAGTAGTGTCTGAACTCAATTCCTTTAGGCTATGACAGGCTTTCTGCAAATCTAATCAGTATTAGAGCTGATCAGCAGTGAGCACCAACCACAAACAAATAATTTCTCCACTGCAGTGACTGCAGAGGATGTCTTCCATTTCTGCTGTGTTCTGTCTGCTAATGCTAGTGTGCTTAAATAGACAGTTCCTTTAAATAGTTCCTTTAATTTAAAGTAACCAAAAAACCCCCACAACAACAAATATATTAACATCACAGTGTAAATGATTTCACGGTCCTAAATTTGCATGAGGAGGAGAAATTGCTTGGTTATCACAACCATCGTATCATTTCCCGTATATCAGACTAATTGTTTCCATTATGAAAATCTGATGCAAGTTTTGCAAATAGAAAAGCTGAGTACTGTGTGAAATTCCTGTATTAAAGCAGATAATTACCGGTGTAAATCATCACAAGGTAATAAAGAATGGATATACCCAATGTACCTAAAGGTAACTTGACAGTGAATGTATATATTTTTTAATTCTTAAAAGTCTTCCTGTTTGCAATATCAAAAACAAAAACTTA
Source organism: Struthio camelus (assembly GCF_040807025.1). Lineage (NCBI taxonomy): Eukaryota > Metazoa > Chordata > Aves > Struthioniformes > Struthionidae > Struthio > Struthio camelus. The sequence goes on from NC_090946.1 coordinate 31,713,925, forward strand.
AGAACAAATGAAAACACAGCAATACAAAACAAGTACGAGAGCATGCAGTTAACAACTGTATCAAAATGCATAAACATGAGGGCCAGTTCAGCGTTTCAGATAATTTTAATAATATGGTGTGATAAATCATTTATCATGTTTAATTTCCTAAATTTAAGTAGTAAGTTGCATAAATCACTGATATTAAACAGCTTAATTTTTGCACAAGTTCTATACAGCATTTGAGCTAATAAAACTTACTGTTGCTCCATGCTTTCCAATATCTCTACATGGATCAGTGCAAGAGGGGGATGAGGAGCAAACATGGCAAGACAGTGGCCAAGCACAAGGGTGAAAATCAGAATCTGATTTACTTCTGTTCCCAATTCTGGATGAAGGCTTGCTTTGACTTTGCAAGAGCCCTGTTGTATCCTTTATTCCCTCTCTCGGTCACCTTTCTCCTCGTATTGGTCACCTTTGTTGCCTTATACATTTTTGATCTTAACCCCAAGCCAGCAAATCCTAGGCTCACATCTTAAAATTTTGCTCCCCTTTCTATACTAACTTCCAGCTTTGATCTCCTTGTCTAACTACCCCTCGATCCACCTTTCCTTCCTAGCCACTAATCTAATTTACTGTCCTCCTTAATTTCGTTTCAGCCTATGCTCCACTTCTCAGTGACTTATACACTATATCTCAGTGGTCCAGGTAATTACCCAAGCCCAGGATATTCCTTTCCTCTGCTGCTCCTTGGCTTAATCTCCTTTCTCTTGTCTTCTTTCCTGCAATTTGACCCCTTCACCAGTGCTTTTTCTCACCACTGTCCTCATGCCCTCATTTGAATGGTTCTCAGTCCCAGGGCCCTTGATCAGTCACTCTCTCTTCCTTTGTTTTCTTAGCCAATTTCAGTCTCTTCCTGGCCAGTGAAACCTGTCTGTTCTCCTTTTCCCAGTCTGCCCCTGCTCCCACGCATGTCATGCCACAAACCCAGTCTCCTGCTGCTTCCATGACCATCTAAATTAGGCAGTTTCCTTGTCTGATCTACCTGTGTTTAGTTAGGGAGGACAGGTGATGGAAGTAGACAGTAAAATAAAATAGGCAATGGAGACAGTAAAAAGGATCTCCCTATCTTCAGTAGAGAACCATAATTATTCATAGCAATTGTAAGGAAAGTACCACTTAGTCACAAGCTGGAGCATAACTAAACATTCCCAGGGGCACTGGGAAGCTTTACTGCAAAATACAGGCCAGAAAGAAAAAAGAAAAAAAAATCCATGAATCTACACACTTAAACTTTACATGCAATTGGAAACAAGGACTTGCTTTCAATGTGAAGTGAGAGGCAATCGTAAAAATAGCCCCACCTAAAACTCGTTGCTTTCTATAACTGTGTGTGTCCTGCTGTATTTATCACAAGAGAAGCCTGCTTTCGACATTTTTCTAGGGTGACAAAAAATAACGATTAAAAGAAAAATTCCTTTAATGAGTTTCAAAAGTAGCATCTTTCCCTGTAGGTTTTAAGTGAAATATGTCAAACCGTACTTTTAGAAACGGTTCTGTTTCTCTTATCTTAAAGATAGACTGAGGTAATTCACCTGGCAGTTTGCCCCTGCACTTTGTACAAAGAGAGTACTTCAACCTCATTACACTCTACTAATTAGTATAGTCTGAATTGCTTCCTGCTTTAGGTCCCCTCTTGTCCACGTGTCAGCCTAAACATGCATATTAACTTAGATAATGATGGACATGTAACCCACTCATTTTAAACTTGGAGCCCCAAAAGACTGATTTTTGTACATTTGAAACAAACACTCCAGATGTTTCAGAGGAAACTGGAATTTAGTTTTAAGAGAACACATCCAAATCCACCGACTGGAAATCTCCATACTAGAACATCTTGCCTGCTACTTGTTTATGCCCACAGCTGCAACTCTACCTTTACAGGTTGCCTGTTATCCTTTTCTTTAGCCACAAAAATACACTAGACTCGGTGGAAATTGGGTGGGGAGGGAGGAAGAAAAGGCAAAGAAAAGAAAGGTCTTTTAGATAGATTACTGCAGAAATGTCATTATCTGATTTTTCTAACACTAACAAATGAAGTATCTTGACTTGCAAAATACGCAAATCACGAACTATTTATTGAATATGAAATACAGAACAAAGCAAATCAACAAGAAGAAAAAGCATCTATTACTGCTGTTCAGTCAAGAGCTTATTTTATGTCTGATTCTGTGAAGCTCGTGGCACTAAGAACGGAACAAGTTTACAATGACTGGAGTTAGCCAAATTGTCTAGCAGGAGTACAAATTGGGAATCACTGCATACTCATTAACTTGCATCTATCCTGACAGAAAAGGGGGCTCTCATCTATACGTATTATTTGTCCCTGGAAATAGTGGATATCTGCTTCTGTTGCTTTGCACAAGCCTTTTCCGGTTGACCACAGAGGGACTGTGCAGGCAGCACCAACCAACCCTTCCTTGTTCATGTAACAGGGGAGAGAAGATGGTCTGCTAGAGAAAACAAAATGAAAAAGCTGAAAATTCTGTCCACAGGGAATGATGGTAGGGGAGAGAAAGGACCAAATTCAGACATATAGGTCTAAATTTGAAACAAAATTTTGAGAAGCAGGTTTCCTAGCTAATCCAGGATATACTATGAAGCGTGAAGAGAGTCAGCTTCAGTCAGCCCATGCTCTATGCTGATCGACTTTAAGCTGACTTCAGGGATCAAAAACTACCAAAACAGCCCTGGGACAAACTTTGTAGACTCTACTGTGGAATCTGATCTGAATTCCAACAATACCTGGAGTTTTGTAACAACTGAGGTAAGGAAACGCATGGAAGAATTTATTATTTTTCCCTAGATCTGCATGTGTCTTTCAATAGTTTAAAGACTAATTTTTTTGAAAAGTGTACATAAATGTGTGCTTTTGCTGTGAGGGGCTCTTGAGGAGGGGGCAGATTGCACCTCAGAGTGCTCACAAAGTGGAATTCTGGAAAAAGAAATTCCAGTAAAAGCTTGACAGTAGAAGGTGGCAGATCAGGGACTATCCAGATCCTATTTCCATAACAGCCCAAACCCAGAAAGCCTGTACAGAATGCCGGCAGAGAGGCCAACAAAACAGAAAACTAACCAGACCAAAGGCATCTTAGCAATACACAGGCTCAGCACGGTAGAACCAAAATTTGGCAACATGGTAAGCGTCCTACTCCGGTTATGTTTAAAGTAGCATTGTGGGATATTTGTGCTGCAGAAAAAAAAATCTGCCTTGACAATGCTAAGGAAAAGAACTAAAATGGATTACTTGCTCTACCTGCAGAGTACGTACACTGAAATTCATTTATCTGTAAAACCATGAGTTTCATTTCAGAGGAAAAGTCTAAGTTCAGTGGTGGTTGTTCCAAAGTCTAGCAAGATGTTTCCTTTCATCACTTCATGGTTTCATGATTTGCTCAGCTGATCGCTATCCAGCTAATCTGTTACATGGAGGAGGTGCAGCTGCTATCGTGAAGACAATTTGAGTTTCTATTGCACATTTTGTTCTCCATAATCTTCAAAATCTTGGCAGAGAGGCAATGCTGTGTGAAGGATGGAAAGATAACTGGAGAGCCGCAATTGCAAGAGTCTAAGACATGGCTCTATATGGGAACAAAGAAGAACGTGGGTACAGGCATTCAGCTCAGAGGGATGGACAACAAAAACAACTGCAGCAAAAAGAGGAGAAAAGAGTTCTCCAGCATCTCCACCAATTTTTCTTCAGTAATTACAAACGGAGACTTTAGGATTTAAAGTCTTTGAGCTGGGAGTGCCTTTTTGGCTCCATGTTGCTGTGATAGAAGGGCCTGTCTGTAGCATAGTATGGTCATCATCAGCGATTGCAGTTTCTTAGCATTTTCACCATATTAATTCAGAAAAAATACTCTTGTCTATGTGGCACCCATATAATTGAAACAATTTTTTAACACTTGCAGGATATTAAACATGTAGTCTAAAATTATTTCCATATTCAGGAGTCATCCAAATTCCTGTTTTGAATCATTATCAACATTCCTCCCTACTAAAGCTGCACTACTGTAAAATACACATTCTCAAGCAACTCAGGAAAGGCTTCACAATTTATTTCTATTTGGAAGCAATCAGAATCTTCTGCTTCCTCCTAGATGAAGATCTGCCTGTGGGGTAAACAAAATTACTTGCAGTTGACGCAGCAGGTCTTGGCAGCTTGTGTAGAAACACTGGCTTCTTTGGTTATGGCACTGTTTATTTTAAGTGCCTCTGTGTTCTCTCTTGCTCAGTTTTGCCTCCTTCCTCAACACAGTTAAGGACTGTCTCTCAGAACAGAAATTTAATTTATTGTTGAAATCAAGTGTTATAACTTCATTTTATAAAAAATGTTCCTTCACTCTCCCCTCCTTACTTGTCACTCTTTTCCTTTAATGTTAGTGATTGGGCCAAAAAATGTTCTTCATTTATCGACTGGCAGCAAACATTACTGGTTTCTTTTTACCTTCCATATAACTTAACATGTTAGTTCCTACAAAGAGCAAAATGTGATAGTGTAAAAGAAAGAAATAAATAAAAAATTAGCAGAAGCCATTGGATAGCCTATGACCTGCTGAGATGGACTTGTGATTTGGCAGGAGAGCAATGACCATTAAACATGTTGTCTCTTCCCCAGTGTGAACACTACTCTGCCAGCTTAGCACACTGAGAGTTTTTTCTTCCGAACTAATTTGCTGCTTGACTTAGATTTTGCATTGTATTCAGATAGGTACATAAGGGGAAATGTATTTCATTTCAACAGTACTTACCTATCATATCAAGCCTTTTACTATAAACTACGATTTGCATTTTCTGTTTACTCATTTCCTGGTAAAACCTTCCATGGTCAGAAGCTTTAATTCATACTCTTTTTCCTTGACATAGGAGCCTTTCCAATTACAATAGAGCTATCTAGGTAGGTAACGTAGGCAGTACTTGGGCCGACTACATTAAAGCTTCTCTTTGGAAGAAAAGAAAAAAATCTGTTACTGGCGTTCTAACCCAGCTCAAGGATATACCACGGAAAAGGTCTGTTAACATTCAACCAGCTGTTCTCCTATCAGCTGTGGTAACATCAAGTTATAACAATATATATTAAATATCTGCTGCTTTGCATTCCACACTTATAAACTGTCACAAACTTAGTAAAAATACATTTAAAGTAGACATGTTAAAGCAGCACGTAAATCCTCACAGACCTCGTAAGACAAAGTAGGGGGCATTCTTTAGAGGACAACAAGGAATTCTTTAAGGTGCTTTCCAAGATGCAAAAATGTAATTTTTAGTTGCAGTTTTAAACAAGTTTTAAATTTTTAACAATAGATTTACTTTTACAGTAATTTTATAAATATTAAATTTGCAGGTTTTGTAATAATTTTTAAACATAATGTAATGCATAAAATTTGTGTGCACAATGGTTTCTCCAGACAGTTCATCCACTGTGGAGTATCTAGAGCACATTTCATATATACCATTCACTGCCAATATGGGAAACTGTTTCAGCTAAGACTTGAAATCATAATTAGAAAGCATATACCTCACAAACCAGCTTAATAAAGAAGAAAGGAAGAGAACATAAAATGCAATCAAGAGAAAATAATAAACTGAATAGAATAATATTACATTTAAATTTAACTCTAGTGCAATTGTTTTCAACCTCTTGAAAATCCATTCTGTCAAACAAATGTGGAAGTATCAATGTGTGAGCAGCAAACTGACTATAAAAACGGTTCAATGTAAACAGGATTTTTGTTAAAGATAATGCAGCGTTACTACCTTTTATTTACAATTTCGGGGTGCAAAAAAGCATTATTGAATAAAAAACTTTATACCATAAGGGGAATTCCTTCCTTCAGCATCCAGCAAATGCAAAGTACTTGCCATATGCATAACACAGGTATGTGTGGCAACATCAAGTAACTAAAATAGGAGACTGAACACTCAGGCTCCTGACTCCTACGCACCGTTCTCGGGAATGCTCACAGTCATGCAGGGGAGGTGCAGTCGAGGCCAAGAGAAAAAGTTTTCCTTCTCACGAGAGAAGACTCACTGATCTTTCTGAAACTCTGTAGATTTACATGATCTGTAAGACCCCCACCTACATCCTTCTTTCTTTTTCTTTTTTTTTTTTTTAAAGGGGCAAGGCTGCTATAGCTATGACTGAATAAGAATATAGGCAGGGCAAGATAGGGAGAAGATCAGACTACTCAGAAAAATTAAAGAAAACAAATTCTTGCCTACACAAAACAATGAGGACACAGAAGTCCTCACTGGCCTCTGAATATAGAATTTTGTTTATTTTTTCCATGTATACTAGCTATTCCAATATAATGTATTACCCCCCTTTCACATCTTTTCTTGCCTTCTTTATTTAGGTAACAGAATTCTTTCAGAGGAAGGAACCATGGCTTTAAATATACTGGCAAGTAAGTTATTCACACACAAGTAAAAGCCATGTGCATGACTTGACAACATAACCTACTCTGCAAAACTGAGTTTGCAAAGAGATTTAGCCACCACATCTAACAAAGTCCCACCTTATGTCGCACATCCAATTCTTTGTTCTGTGAAATACAGAAAAAAAGGAGGTATAATATAATATACTCAAAGTTTGCTTTAAGAGCTACTGAACACAATTGCTTTTCCAGCATACTTAAATGAAAGTATAGGTGAAAGCCGATGCTGAGAATTACAGACCTCAGTTTGATCGTTTTACAGGACAGTAGATGAAAAGCTTCTCAACCAATGGATACTACACATTCTGATATATGCCACTCACTGGCATAAAGGAATATAGTACGCTGAGTCACGATTGGGTCCTTAAGAAACTGTGATGGTCTTCGTAAGCAGTGTTTAACTGGAGCTCAGAAATTCGTTTTTCCTTTTTTGGTTTGGTATGAAACATTTGGATTTTATTGTTTCATGCACTTGGAGGAAAAAAAAAATTTTTTAAACCCAGAAAAAAATGAAGAAGTAAACAATTTCTCTCTCAAAAGACAGACAACTTCCAACAGTTCACTTTCAGTATCTGCAAAGTCTACACTCTAATCAATGTATCAATTATATGACTTAGATGAGAAATTTGTCTGATTTAACAAAAATAAAAAAGTGGCTGAATTCTAATTCAGCTTCATTGATTATTTTTACAAGTCTCCGCGTGTAGAGATTTGCTATTACCTACCTTTCACATGAGATGAGGAAAAAAGGAGTAAAGAATGTCAAAAGTTTAAATTATTCATAAGAATTAAATCTTCCATTACACTCCATATTCTGGTTAAAATCACAAGCAGTAATCCAAGCTTCTCATTTAAAATGAAAGTTTAAACAAGAGATTGACTCACCTTCTGCTGACAGCCCCTGTATATTAACTCCTTTAGCAGCCAAGAAACTCAGGCATGCATCTATGTTTTCAATCTATTCAGGAACAACAAAAAAAGAGACAAAAAAAGAATATGCATTGTAATAAATGTTTGCTTTAATCTCCCACCATATTTTATTGGACTCAGCCTTTGTATCACATAAAAAGTCCCTTTGCGTATAACACAGAAATCATAACAATATGAAAACACCTAAGTTGCTGAGATCTTTAAATGGTCAAATATTATGTTGATCAAGACTCTGTTACTTGTACTTGCATGAAATAAGTTATTTAATACTCTAACCATGAAAGATGATCACTACATATCTTACTAAAGGGTCAACAATATTATGCCAGGATTTTTAACCTACAGTAAGTATAACAAGTATGAAACTGAAAATAAACGTGGAGGCCACATTTGCTTGAGAAGGCAGACTACCACTTGTTCTTAAGCTGACAGCTGGCAAAATTTCCAGCCACAAAAGCAGTCAAATATAAGAACTGTAACTGGAAACCCCAGTTGGAATCCAAAAAATGTTTACTCACAAAATTCTCCGGATGTCAGAAATGACAGACAACTGTGGTTTCTCGCTATGGGGCAAATCTTGCCCTTCAGAGAGCGGGTACAACTGTGCTAAAGTGCATGGGATAAAATGGATTTTGGCCAGACAGGGCCTGCACAACATTTCTGAATGATAATGACAACAACTGCTATATACAGGCTGGATTCAAATCCTACTTCACAAAGTCAACTCCAAGAATGGTGGAGGAGTTAGGCATTTTATCCCTGTGTCTCAATATACCAACAGAGATTTAGTGGTAGCTTCATGCCTAGTTTCCCACTAACCTACTACCAAAGCTTTGCTTTCGTACTCAGTAGAAACAGAGCTGTCAGCCTCCCCAGACCAAAGCACTTTCCTGCAGGAGTCGAAGCACAGGAACCCCGGGAACTTGCAAGCCACAGAACTCTAGGAAACATCATGTGTTACGCAGCTGCACAGAAACCCTCTGGATAATAAATACCCCGGAGCACTTTTTGCTTTTGCCACGATAATCAGTAAGTGATTAAAAAAAAAAAAAAGACTATTCATGTTTGAACAACTTGCAAACGTTAACTCCCTAAACACCCCAATCAAACACTACTTCCATTTTATAGAGGTAGACCAATCTCCACACCTGCTACCATGTAATACTTTTCCTTCTTCTAAGCTTGGAGAGATCAAAAAGGAACATGAAAGATACATTTTCTACGTCTGCTTCAGCTCCTGCCTACTCCCAAAAATATAACAATGAGGGATGCATGGAGTTCTGGAGGCTGAGCTCCCACCTCCCAGCACCTGGTCCACATTTCCTGCCCTTCTCAGTCTGAGAAAAATGTATGAGTGAGAGCTGTTAGAAAATCTCCAGCATGGATTTCTCTCAAGTTAGCTTCATTTATTGTCAATAAAAATTGTTGATAATAATGAAAAAATATTCTCTTCTATTAAGCCAAAAAGTAATTAGGATTATATAACTGGGATTTCAATTATAAACATTGTGATATATTTCAAAATTCCTACCAATCTAACTACACCTTGAGAATAATTCCCAAAAATAGATATATGCCAAAGAATAGACTCTCTATAATGTTCAGATCTTAACATTTGCAACAGGGTGCAGTCCAAGGGTTCATTCATCCACAGCACATGGTACCGCAAGCCAACTTACATCACTCACTTTCCTCAGTGTTCAATAACCCTTTCAAGTTTTCAACAAAGCCCTTTTATTGAGGTGATTAGTGACTTTGCTGGAAAGTCAAAGGTCACCTTTTCAAGAATAAACACCAAATAAAAGCACTATTCCCCTATCTGTTTCTACCACCTGTACTTACAGGTGGTAAGTCTTTACTGTTCCAGGTAAACTTCCAGTATTCCACAAATCTGGGTAATTTTCTTCTTTCATTAATATTTATGTAGTACCATCTGTGATACTAAGAGTTATATGGCAGAATGATAGGAAAATGAGTAATTAGTTCATTTTGAAGGAAAAATAGAGCTCAGTAAGGAGAAAAGAAAGAAACAAGGGGAAATTAAGAAAGAAAGTGAGATGCAGACTGCAGGTCTATAACTGAACTTATTAAAATCTAGAGCTGGTAGAAATTCAAAGTGCTTCTCATATGATACCTAGCTGGTGTCCTGCATAGAAAATGATTTGCGATTGCCCTCCAGTGCCGGCGGAAAAGGGCTTACACTCCACTTGGCACTCTGTAGTCTCAAAGAAGAAAAGGTACTGAATACTCTAACAAGGAGCTATCTTCCACCTGCCAGAGATGCTAAGAATAAAAACAAGGATGCTTGAGGGAAGCAATCACTGATTTTTCATATTGTAAAAACTCAAGGTAAGAAAGCTATTAAAATTTTGTTAGGTCAAATAGCTTATTGAGTGAACAACACTTTCTGGCTTGAATGAAAAACCCTGACTTTGGTTTACCACCTTATCTTAAGGATTTGTCCAATGCATCAGAAATTATGTTGATTATTTAAATAGAAGAGACTCCAACAGTGCAACATTTAATGAATTTTGCCTATCAAAGCTCCAAGGAAGGAGCCTGTCTCTAGCTCCTGCTGTATCAATACTAACCTAACAACTGTCAATAATCACCAAATACTATTTTACGCAGAAAGATGCGCATAAAGTGATGGAGATGGTTAGCTGTCTTTAAGTAAAAGCACGTAATAAGAGCACTTAGATATATAAACATCTAGGATAAAAGCAAAATTCCTGGCTAGATCTTAGCTTAGCAAAGATCTAATGACCCTGCATTGTGCTGACTTCTGACACGAAGTACAGCTGCCTCCTTGAAATTACATTATTCAGCAGCAAGCTTTCACTGAGACTCAGAGTGCCCTTTCTGGGCCAAGTCCACACATTGTTTAAGCCCTTTAAGCAGACGTGAAGAGACTGCAGATTTGCCAAAGGGGAGCATATATTTTATTTTTCACTGTGAGCTACGACTGTTTTTTGGCTGACAATTCTGATTTCTCATTTGCTCTGCCAGCAACGCTTAACACAGTAGAAGCGAAGCAGGAAAGATGGCAGTCTCATGTCTCTTATTTCCTTCCTGCCCAAAATAGGGGGAAGTTGCATAAAGGGAGAAAAATGTAGAGACAGGTATTTGCAGTGATTGTCTTACTCAAGCACGTTACAGAGTGTCCAAAACTGAGCAATTCCTTGTTACATTCCCTCCCCAAAAGCATCAAAAACAATAATTGCAACTGTGAAACACTGCATACAAAGTGTTTGCGGTACAGTTAACTATTAAAGTGCATATCAGTTTTATTCCATATAAGACAGTTATTTGTTCTGAAATATCCCTAAACTAAACACCAGTTTGAGGGCTGCTGACTCCAAATCCCACAGCGCCTGCCCACCTACAGGAACTCTTCCTCCTCTATCTCGGCCGTCGCCAGAGGAAACACTCCCACTAGAAAGGGTTACAAATAGGAAACTGGGAAACTCAGGAAACCTACCCACAGTTTGGGACAATCCTCCCTCAGTGTTTTTAACTGACACTTTAAAACAAAAAAAAAAAAGGTTAGATTTGGGTGCCCCCCTCCCCCCCACACTGTTTAAGCTCTGCTGTTCCATTTGCTACATACAACGGTTTAAGGAAAAAGGTAGTTCAGACTGATAAAATGAAGTAGTTTCACCTTAGCTCCTCAGTGACTATCTTTTCCTAAATTCAGTCAAGGCTGGTGCTGTCACTTAAGAAAAGGAAGCATTCTTTATCCAGATTTGTCATTTCTCTATGATATGTCAACAAGAGAGCCTTCTTTTAATTAGAACCGGGTATGGCAAAATAAAAAATCCATAGAATTAAATTTCTGGTCAGACATAAAAGGTTTACTTTCATGACTGCCTTTCTCATATGCACAGATGCAAAATGAACAGTCAGCTACCAGAAAGCTTCCCGTTGATGCGCATCTCTAGGTGGCATTTGCTACCTGGCAAGGTGGGAGCATCACGGCTAGAGATGTTGCATATGCACAAATTTCAAGTACCAGAACAGTCTGTGGAAGCAGTACTTGCTTTGCTATATGAGTCTGACCACCTGTCTCCTGCTGGAAAAGCAGGATTAAGAGCTAGTGATCCTGTATATCGCTTTTTATTCACTGATTTCCATGTGCCTTATAAAGGTGGATAAACAGCAGGATTCCTGTCAGACCTAGACACTCCTCAGTCCTTCCTCCCTTCTACACATATGGAACTCACGTACATACAAATTTAACAGCTTTAGTGAATTCCTCCTATATACTGATCAAAATACATTTATTTCATTCTCATTTCACTAATACCTTCCCAGGTACATCACTTAGCTATTCCTCTGCTCTCAAATGTACCTTGCAGTAATTACGTATTTCTGGCAACACTGGCGCAATGACCACAGACGATTCAGTTTCTATTCTCGTCCTGGCTAGAAGGAAAAGGAGCTTGGAAACATGCACTGGCCTGTATAAGCAGAGTAAGGCATATCAGAAACAAACAAATAAAAAATCCCCCAAAAATAAAACAAACATCCCCCCTCCTCAACATGCAAATAGAAACCCATACATGCGCACCGATATACGTTGAACCTTGGCTATATCTGACAAAGACTTGACCATGGAACTATCTACAGCCAAAGCCCTACGTTCAGCTCTGCCAAGACAAACAGAGCAGGGTAAATTATAAACAGTGCTCTCCCTGTGACAGATCCAGATGTTGTTCTCAAAGAAAAATCCAAATTAAACTTATCACTGTAGGTGCCTTCTCTTAGAAACCATGGGAAGTTTCTGATCATTCTCATAACTATGAAAAGCATCGTTATTATGGTGCAAGATCTCTACTCCCAACTTTTACAGTAACTTTACAGCTGAGTTTTTATGAGCTTACCCAGAAAAATTACTACCTATACTGAAACCAGTACCTTCCTTTTGACTTAAGAGTCCATGTTCTGTCCAGTAGATTAGTTTCCAAACAAGAAAAGTATTGATTTCATGTGATTTCTTTTCTAAGTTGTACAAACTCTTATAGAACATTACAGTGGATTTCACATACAATCCAGAAATCAGGAAAGAGCCTAACACATGCTGTTCTCAGCGAGCTGTTTCTTAAGACAAACTGTATTCTTTGTTTGTATTTTCAGATCAGCGAGATTCTATGGTCAACATTTTTACTTCATCAGGTTTAGGAAGGCCTTAAAATTTTGAACCATTACATTGATAATCCTTATAATCCTGGGGTTTGGGGTTTTTTAAATTTTTTTTTCTCAAATCAGGTTTGTTACTCATTTGCACTATTTCCTAAATGTATTTATATCACACGTAAGAAAAATCAAGGCAATGGTACAAATTCTGCTTTCTTCAGAAGGATATAAATACTAATTTAATTCCTTTGTTTAAAATATACTTTCATTAATACTTATCCTGATCAAAATATACTTTTTTGGAATAAATGATATGTTGCTCCCAAGGTTCACATGCCACCCCTGACTATTTAGATAAAAACGTCTCATAAAGTTAACTTCAGGATAGTGAAAGAACTTGGTGGGTATTTCAGAACTCAAGTAATGGTCATATCTCAGGAACATATAAAGTCTGGTCTTAACAGATAATTCCACAGAAAGCGAAATATATTTTCACAGGTGCATTGTTTTCACTTAAATGTGAAAATTAGACCCTCTATGCTACAGATGCATCGCTCGGACACAATTTAACCTCTGTTTGGTTTTCAAGGGAAAGGGCAGTTTGGGCACTAACCTATGGCTGGAGAACTAGCCTCAGCGCTCTCTCTAGCATCCCCTTCTCTCTGTTCCTGGGTAAAACCTCCGCTTCTCTGTGCCTCAGCTGCTCCTCTAGAAAGGGTGGGACTAACAGTATTTCTCCACTTTACAATATGCTGTTAAAAGTCAAGATTTTAAAGAACTTTGATGCTATGGTTGCGGGGGGCCTCATATTAGCATTCCTGTCATAAATATCAAAACAAGCGCAGAACCCAGAGACCTATTACATGCAATGCCCACCTGGCTCTTATTGTACATACACGGTATTAAATCCCTGTAAATATTTAATTTTCTTTTTCCAAAAACATATCCGCAGCTGCACTCACAACATGCCAAATACAAACAGAAATGCATGCAGTAAGCACCACTGAGAAAGCTCCAATTCATGGTGTCCAAATTTCTAATCACATCAAAGAGCATGTAAAGGGCATTCTTGTATTCAGAATGGTTTCAGGCAACCCCGTGCGACTCAGAAGTCCTGCCAAGCTAATCTGTGCTTTCTGCTTTAACCACCAGCACGGACCCCCTTCTTGAAGGGCGGCTGCGTCAAGAGCCGCCAGCGCGGGCTGCAGGCCGAGCAGGGGGGCAACAGCCCCTCCACTCGCAGCTTTGGCTCCCGCCAGTTCGGTGAGGGAAGAGGCTGCACAACACAACAACTCATCAGCATTTTCTACCAAATGTATTTTTATACAAACAAGTAGCCACTGTTTAAGGAGGAGGATGTGGATGTACAGTCTCCACAAATTGTCCTTCTCTATTTTGAAATTCAGCTTTTCAAATTTTTTTGGTGTTTCCATTCAAAAGAGAAACTTTACTATGGGAAAAAACGTAAAGGTTCATTTCTTTGAAAAATACTCATGGAAATATTCATTGTTTTCTGATCAGCTTTTCAGGATCAGGCCTGAGAGAAAGATATTTGAAAAGCTGAAATGGATAGGTTGTGTGCCATTTGAAATCTTGAGACCGGTCCCTGAATTACAACTTGTTAAAGAACAACAACATGTTCAACTTTGCATAACATACATCAATAGAGTATCCTGCCTCTGGAGAATCATTAATTTGGGATATAAATGAAACTATTTGCTGGTCTCAACCGACACTTAACTAGATGTTAGCACATAACACACTAACTGTACATTACTGGCACTAAATCTCTGCTTAAGTATAACTAAAGACAGGAACAGATGGACAAAAACCATGGCTGTGCTCAGCGAGTAAGTAACAGGGGGTGAAGCAAGTCCCATGAATGCTTCATTTCCACACTCCCTGGCTGCTCATGAGACACCCTTTTCTATTTCGGGCTTCCAGACTGAAAGTTATGTTGCCAGGGTACTGCCGTGATTAAGTGTAAAATATGATCAACGCCTAGTCAATCCAGTGAACATAGCCCTTCCCAAAACATCCTCGAATTGTATATAAAATGGTATTTTTAGAAGAGTATAGACGTCTAAAAGGAGGGACTGACACTAAAACTACTCATTACAGTAAGCAGCAGCTCTTATGGAGTGTTATATCTCCTCACATACCAGCTCTAGCGTTGAAAACCCTGTATATCAAATTTAACTTGAATTTGCAGCAGTAATTCAGAATTTAATTAAATTCACATAGCAGAGAAACTACACACAGTATTTTATCACAAGTTTTACCTCAGAAGAAAGTTTGGTACCAAATATTGCTATGCTCTATTTTCTTATTAAATGATTCATTATAAAAATAAAGCAATCAAGTAATCAAAGATTTATTTTAAATGATACAAATAAGCTACAGTTTCTCAGTTTTTAAAAGTGGGATCTTGGTAGACCAGCAGATAATCTGGTGGCATTTTTCAAATATGTATGATCATAAAAAAGTAACGGTCATTTTGAAGCGTCATCATTTGAAGCAGCTCTTGAGGTGCAGCCGTACACAGTTGTTCTTTTCTAAGAAAATCCATGGGAAGGGAGCTACTGCAACAGCCTGTTACCAGACCCAGCATATTGTCTCCTTGGTTATGTGTGTCCTTATGTCTCGAAGGCCTGAAGGTCACAGCTTCACCTCATCCTAACTGATGTATTTTGGTGGCTGGAAAGATAACATCACATATGTGCTCCCTCCTTCCTTGCACCTGGATCCTGGATAATATTTCACAATTTAGCTCAAATAGGAAATACATCAAAATAATTCTACTTAAAAAGCAAAAGAATAAAACATTCTGGATATATTAGCTTCATAGACTAATCAATTAAAATAAGCATGCCCACAAATTTATAGCACATCACCAACGGCTTGAAATTAAAGATTCACATGGAAGCACATGGACAAAAAGTTTTTCTCGGGCCCATACCATCCTTTGTAAAAGCTATGCTCTGCTTCAGATATATGAGAGTCTAGTGCTTAGTACTACGGGTTCTGCATAAAGAAACACAGGCCTAGGCACCAGAACAAACTGCTCTAGAAACAGGTTCAATTCTTACATCGCAAACCTGATAGAGAAATTTGTCATGTTCTAGCCTACTAGGAAGTTTCACGATATATTTCACTGTATTGCTTTAAAACACGTAGAGACAGAGGGGTTTCTGTTGAGAAAGTAAAGGCGATAGTGTGCAGCTCTCAAATCAGAATTAAACTATGTAAACATGATCAGATAACTTTCGCTATGAACCCATGCTTTAAACTTGGGTTACTTTGATCCTCCTATTTTGGAAGTCTACAAAGTTGTCTTTGTAGCTGGGGTTCAGGAAAAAAAAAAAAAAAGAATTTCCCCAAAAGGGGAAGAATAATTAGTGTTTAATTTTTACTTCCACATGTCTTCAATTTTACTTCTTAACTTTTTTTCCTTGCTACTGGGGGTTTGAGAAGGTTCAGATAACGTTAAAGATGCATCTTGACTAAACATCACAGTCTACCCATGACAGATTTCGTGCAAAATTTAACTTAAGCACCACTTTTGCTCATGGCACCAAATTTAACAACAGCACAGGCAATCTCAATAAAGTTCATACAATCTGCTGTGCCTGGTATGGCCTGGCAGAGAATTCAGGTTTATATATTATAAATATATCCCAATATGCAGGCACCATAAAGGAAGTTAAAGACACTGTCATGCATAATTTCACATTTTTCCCCATTTAAGCAGTACATAGCAGTACATTGTATATTTTTAGTGTATTACATAAAAGGTAAATTTACGTAAAAATTTACATAAATAATATCGATGGCAAAAGAAAGTTATTCATCCACTCTTTGGTAAATATCTGAATATGTAAGTGAAAGATATCTGCAAATATAGACAGAAATCTCTACATACTTTTGTGGAATGACTGTCTCCTTTACACAATAGCTCTGTTTCAGGTATTTTGTTCACACTGGAGCTAGAAACTTAGGTATTCAAAAAGTGACACTGCAGCTTAAATTAACAGTGAAATAAATGAGTGAATATAATCTAATTATGTCTTTATAGCAAAGCTCACATGTCCTAGTTTTTCCTTAATAATTACTTTTTAAGTTAGTTCCCTGTTGCTCTTTACTGAACCTCATTCTTTCAGAGTCAGATGACGTTTAAGTTCCAGCACTGCGGCATAGGGCAAAGAAACAGCATACACCATGAGGATGACAGACTGTCATCGAAATGTCTCAGAAGGCACAATGGACACCCACCAAACGGGCAGAACGTACGTGCATACTGCCTCATCTCCATCCCCACAGGCAGCAGTGTTGGAACTCTTTCCCTCCTGAAAGTAGACAAATGTCTGTTAGCTTTAGGGATACTTTATCGTGCCGTATGGCAGAGGGATGTACATATTGGCCTCTCCCAGTTCTGTCTAGCTCTATTTATCATGTTACCTCCTACGCAGGAGGATGGGGGCCAGGGGAGGGTTCTGTATGCTTTGTTTAGAATGCAAACTCTGCAAAACAGAAGTTCATTACCCTACAGTGCCTATCTCAGTGATGATAATCTATAAACCGTAACTATAATAGCCTAATAACAACAGTTTGGGTCCCTGGAAAAAGTAGAGACAGTAAAATGAATCTTAGCTAACAGCAATATTCATAATGAGACATGGAAAGAAAGACATCTAAGTACACACAGCCTGACAGATCACTCTGCAGTAAATCATTCTTTTCTATATGACAACATGCAGAAGCTGGGCTGTGATTTTTATAATGGAGCAGAGGAAGGAAAGAGCATCTTATGAGATTTCCAGTAGAGGGCCGAGGCCTCAATTACATGGGAAAATTTGTATTTTAGGTAATATATGCTCTACAGAAACATAGAAAATTTTAAAGCAAATGCAGTTCTAGACATTCCTAAACTCGCTATTTGGCCAAGTGTCTTCGCATGCAGTCCAAGGAGTTAAGCTGGTGTCTGCCATTGTACAGTCTGGCATGGCTCCAAGTAATGTCTTCCCTTCAAACTAACATTCAGCTGTGAGGAAACATACCACAGGTCAGAGCCAAAAGGTGCCCATTTGTTACTACAATACCATTAAACAGATTAAAACGCTAAACCTACGCTGACAGTAAAATACAGACTCCTTAAGTAAAGCAGGCAGGGGAAGGCTTAACAGAAGACATAAAAGTTCCCTTTACTATATTTCTCAGAACAACCTTGGAGAAGTTTTATTTGAAAACACATGACTATTTTTAACCACCGGGATATGTTTCCAAAAATCCTGCACCAGGAATTCACAGAGGAAAAAAATGCTTGTGATGCTTTTGATCTTTTCTGCAAAGCTATTTCCCTGAATTAGCAGTACATTCCCGGGCAACAGAATCCTTGACTTTGAGAAACGGGTGGCCTGACGGCCAGACTTCAGCCCCCGTCAATCTGGGGGGGGGCTTGGAGGAACAGCCTCCGCAAATTTATTGCAGCCAGCCATGGCAACGTTTAGACAACACTGGATGTATAAAAAAGACCATGTTTAGAGGAGCAGGTTTAAGCCGATGCCAATTCTCCAAGAACAAGGATAGAACAGGGACTAAGCAGAAGGCCTGGTGATACTGCTGGAGCCCAACTGCTATTTTTAGCTCCCAAAACCAATTCATTCTCACATAAAGAAATGTAGCAGCTCCTAAGACAAATGGGTTATAGCAGGGATAAATGTGACTGGGAGTAATACGGGGCGATATGTTTAGCAGTAACCAGGAAACATCTAAAAACATGTCATAGTGATCCTTAGAGTTAACTGAAGAACTCCACAGTGCACCCATGACAATCTTCCTGTGTTGGATGAACAGCAGTTCTGGTGCAGCTGGTGGGAACTGAGAACACAGAAATGGTAGTTTCTAAAACTGACAATAGTAACTTCCATGAGAAAAATACAAGAGGCTATGAATATTTAGACTCTATCTTTTTACAACAGGTATTTTTAGTTATTTGTACAAAAAGTAGTAGCTCACTCTCCTAGCAGATATTACACATACAGAGTCAGCTCCTCAGCTGATATAGACAGTTGCCTCTCACATCATTCCTAACAACCCTCATTTATGCCTATTCATCTACACTCTTTAAGTATGGGCCATATCACACCAGCATTCATATTTATCTCAATTCACGGAAGTGTGCTTTTAGTGATTTTTAACTGCATGTGAAAAAGAACACGGTAATACATATAAGTATATACGATATATACAAACAATAATAAAGACTTCAACGTCTGTCATAAGAAGGGTGAAGCCTTTTTAATGTGCTCTTTTCTCCAAAAAACAGATTCATGTAGCAGGGAGTGGAGCTGGCAAGGGTCACACTGAGGATGATAGTGAACAACTAGCTTTAACAATTAAAACTTCCTGTGCTGCTCACTTTAAAAACAGTGGTTCTGCCAGGCTGAATAATTTTTACACAAACCATTCTTTGACTTTGGGTGCCCAGAATACACTATAGAACATTTTCAGAATACAAGAAATCAGTCAAATAATAAAATTAAAAAGTCAAGTTGCCATCACTGCAATAAGGTTTCCTTGCAAATGAAGTGAACATATAGAAAACAAAGTCCTTTGTCTTGACTTTTATAAAGTTCTTGGGAAGAAATGTAGGCTCTGGTCCATGCTGCTGTAAAAGATCCTTTGCATTTGCAAGACAGATGAACGCTAATAGAAAAGTCTGAACAGAATTATTTTATCATTGCAACTTGATATCTGCATCAGAAAGGGAAAACTTTTGAAAAACTTTCAGGTGAACCCACCAAAAAGATAAGTATCTCCTCTTTGTTCCATGATAGTTTCATCACACATAGATACTTACATACATAAAGTGATCCCTCTTAAAAATAATAAAAAATAACCACAAATACCACATGAGAACCACAGTTATTTCCTACCCTATTTACAGGAGGGAATTGTGGTCTTGGGTTCAGCCTACATTCCTTCCTGTTTCTCCAATTTCTTGTCTCGGATATCCCACAGCTTCCCCAGGCTTAGCCTGGAAAGATGAGAGAGTCTGCTTTATCCACCTACAGATTTCCCCATCTTTTTCCCTTTATCATTGACAGGTTTGCTATCACTCCACTCCACTTCCCCAACTTTGACACTTAACATTTTAGTTCTCTCTAGAGTACTGCAAAACCTCAACTTTTTTATTTTCAACCATGAAAAAAATCAACTTTTTTTTCTCATTACTCTTTTCTCATGCTACTTCTTAAATATTTCCAGATGTTCCTTATCTCTTTCCACTGCCACATTCAATATTTCTTGGCTTTGTGCTCAAAGTGGAAGAAAAACTCTACCCTTCCTACATGACACTGCTTTCTGCTGCTTTTACCCCCCCTCTTCCAGCGGTGTATCAGCTGTCCTCTGTGTCTGCCAATACATCCTTTCACTACCAAGCATCTCCCTTCTTCTTTGTCTTCAAGTCTATGCTTTAAAAACTGATACAAACCCCTTTGCAATAGGTTATATTCAGCACTCACTCAATACTCACATTAACAAGAACAATCTACACGCGCTACAAGACAACGTACTGAACTGTACCTCCTGTACAGTCCACCTTCTGAAGGATGATGAATGTAGAGCTCTAATACCATCCCCAGAAAAGAAGGCAAACTGACTGTTAGAAAGAAAAAAATCCCTGGGTTTTTTTCAGTCAAAATCAGTATTAACACAAAAATATCCCTACTTATGCTTATTTACATCTGTCTTTTTCCAAAACGGGTAGAAGAGGAAAGTGGTTTTGTTTTAACTTCCTTCTCCCAGTTCTCCAGAAGTGAGCCAATATTTTCTTATGTTTCATTCTACAAAGCAAAATGCAATTGTGGTGACAAGTCTCCAAATTTTCTTGGCCATAGAACCTGTACTCCATACTACTACATCCTCAGTTAACCACAACATTTTTCTGTGTGCCAGCTGAAATTAATCATCACGATGATGGGCTTTTGTTTAGAGAAATATCTACAGTATAAAAATATACAGGACTGAAAAAAATCTCTATAGTTCTTATGCTGAGGGAAGAAGATATAGAGCAGTCTATAACAGGTCATATAAAACCCAGCTAACACTGTTATCTGAAGCAAAAGAAAATCAAGATACTCCCAACAGCAGAGAAACCCAGACAACATGAGCACAAGGCACAGGTTCTCACTGAAGTGACTTTTCATGAATCCAGTGTGGGACTTTGTGGTGTCACTTCTGGCACTGAGACTAGGTTGATAAGCCCCAACGGTCCCAAATGGTTCTGCAGCACTAGACTTGATTTGACAAGGCTTATTAGCACTGGCTCTGAGCCCGCTGGACCCAAGCTCTCTTCAATGCTCAATTTGGGCAAATTCGCAACATGCTGCTCTCCAACACTGCAGCAATGGGCACAACAATGTACAGAGATCTGATCCGGCTCTGCATTCAGCTCTCTAAGATTTGGTGGGCTTTATTGGCTTATGACCGTACCACATGGAAGAAACTATAGTTGCTTCCACAAAGCCATAAGGGCCCTGGAAGATATACAGATTCACTCTGGGTTTCCAAGACGATACATCTGGCGGGACCTGAGCTGCCTCTACAAAGGTCAGCTCACATGTCTCTCTATCCACAGCATGGTGAATCTACCAACTAGAAAAACTGCCCAAACTGCCCAGACAGGAGAGCTGAGAGTAGAAGACTTCCCACTAAGCTGTGTTGTATTTCTGTTTAATGAGCAAAGTTAAATCTTTGTTTATGGTAGCTTTTTCCTTTTTTTTTTTTTTTAAATCTACTACTCAGCTGTAACATCCAATTTGTAGAGACTACAATATTCACATCTGTAACTGAATGATTAATTTGAAAAAAATAAGGCTACACAAGTTCGAACACACGTGTTCAAGCTGACTGGATCAAAGACCCTTGCCTCCTGCCACACCTCTGCAGTATAAGCACTAGACACAAACACCAGCTCCCACGCCCTGTGGAGTGCTATTTCAGACATGTAAGTTACGTCAAGAGGAAAGTGCACCAAAATGCAACGGATGGAGACTGCCAAACGTAAATGAACAGTGGGTAAAACTTGCATCCTTTTCCTGAAATGCAGGAAACGTGGAGAAGAGTTGCCTCCTCAAAGGCTGCAGGCACCCGAGCGAAGGCTACCTTTATGAAGGTTCCTAAGTGCTTGTCTTCGCGTCCTTTACTGCGAGGTGACAGAAAGCTCTGAGAGCCTGTGCACTTGAGCAAAGCAAGCTGTAAGCCTAACCCTTGTGTTGCTCGTGGCAAGAACACCACTGGGGATGGCCTAGCTTTGACTGATGCGCTACGTCTCATGAGTAGGGTGACACAGAACAGCCAGTTTTAGTCACCCCACCCTCCCGAGCGAGTAACCTGAATAAACTTTAAATCTTGGAGGAGGGAGAGCAAAGCAAATACTTCTTCACAACTTCTGATGTACCACATGCCCTCTGATGCTTTTATAACCAGATCTGACTTCTATAAACAACCTACAGTGTGGCATCTGACTGTGTAACACAGAACAGCTCTGTTCCTTCCTGGAGAATAACGTCTTACACTGAACTTTTAGTTACATTATTAGGGATTTTGTCCAGTCCTGAATGAAATTCAGTTCCTATGATATGTTTGTGGAACATTAAATTATAGTAATTGGCAACATTTCCTAAATTATTTGTATTCTAGACAGCTGCTGTGGCTACAGCAAGAATAGCAACCAATCTCTTCAAAGCAGTAAAAAGTAGCAACGATAAATCTGTTTAGATGGCTTCCTTTTTAAGGGAGTCCTTGCTCCATGGGTCCAAGGGAGAATGATAACTTCCAAGAAAAAACAAAAAGCCAGAACAGAATAACGGAACGCAGTGCTGTTTCTGACTTAAGATGGCAAAATCTTATGAAATTTGTAATCCTTCATGAAACTACATGAGTAGCCACATCCAAGTTATAGACCTGGAGGTGGGGGCAGCTGTGTAAAGGTGTAAAAATGAAAAACACCAGAATAGCTTCACATGCAGAAAAGATATTAAAATATCCCAAATTGAGCATTTTGAGTGCAAAGGAGAGATTCTAGAATTTATACTGTAAAATTAGTTTTGTCTCAAGATAAAAAAGGAAATAGTATTCATTTAAAACGCCATAAATTTTAAAAACTCCTCAGTTTCTTACTACTTACATTCTCAGCGAAGTTCTGTCTATAGCTTTATCTTCACCCATACTCAAAGCAGACATACTTTTGATGTACAGTATGCTTTTATTTTTATAACATTAATTTTTGGTTCTTCAATTTCAAATTTTACACACAGGAAAGAAAAATAACTTCTTTTCAACTTAAATCGGTCAAAAAGAAGATACACATTTAAAATGGATCTTGAAGTCTGCAATTTGGAATTTTATTCTTTATTTAGTGAGTTTTGACCATTTATTTTCTTTCTTTTCCAAAAGACAAAGGAATCTTAATACACTTTAAAAATAGATATCTAATTCTGCTTTTGTGAAACTATTGTCTGGAAAAAAGAACATTTTAGTTTTATATAGTCTTGCTTAACTATGCAATATTTCAGAAACAGAAAATACCAAAGTAAGAATACTTGCCATTTTAAAAGCATGATTACATGATAAGGCCTAATTCAACTCCTGTGGAGTACAATGGGCAAGAACAGTAGTGTTAATGTTCTCCCTCAAATTATACTTTTGTCCTCACTAGTGTGAGAAACTAACTGAAAATTGTTTTTAACAGTCTCCCTTAGAGATTTAAATCATACATGCTAAACATTCAACCACACGCACACACACTAACAATAGACCACTTTGCTACTTACCATTTGAGATCTATTTTTTGGGCACCCATTGATGTCTTCAATCTTTTCATTTGCTGAAAAGCAAATATAAAAAGTAAAGCAAAAAGTATACCAAGGAAATTTATGCCAATTATTTCCAGAGCACTTGCTGCTAGCTAAATAAAGAGGTTTAAGATTGTGGTTGTCCAGTGAAAGTGAATGTGTGAAACACTGAGACCCATCAAGAAAAGCAGCTGGACTTTTCTAGTGGGTCATGCCTCCAGAGACAGCTGGAGTCAGAAAACAACTGGTCCGACAACATTTAGGACAGGGACGGGTAACTCCTTTAAACTACAAAAAAAAGATTTAAACTCCAGAAAGTGCATCACTGCTGGGCAGGAAAGCATACATTACATATGCATAGACATTTGCATGTCAGGTTGATTTGTCTGCAGAGTGAATACAGATTTCATAGTGAGGCAGGAATACTGCGAACAATTCTAATTTCAGCACAAACTGTGAGACTTCTCTTCAAGCTTCACATCCATGGCTCACCTGTAACACAACTTGCAGAAAAATACACTTTCGATCTTTAAAGTCTCAAGTGAAATTAGTAAGTTGTTGAGGCGGTTAAATGCCTGCCTTGGAGTCTGAATTTGCTTAGTTTCACCTTTCAGTACTGGACCCTGAAATAACTTTTGTGTGCTATACTGAACAACCAGTTAAAATCAAACTTGTTTTCCATAGTTTTTTCATTGTAATAAAGGTATCCTCTTTGATCAGTTGAATAGATTTGCATCCTGTTGATTCTTTCATTATAAAGACATGTTTACTACCTGTCACACACTCTCCAGGCAACAATCAGAGCTCCATCTAATTTTCTGTCATTCTTCAGTTAGGAATGTCAAATTTGGCACAGTATTCCAGTAGCAGTCATAATGTCAAACACAGAAATAATATAACTTCTTTACTCCTGCCTGCTATTCCCCTCTTTATATATCAAGGTGTCACATTACTTCCTTATGCCACAGTAACGCATTAAGAATTTATGTTAATGTGAAAAAGCCATTGCAGATCAGTCAGCTGCAGTGCTCCTCAGAATAAACTATCAGACTCCATCCACAAAAAAGCATGCATAGGTTCCTAGAAGTGTGACCTCAGATTTGGTCATACAGAAAACTAAATGATTTCCTCTATCCTGTTTTCAATCCTGTGCCTCCAGATTTTTTTGGTTACCGTCTCTCAGCTTTGCATCATGCAATATCTTTATTTACATATTAATTCTGTAGTAATTTCAAAAGCTGATATCATAGTAGTTTGATAAGATCTTATTGCCATAAATTTGCACTAGTCATAACTAATACTTGAAAGGAGGCTAATGCAGTTCTGAATGAGCTCTTCTCTCATTTGTGCCAGATGTGTAGAGAGATATCCCTATTAAGCCAGGTCATTTTGTTTATCCTTCTTTAAAATTAGTAGCTTTTCTTTCCCTAGTCCTCTAGGGCTTCCAAAATGTTATACAGTGTATTTAAAATAATGTTAGCAAACCATAAAGCTTCTTACCCAGCTCTTCTTAAGCTCTCACACACAAACTAGCTGGAGTTGTCTATTTAAAGACGTTTACACTGCTTAACTTCTTTCCAAATTTCTGCTGCAGTATGGCATTTGACTTTTTCCTTATTTTTAGCATGTAAATACAAAAAAGAAATATTTACTCAACTCTTCTACACATTTTGGGTATTGCTATGCATTCACAAGCTGGGAATACAAGCTTGGTTCCAGAGCTGTACCAAAGCTTAAGACTGAGTGGTGTTCTGAGAGTTTCTCTCATCTTCTTTACTGAGCCAGGCAAGTCGAACTCTGTAATAAAGGTAATAAGGAGTAGACATGTGCTTTCATTGACAGGATCTGAATCAAAGCATGGAAAGTGGTACCCAAAATATTTGGGTTTTATTTCAGTAGAAGGCATATTGTGAAACCACAAGCCAAAAATATATGAAAGCACAAGTGAAAAGAAAAATCCAGCGTTAAAAGTTGCAGAGTTCTTTCAATCCACTTGCCCGGCGATAACAGAACAATAAAAGAATACAATACTAGGGAGTACTACTAGGCTTGATCTCAAAAACCATCAATAGAAAAAATCCTACTGGACTGGGCTAGTTTAATTTAGCATCAATTCTGAGTTTTGGAAACTGAAGAATCTCACAGGGAACTGAGTGACAATTTGATATTACAAATTTAAAATGATGGACAGACCCAGTATATATGTATTTAAATACAACTACTACTACTTCTATGGCATTACTAAAGCATATACTTCTTATGTATTCTTTTATATCCTCATAAATTTTGACCTGAAGTAAACCAGAATGCTATGAATACATTTTAATTGACTTGCAAAGAGAATAAACTGTCATCACATAACACTTCTATATTATATTCAAGAGTTTTAAAGTCTGAAAGGTAGATTCTCTGAAGTCAAATGCAGTGATATTTGGTTTCACACCTTTTTAGATTTGCTCCTTGTTTGGATGCTAGGGTATAAGAACTACCTAGTTATTACTAATTATTTCCTTTCCCTAAATACATATCTGCTTCACTTAATACAAGTAACCAGAAAGGACTATAATCATTATAGCTGTATCATTATTAACCATGCTGAGTCTTCATTAAAAATCATATCTTTATTTTTCATTTTACCAATCAGTTTTGGAACCAAAATAGCAAGATTTCACGTCTGCAATATGAATTTCAGATGAATACACATAAAATTGTATCACTAATAATTAAATCAGATTTTGATGATTCTGCATAATCTCTAAACACTCCACTCATGACAAAAAGGAGGAAGTGTCTTTACAGCTACTTTTACACACAACAGAAAGCACAGCACAAGAAAGAAAAAATCTCTTGCACTGCATTTAGAAGCTTCTTTAGTATGCAGTATCGTTCATCAGAAAAATGTTGATATTTTGAAGGCTACAGTTAAAGCGGCTTCTATGTGTGAAAGTTATCACCACTTCTCTGTTAATGAGATGCAGCATGCCTAAGGCACATCAGATACAAAGGACTTTCTTTCTCTGCTAATTTAGAGAATTAGAATGAGTGTGATTAAATATGAACCTTATTTCACATGGAAAACATCATCTGAAAAGGAAATCCTTCACCTTATACTTTAACTTTTGAAAGCTGTGCCTTGCAGACCTAATTTGAAATATCATCAATAAGGCAGCTCTGAGCTGGCTATGAGAATACAGCAAATAATAACTTTTTTGAGTATTTTGGAAGGAGTATTTTGAATTTTGTCAGTGTTTTCACAAGTCAATACTCAAAACAACTATATTTAAACACTTGAGAGAACCAGATTCACATATTTTGATGGTGGGATTCTTACACCTTCTTCTATACAACACTTAACACAGGGTAGCTGGGTATATGTATGAAAGGAAGAAGCACTTAACTGTTTTTGGGTTTTGAAAAATTTTCCCTACTAAACATGCATTAGTAAATAGATACAGGATGAAGTGTTGTTCACAGTGAATATCTGTCAATGCACAATTCATGACCTATTTTTATACACCTGTAGCTACACCACTAGTCCATAGAAAGCTACGAGGATATCTTGTTGCTCGACAACATGCCAAGATGAAAACTTGTTTGATGTATGCCAGTAAAGCTCTAGTGGAATCAACAGAACTATGTCTCTTGATTTCATCTGAGTATGTGGCTTACAGATTTGTCTCTCAAATCAAGGAACAAGCCTTTTTACAGCATCTCAAACACATAAATATGCATGCACTGATGTCTTGTTACTTCACTGCTGTCTTCTTAATTTGCATCTCAAATCTGTCAGTCTTGCTTCTAACAATAGTAATCCTAATTCCTATTAGCAGGCTTTCTGCTTCCATCAATCTCCACTGGCCCATGCATGTGTTTTGTGGCATCCCAAGGAACCAGATGGATGAGCCTCTGAAGGAACTAATGAAGGATTCAGGCCCAAGGGGAGAGGGAGAATATGCAGCTTTGCATGGGGCCAATGCTGCAAATTGGTTAGAACCTTCATTATCTCCCAATATTAGTGCAAACTGAGGGAACTCAAGACTTGCAGGAATGAGCCTGACTTAGCCTTAGCCTGAATCTGAGAGACTTATCCTTAATGATAAATGATCTTCCTCATTTGAAAACTCATTATGAAAGATTTCATTTCTTTCATGTAAAAATCATATCTCTTACCCTCTCCAAGCTATATATAGGGATTTTTCAAATCCAGCTGGAAGTAGGAGGTCATAGCAGGAACATAGCAGGCCACTGTTACTGTGAATTATGTCCAGACCAGTCCCAAAAAGGGGTAAGAAATAGAGATAGTGAAGGCTAAAAGCAGCCTAGCAGTAAAAAACCTCATCAGCTGCTTTTTAACATTCAGCTTGCAGAATGATATTGCTGTTTCAGGAGATCTTATTAGCAACATCAAATATTTTTCCGCCATCGTTTAAGGTAAGGCCTTATCAAATTAATTAGCAAAGTCTCTGAGGGAAAATTATCTACGTACTTCCACGCAGTTTATTGTGTTTTTTCTCAATGCTTATGTAGAAGATAAAGAAGGTGCGTCTCTAAGTGAGTTGGTGGATACGTGGTACAAAAAGAGAAAGTCACTCACCTACAACCTGGATTATTTCAGCTAATAAGACGCCATCAGTCACATCTTGCTGTAGATCCTTTATCAATCTCTTGTGGCCAGATTTTGCTAGGTAGTGATTAGCCCAATCGGTATAAATCTATTAGGGGGAAGATAAATAAACAAAAAGAAATTGTTAGTAATGACATCAACGTTAAAAATTAGAGTTCTAATCTTTGCTTACATCAGCCTCTCAGACGCTGAGAGAAGAGGACTGCTTTTGAGCTGCTTGAAACAAGTCAGCACCATTAAAATTCAAGGCATTGTGCAGATCAAGTATTCAGCCTACTATAGAATGGGTTTTCCTATTCAAAAATCTGACATCAAAGCTCACAGAAGACTATAGTAAACTAAAAATGTTACAGCTTGAATGGATCATCAGACATTGAACCGAATGTTCTGCATCAGTAACGTGTTTGTGGAATAGACTTCAATTTTTATCTAAGTACTTTTTTGCATTTTCCCTTTGACATGCCTTTCTTATGTCTCTTACTGAGAAACTTTAGAGATGCTTTTCTCAGAATCGTTTCTGATACATATTAGCCATACAGCAATTTCATTTTAAGGAAACTCCACTGTAATATTATCTAACAGGCCCTCAAAGGTCTGGAAATCTACCAGTTCTAGTAAGTTCTATTCCATAGGTTCCAGTAGGTCTATTAAACTGGGTTTTAGTCCATTATGCAAACTTTAATTGTTGGCATTTACTTTAAAATGTATGCTCTGAAAACAAAGCCAGCAGGGCAGCCAAGTTGAAATATCGCTTCAATTTGCATTAGTAAATGCTGCTCATAATGTGTTAGCACAAGACTTACCCAAGATCACTAGACAACTTACAAAATATTCCTCTCATGCTAGGTTATCAAAAAGAAGAAAGGGAAAAAGGCTTAGTTAGGAATTTCTGATTATGAATTAAAGAATGCTTTTTGTTCTTTGTGTAGGACAAAAATTAAGGGAAGATTTTTTTTCAATGATCTACTTACACTCCAAAGAAATATAGTAAACAACAACTAAATATCTGGGTTTTTTTTTTTTTTTACCTTTTACACTCAGAGAAAATATTAAGGTTCAGCCCTACTCTCTCTGTCCTATTAGAAACACAGCCGTGGCAGTACGGCGGAGTACATACATGAGCTTTTCGGAGCGTGGGCCACTGCCGACCCTCCATGGGCCTTACAAACCACCACACACTGTTTTTATCAAACTTTTAATTTAAAACACTCTTCTGGTGACAAAGGCCTCACACAAGTTTGTGAATCCCTCATCTAGAAGCCAAGGTCTTCACAACAGTTTTCAACATATATGCCACACACAGCTGAGGCCTGCCGTCTTGTCGCTAACACGGCTCGCACATGCTTCTCAAACGCTGTCTAAGCATGCTTTCGAGGGCCCCCGAAGCCCACGGAAAGCTCCCCTGCTAAGGAGAGGCTGCATTGGTCCAGCAACTACATTTTCATTCACAGCTACTGACAGTTAGCAAGAGAGGGCTAGGCAGCTGGCCTGGGAACATCGGGCCATCAAGTTTCCTATCCAGTCTTAAGGAATATAGATATACATATATACACATATAGATTACAGCTACTAAAATAGGATTCTGCCTGCTGCCACTGCAGGCAAAACACTCTTGAAGCAAACAGGGGTTTAGAGCCATTCCCCCCGCTCCTGAGCTAAGCAACCCCAGCAGCCCCTTGTGCCGCAACACCAACCCCTTAAACTACTGACTGCAAGCACTGAGCACAGCCATGGCTACTAACTTCAGAAGCACCTTCGGTAGCGTATTGAAAACACAAGGCTTACGGTCCTCTCATTCAGGAGAGTCAAAAGCCAACTCCCATGTCTGAGAGACAAGTATTTGCCACAGTGGCCTGAGGAACCTGAAAATAATACAAGGCGCGCCTGTAACTTCGTGCTCCTCTTGCACCTGCTAAATCAGTGCTAATGCAAAAAAAATATATATATATTTACCAGACCTATTTTGATTACAAAGTCCTTTCTTTTAATTGCAAACGCTGCAATTGCAAAAAAAAAAAAAAAAAATGTTAACAGCATTGAACAAATCATTCAAAATCTGAAACGTATGTCCTTATTTTGCCCCATTTATCCTTTACTTCCACTTTTACATGAGTAGGATGTGCCTTTCCCATGCCAACAGTGTCACAGACTAGAAAAGGAAAAAAGGCGGGATCACCTCAGTAAAACAGCAGCTCAGTGAAAAACAGCTCAATGAAACAAACACCGGTTTGTCTCACTGGTTTGAAAAAAAGCTTCACACAAACCAGACATTGTGTTCCTTAGCTCCTTTAACAAGAAAACATTTTCCATAACAGGAAGATATTTTTCAAAGTCTAACAGCTTTAAAAAGCTAGGATTGGCTTTACCTGTTTTTCTGCCACACAATTCTGGCTTGCTTATTTGCAAGCAGAAATGGACCCAGAAACAAGTTTAAAAGTCCTGAGCTTTACTTCCCCAACGCAATGGTCCACACACACACCTCCACTGCTACTGCAATTCAGCCCACGAGCAACTTAGCAGAGCACAATAACTGAGTTTCCTATAACGGGAAGGCTGTGATGAACGTCACAGTTTCACAGGAGGACTTTAAACCGGCATAAAATTACATTTGGATGCACCAGATCAAGCCGGGATCATTTCCATGATCCAGTTTATCATCCAAACTTTGGGTCAGCTCAAGAGCTAGGATAAGGCAGGAACGGGAAAGAGCAGCAGGGGCAAAAGCAGTTCTCTCCTGGCAGACCCTGAAACCACAGCAGGACCTTGAGAACCAGTCCAGAGAAACTTTTAAACCAAATACTACAGCAGAACACAAGTTTGGAATCGCAAAACTGCTATTTCACATTCATCTTCCCCCTGCATTAATTCCTGCTGCACTCAGGACCGCTAGACTTCCTATTCATGCCCTGTTAATAAACCGATCTGCATCAAAGAAAAGCCTAACTCCAGTAACTCCTGCTAAAGGAGACAGCTTGAAACATCCCAGATACTGGCTGGCTGAGTCAAAGTCTCTAAATACAATGCAGAAATTTCGGCTGTTGGCAAATTATTCTGTAATCGCAGTTCTGTATGTTGAACTCTTTATGCTCATCATATAATATTTCATTAAATGACAATAATATATACCGCTATGTATGAAGATGATGTTTGTTTAAGAGGTATTTAAAGGAATGGAATATTCTTTCATTTAGCTAGTTGATTAATCAAGTCCTTTGCAGGAAAATACAGATCTACTTAATAAATTCATCTTTCTCTTTTAAAGGTTATCACATCACATTGCAATATGCAGAACACGTGCAAATGAGATTGATTTTTTAATTGACTGGACTACACATTGGCAAGCTTGGAAACATTCTTATGGGTGCAGTATTACCAAGGCCACTGCTCATTTTTAGGAACTCTTCATAGTCACTGCTCATTTTTTTGGCATATATTAAGGTAATTATGGAAACCTTCCAGGATGCTTTCAAAAACTGTTTGTTGCAAGTCTTTGTAACGTATTATTCAAATACGATTCCTAAGGTTTCTTTTCCTTTTCCATACAAACAAGCGAAAAAAGTACAATGGTTGCTATTTCTAGACACATGAAAAATGAAACTCATAATGTTTTCAAATGCTCAAAAACAGGCAAATAATTGGGAAAACAATAACAAAAACTAGGAAAACACTGCTGAGAAACTTTCCATTCATATAGGCCTACCTCTGCACATCAGTTTTTTCAGATATGTTCCCTTCTTGAGTGTTCCTGGATATTTTCATCAAGCAGACGACAAAATCACTGGTTTTAATACTCACATGAAAATAACCTGAACAGTCACCTAATTAAAGAACACAAAATCTTGCAATATGAAGTATCCGACCAACCAGTGAAATGCACAGAGCAAATACAAAATAAAAGGGACTGGATATAAGCAATACACATAACAATTTGTTACAAGTTCTAAAAACTTGGATTGCCTAAATCTGAGAAGATCATAATTTTTCTAATGTCCTTCTAGAAAGAAAACAGTCTAAATTTATGAGACAGCTGATGTGTGGTAAATTATGCTTTCAGTCCTGAGTGGTAATCTCAGAATATTGATGCAAAAGATGCACAACTTGAAAGAAACAACACAGCGTAAACTTTCAGGAATTGAGGTACTGTTCTATTATATGCACTTGCACAGATTTTTAAAACTTTCCAGTAATTGTACACAGTATAAAAATCACTGAAGGCAGCTTCATTATTTTAGTTAACAAAAGCAAGAAAAAAAACAGTATTTGGGCATTATCACCAGGGCAGGTGAGATCACTCAGTTTAACTGAGATCAATCAGTTTAATGTTTAACTGGGGTCTAAGTTCTGGCTTTTGTTAGAGGCAGACTCAGCTTTTCAGTAGCTTGTTTACCACATAATCTTTGATCTTAGGAATCCAATTATCTGGAAACAAATTAAAAACAAATGTGAAAGATATTTTTTCTTCTCTCCTTTTTTCTTTCAGTCCATCAGGTCTGAATTAAGAGTGTTACAGGTAAACACTGATTCTATCAGGTTTGAATTAAGAGCATTACAGGTAAATATTGATTTTGGAAATATTCTGTGCAATATGAGTCATAGCTAAAACACTACTGCAGGAATTGAGCAAGGTTTTGAGGAGAAAAAAATCTAAAGCTTTTAAAAAATTTTCTGCAAACAAAAAGGACTGAAGACCAGTACATCTTCAATGAGTAAGACTACAGCATTTTAAAATTCAATGGGTTTTTATTTTTCCTTTCCTTAACGTTAAATTCACATATTTCAACAAGTTTCAGATGAGAGAGAGAGGCCTCAGAGGAAGAGAAATCTTGATTTCCAGCTGGGAGACCTTTGGACTTTGTTGTCACTTCAAACCTCAAGTAACTTTTCTACCTGTACTAAGAGACCATGCCTATCACATCTAGAATATATCTCAGAAAATTTACGTCATATTTGAATATTGAAGCAGTAGAAAGGTGCCGTTCACAGAACAGGTTGTTTCTTCATAGTACCTCAGCTCCGCTGCCCTCCATGACAGCTCTGAGACCAGCCATGAAATTATGGCTGAAATTCTGCACCTTGAGAACGTCATGTGCTGCCTCAGCTAGCAAATGGGACCTCATGGTTTCATCCTGAGGCTACCTGCTGCGTTTGCTCATAGACTTTATCCTGATAATGGTCTACGTATGGTTTTACTAAGTAAAATCATTTTCCAACATAGATGATGATCATCCTTTACATTGCCACTGTAGTGGTGCAGTGTCTGAAGTTAGACTTTATTGGACTCACTTGGAATTTCCTGTCTTAAGGAAAGGATTCCTATTGCTCCTCTTTTTTTTTTTTTTTTCATTCCTTCTGAATATGATAGCAATGACAGCAGAAAGGCAGCAACAAATCACTCCTGAAGGGATCACGCAGTTACCACAAAGCACTTGTAGAGTGCTTGGGAACGTACTGGCCAGTAAAAAGCAAATATCCTGGAGATTCTGACCACTTAAAGTAATACGCATGGTCTTTTCAAGTTTCGAAGAATCAGTCAAAAAGCAAAGGGAGAAAAAGTATTCTGAAGCTGGTTTCGCAAACCACAGTTTTCTGTTCTACAGATACCATTTGGAGGCCATAGGCTGATACCTGCGTGTTCAGACACACTGACAGGCAAGTCCTGCTTGATCTGCTCATGAAAAGGGTCAAATATAGCAATCTAGAGGACTTTCCTGTTTCCATAACTGGTCAAAACCAGGAAACAGAAAGCCTATGAATAAAGTCATGTGAATAGCGAATCTAAGACGACACCTTAG
The DNA here is from genome assembly GCF_040807025.1 of Struthio camelus. Classification (NCBI taxonomy): domain Eukaryota; kingdom Metazoa; phylum Chordata; class Aves; order Struthioniformes; family Struthionidae; genus Struthio; species Struthio camelus. The sequence continues at coordinate 31,747,742 of NC_090946.1, forward strand.
AGATCATGATGGAGACAAATTATATCCATGCAGCTGCAATTAGATTTAGGTACTAGATATTAACATTTATTCCAGGGTCTCCTTTAAATGGGATTTAGGCCCAAATGGGAGTGCAAAAAATTGCCCATTGGTTTCTGCCTTCCCCTTGGTATTTTAAAATGTGTTCATTATGAAAAGCAAAAGGTTCACACAAAGGAATTTATCTCCTCTAAATAAGTCAGCCAAAAAAAAAAAAACCCCACCCTACGCATGTGTGAACACCTTCCTTTTCACCAGTTTTCACTGACAACTTCTAATTAAAGAGAGACGCCCAAGTGCATTTTCAAACCTTTCTTTCCCTTCCCCAACCATGCCAGCTCCTAACTGATCAGCCATTTGCTGCCTCTCCTTGTTTTCTTCCAACAATTGCCATGAGTCAGGAGGTGGCTAACAGCTGAACGCCATCTTTCCGAGGCCACGTACCACAATTAGAACAGAGGAAGGCTTAGTCACACCAAGGAACGCCACAGGAACACGCGGTACAAGGCGATGCCTACGCTACTGCTGACCAAACCACGCTGCCTACTCAAGTTCACAAAAAAATACTAAAAATAGACACAACGCATCAAGATGATCCTAAAGGCAGCGCTTGCACTTGTTACAACGCCACAGGGGAGAAACAAACAAACAAAAAAGTGCCCATCAAACGCTCAGGCAATATGCTGCACAGTGTCATGGGGTTTACCACACACACGCGCGCACACAGTCATGAAATCGCTGTTTCTGACTGATAACATCAACTGGAGTCTCACGCTGATCCTTGCTAGGCCCCGGTAGAGTGATGCCACAGAGCGAAGCCCCGAGGTCAGTCAGTGAAAGCCAGCGGTGTGGCTGAGCTCCGAGTCCCTTGGAAGCGCTGCCGGTTTCGGGAGAGCACCCCGACCGTCACAGCCTGTTCTGAAGCTGCGTAGAGCTTACGGCCCTGCCAAAACTGTGGCTGATACTTTGCTGAGGTCTTGACAAAATGACAAACAAAAAGCACATGGCAGAAAACCAAGCAAGTTTAATAGCATTCGTTACAGCCTTCTCATCAGATAGTGCTTACAACTTGTGGCCGTTCTTTCCCCCCAGTTCTCCTTAAATCCTGTAGGAAAGCTGTATCCATATATCTGTACCATGACACAGATGCCACTCACTGCAAGGCCAGCACTGGCTCTCCTAGAACAAGCAGAGCTTTGCACATCCAAAGGACTGCGGCTTTTTTTGTTTTCTTTTGTTTTCCGTCGGCCCTGGGCTAGACCTGTCTCCGCTCAGCGCCACAGATGCTGGAAGCCGGGTGGGAGTGAAAATTGGAGCCTGGGGACTTGTTTGCTCCACCCTGAGAGCACCTTGTCACCAACAGCTAGCAAGAGGGACAAAACAGCCAGAAACTCCAAATCTGAGGAGATGGCCGGCCAAACACCAGCGGTGCATCCCTTCCGGTAAGCACATGCAAAGGGAAAATAACCTTCCTGAAAGGAAGGCATACATCTCTGATCCCCTAGAAATATCTGGAACAACTTGATATGAGCGTATATGTAACTTAATAGTAGTAAAATATCATCCTTTACTTTAAGTGATCTAACTTTCCAGTTATCATCAGCTTTTGGGATGAAGCTACTGTAACAAACGGAGGTCTCCCTTGCTGCCTCACTGGGGAGACGGGCAACTCTACTTCTGTTATTCAGCAGAACTAATTCAGGTGATTTATTTTACTCACATGCGGAAGTGTTTGTTGGGACAGCTTTAAATTATTAATCGTTTGGTGGGAGGTATTCCAATGAATATTATATCTCATTGGACACTTACATGTATTAACTACCCTTTGAAAGTTAAATACAGAAGTGGGTAATTTAAACAAACACCACCGGGGCTATTAATTTCTCTCTCTTTAAAGCCTTATTCCCAACTGGGGAGAGCTATTCTCATGCATATGACTACTACTCAAAAGCAACGGGCTGACTCACAGCACACACAGTCAAGCATGTGTGTAAAACTGAGCATGCTTGCAAGTCCTTCCAGTAATACAGCCTTAGACTGTCAACGCTTCAGGGCACGCACTGCTTTATCTTTGAGTTTGTGTAAAGTAAATCTTTTGTGAAACCTAAACAAGGAATATATTTTCAATTGCCTTACCGGCACGTTATTTACTCTTTTCCTACTGAGTATTTTACTACACTCGATATGAAAAAAGGAGAAAACAGACATTTACTTTTCTGCCACGATCACTGAGTTTCTGAACCCCGTTACTGAGAGACACTGCCTATACAGAAGTTTAAACGTTTCATAACAAAGCAAGGTTTTCCTCGGCAGCAGCCTCGCTAGAATGCGAAGTAAGGCTGACAATTGTGTTGCTAACTGCAGAGCTCTGTTCTCAATGCTCCCATTATGCACGCTTTCCATATACAAATCCCTTTCAAGCTGAAACCACACACTAAGCCAAGCAGGTGGCCACTCGCTTATTCCCCTCGCAAAACATTTTCAATCAGGAATAGAAATGAAATTGCATTAACACCTGCAAGAATTCCTTTGCACAACCAAGAGTGAGACAGATTTAGATTACTGAGCTGATCAGCAGAACCCTTTCCAAATCGTATTTGGCGACAGTGAAGAAACCAGTCTGATCTCACGTCAACAAAATATAATTGACCTTAAGCAGTAAGAAAAACAAATTTACTAGTTTTTCAGCTTTTGCTAACAAGTCATCTACAGTGCGCACCAAATTATTTTCACAGTTTTCATACATGAAATAAACCCACTTACATCTACAATTATACACAAACAGCAACAGAAAAGGGCTTATCTGAAAAGGTGATACATTTGTACTCCAAAGAAAAACCACAGACAATCTTAAGAAGCTGCAAGCTGCAGAAGGGAAAAATCACTTCTGAGGCTAAAGTTAGATTACTGCTCAACAGCACCGCTGCCATTATTAAGGAGCCACGATCTGCTTACTGTTTTATAATGATCACAGGAAAATTTACTTCTCCCACGAGCAGGGACCCGACAGTTCATACTACTTATTGGCATATTTAACATGAGCGTATATTGCTAGAGTCCAGCTTGCTCTTCCTTCTCAAGGGGTCTACCGTTCAATGGGGATATATACACGGGCTAGTGAAGCCCACACGGTTAATTTTAGCTGAAGTCACGCATGCACTGTGGTCAGATTTCTTACGCAGTAACATTTCACTGGGTTGGCAACTCCCACCCCTCCTGCCGCTCTTCCTTTACACCCCCACTGCTTCCTTCTGTTACTAGTTTCTCTAACTCAGTTTGAAATAAATTTCAAACAGGATCAGCATGCTTTCATATGCACTGGACGTCTCTAATACCAAAGCTATTTGCAGCAAGTCCAAGTTCGGCTGCTCTTTTGAATTAGATGCCGTAGGGATTGAGACGATTATTAAAAGTATTATATGGAGTTATTGCACAATCATAGGAGACTTTCTACTCACTGTAGAAACAAATGCCTCAGTCTAAATGCTCCCACTGTATATGGGGATTTACACTCTGACTGGAAATTCAAAATTTTGCATGCCATCCCTCTACTTATTAACAGGTCAAACAAAAATCCAGATATGAACTTCAGAGCATTCACAATATGGATCAAAGTTTTGGAAGTTATATCTATCACAAATACCGGCTAAAAAAATATAAGGCTGGCTTAGACCTAAAGTGGATACCTGCAAAACCTATCTTCCTGAGTAGGACCTGGTGGAGAGAGCAAAGACTGCCCTTCTGGCAGGATCCCACAGCATGCAGACCGCCCCCAATGCCATGATCAGACCACATTGCTGGCACCCTTTAAAAAAGTAGAGAATTGTCCTTTGTAAACTGCTTTGCTTTAATTTTATATTAAAAAAATAATGTTGCAAATGTTGACAAGGTGAGAAGCAATGACAGCTTCACCTCCCCTCTTGCCAAGGTGAGGGACAGACGTCTGACAGTTTTAACTGTTTACTTTTTCAAAAGAACACTTCTGCCAGAATAAAATCTATACCCGTCTTTTATGCTTCAGGAAAAGCAAATAACTTTGTAGCCACACTGTCTCCAAATCAGCTCCCCCTTCCAGCAAAGCCCACTCACTGCCAGCAGAGGTTTTTGTTTGGTTTTGGGAGGTGGGGGAAGAACAGTGCTTTCATGCAGTCTGAAGGGAACATAATATACTGTAACTATCAAAGAAAAGAAGTAGCTGCTTTACTTACATAGCACTAGGTACGGTGCCTCTGATGTGCCTGGGCAGCACTCGACTAAGCTATGGGCAGTAATTCCACTATTCCAAAAACAGACACCAGGTTGTACGTGAGAATGGCAAAGGTTAGCCACGTTCCCCCAGAAAGCTTGTCCAGCGAAGAAGGAAGAGCTCTAACTTCAGGAAGCTGCAGTCTTAAATACAAATTTCTGCTTTAAGCATCCAGTGCTTAAAGCATCGAACAGCACTCAACAGGATCAGGACTCAAGCCCAATGTAATTTGGTATGCTTGTTCTATGAGAGCAAATAATCTTTTAAACTTTTCTAATTATGACAGCTTTCAGTTTCTCAATGTGGAAAAGGTGCAAAATAAGAGAGACTGTTCCAAACAGCTGCAATTACTCCAAGGGTCTTTTTTTTACCTGTGCTCACAACTCCTTACATCTGTGTCATCTCCTCTGGGCAGGCAGCCACAGCCGCAAGCAGGTTCAAAAAAGACAAACTAAACATAATTTCCAAGGAATGATGGAGGAGCAAGTTCCTCCCAAAGGAAGACCTTCTACCCTCCCCTGAATTCACACACAAGAGCAGCAAGCATCAGAACTGAGGTAAAATTCAGGTGCCTCACATAAGAAGAGCTGTCGTGCCCTTCCCCACACGCTGTGAGAGCCCATTGCTGCCCGACTGGTCTCTGAGAAAAAACAGAGGAAGGAACCTACTCCAAGACACAATAAAAGTCAAGAGGGTCAGAAACTAAACCTGACTTGCAGTGTAGCATCTTAAGCATAAATTCATTCCTCTATCCCATTTTCTCTTGATAGCCTTCTAAAAAACGGAGGGTTACTCCACTAAAACAGTGTTGACAGCTATGAAGCAACAACAAAAGAGAAAGCATATGAAATTTGTCTCAAAAGCACATTACTCCAAACCATTTTGACTACTCTAACCTGTGAAGATGCAGGTTATCTGATCCAAATAGAGAGAACAGAAATATTACCAAGGCTTTTCTTAATTATCAGCAATAGCAGTTTGCTGCGAGGAATAGGTATTTACAGATTTTGGCCTTTGTCTCACTCTAGAGACCCAACCCTAAGCCTTTTTTGGCCAAGAAGGACAAGACTGCATTCCCTTCTGGTTCTGGCTGGTGCTTCCCAAGACAGACAGACAAAGTAGTGACTTTGCAGCTGGTTTGGCCAGGCTCTGTCTGTACCCACACGCTGAAGTCACCAGCAAGCTGTCTTGCATTCCTGTCAACAGGATGTCTAATTCCACTCAGAAAACAATGAATCATCTGCACTGCCCTTCTCATTCTGCAAAATGTAATCTAGCTCAGTGTCCCAACTTTCCCATAGGAGAGGCAAGCAGAAGTTGGTAAAAAGGTAATGCTCTCTAAAGTTTGGAATGACATAAAGCAAGATACTACCAGGAGATGGATGAAAAATCAGTGCAGCCGAACTGAGCTTAGACCCTGTGAGAAGCGCAGGGTGGCTGATGGTATCACTGTTTAAAACATAAGACTTTCTCCTTTTCCTTTCCTGTCTCTATGGCTATGGATTCACTCTTACGTTTCTGCCTCAGAAACAGAGGGAGAAAAAAAGAACAGCGTTACATTCCTGCCTGATGGTTACAACAGGAAAAAAAGGAAGAGCAAAGTTGTAAGAAGACAAAAAAAAAAAATACAGCATAAGGCAATTCTCCAGCTTTCACTCCAGCACTACCACTTCCTGATGCAGTGCAATAACAGCATTCATCCTCTCCCTGTCTATAGGGGGAAGAGCAAGCAAGGTCACAAGTATGAAAATGGGAAACATCCTAAGAGAAATGTAAATTAAGTGTTAAAAGAAAACAACTCAGGTTTTAAACTCGCTCCCTGTAATTAAAGCTTCAAAAATTTATGACAGTCAAAGCTGAAATCTGTGTGTTTCTAGACCCACATGTATTGCACTGCGTTGAATTATAGCAAGGCGCGATTTTGCTTCGTTTCCTCCCTTCTCCCCAAAGCCCCAAAAGTTATGAAGGCCAGCAACCTATTAATTGCTGGAATTACCAAGCAAGATGAGTGCAAAATCTGGAGAAGGAGAAAACAGGATTCAAACTTGAGGAAGCCCTTAACCACATGCTTACTTCAAGCACATACTCAAGTCTCAACTACTTTGATAAAATGTAGCAGATATTTAGCTCTCCTGAACAGGAATGCTGTACTGACATTGATTAGAAAAAATCAGCTATTAATTCCAGTGTTTCTAAAGATTATTAACAGTAACAAGAAGAATGAGAAAAGATCAATCATCCTTCTAAAAAGTTTTTGTATACTCTACTAATGCTTCTATTTCTCATGCTCCTGCTAATGTTCCTGCTCTTGGGCACAGTCAGAAGAGGGACAGTTGGCTAGCCAAACCTGAGGTGTGACCTAGTTTGGAAAACCTGTTTTCATTTTAACCTGCATTTTTAAGATAGTGAAAAATACTTTGTGACAGCAAAGCATCCATTTGCATGGCAAAGACTGGCTCCCAAAGATGTACAAAAAGACTGAGAATCTCAGAAGGGTTCAGCATCCCAATTAGCGCCAGATTATCACAAGAGCTCATCTCCTGTTTAGCCATCAAAATCAATAGCCAAATTTTCAGGAAACTTTAGACACTTTAAAAAAACCTTACACTAATGGTAGATTTCCAGCATTTTAAAATCTGATCTTCACTTTTTCAAGAGGGAAGAGGGAGAGACGAATATACCTACACTCCACACAGATAACTGGCCCTAAATGTTTTGCTAATAAGAACTTCTAGAAACAAAACTCTCATATTTTAAAATACTAACAACCACTTATCCATAGGTGGCAGCATTTCTATTTTATATCATTTACTACATTGCTACGTGTAGTAGAAATGAGGCTATGAAAAAAGCTTTCACATCCAGTGATTGCTAGGGTTTTGCCATATTTCACATTAAAGAATAAGGTGGTCTTCATAAATTGTTCCTGCTAAGCAGCTACCAGATTATATAAGTTTTTTTCAAAACTAAAAAATAAAGTGCTGAATTAATTTCCACAAACATAATAAACGTAATCTAATCGTCTTGCAGCTGGCCATCTGTTTCACAAATGTAAATCTAACTGAATCCTCTACTGACTGATAACTTTCTAAATTAAATTGTCTATTATGACCCTGCTTTCAGCTTAGTTCCTCCTGCCTCCAGTTAAAGCACTTGAAGTGTTTTCTGTAGAGTGATCTATATGTCAATTATATAGTTAGAATGCAACTGGTAAGTGTTAAAACTGCACATTTGGCACCAGATCAAAAACAAAACGTGCAAAGAAGTACAATGACCGTATCTATGGTAGAGACAATGTGAAAATAGGAAAAAAGTTCTAAGGTACAGCGGTTGTAGTTAAAACTGATTAGTTCTTTTTCCACCACAGTCTGTATCGCAAAAACAGAGATCTGCTCAGTGATGACAAATGTATTTGCCTATTCATGAAGAGTTTAAGAAATTCCACTACTAACAGGGCACAGCTAACCTCTGTAAGTATTCAGAGTTTAAGGCTATGTAAAAGGATCAGTATTTTATATCCCTAAATGGCATTTATAGACATACAAGCCAAAATCCCAGTTATCAATTCACTATCTTTAAGATGAAGAATGATGCTCTGCATGACGTAAGTGAAAAATTCTGCTTCTTCATTGCACACTCATGCACCACGAAGGGAAGAGGGTGAGATGAGGCTTCCTGTCATCAAAGACAGCCAGCACTGGGCGCTGCTGGAGGCAGCACGTTGGGCTCAGTAGACCACTGGCCTAATCTGCTATGGTAAGTCCTATGCTGCTAATTAGAAGGTTCACTAAAGTGGCACCACAGCCCATACGTTCATTGATCTGGTCATTAAAATCAATGCTGTAGGGTTTTAATAAAATATCTTACATAGGACCTCTAACCTAGCCTCCTACAAAAGAAAAAAAAAATCCAGTAAAGTGAAATTTATAGCAGGCCAGTGATTAATAATTACAGACAAAATATTAGGGCTGATCACGAAATGAAAAGTACAGGCACAATCCCCACAAGCATGAGAGGTTCAGGAGAGGTTCCTTTAGAGAGCTTCCTTGCTCTTAGCTAGGGGCCACTTACAGGCTTTTTGCACCTGCCTGAAAAATCATTCAAGCAGAGGAAGTCATTTTTGCATTGAAACTTTATTCAGAAATATATATAGAACAGAGTCCTTTAATAGTACTGTCATGAGGCAGATCAGTCGCAGGTTTCAGCTGTTTTCAGCACAAAGGATTTCAACAATTCCCATTAAATAGCTTTATGTAAGTCTTAAACAGTATGACTTACTAGGCTAAGACTTCATTATCTTAGTTCCTTATGATCTCTGCTGATAGATTTCCTTTTAAGATGTGGATAACGAAAATATTTATATTATTATTATTATTACTCTTTTAACAATTATATGGTAGCAAGGAGGTCGACCAGAAGACCTATAAGCTCTGGAAAATTCAGGAAGCACAGGCAATCAGCGCAGTGACAGTAGACTGTGCTCAAAGGGGCCTCCCTCATTCAAATTCCTGTGTAATTTTATGCACACCTACATTACCTCCTTCTCAATTTTAGATCCTGCATTTAGTTTCCCACATCAAGTCCTGCTTCTGCCTAAACACCTACACCTAATAAGGTATTACTCCAATAATCTTTGGTTAGTATTACTACATGTCAGGTTTAATGCAAAGAAAAACAATTTGCAATTTACAGGAGCTAAATAAATCTCTTTAACCTTAGTACACTTTGGTCATTTTACTGTGGTCCCTTGATCATATGCATCTGAAATTTTTAACTTTGTTAACTCTCTTAGCTTTTATTCAGACAGGAACGTTAATTTTGGTCCATGCTACAAACGTGGTCAAACGTTTACACAGGATGTTGGTGAAAGCACATCTATGCATGAACTGTTTAAAGTAACATCAGATAAGAATACTGGCTAAGCTGTAGATAAAATCAGAGCAATTTACTAGTAATCACTCAGGAGGACAGAGGCTACAGGCATAGAAACAAGCCTTATGGACATCAGCAAAATCATTTTTTCTTTTCTGCCTGGAGCAAGGGTTGGAGGAATGCAGAACAAAGAGCGTGCTGCTAGTTTAAAAAAGAAAGAAAGAAAGAAAGAAAGAAAGAAAGAAAGAAAGAAAGAAAGAAAGAAAGAAAGAAAGAAAGAAAGAAAGAAAGAAAGAAAGAAAGAAAGAAAGAAAGAAAGAAAGAAAGAAAGAAAGAAAAATTATATACACACACACACACGCACATATGCATACATATACCCTACAATCTTAATTTAGAAATTAACAGAGACACAAATAGTAGAAAAAAAAATAAAGAACTATCAAGACTACTTGTCTATTTCCCTGCTTACATAGGACTAATATCTCTAGCATTACTTTCTCCAGGTCTTTGTCAAGTACTTTGATCCGCACAGTTTTAAGGCCTTAGACGCAGGCCAAAAAGAAAAAAGTTGCAAAGGATGGTGCAGCAGAATTATTAGATTTTAGGTTAGAGGCCATTTTTTTCAAAAGAAGGCTAGGAACAATGTCCAAAACTTGGAATTGCATCAAATGAATTAATCACAGGCAGATGGCCGAGTCATGAATGAAATCTAAAATTGGCATTAAAACTTTCTGAAAGAAACAGGCATCTCATTTTTGTAAACAAAACAATTCTGTGATTTCTATCACAGAATTTCCCAGCACTGCTGCTTTTGTAGTGCTGTTTTTAACACCGTTAGCAACACCTTTGTTCCAAGTTTCTTTTGTGCAATCTCTTAATCACTAGGCTGCTATAGATATGCCATTTTTTCTCTCTACAAATAACTTCCCAGATATCGCTCGCAATTTATCCTGTGAGCTATCAGTGTTGGATTCTTGAAGAACAGGAAGGCTTGGCATTAAACTTTTATAGCGATTGCATTTACTACTATACATCAGCAGCCTCAGCAAAATGACAAATGCATTTCAAAGAACAAAAGCTGGTTACACCTTGTGAGCACCAGAAGGACAGATCCAGGCAACTGAAATTAGAGTGCCGTCTTGGGCCAGTTCCATTGCAACTCACACCATAGACATCATTTTAAAGACCTCATCAAGGTGAATGACAGCTATAGGCATGCATTAAAAGAGCACATGCTTGTCCCATTGGAGTTATTCTGACACCAAGACCAATAAAAAAAAATCCTTACTGAACAGTATAAGAGATGACAGCAGCTCTTCTGCTCAACAGGGCAAATTTATATTTAGAGTAGGAGTTGGGAAAAAATGAAGCCTTACAGAAATTAGTGTCAGTTCACCCACTCTTGCCCCACAGCTAGCTAGGAGACTGAAAGACTCTTTAAGAAACTGTAAGTAATCAGAGCCCAATCTCATTTTTAAAATGCAGGGTTACAGAATTGGAAGAGAAGCACCAAAATTCAGTAACATTCTCATTGATTTCTTTTACCTGATGTCCTCAAAAATAGACTGGCCAAACTTAAACTTATTATTTTAACTGCGTATAGTAGTGCCAAAGAAGCATTTCTCTTCACTGCTGAGATATGGGCACTATTTCGAAACTCCTAGAAGTTCTGAAGGATGGATGCATGGGTTGGCAGATGGCCTAACTCTTCAAGCCTCATTTTCTCATTGTACAAGGCAGAAATTTACTACTACTATAACACGGCTGCCTAAGAGGTAACTATTGAAGATGAACTATCATAGGCAATAATTGGTAAGAATTGAGATTACTTTAAAGTCAATCTTAGATGCGAAGACTGTAGCCAGAGAACGTGAAAGAGAACAGTGTACGTGGCATAAAACATAACATGGAATAACGTTGACTCTTGGTACCCTAAACCAGGCTTAAATCAGTTTGCATGTCACCAGCTCATCAGCTAGTCCAGCTAAGCCACAGAATCATAGAACAGTGGAGGCTGGAAGGGACCTCTGGAGATCCTCTAGTCCAATCCTCCTGCTCAAGCAGGGTCACCTAGAGCACATTGCCCAGGACCGTGTCCAGACGGCTTCTGAATATCTCCAAGGAAGGAGCCTCCACAGCCTCTCTGGGCAACCTGTGCCAGTGCTCAGTCACCCTCACAGGAAAGAAGTTTTTCCTTATGTTGAGGCACAGGTAGAAGGAAAATTGCTGGCACTTGCCTGTTCTATTAACCTGCAAGGTCTGGGCAGATTAATATGCTGGCGTTTGACAAGTGTTTTGCAAACCAATAATGGAGAAAATAAGCTGTTATCAATATGATTCTGAATGAAATATTTATGCATGATATAATTTCATTCAGCACATCTGTTGTTTCTGTACTTCTACATTATGTCTTTTCCTATTTTAATATAATTAGTAGTAAATTGTACATTAAAGTATTTCGACAATTTAAATGAGTTAGTCTTCAGAGTGTTTTCAACACTTGTATTTATTCAGTATGATCCTTTAAATTTTCTCTTTATAAACTTTGATGCGATTATGCTGGGGTATGAGTAAGAGATAAGAATAAGTAAGGCCTTTGCAAATGCTTCAGGGGCACCCGCTTCATGCTTTTGATATTTTATTTTCCCAACTCATTGCAGATGCTTGTCTCAAAAAGCAAATAAACCAAAGATCAGATTAGCAGACTCTGATATCTCTGTGCACCCAGCTAAGACTGACAGACCTAATAAAAGTACTTACTGGCACTGCGACCAGCCCCCACCCCCACAGGAGGATTAAACACAATTAGCATCAGTTCTGTCTAACCAGTAAAGCAGCCGCCTAACAAAATAATAAACCTATAATTTTTACATAGGGTTAAAAATAACTACTCTTTCCTTTCTAACATCTAGTAAATGATCCACAGGGCCTCAAAAGTGTTGCTTATTGCTTTGTATTATCTTCAGACTCGCTTATTCTTGTATCAGTCAACTCATCAGCAATCACTTGCTGAAAAAAGAGTCAAAAAAAAAAAAAGCTTGCTGAGCAAATGTCAGGGAACATTAAATTAACTAGTTGAAGATCAGCAATGAACAGCTGACACCAAATTGAACCCAACACATGGCCTCATTCACATTATTTTTAAACACATGCAGCCAGTCTCCCAATCACTCTACCTTCAAAATGACATTAAAGGGTCTTTATTTTATAAAGCATAAAAAATTTGCTTTGAGAATAGAAAACACGCCTAATATTAGGTAGCGTCATAAAAAATAAGCTATTGGTTTTATGCAATTTAGATGCAAGGTACTGTTTTATCTCTGATTCCAAACTAAGTTTATTAAGCAATTTCTCTTTAGCTCAGAGTGACCTTGAATATATTTCTACATCCTTTTATCCATGTTCAAAACATATAATCTTACAGTAAGGTCTCCCCAGCACCCACTAAAGTCTATATTAAGTTTCCTGTGTGCTTCACAGATTCAGATTGGTTCCTCCGATTAGGAAATAAATTCTATTTACAGTCCAAGCTTCTGCAGTAGAGTATTATCCTCTCATTACCTCCCTTCTTCAAGTCCTCAGAATAATTAATTCATACGTCTAAGAAAAATTAATTGAAGATAAACACCTTAAACAGATCTTCTTATGCTGAAGTGGTGAACATTCCTCACCCTAAGAGCTCCAGCTCAAAATCACTGCGCTGAGAGCCACAACACACGTTGTACACCTTGGACAGCCAGAGGGAGGATACAATCACAGATGCCAGATAACAGTAGCTCTCCAAAGGTCCCACCACTGTCATGTGAGAATCAGCTGGGCTAGTCCTGCAGATGGGTCCCAAGATGACCCAGTGATGTCAGGATTAACAGTGCCTTTAAGCTTACTTCTCCTAACAATCAATATTTCTGATTGTCCCATTGACACCCATGTCAACATGCTTCTCCCAAGAGCAGATGCATTTCTCAGCCTTGCTGTGGAGACCTTGACAAACAAATCTGGACACAGACCTCAGTTGAAACAAGATCAGGCCCAGCAACTGAGCCCAAAATAAGCATATCACACAACACAAACGCTTTTAAGAATGCAAGAAGTCTGATGGCTTTCTCTTCAACCAAAGGCCCTTCCTGCAGCAGCTGTTAAGCAGTTAACTACAGGTTAGCTGGGGACAGAGAGAGATAGTTGCATGTTGACGTGGGGGCTGGGTACTTAATTACATACGTTCCCTCTCAACTCTCTATCAAGAAAAAGCAAACCAGGTAATATTTTCAGTATTTCTCAAGATAGGTCCTCCATACGACACCGTTAGGAAAAAAACTTATCTGTACGTGATAGTAAGTTGCCCAGAATGCCAGGTGTATTTCCTCTTCTTATTCCTTGAGAATAAGTGTTTTCAGCCCTGAGTAAATCTCTACTTCTCTACGCCTCTGTCACCCCTCCCACCCTTTGTCTGCCTTATTTAGATAATACTTATTAGACATGTATAGACCACAAGCCTCCAAGGCAAGAACTGCCACTTCAGATTTCAGGAATACCTCACGCAACACAGCTGTGATCTCAGTAAATGAGCCCAGACAATCTCAAGGTTTAAGCAATGTTTTTCAGAAGGCCAAAAATCTGCCTTCTTAATCCACACTTAGTCATGAAAATGAAAGGTTTTACAGAAGTTAAGACCAGAATAGACTACATCATCCCTGACATCCCATCCTTAGCAATCCTGATATCCTACATTGTGGATCCGCTCGTAATACATATTTTCCACTAGAATATCCTAAACCAAACCTAAACAACAAATATTTCTACCTTCAAAACCCTAGAATATATATATATCCCAGGCAAAGCTCAGGAGAACAAGGTAGCATCTGGATGATTTTGGAAGCTCCTGCCTGCCAAGGTGAGGCTGGAATTCAGATAATTCTTCACACATCCCTCTATTGAATGCAATGGTAATCTAATTCTAAGCCCAGATTATTTACATGTGTTTTAGTCTTCAAAAAAAGAAAAGCTTTTTAAAGATTAAAAAAGAAGAAAATTCAAAACATTTTTGCAAATCTCAGAATGGCTGCATAGAAGCATAGAGGAGAAACCTAACTTACTTCATAAAGCCCTATTTCCCAGCTGCCTGCTGAACACGCTACAATGCAGGCAGAACAGCAGTACGCACTCAGCTTCCAGAAACCAGATACTCAGTGGTACTCTGCAATTCCCTGGTACTTCATGTATAAGATATTGGTGAAAAAAATGATACATAACCTCCTAGCTCAGAAGCCTATTTGTAGTACCATGCTCTCCCCCACCAAAATCATCTTCCCTGCTCCACTTTCACAGGAATTACCCTGAATAAATAGTTAATAAAGGTTATGAAGGGTTGCTATCCTTTCATTAGGATAATTACAATAAAATCTAATAACTGTCCAGATAATCTATAAGGAATTTATGTTTTCCAATTAAAACTGTACATATTTCAAAATGAAAAAGTAGATCCCTTATGGCAATAAACAGGCTGGAAAGCATATCAAAAGGGAACGGTGGATGTTTGAAGTATGACTTTTCCAACAGAAAGAGAGAACAGAAAACACTTCAGCAGTCAGAGCCTCACCATAACGACCCTAATCAGGAATACTGGTAAAAGCCCTCTGCTGGTTTGCAAAGAAACTGAATGACTGTTGATACATTAAATCTCTATGAATGCTGAGAGGTATTAAAGGCCTTGTACAAAGTACAGGCAAGACCTCACCTGAAGAACCTCATATAATTCTAGTCATCTGTGTTCAAGGAGGAATTCAAACTAGCTATGGTACAGAAAAGGATTTGGGAAATTACGACCTTGTCTTACTAAAGAAGACTCTATGAATGTGATTTCTTTACACTTCACACAGCAAGATATTCTTTGCCTAGGAACATCATGGAAGAAGAGCAGAACAGCTAGCAGATATGCTGGCAAACACCTCCCAAATGCACATGTATAGGCTTTGCATACATCAAAGCAGACAACGACGGAGGAAAACTCTGAGGCAGCCTTCCACAAAGAGTAACAGAGAATGTAAGCCAACCAGTTCTAAGATATTAAACCTGTGAACATGATGGTAACAGTACATTAATCAGTATATAGTAACAGCAGATGTCTGACATACTGATAAAAAATACTTCCCGATTTTACGTCCTACTAAACACCCAACATCTGCATCTATCCCTCTGGTCTCCACAATGCAGAAGAGTTAACATGAAACCACATGCCACTGGGAGTAAAAGAAATAAGTTTTTTAGAATAGCGTATATAATTTTCAGTCCTCCCTCCGTGTCCTAAGTGAGAGACAGTAAATAAATTAAAATCAGGCTGCCTTCCTAAAAGGCATCCTGTAACACAATGGGAATAGATTTTGCAGGATGACCTACCCTCATTTCTCAGTCTCCGTTTACTGTCATAAGTGCCGAACAGAATTAAACGACACTCAAATTTCTACATTTGAATTCTAAATTAAAAGCAGCCCAACGTATTAATTTGATATATTTCAAGAAGCTCAAAATAAGTAGTGCATAGCACCTATATACATTTTAGATGTGTACTTTTAAAGGTCCTATATAAGCAATCTTTTTTAAGATACCTGAACTGACATGGGACACCCAGATATTGTAGCAAAACAGTTACAACGTGGTGCTTATTTACACTGAGACATATACAAGCCAGCAAACACATAAAAGAATCAAGCAAACAGACTGCTCTTTCTCTTGGTCAATCCAACAGAACTTCTGTTTCCTTTGAACTGATCCCTCTTTCAGGGATGAGGGTTAGCATAGTTGCATATAATATTCTGTATATGGTTTCTTCTGCCTCCTAGTAGTTGCAATTCACTACATGAATACTTCCTTATCTCTACTGCAAGTACCTTTCCTGATACCTCCTAGGAACAAATTCACCTTTTTTGTTCTTCTTATGACATTGCAGTTCACAGTTGTCATCTTTTAGCTGATCCTCTTCTACAATTTCTGGCTGATAACCTCCAAGCTTTATAACAAAAATTGCTATTGGTCATTAAGTTCATCTCTTTAACACATTGCATACTCACAGGCTCGTGTGTCAAAAGCACATTTCCTTAATTGTGAATAAACAGATAGGGAGAAATATACGATTACATGCAATAGCATATGAAACACAGAATTTTATTTCATTATTTATTTTAATCCTTAACAGAGTACCGGACAGAAATCCTTCAATCTAGACATCTACCAACCGGCTCAGGTTCCAAACTTTTTCAGCTTGGAAAGGCACAGTAATTTGCTGCGGTCTAATTTCAACATCCAGTCGGTTATCAACTGCAAGATAATACTATGACATGATTTAAATACACTGCTTTCAAGTCACTAATACAGATGGCAAAAGCTCAGGAAACTGCAATGATTCTTCCCCTTTAATGAAAAGTATAGCTAAGTCAGCTAGCAAAATTAGGTCTATCAAACCGTAACTTTCCAAACTGCATAGCCTCTTATCATCCGAGTCAATTCTTCTGTGGCAGTTTTAAGTTAAGCACTTCAAAATCTCTTCCAGAATGAAACGTTACTTCCAAATAAGTATGTTTTATTTGCTGTATGTGCCACTTTACTCCAGAAGGCACACTGAGATAAGAGCATTAAAGGGAAACATTTAATAGAAGGGGAAACCAGATGTAAACCAGGACAAAAATTTTATACATAATGATAAACATTTTTGTACTCTCTTCATAGGAAAAATTCTAAATTAACTCATATTTTTACAAGAACAACTTAATTTTTTTTTTTAATTCAGCATTTTACCCAGCTTACGGCCCATTAAGTTCTGCAAAACTCAGATGTTGGTTCAGATGGTACCATGCACCTTTTGGCACTCATCCAGAGTGATGCACAGTTACACTGTATGAGCAGAAGCATCATTCCCTCCTACCTAGCCAGTATGGAGTAGCGTTTTCCCATTGCATTTTCCATCAGCCTAGTGAGATGGAGACCTGGCCCAAATTCTTGCTGCACCTCCTGATCCTCAGCAGTGATCCCAGCAGAAGGAGCAAGCGTCCCTCTCCCTACAGCTTGGGGTCCCTTATTGTACATTGCCCTTGCACAGGAAGAGCAAGGATGGGGAAAAGACTTTCTTGAAACCTCCCTCCCTCTCACCCCTAACGCTAAAACAAATGCAGATGTAAATAATCCTCCCATCATTATCATTCTGATAAGGATGAGAATCTCATTTACTGTACACTAATGTGCTTCCCTGCCAATAGTCTGTTCACTGCTACTAAAATCAGAATCCGGGGTCTGTTTTCAACATCGAAAACCTAAACATAGAAGGATTACAGGGAGAAAAAAAAAAATCTAAACAGAAATCTATATCCTACTAATAAGTATCACTGAAGTATTATATGAAAGTGGAAAGAACAGAGGCAAACAGAGAAAGCTGAGCAGGGACAGCCGAACAGCCTTCCGTCCAGTTTCTCCTGCCATGCATAACCCATAACCTCAATCCCACCTGAAAAAGGAGAAAAGCTACTCCCTTTCTAAGAGGAAAGAAAGGTTAAAAATAAGCTGCATAGCACAAAAACCTAAATACAAGCTCAGATGTTAGTATATCTGACTACTGTTTTCGAGAACACTATTGTTTATGATAAATTTCACAATAAAACTTTAACTGCTGCGAACGTGACTCTTCAATCAAGTTTATTTTATGCCTTCTCAAGAAGCAAAATTTTTAATACAGGCTTATCCCAGGGTAAGTATTATTCCATGCCAGACCCAGAGTTTATCCGCTCACTTGATAAGATACGCGCACCATTTTAATTCATTAGTTGCTTAGCTCGTTAGTTTGCTTGCAGGCAAAAAACAAACCCAAAAACACAACACAAACCTGGAAAGGTTATCAACTGAGGTTATATAAAGGTTATATCCAGATACATTAGTTACCATGTTTCTACTGTTGTGATAGTAAAGAAAATCTTGTAAAGGGGCAGGAACTTTCTCAGATTTCACAGTTGCCACAAGGCTGGTGGCTACTCAAAAACAGGACAATTAAACCTCGCATAAAGAAAAAGGATCACACGCTTTTTGCAGTAACCTTCAATTACCATGAAAACAATAATATATCATCTTTTGCAAATTCACAAAGCCAAACAGCAGAGTGGGAAAGATCCTTGTTCTGGTTACATTAAAAAGGTGTTTGCATAAGGTGTGTAGCTGACTCATAACAGTTAAACAAAAAAAAAAAAAGAGAGAGGAAAGTTTTACACTATTCTGTTCTACAGTACACTGTTCTGCTGTTCTCAAATGAAAACAGAAAGAAAATCAGAATGAAGCGTTTGTGTTTTCAGTGGCTCAGGAATGGGAAACCCCCAGTGTCAAACCAGGCAGAGGAACAGTCTTGCTCAAATAAGTCTCCATGAAAAGAAAATGAGTGAACTACCCAAATTCAATCCTTTTCTCCTGAGATTAGAAGGAGCTGAGAAAGGGGGCACAGTCTATTCAGCAAAAAGATATCTTGGTAGCATCTGGCCACACCTCTGAACGCTCAGCAATAACCTCAATACGCTCTAGAAAGACTGGCATGAAACCTGTCACGCTTGCCTGGGAAATATATCCAGCAATAAAAGCAAGCCTGTACTACACAGGTAACTTAAGATGACAAACTGACAAGATGACAAACACTATTTGGGTTCTTTTCCTCTCTCCCAGACCGATGATTTCTTACCCTGAAAACTAAGATTTTAAACTTTTCCACAATCAAGTCTGGAACTTTTAAAGAACTGGATGTCAATTCTAGGTCAGCTACCGACAGATGCAAGCAAGGCAAAATTGCTAGGAGGAAAGGGAGCTGTGTTTGTTGAGCCTAGAAAACAAAAAAGTCTAAAGGGGAGAGGAAGGGGGCTCTAATTGCTCTCTTCAAATACCAAGGAAGGGTGGTTAGGGAAGACTTGTACAGCACAGAGACAAACAGGAATCACAGGCTGTTTCAGGGGAACTTCTGAGCAGATTTAGGCAAGAAAATCTCCTGATGGAAGTGGCGAAGCCCTGGAAGGGAGGCTGCGCCCCTCTTGGAGCTGGTCAAAATCAATTGGACTCTCAGAAAATGGCATCTACTTGGTTCCCAAGCTAAATTAACAGCTACAATGTCTAAAATGAAATGTTTGCTGTCAGGACGACATGATTCACATAGGGCCTTATTTCTAGTTAGTTTACCCTCAACTAAGTAGTGCACATCACTATACCTAATATAGCAAGGATTTTCAAATATTTCAGAAAGAAATTGTTTCCAAATATTTAAAATTGTTTCAAGTGTCAAAACCAAATCCTAAACATCCTAAATATCTAACAGAAGAGCAGTGAAATGGTAGAAAGTTCTAACACAAGCTAAACAGGAATGCTCTCAACTCTCAAGATGAGGGTACTAAAACTGTCACTCCAGTATAAGGCTGAAAAATTTGCTACAACACAATGCTGTTATTATGCAAATAAAACCAAAAATCCCCCAAAGTTCAAAGAGTTATGTCAGGAGCTCAAAAAGGTCTCTGCCATAAGCATTTTGCAGAAGCCACCCCTACCACCTTCTCTCTCTACTGTAGAATTCTACTTGCTAGTCCTCTCAAATTGTATTCCAAAGTACTGTTTATGGTACGCTCTCTTGGCTTTAAGTAACATGTACCCGGCACGTCAGAATCCCTTGGCTTCATTTTCATAAAACCAAAGCACACACACAGAATAAGCATAGTGCTAAATGCATTGTAAGGTTGTACGTAATAGAAATTAGGCTAGTACCCCAAAAATTACTCAAGGGCAGTATTTTGGAGAAGTAGTTAGCAACACTGAGTTTCATGGAGAGTTTTGCTTTGTGCTCCTGTGGCAACATCCAAATCTTTACGAACTCAACTAATACCTGCAGTATCCCATATTTGGGGCTCTACGGCAACAATAGGCAAAGGGGTTTGCCCACGGCTGCCTAAGAAGCCCTATATTACAACTAAGAAAAAAATTAAGCTTCAGGATCCTGAAACCTACACTTTCAGCCACAAAGGGATTCTTTCCCATTGCCACTGCCCAAACTCTCAACGGTCCTTTGGCTCGAAGCAGAAAATACTACAATAGCTCTGTGAGATCTTTTTAAATTCTAGGGAAGGCTCAAAATGAATTTCACAAATCTCAAACAGATTTGACGTTTATTCAACACAGTTCAACTGAGAAGCAACAAAGTCTAGTGTAAAAATCTCCCTTGACAGTAGTTATCAGCACGGTATTTCTAACAGTTGAAAAGAAATTACTTTTTTTCCAGTTCCCGAAATGTCACCTGCGCAACACCATCGGTTTCCAAACTCCCAAAAAGTAATTTGTGGCAGCGTTGGACAAGCCGATTCAAGACTTGAAACAAGAGTTGGTGAATTTATTTGTGTGCCAATATCAAAACCTTTTCCTAGTTCCCAGCTGTCAGAGAGTCCAAGCAACATGCAAACATTTGGATGCGCGTGTGTGGGCATCCGGTTCTATACTGAAGCACAGTTTGCATACAAACATAGTGGCTGGGCTCCTGCACATAACATTGCAATTCACTTATCTATATATTATATTATGAAAAATCCTGCAATGCATAGCCACATAACGACGGAAACAGTAATCCCATTTCATAGAAAACAAACTGCTGCCACAGGAAAAAAAAAAAAAACAAGCCCATACTTTTTATTATTCATAAAGAAACATGGGTCTCGGTACTTCTAATCTAAATTTTCACCGAGTCACAACAAAGAAAGAAATCTTTATCTGCCAGCATGTAAGACAGCTGCTAACATCAGCTGCTAACAGGTACATGCTATCAATCAGATTTCAAAAGAATAGTGATGTTTCCTGGCATGAATCAAATTAATACTACTTTCTTTTCCTGGTAATTACTTTAAGCACTATTTTCTACAACTGTGGGTAGTAATTGATTACCTGCATATTAAGACTTTGAAACTATAAAGTCTTCTCAATATCTCTATCACTATACTTTATCAGCTAATGAAGCTAGGAAAAATAACAAAAAACATTTTGTAGTAATTTCTGCCGATAACAGAAATTTCTGCTTTCCATCTGAAAAGTCTGTAACATGCACTCATGGTAGGACACAATACAGGATCCACTTGCATGTACTGTGAGGTTTTGGGGCAGGGGAGAGGTTGACCATGTTTTCAGAGAAAGTAATAAAATGGACTATTAGCAAGAGGGGCAGTGACAGGAAACAAGAAAACTTACAGCCCCAGTAAAAGTCAGGACAATGCAAGCAGTTAAGAAAAACAGTCCCTAAAAAGGCCAGATGAGGCACCACATTTTTACATGGTATCTTAAAGACACCAATCAAAAGCAAGTGAAAAAAATACAATCCGTAAGCCAATTCACAAAATGACAATCCAAGTCCCTGTCAGGGCAATGCTGCTGGTTGTCAATTTGCTTGTTATTAAGAAACACGATTAGGTGCATCCTCCCTTTCAGCAGCTGCACAAGCTAGCCAAAGCTGAGGGTTCGTTCTGGGAAACGCAAGCTACCCCAAACCACGAAAGACAGTTGAGCACAGCCCTGGACAAAACGTGCGTCTTCAGTTCCTATGCCTTTCCCATTTGGGAATCCCTCCCACAACCGTGAAATCATGGGGAACTTATGCTTAGGCATTTGAGGGGAGCAAGAGCAGAGTGACTGTAACCTGAATCCTTCAGAGGACTTACCACGGGCATGAACTGTACTCACCTGAGAGACGCATTGACTTCTGCCAACGCCTTTCAAGGAAACAATGTTTTGTTTTTTTTTTAACAGCCACCATCACTTGCACTGCTTATTGTAGACCTATTAAAAATGCTTATTATTAAAGAATCATACTTCTCCTTAGTTACATGCCTTGCTACTACATATTGGTTACTTTTTATATATTAACTACGGTCAGCTCACGCCAAGCAGAAGTTGAGAAGTGTTTTCTTTCTCTCACGGAAACGTCACTGGGCAAAAGGGAGAGATGCTAAATAGGCCATAGTATTCCACTCAGCTCCTTCAGGCCCTTTAAGTCCTCACCAGCTACCCTTGATACCATCAGCTGAGATCAACACACTATCTCTGACTCAACCCAACTGTAATGTTGATTCAGTTCCTGCCCTGACCTATTGCACAAGCCCTGCTGTGTGCTGCTGGCTGTTGACACAGTCTGTGACTGCATGTTAGTAGTAAGGTAAGAAATCATCGTGTCTTTCTCACTTACAGGGATCCAACAGAAATATTTCAAGACTTGGTAAACTGCTTGTGAAGTACTTTGAAATCCTTTGAAGAATGATGCCAAAGAAACAGAGATAACTCTAAGAAACCCTGTATCCAATAAATTAATGTCTCATTTGTCACTGTGCAAAACTTTGTGGCCAGAGAAAGAAAAGTACAGTCTTACTGATTGTTATAAAAGGAAAACTTTCATTTGCAACCAAGTACTATGATGAACAGTCAAGCATTTCTCATTCCACCTTATTTCCTGAAAGATGTGCGTGTAAGCTTTTATTCTGGTCTTCAGTTTCATTTTTTAGTTTCTGCCAATTAAAAACTTTTTTTGTGTTTTGAGACACCTCACACATTTCCACTGCACATTGTTTGGTCTACTTACCCTGACAGTCACTTAGCTGAGCTTTTTTTTTTTTTTTTCATTACAAGGCTGACTTTCTTTGATCCACTTTATCACTCAAGACCAGCCAAGGCCTATTAAAAAGAGCTCTGCAGAGGGAGTTATGCACAAAGCCCAGGGTGCCGCACGCCTTTGGCTGCGGCTGCCAGAGCTCCCCGAGAGCCGGGGGACTAACGGGCATGAGAGCCCCTGGCCAAAGCCCCGCAGCCCCCTGCCACGCAGGGTATCAGCCCCGCACGCGCTAAGCTGGGGCAATGTCTGCAGCTCCCTGCCCATGGGACAAGCGTCCCATGCTTTAGAAGGAGGAGGAGTTGGGGGTAAAGCACAAGACAAAGTTTTTTCTACTTTCCTCCTCCTGCCGCAGGAACTGGTACAATCAAGCACTTTTTCACGCATTTATTTAGATCCTATTGTGTCTCACCTACCTGCTGTGTGCTGTTTGCCTTGAATACTAGCAGCTCGGTTTTGTAACGTTTCCCTACTTACCTCAATCCTGTTTTATTTCTCAGTTTACATCTCATTTTCTCTGCTTGATTTAATGTGCTCAGTTCTTCACAGGTGCTTATTCTGTTTGCAAAGTCTATTCACATGCGGTTTAAAAGCCAATGTGTATGCAAGAGCTGACTTTTTAATACACCTGTGTACATAGCTCCTTCTGTTTCCTGAAGAGACCTTTCTCTGCATATGAAAAGGAAGATAGGGCTTGTGGTAACCTCCCTTCCCAAAATACTTGGCTGTAGCCGGAACAGGGCTTGGGCAACCCCCACGTTAAGCTGCACGTTTTCATTGCCAGCTCCCAAATTCATTATTCCAGTAGGTACTCATGCGGGAAATAGCTGAAACTATCTGATCCCATATGAAGACCTGCTGTTCTACTGAGAGCAGAATACTCCTCAAATAGCATCTCTTTATCACACCATTCCTTGCAAGGAAAATATTTGAAAACAGAGATTGTTAAATTACAAGACACGCTATAAATTTCTATGATCACAAAGCCTGATACTAAGAGATGCTGGGCACCTTCAACTCCCACATGGATTTCAACATAGTTTTGATGTATAAAGGCTAAAGGATTAGACTGTATCAAATCCTTGGTTTCGATTATAAACTTCTCGGGAAAATAAATCTTTCAAATAAAAATTGCATAGAACTGTAATTTTCATTGTTTAAGTAATCTGCCAGATAGACAGAGAAAACACATTAAAGCTATCTCAGACAGTCACTGCCTTGATACTCTTTACATCAAATAGCTTTTAAAGAAGCTGCTCACGTGAAGTCTAAGTTTTGACCAGAGTTTAAATCTTGGTATGGACAGTAATTCAAAAAGACAGGCAGATACATGGGTTTCCTGATCTCATTTATGCTAGTCGAATGAAGAAGCCACACACTTTCTGGTTACAAGGAGCAGCGGGTTTTTTACTCGACTGGGAAGAAAAATTGAGAATTTAAAAACAAACTGATCAACGAACAAAAATGCAAAATATCCCCTGCTGACACACGATAAAACTATTCTAGCAAAGTTGAAAGAGAGAGAAAATTGTTTTCAAGAAGAAAAAGTGAAAGGGACAATAAAGGAAGGTGAGGGCAGAACTATACGCATAGTCTATGTTTCTGTTCTTACTTTTAAGTGAGCTTAACTACAGAGATCAAACAACATGCAAAACAATCTAAAGCAGTCCAAAAAGATGAACTAATGAGTAACAGATCCAGCTAGAACTCCATTGTAAAACAGCATTCTCCTCGGAGGAAACATCATTTCAGCGTTAAGCATCCCAGCCCACCTCTTTCACTATATCTTAAGAGAGCTACCCCATTTGGGCCAAAACTCCTCTTTGCTACTGAGAAAGATGTAGAAACAAGTGCCAAACAAATGCCTGACAGATCTCCTTAGAAACTGAGAAATTTTCACCAGTCTGTACGACAGGGCTTTTAAAAGCTTTGCGTTGAAATTCTTACCAGCTTCATGGTCATGTTATTCTGTTCCCACCGCCACAGCATCACACTCATTTTCCTTGCACACCACTAGCCAAGCACCTGCCGGAGGAGCCGCAACTGGCAGCGCTACAAATCCATCTCATGCACCTCTCGCGCTCCTTATAATCCAGGTGTTGCCACGAGCTGGTCCCTGCTCTTGCTGGTAGCAGGTCATCCTCAGCTGGATTGCTGGGGGGGGTGGGGGGGGCTGTCACATTTCTGGCAGGTAGAGAAAACCTGGGAAAACTGTGTGCAAGCACCCGCGTGTATGTCTGCGTCTTCCTGTCTGTCTGTGCTCGTCCGCAGCCAAATCAAACACCTCCTGGCAGGAGCTGGGCGGCAGCGAGCGGAGCGAGGCAGGACGGGGCAGTCTCTCCTCCCCCGGCAGACAGCCGCGCTGCCCAGATTGGGCGCTCCGGCTCCCACTGGCCGCCGGGCTCAGCGCAGAGCAGGATCGCCCTTAACCCCTTCGAGGGCGCGGGGTGCCTCTGGCCTGGCCACAGCAGGCAAAGTGGGAGGTCTGAAAAAGGGGGAATGGGAAAGTAAACGTGGAGCGAACATGCAAGTGAGTACTTCTCAAAGAAGCATTTTAAAATAGAAATGAACGGAGCTCCGAGTGAGCCATGCTTTTGGAAGATACGTAAGCACAAGGGAAGGGTACCAGTCATATCTTGGGGCAAAACAAGTAAATTACAAGGTGCTTTGCCGAAGCCCAATACGGTTAAGAGTCCAGCCTCTAAAGCTGCCTTGTTTTATTAGCAGCTAGAGCAATCTAGGCTGCTTCCACTTGCGTTTTCATTTACACCTGGTCTGCTGGACTGGAAAGGACTAGACCTTCCCTGAGTAAAAGCCAAATGGAAAAATGAAAAAGAAAATACTATTTCAAAATGATCCAACACGTGGAATGTCACAGATCAAGCTCAGGAACAAAGATTTTGCATTTCAAAAGATCAGAAACTCACGAGAGTATTTAGAATACCTAGAAAGCCTGTAACTGATGGCAGTAAATATCACAGTATGCCACATTTTCTGTGCTTAAGATACAGCTCGTAAAGATCCACGTAAAGGCTTGAGTATTCCACATCTTTTCTCTCTTATAGTCCTCTGAAATTTCTTGTCCCCACCGCTGAAGCATCTTCCCCTGAGTAACAGCCCAGACAAGATACTGAGCTATGGCAACTTTCATGCCTGACCTTGCCTGACGTCCTATGAAATCACCACTGGGAAAGGAGCCTCAGGCCACGGGCTTGGCTTTGCCACCCCAGCTGAGAAGGTGGCATAGCTGGCAGCTGGGCATGAAAGCTCCCCAAGGAGGGTCGGGAGGCCACAGGCCCCCCAGCAGCAGCTTCCCGTACCGCACCAGCGCCAGCCGCAGGTGCAGCCCCATCCAGCCCTCTAACAGCCCGCGCTTGGGGCTGCTTGGTTTGTTGGCGTCAGTTTTGCCAGGTCACAGATGAACGATAGGGAACTAAAGGGAAAAGCAGAGACGTTTGGAGCAATTCCACAGGCCAGCCAATTCCCCCCCCCTCTCCAAACATCAAATTGTGACTCGCGTAGAGATAGGAGAGGAGGCAAGAAACAACCACAGAAGCAACCAATGGCTAACGGAGAGGGAGGCCGGGAGCAGCACGCCTCCCACAAACTGCTGGCCTGCTTGCGGTCCAGAGGCAGTAACCACTTCAACTCAACTTCAACTTAGGCGCTCCCTAAGTGACTACCCAGGGAAAGGGTATAATCTTTGGACAAAAGCCCTCAGCACTCCCTGTGCAACTCCAACGCTGTACGTTTCGCTCTTAAACCGGCAATTTCTTGGCCGAAGCTCTAGCATCTGGTTTTCAGGACGCAACTCACACCTGCAAAACTTGTGCTTTTGTACTTGTAAACTGAAACGCAGACGCGAATGGGTTGCTTGCGCTTCTAATGGCCCCACAGCTCTCCTTAGGGGCCAAAAGCAGTAAATACTCCAAATTTTTTCTACAGTACAATTAAGACCTACAAATACAGAAGCGAACTGTACCCTAAGAAATTACTTTCCTAGGCAGAAAATTCCCTGATGTATGATTTTATTGCTGGGTTGTTTCATACACCCATTAATATGTTGCTGCTGAAATACTACCAAAAAAAAAAAATCAATAAATAAGCATTTGAATTTCTGGATGTGCGCAATATTTTTATAGGAAAAAAAAAAAAAAAAGCAAGCATTTCCTTACTTTTCCCTAGCAGGTATGCTTCTATGTCTTGGGTTTTAGTCCTTAAGCCTGGAACTGTTACCCTGTTCTGATCTGGGTTTTTTTGTAAGTGTTAAGGGTGCACAGATAGTTGTGTGAAATAAACAGCAATCATTTTCCTTCACTGTAAAGAGAATTCCCCTACCAATTTTGGTAGCCTTAATAGCAACAAGGCTATGAAATGTTGAAAGCATTTAAGACTTTATAGATATACAGGTTATATTTGAACCATACAAGTAAAATCTGAATCCCTTCCTGAGAATAAAGAACTCTTGTTCCTTCATTTCATGACAACATAGACCAAAGCACTAGCACAGCCAAATCTTCCCCATCAGCCCTCTACACAAGCAAGTACCCTGCTGAAAGGTCATTCATACAACATCCAAAATAGAAGGAGGTCATAGCCGATTTGAGGGTTTGAACATAAGATGTATGGTCTTCAGGAGCGTCACAGGCAGACACAATAACCTGCTGACAGAACCATGAATGAATGAATGAATGAATACACTAAGAGAGAAGCCTGGACGTGAAGCCAAAAGGATTTTCGAAAGACTTATGCAAGAGCATCTCCCCAGCACTCGCAGCGCCTGCCAGCGCCCTCGGCGCACTGCCCTTGCTGCAGCGAGGTCCGTCCCCTCCCCGCTGCTGACACAGCGGCAACCTCGCGGGGCTTCCCAGCAATGTGCTGGCACCTGGCTACACGGCACGATTCAGAGATGGGGCTCTGCTTCCAAAACGCACACAAACTTCAGACAAGAAAAAGGGAGCTGAGGCACAAGGAACTTTACGCTTCCAGGATTAGGGCCCTACCAAAGGGCCAGAGCAGCCCCCAGCATAAGTCAGCGTAGCCCCAGACACGGCCTAAGCCTCTTAGGGGTTGTTTACGAGCTGCGCTGCTGTTTTGAGCAGCCAAATGTTTTCATCCAACCCTCAGGCTGGCGTCTAAGCTAGGGATCATGAGAAGCAAAGGACATGTCTCAGAAAATGACACTCTCTCCTTTACCGCTATAGGGGAAGATTCATCTTTGGGAGCATTTTATGCTGCATTAGTGCACAGGGAACAGGGTAGAACCAAAAGCTGCCCTCAAACAGGGGTCCACTAGAAACAAGCATATTGAAAGACCAGCTATGGATGGCAGGACATAGACTTTGATGGCTTTTCAGTTGACCAGTCACCTTTCTCCGAATACAGTTCGCTCTCTGTTTTTATGCTTTGAACGGAACTGTGGCTCAGATTTAGAGTATTTTCTCATTTTATCCCCAGCAGGCCAACCCAGCATGCTCAAGGGGGGCAGAGATGCTCTCACTCAGAGCAATATTTCAGTATTGAAGCTCCTGACGTTAGAGTGCAAGTTCCTTGCCTCCCCATCACTTTTTAAATTACTGAATATCCTTCATTACAAACTGTGGTGCTTTTATATGCTTTAATTTAACAGATATTTCTAACTCAGCCTTGATTTGGGATGAAGATCCCCAGAATCCTGATAGGGTTGCCAGGTGTAACTGGAATTTATTTCTTCTATTAAAAAGATGACTTTGGAGCTGCCTTTCATCCTCCTATCTCTCATTTAGGCTCCCTTGACAGAGTGAAAGAGATAAGGTTTGAACTGCAGTTGGTAAAATCCATGTATGACCTCTTGCCCCCCAGAGCATCACCGCGGGGGATCTTCCCCATTGCTGTGCCCGGGCTTTGCTGACAGACCTCAGAGGTGCCTTTCACATGCAGTGCTTAATCTCCAAAGAGAGCAAGGGCAAGATATTTGCTTGTATTTGAAGCCTTTAACTGTAAAGCACAAGAGTTCTCCAGAAAGCTTTATTATGAACTTTGACAACATGCAAATGACGACAAGGAGAAAATATTAGTTACTTAAGACCTAAATTAAATCTTCGTAAAAGGACATTATTTATAGCTCTAATGGGCATCTAAACATCCCCATTGATGTGCTAAACAATACGCTTGTTATTCACTGGTGAGTCTTCAGTGACAGAGAAACATGTGCCTCTCCAGCATACTCAGCACTCTAATGAGACACAGTTCCAGTTCCCAATACTTTCCAAAGAAAACTGTAGGAAAAACAGGAGGAAACAGATGTTGGAGACATTATGAATGAATTCAGTGCATACAGTCATTGTCTGTGCAACATTTACTATAAAGAAAGCTTAGGGAAATCCGTTAACTAATAATCCATTGTTTGTCTATAAAAAATATGCATGCCAACAGCTTGCTCCACAATCATTAAACAATGTCACACTCGTATTTACTGTTACTTTTGCTTTTTAATCACACAACACTTGGTTATGTTTATTACCTCAAACAAGGAACGTACTATTAGGACATTTTATTACTGGTCTGCACTGCATTTTGTTCAAAAACGCAAACGTTTTCTATTCACTAAAAGCTTCTTTTTTTTTTTTTTTTGCTAAATGTCAATAACTGCTTAGGTTTTTCTTTTATGCATTACAAAATGGAAATATCAGTAAAATTACAGTACTGGTTTAAAATGTTATAATTGTTCATAACAACAATATTTCAGCTATGTTTGTGGAACAGAGGAGGAGACTAGGTCATGGAATCATAACAGATGATAAACGGTAATTTTCATCCGAAAAAGAGCTCAAAATAGTGTTGAACAGCAGCCTCTAAATTAGGTATTTTCTAAATCAGTAGATTAGATACTTTGTATCATGCAATGTAATGACAGCCAACTAAAGAACTATACAAAGGGTTAGTGCTGATTCCCAGTAATGGTTGGAAGGTTCTAGAGGACAGAAAGAAAGTTTATGTGGTGCCAATATTTTAGAAGTGTAAATAAGATGGCCTTGATCACCACAGGCTTATCAGCCTCACATCAAAACTACAGAATGATTGGTAGAGACTCCATCAACAACTAAAGCAGATAACATTATTACCGACAAATCAACATCTATCTGTGGAAAATACGTCTTGCTAAATTGGTATTTCTGCTGAGTTTTGAAAAACTCTTGAAAACGATAACACAGATAATGAGTTCTGTGAAGCACTTGACTTCATATCTCATGACACTTTGAAAAACAAAATAATAACAAGCCATCCTGGCATACACCAGCCAGGCTGGAAACTAGCCTACTTGGTTTCAAAATGCAACACTAAATGGGAAATTATCGTTAAGAAAATAAGTAGCTTGACTACGTTTCACGGAAATGTTACTACTTAGTAACATTACTAAGAAAAGCCCTAGAAGGGAATGTAAAAGGGTTATGAAATTTGCAGGTGGCACAAAAATAATGGGAGAAATCAACAGTAAAAAGGAATAAGATCAACATTAAAGAAACTTGCACATGCTGACTAGAGCCACGAAGAGGTGTTTCAACACAACAGACATAATCTTGTAACAATGAGAAACTAAGAATTTCATAGAACCAAGCACTATCCATGAATTCAGTGAATCTGAAAATGTTTTAGGGGTCTTGAAAGAGTATCATTGACATGGTGTGTCATCATGATGCTGTGGTTATTGCCGTGGTTATAGAGGCAGTGCACTCCTTGTGCATAAAAACTGGCAATTATCAAAATAAACATAGGGTATGTTGCCCCCTGCATTTAACATTAGTATGTGTGCAATAATTCAACAAGATTATTAACCTTTGGAGATGCTTCAGAGAAAAGCCACGAGAACGACTGAAGGACTGGAAAATGTACATCACAGTACAACATTCAAAAGGCTCAGTCTCTCTCTTTTGTCTAGAGAGGATTAAGAGCAATTACGAGATCATAACATGAACTAATTCAAAAATGAAATTAATTCAGGTGAAGCCACGTGGACTGTTTTCTAGAGGAGGTCAGACTGAATTATGACATTGACTTCTGACTTTATAATCAAAAAAAGCTATTTTCAAACTCCACGTGAAAGTTCGAGCTTTCTAGCTGGTACTAGTCTGCTAGCTATAGAGCTGTTCCTGCCAACCTTTACACGTATTTGTAGTTCACTGCTTTCAAAACGGTACATAGAGGAGTAAGCCATAAAGGCTGTACAGCAGTAGGTCTTACTGACAGAAGAGACCACTGCCACGTAATGAGTTAAGACTGAGATTGCTTCCGAGACAGAACAAACAATGCTACAATCTACCCTGTGGCCCATATGAGAATATGTTTCAATATAAATTATAAGCCTCTTGAAGAACAGGAGGCCTATGAGGAAAGCGCTGCTACAACTGTAAATCTCGGAGAGAAGGAAAGCCTGGAAAAAGGACACACTTCGCTGTGTTCCTGTAACAAACACCAGAACTAAACAGAACCCCCGTACAATGAAAAAATACTACAAAACAAGGCATCACTAATTTAAGTTAGCTTCTGATGTTTGCTTGATGATTCTACACTGTTAGGGCCAGATAACTAAACCTTTGTAGTGCACTGGGGCCTCTTTTCCTCCCGTGCATCTCTGAACACAAGCTAAAGCAGTATAAGGGCTCCTAAATCTCTGTTACTGTCTCGCTTGCGCCAGGAACCAAACATAGCATCCAGCAGTTTGCAAGGATTAAAAGGAAAATAAGAGCAGTACAAAGCTACTTAGGCTCCATCCCAACTTCTATCCTGATCTACCCAACAAGCCACCAGCACACCAAGAAATAGGCACTTTTTTTACATTAGTTGTTTGATCCTGTACACAAAGTGATGGAAAAAGCTGCTAAAAGAAAGTAACAAAAACAATAGTACGCTGAACACCCACTGCTTAGGCAATGCTGACATCATTAAGTAGGCTACCAGTTGATGGAGAGAGTAAACTGCCACTGCAGTCTGAGGAGCTGAGCCTAACAGGAACCATAAATGAGTTCTGAAAGGAGGAGAAGGGACTGAAAGGAGCCTTTTCAAAGTATCCTCGCCTCACGGCCCTTTCTCCCCACATTCCACTCTTTTCTATTCACTACCCAAGAGCACAAGTGAAGACCTGGTTTACAACAGCATTTGTCTACTTGGAGGAGTTTCCAGACAGGATATTTCATTCACAGGATATACTCTTTGTCTGCAACATCACTCATGCGATTAAGCCTCAGTGAACATCCAGTGGGGCCCACCCCTGGAGCTGGTAAGAGGAGTATGCAACTCCGTTTTACCCACTGCGATCACGTTTATTAAAACAGATGAGAAAACCTCTTGCTTGTAGTACTAAAGCTACACCTTGCTCATCACCAGAAACACTGTGCTGTTCCACGACTTTAAAGAAATTCCCAAGGCCATGCACTTTTCACTGCCTACAGGTTATTCCTTCAATCAAGGCAAGAAATTCTTTCCTTATTACAGCCAAAAAAAAGGGAGAGAGAAATTAAAAAAAAAAAAAAATTCTTCCCAGCTTTCTTCCTAGCTTTCGCCAATACTGCTAGAGTATCATAGCAAGCAAAAAATAAAATAACTAGAAACTGCTCCAATGATAAAACAATCAACACATAGTTGATTATAAACAAAACAATAGTGTGAATGGAACAAAAATCTAGGGGTCAAGGCTTGCCGAGGAAACCTCCTAAGGCTCCTACTCCAAACATCTATCAGGGCAGCATCATCTTTGGATTATGACTTTCTCAGCGTAATCCCAGCTCATGCTCTCAGCTCCACCGCTATTACTCTGTGTGACCTGATATGCCCTGTAGCCAGTTCCCTAACACATAAAATACGGAATAATTGCCCATCTTTTAGAGATTTGGTGAGGTTTAAAAAATTGAAGGAAGAGGATACTGAGGAAGAGTGTGGACAGCCAGCTCCTCCCAAAGACATCATTCTCAAAGTAACACACTATAGAAAAGATGTTTTGGTCTCACAGTTCTTCTGTGCCTTTCCATGAGCCATGTGCACCACACTTCCACGTGCGCACAATCCTCTTCTGCTGGCCAAAAGAAAGGAAAGGAGGCCAACGCAACCTCCTTCCCCTTTGGGAACTCTCTCTGATCATCTCCAAAGGCCAGAGACCTGGTTAAGAAAGACTGGGTTAATCAAACAGGGTTAAAAAACTTACAATATTTTGTGCAGTCAATTGAACTAACAGGGATACAGAAGTATAAATTATTAACAAATGTGTGTTTATTAAAGAAGATAAAAAGAAACAAGCACTGTCTGCTCTGAAATAGGTAGGTGGGAAATCTGAGTGCTGGTGAAGCACAACGTCGTTCAAGCTTTTGGCCATTTTAAAGAGAGCAATGATACCTCTGCTTTCCTTTCTCAGATCAGTGAGGACAGAGGAAGAGAATAAGAGGCTATTCTTAAAGATACTGATAGCATTTGTCCCTTGTCCAGCTGCATAAACAGAGCTACCATCTGTTTTATGGATAGTCACATCCATAAGAGATCATACTACATACAGTCAAAAGTTATACATATCATGAGGTGCTATGGTACACAGAATGTCATTTAGTAGCTAAGCACTTTCTTGCAACCCAGCTTTATTTCCAGGAGATAAAACTCAGTAAAATTTGCTTCAGTATGGCATCCTCTTTTAAAGTCTAAAAACTATGGTTGGCATTGGTAAACATTTCTGTAGAAAATCCTTATGAATTAAATCTAACAAAAATTCTTACTATATTTGAGGGCAATTCTTGATTCAGATTATTTTAACCAATAGATTAAAACATAGCCAGATCAGGGTTCTGTGCTATGTCTCTGGTGATTTTCCGCCAAGTGCTCATAACATTAACAGTAATCTAAAGTTAACTAAACAAAGTTTCTTAAGCAGATGCACAGCAGTTTTTAAAAAGTGGTTAAATTACAACCTGTCCATTAAGCTTCTAGTATTAACAAAGGATGCCTCAGCAAAAAGTCTGAAACCTGTTGCACAAAAGAATGAATCCTATACTTTAATTCAAAAAATAGCTGCTATTCCAAATCTTGACTAGTTACCAGAAACACTTGATAGTAACTGGCTTCTACCAGGGCAGAAAGGTTTCTCTTGCCAAAAGCTTTCCCTTTACACTCTCCATTAACTTAAATGAAGCAGTTAATGGTTTAAGAGCATAAATTCTGTGAACGAAATGGACAACCTATATGGTAGGCTCAAGAAGAAATGTACATTCTGAATTATGTACATATACAAATGTACATACGTATAATGACTTATGACCCTGGAACTAACTACAAAGCCATAGTTAGAGTTAAATCCAGTGAGCATTTTGCCTGTAAGTGTTGTAGCCGATTCACTAGCGATGGAGAGTGTCACAATCAGTCCTCCAAACTAATTTGATCCAAAAGAAGTAATTGTAGTGTTCACAAAAGTTGCTTGGTGGGGCTGCACTCCTCACAGCATAAGTTTCCATCAGCGCTTTCTGAACCTGCATCGTCAATATTAAACAAAAAAGTTCTTCTACAATGCCTAGGCATGTTCCTAGCTCAGCAATGACTGCACTATCTGTTGCCTTAATGAATTTACAAGTCTGTCCATTTAGTCTGGGCTGTTTAGCAGAGCCGTATCTCTGAAAGCTTTCAGCGTTGCCCTACTCTCCTCCTCAGGGAGCTGCGAGACCCCTGCTTTGCTGGGGCTCGGCTGGGTGCGGAGTCGGTGGCCGATGGCAGCAGGAGCCGGGCTGGACAGCTCCCCGCTCCCCCGCGCACCCGGCCCTGCGTGGGCTGCCGCCCGGCGGCCACACCAGCCTCCACGGCATGAGCAGCCTCACCTCAGAGATGCCCACTCTGGCACTGTCCATAACCAGTCTACCTAAGAGCAATTTGGAGATCTCAGTATAGACTGTCGATAGCAGTCACTAACGTATCTTTATGAAAATGCTTTTTCTGCTAACTCCGGATGTTTTTTCTTGTGTCTAGCTAGCTAGTCTAGCAATATAGCCATGAGCAACAGAGTTGGGGTAGACTCTCCTTTCCCACTCAAAATTTCAAGTCACTTGATGAAGCAAAGCTCATGGCACAGGTTCGTAACCAGAGAAAGGCACACATTCCCAGCTGCAGCATGACAACACATCATGCTGGGAGCTCGCACATCATAAATTACTGGTCACATGGAATCAGTGATAAACCCTGGCTCTGTGCTTAAACTGGCCACAAGGATATCATGGCCCCCCTCCCTCTCTCTCCTCCATAAATTCACCCTTCATTCGGTAGCCAAACCAAAAAGGATTTTAAAAAGCTCACCGTAGCATTCTGCACCCTAAGTGAACCTTTTACCCAAGCAAAGAAAATAGATTATAGTCAGAAACTGAGAAACACTTACTTCTAATATAATAAAGGGAACACTTGTGAAAAACATAATTACTTGATATGCTCATCTACAGTAAAAATCCTTTTTTTTTTTCTACTCTACATACCTACAGTATTCAGTGATAAATGTGCTGCTTCTTCCTCTTTACACATAAAAACATTAGTTGAGCATGTCATAGTGCTACGGCAGGCTTCACTCACAAAAGCACTAATTTGACATACAAAACAAAGATACCAGGAATTAAATAATTAGAGTCTTAATGACAGAGCACAATGCATGTCTTCTTTAACAGTCTCCTGAATTCAAAGGTAAAAGCAGTGCTGAAATCTGCATACACAGAAACGTTCAGTAACTGAAAGTTTCAAAGCTTAGTGAAACATGTTATATTTTCATAGCTACATTCATCATGTAAACCACATTTAAAGCTTCCAGATGCAGTTTTCAGTCATTTAGCTAATGACATGTGATGTGACACCACTTATTAATATTAATAACTAGTCTCTACAAAATTTGCATTCCTTGCCTGGGAAAACTCAATATTGCCTGTGCTGCCAACCCAAAGGATTCAAAACTCTCAAATGAATCTCTGCAAAGATGTAAGTTTTTCTTCAAAAAAATTAAGATTTGAGAAGTCCTATCAACTTGCATTCTTCTTGCCATTTGCACAGCATAAAGCCTTGTGACATGATTTCAAGGACACCATAAGGACAACATAAGATCTAGTTTTTACTGTAAAATTCAGATTGTCATTGATTCACTTGACTTCAGGAGCTGAAGCTATAATAGAACAGCTAAGTATTGCAATATTTAAGGTAACGTAAGAGAACCGGCAATTCAAATTCTCAACAGAGTAGAAATTCATTGAGAAACATACCAACATATCTATGCCAAACTCTATGCAGTCATTAGTGGAAATCTTAATAAAAATACAAAATAAATCTAAGCTGCTTGTCAAATGAGCTCCCATTCTAACAAGAAAGTAACTTCACCAACCTCCGCTCTGGCCTCAGTGTAAACATTTTCTTTTTGGAGGCAGTGACCCGTACCTACACACAGTCCTTTAGAGGGCACACATCTGCAGACTCCAAGTTTTGTTTCTAAGCCTTCTGCAGCCCAACAGTAACATGCGTAGTGCATGTTCTTCCAGAAGGCAGTCTCATCTAACAGAAAGACAACAGCTAGAACTAGGCATAGCATTTCCAATAGGCTCTTGCTTTTTCTCCCCCGGTCTTCTACTAGTTTGCGCTCTTTCACATTCGCAAAACTGTCAAAAATGCATGAAACTTTAGTGGCCTAAACTATATTTTACACCAGCCAATTAAACTAAAACACAGAATATTTTCACATTTGCTATCAGCAAATTGAATAATCAAGTACCATGTAAATAATAAAAGGTCACAGAATTTCTTATAGGTAAAAAGCTAGGAATGTACCTATCTGTAAAACCTTAAGAACCGGAAACATAAGCTGAGCACAAACTTCGACTAAGCAGAAAGGTGAACATGCCAGGCAGCCTGGAATAAAAATGAGAGGTGCACAGCAAACAGATAAGCCAGCAGAAGGATCAGCCTGAAGAATACAACCCAAAAAAGATTGTTAGATGGCGTACACACCTTAAAAAACAACTTCACATAATATATGTCATAAAACCGTGTAAAGTCAAGGATGAAAAATTGAGATAAAGAGTTTGCAGAACATTTGTCTCAGGGCAGACACTTTGGTATTGCTTAAGTTTCAGAGAAAATGGGGGGGGGGGGGGGGAGACGCCAAGGAGCAATTTTTCCATCACTGCTAGAGTGACTGAATGAGCTTGTCTTTTGCGTGGCTTGGGAAAGACTGAACGATGCAGAAATGGCATAAGGCATTATGTGGAACACTCAGATTGTTGTTACTGAATCTGTTTAATCACAAAATAGAATCAATTTCCATTCAGTATTTCAACATTTTAAACAGATAAGCCTGTTAAGCAAAACCTTCTCCCTTTTTAGCTATTTGTGCTACTTTTGCTCTTTCATTTCTTCCTTCCAGCTCTTTTCTCTTACCTCCTCTGACAGCCTCCCCTTGGTTCACTGTACTGCTCTGTAGCTAGAAATTTTTCTCACTGCGTTAGCGCTTGCGTAGAGGGGTAATTTGACACTAAGTACTAAGGAATTAGTACTTTCCACACATTTTCCTTTACTCCTCAAGTTCATTTTTAAAGATTTTTTTCCTTTTTTTGTTCTTTGGTTCCTCTTCGAGAGGAGAAGCTAGTTTTGCTTTGCCTTTTAAACTTCTACTGGGGTTTATCTGGATTGTAGAAAAAAAAAGCGGGGGGCGGGGGGGTTATTTCCCTGGGTGTTTGTGTATGGAATATGGACTACGTTTACTGACCGGAAAACAGTTTTGCTTGCTGATTTCCACATTTATCTCTCTTTTTTTGAGACTACTATTTGAAATTCACCAATGCCACTTGCTTTAAACTTTTGTCTCTATTTTTGTCCCATATACACACTGCCATATCCTCAATCATGTCAAATAAGAAAACATCAAGATGGACGCAAGCTCAAGAGAGTTTGCAGCAGACTATAAATCAACTGAAGACGTTGCCTGTCTGCTCTCTCTTCATGGGATGAAACGTGCACATGCAGGGAACGATACTGAGCACAGAGGCAGAAATGCTAACGGCAAACAAAGAAATGAACCTAATGATGAGTGCTTTGGACTATATTGAGTAGAAATGCAAATTCTGCTTCATGATGATAAACACATCCAAATCTCAATATATTCTTACTACTCTTTTAGAGTAGTAAGCACCCTCAAAAGGGTAAACAAATGATCAGCTGCCTATGAAGGGTTTCTGAAAACACATTTTATCCAAGCAGAGCTCTTCGAGACACTACAGTTGAGGCTGAATCAGTCCTTCTGGTCTTTTAATAGGATATTTACTTGGTAGAAAACACATTCAGAATACAGTAAAAGTTAATCGATTTGGCCTATGCTTTTGATGGATTGTTAAAATAACACAGAACCATGAATAAAGGTTTTACATTTAATCTAATTTTCCTATATATTATCATCTTTAAGAATTACTCCCATGCTGGCACTGTTTTTTTTTCCTGTATCTCAAAATATGATAACGTGAATAAAGACGAAGAAGCTACAGGATGTCCCATTGTAAACAACCAAATGCATGTTGCTGAGTTCACCTACACTGCACTAGTGAACATAGCAAATCCTGACCCAGGGAACGTCAACAAGAGTTTTATCACTTTTTTTGGTCTACTTCCAAACGCTCCCAAAAGGAGCTTGTCTATATTTACATGACAGTGGCAAGCAAAGTACTAACTAACTACTCCATTCCCCACATTGGGTGAGCTCTCCACACTGGCTGAATCTAGACTATGATGTCCAGCATAGTCTGATTTCAGTGAAGGAATTGCCCTTTCCTAAGGTAACTGTTATTTAAAAATACTAATTTGAGATGTTTCTCCAAAAACATAATAGTAGTGGTTTATCTGGGGTTCCCCTAACACAAAGTTACCACATTTCCATCGATAAAGTAACATCAGAAAACAAGGCAAATCTCCTCCTCCGTAATTGCACCTTTTCACATTTCTTGGGTGTCTAATTAGCTATATACCTTAGTAATGATATGGTTTGTGGTCTGTTCTGAATGTACCTTAAGATAACGATTAAAAAAAGGAAAAAAATCAAATTAAAATACATTGGATCTGACTTTTCCTTGCCTTAAGTCTGTACCATGTAAATTACCATTTGAAATTCAAATTAAATTTGTGGAATTACCAACCACATAAGCTGCAAGGCAGAAAAGAATCAGAGCTGTTTCATTACATACAATTAAGTGTTTGACAAAACTATACTTTATTTCTGTTAAAGTAAATGTTCTTTCACTGATGTCAGACCATGTCCTGAGGAGGCAATTCCAATACTACTTTCTAAGCTATTTAACAGATTTTTAAACAGTGTCAGACTATGCTTTCGATACGCTAAAATGTGCTGGTTGCAACCACAATGTTATTTTTTAAAGTTATTTTAAAAGTTCGATAAATAATAAAACTTTAGGCTCATTCCCTGGTAAGCCTTGTATGCTGCAGCAGTAACTGTTTTGAGAGGAAGCAAAGAACGAGATCTCCGAAAGTCTACACTGAGCAAATCCATTCGAAATAGGTCTTACTATGCCAGCGCAAGATCTGGCAAACCAAAGGCCATGCCCATAGATCCAACCACCAAGGCAGACCTAATTTTTGTAGTGGTTGCTTCCTCAAGAAGAGGATGTCTCTCTGACTCACTGAGTTTTTCCAAAATCTGCTAGCCAGCCAAGATTCCTTTTCCTTTTGACTTCAATCTTTCACCTTCTACAAGACTAAACAGAGACACGCATAAACTCTCTGCAGAAACCACATGAAGGTAGGCTCAGGTTCCTCGCTCCTCAAGCCCTTTTTTACCGCCTAGCGCTCTTGAATAAACAATAACAAAGATGAAATTGTAAGCAGTGAACCCACTAAGCAGAATACAAATCACTGAATGAAATCTGTTCCTCAGAAGACTAAAATCTAATTTCTCTTCAACAGTGTTTTATATTTCCAACAGGGGCTGGCTTCACGTGATTGATGAATTAATCTTTTAATAGGCTAGCCTGGCGTTTTGATGTGAAAAATAAATAAAAAGCTTTAGCTCCAAAGCTGAAGGCAACACATAATCCTTTGAAAGTAGTCTCAACATTAGCTTTGTGCTCCAATTTTTTTTTCCTATGACATTATATCCCAGAATTTTTGAGGAATCTCAATAAAATTATCTAAATGAAAAAAATAACACCAATGAAATATGACTGCCTTACATGAATACTCCTCCTGAAGTCAGTGGCCTGGGTCTGACTTTATTAAGATAGAGTTTACATGGATTTTAGTGTTGCCACTCATCGTTTACTCAATGCTGCTGATCAAAATAAAGCTTCATAAAGCACTCAGCCCCGTTCTTCTTCTCTCTTATGCTTCTTGTCAAGAAACTCATTATAAGTGGTTGTACAGAATCAAGCCACAAATGAGGCATCAGATAGATCCATTATTTGTCTGGGTTACTTGCTTTTATTTTTAAATTCCCTAATCCCTCCATAATGCCCAAGTCAGCGTTTATATTTTGTATCTACCTATTTAGGATTGTCATCTGCAGAAATAAAACAAAGCAAATATTTTACACAGTCCTGTGGGATATGGCCTGAATTGTACATTCGTCATTCTGTAAATATATGACTGCAGCAGTTTATGCTGAAAGCTATCTTTATTACCAGAAGGGCTGGACACATATTTTCATGCTAGGTTCGATTCAGAGGGGACTATGATCATGTTTAGAAAAGGAACATCACAAAGCACTGTATATTTGTGACCTGGACGCTGCAAATCGCAGTGGCTAGATTTTCATAAATGATCATGTAGCAGGCAGCAATAAAATGTAGCTGACCAGTGCTGTATATCAGTACCTAAAATACTAAAAAAATAATAAGCCAATCATAAGTTTGTTTTTTAGAAAGTGAGATTTAAAATACATATACTTGGACATTCATTTGTGCTTTTGTTTCTGAGATAATAGCTATATTCTAACCAGGTGTTTGAGCTCTCATCTGCTAGCAACCTTTTCATTATTACTGTGAAACCTTACTTGATGACATGTACCAGATGCATGATATTTAAGAGGAATAAAGTCTGAGAAGTAGCAACTCTGGAATTGCTTTCTTCCAATGTTTCCCTTCACCTACGGCAGATTTATGCATGTATATTACATATCTATTTATATGCAGTATATGCTATGTATAATATATAGCGCAAAGAACAAAATTGCTCTTTGTGTTTTTTAACCAAATAAAATAACAAAATACTATGAATTCTATAGGAAACAGAACTAATGAGGCTCTGTTGTATGAAAACAGCAATAACCTGAAGCTGTACATGAATCCTCTAGCATACACTGAACACCACAGTTCACGAGTCCACTCATATGCGGACATTTCACATGCATAGAGGAGGAAGGAGGCCAGGACAAAAGCAGCAGCTTTGTAAAAACTCTCCATATACAAGAACGCAGATCTAGTCAGCAAGGGATATACACAGGACTCAGGGCTGTGTAAAAACAGAAAGGGTATGCAAAGCCTTGTCTGCCCAGAGAAGGGATTTCTTCCTTTCTCAAACCTCCCCAAGCACTTCATTAGTATGTAAAACAAGGCAGAATTTGAACCCAAAATTACGGGTTCTGATGGAAGTAAGAAAACTCTTCTCTACTCTAGCAGCTTGAACAAAATCCACCTAAATCTCCAAATTTTGTTAAGGTTTGGGGTTTTTTTGTCTCTTTTTTTAAACAGGAATTTCATACATCAGGAATCTCTGTCTCCCAAAACATTGTGTTCTACCACTGTGTCGGACTGCTTTTCTTGTTTGTAGTCAGGTTTCCTCAGTTTGCCAAGTAGTTTTGTTCATAGGGAAACAACGTTCACTCTCCAGGCGTTGACTATCAAGATATCTACATTCAAAATCACTGTGCAGTCTAAAAAGACTAATAAATGCAAGATATATGCCCGTTCAAACACCAAGACCACGGACAAGGGAAGCACTGGGTTCAGTTTCCAGTGTCAGAACAAGAAACTAAAATGCATCTAATTCACCACCAGACTGTATTTCCA
The DNA here is from genome assembly GCF_040807025.1 of Struthio camelus. Taxonomy (NCBI): domain Eukaryota; kingdom Metazoa; phylum Chordata; class Aves; order Struthioniformes; family Struthionidae; genus Struthio; species Struthio camelus. Next base: position 31,789,554 of record NC_090946.1, read on the forward strand.
CCATCTTTAACACTGGCTCTGTGCACTATGGCACACATTTAATCAGGAACCAGTTGAGTTACACAATCACATTGCTGCTGAAACAGTCAGAGCTCACTATAGAGAGTTTACAGCAGGACACTGCTGTTTTTACAGTGACTCCGCTGGCCACAGGAGGACACACTGCCCTTGGAGTAGCATGAACAGATTATACCTAGCCTGGCATGAAGCACGGCAGGACAAAACCAACCAAGTAAAAAACTTGAATAAATTTGAACCAAAAGCATGAATTTATGTTAGGTCACGCTGGGTCACCATGGCATTTTTGGCCTGATACCAGAAATCCAAATGCTGGCATCAGTGACTCACAGCCACATAGGTCAGTTTGAGCCATGTTTCAAAGTCCAGTCCCTGTTCCATGTTTTCACTTCCCTGTATGTTTTCCTTTTTACATTAAGTTGCTCTCTAAGCCACGTTTTATGCTCCATGCCGGTAAATGTTAGCGATTGAGCAATAATATATTATCATTTAACTCTTTCAAAGAATTCATATACAAAACCTTTTGAAGGCTAGGAGTTACAAATGGGAAAAGCAGAGGAAGCAGTTTCAAAAAAGAAGAAAGGATGACGGTGTAAAACATATGTTTTGTTTCAGAAAACTACATGCTTTCTATAAGAAAAAATTGATAATTTGTGTCAAATATGGAAGTAGCTATCACATCGCTTTGTGTGTGACACAACAGCCTGCAAACTGAGAAGGCCGCACACTACATGCAGCCACTGAAGAGAAGGCAGCTAAGCTGCAAGCCTTTCAGAAAAGAAATGAAGAGGGGGTGGCACAAAGAGTTTACAGCGTACGAACAGAAGTCTTTATTCCTTTTTTTTTTCCGTCTGCACTTCTTACCATGAAAGCAAGAGGAATGTCTTCTATGCTTGGGACAAAGGCTAACAGAGGTTGGCGAGAAAACACCAACCTCTGATCGAAAGTTTTGGTGAAAAGACGCCAGGCAGCCCGATCGTAACGACTCAGTGAGTTAAAGTTGCTCACCTGAGCAAACACAACTCCCATTTATGCTTTAACATCTCTCAGAAGTGAGATCAACCACATTAGCATTTACCTTTCACTGAGGGGTAAGATAACATGCTTTACCTGCTCAAGCTAGGAGCAGGCGGCAGCAGGTTGCTTGGCTCACCTGACGCACTCATTAAGTTGCCGTAACTCAAACATGCGTCTTGAGGTATTCAACACTGCTTGATACTCTCACACCACTGCTGCATTTTGCTAGAGCAAAGAGTATAGATTGTGTTAATATGCCTCTAATTTGGATTGCCAACTTTTGGAATTCGCTGTAGGGAACTACGTTGATCTAACATAACCCTATGCTAGAATAAAGCATACCTGCATAACTTGTTATAACTGCCCCAAAGACTTTCCAGGACACTCTTACACGAAAGAGAAAGGATATATCAAAACTGGAAAGAGTAAAACCTTGGATTAATTATTTCATAGCTAAATGAGAAATCCTTTGTGCATGCCTATTTAGAAAAGCATTCCAACAATACATACAGAAAATTGAACTGCAAGTCACATATCAGTATCCTGCCCTCACTTCTAGTCTCTGAAAAAAGATTAGTCTCCAACATTTAGCCTAGCTACACAGAGTTCAAATTAGAGATCAATTAAGAATAGGAAGGCCCACTGTTGTTACTATCATAGTGCTTTGCTAAAGTAAATAGCAAAAATAAAAACAAATAAACCGGAGACCAAAACATTATTAGTTTCCCCTGAAGATAAATATGATTGATGTTATTTGGTTTACTTTCCAAGTACTTAGCCCAAAAGAAAGAGCTTACCACAGACACTCATTGTGAGATATGAACCACCAACAGAGAACTGTTCTGACAGGATACAGCACAGTTCACCCAAACCCACAGCTATGCGGGAGACATTCTTGCAAACTGCATCACATCACTAAATAGGTTTTGTGAACCTTGAGTTTCGAATCATTCAAAAAAAAAAAAAGAATAAAAAAATCAAAGAACTGGAAGGAGGGGAGGAAGGAAGAGAGCTAGAAAAAGAATAACATCTGCCACAGGACACCTTCCAAAATTGTAATCTACTCTCATGGTTTGAAAATGTGTTAATACTTTTCTCCTAGATAATAGGACAGGACAATAATAGCACAGGACAATACGAAGGTAGGGCCCTCTTCGGTTAAGCTGAAACATACAGATAAGATTACATAGCCCAGGGAATCAAAGCCATCACATTAACCCCACCTTACATTTGAAACATTTAGGTCAGATATTGTTCCCTTAAGAAGATTACATCAAGTGCTTGAAATCTTCAGGGCAAGTCCAACAAAACATGCTTATGTAAGTTCATTCCAGTCTACCTGTCTACCTAAGACTGCTACCTGCGACAGACAAGAGCGCTCAACTAAAGACTTCACCCTGGGCTTTCAGCATCCCCAGCCCTAAGAATGAGCACTGGGACACTCTAATTGCACTAACAGCTCCCATGTGCCAATGCTCACCGTAACTGGTAAGCTCCACATTATTACTGCATGCTACAATCCCAGCCCACTGCAAGCAGCATGTGTTGTACCACTGTTATCCAAACCATTTTTAAGGCACTGTAGAGATTAGGCAGACATGAACTAGAAGAAAAGAGATGCAAGAAATAAGGTTTGGCTTCCATTTCAGAGAATATGAATAATTTAAATAGTAAAAACTCACATGGACAAAAAGACTGTTCTGCTTCCTGCTGGTTTAATTGTTTCTAGGTGAAACTGCCACTACTACCTGTAAGTCTAGAAATTAAATAAGAGTTAGCAACAACATAGAACAGCAAGTTGCAAAATAACTATATTGTCTACTCAGAATGGTCGCCTGCAGCAGAAGATACACCAGGAACTCTATGAAGAACAGAGTGAAACTAGCATTTGACGTTTGTGAGGAAAATGAATTTGTATATGAAATGATCCATTCAGATGTATCTCAGATCCTGTAAAAACAGCGCTCTCTGCCTTATTAGTTGCATTAGTAAAAACAAAAAGGAAAAGGGCATTGCTAGTAGGAGAAGAAAAGTCACAATTACCACAAGTGGCCCATGCAACTGTCAAAGAGTCCATATATTAAGTCTTATCCCTTATAACTGGTCTGCTGCCAATGCAGATTTGCTCAGTCACTATAAAATAGTATTCTGCTGATACATAAAAAGGGTCTCATAGATTATATGGTTGTATTCTTGATTCTGATACTGCAGTAGGTCCTGGAACCTCTTAGACACGAAGAATCCTGGGATACTTCTTGGAAGATCAGAGATAACACAGTAGCAATATAGCTACCTAAAATACATTTTTTCTACTAAAATGATTCTCTTGCATTCTAAAAGATCCAACAGTCCATTGAATTTCTGTTCAAAAATCCTGAGGAAATGCCTGTGACTTCAGTGGATCTGTATTTTCTCTGAAACACAGATTTTGTAGGATAGTGCATGGCAGCTACAACAGAGAGAAGGAAACATTTAGGTCAGACCACTACCATAGGTCAGACCAGATTTCCATACACAACAAAGGTGACCTCAGCTCTTAAGGGCTGCCTGAAAGATTTGTAGAAAATAACCTATGTAAGTACTTAACTGGAAACTATTATGAAGCTCTGAGCTGTTCTTGCAGATGCATTTGCAGAGGCAGAGAAGCTACAGACTAAGCTACAGAACGTGGCTCCGTCACAGAACAGAGGCTGGGCGGGGGGGTCATTTTTTTCTTCGTAACTACTATTTATCTGTCTTCCCCTACTAAAAGGATGGCAATAAAATTCTATATAATGAAAGGACAATTAAGTCACTTATGTTAAGAGCAAAAAGTCATAATTTGATAATGATCCACTAATTCCACTAAGATAAGATACTAATCACTTACGGAAATCAAATTTGCACTGGAAATGTAGTGACTGGACTATTCTGAAGCAATTCAGAGATATTCATTAACTCTGCTTCCATATGCCCGCAGATTACAGCGTGTTTCAACCTGAAATGCTATCAGGCACGGATGACGTAATGTTACCTCCTGCTAGATTTCTGTGAGGCACTACACTAGAAAGTGCACATTCTGCATTCACAGACCAGATGCTTACTTTACGGTTTTCTAGACGGACAGCAAGTACTTGTATCTAACAAATTAATGGCAATTCAAAGGAAATCAGATATTTGTCGAAGCTAACCACCACTATTAAAACCACTACAATTAAGCCTGATGATCAATTAAGAGAAGTCAAAAGAACTAGCCATTGGCCTAACTACATCAGAACTACTATATCAGCTACTACATTGGCCTCAGCTACATCAAAATCAAGGCAAAGCTCTCAACAGCCTCTATGAAAGTGAAGTTAGGCCAGCTCCGTGTGTTTTGAAAAGCCCATTCTAGGTGTAAAACAGGCAGGCACAGCCTGCACTGCAACATCTGAATTAGGAGTTGCTGATGAGTGATATATATCAGTCCTCAGCTGACTCTGCGGTCCAAACATCACACGCTTGAGTCCCATGGTGATGATGTTCTCTTTTCATTGCAAAGAAAATATGGGTAGCTAGGAAAGAGCTTTGGGGCTGCCTGCACACTACTGTCTCACAACAGGGCTCCAAAGGGTTGCTCTCGACCCTTGTTTTCAGGGAGACTCCTGTATCCCCTACAAGAATATACCATCTCCACTAAAACTTACATCTCCGGCTATGAAACTAGAATAAATGCTTTCTAAAACGAAGCACTTAATCTGCAGTTTTCCTGAGTGACAGTAAGAAAAGTGAGGTTGTAATCCAGAAAACTGCAGTTTTGATCAAACTAGGACAGCCAGAGAAGACTAGAGTTGACAGGGGTTGAGCTTGGCAATTCAGAAGAAAGACTATCTGGTCATATCTTGTTCCCTCATTAAAATAAAGGCACATTTCATGAGCAGAGAAACTGCTGTAATTTATACCAAGACAGCAAGACTACTCACACGCACACTCCACTTCTAATCCGGACTGTAAATTTTAACTAGGCCTGGCCAGCTTTCTGGTATGTATCACACATCACGTTGCTTTGGAAGATCTCTTCCTCTCAAAGGAAAAAAAAAAAATTTCCCTCCTTACTCTCTCAGGAAGCAGCTACAGCCATAAAGATAGCGGGCACAGCAGGAGATGGCGGCAACGCGCTGCCTCCGCGGGCGCCGCAGCCGCCAGGTGGCGGCAGGAGCCCGGTAACCGCGGGCGCCGCCGCCGCCGCCTCCCCGCCCGCGCTGCAGCTCTGCTGGGCGCTCAGCGTCGGACATCGAGCTGCAATAAAAGGTGTCCGCACAAATATCCCTACTTAGCGCGAGCTTCCGAAGATTTGCTCAGACCGAGGCAGAACACCACTTCCAATCGGGCAAACACTATCCTGCCCAGACACCTCATGTAGCCTTACTAGCTTCACTTACTCCTGACCCAAAATAGGCTGACGAGGGAGTTGGCAGAGCGGGAACGATGCGGCCCTGAATCTCCCTTACACCTTTAGGCCACTAAATACCCCTCTGCTATCGCAGGACACTGCTACCTGAGTTTTACCACCCTTCATGGAACTGTCCTACACGCTCCTAGAAAGCAACCACCACGTTCTAGTCATTCACTACCCAAACACTTCACATGCACACAAAACCTCCCTGCGCCTGGGAAAGCAGAAAAGGACCATGCCTCGGGATACTCTGAGACCAGTGGAAGCGTGCCTGGCCCGTATCTGGACAGAAGGCTAGATCAAAAGCGGTGTGTACATTTCACAGTTTTCCATGAGTTTTCTATATTACTGAGGTCGGATCTGATGGCCTTATTTTCCCAGTTATTCTGGTTCTTGCAGCCTAAGCCCACGCGCTCTGTGGACCTTCCCTAGAGCTGAGCTGCACTGGGAAAGAGAGGGAGGCACACAGCTCACGTGGGCAGCTCCCGAGGCTGATCAGAAACAGCCGTGAGCCCAGAGCAGCTTCACCACGCAGAGCTGAGCTAGCTACCTGCCGGGGAACGGGCCCAAGCTGGCTGCAAAACCGTAAGACGTGTTCACTAACAGGGGGAGAGGCTGAAGCATTAAGGCTTTATCAACAGTCTTATTTCAAGAATAGGGAAGGAAACACAACTGAAGACAATAGAAGGTGGTGGAAGAAAAGGAGAAAAGGGAATTATATTTTCTTGGTTCCCATTCATCACCTTAGACTTCTAAAATTGAGCTCATTCATCCTTACGATGTGAAGGATTAATCTATGCAGGTGTAAAACCACTGGAAATATTATCTCCTGGTAGGCAGAACCTATTGTGGTCTTCAGGCACGAGAGCAGCTGCTCTAGCGCATGTTATACACCATGACCACTTGTCCTACGTTGCTTTAGTCTTTAAAAACAGTTCTACTATTGTCTGCAATTTTGTTCATAAAGCTACATTATGGCTTTAACTACACGATATGTTCTAGCTCCTTCAGAATTTAAAATCAGAAATCAGGATAAAAACTTACCCACCGACTCCAGTTGTGATACGCCCGTTATTTCACACTTTCACCCACACTCATAGGAAATTCAGTTCAAATATGACAACTTGAAAATTGGTTTTGATCACAATACATACATGGGTTTTTTTTTCCTCCTGTTGATCTCTACACCCCATAAGTGCTGAAAATGACATGTATAGTGGCAGAAGGCAAGTCAAATACCTCCTGAAGCTACTCTAAAGCACTACATGTCTGAGTGACAAGAGTCCAGCTCTGCAGAACAAAATCTGACACTAAGAAACCAAAAACACAATTGTAATCTGAACCACTTTTGGGGGCATTCAAGCTTAAACATAACACTGCAGCTATTCACAGAACCCACTAATACCTCCATGCCATTTCTAAGCCACAGGGCTAACGTATTTCTTTCAGTCTCTTGAATGGAAATGATGCAATGCAGAATAACTGACTGGACCTTCATGTATAAAAGAGAACATAAGTAGGGTTTCACTCTGTGCTCAATCTGCGAAAATCTGCAAAGCTAAACACAAAGTCATCCTGCTGCACATAGCAATACAGTAGCACTAGTTTTCTAGAAACGAGGCTATTTTTAAACTGCTGTAGCAATGTGAACTGCATAAATTAGCATAATTTCAGCCTTCACAGATACTTCCCAGTTTACAGTGTTACATGCTACAAATTAACTCTCTGCAGATTCCTTGCTTCTCCTAATGCGGTCAAGTCAAGCAACTCATGTGACAATATTTAAAATCCCCTTTTTCAGTCCCCCAAAATTTCAAAGGCCTGTCTTTTTATACTACTCTTTCTTTCCTTTTCAGACCAGTACTATCAAAGGCTTGGATTTCATTACAAATTTCACAAGGTCTTTATGTTTAACTGGTGGTTATGTGGCTTGATAATTGCAGGACATCCTACTATTTTCTCTGCTGGTGATTTTCTCCTTGTGGGCAGATGGCATCGAAGTGGAGCGCAGATGGCAACCCACAGCCCACAAACTCCTCATTATAATTTGAAATAGTGCATGCAGGTCTTTGATTCTTATCTTCTCTGTAAATGATTTTCAGCATTAAAGAATAAAAGGTTGTCTTTGGAAGACAAAGCCAAAAATAATGGGATCCTATTCCGTTTACAGTTGAGAACCTTCTCCTAACAGAGAAGTAACGATGTGCCTTGTACCTCCACACATTTTATTAAAATCCATAAATCAGTAGTGAAAAGGATTTTAAAACAAGCATCTCTTGCTTTGATTCAAGTATTACCTTAAGGGAAAAAAAATCAATGATAAGGAAAAAATAGATCACACTGAAGCATGAAGACTTAACAGTCACATATTTAGCTGTTTAAGGTAATTTCATGGCATTATCATGGATTTATCTCCACAGAACACCTGTGAGCTAAGGAAGTCAACGATAACAAAGTGCAGCGTTGAGATGACTTCTCCGAAGCCACGCTGATGGTGTGGAATTCGTTGCGGATCTGCAAGGCCCGTGCACTGTATCACCGCGTCCTCTCTGCCCTCGAAGGACTGAAATGCTTCTTGGCAAAAATGCACCCCCCAGAACGGAGGTGTCATAAAAACTATTCTTATCAAACCCTTTCATAGCATGTCCCAGTCTGGTGAAATTGGCTTTCCTAACCTTTCGACCAATTAAGGAAGTCCTAAAAACAGTGAGTTAAAATATCTCGTTTGGAGAACAGAAAGGAATAAAATACTGCGCTTTACAGGTCAAGCCTGAATCCCTAAGAAGCTTGTATTAACAGGGGGCATTACCAGAACTAAACTTATCCCTTAGTTATAAAAAACAAAGAAAACAAACCACACTTAAGAGTTTTTAAGTTACATGGTTGGTTAGGATTTACTAACTAGTCCCCTCTCACACAGCAAAAATGACAAAGGACCCATAAAGTTAGCTAATTTTCTTCCATTCCAGAAGCCTAGAGTAGGACCTCATAATCATATAAATAAAATGAGTTGTCGAAAACTTCAGCCTGACGCATGAGAACCCGTTACTCAAGTACACTATTCTACCTCATCTGTAACAGTACCTTCGATAATATTTCATAAGATGGCTTCTGCCTATATAAGGGCTGAATAAATGTGGCTCAAATAAGCTTTCTGTCTTTAAGAGTAATCATTAGCAAGCCTTTTCTCAAATGTCCAAAATTATTTGCCTACATCAAAAACTTTCACGTATTCAAGTAAGTTATGGTATAAATACGCTATCACATAAATACTTTGACTGTACAGTACAGGGCTATAATCTTCCACAGCATGCAGGCATGCTAATGATCTTATACATGGGCAACATAAGATGAAATAATAAAACAGTTCATCATGAAGGGCATTTATCTTGTCTACATTCATGGAAGAAGATTATAGGAAGTCATCATCTTAGTGGTTTCACTTTCAGGACAAAAAAAGACAATAATCAGTTTTCATTAGGGGAGACTTGTCCTTTCTGTTATACAGACATGACTTTCATATCTGTACACTAAATACAGCACTGATGTCAACTGAATAATTATGCAGTTATCTTCTAACACAAAGGTTTAAAAAGGGTAATACAAATGCTTAAACTTCGGATACAAAATTGAAGGACTTATACATGTAAAAAGGACCAAAGGGATGATGTTTCTTCTCTAGCTTCATGACTATTGAGACTAATAAGGGTCTTCAGAACTGAATATTGAAAACACTGTCCCTTGAGAAACCTCGGCTGAATTCACGGCTCAACAGAATAAAACATTCCCAGAGGAAGAAAAAGCTCCTTTGTAACTGCCTTAAGAAAGCTTTGACTTAGTGAGGTCCATCTTCATTGGGCAGTATCTCACAGTTCATTCAAAAGCATATCCAGAGCTCTTTGGCATGAGAGGCCCATTGCTTACGGAAAGGTAAAAGAATTTTGAAAGACAGTGAAAAGTGCTCCCAGCGTTTCTGACCGCAGTAAGAACAGCACTATCACACATCTGCTCGCCTGGGAGAAGCAGAATCTGCCTGCGACAAGGTCAATTTTGAGAAGGGTTGGTATTAAAAGATTACGCTCCCTCCATCCTCTCACTGAGTCTGCGCTAATTATTTCAGGATAGTGCAGGAATTCTTTGATCCTCCAACTCTTCATTCTGTCACAAGATGACACTGGCTGGCTGCATGGCACCCACAGCAATGACACCTCCTAATTCCATAATCATGGAATTATCCATTTGCAACCTTGAAATTTAACCCTAAGAAATTGAGTATGCAGTAATCCACGTAATCCAGGCCTCTACACCTGTCCCTCTTTCAACTAATCTCACCATCCTTCATCATGTCACATCTTAAGAGTCCTATCTGTTAAGGTCAGTGCAAGTGGAAGGATGCTCACGAAGCTGAAGAGGTGTCTGTTCCTGTGGCAGAACTAATTATTTCGTGAGCTCTGCGAGATACAGAAATATCAACAAAAAGCAAAACCTCTTCCCCACAGATCTCTGCAAATGCTCTGGGAAGCAATGGAACAAGAGACAGCAAAATAAATAAATAAACGTAGTATAGCCCTGGATAATGCGATCTGCTGGTATTAAGTTTTCTCCTGAAGGAGTTAAGTATATACCAGCTGCTCTACATTAAACCGAGCTGGCATTTTAAATCATGCAAATTAGCCTAGCTACATCCACTTCAGTCCAGCATTTAACAGTGTTGCTACAAATGATGCACAGTAGTGGCCAAACCAAGCCCTGCCATTTCAGCAGCTCTCAGAAGAGAGAGCAGGAGGGAGGGTAAATGCACTTTGTGATTCTGCAGCTACTTATAAGATGATTTAAGAGAGACCCCTTTTCACCACAGGTATTGTTCATATGTCCAAAATGTGCATGGAAAGCCCAAGGCTTTTTATTTGTTGAAAATGCATTTGCATAAGATGATAATAACCACTGCAAAATTGTCTACAAATCAAATGATTTGCCAGCGGACCACTGAACTTTTAAAGCTTGTTTCGCTTAACGCTGCCTAAGAACCAGCGAGTGGACCTGACACGCCAGCAGCTCCCCAGGGCTGACGCAGCAGCCCAGGAGCCAGGCACCGCGCTGGCGGCTCGCACCAACGGACGCTTCTCGGACTACGAAGATAACTGATAACAACTTGTGCTCGTTCAATGCAAACCCCTTCCTTGTTGAACCCCAAGCAGCTCAGGGGGCAGCAAAGTGGACTAAATCTTGTCTAGTTCATGTTGTTCTGGCAAAGATAGTAAGCTTCAGTACAAACCTGAAACCCCATAGGGGAGCAAAGGATTTGCTATTGAGCATTTCCAGAATTTGGTAGGCTGCCTTTTTGGTTTCAGTGGGTTTTTGGTTTTTTTTTTTTTTTTTAAAGTATGCCTATGGCTGAGAATGAGTCTTTTGTTAACGTAAGATAGAGCCGTCTGGCTGGCCGACCCAACAAACCGAACCGCTGGCGGGGCTGGCCCACGGGTGTTAGAGCACCCAGGACAGGGCACGGCGCGGCGCAGCTTACCTCGCCTCCCGCGGGGCTGCTCCTCCAAGCCTCACCGCCACAATGCGTTTAGGCTGAAACGCCGAGGAACGCCTTCTCCGGCACCAGAGAGGTACCCCTGGCAGAGGCGGCTGAGGGCCCGCCACGAGGTCCGTGGCCCCTTCGCTGTTCCCACCCGGGCCCCGGCGAGCTCCCGGCACCCGCGGCTTGGGGAGCCGGCGGCGAGGCCAGGCTGCAGCAGGTTTCCTGGCCCTCGGCACCTGCTCGCCTGGCCTGGGGCCTCCCGCAGGGCCCAGCGCTGCCCCGTCCGTCCTCCGCCACAGCCCCTGACCCCGGCCTGGCCCACGCGGACCCCAAAGGCGAAGAGGGCCCGGTGAGGCGCCGCAGGCCCAGGCCCGTCCCCGTGGCCACGGCGCTCCCCCGTGCTGGGCGCCGCGGCGGAAAGCACCCGCAGCGAAAGGAGGAAAGCCCAGGTTAGCCTCACTTGCAGAACAGGTCTCTATCGTAAAATTTTAAGTACGCATTTTCAGTCATTAACGGATCGTCTGTCAAATATTTCTCCTCTTCATGACAAACAGGTTTACTTTCACTGGTTTGGAATCAAAGTATTCAATCCTATAAAATAAATCACCCCAAGTGGTCAAAAGCGTACCAGGTGTAAGGCCAAAAGGCTGCCTTTCTTCTACAGGCAACGGAAAGTAAAACCCTCATTGCTGCAGAGGGGGAAGTTTGTATCCTCCGACTGCCTGGAAATGGGATCCTAGGCAACGGCTCCTCTTCCCTCTTGAAAAGCAGAAAGTGTTTTTGTTTTGTAAATTGCAGCAACTTCTTCAGAGGTGCCCTGGCGCCCGCCCGTCGCCTAGCAATGGGGCGCTGCCTCCCGCCCTCCGGAGGGCGAGCACCTTCGTGCCAGCTTTCCCTCCCGGCGGGCCCTGCCTTGGCGGCCTCATCCTGCAGCTCAGGCCGCAGACCCGATCCCGGGGCGCTCCACTGGGCACCACAGAGGAGTAAGATGTGGCGATGCTGAAAATACTCTTTCCCAACGTAATCCATCCCAATAAAGCCACAGACAAGCCTGGAGTACGTATGCCCACTCTGGAAAGCAGGCTGGCTCATAAGTAGGGAACAAATAAAGACAAACCCACTTCTGAGCTATTGCTTCAAAGGGCCAACGCGTATTTGATCTTCTAATACACATGGCATTTTAGAATTAGTCTTGAAGACCTATATGTCAGCAAGATTCTTTAAAATGACAAATAATTTACGGCTGAATCAAATTTGTCTTACCAGACTGATCCAGTAATTATTAGCTCCATCAGCTATAATCAAAGTTGTGTACTGATCTTTGCAAATGTACGCCGCCTTCATCTGTTTCAAGCCTTTTAACCTCAGACACACCATACAAATACTGTTCTCAAATGATTTCTAAGAAAATACAAATTTATCCTATCTAAAGCTAGATTTCTGACTCCAAAAGACATGACGTGAAACTTTCTATCTGCTTTAACTTTAATAAGATGCCTGATAGTTTCATCTACCAGAGGAAGTAAAATTGCTAGACCACCTGACAATTAAAATTGTACAATTGTACAAGTAGATGGGAAATGACTTACTGATAATTAATGTCATAACTTCAGAAACAGCCCAAATAAATGAGACATAGAAAGATATCTGTTACAGTCTTTTAAAAATTCTCTTACAAATACAGTATTTAGCTTATGAGTACTAACATTACCCCTAATTTAAGTCCTGTGCTAAAAAAAAATCTAAATATTTATTTCAAAATATAAAAGTGTAATTAAGTTTCAGTATCCACGTTCACCCTAAAATGTTGTCATAGACCAATAACATAAAACCCCATCAGGGGTTTTTTGTCCTACCAAGGGTAAGTACATAGAAGTAACAGATAGCAGAAAAGCACAATATAAAAATAATCTCTGGTCATTGCTTTCTCTCAGTAGAAAACTAGGTGATCGTAGTGGGGAAGACTCCTATCATCATAAGAAACCAAAAAATATTACTACAGCAAACTTTACATCAGGGCTCCGATTGAGAACATTGCTCAGTTGTCCAAAAGGTGGAGCCATCAAATGGTTTTACATGGAGTCTGAGAGGCAAGGAAAGACAATAATTGTCACACGTTGCAGCAATGAGCTTGCTACAGTCAAATCCCTTCAGTCCAAGGAATGGCCTCTAAAGAGCTCCAAGACAGACAACATATGCAACTGAGTGCTGGATACAGAATGAATCAAAATTCCAGCCTGTCATATACCTCTTCCTCTTCTCCTCAAAACAAAGTATAGGTGTCTTCAGCCAGCCATCCTATAAGATTTTCTTCAAATACAAATCTGAAAAATGTAGTCATCTACTAGCAAAAAGGCTCCTACAGCATTATTAGGGAGAGGAAGATGAACATGGAAATGATCAAGAAAGTTATGCCCTTCCCTTTGTAAAAAAAACCCACAACAACAACAACAACATCAGCGAGATCCCAGCAACAAGAACTACTTCTGCAACCATATAAGTCAGCCTGCCAAGACTGTTAGATAAGATGGATAGATATAGATACAGATATATATTCCATGAGAAAGTCTGAATGTGTACAACTAGACAAATTTCTTGTTAGGAAGGTGCAACAAACAGCTCTGGATTTCTCAGGATCTACTTCATGGCCTAGTCCCCATGTGCCTCTGGGACCATCACAACTAAGAACCCGTCCTTCCCCCACCCAGGGCACAGATGGAGCAGCAAGTCAAATACTACCATTTGGTAGTCTTAGCAATAGGCAGACTTCCACTTTCAAAGAAAGCACTAAGGAACCCATTAACTTATTGACCCAAAATTCACATTTCACAGACCTGACCATGCTTTCTGCTAACCACTGCTCCAAAACAATACCTGAAAGTCCCCAGTCACTTGAGTCTTAATCTGTACAGTCTGCAAGCTTTCCTTCTTGTTTATATAAAGAAATAAAACCTCAATATCTACTGCTGGGAAGTAGTTTATGGATTCTCTTTACAGTTGATAGCTCTTCCAGGATGGCCTTGCTACTGTTTGCTACTTACAGACAACCCAGAAGCTTAACCGTGAACTCCCCACTACAGACTTTCTGTATTATACAATGATGGCTGTTACATAAAGGCAAGACAGAGGAAGTGGGCCAACACTAGCGACGGCACAGGTAAAATAAGGAGATTTATGGATTCTTCTGAACTAGGCAAGAAAGAATATGAAAACTGCTTCAGCAACGGATGTAGAGGAAAAAACATCATGAGGTGAGAAAAGGAGGAGTTAAGGAAATACCCAAGGCAAGGGATGGACAGAGGATAAAATTTAAAAAGGAGTCATGGGAGTAAACAAGATGTTGTCAGAAAATGATGATAATACAGTCCAAAACTGAACAACCGTAGGTGCAAAAGTACTTGTAAAAGCATATTTTGAAATCCAGATGTGAGATATTTTTCCCTTTCGTTTATTGTTTTCCCACACATTGCTTCCAATTCTAAAATAACCCAAAAGTAAAATGAAAAATAATCCAAGGATAACACACCTAAAAATACTTTCAAATGGAGGGGAAAAAAAAAAAAAAGGTGGGATCAGAGTAAAACTTAGGATCTCAGCCTGATTTAAAATAGTGACCTGTTTTCTCAATTATTTATTTTAATAAATGGTTTATTTATTATAAGTTTTAGCAATTATTTCCATGCCCATGCTTTGAAAAACTGAAGAAACTCAGAATGTTTCCACAAACCATTTCAGAAAGAACAATTTACAGATAAAATTAGAGGCATACAAGTAAGTGCCAAGTGTTTGACTGAATTCCAGTTCTTGGTGAATGGAAAACCAGCAGCTTCCTGTTACAAAATGTACCAACAGTTCACATCTAATAATACACATAAAATCTGACGATTTATATATTTCAAATATAAATGTTTCTAAAAATAATATTCGACCAGTGTATTTTTAGCCAGGTACCCTTCTCAGGGGAATGAATCTGAGTTTGGTTGAGATTCCGCAGTCTGCCATGAGGAAAAAATAAACGAAGTCAGTGGCTTAAATTTTAAGAGCATCTCTTGATTTACACCAGAATAAAAGTATAACATTTAGCTTCAAAGCTTAAATAACCAGAAAGCAAATGAAAAATATGAAAGAATAGAAAATATATTTTTCCATTAAAGACCCAGCTGTCACTTTATTCAAAACTGTATCTTCTTAAACAGCACTTATACTATTCATTTCATATTGCAAGTTTAGGAAGTTCAGCCAGAATTAATTAATATAATTCCCTCCTCATTTTTTTTCAGGTCAGTAGGAGAAGGAGATCTGTACATTAAAAGCGTTAAAATTCTCTACAAACTAAATTGAGACATAAATCCAGAGGCGAGATAATCTGGAAACTGAAATTATAGAGTAGACAATGTTTCTCAAAGGACTCTTCAACAGAAAGTAAAAATAGACAAAATCAGCTACGATTTTGCAAAACCAAAAACAGAATCTACCCTTCACATCTTAATAAAACAAGGGCTTTCTTTTCTGATTCTCTCTGGATAGAAAAAAAAAAACCATGTATTTTGAATACTTCGCCTCTTGGTCAGAATTTTTTAAGAGCACAGCTGGTGTTGGTCTCGTGGCTTTCTTTCTTTTGGTCCTTCTCAGGTACCAATCAGAAATGGTTCACATTTTATTTCCCAGATACCTTCTTGACGATTTGATTTTGGTTTTACTTATCTTGTTCTAGAGAGATACAGCAGAAATGAAGTTCAGCTTCACTGTCAGGAATTTTAAAAAGCAGTATCAATTGTTCTGTTCTACTAGGATCCTTAATATCTCTCTGCATCCCCAGTTGATGCCGTTAGGATAGACTTTATACTGCATACAGCCTTATTTTTGTTGAGAACATGCTGTAGAAGACTAGAGAACGTTCCTTTCTGATGAGCTCCATCAAATACATCAGCTTGGTTTTGGGCTGTCAAGAACGCTTGCACAGCTAAACAGCTATCTATGCTAGGTCTACGATACACAATGCTTTTGTCTTTCAGTTTCCTCAACTTTACACTTGCTTATCAAATTTAAAGGATTTTTAGCCATAGGTGAGTATTAACAAATTAGATCAGCTAACAGTGGGATAGATAGAAAGAGTTAATGCATTTATATTGAAACAAATTTCAGTTCAAGCAAGCCTCCAGCAGAAATTCAGCATCTGAAAGAATTAAAATACAAAACATACCAAGAAAGAGAAATTTGGTGGAACTACACAGTGAATAAACAATGTACAAAAAGTAAGAGGCAAAACTCTAAAAGCTGTCAGGGAAATTTAACGCTGCAGCCAGAAAGGCAAAGACAGGGCAAAGAGCAAGAAGAAAAAGGAACCCATTGTTGGTTAGAAGACAGCAGGGCCCAAGTGTCCTGCTCTGGCGCTGCCATACACAAAGTGTCAGAGCAGGATGTAATAAAAATTACGGACTAAAACAGGGACAAAAAAAAAGTGACAGTACTTATGGAAGAAGCACAATTTTATAGAAGAAACTGAAAGTTTCAAGGACATAGAAAAACATGTGGACACCACATGCATAGGCATTTTGAACTGATTAACAAGTAGCAGCAAAGGAGAAAGATAATCTATAGTCAGGGGACTAGCTAGTAATTTTCTGTAGTATCACAGACTTCATGACCTTGGGTAAGTCTCTCTGCGCTTTAGCCATCCATTGATAAAATAAGAACAGCATCCTCATCTCTAAGGGGCGCCCTTAGGATAAGTATATTAAAAATTTGGAAGCCCCTTCATTACTGCTCATTAGCAGAGATCAGAGAAGTAGCATAAAAATAGAAAGGGGAGGGGGAAAAGGTCATATTAAATGAGTATTTCAAAAACTCTCCAGGGACAATAAAAACTGCACTGAATTAAACAGCAGAACTAGCTCAACAATAAATACTTTTGGAAAACCCATCTTGGGCAATTCCATAGTGAAGATATTGAACTGAGGAAGAAGCATTACATGATGAACAAACACCGATTTACTGAAAAACTGCCACAGTTAAGCTGAAATCAAAGCAAAAACCATTTTCACTCATTATCTGATGAAAATTAAAAATCTAAATGGAACTCTGAATCCAAGTGACCCTTTGCACACTCAAAACTAAAAATCAGTGAAAAAAGAACCTCTCAAGTTTACAACGCAATCTTACATCCCCCATTCCAGTGCCTCCAGAACAGAGCAGCTCTTTACACCACGACAGATCTCTAAAAACACCGTTTTAGTAATCACAGTAAAAACAAATTATGAATTGTTTTCTTGGGTTATACCTGGTAACATTTCATTTGGAATAAGCCCATTAAAATTTAGTATTTAATAGTATGTATATCTATAAAAATACCATCAAAACCATTATAATCATAACTGGGGGAAAGATTCAGATTAGGTTACTTAATAGCCCCAGATTGTTCACTGTCTGTCAAAAAATCCTTCAGAAAGCAAGATACGGCAATTTTTTTTTTAGGACTATATGTAAGTACATAACTACAATCACAAAAGCAAACTTACTGAAGCCAACACTCATTTAAAAATCAATTTTGTGGTTATATATTTTGCTAGCCTGAATCTATAGTTTTCCTTAGATTTTTCTAACCCTCCTCCTTTGTAGACATCCTAAAAAGTGACTTGACTTAGTTTCTTCGCACAATGCAAAAACTGTTTTTTATGCTTGTTGTCAGTATTACTGCCTAGGTCTCACCATTTCTTTTATAACTGGCACAGCAGTGGCGATGAGACCCACTTCTATCACTGAGGGAGCTTACATAACGGCACCGAGATTACAAGACTACTCTATGTACATATGACTTTAAATTGGATCGAGAATAAGAACTGCTTGATTTCTATCCCTTCTGCAAGATGGCTCTATAGTGAAGCATAAGACCATAAATAAGAATGGCTATTGCATGTGAGAAATGAAGGTGTAATTTCTCAGCAATATGATTTTTAATCTCTCTCCCTATGAAGTTTCACATTAGCAAGAAAGTGATTTGGAGGTATAAACGGCTTTTGATAAAATTAATTAAAATATAGAAAAGTAATTACTAATATCTGAACTATAAGAACTCATCTGGATTGCTAGTGGCATGGGAATGGGGATAGCGAGGCAGAGAAGGCTAACTAATAGCCAATAAATTACAAGTCACATGCAGCTCATGAAGTGGTTGATGTTTGCCTACATTTGAAGTATGGAAAAACACTGGAACAACTTCTGAAGTAATTCACTTGTGAGCAGCTAGAGTACTTGAAGGTAGCACATAAATGACTGAAAAATTCCTTGAATTTTTTTCAGTTGTCTGTTTTCAACCTGAACATACCTATCAAGTAGATTTGCACAGATCTGCAATGGAGCTTCTCTACCATTATGTATTGTCATTAACTTGGACAACAGAACGGCCAATAGCAAAAATTTAAGGACGTTACTAACCTGGAGGGGTATTACAAGCACTGGGGAGATATATCTGGAATCAAAGTGATCTACACAAATTGGAAAAGTAGTTTGAAAAGAACTAAATCACTAAGGAAAGAATATTCTAATGTACAAACACAAAACGGAGGTTATCTGGGCAATGCAGTTTTATTACAATTTGTGAATCACAAACAGAATATATGAGTCAACAGGGTGGACCTGTTACCAAAAAGCTAAAACTTCTTTTTTAAAAGATCCATCAACTGAAAACTCCTGTATAGGACAGAAGAGACGACTGCTGTACTCAGCTCTAATGAGTTAGAAGATTGTCCAGTTTTGAACAGAACTCTTAACAAAAGATCTTGACAAACTGAGGAGAGTTAAGTAGATAGCATGAAGAGTTATAAGAGTTATATTTCTAAATATATACAGAAAAAAAGAGAGGAAAGGTTGAAAGTGGGTTCGTCTAGGATAGAGAAAGAGAAAAGCGAGGGAGAACATGATAACCACTCAGTGATCATTTGCCTTCTGAGTCTGACACGGGAGGGACAAGTAGTAAATCAGTTTGATTTGCAGCAAGGGAGGTTTAAGTTTGCTATTTGCAAACACACAAAACCCCCAAAATACTAAGGGCAGCTAAACATTCAAACAAGTTGGTTAAGGTAGTAATTGAATCCCTATTTACACTTTCTTTAATACTAGGTTAAACAGATGCTTATCATTAGTGACTCAGAGTAACTTAGGAGGAGGACAGGTTCAATAACCTCCTAAGGTCCCTGTTCTTCCCTGTGGGGCTACTACAGCTACTTAGATACAAGCAGTAATTATTTTTTAGGTTCTCCAGAGAAGGAAAATGAAGCAGCTACAGAATATAATGTAACATCAAAGAACACGTTAACTGAATCCATGATGTCCTTTAGCGGCTTCCACAATAACGTGGCAACAGACTGTATTCCTGAAACAGTACCTTCTCTCTTGCATCCTGCCCACACTTTCACCCTGCCCAAAGACTTCTGCTCAGCCATGAGTTAGTTCTGTCTTAAATAATTAATGCAAAGTTAATAGTCAAATACAAATGACTTTTTAAAATAACTAATAAATACCATTTTGTACATGAGAGATCACTATCTTGCTATCTATTCGATGGAAGTTTCTCTGGTAACAAAGTTAAATATTTCCAAAACAATGCTCTGTAAACATGGGCATAATTTACTGGCGGTGTTTTCAAATTGGATGAATTAAGTACCAGTGCAACAGTAGGATACTGTTGTGCAAAACACAGGGAATTTAGTATAGAAAAATGAATGAAACGGGTAAATCGATGACAATAAAATAGGAATAACACTGCTATGATTCATCAGCCTAAGATTTCAGACTAGCACTCGCAATGGGCTTAATGCTAAAATCCTCAGACCTTTCTTTGGAAAGTGGCTCTGAAAGGCACTGAAGAATGCCTTTTATAAATTGTAGAGCATTTAAAATAACATATCGCCCTTATATGGCATTAAGGCACAACACTTCCAGTTGTCATAAACTCCAATTTACTCCTGTAAAATCATATCCAAAGAAAACAAATTGAGAAGCTGTCACTGATACCACATTTCCCAAGTGTGATGCCTTGATTTTCAGTATTTTTTCAAGTTACTACTCAAATTAATATCAGTTGCAGCGGCCAGGATCTCCGAAAAATCAGGCTCAAAATACGTACAATCTGAGAGACATGGCTTCTTCTCTAGAATGAATCAGTAAACTAAGTGCAGAGAAAAAGGAATATAAAAATTCAGAATGAGAGTATATATACCATGATGGGGGAGGAAAATTCATAGGCACACAAAGGTAAATGAATACTTCCTATCTTTTGCATGTCCCACGTTATCTCTTTCCTTGCACACAAGTGTCCTAAACATTAGGTCAAATTACTTGTTCCCTGTCCTTATTCTGTACATGCAAATTAATTTTCAATTATACAGTGCAAAGAGAAACAACTTCAGCAGGATTGAGAGCAAGTCCCCCAAATAGTCCCAGAATAGCCTGTGTCCAGGTGATTTAAGAAAGTTTCTGGAGATATGAGAGAAGTTTGAATTCTCTTATGTTGAAATAGAAACTGAATTCAGATTTCCCACCCTCTGGGCGCTCTAACTACCAACCAGTTCTATAAAAGTAATGCTGCTCTTCTGGTTGTATTGAAAGTAGTCTGGTATCACCTCATTTTTTTGATAAAAATAGCTTAGGCCTCTAACTCTGGAAGAGAATTTGGGGCTGCAAACTCCAGGTTCATCCCTGGCAATGAATACAGCACGAGATACATTGATTTTGCTCATTTTTATTTGTTCTCTTAGGCTTTTGCTCTGAGTATCAGAACTTCGTTCTGCCTCTCGCTCCACCCATGCAGAAGGATATATGTCCTTCCTGTGGGCTGCAAATTCCACTTGGGGATCCAGATCTCCAGAAGAGAGGTGCCAAAACATTCAGTGTTAGTCTGATTTATGGATCTAAACTCTCTTGCAAGGGCACAGAGGATGCTAGGTGCCTGCATAGTAAAATGGTGGCAGTAATATTGATACTTCAGATAAAACATCCAGAGAAGCACATGATCACCATACGATGCGCATATGGTTCTTGAGATATTTAGTCCTAGGGATTCAACCTCAGGAGATTTATTATCAGCAAGCACCTCTATACCTGAACGTAGGCTGAAGGTTTCCTAGGGGAAAAACGTTCCTGTTGCTGACATACCATCTGGCAGGTGTCCATCCATCCCACTCCTCCTCCTCCTTAATGGAGGAAGAGAGAAAAAGGAAAGAACAGTGTCCCTGAGGCAACTGATCTGGAAAAAACCTCCCTTGAGATATAGACGAATGTCCCAAATTAGTACCTTGAATGGCAACACCATGCATGCTCACGTGGGCAGAGGGATCAAAGCTGCATCAATAAGAACCACGTGAAAGGACTGTTTATCCAAGACAATGGAGAGTAAAACAAATCTCACTGGTTCACACCTTAAAAGGTGCTGGTCATCTGCTAAGACTACTGCTTGAATAAGGTTACTGAGAATGACAAACTTAGGATTTCTCCCACTGCTTTTAGTAAGAAGTTGTTCAAAATCCAAAATTACCTAAAATTCCTTTAGTCAAAATTGCTTCTTGTTTAACTATAATAAATTAGCATGAAGACTCTTTTAACATCAGTATATACAAAATGTGCTTTGTTCCACATGTGTGTAAGTGTTAAAAAAAACCACTATTCCCCTTTCTGTTGTAAGCTGCTACCACTCTAGCAGGATCTCTCTGATTAAAATCTATTATAAGATGAGAGAGTATTTATGAATAACAATCACTTATGCAGGAATGTAAATTTCTATGCAGAAACCAAGGCGTGTCTGAGAGAAAGAGCACTATACAATGGGATTTTGCTGACATTTCATAATGATGAGGACAGACTCCAGCACAAGCGAAAAATAGTACTCGTTTCTCTCTTAAGAACATGTGATGCGATGCACAGGTCGGTCAGCCTGCTGCCATCACCCCGACACCAATGCTTGCCTGTCTCCTTTTTCTGCTTTCAATCCCTCAGGAACTGCTACAGTCATATCAGTCTGGCCTGAGACGTCACCCTGTCTACCAGCAAAGAAAGTGCAGCATATCCTAAAATTCAGGGCACAGGGCCAGATACACCCAATCAGCAGTCACGCTTTTCTTAAGAGAATGGGTTGTGAGGCCACAGATTTAAACATTTACATGGCAGGGATGACCCATTATTCTTTGAGGAAGGAAAAGAAAAAAAGATTAAGATCAGACATCACTTCCCTATCCCAGTATAGCAGTACCACCTTCTACCAGGCTCAGATGTCTGCAGAAGCAGCTTGTAATGTACATGGCTGTTTCCAAAATACATCACGCTACTATACAGCAACCTTTATATAACGTTAATCAATTCTGCTTGCTGCAGCAGACCATCTGCTTTGCTCACATCGTAGTATGCTAACACATACTATCTGCTTACACTGCTGTTGAGCACACTGGGGCATCAGCAGTACAAGGCAATCTGAGCCATGCTGAAAAGGTTACTATGCTGATAAAAATAAAACAAGCTGAAGAATGTACATTTCTTCTCTCAGTGCAGGAAGCAGCATATGTAAAAAACAAAACAAAACAAAAAACAAAACTATTACACATCGAAGTAAAATCTAAAAAATGCATATTCATAATGTGCTGCATCTGTGATGCCATGCACTTATAGCACAAAAACCAGATAATTCCACGTGCATATTAATTTCTACATAATCTAATCTAGCTGTACTGAGAATGATACTGTAATCTGATCTAACATAGAGCATACTGCCTCCCTCTCGCTCCCCACACAACCTCAAATATAAAATGCTCATACTCCAATACAGCACACTACCAAATACAAAATGAATTCACTACAACCAGTGATCTTTCCACACCACAGATAGAGAAACCAGCCATTACCATCAGCACCTACAGAAAGAGCACAAAGAGCACACCCCATAAACAGTCTCTCTCCCTTCTCCCTCAAATAAACCTCGCAAGTTCAAGCACAGCCAGTATACAAGGCAGCACAGAGAAAGAGCACACACAGCACCATCCTTCACAACCCTACTGTCAGCTCCACCACAGTAACAAAATTAAAATATCACCCCCTGGTAACACATGCCACTATGTGCAACATGAAGCATCCCACCACCCTAGACAGATGTTATTACATGCATACACACCTTGCTCTTACCTCTACTCGCACCACTGCTACCTACCTCAGAAAACACATACAATACATAAATTCCCCCATACACCTCCCCAAAATTTTGGTGTTTTCTAACCTGTGTGTCAAATCCATTTTCTACCGAGCTACTCTTCCTTGGTAGGAGTCCATCTCCTGCATTTTCTTGTCCATTAGGAGATTTGAGAGGAATCTGGCTGGAATACGAGGGCTTGGTCACCTCCACCTTGTTCCCAAACTTCAGGTAGCAGGGTTGTGGGATGGTCCTTGTCGTTGGGACATGCAGGATTGGAGCAGCACTGTGTACGGGTTTAGGTAGTCCCGATTTCATTTTGGAGGCTACCAGGATGGCTGGCATTTTCTCTTTCTGCTTTCCTAACACGTTTCTGTCAGCAGCAGCAATAGTAGAAACAGCAGGCAGGGAGAGAGAAAAGGACACGTCTGGGAAGCTGCTGTACTGAAACAGCCTGGTTTATGGCAGGGATCTTCAATATCAGCTTAGAATAAAAAAAAAAAAAAGAAAAGAAAAGGAAAAAAAAAGACAGTTGTAGCCTAAGATATCTCCCAGCTTTGTGTCAGCCTTCCACCTGTTTCCTCTAATTTTATTTTCAGTTCTTCACCACTGTCCTCCTTCCTTTACTCTCCTATTCCTGCTGCTATTTAACTTGCTCCTTCCTTTCACTGGCTGACTCCTGTAATTTTCTTCCCTGGAAATGGGAGACTTTTACTCCATTATCTTGTCACTGCATCTCCAAAGTGAGGCAGCCTTTTGGAATAAAAAAAAAGAACCTGCTGCTGCATATGCCTCCTGTTCTGTATGCACTAGAGAGCGAGCGAGTGAGCAAGCACCAGGATTTCCAGCTTAAGATGTCTTTCTTCAGTCTTAGCCAAGAAGCAGATGTAGCTCAGTGTGTTAATGACTGATGCCCTTGGATATGAGCCTTAGAGAATCAAGCTTCTTAAGTCTTAATATCTGTGAACAGGACAACAATGATGCTGCAGCAGAAGGAGAAACGTCCACTGACGACAGTTTAAATAAAAATACGCCAGTGGTGACAAAATTTCCTGGATCCCCCAGTGCTGATCATGAAAACCTGGAGAAAAAATTCAGCTGTCAAACAGAAGGGAAAGCAGCCACCACCTCATTTTAAACACCCGCACTGAAACAGGTTTCAGCACTGAACGGCTAGCACATTGTGCGTGTTAAAGGCAGCCTGCTGTGCCAACACCAAAGAAGGCTAGGGAGATTAGCCGGAGCAGGAGAAGGTTGCAATCTGACAGCACCGTAAAAACAGGGCGGCCCCCGGATTGGTCCTCCCGACTCAAATCAGAAACAAAATCTCTCCGCAAGAGAGGAGTGGCTTCAACTCCTCTGACTGGCAGGAAACTCCATGACGGTGCCAAAGTACAAAGCCCGGTCTGTGCAAGCTGTGCTGCAGTGCTCACGGCGGAGCTGCTCCAACGGGGAAGATGCTTTAGAGGCTGCACACAGGGAGTTTCTTACCAGTTTCGAAAAAAGCATTTTCAAATCAAAACACCTGGAGATGACTCATTGTTCAGCTTTTATTCAGGAAAACTCCCACTGCCAGTATCAACAGGAATTTGAATAAGCACTGAGCAATCTAACCCAATTATAACAGCACTTGGCACTTTGCATTTAGGAATCCTTCAGCGCAACCCAGCGATGCGAGTCACAGGTTCCTCCCCATGTTGCTCTGCTGATAGCATGATTCATTACAGCCCCCAGATCCCTCGTTCTAGCTAAATATTGCACATTTTTTAGCTCTACATATCCCTGTTTCTGCCCACAGTACACCGTCCTAGACAGGGAAGGATTATAAGCATGGAAATTCAAGGCACTGAGAGATAGTTTAGGACTCATCAGGAATTTTAGCACCATGATATACAGTGTCACAGTGCCTCATTTTCAGACAGCCTGTAACGACAGCCAAAGGCCCTGAGTTACCCTGTAGGCTTCTTGCATTGCATACACAGTCAGGTGCCTCAGAACAAGATTCACAAAGCCAACACAAGACATTGAAAAGAAAGGTTTCTTTTAAATCCTCATCACAACCCTGCATGTTGCATTACCTTTGACTAGTGGCACTTCCTTCACTTTTATGTTCGTACCTGCCCCTTTGCCTAAGATTGGACCGAATCAGTACAAAACCAGCAGGAGGGTAGCGATAGGAGGGATCCCAGCAAGCAGAGAGAAGCAGTGAACCTATCCTTGAAGTACATCCTGGACGAGTGTTAAGCCACTGAGCTACTTGGCAGGACAGAGGAAGCACAAGCCCACTACTGCACACAGCCAAGGCCATCAGCATTGCTCCCAGCAAACATACCAAATTAAACTTCTCAGATCATGTTGACTGAACCATGCTTAGCAACCCTTTTCATGGGGGAGCTGGGTCCTGGCTATCCGACACCCTCATGTGTTTTGGTAGTTTTTAATATGAAAAAATAGGGAGGTTTTTACACCTGAGACCTTTTCAGATAGAAAACTGAGGCATTTCTGGACTGTAGGTATCTCCAGGATTAGGCAGCAGGATTAGGATAGCATTTTAGGATTTAGGCAGCTAAATTGGAAATCACATGAGACCTGCATGCTGAATCTTTCTGTGGATGTCATCTTAAATGACTTATCCAGGGTTACACAGTGAGGCAGCAGCAGTACTGCAAATTAAAGTGAGAGTGCGTGCTCTGTTGATTGCAAAGCACTGTTCTTCCTCAACGTTTCAATGTAAAAGAAGTTCCCTCTCCACAAACAGAAACCTCCGTTTCAGAACACATTAGCTGTACTATGGGTTGGTTTTTTTTTTTGGGGGGGGGGGAGGGGGTGTTTATGAGTTTTTTTGGATGTCTCCCATTAACTAGATTATTCAAAACAAAAAATAAAGCCTGGACATACTATCCTCACTGCAGTCTGCCACGTCTCCTGCTTAGCACTGCCCACTGATTCCATAATTAAAGTTCCTCCACTTTATGTGAAGTCCACACGTTAACTAGGGGTTTTGTTGTCATTGCTGGAGGATTTTTTGGCACTCCTGCTTTCACATATACCAACTCTGCAGACTGCTTTGCATTAACTCTGAGAAGTTTTTTTTTTTTTTTTATGAGTAACTGTATTTTCACTCTAGTCTCTTTTATCCACTAATCTCAGATTACAAACTGCTCATCCTCCATCCATCCATCTCATTGAGATAGATACTCCAATGTTTATTCCATTGGCATAGCATGATGCACAGTCTGTTTATAAACTACTATGAAGAAAATTTCAAAGCCAAACAACCTGACAAAGTCACATTTACCATATAAAAGGACTGGTAGTTAGGGGAGCAGAAATGTGTAAAATGCTATGATACTATTTCTATTGTTCAGTGCTGAAAAACTTAGCCTTGATAGCTAAAAAAAGGTTGGACTGAAAGAAAACCTTGAAAAAGATCCAAGTCCGAAAACAAGGCTAATCTTAGATCTGTAATAAAATATAACAATATTTAAAAGCTATTAGAAGATCTAACTGACAGCTTTATTTTCTGTTCTTCACTTACATCTTTTATTAGGTTCAGGCCACCAATACCAGATACACAGAACTTGCCAGGTTTTGTTACTCTGTTTGTATCTTGGAAAACTGGCTAGGTGACAGGATACCAAAACAAATACAAAGTTAATTTGAGTAAGTGACAATTATTCCTTTCATTGTTACTTTAATAATTATTGAAGCTCATCCTTTTAAGATGGTCAATTGAATATCCTAGCTGGAGGAGACTGCTTTCTCTATTTCTTGGTATGTGGTCCTGTTTTCTAAAATGAGAGAGTTGTTTTCTGAATACCCGCAGACTATGCTCCTGCCAGCTGTTTTGCTGAATCAGCAATGTGGACCCAAGATTTACTGTGAATTCTTGATACACTGCTGAAGAGTGGCCTAGAATTACTGTGCCTTTCCCTTATGGGGTCAATAAAAAGTCATTATCTAGGGGCAAAATTTTATATTAATAATCCATTGCCACCTAGTACTTTTTTTTTTTCTTCATGTTATCCATGCTTTGTTCTATCTCTCCAAACACTACAGTATAATGCCACTAAAATGCAGTGGGAGTACAGCCATAACATGAGGTCATAAATTATTAATACGTCAAGATACAAGCTATATTTGCAAAGATGGACAACATGAATTTTGGTCCATCTTTAGAAATTATTAGTTATTATTTATAATTGGATTTATGAACTATACCTGTTTCTAAAGCTCAGATTTTCAAAAGAAATTACTTTTCTTTGACAGTCAATGACATCTGCGAACCTAACTTCCTTATCCTCTTCAAGAAGTCCAACGAGTTTTCTCCTTTTTGAATCAAATATCTATACCTCAGTTAGCTTTAAGATGAGAAAATAATATTAACTATCTAAACAGAAAGCAAGAGCATCATCATTCCTGCCACAAGTATCAGATGAGCCTCACTAGGGGAACATCCCCTTGCAGCTTTATGTTTGACTAGATCTTGGCTTGAATAATTATATCTTCCCTCTTTCCCCCTTACACACCTGTGGTCCAGCAAGCATCCACCTACTCCCTGGCTGAGGGGATGTGGAGGAGAAAAATGCTATAAAACAGGCATTTTACTTTGCAGGGTGCAGGGGAGTAGTGATATGGATATTTCTAAAATCAGGAGATGCCACTGCTCAGGATTCAGATTGTGCCTACTTAGTACCCCATAGCATCACCTGAAGTGCCAAGACTCTGGTCTTGAGAACTAGCTTAATATCCTTGAAGTTTTAGTGAGCAGACTCAAACGAGCTAGAGGCCTTAACACATTGTGGAAACTATTTGAGTACTTTGTAGTTCAAGAGCTTACAGGCAAGCCAGCACATTTTCCAAAACACGACCAGTAAACAGAATGAAAAACAACAAACTAGATGAAATATATACTGTTTCCAGAACTCAAACCATTGAAGCTGCTTTCATTGCTGAGACACTATCACATAACAATAGAACAGGATCTCCAAATCCAAGTAGAAAGAAAATGCCTACATGGATTGCACATGGATGTTTCAAGTAAAACAAAAAGCATTATGAAATGCATACGGAGGATCAGAGAATCAGACCTTTCTTTCAAACCTTATTTAATATCCATCCACAATGAAGCCAAATGTTACACTAGTGCAAGTGAAAAAATACATACAATTCTTATTGTAAATTAAAACCTTGCTAACCGGCCTGATAACTCAGAACTGCTGATGGAACTAAACTCATTCCATGCTTGAAGACACCTTTATTAATGCTTTCTTTGTCTTTCAGGCATGATAGATATATCTGAAAGCTCCAAGATAATAATTTCAAGTCCAGTTAAATGTTCCTAAAACGTCACTAGGTACTGCCAATATCAGAAGGTTTAATTGTTCCTACAAAAGCAGTCTTGTCAAGCTTCCCTCCTGCCAGAAGGCTAGCTGTCCTATATAGGCTGTGGGCATAGTCGGCCTTGGCACAACTCCATTAACCTAAGTGGAGCTACGACAGGGATAAATATGGACCTATTTTTGGTACTGCTGGCATTTTACACATTCAAATCCATCTTTTGTCGCTGATCACACTATCAAAGAAGTAAACGTCTGATCCTGTGTGCAAATTTTTGTAAAAGCCTAATCCTGCCTGCAGACCTATGTCACTGTTTTTCATGAAAGAACTTTATAAACATGTAAATGGGATCAAGTGCCTAATATTTTGTTGTCTTCCCAAATGAGGAACTCTAGCAGTTAGAAAACAGGAACATTGGTAGAGACATTATATAATTCAGCATCCTTTCGCCACAGCAATTACAATCTGCACATGTGAGGTCTTTATATAGAGCAATGAGAAAAGAAAAAAAACTGGGAACAGAACCAAGTTTTCCTCACAGAAATCTTGTCTGTATTACACTAACTCTGATCTAAAATGCCTTCTGTAATCCTCCAACATATTTCTAATTCACACTGGGTTGACTCCACCTCATTTTATAACTCTGTTTACGTTAACAAATAAACAAGGTAAGGTCCATCTGGGTAGGAAATACCTATTACGCTCATTTTCCGGAGGCAGACAGAATATGTGAGACGCACTAGTGATGCAGGCAGAAACTTCTGCATGGTGACACAAAATGACACTGTTTTAAGTGAGCATCTTCTGAACAATGTACTTATCTAATACTGCTGCTGTGCTAGAACATTTTGTGTAGTTGTGATGTGAACATGAACGGCAGAGGCTGGCATCACAACTGCACTGACATAATTTGCCCATCTGATTCCAGACTGGCATTTTTTACATTCATGTTGCATTTATCATTTGACTGCATGAACACCTAAGTCCGGTAGGACTTCCTTCAAAGGCTACATAAATTTATATTGCCTAGCAAATGCATTTTGATCAACATCTGTTTCTCCGATTTTGTAATGTTTCAGGTGCTTTTGGATCTATAGCCTTGGCATTTGCTCAGAATCTAATAAAAAGGAAGAATTAGAGGTCCGTGTGCTCTTAGCTGGCCGGAGACAGATTTATTAATGCAGATTCTGTGACAGGCCTTGAAAAGATACATGCCCCTCTTTCTGACTCAGTTTGCACGTAAATAAATTCCTCACGCTTAAACTCATCAGGAACAGGAGTGGAAGAGGAGAGGAATGCAAGAGCTTGTTCCATTAATACTTTCTGCAATGCTCTAAGATTTAAATACATGATATATATGTCTATACTGTAGTCACAGCAGTGGCCACTATGTAGCATGCATATGCCTGAATTAGCTTTACGTTCCTAACAGACTAGCTGTGTCCTGCCAACTCACAGGTCACCTTGATTTACTGATTTACTTTTGTGATTGTAAGAAAAGACAGAACCTTTTCATGCTACTGACAGCACCTGGAGTAAATATTTCAATACCATTTTAGAAGGATCCTTGAAAATCAAATCTCCGCAAGAGAGATGTGCATCTGGGTTTTCTTAATCCATTCACGTGCCCTTTGTTTCCTCAAGGTTGACAGTACTAGCTCCTGTATTATTTTATGCCTGGTGTGACACTGCCTTTGGCTTCTTGTATTAGGAAAGGCTAAGAAAACACCTGTGACTAGAATCACATCAATGAGCATATCACAGAAGGAAGGTGGCGGTGATTGAAATACCACAAACTACTCTTAACTTTAATAACCGTCAAGTTAAGGCGAAATATGAAGAGGAGCTAAGAAGTACTCTCTCCTCCCCGTGCAGCTTTTCTCCCTGCTTTCACTAGAAGCAGTAGGGAAAGAAATTCACTGCTTACAAGCTTAGTCTTGCATGACCAGGCAGTGTCCCTCTGTAACGCTGAAATATGCCACTGAGAGAGAGAGCAAACACACTGGCTCCATCATTTGGAAGTGTGGTCAGAGCCTAATGGCAGAAAACATCTGAACAGCAACCAAAAAAAGTCTATAATCTTAGCCAATGAATGGCTGCTATACTACATTTCAACTGCATCTGCTTAAGCATGCCAGCCCAGCCTTCGCTGCCATATATCTCCTGCATATTAGCAGTTCTGAACAAAGATAAATCGGAAAAATTATCATTAAGCAACTTAGGCTATTTCCTAAAAACCAAAGTATCACTATTCAAAGGAAATGCTGAAGGTCAGATTTTCATCTGTTCTAAATCAATGTCATTTCACTACAGCCAACATCAGAATTTGACTTCCAAAACAGAAGTATTTATCAAAATCATATTTAGATGACTATTCCAATCCTATTCTCTACTCACATTATCTCATTTCCCATCAGTACACATTACCAATACATTTGTATAAAAAACCCTCTTGCATACTGAGCCTACCCCTCCAGTTCAGTTGATACATCAGCTAATGATCACAGTGCAGGTCTGGAGCCACGGAAGTGCTTCTTGTGGTGCTCACCAGCTGCCAGCTAGATACCAGAGTACAACAAATACAGTCCCACACTTACAGACTTGGCCAAGTACGCCTCACAACCAAATTCAACCCCTAGGCCCTTTTAATCTGTAGGCAGCAGTACTTCCCTAGAAGTCAGAATGAGAGCATTCCCTGGGGTGGCCGCTCAGAAGCGGCTCACTGCTGGAGGTCACCTGCTGTGCATCACACAATGCCATAATGATTAATTGCAATGTTATAAACACTAGCTAGTTCTGAATGTGTTAGCAGAAAATAATACATAAATTTGAATTGCCAATAATAATTTAAAAGGAAACACAGAAGGTATTTAACACAATGCCCTGGTATGAGTGTTACTCATCTCCATAGCTCCTTTAAAGAAAGCTTTGTCCTAATTTAATGTTTAAAGAACATAAAAGCACATCCTTAGAAGCCAAAAAATCTGGGGTATACTAATGGCCCTATTAAAATTCTTAAGTTAAAATGAAACTTCGAAAATACAGAGATATAACTGAGGTCAATCTTCAGCCCAGCAGCCATGGCTATTCTTGAAGGCCAACCTGAAAAAAAAAAAAATTGCCGTCTTCATGTCCAATGTAACAATCCATCATAGGGGAATTTGAGGAGGGCTACCACATCAACTACAGAAAACAACAAAAAGTACTCTTTCCTTTTCTATTAAAAAAAAAAAACAGTACATTTGAGAGGGATGTTTACTTGTATACACCAAGCATCACGCTCAGTTTAAAACCATAAAATCTCAAAGATCGCTTTGCAAGGAAACATACAGATAACATTTGTTTTTTTAATCTTCTCACTAGTCTAGCAGAGAATGCTAAAACCTGAGGTGTTGCAGGGCCGCTAAGCAGCCTCATGCATGAAGCAAGACCAAGCTTCCATGCTAGAACTTCCTGACATTTCCTTTGCTCTCCCATCAGCACATTGATTACTGACCCTCCTACTGTTTTAATATTGCATTTTTTAAACTTTTGTAGTATCAGACACCCAAAAACATGAAATTCACTAAATGTTGTCTCTACTAATATTTTGTTTCATACCAAAACAAAGGAGGTTCCCAGTGTAATGATGAACAACGTGTTTATTTCCTTTAACAGCTTTGATTTCTCAACTTTTAATCAACTTTTTTAAAATGCTTTTTTTTAAGGTGATAGCATAGTACTCTGACCTGGGGCTTTCTGTTGCCCTGTGTTTTACCCATGATGCTGTAACGAACTCACGTTGTTTAATGCCACAGTGTAAAGACCTGACAGCATTATATTTACCTCACACATTCTATTATATGATTTTTAATAACACCAAGATGCTACTTTCAATGTTTGGAATATTTTGGGAAGGTGTCAATGTCAAAGCACCACACACTCCTAACATGCTGTATGACCCCCAAAGAAGATCCCGCTGAAGCTTATCATTGGCAAACAAACTGAAGATGTGTCACTAAGAGGTCAATTTTCTGTATTTCATATTTCCTCTTGCTGCTTTAGTAATATGATCATTGTAATACGCAGCCGTTTTGCCAGATAGATAGGTCTTCAAATGACAGAATGATTTTCTGCATTCTAGAGGCACAATCAACCCCTATGTTAGAATTAGCAGGAGCTTTTTTCATTCCAGTAGTGAAACAACCTGGATTTGAGCTAACAAAACCAAAACAAACAAACGAACAAAAAACCCCACACAACTAGCTGGAAATTCAAATCACTCTGCTATAAAAGCAAATAGTCAATCATTTCTATCACAACATTACCTATTATTGGTTGTTGACAAACGAGTCAGTTTGTCATAGGAAAAGTACTTATCAGATGCTCTGTTCCCTTGTATCCTGGCTGGCAAATGAAACAGCATTACAGCTGCTGAAGGAGATGCTACTGAATTTCAAAATGCATCCATCTGTTTAACTTCCTAAAATGATGCTAAAGAATTGGCTACAACAAGCACACCTGCTACCTCAGCACTTTAAAAAATAATTTGGAAAATAACAGGCAGAGTATAAACCTTTTCAGATAGTGATCCACAATGAAGCTTCAATACACATTTAAAACCTACTCTAATTTCAATTATACCTCGACACTTTGCATCTCTGGCTTCCTGAAGAATTGATGGAAGACGCGACCTTAGTCATAACCAGGTCCACATCTCCTTATCTCACTGATAGTTTGTTTAGAAAAACATCACCGGGCATCCATCTAGTCAACCTTGTTGTGACCCCAAAAAAGAGCACATGTTATGGCTGCTCTCAAACAAGAGCCAATATGGAGTCATAAACAGTTTTCCCCCGTTTGTGTCAAGTACACTTGTTAATAGAAACACTTCACACTGAAGCACAAACACCAAAAGCAGGGTGGCAAAAAGCTTTTAATTAGATAGTCAAGTATAGGAGGGAACAGCTGCATCAGCAAGGAAGTGAAACAGTGCTCATTTTAATGAAGAGAAGAGACCACTTTACTCCACTACTTGTACTACAAATTGGAGCAAGTTCAGCAGATAGTTGCCAGGATGGTCGTCAGGGCTGGAGCACTCACCCTGTGAGCAAAGGCTGAGGGACTGGGGCTGTGTGAGCCTGGAATACAGACGGCTCTGGGGGGACCTAACATCAGCCCCCCACTACCTATGGGAAGTCATCAAGACAACAGAGCCCGGCTCTTCACAGCAATGCCCAATGGGAGGAAAAAGGGACAATGAGCATAAGTTGCAACAAGAGGTTCAGACTGGAAATTAGAGGAGAAACTTTTTCACTGCGAGGACAATCAAGCAGTGGCACAAGTTGCCCAGAGAGGCTGTGCAGCCTCTGTCCTTGGAGGTTTTCAAGACACAACTGCATAAAGTCCTGGTCTGATCTCACAGCTGGCCCTGCTCTGAGCACGAGGTTGGACTATAGACCTCCTGAAGGCCTTCCAACCTGAATTACGTCTATGATCCTTGAATAAGGAGAAAATAAAATAGAAATATTAAAACTGTCTGGATCCGTTGGAAGACCTCAACTTGGAGATCAGCTATAAAAGCTGATCTGGTCTACCACAAGAAAATGCTTAGGCAGGAGGCCCATAGAGAAATTACCAATAGACAAAATTTTGACAGGTGTGTCAGGAAAAAAAATCTTAGCACAAGCTGTTTAAGTGTCAGTTTTTCTCTCATGTTCCTTACAAACATAAATGTGTCATTATTTTGAATGATGTGAACAGATTCTTGTATTTGCTGTTTACATTAACCTGGCCAGCATTAACAGTGATTTGAACATAAAATGAAAGCCACAGTGCATCTTTTCACCCTAGGGTATAGCATATGTGGAAAATGGGGCACCAGGACATCTCAGGAAGCACCATTGTTACCCACTGCATTCTCAGAGGTACCCTGATTTCACCTGCGTTGACTAGGTGAAGAGCTGGCATAACATAAGACAGGAAACACAGAAGTATTTTCCAGAGATCAGTGGCAACCAGAAGGGCTTGCCATAATGCAGCAAGATACTAGAGAGCACTCCTCAACCCTGAGGGGCCCAAGGAGTTTGCCATGTTCACTTTAGAAGCAAGGAGAACATACAAGGACACGCAGGGAAGATGGTCACTAGGAATAATTAATAATAGGCTCAGAAATCAGAGAGAGGCTCTGGCTAAATACACATGAAGTATACGCTAAGAAAGACTTTTAAGGAAGAGAAAGTAAGATTTGATACAGGATGTTGGAAGCAAATCTTTCAAGCATATCACCTTGTAGCAACAGTAGCAGTGCTGTATTTAAATGAGAAAATTTTCTTTGCAGTAACTTGTGCAATTAATAGCACTTAGGTGTTCCTGTCTTTTCCCAATTACAGACCCAGGATAGTAAGACTCAGACATATTAAGTGACCTCATACAATATGGGATACCTAATGTTTTTAGAGGAGCAATTTAAGGATGAATTGCTACGCTAAGAACCATCAAAATTAAAAACTGAAATAGCAATATTCACTTTTAAAAGTGAGATATTTTCCTATCTCAGATAAAACTTCCCCGTCGCTCTCCCCAGCCAACAATTCTGAACTTTGTCTTAGGATCCCTGCACTGAAACTTTGAATGTGTAAACGCCATCACACAGAGAACCATTCAAAACACTGCAGGTCACCAGAAAAATCTTTCCTCCAACGAACTAATCTACTCATCCTTGTCTAATTATTGTTCAGGTGCTCTCTCTGCAGATGCTAAATATTTATGTTTCTATTTTGTCTTTCTTTTTAATTTTCAGACAGCTGCATCCACTTCCAAATTCTCCTTCATTCCAACAAGATGTTAGAAGAAAACTATTCTGGACAGTATCACTGCTAGCACAACAATAAAATAATTACAGCTGTGTATGCACATGCATGCATGCGCACGCGCATGTATTGTGAGCAGAATAAAAATGCGGTGATGTTTAGTTTGGCCTAGGAAAACTAGAACAGCATTTCTAGATAAACAGGAAAAGGTTAGACACTATTTGCAACACACCATCACAAAGTCAATTCTGATTTCTCTTACACTGGGCTGAATAAGCGTTTCCAATTCAAAAGAGTAATTAGCATACTGTATAAAAATTATAGCACTAGCAAATACCAAAGCTTTAATCTTGCATTAGCAAAGATCAATGAGAATTCCTCACTATAAGCCCACCACTAGCTGTTGCTACTCACACTTACTGGGAGCTCTGGCAAGCTGGGCAGTGCAGTGCCCACAGCACTGGTGCTGCTCATAGGGAAAAACTTCAAGCCTCACTGGGGTTAATTAAATATTAGGGATTATTTGTATAAACACCATCATCATTTATGATTAAAATTGGCTACAATTTTGCACTATAATACCTCATTGTCAACTACTGATAATTTCGCCAGACTTTAATGATCTGGTCTGAAACATTCAAAGCCACAGCCTACCTGGGGCTGTTTTGGAACATTTTAACCAAAACGCCAAGAACAAAGCTAGAACAATACATTGCTTAACCACTTAAAAGAAGAAAAAAAAAAAAGAAAAAGAAAAACACCAGTGACCTTTGCTTTAACAAGCTCTCGCACTCCAGAGCTTTGATCAAGGAATTTGCAATTAGACCAGGTTGTGACTTTTGTGCCAGAGTTAAATTTTTGAACATTATTAATCTGCAAATGCACAGTACAACCCACTTAAAAGTTATTCTACTTTGCACATGCTCCAGAAGGACACTGCAGTTCAGCAGCTAAAATGAGCCAAGTCTGTCCTCTCCAACATCACCCCTTCCCGCTCCCACTAATCCCTGTCCTGGAAGCCCCAGCTCTGCCAGCCTCAATGCCACCGTGTGCCAGGCCACACGGCCCACATGCCACATCCCCATGCCACATGCAAACGTCCCTGCAATCTAACCTAACTCTTTCAAAAACCCCACAGCACAAATGGGTTGCAGAGTCCTCCAGAGACCACTGCTGCTTTTGAAGATGCCCTCGAGCAGCCACAGTTATGAAGAGAGGGAGGACGTTATCAGCTCGACTGGGCTCAGCACCCAGGGGTGCAAGGACACCAGCCCAAAGAGGCATGCTACAGGAACCATCACACCCTTTGCTGTAATTTCCCTGCATCGACCGACAGCCGAGTCTTTTCCACACATCCACAGAATGTCACCTGCAAGCGGTCACTGAGCCGCGGCGCCAGGCTGAGCAGCGGCCAAGCCTCCTCCACATGACAGCTCAGCATCACGGCAGCCAGCCTTGGCAGCAGACTCTGTCGCAGGCTTTCTCAATAGCAAGCAGGCAGGGGGAACAAATAGCAGATGGCTTTTCATATCTCCACAATAATTTAATCATAGTGGTCTTGACGACACCGACATGCTCTGAGCCATCTAGGCGAGCTGCGCCAGCAGCACTACAAGGTGAGCGAGCTGCTCTTTTCCGGAGGCAACACTCAGAAGGGCACAGGCAGAAGCCCACAGGAGAGATGCAAGCTACCCTGTGCTTACTGCTTTGGGCTTTAAAACTGGAACAGAGCAAGCCAGATCTGGTGCCAGTTTTGTTCCTCAGAGAAAATGAAAAGCCCTTTATATTGGAGAAGACTTGTGACAGTGGAAGTCAAAAGCATGGGATCAGCTCCCACGCAGACCTCCGCCATGAACCCTAACAGCTTGGCAAACACTGCTTGAGGACCAATGATCAGGCTTCCCAAAACAGAAACAAGCAAAGTTAGTTGCTGCTTTGGAAATATATTTCTTGATTCTCTTTTTATTAATGATAAAAATCAAATAATAATACCTTCACATCATCCAAGGAAATGTGATGACCAGGTTAACATGAGGTTTTCAGATACTGAGATGTTACCAGATAGAGATCTCATTTAAATGTGGAAGTAATCTCCACTGTTGTAGTTAATGTTGATTTGTGTGACATTTGTGTACCACAAAACAAATGTTTTATCGTACCCAAAGCCCAGCTTCTCTGTACTGAAGCGAAGTGCACATACTTTTACTATTAACGTGTGGGCAAGTCCAAAGGAAAAGAGAGCTGGTATTCCAGGGCAGAGGTGGAGGTGGTTGTTCTAATCAGAAGGAGAAGCTATTAAACCTAGCATCTTTTACTAGCCCCAACTCACTTTGAACTAAAAAGTAAATAAATAAATGAATAAAAATTGAACTGGTCAGGTCTTACTCTCCACAGAGAGAGATAAAAAAAAAAAAAAAAAAGGCACCAGAGTACATTTCCTGAAAGCTAACATTAGGTCAGGTTAGCCGATAAACAAGAGTGCTTTGACATCTCAAGGGAACCACACACACTGAATTCAGTAGCAGTTAAAAAACAAAAGCTATGATTATTTCCAAATCTCTATTTCCAAATCACAATAGGGGAGCAGGCAGAAGTGGGTGGTGTAGTTTGACCAATGGAAAAGATCAAACCATTAGGAAAGAACCTTGTGATGTGCATGCAAGAGTAAATAAATAAATAATGTTTAATAAATAAAAACATAAATAATATAGAAATATATCTATGGAAAATAACAGCTTTCTCTTTAGATGTGAACATCTGTTTTGATTTCATGTTTACGGCACTACCACATCCCAAACAAATCAGGTGAAAAGCAGAGAGAGTTATGGAGGTTATGTTGTTGAGGGAAGGAAGCAGCACAGGAAGTTGTTTTTTATCTTTCCTTTCCCTCTCAGTATTTTGA
The DNA here is from genome assembly GCF_040807025.1 of Struthio camelus. Classification (NCBI taxonomy): domain Eukaryota; kingdom Metazoa; phylum Chordata; class Aves; order Struthioniformes; family Struthionidae; genus Struthio; species Struthio camelus. The sequence continues at coordinate 31,827,732 of NC_090946.1, forward strand.
TTCCCTGCCCCATAATCAGGAGGATGAGAGAACTCTAATGATATTTGAAACTTTGAAAATTTTCCTGATTCCCTGATCCAAAAAACACAAAATGTTTATTTTCCTTTCCCTTTTGACACTTTACCACCTACAAATCAGATCACAAACAGCAGCAGTTTCAAATGTATGTGTGTATATATGTATGCATTACATACACACGAATCTTTCCATGCAGCAGAGCTGTGCTAGAAGCAGATAATTAAAGCAAATAAAAGGAACAGCGTGGAAGGAAAATTCAGTTTGCTAAGAAATTTGGCTGAGAATAGTCTTCCAAAGCAAAAAACCAGCATATTAGAACAATCTTTCATACTTTTATAAAATATGCAATTCAGTCATGGACAGGGTAAAGCCTGAGAATCCAAAGAAATATCACAAGTCAAAGCTGGAAGCTGTCCCAAAGGTGCTCTATTTCAGCTCCCTCTTTGCTTGCTGTTCTTCCCACTCAAGGCTTGAGCATGGCACCAAACCTCATTAATAAGTCTGTAATCAAGGCCATTAGAGCTCTTGAATTCAACCTGAAGATGTTCTCAGAAAAACCTGGCAAGGCAGCAATAATGATCCCCTTCGAGCAGTCAGAGTATTGCTTTGCAAGATGCTGATATGAAATGGTCCCTTTGTGCCAAGGGGCCGGCAAGAGGGCTCACTTGAGGGAAAATGTTATCTTACGCACTATAAATACATGAAAATAAGATTAGAGGCAACTGTTGTGACAGCAATTAGCTTACCCTGTCAATATACCCCCCTCACACTCTGCCCAGATTTTTAGCTCACTATTGACTCAGGACAAATGACATTGCCAAATGTTCTGTTTCTGTGCGTTTCCTATGTACTTCTCCTACCCAAGTATTGCCCTCATCCTCACCTGACTTTGCTTTTGCTATCAGATATGCCATCAAGCATCTCTCCAGAACTTGTGGACTGAGGCAGAACAATACAGCTTATTTACTGTCCCATCTTAACTGTACTTCACAGCAAATGTTTATCAGTGGCAAAGTTGACACACAGCTGGATGCTGGAAGCATTTCCACTGAAAAGGAAATGTACTGGTCAATGTTAACTCCTTCCCTACCACATATCATTACTAATTTTAAGCATTCTGTAAGATAATCGTCTGCACTCACTATTTCCAGTAAATAAGCCACAGCGTGAGAAAGAACTGACCATTTTTTAATGTTAGTGAGAAAGAACTGACCATTTTTTAATGCTACTTCAGTTTTAGCTTTTTGACATGGTTTACTTCCCAGATAACCCGACGGTTATTGTTATACTGCGCGTACTTGCCTCAGTGGTGAATGAAGATTCAAAACTGTTGCCAACTATAAAGTAGCAATTAAAAGTGCAAGAGATGCATAAGGACACGTGTAAAATGTGACTACTAGCCATAGACCTAGTTATAGGCAAAAACTCTCTTTTTAAAGAAAAATGTCAGCCTGTTGGCTTATCTCACAGTCAAAACTAAAATGAGCACTCTCAAGATCTAGGGATAACACGTATCCCCTCAGGATAAGATACTTTAAAATGTAGGAAACAAGAGACAAAATCTTTGGTAAGTAACGCCCAGATTTGAATGAGGGTGTACAGAAAACCTAAATCAATAGATTTGTACTTCCACTAGTTCTTTTAGCTCAGTCTCAGGAAATCCTTTGCAGAGATGATTCAGTATCTGCAAAGTAGTTGTTCTTCTCAGAGATCTCTTCAATGAGATATAGCAAGTATTAAATGAGGTAACAGATGGGGTAAGAAAAGCCTTACGTTCTTTGTACCTCTTTTGAAAGGGTTGACCTCCACTGAAATTCCTAAATTGTGGAAACTACAGAGGTCTAGCTGCTCCAACCCTTAAGCAGCACAAAGTAGCCCAAGGTTACGGAAGGAGCAATGGAAAGAGCAGGGAAAGCCATGACCAGATTGCCTTTCTAATTCACAGCCACCTGCCCAGAGCAGGGTTGCAAGTACCGTTCTAGAGGACGTCCTTGGCAGCCTGCAATGTACTCCCCCCACACACTCCCACTCCTTGATGGCCTCCAGGGGTCCCTTCCTACATAAATTATTCTATTATTTCAATTGGTAAGCCCCAGAACTCAATCTTTGTCTCCCAGTTAGGAATATAATTCCCTATCTTCTGGCAAAAGGAAGAAAAAAAAAGAAAACGTGTGCCTCCCCAAGCAAGGAGAATCGTAGGGAAATATTCCTGTTCCTACAGTAAGTCACCTAACCATTCAAGATACCACCCCTGAACTTGTTCTGCTGACAGCTATGCGCTTACACCTGCTGCTTTTCCTCGCTCTATGAGTTTGGCAGGCAACACAAACAGAAACGGAAATAACCTGTGACTAGACGAGCAGCTGAAATTAACAGGAACAAGGGAAGCGACGGTGCAGCGAAAGGCACAGGCAATGTCACAGGCAAACTAGGAGCTAACATTTACAGCTGATAGGGCGACTGGCTCCGATGCTGGGATTTTCAAGATGTTTTTAGCAGCCCTGGAACTCTAGTAATTCACAAGAGATGAAAAGACAGTCGCACAGTTTCAAACTAGTGTAATGGTGAGTTCAATTAAGCTTCGTGACGCTTTCTTTGTAAGATATTAGTACATCATAGTATCTGCCCTGCAAACCTATGCAATGAGGAACTATTTTTTTCCCCCTTAATCCTATTAAAATGAAGGAAGAAACAAAGTGACTCACAGCAGAGAACTCTCTCCATTTGTACACTTCCTGGAAAGTGAAGATTGGGCTAAGAGATTAATCAGATAAATTGAACTGTTACAGACAGGGACCAAGCCTTAGTGAGCCCTCAGGTAACCACTTGCATTTAAATGTTTATAGCAACTCAGTAAGCTCCCAGCAACATGGACATTAAACACAGCCATTTCAGGATCCTAACAGAGGTCTGGAAACAACATGCGCTTTTTTGCTTGCTTACTTGTTTTTAATAATGGCTTTATAATCCTAATATTCAGTAATTTACAGTTGTCTTATCAAGACCTTTGACAAGGAAATTCAATAACAAAGTAACAAACTGTGCATCTCTGGCCCGTCTCATGAGGCTGACTCACAGGCAGGAATGACACACTGGAAAGACTGACAAAGTCACTAGCACCAGCTGTGTGCCCCATTCCTAATGCACACAGGACTTGAGTTGCCCAGGAAGCAGGCCCTGAGCTGCTGCAGTTCACAGCATGCCGCTTTCAAGTAAAGCAAAAATGAGTGCTGCTTTAAACCAAAACACCCTGCTCCAAACTGTCATGATCAAGGGCTGCCTCTCCATCTCAGCAGCCCAACCCCAGTGCAAGTCATCCCTCCAGGCACAACCCTCTGCTCTCCTCAGCACATGTCACTCCATGAGTCACCGCCCTCTCTTAGTTGGGACTGCCCCAAATCAGCCCAAGTGTGACCCGCTGTTTTTTGAGGCTGTCAGGTCACTGTGACAAGTTACCGGAGTAGCTGAATCACTAATTGTCCAGAATACTTGCTATTGCCATTGTCACAGGTCTGAAACTGTCCTTGCCCCAACGGGTCACCATTTCAGCCTGTGAAGAGCTGCTGCTGAAGTTTGCAACGCTCCCTCGGCAAGGCTACCGTCCCGAGGGCACACGTTCAAGGAAAGGGTTCTAAGCAGAGCCTTAAGGGCACGGGGGATCATCTGCAAAACAAGTTTACCAGACTCCAAAGAAAAGTCAAAAGAAACCCAAACTTTACTGTCAGCACAGATACTTCTGCCAGTCTGTTAAAAGCATATCATTACTAATGGCTCTGTTAAATTTAATTATCAAATAACTAGGATGGGCTTTTTGGAAGGAGGCAGATCCCTGTTATCAAAGGGAATGAAGTGTAAGAGCAGCTATGGTTTCAGGCCTTTCTCCAAAACCGTGATAGCTAGGTTTTATATAAAATGTAAACTGAGATCCTCACCTAATCACAGATTCCAGAAGATGAATTTCGAGATCTGGCAACACCACGCTCAGCTGAAGAGGAGGAAAGGCGACTGTCCATTCTTTGGGATGACAGAGTCCCTCCCAATTGCCATTGCGCTTTGAGGGGCTGGTCTCCAGCAGTAGCTTTGCTCCTCCCGACATGCAACAAACTCGATCCATCTCAGCAATCTCAAGGTTCTGTGAGATGATGAGTAAAAATAAAACTGATTCTGAATGACAAGCCTCTGACTCATATCTGAGGCTGACATCTAGCTATAACATCAGGTAAGTGCAGGTATCAAAGGAGATGAGATAATGTTCAGTACTAACTCTTCTCTCCCTCACAAAGGCAAAAAATATTTTTAAAAGGCTCAGGAATGAAACAACAGAAGAATTCAAAACATACATTTTTAAGTGTATGCTTTTTAACCTAATTGTTTTGGTGCTTAAGAATTGTCTCATGACACTGAAATAAATGGAAATGGCAAAACTGAAAGACGTGTCATAGGCAGATCTGCTTCCACATATTTGGATCGAACTTGCCATTCTACAAGAGACCACGCAGGTCTATGCCTACCTCTTAGTCCCTTTGCCATTACTACTTAATCCACAGATAAATCTCTGATCCTCATACCATTCTGTCAGAGAAGACATTAATGAATAGCACGAGGCTGGGTTAAAATTTCATTTCTTTTCTGGCCTGCAATATAAATTACACCTTTACAGAACACCATTTGTCCACTTATTTTTTAAAGCATTTTACCCAGGGTGGCTTAAAGGAAATAGACTTCCAAGTTTCACTTCCTGGCTGACTTGCAATAGTGAAATGATTCAATCATCAGGCTGCAAATACTGGAAGAAAACGTTTCAGTTTGCACCAAAGCTAAAGGAAATAGTATAAAAAATGTTCATTGCTAGAGTTTTGTAAAAAAAAAAAATATATATATATATATATAAAATATATATACATACATACATATACATATATATATATATATACACTACTTTCTCTCTCCCATCCTCACTGCAAATCATGTATTTTGGGCCTTGCCAGCTACTTACATTGTTCCAAGAAGGTATCTTCTACAGAGTAGTTCAGCCTGTACTGAGAAGTTAGCTGATCTTATGTCCAGTATACAGCAGCCACTATTTTCATTTGGTTGGTAAAAGCAGCATGGCATAGCAGAATTACTGTGATCACTTTTTGCAAGACTTCTGCTCACTGTGTCACAGCAATGCAAGCAGAATCACAGCTTACTGCCAGAGCGCTCACCTGAACCAGCGCTCAGAGCGCAGCTCTTTGGGGATAAGTGCAGTGAGGTGGTCTGCAGCAACTTAGCAAAGAATTAGCAAACATAATTTTAAAAATTACTATGGCACTATAAATAGCCATTTTGGGGCAAAAGCTGGAGTTTGGCACATCTTATCTTCATAAGCAAAATCTATATTCTAGAGAAAATCCATAAAAAAAATACAGGTCTGGCTGAAAGCATGGAGGACCTTTGCTAAGATGACAGGATGAGGCGCTTAAGCGTATATATTTGAAGATGAGAAGGCTACAGGGGGGATCTTCTTGCACTGTATAAGTACCTTAAGGGGGATCACAAGGATCTGGGGGATGGATAAATCTGAACTAAGCAGCAACAGAAAAACATGTGGACAATCCTAGACTTTAAAATAGAAGTGATTTAGATTAAACAAAGTTGGGGTGATTTATCGCATAGCGGGTTGCTATTTAGCCATACAGATTTTTTTTTGTCCAGGAGTCCTCTGCTGCATATAAATAATGCAAGAGCCAAGAAAATAAAAATAGATTGCTTGGATACCAGTGATAACTCGGGATATGTATGGGATTAGATGCTTAAACATGGTAATTTTGCTTATGGACAGAGCTGAAGCAATCATTAGTTTCAGAATCAGTAAGGAATGTTTTTTCTCTTCTCAGCGTATTTTCAAGGAAGTTGGGGAAATGGCAACTGCATGGAGACTGCCTATTAGAAAAAAAACAAAAAAGATATATTCCGAGTGTTCCATTTATCAATTGATTTGTGCCTTGGGTTACTAAAGCAAAAAATCATTTTGGTCTCCCAGTGACCAAAGAAATATTTTCTTGAGAAATATTTAAAAGACAACAACATGAAGTTTTAAACTCAACTTCTATATTTCTTTCTAGGGACAGATACAATCCTGTCATAAGCAAGAGAGACACGAGCTGCCTCTGTACACAGGTTAAATGGCAGGAGCAGGAGATACTCCCCGAAGTACCAATTTTGCAGAGGCAGCAGGACCGTGAATCCACATTCTGTGCTGCAGCCTGCTGGGATGGCCTATCCATGCCACGCTGACCCATCCCCAGCACAAAGAGCCTGCAAGCAGGTCTGCCCTGGAGACATGCCTCGCAGCGAGGCGCTCTCCCTGCGGGCTGCCCAGCCACCAGAGCCACAGGGGAGACTCTTCCGCCAGTCCCAGCTCCTGATGCCCTCTAGGAGCACAACTGGTACCAGCTCTCTCAGACGGAAGCAGGACAGAGGTTCTGGAGTCCTCTACTTATTTCACAGTACAGAAAATGTTAAGCAGCAGTTAGGCCATAGTCTAAGGCAGAGAGGGCTCACAGCTGAATGGAACATTTTAATGCGACTGTTCAAGTATTTCAGCATTTTCAATGCTCTGCAACCAGAATCATTTCTGAAACACATAAAAAAAAAAAAATCAAAGACATACTTACTGTGCCACCGCAGCCCATTCCTAACTGACACAACAGGAGAGCAGGCAGCTTAGTTTTCTCTTGCTGCGTTTCAGAGTCTAACTCAACGTCAGCTCAACACAACAAGAGCGTGTAGGCAGGACTGTTAAATGGGAGGTAAGAAGAAACTTACTGGATACCTTTATTAAGGGAAACTTGCCAGCGGCCAGAAGCTGGGTTTTATTTTTTTCTTGGACCAGGAATTTTATATCAGCCCCTTACATCCATTGATGTGAAATCTGAATCTGCTACTGTGGTTTAATCTCTGCCATCTAACTCTTTCCGTACAAAACAGGAAGTCCTTGTCAATACAATATTATTTGAGCACTAGCCTAGCTAGCCTGTACTGTGTCTAGATAACTTGGCCTAATGAAGGATTATTTCCTGTGCTCATGGCTGACAGCACCCAAAGACGTTCTAAGGCAGAAGGAGCTGTGCCTGAGCAGAAAACTCAGCTATATTAAACCAATAGCAAGTAGCTATTAACTTTAAATAAAGAGCAGACGAGAGAACGGACTCCCCACCCCTGCCTCCCCAACAAAGTTAGTGAGTTTTGTATCTGAGCCATGAAAAGATGCAGGTCGTCTGAGTTTTGGATTGACATCTTCACGACACCCGCTGATCCCCATTACCTTACACAACATATGCAGAGGGGCATCTGACGGAATAAACTAGCATTTAAGTCTGTTTGATTACAGGCTAATGGGAGTTTTACTTTTGTCTTCAATGGAAGCAGTCAGACTAAAACTAATCCAATTCACAATATGCAACAGCCAGGGTCAGTGGAAACAAATGAGCTGATAAATATCAAATCTCAGGTCAAATTAACAGTACCTCCCTGGTAACTTCACCTCTAGGGAGCTGCTGGTCTCTAGAAGGAGCAGGTGTGTCATGCGGAGCGATGTGCACTCTCTCAGCCACCCTTACCCCTCAGATGACCATATGACATGAGACAGTTTTTCTTTGCCCCACCTAAGGGAGCTGAGCTGAGAACTGAGCCAGTGGATGAGCATCACAGTTTGAATTCTTTTCCAGTTTCAGAATATGGGCCCTAGGCTCACACCTTCAGCTATCCAGTGTCTTATATGAACATTACAGATGACTTACTTGATCCATCAGCAACTAAATCAAGGCCTAAGCCAATACTCTGTGGGTCTCTTCAATAATTATAGCATTAGGGATCTAACAAAGAACTATCCTTCTGCAGAGAAAAGGCACCGATTTCCACTGTGATTGAAGAAAAAAAGATCTTCCTGTATAAACAAGCCTGTATGTTCCAGACGAAGAAAGTGAAGAATGGCAATACAGCAGCACATGAAATAATTCTCAAACAGCTGTCAGTCTATTTGGGAAGACAACAGACCAAAATTAAAAAAAAAAAAAATTTCACAGTGCACTAATGCACAGAGAACATTTTCTTATTATCATTCTTTCCACTTTATGGCATCATCGTTTGCATGTGCAGATTATTAAAGCCAGAAAAAATATTTTCGTTATTCTCAGACCACATATCCTCTTCACTAATCTTTGCTGGGCACAGTTAGTAGTCTGCAAGTGTGCTATTTCTAGCTGTACTGTTACTCACTTCTACAAAGAAAGAAGTGTAGAGCTGTATCAGGCATGGGTGAAAAATCTAAGCCTTGCAATACAGACTAAATGACATTACCAGGCCACCTCTTTGGACCAATTACAGCGTTTTTCAAACTTCTGTGAGAGTAATGACATCTTCAGATCTACACAGAAGAGAATTGAAGTTTAATGGCACAGCTTAGCAGCCACCAATCCAGCAGCCCTATTTAAAAGAACATTAATTTATCTCAAGAGAACCTAACAGCTTAGTTGAGCTAGAACAAATACAACCACCTAAGCACAAACATGGATTTATCAGAGTTACAATCAGCTGTCACTAGCCAAATTTGACACTAAAAATTAAGAAGTGCCATGCAAGCTTAATTTCTTCCCACATTTCTGAAAGATATGATTACTTCTTCCAATTATGCATGACATTTTCTCTTACATTTTTCTGCAGTTTCTACAAAGCATCCTCTATTTGCTATTTCCAAGGCAACCCCAGACTAGAATTTCAATGTTTTGAAGGAACTTGCAGGGTACAATCAGACAAAGCAGACTAGGCTGATCTATAAGCTGCTGTTGCTGAAGGACTGTAACTGTGAAAATAGAAAAACATAAAAGAGGGAAAACAGTACTAGTCTTTTGTGCTTGCAAGCAAAAGAATTACTGCCCAAGATGTTTGAAGATCACATTAGTTGAGAAGTTCGTTCTTTTGATGATTCAGAAGAGGTCACCTCACAAGTTACAAAAAACCATACAGGACACAGAATACACAGAGAAACAGTGATTTATGACTGTGTATGCTGGAAGCCAGTACCGGCTTAAACTCCCTTTGGCATCGAAGGGGGAAATAGCACTGCTAGAGCACACTCGAGCTCATCCCGGAATATGTATCTAAAATAGTTCAGGTGAATCACATCCTAAAAATGCATATTTCAGTTCTTTAACTATAAAAGGAGCAGAAGGCAATCAGTGTGGCTCTCTACACTGCAAAGGTCTAGAGTTAAGATTAATGAATTTTTCATTAAAAGAGATGCTATGCAGAATCACAGAAAACCCCTTAATTTTATGCAGTGGTGAGATATCTGAGCAAATTGTTTCACTGAGACTGGAAATGGGGTCCAATTTTGTGATAATGCAAATAACTACCCAACCCCTCCTCCATGTTTAAAAATTTTAATTATTATAATATTACTGTGCAAAGTGGGCAACGCCCCATATGTGAGGAATTAGATGTCTTAAATACACTAAAGGGAACTTTCTCACAATGAGGATACCCTTTCCAATCCTTCCAAATTAATAATAATCAGGAGTCTAGAAAATAAAACAAAACGACATGCTAAAAACAGTTATTGAATGTTCCTTCAAAATAAAGGTACACATTCAGTTCCTAATGAAAAAGTGTCCACCTCACAAAGACAATAAATACAGACTCACAAAAGGGTAAGAACTGAACAGCCCTCAATTTTAAGCACTTAGCTCTATAGTGAAGCTAATGCATGTGAACAAAACATTGCTGCTGTCTGTGCTGCACATTTCAATCCAATTTCCAAGCCTGGTAACTTTTACAAGCACTAAATTTCATAAGCATTAACATAATAAAAAAAATATATTATGAAGAAACAAAATACCCTAAACTGACTGCATGTGCTTGGTTAATTTCCAGCAACTCTGCCACCGTCTATTACTTTTTGGATGCTGAAGCATGTTCCTGTAATTCAAAGGTAAACAATTATTCAGGAAGGCTACTCAGACAGCAATGTACTGGAAACAGCTGAACCCCACGCACTCTGTTAGTCAGTTAAACAGCAAATCCTCTGACTCATCAGCGGAGTCACTGCACTCATGGGCAGACTGTTCTTTCATTTTCATAAAACGCAACGGACTTGTAACGCTGCATTGTGGACAGGCCTACGAAGAGCAAAGGCATTAACGTTTAAATGATTAACAGCCACCACGAGCCTTCTGACAAGTAAATCTAGCGATGTAATGTCAGGCTTACTAAATAAGCACTATTCTGGGATCTCATCAAATCTCTATTGTAAGCAAGGGCCTTTCCCCTCTAACGATCTTTCTCATCTTCAGCAGCATTTTTTTCATTCTTTTCCTGACTTGGGGGAAGAAGAAAAGGGTGGAAGAGGGTTTCACTCCCTCAGAAAAACAGACTATGAAACAAACAGAATATTTTCTATTTTACCAGAATCAATGATTAAAAATTATTTAACACGAAGACAAATGGAAAATGTAACTTTTTTTTTTTTATTATTATTTTAAACAAACACTCTGACAGGGCCCCTGCTGGTAACAGAATTGGTGACGTTTCACTGTACCGCACAGTCAGGATTTGGGGACTCTCTGCCAAGTTCAGTCACGTACTGTGAAGGCCCTGTTCCCAGAGACTCTGCGTGTGTGCCTGCACTGCACTGTCTGGGAGGAGAGCACAATGAGGCTAGGCAAGGAAATTGAGGTGAGATTTCCCTGCATTGTTTCCCATAAAGCCTAAGCTAAGAAGTAATACACACCTATTTCTATTTTGAGCTCTCTTCTGCCAAACCCAGCTGTTAAGGACTGCTGCAGAAAATACTGTTAACTGGCAAAAAACGTGTTAATCTTTATCATAACGGAACGTGAGTTGGGAGAAGTAGTGACCACCACTGCTCAGGAAAGGGCCCCATGGAAGCAGGGCCTAAAATGCAGGAATTAAGGGACAGTGCTCAGCATTAAGGACACTGCAGTACTCTATAACAGAGTATTTTTACTACTGCTAAACTTGCATCTTGACTGGGTTGCTCTGAGGTCCTCTATAAACCAGAATTTGCTCATTCACTTAAAGCTGTTTTCTGTTTCCTTAGGGACTAGGGAAAAACAAAACAAAACAAACAAACAAAAACCCCAGACTCTACCACCTTTATCTCCACTTACGAATCAAGGCTCAAGCTTTCTAGTCTCTATGACTACAGCTAAATAAAACAGGACCAGAAATCATTTGCTGGCTTTAAGGGCCTGAAATACTGCGACAACTGCATTGCAGCCAGTAAGGTTTTATGGCAGGGAACTACAGGATGTGTGTTTCATGCCCCAGGGGGAGGCATAAGGGCATCAAGCGGTGTTTGACAATTCATATACATCGAGATGGTGTGAGAGGACGGCGTAAGACGAAGGGAGTCCCCTCCATACTAGAAATAGTCCCTGGTATACGTTGCCCCTGAGCAGTGACAGGCTAAATTGCCACAGAACTGGCTAACAAGCAGTATGGGCAATCAGCGGTACCGCGGTCGAGTTCACTCCCTGCCCCTGATTTATTTAGGGGTATAAACCTAGCCTGTATGAGCACAAAACAAACAGATCATCTCTCCCAAGTAATAAATCTGAAGGTACGAGACAACAGCTGATGTACAAGGGAAAACACAGTTCTACAAATGAGACAGAGCTATAGTCAGCAACGAAAGGCTGGCTTCTGAATCAACGCCTCACCCTCCAAACCCCAAAATTATTTTACTTATTGTGTTGGGTAGTTGCCATTGTAGAGATAAACTAATCTGATGCCTCAAGCTTCTTTGCTTTCAGTCACAGAGTTTCATCAGCTTCTTCAAGACACACGAAGAACAGCCATAAGAGAACTTGAGGTGGAAACCTCCCTGCGCCTGCAAGAAATACTCATCTGAGTCAGGTTTTGGATCATAAAAGGGGAAAATATTGACTATATTTCTTCCTGTTCGGAAGCAAAGTGGTTTACTCCCACTTCAATTAAGTCAAGAAAGGTGGGCAAACTGCGTTTTTGCGCCTAACTCCTGGGTTTCAGTGAAAATGAGCTGAAAGAGACAGAAAAACACTCCTGATGCATTCTCTCAACCCACCCTAGTTAGTAAGCATTTTTATGCACACTAAATGGAATATGTAACCCCTTAGAGCATGAAAAAAAATACACACACACATATATATACATATATATATATACACACACACACACACACATATATATATATATATATGTGATTTTGGAGGAAACTGAATTCCTGACAATAACTCTTACACAATGTTCCTGCATAGCCCTTGCCTAATTAATTCTGCATCTGTAGAAAACTAGTACTGTATGAATGAAGCAATCTCCTGAGAAACAACTTCATGAGAACTAACAAAATAGGACATGTTAAAATTATTGCCAGGAAATCTCTAAATCTTTGCCATGCATTTTTATTTTACAATGTGCTTGCCTACATTTGACCTCAGTACAATATTTCTAAAATACAACTGTCAGAGCACTTCCTTTCAACAGTCACAAGGTGGTATGCAAATTGTTTTTTCAGCTCAGCATTCAGTCTTAGGACTTCATCATCAAACAGAGAAAGGAGCTGACCCACAATGAAAGGCGAGGGGAAAGGCGAGGGGAAAGGCGAGGGGAAAGGCGAGGGGAAAGGCGAGGGGAAAGGCGAGGGGAAAGGCGAGGGGAAAGGCGAGGGGAAAGGCGAGGGGAAAGGCGAGGGGAAAGGCGAGGGGAAAGGCGAGGGGAAAGGCGAGGGGAAAGGCGAGGGGAAAGGCGAGGGGAAAGGCGAGGGGAAAGGCGAGGGGAAAGGCGATAAAGCCTTTAGCAATAATGACTTCCTCTCAGGGAACACTGGCAAGGTTTTATACTTAGACCTAAGACTGTCAAGGCTGTACTTTTATCAGCCACCACTCTACCTCAAAAGAAGCTGACACACTAATTTCAAATATTAATTGATTTCCTACAACTTTTGAAGCATGAATTTAAATTCATCCGCTCTAGTAGCTATAGATCACCTGATAGTGTATTGAATTATTTGTTCTCAGCCAAGCACCCAACTACAAAGGGCAACATCCTGTTTAAATGTCGCGGGCATCTGTTTGTGCCTTGCACTTACTGCAAATACCCAGATTCCTGGAAGTTAACTCATTCCTGAAAATCTCCCAGAACGCAGGGAGGCTAACAGCCCTGTTTGGCATCCTAGAAACTCCTCAGGAATGCACTGTCTACAAAAACCAAACGTTGCCTTTGGAACGCAGTGCTTTACAAATAGAAGCTGTACATATTCAGCAATATGAGCTCACTGTTATATTTGCTGTGAACTCAATTAATGATATTTTCTCACATAAACATGGCCTCCATCAAATAAAATGCTCCAAAACCTTTGCAGTACAAATATGCTCCACAATGAGAGAAGTGAGAAAGTCTTTCCTTGCAGCACTGAAAGATAACATGTTCTGGGAAGTCATCCAGAGATGCATGTGCTGAGATTATATCAATTTAAATAACGACTCTCCATTTCAAAAAACTGACAATGATCCAAAAGTAGTAACAATTTCATTAGGCCTGAGTTTCCACATTCCTGCAAGAAAACTTGAAAAATAGATCTTGCCTCAGTCACATAATTCTTGCATATCTTAAGTATAGCATCCCATTTTTACAGATGGATCAATTTTTATAGAGGAGGAGCAAGGATAATTTTGCCAACTGTAAAACACCAGCCACAAAATCCAATGCATGAATCTCTGCACTGGACAAAAAGCTCTGCAGTCAGGCACCTTGTATCACAGAATCACAGAATCATTTAGGTTGGAAGGGACCTCTGGAGATCATCTAGTCCAACCTCCCTGCTCAAGCAGAGTCACCTAGAGCATATTGCCCAGGATCACATCCAGACGGCTTTTGAATATCTCCAGCCAAGGAGACTCCACCACCTCTCTGGGCAACCTGTTCCAGTGCTCTGTCACCCTCACAGTGAAGAAGTTTTTCCTCAGGTTCAGATGGAACTTCCTGTGGTTCAGTTTCTGCCCATTGCCTCTTGTCCTCTTGCTGGGCACCACGGAGAAGAGGCTGGCCTCATCCTCTTGACACTCCCCCTTCAGATACTTGTACACGTTGATGAGATCCCCTCTCAATCTTCTCTTCTCCAGGCTGAACAGGCCCAGCTCTCGCAGTCTTTATTCAGAGGAGAGATGCTCCAGCCCTCTAATCATCTTGGTAGCCCTCCGCTGGACTCTCTCCAGGAGTGCCATGTCTCTCTTGTACTGGGGAGCCCAGAACTGGACACAGTACTCCAGGTGAGGCCTCACCAGGGCTGAATAGAGGGGCAGGATCACCTCCCTCCACCTGCTGGCAACACTCTGCCTAATGCACCCCAGGAGACCATTGGCCTTCTTGGCCACAAGGGCACAGTGCTGGCTCATGCTTAACTTGTTGTCCACCAGCACTCCCAGGTCCTTTTCGGCAGAGCTGCTTTCCAGCAGGTCAACCCCCAGCCTGTACTGCTGCATGGGGTTATTCCTGCCTAGGTGCAGGACCTTGCACTTGCCTTTGTTGAACTTCAGGAGGTTCCTCTCCGCCCAGCTCTCCAGCCTGTCCAGGTCCCCCTGAATGGCAGCACAGTCTTCTGGTGTGTTAGCCTCTCCCCCCAGTTTAGTATCCTCAGCAAACTTGCTGAGGGTGCACTCTGTCCCTTCCTCCAGGTCATGGATGAATACATTGAACAAGACTGGACCCAGGACTGACCCCTGGGGGACACCACTAGCCACAGGCCTCCAACTTGACTCTGCGCCATTCACCACAACCCTCTGAGCTCGGCCATCCAGCCAGTTCTCAATCCACCTCACCGTCCACTCGTCTAGCCCACACTTCCTGAGCTTACCTAGGAGGATGTGATGGGAGACAGTGTCAAAAGCCTTGCTGAAGTCCAGGGAGACAACATCCACTGCTCTGCCCTCATCTACCCAGCCAGTCATTCTGTCATAGAAGGCTATCAGATTGGTCAAGCATGATTTCCCTTTGGTGAATCCATGCTGACTACTCCTGATCACGTTCCTGTCCTCCACACGCTTAGTGATGACCTACAGGAAGAGCTGTTCCATCACCTTTCCAGGGATGGAGGTGAGGCTGACAGGCCTGTAGTTTCCTGGCTCCTCCTTCTTGCCCTTTTTGAAGACTGGCATGACATTGGCTTTCTTCCAGTCCTCAGGCACCTCTCCTGCTCTCCAGGAC
The DNA here is from genome assembly GCF_040807025.1 of Struthio camelus. Lineage (NCBI taxonomy): Eukaryota > Metazoa > Chordata > Aves > Struthioniformes > Struthionidae > Struthio > Struthio camelus. The sequence continues at coordinate 31,842,993 of NC_090946.1, forward strand.
CTTTCAAAGATGATGGAGAGTGGCCTAGCGATAACATCCGCCAGCTCCCTCAGCACTCGTGGGTGCATCCCATCGGGGCCCATGGATTTGTGGATGTCAAGTTTGGACAAAAGATCTCTAACCTGATCCTCCTCAACCAAGGGAGAGTCTTCCTTTCTCCAGCCTTCCTCTCTAAAAATATTGGTGGCCCGTACGGGGAAAATATTGGTGGCCCGTATCTCGCTCTTCAACTATTCTTCAGCACCATGACAATAAGAGCGTCTTACACAATATTATTTCCAATATGTCTTTTCTTGTTGGTTCATTTCTTATCAGGCCAGTAACTATGAACGTTGCAACGAGCCACCCACTGCCAACACCTTACCTGGAAAGTCTATCTTTTTAACAGTCCAGCTCCAAATGCCCAGTCTGTTATTCAATTGATATTTTCCAATATTCACTTCATCTTATAAACTAATTTTCCACAGTGTACTTTATCTGTTTCTGCTGTTTGTTAGGAGGGCTTAATCATAATGACTATCAGAGTTGGTTAAGCAAATTCAGTCTGAAGGGCTCCATTCTCTCAAGAGTAGGCTTGCACAGTGCACGTTACCTAAATTGTTACTGGCAAAAAAAATTCAGTCATCAGACTGTCTCTTTCTTCTTGTATACTTGATTGCTATTTTTCAGAGAAGGTAAGAAAATCACTATTCATTGTGTAAGTGAGAAAAATATCAGGTAAACACACTAATCCAGGCCATATTAGGTATCAGTCCTCTCTGCTGGGGGGTTGTAATTCCGCCCTCTCCTTTTTTCTCTGCAGTTGACACATTGAGGCTGAGGTCTACTACTAGAAGGCTGCACCTTTACAAAGGCTGAATTAAATAGCTGCATAAAGTCCTTAAGATTGTCTGAATGGCCTTAATTGTATTAGGCTCAGTCTGTTTTGATCAGTACCAAGTGTAAAATTTTGTCACCTAATTAATGCCTCACTTTGCCACAGGCGTGAACAGCAGAGCAATTGAAAATGTTTCCTAGAGACCAGGCATGTTGCCTCAGCTGCATATTTAGCTCTTTCTATCCACAGAGTCAGAAACTGGAAGTGTTTTCTAATGGAGCAACAGGGACCTCTAAACACATGGTAAGCTGGGTCATCCGAGGGCAAGTCTGTTTCAATTACTTTTTACTTTAAAACCCCAAAGCCCTTTGCTGTAGAGTGCTGTACTTTCTGACTTTGTCAAAGGATAGTCACTAAAATTTCTAGGTCACTAGGTCTCCAGTATTGCCCTTTGGGTATATTTTTGCAGGACTCGATAAAATTGATGTCAGACATCCCCATCGTAAATCTCTCCTATTGTCTGTTGCTTTTAAGAAGCACAAAGATACATATGTACATGGTATTTCCATTAAAAGACATTGATAAACGAACAAGGCGAAAATCCCAGTTCTTCAGCACTGCCTTTAAAATGAACTACATGAATCCCTAATGCTCAATTGACAACATAACACAGATGTGAAAAACACTGCATTCACGATATTGACATAAGCCCTAATTTTTGTCTTCCCTTCTCTTAAAGTGGATTAAACCGATGGACAAAAAGCCCTCATTACAGGTGTCATGCCTAATAATACAACTCCCACAGTTTCATCCAACTCTCCTTCTTTAAAGCCAAAAAAACCCACATTGTGCAGGATTTAGAGATGATCCCTTTGTTCACTGTCAGCACATTTTTAAATTGGACTTTCCTTTTAGCTACCTCATTAATTTGTCATAATCAATGCATGGAACCAGACTCCAGGCAGTTCAGATTATCTTTCACGTTCTCCACAAAGCACAGATTACCAAAACCAAAGAAGAAAATTAATTTTCACGTCTACTGCTCAGACACTCGGAAATACCAGGAAATTGTCTATCAGTAGCACATTTCTCAAATGTTTCTCTTATTTCTTTCTGTCTGTTATCGCATCTCACCCGTATAAACCCAAAGATTTGAAAATATTTAAAAAAAAAAATGTAAACTTCTCCCTCTAGTGGTATCTAATATGACACAATCTTGACAATCTATTTAGAGATTAGGATCATTTATGGCCATCCCACTCACCCAAAGACCACATGAGACAACCTTGTCAAAGCTTAATCTTTTAGAGACTTTCTCTCACCTCATAGCTTCAAGGGAAGCTAATCTCTTGCTATGGAGAGCCCAGAGAGTAATTCATGTCAGCGTTGGTTGGGTTTCAGTCACAGCAGCTGGTTTGAAAACCATCACAATTACTTACCTCATATCCAAATATATCTAACACATGAGCTCTTAAAGAGAAAAAATGAAAGCTTTAAAAGATAAAAATCAAAACTTTCAGTAGGAGGCTAAGCCAGTCATATTCTTGGAAATCTCTTACCTAGCAAGGAAATACTGATTTTTCTACTTTCTGATTTCCTAAAGGGTAGCCAAAATGCCTTCTTAGTATCTTAGTTTTAATAACTGCCACATGAGTATCTAGTGAGGAAACTCTAAAAATTGCTTGGTTCCCATTCTCTCTTCTTAGCTTTCTATTCGCTTCTGGAAACTCCATAAAGTGATACAGGACGATTTTCAGAACAAAATTAAGCAACCGTGCAACAATCTACATCTTTAGGGTTCAATGATTTGGAACACTAAGAAAAGAAAAATACCATACCTGGTCAAAACTGATACTTTAGGAAGGCAAAATGTCATTATCATTGCAACTGAAATTTAGGAAAGAGATCATTAGCACTCCATCCTTATCTAATGCATAATTGGGCTTTAATAATCATTAGACAACAGCAGCTTAGTTTCATCTGCACGATGACATCTCTGAAAGGGAGATATTTATTACTAATCTATTATATTGGTTCCATTCATATCTTAGGAAAGCCGACCATGGGTAACAATCTGCTCCACTTCTAGCAGCAGCTGAAAGGTCCGATCCTGCTCAGCTTGCAAAATACAACCCACTATAAAAGCCAGAGTGAAATGTTTGTAGATATGAAGTTGAGCTATTAAAGAGCTAAATTTTCTTAGCAGATCTTTTATAGGAACTTATTTTTACTTTGCAACTGAGGAACACTATGTGTTGTCTTATTCAGCAAATTATCACTGGTTCAGATGTACTATGATCTCCGTTTTATAAAATAATAGTTTCAAATGATCACAGAATCGCAGGTTCATTGGGGTTGGAAGGGGCTTCTGAAGGTCAGCTGGTCCAACCCCCCACAAACCCCTAGAGCAGGGTCAGCTAGTGCAGGTTGCCCAGGACTGTGACCAGTCGGGTTTTGAATACCTCCAGGGATGAAGACTCCACACCCTCTCTGGGTAACCTGCTGCAGTGTTCAACTACCCCTCAGTGATCACTCACTGATTCTGCAAACTGATGATCGTTAATGTCCAGGTCAGGTATTAGTGGGAAGATATACCACAGGCAGAAATTCCAAGTTCCCAGTCTTTTACACATATTTACATATACATATACATATTTACACATTCCTGATGATAACTGAATCAAATATGTTTGTGTGTTTTACTAGAAAAGAAACAGAGTTGATAGAGATGAAAAATAAGCAATAAGGAATCACAATCAAGTCCAAGCCATTATCCCTGGTCTGTGCATTAGGCCAAGAGCAGACTGAGTCTCATGATTCTGACCTAAAGATGTTTCCACCTGCACTTCAAGGAAATTTCAACTGATTGAAAAATAAAAGACTTGGTGAAGAAATAATTTTCTGGTCTGTTGCAACAACTAATTCAAAGTGTCAGATCATTTGAGCATTCACTTGCATGTGCATAACACACACACTCCCCCTCCCCTCATGTTCTATGACATATATATATATATATATCTAGATTATCATATATGTAATACAAGGGGAAAAATGCGCCTTGTATGCAGCCTCAGATTACTTCAGCTAAAGCTTCTGAGGACTGCTGTCCCCATTTAATGGCTGCGAGAGATTTGCATAGCCCAGTCTTTGGATGAGGAAGCAATGGTATTTATGAGACTAAAAGAAATATTTGGATTCATCTGGCTTTAAAATGACTATAATAGGACAAAAAAGAGGAGTCCAATGGGCAAAGACAGCAACAACACACACAAGAGAACAGAGAGCTTGCTGTCTTTTTATTACGCCTTTCACAATTCAAGCTCTAATTATTTGGAATTCACTACTGGTTAGAAAGAAGGACCTATCATTTTACTAAATATTCTAACGTATATCGTTCTTTCTGTTCCATGTCAACACGGTCATTTCTGCTCCTCAGCATACAGGAGCCCATTTTCTGATTACTTCAAGAAACAAGTTTACTGAATATAATATTCAGCTTTTCAAGATGTTTCTTTTTATTTTACTTATTCATTACTAGTTTCTTTATACACTGACTAGCATATAAACAATAAACAGAGATTAAATACAACTGCAGAAGAGTTATATCTTTAAATCAAATCCAATCCCTGCTGCAGAAGCAACTCTTCAAAATTTGTGTTAAGCAGAGCATGTACATTTTCTGTCCAACTTCCACTTAAAGTGGATGACAAGTTTAGCAAGGATAATACCCTTCAAATACTGGCTGATTGGGCAGGCAAGGACATTTGCTCAATTTACCGATAGCATTATCCTTCTGGCTTGCTGGGAGTTTATCCCCTGCTGCGAGCTAACAATAGGAGTTTTGCTTCTGATGTTCATGTTGTGGGGGCGTTTTTCTTTAAGATCATGGGAAAGTTTTTGTTTTTTTTTAAAAAAAAAGAACACTGCAGCAAAGAGTGAAAGTAAAGAAGATTCATTATTTTTGCTGTGGAACTAATCTCATGGGTTTGGCCAATTCACAGTGAGCATACCCTAGATCAGAGCTTTAAAATTGTGGATTTTTCTTTAATTCATAAATTATGATAAAAGTCATGCATTTTAGGATGCTGAGAAAAAGAGACATAGTATTTCAACCTATATATGCAAAAAAAAAAAACCGTTCTGGAAGCCTAATGTTAATCTATCTGCAATTCTGTACCCAAAGATAAACATTAAATACCCTGGTATTTTTTCTTCTGCTTCCTAACTACTGAATTACAGAGATACAGCAGCGGGCTGATGAACTACCATTTCAAGTGTAAACTTCCACTCGTAGCAGAAGCTTTCAAGCAGATGGTGCTCAGATACAGCCAACTGATATACAAGTAAGCTGGGACATCCTGACAACTGGCCAATAGGCTGCATTACAGCCTTGAGGAGAGCTTACAGGCCAGAACACTTGGTCTTACAGAAAGGCTAACACTTTCCAAGGCACTTGTTAGGACTGATATATTTGTGGTATTAAAAGCCCACTTGCACTATAATTGGCAAACCACAAAAGGTATTTTTGAATGTGATCTGTCAAAAACTCTCCTGCAACTAATAATTATCTGTCTCATTACTTGACAGAGATTAGATGCTTAATTTTCCTAACTGGTCACAGAAGAGGTTTGTAATTTTTAAAAATTCCTTACGCTACACAGGAATACTTTTTCTTTTTTTAAACTATTGCTTTTTCTATTTGTAGTATCTACTATTTTATTGTTCTGCATCTTACATTAGTAAGATTTTCTTCTTAAATTAAAAAAATTGCATGTTGGTTTTCAGTGGAACACAATTCTTCACTGTGAAAGCCGATGGCAAGAGAAAGCCAGGGGCAGACCTTGAGGCGCAGCACGAGCACCTGCAGCACACTGACATAGCCGGCCATCCCCTGGGAAAGCTGCATTAACCCGCTGGTCTAGGTCAGGCCATCGCCTCCTCCCACATGTCACCCCTCTCTCCTCAGCCGCCCTGCAGACGCATGGACACGAGCTCAGCAGGGGCTGGGCCGCACAGGGATGCCCATGAGATTACTATGCCCAGCTGCTCTTTCTGCTGGGGAAAAGGAGAAGAGCATTCCTGCATCACAGCAGGGAGCAGGGAGGCTCCTCACAGGTGGGCACAGAGGAGGCAGGAGGAGATGGCTCAGCACCAAACCCCAGCTTCTCCCCACCAGGGGCTGAGGCAGGACTAGCCTGGCACGGAGGGCCTCCTCACGTCCACAGCAGGCTAGGGAAACCAAAAAGCTGTAAACACATTTATCGCATTCATCTGAACAATACATACTCTGCAGCACCCTTCTGTTGCATTTCATGACTACTGATTAATCAAGGGATTTGTAGGGTTTTTTCTAGAATATTCACATATAATTCTTGGCAAGAAAAACACAGGACTCGTGGCTTACTCTCTGTAAGTGCTGTACCTATTTCTCCTTATGATCAAAGACCATCACTTTCCAAATCCCAGGCAGATCATCTTTGATTGAAATATTTCATTGTACTTGGCATACTTGCAGCACAACTCATCCAAGATTTCCAGGTCTGTTACAAATACTAAAGAATGGGTACAACACGTATTACATACTGAAGTCTGAGGTTGTTTCAGTCCAGAACGGGGAACATTAAGATACAGAAATGCCGCTTGTGTATCCTTGGACTGCACAACAGTAAAACCCCTCTCAATCCCCAGTCTCATATCAGTTTAAAGTACCCTGGGAATAACTGTTTTCATTTGTTCATACAGGCAAATAGGAACCTAATTTTTTTAAAACTAAGTGGTAGATGGGATTCAGCTTCCTCCTGTTCACTACCTTATTCTGTCCCAGAAGGGCTGAAAGAATTAATTGAGTCTACAGTTTGGGGGAACAGGAGTTGGCTGTTGTTCCATAAGCATATATATATTGTGACAGCTTTTGGGAACTCTCCACAGGGTCTGCTGAAAAGAAATTAGAATTGATAAATTGCAGCATTTACTTTTTGGGGCAACATTTTTTGCAGAGATTTTGTTTGTTTGTTTTGACTAAGGCAGTCAAGTTTCTTTATAGAAAAGAGATCCTCAAAAGAAAATTCAGTTGGTCAAAGCCTCAACTTCAAATCTAGAAACAGTCTTGATCAGCCCTTTCATTAGCATTTAGTAGCACCTCCAAGCCTCAGCCAAACCTGGAGATCCAGGTAGGTTTTGTACATACTCGTAAGACATGCTGTCTGCCACAAGGAGCGTACAGTGTAAATGGACCTAACAGGAAAGGGACGGAAATGCAAAGTATACCTCCATTATACAGACAGAGAATAGAGAAATTGAGAAATATAGTAACTCAGGACTTACTTAAAGAAAAGCCATCTGAAAACCATTTACCTTGGAACAATCGTATCAATAAAAGAATCATTCATACCAATGTTTGCCAGAAAGCAAGTAAGACCCAAAGTATCAAAAAAAGCTTGCAGTTTATGTTTACGTTATTGTAACTTTCAGATGTCCACACAAGTTTTTTCAGGATGCTTTTACTACATTGTTAGTGAGAGGAGACCCAGAGAGACGCTCCCATTGCAGCAGTTTGCACCAACCCACATTGCGTGCCAAGCAAAAGCATTCCTGCACAGCACTCTCTCATACAGTCATGAATACCCAGACCAATTTAAAGAGGGCTCCCTGGGTTGCAGACACACTATCTATACTAGATGAATAGAGAAATAGCCTATGAATGATAAACTAAAGCTGACAGTCAGTCAGACTCCTCCTGTAGTCAGCTGCAGAAGCTTTCAGATTCAATACTACTTCAAATGCAGAAATTTAACTACAGGGCTCTTCAATTTCATTTGGAAAATAAAGCCGCAGCTCTGTATCTGTATTTTTTTTTGATGTTAGGTTTGTAAGAGCGGAGTGCTTGTTGTTGCTGTTTGGAGTTTTTTTTTGTTGGTTGCAGTGTGTTGTTGATTTTGTTTTTTGTTGTTTTTTTAAGTTGGTACATGGGGCCTTAGTAGTGTACTCTGATTAACTGTTTAAGATACAACCGTATAGACTTCACAGGAGATTCACTTACAGCAGAACACACTCATATGATGGAGATCAGGGCTATCTTTGATTTTATAGTGGCAACATTATGGAAGCAATTTGTCATGTCCCTAAGGGTGTATGAAAATGATTCATTTTGCTGAAGTACCACTATCTCACTACTACTGGCATCATCCTATTTCACTACTAATTGATGCTTGAAGCAATGCTAATGAACTCTGGAATGAGTTGTGTTTGCCTATCTTTTGGCCAGAAAAGCTGGAAGAAGGTCAGAAAGCAGAAAGACATTTGAGAGGCACAAGAACTGCTAATAGGAGGACACAGCCAAGCAAAGAGCATCTGTATCTCTGTGGTTTTCTTACCTGATATGGAAACACTCACATATTCTAAAGAGTACTCACACTGAGAAATCTGTGAACAGCTAAGAAGTTTCCTTCAAGTAATATAATGACCCCTTGGACAAGCTACCTTGCTGAGATACCAGTGACACACACCCAGCTGCTAGGAAACAAGTTAGGCCTGCTCTACGCTCAAAAGGAGGTAGGAAGCAAAAACATATGCTTCATCAAAAACAGATTCACAGCAGGGTTCAGAAGTAACCATCTGGTAATTAATTTTAAATACAAAGTGAAAGGCATTCTATTAATACTAATGCAATGCTGTAATCTCTAGTTTACACCCTTATTGATCTTGGATGCTTGCAAAAATAATTCAGGTAACACTGAATATAATTCCAGTTTTGTTGCTTATTCAGTTCGGGTTCGTGGTTCTTTGTAAACAGGGTACAATTTCTGTTCACAGATTATTAATCAGATGTTTGCTTTTCCCATTTGTTCATCAGCTACGTGCATTAACTGCTTAATGACTTGCACCTTGAAATCTGAAAACTCTTTGCTCTATTTTTAGTTTTGACTGACACAATGATAGAAGCTGAAATAATAATATTTAGCAAATTTGTAAGATTAAACTATTTAAGTCATCACCAAATGATCTTTTTTTACTGGACTATGAACCATGCATAAGTCAGCACATTCTACAAACACATACTGCAGCATGGTTATTCTGTAAAGGTAAATCGACTGAGCACAGCCATCTTCACATAACACATTTAAATTCAATTTTACTTAATTTTTTGCATACGGAAGATTCACTGGCAGCCCATTTTGATCTCAAAATGCTTTACTCAATACTTAGCACTAAAAGCAGACATGGCCATGAAAACAGGTAAAAATCTATGAGAATGATACTATGCCTCAAATAATTCCATATAATATTATATTTTTAGATACCTTCCCTCCAAAAAACAGCTCTGTCCCCTTTTTTCAGAGCAGAAAACAACTTAGAGACAGACAAATTACTTTTCCTTAATGGTAAATTCTTACTTATCTGGATTTGATTCCCTTCTTACTTACTACATGAATACTGTTCGAATCTACAAAGTAACATCTTGTTCATCGGCCACCTCTATTTGCTGACATAATGCTTTTGTGGGAATGAAGCTGCAGGCTGACCCGCAGTGAAAAATCAGCACAAGTTCACTTGCCACCCTTTGAAAGGGAGACCTACTCACACAGCAAAGTTGTCAGTTTGAATACACAAACGGCAGCCAGACACATGCTAACGCAGCACTCTTATGAGTTAGGAATATGTTAACATTTATCAAAGAAAATCACAATGAATTCGGTGCTCCCAGCAACAACTATTCTGCCCACAGCGGAATAAGCAAGTCTCACCTCCTGTGGCTTTGTGCCACGCATTCCCTACACACCTCCATCCAGCACAACAGTCCTTGCTCTTTCCCGTCTCAACCACGTATGCCCAGGAACCAGTTGCAACACAATATCCCTCACATCTTACCCCTTTTCTTACCACTACCTTGCTACTCCTACTGCCATCCCTCTCTCTGGCAGTATCTTCACTTCCTCTAAAGCGTCCACAGATTCTTCCACCTGTTCTTTAGCAACCTACAGCATCCTCACCACCCTCCCATTGCTAACTACTGCTGCAGTCAGAGGAACCACGTACTGCCGGCCAGTGAGGGTGCGTGGGCTGGCTGGCCAGCCAGCACCCCAACCACAATGGCTAACTCTTGACGTTACACTTTATTCTTCCTGCAGGGAGCACACTAGACTGCATGTCTTCCCTCAGCACAGCTAGTGATTCTCATTACCCTCTGAGAGCCATTCATATAGACTCGAAGAAGACTCAGTTATATGACTCTCTGTTCTTTCAGATTTGTTTGAGATTGATAAATGGGTTCAAATGTTATTGGAAGCAGGTACAGGAAAAGGGAGAGACTAACTGACAAAAGGACCAGCAGAATTATCAAATAAATTTCACTTTTTTAGAAAACCAGCTAAAAATTCAAGGGGAGGCAAAGGAATAGTGAACCATAAACAATAAACATTCCCATATAACAAAAACACATTCCTTATTTCACAGCCATCACTGGGATTTTGCAATATGCTACTTCACTTCCAAACAAGCAGAAGATAGAAATGTTTCACCTGAGAGTCTGACAATGACTAACTTATCTAACAATTTTTGCTAAATAACTCTTAGAAACATTCATCTCGTTGTGTCAGTTCTTTGCCATTCTACTCCCAACAAGTTTATCTGTTCTAAAATCGTGGACTGTATTTATCTTGCGTCTTAGTAAAATCTTCACAATTATGCCTATTAATCAAGGAAAGGATTTTACCTAGGAGATGGTTTGTGACATCTCTCACCTCTGTGATCCCATATATCTTGTCAAGGTGCAGTAATAGCAGAGAGTCCAGCTCTTGAATCTGTTTCATGTCATAAAAGTAATTGCTGATAAGAAAAGCACTAAAGAACTATTTACATTCTTTGCTTACTGGCAAGTAAAATACATAGGCTTAGCTGCTACTGAGCAAATGGCTTCCTTTGTCAGCCTATAGGATTCTGTGTGCTAGCAGATATCTATATCGTGGGATTCAAACGCAGGACTAGAGTCACCTTAGGAAACAATTCAGCCTTTGTTACCAATTCCACTGTCGTTGAAATTGAAAATCATGAAACCAACGGCAACTCTTTGGGTGTACGCAGCACAAGAAAGGGAAAGGAAATCCAAAAATTAAGTAAAGTTTGTGCTGGAGCTACGGCTGGTTACTCAATCTGTCTGTTTTAAGAACGAAAACATTTGAGCTTTGAATTCCAAAAACAAAAACCGCAACCATAATTCTTCCCTATTAATGCCAGAAAGCAGTAACTGATGCTGTCTGGGACTAAGGCTGTGAGCCTGCACACCTTTCTTAAAAGTGGCCCTCTGTATGTTAGACCTATCTCTAACAGTTTTCAGCAGCAAAACTTCCTAAGAAGTTCACAGTCCAAAATGACACATTAAAACACCAAAATCTTATATTATTAAATACATCCCCAAATGGAATCACCCGTTTACCTCTCCCCGTCTTTGACTCCTAGCACAGCCTCTTAAATTAGGAGTGACTGGAACAGGTAAAAACGATCCCACCATGCAGAGTTATATAATGCAGGCAGTTATGTGACACAATTGCATTTGGGGTACACTGAACTTGGTTGTCAGTTTGTGTTCCACATACATCCCTTATACAGCACCTCGTTCTGCTAGATGGACTATATCAAGCTATTTTTCTCAGATCATTGAAGCTCAACAGCCATCAGCTAGAATAGATGGGAGACTTCTGTGAGCACAGACACATCACAGGAGGCGAGACTGCTGGCTTAATCTGTGAGGTATCACCAATTTAATATGCTAATCAAAAGAAAGGAATATGTTCTCTCCCCTGGATGAGTTTCTAATATGACATCTTCTGAAAAGCAAGAAGGCTATTTCTGCGGTCAGGTTGCTGTGGGAGAGAGGCATGCCAAAAACTTGAGTCAAAGCTATAACTTCATTCGATTTGGATGGGCTCTGCAGATGCTATCCTGCTAGGTGGCTTTCTTCTTTGCTGTATTAGCAGCTGCTAAATACAACCTTGGAAACAGCTATGTTCTGGCAACAGATGAAAACACTGTTTCTTCACAATAGATTCTTCCAAACCTTCTACTCAGCCTCTGCAGAAGTATAATGTATTACTATGGTAGCACAGTTAAATTGATTCTTAGCATTATTATCTCAGTACATCCACAGGGTTATATAATGAGAAGGGAAAAAAGCAAGATAGGAATTATGGAGAAAAATGTTCTTCTTCATTGACTGGACTGTTAGCTTACTGTGAAGATAAAATATGCACATTCTATATTAGGCCTTTGTTGGCCACTCATAGAGCACAAAGAACTAAATTAGCACTAATTACCAGGAGCTAAGATGCGCTTCTCCTGGCCTGTGGAAAATATAAAAGTGAGTTAATAGTGGAGCAAGGAGATGAAGCAAGGTGAATTCTGACAAGAGCCATAGGAAAAGGTCAAGCAAATTATCCCTCAGTGATCTAAAAGTATAAAATGAAGATAAACCAGAATTTATTATTACCTTCCTTGAAAGAGCCACTGCTCTTTTGTTCATAAAAATTCAGCATAGGGCAAAGCGATGTACTATCACGTATATTCTACCGTTCTAAAGAAAATACACACAGACCTCCAAAATACCTGAGACATAGTTGCTTGTCATCAGGAAGGGCATTTGTTAAGTATTAACACTGCTGCCTAAGTCAATACCCTCCAGAGTTTATAATGTGTATTTTCTTTAAATACCTCAGTTCCACTGACACAGGATGCTGTATAACTGAACAAAAATGCCATACAAGAGGAAGCATGCAGCCCACTTCGGAACATTTTCTTTCCAAACATTTCTTGTTTAAACTGAAAGAACCCAGTCATACAATCTAAATATAGCTAAGAACAACCATAAATATGCAGGGGTCTCAGCAGAGAAAAAGGCATGTTATGTGTCTACCCAACAGTTCTGGTATAAGAAATATATACAGAAATATACGTATAATATTTTAGACTCACAAGAATGCCTTGCTTATACAAATTACCATGCATGTCTTAAAGTTCAGCAGTTTCGGAGAGTTTGAATTATGCTAACGTCACCAAAAACCAGATGGAAGCAGACTCAGCAGAGTGGAAGAGAAGAGAAGCAATGAAGTACAAAGGCAGGTTCCATAAGGGGAAAAATCTCATTTTCCAGTAGCAGAAACACTTTTCAATATCTTCACAGATGTTGGCCAATTTAAACAGCTCATGAGAAATAAAGGCTACATAGTAATCTGGAGCATTTGGAACAGCATTCAACTGTTGTGTATAGTGCTCATTTGCCTTTGCGTCTGTTAAGCAAAGCTAATGAAGCACTGATGATGCCTGGTTTCCTATGGCTTTTTATCTAGTGGTTGGAATCGCTGGAGTTTAATAAAACATGAGCTTCCTTTGACGTTCTTTATTGGGTAATGCACTGACAGCATTTCTCCCTTTGCAGGTTTTCTTAGGTCTAATAGTCAGCTCCCGCTGCACCTTTTTTGGGTCAGTGAGAGAACTAATCAGAGTTATCTATTCTATTTGGGTGGCAATATTCATACAACTTGCAAGAACTTTGGGACTGTCAAACACTGAGATAATGGCTGAAATACGTCAGAAGATTCTAAAGCCATAAGGAGGACTGGGACAACGGGGCTGGGAAGGGCAGGCAAGCAGGGAAAAGACCAAGAGGCCAGTGAAATCATGCAAGTCCATTTTCTTGGGATGCTGGGTTAAAATGCACCACTTCAAAACACAAAATAGGCTATCCTGGGGAAAGTTAAAGGCGACTCAGGGAACATTGATATGAGGTTGCTCTAAAGGAGCACACAACAGCAGAATGCATCTACTCAAGAAAGAATATTAGGAAGTAACATAAGACCTCAGCCTGAACTTGACTTTATATGTTAACAAGGGCATAAACATTTAAGTGCAATGCAAAAAAAAAAAAAAAAAAAAGGAAAGAAAGAAAGAAAAAAAAATCAAGAAATATACTTAAGAAATAGCAAAGAATCCAAAATACAAGTCAGCTTAACATAGCCAGCAGGCCAGATGACAGTCAGCATCCAGAAAAAAACTGATGCAAATCAATTTTTGATGAAGTTGGAACTTTTCTCATGGAAAAAAACAAGTCTTCATTTTCTCAAATACGGTCTAGTAAGACTTTTCTATATTCTCCCTCCTTAAACAGAGTGTCCTTTGTCTTTTGTGTGCACTCACAGCACCAATTCCCTGCAAAACATCTCCTTCCTATAGTACATTCCTGCTTTCACTTCTCTCATCCTCCTGAAATAAATAAAAAAATAATTAAATGTATTCTACGAATGGTTTTGTACATCCCCGCACAACACAGTTCCACACTTCAGGGAAGAGTGAAACAGACTGAATGAGAGAAACAAACAGAAAATCGCATGCTGAGAGAAACCTCAGGACATAAGTTTAGTACCAATGTAACTGATAATTTTTCAAATAGTTTCCCAAGAACTGCAAGGTACTGAAAAAACAATGGTCAATGTTCGATAACCTTGCCATGAAACTTGGTGCTTTGCAGCCAATTCAAGGAGTTTTCCTGAGACCACAGAGAGAAAAACAATAGCTCTTGTAAAGCATTCAAAAGCAAATGATAGGATTGAAACATCTTTTATGTAGTCCTACACGGTCATTTATTGCATGTGGTGACAACAGCACGCTTTCAAAAACAAGTAGTCATAAAGCTCATGTTGAACCATATGGGCTTGCTAGGAATTACCAGTCTTCTATGATTATTTTTGTTTGCGGAATGAAGATGATGCAAACTTGGGACAAAACTTCCTATGCAGTTTTCTACTGTACCAACCAGAGAAGATCTGAATAAAGTATTTGCCAGGCACACTCATTTCTTCTGTACATTTCTATCAGCTGAAAGTAGCTGCTTGAAGTTACTTCAAATCAGAATGAAATATTTGGAACAAAGCTGCATATAACTTACTTTCTTGATTCACTAAGATGTTTTTGACCTTCACACATTACTGTGCAAATTGATTTTACTTCTGAACCTCTTTCTAGTCCTAAATTTTCCAAGCATTCATGCACTGAAGTGGACTCATTCCCATACATTGAACAGTGTCCTCAAGCACTTCCAGGACAGTACTCTACTCCCATGAAATGGATTTACAAAAACCTACTATCAGCATTTTAGTAGGAGATACACGCATTTGTGGCACTAACAGAAGCAAATAACAGCAGAGTAATCCCACCTTTGTTGTAACTTTCAAAAAATTACAGGATTCATCACGCAACGGATGTATCTTTCCGGTAATAACACATTCTTGATACATATGCACATTTATCAAGACTCTATTTCACTGTTCCCACATGCAAATTGTAATATATAGAGCAAGATAATTTCAATAACCGTACTCATAGGTTGGTTAAATGAAACATATACACAAAAAGAAAAACTGTAGTCCAAGTCACCTGGACCAGACTGACAGCAACAAAGAATTCAAGTTCCTACCCAAAATATAGACACCAACAACCAAAAATCTCCAACCCATTTTTATGGCCTCATCCATAGGGTTTCACTTCTAGTACTAACTCTGATACCACTCCTGTGCACGCAGCATCAACACGCAACCCCTACAAGTGGGACCGAAACGGTCAGTAGTTAAAGAAGAGACATTATGCAGTTCCAGAAAGAAAAAGAGACGCAACAAATTCTTCTGAGCATAAGTGACTTGCAACAGCCTTGAACTAGTGACCTGGAAGGAAGAGCTAGCTTCCTGTAAACTTAGTTCATTCAGGCACTACAGCACATGGGCCAGTCTTTCTCTCTCTCCTGGGTGCAGATCTCAAGGACCACAAAATCAACTCAGCAGAACAAGGCTGTGATACGACACAGCCAAGCTTCAAAGTTACAGTGCTGTAAGTTTCATGATGAAAGTCATTTAGCTTCTCTAGCTTCCCTAAGGTATCTAGGGCTTGAAATTAAAAAAATAATACGAATATATCTTTGTATCAGAATGTAAGTGTTTATACAAATCAAGCTAGATCACTTTATTTCTCTACAATTGACTAGATGCAGAAGGTCTGAAACCACACAATGGAAAAACTCAAACCACGTTCTCATAAGACATCATTTGAAGACATAGAGCAAGTATCTACAGGTCCAATACATATAATTGGAAGGTGATACTGTCATTACAAAGTAAAATAAGGTCTCCTCGCTGCTGAAAAATCCCACTGTAAATGTAAACTGGAAGGAAGTGACACAGTAAAAACCCAGTACTTTGAGAAAAATTCAAATTATGGTAAGCAGTTACTTTTTCTTATACGTCACCCTCATGCAGGAGGTCACACGTTCACTGTGGTAAGCGTGGTCCACCTTACAAAACACTAGCAATGGTTGTTTAAATATGTACTCTTATAGTATTTGTAATATGTCAATTTAAGCTCAGCGAATTTGAGCAATTTATGATTCAATTTTGAATGTCATTCTAGAGCACTGAAGAGCTTCAGTCCTCATCCTTCCAAAGAAATTTGCAATTTGATGCATAAATGAATATTCACACAATGAAAGTCCTTTGAGTGAACAAAAGCATCTTGGAGAAACACAAGGCTGTAAATCCTGCTCCTTTCTATGAACCAGAGAGTCGATGATAAAGACTGCCTTTTTCAGTTTGTTAGCGCTGGAGAGCGCGGAAAAGGCTAGAGATGACAGAACGCCCACACCAGCGGCTACCCCAATGCAAAAAGAATGGCTGACAGTTCAAAATGACTTTCCATTAAATACCATCTGCAGCAGCCACACGTGACAGTGCTAATTACATACAAAGCAAAGAAATGCATTTAACTCAGGACTTCCGATGCTGATTTTCAGATAATATCATAGTGACTTGACAAAAGTAGTGGCCAGAGGTTTGCTTGTTTGTTTGTTTGTTTGTTTGTTTTTGGGGGGGGGTTCTTGTTTTTTGTTTTTTTTAACTGATATTATCCCCTACAAGGTAGAAAACACTAATAACTAGTTTATACACGCTGAGAGCAAAATAATCATTTTAAGCAGGAACTCCTATACAAGTATTTCCAAACACAACTTCATATATTCTTTTCAATTCATCCTCAACTGCACAGAAGTGTTTTTTTAAACAAAAGACTGAATATAGACATTGAAATTCTTCATAATGTTTAGTTATACACAATATTTACATCTGGGAACTGAGTACACTGCAAACATACAGCGTAGGTGAGAAAAAGTAGAAAGCGATCTTTTACTAATAGGCTTAAGGCAAAATGGCTCCAGCTGCTGAAATGGGTTTTAATTTTGTATCTGTCATGCTGCACTGGATCGAACGGCTTGGAGTTCTGTGGACACTTCAGCTGGAAGTGTTGTTCACATGGCACAAGGTTAAAAACACAAAAAGCTTACCCACGACAGCTTAACTTGGATTCTTTGAAGGAGTCAACTACAAAACTGAGATCAATCCCGCCCTGTCAGCTTTGCTCGGTGTTGTGCCCTTTGTCCTAAGGAATCCCTGACAACAACACGCACTGATAAGCAAAGCATTTATAAGGATTACTTCATTTTATGTTGAAAATCAACAACCTATAGAACTAAAAGAGTGTTCATATAGTACACAATATAGTGAGGGGGTTTTCATTGCTTTAATTTTAATTTCTCAGCTTGAAATACCTTGAAAATTCAGTTATAGGCCCTGTATAGAGCACAGTCTTCATCATGAAGACTTTTAAGAGCATCTCACATCAGACACTCAAAAATGAAGAAATCCAAAATCATTAGCCATTGACAGAATAATATTTTATATATAGAGAGAGAGGTATTATTTACATATGTACTGCACACTTACAGTGCTAAAACTGAGTTCCGGATTGATAGAATATGATTAAATATTAACTGGTCCTATACATCAGGACTAGTAAATATAGCCTGTAGCAGTGCAATGAGGACTTTTTAACAGTTATAAAGTGACCATGTAATTATTTTGAATAATGTTCTCTTAAGGGCCTAAAATTCTATTTTTTAAAAGTGCAAAGGTGCAGATTTTTACATTATTTAGTCTTGTTTTTTTAATTCACTACTGCTATACCCTTATTCTTTCACCAAAAATGAATGAACCTGTGATTCCTCTAAGTGATGAGTTGATGAGAAAATCAGACTTTGCTCTAGATTTAGTCTAGAAGTTATTTAGCTGCTTAACTCCCAATGAAAAGCTTAAACGGCTTAATTGTCATTGACCTTCCCTGACCTTTAGGCTCTTAAAAGTCCAGAGAAAGTCAGAGTCAGTAAGGTGCCAGCAACCTCGACTGAAGCACATTGGTCAGGGCCAGTTCAGTACTTGCTTAGTTTAGCAGATAAAACGCGCAGGTGAGCATTTCTATGCAAGTTATATGATTTATAGATAGTAATATCTGATTTTGATAAACAAGATGACTCATCATCTGAGGGAGAGGAAGACGACAGCCTCTCTGGAGTTTTAAAAGAGGCCAAAGCAAAAGTCAGTCTCTGCTTTTAGCACAATAAGAATCCCTAAAGAATGGGGTAAATACTCCTTGGAACAGCGCTACTGCTGATACTTTTTAGGTACCTAGGGAAAATTTACTGCCAAAGGTCACATCCGGCAGCCAAGCCAAAGGACGGTCTGATGGACAATCCTTCTGCAAAGTTCCAGGATCATTACATCAAATTACCACAGCTGAATCTGTCCCACCAAAAGCTCCTGGACATTCCAGTTCCTCCATTATTACAAACCTGCTACTACACATTTTCTAAAGGCTGCTATCACCCTTAATACGGAAGGTCTTCCTCATCTTCTCAATTCTTTTCCCTACCAGATGTTCGGATTCCAATCCCTTACTTGAAATGGAAAGAAAATTAAGGAGGAGAAATTTAAAATTAATGTGTAGAGTACAGACTGTCATCATATTTCCGGTGCTCTACAATCATATTTATCTTCACTACACAAGGTATAAAAGCTCTACCAGTAGCCAGAGACTTACAAGAAACACTACATTTTGATTCCTTAATGATTTTTTAGGCCAGCTCTCAGCTAAAAGACATATTGCTCTTAAGGAGAACGTGTCACCCCTTTGCTGCACTTGGAAGCTAAGGCTCCTGAGTGACATGTCCAGCAGTGCTTACTTTTGCTCTAAAATTGCACAACAAACCACGAGCCCCCTCCATTTCTCAAGTTTCCCTTTCTGTAAGACGGGAATTTCACACTATGCACATAAGAGCTGAAATACTGAGTCAGACCGCAGGTCTATTTACTCCCATCTCCTGCGCCAAAAGCAGTTGCTCAGAGATGACTCAGCAAACAGTCATATTCCCCCACCTTACAAGTATTTGTAGCTCACAGACTTCTCCAGCTAGGAGCAGTTTCTACGCATTTAGTAACTCTTAACAAATTTCTCTTGTATTAAAATGTTGCCATGATGTAGCAAGGAGTTTCACAGTTTAACACACTGTGATTAAAAATCATCTCCTCTTTTTCTTGAAACTGCCATTCACTGACTTCATTTCATGTCCCCCTAGATTTTTTCCGTTATCCCTTTTTTACAGGAATAATATGACTTAATATATTAGCCTTTTTATTTGCACTTAGAAATATTTGAAACTGTATAAAACTATACCAAGTTCTGAGCTATTCATATATATAATATTATGGCAAATTTTTCCTTTTTAAACTCTGACCTTCAAGTTCCGGTAAACCTTTGCACCCTGATATCCGTTTGTTGGTACTAACGTACACAGGAGTCTTCCAAAGACACAATACCTGAAATACAGTTTACATGACTTGCTAATGCTCAAGACTGTGGCTGCAGTTTATCTGCAATGTCTGCAATACAACATGATCCCAATCTTTGACAATAGACTTGAAAAAATGGGATAATTTAATATTATCTGAACCAAATGACCAGTCAGAAGCATAGTCAGTAAATAAAAAGTATTATTATTAGTAACACGTTCTGTGCAGACCAAAGACACAAACAAGTTGTGCAAAAGCAAAGGAGATTAAAGTTTTCAACACAGGCTATGAGAATACAAGAACTCTGCTCAAGTATTTGACTTGATGCTGTGTTTTAGAAGCTATTTATTAAATGGTGAGGGTTTGATAAAGGCATTTTAAGACTCACTTTTATATAAAGTACAACGTTCAGTTGTCGTGGTGGCCTCACCTGTTACTTTCTCAGCCCTTTAGCATTTCAGCTGTATAAATCATAGGCTAGTAATTATATTCTTGTCACCGAACAATGCTAACTAGTTTCTTGGGAAACAATTCAATATCCTAGCCAATTTACCCCAGGAACAAGTCAGGCCACCAGTCCCCTCTATAATAAGGCTGTAGCTTAACAACTTTTGACTACCTTTGTGTGGAATACCAAATTATCTCTTTGTGTCTTGTAGTGGAAGCTGTAGCTCATTTCTCACTTTCTTAGTTTCTCCTCAAAGACTCCGGATCCCATGCCTGTGGCTGCAGAATATATGTGAACCAGAAATTATTTACAAGTGGTGATATGCCCTTTTTTTTTTTTTTTTTGAACAGATTGAGTTTCAGAATCACATGAATTATCAGAAAAGATTATGGTTTCTGTTTTTACTTTATTAGGCATATTTTTGTTAGCATTTCCAGTAGGCGTATCTTCTGTTATCTGTCACTGTCAGATAGTGGGCTCTGCTATTTGTTATGATAGTCTGACCCCAAGTGATCTCTGTATCTAAAATTCAGCAAACATTTGCCAGTGTAATAAAAACAAAACTTGCTATAGCTTTTGAGAGCAGTGTTAGTGCTGGTAGCCATTAATGACTGGTGCCAGTCTTCCCTAATTTAGGTAGCAGCTCACAGCTCCTCAGTTTTTGCCGAATTCTTTGGAGGAAAAAAGACTCCTCTTACCACTTACTCTGTGTCTTTGTTTCTTCGCTAATAACTTTGAATGCCATCAATTAGCTTTAGCTATGCTATTAGCAAAGTCTCAAACATACCAAGTTCCAGTAGGTTTCATAAAAATACAGAGCAAGGTAGAAGACCACAGTAAGGCTCCCACTGAAGGCAGGACTGCAGCTTAAGCCAGTGACGTTATATATCAGAACACAGTCAACAGAGACATCATGAATGCTTCAAAAATAGCAAAGCTAAAACATCAGTCTTATTTGATAGCAGAAAATACAAATATGCAACAAATCCAGAGGTGATCCGGCTTTCATTGTTCTGCTGCTCACAGAACTTTTTGTTTTAAATGAATATTTTAGCTACTTAGATCCCATACTCTTTTTGACCATCCTAACTCACTATAAACAAATCGGAGAACAGATGGCCTCAGAAACACGAAGTCTCAGCATCCCTTTGTCGATGGAGGGGCATGTTATTGGAACGGGGAGGGCTATGCGAGACAGCAGAGCACACTAATAAGGCTTTATTGATTTGACAATTACTAGCAGCAATTCTAAACTTAGGCAGTTCAGCCATTTAAGAGGACCAGAAATCAGCTAAGAAAAAAGATTTCATGGACAGCTCAACCTGGTAAAAGCCAAAATATTTTACTCCTTTGAATAAAACTTACAGAAGAGAAATGTTAAATTTAAGAACATGGTACCTTCATGCTCTTTACCATGACTGTATTATTATTATTATTGCAGAGATGAATTTGATGCAACTTATTTCTTGCTTGCTCCTCTAAACCCTAGCATCCTCTTATTTCTGTGGCAGCTACAGTATTTTCACTGTGCAAAACCCAGTACTTTTCTGCTTTGTTTTACTTGTGGAGATGAAACAAATTGCAACATTTTATACTTGGGAAAAGGGACAGTAATTCAGAGAGAGAAATTAAATTATTAACAATGTTTTATACTGAATCTTGGAGACTGACTTGTTTCTTCTAACGTAATGACTTATTTTCTATCCACCTGCAAATAATTTACTGAATTTTCCAAAACTCTCTACAGTATCAAGCAGTTCAAATGGCAACTACTTAGGGAAGCTGATGCTGAAATAGCTGGACTGGTTGGGTTACCAGACTGCTGTTCTTCCTACATAGACTTCTCTTTGAGATAAAATCCACTGGCTTTTATTTACGATGACCTGATCTGTTCCTCCACATTTGTAGTTTCTGCATCATATCCTTCTAATCATGTCCTCCATTAATTGTACTTGCGGCAAGAGTTATTACATGTTCAATAATGACATGTAATTTTAGGAGAATAGTAAGACAAAAAGCATGGCTTGCTTACAGATAGATATTGTGTAAGTTACATAAATATTTTGCAACACAGTTGTGTATCAGGAAGGAGCTGTCTAACTGGATGTCCTGCAAAACATATGGACTTCTATCTCTGGGTAATCCCATTGTAACTTTGTCCTCTGAAACCTACACATATTGAGAAAATGAAAAAATGTAACAGCAGTCCTAATTAAAAGTATATTGCTTTTAGTCTAAATATTTGGTATTTTAAGAATTTTTTTTGCAGGTTTCACTAATCAAAATGCCAACATGAGTATTTACTTGGACCTTGTACAGGCCATCTGGATCGCCTGTAAAACCTGTAGATTACTTAAAAATGGGCTTACATTTTTGTTTTTTCTTCATAATAAATACTTTCAAGACTCACCTTTCTGTCAGCCAGGAAAGCTGAATATTGTTTTTACGGAGTTAACTGTAGCACTTCCTTCCTTGATGGTTAGAAAGGGCGATAGGCAGGAAAAGAACACCTTCTTTCCGAGGCCGACATGAGGTCACAATTCAAGAATGTATTTGAACGCAGCTTGCTTTTTAAGTATATACTTAAATATCAATTCAGTCAAGAGGATTTTCAAGCAGAGCGCATAAACATGTGCTTAATCAGGCACGGGTAACATTTCCTTCCCAAGCTCAGTTGACCTGACAATTAAAGGTCAGGTTTGGACTTCTTCATGCTTTTATGCTACACTGATACTAAATGGTTTTTCAGGCAATTGCATTTAATAATTTCATATAGTGAAGAGCTAGAATACAAACTTCGCATAGCTGGAAACTTTTCCAATGTGTCACTGCTATTGTACTGATACAGTAATCTGAAAAATCGTATTACTATTCGTGTGTACATGTACAATGTTTCATGTCATTTGCACACTGGTAGCACCAAGGAGTGTAATTGAAGCTGTACTAAGACAGGCATTGTATTACCCCAGAACAAGGAAAGAATCCTTGTCTCAAGGAGTTTTAAACTCAGTGGTTCTCAGGTTTCACAAGCATTTTAAGTCGATGTCAGTGCAGACTGTCATGAAAAGACAAATCCTGTAATCCCGGTCTCACGTTCTCCAGCCTCTTCAGGGCTGCTACCAGCAACTGTGCATCTCATGCAGTGAGCTACATAAGGGCACTAATCCAGCCAAAATGCAGCCTAGCAAGGGGAGATTATTCTTCAGCTTGCTGCCTTTCTTCCCCATTTGGTTTGCCATGCAGGCACACTATTATCAGAGATAGCAAAAAACATCTCACTAGCGACCAGAAGGCTTTTTTCAAAGGTAGGCTGTGCATTTAGACTGGCTTACCCCCAACTGTGAAACCGCAGCGTTAATGGTTGACTTCAGGCAGACACATTTTCTTTCCTTCAGGAATCTTTAGAAGTAGACAACTTGTGGTTTCCAACCATCAGAAACCCTCAAATATTTTACAGTATGCTTGAAATTCATTAAGCAAAATAAAAACTGTTCTTGGAGATATAAAAAAGAAATTGAGAAAAAAAATGTTATTGCAAACATGCCAAGCATTGTTAATACAACTAATTCTTTCAAAGTTTATCTTATTTTGAATTTACTGTAATGTTAAAACATAGGCTTAGCAGAACAGAACTCTTCAAGACCTCAAGCAGAAAAGCAAGCAAATATAAGTTAGTGGTTTCTAACAGTAAGACAGATTTATCGATGTGCTGCTAAATTTACTGCTTTAATACTGATGGTTTTAAATCATTGGAAATTAAAAGAGAAAAAGCACTAAACTAACACATCTTCTTCAAAGCCTGTATTTCTGTACCTACCCTCATTTGATGGGATGTGAATAATCAGTCATAGTTCTCAAAAGGATCATATTCCCTGGTAGATGATGAAAAATTTACAAAGTTGGGAAATCTTAGTCACAGTATTTGAGGGAGAGGTTAGCTTTTATAAAAATTGACTTAATCCAAACCTACATGCAGATCATTAATGCTAGTCTCTCAAAGTTTGGATTGTCTTCAGATACAGTTTTTGACTGACCATTGTCTTTGATTAGTCATAGAATTCACATAACGGAAGACAACATTTTTGAAGGCAATCTGACGACCTACCAACCATAAGTGGATTCTGCATTCAAGTCAATACCTTAATTGCAATTTAGAAAATAAATAGTCCAACCATAGCAAGTAAAAACTAAATTTTAAACTATTAAAATTTCTCTAACCTCATAAAAAAAGAAAAGAAAACAGTATCATTTTTCCCTTGTGGAGGACAAAGCATTACTTTTTATAGTAATGACTGCCACTCCCCTTTCTGGCATTAGGTCTCTCCATCTCCTGTTCCGAAGGATTTAGAAGAGTGAAAGCTTTCCATCCAACAAACGCTAGACTTCAGGACCTCATCTCTTCAACAAAAGTTGTCATTTACCAAAGCAATAGGAAATAATTTCATTAAGAGATAAAAAAGGCCCAATGCCCAAGCCAGCACCTTAAACCTGGAGCAACCCATCACTTCAAACAAATTATTAAGCATTAAGCACTAGTCAGCAATGCAAAGGAGGTCACAGTGCCAGGTCTCTCCTTGTCAACGTACAAGGAGGATTCTGAATAAGCCTTGGGGAATATCAGGATATGAAAGTGACTTGAGTTTTTTCCCCCTGCGAAACCTAAAGTCATTTGGACAACAAAAAAGTTTTCTCTGCAGACATGTGAAAAGAAACCTTTAACAAGTTAGCAAACTGAAATCCTAACAAACAGATCTGAATATTTACATTTGGATATATACACATAGCATATATGTATCTTGGAACAGATTTGTAAATGTTTCCACTGTGTATTGCTTGTAAAATCTCAGAGTCTGGAAAGGTGCCCTGAGTGCTACGTCATTGCATTTGCTGCCAGAGTAAGAAGGGGGCTAATAAAATAAGTATTAGCAAGAGAACACAATGTGAAAAGCAATTTTTTTTTTTTTTTTTTTTTTTTTAGAAGGGAGGCCTCTTCAGGTTTATGTTTTTCAGTTTTAGCCTCAAAAGGGTGGGTAAGGGAAGACAAAAGGAATGGCAGATAGCTCTCCAAATAATACATTCAGACTGATGACTTTTCACAAATGTCATTGAGGAAAAGTCGACAAAAAGAAAACCAGCATCACAATTAGAACTGTAGATGTTGAAAGTCCAGCTTATATTTTAGAGAACAACTGCTGTGAGAGAAAATGCTTTCATTGCAATTCAGATCTATTTTTAAAAGTTAATTCTTCTTAATTAAATGGATACATAACACAAAAGGTCTAAAACCTCCATGTTTCTGAAGTCATAGACCAAGGCTCATTTCATCAGTCATTCTGTGATTTAATTTTTTGTTTATCCTCACAACTATTTTGAAAATTTACTGAGGATACAGACAGTTCTGCAGATGCAGGTATTGAAAGTGACCCCATTCTAGCCAGGATGATGGCTGGAGAGAACTCATCACAATCTAATTAGCCCCTAAAAGCCCAACGTGGCCTTCTCTTCCTAATAACATTATAAACCGAAGTTCCCAAACTGTAACACTCGCACAACTAAGAGTGCACGGAGCGCTGCAAAGTGCTCTGTCTGTGCTGGACGGAAGTCGCAGCAGCCCCAGACTCTTACCTGAGCAGCAAGGGTTAAAACAGGCAGTAAGAACTGACTACCAGTGACTTATTCCCCTAAGCAACAAGAGTTTTCAGCCCCAAGGCTGCCTCGGTGTTTCCCAAAGTATCTCTGTTTGGTGTTCCCCAAAATTAGCCAATAGCTGGACTGACACCGCCAACACTGGTCAGAGAAACAAAGAGAAGTCCCTTTGAAATAGAGATCAAAGCTGGTAACACAACAAATGCTGGATGTGCCAAGGAGTGAGGCTGCAATCCCTGTTTGTGAGTTTTTATTTTTCTATTAAGAAACTCCTCCTCCCACATTTCACAAAACAGCCCTCAATGCAACTCCACAGCTTCCTGTTGCCTCCTTCCACTGCAAGGAGCTCATGCAGAGCAGAGGGTAGCAACAGGCAGCAACTAGTGACCGCTTTTCCTGGGCTTCAGTGAGGCAAGGGGAGTGCAGGTGCGGGGAGCACGGGACAAGGGGGAGCTGCTTCTGAGATGCCAGAGAGGCCCCACGTTCGCATCAGAGCTGTCACAAGAGGACCTACCTCTCTATGGCCCCCCCCCCAAGGCTTTCCCCAGGGCAGAAAAGGGAGTTGCAGTGGCCATTTGAAGGAGGCTGTCCCCGTGAAGTGGGAAGACGAAGCAAAAAAGATGGAGACAGGCCGTCTTCTGCACATGGGATGCCCAGCATTTTATGACAAATTCACTTCATGATCAAAAATACTGGATGAGAGTCACTGGCGTTATACAAGGAAGAAGTGAACATTGTTCAACACATATACACAGGCTTACCAGAAAATCTTCCAAAGTTTCTTCAGACCCGCTTGCATGAGGTTCACTTTGTTTGTTTTGTTTTTAACCAAGGGAAAGAAAAAACAGCCTCAGAGCGAAATGTTCTTCTGTCTCCACTGGTCAAGATCTTTACATGGCTTCTGTATTTCCTTACAGCTGAAACTAGCATGTAAACTATATTAAAAAAATACTAAATATAAAATATTTATTCAGAGAATTACATCAAAATGAAAACAAAGGAAATTATTGAAAAACAAACACTATAAAACATAAAAGCTTCGCTGTACTCACAGTGTAATAGGATTCCATGTACACCATCTACCCACAGGGTCAGAAAGGGGATATTAAAGGCTGTTTCATAGCATGATAATTTGCAGGACTTTAACAAAGCATTATCCATAAAATCATTGAGAATTGCTGATTCAAATACAGAAACATGTAAGCTTCACACCCTTGCACTATGCTAGTTTACACATTAGTTGCTACTATCTTTCACTGTCCTGCAAAACACGAAAAAGGGAAAATTACAAATCAGGAGCCTCACCTCTGAGGCCTTTATTCTCCTCCCACTCATGCTAGCACAACTCTGCACAGATGCTACACTTTTATGGCACTGTCACCCAATGACTAGACTTTGCTCTTCTGCCACTCTTGGTTGGTCCTGTGGTCCTACCCTGTTCCTTCCAGTGCACTGACACAAGCATTCACACAGCCAAGCTGCAAGCCAGAGCAGCAAACTAATTTGAAATGAAATAAACGCCATCTTTCACTTTCTATTGGATTAGTTTTACCCCGCATCAGTTCCTCAGTCCAATTCATGCACAGTTGCACATACCCTTGTGCTGGCACACTGGTAGAGGCAGCAACGGAGGAAGGTGAACATACTGCCAGGGGAAGGTGGGACTATTTCTCTTAGCAGCAACACCATTATGCCAGTTAAAAACAATTATTATTTATAGCCATAATAATTGCTAGTTGAAGGGGGTTTTTTGTTATCTAAGACATTTTTGTTTGGCTTTCTACTTTTATTTTAGCCAAAAGAACACAAAAGCCAAAGTAAAAAATCCACTGGAGTCCTTCCCTTGAGTCAATAAAGTCAGACAAGCTCTTTCAGCCATCACCCTTCATCTATGTCCCCTACCACTTCTTTGGGAGGAGGCCTTGTGGATGAACAGCAAATCTTCCCAGCTACTTTTCAAATTGCAGGCATTATTTCCACTACCCTAAGGGGACCCTTAATATCATATTAAGAGTGAAAGCACAAGTCTCATAACTGCTAATCATAACTGTTTAAAAGGATTGATCTCAGATAGGAGTAGTGGAAGAAACTGATTCCAGCTTGATCCTGCACAGGACAAGAAGAGTTTAGCAGGCTTCTTTGTATCCTCTCTCATCGACATGTTGTTCTGTGTGTTGACATACTTTTGCTTATCACTGGTAGCTCCCTAGACCTGGCTGGAACAGCTGCATTTCAGAAGCAAGCAATTCATGTATTTTACAGGCCAAAATTTATGAAATTCTTGATCAGTGTTTTTGTAATTGCAAAGTTGTCTAGGAGATTAAGCTTAGGGATAAGATCCAGGTCTCCAGATTTTGCCCTTATCTTGCATAGGGTTGGGAAATTTTTGCAGTAAAAAGTGATAAACAAACAGTTATGTTCTAATTATTAAGTATGCTTTTAAACTGTCAAGACTTCTTTTACCTGTCCTTTGGAGAACTGGTAAATTAATATAATTATGACTGATCAGTTGTAATGGCAGCTGTTAGTCCAACATATTCTTAATAAAAAAGGGTGCATTTACTCATATAATTTTCCTATTTGCAATGTGAAAGTCAGATGAATTATTTCCTACTCTGGATGAAGTCTAGGACTACAGAAAAAAGATTAATGTGATTGAATGCTGCGAAGTAGCACGACACTAGCAAAACAAAGCAGTTTAGTTTGTACTACTTACAGTGGTGCTCTGGCAAGTCAAAGATTAGCAGCAAGGCATGCAAAATAGTCTTTCAGGCTGGATTATCTGTTACTTCTCATCAACCATGTTAGTTGTTATCCCTCATGGACGTACCTCCCTCTCCCCTACAACAAAATAATTCTTACAATTTTCCTCACAGATGTAACATTCTAGAGTCATTTTAAAAGCTATATATCAGTTTGACTAAAGATTTACTCAACTTTCTGGCATTAATTTCCTGTGCAGACGTGTATGCAGGAATCATCCCCCTCCTGCAGTACAGACAGTGACATAAACTTGTCATGATTTAACTAGATGCCATCAGAAAAAGGTACATGGTACAAGGTACATTTGCCAAATTACTATAGCAGTGAACATCAACCTTGTGTTGCAAGAGCAAAGATATATATTTTGTTTTCTCAGATCAGTGTAGGCTTTTAGAGAAGGCAATAGCAGGGATGACTACTCTCAATCAGAGTCAGGAATGACATGACTGACTCTAATAAAAATCCGCTGAATTCCAGCAGACATGAATAAAAACAGGACCTGTGCAACCTTTTTGCCTTTTAATTCCCGTTCTTACTGAAGTTTGCAAAGGATTCAAGTTCTTAGAGGTTAGAAGTTATTTGTAGAGAACAATGAGGGTTCCTCATGAACAAAGAGGTAGCTATTAGTCTCCTGCCGTGATAATAGAGCATACTGGTGAGCCAGGTAGGACTATGCAAGAACACAGTACAGGCTCAGTAGCCAAAGTGTCAGAGAAGAAAGAGGAAGGGCTGTGAGGGATCTCGTCTGATACAAAAGTCCTAGAGATCTCAGAGTGATCTCTACCCTTTCTTTATCTGTGGCCCAAGCTGTTCTCGTAAGTCAGATCTTTTGATATCAACTTTTACAAGACTTGAACTCTACAGGCAGTAAACCCTTGTGAAGAATACCAATTTGACGCAAGCATACAAAGTAATATCAACAGTTGCAGCTTGTCCTGATCCAAAATGAACATTCAGTGGGCATTTAGCCCTCCTCCAAACAATAAAGCCCTTATATATGACAATACATCAGGCTCTCACATGAAATACATGCCCTAATCCCTGCCACAAAGACGATACCACAAAACTGAAAATAGAAACACTACAGAAATTAAGAAAAAATTTCACTAAATTCTGCAGAAATTCTTCAAGATACTGTTCCCAGACACCATTACTCAGAAACTGCCCAGATATTAAGATAAGAATGAGAGCCACGGGCTCAGCCACATCAAGCTGAAATGAAGGAATAAGGAGCAATCTGCTGCCTTTACACTACATTTCGGCATCAAGGCAAAACAGAAAGGAAAAGAGGAAGGCAAAGCATACACTGCAAAATTGCTAGTGCTCGGAAACCTCTGGCTGTATGGCCATGAACATATGAGCAGCAACAGTGTGAATGTGTAATCAAAGCAGCCAGTTAAAGGACTGCTGGTCTCCTAAATCCCAGGATATCCTTTCAAGTAGGTTCACACCCTTACCTGCTCTGCAAAACTGTTTCCTGATTTTTCACTCAACTAGTCCTTCACAGTTCAAACTGTCTCCACAAATTCTACCACCTGAGAAGCAACAGGCTTTCTGTGCCAGTGCTACGCGTTGTTTTTTTAGGATCTCAGCACCTCGCCCAAAACATTTTCCAGCTAATAGGAATCTGGAAAATCAGGCCCTACCTATCCACAGTGTATAGATACGCCAGCAGATGGAAAGGTCAGATGACTGCAGTGACTCTACTGTTTATGTTTTGTTTTGTTTTAAAAAAACTTTTCAGTCTTCCCTTAGATAATTACAGGTTTCATATTCTCACCTTCGAGGTTTATTTTCAAAACACTTTTGTCACTAAAGCTGTTTCTTTCCAAATTATCTGCTTGCCAACAGCAATTGAGCGACAACAGCAGTTACATGATGGAGAAGAAATATACAAAACATTCTCTTCTGGCATACAAAATGTTAATTTTTAACTACTTTTTTCTCTTAAAATTATAAAAATAAACATGTAAGTTAACCTGCCTCGACATTATCATGACATTTACCTAACATAAGCTTAAAACAAGACATTTGGCATATTCAACAAAAGAAAAATAAGAGCTTTCTTATACACGAAAACGTGCATGAGGCCGGCAAAAGCAGATAATCACATGCAAAGCAGTTAAAGGAAATATTTAGATTAAAAAAAAATCTGAGGCACAGACAAATGATGCAATTTTATTCTTCTCCTCGTGTTGTTTAAGGAGGGTTGCTTACATACCAGGTTAGTCTTTTTCCTCCCTGATTCTTCACCACATACATATCAAAACCAGTAAGTCTAGCAAATCTACTTTTTCCCCTAGACACCCTCCACCAGAAACCTTTCTTAAAAAAATATTGAGAGAAGCTGTCAAAGACGGACTGAATTCCCCCAATATTCATCCAACATTTAGCAAAATGTTTTTTGGATGCTAGTATTAGACTACAATTAAAACAGCTATCACAATAAAGATTCCATCACCTCTTGGATAATTGAATTGCTATCATTTTTAGAAAAAAATTTGGGACTGACTCTTATCAAATATATCCCATTAAGTTTGGCCATGCTGCACATATTCAATCGAACCTGGAAATCAATCAACATTAAAATGGTATTAAGAGAAAATTCAGTAGTTGTATACTTGGTATTTGCCTGTACAATTCTAATCAAAGCTGTGTAAAACAACATAGCGAAAATATAGCTTTTGATAACTGCGTGAGTGCTCATGACTTTGATGGTGTTTTCAGAACAAGGGGTTATGTATGAATGCTAAAGAGCCTGCCTCAAGAAGATCAGGTTAGACAGGCAAAAAGCAGAAAGTTCATCGAGTATCAGCTGAACAGGATGGCTTTACCTGAGAAACATTACATTGGAAGAATTGCTCCTTTTGCCCCCCTTTTATATTTCTAATCTGGAATACAATTCTCTTAACAAGTTTTAGATATTGCTGGCCTGTTGTGTGGGATGAAGACCAAGCGTTCAGGAAAAAGAAAAGTTTTATCTGACAGACAACTGAGAAGGCATCTGCTGTTCCACTTGCAATTCTGCGTGGAAGTGTTTGATTCAGCTGATTTTGGGGAGGGAGGAACAGCGTGAGCAGCTGCAGCAGGGGAGGACCAGCTCATCCCCCTGAGCTCAGGCAGCTCCCACTCAGGGCTTTCTACACCCCAGCCCCAGGGCAGCTGGGCCTCCCTAGTAAGGAGGGGGAAACGGGCAAACTGCTTTAATTTGCATTAGCTGACACCAATGCCCAAGCAGCCACCCAAAAACCATGCTCTAAATAGAAACAGAAACTGTACAAGCGCTACATAAGAGCTTTGCTCGGAAACCTGAGCATGAGCCTGACAGGTAACTGGTGTTCACTTTGTGCGTTGCCTGAAGAGCACACACAGCCATCTCAACAGGACGCGTGCTGATGCCTCCTCTTCACTGAATAAGGCTGTGAGGACTGAACACTACAGGCATAGGTGAACCCTTTTCCCCCTAACCTCGCTTGCTGCTATTCCCACTGAAATCAAGAGGTAACGACTGGAACAACAGCAGGAGATCAGGGCTCAATCTTGAACAAACATGTCTAGCTGAATGGAAACGGTGAATCACATTTTCTGTATTTTTAGGTGAATACTTGTTTCTTTTTATAAAGTGATTTATTTAAAGCTGTTCTTCAGACTAAGCTTTTCCACATATCACAGTGAAAAAATAAATAA
Organism: Struthio camelus; assembly: GCF_040807025.1. Taxonomy (NCBI): domain Eukaryota; kingdom Metazoa; phylum Chordata; class Aves; order Struthioniformes; family Struthionidae; genus Struthio; species Struthio camelus. The sequence goes on from NC_090946.1 coordinate 31,875,061, forward strand.
AAAATGATCATTCTTTTCAATGCATGTCGGACTCATTTTCACTATCTTGTTTTTAAAAAGCATGAAACTATTAGTTTTTGAGATGATGCAAAACTAAACCTGCTGCTCTGAAAAGCCTGTAATTAAGAAGGCTGTAATCATTTTTCGCTATCTGGCTTCTTTTCAAAACGCACGTCATTCTTTTGTTCCCCCTGCAGTATATTCTCATGGCAGCAGCAACCATGCTGATCCTAACCATTAATTATTGTTTAGGAGAACAGAAAGGAGAAGGGCAAATGGAAGGAAGAGAGCAAAAGAAACAGCATACAATTCCACAAAACACCTCCCTGGGATATCCGAAAAAGCAGCATACAAATACCTAACCACACAACACTGATCAGAGGATTTATCTCTTCCTTTTAAAGGACCAAATACTCTAACTGGAATTTTTAATCCCTCAGTCTGAGGAAGATATTGACATCAAAATCTACTTTTAGCTAAGCAATAAAACTACAACAAAATCACAGCTACAAGCGAAAAAAGAAAAATAGGAACCTTTTAGCAGGCTATTCTGCAAGTGTCTCAGAGAGGTGGCCCAGTCTTTACCAACTCTGACATTTACTTCTACGCAATTAAAAACTATCCTGCATATCAGTGAAGTTCTGGTGTCACCTCTTTAGGTTCTAGTGAAGGCTTTTAGTCATCTAATGACTAGACAGATGCCTAATGTTGGGAACAAGCAGAGCCACTAACTTGTACCGTGACCTTCTAAGCATTAGTTACTTGCTAGAGATTTTCACGTGAAAAAGTTGGCATCTATAGAGCTGTCTTCCCTTAAAAGTCTTAGTAATTCAGAATTGTTTCAAAAAACTTCTAGAGCAATCAGGTTTGTCTGTACTATTTGACACTTAGCCTTACTATTTAACTTGCATTTAATAACATTCTGTCTGGCTGAAGTGAAAGTTAAAATCAGGACTGGTCAGAAGAACAATTTTTTTTTTTTTTGAAGTCTATAAAAATCGTACATGTTTGGCACTTAATACAGAATGATCTGAGGCACCACAGGGTGAGATTTGTGCTATCAGATCTTGTTTGTATTCCCTATCCAACTTGTGTCCAGAGCCATGTCTCTGCAAGCCAGCTCCAGTTTAAAAGACAGGCAGCTGTCTTAGAGCAGTGCAATGAGAAGCTGAGAGCCTTGGCTTACTAGCTCAGGTACAATAACATGCTAATGCAGCTGTGTACGTTTTGCATTGGTGCTGACTCAGGCCCAATTAGCTCAAGGCAGGGGCAACACAAGCCACAGGTTATCTGTAAAAAATAAAAAATAAAAAGAAAATCATGCAATGCATCCGAAGTGTCATAAAGATTATTCACACGTATGGTTAACATTAAAGCACTTACAGGCCAAAGATGCCAAACATGCAAGCTGATAACAGTTTAAACTGATCTAGTTATGCTCTGCCATATATTACAGTAGGAATAGGTTTAAGTTAAGGGATAAAAGTGTCTGATGGAAAGATACTCAAATTCAAAACAATTCATACCTGCTCTAGACATCTAAATCACTTCCATCTGGTAAATACTATAACAGCAAAGAGATACTGCAAGGCTTTATTACAAGAAAACTATAATTGTGCAAGAAGAAACGATAAAGTTCTGCAAAGAATATGGACTTCAAAAGAAAAGAAAAAGCACTCACAAAAATAAAAAGTCAGTATTTCCCTTCATGAGGAATAAAATCCTAGAAAATAGATGATGCCTAGTATGGTGCAGCAGGACAAATGTTTTAACGGTTGGGGATTGCTCCTCAGTCTTCCTCTATGAAGAATGCAATATGTATACCACCTTACATGTTGTACTTTTGTACATCCTTGATTCAGCTGGAAAATTCTCTTTTACTGCAGTAAAACTCAAGGCTAGGCTAGTCCATCTCATTCTCTTACAAACTTTGAGCAGTTTTCAGGATGCACTCTAATCTTCCCCCAGTTCTGAAAACACTTTTTTCCCCGACCATTTATTGTGTCCAGGCTCTCATAAAGTCTGAGTATGGATTAACATTTTATAGAAGGCACAGAAGCAGCCACATGAAGCCCATTTTAACTACTTAGTGAAAATATAGACCTTTTCACAGAGACAATGAAACGTGGGAAAAAGTCTATTCTTGTAACACCTCTGAAGTCATTACTCTTGAGAAAAGTTTGCTATTCCAGCTAAAAAAGTGGAATCATTTTAGTCATCAACCTAGGGACAGAACGAAGAGGCCAAACAAAGCATGATCCACTGCCGTCAGGTTAAAGGCTGATCTGAACCACCTCCCTGTCAAGATTTTGCCCCATGAGTCAAAATGATTTCTTGAAATGTGAGACACTACCATAGCAACAGCTTATCATAAACCTGTTAATTACTTTTTTCCAAACCTCTAAGAGAACACCCAAGGGCTCAGTATGATGGATTTTCAGATTTAGGCCTTCAGGAATCAGCATTGAAAGAAGGGTGAGACTGCTATACTGGGGCAACTACAAACAAGAACTGACTGACATGAAAAACGTCAAGAAGCTTTTGCGGGGTGAGGGTTTCCTTGCTGGTGGGGAGCTGTAAGTATTTACTTTAGGTACAAATACAGTTAAAAGTAAGATTGGAAAGTTGGGAAAACACCGTTAAGGTATCTAATTCTTTTGTTGGTTCTATTCTTCTGCATTCCTTTTTTTTTTTTAAATATGCGGTATATAATAATTTAATATGCTGTCTCATAATATTTTAGCCACAAGCTTAGTTAAGACAGAAAGATAAACAGCAACAGCATGATCTTGATTCTCTCCTATGTGATCTGCTTCCTTGTTGTAATAAGCCGAAGTCAGAGAGGTCTCTAAAAGGTCGAAAAACCTTTACAGAAACTATAAATGAATAAAGGATTAGTACTTTTCTTGGCTACAAACAAGCAGAAAAGAGACTGAAGGCCTCCTCGATATTGCTACTCTAGATAAGTTTTATTAGGGCACCGCAGATAAAAAAATAAATCATACACCATTTTGCTCTGCAGCTCACCAAAGCTTTTAATACAAAAAGGGAAGAACAACTTCCATGGGACTGCGAGCTGGATTCGCTCATAAGAGCTCATCAGCACCAGACTGCAGTAACAGACTTAAAGCCTTTATCAACACAGCTGCCTCTTTATTTCAGAGAAATTGAATCAAAAGAATGGGCATGCATTAGAAGTAGATGCTGAATCAGAGCATTAGGAAAACAATTTCTCCGTTAGGAAACTCAATGTGGTGATTTAATAAAAATGAGATACACGATCAGTCAGTATTTTTGGAAAAGATTTCAAACTGTTGGGATAGTGGAAACAAAAAAGGCCTCTTGGCATTTTGATTAAAACATTTCCCAGGTTTGGCTGCATGCATGCTTAATATTAAAGAGTGTCACAAAGGAAATGGAAGCTTTGTTTTTATAGCTCAGGTCATTATAATGGCAATTGAATGATATATCCTTCAGGTTTGTTCCATCATAATTTGATTTTTAAAATGAAGCAACTGAGTATTGCTTCTGGATAGAAATACTGCTATCACAATATAACGTGTTCTCTAAATGTATTAGGTACGTGCCTCGTGTACCTGACACACTGTTTGTTCCTCAATTACTCTATGTCATCTCCAATCAGTCACCTAGTTTTCTCATAAGAAAAATCAAAAAAGAAGTTTTTATATCCTTTATTTTCAGATAGTAAAATGAAACTTGAAGCTTGACTTCATAATCTCTAGAAGACTCTTTCTGCATATATTGTCGCATGAAAACAAAAGCTAAAGGAAATGGGACCAGCTTTGCAAATTGTTTGAGGATGATTTAAACTGAAAGAATCATACCTCAACTATTATTTTATAAATTTAAGCATTAAAAATACCCTTGCTTTACTTTGAGTTTTTTGCAGCAATAGCCACATTTGCCAAATTAAATGGGAATATGGAAACCCAGGATGTGTATCCTGGCAATGAAACACAATTACAGGCCACGTAGGCATGCCCAAGGTGGCTTTAAACCAGTATAATAATGATCAGTAGCACAGAGCTAAGCACAGGCCACAATATTCACTCCAGAAAGAGCATAAAAGCTCAGGCAGGTAGCCTATGCCATGAGCTTTGCACTGATGTTGATGTTCTTTAATCAGTAGGAAAGCTGCATGGTACAAAATCAGGCTGGGGTATGTTTGCAAGAATCTACACATCTGCATTCATGCTCTTCCGCAAGGAACATGCAGTCTATGTACACTTCACATTTGAATTCATAAAGAAAAAGGAGTGATGGATATTCAGTCACTGCTATGCCACTTGCAGTGCTTAGTCATTCTAAGTCTTTCTGTCATTTCCTATATCTAATCAGAGATAACAGAGGAATCTCTATAAAATCCTTTATAAATTAACACAAGACACAGAAAATATAGCAATATGTAGACATCTGGAAGCTAAGAAATCCATACATTTGCAGACCCGATAAATAAACAAGAAGAAAATGCACTAAGGAATCAAAACTTATTCACCTGGTCAATTGCATTTATTCATAACATTTTACAGCAAAAGAAATGAATCAAATTAGCTCATTTAAATGGAAAACAGTCATTTTTAAAATAAAAAAAAATCTATACTTGCTATACCTGTTTATTAGGAAATGATACAATGAAAAGATTTGGTCTATACCTGTAGAGTGATATCCCTCCCCAAGAAAAAATATTATATATTGAAACTCAGGAAAAAAAAGTTCTCAGTACACATACAATTTGTTTTCTAGATCCCATACTTTTCTGAATAAAGAAACTCATAGCCTCAGATAATTAGAAAAATATATATACACATCCCTTATCACGAGGTTTATTACATGATTGAAATACTACTTCATAAAACAAAACACTGTTAGGTATAAACAGAAAAACAGGGACCCATCTGAATGCTGCAGTAACTACTGCAAAAAAATGATACATTCCCTGTCTGAGCACTGATTCATTTTTTGTTTGTGCACTCAGACTCCTGTTTGCTAGCCCACAGCTAGCCACGGGCCACGTTCACTTCTGCTGTAACAACGTTCAGCACCACTGAGGTGCAAAAACTGACTATGAATTAAGCTAAGGAAACTGCATGGATGCTCTGTAGGAAATGCCAGTTTATGAATCATGGCTAAAGGAAATAGGCCAAACTGAGGCAATGAAATTGTAATTTAACTTTACATACAGATCCTCTAATCTCAAGGACATCAAATTAGTTACTTCTAAATGTGCACCTCGCTGCTGTCAAGTAAAAGCTGTAGCGCCCATCAATTCAAATCAAATCTAAGGGAATGTCTTGCAAAGAAGCTAGAAGAAAATTATGAGACTAGAAAAATAAGTAGGAGTAGCCAAGATAGAGCAAATAGGCATTTCTCTCTTCATAGGTTGGATCCTCTCCCACACCTACTCTGTCATGGCACAACCTCATTGACTTTGATGGAATTATGCCTAGGCACAAAGTGACAGGTTAAACAGGTCATCACTCAGAGCTGTCAACATGCGAGGTACCAGTTCACAGTCTCTGCTCTTTAAGATGTCCTCAGATCCATAAATTACACATTTTAACTTATCTCCCATAATAGCCAGACCTCTATATGGTCACCCCCTAACCTTAATGCAGTAACAGGGATACTCGGGTATGGAAAACTGCGTAACCAGGACAGTAGGAACTCTGCACAATTTGATATCCCCAAGTCGGCTGAGTTCACAGCAGTAAGTGTCACAAGCCTGCTGGCCTCCACCTGCCAAGTCGGGCATACCAGACCACATGTGGGATATATAGTTTACTCATATTCATGTTCCTTCAGCCCACCTTAAGAGCAGAACAGTAGTGTAATCGTTATTTGTCTCCATCCATCGCCCCTTTCCCCCCATGAAGAAAGCAAACTAAAGCAGTGGGTCATACGCAATGGCAAGCGCCTTGCAATGCAGCTGCTGTCAAGCAGGTGCCTATGGCAAACACCAAAACCTTTTAACAGTGAGCTGCATGCCAAAATAATACAAGTAATACACAACCATGCTGGACCCTCATGCTGAACTTCTTAGCTAGTTGAGATAGTCTGAAAAGCTAAAAGACAGATCAAGTGAAAATATGACAGGTAAGGTTCTCAGCCATGAACATCATTTATAGACAGGCATTTCTTGGTCACTGCGCATCTTGGCCTTATACCAAGAATACGTTCACGTAAAAGGCAGGTGCTTAGTACCAATATCAGCTGCTCAAATGCCTCTTTATGCTTAAATCACAGTCAGGTAAATACTGTAAAACCTTCTGCTGCTCAGTGAAAAGTAGAAATCGCTATTTAAACTAGTAGGTATTGCAGAACACCTACAGGTAGAAAGCACTGAAAACATGACTTTGGTATGTTATAATCATAATTTTAAAAAACCTCAAGAAAAAGGAGGGATGTTTCTTAAATTACTCTTTTCTCTTCCTTCCACCCCCACGTATTTCAGGCAGCGTCCTGTTTCCACTTCCATTATCTGGTGAAGTACAAAGAAAACAAGCTATACATTCTGCATCCCCCTGATCTGCCTTTGTACCTCAAAAAGCAACCATATAAAACTAACGGAAGTGTCCGCGATGTTATCAAACAGCAAATACCCCACGGTGATTCCTCATGTTGTACGCTGCCTTTACACGCACAGTTCTAACCTTCTTGCACACCCATTACTTCCATTAATAGCAAAAGCATTTGTTATTTGGTGTTGATTGATTAACTTTAATGGAAACACTTGTATGTATCAGGGGAAGATCACATACAAAAGCTTTTAAAAAACTAGAGCAAGGTCTTCTCAGGACATTGTGAAGGGAAACAGACTAAGATTTAGTTTGCAAGATAAATACACTAACAGCAACCAGGAAATTTAACTTTTTGATCGTCTCATCTCCCTGGGTTTCATCTGTCTTGTTAAATTGTATCTGGGTTCAACACCTCTAAATATATTGCCAAATTAAATGAGCTGTCAGTTAAAAGTGCTGCAAAGATGTACTGGAGGATCACCATTTACATTTCACAAATTACACTACATTCATTCAAGTCCTCTCTTACTCCCTTTGGTTTGGGGTAAGGAACCTTAGGAAACTCAAGGATTTTCATAACATAGCATCCAGTATATTCAGCAGGAATACAAATCTCCCTCTCTCAAACCACCCATTGTTGTACTCTGACCAGAAAATATTACCATGTAAGGCACTCTGAATACAGATGCCACTAATGCGGTTGTGTTCAGAGGTCCTCCTTACTTCCCAGATGTTTCGGAAGCTGGTGAAGACTTGTTCAGACCACAAATCCCCTATCAGGTACAGAAACAAAGGAGACGCAGGGCCTGGAGGCCTGAGCTGTACACAGGAGGATGCAGACACCACAGCTCAGGTTCTGGTTATCAATATCTCCCTCCCTATTACTACAACATTTCCTTTACAAAGTATTTTCCTTCACAAAGTTTGGGAGATCGAGATCACTCATAATGTTTGGCTTACACTACTATTTTTTATTCAGATTTAGCTTAATAACTAATTTCTTACCCTGAATCAGAATAGTTGCGCTAATTTGATTTTCCTTTACAACTTACTGGCCAATAAGCAAAGGCAAAAACACTCAGTGCTGATGTAATATCTTAATAACCATATCACTCATTTTACTAAAAATAGTAGATACAACAGAATGTACCAATAATCTTTGCTTACAAATTAGAAGCTGGGTCTAGAAATATAAAACATTGGCTCTTACTAATGTTAAATAGTAAATACCAACTCAGCTACTTGCTGACATTTTCCATTAAATACTGACTTTATTTTGTGTAGTGATAAGAAACTAAGAACATCTTGATCCATTTACACGCTCCACTCGTGATAAGGTTTTCTACTATTTATACAATTTCTCTACAATTTTTAATAGAAACTGATGGACTAGACTTGCAAATCACATACAGAGAAGCAGTCCCCTTAGTGCAGAGCACAACTCCTAGGAGCGACCGCACCTACGCTGCCTAAAGATGCTCTTTTTGAAAAAACGATTATGGTACATTCTGAACTCCTAACAGTTACATGGTCTTAGACAATTCTGTAAAGCAATGTATTAAAGTGCTGCTCTTCCACATCTCAGCATACAAGTCAGCTGTGATATATCTATATTGTCTGATAAGGGAGAAAACATTTGCAAATAGTAGTACCAAAAAGACAAGCTGGATCATCCAGTCATTTTATAGGCCTGCTCACTGACACAAATAGGTTACCTAATGATCACTGGAAAATTCAGAGAATCAGAGCTGCAGGAATTTTTTGGCAAATAATTTATTTGTTAAAACATAATTTTGGCAAAACCATCCCTAGTCATAAGTTTGAACTGAATGTACCAAACAGTATAAATTAAAAAATGACTCTCATGGGCAAAATCAGAAATTTGAAAGTAAGGAGGCAGTGGTGGTTTTGAACTACACAGCAACATCTCTCACCAGGATGCGAGACCTGGGTTCAAATTCTTGGTTGGCCTCATTCCAAGCTGTTACTCGAACTTAAGCTTCGCACAAACCTGCTAAATGTTGTAATCACAAGTTCATGTAGTATTTCAAGGTGGCTCCTCGGCTATCATCCCTGCTGACAGTATTTCACTTTGTACAAAATTCCTCATGTTCTTTGAACAAAAGGTAGTGAGACAGTGACTTTACTGTCTGCTGTCTAGGGCATTCATCTGGAGGTGAGACAGTAAGTCCTTGCTCTAATCATCACTTCATCACATTAGGAGATGTGGGTTCACATCTCATGACTTGAAGATGGGGAGCTGAACCAGATTCTCCCACGTGCTAGGTAAACACCTTCATCATTAGGCTAGCAAGCTCCTCCTGCTCCAGCTCGCTCATTCTATGAACAGTGGTTGTACCATCATTTGTTTAGATTCCTGAAATGGAACTAAAACAACGCACATAAAACAAAGTAAAAGCTGAATTTTGTTCTCTCATCTCTTTATCCTGCCTCATCCCCATTTGACAAAGCAAATTTAAAAGTGCCAGTTTTAATTGATACTCCATGGAATAAATAATGCCAGCATTCTTCTGGACAAGTGTCTTTTGCATTTCGTGCTCTAGATAACAGGCATGTGCTAGTGCAAAACAGAAATAAAGCCTGTAATTGTTAGTCCACTCCATTAGTTACAAGCACTGCAATAACTGGAGTTTTAGAGTGGGATTAATGCTCAAGTTCAAAGAAAAATGAATATGCAGATTCACTGTAGTTGAAGTTGCTAATTAATTGCATTCTTTCTTTATCTTGGAGTGTTTCATCATGTGAAAACGTGAGTGACCACTGCTAAATATAGAATGCCTTTGAGAAGTAGATTTAACAACTCCACTTAGTAACATTTTAAGCTCAAATATCAGATACAAGAATGCTTCCTGGTGTGTGTACGAAATACACACTAGCCTACGCGATGAAGCACCCAGGTATCAGAGACTAGTAGAAAAGGTAAAAGCTTTGTTTGCAGTTTTAGCCATCTGAAGGAAGAAATACCACTAATATTTAAAGGTTAGTAAAACTGAACAAGGGGCAGGTCTTCATAACGCAGCTTATATAAGGGCATTTCAAAATCATCTTTGAATTCTCCCAGGGCTAAGGTGTAGATGGCAATTTTGCTCCTCAGTGTAATGAGAAATTTTGTAATACCTAGAATTCCTGCTACAGATTGAACCTACCTCTGAATGAACTTCAAATGTGTTTAAAATTGACCTGCCCTGCTTAAAAGATGAGGGGGAAAGTATTAATATAGTATTGTAGCTAGTGCAGAGCACTTTTCTCTCTCCATTTTCTGCTCTAAAGTATGTGCCATCTTTCCACAGCACACTCAAGACTGATTCACTGACCCTATGATGAAATCTGCTTACATAGTCTCTTAAATAGCCTTTTTACCCTTTTCTGTTATCATCACCATGATTGCAGCCCTAGGTCTTTTGATCTGAAGGTCATAATAGTTTCAAGCCTTGAAAAAAATGTCAAGTAGTATCTAAAAGGCCTCGCTTTATTTGCTTCCAACCACTTCAGGAGGGCTAAACCTTCATTTACTGATATAGTTAGGAATGTTCCTTCATTCAGTTCTTACCATAGCAACTGAGTGAGTGAAATGCTAATGGAGAAGGAAAAAAAAAAAAAAAAAAAAAGATTTTTTCTATCATTCATGTTAATCTAAGGTTTAAGAAGTTAGGAACAATTGGAAGCAGACTACAGATTGAGAAGTAAGCCATACATTAATATCTTAATATTTAAGTAGCTTGCAGTCCTGGGGAGGCTGTTGCTCATAGTGCTCTCACATCTGAAAAGAATGCCAGGACCAGTCAGTCACTGATGTTTCATCATGAATTTCTGATGCAGGCCATATCCTGAAAGCCTAATTTCCTGAAGTTTTCTTTTAAGTACAGAAAACACATCCAGCTTCCCATCACACTTGAACTTTTTATACTTTTAGTCCCTGCCACCTCCAAGGTCCACTCTGCCTTGCGACCTGCCTTCCCACTCGGGCCTGTGTGAAAGCCCATCATGGGCCCTTCAGGCTGGCACAGCCGGAGCACATGCTGGACAAGACTTGATACAGATAGAAGAACTGGACCACAACAGTTGTTCCCTTCCAAATCCTTCACTATAAGGACACAAAACTCTCTATAAAGCACAGTGCCGACTCCAAAAATCCCTGCTGAAAGAAAGTAACTGAACCTAGCCATAACTGAGTAGGAGAACACCACTCAGTACTGGTCCCGCCACAGCTTCTCAGGAACTTCAGGACAATAATCACTTTTTCCAGAAAAAGCTTCCTTGGCTTAGAGAACTTACAATTCTAGAGATGTCTAGAGACACTGTGCAACTCCTTCCTCCACATCATGGGACTTATAAATTCAGTAAATCTCAATAAGAGAGCAGAAATGCTCCCAAGGACTCTCAAATAAAGTGATGAGGGGAAACGATTATTTTCCTTATGTAGGAAAACTCTCAAAATAATTGAACAGAAGAGATCAAATCAAAACATAGGCATTATAACAAACATCACAAAGTGGCATGTATAGGATCACAGGCTTCTAAGACCTTAAACTACCAGTACTGTGACGTACATACTCCTGCTCTGCAGAGTGCAGATTTTTGGTCCTGGTTTGTTTACGCTAATTTTGTTAAACAAAATATCAGAACCCCTCAGGACAACAATCAAAGGTTCATGCTAAGGCTTCTACCCATACCCTCCAATCTCCCCCCTCCACGTACTTTGGTAAGAGACATCATCTCTAAATTTACTGCAGGGAAAAACAGTCTAAAAAACCAGCAAAGAGTAAGAAGCTGATTGCATAGGTAGACAGAAACGGGCAAAATTAGCTTTTCTGCCTTTTTGACTCCATGAATATATTTCATCTTCATAAAGATTAGTAACTTTGGGGGGTTGGGTTTTGTTTTTGTTTTTTTAAGCAGCCAGCACCATCCTGCTGACGCAGGAGCTGCTTAATTTGAAGCACCAAAGAGAAAAGCATTGCTACAGCAGTGCCTCTCACCTCCCACACACCCAGTACCTACTGTACCGCACTGTGCATTCCAGCTCCCAGCAGCATTCTCCAGCAGCAGCGCCAGGAAACTATTTACCCAAGGAAATAACTATGATAAGAGGATAAAAATAGCCTGAAATGATGGAAAGCATTTTGTTGATAGACATGTTGAAAAGAAAGGAAATGAAGCTGTTAAAAAGATAGAACATGGAGCAAGGCACAGAAGGGGGGGGAAATATTCCTTTCATTACAGCAGGAGATCTGGCAAGGGCCATGCATTTTTTACTCTGCTGCACTTGTGTACTGCAGTTTACACTGATGGTTGGTCAAGCTCCAAAGCAAGCTAATTCCCCTTGACAGAAGGCCTATTGCTAAGACTTTGCCTTAAATAGTTTGCCCATTCACTTCTCTCCCAGAACTAGTAGGTCAATAAACCATGCATATACCTTGCTTTGAGATGCATGGTAAACAAACCCATGTGTACACTCTAGTCTCTCTTACTGCTCATGGACTTTGTTTTCATTAAATCTTACGCATTTCAAATAAAACACATTCACAGATTTGACAGCTTATGGAGGAGTACATTAATACCCTTACAGACTATTTTTGTTGGCAGCTTTTATTTATACAAAGTTGTTCTCCATGCAGGGGAAAAAAACAAACAGCAAAAAAATGACAGCAGTACAGGAACAGAGAAACAGGTGCATACTTCATCTGAAATTATGTCACTTACTTTGATGACTAAATAATTTACATGACCAAAGTAGGTAAATACAGCAGATTATTTTTGCCTTTCCTTTTCAAATACTGATGATGTAGAAGAGAAATGACAAGGTGCCTTCATATTGCAAGGTAAATTGAAGTGCATAAAATATACCACCTACTGACTGCCAAGGAACTCTAGGAGGACACACATGAGAGCACAATACTCTAAGGTTTGCCTTCTTGAATTGTTTCATAGATCTACATATTAAGGCCAGAATCAGTCTGAGTATTTGTTTGGACCTTCTGTGAAAACAGATTCTATGAGCGTCACCTACATCTGCATCAATAAATAGTGGTGGAAATGAAACATAGTTTTAGAATAGCACAGCACTGTGATATAACACACACCATGTGCTGTGCTAAGTTGCAAAACTGACCTTCCCTGAATTTCCATTCCAGATGGACGTAGTTACTTCTCTCTTGAAAGGACTGTACCTATTAATCAGCCCCTGAATGAGGCTCTAGAAATACTCCTCCTTCAGTTTGTGAAGTAAGCCCACAGATTGAGGTCAACCCTAGTAAGTTATTCCTAAGTCCAAACACATTTTCTGATAAAAATCCAGGTGAAGATAGTCACATCTTCCAGCATACTTCTTAGATCTTTTTCTAGTAGTAACTACTAAAATAGCATGCAAGGCACCAGGAATTTAAAAAAAAAAATTGTTTAACTTACGAGTATATTGCTGGAAATCAGTAAATAGAATGCTCAGATTGAATTTCACAAAAAATTTCAGAGCGACAGAATCAATTTTTTGTGGTTATCCATAGGAACAATCCTGGGGTGGGGTGGGGGGTTGCTTTTATTTTTAAGATGCACTGGAAGACGATCATTTCAGTTCACCCAGATCACGTGCAGAATGGTCACTCTAAGAACATGATGCAATAGTGCCATCTTGCTTGCTTGTTTTCAAGTCAGAATTACCCAGATTAGGCTGCAGCCTCACAAGATGAGCCAATAGCAAATTTCAAACAAGGCCCAGAGGAGTTTTACTGGTTTACCAGCCATGCAGAAGCAACAGTGTAGCTACTAGTGGATTCAGTGAAAGCTCAGACACATTATCAGTTCCTATCCAAATAGTGGGTGATGGAGTTATGAAGGTGAAGTCAATTAGCACTTTTTTGTTGTTGTTGTTGAATTATCCCAACATGAGGTAATGGACTAGGTAACTAAATCTGTAATTATTAAGAGATCAACAGCAGAAACAGAAGTTATTGTCACACTGTTAAGAATTTCTGCCTCTACTTAAACTTTGAGAACTTTGCTAATATTTCTCAGAAGGAAGCTTGTGAGAAGAAGCACTATGCATCTAAAAATAAAATAACCCATTTCCTCTAGTGGCATTTGGCATTCCCATTTTAAAAGCAAAAACATACATTGCATTTTGAAACTGTTTGGAATGGCATACATTCAAGATTCACAGCTACGCCAGCTAATATGTACTGACAAATTAACGCTTGTAAAAAACCTTCTCCTGTAGTATTGTTGTTGAATTAAAAAGGAATAGCTGATCATACAATAATCAAAGGTACAAGTGAGCGACCATGGCTCTGTAGAACCAATCCTAACAACTTACATTTACAGTATATATCCTTAAGCCACATTTAATTTGAATTTTCAATGTGTCAGTGTATCAATAAAACATAAAATTGGAAAGCAGTTCCTGGACAAAATTAATATTTGAGTGAAAGCTGAATGAGAAATGTGTAACAAGTAGCTCTTACATATGCATTAGATACCCACTGTGGCTTTGCTCATCTACAATCATTTCAACTGTAGAATAGATACTGCTGTCCCTCAAGTGATGGACATTTGGTCTACTTTAGGAAAGCGTTCCTACTCAGGAACGTAAGCGCATACGAATTCATGCCAACAAAGTCAGTGATACTTAGGTATATATTTATTTCAAATACTTGCTTTAGTGGGTTTTGTTTTGTTTTTATATCTGAGCTGTGAGAGCTGGATCAACTGCTCAAGTTGATGTAATCACACTGATTCAACAGAAGGTTCATGTGGCATATTTAAAGCACCTGTGTACATTAGAGACATGAGCCACTAAAAGGCAGCCATTTCATAATATGGGAAATAGGTTGCTGGACAGCTGAATGTTAAATAAAAAGCATCCACATTTGGACAGTGCATGGGGGGGGGGGGGTGAGGGGAATAGGCTGTTTCCATTTTTACTTTAAAGGGAGAAGAAAATATTGGAATATAATCTAGACTAAAATATTTACATCACAATTACAAATATTACAGAAAGAACATTCTATTGCACTGTCTTCAGCCTTCCTCTCATCCCTAAAAGCACCACAGAATGAATAGTTTCAGAATAGATTTTGTAATCACACATCTGCAAGAACAAATAACAAACATGTTTGCCATTTTATTTGCAGTTATTTGAAACACTGAAAACTTATTTTAGGAAGCTCTATTTTGCTACATCTACACAGACCATGCAAGATTGTATGCACCAGATGAATATTGTCTTCAGAAGCTTATTAGTAGCAGCAGTAATATTTTAAACAGCTACTACACATGCTATCACCATGCCAAAGTGATTACCCAGTATCTCTTGGTAAAGTAGCAAAACCTATGAATTTTAATTACAACTTTTAAGGAGCGGATTGGTCCATTCATGGCATGCAAATAGTTTTTTCCCCTCCCATTTCAGAAATGAGCTCTCTGGCATTCAAATGCAAAAGCTAAATATGCTACTGGTGGTAGCTACGTGATAGAAGCTCCCCTTAAAAGAGGGGAATGAAAGGACATTTCACATATATATACTCCTTACCACTGTTAAAACACTTCATCTATTGTCTGGCACAATGCATTGTATGAAGAGACTGTCCAGATGAAAAAGTTGCTTTACTAAGCGAAAGTTTATATTGTATAAACATTTCCATATAAAGAGCATATATATGCTTTCCAGTGCCTTATTCTAAATGAAGAATGCCCTTAGCCATTGGCTTAACAATGCCACTAATAATGCAGCTTGGGTCAGTTAAAATAAGTCTATGCTCTGACTATAAATTAGATCTTTTGGAAAACCCAAGTCCTCGTTTAAAAGGGCCAAAAATTCAAGCCTGTGTACTTAGGTGGTTTAGCGGAGCTAACTCTGAGCTGTTATTCACAGCTCTAATGGAATCTGCTGATATTTTCCCTAGGTGCTAGTTCTCATACATATTAATAAGAATCTCAGGTCAGTAGGATTGAATCCACAGTAAATAATCTTAGAAAAAGATTTTAAAATATCAAGGTAGGATGCTGTCCTGTTCCAGAAGGAATGTCTAGGTAGTCAGATAACTATATTTGAAAAACATTACAATTGTACCCTTAAAGGTATGCTTTATTTCCTTAAATAAAGTAAAGCAATACTTGCAGGGAGAGTTTAGGATACTTTTGTGCCTGTAAGTGCAATAGAAGTCAGGTTGCCGTTTCTTCAGCATCAGAATCAAAATTAGATCAAGGCTTGTGGAGGTAACAATGGAAGGAACATATTCCCTTCCTACTCCTTTCATGGTTAAGTAAAGTTTGTTCCTTTTTTATTTTCTAAGTATGGTTAGGCGCCTCAAGCATGCTTGTTAGGATGGAAAAAGCGTGCAAATCCCAGACCTAGGACCCTGCCAAAAGTCTCTTTAGACAGTCAAGGCAGCCAGAAGTATGCTGAGAGCTTGCCAGAGCCATATTGGGTGGCTAAAATTAAATAAACAGTTAATAAAAAGAGTTTGAATCAACTTAAATAAATACAAACTTATAGATTAACTGCCTTATCTGCTTTATAAAAGAGGATCTGAGACAGCAACTGAGCCCCTGAAATGCTTAGAGCTCCACAAGTTCCACACAGCAGCTTTAAACAGAGAAGTACTTGGTATTATCTCTTTCAACAAGATGAGGCTTACATTTGAAAAAAAAAATCATCGACTCCCCTCTGACAGCGATCTTTCTTCCTTTAAAAGATAAACTCACTCTGCCCCCTGTTGTCAGCAAATTACAAATTATACCCTGAAGCAACAGGCAAATAGCAGCACTTGAATAACTCAAATATCAACAATTATTTAAAACAAAAGGCAGCGTGCCACAGAGGTATTTTAAGAATATACTGCCACACAGTGGAAAATGTTCCTGAATTATCATCAGCCGCAGGGAGATGGACATGCTTAAAGCAGTTTATTTTCTCTGCTCAATTTATTATTTTGGAAAAATACTGCCATGAATACGAAACCAAATGTATATAAGCAGCCAGTGTTTTGGCCATTGAAAAAGACTAAGCGCTCCAGGAAAAAAAAAAAAAAAAGTCATATATGTGAAGGAATAGAAAACCAAGTTTCATCAAGGTTTAGAAGTCTCTGTTCATTCACCTCTTGCTGCTTATACCGCAACAAGACAACGACCAGTGCCATGAGTTCAGCCATTAAGCTTCTTAACTATGAAGTGAGTTTACATGCCAGTTTTGATCAGACAAGTGAAATGAATGTAACAAATCTGGCCTTACTCGTCACTGACATTTTTCCCCATCACAAAAATCATGTAAATTGGCAGTAGCCACCCTCTGTTGAGATTAAAAACAGATCAGCACTGATAAGTATAACTCGGGAAGCTTCTGAGATTTTTCTTGCCTTTCTCATGGTGGCACCCTCAGCAAAAGTGTCTCCTAAAGGGACAGTTACCATCAACTTCAATGGGACTCAGAAGTTACAGTTTCTTCTCCGAGGCCTCACTAGAGAGGAGAAGGCCATTGCCAGGAGGGGTTTAGGCAGGGGCCCAGGCCCGCAGGCTCCCCCCACCACCACCACGCATGCGCTCCACAGCTTCCTGCAGCTGCTCCAAGCCCTCGCTGAAGGGAGCGAGACGCAAGCACAAACGCAGGGATGACTCAGAACGGCCACGTGTTGCTCAAAGCCCTGTACAGAGAAGTGGGCAATACAGAAATATCGACGCCTCAAAACTGCTGGAACAGTTAAAGCAACAGGAGCAACATGTTCTGTGGTTTTATAGGGAAAAGCCCAGAAGCATCAGATTGCTGCAGTATTATTTTACATTCATACTTTAAAAGCCTGTAATTTAGTAGTTTGGTTTGTCGGGTCTCAAATCACAAGGTGAGCAATTCAGTCTTTACAGTCTGCAGTGCATTGTTACCTTACATTTTAACAAATGTGCTTTGCTGAATATGCTCTCTCAATCCAAAAGTTTTATTTACCAGCTGAAACACTTCAGATTTGCCAGGATACTTACTACTCACTAGTAGCAAACACAACTACACCCAGGCACAGAATATTAACAAGTGCTGGATCTCTACAGCCCCATTCAGCTGAACAGATAGGACTCCAGCTGCCTAGAATCTCTATGGCAATTTCTAACTGAGTGCTTACAGACATTGATATAGTGAAATTTAATTGACATCTGTACTAAATTATCATTTTGCATGTAATTAGTATTTATTTCTTGAATCCAGTTTGAATCCACCTTGCATTTAAAGTGACTATGATAAATGCATGAACTTTCCGTTTCCAAAATGATGCCATAACACACACAGGTTTACCCCACAGAGAAACAAACTTTAGCAGGCTTTATAGAAACATGTCTTTCTGAAGATAGTTTCAAGAAGGAAATCCATGAAAGGTCTGTGCTGCACTGCTTGCTTGTCTTGTGGCCACAACTAAGGAAGTCCATGTTTGCTCTCCATACTTTTTTTTTCTTTTTCTTTTTTCTTTTTTTTTTCTTTTAAGTAAAACAACTAAGTTAATTGGCAATAACTATCGAAACAAGGGCCAGGACTGTATGAGAAATGAGGGTGATTTACCATTTTAGCTGAAGCACAACCAATTAAAAGCAGCTTATCCAATGGATAATTAAACTCACAGTTTGGAAAGCCACCAGATTCACGTAATTCAGTTTTGATGGAGATGAAATTTAATAAAAGGATGGACATTGGCCTTTTCCACACAGAAGGTCATCGTCCCCAGTACAAAGTGCCATATTTTGTCATCTTAAAAGATCTGCTCTAAAATGGTTAATCTGGGGAGAAGCAAATAAAGTGACACAAACAGGACTATAAAAGATTGTGCTTACACACAGCTATGTTCAGTTTACTGCTGATAACACCACCAAGCACTATGATTTCCTCAATAATCTATGAGGAAACATAGATTTCTGTTTTAGAGAGTTAACACAAGTTAAGCCAATGAATCCAAAACATCCATTTCATTGCATCAGGATCCACACTGCTGTAATGGCTAAGCTTTAGATACAAAGAAACCTGCATCAGGTCCTTCAGAGGACTTCAGAGTTCTCATATCTTCAATATTTTAATTCATAACCATTCAAGAGCTTCTGATCTACTCACAGCTTTCACCACCGTATGTAGGAGAGCACAGGCTTCCAACCGTGTTAAGACAACTGAGGAAGAAAGAAGCCTTTTTGGTCATCAGAAATGATTCAGAAAGGAAATAAATAGTCAAAATGTTAGTTTGTAACAATTGCTAGACACTGCCAGCCAACACGTTGCTATCCCTTTGGGAGTAAAGTGGCTAATAAAACAAACTGAGCTGTGATTAAAATACACAGTTCCTACATCCAAGTACAGTTAACAATAATATTTGCCCTCACACGTCCTTCTTAGAATGAAATTTGTTAAATAGCCAGAAGGAACGGCTTAGTGGTCTAATCTAGAGTAAAATACTCCTTGAATCCACAGGTTTAAATGCTCATGGGGTCAATTTGCTCTTCTCCTTTCCAGGACAGAGAAGATGAATTCCAAGCAGCTTACTACATGTTTCATGGATAACTGTGGCTTTCAGACAGTGTAAAATGAAAAAGGGGTTTTTGGTATTCTGCTTGAGCATGAGAAATCAGTTATATTTATCATAAAAAGGAAGGGTTTTTTGCTGTCCAAAAGTCTATTTACAGTTCTTTTCTCAGCTACTGCTCCTTCACCTCAGAAGTAGTTGCATGTCATTGTTTCTTCAGTACTCCACCCCCACTCTCTGCTAACACTTCTAAATTTCTCTAATATGATAATAATAATCGTAATATATATAATGATATTAAAGCCACCAGAATTGCTTGCTGTAAGAATCATACTTGTGCTCAAGTTCTTAGTAGAACTGGTATCTCCATATATTTATTTCTACACGTCTCTGCTAGGAGCCCTTTGGTCACTGCCTTTTGTTCAGTCATATTCTGTTTGCGAAATCGTACCTGCAAAGAACTAACAACAAAAAACAACACAATCCTGGAAAATAAATCAAAATGCAATCACATTGGAGAAGTTATCAATATCTACTTTCTATTAATCGGTGAATGTTTGCTTTTAAACAGCTTATTCTAGTGTTTCATGTCTTCTGTTCTCACATGCGAATAGAAGGAATCTAAAGTATCATGACGAAACCTGCTTTGCTTTTGCCCTTGCGTTAACTCAGATATTCATAAACACGAAATATGTTGCTTTAAGTCTTGCATATCATTTTTCTCTTCTGAACGTCTACAAATCAATAGCAGTTACTCTTTATTTTCCTACTCTTGACAAATTCTGACAAGGAGAGGCCTAGCACCTTCCAGTTCGTTGATCAGAAAACACGGTAGAGATGGATACATGGAAAATCTAACAGAGCTTTAGTCCAGCATTTGAATAAGAACCAATGATTTTTCTCATCTGAGCATTAACTACTTTCCTTTTTGCAAGCACACATTTACAAAGCATGCACAACAAAACAGGCAAGCGCTTCCTATAAGCTTGCCCTCTTGTTCATTTGCCTCTTATAAAATAAGCACATCACAAAGTGTGCCTGATACCCTTAATAAACATTAGTCTTTCCATATAAGCTGACTTTAGGAAGCTGCTTCAGAGCAGAAGCTGAGCAGAAAGAGGGTTTACAAAGGAGGGGGATTTAGCAGAGATCCCAGATTACACACAATCCTTACCTTTAATTGCAAAACATCTGAATTGCTACCAGATTTGTAGTGCCATAAAATCTGCATTATGAACCTGGTTCTCATGGGAATCGTATCTAGCAATAAAGCATTCACAGAAGTTCCTGTCTGAATTATCATTTTTCAAACGTTTGGATAGAAAACAAATAACAATATTAAAAAGAAAATAGAAGAGACACCTCATTTTGTTACATTGCTATAATCCAAGGAGCTGATTATATTCATTTGCATATTTTAGAGGAAAAATTAAGTTTTTCAATTGTTAGGCTGGTTGCAGAGTTGTGTCACAGTCCTACGGTGCTTCTCATATGTTGTTTAACACAATACAGCACAAACACTGTTGTTATCACTACCATTCCTGTAACTTAGTTTAGCATGCTATTGCTAAACACACAAAACAGAACTATAACAAGAAATACATATGTTGCCACATTAGTTAAAGCCAAAATAGTGACCTTTTAACAGTTCAGGAGAAGTTTTACAACACAACTAGAGCTAAGCCAACTGTTTGCAAAGGTAGGGTTGGTACAACTGATGTCTCTGTTCCAACCTCACACTCCTGTTCCCTCTCATATCGTGGCATTTTTTCAGTTTCTGCCACTGGTTTCTGCCAGTTTCACTTGCTAACCTGGCTCTTCACTGTTGGACAAGCACAAGTGCCAGCACAAGGAGTGTGCAGAGTAGGGAAAGGGAAGTACAACTTTTTGTTCAACCTTAGCTATTAGGTTGGCTTAGCTACAAAAGAAACGTATCCCTTTCTCCGAAAGGAAAGGCTACAGGGCTGTAAATGGATGCTTATACTCAATTTTATTAGCAGTTACATTGACTCACCGTAAGTTTCATTCAGATTCACGGTAAAAAAAAGGTAAGCACACCTAACAGTTGCAGGACAAGGACCACACAGGAACCAACATTTGAAATATAAAAATGGATCTTATGAAAAAACCCAGATGTTCATGCAGGTTCCAAACCAGCTGTTATTAAGCGTCTTGTAACCTATGGGTTTCTCAGAAGTTACCACTCCAATAAATCTGTGATTCCAGAACGAATTATAACCATTTCAAGCTCAAAATTCAGGTATTTCCAGCTGAAAGTGATTTTTTTTAATATCAGAAGTGTTTTAACACAATATTTATTGATTTACTTTTAAAAAAGTTTTCCTCAACACTTTCATCCACATTTTTAATACTCTTTCACAGAATGACAGAGTGTCTGAGGTTGGAAGGGACCTCTGGAGATCCTCTAAGTCCAACCTCCCCTGCTCAAGCAGGGTCCTCTAGAGCATATTGCCCAGGATCACGTCCAGGCGGGTTTTGAATATCTCCAGCGAAGGAGACTCCACCACCTCTCTGGGCAACCTGTGCCAGTGCTCAGTCTCCCTCACAGGAAAGAAGTTTTCCCTCATGTTCAGACAGACCTTCCTGTGTTTCAGTTTGTGCCCGTTGCCTCTTGTACTGTCACGGGGCACCACGGAGAAGAGACTGGCCCCATCCTCTCGACACCCTCCCTTCAGATACTTGTACACATTGATGAGATCACCTCTCAGTCTTCTCCAGGCTCTACAGGCCCAGCTCTCGCAGTCTTTATTCAGAGGAGAGATGCTCCAGTCCCCTCCTCATCTTTGTAGCCCTCCGCTGGACTCTCTCCAATAGCTCCATGTCTCTCTCATACTGGGGAGCCCAGAATTGGACACTACTCCAGATGTGGCCTCACCAGGGCTGAGTAGAGGGGCAGGATCACCTCCCTCCACCTGCTGGCAACTCTCTGCCTAATGCACCCCAGGAGACCATTGGCCCTCCTGGCCACAAGGGCACATTGCTGGCTCATGGTCAGCTTGTTGCCCACCAGCACTCCCAGGTCCTGCTCGGCAGAGCTGCTTTCCAGTAGGCCAACCCCCAGCCTGTACTGCTGCCTGGGGTTATTCTTCCCTAGGTGCAGGACCCTGCACTTGCCTTTGTTGAACTTCAGGAGGTTCCTCTCCGCCCAGCTCTCCGGCCTGTCCAGGTCCCTCTGAATGGCAGCACAGTCTTCTGGTGTGTCAGCCACTCCTCCCTGGCGGACACCGCTAGCTACAGGCCTCTTAACTAGACTTCCCACCCTTTTGAGCTCTGCCATTCAGCCTGTTCTCAATCCACCTCACTGTCCCCTCATCTAGCCCGCACGTCCTGAGTTTGCCTATGAGGATGTTATGGGAGACAGTGTCAAAAGCTTTAGCTTTTAAATAATAATTTTGGACAAAAATGAATATGAGTGCGAGTAAAGAACAATGCCAAAACCTATATTTTGAAAAAGAAAGTGAATAACACACTATAGCAATAACATTCAGCAATAACAAAAAATACTTATGAATTACCCTTTCAGAGAAAATGGTTCTCTCTGAAACACTGACAGAAAGAATACAGATCATTGCGTAAAACATTTTACATTTTCCAAAAGTAAATCCCTGAGTATGCTGTAGTTGTACATTAACAGTTCAGGGTTTCAGAGGAGAATGTGCCATCCAGACTTTTGTCTGGATACTATGGGAAAAGTATCTTTTAAGGCTTATGCTTTAATTGCCATGAAGGAAGGCGGGGTGGGGGGATGCAGTTAACATCACCTGAAAAAAAGGCTGTGTGTTTGCCTGTGTCTTTTATCAAAAACTCTCTAAACAGTAGGAGAAATTACAAAAGCCAAATTAAAGAAATAAAGATCAGAAAAAGTGCTCATCTTCCAGTTGCATCAACACATATATGTAAATAAATAAGGAAACCGCAAAAAAGTGATCAAGCAGTGATGAACACAACCTTGCGAAAATTGGGAGTGATGCTCAGCTGTGATCACAACAGGCAATAAGAGTGCCAAGGTTGCCTGCATTTTTCTCCAGGAAAAGCCAGGCAAACATAGCAGTAAGGCAGTTTGCATGTTGCAGCTTGAACATCTAAAATCTTAGAAGCTACAGAATACAGAAATCTCTTTCACCTTTACATGAGGTGGTTATGGCTGTAGAACCCATCAGACAGACTTCAATGACAGTCTGCAAAATTATATTACCCTAAATTAATGAACATTACCTAAAATTAAACATGTTTGAAGCCCAGGAAAGACACAGAAATGCCGCATTAAAATAAAAGCCATTAATCTAACATGTTATTTTTCAGATAAAAAGGACTGCCAGGACTGTGTAGAATTTCATGTGTCAAATCATCACCTGGGGCGGGGGGAGATAAAATGAAAGAAAACATCAACTTGAACAACCACATCAGGATGGAGCTGTAGAAGGGATGATGCATCTCTTAGTTCACCAGTCAGCTGCAATCACCTGCAAACCATGACCAGAAGAAAAATAAGACCTTTTCAAAATAGCTGCTGATAGTCATCGTGCTGCCAAGTTCCCTCCAGGAGCTTCTCAGATCTGTCCACAAATCCAGTACAACCCAATTTATTTTGTCAAAGGTGTAAAGCAGCTGTAAACTAACTGTGAAAAGTAGCTTTGGTTCCCCATGCGGTATGAAATGGCTTGGGACTACATCTTGAACTTGAATCAAAAGTTTTATTTTTTCTGAAAAGCAGGGCAACAAACCAAGAAAGGCACAGTACTGTCCTCAGCGGGCTATTTAGGCACACAGTCTGCCACAGTTACAGGTCAATTGCACTTCTCTTCCCCCATGCTACAACATACAACAGGAAAGACATCAAGAGGCATTTGAAAATCCTAAAATTAAGATCCCAGCTTCGGCTCTTCAGATATAAGCCGGGAGGGGGAACAGGACACTGTTCACCTAGCAAAGGCAGACCTTTTGACTCAGTAGAAGTAATTTGATTAGTGAACATCATATCAGAAGTTTTCTGACTACGAATATACACTCTTATTTTTCAGCTAACTACCCTACCCACCCCCAGGATCAGCTTTGTTTCCGTGGTGATGCTGGAGAACACAAAGGATCACCTTTCCACCCACAGTGATAGTCCCTTTACGACCTAGCATAATAGCATATCCGAGCTTTACTTAAAGATGCATAAACCTCTTTTTCCTTAAGCACCCAGTGTGATTTGGCTCACTGCCACATGCCAGCCTGCGCCCAGCGGGACGCTAAGCTTTTAAAACTACAGTTTTGTGTCGCCGGCAGCGAATAGCAGGAGAGAGCACGCCGCCAGCCGGGCCGAGAGGCCGAAGAAGCGAGTTGCGCTGCGGCCGCCACCGCCGCAGCCGGGGGCAGAGCCAGGGCCAGGGCCGAGCCCGAGCCCGAGCCCGAGCCCGGCCCCGGCCGGCGGCGCCCCCTGCCGGCTGCGGCGCGTCTCCGCCTGCGCGCCCGCGGCCCCCGGGCGGGGAAGAAGAGCCTGCACTTAAGTCGAGCTTGTTTGGCAGGCCCCTTCAAACTCATTTCTGAGCGATTTGAATACATGGAAAGAAAAACTGGATTGAGCATACATCTTTCCCCTACAGCCATCCAAAAAAGTCGAAAATAGGTTTTTTTGTGTTGCTTAAAGGCATTAAGCAGTCTAATTTCTGTTTTCTCGTTTTCTGAAGTACTTCTCAAATTAACTCAATACGATGGCTTTATAAAGGATTCCCAGTAGATATATAGTGAGTAGGAATTCTACATTCACTTTCCCTTCTGATGTTATTTGCTAGTCATTATCTTTTATCCTAGGAATAACATATAACTAAGAGAGGAAATCACTGCATTAGTATTATCCCTGCTTTCAGTTATATAGAAGAAACATTTGTGCTTCTACTCTCAAACTCTGTATCAGTCCTGCATGGACAAGAATCCATCCTACAAAGGTATGACCAGCCTTACATTCCCAGTGCCCCATTGCAAAGATGCAGGCATCCAGCCATATGGATGCAATGTCAAAAGCACATAAACAGCTCATGTAAATTTAAAGTAATAGTAATGGTGCTGTAAAGAAACTTAGCTAAAAGATCTCTTCCAAACTAAAACTAAATTCGAACAGTGCTGTTCAGGGTGGAGGAAGAGGTATGACTCGTTCCATAAAGCCCTTATTTCTTCCCATCTTCTGTGTAAAGCCAAGTCCTAATACGTAACAACATAAATCAGACAGCTAGCTATAAACATTAAGTTGATTGTATTGTTTTTCTCTAAAGGAGTAATACAGGAAACAGAAAAATGAAAGGAAAACGTTCAGCATCTAGCACCACTGGCATTGCATGTCATTGTAAAGATCTATATGGTTAAATATGAACAATTGTAATTCACCTCAGATGTAATGTAACTAACGACATACTACATACATACAATCACTAAGGAAAGCTGCTACATTCAGGCATCACTGATTAGTCATTTGCCTTTCACCACAACCCTTAGGCCATTCATAACCTCCATGATTCCTCAGCAGCTTAAGTTTACCACATTTCACAATCGAAGCTTTCTTCTGCAAGGTGCCACGTCTTCCATGCACACTGTCAAGGAGCTCGCACAAGGACATGCTTAACCTGCACCATATGGAAGGCCTTGGGTTTGGCTAGACTGCAGTCAGAATATGCCTTTCACAGGATGGAGGCCCGGGTTCCTTCCTAGGATTTTTGTTGAACAAACATTATCAAGATCATTTGCAAAAGGCCAAGGAGGACAATATTTTGCATGATGTTTTAGGAGGCATTTAAACATAACTTTATGGACTGAAGTTAAATGGGGAACTAACACAACTCTTCAGCTACTATTGTTGCTACTGCTGCCTCCTCAAACATATTTGACAGGTGCTTCTCTCTGCTGCGGAACGATAGAAGCAGACTGAAAATCAAAAAGGCTAGGCTACCTTGTGTGGGTCTAGGTTTTATTAAATTTCATTTCTTTTGTTATTAGGTTGTATCTAATGAGCATAGCAGAAAGCTATTACCCTCACGGCAAATTATCTTGGCAGCTGGGACTCGACTTAAATTTTCATTTAAAATGTAGCAGAGGAGAAACGCTCAAACGTTACGTCATTCTGCCAAGTATTGTGCCTTGAGAGCCATAAAATACTAATTAGCATCCCCCAACTTGTCCCCTGCCCATTACAAGTCATAAATACTCTCCTGAGAGCATCATTTTTTCTTTCATACTGAGGGCCAATGGAGGCCACACAGTTCTCCCTAGTTTTAGCGGATGATAAAGGAACAAAGTTTTTGTATGACAATAACACCTTTCATTGCTGAATCAAAAGTTCAGTAAGGTTCCTTAAATATCAATCAAGGCTGTATTTAGCTGCATGGATCTATTTTTTAGTTTTGATGCAAAAGTTGTATTCTAGATAGAAATAAAGCAACTGATATGAATGGTTCAACCAGAAAAGAATGGTTATACTTCTTTCAAGAAGTCCTGACGCTGAGAGAACTAAAGCCACAGGCGTGGAGCAGTTCAGTCCTGCTAGCCCAGAGGTTAGTTCTATAGGTTAAAACAACCCTGGAAAAGGAACGCCTCAGACAGCAGCAGTGCAATCAACACCAGGTCCTTCCCTGAAAAAAGAACCTTCTCCACATGAAGAATATTTGCTATTCAAACCTTAGACCAGTTGTCCTCTTTTAACCACTCCTTTTGGTTTTCTGCTGCCTCTATTGTTCTCAGGAAGTATCTAACCAAGCTTCCCATATAACAAACACAAGCTTGCTTACATAAACAACTTAGCAGACAGAAAATATCATAAGACTGGACAATGACCAGCCCAGATCTATTTCTAACTGGTTCTTTGTTCCTAATGCTTCCTTTTCACGTTAAGGAATACACACCCACTCCTTCAGGTCAAGAACATAAACAACTGATTGTTTTTAGCCTGTGTAAATTTGTAAAACACTCTTACCTTCAACATTATACAGCACCTTTCACTGTAAAAGGCCAAAAACACTTTAAAAAGCCACTCCTCACTGTTGTCTCAAATTGTCATCAATATATTTAATTAAAACTCAGAAACATCCAGATTTCCTCTTAGATTTACGAGGAAAACTATTAGAAACCACATTCGAGGCAGAGTGCTTTGTTTTTTCCGTTCATTTTCAATTAGTTAGTTGTATTGATTTTTAGAAAGAGTCAACAGGATGAAAAATACAGAAAACAACTTGGTAGCTCTGGGGCAGATTAGCAAAAGTGGATTAAGGCTAAATATATAATTTACCAGCATTATGTGAATCTCTATATTATCATTTTCCTAATACTTGCAAAACCCAGCAGAGGGCAGTTTATGCTCTTCAAATAATGACCAAAGACTGTATGTTCTGTGATTCAGACAGAAAATGCCCTTGCCAAATAGATCATAATATACACACACATAAACAGTAATTTGAAAAAAAAAAAAAAAACCACACACCCCTAACAATTTAAAATCTCCTTTTATGGCTCAATACCTACCTGGAATCACATTCTAGTACACTTACATGACAAACTTGATCTAAGACCATTTCATACGCTTGTGAGTAAAGCCAAACAAGAGCTACAAAAGCAGTTAACCATATGATTCAGTGCTCTGATATGCAGACAAATTATACATACAAATTTAATACTCAGTCACCAGGTATTCCTTTTCATCAAAAACACTGGAGGGGAGAGGAAGAAAAAAAGATATACACACTTACTTCCCTGCCCTACCGCCTGAAGCAGGAGATCACATCATTGACACATACAATCAGCGCAGTTAAAACATTTTTTAATTAGGGAAGTGATATATTTTATAGGAAAAGAAAATTTCCATTAGATACCTGCAGAAAATGTATTTGGTAACGGTAAGGACAATCATTACCTTAAAGGGCTCTCTTCCTTCCACAGCTGCCTTTGAGGAGTCTATCTAAGGAGGTATTTACAAATTTCAGCAATGCTTTTAATGCTACAACATGAGGAAAGCAAACATGCCAAGAGGGGTAAATTTCATCCAGTTTATTAAAGTCACCTGTCTCATGTCTTCCCTCTAGTACAAACCGTTCCCTGGGTTTTGCCTGTAATTAATCCCTCTGTGCATGTTTATAGCATCAAACATCCTGATGACAATACTACTGAAAAAGATCACGATACAGAAAATACAAAGATATTTTACAGATCCACTAGGTTAAAATTCCCAAGCTAGATCTCCTTTTTTTTTGAGGGGGGAGGGAGGCATTCTCCCTGAATGAGTACTATAGACAACTACTCTCTTGAGTTAATATTTCTTCTGCAATTTCAAATCCAATCATCTTATCTTTAGTCAGACAAAAAGTCTTGTACAAATGCTCAAATAAATATTTGAATAAAAACACCTAAAAGAACCAACCTGTTTAAAAAAGGTACCAAGGTATCTGCAAATACCTGCAGCACTACTGAAACGTACCCTCTACCAGGCTTGGGGGAGAAAATTTGTTAGCGTACACCCCAACAGACAAGTTGGGACACTTCCGACTACAGGCTCCGGACAACTTGGGAAGCATGCTAACAGTCTCATTGCTCACACTGAGCAAAGAGAATCTTAGCTTCAATACTGAGAGGAGAGAGATTCACATTCCTGTTGTGGTAGAACACCCTCCTGGAAGGACGGAGAGCTGAGTCAACCTTCCTAGACGTGTTTCCTCCTGAGTCAGCACATTTAGGAAACAAACAGCTCTAACCTGAGATTACGCCTTTTAGCTACGACTTACTGCTGACTTCTTTATTCTTTCCCTCGCATGCTAGCGAAAACAACTAGAGATTCAACATTAGCTCCTACAAGAGTGGTGAGGGGAAAAAAGCCCCTCCGCTTTATATTATTGTTCCTAGTGAATCAGATGATAAAACTACAACACTTCAGGACTAAAAAAGTCTGGAAACACATATCAAATTTTATCAACTTACGAACAAGTCTATAAATTTATAAGGCCCCTATAGCATTAAATAATTCAGTAAACACTATCACCTCTTCTTTCTGAAAAGAGGTAGTGACTATTTCTGTTTGTTGCAGCTGTGTCTCATATACACGAGAGATTTCTCAAGGGTTTTAAGGCAAATAGGCAAGCTGAGGATTCTGCCAAAGGTTGTATTTATCACTTTTGGGTGGGTGGAAAGAGACTCATCTCTAGATTACCTCATCATTACTCATGAATCACATAGAGAAGGCTATATGTCAATAAAATTCATTAACACTACACAGCTTCTATAATAATATTTAAGTATTATTTAATGAGTTTCCCCACTGCCTTTCTATTCATTTTCTTATTATGGAGAGACTCTAAATAAACATTTTATCAATTTTTCTGAAGCTTGAATAAGAATTAAAAGATTTAAAAGGCTAAACTATTAATATCTATAAAGTATGAATTCTCACTGTCATATACTCTCCTCAGATAGTCTATCCATCTGCTTTATTTCTTTCATTGTTGTTGGAAAATACCCTTTTGTCCTGCCCTCAGGCAGAAAAATCAACTTGGGGAAATCCCGAGGTCACTTGAGTGTGTATTCCTACCATCTGTACTCTGTGTCAACCGCCTAAGGCTTCCCAAACTTCCCGCGTGTCCATCTTCTTCTAACAGTAACTCTACCCATTCTGTCCGACCATGTGGCTTCCCTTTAGTAGCTTCATTAATAATTTATCAGCTGCAAGAGACAAGCCCCTTCCTCAGACAAAGAAAACAGTCTGGTAAGACTACACTGGGACTGATGAGATTCTGCCAGGATTTTGAAGCTGAGAGGAAAAAAGATTAGGAATTCAGTGCATAGCAAACGGTAAAACTACAAAATTAGGAGTAGATGCAATTATTTAATTGGTACTATAGACCAGGAGAACAGAGACTAGCAATCAGACCTGAAGCAGACATACATTTACAAGTGCAGCTTGTCACAGCTGTCAGTATAAAATAAATCTACAGTGCATATTTTTGTGAAGCAAATTACTGCAGTATAATTTACTACTCTGAACGCCTTAATGCAGGGAATTTGAAAGATTCTCAAGGAACAGATTGCTTTGTGGTTATTATTTTGACAGTAAGTCTGTTATATTATTATTTATAACCAATTAGAGAGTACTAACTACTGTTTTTACTGCTTTGTAAGTTCTGGAAAAGAGTGGACAAAGGAACAAGAATAAATGCACCAAAACAAGCTATGGAGGGGGAAGCAGTAGTTGTGATTATTTAATTAGGTTAGCTAAGAGGTTCTTACAAATTGCCAGAGATGACAGACCAGGGAAAGGGAAAGCGTGACACCTCAGTTCTGGCTAGACGCTATAGAAAATACAAACGTTTCGTTCTTAATTACATGGGTCTGGAAGATTGCTACGGGCTATGACCTGCAGATCCCATCAGATCCGCTATGCTAAGTAGAGTTGGACTGGGTTATGATGTGCATGAGACACCATCAGGAAAACCTGGAGGAACTGTTTTTGCTTCAGCAGATGCATGTTTCCCTCAGAGCAGTGACCAAATGTCCTAGCATGGTGTTAACGTGTTGCATCCTCGAGTGAAACACCTTTTTAAGATGCACAAATTATAAAGAGCTATAAAAAAAATCTTTATAGTAGTACATCCATTTAGAAATAAAAGCAAATCCTCCAAGAGAAAATATCCTTAACCTCTACAGAAGATAGATTATAGACTACACATTTTTCATCTCTTGGAGAGAGAGCTCGTTTGCTCAAGACGCACTTCCCATAGGAAATGGTTTGCTGCAAAAAAGCAGCGTTGCATAAAACTGACAGAATACAAAATCACACGCTCAGTTTGATTTTATTTGATAAAGCCAGAACCTATCCCCAGCAAGTAGGAATATAATATCCTCTAGAATGTCTCTTTATTGATAGCACGGATGGAAACATTTTTTCTGACTCTTTACTATTTAGGACTTTAAAGAGATTAACCAGCTTTCTGAAATAGCCCAAGTTCAGAGACAGACAACAGATATGGTTAGCATAGTAGCACAGTAAGATGTTCCTCACAATATCCTCCGATTAACCAAATAGTCAATACCTACTGACTTAGACCAGACTTTAGGATTTAAGACTGTACTGCAATAATCCATACTCAATGCATAAACTGCCTTTGGTAGCTATATCAGATGGCATGCATTACTTTTACCAGGTAAGTGATTCATGCCAGACACATCCGCTGTCACTGTTGGGTCACACAGCTCCTTATAAGGAGCCCAGTACACCTCGGCCCTCCAGCATTCATAATTATTCATTCCGCTGTGGATAGCAAAACACAGTCTGTGGCCAAGGATGAAGAGCTATAGGAAGGTCCCCTGCCACACTGTGGTGAACATGCCAATCAGAAACAACTACGTTTGCCCAGAGCACAGCAGACAGGATAGCATTTAGGGAGGACAGGGATGAGCACCCACTGCTGGTGCCACCTCATCCTTCCCCTTGAAAGGGGCAACAACTAGTTAGGAATTTCTGTTTGCAAATAAAACGCAAAACCTTGGGGTGGGAACTGGTGCCTTCGCTACCATATCAGCATTGACCTACCTCAAAAGCCGTACTCTGGAGTTGGCCAATGTCTCAGACAGTCTGTCTCAGTTAGTACTGTTACTGTTAGTACTGTTGTACTAACAGTCTCTGGACCTTCAGTCTGCCTGCAAAACGGTCAGTTCGGCTTGTCCTGGAGGGCCTCTCTAGGGTAAAATAGTTTCTGGAAGGTTTTAATTAGGTTAGTCCTCACGTTGGCTAAGCGTTAGGCCAAGAGAATGATTTTGGTCTTGAGGCCATTAAATTTAAGACAAACAGTGCTTTTAGTTAAGTCAGTCTTCACCACTTTCCAGGTATCTTGTAAAATTAACACTGACAACATAAATTAATCTGGCAGCATCAAGTGGGTATGGTATGCCTGTTCATTTCTGTTCTTTGTAAATAATGGTACTGTGTATATTGTTAAATAATTGCATACTATCAGAATGGTAAATAACAGACAGATAAACACTACAAATTAGTCAGTGATTGTTTCTTTCCATGCCTCTTCTTCATAAGATACATTGTTTTTGCATTATCTCAGGAAAACTAAAATTGAATGGAAACTGCATAGGGAACTCTCCTTGGCAGTAGCTAAGCATGCAAGCTAATATCGATTGCATTGGTTTCCAAAGCCCATTAACATCAAGTGAATGCAAATGACCTTGCAAGCCTGCAAGAGCCACAGGAATAAGTCACCAAGTATAACATTAGGTAAGTGCTATGTCTCAGCTTAACAAAGTGTCTAGATAATTTAACATTTAGATTTCTTCTTTACTTGGTAGGACACCATAAGTGCCAAAGCTTTTGCTCTGTGTTATAGAAATCAAATAATTTCTTGTATTCTTGCACACAATGGCTTCTGTTTCATTGACCAAATACTCTTTCATACTATACACATTAAAAACAAACAGAATAGCTGTAGAAGGAATACATCTGGTTTGTTTGGTTGATTTTTTTTTTTTAACCTTTTAAAGATTTACTTGGATTTTCTCAGATTATTGCAAGAGAGAACAAAAAAAGAGATTCCTCTAATATGTGCATGAGTTCAGGCTGTCTACTCTTGTCTCCATCTTTTAAATTCATAAAAAAAGGATTTATAACACAAAGAAGTGGTTTGGCATGGACTTAAGACACAAACTCTGGCTTAGCTCATTTCTGGAAGTTCATTTCACAGCTGAATTCCTTATTATTAAGTTTTCATCTGGCCATATCTGAAATTGTTTAGATCCACATAAATCTGCAGACTTGATTGGTACTACAGCTCTCTAGCCACTCAACTGTGAGAGAGAGATGTGTGGCTCCTCACTGCTCAAGCCTGCACATTTTAATCCTAGCTTTCATCAAAAAAAAAAGTTTTAAAAGGACATGTATCATGTTGTTTTTCATAAGCAACATGAAACCAACACTTTGGCGACTTACTGAGTTTTTCTGTGATTAATAAGTATGATGACTTGTTAATTAGACTGCTAATCACTTTCTTCATCTATCATCATAGTTTCAAAAAGCAAGTTATTGGACTACAGATGAAATCAAGTCAATGTCCATTCCATTCCCCAACTACTACTACCGTCTTCAGTGAATTTTGACTAAAGCCCTTTATTTCCATCCCCCTACCCCTTCCCCCCTCCCCACCCCCCAAGAAAAAGGGCACTTTACAAGAACACAAAGAAGCCACATGTCAATGGAGAAACTGATCAACCAAGGCAAGATACATAATTTCACAAGGAGTTTCAAGATACAGATTTTTTTTTCTTAGCATTATGTTCAAGCAAGAATAGTACGTGTGTTGTGGGAAGCATTCTGAGAAAGATTAAGGCTATGCAATTTATGTAAATGGCTAAGGCACCTTTCCTGGAAGAATGCCAAGTTGCATAGACATTTTACGTAAGTAGTGCTTTCTCATAAAAGTCAATCAGCTGACTGCCAGGAGACTGCTCAAAAAAGGTGGTGTGCTCTGAGACCGTAAATATGGTATTTAAGCAAGATACCAGGTGGCCTGCAGCTCAAATCAATGATAGGTGTCCAATGGTTACAAAATAAAATGACCCACTGAAGAAAATGGTTCCCATGGGGACCACAATTCAGAGAAACATCTTTTCTTCTGGCATGTTCTGCATTTTAAATCCTTACAATTGCTACCACAAACCTGTCAACCTATTCCTACACAAGAAGGGATGATACTTTTCTGTTGAAAGCACCTACAAACTCCTGAGTAAGCACATTCTGCATACTTGCTACAATTTCTTTTCACTACATCAAAACAAATAACCAAATTATAGGCTTAAAAATCTACTTTCATTAGCACAGTATGACTGCTTTACATTATCATTCATCATATCTATGAATATCTATGAAGGAAACAAAACTCTCCTGCATTTTTCTGTTCCAGTTGATATTTTCAGAGATACAACATATAAAGCAGGTGCTTAAATTCCTAGTATACTTAGACACTTTAACGGTAAGGGCACATTTACCATTTTTCCCTCTACTTCTCAGGAAAGCAGATGACCCTTCAGTAACGCGTCTGAATCAAAACAATGGTCCTCACTTGCCTTCTATGCCTTGAAGCCTCTCTTTATTGCAGCAACATAATATGAAATAACTCAAGGTTTTATGTGTATATGCTTTAAAAGGAGTACAGATTGGCAGTTGCTCAACTTGTTTGAAAAATTTCATGCTTATCTTCAAATTGAGGAATTAGTGTCAATGTACAACTTGACTAGATTAAATGAAAGGTACCTTAAGAAAGTTCTTTGGTGGAAGTTGACTGTAAATCAGAAGAGAAAAGCAATTTCCCAAAGGCCACAATTTCCCTTCATCCCTGTGTTCAGCACTACAGATCAGGGTAGCACACCCATACCTCTAGGTCAACTTGGTTCATCACAGAAGCGTTCTTCCCCTGTAGGTGTACCTATGGACTACTGACAATAATAAGATTTGCCCCCATAGGATGGAAAGAACAGATTTAGAATTCAATATAAAGAGGAAAGAAAAGCAGTTTTGGTCCTTAAGTTAAAGCAATTATTAAATCAGTTTAGAAAAAGGGGTTCCTTTTGCTACAGGAGAAGGCAGCAAGGGTGCTTTGTAGCCAGTTTCAGTACCTCAGTTTATAAGACCCACATTCAGATACTATCCCTGAATGGCAATTTTTTTTTTTACCACTATAGCCCAATCATTTGATTCCTCAAGTAGTCCCACTGAAGTTAGACTGAAAAAAAGTCTGAACTGACTGCTATAAAAATCACTATTCAGAGATTACACATATTTGTTGTTGGTTGATAAAAAAAATTAAGTACTACCAAACAGATCATTTAAATAACTAATAAAAGTTCTATGAAGTAGTTCTTGTTTAGAAAAGAGTATTTCTATTAGACTGAACTTTCGCAACGTGTAGAGTTAAGCTAATCTTTATTCAGAAACACAGCAGCTCTTACTGCATGTTATGGCAATGAACACCAACAGTTCAATGATACAAACAAGTCTCATCTCAGAACCATTGCCACTGCCGCTGGGAATGAGTTAATTGAGAGAACAAATTAAACATTAATCATTTAAGTGATTTAAATTTAAGTTGTGCCTACTGCTCCATTGCCCATTTTAGCATTAATATATATAGCTGTTCAAAGTCATTTAAAAAACACATGCAGCAACGAGGCAATCAGATTAAGACTAAGCTGCAGTATTTATTTTCTCCCTGCTTAGCTACAGATATTATAAAATGCCTCTTCCTTGTACAGAGCACACTATTTAATGATTTGAAATGTCTATTCGATGAACATTAGAAATAGCATTACCAGTTTGCATGCTGATTTGAGCCCTATACGCCCTTCCCTATTCACCTTGTCTTCCCCATGTTCTCTAACAGGCAGTGTATCTTCGGCAGGCAGATACACACATCGCTATCTGTAAGGCCTGGCTTTTGGTTTCTGGTCAACCAGAAGAAACAAAATGACCATCACCTGAACTCTCCCTGCCTTACCTCATTGGAGGGACTGATAGACTTTGAGTCTACTCCTATCAATTTGCTGATTTTCAAAACTTGCATAAAATTAACTTTGAAATTTCTACTACCCTTCCAGTTACGCCTCTAACTGCCTAAGGTATTAGGTAGAGAGACGGTCAGCACAGTTGTCTGACTTCTGCAAAGAAACATAAGCAATAGTGCCTTGCAATAACTGTATGGGAGACATTTTACAGATAACTGTCTTGGCTTTCAGGTTGCCTAATTTGCACAAAAATCAGACAATAGCAGAGACGGAGAGTAAGGAAAAGACTCTTGCTATGCTCCATCATTGCTTACTCCCCTAATTCCGTGATAAACCTTTTTCTAACTATCTGTCACACTAAGAATGTGACATCTAAAACATGGAGTGCATGTTGAAAATTTGTATTGAGAGTTTTTAGGCACCTGGATACAGTTACAGCACTTGTAAACTTGTTTGTGGAAAATAAGGTTTACAGAAAACATTTAGGAAGAAAAGCATCTCCTTTGCAGGCACACATACAAACCATTCTTCATTTGTTTACAGTTTTTTCTTTGATCCGTGTATCTTCAGACATACTTCAGGATTTCTGTTCCCGAATCTCTCAGAAGAATGTGTACTTCCAACCTTGTTTGGTACCACTGAACCATGATGAGCCAATACATGTTTGCTCAGCTACTCAGAGTGAGTACGCTAGATAAGAATGTTCTAACACAACATACACGTAATTTTCCTTCTCCCTCAAATACGCAATAGAAGTGAAGAGCAGCTCACAGTTCTACTGTCTTCCCCCCAGGGATCTGAAAATGTTTTTACAATGGGGAATTTAACCTCAAAGTGCTTCTCTGAATGAGATGCAGCCCTCAGTACTTTTCTCCATCCCATATGCAGTGAATCTACAGCAAAGAAAGATCAAATCAAAGGTCAGACAGAAGTTCACTGATGTAGCTGAAAGAGTCCTATATCTTGCCCTTGTGCTTAGAGCAGTAAGTATTATGAAGCAATTTTTATCAAGTATTCAGGCAAACAAGTTTTATTCCTAAAGGATTTCCAGGTCTTCAACTATTTCAAGCTTACAGAAGCCTTTTGACAGGAATTATTTCTTTCAATAGAAGCAGTAGCATTTGAATCTAAAAAAAAAAAAAAAATTTGTACTTCCATTATTGAAGAATACCTACTAAGAAAAGGTGTCCAAATCTGTCTACAGGAAAATCAATGGAATGTTTCAACCAAGCTCATCCTTATGGGATCAGAAAGGATTACAACCTGAATTCAGTCACTAGCAACAGCCCTTCCAGCAACATAAGCTATCCAATTCCCACTGCAGCCAGTTTCCTTCAGAGGAGGTTCCAGTCCTACATACTGCAGGCAATGAGAAGCACCGCAGATCAACTAAACCTGAAGAAAGGAGATAAGTCCAGTATAGAAGAGGCCAGAATTTCAGAGCCCAAATAAATACCTATCCAGAAGTAGTCCAAGCATAATTCAAGCTACTCAGCAATGATTAGTGTTTCTTGTAAATAGTGCTTTGATTCCCAAGAATTTTCTCTATTTGCCATTTTTCTCTTCATCTCTCTTCTCCTTCATTAGGAGGGTATTTAGCAAATTACTGTTTCCCAGAGACAAACTTTTGAAGCGTTTTTTTTCCCCTCCTTCCTTCTTGATTGAGATCTCTTTTTTTGAGTTAAAAAAGTCAACAGTAACAGATGCCATAAAGCATTGATACCCAGTCCCAAAGTTCCCCCATAAGGTCAGGTCACAAGGGACTCCTGAACTAATGACCTCACCTCACACAATCAATGCACGAGGATGAATCTCCAGCTATGAACAAGAGTGTCATGCATTATTATTTCACTATCAGCAGAACTGCTAATCCTTCAAGCTGCACTAATGTGTACTTGTTTGCATTGCCACAACACTGCATTTTAAATGTCAATAGCGAACGAAATTCAGTTTGTGAATTGCCAGGCAGCCAGGCACTATGATCAAAGAAGCCAGCTGAAGCTGCTGAACCATGATTTATTAATAAGGGATAATGAGAATGCAAATAAACTAATTATAAAATGGAACTTGTAAGAACCAAATTCCCAAAGTAAAATTTTAAGCAATGTTCAAATGATTATCCATACAATTAGGAACATATAGCCAAATACAAATGGCCTGATAGCCAACTTCAGTACAGTTAACATTTTAAGTACAGACTGCCCACATGCTTGATTTACCAGCATCAAAGGAGTTAAGGCATATGTGCCCTAAAAATATAAGTATCTAGAGCAATTGAGATTTTTCTGAAGGTTCAATTCTGTATTATGCATGAAGAATACTAACAGAGACAATCTGAAACATTCCCCTGGTGGGCACACACAAACTGTTTTCTCCAATGGGCTCCTCACAGATCCCACGTGTTGGTGCATAAAGTCCATTTCTCACACACACTCCTTTTCTTCTATCCTTTTTAATACATGGGACAACAGAATACTCTGCACTTGCACGTTCAAAAATTGTTGCATACAGTATTCAGAACTTATGAAAAAAATTTGTTTTCAGAAGCAAAAAAAGAATATTTAAAAAATAGATCATAAATCTCTGAGATTTTAGCCATTTTATATAATTATAAAGCCATACACTTAGGAGAGCCAAGCAGTGCTGTATGGCTGCAAGACTACGTAGCTATATGGCCTATTTCAAAGAAAAGGGTTCTCATCTACAACAAGGGCAATGCAGAAGTGATGTACACCAGCCTTTTAAAGATGCAAAAACTAGGGCTGTTGAAGTAGTAACATTCACAGAGGCTGTTCTTTAATTGCCACAAGTCAGTTAAAACCCACTAAAGTCTTAAGAAAGGAGCTACATGAACTTAGAGCAGTAGAGAACTTCCCCAATATTCACTGAAGCGTAGTACTTTGAGGAAAAATAAATTCAAGTAGGTATACTGCATAATTCTCATTTAGGGGAAAAAAATAAATAAATATACATATATATATGGATCCAACAACTAGGCCTTGATTGGATAAGATATTAAGACCTGCATCTAATTAAGTACTATACTATTTCATAATGCCAGTGGCTCATCCACTCAGACTTTGCACACCTTCACAGAAACAAAGGCAAACATCTCATCCATTTCTCTCATTTTAAGGAATTATCATGGACAGAGTGGGTCTCAGTAATCCAGAACAAAGACAGACAATCATCATATGCAACAAAAACCAAACCCCAACCAATTCCCTGACAATTGAAGGAAGCTCTCTAACAGCCCAGAACTGTTTATAAAAACACAAGGCTATCCAGAGGAGGCGTGGAACACTTCCACAGTGTAACCAAGTAATCCAAAAGAATATATGTGGACTAACTTCACTAAATTAAATTTCTTTTCCCTTCAGAAGTGTCTGATATCATGCCTTGCAGATGGTGAGCAATATCTGCCATTTTGAGAAGTAACAATATCAAGAACACAGCCACTAAGACCAATTTTATTCATTATGGAAGAAAGTTTAAAGTAGTATCCCATATGTCTTGTATGAAATGCTGACCTACTGAAGTCGAGTATCAGCTACAAAAAAAAGTCATGATTTCACTCAGCAGGTCTTTGGGAAAACAAAAAAAAAAACACCACACACCAAAAAATGAAAAACATTAGTTTAAACCAAAGACTCTAAAATATTCTTAAGAACTTTTACTACTTAAAAACTTACAGAGCTATACTTTGCTTCTGCCTTGCATCCTGCAGTTTCCCTTTAAAGGTTACTATAGGATGAAGACAAGCATTTAAATGCAGTCAAACTCCCTGCTCCAAGAAGAATTCTGAAGTAGAATGTGCTCTTAGCAAAACACCACTAGCTCCCCATGCAACACACCTTTTCCTGAATTAGAGATTAACAGCTAGACTACCACTACCGCATATCTTTTAGCACACACTGGGAAAAGCTAGAATTTATATGCAAGATGCTGTTTCTTAGTGACGGGACACAGGATCATTTGCCAGATTAGAAATAGTAGACCATATATAAAGAACAGATGTAAACCTTCAAATGTGTTCAGTTTAGTGGAAGCAGGAACTTATCAGCTTTTATGCTTTTAAACATATTTATTAATTCTTACTTACAGAAAAATGATAGGAATCTTCAGGGTTACAATACACAACTGTAGAATGCCAGTCCTGATGTTAACAGGATGATATTTGACTGATTCACATCTAAGTAGTATTGAAATTGCAGTGAATTATACCAAGATTCAGATTTACAGTTTTCATTAGATATCTTACTGCTCAGCAAAGCGATGAGGGGAGGAGCGGGGAAAGCCTCCTGTACTTTAGTAACAGGGGAGAAATTCTCTAGTGTAGAAACATGTAATGTTACAATTACATTTCACCGACTACATACTCAAATTAATACTAATAGCATGCATAGACTTTAATTTCAAGAAACCCATAACTCATTTTTTTCAATTTGGCTGATCTGGGAACAGCTGCACAGCCCACTTGAAAAGAGTCCTCCTGCACAGCCTGATAGCCAAAAGTAGGACAGAACTGGCAGATAAAGGCCAGCCCAACAGCACTGTCCAGGGGAGCCTGGGCATTGCACACTTTACCCTACTAAGGGGCAAAATAAAGGTAG
Source organism: Struthio camelus (assembly GCF_040807025.1). Lineage (NCBI taxonomy): Eukaryota > Metazoa > Chordata > Aves > Struthioniformes > Struthionidae > Struthio > Struthio camelus. The sequence continues at coordinate 31,915,243 of NC_090946.1, forward strand.
CCCTACAGGTGATGGATGGGAAACATTCCATTCTGTTGGAGCACGATCCAACAGGCTAATGGAAGATGTGGCTATGCCTGCAGGGTAGCTGCAGAAGGTAAAGGAGTTTGATTCCACACAGCTAGGAATAAAAGAGAACTGCACTGCCACCAGCACGGAGAAGACCCCAGGGACGGTGTAAGATTCAGAAATAACGGAAATCAGAACATTTTTCAAGTAAGAAGAGAAAGCTGAGACTGGCAATACAGTACCCAATTTCTACATACAGCTGCAATACCGATGACACATCATGTCCCCGTCTAGAAGCTTTTCCTCGGGGAGAAAAGTTACTTTAACACAGTACAGCATGCTCAAAGACGTTGACGCGGTATGTAAATTTATACTTATTTTCACAGGTATTAACATCCCACTGGATTCAACTAGGACTGCAGATGCTTAAAACATCAGACTTAGAGTCACCATTACATAACATGAAAAAAGGTCTGCTCTACTAAATGTCCATTCCATCATAATCTTTAATTAAACAATTTTTACCATAATTTATTTTATTTCTCTAAATTTCTTGTAATTGGATTATTTTACAGATAGGTCAAAAATTCCTCTCAGATCTCAATTTAATGAACTCCAGTGAGTCAGGAGGAAAGACATTATATACAGTCCAAATCCATACCCAATCTAACTTTTGTAGCAAGATGACATTATACAGCAGGTCACATTATTGTCCCTGGGAGCGGGTGCACAGATTTAGGGCTGACAAATCTGGCTTATTTCTATAGAATACTTAATGAAAAATCTGAAAGTGAGCTTCCCCCCATATCTAAGAGAAGTGGAAGATTAGACTGTGACTAAGAGGCAAGCCATAATTGCGGGGACAAAAGAAGAGGTTCCCTTTTCACAGTCTTCACTGCCTTTGAAAGGATGCCTATGTTTATTTCTCTTGCATTCACTCCGTGGTAACCGCTGTATGTATAACCAGAACGTCTGAGCAACTGGGGAGGTGTAGTGTTTTGTGCAAATCCAAGTACAGCAAATACTCATGAATCCCTGGCAAACCCTTTATCCCCGCTCTACCTATGCAAAAATCTTGTCTTCATGGAAAATAGCTGTGCTTTTTCAACGTTTCAAAGTGATCAATTTGAAAATGACCTATTTTATTCATACTGGACAAATTATATGAAGATAACATTTATTTTTCACTGTAAAAATGCCTGAAACATTGTAGATGTAATTGTCATTACATTTGCTATTTATAATTGACGAGTCACCTCGTCACCTATTTTGCAGTGAAGGTACATGGTAAGATTTTGTATGCAACTATTTCTTAATGCTTCAATGACATAGAAATAAGGGTTCCAACATGCAAATTATAAAAAACAGAGCTCTATTCCAGTCCTGTATCTACCTCCTTTAAACGTTATTTTTGAAATTTCAGATGAAATTAGAAAAATAGAACTTTACATCTATTTAGTCATATAATTGTTTAGTCTTAAAGGGAAACGGCAGACAACTTTCATGAAGCCATTTACTGAATTTATTCCATATAGCATGAAACTTAACTGTTGTCCTAATACAGACAAATTTAGGTTGTAATTAGGCAAAATCATGTGCATGTATCAGAAAAGTTAAGACTGTAAGTGTTGTATTAACGATAAAATTGTCCAGCTGCCCTATTTTTAACTGAAGTACAATAACAGTTAATTTCAGTGGAATAGTATCTATCCTCTACAATTGTCAGTCTTGCATACTTTACTAACAAAAAATTCCCACTATTTAAAGCAATTTGGCTCTAATAAATCCACCCTAAATAATGTAATGGCATTAGACTCCTTTTACAGCACCTTCTTCCTGAGAGAGTTCTTTGTCTTTTTTCTAAAAAGACAGTGCTTATAAATGTATTAGACCAAATAATAAGACAAAGCACGTAGGTTGAAATCCACCAAAATATACTGGAATATAAGAATTTTTTGTGCACTGGAATTCACTTGCCTCGTCTCAAACTGTACAGTTCTAGCTATCATTTTCATTTCTGATTAGGTATACAGTTGTCCTCTACAACGTTAAATGCCAGTTCTCTTGCCATCCACATAACACACCTAAAGCACAAACAGCTACTCTTAGGTTCCAAAGCCTGACGAGCGTCTTCAGCCTTGCAGAGTAATGACAGAATGAACACATTTGCATAAGCTTGTAACTTAACCAAGCATAATATGGGTGAAGTGGAGGAATACAAAGCAGTTGTTTTCACTGAGAGACAGTACTTCTAACACAGAATTACATCATAATATTCAAAAGATAATACATGCCCTGGGAAGTCATTTGTGCTGATATAGTTTAATACATATGTGCCTGCTACATGCTTTAAAATAATTATCCTTACCTTCTAAAAGCAACACCAGCACAAGGAAATTCTAGTGCAGTGGAAGTGGTGAGAACGGCATGCTAATCCTGTGAGCACAGAGCCTGCATACGAATGAGCCCCGCTTTCAGTCCTGAACATTTAACAATCTTTCATAAATGTGATGAGCAAGAGCATTTTATCCAACAGTGCTGAAATCTTAACTATGTTTCCTCAAACGCCTATAGTTTATACACCAGAATTTCCTTCGAAGACAACAGTAAAAATGTGTTGATTTTTCTCATCACAGGGTACAAATCTGAAAGTACATTTTAAGCTAACAATGGGTCTTTCAATATCTTCCATATTAAAAAAATAATCATTTTGCAGCTGCACACATCACCAATTTATGTAAGACTAAGGTTGGATCTGTCTTGCCATAAAGTAAAATCCATCGTTAATACACTGAAATTGGTCTCCGTATATTCCAGCACAAACAAAAAACCTGCTACACTGCAGCATCCTCCTCCTACTTTCCACTGCAATAAACTCCATCCAGGCCGTTCGCACATAGTGATCTGTTCTTTAGAACTGTAATTGCACAGTGGGAAACTCAATAAACCTATATCTTATCTGAAAGAGAAGCCGGTAATTGCCTGAAAGAAATGGATCTTGCTGCGGAAGGATATAAGACAGTGTCAGATATATTGTTAACTACTCTGATAACTTATGCATTCTTCCTTTCTTCTTTTTCTTTTCTTTATAAGAAAAAAAAAATCACACATTCAAGAAAAACAGGTCTTAGTGACAAAAGGGAAAGCGAGTCTTCTCTTTTCAATCAGAGAGTTCTTACATAGCCTGTTTCCCCATGTTGTCACCAGGCCAGCCTTGAGGCCTCACTGATGTCTTTTTGTTCCGAGAGAAGTTGAACTTTTTTTTTTTTTTGGTCAAGTACCCCTCCAAAAAGAAAAGCAGTGTGCAACTGTCCAGACCTGTGTGCGGTACAGCATGCAAAAACATTAATAGCAGAAAGGTGAAAAGGAAAAAAATGGAATATGTCATTATCTTGTTTGTGCAAGCAAGTAAGCAAGCAATCTCCTAGCAAACATGCTATGAGGTAGAATCACTGGCAGAAGCATAAACAATGCTCAAAGTATTAGGTAACCGAAGATAATACACACAGATTTTATGTTTTCTTAGCTAAAGGGTTAGCATCAAGCAGAGATTTACAAAAAAAAAATTGCAGTTTATCTGAAAGAAAAAAAAAAGGCAGCCAGCAACACCTACACGCAAAATGTTTCTTTTCGGTCCATTAAAAGCCTAGTTTAAAAGTTATTTAATATTTTGGAAGATCAACACTGCAAAAAGCATACTGGCAGATCAATACATACTCTCACTATCAAACTAATCTTCACTGGCTTCTGAATAATTCAGGCTCATTAGATTTCCAAGCCGTCTGGCCTAAAGGTTACATGAGACGTGCATCAATCTGTCAAAAAGGCGGCAAACATTTTTTCGTTCATTTTCTATCCACACATTCAGTATTTATACCATAATAATAAGCATTTCAAAGGCTATAGGTATATCATAATTAATCTGCAACCTTCTGTCGTAAATATTGAATATATTTTTAAAAACACTAAAGACAACCTGCACAAAACACATGCAGGGAAAGAAGTGGGGGGAAGTACAAGCAAAAATACTAAATATCATTTTGTACTATGCTATTTCGTAAACACAAATCAGGTGAAATAAGGATATATATTGAGAGAAATATTAAAAGAGTATAGAAACACTGATGAAATCGTATTTGATTTATCAACTGTTTATTACTTAAGTCTTGATTTACCAGGAGGCTTCTGCTATTTTTTTTTTTTTTTTAAATTGTGATCTTGCCAGTGCCAGCAAATAGTCAATTGTTGCATAATAACCACAGAACATTTTGTAGATTCCTTAAACTAATGACAGCAATACTACTGTCAGGTACAGACACTGCTTTTTCTACGGTTAGACGATTTTAAAGCCATACAACAAGTAATCTTTTCTACTGCAATATCACTGAAAAAAGTTACTAATAGAATTGGTCAAAATATCTTTGTTTTTCAGAAATGTCACCGCAAAGCCCAAAATGTTTCACAGAATACATGGAGACTATGGCAGAGATATCTGTAATTCAGGGCAGTGGAAATTTTAGTGCTGATCACTCTGAAACCCTGATCATACCTCATACTCAGGTGTCCACTCCTGTTAAGATGTTTTCTGTAACTTATTTTAGCTTGGTATCTCAAATGGTCAATTTAAAAAAATATATTTCTTAAAGACTGAACTGGTCTATGCTAAAGAAAAAACAAAGAAGGGAACAGTGAGAACTTATACAACAGCTTGTGTACAGAAGGTAGTACTGGTACCATTGTTCACCTTCTCTTAAAATACAATAGCAAAGAGACATTTATTAAAATTCAAAGACAGAAAACTGAAAAATGATCTAAGATTTTAAACAAGACACATTCTACCAAGGTACTCATTTCTACAGTGAGTCACTGAGAAAAAACCTAAAGTTCAAAATGGACTGTTTTTACAGACAATATGCGTATGGAAAGCAGACCCCTTGTCTTCAGTGGCTAAATTGCACCTGGTTTCAAGCTACGAATCTATATGAACACAATAAGTGACTTGAAAAATTGAACCTTGTATCCCTGATTGCCAGAAGAAAACTGACAGTGACAGCTCCCTTCAAAAATATCTAGGCATCTCCCTGAATGAGGTAAAACTATAAATAATATTTTACTGCCTCCTAAACTCACACTATGGACCAACAATGTTACTCACTAGTTACAAACTCAATCCATATAAGACCAACAGTGGTTGGAAGAAGAAAGTATAAGAGAATAAGCAAGGTTACAACTGTTGACAGAAGTGAACGCATATGCCCACTTATCTGAAAAGTGGTTTATATTTTCAGCAGACTGAGGCCTGAACAGTCAAAATATTCAAAAATATTTTAACTCCTACTAGCCATAAAATTCACCATTCCACCAGAGTGCAGGATATACCAGCATAAGCAGCACAACTTCTTCTCTTTCCAGGATCCTTACAAAGTGCAGTTGCCTGTCATTTTGATGGGTAATGATATAACATCTCACACGTTTTATCAGGTGTCTGACATTGTTCAGCTCTGGGCAAAATTAAAGGCATCTATCCCAACAGTCATCAAAAAGTCTGCCACTTCTTTCAAGTCCCACCATTCAAACTGTGTGTTCAGAAACTTTTTATTCCATTATGTTGCTTGAGAACCTCCACCATTTTCTCATTTTCCCCTAAAATTTAATCCAGTCAAAAACGCATTTGAGATTAGTGTATGTACAGGTTAAGACTAACACAACATTCTACCTCTACCTTTCAAGGACATCTTTGCTCCAGAAAGAAAGAGTGTGTTTAGTACATGCATTTTATTGTTCAAATGTTTCTCTGCTATGCTATGGCATAGGTGTACAGGGATGAAGAGTGAGTGAGTGTGTGTTATTACCAATGTTTATAAAGAAAAATATAGACAAAACCAGGATAGTATATTACGATAAACATTCTCCAACATGCTGCTGTGCAAAGTTTAATGTTCTCAACCTTGCTTAGAAAACAAAGCTTCATAGAACAGGCTTACTTTTCTTGGAGTTCATATGAAAATGTTTCTGTTACAGTCTATGTAAAACTCTGAATTAAGTATTCAGATACTGATTTCCCCTGTACTCTACCTCACAGGCCTTAAAAGTTCTGAGCTTTCTGCCGGACAGAGCCTGGCCTCCATACAGCTAACTTTTTAAAGATACAGCTATGAGCACAAGGCTGAACTACCTCAACCCTATAAACCTCCCTTTCAAAATCCTCTACAGCTGTCTTCTCATTCAAGAAGTATCTTCCTATCCCATTACTACTTAATCCCTTTATAATCCAATCAACCTCTGCAACATTATATCAGCTCTCTCTGTCAACACTGTAACCCTATAATATTTCATTCTAGTAAAGAGCAGCACTACTTCCCATTTCCAGAAAAGCTGTAATTCCTACCTTTGACCTAGCTTTGCTCAGGATTCATCTTTAGTTGGCATAATCACATTAGAAAGACTGAATGTATTTTCTATATATCTTCAGTAAACATAGGGTTTAAAAAAAACTGATCCAACTACTTCCCAAGGAATAAAATATATGACATAATTCAGACTGTAATTCAGTTTGGTTTACACCTCTACTTCGGCTGAAAAAACAAATATCAGTTGGGTTACCTGTGGTATCAACTTGTAAAGACACTCACCCGAAGTCCGTTATGCAATGAGGTTTCTTCTCACAGAAGAAGAAAAAATATTAACTATTTTCCATGCAAAAAGTCAACTCCCTACAAAGCAAATAAGTAGTTGCACCTTTCCTGGATTACACAGTTGATTACATATTACTGTTTCTATATATTCTCAGCAGCATTCAGTGTCTTACTGATAACTGTGTCCACTGGTATAAGGAAATGATAGAAGTGCTTCAAGTGAGGCATTTTATAACTTTATGCTGATGATGCATTCTCTTCCTTGATCTGAAACACGCTCGACTGCATTAGAAATATTTTTAAGCAGACTCAAAACCAGATTCTTTGTGCTTCTGTGATCCGGACAGAGCAGCTACCCAAATCCTCCAGAACTAGGTTACATCATTAGCATTTTCATCTGAACAATAGCTGCCATCTGAACAACCTTCCATTAGAGCGTTACAGGACTGGGTACCCACACAAAGCGGTGCACAATTTGAGGGTCTATCCTATGACATGTAAACATCCCAACTCTAATCTTGTTGTTTCAAGCCAAACAGAAAAACAATATATTCAAGCAGTGAATTCTGTCACTTGCAAGCTTTTAATAACTGGAAGCTTAACAAACAGCATTTGAATTTCAGGCATGAAAAATTAACACACTGCTATTATGCAGAGCCAATTGATAAACTGTACCTTATTGTAACACCCAAACAGTGTATTTCCAAGCCCTGAAATATTTCTGTCACTGAACAGAAATCAAAAAAAGCTTTAATTGCCAACTGCTTCTGCCACTATTATACTAAGAAGAAAGAGAGGTCATTAACTAGGCTGTAACCAATGCATCAGTCTTTGGAGGGCTAAGAAACCACTATGAACAACAGGAAGGAGGCAATCTTCAGTTTTCCAAGGCTCTTCATAGTTTTTATAGTGATTTTTCTTCATTTCACATAAGTTAATAAAAAGCACAGTAACTTCAACTTTTTTTTTTCCCCCACTTAGAATGGGAATTTCCCCTTCTCTGCCCATTTTAATTTACTTAAAATATGCCACTCTTCTTCACAATGGAAGAATATGTTTATTAGGTTTTTGCTTTTATGTGCAATTTTTCTGGTCCTTAATACTCTTTATAAAAAGCTTTTACGATAACATAGTTCAGGAACAAGAGGGAGTGCTAAAACACTCTCCCTAGGAGGCAAGACACGAAGGATTTCTTAAGCACACAAAATGTTCTTGCTTTCTATATGGCATTTTAGGTGTAGTCCAGGATCATCATATCTATTTATCATCAGCCTTACTGTCCACCCAAGGATACAATCCTGTAACCATGGAAACATGGATGTTTCCATGGATGTTTTCTGCCTCTATTAAAAAAGAATTGGGCAGTGTGTGGTCTCTCCACAATATTATGTTTCAACACTGCTTGGAAAAAAAATGTCTTTTTTTTATTTATTTTTAACCAGTTCTGTACCTTGCAGTCCTTTGCCCTCTCTCTTTTCATAGATGGAGAGAAATACAGTACAGTTTTGCCCTGCATTTGAACCCCCTCATTGTGCTATTTGCCACCCATCCAGTGAAAGAGTAGGCAGTTACCATTGCTTGCAGAGCACAACACTGAAAGTCACTCTCAACAGAATTTGAGAATCAAAGAAAGAAGGAAGGGTTTTTTCCCCAAAAAGTTGAGGTGTACCCATTTTTCTCTCTCCTCCAACACACAAGATATTTCTTAATATCTTTTATTTTTCCCTCCAAGTGCCAGCACTTCATAGACTAGACACCGGAGGAGCTATACAAATGCAATGAAACGAGAGAGAGAGAGACTACACCCACTGGCCTTCTGCAGCAAACCACCACCATGAGCCAATTGCCAGATGTAGCCCATTACCGACCCAAGCTCCGCCAGGAGCCCTTTACCATTTTTTGGTCTACTGGCGGCTTTTTTTTTTTTTTTAAAATAAAGAACTACTTAATTAAAGCAGACTGCAACTGAATAGCAGTACCACTTAATTCAGCACATATTAACAGACATAGTAGGTAGATATGACTGCTATTTATCACAATGCTCACATAATCAAGCTGTTATTCACTACTGAAAAAAATATTTATACACATTTCATTCTGGAAAATGTCTCATTTTTAAAAGCTATTTTTGAGACTATCCATGGCCCATCACTAAGCCAGCCAAAATATTTTGAGAGAATTTTCAGTTAAGACTAATGGGGGAAGATGCTTAACTATTATTAAAATCCTCCATCAAATTAGAGCTGAGAATATTAGTAGTAATAGTTACTTTATGTATTTCCAAAAAATTCTTTTAATCACTGAATGCAGTCTGAAACATTCGCAGTATCCTAAACACTCTGTGGCCCCTTTGAGTCTGAAAAGTCAAGGTATTCCCTGGGCAAAGGACAAAGTGCTCAGCTGAATTTACTGAATTCAGATGGTAGGAAGAGTTCAAATCTTTTTTCTCCCCTTGGCAATACAATTTTAATAATTTTCAAAAATATGTATAATGCTTTTTGTTGGTTTAAAAGACAGGGTTTACTGAATATATTATTTCAAGATAATTACAGATATTGACATATACTCACCTCTAGTGACAGATATTTATGAAAAAAGTAGATTAACACAACATTACTGTCAAGAAATTAGGCAAAGAGAAGTCAAAGCATTAGAAATGTGAAACTACTAGAGGAACTTGAAGTCAGTCATATCACACGTTTTGTATTTCATGTGATACATCATATAACTGAACATTCCTACAAATTTCTGAATGCACATGCAACATAGCCAATGATAAAGTTGCTAGAGGAATCTTATGACCTTTGCAGTTCTTCATATTGTAGTGTTAGTATTTCACTAGTGTACATTATTGAGGTTAATTTCTTTGTTTACATATAAAACATACAAAAAAGCTCTCTGGCACTGAGGAACTATTTAGTTCTTAAATCAAAAGCTATTCACTGTAAAGCATAATTTTTAAACTATTTAGACTTTTATTCCATCTTAAAATAGTTTTTTCCGCTTTGCACATAGTCAGTCCCACAGCATCTAGTCATTTTAAGAACATCAGAGACTTTTTCATTCAAATATGAATTAATTATGCTTCCTCAATGAAGGAAAATGACTCACGTTTCCGTTGATTGACTCCAGACATTTGAGATTCCAGGGGTGAAATTTTATTTTAGATATTATATTTTAGCTCTGCCCCTTAGACACAAACTACCAAGTGCTAAAACAACAAAATACCAAGAAGGTCATTTAAATTCCCCAGTATAGTTGAATTGTAATAGAGCACAGAACGCTTACTTATAAAGCTGTCACCTACAGATTTTCAGGATATTTACTCTCAGGCAATTGCTTGCACAACAGAAAAATTGCACATGTTTAGGAAGTTTTTGGCTGCCCATCTCTTGATTAATGAAACAGGTGCTCCAGTTAACTGAAAACAAACTGAGGCAATATCTAGTTAAGATAATGGTGGAAAGGTGAATGGCACAAAGCTACGAAGATTCTCAGAGATCAAACAGTTAGATATATCTAACCAAACCTTAGAACAAACGCACACTACAAAGCAAAAGTATTTCTGCTTGGGAAGTATAACGTCTAATATTTATTGCATCTAAAACGCCAAGCACATAACCTTTAAAAAGTTAGGCTGTGGATCTAAGACTCTTGGAATGAATTTTAATATTTTACATGCACTCCAACTGAACATTTATGCATAGCCAAGCATCACAAGTTTGCATCTAAGTTTCCTGTCTCACAGCTGGAGGACAGCAGAAGCCATTTATGGCCTATGTTAAACACCTTACCTCACAGGTGTGTGTTCTCTGTCAACTTAATACCCTTCTAAACATTTGAGAACACTCTACAGTGGATTTCCACTGGACTGGATTCATTAGGTATTGCATTAGGCAACATCTAGAATTTTAAGTTACTAGCATGCTGATCTGGTTCAACATGATTCATGACATGAAAAAACATGAGCAAAGTGCTTGACTGAGGTGCTGGTAAGTAGCTGAACGGTTACATTTGTCACTGCCTTATCAACTTGTACTGAAATTAAAGTTGCTGAGAACGCCACATAAAGAGAACGTGCACCTGACCTCTGCCTGTGATCAAACAGTACTGTTCATCAGCTACAAAGAATCCTCATTTTCTTCAGTGAGCTCTGGCTTATGCTCAAAGAGAAGGCTCAATGACAGTCTCGTCAATCATCTCCGTCACAAATATGTAAGACAATCTTAGACAGAGCACTGATGAAACTACTTAAATCTAGGGACTTAACAGCTGATTATGAGTATTTTTTTGAAACACTCCATTTGCAAGTCTGAAGACATTCAACACTACAAAACTTGTTGAGTGGTCTCAACAAAATTAATCAGAGTAGTGAAAAATCAGTAATTCTTGCTGTTCAGCTACCTCTCCAAAATAAGGTTAGAGTAGAGCTCTGCATTACAGCCTGCGTCTCAAACATATGCTTCAAGAATGGTAGCGAATGTTATCTCAAAATTCCTTTAAGGTCCATAACAGATACCAAGAAGTTTCCCCAACTGCAAGCAGTTACATCCCATGAAAAGACAGTAACTTCTCTTATCACATTCTGACCTAAATGTTTGCAGGATAATTATTTTGCTTGTTTTCACAGGTTTAGTTGAGGGGTTTTCAAAGTACTTCTCATCTTCTCCTTTCACGAACACATAGTGAATGCTGTCTTTACTATGCTGTCTTTACTAAGCTGAGCAACAGCTTATCGTGAATGGTTGCTCCCCACTCTGAACAGAACTAAAGTCAACATACAAAGTTTCTCTTGATCTTTTAGAAACAAGAAACCCTTAGGAATAGGAAAAAGGCAAACAAAGAGTGTTAATCTCCAAAAGAAAGTCTCTATATAGAGTAGTGAGCGAATACCTAAAGTTCAAACTAAAACACTGGCAGATGAGTACGAGGCATAAAACCAAACCAAAGAGACAGGGCTTCATGCAGTGATGAATGAATGGAAGGGATCCCTGGACCATCTGTTTCCCTCTCTGATGTTGGCCATAAGTTTCCAGCTGAGATCAGTAACCTGAAATTGATTAAAGATATCCCTCATAAAACCATCCAAGTCTTGAATTAAAAGCACCAAGATAGAGATGCTGCAAATTTTGATAGGCTTCTGAGATGTTTAATACTTTCACCTTTGAAAACATTTACTTTCCATTTAGACTGCCTGACTTCAGCTTGCAGCTGTTCAATTATGCTATAGCTTTCCTGCTAACTGAAAGAAGCTTTTACTATTCAATATTTTCTCACAGTGAAGTTATTAATACACTGTAATCAAGCTACCTTTATCTACTCCTTTTGACAGGCAGAACATAAAAACTAGAGGAGAAACAAATAAAATCCATGACCAACACTTCATTTCCAGCATTGCCTGAGAACCTGATGGACTAGATACAGAAAGGAATAGAAGTTTTCCTTTCTCATCTCACACAACATAGATGACCACTGATTCAGCTAAAAGAGAATTTAAACTGACTGGTAACCTTCATAAGCTAACAACATGCTGGTGAGTGTTCCTGTCCCATCCAGCTGAATGAACTGGTGCACGCACGCACACACAGAGTAGCTAGGTTACTGCTAGTATTGGAATACTTGATGACAGTCCTGAGATGCCTGCTCCATGGGATCTCTCAAGTTCAGCCCAATAGTTATGATCACAATAATGATTTTGACAACCCCACTGAAAGAGCTTATTCAGTAATTGGTAGATTATCAGATAAGGAAAATGAGCTAAACCACAGTACTGCTGTCAGGATCTTAACATTAAAAATTCATAGTACTCTGCTATTTAAAAGTGGGCATTCAAAAAAAGAAAGAGCTGAGGGCAAAGGTTAAAACAAACAATTTAGTGATTTTAGACCTATCTTAAGAATGGAAGTGATGCATTTCACTTCACCCAGAAACTAGTAGTTTGCACTGCATTGACAATTCTCAGTACTACTTCCTTGCTAAAGGAGCCACCACACACTTGCATACCCCAAGTCAAAGTTTTAATATTTTCGTCTAAATTATGTACTTTTTTTGTTATGACCATGAACCTTTGGAGTACTAATTCCTCTGCAAACCAGTACCCTTTGATATTGCTATTTACATAGAATATCTAAAAATACTCACAATTATAATGGGTAAACTGGTTATGATCATATCACCATTCATTCACTCATTGAACTGAATGTGAACACAAACTGCAGAGGACAGAAATCTCTACAGGGAATAATTTATAGTACTTTCACACAGCTCTAAACTCCCTGGCTCACATTACCATAATGTTAATATACAAAGACATATTTGTCTTGTTACTGCCCATTTACATAAGGTAAAAAGGCAGAGTGGCATAACAAGTTCTAGTCCCAGTTCTTTGAGGAGTCGATGGAGCCATAAAGACCTCCATAGGAACGCTTTTTGTTCCCCGACACAGGTGGAACACACCTGGGAGAGCAATAGAAATGCTGAAGGCAGGATCGCAGCACTACAACAATTGCAAGCAATTCTTCCACTTGCTGAACAGTGTAGCAGACACTAAATTATACCAAGTCACCTAAAGTCAGGATAACGCGCAGTCAGAGCTCCCTTTAATCTCCCCTCCTATTCAGCAGCTTCATGAACACAGGCTAGAGTTGCACATAAAACCTTCAATTATCTTGGTGAACTCCTTACTCAAGGAGACCCAGAGGAGAACCTATTGCCTTTTCTCCTCTTATTAGTCACAAAAAAAGTAGCCAATCTACTTTTTGTGGTAATGGTTCTGATTGCCTCTTAACACACCAAACAACATACTCAACCTTCATCTTTAAACTGAATCAGTTATAGGGTCTAGCTCCTACTTGGCTAAGAAGTCACCTGGGATTTCCAAGGACTGTAAGCAGTAGTCAAGAAGCCATGTTAGAATACTTAAGCATTAGAAAACAGCAGCTAAATAGCTAGAAAGAAATATTACTGAGATTACAAGCAGATATGAAAATAATCTTGTTATTGCTTCAGCCTGTCAGATGAGAGGCTCCTCTCACTGTTCAATGATGCTGTCCATAAGTTTCACAAGCAAGATAGGAGCAGGAATCCGATTTTTCTGCTGACAGTACATCAGTGACCAGAACGTAGCACTGAACACCACTGCAGCTCTCTGGTTTATACCACTTGAGACATCAGATCCCAGTGCCTCACTCTGCAGAGGTATCTGTTGTACGTTCTCAATCTGTAATACAAGCACAGGTTTTTACACTAAAGAGATATCCTCATAGCAACCTCTGCATCCAAAAATGATGAAGCAACAGCTACCGCAACATTATTGTTGCTTATATACCTGATAGGAAACTAGCCTACTTCCATAAAATAGTATTGTATCTAAGCAGATATTCACAGCATGAAATAAATTAAGTCATTCAACAGTCTGAACACTATGAAGATTAAGAATTACCTTAGCATCTAGCAGATTCTTAAAGTCTGACTGAAATCATTAATGGAATAACATAAATGACGCTTAGATTACGTTCAGGTAAACTGAGCACAGTCTAACAGGGACAGACCTTTCCCCAGATACCAACCAGAGCCGTGACAAGGCACAGCACTCCAGAATGCCCAAGTGTGGTCATGTGCTGTCTGCACTACAGCCAGAATACTTTTATTATGGTCACTTTTTATAGCAAAGATTCAAGAACTGTTGATATGTTAATACAAGTGTGTTGACTATTCATTTAAGATTGAACTGAACCTTAATTTGGTGTATAGGACATTAGTTTACTTCTTACAAGGTAAAGGCATTATTCCTCTATTTACTTTCCTTCCAGAGGATCTCTTTGGTTTTGTTTAGCTGTAACATTTTTGTTAAGTTTGCACCTACCTACAGCAGTTCCCAGGTGGTTTCAAATGTTTCCTCAAAGCTTTGGTTGCAAGCTTTCAACAGGTAATTAGACCATAGTGACATTTGCATGACAGCTTTGTAAAATAAGCAAATTCACAGTGCAACCTTGAGTTACAGATAAAGGTTCCCTGCTGCAGCAGAAAACAAACAAAAAAGGCTTGGAATAGAAATGTTCCAAAACATAAGGAAAATTGAAACAATGCATTCATTAGTTACCTAAAACTCCATCAAGAAAAAAAATCCAAGAGAATAGTTATGATGAACTAAATCACATTGTAGAAGCGCAACAGAACAGTTGCGCTAGTTCATTAATTCTCACAATACTAATGAGTCATGGCATCCTAACTCACTATACTGCTTTGGACAAGTAGAACTTCACCACAGTCACCAAGAAACAGTCTCCAAGTTTCCTTCAGCTTCTTCAGTGACAAAATAAGCCTGAGACAAGAAGACAGGTCCTACAACTGTCTGCCTGCTTATCTGAAGTTACATCCTTCCCCTACATAATTTACTCTTCTACAAGTATCAGTAAGAAGGGAAAAAAATTTTAATTTTATTTACGTTTCATTCCCATGTTTAACAGTGACTGGCACGGAAGCGAGAAGAACGTTAGGTTAGCCAGTTCGGCCTGTTGGCAGCATGACTTCATTCTGCCAACAGAAAAAAAAGAAAGGACAATCCCATTACAGAGATCACATATGCAGGGAAAAAGCTTAAAGCCTGTGGAGCTGGAGCTTAACATAGCTGCAGAAGAAAGGCAGAGCCTACGAACCACATACTTTTGTCTGAAACCATGCTGAAGTGCATTCAGGCTAACCAGGGGATGCAACTGTAATACAAGACAGGACAGTCCACAAGTGAGTTGTGTGGAAGGACTGTCTGCACAGTCATTAAGACAGCAGCACAGTCACGCAACAGAATTTTTGAAATTTCAACTACTTGTAGTATCAAATATTTCTTTGCTAGCAGCCCTAGTAAGAAGTTCTTATTGACACGAAGTTCACAAATGTTTAATGAAAGGCAGCAAGAACTAGAATCAATGAACAGGAATTTCTTCTCTTCAGGAAAAGGGCATCAGGCACCTAAAGGTCACAAGGATGTGTAGCAGTGCAATCTCTCAGTCTTGTGATATTTGGGAATTTTTACACTTGAATTTCAGTTTGTGTTGTCTCAGAAGCAGAGAACAAATTTAAGTTAAATTTCGTTCTTGTTGTTCATCATCTGCTTTGAGCCAAGATCATCTGAACAATACTCTTTCTGAATGCCTCAGATTCAGTCCAAATAGAAACATTCCTTCACCGGGCACTCAAAGTTTGAGCAGAAAATGACCATAACAAAAAATGAAGATTTTGGCATTCTCCCTATAACAAATACAACGTGGATTTAAATTCAGTGAGTACAAGGCATATATTCAAGTTGGCCATTTCCCATTAGAATCCTATAGGACCCGGTTAATTACTGCTAATGAGAATGGATTTTTTTTTTTTTTTTTTTTTTTTTTTTACACACTACCTGTTCATTTATTTTCAGAGATTTTAATGCCAATCAATTCCCCTTGCACAAATGACTATCATTATCATGCATTCCTCTGGGAAGCACACAATAACAGCTGTCACTTTTGGTCACCATAGTAACACAACTGTAACTACATCGAATTTGGTTCAACAGGAGAATACATATATATATACGTACACACATACACAGAGGTGATGATAATAAATCACTTGTAACATAGTTTAGGGAATTCCCATTTCAGCTGTGATATGCTTCCCCTTTCCTTTTGCCAAACTGAGTTAAGCTTAGCACATTTTGGTGCAGTCATAAATAACGTTGCTATGGGAAAGTCAGACAGTTTCCTCTGTATCCCATATCACAGAGCAACGCTCTAAATTGGTATCGTGACAGTCAGCAGCATGGAAATACTACATTCTCTGTTATGGTATCAACAAAAGCAAGTTTCGGGGCTTCCGCTCCCCTCCCCCCAGCTTCGTATGTGCCACCCGAAAGCTCCTGCTGGCACATAAGAGCACCACTGCTCATGCTGGGCAGCACAGCCCTTGTCAACCCATGCTGCTAAGCCACTAAGGGCCAGCACAGGTCTTGTCTGTTTCTTCTCGCCCACACACGAGGCACCTTGTCAGAGAAGGATACATTCATTGTTTGGTGTGCTAATTCAGAGAGACTGCCAGATACTGTCAGAAAACCCATCATATCACAGCCTAACAAATGGGTGATTTAGTCACGCTCTGTAGCTGCACTGATTCCTAAGGGATTTGCCCATTTAAGTCCCATTAACTTTAATGGGAATTACGTACAGAGCACAAAGACATTTGAATGAAACAACCTTGTACGAGTGCATCTGCTGTCAGAGGCAAAAATTAGAAGTTTGCCATTATTTTCTGTGGGAGAAAGGTTGGATCCCAAAGCAGTTAAATCAATAAACCCATTTTTATAGAAACAAAAAGCTCAAAAGCGAAATTCTGAGAACTGAATTTCTGGCTTCTCAGTCTCCCCCCCACCCCCCAACAGAAAAAACAGTTTGCTTTTTTGTATTGTTTCTCCTATGAGATGCTTTTTATCCGAGATGCCAAAGCATTTTATGAATACTAGTTCATTAATTCTCACAATACTAATGAGTCATGGCATCCTAACCCACTATACTGCTTTGGACAAGTAGAACTTCACCACAGTCACCAAGAAACAGTCTCCAAGTTTCCTTCTCCAAGAGGACGACAACTATCCTAGAAAATTCTCTTCAGCAGTTTAATTTTCTTCTTCTGATTTAGGCTGTACACTTTATTTCAAATTCAATTTGAACAACAGAGAAGCCTGAACACATTAAATATAATTACAGAATCACTTACACCATAGTGACAGGTATGACAGAAGTGTGCACAAGATAGACATCTAACTACACAAATAGCAATTCCTGCTTCACAGAATTAAGAAGCAGCTAAATGTATTCCAGACCAGGAATATGTAAGAGAGGAAAACAGAACTCCTGATACACAATTGCTTAAACTTTAATGCTGGATACGAACAAGAATGGAAAAATGATCCTTCTCCATACAGTGCATTGCCTTGCAAATACACTTTCTCTACTTACTGCTTTTTGATGGGTTTTGATTCATCCCCTCCCCTTTTTTGGCTACTTTTAAACCTAGACATTGCAACTGCACTAGTTAAGATAAAACACCTTCCCCTTCCTCAGCATATTGACATGTTATATAACATTAACTCTGCATTCCAAAAATACACACACACACAAGCAAACTTCAACAGAAATCCGTTTTCCTTGCTCCCCCGAATCACCCTAATAGAGCGAAGGAAAACTAATATCTATGCATGATATTCCTGACAGACTAACAGTCTGCAACACATAGTACATTTAAATTCAAATTTCATGATAATGCCTTTGGAAAATTTAAGCCCTATTTCGTTTTTTTATTTTCATTTTATTTGTATTTATTATTACTTTTTTTGTATTTGTGAAGTCACATTTTCTGGCTTTATTTGCACTAAGTAGAGTTTTCAGCCTCTTTCTAAACTGTCAAAAAAGTTTATAGAGTACAATATTCTTAAGACAGCAACCAATAAGCAATTTGTAGTTTGATAATTTTCTGTTGTAGTCACCTCAAAATTTGCTACCTCCACCAGTGGTTTAACATAAACAGAAAATAGCATGCTCAAATAAAGGTAATGAAAATCATTCTAACTTAAGAACAAAGAAAGTGCTATGGTAGAAAGCCTTATATTATCCTCACGAGAAAAACATGAGAGTATATTGTGATATTTTATATCCATCTTATACATTATAGTTTTCCTCACCATTCTAGATGGAAAAACAGAATGAAGTCCCTGCATCTGGGCCACGATACAAGAAACTTAGTTGTATTTTATTGTCTGAACTGGAACTGGATGGCCCTTCAGCATTGCCTAAGGTAATGTGCCTGATGGAAGAACCTGCCAGGACACATGACCTCTTACAGTATCAGTCTGAGCTTAACAGTGAATTCCCCAGACCGCATAACTGGCTGCAAAGAACCACCTGCTCCCTTTCTTTGAAGATCCTACCATTCCACTTGGTTGTTTGTTCCTTTGCTCCTTACTGAGAAAGAAAAAATAAGCGTTCCCAAATTCACTTTCTCTATAGGATTAGGTACCTCATATCTTTAACCAGACCCCCTCTTGCTTCCTTCTTTGCAAACACAAGCATCCTAGTCTTCCCAGGCTTTTCACAGGACAGATTTTGTGTCTTTGATTATTCTCTTCAGCTTTTCTTTACTCTCCCTAGCTCCTTTTTGAGCAATAATGCTCAAAGTGTTGAGCATTACTATAACGTTGAGCAACATTTTGTGCAATAATGCATGTCCAACTCCAGATGAGGCGTCACCTCCGATTCACACAATAGCCTATAAAGTGTTACCTGCACTATTTTACCTTCTGCCACTTATGCAACCTGAGATCGTATTTACCTTTTGATCATGGGCATCCCTAAACAAAAGGCTTTATTGAACAAGGTAAAATTATGCTAGTGCTTTTCTTTGAAAAGAAATGGGATTGTGGGTTTATAATCATCTTGCTCATACAAAGTTTGCAATAGCAATATTTATTTTGAAATCAATTACATCAAAACTACACCCCACACATCAGCAATACCACCAGTGTAAAACACTTCCGGCCTCTGCTTTCACTCCCCCTTGTTCCTGCACCAAATCACACAGTTCATCACTCCCTCAGGCGTGCAAGTGTGAAGAGTTTGCAAGGCCATGCTCTGAGTCCAACCTTTAACAGGTTCCCAGATACTACCCACAGCCCCATTCCTTAAGGAGGTGTGTGGACACAGCTGAGAGAATACTCTTGCATGATCTGGTACTGGGATTACTTTAAACTGCAGCTGAACATTTTTATATGTAGAGACTACAGGTTTTTGTGGCAGTGGCTTTTAAGACACTTATCTGCTCTTTAGATGCAATATAGCATTTTTACACCACATAATTCTTGCAGCAAGGTAAATTACTTGCATGCATTCTAATCGCACTTCTTTTCAGCTTCTTTAAGGCTCCTTTTTATTTCTTCAGTAACGTAAAGAGTCATACAGGCAAGAGAGGGCTTAACAATAAATAGTTTTGCACCAATTTAACTAAATAGGCTTAAAAGAATCAATTTAGTTAAGTGAGAACAACTCCCTGGTGTAGATACAGATTACACTACACTGGTGCAAAAATAATAAAAACATGTCTTGCTCTTCTTATTTGTAGACTGGTGGTGTTACTGCTATTTACATAACGAATGACAACTCTGAATCTTCTTTTATTGTATTTCTTTATGCCTGTCTCTAGTACAGTGCCTTGCCTTTGTTTAAAAAAGCACGTACTATAGCTTAGGGAAGCAAAGTCTCTGCAGAGGTGAACTTGGCTAAGAAAAGCTGACTTTTCTGAAACCTAAGCTGACTGAACA
This sequence comes from Struthio camelus, assembly GCF_040807025.1. Classification (NCBI taxonomy): domain Eukaryota; kingdom Metazoa; phylum Chordata; class Aves; order Struthioniformes; family Struthionidae; genus Struthio; species Struthio camelus. The sequence goes on from NC_090946.1 coordinate 31,935,232, forward strand.
TGAGGCCAGTCACTCTGAATGCTGCAGTATGCACTGGCAGCTCCAAGGACCAAAGAGAAATCAGAAAAATTCAATTATACTTCCCTCCTTCACTCATATCTTATATTCAAGAATGCCCTCACATCACTAATGGTGGAAGCCTGGTCTAGATTTTTATATTCTGAAGCCTTCCCCTTGGGCCACAGGTTCTGAGTCCTGTTGCAACGTGTACATATAAAAGATACACCTTAACTGCCTAGAAAAAACTGCTAGCAGTTTACTTTAGGAGAAGGGCAACGTATCAGACTGACCGGACTGGATTTGGTCTTCGGGCTGCAAAGTGGGCCACACTTCCTTATACGATAAGCTTGGGGCCACGACACCTAAGACACCACTGTATTTATTTCCCGTAGGCAGCCATAAATGTTTTCACATTAGAGTTTATAAGCCAAACCACATAACATAGCCAAGAACTCAGCCTTATATGTATATTTTTAGACATTTTATGACAAAAGGTGTAAGGGTAAACATTCAGCCATAAACAGATACATTGGTTGTAGTCTCTCTGCACTCACTGATGTGTAATAATTATGGTTCATTGTTGCTAAAAGGTTTCTAACAAATCTCCTGAAGTAATTAATCACAATTAACATAACCTTAGATATGTTTAAAGCTTTGGGTCCTCAGCTTGTTATATACTGGCCTTTCAAAACTGTTCCAGCACATTAATTTTTCTTTATTTAAGCAAATCTATAAGCAGAACCTAGAAAGTGCTAGAAGAGTTGCACTTACCAGTTTATAAGTGTAGCTAATGTGTATGCACATTAATAACCTAGACTTTTTGTTGAAGGCAGTATTGTGTCATTAATTCGCGATTTACTGACGTGATTAGAATCAGGCAGGTCCTGCTTTGCAAGTACGAAATTGTGGATACCTTAAAAGAAGTGGGATTTACGAACAGAGTAGAATCCATATTTTGCGGACATGTTTGCCTTAATAGAACTTTCGCATTGTTGCGGATCAACATTTCTTCTGAATACTCTTCAAACATCTACATTCCACCTGTAGTTGAACAAGGGGGTACAATAACAAACTTAGAAAAACACATCTAAAACTAGTTAAATTTGGTATGGAAATACAGAAAGAAGTTTAAGGATGTTCACGTCACAATTAGCAAAATACAAGCATGTCAGATTCAGAGAACTGAGTGTATGAAGCTCCCCTCCCCCTTCTGGCATGCCTATAAAACTGCAGAGCTTTGTGAAGATACCCAGACATGAAGTGAACAGATAGCTGCAACCACATAAGACAGTGCAGGGTGCTGCAGAGGTACTAGGTGGGTTTCTAGACATAACATAGGTATGTTAGCAGGGAACTATATCTAGGCTAGTTCTGAAGATCACATGCACTATGAACATACACGTTTTTATGAAGGCTTTATAGGGACTTAAGCTCGACACAACAGAAACCAGCCCACCAAGTATCTAGAACGTAAGACTATCAAACCAACTAACAATTCATCTGAACAAATATGCTACGGAAAAAACATTCCAACCAATCAGATTAGCTACAGAACTAAGCAAAGCATGGATTGTGTTGAAAAGTGTAAAGGGAGATAAAAAATGAAATTAAGCTTTTTCCTCCCTCTAGCGCACTGCTGACACAGCTGTGTACACACAGGACATTAGGATCCTTTAGCTCAGTATTCTACCCCTTGTACCCTATAAAATTTGGAGGAGAGATGTCAGCAGCAGGTTAATGGCAGTAGAAGAGCCTGTAAAAACAGATCTTCAGACACAAGTGATTTCATGCCACTTCCTACAGTTTTAACTAGACTTCTACCAAGTATTAATCGACTATTTCCATCATATTCTCTTCATACAAACTGTTTTCTATACTTGCATTATCCTCAGACCAGCTTCATTAAGATCACTTCATATCATCTGAAATATGTTATCCACCTGACAGTAGAAAGAAATAATTCATGGTCAGTGCCTCAGAACTAATGATGTAACAAGAAGAATCTGATCCTGGTCCGTATAGCGAAACTCTATGCAGTTTAGATCGAGAAAGTTCTCCTCTGCCTCTCCCCTCGCACCCTTATATAAAATAGATGTACCCTGACCACCACGTCTCTTCAGGAGTAGACACTGGCCAAAATATTTAGCTGGTTGTAAAGACTTGCCTACTGAAATATCATGATAATGGCATCTCTAAGCAAAGATTGCGTTCCAGTGGGACTAAGCACCTTTACACACCTATTTACTCTTAGATAATCTTGATTAGTGTAAGCTACAACTGGAACTTGGAATTATTTAAATAGCACAAAGCATGTGTAAGGCAATGCACATACAGAGTCATCAACCAAGTGAGTTTGTTCACTCAGTACAGTGAATTCACCATAAAAAGGTGACGAAGTTATCAGAAAACTGTTCCCCAGAACCACGGTGTCACCAAAGCAGGGCACAAATGCTTGTCTGAGTCAGTCCAGACCATAAAGGATCCACTTCCCCAAGGCCATTCTGGAGAATGACGCTTTAGCCATAAGGGGGAAGTCAGCAAAACAAGGAGGAGACTCCTTTCTTCTAGCTAGTCAATACAGAGCATCTTAGCATCACAGGTAAGATCGTGGGTATATCTATCCAAGCAAAATTACTTTAGAAGTTATCAGAGCCTCACGAACTGAGAAATAAGTGATCTTTCCAGTCAATAAAGCCCACAGTTAAGGTGAATCTTGAGTTCCTTTTTCAATTTAAAATCTAGAATAAAAATCTAAAAATGTAGAATTTCAAGTCTAGAAATACTTCGAATATTAGGAAATTGAGATTATTGACCAAAAAAGAAGAGCTGTCAACCATAACTTTTCTTAATGAGACTTTAAGTAGTGGTCCAGACACAGCAAGACCTCTTATAACTGCTATTCAAGCAGCCAATGGCTCCTCAAGGCATATGAAGAACAGGGTGGTTAAATCACGCAATACAGTTTATCACTGAATAACAATATAGAATTAAACTCTTTGTCTTTCCATGGTTACAAAGAACAGTATGGTTCTCAGAATGAAAGGGCTTAATATGCTTTGTAAAGCAGACATTTCATTAGAATCTGGCTATTAGCCAGCGTATGTGTCACTTTAAGATAATCTGGTGCAACAGCTACATCTTTCTTTATTACATTTTTTTCCCCCCTACTATACACATGAAAATTAGCTTAGAGACCGGGAAAGCTAATTTACATTTTTAGGGATATGTTTTATCATTGTGTGGAGATAGGATTTGCAGCCTTTGCTGAACGCATTATGTTTCCAACCCACTTTTCTCTGACCAGAAGAACAAGGACATTTGCATCCTGTAAGCAGGCAATATAATCCAGTTTTTCATCAAAAGAAGAAAAGCCTTAAATTATCAACCCTACCTAATAAAGCCTGGGAAAACTGGAGAGTAATATATCTAGGAAGCCCATTCTTCCTCATACTAATAAAACCGCAAGAGTACAAGCTTCTACCCACTCATTTTCAGGTTACAGTTTCTGTAACTGTGCTCTTGTGAGCCTGACATGAATCCAACATAAAAGACACACAGATGAACTTTTTACCACACAGGTAGGCATTTGTAGCTGTAAATAAGAGTGGATAATTTTTAGAAGTCTTCTTGCCAGCCATGTCTGTAGCAGGAGCAAGTGTTCAGCGTCTATGGAAATTGTAGTTGGTGCCTGCCTTTTGGCAAAGCTTTGAGAAGTGGGTCCCACAGCTAAGATAGCCAAGCGTCAGTATATGTTTTCTCTCTGAGAGAGGTAAATAAAGCTAGAGGGAGGAGATAAGACACAAGAACCCCTGTCTTTACATAAAGAGAAATAAATTCATGTCTCAGAATTCTTTCACTATCTACTTGAAGGCAGGACACAATTCTAGGATACTGACATCTCCATCTCCAATTCACAGCATTTAATAGCTGTAATCAGAGAAAGTAAAAGGTACTCAGAGATGACTAATGGAAGAATGTGTGAACAGAAACAGGATTTCAAAACCCTAATATCGTTTGCATTCCTGATAAAATAGAACTGCTTATCAAATTTGGTACTGTGTACTCTGTGGGAAAGGATCAAGCGTCATCTCAGCCTATGGAAATCCAACCACGATCATATCACCAGCGTACTGTCTTATTATATCTGGGTGTCAGTGCAATATCAGGGTGTCTATAAACACACACGACAAAGCAAGATGTCTATACATGTGCTCGCTTTAAGAATGGCATGGTCAGACTAAGTTGGTCTTCACTGAAGTTTCATGACAAAAACACAAGCATCAGGAAAGCTGCATCTCTTTTACAGAAAATAACCTGGAAGAGGACCAAGCAGTTTTCATCGTGATCACGTATGCAATGTTAAACTTGCAGAAAATAGTAATTCTATTCTACAGAAAGCTTGAAACAAGTTTGAATTTTTGTGTTACAGTTGGGAGCAAAAGGCTCAAACCTCAATATTTCTGTAAAAGTCAGTGGAGCAGTGGCTTCCATGCATTCCCCCTACGATGCTGTTTGAAAGGGCTCCGCACAGGCTAATGCATGACTACTTGCCTCTCTCTTGCATCTAAGAAGCTGAAACTCTGGAAGCTGCCAAGAGCCTTAGTGTCAGGCACCAGAGAAAACAACAAGCACAGGCGCTGGCAGGAAGCCAGGCCATTTCAAATTTATCTCTGGCTTTCGTGAGATTTTTTACTGCAATCAGACTGCTTCAACAGAACACTGCAATTCTGACAAATCAACGAATTCTGTCTTTCTTTTTTTGTAATCCACTCCAAATATTTGTCACAAAACCCAGTCTGTTTTCTTCTACAGACTTTCATTTAGTGGAGCATCTCAGACTGGCATCTGTTAGCACCTCCAGATTCAAGATGCTGGGGCTACTTACAAAGTTTTGGCTCTCAGTAAGTCACACTTCATGCATCCTTACTGCAAGATTAATAATAATACTGAAAGGTAAAAGTACCAACATCATAATTGACTTTGTCTACATGCTGGAGACACACATATAAATAATTAAACCCAGCTGCCACAAAATGCAATTTCAAGTTAGTTCAACATCTAATAGTGAAAATACTGGCAACAGTAATATGAAAAATTTAGAAACAAATCACATTTATCACAATATTTAAAATAGAAGAAATATTATTCATTCATAGAATTTGATCTTACATGTCAAATGTTGTCATGTAAAATAGTACTGAGCTATCTCATGCTCAGTACAGTACTTTCCCACTACAGTACTTTTCCAGTTTCAGAGTGATATAAAAATAAACTTGCCAGAGAACCAGATAAGTAATAACCAATTCCCACACATAGTGTTTAATCACACAATTTTGTCTACTAGTCTTTCTACACAATCCATTTCCTAACTCCATCTGCTTTCCTGCTGTGATAATTCAAACAGACTAACAGGCTTCTCCGTTTCTTCTAACAAGAGAATTTTAAGATCTTATTTAAATACAATTCAGGTTCAGGATCAATGCTTTTCCCTGCATTATTGAACATGCTCTTTAAAAAAAGAGCAAGTTACATAGAAAACACATTTCAAACTTTAAAGGAATTTAGAAGAAGGTTGAGGCCAAAACAAGGAATTATTTAAAAAATTAAGGCATAATGAAATATTAACTGATGGTGGGGAAGTGGCTGTTTAGCTGATATGGGTTGTTCAACACTGAAACCTAGGATTTTGTTCATATTAAAGCCCAGAAAAGATATTACAATAAAAATAACTTCTCTAACAAGGATAGCTTATGTTTCTGTGATCGTTTTGCCAAATGTACTGGCAGCACAGCCTCAAAAGACAGTTAAGCTAACCTTTTCCTAAAAATATATAGGATACAAGGATGCACCAAAAAAGACGTTAGCTGACCTAATCCCAAAGGTATGATAACTGAAACACTCATCAACAAAAATTCAGTTACCTGAAAATACCAGCTATGATTCCTTTGACTGTAGGTCCAAGGGAGCATCCAGGACTTACAAATACACTGTGTATTTACATGAACACTACTTCCAGCTATTTGCGTCTTGCTTCTTGCAGTGCCAAAATGAATTTAAACCATACATTTTGGGTGACATCCAAAATATCAGATGTTTTCTAATCAGAAGAACGAACATTTAGCCTAGATGAATAAAATAAAGGATGTCCAGAAGAACAAAACAAAATGGATTGTGTACAACAGCAAAATGGGAAGAGGGAGGGTGGATGGGTCCTCAGAAGGGTGATGAATACTGGAACACAGCTACAATTTGTGATAACATTTAACCCTTTGCCCTCAATTTAGACTCTCCAAGACATTAAATGAATACCAATATGTCAATACACTAGGATAAACACAAGCCCAAACAGAGCAACAAAACCCCTCCCCTAACGACACCCCTTGTTGTCTTTCAGATTACAGGAGAAGCACACAGAATCACAAGTCTTTAACCCATGGACTAAAGCTGCCTGGGAAGAGTTAAAGCAGCCAGAGCGCTTGAGCACCTGCAGTGGCAGCCAGCTCATCTGCTCTCCCTGCACAGTGGCCCTGCAGGTCACTGCACTTAAAAATCTGTCTGCTAGCACCAAGCCAGTATCTTTCACTGCTGCAGCTGCATTACAGAGCAGTTGGCATGGAGAAAATAATTCCCTGTTAAGGAACGATTTATAAAATATGCAGGACATAAACTAGTAGCTGCATATGTTCAGTTAGAGATTAGAAATTTGTTTTTCAAGAAACCATTGCTAGGTAAAAGGCAGGCTAGAGAACCAGTCTAGCTTTCCATCGCTTTGCTAATAGGGACACAGCAGAATTTATACAATTCAGAACAAGTACCAATTCCACAAAATTGGAACAGGTTGATTGATGGGAATTACGATGGGAATTAAGGGTGAAACAACAGTACACAGAACAGAGTCCAAAATATTAAGTGCTGAATTCCCTTTAACATCCCCAAGAGTAAAATTGTTAACAACTCCAATATCCATTGCACTAACCATTTGGCTTGCAAAACCCCCTAAAGAAAGTACACTGCCAAATCTCTTCATCCAAAGACTACTATTACAAGCAGCTTAAACCCCTATCATCCCGTTGTTCAAAGGCTGCTGTGAGACGTGAAACTTCTCAAACTCCTCTTTCATGCTCCACACACAAGGTGGGTGCTTAAAACAAAACAAAAATTGTGCCCTGACATTAGACACCCCTGCATTTTGTTTGATCAGCAATGCAGGCCAGGTCTTCCTCATACCCCCTTCTGCACTAGTGGTTGAGAAGCAAGGGAGCACTGGAAGCACTGCTGAATTTGCAGTGTGGCAGAGTGAAGAGAAGTCAGTTGGCAACGTGTGTGGAGGGAAAAGACACCAGCAGTTCTCCACCCAAATCCTACACCAGTGGGAGGCTGCACAGAACAACCAAGGCAGAGGTCCAAGCTGTAAGGACAGACAGTTGGTTAGCAAAACAGGGCAGACAGTGAGGAAAGTCACTTCTATATGATGAGAGGATCAGCTGAGAACAGTCTAAATTGAAAGAATTCTTTCCCTTCTGATCCCCCCGAGGTAACTGTGCCATGACATGATGGCACACGCAGCAGGGCTGGTGAGCACCTCCCTTACCCTCCCTGACAACGTGCACTCTGCTGCACACCTGAAGCAGGCATCAGGCAACACAGCTACATTTTACCACTGCTAATTAGCAGCAACAATTTGCTCCTTATCATTCCCAATGCTTTTTTTTTTTTTTTTTTTTTTTTAAAAAAAAGCTGACTTGCCCTGACATTCAAGGACTACGTTTTATTTTCAGCTCAAATTAAAGGCTGCCAAAACCCATCGGGGTCTTGCCTCCCTGCATGAGGAGTTAGCTCTTATCTCTCAGTGGGGGGAAGTGAAAACGGGCTCTGTTGCCTAGAAACCTGAATGATCATCTTTAAGTGAAAAGCAACTTCTGGCCTGTTAATTCAGGAGCAGTGAGACCTGGCTACTAGGTGAGGGGATGGTGCCAATCACTTCGCCTCTGGGCGGGCAGACCCTTACATGAGGAAACCTGTAAGTAAGCAAAAATACTAGTGTAAGACAGACTAGATTTCAGGTTTTCAGACCAAGTAGGACATCAGTTCTCATGTCAAGAGAAGACTCCTTTCTACTGAGTCACAAGAATTTGTGCAGCCCACACCTATAAAGATTTATTCATTCATTCAGTTCCACGTGTGGCATCACGTATACCTATTTGCTGAAAGAGAATCCAAGAATGAGTCAAGAGACAGATCACTTATCTGAAAGAGGGTGTATAGTAATAACACATTACATAGTCTTATTTATCCTAAAGAAAGCATTGGTTGCCCCACCCTCAGGAAGAATGAGTTAAATTTGTATTTATGCATAGATCCAATCTATTCATTAAATTTAAAACTCTCCTCCTTCTAAATTACAGCATTAACCATGTACCTATAGAGTAGGGTTTCTTTTAATATACAAAGAAACCCATGATTAACAGTATTTTAAGAAGCCTTCTACGAAATTTAGCATTAGATCTCAAATCTGTTCCTACGTAAAGTGTATCAATAAGGAAAGCAAAACCTTCAAAGCATGCCTGTAATTAAAACTAATTGTATCCTTCATACTGGTTTTGCCGAGAGCTATGCCATAAGAGAAAAAATGAAGAAAATCAATGTTTTAAACATTAGCTGAATTCACTTTGAGACTACAAATATTATAGACTGAAACAAACAGTGCAAGATAGTGAAGTACCAAAGCAAAGATCCACACCAAAAAGAATTGTCAAGTTAAGATCCTAACTCCTTGAGTAGCTTTTTGAAAGGAATACTGGCCCAGCACTCAGGCTCCAAGTGAAGCTCACAGGGCTGAGCCAAGCTGTGGGCTGTCACCAACAGCAGAGCTCCTGCTCCTCTCCTCCTACCCAGCCATGCGGTCCTGGTACTTTTCCTCCACCATACCTGCCACTCATCTGATACACAGTACACCAGTTTAGGGAGTTAAACCAGCAGAAAAGCCTACATGAAGTGATCAGTTTTCTACGAGATGAGCTCTTTCAACTGGCTCATCACGGAGTCAAAATCACCAGGGTAAGTACAGGACCTTCCAGCAGCAGCCTGAAACTTGGCTCTGTCACATCATAACACTGCTCTGTTTTGGTTGATCTTACAGTATTCTATCAGACTTGAGTCAATACATTGCCACAAGTGAACAACGCACTGTCAGTTCACCTGGCAAGCAGTCAGGGAGCTACCACCAAAGCCACAGAAAGGCTGTTGTGAGTACTGTTATTTCCAGCTATTCTACTTGAAATATGTCCTGAACCAGTTACTTGAAGGAAGTGTCAGCAGTAGGGAGCAATTTGAGATGCAGATACAATTTTGTCTGCTGTTCTAGCCTTCAGATCTTATCAACTCATTTAGATTGTTCTTTCAATACCAGAAAACAAATTTTACTCAGAAATAACTGATTTGATTTTAATAACTTGCATTAAAGGCTACTGGATACAGGATATTATACTCAATTTATTAAGTTAATCAAAAACAACACTACAAGCAACTATGCTTCAAAGTACTAACCATTTGTGCTTTGTTTCCACCAGGATTTTTTTGTTTTAATGAAGATAAGTACATTTAATTCTAGAATCACCCCAGACCTACAGAATTTGTATTTATTTTTGGTAAAACAAAGAATTTGCCCCCATTCTTTCCATATCTTTCTGTCCCTCTGCAATGGAAAAAAGTGTTTATTTCCATAACTCACAGCAACACTATAAAGATAAACATATTACAGATTCTACAGCGCTCAGATGTTACTGTAACAGGGACCCCACACAGCTAAGATGGAAAGGAAGAACTCAGCACAACTAAAAAAGTTCTGTCCTGCTCTTTTTGTTCTCTGTCTACTCCTCCCCCCCCCTTTTTTTTCGGGGGGGGGGGGAATCTCCTCTCCCTCCTGCTCTGTTCCTCATGTTACTTTATTCTAACATTTCTCTTGATGCAACAGGCTCAAGAACAGAAACCTTACAAGAGGAACCCAACTAGTTGCCTCCCTCCCACAAACACTGGAACAATGTGCCACTTAACTTTGCCTTTATTTGCCAGTAAATTATTGGCCTCTGCTTTTCAGAGTTGATGAAAGGCTAGATCATGGTAAACGGTCTTTAGTAATTATGGCTGCTAGGCCAAATATTACACCTACCATCTACTCTGAACACCAGCAACCACTGGATGAGAAGAACATTCTGATATTAACACAGTCATCAGCACTCTGAAAAAGCGGTCAAAATACAGTAAGCTTCTGAGTAGTTCGGCCAAGGAGCCTGTCCTGATAGTTATTCTATATTTAGCTATCCCTGTCTTAATTTACACTTAATTGAAGATGACCTGCTTGACACGCCAGGTCATTTAGGGAAGAGAAAACACTGTTCCTGCAGTCCTCACCCTACCACCACAGATAGGGACAAAATAAACCCCACCACTACCTGACCAGCCTACCTTCCTGAATATCCTCTATATTCTACTGAAATATGAGTGAAGAACAATTTATACTTTCTGACCTCTCCTTCCCCAAGACTTTTCAGGGACAAGTACCATGAACTACTTAAAAAGAGCAATATATCCTAATGTACAGCCTGCAAGCAAGTATCAGCACAGGCAGCCACTGTGGCTTGTGTTCAAGCTTCAGCCACAGCTGCTCGCAAATGATTCCCTACAGCTTCCTGCCTTGCTCCCTAGAGACCACATTATCAGCACATTACCAGCCAAGAAGGTGAAAACAAGGGAATGGGACTGGTAAGTGAAGGAGGGAGAAATCAAATGAAAAATACACAGCAGCTGGTCAGTGAGACTTGATTTTCAAATCTAATCTCAGTTTGTGCAGTCAATGGGGGAGAAATGCCACAATTTGCATGACAACAGCCAAGTGAACTGAATAGTGGCAAATCAATTCTGCAAGAGAAGATAAAGCAGGGTATACCTAATATATTAGCAGCAAGATAGAATTCAATTCCCATAATGTCTGATGATATTGATTAAAACTGACACTTTTTTATTATTATTACTCCTCTTCCACTTAGGACTTGGAAACAACTGAGCCATATAAAGATGTCGTTGTCTTACACAAATGGAAATATACCTCAGTATTGGAGGAAATAATGAAAACTCCTCATCCATTAAAAGTACAATCCTAGAAAAGATTAAGGCTGGGCATTTTAGTGTGTTATAAAGAAGCGTGCTCACTTGGGCTCAGGCAGGGATTCAGTGACAAATTTATATCATCAGAAGAGAAGTGATGAAGAGTATAGATGAAAGGTAGTATTAGTTTTTGTCTTAGTTTAAAAAAACTCAGTAAACATGACAGCCAGTTTCCTTCTCACTTATTTAGATTTCACTGTCAATGTTGATTTGCTTTTGAATTTAACAACCTTCACAATCATTACTAAGTTTAATTTAAAAAATTCTGAAAATATGCACCTGTTCTATAATTAAAACCAATTCTTCTTATCTCTAGGAAAGTTCTCCTCTCCCTTCCTTGGTCAGCAACGTTATTATCTCATTAAGTAATCTCATTTTTAAAGACAACATTACAGATGAATTTTTGCTGATCTGACAAGGCAAGCACATTCAGCATGTGAAAGTACACATCAGCAATGCTGCTGCCTGCTTCTAAGGGTAACTGAGAAGAAAAAAACATCACAGTAGGTATATAGTGCATGTTACTTTTAACAAAGTAAATTGTTACAGGAAATAAAAATTTGTTTTCAAGTATTAAATATGATTCTTTTGTACAGTTCATGTCATCAAGTATTAGAGATAGAAAAAACCCTCAGGCAATATTGTTTATTCATGTCATTTAATCTCTTCTATGTAGCACTAGAAGAGGATAGTAAACAGATCTCAGTCCTGTCAAAGTCAAATCTTTTGACACAGTTACCAGGGAAGAAAAAAAAAAAAAAAAGAACACCCCCCCACCCCCCACACAGCATACACACACACTCAGTCCCACTTTCAACACTGCAGATTTCAACAGTGTTTCCCTAAAACACAGAGGCAGAAAAGAGGCAGAAGCTTTATCTAGTGCCTTCCTGAATACTAAACACTTTCACTGGTCTACGTGGCTATGTTGTCCTTGGACTCCAAAAAAAAACACCACACCTGTGACCTGCCGCAATAATATGCCAAGAAATTGAGACAGCGTATGCTCATGGTTTTGAAGGTGTCCTAACAGAAGCTGGAAGATGCCCATAATTCCCTTTGAAGCTGGAAAAGATGGTGAGTTCTCAGTTGCGTTTCTAAAGGGCAGGGTCCCTCTCTTGCCCTAAAGTAGTAGCAGGACCTGACAGGTCCCAGGTCCCACTCTGCCTTCGCACATACTCTGCAATCCGCCCTGAACAAAGCTCCTCTTTACTACATGCCAAACATATATTGCAGATTCCAGACACAGCCATGTCCAAACCTGACCTTAAATACAATTTCTTTCAAAAGGCATCAGACTGGTATTAATGAATATTAGTTTTTGCAACAAACTTGGGTATAAGTGGCATTTGATCCTTAAAGTCAAAATACAGAATCACAGAATCCTTTAGGTTGGAAGGGACCTCTGGAGATCATCTAGTCCAACCTCCCTGCTCAAGCAGAGTCACCTAGAGCATATTGCCCAGGATCACATCCAGACGGGTTTTGAATATCTCCAGCCAAGGAGACTCCACTACCTCTCTGGGCAACCTGTTCCAGTGCTCTGTCACCCTCACAGTGAAGAAGTTTTTTCTCAGGTTCAGATGGAACTTCCTGTGGTTCAGTTTGTGCCCACTGCCTCTTGTCCTCTTGCTGGGCACCACGGAGAAGAGGCTGGCCTCATCCTCTTGACACTCCCCCTTCAGATACTTGTATGCATTGATGAGATCGCCTCTCAATCTTCTCTTCTCCAGGCTCTACAGGCCCAGCTCTTGCAGTCTTTCTTCATAGGAGAGGTGCTCCAGCCCTCTAATCATCTTGGTAGCCCTCCGCTGGGCTCTCTCCAGGAGTGCCATGTCTCTCTTGTACTGGGCAGCCCAGAACTGGACACAGTACTCCAGGGGAGGCCTCCCCAGGGCTGAGGAGAGGGGCAGGATCACCTCCCTCCACCTGCTGGCAACACTCTGCCTAATGCACCCCAGGAGACCATTGGCCTTCTTGGCCACAAGGGCACACTGCTGGCTCATGGTTAACTTGTTGTCCACCAGCACTCCCAGGTCCTGCTCGGCAGAGCTGCTTTCCAGCAGGTCAACCCCCAGCCTGTACTGCTGCATGGGGTTATTCCTGCCTAGGTGCAGGACCCTGCACTTGCCTTTGTTGAACTTCAGGAGGTTCCTCTCCGTCCACCTCTCCAGCCTGTCCAGGTCCCTCTCAATGGCAGCACAGTCTTCTGGTGTGTCAGCCACTCCCCCCAGTTCTGTATCCTCAGCAAACTTGCTGAGGGTGCACTCTGTCCCTTCCTCCAGGTCATGGATGAATACATTGAACAAGACTGGACCCAGGACTGACCCCTGGGGGACACCACTAGCCACAGGCCTCCAACTTGACTCTGCCACTGACCACAACCCTCTGAGCTCGGCCATCCAGCCAGTTCTCAATCCACCTCACTGGCCACTCATCTAGCCCACACTTCCTGAGCTTACCTAGGAGGATGTGATGGGAGACAGTGTCAAAAGCCTTGCTGAAGTCCAGGTAAACAACATCCACTGCTCTGCCCTCATCTACCCAGCCAGTCATTCTGTCATAGAAGGCTATCAGGTTGGTCAAGCATGATTTCCCTTTGGTGAATCCATGCTGACTACTCCTGATCACCTTCCTGTCCTCCAGATGCTTAGTGATGACCTTCAGGAAGAGCTGTTCCATCACCTTTCCAGGGATGGAAGTGAGGCTGACAGGCCTGTAGTTTCCTGGCTCCTCCTTCTTGCCCTTTTTGAAGACTGGCGTGACATTGGCATACCTGTGTTTTATTGTATTTTGCCACCCAATCCTTGCAGCAGTTCAGCTGTCACAGTCTCCCTCACTCCAGCATGCAAGGAAACAAATCTTCTAGATTTAACAATGAAAAGTGGGGAAAAAACAGCAAGAACAAGCCTATGTCAAAGTAGCAGGGCACTGAGCCCACTGTATGCATCAAAAAGTCAACGTACAATGCAGTTTTGAAAAAAAGGTTTTTTTACTTTAAAAGTTTCTGAATGGAAGTTCCTAAGTCCCCCAAAATTTGGTAACAGGGAACTTAACTATGTGGCCCTGCCTTTAAACAGGTTCAAAAGCAGCTCAGAATATACGTTTCATGGATTCAGGTCTTTCCACTATAGCTACCTGCATCTCAACAATTATAACAGGAAAAAAAAAAATCGAATACTACCAATAATTTATTTTCATGCTATTTGTACTTACACTGGCTAAAATAAATGAAAAATATGGAGAAAAAAATCTAATTTCATTAAAATATGTTGATTGGTAAACCAGTCTGAATAAAAGAAATTAGGTATTGGAATGACTTTTTTGTCCACAGAAGCTGGCTGAATAATTGGGGATGAATAATTTATATGATAAATTCATAAATTACCAAGAATGGATTTTTTCCCCCCACAATTTGTAGATGAAAACACCATAGATCCTAAAGTAAAACTATCAAATATTATGAGTATCAAAAATGCAACTGAATTTTTTTAATTTAATTGGAACATCACATGGTATTTTTTTCCTGGATTGAATTACTGCAACTTTTAGAGTAACAATTTTTTGATTTAAGACAATACAATACTATGCTGCCACTGAAAAGAATAGTTCACCTCTTTCCCCCCAGATACATACTCCTGCCATTGCCTTTGCAGTGACTGAATTTAGTCAGGATTTAGGAACCAAGTTCCTAAATCAGATCAGCTTCCTCATCCAATTAAAAGACTGGAAATTAACTTTGGAAAAAAATTGTGTATAAGATCTGACTCATCTTAAAATTACTAATGACGAAAGAAAAAAGGGTAAAAAAAATTTGAGTTTGCAAAAGAGGCAAGACTGTCCCTGTAGACAGCAACCCAAGTTCTATTAACTCGTGCTGTTGAATAAATTGTACTGTTAGATATTAGCAAAGCTTTACTTTCCTTCAATAGTCATATGGGCTGTCTTTTTGTACAGCATATAGCATTACCTGAACACTAGCATGGATAGCCTCATGGAGTATAGATTCAAATATTTATTATGACATTTGTTCAAATCCGACTGTTCCTGAGACACGCTATTGCCCACCACATCCCTAGGTGGACAAGTCCATTCTTGCCAAGGCCATAAACATGTGACTGAGAAATGGTCTCATTTTAGTGTATGTATAATTAAGAATGCACATAAGCCTTCCAAAGACAAGAACACAGCAAAGGTCAAATAAAGGAATAACAAAAAAGAAAAATAACTTATAATATATTAACAAATCTAGATGATTACAATATTAAAATATTCCCTCTTCTGTTTGTGACATTTTAACAGACTATTCACACTAAACACAGTGGTTATTAAGATATGCCCCAGAATATTTCCCCAGGCACCCTACTTCCCTGTGAATTAAAGGAGTTGAGGAACTGCAATACAAACCACAAAGTTTGCAGGATGCTTAGCTTTCGTAGTTCTCATTTTACTGCTGGTCTGTTAGCAGGAAACTGTGCTCTTCCAGGGAATAATTTAAGATACAGATTTTCAATCTTACAATTTACTGCTATACAAAGATTTAGGAACTAAATTAAGTAATTCCCTTCTCTGACACAGCCAACTGAGATGCCAACATCAAGAATTATGGGAAATGAAGATTCCCTTCCTTCATATATAGTATAGCATTTAAAAATACAGATATATATATGTACACACACATATATATATACACACACACACCCCATCCTGCTGTGTAGTTTACTAAAAAGAATGCTACAGATTAACATAAAGCTAGAGCTTTAAATAGTGCTACTTTAAGGAGTTTGTGAGAATTTTCATCCAAAAATAAAGAACTCATAAGAATTTCAGCCAGCTTTGCTAATGGGTCTTATATTTAAGAACAGTAGTATTAATACATTGCCCATCATCCTGAAAGGAAAAATTACATTCTCACTTGATTAAATATAGTAGAATTAAATTTCTCACCAAGAGGAGAGAAAAAGTCAATTCTCTTAATGAATGAATGAAATTGAATGAAATTAAATTGGGGTAAATGCATGAGTAAAACAAGGACTGTTTGCTTGTAGCTCCAAATATTTTCTTTTTATTTTTAACAAAGTGTGTGTCACTCAACACTAACAGGAACCAAGCAAGTTCTTGTTCCTGGAAAAAATGAGGTTTGTTTTCAGGAAAGAAGCTAGTGAAATCTCTCTTCTAGAGCAGTCTCCAAAATAAAAAAGGAGAGCGCCATTAAATAAATGGGTAAATAACAGAAGTAAACTAACAGCAAGCAATTTCAGATTTCGATATTTAGTTTCATACTTTCGATCTGTTAAATGAAAAATATTTCCAGAAAACACATAAGAAGGTGGGGGGGGGGGGGAATCTTACTGAGGTTTGTTCTGGTTTGCCATGGTACCTGCTTGCCAGTTCAGCCTGGACTGGAAACTCTGCAGAGCTGTAGCTTGCTATAGCGAAGTCCCATCTCGAACAGAGGACGCGTAAGTAAGGCACAGCTCAGTAAATCTACAGCAGTTATAGGTTTTGCGACCCTCTTCCCGACCCCTGGCCAAGCACAGTCAGGAGAATGACACCTTTGTTGAACAACTCCACAACAATGCTCTTAGTAGTGTAATCAAACCTACAGAACGAGCGATGGCTGGAGTTTAAAGCAGATAAAGTTACAAACTCACTTCCTCCACTGCCTATGTGATTTCATCAGCTTATCAAACGCTGTAGATAAAAACTGATCCTGATTCCTGCCCTTCTAGGCCAGTGAAAACTCAGTATAACCTGGAGAAATAATTCCATCTGGGTGGAAATGCCCATCTACATTGCTTAGTTACAACATGAGGGGCTGACAAAGGGAGCCTGTTAGCTTTCAGAGACAGATTAGTGGAAGTTTTACTGGCAGCTGCACAGTAAGCACTAGGTATGCGGCTGGCTGCAGAAAAGGAAATACTGAGAAACAACATGACAAATCACAGCAATACACAGGAAGAAAAAAAAAATATTATCCTTCAGTATCAGTCAGGGACTTAGCTAGAAAAACTGCTACCAGATTAGTTTCTGCAATGCCCTTAGCCTCCAGCTTCCAAAATGATTGATCATATGTGTTCACAAAAAAACAAAACCAAAAAACGTCTCAGTCTCCTATGACTTTTCATTCCTTAATTGCATAACTGAATTCATCTACCAAATACACGTTTTCCTGTTAACATGGCTTAAAAATGATGATCATATGTAAACATGAAAAATACATATGTAAGAAATGATCCTGACAGTAGGTCTGAGAAAGTGACATATTAGCTATTCCATAAATTATACTACTGAGAAATGCAAAAGCATTTGCTACACTTAAAGGCTTCTAGCAGGTATTCTGAAATCTTTTGTCTTATCCAAAAATCATTTTTCCCATTGGTAATTTTCTAAGGGAAAACTGATCTTTTTTTATTAACACCACAATACAAGAAATTATATTTCTGAAGTCTTCCCTCCCTTCCCCCCAGTTCAGGTACATTGTACTAGTTTCTCTTTTAAATGGTAAACGTCTTTACAGTTCTGACTGAACAACGTTATTGAAGGTTCCTTGAGCAACACACCAGGCACAAATAAAAACCTTAAGTAATAAGAATCAAATATTTAAAAAAAAAAGTGAAAGAATGGTCACAACGAATCTGCAATCTTCTGGTGCATCATTTTGCATCAGATGATTAATCCATCACTTGAGACTATTTCCGAGAATGGACCATCTGCTCTCAGCATGACTGTGCTCATGGAATCTACACAGAATCTTTTACCTTGTCTTCAAGAGCTCTACAGAAAAGAATAAAAGTTTCTAAAAACAAAGCTATTAAGTTGTAAGCTACTAAGCCTGAAATACTCTCTCCACAGCTTCAATACATCTAAGCTTCATTAGCAGCCTTCTGCCACACACAAGTGGCATTTTACATGGAGAACACAAAAGATACTAATGGAAGAAAATGGATTTTTAGCCATCACTGCACTAAAATATTCCCCATCCATTAATAAAATCACAGAGAAGTGATTTGGAGAATCGGTGTACATACAATTTCTGAATTCTTTCAGATTTCATGCAAGTGCTCTATTACAAAATGCCTCAAAGAGCAGTAAGGCAACCTGCCTGCAAGGAAAACTACAGAGGAAAAAAAAGCCCCTAACATTACTGTTCCAGCAAGGTCATTCTATGAAAGATGCCAGACCTGAAAGGGAAAAAGCAGCAAACCAATTAGTTTTGAAGACAATGTCCTGCAAAGTCAAATTAAGATATCTATCTAACAGGATAGGAAATCAAATTCTCGTTTCACAAAGAAGCTACAGGAGACAGAACTGAAGGCAAGAACACCTCTGCTGATCCAGCACTGCCAGTGCTGATCGTGTACTGCCAGCAGAGGTGGTCCCATTCCTCTAACCCTCAGCATTAGCACTCATCTGATCCCTCGGGGAGCCAAGCTCAAGAAACCAAACCAGCACAATGACTCAGACTTCTACCCATGAGCAAAAAAAAAAAAAAAAGCACACACACCAAAAAAACCAAACAAAAAACCACCCACTCAGCATCAGGAGCCTTTAGCTAGGGGAGAAGATAAAAATCAGCATTTTTGACAGCCACCTGCCACTAGCTCAATTCAGATGTATTTAAAAAAAAAAAAACACAGCTAAGGGCTGATGAGATAGCCACAAAGGCAAGTGGGAAGGGAATTATGAGAAATGGTGTAGTTAAACCACTATGGAGTTCAAAAAAAAGTCAAACTATTTTCAAAAGCCTGTACAAATAGCTTTCAGTCTCAATTTGCAAGAGAAAGCACAAGACAGAGCACTCCATATACAGAAAGCAGGCCCCTACAGTAGGCACCAAAGGCAATGGCCAGACCATTGCTCAGATTTCAGAAGGTCAAAGCTTGTGTCTCGGGAACACAAGAACACTGCAACACAGCACAACAAGATGAAAGCCTGCAAGAAGCTCAGTTGCCTTTTTTTGCTTGTTTTAATTCCCAAAATAGCAGACAAAAGTTGTCTTTACTTATTTGGCTTATAATTCTAAAGACTGAGATTGAAAGGAACAATCACATCATTGCTCTGTTCTGGAATAAAGGAGCAGATCTCTTCCTGTAGGGCTGGATGAACTAAGTCAGGTGGTGAGACTTACCTCCCAGAGGAGACAGCCAGCCAGGACTAAATCCCATCCCCAGTCTGCTCCTTGCCATTGATACAACCCTTCTGCTGCAGTCATTCCAGGCAAAAGGATTGTTTCTTCCAAAGCAGACTGTGTCACTAGAAGTTTGTGCGTTCCCCCCTTCCAGACAACATTATAGTGAAGGAAAACTGCTCCAAGGAAGAGCCTTCTGAAATCTTTACCAAAACTACAAGGTAGAAGAGAGACCACTTCTGCCTAAGAGCAAAATAGGTGCAAGAGAGAGGCACCCCCTAGGTAGAAGTAAGGGGAAAGGACTATGTGCATGGGAGGAGTCATGACTGTAGGAGTCTCAGGTATAAGGATGAGAATGCAAGGGGAGTGAAGGATTAAGGTAGGATGTGGTCTAAGACAGACATCCCACTAGCACAGAAAGAGTGGGAAAGAAGAGAGAAAACAAAATTATTTTTGTATGATATCATGTGCTGAAGTAGAAGGAATATGTGCACAGCTGGGAAACAGAGCCTGAACTGGAGAGGTGATGGAGAAGAAAAACATTAACAGAATTTGATGTGGGGGATGGGAATTAACTTCCCCATGAGTTTCTCAGGGATGGTATTAAGCTAAATCTTACAGAACATTTCTCCTCCGGCTCTTATGCCGCAAATAGAAGAAAAGAAGTAGGTCCCCTTCAAGTCTACAAGGAGCTTCAGTCAGAGCAGCACTTTTCTTCCTTAGCAGCCTCACTAATACCACTCAGTCTCCAGCTAAAAGGATCCTAGAAGCCTGAGCCCTTACTATTTGTCCCAACTCCATATCATTTTGATCAGTTATTGTATATCTCTTAAATATAGCTCCAGTATTCTGCTTTTGCAAAATCTGAATATTTCAAGTGTTAAATGGAAATATTTCTGTAAAAAAAAGCATAAGGAACAATCTATCACAGACCTTTAGAAGAAACAAATCTGGCCCACTCATTACCTTCCTTTGCCCTCTTTCACAGACATTTCCAGCAGGCAGAACGTGAGCTGCCAGATTAATTGTTCAGATGGCAGGGAAGCAGGGTACCAGATTCCCTGAGGTCCCAGCTGCTCCTCTCTATTACTAAAAGGACTCGTATCAGAGGCAACATAACCTACCTCGATTAAAAGGTTTCCTACCCCAGTTTTACATCAGCTTATGCTGGTGAAATTGGCAAGTCTGCCAATTTCAAAAGACTTGCTCTTGATTTATACAAAAGTAAATAGGAGTAGAATCAAGCTGAAGGAGTTCAGCTTTTAAAACTGCCTTTAAATCATGTTTGCATAAGCTGGCAGTGTCAGAAATGCTTTATTTCCAAAAACCCTCTCCATTTGAGAGTAACGCAATGTAAAAATATAGGATCATTTTCTTTTCAAGATAACATCCTCTGAGGTCTATTTTCCTTTGTTTCCTGAAGAAATTTGTATCAATGCATATTACTGCTTTGCAACAATAATTGTATTATGAAATTCAGGCTATAATTTGATGATGGCTTTACTAGCAATGATGGCTTGAAAAACTCTTGTCCCTTGCTGTTTTTTTGTACTCCACATCACGCTTGAACACCCTCCCACTTTTGTGGATTCTGCTGTTTGAAGGACATACTGTGATCAGTATGAAGAGTGATCTGGATCACAACTCACGCAAAACTAGTTTTTCACCTGGAGCTCCTATATAGTCAAGAAAAAACAGTGTAACCCACACTGCAGGTTCACACTGCTTCTTAGAAAAATACAATGCAGAAATTAATATTTGCATCCAAAAGTCTAAGGAGCCATTTCAGACCCTCATTTATTTCCTCTCAAAAAATTCTTCATACATTCAACTGAGAGCAACAAAGTTTACACAATGGTAAAAAACATCCCCTATGTGAAAGTCTCAAATTACATTTTTGTGATGCTCTGTTAGGAAGCACTTGCTTATTGCTCAAAATTTTATGGCCAAGTTTTTTCATCCTCTAATGTGATATGTCTCAACTCTAGAGCATCATTTACAACATCCCAGGTTTTAGAAAGCACTCAGTATTCACTGGGGGGAGGCAGAGCAGGGGGCAGACTGCTATAAAACACTTCAGATTAGATATCTGAAAATAGCAGTGCTCACAGTCATTAATCACTTCTGAAAAATCTAAGCCACTGTAGTCATATCTGATGTGATACCTGAAATCATTCTGATTTCCCTCCTATCCTTCTCTAAAGTCTTTTAGGAATTTTCCAAGATAGCTACAAAATAAAGCATCTCCAAGTTTTCCAGTTTACATGCAACCAGATCTCAATACATTCCATTCTATCTTGATTCCTCATCATTCTTTGACATTAGCTAGACATGGGCAGTTGAATGTTGGCTCTATCTTGCTCAGCCTGCCAGCCAGAATGGTGGTACCAAGGTGGTCAGTCTTTGTTATTGTTTCATTGCGATACTGCAGACATTCATTTGCACCTACCTTATGATTAGAACCTAAATTCTTAAATTTAAGAATTTAATTCTTAAGTTCTTTAATAGTTAAATTCTTTCTAAAATACTTTATATTACGACAACTGTTAAGTCCTTGTGATGTGATATTAACATATGGCAACAACATCAAGGCTGAGAAAAAAGAGTAAAGGCCTACACTGTTTTTTCAATACAATACTAATCTTATCCTTTCCATATTGTTCCACACTGCTCAGACTTGACGGAAAGATAAAGGTGGATGATTAGTCACTAAACAAATATTTACAGGAATCAAATTTTACTGAAAGCATCTTGATCACAAACTGAAATGCTCCGATTTTAAATACAGAAGAGTCTAACAACTGCCTCCAGATAGAGGAGGAGAAAAAAACTACTTGGGAATGTTGCAGCTCCAAGGTCTATGTCATTCACACAGCTATTTTTGGTTGGCAACGAACAACCATCTCCTCCCAAGTAAGGGCTCAAAAAGAGATATTATCAGGATAATCATTTAAATACAATGCTATGGATTCTTAACCGGGGTGTCATAGGACATTAGTTAGAAATGCTTGGGGTTTTTTGTTTTGTTTTTTTTTGTTGTTGTTTTTAGGACTATAGCTAACTGCTTTCCCCTTGCTCTTTTCTCCTTAATAGATAAACTACCTGAAAGCAATAATAAGTTATATCTGAGAAGCATGACATCTAGTTTCAGAGGAATAAGTTCCCAATAGATATTAAGGGACGGTTGTGACCTTGAAGCCATGCTTGTATTGGAATAAACAGTGAGAAGTAGTTTTTTTTTTTTTTTTTTAATGAATAGAAAACACATTGTCTACACCCCTCAAGTGTTACAAAGCTATAGCCTCTACAGCACCCAAGGATATCCCTACTGTCCCTACTGTATGTAGCTCTTCCTAATCTTAATAGGATGAAAAGAAAATCAAGTCCTAATTGTCACAGAGCATGGAATAAATTAGCAAGAGGCAGGATTAGAACTCAAGTTTGTGTGATGTCTTATGTCATACTAGACTTAACATTTAACTATAAATCTGCTGCAACTTTAAAAACTCATACTTCCTTATTTATATAATCAGTAACATAAGTATGACCAAAGGAAACTAGGCCTATCTCCTTAACTAGCTCCACTCCCTTGCATAAAATATTTTTCCTATACTTCTTCCCCTTGCAGTTCAACTATGGCAGATGGTATATGTAGATACTGATACTGCACTCCAACAATACCACTGCTCCAGGGCCTGTAGTTGCCCTGAACTGGTAAGCCAGCTTTTGCCAGCCACATCACTGCTGCTCTCTTGGCATTGTTTTCCACGGCTATGGAGCAAATGTGTTCCTGTTCCATGTGTTCCCAAGTGAGGATGCCAAGCTTTGGGCACCAGCCTTCAAAATCAAGCCAGATGGATGATTTCTGCTGTTCCTCTATTTTATGAGCTTTAATGGCAAGAGAGCATGAACTGTAAAAGATCAATATTGTTATTAACTCAAGAAATTAGCATTAGTCTGTCACATAGCAGTAGAACAAGCACAAATTAGTAACCTACTAGAGATTTCAGAAAAGAGGAATGTGAAAGGAAGAGTAATCTACCAGGAAATCAAAATTAGAACTAATTTGGAATATTTTCAAAAACTCCAAAAATGGTCTGTGTAAGGAGTTGGCTTTTTCTGAACAGAAACATCTCCTCTTCTTCCAGCTACCCCATATTTACATGTACTTTCCAAATTTCAACTGTTTCCCCAGATCTACTTCATCTGTCAGATGAAAGGCTACTGTTTGCTACGTTACTTTAAGGAATATTAACTTAGGGCAGAACCAAATAATTCAAGTTGCATTAATTACACTTCATAGGATAGCTAGGCACAGAAACAAAGGCAACAGTAACCTTTTTTGGACAAGCAAGAGATCACCAGTCATACAGTCTGCTAGGCCTCTGATACTATCCTGTGTGCAAATAAGTCTGTGCTTGTCTGGCACATTTATCAAGAGAAATCTGGCATATGTTTTACTGTGAATAATTAGGACAAACACTCAAAGCTGTGTTATTTCAAGGTAGCTTTTACTATGGCTTCATGACTCCAGACATTTAAAACTAGACTAAGAAAACAAGCCATCAAAAGGAATATTTAAAAAATGCATATGTATATATACTATCCTGCACTACAATAAGGCACTAATAGTAGGATTTCAAACAAAGATCATCTCTAGATAAGCTAAAAGAGAAGATACCAAACTGTACTTTGAAAATGTGTTCATCTGTGAAAGCAAGACTATTCCATAGTTTTTTCTGCTTTCTTCCTAACATGATTTAAATATAGAACTCTTAAAATACAAGCCTGAATCCAATTTAAATATTATGTATGTGAATACTGACGTCTCAAAATGCGAGTATGTATGTTTCAAAATCAGTCGTGGGTTTGTTAGCTTGTTTTGGGTTTTTTTTGGACAACACTTTTTTATTGTAAAAGAAGTGTCAGTAGAAGAGTACAAGTGATATTCCAGAGAAAAATTAAGGGAACAGGCTTAGCTTCCTATTAAATTACTTTAACATTGATCCTCCTGATTTTAATTGCAAGTCCCATCATATTTAGAGGTTTTACAGAATCTCAGTTTTATAATTCAAACAACATAACAGAATTCAAAAAAAGAGAGATCTAGGAACCAGGCTTACAGGCCTCCTGGCACTGAGTCAGACCTTGAAGTCACCAGTAGCGCTCAAGTGATTCAGAATTCAGAGGTAAATCGAAAAAACAATTTTTCTTCTTTAAATAGCACTTCATGATTTTTGAGACTACCACATGGTATGGTAATATATCACATGCTATGAGCTGTCATCTTCAAAAACCTAGGATCAACAGCACCCTTCTTTGCAGTTCACAGAGGAGTCAACAGGCAAAGGGGGTCACAAAAGCCCTCAGCTGTTCATTCTCGCCCTTGAGTGGCCACCTCCCATCCCCAAACACCAATGTTCACATAGACAGGCAGAGAATCAGACTAGAGAACTTAAAAGTGCAGAGGTGTTCCTGCAGGCTTAGTTTTAACAAAGACCAATTTGGCCTATGTCCCCATAGCAAGGCTTGGGCCTGTACAAGGGAGATGGCAGCCAGCCCACGATCAGACATGAATGGCCTCACAGCAGGACAGAGCAGAGCTGCCTCCCTGCCGTACCCCTGTCAGAACAGCAGCGCGTGCTCTGGCATATCTTGGTGATTCCCATTTGGAAGCTCAGGGATCAGTCTGAGAGGGGTCTCACCTGGCCTTCCGCTGCACAAGCTTATATTGAAAAATACTTCTGTGCATAGGCTGGACGAACAAGTCCTGTTTGCCCAAGTGGGCTTGCAAGTATCATTCTTTTACAAATAGAGACTCAAAACCAACATAGTGCCGAAAACATCAAAAGCTGACCAGTACCAATCAGCGTAACCACTACCAAGCAGGAAAAAAAAGAGATGTAATTAAACTAGTTTGATAGTAAAAAGTAGCCAGATGAGAGGCATAACAGGTCTGAAAAAAATATACATGGGGCTTCTGCATGTTAAGATTTTTTTTTTTCTCCTTAAAAAAAAAAAAACACCAAAAGTTTACAATTCCAGGCAGTTTTCAACTCAAATCTTGCCACACTAGTCATTAGTACAATTCTTCCTGGTAAAATTTGGAACAGAATTAATCATCCTGTTCCAGACAACTATAATGGAAGTGATGAGTTAAATGAGTCAAGGTTGGTGTCTAATCTGCATGATTAATCTAATTCAATGATTAAACTGAGGAGGGAAGAGCTCCTTTAAGCACAAGCGAAATAGTGAATGAATCATTACTTGGCAATGACGGTGATTATTTTGAAAATGCAAGTTCTGTTTTGTTGGAAGGTTTAGACTTAGTCTAAAAAGAAAATACACAAACTACCATGTGCTAGAACACAAACTCTAGGTATTCTTTCTCCACCTACCATAAACAAAGACACTGTAGTCACTAAAACCATCTGCTAATTAGTCAGACCCTAAAAAAAACATACTGGGACAGTACTTACGTTACAACTTCACACTAAACATTGCTCTAACATAGATCAATTATTCTATTCTGAATATGAATGATGAGGGTTCTTTGCATGCTGTTTTATGTGTTATGCTACACATTTCAAGCTTTGTTTTTAATCGTTCTCCCTGCCGCAGACTTACCATAAAAACTCTCTCATTAATATCCATAAGAGACAGCTCCCACAGTACCAGGATACATTTTACAAGTATCTGATTCTAATGTCTTAAGTGTTTTTTCTACATAGCTTTAATATTACATAAAGGATTTCTAAAGTTCCCATACTTCATATAATATGGTCTGGTTTCTGCACAATACAAATTACAAGCTAAGTACTACTATACTTTCCTATCAATTTTAAGACAGTAAAAGCAAGCACAGCCAAAGGAAGCAGCCTACCCTTGCTTATTTGTGGCCCCTAACGCCACTCATTTTCTCGTGTCACACTAAGAATTCAAATGGCTGCACAGCAAATCGGACTGGCAAATTCACCCAGGGCGAAACACTGAGGGTAAAGAAGGCTACTTTTAAGTTTATGCAAGTTTAGAGAATACATGAAATTTCACTGTTCCTTTCAGGAGCATAGGAAACCAATGAGAGAAGAAATTAAGTAATGGCGCATCTGACAACTGAGAGTTGTCCAGTCCTGATTACAAGAGACTGTTTGCCAAGCAAGCCAATTGCTGTGGCGTTAGAAACGCACATTAGCTAGTGAAGGGTTCCTAACACTTCCTGGCAATGTGTCACTGTACACACAGAATTTACAGCCTGCCTATACACTTAACAGCCACAAGAATAACTGCTGTGGAAGAAGCAATTTATCCCCTTTGACCTGATCCAAAATCAACTAAAGCCAACAAAGATTCCTGAGGAAGTCAGTGAACTTTGAACAGGAGTCATTTATAGCTATCACAGGCTAATGTCTTATTGCCAATAGAAAAAATGATCTTCGCTTCCATATTTGGACAGCTAATCTGCAGCACATTTCATTTTTATTTCTTAGCTTCCATTAGAGAAGATGCAAATGTTGAAACTCTTAGATTATCTACCATCATATACGACAACTAAGGAGAAAACTATCCACATTTTATTTGGGCTAAAACCAGTTATTACTCCTGTTATGAAATAAATCATCGCTTACATTTTTAATCAATTATTAATTGAGGATTGTGCTTACCAAATTCTTACTATTTCTCTACTAAGGTAGAGAATCCCTATTGCTCACAGAAATACCAAGCTAGAAAGGAACAGAATGACAAATGTATCAGGCAAATAGTATTTTGCTCTGTGTAAATCCAGAATTTCCAGGTTAGCAAGCAGTGCTGAAGTCACTGAAGGTATACCTTGGCTATTACCGTAGGTCATGAAAGTTGCAGATACACCCATTACTTACACCCAATGTGTTTGTTTTATTGATGAATGCTGCACATAAGTGTCAATAGCAGTTTCAGATTTCCTCCGTAACTTCAGGCAAAAAAGCTCCAAAGTTATTCTTGCAAGTTCTAGAAGTGAAGTCCTACTCCTGAAATCATTTTTCATTGTTACAGGTTGCCCAGAAAGCTCGTGGAGTCTCCTTCCCTGGAGATATTCAAAAGCCATCTGGACACAATGCTGGGCATTGTGCTCTAGGTGACCTGCTTGAGCACAGGAGTTGGACTAGATGATCTCCAGAGACGCCTTTCAACCTCAACCATTCTGTGAACTGTTAAATACCTGTCTACAGCTTAATGAAATGTGTCATGTGAATAATCCCAGTTCAGCCAATAGTGGCACAAAAACATGAGCAACAGACAGTTAGAGAGAAAAGGTTTTGTATTAGCTAAAGACACTGTTCCAGCCCAAGTCACTAATACTATTATTCAATCAATCAACTAAATGATCTGAGTCAATTCAGATTTGGGTTTTCAAAGCCCAATAAATCAAAAGTTTTATTTGGTCTTCTGGTGGGCAGCCTCTCTATAGCTGACAAGGAATAAATGTTTATGGAAAATATATCACTTTTAACATGTGAAAGAAAATTCCTAGCAAGTCAAAAGGTACATCAACCATTATGCTAACATTAACAGGCTTTCACCATCACTGAAGAGCTAGGTACTGTAAAGATCCTACTCAAGGCTTGGCAATTCACTGCTATTCTTTCATCTTCCATGGTGTATCATTATCAAAAACAGATGCACATGGAAGCATACTTTCCCCTGACAAATATAGTTTAAGAAAGTCACATTTTCAGTATGATTTTTTATGCATCTAAAAATTTTCCTATGAGGTCATGTAATAGTTATTAGCACATCTTTAGGAACAAACTCATTCTAAAATCATAATAAAATCCACCTCTGAAGTAATTGCTGATGAAAACTGCACAGGGAATCATTACAGTGACCGGTCAAATAAAAGGCTGCACAGTAGTGTATTTTATTCAGAGGAATCCATATTAACTCTAAGAGGATCTACGCTTAAAATTGCGTTTTGGAATCATTCTTCTTTTAAACAACATATTTAACTACCAGAAGCTGCAGCCATCCAAATTCAGTAATTGAAAATTCTGTCTGCCCTCCCCATAAACAGTCATGTCCGCTTCTTTTCAAGGAGACAGCCTAAGCCAGACCAGAACTACAGTCTCTTAAGCATTCAGGAAGTTATACCCGGAATGACTTCTTTAATCAACAAAGACACAGGTATAAGAGATTGTAATCGGCTTTGTACTCATGCAAAAGAAGCAGGGAAATGCAAACAGGAGCACATGGCAGGCATGAGCACAGAATTAGAGTGTTAGAGCTGCCAATGGTTACAGAAAACCCAAAGGATACATGGCAAGCAAAGCTAGTGCTTTACCTTACTAGCTGCAATCAAGCTGCAGATTCAAGCCAGATTGGCAGAGATCACAGGATGCTCTCTGAAAGCTATGTAGTAGCTCTCTCTAAACATGATCCTTCATCCCCTTGAGATATGACTGACAAGCGGTTTCACTACAGTTGGTGCTGAAATTTCTAAATAAGGACAACCTAAACCTTCATTTTGGACAGATTCCCCCTTCCCCCACAACAGCTCCCCAGTGTTTCTTATCCTGGTATTAGAAGTGTTTTCATCTCTTCTAATGGAGGATTTTTTATTATGTTTCACATTTTCTTGTTTTATTGATGGGAGATGAGGAGAAAGGAGATGGCAGTAAAGGAAGTTTTAAAAATCCCCAGGCTGATACTAGAGAATCTAGGAAAATTAGTTCCTTTATGTTTTTTTCTTTTCAATCATAATTATACTCTCACTAGGTGTGAGAATTTGCTCTTCAACAAGGACTGAAAAAGAGATACAGCTCCCAACGCATCATACCAAGTCTTCAACCCTAAAGAGGATTTTTAAAACAGCCAGGGCATGGAAAAGCAAAGCAGCAGGACCAGCTGCAGGGGACAGGTGTGAAAGAAGATGATTATTCCAGCTTGAAGGAATAATGATGATTAACTGTCAAAGAGGAAAAAATAAAAATTCACTGATAATCCATGCAAGGCCATGTCAGAGTGTATAAAGTCCTTTAACACATTTCTACCTTCAATTGACTGCGCAGGAGGGAGTGGTGGATTCCAGCCAAATCAGGCTTCATGATCTTGCCAGCCTCAAAGGTTGAATAACTGATGATGGAGAAAGCCAGCTCAACAGCCTCAGTGTATTTCTTGTTCCTGTAAAGTGAGGCCTTCGATTACAGCACAAGACACAACCAAGCTCTGCTAACTGCAGACAGCTCTGACCTGACTGCTGCTTGGTGTTGCAATTGCATCCCCCCAAAAAAAAGTCATAGTACCAGTGAAGTCAGCTGATGATAATGTCCATGATGTCTGGATACACTGCCTAAAAGTCATGACAAGTTATTTTAAACTGGCTTGGATTTGAACACTAGCATTGGGATTATAAACAGGTGCCTCGCTACAAGCAAAGAGCGATAATAGCAACAGCAGTTATCATTTTGTGAGAGGGATGTAATGAATGTCAGAAAAATGCACTTTTTATTTGTCATAGCTAACATCTGTTCCAGGTGACAGCTGATTTACTTTTTGACTGCAAACTCCTGGAGTCCTAGGTTGAATCATTAAAGCCCCATTTGGCATCAAACCAATCTTAAAAGTGGTAGCAATCAACACATGAAAAGTAATTCCAAAATAAGAGAAAGGGATTCAAAGGTAGTGAAATAGTTGTTTTATGACACAAACATGGTACAGGGCTTTGTTCTTCCTCCATATAAGTTCTCTTACCAGCCTCTACAGTTACCAGAAAAAATGTCAAGACACTCTGCTTTTCTCGTAAGCAATTTCTCCAAGTCTCTGATAAAATTCAGCCACATACAACCAAGATACTATCAATACTGAATTGATTTTGCCTGCATAACATTTAGGTTGTAATTTATGCTGTTTCATCTCGCAAGCAATAGCTATTGTACTATTCTGTCAGCACAGCACAATTTTTATTAGGTTTGCAATTACTAAATTTATTTAGTCTTTGAACTGTGAATGTAGAGGGGCTAGTTATATTACTGTACCATGGTTGTATTGGTTAGGGTGTATTTCATCTCAATAAAATAACAGAAAGTAAGGGGGAAAAAACTATATAACAGAAATTGGTTAATATCATTAGGCTACCTCCCCTCCCCTCAACTTCTATGATTCCTACTAATTAGTCTTACCTTATGGGTTTGTGTAGAACATTAATTCTGAAGTCAGAACAATAACTAAATAGCTGGAGCAATAACAATAGCTTACATCCTTTATTATCAATTTTCCACTGCACTGGATTGGTTATCACAAGCCAGTGGCAGTGCTCTGAAACCAACAGGGTCATACAGGTGTGAAGCCATACTGAATACAACATATACAGAGGTCATACAAATTAACTGAATTCCTTTTCAACTAGACCACAAGCTGTTCTACTACTCACTTTCTGCATTTTAAAAATTGATGCACTGATTTTTTTTGCAGTCTTGAATAATTTCAATTCAAAGTACACCTAAGTAAATGCTTAACTTAAGTTAAAAACAAAGTTAAAAGTTAAAAAGCATGTATCTAGAAGCATTAAAACAGGAAGAGCATTATGGTTTGGAGACCATCATACACATCATGTACACTATTTATAAACACCAGCGGATGGCATGTACCATTACATCCAGTTCACAAGAAACTTAAGCATGCAGCACAGCTTCTAACATCAAACTTACCACAATTGCTATCACCACAAAAGTAAAACAAAGCAATAGGTATGGAAATTACTATTCACTTGTTTTTAAGCTGCATTCAGGTCATTACTTGAAACAGGTGTATGAGATTTAGGATGCTTCTCCCCCCCCCCCCCCCCCAGTATAATTAAATGACAACTTTTGTAAGTCTGTGAGATATACTTCTTCAGATATCTGCAGATTTTCTTAAAATCCATCTTAAAAAAAAAGTTGTAAAGTAGCCATTTCATAAAGAAATAACCCTACTCACACTTGTACTGCAAAAATGTCACAGGTTCAGCAGTTCAACTGGTTTCTTCAGCTTGTACTGGGTTTTAAGACTTTTAGACATGCACACCATACAATTGTATGTACAATACTTCCCCTTATTACTTAATCCCCTGAAGCTATAACTGAAAAATTCTAATATTACCTTGCATGCTTGAAGCAGCTTGTTATAAGAAAGGCAATTTTCTCATATGTCAAAGGATTCCAGTCCCATGACATCCTCTAGTTAATGTATAAATTAATTTAACCATAATTAAAGCAAAATTGCATCTTACCCAACCATCATGTTGTGCAAGACAGACATACCTAAAAAAATAAAAGTCTACATCGCCAACAGGAAGGGAGTAAAAATCACATTACAGGAGAGGGAGGAGGAGAGAATTAAAGGTTAGGGGCTGTCACTCTATACCAGAGGTAATAGAGAACTTCTGCAATGCCAGGTCCCTCCCTTGACTCCCTGTGCAGACATGGGTGAGTGAGCTACATTCTTATGTGCAAGACAGCTCTTTTCTGCATCTTAGCCAATTACAGCAATACAAAAACACAGCTTTTGCAGTTCCTCCACACAGTACTGCTGTTTCACAGAAATTACACAAGTATCAGAAAACAACGGGGACACTTGGTTTTCTGATGAGTTATATTCAGCCACAGAAGAAATCAAGTATCTTGATTTTAATATCATCATTAGATAACTGGAATGAGACCCTGCACTCAATGCTAGTGTCCTAGACAGGCTGAATTGACAAATACAGCATACAACAGAGCAAATACCCGCCTGTGAATTAGGGCCATGAAAAAAATCTGTGAATCTTAGGAAGGTTTTGTGCATGTGTGTGGTTTTGGGGTTTTTGTTTGTTTGTTTTTGTTTCTTGTTTTTTTATTTTTTTTAAAAACTGTTGATACTGGAAGAGATGCATGTGAAATATAGGAACTGGCTATATCTAGTTTATAGAGATTCTTAATAATCAGCAAAATCCTGTATGAAACATCATGTTACTCAGAATAATGACAGAGGAACGTCATACATCAAGACTACATCAGAGTCCAATGAAAGAAAGTTCAGACGGGGCACTTGGAAAATAAGGGTTAGATAGGAAAATTCTTCTCCCTGATTCTAACTAGCACACTGCAGGTGAGAAAATAAAAGGGGGGAGGGAGAGGAAAATATCTTACTGCAGGAGATTATGACGTGGCTGAAAAAAAATCTCTGTTGATGACTACTCTAATTGCATTTCATCCATAAACTTACCAGTTTGTGGGGGCATGAGAAGTGCCACAGCAGGCAAGCAGATGACTATCTATTACAATAGATAACAGAAAGGAACATAATGATAAATTTGGAGTACTTCATAGTTCTGAGTAAACCCCAGTAAGAAAGATAATCAGCTTCCATTTTAGACTTTCCAGCCCACCAAGAATATCTAAAGTAAATGTGTAACTAGAGACTGATACTACTTGTGAGAGGGCCTCTTATTACCCCAAATCACACAATATGCATTAATATATAACAGACATGAATATTTACAAAGATACATGCAAAGGAAAATGTGAGCACAGTAGGCCTCCAACCACAGAGATTAACATATGATTAATATTTTGTTTGAAAGTTTCAACATAAAACAGTGCTTACTTTTCAAAATTTGAGAAATAAAATACTTAAGCTAATTTCCCCCCTGAGAATTCCACCCTGAAAACAACTTCAGTAAAGTTTCTGCTATGGTTTATTCCAAAAGCAGAACTCGGAGACTTAAGTTTCTGCTTGGAGTCTTATATAGAATTAAAATAACTAGGGAAACTAATTTTTTTTATATCAAAAGTCTCACAGTCAGAATGGCATGTTCCCACAGCTCAGAAAAGAGAACCAAGTACATTGGTAATAATAGAAAGAAGATAAGAAAATTGTTCAATGGTATCTGTATTTTTACTGCATTAAATAGTAGAAGAAACAGCTATAGCAAATGCAGTGAAATATTATAATCAATGTACTGGAAGTACAAGAAAAATTGTATTATATTCCAGGGTTCAGCATACATTAAAGGTTTGGTTTTTTGTTTTGTTTTGTTTTGGGGGGGGGGGGGGGGGCGGCAACAACTCAAACCTCAACCCCCAAATCTCCTTCTAGGAAAAAAAAATCCAACACAAACTGTAGCACCCAAGGCTGCACCTGAGCTGGATGAATGCAGTCTAGCTGCTTACACTTGCAAAACTAGATTGATCATGTCTTCTGAAATGGAGTTGAACATGAAGCCCGTCAGCCTCTTGAGATAAAAGTCTCCTTACGGTCTTGTCTCTTTTATGTATTTTAATATTTCCAAATTATCCCAATAGAGGGCAGTGTTACCCATATCAGCTAATGCATCCTGCACTTCAGTTTAAAATCAAACTGAGTTTATGGACAACTTAAGTCTTGTTAAAGAACAAACAAAAAAGAACATCTTCTACAGTATCACCACAATAATTTTAATCCTCAAATAATTAACATTTATGCAGAACTCTGAATATCCATTTATTAGTCCACCTCCTCCTTTATTAGTTTGCTTTCTAGTGAGTGGGAATGAAGAGAGGTTTAAAAATAAATAAATAAATAAAGATAATCCCTTCTAAATAGGTGCTTTTCATGATAGCTTTCCAAGCCATTTTTCCATGGGAGGATCACCCATACTAGTTACCATGGCTTAAAACTGTAAGAAGGTCCTGCGGATATCAGGAAAAGTTTAAGACTTGGAGAACACGTTATAGCTTCTTCCAAGATAGGACCTACTTCTTGTCTTTCTTCTGAAACCCCACGTGGCATTCTATGAACTCCACAATCTTGGAAGGTTTAGTCAATTGAGACTTAACTATCAAGGTAGAGTAACAGCAGGACATGCTGTTCTGCTTATACACAGGCCACAGCAAAAACATCTTTCATGTTTTAGGTTGTTTCTTTAAGCAATAATAAAAGTATTCAAAAACAAAACAAGAAACCTGCTGTGCTTACAACTCAAGTGCTCTTACAGTCTGAATCAAGAGGTCTTCCCCTCGAAAACTTCATATAAATCATAACTTGAAACTACATGTGTGTATGCAGGTATATATGTATTTTATCTAAGTAGCATGCCCGTGACCTGAGTGCACTGTTTAGATTTTAAAATTATTCAAACTCTGCTTCATTTTTACTGCAAGCATTGGAGAGCATGCTTCACCATCCTTTAGCTCTCCAAGAAATGAACGAACTACAGTAGTTAACACCTATGCCATCTGCAGGACTATTTTCAATTTGACAGTAACAGTATTTACAAATAAATAGTTAAAATTATAATTATTCTCATACATAACAACACGATATAATATCTACAGTTACAGAATCACGGCAAACAAGGTCTCCAGTGCATCTGCTAATCCTTTTCCAGCCCATCGGCAACCATTCTAAGCAAGGATCAGGCTGCCACCTCCTCCCATGGGAGATGATTAGCAGTCTACTACACAGGAAGGTCTAATAAATCACTGTCCGGAGATTGATAGATATGCACCTTATTTTTGTTGATGTTTATTTCATGTACTATTTAATACTCTGGATTGATCTTAAATAACTGCTTTCATCAGTTGTTATGCTCTGCAAATACTAGCAGGTCTAATACTGCATTCATCTCAGTTCCTCCGATGTGTGCTGTTCACATCTGATCGCTACTGTTGGTAATACTAAATGCTAGCAGGATCTCAGATTGAGACTGAATGGATCAGGTACTGATAATCACACAGTGAGAGACTGTATCCCAACCAAATATCTTACAATAGGTCACAAGGCATATCAACAGAGGAAAACTAGTGTTACTGTACCTAGTTTACTTGTTGGGAACCAAAGTGCAGAAGGATAAAGCAATTTATTCAGTCACACAAGTACTTTGCAACAGATGCCAGAAATTAATCCAGGTATCTTGAATCCAAGTCCACTGACCTAACCATAAAACTGCAAAACAACTGCTAGGCTGTTGTGGAATTCTGATTGTTTTCAGTCAGATGCAAACAAGAAGTATAAAAGAATTAAAAAGGGAAAAAGTGATATTTTGATTTAAAACAAACATCTTTATAGTTTAGGCAATCTTTTCTCACATGAGGAATAGTAAATGAACAAATTGATTTGTCCAAATACCTAACTGATTTAAAGAACAAGTTCGTTTGATGTGCATATTTTATCTTTATGCAGTATCACTAATAGTTATTAAATGTTTAATCTGAAATTAAACACATTTTAGAAATTGCCTACTTTCAAATGTACTTTATACTCTGAGTTTTGGTCATGGTCTAGGAGCCTGAGAAAAATGCTTGGCATCAGACATGAAAACAGTCGGGTGCTTACAAAAGATTAGTACAGCTACATTAGTACAGCCTTCAAACTGAAGACTCAGAAGACAGTTAAAATATATACATATATGCCTCACCTCATGTTCTGTAACTTGTTCTAACATTACAGTACCAGTACAGTATCTCACAAAACCATGTCTTCAGAAACGTTAGAGAGGAAGGAGAATCCCTATCGCATCATAGCATTTTGTGGAGACTACGGAACATAAAAAATTCAGACTCCATTTAACAGACCCAGAAGTACCCAGTTCATTGGCTTTATGACTGTTAGGCAACTCGCTGTAACTCTAAGGAATTTTACTCATAACCAAGACTCTGCAGTTAAGTACAAGAAAGCATGAGAGACAAACACATCTTTCAAATGTACTATTATGACCAGCTACTCACTTTCAAAATGACTCTGCCATCTTGGGGAAGCAAGACGAACCAAGGCCTCTCACAAAGTTAATTTGTCATAGGTATTTAGAAGAGATATTGAGAATATCTTCATATTACTCAGGCTTCTCTGGATATAGATCTGGAGTAGTTACAAAAACATCTTGTTTCGATGAACTCTGAATCTAGACTACTGTCATCAAGACTGACTTGAAATCCTGGAAGGTTCAGCAAGTTCCTGGGGAAAGCAGGAGCCATATGGAATTGAGTATTCTGAAACAAACCTTGTGATGTTGGTCTTTGCACAGCAAGAGTAAGATCAATCTGTGTATTTACAGAGACAGCAGATAGATGACATCCGTATAATAGATTAGTATCTAACACTGACTTAGTGTTTCAGTTGCCAAAAGCACTCGACTAATAAACCATACAAGCAGGATCCTGTGGAACAACCAAGTGGCTGAATCTCCAATTTATAATTGGAGCAAACAAGACTGATATAGAGCGTAAGCCTGCAAAACGCCAAAAGTCATCATCATCTCCTTGTTAGGTAGCTTTAGGACACGGTTCCATGAGGTCCTGAAACCAATAAAATGCCCCTGCTACAAACAGAATCAATTTCAGAATCAGAAGCAAAAATCAAAAATATATCATTCAAAAATCATTCAGTCACATTCCTTCCTGTGCACAGTACTGCTATTGACACGTAATTCCAAAATCATTGATCATCTCTACAGAGACAGCTTCTTTCTCAGGAGATGCACCCACATTCCTGCAGGTAAAAAAAGAAAAAAAAGAAAAAAAACTTATTTCCCCAGGTTTCCATCCTGGGCTTAATTTTTTTTTTTTATTACATTGCAGTACATCTGTGTAACAACTCTTTTCTGATCCTCAATATTTCTGCTCAAAACAGAAGACAGTTATATCTCCATTAGCAGTTATTCAATCAAGCTGATAGGTTAGTAATAACTGTTATGATACCACCTGGTATTTCCTCTTGCAGAAAGGCATTTCTTTACTAATGAAGTAAAGCATTTCTGATCTCAACCTACCACTAAGAAAACCTGGGTTCTAGTAATAACTTAAAATAAAAACCCATTTAATGATCTTGTAATTTTATGATTTCACGGGGCCTCAACACTTGTGCAATGGCAGGCTTCACCTTTGTCATTACGTGTAAGGTCCACCCCCCAACTTTTGGGATCCCAAAGCCTGAGGAAGCCCACAGCCCAGCAGCAGCAGCCCAGCTGTCTTCTCTCATAGGTTGTTCATTATCGCTTCTTCCACCTGAATTTGACAGCTTGTCTATATAGTCACCTCTGTATGCAGATCTAGTACCATACAAAATATAAGGACATTATTATAATATCCCTTGTTTAACAATAAGGGCTGAGCCAAATAGAACAGCAAAGATGAGCAAGAGCTTCCAATTCTTTTCATTTCTTTGTGTGAGATTGCTGTTTTCCAGGGCTGATTCATATCCTAAAAATAACAACCCGATTCTTCACAGCAACACTTGGAGACTTTAAAGGCCTTTTCTTTATGGCTTGCAGTGTACTGTGAGGTATATATCCATTTTTAGAATAAAGTACTTGAAAGAAATGCTGCTGTACCAGTTGGGACTTTCAAATGATTCTATAGTCATCCCCGCACTGACTCTTGCAGAAATCTTATTTGCTATTAGTTGTTCTGTGCTAGTGCTGCTGATGACAACAGAAAAAAAACAGAATTTCAGAAGTGAAACAGAGAACCTAATTTAGCCCCAAAGACTTATTACTGGTTATGATGTGCAGAAATGAGAAAAGGCAGCTTGATTTTCAGAACATATTGCAGTTTTGCTTAATTGGCAGTATCTGAACCCCTCCCCCCCCCAAATCTACAACCACAGATGTCCTCTTTAGGAGAATTCCAGTGGAATATTTACTAAAATAAGTTCCAATTACTAAAATAATTGTCCTTTCCAAAGACTTTTCATCAAAAATGCTCTGCTCATCAGCCTTCTCCTAGCCTCTAAGTGGTATGACGACATAACATAAATGAGATAGAATGGAGGTTACTGAGACTAGTTCCAAATTTAGAATTATTTTAAGGTCTCCAGACGGCAAAAAGACGATGAAACATGCTAGAGTAAACAGAATGGTGGAAAGCAAAATAACCAATACTTTCTTCCTATCTTTTAATCATAACAGCTTTTTTTTTTTTAAATAAAAGATAGACTTTATAACATTTCTATAAAGCCAGACATATTCATCCAGGGTCACATACTGGGGCTTAGCTACATGCATTCATGTTCAGTGGTTTGAACCAGTTTAGAAAGCCCTCATCCTTCACAGCTGCTTATTTCTGGTCAGCATCACCCTGAGCTCCCCTGGGCACATGGTGAACTGGATCAGTTTCCTGATCCACATGTCAGGTGACAAAAAACACAAAAACACAAAAAACAAAAAACCCCACCCACAACACAAAACCACACCACACACACAAAACCAGGAGTGAACTCTTTCAGTTGGTATCTTCCAGCATCTCCCAATATATTCTCTAAACAGTTGCAAGAATGCATCTGCCGATCCGGAAGAAAGAGGCAGGGCAGGAACTGAAATGAGTGCTGCAGCCTGAACTCCAGCTTACATGGAACTGCTGTAAATGTCTAACCACAGTCTGAAACAGAATCCAGAGTTTATATTTTCTGCTCATATCCATGGACAACTGTTCTTACAAGAGCAATGAACTGTTCAGTTGATAGCTATGGATGCTCAGCTAGTATTTTAACCTTGAAACGTATTTACACAGACCTTTCTGTTTTGAAAGCTTTCCTTCATTCTTTAGATGAGATGAGTTTACAGGGAATAGGTGCTGAAATAATCCTTTTTAGTATGCGGCTGAGTATTTTGTTGTGGATGACACCATCTGTCTAAGCTAGTGTATGTAAATGAATCTATCAATTTTTAAAATATAAACTCCAAAGATATTCATGTGATATATTAAAAGTCCCATACTCACACCTTCCACTGTGCTATTATTTGAGCTCTACTACTAAAAAATGCAATTTTTTACATGCATGTTTTAAGTCCCTAAAAAAGATTCCAATTATTTATAGCTTTGCTGATCTTTGCATAAGAACAATGCTTCTGGCTTTATCATGTGAATATTAACAGATACAGTACAAAGTACTCTGTTGATATTAATGTGCTTACAGCTTATTACACAGAGTTAATTAAAATCTAAATTCAGTAAAATCTGGAAATGCTGCATGTCTAATTTGTTCACCAAAGCAGCTTACATAATAAATAGCTTTATAAGAGCATTATGCTATCACAATGCAGCATATGACTCCATTCCAGCACTATTCATTTCTAAGAGAAATAGGAAAAGCTGCATTGCTTTGTGGGCAAACCATTAGCTTGTCATCTCTAGGGAAATGGTTCAAAGTATTTAAGCTCCAGCCAGATTAGATCTCAGCCTACTCTTCCTTGAGCAGTATCTACTGGCATGTAACAAAACTACAGAAGGCATGTCACACTTGGGACAGCTGAAGCCACTCACAGCCTGAATTTGAACTTTTGAGGTACAAGTCAAAGCTGTTAGCAGTTTACTATAAGGAAAACCGTAGCAAGTAAAAAGTATGCACAGGGTGCTATCACAGGGTAGGCAGACATAGCAAGTCAATTCCTGTGGTACTTAGCCCAAAATTCAAACTTCAGGAAGTATAACAACATTACAGTGTCCTCCAGAGGTACAATGCTGCAACAGAAAAGAGCAGAGGGGCACCAGCCAGACTAAAGCTTATCGCTGCACATGCAGCATCCTTTCTGCTCTGCCCTGTCCTTGAAATACCCTTCCTTGACTGCACAATCACACAGAGTCAGGAACTACCTTGTCCATTATTTAATATCCTACCTATATATAAACATACACACAAAACATTGAACCATATTGCGCACTGAAGCTTTTAAAGCTATGAGGCAGGATCATCAGCTGGGTACAGCCTGCCATAGCTCACTTGCACTAATGAAGCTATGATAATTCACACCAGCTGAGGATTTATCCCCTGGGATTCTATACTGGCATAAGTTATGTCAGCTGCCTGCATCCTCTGATACACTGCTCTGTCATCCAGCATAAGCTCTAGCTACTTCCATAGCAGCCCTGTCACACCGCTTAGCCAGGAATTTTGCCAGCATATATAAATAATCCAAAAGGAGAGGTTCAAATTAACATCAAGATAGTATTCATTTGTAGTTACCTGAGAAAGAATCTTACGCTCTTGTGACTATGAGGGATTTTTGAAGTTTCACTTAAAGCACAACAAAACAATAAGGAAGGTTTTCATACTGATCATCATAGTAGGCAAAAAGAAATTTGAGGCAAAGCCTCAGAAAACCCAAAATTCAATAAATGTACATTTTAAAGCCTCAGGACTTTTAAGAAATTGAGTCACATTCTTGCTTTCTGAAAGTCTGGAGGAGAAAAGTACAAGTAATTAAAATAGAGAAGGCAGAAGTGACTGTGAAGCACACTTAATACATTTGCTCCTTTAGAAAGCTATTTCTGGATTTTTCACCACCAGCTATCTCACAGCCTCAGCAGAAAACATTGTCTTTGAATACATAACACGCTTTTTCTGTTCATGTCTTAATCACATATGCAATTATTTTGTCTTAATGTCTTTAATTGATTACTAGAGCGTTCTCTGACCTAGGGCCACAAAAAAAAAAATTGAATCCCTTCAGAACCACAATCAAGTAAGTAGACAGTATTTTTGTCTGCAAGGCTTTAAGAGTTCAAGATCAGCATCGGAAAAATTGCGGTGAGCTCCATAAAGGAGCATCCAATAGCAAGTGTTCAAACTTATTCCAGTGATGTATATAATTTGGGGGAATGACGACTGATATAGATATCCATAGCCACTTGACAGACTGAAATATTAAGAGGGCAACATGCGGCTTTTTTTTGGGTCATCTAAAAAAGCATATCCATGGGAAGTGCATCACAGAGATATGCACAGCAAAATGTAGTACACTTTCCCAGAAACTCTGTAATATATAGTAAAATTCCTCCAGGAGGAGATTATGTTACATATTATGTAAGATTCCATTTAACCAACAGTGGGCAAAAGAAAGAAAAAAACCACAAAGCATCTCTTCACAAAGAAAAGGACATCTTAAAACACTGAATATCTGGGATTCATTATTCCCTAGAGAGAGTCTTAAGTGAAAGATAAAGTCTTCTCAAATAAACAAAATAGCTAAATAGAAATGAAAGATCAGCTTGTTCATTCTATTTGTTCTCAGGGCAATGAGCTGCTAGCATCCAGATTTTCATCTCTATGCAGAGTGGCACAGAGCTTCAACAGGCTGATGATCGTAAACATCCTCTACAGCCACAGCTCTGTTCTTCAGTAGAGAAACTGGGAAAGTATCCAAAGAAAAAAATGAAGAGACCCCACACTGCAAGTTGCCAATGCTTGTCAGCCTTGTTGCCCACTCTTGTTGTTGGCAATTAAGGTTTTTAATGGTCCTTCAGATTCAAACCTTTAAAATGCTTTTGATGTAAATGGTGTACTGAAAGAGCAGTGAAATCTACAGGAGACTCTTACTGGTAGTTCATGTCTTTCTGTTGCCTTGTCCCACAGAGTCTCCAATTAAGGCTTTCTAGTTTTCTTTACACAACATGCTATTCAGCATTTACCAGCTTCAGATTAAGTTTATAAGAAGGTACATTTGGTCCTTAATTTCTCCTCTAATAACATCACCCAAGCTTTCACACAGTCTTACAGCTGTCACCACTCAGTAAAGCATCTTGCACACAGAGGTTCAAGCAGAAAGAGGACTTGAATCCTTGGGAAGTTATTCTTCAACAGTACTTAACAGCAGCCATTCTGACCAGTTAAGAGACCAGCGTTGACAGAGTTTGAATCTTCCACACACAAAAATATACTGATCACAGTATAAAGCCAGGAAAAGATGGGAGCCTGTAAATTAAAGAAAAGGAAGGTTTGGCAAAAATGTGGGGAATGCACTGAGATGAGTAAGTCAATAGCAAGGGTAAAGGAATTGGGAGAGAGTCACTCTATAGCTTAGTTCTTCTTAAAGCACGAAAATATCTAGAGTTTCTACAAAAAAATTGTTAAAGAAAATTGCTTGCTTCTTTTAAAACAGATAAACCTTTAGAGTAAACAGAATACTGAAAGGTTCCAAGGGCCTTAACAAATTGATAGTGGCTGAAATATTGATATCCAGCTGGAAAGTTATACTTATTGGACACAATACAAAACATTAGCTTGATGCACTATGAAACCTCTACAATCTTAAGCATATCCTGTTTGAGAATAAGGATTATAAAGCAAAATGGATCCCCCAACTCTACTCTTAAGATGGAAATAACTAAACTTGTAGGCTGAATATAGCATTTTCAGTCCTCTTAAGCTGCAATTAGAATCCATTTACATTATGGAACTGACTGCCAAGAAGTTTATTGCAATCTTATGGCAACTACCTAAATATAAAAGGATTACTTTTACTAACATTGAGAATATTACATATACAAGCTTCAAAGGTCTGGCAACATTAGGCTTTTATTACAAGTATTTGTAATTCAGCATTCAGACACATAATCAAGCATGGGAGAGCTAGGTACTGATTATACCTAGATTATGATTTTTACTTTTTATCATTATACCTATATTGCAATCAGTTTTTTCTAATCAACAGAGTATCATAAATATAATAACTCATACCATAGAGGAAAAAAAACTTGCAGTAAAAGGAATGAAAAAACCCCATTTCCTCAGTATACCTTTTGTCATGTCTTCCATGTTAATCTTGAATGCTGATCCCACATTACTTGCGAAACCAACTCTAAAGATCAGCTTTAACCAGTCTTGCAAGCCAGAATAAACTATAGGCTCATGGGGCAAGCTGAGAACCACCTCCTTTGGCACCCAGGAGACTACCGAGCCATGCAATAGGAACTTCCCTTCTCCAGCACAATAGGAACAGCAGCACAGCATTTCTAGACTACTACAAGATAAGACTCTACCAGTGATAAGCTGGCGCTCCACCTGCTTAGCTTGAATGCTCTATTTAAAACAATGAAAGCAAAAGTGTAGATGCCAAGTTTTGTTGGTTAATGTATATTGCTTAGTTCAAGCCATTCCAACCGGTGAATGGTGAGGAAGTTTTGCACTAACCCTGCACAGGTAGGAATTGATATGTACTGACAGCGATTTTCTCAGGAGAGAATTTCACAGAGACTATGACCAGGGCTGCACAAGCAGCTGCAGAAGCTGCCTGGGTGGAATGCAAAATTCCTGGGTG
The DNA here is from genome assembly GCF_040807025.1 of Struthio camelus. Lineage (NCBI taxonomy): Eukaryota > Metazoa > Chordata > Aves > Struthioniformes > Struthionidae > Struthio > Struthio camelus. The sequence goes on from NC_090946.1 coordinate 31,978,527, forward strand.
GAAAGCATTTCTGAAGCCATATCTAGTTAGCGCATGTATATGATGACCAGCTGCAAACTGTCTATTACAGCAAACATGAAGGCTGTTTTTCTCTTACAGCAAATATATTTCACAGGGACCATCAATCAAAGACACTCTGTCTCAGTTTGCTTCAGTACAATCAAGAGAAATCTGGGTCCCCTATCTCTGATTTGATGTTGGCAGGGGCGTCATATTATGGTCAGATTTCGGAACAGGTTTATTTCACAACCTAAGATATCCATGTCACCTCTCCGCTCCTCTTCTGCAGGTTACCTAAATAATAATAAGAAAAATAAGAAAGACTACAGAATTAAACAGTCTGTATTTTATGAATGCCTACAGATGCTTTCTGTATTTCCTTCTCTTTGAACCAAAATTAGCTTTTTCTCCATTACTGTAGCCAATTTATATTCTATATCTTCTCCATGCTTTCCAATTTAAACACTTCAATTTTGCTACCTTTTTCCATGGGGACTTCTTGTTTAAATTCTATTCACAACATAAATATTTCTGTAAATTATATTGATGTATAGGGATGTACTGATCCTATCAGTACCATTGGTCTAGTACCACTTAACACAAGGTTTAAACATTTTTCATTATTTTTACTGTGACATGACTTATATCAAGCTTAATTTATAAACACCAATACTTGTCTGAATGAGATTCTCATCAGCCAGATAAGTTAGCAGAAAGACTTGATAGCAAAGCAGAGATTCAAGCAATTTAACATATATCTGCATTAGAAAAATACAAGGAGAAAAAGAAGTGAAATATACAATGCTATTAAGAAAAGCTCAGGTGGGAGGAAAAATATACAAAGAAGGGAAAAATTAGGTATGCACAGTTACCTAGCTAAACTATAAGGTATTGTGAAATCTCCACAGTGAAAAAATAGTTAAAATAAAGAACCTAAGCCTTTGGAATAGGCTCTCCTAAAAGAAAACAAGAGGCCTTACAATCTCTTATTTCTGCTGGAAAAAATCCTCCACCAGGTGTTATTGAAATATCTCCTTACAATTACAGATAGACAGGCTGCCATGTAGCAGCATGAATAGCTAGGAAGGAAGAGATCCTATTTGACAACATAAAGCATGAAAACAAAGGGGTTTTATATTTACTAAATTAATTGAACTGAATACATTCTAAGTGCTTATTAAATTCAAAAAATTTGTTCTCTGCATCCCAGCTAGAGAAGAAGCTAATACGGAAGAAAGGAGATTTATTAGAGGCTTAAGTCACTTCACTTCTGTATCATACATACACAGGTTTTTCTTCTACACCCCCCCCCCTCAAAAGACCCTTATTTTATTGGAGAGAGACCTTCATCTTCCAAAGCAAAAGGAAAGCTAGATCTAAGGTAGATAAACAAAATATTCCCCTCAACCTCTGTCCTCCAGTATTTTATGGTTACAGTCATAACAGCATTCTGAATCTCAACAAGAGCTAGTATCTCACTGGTACTATTTGAAACCTCTCTAATAGCACTGCAAGCAGGAGGTAAATAAGACTCCTGGTGTTTACAATAGCGAGTACTAAGAGAAGCACTACTGCAGAGAGAATTTCAGCTTCCAGACTAATTACTTTGCTGTTTTATTAAGGGGTAGAAGTGCTGACAGAGAACAGATTAAAAATTGACTGGTTTCCTTAAAATTTCCTGGAATCAATTGTTCAGAAGCAACCTCACATAATTACTGCTGCATAATCAAGTACTAACATTATAAAATAGCAGGCTGCCATTAAAAATTGGCCACCTCGAAAGCATGGATGGGACAAGCTTTTAACTCCCCTATCCTGTTCTTCCCATCTGATTGCAACTCAATATGAATAATGCTATGCAATTACTTAGGCAAAAAAGTAAGCAAAGTTTAAAGGGTTTATTGGATTGTAGTACAAATCTGCCATTAGAAGATGATCTTGTATGCAGGTGACATTTGAGAAACAGGTACTCACTATATAGCCAAGTTAAAGCTCACTTCATTAAACTCCCATTTTTGACAGATACTGAGTGATTGCATTTGACTGTTTCTACGCTTAAACTCAAAAGATCCAGATCAGCAGTGCATTTTCATATCATATGCCCCAAGTAAAGGCCTTTCAATACTCCAGCAGTCAAACAGTGTTTGGTGGGAGCTGCATTTTTTCAAAATCAGTTCCACCTAGAAAGCAGTTGTATATCAAACAATGAAAAAAGATCACGATCACTTTCATTTATGTATAGAGCATTAAGATTGAGAAACTCATTAAATAAAAATGGCCAATGTGACCAAAATAGCTGTTGCAGTAATGCAGAAAGCTGACCACATGGAAACATCTTAGTTTTCTAATCAACAGCAATTTACCCTTGAGTGTTTTATGCATATACATGTTTTTCAAGATAAAAGACCCCTCTTTAAGATGTTTAGTCTCTAGTAGAGATAATAAAGACTGCTCTATTTCAGTAAGGGATGTGCAATCTAATTTACTCGACAAGGTATGCTAAAAGCGAATTTGAAAGTATTTGAGCTTACTGTAGCAAGATCTAAGTCGTCCAGTCACCTTGACTCCATAAGACAATTAGGTCAAGACTCCAACATGTTTCTTATAGCCTCGAGTCCTTAATTTCTCTTCCTCTCCTCCCCTACCCCCACAAAAATACACATGATAGGATTTTACTTACTCAAAACACATTCCTCATAGGCTCAAATCCTTAGCTTCTCAGTCTTTGGTTTCTCATTCCCCCTCCCCCCCCCCCCCCCCCCCGCCCACGCATGATGGGAACTACCTTTTCAAATGAAAACTAACAAGTAGAGCTCAACTTTAACACACACTAATTTACATTTTTGTTTCTAAAAGAGCCCCTTGCTAAGTTTTTTTTTTTTTTTTAACTGATTCTTCTGTAGTAATCCCAAGAGAAGTCTTACAGGTTTTCTTTTCCTACACATACAGAAGGTGCATGAGAACAATTTATTTCTCACTCAGTCAGACACTTGTACAGGCTTAATGATGAGTTACCACTAATTTTAAAAAAGCCATTATTAAAAGCCATTATGTTTATCGCAAATACCTTCGACACCAATAGCGTAAGGGTCCATCTGTTGTACAGCAAAACACATCAGCTGCACAATTTGGCAATGGTATGGATAGACTCAGTTAATCCAAGGCATGAATACAACAATAACTAGAGAGAATACAAGGAAAGACGGCAAACGCATGAAATCAGTAGTGCAAGAAAGAACCCTGTATCTCTCTTCCCAGAAGATTTAGCAAATACAATTCAACTTAAGCAGTTCCTAACAACTGATCTGACTCCTCAGATCTGAAACAAGGTATTGGGTGGACAAAGTCTCCATAGCTTATCTTTTCTATGAAAAAAACTATACTGGTGGGAGGAAAAAAAAAAAGCAAGGAGTTCACTGACTATTTTTATTGTGCTAAAAACTGTAATACTGTTACATCTTAACATGATTTCATAAATGTATTACTCTCCAAGGAAAAGACCAACAGAAGCATAAAAGCTGTTCTTTTGAAAAGAGTATTTTTTTATATTCTTTTTTAGTATTTAGGTCAACCCTATCTTGGGGAATCAGAGCCACGTATTTAAAATACAGGGTCTGATATTTCTAGGCCCAGAGCCTCTATTCTTACTGGGCTGTCCTTGCTTCTTTACAACCAAGGAGAGAATTTGGCCCAAGGCTAGTTATGGAAAACATTCTTCTAATTTTTACATAGTAATTTTCTGTCCTTCAGAAGAATCTTGACCAAAGTAGGAGGAAAAGAGACTACAAAACCACAGAACAAAACCACAGAATATAGCAACTGAAATGGGAACAGCAGATCATTACTATTTTTAATAGCCATAACTACGAATCTGTCTCTGCATCAAAGGCAGAATTTTGAAAGTTAGCTGCCTGTCAGAAGTAAGTTACTGCATGTGTGCCAAGGTTATGCAAAGTTTTTCTAGCACATAAGGGGCATGGAATCACAGAGTATGTACCACAGTCTTTCTATATTTCCCTTTCAAATTCCCATTTCTATTGAAATGCTTGACAGTTGCAACAAGTTATTAATTCAGAGCTGCTGTGGGACTTCAGAAACACACCTAATATCCGTCAACCTACATTCTACCCGCTCAGCTTGTAGTGCCATAGCAGCTCCCAAATGACATATGCCTTAGTCATGCCCCCAAATTAAATATAACTGAGCTGAACAGATATTATTCTGTAAGTACACCCAGTAAGTGTGCTAAAGAAATTTTTAGGTGAGAAAAATTATGTAGTTCCAAAAATAAAGACACTAGAAAAGTTACATTTTTAAAGGGTACACTTTTTCATTCTTTTGTAAAAGCTGAGCCTGTCAGCAAATCAAATTCTACATTGAACTGCAAAGTAATCATGTACTTCAGAATATAAATAGCATTTATTTACATCAATACATAAAACAACCATCTTGTGCTTGTTGCAAGCATCTTATCATTTACTAGAAGCACTTTGCAATGTGTTAACAATACTAAGTACATTCTTAAAAGACAAATATAAACCATTAATATTTTATGTGCCAAAATCTTCAGAAGTCTGAGCCTATCGATTACTTAAGTCCATTAAGTGCTATTTTGATCTTAAATAGCTAGAAATGGCTGCAAAGTAATTTCAGTACAGTGGTAAAAGTTATTTTGACAGCAAGCAATTTTAGTTTGTAACTTCTTTGTTAGTAATGACAGCATAAAGAACGTTGCATTTTAGATGCAACTAATCAGTAAACAGTAACTACTAGGAGAGTTGTCCAAAAGGCTTTCTGGTTAGTTTAATCTTGTATTCCCTTTTTTGTCTGATTTTAAAATCTTTGAAGGTTCAGTTCTTACTAGGACTAGGAACCAAATGAAGATCAGAAAATTTATGCCATATATTTTCTCACTGCCTCATTTCTGCTTTCTTGCTTTCCAAGATTGCTGAAGGTAGAAGATAGGCTTTAAATTTGTTTCCAGCAGCAGAAACAGGTCATAGCACATCTGTGATCAAGAAAGGAGGCAGTAGCTCACTTGCTTTTTTTTTAAAATAGATATATTTTCTCTCCTCATTCTCCAATATTTAATTTCAGTAGAAGGAAAAAACGGTTGCCATTACATCTAGTGAATAAAGAATTGTAAACATCATACTTCTTCCAAAAAAATTAAGATAGTGTTCTATAATTCAAAGAATATATAAGATAGGCATAACCTAAATTCTCCCCTTCACGCTCACTCCAATGTTCAATATAGAACGAAATACAGTGTATGTATAAAACTTGTTCTTCGAAATTACTGGACATGAAACCATCTTTTGTTGTTCCACATCTCAGCTAAAGTGAAGACAACAATTATTGTCCATGTTTTGACCTAGAAAGTGTTTAGTCCTACAGATCACTATTAAAAGGAATTCTTTCCATGGTCAAAGCTAACTGGCTTAGAGACTGGGAGAGGAGGTTCACAGTGAAGTTTTTTTTGGAGTTGTGTTGTTTTTGATAGCAGCAAAAACAACAAAAAACCAAACACCTACAGGTGCAAACGAAGGTCCACTGAAAAGAACAAAGTTTGCTGCCTGCCTTACTGGGAGCTGCATGAAGTTACTAGCATTTAGTTCCCTCTAGCCTTCAGTAAAGTTGGGCAGCCCAGCAGCTATAACGCCTTTGAAAGCCTTCCCTTATTTCTCCTTAGAGCACATTAAGGTAAGCTTATTTGATCTGAGGTGCTAGATTTTATCTAGATAGATTTTTTTTCTTACACAGAAAAGGCTATATATTGTACATTGCTTTAAATCAAGAGGATGTATTTTCCAAAATAATCTTTTGGGGGCAAAAACAAAATCTGAGAGTGTTAAAATAGAAGGATTTAAAAATCAAAGCTTTCTTCCAGAGAATAGCCATTATTCTGAAGATAAAGGACTACTGCAAAGTAATTGGGGGAAGAAAAAACCCACACTACTTTGCGCAGTACAGTCCGTATGCCCTTTTTGCCAAATACCTGACCTACAGCTAATTTATTCCTAGTTACTACCCAAGAAAACCTCCTATATCACACTTTTACCAACAGGGGAAACAGTAATAAATGATTTCCCTATGAAAAGGGAGCTTGAAAAGCCAATAATGACATCATAGTAGAACTGGAGAAAAAAAAGAGACTAGAAATACTTTTATCTGAAAAAAATCTCATCTACAGATGATATTTTTCACTTTACCTCCCTGGAAGGCAAGAAGAGCCCACCCCCATTTTTTTTTCTTTTTTTTTTTTTTTTTTTTAAATTAAGACCATGAAATTCAGGGAAATCATAGAAAAATGCAACAGGCAAGTCAATTTGCCTGCTCCAAATTACTGACATCTGGTATATCTAGAAGATTTATTTTATGCAGTATAATGCTCTAGGATAACAAACAGTATATATCTTGACAAAAATAGTATCCAAGAAATACTGACACAAAATGCTCTAAATTCATAATCACTCCTTATCACAAGGAGAGAAAGCTGTATGTTATTATCACAAAATAAGCATAACATGAGCAGTGTGTGTGTGTGCGCGCATGTGAGAGTGGATATTTCCAAACTGGTTATTTTGCCCAATTCCATTAAGATAGAAACTAGGTTACAAAATGCTCTGATCTGTCCCTCCAGAGTTGAGGATCATTTATCGCGGCATAATACATATTGCAAGCACATTTTGAAGGTGACTGATGATATGAATGTCAAAATCGGATATATCCAAGAAGCAAAGAACATGCTTACTATCCAAAAAGATTACAGGCCTAAAGATTGTCTTCATAAAGGAGTGCTTGTTTTTTTCTTTTCCTCATCCAGCTTAAAGCTGCCTCAGATTCTGAGGCGTATCAACACAAAACCGCTTACAGTTGTTGCATCTGTACACACAAAAGAACTCACTTTTTGCTTCAGGACTACCTTTCAGAACCACCATTGTCCTGGTCACAGCTGATTAACATCAATGATCATGCCTTGCTGTGACTGACAATGACTCAGTATCTCCTTTTGCTTATGTCTTACCATTAAAAACCAAGTTATCTAACATAAGACAATAACTACAAAGCCCCAAGAGAAATATAATTCATAAGTAAACAAGTCTTCTCACTCAGAAGTTTTTGCCAGCCTCAAGGTTGAACAAACATTGCCAGTTGACGCTAAACATATTTAATAAACTTTTAAGCATACAATCTGTTGATATGTTATCCACTACATCTTAACTGCAGCTGCTTAACAGTAGAATGTTGTATTTAGTGCTCTCCCATAATATACAATCATTTGTGTAAGTCTCTAGAAGGTATTTTGGCTTCAACTTCTAGTGCTTATCTTTTTCACGGTCCTGCCTAGTAAGATAATCTTCACCCCACTCCAGATAAACGGCGGTCCTGGAGTCCCAGCACTCCATTGGCATAGCTTCCCACTCAGAAAGCTTAAAGAGGACTGGCTGGTTCAGAAGAAATCTAAAGACAAGCCCATCAGTTCCAAGTCATCTGTTTCAATATAGTTCAGGTCTGAAGTCAACTAGAGACATTACTACTCCCATAACTGTTTGGTGATCTTTGTTTCTGCGCTGAACTTCATTCCTCTCACCAAGGGTCACCAACATAAAAAGCAAAAGAATCAGCTAACCATCACGCTGCCTCAGTGGAGGCCGGAGAGTCCGGGAGTAGAGATGAACAAGGCAGTTGCCTCTGTGAGAGACGCTCACAGAGGATGAAAGAAGCTTGTGCTGCCACTAAATACGCTGATGCGCTAAAGAACCCAAGCTGCACTCCTTAGAGGAGAGCTGTGAATCTTGCAGCCTTAATGAAGGTCATAATAGCAGGAAAACCAGATAGAACAAATTGAGGTACCAGCCCATATAAAAACATTATGAAAATGTCATCTTGAGAAATTACTTCATAATGGTCAAACAGTAATCCAAATTACATTTAATGCATTCAGAATTTCCAAAGATGGAATCATGCCTAGTATTGAGAAAGTTCAAAAACACTTTCTTAATCACTGCTAATAAGATGTTACCTAGGCTTTCATATTGTTGACATCATTCTTTGACTGCCAAAAGTCATTGTTGATCTTTATGGGAAGGAAAGAAATATTAATCAAAAAACTGAGTCTATTTACAAAAGCACAGAGGATGAGGCTTATGAAACAAAAAATTCACAAGTCTATTTCAAAGCGTCCCCTCTTGAGATCTCTAACCAGAAAAATAGTTTGCTCAGGAAGTTAAGTCCACACTTCACTTTAAGTAGGTGGTTATAGGTCATTAGAGTGACATATATAAGAAAAGCAATTTTGATTCAACACTGCAAATAATTGACAGCTACTCTGGAGATTTTCTTTACAATGTCTTTGATGACTACTGTAGATTGCTTTAACAGTAGATCTAAAAGCAGTAATGTGTTAGAAAGACTGAACACATCACACAGTCACATTACCAAGATTCATTGTCTGCCCGCTTTTTTTTTTTTTTAAATCAACTATAGACTTCCTGCATAGTTAGATTTTTTAATTTTGAAAGACTATAAACAAAGCACTGAGGCCACAGACTTTCAATTACACAAATTGCTTTATATGCACATTTTCAAACTTTTTATAAATTAGAATTACATTTATGTTGAGTTACAATGAAAAAATCTGCATCCAGGTGGAAAGCGTTGGTCTTTGATTCTGTTTCGTTTTTATCACACTGTTTAGGCATCCTGATGGACAGGTTTTTTCCCCAGCTTATGTACAGTTGAATTATTTGGCTCACTATTACATGTTCTCTTTTGACTGCCCTATAGAAAACACATATTGAACATACAATGTAGAAGCAAGCATTATGGTTCCTAAGAGAAGGAAATTTCCCCTCCCAGCAAGTCAAGTAAGCTACTACAACTACAACATGTTACAGATGATTTGCAGAACAACTCCTACTCTTCACCTGCAGTAGAGAAAAACCTTCCTAAGTGCACTGCTCCAAGAGCAACCTCTTCAACCTGTGGCAGAAAAACCTCCCTTCCTCCATTTCGTTCTCCTTCAGCTATGACATTCCTACACTGTTGTATTTCCAACTGCTGTTGAAGAAGGTCTCCCTTTCTGAGCAGCAGCTATCCATCATGTGCGATTAGGAAAACTTATGAAATTTTTCAACACCAGGCAGAAAATTCATATACTACCTTATATTTTGTATTGGAATTCTCCAGCTTACTACTGAGCATCATCTGATCTCTTCTTGTCGCTTCTCTCTTTATTTGCATCACTATAATCAGCTACCAGGAATGCGACTATGCAAAACTACTCACACATGAGGGCATCAATGGCAACACAAGGTGCAAACAAAAGGATTCTATCCTCAGGCAAGTGTACTAAGATACACTGAGGAAAGAAGGACTTCCAGAAAATAAAAGACAACATCTCTGTTAAAACTGGTAACATCTATATTGACAACATTTTCAATTTTCTGTGTCTAAGCAGCTTGGAATAGCACTATTAGCTCTCCTGTCAGAGTTCAGCTACCTAAGCTATAAAATATAAGCACTGTGTAAACCCTGTAATATCTCATTCTAAATCATATTACGGCTTTGTACTGCAAATCGGAGGTAGAGCCACACTGTAGAGACTCTATACATACACTCATCAATCGCACCACTGCGGTATAGAGAGTGAACGCATCCTGCATTTAGGCCAAAACAGGTTTTCACTAAACTACTCTTACTGAGTTCTGAATTCACATAATTTAACATAACACAAATCCATTGCTTCAAAGCTCAATTTCTTGTAAAATGTATTCTTTTACAATTTCTTGTATTCTTACCAAGACTTTGAGATTTCTCCTCAGAGACTGTGTCCTATTCTCATAAAACAAGGCAGAAAGACTGGATTTTAGCTTCAGCAGCGCCAGGGGTTAAAAGTTACAGGTCTGTTGTTGCAGCCTTTACAACTCACAACAAGAGGTTTCTCTGTATCCTCCTGAGGAGCATATGGAATTATCCAAGCTAGCAGTATAATGCAAAGACTAGAGAGTCAGTTGCTCCAATACAGGGCTGCACAAATTACAAGGCTGCTCAGACAGGGTTTTTCCTTCAGAGGGAATGCAGGGTTAAGAGAAAAGTTCGCATGCAATGCGGGGAACAGTCAGGTACAGAAAGTTCTGTCTCTTAAGGTAAGTATATTAAGGTAAGTAAGGTAAATCTATTAAGGTAAGTAGGCTTTAGACCCTCCTCCTTTACAGGGAAAGGAGTCAGAAAGAAGCATTTGAAAGAAAAAGGCAGGTTTAGGTTTTAAGTTTTTAAAGTATGCATATCCTTGTTAACTATAATTGAGAATAAAACAAATCTATAAACAGAGATTTAATTAAGCAATCAATGCCCACAAACTAGAGATTAGTTCATCCCTAGTCTAACCTCTACCCCAGGGTAACCTCTGATAGAATCAGTACATCTTCAATCCATTGGACTTAGCCAGCTGTTTATTCATTTCTTCTTCAAAAGGACAAAGTGCTGTTTGCTGCTAGTGCACGCCAGGAAAGGCCAAGATATGTGAAGTCTTAAGTAAAATACTGAAGGTGACAGTTTTAAGTGCCTGAAAGCACAAAGCACTATTTTTAAAAAGACAGCTAAAGAAAAAGTAGGAAATGTTTGTTTAAAAGATTTATTTGGAAGACCCACGCACTTTCCAGCGGATCAGGGAAGAGAAGGATTTTTGTACAGAGTCAGAATTAGTTGTTTTGCTTGACCCACAGGAAGCAGGCAGTGGAGAAAGTACTTATGAAGCCAACAGGAGAAAAATTTTATTTGAAGCCAGATAATCTTGCTATTTCCATTTCTATTATTAGAGATGTTAAGTTTGAGATGTTTAGTGAATCACTCTAAGCGTAAGGAAGGAGGCAGCCTACCGCTCCAAGCAGCGGTGCTTCCCCAGCTTGTGCCAAGCTATTAGAGAGCAGTCAATTTAAGTGCTTTACAAACATTCCTGCAGGACTGTAAATACCCAGTTCTGTAGGGAGTGTCTGCATACGCATCTGCAATACAGAAGCTAACACAGCAGTAAGTGGGAGAAAAAGCTACCCATGTCACCCATAAGTACCTCTGTGTCTCAAGTTCTAGCACAGGTGTCCAATATACATCCACTTTGGACAATTAACCTAGATACTATTAGGCAGTAGCACCAGCTTAACTCAAACAGAGCATCCCCAATACTAGATCCTGCTTCTGGTCCTATACCCCCATTAACAGTTTGTTTTTGTTTTAAGTTGAGATGTTCTAGCATTCTTTCTTTATAAGCTGTCAGTCAAGAATTAGGGGTCAAGAGAGGGAGGACTGCAGTGAAGGCCAAGGAACAGTACAAACATTTACAGAACCTATGCATACATTTGCATCACCACTGGCAAGACAGAACTATAAAGCATAAAATGGTCTGAAAAAAAATATGCCTCTCAAACCCATTTTTATTTACATTTAGACTAAAAAACACATGCTTTAAAATTGTATGCAGAGGGAATAAAGGTAAAGTTGGGGAAAAAGGAAAAGTTAGAAAAAAGATAGGGAGAAACCGTCCTAGGGTGGAAAGAGGTCTCTCCATTCGGACTTTTGAACTTTTGAGGCCATATCCCCTTGCACATTTTCCCATAGCAATAACTACCTAGGTTAGTTATAGACTCAGACTCCATGAAAAGGAAATCAAGAACAATGAGTTCATGAAAGATATTTGTGAGACAGAGATTGGGACTCCCAGTATCCTACCACATACAAAAGCAAAGAATAAGGTGGGAAATAGTCACACAAATACAGTAACAGAATGCAGCAGGATCCACGTTTCCAGGAGTATCGTCAGCTCCCTTATGTCCAGTTTCTTTTTATCTTAATCTTTAGCCCCAAATACCCTGATTAGTTATGGCCCTTACTTGACTATTACAGCATTCTGGTACAATATTTACAGTATTCTTTTACTCCTAAGCTATTGCTGGCATCTTCAATCTTATCGCCTGCTTAATCAGCCATTCCAGATTTCAGACGCAGTGTACTACATGGAAAAAGCCTTATGTAAGTGATAAAAAAAAATTATCTGTGTTTACACAAGAGATTATTCATTACATATTAAGGATATGACACACAGATAAGCATTACTGTGCAGGCATAACTGGGAAAGCTAGCTAAAGACCTCAGGGTGCCAAACCAATTATATTGCTCTTACTCATAGTTTTTCACCAGCAAAGAAATTTTAAAATAATTATTTCTCTTCCCAGGAGTTAATTTGACAGTTGAAGTGACTACTGTTACAAAGTTTAAGAGCTGTTGTAGAGGTTTCCTGATTTTATACATTTGATCTTCAAGTCCGCAGTTACACAAACAGAAGCACAATTTACAATAATAAGCATAAAAAGACAAGAGTAAGTAGGGCATTTACCCTACTTTAAGTCACTGCTGTGCATAGATAAGAATATTGCAAGTATTTCAGATTCATAATTCAGCCCACATTAAAAAAGGAAAAAAAAGGCACTAAAAACCCACCAGTCCACTTCTGGCTTAAAAGTTCTTCTCACAGAAGGAATATTGTAGCAGATAAAACTCAGATCCTTTACTTATTCTCAAGGCTAGTCCAGATTTCACAGTTAGGTTGATAGGGTTAATTAGAGTGAGTTTTGTCTAAAGAGACATCCAGGAAGGAATATACAAAGGTAAGCATTATTTCCTTAAGAACAAGAAATTCTTCACAGAAGGGGCAAAAGAAAAGCCTCGCTCCTTGTAGAGAGATGGCTGAAACAAATATAAACTATTATAGGTTCTTATGACATAACCCATACGAAAGAACTACAGCTCAATAAAGGCACATCAACAAAAACATCTACTATCACAGTATTGAATTGCTTTTATTTCTACTTGAGCTGACAGCATGGATGCACATTCAGTTATGCTTGATATAACACCTTATATGCAGGAAAAATTGTCTGACAATAATTAATTGCTTTAAATAGGACAGAACAACATACTATAGTTGGAGATATGTTTTCCCTGACAATTATTATGCCTATGCTCTGTACTGAGCCCTCTTACAGTGTCAAGTACCATAAGGCTTTAAGTTTCTAGTGAGCTTTCTAAAAGACACTATCTCAATACATTATTCTGTACACAACTATATAATACCACCACACACCTACACTGCACAAGGACAGCCTGCCCAGCCTGCAGATGCATGCTAGCTCTGCAACCAGAGGTATCACAGCTGGATCAGAATGACTCAGGCCTTAGGGAAGGGACTCCAGAGACACAGGCCTTATTAACTAATGACATTACCCATCTGCACCCACAGCTTCTGGAATAGACCTATCTTTTCTAGAGAGAGCTGCAATGAGCCAGAAAGATGAACCAGTACTACCTCACCTCTCTGCATATCACTGTTGAGCATGGAAAGCCTGGGTATGTCTACCTAATTAACTCTCCTTGTTAAAAAAATAAAAAAAATGGAATTTTGGGACAAGATGTGTTTAGTAAGTGGTGTCATATGATGATACAATGGTATGGATGTTGTGATAAAAGGGAGAGCTGTAGGAACAAACAGCTGGGAAGAGCATAGTTTGAGAAGGGCTCGACCACGCAGCAGTTCTCCGACTCTGTTCATCAGACATAGCTGTTCCTCTACCGTACTACACTGCAAACACATACAACTGGACAGCAGGCATCGTAAGAGCCCAATGAATAATTGATGCATGCTAGCAAAAATCCAAACGCCCTCTGGACCTCCTGGCAACGTCTTCAGACACACCCAGGTCTTAGGTCGCATGTAAACAATTAAAAAAATGCACAAGACACTACACAAGCAAGCCAAGAAAACGTGTGCATAGCCGGGGCGGGGGGGGGGGGGGGGGGAGTGGTGGAAGAATCATCCACATTGGTTTACTTTCTAGACTATTAACTACTGATTGTTGACATTATAATCCAGCTCTCCTATATCTTCAAATGCACATCTATGCGTTTTTCTAGTCACAGGAAAACATATGCACACCATTACTGAAACCTATATCAAACTCAATAAACCCACAGGTAAGATGCTTACAAATACACATTATGTAAAATTTGCTCCTGAAAACAGCTACAGCTAGATATACAATTGTTACGCATTACATGAGCGTCAGGAGTAAAGGAGAAATAGTTTTTGGCACTATTTGTTTCTGCAGCTATAACTGCAGCAGTTCACAGGCTAACATTGAAAACAGAAGACCAGCAGTCCAGCCAGCTTTACGCTTGTGTTAATTGAAGCAAAGGCAATACTAGGGAAAAGAACAACCCTGTAAACTCTGAATACTATCAACAAAAGACAGTATCAGCAGGAACAGAAAGACCTGATTGCCTGAAAATAAGATGACAGCCCTAATCTACAGAAACTTCTCCAAGTTAGAGGGCAAGTGTACTCAAAGTGCATTTACATTTAAAAATAAATAAATAATTTTAAAAATAAAAGTTTGATCATACCTCTAGGACCACTGTAATAATGAGATTTTAACCTTTTAAACTTTGGTTTACTCTTGATCACTGAGAACATAACTTGAGCTTAATCAGAAGCTTAGAAAAAGTGAGCATTAACACAGTTCTAAGCTTCTAATTAGGCTCAATCGTTCTCAGTGAACACGAACACAGCTGGCACTAATGTTTAGAATAAAGGGTTAATTTAGTATGAAAGGAAGTGTCAAGAAGAGACAAACTTTCAGGAAACCATGACCAAAACACCCCCAACATAGTCTCTAAATTATGAGTATAAATCAAGGAGAGATCATATCACACTATCACTGCATTCCATCACAAGAGCGATCTCTACTGCACTTGTTTTTAGGACTGATCCTTATACCTTAAATGAAATTAATGGAAACATATACACAGCCTCAAGAAATGGAATGGAGAACACGAACCTATGAACATTATCACTAAAGATACTAGATTTTCCAAATTTTTTTTTTTTTGGAGGGGGAGTGGATTAGAGCATTTTTCCCCCCCTAGTGTTAAGAAATAATATTTATCTCCCTAAAATACATACAGGGTTTTCATGCCTGGAGAAAGCAGTCTTTCCTCAAGAGAGAGGTGACAGATTTTGAAGTACAATCTTAATTACATAAATGCGTCATTTCCACTGCAACTATAACCTCTAAAATAAGACGACAACTAATTACAGGGCAACTGTCTAAATCTTCCAAATCTCGAGTGAGGAAATAACAAGCTATGTTTTTTTTGTTTTGTTTTGTTTTTAAACATTTAAGTCCCATAATTCTTCCTGTATTGGGAACAGCTGGTAAAAGCAGTCATTTAGCAAGGTCTGCCAAGGTCTAAAAAATGTGTTTGCTATGGTAGATTACCTAATTTAATCCAATGATAGGATGAAACATGAATTTTTATTAAAAAATAGAGTATTTCTCACTTCCAAATTGTGCACATAAATCACCTGTTTAGATGAAGTTATACTCATAGCTATGTAAATACAAACAGCCTTCAACACTCTTACAAATGCATATAAAGCAAGGGAAAACTCAGAATTTTTCTTCTGGAAAGCCACGATTTTAATGGTGCCTCCAAAAACAATTTATGTAGGCCAAACTTAAGGTACACAGGTCTAATACACTGCTATATAAGAGGAAAGAGATCAGACAAGTTTTCCCAGTAGTCATTACCCATTTTGGGAGATGCAGTTTAAACCACATACAGAAGAAATTGCTGCAAGCCCAGGAAGTGCTCACCGTTCCACTGCACTGGCAGACAGAAACGAAATGGGATCCTCGGAGGCAAGCATTATTTGTATTGTGATACAGCAATTCACTCAGTTTTCCTCAGCTTCCTCATACTTTCACTGAGCAGTAGAAAACCTTGCAGAACTCAACCTAAAAAGCACATCCAGTAAGCATAACAGTTGCTCAGTAAGACCCTCTGAGCATTCAGACAGGAAGAAACTTAATCACTGGGGCACCTCACCGTTTTACCTCAGGCCAAATCCATGACAGTCATCCTCTCCGGTTCTGAATCACACCTGGCAGCACAGCACACAGAAAGAGGCCTGGGAATCTTGAAGCCTTAAGTTAAGGCTACGCTGAAACAATTCTGCTAATTTCACTCACTTTCAACCGGG
The DNA here is from genome assembly GCF_040807025.1 of Struthio camelus. Taxonomy (NCBI): domain Eukaryota; kingdom Metazoa; phylum Chordata; class Aves; order Struthioniformes; family Struthionidae; genus Struthio; species Struthio camelus. The sequence continues at coordinate 31,994,623 of NC_090946.1, forward strand.
ATGGAAAAGGAGCCAAATCACTGAGAATGAGAGGTTTCAGCTCAAAGGAAATTTTCTGTTTGGACATCTGCTAGTGAGTACTCTAAAACTGAGTACAATTAAAACCTTAATACCATATGCATTAGAATTAACTCAAGTATCCCTTCATCTTAATTCTTCAGAACAGACTAAATGAAACATCACACAAACTCTGAACTCTCTAGAACTCATGTCCAGCTACATGCTACTACTGTTCAGGATTGAACAACATTGCCACAGAAGACCTGAAATCTAAAATCTTGAAGCCTGCATCACATGCACACCAATTCTAGCTCTAGATTCACACCATTTTTAACATGGTATGTTTGAACAATGAACTCTTACTCAGTTCAGGAAGTTGATTCAGCCCTAGTTCTACTATGACATTTATATTTAGGCATTTCTTCTTTCCTGAGCTATTGCCAATTTATCCAACCTAACAAACAAACCTTTTTAGGCTTATTCTACTTAAATGAATAGCATTGGACAACCTTTGATTCAACTCATCCTTCAATGGAAGGTTACAAATTACAAAAAGCTTTTTCTCATCTTAAAAGTCTATTAAAAAAATGTCTTCAGCGATATTCTCTCCAGGAGAAATCTCTGTCACACTAGTCAAAGAAAATACAAATTTCTAATGACGCTTAATGTCCCAGTTTTGTCTCATCAATTCAGTTGGGTATTATGAAATCTGACTGATCTGGTTGCACTAGTGAACCAATTTTTTTAGCCCGTTCCTTATAAAAATAAGGCTTCTATAAGCATGTACTCTGCCTAGCTTGCCATCCTTCCTTCCCCTTCATAAGCTTCCAGCTCCTCGGTTCAATTTCGTTTGAAAAGTAGAATACAGGTCTCAAAAGGTACCCAAAAGAAAACACCACACACACACCCCACACCTGCAATGGTATGCCATAGATACCTGTGCTGTTTGGCCAATTAGCCCAAAGATTGTCCGAAATAGAGCACGTGTCATAGGGACCTGGAAAAGAGCTACCGAACTGTAGGATACAGAAGCAATAAAAAGCACGCAGCCTCTCTCAGTCCTGCTGCTCACAGGACAGGGAAACGTGTTTATCTTTAGACAAAGCTTAGTACTGGTGTTTCTGATGAAACCTGACAGGCTGACAGTTTAAAGTACATTCCCACTGGGTGAAAAGTGAACTGTTGCAATTTTTCCAATTTCCATTCTATTTGGTTCTATAACAAAAAATAAGATTTGGGGGCCGATTTTGGAATAGTTAGTTGGGTTCCTTCTTCTACCTCCCCCACTTCTCCACTCACTCTTTTTTCCTTCTGTCAGTGGAAGTGGAGAAAATGAAGAGATTAGCAACCTTAAAAACAAAAGGTACTGCTTTCGCCAAAGCCCAAGTAATTTTCACCTTTGGGCTTTAGAGGGGAGTAAGTACTTAAATACTTCCATATACTTCCATAAAAACAGTTTCGAAAGAAGCATTCTATGATAAAATTGGTAAGTGGGTTTTGAATTCTGTATTAAGTAATTTCCTCAAAACTTTGACCTAAAAATAACCAACTCTTCCAAACAACCCAGCTATTCTCATTTCAGCTGGAAGCATCAATTCCTCTCTGACAAAAACATAGTCGGAGTCCCGTTACAGACACTCCAAACAGCTTTATAGATCTTAAGACCAAAAATTTTCTTTAGGTTGTACTAAATTATGCAAAGGTGGGTTCAGTCCATGGTCAGACTGAAGGTCTGGGAAAAGTTAGATTGACACAAAAAGCTGATCAGAAGACCTGCTCCTAACCGTTCATTCACCAAAGTTTAGCCTTGAGTCACAAAGTTTCTACGAAAAAGTTTCACTGAAAATTTTTATTAAGAGCATCCACGAGCACTCCAGAACTCAGTTCCCACTCATTCATACGTTGTGGTTGACATTTCCAGGGTTTAACATGGTACACCTCTGACTGAAGCCCTTCGCATGGGTAAGGCGCTTAGTCTCTTTCTACCTGGAAGAAGTTTCCCTGTGAACACTTTCAAACTTTGCTGGAATTACCAATTCAAAAGTTAAGGGAATGCTGTCTGTCAGTCCATGAGTGCATAGATCTACTTATGTTGTGAAACCAAGCTGAACACACCCATGACTGATAGATCCTACTGACCCCACTGGACCCTGACACCATATAAAATATCCACCAGGCTCAAATGAAAAGACATAGAAAGAAAGGCTCTAATTAAGGTCTGACACAGTGCTTCCTTACCATTACCTAGGCAAGCCATAGAATGACAGGTATCAACTGACCCAAAAGTTTCAGAAGTACCTCAAAAAGCCGTATTTCACACTGTCTGTAGGCTCAAGTCTTGTAACAATGATCACACTGATAAGAACAAAACTGATGTAGCAACAATCACAGATGAGGTGGTCCTAGATATGGTCCTGTATCTTTATATACCTAATCCTATTGTTGGTATCCTCCCCCCGCCCCCACCACCACAGAACTTCATGATCACTACCAAAGGTCCCTTTATTTTGGAGAAATCATTAAAGAAAGGCTTCCATTAATCCTAGTCTAGCATGTTGCTGTTGAAAAACAGGGATTTATAGAATTAGAGTCTTCAAAAATATAAGTTCTTCATAAATAGTCCTGTCATCATTCAAAGGTTTGAATGGAGATCCAGTTACTACAATCAAGAAAGAGTATGAGGCACAAAGATTTTAACCTCCTCTCTCAATGTCTCAGATCATTGCATCAAGTGGTGTAACAGATGGCCCAGGAACCACTTTTTCTGGCCGTCTGCTAGCAGCTCGCAACCCCTTCCATTGCCCAGCCCTGTAACAGTACTAGACCTTGTCACTAAACAATGGAGGCGTGAGGCCTCCACATAAAAAACAGGAAAGAGCAGCCACAAGAATCAGGTGGGAAACCTGATGATAGTACATGATCAAAACATGCATTCATTAGTCAATTCAATTTTTAAGCTAAGTTCCAAAGTGTACATCCAAGGACAAGTCATACAGGTTGCCCTTGCCCAAGACTGGTATTTAAGCTATCAACCATACAGGTTAAGCAAGTAGAACACACTTCATAACTAAGACTTCTTCTCCATGGTACACTTGTTTTCATTACTCAGGGTATAATTAAATGAACTCATAGTACTGGAACAGATTACTTTACGTAGTGTAGTAATATGAACAAACAATAACACACAGATTTTTCTGCTAGGAAAAGTTACTTCTACAGCAACAATTTGAACGCTTAAATTGGCAACAGACAGGGCTCATTTCCAGTGAAATCAAACTTACTTCTTGAATTCGCTAAGAACACCAAAAAAAAAAAAATCATTTTTTGTTAAAAACTGCCAGAATCAACATCACAAATTAGCAATTCTCTATCAGATAGGGAATCTTTTCAGTTAAGTGTATTTCAGACAATGCTATTAATTTGAACAGGTCAAGAATAGCAAACCTCCTAGCATCATATTCAAAGCAACATGACAATAGAGCAATTTGCTTATACAGTATGACAGGCCTCCAGATCACTTTCACATTTGCTCCTGTGCACAGCAGCACTCATCTCTAAGCAATTTAATGAAAAATTGAACAAATTCCTGTTAGAAAAGCTGTGCATGATTTTGTGGCTGATAATCATAGCCATTTTCACGTTATTCTGTGCTTCAATCCTGCCTCTCTCAGCTCTAATTGCAAATAACTGCATACTGTAGCGGAAAGTATGTCTTTGGAAATCCAAGACAGGAAAAACACTTTCTAGAAAACAGTAGGGGTTTCCAATTATTTCCATAGTAGCAGGTGTTCAGCAAGCATGTGCAAAGACTACTGTGCATCATTTTTCTCAGCCTTAACTCTCTCTCTATATATACATAGATGTTTAAGCTATTACACTGGGTCTAAAGTGGCAAGGATACTTCAAGTACAAATTGAGAGGCCAAGCAGCAACTTCACATATAGTACTAAGTCCTAATACCTATTATCACTACAACTTCTCCACAGCAAGCAGTGCTACTGAAGTTTCTATTAACTTTGTAAACACATTTTGCTCATAACGCATATCAGAGAGTCATAGCTTTCACACTTTGTCATCATGCGTCTGTTACAGAACCAATAAGAGATACATAGCAACATTCTGGCAAGCAGTGAAACAGGAGATGGCCATTTCAGGAAGTAACGTAGCACAAGACAACAGACAAAATTAAGACAGAAAGAAAGGGCATTTCAAACACCACCAAAAGCTTTTAGGGAAGTATGTATGCATCACCAAATGCATTCTGCCAAGACAGTCTGTATTGGAAGCATCCTTTGCCAAATGAATCAATCTAAAATTGGATAAATAAATATTTAAGGTGAAAAATAAACACAAAGGTGGTCTATTTGTGACAGTACAAACCAGAAGGCATTTAAGTTATTTAGTTTACACCAGGACATTACAAACAGAAAATAAATGCATGATAGAATAGTCAAGTCCAAAATTTTACTTGGAGAAGAAGGTTCTTACAGCTAAAATCTGATCTACGGCTTCAGTTCCTGCAGTTGCCACCCCTTTCTCATAGCTTCTCAGGCAGGCTTCCTCTAAAAGTCCTCTGGAAAATAAATCTACTATTTCCTTACCTCACAGCTCATTTTTTACAACTATGCTAGCAAGATAGATTCTATAGAAGCAGAAGTCACAAGTAAATGGCTGTGTAATACAAACTGATATTTAGAACATGGCAAAGATGTACACAAAAATATTTCTAAACTACTCAACTAAATTTTACCCAAAACAGATGCTCTCTCATGTGTACAAGGACTATCTCTAAAGCATTCACAAATTTATCTTAGTCCTTCCTTATGCCTTAGTAAAATTTTCCTCTGTACTTAGAGCTATAAAAACTGAGCACGTTTCAGTCACTGTATCCATCTACTGCCTTTTGATATAACCATAGCTGCTCCTTGAGATTTTCACAGCCTACCTTATCGCTAGCTCTCATATAGCACAGAACACAATACGCTCCACTTCATGACTGTACTTCATGGTAAAACAAGCCACAACGAATTTCCCACATTTACCAGGGGGATTTTAAATGTCAGTCTATAGGGATCCAAAAGGATAAAGGAAGTACCACTTTTTTGAAAATTCTCCCCTTTGCCATAGTTCATCTATTCCCATTATAGACTTCAAGACCTTAACCTCAGCCTAGTTCAGAATTAATAATGCTAGCCTTGAAGCTTAAGTTAAGGTTTTGGTGTCATTCCCTATTCCCACCCTGCTTTAACTGGGAACAAAGGAAAAGGTTTTACATCTATAAGGAAGTGGGTGAGAAGAAAGTACATCTCAATTTTTAGTTTACTTGGCAGCTGTGCTAATAAGTTAGAAACAAGTAAACTAGACCCAGAAAAGATAGATTAGTGAATTAAATGCACATGTCCACAGTGCATGAAAAAGTTGATTATATGGGTATTACTCCATATGATATGTATCCAGACATACTGATGAATATCACATACAGTGCATATACACATTAACACACCAGCCTTCCTTTCCGTACAGCGATCTCACTTTTCCATAGTTTTTAACATAAGTTAATCCTCAAAATACTTCAGAGGTGGAGAAGCCATGCCAAATTAAATAACCTCCAGACACTGCAAAACAGTTTTAAGAAAGAATTAAGAAAAGTTCTTGATTGCTCCTGCAGAACCAAACATAGCCTTTGGGATCCCAAAAAGGAGCCAAAGCATAAAAGTCATATAAGCAGAATCATACTCACACGTAACTCATATGAATGGAAAGGGAATGAAAAGTATAAGTGAAGGAACTGCCATTCCTTGTGAATTATCACATTACAGATTCTTTTCTGTGCCTCACACGCACCAGATACAGCTATGTCATAGCCTCAGCTAGCGAGGGTTAGCTTGCGAGCAAAGTTGCAGTAGCTTGTTGTTTTAGCCCTGCAGGCCCAGGCTTAGCTCTCAGCAAGAGAGCCAGGCAGCTCTAATGTGACACTTGTAGTTGGGCAGAGTAGTTGAGGCTAAAACAGATCCCTCTCCACAGATCAGGTGCAGAGCAGTAGCTGTTATGTATACTTGTCCATTTGTTGCAGTCAAACAAGAAACCACCTTAAAACTGACTTCCAAAGAAAGCTATTGATGAGAGAGAATTAGAGTCCTAGAGAACCCGCAGGATTACTTTCATCTGTTTGTTCAGGCAAAAACAGCAGAACAGTGGAACATTATGGTCCTTCCAATACAATACACACAAATAATAATGAACCCACATGTAATTCACATGTTCCAAACTAATCAATGAACAGTTCTAATATATCTTAGAAGATGCAAAAGAACAGTAAACTCAATCATATGTAGAACAAAAGTAACGTTAGACAAAAATAATTGCTACATGGTAAAAAAATACTGAATTGAAAAGCAGTTGCAGGTACTTCTGCTACAACAGAAGAAAGACATGTGATAAAACAGTATTAATTTAATACTGAACAGTCTTTGCGTTAACAAGATTATTTTCCTCTTGATTTTACTTCACATTACTTTCCAGCTTCTCAAAGGAGATGGGATATGTTTGCCACATGTATACACATATTTCTGATTATAACTGACTGAAGAACTAGAGGGGTTTTTTTAATCCTATGCAGAATATCTCTGTAAATTGTGACTAGGATTGAACCAGCCACAGAACTGTTTGAAAAACTGTAGTTTTCAATATTAAAAACAGAATAAGTTTCTCCACGGAAGTCACATCCCATTTTTCAACCTGCTTTATGAATAACAAGCCAAGGAACAGAGTAAAGTTCCTCAAAGGCCTCAAATGAGAAATCCATTTTTCTTCATATCATATTAACATAATCACAAAGGCTTACTTTTGTTAGACACAAAGTCATTCTATAGCTCACATACCGAAACTCACTACAGAAAAGGAGTCTAATTCAGACATATGAATTCAAAGTGTTCAGAGAAATAACACAGGCCTTCATAGTACTGCTGACAGTCTCTAGTAAAATGCAAACTAGATAGTGAAAGAGACTATAGATCCTTTCTCTCCACCAAAAACCAAGTAAACAAAAATCATTTCCTCAGCTTTTTCCCATTTCTTCCAATAGTTACTGTGCTTCATCTCCCAGTCTTGACTGGGTCATTGCAGTAATGCAATATAACACAGCTGATCTATCTCAACCAAAAACATGGAAGAGTGTACCTAGAAAGAGAATAAACCATCCAGAAGCTGTTCCACACCAAGTTCCCTGCCTCAATCAGGAGGCGACGGGGAGGATCTCACTGAGACCATTACTGTCACAAAAACATTAGTGCATCTTGATGGTCAGAAAGACCCAGGCAAAAATCAGTGGCGATTGTGTATGGCATGAGTTTGCTACATACCCTTCCACAAAGGAGTAACGGAGTGTCTGTCCCCGAGGGTCTACAATCTGTTTAGACAAATGTAAGGACGAAGGTTGTGGGATATAAGAAAATGGAAAGAGACAAGTCATTAGGTTGACTAGGTTTTACTGTTCAACATTTTAAAGGCAGGTTTTCATTCTCCTTGTATGCATACGTTTGAAACACAGGTCAGAGCCCAACGGTCACTGGAGGATTAAACAACAATTTATTTCATTTTTAATGAGATCCTTATATTGTTTCTCTACTATTACTGTATATCTGCAAAATATATTTGTTCTGACTGCATTTTATATCCATGTAGCACAATATTTTTTATTTAACAGCTTTTCCTTTCTAAGGCTGCAGTAAGAGAAGGGAACAAGCTTGTATCATTCTTCCTTCCCTTCTGCATTTCTCTGCAAAGAAAGATTTTTATCGTGGTGGGAATTTTGTTTGAATGTGCTTCAAAAAAAAATCCTCTTATGTTTAACTTATTCCTATAGTTCTTCTACCTGAGCATACATCCTGAGCACACAGCACCTCTAGAGCAAACTCTTTTAGAATACATCAACTTCAGTACAATATTCATAATAGGCTCAAAACACTTAAGATGAAGGAGCAAGGAAAGGTTACAGCTGTCTTTTACTCACAGTCCTGTTTCATTGCGCTTACATGCCTCTCATCTCCATTCCATATTGTTTAGTTTTACTGAAAACATTCCTGCATTTTCTCAGCTGGTCCCTGCTTTCATCCAAAGGTTCTTCTGGATAAAAAAAACTCCACAGTTCCAATGTGAACACACATCCCTTGCCATGTAACCAGTTATGTCACTGAAGCAGTCATCTCCTTGATTGCCCTAAGAGTACATTAGTAGTTGCGTGTGTGTGTATATATATATATATATGCACACACACACATATATATATATATACAGAGAGAGAGAGAGAGAGAGAGAGAGAGAGTGTAGATACATAGATATGCAAGTCTTTCTACCATTTAAGTTTGCCTGCCTGAAATGCCAGATGATGCCCACTCTAGCAGCTTTTCTACACTTGGATCCCCTCTTAATTTCAACACAAATTCCCTACAGAGAAGGGCTACAAGGACCAGGCTCCTGAAACATTTATAGCATAATTCAATATGATTTAATGAAGCAGCCATGACACAAACCAGAAAGAATATCAGTTAAATGCCAGGCATTAGATATATGAATAGAAATTTATATATACACTCATAGATTTAAACCACAAAACGACTGCAGTTTCTGCATTAGTAAATGGTGCAGACGTAACACCACTAAGAACCTTTTCGATCCTAAAAGGTTAGAAGGATTAAGCAACAATTATACAAACAGCAGAAAAGCTAATGTTAACTTAATTTCAGGAAAAAGCTGCTATGAAAAACTATTAGGAGGTGGCTAACTCGAAGCTCAGCTCTTTTGCATCCTAGATATTGCACCTCAGGGTATCTCCTCAAGATAAGTAATGTTCTTCAATGCCTTGAGAGGGAGGGGGGTGGAGATTAAGCTTCAGGTTAAGGGCAGACTTTAATCAATGCAATAAAAACAAACAAAAAACCCCACAAAAACAAGTTATAGCCACTACAGAAAGTGTAATTATGAAAGGTAGCCAAATACAAGTGGCACATAGAAAATATAAAACTGATACTTAAGAAGTTAAGAGCTATGTGATGCCTAGAAGATAAGTGTCTACCATTGTCTGCTTATCATGGCACACACTGGCAATTTCAAGCAGTTTTGCCTACGAGGGCAAGATTTCTGAACTATGACCATCTCCTATATTTACAAGTATTTGCTATCTTTATTATTTTATGATTTAACATGAAAAAGGATGCATAAGGCAACAAGTTCAAGAAAATATTTTCTTCCTCAAAGCAAAAAGTTGTGTAAAAAAATATGCTTCTATTTCCATGGGACCATGTTTCAATCACTATACGCTTTGAAACAGATATCAGTGAAACTAACAATCTAATACTCTAATTAATGTTAAAAAACACACACACACTGTATGCTACTATTCATGTCATTGCTTTATCCAAAAGCAATATGCAAATTATCATGTGTGAAACAAATTACATTAGTTCTCTAATTAGACATTCTTTTCTCATTACCAAAGAAATGGTATTTGATGCAACTGGAAATGTGAACAACATATTAATCATCACAGCCAATAATGTTGGTTGCAAAGAATACTACTGAAAGGTTGCAAAGATAACTACTAATCTTTCTAGAATCTGGGTAGGTGGCTAGCAAGAAGAGCCATGGTTATTAAGTTATCATCAATGGTTATAAAGCAAGAAAAATCATGGATATCAAGTTATCATCAAGGGTTATGAATAGTTGATGGCTTCCAAAGTTCAACGCCCAAACATCAGACACACTGCCTAGGTTTGCCACATGAGAGCCTCTATTTCAAAAGTGTTCATAACTGTAAAAAATTCTCAGTTAACATAGCATATGTTGCAGTGGAGTACAACTGACCGTGTGCTTAGATCTTAGACACACAGCAGTTAAGATGGACATTAATTTTGAACAATTTTCTGAAGTTCACAATATGTTTTCCTCTCAATCGATAAGGATGAAACTAACCTATTAAATACAGTCACTAGGTTATTTTGTTATCTTTGATACTATCACCAAAGGAGAAGATGTGATATCACAAGCAAAAAAAGATAATCAGGCCTCATCTAATCATTAAAGAAAAAAACCAAAATTGATTGTTTTCATTATTTAGATGCCACAAGCTACCCCAAGTTGAAACTCGCATTCCTTTCAGTAAGAATGTGTATGATGATAGAATTTAGCCACAATAATAACGTAAAAAGCATTCTAGATCACTAATCTTAATTGGTAACAAAAAGTATCATTAAATTGTACTACAAAAATTGATCCACAATGGGCAATTTCAGTGTACTATTATCTTACAGAAGAAAATCAGTCATTCTAGACTCCCAAAAGAATACAGATACGATATCTGGGCATCCGTTACGTTTGCTAAAAACACATGCAAGCTTTTCAAGGAAACATAATTACATCCTGTTGTAGCCTCTAAGGACCACACTAACGGTCTCTGTACTACCTCCCTTCAGAGAGCACCTCCCCATCCCAACTGGTCAGCTAGAGCCGCAGCTACAATATGCTCTGGAGCACTTTACGAAGCATGAGGTCATTAGTAGTATATACTGAGGTTCATCAGAAAAGGGGGGAGGGGTTGTCTTCCTGAAGAAGGCATGCACTTTGGCATGGAAGAAGGGACTATATTTTCTTTGCCCTTCAAGAAAATTGTTGAATCTAGACAGATTTCCCAGAACTTTCCCAGAAACAGATGCAAGACTTACGAACTACTATGTAAATGAAGTAAAATAACCAGTGTTAACTGTAGAGTACACACTATTTGCAAGAGCTAAGACAGTCTCCTCCTTTAACCACACCCAGCTAGCTCAGACTCTCCCATCCAGACAAAGCTTAGCTGCAAAAAAGAAAAAAGTTCTCCCTACTTGGAATATTTGGAAAACACCTTCTAAAGGACTTTCTACAGAAGTTTCAATTTTAACTGCTACTGTAATTTATAGAAGCAGAACGCACAAGAACTTTACACTGTTTTTTCCCCATCCATAATAATGACATCTACAAAATAAATCAGATGTTTACATTGAAGGCACCTATTAGTACTACCATTTTTAATTGGTTTATGCATGCATCTCTTCAGAGATCTTCAAAACACCTAGAACCAAAGCCTAGATTATAAAGAAGACATTCTGCACTACACAGTCACTACTTTTTACTACAGAGCAAACACTAGCAGCCATGATAAGGCAGAAGAAATGAAAAGGTTGAAAAAAAGAGGGAGAGAGAGCAGTTAGCATTTCATCGTCTTTGACAATATGTACCACCAATGCAGATTAGAGAAGCTACCGGGCTGCCCTTACACCCTGTCACAAGAGCATCAAGGCGCAAAGCAACCTTCGAGTGAGGGCAGCACAGAAGCTAGCTCAGCTCTGTTTCTGCACACATATCTGATTCTGTGAGACGTTTCCCTAAACACATCCGTCTTTCAGTCACTATTTTCAGAACACCACATCAAAACTTTGTACCAAGAAGAGATGGAAACCAAACAGAGATAGGAATTGCCTGTACTTCAATCCACAAGCAAAAAGCTGTCTATGGAACAGTTGGTCATTTACAGAGAATTTTTGTTAGTTTGTTTAGAAATAAGGATAAGTATGCACTTTTTAATTTAAGCTGATCATTTCCTCATGTGGGATGAATGCTTAGGTTATTCTTGCCTTGGTGTTGCCAGGTATTTCTAATCATTCATAAAGATCGCCCACTCCCACCTCTGTTTTATTTGCAAGAACAGAAAGGGGAGGGGGGAGGGAGGGGGAAGAGGAAAAGCAAGAACACCACCTTCATGTTCTCCACCACTTTCCCGTTCCCTCCGATTCTGAGGCAAAAACCAAGGAACTTGGAGCCACATTGCTCAAAAGCCACAGCGGGCTATGCTACCAGCCAGACTCATGCAGACTCATGAAAATAATATCCTCTTCCGGGGGGGGGGGGGGGGGGGGAAGGGGGGGGACGACTCAATCCCAGGGGAAACCAATAGTAAGAATCTATACCTTGTGTATTCTTATCTAAGTGGGACAAGACCCAAGCAGTCATCCAAAGCATGTGTCAGCCTTTGAAATGCCAAACTGTAGTGCAGCAGAACCAGCAGTTCAACCCATGTTACACACATTCAGATTTGTTTAATATGTTAGTAACGCTCCAGAGATTGGACTATATGCTGGTTTGGCCAGCTACTACAACCCAACCACAGCACTTGCAACTCCAATCCTGCAATAATAGCGTGGCGAGTGAGGAGGCTAGGTTTTGCTTTTTAAAATCTCAGCACTTTTCATACCACTCCTGAACCAAAGTACATCTTTCCTCCTATTATTTCCAATTACCAAAAGAACTAATATTCTACCCTTTAACAGGCAGGCACATATGCACAGAAAAATACTATCAGTTGCAAATACATTTATCTTCAGCTTTGGGGTGGACAGACAGAACAGTTGTAGATGACTATCAACAAGCAGTGGTGTTTATACCGTTGCAGATTAAAACATACATGAAGAAACCTGTATCTTTCGCTAACATCACTCAACTCTCATTTGCTTCAGGAAGCAAAGGTCCAAAGTACTCCATGAGGTGAATAATATCCCATGTTATAGATGGCAAAAACTAACAGGCAGAAGTAAATCTTTTGCTTTATCTTACGATCTTTCCCACAAACCACATTGTAGGCTAGGAGAGCCAGGAAGACTCTGCAGAGTTGTCTTGGATACCTTATGCATCAGCAATAGTACCTGCCTAATCACATGATCAAGAGTCCTGACACTATCATTATGCAGTGTCCGTATTCTGGCTCAGTTTGATACTGTCAAAGCAAAGAGCCTCACTTCAGAATCAACCACTGTAAATACAGTGAAAGATGTCTGGCTACTCACCATCTAGATTTAAAGTTCCAAAGGCTCTTATCAAAGCAATCACATGTATACGTACATAGACTGAAGAATATAGAGACAAGGATCTACTCTAGCATTCAACATGCTGCACTGAACCCAAAATTTATATCTGGTCTATGCAAGCCGAAAAATATTTTTTCTCCTATACTCAATTTCCCTGCTCCACCAGCTGATGTATTATGTCACATCACTTGACTTTAAAGAAGGATGCATCTATGTATTTATTTTCCCTCCACTGATAAATATTTATGGAGATTCTATTCCAGTCCTAGCTCATACCTACTAAAACTAATCCTCCTCCCCCCTCCCCCCCAAAGCATTTAAAAGGAGCTTGAAGACAGGCTACTCCTACTGTTGAGCTGGAGCTCCAGAAGTCAGAACTTTAAACGAGATGATGCTTAGCAGGTTTGGAAGCCAAATTCCAAAAATACAAACATTTTAATCCCACAAACCAGAAATTTCAGGATCCAAGTGCCTAGGTCATGCCACAGTTTTGTGACAGTAAGACAGCACACACACAAGATAAGCGAGAGTTTTGCAATAAGGGAGCATAATAAACATTTAAAACCTGCAAAAATGAAATATTTTTGCAGCATATCATTAGAGATTGTTTTTAAAACAATCTCTTCTGATGTTCACCACTATTTTTCCTCCATTCACTGGCACGTGCGCTGGCAGCCAAAACAACATTAAAGCACCATTTTATGCAACTAACATGATTCCATGAAATTTTCACTCATTTTCAGTATTTTTAATTGATTTTGACTGAGTTTTCAACACTGGCTGACATGGGAAAGCAGCTTCTTTTGCTAACTAGACCAGCACTGTTCAGTCTTTCCAACGTTCATGTTGTGGACCAACGGAAGAAAAATGGAATTAAAGTCCTGTTTCTGCCAGTCTCACAGCAAATCTAACAACTTTCCTTATCCAAAAAGCTAGCAGTTCTGTGATGTCTCCAGTTTCTGAACTCTGATTTCTACTCACCGATTTGTTTAGAAATGATTATCATAGTACTAAATGAGAAGTTTGAAAAAATGTAATACTTTGTTTGACAGGATACACCAAAACCAACAAAGAAACAAGAGACTTGAACCGGAAATAAAAAAACAGATACACCCGAATAACAGAGGCAATTCCATCTGCCTAGTTATGTTTTTGGAGTAGTCACATCAGATGCATGTTGTTTATCCAAAACAAATCCTTCTAGTTACCGAAGATCTGATAGCCGCTGCTGTCATCACAACGAAGAACTGAAAGACTTTAGCTGATAAACAAATACAGTGCAAGATGAATGCTTGCAGCATTTAGATTTCTAATTTTCCACCTATAAATGAAGTCTTTCATAAAAAGTTTATCTTGTCTCTATTGATTTCTTCACTTACTGTATTGTCAAGTCTTGGAAACAGCTCCTCTACCCCTCAGCTCCCTTGAATGCAACTCCTTTCATTAGTGAAAAGCAATGGGAAAAAAAAATAGCTACACAAACCTGAGTACATATTTATTACCACTAACGCGTGATAACCTCAAGAGACATCGATGCACCACGTTCTGTTAGCAAGGAAAGGAATCACAAGCCTTAGTACCATCCTGTTTTTTCCTAATGCTGTAAGGATAGGCTAATTTGTAAGCCAGTACATTCCTTTCCAAGGAATGAATGACAGTCTTCTCTAAAGGAAGGAGAAGAGACTATTCTCTCACCAAGTTTTACTCCCATAGGAGCATTTTGAGTGCCTTATCCTGTCATAGTCAGCAGACTTCCAAAGTTAGGTCTAGTTGCTATCAGAAGCTCAGGTAAGCTCCTGAGGAAACGAAGAAAGGCCTAGATACCTACACTGGTTCAGCTTCTCATATAATGCTGTCCATATGCCCTTTCCGTCTAAGGCTGTAGTTCTCCGATGCCCCACCTTTGGGTTACTCTGGATGGCCAGAAAAAAGCAGAGGTATGGAATGAACTGTTGGAAAGGAAAAGTACTCTCCAGGGAAAGAAAAAAAGAAAAAGGCATATGTGCACTACCCCTCCTGAATAAGTTCTGATGAGAAAAGCTAAATGATGATCTGATCTAGAAAATAGGAAAAGTAATAAGAAACAATGCTCTGCAAGTGGATTTCAGGTTGAAAAAAATAAGTTAGGATTACTTAGTCTAACATCCCCTCTCAGTTACTTTAAACTAATGTAAACTTGAACATTGGAGAAGAAAAAGAAACATCAGCTTTCATTTGTAATACAGTCATTTTATTACTAGATTCTGTTACGTTCTATATATTCCTTTTGGCAATCTTTTGAAGGAATATATGAATTTGAATTCATATACAGATACGAGGCTTTTCAAAGAGAACCACACTTGCTAAAAGCTCCTTCATCTGCACTGAAACCCATTATAGTAGCACAAACTATATCAGTAAATATGTTCAAAGCTATCTGTAGTACTGGAGCTATATCTTAACATAGAATTCTAATTTCTTTATTAGATTTAAGAATGTACTATAGATTTACTGTTACTGGAAAACGTTGTTGAGCTTTACTTCTTAAAGTTGTTATAGATGTACTTGATTATAACAGTAGTTTATACCATATTTGCCAAACTAGAATATAAAAGGCCAGAAATAAAACCTAACTAGTCAGTTTCTAAAAATAAGTAAGTACTGACAAACATATGCATCCCTGATGCCTGCCTTTCTGAAAGGACCCTGAGGTAAGCTTAGCCTTGCAACATGCCCTAAAATTAAGTTAGTCAGTTTTATCAGAGAGACTTTCCTTTACACTCCTTCCACTTTCTTCACATTCCCTTCACCAGAAATTCCAAAACAGATAGTGGACCTTAAGGATACCAGTTTTGCTTGCAGGCACAGACATTACGACAGGCAACATCTGACTGTTGAATATTCCCAGCCATGAAACTTTTGAAGAATTTAATCATTGCCCCCGTGTTATTCCATATGACAATTACTTCAAAGCCAGAGGCTACCTATTTGCATAACAATGAACATTTTTCAAAGAAGTGTGCAGGTAACTGACAGGCTAATGAGTTCTAGTGTATTATCTGAAAGTTGCGCTTCCTGTATAAAAATAAATTAATAATCTTAATTAAAAACACAACCTCTAATGTTTACCTATTTGTACCCTTTAAGTAACAGGCTACCAAAGTCACCTGTTAAATGAACGATAATATAGGGCTCACTTTTGCAATACTGAGTTCCTTGAGGAAATCCATTAGTTTACATTATACATGTGAACAGTCCAAGAATTGCATGAATGGGCCGTGCATCAAGCTGTGCATCATGGGAAATAAATTCTATACCACAGAACACATTGTTCTGCTACATCTCAAACACAGCAAGAACCTGGGAAATATAGCCATTTCTGATAAACCTCAACAGCAGTTTAACCAGCACTGTAAGAAAAAGGAAGAATAGAGGCATTTTTCACTGATGGAGAAATACTTCCAAGAACAACTTGGAATCTGATAAGTCCGAAACAGATTTTGACAATCTTTTTTAGATAAAGATGAAGAAAGTTTATTAGGCAGACAGTTCATTCTACAGACCATCCTATAACCCATTTGATATAAGTGCAGTGGTCTTTTCCATTTCATTATTAGATTTAAAAAAAAGTAAATACAGATGGGAATAGCAGCATAAACAATGCTACCTTGGCCTTTTGTTTCCATTATCTTGGAAAGCAGACTAATGAAGCTGTTAAGGAACTTATCCAGCAAATCCTCATTTATATCACAGAACATGCAGAATCAGGGTAACAAGGTCACTCATGCTTCGCACCTCAGAGAGAAGCGAACTAGGATGTCACTCCAAAGGACTGTGAAGCAAGAGCTGCGTAGCAGGTATGAGCACCCAGTTACAGAGGAACTGAAGTTCTGTGTGTGCATGATGAGGATACCGTCCGCAGTCAGAGAGGCCATAAAGCGACTGAACAAGATAAGCAGCATCAGGCTTGGTTAGGCAACACATAGCTCTTGCAGAAAGTGGAATCGAGATTCGCAGCTTTAAACACATACAACTACATTAAAAAAAGTGTTTGGAAACACAGGCACTGTTCTAGAATGCTTTTTTAGCTTCATTGTAACAGGATGTCTGAGAGACTTCTAATGAAAAGGGAATCAAAAGAAACAAATAAACAAAAAATCAAAAACCTGGGGAGAGCTGCACTGAAAGACAACTGCATCACTGATTTCAGTCTCAGAGCTCTTGCCTTTCAGTTAACACTGACTTTCACCAAGCCCCAGTAAAGAACTCTGAAAACAAAGAGAGAAGACAGCACTCAACGCAGAATACTACCTATCCATACAATTCACTGCTGACCGGAGATTTCTGAGAGAGTCAAACTGCTCATCTAAGTTTTAAAATATCCTAGAGAATGTACGACTATTAGCAGTTGTAGCCACGCAGGATAAAAAGGGTAATTGTATCTAATGCCTTAGGGCTAAGCCCATTCTCAGCAGCAGCTTAAGGAAGGACTGAAATTCTTCCCTAACACACAAGGCACCCAGCTGATGCGTCCTATAGTTTGGTTTCTCTCCACTCTGAGACATCAGATGTGGATCAGTGCCACAGGCAGTATAATACACCAGACACTATTGCAGGATTTGTCCTAGTAGATCACACCAGTGTATTCTTAATCTATCAAGAGATAAGAGAAGCCAGTTTAAAACCAGAAGCTACATAGACACATACACATGTAAGCAAGAAGGTTCTCAGGCAAGAGAAGCATTAGAGGTGTAACACATAGCGCTCATTCACATTAACTCGTACTCCTTTGGGAATGAGAATGATCAACACTTTCCATACTGCTTAGCGCTGAGCTTCGCCATACAAAAATCATTTCTGCTTCATTTTATACTGTTCCATTTTAAATGGTATTTGCATTTATCTAATGTGTAAGCACTCTTCCATACAAATACATTTTCAGAGGCCTGCTTACCAGGATTCTGGAACAAAACCACAAGGGATTTGGCGGAGGGGGAGGTAGAAATCAAACTCCTTTGTGAACACACTGTAGTTTATCCCCTAAGCTCTACTTCAGTTAACACAAAGATCCAGAATTGGGCATTTTGCTAAAACTGTGCTGAGAGTAGGTTTGCAAGTAGTGAAAGGTTTCACACTTAACTCTTCCATTAATATTTAGCCACAACAGGTACCAGTTTAAGAATCCTCATCTCTTACTTTTTTGCATCTTCCATCAACTTTATTCTCTCCCTATAACCAAGACATACAGTTGCTGTTAATACGGAAAGCATCCAAATGATTTAGACATGTATGCTACATTGTCTTGCAATACAACTGGGCTTACACATGAATATTTTTCATTTTTCACATCATTAGAATTTTAGACAACTTTGCCTTGACTGAAGGGTTTATTTTAAGATAACAAGTCTCATTTGAGGTGAGGATCAGAAAGAGGGTCTCGGTAACTACAGGATTTTTTGTTCATTATTTTTTTTCTTGTTCAATGAGAAAAAGGTATAGTTCTGGATCAGCCAAAGTGATTTATAGAGTTGAATTTAGCATTCTCAGTCAAGAAGAGGGGAGAGCGTGCCAGTACTAGCACTCTAGAATATTCCAGCTTAAGAATGTTCAGCTTCATCTTTTTTTTTAAAGCTAGGTTTACTTTGATGTATATGATATCCCACAAATTCTATAACCTAACAATATGAACAACATAAAGACATGAGATAACCAAGTTCAAATCCTCACTCTGCTTGATTTGGAGTGGCTATCTACACTGAGGCCTCCCTGTCACATGATGTCATATAATTAACATCTTATAGAGCATCTTGCGATGGACCTCTTCAGAGGTAATTGTTTGGAAGACGCTTCCGAAATGCTAACAACCAAAAGTTATACCCAACAGGAAAGACTGAATATATTCTGATGTCAGAAGAACA
This sequence comes from Struthio camelus, assembly GCF_040807025.1. Lineage (NCBI taxonomy): Eukaryota > Metazoa > Chordata > Aves > Struthioniformes > Struthionidae > Struthio > Struthio camelus. The sequence continues at coordinate 32,013,413 of NC_090946.1, forward strand.
GCCTCCCTCATTGAGAAAGACTAACTTGATATCAAGTATTTACAAACAGAAAAAAATATATAATTTAGAAGGTAAAAGAAGTTCACAAGTGAAATATATATTTAAGTACACACAGATCAACCTAGATACTCTGCTGTGAGAGGGGAGAACGCAAATCAAAACTTTATTTAAATCAAGGTTGTATCTCACATATCCCATGTAAATGTCTACATTAGTAAGGTACAAATGGAAATCTCTGATGTTCTCTCCAATTTTGCAGTGCTCTTGCAAACTTAGCTCTTCACTTCCAGACTTTGTATACCATCACTTACAATTCCTGAACACAAACACCTGTTTCCATTCAACTTGAAATAATGTTGTACTTTGATTTTTCACCTGAGTCACTGTGAGAAGCGTTCAGCTTCTCAAAAGGCCTTACCATTAAGCTGGCCACCAACAGAAACACACATGAATAACCCAGCACGCCCTCCTTGCAAAATCCAGCTATACATATTCTGTCTGTTTCTTTTGGGAACCATATATCCGCATAACAAGTTACAGCATATGTAAATATGTCGTATGGCTTGCTCACTTTCACACAACAAAAATAGAAGTAAGTAGCCAATAAGTTGTCCGAGTATGAATAAAAGCTGGAGAAGTCAAACACACAAGCTCTTTTTATTTTACAATAACTGAGAGAAATGAGGAAAAACAGGTCAGAGAGGACAGGGTAAGAAAAAATTAAAAACTGACAGTATTCCATTTTAACTCAATTCTAGATACTGCTGTACCTTGGAGATCTCACATGCATGAAGCTTATCACACCTAGCCTAACTCTGATCCAGTACACATCAGCACAGGCCCTTTGTATCACATATCCTATTAAATTTACACAAGTTGAAAAAGTCATCCCCTAATTTTAAAAAGCTTGCAAAAGTAGAATTCCTTCAACTGGTCAGATACAACAAAGAACATCAGCTCAACAAGGCAAGATGCAGTGTTTACCTTATGGTCATAGTTTTGACAATTGCAGCTAGCACCGTTTCTTCACCCAATAAACTTCTATAAGGGTCAAGCCTGATCAGCAAGAGGGTGGAAGTAATGAAATCACATTTTCGTATACAAGTTTTCTCATTAAAATTATTAGAATAAGGTCTTTTCATAGACAAGAAAAACATGAGTAGAGTATCTTGTAATCATCAGTAGGTTTCAATCTTACAACACTGCAGTGAACAAGTCAACCTGTTTCTTTCAGCCAGCCTGTTAACAAAGAGTGGTTTAAAATAATCACAGACAGCACACCTACAGAACATGTTTTATGAGCATCTTAAAAGCAGAAAACATATGATCCAAAAGCAGAAGCTGAGCATCAGACATATCACCAAGGCCCATCCATGTAAATCAAATCTGCCAAATCTAACTCTGAATATTAAGAAAAAAAAAAACTTCTACCACCACTCACATACACACATCATGTAACCAGCAAGCAAAAATCTCAGAGACACTCTTTAATTTGTTTTAAATATTTGTAAGATGAAGGAGTAGCTATGATGCTTATTTTTTCAATTCTCTTGCACAGTGGATTTTTATCACAGTTCTTCAGTAAAAGCCCAAATAGTTACATTATCAGAACATCACATAACAGCTGGCTGTCCTTTCTTGATTTAAGTATTGTTGCCAGCTAGAAGCAGTTATTGAGTGCTTTCACCCTGGCACAACAGCACAGCACCCATCAACTGCTTTAAGGTCTCAGCACAAAGATTCACTAATAAATACAGCACCCAGCCAACATTACCACACCCTAAACAATACAAGCTCTCAATAGGAGAGGATTAATACAAGTGGGCCACTTATGCTCTTTAAACCAACTTCAATAAAAAGGTAGTGGTCAAGTATCCTCAAGACAATCTAAGGTATATCAGTAATAACCTAGAGGAAGCATAACATAAACAAAACATAAACAAAAGAGAAAACCATAGCATGTGGCTTCAGTCATGTGCATCATGAAAAGGTCTACTAATCTGAATGACAAATCAAGGAAAGTGGGAAGAAGAGACAGAGAAATCAATTTATGAAGTCTTCTCCTTCACTCATCAACATAAAACATGCTTAATCAGAACAGAGGGAGAAGTAAGTCTTTCCTGACACAGGACTATTAAACTAAACTTTACTTACCTCACTAGATTATTTCAGCAAGAGTTTCTACCCACATACCTGCTTCACCCAACCAGAAATTTAAGAATTCTAACCTTCAGAAAGAACAGAGTTTGTGCTTTTTTCAACTCCATAATAACAAGTGCATTGTATCAACATTTTTATTTTAAACTAATTTTTCCTCAGTGAACTTACACCTAAGTAAAGTTCTCATCAACCACCTTTCCCCGGAAAATTCAATAGGAAATGAAATGTAATACTCTATTAAGACTTGTTTTGCAAACAGAAGTGAGAGCTCACCCAAGCATGAAGACTCATTAAAATGGATCTTACATATATCATTATAAATTTAATAATCTCCATGACGGCTAGAGTTCAAGTTAAAATGAATGTCAGCAAAGCATGACCAATTGATGTTATCCCAGCTGCCACTGAGCCTCACTTGGGGTTACATTATACTTTCAGAGGCCCCATACTACATGGGCACCAAACACCCAGAGCTAGGAACAGATGGGAGATGTAGGCTTCTATACCTATCAGCAAGGAGAGGCAGACATAATTGCATATTAATCTTGGTGCATCAAAACAATTAGAGTATACTTCAGTGTCACACATCCCAAATGTTTTCTTCATCACATCCTGTATATAGTACATTGTATTATACTTAAAGAAAAAAAAAAGTACTAGCAGACTCTAGAGATGAAGTCAATAGAAGGCTTTTATTTCAGCCATTATTGATTTACTTCAGCCCCAAAATGCCTCCTTGAAGAAGTAGAAGGAAGCACTTTTCAGCTTATCAGTTAACAGATCAAGCTGAGTGCAATTAAAATCATTTAGGGCTCCTATTTGGTTCCCTAAATGCCATTTCTCTAAGAAAACACCGCATTTTTATCTAATTTCTGAAAGGTTTCCAGGCTAGCAGTTTCTCTGCCACCCCACTAGAAATCAAACTTTTATTCTTTGGTAGACTCAAGGAAAATTGTGATACAAATCTCCTTCTCTCCAAAAATAGCTAGCATTGTTGAATGATAGTTGATCAATTTTTAACTTTCATATTTCAACTGAAATAAAAAACTCATATTTAAAAGAAACAGAGAAAGGGAGCTCTCCATACAAAGCAGAATATATATTTTCTATCACCAATCACATCTGTGTGGAAAACAATATAAATGATTCATACAGTAGAGGCATGTCAAGTTTTTACAGTTTGCTTGACTATTAGCAAGAAAACAACTTTAAAGCCCTGCTGTTCACAAGTTACAGTTTGTCAGAGATAACAACTTCAGTTAGGTGAACTTAATAATAATTGTTTGGCTAGGTGCGTTAAATAATACAATCCTACCTTGACACACAAAGCTTTCACAAAACACTCATGCAAAACAGTCTGTCAGCTGATATGAAGTATGTTCTGCTGCACATCTTGTTTTGTTTCAAGTCAGAATGACGTTTGAAAACTAAGTAAATGATAACATTCTCACAAGGACCGTCAGGAAACTGACAAGCGTACTACAAACATTTGCAGTGAATTCACTGGCCAAGTCCCAAGAAAACCTATCTAATAATATCAATAAAAGTTAAAATAAATCAGTAATCTAGCCTCACAGTATCTCATTTACACAGAGATCTTTGTCAACAACTATCCAGTATTTTGTTAATTTTTCCCCCCTTGTTTCACTCATATTCCAGTCTTCCCTTGCTCATTACATCTTTCTCCTTTAGCAACTTGCTCCCTATATTGCTGCAAGTCTGAAGAGACACATAAACATTTTTTTCAATATATAATCAGGAGAAGAGATTTACAGTTGGCTAAATAGTGAGTAGCAATTGCAGCCGATAGAAACAAATGCAATGACGCAGAAGCTCCCTATATCTCATTCAGCAAATTAAACAGAAAACGCTTACGTCTTTTGTCACTTACCCTTTTTTGATCTTCCAGTCCATGTGTCACAGGCTTTCTCTTCTGATGTTGGCTGGATTCAGAGCCAGGTTCCATTTCCCAGCTACAAATATTCCTTGTCTCTTTAAGCTTACCCTAAAAATCCATAGTATGGACAACAAAGCTTTAAAAAAAAAAAAAAAGCTAAAAAAAGTAAGAATTCCTTCACACCTTGTCCACGTTTTGATTCATTCTTCTAAATTCTTGTTTGCCATCACTGCTCATTATCTTAACAAGCAGCCATCCTGTGAGCCTCTATATCCTATTTTAGCTCAGATGTAGAATTCCATTTACATGCCTTACAGAAGGATGACAGAGCTGGATCCATACCCAGTAGTTTGTGCCACATCATTGCTCCATCAGCAGCCCTTTCAGTGCATTCCTGGCATGGATAATTTATATGTCAATAAAGGTGTAAATGTGCATTTAATCCACTGCATTGATATTATCAGCATCCCTCTCTTGGGCCACCTGCCTCCCATAAATCAATGTAAACACTTCACAGCAATAATTGCATTTTGCAAATCTAGCAGGTGCTAATTACGTAAAATCATCCATGCACGCTTGTCATCTTCTTCTATGTATTCAAACAAATACCTAAAAGGGGTGGAGGGGAAAAGAGAAAAAAAGGCATTTTACCAGCTTGAAAAACCACATAGCTACAGCTATACTTTGCCCACCACCAGTCAGAACTGATACAATGATTATGCGTTTTTGTACATATTGCATTCTTCATCCAAGTTTCTCAAAGTGCTTTGATGCCTATTTAATGTCTTACCTTGCCTTTAGGGTTTCTTGTATAAAGACACCTTAGATTCAACTATGATAGGGAAATCTGCCATTCTAAGCGCTGACTGAAGCCTGGAAGAATTAACTCAGAGCTCAGTCTTTTAGTTCTAGACCCATGGCCAAGTTCATATCGTTATGCAGTCTCTTACCCATGGCTCTTTCTGTACAGTTGGAAAGCCAGCTGCAGGCTCCCTCCCAAAACGCTTGGAACAAGGATACATGAATGAACATGTAATGCTGTTATTTGAGAAACAAGGTACTTCATATCTGAAATCACAGTTTAACAATTCAACCACCTTAAAATACTGTTCTTTCTGTACTGAGAAACACAAGTTTACGACCACACACACAGATCCTTTCCCAAGTTAATTTGTAAGGTAGGACAAAGATCAGCAGGCTTCCATATGCAGGCACTAAGAAAAAGCAATTTTTTTTTAAATAGACTATCTAAAAACACTAAGCATTTTATCAATTTTTAAACGGCTTTATCCGAGCATGGCATACAACCACATACTTAGCTACATGCTGTTGGTACAAGCCCTGGTCTTTGGGCAAGCACCAAAAAACGCAAACCTAAGTTCTCTAGGTTAACAGAGAACAATTAAAGTCACCCTAACAATCAGACATTCTTCTATCACTAAAGGATGAGCAGCATGAAAAACAGATTTTCCTCAAACATAGTAGAAGCTGGACATCCATATCTCCCATCTTCCTGCAAAGCTTCAGCACCAATTGGTCTGAATCATACATATCCCAATTTGGATAAAGGTTGGATTTTTGGTCAAGCATTCTCTCCAGTTCTCATTAGCACCCATAAAACTTGAGAAAGTTTGTTCTAAGCAGCAAGGCCCCTTGTTTTTCTGAAAAAAAAAAAAAAAAAAAACCCACAACACTACAGGTAGAAGTACTGCTTTCACCCATCACTCCAATGCTCCTTTACTGCTCATCAATGAAGCAGGAGGTCATTAATCCAGCTTTTTCTTCCACTCGGTACAGGAATGAATATTACTAGATTGCTGTGACGCTGCTGTGTTTTGCCATTTGAAAATAATCAAAAGTATACCTAACCTATGTTATTGAGAAACGAGAGGTTTCAACTTTCAGTGTGAACCACAATCTCCTTCTGATTAGTGGTTTCATACTGACTGGTATCAGTGGAAACCGTGCAAGTAGCTTGAGGGCAGTACATGGCCTTTAATTCTAGCAACAAATATCACACATGAAAATACTTTTATAAATATCCTTAAGTCCCATGATGAAAACTTTCCCCTCCAGTGATTTCGCTGTGATGTGACACATGAGACTGCATCAGTCACATCGTGTAATGCCACACTGCAACAGCATGACATAACCAGTGCAAATAAGGACAACATCTCTCTGCAGGAAAGATCCCCTGAACTTTGGGGGGGGTGGGGGGGGGGGAAGAGGAGGGAGAAAGGAAAAAAAAAGTGCAGTCCCTCTAAAAGTTCCTTTACATTCAATTTTAAAGTTGTAACCATCCTGGAACAAGAGAGACTCTCTACAGCCACATGTTAATCTCTATTCATACTTTCTCAAAGTACTTACTCAGTACATGCCTGCAACCTTTGAGCATGTATTATTGGACATTTCGTATCACTGGATAATATGGTTACGTTAGTCTTCACATCAACGACAATAAAAAATGATATGAGAGATGGGTCTTGATGCTTGAAGAATCATTTAATTAAAATCAGCCACTAAACAAAGCATTTTAAGCATCTAGTTTGTCTTTACTTTTTCTCCTGTCCAGTAAAAAGTTTCACTTTTTATCCTTACACATACCTAATTGTAGAGATTGACTTGTTAACAATAAATTGTTGTCAAAAACAAATCAGAAACTATTATTAACTATAGAAACTATTATAAACTATTAAATTAGGGTTTTCTGGAGAATCACCATAGAGTCAGAGTGGCTAAAACCAATAAAACACCAAGTGACCAATAATCTCCATCATCTCATCTTTGTATCACTACACCTACCGGAGGCCCCAGTCAGGTTCTGGGTACCAGTGTGTTACATACTGTACAACCACCACAGGAAAGGACATTTAAAAAAAAAAAAAAAAAGCTACCAAACCTTTAAGAGCTCAGAGCCTAAAACTGACCATGGTTTAAGCATATAAATAAGTGAACCTCAATCAAACCAAACATTTTACATCTAAGGCTCAAGTACTGTAACTGCACATGTCCTACCACACACAGCCCCATTAACTCGACAAGGATCCACACCTACCTAAAGTGTGATTCATAGATACCTTGCGACATAAGCAGAGCCCAACAACACCTGCTGGTAAGTCATTATCTCATTTAAAACAAAGCACATGAACACAACTTTTTCCTAAAGCACTGGCTAACCTTGCAGGGTCCAAAATTCCTCATTCTTACAACCGAACGTGCTTCACGTTATTATTAGCTAAACAAAATATACTCGCTGGTCTCCTTTCGGAAGTTGCTTACAAGGAAAATAGAAATAGCAGCAACTCTGTCCCGTCACCGATACACAAGGAGGGAAGAGACAAAACGCGGCGGTGCCCTCAAAAAAAGATACCAAAAAAAAAAAAAAAGGGGGGGGGGCAAAACGCACCGCTCACCCGAGGACAAACGCCGCTCTGGGGCAAAAGGAGGAGGCCCCCACGCCTGGCCGCCGGCTCAGGCTGCCCAAATCGGCCGGGGGCACCGCTGGGCGCCCCCGCGGCCGGGCAGTGCGGGGGGGGGGGGGGTGAAGAGCTCCGCACGCGCCCCGCGACCGTTAAGCGGCCGCGGCGCGCGCCGCCCGCACGAGAGCGCCCGGCACCCGCGCCCGCCCGCCCCCCGCAGAAGTTGCGGCTCCGCCGCGCCACCAACGGCCTCGCCCGCGCCCGCTGCCCGCCCCGCCCAGCCCAGCCCAGCCAGTGAGCGCCGGCCCCGCCGAGCCGAGGGCGCAGGCACAGCGCCGCCGCCCGCGCCGGGACACCGGGGCAGCTCCGCACACGCGGCGGAGCCGCGGCAGCGGGCAGCGCGCCCGGACGGCTTCCCCGGTCGGGCACGGCCGGTCGCCGCCGCTGGGCGGCCCCTGTACGGCGGAGCGGCGCAGCCGGCAAGGCGCGGGGCGCCCGCCGCCCCCGCCCCGCGGGACCCGGTGCCGCCGCTGCAGCAGTCCGCCGGGAGAAACTTTAGCATCCCTCCGCCGAGCCAGCGCGGCGGCGGCGCGGGTCCCCGCCGGTACCTGGTGCTCCGCAGAGGCGGCCAGCTCTGCGCGCTGCTGCTCGCGGAGACGGCGGGTCCATGCGCCCGGGGCAGGGCGAGGGGCCGCCCTGCGCGCCCGGCTCCGCGGCTCCTCGCTGCTGCTACCGCCGCTGCCGCCGCGGCTGCTCCTCGCTCCCCGCGTTGCCTGGACAACCGCCTCCCACCCCCTCGGCTCTCCTCCCTCCCTTTCCCTACCACCGCTCCGCCCGCCAACCAGAGCGGCTTCTGCCGCGCCCACGTGGGCTGCGATGGCCAATGGGAGGCGGCGGCTGCGGCCGCCCAAGTCAAGGAAAACGCCACTTCGGAGCGGGGACCGGGGCGCGAGGGGTGGGTGGCGGCGACGGCGGGTGGTGGGGCGAGGCGAGGCCGCTCCCCCCCTCCCCAGGCCGCCCCAGTACTCCCAGTTTGCTCGGGGGGAATAAACCCCCGAGGGAAGGCGGGTCTGGGGCAGCTGCCTGCGCGGCGGGCAGGGGAAGCCGATAGGCGACGAAAGCGGCGCGGCCCCTCCGGGGCGCCGGGCCGAGCCGCCGGCCCCGCCGCCTCCCAACGGCCCGGCCTGGCGGCGCCGGCGGAAAATGGCGCTGGGGGCCGGTTTTGTTTCTGGTTTCTTCTCGCCGTTTAAATCTTCGCCGCCGCTGCCTCGCCTGTGGCCGCAGCGACGGCGCTTCTGCATCTCGAAACAAGTTAGAAGTGTGAAGCTCGGAAGGGGCCGTCTGCACCCCAGCAGGGATCCTCCGGATAAAAGACAGGCGGACGGCCGGGCACACCTGCTGTACTTCCTTGCCCGAAGGTGCCCGGGCAGCTCCCCCTAGAAGCAGCGCGGGGGCAGGGGTGCCGGCGGCACCTTGCCGCAGGTGCTGCCCCCCATCTCAGGCTCAAAGGCGGTTGCTGAAGGCCCTCCGGAAGCAGGCGGACGCGGTGGCGCGTCGGGGTGAAAGGCCCCTCTAGTACTGACGAAGGTGGCGCGAAATAGTGGAGCAACGCCAGTTGGCTCTCTGGTGTTACTGACCCTAAGAAAAGCCTCCAAAACCACAAAATTACCAGTAGAGCAACGCTGGTAAACTTTTGGATGAAGTGTTTCGCTTACCCCCCTTTTTCCCTGCCGGTCTGATCAGAATTTGTCTTTGGGGACTTGTACCTGTCCCACCACGTTCATTTTCCTCTAGTAATACCCTCACCCCGAATGTCACAAGTCTCAGCTGATCCTACCTAAGTGGCAGCTTTCCTGTACTGTGGCTGAGGACTAATCGATAAAGAGGATGAGGAGCACAGCCTAGCAGAAATCTATCCCTTTTACGTCGTTGCTACTATATATGTAAAAAACATCATTCCAGCTCTAGGATCAGTGAAAGGAAATGGGTGCATAGGTCCAGGCTCTACGGCTCAGGAAATTACACAAGACAGCATTGCTAATATAGCAATGCTGTTGCAGTATCGTGGCCACCTGGCACGTTTTGGTATCGCTTATGTTTAGAAAAACAATGTAAATGTGGTATCAGTCTCTCGTTAGTGCAGCTGTTGAATAACTTGGAGGAGAGCCAGTCTACTCTGGAGTCTCACCAGCTTTAACGAGGCAGAGCTAATAAGCCGTACTGGGTGCAAGTTTGCTCCATGCAGCGCTACTTAAGCACCTCCAACACAGGTTCTGAGATTCAAGTGCAGATATGCTCGAGATGGCTTGAGAGACGCCAGCTCAGATCCAACATGACTTACTGGCCTATGTGCAATACTATCGTGCTTCTGGATCCAGGGCAGCCCCTAAAGAGCCATCTATTTCCTTGGTTACGCTACATCTGAGCTAGGATGCCCTGCCTGACTCACGCTAGCTCTGTGGAGAAAGACAAAGAACACTCTATCAGATATCATTGCAGCAGTCAACAGATGCAAAATATGTGGGGTTTACGTTGAATGATTTTGCCTCAAACTAAAATATACTTCTTAGAATGAGAGACAATACCATAACACACCGCTTTTAGAGAACATTACAGTTAGTCAAGGCTGGCTCAAGGCACAGACAGAGCAGGCAGTGCCACTAACTGTGGATTTCTGAAGGCAGCTTCTGAAGTTCGCGGCTTACTGCCCGTTTTATCTACAGCCCAAGAAACCCAGGATGGCTACTACTGCTGTGAGAGAGGCCAATATGAAGAGTAATGGTGTCTGTTGCTTGGGAGGGTGTGTCTTCTCAGGAAGCATCAGTCCACTGCCTTTACCCTTCCTATCCCAACAACAGCCCCAGATTTCAAGGCTCTTTCCTCATTTTCTATATCTGAGCTTTAACGAGTCCTGCAGCTGACTCTCTGTGGCACCTTGTTCCTAGCGAAAGAAAATTCAGTTTTGCCTCCCTCTCATTATTTAAGACTACGCTCTAACCTTGTTTTTAGCTTTATCTTCAAGATTCTTGGTTAAGTAGAATTATGGTTTCCAGCCCAATTTTCAGGAAGTTTGCTAACATGGAACACCAGTAAATAAAATTTAAATCTAATTTAGACCATTTCTATTATTTAAATATTAAAGTATCTAGCCTTTGTCAAAAGAAGTTTATGAACAGTATATAGGTTGCAGGGTGCTTGAGGTTTTGTTTAAACTTACCTGGAAAAAAAATGGCAAAAAAACCTGTGCTCCTATGACTCTTGGAACCTTTAAGAAAAATACGGCTTTCAGAAGGCTTCTCAACAACACGCAGTCCAATCTCTGCTGTGAAGCTGTATTTGAAGGCCTTAGCAAGCACTCAGTGGGCTTGCTGAATGCTGACTCCCAAGGGAAATGACATTTCTGTCACTTTGTAAATCAAATAAAAATTTCAATATGTAGTCAACGTTCAGAAAAGACAATAGGATTGAGAAATTAAGCTGAACTGGTTCCTGCTGAATTCAGGTACATTTTAATGCACAAAGAGATGTTTTCTAATACATTATTAAGAAACAACTTCACTGTAAGATTTTTATTTTTAGAAAATCTTCTTTTAAAATACACTGATAAGGGAAAGAGTGTAGATTATACCAGTCCGAACATGATAAAGAAAAATTTCAATTCAACAGGCCTGTTCTAAAGGCCCTTATTTATTTTTCTCAGCAGTTGCATTTTGCCTTTCACTTGCTTGCCTGGAGCTTTGGTTGCTGTGGAGGTTTTCTTCTGTAAATTCTTCAAAGTGATGGATTTTCACTTTGAAAGAATGCTTGACTGTAGAGAACTACAGAAGTGTAACCTTTTCATTTTCCTGTGCGTATATGTGATGTTTTGAGCTTTGAAAAGACAGGTGTACTGCCACCTCTTTTGCTAATTTGCATACCAGAAGCCTGAAAATGTGCATTACTGGATTCATCCTCCTCATTTAGGAATGTACGGTGATCTTTTACTCTTTCCAGTTAAAGGTCATCCACAAATATATGTTCCTCTCTAGCTCAGATAAGTGACACATGCAGTATTTTATGAATCAAAGAGGCATAAGGCAATTTTTTTTGATTAAATGTTACAGCTATATCAAGAAGCACTAAGATACAGGTGTTGCATGTATATACCCTCACAAAGCTTACTATCCAGATAGATAAAAGACAAGAGAAAAAAAGCATTTTAATCCTCTATTTCATGAACAGGAAGGTACGGCACAAAGCTGATGAAAAGAATCTGCCAAAATAGGTCTCCAAACTAACATCAGCATCTTAACCACAGGATATTCCTCTTCTTGTTGGTTCTTCTTTTGATGTGCCCCAGCCTGCTGCATAGGTAAAAGTAATCTGGTATTAAGTTATAGGCTTGGATTCCAAAAAAGATAATGATCAAAGGCCAGGTTCTCATCGCAGTGATGAGAACTGAAACCTGGAGCAATCTGATGACTTCATTGGACATTAACACGGTAATTTCCTTTTCTAAAGAATCATTACAGAACAACAAGTAACATTCATTGTTCTGCACAAATCAGGAACAAAACATTTTATACATACACCCTTAGTCTAGGCATAATGTCATTCAAATCCCAATGCAAATCATATGAAAAAGCCACTTGGTATGTTCTCAGAAACGAAAGGAGGACACCGGGGTAGGAGCACTTGCCTGGGACTCAGGGCGATTGATTCGGCTCCTGAATCTGTCAGATTTCTGTGATCTATACCCATACCAGCTACTGTGGAAGTACATTGGGTCCCCACAGGATAAAAGCTAAATGCCTGCCATGTGTATTTGGATTGCAAATGCTTAGAATCACAAATTATCTTTTATCACAAATTCCATATAAATTCTAGCAAAACGGGCCCTTGATCTTCGCTAGAACATCTAGGTACCAAGTCCACAGTCAAGCACGCACTAATACTGAACGTGTTTTGGAGTTATGCTGTTGGCAAAGACAGCAGGATCTGGCCCGATGTGTTTTAATTACCACTGCAGTACAACACTGTTTAAACACTATGAAAACTGCAATGCTGAAATTGCACTGTTCGCCATAAGCATTTGAAAGCACCGGGCTTCCTTTGCAAGTGTCCTATTTTCTGATACTACAAAATCTCACAGAACGTTCAGTTATAAAACAGTGAGAGATACCCCTGAAAAAAATCTGTATCTTACTCCTATTAATGAAGTACGAGCATTTTAAAGTGAAAAATAAGTTTCATAATTAGAAAAAAAATTCATAAACAGCTACATGTAATCCATCATCTGAAGAACATGGAATCATTTCCCTTTAGATAATTCAGCTTTGATCCTTAGACTGTAGGAGTCTGCATTTCCTGAGGTATTTCAGACTCTACAGGACAATCTTGAGTTAATTTGTCTGCGTGTCTGCTTCAGGGTCTGGTAAAACATTCCGTTATGAAACCAAGGGCTACAATGGTAGGGGTGTTAAGAGAGCAGAAAAACAGGGATAGTAAACTTTCACTAGTTTACTTTCACTAGTTTTTCAGGCTCCGTTACATACCTTTTAGCCTTTGTCTGTAACCAGTCAAGTTGAATGTTCGTATAAGGTCTTACTTAAGGCCATGAATTCTTTAAATTGTCTTATTTGTTTATTTTAATATAGTACTGTGTAACACGTACGCAATGAAAAGTTGTCTTTTGGGATAGAATGCAGCTTCAGAATCTTTCTACCTCTTTGAAATCAAATAATATTAGGATCAGTCTTTGCAAGATTAACTTGATAGGTTAACTCTGTAGCTGTCATACTTTGTCATATTCTTTGTGGGTGTAGGGGTGTTTTGTTTTTTAAAGATTTCATTAATTAAAATTTAGTCCTGGAAAATGAGATCAACTGCTCATTTGAAGAATGGGACAAGGCAGGTATCTCAAGTCTTAGAAGCTGTTTCACCAATGTATGTCTCCTGTGACCTGAAAACCAGTAGACTAAAGAAAAAGTTCAAATGCTAAATTTAAATGGCAGTTTTAAAAAAGACAAGACAGCTCTGATCCAAGAGTTTGGTTCACTCAGTACTCATTAAAAGGTGGCAACCTCTGTCTCTTTGGTGAGAAATACTTACATAGATTCCTCACTCAGGGTCCTCAGGATAGTTGCTTAGATGGAATACGACATCATAGAAATCTCTATAGCAGTTCACTGAACTGAGAATTTGCTTCATAGTGCCTTATGTTTACAGCATAAATACTCTTAAGGTAAACTTCTCAATCAACTACTGTCATTGCTAGCTAGCATTTCTTTCTTCCTCAGAGTTGTCAGTCTACATTTTCATAGCTAGAATGTGGGTCTCCTCAAAGCAGCTACCTTCATCCATGGCCTGTATCTGTGGATAGCCAGTGTTTTTCATTATTGCAATAAAAACAAGCTTGCGAGAGTTAACTGGTAATTACCTTTGCCTCAGGATTTTACTAAGATGCCCATGCTGCATCTCTCCTTTAAGCAGCATATATTTTCTCTCAGGATACCAGAATTTCTTAGTAAATAGCTTCTTGCTAGACTATAATTCCATCAGCATCAATGGCATTATTCCCATAACAAAATCTTGATATTAGCCTATGTGCTAATAGATAGGAGTGATACATAGGGGTAGATAGACAGAGGCGGGAAGAAGCCGTTTGATCACATTTGTTTAATCCTTCTCTGGTAGGTGAGGTTAAAATCAGACTTCAGTTGTCTGTCTGCATTCTCAAGGACTTCCCTGGACGCCTGTCAGGTGTAGTAGCATCCTGAAATTTCTGTCTGGCCTTAGTATCTCACCTCTGAAGGTGGCTCAGCTACGGAAGTAAAAGCAAACCTTTTCACAGGCTGTCAGAGGAAGGGGGAGCCTGAGCTGGTAACCAGAGGTTTTGCTCTTGGCAGTCAGGGCACCGTTACCCATGGATGACTTCCCACTGCAAAATGATTGTTATTGGGTATTCTGTGGAAAGGAAAACCAGGCAGTTTAAGTCTATCTGAGCCAGCCTGACCTATTGTACGCTTCATGGTTTTCATGATTCTGAAATCTTCATTTTGCTGAACAGGACACCCTGAGAGTGTCTAGAGAGACCTACATTCAAACAAGTTCTCCAAAACACATTTTACATTTTACATGTCTCCTTTTATCTGAACTAAATCTCTCTTGCAATCTCATCATTCGGTCTGTAACATTGTAAAAGGTTATAGACTGCATACAAACATGTTTAATGAAGCTGAATACTGCAAGCATAAGCAGCAGAAATATTTTGTTTATGGAACCTTTATATACACTCAAGTAAAAGCTTGTTTTCAAAAGAGACCTAGCAGGCTGAAAAAAATTAAATAAATCAACATATGCAATTATGCTTAACACCACAATCATTCATATTAACATTCTAGTTAAGTCAGTTATTAATTCTCCTTTGAGAAAGAAGAGGTGTTAAAATAACTTTAGTCTAACATCCAGTAGCAATATTACAATCAACTCAAATTCCAGATTATATCAACACATGCATATTTAATCTTGGAGAAACTTTCACAGCCTAAACTTTAATGAGAAATCTGAACAAACATATGCTTATTTGAGTATTTAAATATAGATTCAAATTAGCTACTTTCCACATTAGGTTTGTAGCTATCTGCTCTGTCTGCGTAATGAAGAGGTCATTAAAGTTTTCTACAGACTTTCAGTGGCTGATCTGGTAGAGCAGGATAATGGCACAACAACAGCAGCTAATTCTAAAATAAATTGGCTGTAGTCAGAGAGGTTCATATAAACCTCCAGTAGGATGAAGAGAGACACTACAATAATATCTTTTTAAAAGCATGACCAGCTGGTCTATCTTGGACAATCTGGAGTCCAGTCATCATGAATGCTTTACCCGAGCTTTGAATACATTTTTTCCCCACTGAGAGAGTTCTCCATCCTACCCATCAGTAAAAATTGCTGTAACACAAAGCATTACCCAACTGGCAGCCGAAAGAGGAGCAGTGGATGACTGTTTCAGCTGAAGGTCAGTCTTCATGCTGGCTCAAAAGACATGAAGCTGCTCCTTCCCTCCTTTGGACAGTGACAGCCAGTATGGGAACGTCCAGTGTGGGACAAGAGGGAAATCAGGAATGCCTGAGAAGGGCAACTCTCTACGGATCTTAATTAGCGGCTACAGGAGAGAGCGAAGCAGCTCAGGAGAGGGGGACTTTCAGTACCCCAAACAAGAAGCCCTTAATTTCCTAACTTTAATTCTGTCCTTATATACGCAATACTCTAATGGCTTGAACAAGACTGGTGGCTTATTTCCTGCAGGGTCATAAACAGTTCTTACCCTCTCCCCGATTTTCTTTAGAGGAAGAAAGAAGGTATTGGGAAGGTCCGAGGATGATCTTATGGCTACAAAGAGAAATTGATAAGATGAAAAAGATGATAATAAGAAGAATAAAATTCTTCTATCCTAACACTAACATCTGCATCAGCAGTAACAGATATTCTAGGATACTGGATAAAGTGAGCTATTAATTCCACTAATATTACTAAAGGCTTCTATAGGTTTTAGATTTTAATGGAAACAGAAGCAGTTGAGTTCATGGGTGATCTAGTGGCTCCAGATAGATAGAAATTAGTAGGATAAGAATATCTCTGACTGGATAAAGCCCTGAGAAACTTGATCTGATCTCATAGCTGACCTGGCTTTGAGCAGAAGGTTGGACTAGAGATCTCCTGAGGTCCCTTCCAACCTGAACTATCCTATGATTCTATGAAAATAGAGAATATGCTTTACGAAAGCCAATGTAGATATTAGTATTAGCATACAAAGGATGTTTCCCATCCAGAAAACAAATGAAATTTTGAAAAGATTGTGTTATGCCAGTTAGTTAATGTAAAAGCTTCTTAGCCCTGTTTTTAATCTTCTTTACACAGTCTCTCTGTTTCCCCAGTTAAAATGTGGCCCTGGTTAAATCCACCTGAATCTTCTAGGACTGCATCAGTGCTGAAAGATTCATACTACTCTCTTCACAGGCTTATATAAGGAAAAAAGCAGTTCCTCAACTAGCTTTATGTAATTCCAGACTGTAAACTAAGTTAATATGAAAAAGATTCTTTAAAAATGGGCCATTGCAACCTCTTGTTATCTGTACATCAAAGGGAAAAGTATTTGCTTCGATTCTAAGGTGAGTTTGTATCATTACAAAGATCTTTGTGGAACAGGTGAGCTAAGGGAGAGAAGGAGAGAGGTTGTGGGTTAACATTTTTGCTTTACTATTAATATTTTGCACTTCTATAATCCCTTTTATCTAAGGATTTCAAGGCACTCTGTGGACATTAATGAATTAAGCCTCACAGCAGTCTTGAGAGAAAAGGTAATGATTTAGAGACTGAAATTCAGAGAGATGAATGGATGACAGTGGAAAATAGCATTCCTAAAATTTCATATAGCACTTGGAACATATGGAAAATCTGCTATTCTCCTCTTCATTTATATCCTACATGCCTTTAATGCAACACACGGTACTGGAAAAATTGTTAAGCATTTACCGCTGCTTATACACAGACAGGATACAATGGCAACAATAGCAGAAATACACAGGAAATAGATCACATTGCAGAAAAACAGGGGTTGTTTTGAACACGGTTAAACCTAATTTCAGCTCATAGAGACAGGAGATTTTACAGCGAGCTTTTGTATTGAAATGGTTGTGCTTTACAAATTACAAGTTTAGAATTGTACCTTCATCTGAAATTCTGTTACCTGTTTTGATGCTATTAATACACATTTTCATTTGCAAACTGGAATGCTTGACATCCTCCTCAACCTAGCAATGAATTCAAACAGCTGAATGAAAAATGAAACGGCTCCTGACTTAAGAAGTTTCCCCCTATATTACGGTACCATAATAAAATGGCAAAATCACTGTTTGTTCTCGAGTCTTCTTCACAGTGACTGAAAGCTATTAACTACTTTGGCCCAACAAGCTCATAAGAGGTAGATGAGCGTGATCAGACTATCCTTTGAGGAGAGTCTGAAGTAACTGAGATGAATGGAATTAGAGAAATGCTCACCTACTCGGGATCAAAACCACAGGCTCTGAACAGAAAGGCCACAGCAAAAGGAAGGAGCTGTGGCACTCACCAGAATGCAGCTGGGTAGCAGTAGCAGACAAGGAAAACCCATAGTATACAGTACATTAATATGCACTTACATCTTTGATGACCAGTTGAATTCCCGTGACTTTGCTAACCTGATAGGTTTCATACATAAATAATTCTATTAATAACAAGCAGTATTTGTCCCAAAGGATGCAAAATCATGTGCAATGATAAAAACAGTATCTTTCAGAAAGCCTGTGAAGCTTTTGATACATGGGGAGATGGAATTTCAGGAGGTGAGCAGGTATTCTATGAAGTCATGCAACTTTTCTTCCCCTTTTATGTTTCCACTGGTCACAGATACACTTTCCTCTCAAGCATATTTGCACTTCTCCAAGCTGTAAAAATTCATAAGCAGCATCCACAGACAAAGTGCCTTGTATCTTCCAAGAAGATGATGTGCTATGATCAAGTAATGAGAGATCTCTCTTGATGTACAGCTTTCATTCAATGGAAGAGTCAACAGTCGTGTTAAGGGCATGCGATTTCCTGGCTCAGAAGTTCTTGCTGTCCTGGGGCATTAGGAAATGAACCTCTTTGCAATTTGATTTTTTTTTCAAGTTTTTGTAATTGATTATTCATACTTTGAACAGAGCTAGAAACTGAGAAGTATCTGCTTACAGAGAAAATAGGTTCACATCAATCACGAAAACCTTAACTTACAAGTGGAAGCTCATTTCACACTCTCTATAGAAAGCAAACAAGAACTGAATTATAATACATTCATTTTACTCCTTATTTACAATTATGATAATCAAGCTTCAAGATAAACATCTAGGAGCATTTTTTTTTCCTGTAGGAAGGCACTGTTCCAAGGATTCAACTATAAGAGCTCCTTAGCTCCTTTGGCCAGCAACTGTCCAGTTCAAGTGAAGGTCATCATTTAAAGGCCATCCTCCCCTTTGCTTATGCTGCTACTTATCTCCACCTCATCGGAGTATGGCAAGCTGAAAAAATATCCAACCCCTGAATTAATATCTTCTCTAGCTCAAACTCATATACTCTCTATGAATGACTGTCTGTTACCAGGCCAGAAAGAGTCACAGGTACTTGCTCACTCTCCGCAGCTTGATGCTTAAGACATTCCCTCACCATATAGATAAGACAATTACCCAGTACATTTATCTATAGCTGTCTTATATGAGCAAGCTCTCATATAAGTCAACAGCAGAAGTGGCATCAACTTTAAAATGAGGACTGTTCCAGCAAAAATATAATTCTTTTTTTTAAAGAGCACCTCACAGGTGCTTATGCACTAACAGATTATCATCAAGAGAATCCAAACTTTTCATCTCTAAAGTAAAAGTAAAAACTTGAGCTAACTCAGTTTTAACAAGCAGTAAAAAAATAAGATCGAAACAATACCTCTGGTGTAGCACTCTATAGATTATAAGCACGTATTTCACCAAAGGGTCATGCATGCCATAGAGAAGGAAACACATCTGAAGCATTTGAGAGGTCTACAAAATTCAAGCTCCCGGTCTGGGCATCACTTTAAAAATCTTAACACACATCATTAACAGACACAGAGCTTAAACCTTCAGTTTCTCAGCACTAGCTTCTTTCATTTCTGTTGAAGAATTTATTTTATCTATTAGGAGCAGCAACAGCTTTTATCTTCTGTATGGCTTACTCATTAATAGATAGCATTTATTTAAGCTACTATTAATGCATTTGGATGAACAGTGAACATTTTACTTCCTAAGCCAGAATTCGATAATGATGTGTATCATCAGGACACATTCATTTCTTCCACTTTGAAAGGCAGAGGCAATAGATTTGCAGATTCCTGTAGACGTTATCTTGTCATGACTCTCTCAATGTTATTTTATATGGTCTACGTGCAGCACTGCTTTTTACCTTTCAGTACCCAGAGTTTTTGGTCATGACACTGCTTACCCCAGGGTAACAGATGCAGCTAAGAAGACCTTGCAAATTAGCTCAGAGAGGATCTTTAACCCAGAGCTGAAAAACATGACCGGTAGAAGATTTTTGGATCTCCACTGTAGATTGCTAGTTCTGAAAAGTGGAAATGGCTTTGGAGCATTTAGGTGCCAAATTCTTATTTTCTGAGAAGCTGTGCACTTAGCTGTTTTTTTGACTTCTAAAATCTCTTCTTTAGAGCACTAAAGCAAGAGTATCTAAACTATACTCTCAAACTGAATAACCTCTATTCAAAAAGAAATGTGTAAGGAAGCCCAATATTTGCTGGTTCTGACTTTCTTGAGAGAAGCTACTGCCCAAGAAATCAGTGCTCCCTTTGATAGAGAATGACATGTTCTTGTTCTTACTGTATTCTTTGTTGTTTGTTAGAGAAGAGTTTAAACCAAGTTCCTAAATCCAAACATTCAGACACCAGGAAGATCAGATTTCAGCCTTGTCTCCAGATTAAAATCAGCAAAAACACCTTTCCTTATTTTGTGCCACACATTCAAAATCAAGCTCTAACTCCACAGTTTATTTTTCTGCTCATTTACTACTACGATTGGATTAGCTGCTATCCTGTGCTTTTAGGGACATGGTGAACATGCATTAGCTTTGCTTGTATTATTCACTCACAGAACTAATGTTCTGTCGTAACTTAATTATTTCCATAACATTGACACTACCAAGTACTAGCTCAAACACTAGTTCCAAAATGTTCCTAAACGTAATTTCTAAAAGACCAACTGTTCAATGAACAAATACCACCAACAGTCTGCATCCAAAGTTCCTTGTGTGTCTTGGGTCCCCCAGACTGGCCAGGCAAACTCAGCAAAGTACGAGCAAGACTAAGACTGGAATTCCGTTTTCAGTCCAAACCGATGCATTCGGAGGCCCAGAGAGGCCTGCAGCTTGGCTGCTGGCTGCCTGTGTGACCCCCAGGTAACACATACAAGTAATAGCCATGTCAGATGACAGGGAGCAGAGTTTTGACTAGATTTACAAAAACCTGCAAAATAAAGAAACAACGTTTAGTCCCAGGACAGGTTTTACACAATATTGAGTTGTCTCCTTGTCCATTTCTGCTGTTGACAAATCAACCTCTATGGTTCTTGCTGCATTTTGTACACTGTAAAACTACAGACGACAGTCACCATATATTGTTACGATATATTGTCCTACTTAAACACCAGACAAATGCATTCTCACTGCAGGTTAAGAGGAACTGCCTTCACTTTGTTTGCTAACCTCTGCACACGCGCTAATCTAATCAGGTCAAGCAGCTCCAGTAAATTGCAACTCATCCTAATATCACCCCAAATTTACTGGAGTGCAAAACAAACCTCATATATTTCTTTCATATTGGCATTTCTAATTTGACGCCCTTAAACACAGAAAATATCCTGAGCGAGCGGAAGGACGGCTGCTGCTGGAGTGCAGGCGTGAAGCCCACCCTGCTCCTTTTGCGACAAGACCCGTCACCGGGCGCCCAAGCGCCGGGGGAGCAGGCAAGAGCAAGCCCAGCCAGCCCCCGGCTGCTGCACAGCCCTGCCCGCCGCCGCCACCACCACCGCCGCCTCTTTTGCAGGCGAGCTGGGAAAGGCACCAGCTCAGCGGCAACACGCACCTCAACTGATCATCTTTCTGCCTCTCGGTAAACTGTTAAAATAAAGCTGAAGGAGAGCAGAAACTAGATCTGGAGCTTAAAGAGATATCTCAGTTAATCACCACTGGGTCTTGTTTATTTTAGCTACTTTCTTCTTTACATTTACTATTTCCTAGACTTTTTGAAGCAAGTAATTTTTCTGAAGACTGCAGTAAAATTAATATCAATTAAAAAATATATATATTATTCGGTAATTTCATCTGATACCTAACTACTACTCCTCATGTCTTGTTAAAGGAACTTCTGTACAGAAACTATGTTAAAAAAAAAAAGGTTTATTATCAAAAATACTCTGGATCAATCATCTAAATAAAAAACATTTTTCCCAATTCCCACTTACCCCCCTCCCTTTTTTTTTTTGGTCTGGGTGGGGGAAAGAGAGAATTGAGCAAAGAACGTAATGACTATTGACCTGAGACAGTCTCCTGGAAATAATCTAACAGCAGGGAACAGCAAGTCCTTTTCAAAACCAATGAAGCAAGAAAATGCTGTTGACCAAACTATTGTGAGAGATTTGAGGGAGGGGAGAGGGGGAAAAAAAAAAAAAAAGAGGGAGAAGAAGGAAGAGAAAGGTTGAAACTATGCTGTAAACTCACATCTAATATTTCCTCTAAAAGGAAAAGCCCGTATTTTAGGGGGCATCACTTTTATGCCATCTCTGCTGTAACTAAGCCTTGCTCCAAAGCAGACGTTTGTTTTTAGTGGCAGGCAGCCGGCGCTCTTTGGCTTATGACTACGGGCTTTAGGCTTACTGTGCATAGTGTGACACAGCCTTGGATTTTTCCCTGTGCTGTGTCTTTATAGTGCCCTATGGTAGCTTAGGAAAACTAAGCTGTAATTTCTGTGAACTTAGTTATCAGTGTATGTCCTCCACCTTATCAGTAAAAGGCCACTGTCCGAGTTGGAGGAATTCTAAAATCTTCACTTGTTATTTATTTAAAGAAATCTAGAAGAAAAACATATTCCCAGTCCTGATGTGATTATCGTGAGCCAGCATTTCTGGGACCGCTTTCACTGTAAAATTATGGCCTCATATAGACCCTGAGGGTGAGGAGGACTTGCCTTGGGTGCACGTTTCACATCCATCAAAATGCTGCTACCAGTACCATTCTGGTCAAGGACTGTAGCAAAGTTAGCCCTAGGAACACAGACAATGCACGTATAAACTATTTACTTTATACAGATGCTTTCTCTCTACAAAAGACCTTTTATTTCAGAATTACAATGGGCAGTGTTGGTATGTTGTTAGCTCTATACCCAATGGTGATTAACAACGCGGTAAAGTCCTTCTGTGATCTCTCAAATGAATGATGCTTAGTCATTCAAGTAACTTAAGAATGAGCATAGATCGCTCATGGTGGTATTAGAGAAATTTCCCACTCGAGGTTTGGGTGTTGCTTGTTTTTGATGATCTTTGGTTCTTTTGCTGATCTTCCATTCTTTTTGTGCATATGCACACACACACAGAGAAATACAAAAACCTCAGTGTTAATACAGCTTTTGAGTTAATCCATTTTAAACTGAAAGCCAAGAGATTGAAATTATTTTTATTATTGCAGAATGAGTTAGATGCTCTCTCAGGAAGCTGTAGCAGTGGATGTGCCTTGCCCAGTTCCTGATCGTTTTCCCACGTCAAATCCGCTAATCTAAACAGTACATAAACAAAGGAGATTTTATTGTATTTGTGTAGTAGGAAAGCCAAAACTGAAGCTGTGTGTGAACTCTGGCTTTTAATTATAGTATTTGTAGGTGAAACGGATGCTTTTCTTGCCTCACATCATAATGCAGAGGGAGTTAATTGACACATGTTCTAAAGCATCAAAAATCATCTATTTTTTACTGCTCAGATCTATATGACCAATATTCACACCAGGTAATTTCCTGAATAAATTAGGACATATTTGCATTTTTAGCCATGATGTCACACTATGGGATTCTTTTTTAAATGTGGTTTGTTTTTTGATTATTTCCAAAAGTAAAAACCAAAACAGAGCAAGCAAGTGTTAAGGATTTTGAATGGTTATCTACAAAAGAAGTTTCCTCTAGCATATCAAAGCCACATGTTCTGCAGAAGCACCAATATACCCGTACCAAAGTACTGAAAGCAAAATCTAAACTATCAGTGAAATAACAATGATACTTTTCCAAATATTCAGGTATCAAAGAAAGAGTCAAGAAAAATGTAATGAAAGAATAAAGAAAAAGCCTAAACAAAAAAGCCACACACTACCTTTGGGTTGAAAGCCAGCGTGTGTAATGGGAGCCCAAAGGGTAATATATTCAGAAAGCTGTAAGTGCCTGAAAATGAAGGCTTCGAGTGAAAGCGCCCCTTGAGTCATAACTCTGGTGTCACAAATGTAAAGCTCTCATCTTCTTCCTGTGTCCTCACTATTATCCAAGCACTAAGTGCCAGTTAAGATGTAAGAGAGCAGGAATTTTCAGTGGGCTGGAAATCTGCTTTTGTCACCTGTTTTCTTATATATAGGAATGTTAAGAACAAAATTACAACTTTGTCCTCGGTTTGAACTAATCCTCAGTTTACTGCGGCTGTGACAACCTTTTAGGGAGACACACTGTGAAATGAAATGATACCTCAGCACTCTAACACACCAGAAGTGTCCTTTTTTTCTACTAGAAATAGCAATTTCAATATTAATACAAGAAAGATACAAGAAAGGTTAAAGCCCAGATCTATGATAAAAGTGGGAAAGGAGAAGATTAGTGAACAAGCAGGAAGGAATACCCGTTCAAATTTCTGGTACTTTTTGTTGTATTTTGAGGGCTTGTAGATAAAACGTAACTGCCTGGAGCCAAAGAGTTCCTTTGCTTTACAAATTTTGTTACTAAAATTATAATACTTTTTATCTAACTATTTTACACAGGAGAAAATTAAAGTGTTGCAAAAGGAAATGATTTATGCAAAAACTCCTCCTCACCCAGAATTTGGCATTATGTAGTTCCTGTAAGAACATTCACATTGATGTTTTCAGTGCTCTTTCAAGAATAAGATACTAATCAGAGCAAGCAAAAGAGCAGACTGTATGCACTAGGTTAGCAGTCAGGCTAAAGCTACTGGTTGCATTGCTTCATAACTGGATGCCTACAAGGCTCCAGGCATAAGGGACAGTACAGATTTGAGCAGAATACCTGAATTTTGAACTGACTCAGTCTCCAGAGAAGGCGCATGAAGAAATTTGGATTTGGATCCACCCTACTCTAGACAGTGAATTCCTGAATTCAGTTCCTCTTTAAGTGAAAATACTCTTTTGTTGCAATTTCTGGTATGGGTACAACATCTTATTCTCTTAAAACAGTAACTGATGTAAGTGGTAAATATATATTTTGAGGTACTCATATTTAAATAACATTTGTTCACTGCTTCTACGAGGCATAAATGTAGCTGACTAGGCAGGACAAAAGAAATAGAAGAATACAAAACTGGGTTTACACAAAGATATGTAGATCAAAATACACTATAACCTACTTGTTCAAGTCAAGGTAAGCTAAAACATTAAGTTATGTTTTGGGGAAACTTCTTACCAAGTTGCTATATGTGGGGTCCCCTACAGCCTAGGATAACTGGAAGATCAGGTGCAACTCAGCTCCGCTATGCCTTCTCCTCATTGCCTCCCTCTTCCGACATGCTAACACAGGAATTACCAACCTGGTTTCCCTGGTCAGAAAGGACTCTGCACATTCAGCCATTTTCAGGAAATGTTTTTTTCCTTCACGCTACAGTATAAGTGCATTATTAGCTCAAGACAGCCCATTACCTTTTACCACATTACTCAACTTTCTATCCAGCATTTAAGAACCTGGTGTACAAGAAGTGATAGCTCATTTACAGACAAGTCTGTTTATCGAGCTAACTTGTTTACTGCCATTTCACATGGCTTTCAAAGGGACAAGTCACCCCACTCTCTCTTCTCTGTCCCTCTCACTGTAACTGTAGAGATGATTAATATGGGAGACAACTCTATTTTCAAGTACTCTATCAAAAAAGGAGTTCCTCTATGTGGGAAGAACTCTTCAGTCACTGTTTAGCATGAGCTGGAAAACAAAACAGCTCAGTCCTCATCTAGCCATGATCATTTTCTTAGGGAACAGTCTAGATCATTGTACTTAAATTTTTAATCCACATACACTATGTCTCTTCTAGAGAAAGTCATCTAAAAACATCATCAGAACGTTTCAACTATACTAAAGACAAGATCTAGCTACTTCTTAGACCAATTATCAGTCTTACATGGAGCTTTCTGGGTTTTTTGTTCACAGTAAAATAAAGAACTGAAGCTTAGCACCCAGTCTGTTCTTAACCCAAAATATTTCTGTATTCTCCACTCTGTGAATGAACTAGACAATAAAATCCTTCGGTCACCCCCAAGGAAAGCACTCAAACAGCAGTCATGCATCCATGCATTCGCGTACTGTCTTCTAGTTCCTCAATTTCACACTTTGATGGAAGCACACAGTAGCAGCAAGTTTCAATTACTCACTTCTAAATTACTTACCGGTATTGTTGAGCCTGGATCCCAGTTTCTGCTATAGAGACAATATCCTTTTGAATTTTCTACTGCTGTGTGGTTTTGCCTTGCTAACCACCTAAGCATCACCAAAATATACAGATGACATTATCACAGTTTTGAACATAGCTTTCCACATCCTAAAGAGACATATTACAGCAGGAATACAGCAACTGACACATTATTTATTACAAATCAAATAAATGGGGCAGCCTCTCCCAACGAATAAAAAAACCTCTTCCTTTAAACTTAGACGCAATGAAATGCATCCTCTGCTGCTATGAATAACGACATAAAGCAATCTTTTAAAATACTAAGTGGGTGCTATATATCTTCACACCCACTGAAATTGCAGTAACGCCGTGAAGTTTAGTGCAGTACAGTTAACTCACTTTTTGGCTCATTGGTTCTGTGAGCATCCTCCCCATCCCCTGAGAAGGAGAAGGGAAGGAGCACCTGAGGAAGCATGGTTTGTAAGGTGTTACTAGCGCAATCCCTCCGTTGTTACAGCGGCGGCTACCCAGGACGGCCTTTAGCCCCAGAGCCATTGCTATGGCAATACATGCAGACACAGTCAGAGTTAAACTGGCTCTCTTATTTCCCACAGAAATGGCTAGTGACCAAGAAGTCTAAGATCCAAGGCTGGCTTTTCTCTCATTTTATGTTCAGGGAGAAGAATAATTGTATTCGGTATGTAATGGTCATCTATTTTTCCATTTACCCTCTTAATCCAGGAAACAAAGAAATGTTGAAAAATGTCTGCCGCTGGAGTTCACTCAACGTTTTCTATAATTATCCCTGCTGAGAAACTCATTTTAGAGAGGTTTTTTTTCCACAGAGAAGGGAAAACAGATTAATTCCTTGGCAACAAAATTCTAATTAATCAAAAATATGGCTCTATTCATTCTTAGCTTCTTCATTACAATAAAATATCAGATGTTTACTGCTGAAATTATAGTCTTGATTCAATGTAAAATCTGATGGCTCTTAAGATCTAATTATAAAAATAAGAATTAGGTTTATTGACTCTGCACAAGTGTTTATCTTGATCTGTGATCACCGGTTACAAAGACAAATGGTCTAAGTAGAGGCAGGACTTTCTGCAAACAATTGCAGAAACGTGCTTATCTCTAACCCGATAGACTGCCAATCATCCCAGCAAATAGTCTCTACTTCAGCAGCAGAGAACTGGCTTTGTACCTCTGCAGCCTCACTGAAACAATTACGCAAAGGAAAACAAAACTTTCAAGAGCAATCTGACCTGTATATAAAGGCCATTTGGGGCACTACTCTTGCTGCCACTGAGGTCACCGCAGAGGCCCTACTTTTCGGTATGTTCAAGCTTTCATCATGTCTACTCCAATATAAACAGTAGCTTTCTGTGCTAATACACCAGCTACTATGTGACTCCATTTTCTCTGCAAGCCACATCTCTCTTCTATTAAAGACAATGCCAATATTCCCAGGACTGGGAGCTTTTTGTCTTTTTAAAACTCAAAGAATTTGGCCCTGTGTTCCTAGACTATCCAAATCTCCCATTCAAATCAAAACATAACTCTGGTTTTGATTAGTGTATTTCGTTTACTTAAAATGTGTCTGCAACAGTTAGTTTGTACATACTGCAATTCTTCAAGGAAAAATGTTGAGTCTTACTTACCTGATAGTGTCTCTCTCTGATCAAAGTTTGCATATAAAACCCATCTGTTGAGAAGTGAAATCAAGACCAGCAGTACTGCTTACCTTTTCACTTTTTCACTAGATTTTTTGAATCTGGTGGACTGGAAATGAGAGATTTGTCTGAACCTTGCCTTTTTTTAATCTAAAATAAAAACCACCCCAGGTTTTTCCTTTTCGTAATGTAAAGACAGTAACTTGAATAAACTAAGAAAGTGATGGATATGCTGACTAAACACATAAAGGGGACATATTCTTGTACCTAGGAGCTCAGGAAGCAGTGACAAGCTGAGCAATTAACATATTTCGAGTCATTTCATGCTCATGCAACTTTTGGAGCACTTAAACACCTATGGAGACAGGCTAGAGTTAAAAGGTTTGCTTCTAGCACCTTGTGGCATTGAGGGAGGCTGGATCTGGATCTTGATGTGATCTTTGCATGGGACCGCCTTGTTCCTGTAAGAAAGCCTATATCCCGCAACCAAAGGCTTACATAAATTCCTACCCTTAATTTTGGGATGCTTAGATTCAGGACTAAAACTTAAGTGATTTAAGATTATTTGGGTTAGGGCCCTGCTGATATGTCTAGTACCGAGGAGCCACAACTTGCATTGACATTGCAGGAAGTCAGAGTGGCCTGATACTTCCAGAACTCGTCAGTATTAAGGATCAGACCTAGATTAGACTTGGTTGACCCAAGTGCAATAACTTTTTTTTCAAATAAAAATGTCATTTTCCATTGAGAAACACATATGAAAACATTACCATGAAAGGAAAGCATAACTTAATACCCTTGTACAGACAGCTAGAAGAGCATCTTTTAAACAACTTAAAACTGACTCTTTTCCCAATTCTTTCACTCTCTCTAATATTAGCATATGAGAAATTCATTACAGTGACATTTACATTGTCAACAAAGACCAAAAGACTGTGGATATGATCATTTTGATTTACAGCACTACTAATCGCAAAAAAGACCAAATTATTTACTTGCAATAGCATGTATAGTCACGTAAGTATTTTTTTATTAGGATAGCTACTAAGTGCAATTGGTTTTCTTATATTAGGTGGTAGAAATCAAATGACTGTCTCTGTTTATTAGCTTGTGGCACTTTACCAGAATACGTAAGCTCATTTTTAACCTTTTTACTCTGTGAAAGCCTTGCTGATTTTTCTTCTCTTTTTATTTTTTAACATGCATTGTATTTGCCAGCAGAAAACAAACATTACTATTCGTGGATAATATCTTCATTAAATAAAATATTTAATGGCCATAAACTACTTTTAAATATGCACGTTCAAGTTTCTACACCATTTAGCGAGGTATGCCTTGAGATTAAAAATAACAATATGTATATTGTATAAAGGAAACTATAATGTTTATAGCTTTTTTCCCCTGTTATTTGAAAAGAAGCTGTTATATTTTCTGTCAGCATAAAATCTAATATTCATGTCCTACTGGCAAGCAACTGAAAGGGAGCCACTTCTGTACCAGCACTCTGCAGTGTACTTCTGTACATTGTACAGTTGCACCATGTTTCTAAAGGTAGATGCAGATTTAGGCTGTAATGAGGTTGGTTTAAGTTTTTTTTTTGGTTGTCCTATCTTCTTATCTCAGAGATAAGCTTGATGAAAAGCAATGAGGACATATACATTCAAACTTCTATTATTGCTAGCCTTGGGGTGAACAACAGTAGCATAAAATGGCTCTATTTCCAAATCTGATGTGCTACTTTTTACAGGTATGGACACAGAAAAGCGACGCAACCATTCCCCTTCTTTTTCTGCATTTACTTTTTCCATTTAAGTCATAAGTTCATCAGGTCAGACTTAAGAACATATGTGGCCCACACTACCATTGAAGCTGAGCAGCATGCAATCTTTAATGCATTAATTCTCATGATACACCTACAAATTGCTCTTATTCTCATCTTACACAGGGGGAATAGAGACACAGACTTATTAATAGTTAAGCTGACAAGAGGAGCAAGGCATACTAAGGCAACGCTCAACTTTTAGTCATCTCAAGCCTACTGAAATCCCAGATCCCAAGTTACGGGCCTCTTCAGTGCAGGGTCAGCCACAGGCAGCTGGTTCCACATCTAATATCAGTGAAGAAAAGGGGAAGTGAGAAGCTTAAGCCTCACCTCTCTCACACCTCTGTAATTTTAGGCTCATAAGCTGCACCCTCTCCTCCTCAGGATTTTTCAGTCTAAGCCATCTTCTAGAATTCAGCAACACCTGCTTTTCCCCACAAAATTCATCTAGAAATCCTTCCTAATAAGATGCTTGAAATTCTTCTCTACACAGAAGAGTTGAACTCCTCTCTCCGGAGGGCCTGGCCTTAACCACTTGGAGAATATTCACCACTCTTTCTGTTGAAGCGCTTTCACTTGAACAGCATAACTGAATTGTCATAAGGTCAGAGAAATAAAGATATCATAGTTGAAAAGTGAGGG
Source organism: Struthio camelus (assembly GCF_040807025.1). Taxonomy (NCBI): domain Eukaryota; kingdom Metazoa; phylum Chordata; class Aves; order Struthioniformes; family Struthionidae; genus Struthio; species Struthio camelus. Next base: position 32,043,259 of record NC_090946.1, read on the forward strand.
CACACACCTGCCATCCATACCTACACTAATCAATATATAAGTATTTTGTGTTAAATATTCACTGGAGTTAGAATCAGAAACACCCTCTCACAGATGAAGGTGCTGGGATAGTCTTGTTCTCTCTCTTCTGGGAGGGATGTTTCGTTATCCTTAATATTCGGCATGCAGATTTAAAATAATCTTAGGCATAACCAGAAGCAGCTATTTGGGCATCTAGGGAAGCTGGGGTAGTGCTGAGAAGGGATTTAGCATCTAAAGTCCACGATCAATTGTGAGCTGGGCAAGGATTTTAAAAGCTCTAAACACAGCTTTCAAATAAGCACCCCAACTACTGGCCAGTCCTTCCTGGGGTATTTCGTGGCTGTGAACAGGGCATCAAAACAGAGTCTTTATTTCAGCTGAAGCTTCTGGGTGTTCCTGTAATTCAGAGAAGAAATAACAAAAGCAAATAGGTGCAAAAACAACAGGCGCCAATCCCTCCCCGCTGACGAGTCCTTGGCCACGGTGATTTCACCCAGACTGGCGCTGGGACCCATCAGGTGCGCACCGGCTGCCGAGCAGCGCTGTACATTACAGAGCTCCACGAGGAACGGTTTCCCTTTGGCGGGGAGCAATGAAAAGGCGCCTCTTGATTGAGAGGATGCACAGCGAGCTGCCTTCAGGATAAACAGCCCTTGAAAAAGGTGCTTACTTGACTGCTAGCCATCTATTATGTGCCACGTCAGGAGCAGGGCGTGCCGAGTGTCTCTCCAGGCCCCCCCGTCATCTTAATAAGCAACTCGGTATTGTGCTTAAATACCATACCTGGCCCTCCAGGGGCAAAAGGAGTAAACTCTGCAGAATCGAGGGTACCTGACTGACAGGCAGCATTTGGACTGCAGCCAGGAGGGAATTCACAGCAAAAACCTGAGTTAATCATAATCTTCACAGGATGCAACATTTTCCCGTATCAGATTATTTGGAAGAAAAAAGGCTTTGTTAAAACACCACCCATTCATTTGCCTGCATTCTCCGGGGCGGGGGGGGCAAAACAAAACCAGACAGTCGAGAAATGAATATTCAAATGCCTTTAAAGTTTCTTTTTTTTCTCCTCTGTGCCTTAGCAAGAAAATATCCTCAGGGAATTATTTTCTGTGAAGAATTGATGAGGCTGCCGAAGACAGCACATAGGATTTTATTTTGATGGGCATGCAGCAATGTGTGTATTTATCGTTCTCTGTGCCTTCTCGGAGCCTGAGCATTAGTGCATTATACTGTCTACGCCAAGGACCTCATCTGGAACATTATAATGCACAGAGGGCACCCAAAATGTATTTGTCTACTTATTGGCCTTAATTGCTGGGCTTTTAGCAGGAATACAGTGAAAAAGTAATAAATTCAATTTTTTTTTTCAATAATAGAGGACTAAATCATTTTCTCATACAGTTCTAGGTTTATTTCTATTTGACTAAATACTTTTTTCCAGTGAAAGAGTTCTGAAAAAGTGAAAATGACTTTAATCTTTTGAGAAAAAAAACCCTTAAATACTTGACGTTAGCAATATTGTTCATTTCTCCTGACTTCTGTGATATTTTAGTTAAAACCTTCTTTGCAAGGCTTTGGTAAATGACATTTTACAATTGTTGTAGTAAAAAAATAAAATGTTGATTAATAGCAACATGAAATTAAAATAACAATTAAAAACAAGTTTTGAAAAACAGTGCTTCAAACATTTTGTCTACAAAATAGTATTCAGTTATTTCACGAACTGAAACATTCAGGGGTGAGGAACCCATTGCTAGAGGTTGGTATAGCCTTTGAAAAAGCTATAAGACTTGAGAAGATTTAGTCATTCCTCTTCCTTGCTCTCTTTTCCCCTCACCTTCATCAATTGTGCTGGTTTAAAGTACAGTTTGACTTCCATTAGAGTTTAAAGCACTAAGTACTTTCCACTAATAACTCAAAACTCTGCAGAAAATCTCAGTCCATTCATAGGTTTGCATCACTTTCTAATAGCAGCCTAACAAGGCTCCAGACAGAATATGAGCTTAGTTGGGATTTCAACTAGAACAGCGTGGACAAGAATTTATGAATAAAACCCCCCTGACTACCTTCTGTTTGCAGGAGCGGATGCATTTGTCTGCATTTGCTATGCCAGCAAATGATACCTTGGTAGATTTATGCAGCAAGAGATGTAGTGAGAAAGTTAAAATGAACCTCTGAGCATATTTAAGGAAAATCAACTGTCAGAGAATAAGGCAAAGATAATTACTGTTGACACGTTTAATCCCTTTGTGGCAGAGGAAATAATTCAGCTTGCTTAAGATGCTGTATACAGAATACAGAAAGGTGCTCCAATAGAGATGGCATTTGGAAGAGAAGATGGCAGGTGCAAGTGAAGTTTATTTCAGATCTTGTGGGCTTTGTGTGGATTTACTACACTTGAGCAGTATTCTCTTAGGGGAAAAAGAAAAAGGTTATCTGTGCAGCATTGAATAGTTCCCACCACACACACAGGATACAGGAAGACTAGCTAATGGAAAGAAAAGTCTGGTTTCAGCTCATAACAGAATTTTGCTTTTAATTGTACACTGAAAAAAATCAAAATCCTCTGTTCCTTTTATGCCATTATAATGCATACCACCTCCAAGAAGTAAGCAATTTTTTTATAACCCTTTTTACAACGTGGAACACGCAGCATAGACAAACGAATAGCTAAAAGTCAAGCTCACTGGGAAAAAAATTGAGTGCAGGGCAAATGGTGCTGGATATCTCTGAAAAAGTCAGACTTCCTCAAAACGTACAAGGTCATTCAGTAAGTAATCCTTTAGACTAGAAAGATGGGAGAAGGAAGCAAAGAGGAATGCTGAGTCCCTCCCCGTTCAATACATTCATCAGTATAATCACAAACTTAAAGATAATTATAATCCACATTTGTGTTGTAGCCCAGGCAGCTATCATACACTTATTGCTGTGGTACACAAGAGCCTGCAAGAACACGCCTCGTGTGGATGGGATTATCTACGAGCAGGTTTAAGAGAGAATCAGGGCAAAACAAATGAGCTGTCCAAAGTTGGAGCAACAAAACCTTAATACGAAGCTGTAAGACGAAGAGATGGATGTAGTTAAAAATGCAGAGCTGACCAGAAGGTTTAAAGCAAGACGCGTGAAGAACAAATTCAAAGGAGCAGCCTTCAAATATAATATGGTAGGACAGTCCAGGGAAAGAAGAAGAAGGAATCTCAAAACAGACAAAAATTTCAAATAGAAAATAATACATTTTAACATTCTTGAACCAAATTTACTCCTTATGCAAATCCCCTGAAACTAGTTAGTTTACACCAGAGGAAAATATATTCTTTGGTGTGAATGCAGCAAAGCAACATTCTTCCAACTGAATAAATTAAGCCAAACCATTCTACACAAAAATATTGTGAATATATTCAGTTGAACCTGAGAAGTAAAGCGTGTCTGTACAACGTCAGCGTAGTTCGTTTTGTTAATCCTACAGTACAAAGTAGTCTGTGGTGCCATTTAATGTTCAATGTGTCATTTCTCAGCTAAAGCAGTGAAGGGAGATGGAATTTGTGAAATAATCTGCTTTTTTGAATGAAGATTAACTTTTGGGGTATGTTTGTGCAGTAGGCATCCTTTGGAAGGAAGGCTTTGATGCCACTTGTTGGCTTGCTGGTAAGAACCTAATAAAATCAGGTCCTAAGAAAAACTGATTCATAGACTTGCTTTTAGAATCCATGCAGATTCCACTACAAATCCATAGCAGAAAACATACAAAAATATGTAAGGTTTCAGTAGCACAGTCACTTGGGAAAATAAGATATTCCAGAGTCTCCTGCAAACAATATAATAGAAAGAACAGCTTTTACTACTCTGGCACATAAATCATTTTGTCAACTCCTTTTACTGCACAATCATTTCAAAATTTTTGGAAGGGGGAACAGTAATATAAGATACCATTTAATATCATATGTTGGCTTGACCAGGTGCAGTAACAGCTCTGTAGTGTCATAAAAGAGCTCATGATATCATCTATAATAACTCTGCCTGGTCACTCCAAGTAGCACTAGAAGACCACCTTTTTACGATAAACCACCAACGCCATCACAGCACCTCATAACTTCTCGGTCAATACACAAGCAGTATTGAGGCTTCTTGCCTCCGAAATATTTCTCCATCCCTCTTTTTTTATTGCTCCTTACTGTCTTCCCCTCTCTTTGAGCTTTCCTTTTTTTCCTGCCTTTCCAACATCAGCAGAAGGTAGTGCTAGGAGAATATATAATATGAAGCAGCTTGGGCTGATGGCTGCTGAAGCTTGCAGTATAGATCCCCGCACGACCAAGGTCCTCAGCATCCAACAAGTCCACAAGCTCTGCAGAAATGCTGCGGCATGGGCTGTGTCACAGTTAGAATAATCTCTTTTCAGGAAGAGCTGGCCCTTGAACTTCTAATTTCAGCTGGTTAGGTGTTCCCCTGAAGGTAATATAAATCTGATCCTAACCCTCTAGCTCAAGAACATGAGGGAAACAGGCCTTTGCTCCAAACTACACTTTAGATTTGGATCGGAAAAGTAATACCTACAAGAAAGACTTGTCTGTACGTTTCTCTTTGGCAAGCAGTATCCCTCTAATTTCTCAAATAGCTCACCCTTTAAACGGCCACAAGCCTTACCTCTCAGTAAAGAGATAGCTCATCTTTCAAATGCTGAAATAATTACATTAAATACACAGAAATAATTTAGATATCAGTCCCTGTAAAATGTTTAACTACAAGGAATAAAACGTCTGAAGTAAAAACACACTCGGTGCTCTGAGCACTAGATGCTGAGCAACAGTGCAAAGGAAGCGCCCTGCTGAAGCTCAAATGCATTTGATCCTGGATATATGCACATACATCTGTGCCATTATCTCCCTTTCCTACTAATTCAACTTAATAGAAAGAATATACCTGCAGAAGTGACAGAGCTAAACATTACATCTCTATTTCAACGTGCCATGTTATTAGTATTCTTCCAGTGTCATTTCTGGTACATGTATTAAGTTTTAATTAGTATTCCCTGAAAAAGGCATGGAATCTATTATTAAGCCATTGGAGGCATGTTTGCTTAGGAACACAGGGTTCCATAATGTTTTTTCCTTTCCAGCCTTCATCTCAGATTTTGACCCACTGATCTGAGTAGTTTCAGAAGATCATGTAACAACCGAAAGCAAATAAACTAAAGTAAAATTGAATCTGCTCTTTCAGTAATATGACTAAATATGATTTAATTTTACACCCAGACTAATGAATACAAAATTAGGTAAGGCTTGAGCAAAACATGTCACGGTTCCTTCTGGGTCAGGCACTGCCACCTACTGACCCCTGGGTGCTGCGACCTGCGCAGAGCTGCCTCGCACCACCGCTGCTGCCCTGAGGCACCGCTCCTGCACCCAAACTGGGACCCGCTGGTTATTAATCTCATTTCCACACCATAACCTCACTGGTTCCAGCGCAGGAAAGCGACAGCAGTGCCTCCTTTGGGGACCTACAGGCAAATGAAGTTGCACGCATCTCCTGCATAGCTGATCGTCTTCCACATACCCTGGGCAGGTCAGTAAACCACACGCTACTGCCGGCGGAGATACAGGGTGGCTAAAATATGAGAGCATTTTTGGACATTGTGGGTTTTTGTCTGTTGTAGTTTGTTGTGCTTTCCCTATTGCATACATTTCAGCTTAGTTTTTTTTAAAAAAACTTTAAAAGCCACTTGGTGCGATTATACACTACTCAAAACTATGCATGTCATTTTGCTGGGTAAATAATATGACATGGAATACAGCCTGCAAGCACATCTAACATGACCTAACAGCAAGTCTTTTTTTGTAGATACAAAGGAGTAAAGAAAACTGACCTCTAATGAACCCAAGCGTTTTAAACCACTTTTGAAAGAGTCAGAGTCCCAAGTTATATTCATGTTCTTGATAACTTTATTTGTAGTTCTGAAATTAAGGTATTTTTGTAACAACATTACACAGAGTAAAGATGAGAACAAAAGGATAAGTATTATAAATCTAATTACTATAGCATTTTGAAGTGACTGAAGAGATTAAGCATTCCAGAATAAGGAGAAAGCTGTGGTTTCTGACTTCAGAATACTGATTCTGAAGTATCAGAATCTACTCTGCTTTTTATTTTATTTTTAAAAACTTTTATTCAATAAAAGAATCTCACTATCTAGACTTAAAATATAAGGCTTTCAAACACTTCCTCCAATTCTGCTGGGAGATTTCTGAGATTTTTGAGGGTATGCTTATATTGTGAACTTCTTGACTGGAAGTACATAACTGCAGAAGACTGTAATTTCTCCTAGAAATCCACCAAACATCAGAATTAAATAAACCAAAATGAAGTGCTTAATATAAGACAGGTGTCTATTGCCTTTAAAATTCACTTGAACGAAAATGGAACATTACAAGAAAACATAACGATTAAGAGACATGTATTCAATAAATGGCAAGCACTTGTAAGGATTTCTACAAACAGCATTTCCACAAAGGAAGCAGATGCCCAGCTTCAAGCACTCTCCCGTAAAGCTTACACAGATGACTATTACAAATTCAAAACCCCAGTCCTGGAAAGAACAACAAAATAGTTCCTGGAGGAAAACAACCTGAAATTGAACAATCAGGCAGCAAGGAAGAAACCTACTGAAAGGTCAGTTTTCTACAAATCAGAGTCCTTTAGATTCATGTAAGTGATTCTTTTTTTTTTCTTTTTTTTTTTTTTTTTTTTTTTTACTTTTTTTACTTTTTTATTTACTTGTAAATTATATTTGCACCCCAAATCCAGTTCAGTTTCCGAGTAGACAGTCAAGTCAGTCACATTGCACAGCATAACTTGTTTTGTGATTCAGCACACAGCTATTCCCTACAGGACACAAACACATGAGCCCCCCGTCTAAGTTTGTCCCCTGAGATTAACAGTACGTGAAGATCTGTCCCTGTAGCCATTCCCAGAGCATAAAGAAAGCACAAACTTACAGTGTAAAATATATAGAGACATATAAGGGAGCACAAAAATGCTATGGAACAACCGCATTTTTTTCTTGCACTAGTTCAAATTCTGATCTTTTATTTTCCAATTCAGTTTGACAGACATACAGCATCACATCCATAGAGCATACAAGCACAAACTGTGCAAGTTTGATGCCTCGTAATCACATCAGGATTTTTCACAGAAGTACAGCTCTAAGCTGAGCATGCAAAGCAAAGCAGACTCATGCTTTCTGCAGTAAAGTACACAGCTAACACTGCTACAGGAAGAGGAGAACATCTGCGGACAAGATTAAGAAGGCATGCTTAACTTCATTCAATGCAGGCAAGAAAAGTATTTCAATTTACATATTCCTCACTTATTTACCGTGTTTCATACGATCCTCATTTACCATTCATTGAATTTGGCTAAACCATTAAGATATGTCATACATAATTCCTAATCCACATGACAGTGCTTTAAGTAACTTCAGTTCATCTAACACAGATAAAATTACACATTGCTCTTCAACACTGATTCCTGATTTCTTGATTCAGCACATTCTCTGAAACTAGCAAGTCTCCCACATGAGCATCATCACGCAAAAGTTTCAAATCTGTGCATTAAAAAACATATTCAGAAGTTGGCACTGTTGCCTCCAGTTTCTGTGTTGAGGGCCATACATCCTTTAATCCCACACATTTGCCTTTAAAAGGCATCTCGCAGAGAAAGTCAGCGCTGCTTCTTATACCTAGGGCTACAGAGATCAAGTCAAGCAAGAGCAGAAGGAAACACAAACAGTTTCAACTGACAGCTGCAACTGAGTAGACAGACAGACTGCTCACTTGCCTGCACCACGTGCTTATATATATAATCTCAAAAAGGCAAAAACAGTAGTTAAGCAAGGAATACGTAGGGAAATGTGTAAGGAAAACCACAAAAGAGGCACACAAGTTACTGAAGCAGAATAATTATTTCAATAGCTGTTCTGTTAGGATTTTTTTAACTTTTACTTAAAAATACCTCATACAGTCAAAACGTACAGACCATAAGGCCAGCTTTGAGACTAATGCATAGATGTCCTCTGAACAAAGGGCATGAGAGATATTACCATATGTTTGAAAAGAGTTCATGGGTTCTTGATTAGGGGATAAGTATAATTTTCAAAGCTCAGCATAAATGAAAAAAAAATCAAGGATAGCTTTAGTGTAAAAGCCTTCCCCCCCCTAGTTTGTCTGACTTCTGAAACACAAGAACATGCTTATTATTCATCTAAGTAACTCCATATCCAGCAAAGATGGTGTTATGTGTCCTCATTTTCACAAAAAGCTCAGCATTTTTAAATATTTATAATTGCACTTGTTGTGAAGCATACACCCATTTTAGGTTACCAAAACATGTAAGAATTATACCTTCTAGTGCACCTTTAACAAAAGCAAACAAATATACCAGAAATGGATTACTATATACAATGGCTAAAGTACTTTTTAAAGTGAAGAAAATATGTATCATAAGATTTTGGCTCTTACATGGCTGGCAATACCAAAGGAGGACCATTACTTGGATAATTTTTCAAGCTGAATTTACCCTATTTCAAAGACTTACTTTGAGAAAATTACCAGGTTATGTTTAAAAGCTTTTCTCCTCACGGGATAGTCACCATCCTAGCTCTAGTAGAAAAGGGTGCCCCGTGTAGAGCATTTTATAAAGCTCAGATGCCTACTTGACAGATAAAAATGTTGCAATATCCATGTGATAAGTGGTATAGCTCATCTTAATACCAGACAGCTGCAGAACCTTATCTCCAGGGGCATTAAGAATGCCCTTTTCCTAGAGGGTAAACAGTCTGCGATCCCACCCCGCAATCAGCCATGCAATGAGTGAGTTATTAAGTTGTTTTTTTTTTTTGGGGGGGGGGGTGAAGGCAGCTAAGTGCTTTTTCTCGCAGTTAAGAAACCAGTCGCATAGGAGGGGTTTGAACCTCTTTTCAAGATCGGGCTCTGCCCGGGGTTATTGCGAGGCGCCTTCCCGGGCCGCGCAGGGTGCCCGGGAGCGTGACCCGGCGAGCAGCCGGCCGGGCGGCGGGGGACCGCCGCGGACGCGGGCCGGAGGGCGGTCGGAGGCAGGGATGCCGACGAGCAGGCTGCCGCTTTTCTGAAGGGAGCGCAAGGCAGAGGCCCCCTCCAAGCGGCCCCGAAACCGGCGCTGGGGGCGCAGCCGCACCGGCCAGGGCCCAGCTACCGGCCGCCCAGGGCAGCCGCTCCCCGGGGGGCTTCTCCCCCTTTCGGGGGCGGGGGGGGGGGGTGTCGCTCCCCCAAAGCGTGCGCGCGACGGGTTATGACCGGCCCGGGACGCTGCGGTGCCAAAAAGTGTCCCTAACGCTCGTTAACAACAACAACAAAAAAGGGCAGGAGATAATCGGCTTCACTAAACCAATTACGGCCTCTTCCCAGCCTTATCTCGCTAATCCCCTTCCACAGCCTCGTAACGCACCGCGATTTCACGTCGCTCTCCCGCAGGCGGCGGCGACGAGCGCGGCAAGCCCGGGGAGGCCCTTCCCGGCCGCGGCGGCCGTTGGGGCAGGGCTCCCTCCCCCCCCCCACCGTCCCGCCGGCGACCGTTGGGGCAGGAAGGCGCGCGCGGCGCTGCCCCCTCCCGCGCGCGCCCCGGTTCCCGCGCCGCGAGCCCGCCAACCCCCCCCGCCCCCGGCCCGGCCACAGCCCCACCTTCCCCCGTCCGGCGGCGGCGGGAGGGAGGGAGGGAACGCCGAGCTGACGCCGCTCGCCGATTGGCTGGGCCGCGGCGGGCACCGCGCGCCGATTGGCTGGGCGGCCCACGCCCTGCCGCGGCGGCTCAGCGGGTTAAATTCAAATCGGCACCGAGCGGCGCCGGGAGCGAGCGAGCGGGCGGGCGGTGGTGGCAGAGGCGCGCGCGCCAGCGGAGCCGCTGCCGGTCGGTCGGTCGGTCGTTGTCGGTGCCGCTGCCGGCCTCTCACGCGTATCGGCGGGGCGGCGAGCGGGCGAGGGCGGCAGGCCGCCGACCCCGACCCCGGCGGGCTGACCGGCCGACTAAGGCGTGGCGGTGGCGCCAAATGTTTAAACCGGATCCCGGAAGGGCCCCGCCCGGCGCTGGCGGCCAATGGGCGGCGCGGGGCGGGGCGGGGCCGTTGGGCGCGGGGCGCGCGGGCCGGGCCGGGCCGAGCCGAGCCGAGCCGGGCCGGGCCCAGAGGCGGCAGGCGGCCGAGGGGGCGACGAGGGGCTGCCGCGCCGCGCCGCTAACGCGCCTCTCTGCCATCCCCGCGCAGGGCCGGCGCGACCTGCGATGAGGAGCGCCGCCTGAGGCTCCCCGCCGGCGGCAGGATGCAGCGGGCGGAGATGGGCGCCGGCGATAAGGTATTCTCTGCGTTGGCCTGGCTGTTTTCGCCTGCCCTCAGGTGAAAGGCCGGGCCCGGCCGGCGCCTCCTGGCGCGTCCCGCCGGGCTTCGGCCGGGCAGGAGGCGCGGGCGGCCGCCGCCGCCCGGTGACCTCTGCGCGGGCAAAAGCGTTGAAAACGCCGGCTTTTGGTGAGCGAACGCGTCTTGGCGTCACTTTAATTCCTGTCCTCGATGGAGGTACCTAAAACTTTACCTGGTGACGTCTATCCACAAATTTTGTAATGTCTTTTTTCTTTTTTCTTTTTTCTTTTTTTAATAAAAGCTGTTTAGCTCGTTCTTTATAGCTTTTTGCTGCGGCTTAACATTCATTCTGACTTTTTTTCCCCTGGAGGGAAGTAAAAGGAAAAATATCTCCAAATACCATGTACTTCATGTAATAAGACAAAGGCGCAGTGTGCTAACTGGTTTCAGAGAAGGCTTCACTGGTTTAATGCAAGACTTAAGATCGCTGAAGACTGTAAACTGGCTTTGAGCTACTCAAAACATTAAACCGATCTTTATTCTGCTCAGACTATTATCGACCGATGGATTATGCCCAGTATTACCACTTTTGGTTTTTAACATCACAGTTTCCCTTTTTCTTGATGTAGGAAAATCACTCTTCTGAGCCATATAGAAGCATACTGAAAACCCCTCTGAAGCAATCAGCTACCTCACATTCGGTCTTGACAGAGATACAGCCTGACTGCCAGCCTCTAACAACACCCCCAAAACTTAAGGAAATCCCTCCTGCAGATCCATGGACACCCACTTCTAACCTTAAAATGCTGATTAGTGCAGCTAGTCCTGAGATTAGGAGCCGAGAACAGAGAAGGGGACTGTCAAACAACACGAGTGAGGTCCTACAGGCAAAACACTGTTTGCAGGTATGTTGTAAAGGTATCATCTTTCTTTACTTTTTACTTAGGTGAAGGCTATGTATTCAGTACACATTTACTTTAACGTAATGCAACTTTTTCTTCCAGTTGTGACTTTGAAGTTATTACCATAAAAATAAGGATGTTGTCTTGTTACATAGAGCAGGCAATGATTTGCTGGTTTTATTTCACAACTGTTGAGGACAAAGGCAGAGGGTAGGGCTGACAATACAGCTGTCAAATACATATAATTATGTATTTATTGTGTTAAAAAATATCTTTTTCTTATTTCTGTGTAGGAGCAGTTATCTGGAGATGAATATGAAAAATCTCAACCAAGCCGCAAAGAGAAAAGTCTAGGATTACTGTGTCATAAATTCTTAGCTCGATATCCTAATTATCCCAGCACTGCCGAGAATAATTACATTTGCCTTGATGAAGTAGCAGAAGAGCTTAGTAAGTCTGTATATATACTACTATATACTTATTCATACGAATATGCCAGTAAGCCTGACACTGGTGTTTAGGATGTTTTTGCTCAGTAAAATTTTGAATGTGTACTGCATACTCCCAAACTTTCATTTAAACCCAGCTCTAAGCTCTCCATTCTTACAGCAACTGTTTTAAAGAGCTGAAGTTTCTTCTGTGACCTGAGTTGAGAAGCTCTGGATTATGTTTAATATTAAACATTAAATTATTAGAGATACCACAAATAACCCATTGCAGTTTTTTGGACTTAGGAATGATGGCTAAGATTAGGGGTTGCATTTTGTGATAGGAGCTAGCGTTTCCCAAGCTGAACCCACAATTTCTGGTCCAATCATGACATCAGAGCAAGAAAACACTTTCTGCTGTCTATGATAATTTAACCAACTTTCTCATTTTATATCACTGTGTAATTACACCAATGATCTAATGAGAGTCTAACATGCCAACTTTAAGCTCAAGTTTATTTCATGTGTAAGAGCTATGAAATTACAGTAGTCTGCAGATTATGAAACTGTTAATAGTTATAAATCGTATTGCTATAAAATTTTTGCTGTCAGTATATCTTCAGATATTTTGGGGGACACAGAAGAGGAGTGAACTACAAATCAGAACAAAATGTCTATTCCATTTCATTGTCCATACAAGATAACATAGTCAAAAATGAGAATTTAACAGACACAAGAGAAAAGGCCATTGTGTGTTTATAGAATAATATAAAAACAGATTTTTACAAAACAGCTGTCTATGATGAGTTTCTAAAATATTCAGTGAAGCAATCTAGAATTAATGCAATGAATGATTAACACTAATTGTAAATAATTAATAATAAACTAATTGAAAATGAAGTTTTTTTAAAGCTATATTGCCATTTGAGACCTTTCTGTTGTCTCTACTGGCAGCAGTAAGTTTTCATTCTTAAGGTGTACTTTAAACAAGTATAACTGTGGAAAAGCAAGTCATTGCCATATCTAAAGCAAGGGTTGTTTACTTTTTCATGCTAGCAAGATCTATAAGAGCAATTTTCAGGAAAATTTTGTAACGAAGAATTGGTTAAAATGACTTAGAAGTATAGTAATGGGGGAAATACAAAAAACTGATCCCTTTTATACGTAAACCATTATTTCAGGTAATGAAATGCATAACAAAAGCTATTTTATGTAGTAGATGTCATGCTCATGTGGGTTTTTTTCTTTTTTTTTTTTTTTCTATTTCAGATGTTGAACGTAGACGCATATATGATATTGTGAACGTGCTAGAGAGCCTACACATGGTGAGCCGCCTTGCCAAAAACAGATATGCTTGGCATGGGCGACATAATCTCACCAAAACCCTGCAGACCTTGAAAAAAGTTGGAGAAGAGAACAAATATACACAACAAATACAGATGATCAAGAAAAGAGAGTATGAGCATGAATTTGATATAGATGGTGAAAGAAATGAAGAAATGGCAAGATCTTTTGGCTCAAATGAACATTCAGAAATGTGTTTTGTTGAGCTCCCAGGGATGGAATTTCGTGCTGGTAACATTTCTTTATAATATCAGGAGTAATATGTGCCTGTAGTTATCGCTATCTATGCACTTGGAAAGAACTCTTATTGGACTTTTTTCTTAAACACTACTGTCTGAAAAGTACTGTAACTATTCTTGGTGGGAGGGAGTCCCCTACTCTTTTTCAATTGTCTTAATCATTTTATTCTTATACGAGGTGCGTGAGGTTGTTTGTTTGTTTGTTTTTAAACAGTGCAAGAACAAGGGCGTTCAGGTGAAACTATCAAACAATAGCATTTTTAATATAACATACAATTAAATTGTGGGATTTGTTATTTGTATCGCCTAATGCTTCAGTCCTTTCCCCTGTGTGCTGCAGCATCAGTAAACAGCAGAAAAGACAAGTCTTTACGAGTGATGAGTCAGAAATTTGTGATGCTGTTTCTTGTATCAACGCCTCAAATAGTAAGCCTTGAAGTTGCTGCTAAAATCTTGATTGGAGAGGACCAGTTAGAAGACTTGGATAAAAGCAAGTTTAAAAGTAAGTAAAATGCTGCTGTTGCTGTCTGCTTTTTGATCTTCTTTTAAATAGATATGTCAGCTGTCAGTTAAATGCAGTATTCTAATACAAGATTATAGATTGTAAAATACAGTGATCTCTTTCCTCCCCTAAATGTTTGAGTTTCCAGAAACTCACTGAACTCCTTACACAGTTTTTAATCAGGACCAACTTGTGCATAGTCATTCATGCACGCCAAAGAGAAAGGAAAAGTCCTTTAAATCGTTTCACCATGAAGTCATGTCTAAAGGGTACATACTGGTAACAATTTCTATCTTTTTTTCCTCAAGTGATCTGTCAAAGATTTCAGCATCGTTTCAGCAAAGATGTCCCAGCATCATGCAAATCTATGTTCTGGTCATATAACTTACTGTTTGGAAATCTAAACATATTTTGTAGAAGTCCTGTTAATCACTTGCCCATGAGAGGAAGCGAAACCTAATGTTGTAACTGCCAATTATTTCTTCATTCTCTTACCCTGCTTTCAGTTCCCCGCACACTTCCTCCTCTCCATTCAAATGAAAAGGTACTTCTAGGTCTAGGTCTGTATACCCGTAATAATTTAAAAGGTGCCTGCTCTTGAGGGACTAAGAATGAATTTTGGGTTTCATTGCAAATTTCATCCTTCCTTGATTCTCAGACAGACTCTGTTTGTGTGTGTTTGTTTGTTTGTTTTGGTGAAACTATCTATGGAATAAGAAAACTGATCCTCAACGCTTTCAGTTCATAATTTCCTTTCCACTGCATCATGGCAACATAGAGTGGGTGGGTGGCAAGTCACTGGGGTTTTTATGTTCTTGTTCTTTCTTCTTTCTCTGTTAATGTCTGTGTCTCACAATAAAAGCATTTTCAGGGCATTCCTTCGCTGTGTTTGTATTTCAGCTATCATGTTTTTAATGTGTTTTTGGTTAACAAGTGTAGTCCCAAGTTCTTTGACTTTCTAGACATTAGATTTTTGGTAGCAAAAACATTGGGTTAAGCACATTCACTTTGTAGTCGAATAATTCAGTTGTAATTTGACTGCTGCCTAAAACTTGCCCCTAATAGCTCAGCCCGAACAGTTAAGAACATGCAGGGTGATTATCCTGTAGCGTGTTCCTTTCCCACAGCTCCGTATTTACCCTTGCATGTGTATACCTGCTTCTTAAGCTTCTTATTTTCACTATTGAACTTGTATAGGTTTGGTCACTGCACAGAGCCTAATTACCCAGAGACTTGTTTTGAAAATGTTTTTCTACGTCTAGAGTAATACCTTATCTTTTCTTATCAGTATATTCTTTTTAGATGTTTTCTGTGTAATTCCATTTAAAATAGTAAATTTACATTGTGATATATTATTTCATAGTATAAATACCTATTCCCCAAAAATTGTTAAAGAAACTTTACAGGTTTTTGCACTGCTGCTGAAAGAACATCATAATATTCTTAGTCTGATGGATGGTAACATGTTAAAGAAACATAAGTGCTATAGTTCACAGTTGTTTCTTCTATTTCAGCCAAAATTAGGAGACTTTATGACATAGCAAATGTTCTCAGTAGCCTTGAGCTTATCAAGAAAGTTCATGTTACAGAGGAGAGAGGTAGAAAACCGGCGTTCAAGTGGACAGGACCTGAGGTCTTGCCAAGTATTCGGGGTAGGTATATGTTTCATTTTCTGTCCTGCTGATAACCTTCATTGTTTCTTTCTTTTCGGCTCTAGAAAAAGTTTTTTGAGCAAAAGATAGGGTAAACTAATCAAAAGGTCTTTGATAGTCACATTGCTGCACTTGGTCCTTGATAGCATAGCATACTAGTATTTCAAGGAACATCAAATATGTATCTCCACACAGTGGATGTTCTCTTACTGAGACTTCCACGTTTCCGTTTTGCTGCTGCTAGTACTCCAGTGTTTATAAACCAGGTTCAAATAGCTCCTTTTAATTACTGATGCTTCACATTATAAATCTTTCTTTTTTTTTTTTTTGCTTCTGCTTTTAGATACAAAACTTGAAGCCACCGCTACAACCTGGGTCCCACATATTTCAGAATCCATCACTTCCAAAGAGCAGTGTTCAAAAAATCTTTTTCCTTCAAGAGTCAAGCAAAGCTTTACTCGGCATCCATCTCTAATAAAGTTAGTTAAAAGCATAGAAAATGACAGAAGGAAGATCCAGTCTGCTCCAACCAGCCCAGTTAAAATAAGCACAAGTATGTAGCAGAAAACTACATTTCTATATCATTTTCTGAATATGTTCTTAATTCAGATGTAGAGTCTTGCATTAAATAGTCGAGCTCACTATCCTCTCATGGGAGTTGCGGGTGTGTGGGTATGCATGCTTAAAACATAAGCGTGTTCTAAGAACTGTTAAAAATAAGACAAGATGGGGGAAACAGTGCCAGTAAATCTGGGGCCTGACAAGATTTATAATGAAAACAAATCTAAAATGATCCACGTTTAGTGAATAAGCTGTGCAATTAGTAGATGCTCTTTTCAGTTTGAGGGATCAAGCCCAGCCGCAGCTTGAACAGTTGCAACAATGTAAATACATTCATTTAGATCTGGCCCAAATTCAGCATACCGCAGGAAACTGCTGTCTCCTCTTTCACACTGAACAAACTGGGGGTGGCGTATTATTTATTTGCAGTTTAAGAAGAAAAACCCTTTTTTACATAGCACTATTCTGACTTTTTGAGATGTATTATTGGCTACAAACGTTCTGTTTGTGTAGCGTAGCTGATTCTCTGTGAACTGATCTGACCCTGGTTTCTTGTGGAAATTCTGCTTTTTCAGGTTTTCCTATCTAAACTGTTCTGTGTTCTGTAAAATTGTCAGAAAATTTCCTATCAGTGTTCATGTTCTTGTTGTTTATCCTATTTAAAACTAAACAAACAAACAAGAAAAAAACCTTTGACCTGGGGCTTTACAACTGTTTGATGTAAGTTACCATGTGATTGGTCAAATCAAGTTTGGGCTGCAGTTTGATAACACGGAGTCTTACTGTTTTCTCATTAAATGTGTGTGCTGCATTAAATAATGCAGTCTCAAGTCCAAATTTAACTTCCAAGTTTGATGTATTATGGGTTTTGTTTTATTTTCCCCCTCCAACCAGGTAGTGATCAAAATTTATCAGCTGTCCCAAGTGACATGGCTCAGCTTGCAGCGATCTCTAAACATCAGCTAGAAGGACAATCAAAGTAAGTTTACACAAGTGTTATGGTGAGAAGCTTTGTTTTGTCCCTGGCCATTAAGTTTAAGCTATGCTCAGCTTGAGTTGGGCAATAGTCTCAAAATCAGTAACCCCTGATACTACGTGGTTTTTTTATTTATTATTTTTTGTTTAGTGGATAGAGAAGTACAAATTCATGTTAAGTTCTGGTTTGGCAAAACAGAATTTGGCAGGGTATTTCTGCATGAAGATGTTAAAACGTGCGTTGGGGGGTTGGTTTATTTGTTATTTATTTGTATTTATATTTAGGAAAGCAAAAGAGATGAAAATGAAATTGGCTTTGGAATGTAATCAGTCCTCCCCGGAGGCAGTCCCCAAACCTGAACCTCGCACTGCACCACTCGCTCAGAAGTCAGCTCTCACTCAGCCACTAGGTGTCTTGCCTCCAAGCCACAGTTCAGTGTCACCAATAATGCTACCTCATACTCATTCGGGTGTTTCATATGCAATATATTTGCATCCTTCGCAAGCCCACACTGTGACAACATACAGCCCAAGTTTCATGTTGCAGCCTTTACCATGTGCTAATGTGACTGGAATTAAAAGTATGAATTCAAAAGTACTGAATAAAATAACCACTGAAGAAGGAAACAATCACATAGCTAAGGAAGATCCAAGAAAATCTTTGACAGCTAACGAAAAACAAACTGTAAAACCTGAATCTACATCACAGAAGTGCCTTAAAAGATCACAAGCATTACAAGAGAATAGTCTGATTAAAAGGTGTAGGAGTGATGACAAAAGCCTTGATACTTCTCCGGTAAGTTAAGTTATTTTTTTAAATCCCATTTTATAGCTTAATGATGGTGCCACCTACTCTTCAATGTCATTTAGGATCCTATCAGATGATCTAAAATTTGTAAATTCTTTGTAAAGCCTGACTAGGGAGTAATCTTGTAAACACTTAATACTTTAGTTGACTTTAAGAGCATTTGTGCTACAGACTTGCAGAAACTTTACAATATGAAACAACATTTCATGTTGGCATTTGAGAACACATGTTCTTGTACCTTGGAAGAACAATTTTGGATGGTATGAAAACAGATAAAAGACAAAACTGAACTGTCTGCTGTTGCTTGTTGATGCAAATGTTTTGGTATTTTGAATAACATTACACTTGAAGAGATGACTGATTTGTTGAGCTTGCTCATGCTTGTTGTTTTTGTTTATTTGGTTTTTTTATAGTGAACATCACATAATCTTTGCTGGTATTTGCAAAGCACCTGGCAGAATATACAGTATAATGCAAATCTTTGAAAGGCTAACCTAGAATCAGGCTGTATTTTTCTTCTTTCCCACTCCAAATTTTTATTTCAGAAAAGATGTCTCAGTGGGTTCTGAGGTTAGTCAAAACATAACAACCTCTCCCCAAAACATTATCACGAGACTTAGCTGGGTATCAGGATATTTATGCATTCATTCTGTGGTAGTTCAGGTACAGAGGGGCTAGCAGCCACTCTTAGCTTTAATGGTGTTCGGAGGGAAAGTGGACATATAGAAGTTGATGGATGCAACGTCCCAAAATTCTGGTACCTTCTGAATATTTTTATCCAGTGTTGTAGGCAGCCAGTGTTAGGCTGTCGTAGTCTTAATAATAAGGTGTAGGAAGAGAATAAGACTGGAGAAACTGGGCCTGGTTTACTTTCCACCCCTCCCTCTCAGCACTGGGCTCAGTTGCTGACTGTTTTGTTGTACCTGCAAATTATTAGGCCGCTTTAAATTGTGCGTGGCAAAACAACCATGACACGTTATCGGTGCGTGCTGTGACAATGTCAATGGCATTAAACATCCACTAGCTGCAAAGGAGCAAGAGGGGATAACATAGAAGCAGTTGTCTGTACTTGTAACTGCAAATCTTTATAGCACAAACTTGAGAATCAGGAGAAAAGAGAAAGTTTGTTTTCTAGATTGTGTGCACAGAGAATTGTCATAGAAATGTAGCTTTTCTGACAGCCAGAAGTATTTACCTTTGTAATCTTAACTTTTTAAATGTATAAATGTTATTGTAGACATGTAATTGAGGTTGTAAAGTCTGTCTTTTACAATATCTGCCTATGTTTTTATGTACTTTTTTTTTTAAAGGGAGAATCCATTAAAAAGGAAAAACCACCTTCTAGTGGTTTGCAGATGAATGATGAAATGGACAATTTCCAGGAAGAGAGACAAAACAAAGCTGAAAAATTAGATCAAAATGTAGCAAGTTGCTGTGACCAGTGTAAGAGAGAAGGTATTCCAGAAGATGAGGACAGAAGCAAAACTAAACAAGAAATACCTGTAGCATTTGCCATTCCTGCTCATGAGGTAAACTTTCTGTCAGCATATCCTACCATTGCCGGAAAAATGCCGCTTTTAAGAGAGCTCTTTGCCAAAGAAACAAAAGTATAAAAGCTACATGTCTATGGATTAATTTTGGTTGAATTATTTTTCAGTGTGCTTTTCAAATCTTACTTACTGGAGGACTCTTCTATTTTGCATTAAGTACACAAATAAGAGGAAATGAACTGACTGGAATGAAGACGGTAACCAAGACTCACTAGATAAAGGCAGTGTTGAGATTCCATACCTTCCCAGTCCTTTGTTTGCACATATATAGTTTCAAATACTTTCATTTTCAACAGAACCACATAAAGCTTTTTATATTTTAGTAAAATTTAGTATTCTGCAATTTGACTTACTGCTGTGAAGAACTTGATTAAAGAACATTTTTGCCGACAAATACAGAACTTGTAAATGCAAATGGGCTGTCTTCCAGGATTTCTCTCACGAAAACGCAATGCAAGATTGAGGTGACATGATGATTACTGGGTCCAGATGTTTCTTTTGTTAGAAAAAAGTATTCGGTATCGAGACTTCTCTTGTGTCTGGTCTAATTGTAACGTGTTAATCTGGGATGGATTTCCAGCCCCTTACTGAGGATGTCAGCTGGGAATAGAGCCAGCTGACTTCTGCAGTGTGTGGCAGTCTTATTTTAAGAAGTGCTGCTTTAAGTCATCTGTGTCTAACTTCAAGCAGAAGGTAGTACAGGGCATGGAATATAGGATCCTGCGGATACAGAGGATAAAGAATTAAGGGCAAGACAACAGAAATGCAACTCTGGGGAAGGTTGCTTATTACATCTTTGAGTACAAGTGGTTGTCTTTCTTTTCCAGACTTTTTTTCCATCTGGCTATCTTATTCCTCTTCCTCAATGCACCCACCATGGCAACAAGGCAGGCTTTTCTAACAAAGAGAAAGCTGGAATATGTTCATTACAGCACACCACCTACAGCTCACCCATTGCTGGTGAGTATTAAATGAAATATACATCTAATTCTCTGGCTTGAAGGACTGTGGGCTAGACTTACCCTACTGAGGTCAAGATATCACACTGCATTGGTTTGAGCCTGAATTTTTTAATTAAAAAAATAATTATTTTAATCTTTTAATTTTTCATCTTTAGGTGTGATTCCAGTGACAGCATCTGAACTGAAAGCAGTTAACATTCCTGCTTTTCATATAACACCCTTGAATATAATGGTATCACCAACTTCTATAGCTGCTGCGCCTGTACTGAGTAACTCCTGTCTCAATTCAAGCAACACAAATTCTGCCCAGAATCCAAGTTCTTCAGTTCTGAACTTTACACTGCAACATTTAGGACTAATACCTACTGGTGTGCAAGTTCCCACAAATCCTGTTCTTCAGCACACGCCCGTCTCTTCAAAACCAGAAAATGTTAGCCATAGCTCAGAAAACATGAATTTGAAAGAAGAGAAGGTAAGTAAAAATATATTGCAACTTCCTGACCATGAGTTAAGTGGGAAATACAGTGCGGTAACGCCTTCACAACAGGTAAAAACTCTCAAAATTGTTTCCATCTTACTTTTTATTTATAATTCAGCACTGCCCCCAAAAAGCTGGAGTAACAGGCAATGAAGGCTAGCTTATGTGGAAGTGGAGCCAGTTTGGAGGAGTTGAAGGATGATAGGATGTGAAGAGACAACTGTCTTAAAGGCAAAATTTTGTATAGATTTAAGATGACACTTATTTACAAATTCTCCATTTGTTACTTCATCTTTCTTTCTCGTTACTCTCCTAACTTATTCTCAAGGTCTTGCATTTCACGTTGTCTTTTTTAATAGAACAGACTTAGTAGAGGATTTAAAAAAAAATTCCACAGGAAATCTGCATATTTATGTGATATTATATATTGCCTCAGATATGTTTGTACTAAAAAAAGGAGACAGGAGGGGATTACAGAAACAGATTTTCATTTTTAACTTTTATATATATTTATAAAAATATATAAATACACACACATATG
The DNA here is from genome assembly GCF_040807025.1 of Struthio camelus. Lineage (NCBI taxonomy): Eukaryota > Metazoa > Chordata > Aves > Struthioniformes > Struthionidae > Struthio > Struthio camelus. The sequence continues at coordinate 32,064,600 of NC_090946.1, forward strand.
CACAAAATATACACATATGTATAAATAAAAATAGATCTACTCTTCTCAGTAAAGAACTGTTAGGTTTTTAAATTTCAAAAAAATATGGAAACTTAAAGCTAGAATTCACTTTTTTAAAATGAAAGTAACTTTCTCTCTTTCTCATGTTTTTAGCTAAGTGTTCCAAAGGAACCCCAAGAGCTCCAAACAGTGAAAGAAAACTTTTTCCGCACACCAGGAGGGCCAAACACAGTATCTTCATCTTCTGGAAATTCAGATGGTACTGATGGAATTTCTCAAGGAACCTTGTATATTCCTCAAAGGAAACTTGAAGTGTCAGAAGACTAATTTTGGGATATCGTGTTGCTGAATGTGTTAGCAGGCATAATTACTGATAACACGCTGCATGCATCTTGGATTGCATGATGGACAGTGTTTGTTTTGGACATGTATTGGCAAGACCTCAATACTGGAATAGCCTTAATTAATGCTTTAGAATTAAAAGCAGCTCTTAATGAGAAAGTTAATGTCTAATAATTTTTTGAAAAGGCTTACCTAAACTATCATAGCAACCAAGTTATGTATCTAATGTTTTCTGTGTTGCTTTTCTGCTATGCAAAGTAAGCTGAAATTAACTTTGTACAGAAAGGTACAGTCTATCACTCAGTACATATTTTGCACAAAAAAAGTACTGTGAGCATGTATATATTTTATGTCTTAACAAAAAGGCCATAGTTACAATTTCTTTTGTGCCTATGTTCAATAATGCTCTTTTGTAAAGTTAGTAAAAACAACAAAAAAATGAAATCTTAATCAAGTTTATGTAAGTTAAGAATTATTTATACTGTATTTTTAATCAATTTGTTCAGATTAAACTTACATCAAACTGTCAAATTTTGACAGTTTTTTGTTTAATCAAATTAAATTACCAGCGTTAAGTAATACATTGTACATTCACTGGAATCTCTTCAATTTTTTGGCCAGACAAGGATATCTCTATGTTCTGAAGAAAGAGAAAATAGTATTTCATCAGCAATAGATTTAAATTAAAGTAACTAGATTAGACTTTCTGACTTATCACTAGAGATTACATCTACTAATACCAATGAGTAGAGGAAGAGATTATTTATGAGGTTTGGAATTTAAAGTAACCTTGTCACCCTAGAGCCTTCTGCAAAATGCAGTCCAAATGTCACAAAACCAAGACTGCACATAGTTTATATAGTTACATACAGCTTGAAACTAATCGACCACTTCAGTAACAATTGAAGTTGAACGAGTTGTGAATCCCGCTTCCCAGCAAGCACAGGGCAGACCAAATAACAAACACAAAGACCCCCTGCCTTGCCTCTGTTCTCCTATTAAACACGGAATTTTTGAGCCAGATGCAAGCTCCAGCTGGCGCATCTACCAGATTATACCACTAAAAGTGTGGAGATTCTCTTGACGCTGCTCAGGCTTCAAGTCTACAGTAAAGTTGTCAAAATCTTTGTCCTAAGGTTTATAACACTGTTTGTGACCAAAATCACACATGCAGTTATTGAAGCAATGTCATTCAGTGTCCCAAACACTGTAAAGTCTTGCAGACGCAAGAAATGCCACAGCTGTCTTGGACATCGACATGCCCTTTCCTGGGGCTTCACTGATGCCCTTGTACAGGAGAAAGGTGTTGGAATAAATTGCAGCAGGCACGAAATTTCATTCAAATTCAAATTTGATCTCTGGAAAGTCAGAGAGTGACTACCAAGCATTTTTATTCTATTCTTTTATAGAGGTGAGTTAGGTAATTATGTGGAATTGACTAATGTTCTAGTTTGCCTCAAAAGTAACAAATAATCAGAGAAAAGGAACTTCTAGCATTATGAATACATTATTTTACAGAAAAAAACATAATTGTTTCATAAAGAAATACATAATTCAAAGCCTTCTCCCTCCCTTCTTTACTCAAATTCCTCTATTCATTAAATGATAATGTGATTTTTCTGCAGGAGAACGCCTGAGGCAAAACTTCAGTTAAAGCTGCACTTCTATTTTCAGTCCACTTTCTGTTTTAAACTCTATTACCTACCCTAATGGAAGGTCAAAGTGTAAGACTCTCATTTATCTGTCATAAGAGCCTGCTGCTGGAGAAGCCATAAGACTTCTGCTCCATGAAATGTCCGTACTCTGATTAACCATAGTCTACCTGGATCAGCTGTGAAGCAGGAGCTCATACCAGCTGTATGCGTGGCTTTGTACGTGGGTGTGTGGTGGTGGTGGTTTTGGGGGGGGGGGTTGCTGTTCTCTTTTACTGTGCTTTACAGGTGGAAGAGTGAACATTTTAACTTAAACCTTCAATGATGAGGGAAGGAAGAGGGGAGGAGGAAAGCCTCATAGAAACAAGGGTCTGGCTTCAGCTGAGAGGCAGTACTGGCAGTTTCTGCTTTCTAGCTGTAAGACCAATGTCGGCTTCCGAGTGTTGTTTCTCCCCTGTTGCAATTTCACATTAAACAGGTTAAAGTTAAACCAGCTGAATTTAAATTCAGATTACAGTCTCCTATGCTGAAGGAGCAATGATGAAGCCTCGTACAGCTCACGTTCAACTTAGATGACCGAGAGTAACCAATAAATTAAAGAAAAATCCTGAGTATGCACCTTCCCACGTGAAACGTGCCTGTCTATATCCAAATTAGGACTGGAGAAAGGCTTCATAGACTACTAAAGCAAAGCCCAAGATTCAGACTTGAACTGAGCGTGAAACAGTTTAGTCTTACTGTTAACTGTTTTAATTAACTGCCTTACTTTTCAGAAATACAAAATTATTTGTATAATACAAAATAGATCTGACAGAATTGGATAACTATTAAAATGCTGCTGCATGAGGGGAAAAAGAGTAAAAGCTGGGAAACGGAGAAATTCTCACTGCAGCAGTGAGTAGACTTTTTTTTCTTCTAAGTGATAATTACTCAGAGATTTACCTTCCTCACACCTTCTTCTGTGAATTTTACTCTAGTCAGACCAAAGGCAAAGATTTATAGAAACTTCTTGAATTATGCAGAGGAAACAAACTTCAGAACTTTCATTTCTGGACATTGCAGCAGGCAGAATAAGAAGCCATAATAATTAGATTTTTGAAAAAGGGTCTGGCCACAAATTCTATGCTCTGTTGTGAAAGGCTGAATGTATATCCCAACTTACTCTCGAGTGTCCCTTAGCTCCTGTCAAAATACAGTTGCTTTCTCATGCAGGCTTTATAATAACCAGCCCTTTACTTCATTCTTGTTCATGTTGCAGGCTGAAATGCTACCTTTTCTCTCCTCAAAGTATTGAATTCCTCAGAAGACTCAGCTTTCACTCTGATTTAGCTGAGGTTTCTGCTCTTCCCACCTGTCTAATCTATTCTTAAACGTGACCCGACTACTGGATTTACTCTGTTGCCAAACTCTAGGAAAGTTCCTCTGATCTTCAGGCTAGCTTCATTTTTGATATGCTGTGTTCCAGTTCTCCAAGCAGTACTTTTAATCCCTACCTTTGATTTACAGAAAACATTACACTCCTGCACCACAAGGAATGTGAAAATTAATGCATCTGTGCACTCCAATTGCATATTTCAAGTCTGCTTCTTCAATTTCAAGTCCTGATAACCACAGTGGACCGGGGATTATATGAAATTCACAGCACACAATAAGCATTCAACTGGTCCTTTCACCTATAAGGAACCTGTAAATAAGATTCACCTCCTTATAGCGGGGATACAGTATCCATGATAGCACAGTAGTACAGAAATGAAGCTACAACCAATACCAGGAATCTAAAGGCTCTACCCTGCCTTTATCTCTTAACTTCTCTGACAAAAGGAAAACAATTACTGAAGTTCTGGGGAAAAAAATCTTTCTCCACAGATTTCCCTGCCACTTCCATAACCAGTTGGTTATGGTACAGATCCATCCAAATATATGTTCTAACTAGCCTAATCATCATGTGCTAATCATCAGCTGATGATAAGAGCGAAGATCAATGAAGATTAAGCTCTCGAGAGCATCCAGGCTCCCAACTTCCAGCTGAGCAGGGGCACAAACAGAAAGTGGTTATCAACCTGCTAGTGCTTTCCTGTAGCCTAGTGGCAAGCTCAGTCATGCCCCAGTCCTTCCTCTCGACCATCTTATTGGAGATGTTCATACCATACACATCTGCAGCTGCCACCGCACCATTTAGCCTTATTTAACGTAAGCAAGAGAGTTCCATGAACCACCCAGGAAGAATGAATGAGAAGAAATGGGGTCCAAGACTCTTCTGCTCAATAAAAATTAGGCCTCTAACCTTACATTAGAAACCTTTGCTGGACTCCATAGTCAAGAGATGTTAGACTCTTAAGACTTAATTTTCAAATTAGCCTCAGTGAATGGGCCCCTAAAATCCTGAAATTTCACATACATTTGGCATCTAATTTCCTTACACTCCCATGAAAGTCCCAGAGTTGAGACCTTCACTATCAGTCTTCAGTTTGTAACCCCTAAGTTCTAGGTGATTGGCCCTTTCACTCCTCCCAAAATCCATGAAGAATGAAGTTTCTAAATTCAGAAGTCCCTCCAAAGATGAGAATTACCCTCAATCTTTAAAGCACTTAAAAATAAACAAACAATAATCTCTGTAAAGAAATGAACTTTAAGCGCTTTACACTTTAGCCCATCTCTAAAATGGTTGCAATATCACGCATTTGCAAGGGGCTCAGCAAGGTTTCGTAATTGCTTATAGATGCTATGATTAAACGTGCCAAACTCTACACGTATTAGCTACCTGTCTTAATGCTTAAAAAAAGTACAAAATTAAAAATTAGAGTGACAAGCATAAGTCGCCATAGTCTAAGACTTCTAGCAGATATCAACCATTTGTAGCTATCAAGTTATGAACTACTTAACTAAATAAAATTCTATTTGGTTTAAGACTGTTGAGTCCCAGAGGTTCTTACAATGAGTTATTGATTATTTTTATAATTATTTTGTTAGATTATTTTTGGCAATGATGTCATCATATATTACTAAATCCTCATTTCAGGAACCATTATTTTATGATTCATGCTTAAGCAATTTAATCGCAATTCTAAAATTTCACTCTTTATTTGATCTGTTGGAGGGCTTTTAAGAATGCCTTTAGGTGTAATCGGAGGGGCTGCATTGTTGTCCACCTACTCACGAGTGGACGTAAGGGAACAAAATGCCAGGCTTCTGTCAGATGTTATTTTCAGCTCAGTGATAGCAATGGCATTGCTCAGATCCCTGAAGCAACCTCTCCCAGCTCCCTCCCCTCCCAGCTCATAGGGCCAGCAGTGGTGGCCGCTGCATTTAAAGAGTGCAGGAAGGCTTCAAGTTAAACTCTGTCAGAGGCCAAAGAAAATAGGAAGAAACATCAGCCTGCTCTGGTAAGTGTAGTACATGGGGTTCTGCAAGACTGTTTGATATACGGATTTGGGTTTTTTTATTTTTTCCCCCCCAAAGCTAGTAGAAACAGCTTATTGCTTGACTAAGAAAAATGTGCAGGTATAGCACAGAAATGGGAGTCCTATAGAGCTGACAGCAGTATTTTAGGTTTGCAGTAGCTAACTGAAAAGAAAGATTCTTCTGGGCTTCTAGGCCTTTACGGTAGCTATTAGTGTTACAAGAACGGGGCTGTGGAGGGTCTCATCTCTGAGACAGGCATTTTTACCACATGCAAGACTGGATAGCATAGAAATTGTGGAAGTGTTTAGAAATTTTGTTACAAAGCTGAAGAATGACTTCTTCCACAGATACTCTATCTTAATATACGAGCTTGCTAAAGTATACAAAGTTATATGCTTTCAGAAGTTCTCAGTAAGAGAGTCAAAGCATTCTGAAACAAAAAAGTCACTAAATATTTAATGTCTAATTGGTTTTATATTAAACCAGAAGGACATTTCTACATAACCTCCACCTCCAACAGAAAAATCACAAATAAAAATGCAAGATGACAGAATTCACATGCTCATCACTCAAGCGTTAAAAGGTAGCATGACTGGCCAAGTCTTTAGGAAAAAAAATAGCTAAAAAAAAATAATTATCTGCTTCAAAAAGTTTTCTGTCTAAAGATAAAACTGTTTCAAAGAATGCAAAGAATGAAGCCTTGCACGTACTTAAAAGAATTCTGAGTCTGATCTCAATCATCCCGGCAATATTTCAAAGTCCATAAGAGTTTTGTTTGGGACTAGAGGACTTAAGACAAGGATAAGGGTGTAAAGAAAGATATTGTGGAAGGAAAAGCTGAAGTTGATAGCACAGGATAAGGTCTGAGGAAAGAAACAGATCATTTGGACAGCAGGATGTAGTTTCCCACAGCCTTGTGAAGAAAACTGAACTTTGTGTTTGAGGGAAGGGTGCTTTTTTAAAGTCAGAACTAAGTATCTGGTTCTAGTGTCAGCGTATCACATCTTTTGGAAACGTCATCTTAAATTTCTGCAAAGGTGTTCACCAAAGAAGTTTTAATAGAAATGCGTCATTACCATGCCAGAAAATAAGACAGTAGTGGGAAGGATACATAGTGACAAAAGCAAAAGATTCAGAGGCAGCACTGAGTTCTCCTGTCAGCTTTGCCCCTCACTTGCTTCTTATCAAGACACTTAAAATCTTCTGTTTCGAAAGGACTAGTGTAACTTAACATAACCAGTGTCAGTCAAAATCAGTATTTATTTTTCTGTGTCATTGTGGAAAATCCTGTCTCTTGACCCCTATGTGCTGGTTTACTGCAGAAATATAGAAAAAAATTGCTATGCGGCATGAGGATAAAAGTAATACACTGACTAATTCATAAACCCAAACTTGTATTTGTATCCATAGCCCACTAAATGTATATGACCATAAGAAATATCACTATAAATACATAACCATGTTGTATAAATGAGCTCACTCTTCAAATGCAATCATTTTCTCTATTGTATAACTATTCTGCTGAGAAATGATGCTTTCTGCAATGGATTAGATTTCGACCAAAACACCTTCAGGCTTTTTGAGATGCAGTGACAGGAACTATGCTTTGCACTGCAGAAACATCAAAATTAAACGTGACATAGTGAGAAAGAGAAAGAAACCATAGCAGTATTTAATTGATACTTTAAAACAGAATTGGAGTGTGTTAAAATTATTTTTAAGTCAAACACAGCTTTTGCCAATGAGGAATACCACACTTTACACTAAAACTGACAGGAAAAAAACATTAAATAACCTAGAAACATCTGGAAGTATTAATCTTCTTCAAAAGACACTATAGGCAAATATTCTAGGGCATCAAAAATAACAGCAAGGGCAATTGAATCTCAAGACACTTGCCTGGCACCACCAAATATAAGGCAAGACCTATGGGAGATCCAGGCTCTCTGGAGTGACAGCTGAGGATAAGGCAGGATACCTGACAATGTTGAATATGGTGCAAGATACCTATGTTTACACAGCCAGATACCACTCTATTTCTTCCATTAAAGCTATTGAAAGTTCTCTGTAAAGGAAGCTATGTAGTGTTATCCCTGGGGTGCTGGTGAAGGAGTAAGACTAAGGAAGGTTGAACGAGTCAGAGAGTCACATGACAGGTCAGCAGTAGAGCTGTGATTAGATATCAGGAATAAAATCCTGACTGCATTGACATCTCCCACAGACTTCAACTGGGGCCACAATTTCTAATTTCTAGTCTCAAAACTCCCATTTCAATAGTGACAGTCATTTAATTTGATACTATTGCTTATTACAAAAGGAAACAATCTTCTCATGCTTTTAACAGACTATAGACTGAACAGTCAGCTAGGACTAAAAATAGAGATGCAAAGCACATCTTATCCAAGTCCTTCTGGTTCAGCATTTCTACCATCACAGGATTCAGTGACCATAAAGACCTACATTTCCCATTCTGCTTATCCACTTGAAAGTCATCGTATACTACATTTGGTGCTCTGAGATACCCTTTCCAGCCAAACAATAAGTGATTTCTGCATTTTCTATACATACGACTTGAGTTCTAGACCATCAAACACATAAGCATTTAGAATGAAAAAACTAGTGTTTAGGAAAAAAAACACCAGCATTTTTTTAACAACTTTTTCACCAGCATTGCACTACCTAGCACTATGTTTATCTCTTTTAAAACCACTCTATGAAACCACATAAAGCCAGTACTGCACCCACTTCCCATTTAGATCAATGGATATATTTTTGGACTATATCCTTATCAATAGTACTCTAATTAGAATGACACAAACCTCTATGACAGTTATGTGAATATAGCAGCTTTATATCCCAATTTCTATAGTAAGACGAATAGCCCAGTAGAACACGCTTTCTTGCGGCTGTGCAGAGCACAAACACCTCAAAAGCTTCTTTACTCTGAAGCTAGGCTATCTAGCAGTGTTATGAGCGCTAAATAAAGCGAAGCACGTATCCCTGGCTGCACATCTGATGCCTATAAATTCTACTCCACTTAATAGCTGCATTTTGAAATGAAGCAATATGAGCTGCCGAATACTACTGAAGCAAGTCCAAGAATGCTTCTCCAGCTTAGCAGTACCATAAATGCACACCAGCATTTGGCATTGCTAATATTCAAAAGTTCCTCTATCATGTGTAATATACATAGAATGGTCTCACTCTACTTCCCACCAGATCACCAAATCTCTGGAGAGGTGACCAAGCAAGAACACAGACCACGGACTTGTCCTAGTACCTCAGCCAGCTGTTGAGCCAGCCAGCGCAGGCATCATGGCATACGTTGCCATTCTTAGGCCAGTATCCTCATGAGAACGTTTTTACTGTGACTTCTTTCTCCTACAGCTTCCCATCAGGTGATGGCAAAAAACATGGAAAATGTGTATGCATGCCCAGTCACGTTACTATAATTAGCCTCAGGAGCAATAGTTCTTTTAAGAGCTCTAACCACTGCCTGTAACAGCACAATGTTCACTATCAAACATTATCAGACTTTTTCAGAGCTAGTATTTTTTTCCTTCAGCTAATGATGTAATTAGAGCTAGTTTTAAACAAGTACCCTGTTGCCACACTTAAAGAGACTTTGCGCATCCTTAAGGGGACCTAAAACTGCGGAAGAAGTGCTGCACCCACTGCAGCTTGAAGCCAGCTGCTTGCCTGGCAGCCAGCTACGGGTGCTACTCCAGCTGGTGCAGGACTTCACTGGAAATCCACACCAGGCTCTCACAAGAAACACTCAGCACTTTCCCTGGGCAGATAGTTGTGACAGTTCAGGAGATGCTGTATTGAATTAAGGCTTAAGTTCCATACCAAAAATCAGTGAAAATACTGGCTTCAGAGGAATCACCCCGTTGAACTCCAAAGGCAGGAACATACTAAAAATGTTAATGAACCAATTTTGTTTCAGTTGAAGTTGGTCAGGCTTTCTCTCAATTTCAAGGGGAATACGGCGAGTGCAAACCTCTTCAGGAAAGCATCATAAAACTAACTTTTATCTCCCATTGCTCTTTCTTCTCTTAAAAGATTTGAAGCATTGCTTTAATTATTTTCAGAAGAGAAAAAATGGCACCAATACCGAAATATTTGAAAAAAGCACAGAGGAGAAAATATAAAATGGCAGAATAAGACATTAAGATTTTACCTAAATGAAAGATTTATTCCTGTGCCTTCATCTCTCTTCCAAAAGAAATTTAAGAAAGACTTTAACAGTGCTTTTCAATAAAGTGTTTACTGAGTAAGAGGGAGCAACTTTATAGCTTGCTCTTGCATGCAATCATTTTCATTTCTACTTATTTCAGCCACATCAGATTTTTGCTTTTCACTCATTACATTGCAGATAAATAGAGTTAGAGGCAAGCTGAGTCTTCTTCCATGTCTGCATCATTACACTTTCCTAAGTGTCAGAATAGCTTCTCCTCAACAGCCTCCCAAGAGAACCGTCAGCGTCAGAGAGATTAATGATACAGTTGCTTTATGACAGCGGAGGACTGGACTGAGCTAGGGAAGCTGGTTCAGCTAAGCATAAAGCTTCTCCACAAAGAGAAAGAGGTACTATCTTGTATTAGGATGACAGGTATACTGTCTAATGCAGGTAACACTCACAACAGTGAATATGTGTGTGATTAAATGGGCTTAAAGATAGACTCATCACCAGAGTACTAACGTGGATATGTTTGGATACACTAATAACTGGATTGTTATCAAACACCGATTGTTAAAACATGCCTGTGTTGCTGTATCTTCAGTACTATTGCTTCAGCATGAGCACACACTCCTAAGCTGCTGTCCCATTTTCCTTTTTATGAACAGATAAGGCTTTTATTTCAATTTTCAGCACTAGTGACCAGAAAGAACTCTGCTCAATTTCAGGTTAAGCTTGCAGAGCTGGCATGTAGAAAGTATTCACTTTCCTTCTGAAATTCTGCAGATTTGGTACAGAAGTCACTGAGATGATGACAAATAAGGGACATTACAGTGTCTAATGTATAGTCCTGGTAAACTTTAGGCTAAAGTTCAACCCATTTAAAATAAAAGCTGTATTACATCACTACCGTGATAAATTTCCCTCTCTCTCGCCTGACATTAGAAAAAAATTCTCAGGTAGTAAGCTTCATTCAGTGTTCAAAATCCTTTCCTTACTTCAGGATATCTCATGGTGAACTTAACCAAGTAAAAACAGAACAAGCTGGCTTCTAAAGAACTATAATAAGAAAGTGACTGACTTTCCAAGAAGGATAAGAAAGGTCTGAGCCAGGAGCTTGGAACAAGCTGATAATACGATGTGCAGATGACAAGATGACATTCCAGCCTTTCCAGAAATGATGACTCAAACAACAAGAAAACAGAAGGGCAAACTGCTGGCGCTGTGGTTGTTTCAGCTGCATGATAGCATGGTCATCAGGAAGGGCAATGAGCCTGCAGTCAGGTGACCCCAGTTCAGCTCCTGGCTCTTCCACTACCCTCTTATGTGACCTTGGGCAACTCACTTCAACTAATAGTAACTGAAATAGTAAGCACTATTCTTCACTTTTTCCTCAGATGTTTATATTTTAAGCACACCTGACAAACATGCCTTAAGCACCTTAGGAAATTATCTGTTATTACCTCATAATGGTTGTGTAGCACAGTGATCTTGCGGCTGTTTTACGAGGAATTCAGAAAAGCAACAACTTGCTTTTATTAAAGCGTCCTCTGAAAAAATATGGTACGTTTGTTTAAGAACAAGGTGAAATTCTTCAGGTGTGAATTGTATAATATGACATCATACTCATACAGAAAACTGTCTTTACACACGTCACTGAGGATGAACCAGCACTTCCTGTAGAGAGCTGTAAATAGTAGAATAGGGTGCCTCTTGACAGACAGTCTTAGAATATTGTACTGTAGAAAAATTAATGCCAAATTCTGCTCACAGTTTTGCTTTTAAAATTCCACTGAAGTTTCAAAGCATTTGAAAGCCTCCATTAGATTTTGCGTCACAACACAAAACCAAAAACTTCAAATGAAAGCAAAAAATCGAGGGGAAAAGGCTGGGATACAGGAGAGGGCAGGACTGAGAGTAAACGGTTATCACTGGAAAATATATCCTAGAGCTGCTTCTCCAGAAGAGGTCAGAATGACCCTGTCACCTTTTTATTGAAACACTCCACATTCATCTAATGCATTTACCATCACAGGACAATGAACACTAAGGAGTATCCTTATTTACAAAGGAAGGTCACACAGGCCACAGGATTGAAACCGGGGCCTGTTCAACACCAGGCTAGTACCCTCACTGCTAGATTAGTCTGCTGCGCTGCACAGTCCCAGCAACAGGGAAGACTCTAGCCCCCTTTCCTCAGGGCTGCCAGTCACACAGAGGAGAAGAGGTCTTGAAGTTACTGTTTCATCTCTCTGCTACCAGAGAGCCCACAAGTACTTTGGTGCAATTCACACAAGCAGATCCTGGCCTGGGGACACCCTGCAATAGCCATTGCAGGGTGCTATTGTTGCACCCTGTGTAGCAGCTGGCTAGAGGAAAATTAAGCTGTTCTGTTTAAAATAATTCACTTCTGCTATCAGATTAACTTCTGTAATTTGATATTCTAGGTTACACTTCATATATAAGGATGCCGAACTGGGGAGGTGGAGCCAAATGTGGTGCCTGTGAGAAGACAGTGTATCATGCTGAGGAAATTCAGTGCAATGGAAGGAGTTTCCACAAGACATGCTTCCTCTGCAGTAAGCTGGGCTACACTGTTTTAACTTCACAACATCTCCATAGCTTCATACAAATCTTATTTTAAAGCTAGTAAATTTACTTTTGTGCTACTTTGCTTCCAAGCAGAAAAACAATAAAGAAGCTTAATAGTTTCTTTAATTCAAAGTGTTTGCTCATCGTACATCTACAGTGGGTCCTAAAAGCCATTGAGGATCTAAGCAATATACAGCGGAAACACCTAGTATCATGCCAAGTTTGACACAGGGACAGTTTCATGAGATATATACATCTTACGTCCAGGAAAGCTCAAAAAGCAAAACAGTCCCACTTTAATCATCCTACTTAAGTACAACACAATAAGACTGATTGTGGTACAGGAGTCTCTAGAAACCTTAAGAGTCATAAGAGGCCGAAGAAAAGATTCTGAACATATGTGTGTCACATATACAGCTTTCAACCTGGGAGGAGGAAAAAAAAGCTTACCAAGCTAGTTTGCTGAACTGCAGTTTGTTTAAACTGAATTTCGTTAGAAAGTCAGTTTTGAGGGAATATGCTCTTCTGGAAAGCTGATTAGTTAACTCCCAGAGGCAACATCCACTAAAGATGAAACTTGTTTCCCAACCTTTCAGTAACTGAAGGAATGAAAATGACCATATCTGTTTTGAGAAGTAGCAGCCAGTTTTCTGAAAGGCCAGTTTGCTGCTTCGTAACAGCTCTTAATAATCAAGTCCTATTTTCTAACCCTTTACCCCCGAGTAATATGTCTCTCAGGCTCCTAGCTTCTCTCTTTTCAGACATATGTTCAATGGGCTTTGTTAGGGACACCAGAATGCCACAGAACCACAATATCCAGGTTGATCTCCAAGAAACTCTGCCATCTGTTCCACAATGTAGTGTAATACAGGTTTGTTTCAAATTAAAAAGTCCAGAAGAACTGAATAAACAATGCTCATAAGAGGAAAGTATGTCCTATTAAGATAATATGGGAGATTATTGATTTAAGATGAATTCTAACATTGATTTCACATAGGGAAGCTGAAAGACATTATCTGTGTATGTGTCATCAAAATCTCCCACCAATACCCTATGAGTACCTGAGTCTCCTCCTTCCCTATACTGCATGTATGCCCATTCACTTAACTCTCTCACTCCATGCACCCATATAACATTTGGCAGACAGCTTTCAGGAATTATTGCTTTCTCAATAAACGAGCTACCACTTGAGATATTAGAAAGAAAGATATCAGTTCAGTTCCATCTGCCCTTTGCAGAGAGAGTAAACAATGTGATAAGGACTGACAATGGTTAAATAGCTTATTTTGCATTGCAGACAATGCTCGAGATTCAGGAACTTTGCAGTAGGAATACCAGCATGAGAGCTTAGAAACCACTGAATCTAATTTTTCATGCTCCTTTCTTCATGGATGCTGTGAGAATTCTCCTTTGGAAGCATTTTGCACTGATTATAGTTGTTTAGATGACAACACAAGACTACGCGGAATCAGTACAAAGGATACACTTTGCCTTCTTCCTAGTCCCCTGCAAATGAGGCCTAAAAGACTGGGTAAGAAAGAATTCCCTCAAAAAGTTTTAACGTTATTGACAACCATCCTTCAATTCTTAGAGAAGGGTAAAAATCCGTTTGGCAAAAATTAGAGACTTATTATTTTACTTCTATGTCCCGCCTACAACAATTAATATTAGACATCAGAGAAACCACAGTGAGAAAGATATGAATGTGCTAATCATGACAAAAGTTTTAACTCATACTTGTGCTTTATCAAATGCCAGAAATTGACACAGAAGAAAGAGCAAAACAAGTAGCTTCTCCAGTGTCTAATAAAAATAGAAAGCTGCCCTGCTGGGGCATACTTAATGATATTTCTCTCCCATGTGGTTTCTCAGATACCTAATATTGCAGTAAGTTTAAGCCTCATTCTTAGCATTAATTTTATATATATATATATATATATAAATAATTAGGAATTACAATATACATCTATTTGCCCTGGGTTTTTTTGTTTTGTTTTGGTTTTTTTTGCCCCTTGTACTCATAAGTCTGAGCCAAATTATTTACCAGTTAGATCCCAAAGAAATACTTCAAATAGAAGCAAGCTTAGGGTAAGAAATTAAAGACGCATCTCAGCCTAGCTGGCACATGAGAGGCACGTTAATTGGCTTTACATTTCCCATCACACACACACAGATCATCAGCTCTGAACTGGATGGGTCAGTTTCACATGTTATGTTCATGGCTTCTCAATGAACCTGTTGTTGGAATTTATTTTTTCAACACAAGAAAAGCAATCCCTTCCCCCATACCCAATCTCAGTTACCAAAACAGATAACTAATTTAGTTGAGTTTTTATCATGTTTGACCAAACATACAAAAAGTGCCAGTATTTTTGGATGAAAATGTTCAGTTTGCACAAAATCATAAGTAATTCAAACCAAATCTTTAACGTGGTAAGAATCAGCCTAAACTATAAGTCATGGTATCCACACTCTACACCTGATGAGAGAGGTGTCCTCTCCAGCAAATCTTCCTTCCTGTGCAGACCGCCGTTTGCCTACTTTGTTTCCCTGTCAGGCTTTGCTTAAAACATAGCTGTGAGGGACATTTGGCAGGATCTCATGCCATAAACCTGAAACTTCTTAGTGCTGGCTTGTGAACAGTATCTGTTCACAGATGACAGGTCTCAAAGTTATTTCAACAATAGCACTTCAAGGGCTTTTGCTGCATCTGTTGTGGCAAATTGATACTCTATCCCTAAGGTGCCAGAAATAGAAACACTTTATCTACTTCTAGAGTTTCCATCATCCCTTAACTACCTTAGCAAATGTAGTTATCTCAAAGCACAAGAGAATGTAGCACAAAGTGATCAGGTTAACACATTTACAGAAGCCCCTAGTTTTATTTCTATTAACTAAAAAAAAAAAAAAAAAAACCTTGTAAATTATTTCCCCCCCCACCCACACACAGTACAGTGACAAACATAAAGCTGCACTGGTTCCAATGTCATCTTAAATTCTCTAACTTCAATGAATTTTTGATCAAGACTCACAGCAGGACAGTTAAAATAAACGTGGAAAAAGGACTAATCACATGCTCAGCTAGCTTTTCTAGAGCTTGACCTTCCAGTGATTTTCAATGTCTGCACATTCCACAGGTCTGTGTTGCTAACATGAACTAAGTGACTTCACTTTCCAAGCTACCAGCAACCCATGCATGACTAGAGAGCTCTGTGGGGTACACACATTTGTTCAAAGGAAATTGGAGAAAGAGCTAGTTCTTTTTGTTTTGTTTTGTTTTTTCTCCCAGCAGTCACCTTTGACACAGGGACTAATTTGTAAAAAGCATGGAAACGTAAAATTTTTTAAGCATACTGCAAAACCCTGATCTTCTTCTGGCACTCAGAGCATTCAAAATTTCATCCTCTCTGGAGGGTGTCCCACACTGAGCTCCCAAAGCCACGTGGCAGGTTCAGTCACCAGGCACATGAAGAGCATAACTACTCTTGGCTTTATTCTTTGTTTGAGTTTCCAGGCCCAAGCAGCAAGGAGATACACTGGACCAGTAACACATCAGTCTCTAAAAGCTGATAGGCTTTCAGATGGACAGAGTAACAGAAACCACCCCATTTTTACCTCAGAGAACTCGGAGGAGGGTGATCTACCTTCCACACCCACTTGATCAGAAAAATCAAGTATGAGATTGGCCTTACCAATACCCCTGTTAGCTCTAGGTGTGCCATGTCTTTCTGAAAACATGGATACTTGCTTACTGAGACCAGAAATAAGCAGCTATTAGCACTCATTAAGTTTGTTTAGGTTGAGGCTAGATTTAAACTAGTGACATAGAGGACATAATTTGTACTCCATTACGAATGTTTGGCACTCCTATGGTACCTTCTATCCAAAAACTCCAAGATTTTTACTAGTGAGCTAACCAATGTAATATTTCTCTGTAACAAACATGACTAAGAAGAGGTCTCTGTTTTTGGCACTGCTGAAATCATATTCTTTCCATCCTGGAGGAAATCTAATAGGGTTGAGACCATCAGGCATCAGTCCTCTCACACTAAACTCCAAACAAATTTGACTAGATTAAAAAAAAAAAAAAAGTACGTCCTGCTTAATATACTTACTATGTCCAGACAGAATCAAGTTCTCTTTTAGAAATATGCCCCGTTAAAGTAGCGTGGGTTGACATACGAAAGCCACTCCATACTCACAGTTACTGTTTTGAAAGGTGCAGATGCTTAGTAAAGCCAATGCCTCCCACCCCCACTCCCATTGTGTTCTTAAGGTTCGGAAGATTAGGATAAAGATCTCCAGTCCATTTTAGGCTTCACAAACCTAGACAAGTTGTCTGGACAAGCTCAAGATTTTTCTAGAGTTAGAAAATAACTTGAAGAGCAGCAAAAGAAGAGCTCTGGGTTTCATATTAAGTTTGTTAAGAGAGCTTTGCAGAAAAACAGTGTACTTAAGCCTCTGTGTGATATGAAAATTTCAAAGTCAACTAAATTCAAAGTCCACCAAAAAAAATAGCTATACTAAATTGTATGTTGTTATATTATATTATATGTTATAATATATAATATGTTAACCAGTGAATAGGCTGACATGAAGGGGAAGCGGGGGGCGGGGGGGGGGGGAGGGAAAAGAAGAGACAAGAAATTTGCTTATGAGCCAACATAGCAACACAGGCCCTAAAAAAGCTTGAGAGTGCTGGGGACCTTGTTTCTGATCAAATTCTTTTGAAAATAACCTCAATTTTCAATGTCAGAACTGCATCATCTCCCAGTTCAGAAGTAGGGTGAGTTTTGTTCCTTTCATACCATAATACCAAATATTTAGCATATGTTTATATTTTATACACTTTTAGCATTTATGTTACTACAGAGCATTTAACAGGCTTTTTGTCACTACCATATGGATTAAAACTTCAAGCAACGATCTTTATCTTTGATATTTCAATAATTATGTTTACTATACACACTTGAAAATGTTGCTCATGGCTTAACAGATGATCAACAATATAGTATATTGGCACTAAGAATAAGAACAAAGTATCAGACTGTTGGCAGGATACTGTTACTATTTGTACTTATTAAAAAGAGTGGAACAGCATAAGCCTGAGCATATTACAAACCAAAAGTGTATTACATAACAAGGTTACATTTATATGTAATTTTCCTGCTGCATTGGTCCTGTTTTGAGCAAATTCAGGACTTCTACTAGAAAAGGGATGTTTGCACAGAGAACAAGCATTACAAAAGCCATTAAGCTACCACCTATATCCTAAAAGAGGGCAAGTACAGAAAGTTATACTTCCGATGTGCTCTTACACAAACGCACACACGTAATTACCTTAGCAACAGCCCAGAAAAGTTTCATCTCATATACTATACTGACTACACACTAGCACACCTCTTTACCTATTTTTTAAAAACCAAAATAAACATTAATTGTAATTAATGTGAGCTATAATCAATACACAATACACACGTGCTTATATGTGCCTCTCTCTTCTTTTTAGTGGGTTGCAGAAAAGCTCTGGACAGTACCACAGTAGCAGCTCATGAATCTGAAATCTACTGCAAAACCTGTTACGGGAGAAAATATGGTCCCAAAGGTATTGGCTTTGGACAAGGGGCAGGATGTCTCAGCACTGATACTGGTGACCATCTAGGCTTGAATCTGCAACAGTGAGTTAAACCCCACTAACAGCATCTTTTGTTTTTCTAGTACTACTTGCTAATGTAGCAGGGCATTTTAGGTATTTCAGTTTCCATAACAACATCTAGCGTAAGAAGCAGAGCAGACTTTCCTGCAAGCTTTTCTTCAATGGACACAGTAATTTTACCAGTTTTTAATAACATTCAGTCTCTTTAAATCTTCTTTATAAATTGTTTCCTACTTCAATGGGCAATTATTCTGCAGAAGGAGCCTTTATATGTTACCACAGACCTACACATTCACTGCAATTGTAATTTGCTATTAGCAGCACAATGGTAAAATCACATTCACTGCAGTGCTATAGAGATTTTTTTTCCCTTTAAACCTGTCAGAGGCTGAAATACACTTAGGTTTTACTGTCAGAGAAACAATCACAATACCACATACTCTCCTTTTTATGGGAAAATAATGTTTTAAATCCTCCCTATGGTTTGAATACCATTTATAAAAACAGAGAATATGACTGAACAAACAAATTCTAATGGTATACCAGCTTCAAAGGACCTCAGCTGCACATAATTATCTCTGACAGTACATTTTTATAGGATTTTTTTAAATGATTCTCAGCACATTCCCAAATCAACAATCCTTTCTTCTGGCATTACCATAATGAAGCCAATTAACAAATACGCTATGTAGGAAACAAAAACTTAAGGAAATGTATTTAACTGTAACCTCTTACAAGATATGCATCCATAAGGGATAGAGAGTTCTGTATCAGAAACCATCATCTGCTGTAGACATACCGACTTGTTGCAGCCCAACAATCCAGTAATTCAAGTCATCCTGTGAACGGCTTCAGGCTAACACAAACGCTTCAGCTGATATTCCAGAAATAAAGTACAGTATTTTTCTGATTCTTTTGACCCCGGCACAGGGCAGGTCTTTTGTAGGCCAACTGAGAACCACAGTTACCTGTCAAAACTTTGAAGTGACCAGAGAAAGAACAGCATGCAAAATCTATCTTTCTTTTCAAAATCTGCTCACTACTGAGTACCAGCACCAAGCCACTTACAAAGAACATAGATCTTTTGCTTGCATTCTCCCTTTTGCCTCTCAATAACACAAAGGATTTTTTCACTTTTGCTTTTCATTAAATGGAATCTTCTATGCGTGTAGCCACTGCCAGCTCCAAGTAGATCTACAACCAGCCCAGTTCAGGAAATATAAGTATCAACTCTTCAACCATGCAACATGATTCCATATAATACTTTTTTTTTTTTTTCCTTTGGATGTCCAAGACTCAGTCCTTTTTTTTTTTTTTTTTGGTAAGAAATAAAAAAAAAATTAATTTGGAATAAAGATAATATTATAAGCAAATTTTAAAACATTGAAAACTTTGTTTTAGGGGATCACCAAAGCCTGCTCGTCCTTCTACACCAACTAATCCTTCAAAGTTTGCCAAAAAGATAGTAGATGTGGATAAGTGTCCCCGTTGTGGCAAATCAGTATATGCTGCAGAGAAGATAATGGGAGGAGGAAAAGTAAGTAGCAGTTACTATAGTTCTAGAAACAAAAACTTTTAAAATGGTGATGATGATTTAGCTATAATCATCTTTAAATTTTTACTCATGGTCTTGATGCCTCAGAACAGTAGCTGTGAATGTACAGAATCCTCATTTGGATCAGAACACCCCCCCACAAAACCCATCAAAAAAAAACCCCCACAAACATAAAAAAACCCTCCACATACTTCAGTCTTTACTGCTCCATTAGTCCCCGGCCTTGCCAAAAAGGCTAGGTAACTACTTCTCAAAGGATGCTTTATTGAACAGTAATAGCTTTTGGTCCCTACTAATCTAGGGCACAACTTTGCATCCAAAGAATGTACATATCTCCACTGAAGTTATTTTAATCAGGAAGCTGAAACAAAGATACATACATTTGTGTAAATGGAGAAACCTTACAGATACCATAGCTCAAAGCCTCTAGACATAAAACCGGCTCTACTTCAGAATTATTCAACAGTAGGATGGGAAGAAGTGGCAAAGAAAAAATGAGGATGGATTAGTAAATTGCTGGAGCCCAAAATATGGACTTTCAGGTTAAAAATCATGTGTTTTGGCATATGCATTCTTCAGCTTTTTGCATCTTAATGATATCTGAGGGACAACTCCTTCTTCTTGGCTACTGTACAGGCCACAACCTCTGCTGCTCTACAAACATCTCTGTGTATATTTATATTTTAAACACTTACTAGTAGTGGTAAATGCATATACATTAAAGGGATTCTGCATCTAGAAAGAGTAGTATCTATAGCGCTGTCATTTACTAGATCTCCATCAATAAGAAAGTCACTAGGTACGATCTTAGGATGGGACAATATAATAATTCAAAAACACCAGTAAACTAATCTTGCACGACTAAAAATGGAATAAGTTAAGACAAACAAAACAATTTTAACCTCCTGATACCATAAAAAGCAATAGTTCTTTATTTCTCCTATCTGTGACCTGTATATTTTCTGTAATATAAAATGAGCTGTCTCACTTTCCTCAGCCATGGCATAAGACATGCTTCCGCTGTGCTATTTGTGGAAAGAGTTTAGAATCTACAAATGTTACAGACAAAGATGGAGAGCTCTACTGTAAAGGTAAGAATTGTAATGAGCTGAACTGGGTTACTGAGTTAATCTTTCCAAGACTATTCTTTATAGATCTAGTATAGCCATCATGATTTATCTTGTTACATGCCTAACAATTTCATGAAACTTCATTTCACCTTTTTAAACAACTTTCTGAAAGCAAAGAAAGAGAAGAGCTATGGCAAAACTGCAGTTGCATCTTCTACTTTTAACATCTAAATTTTGAAGTTGCAACTCTTCTACAAATACGACATCCTCTGAAATTTGCCCTCTGACCTCCTAACAGAAACACTGGCCATACCTGTTGGGTAGATACTTGTACCTGTACAATCTCACTCACTCTAAAGAATTCCACAAAGACACAGACCTTTACACAAGTTTTCAGTTTAAGGTCATGGTCCTAACTGGAATTCTTGCAATTTAAAAATGCTTCACATGTATTAGTAGTACAGAACATATTGCTTTCATGCTAAATTATACACCCAGATATCCTTCTCATATCAAGAAAATCGATAGATTTGATTTGACTCTTAGAAACTGCTTAAAGGGAAAATATGCAAAATGTTGTTGTTCTAGACTGAACTTTAAGAGTTCTTTATGATTCTCTAAGTTCCATGCCATTGGGTGCAATAAGACAACTGCAAATGATCTAATTAGCATATCTTAGCCGGTCATTACTACTTCCGAGGCAGAGTGGTGATACCTAACTATGCATTCTTTTAGCAATATAGAGTAATAAGATGGCTTAAACTACCACCAATAGTGCTGGACTACACTCTAGTTCTTTTAATCACCGTTAAAATCTCACCCCTATTAGTCTATGCAAACAGGAAAGCAACTTTAATGAAACTGTAACCTAAATCTTAAAAATACAACCTTTCCGAAATTTATTTCAAGATCACCAGATGTGATATTTTTGTTTAATTCTACTGTGTGATTCCAGCTTCTCTGTTAGAATCTATTGATATTCCTGAGAAAGACACTATTTCAAATTTCCTTCTTACTATTCATTAACTTAAATTTGGAAGAAGAACTAAAAAGCAAAAATGATTTACCACTATAAAAAATATTCAGAACACTATTTTCCCCCCTCCTTCTTTTGCAGTTTGCTATGCAAAAAATTTTGGTCCCAAAGGAATTGGTTTTGGTGGTCTCACTCAAGTGGAAAAGAAAGAGGACAAATGAGAAGAAATGGACGCAACAGACTTCAACTGCTGTTGATGCCACCAAATAATAGTTGTCAAGTAAAACATTAAAACATGATATAATGCTAAGAACGTAGGGCATTTTTTTAAATGTTCCCCACCTTGCAAGAAAGATTTGTAAGCTTTTATCTTAAGAAATTCTTAGAATAGCTTAAAAGAGATATAGCAATAAAATTAGATTTATGCTTATTTTACAGTACATAAAGACAACACAACGCTAATGGAACATCATTGCTTTTTAAACTAGTATTTATCACACTTTAGACTAGAACGTAAAGACTCAGCATACTCTACCATTAAGACAGAGATAACCTTATGAGCACAAAGGTCAAAGTATTCTGACTTAGGCCATATTTTCCTTTGTTTAGAATATTATGCTATTTCTACCAATTTCCTAGAGATGTTCTCAACATTTTGACATTATTTGTATTATGGTAAAGTAGCTAACACAGTCTGAGATAACTGATGAGGATCTGAAATTCTCTCTAACAAGGAGCTATTTCTGAGAAAAGAAATTTTCTTAGAATACAGTGTTGTAAGTGCTATTTTATGTTTTCAAGCCACAATAAAGTACTGAGACAGCTTTCATGTTATTTTGTTTTGCTCACACTCTATGTTCTACAATGCCATAGATCAATGCATTTCACCGAGATGAATGAAATCCCTCCGCTTTCTTAGCTGCAGGAATTCTAGTTCATTACACTATTCCACCCTATGCTGTCAGTTCTACATTATATTTAAATAATCTTTTATTTTATGATCTTGATCTGTTTCTCTTTATTACTTCCATCATTATCTACTTTGACTTCTATTCAAACACACTGACCAGTAAGCCGCTCTGCACCAATGCTGCAGCCCTGACATCTTGGAAACATGACTCACAACATACTAAGAAACAGCTATTATATCTATGTCCATGTAACTGGAAATAATTCCTTTTTTCTTATATACACTGATAATTTCTGATCATCGGCTTATCCACCTTCATAAACTAACTGTGCATATACACGTGCAAAACAAAGAGTCAGACTTCTTCTGATGGTGTTCTGCTTACCTGTTGATAACTATTTCATGGGTCATATATTCCCTGAGTGTATTTCAAACAGTCTGTAAAATATACTTAAAAGCATAAAAATTCTATTACATGTAACCACTTCCAAATACAAAAAAGTCTTAGACATTTTCACAATATAAGGTAAGCAATAAAATTACAGCATAGTTGTAATATTAAGATTTTTAAAATAATTCAGTATCAGTGTTTCCCTTAACTGTCTTTGTTTAAACAATCTGCAAAACAAAGCAAAGGGTACCAATAATGTTTTGAAATTCAAACTTTAAAAAAAAAAAAACAAACCTTACCTTGTAAAAAAAAAAATACATTCTTAGTGTCATTTCAATCACATAAAATTTCTGTAGTTTCAGCTACAACTATATGCACAAACATACAGCAGTTGTTTCATATCCAAGCCTGCTGCAGTTTATGCCATGTAGGTTTACTATTTAAAACAATAACAAAAATTAAAACAAGCCACTTTGAGAAGAATTTGTAAAGATTTAAAGAATACCCAGTTTTATTTATTTCAACTCAGCTGTTTCAGAAATTCAGCAATACTTTTCTTCACACAGAATGAAGATTTTTCTCCTTTGACAGATGAAAGAGATTATACTGTTTGGTCCAATCAATTACATTGGGTTTGAACATACCAAGGCACCTGCACTGAAAAAAGTCTGAAAGATTCTGGAAGCATCCAAGACTGAAAATGAGAGAAATATCCATTAATGAACCTAACAAAATAAGAATGCAGGCAACAAAAAATACACATGCACCACGAGACAACATTTGAGATACAACGCTGACAAAGACAACAGTTCTTGGAGAAGACACATAATAGTTCTCCTCTAGTCAGCATTATTCTTTTTGTGGGTCTTTCAAACTCTATTTCATTTAATAAAGAAAATAAAGTTAACTCAAACATTTAAAAATAGTATTTACTAAAAGTCTCATCTACTAACACAAAGATGAGGAAACAAGTATTTCTAGTACAACAGAAAAACTCTAGTACCAATTTCTCCTCTGATTCGAGTTCTGCAAGAGAAGTCAGAAAGGGGTCAATTCATACCTTAATTCTTTCTGGACCCACAGAGCAGACACAGGGCTTAATTTACAAGTAAAAGGACCCCACCCCCACCCACTCTATCATCTGCTAGTTAGAACTATGGACTGATTCTGGCATGTTTTTCCTATGCATACAGCCATGCAGCAAGAACCACGCTAGCTGCTATGCTGAATGTTTTGTTTTCTACAGTCAAAGGCATCCTCAGCAAGGAAAATAAGGTCCCTTCCTCCTCTTCACATGACTGATAACAGGAGTGATTAGTACACCCATAGACTAATATTTCTTAGTACTTACAAAGTAGTAGAACAAATTAGTACTGAAGACACACATCCTTAAACAGTCTTCATTAATACTTACTTGTATGGAGTTCTCCTGAGTGAAACAGGGTGCTTAGATGACTTGTTCTGTATCAGGAGGTTCATTCTTTCATGCGAGGTCAATCCCAGAAATGTAATCTTACGGAAAGAGAAATGAGTAATGGTTGAAAGAAACATGAACATCTCAGAAATTAAAACTGTGGTGACACCAAAAAATACTATTTAGATGGGAGGGAAGGGAAGTGGTTTGTTACATCTAACAAACAAGTAACTGCTGCCATACTCAGAAACTGAAAAGTATGCTTTTAAATATGCCACTTAGACTGAAATAGAATCCAGCAAGCTGTAATATTAATGCTTCCACTGAGAAGGCAATGAAGATGATTGTGTCTAGATAGCTATAGAAATACAAAGAACTGTAGCAGTTAAGCACCTCTCTCCTCAGGTTTTGTCTATTTTCTACCACAGAAATTATTCCATACCCTAAAAAAGATTAAAAAGCTTGGCCAAAAAATCAAGTAGATGTTAGAAATGCAAGCATAACTTCAATGTTTTCTTGATGCCATATAATCTTTCATGGATTTTCACAATGAGATTTATGTTTTGCTTCAACATTTTCACTTATTTATCTATCGCCTTTCCCATTTTTGTATTTTTTGATCAATATGATCATACAAGCCTTTATAAATGGCTGCATGGTTGCTTTACTGAATGTTGGCTTGAGCCATAAAGCCATTTACAAATTATCATATGTACAAGACACAGTAGGTAATTGTCGATATCCTAACTAGTTCCTTCCCCCTCCCAAGATGTTTTCTCAATATATTCAACATTAAAAAAAAATCTAGCAGTATACCTTTAAAATTCACAGACAAATAGTGGATTTTTTTAAAAGAAAACTAAGATGTAAAATAACTCTTTAGCTCAATATGCTTAACATAGCCAAGTGATATCTTGTTTGCCTAGCCAAGCTCTCTTTGAGAGAAACAACAAAAGCAATCAACCCAAAATCTGACACTCCTTATCAGGATAAAACCTGGGTTACGCACCTTTATTGTAGCAATGGCACTTAATATGGGCTAATGATGCACTGCTGAGCTCTGCTACAGAATTTTCAGTTCAGAAGTAATTGTGCTATGGGTACAGCTTTTGTACCACATTTTTAGGCAGCAATATCAGCTTTATTAGTCAAGTAATTTTCTTCACTTTCAATATGTGCGTGCGTGTGTGTGTGTGTCTCTACACACACACACACACACACACACAGAGGTTTGGGATTTTTGATGAGCAGTAAAGACAGAATTCAGTTATAGGAATGATTTGCAGACTGTGATCCAACTTTTATGTAGAAATGGTGAGTGCAAAAATACCAATGAAATTCAGAGGACTGTCCTAGGATTTAAGATATGCACCTAGATGTGCCATTAATTTGATAAGGAAAGCAGGAACAAGATCCCCAAGGCAGCAGTTCATCTAGGGAAATATTTTAATTTGATTGCTCCTTAAGAGAGGAACACAAACTAAAGTAAAACACTACCTGATAAAGCTGAATAATTAGCAACAATGAAGCCCACAGAGTATGGAAGCAGGCTAGTGTGAATATGTAGAGAACCCATGGAGAACAATATACTATCTGTGTGAAGTAAGTCCATGCTCCATCTTGACGATAACTTGTTGCACAGTGGTTTGACCAATCTGATAATAAACACAAATAGCTAATTACATTTTTAATATAGATTATGTAAGAACAGAACAGGAATATCTGCACAGGAGATTATATGGCAACATGCTCTAAAAATACCACGTTTAATATATCATGTTACCACTTACGAACACCTACTTAGATATTTGACTGTTTGCTATTTTTGCTGCATAATCTTGACATTATGTGTTCGTAATCCACTTAATGAGCATTTAAGGTACTGGCTAGGCACTTTTATAAAGCTAATTAGTGACACTAAAGTCATCATCTTTCATTGTCAAGCTTCTGGAGATTTTGCTTCATGCTTACTTACGGTTTTAAGTACTCACAACTTATCTCAAACTTTATCAACAACACAAGAAGACAACATCACAACAAAGCGAAGAAGGCAATACTTCACCAGCATTAGGCAGATGTAAATGGGACTGTGCAAATTTTGTAAATGTCTTAAGAGACATTTAAAGGCTACCATGTACACTTTTGACCTATAAAAACCTGATAAACAGAGCAAGTCTTTTGCCTCCAAGTCAGGAGAACAATAAAGAACTTTTCCCCACATTCATTCACACACAGGAAACGGGTTTACATTGCAAGGGTGCTCCTCTCTTCTCCAGGAAACTTTTGAATTTTGCAAGGTGACATTTCGGATTTACTAATGAGTGTACAGATCTCCTCTTTTCAAAGTTTTCACTACGTTAACAACAAAAAATTTTTTGCAAGAGTTCCATATAGATATTTCCAAATAACAAAATAAGGCCTTTCCAATCATATATTTACAAATTTATTTTCTATTGCAGGAAAGAGCATTCAAACTAGAATTGGTATCTTGACTTTCTTCTACATGGCTACCCTATTTTATCGCCAACAAAAACCCTTTCTGATGTTGCATTTACCAAAAAAATGACATCCCTCTAGAGCAGCAGCTTTAAAGAATGCATTTTTAAAGTTTCTACTCTATACAGAACTAATCAGGTGTCTGATCAGACTCAGATATGCCGAGTTACGTTCATTTAAAAGAGCTATAAGACAACGTCACTGCTGAAATCTGGTATCATTTGTGCAGATATAGTTACATTTCATGGAAATGAAATATTGAAAAACAAAGAGTACATACAGTAGCTCCTTGAAAGCTAAATTAAAATAAATTCATGAATACATACACAGAAGAGTTCCACAAAGCAGCCAGACACCAGTCATAGTTAGGAAAAACAGGAACAGTATGTAATAATGATGGTTGCCAACACCTGTATCGGGGTAAAGAAAAGAAAATGGCTTAACGTTTTTTATTTTAACAGTATCTGAATTTCCCCTGCAGTTAGTAGGAATAGGAAGAATCAGAAACAGTTCCCATGATAACCTCTGCTACCCTCAAGAGAAGGGTGACAAAGCTGGTCTCTTTCTCAACTTCCTCCTGCTATCCATCCCAATTTCTATAATAGAATTAGTCTTTATAAAGCCAAAGAGAATTTGTCCCTTTTTCAGAACATGCCTTTGATTGTCTCAGTTAGGTAAGAACGGATTATGCAACCATAGCTCTCCTTAAGCACAGTACAGTTGCCTTGTATGACTGAAAAATGTGATCTATTCCAATGTTTGACCTCTGTTCTTCAGAACTGCAAACATACATAAGAAGACACAGACTTCTGCCAGAAAAGCTGTTAAATGAAGATGCACGGTTCTTTTTCTTTAAATTACAACCAGAATTGCTCAAAGTTTTGAAAACATGCAGAGGAATATGTCTCACCAATTTGCAAAAAATAAATACTGCAAAGAAAGCTGCTGAGTATTTAACATTGCAAAAATAATGACTTTACTGGCAAAAGAAAAGTTAGAAATATGTTACTATAAATTTAAAGCTCTAGCCTTTGAATCTTGAATGTTACCAGCAATGAGACACAAAGGAAAAAAGCAGGAGCTTCTCTAAGAACACAGGAACATTGTTAAAAACACACACACACCCCTACCAGCTCCATGGTCCATCTGCTCCTGTATACTGTCTCCAGCAGCAACAAAAGACAACATTAGGGGGTGCAAACAAGCCTGGTTGCTTTCTACAATTCATTCTCCTCATCCACAGCTGCTGCATTCAAGTAGCAGAGTGTGCTTACTTGTCCAATTTTTTTAGTATCTGCTTTTGGGCCCGTTGTCCAAAATTTTGCTTTCTCCCCTCCTGAACCTTCTGATACTGTCTGCTTCCACAAACCCTTACAGCAGCGAGTTCCAAAATTTCACCACCTGCCATGTAAAGATGTTCTTTCTTCACCTCTTCTAAAACCACTTTCTATTCCCACCGAGTCTCTCCTAGTTCTAGTATTACATGCATGGCAAATCACATTCACTTTAACTATCACCTTCAACGACGTTGGGAGTCTCAGTCATATCCCCTCCTCCTTCTTTGCGCAAAACACAAGAATCCTAGGCTTTTTAGTCTCTAACTTTAAAGCAACCATTCCATCTCATGCATTCATAGTTGCCTTTCTCTGTGCCACCTGACTAGTTGCTCTCCAAACTTATCAGTGAACCCTTAAATATCAACTATGTATTCTTATATCAGTTTTGCTCTCTCTCAGGTGATAAATGCTATTTCTGCAACTCTTTTAATATGTGGTATTTTCAAATTTGATAAAATAAATACTCTCACCTATGCACTGTCCAAACCACAGAGAATGCTGATCATATCTGGCTACACATGCATCACAAGCAAGGCAATGCATAGATCTCAAAGGCTTCTTTACCTAGTAGAGCATGAACAAAAAGAATTCAGTCATAGCAAAAACATTTATTTTGCTCATAGTTTAGGGTACCACCTGAAAAACCAAAAAAGAGGGGATTAAAGCGGTAGCCTTGTAGCACAACAATGCACAAGAACGTGCGTTGGACACCACATTTTGTGGGTTTCCATTATATAGTAATTGTTACAGTGCAGAACATTGATGATAACTGCACATCTTATTTTTACAATAACAAAAAGAGGAGTGAAATAACAAAGCTGTTTTATTAAGATTAGAGGCCAACAGTCTCAAGGCATTGTTCTTGTCACCTTTTCATAAAAAAATAAATCAACTAAAATAAAACAACCTATGCATATTACCTGCATGACAAGAAAAGAAAGAGAGTTTTTTAATTGTAGTATTGAGTAAAAGACAGGTTAAAAAACAAAACAAAACAAAACAAAGCCTCACTTACAAGACACGATGTGCAAAACGTTCTGGAGTCCAAGCAACCTGCTTCTGCAAGAGCAACAATGTTCTGAAAGACAAAGTAGTTTGTGCTTGCATTTAGAATATGGTTTCAGGGAGTCTACGAAGATTTCTTTTTAATGTTAGGCCTTGTGCACACATTAAGCGCCGTGAGTGCCAAGCACCAATAAGAAAAGTACTTGCTATTTATGGACAGAGAAAAGGTTCATGACAAACACACCATGGTATAGACTAATGCAACCTCACTCATGTAGCATTTCCAAAAAGTAGCTCTGTTGCCAAAATTAGTAACAACAACGTTAATGAAACGTCCTTAAAAATGAGATGGCATTAAGATACAAGGTACCTCTCATACACTCAACCACACTTCAAAGAGATGAGGAGAGCTGCTATATTTAGTGTTCCTTTATCAGTATTAGATAGCCAATATTTACTAGTCCTCTGGCAACAATATTGAACAAGTTAAAACTTCACTTTACTCTTCCTGGCAACCTGAAGAAATGCAACCCCACAGAGAGTAAGAAGAAACCACAGAATGTTGTTCGTTACACGGGTTGGGAATACCTACATTATACCAAACATTAAAACGTCTACTGACTGCTTGGCCATGGATTCTTTTTGCCACTTTAGAAAAGCAACTACGAAACACCTTGTTTCACAAAAATCAAACCACAGTACTTAACTTCAAAGCATCTGACAAAGTCCAAAACCTTTCTAGCATTTATTACAGCTTATGAGCATGAAGAATTATAGAAAGGCACTGTGAATACCTCTAAGTTTGGATACCAGAAGTGGAAAACATACAAATCAGTTATGTTTAAGTGAAGTTCTACCTAATTTAATTATCACAGACATCATCAGTGGTATCTGTATGAAGTTTAGCTGAGGCTCACATTTCAACAAGAAGATGCAGACAGGGAAATAAAAGCAGGATGAAGAAGGTAAGGAAACAAGCACCAATAGGAAAAATTATCTACAATCTAAGAACTCTTAAAAGAAAGTAGTATTTCACTGCTTGCAGATTTAAAAAAGATACACAGGACGACCAATCAACCAGCCAAAAGCACACACATGTTGTAACATGTTGTTAGCCCTTCCGTTTGTTATACGAAATTACCTACCTCTTTTCTTTCTTCTTCTGAAGTCTTAATGTATCCAGGATCAGTTCTCCAAGTTTTATAGAAATAATAAAAAAGACCCACTATGCTGAACACAACAGTAATTTGGAAAATTGTGTCAGCTACATGCAGTATTCAGATTAAGGAATATATTCTTATGTCACATATCACCATTATTTGGTAGAAAAATAATATATTCTAAAGTAGTTCATATTATTTTTCAAGCAACACACAAAAGGAAAAGAATTACTTTCACTCTTATAGCAATATTCTCTTCGTTCCTCAGAGGCCATCTATTAGAGAAGTTGAATATTCTGTCCAGTTAAGCTTTGCAGAGAGGCCTTTTACAACTGATATAAGCCTGTATCACAATACATCTTTCTGCCTCACTAAATAAATCTCACTAGCCAGGTGCAGACTTTTACCTTTGAATATAGAACAGCTATAAAATAAATATTATTTGTTTTTCCCCTCTAAGTTTTGCTATTTGAAACAATATCAATAGGATACACACAGTTATTAAGATTCCAGGAGCTGTGAGATTAGTTTGACTGCTGCACAGACACCAAAAAAAACTTCAAACAGGCTCTGTTATTCTGGTAGTTTTCTGAGTCTTGTACTCAACTGAAGGGTAAGGTTTATTTTTTCAACTAAAACAACTGAAAAAACTCCAGTAGAAAAATGTGACTTCTGTTATCCCGGAAACTTTTGTCACTCAAAAAAGCAAGCACACGCTGCTAAACACTTCTGAAGTGAATGGGACAGGTACTGGGAATCTTTCTTCCCTCAGAAATATGTTAGAAAATCCAAGACCTTGAAATGACAAATTTCTGGTCTAAATAGACTACTTTTTTTTTCCTTGTACTTCCCTATTCCTTTACCTAGTGGCTTACTGCTTTAACTACAGCATATAGCGGGAATTCATGTCATAAGCTTCAGAAAAGTAGATTTAAATCAAGCACTTTTAATATATAGTTATTTGATGCAACTTCTGTAGCCAACAAAATATTATTTATATACAACTGAGGATATGCAGTCATTAGAAACAGAACTTTCACGCTATGAAATAAAAACACTTGTAAATCCAGTGAAAGGGGGAGGAGACCATGTCAAAATTAATGTTCTCCATTCAGGAACAGAGGAATGTGGAGCGGGGCAAACTGCATACCACTTAACTTTAAGCTTCTAAGTTGAGAGCTCAGGCTCCTAAAAAACAAGCAACGAAGCCACTAGGGAGCAGTGAGGCCAAATATGGATCCCATCTCAGCTGACTAGCCACTATCTATAGAGCCATCATAGTGTGATATGGAGTGATTTAAGAGTTGCATACTCTTAAAATCAAGTATGCAACCTCAAGGTCGTTTTGTCTTACAAACTAAAAATATAGCAAAGTAGTTCTAATAAAAAAAAAATCAGAAGATAAACTGTGAAATATTGGCAATGTATGCTGTCCGTCTTACAGTTGTGTTCTGTTACGATGCAATTGCAGGGTGCACTTTTGTAAGCCAAGATGATGGTTCATTTCCTGTGGATATTGTTGGTCTATTTGCACTTTTATTGTTTTTCAGATCTGAGAGTAGCCCTGAATTAGAATAGATGGACTTTTTCAGTCAGTCTAGGGGAATAGTTTGACAGACAAATATGGGCAACTAAAATATTTAACGTTTGTTTGACATTCAGATCTGTGGGCAGTTCCAGAGGGAAAATACATGCATGAGAAAAAGGGTTAGACAACGAAAAGGAAAACTCTCTACTTGCCTGTCTTATCCAGCTATAGTTAGACTTTCAAGAGCATCATTATGCTCACTGTCTTCAGCAGAGCGTCTCACTCAAACCTGTTAGAAGGTAGGGAGGAAAACCTCTCCAGTCTAACTCAGATGATGCCGAGAAATTCTTAAAACTCCACAATGCAACACTGAATAACATGCTTTCCATTCAGACAAGCATATGTACGTATCCCCAACTGGATTATGAGTTCAGTGAAATTAATCCTGATAATTGTATTAAAGAGATCTAATTAGCAACAGTATGAACGATAATGCCACTTAAGGAATGAAGTAATTAAAGCGAAATGCTACTTAGTGTAACAAGATATTATAGCTGGTTTAATACAATATTATTTTAAGTATCTTCCTAAAGATCTTTTTTCACAAAACTAATCAATAAATAAATGGCCTGTGTGTGTTAAAAAAGCAGGGCATTGAAAAGTAAGTGTAGTCTATTGAATAAACATTGCTGTACTCATCAGTCTAAGCCTCTTCAAAGAACGTGCAAGGAGGATGCAGCATAACCTCTGAATTAATATGACAGGAGCCTAGAAAATCTATTTAGGCAGAGAAGGGAAGTACAGAAGCTTGCTTTTTTTTAAAAACCAGAAGCATGAATACCACCACCTGTTGAATTCTTGCCATTTTAGAACTAGAAATGCTTTTAAAATTGTTATTAATGCATGTGTGATCCAGAAGTGAGCTCTACTATGTGCCAAAGTACATTACTGGATCAGAGTCTCAACGAGGAAGATTAAGGAGTTACACGGAGACTGTGGCATATACAAAACACGTTTTGATTTCTGGGCCTCAGGTTTAAGCAAACTGTTAACACAATTTCACTTACAGAAGAAATAGTTTACAATTGTACACAAATGTATCCTAAAGATAAAAGAAAGCACATATAGTTAGTCCATCTATAACTATGGGTTATTAAAGTTATTTAACCTTTTTCCAACAGAGGTAAAAAAAAAAAAAATCTTATCAGATTTTAGTAGTCCCATAGAATTATCTGGGCTGCTCACTACTATTTGTATGACTGGGCTTAGGTTTATTAGGAACTGTAGAGTCCTACTGCATTCCCCAAGTATAAAGGATATCAGGCAGGAACCAGACAAACCAGGTCACAGACATCCAAAAAACTGAACTTAGCATAAATGTTGTAGGAAGATACCTTAGATTCCTGAGCCCCACACATCGCCTAAAAAATAAAATAAAATAAAAATAAATAATAATAATAATAATAATAATAATAATAATAATAAAATAACATAATTATCATAAAAAACATGCTATTTAAAACTTAGCTCCATAGGAAACAAGTTTATTGTCAGTTTTCTTTTTTTTTAAAAACTTTACTCAGGTTACCTTTAAGCAACTAAAAATTGCTGCTCAAATGGATTCTTTAGCCAAACAGGTACAGGGATAACAATGCAAAAATAAACTGAATAGTGCTCTGTTCCAGTCTAACATCAAATATCAGAATTTGTGTACTACTGTGTGAAAAATACAATCTCTGTTTATTTGCACATGAGATAGTATTGTCATTTCAATGGATACTGTTACGTTAACTGTTGAAGAAAGCAGGAAACCTGAAAAATAGCTTGGTATAATGCCGGGAGGTCTGGGGAACAGAAGGAGAGGGAATGGTTCATTACAAACTTATTCTTTGTCACAAATCAAGAGGAAAAAGTTGAGATAAAGTATACTTCTGAACATTGTGAATGGGTATCTCAATGTGTACCAGGTGCAAACCTTCACTAACACTCTCCTGAACACAAAAATTAGTTAACAGTCTGCTTAAAAATACTTTTGTTTTCCTCAAATTTTCAGTGGTGATAAACTACCGCTTTGCACACCTGAAGGCATTCAATTTCTATCGTCATTCTGAAAAAAAATATATATATATTTTTAAATCTTTCACAGAAGTCGCAACTATTTTTCAAGAAGTATTCTATAGACTAAGCGAAATTGCAAACTCTGAAAAGAATACTGCATCAGATACCATATATAGCATCTTTGGCAAATGCATGCACATATAGAGAGAAAAATCCACAAACCTCACAAACAGAGTCATTCCAAATAGTATGAAGAGAAGCAGACATCCTTTCAAAAGCCAAGAATCAGAACTTAAGTTCATCACATATCCTATGGCCCACATCAATGTCAAGGAAGATGCCAACAGTAGGAAAAGCTATTAAAATGACCATAGTTAAAAATGACAAAATATTCAAGTAAGATTTACTTCAAAAATACTCAGGTAATATAATAATGAACGCTACTGAGAGACTCAAGCTAGATAACACAAAGTAACAAACCATTACACACACACCCACACCCCCACTTAAGTGCTTACAGATGGTTAGATTACGTGCTCAATTTTGGAAGCCTTAGAAGACACGGCTGTTACATGAGTTATGTGTTATTCTAAACACACAATGCCGTAACTTTCTTTCTATTAGTTATTCCTCACAAAATTACCTCATATTTCTCTACTATTCTCAGTAACCTGCAATTTTTTCTGCTTCTCATTCTTTCTTCCTCAGTTAGCATATAAACAATGAAGTGATTTTGAGTTTCACGAGCAAGGTCAAGTGGTGTCTCTCCCTTTAACAAGAAAAATAAGTGTTTATTTCTTCATGTACTTATCACATAAATATTTACCTTTGCAACAGCAGCAAGAAATAAATACATTTAAAACAAGAACAACTGGGTCGTTGCCTTCCCCCATACCCTTCACCCCTCCTTTTTTTTAAAGCCATGTATAGGCTAAATTAAGAGTTTTAATATGCTTCATTCACTGTTTTGTAGTGCCAAAACCCAGATACACATAACGAGATTGCATTTCTCCAAATTATCTCTTGGTTTGCCTCCAAACACCCAAAATGCTGACCTGGCTGCTAGAACAAAACATAAACAAGAAGCCTTTCCTTTCAGTGGGTGGCTAAACTTTTTAAAAACGAATACCAACATTCTAAGTCACACCTGAATAAGTAGCAGACGGAGAAGCTGCACAGCTTAATCCACAAATCCTGAACAAATTACATTACACACACATATCTACACAGTCTTATCAATCAACAGAGTTTCAACACTTATACTGTTCACTATCATTTTTAACAAATATTATGATTATGACTTATATATGCTACTAGCACTTCTGAACGTACAAACAGGCACTGTCAAACACTTTGATTCTTACAGGAAGACATCCACATCTTTTTGAAATCTTTAATAGTCTCACTAGACATCCAGACATTCTTATTCTTGAAAATTCTGGCCTAAGTAATCACTCCTCTTGACAATATTTTAAGGAAACTGAAAGCTGACCTAAAGATGGAGAATCTGAGAAGCAAACACTAATTTTGTCCACAGTAATCAAAAGGCTTGCCTGTTCATTAAATGAACGTTGCAGAGAATGTCTGTATTCATCCTTTGTGCTACACACAAGAAAAGTTCTAACTCCTTTTGTTAAGGCGTTAAGAATACCAGTTTAGTCACCTCCCTTCCCCTCCATTCCAAAGAATATCAAGATGAAGTACTTGAAGGAGAAAATTAAGATTTTTTCTTCAAATCAACTTTTTGAATTCATATCACCTGTGATGAAGTACCATGGAAAAACTGTACCTTGACATTTTTCACGTCCATGCTAGCACCAGCTTCCAGCAATAGATCCACAGCACTTATATTTCCTGATGTAATTGCCCAGTGCAATGCAGTATTCTTTTGAATGTTGTCTACAGCATTGAGAGAAGGGTTAAACTTTAAAAGAAACCTCGTGGGTTCCAGTCTAGATGAAAATGAAGTATAGAAGTTAACAAACAGATGATAATCTGTACTGGAGATGACGTTTTTAAAAATCTTATAAGAAAAAAAAAAAAAGAATAGTTCAAATCTGAAATAACTGCAGATACAAAATGCCTCCTCTCAAAATAAACTTCTCAACAATATATCCAAGTTCCAAAATCCTGAGGGTTCCTTGCCTGAAGGTTTTTCTCTAGACAATGCTATTTCATTATTTTAACAGATAAGAGGTATTCCTGCAGTTTATAACTTTCCACAACACTGTGTGAGCACTTTACTGTGCATTTATTTTCATTTCTGGAAAAATGGAATTACACTGCAGGCATTCCAGTTGCAAATCTAAACTTTTATTTCCTTCATATTTTTTGTCTTTGTTATATCCAATTAGCTGCTTCATATTTTCTAATCTCTGAAATATCGCATGGTTTAGTATGACTAAAAGGGAAAGGAACGTCAGTTTAACAAAAAGTTTTCAGAAAAAAAATTAATCTCATTAATTCCTGGGTACAATTAGACAGTTTCTTTTTAAGTTATCCAGTACTTACCCAATTGCTTTTTGTGCTGATATCATTAGAGGTGTTTGTCCATTGAAGTCTGTTGTATCTACATTCTAAGTATTAAAAAACAAAACAAACAAAACAAGAAAACAAAAAGCAAGTGATTAGTAGTAATTTCAGGAAACAGAGATCTATGGTCAGACTCTCAGCAACATAATTGGCTTAGCTTCACTGAAGTACAGGAAATAAACCATATCACACCATCCAAGAAACCAGCACTCACTTAACTTTTTGCCTTTTCTGGATCTCGCATGTCATTCCCCTCAGAAAATACTGAGAGGCTTCACTAAGGATATTAAGGGAACCATGTTAACCAGATTTCTTTTCCTCTTCTGTTCAAAAGTGCTACCAGTAGAAGATACTTAAGTAAGCAGAACTAATGACAAGTATAACATTTGCTACAAAATGCTTTCTACAGATGTAACCTAAGCAGATATTAATTACAGTGGATGTAACATAAAATAAGCAAAACCAGAAGTTTCTCATTACAAAATATTCAGATCTAGTTTGATCATCAATTCTGCAAGCTTCAGCTGGTAGACAATTGCACAGATTTCTAGTTACAAACTTGTAATCAAACAGTAAATACTTCACGGTGCATATATTTCATATACCGCTATTTGTTATCAGGTTTAAAAGGCAGTTATTTATACTGCATAACAAGTCTGCAAAACATTAACAATCGTGCTCAGACATTCTGAATTGTACAGGGAAGACGAGAAGACTGGAAAGAATAAAGAAGATGAAGGATCTCTGAACTTATGGCATAGGGAAATGATTGCCAAATACCTGCTTCTCATCTAGAAAGCAAAACAAACTCTGTCTGTATCTGCAATACATAGGCAACTACTCTGAAGTAAAAACAACACTTGGGACATCAACAACATACCTGGCCTTTTGATATGAGGTAAGCTATAATAGGCATGTGTTGAAACAGCACTGCTAAATGAATGCTACTGAATCCTTCCCCATCAATAAGACTGGGATCTGCTCCACATTTCAGCAATAACATGACCATAGGTAGGTGTCCTTGCCTGTAAAGATATATGAAATGAAACTACAGAGATGACAAAAAAAGCTAGAAATCTTAATAAAAGCATTGCCTTAACAATTCTCTTAGATCTACTGAAAAAAAAAAATTATTTCAGAACCTTGTATTTTTATCCAGAACATTATTTCTCTAAAACTAAAGATTTACCCTAGGGCACAAATACATATGTCCATAATTCAATGTGAGGTAAGGTAGCAATTTTGAATACAGTGGTTA
Source organism: Struthio camelus (assembly GCF_040807025.1). Taxonomy (NCBI): domain Eukaryota; kingdom Metazoa; phylum Chordata; class Aves; order Struthioniformes; family Struthionidae; genus Struthio; species Struthio camelus. The sequence continues at coordinate 32,102,117 of NC_090946.1, forward strand.
GTGGCAGTAACTTCTCCTGTGAGTATTCTTTCTTCGGAAAAAGTATCTAACTTTATTCTGCAGTAGACTAAGGTAGCCTAGGGAAACCACTGCTCTTCAACGTGAGAATGTGCACTCAAAAAAGTTATTGGAGAATCATCATTTTCAGCTAATATTTTTCCAGACAAACATTACTTTGTCATTCTGATCATTTTACTCAAGTTACGTCCTGGAAGCCAGAACTATAGGGTTTCAAGTTATAGCCTGCTGGACGGATAGTCTACACACACAGCGTAGAAGGGCGGATCAAGAGACTTGAGATACACTCAAGCCCCAGTAGCTACTATTGCTCAGGAAGAGATACTGCATGTTTGTGGTGGCAGCCATACAGAGTCCAAGAAGAAAAGCTAACATCACTGGGGCAGAAGGCCAAAAATACCTACACGCCACTGAGCAACAAAACACCTTACACTGAATCTGCTACCACATGCTAGCACTTTAAGGTTCAGGACTGGCGGTGCTGAGTCTTTCAACAGCACATCACCTCAATGTAGTAGAGAAGCATAAACATATTAAAGCATATTAGTTAGACACGCTGAAGTCTGAGAGGTACCTTGATCACAATATTTTCAGATTTAAACTATGCCTTAATAAGCATCAAAAGTATCAAATAAGTATCAAAAGTGAACTAACACACAATTCTTTTTCGCCCAGTAAGGCGAGACTTAAGAGACAAATGCTGAATAACATTGCTTAAAATGTGAGTCAAAGCAACCAAAATACATAGATTAGCTGTATAACACAACTTTGTGGCCTTAAAAGTTTTCAAGTATCAAAGAACAGATTTTAGCATTATTACAGACATGAAAACTAAGCAACACAAAACTGAATTTCATTTAAGATGACAACCACTGCGCTACACAAAATGATACTGTGACAGATCACACTAACAAATTTACAATTGACAATGGTAAGCAGCATACCTAATGGCCCAGTGAAGTGGAGTTGAATTCAAATCTCCACCTAGCTGATCCACTACTGCACCTTTGGAAATATAAAATCTATACAACAGCAACAAAACAAGATTATTAAGAGTCATAATAAAACATTATACTAATAATAACACAGCTCTAGTAGCAAACGGATTGTAATTAAGAAACTTTCACAGAGAAGCAAATCTGCAAGAAGATTGTGCAGTAAAGGATGGTGTTTTGAGAAAATGTTTAACTAAGAAAACAAAAAGTAGTAATTAGCATGGTACCTGTGACATCAGCTTTAATCTTTGTTAAACAAAAAAAAAAAAGAAAATCTAATTGTTTCATATGCTACATGACTGCACACACACAAAGAAAATAAATAGTGGTAACTTCACATTTCAGTGACATCTTCACCAACGTAACTGAGCTACAAGTTGAATTTTATGTTTTTCTTCTGAAAATTGAAGAACGTATTCCATTTGTTTTAAAACGTGATTAAAATAAAGTGACCATAATTAAGAGTGGCAGAATACTTGTGTTCTTTTTTCTAAAGATATAATTGTTTTCACAAGGACTCAGCACTTACCTAACCAGCTCCTTCCTGTTGTTTATTGCTGCCCAGTGAAGAAGAGTCACATTTTCTTTGTCTGGTTGCCGAACATCATATCCTGCTTCTACCAGTTCTTTGCACCGCTCCAGTAATCCGTACCTTAAATGAGAAAAAAATAAATTGATTTACTTATAATTAATTTGTTAAAAACATCCTCCAATATCATATACTTAAGAAAACCTCAGTAAGCCTCATCCAGAAGTTCCTACTTGAACAAATTCCACATTGTATCCAATGGAAGTCTTGCAAAAAGAGTTGGGCTAAGCCCTGTTACATAGAATTTTTACCTCACCCAACAAACTTGACTGAGATATACCTGACTCACACACTGTTTATGATTAAAAATATTTCCAATAGTATCTTACAGTGATTTTTCAACTTTTACTAGAGAGAGAACATGGAACACTAACATTTTTCTTCACAAAAATATCCAAAATGGCTTACATTTTAGGAAACACCTGTATATTTCAACACTCTGCACACAGACAACACATACCAACTACATACATGTACTTACTGAGTAGCCTTGACAATATCACAAGTACTGGGGTCCTCAATGAATGTATATGGTCCTGGTAGCGTTGACAGAACTTTATCATTGTGGATACGGTGACAGTTACACTTATGAGGTTGATGAGGCCCATGGCAATGGTTTTTACACTGTTGGTTACGGACAAACATTATTCAAATGAATAGACAACATGTCTTCCTCTTTATGAGAGGTACGCACTATACTTGTAAAGCTGTATTAATACAAATAAGGAAGTGAATTTAAAACACAGTTAAAACCCTAGAACCACCTGATGAGACTGATTTCTTTAGTAGAAGGTTACAGGACTGCACAAAGAAGATGGTTAAATTCTATTAGACCACATTAAAAAGGCACTGAACACCTTTACTGTAAACAAACTGCTTATCCAAAAAAATGTTTCTACAGGAAAAAAAAAAAAAAGGACAACTTCTATCCCTACACATGTTTTTAAACAGAACAGAACTTGAAAGTCACATCTAAAAACCCACTGCAAGGTACCAGCAAAGGAATACGCCACAAGCGACGTGACTTGTTTTGCTATCAGGCACCGCGGCTACAGACGGCCGCGCACCTGCCAGAGCCGAGGTCGGCGACCAGCGAGAGGCGCCAGCCCAGGCGGCTCTAGGGGGCGCCGCCGCCCGGGCGGGCCCGGCCGGCAGCGGCGGGCCACGGCGCTTCCCCGCCACTCAGACCACTGCCCTGACCGCCCAGGCCAACCAAGGGCGCAGTGAAGAGCGCGATCTTTAGCGAACTTGCAAGAGGAACATACCCCAGACCTCGCCACAGCACCGTCAGCTATAAACCCTGCGGGCACCGCGCTCCCGCTCAGCCCCGGCTCTCTCCCTGCCCCTCATGCTCGCTCCCATCGCCCTCAGTATCCTCCCGCACGGCATCGCCACCCGCCTGGCGCAGCCGGCCGCTCTCCGCACCCTCCGCCAGAGGGGGAGCGAGGCGGGAGCGGCCGCCGCCGAGGCAGCACCGCCATCGCCGCCGCCCCCTCACGGCGCCGCCCGCCCCGCGGCCCCGCCGCGCGACCCCAACGGCCCGCAGCGGCCGTTAACGGGCGGCAGCGACGGTTGCCGGCCCCGGCCCCGCCGCCGCCGCCTTCCCTGCCCCCTCCCTCTCCAGACTCTTCCTGCCGCCGGCCGCCCTCACCGCGGGGCCGCCGCCGCCGGCAGCCATCCTCGCGGCCCTCGCGCTTCCCGGTCAGGGGCAGGGGCGGCGGCGGCAGCGCCGTGACCGCGCCCCGCGGAGGGCGGGGCCGGGCCGGGGCCCGCGGCGCCTCCGCCACCACGGCCGAAGAAGGGCACGCGGGTGGGGGCGGCCTGCGGCCGAAAAACACCGCGGAGGGAGCAAATGGCCTTCGTTAGCCCCGTGGCTGGGGCAGCGAGTCGCCCCGCGCAGACGGCTCTGGCCTCTGCTGCCCCAGCCCTTGCCCCGCACAAGCGGGAGATGGTTCGCTTCCCTTTTTCTTCAGTTCTGGCTACAACTCCCTCTTTTTTTCATAGGCAATAGCCTGCAAACACTTTATTTGGTACGCGCTATGCATTTTACGTAAGCTCGGACCGCCGTCAGCAGCAGGGACGTGTTCCCGCCTGCATAACCCTTGGGGCCTGGAGGCTCAGCTGATAGGAAACAGGTTCCTCATGCAGCAAGGAGCAAGTCCCACGCCTTGCTTCACAGGTGTTTGCTTAGGTTATAATCCACTCCGCCCACTTTGCGCTTTACAACAGCAGGAGCTAAGAAAACACTTGGAACCAGTGCAGAGTTCAAGTGCTGACAAGTCAAGAAAAGAAAAATAGCAATGCCTGATTTATGACCGTCCACGCACTGGTTAAAGCATCTGTAGGTAAAGGATCTGTAGGTAGGAGAAGAAAAGTGAACGTTTCCGTGAAGCCTCTACCATAATGCACATACAGCAGGGGCAGAAGAGGTTATTCAAGCGTTCATAAATCCAGCCTCTCATTCATGAGGGTTTGATGTTGCAACCTTACCAGCATTCCTTTGGCATGTTTTTGCATGTACCTTCCCACATCTATTTTTAAGGAAAAAAACAAGATGTACTTTCTGTTCTGTATAGTCATGGCAAGCCTTTCACCATTTCTGGTTAGAATGATATATACTGCTTCAGTTTAGAAACTCAATACACAGCAGACGGCCCAAAAGAAGCTGCTATCAGCCATCCTGAAAGAGTCAAAATGCCTGTCATGCATGCACCCCTGCATTGCACAATCTGCCTCAGCAGCCCTGTAAAGGTGCAAGCTGAGTCACTTTGTTGTGAATCACAGAATGGCTGAGGTTGGAAGTGACCTCTGGAGATCATCTAGTCCAACCTCCCCTGCTCAAGCAGGGTCCTCTAGAGCACATTGCCCAGGATCGCATCCAAGCAGGTTTTGAATATCTCCAGCGAAAGAGACTCCACAACCTCTCTGGGCAACCTGTTCCAGTGCTCTGTCACCCTCACAGTGAAGAAGTTTTTCCTCAGGTTCAGATGGAACTTCCTGTGGTTCAGTTTGTGCCCATTGCCTCTTGTCCTGTTGCTGGGCACCACGGAGAAGAGACTGGCCCCATCCTCTTGACACCCTCCCTTCAGATACTTGTACACGTTGATGAGATCACCTCTCAGTCTTCTCTTCTCCAGGCTGAACAGGCCCAGCTCTCTCAGCCTTTCTTCATAGGAGAGATGCTCCAGTCCCCTCCTCATCTTTGTAGCCCTCCGCTGGGCTCTCTCCAGTAGCACCATGTCTCTCTTGTGCTGGGGAGCCAGTACTCAGGTGAGGCCTCACCAGGGCTGAGGATCACCTCCCTCGACCTGCTGGCAACTCTCTTCCTAATGCACCCCAGGAGACCATTGGCCTTCTTGGCCACAAGGGCACATTGCTGGCTCATGTTTAACTTGTTGTCCACCAGCACTCCCAGGTCCTGCTCGGCAGAGCTGCTTTCCAGCAGCTCAACCCCCAGCCTGTACTGCTGCATGGGGTTATTCCTGCCTAGGTGCAGGACCCTGCACTTCCTTTGCTGAACTTCATGGGGTTCCTCTCCGCCCACCTCTCCAGCCTGTCCAGGTCCCTCTGAATGGCAGCACAGTCTTCTGGTGTGTCAGCCACTCCCCCCAGTTCTGTATCCTCAGCAAACTTGTTGAGGGTGCACTCTGTCCCTTCTTCCAGGTCATGGATGAATACACTGAACAAGACTGGACCCAGGACTGACCCCTGGGGGACACCACTAGCCACAGGCCTCCAACTTGACTCTGCGCCATTCACCACAACCCTCTGAGCTCGGCCATCCAGCCAGTTCTCAATCCACCTCACCGTCCACTCATCTAGCCCACACTTCCTGAGCTTACCTAGGAGGATGTGATGGGAGACAGTGTCAAAAGCCTTGCTGAAGTCCAGGGAGACAACATCCACTGCTCTGCCCTCATCTACCCAGCCAGTCATTCTGTCATAGAAGGCTATCAGGTTGGTCAAGCATGGTTTCCCTTTGGTGAATCCGTGCTGACTACTCCTGATCACCTTCTTGTCCTCCACACGCTTAGTGAGGACCTCCAGGAGGAGCTGCTCCATCACCTTTCCAGGGATGGAGGTGAAGCTGACAGGCCTGTAGTTTCCTGGCTCCTCCTTCTTGCCCTTTTTGAAGACTGGCGTGACACTGGCTTTCTTCCAGTCCTCAGGCACCTCTCCTGCTCTCCAGGACCTTTCAAAGAGGATGGAGAGTGGCCTAGCGATAACATCCGCCAGCTCCCTCAGCACTCGTGGGTGCATCCCATCGGGGCCCACGGATTTGTGGATGTCAAGTTTGGGCAAAAGATCTCTAACCTGATCCTCCTCGACCAAGGGAGAGTCTTCCTTTCTCCAGCCTTCCTCTCTTGTCCCCAGGGTCTGGAATTCCTCAGGACTGGCCTTAGCAGTAAAGGCTGAAGCAAAGAAGGCATTCAATAACTCTGCCTTCTCTGTATCCTTCATTACTGGGGCACCCGCCCCATTCAGCAGCGGGCCCACGTTTTCCCTAGTCTTCCTTTTGCTACTGATGTAACCGAAGAAGTCCTTCTTGTTGTCCTTGACATTCCTTGCCAGATTTAATTCCAAATGGGCCTTAGCCTTCCTTGTCGCATCCCTGCACACTCTGACAACGTCCCTGTATTCCTCCCAAGTGGCCTGTCCCTTTTTCCACATTCTGTAGCCTTCTTTCCTCTGCTTGAGTTTGGCCAGGAGTTCCTTGCTCATCCATGCAGGTCTCCTGCCCCCTTTGCTGGACTTCCTACTCAGAGGAATGCACCCGTCTTGAGGCTGGAGGAAGTGATACTTGAACATTAACCAGCTCTCCTGGACCCCTCTTCCTTCTAGGGCCCTACCCCATGAGATTCCTCCAAGTAGGTCCCTGAAGAGGCCAAAGTTAGCTCTCCTGAAATCCAGCGTTGCAATCCTACTCATTGCCCTGCTCCCTCCTCGTAGGATCCTGAACTCCACCATCTCATGGTCACTGCAGCCAAGGCTGCCCCCAACCTTCACATCTCCAACCAGACCTTCTTTGTTTGTTAGTACAAGGTCTAGCAGCGCACCTCTCCTTGTTGGCGTCTCCACCACCTGGGTCAAGAAGTTATCCTCCCTGCTCTCCAGCAACCTCCTCGACTGTTTGTGCTTAGCTGTGCTCTCTTCGCAGCAGATGTCAGGGTGGTTGAAGTCCCCCATGCGAACCAGGGCCTGTGATCGAGAAACTACTTCCAGCTGTCTGTAGAAGGCCTCATCCACTTCCTCTTCCTGATCAGGTGGCCTGTAGTAGACCCCCACAACAGTGTCACCCATGTTACCCTGCCTTTTAATCCTTACCCATAGGCTCTCAACTTGCTCTTCATCCACCCCAAGGCAGAGCTGCACACATTCTAGTTGCTCCCTCACATAAAGAGCAACTCCACCACCTCGCCTTCCTGGCCTGTCTTTCCTAAAAAGCACATAGCCATCCATGACAGCATCCCAGTCATGTGAACTATCCCACCATGTCTCTGTAACTGCAACGAGAAAGTGTACCTCTGAAGTGAAGTGTACCTCTTATTCATGCTCTGTATTTAATGCTGGAATACCCTGAACTGCATAGTTTATGTCTCTTAAAAGTTGACTAAATGAACAAAAGTAAGCATTCTCTTCACTGTCAGAGAAAAAATGGTTAGATGATTTTTCAGTCTTTTTGATTTCTAAATTTCTTTTAATTTTTGCATGCTAAAAAAAGGATTTCAAAAATTATCTACCATATAACATATTCAAACTACCAAAGAAGAAATACTATTGTTGTTTAAATTAGCTGTAACTGTAAATTATGAATTTTTATGAATTTAGCTGTAGTTATGAATTTTTCAGTTAAAGCTAGTACCTTAAGGAAGCAGTTGTGAATACTGCCAGCATCTACTGTCCTCCACGGTTACAGAAAATTAGATAAACATCTAGAAATCTGATGCAAACAAACAGAAAAGATTTCCTTCATTACAATATTTGGAACTGGTCCAGAACAAATTCTTTCTGAATATGGCTATTGAAGGCTGTCTGCAGTACATTACGAAAGATCGTTTTATTCCAAATATACTACTACTAGCTTTCCCAGCATTATTTTGAAAGGACAAATGTGGTTTCTGCTGACCTGCAAGTCTAGCTAACAATCAAGATGCTATAGAATGAATGCAAGGTCAAATTCCAGTTGACAGGTTAATACAGATGTTCTTTCCATACGCAGAACTGCTATATAAATAGATATCAAAGCAACTCTGCTTGATAAAATATTGAGAGCTTTAATTTGGTTCAATAGCACAAAACGTTTTATATAATTTGAATACAGAAATCTTGCTGGGGGAGCTGAGGAAACAAATTTTGCTAGGCATTATATTACTTTGCTATGTAATAGGACCCAAAATGCAGAAGCACAAAAATAAAACGGAAGAAGAAAGAGAGTTCATGTTTTTCCGTTTGGGAGTTTGTCATGCTAGAAGTTAGGATTCATTAAAATAGAAGTTAGTTTGATAAAAGTTAAGATTTTTGCATTATCTGAAACTATTCACAAACCTTAAAACTCTTGATTATATTGTATTATAGGACAGTATGACAGCTGGCTGCAGTAATTACAGTAGTATGCTGGCAATTTTCAATTTGGTATGTTTTAATCTGTGTTACCTGTGAGCCTGAACTCATCTCTAGCATTTTTTTAATTAACAAACTTCCAGAAGTAGGAAAAATTAGTATTTTCCTTGTGCTATAGCTACAGCCAGCTTTACAAAAGAAGCTATCTTTGACCTTGTTGAAACCTACAGGCAGGCTCCTAGCAGAAGAAAAGATTGGGCCCTCAAAGAACGGATGGGCAAATTTCCACTTAGAACTACTTGTTATCTTGTAATACATACACAATGAGACATAAACAATAAGACATACTACGTATTAGCGGCTTTTGGAACTGCCGCTACAGTGGCTACTGATTTAGTTAACTTTTTTTAATCAACCAATAGTATCTTGAAGCATACAGTGACAAACTAACCTCGGACCAAAGCTTTGCTGAGCTACTTTTGGAGGATATATTGAGACAGAACTGAACAGTATTATCATCTTTTTATAATTAGATTTGAAAATAGAGGTGGGGGAATAGTGCTTCCCAAAAAGTTTGTGAATGATGTGTATATCAAAACTAACTAAAATAGTAAAGGACTTTTAAATACTCAAAGGTTGCACAGACCAATTCTCGACTGAGCACGTTTTTCACATCTAAATAGATGCCAGAACATTTACTACCTGCAGTCATAACTCTTTCTTTACGATTTTAAAGTATCACTTCTCCTTCTGGCACTTGTCACTTTTTACTGTACTTCCCAATGTATAGCTACTTGCAGGTTTCATTTATGGCACAGTGAACAAGGAATTCTTTTCCAGGAAATTTCTGTAGGTCTTTCTTAATGTCCTTCTTACTTATTCTGTCTTGGCACATATATATAAATTTCATTTTCCCAGGAACTTTTGCTTGATGACTTCCTGACAAAAGTTTGGCTGTGTCATTCTGTAGTTTTAAGGGTAGTGTGACACTAGGTAACACAAATTTCAAACAGTGCTACACCACATCCTGCCATGAGATCATCCTGAGGATGAACATTGATGTATAGCTTGCTTAACTGTTATTCACTTGCATTGCTGAGTCTGGGAGTCAAATAGCATGGTAATTCATTTTTAAGGCCTCCCCAAGTCCATATTCATTTTTTACATTACTTGGCCGTTGCTTAACCCTTCCTTAATCTTAACCTTAAAAGCTGGTGAAGTGATCGTATTTCTGTCTGAATTGAAAATTTCCAAGTAATATTTTTGATATAGGCATATGTGCGGCTTGTTTCACAATAAATCTTGTCAGACCACCATGATCAACTTGTTTTTTATCCAAGAAGCAGTTTCTCAAAGTGAATTCGGAGACTGAAAGGAATTGCTGCACTGTGCTATTAACGCTGCACTGTTAACAGAGCATCTCACATATTTATGCTTCGTAAATTTGGTCAAAGTGCTTAAGAGTCTGCATGAGTAAGACCAGCTTTTAGCATCATGGTGACCTCACAGTCTTCAAGAGACTGAGAGCCTTGGAGTAGGTGCCTTTTCTTCAAAAGGCATATAAGTCATCCACACTCCTAGATAATCTTTTATGAGTGACTATATGAAATTAGTGTCATTTTGATTAGATAAAGATAAGGCGATATTTAGGCCTTTAGCCGCTTTTAAATAGCATTTTGCGTTCAATTTACTGAATAAATAAGAGATAAGCAAGGGTAACAAATGCTATTAAATCACATCAAATTGTATGGAAATCGCAATGCAAATAGTAAAATGCTTTTTTATTATGACAAAACATCATATTATGCATTTTGCATTTTCTTTTATTGCTTTTAATGCTTCTGTATGGAGCAATGTAAGTAATAAGAGTTTGCATGTAAGCATGTCTTTTCTGAAGAAAAAATTTAGAGGCACAGTTAGCATTCACTCTATTTCTATTTCTAAAAGCTATTTCCTTATTGTATCTCCACAAAGAGCTGTTATGAAGCTACAGGAATATCACCGTAAAGACCCGCCAGCAGAAGAATCATTACAACTCTCACTCCCTCTACAACACTAAAATAAAACCATCAACTGTGTAAGTGTCTGTGAACTTTGAATGAAATGGAATGATTCCAAAGAATGTTTAAGTTCCTTTTTTGAATTATTTGTCTATAGTCACTCACAGCCAGAGGAGGTACTGAGCTACTGAAGCATGAGGCAATAACTGATGTACTCTACTTTGCAAGTTCACAGAGGGAAAAAAAAAGTCCATGAACATTGGTGAAGCCAATTTTATTAAAGCAGTTGAAATTCTGCTGTCAATATATTCTCAAAATGCTTGTGCATCTGTGATTTGCTTCTCATCTAATGTTAAGGATAGCATTAAAAATTTTTCATTCTGACTAAGCTGTTGTCTAACAAAGCAATTAAAAAACAGGATAGACTCAGTGGCTCTCAGCAAATGAGGTAAAGACACACAAATAGTCATAGCACTCAAGAAAAACAGATATGCTGACTACTAGCTTATCTGCACAGCTTTCTCAGTGTTTCATGAACAGACCAAAGCAGGTATCAGACAGAATTATAATGCTGCCTAAGTTTTAACTAATAACATAATCTCTTAGGAAAACTGACATTATTATGGTTAGAAAAGTAGTTGTGCTCTGATGAATGTTTTCTATTAGAAAGCAAGAAAACTCAGTGGGACAAAGCAATTTCTTTCCTGTGCTACTCTCAGATAACAGAGACAACATTGCCTAAAGAGACCCACCACGTCCCAGAACCATCATGCCGATATCCACACAAAGCCAAACGGCACAAATGGAATAGATGCTGAAATATACTTCTTTCTTCCTCTTCATTTTTAAATTCTCAAGATCGTAAAGGATCGTATCTCTAACGTGATTGAAGTACTTTTTTTTTTTTTAATCACAAAACTGTTGACATAAGGAGAGAACAGTTATCTGAGAATACAAATGCTTCTTTCAGAGCAATCTCACTTCTTGCATATGGTTTTAAGAACCATACTGGTTCTTAAAAATAGGAGAATCAATTTAAAGAGCGTGTGCATGGTCTGCATTTCTGATAGTTGTGGTTTGAATCACAGGACTTCATCACATTACAACAGCGAACCACTTCATTTACTTTGCTAGCTACAAAAAGCATCATAAAGCTAGCATAAGAGCAATAATTCAGTGCAGACTAGTGAAATTCCACTGAAGTTACATAAAGGATGAGATTAAATAATAGAGGGCACATGGTTTATTGTTGTTGGTCAGAGCAACTCTGGAAATTAAAAAAAAAAAAAAAGGACCAGCACGGTATAATTCAAGACAGAATTGCACACTTCGGTCTTTAACTTTAGGTGACAGAAATATGCTTTTGGGAATATGTGACTTTTTTAGGCTCTCCAGCTGCTGTTGGAAAGCCCTGGCACAGAAGACTGAACAACTAAAGAAGAGAGTTCTCTTAAACAAAAGCAACTCAGACTCTGAAAAAGAGAGTAGTTACCAGTCTCATCTTACAAACATAAGCTAAATCACTGCAATAAGCAGGAAGCCAGGTCCATCTTCATGGTGTGCATGACATAACCTGGAAGACAGAACTTTAACCAGGAATTACAGGATATTAATGTACAGCTTCTGGTAGTTTGTATTAGATTGTGCATTTCAGCTGCAGTATTTTGCTCAATTGTCATGAACTGTCTTTTCTTCAGTTGGATTCCACGTACTCATTTTGTTGCTTTCTTCTCTTCCGGAAAAGACAGTGATGTAGCAAAAAGCTTCTGACAGTGCTACATTATAGAGCTGGCACTTACTTGTCATGGTTTTGGCTGAGGGAAAAGGAGCAGGGAAGAAGGGACATCCCTTTTTACTGTCAGGACTTGAGATTTTTTAGCTAGTTTGAAGTAGCTAATTTGAGGTAACATGAGCCTTTCAGCTACAACTGTGCAAAAGGTACTGGTGCAAGAGTTACTGATATTTTCCATCTGTGTTCTGGGGATTTCCTACTCTTGACATGTCTTTTTTTGTCAGTAGGGACACTAAACTCTAAGAAACACTAAGAAACCCTTGTATGTAAAAAATGCTTAGAAAGCTACTTCCTAAGCAACTCAGCAAATCACAAGAGGAGGTATCACTCCAATAACAACTCAATTTTAGAAAGAAAACATTAGATTATCAAATATATCAAGAATATTAAATATATCTATAAATATATGGAGGCTAAACCATCCACTTCCTTTTCCTCTGCTTCAGGGGACTGAATCTCACCCTAATTACACCACAATCATGAACCACTTCTCTTTAACCACCACAGCTGCCTCCAACACTAGCACTCAGGATTGCCTGGTACAATCAATGACTGCATCAAAGCCTTGTTCATATGTAGCTTAAAGGAGGAAAAAAAACTCATTGTGAAGTAGAGTTTTATGAAGAGAAAACATATCACTAAATGATCTTCAATAGTAACTACAACATGCCAGCTGGAAAGCCAAATGTTATGATAAAACATACTTTCCAGACACCAAGATGGCTACTTTTTATTGCATTAAAAAAAATGGATGGATATATTTCAAGATATGTTGTGAGTTTATGATAGCCATCTGCTTGATATATTCATTTTCAGCATAACTGAAATTCTTGCAGTGATACCTTTTTTTTTTTTCTTCTTTTCTGCAAGTGATCAGTCTTGTAACACCACCCCCTGAAGATACCAAACAGTTAAATGCAGTTCCCCATTCCAGTACATTTTTTTCTGTCTGCAGAGAAGTTTTATTTCTGAAGGTGGTTAAGGTTAATTTTACACATGTAGTAAAGCACTAGATTCAGGCTTGAATTAACAGACCACTTAATAGATGCTTAGGTCACCTCTTTAAGGGTCTGATTCTAAGTACATTGAAATTGATAGTAGTACATTGAAATTGATAGTAAGCTTTCTTTTTAAATTACATGTACATGCACGAGATGTACATGGATTCACCTGAATTGGGGTGTACTACTGCAGTGTGAAAAATACCGCACGTAGAAAATCACCATCATTTCATATGGATTAGTTTTCTTCTACTCCAGTAGCGTGCAGAAATATTTTGTTGTCTTGTTCGATTGCTTCTGTCACACTTCCTGGCATACTAAATCTGCCTGTAGAACAAAGACTGGCAGACTCAAGCTTAACAAATATGTTTATTATATGAATTCATTCACATAATTAGCTTGTAAGTATTTTGAACTTTAGAATCCTTAACAAATCACCTTCCAAGGGGAGACTGTTAGGAGAAAAATTAGCTAATCCAAGAACAAAACGTAAGATGACTCATGGAAGAATAAAATACCTTGATTACATGTTTTCAGTATTTCAATACTTTCAGTATTCAGAGAATTGAGGTCCTTTTCACACTAAAGAAATTTGTATTAATAGCATTACCATATAGCATAAGATTACATTCAGCACTCATCAGTTCTAATTTTTATCAATGCTGCAGCTATATTCTAGAGTTTTGCATTCTTTGTAATCACAGTAGCATGACTTCACTTCATGTAGTCAGTCTCTTTTTGAATTTATAGCTGAAGCCTGATAACGCAAAAGGGAAGTTTAAGGGCGATAGTGTAAGGAAAACTCTCAGGTCGTTGCCCTGAAAACAGTTGTCTTCCTCCACTGTTACAGAAGCAGAAAAAACAGAATGACTATCTTCTCCCTATCCGCTGCAACTGTCCTAAATGTTTCACCAGGCTGTCCTGACTCCCAATAAACAAGTGAACTAAACATTTTCATAGTCACATCTGGCAAGTTTTTTTCAGCTGCTAACTTAAAGTCTTTCGTATTTCAGGAGACTGTGCAGCATTAACAAGAAAGTCTGGGCAGAAACTAAAACGATTACTTAATTTTTCATTAATAAACATTTGAGCTACAGTTGCTGTTTGACTTAGATTTTAATGTTTTGCATACCAATTTCTGTTTTGTTTTCTTTAAATGTAGGCATTACCATATTGGATCAAATCAGAGGTCCACTAGTCCACTATCCTGCTTGATTAAAAAGGCTTCAGAAGTTCTCTACTTCTGAAATGAAGTAGAAATGAAATAATCAAATCCCTTCATAATTCTTCTCCTGAACTGTAATAAACATTTGTTTAAACTCTTTGTCAAAACCTATAACTTGACAAAGTTACAGTTATTAGTTCATAACTCTAGATAACCCAGATATTTACAATTAAGTCCCTTTAAAATTCTTGATGTCAATCATTTCTAGTAGCTACTAGTTCCACACCATCATGACATGTTTTCTGTTAGTTTCAATTTTCTCAGAGACAAATTCCCCAGCTTAATTTTCTAAGGTATCTCAGTTTCCTTCCATTTGTTTACTTTCTGAGCTAACCTCCTTCCAGCTTTCACTTTCACTATTTAAGAGAGTTTTTCTTATGACTTATTCTTGTTATCGTTCTCTGATTCACTTACAATACTTCCAAAAAAACCAGATATGGCCATCGCAGTATATACTTATTAGTTTCTTTTTTCTTTTTGATCTATACTATATTAACTGAAATATATTTTATAAATTTCCTTAAATTGCAAAAATTTCTGATAATTAGGTGGTAAAAAAAAAAAAAAAAATCAAGAAAAAGGTTTTGAATAGCCTAATTAAAAATAATCACTTCATTACTTGTCCAGTTACCATAGTGTGTAACATGGAAAAGAAATAATCACAAGCTTCATTTTCCTTTTGATTTGACAAACACGTTCAGGCTTTTTCTGTATTAACTGAAGCAAAGTAGTCAATTATTTTCAAAATAATTGAAATTTTATTTTCAACTGCAGATCACTTTTAACCTCCAATGACAACAGTGCATTATTTAGAATTATCCTGTGCAGCTCTGGGTTATGGGCAGTGGCACATGATCAGAACTTACATTAATAATTCAGAGCAGAAAATATTTTGTGGCTGCCCCCATAAGGTAAAAGTGTACACTTCTGCTGTCATTTATATTCTCTGAATAAAGCTGGAACTGAACTATCAAATCCCATTATATTCTAAGCATAGCACTTTGGACTAGTCCCAAGTTGCTCAGAGGTACATGTTTTATAAAAGAAGTCTACATACTTATGAACCTGTTGAAAAGCTACACGCATTACGTACCTGACAGTCCACCATTGAATTGTGTCAGCATTCTCACAGCCTGGATTGGAATAAATTGAATTGCAGCTTTGCATCAATGGTTATAAATGAATAACCTTCCTTATGCTGAAAGATAAGGACGTTCTATGAGCATCAATCTCAGAAGCGCTATCCTACTGCAGTGTTCTTTAGTGTTAGAATTTTTAATGTGGGAAGACACCCTCCACCTCCAGATTATTGGAAGTTCCCCTCTCCCCACTCCGCTCCATCTGTAGATTGGATGCTGACAATCTATAATAGTTATGCACTAGAAGAAAGGCATTTTCTTCCTTAGACATGTCAAGGGCAATCTGGAATTTACTTACCCTGTTGTGCCCTGCTCACAAAGGGGCATTTGTTACTTTTTTTCATACAATAGTCCTATCGAAGTAAATGTACTAAAATATTGTACCTTTTATCGGCTCCAAGTAAGTATCAGAAGCTTTTGCTACATTTTCCCATTAGTTTTAACCTGCGTATAAAGTAATACCATTTTACAAATAATAGCAACCTTGTATTTGAAATTTCCACCATATCACAGACATATGCTCTCAAAACTTGAAAGGCAATATTGATAGCTTAACATTAATAATTATGAAATATCAGGGCAAGAGTTAATCTCATACATACACTCACCCACAAACTCTTCAAGGCAAAGTAAGCCTTGACACATTTTTTGGTGTTCTGGGGAAACAAGTTTAAACAGCACTGCCGTGCATACAACACAAAACATCACACAGGCATCTGAAGATGAGTAAGTCAACAGTCTTTTAAATGATTCAGTTTTACAGGATGAAATTAGTAGGGCACGGCTTACAGCATTGCTTATGTATTTTCATGCTTCTCCAAAAAATTGTTTATTTATGAGAAACACAAACCTGAACGGAATTACCACTTCCTGCCCCAGCAAGATGGAGAAGCCTGTATACACATAGTACATACTTACTCGGCCTGTATGCCACGAAGGTGGAATATAAATGAAGATCTGCATGGACAGCAGGAAAGCCTAGAGAACCAGGAGCTGTCATCCTCACAACAAACAGGGTGTGAATGTGGCTTAGAGACGGACTCTCGCTTGAACAGTCTTGCAACTAATTGCTTGCTGCCATGGGCTTAACAATCTGGCCGACAAAGAGTTCTCCCTCGTGGCAGCCTGGCTATCCGCAGGGTAAAGTATTCTCAGCAGTAGCAGCAAAGGCTGCAGCAAAGAAACAGATGAAAGTGCTTCGATGCTCTAGTGTCAGATGGTACAGAAAATCCTTTGGCTAACATTAGATGTAACATAAATTGCCTAAAAGAAGCCTTTGAATACATAATGCACTTGGTGCTCACAATACCACCCTTTCTCTTCAAATATCTCCATTTTATTTTTAAAATGCTGATATTTTCATTTGCCTTAATTGGGCAATTTCTTCCACCAATGATCCAGAATTTATCAGTGAAAAGAGCACGACATACTGTGGCATGCAAGGCTACCATGACTTAAGAGTCCAGATCATCTTGCAGTATTTAAACAGCCTTGGCATTAACAGCAAGCTGTTGGTGCAATTTCCAAGGCTGCATAAGAAAATGATGCAAACGTGTGGCCTTTGGAAAGCTGTGGAGATAAACTATCCAATTACTCCAGCAAAATCAGGGTCAGCCTAAAGCAATGCACTCCTGTTAGGGACCAGAAGTCCTGGAAGCTCACAGCTCTGTTTTCCCCTGCTCCAAACCCAGTACTCTCAAATCAACTGTTTTACAGCACCACTTTTTGGTGACCTATACATTTTCAGTAAAGGCAGCTGGCATTGATTCTTTTTCTTTCCGTATTTGTATTAACAGTTCTTCTTTTCATTAATAGGAGTCTGAATGTCATATCACAGCAAAACATCTATTGCCAGGGTGTCATCACTGTGGCAGTAATTCCTCCTAAGGCACCACTTCAAATAGGCTACTGCATCAAACAAATTTACAGGCACAAACCTCTCCAAAAGCATCATTAAATTGCAACAGCCCACTTGGTACCAATTGCTGAGGTTTCCAGCTCGCTGACTGCAGTTGCTGCATTTTGTACATGGTGCTACATAGAAGAGATTCCGCTTTTTGCTTCTGATGGGCAAGAAAATGATGTCGCCCTCTCCAAAGTGGAAGCGCAGGTGAAATTAGAAGATGTAGGAAGATGAGGTACAGTAACCTTTGATGTTAAGGATTTGCAAGAGCTGTTATTTCACTGTATTTCTTATCCAAAATGCTAGAAATCCCTAACGCAACATGCAGGCTCTAGGACACCTACCTTATGGTAAGATAATGCTTAAGCGTCACACAGACAGAAGAGCTGAATTGTACCTGTGTAAGCTCCAGTATAACTGTAACGCTGAACATATCCATCAGATTTTGCACTGCCAGTTGCATTATCAATTCAATGTGCTTAAACAGGTGGATTTTAAACAGTATCTGGCAATATAAAGACATTACGAAGTTTGTAACCAGCTCTTTACCAGACACATCTAATTAACTTTTTACTCCATGGGAATACTTTGGGATTTGAGACTGGAAATTGATGCTAATTAATTGTTTTATTGAAACATTGCTACCACTTATCTAGAAAAGCTCACAGATCCAAGGCTTTTATGCCTCTGCATTCTCTTCCTCTGATCACTTCCACACATCCTTTTTGTGCCTTGTGACCGTTCAGGATGACAAGACTGGGTTGCCTGTTCTGCCAACACAGCAGCATGGTGAGCAGCAGGGTGTTTCTAACACACATCTGTGTCCTGTTAAGGAACTGGAAGAGTTGTCTGAAACAGCTTCTCCCAGCTCCATGAAAATGCTGTTAGTAACAGCATTGTCTTGTATTGAAGTTATCTGCAAAATGGCAATAAAATAGTTATCTGAGGTCTACAGGTGGTATTGACACTACAGTTTGGTTTAGAAGAACCATACACACTTGTACATCCAGCTCTGAAACAAAGCCAAACCACAGGATGCCTTTATCTTCTGCGTTTTGAGAGATACTTTTTCTCCTGGCAAATCTATCCTTTCAGAAAGTACTACAACAAGACTAAAACATGTACCACCGACACACCTCATTTAAAACTGCCATGAAAATCAGTGTATCCTGCAACTCTCCTAAGAAACCAGTTGACACAATTATCTGCTTACTGTAAAAGCTAACTATGTATTTATACGTGAAAAAATCTGTGTCTTTTAGCTTGAACGTAACTACCAAACCTGTTACAAGATACATGGTTAATATTCTGATCCCTCTTTCTCCTTTATCTATTGTTGAATTAGCTCTTTGGAGTTGCATTCTTTGAAGAGCTTTGAACCTTGAAACTTTAAAAGATAACTATGTGATAGAAAAAGAGAAAAAGATAAGATTGTTTTTCTTTTGTCATGAAACCAGGCATTTATTTCTCAGAGTTTTACAAATACGATTTTAGGCAGAAATGATAGGGGACCAAGCTTTCTGTTCACATAAAAGAATTCAATGTATGCTCAGTACCTTTGCAAAGCAAGTTGGTTTCAGTATCAAATAATACCCACTTGGTCGTAGACCGAATTCTCAGGTGCTGTAAACAAATGTAACTGTTCAGCTATAGCAATTTATGTCAGCTTTCAAAAGTATTTCTATCAGTTTATACCAGTTTTCCCATTACAACAGTTTAGAATCAGGTTCAGTATTTCCCCAGTTAGCCTCTTGAAAAGCAACAAACACCACAACCTTCTTTTGGGAGTTAGACCGTAGTTATTGACTGTAGATCATGACTGCCACAGGCGGTCACATTGCATAACTGCTTTCATGAACAGATCAAGCACCTGTTTTCCTCCACTCCTATCTCACTGGAAACTGTTTCCAGAACCCTCCTACTCTGAATGGTAAAGCCTCTTCCAAGCATAGGAGAGATTTCAGGAATATGAATACATGCAACTTTTCTTCAATTCCAAGTTAATACTGAAAGAAAAAAAAAAGTCCTAGGTTAAAAAAAAAAAAAGAGGCTATTTCAGTGCCTCATTTCATCTACTTTACATACAGCCACTGGCTAATGGAAGCACATTCCTTAAATACGTGAAGAATTGCTGTCCAGCCATCTTTTCTCCTCCAGAGCATTAAGAGTTGCCTACAGAAACTGATTTTTGTTGGTTTAACTGTGTGCATAAGCTCTTTTTGTATCCAAAAAAGGTTTCTTTTTTTATTTCCCCAGGATTCTGTGTTAGTCTTAAAATACTCCTGGTATCAGCCGGTAAGGCACTTTAGTAGTATAGCGCTTCCAGTCCTTCCCGTATTTGCTGAAACAACGGTGTTCATCCCTAACGCAACGGTGGATCAGCAGAATAGCCATATAAACAATGTAGAAATAAGGCAAGATATGTGCAAACCCACAAGTCAGGCAGTAGGCTAGGGAACCCATTAAATCTCCTGTGTAATTGAAATGGCGTGCCCATCCCCAGAAGCCTGAGGTCATCAGTTTGCTGTAGTACCTTGTACCATCCACAGACATGTAGGAACACTCAATGTATTCCGGCTTCTTTCCCCATATCTTGCAGTTGCCATTTGTACGACGGAAGAGATCTTTCTGGTGGTTGGTCACCCTGAAGATATAATAGCCAACCAATCCCAGTATCAAGATCCCTACAGCGTTAGCCGTGCCGAGTTGGACAGGGTGATAAACCAAATATAAACCCTGGGAAGTAGAAAAGAAACAATCAGGGATTTACAACATCTTTTCTCAACCCTGAGTGCACGCTCAGGATGCCAGACTAATCACTTGACCTACAGTGACCCAGAATAGATGAGTAGAAAGAATAGGAAAATCCACTCTACTAGTAAAACCATGGAGATTTTTCAAAAAAATTCTGCGTCCTGCATTCCCTCTCCCTTTCCAAAGATCACATAATTTATATGGGAACAATAACGAGGGAGAAGTGAGGGTGCCTACCAAACGCAGCAGAATAAAAGAATCATACAGGAATACAAAAAGGGACCAAAAGGACTTTGAAAAAACATACAGACATGGTAGAGACAGAAAGGGGCACAAAAGAGGAGGAGAAGAGGAAAAGATGTCAATTCCATGTTGGGACAACAGGCCCTCCTACAGGCGAATTGTTCCCCACACAGAATGTTGTAACGGCTACTTAGCGTTCAAAATGTCTAGAAGCAACTTAAGATACAAATAAAACCCTTGAGGAAAATGTTTCTGAAAAGTTTCTTTCCTTTTAGCTCAAAAGGAAAGAACCATATTCTACCATATTTTTACCTGCAGAGTATAGAGGTATGGCAACCAAACACAGTCTCCCCAGCCCAAGTACCATCCAAAATGATCATGGCAGATATCGATGGTTTTCAAATACCAGGCTTCATTCCAGAAGAAGTCCAAAACATAAATACCCTGGAACAGAATGGTTCTGCTTAATAGCAGAGCACTGTCACCTGTCATCCTGTTTAACAGCATCAGCCTAATCTTTCTGGGCTGTCTTGTGATAAGATCTCAAAACTGACCTGTGTTTTTATTTTACTACCTCAAAAATACAGTATTAAGAGGAACATATCACATACAGAAGGAAGAACTATACTACATCTATATAACTAAAGCAGTAACAACTGATGCAAAGCAGTATTAACCAAGCTAACTAATGCAAATGTTCTCCATGTGCTACTGTAAGGACATACCACTCAGGAAATGCACCTGCATTTGACCACCCCTGACTCTCTTCAATTTTGAGAGTGTCACGCTTACCAAGAGTGAGAACAAAGCTTCTATTAAGAGGACTCCCGTTTGCACATACGAATGAGTAAATCCAAACTATTATCTCTGTTTTTTACTTTGGGGTCTCTTTCAGGGGAACGTGCAGAACCCGACTGGCAATTTTTAGGTGTGGAGAAATCAATAGTTGTGCCCTTCTCACGTTAAAGAAGTGGAGCTAGATGTAGTGCTACCTTTAGAAAAAGCTGCCCTAATCTTATTCCAATTGAAACCACAGAATTTTGCCATTGTTCTTGTTGGATTCTAGATCAGGCAACACCTGTTTCTAGAACACAGGTTCAGAAAAGTTTCTCTGAATTTAAGATACTGAAATCTGCTCATGAAGGCAGGACCATACCACTGGTAGCACCATGAATGAGTACACTAGAGCATTGTCAGTGACACACTGAATGAGCACAAGTGCCCAAGGAAATAAGCCCCAGTGCCTCATCGCTGAATGACATTTTTAATACAAGAAAATGGTGCAAGTTCAATTTCAATGCAAGGAGTTCTTCTACTTTAATACTAGTTTATTTTGAATTTAGTTTCTCATTTTCCTCCTCCAAACTTACCTGAAGGGCATTGACAAGGATCATGGAGTTGGTTACTTGACCATACAGTTCCTGTTGTTTAGCAGCATAGGAAAGGTTAATTAGAGTCCAGGCTACAATACCAGGGCGCCCATTGAAGAAGAGCTTGAAATCAAACCACTTTCCTATTCGAGGGTTAAACTCAATCCCCATCATGTAGTCATAAAAAAAGTTGCCAGTGAATTTGCTGGAAAGCATAACAGATTACAAATTAATGCAGTTATACATGAGTTCAGGTAATTGCTATTCTGTCTACACATTTCACTTGATTTCCCAAGGCACTTAATGTAATGATAGTAAAAAAATCATAAAATTGGGTCATGTTTGCATCGCACAAATTGATCAAAACAAAGCATTACATTAGTAAAGATAAATTTTGGCCTCAAAAACATTCTATTTTACACTCGGTATTACTTGTGAACTAACTATAACCTTATTCTTAGTCTCAGATTGGAATGGATGTATCCATGACACGGAGGCTTCCACAATCACATAACACGCAGCATGACACACAGAGGACCGTGCAAATGAAGTAAAGAACCACAGTCCTACTTTGGCCTGCCTATCTTTGCCAATAACATACATACTTGCATTACTATTCTGTGCAGCATTCAATGTGTATGTCAGATTTCCTAGTATTCTCTCGTTATTAAAAACCACATACCAGTCTTTGGCATTAGTAGGGAAAAAGTAGCCTTTAATCATTGCAAACGTGGAAACCCCATATCCCAGGATGTTGGCACACCACAGAAGAGGAATCCAGTTGTCAAAAATTATGGTAGGTGAGAAGCAGTGGAAGTAAAAGGCATTTGCAAACCAAAGCACATGGGTAATGATCCAAGCCTGAAGTCCATTGATTTCATACTTATTTACTACACCTAAAAAGTGAAGGAAAAAAACCCTGAATGTTACTATGATATTGCACTAGTATAGCTTTTTTATCCAGAAAGCTCAATCAAGTACTCCACAAATGATCAAGTTCTCCCCACTTCCCTTGAATTTCATCCTCCCAAATATTTTGGCATATAGCATCTTCTTGAAAGTTTCATTATACTCTGGTGTAACCATCAGACTGTGTTAAACTGACTCTCTTTATGCAAATAGTGGATTTGGAATGTCTCCTAAAACTAGGGTCTCAAGTTACTCTTTGTTATACTTAGTTCACGTCAGGTATTTTAGCTCGAGTAGGTGTAACCGCACGGCGGAACACTAGCAAGAACGGCCCAGTTATCTTAAGCTCCAAAATTATCATTCTGAATTTTTCCACCATTGCTGATGTGGTGCCAGCTACATTTTACTTAAGGAAGAATTAATCACCTAATTGCACAATCAGTAGGTTTACCAACACTAAGAAACAGAAAATCTGTAAGTTATTCTCAAAGATGAAGTTTTTTGGGTTTTTTTTTTTTTTAAGTTTGAAGTAAACCAAACCATTTATGAAACCATTTATGCCCATGTTTCCTCCAGATATATACAGCTTATTTAAACCTTTTAAGTACAGAAATACTATCATTTAAAAAGAAGTGTATAGTGTGGGTATATTTTAAATAATACCTTACCAGCAGGAGTGACAGCACCTTCCTGTATACCTCCTACATATCCAGGAAGGAACTTATGGCAGAAATCAGGAATGAACACATACAAAATCACCTAAAATGGAGAGAAGTTATTAACAGCGAGAAACCAGACAAAACCCAAAAAGCACTATCCCTTTCATACACATACCAAAGACAATATTCAGTGGTTTCAATTAAGCATTGGTTAAGCAAATATTGCAAGATATAGCTGATGTGCTTTTAGACTAGTAATACAATCAAGCTACTAAGCAATTTTTTACCCTATAGGCACTTGATATATGGTAATCATTCTTCTTTTGCAGCAGGGAGGGAAAAGTTGCTAACTAGCTTCAGGTTGTTATCCTTTAATTCTAAAGTTAATTGGTATTATATGAAAGTTGCTTAGCAAATTGAAAAAAAAAAAAGAGAGAAGTTTGGTAAGTTTGAAGATATTTTACAAGTGTATTTCATATATCAATGTCCTTTTATATTCTGTCTACAGAATATTCTATTCCTTCTGCAGTGTTAGTACATAACATTTATCATATATTTAATTAAAATAAATGGATATTTTTGTTATTACTGTTGCTTTTTCTTAATAACCACATCTTCATCTGTGACTCTTCTATAACTCATTCTTCTATGCTATGTGCGTTTATATTTGTGTAAAATGCTCAGACCACAGAGTAGCTATGGGATCAGGATCAGCTATGGGATGCATGCATTGGCATGCATCTGGCTGCACATTTTCTGACTCATTGCTGGGCACAACGTTTAAGTATGGTGCTATATGATACTAGGTATCAAAAAGCTATGCTTGTGAAGCAAGCTTCTTTCACAGGAAGAGCAAAACTAGTACTCCAATTATTTGAGGACCACGTAGCCTCCTGGCATTTTTTGATGGATTGATATCATTGACATCTGACAGATTACATTTCAATTACCTAAAAATTCCATATAATCCTGGTTAGTTCAACCCTTGTTTCCTCTCAAGTATAGACGCATGTATGTGCTTGAACACACAAACACAAGCATACTGTCCTATCTTTATTCAGTATTGCTGCTTACAGCCCTACAGCTGCTGTGATCCATCACACCGTTAACAGTGTACTCTGCTGACGGCAAAGGAACATTTGGGCCTATGCTTGACGTATTTTGTTTTCAACTACATAAGCTTTGTTTGGATTCCAAAAAGCCATGTAAAAGGAGAAACTTCAAAGAGTAAAAGCCAGTGTGACATTCCCTTATCTTGCACGAAACAGGATTAATCGAACAGCTGGTTTTAAAGAAATAGCCACTACCACCTATAACTCAATAACATACCTGGAAAGTGACCCAAAGGATATAGATGCCAGCAGCCTTGTATGTCAGCGTAGGAGTTTTGTTCCAGATGTCAGACAGATGCGTATTCCCCATGAGCAAGTCAACGAGTGGATTGATCAGGGAGCACTGGTACTGGTCACAGGACATTATGAAGTAATATACAATGAGTGGTGCAAACACGAGCAGGAAAAGGATGCTTGCTAAAGAAAACCAGTCTACTTCCCTGTAATTCAAAACAGAACAATTATTTTCCAACTTTCAGTTGGAAAAGCGAGTCTAACAGGCAGATTTTTTTCAACGGACCTTCTAAACTAACCAGGTGAAAACTGGAAATATTTTGAGGGCGCACATTTCTTCGGGTCAAACAGTCACAGAAAATATAGCATGTCACATACTTTACCACAAACTGTTATAGACCTATGCTAGTAAATCAGTGCAACAGAGTAGACAACATCTCTCCTTTCTCACCACCCCCAAAACCAGACTATTATTGCCATCAAATACATGAAGACAGTAGTTGGGGGTATAATTTGTAGAGTTCACTTAGAGGTGGTAATAGAATCACAAGCATATTAAGCAAAGCTTGGAGACACAGAAAAGAGACTCTGGACAGCCAGAAATTGAACTTGTTCTACCACACACTGTCTGTAACAACAAGCCATGTAAAAATTCACATCTCAGTTTCCAGTTGCAATACAATACTCTAATATTTGCACAATACTTTGAGGACAAGGATATGGGTCTTACATCTTGCTATACCAGGAGATGTCAGCTGGTAACACCACCGATGGATGTCTGCTTTATAAATCTGAACAAATATTTTGTTACACTTTTGAAGAACAACAAACTTTGCTCATTTTTATAATGAGCGTTCCTTTTTGCAAGCAGAAGCGTGTTTTAACCCAAGCCTTCTGGCAAAAGCTCTAACTTGAAAGTCTTGTAGGATTCTTCAGTGTATGTGTGATTATTTCAATTTGTATATTAAATCAGGCTAGAGAGTTGTTATGCTGGCAAGAGCATTTTTATGTCTGAATACATTACGTCTATACGAGGAATGAAAAATCTGTATAAATAGACAATTTTCCTTGTCCAGCTATAATCTCTGGCATCAACTCCTGAAAAAGTTGTTTTACGCAACTGGGCACTGGTAGATGGTCTGAGATACCTAAACAAAGATACCTTCTTTGCCTTGCTTCTAATTATCTATATTTAAAGATAAGCGTATTCAATCAAAACAAGCTGTCAAAAAAGTATAGACTTCAACATGAATTTCTCTTCCAGCTGAGGAGTAATAAGGCCTTACAACATTACACCACTCAATAGAATGATGAAAGTGTCAACACACTGCAGTGCGTGAAAGGCAAAGCAAGGTAAGGCAATGTTTTGCGTTACTGTTTACAACCCGCTGTAACTTGCACCTCTTACTACAATTCATTCTATGGAAGATCAAAGCAAGCATCTTTTATTAATAGAGTCCAGTTTAAAAGGAAAGCGGCAACCACAAGAGCAAGTATGAACCAATCTGAAATACAGGGACTAATTAAGGTCACCAACTTCTCTCACCATGCTCTTCCCCACTGTCCTTGAGATGTCTGAGTACCATTTTGGACACTTTTGCGCCTTCTTTCTTCAGAAGATCTTTTCTCCTGAAGGGCTGCCATGCTGTCCTGTATGAAAGAAAACATTTGTGGTATTATTCTAGCTGGTTCTCAGTAATTCTTTTGGCTTGACTGAAGAGAATCACAATTAAAACTTCTTGGAAACTATTTTATGGTCTTCTGATTACTGCAAATTTGACAAGGGCCCAGGAAGGAAAACAACCACCCAAACTCTTACAATCTTACATTCAACAAGGCATTACCAATCCATTGATTGGAAAGTACTCCATTAAACTTGGCGCTAACTGGAAATGTCTTTTAAGCCATATTGTGCAATACATGGCTTGCAACGCGTAAGTGAGATACAGAGGGAAAAAAACAGTGTTCTGCCACATTCTTATAAACCTCTGAAAATCACAGAATCACAGAATCATTTAGGTTGGAAGGGACCTCTGGAGATCATCTAGTCCAACCTCCCTGCTCAAGCAGGGTCACCTAGAGCATATTGCCCAGGATCACATCCAGACGGGTTTTGAATATCTCCAGCGAAGGAGACTCCACCACCCCTCTGGGCAACCTGTTCCAATGCTCTGTCACCCTCACAGTGAAGAAGTTTTTTCTCAGGTTCAGATGGAACTTCCTGTGGTTCAGTTTCTGCCCATTGCCTCTTGTCCTGTTGCTGGGCACCACGGAGAAGAGGCTGGCCTCATCCTCTTGACACTCCCCCTTCAGATACTTGTACATGTTGATGAGATCCCCTCTCAATCTTCTCTTCTCCAGGCTCTACAGGCCCAGCTCTTGCAGTCTTTCTTCCTAGGAGAGATGCTCCAGCCCTCTAATCATCTTGGTAGCCCTCCGCTGGACTCTCTCCAGGAGTGCCATGTCTCTCTTGTACTGGGGAGCCCAGAACTGGACACAGTACTCCAGGTGAGGCCTCACCAGGGCTGAGTAGAGGGGCAGGATCACCTCCCTCCACCTGCTGGCAACTCTCTTCCTAATGCACCCCAGGAGACCATTGGCCTTCTTGGCCACAAGGGCACACTGCTGGCTCATGTTTAACTTGTTGTCCACCAGCACTCCCAGGTCCTTTTCGGCAGAGCTACTTTCCAGCAGCTCAACCCCCAGCCTGTACTGCTGCATGGGGTTATTCCTGCCTAGGTGCAGGACCTTGCACTTGCCTTTGTTGAACTTCATGGGGTTCCTCTCCGCCCACCTCTCCAGCCTGTCCAGGTCCCTCTGAATGGCAGCACAGTCTTCTGGTGTGTTAGCCTCTCCCCCCAGTTTAGTATCATCAGCAAACTTGCTGAGGGTGCACTCTGTCCCTTCCTCCAGGTCATTGATGAATACATTGAACAAGACTGGGCCCAGGACTGACCCCTGGGGGACACCACTAGCCACAGGCCTCCAACTTGACTCTGCGCCATTCACCACAACCCTCTGAGCTCGGCCATCCAGCCAGTTCTCAAGCCACCTCACCGTCCACTCATCTAGCCCACACTTCCTGAGCTTACCTAGGAGGATGTGATGGGAGACAGTGTCAAAAGCCTTGCTGAAGTCCAGAAAGACAACATCCACTGCTCTGCCCTCATCTACCCAGCCAGTCATTCTGTCATAGAAGGCTATCAGGTTGGTCAAGCATGATTTCCCTTTGGTGAATCCGTGCTGACTACTCCTGATCACCTTCTTGTCCTCCACACGCTTAGTGATGACCTCCAGGATGAGCTGTTCCATCACCTTTCCCGGGATGGAGGTGAGGCTGACAGGCCTGTAGTTTCCTGGCTCCTCCTTCTTGCCCTTTTTGAAGACTGGCGTGACATTGGCTTTCTGAGGGTCTGCAATGAATTGCCTTTCCTAATTAGAGTAATTGCTACTGCTGTCATATTTTGTGTACTGGACCTTGCCTAATTGTACATTTTCCCCAGATCCCTTGCTTGATACACACTAGCTACACTGAAGAAAACAAGAACACAGCTATAATCCCATCTGTATCAGAAATGAGTCAGAATTGCGAGTGACTTACTAGATAACACCTAATTCTCTGTGGAACACGCATTGTAGCTTTCTTTTCCTTTGCCCAAACATTTATTTTCTTAGGGGTCATTATCATGCCATAATCTGAACATTTGGTAATCCCTCTTCCAAAAGAAAAAGAGAAAAATCTTTTTCCTAAACTTTGTTTGTGTCTTATGGGAAGATACAGATCCTAAAACACATAGAATATTGTAATTTACTATTCAGAAGGGAATTTGCTAACAGTTGCTAGTTTTGTAGGTTTTCAGTCTTTGATATTTTAACTAAACCCAGAAACCAGCACTTATTTCCATTGAAACAGAAATGACAATACAACGTATTAAGAAAGAGGAAAATTCTTAGATGCCAAGGCAGAAAGATCGCAAACAGGATCAGCCCAACCACAAGGATAACGTGCCATCCTCACATTCAAAATAAATAGTATGTTCCCCATCATACGTCCGAATTAAAATGCTTATTTTTGGAAGCAATTAGAAAAGCAATATAATGCTCCCCTTCACTAACATGATGAGGCAGAAATCCTAAGCAAGGAATGCAAGAACATACATGGGGTGCATGGAGCTTACATAACTTACCATTTTAATAATCATAAGTAGAAATACTAACTCGCAACCTGTCTTTCAGCACAGACATTTTAAAATACTGTCAAAGGTAAAAAGCCTGGCTTGGATTGGAGCCAGAAGTTTACATCTTTCCAGGTACCAACACCTTCACAACAAGGTTTCTAATGCAAGTAATGAACCAACCTAAAGATAAGCAAGTATAAGAACAGGAAAGGCAGGAGATTCACTGTACCAAGGTTAGGAGCGTGGGACTGTGCTGCAGGCATTTTTGTTGGTTTAGCTTTACATAGCACCACAAATTCACACTGGAAACTGTTTCAGCACCAGAAAGGATTCTGTCAAGAAAGTAAAGGCTCTTACTCAGGAAATGACAAAATTAGAATAATTTAGATTGGATGAGAGCTTTGAAGTTATTTAGTCCAAATCCATTCCTGCTTGGAGCAGGGCCAGCCTAAATCAGGTTGCTCAGAGCCTTGTCCAGTCAAGTCAAGTCCAGTTTTGGATATTTCCACGGATTCCCCATGACATTCTCATTTGTCAGTCCTACTGAGGAAGGGGACATAAGGGATCCAGAACAGAAACCCCAGCAAGTTATCAGAGAGTGGACAGAAGAGTCATAAAATTTGAGACCTGATCAGCAGGTTGAGAATTATCACCGGGGTTCTGCTTTCTTTTAGGCTCTTAAGTAATGAAACCGCCTAGTTATTCTGCAGAGCTCAGTATATTGCATCCAAAAACTCTGCTCAGGCTGTTGAGCAATCGCAAAAAGCCTGTCTGCTGCTGGCATGTGGGATTTTGTGCAAGGCCCATATACACCCAGTTTATCGTTAATCCTACCAACGGTGCAGAAACATGACAATCATCCGATTACTAAACTGGGAACTTGGTGGATGAGAAAGGCTGGTATTGAGTCGGAGTTCACGTGGATCCATGCATTCCACCTGTTTAACGATCAATAACTGCCCGTAAATTTTACCTTTCTGCAAGGTGATTTGAACAAGTGCTTGCTTAGGGCCTTCTCCTAACAGATATACTCTGGCACGACAGACAGCTCTGCTGGCAGTTAAGAAGCTCTCTATGTTCAGAACTTTTCCCACATACATTACACAGCAGCTGATGTTTCTGAATTATGACTCCTATTGAACTCTTACTCCTGTGTTAAACACTTAGCAGCTACTGAAGCTTCTCTATACACAAGGTTCCTGTTACCCCTCTAAACTTTAATAGGCTCAAGACACTCCTGACACATTGCTTTCCTAACTGCTAGTCAGCTTCTTAACAAGAGCCTGAAGCAAAATTCACAATTTAAAAATCACCTGCACAGAACAATCCAGAGACACACTCTTCATCTGAATCCAATTTTCAAAGTTTAATGATGAAGTACTGTGTTAAAAGTAAGACCATGCCAACCATCAATTCACTTGGATGGGCTCGCTTTCCTTTCAGTACCCGAGCCACGTACTTAATATATAGTTCACAGGTTACGTTTTGTATAAAGTAGAGTTCTTTCAAGCATCAGTATTTCACATTTGTTTGATGTTTTTCCATCAGCAGGCTCTAGAATTGCTGAAATGGAATTATGATTAAATAAGTGTGACAAAAACCATGATCAGTTTTTTTTTCCTACAAAAACATGATGGATTCACATTTATCAATATCTATTTGAAACAAAAACTCTTAGCTGAGATAGAATATTCCACAAAATCAAACATTTTACATACCAGAAGAACATAGCAGCTGCTTACCAGGGCTAATTCAGCCCTCTAGACTCTGCATACCAGATACGTATGCTTTGGGGAAGAAAAAGGCAATCAGAAGAAACCTCCAAAACCAGGGGATGCTTATCAGATTTATCACGAAGCAAAGCTACATTCCAGCTACACTTTGTTCTCCCCCGCCGAGCGACCCCCCTCCCCCCGGGCCCCACATGGCTCGCGGTGAAATACGCACTTATAAACCGCAGCCTAGCCTGGCCCGGCACCGGCTCCGGCTCCTGGCCCCGCCGCCCCGGGGAGCGCCCCGGCCGCCGCCTCGCTCCCTGAGCCGCACCTGTGCCGACAGCGGCCTCGCCGCTCCGCTCACCTGCGTCGCCGCCGCCGCCTCAGCCCTCAGGCACGCTGCGCTCCCGGCTCCCCGCCGAGCGCCCCCCGCCAGCCCCGCCCCCGCCCCGCGGCTCTGCCCAATCCCCGCCGCGCGCTCCCTGGCCCCGCCCCCCCCGCCTCACCGCATTGGTGCGGCGCGCTCAACCCATGGGCTGAGGCCACCGCGTGGGCGGCGCCGCGCCCCCTCCCCATTTCCGAGCCCCCCCATTTCTGATCCCCCCCTACTTCCGCGCCCCCTCCCCATCTCCGAACCCCCTCCATTTCCGAGCCCCCCCCGGCAGGGGGCAGCGCCGGGGACACCTCGCTGAGGCAAATGGAGAGCAACTGCTTTTTCCCCCCGACGGTAGGGGGGGAAAGATAAGCATGCCCCCGGCGTGGCACACAAGGGCTGCAGCTCACAGGGCTGTGTCACACTCGGCGGCCGAGAGGTACCTGGTGAGCACGTGCACGCGCTGTGAGCTTCGCAGGGCCCCTGCAGTCAGCCCTCGGCAGGCCTAACGGTCCTCGGTTGCTGCCGGCAACCGGCTTTAATTCAACGTCGTTCAGGAAAATCCTTACGATGCAAGGTCTTTTTGCTGTGCTTAGACCAAAAAACGCTATGTTCAGCGCTTCTCAGAATCTCTCACTTGCACAATGTGGTGTTCTTTTTATGCGTTTTCTTTCAACCCAGAAGTCATGTTTCAGTGATTAGACTTTGGAGTCGCCAAGTTTCACAACTCTTATTTCCAGTCTGGTGATAATCAATATTCTTCTTATGTCCCATTTTGTCTGGATGCTTGTGAAAACATCACCTTTCATTGTATTTCTGTAGGGGAAAAAAAAAAACACACACACACATGCATTCAGTAAAGTACTATGTTGTTGTTGCAAGGAAGGACTTGTAAGGGTGTTTATCCTAGAGTGTAGCACCAAAAGCCAAATATGAAGACAATTAAAATCTTACTGAAAAGCAAATCACATGATTCTAGAGAAGAGTTCACAGTTTCTTTTTGCACAGGTTTGTCCAACAGGAAGAAATGAGAGAGGTCACAGACGTGGAAGGCTTTGCTTGGACTCTCACAGGAAGTAAGAAAGAGAGGGAACATCAGCCACCAGGCTTCTTGACACCCATTACATTGCTCTAGGGCTTCTGCACCACTCAAACTTCTGTTTACATGAAGAAACAAGCCAGAAAAAAAACAGGCTCATCAGGATACTGGATGCCCACTTGATCTAGGCAGAGTCCAGAAATTCTGGTAAGTAATTATCACCTACACCTGTGAACTATTTTTCCCTCAGCTCTTCAAGGTACAGCTCCTCAACTTCACAAAGAATTTCACATGCAGTGTACAGGATCCGGAAGTTGACTGCTTCTGTCTCAGTCATGATGACACACTACCCCCTTGAAAGTAACATTAATTAAGGCAGATCGGCTTGATCTTTCAGAGTAACAATCACCGGCCTTTTGTTATAGTGATAAAGATTCACAGCCTGGTGATTTAGTTTGTGACTGTTGCAGTCAGAACATTCAGTAAAGCAGGCATACTGTCAGCAGTGGTTGCCTCAAATGATTGAGTCAGCCATCATGTGGGCTGTAAGATCACTAAAAAGAACTAAGATTTTGAAACTAGCTGACTTCTTTGGAGACACTTGAGTATAGAAACAGCTTAGAAAGAGTCCCATGCATAAGGAGGCTCACGACAGCAAATATATAAGGGATACAGGACAGGAAATTAGACATCCCTGCTACACTGGGATTTGCACCAGCTGCTCTGATGATGCACAAATTTGAAGAAACATGTGAAGCTTTGAATCCAGCTCTGAATTAACCCACCATCTTGAGGCCTCACCTTTTGATCTTGTTTTGAAGACCACCTCCTAAAAGTTGTTACTAAAAGACTAAGATGGCATTCCCCATGTCCCAGGGAACATGGAAGTTCTTAAATGACAGAATTGCAGCAACTGGATAAAGGATGTAACAAAAAATCCCACCAGAGGAGTCACGCTTTGCATTTTGGCAGCAGTTCTCAGTGAAACTGGCATTCATTACGCTTACCATTCAGGAGTTTCTCACACCAGCTGTGCCAGAAACTTAACAACAAAAAAACTGTTATTACATCTCCTCAGCTATAAATGCCAACACCTGGCAGGTAACACCTATTATTAGCTAATTTGTAAAAACAACAGACAGGTTGCAACCCTCTAATGCCCTCGATTTTGGCTGCTTGCTCGCGTCTACCCAGAAAATACCAGGAGGTGAATTTCTTGGCAGGGTTTACTTTGGAAAGGACTCCTTGTCACACCTATGGGCCTTATCACGATCCGCTGTGGCCTGCTTTCTCCTGCCTGCCTGCTCCAATACTCCTCAGCCAATGCTGCACAAAGGGAACACTGCAAGAACAGCAGCGCTCAAAACAAACACTAAGCAAGGTCTTTAATCCCACTGCTCGTTGCTGGCCCCTCTTTCTCAGTCAGGAATAAACCTCTCCCCCCTCAGAAGCCCTGCCTGCCCCAGGCCTACCCTGGCAGGGCCAGCTGTGCCCTCTCCCCCACTGTGCCCCTGCTGCCCCCTTTGTTGACTCCTTTCGGCCTTTACTAGCACCCCTACAGGTCTCCAGCTGACAGCCCAAAGAGAAAGAAGCATCCGTACAGAGCGGCGAGCAGTACTAGCCACCTCTTTCTCTCACAACCACCCGTTTCTGCCTGCCGCCGCCACCCAGTCCCCATCAGCCTAGCGGTCGTTTCCCCCGGCTCGCGGCCAAAACGGTAGCTGCGCCACACGCGCCCAACGGCCGCTTTCCCCGCGGGTTGGTCACGGCCCGCCGGACACAGCGCCCTCTCGGGGCCGAGCCCAGAGCGGCGCCGCACCGGAAGCGGCGGCGGGGCCCCGGCTGGGGCGGTGCTGCCGGGGTCGGGGCCGCCCCTGCTGGCCGAGGCGGCGTGCTGCGCCGCGCCGCGCCGCGCCGCGGGAGCCGCCATGGGCAGGGCGGTGACTCTGGCCACCTGCGCCCTCAACCAGTGGGCTCTGGATTTTGACGGCAATTTGGAGAGGATTTTCAAAAGTGAGTGGGGAGCCGCGGCGGGGCCGACAGCCCCTGTGCGCGGCGGCGGCTCTCTCTCCGGCCCGGCCTCCCGCAGCCCGCCCCCCCCCCGGCCATCATTGGGCCGCATTTATTCCTGCAGCTGTTTTTAAGGGTGATAGTGGAAACTCGTTATTTTGAAAGCTGGCTTCCAGAGCCTAGGAGCTGTGCCCGGAGAGAGGCTGTGAGACCGCTGGTGAGGCTGTGGTGGCGGCGGGCACTGCCGCAGTGGGCCCGGCACGGTGTCCAGTGGTCGTTTGGCAGGCTGGGTGGTTTAGTGTCAAAGCTGAGCTCTCACGTTTAATCAAAGCTTTTTTTCCAGGTATTGAAATTGCAAAGAGCAAAGGAGCAAGATACAGGCTTGGTCCAGAGCTTGAAATTTGGTGAGAGCGTTTTGATTATTACCTGCTTGATGTGTTTCCAGGAGATGTGTTATCCAAAAGCAGAATAACTAAACACTGAGGAACAGCCAAGAGGAAAATGAAATAAGGAGTACTTTGCACATTGTCATTTAAAATGTGTGGTTGTCAGTGCAAACAAAAAATGTATTACTGTAGTTGTAGGCAGTAGATTGATTCTTTGGTCCTGAAAATTTCCCTGATACAATAATGTATGAAGCCTTTTCAGTGAGTATTCTTCATGGTGACTGTAGTACTTTGATGCTGCCTTTAATCAGGCTCTTTTGAAGGGAATATCCCAGCACCACTGAGGAATTTTAAATGCCAGCAGTAGGGCTCATGTTTACAGTACTGCTTTTTCATGGTCTATATAGGTTGTGTATGTGTATGAGATGGTTTTTGTGTGCAGTAGTCTTGATCCTGTGGCTCTGATGCCTGAAAATATTGTTTCACATGTTTTTATATGCAGTGGTTATGGCTGCTCAGATCACTATTACGAGTCTGATACGCTTTTGCATTCGTTTCAAGTTCTGGCAAAGCTTTTGGAGTCTCCAGCTACTCAAGATATTATCTGTGATGTGGGAATGTAAGTCTCATATAACTATGATGACAGGGTAACTGTTTACAGAAAACTGACTATGCTGTGTTCCTGGATAGCGAGGACTCTGCACCAAACTTTTAAACATGCTGTAGGAACTATACCTGTGCATTTTTAGTAGCAATCTGTATAATAAAACTTTCTACTCTGATTTCCATGAGTAGGATTGTGACATACAAGACATTCTTATAATATAACTTTTAAAGAAGAGAGGGGAAAAAGGTGAGGTTCCTAGTGGCTGAGGAGAGAGAGACGGACAGAGAGAGACAGAATAATTACTCTTTTTTCATTGGGAAACTAAATGGCTAGGTCCTGTTCCCTAGTCGTTTTAGACCCATGGCTAAAATGGGTAAGCTGTTGAGTAAGACTTGGTATCTCAAATTTCCTAGCTAGCCAGGGGGCTTTATAAGTTGTCTGCCTTTCAGGAGGGTCAGGGTTAGTGTAAAAAGTGCTGGCATTCTGTGGAATAAGTTGCTTGAACTGCACGCTATCTTCACAAATGATATATGTGTATGTCAAAATAATTGAAACATTGTAAGCCATTTGCAGATGGTGAGCTGTGATAAACTGTAATATTAAAAATAACACCTCTACACACATTTGCTTATTAATGTTGATATAAATAAATATGTAAAACTAGCTTTTCTTATTCTGAGCTAGCCTAGTAGTATCATAGGTAGTCAAATTCGATTAAATATACTAGCCAATAACGTTCTTCGGCTCTGCTTGCATTTCTTGGGCAAACCAATGATCTGGTAGTAGATGATGTATCTAAGTCTGACAGAACAGTCAGTAACTGACTTTTGGAAACAACTCTTTGAATAAAAGAAGTTAATACTTGATACATTATTTTATTTAGTTCCCTTTAGTGTATAAGTGCTGTCTTATAATAGATTTTCTGTGCTGAGATAGATTCTGTAGTTTTTTTGTTTCATTTAATAAGTTTAGCCACTGGTAAATCTGCTTATTTTCACAGGCCTGTTATGCACAGAAATGTTCGCTACAATTGTCGCGTGATCTTTTTAAACAAGTAAGTAGTTCTTCCCACATTTGGTGGGACATGCATTAGTGTATTGTTTTAGAGGCCTCTGTTTGGCCTCTGAAATTTCATGGAAATTTCACTGAAAGTATGAAAAAACATTCCTTAGTGCTATGTAAAGCAATGCAGTCATCTTCCTAGCTACTAAATTTTAGAGAAACAATTAACGTTTTCTGTTATCTCCCTTTCCTTTCTGAACTTGTAAAAACTAAATTTCCATTGCTTTCTGAAAGACTTCCTAGAGCCTAGAAAGAAAACTTGAAAAGCCTGCAGAGAGGAAAAGTATGATTATATGTGGTTAGGTATTTAATGCGTATCGTAGCAGAAAAAAATGAATGACTCGCTATTTAGCAGTATTCTTATTTAATATTTGGTTGAACATCAGTTCTTAACTTTGTTTCTCTTTTGTTTTATTTTATGTTTTCAGAAAAATTCTTCTGATCAGACCAAAAATAACATTGGCAAATGCAGGAAACTACAGGGAGTTTCGATGGTTTACCCCATGGAACAAAGCAAGGTAGGCCAAATACTATGAAAATAGTGTTAAAAACACAGCTTGCCGTTTGCAGCCACAGCGAAAGGATTGAAATCTCTGTTGCAACACATCAGTGCTGCTACAGGGTAAGCAGCAAGCCAAAGTCAGCTAAGCTGTATAATAGCTCACTTAGAAAGCTTGTTAAATATAATCCCACTTGAAATAGCTGAGCTTGACAGAAAAGTGTGGCAGAATGATTCAACCAATCCTTATGCCTACTGTTTCAACTATATGCAGTTTGAGATTGAGAGAGCCTGTATTTAGAAGGGCTTATATTTGCCTGTTCCAAAATTGCTGCATCCTGTTCAATATTAAATTGGAAAGCAATGTGAAATTGGTGACACTTGTGGTGCTCTGTTAGAATGTAAGACTCCAGAGGATGGAAGTTATCTACTTTATGATGCAGGATGACTGAGCAAAATATACTGAGGAGATTCCAGCTTGATGGTGTTAATAGAGTACTTCTGAGAGAATCTCTGAGAATCTGTCCTCTTAACCGCAATCAATTCCAAATTAGTTCTGAGATACTAGTGTGATAACCCTGAAAAAAGAGAAATTTATTTTTTTTTAATTTGGTGTTTGACCTGCCTAACATGTTCTTTGTCACGTCTAGTTTATAGCTAGGAGGAAGAGAACATGAAGGCTGTGCATCTCTACCACGTAACAAAAATTTCTTAAGTCTTTGTTAAATAGCTGTTATTTTCCTCTCTGTCACCCTCCCAATAGCTAAAAGGTTGCAAAATGTTACTTCAACTCGGTCATTTTTCAGCATCCTTCATGCATATTTCTCCATAAAATTGGGATGTCTCCATTGAAGGTGTTTGGCTGATGGAGTCTATATCAGGCTTTAGCTTTAGCCACAAGACCTTTTCTTTTAACACTGATTATTTATTGGAAAGTACAGAAGCAGGCCTTAGGATGGCAGAAAGGCGCGTTAGCCAAGTTAAAGAAAATCTGAAGCTTTTTTAACTTCTACTTTCTTGTTAATTGCTTACCATGCATCTCTGAAGCAGATTGGGATGTTATTAGCTCATAATCTTAACATTTCTGATTATTTCATGGAAAGTATGAAAGTCCTTTTTTTTTTTTTTTAATATACACAGTCTGTAGAACTTAAATGCAATTTTTTAACCAATGTTAAAGTTAGAAGGTGACACTATGTGGACATTTGAATCAGTTTTTATGCTCTGATTTTTAACTAAGTATTCACAATTTATAAACCTGTTTTTTAGGCATGTGGAGGAATATTTCCTACCCAGGATAATTCAGGAAGTGACAGGACAGGTAAGTTTAAAGGATTTTTTTTTCTTTTCTTTTTAATGTTAGTATATTCTAAATTCACCAAAGTATCTTCTAAATTCACCAATTTAAACAAAGAATTTATGGAATAAAACTATAGTAGACCAAATTCTGCTGACAGTCACACTGCTGATTCAGTGATTTCAATGATAGCTCTCAGATGCGCTAAATGGGAGCATAATTTAACCTCTTTGATATTAGTACTTGGCAATGGAGCAAGTCCAAAATTTTTGTCAGAGTTACTGAGGGTTGTACAGAGTAGCACGGAATACGACAGGTTATCTGTGCTTGAGACTAGAAATGATGATGTGATCTGAGGTTACAAATTTCAGAAAGATGTTACATGTCTTGATTCAGAAGGATGTCTAAAACTTGCTGCTTCCTCCTGAAGCATGAGGATGATTTCTAGCAAAAGACAATCTCTGTTTTGTGGAGCATTTAATTCAAAAGCAGGGGTCCTGAGGTAAAGCCCTGAACCTGAATACCTGTGAAATGTCATTACAATTCAGACATTTGCAGTGTAGAATTTTCTTTGCTTAAACTCAGTCTAAAACAAAGAAGGGTACACTGTGATTGATATTGTATCACTTATTTCACAAAAGTAAGTATTGGACTTTTTGTAGATTGGTAGCTAATTTCTTGACTTGTGTGAAATAGGTTCTTCCATTACATGTATGTCAGAATTTTTTTTTTCTCCCCCCCTCAGGAAACTGTTCCTTTTGGGGATGCAGTGCTAGCAACCAAAGATACCTGCCTAGGGGCAGAAATATGTGAAGAACTCTGGGCCCCAAACAGGTAAAGGAGAAGAAGAAATTAAAAGTAGAATAAAACATACCCTTGAGCTGTCAAGAGGAAATGTTTCTAGAAAATTTACCTAAAGTTCATCTATGGTATATCTTTCAGAAAGTTCCAGTAAGCTAAATGTTAACGAGGAGCAGGAAATGGATCATGGGAAAGGTTTCAATAAAATGGGATTAAATTGGTTAGGCTCTTTGCCTTTGTATAAACATTTTTCATTGTTATCCCATGTTCCTTGTTTGATAGGCCAGTTCTAGAATTTCTGCTGGTTGAGTTGGCAAGATGTCCAGAAACTCTCACAGGACTGTGTTTATAAGAGTTTTTCATTATGCTTTTACTTATTTTTAAAGGAACTGGATAAGTACCCTAGTAGGCTTGTATATGGCTCAGTTATACCCATGTTAAGTCTTTTGAACTTACTGGAATTACACAGATATGAGGCAAGATCCTCATCTCATATCTCCAGAGGAACTCCCATTCCTTGATCTTGATTCAGAGAATCTGACTGATTTTCATGCTGAAGAGTATGTTCCCGAGGGTAACCCTTGCATGTAAATTGCAGTGGATTGAATAGTTTTGGAGGGAAGTGAGTAATGTAGTAATAAGTAATAGAATAATGAGACTCTGTTTCTATAAAACACTGATCAGCTGGAAAAGCACAAAGTTGTGAGGACAGAATTGGGGATCTGCGTACTTTAATGGTAAATAATAACTATTAAAAATCTTTATAATCTCAGCTAAAATATAGAAAACCATTAGAAACTTGACATATTGAGTAAGCTTTTAATTTGAAGGCATTCCTTTATATCAGTCCTCTGTAAGCAGAAATTCAGCCTGCTCTGACAGTCTTAACTGGTATTGAGAAGGTAGTATTATTGAGAGGAAGGGAAAAGAGATGCCTGATAGATCTGGAATTGTTTCAGCTGCTGCAGATGTGGTTTTGAGTGTCTGCTCATGCTTCTATGAAAAGAAAGTGAGACAAACATGCAGAAGAAAAGAAAAAATAATAGAAAGTATGTTATCTGTCTGCCATTTCTGGCGCTGATTTTACCAGTAATGGCGGTATTGGTATGCAAACACAAGTTGGGAGAATCATTTTATGAAGCAGTTTGAGAAGCTTGTCCTAATGGAAGACTCTAGGAGAGCAGTTTAGGCCTAGCAGAATGCTAAAAGAGGTTTTAGGTGGTGAAGTTAAATTGCTTGTATGTAGAAGCTGGGAGAAATATATAGAAGCACAATGAAAAAGGCAACCTGAGGAAGAGGTGACAGAGGACTGTAATGCTCCCATTCCAGAAATAATATTGTTCAGCTTTTAGTTGACCCAGGGGTGGAAATGTCCTCTGGGTCCCACTCTGTAACTTGGTCCAGGTCTAAAGTGATGAAGTTATTTCAGTGGTTCTCAGGGTCCTGGGAAATGCTGGGAGGGGCAGCCACACTAAAGCAGAAGTAATTTGTTTCAGTCTACTGGTCCTCCTTGGCTCAATGTCAAATTATGTTCTTCCCTAAATGGAAGTGAGTGGGATAAGCCATCCTTTCATGATTTTATTTTGCAATTAGGCCTAATTTCTGGAGTATCAATTTGGTCTGGTTCTAATCCCATATTATTCCCATGTACTCTACAAATTCTCAACAATTTGGGAGAATAGGTCTTTTTATTTTAATTATTCTTATCTTCAGCTTTTATCAACTCCTCTAAACCATTTCACATAACTGAGTTGAGCTTTGTTACATTGGACAAGCTAGAGCGTAGGCTTATACACAACATCACTTTCAGATGTATCATTTCTTTTTCTATTTAGCTGTTAGCTGTAACTTTCTACTTCATTTTTAACCAGCCCAGCATTGGACAGTTCATAAAGATAATGCAAAAGTAAACAACTAAAGGTCACTGAGAAAGAATAAAGCCTAGTGCCCTTAAGTAATATTTCCTGTTCACTATTTTAGTTGCTGTTACAATTTAAACTTTATCCCAATGATAAAGAAAACCAGTCACATAGGTCAGATGCAAAGAAAAAAGAGAAATGGTTGAATTAAAGCTGTTGTAATTAACACAAAATAGATAAAATATTTCTGACTATTTTTCAGATCTCTCAATTCTAGTCATTCATTTCCTTGTAATTGCAGAAAGTGATGTTTTAGACAAAGATGTAGTTTTTGGCATTTGAAGGAAAAAAAAAAGGCAGTATAATTCTTCTCCTTGTTGTGGCGCTATTTGTTTGTACTTTTGGGTTTACTAAGAGAGGAGGAGAATGGGACAATTTACCTTGCAAGACCATCTCAATGGTGGAAACATTTCCTTCCCCCATTGCAGACCCAGATTGTCTATTTTTTTTTTTCCAGTGATGACCCAGACTTATATAGCCTTGAGAGCATTCATTTACAACAGAGTGAGTAAAAGCCCTTCTGTCCTCTGGAGTTGCTACCTATGTTTGACAAAAGATCCATGCATTGCACCAAACAGATGTGAGCCCTACCTTTGTTTGAGCGAAGACTTGCACAAAGCCTGCAGTGACTTAGATGTTTTTTTTGTCCGTGGTTTTAAATGATACATGCAGTGTACCTTCCCAGCATTAGCTGCTGAATATTTTTCTGCCTTTCACTTTGACAGCCCTCATATTGAAATGGGACTTGACGGGGTGGAAATTTTCACTAACTCTTCGGGGAGTCATCATGTGCTGCGGAAGGCTCACACCCGGGTGGATTTAGTGAATTCTGCCACAGCAAAGGTATACAAAACAGATGTAGTTTTTGGTTATGTTTTTGGTAGCCTTGGCAGACCTCGCCGTAAGGAGACATTCTTACTGTAATTACCTCCTCTAATCGAGTTAGCTGAAGGGGAAGGGCTCCCCTGGCTGGGAAACTGTACTTCTTTGGGGTCCCTGCTATACAGCATGCTCTGTGAAGCACTGTAACTTCTTTCCTGCTCTGTAACCCCATGTGCCAGAGGCAGTTTGGTGGCCCTTCAGTTCTGTCTGGTCCATGGAGCAGAGAAGCAGAAGAGAGGCCATTTGGCATTTGCAAGTGAATATGGGAGATAGAAGCCTATGTGTATGGAGAGGGGCGTCTCTGAGAGGGAATTTTGTGTGGGAGGCCTTCTGCACTGTCATGCCAACTATATAATCTTTCTTTCACATGCATACCTACAGAAGAGTCAGAATACCTTAAAACAGTTTTATTTGATAACTCCCAGCTCTGGGGACGTGTGCTCCAACAATGCATTTGATGTCTCCTATTTTAATTCCGCTAAGCATTGAAGAAAAAATACTGACTCATGAGGAACAGAAAAGTCATTCAAAGTAACTGAGCGCTCAGTAGTTGGAAGCTTGAAATCTTGAATCCGCTGTATATAGTAAAGTAAATTACAACCAGTTTTAAAGCCTATAGCTGAGTGAACACATCCTGCATAAAGGACACACCAGCAGTGGCTGTGGTTGTTCTCTGTAGCTATCTGTGCCTAAACAATCTCCCTCTGTACGCTTTATGTACTGTATTGACAGCTCATTACCAGCTTGTAATTCACTCCAGAGGGGATATTTTCCCAGCACATAGAAAACTGTTCACAAGTCTGTCTCGTTTCCTTAAATTTACAGTTTCTTTTCTGATCTTAGTCCAC
The DNA here is from genome assembly GCF_040807025.1 of Struthio camelus. Taxonomy (NCBI): domain Eukaryota; kingdom Metazoa; phylum Chordata; class Aves; order Struthioniformes; family Struthionidae; genus Struthio; species Struthio camelus. The sequence goes on from NC_090946.1 coordinate 32,144,237, forward strand.
ATAGCACCATTCTGCTGGAGAATCTGCTGCAGGAATTGCATCGGGAAGGGAAGATAGAAATCGGTGTTTAAACTCAGCCATTACGGTTTTTTTCCTGTCATCTCCTTACTTAAAAATATATTTTATTTTTCTACATTGAAAGCTCTGCTTATTTTAAAGGAGAGAAACTGTTCAGTGATTAGACTGTAACTCTGTCTCACAGTTAGTGATGGGGACAAAACTAAACCAATGAATATATGGTAAACTGGAAGGTGATTAGTTTGTGCGACTCCCTTGTCCTAGTGATTTAACATGCCGTTGTTATATTTAACAACATCTGCTCTGTTCTCAGACATCCAAATACAGCTTCTGTTGTCTCCTCCCTGCTTCTTTCAATCTCTGTTTTGAACTTAGTATTTCAATTTTGAAGTGTAGCTCTCCACATCTGGGTTAAAGGAACAACTCTTTTTGCTGATAACAGAAGAAAACGCCTGTCTGCCAACAGTGCGGAAGGGATATAGCTCATCTACTATACTTACGCTATTATTTGTTTCTGTTGTGTGCATGGTGTGTTAAATGAAAAAAAGGGTGTCCCAGCCCTAAATTGTTCACTATGTAAAGACAAAGGAAGAGTATAAGAAGGACAGGAACAGTGAAATAAAATTTTGTCTTGTAACGTTCGGTCAGGTGCTACATTCTGAAAAGCTTTTTTTTTTTGTCTGTTTTCCTCCTAGAATGGTGGAATATACATTTTAGCTAACCAGAAGGGCTGTGATGGTGATCGTCTGTATTACGATGGCTGTGCCATGATTTCTGTGAATGGAGACACAGTTGTACAAGGATCTCAATTTTCTCTTGATGATGTGGTAATATATTAGACTTAAAACTAAATGTTAGTTGCAGCCGAAGTTAGTAGGGCTGCATGCATGCTCAAGACTTTCAAGAAGTTCTACTGATACTATGTCCATGTCTCTTATATTCCAAATAGATATGTTTTTACTACGCTATTCAACTAGATCCAAAGCTTTTCATAGTGAGATTGCTGATCTGCAGTAGCTCTCCTGCTTTTGTAAGGGAGGAAGAGCTGTCACAGGAGAGAAACTTCTTCATGAAAATGTGTATGCAATTCCTATGTGTAGGAGAAGCCCTGTTAGTTTATATCTGTTTAATTAAGCAAAAAGGGGCAAAGATTGCAACGTTCTAATTATAACCCAGTTTGGTAGACAAAAGGTTTGATAGGATGAGCTTTACTTCAAAACCTTTTTCTCAGTAGATTTGTCCTTGCAGCTGCAGGTTTTTCCCATGTCATGTGTCAAACTCTAGTATGCTCCTTACCCTGTCCTCTGCCACAACTGATGGTGAACCTATTGTTCAGCACAGCTGACGTGCTGGAAGTTTGCTGGGGGTTATGGTCATCCTAGTATACTTCGTGAATTGAGTTGGTTCTACTCACTTTGTAATGTAAATAATTCTACTGGGTCAGAGATGATTTGTGGGTAAAGTTAGCATAAAAAGGTATATTGAAAGAAGTTGCATATTTTTTTCCTCTTTCAAAATTGTTCTGTAGTCTTTTCTTGCCTGTCAAAGACTTTAGCTGTGTTTGCATAGAATCTAATGTTGAAAGCGTTTCTGTAGGAAGTGCTGGTTGCCACACTGGATTTAGAAGATGTTCGAAGTTACAGAGCAGAGATGTCATCTCGTAACTTAGCGGTAAGAATGCTTTACGTGGATATGTTTGTAAACTCTGACAAGTTTGAATAGTTCTTGAACTGAAAAAGCATTTGCTTGTGTAGGTTTTCACAGTATTGCACAGCATGTGATATTTTCTAGGTGTATTCTATATTAAAACTGTCTTCCCAATTCTTCTGTACTATTGCTTAGGCAAGTAAAGTGAGTCCCTATCCCAGGGTAAAAGTGAATTTCGCTCTGTCGTGTTCTGATGATGTAGCTGCACCTACTTGTATGCCAATTCAGTGGAGACATCATAGTCCTGAGGAAGAGATCTGGTAAGCACGTATTTTTTAATCTGTTTGAAAATGATTTGATAGAAATATAAAAATTGGAGATGAATGCAGTATCTTTTTTATATAAAAGTAGGGAAAGTATCCTATCGGAAGAGCACAGTAAATATGTTGAGTTATTTAGGTCTTATCCCATAACTGTCTTGGAATGCATATACTTTGTAATTTCAGCCTTGGCCCTGCGTGTTGGCTTTGGGACTACTTAAGGCGCAGCAAACAGGTAAGAACAACTGTTTTTGGTTTTGTTCTTTGTCTTAACGTGTATACCTTCTGTGCTATAGGGATGGTATCCATTGTTATCCTATGCTGCTCTTAATGCAAAGTGATGTTAATCCAAGGTACAAGGGTAGTGCTTTTCACTGGTAGCTCTTTCAAACTTAAAAACAAATATGCGAAGTATGACTTTAGTATTCTCTCCTGAGTTTTCCTTTAGGATTCAGTTATGCTTCCTTTGAAAGCAGTAGTCAAGCTTACTTACTAAAGGGAATTTATTTCTCTCTGAAACATTGATTTTTTTTTTTTTTTTAGTAAGAAAAATGGCATAATGGAGTTGGTGTTTAAAATAAGCAGGATGACATGAAATACTGGTTCAGTTTAGTAGTGAACTGCATGTGAAAGATTTGGTCCTTTTATTAGCTCTTCTGCCTTACTGGAGGGTAAAGACATGCTGGTGTTCTGTCTAGCCAAAAGATTTATGTTGACTCCTTGTTTGGTTATCCAGTTGATAGTTTGATAGTTGATAGTACAGATGATGATTTTTGGATATCCAGTTGAGCTTGAGAGGGTTTGCTAGGTCTGTTTTTTTTTTTTTTCCAGCAGACTTGAACAATGCATATGCAGTTCTTTCACAGGAGCGTGTTTGAGTGGTAAAATACATTTCTTCCCAATGGTGCTTTTTGGAATTTCTTCCTTTGCTTTGTTTTCAAGGCAGGATTTCTTCTACCTCTTAGTGGTGGAATTGACAGCTCTGCTACAGCTTGCATAGTATATTCCATGTGTCACCAGGTTTGCCTGGCAGTCAAGAACGGAAGTAAGTAGATGTGCATGTCTCGCTAGCCATTCTCCTTAATGATTAAGGACAGATTAATATTAGCTAGATGCAATAGATGCACAGGCCAGATGCTTACATATGTAGTTCATTAAATGTAGCCTCTTGCCTAGTTTTTCCAATGGAATCCTTTGCCTCCCTTCAGAAATCCCAGCAAAAGCACAGATCCAGATTTCAAGTTTTCTGAATTGGCTTAGTTTTCATTTGGGCTTTGGGGATTGACTGTGAAATTTAAACCAGTTTTAGAGTATTGTCCAGAATATTGACTGACTTAGTTTTGGCATTTTGGTTTGTTGTGAAAATTTTTCCTCTGTTAAATTCGACACTGCAAAACACAATTGGAGATGGTTCAAGCTCTTAAAGTGCATTTAATTAGCCCCTATACATTTAGCTAACCCTTTATACATACCGAATTGTATTTTACGTCAAGATTCTTTAAGGTGCAGAACAACAGGATTTCGAACTTCTGTGTTCGAAATTAGAAGCCAAATTTCTTTTCCTGAAATGTGAAAACATGTTTGGAGAGTTAAATGATAAAGTTACCTCATTTGCGAGGGGGACTGTAAACTTTAGGTAGAATACTCTAAAACACTGTGAGATTCTCTAGCCGATCCCGTAAAAATGGAGTATTGGAATAAAAGAAACATGTATAAGATATCTGCATATCCTAGGTAAGAAGAGCACAGCAATTTCCTTTCTTGTTCCATTTCTTCTGCTTTGTCCTCAGATGCAGAGGTGCTGGCTGATGCGCGTAAGATTGTGAATGATGAGACTTATGTCCCTGAGGATCCTCGAGAATTTTGCAGGCGTATCTTCACCACTTGCTATATGGCTAGTGAGAACTCCTCCCAGGATACCTGCAACAGAGCTAAACTTCTGGCTGAGCAAATAGGCAGGTACAGATTGGGAAGTGCTGGCAAAAAAAAAAAAAAAATCATATTCTGGCAAAGACTTTCATACAAAACTTTCAAATGTTCTGAACAATCAACGTGTAGGAGAGTAAACGTGTAAGCAGGAGTAAATGTGTTAAGTAGGAGTATCACACACATCATAATTCGTGTAAATGTGCAGCACACTTAGCATTTGGTGAAGGACATGGGAACTTGGAAACAGACTGTGGAAAGTGTTATGCGTTCCTAAGGCTCTTCAAACTAGATCTGAGATGGTAGCAGGCTTAAAACATCTTTTTATGTTTTCTTTAAATGCTGTTTTACATAGTCGGACTGCGCTAGTTGAGTCACTTCTGCTTGAATTCTTCTCAGCTATCACATCAATCTGAACATAGATGTGGCTGTGAAAGCTATTGTGGGAATTTTCAGCATGGTGACAGGTCGAAGTCCCCGTTTTTCTGTCTACGGAGGGAGCAGCAGAGAAAATCTGGCACTCCAGAATGTGCAGGTGTGTTTCATGTAGGCTAAATCTGATTAGATCCTTCTTTTGGAATAACACAAAATAGTAAGTAGCAATAGGACCTTTCGCTAGTTGTCTGTGAAGTCCTGAACTTGCTGTGGTGTGTCCCTGAAGATTTTGTGGGCTTCCATTAAATGCCTCTCTGCAGCAGAAATCCACAATCTGATGTAACTTGGGAGAGGTCCAAGATAATTATTTCTTGTGATTTTTAAAACCTCATAGGATGGTTGGAAGGAAACACTATGTCTCTATATCCTATAAAAAGCTGAATGTTATCAGCATTTAAGAGGCTTTATGTGAGATGTCAAGCTTACCCATTCCAATTCTTAGTTGTTCTCAGTTTTAGAAAATAGGTGAGAAAAAGATTTTTTACATCAGAACGTATTCAGTCTTTAGTTGGGTTTAGCAGCTTCCAATCTCACCAACAAAGCTGCTTTAATTCTGGCTAAAACAGTGTTGATTATGAGCTTTAACAGTTTGTTAGCCAAGGACTTGATCTTTCTTTCCCTGCAGTTACTGGAAAACTCCAGCAGTCTTCTGTGGAAGCAGACGTTGGATCTTTTGTTAGTTTTTTGGCAGTGGGGTAGGCCTCAGTCACAGATGAGTGTGGTGACTTGCTTAATGTCACACAAAGTTGTGGCTAGAGCTGAAGATTGAATTTCAGGTCTCTCAATTTAGTACTATTACCATCCTTAGAAAAGTAGAGTTTTAGAACGAAGACAGAGGCAGAGAGAACTGTTTACAATATGTTAAGAGATTTATAATTAAATCTCTTTAGCCTAATATTTCAAAAAAGGGTGTGTTAGTCTCAAATGGTTTATCTGCATGCTTCATTCCTCATGAATCTTTACCAGTGCTTATGGGAAGGAGAGAATCTCAGTTGCTCCCTGTTTTACAATTCAGAGTAGAATCATCTTGCCTAGCCACATAAGTCTGTGGCAGTGTCAGACACTGAACTTAGTTTTCCTAAATGGGTGTTCAGGATCCTGTCCTCAAGGCCATTCTTCTTGCAGTAACGCTTAACCCTCTCATGTTATGTTCTTTCTGGGTTTGTTTAGGGAATTGTTAATTAAACTGACTTGGAATTGTGCTTGAATGGGGAAACATTATTTTGCTTTGTACACTTGCTTCATTTTTCATTTTGCTTTGCAGGCTAGAATAAGAATGGTCCTTGCCTATCTGTTTGCTCAGTTGACCCTTTGGACTCGTGGGATGCCAGGGGGACTTCTGGTGCTAGGATCATCCAATGTGGATGAAAGGTTGGTGAATGTTAGAAGTCTAAAACCGAGTGAATTGGAAACAGGTCACTGCAATTAGTTGCAACTCTGACAAATCCCAATGCAGATTAGTACTCAGAAGAGACCAGAAGCTAAGAATATACTGATGGCAGTAGATTTAATGAAAATAACTGAATCGACTCTGTTGCAAATGGCGTATTTTTCAGAAGTTTAGAATTGAAATATTGCTACAGTTTTCCAATAAACTGCTCTTCCTTCATTTGCAAGTTTCAGTAGAGCTTACCTGTGCAGTTACCAGGTTAGCTTTCCTATTTGTTATTTGGTGCATTTTCAACTACTCTATTAGGAATTAAGTTTTGAACTTTATAAGTTGAAAACAGACTTTAAAAATCTGAAGTACTATTACTAGAGTTGGCTGCTCAAAAATAAATGCAATCCTTGTGAGACTGTGGGACTGATAATCCCAAAAGGTGAGAGTATAATAAGCGTTGATTCTGTAGGGGTTTTGGGTCTTTGGGGGGAGTCAAGGCAGTATTTAATTATTTTGCACCAAATATACTACCTTAGCATGGCCAATTTCACAGCGCTTCTTAAGCGTTCAAAATACAGTCTTCCTCCCCTTGGCAATTTTATTGCTTTAGGATAGCTCTGTTGCAGCTGAACACCTGTTTGCCCCTTACATATAAATAGTAAAGTGTTAACAATGTATATCTGTTTGTCCCTGTCTTTATACCAAATGCATATTATATATAATATAAACTATTTGTATGTATGACATATATATGGAATAATATGACACCATTATATACTATTATTACATAAATTATATACTATTATTATATAAGATTTCTTCTCTTGCTCAGTCTCCGAGGTTACTTGACAAAGTATGATTGTTCAAGTGCTGATATCAATCCAATTGGTGGAATCAGCAAGAGTGATCTGAAAAACTTCATACAATATTGCATTGAAAATTTTCAGCTCACATCCCTCAGGAGGTGAGTAGTGAAACATTGATGATTGGGGACTTCCTGTATTTTGTGCTGCATATCGTGGACTTCCTGGTTTTGATCTCTCTTCTGCAACTTAGCTCCATTAGTGATATCGTAGATGCTAATGAAGAAGTCTTCTGCACATCCCTCTGTCTTTAAATGATTGCTTACACTTGTACAGGACCACCTAAATGGCTAAGTGCTGAAAACACTACCATTCTAGAGAGTTACCCTACACAAGAATTTGCGTTGTTAATTCCGCTGAAGGAACTGCATGGGAAGCTAATCAAAATCTGCTGTAGGAAAGGCTGTATTTCATTTCAGGGCCCTTCTGGACAGGCTTTGAGTGAATGTAGAGCTATGGGTTTAAAACAGTTGCAAAAATCACCAGTTATCAAGACTTCAGCTGTAGAAGTGATTGTGCATATGCAGCTTAATTCTGAAGACTTCGTTCCATTTGTTGTCCCTGTTTGGACAGATGATAATATATGGTGTTGGTATAAGCATTGATTTTTTTAAACCTGGAACAGCTTGCAAGTGTCTGTGCTGCTTTAGATTTATCTAGTCATTTTTCAGCTTATGCCCTGAACAAACTTGGAGTGAGGCATTTGATTTTTAACAAACCTGTCGGTCTACTAATATGACTGGGTAGAATTCATGTTTTTCTTTTCTCCTCCCTTCTATAGTATAATGTCAGCTCCTCCTACTGCAGAGTTAGAGCCCTTGGTGGATGGACAGTTGTCTCAAACTGATGAGGTAATGGGCAGTGACTTTAAAATGCTCTGGTAAGCCTTATCCCAAAACTTGTTTCTTGTCCAATAACATGCTATTGTTTGTGTTCTGTTTATTGACAAGTGTGTCTCCTCCTAATCCTAAACAGTCTTTAAGCCCCTGACAAGGCACTAGTATCCCACACCAGCCTTGTCTGTGTTGGTAACAATTTCTGAAATAGCAAATAATTTTTTTTGAATAATTTTATATTTTGGGCACTTAAAAGGATGTATGTTTTGAAATGTTATGAAATCCAGTCCCTCCTAAAGTTTCTTAACATCAAAATAGAGTCAGAGCCTTAAACTGCTTTCAAAATGACTGGTGACAAACCTCTACTCCCTCCCTATTGTCTTTGTTACCCACTTTGATGAAAAAGGACTGGTGAGCCTAGCAACTACCTCTGAGGGCTATAGGATATTGCAAGTTTTCTGGGAAGGCAATGGTAGCTTAATTAGATTTTAATGAAATGTACTCCTGTAAGAATTTTGAATCTCCCTTTTCAGAGAGGTCCTGTTTTTTTCCCTTCTGCTCAGTAACATCGCTCACTCTTGTGTTATTTTGATCATAGGCATTTTCATTTTGGTATTTCTTTGATTAACTGGGTTATTGCAATTGCTTATAGAATTATTACTAATTTGCATAGTTAAGATTTTCAGTGGCTTTTCGTGTGTGTGATTTCAGGCAGATATGGGGATGACGTATGCAGAGCTCTCTGTCTATGGCAAATTAAGAAAAATTGCAAAGGCTGGACCATACAGTATGTTCTGTAAGCTGATTAATATCTGGAAGGAGATCAGTACTCCAAGAGAGGTAATATCTAAAATGAAAAACAAACTTTTTAATACCTTTGCCAACACAGTGCATGTTTGGAGAAAGGTCAAGTAGAGTTCCTTTCACCTGAAAGGAATGGTTTAATTCTTCTGTGTTTAGAAATACTTTGCAACTGTAACAGAATATGCTGGAAAAACTGTTCTTGATCTCTTAAATGAATGTAGCTGATGTCTGTGTTGCAAATTTAATGTTAGACTCGTAATTGGGTTCTTTGAAAACAATTACTTACAGATGTACATCTTCAGGAGAAAATTGTTTTTTGAAATATATATGGCCAACTACTCTTGAAGCCTTTGATTATGTATTCTGAGACAAAGTGGCGCCTTGCTCTGAAAAATGCTTAGCATATCTACACCAAAGAGGGATGTGCTTTGCTGTGACGCAGTCTTTGCTTTTGTGCAGAAAGGAAAATGTTCCAATTGTCACCTAAATTGCAACAATCAGAACTGCTGAGGCTACGGCTTACTCTGAGATGACTTGCAAGGCATTTTCTCATTGCTAAATGTTAAGCACAGACTTGTGTGCTGTCCGAAATGGTCTCTAAATGCCTCTTACATACACAGTCATCCATAGTGGTTCATACTAGTAATGGTAGCTAATTTATATAAAATGTCAATGGAAGAAAACAGATACATAAATCTCCACAGTATTGTTCTCCTCCAAAATTTTAAATACTAAAACTTCAGCTGATTGGAAGCTATATTCTTTGTACACCAGGTGGCATCAAAGGTTAAGCATTTCTTCAGGATGTATTCCGTTAATAGGCATAAAATGACCACTCTCACTCCTGCCTACCATGCTGAAAACTACAGTCCGGATGACAACAGATTTGACCTGAGGCCTTTCCTTTATAACACTACATGGTCCTGGCAATTTAGGTGTATAGATAAACAGGTAAACGCTATCCTCTTCTTGTATGATTTTATATTTGAAGTCCTCACAACAGGACAAACTCAATTCCAGTAAATCTCCTCCAAAAGACTATTAACATTCAGGATAATAGCTAATACAGAAATAGTTAAAATTGTTCTTTTTGCGTAATTGTGAGCCTAAGGATTCTCTGAAGGTAATGTTGGTTGCTCTTTTTTCATCATTCAATACAGCATGTCATGTAGATAGGAAAGCAAGAAGAAAGAAAGAATATACGTACTAAGGCCAACAGTTTAACGTACTTAACCAACAGTTAAGTCCATACTCATGAAGTCTTATGCCAATATGGAGAACAAGCTATGTGTTTCAGTATCAGTTCAGGGCCTATCTGAAGGGATCTAATTGCGGGATTAGGACCTGACCTGTATGTGTGTGGGGAGAAACCAGTAAGAGCTAGCAATTCATTGCAAATGATTTTCCCACCTCTCTGAACTTAGTCAGTTGACTCACAAATACGTTTGCCCAAATACAGCAACACGTGATAGTTCAGTGCTTAGTTTGGGTGCTGTGAGGTGTGAAGGGGCTCAAGCAGTTATCTGAACTGTGATCTGCTTAGTTTTTTGTAATTTTCAGTGACACCTTCAAAATTATTTTAATGCATTTTTTATGGCAAAGGTCCAGGGAGTTTTCTGACAGAGGTTTTACACCTCAGTTGCTTTTAAAAATATGTTTATATATGTAATAAAATATTCCCTCCACTGTGAAATGCAGACATGCTGTCGTAACATTTTATTCCCTTGAAGCTTAGGATAAAAGCTACCACTTAAAGCTGCTGCATTTCTTTTTGTAGGTTTGAATGTTTTTTCCATCATTATGGGCTTTCTTCCACTGCAGTTCAGGACAGAAGTTCTTTTGACTTCAGTGGGAGTTGGGTAAAATATTTTTGTAGGGTTAGGACTGAAATTTAAATACTTTATGTATACAGTAAATGTCATTATGATATTTTAATGATCCAGGATATTATTACAGTCTTTAACTAGATTTCTGTGTGGTATTAACTGTGCGTGCAAGGGTATTGGCCATTGCAAATTGTTCCTGAAAGGTGGGAGTCAAGTTTGGGAAGAATCCATTATCTGGGCAACAGTATTTAAGCAGTAACTTGAACTGGTAACTCACTACTATGGAAGGCTTTTTGCAGGACTGGCAAATAATGACTTGCAATAATGTGAGTCACATATGTCCTATTCAAGAAAGGGAATGCTGTCAGAGTTTCCACTTATTACATATATTCAGCACAACTGTAATTTTGAAGATAATCCCTCTTTTGGACAATGTCTCACTGATAATTGTGCTCCAGGGACTTAATCTTCACTTAAGTTTTTCTGGTATAGAAACAAGAATGTGATAATGTAGCATACACTCTTAAGTGACATAGTTTTGCCAGGAAAAAAAAAAACAAACTTTATTTAGGTAATGACCGTTTTTCTAGTAGAACGGTCATTTTACAGCTAGCACTCATTTGTGAAAGGAAACTAGTTTGAGTGCTAATGATAGAATTTGGATTTGTGGAAAGTACTTTTCCACTCGGGATATCTGTAGTGTATGTATAGTCAAGCCAGTTATCTACTCTTTCAAGTGCAAAAACTGTCAGTATTTGCTGTAGAAGGCAAAGAGTGAAGAGAAGGAGGTTGAGGTGTTAGCATTCGCTGGCATTTAACCAGACTGCACTTGGGTCTTAATGTCACTCAGCTTTTCCTGCCTTGAGGCTTCTTATGGATGATGAAATTTATAGTAGTTTAAGGCCATCCCAGGAACTCCAGTGGCTCTGCCTGTGGTTTCTGGCTTAGAGTTGCATGTGGGCGAAAGGATGTGTGGCCAGAACATGTACTTTAACGGTTTCTAGGTGCCAAAATGTTATTTGAGCTTTTAATAGTTGGCATAATTTGAAAGAGCGGTGACATGACTCCAAAGAAAGCTGACACAACTGTCCCCAAGGATTAGATGTCTTCAGTCAGCTTTCTGCTTTTTCATGTGCTTACTGGACACAGCACAAGAGTAGCCATGTTTGGTCAAATCAAAAGGTCTGTCAACCTGAGAATCTTCCTGCATCTGTTTCATGACCAGTAGCAGGTGTTGAGGAAAAAATAAAAGAATAGTGTATTTATAGTATGATTCTCTCTATGTATCCCTATAGGCTGTGGGGAACATAACACTGGATTACAGAAGTCAGAGATAAAATGCAGACCATCATGTTTAATTGTTGCTGTTGAGTTTGAGTCCGTGAGTTTGTCTAAGCCTTTCGGAAACTATTTATATTACTGGTTGTAACAACAGCCTATCTAAACATAGGGTATTCCCTTGTCTTAAAATTTAAGAACAGTGAAGGTCAGTTTTTATAATTGTAACTTGTTTGTGTGTATGTATGAGAAGTGTTTCCCTTTGTTTATTTTAATGATTCTAGGCTCTCTTTTAGGGACAGGGTTTAGGTGAGGGTCTGATCTGATCTGACAGTTAACTGTCTTTGAAAAGGGCAGGCTTGCCTCCTTCCCTGTCTCTCCAGGCTTCTCTTAAGATGGCTTTGGGACTTGTCTCACTTCTTGGTCAGCCAAATCAATTCACTGAACTAACAGAAAAGTAGGAGCGGATGGGAGCATGCAGCCTGCAGGGAAGAGAGAGGTTTGACCTTCCCTTTTGACTGCAACTAGCAGTCTGTTCAGCTCAGCTGTTCCCTGGAGCATGTCCCACTGTCAGTTCCAGCTAAATCTAGGCTCTACATTGACTTGTGTTGGAAGTGTGAAATGCGGAAGTTGTTAAATACAAACTTGTTTTTATCATTGAATCCATTTCTTGTTAACTTGCAGGTGTTCAATCTAGAAAGGAAGGAAGGAGTATCTCACGTTGAAGATGTGGACTGATTGTTCTTTCATTTAATATGGTAATTAATTTGATAAACAAAATGTTCAAAAGTGGAGTATCCTGTGACGATGAGCAGTTACCCAAACATGTTGAGATGACCTTTGCAAACAATATTTGTAACCCTAATCAAGTCCTTTTTTTTTTTTTTTTTTTTTTTTTAAATTGATGACTCTGATTTGTTCCCAGTACACTTGAAGCCTAGTTTGGCTAGAGTCATTCATTAAAGATTGGCTTCAACTACTTGAATTAATTGCCATTAATTGAAAATATTTGGACAAGCCATCAATCATAAATAAATACAGAGAAATCTTCATTGTGAAAGTATATACATGCACAGATATTTAGTTTGACTGGATCAAATAATAGTCTAGGTATGATTTTTTTTTGAGTAACATGTTCAATGCAAAGCATAGAATTTTACTGTTTCTGGCATATGCTGTTGAGAAAAAAAATCTCATTTTACTGTGTAATGAAGTTGTTTTATGTTAATTGATGCCATATTTTACATGTTTTTTTAATCTATCTAGTATCAGCTATGTAAACTAATCCAGCATTTTGAATAGCAGCATAAGTTCTAATTCAGCAAGGTATTGGAACAAGGTATGTCTAATGTGAAATATGAGTAGTAACCTTAAAGTTAAGGGGATTCCAAATTGCAGTTCAGTTTCTTGTTGTGCACCTACTTGCTGTGTAACTTGTGGCAATTTGTTTTATAACCTCTGACCTCATTTTTTCCGAGAGGAATAATGCCTGTTTCATAAGGATGTTCAAGGATTGTTTAACGGTTACTGTCCTCAAAGATTCTCAGCTGAATTTTAAGGATTTTAAAGGATTATAAATAACATGAACACAGTGTCTCTTCCCTCCTGGCTTTTTTGATGCATAAGGATAGGTTGGTGTACCTAAAATATGAAATGTTTTCTGGTGCATGATATCCTCAATAGAGAGGACACAAATTTGGTATCCATGCCAGTGTTGTTATTTCCACTTGCTCAAGCGCTCGTTGTCCAAGAGCTGAGTGTGTGGTGTTCTCACTGACTGAAATGACTGCAATCAGTGTGTGGCTGTACTTGCCCACACGGTCACTTTAGTGCTGTAATCAAGCTTGCCAGGTGTAAAACACTTGGAAATTGACTGAATATTTTAGAAATGAGGTATCAAACCAGCTTCCTTTAGAATTCAATTAGTGTTACCCGCCTTCCAAATACTGTTTACAAAAGCTGTTTCAACTTCACAGCTTTGTTGATCTCTGCAATGCTGTGGAAAACTAAAAAAGGAACAAGGATAGGCTTGTTCCTTCATGTGAGTCCCATTTCTGCCTGATGACTTAATACATGGCCAGTTCCTTTACTTTTTGTCACCTTCAGTTGAAAGATGTGCTTTTAATAGGGGAAACTAGAAATGCATTTGAGGTTCTGGGTAAACAATGCTACACTGCTACCACAAAGGAACTTAGCTCTGGCTCTGACTGTTGTTAAAATGGTTGTACGTTGTGCTAATGGAAAATACCTGGTGAAGGGCGTACTCTCCACAGTTGTTCTTCACAATACAGGCAGTAGAGTTGATTCAAGTGGAGTTAAAGGTGCTGCATTGTTCTTGGTACGGTTATTATATGATATTGCTTTAAATACCTATCTGACTTAACCTATCAGAGGTCAATTGTGCTAATAATGTGTATGTTCATCTGAAGGAAAACTGCAGCTCAGACTTACCTTCCTCTGCACTTGAGTGTTTCCAGTTGTTGAGCCAGAGATAATGGATGAATTCTGAATGCACGTTCTGGAATCCGTTGTATATTTCAGGGCTTCTTTGTTTCTTGTTTTCTGAAGTTACTGCTTCCTTCTTCTGCTGACAATCACAGAAGGGGAAAGGAGAAGGAAACCTTGATTTCTTTCAAATAAAAAGCAAAAATGATACAGTATAATTTCTAACACTGTGCACTCAATGCTGTTCTGGTTACCCTGAGCATTTTGAACACTTACTGAGAGGACGCTCATGTTTCTTAGCAATGGCGCTCAGACTGTGTGTGTGTGCGTGCATGTGTGCAAGTTGTATTTTGTTTTGTATGGGCTAGTGCTGAATACAGATTGTAGCAGCCTGCATATACTTTCCTTTTACTATCCTATACCTCCTCCATCTGACACCTCTAGCTCAACATTTGTCAACAATTAGTCCAGTTTTACCACCACTTTCCTGCCTACTGAAAATGGGAAATAGCTGTGACATGCAGCTGTTGACATACTCACTTTTACTAGTGATGACTATTTCAGTAAAGATAATGTCGCATTTTCTCCTACATCTTAAGCTCACCAAAAATACATGTTGCATCTGACCCCGATTCATTTGGAAACTAGTAGAAAACATAAATGGCATCTGATTTTTTTTTTCCGTCTGCACAGTGTACAGCCAGTCTTGAAGCTAAAGGCAAAACTACCCTGCTGTCAATTATACAGTGTAGGATGGATCGTATAGGATGGATCTACTCTTACTGCTCAGCCAGGAAATACTAAACAGATGGATCGATTTACTTTGTTTATCATTACCTTGCCATGGCTTGTAATATGTGGGAGAGAATGTTTTAAAGTCTTCAAAATATCCCAATGCATACCACTTGGAAACTGCAGTTTGATCAAATTAAACAATGAAAGTGTGCATGTGAAAGGGACCATGGGGAAAAGGAAAGGATGGTGGCAAAAGACAAGTGTCTTTTAATAGTCCAAGTACTATAAGCAGAGTATAGTAGAGCTAGACTGAAATGCATTCTGTTCTTATTTGCTTCTGTGTCACCTAGCTAATTAAATACCTTCTGGGACTAGGACATTAGTGTTTATGAACATTTTAAAATGTGTAAGCAGCAAGTGATCCTTTTTAACCTCATTTTTAGCTGACTTATGATAACAGCTAGCTTAGGTGTGTTCAGAGCTGTTAACAGAGAAGAGACAAAATGTGTAGAGGGGAGCAGTTGACATAGTAGGACAGCTAGAGCTGTTCATAAGGCTTTAGCAAAATAAACTAGTCATTTTTCCTAACAAGGAAGTCTTTAGATGAATTAAATGTGTAGTTTTTTGGGGTTTTTTTGTTCCATGATCAGTTATCCAAATCTATGTCCTTGATATCTCTGCTCTTCCCGTGGCCATTTGGAAGAAACTGCTTCTTCCTTCCTGAGGTCAAGTCATAAATCTGCTCTGGTATTTGACTAGGGAAAGGTACGAGAGCCTAAAGGCCAGCAGTCACATGAAAAATGACATCTGCCTTCAGACCCTGGCATAGGGCAAGGCTTATTTCATGGCAGGTTTAGCCGAGGTGGAGAGCAGCCTTCAGGAAAGCTGTAGTTTCTGGATGTTATTGTCTTGCTGTTGGAGCTGTGACCAGTATGGAGGTGGTGGTTACTGCCCGGGACATCACACAGCGGAGCTGTTACTTGGTAATGCCTTCTCATTATACTTTTTCAGCTAAATTCCTGATTTATTGCTGATAGAGCATTTTTCTAACCCTTCACCCTCATGAGGCAGTAACTACCTTAAAACGATGGTCAAAGAAATAGTAATGGTGCCAGAGTTGCGGGTGATTAAATCAAATTTACAGCTGCCACGACGTGAAAAAGCTGCTACTCCTCACGCAGGGTTTCCTGTTAAAGCTGTCTTAGATCTACTCTCTAAAGTCAGACAAAGAACAGCGCTTTCTCTCAAAGATGTGCTCTTCTATCTTCTAAAACCCCCAACTTGGAGGGCGGGGGGAAAAAATTAGTCGGAAGGCGGGGGAGGGGCGGTGCTGAACACCGCGGCGGGTCCCGCGCCGCCTAACCGCCCTCCCTCCTCGCCGCGCCGCCTAACCGCCCCCCCCCGCCGCGCCCCCTAACGGCCCCCGCCGGCCACGCCCCCCAGAGGCGGTCACGCGCCGGGGGCGGGGCCGCGCCACCCCGTCGCGCGGAGCCTGAGAGAAAGCGGCGGCGGCAGCGGCGGCGGCTCATGGAGGGGGACGCGGGCGCTGAGTCGGAGCCGCTGCTGCCGCCTCGGAGCCGGCCCGCGGGCGCGGCGCGGGGGCTGCGGCGGGCCGGCGGCGGTACCCGCTCGGCGGGAGCCCCCGAGGACGGTGAGTGGCGCGGCGCAGGGGCGGGCGGGGGCCCTGGACTCGGCGCGGCGTGGCGTGGTGCGGTGCGGGGCGGGGCGGGGGCCGGGCCGGGCCGGGGCCCCGCGCGCGTCCTTCCTCGCGAGCCGCCGCGTAGCCCCAACGGCCGCGCTGCTGCGGCCTCGTCGCGTTTTCCCTCTGCAGAGCGCGTGGCCTCCTCATCGCTAGAGGCAGCGAGGCGAAGGGAGCGGGGCTTGCCGAGCTGACGCTTTGAACAGAAATCCGCGCCGGCTGAAAGGCAGCCCCGGGTGCCCGCCGAGCCGCGGGAGCGTGCTGCCACCTGCCGCCGCCGTGCTCAGCGCTGCTCGAGCCTGAGGGAGGTTCTTTACTTTTTTTTTTTCATTTTTTTTCTTTTTAATTTTTGAAGGGACTGAAAAGTTCCCGCTGAAATTCAGTGAACGTTTTTAGCTCGGACTCCTGTGGAGCAGCCGCGGGGGAGGCTCTGCTGGAGACCTCGGGCTCTCTAGTGCCGAGGCGTCGTGTCGTTCAGGGGAGCCCTGTCTTTCTGCTGTCTGCTTGCTCAAAGGTCAGAAGTGCGGTGCAGTTTGGAATAAGTTCTGCACGTGCAAACTAAGCAGTACATTACTCATCACTTGTGAGTAAGCGTCACTTGCTGTGACTAAGAGTTGCAAAATAAGGTATCTTTGGTGGCACACGTGGAGCATGTATTTGTTTAAACTCAAACTGCAGAAATAAACATTTCACGGTAACTTTTAGTTAAGAGCAGTTGCTTAGCCGTTGCCCTTTCACAGTCATGGGGATCAATACTAAGCTTGTACTGCATGCTCTAAGAATCAAAAACTTTTGCTCCTTTTTTTATATTCATTTAACTAATGCTGTTCCTTTAAACAACTTTATTTTTACCTCACTGCTGTGACAAGCTTTGAAAAAAGACAGGATTATCAAAAGCACTTTATTATGTGAACTTAGCTTCTCTCAGGCTTTTAATGTTTAGTCTTGCACTGCGGTTTATATCATAGTCAGCACAGAAATGTGTTGTTGCTTATGTAAGATAAGTGATGAGGTTTAAGAACCGCTTTCATATTTTCCAGAAGACTGATACTGCTGAATCCTGTGTAAGACTGGGACTGAAACCGGTGGTGCTTCTGGCATTGTTAATTAGCAGCGTAGAGAACACTGTACTAACCTTGGGGTTGACTCTTTCTCATTGTATCCCTTTATATGATTGCTGTCTCCTGGGAGAAGATGGCATGAACTGCTGCTGGGACTCGGTCCCTCTGCGGGAAGGTCGCAGGAGCATGTGTTCTGCATGTCTCTAGCCTTATCCCTGTGCTCTGAGGGAGACTTTTCTTCTTCATGTAGCACTGGCTATTTTTCTCTTTCTTGTTAGGTTAATTAAATAGGGTAAATGAGTTACTTTGAACTATCAAAGGTCAGGCAAACGTAAGTGATTGCTCTTCGTTCTTACTTTATATATATTTTAGCGTGAACTTTTCATTAATGGGTTTTGAAATGCTCCGTAGTAACTAAATTAGTGGAGTTTTTTTTCCACTTTGTTTTGTGCTTTCAGTTCTTTCTGTGTATTGAACTCTGTCTGATCTGTTTGATATGGTAATAACCCTTAGAGCAAATATTAAAAAAAAAAAAAAAAGAAAAGAAAAAAGAAAAAGAAAAAAAGACTTAATTCTGTTCTTATATGGCTGGAAACTTCTGTTGATTTTCAGTGAAAACAAGATCAATCCAAACTACAGTACATCTATTAAGTAAAAAAACATAAAATATTAGTGTCTGATTTTTCCGCTGACTTCAACTGTCTGCTTTATCAAAGAATGCTTTCTTTGAAGCTCCGTTAAACAGAAATGGATTTTGCCATCCCATTTAGGGGTAATTTTTTTCTGAGATAAAGACTGGAGAGGAGGTAGTCGTAATGTACAAGCTGTGTTACTTATGGCTTGTCTCTGTGTGGAAATATCCCGTTCCTATGACAGCTATTTAATAGTGTAATTTCCCTAATTCATTTAAATGCAAGAGAGAACGTTGTCACAAAATACAGGAAGATGAATGACATCTTTGAGCTTTTTCTGCCTTTATCTCTCTTGAAATGGGAGGATTTGGAATATTATAAGGAAGTATGCTGACCTTAAAGGCTAGAGCTGCTCATGGCATGGCTTCTACGCAGTCTCTGAACCGTTAGGCATGTTCTGCTTCTGACCTGCTCATCCAAAGAACAGCTGATTTGTAGTGAAACTGTGCGTCTGTTGACGACCTTTGGTTTGCTTTTAATATGAAAGGTGCAGCATCTCAATCTTATTAAACACTTCCCATATACCTCTAATAAGGAATGACTACTCCTAGCGAACCTGTAGGTAATAGAATGTAGTTAAAGCTCTGTGCAGATGTGCACACAGTATGTGGGTGTGAGTGTGTGTGCATAAATTATACATATATACACATATATCTGTATGTTTATTGATATATATACATATGCATATATATGAGCACATACACAGTATTTCTCTCTCAAATTTATTTTACGTATTCAGCACAGAGAAAATTAAATCCTTCTTCCCTTCCTCAGAGTTTCTATTCACTATGTGATCATAGCATTTAACTTTGTCATTAAAGCAGATACATCTGTACCTATAACCCTTTGTAATTTAGTGGCAGACAAATTGGTTTGGATGTTTGTACTCACCTGGTCCTTTGATAGGGCAGGATCTGTGTCTGTTTTTTTCTTGTGCTTGTACAGCATCCTTTATCACAAGAAGCTGGCCTGTGGTGCTTCTGTTAACAATAAGCAAGCTATGCGGTTTATCCAAGATGATTATCCAAACTGCTATGCAGTTTATCCAAATGATTCTTATTTCTTTTTAACTTCATAGCTACTGGAGCTGATAATGACCTTTATATAAACCAAGCCGTAGTATTTATTGAAGATGCGATTAAGGTAAATATAACTTGTTTCTTAGCTATTATGCTTCCCATGCTGGATATTTGCCATACATTCTGCTCGCTTTTAGGTTTTCACATGTTCAGGCAGCTTCCACATAACATCATCTTGTTTCACAAAGCAAAATCAGAATTCCAAATTCCTGTAATATGTAAGTTTCAGTGAACTTCTACCTAGGAAAAGCATGATTTTTACACAGTAATTATATGGAAATATATAATACCTTCTCCTTAAGCTTCTCGAACAGGATGCTGGTTTATTTGTGTTGTTTAAGAGTGACTGGCCTTATTGTTACAGAAAACTATCTGAGTAAACCCTATAATTTGCCTCTAAACGCAGCTACTTCCGTAATTTAAGAGTTGGTGCATTTTGAGGTTAGCTTCAGGCAAGACGCTGGAATTTTGTTGCTTTGTCTGCGCTTGCCACCTCTGGAAGCCTTCCTTCATCCTCCTTCACCTCTACTGGCCTTTATTGCATATTCCAAGATCCTGTTACCTTCCTGATGTTAGCCCCAGGCAGTAGGAATGCTGGAAGACTGTTCTTGAGGGCTTCTACTGTATTCAAATAACTTTTGGGAGTTTTCTGAGGATCATCAGATGCATTTTTAAGGTCTGCTCACGTTTTTGGGAACTGGTGCTTCTCGGAGGAGGCAAAGTAACAGCAGCACTAGAGTGGCTGCGGGGAGTGGCTGTGCAGATTGCAGTAAAAGCAGGCCTGTTCTGAAGGCGGAGAGGCTCTTCCTTAAGGCATGTGTTGTTTAGAGACTTAAGTTGAAATCTAGGCTACCTCTTATTTTCAGAATTAAATTGTTTGCATTTTACAGCTTGGAGGGGGAAGACCAAAGAAGACCCTTGAATGGAATGAATGCTAGAGAAGTGAGCTAAATAGCTGCACCTCTTTAGCTAGTGTACAGAAAACAGGCACTAAATTATTACTTCGGGTGCTGTTATTTGTAAAATGGTGATGGCAACGCTTGCTTCAGAGGGCTGCAGCAGCGTTTGATTATCTGAGCAGCTGCCACTGTCTGATCCTTAGGTTAAGAAGGTACAATCATTGGTGAATGCTGTGTTAATGATAACACGTACAGTGATTTCTGTATCTTACTGTGAAACTGGAAGTGCTTCGAGATTTGAACTGTTGTTGATTAGAGTTTGACTTATTTTGGTAGCTTGATCTTTATCTTCGAGACAGAGACCAAATGTAATGTTTGAATTATCCTTTTTGCTTTCTGCCTCCAGTATCGGTCTATAAATCACCGTGTGGACTCTAAATCTCTATGGCTTTATCGATGGTATTACTCAAGAATTTGCCAGTGGTGAGAACTTGGTATTCTTTTTCCTTTTCTAGTTTAGAAGTAAGTTTTTGAAAATTTCTTCTTCCTCCCTGTTAATTAGATAATTGTATTTTTATCCTTTAAAGGACTTGTTCAAGGAAATAAATAGATGATTACATGTGCACATGGTAGAAGCAGGAAGTAACAAGACGTACAAAGATGCTATTGACATGAGTGGTGGATTTGCGGCATCACATGTTCAGATTTTTCAAGTTTCCATTTCTAACTATATTAAATAGCAATAAGATTGTATGCTGATGTTAGTTTCAAAAAGGGACACCACCGAATATTTGATTGTCAGCAGTGTTTATTTTAATGCAGACAGCAGCATGTTAAGTGCTGTATTGTGGGGTAAGCCATATATGTTAAATATAACATTACAAAAAGTGGTATTCTAACAAACTTGCCTTACTATAAATATTTTCTGTTATTTTTCTGTCTCATGTTTGTATGTGTGTATTATTTTTTTTTTTTAATTTGTATCCAAACAGGATTTTGGGTTTAACCATTACTGTAATCCTGACTTTGGCTTTCATTGAAACACCTTCCTCACTTACTGTCACATCAGATATACGATATCGCCTTCCTGCATGGGATCCCCCATGTGGCCTAACAGAAAGCATTGAGCTGCTTTGCTTTCTTGTGTTCATGATTGATGTATCGGTGAAGGTGAGCGTCACTTTTATCTGGTATTGAAATACTAGGTGTGCTGGGCAACTGAGTAGAGATAGTCAGTGTGGATTTTTTTTTTGTTTTTTTTTTTTTCCTCTCTTTTATATATTGGGAAAAATGACTGAGAAGTGTTATTCAAGTTTTGGATTTGCATGATGAGGTTGCTTTGATATATCAAAGATTTACTTTCAGGAAAAATTAGGAAGTACTTTTTTTTAATTAAAAAATCTTCTGGTATTTCTTAGAAATATAAACTTCTGTTCACATGGAATCAATGATTTTGGCTTGGCTACTTGTATTAGACTATTAAAAATGCCTGCCATAATCAAATACGTGCCAGTTCATTAAAAAAGAAGAAACATTAGAATTTGAACTGTTCTCTGGGTACTTGTTTGTGAAAGATCTCTTGAGATCTCTTTTATTTTTTTACACGCAAAGGATTCTTCCCAAATGGGTTGTGTGCAGCTCTTGCTTCCATTGACCTTTATTTAGTTCCTGTAGGAAAGAAATATCTGATCAGTGTACGTTTATTCAGATTTCAGGGAGGTCTGTATAAGCAATGATGTAACTATAGATATTTGAAAAAGTATGAGTGCTGACTTTGTTATTGGAATTTATTATGAAAGTAAGTTTTGTTTTCCAGAGTTATTTAATTGGGTGGGAAGAATTTCGGAAAACTAAATGGCTGATGGCTTATATCCTGACGTTAATTGTTTCCCTTGCTGATTGGATTGTATCGCTGAGCTTTTTCTGCACAGAGGTAAGAACTGTCTTCCACTTGCTGTAGAAGCAATCGACAGGATAGCTATGGAGAGAGGCAGAGGAGGAGGAGCTGCAAGGGCATATTCACTAGGGCCTACGTGATGTGGTAGTGAATTCAAGTGGAGGGTGAAATGGCTCATTTATAGACTTTGATAGCTGGAGAATACACAGCATTTATCTGTAAAATTAAATAAAGCTTTGCTGTTATAAATAGCCTGTTAGCATTCAAAAAGTACAGAGAATCTGGTTGCATAGCAGAAACTTTGTCATACAGTTTGAGAGAATTACATTCTTAGCTTGATTGAACTGCAGAGTCTGAACATGTAAATGTAATGATAGTGATACCTAGATAAAAGGTAATGGTACAGTGTAACAACTACTTTCTAAGAAAAAGAGGTGTCGTGTTCAAAACAATTGTAAGTTTTAATGTCAAAGTCATTACCAGTGGCCTGCAGATATCTTTCATACCTTTGTCTAGGTTAACTGTGGTTAGGTTGGTTGCTGTTGCTACTGTTAATGATCCACTGTTCAGTTGTCCATGCTTCGGTGGTCACTGTTGACCAGGATGTGATACAGTGATAAGGAGATCATCTTAAAACGTTGAAAGAACGTGTCACTTAAGTTTATAAGCATCTAACTTGCTTTGAAAATATGAAAGTGTCCTTCTGGTATTCAAGCAAAATAGATACAATATGATTGAAAGGAGTTAACTAACTAGGCTGAAGGTTGTGTTTACAGAGTGGGGAATGTGTCTTGGAAAGAAGTGACCAAAAAAGCTTTCAGCATGATAGTGGGCAAATAGCTGAGCAGGACCTTCTAATACAAAGTGTGCCAGAAGGAGTATTTTAAACTGCTGGGATGTATGAACAAGGGAATAGTGAGGAAGAAAGTGATTTCTGCTGTTATACATGAACTTGGGAAGACTGATACCAAAATGCTGGATCCTAAAATACTTGAAGGTGCAAATGAGTCACAAATGATTTGAAGGCTGGAGGGAGCCTCTTCAGTGCAGGAATGGAACAGCTTAATTGCTTCACCTTATGCTAAGGAAAATTGAGATGATGACCTGTTTGATTCTTGTCAGAGGGAGGAAATACTGTGTAGTAAGAGGCCCTTTAGTCAAGAAAAGAAAAACAGAAGAAGGATGAATGACTGAAAACTGAAAAGGGACAAATTTCTCTTTAAAATTTGTATCTGTTTCGTTATTGAAAGTAGCTTGCTGGTGATTTCTTTCTTAAAATGATGCTTCACAGAATATATGAAATGCCATCTATTGACCTTCGTGTTGTATTTACACAGCAGTAAAGTTGAATTATTTATAATGAGTGGCCTGGTGAGACTATTAAAATTTCAATGTATG
Source organism: Struthio camelus (assembly GCF_040807025.1). Classification (NCBI taxonomy): domain Eukaryota; kingdom Metazoa; phylum Chordata; class Aves; order Struthioniformes; family Struthionidae; genus Struthio; species Struthio camelus. Next base: position 32,167,476 of record NC_090946.1, read on the forward strand.
TTTTAAGGCAATCTCTTTCTTTTAGTTTCAAGCATCCCATACTTATAAAATCTCCTTTACTTTTTTGTATGACTTTAGTGGGACGAATTTAGCTTTTGAGCACAACTTCTCTATCACATTGTTAATTTTGTTCATATATATATCAGTATTTTAAGCAAACTTGCCTTAAAAAATATTTGTGATCCTAATCTTATAGGAACTCAATATTCAATCTGTTGGTCTGTTTCTGCAGAATGTGAGAATAAGAAGAATTCTTCGGCCTTTCTTTCTCCTTCAGAATTCTTCCATGATGAAGAAAACATTAAAGAGTATCAACAGCACTTTGCCTGAAATGGCAAGGTAGGTAATAGCATAGTAAACATCCTTTCACGGCAAGTGTCTAGTTACCCTCAGTATTCTGGAGTGTGAAATCTGAGCAAATTGATGGTCTGGCTGAGGGAAGTGGTTTGGTGAGATCTGGTGGTGATGGACTAGGGGTTGTGGAATCTTCTTGGCTCCTTAGTGTGTTCCATATTTCTCTAGAATACATTTGATATGACTTTGTTTACGTAACAGATGCTCTTTTTGATGCTAGTAGTGTGGGGTTTTTTTTGTAATTTTGCATGCGTTGCATACAGTCTTTATAAGAGGAAAAACTGAGGCATCAGCTAATCAAAGGTCTATGTTACGTTTCTCCAGTGCAGCCTCTCAGAGATGTGGGTGGGACACACATGTTCTTGTCCCCTGGTCATGAATGCTGAACAACAGAATGCTTCCTTATGCACATCTTCTATAGAGTACTTTAGTTCAGTGTTCGTTGCTAAATGGTATTAGCAATATGTACAATAAATCCTATTGTCTTATTAGAAATCTTGAACTGGAAATCCAGCAGGTGAAATCATAACCAGAGAGCGTGATACTTTTTGAAGGTGATCTCTTCCTGTGCATATAGATTATTTACATGTACAATTATAGAACTTCTGTCCTTACCTGTTACTTTTTTAACCAAGTCCCAGAGTAATCAAAGGTATATGCAAGCTGAGATGTTGTATCTTGATCAAAGACATAAACGTGGTCCTAGCTTTAGAAAAGCAGATACTGAATCTCGTTGACCTCACAGCTAAGGGGTCATGAAGGGGTTTGAGTTTTTCTTGTTTCTTTTTTCCCCTGAATCAAGACTTAAGATGATCCTCTGTTATCTCCATTTAGTTTCTTAAAAATACTATTGGGTTTTTGTATATGGTGTCCTTAGCATCTTTATGTGTGATATTAACGCATATGTTTTCTTTCCGATAGTGTTGTTCTGCTACTAGCTGTTCATCTGTCTCTCTTTACCATGTTTGCCATGCTGCTGTTTGCTCGAACAAAGGTAACCAGTTATATTTATGCTGTGGTAGATCTCAGTGGTTTTTTTTTTTTTTTTCTCATGTAGCTGCTGTATGTGTGGTTTTCTAATCAGACTGGTGAAACTTGTTTTCCCTGAAGAGGTCATGTTACCTCATCAGACTTACTGGGATCAATTTAAAGTCTGTTTAGAAAGTTTAAAGTGCGCATGTTGCCAATGCGTAGTGCTGTTTATGTAGGTATGCATTAGAAGACCCCTCAAAATAGTGTTATAATCTGTTCATCCTTTGACTAAGAATGTTTTCCAGACTGCACCTTGTTTCTATAGTGGCAACACTCTTTCTTATTCCGTGACTGCTTTTTTTCACTCTTGCTGTAAGCTGTGCCACATTGTTTTATAATTGGTCTAGCTCCGCTGCTTAGAGCAAGCGTAGATGGCTCAGTGCTAAAGTCCTGTCAACATCCTTATTTATGCTGGTGGTCCCATGTATTGTTGCTATTGATGTCATTCTTACATTTATGAAATTTGAAATCTGCTTGTGGCAGAGGCTACCATAGAGAAGAAGCTTCTAGTTACTTTCTTTGCTTCTGTGAAACCTCCCATGCTGTTCTCTGTCCAAAACTTTTAGTGTTGTCACTTTTTTGTTTATATGTCACTCATTTCTTTTCCCCGTTCCTTATCTAGTTTCTTGCTAAATGTAGTTTATCCTATGTTTTCATAACCTGTAGTCTCCCAGTGCTTGTTTCCTTGGCCGTGCTTTGCTAACTTTTCACCTGCGTTGCTCTGATCTTTTGGCTTCTAATTTCTTTTTCTTGCCCTGTTTCTTCTCTTCCCATTTCCCAAAAAGCAGATTTGAAATTTTGTGGTTAAAATGACTTGTGTGTTCCTGTGTTCTGGTGTATCCCCTTTTCTGTAATATTTTGCGAATTACCTATATCTTGCTGTATCAAACTCAAGCTTCTTGTCCTTATTTTTAAGGCCCTCTATAAACGTGTTCCTATGATCACTCAGATTTTGTTGCACTCCTCTCCCAGTAATATTATTTTTCTCCTTAATCTCAGTTTTGCATCTTCATTCTGATGCAATTTGCACTTAGACGGCCTCTAGTTTTTCTTATGATCAGCAAATTCCTCAAATTCTTGTGTTACAGAATTGCTGGAGTTATACGTAGAGATCTTTACCTTCCTCATGTTTTCCCTTTATTTACTTGCATGCTGTGTTTTTGAGTTATCATTGTATGTCATGTCTGATTTCAATTATAAACTTGCTCAGCAGATGGGAATATAGTGTATATCTGAACTGTATGAATATTATATAGACTTAGGTGAAAACTAACTAATTGGAGATAACTCTATCTTTGCTTTCTTTGGTTCTCTAGCCTAATAGCCATATGAACCAGCTGTGTGGTATTTAACAAGGCAAACTATTCAAAGCATGTTTTAAAAATATGTTTTACAATAAAATTCATGCCTGTAGATTTTGCAGTCTTATGTATGTCCTCTAAAGCTTCGTTTTTTTCAGTTTTCTAAGCAGATTCAAGGGCTGTTTATTCTGTACTTACTGTATGATTCATGTTTGTAATTGCAGTCTGCATTTTTAACTGTCTATAGTTGAATTTGGGGGGGGGGGGGGGGGGAAACTGCTGATCCAAGCTCTGTTTCCCAGTGTGTTTTTGTTGAAAATTTTGATGCTATCAGAGTTTTAGCTGATTGGCTGATGTTTGTACTGAGGCACAAAATAATTTCAGTGATTGTAGTTACCAAAGTACTTGAAAGTATTTTTTGTATGCTGTAGAACTTTTCTGTTTTTTCTTTTTACAAGATGCTTAAACTGTATGTGATGTTTCAGTTGATACTGTACGTGGCATTTTGAATCTTCATTCTTTTCATGCATTTTTTCAAAATAGAAAAGATGCATGTTTTCCATCTGCTCACTAAATCTGGTCAAGCGTACTAATGATAGTCATAGCATGTTGCTTTGTACTATGAGATCTAAACTAAGGTGCAGTAAGGTGTGGGCCATTCTTCCACTTGTATTTCAAGTACATCTTTACCCACTTTACTGAAGAGACCTCAAATTTGTCTGGCTTTGCTCTGTGCAAATCTTGAGTTTACTGTAATTCAAAACAAAGCCCCCAGTCCATACATAAGTGACCAGAAGATGGGGAAAATGTCTGTTCCAAGCAATGTGAGTAGCTTTTCTGTAAATAACTAATTCAGAGGGTGTCAGAGGTTTTCTGTTCAGGGCTCAAAGGGGAAGTGAAGGAGTCATGACCCACGCAGTGAGTGTGCTAGTAAAGCTCTAGGTGTCTGAGGACAGCTCTTGAGCTGTACTCAAGAATCTTTTGCAACACAGTAGTAACTAAGGCAGTTGTTTGTTGCTGAGGAGTCACCCAGTTGTCCCCATCCCTGTTTTGTTTCTGTTCTTGGGTATAGACAAGATCTACTTAATTTTATCCTCAAATTATGTTATAGCTTTGGACAAATCCTGGAGACCAGCACAATTTAGAGTTGTATTATTCCTTCCACACTGGAGTGTGGTGTAGTATAGCTGGAATAAAAAGCATGGAGCTTTATAATGTAAATTGAGACTAAAGATGGTATTAGTCTATGTTTAAGGTCTCTTATGCTTGTGATTTTTATCATGGTTAGGGAATCCTGTTATTCCAATACCCCAGTATTTCCTGCAGGCTAAGCGATGATGCTCCCTCTATTCATGAGGGGTGGCTTTTAGTTCCTGTACTGCCTGTTTGTGACCTTACTGTCCTCCGTGGGTCTGAGGCAGAGCTAGGCTTCATTTCTGTTTTGAACCTCCTATGTCTGTCTTAGCTTGCTGTTCTTCCTCATGTTTTAGTGATTGCTATTAAGTGAGGTGATTGCACTTCATTCCTACTCGTTGTCCAAGTTTTTGTGCTTGTCTCGTGCTTCTTGTGTGTATTAGATCTGACTGTATTTAAGAGACTCATTTTTAACTGATTTCCTTGGTAAGACAGAGTCTTAGTGATTCTTCAGTGTTGTTCTGATAAAGATGACCGTCTCTTTGACTAGGATGGCCAGCAGGATAAGGAATGGGTGGGGTATTTTCGGAATTTGCCAGATTCACTGACTTCACTGCTGGTGCTGCTAACTACTGCAAATAATCCTGATGGTGAGCAACATGTTTCAGAAATAACTCTTGTCTCTATTTTCTGTGAATAGTTGAGTAAGATATCTCCAGACTACTATAACCATTCTTTCAGCTGATAGTTCCTCTCATTGCTAGTGGAAGGTTCTGCAAAGATATTTCATGCCCTTAAGTAACTTTTAAGATTTTTGTCTTTCCTTTAGTATAATTTATATATCCAGCTCTGAAGTGGAGCTGTATAAGAGTTTTTACCAATTTCCAAAGATGGAGAGAGGTCTCATGTTTTTTCCCCTTAAGCACAACAATTCTTAATTTTCCCTTTTTTTTTTGAATTTGATACAGTGATGATTCCTGCATATTCTAAGAATCGAGCCTATTCAGTCTTCTTTATACTCTTCACTGTATTAGGTAAGTTACCTCTTGTCTTATAAATGCACTGTAACTTTATGATACTCAGGCATATGAACTAAAGAATGTTTTCTTTTTCTAGAAACACTTCATCACAAAGTTCTCCTTTCTTGTTTCTTCCAGTTAGCCCTCAGTGTCTTGCAAAGTAATTTTTATGGAAGGTGCTTGTTAATAGTGGGGTTTGTTTTTGCTTCAGTAAAAAATCATTCCAGGGCAATGGATACACAGCAGTATATTCAAACATAATTTTTGGAAATCAAACTTGAAAACCTAATTATTTTGAATTTTTAGATCCAATTAACTTATGCACTAAAACTTCTTTTCAGCTCTTAGGATGGAAAGTTTTGTTAAATTGAGAAATCTTAATTTCTGTGTTCAACGCAACCATCTTTGGAAAAAAACGATGATTGTTTTTGTAGCTTAGTTCATTGTTTGGGGGATATGCTTGATTTATCATAGAAGTGTGACTTTTTTGTGGTAACTCTGAAACCTTTCTAATATCTTCTTGTTTTGGGAGAGAGAAGTTAGGATCCAGATTTTGTATTTTCCAGAAGGTGGAAACGTTTAGATTTGAAGAGTCAGTGGCCTAAAATAAGAGAAATATGATATGCCTTTGAGAAACAAAAATGTATTTCGGTATTTTTCACTACCTTTATTTTTATTTTTTTTTTCCAAAAGGCAACTTATTCCTGATGAACTTACTGACAGCAATAATATATAACCAGTTTCGAGGATACCTTCTGGTGAGTAAAATATTCCCAATTTGTGCATTCTGCCATAACCTTTAAACTGCGAAGTTATTTTTAAGCTTAAACTATGTAATAGCAGTGTGTCCGTTCCTGTTGAAGATATGGTTTTAAGAGACTAAAGGTTCTTTAGACTGGTGTAGATTTCTTCCTCTGTATGCTAATGTAGCTTATCCCCTTTCCATAAGAAAATTTCCTGCTTGTACCCTTGTGTCTATGCTGAGGATTTACAACTTTGACCATTATAGTAAAAATAATTGGACTCTTACTAAAAACTGTGTGTGAACGAAGACTACCAGTAATTTAAGCTTAGTCTCTATGTAGGGTCTCATATGTGATGTGCTATTTTAATAGCTGTTGTTCCAAATTGCAGCACTTAAAATTCTCTGGGCAGCACAGTATGAGAAGACTTCAATAAAAAGGAATTGGTGACTGAAACGTCTTTTCCATGTTTAGTCACTTTGCTTTGTGATTACTGTGGTGGCAGGCAGAGTGATTAGGGCAGTGCGCCTGTCTAGAAGCTAGATCTGAGTCTTGGTCTTGACTCTACCAGAAGCGATTGCCTATAAGCTATCTGCATGTGGGTACCTGGCCTTTTGAATAGGATTTCAGAGGAAACCTAGTGCAATGATAGTCTGTTCCTTGTATGCCTATGCAAACCTTGATCTCTATGGGGTACTTGATGTAATTTGTGATTAGTTTGAAGCCACTTAATTGCTGCAAGACTTGAACTCTCTGGAAGTGCTTAGGCAGCAGGTGATAAGGAACTACTAATCTGTTTTGTTGCTTAATCTTTCTTCCTTTCTTGTTGTGCTGTGATATAAAGATGAATTGCTATCTGATGTAGTAATTATTTTTGTTAGTATTCATTGTCAAATAAAAGGAAACTGCTTACTCTCCATGTGATGCTAGTCATTGGTATAACGCTTCTGGAAGATGTCTGATCATGTGTGATCCTTTCCTTCTTGTGGAAGGAAATTCAATTGCAGGAGTGTAGTGCGTTTTTTGGTTTTTTGTTTTGTTTTGGGTTTTTTTGACCCTATCTATTTATATCGGAGAAGTGAAGGCTGAGAAAGTAAGTGTACTTTGCAAATTTTGCAAATGAGAGCGAAATCTGTGGTGGCAGTTGGTTTCTTGGTCTTGAACTCATTAGTAAAAGATTTCCTACTCCTTTGTTGACAAAATGTATTGTAGGCTTTGTTGCATTACATACACCAGTTGTTTAGTCTTCACAATGTAAAAAATGTAATCTGGATTTCCTTGGCAGGAAAGGGTGTAAGTGCTTTTGTTTTCCGGATGAGAGAGTGCAGTTGAGCAATCTGAGAGGACTTGTTGTCAACTGAGGCAAGAGTATTTTAGGAAGCATGGACGACATAAGTCAATGAAAGATCTTCTCGGTTACTTTCAATTAAAAAGGTTCTCCAAGAGGATAACGTTTGTGAATTTCCCCTCCTATACCAAAATGAAGTAACTGACTAGATGGAGGATTAGGAGGCTGCATGGGGCAGCTGGAGATCTCCAGAGCTGGGTTTATCACTGGCAGTGAATAGAAAACCTGCAAGTGCATCACAGTTTAGTGGATAAAACACACTGATTAGGAGAATTAATGGTGGTGTTAGATATTAAAATGCTTGTCACGGTGATGGCACACAGCTGAATGCTGGTCAGGCAGTCATCAGTCAGAGGGAGAACTGTTAAGCTCTTGCTCCTCAGAACAGGCTGAGCTGTGATCTTGCTGAGGTGTCATCTTCTAACTTTTTCTTTTTTTAGTTGGGTTTTATAACTTCTCTGAGGTGGAATTTTTCCCTTGAGACTTTGAGGTAGTACAATTTTTCAACAGTTTTGCTTCCACTGGTTTATTTTCTTCAATTTTCTCCTGCATAATTTATCTAGTTTCACAGCTCAACAGCAATTTTTTTTCATAAAGCTGAGTCAAGGATTGACTGTCCTACGCAAAATCAGGCCTTGTGTCAGACAGCTAAACCTCTGTGCTGCAGCCTTTGCTTTCTTCACTTTGTGCCAATATGGTGATGGTATCTGTAGCCTAGAGTGAACAGCAGTACCCTACTGAGTTCATTCTACCTGTTCTTTTCTTATGTTCCTTCTTTCCTTTGGTTACATTTTTGAGGAACTTTAGGTGTGGTTGTCCTGTGTGCCATTTACACATGGTCCTATAGAATTCCTTCAGCTCTTCAGAGCAGTGAACATGTGAAGAGAAGTGGTGACCAGGGCTTGGGGGAAAGTGGAGGGGAAGCTGCTCCAGTAGAGTTCCAGAGAAAAGGGTAAGGTCTGTTGGATGGTAAAGCCTTAGATAGTGTTGCATGGGAGGAACAGTCTCCACCCTCTTGTGAGAGAGAGTATTTAAATATTCAAAGAAGAATTTTTGTTTTGCTTCCCTCCTGCTCTACCTGTTCCTTGCCTTCCTCCTCCATTTTCCTCTTCCCCATGTGAGATCATGCCACAATCTGACTTCCAGTAAGGTAGCTGAGAGGCATATTGAAAGGGATTGCTATGAAAAATGTAAGCACAAAAAACTTGGTGGATCTGACTTTCATATTTTATTAGGATCGCAAACAGTTTAACTCTTCTCTGTTCATAGTAGTGTGCATTTGTTTCTGACTATTTAAGCTTTGTTGATATCGTTGTGTCTAAAATAGGCCTGTGCAGGCCAAAATTAAAAATAAACCATGGCGTGGGTGTTTACTTGAACTCCCTTGCCTGCTTGCTTGCTCTCTTCCTTCTTTCTCTTTATTTAGCGTTCTTGGAAGGAGCGAGTGCTAGTGACTCTCTTTCTCTGATCTCTAATCACAAGTTTGAAGGGATGCCAGAGGATCAGTGTATCAGCTGACCAGAGGTCCTAATTCTGCAGGAGGAGAGGGGAAGCCCTGTTCTTACCCAAGTCGTCCTGGTAGGAATGGGCTTCACTGATTTCAGCCTTTGATATTTAGTGGTATTCCTTTTAAAAGGCAGAGCGCCTGTCGAATTGGACCCAGTATCTGAACAAGTAAATGTAGTGCCTAATGATGGGGATTTTGGAAGAGGGAGAAAGAAAGCAATGTCTTACCTTTCTGACAAATTAATTTTAATTGTACAGATGAGACCCATTCTGAGGCTTGCAGTAGGTTTTATCTGAGGGCTGGCAAATATGTTAGAGGTATTTTCATTCATCTCATGTAGTTGGATTTCTTTTAAGCTGGCATAAGTAAGTTCTTTCCTTTTGTGGTGTTTCTACTGTGCAGAAATCGGTTCAGTCCTCCCTCTTCAGGAGACGACTAGGAATCCGGGCTGCCTTTGAAGTGCTTTCTCCCCTAAAAGAGACTCCTGCTAATGCACAAGAGTAAGTGAAGGATGTTACAGCAGTAGCTAATCAAGGATAAAATAGTAGCTTTTGGCCCTCTTGTTTAGTGTATTTGCCAAGGATACCTATATGGGGAAATGACAGGTTGTTGAGTACCTTTTTTTTCTTCCTTCAAGATACTTATAACATGCTTTTAAAGTTATATTTGGGATTTTTATGGGGTCTGTTTCCTGTTTATTTCTACTTCTAATTTTATCTGCTTTTTGGGAGAGGAAAGGGGAGGAGAAAAGATGGAATTTGCATTGGGAACAGCCATTTTTTGTCATCAAGACAGTCGCTACTCTGCTTCAGAGTATCTAAGCCGATCACCTTTTCTTTTAAATAGGTTGTATGTCAGTGTTGGGGACTTATTTCATGTGCTCCAGAAGGTGGAAATGGATTCTCGCTGCAAGCAAGCCATCATGAGAGTAAGAATTGGATTTTCTTAATGTTTATGTTGGTGTCTCTCAAACCTGCTGATGCAACAGCTGTGGAGACAAATGTCCTTAATCACAGCATAGATCTAAACATTGTAGCTTTCCTCATGCTGCTTCATTTAAGAGTGTGAACAGAGGCCCAGATCAGTGTCTCTGTTTTGGCCTTTGAAACAAGCTGTCTCTAGTCCACTATCCAAATGGCTTTGAACTCCAAACAACTTCTGCTTAAAAACTAATGGACAGTCTTCCCCTTTAGAGGGGAGGATTGTGAGATGGTGGCTGTTGGCGTTTGTTAAACGCTTTTGTTTACTACTGTCAGAGATGATTTTTGAGTCAGGTGGTAGGTACAAAAAGAGGTTCCTCGGTAGCAAGAATCTGTTTTGTTTTATCAATTTTGTCATTAAACTCATGGAATTGGGTCTGTGTTCTAAACAGCTTTTCAAGCTGATTTTTACCATGAAAAGAGAGAAGCTGTTTAAAAATGCAGTGTCTGTAACTAGACCAACTGAACTTGTGGCTCTCAATGCTCTGCTCTGTAGTTATGCCAAGCTGTCCTTTGGATTATTGTTTAGATACTTAAACCCAGTACCTGTACTGTACTTGCAGTTAGTGTTTAGCATAGCTGGTCTCTAGTAGTATGCTATGAAAGTATCACCTTCATATTACAGTCACTAAAATAGTTTAATCCTTTCAGACAATAATATCTCAAGAACAGTGATAACTAACATAGTATCTTCATTTCTTGGGTCATGACATGCGAATGGCAATACTAGATGAGACTAAAATTAAAGTGTGTAATAGCGGTAGGCTCCTTCTTAAACAGCAAGTGATCCAAGAGAGGGAAAATTGAAACGGAGAGACAAACCCTACAGTCATGTGGCAGGTTACTGATGAAGCAAAGCTCCTGAAGCTTACTCTAATACCTCTTGGAGTAGATTGTATTACATCCCCATTCCTAGATTTTTTTTTTTTTAAGATAATCTGAGAGCGTTGGCACTACCTATAAATATATCTAATATAGATGTTGATCTAAATCTTTTTTCATGTGAAGTCACTCAAAACATGCTCCTGTGACCAGCTGTCAGCTGCCCAGTTTCAGAAGCTCTTTGAAGAACTAGACAAAGATGCTATTAAACAAGTATGTATCTGACATTTATTTATGAAGTGCTGTAAGTGAATGACTTTTCAACAAAAACGAGTTACAGTATTATGCTGTAAAGGCATGAAATTAAGCAGATTTCACAAATTTTTGAACGCAAGGTGTGATCATTTGTCATTGATTTTTTAAACTGTTCATAAATTGCTTATAGAGTAAAAAATGGCATTGCCTTTGGGGCTTTTACTGAGTGAGTGTGGAAATGCCAGGTAACGCTGGCTGTACAAAATGCATAATTGTTCTTTCTCTCAGCATTTTTGAATGACTTGGCCAGGCAAAATAGGTGAGGTATGCGGATGTGCGTTTTTGGCTTTTTTGTTTTAAGAGGAAGGTTATTTACAAGAAAGTGAGAAAGAGGAGTTAGACATGCAATATGCAGTTTCTGGAAAGTGTTGTGGACTAAGAACGAGAAGTAGGAAATTGTTTTCCAGTGAATTGTGACACATTTGCTGTCTTGCCGTGACAGTCCTGTGTTAAATACAGGCCATGCATTTCCCCTCGTAAACGCGGAGCCTTCATTGCTCACTTGAAGGTGCACAGGAAATGGTCTTCTCAACTTGAAAAAAAGTTTTCAAGGGTTTAGAAACGTTTTTTACTGCATAGGGATGGAACTAAGACACTTGAATTTCTTAAGGAAGATGAATATGGGGAAAGGGGGAAGAGATGTGTAAAACTGGTAGCCTGGTGGTTAGTTTATGTGCTTGGGGCATGGGGAAAGTCGAGTTACTTCAGTTCTTGGTTATTATCTTGTCTTTTGCTATAATCACCAACCTATTTGCTATTCAAAAATGATCTCTTGCTAGTGATAGCCGAAACTGGAGAGCACCTACCTATTTTGTCAAACTTGGTGTGTAGCCTTGAAGTTTTGTTTTGAACAGGTCTGTTTCTTTACTCTGAAATTGTGTGTTTTTTCCTGCATCATTATTAAAGTGCTTATTCTTAATATCTCAGCAAACCTTTTGTGCTCCTCTTTTCAGCATCCTGCTAGTCCGGAGTACCAGTCACGTTTTATGCGGAAAATGCAGTTTGCCTTTGGCCATCCTTATTTTGGCTACTTGGGGAATGTTGTAGCCCTTGCAAACATTGTTTCTATCTGTGTAAGTAAAGGAAATGTATCTATTTCCCTGCCTCTGCGAATTTCAGTTCTGTTTTTGTTCTTTAGTCTCTCTTCTGAAAACCACTTTTTGCTACAGATGTTCAAGTTTCACATACTTTAATCATGCAAAATCATAAGAGAATATCTACAGTAAAGGAATATATTCTGAGCTACTTAAAAAGGTCTGTGCAAATGTAATAGTATAATAGTGCAAGTATAACAGATTGTCTTGTTCTTGTGCTTAAAAATCTGTTTTGTGCAGCAGTAAAACACTGGGTTCATCAAAGATTTCTTGTTGTTTTAGGTGGTTTTGGTGATGGATGCAGATAAACAGCCTTCTGAAAGAGATGACTTCTTCCTGGGGGTAAGGTGCATCCATATTTCTATGGTTATTGCTGTTCCCTACGGTGTTTAGTCCTAATTTTGTTTGTTTATTTTTAATGTAAAGGCTATCAACTGCTTCTTCATCCTCTACTATCTACTGGAAATGTTGCTGAAAATCTTGGCAATGGGGTTAAAAAGATACTTATCTTACCCAAGCAATCGATTTGATGGACTTCTGACTGGAATTCTGCTGGTAAGTGGTGTTTTTTTTTTTTTTTTTTTAATAAATTCTACTGTATTCCTGGATTTGGTATCCAGGCTGATTATGAGTTGGAAGAGCTAGTAGAATTGCTTTTTGTACTTGACGCTTTTCAACGTGCTGAATTAAACTACTTTAGCTAATGTTCTCATTTTCAGTGGCTTGATCAATTTGGTAATAATGGTGATGAATGGTAATCTTAATGTTGCCTCTTTGGAGGTAGGGTTTTTGAAATTGGAGAAGTGAGCTTTCTTGTAGGCAGCGTTTTAATGTCATTTGGAGAAGTTCTGGTTTGAAAGAAGAATCATCACATAAGGAAGCCTCTTACGTAGTTAAAGATTGTTTGGGTTTTTGGATAAAAAGCAGAAGATAAATTATTATTTGGTAAATGTATTACTACTGTTTGGCAGAAGTCAAACTCATATGGCAAGTGAGGCCAAATTGAAATGTAGTGTAATTGATTGTACATCTTTATATGTTAACACTGAGGTGGGTGTGTACACTGGATTAATTTGGGAAATTTATTGTCAATTATGGCAATTTCAAAGTTTTGAAGTGAGTCAGAATTAGTGACTTGAAGCTCTTGAGACTGTTTCTTCTCAATAAATTTGAATAGTTTTTGAAATTATAAATTACAAAACACTGTTTAAACTTTTTTGCCTACCCAAAGGTTTTGGAGATAGCAACTTTTGCTGCATACGGATTTCCTCATCCTGGCTGGTATGTGTTTTCCATGAAATGTATTTTTCCTGGGTGCTGGGGGTGGAGTAGGGCAATATATGTCACACTTACTTACACACACAGTTCGTATACGTGTACATGTGCTGTGTACACACATTTATGTCATTAGGTTAGGATTCTCAGCATGATCCATAACTTACCAAACCTAGGAAAAGTTCTCTCATCTTTGTAGTCACTAGAGGCCAGGCGCTGCAGAGAAGTAAAAGAAAATTATTTGATGTTTTCATAAATCCTAAAGTTCTATATAGCTCTTCTGAGAGAAGGATGCATTTGTATTACTAGACATCTAATTAATTGTCATCTGTTCTTTTAGAATAATATCTCGGCAAACCCACACTTCTCAAAAGGTACAAGAGGGGGAATTTGACATAACATACGCAAGCAGCTACTAACCTAATATATTTCAATATCAAACTCTCTTTAAGTCCAATTATATGGACTCCGAAGCAACCAGCTAAGCTGCCTCAACACTGTAGATTGAAGTCTAAGTTTTGTTTCATGCTGTAGAACTTAGTTTAAATCCATGGGGATTTTTCTACTGTTTGTTTATATTGGAATAGCATGCAATAATCTTTTCATTTTCATAAGTAGTACTTTGAAAGGTATCTATTTTTCATTATCAAAAGCGTGAAAATCATTATTTCCCCTCTTAAAACTTGAAAACTGCAGCCACAACAGAAGAGGGAATCAGTGTGCTTTTGGAAGGCTTCCTTAAATCTTACTTTTGGAGGTGATTTATAACACATTCTGATACTTTGTGTCTTCGCACAAGTTCGCTATTACTTTAACATTGACTCTCTGTGTAATTTTGTTATGTTGTAAGAGAGAGGTGGTCTTAATTTATGGTAGTATTTTTAAAGAGACCAGGTAGCTCTTATAGCTAGGAATCAGTTTAGTTTTGAACACTTGAATTTCTTATCACTCAGAAATGATACTGAATGAGCCTTTTGCCGTAAAGATGTTAGTCATTTACAGTCTAATGGCATTGACTCCCTATCTGATTTATAATTGACTGTATTTGAGTTTGATCTTGCCCTGTGGTTAATGAGCGCAGAATGTTGTTTGCACTATCTAGAAGTATTTAGAAGCACCAGTAGGACTACTTGGATCCTTATTGTGTTAGTCACTGCAAACAGGTTACAATCTGGATGAGTCATCCTGAGTCCTGATGCTGCTTACAGTGTGTGCTGATAGGTAATTATTTGGTCTATAGATGTAATATCTTCAAGACAGCACTAAGGTGTTGGTATTGTCCTAGAATATGCTTTCTATGCAGTGTTTTCTTAAACGATTTATTTTATGATTTGAGTTGAGTATCTTTGTGGTGCAAATCATGATTGAGAAATATCCCTCCGTGTTACCAAGGAGTTTTTCATTGTCATCTTTCCTCCCCACCACCAGCAACAAAAGCACCCAGCATGCCAATGCAAAAATCGGCCGAAACTCAGGCTGAGATTTAAAGTGTATGCATATCGCTAATGGAATAACCATATAAGGAAGGAGGCTGGCAAGCCAGTTTGTCAGCCTAGTGCTTTCTTTGTAGCTCAGCTTCAGCCAAACACACCCTGAAGGATTAATGCATGTTCTTTGTATAGCTAGCAAGTTCCTGAAGTATCTCTCTATAGCAGTAATCTTGTTAGCTTTGTTTTCTGAAGGGACTCTCTTTGGAACTCCGCTGTAAGAAAGAAGGTCAGCTACCCAGACATTTTAGTAGAAACATACATTTTGAAGAGCATTATATGCTTATTTAAGATCTCAAGCTAAATGGATCTCTTCTGTCATCAGCCATTAGTGTTTACTGTAGCTGAAATTCCTGTTGAGTAAATTGACTTATACAGATTATAGATTGTACATGGGATAATTCAGGTTTGAAGGGGACCTCAAGGGATCTCTAGTTCAGCCCCCCTGCTCAAAGCAGGGTCAGCTATGAGAATCAGACCAGGTTATTCAAGTTGGGTCTTAAAAAACCTCTGCTGGTGAAGACTGCACAACCTCCTTGGGCAACTTGTGCCACTGTCAGACTGTTATGATTTAAAAAGTTCTTCCTTACATCCTGTGTAAGTTCTTCCTTACATCCTTATTTCAGCTTAAGCCCATTGCCCCTTGCCCTCCTGCATGCCCCACTGTGAACAGCCTAGCTCTATCTTCTTCAGGGCCTCTTGGTAGGTATTGCAAGGCTGTTGCTAGGTCCCTCCAAAGCCATTTCTTCTCCACGCTGGACAAGTCCATCTTCCTCAGCCTCTGCTTGTAGGGCAAGCGTTCCAGCTTCTGACCATCTTATTGGCCCTTTACTGACCTTGTGTCAGTTTATCAATCCCATTCTTCTACTGGGGGGCCCAAGACTGGATATACTATTCTAGTCAGTTATAGATTATGAAGAGTACTTACATGCAGAAATAAAACTTTATTTTTCAAAAAATCTTGAATGTCACAGAAGTTAACCAAAAGTTATGGGAAATTTGCAGCTACCTGCAGCCCAGAAACTTTTAACTGTAGCTCTCTGTCATGGGCTGCTTCTGCTAATTTGTTGTACTCTTTTGTCTTTCCTAGGAGACCTGAGTTGATGGGTTTGCTTTCCCTGTGGGATATGGTTCGACTGGTGAACATGTTAATTGTGTTCAGGTTCCTGCGGATTATTCCTAATATGAAGGTGTTTGTTTTTCTCTTCCACATTGCTGATTTCTTTTTTAGTTGAAGAATAAATTTTATTAACGCTTCTTAGAATAATATGTATTAACTTGTAATTCTCTCGCCTCTGGGTGGGATTATAACTCAACAGTCTTGGCACTAGTTGTCTGTCCAGACTGTCACACAGCTCCTTATTAACTCACTCTCTCTTCAGCTGTTTTTCTCTGTTGAGATGGCAGGGAAGCTTTGCTGCTCTCGCTACAATTGATGCTGATATTCTAAAGCGGGTAGAAAAATACATGGAGAAATACTCGTAAACCTTGTTTTGGGCTCCATTTTTAAATGGATGAGTGTCCTTGAAGACATAGCACTCAGGAAGTGGTAGGCTTCCTCTCGCTTGATATTGCCAGTTCTTTGGGTCATGCAAAGAGTTATTTGGGAAGAACCCACTTTCCCACTTGCTATTTAGGTTAAAACTTGCATCTGGTTCCAGAATACCCATATTTGAATTGGAAATCACTTGAGGAGTCTTTTTTTTTTTTTTTTTTTGTTGTTGCAATCCTGCGCTTAGACTTGCTTGAAACATAAGCCCAGATTCATATCAAGTGCAGGACTTATGTCTTAGTTTAATAAAGTATAGTTATCCAGCTGATGTAATTAGGGGTCATAATGTCAGTGGAAAGTGTCAACTAGAAAGTGTCACGTGGGTCAGCTGTGGGGCATTTGGTTTGATTTGCTGTTGTGGCTTCACTGTGCAAATATCCCTTTAGGTTACACTACCTTTGTGTGTACCTAAAATACATCATAATGTGCATGTATGGAAATGAGTGCAGTATAGTTCATTAATTTTACACACCTCAAGGATATCACTGTATGAAAGGTGATCATGTTTGGATGTATATCGTTTTCGTAGTCAGTATTTCTTTATGTCCTTTTAGTAAAGGTAACTTGGTAAGACTTGGAAGTTTGAATGTAATATATACAAAATTCTGCTTTGTTTTAGTTCATGGCTTTGGTTGTGACTACACTGTTGGATCTGGTAAAAAACTTGAGAGCCTTTGCAGGAATCCTGGTGGTAAGTCATGATGCAAGATTGTTATCCCTATTCCCCTCCCTCCCCCCCCCCTTTTTTTAATAGCATGCAATATAATAATGGTGTGTCTTCAACAAAGTAAACCAGAGACTTTAGATGAAAATCTCTATAAACAGTAACAATTCACAATAGCCAGCCAGTTCTTTAAGCATGTTTGGGAAAGATGCAACAAACTACTGTTTTGTTATGGGCAGCGATAATAGGTGCAACGCTATGGGTACCAAAGCCAAACGTATCACTTTACTTTAGGTGTACCTTTAAAGAATGTTTGAAACGTCTCCTTCGAAGTGCCTGCCTCAGGCTGATGCTCTAGTTTCAAGGAAGAGTTCATCTGATTCTAAAAGTAGCCTAATTTTCCTTACCTTGGCTTGCTTACATTAAAGTAAATAACTAAAAATAATTTTAAAGCTGTTTTGCTGAGAAGATCTTCAGATGGCGTGTTGCAGCATGAGGATTTTTGAAAGCCTCTGTGATCCTGTTTTAGGTGTGTCTGGCGTGTAGAGCGTATACTCCATAAAGATGAGATTAAAAGCTGGATCACAATGCATGATGTCTATTACTCTTACTAATTCTGCATTTCCTAACTTTTGAGTTTCTGGCTTTGCCACTATATCTTCCTGACATAGCATATGAGGATGGGTTGTTTTTTGGTTGGTTCAGTGGTTTATTTTTGTTTTAAGGTAGCTTAAATTGCGGTAAT
Organism: Struthio camelus; assembly: GCF_040807025.1. Lineage (NCBI taxonomy): Eukaryota > Metazoa > Chordata > Aves > Struthioniformes > Struthionidae > Struthio > Struthio camelus. The sequence continues at coordinate 32,184,848 of NC_090946.1, forward strand.
GCTTAGAGACCAAGGATTTCCTGTCTATTAGGTGTTGCCTAAAAAGTTGTTCTAGTATATCAGAACAACTTTTTTAGCGTACAGTTTACCCACAGTATCAGATTTCATCATAACTAATCTCTGCTCATAACTGTTTGTGTGGGAGAGGCTTTAAGGTGCAGCCTGGAGAGGTTTATGTTGCAGCTTCAAGTAAAAATGATTGTTTGGGCAAAGATACAAAGTAACAGCTTTGTCCTGCTGCATAAGTTACGCTCGCCATTGGGAGCTCCCTTTGAAACTGAAACGTACTTCAGGAGTCCACAGACTAGGAAGTTAGTCCCTGCACTGAAAGTACATCTTAAGAGTATGAGTTAAGTACTGATACCGTATAAACTTTTTTTTTTTTAAACAATATGTGATAGGACCAGCTTTAGTATAATGAAAAACTTTTGATGCTTCCCCAAAATAAATAAATTCAATGCCCATCCAAAACCAGTATACAAAATGTTACTTTGCCTTGTTGTTACTCAGTGTAACTGGCCTTTGCTTTGACTGATGTACTTTGTTAATTTTGCCAGTTCTTAGTTGAGTAAGTACACCAGACTAAAGGAGCGCATATTTGCTTGTTCCCCCTGTCACATGCTGGTAGGGTGGCATGGCAGATAGGTGCGGGAGGCGGTTATTGACATTGCTGCTGCTGAATCTCGCAGAGCATCTATGGCAGAGCCCCAGGAGAGAATGCTCTTTGGGTGAACTCGGTTTTACTTGGCACCAGGACCACAAAGTGGTACTGCTACTAGCATGGCTGTATGTGTGCTACTGTGTTCTTCTGGAAGCTCTTTTCCTTCCTGACAGACATAGCTAGGATAGCAGGAGACTAGTATATGCTTGACTCTTTTTAGAAATTATGCTTAGGCATTTCAGTGTGGAGTCCTTGCCTTTCTGCATATAAGACATAGTGCTCGTGAGGTGTTTTAAATGTCTGCTGCTGATTAGTCCTTAATGCCAGGAGTGTGAATAGTAGTCCTGCACCAATTGTGAGGCAAGTCTCTGACAGAGAGCTTGCAGTCTAAGCGAAGCGTTTGCCACTTCCATTAACTTAATATGCTTTTACTTGACGCTGAGGAGAAACTTTCACTGAGCTTCTACCATAGTGAAGTATGACTCCATTACTGGCTGATGCAAAACATCTTTCCTAATATGAGCATGGAGCATATGCTGATAAATTAATGCAACTTATTTTTTAGCTGATTTTTCGGGTAGTATGTATTTTAGGTTTAATATCTTCTATCAACAAGAACGTTGACTTTTATTGTTGTCAAGCCAGATGCTCCACCTTCTGGTAAGGTGTGGAATGGCAGCTTCAACTTCTCCAGTAGTGTTTAGGGTATTGTGGTTCTACAGCACGGAGCAGTCTATTTTCCCCTCTTCCTGGGCCCCCTCTTGGGACTATTTAGTAGCTAAATACAGAAATGTGACTAATTACACTTTCCTTAGAAAACTCATCTTGTTTCAAGCAATCCTGGACAAATGACTCTTTACTCAGAGAAGTTAGAAAGTTGTAGGTCTAGAGCAATCTTTGCTTTTAAGAGAAAACTTGCAAAATCACGTAGGCAACCGCTGAAAGCGGTGTAAGCCAGCTCTTTAAAAAGTGATTTGCATTCCTAAAAAGTAAAGGAGACCAAAGTTCCAAAATTGTTTATGTGCCATGGAAGCCTTTACTTTTAGACTAATCTAACTTTTTTTTTTTTCCCCAAAAGTTAGGGGTGTGTAATATAAAATATTAGCTTACTTTTGTCCTTTAGTTAGGTTTTGTAAAAGCTTATTTTCACTGATCTAAAACTAACAGAAAGTTCCCTAGGTAGCTGAAGATTTTTTTGTACCTATAGGTAATAGGCTTTTTTGTTAAGTAGTGTTAATAGTTAAACATCAGCATTCTGAAAAACAGCGGTAAAATAGACAATAAAGAAAAATGATTTAATGTGTTTTAACAACTGAAAGTTAAATAAAATATTAAAAAGTAAGAGCAAGCAGTGAAAAAGTGTTCAGGCTTTAGGAAGTATTTTTCCCTTTAGCCTCTGGAATTGTTTTTAACCATGTTCCTTTGCCTGTGGTGCTAGCATAAATTTCATTCCTAACATAATCACATTGTTTTCTTGTTTAGTCATGGAAATATTCAGAACTGATACTTATGTGTTCCTTCCAGGTGGTTTTCTATGCATTTGCTATAACTGGCATAATACTATTTAAAGGTGCTGTTGTTCCTATGGGGAATATCAGGTAATGTTCTAAACGTTAGTGTTTGGAAAGATTAGTTTTTCAAAACGCTGCTGTAGCTCTGACTTTATGCTGCTAAATTATTTACTAAATGCCTCTGTCTTTGTCTCCTTTTCTGTACTCTCTGCTGTTGTAAAATATTTTTAATTTGTCATATGTAAACCATGTGTATATCTGAGCTTCCAATTAGTTTGTGATTTGTTTCTTACTGTTGAAGCCCTTCCTTTAGTACTAAGTAGCACAGGCTTATTTGTTACGCTTTGAGTTCCTTCTTGCTGTATTGAAATTACAGAAATGCTTATCTCAAGGTTGATATTTTACCCCACTGTTGATCTGAACTATGTGAACTATTATCCGTGTTTTCTGCCCATATGAAGTACTTCCTACAAGGTAGTTAAAAATTTTTCTTCTACGGTATGGTACATAGAAAGCTCTGACTATCAGACTATAATTCTCTTGTAGTATTGTCAATACAACATCTGTTAATGGCACTCTGCAGTGTGGGACCTACGAGCAGCTGGAATATTGGCCAAACAACTTTGATGACTTTGCTGTGAGTCTGATCATGGAAGAAATCCATCCCTCTCTTCCTCTCCACTTGCCCCTTCCCCTTATTTTCTGAGGCTTTTAAGTGTGTAATATAGCCACTCAATTTCTGTTTTCTTTAGGCGGCAGTGGTGACCCTCTGGGATGTGATGGTCGTGAACAACTGGCAAGTCTTTCTGGAAGCGTTTTCAAGATATTCGAGTCCGTAAGTAACAGTAATAATACGGAAACAGTACCGTATACATCTAACTTGTAAAGTAAATGATCAGGAGTTATACATGCAGCACAGTTCCTAGTATCTGGTAAGAGGAGTACTGCTTACCTGTGTCTCATTAATTTGGGTGGGTAGGAAACAAAGCTAATACCTCATGGATGTTCTTTAGCTCATATAACTTGGTACTTGGTCTAGCTCTCGGATGCCACGAAATCTGTGGTCATGTTTAGAAGGGATTGGAAACTGTCTGGGTATTCATCTTCTTCCAGAGAAGACAGAATTACTTGGGGTGGATCCTAAGTAGGTTTGCGGCATGTGTTGGATGGGTGGGTGTTACTGTAGAGCAGATCTCACAGAAGAGGTATTAGTGAATCACTGTAATCAGTTTTGAGCTACTTTTGTATTTTCTCTGTGGCTAAATAGTTCTTTGTAGACTTAGAACCTTGGAGGTATCTTTCATTTGTATTTTATTTTATGGGGATGTTTGAACTGGATAGCCTCTGAGTTTAGTTGTTTTCCAGTGATACCTGGGTGGTTAATGCTGAGTGGCGGTTTTTCTATTTGGTTTCTGTGCAATCATGATTTCACGCACGTTTTGGAGCTAGCAGTCTGAATCGAATGGAGGGAAATGTTTCTTCGCCAAGTGTGCACCTAAGTTATGGGAATGCCCTTCTATGGGCAATTCTGTGTGATAAATGCTTAACGTGGTCTGGGGAAGTCTGGGCAAGTAATGAAAGAGAAATCCACTGGGATCTGCAATGAATGGAAATGAGAACCTCCAGCTCAAGAAATCTCTGAACTGCAAATGGTTGGAGGTCAAGAGAATACTTGTAGGGAGCCTCATAGGTATTTTGCCATTTTGCTAAACGTTTTCCTATGCTTCTATATTTGACTAATCTTGGAGAGAGGGTGCTAGGCTAGATGGATCTTTTGCTCTGATCCAGTATGACTTTTCTTAGGCTGGCTGTCTTTCCCTTTAGAACTATATTTAGCAGGGGGAGAAAAATCTTCTTGGCTAACTTAAAGGTTTAGGACTTCTGTTCCAGACCACCCTTTAGATCAAGAAGACAGCATTATTAACTTTTAAGGAGAAGTATGGTTTATTGGCTTTCTTAATCACCTTCAGGCTATGGTTGTATACTGTCTGTGTTATGTATTTATTATCTTTTAATCTGATCTGCAGGTGGGCAAAGATCTATTTTGTAGCCTGGTGGTTGATCTCCTCAGTCATCTGGGTCAATCTCTTCGTAGCTTTACTTCTAGAGGTAAGGAAATGTGTTTGTCTGATATTAGGTCCTTGAAGACTGTTAATCCTCTTGTGAACCTATTAGAAAACTGTTTCTGATTGTTTTTTTCCTTTTGTGGGAAGTGAAGACATCAACGTTGGGATGAAAAAAAGGCTACTCTTCCTAAAGAAGACCTATTAATAAAACAAATGCATGTATCTAACTAAATGTGGATTGGAGATTATCTGGTTAATAGCCAGCAGTGGGAGGGTAAGAACAGTAATGAAAAAATGCAGTTACAACAACAGTTTTCTCACTGTGAGCGTCCTTGACTTGCTACCAATCTTTACGAGATTGTGATACTCGTATTAAATGAGGCACTAAATGAAGGACCCATCTGCTTTGTGCAGATATAAGAAACCAGAGAACTTTTTGGGGAAGAGTAGGTTGGTTTTGTGTGTGCATACTTATCTTTTCTCTGCCCCCACCTTCCCTAATGGATATTGTGACAGCATTTTCTCTTCTAGACAGCTGTGTATTTTGCTTGAAACTGTCACAAATCTTGTGTTTCATTGGTTGTGTGTGTTTGTCATTATAGCTCGCTCACTTTTTACTATGTGGAAAAAAATTTATAGGTGTTATAGAATTGCTTGTCTCTTGTATTTAACTTTAACACTAGCTATCTGAGCTTCAGGTTTCTTGCGGTTGTTTTGTCAGAAAATTCCCACCCTGCTCTGTATTGTTACCCTCCTACAAAGGTAATCGAACTGACATTAGAAGGGTGGAACTGGTAAATTATTTGGAAGAGATTGTCCTCTAGAGCACGAGTGGATTCTTGAAGAAATTGAGGAAATGTAGGTGCCTGGAGCAATGCCACGACAAACATGTAGTTTTAATCATCTCTTACCTCTGTGTATTCTTCTGCAAGTCTAAATGCCTTTGAATTGTTGATGCTGCATTTAACATTAATCTTAGCCATCTGCTCCAAGTTAATCATCGTAGTCTTCTCCTACAAGCAGTGGAAGAAATGGAGCACCTCTAGAGGGCACTTCATCCCTAGAAGTTCACATCTTTAAAACCTGTGAGAAATTCTCTTTTGGAGATTTTTATTTTTTTCCCCCCTTGACTGCATAGAGAACTAAAGTTTACTGTTGTAGGCAAAATGGTGAACTTTTAGGCCTATAAAATTAGGTGAGATGAATCTTGTGTTAAGCCTCGGTGTTATCCATGAGCATTTTGGGAGAGACTCTCTAGCTTTCCTGTAAGTCGTCTGCCTGCTTGCTTCTACAGGGCTGTGGCTGAAGATTGCTGTAATAGCTAAGTCATAGCATTGTGGAGCGGGAGAGCAGGATATCACCCCCCCCCCCCCCGAGCTATTTGTCTACTCAGTAGGTCTTGATTTGTCATTGTAATTCAAAACAGACCAGGGAGAATGAGAAAACCAGAAATTGAGTCTAAGTTGTGATGCCTGGACTAGGAGTATTTATATTGTGGCTTTTTTGGCTTTCTTTTTTTCTAAAGAGGGAAAAAATTCAAAGCAAGTGAACTCTTATGACTGCTTCATACAGTTTCTGTGAGGAGACAGCTCTTACTGTGAGTAGTTAGAAGACTGCAGGACTGTGCTGTTCTTTCAGTGTGTGATGAGAAAATTATTTCATTCCTGTATGACAGACTTGAAAAACTAGTGAAGTACAGCCAATAAATATACCTATGCCTAAATAAATCACTGTTCTCTTTAAGAGTGCACAAATACAATTTACCATGAAACAGTAAAAAGTAACACATCTACCAGTTGGTTTGTGGCTGTGTTCTGCTCGCATGTACAGCCTGTGTTATGTATATGACTTTTGCTGCGCATATCTATCAGATGTCTATGAACTCTGTCAGCGTTTAAATTTCAATGGATTCCTGCTCTCTACTCTGCCATTCCCTGTAACAGCCCCCACCCCCAAGACTTAAATATGTAGACCTCACGACCTCAGACCAAACTCTTTTATGATGCCATTAGAAATAGACCTTAACTTTTTTTCTGCTCTTTTTTACGTTCCAGAACTTTATTCACAAGTGGGACCGTCGCTGTCATCGGGAACCTCTCTCAGACATTGAATACCAGAGGACGGTTGAACTAATGTTCAGGTGAGTTACACTGGGTTTGATAATTGATCTAATTTTCCAGATGATGTTTAGCTCTCCTTTAAAGATAGCGTGCTGGCTGCAAGAGGGTAAAAGGCTTGACTCTTATTCCATACCTGCATTTCATCTGTTAGCCTGGAAAAGCTCAGTAAGTGCTTTGGTTAGGCCTGCACTTTGCTGGCTTGATAGCCTAACTTTTATAAACTTTCTGCCTGTGTCCTGTTGAGAGAAGAGGTGTTAGAGGGGAAGGGCACTGAGAAGAAAAGGGAAGATGAAAAAAGTAATGTGTATTCTTGGTTTATTATGAAGTTGTGGGTGGTGAGTTGATGCTTGATCATCATTCACAAGCAGAACTTCTGGTGCAGACTGGATATTCAGCAGTGGTATTGGGAACATGTTCTCATTTAAGCAGTTTTTTCAGGAAAACAAATCCATTGACCTCCAGTTGTACTGTACTGTGTGCAGGAAATTGCTTCCTCGCTCCTTGTGGGAAAACAGCTGCTGGTTTCCATGACACATCTGTAAAAGGATAGATCACTTGCAAGTGCATCTTTAGGGAGCGTCAGCTTATTGTGATTTTAATTCCTTGTTTCAGTCTTGAAAAGAGCACATGTTACATCTCAGTATGTGTGTTGCAAAAAAACCCCTTAAAACAAACAAAGAACCCCCCCAAAAAACAGAGAAGTTCCTTATGCTGTCCCTAACAATTCATACTTTTTCTTTGTAGAGATGTTTTGGAAGAACCTACAGAGGAAGAGCTCATGGAAAGACTACATCAGCATCCACACCTGCATTTATGTAGGTGACTGATTGGTGGGAAGGACTGATTTATTTAGACCTCTATTTTGTTGAGGTGGTCAGCTGGAAGAAACTGAATGGATTTTCTGTGACATGCTGTAGTAAGGGTTTGCAGGACAATGTGTAAAGTTTTGGTTGGCAATTCTCTGCAGGAGGAGTTTTTTATTATTGGCTTATATATTTTTTTTTTCTGGAGGAAAAAAAGGGTATTTGAATCCTACTTATTTGACTTGATTTTAAGTTGCAATTTTACAGCAATATTGCAGCTGCTATTTTTATAAACTATTGGTACCAGAATATTTTTATTTTTGTTTTTTAAGAAGGGAAAGTGTTAAAATGACAGTGCACTTTAAAACATGAACTTTGTAACCACTAAGCCTGCTACTTTTTGCAGCACAAGAAAATGGAACTGCCTCTTGTGATAGGGGAGTGTGCCAAGGACTGTGCCTTGCAATTCATGAATGGATTAGGCAGGACTAGAACAAGATCCTTAACCCTTTTTGTTGTAATGACAGTTGAAACACTATTTTTATTAAAAAAATGGCGCCAGCATATTTTACTTACTAAATTTTCAGAAGTTAATCACTTGGGAGCACAATTAGCTTCAACTCATTGTTGAACTTAACAAGGAGTGTCTGTCTGGCACCCTCTCTCTCTCTCTCTCTCTCTCTCTCTCTCTCTCTCTCTCTCTGATCTAGGGTTCTTGCTGGTTGCATCACGCTGATAACTTTGAGAACAGCTCTAAGTTTGAATGAAATGATTATACTCATGGTTTTCAATGTGGTAAAATTGAACTCTGCTTCAGACTAAATATTCTCATATTGTCTTTTAGTGAACTCTTCCTTTTGCTTTCTTCCACATCCTGTTATTCACTGTACTGTATTCCATGAAGAAGCTGAAGGCAGTGAATTTTGGCCAGAACGTAGCGTCATGATCACTGAGAGCCACCTTCTTAAAGGTGGTGGGGGGAAAGGTTGAACGGGTAATCAAGTGCTTAGCAGCTCAGATTTTCATTTGAGTCCATGGGGACTTGAAAGTGCTTAACCGGTGTTTCAAGATCATGTTCTTTTATGGCTTTATGGTCACATGCTGTATGTATACTACTAAATTTGGTGACCTGGCTATTATTAGCCAGGTAGATAACTGACAGCAAATCTAGGGTCGAGAATTAACAGTAAGTTATAACTGCATGCTTTCCATTTATCTCTGAGTATTCCACCAGAAAAGGTGTTTCTGTTTGGGTCTTTGTCACATAATGAGAAACTCACTATGAAGAGTAGAATTAATCCCAACTATTATTTTTATGCAAAAAATGAAATTACCTTTTGTGGTTGTGATTATCATTACTTGAGGCACTTGCAACTAAAATAGACTTTATTTGGGCCACATCTACATTGACAATGGCTTGGGGTGTGTGTGAATGGACTTGAATTGCTTCTATTTATAAGTTATTCGATCTGTTTAGATAAAAATCTTTTTGGAAAGCATACCAGGCAGTCACCCCGTTTACTTTTCCAGTTGCTCATCCATCTTTTCTTTCTTTCCTGCTTTAAAGAGAGGAAATTCTCCATTTGAGCTCAGCAGCATATTTCTGCATTGTTGCCTTACTGTTGTTTAGAAGTTATGTGGTGATTCTTGTCTGTTCCTTTACTTACTGCTTATTCTTCTTGTGCTATAGAACAAAATACAAGTGAAGGAATTTGCATATGCGTAGAACATGAAATGAATTGAGCTATGAGCCTTTCCAACAATGTCTCTTTATTTCTGTGCTCTTGCTTCTTAAGCCATGTTGTGTTATGTGTGTACTCTATTGTATCTGTTCCACAATAATCCACCTAGTAACTCACTTGCACTGCTTTCAGTGGTGTTACGATTTTTGGGGATCATGGACTTAGAACACCCATCTTAGCAAGTAGATAAAGGCATCAGCATAGTGTTTTCCTAGATTTTGGTTTGTTTCTTTCAGTATAGTTTTGTCGGGATGGTTTCTGCTCCTAGCATGACTTAATTGATACTACTAGTTTATTGGCGTTTAGTAATGGAGGTTAAATACTGTATTTTACCTTCTTGCTCAGAATTTCTTATTTGCTTTGTTTTTCTGCCTTTGTGAATTCTTGGAAAAGTAGCTGTATTTGCCTTGCTAAACAGAAGTGGCCCGTTCCTATCTGCCTGCAGGTTTCACCTTTTTTAGTTCTTAACCTTTTCTTTGGCCATTACATTCCACTACAATCTGCCAAAGCAACATGAATTGGTGTGGCATTATCATAAACCTCATAAATGTCTCCAGTATGTGGTCTTTGCATCTGGGCAAATATGAAGGGAATGCTTTTAGTCTTGTTCTTGTATGTTTCACATTTGTATAATAGACTGAAAATGTAACTAGAAGTTGATGCAAAAAATGCAGTATCTAGTGTTAATTATACTGTAAGATATAAATGACCACATGATACAAGTCTTATGCAATAATTGTATAAATCATGAAAATGAATGTATGTAACTGCATAAAGTTTGAGATTTATGTAATTTCTTTTTAAAAAAAATTCCTTCCTAAAATACTGAAATCATTGAGTTGAAAAGATTCTTGTGGTGTATTTTTGTTTCCTTCGCCCAGGTACTGATTTCTCTTGTGCTCAGTATCCATGCTCCTGTTATCTTTACTAGCTGGAGGCTCACAAAAGAGGTTACATGCAGGTGAGGCATAACTGCCTAGTTTCAAAATACAGATCTTAAAATGTACAGCTCAGTTTTTATCCATTTCTAGAGGCACCTCGGATCATGTGTAGGTACTTGATATATTTAATTTTCAAGATGAAAATTCTTTGCAACTGAGTCTTGTGGATGCTGGGCAGCTTTTGCACCATTTGCATTTCGGTCTTGCTGTATCTGCAAACTAGATATTCCTTCATCTGGTTTTCCTCAAAGTATCAACGCAGTGGGCATTCGTACCAACTCACAGCATATCAACTGGATTGGGTTTCACACATAACGCAACAGTTTGTGGCATTGTTTTGAAACCGCTTCTGGTTTAGCAGATTGGGTTTTTTGTGTTTATGGAAGAAAGCCCATTCCTGGTCAAGATTAAGGCTTCTTAAGTTTGCTATCCTGTCTCTGACAATGGCTGTTTTAGGTGCTTAGGTGAAGCCTGTAGGAGCCAAAGCAAACATAAGATGATCTTTCCCCTTTGTACCTCTTGCATTTTCTGACAATTAACAAGTTTGGAAGTTCCTGAGATTGAAGCTTCATTTGGACTGCACATTTGATAGCTTATGGTGGACCTATTGTGATGAAACTTACCTACTTCCTCTTCTTTTTACCCATTGTCTTGGTCTTCACCACATCCTGTATTGATGAATTCCGCAAGTTACACATTGTAGGAGACAGTATTTGACACAAAACAGTTTTGATGGCTAGGGCATTCACCAGAAAACTGGATATAGCATAGGTTTTGTTCCTGCCTACTGAAACTAGGCTCACATTTTTCTAACCTTTTTTCTTTTCTGGTCTGCTTTGAATGTGTATTACTCAAAGGTTCGGTAGTGGAGGCAGAGAGGAGAGACAAGAGACAATGGAAGTGTTACTGTATTTCAATATTTCTACTGAAAGAAATGTACCTTACAAGCACACTTAACTACAAAGAAACTTAGAAAGATCATTCTGATCAGAGCTACAAATAGGGCAGCCAGAATATAATCTACTTCACTGTGTACAAACTACAGACAAAGGAGGAAATGAGCTCTCTTGGGTGTTAAGGGATTATGTAAGTAAAGTACTTGAAGCACGCTTTCTCAGCATCTCTGTATTGCAGTATTCTTGTATGTCTCTTGACATGTTTAGGGAATGTTACTTTTTCATCCCTCCAAGGTTGTTTTTTTTTTTTTTTTTTTTTTAAACTGCCAAAAGAGTATAGCAAAAAATGAGAAAAATGATGCAAGGTATTGATCAATTCTCTCTGAAATGAGAGGCAAAGGTATCCTTTAGCTTGTGTCTGTTAGCAGTTTTATTTTTTCACCTGCCACTATGTTGCAAGTAGTAGCACTTGTGCATAGTGTTACCTTTGCTTGTGCTGTTGCTTACCATCCCTTTAGTCAAATGAGATTATTGCAGTATTCTGACTGTCTGTGTCTTGGCTTTTTATTTAAAAAAAAAAAAAAAGAAAGTCTGCTTTTTATATGGGTTTTAATAATCTTTATTAGATTTTTTTTTTCCTCAAATAAAAACCTGTTGGAGTTTTCCACAAATCAAGTGGATTTGACTTAATCTGCAGTCCTTATGAACATTGAGACATTATGTGAACTCTGTATAGAAATAACTTGCCAGGGAGAGGGATAGGACTTGGTTTATTCTTCAACTTTAAACTGTTCATTTTATAGGATGCTACTTGATTTCAAAACGACCGTGATAAATTAGAAAATTAGAAATTGCCGAAATTATTAATGTAAAGTTTATTAAAGATAAATGTAGACTATTAAAGCTTAGACGTCAAATGTGGAAATACAAAATGGGCGATAAGTGGTATTAGAGGGAAAATATTATAATGTTTATAGTACACTACAATCTGAATGATCTAACAGCATCTGAAAGAGGATCAAAAGAAAGAAAAGAAATTCTCTTTTCTTCAAAGAAAATTACTTTGCTGTAATTTGTAACAGTACTTCCCTTTAGGCCCCATCATTTCAGTTTTGGTCCGGCATTTGTTACAGGAGAGCAATAAAAGGCATAAGAGACTTGGAAGGTGTGCCTTGGAAGGAATTTTGAAGGAAATGATTTCTTCAGTCTTATGGAATACAAAGAGTTTTGATCAGTATTCAAGTTGTATAGATGATTCTTTGAAAGGAGTGATCTGCTTAAGTTCTGTAAACTCCATATATGGCGATTATAGGACAAGTTACAACTAGATGAGTTTTCCACAGAAAGATTTGTTAGATATGAAGGACGCTTCCTGACTGCAAGCACTGGAATCTGAGGGGTCGCAGGATCCCCTTCACTGAGGGCCTTTTAAGAGGGGGTTTGACAGTCACCTGCTACAGCTTTGTCTGGATGTTTGTGAAGCTGCTTCTGCAGGCTGATGCATCAGCTGGTCCCTTAGATCCTGTCCCGCCTACCTTTTAATGATTTCATTGGAAAGAATTCCCGTGGCTGTAACAAATCTAGCTTTTGTTGTTATAGCATGTGCTGTTGGTTCTTTCTAATGGCTTACAAATGTTTACAGGGTGCATGTGTTTAACAAGTAGTGATAGCAAAAAATATGCTCTTCTCAGCTTCCCATAGTCAAGCAGCAAAACGAAACTTAGTTGTATGTGTTATGTTACTAATACCCAGCCAGCGTCCCCGAGTCACTGGGCCATTTCTCCACAGTGTATGCAGTTCTCCCTGCTGGGTTCCTTTTGATCTGATGTCTTACATCCCCTGCCTCTTTGGGCAAGAGGCAAAATGTGCTGCCCTTTCAATTTATGCATTTGCTCATTGGCTAGCCAGCAAGCCAAGGGAAAGATCAACAGTTATCTGATCCGTTTAATGAGAACGTTTATTTGGGCTCTTTGCTTTACCTTGTTACCAGTTGTCGCAAATGTGCAAGAGTCTCATATCTTTGAGATTTTAGTTCTTTGGTCAAACTTGGTTGGAATTTGGCCAGTGAATTTTAAAAGTTATTATGAACAGACTGATGCCCTGTGTGATTCTTCGGATGAATCAGGTAGAAAGTCTCACAAAAGGCAGTGCTGCGTTGTTAGGTACTGTGTTGATTGAAATTGGTATAACGTTTCAGTGGATCTAGAGTGACTTAGGATCTGAAACCTTTCAACTGAGCACTTGGATTCTGTTGGAGGAGAAAAGGGGATTCTAGAGATTGAAGCTGCCTCACTGTCATTAGCCTATCTGTAGAAGTGTAGGCTAATGTGCTTCAGAACTGTGAACTGGGCTTTCCTGCATCCTCCAGAGATTTCATTACTGTTTTAAAGATAAAATCGATATCTAATTGACTGAGCTGAGGTAATGGGAAATCTGTTCCTAGTCCAGGAGTAGACACCAGGTCCTCAGACTTTCTTAATCATAAGCCTCATGTTTCTTTTTGTACTAGAATCATTCTCTGTATTTGGGGAGCTACTATTTTCACAGCCATAAAATGAGAGAAAATGTTGATGGAAAAGCCTCAAGACTGAGATGACATTCCTTAAATAGTACGTGCATAGCAATGTGTACAGCAAACTGCTGAAGTGGCCACCTATAATTATCTCCCATAAAGGATATGAGAAGAATTTCAAGACTGTGTATAAAATGCAATCACAAGGCTTAGTAAGTATACGTGGGGTTCTAAAAGTGTCTTAGTGGACTAAGAAATTGTTCTAATACTTTTAATCCTAGAAGAAAAACTATGGTGTGCAGTTACCCGGGATGTATATGCATTTGTTTTGACAAATGTAGCAAACTGCTTTTTCATGAATTACCCAGTAACTTAGTAAGAGGGAAGATTGCAACATCTGTTTTGACTTACAGTTCCAACCATTTATGTAGTTCATTTGTATTGATTTTCATGTCCAGTTCTAGACTTTGAAGTCTTCACAGTAATCATAACAAAAAAGGCTTGCTGATGTTAATTTATTTTTTTTTTTTAGGTTAATTCAAGCTAAGATAATGAAGATGATCACAGCTTGCTCTTTTCTTTAATGCTAGACATTATAAATGACAGTCTCGGTCATCTTTTTTTCCATTAAGCTAGTAGAGCAGGTGTTGTCTTTGTTTTGTATGGATACTTTCATGGTCCCCATCATTGCATTATTTGAGTGCCTCCCAAGTCCTTTCCTGAAGACATCCTGCTGGGACAGGAAAGTATTACTATCCTTATTTTACAGCTGAGATATTTGGTGATGTGCCTACAGCCAAGCTTGAAATCCGTGGGAGAGTTAAGAATCAAACCCAGACTCCCTGCTCGCTGCCTTCACTGAAATACAATATTGCCTTCTTTCTTTGCAACAGCTGTGAACTTCAGGTGTATGTTTATAAGATGTTGATGTTTCCATGTTAATTGCTTTATAATCTTAGTATTGCCTGTTCTTGAATGCGTAATATAACTTCTTTGTTTACTTTGTTTTAAAATGGTTAAAAAAAAAAAAAAAAATCTTGGAACCTCCAAACTTCCAACTCTACTTATTCCCTATCCTATCAAAAAAGGAGGACTATTACTGATTTGCCATCTGATTTACAAACATTTAATAGAGAGTATCTGGGACTAGCATATGTGCTGGAAGTCTAGTAAATGTAAGTAAACTACAGAATTCCAGTTACTTGTGTGCTAGCGTACCTGATACTGAAACAATGCAGGATGAACCTCCCAAACACCAATTGTTATTTGACAGCTCCTATTTTCACTGCCTTCAGACCTGAAACTCAACTCACTTTGAGAGTGCTTAAGCCTTTGTTTAGGCTAATCTTCCTTCCTATTGCTTTTACTCTCTTTTCTGAGATAAGTGAGACAAAAGTAAAGGATCTGATTTTTCAGAACAGGTGAGTGCCTGCAACAGCATATTGAATTTTGAAAACTATATTCAAATGGCCGGTTGTCCTTCATGATCTAGCTAAAAAAGGATCATCATCTGAGAGAATGAAAGATGACGTCAAAATAGAAAATGGAGCACATCTTTAACACAGAGTTCAGTACTGTAGTAGGAGCGTGTGTGTGTCTTTGTAATGTAAAATGCAATCTCTAATATAACTACAGGTTGCTGGGCTGGATGCAGAAATTACTGAGTCAAATTGTAAGGATTATGTTACACAGCCTGTCATGCTAGGTAAGTGTAAAAATCCCTTCTAGTCCTAACATTTTAAACTATTGTTTCTCATTCTGTCTAAAATCAGATTAGGTTCTGTTAGCCTTCAGAAAAGAACTCTGGTTTTGAGCATGATAGGAAAAACCGAAACACTATAGCATTGAACTTGGCCTGATAGTGTCACAGTGATCTTGTACAATGAGCGTCCTACAGGGGTGAGCTGGAAAGCCAGTCTAGCCTGCATTATTTTGTTATGCTATGTCTCCTTTCTGCATTTTGGATTGAATTGGTTCCAAATTTAATGTGCTGAGCTATTGCTAGTGCTTTTCTTTTTTTTTTTTCTTTCTTTTTTTTTTTTTAATTCAGTAATGATCTTAAAAACTAAAACTTGAAGTATTTTATGTGGCTTCCTGTGCCTGTTAAATACCAGTGAGAATAATCTTATATTTCACTAAAACTACAAGTGTTTAGTTTCCAGCATCCTGGATAATTGGTAATTTCTCTGAAAAGACCTGAACAATTGCATGCTGTAGAAAAACCGCTGTAAAGAGCTCCTCTGCAAAATTAAAGGTAAAGGTGTTAAACCCAGATAATAAAACTTAGATCAAAGTAGCCAACAGACGGGGCCATGAGAAGAGTAGATTGTCCCTTAAACTTCACCATGTTGTGCAAGGTATTACCTCTCTCCCTCTAATCAGATTTCATGAAAAAGCAAAGCTATTCTTTCCTGATGTAATTCAAGCAGAGCCCTCAGCTAGATGAGCAGGAAAAGCACCTGCCGTGCTTACTTTAGGTTTGGATGACAGACTCCAGTTTTCTGATAGCAGTTGGTTAATCCATAACCTACGCATGTGGCCACAGCAACACCTGCCATGCAGGTGAGTTTTTAGCCTTGTTAATATACAAACATAATACAGATTTTTGTGTTAAACTTGCACACATGTGTACCCAATAGTGATCATCAGAAGTAGGAGAGATTAATAGAATGAGATTGTAAATGTCTAACTATTTTTGTTGTTGAGCAATCAAATTGCCCACATGTAACAGGTTTGAAGTCGGCTTGCTTGCTGAGGCTGGTCTAAGGTAGATTACATAGACTAATAGTGCCCTTTTTTTTTCTTTTGAAAGGTTTTTATGCTCTGTTTCCTTCTCTCTTTTTGTCTGTTGGCCTTTCCTCCTTAACTCTGTTTTGGTTTGGTGCCTACTGCCATCAAACTCAGTGCTTTTAAATTAGGCACACGTTTGAAACATCTGCATGGTTGAGACCCTCCACAGTGACTATTAAGTTTTTTGTCTCTGACACTTTCCTTGCTTCTCCTCTAGCCTTCTGAGTGATCCTGATATAGTCCCCTGGAGATCTGTAAAGCAGAGTCCTGTACTTCCTTGTTGTGCAGATACTGGGAACTGAAATGTGGGTTGAGAGTCTGGATCCAGGCTCAAATTTTCTGAGATTTTGAGCATAGTTTAGTTTGACTTAAAATGTACGGGGGATCACTGTGAAATTTTTACCTGGAGGACCTTAGAGATTCAATTCTGTCCCAAAGTTTCATGGATGTAATTTCTGATTTGTGCTCAGAGTGAAGCGTTACCTGGCTTTTCACCAGGCACTCCTTAAGAGGTCCATGGGGAGGACCACAGCTAGCCTACTAAGTGAGAGGAAGGTTTAATTTAAATCCCACATGGCTAAGATGGTAGTTCAGGTAAGCGCCTGAAGGTAGTTCAGGTGGTTTGTGAGCCATGATTGTATAAAAAAAAAAAAAAAAATCTCACCGGGAAGGAGGCAATTTCATCTTCAAGAGGGATTTGTCCTAACTATATGGTGTTTACAGCTATGCTTTCAGTGGCTACCAGTGTGTTAGCAAGCCGAAAGACTTGCAAGTCTTGACAGAATATTTGCAGGGATCACCTCTGCAACCTCATTTGCTGCCACTGCTGTTTCCCCCAACAATTTTGTATTAGCGTGTCCCTCTCATGAGAGTAGGAAGGGATGTTATGGTGCCCTGCAACCTGCCCTGACACTGTTTCTCCATGGCCTTTGGAGATGGCTCCACTGTTTCACTATACGATGGAGGTAATTACCTTCCCTTGTAAGAGATGCTTTTTAGGACTCTCACATCATTTGATCTGATTGATGTCTGTCTTGTGCCTTTTGGTGGTGCTCAGGCTCAAGTGAGATATGCATAAAATGCTGCCGTTTGAATTTAGAAGCCTCTTACTGTAGAGGTGGGCTTAGCAGTGCAGTTAATGGGGCTGCAGCCCTCTAATTAGCACCATCTGCTCTGCTGTATATGCTCCAAGCCATGTTATGGGGTTATGGTCACAGCACTGCACAGTCTTTCTGTCTGCCCTGTATCATCTTAGCTGGTTAACTGCGACTTTGAAATTAATACCTCTGTGAAGGACTATGGGGAGTCGGACCCAGTGCTCTTCCAATACTTTTGAGATAAATTTTACAAAGCAATCTAAATGCTATTTGTTAGTATTAATAATAGCTAATGATTAAATATAAATTTCTTTTGAGCCCATTTAAAACTGCAGTGGGAGGTACTGGCACTGGACAGTTATGAGTTGAGGAAGGCCTTGGAGAGTATTGAATAGAATCCTGTTATCTATGGAGGTACCGTAGTTATGGAAAATCATATATATAACTTCAGACATTGCAATTTCACGTCTGTTTAACAGGAATAACTAACAAAAGCATATGAAAATAAATATGCACGTCTCAGCCCGAACTAATTCGTTTATTCAATATATACCCGAATATTCAGTGCTTAGATCATATGAACGCTAAAAGTGGGCAGGAATTGAGTCCACTGTGTTCTTCCTGTTTTTGTTTCCATTTTAGGGTATGATTGAGGGCATAGGAATACATAAAAACAAAACATATACCTTATATTCTACTAGATCAATTCAAGATTCAAAAAGTAACATGCAGAAGCAATTTAGGCAGTACTGCAGTGGTTTCATTAATGTTGTGCTTATTGGCTTATTGTTTGTGTGCTACTATACAAATAAGAGAATTGCGTTAGGAAATGACTAGCCAGCAGCTGAGTTATGTGACTGATTGTGGAAGGTGCTGGAGGGATGGTCTGCTCTGTAAGCTCCTTGGGGCAGAAATTGTATTTCTTGCAGTACATGAAGGGCGGAAGACAAGGAAAGATCCTTCTTTCTGTTTTCCAGAGAAGGAACCAAGGCAAAAGGGAGTTGATTGGGCCCAAGAATTTCTGTGTCAGGACAGAAACTGAACTCAAATCTCATGCTTGCCGGTTCATTACATTTAGCAGACCATTCTCCACAATAAATTTGACCCAAACTTGTAGTTGTGGTCCTTGGCAAACATATCTTAACTTGCTGCTTTTTTTAAGATGGTAGATTTCTTTTCCAGTTCTCCCACCTTTTCCCTTAAAGATCCTCTCAATACATTGGTTGTCTTGTCACTAATATGGTGCTCTTTGGGATATGTTGATACTGTTTGTGAAGGAAGCTGTTGGTGTGGGACTTACCCCCAGAGCTTCCCAGTCATAAACCTGCACTTTGTGGGAATGACAGGTGGGAGTTCTCCTTTCAGGTGCTATAATCTCACTTTCTACCACCAACTTTCAGAGGTTGGTAGGCTTCAGGTAGTAGGACAGTGGAGTGGGTACATCTGAATGCTGGCAAAAGCAAGGGTGAGTTCAGCCACATAGAGGAACAGCCTTGCCTCTTTGCCCTGCCCAGGGAAGAGGTGGGAAGCAAAGAGAATCTTTTCTCCTGGAAGTGGAACCACTAAAGGTGCCTCTCTGAGGGGGAGGCCAGCTGTGAGTGGATGAACGCGGGGGCCTGACAGTGCTTGTTGAGAGGATGTGAAGGGAGGTTTGAGGAGATAGCAGCTGTAGTGGAGAGCAGGTGTATATACAGAGGAGCTAAGACTTGCCTTTGTGTGTTCATATTTTGCATGCATTTATAAGCTGACTAGCACTAACTATGAAAAAAGTGAGGAAGAGCAGGGAGGAAGTGAGAAGACAGAATAAAAACCAGCGGACAGAATTAAAAACTAAAATTCTCAAAGACAATCTCATGCTTGGCCAAAACAAACTAACTAAAAGACATTTTACTTCTTTTTAGACAGGATATTTCTTTTCTATAGCTGTGGTTTTTGTCGTCAGAGGAAGTTTGAGACCCCATTTTAGGCTCAGTATGTGCAGTTTGGGCTATATGATCAGCACTTCTGGACTTAGTGGAATATTCTCAGCATAGGCACTGGGGCCTGAATTGAAGGGTTGGGATACAAGGAAATTTATGTGGCCAAATCTAAGAAGATATATTTTGAGGCAATGAGTTATCAGTACTAAGCATCGGTTCGTACTGAAAGTCTGCAGCTTAAACACTTCTACATTGTGCTTGGAGCATGAAAATCTAAAACTCCTTACAAACTGACCAGTCTGGTTTTATCGTCCTGTCTGAATGAAATGTAGGTAGATAGCATAAATTGCAACTGAGTCTCAAAGCAATCTCTCCTAGCTTTGAGAATCCCAGAAAGCAACATTGGTCATAAGCGTTTTGAAAATATCAGCCCTTAAATTTTAACACAGTCATCAGATTTTCTTGTACTGTTTAGAGAAAGAAATTAGTTTCTTTAGTTTCTTAATGTGTGTTCTAAGACCTGTATGTTCTGGTGGCATGGACATCCTGCCATTTCTTTTGTGCCAAAACAAGAATAGTAATAAAATATGTGAAAATAAGCGCTACTGGGCTTCCTTTAAACCTATGACTGTGGTTCCTCTGTTTTTTGACAGTAGTCTCTCAACTGACTGTTTATCCATTGATCTGCCAGGTCTTTTATAGCATCTTCAGCTGATCATTGAAAACCACGTGCTGATTGTGTAAACTACATTTTCAAGTAATTCATTATATAAACTACTCTTTAAATTATTCTAATTTGAGCAAATATGCCTGTTGCTGCCCTAGTAGTATGGACAAACTCTTCAAAATTGAGTGTCTTGTTTTTTTGTGTGTGTGTGTGTGCAAATACATACTGATACAAACATTTCTTGCTAGTTCCTTGAATTTCTTTAAATCAGCACTCAGCAATTTTATTGCAAGGAAAACTGGAGTGTTTAAACATTTGACGACTTCTCTTAATTATAGGTTGGTTGAATCTCAAGGTGCAAGTAACAGCATTTCCCTTTTTTGCTTAAACCCAATGGGATACCACTTGTGTTTTTATACCATTGCAACCTTAATTTAGATGTAGTAATAAGGACTAAAATAAGTTGTGCTTTATAAAGAAACCAAAGAAAGGAACTGAACAGTGCTTGAGTGAAAACAGTGAGGGAATCAGTGTGTCTGGCATTGACATAATACTGCGAAATCAATGCTTTGATCAACTATAAAGCATACCAGCTGTGTGAAAGGTTTGCTGTGGTTAGCTAGCATTATCTCTTGTGTAAAGGAAAGTGCATTGTAAACCAGTAAAAATTAACTGCCGGAGCACAAAGCTTTTTTTGTGGCTGGGAATTCAGATAAAGTTTTGCCTCTGTTGGCAGAATGATAAAAAGAACTGGGGCCATTTGCATACAGGTGAAGAGAGGCGGTGATCTCCCATGTTCCACGGAGTTCAAGTCACCACAGGTATGCAAAGTGCTTCGGCTCTTAAGTGTTCTCCTTAATCTAACTTTTTTTTTTTTTTTTTTTAAAAGCCTGGTTAGTTATGGAGTGGGAAGAGGCTTAGGAAGTGGGTAATACCAAGAAAAGCCATTGGGTGGCAGCAGAGTATTTACCACTTACCATGCCATCCAACAAAGCAAAGGCAGAAAGGACTGTAGTTATGCCTAATTTTAATGTAGGTAACTGAAAACAAGTTTTGTACTCTAGAACGAGGTCTTGGAATGGTATACGCGGTGAGAAAAGTCTCTGCGGTTAAGACGACAAATCAGAAGTATGTGTTTGTGAGTGCATATATATATATATATATGTATATATATATATATATATATAAAGTTTGTGTATATACACAAACTTTATTTGTGTATAAATATATACGTACACGTGCGCATATAAACTGTGTCCCTGTGTGGCCTCTACTGGTTTTAGCTTTGTGACAGAGTAGCGAGCAGTTATAATGTGATTACTAAAACTCCCAGCTCTGGAATTAGGTCCCATATCCCTGACAGTTCGAGCTTTTCTCTTAGATGCATAGTCAGGTGGTGTGAATAAAGCCATGGAACAGTTCTAAATTATTTTATGCTGGAGAGAACCCAGTGGGTCTGTGGATTGTGGCCAGCATCAGCTAGTTTTACTTCCCTAAGGCTCCTAATGTTTTTATTGGAGTAAAACTGACAAAAACTGACTCTTTTTAAGAAAAGCATGAGAAGCGAGATAGTGTCTTTTCTCCCTTTAGGAAAAAGGAGTTGACCTCCATTCTTTTTCTGTAATTTAAATACTGGGTTTCTATTTTTGCTGCAGGTTGTGGACAGTGCTTGAAGGACTTACAAAATGGATTAGGCAAGGTGAAATGTGGGAAATGAAATCTATTCAGTTATAGGAAGGTCTAGTTATTGTTTTCTTTGGTTAATCTTGCACACCCATCCCGAGCAAGTAGACGCGTAGCTGTGTAAATGCTGCAGTTTAAACAGTCGTTGAATGCAACAGTCTAAAAAGTAGCAAGTTTTCTGTAACCCATAAATTCTCAGCATGCCAGCCAGTAATCTCTTCTTTCTTTTCCCTCTAGAAAAAGCCATGGAGAACATGTAGGTCTTGCAGTGTGACCTGGAGGTCGGCTCTGGAAAACCCAAAGCATGAAACAGTTTCCACAACTTCAGTCTTCAGCAAGTGCGCCTTGCCTTCGTCCTTTGTGGTTAAACCATGTGCCAGTGTGGTTGTGCCTCTGTTTATGGGAAGCAGAGATAGCAGAAGGAGTCGGAGAAAGCACAGGTGCTTTGGGTGATCCTAACTGTCATGGTAACACAGAGAGAGAGGCAGACTTTGACACATCAGCACAGGTCAAAATAAGCACCTCTCTCTCAGTAGTTATATAATATACTTTCTGTGAGAAATGTGAACTACCACATTGCTTAGAGAGCTTTTAAGAGATGGTTGCTCTAGGCAAGAGAGCTGCTAAGTGGAAGGCACAAAATAGAGAGTGGATGACAAAAGATAGTATTAAGGCAGTGAGATTTTTGTTGCTTGCATTTGGGCCATGCAAAACATCAGGAAGATGTTATATTAGATGATCTTGTTCATTGTATCTGCAGTAATTTAATTATAGTGAAATCAGTTCATCCTTGACATTTTACATTAGCTAAAGTAGTTTCCTTGTCAGTTTCTGGATCTATACAATTCTGTGCGTATTGAATTTGCCTATACAGTGGGCAAATGTCCCCTTGAGCAGTGTTTCATTATTCCATTCCATGCTCTGTGATAAACTTTTGCAGAATGTTGAAGCGTAAACGGGAAACGATGGGAATGACGGTACTGAGGCTTAAGTGTACAAACTTCTAGGATACCTCTCTGTGGCCCAGACTAACACCCTTACTAAGGATGCAGCCATCAGTAAGAACAGGGTAGTAGAAACAACACTGAGCTCTGTATCTTGGGAGAATTTATTTGAAGCCATTTTAGGATTATGTCAGCCTGTGGTGATTGAGGGAAAGGACTGATGATAGATATGTAAGGTGACTAATGGGGGTCTGTCAATTTTAGTTTGCAGTGCATGGGGCAGAACTTTATTTTCTTTTGGACAAAGACAATGGCTGGGGAGAGAAGGGTTGATAACTAGGAAAAAGTTCAGGCTATTTGAAGTCCATTATAACTGCTTGCTCTAGTGCTGATGTCTCATGTCCTTTTCAAGACTGTTCTGCTTCTGTCTTTTTGAGGAACCAACGCTCTACACCTCAGCTTTGCAGCCCTTAGTTGATTGATAGTTTTTTGGAATAGATTGTCTCTGGCTTTTATTTTCTCCTCATTCACAAATCTGTCCACTTGACTGCAGAAAAAACACACTGCCTATTGTCCTGTGTCTATTTTGCATGCTGACAATGGTAAAACTTATTTTCCCGTGAGTTTGCAATGACATTCTCATCTTTTCTAGGGGTTACTTCAAAAGGATAACACCATTTCCTGCCAGTTAAGCTTCCTTATGTCAAAGAT
This sequence comes from Struthio camelus, assembly GCF_040807025.1. Taxonomy (NCBI): domain Eukaryota; kingdom Metazoa; phylum Chordata; class Aves; order Struthioniformes; family Struthionidae; genus Struthio; species Struthio camelus. Next base: position 32,207,911 of record NC_090946.1, read on the forward strand.
ATTTGATGGTTTCCAGTGGGTGGAAAAGGGCAGTTGGCAGGCTAATAACTGCATGTGTACCTCTGCAGACTGTTGTGAAAGATGCTGTCTTAAGGCAAATCTCCAGGAGATGTAAAAACATGATGTTTAAAAAAAAATAGCATGAAGATCTGTAAAATAAGTGCTGCCAAGTATATAGAGTCCTTACAGCTTTAGTGCCTGCAACCAAAAGTCAGATCTGCTAGTAATGGTAGCAGGAATTCCTGAAGGTTCCCTTGGATCTGACTTGGATTCAAAGTGCATCAAACCTGACGTGTTTCAGAGGGTATTTCTGGGCTCAGTGTCTTGTCCTTTTTAATGAAGGATCATTTAAGCTATGAGGTTTCTGACTGTAATTCGGAAAGTCTCTACACAAATTTTTGAGCAAACAAACAGAAAAGATGGTGCTGTCATTTTGGAGAAGGTCAACATAAGGCTTCAAAGTATTTATATATTTTTGGGGCGCTTTGAGATGAAATACAGTTACTCTAAAGTGATCTCTCTGTGGAGACAGCAGCGCAATGTCTATGTGACCACGTGAGCGCTATTGGCACCTGGCAGTTTGGGGTGTCTTAGTGTTCTAGTATGTGTATTGTACTCGTAGCAGAAATGATTTACCAGTAAAATTGAAACGTGTGAAATTGTAAAGAGTAGTTCAGCTTGAATGTACCCTGGGTACAAGCTGTAATGTTGACAGGTAGTGGTACAGTTATCACTGTGTATGGTAAATATCTGTTGATAATCCTTGTGATTGTATTCATGCTATGAATTCTACTGTAATACAATCCAGAACACTTCACGTAAATTCTGATCATAGACGCCCAAAGAAGCATCTCTGCTTCTCTTTCTTAAGCATTATGAATGTTCTTGTTTAAGTCCTGACTTACTGTCCGCATTAGGTGCTTGAGGTGGCCCAGTTACATAACAGGTTTTTTATGCCTATTTCAAGTGTAGCACAAACCTTTGGAATTTCATGTGGTCTTATATAAAATAAATTAATGATTATGTACTATTCATAAAATACTTACATCATTTTTGTCTATTTCCCCTCCGTAAAATCACCTGCAGAGGGCTGAGGGATTTATGTCCTATTTAATTCAGCTGATGTTCATGACTAAACTATTCAAACTCCCCTCCCAGAAGAACTATTCCTGCCAAGTTTTGACCATAGCTCTAAAACGCTCTGTGCTTCCTGAACGCGTGATGTCTGCTGCGTAGCCTGCTAAGCTGAGAGGTAAATCCTCTCTGTATCTGAATGATGTTCCCATAAGAAACTTCAGATGTCACTTTTTAAGTGGTATGACATTTTGGAGTATTATTGTTTCACTTCTAAGCTGCCAAGTGAATGTCTTTCTGAAATGAACAGTCTTAAACTTTTTAGATCTGTCTGATAACTTTTAGCCCACAGAAGGGAGAGGATTAGATAAGTCTTGGTCTTTATTTGAAAATGATGTCTCTTGCTATAGTAGCCTAGGCTAATTGCTCAGCGTGCACTTGGGGCAGGTGTTTCCACTTTCCTTGTTGCATGCGCTACTGAGTTGGGTTAAAATCAAGACTTCGTAGTCTGAGAACATAGCCAAGGGTGGACGCTTGAGCTCCATAGGAAGGAAAACATCCTTTTGGCATCTCAAAATGAGATAGTCCTTGCAATAACCCATTAAACTTATTCCCACCTAGAAGACTGGGATTCTGAGTTCCTGCTTTAAGAATGGTACAGATTCATTCGTTACTTTGCAGAATTCGTGGTCCACTGAAGAGTCTGAAAGGCTTTCACTGGTTTCAGTGGCCTTTGGTCAGACATGTGACACGTTATGAAAATAGCAGAGAATGTCACCGTCGGTTTTTTGACCCTAAAAAGCAGACTGGCAATATACCGGTGACCTAGCTTTTCATATTTTCCAAGTGCTTTGCTGCTAAGAAAATTAAATAGAATCACAGAATCACAGAATCGTTTAGGTTGGAAGGGACCTCTGGAGATCATCTAGTCCAACCTCCCTGCTCAAGCAGAGTCACCTAGAGCATATTGCCCAGGATCACATCCAGACGGCTTTTGAATATCTCCAGCGAAGGAGACTCCACTACCTCTCTGGGCAACCTGTTCCAATGCTCTGTCACCCTCACAGTGAAGAAGTTTTTCCTCAGGTTCAGATGGAACTTCCTGTGGTTCAGTTTCTGCCCACTGCCTCTTGTCCTGTTGCTGGGCACCACGGAGAAGAGGCTGGCCTCATCCTCTTGACACTCCCCCTTCAGATACTTGTATGCATTGATGAGATCGCCTCTCAATCTTCTCTTCTCCAGGCTCTACAGGCCCAGCTCTTGCAGTCTTTCTTCCTAGGAGAGGTGCTCCAGCCCTCTAATCATCTTGGTAGCCCTCCGCTGGGCTCTCTCCAGTAGCGCCATGTCTCTCTTGTCCTGGGGAGCCCAGAACTGGACACAGTACTCCAGGGGAGGCCTCACCAGGGCTGAGGAGAGGGGCAGGATCACCTCCCTCGACCTGCTGGCAACACTCTGCCTAATGCACCCCAGGAGACCATTGGCCTTCTTGGCCACAAGGGCACACTGCTGGCTCATGGTTAACTTGTTGTCCACCAGCACTCCCAGGTCCTGCTCGGCAGAGCTGCTTTCCAGCAGGTCAACCCCCAGCCTGTACTGCTGCATGGGGTTATTCCTGCCTAGGTGCAGGACCCTGCACTTGCCTTTGTTGAACTTCATGGGGTTCCTCTCCGCCCACCTCTCCAGCCTGTCCAGGTCCCTCTGAATGGCAGCACAGTCTTCTGGTGTGTCAGCCACTCCCCCCAGTTCTGTATCCTCAGCAAACTTGCTGAGGGTGCACTCTGTCCCTTCTTCCAGGTCATGGATGAATACATTGAACAAGACTGGACCCAGGACTGACCCCTGGGGGACACCACTAGCCACAGGCCTCCAACTAGACTCTGCCACTGACCACAACCCTCTGAGCTCGGCCATCCAGCCAGTTCTCAATCCACCTCACTGGCCACTCCTCTAGCCCACACTTCCTGAGCTTACCTAGGAGGATGTGATGGGAGACAGTGTCAAAAGCCTTGCTGAAGTCCAGGGAGACAACATCCACTGCTCTGCCCTCATCTACCCAGCCAGTCATTCTGTCATAGAAGGCTATCAGGTTGGTCAAGCATGGTTTCCCTTTGGTGAATCCGTGCTGACTACTCCTGATCACCTTCTTGTCCTCCACACGCTTAGTGAGGACCTCCAGGAGGAGCTGCTCCATCACCTTTCCAGGGATGGAGGTGAAGCTGACAGGCCTGTAGTTTCCTGGCTCCTCCTTCTTGCCCTTTTTGAAGACTGGCGTGACACTGGCTTTCTTCCAGTCCTCAGGCACCTCTCCTGCTCTCCAGGACCTTTCAAAGAGGATGGAGAGTGGCCTAGCGATAACATCCGCCAGCTCCCTCAGCACTCGTGGGTGCATCCCATCGGGGCCCACGGATTTGTGGATGTCAAGTTTGGGCAAAAGATCTCTAACCTGATCCTCCTCGACCAAGGGAGAGTCTTCCTTTCTCCAGCCTTCCTCTCTTGTCCCCAGGGTCTGGAATTCCTCAGGACTGGCCTTAGCAGTAAAGGCTGAAGCAAAGAAGGCATTCAATAACTCTGCCTTCTCTGTATCCTTCATTACTGGGGCACCCGCCCCATTCAGCAGCGGGCCCACGTTTTCCCTAGTCTTCCTTTTGCTACTGATGTAACCGAAGAAGTCCTTCTTGTTGTCCTTGACATTCCTTGCCAGATTTAATTCCAACTGGGCCTTAGCCTTCCTTGTCGCATCCCTGCACACTCTGACAACGTCCCTGTATTCCTCCCAAGTGGCCTGTCCCTTTTTCCACATTCTGTAGCCTTCTTTCCTCTGCTTGAGTTTGGCCAGGAGTTCCTTGCTCATCCATGCAGGTCTCCTGCCCCCTTTGCTGGACTTCCTACTCAGAGGAATGCACCCGTCTTGAGGCTGGAGGAAGTGATACTTGAACATTAACCAGCTCTCCTGGATGCCCCTTCCTTCTAGGGCCCTACCCCATGAGATTCCTCCAAGTAGGTCCCTGAAGAGGCCAAAGTTAGCTCTCCTGAAGTCCAGCGTTGCAATCCTACTCATTGCCCTGCTCCCTCCTCGTAGGATCCTGAACTCCACCATCTCATGGTCACTGCAGCCAAGGCTGCCCCCAACCTTCACATCTCCAACCAGACCTTCTTTGTTTGTTAGTACAAGGTCTAGCAGCGCACCTCTGCTCGTTGGCGTCTCCACCACCTGAGTCAAGAAATTATCATCAATGCTTTGCAGGAACCTCTTTGACTGTTTGTGCCTAGCTGTGCTGTCTTCCCAACAGATGTCAGGGTGGTTGAAGTCTCCCATGAGAACCAGGGCCTGTGATCGTGAGGCTACTTCCAGCTGTCTGTAGAAGGCCTCATCGATGACTTCCTCCTGATCAGGTGGCCTGTAGTAGACCCCCACAACAGTGTCACCCATGTTACCCTGCCTTTTATTCCTTACCCATAGGCTCTCAACTTGCTCTTCATCCACCCCGAGGCAGAGCTGCACACATTCTAGTTGCTCCCTCACATAAAGAGCAACTCCACCACCTCGCTTTCCTGGCCTGTCTTTCCTAAAAAGCACATAGCCATCCATGACAGCATCCCAATCATGTGAACTATCCCACCATGTCTCTGTAACCGCAATGAGATCATGGCCCTGCGACCGCACACAGATCTCGAACTCTTCCTGCTTATTCCCCATGCTGCGTGCATTGGTATACAGGCATTTGAGAGAGCCAGTCAAGCACGCAGGCTTCCCAGAAGAGGTGCAAGAGGATCCTCCATAGCCATGTTCCACGCTGTCTCCCCTGGTTGTATGCACCCGCTGGAGGCATCCTGACTTGAGCGGTGTTTTAGTGACTCCCCTGCCACTATACCACTCCCCTTCCCCCATCTCGCCTAGTTTAAAGCCCTCCGTACCAGGCTGGCCAATCTGTTGGCAAAGACACGCGTGCCCCGCTTGGTAAGGTGGATCCCATCGCTCCCCATCAGCTGTTGATCTTCAAACAGGGTCCCATGGTCCTAGAAACCAAAGCCCTGTTGCCAACACCAGCGGTGCAGCCAGCTGTTAACTTGGAAAACTCGTCTACTCCTTCTCCTGTCCTTTCCCCTCACAGGCAAGATTGAGGAGAAAACAACCTGGGCTCCCAGACCCTTCACCACCATTCCCAGAGCTCTGAAGTCCTGTTTGATGGTTTCCAATTTGCCTTTCATGTCATTAGCACCCACATGGAAGATCAGCAGGGGGTAGTAGTCCGACGCGTGGACAAGCCTTGGCAGTCTTTCCACGACATCTCTTATTCGAGCCCCTGGCAGGCAGCAAACCTCTCTGGACAAGAGATCAGGTTTGCAGATAGGTGCCTCTGTCCCCTGCAGCAGGGAGTCACCCACAACAATCACTCGCCGTTTCTTCCGGGGGTTCCTGCACGGCACAGGGTCTGCCAGGCCAGTTGCCTCCCTTGGAGCAATACATCATTATTATGAAGTTATCAATTAAAAAATATTTTGATGCTGGACATTCAGGAACTGTTTTACAAATTTATAAGAATGATTTTCAGAGTAAGTGTCTTCCTGAGTCTTTTGCAACTCTTCTATATCCGAATGTGGCCTTCCATGTTAAATTTTTACAAGTTAAATATTTTCCTAATTATATCTAGGCAGCTCTATGCAGGGAAGGAGCAACTGTGAACAGGTGTAAATTTCTACTAAGTACCCTGAAATGATAAACGAAGAAGACTTGAATAAAAACAAATTTGTCACCATGATTTATTGTTCGGAGATGCCAAGAATGAATTTTTGATTACATGTCATGATATAAAATTTATTTGAAATAAGTATTTTTCAAAAGTGTTGGTAATTTGTATAATGTTTTGTATGTTTGTTATGTGTTTTCTAGGGTTTCTTTTGCAAAGATGGCTAAATGTGATTGATCTCACTCTGAAGAATACTTACCTAGAGCAAAGGCAGTTTCTTCTTATCCTTAGCTTTTTATGGTACTGACTGGAGCCTACTCAAGATAGGGCCTGTGTTGTGCCTAGCTTCTGTGAGTACACAGAACAGAAATGATCCTTGTCCTAAAGAACCTGCGATCTAAATAGACAAGACAGCAGGAGGAAAGGGGCATACAGAAAAGCAGTGTGAATGACACAATGAAATCATGTTGTGTGTGTTTAGTTTTGTTTGTTTTGTTTTTGTTTTGTTTTGGCATGGTGTCTTTTGGGGGAGACTGAATGGATTGGTGAAGGGGAGGGAGCTGGCTGAATCTGCCAGTGGGGGCAAAGTTCCTTATTCAGAAATAGGTTTAGAAGGTAAGGGTTTGCATTCTCAATATGTCACCAATGTTATAGTCTGACCTTTTCAAAATTTTCATTACCCCTCATTCATTGATTGGGGGAGAGGGGAGCAGATAAATCAGGAACTTTCTTGAATCTCGAAAACCAAAACACACAAGGGCCTATTCTCTTCTCAGTAAGTGTCTTTGTTGAAGTGCTCAGATAAAACACAAGGGCATGAAACAATAGATTTCTACTGCAGATTGGAGATGGGTTTGGAATTATTTTTTTCATTTAGCCAGGAAGGTTGGTTATTGTTAATAATGCTACCTCTAGTGTTTCATTGTAATCTTATTTTAAGGAAATGTTTGAGCATTAAGCATTTTCCCACAGCAGTGAAACAATGTACCTTTCCCTGCCAAAGATTGCATTCACATTTATCCTCCTCATTCCTGTAGCTAGAAGGTGAAGTTTGGAATTATTCCAGTAGCCAAGCTGCTAATTTACCATCAGTGATTGTTATCAGGAGTCATTTGAGTGAGGTATCTGATGTACAGCAAAGTATGGTGTTGGCAGTGTGTTGTATGTTAGCTGTTTCAGGTCTTGGGGTCCTGCTGGTACTAATTTCTGTATGGCTGCTCTTTGTATGTGATCGTAATTTACTGAGAGATATCTCCTATGATATAATTAACTTTTTGGGCACTGATTAGTTGAGGGGTGGGTGTATGTGTGTGTGTGAGGTATGGGGTGAGGAAAAGTTTGCTGGCACTCATACTATGCAACTCCTTGGCGCTCAGTGAAAGTTCAGCAATTGAATTCAGTGAGAGGAGGTGCATGCCCAGCATGCTTTCTACTTAATATGCAACTCTAAATGTCCCCAAAATGTTATAGCATTTCTGTAGTAATAGAAAAGTATTACGAGACTGTTTATTGTATACATTTATCGTAATTTCTCAAAGCGGGGAAAATGAAAACTATGCCTTCCTGAGCTCCTATTTCTGCTGAAAAGAAATCAGATCTTCATGTTGTGAAGGTACCTCATGGTATTTAGTACCTACTAGTAAGTGAGATTGCAATAACTTGCCAGATCATGATAACACACGAGCTGCTGCAAGTGCTCTGGTCAGTGATTTGAATCAATTTCTAAAACCAACATTTGATCACTAGTGACAGTTTCTGTCATGACAGCTAAGCACTTAAACCCAATATCATATTTTGGAGCAATGCCTTGTTTCAGCAATGTAACTCGTAAGCTAAGATATAGAACCAGAAGAAATTTAAAAAATTCAATTGATCTTACCATTTTATGATCCTTCTATTTTGATTTAGTGATGCCTGTTTCATTTTGAGTTTTTCAGTTCTGCATTGTTAAGATTACATATGCTATAGGAGAATTTGTTTAAGCTCAATTTTTATTGGAAGTAAAACAAAAACTGGAAATCTTTCTGCTGTTCTAAGGCTTTATAACAGCTTGTTTGTACAAAGTCTAAACTTAGAGCCAAATTTGCCTTGTCCTTTAAAACAATAATAGCCGTAGAACACTGCTAATAAACGCTGGGAGATTTGTCAGTGTTCAAACAAGTTTGAAGACATTTGATTTGTTTGCTGTACTTAGCCTTTACAGTGATGGAGTTCAAGCTGGAATTTACGGGTCTATGTTATACTTTTCTAAACAGTAGATCATTTATTATTAGATGTATAATGGTTATTGTTCATAGCTGTCCATATTTTTAAAATTTTCATGATCTATTAATCATTTATTAACCCTTTATAAACCATTTATCAATGTACCCTGAATAAAAAGTGTGACCAATTCAGTTTTTTCTTCGAGTTTAATATTAAAGGCAAGTCCAAGGTCAAGATGGGCATAGAGAGGCTTTCAGGAGCTGGTGTAGTTTATATTTTGGCCAGTCAGCTGAGGAATCACGTGGAACTAAAATTAGTAAAGTGTGTGCAGTGAAGAAAGTTCACACGGTGTAATATGCTGTGGGCGGTATTAGCGTTGATTTACCCGATCTGTTAATGGTATGGTCTGTCTAGACCTTTGGAACATTCCTTAGCTCCGTATTTAATGTAGGAAGAATCATTCTGAAATTAGCATATAAATTGTCCAGAGTCAGCAGCCCTTTAAAACAGTGTTCTACACTTGTCATGGCACAATAACTATTTTAAAAAAGCAAATTCCTAATCAGGCATGGTATCAGGAAGAAGTTCTCAACTTTAGACTGCATGCTGAAGAGAGAATATAAACCTGAGAAAATTCATTAAGTATAAAATGGGGAAATAGTCAGGTTTTGATTTGGGTAAATTTTATTTATTTAATCATGTTAATAAGGGAAGTATATTATGATAAGGAAACATCTGGCAAGGTCTATTAAAATCTGTAAAAGACTTGCATATATGGAGGGTTTTCTGATTTTGACAAAATTTTTTTTTTTTTCCTTTGCTTGGTCTTCCACACAGTTTGTATGTAAGCCATGCTGTATGTTGCATTCATTCAAGGGCTCAGCCCACGTCAGTCCAGGCCTATGAGAACAAATCTGCTCCTGGTACTGAACACCAAGTTGCTGGAGAAAGGAGGTGCCATGAACCTGTCAGAAGCAAATCCTCCTCCCCGAACTCGTTGTTTTGTTAGCTATTCTGAGGCTCTGTACTTACTTGTTCCCAGTTTAGTTGCCAAGAGTAACATCCAGTGTCCCATTCTTAGGGTATTATTTTCAAGGAAAGCTAATATAACATGGATTCAGCTTGTGAATTTGTGCGGGAACTAGGAACTTGCTTTTTAAAAAGAGTATATTTGTATACAGAGACAGAAAAGTGATGATGTGGTGTGGTAGGTTTATTTGGCTTGAATCTGAGATGACCACACTGAGCAGTGAAGCCAATAAAATCTTTGTACTACAACATCATGTGTTCTGAACATGCCATGTACTTTGCAGAAAAACTATTTCAGGAATGTTGCTAGAGAGTTTTATACATTTATTATTTTTTCATCTCCCCCTCTCTGAAAGCCAGGTACTTTAATCACAGTGAAAGAAACAGCCCAGGCCACAGAGAGAAAAAGAAATGGAAAATAGCGTTCTTAACAGGAACTCCTAAAAATGATCCAAAATAACATTTCTGTATGTAACTGATTAACAATTTAAGTAGGGATATTTCCTTATCTCCCAAGGGTTGAATGCTGGATTTGTTACTGAAAATGGCTTATTGAAAAGCTCTTTCCATTCCAAAAAAGTTTGGCTTGTAGCTGAGAAGGACTCCAAGATACTGGATCTTAACTTTGTCACGGTCCCTGTGTCTATCCTGTATGTCACCTTGGTGTTCTGAAGAAAGCGTATGTTTCAGAGATGGGGTAAAGAGAAGCCTTTTTCTAATGGATAGTGAAGAACTGTTTGAAAAGGGGGAAAAATCCAGAGCCAGCTCCCCCAGAACAAAATAGGTTATGTGATGCTAGAATGAGGCATTGGAAGAGTCATTTTGTAAACTCTTTATCCCATCTTATGTTGAAGTGACTTTAAATTTATTCTGTACGTGGACAGCCTCAGTGACCTTCTGATCCTTATGGCTAACCATTGGGAATACTAGTGGGTGCAAATTTATGTGTGGTGAGAGTCTGTACCTGTGTTAATGGTCTGCCTGGCTGTGAGGTCTTGGCTGGTGACTGTGGTCCATAAGCTTGGTGCAAAATAAGAATCGCAATAAGAATATGGCAGGAAAAATAAGAATCGCAATAAGAATATGGCAGGAAAACAGTGTGGCTTGAAGTAGAACACAAAAATCCTAGGTTTTACCTGTAAGCTCTGGTCAGAGTGAGAAGGGTACCCTCAGCCTTCCTGGTAGAGTGAGCAATAGCAGTTGTTTTGTGACTGTGAACTTTGTAACTGAAGAACTGCATTTTTTCCACAGGCTTTAGAGATTGTCTGATCCAAAGATGACTGTGCTCAGAAGTGTCAGAATGTACTGGATGCATCAGTGTATGCAGTTCATGCAAATAGGAGGCTGATTATAGTGCTTTTCAAGGTCTGAGAGGTGTTATTTAAGTCTCAACACTCCTCCCTGCACACCTACCGCACCTCTGCCATAGCACTGCTGGGCCTCGCTGGAGAGCTACGTCTGCCAGGTTTGTGATGGTAATAGTGATTTTTAACAAGCACTTCTTAGGGCCAGATTATTTCACTGACTGTGTTTGTGACCCGAGTTAAACATGATCCTATAATATGAAAAATTACCATGTTCACTACAACGATGCATGATGCTTGTGGGGAAGGGGCACAGAGTTATGTTCTTACAGTCTGCATCTTGTAACAGCCACATTTTGTGAGTAGTCCCCCATGGAAAAAGGTCTTTGAATTTTCTTATCTACGTTCTTCTTGAATGTTTTGTGGCTTGTGGTAAATGCTATGTGCTTGCATGTTTTTATGTTTTCCTTTTAAAATATTTCTGCTTCAGTGGCATTTTAAATGCTTGAAGGGTTTCCCCTCCTCCCTTATTACTCAATTTAATTGAAATTATGGTGCCCATCAAAAAGTATTACTGCAAGGTGACCTGGAAATAATCATTTCCTTTCATCTATACCAAACATTTGTAGATCGTTAAAATGTCACAAATAAAAAAAAGGCTGAATCACAAAGAAATGGCTTTATATGAGCACAGTAAAATATGAGACTTCATTATATACAAAAAGGCTGTGTTTTGTGTTCCTGGTTTGCAGAGTAAACGTCCAACACATGTGGAATGCATGGCAGGATGTAGGACCCTCTAAGGGCTGTATACGGATATGCGAAGGGGAAGGGAAGAGGGAGGAAAAAAAAAAAAAAGCACTTGTGGGTCTGAGGAAACGACCCCTTTCAGTAACAAATGGAGCATGTGCTCTGGCTCTCTGGGAGGATTTGTGTGGGGATCTTACTCTCCATGTGCGCACATTCCTCTGAATCAGACAGGTGTTAAGTGAAATGGTGCCCAGAGGACGCAGCACCCTCATATGCTATCAGCAGCCTGACCACATGACGGATCCAAAGGCAGCCAAGCACAACTGCTGAGGCTTTTGCCAAGAGGTTAGATGCCAAATGCTGAGAGACGGTATCCTTGCCAGCTTGGCACCTTTAGGCCATGTGGCTGCTCCTGGCATGGAGCTGTCATTGTGATGTGCTGAGGAGAATGTAACCAGAAGCTCTGCCTTAGTAGTTCCTTGTGAATGAAGATATCTTATTGTGAATATAAAATATTAATTACCTTACAAATGTGTTTGGGAGGCTGCACATGGCTTTGGCATCTCTCCAGGGTTAATAGTAGTGAAATCAGAGGATTGCCTCCTGGCAGTTGAATTTGTTTGCCCCCTGGCATCTAGCACTGGAAATGAACGAGAGGAACTATTTGAAAACAATTGACATCTAGGGAAAGATGGTCATTGGCTTCTGGGATTTGGATCAGTCCCTCAGCTGGTGCCTTAGGAGTGGATTTAACCAGTACCATAGTCTTTTGGCACCTGTTGCAGTTTTTGGCAGTGGCATAGGGCTGCTTTGATTGCACTGCGACATGAGTAGTGAGCATATGTCTGATGCCCATCGCAGAAAGAACAAGTTAGTGCCCTTAATGCCTTTTCCATTGTTTTTCTTCTGCTTTCTCTTGTTACTTTCTGTTATTCTTCAGACTGCTGTTAGTGGTTATCACTGCATGCAGACAAGCATCCGTCAGCATCTCCAAAGTAAACAAACAAAAGACAAAGCAAGAGAGCAGGAATAAGGAGAGTTCTGTATTGTCAGATTTCGACTGCTTTTTGCATTTGATTTTAGAATTGTTCATCTGGCCCTGAATTTTAAGTGGAGTAAACAAAGGGCTCCGGGCAAAATGATACATGTGCTGGCATCTGAGATATAATCATAGGAGGAGTATTTTGTTTTGTAAGTATGCTAATGAAAATAACCAAATATGTATCTCCAAGAAGAGAATTCAGTGGACCCATTAAAGGAAGTTTCTGCCTACATGTCTCTGTACTGATTCTACATCTGTAAATGGCTGCCATCCAGCAAAGCTCTTAAGTGCATGCTTAACTCTCAGCACAGCTTGGCTACAGCAATGTTACTAACTTCAGCATGTGAGCTTTTGTGCATTTGGGGCATTCACATGCCTGGTGTTAAGCACATGCTTATGTGCTGTTCTGGATAACTAACTCTTCATTGTGTCCTACAGGCCTGTAGCCAGGAGTGTGTGTCCCATTTCAGCCTCGGTTTCCTGCTCCTGCAGAGGAATTGAAGATGGCAGTAGGGGCCACGCGTCATGCTTCTACAGTGCTGAGGTTTTTATCGTTCACTTGATCGTCACTGAAATAGAAAGGTACACAGATCCCTGAATAATATAATGAAGCCTACTGACACTGTGCGTACTTTACCTTTTGTGGTCCTTTGGAAACAGCCCAAGGATTCCTAGGGGTCTGTAGAACAGTCTAAAAACTGCTAATCAAAATGAGTTGCTTACTCTTCTGAAGGAGTCTGACTGTAAGCCCCTCCAGTCACCAGGGCTGTTTCATTAGGTTCTGAGGGACAGGCACCCTTCCTACAGACTAGATGAGTAGGTGGGCTGATACAATGATTTTGTCCAAAAAGGCCCCCACGCTTGCTAGTATTTAGTACCGTTTGTTGAAAGTGAGTCCTCAAGTAACCCATGCAAAATTGCAGGGGAGGTGGAGAGTATAATGGGAAAATGGTGATATCGTATGCTACCCTCACCTGCTTACAGTCCACGTTGCTGTGTCAGTTATGTGTGTTTGCACTAACAGATATTTGGAAAGTTGCATGCATTAAAATTTATCATTGTATTTGCTGCATCGTGAGAGGTCAGCATTGAGAGGTGGAGTGATCAGATTTGAAGAGGAACTCCACAAATCCTTATGGTGGTTCCTGGAATTACAACTCTTCTTTGTTGTCTAGAAAGTCAACAGAGGATCTTAGGTTTCCTATCTGCCCACAGGTTGCAAGCGAGATGAACATCAGTAAAGGCAGCCCAACTGTTAAAACTCTTAAATGATATTCAGAGAAAATTTACTAATTGTGATCTAGTAGTCACAGTTCAGAGACCTCATTAAGTACCTCTGTCAACGTACCTGGTTAGCAAAAAGAAGAAAAAGGAAAAGAAAAAATTCTATCAGTAACAAGGAACTGTATTTGTGGGTGAAGTCCAAGCGACCAAACCCTGCAAAATATTCTGATGTGTGCAGTTCAGAATCCATTCAGGTATTTGCAGGACTACCATCTGCATCGGAAAGTTGCTGGTCGAATAACTCTGATTCTCTCCAGTAGTTTCTTGGTATGCCTGGGGTGTGGTTCCAAAAGAGGAGTAGCTGGCAGGTTGTCTTGTTTTGTTTTTGTTTTCACCTTCACCAAAGCCTGCTTGTCTTACAGAGATCAGAGTGCATCTCTGGTCTTTGGGATTTATTTGTTTTAAGGAAGTTCATTTCTTGGAGTTCATGAAAAATGATGGGGAAAAAAATATCCTGTTGTGAGGACGTTCTTATCTGCTGCATTTAAGCACTTGAAAATAGCTTACTAAACAGTCCAAAGAAATTCATTGGTGGGCTAAGATACCATACTCCTTTAAAATTTTTCTCAAACTTGCATTTTCTGCCATTTTTTTTAAGTATCTTTGTCCAGCTTTTTGCCCCAGGAGGAGGAAGAGAGAAATTTAGAAAGCACCACATGTGACAGATGCTGCTCAAGATGCTTAACACACTACTGAAAGATGCTCTATAGCCATCATGTTGTGAGTAATGAAAGAATGTGAATGGTATGGAAGAGAACAGTCCAGATTTACTGTAACCACATCTGTAGCCTCAGCGCTCTCACATGGTGCAAACTGGCAAATGTCTGCCAGTTCCTGGAGTATGACTAAACGTATCTCTGCAGTGCAGGACAACATCATATTAGAGAGCCCCCAAGTTACCTCCAAGTGAGCTGGCATGTCTGTAGTAGATTACCACACAGGAATACTAGCTTCAGTGCCAGAAACAGTAAAGCTCTGTTACTGCCATACATAGTTAATTAGCTCGGGTGTCACACCGAGCAAACACAGCTATATTGCTTCTGGTTCTGCAGCTAAGTTAATTGATGCTGGCTTGGGGATCTTTGCCCCAATGTGCAGTGCTGACATACCCAGGAATGTGCTTCTATTGTTGACTGAATACTGTATTTTCTCATAAATGTGGCAGGAGTATAATTGCAGAGTGGAAAAAGAAGGCCAATATACATTCACTTCACATTGGAAATTAAATTAAACCTTTGACTTAACCCACTTCTATACCAGCTCCCTGCAGGCATTTCTGCAGGCTTCATTAGAGCCAACCTAGAGGCCATGGAAAAGGTCTTACAAAAGACTAGCCAGGAAGCCAGTCACAGACCCAGATCCTGCTGCTACAGAATACAATCTGCCTCTTGGCACCTCGGGCTTGCAGCTGCCAGGCACTCTCCTTATGCGGTCACTGGTGTTGGCTCGGAGGCTGGAGCAGATAGACGCGGAGGGCGAAGGGGGAACACATTCATCACTGCCAGCAATGAGTGGAGGCAGTGCCAAGTCACTATGTAACCAGGCACATTTGCCAATTTGCTTGGTAATTGGATTGCTATTTGAAAAATTAAAATGGTGTCTAGAAAATTCTAACCTTCACATTTAGGTATGAAGTTTGCGGTTGAGCAGGCTGAACAGGAAGAATGAAGGTGATCAAACATAGGTGTTTAGGAAAGCAAACGTAGGAAGTGATTTGATTGCTTTCCGAATGTTACACCAGCCTCAGAAACAGCCACTCTGTACCAGAGGGACAAAGAGCAAGATACAGTGCAATGAAAAGCTGTGACAGTATGGACAAGTTGTAACCCATTGCTTACTAAAGAAAACTGGTGCAGACTTGTCACCTGAAAGTGATTTTTATAAAGAAAAAAAATATAATTAGGGGTAAGGGCTTGATACATTTGCTATAGTTTTTTTCCAGAAGAGGAAAAAACTATTGGCATTACTATATTTTTTCCATTAATTCTGAGCCTCCAAATTTGTTGCTTCTCTGTGTCTATAAAATATGTTGCTCTCAAATACATTTACTGAACAAATCCTATGTGCTATTATTAAACATAAGTTATATTGAATGGTCGAGGTACACAGAGAATTTCTTATTCAAAAGTATGCCTGTGCCGCAAAGCCATTTCTGCTCTCCCTGAAGTCAAATTCAGAGCTCATTTTGACTTCAGTAGAAGCCTAATTATATTCAAAAATATAGTTACCTAACTATATGTCCTTCAGGCATTTCATTGTTCCTTGCAGTTGAGCTCACTGGCCACCCTTGTTCAGGTAAAAATGTTGAGCATGTGGATAAAATGGATCATAAATTGCCCCTAAGATAGTATTTATAGTTTAAAGTACAATCTAGTTGCTAGTAGATGTATAAAAGTAGCACCTGTGTTCTTCATCACTGCTAAACGGAAACTCAAGCTGGAAGCTCTGTATTTAATATAATAAAAAGTAAAAATCTATAGACTCATACTGGAGAAGAACTATTTGGAACTTCTGTGAAATGTCTGATTATTTCTCATGCACTCAGTCCTGGCAGAATGAGGTTAACACATGTCAAAGGAAAGGCTTAGGAAACTTTGGATTACATTTCTGCCCCTAGATGGAGTATTCTGCACACTGGTATTCTTGATATTTTGGGAGAATGGAGCTGTGTGTTAGAAGCCTTGAAATGCCTCTTGTTCTGAATTCCCTTAACAGTGTATCAAGTGCTGCCTATTGGGGCTAGAATAACTGGGTCCATGAGACCATTTAGAAGAGGAAAATCAAAATAGGATTTGTTCGTATAATTGATTGTATACTGTAAAGGGCATTGCAATTTCTTAGTGTCCCTTATTTGTTGGTTAGTAATAGATAGATATATAAAAAAGCTAGAAACTTATACTTTTACAAAGTGTTACTAATTACTATGAAACATCTGACATTTACAGCTTGCAGTGCTTAATGTTTCTGTGATATTCATGGTATTCCCTTTTCTTAGTATCCTGTGAATACCATGGTAACATTAACTGCTTGTAAAATGTTTTAATAGTGACCACTGTAATATAGCAGTTGTGTGCAAACAGCATGCACCATTGATTCAGAGGTGTTTGTAACATTTTATTTTTGTCACAATCGGAATAAAATGTTGCCAGATTTCCAGAACTGAATCCTAAACTTGCTCCCAAATAGGCAGCTGAAGGTAAGTTCTGCTGCTTGACAGCAGCTTCTGTCTTTGATAATCTCTGGAGTTTCATTGGTACGTTCCTACGCAGCACTCACAAGCTTAGTGAACCATGGCTCCAGGAAGCAGGGAGCTGCTTGGGAAAAGCACTTGGCTACAGACACTGTATTTTGAGGGGAAGGGAGGGGAACAGTGAAGGTAGAGGGAAAGGGGGTTAGAGGCCTATATTTGAGAAACCTAGGCCATTTTATATGTGTGAATGAGAATTCAGCTGTAGGCTCTTAGCTCAGGTATATTCACGTGCAGGCTTCTGGGTTAGCCCACTGTAACAGGAGGGCCCAGCTGCAAAGTTTCTCCCTGGACTGGGAGCTGAATTCCTGCAGCATCAAGGATTTTGTTTTGGACCTTTTTTAATATGATGTAAATGCCAGCAGCTTCCTAACAACTGTTCTTCAAGCTCAGAGCAGAATTTAGAGCAGACTCTTGTGAGTTAGGAAATTGCACAAGATATCCCTTCTCAGGACAGAAAGAAGAAAAAACAAAAACAAAACAAAGCCCAAGCCATCTGACTAGAGTCCTGAGAAATGCTTTCCAGCTTTCAAAGAAAGAAAGGGTCTTAATTCAGATTTGCCGGAATCGTCTAATTAGTCCCTTTAATGCCATGCACCTTATAGTCTGTGCCACCGGATTCGTCCTATAAATGAGACGATGGGCTAATTCATCTTGGCAGCGGTAAACAGACCTTGTGATTGTCCTCCTTACAAACACTGGCCTGATCGGCCTGATTTTAGGAAAACGCTTTGACCAAGCCTGTGTCCCTGCTCCCCCACCCCTTTTCTGAGCATCGCCTGTGCTTCTTGCCCTCCTTCTTCCCCACCAACCCAACCCAACCCAACCCAACCCACCCTGTCTCACACACAGTGACATACCTCACACATTTGCCACTGCTAACAACAACCTGTCAACTCTTTCTTTGCACCGTGCTAGGCGCCCTTTGTTTCTGCAGCCCAGCAAGCCTTGCAGCTGTTGTCCGAGGCCTGCTCCGACAGCCTGTGATCAGTCAGCTGCAAAATCCTCCCTGAACAACTCGGTATTCACAGCTCTAATCGGGCCAGCGGACTGTTTCCTCCTCTCTCGCAGTAAATCTTTATCACTTGCGCTCTGCTCGTCAGTTAGTGGCGCCAGCTCTTTGGGCTGCTCTATCCCTTTCCCATACTCTGCTGTGCTGTGTGCTCTGAATGCTAACTGCAGCCTTGTTTAGACTCGGTGCTGCCTCGGTGCTGTAATCCACATGTTGGGAAGGTCCGAATTCCTGCTCCCTCCCTCCCCATCTTTAAAGCTGCATGTACGGCAAGTTTATATCTCTCCAAAGGCAAAGATACTCGAAGGCTCCCTCTGCCTATTTCATATTTTACCCATATAAGTTAATGTGATATTTATCTTGTTTCTCCCCAGCAGTCTGTTATGCTTCTGTTTCAGAGCTGTCTTTGGTAGGAAGATGAGGGTGAGCTGCCCAGCCTGGGGAAGCTGGTGATGGCAAGGGAAACCCTGGGGAAACTGGCACAAACTTTAATTTGATCGCATGCCCAGGGCTATTAACCTTCCTCCTGATGGTTCCCCCATGGACGGAAACACGTTTCCCTCCATCCTGTCCCTGACTTGATGCCATCTCAGTCTTTTGAAAGATTTACATCCAAGATGTTGAATTGTGAAGCAAATTTTTAGAAAAAGGATCAAAGTTTGCTTTCTTAGTGTCCCAGCTGAGTTGAGGAGAGTCCCTGGAGCTTTTAGATGAGGTTTCCGTCAATCTGACGTTGCTGAGGATTTGTGTTTGTGAAGCTGAAAGCACAACTCTATCTGGGCCTATTGCTGCTTCTATGACGGCATGAAAACTGCCTCCTTTGGCAAAACCTTGTGGGTTTTATTTTTCTATGTGCCATGTTTGGGACTGGAATTTTAGATGATGGAAAGCGTAAATAAAGCTCGGTTAAATAGCACGTTTTGCAGAGAGACCCAACTCATGTTTAAGGAGAGCTTGCTTGGAATTACTTTTAAACATAACCTTCATTGTCTTGAATAATTTATTTCAGTTTGTAAGGAAATTGAGATGCTCTTGCCTGAACACTGGATTGAGGACCAGGAACTACTGAGCTTTAATCTTCTCTCTGAAGCCAAGTCCATCTTTGGCACTAGAAAATCTACTTCTCTTTCTACATCAGCTCCCCCCACCTTTTAAATCCTTATGTTTCAGTTGTTGCAGGTGTGTGTGTGTGTTGGGGGTATGTGTGGAGATTAACCAAATATAGAAATATTCCTTTAAGAGCAAAACATGAACTGGCTTTAAAAATATATTGTTGCTATTAATTTTATGAAGCAGCTGTAAAGTAGATGTTGCTTGGAAAAATCTGGGTTCATTTCTGCTCAGGCTTTCTATCCCTCAATTCTACATCAGTAAAGTGGAAAAAGTATTTGCTATTCAAAGATAAATTCATGTGTGTGTGTGTGTATATGTGTGTGTGTGTGTGTATATATATACAGAGAGAGGGGGGATGCTCATATATTTTGTGTTGGGGGTAAGGTTGAGCCTGGAGAGGGAAATTAACACACACAGCGAATTTAATAATAATTGCAGTTGATTTGCTGTGCAGAAGAGCAATGCAATTAGACCGTATTATGTAGATATGTCTAGTAATATGCAAGCAATATGTGGCACTGCTTATTCACGGAGCTCAGAATTTTAGTCAGACAGCTCTGGGAATATACCTGTCTCCTGTGTATTTGTAGCAGTCTGCAATCCTGTTCACTTTCTGGCCCTCCTGGTAGTTTTCTGTCGGCCTGCCCTTTTTAAAAAGCTCCCGCACATGGTTCCAGATGGGAGGTGTTTTGCTGGTGTGTAACCTGACCTACAGACACACTTTAGGCTTTATTTAAGAAAATAGCTCAGATTTTGCTGGTATTTGCTATAGATGCATTCTTCTGCCTCAGCATGTTCTTCAGTGAAATTGAATGCATCTAACCAGAATTTGAATATTGGCCCTCTTTCTGTGGATTGCCTACAAGGACAGCAGCCGAAGTGTGATCTCTAATGACGTGGAGTGTCACACAAATAGGCTGATTGTACCATGTGTTGGGGAAAGCTTCTCTGTTGAAACTGCTGTTATGATCAGATTCGGTTTGGTGGAGCATAAAAGAGTACAACATACATCTTTTAAGTAACTATTTCCCATTCTCTGATTTACTTTCTCATACTACTCTCCTCAGTTCCTTCCTTCACGTCCCAGAGTTTTACCTGTCCTTTTTAGTGACTTTCTTTCATAGGTGTCTCCAAGCTCCCAGTAGCTACTGTGGGACTGGTGCAGTGGCTGAGTTTTACAGTTTGGGTCTCATGGCTCTTCTCACAAGTAATGAAATGATACCTCTTATCCAGTCAACCTCCCATGCTTTCTCTGTACTTGAAAGCAAGTCTTATCTATCCTGTGAGCCTTGATGGAGTTACTCTGCCTGCAGTTTGATAGCTGTATCCTTCAGGGGAGAATACTGTTTGCGTTCCCTGAGCCCTACCAGCTAAAAGTGTAATAACAGAATTTGGCCTATTTTTTTCCTGTCAAATAGGGCGTTACCAAAGTTATTTTGTGACCTGAATGTTTTCTGTTTCCTAAAATGACGGTGCTTCAGTGTGTTTGGGGAAAAAAATTCAATCTAGCATCCTCTGCACAAAAAGCAGTTGATCTTAGAGTTCCTCAAGAACTCGATATCCTTTAAAGAACCAATATTTTGTATGACCTTATTTTTCTTTTAGAAAATTCCTGATGGCTAGGAATTTACACATACCTGGTACAATGGAAGGAAACATTTTGGCTTCTGAATTACAAAGGAAGGAAGATGGTTCAGTCACTTCTAACAGTCTGAATTGATAGTGAAGAGGAGAGGACTTTCTCAAAGAACTTTTTTTAAGTGAAAACAACCCAAAACACAGCACAATATTTTGTCTCTCTCTACACAGAAAGAAGCAAGGCTGGGCACAGCCCAGTATATACTGTCCTGAACGTGTTGTCGCTGTCCACGTGTCCCCCCGTTCTTTTGATCTTCTGCCTTGAAGTGAGGGTTTGTTGCAGGATTCAGCTGGAGTTTGCTTTGGTATGGTTGTATTTTCGTGGTGCTCAGTGATGTGCGCTTAGAACAATCACTTTAAAATGCTTGAAGTTACGACAGAAAAATTTTATCTGCTCTGTTACTGAGAATTTTGTACTGCAGGGGAAAACTCCTTGTAGGAGGTAAATATTCATAATAGGAATGTAACGCTGTTTGGAGTATCCTATTTTGGCTCTCTGTTTTGAAGAGGTAACTTCGCTATTTCCCTGATTTTTACCCAGACCTGCATTAAAGGCTTCCTTAATATATATTTTTTTCTATTCAGTTGCTATTAGAAGAGGACCTGTCCATGGCTGTGGGATGAACAGATGAAAAAAAGAACAGCTTAACCATTTTCCATTCCAAATTGAGAGTGGACTTGACTTTCCTAACATAAATACACATCTGGATGCATATATAGGAGCGGGATACTTTATTGCTCTTCTTTTTTGTTTTTAAGGAACAACATAAACATTTTTCTAGCTCTTCCTCTGTCTGACTTGGGGGAAAAAAAGGGGCGGGGGGGAGACTCGGTCCCAGCAACCTTCTATTTGATTTTTTTCCCCCTCTAAGTTACTGATAATGTACTTACATAGTGATTCCATTTTAAGAGCTTTAGTCTAGGAATTTCCTTGTCTGATTTCCAGACTTTCCAGAAAAATTCTGCCTTGGCTTAAAGTTTGCACGTGTGAAAGTTCGAGGAAATTGCTTTAGCTTTTGCTAAATGGGGAAGAATTCTGCCAAAATTGGGCTTATAATGAAAGATTAGTTCGAATATGGACAGACTAGTTTCTTCATAATTATTAGGTAATATTAAAATATAATCAGTCTCAGAAAGAAAAAATAATAGGAGTAAATAGATTTTGTTTTGCTTATAAAAATGAATTCTTGTTTCTTCTTGGGCTACGCAAGGGAGTATGATATTAACTCCTCTTATTTAATTTTGTGAGGCGCTTTTTATGTGCAAATTTCCTGTGCATCTTGAATGAAATCATATAAAGGATGAACAAAGAATGAGGGGAAAAATTATAAATGGATCCATGTGACTGCCTCTTCTCTAGACTTTTTTTTTTTTCTCACTTAAGAAGTTGAGAGAGAATTCAGGCCATGCAGTGTTTGTTAAAGCTGATGAAATATCTTTCGCCCTCAGGGTAATTCTTTAATCAATGTTTCTTTATACCATTAGGTCATCTCCTCTTTTTTTATTTATTCCTTTCTGAAGAATCCTTGTTTTGTACATTTTCATGCATCCTGACATTTATTCTTAGAATTATGGTCTGATCACTTCCTCTCTTTCCCTCAAAATTTCTGCCGTTTTATCTATTTTAAGTGCCTAAGCACAAAGATAACTCCGTCATAGTTGTCCCATTTTCCCCAGCAGCTCTCCCCCGCCCAGTGAAAAATGAAAGGTCTCATGGTCTTACAGATTTTCTTTATGCTTATTTTGGCCTATTTGCAACCCAAATACATCACCATGCTATAAGACGGCTCTCTAAGGCTCTTGGATCAATTAAAGGTAGCCCTATTCATTGCCAGTACAAACCTTTGCCTATTAACTCTTTCAAAGGGCATTTGTCATTGCAAAAAGCTGTGAATGCCGTCTGGGTTCATTGATTAAAAAAAGGTATTGTTTTAAGGCTGCTGAATATCTTAATTAGTTGTAATCAGAGGGTAGCTTGTGTCTGTAAAGTGATACAGTTACCTTTCACCTACTTGCTTTATTTTGGGCATTTTTAAAAGGAAAAAAATTTTTAAAGAAATTCTGATTTTTAGGGTCACAGAAGAGTGTATTTGCTGTTCAAACTGTAATTTGTGGCATTATTTTGTAAAGCCAAATATGTAATGTTTTAACCCTGAGTATGTCTCATCGGCCTATGAGCAGCCTTGCAGAGGGTAAGTGCACTGGTGCTGCTCATTGCCAGTTACCATCTTCCCTCCTCCACTCAGAAGTCCAACATCTGTATTCTGGAAGCATAGAAATCCACCCAATTCTGCAAGCAGTCACACGTGTGCTTGGCTCGAGCACATGAATAGTCCTATTAAGATAGAGCGTATACACAACTGTTTGCCAGATCAAGGTGGAATGGAGTAACGTTTTTTTAGACTAGCGGTTTATTTGCCACAAATGTGGTCTCAAACTGTGAAGCTATTTGTGAATTTGTACCAAAACTGGCAAGTTGTTAAGGCTGGAAAAATCTCTCTTCTGCCCTCTCTTGAATCAAAATATTTCTTTAAATGTTTAATAATACAAATCTGTTTGTTTCTTATGTAGAGACCCTTTTGAAAATTAAAATAAACACTTTTCCTTGGGTTTTATGAAAAGTTTTGCTTGCACAATGTTGCTTTTTTGGTTTATTTTGCTGAGAAAACAAAATAATTTGTATTTCCCCTAAAAATTTCACTCAAATCAAATGGTTATTTATGTGCCTGTAATAGAGACGTTGGGATGTAAACAGATCCCTTCCAGTGACATGTCTGAAGGATGTGACAAAACTGACGTGATTTGGCCCTCACCCTCTGGAGATGCGTTCTCAGGGAAGATGGTTTAGAGATGTATGCTTTTTTCCCCCTGTGTGTACAGTATCTTCTTATAGAGAGGAAAAATCACTTGACAGAGAATCTTACACTAAATCGCAGTTTAGTATAAATTGGATTTTTTAGTGCTTGAATAAGATACAGGATACAGTGATAACAGTAAATGGCATTTAATTTGATTCATTATGGAAAGGGGAAAGGGTATGAACAGTGACTTTTGGAGAGTCCCCCTTATCTGTGACAAAAAATCTTTAGAAAATACCCAACAATCTAACCATGTATGTCAAACTGCTTGTGCAGTTTGGTCATCTGGAAAGCTGGGCAGTGTCATGTCTGGGAACCATCAGAGACATGAATGTGAAACACTTGCACTCATCTCGTGGTTTACTCAATGAATTTTGTTACAAGAAGCCCATGTGTGCACCCACAGGGTTCTCAAGGTACCAATGCAGAGTTATGTAAATGTTAGCAGTATTGCATCCAGTTATTTTTCAGTGAATATGTTTTTATTAGATAATAAATGATTTCAGGTTAAAATATATTTGTGATTTTTTTTGGGGTAGCCAAGATAATATATACACTTTCCTCGCGAGATGTTTTTGCTAAACATGCCTAGATTCTGCTTGAAGTACTTCTTGTGAATCCTTTATCTCCATTTTTTTTAGCATCTAAATGCTTCAAAAAGACTGATTAAATTTGTTTTCAACTGACTGTGTAGGTAAGAGCCTGCTATCACCTCCATTTTGTAATGGAGGAAAAAGTTTCTGATTTAAAAAAATCTTAATCCAAGGAAGTGCAAAAACTTAAGGACATGTTGAACTTTTTCTGTGATTTTGGCATAAATGATTCTGTAAAGTCTCTCTGGGAAACTTTCAGATACAAAAATAGAATATAGATTTGAGTTGCAGGCAGTTCCTCTGCCATAGTATTCCTTGCTGCAATATGTTGACATAAGAATTTTTCTTTTATACTTCATAATAAATGTAAAGTATGGCATGATCATATAGGAAAGAGAATTTTTTGTAGTAGTTGATTACTTAGCTCAGTGATTTATACACTACAATATCAAGGTTCTTTTTGGTGGGTAAACTAATGCAGTTTTAACGTTTTTCTTCAGCCTTGTACATTTTCATAGACGTGTGTGGTGCCTTTTCTTTGGGCAGGTGCCTTGGAAATAAATTTAAAGGAATAAATATGCCCATTTCTGCTGTAACTGTGATGTGCATATGTACTTATATATAGTTGTAGCGTGTGTTGCTCTATATAACATTTTTAGGTGTCTGTACAAGTATAAGATGATTTATGAAGTGTGACTCATTTTTCCTTCTCCTCACTGTTCCAGTGGAAGAGCTCAGACTGCGATGAGAAAAACTAGTGCACGTTATTTAGAATTCCGATAAAGTAGGCTGAATAAATTTGTTTTCTTTGTGAGCCTTAATCCTGTGTTGTATTGGCTTCTTGGACATGGCTAATTTATTTGGAATTCCATTCTGTTCCCGACAGCATTCCTGATTAGCAGTTTGATCACCCGGAGCAAAGTTACATACCAGCTTTCAACTCTTGTAATCTAGCAGTGTAATTTTTTCAAATGGACTCTTTTCTTTCCTTCTTTGGCCCAGCTCTCCTTCTTTTTGTGTGCAAAGAGACTTTAAAAATAGGCAAGATAGAATGAAAAATTTGTTCAAAACAAACAATATAGTTTGCTGAATGCCCTGCTTGGGTCTGGCCACAAAGCCTCTGATGTAAAGTTCAAATTGGAATATAGAAACTCCCAAAATCATAGTCAGTCAGATCAGTCTGTGTTTAGTAAGTTTAGTGTTCTGTAACTATTAAAAATGAGATTTAAGAAAGCAAATGGTTAAGGAAAGTCAAAGTATAAAGCCTAAGCTATGTGATCCAACACAGTTTTCTCTTTTCTTTTTTTTTTGATTTAGTATGATAGTGGTAGATCTGATGATTCATTATTACTCACATGGCTTTAAATAGCTTAGAAATTTTTTCTTAAAATTAAACATGTATTTAATAAGGACCTCATTGAATGCATCCATATTTTTGATCATCTCTCTTCAAAGTTTTCAAGACCCCATTAATTTACAAGTAAAGCTTTATAAGGAGTATTTCAAATAATGTAATTTCACTTTTAAATAGAAAAACAAGGTTAGGAGTTGTGCCAGTGCGGCATATGAAATATTAACCTTTCATCACTAATAGAAGATAACAATTTTTTCAATAACTACGTTTTGTGGGTGGCATAATATCATATTCAAGTTCTCTCCATGATCTGTAGTTTGCCAAGGCAAGTTTTGCCTATAGTGGGTTTTAGAAACATTACATACATCTTCAGTAGTTAAGTCTGTCGCATACTAGACCTTGTATGGAAACTGCAGTTGTTACATTGTTCACTCCTCTCAGTTCTGCCTTATGCTGTCAAAATAAATGATGAATGGGAAACCCGTATTTAATTGTAAATAAGAATCAGGTTTTGATCTATTCCCTTTTCTGTTAGGGAGTAGGAGGAGCATTCTTGGACTTAAAGTAGAGGAAATGCAGCATGTAGCAGCCCCATCCACAAGCGTGCAGTCTGCCAAGACATATAGTTATAGATGAGAGGGATCTGGGTTTTCCATCTCATGACGTTTCTTAAGGTTCCAGTCTGGTTTTGTGCGCAGTGAGAAGAAAGTAAGGTTTCAAAGTCAGAGACCTAGGAATAGGCCAAAGATAGGTGGCAACAGCTCTTGTCAAGAGACTCAAACTGTGTTTTTATGCATGAGTGTCTTGACTGTCTAATGTTTTGAAGAACTTGATTTGTCTTTCTATTTTCTTTTGATCATAAATGTTATGGATCTAAAAAACAGCTCTTGAAAAATAGTTCATCAAAGCTGGTACATGTTTTACCAGATTTATGGTTTTGACAAACTGGCGTTTTAGTTTAAACAGTATTTTGTCAAAAAGTAGTAATAAAATTCTTGACTAGCTTGACATGTCTGTCATACCATTTATTCAGCGAAAAAAAAATATTATCCACTGATAAAAGCAGAGCGTTGATGAAATAATAGTTTAGGACTAGATCCGTTCTGTCCCACTGAATTCAGTGACACTTCTTAATGTCACCAGCAAAAATTCAGAGTATTTTTTCAAGCACTAAAATTACGTAGCTAAGATGTCTCTGAAAACTTAGGCAAGTTGTGTACTTTCTCTGAGAGGAAAATGGACGTAACAATTGCTTGATAACAAGCTATTTTTACCTTTGTAACACAAATTCTCAGTATTTATCTGAGACTTGTTTTCCTCTGAGTGACTAAATATTTTTTGTATTTCTATGTTCCTTCACCGTTACATGCACTTTATGGATATTACTTTTCTTTAAATTCATTGGTGCGATTAAATATCATGGCACGTGCACAGCATATTCTGCTGCTTCTAGATCCTATTCTAATCATACTCATGGAGGAAAAAAAAAATCCTAAAAAAGGAAGAGAAATAAGATGTCTACTACTGAGCATTGTAGCATACAGCAGCACGTGGAGCTGACAGTGCAGTGACAACTGCAAAGGTCTCCCCAAGTCTTTTTCTTTACATACAGGTCTCTTTAGGTAATCACTTTTAAGACAGATTTATGAGTTTCATTTTATTTCCTCCTAGTCCCTTCATCCACTCCTATTATTGTTTCTCCTATACTCTTTTTATCTCACTTTTGACTGTGAGGCCTTGAGGATGGACTTGAGTTCTATAAACACTTCTGGTTTTATGCACACTGAAGTTATTCTTGAGACAATAAATATGTATAATTTGAGTTTCTTATTTCTATTATTGTTTTTTACAGTCATGGAAATTGGCATATTGAACTAACTGTAGTGGGATGAGTATGTTTGCGGGGGACTTTCCAGTGGAAAACGAGTGGGGCAGGTGTTTGTACTTTTCTTTGACTCAATGTAAATGTTGAACGATCTTGATATGTGCCTGTAATCATGAGTAATTTGAAGCAGGAATTGACCTTAGAGGACAAAATATTATATTCAAAGCTGTAAATATCTTGATATGACTCTTTTAAAGTGCTATTTTATTTTCAGTGTGATATAGAATGCTTGTTCAGGAGGTTTTACAAATATAAACGGGAGCAAGGTGCCTTTTTCACTCTGATAACTATAGCAGGCACATGACTTTGAGAGAAAAGTGCTGGTCCTGTGGGTGGTTCCCGCCTCCCCCCCCCCTTTATACAGTGAACTGGAAACTTCTTATTAGCCATGCTGACACTTTCAACTCTGCCATTTTCCTTTGCAGATATCCTAACTCTTGGATATGTGGCAAATACAGTAAGTCAAATAACCTATTTTCTAAATCTTTTTTATTTATATTTTGAGATATATTTCAAACTGATGGTTACAGCAGGTGTTATATGATTGTTGTTGTATTGCCTGCTTTTTACTTGTAATTTCATTGGATATTTTAAAATAATTTTAGGAAGATAGTGATATTTTAGGAAGTAGACACCTTTATAATTAGTACTTGAAAATCAGATGTGAAGTCTTTTGTTTTACATTTTAAAGGTCAGTAAGAAGGCATAATATGTAATCTGTTTGCTAAGTAACCCTTCAGTGGGCACTGATTATCGGGACAGTTAATTACCTGATGATAATTTAAAAGCAAAATATTACTTCAGAATAAATACTGAATTTATCTTGGAAATAGTTTTGAAATAGAGAATTTTAATAAGTAGCAGGAGAGTGTAATGGTATTGGCTCTCTGTAAACATATTTTCTAAAGAGATAATGAGTTGAAAAATGATTTTAACAAAATAAACTAAACGGGGAGAGGATGTTTTTATATGCGATACCATGTACATTCTTTGAAAAGGTAAGTCATTAAAAATGATGCCAGGCATTAGGAACGTCTGTTGCTTGGAAAGAAACATTTGAGAAAATTCATCTAATAGTGATTAATATATAGGCTTTACATAGTGCTTTTCCTTAGTGAGTCTCAAAATACTTTACAAAGGTGGGAAGAGTAGCTATCCACGTTAAACTCCTTTTTCTACAATCTAGCTGCAAAACATTTTCATTTGGCATGTAGAATCTTCCTGCTTATGTTATACCATAACTTTTTTTGCATAAGTAAATCTGTCCTAAGCCCAGCTATGGGTGTGGCGGCAGTGGTGGCAGCCCACCCAGTTGTAGATCAGCCTGCCCCGAAGAGAGCCCCGTGCCAGGTGCGAGGGCTGTGCTATCTCCCTGCTGACTTCGATGCCTCTTGGGGACCGCTGGGCATGGCATAGGTGACAGCACTTGTGTGCCTGTGGAGGGGACGCCCCTGGAACAAGAGCGCTGCTTTGTTCCTCAGGCGGCCCTGCATAACTACTGGACTTCTGACCATTAGCAGAACTTGACCTGGACCTTATGGCCAAGATATGGGATATGCTGTGTTTCGTGACAGTCCCATTGGCCTATGTTGAACTCAGTAAAATCCTGCTGCTGGTGTTCAGCAAAGCTGCTACATTATGGGCATCAGGATTGCACTGAGGTAAAGGGAGATGACTGTCACAAAAGATATGTATTTAGGTATGGCCAAGGCAAACCTCCAGAGGTACAGATTTGTGCTTTTCTGAACAAAGGCAGGTATCATTGCTTCAACCATGTTTTACCTGTTTGCAATCACAAATCAAGTGTACCAGTTGCCTGAGCAAGAATGTAACGTAGAGCTGCTGACTGTAGGTTTATAGTGGCTGTATTGATAGAGCCACTGAACACTTCGTCAAGCTATTTCTTCTGCTTAAATCCCTTTCAGAGGAGATGAAGATTTCCTTTCTTCTCATCTATGTGGATGTGGGTCTTTCAAAGAACAGGTTAGAGAAACAGCTGTCAGGAATGATGTAGTTGATCTTGCTTTAGGGCAAGCTGAAAGATCTTTTTGCATCACTTTGATCCTTTCTTTCTATAACTGGAGGTGACCCTACCCCTCCCTCTCCCCCCTTCCTCTCCCTCTCTCCCTCTCCCCCCTTCCTCTCCCTCTCTCCCTCTTCCCCCCTTCCTCTCCCTCTCTCCCTCTCCCCCCTTCCTCTCCCTCTCTCCCTCTCCCCCCTTCCTCTCCCTCTCTCCCTCTCCCCCCTTCTGTATATGCATGTATATATTTGTTCTTTCCAGCCTGCTGCATTTTTCAGCAAAATCTAAACTAGCTGAAGGAAGTAGTCCCTTTAAATGCAGCATCTTTTGAAGTCTGTAGGTATAAAAAGACAGTCATTGTTTGGTGCACCTCCACAAAGAATCCTTCTTAATCCTGATTGTGTGTATTCATGCCTTGGTTAAGCTTTCCCATGCAGAGGAATTTGAGTTGATTCACATTCCTTCATAAATGCATATAGGGTAATACATCAAACTTTCTTTCCTTGTAAGCAGTCTGATCAGTTCTGACGCTTTCTAACTCCATTAAAAATCCTTGTAGTAGTTAAGAGTGCCCATTAGTGTGAGCAAACTCCTGAAGCCCTTTAGAGTATTTGCTTTGCCATGCCATTAAATTGTTTACAGAGCCTGGTGCTTTGCTCCTGATATACAGTCAATACAATTTAGGGAAAAGATGGAGATTTTTTCCTGGTATTGTATTTGTGTTGTCCTATAAGACAAGGTGTTGAATCTCATATGGTTATCCTTGTCAGAAAAATTTTGACTGGAAAGTGGTACTGGAAGAGAGTTTTGAGACTCAGTGTTTTGATATGCAGTTTGGTTTACTGCAGTCTTGAAAATCAGGGAAGCTTTCCTCACACTGTGCTATTACTTGGACAAAGTCCAAGTTATTTCTTTTACTACTGCCCCTTCTTGTTTTTGCCTTCACAGCTCCGCTTGTCCAGTTCCAATTGCTTAAATCCAGGCCCAGTCAATGTATTACTTAAACATCTGTATAAGTTCCTTTAAGTAGTCCCTTCCTGAACTTGGTCCTGAAGTTTGTCATTGTTCCAGCGGGGACTTGGCATCAACTGGGGCTTCAAGGTACTGCTGTACCTATTCTCTGTTTTTAAAGGAAAAAGAATACAAATTTCACAGAGATTTCAGTCTGTGAATCAGACTTTAATCTCTCTTTTAGATGGAAAACCCAGTTTCTGGGGAAAGGAGCTTGCTAGTTGAGTCTGGTTCAAAAAGATCTTAGCAGTTCCAGTAATTACTCATTTCATCAATCCATCTAAATTTAAAGTGAGCTAAACCAAGTTCTTTCCTATAGTGTCTACTTCAAATAATTCTGCTTTACATTTGGACTGCCAAATAAGGAAATAGACCGTAATCTTCCAGGAGTTTCTTTCCCTTTTAGTTCATATAACGCAGAGATTTGCTGTAATAAGAGCCCTTCTTTCTGTGAAACCTGTTTAACATACTGGACTAAACAAACTATCTCCTAAAGAAAGTACGAGCGTTTTTTGTGTGCGCCTTACTCTAGCATTGGCTCTTGAGGACATTTCTGCATTTGTCGTCGTACTAATTGAGTGATGCATTTTGGACAGCTTCTGTGTTCTGATTTGTTTTGTTGTGCTTTTTTCTCCCTCCCTTCTTCCCCTTTTAATTTGTCTAGGCAAAAAAAAAAAAAAGCCCCTCCAGTGTTGTTTCCTGCAAAGACCATTCTTAAGAGCTCGTTGGACAGCGCAGGGCTCTTGAAGTGATAGCTAATTGGTGAAAGAAAGACCCTGATTGTCTTGAGGGAGCTGGAAAGTGCTGCGTGTGCTGCTGAAAGGGACTAGGGAGAAGGTGCCTGGTTTCGCTGAGCAGCTGCTGCTGGAGATGTTTGGAGATTACATCAGCATTGGAAAAAAGGGGCAAAAAAAAAAGTCCAACTTCACAGAGACGGAGTTTATGGAGTTTTTTTCCTTTCCAAAGGTCTTCTGACAATACTGTCATTGTCAATATAAGAGTTGTTAATTCTTTATGAATAGCACATGGGGCCTCTTGACTAAATAGTACGTTACATGTCCCAAATCTGTCAGCTGGACTCTTCTCTCACATGCTAGTGAGATCACTTTGATTGGAATGTTACAGGAATTGCTGGGCTGGCCACACAGCGCTGAATACCGCATTATATAATTAGATCTCCTAGTGTATTTTTTTTTTTTTGCATTACCTCATTATTCTAGCTTAAACATGGAATCAGTTCTTTTGATGATTTTACTAGTTGTAATTATATTAATACGATTCATTTTATGGTCCTGTCTCAGTGCTTATATAGATTATAAACTGTCCCGAAGGTTTCCTGACAAGACAAAAGTGGACTAGGAGACTTCAAAAGGCTTATTCAGATTTGAATTGACAATGGAGAGAACTGAGCAAGGTAAATGGAGTTAGAGCAGATTTTACCTTGGGATCTGATGAGAGAGAAATGACCTGTTGAGACTACAATTCAGTGAAGATTCTTCAGCAGGCATCATGCTGATGGGGTAGGGGGAAAAACACAACAACTGATTGAGTCAAATGACTCCCTATCAAACGCGAGGACATGAATTTGTTGTTGGGAACAGGCTTGTGGACTTTTGCCAATTCAATGATCCGGACAAAGCTGGAAGAAATCCTATTATTGGGCAGTTCAAGACTGCCATTGGCCCAGTCTTGATAAGTGAAACGTGATGGCTTACTGCCTGCTGGACAAGCTGCTGATCTGCATGTTAAGATGTCAGCTGCAGAGCCTGCCTGTATGCAACAACTGAGTGCGCCTGAATGAATATGAAGATTACTGGCCCAGCTCAGCATCCATGTGTCACACTACAGACTTGCAGAAGAAGTGGGATTTTACCCAGTTGGCTGATTTGTTACTGAGTTCCTCTTGTGGTTCCTCCTAGTCCGTTGTATCTCAAAGTGACTGAACATTTTAACTGACTATAATATGATGACTATTTGTATTTGTTGTCAAGTGACATGTCTGAGTAATAGAACTAGGTGGACACCATCAGTGATTTAGTCACTGGAATGATCTGTTCCAGGAAAAACAGATTGGTGCAACAACGAGTGTCTGGCTGACTCTCGCTGTGCTTCAGCAGTGCAGAGGGGTGGGGGCACGTGGCAGCATGGCATGCAGTGAGGTTTTTAGTCCTAAATCCCTACAGAGTAGTTTCATTTCCTTGCCTTTAATAAGGAGCTAAATAGACTGCTAAAGGATTTGACTGCTCGCCGAAGGCCATAGTGACTTAGGATTTTTTGGTTAAGCCACCTTGCAGAATGAGATGGGTGGCTCCAAATGGACTGTCTGCTTTGAAATGGACATTACACTAAGTCAGACATCCACAATCTTACTGCATATGCAGCACAGATTAACCTCTGCTTTTAAGCCATCTATTTTTCTACAGTAAGGGTAGGAAAAATCATATGGCCTTGCCTGAGAAACAAAATTGAAATGCAGTGTCCTTGGCTCAGTCACCTTAAAAAAACAATGTCCTGGCTGGGTTGATAATTTTCTGTGTCATGTAAAAGTGAAGGCTGCCACTTCATAAATTGGCTTCTGCATCTCTTGATAGCTCACGTAATGATACCAGAGTTCAGCCTAGGTAAAAAACCACAGCATTCCCATAAAGAGTTTCTTGCCCACTCATGACTCTCATACTCCTACAGGCTGTCTGTCTCTTTAGTAACTGTTAATCAGCTCTTATCATTCTGTCTTTTGAAGCCTCCTAAAATTCAGGCATGAGAGGTTGTATGGGCTTGTGCTGGAAAACACGGTAAGTGTCAGCTCAATTGATCTCAGCCTCAGATTTTATTTGTGGTGGATGACTGATCTACAAAACAGTCCATGGTGTCTGAAGATGCACATTACTGGCTTGAAATCTAGCCAGTCCACAATAAATTAAATGTGGACTTAACTAACCCCCCTCCCCCAATCAGTTTTTGTGGTTCCCATTTTTCTGACAATGATTCTGTCCTTTTTTTGCTCCTCAGCACCAGCAGACCACAAAGGGAAAGTGGAATGTTGTCTACTCGATGTGCAGACATACCTTTGATAAGTAGCTGGAAAAATAGAAACACTGACCCATTTTTCTTCTTTCCGTTGATCTTTGCTATTCTTAGTGGTTGTATGCATGTCTGTGAGGAAAACAAAGTTTGTAGATAAGTTGATAGCTTCTTTGGAAAAAAAAAAGTTGTCTATTGTCATCCTTTCTTATTATTGTATTTAAATTATATCTGACAGTGTCATATTCATACTAACCATGTAAAAAAGTGGATATAACGAAGGTACAGGTGAAGTTGTGGATTAATGCCTTAAACGTTTGGTGATATATTGACCTGACGCTGATTTGGGATTTGCATCCTTGATTCCTTTATCGCTGCAGAAGTGTATCTTGCATTTTCCATGCAAGTAAGAGATCATGGTCTTGTTATGGGCTTTACTCTTACACAGGCCGGATTTGCATTGACCTCCGTGGCATAGTTTGTAGGGCTGGTGGGGGGGAATGGTCAGAACTTTATAATGCATGACTTACCCTAACTGTTCTCTTTAATGACCTCAGGGAAAAAAGAGGGCCAGTAGTGGGTGAACTTGCTGATTTGTAGGAATAATGAATAGTAGATATATATCCTTTGGACAACCGCTATTCCAAAAGTCAGCATTGGCCCAATATGGAGAACAGTCTGGCAGTGGGCCAGTTCTGTTTGTATTTATCTGCTTAAATCCCTTAATTTTGGCCTTAGAGGGGTTACATAGATTTCACTCTGATTGTAGGAATGGTGTGGTTAATACTTGATGTAATGTTGCTCTGTATCCTATACAGACAAAATTGGCTGCAGCACTGAAGAATTTATTAGAACATTAAAGTTTTGAGCCCCATATATTTCGTTTAATAAAAATCTATTTATTTTGACAACAGAAGTTATTTAGATGATTCAAATACCCTTCGTAAAAGATCTCATTGCCTAGTAAACTCCATATGCATTCAAGGTAATTTTAATAGCATCTTGTTTAATTTCTGCAGATGCATAACTTTTTGTCCGGTGCTCCTGGACTTTTTCAAAATGGGAGGCCATACTCTTTAGAGACACTATGAAATTAGAGCTATCTCTTTTTGAGTGTGCAAAGTATAAGAGAAATGAGGATTTTCTTTATTCTTTTAAGGATATGCCTGTTCTCTTTTCATGGAGATAATAAAAATCTAGGCCCTGTAAGAGCTGGTTGTGGTGTGACAAAGTTGTGTATCAGTGTTTCCTGCCACGCTGCTGTGGATGCCCAAACTAAGAGAAGTAATGGGACCTCCAGAGCTGAGGGAAACCACTTCACATCTTGGGTCGGGCATTGAGTCTCTGCAGGGTGCTGTACGGCGTTGCCTCAATAAAACGGCCGTGCTGGCTGTGCGGTGGCACTCCCAGCCCTGTTGTTGTTGCGTGGTGTCTGTGCGCACCGTGACGGAGAGCAGCTGAGGTGGGCCTGGGCCCTCTCTCTCAAGTCGCAGAGAGCAGAGCGGGTTTGGGGAGCCGTCCTGGCACTGTAACACAGCTGCCTAGGGACTGCTCTGTGCCCCCAAAAGAGGTATCCAGAGCGCAGTGATCTGGCACAGATCACAGCATCCTGTGGTCCTGCAGAGTGGTGCTACTGATTGATTTACCCTGTTGTACTCTGATTTAACCATAATTTCTTTTCTCCTTCAGGGAAATACTGTATAAACATAATGTTGAAAAAGGTTAAAATATTATTTTTAGTTGAAAAGTTGGGTGGTGCCTGTCCTCACAAGTTGTGTTTTTTTTGTTTTTTTTTTACAAGACAGTGTAGTAAAAGACAAATTATGGAGAATAACTGCTTTGTGCAAGTACTTGTACTTAATTTAGAATCCATCTTCAAGTCCGTATTTCAATGGAAGTTTGACAGGATTGGCTGGAAATCACTCTAGAATCTGTTAAAATTCAGTCGGTTTCAGGTTGGCATTTAAGCAGCTACTTATACCCCACTGATTTTGTTCATGTTTAAGCATGTATGTAAAGATAAGCATGTGCTTAACAGCTGCTTAGAATTATGGATAATGTGAATGAAGACTCCAGTTATGGATACCCCTTCAAGAGAAGAAACAAAAGTATGTAGGAAGAAATGGAAAAACAATGGCAAAATACTGTGATGATTTTCAGATTCCTTACTAATGTACAAGTAATTGTAATTATATAGATGAATATCCATTGCATCTAAATATATTCTGTATATATTTATTAATTTGTATGATTAATATGCTACACTATTCTGTATATATTTATTAATTTGTATGATTAATATGCTACACAGCAACTGAAATGGCAATAAAACCTATTGAAAAGAACACTTTCTGCTTTAGGACGTTATCCCAAAGAGCCTCTGTTCTATTTTTTGAAAAGCAAATTTTTGTAAATCTGGTGATGGAAATAGTGATAGATGTTGTCCCAAACTGTGTTTGATACTGTGCTGCTGTTCTAACCAACACCTAACTTTGGCCTATTGGGTCAGTACTAAAAATAGAGGTAATTACAGAAACTTATAAGCCACCTACAATGCAGTTAAAAAAAAAAAAACTCTAATATTGCACTATTACTGAGAAAGATTTTCTGTAGTGTGACATGATTTCTTGATACAAATGCATATAAATATATGTATAAAAATGCTATAAGTACATATTTATATAAAATAACAGATAAGCAGACAAACATGGGCCCATACGATGAATGGGTGCTGAACTGTTACTATGACATTTTAACTATGTTTCTTAGGTTTATAGGATTATGTTTTGTTTTGGTTTTAGCCAATAATTTGAACAAAAATATGAGTCAGTATGTAAGCATTATTTCTAATTTTGTGACTACCTTAGGAAGGTTATTATAACGGCTCACATCTGAATTTCCTCCTGTGTAAAATCAATGTGACAATAAAGATTTTTCTTACAGATGGTATTAGGGTAAGTTTTTAAGTGTTGTACCACATTTATGAATGTCGGCTATATACACTTGGCTATAAGTGTAAACAGATGCGTGTGTGGGTATGTGTAGGCACGTATATGCACATAATTTTTTATATGGAAATGTTCTTGATATTTTAATATCTTATGATAACAACCCTTCCCACTTTGTTATGCTATTCAGTCTTGTATAGGTCTGAAAGAAAAATGGCTAAGTTTAGCAGCTTAAGTAACTGAGCTTGCAAAATGCCATTTGTGTTAATGCATATTAAGACTGTTAATTTACAGTGGCCGTTCTCCTGGTACCAGTGCTACTAGTGTAACCAATAAACAGAATTTGCTCCCAAACCACATAGCCATTTTCAAGTTCCACAATTGATACTTTGTGATTTTTTTTTTTCCAGGGCTCAGACTTCCTGACCTGTAAAAACTCAACTGATTGTGAATATCCTGTCTTCTGCAAATGTAATTGCTGTCTGACATTCTGTAATGTGCACAAAGTTGGCGTTATGGACTGCATTATGGTATGGAGAACTAATTACAGATAAGCTCATGTTTTGATGAGCATGTAATTATATTTATTGATTAAAATAAATCTACAATTTTATTTTGCAGTGTCATTACAATGGCATCCACTTAAACAATTACTGTCAAACCATGTAAACCCAACTGCAGTAGGACTCCCTTAAATGGATCTGGCGATGCAACAGGTGCTCTAATTACTTTAGGTAGGTCCATTACAGCAAACTCTGGAGTGGAGAAGCCGAAGAGACAAGTAAGGATACAATTATGTTGACTCTTGCAGAAGGAATCTGAACAGCTGGGGGCCCCGTGGCTTGTCTGCCAACTGCTTACAATGAACTGCCACACCACAAAGTGTAAGGCTCGGGGGAAATCTTATAACTGGCTAGCACTGCTGCCCTGGTTTGTACACTAAGGCACAGCTCGAGGGAAAGGAAAAATATTGTTAGAATCTCTCTAGATTCATCAAGTCATTGGACTGTAGGACAGTTAAAGGGCAGAAGCCTTATCTCAGTTATGCTAGCAGAAACCCTGAGTAGCTTCATAAAATGCATTTTTCATGCTTGTCACCGAAGTGAGTGACCTTATAGTGTGGCCCTTTGACTCTCAGCATAGGCAGGGCTAGTAACACCATCTCTTATTAAGGCTGCCAAGCACTTCCAGTTCTAAGGCCCTATTTTCAGCTGTTCAAAACTTTTTCAAAGTAGCTGTTCAAGCTAGAATTTTCCATGTTGCTTTGGGTGTCGGCCTCAGGCTGAATTCTCTTCAGAAAGTTTCAGCCAGAACAGTTTAACCTCTTCCAAGAACAAGGCTAGAGAAAAATACATTGTTTTACTCATGCTAAAAAAAAAAAAATCACTACCAATAATTTTCTTTGAAAAGATGTAGTCCTCCCGTTCTGGGATATGAAATTTGTCTGAGGCTTTGGTTTTTTTTTTTTTTTTTTTTCCTCCTTCCCCTATCAGGGATATGAGACCCTTGTTCACATGAAGGAAACTACCTGCTTCAAGTTGTGGGGGGACTAGACCAGATCTGATGTAGGGAAATGAGGAGGGCAACGAGGATTAGGAACCTGATTGGAAAAAAAGGAAACTCGAATGAGGCTTAGATGGGCAGAGGGGGAAGACGGGCCTGCACACAACTGATGCTGGACTGAACCATGTAGGAAGACTGGCACTAACAATGAGGAATAGAGATAAGAGGGATGAGAGCTGCTGGTGGTGGGAATCAAAGACCGTTCAGGCAAAGAGTCTCGGACAAAGAAATTACAGGATGCTGAGGGGGAGTTGAGGGAGGCTGTGCATATTGATCTGAAAGGGAAGAGCAGCGTGGCAGGGAGAGCAGGAATAAAGTGCATAATAACACTGAAACCAGACCAGGCAGTAGGAGATTAACATTGACACTGGATATAAGGGCTGGAAGTGAAACCCAGGTGGAAGTGGGTAAATGGTTACCCAAAGGCCGTGCTGAGGCAGGAGACAAACTGCATGAAATTAGAATTGTTTGTGCTAGGAGACAGGGCAAAAGCATAGGCTGGGAGAATATACACATGCATGGTGGAGGCTAAAATGGATGCTAAGGCTGAAGTTGGGAGGCTTGGATTTGCTGAGCAAAGCAATTTGATGTGGAACAAGAAGACGAGGTAACTGCAGAAGGATGTGCTCCTCATTGCAGAAGTAAAGGGGATGGGACTAAGACGGAGAACTAGAAATAGGTTGGGAATGGCAGGGCCAAAGGAACAAGGGCTGCATACAACGTCTGCTAGGCCATCACCCTTTAAAACTGATATAAATCCTGGGGCTAAAGCTTCATTGTTCTTTCTCCACCAGCAAATTTCTGTGAAAACTACTGTCAAAAATTCCTCCTTCCTAGCTACTACAGAGTGCCTTGGAGCTGTGTGCTCCCGTTTTGCTGGTAACATATGGAAGTGTCAATGCGGAATTAGGTGCTAAGCTTTTACAGGGCCTTATTAATACAATGTAGCAAAGTCAAGCACTGAGACCGAGACAGTGACAAAATTAAGGCTTTCTGTAAAAATTATGTTCTGCTCCCTGGGCATCATGATAGTCTTAAACTGCATTTTTGTACAAGTTCCTTATCATTTATTGCACAGGTAAAATGCTCTGGGGTTGAAGTTTGCAGGACAAATGCTTCGAATGTTACAGAAATTAGAATATGGAGTGTGAAAGACAGAGCTTTGTGAAGACTAAGCTAAGACTAAGTATTGAAATCATGAGGAAATTGATTTCATCTTCTCCTGCCACTGAGTTCTGAGTGAAAACACTCAGAGATATATGCTTATGTGCCAAGCACTTACAGGTGCAGATTAAGTCATTTTAAGTCATTTTAACATACTGGTACATAACATAAACTAGTGCATCATAAACTGGTACCTAATGCAAATACACTGAGAATTCAATTCCTGAAAATCTGAAGTGAGACACCTATGATAAGCAGATGCTAAAAGACTAATTCTTCTGTGCCTTGATTTGTTATTGCAAAATGAGATAACAAGGATATTTCAAAAATGTTAATATATGCAAAACATATAAGCATTAAAGGCTATTCAAGAGGAAATAAATTATTCTTGTGCAGGGGACCATACATTGGCAATGAACAAAACATGAGAACTCAATAAGCAAGTGCTGTCCATCCTGTCCACTGAACGTGGCAAGACTCCCATGGAAGAAATAATTTACTTGGGAAATGAGTATTTAAAAAATAATGGAGGGGAAATAGCTCCTCCTCCTCCCCTTGTGTGCTAGAAGAAGTTTCTAGTTGTTTCTATCTAATCTAGCAGTGGGCTCTTAACACTCCCAGTTCAGTTAAGCTACTCAAGGGAGATGAGCACAGGGATATGTTCTGTTCAGTTTAGTTTCTAGGTTCAGTTCCCACTTTAAGTGTGCAATAGATGAGATGCTTCCAGCTCAGAGATGCAAATGCTCTGAGTGCATGTAGAAGAAAAATGTAAGGAGAATTAAGGTTGAAAAGGGAGATATCCATAGCATTTAGGTGTATCTGGGAGGTTTCTAGCTTTGTACTATTACAAATCCAGGTGGCCTTGGACACCTGGATTGCATATTAGTGGTGGGTGTGTGAATCCTTTTATTGAATGAGCCCAGATGAATTTGAAGGCCAAGTCCCATATTTACAGGAATGTCTGAACTTAAGACCAGCCTGCATGACTTAAGAGGCCAAATTCCAAAAGTTTCGGCTGACTCCTTTTTGAAAAATAGGCTTAGGCCCTGAAGGTGGTGAAACAGCCTGATGATTCTTCATCAGTGTTTCTAATTGACCATTCGTAAGGTGAATAGTCTCTTTTCTTTCATTTTAAGAACTTAATAAATTTAATTTTTCTTCACCATCTAGAGGTGGATATTTCTCCTCCTTAGTCTTTATGTTAAGACAAATTCATGGAAGAAGGATCCATCAAGGGCTATTAAACATAGGCTATCCCTATGTTAGATTGTTGAATGATGGGAGAGGGTATTAAAGAATCATCACTGTTTGCTTGTCCTATTGTTATTCTCTTCGTAGACATTCACTGTTGATCATGATGGGACAGAAGGTACAGTGTTAACTGGACCAGTGATCTGATCCAGCACAGTGTACTGGTCCATGACCCTTCCCTTGCATCTGAAAAAAAGGAATCTGTCCATTAGATTTTTTTAGAATTGGCCAATGGGATGGATGCTTTCAGAGGGGCAGGAAGAACTAGGTTCTACTGTCTGTGTCCTCAAGAAAGTGATATCCTGTTGAAAGGATGAAGAGAAAGATGGCAGTCAGAATTATGAGATACTGGAAGACTCGTGACTTTAAATTAGTATCTTCTGCACCAACCCCAGGGCCAGGCACTTCCAGTAGCATGGCTGGTAGTTGATGAGATATCTCTTTTTTTTTTTTTTTTTGTCTGTGCTCACTAGCTGTTTCTTTAGACATGCTTTCTTTGGCATACATCTCAGACCGAATATAGAAACTTCCAGATTTTCAGTCCCTGCAAAATGTCTCCCACCACACCTACATTTAAAAGGGCGCAGGATCTAGTTAGCTAATTTGTTCCTAGGCAGTTAAACTACTTTATGTGAGCTCCAGACTACAAAGTAGATTTAACATACCGTTTTAGGAATATGACCAGTGTTGTATAGGAGGACATGTCTGTATCTGTCTCAGAGTGATAATCTAATTGGAGGTCGTCCTTTGTGTAACCCTGCTAACATTTTAGGTTATTTTGGGAAACCCTGTGGACCAAGTACTATGGAATGCAGTTAGGAAAAACAGTATTTTCTCAAATATTTCAGATGTGGAATATTTATTTTGTAGCCAGAGAAACTTGTTTTGTTGCCAAGCAACTGACCATGCGCAGGATCAACTGCCAGCTGTACTTGAAAAGAGGAAAAAGCCCAGTTACCTCTCCTCAGTCTGCATGTGATCATATAAGCATTTACAATGCAGTGAAGAGTAATTTTTAAAATAAAATCTATGCTACAGGATTCACTGTGAATAGCCTCTGGTCAATGATGCCTTTCCCCTCCACCTTCCCCCAAGTCGTGTGTAATCACCATCAGTAACCAATAGAAGAAACCACTAACATTGGTGCTGGAAAACAGGCCGCTTTCAGAAGCGTTCCATTCTGAGGTCTGCTTCTCCAGAGCCCTCAGTAATAGAGTTTGGTCTTTAGCTCTTTGCTGGGCTTCTGGTCCAAAATCAGGGCAAGGTCCTTAGGTAAATCTCAGAATTCTGCTTGGATTATTTTATTGATTTGATACGTTAATTTGAGCAGGCCTCCATTGCACAAGTCTGTTGAGTGAAAAGTAGCTACCTGGGGAGTTTTCTGTTTTTACAGAAGCCTGTCTGTTGTATAGTGGACTTAACTTGAGAACAGTGAATAGAATCATTCTGGATTAACGTTGATGTTACTGAAGTTCATTCCCTGCGGTGGTTACGCCTGTAACGAATGCTTCCACCTCTGCTTCTGAATTGGTGCTTTAATCGGTCAAAACAATGGACTGCCCAGTACTCCTCTGGGAGTTTGCCCACCTGGGCAAACAGGAAAAGGGGAAAAATAATGTTATTTAGTAAGAATCAGGCTTGTAGCTAAGTCTTACAGAGAAATGAGTTGAGAAACTATAAAAGCATACAAGACAGACCTGTGAAATTTGAGGGTTTGTGAGGAGTCTCAGCGAAATTTTGGAGCTCTTGGTGGGATATACGTGTACTGCTTCTCATAGCGTGAATCTTTTTTGGTTTCTCAGATCCATAAAATAGTTGTTTATCTGCATTTCCAGTGTGTATTAGTTTATCTGTTCTTTGGTGTGCCTATGGTGTACTGCAATGCTTCGCTGTCAATTTGGAGATAATTGCTTGGATTTCTTCTAGGAGAGCACAGATGTCAAATTCTTGTATGCTTTCAAGCACTAAAGGAGCTTGCCTGTGAGGCTGCTGTTCAGTCTCCTAAAGCTTCCTCTCCAACCTTGCCTCTTCTTTCCACCCCATCTTCCTGCTTCAGAATAACGTGTGTCGGTTGACCTCATTAAGCTGTCAAGGCTCCACATGGTGGCATTGCCTACGCTGTTTGTCATCACCTCTTGTGCAGTTTGATCTTCAACCACTGATGGAGACTGACTATATGTGCACATTAGTTTGGTTAATTTCTGTAGCCACAGATGATTTTTTATTATAAAGTTACATGAGGTATTTTAGTGGCTCTTGTAGATTGAATGCAAAGCAGTAGTAGTGGATCACTTCAGAATCACTCTATTTCAGGTTTTCTTCAATGAGAATGATTATTATTCTTCAACAAGGCAAGAAAAGATATCCTGAACATGACGATAAAGATGCTTAATGCATCCCTGGTGTTTTGGGGGGAATCAATCTCCTCCCAGTTTTCCTCATTGTGCTTTTGTCTACTTAAGAGTATTGTGTAGCTTGTATGCTGATGAGTTTGATATTTTTATTAAGTTAATTTTATTTGGGAAAAGTTTTTAGGCTTCAGGCTGGATTACAAAAAATTATAATTATTCAAAATGTAGATTTCCATTGTTAAAATGGCTAAACTTAACTACTGGTGCAAGCTAGTGCATGAATGTCAGTGATGGACTCAGTTTCTCTCATGAAAGTGTTACTGTAGTATTATTGGCAAGAAGATAAGATCAGCAGTCCGTAACGACCCCTGAAGTGTTTAACTTTTTGATCCAATTACATGCACAAATGCATATATGCAGTTTACAGGCTGTAACATAGGTTGGAAAAGTTTCCAAAGAGCAGTGCTGAACAGTGTGAGATTTCTCCTAAATATAATGATAATTTTTGTGATATTAGTCCCTGTGAGTCTTAGACCGGCAATCCTCTCTGTTAAGCCCTCCATATGTATGTGAAAAAAGAAAAAATGTGCACTTAATAGTATTTTTGTTCGAGTATCTCAGGCTCTGAAAACATTAGATCCTGATGTATGAGCTGCAGTGATACTGAAGTTTATAGTCTCCAGTGAGTGCTACAGTGGAGTCAGCTTCTCTACTCTTTGCTAATGAATTATTAAGGACAGCTTGTTGCAGTCCTTATGTGAACAATATCAGTGAAAAGATGATCTTATCTGTTGTCAGCTATTTCCTGACATTTACTTTCATCAGCAGAAATCCTAACGTACCACAGGCTGTATTTTAAGTAGTTACTTATACCAGACATAAATAGCATCTCACAACAGTATTGTGTTGCTGATGGTGGTAGAATTATTTCTGATCCAGAACAGGAAGTAGTTCTAGGAGGATGGAATATTCCTTCCTTCCATTCAATTCTTTTTGTAAAACAGGAGATAGAGTTCCCCAGATTAAATGAAATGTTGTCATATCTATGGTATGTACTAAATATCAAAATTTTGGGTAAGGCATTTTACATCTTGACCTTAATAGTATAAGTATGTGCAGAGTTTGAACCTCTGCTTGATAGCTAATAAGTTAAGAACCTGTTTGCTCCATTTGTGTAGATATTAGAACTAAATGAACACTAAAGAAAACATGACAATATTTTTAATAATGTTCACGATATTTCAGTGTATTTTCTGCAAACATTTGTTCACCAGCAAAAACAGCGGGAATCTTACAAATAATCTGCTGATTGTGGTTGCCTAAAGATTCAGTCTGGAAACACGGTTCAGCCATTTTGAAATCTTCCCTCTAAGCGTCACATAGGTGTGTGATGAGGGAACAGAGGCAATACTGATTTTGCTGTCCAGTCGTATAACAAGAATAACGGCTGGTTAACGTTCCAGTTTGGTGTTTTGCTGCAAACCCACAGTCAGAAATATGATTGCATTTATTTTTTACTAGGTAGTTTGAATTACAGGCATGATAGGTTTCATAAGACGGGGAACTGTGTACTCCCTCTTTTGATCACAAGAGCTATTAAATACATTATCAGCTGAAGCTTGCTTCCCCAGCTCTGGTATGTGCACAATATAGTGACTGTGGTATATTACGTACAATTTTGTTTGAAAACCTTTTGTACCTTGCGCTCTGTACGTGCTGTGGCTGCTCAGAAGGTCATTATTAGTCATTCTGGCCCTGGTTCTTGGCTACGCTTTAGTTAGTTTGCACTGGTCTACTGGATCTATACGGTGAAAGATTATCTATGAGCAAGGAAATCCTTTGCTGTCACACTGTTGCCATAACAGTTCCTGTGCTACATAGGATGCAGAACTATAAGCAAAGG
This sequence comes from Struthio camelus, assembly GCF_040807025.1. Classification (NCBI taxonomy): domain Eukaryota; kingdom Metazoa; phylum Chordata; class Aves; order Struthioniformes; family Struthionidae; genus Struthio; species Struthio camelus. The sequence continues at coordinate 32,252,219 of NC_090946.1, forward strand.
AGTATGGTCAAAACATCCCAACAATGCCCGAAAACTGCAATAGCCCTCAGTCACTGACAGCTGACGTAAAGCAGAACAGCTCTGAAGATGCTTCACTTTATGTTAGGGTTTGACCTGGCTGATAGCCAGTCTCACGGTCTGGGGAGCCCCGGTTGTGTCTACCTACCTTGGCTCAGCTCTGGACTCTTTTTGTACAGTTTGAATGCTACTGAGAGCCTGGCTCAGTGAGTGCGTGCTGGCTAGGCTGACTCTCATTTTCTGAGTGCTCATGTGTGTTGCATGCACGTTGCTTAGGCTGGGGGCTGTGATGAATACATGTATAAGCTATAGCTGGCAAGAGCGCAGCTTGCCAGAGGAAATATGAGTGAGTCAAGTACTAGAAATGTGCTTTGAGACTTCTCATGGTTTGCAGATATTACTAACCACATGTCTTACAATAAAACTTACTGGTGCACCTCATGCAAAAACAATATTAAAGCATGTATCTGCTGAAGCTCTACTATTTTTTTCCAGGATTGGAAAGTACATAAGTGTTTTTATTTTCCATAAAAGATAGTGTTCAAGGGTAGCAATAGTCCATTAACAGACCTTTGCAGTTACTTGTTCTGCCCTGTTCTCACTTTTTTTGCCTCTTCTACTGAGGTGCGAAAATGGTCTATGCAGCCCTAACAGTCACCTGTGGAATAGTTAGAGCAAAGTGTAATATTCTGAGCCTCCACTTTCCCAAGGCTTCCTGAAGGAGTCTCTGTTTATCGTTCAGCCTGCAGTGCCTGTATTGAGTTACACTAGGAATGTGGAAAGCTATATGGGAAAATCTGTCAGGCTGTGAAAAGATCTTAGGCTTTGAAATTTTATGGACCACGCTTGCTAATGCACATTCCATATTTCAGAGTGTCTGGCTGCCCTCAGTCCTTGTAAGGGTGTGACGTACATCTTAGAGCGTACGTGCATGTTTGTTACAAGCACGACTGAACTGATGAGCAAGGCCACAGACCTAGGGAGTTACGGGGAGAGGAAGTCCCACTAGAGGATAAATTATAGTGACATCTACTAGCGTTGGCACAGTTAAGGGTCATTCACCATTTACAAACCTGATCTCTAATATGGTTTGATTATCAGTATAACTCCTCCACAAAAGACTTCTAGTAAAATCCAAATTCAGGTGTGGGGTCTATATTTTTCCTAAATACAAATCATTGTGAAAGACTGATCTACAGGTTAGATCTTCAGCTGCTAAAAATCAGTTTGATATTCAAAAGAGGATATGGTTTCATCTATTTCAGCAGGACCTAAATTTGAAAGTCGTCAAGCCCCATTAATAGGACTTCGAGTATGTTCAGTTGCATATCTGTAACTACAGTGCATGTGACATGTGCTTGGTAAAATAAAACAGAAAATTCAATTTGCTCCTGAAACTATGCTTTGCACACACGAGCTACTGTACAAACAGTTTCAAAAGCCTAAAACTGTGGACTGTACTGAAGAGGCTTTTTTACTTATTTTTAACTTTGATTTGTCATGTAGGGTTACCTACATGTCCTGGTAAGATAATAATAATTAAAAAAACACCCTAAAAAAAAAATCAGTAACATGAGGATATGGAAGCACGTTCCCAATTAGAAAGCTGCAACAAAACATAATCGTTAACATGTTTTCCTCTTTTTCCCTGTCTGCTGAATCTACCTATCAAGTTAGTCAGCTTCCCTGACTATCTGTTCAAAGGTTGGGATTTGCTGTATGTACAGAAGAGTTAACACATTGGATCATTTATATATGCGTGCTTATGGAAAGGGAGGTGTAAAACTGAAGGAGTTTGTGTATACGGTCAAGTCCATTAGTGTTTCTATAAAGCAGGCGACTCCAGGTTTGGGAATGCAACATATAGGCAAAGTCAGTTCCCTGAGTAGGCAGATGCAAAGCCATTTTAGGACTTAATATATTAAAACCAAGATGGTGGACTCCACTCAGAGGACAGTTTGTAGCTATTCAACTTATTTTCAATGATGTCCTGTGGTTTTAGGGAGATACTTACTTAATAAGCATTCCTCCACATATGTGTAGAAGATAGTTTCCCTATTGGATGAAATTCTGTGACCTGGCTTATGCAGATCAGACCATATTATCATAATTTGATTGGTAAATTAATGACAATATATTTCTTGAGTACTCTGGCTTCTTTTTCAGTAGCTTCCTGTTTTAAACAACAATACCTTATAAATTACTAGGTTTTTCTTCACCCAGAAAAAAAAAAATCTGATCCATGGCAGCCACTGCTCCCATTAGAAGTCATGGCATAGAATAAAACTGTGGTCCTTGTGAAGGACCATGGATTTCACCCATGTTTCCTGGATCGGTATAGGCCGCTTTGAATCCCCAGTAACACCTAAGCTTAAGCACATAGGTTCATGGGTTGCATTAAGGGGTGATGGATTAGAGACACCTTTCCCTGACATTTTTGTTGTTTTATTGGGCTTATATCCAGACCTTAGTGTTATGCAAACCTCATACTTTTTGTTTAAAATATGAAGCAAATACATTGTGAAAATGATATATTTCCAAGTGATTTTGTCATCAGGCAATTAAAATATCATGTGCTATAAACATCTCTAAGACTCTATGGATGGGAAAGTTGCCAGTTTCACAAGTCACATTGCCTTCAAAAGTACAATGAACGTACAGTACTCTGAACAGCCTGGAAAGAAAAGTCATTTTCCAGCTCTTAGAATCTTTTTTTAGCTTTTTGCAGTGCTCTTAAGTCAAATTCTGATGATTCTAAGGGCAGAACCATTAAGCACCAATGATTCGTCAGTACTGGCATATTTAAATTCCAGACAACACACATGAACCTGTGCTTAATATTTTAATTGCACACCCAAAATGCTTTTAAAGAAAAACTAGCTAGAAAATGCATGCCTCTCATAAAAACTATTAATTATCTTCATTTTATTAGAAAAAGAATCAAGTAACTTGTACATTTTTTTATTTCATTGTTGCTGTTTTGGCGAAGAATGTGACGATGTAGACTAGGAATTTAAAAGGGATCTGTAAGATTTGTCTCTTAAATTCATATGTAAGCATCAAATTATCTTCCTTATCTTTGGAAACTACATCTCTCATTGGCTTGAACAAATTGATTTCAATTTATAAAACATTAAAAAGCATCTCTTGAAGTACTCTGTTAGCCTTAACAGAAAAAGTTTTGAGCCCAATGCCTTAATAATTTAGCTACAGGTCTGAATGTGCAGTGATTAACTTCAGGCTTCTTGATTTGTTATTAGTTAAGTGTCCCTGTGCCTCAGCTTACCCAACTGCAGGATGAAGACGGTGTTGTTGTGCCTTGCACAAGGTGTGAAGTACGGTGCTGCTTCTATAGCCAGGGAAGAAAGACTCACTGAGAACGCTAATGTCACATAGGAGAGCCAGGCCTGGCTCTCTGCCTCGCTATTGCTGTCGTGGGTCCTTCCAGAAGAGTCATTTAGGCTCAGATCCACAAGAGTTTTTAGGCAATTGTTTCACAATGAAAGTAAAAGGCGCTCTATTTTTCATGGGTCTAACTCCAACTCTTTCTACATCTCTGTCCTCACATGTAAAGTGAAGATAATAGCCATTTTCTATTGCAGGACATATGTATGAATAAATACACTGAAGCCTAACAGTTTCAATACAGTAAAAGGAGCCAGGGCAGTGAAATTTAGTGAATTAGAAATGCTATTTTTCAAATTGTTGTAGAAGCATAGGCCTCACTGACTAATTGATGTTCCTAAATCTCTAAAGTAATCTAGAAAAATGCCCCCTGATGGTAGATTGAGATCCTTGGGAGAAAGGCATAACATAACTTTATTCTTGGCTTTATCATTTTAACACTAGAGTATTTCAACAGAGTGCATTAATTAATAAGCCACTAAAAATAACTGTTGCATATTCCCTGAAAATTGTGATCATGAAGATCTTCCATGTAATGTATTTGAAAAAAAAAAAACGTTCTAGAGCTTGTAATCATTATCTGAAAAGAAGAAAAAACAATATGACAATGTTAATGACCAGTTCCAAAGTAATGAAAGTTCCTTTAGTCTATTGTTGCTCTTCAGGAACAAGAATTCCAAGGGGAAAACCTCAGATGAGTGCTAACAATTGGAAAATTTTACCTAAACAATTAAGATAGTACTATAATTATTTGGAAAGAACAGCAGACCACTTATGATGTATGTTGGTGTTCTAAATATACATGTAATTTACACTGGATAATGTGCTGGTGACCAGTTGACCTGTAGAAGGCTATCTCAGCGTAGGAAACTTTTAATAGTCTCTTTCTTCCACCAGTACAACCAGGGGAACAGAAATGAAAACTGTGCCTTGATCAGTTGTGCCCTGGTGCAGTCCTGCGGCTGAAGGGAGTGTCCTCACTGCTGTTTGCTTGGGAAATTGAGTTTTGGTGGCATAAAGGTGAGGGCAAAATGAGGTTATGTGTCCCAATATTTTGGCAGCAAAACAGATTTTCCTGTGCTGTGGAGAAGCGATGAGCCTTTTCTATCCGCTCCTGTAAATCAGTACATCTCCAATAACACTGAAGCACTTGAACCTATTTATGCCAGGTGCAAATCTGTCCCACAGTCATATCCATATAAATAGATCCCATGGCTTTCCCAGCTTAGGGGACTGATATAATTCAGATGAAGACTTAACCTGCGTGGCTGAACCAGTGTCTTGGTGGAAGTGTTAGGCACCTGTGAGCATTTACTATTTTTTATTTTATAGATTGTGTGTGCATAGAGACACTGTCTTGTTGGGAGAGGTGTTCTTGGATGATACAGAGGTCACAAAATGGGTTTTTTCGAAAACTACAGTGCAGCAGAAAGGGGACTTCAATACAGTTTTGGAGTATTCTTTTAGTAAAATATATATACAAACAAAGAAGGTCTGGTTGGAGATGTGAAGGTTGGGGGCAGCCTTGGCTGCAGTGACCATGAGATGGTGGAGTTCAGGATCCTACGAGGAGGGAGCAGGGCAATGAGTAGGATTGCAACGCTGGACTTCAGGAGAGCTAACTTTGGCCTCTTCAGGGACCTACTTGGAGGAATCTCATGGGGTAGGGCCCTAGAAGGAAGAGGGGTCCAGGAGAGCTGGTTAATGTTCAAGTATCACTTCCTCCAGCCTCAAGACGGGTGCATTCCTCTGAGTAGGAAGTCCAGCAAAGGGGGCAGGAGACCTGCATGGATGAGCAAGGAACTCCTGGCCAAACTCAAGCAGAGGAAAGAAGGCTACAGAATGTGGAAAAAGGGACAGGCCACTTGGGAGGAATACAGGGACGTTGTCAGAGTGTGCAGGGATGCGACAAGGAAGGCTAAGGCCCAGTTGGAATTAAATCTGGCAAGGAATGTCAAGGACAACAAGAAGGACTTCTTCGGTTACATCAGTAGCAAAAGGAAGACTAGGGAAAACGTGGGCCCGCTGCTGAATGGGGCGGGTGCCCCAGTAATGAAGGATACAGAGAAGGCAGAGTTATTGAATGCCTTCTTTGCTTCAGCCTTTACTGCTAAGGCCAGTCCTGAGGAATTCCAGACCCTGGGGACAAGAGAGGAAGGCTGGAGAAAGGAAGACTCTCCCTTGGTCGAGGAGGATCAGGTTAGAGATCTTTTGCCCAAACTTGACATCCACAAATCCGTGGGCCCCGATGGGATGCACCCACGAGTGCTGAGGGAGCTGGCGGATGTTATCGCTAGGCCACTCTCCATCCTCTTTGAAAGGTCCTGGAGAGCAGGAGAGGTGCCTGAGGACTGGAAGAAAGCCAATGTCACGCCAGTCTTCAAAAAGGGCAAGAAGGAGGAGGAGCCAGGAAACTACAGGCCTGTCAGCCTCACCTCCATCCCTGGAAAGGGGATGGAACAGCTCCTCCTGAAGGTCATCACTAAGCATCTGGAGAACAAGAAGGTGATCAGGAGTAGTCAGCATGGATTCACCAAAGGGAAACCATGCTTGACCAATCTGATAGCCTTCTATGACGGAATGACTGGCTGGGTAGATGAGGGCAGAGCAGTGGATGTTGTCTCCCTGGACTTCAGCAAGGCTTTTGACACTGCCTCCCATCACATCCTCCTAGGTAAGCTCAGGAAGCGTGGGCTAGATGAGTGGACGGTGAGGTGGATTGAGAACTGGCTGGATGGCCGAGCTCAGAGGGTTGTGGTGAATGGCGCAGAGTCAAGTTGGAGGCCTGTGGCTAGTGGTGTCCCCCAGGGGTCAGTCCTGGGTCCAGTCTTGTTCAATGTATTCATCAATGACCTGGAGGAAGGGACAGAGTGCACCCTCAGCAAGTTTGCTGAGGATACAGAACTGGGGGGAGTGGCTGACACACCAGAAGACTGTGCTGCCATTCAGAGGGACCTGGACAGGCTGGAGAGGTGGGCGGAGAGGAACCCCATGAAGTTCAGCAAAGGAAGTGCAGGGTCCTGCACCTAGGCAGGAATAACCCCACGCAGCAGTACAGGCTGGGGGTTGACCTGCTGGAAAGCAGCTCTGCCGAGCAGGACCTGGGAGTGCTGGTGGACAACAAGTTAAACATGAGCCAGCAGTGTGCCCTTGTGGCCAAGAAGGCCAATGGTCTCCTGGGGTGCATTAGGCAGAGTGTTGCCAGCAGGTCGAGGGAGGTGATCCTGCCCCTCTCCTCAGCCCTGGGGAGGCCTCCCCTGGAGTACTGTGTCCAGTTCTGGGCTCCCCAGTACAAGAGAGACATGGCACTCCTGGAGAGAGCCCAGCGGAGGGCTATAAAGATGAAGAGGGGACTGGAGCATCTCTCCTCTGAATAAAGACTGCGAGAGCTGGGCCTGTAGAGCCTGGAGAAGAGAAGACTGAGAGGTGATCTCATCAACGTGTACAAGTATCTGAAGGGGGAGTGTCAAGAGGATGAGGCCAGCCTCTTCTCCGTGGTGCCCAGCAAGAGGACAAGAGGCAGTGGGCACAAACTGAACCACAGGAAGTTCCATCTGAACCTGAGGAAAAACTTCTTCACTGTGAGGGTGACAGAGCACTGGAACAGGTTGCCCAGAGAGGTAGTGGAGTCTCCTTCGCTGGAGATATTCAAAAGCCGTCTGGATGTGATCCTGGGCAATATGCTCTAGGTGACTCTGCTTGAGCAGGGCGGTTGGACTAGATGATCTCCAGAGGTCCCTTCCAACCTAAACGATTCTGTGATATATATATTTAAAATGTTAGTATTTTCAAACACATAAAGAGCAACTTCAGCATTTTCTAATGAAGAAAAGAGGATATTTATGCAGAGGTACCTTTTCGTCTCAATTATTTTAACTAATCTCTCCTTTTTACTCTGTTTTAACAGTGTGAAAGAACCCTTTTAAGTGAGGTTGTATTTAACACTACTGCCACGTTGCACTTCCAGGATGGCATAAGGAGAACTTACTACAAATGAGAGGCAGGTAATTATGGATGTATGTGGGAAACGTTACTAAGCATTGCATTCTGAGCTGCCATTCTTTGTAAGTTCACACCTGAATTTTTGCAGGAAAACATATATGGAGAAAGAAAGTGGTAAGTCCTCCTTTTCTGATGCTCACTAATGTGGTATATAAATATGACTTGAAGCAATGAGTGTAAGATTTCACTGCAGGCACTGAGGGAATAATGGATGGGAGTTAGCAAAAGAATAGCAGGAATGAATGAGGATATCTAATGAATGTTTATTCGCTTTGAAAGATGATCTCTTTGGCTGAGGCTTGGAGTTACTAAACAGCTAATGGCTGATACAAATGGTTGTAGATAGGGTAGATGGCCTCAAGATTGATGGCTGACTGTTGTTGGTCTAGTTTTTTAATCCAGGCTTCTGCTGGAATGCAAAGTTCCTAGCTCGAGATCAATTATACAAGGACATAAGAAGAAAAAGATAGCCGTGGTATTTGTCTGCTTCTCAAACTACCCAAGATGTGAAACATTTTTGCTTGCAGTGACATGCCTGTTAATGCCAGGCAATGTAATGTTTTCTTATACAATGATTTGCTTGCAGTTAAAAGTAAAAACTTTTCTGAAATGCTACTGTTCCTTGTACTTTTCAAAGGATTATGAGTATGTTGTCTGCACTGATAAACTGGGGAGTTGGGATGTCACTGTAACAATGCAAAAAGTGCCCGAGTCTCTTGGAGTAGGCAGCTTGCCAGTAGCTGTGCTGTTTATCTAAATTCATTTCATCACGCTGCAGAAATACCAGAATTCACCCAGAACAGAACAGAGGACCAAAGCAGAATTATACAATAACAAGCAGAGATGGGTCTGCATCAATTGTTAGTACTGAATTAGGAGAAATTTTCATCTGAATTCATATCTGAAACATACAGCTTGTCTTTATTGCTGTTAATGAAGCAGAGGCTGGTGCAAGGAATGGAGCACTGGGTAATCTAAGAAATCTAAACTTTCAAGTGTGCTTCCGAGCTGCAAGACATACTTAGCTAATGACCATGAAACAGTTGTCTCATATGTAAAAGATTCTTTACAGTAACACCTGTTAAACTTGCTTTGATTTTTCCGTTAACTGAATACCAGTGGAGAGGTATAAGAACTAAGAAATCTGAGAAAATGATAGAGCTATAACATTTTTAAGGTAATTTTAAAAATCAGTAACTCTAAAAGAATGTATGCTGTTGTTTTTATTTATTTGCTTTAAGTTTCTGGTTGTTCCTGTCGTGTACAGAGCATAAAAATAGGATAAACTGTGCACAACTGCATGCAGCTGATTTTGAAAATGTGATTTTAACTGCTCCTTGGACAGCTCTTTGCTCATTGGATATCATCCCGTGAAGGAGAAGAAAACACTTCTACTTGGGTGAAGGGTGAAACAGCAAATTGCACACAATTAAAGCTGGTGATGGTATTTAAGATGACATGACTGGCAATTGGTAAAAATATGATTTTGAATTTCCATACAAGGAAAAGATATTAATTGACTAACATAAAGACAACACTACAAGTCAGTAGATGATTCACAATTAGAAAAGGGAACTAAATTAACTAAACACATGAATTGTTTACTACTTGGTCAATTTTAGTTAAAATTAAAATGAATGAAAATCTGGGCCGTTAAGTTTTAATGAAAGCTTCCTTCCAAATGTCGAATGCTGTGACTCCCCAAACATCTGTATTCAACCAGCTATGAGTGTAGTTCTCTACAAGCTGAGGACTAAATAGGAAAATAGAAGAAAATTTTTATTTTTGTCCCTTCTCTACAGCTACTGAAGAAGTTTCTAATCCAGCAGAAAACTTTTTTTTTTCCCCTGTTTTTCTACTCCTTATTGTACCCTATTAAGTCACAAGAGTAGCTGTCTTTGGAAAGCGTAGCGATTGCACCTGAATGTGATGTGTAGCTTTGAGGGTATCCTTGCCCTCTTCTTGGAAAGAAAGACAAGAACTACTTTCTCTGCCCTCTCTGCCTCATAGTGGTTCCTTAATTTGTAAGTTTTAACTATGAGACAACACATCCTGTGTGACTTCAGCAGGTCCATATGGTTCTCGAATGCTTTTCCCAAGGTGAGGATTAGAGAACATCAAATGCCATTTGAGGGAGAGAGGAAATCTCCTGTAATGCTTTTGTTCTGCTAACATCTATGTAAAGAGCTGCCTGGGAGTTTTGGAATGGAATCTGTCATCGCTGTAATCCTGTTCTGGAAAATTGTGATGGAGACAGCACAGGGAGTGATGTCATTGACCGTCTGACACAGTCATTGCCCGCAGCAAGCTCATCTCCTTACCAAATTTGCCTTTGTCTCTGACATTTGAATGCCCAATTGGCAAGATTATTGGTGTTCCCTCCTTTTTTTTTTTTCTCCTCCCCACAGCTGTGTTAAAATTCGAAACACAGATATGTGAGAAATAGGCTAATACAGAGGAGGGTCTGTTCAACGCTCTCTGCAGGCTTCAGAGGAATTTTTGTGCATGCTGCCTTCAGTGTCACGTGCAGGAAATTCTTCTTTGGTCCGTACAATGCAATAAACAAACCTCCTGTGTATTAGCTTTAGCTTTTAACGCTTCTATCTCAGTCTATGATGAGTGGTGAAACTGTAAGGAAGAAGCCTTCTGCTTTATAAGGCTTCTGGCCTACCCTTGTTCTCACATATACCTATTTGTCCAGCACCTATTACGACGTAGGGCAATGGTAGTTGTATGACATAATGCAAAAATGCTGTCTATATACTGTAATTGAGTGAAACAGGTTTAATTACGCTTCCTGCCTTTTCTGATTGATCCATCACTGATCAGAAACCTTGTGATCTTCAAGACTGGATGTGAGATGGCAGCCTGTATTGTAATTCTGTGTTAAATGTGGATTGCCTTTTGTCCTGGGTAAGTTATATTTTGTGTATGTGCTCCCTTGTTTTAAGGTAGTGTTGCCATATTTCTTGAATTAATGGTGTTTCTATTTGGGCATCTTTAGATATGTGCTGTACTGTTTTTAAGATACTAACGTCACTTATCTTCTTCTATAACATAGAGTTTCTTATTTTTAAGAGATGGTAATCACCAAGAATCACGTGATTTTGATTACGGCTATGAGTGCTCAGTATCTCTGAAATTATGCCCACAGAAATTATGTTTCAATGTATCAGGGATATACGTTATTCACATAACAGTTACTGCGTAAGCATCATCCATGTAGGAAACTCCAAAGTGTTAAGGCTATACTTAAAATATGGCATCTGCATATGTTTCTCGGCTTTCATGTCAGCCTGTGTCCTGGTTGCATCCCAGCTCCATGTCTGGGTAAGACCCAAACAGTTCTCTATCCCCTTGCTCTCTCACCTTGCTTTTCACAGGAGCAAGAAGGAGCAAGAGCTGGGTTGGATGGCAGCAGTGACGTGCTCAAGCCAAGTCCCTGATGTGGGCAACTGGAGATGAGCAGATCTCAGTGCATGTCAGGGAGGCAATAAGCTGCCCCACCACTGTGGATGTAGACTGAGATACCTCTCCCTCCCCAACAAGAGAGGTAGGTAAGACTAATTTATTATACCACTTTGGCAGTCTGAAAGGTTTTGGAGGAACCTGTCCAATATTTGGCAGTGAATCAGCAACAGACTTGGGGATCAAATTTGATTTGGCAGGGATCACGGCCCATTTTTCGTGCTAGCCAAAGGCCATCTCTTCCACTGGCTTAGAAAATGCAGTAGGCATAGCTTAATTTTGATTTTAGTTACAGGCCTTTTAGCATGTTTAATTGCCTTCTTTTGCAGTCTTCGAGCTGGGGCCAGCTTATATAGGAAATAATTATTTTCCTCAGTGGCATATTAGAGTACAAGTGCAAAGATCACATGACTAAAGGTAAAAATGGAGTTATTGAAAGAGGATAAGAGCTATTTTCTAAAGGAGTCAGAAAATATATTATGATAATAGCATGTAAAATGAGGTGAGAGAGAGGAATGCTGATGGCATTTAGTACTCTGCTCACCGTCATGTAATTAGTATTTGCCACAGACATGTAGTATAAGACAGTAACCGTAGCTATTTTTGTTTTTTAAAAGCATGGAGAAATTGTGGAATCTGAGATACTACATTCATGACTGTTGACAACTGTCAACTTTTTAAGACTGGCCACAGAAAAGCTGGAGCCCAGACATTCTTTATTTCCCAGATGAACTTTCCAAATCATCTTTTATTTTATTTATTGCTTCATGAAAAAATCATTGGACATAGTGTCCTCTTTTCCACTAGGTTCATAGTAGATTTTTTCTAGAAATTTATTACAGAAAGAAAGAGTAGGAAAAGGGAAGAGAAAAAGAAAAGAGACAATGAGTATAGAAAAATAAGTGACTGGTTGTTTCTTTTTAGTGTTCTTAATCTCAGGTGATGAAGCTATTAAACACCAGATTGCACTGTCGGATAAACTCCCTCCTAGATACTTGACTGGCTAGTTGAATTTCTTTGCCTTTTGGACTTTATTTGCAGGTTTTCTGGGTGCAGGCTTGCCACTGAAATGTATTACTTTCTTTAGTTTTTCAACCTGATTCTTCTATTAGCATTATGTTTCTTAGACTAGACCACTGAGTAGCATGAGAGAGGTGTGGGAGAGAAGCAGGAGTGAAATATGACCCATTTGTATGAAGGGCCTAGCTTTTTTCCATGGACTGGAACAAAACCTCTAATGAATGGTTGAACTCTCTTCAGTGGCTGAAATAATGTGGCTGCAGCACACAATGTAGGTTAACTGTGTTTGGAACTCACAGCTAAAGTGTGTTTACTTCTCTGTTTTAGAGAAAATTAGATAGACAGATTGCTTGGATCTATCAGACAGAGTCTAACGGACAAGGAGATGGACCTGAGTGCAAAGAAATTGCTTCCTGCCAGAATCTGTGACACAGGAGGGAGAACTTGGGATGGATAAAAGTTATTTTTGCTTTGTTCAAAGTGAAAGCATAAACAATAACTTCTCAATTTGATTTCAAGTATTGAAATTTATAACTTCTGCATAATTCCTAGAGTCTTTAATGCTGTCACTAATTATTTGCTAAAAATGCCTGCCAGTGACAGATTTTTTTCTTAAATAGCATTGATTCCCCCTCCACATGGGCAGTATATTTTTCTGCTTTGGTTTTGGTGCTCTGGGGAGAAGGGGAGCTGAGCTGCCAACTGGGAATCTTCAACACAAAAACTATTAAGGGGTGATAAATCATTGGAGGCCCAGCATGTGATTAAAAGCTGTGGCCACCAGCAGTGACCCATGGGGATGGAGGTATCAGTGACAGAGAGCAGGGGGAGGTGTTTGGCATTCCTGTTCAGAGGCCTAACCAGGGCACCAGGGTTTGTTTATGTTTCTGTTCCACTGACTCCTGTGAAATGCCCTCTGTCTGTACAGGGAACACACATCGAGTTAGGGAAAGTATCCCTGGTATTTCTTGAAATGTCAAGGCATATATACTTGAAAGTAACGTGTGAGGAGAATTACCTGGGATTACAGAGTGAAAAACAAGCCTTTGGTCAGTTCAGGGCTCTGTGAATCAACAGTCAGCATCGCATATTTATTGTAATTTCAGGTGAGCTTTACACAGACACATAAAATATTGTAAATCCGACTCTTCTCCCTTATCTAAGTGCTTGTTCATCTAGAAAAATTCATTTATATTGGATCAGGCATGGGGACATCCAGTCTCAGGTTCTACTTTGTTCAGAAAGCTAGATTAAATAAGAACCATGAAAAATCTGGGGAAAAAACATTAGAATTTGGCCAATTCTGATATGTAACAATCAGAGCAACAACAGTATGCTTCACTGCTGTCCACAGCACAGGGGAGTTATAATTTCTATATGTTATTTTATTTAGCAGCTATTTGTTGATAATCGGTGTGCTAGGCAGTTTATAGACAAGTACAAAGATGCAGTTGCAGTTGCAAAGTGCTGGCAAGGCAGAGCAACAATGAATGAAGGAACAGGTTTGGAAGGCAGCAGAGAGCAGGACAAAGGAGAGATCCAGGCCCTTATGTGGTAGGGGTAGTAGTCTCTGAGGTACAGGGGTAGACAACTCCAGGGCCAGGAGTGAGGAAAGCTTGATTTGGTTAGTGCAAGAGGTCATGAGAAAGGACTTGGACAGAGAAAAAGTCACAACAACTTAGCAAATGAGGTCCCTTTGAAGACGGAAGGAATTTATTTCGGTCAAAGTGCCGCAAAAACATTTTTATTGAATGCCAAATTGTTTTTATAGACTCTGTTACTGTTTAGAGACATCCTTCTTTCCTGTGCATATTTATTCTACTATGTGTGAAAGATGCTCTTGTTGTGCTTAAAAGTATCATAGGGATTGCCTTATGGGCATGTCATGTTATGTTTGTGTCAGTAGCAACCACAAAATACTCCAGAGGAACATTCAAGAAACCTCACGTCAAGTACGTGTGAGTATATGTGAGGGCCTCTTCACATCCCATGTAGGTAAAGATCAGCTTAAGGCCCAAATCAGAAGATTTTATGTTCCTTCCTGTGCTCTTTTGATTAGGCTGGACTGGATATTCATCTGTGCAATATATTTAAAAACATATATGTTTATATATAAACAGCTGTGCAATTCTGGACAACTGAGAAGCAACTCACTGCAAACTGCTTGACTTTTCACCAGCACCAGGAATATCTTAGAAGTTTCACTGTGCTACAGATAAGAAAGTGATTTCTATGTAATTCATCCTGCTGAATGGCGTAAACATGACAAATATGAGTATACCTTGTAAAGAAAGAACATAACACAAGGAAGTAGGGAATAATTTGGTATAAAAGGCTGATAAGGACTCTTAGCTAGCTTGGAAACATTATGGTTACCAGATGTGCTCTCCCAGATGTCAGGATTTCCTATTATATGTTACTTCCGGTCAGGAGAGGGGATGGGAGAAGCAGTTCCCATGATAATGTTTTAGAGTCTTTGAGACACGAGGGTAACCCAACCCTGAAAGTTAATCTTGCAACTTTTGTTGCAGAATATGCTTATTATTAAAGACTCCAATTCTTCACATCCTCTTGTGCATGAAGGGTAAGTCAAAAGCAGAGGAAACTGATGCTGAAAACTGGAAGGAGACAAAATTCATTTCTGGGCAGAAGACCAAAGTCTACGCAGTGATTAACTCCGAGCATAGCCCTTGGCCCTTTAGAAATGCACTTTACACAGCCTTGCAGTTGTCCTTCGAAGGTGCTTCCCAGTCAGTGGCTTCCTACAGTCACTGTGCATATTGCATTCAAGTGCCTCATTGTAATGTGGTGTAACCTGAGCTGACTTCAGACCCTGCTGCTAGTTTGATTCCTTCTTTGACTGTACCCAGATGTTTGTTAGTCAATTATCATCTGCTGTGAGAGGGAATTTACTAAAGTAATGTCATGCATCAACTGAAAGTAAACCAAGTCTTTATCATTACTTTATAGCTTCTTCAGACTCTTTCTAGACATAACAGTGCTTCCTAAAGCTCGATTTCTGTTCAAGTTACCTCAAGCCATGCAAAAATCAGTGCTTCTCTCTGTCAGTGCAAATAGCTGCAGTTATTCATCTTGCCCAACCCTCTTTGACCTTTGTCCTTTCTAAATCCCTGGAGACATCCCCCTTTCAGGTACTGCCACTCATTCTTGTACAAAGGCCTCAAGCCTACAGATCTCTTGGGGCTGCAACTCCTTCCTGGCAGGGAAAGTCTATGAGGTCCCTTCTGGATTCAGGGTTGGACTTTGTCTGAGTTTTGCTTTTCCGAATCCTTTGAAGGATCAGGATCCTTCTGGGCTGAGTTCAATCATTGTTCTAATGGCAACTCAGTTACCTGGGATCTGGTAGTAATGCACATGGAGTGTCTTGATCCAAATCCTTAGAGCAGCCTGTATTTCAAATGTTGTGGGCAAATTCAGTGTTTTCTTGCAGCTCGTTTTTGCTAGCTAGAAACGTGTGTATTTGTGCCACAGCCCTTTTCCCTCTGGGGAAGGCCACCAGCATAGTTTTCACAGAGCAGTTTCTCTAACTTTGATCTATTTTTGCAACACTTTCTCTCATTTTGCAGAAAGTG
Source organism: Struthio camelus (assembly GCF_040807025.1). Classification (NCBI taxonomy): domain Eukaryota; kingdom Metazoa; phylum Chordata; class Aves; order Struthioniformes; family Struthionidae; genus Struthio; species Struthio camelus. The sequence continues at coordinate 32,267,725 of NC_090946.1, forward strand.
GGAATTCTAAGCCAAGTCAGGGCTGACAAAAGTAAGAAGTGAAAAGAGAGGAGGAAGAAGTCAGAAGAAAACAAATTCCATTCCCTTACACTGTTGTACAGAACTGATTAATACTGGCCTGTGACTGCCAATAGCAGAAATGCAAGTTTCCTCTCTGTACTAGCTGTAGTGAGAAGGCAGGGTTTAAGCTTTCTCCCAAGAGCTTTCTGAGAAGGTCACCTGCAGCAAATAGGCAATGTTAATGGGCAAATTAAAAGGCTATAGGAAGTCCTTGGAAAAAGCAAAAACTGCATAGAGGTTTCCTGTATCTTCGCTCAGAGTTTTATCCACAAGGCACATATGAAATACTTTTATAATATCTAACTTACATTCGCAGTTACAGCTGCACAGATGATCATTACTGAGTACTTCATTTAATGAATTTATGTATATTTGTTTGTAACTTGTATTCCAGTATCTTGTGATTTTCTCCAGGTCTTTCCTACTTTAAAAGATAGAGAAATAGGGCTGGAAGGGACATCAGATGGTTACATAAACGGCACAGTGTTTCCAGCAGCATCAGTCACACTGATCTGTTCCTAAAAGTTATCTGTTAACCTGTGAACGCTCACTGGCCTAGAAGATCCTCTGAGGATGCCAGAGGATGAGCCAACAGACTGGGCACTTGGGAATAGGGTAGAGCAGCAATTGGAGCCTGGCTCATGTGTAAGGGAATCATCCAAACCCAGCTACTGTCTATTCTGGCTGTCCCAGGAGATATAAAGATTACCTGCAAAAAGAGATGGTAGGATCTCAGCCATTTTCCAGATAACCAGACTTCATTCAAATAAATGAAATTACATTGTCAAAGGAAAAATGTTTTCAGTGTAAAAGAAACCGATGTGTGGCTGTCTGCCTGAGTTTGCAAAGAGTCTGAAGCAATAACTCTGAGTTAGTGAAGACAACTTAAATGGCAACACTTGTCAGTTCATGGAAAAAATTAAGAAAGGGAAAGTTCATGGGAAGAATTAAGAACTCCCTGCATGTCAGAAAATATGTAATATGAGCCATCAACCCTATGAGAGATGTGAAGGACCAGCAAATTAGGAAAATTTCATTTTCCTGGACATCACATCAAACTTGCAAAAGTTTAGGAAAATACAGGTAAGCCTTGAGGATTTCCTGCATATGGAGTATCCCACAGCTGACCTCTCTTTATGTGGCGCATATTTCATGTTATATCTTTGCTTGACTGGATGGGTGCAAGCTTCGTGCAACCTGGGGCACATACTGCACCCACTAATATGGTTTGTGTCGCAAAATTAGCCCTTTTGACTATTTTTTTTTCAGTAAGGCTCGAGCAACGTGAAGAAGGATTTATGGATGGAATCCAATATTTTTATGAAAGATACTGCTTAGGTACTCTCAACAGCAATCCTATCCAGTGCTTCACATTTCAGCCCAGGCTACTGCTAGGAGTGCAGCACACAGTGCTATCTTTTTGTAGATAGTTATCTGTACCGGACCACTTCAGAATTATTGGGTTTGATTGTTTATACGTAGACTTTTTAAAAATTGCCCGTTTAAAAGACAGCCTGTGTTTGTAGTAAAGGGTCCTCTGGCTTTCTGTGCTCCCTCTAGCAAAGTGGCTCAGCCTGATTATGGGTAAGCCAGCAATGGTGCTGTGAAAACCAGCTCTTTGCAGACCCACAGGGTCAAAGCAGTAGCCTGGAAATGCATTGAGGTCACTGTGCAAACAGGAGAGACCTTTAACAATTACATTTAATTTGACTTGCAATCAAACAGAAGTAGATGGCAAAGCAGGAAATGGTATCTTTAGGCATGACATGAAATAGTATTGCTGTCAACTTGAATAAGAAAATCTGACTTTTTTAAAGCGACTATGTATTTAAATAGCCCGTAGGGTCAAACAGCCTTTCCTACAGCCCTTTGATTGCTGGCCTGATAGCGGCATATAAACTATAAATATCCTAAATCAATAACCCCTGTATCGCTGCTGAAAGCAGGCATGTTCACATATCACAGCAGATGGGAAGAAAGCAAATAATATTTGTCTTGCCTTTCAAATTGATTTCCTGTTTTTAGCAAGCCAGAGTGTGTCCATATGTTAATCAGATTGCTAAGAAAGATAGCAGGACTCAGGGCAGCAGATTTCTACTTGACCTGCTGGGAGAAGAGGGGGGGTGAGGAAGGGGGGAGGAAGTTGTCCAAGGCCTTAAATATCCATGGCAGAAGCAGTCTTTCCAAATACTCGTGCAAATGATTGTGCTTGCCTGGCTTCTCCTGGGCCATGCTGCATGCCCGCCCTTCCTTCTTAGCCAGGGGGAACTTCATGGTGCTCAGTAAGCTGCAGGATCAGGCCCTGCACTGAGGGTTTCTTAATCCGTCCTTTCTTTTGCCTTGGAGAATATTTCCCATGATGAAACACCCTAGTGTCCTGATGTTGGGAAGAAAGAGCTGATATCCTGGGAAGCACAATGACGGCAGCCCTTCTCTGCTGCCTCGCTTGCCTTTCCCCGCCGTCGTGTGCTTCTGTGCTCCTCCATGCTTGCGCTAACACACTCTGCAAGAGAGCACAACTGTCCATAATGGTTTGAAATGCACGCTCAGATTGTATTGTTCTGCTCTTCAGATGGGAGATTTTAATTAACTTCAGTGACAAATAGTTCAGGGATCATTTGTGCACACATAAACTCTAAAGATGTTTATGAGCAATATACAATTGCATGGGAGGAAATGATGGTAAGCTTTGTGTTCTACTTCATTATAGAAGACATATATGTACATTTGGCCAGCTCTTCAGTTTTATCCTGTTTTATAAGTCCTGGATTTCTAAAGCATGTTTGTTATGACGGTGTCAAGAGAGTAATTTCAGTGGACGTTTAGTCAAAACCTATAGTCTACTAGGAAGTTCATGTGGCAGCTGCAGTCCTACAGAAGTTGTTTTCATGTTCATGTCAATATGGAATACTTGTGTTATAGTACATACCAAAATCACACCAAATGTATATAACATATTCTATGTTGTCAAATATAGAATAAATAAATAAGTCACTGATAACACCCAGAATCAGTATACATTTGATGTTTTAAGCTTGGCTGCTTAGAGTTGTTACAAGATGATCCCAGCATCCACACAGAGTCCCAGTGACCTCCTTAAATCTTTTGTGAGGAAGGCTGGTCCAAACTGCAAGGCACTAGCCTTGATTAAGGAGACGACTTTCAAAAGCCTACCTTCATGTCTGATTTTGGCAAGTTTCTAATCTATACCTTTGTTCCCCATCTGTTGATGAAGAACAGTACTTCCTGCCTTGTAGATTTGAAAATAGACTGAAGACTGGGTTGTGGTCAGATTCCACAAAGATACCTAAAAGAAGTGGGTGTACCTAACAGATTAGCTTCAGAATCAAGTCCTAATTTATATTGCTTGTTCTTCGGGAGTGTGGAGGGGAAGGAATGAGATGAGAATGAAGCTGTTAATTTCTTTCCTGAATTCAGTGTACATTGGCTATGTTCAAGAGGCATCTAGGAAGTCCAAATGCAGGGAGGACCAGAGTTGATCATTCCTGATATTTCTGAAGTTAAAAGACAAAAACAGAAGACCACCCCTTCCTGGAGCAGTGTTTATTATTAGAAAAGAAAAGTAAGTTTTTGGAGAGGAAGGATGATTTTATGGAGCTGGAAGCCACATGATCTCCCTTCTAATCCTGGTGTTGACACAGATTTTCCTGTGTGACCTAGGAAAAATTTCTTGCTGCGTTCCAGTTTCCAATCAGTGAAATGCAACAATCATTCTTTGTTATCTCCCAGGAGTACTCTGCAGTTAATAATGCATGGTTGCTAGACAGATTTTGACACATGCTTAGGTACTTAAAGATGATGTTTGGTATGCAGTGTTTTTTTTAAGGCAATTAAACAAGTTAGGTGCCTAACTCCTATGGCAGTTTAGAGGCTTAATTTCTATCTCCATCAGTATGTCCCTTAATCCCTTTCAAAATTGTCTGTCGTGTACTAATGTGCTGGCGTAATAGAAAAGCCCCAGAAATAAAGCAAGTCCTTAATGAGTTTATTAGTAATTCTGTTAAGAGAAATAAGCACATGTAATGAAGAAACCTGTTAAAATATTTTGAAGTCACTTTGAATGCTCCTTTGGTTATTTTTTGTAGTATTGGAGTAACATTTTTAGACCCATCACACTAAACTCTCTACTTGTGGGATCAGCTCCGTCTGTTTAAGAGTGAATTACCTCACAAACTACAGGAAGATCTTCTGGGGATAAAGCAAGGGCGTCTCCCCACCTCTTGGCATGGCTATTCCAGGTGAGCACAGGGCTGGCATTTTAATTCTCTGCTATAAACAATGTGACTCCCCAGGAAACATTAGAAGCAGGGTCCTAAATTTTCTGCAATGTATAATCTACTGACATCTTGGCTAAGAGGCCATCCAAGCTGTGTGTGCAACCTTGTGCTGCCTACTCCTTCCATGCTACTACTGCTGCTAAGCAGAAAAGGGACACAGGGTTTCTTTCCCCACCATTTCTGCTGCTGCTCTATTATATGCCAAGTTGTTAGTACGGGGCTTCTTAACACCCCCCCGCCCCACACACCCACACACCCCTTATTACCTGCCCTTTCATCTCCCCTGGAAAAGCAAGCCCCAATACTTCTGGGAGCTGCTGTGTCTGCTGACAACAATTGGCAGGAGTCGGATGATCTGTGCTAATGTCAGTATCTATGCTCTCTGCATGCTGTAGTTACACCAGCTCAGCTGATCTGTGGTAACCAGGGGAAATCCTGCAGATCTTTTGGACGACTTCAACATTAGATTGGCCATGCCAGATTGGCCATGGAGTTCTCTGGAATAGTTGGTGTGCAATATTCTCCAAAAGACAATTTTTTTAACTTTTTAAAACCTGCCATTTGCCTTTGTCACAAAAAGGAAATATTTACACTATGTGAAGGTCTCAGTTCTGAACCCCCTTTTGGGTGACTGTGTTTTGCCCTAGATTAATGCCTTGAGCCTCAGCAAAGATCAGAACCACTTTGCAGCAGCCACCGTGACAAGAGTAAGAGAGAAGCCAGAGATGAAGTGACATGGCCAAGGTTGTGGAGTAATTCAGCGCTCAAAGCAGGAGCAGGTCACAGACCTCCTGATTCCAAGGCAGTGTCTTAGCCACCAATTTGTGTTAGTTGCCCAATATCCATAGTCTTTATCCATATCTTTATTGTCTGTTTAACTGAGTGGTGGGAGGCACTTCCCTTTTCATTTTCAAAATAATCGGTATTGAAATAATCAGGTATTGAAATTTTTTCCTCTCATTTACTTGGAATCTTCTTGGCTGCACATTTGATTCTTAGTAGACACAGGTACTGTAGTTCATATGCTGTTATCTGATCTATTTTCCAGAGCATGTGTAGCTGTTTTTGAAAGCAAATAAAAAATAATCCAGTTAGACTGTTTAAATCCACTCAGCAGGAACCATTATCTCAAGTGCTCCAGCTTCTGACATTCATCATGCTAGAAAAGGACATAAAGATGTGTATAAAAATATGACCTTTTAACTCAAGTGGCACTTTGAGGACATAAGAATAGAATCATTCTATTGCGTTAAATAATAATATGTGATTTGAATGTGATAACAAGTCTTGATTACGGCCATTAATGTTTGTATGTAATAAGGAAGGTCTAATAAAGGTACTCTAAATTAAAGTTACCAACTATTACAAGGAGTTGCTTTGCTGTTAACACCAGCAAATATTTTAGGTAGAGAAAAAAATCGTTAAGTGTTGGCTGTTAATCTTGGGTGAATGTAATAGATTCAATTATGTAATGTGACAATGAATTTGTTCTGCTTTGCCTTGGGTTAGAATTTAAGCTTTTCCCCTTCAGATTTATTCAGATTGTTAAGTGGCTGCTGAGAAGCTGGAACCTTGTCAAACAAACTTGGCTTTAAATTTTAAATTATTTTTAATCAATATGTGAAGAGGCCAAGCTCTGCCATATGTTACTCACTATCCATTAGTTGGTAGCTAGTCATTAAACTCTCACTAAGGTTTCCTAACTGTGACTATTGTGGTGATTTTTTTTCTCTCTTTGTAGAGTATGGGCAAAGGGGAGCATTCGTGGCAGATTGCCTTGAGGACAATAAAAACTCTCATGTAGTATGGTTGTTTGTTCAGACACAAACAATAGAGACATTTTGCTATTACCATTTGCCAGCTATCAAGGGGTTTCGAACACCCCTCCCCCTTGGTGCCTACAACTCAAAACAGATGCAAAATCTTTCTTTTCAGTCCCCTTGAAATGACCTGGTGGTGCAGTGTCATTTAGAGGAGAAATTATTGGAGTGAGAGTGGCTGGTAACAATAGGGGCCTTGTGCCAGGCACATGACAGAGCAGCGAGGGGGCTGTTGGTGACTTTATTGGGGAGGAGAGCGGCGATCTGGCAGGTGCTGCCATTGTTAAAGGTCTCCGCTCCTAGACAGTGGTCACAGATGAGTTCATGTCACTTTGTTCAAACACTTTACGCAGAGTTCAGTGATGTGACACTGGTCAAGGAGCCAGTCTAGCTTTTCTGAGCTCCTCGGCGTGGTCCCTTCTTTAACATAAGCCCTTATTGCCGAGATATGTCAACATGCTTCTCGGCCATATGGCTTCAAGCTAGAGTAACTTTTGTACTTTCTGAAAGGAACATAATAACTTAATGTTTACTCTGCTAATACAGGCCTGGTACTCACTACTGATCCTGGCATTATTCTGTGGAGATGTCATCCAGAAAACCAATTAAAGTGTATTGATACAAGAGAGATCCATTGGTTTAATGCTGAATTTTACAACAACAGAGATCATTGCTTCTCAGCTAAAAGCTCCTGCTGACTACATTTAGAAATACATGTTCTCAATGTAATTCTTTTTATAGGCATAACAATGCAGTGTTCTGGTGGTGTGATTGCAGACCAGCAAACAGGGGTGCAGAAGTTTAAATTTTTTTACACTTGAAAGAATAACATGGGAGATGGTGAGAAGAAAAGGTCAAATGAATTGAAATAAATGTATTAATGCATTAGTTTTGCTCAGACTGTCCCTTGTCTCAAAGCACCAGGCCACACTATAATAGCTACATCTGCTTCTGTTGTACATATTGTTTAGTTCTAGTTTTTTGGCTCAGATAATAGAAACCGGTCTTTCTGTGGGGGAAACAAAGAATTTGTTTTTGTAAATTGCCATTTTTTTCTGAATAAATCATGACAAACTTGGCAGATTGAACAGATCAGCCATATGGAAATTGGCAAATTTTATTCTGCTAAGGATAATTAAGCAGGGAGGTAAAGTATTCTAATGACATACTTGTTTGTGGTACCGCAAGAAGCAGAGAGAGATGAAAATGAGGAACTAGTGCTCAGAAAGAAATATCCTAACCTTAGATAGAATTTGAACTGTTAAAGTATGAGGAATTTGAAGTTTTTTCAGAGCCTCTTAGCAGGCTGGGATAGGCAGTTCTCATCCAAACAGTGGCAGTACATCCAAAATGACAGCCAAAAATTCCACCTCAGGGATATATTCTTTTTTTTTAAACAAACAACATAGAAGGCCACTCTTTTACCAACAGTGATTATATGTTAAGACACATAACAAAAGCTCCTTCATAATATGGGAAGGAACTCTGGCCATATAAAGCCATTTGCACTGCTGATGAATTTTATTGTTGTTATTAGACACTTGTGACGATCTTTAATTGTTGGCACAAGTGAAAAATAAATCAACCTGCAAACAAAAGTCTTGACAATTTAACTCTGAAATATAGTCTAAATAAATTACAGTAATTGCATCAGATAGATACAGAACTAAACTTCAAAAATAATCAAGAAAGATAACATTTTAGAAAAAAAGAACTTTGAGGTTCTTGCTAGTGACAAAGCTAAATCAAGTATTGCAGGCCTTTCGAAATGTGAATCTTCATAAAACACCAGTGTCAGAGGCTTTTCAAATTTCACCGCCTTTGTTGAAATGCTGAGGACACTGTATTTTGTCCTACATTTTAAATGGTTATCCAGGGGATCTTCTGAAAAGCTACTGAGGCCTCTAGTTAGAATAAATGGGTAGCATAGAAAGGAAGTAACTTCTAGAATAAAAATTTACAATCCATAAGCCAGGAGCATAATAAGAAAAGGCATTATGGTTTATAGGAATGTTTAATGTCAGCGTAATGGGAAATGACTCAAGCAACCAACCTAGCCAAACTCTCCACAAACAAACAAGCTCTTCCACCTCATCCCCCAAAAATAACAATGTGAAAAGCAAACTGAAAACAAATCCGAGGGGGAGTAAAGAAGGGTGTGGGAGAATGACCTGCTAAAAGAATATCACTAAATTTTCCAAACTGCGCTATCCATTAATTCTTAGATCAGGGAAAAGGAGTCCCATCTTCGGGTGTGCTGTTCCCTCACATTGTGACCTTTAAGCAGAATGGAGTAAACCTCTGTTTTCTTATCTGTGTTACAAGCAGTAAAAGAGATTGCTGCCCAGATATGGGCAGGTTTTCATTTGGTTCAGTAATGCGCTCTGCCCCTTTGAATGACAGAGCTAAAAATAATCCGGGAGGTGAGGGCACACACACACATGATTTGTGAAATTGAGCCAAGTACTCCAGGCTGGCCCCGCACTGTGACAGGGGCTTGTGTGGTGGGTTGGTCAAGGGATCCGCTCTCTCCAAGCTGATAACTTGTAGCTTGACAGAGCCATGGATTATGCATTTTTGTGCTATACACACAAAACAATGTTAACAGAATTTTAGAATGTCAAAACTAAGCTTTCAAGCTTTAAGAAATGCCAGGCTTAAGGTTGCCTGTTCAACATGAATTGGCTCCATTTGTGCGGATGCAATAGGATGTAGTCTCTAATGGCATGGTCATGTAGTATTTTTTACAGGCCCTCTGTTTCATTCAGCTGACAGGACAAACCTGCTCGAGGATGAGTTTGGGCTGAGTACTGAAGAAGACTGAGGATCTCAGCTTTACCGGTTGGCATCTGGAAGGTGAGTCGTACGTGAAACGAAAGGCTGCTGAAAAAATAGGGCTGTCTTACTATATAGTAAACTGAGAAGTGTTTCGCCCTTTGCCTGTCCCACTGAGTTCCTGAGTAATTCTGTACCTCTTTTGAGATGGCATGTTCCTCATTTTCTGAGTGCCCAGCCTTCTAGGTTGGGCTCTTACCTGCTGAATGATTGGGCATTCAGACTTGCAGTTGAAACTAGAGGATGCTCTACATGCCACAGGGCTAGGGTCTTGTTATTGGGGTAGGTGGTCTTTGAAATCTGTAGTAGGTGATCAGATTATCCATTCATAGAGAGTTCAATTAAGGTTGTGGGGCCAACCTTAATTCTGACTTTTCCTTAATTTTGAGAGATTGATTTTGCAGCCTTTATTTATAATGTTTAGAGATTTCCATAAGTGAACTTGTATGTAATCTCCTACATTTAAAAAAGCAAACTGCATAATTAAAACTCCCACCCTGAGACGGCCTCAGGTTCATGAGCATAGCTTGAATTTTTATATGCAGTGCACAAACTAGTCAAGCTGCAGAGATTCTGGTCATAACAGCAAATTGTCACCTTCTAAATGGAACATATCCAGAGACAGCTCAAACACAGGCATCTCTGTGAGGTTTGCAGACATTTGCTGACTGCATTGAGCCTCAGGATGGCATATGTGTGGGTACTGTGTTATTGTCGTCTCAGGCTAGTTTGTCCATCTTGCAGCTTCTCTTTTGACACATGTGCCCTAATCTGTTCCAGTCCTGTCCGTTCTCCACTCCTGCTCCTCACCCTACTCCTCGTCTCTTTAGTCAAATTGTATTTATCCCCGATCTCCCTGGCTGGGGCCTGGCTGTCTCCTGTCCTAGTGTTTTTGCCCAGCTGGACCCAGTTAACCTTCCATGTCTCCAGTCTCCATTGGTTATAAGCCCAGTTTCACCACAGTTGCAGGTGCTGGGTTTGAGCTGAGGGACAAATCACTCTCAGTCTGTTCTCCAGCTCCAAATGCGAGTCATAGTCTCCTTCTCCAACCAGTTGTATTCAGCCTCAGGATCTTCTAAACTTTCTCAGTACTATCTGTGAACTTCATAATAAACAGTGTTACCAGCCCTACCTGAAAACACCTATTTGGAAACTGGTCTTTTCATGTTTTTTCACAGTGGCCACAACAGAGACAAGCTTCTTGGAGATAATGGTTGCAGGTGAAGGTCCACCTAACTGGTGGTTGTCTGAATCCAATGAAATGATCCCCAGGTCTTGTGAAGCTGTGAGTATTTTGACAGGACTCAGTAATTGCCCCCCTTTTTTTTTCAAAAGTAGGAAGCAGCAATGAGACCAAGGAAGGACCATGGCTCACGCTGATCAGTTCAGGGGATTACATTTACAAGCAGGAATTTTTTGTTCATTGCATTGCCAGAACTGTCCTAAAAATACAGGCTATATTCATTAGATGGGCTTATCTGTGGTTTCCTCTTTGTGGTTCGGTAGACTTGATTATTGTAGGGAAATATTGAGAATATAAGAAATATATCATTTATGTACCTATGGAATTAGTTCTTTAAATTTTTGTAGTGTAAAATCCCACTGTGACAATGATTGGTTTATAGTCATAGACTCTTTTTTCTTTTGGCTTCAGAGTTTTTTGAAAAAGAAACACCACTTAAATGACACGATGCCTGGTGTGACACACTGGTGTGATGCTAATTTTTAACTGGTGTATTTGACATGGAGTAAAAGCTAAAGTTAACATCCTTCATTGACTATTACCATTAACTATTAACTTTAAAATCTGGATGTCATATAAATAATGTTAAGTATTTAGTATCTGTCCAGGGATCTTCCTAAGCATTTGGAAGAAACAAGCATGTTCTTCCATTGCTCATGCGTAGAGTAGCTCAGCTTCCTGCAGAATTGAGACTCTGCCCTTAGCAATCTCAGCAGAAGAGTGCAGAACTGCGGCTGTAAAGCTAGCTCAGGAGGAGGCACTCAAATACAGGTTGTTTACTTAAAGTCTATACTGACAATCTATCCTTAGATGCATCATCCTGAATTTTAGCTTCACATACCTGTCTGGGACTGAAGCCAAAACTTATATATGTGACAGGATGTACTTTGTTCAAGTCTGCATATAGTATTACGGTAGATATATGTTTTGAGAGAGTACAGCTCATTCAGATCACTAAGATTTAGTTATCTTAAGTTCTCATATAGTGGAATGAACAAAACAAAAAATTAAATAAAAATCTTTAATCTTTCTCTTAAAAATACCTAGCCTGAAAACAGCTAAGAAGCTGACTTTTAGAAACGTGACACAAGGAGTCTGACCATCATCACAATATAGCCTTATCTTTAGAATCAGATGTGAAGAAACAGACACGTAAGCAGTCTATACAGTATGGTGTAAAATATTTGGGACAAATTCAGAGAGAGATAACAAGAAACATCAGGCTTTATTCTCATCTTATCTGATCTTCAGGAATTAATATTGAAAAGGATAAAATGATACGTTCTATTTTGCAACCAAATTTTCTTTCTTTTGCACAGACACCCCCCCCCCGCCCAAAAACGAGAAAATACAATTTGATACTTTTGAGCATGTAATAGTAAGCACCAGCAGACTCTTGAATTAAAAAAGCAGAACCAGGGTATTCTCTTGTGAGTAAGACTTACTCGTGTCTGATAGAGTTGCTCATGAGTGATGAGATAGGCAGGACAGGTTACTCTCAGAAGTCATAGGTGGAAATATCCCCCAGAGATCTGCTTAAGCTGAGGAGCAACCACTGATGTCTTGCTGAAAAGAGAATCAGGTAGATAACTGAAGGCAGCGTGGCAGCACCACTCCTTGCAGCACATGCCCTCAAGAGAGTAATGAACACTGGACCAGTGAGAAATCTTAGTCCTGCTGAGGGGCTATGGGAGGGGTTGGAGAATGAAAAGTGTGAAGTGTTTATTTCTTTGTTTTGTAGAGCATGAGGAACCAGTTAACATTTCAATATCTGTATTGTATGATCACAAGGGGAAGGGAAGATTAGAAATACAGAATAGCCATGAAAGCAGTAGATTGAAAATGGGAAATGAATAGTGAGGAATAATCTTGCAGAAACATAAGGATGTTACGCTATGACAGCTAGGGAAATGGATGAACTTTGGGAATGAGCTAGAGTCATATTGTCTTTCAAAGACAACAGTCTTAACAAAGAGACAAGGTGCTATGGTGTGTTGCCATTCAAGGATAGAGGCACTTGATCTCAGGAAAAAATGCAGGAGTATTGCTTTGAGCTTGCCAAAAGTTGGAGTCCTATGTACCTAGCAGAGGTGAGGTATTGCCTCACCTCTAGGCAGGAGCTGCTGCCTCTTATGGGAGAAAAGGTCTCTGTGAGGGCCCATGGAGTCCGGGATCTTGCTAGCTCAAGACTTGAAGCAGGAGCTTTTAGTCCTGCTGACCTCAGAGCATGGTGTCAGCTATGAGGCAGTCTCCCGTCTTGCACGGCAAGGTATATGGCCCTGTAGCTGCTGCAGTGCTGGCACTACTTGCCATGTTACCTCGAGCACTCTCAGCGCAGCTGCTTTCCCGTGGTGAAGTATGCTTATCTGAAATTAGAAGTTAAAAAGTAGCATTAAAAGGTGCCCTTACCACTGCATGCCAATCCCCTTCAGGCACTGCTTCTTAAAAATAAAGTGTCACTTTGTCGTCTTAGTAACAGCAATGTAAACCATAAGTGAGGTCACCAAGTCTTGCTGATAAGAGAGCTGAATGTGTACTGCAAGTTTCTTGGTCTTTTTATGATGTCAGTATAAGTTCTTGTCTTCTGTTGATGATGATAATGGTTTTACTGTTTCCCTGTCTGTGAAATCACATTTTCATATTGGCTTTTTACCTGCGGCTGCATCTTTTTTTTTTTGCTAAGGAATGAAAGCTGGAAAGCAAAACTGAGGAGATGGAAACAGAGCAGGCCACTGCCAAAGCACTAGGAAAAAAATACAAAGAGTAAATTAGCAGTAATGTTAAGAATTTTAAACTGTTTTGTTGTTTAGAAATATTATTTATAACTTAGAAAGAATTGCTATTGCAAAAACTGATAACTATTTTTAAAGATTATTTTTGTAGCCAAAAGGGGAGAACGGTGGCTGTTCTATTAGGGCAGGCTGGCAGTCCTGGGAATATTCTATTCCTCTTCTGCTTGGTAAAGAGTACATCTGAAGAGATAATAACAGCAAGGAACATATCATAGCTTTATGATCACTCGTCAGCTTTGGGGAGTCTACGAAATGAAAGGTCCCCAGACTGGACAAGGTTGAAAGGTTGAGGCTATAACCAGACTTTTTGTTCCTGAGACGACCAGAGCCATTACTGAACAACAGACAACAGTGAATAGATTATGGCATCTTTGCTTTGTTGCTGCTCCCTGGTTTAAGGATACTCTTGTCCTCCTTCTGCCCCTTCTATATTTGACAAGTTTGCTTTCAGTAGATATGACAGGCACTGGTGGGGGTCACTGGCCCAATTCCACGTTTCCACACTTGGCTTGCTCCAAGTTCAGTGGCCTGAACTAATGTCTCCAATGGAGGTCGTACTACTGAACATTATGAGTTTTTATATATTAAACATGCATTAGTGGTTTTACCCTGCTTATCTGACAGCTGTAGAAAAATAAAGAAAATTCAGTTTGAACTTTAAAAAGCAGGGCTTAATTTATGTTCAGTACTTTTGTTCCTCACTTTCTTTTTCAATTGCCAATTGCAAAGCTCAAGGGAGATAATAAAATGGAGGAGCTGCTACTTTATACTTCCACGTGCCTCCCAGTGCCTGTGCCTTACTGGGTGAGCTAAATCTAAAACTAGGAAAAGAGTTTTCAGATGGAAATTTGATTAAACAATACAATCATCTGTCTCACAATCTGTTTTTTTTAATAAGGAAAGTATTTTTTTTTTTCCAGGGGGAATTTTCTTTCAGAGGGTTTTGTATGAAAAGGCAGACGTCATGAATACTGATGGGAAGGGCTCAGTGTTTTGTTATTTCTATGTAACAAAGACAAAATGCTGTAATAAAATCAGAAAACACAGATGTTACTTTGAGTATATTTTTGCATCTTTTACTTTTTTTTTTTTTTTTAAGTTGGGAACAATCCCTCCCTCAGACTGACAATAGCAGCTCATAACAGACAAAATTAGCAGCTGGAAACTTAGCCAAAAATTTAGGCTTTTTAGTTTGTTGTCATTGTTTGGGATTTTCTTAAATGCTGAAAGGCATGCTTGAAGGAAGAGGCATGGATGAATTGAAAGCCCTTGTTTCTCAATTTCAGTATAGTCTGCTTGTATTTTAGTTTTTATAAACAGTTTAAAATGGGGAAATGTGCACCACTTTGTTTAGAAATGAGCCTGTTGTGATTGTTTCTTTTTTTTTGTGAAGACTCTGAGGGAAATTCATGTGGTCTGATAATGTATATTTTTCATATTAATTTCAAGAAAGCACATTTTTACTCCAAAAAAAAAATCAAAGCAGTAACACTGATCTTGTAGCTAATTCAAGCAGTGTGTCAGGGTTCACGTGAGCTCACAGGGTTTCTGTAGGTCAGTGGAAAAGTTACGTACCTCTGCTTTTCCTACGCAGTCTATTTCTAGGGATGAAGCTAGAGATGCCCAGTTGTCAGTCGTGATTGAATGATGAACAAAGTGACTTGATTTCATTATTGTATGTTCAGTAATTTTGTGGTATCATGGTATTTTTATGTTATTTTGTGCGTTTTACAAGAGCAAAGATGGCTACAAGAGCCGTTTCATGGCACAGAAGAAATCTGCCTGCGTGGTTGGTTGCTGGTGGTGTCTCTGCTATCTTTTGTGCCCACTGCCTCACTCCCTGGTTGTAAAGCTGGATGTGAGCAGGGTGGCCCTTGCGTGCCTGGAGTCGGGAGGCATCATGGTTGAGGATTGTCCCTGAGTCCCCCTGGTCGTCTGCAGGGCTGAGTTAGCGCAGCTGTCAAGAGCCCAGACTTCCCCAGGGCCAGGGGAATCTGAACCAGGAAACCACTTCATCAGAGACTACTCTTTGTACGATATTTAAATGTTTCTGGATGCAGCGGAGAAGCAAGTCTGCAGAGCATATTAACCTCCCTGTGAAGTCTAGTGTGGACATATTCAGTGCTGGTGGTGGCAGTGGTGGGGGAATGTGATGTGAGTGGTTTTCATGTGCTTTTGACACATCTTGGATTTCTCTGCTGATGGGGCTATTATTTGGAATGAGCTACCTCAGAATGGTCTCTAGATACTTTTCTGTTGAGGTACATTTTGCTCTAAGAAGCAAAAAACAAAGATATTTTCTGTTCAAGAAGCACTGGATTAGGAGGCAGGATTACAGGTTTCCTGGCTCTGTCATAAGTACGTTATCTCTCTTTTGCTAGAGCTACCTGAGAATTTTCTAATGAATCACTCTTTCTCAGGATCACTGGGTGGCCAGTCGTTGCTTGCCCAGCATATTTGTAGATGGACCTTTTGATTATGCTGCCTTTTGTTCTTTCAGGGTATAAGCTCTTCAGAGTATGGATCATACCTTTGGATTCATACTTTCCCCATAAAAGAAATTATGGGGAAAACTGGGAAACTCCACCTGCCAGCAGTGAAAGATAATATCATGTTCAAGGAAAGATATTAGGATTTGGGAGATTTAGGTTATATTTTTCTAATTAACAGCACCCTTAAGCAAGTCTTTGGGACAAAAATGTCTCTTAAGTGTATGGCAAGGGAAGGGAACACTCTGCCGTGATTATATCTTTATTGCAGGACAGTAATGGCACCTGCTGAATGCATAGAAACATGACAAATGTGAATAAGAAATGATGCTGTAATAAGAAGGGATCACAGAGTAAAAGAAGAAATGCCACCATCTTCATTCCATTTAAAAGGTAAATTGATGTTATATTCTGATGTCAAATTGCCTAGGATGTAAGCATTTCTTCTCAAAGGAGATGTGTTAACTGCAATAGATATAATTCAACAAAGTAGCTAGATCTATTTTTCAACAACACCCTCTGAAATACTCCATGATCTCTAGGGTGCAACTGTTGGAAAAATAGGGAGTTAGTTGTATTGGCAGAATATCCCAGGTTCCGTTGCACAAGGAAACGTGCTGTTTTGGCATGATTCTGTCCTTCCAGCCACCTTTGAATTTCTCCAGGGTGACTTGGAGCAGGACTGCTCATGGCTTCCTTTTCTTCACCTGGTGTCTTTTAACCTGTCTTCTAATCCATTCCAGGGACTTTCGTTTCACTTAGTGATTACATGGTTGCCTGGATTCCCAATAATAAGCAACTTTAGGAAAATCATTCTGAAGGTCAGAACAAATAATATCCACTAGGTCTACCTGTACATACTGTGTTTAGTAAGGAATTCCTTTAAAAAGGGAAAATGATTTCTCGTTCTGATACTGGTGATATTTCTTTACTTCAGCACCATTTTCTGTTCAGATTTTAAGGAATTTTTTTTCCCACCCTAATAACGTAGTGCTGTCTTGTGTGCAATATTATGATTGCTTCCCTGTATTAGTACTCCTGAGGCAGGAGAATCTGGCTGATGAAATTTTGCTTTTTCAGGGTATTAAATCCATCTTTTGATAAGCAGTAGAGCAGCATTAGAGATCCCAGTTATAACTGAAAATGCAGGGTACTAGTGAGCTGCCATGTGGTCCATACCCACTGCTGAAGAATTGAATTCTGAAGAAACAGCCTTTTTTCCTGGGCTTTTGAGAGAATTTGGAAAATGTTTGTCCACAGAATAGCAGAATTCAGGGAGTGGTGGAGGGGGAGAAGGGGGCCTTGCTGGAAACGCACGATAAGGAAAAGATTATTTTGCATTGGAGAACATCTTGCATACAGCAAGTACAGTACTAGGTACTGTGAGAAAATCAGTACTGAGGTTTCTGGCTTTTCACACAGCTTAATAAAGACCATTCCCTATTATTTCCATTTGGAAGCATTACTTCACACTTGCAACTGCGCAAGAGCAAATGGAGCAGAAGAGCCTAATTAAAGTTACAGGGACTTCTTTATAACAGAGCAAATGTTAGTTTAATGATACAGTTACAAATCACAAAGAAATCAGAGCAGACGCCCCAAGTTTTATACATTTTTGGCAAAGTAAATGGGAAACTATGTGCTAAAGTGAGGTCAACAGATGGGGAAAGAGAGGTGCAGGAGGCAAAGAAAGCTACACACCCATGTACAAAACCAAAAAGCCCCCAAAACCTCAAACAAACAAACAAACGTAAAGAACTAAAGAGAAACCTTGGAAGAAACAGATTTTTAAACAAAGTTTGCCAAATAAGCAAACTTTTTTTTCTTGAGGGCAGATGCAGAGTGCCTTTTCAGTTCATTTTGGACAGAAATAAGAGAACACATGCTGTGCTTTAATAAATCTTGGTGCAGCCACAATAGGCAAACTCAAACCTTAATGAACAATTCTGTGTTGGTTTGGTGATGCTCACCAAACCTCTGCGTTCTTGCTCTTCTTTGGAACAGACGTTATCAGTGATAATGCAGAGCTCCATTTCCTCCATCCTACATGAGGACACAAACAGGGTATGTGGATGATGTTCATAACATCTACAGCATATCTGGTATTTTGAAATCTATTATTTTGGATGTGGGGCTAGGAGTCAGAACTCAATGATTCAGAATCCTAGCCTCTTCTTGGTAAATAGCCCTGCTAACTGACCTTGGGCAAGAAGTTAGTTTAGTTTACATTTTCAAAATTCTCTGTCCAGAGTCCTTCTTAAATTCCTTCTTAGGAATTCAGCTCCTAAATGTCCTTCTTAAATTCCTTCTTCAGCTGCTAAGTAATCAATTTTCATAAGCACCAGACTGCTAATGCTAACTGCTGTGAATCCTGATTTTCCCTTTTTTGAAATGGGATAATACAGTGACAGACGCTTTATTCTGCTCTTCTCTATTTTTGGTCATTATTTTATTTGCTTTAAAATGCTCAGCGATCCTTCATAATAAGTTTGTGTAACCATGTAGCCCCATCTCTGAGTTTGCTATCATCTCTTCTCACCCTTTCAGCATTGTGCTACCTATTGCTTATTTTAATGATTTATTAAGACAGGGAGCAGGAGTGAAATCTCAGCTCTGTCAAAACCAGTGGCAACAATCCCAGTCTTCAAAGGAATCAAATTTTATCCCAAATCTTTTTATTTACTTATCACGCTTGGATAATTCATTAATGATAATAATAGTTAGCATGTATCATGATCTGATCCCTGCCAAGCATTCCAGATAAAGGCATAATACATCTGGGGTATGCTTAGTCTTAAGCTATTATAACTAACTAGCTATTATAACTAACTATTGTCTAACAAGGACACAGAGTGCACAGGGGAGTATTATCCTAACTGCAGTTGTGTTGACATTGGTGAGCCTTAAGACACATCATACATCTACACAATTGCCTAAAGTTTGGTAAAATATGCACTTGGCAAATTCCTGCCAGCCTATTTTTCTGGGCTGCCATAACCTTTTTTTTTGAGAACAATTTTAGCACATAGAATAGGTTTCACGCATAAATTTCGCTATGCTTCCAACACTTGGAATTTGTACAAATGCTGTGATACGTGAATCAAAGCTGTCAAGAGATCACAGACAGCGTGAACAAGGAATGTCTGACATATACGAATCTTCCAAGTGCCCTTTCCTTTTGCAAGGAAAGGCTTGCAAAATTCTGGATATGTGTATTTTGCAGCTTACTAATAGCTGACCTCATAGGTATTACTGAAAGCCAGAGAAGGCACCTTCATTAAAGGGAGGGTTTTTCTGAGCTAGATGTTCTGCTATGTCGTATGGCTGTGGCTTAACTTTTTCTTAATGCTATTTTTATATGAGGTCATAGTTCACTGTTGAAATACCTATGAAAAATATTTAGGCACATCTTTTGGAGTAAGTGGAGCACCTGTGTTGATGCTAATGATCATGCTTGCTGGAGAGTAAGGCTTTCTTCTAGACGTAGAGGTATAAAAAGCATCAGCTAGTCTCTTTAGCAGGTACTTTGCCAGAGACAGAATTTACCCAAAAGGATTTTATTTTTGCCACCTCCAGAATCCTTTGAACGCTTCATGAAATTCATTTTGGTGGAAACTGTGTGGTTAATATGCACTGTAAAATCACTAATGTGAACTTATGTCATGAAAAGACTGATCTTTTCCACTTATGGCCAGTGCAAGTAACTGATCCTCCATAATTTTGTTCCTGCAGATTAAATTGGTCTTGAACTATTGTTTACACATGATACACACAGCATCTAGCCATCTATGTGATGGCTAAAATCTATGCCATCACATCACATAAAATCTATGTGATGGCCAGGGTTAAAATAAAGCATTTGCTTAAGTTGTTCTTTGAATCAGGAGAATATTAGGACCCTGATGCAAACTGACAGGAAAAGTTTCCTCTCAGTTTCTCCCTGTTATGAAGCTGACACAGTGCTCATGTGATTTGTGAGTCTCTGTGTGTGAAATGGTCATTAGGTTGTGACAGAGAAAGGGTAAAAGTATGAATGATCTGAAGGATGAGGATTAGAACAGAAAGTCAGATATAAATTTAAATTCATGAATTCTTTCCATTCTGTTTCAGTTGGAAAAGGGGGCCATTTATAAATTGCTCTTTGCAGGCAGGAGAACACCTTCGTGCAGTCTTGGATACCGAGTGTTAGACCAAGTGTTTCAGAACTGGCCCTTGCTTTTCATAAATCTCCTTTTGGGATTAGTGTCACAAACAAGATAAATACTAATTTCTCAGCCAAAAATAGAAGAATTGACTGAGACTTAAAATATTTATGTTCACTTTAATTAATGGGTTGAGTTAAAAGAAATTAAATACTTCCTTCTCTGATTGTTAGCTATTTTTGTCAGGTACACTTGGTTTTCCACCTACCTGGACTACTTGTAACCTGTAATCAATCTTCTATATTTGGGCTTTAACTATTTAACACAGGTAACTGCTTGCTTGGCTTTCAATGAAAGGGTTCATTCAAGATCAGTTTTCATTCTGTATTGTAGATGTATTGGCACAGAGGTCAGCTATTCATTACCAATGAAATATCGGCAACGGAAAGATTTAAACACAAATATGATCTGCTAATGATAGAAGAGGAGGAGTAGGTACAGTTTGTCACAGCAGTCATTCAATATGTCAAATTATCTCTTGGCATAAATCATATTTTTCACTAGATATGCTGAAAAAGATTAGATATGACTTTGAACTCTTCCCTTCACCTTTCACATTATACTGAACCTCCTTGCTTTCACTTGAAGACTTCCCAAACACATATGTATGTGTATTCCTTCTGGAGTGTGGAAATACCCTAAAGACAGTGCTTGCAAAGGTAGCTCTTGTACCAGAGGGACACTGTGCCTGAGCAAATTTGCTAAATGAGGCTACTCTGTGTGCTACCAGCTCACTCAGAGCTCCTCTAGATGGTTGCAGTGTGCTTGCTGGGTGAGCTAGACATCAGCTATGTTCTTCTTCCTGCTCGGTTGTGTTCACCTGCCTAAGGCTTTGTCTGAACTGTTCCCTTTTTTCCCACAGGACACTGCTGTTTCTTCTCTGTTTAGTTGCTGTCCCTTGCTTGGGCCCTAGTTCTTTGTACAAATCTGTCATGAAAATACATTTTGAAGGGAGGTCATAACAATTTTTCTGTACACCTATCTCTTTCTATTGCTACACATTTGTGTGTCCACAAAAGCCAGGATGGTTTGGTGTGATATAAAAAGTTTACTAGGATGAAGCTGAGAGTTTACATCTGTGAAAAATTAGCCATGATGCTTCTAAAATCCCCATACAATTCCTCAGCTTCTCATTGTTTTTTATTTTATTTTACAAGGCGTATTTTACGAACAACTGTCTGAGAACTGTTTTAGGACTTTAAAGCATACACATTTTTCTGTCTCTGTACCTGTAAAGCTAGATGGCCCTTCATTAACAGCCTGATTCTACAGACTGTACTGAACAAATAGAGCATAAGCTGACTCTAAAGCATTTTGACTCTGAAATGAAACATCTACTAGCTAGATGAAGTTAGGCACTTGTGCTATATACACAAGGCTAATCAGCTAGAAATTTGCTATTCTAGTTTAAAGACACTGTGCCATAGCAGACCTTAAACTATTACTAGTCCTGAAATGTGTATCACTCATTTTGTACCAGTATACCATTCTGTTGAGGAGGGAAAGAATGTAATCGCTTTTAGTTGCTATTTTGGAAACTGTAGTTCTTTGAGATATGGGCCTACCAGCTGAAATGTTCAAAGAGCCCAGCACAGTATGTATTAATTCACTTTGTGTAGAAAAGACGGTCGGAACACTATAATGAAGACATATAGACAGAGGGCATGCAATTTGATCTGTGGATTTCACAGCTGTGTATGTAGTAAGTGTGTATATTGTGTGAATGTAAGTGTGTATCTGTGCGTAGATATGAATACTTAGGCAGTAATATCAACTTTTGCCTGTGAGGGCACTTAAATACAGAGTTACTACTGATTTAATCAAATATCGGCTTCTCTTTCAATGTAAGAGTTTCCATTTATATGCTGACAACGAGACTAATGTGTAAAACCTGCAAATATGGGGGAAGTCAAAGCAGAGTAAATCTCCTTGAGAAGAGATCTTGGGGAGTGGAGATATGGATAGATATGGAACGTGCAAAGTGATGATAAGAAAACAATCAGTGTACACCTTCATCTGTTGTTATATTAAAAGAACTTTTCTTTCTTAGGTTCTGAAAAAAACTTACTTAATAAAATAAATCGCCTTGTGGCCTCTCAGACTTGACAGAAACAAGTCTTGCTGATAAGAACAACAATCTAACTTCAGAGATCTTAGTTGAATAATATTGTCACATTTTCTTGGTCTTTTTTTTAATTTTACTCTCTTGGGAAACTATTCTGTTTGTACTGGTTTGTATTCATAGGGAATAAATGGATGCAGAAGGATGTTGGTAGGGCTCTAGATGACAGTTCTGATAGTTAAGGGGAGGCTTGCAGTGTTACAGAAAATCAACCAAAGCTCTGGGCAGCAAACCTGGGTTTGGGAAGGAAAAATTCTGGCGTATTTTTGGACTGAAGTCTGAAAACATTCTACCTATGATCATGTAAGTCGTATCTAACTGCTCAGTCCCAGGCAAATATTACTGTTTGCCATTTTGTGTGCTTATTCAGTCTCTGGAGAAGTCTGGGCCTAATGAATAGTGGGGAAATGTTCTTAATTTTGCTTTTGGGGTACTACTTCTTTACAGAGGATAATGAGTTTTGCCATTTACTGTGCCCCAGTGACTCAAAACTTCCTTCTTCTCCTTTTGGCTGTGATTTTTATTGTGACCTGCAAATTGAGACACTTGCAATACTGTCTTCTTCCAGCAAAGAACAATATTGTTCTTTGCTTTGCATCTGTCAGCAGTTGAGCCAGGCATAAGTGGAAAAACCTGCAGAGATTGATTTAAAAAACCCTCATGTTGCGGCAGTGCTATACATAAGCTATGTTTTTATTTACATGCTGATGATAGCTATATCTGGGAAGGCTTGCATGTTTTGCAAGGTACTGTGGTACCTGGTAGCTACTATGTCTTTCTACCAATAGTTAGCAGACTTCTGCCAAGTTGTTTTTCTTTTGTTATGGAAGAGATAAAAATAAAAAGGGCTGGACCTTGATCAAGAAGTGATTTTAGATGCA
Organism: Struthio camelus; assembly: GCF_040807025.1. NCBI lineage: Eukaryota > Metazoa > Chordata > Aves > Struthioniformes > Struthionidae > Struthio > Struthio camelus. The sequence goes on from NC_090946.1 coordinate 32,290,467, forward strand.
GCTTGGCAACAGAAGTAGACCCTCAGCAACATTTTCCATTGTACAGTCACTTTTTTTCTTAACTAGGCAGTATGATAAATTGTTGATTTCAGGTCATGCAGCTTAAAGTACAGAACAAAAACAATGACACCATGGAAAATAAGAAGGGTGTCCAGCATGCTGAGTTTAAATTTAAATCTATCTCTTTCAGGAAGCAGACTTTAACAACAAAGATGGAACCACCTCAGATTAATATGTCTAAAGCTGAATGAACAGGAATATCTTTCAAAATTTGTCAAGAAAAGCAGGATAAATCCTTTTTTCTAAAAAATGGATGAACAAAAACTGATTTTTTTCTTCAGCTCTCCCCCTTTATACAGGAATAATTCTGCTGTGTCTGATTAACTATTTTTTTTTCTTTCCAGTTCCAAGTCTCTATTTCCTATTTTTAAGGTGTTAAGTTGACAGCACTAAAATTAATGCCCCTATATATATGTATATTGTGGTCTCACAGAATAAAAATGTTAGAAATCATCTCAAAATTGTAGACCTTCTTATCTATTCCCTGCCTATACCAGCCTGTACCAACATTATGAAGTATTTCTGAAATGGTCATTGGGCATTTACCAGCCTTTTCAGAAATGTCTCAACAAGTAAGGTGTTTAGATCCCATTAGATTTAATGGGAGTTATGAATCTCTTGGTAACTGCAGATGTCCAAATACCTATAAACATTTAACTGCTAGATTTAACCCACTAAAATCAAAGGGAGCTCAGGACCCAGTATTACAAAATCTTTGTAAATATGACTCTGGGCTCTTCAGTCTCTCTTGAAACTGAAACCGGGCTGCTTAATCATGAACTTGGTTTTGAAGAATTTGTCTTAAAGGTTGCTGTGCCCTGCTTCTAGGGGACATATCATCACTGTTTCAAAGATTTAATTGTCAAGCCAGTATTTTTTCACAGTATTTGACACATGAATCCTGTATACCTGTGTTCAGTATGTTAAAAAATTTGTCTTCAGCAATTTTACTCTTTGAGTATTAGAAGATGTGGTTACAAGCTGTAATTGTTTTAAAAGGTATGTAAATAATTAGAAATTTGCTGAATCAAAATATGCCAATTTAGCTATTGAAACCTCTCCTATCAAGTCAGCTTCCGTATGATTTCTTGTCTCTGAGCAATTTGCAGTGTGACAAGATCTTGTTGATGGTGAAATATAAGAATTGAATGCAAAAGTCCAAATATGATTGCATTACAGCCCTGTGGTGAGGGACTATTAAATCTGCTCTGTGGTATGATAAAACCACTCTCTGAGTGGTATGATAAAACCACTACCTCCTATCTGAGTAAGTAGTCAAAAAGTCTTTGTCCTTTTTTCTATGCTTTATTACATGGCAAACTCAAGTCTAATTTACTGTTCGTTACAATATTTAGATTTTCTAGGTTTTACCTCCAATTGAATAACACAGTTTAGATAATTTCCCTGAGTTATGACTTAGAGCAACTATCTGTGGTGTTGAAAGAGTCACTAAGTTTCCATGTCATCTCTACCTGTTGTCTTCCTTTAGGCTACCTATAAGGGTTCTAGTTAGCACCAAATATAACGATGGATTGGCTTTTTGTGTCACGGGAACACCTGTCCATTAGAAAGAAAACTGAGGCTTCCAACTTTTTCAAGTAGATCAGTAAAGTCAATTGTAGTCAGTTGGCAAGATTTGGTCACTAGCAATCTGTTATGGGCTGCTTCAAATCCATGACCAGAAATTGAAAGATGGTGTTGCCTGATCAACCTACTTCTTCAGGGAAGACAATTTCGGCTACATCAAAATTTTCTTTATCAGGTCGTGAACTTGCATAGCTTTAGGGTATACTTGACTATTGTTTTAATGCAGAATTCTCATTTGTACTTAACTTAGCTTTTTAAATGAGTGTGTGTATCTGCTGTGGAATTAGGGTATGTCTCAAGGATAATGTGGATCAAAGTGAATATTTCACTACAAGAAGAGCCCATCTTCTGGTCTATTACCTGACTTAATTACTAAGTGGCAAAACTAATAACTAAGTGGCCAAAGTGGGAGAGAACCATATTTATGTATGTTTTACCTTTGGGTTTCCCATTGAAAAGTGATTCATTTTCCTATTTAAGGGTCAGAGAAATGCTTTACGTTTAGTACCTGTATTGCTGATTTCTTTTTTCTCTGGAGTTGGTGTGTTACTAGTGAATTTCAGCTTTACTGATGAGTTCTTTTTACCAGTTAATCCTCCTGTGTTTTTGCTCAGTTATTCTCATCTTTACTATTGTCCTAAAATGCTGCTCAGTGTCCTTTTTTTAGCGAAGCCGTGTTCCACCACTGCAATAGCTACATTTCAGGGATGAGATTTTGTTTTCTTTTTGGTGTATAATTTCCGAAGCTGGTTTGTAATAAGGAAAATTCAACTGTCAGCACCCACATAATTACAAGTGCTCTAAAGAGATGATACAAAGCCTATTTCCCTGCCCAGAGGACTTTTCAACCAGGTTTTAAGAGCAGTGTACTAAGTGGAATCAAAAAATAATACGGAAAACAGGGAGAGGAATTATTTCATTTGACTAATCAGTTCAGGTGCGTGTACATCTTAGTTCCATCAGAAGGGTTTTCTTGCAGCTGTGATTATTTTACTAAGTGACTCTTTTGAATAATGTGACAAGATTAGAGTGATTAAAGAAAGAAAAAGGCAATGGCTTTTTGGAGCAATACTAGAAAGTGTAGCTCTAATTCATCAAGTTGTTTTAGTATGTGCCTGTCTTATATGTATGACTTAACTGATGAAGACTCTGGGACTTTCAGAAGGTAAGGTCTATGTTGAAGACCCTTGGTGAAAATGGGACTCTGTACTAAGGCTGAGAGAGGAATAAGCTACTGTAGCTCATTATTATCACGTCCTTCACCCAAAAAAGAGGAAGAAAAGCTACCATTGAAGTTAACTAGCTCTTCCATTTACTTTTGGTCCGGTTTTCTTGAAGTCCCTCGTGAGAGATGAGGCAAAAATTCTATCATGAAATCTTAAGCTTTTTTGAACAGATTGGCTTCTCTAAGTGGCTGCTGTAGTTCTGTAACAAGACCTTCTTTGAAACCTCCTAATGAATCACTTCTGATTGAGATTGGAAGAAGTCAGGCTTAGCAATTCAGAAGAAATAAAACTAAGATTTGATTCAGCTTTTTGGTTTCGGAATCAAAAGTAACTGATGATGTTTTAGTACTCTTCTCCCTTGTCACAGCTGTAATTTCTGGTAATTGGCCTCTGAACTGACTGATTTACGGTGGTGCATGATGTTTGACCCTTAATGCCAGTGTAATAAGATGGGCAGTGGAAGGCTTGAGAATTTTCCATTGTTTTTAGCCTTGTGTTTTTACAAGGCATCACATTCCTTTCCATTTTATTCTTTTTTTTTTTTTTCATTTTTTGATTCATGCATGCTTTCTTTTGGCAAATAGGTTTGCATTTCCTTCTCTTTTGTAGGATATGTGACCACACAGTTATCAGCTATAAAAAGGCAAGAGCAGGAAAGCTTGTCCTTGACATACCCAGTGGAATAAAAAAAGTAAACAATTTCCTTTTACTTTGTTCTGTTAGTAACTGCTATAAGTTGCCAAAAGGAACAGTGTCTGTCTTCGGGTCAGGATGGTAAACTGCAGTGTCCTGCCATACTAAAGAAAATACAGTTTTTATTTCCTGCAGAGTGAGGCAGAGCGGATACGACTTCTGACAGCTAACCTTGTGAACAGGGTTAGCTGCAAAAGAGTATGCAAGGTCTCTGTTGAAAGTGGATTGGGTACAGCAATTGAGAGAGAGCAGCAGGATGAGGAGTTGGCCACTGCTTTTTAAGGGGGCTCTGTAGCTTGCAGTATTGTAGGGAGTTTCACAATTTAAAAATTTAAGCTGCCAGTCTAGACTAGCTGTCTAATATCCTGGCACTGTGAAAGTAAAGAAAATGACACAATCAGTTCCAGAATCAGTAATACCTGAAAGTCAATAATAGCTTCATACTGCAGACGTTCCTTGTTTGGATAAGGTGAATGATTCTTTAGAATCACTTGCCTCCCTCCATTGACTATAGAGAGACCCTGGCTGGCAGGTGTAGGCTTTTTGGCTAACTTGTACAGTGGCTAAAATTTGGTCAGGCAAATTTCACTCTGCTTGTTTTTCCAACTCTGTGAAATGTGAGAACTGATTTTTAGCCACAAGTAAAATGCATTATTAACAGGGGAGCACGGGGTTGATGTAATTACAATTTTTGATGTAACATTGCATGATTTGAGATCCTAGGCATGGACGAGATTGTTTTTTGCTAACTGCTATACAAAACAGAGTAAAAAGATGGTCCCTGCTCTAAAGAGCTTCTGGTCTAAATATGAGAGACATCAGACACATACATACAGCCTGGCCCGTGGATGAATATGAACTGTTGCAGAACTGGAGAATAATTTCTTTTAAGATTAATTTATAAAATTTCCACCTATTTCCTGTCTTCTCCCTCTTCTCATAGCTAGCTGCCTGTTGGCTTTGGATTTGGACATTTCAAGGCTTTATGAATTCAGAGGTTATTTTACTGCTCATATAATTCTGTTGCAGGATGGATGACACCAAGTTAGAATGTCAGTCAAGTTGTTCATGAGGCAATTCTACTGATCGACTTCAGTCTGAAAGACCTACTTTTACAAGGCTTTGGCTTGCTCATCAGTGAGCGCGAGGTAGCTTTTAAAACTTTTTTAGAATAGGTGATGCTTTCAAGTAGAGAAATGTTTCCATTCTTTAAATTATTTTATCTTTATGAAGAATTCTCTGGGATAAGGATGTTATTATATGGGGAGTTTCATGGCTTTTGCTTTCCTTAAACTACACCTGAACCTTGGGGATTAGATGGGAAATCTACTTCACCAAAAATTCCCATGCGTATTCTGCTGTGGGACATCACTGTGTCTTCAGTGTAACAGACTTAAAGTGTCAAAACATGCCCTCTGACAATGTGAACTAAGAAGTTGTTTCATTTTAGAGAACGGGAAGGAGAAGGGGCCAAGTTCATATTTTGTAATTTTAAATTCTGGCAAAGGAACTTCTGTGGGCTCACATGTTCCTAACTAAAGTCCTGTTAAATTAAATCAAGTAGTTATTTCTGAGGACTGAAAAAGTAGCTATAAGACTAGACCAGACAAGAAAATGAGAAATGAAAGAAAGCTTCTTCTGTACATGAAATGGGATCTATTTTCAGAATAGTATTGTGTAAATAGATCTAATTCAACAGTAATCAATCTAATAGTAACACTGTAATACTACAGACATCTGGCTTCTGATTAGCTTGAATCAACAGCATTAAAATGAGCTAGAGCTTTACAGGAATGGAAGTTCAAAATTCTTTGACGGTTTTCTGGTCCCTTGATTTTCATGGTAATATGCCTCATGGATTCTGATGAATTAGAGAGGAAAAGCAATGCTGATTTTGTGTCCTGCCTTGTTCTGAGACCATCAGTCATAGACTGCAAATTAGTCCCAAAGGATGTAGAGTTCTGCTTTAAAACTTACAAAGCCCGGCATGACTTTCAATGAATTTTTCTGAACGGCAGATTTGTAATACGTATCAAACTAAGAGAGACCAATTTTTATTATAGTCTGTATCACTGTTACTATTGAGGGTTAAGATGTTACACATTTATGTCAATATATTAATATAATAATTCTCAATCAATATTATCAAAATACTGGCTATTTCTTTGAGACTGATTTAGTTTAAAGAAAAGGCTTAGCATTTGTGAACTGAAACAGTTTGTTTTATTTTGGTGGCTCCTGATGGACCAAAGCACATTAGCTGACATTTGATTGAATATTGCCAGCATCAGCTATTCTTGTGAGGTAGACTGGGGTGAGACTAGCTTAAAAATAATGAGAGAAAAAATGTGAAGGAGTTGTATTCGTTTTCTGGGTTTAAACATTTTCAAGCTTTGAAACTTGTGAGGGCTAGGTATTGTACAACAAAAGACTGAAGTCTGGAGACTATCAGAAAATAACCTCACAATAAAGTTGTGAAAATTAATACCACTTTCAGTTCTAATTCACATCTGCAAGGTTGTGTAGAGACAGAGGCAAGATCCCAGCAAGAAGGCTGCTGGAACAATTAGAGTAACTGAATGGAAAAGGGTCACAAACTTGTGCAATAATTGCCAGGTCTGCATACTCTGGTTTAAGGGACAGGAAGAGCAGCTGAATGAGACTGATACTGCTTCCAGTTAGTTGGAACGTTCATAGACCTCACAGACAACAGGATCATGCCACATATGCCAGGAAAGCACACAGCATATTTACAGCGATGCCTAGATATATAATATTAGTAAACTATGATGGGTTAAAGCAGAGGGACTGGGGAAAAGAGATAGCAGTCTTCTCTCCTGCCTGGTTTATACAAGAAGCATTTCCTTTTGTGCTTCCCCATTTTCTTGGCTAGTGAACTCAGAGCTCTTTGTTTCAGTCTTCTTTAATCACTGCTAATAAGGAAATTGCTCTGTGTTCTTCCACCATTTACACTGCGCTTACACTCAGGATACAGAATATCCAGCTAATGCTGCATGGCTCATTAGCTCTGTGGTGTTAAGGAAAAATCTGAAGTTGATAGGTTACATTTCTTCCCTAAATAGGTAGAAGATCTGACCTGGGCAGTGATTGGTTGCATAAAAAAAAGTGCAATCTTAAGGCTGCTTGTTTTTATCCTAGAAAACGAGCAGCGTCAGACTCCAGACCCCCAGCACCTTTTCTGTGTGCCTAACGTTACAGGCTGAGGTACCTGCCAATGGATGTTGAAACTTTCTGCACCGTCTGTCTGTTCTGGAAAGATAATGTAATTTTTATATGCCAGGCATCCCTAAAAGGAGGGCTGTACTTGCAGCTTCTGCGTACAGTTGTTTCATGGCTTCTCGGCAGCAAAGACAAACCTAAAGAGGCAGCTTACCTCTCCTGTTCCCAGTGGGGTAATGGGAAGAGCTGGGTCAGTGCTTGAGGCTGTTAAGAGGACCTAGCCTTCCAACAGCAGCTGCTGCCCCATATGCGCTCATCTCCTGCAGCAGTGGCAGCCAGTTTGGTTTGCTGGGGTTGTGCTGTAGTAGAGAATAGAGACCTGGCCATTTCCTGCCTTATGCTATATCTAATAATAGCAGCAGTAGTGCCAGTGGTATTAGTATTATTCTGCCCATAATAATAATGAGAGCTAAATGATTAAAATATAAATCCAGAAAATGGAAAATTTTTAATAAAATGTTGTGCTGCTTTCTGTTAGTTTATGGGGTATTTGAAATTTTGCAAACCAAAAATGGATGCTTCTACAAGGTGTTTATAGATAATTTAGTGCTTGAATAATAAGTTTTATGAAGTTTTTCTACTAGCTGTCGAAATAAGGATGTTGCTACTTAGGCTGCCTTTCTCTTGATGTGCATCTGCTAATCAGTAAGTATTCATGAAGCACTGTAGATCCCTTTTGTATACCAGCCATTGCTACTTGTAATTGCAACCAATAGTTGCAAGAAGGCAGGCATTTGTATAGTATATTGTGAATATATTTAAAAACTGTGGATAGCCATTTCTTTCCCTAAGGGAAACATTGATGATATAAACTAGATACGCAGGAGATCAAACACAACTGCCACAAAATCTATAGAACAAGAACAGTACAGACAATGGCAGTATAAATTACTGAAATGAATACAGTGAAGGCCTTTGTTGTCTCCAAGTAAAAATTAAAAGATATTTTCAAACTTAACACATTTCTTCACTAGAGCAATGATTATTGATTGTGTTCAATGATGATGGCAGTTTTTTTCTTGTATTCTGAACATATCCTTGAAATACTGGTTCACTTCAGATAGACCACTCGAAAGTCATCAGATGGGAATGATTTTCAGGTAGGTCATTCAACAGCCATTGAATGGAATAATTGTTAATTTGGGTCAGATTCACACTGTTGATGCAGTAGTTCATAGCCTCTTACCAGCCTCCAGGACCCTATGGTATTTTGTATAGTCTTTGCAGTATAATTTCCTACACATATATTTTTTTTTTACTAATTGTTTTGCAATCATCATTATGCTTAAAAGAGTAAGAGTGCTCTCTATTTCAGTTCAGAAGTGTGCAGAGAGATCAAGAGATTTTGAGAGTGTATTGCCTCTGAGTTTAAATATGAGCTTAACTTTAAGCACAGCAATAGGCTCACTGATGTCAGTAGGGTTACTCATGTGCTTATATTTAAACATAGCTCAAAGACTTTTATGAATCTGAACATAAGGCCTGAGATCTTAAATCTAAAAGAAGAAATCTGCTGCCTGGGGTACTGCAAATGCAAACTAAAATCCTGCCATGCTCCTTTTAAATAACCCATTATATTTTAATCCATTATATTTTTATTTTCTTTTGCTGACTGTGTTTTATTGTCATGAAGTCCAAAGCTGAATTATGAAGAAATAACATTCTGCTCCCATTGCACATTGCTGTTAGTTTAGGCTGTCTAATCTGTGGATGTTTTGGTATGGCATCACTGTGGTTATCGTGGCTCTCCTGTGCTGGATCAAGTCCCCCCTACTCCCCCCCCCCTTTTTTTTTCTTTTACAATGGGTGAGATGTCTTTAATTTATTGTAGGAAACTCTTAAAGATGCAAGATCCTTTTTAGAGGCTTCTACAATAGCCGTGAAGCACTTATTTAATCCCATTGAATGGAAGCTAGATTTACTAGCTGGGCTAGACATGATTTTTGTTCAGGAGTCATCTTGGAGTACATCGAAGTTTAAAGATCTTTGCAGAAAAACCAAGGAGAAACAAAAGGAGTAAATTTTAAAAGAAACTTTGTCAAGGAGTTTTAGATGTTGAACAGATAGAAAAACCATGGTGGCTTGACTGAAATGAGTGTTGGGTTAGCAGAATCGTTACTGATCCAGTGAGACATGCTAATGAGGCACTTTAAATGCAAGTTTGATGGAAAAAGGGGCAATTTCATACCAAAGTGCAGCAAGGTTACCAAATCAAAGAAGGTGCACTCCAGTTCTGCAAAAGGGGACAATGCTCCATTGTCAGATCCTTTTTCTTTTGACTTTAAACATGTTTTAACTACACTATTTACTAAGTTGTACAATGTGCCTTGCCCACTGATTGAGAATTTATGACCAGAAACAAACCTGTTAGGAAAAAAGAAAAATTGAGTGTGATCCTTACTGTAGCTGCATAAAACAGTTTGAATGACTTAACCTGAACACTGTGGGGGGTGCACAATATGTTTTTCAAGCCCAGGGGCCTAGGATCTGAGTTCAAATGGAATTTCGCTTTTCAGTAACAATTAAAAAAAGGGAGAGTGTTTGGAGACATCTGTGGCCTCTCAACCTGTGTTAATATAGATGTGTCAGTTTTGTCTTAAAAAGCCTACTTCAGAATCATGCCCTGTCAACCCATCCAGCATGTGAAATTCTTCAGGCTGCATCATGTTTGAAATTCACAAATATCTTGTTTTACTTTCAGTCATTACAGCCCTTGTGGTCATTAAAATAAGGACTAACAATATCAGTGCTTGCTGTTGCTGCCATGAAAAAACAGTGCACAAATCTTTCACTTCCATGAGGCAGGATTCAGACTTGTTCATGAGATTTATTGAACAGCTTTTGGGCAAGACTTCTACCCACAAACACAATGAAATGGCCTAATTTTGCCATGCCGTTTGTTAAAAGAATGAACAAAATTCAGTGGAAGTGAAGAACGGGCTTTTTCCTCATCTAGTGTAACAAAATTGCACTGGATAGATTATAAAATATGTTAGTCTGTCCTGGCGTAAAGGAGCCTCAGTCCTAGTTAGACACTCTGGGATGGATGGCAATATGAATAGTTAATGAGATGTTTTCAGTTATGGGCAATTTTTCTTTTCAAATGTTGAACCTGCCTGTGGCAAAATATTTATTATTTCACATATAGTGAAAGGTTGCTCACTTGGGTTCTGATTTCAATCTGCAACTCCCACTGGTTCCCACAGATGATCCTAGCCAGAGTCAGAAACCACATAACTAGCATAAAAACAAGATGGATGCTAGAACAGAGAATGCTAACAGTTTCTTTTTCAGACCTCAAAATGGAATTTTCTGTGAGGTTTCAAAAGTTGCTTTCATTGTTCCCCACATTTCTCTACCTTTTTATTAAGTATTAATTAGGAAACTTTTATGTGTCAATTACAATGAAAAATGGCTATTTTAAATAAAAGTAGCAGTGTCATCTAGCAAAGATCAGCTGGAGATCTACATAGACTTCTAGGGTGCCACATACTAGGCTTTTGTTATGAAACTGCACAGCAAAGTTGTGAGTTGGGTTCTTGTGCTGTTTTGTATATGGGATTGGTAATGGTTTATTCCTAATATTTATTTCAAATATTTGCATCTAGATGCATGTAGATTCATTCAGTGAAGTGTGTGTCATTGCACAGCCCTGTACTGTTTAAATATATCACAGAATACATATCATATGACTAAAATGAAAAATTTCTGGTTATGTGTATATACCTTTTTACTGCTGAAAATTGGCAAGTCTAAATAATAATAATATAATTTGAAAACTAGGTGGCAGTAATACCCAGCCATACAGCTGCAATGATGGGATGACTCATACTTTTCTTAGGAATTCTCAATACGCTGCAGTCACATACTGAATGGCTTAGCTATTAACAAACATTTAGAAAAAGTAGAGGAAAAAGCGTTCATATAGGTTCATTCACTTAAAAAAAAAAAGTTAAAACATGATCTTCTGTAACTGAAAAGGAATAACAAGAAGAACTGAAGTGCATACTATGGGAGAACTAATTAATATAACTTGGCTTGTTTAATTATTATACACATTAGAAGCAATTTCCTTCCTACTTGCTTTGAGTGAGAGAACAGGAGGAGCCAAGATTACTTCTGAAACTCTTGTTTCTTGCGGTTGTGGCTGGGGTCCAGCAAGTTTTCTAAAGCCCATAAGCAGATTGCTATTCATCGGATGGTTATATTTAGTGTATGGGATGGGTATTCCTCTCATGCCAGTGTGAGCTAAAAGCAACATGACTAAAATCAGTGGAATTAGTCTGTAGAGGAACTACCAGCTTTAAAGCTCTCAGGAGTTCATGATGAACATCTTCATTTATTCAGAGGCATGGACTGAGGCTACAGTCCTAGAAGAATTAGACAACTGTAAGATTTACTGACTGACTTCATCATTTAAATGCAATATGCTCTCCTTAGATACATACAATTTAGTTGCACATGCAAAGAAGAATGTGGTGTCCCTCTCTGCTTAGTTGAACTGCTTGTACGAGAGGACTGTACACAAAGGTTTGGGGAACCCTGCCTGTCGGAAGTTATTCTCTGTCTGACAGTATTGGAAATGTGTAGTATTTGCTTTATTCCCAAGATTTGTTTTATTTGAAACTGAGTCACCTAAACATTCTCAGAACTGTCTGCACTGCCACAAACTCATCTTATTTCAGTGGATAGTGCAGAGATTAGTTCTGTTTTGATTAGACTGTCTTTAGCTCTATGACAAAGATCTTTTCATGTCTGTTCCTTCTCCCACAAATAGTTCTGCAGTTTGCAAGATCTCTTTGTATGGGCTCAAATTCGGAAAAAGTCAGTGGTGTTCCTGTCTGTAATGTAATCAGAGCTGGTGTGCTTACTCTTGCTTTACAATGAGAAATATTAAACACATTTTAATGCTTTCTTCTGTGCCATTTGGGGTCTAACAGGGGTATACCAATGAGCTCAATGCAGACACTTGCTTTTTTTATAGATATTTTCACAAAACTCTTCTATGACTACTTCTGCTCTTCTGAAACACGTGTAAAAGGATATGATGAGATCATAACTATCACTTACTGAAAAAAGGATCTCTTTCACAAGTTGTCCAGAGTATTCACGAAAAAATACCTCTACACAGACCTAGCAGTAATAGAAAGGCAATTATCTTAGCTGTAGGATCACTTCATAGTGGTGCATACAAGTCACAGGATGACTTGCTACCTTATGTATTGCAATTAATGATGAAGTTTTATCTTAAAACTAATTGTTCATTTTATTCCCAACTACTCTTGTTTTCCATAGCCTCCATTTTCACTCTCCCTGACCTAGTCTACATTTGCATAATAGTAAGCCTATCAAACCAGTATCTGAGGTGCTTTGTGAAAAGTGTGATAAGATTATTTTATTTATTTATTTTTTGCATATGTTCAGTTGTTTGTTGTATTAGGAAAAAATTGTCTTTTCTACCTGAGCCAAAGTCACTCTAACCACTCTAACCTAAACTGTCTCCTGAAGGGATGAAAGAAGGAGTTTTGACCTGTTCCTAAGGACATGGGGAATAGGATAGGCTTTGGGTAACTTACTACTTCTGTGAATAACAAGCACAGCTGGGGCCCAGCATAAATTTCTTCTTGCCTGGAGTATCTTAAGCCGCTATCCACACTTTTATGGGTATGCGGCCAGTTGTATGTACCTCACCTCAGCAGGTGGGAGTTTACCTATAAGCACCAAAAACATACTTGTGTTTTTTCGTTTATACACATCTTATAGGTTTAGGTGCTCTTGATGATGGACTATAGGCTTGCTCTTGCTCTCCTTTCTATGACACTGGCGGCATAGGGTCAAACCTAGTGAATACATTTGTTTCTGGAATTTTGACCCTGGAATAGGTATCAGCAGGAAGACGCTGTCTTCTTTCGATGAACAAAGCCAGGGGCTAATTGGATATATGCCAGTGTTTTAAACTTTTTTTTTTTAATTACTTTTACAGAATTATATTGCCTAGAGTTCCTGTTGCTTATAAGAATGTGATTAAAAAACAAACAGACCAGGCTATGATAGGTATAGCTATCAGCAGTGCAAAAAAATGCAGGTAATTAACATGTATTACCTTAAGATCGCAGACACTTTACAATCGCATCATAAATAGTAGGATATCTGTGATCTCTTTCATGTCTGTGAGTCTGCCTTTGCTTTCACGTAAAGTGTTAACCAGATGACACTTTCTGACCTGTAATTTATTCTAACAGCCTCTAGAAGGCCAAAGCTCCTGTTGATGGAAACTTTGTCTAAGGAAGGAAAAAATGGGCAAATATAATCTCTGTGTGAATTTACTGAATTGTGTTCTCTTCCAAAGTCCATAGAAGTATATCTTGCAGAAGTCAGTGTTACCTTTCCCTCTGGAGGGGTATTGCAGAATTGTGCATAACAAAAGGGAATTAAAGAGGATTCTTTAGCCTTTCTGGGAAAAGCAGCAGTACCTTTCTTATTTACAGGAAAGCAAAAGTAAATATTTAACTTTGAAGACTTGGAAGTGAAAATACTATTTGGATCTATATATGCTGAGGGCCAAAAATCAGTAAAAGTATATAGGAAGGAAAATATGTTTCTATGCACTATTTTCCCAGTTAACCTGCATAAATTAGTAAAGAAAGGTCTCTCTGTTTCAGATAGCAAGTTGTGCATGACTTTGAAGGAAATGAATATACCTGCTTTAAAATGCGACGTATATCTTCACTTTTTGAATCTTCTAATGAGTTCAGAGACTTTTAACTTCCAAGTCTGCAAGTCAAAGACTATTTTGCCTTTCATTTCAGTAGGGTCAGGATTGAACCCAAGCGTTAGATTTCCACAGAAGTTACTTTTGCATTACATGAAAAGGAAGACTGAAAGTTTTACAGAAGAAGAAGTATTTGTTTCTAAACGAGTCTTTTTTGGCCCTGGTTCTGTCAATATGTAAGCACATTTTTCAAATGCACAGGAATCTTTAGGGTCAAGGACAATAGCCCTTAAAATCTTTTTTTTCATATGGTATAAGACTAAGGTAAGAATGCTGTCAATACTGTGAATGATATACACTGATTGCTATGAATGCTTTATATATTCCAGGCAGGAAGGAGGCAATTCCTATTTCTATTTAGAGAAACATTAATCTGCAAGCTTTCAAACTGTTTGGCACATGCTTTGTTTTATGCACGTATTCATCATGGTAAGCTTACATGCAGGTATAATATTAAGAAGCTAGCATTTGCAGGATTGGAAGCCTTAATCTAAATGTATACTAATGCTGTCATTGTCTTCATGGGAGCTTTTATCTACAGAATTTTTATCTAAACTATTCTTCTAAGAGAAGATAATATTAGTAGTGATGCATGTGTAACATTTTATACAATTGTGTAGGTCTTTCAACATAAATGATAACAAACACTTGCATACATAAGAGTACCTTTACCTGCAACAGTAATCCATGGTTTTCCTGGGATAGCCACAGCACATGACACAAGAGGATGTCAGAAGAACTGGTGAGCACCTGTGAAGCTACCAGTGCGGAGCATGGTTTCCCAAAGGAATATCTGGTCAGGATCCTTAGGTTAACTTTTCCGTTGCCTATGCAACATATAAAAACACCAGACCTGAATGATCATGTGTGGATAGGACGTAGGATTGTTGCTCAATCTGAAAGGGCCCAAGCCCTCATAAGTAATACAAGGGCAGTGATAGCAAAGGCTGAACAAACTTTGTGGTACACAATCTTTTTGTGTTGACTAAACGATTGCTGTTATCAATCTTTTAACTTTTTTTTTTCCTTAGTATTAAATGCAGGTAAGCCTTTAATGCAGATGTAGTTATACAAAACTAAAGTATGTTATACTCTCTTTTGAATAGATTTAGCTATACCTGCCTAAAGCAACTTTTACACCACTCTAACTGTGGTATAAACAAACTCTACTAAGATACATTGTATTATGCACATCTATTTAACTTTACTAGCATTCTTTTGTATATAAACATTACAGTCAAGTCCTGAAAACTTTTCTTACTCTGCTGGAATCTGGGTTTCTGGGCTGGAGAATTGTCTTTAAAAAATCTAAAGATAATACCAAGCCTTATTGTAGTAGGAAGTCCTCTTTAGGCAATCAGAGTAGGAAACGTACTTCTTTTTGAAATTCAGAACATTTTTAGATTTTTCATATACTTAAATAAAAGAATTAGCAGTTAGGTAAAGTCTCATTTGGCTCATTTATGCCAGCTAAAAGGCTGACTCTTACAAGTGACTTTATGGATTCAAAAGGCTCTAAAATTTCTCTTGTTATTTCAATTTTTAATGTATTATGTGTTTTATGAAGTTTTCTAGCAGAAATATAGTGAGAAAACTGTATGAGATCTATACTGGTTTCTTGAATGATATGGTCAATAGGTGTATTACAACTTTTATTATGTATTTCCCAGTGAACTTGATAATCGTTATAATCTCTTAATTTTGTCTGTAAAAGATTATATAGGGATCTGACATTCATTGATTTTGTTGTAAGCTACTGTAGTTACCTGGATATCCGTTGAGTTCACTCGTGTGAAACTCAGTCTTATATTGTGTCTCTTATGTTGTACCTCTTATTAGGCCACCTGAACACTATTTTTGGGGACTGATCCATGAGTTGTGAGACTTGCTCCTGCACAGACCAGGAACAAGATGGAGCACAGCAATGTAAGCTGTTATTCAGCCTCCTGACGGTGCTTCAGTTCTGCTCTAAATTAGTCACCCTTCAGAATAAGAGGGCATAGCCTAACCTACTTACCTGCCTATGACCCTGTAGGCTGCTGCACATTAACCTGCCACCGAATCCTTGAGGAGGGTTTGCAGCCTCTCTCGGGACTGCATCTGACAATAGAGTGACTGCATCTGACAAAAAGAGTGACAGAAGTTCTTGATGAGAAAGGTAAGGAAAGAGTAAGGGGAAGGCTGTGAGTAACCATAAGGAGGAAATGAATATTTGTCTTTACTGTGGAAGAAGCTACTTTTGCATATGCTTGGTTGTTTGTTTTACTCTATGCCCAGACCAAACTTGTTGAGCATCTTCAAATGGTTTTTGTAGAGGTTTTTTCCTCCTGATTTTCTGACCTGATCAGAGATGCAAAAAAAATGCAATCTCTTGTTAAAACACAGTTGCCTTTTGTTTTGATCTTTTTTTTCCAGAATTTGATACTTTGGGTGCTTACCCGAACAGATGGAGACTGCTCAGTCTGCTTTTCTGTTGTTCTGCGCTTTAGGTCTGGCTTTCAAGCCAAATGCTCCCCATTCTTCCCTGCTAGGGCTTTACACCCACTTTCACAGCTCACTTCACATTTCCCTAATATACAGCATATGCATATATATGAATGACTGATCTTAGTTTTCACTTCTGTTTTGCCTTACCTTTAAAGATACCAAAGAGTCTTACAGATTGTAATAACGTATACCCCTGAATGTCTGTATGGAATGTGAGTTGGTCTAATCTTACAGATGATGATCCCCTGCAGAAGATTCCAACAGAATTTGATCAAATTAGTAATGTTTCTATAGGTTTCTGTAGAACAAAATAGTGATATTTTTGGTAAGATTTTCCAAAGTTGGAAAAACTGGAACACCTAAAAAATGGAACACATTCTCTGTTACGCTATATATATGTTTAGGGAATGATCTATTTAACTCTACACATTTCTATAAAATCAGCTGAAACGTTATTACAATCTAATATATCTTATGCAGATAGGAAACAAGACATAGACAAAGAGACTTTCTAAAAACAAAAGATATTCTGTGACATTGGCAAGAATGAAATTGAAATCTCTCTTCTCTTCTCTTTTCTTGCATCAGGAGGAACTTCCTGACACATTCAAATCTCCATCCTATGCCCTGCTAATGTTTTGCTGCTGTACATTTAAATCAGTGTGATATGGCTCCTTGGAACCAATTCTTTGAGTGTCACTTTTGTGCTGAAGAAAATCACCTCTCCTGAGTATCTTCTAGAGGTGGATGATGTTGGTAAAGGAGACTGGCTTTGGAATTTGGTGCCGTGAGTATGTGGGCACATTTGTCAGCAGCACCTCTTCCATACCTGCAGCCGCGCCACTCCAGCCTTTTGCAGTGGGAGAGTTTGGCCTTAACAACACAACAAACTGCCTGTAACTTTTTCTCCTTGGCTCCCACTGCTGCTTTTGGGCAGTAGCAGAGGGCAGAGCAGGGGGGCTGGGAGAGGCATTGCCTCTCAAAAGCATTTATATCTGCTGTCTGCAGAGCCCACCCAACTCTGAGCAGCAGGTCTCCATGGAAGTCAGCACGCCTGCTCCCCACATGCTTTGTACAGCTGCTCTTACAGGTGCAAAGGCAGCCTGAATGTGTTTATCTACACCTCATTCCCTTGGAGTGTGAGGAGGGTGGAGGTGAAAGTAGCCACTGAGCAAAGTTATTACATTGACTGTTTTCTGCGGAATGCTTCCCCTTGAGAATACCAAGTGTCAGTTTTCAAATGGAAAATATTCCATGGCCCCCACATAATACAGACACTGCAGAGTTACGGAACATTGCTCTTGAAATCTGTCATGAAATAAATATATATGTGAGGTTATAAAAATGGGTTTTGTATAAACTGCCCTCTTTTAGCAAACATTTCACTTCCTATAATTGTGTGCGCTTTTGTTTGAACTTATCAAATATGTGATTGTTCTCCTTATCCTTCAGGGAGATAAGAAATCCACCCTCAGGATATGCAGAATGATGTTGTTGTAATCATTCTTCAAAGGGAGATCCACAGTAAACAAATGTTGTTAGCCTGTCTCCTCTGCAGCTTCTTTTGGTGAGCAGCAGAACTTCATGAAAAAGACTGGAAATAAAGAGGAGAGAGCTTTAGCTGAATTGTAAGTAGATATTTTTCATCTTTCCAGTCCCAGGAACGATCAAATGTTATAGGTCCGTGTAAGAATATTCACCTCAAAAATGTTTTTATATAATTTTTTAAAGCAGAAAATGTTTTGCCTCAGAATCAGTTGACTCTTTGAAGCCTGCCAGTATTGCTATAAGACAGCAAGACTGGGAAACAAAAGTTTACCTGAAAAAAAAAGTGCTTGGACCAGATAACACTATATGACAGCAATAGGACTTCAAGACTTGAGGTACATGAAGAATTTTACTGTTGTTGTTATGCATGCCAAAATCACACCCCCTCATCACTGCTGCTATGGTGACAAAATTTGTAAATGCAGATTATGACTTACAGCCACCTTTTTTTTTTTTTCTTTTCTGCAAAGATAATCCTCCTAAATATTACCAGATCAGCCCTAAGGAATCAAAACTTTCCAGTCCAGTTAATAAGTTGAGTGGCCATAGTGTTCAAGGTTTCCTAGTCTGTCCAGTAAGTGTGTTTCACCTTTGCCATGAGGACACTGTCTCTGAATTGAAGAACCCAGCCTCTCCAGTCTTCCACTCTAGGGCTTTTAATTTGAAACTCCTAACAAAACCATGCAATGTTAACATAGATGTGGTCACTTTTTGTGCTGTGGACACAACTGAAACAGGGTGGGGTTAGGATCACTGCCTTACTCAGCTGAGGGTTTGAATCCTCTGGAGGGCAGATGCACAACATTTGTAAGCACAAGCTCAAACATGATCAGTTGGAAAGAAGAACATGTTCATATGTTATCTATATTCTTTCCCCATGAAAAACTGTTCCTTTTCGCTTAAGCGCAGTGGGCAACAGAATAGAGCTAACCTTCTAGCCAGTGTGGAGGTGCTTTGCTCATTTCTGCATTCTGTATAAAGTCAGACTTGCGTTAGTATGCAACAGATTTCTGCTCACGGTTGCTTACCACTCAAGGAACTGGAAGTTGAAAGCCCAAAAGCCACGTATAATACAAATCCTTGTTTGTTAATATTGTCTTCCAGTGGAATAGATGGAAATCTGCTCTTTGGTTTCTTACCCACCACTTCAGATTTGAAAGAGTTGGAGAGATCTCTCATTAGTTCTTGTAAACAGTTAAGAGAACGGAATCCAGGGATTATAAATTAGAGGTTTGAAATGATTTATTGTCACATGGTTTAAATTCTTATCTGAACTGGATCTGTAATTCTGAAACTTCTGAGGTTTGCTGATCCCTAATATAATCCCTAATCCATAATATAGATCTTTAAGGTCAAACTGAAATCAGTGAAGTTAAATAGTGCTTAATGCAGGGATAATAAAAACCAGAAGGTGATTCATATGTTGTAGGATTAAGCTACATTTGCTGCATAATAAGTGCAGGAAGAATCATCTATTCTTTTCATATTTTGAGCTCTTTCTGACAACTGTAGCTGAAAAAGGTGGTATTGTAAATCAGAGAAAGAGAAGAAAGCATTCAGTGCCATTGTCAGTACTTACCAGATTTCGGTCTCGGTTAGAAAAGCGCTTGTCTAATTTTACCACTATTCATGAAAGTGCTTCTGGATATGCTTAATCTTAGCATGCTTAAAGCTACCATGAGTTTAAATGTCTTCCTGAATCTGGGCCTCAGATATCTCCTTGCCTCCAGTTCTGTTGTGTACATTTTAACCTGTGCCAGGTTTCTAGAATTGAAACAAGCAACCGCTGCTCACAGTGTTTGTGCTCTGTTTGTAATAGAAAGGTTGGAGTCATACATAAGGATTCATCTTTGCAAAAGGAAGGGAAAGCGTGGAACTGCAGTCTTACAACTTCGAATAGCTAGTGCTGGTACACATGGTAGCAGCTGAGAACCACTGCAACAGAGTATTGACTGCTTTATTGAGAAGATGAATTGCGGAATGTTATCATCTTTAAGAAAGGCTTTCTATCTTCCCCTTTTCTAATCCTCCTCCTGAAAAGCACTGGAAACATTTAATTTATTTACATTTGAAAAAGTCCTAACCGAGGAAAGTATTTTAGCAAATTTACACATATGTTTTGAGTTAAGCATATGCTTAGGTATTTTGCAGATTAATCTTACTATTTTGCACTTTAATTTTATGGTTTCCTGCTGTACCTTTGGTTAGAAATCTTACCTACAGCTAGAACTTGTCTGCTAATATTAAAGGTCTCATGCATTCTCAATGGTTGTCATTCCCCCAGCACTCAGATCAAACAAATCCATTAGAAAATGTAAATCCAAGTTGATTTTTCTTGCTTTGGAAACAAAGGCTCAGTTGTTAGAATCCAAGTGTGTCTTCTATTATCTAAGCATTTTTTTGCAGAACGCACGTGGATTCATATCCCTCAGCATAGTGCATCCTTTGTTTGATTTGCTTTCAACATTTTTGATACAGATGATTTTCCTTTTTTCTTTTCTTTGCTAAGAAAGGTAGTTTCATTTTTCATCACTTCTTTTCCAAAGAATAAAATGTTTATCTTTACAAAGCTTTCATCGAATGGTAATCTATAGCATATTAACTGTTAATTCATTGGAAGGATACTTGGTGACTACAATAGTGAAATATAAACTTTGTCTCTATGGAATCAAGATTTCCTCTATTGCTATTACCTCAAGATCAACAGGTAAGAGTTTTGTAAACACTTTCAAAATTATATCCGCATCTGAGCACCTTCACCAAATCAAATTTCAAAGTTTTTAGCACATCCAAATTCTGCCCAAGTCAGTGGGAGCTGTAGGGGCTCAGCAATTTAAAAAACAGACTATTGTTTTCAAGGTGCTTCAAGATGGATTAAGAAGGCTAAATCCAGACAACAAGACTGAAAGTGTTGGCTTTTATTTCCTTTGTGTCAAACTAATTTCACTGTCCCTGACGGCTGCTATTATTCATCAAGTGTATGGATATTAGATTCTAGCCCTTCTATGAACACAGGAGTTTTGTAATGTTAGCTAACTTGCTGAAGTTCTTCTGGACACTAAAAGGCCATAAAAATGCCATTTTTAATTGCCTCTTTCCAATGGTACGTCTAGACACACATGGCCTTAAGTAGCTGCATGTTTTCTATTTGAATCTACTTGAATGAAGGAACATTAACTCCCATACAGCTACAAAGGTCCGTTCTCAAAGAAATTCCATTGAACATATATAACCCTAGCTGTTCCATTTAAAATTTTCTTGAGAATCCAGCTACTTTCTTGTTGGCACTTCCTTCAAATAGCTCATGTCTACTTTTGCAAAATTAACTTGTGTCGATATGATGGTCTTATTTGCCTACCGTTTTAATTCTGGCACAAAGAAAACTGAGAAAAGAAAACTATTTACTCCACTGCTGTTAGAGAATTTGTTCAAAGCTTAAATTTCACATACCCTGTATGATTAGGTTTACAGTGTTTTGTTTGGCTGACTATTGACTGATACTGCAAGAAAAAAGCAAGAGCACATGTTATCCTTAGCTACCACTTTGAATAAAATCTAAAGCATCTAGGAATAATTAACCGGTGTGAAAATCAAAGTGGTCAGTCTTTGTTAGGAAACAATCAGTAAAGGAGTACAAGTAAACTTTGTAATGGTTTGATCTCACCATTGCGCAGGTACATGCAAATATTCATAACACTCTCTCATGCTCGTTCCCATGTTCTTCTGCTGTTTTTTAAGCAGGAGATTTCTCAGGAACAATCCCTGCTCAAATGAGTTCCTGGACACTTTCACCCATATGAGAGAGGAGAAAGCTACAGGTGTGCATATTGTACAAACGCACTGCCAGAAATAATTACGTCTGACAGCTCTAAATCCACAGTCTGCTTAGAGTACCTGGCTAGATATGCTATAGACATAATACCACATGTTTTGGTTAAATGCTGAAATGCTCTGTGAAATCTACCTTCTTCATAGCCATTTAACTAAGTGGAATTATTTATATGCACCTTTCAGAAATAGGGTTTAATTAATATAAGACTTAACTAAGATCTACAATAGCAAGGATAGACAGCATGTTTTTAACTGCAAAAACCACAATTACCAGAAAGACTTCTTGTATTGTTGCCCGACCCAAACTACAGGAATTCTCTCATTACTTTTTTTCTGTTTATGCAGATACCATATCCGGATGGCTGAGCAAATTAATCTGTAGAGAAACAAAGCAAAATGCAAGTTAACAGGTTTCTGATTTTGCCTATGGAAATAAGCTTCAAGCCCGAGGTTGTGATCTGTGTAAATTAAATATAACCCTTCAGTATTAGAAGATAACTCCACTCAGGCCACTTAAGGACAAAAAACGAGGATAAAAATGTGCCAAGGGTCCGCGCCGTAATGCCACATTACAGTACCTGTTGTGTGAGAAATAAAAAATAATGATTTTACAAGCTTCTGTGTCCTCCATCTGTTACTTGAAATTAGAAGAAGCAAATACTCTAGTGTAATGATTTCTCTCTTTGCTTTCACAGTGCTAGCTTGGAGCTGCTTATTTGCCACTCAAGTTTATTGCTCACTTGGACTTTAAATTGGTTCCTTCTGAGTGAAGCAAAGATTGTACTGGCCTAAATGTCACTGGAGTTAATATATTCTAGTTTCAGTCTCTATTTTTCTCTTGGAGCCGTTTAAATTACCTTGTATTTCAAGGCTTGAGGACAAGGTCACAGTCATGCAAAGAATTAGAAGTGTGGGACATTTCAAGTTTGCTTTCAGTATTTTAAGAGAAACAAGTTCCAACACAATTATTCCTGAGCTTAGAAAACAAAATAACTATAGCGGTAATAATAGCGGTCATTATTACATAAAGTCACTGACTCAGTGATGTATTCTTCAGCAAAAGTGAGGGGGAGTGACTAGCCAAGCTGTATAAAGAACAATGTGTAAATCATACTTGGAGCTGGAGAACTCCTTGGCCATGAGTAATTCTGCTGAGGATTTTCGTCTCATTTTTCTGATGAACGGTCCACTCTATTTGCAGAGGCCACAGCCACCCTGAGTCTACTTGTGCTGCCACATAGTCTCCACACAATAATACCTGGTCTGTCAGCTGTTTGAGAGTGAAATATTAGAACAACTCAGTATGTAGTTGTGCTGGTTACAAACACGGCTCTCCTAGTATGTGTATGAGTGTTCAGTAAAAAACAAAATATTAGTGTCTAGTATCCAGGAATATTCTTCAGGGAGAATATGCACAATTATTAATTCATTTTAATTATTTATTAAATATTTAATTTTAAAATTACTAGATTAAATTTTATTTTTTAATTTTATTTTTAATTTTATATATTTGTAATTTAATTCTAATTTTAATTTTTTTTTAAATGTTAAGTTCACTTTCTATGATAATTACCAAATTATTGCATTCTGCTAGTTACCTGCTCATGGCAGTTTTCCTGAAAAACAAAGGCAAGGGGTGTAATCTAGCATAAGCAGTTTTTCTAAGAAGTGGACTCTGATATTTTGTAGCATTCTTGTAGTTCCAGCATTATTCTGTGTGCTCTGAGGTTTTTCAAAGTTTGTTGCTACATCTCATCTTACTCATATATAATATTAGCAAAGCAGTGTCAGAGTTTTCTCACATTATGGGAAATAATTATCTGCATGTGACAACTCTCAGTCACACTTGTGTAAATCTCACTGACTGAAAAGCTGGAGAAACTGGGAATACGTTTGAGCATATAACACAGAATGACCATGGCAGGGGATGAATTAACAGAAGCAATTACTATGATAGAGAACATCGGTGAGCTCCAAGCAGACTGTGCATAATAAGCAGACACATTAGAGACAAGAAGAGTAGAAAGTAAGGCTCAGATTTTCAAGACTGGTCCACCCTATCAGGCCACAAAAAATCTTGAAATCTTGAGATTTTGGTAGTGTTGAATGAAATCCTCTTCCACGATTTTTGCTGGCAGAGTCATTTCAGAGGTGTGAACTTCAAATGGACCAAACAAAGGAAAACACTATGCTGTCCAAGAGAATTTCAGTATTTCATTTCTGGACACTTTATATTTTATGGATGCTAAATATAATGTGCAAAAGGGAAAAGTAGCCCTACAGCTATCATTTTACTCAAATTTTAAGTAAAATTAATTTCCTTAAATAAAGCTTATATTAATATTTGCTATAAATCCTTTTTATGTAGGTATGTATGCATGCTTCCTGGTCTTTAAATGCCCAAACAGAGGTTTGTACGACCTAAGGGATGCAGAGATGTGCTGTAATACTAAGTCAGGTACTGTTATGCCACAGTTCTCTAGTAACATTTTCTTCTATTGTCCTTCCATAGACCAGACATATTCACCTATTGTACAACCTTCTGTGAAATAAACAAACAGATAAAATGAGTAAAAACAGCTAAGGAAGAAAAGAGGGACATATAAACCAGAATCACTGATAGGTCACTGAGCATGAACCGTAGGTTTCTGGAGGAAGAATATAAGATACAAGGCAATAGGGAAGAACTCACTTTGAGCTTTTGCCTTTTTTTTTGTCTTTTGTCTATATTTGTCTACTTACTATGTAGGCCTCTTTCTTGTCTCTTAAGAGTGTAATTCACTTTCCTTTGCCTTATTGGTTTTCTGATACTGCTTATAGAGACAGTTCCATATGCTGAATACTTTCTATATTAACTACGATGTCTAAATTCACTTTCTGCTCTCAGCTTCTCAACTGAAAACGTAGCCATTTCCTGTGTTCTCCTGAAATAGGGGCAGCTGGGACAATGAAATCCCTAACCAATCTCCATTTTGATTCATAATCTATTTCTCTTGCTTGTCACTCTTTGTTTTCTCACCTAACACAGACATATACTTATCATGCATGTTTCAAAAGGTTAGTTGATTATTGCAGACTCCAATAAATTGCTTATAATTCTAGCTTCTAAGTGGTTTTCACACTTAGAATACATCCCCACTTTCAGGGAGGCTTTTAACAGCTATTAATAATTTTTATGGACACTTGTTAAGCAGAACATTAACTGAAAAATAGAAATTAATTTGAAAATGTGTCCATTTTTATCTTTGTTTTGCTTATAAGGTGCTCATAAAAATTAGGAAGTGATCTGAAAAATTATCAAATAGCAAAAACCCAGTCATTCAATTATTTGCATAGGGCAAAGTGAAATGATTTGCATAAGCTGTTCTGAACAGAAAATGTTGTAATGCTGATAATTCTGGATGCAAGAGGAGAACGGGCAGATCTGTGCTTACTGTAAATTTGATATGTGCGTTGGACTGGGGTCAGAAGAAAGCTGGAATGAAACGTTCCCTTTTCATGCCCTGTTTCTTAAGGAGTTGGGTGGCTCCAGCATCTAACGTTCCTATGAAGGAAAGCTTGCTTATGTTATTTGCAGCAAATCCAAAGCTTCAGCTAAAAGTTGTGGCATATCAAACTCGTAAGTGCAGTATTCAGGGAAATATGATGTTGCAATGCACATTACATCAGTACTATAGACACTGTACACTTGGTACTGCTGTTGCTTAAAATTGCTGACTTGTAATTTTTCTTTTGGATCAACTGAGTCAGCAAGTTCAGTGTATTTGGAGCTGTTTTATTTCCACAGCAATTTTGCTTTCAAGTGGTTGCAATGAAAATACATCACGACATTTCTTGCATTCCTTAGCAAAAGCCATTGTTTTTAATTTTGTTTTTTTGATTTGTGTGCAGCTACAACCCCTGGAAAAGGAGGAATCCTCTTTCCTTATTTTCGACAAGCAGTAGTGTCTAAATGTTAACAAACACCAGGGCAGTATTTGACCACACCAAATGTGATAAACAGAAGTAGGTGCAGGGTCCTTCCTATTCATTCTTTTTGGACTTGGGATATTGCAGGGAGTCACCACTCTGCAGTTGAGCTAGGTAGCCGTAACATCAGACTGCTGTGATACAGACCAGAACCTGGATGAAGATTCAAACACCTGGTCTTGGTTTATCTCCTTTCAGACCTGAGCTCTGTTCTCAAATGCCATTTCTTAATGATGCAGCGGAGGGCCTGCCTTTCATACCGCTCAATCATTTATAATGTAAAGGATGAGGAAAAGTGAGATGCGGGCATGGAAGAAGACCAGACAAAGATTAGGTTTACATTCTGTGACAGAGAATTGCAGGGAGGGACAAAGATTCAACCTGCTTGCATGCCTTGGCCATCAGGTATAATCAGGTTATCAGGGCTTCCTGTCTTCTTTTCCCTTTGGACCACGGGAGGAGCCTCATAGCACGTAGCTGCCTTGCCGTCTGGGCATAGCCACCAGTGGAATAGACTGACAAGGTCTGGCTGGAGGGCATAAAGACTTGCATTTTAGTTATAGAGTTGCAACTTACAGGACTAACCAGAGTTAGAAAATCTATCCCCACAGGAGAGTGGTTGCAGAAAGAGACGTCTTGCAAGACCTAGGAAAATGAAAATGAATGACGTATAACATAACAGGGTTACAGCCAGAGAGAAAAGGCCAGGCTTATGAAAGTCATTAATGCTGAAGAAACAGACAAATGCGTGGCAGCTATGTGGGAGGAGAAAGGCTCACATCAGACATTGAGTGGAGGGAGAAGAGAGCAGAGAAACAACTAATTGCAGAGAAATGCAGTAAAGCAGAATAGTCTGCCAATCTACAGAGCTAATAGAATGATCAGTGAAGGATTTTTAAGTAATTTTGCTGGTCTTTTTGTAAAGGATACATGCAAAGTAAGCATGCAAATAATACTTCCTTTGTCAGAACAAGAAAGCATTTAAGCTTGGTGTGTATGTCACCAAATATTTGAGACTATTCAAGAATAATAACAGCTTCAGAAATTGTGAAGTTAGTAAGAGCAACTGCAGATACCAACGTGAGGGAAAAAGCCTGTATATTCACTTGGCAAAAGGTGGGAACATATTTGTAAAGATGGTTTAAAAGCTTCTGGCATACAGCAGTGCATAGACTCAGAGCAAATATATTCCATACATCATTGGAGTTTAACTTGCAGGTTGGCAAATGTCCTACAGGCTTGAGTCTGAGTTTTAAATTTGATCTTTCACTTGTATGTTACTTGTGATTATATAGTTGTCATCTGACCTCTTTCAAGCATTTCATGTCTTGTGTGATTTCAGCTGGCATCCTCTCTGCATTGGGACTACAAGAGGATCCCCTAGTCTGATAATTTTTGGTGAAAGCTACAGAGGTCTTCCTATTTAGCAACCCTGAAAAGGCTGAGCACCTGGTGAGTGAAAGACCTTCAAAAGTTCAAATGGCAGAAACAAGAAGCCTCCAGATTTTTTTTCCTTATACGAATTGAGTCTGAACTCTCATAGATCCCAAATCCACCAATCACTTGTAATATTTTGGCTAGAAAATGTTTGGCTTAATCAATGGACATGATTTAAAAAAAGTAGGTATATATGCTTCATCTGTTATATGTAATTAGAGGAGATCAAAGCTCTATTTCAATGATTTTTGTATTTGCCTTCATAGTGTCAGCTTTCTTGCACCTTCCTCAAAAACAGCTGCTGCTGGCCAATGCCCTTCAAAGAATAGTGGGCTAGATGGGCCGTAGTTGTGGTCGGGGATGCAGAGATAGAGGATAAGAAGCACTTGTGGAAGAAAAGGCGGGAGAAGCATAGGCAGCACTTTTCTGCATGTTTGGGTCAAGCCACTTGCCATTTCTGGAGTAAGAAAAGAAGTTGCACCAAGTGATGCAAAATATTAGATAAGGTTTGAGTCATAATTTATAACGGGGAAATAGAGTTATTCAAAATATTCCTTTTGTGGGAGCTAGATGGCGCAGTAGATTAGTCCAGGCTGAAGGCTCCAGCCTTTTATCTGAGGCTGTTCTGGGGCAGACCCAGTTTGGTCAGGTAACAACTTAGCAATCAATTCGCTTGTGGGAATTTAGGCCTAGATCAAAAAAGATATTGAGATTCTTAAATCCTGCTGGGTATCTAGCCTCTGGTGGACATCAACAAGAATTTAGACACCTAATTAGAATCATACCATTTTGATCTGGGCCATAGTCTTTAGTGGACATTAGTTCTTGCTGCAACATGAGCCGCTCACTTGCCTGATTGTTAGAATCTAAAAAGACAGATGACTTAAATAGCAGAAATTATGCCTTTGCTTCTGGCACTGCGCCTCAATTTAATCACTGTTTGTCAGCCACAAACTTTTGTTTTTTTACAATCACTTAAGTTAAAAAAAGGAAAAGTAAGAAATGAACAACCCATAATTCCCCTGACAGCGCTGAGATGTATTTCCGGTTTTTCAGGCTATTTCTGTTGTGTTGTTAAAGGATGCTTGCCTAGAGTCATCCAAACTTTCCACTGAACTATAAAAAAAACAAAAAAAAAGCACAATAGAATAAACTGGAAAGCACATCTCTGTGCACAAATGTCAGCATGCTTGGACATGGGATTTGTATTCAGACAAAGTCTTGCTTTTTCTTTTTGTGGGGAAAAATAGTCTTGCTTAAAAACAAATTGCTTATAAAACAATGCAAAAAGACTGGGGAAGACCACTTTATTGTGAAAAACTGAAAATTCAAAGATCACCATGTGAGAACTTAAAACAGTGAGCAATGATGGGAGCAGCCACAAGACAATTTGAGGGATGACTGGTGGGAGGGAGCCTGATGGAGGTTAAATATCCAGCTCAGGCAGATATACTGAATTGTGATTCTGTGGCTGATGTGAAGTAAATTCAGCGATAACCATATTGTCCCAGTGACTATAAACTTGCCATCCCCCAACACTACACCATCGTCATTGGCCCCGGTGGTTAGCAGAAAGAACATTGAATAATTGGCCTAGGAAATGAGTTATCCTTTCATTTCCAGAAAGGTTGAAACATAGTGATGTCATCATCAGTCTCAGCTCTGTGGATATGTAAAAAGCCTCAATAATCAGTTGAAAGGAAAGTCAGAGTTCAGATGTGCATGGTGTGCTCAGTGTTCAGACCAGAGGTTTTTTTCAGCTTTCCTCTTTGGGGCATCTGGTACCATTTACAATTAGAAGTGCAGCCATCAGAACGAGGGCTGTGATTGGAGATCCAGACCCCATCACTGCAACTGGAGATGAGCTGTTGCACCCTTCTGCAGCTCTGTTTCGCTTCCCATCCTTTCTCTTTGGCTTATTTAAAATGCAGGCTGTCTGAGCCCTGGGCTTTTTCGCTTGTTT
This sequence comes from Struthio camelus, assembly GCF_040807025.1. Taxonomy (NCBI): domain Eukaryota; kingdom Metazoa; phylum Chordata; class Aves; order Struthioniformes; family Struthionidae; genus Struthio; species Struthio camelus. The sequence goes on from NC_090946.1 coordinate 32,319,280, forward strand.
GTTCAGCAATCAGTACAATAGGGCTCTGATCCACCACGTGCTACCATGATACAAATAATTGCTTTCAAGTTTCTAAAAAAACAGAAAGAAAAATAGTATCACTCAGACAAAATACCTCAGGAAGAAGCTCCCAAGTTTTGTTCCAACAAAAAAAGATGTGGGTGTCTATTTATTGACAGGAGAGAGAAGCAGTATTGAGGTGACAAACATTATAGGGCACATTCTTAAAGCTTTATTTCTTCTTCTTCCTATTTTTTTTCCTGACATTTGCTGTGTTTTATACTCTCTGGCAACCAGCAGAGTTCCACTGATGCTGACTTGCAGAGTGCATAGAGATACTAAGGAAATATTTTTCCTAGCAACAAGCAGCACATGAAAACATGAAGAAATGCTTCCCCTGCTCATATTTCCTTTCAGGTTTTTTTTAGTCCTCTGGTGCTGAGATAAGAGTTGGGTGGTTAAACCTGCTGCTAGTTTGTATTTTTCAGGCAATCTGGAAAATAGAGGAATATGTAAAATCTTTACGCCTATCATTAATGCAGTGCAGAAGAGGCCTGGTTGAAATCAAGGCCCAGCTGTGCTGGATAGCAAAGGGACACGTAACAGTACGCTGCTCACCCCCCAAAACGCTTACGGCCAGTGACTGCGGCGGCGGTGCTGGGGCCTACCCCTTGCCAGCGCACTGTCGCTGCCCACACTGCTGCAGAAACCAGCTCTCCCGACATCGCGCCGAGCCACAGCGTAGACACTTGCAAACTGGCTTAAGTTCTGCTTTATCTTGCAGTGGCTCTTTACTGAATTAGGATACACTGATACATAACGTCATCTTAAAACGCTGGCAGAGAGTCCAGCCCTGGTAGTATGCTGATGAAAATGAAATTGTTGTCTTCTGACACAGGGGTTTGCATGCGAGGTCTCAGTCGCCTTGAAATACAGGCAGCCTCCTGTTATGAGCGCACGGAGTTTCTGTCGCTACAGAGCCATAACTCAGGCGAGGCCCATCAGATGTTTCTCCAGTAAAAACGCAGAGTAACGGCTGGAAGTGAACACCTCTGCCTGCCCAGGTGGCAGGGAGCAGGGTTTTCTGCCTCCAGGCTGCCTGCGGCAGCGCGGCCGAGCAGCCGGAGCAGCCCCCACTTTCTGTCAGCGAGCAGCAACCGTTGCTGCAGCCGGGCGGGGCGGGGCGCAACGGCCGCCGCGCCCCCCCCACCTGCCTCGCGCCGGCTAACGGACTCTCCGTGAGAGGAAGGGACGCTGGTCACGCGGGCGCGGCGGCGTTGGCGGCCGGTGGCTGCGCAGCCCGCCTTGTGCTTTAGGGCTCCGCTGGGCATAGTTGGGGTTATGCTGGTGTCTCTTTTAAGGCAGCGACTGTGCACGGGGGTTGCTTGCCTGGCTACCAGCCCGAGTCTCCTCCTTGAGAAATGTTGCAGGTCTCAGTCTTAATCGTGGGCGTGTCTTTTTTAACGGTGTGACTGCCTGCTGTGCAGCACGTGCGCTAGCTAATATGTCGGGTTGTGTACACTGGGGCTTCGTATGCTGCTGTGTATCTTGTTGTGCAGTGCATGGCTCTGTGTAAGTGTATTTCTGAGGTAGACAGAAAAGGGATGATAGTTGGTTTGCTCTCTTGCAGCTTTCAAAGGTGGCCTGAGGGTGGTGGGGCTCCTGTCTGTCCGGGCTGAAAGGTGGGTGTCTTGTGGGCCGGGGTGGGCCTGCCACGTGAAACCTGGCTGGCCGGCGTACCTCGGAGGCACAGCCCCAGCCGTAGCAGTTTAAGCCTGTGGACCTCAGTGTGCTGTTTAAGGAAGATACTCCAGGACACTCACTCTCTTAAAACAGTTTTCCTGGGTGTGACTGGAAACTTGTCTGGGTAGATGGAGGAATGATAACTTTTGTGGGGCGGGAAAGCAGAAGGAAAATGCTTCCAGGTAATGGTCCCAGGGGTCACCCTCTAAACTGAATATGGTCCCTGGAAATAGATTTGAAGCCTGGAATAAACACATGAACACATGAAGCTTTGACCACTGTTACCGTTCCCTTCATTTTTCTCAAAAACCTAAGAGGGGACCTAGGAACAGTGCTTCATCCAGGATTTATGCCAGTATTTTCTGTTTACTGTCTGGTAGTGGGACAGAGCTAGGGTGTTAATGCTACTTTAACTGAAGTGTAATTTTCTGGGATTGAATTATTAGCTATGTGGGGGCAATGACTGACACTTGTGTCTGTTTGTGAGTAACTCCCCTTTATTTTCTGTCCTTGCTCAGCCATGCTGAAACAGCATTTGCAGATGTGAGGCCAAGAGAACGCTGCAGTGGCAGAAAGGCTTTGTCAACACCGGCAAATCACTCTCTCCTCTGCAAGGTCAGTTTCAGAAGGGAACATGTCTGAGACCACAGCTCCAAGACTGGTGAGGAACAGGAATTGTCAGAAAGCATTTAGAAATTGCACAGTATTGGAGAATAGGCAGAAAGCATTCTTATGGGAGAGCTTGCCTTTGAATTTAAGGATAGCCTTGCACCTACAGGATGGATATTTTATGAGTAACTTCAGTGGATTTAGGATGAAGCCCAGGAGATTCTTACTCATTACTTGATAGGTTATTGGCAAGATGAACATGCTGTCAATGTGTTTTCTGACTTTGCTCCCTAATATTTCGAAAGAACTTATCATGTTATAGTAAATTAAAAAGCCTTGTCTGCAGTGGAGCATCTCTGTCTGTAATTGTTTAGAAATAGCGTGCAGAAGGATAGGCGCATGTTTGTAAAGCTGGTTTGAGAGCCACAAGTAGGCAACAGAGTACAGACTCAAGGCAGATGTATATGTCCCAAGATAAGCACCTGTCCTACAGACCTGAATCAGAGATCTAAACGTCATATTTCACCTGAATACATATTTAAGTTCTAAATGATTCCTATAGGCCCTGCTCAGTGGTCTGATGGCTCTTGTGTGTTGAGCTGGAGCTGGGTTTTTTTTGCAGTGAGACTGAAGATAGTTCCCAATTATGATGCTTTAGCAAACCTTAAAAGAAAACTGGAAGGATAAAGTTATAAAACTGATTATTTAGATCATTCAGTGTTTGTTTTAGTTTTTTTTTTTCCAGCAGAACTTGAACTGTTATGTGTTTCAGATATGCCACTTATTATTCAGATAATTTATGTGGGAATTATATTAGTGAACATCCTAACATGTAAGATGAGGTAGAGGACCTAAAGACTCTTTTATGTGAGGAAGGTGATATTCTTTGCTTTGGAAAGAAAAGCAATGTAAGGAAATGAAGTGTTGACCAGTATGTTGTACACGTTGTGCTCTGTAGAGTGAGAGCTACAGGGCAGTTGCATTCCATCAATTCAAATTATGCATTAGGGATACGTTGGTAAGACATGTACCATGCTCCACACAGTGCTTAATGGCTTGTTATTGCTTATTTTTGAGCTTGTGCTGAAGTAGTCTTAGTATCAGTCAGAATAAATTCAAAAGCATGAAGTCATTTCAAGATAGAAATGGAAACATGCCCTCTTTGCAGCTAATAATAGGATTGACATTGTTAAACAATTAAATTGAAAAATATTAATAATAGGTCCTTCATGCATGTTAAGCAAAACCTCAGTAAGCACTCTATTTTATTGTTTAACTGTATGTGTGAGTCATAAGGAAAGTGTTAATGTTCAGGATCGGATATGAATCATGTATTTGTGAATAATCTTCCAAGGCCAGCACTGAAACTCCAAGCACATTTATTTTTTGTAGTTACTCAGCTCTGTGCTTGGAAACCGAAAGTATAATCAAAGTGAGAGTTTGTTTATTAACTGGCGGATGCTGGCATCTTATTTATGCGTATTGATAATGGGGGTGACAAATGAAGGGAAACACTGCTAGTGCATGGAGCACTGTGTCCCTGGGGTACAACTCACAAAAGGAACCTGAGCAACAGTAGCAATAGCCATTAAATGCTGAAAGCGCTCTGTGACTCTTAAGAGGAAATCTAATTTTCATGAAGGGAATCCATATGGCACCCTATTCGTGAGGAGAGCTGCCCCATTCTCTTAAAAACTGACTTGCAGCGTTCATTATTTCGAGTGTTTTACCGTTAGGGTGAGAGAATTTACTTCAAGGGAAAAGAGGATTAGTCAAATACAAAACAAACTGGAGTAACTTGGGTGTTATAATGTATTGTATTGATTTGCATTACAGATAGAAAATTGGGATTACTGTACTACAAACTCTTTGTGCTGGCTGTATTTGAGCATGCTAAAGAAATAGGATTTTTTTGTAGAAGGTAATCTCACCTGGTAATTGCTTCCTATCATTGGTAATAAGCGTGTTCCTAATTGCCTTATTCTGGAAAGGCATAGAGAAAGCAAGATTCGATTGCCTGTTCCGGAGAGGGGACAGAGGTAACTGCCATAACTCATCTCTGATATTCCTGGCTAAGAAAATTTTCTGAATGCAAACCACTGTAGGAGAGACCTCTGGAAATCTAATTCAACCTCTGATACTGTCTAACCTTCAGAAAACTGTTTTTTTTTTTTGTCTGCCTGTTTCCCTGTCTGTGAAATGGATCCCAAAATGCATTAGACTGAGCTGTCTACAGTGCAGTGCACAATCTCTCCCATATTCAGGGAATTAGCATGGAATTTTAGCTATGCTGGGTGCATATGATTTATGACATGATAGAATACAGCATGAAACTGCTTTGGGATATGACTGAAAATGAAGTTTCAGTGTGGCTTTTGCAAAGGTATATGTTTGTATATCTAGGTCTGTGTTGGTATCTTAATCGTTTTAAAATGTACTTTTAGCAATAATGAAAGTTTCTATGTTTGTAACTGTGTTTATCTGGGGGTAATGTAACATTACCAATCTGATCTTAAAAGATCATAAAAATCTGAGTATTAAGAATTACATTAAAAGGAAGCAAAAAGTAGTTTAAATAACTTGGCAAGGCTTTGGCTGAGCCTGTATCCAAATGGAGAATTCCTGGCCCTGTACTTCTACCACTAAACCTTACTTGCAGATAAGAAATGACATATACTCACAAAATGTGCTCATATACAGACCATTCTGCTTGAGAGCCTGAATAACTGGTTTTGTCACTGAAATATGATTTGTGCTCTCAGGTAACAGGATGCTTGGCTTCACAGCTGGCATACACCAGGTATGTTCTGGGCCTTATTTGCAGTTATTGCCGTGTTGTCCCATGGCTTGGGACATGCATTTGAAATCCTATGGAGAGAAGTGTGGTTTTCTTTGACTTCTAACTTTAAAGAATGTAATGGTTAATGTGCTACTCAAAGGAGAGTTAATTAAAGTGAGATTTGATGGAGAGTGACCAAGCAGAAAGAAATCAGAAGTACAATTCAACTGTGATTTTACTTTTAAACTTCACTTCCCAGTAACTTTTTAGTCCAACCAGTGTGTAGAGCTTTCTTGACGTTCTAACGTTAACACTGATTGCTCATATTGTTTAAAGCCAGGCATTCGCACAAGGTTTACAAGAACAGAACCAAAATACATAAGAGCCAACTTGTTTAGCGATTGATGTTTTGATTAAACAGCCATGTCTTTTGCGAGTAGGGTTAGACCTAACTATCGCTGCTAATTTCTTCTGTTGCAGAAACACAAATTGACATTTGATGAGAAATACTTCCTCCCTCAGCCTGTGTTGATTTCTCTGTATTTATAAGCTATATTTCCCATCTGCTCTGCTTACATAGAAGTAGGGGATTTCTACTCTTAAAATAAAAGTAAACCAAACCTTCTGAACATTGTCAAATTTAGTCTCTTTAAGCTGATGACACTATATAGGTCTCATCTTCCTTAGGCAGTTTCAGTCAGTGTAAAATACAACTGTGCAAACCAATGGCCCATGTTGTTGCTTTATAACAAAGTACTTGCTGGAGGCCAAAGTTAAAAGTCCTACATCTATGTATTTTAGAACTTAAACATCCTTTTACAGTTACCGAATAAGTCTGTGCTGGTAAAATTGATTTTATTGCTTGGTATCAAGTAGTATCTCTGAATGATGATATCTCTGACTGTATGTACATTTGTTTGTAATTAAGTACCTGCAGTTATGTGCTGTAGCACAGGTCATGAAGACGAGTACAGAGAGCACTTCCACTGCGAATTACTGTGAGCTGATCCCTCTCTCTCTCTCTCTCTCTCTCGCTTGTATGTTTGGGACTGTCTGGAGTGAGGACTGCCCAAAACAAAGGGACACCCCAGCCGCACAGGGCTGTTTGTTCCCTCTTCTTTTAATGCCTGTCCTTGTTACTGATGTTGAAACATGCCCAGAAAAAGGATTGGAGATGACTCACTATTACTCTGTCAATGTCATCGTTTTTAGTCTGGAGGAGTTTAAACAGGTCTTAAAACGTTTTCTGTTATTGCCCTTCTGAGTTATGTGGTGCAGTCCATGTCCATAATTTAGGATATAGTCTGGTGTTTTTCCTTATTTGTGGCTTTAGCAGTAGGTCAGATTTAATAAATTTTTTTTCTCATTTGCAGATGAAGTTTGTCTGCCATCTCTTGTCTACAGAGAGTCTTTCTGATTTCTGCCTGCCTTTAGCAGGGTCAGCTAGCGAAGCCTGCCGCCTTCTCAAGGTTGAGAATTTAAACTTTGCTGCCATACATTGTCTGCGGGTTAAATAATGACTGTGCTGAGCTGATTAACAGAGAACATTCAGTTTCCTTATTGCTGATGAAAGGGCTGGAATACGTGTCCAAATCCTATTAGTGGAAATCTAGTCATTGCTGAACTATGCAAGATTTTCAGAACTCATGTAATAAAAATGTACAAATATGAAGTATGAAAGGAGAAAAGGGGCTGGTTTTTGAGCTGATTCTGCACTATTGCAGTGTATCCAAAAAAAGGAGAGAGAGAGAGAGAGAGAGAGAGAGAGAATTGGCCATAATCTTTGCTGGCTGGGGGGAGGAGGGGGATAATTCTTACTTAGCATTTTGTAGATCAAAGGCACATACAGTATCTCTGTAACACAGCAGATATATACCTTACCCTAACAGTCTTCAGACCTTCACGAGGGAGTACGTACCTGCAAAAAACACCAAAAACAACCTCTCACTCTCAGTGATAGGACTGTAGATAGAAGCAAGCTAAAAATAGCCCTATTCTGAGTTGTACTTTTCAGATATTTACATTTAGTGGTGCTCAGCTACTTACAGGAGTTGCTGAGCACCTGACTATAGCAGGCCCTCTGATTTTGAGAGAACAGAATGAGCTATTCTTTCATTTCCTGGACCTATTAAATAATCCTTTGTGAATGCGTGATTCAGTCCTAAAGGAGTGCTAAACACTTGTTTCACAGTGGTTATCCAGGAAGAGGAGGAAGGATTGTTCTTTTGTGAAAATTCTTAAGGCTGCTCCAGCCAGTGTAAAACATCTTCATTGCAGTATCCAAACCTCAGGGTTGGGGCCCTAGATTAAAAACATACAATTTTTTTTTCCCCTAGAAATACAGACATTGATGTTAAGTGCAGTTCTTAGGGAATCTGTAATATTCAGTTACAGAGAAACTATGTGAATTCTCTTAGGCTGAGAATAATATAGAGGGTGGAGTTAGGTACAAATTTAGAGCAGTGGAAAAGATACTAGTTGACTTTAAGCTTTTGCATGCTATTCTCGGTACCCAGTAAGAAAAAAATCCACATCAGAGGCATCTATTGTTTAATTAAGTTAAAAGCTGTACACAATGTGCTGATTACAAAGTCCGCTTTACTGAAAGAGGTGAAGGTACCGACAGTGGCTTATAGATATGAAAATGAGTATATTAATAGTTATATGTTCTACTTTTTCAACTGACCTTTATTCTGATTGTTGGATTAATGGATCACATTCATTTACTAACTAAACTCTTTCCTAGAAATACAAATATATTACTTTTATATGGCAAAATTACAACTGTATTCTAAAATAGCAGCTTCAAGAATTGTGTATTTCAGACCAATGGCTCTTTCAGAGGGTATTTTAATCTGTAGGAAGAGAAGTACAATATGAGAAAACAATACATGCACACACAGTTGATGTAGACCCTAGCAAAAAAGGTATGTGGGGCCAAAGAGGAACCAGAAAGGAGATTTGGCTCTTTTGTACGGCTCCTTTGTTCCCTGGAGAGTTTTTCTTGATGCTGGAAATATTCAAAGCCTCCAAACAGCAGCAACAGTGACAACATTGAGAAACATGATTGGGATGGATAATTGAGTCCTCCCCGCCACCCCCATGCACTTGCCCATTTGCTAGCAGCACAAAACTGACTGGTGTGTGGCCCAAGTATTTTAAATATTAGAATTAGCACATTGGGTTCACATTCCCATAGTTCCCTGCTGTTGATACCTTTCACTGGACTATTGATAATCACTGTTTTTTGTTTGCTTCTTCCCCTTCAGCGGCTTTGTGGTTTGAGTGGCTGTTTGTATAGCATTATTAACTTTACAGCTCACATATGCCACTAGCCTGTCATTGTGGGCAATTATTTCATGTTCATGTACTTTTATTATCACTCTTTTACAGCCTGCTTGTCAATTTTTAGGTGGGGAAATGTACTGTGCTGAATGGCAAAGAAATGTATTGATACTAGAAAACAGCTTATGGATACTTAGTAGCTCAGAATAGTTTGTAGTGGCAGGTGTAAGAGATAAAAGAGGAGTGTCATATTTACTAGGCTACAAGGTTCTAGTGCGTGCCATAAAATGTGACCCAGGGCATCAGAGCAGAAAGTAGGTTATTTTTTAACCCTCCCCCCTTTTTTTAAGCTTAGTACACCCAACATTAGTATTTTGAAGTACGTTTATCTGCCCTGTGCTTTTACTGTCTTCAAATTCACACAGTCATAACACTTTCTCTTTGTTTCTAGTTTTAAGGGAAATAATGCTGATTACGCTGAGTGAGAAGTAGAAAAAAACCTTATGAATCTTGTGAGAAAGTTTAGAACATATTTATATCCACTCTGTTCGTTCTTAAACACTGAAACATCTCTAGATAAGGTTTATGCCAGATTAAGGGTTCGAAACTATTCCAGGGTGTGGGTTTGGGCTCTGACTTGGAGAAGTGGAAGCAGCTGACAGTTCTTATAAGAACTGGAGAAATATGGTTTGCTTAGAAAAATCTCAGGTAGTCAAATTCAAGACAACTGTATTGGCCCCTAATTGCCTTTGACTGAAATTAGAGCCTATCTTATAATGATAGATTCAGTTCCTGAACAGGAAATCCATTCTTGCTTTCCCAAGCTGAAAGGAGTTTTTAACAAATACTCTGGTTTTGGCTCATCTCTCTTGGAAAGGGACTTTTGCAAGATTCGTTATCTTTAAGTCCTTTCTGGTCACACTGGAAAAGGTTGACAAGCCATACTTCATTATGCCAGTAACTGCAAACATAAAGGCAAGAATTTTTCAATGAAAATAGTATGTATTCATTCCCCCCTCTGCTTCCTTGAAAGAAAGTGGATTTAAGTAGCCAAAACCCAATTTGGATAGATGTTTTGTTTCATGGCTCTCTATTCAGAAATTTTTAGGCAACTAAGCCCCTGTATGCTTGAAAGGAGTACAGCTGACTTCTGTCCTTTTGTGGCTGTTCCCTTCAGATTATTTCCTCATTACACCAAGACCATACTGGCTCAAACCTACCACTATGTTTAACAGGATGTGTAATAATCCATTTAAAATATAATACATTTATCACTTTGCTCAGATCAAAGGTGCATGGCTTCAAAGGCTCTAATTAAATTGTGATGATGTAGAAGGCAGGCTTTATCTATAGGCTACTTTACAGAGTGAGGGTTGGGGTTTTTTTTTTTAAACCCATTGAGTTCAACATTGCAAAAGTTCTTTAAAGCCATTTCCCATTGTTGCAGTCGATAGTGGTGTTAATATAAATCCAGTTTCCCAGTAGATCTTTTCCTTTTGCCTAGCTAGGAGAACTTAGTATATAAACTCTTCTGTTTTGTATAAATCAGGTTATTTATGTCCTTCCTTTTCCTGTTTTCTCAGTCTTCCATCTCTCTTATTTGCTGTCTAAGTTCAGCAGCTTCCTTTCTCTGACTTTGGTAAATGCTGGAGCTTTCTAGATCTCTTATAAGATCACCACAGAATAGAAGTATGTCTGGTTCCAGTTCAGTTTTGGAGGTGAAATTCAAGCCATCCTGGGTCAGAATGTGACCATGTATTGGAGTCAATAGCATAACTCAGAAGCACTGCCTTGAACCATGGCTTCTTCAAGGTTTTGAATTGAAATTAAATTCTATTTAATGGTTTGCAAGCTTTTGATCAGTGATTTTTAGAGATGGTTAGGAATAGTGTGAACATGAGAGGTGGGAACCAAATCAGTTCGCATTTAAAGGGTAACAAAACTCTAAATAGAACCTGTTTTAGATGTAACTAAAACCACTTTATTCACAAAAACAGAGTTAATAATAATGTATCATTGTCAACCATCTCTACAAATTGTCTGAGAAGTATGTCTATAGGTGTTATTAGTACTCATCTCTTTAATTTAAGCTTATTTCACTTGGAAGAAGATGTATAGGCAGATAGTATAGCTGGATTAAAAGTAAGAAAAATTGTAAGAGGGTGTGAAAAAATCTTCTCGAGTCGAAGTTAAAACAGTTTAGGTGCTAAACCAGTAAAAAAGTCAAAAGACGGTAACAGAAGTTAGGATTGTGAAATACAGGGGAAATTCTGTGTGTTTATTAAAAGTCAAAGTCATGCTCAAAGTCATGCAGCTCCTCTGAAGCCTATGGAGTTGCACCCAATTAAGACAGGTATAATTTTAATTTTATAACAGAAACATTGGCAAGATAGAGAAATTAGTTGCAGCCAAATCCTTGACAGACTCATTTGCTATAAATGACCGTACATCATTGAAAGGAAAATATTAACGAATGAGGTAATCTGTGGCATTTTGACAGTCAAATGTATGCTGCTAGAGAGAATGTTCTGGGACAGTAAAGGTGTCTCCTGAAAGTAAGACACCCAACACCTTGGTTCTGCAGTTTAGTTATTAATAATAAACTCAGTATTGGCAGGTATTTTATGGTCAGCTGTTTAAAAAAAAATGGTGAGGATAAAGTAATGATGAAAATACTAATTTCTGCAAAATGAGATAGCGTTTTTCTGTTTGATTTCATAGCTTTGCTAGTTTCTCAGAGGCAGTGAAATTCTCCTAAATATAAAGGAGTAAGCAGTTCTTTCTCATATTCTTTTTTCTTTATGAGTAGACAAGGCCATATGTCCTACTTGTCTGTGATCAATGAATCACCATTTGCTTCAGATTGCCTTGTAAAATGACATATTCATCTAAGTCTTGTGTGGAAAAACTTAAAAGGTCCTATCTTGCAAGCTTGCATGAGCAACTATAGTTGAGTGAACTGTTTTGTTTAATTCAGTGGAAACACTCACATGCATTTTAGCAAGATCAGGCACACCAGATGATATGCTGTGATTTATGACAACATACCCTATGCTTTGGCCAATGTAAAACAGCGAAGTTTTGAGGGTTTTTTTTTTTTTTGGCAAAAACTTCACTGATATTCAGAAATCTGGAAAGCAGATACTATATAAATAATAATTCACTATTGCAGTATAAAGGGAAGGGAAGCAGATTTATTAGAATTTTCCTCACAACATATTTAAATTCGGTATGTATGGTCTTAAAAAGAGCATAAGTGAGAGCTAACTGCCTACAGAGAACTCTTTCTCTTTTTGGGAGCCTTTTTTTTCAGTGCAGCCAAGTCATCCCTAGTAGTAAACTGCTGAGTCAATACATTTAAAAACCTACCAACTGTTTCTTATTTCTCTATAGTTGACTGATAAGGACCTGTTTAAGGGTTACACCCTTCCGTATTTACAGTGTTAAGGCAAACATGGTTATAGGAAGCGATTACTTTTAAAATTTACGGTGCATGTTATATGGTATCACAGTATTCTTTTGGTGTTATTTAATTTAATTTATGTGTGCGTGCAAGCATAGTGCTAGAAGCTGGAGAGCTGGGTTCATAATGAGGGATATTGCAGACAGCTGCTGAGCAGCTTGCCCATAGAACGTTCTCTCAGCCTTCAAATTGACCTAGTCCCCGATGCTTTTAGAAATAGGAGAGTCCTTCAGTCCCCCTTGCTATTTCAAATTCTGGCTTGAAAAAGAAGCTACTGTTTATTGAAATAAAGATACACGTCATCCCAGAAATGGCACCCCCAGCCATGGGAAATAATTCAGTTTCCCCATCGTGTGTTAGTGTCCCTTCTGTAAGGCAGAACGACAGCAGCAACTCTCTGTGGAAATTTAGGAGGTTCTTAGGTGGATGTCAGAGGAACGCGGAGAGGCGCTCTGCATTCCGGGTACAGTGTGAGCTCTGTGCAGTCATGGTGGAGTTCTGCTGAAATAACAAGAAAAAGCATCTGCAAAGTTTATAAAAATTAGTCCATAAATATATGAGATGGAATGGAAACAGTGATTCTTTGAATAGCCTTTAAAGCATTCTGCAGAATTTAACAGATAATTTTAGATAGAAGTGTCAGCACAAATACAGCTAGAGTAAGGTGATGTTTCGTTTTACATCAAAACTATAAGCCATAACCCAATGGCATAGAAAAAAATCTTTGAAAGCTCTATTTTGGATTCTTAAAATTTACACGTCAAAGATGAAATAATGAATATCTTGTGGTTTGGGTATTTAATTGTAAACAGTCAAGAACCTTCACCCCATCATGCCTTCTCTTTTCCTACTCTCATGGATGATGTTCAGCCAAAGCCAAAAAAAAAAAAGTTCTAAATAGCACTGTTTCCACGCTCCCTCTGTCTTCTCCTTTCACCTTTTGGATAACTTAAGGAAAAGCAGCTGTTGTAAAGGGTGACAAAATTCCAGAACTATCTCTGGGATGGGGTAGGCTTAAAACAGTGTAGAACATACAATTTTTGTGTAGGATGAACTGGTAAAGGGAAGAACTGAGACCAAGAATATAGTTAGGAAAGAATGCTTTTTTTGGATAGATAGAATAGAAGAATGGAAGTCAGGTTTTCTGGTGTCTTTCATCTTAGTTTTCTGTCTATTTTCTTCCATCTTCTTACTTTTAGGATAAATATTCCAACTACTAAATTCAGTTATAAAATGAACTGGGGTCATTGATGCCTCAGTTTTCTTCCTCTAATAAGATAAACCTAAATAGTAACCACTGCAAATGAATTTTGAGAAGCGTCCTTGCATTATATATTAGGAATAATTTGAGAAAACTCACCAAATGGAAGCTTCTCAGTCCAGGCAGTCTGGACTCAGGCAGGGTTTGGCCCACGACGTATACACAGAATTCTTCAGCCCTGCCGAGGCTGAGGTCTTTGGTAGGTGTATGTGTAGAACAGAATTTTAGATATGGCAAGTTTCATGTCCAAAGCTGAGGTATGAGTGACTTTGAGGCACCAGCAGCCAAGTAACAGCTTGAGTAAGAGTTTTTGGGAATTCTAGTTCTGCTCTCAAAGATCTGCTCAAGGTCTGCTTGCAGTACTTGTATCTTTTCCTGTGTATGACTCCCTCCTTTACACTGACTTTCACAGGGAGTTGGGCACTCTCATAACCTTTATGCCTTTGAAAATCTCCTGCAATAATACTTATCTAATGTACAATCTATTTAAAAGGTTTTATGAAATTTGACTTGACTGTCTCTAAGCCTTTTGAAAACCCTGGATTATAGAAAAGCTAATAGTTATCAATTACTTTATTGTGAGCTCATTTGCAATTTTTTTGCCTAAGCAAAGAGCAGCGTGTGGTGGTGGTGTTGTGTTGCTTGTGTTTTCCACTTGGGATATCAAACTCGGGCTGTTTTGGGGGGTGTTAAGAGTTCAACTGTTTCTCAGAATGGAAATGAAGTGGCATTTTGGTTGCCAATGTCAAAAATAATCTGATCCTCTTTTTTACTTTATTAAACATGCTAATGCTTGAAGCTTGGATGAATTTGGGATTTAAAATTTGGCAGGATTGTGGACTTTCTGTGAAGGATCTTTTTTTTTTTTTTTTTTTTTTTTTTTTTTGCCATTTCTGTGAATGGGACCAGTTTTTAAGTCTTGGACAAAAAAACAAGCCATAATTTGGACGTGCTTAGTAGAAATCTGTGATGCTCTTATTGTTTCATTCCTTGACGTATGCCAAATATAGTCTTCAAGTCCAGAGCTGAATGGGATCTTCCTAGATCAAATTGAAACTCTATGTGACTGTGTCTCATATTAAGTATGAACAACTGTAAAGGGAGATTTTCTTTTTGTGCTTTCAAAGAGTTGTTTCTGCACAGTGTGAAGGAACAGTCTGCCTGATTGGACTGCAGATAGGGCATGGAGATGGAGAGGAGAGATGAAAACCAGAATCTGGATATTAGTTTAAGGGATTAGAAGTTGCAGTTGAGGGAAGGGAACAATGCTTAGAGGTGCAGTGTCAAAGAGTGAAATGATTTGGACAAGAAACATAGGATGGGGAACCATAATGATAATTGATGAGAAGAATTTTTTGGAGGACTTGAGCTTGAAGGGAGAAGTAGGAGCCTGGTGTCTGGGGATGCCTGGAGACAGATGCTAAAGAAGAAATAGAAGATGGTACAAGAGGAAACAGGAAGGGATGTTGTGGCTGCGGAGAAGAGAATAGAAGTTTTGCTGTGAAGCTTCTACCTTCCTAAGTAGAAAGACTGGGACAGGGGTAAGGAAAAGAGACAGAACAGGAGCTGGGGCAAGGTACAGTAGATACGGAGTGTGGAGCCTGATGGGGTAAAAAGTTAAGAAAAGGGAAGTGAAGCTAATTGTGTAATAAGGCACCTAAGGGACAGTGACTAAGGCAGGGTGGGCTGGACTACCTTGGGAGACAGGAGGAGAGAGAACTGAAAAATGTTGGAAGGAATGGGACAAAACCATTCAAGAGGGCGGAGATGTGTATGAGGGTTTTTCCTTAATTACGTGGAATAAAGGAAAGGGACCAATTCTTTCACTTTGTACAGATGCGTTGCCAGCACATGTTCATATGACTCACTGGAGAACTGTGTCTTGTCACCCCCCTGCCAGTCCACATAGCCGTAAAACCTTGTCACCTGTTATTTTGCTCCTGTGTCAGATACTAGTCAGATACTAGTAGCAGGAATCTAAGAACTGCAACTCTGCTGACATCCCTGGCAGATGTCATTTCATTTCATCATGAAAATGGATTTTTAGTGCCATAAAGAAATTATGTATTGGTGCTGCTAAGCATTTCCATGTCCTGACCAGCATCCTAATTATGCCATGTCTAGAACTGAAGGTGAGTAAGCTACTTCTGGAATTGGAGAGTGGAGAGAAAGGGTCTTCCTATATAGTTCTTCTGTGTTCTCTGACTGCCTGTTGTTCCGTTGTACTGCTGTGAAGTCAGATCATGAATGCCCCGTCTCTTTTTAGTGTTAGTACTGAGTAAAGGTTGTAGTCTTTCTTCTTCATATGTTTGTTTATTTAGCGTCACAACTGCAACAAGTATTTCTGCAGGATTGCTAGTGACTCTGTGTGAATTAGAATGATGGAATTTGACTCATAGGTATGACCCTTCTGTCTTTATAGATGTGCACGTTGATGTAACATGATACTATGATAGAACATATTAGGTGGACCAACAGATTTTTTGCATTGAGCAATCCTAGCTGCTTATCCCCTTTACGAGGGAGGACCAACATTTCATTCTCATGCTTCCAGTCTGTACTGAGCATAGTCCTGCAGAAGGACCAAGCCCTGCCATCCAAAAGCAGTAGCAGGTGTAAGACAGCCGTATCACTGCTGTAACTGTGCCCATCAATTTGTAATCAAAAGAGTTTTCCACTCAGCTGCAAGTTGCATCTCAATCAGTGGAGAGATATGCTTTGGCAGAGAAGGTGAGGATTTGTGTAATGGCTTGAGCTTGAAATGAATGAAGGAGGATCTTTTCATCTGGTTAACAACTGTAGGGGATATTCCCAGAGCATTTGATTGCTGCTTGCAAATGCAGAATGAAGCAGCAGTGAGCCTGGCTGTTTGTGTGCCACTTCTGAGCTGAATCATCAGCATTAGAAACCACATTCAATGCTTTACTCAGTGTGCGTGGTATTTCTATAAGAGAAGTTACAGTCACACTGGGTGGAGGAACCTCCCTGTCTAGCTATGGGGAATAGTGAATACAAGGAAATGTTTGCGGTTCTGGACATGATGGCATCTTTTGGTATTTCTCTGCTATTTTTTGCACTGATGCATTTTACTTGGCAGTTCAGAATTTCATAGCAAACACTCTGTAAGATGCAAACAGTCTGTTCCAATTTTTTATGTTTTGGAATGATAATTTTTTTTCCCCCTGCTGAATGTTTCTTTTTCCTGTGGAGGTAAAGCTGTATGTGAACTGCATACTGAGGGGGACTGCTGTCCTCCCTGAGGCAGGCACACACACTTGTAGTGTTCCTGAGCATCATGAGTGGACTCTGGGAGCAGATCACAAGCTCTCCTGCCCAAGATTGGAGTGTGCTTTCCTTTCCCCTCTCCCTAAACATTGTGCAACATGCATGTGATCCCCAAAGTGTTTCTTAAGATTCAGATGAGGAAAATCATTATTTATTCTGGTCAGTGGCCATGTAGGTGCTGGAGAAACATGTAGGTACTGGAGAACAGACAGTGCTCTGCTTTATGTTCTACTGCAATTGTCACCGCCTTTTCCCTCCCTTCCCAGCAATTTCAGCCGAGGGTGAGAAATACTTGATGCCCACAGTCTCTGTTCATATTCAGTCTTTAATGAGACATTTGGGATCTGTAAGGAATTTTTTGTGGGACTCAATAAGTGTAAGTTCCCATGTATTGTGATGAGAAGTGCATATTACTCAAATTTTTGTGGGCGTCATTGTATTGGCCTAAACTTTGACCCTATACCACTGTGACCTAGCTTCCTGGCAACCTCTGAATCGAGGCCCTTTCATCCCAGCTGTATGACAGATCCCAAGCAGGAGTGTGGAGTAAATGTGGTTTCTTATTCATGAATTAAGCCTTAAATGAATTGAGCAACACTGGTGTATTGTAAAAGGCAATGAAAGATTGAAAAGGTCTTTTTAGAGGACCAGCGCTGAAGGTGTTTGGATTGAGACAGAATAACTTGGAGAAGTTACAGCTGCGCAGATCAGTTTATTATTTCTTCAGATTTTAAGGCTTCCTTTCAATTATTAATAAATTCTAGTGCACTATCTTTACCTATCTAGTTTTGAGGAAAAATAAAAATGATCTGTAGCACAATTCTCCTTTCTTTAGTCCTTGTTCATGAAAGGAGCGCTTACATGCAACTTAATAAGAAAGACTACCAATGTTCACTATTTATATTTCCTCTTGTCTATACATATGTTTAATGAAAACAAAACTTGACTGAATATACTTCTCATTTCCTCTTCAGTATTTCCTTAATGTAGGAGCACAGTTTGAGTTTTACGCAGAACAAAATGCAACCCTGAAATGAAATTAGTTTCTTGTGACATTGGAAAATTAAAATATAATCCCTTTTACTTTCTATGTCATTAAGTCTGGGAGCAGAGAGTAGATTTGACTTTTAAAATATTTCTGTGAAGTATGACAAGTCTTCAGTTTATCTTTCAGAAATAATGAACAGCTACTGTTGCTCTCACTGATTTCTTAAATCAGTGAAAATCAGTTATCTTTTTTTGAGAAAGACATTTATTTAAGATAGAGTGGTATCCTGTAGCCATTGTGTTAAATGGAGAAGCCTTGCCTAGTTAAGAGACAAGTGGAAGTACAAGAGCAAAAGAACAGCTATAGTACTGTGTGCCAGTTACTGGTTGCAAGTACCACACTTCATTGCATGGCTGGAACACCTTCAAACATTGTTTGTCTCCAGAATTCTGGGCTGGTCTTGGTTACTGCTCTGCTGCTAAGAGCTATTATAATGCTAGCCAATATTTGGATTGCACTCAGCCTGTCTGTTTTGGGTAACTAATGTTCCTGTCATAGACTTACTGTCACATTTTCAATAGAGTTTCAGCTTCATCTGATAGTGCCCTTGAATAAACAGAACCCTCTCCCCAGCCCCGGTGGACTTCTGTCCACTGGAATGGATAATTTTATATTAATTTGTGGTTTAAATATGTTATATAAAACTTATGTTGATAGAATATGTACTTACGTGTTCAAGATGGCTGTGTATGTATTCTAGTTCCTGTTCCCGTATTGGCATATGGATGCCTTTTTTAAAAAAATAATAATAATAAAAAAAAATTTGCAGATAGTATTTTTATGTGGTTCATCCATGGGTTTTAAATGCATGACTCCAAAGTACTTAAGGGAAGTGAATGTTTGACCTGCTTATTATATTTTGCTTCTAATAGCAGGATTTGCTGAAGTGTATGTGTAGCACTAGTGGGACACAAGTCGTTTCTGAAGCAGTGTGTGGAACACTGCCTGTTGCCTTTTTCAGAGATAAGATGGGGAACAGCTGTTTGGAGAGCGAAGGCTGCCTCAGCAGCCAAATATTTCTTCCTGTGTGTGGCCTGTGGAGAGCCTGGAGCTGTTGTGGTCATGCCCAGCTCCACATGGGCAAGGGTGGTCGGGCCGGGGCCTGAGTGCTCACCAGGGGCTGGCCATGGTCACGGTAGCACAAGACAGTCGTTTCTGTCTGGGATTGTCCGTGCAAACCTCGTGAGGGTTCCTGCTCCAGAGAAGGTCACTTGCATGGTTCTACCTGATTTCTCTCCTGAACGAGGAGACACACCAAAGCGTATGCATGAGGCTGTTCTGCTCCGACAAGGAACTTTTGGCTTTAGGGTTTAACTGGTGAGGAGTTTTAATCAAAATGTCTTCTCTCTCTCTTCATCTATTTGATGTTTTATAACAAATAGTTAAATAATGTGAGAATTCTTCTCTTGGTTCAGTGTGTCTCAGCTGAGTTAGTGATGCAATACTCTGGGGAACTCTGAGTTTAAAATATTCTATTGCTGTCATTACAACCTTATATTCCATGTATTTTCACGCTGTTCTCGATCTGTGCCTTTCCAGCCGTTAATGTCACACAAAGCTTTCCCTTGGGAAAGTGACCAGAAACAGCCTGTTGTTGACATGAGGGACCTCTGGGGAGAAAAACAGAGAAATGGAGTCTGAGTGTAGCAGGAACAATTTCTTCATGAAACAGATATTTTGTGGAAAGCGTGTTTTTGTTCTTTGGTATTTTTTTTTCCCCCCCAAGAAAACTTTCCCCCCTAATGCTACTGCTGTAGTAAAGCTGTTTGTTAGTGGTAGGAAGAAAAAATTTCAGTGTAATTCATGCAGACCTGACTCTGAGCTTCACAGGCATTACTCAGATATAATTTGGCAAGTAAAGGCAGAACAATTGCACAGTAAATGTCTAAAGATTTGATTCTGTGAAAATATAGGATAAAAATAAACCAAATAAATTAATTTTATTGGCAGTAATAACTCTTCTAAATAGACTTTGAAGAGACTGTTATCTTACCAGCAGTTAATAAAAGAGAAGGTGATGCAGATGGCATTAAGCAAAGTATCTTTGCTCTTTTGTATGAGTGCACTGTCCACTTGGTGGAAATCATACATACATACAAGGAAAGAATGCTTCCTGTGCAGTTTATTTCAATAAACTATTGTGTATCAGAATAGATGCCTGCATTCCATTGCAATTTAGTTTTCAGCAGTTTGTTCTAAGAAAAATAGAAGATGAAATAGCGGAAATATCTGACTTCCATGTATCAGGAAATCATATGTAAAAGTGTTGTTATTGCTGGCTTATCCCAATCTGCTGTTAGCCCTGAATCCTTGTTAGTGACCTGATGAGACCGGATTTCATCCCTTCTACCTGCTGGGTGGAAATGCATGTCACAGCAGCAAAAGCATCTGCTTCCTCTAGTTCAAAGCTTTGGCAGTGTTGTGTTTGATTTTTAAATTGGTCTTAGAAGTTGTTTGGCAAGTGTGTGCTTAGTCATCTGTATTTTTTATTTTTGGTTCATATCACTCAGCAGCAGCTCTTGGTTACATTCTTCCATTAAAAATACATGAGTTTGCTTTCTTTTATAGCTTTGAATGTCTCTGGGTTTGTATGGTTAACGCCCTGAACACCTGGGTGGCAATAAGAAGTGAAGAAGCTTTTAATTCATAAAACCAGAATGATTGAAACATGTACCAGTAGCTCCCCTGCCTTCTCAAAGAAAGAAAATTTATGAATGGGTGAGTCATGTTGGTGCAGGTGGTGATATCAAAAAAAAATCTAGTCAAGAACAAATATTTAAAGTGACTTTCACCTGTGTACAGGTACACCAGGTGCCTTTCAGCAAGCAGAGCACTGTAACAGCCAGAAAGATGTGCAACTTGCAGGTTATTTGGTTGAGTGGTATCTGGTACAAAAAGTACTTTCTTAGTGTCCCCAAGTTTCAGGGCTGTGTGCATACAAAGTATTTCATCATTTTTCTGCTTGTGTTGACCAAATATTTTCTGCCCTTTGGGCTGTTCATTCTACCTAGTAGAAAAGCCTCCCTTTGGTAGTAGGTCTGTGACTCTAGAAGCAGCTCTTTCCCTTGTGACTATAATTAAGTTAGACTCTCTGTTGCGTACAACTCTTGCAAGAACATAATTGATAGAAGACAAGTTTTTTCCACATTGCAAAAGAATGTGATAAGGTTTTGAACCAGCACAGATGAGCCAAGTAAAGTAGTTCCTGTTCAAGAAAGAAAAATCCCACTGAGGTTCTACTTGAACAGGGCTTCAGTCAAAATTAACTAGGAAGAGGAGGATGTTCATTGCTTTGCGTAGTCAAAATACCCCAGTCCTTTTACAGAGGTTAAGAGTGGGGATTATACCTAATGTCAAATCTATTCTTGGCTTTTACAGTACAGTCTGACAAGTAGAGAATATTTATTAATGTCTATTATGACTTTTAAAAATACTACTTGTGCCCAGTAGTGGCTGCAAGGAGACCATTAAATAGTTTGACTGGCCGCTGAGGAGTAAACTTTGTCTTTCTGTCCAAGTGAAAACTCAGAACCTGGACAATATTTGGTGGAGGAGCTGAACTTCCCTAATACCTCTGAGAAGAGGAAGGACTCTAGAATTGTCCTTTAAGCTAAACATGAGTATAGAAAAGTGTATAAATATAAAAGAGTAACTGGTAAAGGAAGAAGATTGCACTAAGTGGCATTGGCTTTTATCTTAGATGGAAAACTCTTCAAGGTAAAGGCAAGACTTTTCACTTATGCAGAACTAAGCAGAATGGGAATGTTACAACCCTGGCATGGGGTATTATTGCAGCATTGGTAAATAAACCAGTAATTTCTTTATCTTGCTGCTTTTGCAGCTTCATAATAAACATCCTTAGTATTCACACATAAACAGATATGCATATTATGACATAGTAACTAAGTGCTTAAAAAGTCCATGTAGATATAATTTTATTTTGTTCATCATGTAGCTGGAGAAATAGAGACAGAAAGATTTAAGTTATACAGGTTGTATTTACATGTAAACAATGCTTATAATTAGTATATTTTTCCTGGTTTCTGGCCTTATGGCAGTTCTCTTTGCCTTCAGTGTTTATACTGCCCTAATAAGGATTTAGGGGTGATTTTGTTTTATAAAACAAAATGTGGCCATTATGAAGAGAGACATGAAGACCCACTAAGCCAGTAATAGAAAAGACATGACTAGTCACCTAGTCCAAAGTCATGGCATGTTATTTGCCTGGTGTACTGTCTTGTGGGCACAGATAAAATTCAGAGTTCAGTGGAATTGCTGTTTCTGAAATTTAGTATTTTGTATATGGGGAGCGCAAGACACTGATTTGGCTAGCTTGACAAACGCTGCCAAAATATTTTCAGTAGCTAAAAAGGTCTAGCACCTTTTGTGGTAAAATTATTTGCCCTCTCTTTTACCTCTTTCCTGCCCGTGCCCATCTCCCCTACCCCTTGTGCCCTGAAAAAAAATCTGTAATTAGTGATGGGGAACATACTGAATGTAGATAACTGACCTATTTTTGATTCTGCTGTCATATCATGGAGATGGTTAATCACAAGAAGCTTTATCTTGCTTTGAGATAAAATAAGGGCCATTGAACTCCTATAAAAATGTAATGTCACAAAAAAGAATGCATTTTTACTATTTCTTATTAGCTGTGATATCAGCACTATAAAAGCTTCTGTACATGTTGCACTGTTTAATGTTTTTGTTGCAAATGCAAGATGTTGCTCATTGGAGAAATGGGAATATCAAACTAGCATTTTAAAATAATTTTGGTGAAAAATTCATGGAATGTATAATCCATATGTAAATAATACTAATAGCAATCTTCATTCTGGTCTTTCTAAGCAAGAAGTTACTCCTTTATACAACGAACTCTGTAACTTGGCGGGATTGAAAGGCAGGGTAGAAATGGCTAAACTGCAAAAGAAATTGGAATTATTTAAAAATCAACTTCGAGCATGGGGACACCGTGAAAAACGTCAACACAGTTTATAATGGCCCTGAATGTAATACTTATGAATCGACTATTTGCATGTAAACCTTATGAAGCATTTTATACTTGCAGCTTCACCTGCATGTGCTTTGGTTGAGAGCTCTTTGCTCCTCTATGACCATGGGTCAGTTCTCTCACAAGAGATCGCAGAAGGACCTATGGTGCTGTGAAGGGCCATGCTGTCCTTCAGGAAGATAAAGCTAACTGGGGTTTGCTTATGGATTTTGGCCGTTGCTGTACTACTGCGAGTTCCTAGCTCTGGACAGGATGTAAAATGGAGAGCCTGAGCAATTTTTGATCGTACTGCAAGGGTGGGGGGACTCTTAATGCCCCCTTATTAAGAGTGGGGGGCAGCAGGTAATTTACTCCCAAAGACTTCAGTAATTTGGAGCTGACTGGGCAGATCCAGCAGGTCAGGCCTCTGGTACACACCTCACAGAAGTAGGCACATGGTAGTTGGAACTAGTCACAGAATCGGAGTTTTCTAAGAGCTCTTGTATATGGAGAAAATATTATTTTAGCAGGGTTACCTGTGTGGGGACAAAACAGGTCTGATGAAAATAAAAGCACTATGGGACTCACAATTAAAAATGGTTGTGTCTCTGGATTGCAAAGCTGTAAGTGCTGATTAAGCATTATGGACACTTTTGTTTGCTTTTTTTATACAATTATGTCAATATAATACAATTCACAAAATATACAGTTAAGTCAATTTATGAACTTCATTAACCTCTCCAAACAAGGCTTTGTTATCTGTGCATTAGGGCTGTGATTATACCATTTTCCATTACTGGAGCACCTTCCTTATGTGAACCCTAGGATTCCTTCCCTTGTCTGTCTGTGAAGGAATTACTCAGGCATTCTTTTTGACCTGTTGTGAGTAGCCCTGGCTTCAGTTTGCCACTGCTGGTCTGCTTGGCTCCTAGTAGCAATTGTCAGGGAGCAGCTGACAGATTAAACCTAGATCAAATTGGAAAACATGAATCATCGTCTTCCGTTCTGTCAGGTGAGATTCTCCACTTTTGTGAGCTGAAAAAAGGAGAGAAATAAGTGGAATTTACAGCTCTTGTAATTAGCTCAGCTTTAGCTGAGCTAATTTTTAAGGAGTTACAGGTGCTGAACTAGCCAATCAGCAGGAAACAAAGTACCTAAAAGGGTGTTATTTAAGTTGGCCCACTGCTACATACCTTACAAATTAATCAATGTTTCTGAGCTCAAAAGAGAGGAAGGTCAATATGGATTCTGATAAAGTTTGTTTATCTCATGTCAGTAAGTGTAGAGGCTGAAGAGGGAAAATGAAATGGACACTTTTAATTGTACAGTAATTTCCAAAAGATCAGTTAAGAGGGTGAGATAATGCTGAGCTGTGGCAAAGATCATACAGTGGGTTACTCTGAGAAAAGAAGAGATGTAGAGGGTGTAGTGCAGATAGTTATAGTTCCATGTTTTCAGTATTTCTACCTTCTTCATTCTTGTGGTTAGGCTCCAAAAGGTAAAACACACACACACGTGCACACACGCTACTGTTGTAACTGAGAAAGTAAGTCTTTTGAGTTAAGTATTCAAAATTCTTAATTCCTGTTGAGGTTAAGCAGCTTGTTTATTTCAGATGAATTGAGCGTCAAGCTAGAAACAAAAAATGATGAAATCCAAAGCCCATTAAAGCCAATGGAATCTTTCCAGGCTTTTGCTAAAGGCCTTCTCCACTTACAAGGAGTCCACCTTATTTGGTTTATAGTGTTAAGATTCTGTTAGTGATTCACTCATGGTTCAGAGTGCCCTATTCAGCAGTGAAAACAATTATATCTTAGCAGACAAGCAGTTTCCATTTCAGAATCAGAAAGGAACATGTCTGAGGAGTCTTTCACATGCAATATGAAATGGATAATTGCATGGATTGCCGCATTTTGCAAGAAGGTACATCTGGAGATGCTTCAAGCAATGCTTTTCATTATCAGGAAAAGAGAACTTCAGAAAATCTGATCTTTTGCAATTTGGGCATTTAGTCCTGAAAGTTGTTTTAATAACAAATGTATTTCCCAAATGAAGTTTTTAGCAGGAAATCTTATAGTTGATGCAAAAGTCAGAATGATGTTGGAAAATGTGGAATGTCTGCTAATTAACCTAGAGTTCAAAGATTTACATAGGTAGACAGACCAATATAACAGAGACCCTATAGGCTTGCAGGGATGATCCTAGGAGACTGATGTTTTTGGGACACAAGCTGGTTCTAATACATTTTTATTTGCCTCATGGAGGTATATGGGGAAAATAAAGTTGATTAAGAATAGTGATATTGGCACAAAATGTTGGAGGTACTGGCAAGTCTCTCTTCATAATTATACTGTACATCTCCAGGTTTCTCCTTGTTTTTTTTTTTTCCCCAGAGCTGTATATTTTCCAGCTAAATTTGACATGATCAAATAGTAGCTGAAATAAACTGAAGCAGATTTGGTTAGGCATATCTATGTTAGTTGTGATTTTTATGTGTACTTACTCATTAGTAAATTACTGTCCCATACAAAAACATGGACTTTATCAATATGTAGAGACAGATTAATTTAAGTTAGGGCTTGAATCTCTCTCTGTTGTTCAGGTAGTTGCTTTAGCTGTAGTAACATGAAATTACTAGACTGCTGTTTTATAAAAACCTTCAGGAGGTGATGTCTCTAAAGCTGCATGTCTTTTGTATTTGTGTTTTGGTAGCAGAGGGAGATTGATCTGTTCAGAGGCAAGTGGATGTTGCTCTCCTTCTCTACCGCACTGTGAAACAGATGGATTTTTTGACCAATTAGTTGGGCATAGTTTGTTGCAGGATTCCTTAAATGACTAGACTCCCTGGCCAGAAGCGGTTGCTGTCTTTTAAGCCAAGAGGGGCTGTACAGATCGTTCGGGTTGGCCAAGCCTCACTGCCGCTAGGCCAGCCTGCTGGGGTAGCTGCTGGGCTTCCCAGTCCCGCTGTGGCTGTGCCAGGGGCTATGCCAGATCTTCTGTGGTCTCCCACTTTCAGAAGCGATTGGGCAGTGATCACGCTTCTAACACTGCTTGTGCTAACATTTTGTCTGCAGCACGATCAAGTTTCTTGAGCTTCAACATCTAAACGGTTAACAGAAACAGCAAGAATTTGTTGTCTTGGGCTGTTGATGAATAAACCTCAGCCGCATCTCTCGAATCAGAAGGATCTGAAATGGTACAAAGGGGGTCCTGGTTTCAAAATAGTTCCTGGCTCCTCCAGTTTCCTTGCTTCTCGCCTGTGTAGCTTCAGCCTGCCACAGCTTCCTCAGACAGCCTTTCTACTGGGTGAGCCTCTTCTACCTGTTTATCAGATTCCTCATAGCTTCTTTTTGGTTGTCTTAAAGCTGTACAGGGTAAGAGGGAGGTTGTTTATATATATATATATATGTATATATATATATAAATTTTTTCCTTTTGTTTTCTTTTGCACACATAAAGCAAGGGGCCACCTCCTCCAGTAGGGGGCAGGGAACCACTTATCCTGCATTTAGCACGTTAAGGAGTGTTGGTATAAGAGAAATGAGGCACTGAGACACCTAAACATGCAACCCCTACTAATTTTTTGCACAGAAGTGGACACAGTTTTGATAAAACTGCCATGCATAAGGAGATCTATACAAACTAAGCACAAAATATGTAAATTCCTTTATGCTTGTAACACAGCTGCCAAAAGTGCTACAAAGCAGGGGTTTATAATGTCTAAGCCTACTCTTTAAGAACCAATATGAAAGAGAGTCTACATCCAGGTTAATTCCACATGTCGCATGGCTGTGAAAGACACATGCGGGATTTGAATATATGTAATTTCACTGGAATGAACAGATTTTCCTCCACCTTTCTAATTTTACGGGAAACTTTAAATTCCACAGACACACCCACCTTTCAAAATCTGTCTTGAATCTCAAATTCTTCCACTGCTTGATGTTGAGAAGTATGCCTAGGTCATGCTGTTATTACATTCCATGCTTGCTATGTCATCAGTTCCTTTTCTGCTTTGGAATAAGAGTTGTGTCTCGTAGAGATCCTCCTCTCAAACCTGCACTAAATTCTCAGGTTGAATCGAGATTTCCTCTCTATTACATAGTCCTGTGCAAAAGAACAACAAATCTGTGAACATCATTAAATTTGAACATGTGTACATGTATACATATTTATACTGTATAATTGTTTATTAATCACCATCTCTCTTTGCTAGGCTGTGTTTTTTTCTTTTTCTTTTCTTTTTTTTTTTCCCCCCTAGCCTTCCCTTAGGAATTGCTTTTGAAGGTATTTTGATTAGTTATGTAATTAGCCACTTATAAGTTAAAAGCAAACTCTCAGGTCACATACTGTATGTTTACTCTTTGGCTTTAGGAGAGTTTCATTCAGAAGAAATTGCTATTGTTTCTTTGCCTTCCCATGGGAAAGCTTTAGTTTTGGAAACCATTCAACAAATGCAAGGTATGCAAAGGAAAGTATAAAGACAGTTCTTGAGTTTGCCACACTCTTTATTTGTAGACAGTAGTTACCAATTACTTTCGCCCTTCTGAATAAAGGCACCAGAGATTTTCTTATGCATGCTGCTGTGGACTGAGCTTTGATTTCTTGATGACCCATGAAATTGATAAACTCCCTTATTTGCTGTGTCAATGTCCTCTCCTCCCTCTGTTCCCCCTTCCTCCGCCTCCCTCCCCCTGCGCCCCCACTCTGCAATGGCACTTAAAAAGGAAAAAAGAATCCATGGCCTACCTTAGCAGATCTTTACTGTTTACTTCAACCATTCTTGAGGAAAAAGCTAACATGGCCATAAATATAGCAATGTGATTGTCTAAGTTCTGACATTTTTACAGTCAGGTCCATCCATCTCTCTTACTTTCAGTGACATGCATGTATATTTCAGCTATAGGGAACTTATTAAGAGTGGGAATTCACTGAAGAGGTGGTTATGTTCATCAAGAGCTTAAAATTGTTTTTCATCAGGAAAATGCTATTCATATGGCTTGCCCACAGTGATCACTACATTCAGTGCTTCAGGAATTGTTTTCCTGAATCTCTGCTAATATCACAGGGATAAGCCCATTGATCGCCTTTTGATTACAGATTTAACACACAGCTGCACTGAATCCAAATATGTTAAATATTCCCCATCCTTAAATACACTCAAGATACAGTGCTGAAATCTGTGGCTTCTACAAGCTGATGTGGCATGGCAGAAGATCTGGTGATGGCTCGTTTTCAGTTTCTGTTCTTACAGACCTGCCACACAGAGTGAGCAAGGGAGCATGTGACACGCAGCGAGCTCCGATAATTTTAGGCTATCTGACAATTATCTTGTATAACGGCAACCATTGGCTAGCTGCTTTGAGCAGCTCCCCTGTCATTTTTGGTGCCTCTGAAATGGGGATATTGGATTTGGCCAATAGTTTCATGTATTCAGTCTTTATCAAGGGATGTCTTTAGTGGTGTGGATGGAGTATTCTCTACAAAGACTAAAACATGAAGGATATGGTTTGCAGCTAGGATTGCAATGGTTGCATGTACTGGGCATGATTCTGAGAGCTACCATGCACATTTGCACACACTGGATTAGTAAATGACCGAATGTAATGGATTCGGTGTACGTTCATGATTTTACTAGAGCAATGGGTTCATGTGTATCTTGAGAAAGAACTGTTGCACCTAACCCACTGCTCAGTGTAAGGCCTGTTTGGCCATTCATCTGTATAACAACAAAGTCTTTAATGGTGCCTAAAGGATTAATCTAGGTCATAAAATATATTATTTCAGTTGAAGGGGATGTGTAAACTCTCTGGTTGGCTTTGATTCTGGGGTGAATTTCTCAATTATTTAATCTCATGTTGTTACAGTGATAAGGTTCTTCCTAGAGAAAAATCTGAACATACCTCCTGAAGATAATTCTTGAGCACTTAAACGATGGAGATATGCACTTCTCATCTAAACGTAATAGTTTTGTTTTTATTTGTTTAAGGGGTGTGCATATTAGGTCAAAGGGGGAAGAGCTTGATTTTTAACAAGCAAAAGCAGACTTTCCTGTAAAATAGTAGAAAATATTGTATATAATTAAATGAATGAGTTAATGTTGTCCTCTTGGGGTTCTTGGGGAGGGAGGAAATGCTGATCTTTTAAAATTTGGAGTTATGCTGTCTTCTAAATGGCATGTGGGAAAATCTAAGTAAGCTTCCCATTGCTACATTGGTTGGTAGAGTGATATTTTTTCAGAATTATACTATGTGTAGTATAAGCCATAGCATTGAAATAAACTTGGTAACTACATGTCCTGTCATAAAAAATTCCAATAAAGGCTACACCTGTCAATATAATCTCAGTGTGAATGAAAGTAAGCCTCTAAAGTAACATTTCTGATGCCAGCACTTCCAAACTGCACCATGATGGTTTGGCTGTGAGAGACTGTCATGAGGAAGCACTTGGGCACTAGTGTTACATAAACTCTTTTCTATTTAAAGTCTTAAAGCTCTGCGTAACTGTCATACGTTTGATGACCTTTACCTCTCTTGCTGCGTCCCAGCAACTGAACTGTGAATTAATTTCTGTTAGATGGCAGACTGTATGAGATACTTCTTGCTTGTTAATTCACCTTTTTTTTTTTAATGCGTTAAAAAAATTCTCTTTGAGTAGAGCTGCCTGCATTCACGGGAAGAAAACTTGTTCCTGGTTGACTGCAGTTCATGTCTTCTGTATTTGAGTTACTGGAGGTGACTGAAAGGCAGCGTCTAACTGGTGCTGGGAGTCATGTATGCTGTTTGGCTTACACGAAAGCGTTCATTTATCTGTAACTGAATGCTAGGAAATTATGCTCTTCATGCACAGTCTTGCCTTAGATCAGAATTTCCTGTGTTTTAAACTAAGAGCACTTAAAAGATTGCAGGAAAAACTTTCAGTAGTCCCTAGACTTTGGCTAGTCTGACCTGATTTAGTTTGGAAAGAAGCCTAAGAGTTGCTGATCTCCTCCTGGAAGTGCCTGACTAGATTGCATCTGTTGTTATCTTGAAGACCTTTGACTATGTTGAGCAAAAGACTCAGTAACACACTGGCTAGTACAGTTGGAAGGTGCAGGATGGGGTTATTTTGGGGCACCTAATCAGCTCGAGTCAGATTGGGTAAGGACTTCCCCAGGCAGACTGTGGTTGTATTTAACAAGGTGTTTGTGGACCAGGAGAAGGTTCATGAGTAGGGACGAGATACAGTACTCGGAGTGGGCTGCGTTATCCAGCTGTTACATTCACACCTTTGCTAACGACTGGATTTTGCATTGCTCCAGACCTAAACTGTATAGTATAGTGCACTCCTGTGCCTTGCCCTTATTACTATGACAGAAGGAACTGCAAGCGTAGGAGAAAAATAAAGCAGAAATATAATGAAGGTGTGGGTGTTTGTATATATAAAGGAGGGACTCCATATCAAATGACCCCGAGGGAAAGCTAATCATTCCCAGGCAGAGGTGTGGTGGGAACTGAGATAAAGGCTTGTACATAGCCTGCAGGAGGGAAAGCTCAGAGTAAAATCTAGTCTGTTTAAATTTTTCAGTCTTGCAGCCTGTAATACTGTGACTGACGCCGTAAGTCAGGACTGAGTGAGATTTGGCTTCCAGATGAATTATCAGTGAAAGAATGCTCCACACAACAGAGACTACATCATAGTGTGAACATACTTGTGTCATCTGTTCAAGAATATGCTGATTATACACGTTTCCTTAACTATTTGTAGATGCTGATCTTTTCCTAGCCTGCGTATATGTTTCAATGACAGCCTGAGAAATCAGATCTTGTTACCTTTAAAGTCCATGCATCAGAATTTGCTTGCAGTATATTGATCTTCCTCTGTTAGCGCCTATGCCCGAAGAGAGGGGAGATAGAAGATGTAGGCTTCCAATGAATTTCTGTGAATGTCAGTTCTGCACATAGACCAAGGATATTTAGTTATTCTGAGAATAACCTCATTCTGAACAAAAGAGAAGAGGCTTAGTCTCCTCTCACCTACCGTTCTAGTCTTAGAGAATGCTTTCCTTTAAACAAATAAACAATATATCCATGAAACGCTCCAGATACTGAGAATCACGTAGTAGTTTAGGAGGGAACAATAGCAGTTATTTCTCCTGCTTCTCATTAAACTAATTGTTACCAGTCTTCACAGGATCTTATTGCCCATAGGTAGGGCAGGGGCAGAAGTATCTGAAAAGACTTTTTTGGTTATTGCTTTTGCTTTATTGTCAAGTACAGAAACTGCTTAAATGGATCTGACCAGAGTTCTCTTAATCAATATCTTATCATAAAGTCCCAAAATATTGGCTTCTGTGAGGTACAGTAGAGTTTTATGAATGGAGCAGTGTAAGGAATCTGTTTTTTGAGTCTGAGAAATGATGTGAAGCTGCTGAAGTGGAATTGCAATTGTCCAGAGAGTGCATTGTGTTTTCTGGTCTGATTAAGACTGAGAGAGTCATTGTATTAGGTTGTACAAAGCGTAGGCCAACAATTTTTTTTATCTCTAACATAGTGGAAAAGGTTCAGTGATTGTTTGCCTAACAAAAAATTCATTTATAAATGAAATCAAATACTGATGATCAGTATTTAGAAAACGTTTTTGACAAATGAGAGGTCATGGTTCAAATCTCCTGAATCAAGCAGAGAGGGGAAAATGAGTTTGATCTCCAGCAGTGCAGGTGACCACCAAGTAGGAGGTATCTGGGAGTGGAGCACACTTAATCTTTCCTCTTACATCAGTTTCATTCTGTATAAAATAATCAATTACCATGGAAACAGTGTGCATTTTTAAGAAAGAATCTGGATCTCTTATTAGAGTGCTTGTTAGGGAATTGCGAATTTCAACTTTTATTCCAAAAAACAAATATAAAGTAGATCGGCATCAACAGGAAAAAAAATGGAGATTTCTTTCCTTCCCATCATCTTCACTTCCAGTGTGCACTAGAGCAGCAGTTCCTACACTGTTATGTTCCCAAGTGGAGTTGTCATTGTTATGAAGGTCAGACAGAATCGCTAGCAAATATTCAGTTGGGAGGGGTTTTGCCACAGGGCTGGAGCCAAACGCCCACTGCAATTGTGACTAGGAGAGCCACAACTGGAAAAGAGTGGAAGTGAAGGCATCCTCCTGGGACACAGGTGCCCTGAGGTTCAGATCCTATCAGTTAGAGGACAGAATCGAAAGTGTATTTCCTTGGATGCGAGTGAGTGTTCTCATCCCAGAACTGCTGAATGCACTGAGCAGCTCTCTTGTTCTGTAGCTTTGTCAGTATAATCCTTACTTTTCTTTGCTTTTCTTACAATAGACTGAAAATAAGATCTTTTGTGGAATGTGACATTTGAAGCACAAAAATTTTGGTCTTTGTTTTACCAGAAGACAATAATAAATGTAAAATTTTCTTTGAATGGGAACCATTTTATTCATTTATCTTTTGGGTCATCAACCATACCAAAAGCCAGTATTTCATGAAGCCGTATTCATTATATCAATGTGCTATAAAATTCAGCTTTTTTTTTTTTTTTAAATAAAGACATCTCTTAATATCTCCTAGAAAGGCCTCGATGCATTAGTTGGAATTTATGGGGATTAAATAAGCCCCCAGACTTTGGTTTTAATCTGTTGAAATGCACCAACATTTATTTAAATTGCTGAACTTCAAATGTCTAAATTCCAGAATTTTACTACATACAAATGGATGTGCAGAATCAGAGTGAAGGTCCACATAGTGCAATATCCTGAATCCAATAGCAGATACTTAGGGAAGAGAGTAAAATCACGGCAAGTTTAAAAGTGATACTGTATCAAAATATTTTCCTGAGCCGGAGGAACATATAGTAGTTGAAATTTTTTCACAAATGTGTCCACTCATTTTTTGAACACATGTAAACCCTTAACTTCTATAGTGTAAAGAATTCCCCAGCTTTAAGGCAGTATGTGAAGAAATATTTTATTTTGTTTACCTTGAACTTGCCACCTGCAAGTTTCTTTTATTGTTTGTAGTCTTCTATTGACAGCTACAAGGAGCAGTCATTTCCTGATCGCTTTTTCCATGCCAGTCATGATTTTAAGATCTTAACCACGTGTCCCTCATAATTAGCTCTTTTCCAGGCTGAGGGCTCATAGACTGTTTTGTTATTCATTGTGTGGAAGCTATTCCATGCCCTTGATCGTTCTTGTCACTTTTCTTTCTAATCTATATTTTATAAGATGGGGAAAGCAAAACTGCAATATGTGACATGTGGCACACCATGGACTGTTTTGTTGGGAGGCCTTTTGGTGAGGACTAATGTTTCTTTCCTAATATCTGCTATTTCTTTTCTATTACAGTAAGCTTCTAGTGCCTGCCTTATGGCTGATGTGTTATAACAAATTCATTACCACATGGAGAGTTATTCAGTAGATTCTTCTTACTGTTTACCCTAAATAACCTTGTTCATCTCTGTTTCCTACTCCCGTTTCCTCTACTAATAATCCACACACATGCACTTGGCTAGGCTACCTACAAAAAGCACTTGTGCCACCGTGAACTTGGGTGTTTCCTGTGCTGAGGTGTTTGCCTCGAAACTAAAACAAACGCCTAAACCCGTGGGACTAACCTGTCATGGATCAAACACTGCATTAACTTTCCCTTCCTATGCTCCTTTTCTATGTTTACTTTGCCTGAGAATTCTCTAGAGCAGGGATCTTGCCTCTTTTAGCCCTGCAGCCACAAAATAGTCAAATAAAATGTAAAGTAAAAAGATAACTGAGATGGACAAATGTAATTCTGATACAAGGTAATTCTGATACAAGGTGCTAAATAAATATTCATCTTTTAACTAAAAATGATGAATGAATGTCCTATGAGACCCATGCCCTCTGCTTACCAGCCTAGGTACTGGTTTTTGCACATGTCTCTCAAGCAGCTTCAGTGCTCATATGAACTTAGAATTGTGCCTTGCAGAAACAATTCTGCCATGTAATTGCATTCTATTAGTACCTTTGTGTGATTTACATCTCTTTGAGGGTAGACTTAGCTTAAAAGGAGGAACTACATGAGATTCAAATCTATGCATTAAAACAGCAAGAACATTTTGAGACCACAAGGAGGGGAGAGAGGGTTACCTTAGCACACAATTGCTCTCTGTGTCTCTCTCCTATGAAACCAGTTTGTTCTCTGAAATGTAGTTATGTGATTTTGCTGCAGGCAGCTGGTTGAGTTACAAGTAAATTACTGCTTTCTTCCATACCTGTCTTTCAGATGAGTTTGCGTATTAGAGTAGATTAAGATAAACAATGGAGACTATTAATGAGAGACAGGAAGGAGGTGGAGGAGAAATCACACAGGAACGCTTTGCTGCTTTTTTTCCCCCTACTCTCTGGTATATTTTGCTATGGCACAAAGTTAGACACAGAGCATAGCACTAGGTAAATGCTGAGAATCTGCACTGAGTATCAGGTGGACAGTAGTTAGTTTGTTAGTGAAAACACTCACCACAATTAATAATATTCTATCCATATAAAAGAATATTTATTTGACTGTCTTACCAGTAGAGAGCTCTGTGAACTTCTATGCTTTTCATCTTCCTTTCATTTTTTTAGGAAGAGACTTTTTGGGATAGCTTTTAGAGAAATTTAATAGTCAAAAATAGTCAGCCCATTTCAGACACTAGCCTGGAATGTTCCTGAATAGTCCTTACCTTTTCCTGAAATTAACAACACATGCACATAGACAAATTTAATTTTTTTTATTCAATGATGTTAATTTAAAACCTGAAGTTATTCCTTTATTTTAGTAGAAGCTGCTCTTTCATTTTTAACTGACTTAGTCTGGATAAGAATTTATTATAGGAAGCAACTTGAACTGATGTAGGGGTCATCATTAAAGCAGAATCCAAGATCTCACAGTGCTCTCTTCAGATTTGAGAAAACAATGCATCTGATGCACTATAGCATTAAAAAAAAAAAGTTGATTTAGAAATGGCAACTGTTTTATCACAGGTTCCAGATGAGGACCAAAGACCTTTTTTTAAACATTAATAAATTCTCACAATGCTTTTTAAGGAGGAAAATTATGAGAATAATTGAAGATCACACAGGAAGTCTCCGATACAGACTGAGAACAGAAGCCAGATTGTCTGACTCCCAGTTCTGTGTAGTAGCCACAAGATCTTTCTCCTAATGGTTGCTTTGTTAATGTAGAGAATTTATGAGATGCTTGGAAAGATTTGTATTTCAAATATCTTTTTCATTAGAAAAGCAAACAATGTGATGCAAATAAACAGAATAGAGAATAAACAATGAATAAGCAATATCCTTTGTTGTGAAAACAAGAATGAGAACCCTTAATGATGTTGCAAAACATTTTAACAACCTTGTCTTGAGCAGATCTGCTTGCTCGATTATATTGCAGTGGGCCAGTTGGTAGCTTTACTTTAAATGCAAAAAAGTTTGTACTAGTACCCCAACTTCACAGAGCCTAAATTTGAAAATGTCTGGGTCAAGATGTAAATTGTGTGGTATCAAGGCACTCAGACTAATTACAGTCACAGACCTGCACATGGACTCTTCGATGTTGAAGCTCATAGTCCTGTTTGTTTTTTTTTTTAAACCAGCATGAAAACTTTGACAGTGTGTCTGCTTACGAATGCTGGTTGGGGAGGGGAGGAGTGTCTAGCAAAATCGATTGCGACTTTATAATCCTGTTACAGGTTAATGGTGAACTGGCAAATGTCCCTCCTCCCCAGTATGCAGGAGGAAGTACTTTGTCATAAGTGGCAGGCAGCACTAAATGGTCAATCCAGTTTGCCTTTGTCCAGTGAAGCCCATGCATATGGAAACACCCTCTTGCTTGCCTTTAGGGACCTATTTAAATGAAACTTACAGGTAATAGTTTCCAGTCATAAAGGAGCCTTACATTCAAATTCATTTTTCTACTCTGTGTTACAGTAGCTGAAGATTATTCATGCTGTTCTTTGGGTACCTGGAGGAATTAGCTATATATAGCCAATATTTTACTGCAGTTTTGTGTGTGTTATTCATCCTTTTTGATTTGATGTGAAATTTTCAATGAATATATTGGAAAAACCTCCCAAAGCAGTTTTTGCTACTGAGCTGTCTTTTTTTCCCCCTGGCTTAAAAAAAAAAAATTCAAAATTTTGAGGCCAGCTTATGAATGAAAAATGTGGCTAATTTTGGTACCTTTTTTCAAGGAAGTGCTCCTAATACCGAAGAAGCTTCCTCTCAAAGATAAAAGATGAAAGCTTCATCTTCAGCTATTAAAAAAAGGCATTATATGTAAATAAAAAAAGAAAAGAGAAACATTTTTACATCCAACAAAGGCAGTGGTGGTAATTGGGCTAGTTGTACATAAATTTACATGCATTTATGATAACAAATGCAGAGATTATGTAATACCTGCTATACAATTAGCACTGTACAAGTATCCCTAAGTTCATAACAGTTTTGAATAATCTTTTGTCCTTTAAACTTCCTAATTCTCAGTCTAAAAATAATAATTCTAGATATTTTATTGTTGTCCTTGGGGAGATTCTTTCTGAATACTATGAACAGCGTAACTCTTATTCCAAGAGTTCACAGTCTAGAAGATCAAAAGTCAGTCATAGCAGAAATGATTTGCTCCAGTAATTTAAGTCTTGAATAGTGAGAATTTTTCATGCAAGATAATATAGCACAAGTAACGCACATCAGTTACACTTTTTTTCTTATAAATTACACGCAGCTTATGTGATTGATCAGTTTATTTTAAAGGAAATGTAGGTTAATTAGTTCAGATGCTTGTTTGGTTCTTCAGTGTAAATTTTGAGACATTCATGAACAGCCTGATCATGTAGGTGATTTCTTTAATCTTGTGAGGTTTTAAACAGGTAACTGCATAAACAATACCTGGTAGCCAGAACATGAGTCTGTTGAATTTTTTTTTTTATTATTATTCCTATATTTCTACTGATTTAAATCTTTAATCAGAATTCAGAACTTCAAAAGCTCTTTTCTAAGAAAAGCCTTTTATGTACATCCCTCCCTCAGTTTAGGTTAATGAGTAAAGATCTATGATATGATGTGCTAGTTCGTGGCTTCACCATTGATGGCTCTACTTACTAGAGGTCACTCCAGCAGCCAGTGTAGGCAATTTTATGTGACATCCTCCTTCCAAAACTCATTCCATCCTGGGCTTAAGTGTCTTGTGGGCTCTCACATTGTTGTTTTGAGTTGTGAGTGGACATCACAGTAAGTCCTGAAATTGAGGTCTCAGCCTGTGCTTTGTTCACTAAAAAGTATGGCCACAGCCTGCCTTAGTTACACCGGAGTTTGGAGAGGATGCACCAAAGGTAATTAGGACCAGGGTATAAAAGAGATTTTTTGCTCTCATTTAGCCCCTGAAATGTTGTATCCTGGACTATTATAAATATTTGGCACCCGGTAGTTCTTGCTGAAAAATGTAGAAGTTTAGAACTAAAATCTGGTCTGAATATGGTGGTGAAAAGGAAAAGGTGATGAAATTCAAGGAGATGGCTTTTCAAGGCTTATGTAGAAATCTTAGTAACTGAGTACTGGTTAGCTGAGATGGGGTGTGTCAGCCTATAGAAATGTATGGTCAGGAGCTTGAAGTGAAGCACAGGGATTGTTGGCTGGCTTTGCAGACTGAATGTCAACCTCTTCTCTGCGTTCCAGGCCTGGGAAGCCTGGAGACCAGAGTCATGTAGGTGTACTGTCTACCATCCCTTGTGGTTGCTGTCTGCAGTTGCATTTAACTAGAAATATTGCATGACCTTAGGGGGGTGTTAGTGGTACAGTAACAAGGTGTCCATATCATCCAAGGAGAACAAGTTAGAAAAAGCCTATCACTGTTAACATCATTCCCATTCATGGACTATTTGTGATACATGCACTGAATCCCTTTTTGGATGTTGGGGATATAGAAACCATTTTTCTGGATGGCTAGCAATAGAGCCTTAAAATTGAATGACAGAAGATGCAAAGTTAGAATCTATGGTATTTATATTCCTTAGATAAAGGTCACATCTTTAACAAACTTTTAAGGAGGCATAAACCCTATTCTGGGCACTCAAGCTGGATTTGATGGGACTTAAATGGAACATAAGACCATAGATTAGCTTAGGTACTGTGATGATCTGCATACATAATCATACATTGTATGCAAGTACTGATAATGCTTCTCACTCTTAAGAACAATTTGAGATGCTGTGGCAATGGTGAGTGCAACACATTTACCAGAAAGTCATGGAGATGTTTGAGACAAACAGCTGCCTAAAGAGTGGAAGAATGTGCATCTCGTATTTTTTTTTCCTACCAAATCCTTAACACCAAAAATATTCCTAAGTAATTTTATTTCACTCTTAAATAAAGCCCACTGGTAATATTTAGCAGACCAGTTTGTTAGACAGCAGTATGTGAAGCACAATGAGATACAAATCAATTATTCAGGAAAAGAGTTCCATCCTTCTAATGTATTTTTTTTTAAACTAGGAACACTTTCTGTAGTAAATGTAAACGTTATGAAGAATGATAATGGTCATCCTCCTCCCTTTAAACTCCTAAACATGGATGTCTTACAAGGATCTCTTCCTTTTCTGCCTCTCTGAGTTACTTGACAAAGGTGAAATTCATCCTTGTACGAGGGGTTTTAGAAATATGGCAATCTTGTACTATTAGTATGCATCAAAGTGACATCACCTCAGATACTTTGCGTCTCACATAGCCTGATACCACATGCTGAAGATGTTGGCCCATCTGACACAAGATCAATGCTCTGTAGAAAAAGGAGATCACAGAGGTGAAGTTCTCTAACTACTTTAGCGTCCCGCTCTTTCCAATGGATTAAGTGAGTGGTTGCCATGAGGTTATTGCCCAACCCTATTGAATATTTTTGGTAGCTGAGTCTTTGGCACCATATGGATTTCAGCTCCTTTTTTCAAAATGCCAGCTCTTTTTACAGTATAAGAGTATAAGAGATCTGAGTATAAGAGATCTCTCTGCCCTGCTGTTATTTCACAAACCCTAAACCATTTAGTCTGCTTGTGCTTTGTGCTCTAAATTATTCTGTGTTTGGATTGTCTGAATTTGTATTTTGTTTTTTTCTAAGGGTACATTCTTTATGTAATTTAGAATGCTAAGTGGCAGGCATACTAATTTTAAAAATCCAACAGATATTACCCAGTAGACTAGAATGGCTCCTTCAGGGCTTTTATGAATCCATCTGGTAAATACATACTTTGGAATGGGTGCTAATGTTTAAAAAAAAAAAAAATTTACCCAAGAGATGCTGTTGCAGTATACTAGGCAAATGTGTATCTAGGGTTTTTTTTTTAACAGCTGAATTTTCATTTTTTCAAACTGAGAAGACTGTCTCAACTGTGAGAAAGCTGCCATGACCGTTTATTGGAAAAATATACACACTTTCAAACCTACGTGCCAAACTGCTAAACTATATGCTGTTATTAATATACATTTATATAGCACCATAATGTTGCATATAACAACCTCTGGAATCAAGTTCCTAATAAGCCAATATATTATTGTAGTCTTATGTCATGCTGGCTTTGTTTTGCTGGTAATTGAACAGATGGGTTGCTGTTGCTCACGCCCAAGTAGTATGGGTAGTCAGACTAGCGCCAGGTCTCCATTTTAACTCCTCAGTGCGGCTGAAGTCCTTATGAGAGATCAGAAACAATATAAATACCCAGCATACATAGAGTAAACAGTGTATTTTCTGAACATTAGCCACTTCATCTCCTCATTCTAGGTAGCTGTGTACTCTTAGCCTTATTTTCAGCTAAGGAATCTGCGCTACTAACAAGTTAAATGACTTATTCAAGGTTACCCTGCCATTCCTGGAGTGTGGATGCAAATCAGTGTTTCCTCAAAATAAAACTTTCCAGGCTTTCTGTACATTTTGTTTCACCTCTTTCTTTTTTTAAATAAATATACAAGCAATCAGACAATATCCAAGACTTTCTATTCGCGTTACTGAGCAGGGACTCACAAAACGTTTTCTAAAAACATCTGAAACTCAACAAGTGTATTGACCAATGCATTTTAATGTGATCTCTGAATTTGGATGACTTAACTTTTTCAAAATACACCTCTTAAGACCTCTGTGGTGATGCACTCAAACTGAGAAGACCTATCTTAAAATGTGAGCCCCGTAATGGTTTTCCTCTTTGATTTTACTGCCTCTCAACTGCCATCCTCCTACTCTGATTTCTTAACAAAATAGATCCTAACCTGGCACCTTATTTGCTAAGTTCTAGCATGCAGCTAAATTTTATGGACAAGTTGCAACACCACCTGTGGAGGGGAAGAGGGTCTACAGTAAGTATGCTGACACAGCCTTTTCCATAGCATTGCCAACAGCATAGCTGTATTAAATTATATAGCACTAAGTCCAGAGGGTCGTTAAAAAGGTTTGAAAATTCCTCTGTTATATAGTTATCTTTATAACTTAGTCCTATCTATACATGGCGGAACTATGACTTTCATTTATGTGCCAACCGTGTACTACAATAATTATAATACTACACTCATAAAACCCAATTGCTCCATGCATATACAGATCAACTAAAGCTCAGCAGATGGGATTGTGGTTATAATCTCATTCTCAAAGGAAAAATCTGATATTTGTAGTAAAAAATGAGGCTAATAGTGTTATTATGCTGCATGTTCGAAGTGTCATTACAAGCTGGTAATTTATGTTTTGCATGCTAACTGAACAGCCTTTCTTGTGTGTGTTAGTTTGAACAACAATGCATTTTTTCATATAGGAGGAAGCAACAAAATAATAGAGTGAAATTAACCAATCAAAATCATGGTAAATAAAAGTCTCTCTCTCTTTCTCTCCTTTTAAGACTCAAGAGGCAGCTGGCACTCTCAGGCTTTGTTATATTGAGGAAAGAGAACAGCAAACTGCATGCAGTATAGAGTCAGTCTCATTGAAACTAATGGCATGAATGATCTCACACCATTGTAGTAAGACGGAGATTTACTGTGCTTAGTAGAGAACCCATATTATAGAGAAAAGCATCGATCTACTTCCACATTTTATTCACATAAATGACAAACAAGTTATTCACTACTATGCAGTCACATTCAATCCCTTAGTGTCTGAGTCACAATGCCTTCCAAGTCCCTCACACTTTACAGCTGTGCAGAGCACCTAGCCAGTAACTACTTGTCTCCACTTTACAGCCAACAGAAAAGGTTTATTAGCCCCTCTTACTTGACCAGTTTACAGTTTAGGCTTGTGCTTTATGGACATTTTTTACCACAACCTTTGATTCCTACAATAACATATTCACAGATACAAGGTTCTGTCTTTCTCTCTGTGTGTTTTTTGTGTTAAGCATTAGGCAGGCAGGGAGAGGAGCAGTGACTACATTGTCAGTTGCACGTTTTTGGTCAGAATATGAAATTTCTATGGACTTTCTCCTTCCAAAATCCCTCTGCCCGTTTTCTGATGCAAGCAGAGTGCATGTAAAAACAGTGGCGAAAGGCTAAAATAAGTTAAGATAGGAAAGGCAAGAAGGTATTCAGTGCGGTATAGACGCTTTGTTCTGGGTCTCTCTGTATTTACTTATTAATGCCACCTGATTGCATTAAAAAAAAAGGAAAAAATCTATAACTTTGCTATGGCAAAAACTAATGGAAATGTTGTAGTGGTAGCTGTTTCAAAAGAAAGAGAATGCCGGCAAATGGTTTTATTTAGGTTTGTATTTCTTTAGCATTGGAGAGAGACAAAATAGTTGTGAAAACTAGTTTGAAAGTGCAAGATAAACCACATATGGAATACATTTGTGCTTTAATTCCCTGATAATCTACTCTGTACTACAGCATCTGTGCAAGTGATGCTCCTAAACCTAAGAGGGTGATCTTGCTACATGAAGAACTTTGGAAGATTCAGCGTCGCCACTACCATCTTTTTTCTTCTTGCTCTCCGTACAGTCTGAGGGGAAGCAGATTAAGGACCTGACTAGAAAGTCTGTGGACTCTACCATTCCTGACTATTCCAATGGTCTCTTGGAAAATGTGAAGCAGATATGTAGAGCACCTATAACCTGAAGTCACCTTTGAGCTCCCCTTCTCCATTGTGCTGACCTGTATTTCATTCAATATCAGTGTGCCTGTGGTTGTGTAAGACTCTGCATAGTTGCCTCGTCTTCATAAACGATGTTGCACGTTCCTTAGTTACACAGTTCATATGTTTTCTGTAATACATAGGCAAAAAGAGATTGCAAAAAAACATTGTTTTCTAAAATTGTACTGTACCAAATCTACAGCTGCTGGTTCTCACATATAATTAATGTTTATTTATGTATATTTTTGATTGATTCTTACATCTCACTTCTCAAAATTGCATCAAATAACTATACGATCATGATTATAAGACTGAGAAACTTTTAGTTTTAGAACTGATGCTCTGCTAGGAGCTGAGCATAGTAATCTCAGTGTAAGAAGCGAGATAGGCTGTTGAATTTCTTTCTTCTAAAAAACCATGAGTTTGGGTGTTTTGAATTACAAGCAGCACAATTTCATAATCTGGAAACCCTTGAGGATACAATGAAGTTGCAAATAGAGGCAAGGGAAAAGAATTTCCAGTCCCAGGAAATGAAGGCTGATTATGCAATGACCTTATCAAGTCATTTAATAGACGAAAATAAACCAAAAAGATTTTCTGGGGAAATCAGCTTTAGGCACATGAAGTGCCTCATGCCTGCCCTTCCTGAGGGAAAAGCGACTTTGGCCTTTTTGCTCTGCAGGAAGGCAATGGTGTTAGAGCTGAATAGGTTTAAGAATCTCATGTTCAAAAGGCTAGCTTCATACCTTTCCTCTATGATTAAGGAGATTTGTGGGAGCAGAAGTTGCTGCAAAAGAAGCTAATTGGTACATGATATGGCCTCAGTTTTCAGGCATGGTTTTATGGTTGCGCCTATACCTGAATATAGATCCATCATTTGTGCCTGGGATAAGGCCAATTTGAAGATTTAGCTATGGCTAAAATGTATGTATTGCTTTTCTTTTTTCTGAGGCTGGACATGCTCAAGAAAATCAAAGTTGATTTTCAAAACAAAGCTACATCACAGGCTCCTGAGAGATGACACACAGGACTTCTGTGGCAAACATTTGCCTTCAATTCCACAACAGGTTTCAGAATTTGCTCTCCGAGTCTTTTATCTTTCTTTGGTCTCAGTGAATCTGTGCTATTATATATTAATTTGGAAGTTATTGCAGCAGAGGATTTGAAATCTTTAGTACTTTGAATTTCTAATTCTAATCCTAGTTTAATATGTGAGTTGCAATCAGTGAACAGTTTGTTCCTAATCACGCAATTACTTCTCCTGTTGTTCAGGCATTTTCTGTGATTCTGTGTTTTCCCATTGCCACACCTTGGAATTGTTGAAAAACAGGATTGGGAGAAACCTCAAAAGATCTTCTAAATCATCCCCCTTCCCCAAGGCATGATCAATTATTCCTACATCATTCCTGGCAGATGTTTGTCTCATTTGCTTTTAAAATCTTCCAGTGATGGTTATTCCACCATTTTTCTGAGCGTTGCATTAACTCTTTAAACTAAACTGAAAACTCTTTCGGTGTCTGGTTTAATTTTAAACCAGCACTGTGAAGCATTGGATGTGAATATGTTGTG
Organism: Struthio camelus; assembly: GCF_040807025.1. NCBI lineage: Eukaryota > Metazoa > Chordata > Aves > Struthioniformes > Struthionidae > Struthio > Struthio camelus. The sequence continues at coordinate 32,362,420 of NC_090946.1, forward strand.
GAATATGACTTAAATAGGGCATAAATTGACAATAACCTTTGGGCATATAACTCAAATTCATCTTTACATGGGCTCTACACAGGATTGAAATTCATCTTTAATGAACTCTGCTATCATGAATCTTTGCTATCCTTTTAAACATGATAGTTCTTGCCATTTCATTACAGAAATTAGTTTAATTATAGATTGATGCCAAATGTATGACGAAACACAAATATACATTCAGAAAATTTAAATACAAATTCTTACCCGCTCAACACACACAAACAGATTCCTGTTAGATAAATGCGTGTTTATGGGAACTGCCAATTTTATAATTCTAGTCTTGCAGAGAAAACTAGCATACTTGTATGCTGAGCATGGAATATTCTATGCTTTTATTATACTTTGGTATGTCTTCCATTTAGATGGAATTTGTTATCAGAACTAGGCTGTAGCTACTGCACTCTAGAATATACCTAAGGTGACATAAAGGAAACAAAAGTCTTAGTATTTTAAGGCCTACGGGATGAACTGCCAGTCTTCTGCAGCCAACATATGATACTTCTGGTGCTGAGGCTCTTGGATGCAGATACAATTTTCTTGTATTTTCTGAAAATGTAGAAATTGTATTAATAAGAGAAATGTATTAAAAATGTAAAGCATTGGAAATCCATCACATTTTAAAGGGAAAGTGCCTGGGGTTTTTTGATGCTGAGGAATTAACAAAGAAAGAAATCCCACATTCTGTGAAACCTCAGACTTGATGAGGAAGGGAACAGCATTCATGGCTTTATTTATGGCTTACTGTTACCAAGATACCTCTAAAGAAGTGCTTAAATATGTAATGTTTGAATGTATGGTTACATTTTTTAAAAGATATTTATTAGCCATCAGTTGCAAAAACTGGAAAATTAGTAACCATTTTATCCTATGAACGTGCTTATCTGGTATTGGCTTTATTTTATACATTACTACAGTTAGCTACAGATGCTTCCAAATTCTCCATATCCATTTCTTTCACCTTTGCTTCCTTTTACATGGTGGTTTCAGTTTTCCTAAAATTATATCCATGTTTGCTGTTTAATTTTCAGAATCTATTTTCCTTCTGCGCTTGGAAATGAGTGTGTAGGTTTGCCCTGGGGCTGCCTTCCATTCACTGTCTTCCTAATACTGGAGTTACCCAAGCCAGGTGAGGAATGGAAAGTCTCTGTAGAAGTGGGTGGGATATGCGTCGGCTGGGTCAGCCAGTGGCAATGACACTGCTCTCAGCTGACAGGGTAGATTTGCTCTAGTGTCTTTAGCTGTCAGCAGTGGGAGTCCAGGAGGTCGCCTAAAATCCATATACCTTTTTTGTGCTTTCTCTCTGAGAGCGTTAATGGTTTTTCAGTGGTAGACGAAAGGAAGAGGACAGACAAGTAGAGACACATTGGTATTTTTCAGTACAGCAGTACACGTGTGACTAGTTTTCTCAGGCTATCGCTTAACACTCATGCAATGATACTGTGCAGGAGAGTTCTTTGGATGGTCAGTAACCAAACAACATCAACTTGGAAAGCAGTGGATACCATCACCGCCTCTTACATTTTTTGGTGCATGAACCAGAACAAGCTCCATTGGCTACATAATGAAATTGGACCCGCAAAGCATGACTCAAGCCATTATTCTCTCTCATGATACAGTCCTCTCTGTGTTTAATATCACTTCAAGCTGACCTTATTAAAAATGTATCTGTGTTTGCAGAGGAGTAGGAAGAAGAGATTCCACCAAGATATAAAATGCATTTGATGTGCTAAAAGAGTGAAAAACTCTACTTGCAAAGAGTGTTGATGTATCTTATCTCAGTTGTCAGAAGTGGCTTGTGAAATACAGTGAGATGAAATCCATGCTCTACTTATGGACAGTACAGGCATTTCTTGAACTTACTCTGACTTCATTAGCCTTCAGACTCACAAAAGGTACTTACAGTGACAAATGTAAGTAGTTTCTTCTTCTGGTGCTGAGGTTCTTCCTTCAGTTTTTTTACGTTGTTATTTCTTTCCTCTTTGCCTCCCTGTTCTGCTATTCTATCCTACTTTTTGTTGCCTTTTCATACCTCTAATAGTAGTATGTTAACAGAGAAGTGGAATGGTAATTTGTAACATTCGTATTTTGTTGTTATAGCTAGGGAATAACTGAACACAGAAGATATGATATCCTTTTCCAAACAATATCTGAAGAAGGAAAAGCAGTCAAAAGGACAGTAAATTGAAGGGAAGTAAAGCAACACTTAAACTAACAAACAGGTGTTAGATAGGCACCTAAGTGTAAAGGTGAAGTAACACCAGTGCCAGTTAATGAGTTTCTTATATGGTATGCCGACGGTATCCAGGAGGGCGATGCCTGCAGGGAGCGTAGGTCCTAATGTGCCTCAGCAGCTTCATGAGAGAAGATGCAGAAACATTTGTGTGACAAATGGGCAGTTAAACCTGGTGCCACTGGTGGAGAAGGAGCTCCATTACTTCCATCATTTAATTAAAAAATGTTCTACATGGGTAGTTTGTTCTACATAGGGAGTTTGTTCTACATAGGTAGTTTTTGCTGTGGGCTTTAAGATGTGAGATATTGGACTCCCTGCACATGATAACATTGCATCAACAATGAGCCTGTTCTCCAGTGTGCCCAGGCAGATCTTTCACTCAGGACAAAGGAAGTGTGGTTTGTGTTAAAGATATAGTCCAACTTTCATAATAAAGCAAGTTGTGAATGATGAATGAAAGCACTTATTGAGCTGAAAGTACACACACCAGATTGAGCAACATTGATCTTTGTGTAACAGTCAGCTGAGTAAGAGAAAGCAGGGACTGAACTTTCAGCTGTCTGAGCCTGACCTTCATTTTGTACTTTTTTAAACTGCAAATTAACACATCCAATTATTAGGCAAGTGGCTGCTGAAATTTCTGCCTGTTACTTACTTGATGGTGCAAAAAGACAGATGCGGAAATTGCACCCAGAGAAGGGAAGGCAAGTCTTCTGACAATATAAGCTACAGAGTCCACTTATATAAATTGTTATGCAGCTATTCAAACTGTTAATTTAGAGGGAAAGTTTCCATACTCCCAGACTGACTCCAAGCTATTTCTTCTCCTTATTCATACCCTCCCCCCAAATCAAACACTATCTTTTTAGTAGATTATTTGCTGTGAAGAAATACCTTGATTGGAATTTGTTGAATCAGAATTTAATTTACAAGGAGTGTTTGAAACAGATTTTCAAATGGCGTAGCAACACAAAGGTAATTCACAGAGGCGTGTGTTTAAAATAAGGGGCTAGTTTATAGGAAAATCCGGAATGTGGCTGAAATGTGTTCCAGAATTCCACCCTCTTGTCCTGGCTACACAAACAATATGACCGAGGCCTGCCAACAGTTGTCATGTTTAAATAGAGAGAGAGAGAGAAGGAAAGTGGCAAGAATTCCCTTGGTACCATAATCCCTGCAGCCTTGCCACTTAGCACTTTTAAGAGAAAGGCGGATACAGGAAGAAAGAATAAGACGTAGCACGCTCCATCTCTTTTCTCCAATAAACACTGCTTAGAATTCCATCTAATCTGGGAGAATGAACATTTTCAAGGCTTTTCTCTGAACATTTGATCTCAGTGACTAGAACAGTTCATTTTTTAGCCCTCTCTGCTTTTCTGCTGCAGAGTCAGCATTGCACATCTTGCACTCAGACGTAACTTGAAAACCTAATCCCGGGGTCCTTACTTGGAAGAAATCCTACAAACTTTAATGGGATTTTGGCTTTAGTAAAGACTACTAGACTTGGCATTATAACTGCTGCTGAGCTGACAGTTATGGAAAGAGTTAAAGAACCTATCGCCAAGGCAGTGACTGTTGCATAAGGGAGTCTTAACCTATGTTGAGATAAATTCCTCGCAAGGCAATTTGAATTGATGGCCCTTTATAACAACTCAGTCAGAAATGAGAACATAATGCACTAGCACAAAAAAGTCCATCCCACCTGGAGGATGGCAGGTATCCCTATGTTTTGAGGTAACCAATCTTTTATGAACTGTTTGCCTCATTTCTAATTGAAATGAAAGGAATGGGTTTATGGTCCTCTTTAAAAGTTTTTGTAAGTTGACTGGCTGCCCTTGAGCATTACAAAAACAGTGTTTGGGGGGATATAGCAGGTATTCTTCTTATGGGTTGCCAGTGAATGGCTGAAGATTTGACATTTTCCTTTTAATGCTCTCCCCAAAAGATACACCCTGTACAACAACTGTTTCTTCCCTTTTCCCACCTGTACGGTAGGTTTGCCTCCTGTCATGTCCTTCACAAAGTTTTCATCAGTGTTTTCCCATTAAAAGTGTCAAGTTTATCTTCAGGCAGCCGTGTTCTAAAGGGTCAGAATACTTACATAGGAAGAAGTTATTAATACAGAGTCTTTCTTGGCAATGATCTCGGAGCTTTAAATTCATGTAGGAAAAGGCAGATCTTTCTCTACTCTTTGTATGTGCCTCTCAGTTATGTGTGGCTTCAGTCTTGCCCAGGGCTTTGAGATGTTGCTGTATTCTAAATATTCACCTTTCTACTGTTACTGTTTGTAATGAAAGTACAGGAGATTGTGGAAATCTGCATTTGTGCTAGCTTTTGCTCTAGACTGATTGTTAGAACAGGTATTTTTGCCTTTATGTCATCATTTATAAAATAGTAAAACTGGTGACTAGCCTCCCAAAAGCTACTGCTAGACTTAAGCAACTGATGCTGTAGATCACGTGAGGTTTTGAGTAAAAGGTAGTCAGTATGCTAAGTACTCCATAGCTATTAATTTCCAGGCCAGCTTGTTCAAAGAGCTGAGCACTTAGCAGTTGTTGTCGACTTCTAGTTCAATTCCTAAAGGAAATGCCAAAATAATCACAACTTCTCCTGGAGGCTTAGTGCTTCAGGAAATGTAGTCATTTGAGTTGAGGATGCATATGAGCAATTGAGTTCTTCAAAAAATCTAGCCTCTAACAGCTGCAGTTAAGATTGGCACGTCCTTCTTACACAAGCAGCATATTAACTATTTTGAAAGGCTCTGCTTTAATATTCTTCTCATTTTTGAAAAGCAATGTTGGAAATACAAGCCCTGAAATGTATTTCTTTCTCATTTTGCTTTCTTGGAGACCAAAGTCTCATATTTATGAACTGAACAGGCAATTACAGCATGTGCTTCCACACCTACGTCTATCAATGTGCCTGCATCCTGACCTGGGGGAGAGGAAGTAGTTTGTTCTTTATGCCCCGTGGGTCCTTGGCCTCTCTCCTCAGCTATCAAGAAGTGTTTTTTTCTCATGCAATATCACCAACTAGTTACCAAATGGAAGCCATTTAAAAAGTTGACACAAGTATCATATAGGAATGACTTTAGATTGTCAAATCTCCAGAACCCATTAACAACATTTTGAACTACTCAGCACCCCTCAAAATAGCTTTAAAGTCTTTTCTTGGACAATTGATTATGTCATAGTCTTCCCCTTTCAAAACTGAAGCACAGAACAAGTGTTGTACAGCCACTGCCATAAGTGTTGGAAAATTAATTGCCATGCATAACTCACTCTATCTGTAATATTTTTATAAACACTATTTCAAAGGATCAGGAAATTTTTTTTCTCAGTTCTACCTTTGTAACTAGAGCAAATCAGATGAATAAATAATACTGGAATTGTAACCACTAGTAGACTCTTGTTTGTATTAGCTTTGAAGATGTTTGCTTTTGTTTTGTTTGAGAAAAATGTGCATTCCAAGTGATCAAACCCTCAATTATTTGTTAGGAAGAGTCTTTGTTATGCCTATTCTCATTTATGAAAGCATGAAGTGCTTTCACAAAAAATGATCTGTAAGAACGAACTATGAAAGCTAGGGCTGATGCTGAGAAAGGAGAACGAGTTGAACTTGTTCTTAAAAACTCCGTCATTCCTCTGGGAACTTAGGACCATTTCATTACCGATAGTAATATATATAGTAATATACATGCCACTGTGTTACCTAGATACAACAGAATGGAAGGATCTCTATCTCTTTTTCTTTTCCTTTAAGTTCTTGTATTCTAATATGCAGGGTTTTTTTTTTTTTGTGGGATTTGCATGGATTATATTGACCTGCAATTTTGTTGGCAAGACAATGTCTTCCTATATTTAATCTTCCTTAAAACTGCTCAAATTGTTATATTAGGTATGCATGATACTCATTTTGATTGCAGAGAAAAGGGCAGCTGCTTTAACAGTTGTCTTTTCTGTTATGGTCTCATCGCAGGACCTATAAAAATATGTATGTCTATTTTTCTGTATGCATAATTTTGTAATCATGAAGATTTGTGATGCACTGATTCCTGAGAAAACTAATCTTGCCACTGCGAGGCTTGCTGTTGTCAAAAGCACATGTGTGTATGCATGCGCGCACAGGCAAATGGGGATCTGTAGAGAGCTGCTGCAAATGTACAAGGTACTTCTTATATACATAATATGTCCTTTAGGTGGTGCCATTGTGTTTTTTTAAGATAAGACTGCAGACTCACAAAAGCATAGGGCATGGTAACAAAAAGGATGCAGTGCACAATGCATCCTTATACCCTAAGTGACTCGGAAACATCTGAGTGTACAGAGCCATCTCCACATACAGGATGTAATGTTTTTAGAGTAAATATAGAGCGACTGGTGTCAACAATGAAGAAAGCAAAAGCTAATAACTTGAAATAGCCAGCAATCTCTTTTTTTGAAAAAGCTTTCTGAAACACAGTTTAGCTTCTAAATGTTAATATTAGTGAGGAAGGAAAAATGAAAAAGCAGAAGGGGAAGAGATGTAATTACTAGCAATGGGTGTGATCTTGGGAGGCTGGATCTGAGCTGCCAGGCAGTTCTAAACCTATCCAAAAAGTAAAGTATTTGGATATGTGCTTGGGTTTGTGTCGCTCTTGTTTGATGATGAATCATGAGGAATCTTAGAAATATGCACAGAGAAATTTCTAGGGTGGGTCTCAAAGCAAAAGTGAAATTTATTTTGTCCACATTTCGGACAATTTGTTGCTAAGTGGGTAAGCAGTATTGCTTCATAGCAAGGGCAGGGGAAGAAGCAGGGAAAACAGGAGGCTGAATGCCTAGTTTCATAGCCATGGTTGGCCAGTTGCTCACTGTGCTTTTTTAATACGTTTAAACGGCCTGCATTTCAGTTTACAATGGGGTTGTTTGGCTTAATGATTTGATGTATTTTAGATGCTTTGAGAATGTTGGATTAATGGGATTGCATACATACAAAATGTTGCTGTTGTTGTTTACATATTGTTTAGATAGTGTTTTCTTAAAAATGAAGGCACCCTCTGTCCCATGTTTTTGCACTGCATACAGGTCAGAAAAGCACAAAAGTACTGTATGTCTGAAACATTTCCAGCAGCTTCCCTGGACCTGCTTCCAAAGCTCATTGAAATCTTGTTAACAGAACACTCTACCTCCCTCTGATACCTCACACTGCAAAACAGCTTTGAAGGCCTAGACTGAATAATGAAGGAAACAAGGGCATCTGGGGTCCATTATTTACCCCATTTCATAAGGCGCTTCTACAAAGTCTGCTGCCTGCCTTTTCAGATCCATGACAGAAATAAATACAAAGCCTGGAAAGAGCGAGCAAGTCAGAGTTGTCTGCTGCCCTCTCCGCTGCTCCCCTCCCCTTTTCTTCCTATTTCACAGGACACATTTGTTTCATCTCAGCTAAATGTAGTTCTTTTTTTGCCCAAGACACTTGTCCTTTCCCCTTCAAAGGGGGAAGATGTCTCAAACACCTTTGGAAGTTTTTAAAGGAGAAGGGTGTGAAGCTACTCACTTTTAGATTCTTTTCAGCTTTTCCTCTTGTCAGAGTGACAAGGATCTGGAGACTTGAATTGAGACTGGCTGTGTTAGGAAAACATGAGAAATGTCAGTAAAGCAATTTCTATCTCAGCGTGCTAATTCACAGGAGAGTATTTTAAAGTAATGCGAGTAATCTAAAATGTTAATGTATCCAAAAGGCTGGAGCTGTTGCAGAGGGAACAAGATCTGGAAACTTTTGGAAAAAAAAAAAAGCCCGAATGTCTTTAAAAAAGCTGACCCTAAATGCCTCATGAAAATAAACTCCTTGCAAATGTAGCTTTCTAATGAAAACCTTTCAGGATGCTCGGTCAACATTAGAGCATTTTCTCTATGCACTTACATTGACAATACAGGTAAAGTATCTTGAGTGACTCCACACATGAGGAACTGTAAGTTGCAACAATTAATTTAGCAAATGTTTCTTTTTTCTGTCTATGATTCTTCTGTGAATAGATGATAATTTATACTAATTTAGTAGCTTGCTGCAGTTTGATCTAGTTCTCTAAAAATATTTGCACCTGTGGCTTGTATCCACAAACTTTTATAGAGGTTATACAGCCAATTATGTGTGAGCTAAACCCTATCCTTATCCAAATCCTTTGCAAGAACAATCACCAAAGGCCTGTGGATTTTTCCTTTATGCTCGTAGGACATCTCCTCTATACAATGCTTCCACTTTGAAATAGTTAACTGACAGTTCAAAGTTAAGTTCATTTCTTGAGTAAATGAAAGTCTTCCATCCATCCAAAATTGACTTTCCTTTTGCAACAATTCAGAAATTGCAATAAGGTTATTAATGTGTCAAAAAAGGGCTTGGATAAAAAAATAGGAGAGCTTTGGATAAGCAGTTATTAATCAAGCTCTTTAAAATAGTTCTAATAATAAATTATTTGACCTCGATGAGGGTTCAGGTCTAAAAGGAATCCTAGACAGTGCACATTCTGAAATTTAGAGCTGTTATAGCCTGCTCATTTAGTTCTACCTACTCAAGCCAGTTTCAAAAATGGGATGAGGTTTGTGTTTCAGTCTCTCTTTCTGTTGTTCAAGGAGCAAATCATCTTCATTTCGTTCTTTAGTTTGGCACCAGCTTTACTGGACCTTATGTGACTGAAAATTCATCCAGTATTAATCTCTGAGGTGCAGAGGCTGATTTATTTTAAGTACTCAAAGCTGCTCCTCATTATATTTATAAAACTAATAGGTGACTTTTTTTCCTTTCAGAGAATATGATAAATCTCGGAGTCCACTGTGTTTCACGGGCAGTTACCAACCTGTGATCATGTGCATATCATGTAAATAAGAGACAGAAAAATCTTCCAGAAACAGCATGAGTACCATTTATCTTTCTACCGTAACAATTTTAGGTTTGGCCAACAAAGTATCTCATGGGATATTTAGCTGACAGCCCACTCCACCAGTCTCTGCTGAATCGTTGTCATATTACACGTACCATTTCTATTTCTTTTAGTATTAGAGGGCACATGGGTTTGCCACTAAAAATAATTGTTAGGCAAAATAATGAGTCATTCCTTTTGAAAAGCCAACTGAAAATTTTTGTTAAATTCTACCGTGACATCTCTCAGTTGTTCTCAAGTCTCTGTGGTACTACATAAAGATTTACCTGTTTTCAGCAACATGCTACCCACCAATCACTGTTTCTTTATAAAAACAACCCCCCCAGAACAAACCAAAAAAAGGCAACATTTTCTGTCAAACAGTAGACCACTTTCTGCTGTCTAGGTTTGTTACATAGACAAGAGTGGAGCAGAAGATGTAGTAAATACCTATTCTTAACCAAATACTTTTTATCTTTTGCTACCATTTGGAGGTATAGGTAAAGGCTATTCACATGAGTAATGTGAGGGGAATTTAAGTCACAGTGAGTCCATTTTTTGCCACTGAAGTTACTAGAAGCATGTCACTGACTGCAAAAGCAAAAAATCAGCAAGGTTGACTTGGACAGGGTCCGGGGGACTATAATATTCCGTGTCCTAATGCTGACCTCCTTTCATATTTGCAGGGAAATTGCATACCTTTCCTGCCTCATTTTCACCATACTTACTGTGGAGGAAGAAGAGTATATGAAAACCAATTAGTGATTATATGAAAAGCTCTGTGGAAAAGCTAGGCATCATCCTTTCAATCAAACTTGGTGGATAGCACAGAAACCTAAATCAAGAAGGTGGTTGTAGTCTGGCTATAATTACATACTTTGTGCCAATCTAACTTTTCTTCATACCTCTTCAGGTACAGCACTTGTTCTTCAGACTGAAACTATGTGGTAGCGAGTACAGCATACTCGTGCATGCTTTGCAGGCATTATAGTGTTATTGCCTGACAACTGCAGCTGGTAGGCATTGTAACATGGTCACCAGGAGGTTAACTAACTCTCAAGGGACATAAGTCCTCTGACTGACCCCCATGATGTAGTAGTGTCCTACTGTCCTGTGGCAGTGGAGCTGCTACACGTACATGTGCTATGTTCTACATTGGCTTTTCCTGCAGCTCATCGCCTTGGATTGCTCTTCATCACATGGCTCCTCTCACATTAGTTCCCTAAATTTTTTGTCCTTTAAATCTCAGTTTCGGAAATAACTTGGTCTTTCCCTGTGGATTTCAGTATGATCCTTGCTTGTCTCCTTATGCTCAGAGTTGTCTTGTGCATTTGGCATTTGTTTCTTTTTCTGCTGTATTCATTTTAAAATGAATTTTGTAGTTTTTGCAGATTGAGCCCACTTTTCAGAGAGGAGTGTGATGGGCTAGTGACTAAGCCTGAGAGCTGTACAGTTTTCAGTTGTGTCACTGATTTGTTCTGATTAAGCAAAGGGTGTAAAGTGAATAAAGAATAGATACATCCCTAAAATATTATGACAGTTAACTACAGTTATCTATCTTGCTTTGAGGTACTCAGGTAAGAACAGAAATATTATCGATTATTATGGTCTAAAGACACAGATAGGAACTCTACTAAATCCCTCCTTTGGGAATTAACTCTCCCTGTGATGTAGTTAAATTTTAAATTGTTCAAATTATCAGTCTCAGTTTTCTTCCCTGTAAAATGCAGCTAGTAGTAACTGTTTGGTTATCTCATGGATTGTTGCAGGGGCTAATTTGTGCTTAGAGATGAAAACATGATGATAAAGTGCTGCAGGGGCCAAGAGAAGAAACAGTGAAATTGGCTGGATTTGTCCCAAGCGTGATGGCTCCATCATATTTACCTGCATGTTTTCCTGCTTCCTTTCATCTTCGGGGATGTGTGACTTGTCAGCTTATTTATGTATAAAGCACCTTACACACAGATACGGGTGGATGGGTGGTGGGAGAAGAATTTGGAGAGAGCTTAGTGGAGTGGGCAGAAGAGGAAAGGAGGGTTTAATCGTCTGTCAAAATAGTAATACCCATCATGGTCTGAACTGTGTAATGCAGTTGTACATCCTTCTTTCACAGCACACCTGATTTGGCCCTGCCATGGTGATGTAAGTGGTTTTAAAAAACCTAAAAGCTGCACCAGTGACACAAGCTGCTATTGGAGCTATTTAAAATTTTTTTTCTTGTCCTTCTCCTTAACCATCTGCCTGTTCTTCCCTTTTATCTCAGCCTTCTGCATCTTTCCTAACTACACTTCACATTCTGCCCTTACAATTTCTCTTCCCTCTTGTCTTTATACCATTTTTTTATCCTCCTCCTCCTAGCATTTTCCACTTCCAATTCACAAGTTAATCTTGTGACTCCAGTATTCCTACCTGTCCCTATGCCTCTGTCTCCTATGTTCTTTGCAGAGTTACATGGTATGATGCACATCATGCACACCCTAATCTGCTGTTTGCCCTCTGGTTCAGGCTTGCCAAGATAGTGTCTGATTATCGCAGACTTTGAGATATTGAATGGAGAATTAGCTAGATGGCTGAATGATTAATGAAGCAGGCTCACAAGCACATCTTGTTAAGACTGAGTCTATCAAATCCATAAGGGGTTTTCTCTAACCCACTACTGTTCATCTCTTACTGACTCTTAGCATTTTTCCTTCCATAAAAAGTGTCCTCTCTCCTTGTGGCTAAAATATGTGTTACCTGGCCATATCCTGCCCAGTTTCCTGTTTCTTCTTGGTCTGCTGTAATGGCTAATTTCATCATTATGCTTAGGTAAGTCCTCCTTGAATTATTATGGTTTTCTCTCATCTTTACCATGAAACCCCTGTGATATCTTGATCCATTTTATGGTCATTTCCAGTTACTCATCAAATCTTCCCAGGCCTGCCCTTCTGCTTTCCCTTTTGCTGTGTTCTCTGAATCTCCTCTTCCCACCCTATCTCTAGCACCCTTCATAGCTTGCAGCTGCCTTGCCCCTTCTCTGCAAAACATCTCTCTCTTTCTTAGTATTGCCCTGAAACCAATACCTTTTCAAAATGTTCCTCGCATTTCATACTCACTAGCATCTCCCGTGCCTTCTTTCTCCAAATTCTTGTGGTGTGATTTGTCTTTTATTTCTGTGACAAACTTGCTCATGTAAGTGGTTCTAATAAATGTCATCTCCATAGCCTGCTAAGTCACTGATAGGAGGCACTGATTTTGCAATGTGTATGCATGTTCAAAGTGACTGTGTACATCATTTGCAGGTCCTGGCCTGTATAATATTACTAAATACATGGGTGCAAGCATAGCCTTATGCCTGCCCATCGGCTGTGATACCTAGAAGCAATTAGTAATAGTTTGAATTTGTCACATGTGAAAGTGGCCTTTGGTTGCAAGGTCTTCATCCTACTTGTTTATGCTTAAGACTAAATACTCTGAACGGTTTGAAAAGGACCATAAACTCAACTGTGTTACCACTGTAAAACTTTTATCTTCCTCCATGTATTTATATAAAGATGGCATGCACAATAAAGCAGAGGCTATAGGAGTATTATGGACCTGAAAAAGTTAGAGCACTAACTCATGGTTGCTGTAAGTTGATAGCAGTGATCGTGTAGCTTCTCAGCAATAAGCAGAAGATTGCACAAAGCAACCATATCATAATGTGAAACAATGCATGTATGTGCAAGCTGTGAAGTGTTACAAATAATTGTATTATAGCTAACAGCAGTTACCTGCACTGAGTAGGAATCGTGTGTCCGTAATGAGTTTAAGCAGGTATGTGTAGTAAGCAGGTGTTTTCCTATAGGCACATCTCACATGCAAGCATGTGTTACTAGACGTACCGCAGATCTGACATTCTTCTTACTGAACTTGGGAGAAGAATGAGGTGGAAGAGGGAGGGGGAGCAGAAACCAATCAAAGAAAGCAATACTTTTTATCAATCATATTTGATGCCATTCTTTCTCTCTCTTTCATCACTTTGATCTCTCATATAAAACTGATACTTTGGACAATTTCCAAACTCTTAGCTTTGCAGCCTGAGAGGGCTCTGGGTTAGCTGCTGAGGGTATGTGTTTGCAATTATGCATTTGAAAGTATTTTCCCCTCCGCTGAGATAACATTCTTTTTGTGTTACCACACACTTCTGCTGTCTCGTTTTTCTTCTCCCATGGCACTGTAGGCTGAAAGGCCTCACTGCATTCCCCCTCCTCCCCTGATCTTTGCAACTGATATCTGAATAAAATACTTTACTCTGCTGGTATTTAACCTGCTGAGCCTTTCACTTTCTAGCTGTGAAACAGACAAAAAGTGTATCGCGCAGAAACATCCTGGCAGTTTCATTTCTTAGTATGCCTCCAAGGTAAGGCAAGAATGAACAGGGGTGGGAAAATTTATACCGATGTTGCTTTTAGGGAACTTCAACGCTTTATTTATACATTAACGTTCTCTGAGAAAAGTTGTACATTTTATTTTCCAAGGAATATTTTTCAGTACAGGAGAACAAATTTGAAAGCTCTTTATTGAGTGCCTGACTCTAATTTGCTGGATGAAGATTGTAGGAATGATGATCTTTCTTTTGTAGGATAGATAGATTTTTTAGCTGATAAATTTTGACTTAACAGTAGTGAATATATGCAAGTATGTCAATTATTACTATAAGAAGATAGGCTATTTTATATTCTGTGACAAACAGCCAAATCCCCCAAGTTAAACGGCCAAATTCTGTGTGACCCTATAAGCCCTTTACACTGCAACCTGTTCTACCAAACTTGATTTATCTGACCTTGGACTCACTCATTGTGTCTAAAGATTGTGTGATGGGGTCCAAGAAGGAAATATTATTTCTCAAAAAAAAATGTATTGCATTCGGTATCAACAGGAGATGTTCTGCAAGTGTAATTTAAATCTTATATATTGAGTACAGTGTTCAGACTTCAAGATTCCTAAAATGACTAGGGTCAGTAGGAATTCAAACACTAAAATCTTAGGTCTGATGTAGCATGTTTCATTCTAAATCTCTGTGAAAATTGAACATGTGGGGTCCAATCCTATAGTAGTCTTCCCCCCACTGACCTCAGAGGTTGGACATATGCAGTCTCTCCTTTTCATACACGTGCATGTACTTGAATCCACGCACACCTGTGCACTGGATTTTTGAAGAGTAGTTGTTCCAGTGAGACGAATCCTATTTTTGTCTTGGAAAAAGGAGTCCTGTAGGATGGTGCGCCAAAAGTGGAATTGTTCCAGGTGCGCAGCGCTAAAATGCCCGACGATTTACTGGTTAGGGGAAAGCTGAAGCCTTCAAAAATCTCTTCAGCTTTGAACAGGAAGCAAGGAAGGGTTTTGTAGACCTGCTGGTATGATGGTATCTGGGATAGGTTTATAGACTTCTCTGTTCTTTTGTTTTGGGAGGAACTGAGGGGAGGCTTAAAGTACCAGGTGAAATAAACCCACTAGTCCAAATGAATTTCCTGATTAAATATCTCTGATGTTAATGGTAATGTATATCCTAAGGGAGGGCAGGATAAAACCAAGATCTGATGTCAAAACTTTGCGCTAATGATTCCCAAATTTGTTTTTTGATTATGGTCATTGGCTTGAGCCCCAAAACAGTAATCTAGGGTTGAAAAATACAGAAATAAAATTCTAAATGAATAACAGAGTGAAATAATTGTAGGACAGGGAAATGGCAATTTTATTAAAGTTTTTCCTGGTACTTTTTCCACTATTTTCTCCCAAGTTGTGACATGATTCATTTTTACTCAGATAAGGCTCTAATCTTATAATTCTTATCTAGCTGAGTATGATTAAACTCTTTCTAGTCAAAACTGTGGTTCAAAGAACTAAGGACTGGATGCCTGGGGCCTTAAGGCCTGATCTTTCTGAGGTGCGGAGTGTTTTCAGCAACCACTGACGTTCACAGGAACATATCCTGTTTCTGCTGAAGTCCAGAGTTAGTCTTAATTGCCTTACAGGAAAGTATAACTGGATGGAAGGGAATTGACAGTGCTGGGTACTTGGCAGTATCTGATTTTTAAAGGTAAGCATTTTGTGGGTGAATCTCTATTCTTTTTCTTTTCACTGAGTCTAGGGTAAAAATGCAATGCTGTGCAAATAAATTGCTCTGTAAGGGACAGCCATTTTGAATTCATGTATCACAGGACTGGTTAGACACGTCTGCTGAAAGGCCTGGTCTCACTTTGTGGATAATTGGTGGAGTCAAAGGATTTACGCTGACTTCCATGAAAGAAGGATCTGTCCCCTTGTGTGAACCTGCAGCCTATTTCCGTTTGAGCTCAGCACTGCTGCAGTTGCATTTACGGTACACTGCTTGAAAAAGGAAGGACACGATGCTGAGTATCTCTGAGCCTCCCTCCCCCGTTTCTGACTAATGTCTTTTCAGTGTGGGAGCAGAATCCTGATACGCGTGACACAAGCAGAGTACGTGGGAATTAGTTCCATTAAAGCCATGCCATATGGCTTGCAGGGTACTCCGTGATACCACTATGCTGTTTGACAGTCTTTCCCTATGGATGGGATCAGCCTATATTCCCTGATTTGCACTTTTTTTTAGCGTATCAAACAGGGACAGACTTTTAATTAAAAATGACATCATCATGCTGCTGCTAGCTCGTTGCAGGCAGTCCACATATTAATGCTGCTTGTTTCAGTTTTCAATGATCCTATTATGAATTGTAACCTCATTACACAAACCTTGCTATACAGTGGAATTTCAAATGGGGTTTTGTGGTTTTTAGAACTTAAACAGCTAGAATAAGCACAAAGGCAGTTGCGGTCAGGCAGCTTCCTCTCTTACCGCAGCAGTTGTGGAGATGCCATTCCAGTGACCACTGTTTCTACAATGAGTCAGTTTCATTTTTAACAATCTGACTCAGTTCTCTTCAAAGGGGGCAGCATGTTATTCCTGCATGATTTCTGTGTGCATGACTCTGTACCAAAGGGGGTCAGTGCCAACTTAACTCCTTGGGATCCAGCCTCCAGGAGCAGATTCTTCTGATTGTTGGGGACTGTACTCCTTGAAGACTGCAGGACTTTGACTGCTCTGTGTACCTCTGCTTTGCCAAACAGGCCCTGTGTTTTCAGCCGTCAGAAAAACTGGTGGTTAGTGCAGCTACTTCCACCAGAGAGCTAGTGCTCTGGGTGAGCTCCACTACACCCTGCAGCCTTTGCCAAAAGCTCTTGCAAGAAGACGGAGATGAATCCATTGACTTTCTGGAATGCAAGCACATAAATAAAAGCACATAGATGCACAAAAAAATAGAAAAAAGAAAGAAAAATGTAGTTTTCAACGGGATAGCCAGTGGCAAACAAGAGTCTGGTCGTTTCTGTGCATGGTGTATTATGAATCTTCAAACCCCCAACAATAATTGCCAATCATAGTCTAGAATCAGTGGCTGAGTAAATCGGAATTTATGGAAGTTCAAGCTTAAGAGAGTTCCTTTACACAGCAGTTCAGCTGCAAGCTCTTAAAGCTCAGTCATGTAAATTTCACAAACAAGGCATGCAGCAGTTTTCAGCCTTAATGTAATATAAGAATGCCTTTTTCGTTCCATATGACTCACAGTTTCGTTTTTGAGCTTCTCTTAAGGTTATGGAGTGGTCAAGCGAAGCGGGACAAGGTTTTTGAAATCAGGAAGCCTGGGCGCTGTTTCATTCAGAAAAAAAAGAGAGAGAGCAGGAGAGGGAGAAAAAAAAGCCCTATTCCTGTGTTTGATTGAAAAATAAAACTGCTGCTCTCAGTGAACCTTTGAAGTTCCCCAGCCTAGTAATTGTTTCACGACATTTGCAGCTTGAGGCAGCAAGAACGTTTGTGGTTGTTTTAAAGGCATCTGAGTGTGGATTCCATATGGTTTATTTTTATTTTGGTTTTTTCTAATTTTTTTCTTCCCCACTTGGAGCCTCAAGTTCTTGTGCATTGCCCGATACCCAGACCCAGCCTACACTGTTACTACATGAACTGTCTGTCTGTGAAAGAACTGAGTGGATGCATTGTAGCCCAAAGATTCAAGCGTGCTTAATTCAGACAAAATCTGTGAATGCCTGTTTGGGCAATAGTTGATTTTAGCTGTGCTTTATCGATACTATATTTGGAGTGTGGCTTACTAAACAGTGTATAGTTTGCTTTCCTGAACAAAAGACCTCTTCATATGACCTATACTTAGATCATGATCCTCCAAATGCTTACTATAGAGCATAGTGCTTGCTGTCATGATTTCAATAGGTAGTTTGCAGTAGGCCAGATAGTAAGCCATTGGTGTCAAATAAAGGGCTTGATTCACCACTGTGTTCTTCTAGTCTTATTGCAGTGAAACTGTTTTGTTCAGTGGAACAAGCTGAATTGGATCCAAAAAATTTTGAAAATATATACTATAGAAACCAGAGAAATCTAAAGTGAATGTAAGGCATTTAAACTTGGAAGTGTCAAATACACTTGCAACTTCCCCCCTTCTTCACCCAAAAAAGACTGCCCATTATATATAATATAATAGGTAACACTACATGCATTGATTATGTGTATTGATAGGGTCCAGGCCTGAGTTTGTGTATAAATCGCTGTTTGCAAGTCTTCTTTTGACCTTTTCAAGACAAAAAACAGGAGTAAATTACAACAGCCAAGTCTGGAATTTGCAGTGTGGATGGCAAGTGTCTCTGATAACTGTGGACATGATTCATTTACAACCAGGTGCACTTATACTGAGGACCAGTATTAGCATTTTAGTCTAATGTGGAACCAGTCCTAGCAGCAGAAGAATGGAACCTAGTCTCTTCTGAAGAGACAGTTAAACTACAGGGCACTACAGGGTTGAACCAGAGAGGTTCCTTATTTCCTTCAAGTTACTAAATGACTTGCAACTCTGACGGAGTGTGGCTCTGTGCACTTACAGCAGTCTGTCTCATTGGGTTGATACCAGTCTATGGGTCTTGAAAGCCGTTAGTGTGCAGGCTATAATGTGAGAGACCTGCAAGTACAAGGCTGTATCTGTGTTAGCAGGTAGTGCAACAGGGTAGGAGCAGGCATCCAGAGCAAAACAGTTGGTGCTGAGGACCAACTATTTGCACTGTAGGCATTTTACTTTGGACTAGCTATATGTGGGACCAGTTTTGTGGACTGAAGGTCCACCGGTGGTTGGAGTGTATTAGGTGCTCTCCTGGAGTGTGTCTTCCAGTGTTTCATCTGAAAGGAAACAAGTCCCTGCTTTCCGAGTCTGTCCTCATAGGAATTGAAGTGTGGTAACTGGGGGCAATGCGGAGGTTCACTTCAGAAGCATACCTCTGACTTGAACTAAAACACTAATATGCATGCACTTGAAAAGGTTGATGGGTCATTTCTGCAACTATCTGTGCAAGTAATTTTTACTCATGACATTTTTACTGTCTTTTTTTTTTTAATGGAACAATTTGAGGAAATAAAGAGCTTATGTCAGCTAGGAAATAACACAGTGCCAGTGAATGTTCCTGGTCACCTGTGGTGTTATATTGTTAAAATGGCCAAACTGTGCTCTAGATAATTCCTCAGCAAATTTGAGAGTTAAGAGGGGCTAGGGACTATTCCTAGAAGACCACTGAAAGTGGCTAGCCTATTTTGGAGAGTAAAAAAAAATTAATAGTATGGGAATGGTCACACTGGACTTGTTGGCATAAAGTCCAGGGAAGGGGCTCTGGTACTGTTTAGTGTGCAAGTGTAGATGTAGCCTGAGTAACCATAAATATGATAAGAACAGTTGCCTACCGTAATGAATATCAGGTGAATAAAGTACTTAGGTATATGTTAATCAATGAGACATGAACAGAAAAGGTCCTCAAGCAAAATGTTATAAAGCCAAATTAATATTTAATATGATTATATACTTTATTCATGGTTATCTGTTGAAGGGAACTCTGTGGTGTTGTGTGCTTTCACAATACATACACTGTGTATTACCTTCATTCCAGTCATATTGTCCTAGCTGGAGAGTTCTGGAAAATTTAATTACAAAAGAGTGGAGAAAAATATCCAATGATAGTACACTCTACAGTTTACCTAAACCTAGGAGCCTCTTTGCAGGGAATCAGGTGATCCTCAGAATCAGTAACAGTGACTGGACAAAAATGATATTAACTGAGGTTAATGGTGCTTGGGTGACTTTGACCAGTGAGCTTTTTTCTAAGTGCAACCATTTCAACTGGTGGCCTAAGCAGCAGAGAAAGGGAAGTTTTAAGGGACAACTTTGGGTTTGTTTGTTTGTTTTTTCATTTTAAGAGTGTATTTGCCAAAATTGAAATCTGCTATAGTTATAGTATAAGAATAATAGTTTTTCCAATACCAAGCACAATCCTTTCCATCAGCAGACCTCAGAACGCTCCGTAAATATCAGTTAATTAAGCTTCACCTCACCCTTGAGTAGATATGTTGACTACTGAGTGTTAATATGCCTCTACAGTTGTACAGAGAAAATGTCAAGTGGTTTACCTGAGATTCCATAGAAAATCTATGGCAGAGTCTAGAAATAGAGCTGACTTGAAAGGCATTCACTAGAACCCATAAAACAACACAGGCAGTGTGTCTGCATTACGAGAAGAAATACACAACTCTCTTAAGGCGTGATCCTGAAACCAATACCTATTTTCTCATTGCATTTCATTGAGATAGATTTGTTGAATAGGTGCTAAACAGCAACAAGAACTTGTATGCTGTTTGAACAGAGGATATTTTTATCCAGTCTCTTACCCATTATGAAGCACATCATCACAGAGAACTGATCACGCTCATATTTGATCAGTTATTCAGGGATTTATCGATAGAATACTGAGCTAGAAATCCATCGCTGCATGGGCTGAAGATTCGTATTTTGGTAATCCATAATGTGTGAAAGCTTAACAAGCATGAGGGCAGCCATGAATTTCTGCTGTGTACTGTGTGGAGAACATGTTACTATAATGTGGTATGGATCAAGATAGATCCAGTCAGATGCAACTTCCATAAAATATATGTGTGTCCATGCTCACTGCATTCATACTGATTCTACAGCAGTATCTTTCATAACTAATGGTGACATTCTGAAGCCCAGATGTGCTTCCTTATTTTATTTTAGGAAAATAAACTGTACCTATTTTTGAGGTCCTATGTTGTGAATTACAGAAAATATAGATTTTTGGAAAGGCAGAGAAATATTATGCATATCAGTTGAGTAAGCTTTTAAGAGACTAGTATACTAGGAAGTGACAATTACGTAAGCACTCATATACTAATAATTGCGTTGAAAGTCCAACGTAATATTGAATTTTTGAGTGTTTACATCAGGTATTATGTCTGCAGATTTGAAAAACAGCATTTATTAGGCTTTAAGAAACTTAAGTGTATGAGCAAAAATACAGAAGAGAATGAATAAAATATAAGTGTTGTACATAATATTGAAAAATGCCTGGGAAGGCTGTCAGCATCACAGAAGAACTTGGTCTTTGAGCATTGGGTGTCAAAAATACTTGTTTGCCAGATTTTATATGCCAAAGCCAAATCAGATGAAGCTGTCCAAAAAACCCTAAGAAACTAAGACCAAATCTCGGATAAATTGTGGAATTTCTGTAGCGCAGGGTGAATACTGCATTGATGAGGGTGGTATAAGGAGACAGAGGAGGCAAGTCCAAGTTGTGGTCAGTGGAGCACGTGGAACAAGCGGCAGCTGAAAATCATTCCTGAGAAGTAGGAATATACAGAGGGGCTAGCCTGAGCTCAGCTTCATGCCACACTGCTAGGCAGTACTTGAGGTACCTAATGCAGACCTTTGTTCTTTTCAGCAGTCATCATGGCAAGGTTGCAGTGTAGACACACACTCAGGCTAAGAGAAGCAGATTAGCATAACAGTGCATAAGGACCTAAGGCCCAACAAATGGGACTAGATTGTCCGAAGGAGATTGCAGGCACTGGAGTTATAAGTCAACTTGCAAAAATGTTTGTCCCAAGAGACAGAGAGTATTTGTGATACCATTACTTCCTGAATTGGAATGTGCTATGAAAGAATGGGTCCTGCTTTAAGGGTTTTCCTTTTACTAATGCCAAGCGTGCACTTGCTACAGATCGTAAATTATAAATTGCACTAGCATTTGGAGGATGGGTATCCACAAGAACTGAAGGGAAACCTGTGGTGCAGCCACTGGGCAAGAAAATGGCTAATACTGACCCATTGTGGCACTGCTGAAGAGGCACCAGTTCAGTGTGCTGATGTAGTCTTAAAGAATTGGTTAGTTTGCTGGAGATTTCTGCTAGTTATAGGGCAACAGCATCATACCTGTATCTCTGACCTTACGTCCAAAGGAAATACATGTGTCCTATTCAGAAGGGTTTTGGCAGTGAAATAATTTTCTAGAATATAATCTCATCCTGCAGTCCTCTTCCCCCTACCTTTTTTTGAGGTGCAATGTTATCTTTATATTCTGCATGGCTTGGGGTGAGACAATTAATAGAGAGCAAGGCTTTAAAAAAGAGCCCTTTAAGTCACATCCTTTTTCATTGGTATGGTTTAATTATGGTGCTGTACTCTAGGATAATCTAACTACCCTGGAGAGTAGAAAAAGCTGTGGGGGCTCCATTGTGGTTGGGCAAGCTAGGAAACGTCTTATGAAAGGCACACTATATCTGACAAGACTAGACTGCGTTTGTTTGATATTTTAAATTCCACTAATTTTTGCATGTCTTTGAATTAATTTTTCTTCTTTCAACATCAAAGGAAAATACAAGACATTTTTACTTTTAACAGTTTTGTGCTTTAATAATTATTCTATTGCTCCAATGATAGGGTTGCATGCGTCTTGGGTTTTTGAGATTACAAAAGGAAATGCTGCTATTTATAGTTTGACAGAAATTACAGATGTGTTTCTTTATTTACTCAGTGGAGCTTGCTCAAGCTGGGTCAGCTCCTGCAAGGTGCTAAGCTTCTAATGCCTGTTAATTGCATCTGAGGTTGATGGGGAGTTGAAGGCATTCTGCATCTCTTGAAAGTACTTGGCAGTTTGTAGAATGTGTCTTTGGTAACATTTACTGGTAATATTTTGTCATATGAGCATAAACGTGTCTACAGAAATGGGTTTCAACCAAGCCCTTGGATTAGAGAATTCCAGACCCTGGTGAAATTTAGTTCCAGATCCAAACTTTGTAGCTGACTTCTTTCTCTAAAACTGGCCAAATGAAACCACAGGATATAAACATTTTCTTAAATGTGGGAAAATTCAGTTGAGTTCCAGTTCACCTTTTCACAGTTCAAACCTAATTCTACTGGATGGCAATTTTTCACCCTTCAGAAATCATAATGATTCATTTATGTGAAATATTTTGATGAGCAAATAGATTTAAGATGATCCGTTTGAATTTCGTGCAGTTCTCTATGCCTCAGTCTCTCTGAAGTCTGCACAATTACATTATCTTTTTTCTCCACATATTTTCACAAAATTTCCTTGTTTCAGTTAGCATTTCACCATCAGTTTTTCCTAATCTTCCTATGAGAGAGTCATATATTGAACCTTTAGAAACTTGAGGGAAAATAGCAGTAACCATGACATGATTTTTTTTCCCATGCATGATATGTTGACAGAATGAGTCAGAATTCACATAATTTCAAATTCCTTCATTTTTCTGTGGCATATGTTATATTCATTCTCTAGTCCTCTATTTCAAGTTAAAGTAAAATTGTTTGAGGGGAAAAAAATCCAGTTTACAATCTAAGTACGCATCTGCAAGTCTTTGGAAATTAAGAGTGCTGAACAGGTTGTGTATATAATGTAAATACATTACTTCATATCTAATATCATTTTTGATTCTTCATTTGCAATAACTTAGCAACAATATTCTGGCATATTCATTTTATCCTCTGAAGACTTTTTGTTATATAAGAAACCTCATCACCATGATTTCCCACTGCACTTTTTACGTAGTAAGGGTGGTCACCTGAGTTTTCTTTGTCCATCACTCAGCCTTCTGCCATGCCTCTGAGTGCCATAACCTGACATCCTTCCCTTTCACTTCCATTAAGAAAGACAGAGGTTGTCCCTTACTAACACCAGCTGCTCCATTGATTTTGGCATTAGAAAGCTCACCAGGCTATTTGGGGATTTGTTTATTTGATGTGCAAGGTTTGGGTGACTGGGAGGCAGGGTAGGAGAAAGCAGATACTGGCTACCCTTTTCCTGACCTTGATCAATCTGTGTATGAGCAGTAAAGTTCTGGGCTTCCTGACCCTGACAGCTGCACCCTGGACAGTCGGAAAAAGAATGACAGAACTAGAGAAGTTCAGGGAAGGAAGTTTATGCAGCATGGAAGAGCCATATCCTGAGGAAATTGAATGGAGTATGTGTGTATAACTATATAGATAAATATAAACTTTTATTTTTAAGGAATTAAGAGTGTTAAGCAGAAACAAGAATAGGTCTGAAGAGGGGAAAGATGCACATAATAATGGCAGTGAGCCCAGGGTCACTTTTTCTGAAGACAGGGAGGCAAGTGTTAAAGGGACAGGGAAGGTTGCGACTAAGCGTGATTTCTACAAAGTATTTTTCCTTTTGGTATTGAATCAATTTGCAGCTGTAAAGTTCTGCACGTTTATAGTCTCTATCAGCACTGGGTTTCATCAGTTTTGTTCTTTTTCTTCCTTACCCCCTTTTGGTGTATCTGTAATCTTTAATTAACCCCTGAAGCTGTAGCTCTGATCTGTGTAGAGCCCTTCAGACTCCATGTAGGGGCTGAGGTGCCCCTACATGGAAATGCAGTAGAAGAAAGAAGGCAGATTTCTCATGGTGCAGGGCATGACTTTCTGTATGTGTGTACAGCAGTAGGCATAGGAGTGTTCTGGCTCTGAATGGCACATTTGGGCACTGGGCACTGTGTGATAAACTTAATAACAACAGCAAGTATAAACAAGGGCGCGTTATGAACCAATTCTAAAAGAAAGATTTTTGGTCTGTAAAAGCTGACAGGCTGTGTGACAAGAGGCAAATCTTAGCCTCTTACGGAACAGAGAGGAATAGCTGTCGCTGGTGTGTTTGCTAGCCTGAGAGCTCTCTCCCATGCATTTTTGTGTGTACTGACTGCTGTTAGAGGAATGTGGTTGCTGCAGATTTATCAAGTAGGTCATGTGAATTTCAGCAGTCACATATGATCTTCCTTCCTTTCATGGAGCATAAGTTGTCCTTCCTTCTATCGGTTGTAAATGCCTGAACTCTTTTATAACATCCTTCCAAAGTATGGCATGAGATCATCTTCTGTGCTCCTTCCTAAACACACAATATGCATCTGAAGTCTTACATTCTGTAGCTCGAGTAATGTAGAGAATGGCATAAACATTTGCTGGCACAATTTATATAATACAATGCATATTGAGGTGTTGTAGAAGGTCATTTGGCCAAATGTGGATCTAGGGAAATCATAAGAGATATCAGACAGAAAATTACCTTAAGTTTGGTGGCACGTTCATACGCATGTATGAAAGAAAGTGGGATAGAGACTGTCAGTTGGAAAACATTGGCCTAGACTGTGAAATGAAGGAAGCCATTGCCAGAAAATCTATTTTTGGCCGTAATTATTGCAACTGTAATTTGCTTTTTTTTCTGTTGCCTGAGAAACCTTGAGAGTGTATTTCTTAGGTCCAGGAGCACTTGCAAACTTCACCATGAAGTGTCCCCAGAACCTCAAGTTTGTATTAGCGAGGAGCCAGCATTGGGGGGTTTGTACATTTGCTCTCTGGCTCTTGCTTTCAGTAGTAGCGATAGATTACTAACAAAGCTGAGATCCCTGTAATCAGCAGGCATATCTTGATAGCCATAGGAGTTTTACCCCTAATCTGAAGGAAGCTTTGAATTGTTACTCTTACTAGATTAGCGAGATTTTTCATTATCCTTGACCTGGGTGTTATCATGCCTGCTGTTTTTTCGAAATTGTGTCACTGATTAGATTTTTATTATTCTTTCTGAAAACTGGGAGTAACAGGTTGTTTTCAGAATTTTGTGGTGGTGAAGCCAAAGAAAATTACTCAGTGAAAATAAACTGGGATTATCTTTTGATAATAGGTTTAAGCCTTGTCTCTGTTGAACTAGTGTAAATCATGAGCAAATGTATTGAAACCATTAGAGTTTATTCAATGTAAAGCCATAAGGTAGGGTCATCGTCTCTGAGTGGTTGTGTACGTGCCAAAAGACAATATGATCCAAGTGTCTCTTGCCTTTTTTTCAGAAACATTTGAAACTGTAAAAGTTCTCAAAGAAAACTGCTGAATGAAAATAATTTGAGGAAGGAAATCTGCAGTTATAAATTACAGAGCAATTTACTCCTCATGGTTCCTTTCCAATTATAAACACTTTTGACTATCTGGAGTGTTCATTTCCAAGGATGCATTTTTCTCTGTCTGATAGATGGATCTGAAATCTTAAAAGTGGAATATAAGAGTGGGTAGGAGCGGGAAGACAGTGAAATGGTTATTAAGTGTAGAGGAACTGAAAAGTTTTTCAATAATTTTATCTCATTTCAACAACATTCTCTCTCTCAGGATGTCTAGGAATTAAAGAAAGGAAATATTTACATTATAATTATATTTATGTTTATTTAATTAAGTTATTAAGCAGGCCTGGCATACAGAAGCAGCTCCCTTTCGTCCTAATTGTTTCTCCTAATGTTGCAATTACAGCATTATTGAAAGAATTCAGCAAAGAAAGGCCTGCAATCTCTGTCAGGATGCAGCAGGAGGGCTGGGAGGGATTTGTTCCATGGGAAAGAGAAGCAGTGAAACGGATTGCTCAGCTGCCCCCTCTAAAACAACACAGCAATCAGTTTCACAAAAAGAGACAGAAGTCTGCGAAGAATTGGGGGGGGAGGAGGGAAAGAAAATTTCCATCCAAAAACATGAAGAGATCTCTCCCTAGCTATTAAACAGTTTACATAGGTCTGCATACAAGGAGATTTTTTTCCAGTCCTTCCACAAAGCCTTCTAGAATAGTAATTTTTATGTCAGGGACATTTATATTAAGAAGCCCACAAAGCCACAGTCTGCTTTCCATAGACGTAACTTTCATGGATCTGCATATAAAGTTTCCATTAAAAAAGAAGAAAAAAAAAAAGCACTGAATGTTTTATTTACCATTTGGGCTTTCATTTATTTATTTATTTATGTATTTATTCTATTGCCTTTTTCCTGAAGATCCTTTTCCCATTCAGGAAATCATAGTAAAGAGTATGAGGATAAGAAGCAAAAGGAATATACAATTAGGGGTACCACAGTACCTTCACAAACTTATTAATGCAGTATTTCACATTTTTGTCCTAACTTTCTTCATTTAAGTGAAGAGTTTTTATTTTTTAATATCAATGGCTTTTTAAGTTCTTTTATGAATTCTGGGCTGTAGAATCAGAAGTATGGGCTGCCCGTTGTCCTTAGTGTCTTGAGATTCCTGAAAACTAATAGGACATATGTATATCTCTGCTGTATTAGATCTAACTCACTTAGTTTCTATCATGCTGATACCTGAGGTGCTCATGGATCATTCAAAGTTGTTAAAGGCTTCTGATTTAATGTTCTTTCCAACTTACCGTAAAGCACTACAGACTAGGATGTTCATTTTTGCGGAAGCGCTTGGCTGATGCTGTTTACTAAGTAGAAAGGATGCTTTTGAAAAAGTCCTTTTTTGGAGGAAAGTTAAAAGATTAAAAATCCCAAGAAAGTCTTCATGCAAAGGGTGAGATTTACAAAAGCTTTTTAAAATTCAGTCTCAGTGGTTGAGATGGGGATGAGGGAGAACAGAGATTGACCCTGAGGTATCTCTGGAAAAGAGGATGAGGGATTCAGAAATAGGAGAACTGCAAAGCTGAATGCATGGGTATAATAAAAATTTTCCAAGAGATAAGTATCTTATTTTAGAGAAGAAATGAAAAGTCTTTTGTAATTTTTTAAAGATTCAATGAAAATGCGCAAAGTCTTGTAAACCACTTATCAGTATTTTTTATGTCTTCTGAATCAAATGACATTGTGTAACCTCACAAATGGAAAAAATATTCACAGATGTCAGGAAGAAGTTCCGCAGAATTTAGCTTCTGGAGGTTTTTTTCAGGGACTCTATGGAGAGTTCATTTAAACAGCTGGTTAAGCTGCTTTCACTGTCACATTCATACTATGTGCCAAAAGGAAGCAGTGGGGAAAAAGCCGATGGGCATGCACTGGCCGGGGGCAATAGGGTCTGTGTCCTTCGCTTCACTAAGGTGCCCCAGACCAGCCAAGTTCTGCTTCCTGTCCCCAGCTACCGTCAGTGAGCCGCTCTGTGCCATTGGTTTTAAAACAGAAATGACATAGAAAGCCACTGATAGGGAGTGCTGAATATAATAAATGACATGTTTTTCTCATTATTATGCTTATTTTACATGGTAAGCAAAGGGTAGGTGAAGCTGAAGTAGGGATCCAGTAAGGGACATTAAGTTGGCTGCCTGATACTCAGACAGGTAGCCAATGGACAGAGCCTGCAAAAAGACTGGTGGCACACAGCAGACGAAAATCATGGAGTAATGATGGAGGACAAGGTAAGATGAAGCCCACCTCTGTTGAAAGTGAATGCCTATTTCACTTCTCTGAAATCCATTTCCCAAGTATTAGGACACAGCACTATTAGTATTGCATGCAAATACAAATCGAATTATATTCTGACTTCAGGTACAGATGCATCAAAAGCCCTGGCTTGGAAGGAGCACTCCTTGGGCAGGCAGCGTGAGCTACCGCCTCCCCTCTCCCTCATCATCCCCTGGCTTAGTGGGGGGGGGGGGAGGGGGACAGGCAGCCCATTTTGTGCTGACCCCAAGTGGCAGGAGACCATCCATGTTGCCCCTTTGTTGCAGCTGGATTGAAGGTGGGGGAGCCAATGACTGCACCCATTCCCTCCACTCCCAATCTAGTTCCTAATGGCTGTTTGCTAAAAAATCTTGGGCTCTGCAATCATATGTAGATTAAAACTCATGCAGGATTTAAAACGAGGGGTGAAAATCATCATAAAACCATCTGTAAACTTTGTGAAGTGCCAAACACTGTTCAGAGTTGAAGAGGCTTTTAGCTTCTCTTTTAATCGGGCTGAGTCTGTGGCCTTTCTTAGGTTAAAGGAGGGGGGCAGCATAGCTTTCTGGCCCACATACTGTGCCTTCCTCAGGTTCCAGCTCCTCTGGTCCGTAAGGGATGCAGTGGTATGCAGGGGACTGGAAACTCAGAGACAAGTGCAATTGCATTCTTCTGAAGCTGAACTTTTCTCACTTTTCCTGCTGTAGGACTTTTCCATTGCTTTAGGATGAGCATAAGGGACTGGATCTAAGGGTTTCCCATTTATGCAGCTTTGTCACCACCCAAGCTGACAGCTGCCCACTTGGCTAAGAGTGTGGCATCTAGTAGTAGGAGAAACTTCTTGTTCCAGCTGGCACTTTCTTATCTAACAGTCAGAGCTTTGTAAGTGTGGACAGCTGCAGTTTCAGAAATTGGCTCTATCTGTATCAATTGGATTTGTGAAGTCAGTGAAAGGGCATGAGGCAGATTCATGGGATTTCCTGTTAGTATTAGTAAATGGAATCTACTGCAGAATTTTAAAAGAATAGGAGACTCAGTTGATGACACTTAAATGAGGTCTGTGGTTGAGAAAGATTACAAAAAGGAAAAATCATTGGTCAGTGACTTTGCTGAGAATGATGGGCATGATTTCCAGAAATCTTAAATCATCTTGAAACAAAACCAAGAAATAGCTACCATGTCTGTTTATGCACTCTGGATGGCAAAGTGGTCGATAGGAAGTAGATGTTGCGTTAAATATGATGGTCAGCCTGTGATGCAGCAATATTTCAGGTTTTAAAAAGGATATGCAAAGAACGGCAGGCATCTGGAACCTTAGAGAGGTTCAGCAGAGGCTTTGTTACGACCTGTAAAATCTCCTCCCAGCTCTGCTTTTGGTTTGCTATGTAGCCGTGAGCAAGTCGCATACCTTTTCTCTGTCTCAGTTTCCCAGCCTGCAAATGGGTTTGATCATGCTGAACACTAGGAGGAACTTTGTGAAAGGTATGATGCAATTATGTAACAGCACAGAAATAAAAGTGTCCACTGAACTTCCACTCCCTTTTTCTGGTTTTATGGGATGGAGGTAAAGAAGAAAGCGCTTATCTCCTTGTGTACTGCTGTGGGTACTGTACAGAATTTCCCAGGCTGTACTAAGATGTACTTAGATGTACTAAGAAGGAAATTGTTGACAATGCATTGAAGTTCTTAACTGGAGATTTCCTAAATTTCAAACTTACTATAATGTGGCCAGTTTGCAAGGATTTTTGTTCGTATTTGCTTACCTGGGCCTACACTGTACTGTAAACTCAATATTATATTCATACCAGTGCAGATATTTTCAGGGTAATGAATAGGAAAAAAAAATTTTTTTACATTCATTGTTTCAGTATTTGACCACGAATAAGAAAGTCTCACCACCTCTTATGTGACTTGTGAAAACCTGTGGACAAGAAAGTGAGATTCCCTGTACCAGAAGAGTCCTTTGTTAATCCTACTGGGATGTTTAAGATGTCACTTATCCTTTCAGACTCCCTTGAACCATGCCAATGGTTCACACTCTGTAGCCAAGAGAGCACACCAAACGTGTGTGCCCTGCTGCCTTTATCAACAGCTTGGGCTAAGGTGCTAAGCCCTGACTTGCAGTGGCCGAAGGGCTGATACCGGTTCTGTTCTCCTGGCTGTGCTTTGAGGATGGGAACATAGCACAGGTGGAGAGCCATCAGCAGAGGGGAGTAGTGTCTTCAGACTGAGGGGGCTAGACTTACCAGGGCCATCTGCAGCGCTCTTTCTTTGTAACTTAGTGCTGAGGACGCTCATTTGAGAGAGGGAGAAAAGCAGGTCTAGTCCCATGGCTGCTTCTTATGTTTTCTCCCCTGCTTCTGATGTAATCATAGGATCCCTCTTTTGTAAGATTTGAAATCCCTGTACATTGGTAAGGGCAAAAGTGTCTTGTATTTGTAAGCCTCCTGTGAACAGTAATCACAGAAGGATTTGAAATTTGTCCAGTGTAGTTCTACTGCTTTCTATTTGTTGTTTAATTTTACAACTTTTTCTGGAAGCCATGTTATAGCATGTGATTTTACATGACTAGTTACTTCTTAACAAAAGGACACAAATTTTTCTATACAAAGTAAAAACCATGGTTACTGCCCTGTCTTCCAGAAACCCAGTGGATAGCCAGTGTGGCCCCCATGGACTGAATCACCTGAACAACACTGCTGATTTTTTCCAAAAGCAATGAGATTATTTCTTATGCGCTAATAATACAAAAAACCCATAATCTCCCATCCTTGCAGCAGAACTGTAAGACAAGATTGTCTTTTGGTCTTCCCACGGCAACAGAAGTGGTACTTATTATCACATGATTAAACAGTGCTGAGAATTTTAAAGAATATTAATCAGCAAAGAGGAAGTTACTATCAGCATATGTTTTGTTTTTTAAGAACTGGATAGTTTCATAGGACCATATGTTCTTGCATGGGGTTGGTGCTTTGCAAGTTCAGGATCTGCAAAATGCAAGCTTAGAAAATTGCTCCATAACATTGCCAGGGAGCCAGTGAGAGATCATATGGAAAGAGTAACTGTAAAACCTGTGGGGTCTAGAGCTGTGAGCTGCCTGCTGTCTACATGATTAAGATAATTTTGATGGGGCATATGAGCCTTTGCTTACAAAAATACAGTGAAGGTTTCACCACATAGATTTAAGCTGGACTGAAACCTTTCAATCAACAACTGAAGCACAAAATCTTATCAAAATCAGCTGGACTTTCTCCATATGGGAGGCCCCTGACACTTTTATATTTAGCGCTAGTGACATACATGTGATTACCATTTGCGCTGCATTTCTTGTGATAATCTAATCATATATAGTTTTTTTGACCAGCACCATCTGTAGCATTGTCTGCACACTACCATTTTTCTCTTCCAACTTTCTCTGGCATGATGCCAAGTGGGAGGTTTTCCCCCTGTTTGGGCTTTCTAGGTTGCATTTGGAAGAAGTGAATATATTTTTCTTCCAGCGCAGTAGTACCAAGGCTGCAGTATAGTGGGAAGGCTCACTAAAAAGAGCAGCCACTTGCTGTCAGACAGAGAGATCTTTATTTTAGAATCATTAAGGCCAGAAGGCAGAAGGAGCAAAAGTCTATGTGTTGGGGGGGGGGGGGGAGAGGTAATGTGTAGTCTTTGTGTCTCTACTTCTGTGCCTCAAAAAAATGGCAGCTGCTTCTGTGGATATTAGACACTTAGAAATTTAAACATGCAGCATATGGAAAATAAAATAAATGTTTTATAGCTACATCCTTGAGGGGCAGGTGGATAGGAATGGTTGCTTTATATGCCACATGTGCTACACGTGGCTGAGCACTGCAAAACCTACCTTCTGAACATGCTTAAGTTTGGGACAGGGTCTTTACTTGCTTTATTTATTTATTTTAAGATATGTTCCTTTATATTTAAAAACAAAGCCTCCGATATAATCATATAGCTTCCGATGTGCAAGGGCCTCAGCACTCTTGGTTCCAGTCATGCACAGAAGTTAAGGACGTGCTTAACTTTTAAATTGATAGAACTGCTCATAAAGTTCAGAGCATGTGTAATTGTTCTGTCTGCTCCAGGGCAGGATGCTGAGCACCCATTAGACTCAAATTCCTACAAGCTTCAGATTGCATCACTTTCCATGGGAATGGACTAAGTCTCTAGAAAATGTTACTAGGCAGGCTAAACTGTTCCCTTCTATCTCAGGACACAGCTTCAAATATTGTGTGGGATCCATCCTGGTATACACATATATACTGAGTCTTGCTACTCTCATCTCAGCTTGTATAATTCTTGTGCTTAAAGTTTTCCCTTTGGTGGATAGGTGTTCTTTTCTATCTGTCTTGTTTGAAATAAAGGAAGGAAGGAAATGGGTCTATATTCTCTTGGAGGTAAACACGTAGCCCAATCTCAGAGGTCAAGTTTACAGTTCTACTTTTTTTTTTTTTTTGAGAAAATATGGCTGAAATTTTATGTTTGTAGAAAAAATTCAGAGCCTGATGTGTGTCATATATTTTGAGGATCTGGAGTAAGTATCTTGCATAGATTTAATATCAAATCTAGCCACTGCTCAGATAGTATTTGTCCTATCCCTACACATTCTATAATGTTGACACTGGTGCTGTGAGGCTGAGCTTCCTTGGCAGGCAGCCAGCTGACAGTTAAGCATCTGATATTCTTTTATCCAGTAAAGCTTCTTTTAGTTTTTGGGTTTTTTTTTTTGATTTTTTGGAAAATATGATTAGAGAAGCTCCTTTTTGCTACTTATTTCCTCTGACTATAGCAGCCCTTGGCTTTCTCCTGAGCTAAAAGCTGCAGCTAAACAGACTTTTTTCATGCTGAATAGCATGTCTCAACGTTTTCCTCTCAGCCATCATGTAGGTCTAGTTGCATTGTTGATTCCCATTACATGTCTGCTGGGATGTAAATTATTTCAGTTCCCCCACACCCCGCCTTCTTTTCTTGTACTTTCAAGGGGTTTAATCCGTGAAGGGGACTACTTCAAAGCTCTCAGAAGAAACTCATTTCTTGATGGATAGAAGGGCCAATAAAACAAAATTAGAGTTTTATCTCATTGTCTCTATAGGAATGAAGTATAATAATTATTTCAGGCAAATACATGTTGGAGACAATTATTAAGATCACTATCATGTCTTTAAGGACAAGCAGATTCTAAAATAAGCATTAGTAATGGGATTAAACATTATTGCAGCGCCCCAAATCTCAGCACTGCCAAAGTGCCTAGCAAATCTGAGTGTATGAAGCTTGCTCTCTGGAGGAAAAGGAGACAAAAATAAATTTCTGCATTTTACAGAACTTTTTTGGCTTATGGCCCATTAAATAGCTTAGGCTACAGACTGCAAAAATGTCTTGGGTGCCTGAAGGAAGTGGAAATGAAATGGAATTTAGTATTTGTATCATCAGCACAGTCCAGAAAGCCTGCTGCCTAATGGGTTAGGTGTCAGCATTTTCACCAGTGCACTTCCCTGAGAATACTGCTCCAAAGTAAAATTATCAGCTTCTCAGCAGGGCAGAGAAGCTCATTTTGGATCCTCAAACTAGGTATCCCTATGTCTAAGCCTCCAAAGGATCCCCTACATTTGGTGGTATTTGCCTACATTGACAGGGTTCAATTCACTACAAAACCCAGACATCGTAGATGTTTCCATTCAAAACACATGATGGGGAGCCTCTAGTAGCGCTTGCTCAGGACATGGGAAATCTAGGCTCTGTGGCCTCCTCAACTAGGGGGAGTCACACCAGCATGTCCCTTCTCTTGGAGCCACCTAGTTCCTAAAAAGGTGCACAGCCCAAGAGCAGGACTACTGTGCCTACCTACATCTCTTTGTGTAGCTGAGCCTCAGCATTTATTAGAAACCTTTATGGAATGGTTAAGTACAAAAGCTGTTCAGTGTGTTGCCTAGTAGTCATTTTCTGCCTACATGGCAGAATAGTTAGTTTGCAACCCAGTAAAACTTACTTTCAAGAGTATTAAATCAGTGCAACCCATGAGGTAAGGCTGCCATAACAAGAAAGTCAGTTAGATGTAAGCATCAAGTAAAGTATGCCATTTGTAGAATATATATTCCAACTATCAGGAGTAAGTTTGTGGAAAGCTGCAGACCTGACCCTAGGTGCAGTGGCTTCCCAAATAAAGTTAGAAGTTGGACTTTCTCTTCTCCAAAGATTCGTTCTTTTCTTCTTTCAGTCTGCCCACTTCAGTTGTCTGTGTGGGCTCTTGTCCATTTCATTCCCTCCTACCCCTTCTTCCTGCCTCTTTTCTGTTTTACCTCACTGTCCTGTGTCAGAGAGGCATTTTGGGACTGATTCTGCAGACATGCGTTTTTGTGTGGAAAATGTTTTCATTTCAGAAATGTTCAGATTGGGCCTCGTTAATTTCAGACTTGTTAGCTACTCACAACTGAGACCTCTCGTGTGGAAAGAGGGCTGGCTGTTCTGCTCTGTCACTGCTGAAACTTTGTACCCAAATTTGAATAATCTGGCTAGTGGTATTAGCTCTGATTTATCACGATATATCTTCAACCTACCCAGCGGCTAGACATTTGACCTGGAGTAAGTGAGGATTCTGCAGTATTTTTTTTAAGCTCTTGACTATCATTTTCTTTCTTTCTGGTGGAAGCAACAATCACAGTCATGATAGCAGGTATCATCCGTCTTCAGAACATCTGACTTTTTAGTTTAGCTAAGAGCTGTTTTAATGTCATTTTTGTTTTAAATGAGAAATCCATGATTAATTAAACAAACAAGCAAACTCTCAGTGCCCCTCTTGGTATGCTGTAAAATATAAATTTCCAGAGGCTTAATTTTTTTCTATACAGTTTGAGACAAAATAAATGGAAGCAGCAAATGCAACTGGGTTGGCCCATACCAGTCAACTCATCCATACTCTGAGTTTCTTGTTCAGCCAGACCTTCCCGCAGGACAGAAATGAATAGGTTCTGCCACTTGGCCTGATCTGCTATCCAAATGTGTTTAGTGATTTTTTTTTTTTCCAAATAGTGTAAAACAAAAGTAAGTGGCAGCAGTAGGCAAAGCTCTGATTTCACCACTCCTCTCAGTCAACAGAGTCTGCTACCATATCTAATACCTGGCTTGTTTGAAAGACAGGTAGGGCCTATGGGAAGGGGAAGAGTACAGACTGGACAGACTTGTTATAGAACATACCATTCATTCAGTGGCTCTTCAGCACAGTGGCTCTTCTTTGGAATCAAACATTTAAAAAGGCGGAAATTAATTTGACAGGTAGGAGAAGTCAGTACTTGGTAGCAGCTGGAACAGCCCTGCAGTGCCACAAAGCTGGACCTTCCTGCCTTCAGTTAGCTGAGTCTCCTGCTCCCACTTACTCCAATGTGGCATTTATTTTAGTTTCTCCTTTTAATGCTCCTTTCATAGCAGCCTGAGGACAGCCAGGGGTTAGAGTCTCAATAGCTGAATTAATTGCCAAATAGAGCTCCTTGGGCATTTGGTCCAAGAGCAATAACAACAGAAATACTTAGCACTTGTATTATGTAGCTCTGTGCTTCTTCAAAGCATGGTGCAAAAGGTGAGTGTGCCAAATAGTGTGCTGTTTCATCAGTGTAACTGTCTTCTTTCTGGAAGGGAGTCTTCCATGTCTGTACCTGGGGGATAAAAACAAAATGGAATGAAAAGAAGTAAAGTTCGAAGAGTATGGGATCAGTCACGTATGCTGTGGGAAGTGTTGAAGGACAGTGTATTGATTTGGTTCATTAACAGATCAGAGAATGGCATTTTGGCTTTATACTCCCTTCACAATGAAAGCCTGAGTTGCTGATGCTCTGACAAGACCAGTGCTTATTGTGCTGGATCTCTTCCCCTGTCCTACTGATGCCAGTTTCCTTCCAGTGTGTATAGAAAACTTGGCTAATGTCCTAAAGTCTAGGCTTAGTGACTGATGGGACTGACTTTGACCATTAACACCAGTGCTCTCAGTAAGACAGTGCCATCAGCATTATGTGACTGGTGCGGTACTTGACTTGGTTTAACGAGCAGAGCCTGACATACTTGGAACGAAGATTGTCGGCCACAGACAGTCTTATGATATGTGTTGCACCTGCTAACAAACAAGTATTTGTTTTTCCACTCTCTCCACTTACCTTGGATGCAAAACTTCGGTGAAACTATATAAAAGAGTTACAGGTCAAGGTTTGGTTGACACAATTTGTGATGGTGTCAGATGCATTCCTCTCTAAGGTCAACAGACAATGTAAGAACTATATAAAGTAGTCCGTTTGTACATCCTATAAAAAACCCATGTCATAAGTAGGCTGTGCAGCTTAAATTCTGTTTAGATCTCCTGAGAGCATATATTTGCCAAGAGAAACCCAGAAATATCTTTTTTTCCCCTACATGGTCATTATCTGTAAAACAGGATAACTTCTCCTTTGACATGTGGTCTAACCTAAGCTAGAGTGAAGGCTGTATCAGCAAAATACAGGTTTATGTGACTCTCTGAGTGGACAAACTGCAAGCAGAGACGAAGATGTGACACTCAAGAGTCACAGTTCAGAACGTGTTCTGCTTCAGAGCCAGCACAGAGAAGGATTTTATCTGCTCTAACTTGCAGATTGCTAATCCTGACTCCTGCTCAGTTTGAGTGAATGAAGGAGGGAGGACTGATGGAGCTCAGGGGGTTCTCTGTGTTCACGAATGGTGGCAGGAAAAGGTCTTCCCATGAACAGGAGAGACATTCTGTTTCTGTTTGTCATCACTGCCAAGACAATAATTTTGGACACATACCTGTGGCTGAATTGGAAGCAGTCAGAAACAGGGTCCATCTGCTGTGTGCCAGCCTAGTGAAATAAGATAGATGTTTCAGTCCTGTTCCTGACAAATGTGTTCACTGGTCAAAACCCTCAACCACTGATTTGTACTAGTTACCTGTGATGTTAAGAGGGCCAGTGGCTCAACAGGAGGAGGAGGATGAATCTGCTCTTTCCATCATCAGTGGATGCTGCTTCTAGGTTTGGTAAAAATATGTTCTGTTTTAGAGTTTAGCACACACACTGTTCCCTCCACTGCTCAATATTTGTTCACAATAAACCCAAATTATGTAGAAGCCTCTGAAAAGGGAAAGAAGTTCTTGCCAGAAAATGAAATCAAGTGAACAGTAATTGGAGATTTTGGAAAGGGGTTACGACAAAAAGCCAATCAGCTCAGCTTGCTGTACATAGTGTGACAATTTTTAAAAACATATCTAAAAGTGGATACAATAATTTTAGGATAGAAAGATAAACTAGATCACCTGGTCTGAGGTCATATAACAAGTACCATAACATTTCTAGCAGTCTATCTGTCAGGAGGATGACAGAATCGCATCTTCCAGAGAAGCATCTTATCTTGAGCTGAAGGAGTCAACATAGAGGGACCTCCGGGTTTCCTTTGGAAGTTTATTTCATTAGTTGATTGTCCTCATTAAAAAATGAAAAACACATACCTTATTTCTGCTTTTACTCTGAATTTCATTTGCAATCATTCTGAAGAGCTTTCTATAGCATCTAGTTTCTTCTCCTTGTAAATGTAATGATACATTGTACTCAAAGCACGTCTAACATTTTTTGTGACAAAACTAAAAAAGCAGAACTCCTTACTCCTTAACTCTCTCTCACCAAAGCTCACTGGAGTTTTGGGGACTTTTCCCAGTGATATGAGTGGGCTTTGAGTAAGGCCTAGAAAATGGCACAAATGTGAATAAAGTCTGTAGAGTCAGGTCCTTGATATAAGCAGCTGCCATCCTAATCTTTTGGTTTGGTACCAGATCTAAGGGAGCTGTTTCATCAATATATGCTGAGGAGAACTGAAAAGATTGGTCATGCCTTTGAACGTACTGTGGATTTTGGTGAGGAGGGGGAGTGGGGGAAGCGTAGGGACAGCTGGAATTTGTTTTGTTTTTTTTTTTACTACAATTTAAGGTTTTTGTTTATTTTTTTAATAGTGTGAATGTAACGCTCATGAAAACGCTCACTATACACTGAAATCTTCTATGAATCAACAAAACATGTACCAGCAGTACAAACTTCACCTTGCCTAAACAATGTACATCTCAATTCGGACTTGAAAAGACCACCTGTAGGGGAAAAATGTTAGTTCGGTATCCAGGGGCCATTCATTCCTTTGCCACTTTGCTGAGACTGCCAATTAGTGCCAACTTGTGGTGGCAGATTTTGTGATGTAGACACATGTTCTCTAGAAAGTGGGCTGAGATATTCGACTCATTTCACATGGGGCACAAAGAATTATTTGCTCTGTGCTTTACAAATGAGAATTGTCCAAAGCTTTCCTCTGTGTTAGCCTCTGTACGCTTACTGAGTGTAAATACAGGGGAAATTGGTGTTATTGCAAGGGCAAATTAGCACCAGAACTGAGCTGTATTTTTTTAAATGTGCTGCTAATTGTGCCCAATTTGTGCTGGAGTACTCACTCAAATGCAAAAGCACAAAACCAACTGAACACATTTCAGGGTGCCAAAGAGAGCTTGCATTTTTCTCTTAGCAAATTATCCTTCTAGTTTTGCACTGCAGCAAGCACCAATTGATCCCACTAAGACCTTTATCTAGAGTAATCAAATTAGCACTTCATGTTAGCAAATTAGGTTTCATTTACAATGGTTTATATTTGCTGCAGGTTTCAGCATTAAAGGAAAGCATTTTCTAAGTTTCACTTGAAATTTTTTTTATGAGTGGTGCTGATTCTGTCTGTGACATTTAAAAAACAGTGAGCTGCTGAAATGGAAGAAATGATGCAAAGCTGTTGTTGTATTTCACTTCCAGAGAAGTGTAGATTAAGAATTGCAGATGTTTCTAAACTTTAAGGTAGAACTGAGCAAACTGGCAGAGTTTTGCTGTTGTTCTGCCCAGTAGGTTCATTCTTCCCTTTGGTTCATCATGGGCCAGATGTCTACTGTTGGTTATGCCAGTGAAATCAGTGGGGCTACATGGTTGTTACTGAGGGCAGGATTTGGCTGAATACAGCCTTTAAGCACATTATGAAATTTGCTTCAGCCCCAAAGTATGCCACTGACACAGTGGGAAATACAAACTGCTGTAAGCGTAGGAGTGAACAGGATTGCCAAAAAGAAAGAGAAAAAAGTCTCAGGCCAAATTTCTCTTTGGCAAATATCCACCAAAGTCGTCAAGAGTTCTATCAGGATTGAACTTGGCCAACTGAGATTAATTAATTAATATTTGTACCATCTGAAGATTAATAATGTAAATGCTAAGTATTATTGAAACTTCTGCTTCCAAGATTGTCTTTCGTTTGATGTATGTGAAACTAGCCCAAAGCTGGATTTGTCTTTATTTTACGAGAGACTGGTTGAGAGAAGAGGGTAAAGTGTAAAACACAGAAATAAATCTGACAGTAGGCACTATTGCCTTCTTTCTTTTAGCTGGAGGCCTCAAGGAAGCACAATACCTAATCTTATGGGATACCTCAGCAAATCCTATCTTAAAAAAAGACAGACAAATCCCCTGACCAGTTAGTTACTAACGAGATTATGTCCAGAGGCACTGACTGAGCTGGGCGCACTAGTAGACTGTTACCTTATCCGTGTCAGTCAGTGACTTCAGAAGGACTCAGTAGTCTGAGTCATTACATTTGATTGCCATCAGGTGCAAGAATTTATTTGGGCCCCAAATTCAGTAGGATCTGTAAAGCGTGTATGTAGAGACTGAGGAGCTTGGTTTTGGTTCCTAATTTTGCGATCTTGGTCCCGATCTTTTGTGTCCTGATTCAGTGCCTTAACAAGTGTATACCTATGCAATTCCTAGCCAGTGTTACAGAGGAATAAATCATTTCTAATGGGTTTCTGCAACTAGCTCTTTTATGGCAATCATGCTATTGATCAGTTTATCCAAGACTGGTATCTCTGAAGTATGCTGTTTTATTGCCTCAGATGCCAATATATGATTTGAGAAACAAGCTAAAGAGATGAGAACGCAGAACCAAAGAGACTGCAGAGAAGAGCAAGTAAGCAGCAGTCATAGCCTTGCTTATCAATCTTGCAGTGGCATAAGAAAGCTA
This sequence comes from Struthio camelus, assembly GCF_040807025.1. Taxonomy (NCBI): domain Eukaryota; kingdom Metazoa; phylum Chordata; class Aves; order Struthioniformes; family Struthionidae; genus Struthio; species Struthio camelus. The sequence continues at coordinate 32,402,264 of NC_090946.1, forward strand.
TTGAGCACAATAATCAAGTGAAGCATCTGATTCAGGAAGTCAGCCCTGCATTGCTAATTTCCGGAAACTGAGGTGGAAAACCAGGGAAAAGATCACTTTCTACATGCTCTATTCTTCATACTCTTTTGCTAAGCATCTTCCTGTGGCAACTGCTGGGGACAGGATTTGGGGCTAGTTGCAGCCTTGGTCTGACCCAGAATGTTCATTATGTTCATAGGAGATACTATCACTGTCCTCCTCTGCTAATATCCACAGGAACAGAATCATATATCTAAAAACATGTTGTACAATTAAATAAGAACACAAGCTTTGAGGATCAGAATAAACACTAATAGTTTGCGGACCTGGATTTAGAATGAAAAAATGTTTTTTCAGAGCAGTCTCTGACGTTAAGCCCCCTCCCTGAAGTTTATTGCATGAGCCAAGAAAGAGAGCCCATTCTTTCTTACAATACCCTTTCAGCTACTTTGATGCTAAAAATAAAAAATGTTTGATAGCTATCCAAGCGAAGAAGGTAAAAACAGTAATTTCCAGCTTTTCTAAACCTCTTTGGCTATATGCATATGACAAAAATACAGTCACCAGCAGATGAAGTCAGATTGTTTTTTCCTGCTTGGTATGCCTAAACTCCCTTTCACTTCTAAGCCTGGACGGTCAGAAATACTATGTCTGCTAAAGAATTAACTGAAAATGCCTGCCCATTAATAAACTGGCAAAGCAGCACTAGGCTGTTCAGTAGAGATAATGCCTATTGCTTATAGTTACTAAAGTTTATGGTTTGGCGAAATTTATTCTGTAGCTGCCAGAAGAGTGCCTAGCCTGAGGACAATAGCAAGAATTCTTTTCTTACGGTTGCTAGCCATAGGTTACCCTTTTAAGATAAAGTTGGGGAAAAATCTCATGTAGGTGTTTAGTCATTGATTTATAAAAGTGCTTCTTCTCATGATCTAATTTTGCAGGACCAGTGGCAAGGTTGAAATGGACTTGAAAAGTAGAGCTAGCAGTGATTCTCATTGCTGTGATATGATGTGGGAATTATAAGCAATTAAACCAAGTTGAAATTTTTGTGTTGGAACTGTTTCTCTTGTCAGACTTTGGGAAAAAAAAGAATCCTTTTAAATGGAAATGCATTTAGAATTTTGTTGGAAAGGAATTCTAAAAATGAAAGTTTTGCACGAACCTGCATTCAACTCATACAGGGCTGCAAAAGAGTTAAAAGTTCTTCTGTGTCTTGTCTCGTTACTCCCTATGGACAAAACTCCTCAGGAGGTGTAATTTTTAAAAGACATGCATCCAAGGGTCACTGCACCACTGTCATGCGCTGTCTCCCCTAGTCAGATGCGGAGATGGCAGTATGTGGAGGAGGGTGAAGTCCCCTCCCAGTGCCCAGCGCAAAGGAGACTGCAGGCATAATGCACTGCAGGGGTATCTCCACAGTCTCTGAAATGTCAACATTTGTTTCTGAGGAAAAAAATGTTAGAATTTTCTCTGGAGGAAAAAAGCCCAACAAACTTCCTATTTTCCAGCCAGCTCTATTTTAACAGTTTCAACTTTTAACAGTTTCTTTTAAATAATTGCTTTTGTTAATATGATCAGTGATCTTGCTGTACGGAAAAATAAGCCATACTTGTACAGCAGACAGGCGTTGTACGTGCTTCTCTTGCTGACAGGCAAATCTCCGGTTACTCTAGACTTAGGCTATTCCTGCCAGCTGAGTGCTGGCTGCTGCACTGAGTTCTTGATGGATCAGTGATGATAAATAACTTGTGCTGGCTAGGACAGAGGCCATCACATTTATTTTTCCTTGTGATTGAGTAAAAATTTGCACCAAAGTCTTTGGGAATGAAGCGTTCATGTATCCACTGTGCTACTCAGACCCCTGTTTCCAAATCCTGTGTCAGTAGCAAAAAGTGTAGTGAATTTAGTGACTGGTAAACACATTTCTCATTTCAAAAAGATTTTGTAGGGTCTGATCCTTTCTGTGGAAATATAGTGAGCCTTGGAACAAACACATTAATATGGAAAAATGTGAGTACATTCCAGAAATATCTAATTGCTGCTGATAAATGCTATTTGCCTCTTGTATGCTTTATTATGGCAGATTCCTCCTTAAAGTTGAGAAGAGCTGAACTCTTTATATTGGCCAAATACAAAGCCTTGGATGTTTAATAGCTCAGCTGTTAAAGACGATAAACAAAGAGAAAATAAAAGAGTGTCTTGCTCTTGCATGAAGAAGATTGAGACAATTTGGACAACATTTTAAAAAGATTTAGGTTGTAAAATGAAAAAAGAATACAAAGCACTGATGAGGAGAAGAGGTCTTTCAGCCACCTTACTAAGGTACTCTGAGTTGATCTTCTGACAAACCTGACTCTCTCCATTGATTATAAAGGAAATACAGGAAGACTAGCATCTAAATGGGGCAGAGTTAGGTACATTGTGTGCTCCTCCTTGCTGCCAGCGCCACTTCCTTTTTCAGACTGAGAAGTTCCTTTTTCAGGCTGTTCACTTCAGTCACAGACTAACTGGCTTTTGAAAGTGAAATTTAGATGTCTAGGTTATTTGGATGCCTAAGTTACTGTTTTCTTTACTTTGACCGAGCCTGTTTTGTTCCAAGGGCCCTCTGAAAGATTAGAGGATTAAAACAAGTCATTGCACTGACTAATTAAGAAGTCAGTGATTCTCTAATCGCTGTGAGTCTTCCCTCTGAGGCAGCGCTCAGGCTGGCTGAAGCGTTGAGGAGGCTGAACTGGCACTACTCGCCCCCGCCACGGGGTGATGTGGCAGGGCATCCACAGCTGGGACTTCGAGGCCCTGGGTGCAGCATTAACTCGCTGCTGAGCAGCCGACATGCAAATTCACACCCTCAGGATAACTTGCTTGCATGCCCTGTGCTGAATCATAATTTAATTCCTGCTCTGATCCGCTGGTGGTGATGTTTGGACTGGCTTGCTAGGTGCCAGAAAAGCCTGCTTGCACGACTTCACACGTGTTACTAGAACTCCCTGCACGAGATGCAGAAAAGAAGAAACTGTCTCCTGGTAGAAGGAGTTAATTCAGATGCCTGCCTGTTTGATAGCTTCTGGGGGCGAAAGTTACTCACCTGTTGTTGCCAGATGGAAAAAATGCAAAAGCGCTGTGAGAGGGAGCAGTTAGTGAGAGGATGGTGTAATTTTCCAAAGACAGATCGGGAGTCTGAACCTCCTAGTGATATTTTGATTTAATCTATTCTAGATATGTGAAAGTAGCTCATGTAATTAAGGACGGTCAGGTGGAAATGTGGGTTCAAACCCTGATACAGAGGAGGGAGCTGAATCTGTCTCCTACCTGCTGGATGGATGACAGCTCATATGTCTGTAATCTAAGCCATGGGTAAGGGGATCTCTTCCAAAAGTTTAGTGCATCTTTCACTGCACGACGGCACTTATAAGAAGAGTAAAAAATGTTTATTTATATTTTCAAACAATTTTAAGTTTGTGTGTGGGCAGGGTGGGAAGCTGCTTTTTTGTTTTAATAGCAGGAACGGGAAGAAAATGTGATTTGGATCAAGCTGATTTTGAACTGACTACTTTTCTCTCTCTAAATTTGGCTGCTGAAAGAAAACAAAACAGAATATTACACGGAAGAAACTAGTAGGGTTCTCTTCATTGGAATAGCCTTTTATGGTATCAGAAGAGCCCTCCTGCCATGGTTGTTATCTTTGTGAGGTTAGATTTTACAAATGTACGCAGAAAAGCTATTACTAACCTGGATTAAAGGCACGTAGTAAACTGTCCCTGGTAATGAGGAAATTATATGGATGAAGAAATGCTCCAGAGTTTGTGAGCTAACTAAAATTTGCCTGAGAGGCTTCTTCCTCATCAGCAGTCTGAATGTGCACTCTCAGCTTGTGATAAAGAACAAACCTCACAAGGGAAAACTGAAAAAAAATGGTACCACTACCTAATGGCATATACAAAACCCTGTAGTTTTTGGACTGAGCAGCAAGAGCAAGATAGAAATATTGTTCAAATATAGAATAGTTCAAAACAGAAATATTGTACTGTAATCCAGTTTTCATCGAATTTTAAAACAAAAAGTAAAAAGAATTTGATTGTTTTCATAATCAGCTCCAAACAGTGTCACAGGTCATAAAAGGAGCAGTCAATCAATCAGCTGATTTCTATGTCTGTTATAACAGCATCCCCAGTTATATTAAATAACAAGTTTCACCAATCTGTGCATATTTTTCAATTTCTTTCTGAAATCCTGAGAGCAAACTTGTTTTAAGTCTTCCCTCCGCACCCCCCTGACCTAGTTTACTGCACTTATTCAGGAAATGATCTCTAAAGCTTGAACACTATTTACATTATCAAGGTTTACTTATCTTTTCTTTTTTCCATTGAAACACTAAGCAGCTCTTACATCAATGTAGGTGTGTTTGAGAATTATGAGAGCCTTCAATTCTCATACCAAACTACACCCACACAAGTCAATTCCAGTTCCAATGACTAAAGGTCATGTGAATGGCAAAAAATAACAGGTAAAAACCTAATTTTACTATTAAGAGTAAGTGGATTTGCAGTTATGGTTTATTAGTAGAAGAATTAATGCCACAAGCAGTAAATCCTTTCCCTACCTTACATTTGTTGGTGTTTTTTCCCACTACTGCTGTTATTATTATTATTATTAAAAATTATTCTAATGGAAAAATAAAAACATAATGTTTGCAAGCAAAGTCTTAGTGGAAGAGTATGCCCATTTGCCTTTAAACACACCACTGATGATCAGGAGTGGAGGTGGACTAGCTCTTTGCCAAGGGATAGGTAACATTCACTATCTGATTACTTCCATAGGCCTTGCTAATAGCAAACTTCCAAATGGTGGGAACTGCCAGGTTCCCTGAGGCTGATGGCCTTCTGTACATGCATTATATCTTTCCCACCATGGCATATTCATATTTGTTAGGTTTAACTGAATTCTCATATTAATTTAGTGGTTCCCATTCTTAACAGTGGTGTTTGCCTTCTTTCAATCAGACATTCCCCAGGACAGTGGTCTCTCTCATTCACTCTTCTCTACTATACCTGTTTTTATCAGAGTTTAATGTATGCTGCCCACCTGAGTGATTTGTTAATCTGTAGACTCTGAAAAGCAAAGTGACAAAGACTATACAAAGACTATATTCTGTAAGGTCTCAGAGAGACATTGTCATCCTTTGAGATTTTCACAGGAGATGCAGCCTGTCAGTGGTATGTGATTCCTTTGTTTGCTGTGAGGTGTGGGCCACTAGCCTTCGGTATGCCCCTCAACATTACCTTTTGCTGCTGTACAAAGTGTTTCACCAGGTGGGAAGTCTAGTTGCAGTTGCTGGGGGCAATGTGAAGCATCTTTCAGGAATTCAGGAACAAAATCTGGTTGGTCTGCATGGTGTTTACAAGAGATGGCTTCATTTTCCTTTGGGAAAATACCCTGTGTCAAGGGACTTGGCTAGTCATGCAGGCAACTTTAATAATGGTAGAGAGTGAATTTAAAGAATGGGAGCTACTGACAGAGAATTGCATGTGAGGACACTCCTGTAATAAAAGCCTTGCTTCTCTTTGGATTAACCTCTTGATAAGACAAGACCTAAGATTCTGATAGTTAGAAACATGCAAACGCTTAAAAAGTATCTTCAGGATACTGAAGTCTTGCTTCCTTTTGTCTCTCTGTTTCGTTTGTGTTTGGATGTGTATCGAACAGAAGTTAGTGACATACAGGATGGTGAGATTGGTACTGTTTCCGTGTTTCCAACAAAGTGGTGTCTGACGCTTCTAGTGAGTGGTGTTCAGTTTTTCTGCAAATTTCAGCCATCAGACTTCAATTTTCTTTTCTAAAAGAAGGTAGGACTTGCTGTGATGAGGACTGTATGTAATTATCTGGACAAAATGAAGCTGTTCTGTAGCTCATCCTTATTATTAGTGACTGCTGCAAAGCTCAAAGGTCAGCCTTTTTTTTTTTTTTTTCCTGTCACAAGACTTGCAGTAGCTTAAGCTGTGTATTTAGGGTAATTGTGAGCAGGCTAGTGTCAAACTACCAGAAAGACTGAGCTTGTTTGACAAGGCGTTTGGTTTTCTCAGTTGCTTGTCTGCACAGTCTATCTGTCCTTTTAAATTTGTGCTGTCAAGACTCGGAGTATAGTTAATGCAGTTACAAATATTGCTGGGATTCTTGTTTGAATCCATTCTTCATTCTGTTAAATATATAAGGTTACTGAAATGCCCTGTCCATAACAGGGAGGCTAATCATTCAGACTGGCAACTTCAGGAAGAAACACACAGGATCTCAGGGTAAACACAGGGATAGCAGAGAGAAACTCGGAAAGAAGGACAGGAAATGAGGAAGATCCCTCCTCCTACCCGAAATTTGGCTGGAGCATATTTTTGCAGTGGATGTTGCAGACTATGACAATGATGGTTTTAACAAAAGAGCAAAACAGAAAGTGAACAACTGAAAGTGTAAGGCTACATAAAGCCATATATCTCACAGTGAGATCTGAAACTAGCATTAGTTTGCAGCATGGTTTGTTTAGTACGTATATATCTCTTTGCGTTGAATGAGTTTTGATATCTTCGCTTCCAATAGAAGAGAGAGTTCAGATCCTGTCTGCGGCCTTTGTAATGTATATTTTCTATGTATAGCTGCGTTTTGTTGTGCCTGAACAACGTCTTATCTTGAGCAGTTAGATACAAAGCTCAGTCCTAATTTCCAGTACAGTTCTCTCGGCCGCCTACCATGTTTATCTGGACTTCCTTGGTGGTCCTGTCTGTGCTGGTGGCATGGAAAATGATAGCTCCCCAATGGCTGCCAAATCCACTGCCCTGATCTCAACTGGTGTGGTGCTACCAGTAACTCTCTCTCTCTCCTACGGCCCTATGACATCAGGGTTAAGTTGTTGTTTTGAAAGAAAACAAAATTTACTAAATTTTTGGTTGGGACAGACGCACAAAGCTGCCTTCAATTAGATAATCAGTAGCATTAATAAATAATAACATGTTTATTGTTATTATTAACACAAGGCTTGATGATATTTTCCCAGATAGCAGGGAAAAACAGTCCTTTCCACTGCAAAAATTAGTGGGTTAGGTTCCATGGCTTTCCTTACATAGGACATCAGGCTGAAAAATCACACTCGTCCCTCCTGATCTGTGGCTATCTTTCAGTACTTTACCCTTTGTAGACCCAACTAATTAGGTAGGTAGCTCTCGGAATAGCGGTGAGTCACGGCCTGGGTAGCAAAAGGAGCAACAGTAATGCCATAGTTTGCAGTTTTGTTCCAATGCAGTAGAAAAAAATTTAGTGCCCGATAATATGACAGCAAACTCCAGTGGAGAATGCGATTGATTACCAGGCTAGGATTTTTCCTTCAACACATACAAGTTTCAGTTTCGAGATGTTTTTCCCTCTGGCAAAATTATCTGATGCCTTCCACTCATACTCCAGAAAGCCCACAAAGGAGCAGGCAGCCTTTCTTGAGACTCTTCAGATATCTCAATGAATGCGGTAATGCAGTAAGTGTTTGCTTCATAATTTGTAAGACCTAAATAGTAGGTCTTTAAGTAGTAGGAAGAACCAGGGCAAAATAATTAAGATGCAAGGCTTTGTGTCCATTTCAGATGAAAGCAGTGATCACTTTGCAACATTTGGTGGTGATTTTGTTTCACGCCTTAGATGGAGCTTTGTCTGCAAGAAGCGGCTACGTTTGCACAGCTAGAGAGGAATTTGTTGTGTGGAGATGGAATCCACAACAGAAGGGTTATTTTTGTTCAGATATGGACCAAAGGAAAGTGATAAATCTAAATTAAAGTCACTGATGCAGGCAGATTTCCATATTGTGTACGACAGAAGATTAAAATGCTATATGCTGGCATAATTTTTCAGAGCAATTTCTGCTTGAAGCTTCAGTGAAATGAGAAACAAAGCAGAGATATATTAGAATTTTACTGTGGGGGTTGAATTGTTATTTTCAATGAGCAGTGGTGAAACCCCCACTGTGGATTCAGTATGGTTTAGAGTCCTGTTATTACTGTTCACAGTGATTTAAAAAACAGCATGTTTAATACACTTTTGAATTATGTAAATGCTTCTGTTTCATATAATGAGGAATAAGATCGTTAACAATAGATTAATTTCTTGTTTGTTGCTCAAATGAGTTGTTTTGGTCCCTAAAATTGAATGTTAATGTGAATCACTGTCTCCACAGCACTGCTAATAAAGGTTGCTTTCAGAGGGATTTATTTTAGGGTTTGATTTTCTTTTTCTTTAATCTTTTATTGTTTTATAATGGAACCCACACCTGAGTCTTCTAGTGGACCAAGCAAATATAGCTGTCTTCTAGCATGTGCTTCAGCAGCTGCAATGTGCTGGCTCATAGCAGAGCAGCTTTGTGTCTCAGGTCTTTGGATTAAGTTCAATTGCTCCCACTTTGTATTTTTTCCTGCCTATGTGAATAGGAGTTAGACATAGTAAAGCACCATTAGTTCCAGACTAATAAATGTAATGATGAGAAGAAAACTATATAAAGAAGTGCATCCACTAAGCTCTTCTTAGACCCAACTTAGGTGAAGATTTGGCCTCTTTTTCGTTCAGGAACTATATGAAGCTACTGAATACCCTAGAATATGCTTAGATCATCCTCTTAGTTAACCTGATGAACTGAGAAACATTCCAGTGAGGTCAGTAGAGAGACTCTTGAATTAAAGTCATGTAAGCTAATATCTAGCCCACAAAATAGGTAGGGACCTAGTTACCTTCTTGAAAAAGAAACAAAAACAAAAAAACCTGTAACGTCTATAAGTGCTAGTAAGAGCAAATTGAATGTATTCATCAAAGTCACAAAAACTGAGCTGGCATTTTAAACCTGCTGTATTTTTATGTGCAAATGAAAACTGAATGTACAACAATCACAGTATAGCTATCTGTTTCTGTTTGGAAAAATCTCCGCTCAAAACCTTTGGCATTTGTCTGAATGCCTCTCTTAAGAAGTTTGATCCCAGTTATCCAGGCGCAGGTGACCAACACTGAGAAATTCATTGTAGCTAGCCTTAATGTGCCCCCACAGTCTTCCAAAGTGATGATGTTTTGTGTTGCTGGGTGCCTTATATCTTCTTCATAGATGAATCATTACATGAGTTGATGCTTCAAAGTTCCTTATTTAAACAATCTTATCTGTCTATCTTTCTACCTACCTCTCTGAGATCGCTTTTTGGATGGAGAGCATACTGTGATATGAATCTGACAGAGACATAAAAAAATTGTCTTTCATGTTTTAGTTTCTTAGTGTTTTGGGTGTCTCATAAGTACTGAACTACTAGAAACTAATGAAATCATTGGATTAAGGGAGTCACCACTGAAATATCCTAACAAAGGCCATTGCCAAAACAATGTAAGCTAATTAGCCCTAATCCTGGGAGGATATTTAGATACAGATTCCTTTTTACCAACAGGTACATCTATATGTTCAACAAATAGTTAAACTTTGGCTCATTGATACTTTTCCTGATTGACAGAGAACAGTAGTAAAAGAAGCCACCTCTGGAACCTACTTTACTCCAAGAAGTTTCAGTAAAGAGTACAAGGTGTCTAGGAATCTGGCTCATATTGCTCTGTCTGCTAAAGGTCAAAAGCCTGGCAGCATTATCATATGCTGTGATGGCAGAAGCCCAGTGGTGGAACAGCAAGGGTCAGCAGATGAAAGAAATGTTGTGAGAGTCACTGACTGATTAAGCAGTCTGTCATCAATAATTGATTTGAACAGAGTGGGATAGTAAAAATGTGTGCGAGAGAAATAAAAGTTAAGTCGAAGCTGAACGTGTACCCTGCACCTAGTTTTATTTATAAAATAGGGAAATACTGCGCTGTAATTCTGATGTCTTACTTTGTGCATATGGGTAGGGAGCAGTTGCTTCTATTTCCATTTGGAAAATGGACATTGGACTCTCAATGTACTTACCAAGTTGGACTTAAATAAGCAGAGAAGGCCAAGTCAGTAACAGTATAAGCAAATAGACCTCAATTACGTCAACCAAGATGTGGCTATTTACTTGAGAACTGATTTTGGCTAACGTATTGTGCTCAATATATTGCATTATGGAATGGTTGGACTGTGCTGCACATTACTCCTCTGGAGTATGTGTGATGAAAATATTCATGCAAAATATAAAAACAAAAGTGATTCAGTTGTGTCGTGGAAAGACTCGACATTGCAGAATTCTAAATGGCTTCATGTGCAACTTAGCCAAAACTTGCTGTCACGTAGTAAGCTCCCACAATGACAGCACAGCCTACACCATCAAAAAGCACTTTAAACTGGTATAGCTTATGTGAAGTCCCAAAGTGACATAAGCTACTTCAGCAAAATAGTTCTATGTTTCTATAATGGCATTTGGGGCTTTTGTCAGTATGGAAAATCTGGATTCAAAAATCGTGCCACTAGACGGTTAGTTCTATACCAACAAAAGCTTCTACAGTTAACCTGGTCTCTTTAAAAACAGCCAGTTCTGCAGTGAGGTTATAACCATATGGGAATGAACCTGTAGGTACTTTCCAGCAATTTGTAGGGTTGAGAAATGAGTGGAGCAGAGGTTTTTTCACTCAGCCTCATTTAAAGCATGTGGGATATCAGTATCCATATGGAGTGTTTCATGATTGATCATTGTGGAGAGGTGTCTCTGTGGAAGATGTTTCATTTAGCCCAGGACTGAAAAACAAAGGATAAGTTGCTGCCACACTAATCAAAAACACAGATAGTCTGCTGTTCATATGTGTCAGTTGTTGCTGCACTGTAATGTAAATGTACTTATAGATGAGAAAAATAATTATAGGCAACTATTCTGCAGAAAGCTTATAGGAATATGGGCTCTCTAAGGGGACACTTTCATGGGCATAAACAGCCTTTCACATACTTACTCTGGCAGGCAAGGTCTTCTTTGTACTTGCTGTTGGTTTATGCATCAGATCATAACGCCTGAATCCAAAAAGTGCCAAGCAGAAAGCAAGACTGCGGTCAAGGGTTGAGGAAGGTCCACGGAAAATGAAAACGCTAGGTGTTTTTGTCTGTTGTAGTAATAAGAGACTAGAGACAAACACATAAACTGCCTTGAATCTCAGAGAAGCAGATTTATTTATAAAGATAAACAAGATAGATATAGCTAAATGTGTATTGCCACTCCAGTTAGCTTCCGAAAGGCTCTAAGTGACAGGAAAGAGTGAGCACTGCCACTGCAAAATATTTGTAGAGAAATAGCTGCTTCTGTAGGCTGTATGGTGTGCAGCTGTGGGTAGATTACACCTTGGGATGAATCAGCAGTGACAAGGTTCTGATTGTTTCTGTTCATCAAAGTTTTCAATATATATTTGTAAAATTATCTTTTAATACCCAGGCTGTTGCCAAACTTTGGTTCGAATCATTGCAGTGTGAATAGATCCTTCTAGAGCCACTGTTACAGTAAGAATTTGTACCCTCTCATTTCTCCTGCGGTTTTAATAGTTTATTCTCGCTTCTTGTCCCAAATACTGTGGCTGTTGCCCTGGAGTGTTGAAGAGTTTCCACTCTTCATTCCAGAGTTCAGTGCAGATTAATGTAAAATACTAATAGTAATTTGACACTAACAGGAAATTTATGCCAATTGAATATGCACTGCACAGAAAGTCTGTGGAAGTGTTGTGACTACTGTGCCTTTCCAATATCAGATTTAATAATCTTGTGCAAGTCCCCATTTTGCACATGCTTGGTAGATCTGACATGGCCTAGAACTATTGGATTCACTGCATGCTCACTGTGGGGCTGGTTGCAAATTTGGATGCTTTGCAGTCTTAGCTGGAGCTGGTGCTGTGACTTGGTATGCCATACAGACATATAAAATTCGCATGTACTACTTGACCAGTCTTCCTGGGCAGAAATAATAAAATAATCAGAGAAACTCATTATGATATCCTTGGTCATTTTTCCAGGCTATAGCACCACGTGCCATATTGACGAATACCTTACTATTAGATGATATTAGAAGAAGTGCAGAAGGGTCTTACCAGACTGACTGGACAATAAAATGATCAGTTTAATTCAGTGTTGATAAACACATCAACACATGGGGAAAACCAATCCTAACTTCAGATAGAAAATGATGGGCTCTGAGCTGACCACATACACTCGGGAGCAGAATTTGGGCCTTCTGATAAGTAGTTTCGTGAAAAGGAGCCCAGTGTGTGAAAGCAGGCAAAAGATCAAATTGCATGTTAGGACAGAATAGGAAAGGAATGGAGAAAGAAACAGAGAGCACCATTATGTCACTATTAAATCCCTACTTCAACCAGAACTTAAATACTGCGTGCAGTGCTGATCCCTTTATCACCCCTTATCCCCTTCCACCGCCAATTACAAAAGGTTCTAGAAAAGACAACAAGACTGATGAAAGCTCTGATCAAGGAGTCACTGAGCTGCCTGGGATTCCTCGGTTCAGGAAAGAAAAGTGCAAGGCCAGCTGTGGTAGAAGTCTGCACATCATGAGTGGCATGGAAAGGTCACCGTACTGGTCACTGTCTCTTATGGGACAAGTATTAGGGACTCTTACAAACGGAGTCAGTAGGAGCCACGTTCAGGGCAATGGTAGAGCTCTGGAACTTCCTGCCAGCAGATGCTTCGGATGCAAAAAGTCTACGTGGCTTTAAGGGGAGAGGGGGCAAAAACCTGAAAGGGGGAAACCTACTGAATGTTGCTTAACAGCCACCCTGAGCTCAGGAAATATTTGAGCTTGAAATAATTATAAACTGGGAAAGTGTCATATATGTTTGTCCCTATTTTTAATTTAAACATGAGGGTCTGCTTATAACCATTGTTGAAGACAGGATGCTGAACCGAGCGGCTGTTTTGAAGCTCTTGTATGCCTATCTGTTATAATTAAGGTATTGGCAAGATATTTTAACCCCTAGTGTCTGAAACTTTGATATTTTTCTTACTTAGTCTTCCAGTGCCCAAATTCTATGCTGATATTTCCAGACTTCTTCCAGATTATCTTGTTAGTGGGATCTGCAGAATTTAATGCGATATATTGTGATTGGAACAGGACTTTTGATAAAAAACCTCAAGAAGTCCTTGTTTTTTTTTTCTCTTGAAGTATTAGCATGAAAATGACTGTGTCTTTCTCTGTTTCTGTCTGTTAGTGGCAATAAGTTCCCAAATATGCTAAAAAGAAACATGGACTTTCTGTATTGGCTATTATTCATGCATTGCTTTGCTACTCATGCCTGTACATCTGTCTTAAACTACTTTTCTCTGGATGTATAAACCTCAGTTTTCCAAGCTAAATCTAAGTTATTTTTATCATAAATACTTCCACTGGTTTTGCTTTTATTTCATCTGGGGCTTCTTTAACTTTTCATGAAGGCTAAATAACACTATCAGTTGGGAGTTTTAGGAGCAAAATCTTGATTTGTGTTATGTGTGATACAAAGGCAGTGGAAGTCTTACATCCCTATCTTTACTAGAATGCAAGACAAACACTTTAATACTTCCTTATTATGATGCTTAGTAGTAAGTGTTGCTGTTAAGTCATCAGCTAATTTCTGATTCTGCGAAAGCAGCATGTTTTGGGCAGAAATTTTCCAGGCTTAGGTTTGTTACAAAGTAAATTGTTTGCTGAATAAAAAGGATTTTAGCAGATAGACAGCTGAAAGGGCTGAAATTCAAAAGTTGTGGTTTGCATGGAAATTGTCCTTATTGTAGAGATGTCTGTAGGTTTTTTGTTTTGGCCTTTAGCTTCAGTTGTCTCCCTTGCACTGCAGCAGCCATCTTGTTTAGTCTTTGCTATTAGAAAACAATCAGCAAACCAGTGTTGCCAAGTACAAAATGCATCTTATTTTTAAAGTTCAGCTGTTTTTTTCTTATATGAAGAATTTTAGAGAAAGGCTGCTACATGATACCTTTCAAATATGGCCACCTCTGCCAAAACTAATGAAAGGAGTGTTTTGGCCAGACATTACTGTTGCTGCCCTTTCAAGTCCCACCATTGCCAGACCTTCAGGGCTAAAATGGCACAATTTTCTGCCTTCATATTTAACAGGCCATCTGGCACAGAAGAGAAACCTTACATTTGTCTAGGTGCACAAGAGAAGCAGGTGCATATATAACAATGCAGAGAACTCACTAGGAGGAGCCAGGATGTCTGTAATTTCCAATATTGTCCTAAAAGCCCTCCAAGTAGACCTGAGAAATAGCCACAAACTGGATGGATTTAAAGCAATGGTGAAAAAGAACCATTCTCATGGAAATGCAGTGACCACTGGATCTTCTTCAAGAATGACCTGCTACGGAAGAGATTTAGCAGGTTATATGAGAGCAAGAAACAGAAGCCGTGCGAGAACAGAGCTGTTGTCTGTGCGAGAAACTAAGCACAGCTGAGGAGTGGAAGGAAGCTGGAGATGAATATAAAGAGGGGTACAAGCCCCATCAAGGAGGTATCCGTGTCAGGTTGTAGGCTGAATATTTGGCAGATAGGAATTAGTAAAAATTAAGGTATTCAAATTCTGCTGGGGCTGGACATGTTTATTTGAAATAACCCCTGTCCTAAGCCTTCCTATAAAACAGGCTTTTAGAAGGGTTGCTGAAGTTGATTAACTTTGTTCCCTGGCCTAGTTTTGCTTTTCATGCTTGTTCTGGTTTTAGTCAGGGCGTATGCAAGAGTTGTCAGGTAGGCTGGTTTTGTGATGCACAACAAAATACGAGAGAATGCCAATGGAAACCTTTGGCTAGATTTTGTTAAAAATGTATTTGTGCAAATTCAAGTGACTAGCCTGATGAGTCTAATTCCTCATTCATTTTGGATACACCAGTCTAGCTTTGCGTAACACTAGAATCTGGGAGTGGTACTGAGTAGTTCCAGTCAAACTCAGTTGTCACAAGCTGGCCTGTGACATCTGTGTCCTTGTTGTCATAGAACGAATGGTAGTTTTTAGCTGGCAAGGTAGACCAAAAGGTGGTAGAGTATGTTTTTAACTAAATAGGGGTTTTTGAAGAGCACCATTCTCTGTTCCTGCCTCTCCTCTACAGCTTATTTTAGGGAGTCAGTATTTTTAAGCTGGCAAAGACATGCTTTTTCTTTATTGCCAAACTGGGGAAATGACTTCGAAGAGAAAAGAGATGGGGGGTTATTTTGGTGTGCACCCCTTCTACTACTGTTTTTTTTTCCTCACTACACATCTTTTTACTTGATACACAAAATTACTGGATTTGGTAGAAAACATGCTCAGAAGTCTTTTTTGCAGCTTTTGTGAGTGAAAGTGCAATCCAGCTGCTGGCAAATCATAACCTCATTGTTTTGGCACTGCTGTTTCATTTACTTTTTTTTCTTTTATACAAACTTGTTTGCTCAGGTATTGGAATTCAGAGTTTTTCCTTCTTTTTAGAAATTCACACCCTTTCTGGCAAGGTTGGAACTGTTTTTATTGCTAACAATTATACCTACAGGTAAAATAAATACTTTCCCACGGATGCACTGGAATCCGGTATGGTTATAAGCTGATGTAGCTGTAGGAGTTGAGTTGTACAACTAGTATTTCTGCTGTTCTGTCTGTTCACTCTGACTATCCTTAAAGACACAGGGCCTGAATCTGCTCTTGCTCTTGAGTAATCAAAGCAGTTCTTTTTAAAGGTAGCAAGGATTCATCCAGGCAGAACAAGTGTGGGTGAGAAGAGAACCAAATGACTTGTGCAGAAAAGACCTCTGAGAGCGACCTAACATGGAGGTGATTTTGCAACACAAATATTGCTGTGGCCTTTAAGTACATAATTCTCATGGCATAGTTCTATAGTGTGTGCACAAAAATGACACTGAAAGAACATTTTAAAGTCGCAAAGTAAGCCATGGAAAAGTTAGGAAATGCCATAATTAAGGTTGTCTGTGCAATTCATTATGATTCATTTTTAAATTATCTGATCACATACTATTTTTTCCGCAGAGCCCTCTGCCTCTGTGCACAGGATGTTCAGTGCTCACTTAACGAGCAGCTATTCAGTAGTTTGTTTTATCTGCATTGTTCCATGTGTGGCCCAAGGCCTTATTTACTGCATACTATTAAATCCTGTTTTGAGGGCTAAATCCATAAAAAGACTTTGGCCTGGTGACCTTGAGTGCTAAAGTATCTAACTTTTAGGCCCCCTGCTGTCTAGTGTTGAGAGGTAGAGTTTATGACCCAGGTGTGCTGTTGCAGCTGCATTGCTACCAGAGCGGGCTAGTTCTCCAGTCTTGGGTGGATGTGCCAGTCCTACTCACCACTAGCACAGGTGACTTTAGAAAGTAATCTCCATTCTGTGCATCAACCTACTGTTACATAAAATTCAAATAAGCATCTCCTTTCATTACACAGTTAAACAGGAATCTAGGATTTGTGACTCATGCATCCTGCTTTCAGCAATGAAACTCATGTGCTGAACCACTTGGAAAAGTATTTCAGCAGTTGAGACCCAGTTTTCCTCTCTATAAAATGGAACTAATGACATGGGTCAACCCATGTCACAGAGGTGTTCTCTGGCCCCAGTGTTTAAAATTCCTTTGGAGTCTTGGATTTAAAGTGTTAAAGAAAGACAATGTATTCCTTTTGCATCCCAAACTGAAGGTCAGAGTTTTGTAAATAACCTCCTGTCACACTGCCTGAAATACATTTGCATTAAAACATTTATTGATTCACTTTGCCATAAGAAAGGGGTCTACTTCCAGTGCTCTTTCAATTGGTATCCTCCAGAACCATCCCAGAAGTCCCAGGAGCACATAAGAGATAACATGTTAAGAGAGAATTGCAAAGAGTGAAGCATGCCGTTTTACTCTCAATTCAGACTATGTCAAGATTATGTCCATGACCTAATAAAAAGGGCCATGGACCATTCTTTAGCCTGGAGATAAAGCACATTGCATGACTCACATCCATATGGCTAATCTCACTCTTCTCCGCTCCAAAAAACAAGATAGTTTTGGCCCTTAGAGCATGCCTTAGCAAATCTGGGAGACTAGTACTTGGTAAGAGCCCAAACCGTGTTTGGGAGTAAGGGTATGGACATACCAAATGGTATGTCCCAAAACCATGTTTTGGGACAATGGTATGGACAATTACAGGCCAGTCTTGAACCTACGCTCCAGTCATATTTAGTGTATCAGTACAGACATAACCTGGGAGGGGTGCAGCATGCTCAGCTTTCTACAAATGCATTTGTTACAATGAATGTAGGTAAAACGTTACAGTTTGCAATGTGTCAGTATTTTCCTCAGGGTAGTTTACATGAGCCTAGATCATGCTTCGAAATTCCTTCTGCTTAGAGCTCACTAGAAATACTATGATGTAATGACACTAAAACTACAAATTTTTGTGGGAATATACCAGTTCTGACATTTTATTCAGGAGAAATTTTGCAACACGGAATTAAATTTCTTGTAGAGGAGGAACAAAAGGTTCATCTCTGTCCCAGAATATTGCCAATTTGCCTATTTCAGATAGTGAAGGAGGGTCTGGAAGAAAATGGTAGAGCAAGAGGTTGAACCTGAATCTCTTACTATTCAGATGACATCCCAATGATGGGGTCATTTCCTCTATGTTTTCTGTTGTTATTTGGAGGTAGAGGTGGCAGGGATGGTGGTTTTCTTTTTCTGGAAAAAAAAAAAAGTTTGAGAGGTTACTGGAGTTTTTCCTTAATGGATTTTTCTGATCTTTTCAAGGGCAGCGAAACGCTTTGCTGCTTATTTCTACTCTGAGGTCCTGCTAGTGTGACCTCATGTTCATTTTCAGCTGAGAGCTGCATTGATTTTTCTCATTGATATATCATCTGAATTCAGAAGTGTGTAAATGGTACTTGAATTGTTCCTCCAATGTGAACTTATTGGAAATTTGCATTGCATTAACTAAAAATATTCTTACAAACATAGGCAGATGCACAAGTCAAATAGACCACACTTAATATGTGTAATGAAAACAGATCTCTGAGAAGCAGACTTGATTGTCCAAAAGGAGCAGACATTTATGGAAACAAAGCTTGCTTCCACCACTAAGGACCTGATTGCTCTTTAACTTAATCCCTGATGGGCCAACATATGGGAAACAAGCTACAGAGTGGGGAACAACCTCTATAACTTTCTGAGGTACAAACCTTGGATTAATGCAGATTGGAAATCTTGCATATTGTATGCTTAGCTGATCTCTAAAACAGGATAGATTTTTTTTAAAAACTAGCAAATAAACCGAAACCAAAAATCTATACTAAATATATTTCCAGCAGACAGGGCTCATAGCTGAATTAAGCTGTAGTCAACTCTTGTCATTTCTGGCTGAAGTGCTTTGCCTCTGATTCCTTCCATCAGACTGATCAGGAACTGGAATTCAGTGTCCACAAGTACTGACCATGCACGCTTTTCTGTTTTGTGTGCTGCTTGGTGAATCTGATTTGGGGGCCTGTGTTTAGCCTGAAGGAGAGACCCAGTGCTCACATACTTCCTGATCTTTATTCAAACCATTCTGAAGCTCTTTGGTTTACATAAATGCAGTGATTCAGCCTGAGTGGACCCTTGTTGAAGGCTATGACACAACTTGGGTTAACTTCAGAATCAGGCCTGCTGGCCAAACAGACTTTCTTGCTAGATTTATAATACTTCCTGCTTCTAGCTGGGCTGCAAATAGAACAAGAACAGCCTTTCTCATAGTGTCTTGGCACTGCTCCTTCTAGAGGGAACCCAGAACAAACAGGAAACAATGAAAAATACCAAACTTCCATGAACTTCTAAAAAAATGCCATCTGCTTGTGGTTGATTTGGGTGGACTTTTTTTGAGTTGTTCCTTACTTTATTCATGCTGGTTAACTCTCCATTAACTTTCATTAAAGCATATATAAAGACTATATGAAACTGACTATAAGGACTAGATAAAATTCAAGTCTCCTTGGAAAGGTGATATTTTGGCACTCACTCTTCTTACGTTAATAAATCCTTTGCTGCTTTTTTTCAGTGTTTCATTTGCACTGTCACTGTATTTGTACTTGAATCCAACACTGAGTATCTTTCTAGCAAAGGGCTAAAACCATTCAAACATGTAGTCCCTTCACATCTGCCTTAGATTAATGGCAAAGAACATTAAAGTGACCTGCTGAAGACTGCAAAGGGGATAAAGGATCAGAAAATCAAGGACCCCCCCCAAATCTTCTGTCACCTTTAAATGGCATGATCTAAAATCCATTGGAACAAATAGATCTTTTTTCATTAACCTCATTAGCCTTCATGTAAAACTCTGAATACCATGAATGACTTTCCTCCTGTGAAACATAACTGCATACTTTTGGAATATGGGCAAAGCATTTAAAGCATGAACTGAAAACTGTTATGAAGTGCATCATAAATAGTTACAAAATAGAAAGTATAAGATTAAAAGTATGTTTAGCTTATCTGTTCTGTATTTTTTAAAAAATTGCTTGCTTCACTCTCATTTGCATGTTATTAGCAAAGACCAACAGCTGAACAGGTTAATCAATATCAGCTAAGACCCAAATAACTCAAGGTTGCAATCAGCTAGCACTAAAAATACTCTTCAATTCCCCACCTGATACAGAAGCCCATGTAAGCCAGCAGACTTTGTCTAATAATAAATACAGATGTTCAGAAATAGTCGTGAGCCCTGTATTTTCATTCACAAACCACATGCTTTTCTACTGACCATTTTGCTAAATATATAGATTTTCTTTTTTTATCTTTCTAAAGCTTTTGTGGCTCTGACTGATCACCAACTTGTTCCAATATAACCTACATGACAGCACTTCTCATTTTGGCAATAGGTCCATAATGACTGAGCTGTAAGGCTTCTTCCTTTGCTTCTGACATACAGCTCTGAGTGCGTGTGTGTGTGTATGTGTGTGTGTCTGCTTTCCTTACCACCACGATGGTGATAATGCTGAACTGAAGCAGGTGACAGGCTGGTCTATCTGAATAACAAGAGTTTCTTTTCTTTTTTTTTTTTTTTTTTGCAGCAGTTCTACCTGTACCTGTGATTCATTAACATCAATGAATAATAAAGTCAGGGGATGATCAGAGAGGTGAAGTTGAAGACTGTGGTAGAAAGTCAGAATTAGGGGGGACGGAGGTGGGCAGGAGCGTAAGTGTTTCGTTCCTGGAGCTGTTGTGGATCTGCAGTAGTAGGCCTGTGGCTTCAGCAGGGACAGTGGATATGATCAGGGTCTGAAAGATCGGGTCGTCTAACTGAAAACAGCCATCTTTTTCCTATATAGCAAAATTCATGTAGGTTACTTTTCTGTAATAAACCCATCCTGTACATTCTTTAAATGAAAGTCTGTCAGTCTTTATTTAAAGTCCTTCTTTATTTTATTTTAGAGCTTTGCATATCTTGGGAGGCCCCAGTACTCTTCCTCTTTTTGCCCTCCCCTAAAAACAAATAGAAATATTTATGTGTGAAATAAACCTTGTTAAAATAATTTAGCAGAGTCAAATAAATCCTAAGAGGTAATATTTTTTTTGCGAATGAGAGGAAATATGCAATAAAAATTGAATGCAAGAATAAGGACTTAGTTGTTTTTATTGTATTTTTCCTTCAAAATACCCACTTGCAAACAAATATTTGTCAAAAGGGCCACTATAGGCCAAGCACTGTTAACTCCATAATTACAGCTCTTGGGTGGCTGACGGCACTCTGCCTTGAGCCTCGTGTTTCACGGTGCACCCAAGGCACACAACAATGCGTACACTGTTGTGCCTTATTGCTCACTTGACATACAGTTTCCTGTATGAATCAACTGTTTCCTGTAGCTCTCCTTTCAGTTTAAATCCTGGTCTTCAAGTACCTCTTACCCTTCCTAGTTGCTCAAAAGGTAATATCAAAAGGAATTAATCTGCTATAAATTATAGGCTGAACATTTGCTTTATGTTATATTCTTAAGTGGGCAACAAACAGACACACTACAGAGGAACTGATATAAATGGACTGCTTTGTGATTATTACTCAAAAACAAAATGCATTTGTTTGGTTAGTTTTAAATTTTATGCAAAGTCATAGTGGAGGAAAGGTAACAAGAGATACACTGGTAACACTATGATAAAAAATACACGTTTTTGTTTTACAATAATAGGAGTAGAAATGAAGACTGTTATAGATGTATTGATGTAACAATAACATTCAGCTCTCCTTCGTAGCTGCTAATGGATTTCTTCTCCAGTATGACACTAAAGAAATTATTCTCCTTGCTTTAGCAAGATGAAAAGCCTGAGTTTCAGAAAGACGAGGAAACTATTTGTATTTTCTCTTATATAGATATAAATGAGTTAGATCAGCCTGCAAACCACTGGAACTAAAAGCAGGCTTAAACTGTTATACATGAGATAAGAAATACAGCCTTTTTCAGACAGTTATCCAGCTGCTTTTAAAGGTCTTCATCATCCCTTGGTATAAAGTAGGGTGAAGAGCCCTTACGGCAGCTGTATGGCAGCCGAGGAAACCCTTAGTGAGGTTCTTGGTATAAAGCAGAGGTTCCCAAACTGTGATATGCATACCATTGGTGGTAAACAAAACATTTCCAGATGGTAGATGAAGGCGGCTTCTTGATTCCTATGTGAAGTTGCTTGTAAAGCTATGGGGTAAGTATTTCTACACAGTTACTCAAAAGTTATTCTGTGCCTTTGTGCAGGCATTTACCCTGTGGCACAAGTCAGTTCCTGCCTGTAGTGGTTAACTCCAGTAATCAGCAGTGCGGCAATGCTGTTGTGAGCTGCAAGCGTCTCTACACTGGTAGCTGTTTTTCACTAGATACCAACTCACCTCAGGCCAGCGCTCTACCTGAAATTTCCTGCCTGATCCCTGTTCTTCCTCTCTGTATATCCGCTCAGTTCTCCTTTTCTTCATGTGAGGAAAGTTTTGTTTTATTTGTTTTATAAACCTAGGAGCCTATCAAAATAGTCTAGCTTACTCTTTTTACGTGAGAATCTAGGATGAAGGAAACAAGTGCTTTGTGAAATGCTTCTAATTAGTACCACTCTTACACTGAAAGCATATTGTGTCACGCTGCTGGGTAAGTAATATTTATTTGTCAAACAAATGAGAATATAAAATCAGTTCATTTTTGAATACCTTTTATTGGCAGCAGAAGGTACTTCATTTGAGAGAAGACTACTTACAATAGGTTTCTAGATATACATTTGTAGCTGCTTAAATGGAGTTGCTCAAGCTGTTTTTCCCATCGTTTTAACTGTCCGCAATCAATTTTCTGATACTGTACTAATTTAATGTTAATGAATTGTTGCAGTTATACTTTTCCTTCAGCAGTGAAATGGGCAATGCAGTTTTAATCTTTGGGGACTGAGAACATTCAGATGTTTAAAAGAAATATTGTCAGCGCTCATCTAAGAAGCAAGTGTAGTGAACTATTAACTGAAATGCATTTGTCTTTTTTAGTAATGCAGTGGCCTCTCTGTTATGCAGAAGTTGGCATATGATGCTCAAGGGGTGCACAACAAAATGCAGAATGTAGTGGGACAAATTATCTTTTGGTCAAAATGTTGCTCTTAACAAATCTTTTTTATGGAAAATATCGCTGGAACCTTAGTGATCAGCAGGATCTTTGTTTTATGGCTTGTTGGTACATGGCATCTGAAAAATGCAGATCTCCTGCACCACTGACTTTGGACCAAGTCTATAGAAAGATTGATGCTACCAGCTGTCATAGATTTTCTTTCATAGGATGCCTCCAACACAATTTTTATGCTGGGCCAGTTTGCCTGTTTTGATACTGGTAGATTCTTCGGCATCTAATCTTTTTAGAAAGTATAGCATATATTATTTTTTGGCCTACTCTCCCTTTAGTCTCTCATCAAAGCTGTGGGCCTAAATCAAAAGCCTTTTCTATTTCACAGCTTCCTGGTCCAGGTAAGTTCTTATACCGTCTTTTCTGCTGTCCTATCTGAGTGTTTCTCAGTAATGAGTGAAGCAACATGGCTAACGTCTGTCACGTGTGGTTTGTTCTCTCTCTCATCCTCCCTCCAGGGACTCTTTCCATTGACTTCAATGGGCTTTACATCAGGCTCTAAATTGGTCTGAAGACTTTGGGATGAGTGTGGGTTTTTTTTTTTCATTTTTTGTATTTGTGTACTGGCTTTGCCAGCAACCAGCAAGTGTTAAAGACAACTAGAAAAGAAAAAAAAAAAAAGGAGGGAATCGTTGCTAGGATTGGGGCTATTAGATGGGAAGACTTTTTTTATAACTTCTTGCAGCTGCAACAATTATTGCTGCTGCTGTAGTACTGGCCTTTCCCTGCTTTTCTGTCTGTCTCAGATGGCAGGGAAAGCAGGCTTGTACTTCTGTCTACTGGAACCCCTTCCCCGCACTAGTAACAGTGATCATATACTTTTAATAATGGAAGAAAGTTTTTGGTTATTAATCTCTGTTTTTTCATCTGTATCTTCCCATTAGCACTCTGGATGGGCTCATCATCTTCCTTAAATAACTTCTCTGCATATGGAATTTCTTTCTCTTCAGTCTATTTTAGCCTCTTTTATGGATATAACCTCTGCATGAGTTTTCTCAACAACCTTGAGTGCGGGAACGGGAGGAGTGGCTTAGAGATGATGCTTTGTTCGTTCAGGTGAATGCAAGGACAGTACTAATTATCTCTCAGTTGTATAGATTACAGCAGAGCTGCTTGACCTTTTCTAAACTGAAGGACTACCTAGGCTTTTCTGGAAAAATAATTGATCCTTATATACAGTGTTACCATAATAACTTTCTTTTGCAACCAAATAAAAATAAGGTTGTGGATGTCCCTTTGTAACTTACATATTAGCCATTTGGGAGGATTGTGTGTATATCTGTAGACAGATAGATATGTATATAGATACTTGTAAATTTGTAGGCTGACTTTCAGTGTCTTCCAGACCACCAGTACTTGCAGATCACTGCTTGGGAAGGCGTATTAGAAGGAATAAGGGGGTACAGAACTCTTCCAGAGTAATTACAAAGCAGCCTGAATTATCTTAAGATGGGACAAAAAAGCCACAGAAATCAGTGGTGTCCTTTCCATTCATTTTAATACCTTTTAAGGCAAGTCCTAACTTTCATACTGAAGTGCTCTTCCTAGCCCGCGTGTGTTTGGTGGTGGAATCGGAGCTGTTTTGTTGCCTTCCACAGGCCTTGGGTGAGACAAACACCAATCTCTTCCAGATGTTGCCTTTACATGCTGTGCATGGTACTGTGAGCTCTGCACTTCCTCCTTCCTCCTGCTGAAAACTGTTGCAAGCTTTGGAGTACTAGTTAGTGATCACTGTGAGCTGTTTGTCAATTTAAAAAAAGAATTGATATTTTTATTGAAGAATGAAAGCAATTCTTGACACAGTTTCACAGTTTTTGCTCAGTAACGCTACTGACAGCCATAAACTCCCCAACAGTCTGGGAGCTGTTCAAACACAGAAAAACATACAAATTTTTTCATGCTGTCATGAATGTTGTAAGAATCACGCAGTCATGTCTTCATAGTTCATCCTTGTAGCACAGCCTATTAAATTTTACTGCTTATAATTTCATATGATGGCATATTTCATCTCAGAAAGATTCTACCAACAGAAAACAGCTTGCATACACTGAGGCTATAGAAATTCCTGGTTCTATCCCAACCTACGCTTTGACTGGGGTCTGGAACACAGCTTAATAAAAGTAGCAGTTGCACAGTATGTGGCTTGTGGCCCTGTTGAATGAGTGCTAAATTGTTGCAGTTAGTAGTGGTTATGCATGTAAATATACAAAGATGGACTATTTGCGCTTCATAAAGCAGTAAATCTATCCAAAAGAGATCTTCATTTCATCGTTGTAGAGAAATGTAATTCAGAAGGTATGCATGAGAAGGAAAATATGCAGCTGAAAGTCTGGCTAGCTGTAGGAATAAGGCTGAAGTATTTCAGACTCAGACAGGAACAAACATAGCAAAAGTAGCGTAGAACCTCTATCTCCATAGAGAGATACTCAGTAATCTGAATGGTTCTTCCCACAGTCACCTGTTAGTTGTACTTTGTGGATTCTGGTTGTAAAGATAAAAAAACTGATCCTGCACTCAGTTGGGAGAGCATGAATTAGGAGCAACTCCACTGAAGTCAAGCGGGCCATTGTGGTTCTAGGGAGAAGGAGGCCCCTGGAGAGGTCACTCAACAGCTGAATTAGTAACGGCTAAAAGTTCTCTAAGTTGTGGTCAATGTGGCTAGGTTTGAGTGCCACTGTCTGACTCACCTAACTTATCTATGTTTACTGCAGTTGCCAGTGTGGTAGCTGATTACCTGCAATGTTTGCTGATCTGCATGAATCTACAGCACATTTCTGTTTTGAAATGCTCCTTACATTAGTGACAGCTTGCTTTCATGGAGGAATATTAGCTCCAGTGCAATACCTAGGCAGCTTTTCGTATCTGAGCTAGCTGTACCCAGAATTTTCACTGTTGCATGTTGGTATTTTCTTTTTCTGAGTGCCTATTTGAGCCATGTGGGGCATTTTTGCCTTACCAAACCAATCTTCCTACCTCGTATCTCCCAAAGTTATATTTTGTATTTATTTGGAATAATTCTCTCTGTCTTTACCTTAACACATTCACTAAGTAAATAATATTGATAAAATAAAATATGTGTCAACAACTTGTAAGCCTAATTTTAGAAAGTAGTCTGGATCAAAGGCTTGATTTTGGGAGAAGTGCTTCTGTCAGTAGTCAGTATGCCAAATTTGTTCTTGTTTTAACCCTCAGGGACACTTACCTGGAATCATATGGAAGGTTTTTATTTTGTTTAGTTACTTGTTTTTGTGTTAGTTCCTTTTTGGAGAGGCAGCCTTGTCCGATGATCCTGTGTCCTAGGATGTCCTATGTCCTTGTCTGATGTCCTAGGATGTGAAGCCAGGAGACTGGGGCATCTCCTGACTGTTGCTGAGTTGCTCTGCAACCTGAGAGTCTTGTTTTACTTCTCTGCCTCTTGGAGTTGCTATTTTTGAAGTGGGGAGTTAGTGCTTACTTTTAAGAGTGACCATTCAGGATTGGTGTGAGTATTAAACAGTTAATGTTTGTTGAATGTTTGGCACAAATGAAATCCCATATTCTCAGATGTATAGATTATAAAGCCAAAAGGGACCATTGTTCATCCACACTGACCTATTTATTGGAGGTGGGCCCAAAATCTAGACACTGGATCAAACATACCCAAACTTTAGGGAAGCTCAATTCTGAATTCATATCTGGATGTCAGCCTCATGGCTCAGTCCCATCTCTGTAAACAGCAGACAGGAATACAAACAAGCAATTTTGAAGTTAGGGAACGCTTAGATCCAGAACTGAACCATGTTCCAAACTGTCCCACCACTATAAATAGCTTTCCAATATCTCCAGTTATAAAACTCATAAATTAAATTATTTTAGTGGAACTAACATGTCTGCATGGAATAGTGTCCTCAACAAGGACAACAGAATTTGTCCTCAATAAACTAGCCAGAATTTGATCCTCAGGATGCTGCTACAAATCTGGAAAAACTCCATTACCTTTTGTGCTAGAGATTAGGATCTGGTTCACTATGTCTCTCTCCTGCTGTCTTTTTGTATCTTGTGATTTTAGTAAACCAGATGGGAAGGAGAGAAAAGGAAGGAACTCCTCATAGACTTTGTATGATGCAAACAGTTTAATTAGGAAATAATGTCAGATACTGTTTCCCTCCCTTTGCTGTTTTTCAAGCAGGATGCATCCTTAGGAAACAATAAGAGAACTGAGGATTACAAAGCCTTTGTACGCATTACAGCCAAGTGGCCGCACAGGAAAGTGATATACGGACAGGCGCTTATGCAACATGAGCGGAAGCTATTCAACATTCCTTGAGGAAGCACAGGACAAACTCTTAGTATCAAGACAAATATTCCTTTCAAACTAAAAAGGAAGGTAATGCTGGACACCATTTTACATCGTCTCTCTTTGTGAAGTTGGCTGATTTTGTTCGCCTGAACCTGGCTTCAAAATAATAGCACGCACTAAAAATAACTGCACACTTGGGCCTTAAAATGTCTCTGTGACACAAGGTCAAACAATAATGGGCATTTCCTACTCTTTTAACCGTTGTAGCAAGCAGAAGGAAAAGTGTTCAAAAAGGCCACTGCTATTAAGGTCAGCCTGAAACATTTGACCCTGAACTGTTTTCGTTCTTAAATTCTATATCCAAGAAAAGGTATGTGGAAGCCTATGAGTTTTTAACTTCTGGATCTTGAATTTCTCTCTGTACTACTTATAACTGTCATGATATTTCACTGCATAATAGCAGTGTTTGCAAATGCTTATAAAATGAAACCCTTACTAACTGAGCTCTGTGAGGCAGATCCTAAAAAGAAGAGCCCATGGTACGGAAAGCTCTCATCAGTTTGAGTAGTTCTTGGATCAGTCTGTCTGCGAGTTGTTGATAACTAATGATTGCAGCTGGGAGTCAGAACCCCTGTGGTCTGGTCTATCTACCTGCTGATTTGCTGTGTGAATATTAGGAAGTCGCACAACACTTCTGAACCTCAGTTTACCCATGTGTAAAATGATTTAAGCATATTCTTAATAGAGTTGGTGTGAAAGTTTATGATTATCAACAAGTTTTAAGATCAGCAGATGAGAGTACTAGGTGAGCGCAAGGTATGGTTCCTAGGAGTGCTTTTTCATCAATCTCAGTAAGAATATGTGAAATTCAGTCCCCTCAATATTCTGAGAAGGAGTTGGATTTCTTCCTTGTCAATGAAGCATGAACCTTAGCAGTAAAGAAAGTTATTACTAGCCTACTGAAATTGTGGGAGATTTCTTTTAAAATGCACACTTAAAAATTCCTTGTGGTTTTACACTAGGTTCCTATGGAAATGATGAGCCTTGGGTCTCATTTCTTTCCTCTCTTGTGGGAATACATAGCACAGGTATCATCTCATTAGAAACTGATTGCAAAAGAATGTTCCCTACATCTTGCATTTTTCAAGTATGATTCCTATTCTTCCTCAGTAAAATACTTGGTTTTTTTTTCCTTTTGAAATGAGAATTTTCATTTGCTTATGTCCTGACTACTGCACCCACTCTTCTTTTTAGTTTTTGAGTACTGAATTTCTTAACTCTCTCAATTATGTACAGAATTCTGACTCTAACATCATCTGCCTAACTCAGCAGTCTGCCCACAGCTACTATCTTTGAGTCCTTCACGGGCTCCACCTTCAACCTAGTCTTTACTTTTGAGACTCTGCATGACTTAGAGCTACTCTTCCCTCTTGGCTTATCATAAAAGTGATTCTTCCCACTCACTATCTTCTGTGTTTTCATACTGCTTCATATGGAATGCAAGTATCCACCAGGAGCCCACATCTTCCTTTGAATTTCCCAGAATCAGACAAAGGCTGGTTGGAATTCATTTTCAATGTAAAATAGGATTTTTGACCAAACGGCCTTTTTCACAGAAAATGCTTTCGACAGGAAGCTTTATCTCTTAGCTGACAACTTAAAAACCCAAGCATGAATTTTTCTAGGCCAAATTAAAAACAAGCAAACAAATTGTTGAGACTTGAGAGTTTTGTTTCTTGCCCAAACCAGCCTTGCTTTCATGGACATGTTTTTTTCTGTCCGTATTTCTGCTTACACTTTTACCTCTTTGCAACATCTTTTGCTAATGTGTGCTTGGTGACTAGGTCAATATGTAAGCAGTTGACATCAGAAGAATGCCAATGACCACTGCTGCATGGTTCTGCTTGCCTCATCAGTCACTGCCCAAACCGAGCTGTGAATCATTGCATGGTAAAGCACTTTGGGGTACCGTAAGTGTGAAAGGTTCTATAGAAAACCAAACTCTTCTGTTCCATGTAATCTGCATTGATAAATGCTTTTGCAACAGTCTAGTGGGATTTAAGTGATTTATTAAATACAAACTCTTGATACCAAGTTCAGCAAATGGTATATAAGGAACAGATTCTCTCAGTGTTGGAAGCATAAAAAGCGAGTGCAATTCTGAAGCTGTCAGCAGCGAAGAATGAAAGAGGATGAACTATTATTCTTTGCCTCGCATTCCAGCGAGATAGCTGCCACCTCTGGGCTGGGCCTGGGGGGAATGGGAGCACAGAGGAAACACTGAAATAAGCAGCCCCATCAAACAGCAAAATGAAGAAGGGGTTCTTGCAGGTGCAAGCTTTTCCGTTTCTCACTCCATATGGGGCACTATGATCTTGTTTTGCTTGGGGCTCTGAAGACTTGAAGGGCAGCTCTGTACAGGGCTCCCAGTGATGAAGCAAACTCAAAATGACATGCCCTGCATCCTTCAGAGTCATACCATTATGCATGCCATTTTAGGCAGAACATTCGTTTATGATGAGATCTTTTATTGATGGCATCTTTAGTATCTAAAGAGAGTGAAGAGTGATTTGCTTTGACAGAGCATCAAATATTTTTCTTAGGGTGTAAACACAAATTGTCATCCATGCAGAGAATTGCAGCCTGGAAGAAATAATTGCATGGAATCAGATCTACTCAAGTTTGAGGTAAGTTTGTAGTTTGAGGAAGAGTCACAAAGAATGAATGAAATAGCTATCTTGATTTCTTTCTATCTTGGAAAAAAAATAGTTCTGATATAGTTTGAAGACTGGAATCTGCTTCTATTTCTTGGTGTCTTATTACAGCAAAAACAGGCTCCTTGGGGCACCTAGCTCATGCAACTTCAGTTGCTTCTAAATTTAGCTCTGTATGGATGACAGGAGGAGTTTTGTAATACTGACATTATGATGGCAGACGTTTTTTGAATCCTACTATCAATAGTTTAGGTAATTTGGTTCCTAGCCCAAGATGAACATCAGAAAGTAAGTCTTGCTACTCCAGAATCTTTTTCTGTTGTTTCCAAGCACTATGGGAGTAAGATAAGGTGGCAAGTGGAGGATGCATGTCTTTAATGCTGAGCTGATAATATGAGGCAAAAATGATTTGAAATGTGCACGTTTCCTTTCCAAAAACGGTTTGTCAGCAGTGATATTTGTTGTAAAAACTGCATGAAAAGCGAGTACACAACTTGGCTAAATATGAATTTGAAATCTGAATTTCTACATTATAATCTGGATTTCAACTAAATGTATAAAGCTTGAACCAGTTCTATTATAAATATGTCACTGTTCTGCATTAGGCAGTATGGCTCAAAGAGTTGGATGTAACTCAGGAGGTCTCTTTGCCATTGACTCACATTTTCTGCCTCGCAGTACCAGGCTGGAGTCTCAAAGCACAGTTGCTTTGCACACTTGCAGAGGTCTGTAAGTACACAGCAAATTTCCCGAGTCAAATTTACCATGGGTGAACAGAGCGGCTCTTCAGATTACTGTGCTTAGTTTTCTTCCTATGTTTTACATGAATTCACTTGGATGCTTCTGATACTTCTGTATCACTCTGTAGTGTGCCGGAGAGTTTTCCTTTCAGCCCAGTTGTATAGGAAAAGTGCCTGAGACATACAGATGAATAAGCCCCTGTTATTATCAGTTAGGACTCGTCGCACTAAGTGCTGTGAAAGAGCATCTTTTAACATCAGGTCTTGTTTCTCCCATCTGTGAAATGAGGAGAGCTCCCACTCGTTTGGAGTTCTGGATTTTTGGGATCTATACATGATAAATAATTATATATTTATAATTATTACATATAATAATATATATTGATAAATAATTAACTTAGTGTGAATGAATGATTAACTTCAATAGGAAATATACTTTTTTTAAAAATAAAAGTACTACTTACTTAAAGACATGTTGAGGCAGTTGTTTGAGTTGTGAAAGAAAGCATTGTCTCCAAAGCTGGATTCATGGCCCTTGGGGCTACACAGAGAGGATGGCAGAGGGACAACAAAAAGTATATGGCAAGTTTGAAAAAAAAAATATGTTAAAAATGTACTGAAAATGCCTAAATTTCAATTTTGATTTATTTTGCCAAGAGGGTTTCCTATTTTAATTTTCCTATTTTAATGAACATCTCTGACTTGAATTGTCCTTGAGCAAAGGATATCACATTATTTTCACCACATCTAAGTCAGATATCCTTCACACAAAGAGAGTAAGAGTTGATTGTTATTTTGGGATGTTGTACTTTGGGAAGGTGAGCACATTTAGCAGGTTTTGCTTATGATAAAATTTTCTGGCTAATGCTTTTCCTTTGGGACTGGAGGCAGGTCTCCTGTTTGCGGTAAGGTATTCCAGCCAAGTCCATCTGTTTACTTCGCTCTAGCATTTACCTGTTCTCTCTGTAAGCCAAGTCCTATGAATTACTGATCTGCTCTACAGTGCCGTCAGTATCTCTTGAAACCAATGAGAGATGAGGATATAGCGCTAGTCAAAAGATCCTCAGCACACTGCAGTAGCAAAGCCTCTGGGCATATAGGATCATAGATGTAATTTCTTTGTGAGCTGCCAGTTCAACCTTGTCATGACAATTTTTCCTCAAATTTTATACTAAGTGTCCCGTATCTCATCTTTTTATCTCCCTGTGAAATAGTAACATGGAAGAGTGTTCAGGATCAGTCTTCTGCTGGATGAAAATGATCTGGCAATATTCATTTGCCAGGTCATTTTCATATATTTCAAAACAAAACTAAACAAAAACTCCCACCAGGGAAACACTGGACTGAGTTTATCCCAGGGGAGAAGATGAGAAACAAACAACATGTGACAGATGTTAATCGCATTGTGTAATATATTACTGGAAGGCTCTCAGACACTGAAGAGAAGGGTATAGTATTCAGAATAGAATAGTGTGACTTTGATCTGAGGTTCATTTTGGGTTGTGTAAA
This sequence comes from Struthio camelus, assembly GCF_040807025.1. NCBI lineage: Eukaryota > Metazoa > Chordata > Aves > Struthioniformes > Struthionidae > Struthio > Struthio camelus. The sequence goes on from NC_090946.1 coordinate 32,434,076, forward strand.
ATAATCAACAAACTCCAAGCAGACCTTGTTCTGTTACACAGATAAAAATGCCTAAAACCTTCACAGTGAACTTTATGAACTTGTATCTTGGTAGGTGCTATGAACATGCAAAACTTGAGTAGCAAAGGTCATAAGCACATCAGCAGAATACGCTATGTATTGTATGGTTATGTGCAAGACTTAAAAGCAACCTAACAATTCCCAAATTCCATGATAATTTATTACACTTTCAGTTATAATTGTTTATTGCCAATAGATTGCTACATCTATTGTTTATTATATATAACAATATACATTGTTTACATTGTATACATGTTTATATATAATAAACATAGATTTATTATTAATTCATTGACTTTTGCATCACTGTTTGCAATTAGAAAAAAAATTAACATGTGCTCAACCTACCTGTACCTAATGTCAGCTTTCAATAAAGAATCTGAGTCACAGAACCGTGTAGGTGGGAAGGGACCTCTGGAGAACATCTAGTCCCACCTCCTGCTCGGAGCACATCCAGTTAGTGCAAGTTACTCTGAAGCTTGTTGAGTGTGGAATATCTCCAAGGGTGAAGGATTCCAGCCTCTCTGGACACCTGCTCCAATATCTGACCACCCTTTTGGTAAAAAGATCTTTCCTTTTGTTCTGGTTGGAATTTCCCATAAGCTTGTGCCTGTTGCCTCTCATCCTACCCATGGGCATTTCTGAGGAGATACTGGCGCTGTCTTCTCTATATCCTCCCTTTAGGTAGCTATAGACAGCAATAAGATCTCCCCTAAGCTTTCTCTTCTTAAGGCTGAACAAAACCAGTTCTCTCAGCCCCTTCCTGTACGTCATGTGCTCCAGCCCCCTGACCATGCTGGTGACCATCCGCTAGACTCACTGTCACAGTGTTTATGTATGTATGTCAATGTCTTTATTCTACTGGGGATCCCCAAACTGGACACAGTACTCCTGCTAAGGTCTCAAAAGTGCCAAATAGAGGGGAAGAGTTGCTTCCCTGGGCCTGCTGCCCTCTTGCTAATACAGCCCAGTATGCAGTTGGCTGTCTTTGCTGCAAGGGCACGCTGCTGACTCATGTTCAGCTTATTTTGCGCTTGGAGCCCCAGGTGTTTTTTTGCAAAGCTGCCTTCTCTCAAGTCAGCCCCAGCCTGTACTGTTGCATGGGGTTATTCCAACCCACATGCAGGGCTTTGCATTTGCCTTTGTTGAACTTCATATGGTTGCTACCAGTCCGCTTCTCCAGCCTCTCTGCGTCCCTCTGAAAAGAAAGCCTGCCCTCTAGCACATTGACTTCATCCTCCAGTTTGGTATCATCCACAAGCATGCTGAGAGTATGCTCTCTCCCATCATCTGGGTTGTTAATGAAGATGTTAAATAGTATTGGCCCCAGTATTGATCCCTGAGGGATGCCACTAGTAACTAGCTGCTAGCTGGACTTTGAACTGTGGATCACCACCCTTTGAGCCCAGTTCATATCTCCACAGTTTGGCTATAGAAACCTTAATAGCCGTAACTCTGTTATGTTATTGCAACTGGTTTCCAAGTTATACTACAAAATGCACAGAGAAATTACTATGATTCTTTCCCCACCACTGTTGAGAGAAATGAGTTTTAGGGGGTCCATCACCAAGTTCAGAAAGATAAGAAGCATAGAGCACTGAAGTTTTGCTGGATTTAGTTGGGAGCCCAATCATTGGTTGAGTGGTCCCTTTGTTTAAGGGAGATTGACTTTTCCACTTTCTGCTCATATAACATGACTCCTTTGTATTCTGTGATTGTTACTCTACTGTGAAACAGTTCCTGAGTGAGGCAGTTATGAAGCCTATATAAAAACCAAGCCTGAGAAATGAATGACGTATGCCGTCCTCCAAAGCTGACTGTATGATAGTCTGGAGCACACTGATTAGGGATATTGTTCTTCTGAATCAATTTTATTTTAATTGCTCTAATATGAGTGCAACTGTCATGTGAGCTATACATTCTAATTAAGTGATGGATGCTTCCCAAAACAATGTCATTCCAACAAACTATGGATTAGGTTAACATTTTCCAGAAAACATTATTATTTGGGATATTATTTATCCTTAAGATACCAGGCACTTTCATTGGGAACTTCATATTGATAGATTGTGAATATTATTCTCCATTTTCTCTGTGATTGTGGCTGCCAAAGCATTCTTGAACTTGCAATTCATCTGTGATCAGAGTTTGGAAGATTAAGTCCAGCAATGCCTTTTGAAAATGCGCTGTATATGTAAAGAGGCAGGGCACAATCCTGCCCTTGGCAGGGGGTGTTCACAAGATTATGTAAGAACTTTTGTCTTTCATTTCTCTAATTCTTGGATGTTCAAAGGTGGAAAAATATGCAGAGATACATGCCTGTGGCAGATGACCATCAGTTACACGCCAGGCAGCCCTCACTTTATTCTTTGCCAGTGCAGAAGTGGGAGACAGAAAGAAGTGCAAAACAAAATTAAGAAACATAATTTCTCACTGCTTTCATTTGATCTGCTTCCTTTCTCACATCTCTGTGTGTGGGTTGATGGGGGCTGGGAAAGAGGGAGAGGAGGGGAGGACAAGGGTGGGAGTTTCCTTCATGCTTCAGCAGTGGTGCTGAATGTGAGGGAAACAATAGTTGGTCTGATTCCAGGCATTCGCTTCGGCAAAAGCTGTTTGAATATTGAACACAGGCCTGCGATTCTCCCAGGTACCATTGCCTGTGGCTGGATTACCTGTTGCATGTATGGGAGTACATACAAAAATAGTATGCGGTTAGGGCTCTGCAAATTTCATCCTCTGATTTTCCAGGAAATAGATTTTTTCCTCTGGACCTAAGTGCACATTTTCAACATAAGATGTAACACTCCACTGTCAAGATGGTACTTTCTCCTCTTAAATGGTATTCTTCATTTCATCTGGGGGTCCTGAATATGCATACTGCTTTCCTGTGCTCAAGGAGGATGTGGAAAAAAATCGGATATTGTCACAGGAAGAGGCTCGTACCACTGAAAAGGAAGTAAATGAAATCAACTTACTGGTAGTTGCGCCACAAAACAACTGAGCACTGTGCCACTTTCTCTTTTATTGACTGTGATTAAGAGGCCTGAAAGAAAGATAACCGCTTTGGAAAAATGCTTGGGCAAGCAGCCACTGGGCAATGTAGGCAAAAGCAATCAATGATTCTTCACCAAAAATAATTACTGCTTATGTCTTCCTGATGGAAGGCAAATTTCTTGATCAGCTGTTCTCTGTTTTCCCATGCTTTTTGCTCAGAAAGATTGAGTTGGATTCCTAGACATGGGTTGTGGTTTAACTGGGGCAAAATCATCCATAAATGGTATGTTTTATAACATCTATTCATAGTTTAAAGTTATTGCAATTTACGTAGTGCCTTATCTCTATCCCCCTTTCAGAGGGAAAACTTTTCTGGTGAAAGGGGTTTTAGAAGTGCTTTGGGTAGACAGTCACATTGACAGTATCGGAGGTGCTGTTAAATCTTACTTGGACTATTCAGCTAGTTTCATCTGCTGAAGGGGCTCAGGTAGCCAGTAATGAGCTGCTTTTTGACAGTCCAAAAGTATCTTCCTTCTGATAAGAGTAATATAAAATTAGTCTTTTCCTAATGTATTTTGCTACCTTTGGCTCCAGCTGGCATTGTGATTTACTGAAAATGAGAGCAAAATTCTACCTGAACTTTCTTTGAACTTCTTACAGCTTTTATTTGGGTTAAGTTCAAAGGCAAGTCAGACAAATGTTATTTAAGGCTTGATTGTTTGTTCTAGACACAGCCCAGAAATAAGTGATGGAAAAGAGCTGCACCGTGTCAGCAGGTGACTGGTGAGGAGCCATGCTGCCGCGTAGAGTCCCTGCGTCTGTGGGCACTGGTTTCTTGCGCCTTGCACCGCACCAGAGTGCCCCGGTGCGTTGGCTCGCCTCCGTGGATGAGCTGGGCCCTGCCGCGGAAGCAGCGCTCCAGTGGCCCCGGTGCAGCCGCTCCCGGCAGCCCGTGGAGGCTGCGCTTCTGCTCTGCGGTAGCCTCAGGCAGGAAGCACAAAGGTGTTAGGCTAAAGAATAAGCTATTTCTGTGCTTCCCTCCCAGCCTCTTCTACCCACACTGTGACTCTGAATGAGGATGAATAATCCTGCACTTTGCTTTTAGTGTTTTCTGAAATGAGGGCCTTTCTCTTTCCTCTCTCTTTCTTTCCCCCTCTCCTCCCCACTTTTTGTAATTAAGAGTATGTACGTTTAGAGGACGCAAAGGAGGTGGGAGACGGGATGTGGGCAGGAGCGTGTGAGATGCAAAAAGCTAGCTGTAAGTCTAGAGCTCCAGATAGCTATCTCTTTGGGAGGGGCTTGTGAGGAAAAAAAAGCACATGCGAAAAAATGATGTCTTTGTTTTTCTTGGGGATTTTTGTCTTATTTGAGCTAAATGTTTTGGCTTCTTTTGGGCAGAATACTTTGTGTCTGTGTACATACACAGAGAAAGATCAGGAGAAAAAATTACGAAACAGCACAAGGACCATAGCCGACCACGGTGGCTGTTGAGCAGATTCTTGGGCTCACGCCTCATGCGAGGCTTAGTCGCCTAAACCCGTCTGACAGCAGCCTGCATAATGCGCTGCTCTTGTTTTCATTTCGAGGCTCTGGGGCCTAGTGGTCAGCTGGGTTGTACCGTAACAGGACGAACAGCAAACAAAGCTAACTCAAAGAGGATGCGGGAAATAAAGGAAATACATGTATTTTTAAGGACTTGGATGATGGGGGAGGAATTGCTGATATGACTGTGAACTTCTGCGATATATTTAGAACCTTGGAGTAAAATTCCAGTTGCACTGAAGTCAATAAAAATATTCGCTAGAAGCATTTTTTCTGTCCTCTGTCAGAGGAAAGTAATAATTGAAAATATACATCAACAGCACTTTCACATTCATGTCTCCAGGGAAGAAATGACACTGTACTTCCATAATGCCTACGCACAAACATACATTTTTGTAAAGATGCAGTCATGAACCCTGAAAACCATGTCCTTTTTCTTCTTTTCTCAGCTTCCAGGTCAAGTCTCCGGTCAGGTCATAGGTGTTGCCACAGGGGAGGAGGAAGGAAACATATCCTACTCATTGCAGTCCAAGAAAGCTTTTCTATTTTTTCTTTAGAGTTTTTTTCATAGGAGTTATGTCCTCCCTTCCCTTTTAAAAACTATTCAAAGTGCCTTTAAGTCACATACACAACACCCTGCAGGTATATTTGTGTGAGATTCCCCAAACCTCTCTGAAGCAAAGGAAAGGCAATAGTGTAAGTGAGCAGAAGGCTTTTTTTTTTTTCTTCTAAAGTACCTGAGCTCTTTGGATCTAGCTGAAGCAAGCACTAGAGACCAGCGCATTTCATACCAGGATCAAATTATTTTTAATATCAGTCACTTGGATCTGGAGCTCTCCTTTAGGTTTGTCTCCTGTGGTGTCTTCCTGGGAAATACTAACTGCACTGACTTAGTCATTTTTCCATGGCTACTGTCTCTGCAGGATGTGGCCTGTGCCAGATGGTTGACTTGAATGAATTCTCTTTACACAGTTAAGAATCACTTTCCTTTATTATTCATGACTTGTTTCTTCCATCTATCATGTTTCTCAATTTTTGCTCTACTTCATAGCAAGATAGTGATGCCAGACTGAGATGAGACTGTTATTTCATCTTATATTAAGAAGTCATGTTGGGGCAAAAGGGTGTCAGAAGGGCAGAGGACAGCTTCTCAGATTCTGATTATTTTAACTTCTAAAGTCTGTGTCACAAGAAGATCTAGAGACCTCTTATTTTTAAAGTAACCACACTGTCATTTCTTAGGGTGTCTCTAAATTTCTGTCAGCAGTAAGTGAATACATAAATAAACAGAACATTACAACTAAAATATATGGGAAGTCAAAGTATCTATTTGTAATTTTAAGTTAAACATTTGGCAGTTGTACAGAAGGTCTCCTATTAGATATGAAAATCATAATGACCAAGTGTCTTTTAAGATGCAGCACCTAAAGGGCTTAGAAAAATCAATAACTGCATGCAAAAATGGCCCAGTGAAAAGATTATGCACTCAATTGCACATGGAGTGCAACTAGGTATTAAAAATCAGGCTCTGAAGTGTTTGATAAAAACAGATCTGACTCCATTGATGTCAAGCGCTGATTTTCTTTGGATGGGGATCTGTTGCTTTAAGTTTATATTCAATATACACATTATATGCAATAATAAATCTTAGATGCACATGCTCAGATTGTTTATTTGATTTATTATTTCATTTAATGTAGTGCTATGCCATTTCATTCCTTTCTTGCGTTTCTCGTTCCTCTATAACAACCTTGTAAAAGTGACAGGGAGGCTCAGATCTTTGCCCAGCAAACAATATATATTATTTGCTACATGAAAGTGGTGCACAACTCTCTTAAATGTTCCCTAGCAGACTCCTATAGCATTCCACAATGTGCCTGCACTTGAACCACCTCCATTCATATCAGAGTCTTTTTATCCCAGCACACATTGAGCAAGCTGCTCTGAAGCTTAATTCTCCTGACCCTTCAGTGCAGTCGGATATTGTCACCTAATCCCCTTTTTTTCCTTCTGTCCCATGTGTGGTTTTGACTTCTTTCTCTTCTCAATTCCTTTTTCCTCTTCCCTTTTTCTTTCTTTCTTATTCTATAAGCCTCTCTCCAGGCTCCACATTCCAGAATTCATCCTCGCATTAGGGCTGCAATACAATGCTCTCCCAGTGTTAAAGGATTAGACATTAAGGAGACTGTGGCAACTCCAGCCGTACTATATGCACAGGGGGAACATAAGGGGATGGAGGAGTGCTTGCTAAAGAGTAAGGAGACTGGGAAACAAGGGGGAAAATGGCATCTTAGCAAAACCAGAGTGGACAAGAAAAAGATTTGTGTAAGGAGTAGTAGTTTCTATTCAGTTCAGTATTCTAAACTGTCACTGGAAGATGGTTAAACCAGTTGGGAAGCCAAGCAGTGTTACGCATTATACAGTGATTGGTACATCAAACAAAATTTTTATTTTAATATCCATCTCTGAGATATGGCCAGTTTGAAGCACACGTGGTGACATGCCGTTTCAATATACATGATAAGGGTGTTATTTAAAGTGTCAATCAATATGGCATAGATTTTTTTCATAGATAGTGTATTTTTGATCCCCAGACTTCCAAAGTTCATGCTTCCAGAGGGGAGGAGTCTGGCACCTTGTAGCTTTCCAATATTTCTTGTGAATTGGTTTTCATTTGTTTTCATGTTCTTGAGGGGAGTGCTCTTTGTGAAATTTCTCTTCCACTTTCATTACTGAGTTGGAAACATATATGTAACTTTTCAGTATACCTGGATTCATAACACAGTGTGGAAAAACAAATTTTGAAGAAATTTTAAGTTAATTCTCTTTCCTCACCACTTCTCCCTGCAAAATTCATTTTATAAAAATAAATGTAAGGATGCAATCATGTTTCATTTAAATGAATTAGAACTCTCCAGAAGTTAATTAAGAATGAAATCCTTGAAACAGGGTCTTTTTGAAGCATGCTAAACAAATCCTCAAGTGGAGCAATAATTGTCTGTTAGAATCTGTAGCATGACTCACAAAACCCTGTAGAAGTGTTCTTGTTTTCCATCAAGGTTGTTTTGCTTATTTGTTGATACGGTGGGAAAACTAAATTAAAGAAGTAAGTTTTGCATTTTTCATTGGAGGCGGTGAAGTTCGTGGTCATCCTAATCTATTACGGAAGTGAGTTCTACAGTCACGGGCCAGCTGCCGAAAAAGTTTTGTCACCCAGACTCATGAGTCTCACCCTTGTGGCTGACAGTTTCATTGTTCCTGAGGAACGTAAGTGTCATGGAAGGTCATGGTTGCATTATTATTATTCAGCTACATTTGAATAAATGTACTTGGCTATATAAAGAATGCTACAGGCCTACTTACCCTGCTGTACCCCACAGGCATGTGGTGAGGCTTAAAGATTGTAAAGTGCTTTGAGTTTCTTGGAAAAAAGGCACTATATGAATGCAACAGATTCTCATTTGTTCATATAGCATCTGGTCCCACACCACTGATGTTATGATATTCAGGATCAGACCCAGAGCGCTGTACATGTGTTTGATTATTCACACACAGAAATGGTCCCAACTCCAAGGTCTTTACAGTGTAAAGAACTGGCCTGGCAGCCTACCAAACACACCTTCTATAGGGCACTGACTGTTTCTTTGCTCATCAACTTGCACATTTTGGCTCTGAGTTAGAAATACACCATGTAATTAAGGATGAGGATTGAGAATTGGATCAGACAGGAACAAGAGCACAGGTTGAGTATTGGGAAGACGAGCAAAAACAAAGCTGATAAGCTGAGATTTAAATCTTGAAAGTGAGGGTTTTTTTTCAGTGCAGATGTGATGTTTTACACTTGGGCGCATGCTTGCATGCTTTGTCTTTGCTCATGGAAATACCTAATGAGATTTTGATGAGAATAGAATGAACAAAAACTGGAGTAGCAGCGGTAAGATAGAGAGTATCATTTTAATAATGAGCAAGTACTGCATCAAGTGAATAATTCTGCTGGGCTGCGTTCTCACTCTATATCAACTGGCCTATATCCAGGAAGATTAGTGGTTTCTGGCATTCTATTCTAGCTTTAGATTTTCTTTTCTTTTCTTTCTTTCTTTCTTTTCTTTCTTTCTTTCTTTCTTTTTTCTTACAAAAAGGAAGCAAAAGTCAGACACAAGAAAGATTTTATACTATTTACATGTGGAGTTTCTTGTGTCAGCAGGGTGCAGCTCACTGCCTATAAGCATTAAGACTATGCCATGGCATTCTGCAATACGTAGCCTCTGCAGCGGCCTTAATCTCTGATGTTCCCTGGACCAAACTAAGTAGAAAGTTGGTAAAACGTGAAATACTCAAACAGAACATGAAATGCTCAAACAGTATGCTCCTCCATACAAAGAATTTCAAGTCTTCTAATCTCTAGGTAAAGCTTCTGTTCTTCGTGGTTAATAAAAGAAGGTGCTAGGTCTGCTCATAGTGATCATAAAAGTTGTAAGAATAGAGACAATATATAATAATTAGCCCAAAAGAAAATGCTCAGAATGACACTGTAATTTTGCCCACCTGTCCTCCAAACTGTAAAAAGGAAATGTCTCACATTTCACTCTGAATAAGATGTAGTATGTTTGTGGTTTGGAAGAGGATGGCCTGGTTCTCTTTCAGTTGAAACAGCTGGCTGCTGTGATGTGAACTGAAGCACAGATTGTGAGATCCATGTACCTGGCTTGTTTTTAAGAGTGTTTAGTCTTAGTGAGAGAAATCTTTGCTTGCTGCAGTTAAATATTCAGTAGCTGGACAGGCCAGGCCATTAGTTTGAATGTATTTCAATGCATCTTTGAAATGACAAATGTGAAAGAAAGGATGCAGCAAGTGAAATCTTTAAAGAGATAAGGAATAGAGGAATGACCAAGTGAAGGTTTTAGAAAAGAGTTTATATGGTTATTTAGATGTTCCTCTAAAGATGTATAGTTCCAAAATAATACTGAAGTATGTGATAAACTTCCTGTGTGTAGGTGTTTTTCTTGGTGCAAAAATCTATTATGCAGTCTCATCTCCCATTTTCTCTTACTACTAAGAATCCCATAACCACGTATGACCATGTAAAATTCTCCCACTGTCTCCTATCTGCCTTCCCCTCCTAACTCTCTCATCTCTTCATACCTCTTACCTACTTTCTGTCCTCAATCTAGAAATTTAGAGGCATTTCACAGCTTCCCAGACTGGTGCAGTTCCTGCAGTCCATCTGAGGGAGAAATCGCCTGCTGATGGTAGTGGAAGGTGTGGCCAGGCCAACAAAGTGCCTGGGAGAGGTGTACTCTGGTAGAGGATCGGGAATCTCTTTAGCCTCGTGTTTCTGAGATTACAGTGAAGCCCTGCTTGAGATAAGCCATGCCACAAAAAGATGTTTCCAGTTGCATTTTGACACAGTCACTTCTTATACTTTCTAGAACCCCAAAGTTGTATTGTTGCATGAAAAAAAAAAAAAAGTGGAAAGTGACTTGCTGGCAAATAAAAGCTAGATTCTGATTCAATTTAAATCTTCTACATACAGTTTTCATAGTCTTCCAGGTCTTCCGGGCTGTTAAAATTCTAGGGAAAACTCAATTTATTTAAGCTAGAAAAAGAAGAAAGCATCTATACTCTTTGCTTTGTGAGAACTCTAACTGCTCTTAGGAGTAATATTCCTACATTAAAAGGATCCAGAAAGTCTTTAGTCCTCATTCTAGTTCATGACTTATCCTTTTTATGCTATCTCCTAAAAACAGAAGAAAAAAAAAAAAAAGCAGACTGAGAACTACTCCCAGATGATAATAAACTGACTCAAAAAAAGTTGAGAACAAGCTGGATCAGCCCTCTAACAGATGGGGGTCTTTACTGCTTTATACTTAAGAGATGCTGGTAAATCATTTGGTATTATTAAAGATACCAACCACAAAAAGGGTCTGTAAACATATATATTTCTAACTTTTCATCATCTGGGATTCTGCAGTTGTTAGTGGTCCATGAATCACTGCTCATATTCAAATGCGATACATTCATTTGGATAGGTGCATAATAGAGCAATCTTCAAGAATGTAATAATTGCCACCTAGAAGAAAAGAATGGTGGTTTCATAGCTGACAGAAGTAATCAAAATGTCTCTTTTACTTGAAGATCTTTTAAGTTGTAATGATAAATACAAAGTACAGTAGATCCATCAGATCTCACTAAGATATTAATCTGGCTTTATTCAAGTGCAACTCAGCCAAAAATCTGGAGTTACACCAGCATAAAATAGAGCATTTTGCCCACTAACACAGCTCCATATTGCCTTGTGTCCTGCTTAGTCATTTGCCCTCCACAAGGAAGCTGCACAGAATTCTGTATCCCATTTTGACTGTGGGATTTCAGTAGACACTTGTGGTATTTTAAATAACTACACAGTGTGGTAGACAGCAGAGAAGCTGTCCCGCTGTCTTTGTCAAATGCTTCCACTGATGGAGTGCAATTTGTTGTCAGAGTGGTAAGTATTTACTAACGGTGAGGGGCTAGGATTTCTTAGTGCAGTTAAGGTACTTTCCAGTATGTCACCCTTTTTGATCAGCACATTGAAATCAGGACTGAGATAGATTTTTAGGACAGCTGTGGAAATAAACCCTACCAAGATATTAGAAAACACCATATTATCATACCTTGCTTTGGAAGTAGAGATTAATCAGCAGGGGACATCACTTTATATAACAATTCTGGTCGAAGTTCTGGGGGGTAACATTTTACATGCGTTCAATAAGCAGAAGAAGAGTAGGTTCCTGTGAATCTTTGCATCTCAGTTTCTTTACATATGCATGCCATCTGTACTACACTTCCATCAACAGTGCTCCCAAGTAAATGGGCAGGATGACATTTCAGTGGCTTTCTTCTTGCAAATGCTCAAAGTTACTAAGTAAATTATCAAACCTCAAAAAAAATGCAACTGAAAAACAAATGACATGTCTAGAAAGTCAGAAGTTGATTCAACATTTCCTATTTATGCACACAAAAATGACAGCTTAATACACTTTTTCCCAAAAGAGGCAAGAGTTTAGTGTGTAGTGTCCCCCTATCCACTCAGCACTCTACAAGCATAAACTCAGTAAAGCTTATATAAACTAACTGCAGAATCTCACAGCTGCTGCAAAATTTTGTGGGCCAAACTCATTTGGTTTAAGTGGAACGAAAAACATCAAGGTCAAAACAGGGGCTCAATTTGACCCTACATTTTCCAGATAATGTATGGGGCCTTTCTATTTGTCTGATGTACTTTAAGTCTAACTAATGAAAATGCAGCCCACATCTCTATGAACTTAAGTAGTATATAAACAGAGAAACGTGTCATTTTATCACTGAAGTGAAAAAGTATGGGCGAATAACTGTTTTGAGTTACTTCTAAGCTGTGAGATACCTGGCTGTTTCTTTTAGTCTGAGCTGGAGTTGTCAGCAGGTTGTCTTATTGTTCCTTTTACTATTTGACTTGAGAGCCTTCCTCTAAAATGCAGTGCTGGTGTGTATGCATAAGCTAGGCAAATAAATATCAGTCATCTCCCAGGTGGTGATAATATGCCCCATGGGAATGGAACATAGACTTGCTTTTTGCCCATGTGTACACACATACATACATTGCATTTTTGAGCTCTCCGACCATCCTGCATCCTTTCCTCATCATGAGTTATATATATATATTCATCGACCAAACTTGTGCTGGTGTTACTGTGTACTTCTGGTCGATAACGTACCAGTGAATATAGTCTGTTTGGTCCTTTTATGTCTGGATGTCTTCCTCCTCAGAGCTGACCAGATTTTCAGGTTGTTCGCATTTTGACAGTTGCTTCTTTATTTTATTTTACTGCCACTTTTAGGCATCTGGCTTCTGGTGTGGAATCCAGAACCCCGAATTAGGCATCTCTGCTCCGTATAAAATGTATGAGGAAAGTGAACTGCCTCAGAGTGGGCCTCATGGTAGTGAGCAGAGCAGCTCCTTTGCTAGTCAGTAGGAAATGACCTCAACCCTGTAGCTCTTTCTCCTGGGCTTTAGTGCCTGACTGTGAGCTGCCGCGAGGTATTTCCCTGAAACCTTTCCTGGAATAAGGTACTTGTGTCATTTTCTTGGAAACGATCATGGAGACCATTTAAAGACTTTTAAAGTATAGCCAAGAAAGTACTGCCAAACCCTTTTATGCAATATGTGCAACCCCAGAATGTGACTAGCCCATTCCCAGTTCTCTTGGTGGGGTTTCAGGCCCATATGGCCCATCTGCCCTGAGGATCCCCTAATCACTAAACCATACTTGGAGTGAGGAGCACTTCTTATCCCTCTTGTTGAAGCTATTCTACTTTGTAGAAGAACCTTAAAGAATCACTGGACTGGAGGGGATGAGACGCTTGGAGGGAACGGGACTCCTTCAAGTCCCTAGTCGGTAACTTGGGGAGAGGACTGGCGTTCTCGTTCCTGCATTCATGCATTGGTGACTGCTCCTGCAGTTTCCGATGAGCAGTTGGACAAGATGCACAGCAGTCACTGAACATAAGCAGATGGTACGCCTCTTTATTCTTAGACCAGTGCCCTAATGAAAGAGTCTTTCTCCATTTTTTTGGTTTAGCTCTTTTGGGAGTCCTGATTAGGTTTTGAGATAGACATTCATATGTGCATATGTTCATAAGTTAGTGGGCTTTTCTAGCAGTGGTCCCTAAACTGAGCTTATGCTAGTTTAGTTGCCACAGGAAACTGGAAATTGTTTGTGTTACTGTATGGCATAGCTGCCCCAGTTATTGTGATCTAATTTTCTGATGAAACTCCAAACATTTCCATAATAGAGTTATTTATAATTAGAGATCATAAACATGAGCCAAAGTTCAAACACAGAAAGTTGTGAGACAAATAAGCATAACTGAGCTGTGTGATCTTTTTATGTCACTTTATTTTCTGAGAATAGGAGTCTGGAAGCAGTATGTGGTTCAGCAGTCAGGGCAGGGTGTCAGTTGCTACTTGAATACATAGGAGGGAATGTAACTAGAAAATACACTGACGCATCCACTGTATGGATGAAACTATTAGTTAAAGATTAGTGTCTAAGATACCCTTTTCCCATAAGGGGGAAGATAGTAATTTTTTTCTCTATTTTCAATAAAAGGTAGGCTTTTAGACCATACAAAAAGAAATGTATTTTTCCCAGTGATTATGAGTCATTAGGAAACGTATTCCCCGTTATCTGGAATATTCAGCCATTCAGCATTTATTTGGAGAAAGGAAATGGGAAGGTTAGCTCAGTTAATGCAAAGATACCCAGGCAACAGAATTTGAATTTAGTATCTATATTAGTAGGCCGCTATAGCTACTAGATTTCTTTTGCTTTCATGCATTCTCAAACAGAGGAAAGAAAATAGTATGTCAGCTAATGGTTACTTTGAGAGAAAATCAAAGCCAACTGATTATTAGTACTAAAAAAAACAGTGTTGACCATGCAAAGTGGTATCCTCTTTCAGTTTCCACTGATGGGTTCATTCTTCAATGCACGTAATTGGTGTAGCTTGTAGTTCAACAGTGGAGCTGTCCTAATTTACATCAGCTGACGATCTGATTTGTCATACATCATTAAGTAAGAAACGTCCAGCTTTTAAATGACTAGAGATGACAGCAAAATTTTTCAGTTTGCCATGCAACTGAGCACAAAACTTGCAACCAGCTCTGCTGCAGAGCACATGGCACTTGCAAAGAAAATAAAAGGGAGAAAACTGCACTAAAAGAGAGACTACTAGTGATAAACCTGGTATGTTAAAGTAAAGGACAAGTAGAAAAAAAATTTACTTTGAAGCTTCTACTCCAACATCTTATCTTGGAAGAAAGAAAATTATATCTAGCTAGCATAGAAAAGAATAAAAAAGCACACAAAAGAATTCTTCATTTTGGGGAGCATTGACGTTTTTTAGTTACTCTGGCTTTGCATTTCTCTTGCTGTAGTAGGTGAAAGGTAGAATAAGCCCCTCAGGATAGATCACATTTACTCTGCTATTTTAGAGTGACTAAGTTACTCTGAATCTAGTGGAAACTGGCAAAGCGAGCATGGGAAGAGACTTCTGAAAGCGTAATAAGTTGGTAGGTGAAGCTGGTAATTGAGTTTCATGTAAAACCCCTGATGTTTTTACTGCCATAAGGTATTTATATTCGTCATGCAAGGGCTACTGAGGAAGGAAGCATGCAAGACCTATCTAGATGTTATGCAAAAGGCAGGTAATGGGTGCATATCCCTTAAAATACCATCAGGTCAGTTGTGATTCCCCTTTGATAGATTAAAAAGAAGTGGTCAACCCATTCTTAATCCATTTAACATATGCTTTATTGTCATTTTGTAATGCTCTTTTTCACCACAGTATTGTACTGTATGTTACATCTACGTTTAATTGCCAGTGAGAAAGAAATTAGGTTTGTCTGACAGGACCTGTTTTCTGAATGACATGGATTTTCCATTCTTTATCTCCTTCTTAATAGACTCCTGCGTCAACTGTTTTATTATTTTGTCCAAGGCAGAGGTCACCCTTACTGGTCTGGTGCTGCCTGTGTCATCATGCTTGCCCTTTTTGAATATTGTCTTCTCACATTCCTTGGGAATCTTCCTGGTATTCCAAGATAGATTAAAAATGGGCCAGAGAGTTTCTTCAGTCAGGTCTTTAGGACTGTTGGGTGTCAATTATCTGCGCTAAGAGGTTTAAAATATTTTTCAGAAATTGGTGCGCTTTAACATCCTCTGCGGTTACTAACAAGCTGGGAAGTATCCGTCGTCCTCAAGTGAAGGATGATAGCGTTTTTTTTTCCAATATGGAATAGAAATATTTAGCGCATGCTCATCTTATCTGCATCATTAACAGCATTATCTTCTTCAAAAAGCTTTAATTATTGGTAAGCTTTCTCAGATTTTTAAATAGTTCAGAAGTCATCTTCATATTAGTCCTCTATCTGTCAGGTATAGAAATGCCTTTCTTGTTTTTTGCTTCCCTTATTCTCTGCTCTTCACTGAATTTACTATATATTGGTTGTTATCTATTTTCCATTGTCTCTGTTTCATTCCCTGTTAAACAACATTATATATGTGCAAAAATAAACTGAGTATATGTATGTGTGTGTGTGTGTGTGTGTGTGTATGTATGTATGTATGTATGTATGTATGTATGTATATTTGAGAGATCTCTGCCACCTGAGATCTGGTCACTCTATCTTAAGCTTACCTTGAAATATGCAAGTGTATTTCCTTAGCTGAAGGAACGCAAAAATTTGGAAGCCATTGATCCACAGCAGTTACTGGATCATTGAAGAGTAAAGAATAAAACTCTGCCACACCTGTATGTGAGTGGAACATATGAAGGATATAAGAATTAGGAGTTTCTTCTACTGTGAAGGGAAGGTAACATTCTCTAACGTGCCTGTAAGAGAACGACAGTTGCTGCAGCGTGGTGATTTTGAAGTATGTTGCTTAGATTTTGCCTGGAGAGTGAGACAGCTACTGTTTCATTTACCTGCTTCATTAAGTTTAGACTATATTTGTCTCTGTTTGCTTTTCTACTTGTGCTTGGAGTGTGTCTATCTGTGCTCTGTTTCGCAGAGCCTGGAGTCAATTTGCCTGAGTTTGCTTTCCACTGCCTTTGGACTATATTTGCACTGAGCTCTGTTTGATTCAGTTTGGACTTTGCGGGCCCAGGTTTGTTCCACAGTTTGGCCTATGTTTGTTTTGCTTTCCAGAGCTTGAGAATGTGGCTGTAGATGCTTGCCACTGCCTCGCAGCATGTCTGTGTCTGTGTGGTGGCTAGCCTGAGCGCCTTCCTGGGCTAGCTTGGCCTTTGCTTGGTGGCTGTTAGCATCTGACCTGTCCTTTGCCCAGCTTCTGGATTCAGCTGGTTTACAGTGAGGGGGAATCAGAGGTGAACTGAGAGTGGTTTAAAACTCCAGGTGGACTGTCAAGATCAGGATCACCTATTTGCTGCCTCCCAAATATCAGCAAGGAAGTCCTACCAAAGTGCAGGGTACCCTTGCAGCCATGTGCATTTCAACACATTATTTTTTCCAGCAGAAAACAACAATGATTACAGCAATGGTAAGTGAGGTTGATTGGCATGAAGGATGATATCAGCACATTTGTACCAGCTCTGGTACAGACAGATCAAATTTATGTGAATTCTGAGGGGATGTGCCTACCAATTTCCTGGCCAAACATGGGCCTCCTCTGCTTGCCCTAGCAGTAATTAAAATAGAAAAGGAGAAGAATTAACTATGTTCTATCATTGTAATTTCTTAACAATGTTAACTGGAAATGAAGATGTTTTATTACCTCTTGAAGATTATTAGCCTCTTTTGACCTTGGGGTCATACCTACTCAAACATGTGCAGTTGCTTTTCACCCAACATGAGCTGGTCTTTCTATATAGTGCTCTGCTGCATTCTTCCTAAACCATTTTGTTGTGTTATATGTTATATGTTATACTGATATATGATTTTGCTAATACCTGCGTTCATGAAAGCCCATTATTTCTAGTTTGTTACCTGCTTTCTATAGAAATTAAACAAAATACATAATTTTAAAGACTACAGATTTGGTGTTAAGTAGCTTGAATGTATCTAACGGGGCTGGTATCAGCATCACTGTCTGCCATCCCACTTTCCTCATTTGGGTTCTCTGTGACAGAACAACCAAAACCGCCAGTGAAGCTGATTCCATTTTGAAATACAAGCCATGCTGAAAAGGAATTACCTCTTATGCTGTGGAGGGCATCAGTCTCTGCCTGCCTATTTAATCTCTTGCAGTGGACACTAGTGTTGAACTAGTGCTAAACAGGCTATTACTCCCCATAATAAATGACGTACATACGGAGTTTTGAAGTAGTAACATAAAAACGTACCAGTGAAACTCATGTTTCTTTCTCCTCTTTTCTCTTTCTCACTATCCAGCATTTATCCAGAAACAGTAGAACTAGAATAACCCCAAAGAATAACTTAAAAGAGGAGGGATGGGTGGAATAAGGTAAATTACGGGTGTAGTTGGATGGACTCAGCAGTAGAACAAAAGATAAAACAGCCTGACTTCAGCATTAACCAGCCTCATGGCAATATTTTTGGAATTGGTGAGACTAAAGAAAGACATGCCTCCAGATGCAGAGAATTTGGGCATGTCTGTAGACAATTTACAACTAGTTGGTCCTATCTAGTAGTGAGGGGATGGAGTAATCAAGGCTGCCCCAACTCATCTTTCTTTTCTATAGTCACAGGAGGGATGTGTGATTGATAAGTATTATTTTAAGGAGATACAACCACATTGGGAAGGAAAATTATCAGGTTGTGACCTTAATAACATTTGAATTTTGTAAATTTTGAGTAGTTGCTGTTTTTACTCTTCAGGGATAAAAGAAAAAAAAACGGCCATAAATGAAAGGAGTTATGAGTAATATGCAGGTTATATAAAATTTTGAGAATTTTAATACATGAAAATACTAAAAATGCAGGTACCACTTGATAGATCTGAAGCATTCACTAGACTAATCTCTAGGAGGAAGAAAGTTTGATGATCAACTTTTGATGGCTCAAGTCTGAAGATGGAAAATAAGGAGGTCTGTACTTCATGTTGAGAAAGAAAATAATCCTGATTTTAGATGTTGAATGTGTTAAGTATTTATGATCATCGTGGAGTCTTAGCATCATCTTAAGTAGGCTTATTACAAGAGAAAGTAAAAGTTCTGTAAAAGTAGATGTTGTAAACTGGAGTAAGAGTTTCTTCTTTACAGAAAGGGGATGTGAACTCGAGGCTTCAGACTTCAGACCAGCTGATTAAAAACAGATACTAGTGTGAAGTCACCATCACTTTCTGCAGGTAGAAAAGCAGTAGTTTTATCATCCCTTAAAATTACACAAGAGGAAGTGGGGAAAAAATAAACAGCAGCAAGAGAGACAAGCAGCAAGGAGATTTTTTAAAAAAACTTTCTGCTTGTATGGAATCCCCTATGGACTTCTGCACTGTCACCATGATGGGTTATCTAAAATCAAGCTGGAAAGAGGTACACGTAGAGCTGGATGGACCTGGCACAAGGGTGTTTGTGTCTCTTCTCACTAGCTCCGTGACAGGGGAAGGATGGGCACGGAATCCCTTGCTGTTGGTTGCGAGGAAAAGAAAGGACTAACCTCATCTTTCAGCTTCGCACCTGCTTCTCCTACGACCCTAGATTTAGACCATTATTTAAGAATATTTTCTTCATCTGGAGTACTGTGTCCAATTCTGGGCTCCCCAGTACAAGAGGGACATGGCACTACTAGAAAGAGTCTAGCAGAGATGATGATTAGGAGACTGCAGCATCTCTGTTATGAGGAAAGGCTGAGAGAGCTGGGCCTGTTTAGCCTGTAGAAGAGAAGACTGAGAGGGGATCTGACCAATGTAAACAAATATCTAAAGGGAGGGTGTAAAGAGGATGAGGTTCAGACTATTTTCATTGGTGCCCAGCGACAGGACAAGAGGCAACAGGTACAAACTGAAACACAGGAAGTTCCATCTGAACATGAGGAAAAACTTCTTTCCTGTGAGAGTGCCTGAGCACTGGAAGAGGCTGCCCAGAGAGGTGGTGGAGTCTCCTTCCCTGGAAATATTCAAAACTCACCTGGATGTGATCCTGGGCAGTGCGCTGTAGGTGACCCTGCTTGAGGAGGGTTGGACTAGATGATCTCCAGAGGTCCCTTCCAACCTAAACGATTCTGTGATTCTGTGTGATTCTGTGAACAGTCCTATTGACTTTGTTGCTCCACTTACATTTAGGCATGTGCTTAGGTGTCTTTGGACTTCAGTAAAACAATGAGCCCTAGACAGGAGAACAGTTAAGAATGTCTGTTTTTGGAAAGGTTGCTACTGATGCTTAGTAAGAATTAGCAATCCCATACTTCAGGACTGTTTTAAAATACTATCAAAGTGTGATACCACTGTATTCAGAACCTCTGCATATGGCCATGTATCAAATACATTTTCAAAAATGTCCCAAAATACAGTTTTGTGCATACTTGTATCACTATTTCTTACCCATGAGAAAACATTTCTCCCACTAACTTGGACTCCCGGTCTTCATAGTGCTGATTTTATTTAGCTATGAGTAAGATTTTAGGCCCAGTCCTACCTTCATTGCTGAGGTAACACTTCCACTGACATTGATTCAGCACATTTAATTCAGTAGAGAACCACTGGAATGGATTCTGTGGGCAGACAACTATTATTACTCTAAGCTTATTTTTTGTAATATTTTGTCTTGGCATGAAGCTTAGCTCATTTTTTTTTCCAGGCCTGTAGCCAACTGTAAAAAAATGATAGCAATGAGACTCTCCAAGAAATGACCAAACAACCTCGAAAATGTGGCAAATGTTATGGTTACACTCAGAGAAACATGCTATGGCATTTGAATCCATTCTGAATCCTAAGGGGAGTAGAAAATACCTAGGGACTGGCAATTCGTGTATCTATCATCTAAATAAAGCTACTGTGCAACTAAGGTTATAAAATAAAGACGCAGGCAATTTAGATGCATTCCTAATGACATGTTAGGTGAAATACAGTCCATTGCTAGCATTGCTAGGGCCAATACTATATCTCTGTATATTTCTACAGCACCTTTTCTGTGGCTGAACTGATGGGATATACCCATCTATGTCTACGTTGTGCAACCTGTGTGGAGCTACTGCAGAAGGCTGCTTCCTCAGTGGAGACCACTAGCTTTCAACGCAATTGCTCACACCATCCACCAGAGAGATTAGGCCCTTATTTGGTAATTGGCAAAACATCAACTATTAAAATAAGGGGCTGAGAGTGGGGTTCAAAGGAAGGAAAAAGAATGTCTCTGAGAATATGTGATGTTTATGCTTTGGAGGTCTTTTTGTGCAAAGGGCTGTACGAACACATAGTCAGACACACTCCCTCACTGAGCGCTTACAAAGCAAACAAAGGCAAACGAAAACGAAAATATTAATATATACATTTTGCAAAGAAGAACCAGGGTTATTAGCAGAGAGGTTAAATGAGCTACCCAAATGCATGAAGAGGGTCTGAAAACCATGGTCCAGTCTCCAGTCCAGTCCCTCAGCCAGGAGACACTTCTTCCTTAGCAGCCATGCTCTTCAGACTTGGGAGTCTTTTCCTGAACCTCAAAACCCCAGTAAAGATTTCATTGTGGGTGTTTGCTTTTTGATTGAAATATCGTCTTGTTTCTGGTTTTCAAATATTGAGCAAGTGCTGTCTAATGGTTTATGTATTAGAAAGATATTTTCATTTTCCACATGCTGTCTGGCTCTGGTTGCTTTTATGAGATGTTTTCTCTTTTGAATAAAAAAAAGAAAAAAACAATCAGAGGAGGGGCAAACCAGATGATAAGTTAGACCCACTGCAATATATTGCTTTTCATCTGTGTTTTCAATGGCAAGGAAATAGCAAGTTACATGAGACTCAGCCTTAGGGACCCTTGGCCAAAAGTGTGAGAGCTATAATTTGTTTGCCGGGAAGCTGAAGGCAGGAGACACATACAAGAGCAGCCCCTGTAGGCTACCCTGGGGATCCGTGTTTGACTTTGCACTCTCCAAACAGTCGAATGATTATTAGTTAGGAATTGAGGCTTCAGGATGCAAAATCCCTTTGCATAAGCAGAAAACAGTAGATAAACATCAAACAAATGAGCAGCTGGGCTAAGAGCATACACACAACACATATTTAAATGTCACTGACATACCATATTCCTGTAGTTGGGTACCTATTCGATACCCATGGTAGTTTAATTTTACTTTTTCTTGGCAAGATCAGCTAGGTATCCTGGCTAAGTAGATAGAATGGAATAGCCTATAAATTTTTTGAATTTCACAGGCAAAAAAAAACCCCTTGAATTAGATATTTCTATTATTTTTCTTTATAAATTTATTTTTATTACCACCTTTCTTTGTACTCTTAAACTTTGACTGGCTATTGGTTGGATTAGGTGAATTAATGGCCTAATAGGTCAGAGGATCAGAGAGCCCCTGAAGGGCTAAGACCACCCACCCCTCTCCAATCAGATGTCACAAAAGGATTTAAAGGAGATATATTTCTTTCAGGTTTTGGAAGGCTCTTTCCACAAGTCCAAAGTCAGGAGTGTCCTCTTTCGATTGACATAGATGATTGTATAAAAAAATCCAATGAAAAATTCTGAAAAATGTGAAACATTCAATTATTTGTTCTGTTGTTAAATCTGAATATATTCTTTTGACTGTGTTAATGTAATAGATAATAGAAATAGTGAAAACACCCCTTGTAATACACATGCATGCACGCGCACACGCGTGTGCATCTACTCAGAGAAAATCCACCTGATTTAGTAAGGATGTTCAGAATACTATGCAAGATACTTGACTTCAAGCTAAAATCAAATCCTATATAATAAAAATCCTGTTGCTTGGAGTGGAACAGATTCAGTCTAACATTGCAGCCTAGATTCATCTCAAATAATATTAGGTACCTGAGGTACCTGGAATAGGAATTTAGTCCCTAGAGAAAGACATATCTAGAGTGAATCTATCCTGTACTATGTGGTAGCTCATATGTAGCCCTAGATTGACTTCAGCCTCTTTAAGCAGCTATCATTAGGTATGAACAAAGTGATTCTTAAAATGCCCGCCTTAGAAATTTAGACAGGAGGTAACCATTCTCTTCATCCATGGAGGTGGCACTGAATCTCATAGTTTTGGACTCTTCTTTGACTTCCCATGCTACCATGCACTCAAAAGAAACCTTAAATCTCTCAGCTACTGTTCTGTGCTTTGCAAATGTTCTAGCTGCCACAAGGATTCATCGTTTTGATGGAGGGGAAGTGATTCGCCCAGCCATGAAAAAGAGAGGAAGAGAAGCAGTGGCCTTGAGACAGGATGTGGGAAACCTATGACGGAGTTTTTGAATACTTGATTTAGAGGGTCAGACATACCCACATATCATAAAAACCATTATTTGGTTTCCTCCTTCTGAATGAATTAAATGCCAAGTCCCAAACACTCAACATTTAGAGGTTACAGGAATTACAACCACACAGACACTGTTTCTTCAGTAGAAAGTAGCCTACCTACCTTCAGTGTCTTGCCTTATAAACCAAAAATGTCTCAGGGTTCTTGAGACTTCTCGTAACTGCTTGAGTCTTTGCAGTTGGTACTCCTCAGTAAAATAGGAGATAAAGAACAAGTTTGAAGTTTTCTGCTAGAACGAATAATTTACAGGAGCAATTTTACATACAAGAGAAGCACATACAAGCATTAAGGCTACAGATGGGGTAAGTTGCGCTCCATTTTATATTTAGCAATTTTTAATGGAAACATACAGACAAAAGTAGGATTGAAAACAGATAATCTGAAGTCTTCCCTGAGATACTGCCACTTGCTAGATACTGCCACTTTTGGCAGGATCTAACAAGTAGCCGCTACCATCTTCCTACACCTTGTCTGGAGGGCCTTCCTTTCCTTTCAGCAGCAGTACAATTAGCTGAGAGTGCAGAAAGAAAAAAAGTTGTTACCAGTGGGAAATGATTGAAAATTCAGCCTTGGGAATAGATAAGTGAAAGAAGCAAGAAGGGGAGGTTTCTTGAACTTCCACACTGAATAATAAACATCACCACTTGAAATAAATCACTTGATTATAGTATCATATGATATTTTATACCTTTTTTAGTCAGACGTTATTACTCATAAACTAAATAATATGATCATTTTTTAAGAGATGAGATCATGCCTAGAAGTAAGTCCAAACATGACTAGACATTGTAATTTAATTTTTTTAAGGTTTTCACTAGCCAAGAGCCAACATCTGTATTGAAGTGGAAAGGATTTTAAAGAAGATGGCTTGTTTCTAAAGACAGTGGTGTGTCATTTTCAGAATGCTGCTGAAATTAAGCATGAGGGTGGTGACAATCTCCTTTCATCCAAAAGAGCTCATTAGTCCATGCTAGGGGGGTTCAGAGGTAAATATTAGTAGGAGGATATGATTTTTTTAAACTGTGTTTTGTAAAAGAAAAAAAAAAAGGAACTATCTGGTGGCTTTAAAATAAGGTGAATTCTTCACAGTTAACTCTTTGGACCCATAGACCTTTCTTCACACGTGGTCCGTACTGCAAACAGTACCCCTCAGGCTTACTAACCCTAAGCACAGTTAAGGTTTGGGTCATTTGTATGCCACTGAAATGCTTTTGGGTTGCATTAGAGTGGCTTCCTTTAAAACTCTTAGATTTAGCCCCCCTGTTTCCCTCTGACCAGCGCTACTGGGTTTGGAACGTAATTGGACTTGTACGTGCATATACAGGAGCACTGGAGCCGATCCAGTACCTGGCCCACAGCAATTCTAACTCAAGCTTAGCTTTTCCAATATATATTTATAATCGCTCTTAATTATGTGCATGAGAAGTAACTAATTATCAAAGTGCATAGTTTTCCTCCCCCAAGAAAATGTACCATAATTATTTTGCTTATTAGATTTTGTAACCAGTGTAACTATTGTTAACTGAAAGGGTGCGAAGCACAGAAAATATTATTTCCTTCTCCTGAGTGTTTAGGATAACAATATAAGCATTGACCGTTGTGTACTTTGGTATTATTTTCCTTTCCTGCTTATAGTCCCTTCTCATGTTTCTGCATCATTTTAGGCCCCTAATAGGGATAGGATGAACCCATTGATGTCGGCACATGGAGGCCTGCTAGTAGCATGCCTTTGCTTTTAGTCTCCTAGCAGCAGCCATTCATGTTATGTGGGCTTTCTCTTTTGGGCATTGCCCACCCCTGAAACTGACTTCAGGCATTTTTCACTGCCTGTTCTGCATGAATAGCCACAGGCCTCTTGCCAATTGTCCCCCCTTCTTGAAAGCCAGCCTCAGCCAAAGGCCTTTTCAAGTGTGATCCCAGAGTGCCACACAGGCTTTCAGGGCATTGTTGTCGCGATGAGGGCCCTGCACTGGAAAGTGGGGTCAGAAGAGAAAGCACAATAAGGGGTGATGGAGGCTTCATGCAGTCCTCAGATGCTGGCCTGTTTATTAATTTACAAAACTAATGTCACTGTCTTTAGAGAAGAGATTGAGTGAAAAAGATGCCTTTTGAAGAGAAGAACTGCTTTTGATGCATTACCAAAACATTGCTCCCCTTATTAAATTGATTTTATGGAAGCAAATACAGCTAATAAAAGTTCAGAAACACCAATGAAATACTGAAAGTCAGGATTCAGAGTTCTTTTTTCCTCATCAGCTCAGACACAATTCATATTAATGAGTTTTACAAGTTATCCTTGGGCAAAAAAATCCTTAAATGTAATGGGTGCAAATAAATATCTGGCCTCCCTTATATGTGTCACACATACTATTAGCCAAGGCAGTACGATAGTGCAAGCTCTTTAACAGAGCTCCTCCTGATGCATAAAGTAGTCAAATATTCAAGCAGAACTTTTTAATTTTAGGTGTTTTGGGGGAAACTAAAAGGGTGGGAATCCATGAATCTTGGCCAAATATAATGTACACAGGTGGCTTGACTTTTAATGGATTCAAAGCTGGGCTTGAATGTTACTCTTGCAGCCACTGTTGGTGCAGATTAGGGGATCTAGGTGAGTAGGTCTCTGATTTGCTAGGTTAGATGGAGTCATACTGTCTAGTGCTATATAAGGTTTGTGTCGCAGCTTTTAACCTAAAAGCAACCCTGGGAAGAAATGTGGCTTTCTGACTTCCCTACCTCCTTCCTATACCTAGTCAAAAGAGAGGAGCACTGTATCCCTTCACAGCTACATGCATAGTGGTTTGATTTTGCTGACCACCTGCCATTTTAAACTATTAACTCTTTTCCATTGCTCTCCTACATGCTAACAAAAAGCCAAAGACTCTGCTTTCTCCATCTCAGGTCAGCTCACAAAGCAGTGCGTCATACTGCGTTGAATCATGTTCTCTTATTGCCCTTAGAAACCAAACCAAGACAAGTGTCTTTATCCTCTGATTGCTTATTGTTTCCACAAATGGTTGTTCTTGTGACTTGCTGGAGATGTGTGATGGCTATCATTGCAGATACAATTTAGGACTGAATTTAGGGACCTCTGAAGCCACTAGTATGAAACTCTGCAGCTGGAACTAAAAAAGACTGTCATTAGACTTGTAGCCTTTGTAAGGTGGACGCCAAGGGAAGACATTCCAGTCTGACCAGTGGGTTACAGTTGCAAGATTAGGAGCCAGTTTTAAACATGTGGCCATAAATGTGCGATTGAATTTTAAGTGCTTTCAATTAATGTAGATCAAAAGAGACTTTTCTTGTTGGACAGACTTTCAGAAGTACTAGACTGTAAGCATAAATCTATCCAGTCTTCCTTTGTTTTTCACAACTTGTTTTGCCATGTTTGTTAATTAGGGAAGGCATTTAGGACTTGCTCTGTCTCATCCAGTTTCTTCTCTTCTTTAGTACTCCAGTGGTGAAGTCAGCAGTTTTACAATCCACTGCCTTGAACCTTGAAAGTCATTTATGACCAGCAAGTGGTGTAAATTGCTAACGGTAGCATTTTAAATGTACTCTGTACACACGGCAATGGAAAGTGATCCACAGAACAGTTCACTTGCCTTGTAGCAGAAAATAATTCCAAGGATTATTATCCCTTCTTTAAATGGTTATGCTTATGATGCAGGCTTATGATGAGGAAAGCTCTTACCTGAAAGCAAGTACCGGAAGATCACCCATTATGATAATCGTTGGTAATTTTTAAAGATATGTTTGGTTCAATTTTCAGCTATGCTTAAGACAGTAGAGTTCACGAATTAACACAGCTTCAACATTAGTCTGCATGAGTCTATCAAATACATGTGTTCAGATTACCTTAGTATATTTGGTTATTAATATATACATATGATATTACTTAGATGTTTTTTACTCAGCAGAACACTAAATTATCCATTTTGGAATATATCGGTAGCTGATTCTTTACAAATGATTTTTGCTTGGGCTAGTGCTAGTGTATTTTCAAATACAGAATGCAATTAAGATAAAGAGACTGATAAGTGAATTATTTTGTGATTTTTTCCATAACAATCTCACACAATATTGTACTTGCAAACATATGTAAATAAAAAAAGGTGCGAAGGGCTTTTGTATACGTTATCCTCTAAGCAAAACTGGCTCATTTGAAAACAGCTCCATGAAATATGTTTAGGAAGTCAGATTCTCCAATGTATTGCAGTGCTTTCATGATTAGCTATCTCAAAGTCAAGGTAGGCAAGTAGGCCAAATGACTTCCTATGCAAGTCATGTCTTTCTCCCCCTATTAATAAAGAGTGTAAAAATAAAATGTTGCTAAACTGCCACTACTTCAGTCGGGTGAGAGACACTAACACCATCTGAACATTTTATGTGAAAGATGGCATATTCTGCAGTAATGCAGAAAAGCATGCCTCAAGTGCAGAAAGAGGCACAGAGCAGTTCTGCAGCTTATGGAGAGAAATCTATCACTCTCAACCAATGTGGGACTTGCCTGTACAAGACCTGTTTATTTTGGCTTTGGGTGGAGGAGAGAATTTGTCCTCCATATATAAACAACCACAGATAATAGGATGTCAATAGACATATTTCAATATTTACAAGCTTTTAAAAATTAATCGAATTAACCACAGTACTGAAATATAAATATAGCAAGTACTAGTAAGCTTCTCAAGAATTGCTTTCCTCTTCCTTCCTTATGGACACCTGTATGCGGTCGGAGTACCCAGGTATTCTGGCAAACTTGGCACTCACACTGCAGGAATATCTAAGCACAGTAATGGCCAAGCAAAAACATTCCCAGTGAGGGAAAGGTGTTAGGAAGGCCTAGAGGCAATAATGGCTAAAAAAAGGTGTCTGGTAAAGATAGTGGGCAGGAGTAATTCCCGAAAGAGGTTCAGCATTTTGGTTTGGATAACAAGCTAAACAGATTCTCTAAAGTTCTCTGAATCTCACAGAGGTAAAACTCCAGCACCAATCTTATGAGAACAAGACTTCACATGACATTTGAAACTTCTGCTTCTGGTCCATTTGAAAAATAAAACAGAAGTGTAAGAATGAAATGCTTACTTTAAAAAGGAAGTTAAAGCAGCATGCTTTGTAGTTAACTGAATTTTAACTTGGTTAACTTTGAATTTAGGTTTGATTTTGGGCCATCTAAGGCTTATTTTAAACCATCTGCTTATCTCCAAATAGCTTCTTGAGCTACCTGAGCAAAATCTATATCAGATCCGAAAGCAGTGCAGAGTGGGCTTAGCAGTACAAATTTCCACATTCTTTTGTTTTTCCTCTGTTCAGAGCTCTCTTTTGTCCCTAACAGCTATATATCAACTGAAGGAAAAGGAGAGAATGAATAAGTCAAATTAAACTTTTAGGGGGAAAAAAAAGCTGTCTTCCTTAATCAGCTACTGTTTCTTTTCACTCTAGAAAATAGATAAACCACCTGTGAAAATTACATCAAAGGAGCTGTGGAGACATTGTGATATCTCTGGAAAGAGACGTAGAACAGTCAGACACGTGGTATTTTGCCAGGGGAAAATATATTACTGCTGAATTAGCTTTTGGAGGCCACACAAAATCCTTCTGCAGTGTCCTCTTTGTGTTCTGCTTTAGCTGTTGTTAGTGTAAAGCTGTGTTGTATTAACCTTGATATGACGAACATGAAAACTCCTGTGAGTGGGGAACATCTAGATCATATCACAGTACAGAGCTTTGGTGGGGACAGGAGGTAGTTGCTTCTCCAATTGTAGATAATCTGCCACAGTATTTTGATGTCTTAACCTGCTTGTTGTAGCATCTGTCTATCCTTCTGTCTTTTTGCAACATTTTTAGAAAAGCTCAACATTTTAGCGTATGACTGTTGGAAAGACTCAACTTGCCATTAAAGCTAAAGAGGTGGTCAGATTTTCAGAGGGAGATCTGGCTCTGTGTCTTACAGCAGGAGCTCTTGGATGTAAAATGGTCTGTAAAAATCTGGCCCTCATTTAGTTACCCAAATGACAGTTGTGCTGTTTTAAAATCTTTACCTTGAATATAATGCCTGGGAGCTTGAAAAATCTCAGCTCCACTTTTGAATCACTTCAAGGTGCACTCCTGGTCAGCATGGCTGTATTTACGGGAGTCACCTACTGATTCCTGCCTCCTTCCTTCTGTGTGTCTTACTCAAGAGTGAAGGAGTTCTTGAGCAGATGGATCTGCAGATAGACTCGAGGAGAGTTTTGCTACCTCAGAGGCCCGTGTTTACAAATTGCTTTCTCCAGTCATTGCTTGAAATTGCAACAACCAGCTTCTTCATCTCAAAGAGACTTTTTGTTTTCTGGTTTTGCTTTTGCAGATTAGTCTGAAATGATCAGAAGATCTGTGGGAATGGAGACATTCTTAAGAAGGAAGGTATGGTTTCAATTAATAATCTGCTTCATCAGAGTCAAAATGTTTCACAACAATATGCTGATTTTGATAGGATTTGCACTATAAAGTTCAGGTTTGGTTCTGACTAGAGAGAAATAGAGTCACCTGACATGAAAACCTAGCTTTTTTGAGTAAAAAGAAACAAATTAATTTTGAAAATATTTGATAATATTTATTTTTATTTTATTGCAAAACAAAACAAAATGTCAGGGACTCAGAACTAGTGGAGAAACAAATCTGTCATTCACTGTCTATTTCTTGAGAATTATGAACACGAAAGCCAAAGAATCTGTCTCATTGCTGTGGTATTATTGCTCTCTTCCTAGTTCTTCCACTTTGGAAGCGAGACTGATCTGTAAAGCTTTAAATGGTAATAAAGTGTTAGGAATAGGATTTCTGTGTGGTCCCTGTGCCAGCATCAGAGAAAAGTTCCAATACAGCTAATCTGCTCAAATTTAATGAATGTCCTGCTGACTTTTAAGGGAGTTGGGTGCCTGACTGCCCTCTGAGACTTTGAAAATCTCCCGCTATTTTTGTGCAATTTTGTCAGGAAATCAGATCGAGCGACTCCATATAGAAAATGCCATTGCTGTTCCTACAGGTTTCCACAAGACATTTGACCTCTCCCTTTTCTTCTTTCTTTCTTCTTTTTATACCTCTCTGGAATGCAGATATTTTGGTTAATTTTCTCCAGCTGTCACAGAGTCTCACAGGAAAATGACCTCGCAGAGTGACCACTTCCCCTAGTCCTTGACTTAAGTAGATTTTTTTTTTTTTGAGAGCTTTCACCACATCATCCACATCACTGTCTGGAGTCTTTCATGAGTCAGGAAAAAAGCAGAAAAAAAAAACCCTCATCCTTTAAGAAAAAAAGAAAAGTGAAACCAAATCAGATCAGTTTGGATCAGTTTTATCTGTTTATGTTGCTATTTCAAATCAGTTTGTGTAGCAGAAAGTTAGCATTACTCATTCCCACTAAAAAGTAGGGAGATATTAGTATTTGGATACCCTCCTTATAAGAATGTTTTTCAGCATTCAATTAGTTGATTCATTTAGTAATGACAGCAGTCTCAGCAAATTTGAGAATCAGACTTATTTATTCTTTTGTTCTTTTAAATGTACTATCCAGAGGGGAAAATTTCATTGCACAAACTGTGTTTCAAGTTCAGTTTTCTGAAACAGCACTGTGAAAAAATCAACAAAACAGCATATGATAAATATCCATGGCTTATGAAATATGGAAATGAGATGCATATACCTCAAAAGCTAATGGTTTATTAAGTGGCATGATAAAAATAAGGACATATGTAACAAGGACAAAATTGCAGTGTGCTTTTTTGTTGGCTTCATTCAGTCTTGAGATAAATGATGTTTTATCCTATGTTTTATTCCTGCAAGGAATTTGAAGTTAATGGGCTATTCATGAGTGTAATGTCAAGCGTGTGCATCAATCTTTGCGGATTCATGGCCTCCCAATTCTTCATGAGGGAACTTAGGGCAGTTCCTGCATTCTCATTCTCAAAGTCAAGTTCTGCTCTCAAAAAAAGACTGAAGTTTTAGTTGGTTATGCATCTCTTTCCTTAGCCTTTTTGCAGTACCTTTTTTTGAGCATGACTTTCCTCTTCCTGTGGGTGCTCTCCTGAGTTATCATGATTAGCTGGTTAGTAAGGCTTGCAGAATCCCAAGGATTTCCAACCATGATTTTTCCCCATTCTTTACTGTCTTATACTTTGATACTTTTATATACTTCGAGTTTACCCTGTTTTCCATCCTGAGGTTTAAGTATCTGAATTAGAAAAAGAGGAAGATCAGGGCTGCAAATAGACTGCAATCTTTACTATACCAAAGAATGACATTTCTGTGATCTCTCTAGAGGCCACACTTACATCTGTTGCAGCTAAAAGAAAATATGTAATTCCCCTGTTGTTTGAAAGTGATATAGAGCACTTTTGATATTCTCTCCCTTATATTTTGAATGGCAGTCTGGGAAGTCTCCTCCAGGGAATTTTAATGAACATATTCTTTGTGAACATCTTTGTGTTACATGAATGCTATACCGAGACTGCTCAAGGTAAGCAGGTTGTAGCTATGGTTCATTTCTCTAATCTTCTAGTGCTAGTATCACCAAAACTTTTTGTAACATAGACTTTTGTAAGGTTTACTTTATTTTGATTTTAGAATTTGGAGGTTGATTATTAGTACAATCTCCAGCAATTTAGCCATTTTAGAAAGAAATCTGAAGAAAGATTTTACTTGAATTGTGATGTCAAATGGGCTATCTGGTATAATTACATGCCTAATAAAGCTAGATTCTAAAAGCAGATTAGAACCTGTGTAGCGACCAGACTTTGGGCTTTGCTGCCCCCCATTAAGCACATACATACACCTGGCAGAGAAGTTAGGCAGGATATTTGAAACAGGGGGCCTGAGGTGCAAAGAGCTGAGAGCAGATTGTGGAGAGTATTAGGGCAGGAGCCTAGTACATGGCCTAGTAGGGATGGGGTGAATGGGCCTGGGTCTAGAAAATAGTGGTATTTTATCATGTCTCAAAGGCTATCACAAGGGGACTGAATTGGGGTTCACAAGTGAGCAAAATTCTGGTATAAATTCTGAGTATTTGATTTTGTAACCCTGTCAATGGTTCTACAGGTTTGCATACAATATATAAATTATTACTCTCTTTAAATATCTGTGACTGGCAGGGATGCCTCCTCCTGTTTCTTTATGATGGGGTTATATGTTCCTCGTCATCAGAGACACACAGCGCAGTAATGAGTGGGAAAAGTAGCTTTGTTAAATAATACATTAAGCTGGATCACAGACAGCTAGTTATATAAGCTCACCAGCTGATGTGTGACTTCAGTGCTGGTGCTCAGGTTCAGTGTGTGGTCAGACGTGCTGTTTCAGCTGCTGCTGATTCAGGTTACTCTTCCTGTCTATCCCAACCACTTCTCTTCAGTCATTCCCTTCCCTTCACAGCTGGAACCAGCTTCTGCCAAAAGATGTGGCAAATCTTGAGGAAGTGGAAGGGAAGAGGGAGTGGTGACAAAATTGCTGCAAGAATGCAAAGGGTCATAAACTCTTAACTGGAATTAGCTGTGGCCTGAACAGCGTGCCTGACTGTGCCCTGAGAGGTGCTCGGTCGTACGCTGATTGCATTTGCTAGAGACCCCATCTTAGTTTGAGTTGCAAAGGCATGTGCTTGTGGAGCAGCATTGGCAGGTCCTGATCCTGCCGTCACTCGGAAGCTGAAGTGGCCACTGTATGCAGGGGCCATTACTAACGCCAGTGGAGTTTTACAGAGCCATTGGGGGTTTTAAGTTGAGGTTGTAACTTGGGAAAAAGTGAGTAGAAAAATGCTTTAAAATTGTAAGTGACATTCTTCTGCTTGCATGTATACTGAATGGACTTGACTTTATGAACGATCTCATTTATTTCAGTGGAAGTTCTTTCAGAGTCAGTTTTCAATGAGATGAATAAAAGTGATGGTATCTTGCCCTAAATGATTCCTTTTTTGCACAAGCTGAATTTTTACAGCTAAGCCTTTGGAATTCAGGAAATCTGATAAGCAGGTTTGCTGACTCATTTTAGCCTTAATCACAGAAGGAGAATGGCCCTACGTTCATGCTCTGATAGTCTGTTCCAAGCACTTGCTTTACCCAGGGTAGAAAACAGTAATAATTGTAATAATTTGGATGACAGAAATAATAATTATTTTCTTGGAATTAGTATCTGAGATATATTATGGCTCAGAGTTACTTTGCTTCTCTCTCGCAGAGAGCCATGCAATTTCCAACTTGCAGCTTTTTTAAACATCATTCGATATAAAAACAAGTGAGCTGAGTAAATTGTCTAACCCAGAAGGTGAATATTATGCCTTGTGTGTTTATGAAATGAAAAATGCGTTCTTTGTAGCTGCTGCATACATATAATTTGCATAAACAGCTCCCTATTAACTTAGATTCTTTGCATAGGATATTTCAAACTCTAGAAATTCTAGGAGGAAAAGAGGGGATGAACCAGGGAATGAATACCATATTCCCGCTGATAAGTGTTTCCTCACATGCATCTGATTCAGGAAGAGACTTCAGCATATGTTTAACTTTAAGCATGTGCTCAGGTCTCACTGGATTTAAACATGCACTGATCGAGGATGCTTTCTTAAATAGAAGCAATATGTTGTACCAGTGAAGTCAACTTGATTTGCCAGCTACTCAGATCCCTCTCTCCTGTATGTACAGCTGATTTCAACAGGCATCTTTAAAGAGTAGAAGCTAAGTTCCTTAAACCAGCTCCTGCCTCCAAAGTGGGCTTTGTTCTTTATGGTACACAATGCAGTCTTTCTGGTGCCAAAGTTTTTTTTTCCTGTCAAACTATACAGAACATAGCATAATGGGGCTGCAGTCTTGTTTTGTAGTCTATGGGAAGATAATAAATCTCTTACTGTGGTATTTTTTGTGCTATCCCTTTCTTTCCTGTCTTTACTGTCTAACTTCTGTCTTTAAATACCAAGGAGTCCTGGCTGCACAAATCACAGAGAACTTGCCTTCCTGTGATCGATAAGAATACAAAGTGTTGAAAATGGCTAGGTCGTATTCTTGTCGGTCTCCTATGTTTAGACTCCTTTCAGCTTAGTTTTTGGTGACAAACTGCACAGCTGTAATGCCTTACATTTACCAGCCTGCATATATGAAAGATGTGTAATGTTAACTAAGCCCCTTCCCGTCCCTCATGGAAGACCACCCTGCCTGCAAAATCTCCAGAGGAAAACACGGCATGTCCTGATCAGAAACTGCCTTTGTTGGCAGAAATACAGTATGTTGCATTAACCAAAACAGTATTTTTAAAGCATTTTTGATGGCGGCTGCATTTTATTAAAATACTCATTTTACTTCTGTAAATGAATCTCATTTGGTCTTTACGTCCCGACATCACAGGACTATCTGAAAGCCTTGTTTACATTTGGCAGTGGAAATTGTTTCAAGCCTTGTGCAAAACCTTCAAAACTTGATATACTGGGAGCAGAAAAAGGGCTGGATTCTCCTCAGCAGTCCCCTAAACAGCAATTTTTGGTGGGAGGACCTTGCTGGTGATGAGACTTACCTAATCTTTCACCCCCACTGACAGTGCACTTTTTCTACTAGGTAGGAGCTGTTGTTGTGTCCGTATAAACCCAAAGCTGTAGCCTCACAGTCTGGGCAGCAGTACCTGTAGCTCAGTGCTTGAATCCTTTGTTGTTGGCGTAATAGTTATGCTGGTGACCTTTGGTGGCTGTTAAGCACAAGTCACTTCTAAAACTTGTTCCCTTCCTCTAATTTTGGCTTCTCTGTGTATTCCCTTGTTGCTATCTATTTCCCAGCTCCTAGATTGTGAGTTTATCTGTACAAGGCTTGTATTGTTTGTTTCCTGAATGGTAAATAATGCAATCCCGGACAGTTGCAGTTGCTATAGATAATTACCAATTACTACAGTAATAATAGTACTGTCTTGAACCCAGCCATTTACTAGCTGTGTTGGTGTGAAAAGCTGGAGCTGCAGCAACAACATTTAGGCTCTAAATGTATGTGTAAGGGGAAAGTCTGGAATAATCGACTCTAGCGGTAATGCTTGAACCACCAGTACAGTCTGAGAACATAATAAACATACCTAAACACTATCCTTCTTGTTCCTTTTTGAATCAAGGGTATGCAGCTCCTTGTTTCAACTGTTCCTCTATATACATCTTATCACAGCCTAAAAAACACTGTCTAGACTCTCTACTTGAGCTTGCAAGGTGCAAGATTAGTAGAACTAAACAGTTCTACTAAATTAGTAGAACTTCTCTCTTTAAGACCGCTTCAGCAGCATAACTTCATTCAGGCAAATAAAACAATTCCTGATTTACCTCAGAATAACCTTGACTAATCTCAGGGTGTTGGGTTGAGTCCTATGCTTGGAAAGCACAGTTTGAGACACTATTCACTGGCTACTGATTTACAGATGACACTACCAATGAGAAAGCTCTCAACTGTAAGCCTAGCGGTGACCATGAGCTGCTTCTTTTCTGTGTCCTAGTTTTCCCAAGTATGAGATGGTCATAATTATGCTAATTTACTTGTCTAGGATATTGTGAGGAGTAAATTGCAGGAGAGCTTATAAAGGGGTATCTGGTTTGTGGTTCTGGACATGAAATTACTGAGTTTGCACAAGTACTTTTTATAGGTCCCAGGACAAGTGTCTGTCTTTTCTGTCCACCAATCCTTCATCCCAGAGTGCATGAAGTAGTGATCATCCTGCATCAAAATCTTAGCATTGTTTTGTGCACCTCTCTAGTTTTCTAGTGTTTTGTGGCTTCTCTGACAGCAGTGAGAGGTAGTGCGCTCTTATCCCTAATCTCAAAACTCTTCTGCAGGAAAGGTAAATATTACCTGCTGCATTTTGCAGATGGAAAAAAATGAGTGACGATGTTAACTGGTATCATTATACATTAAAAAAAAGATAGCAAGCACAGGAAAAATACGCCTGATCAGAAGTTTTAGGCCTCTTCGAAGTGCTTAGCCTTAGTTGAATTTGCACTGTCATCCTAACCTCTGCATTCCTGCATTAAGAAGTGTCTGCTTTCCTGTGTTTCTCTTAATCCAATGTATGTGCTCACAGAGCCAGATGTCATTATGGCAATAATGTTGTGGAGCTTTATTAGAGCATATTTTCCAGTCTGGTACTAATCCATTCAAATGTCCATGGAATAATCCTCCCACATACCTTTTCTTTCTCATTGTATATCACCTCCCATGTTTCCTGTGAGATTTAGGACCGTTTTCTGGACACGTAGAGGCGGCAGCTGCTGGCATCCTTACCTTACCCTTCCGTCAAGTTATGTCTTCAGTGGGAATGGAATGACCGCATTCTGCCAAGATTCTTAATAATTTTCAGGACCATGGGATTTGGGGTTTTTTTTTTTTGGTGGTGGTGAGGGTGATTTTCAGAACTTCAATGTTATTGAAAAGAGAATAAAGAAAAAGTTATGGGTCATCTTTAGGGCTTTCTGTGGGCAAATTACGAAGGTTTCGTTCTACTTTGAAAACAATAATATGTATTTATTTAGTTCACTTTCTGTGATAATATATATGTATACCTAAGAAGTTACAGAGAGAGAGAGAGTGTCTAGGGTGAATTGCATTCATTTACTGTATTTGGAAAATAAGAGACATAAAACTTCATTAGCATAACAGTCTTTTAGTTCTCATACTTTTACCCTCCAAAGATCTTTCTACTTCCTTGTGTTTTGACAGTATGGCTAACACACAGCTAAAATGCTGGGAAAGTTAGGAATAACATTAATTTAACAAGAGAGTTAGATGAAAAATATGCTGGAGAGCTGGACTGCTGCTTTTGCTCTTTTTTTAACTGCTTGGCATTCCTGATGTTGGGTCTTGGTTTCTGTAGCCATGCAGCATATGAATCAGAGAGAACCCACCCTGCGCTTTGGCATAGCTCTTAAAAGCGCTGACAGTTCCTCTTTCTTCAGCAGTAATTAAACAAGTAAAAACTGGTTACTTTGGTTAGCAGATACAAATGTGGAAAATATTCACAAATACATATCACTGGGCGTGTGTGTCTGAGGAATCTGGATGAGCTGTGGTTGGACTCTCCTTTCCCACATACTTACAACAAAGGTGCTTTATCCAACAAAGCGATCTGGCCAAGGTCTTTTATTTCAACTAATTCGTGTTCTCGTTTTCTTCATATGGCTTGAAGGTTTGCTGCTAGTTCAGTTCAATGCAACTTTTAACAATAGGAGGCACTGTTGGGGATAGGACTTGGCAAGTGGAAAAATCAGTTAAAACAATGATGAGATATTCTTACAGAACTAAGACCCAATCTGCCTTT
The DNA here is from genome assembly GCF_040807025.1 of Struthio camelus. Lineage (NCBI taxonomy): Eukaryota > Metazoa > Chordata > Aves > Struthioniformes > Struthionidae > Struthio > Struthio camelus. Next base: position 32,470,947 of record NC_090946.1, read on the forward strand.
AATTTTTTGCACTAATTTGACTCTTCCGGTTAGCTGTGTGATTAGAGTGCATTAGTATAGCTTTTAGTTTGGAAGTTCTCCAGTAAATGCCCTTTATATTGGTTTAAATGTGTCTGTCATGGAACTGGAGTGGCTGTATTGCTCTGACTGCACAGACAGACATATTTAAAAGCAGAGAGAAAATGAATGCAGACAAACCCTAACTGACTGTTTAAATAACCACATCTTTTGGGAGGAAGTATGAGCTAATGATAAAGCATTAGCTCTGTTTCAAGAGCAGTGGGTTTAATTATGACTTTCTTTCAGACTCCGTTTATGGCCACAGAGGAACAAAACACTCTCTTTGCCTCAGCGCCCCCTTCCCACAATGGGGATAAGCAACTTGGAGTTTGGAAATCCAAAAGAATCATTTGCAGTCACCTTGTGTTGCCTCCTCTCTAGCACAGGCTACAGACCTTCCTTAGATTAACTCCTGCTAAAGCGGATATTTAGGGAAAATATGCTATTTTGATTTTAACATTTCTGCTAAAAAACTTGATAGGTTCATCTATATTTAAAACAGTAATGTGAGCATAACATTGATCTAAAAGGGACAGGCCGAGAGCCCTAATAGTGTAAAGTGGGAGCAGTCAGTGCTAAGGCCCTAAATTGATAGGTCCTAATATTCCATAATTGAAACGCAGGCCTTAGCGTTTAGCCTCGAGTTGCTTCTCTTCAGTTTCCAGTTATGCCTATGTCTGCTAAATAGATGATCTATCTAGTGACTTTTCTGTTCCCCATAAATGTTTTCTTGTAACGTTCTCTGCGATAAGCTAGGTAGCTCCTGCTCTTGAAATCTTCCCGGCATTTGTACCTTTCAGCTGGTCTGGTGGCTCTTCTCCTACCAGCCAGTTTTCAAAACTCTTTGAAGGGAGGATAATGAAAGTTAACTTTTTTTCGTGATAGTTTTGTGAAGTTGAATTCCTGAATGCTTGCGAGTTGTTCTGAGCGGCCATGAAATCGAGGTTCTGGTTAGATTCCTTATTTATATTTTTCTTTCATAGTTTTTGAGCTTTTAAGCAACTGTAGCTGAAAATGTTGCTAAGAGCACTGATGGTAATTTTTGTACTTGACATGACTGGAACTAGGTTCTTAATTTCTTCATTTTTTTCTTGCCTACTTAAAAATCCTGTTCCTACATGATAGCAAAGAGGGCAGGAATAACACACGTCTGATATCAGATATCAATTCAAGCAGTTCTGTATGGGGAGACCTCAGGCTGTAACTGGCACTTTATCTGTGCACACCTTCTGGGGGTCCTGCTTCCTACTTGGCCAGAAGAAAGATAACAACAGGTAAGGCTGCCCAGCACGTTAGCAGGAGCGGCTCTTTAGGCCTCAGACTGTGAGTCTAAAGTACGTTGAACTCAGCAGGAGTTTCTTTGTTGAATTAAATAGGCTTTAGACCTGATAGTCCTAGACCAAGTGAGGACGTTTTTGGTCTTATTTTTAAGAAAATGGCTTCAGTTTATTCTTGAAGGCTATTCTATTTTTCTCAAATTATCCAATTCATATTCACCTCCCGCGGGGTTTTCTTTTCTCGCTGCTGTTTATTACACACAGAAGGTTTGCCTCTCCTCTAATTTACGTCCGTGGTACAGCTCCATTGACTAGAGAGGAGAAATTCCTGCTTTGTACCAAAATAAGCAAAAGGAGAATTGGTGCCAGATTTTATCTTTGGTGAGTAGCTTGCTTCTCTCTGCCTGAATCGTCTACCGATACCACAACGGGAACTGTAGTCAGACATCCAAATATAACAAATATTTCTAGGTTTGCATATTATGCTTTCCTGCTCCCCAGATTCAGGCCAGGAGGAAGAGACAGATTATGAAAGAAAATGTATGCCTGAATATTTTAGCAATATGCTATGTTAGGAAGGAAAAGATGTAAAGAGCAGATGACTGATTCATGGTGTTTTGGTTAAAAATATTGTAGCTTTTAAACATAGCCTCAGTGTGGTCAGAGTGCTTACAGTAAATATATTTGACACCAGATGTGGTCTCAAATGTACATGACTTAGAATTTTCCTGCACACAGTAGCTGTCAGTTCTGGGAGCTGAGGATCCCCAGGTTTCAAAAAGAACGTTCCTCTTGTAGTTGTCCTGCCCAAGGGGTGCCAACGAAATGAACACAAAGGTTGGGGAGGCTGCTGACCCCTAAAAATCTCAAGCTTCAAATAGTCTATAAAACATAGATGTCAGTGTTCTGCTTCTAGCAGCTGAATAATGCCTTTTGTTCCAAAACTGCGTGTCTCTGCATTACGAGGAGCGGGCATCATTAGAAGAGGTGATCCTCCATCGACCCTGTAGCCTGAAAACTCAGCAGATGCAGAAGCGCTCACAGAACATTTTCTTTCCGGAATGGATAGTACACACATAGGCTACATTATCATAGGGTGCAACAAGAGCTGAAATGATAGCAACTGCCTTCCCCTTTTGCTTCTGTTAAATCCCGGTAACTGTGCGGGGCCAGATAGATATATCTGTTATGATTTTGGTCATTCACCTGGTACCATACATGTGCATGGTTTCTAGAAAGAATAAAAAGGAACTGCACTGAAGTTAAAAAAAAGTTTACAGTTGATGAGTCGGATGTGGATATCCAGTTAGAGAAAGACGCTGAGCACACAGAAAGATACTGAGTACTTTAGTATCAGCAGAATGTTTAGCCAAGAGTATATTACTTTTGGAACTGAAGCTGGAATTGCACTTGAACGGGGAAAATACGAAGCTGAGCATGTGCCCATGAATGGGTAGTTCCGAGACTTGTTAAGGAGCCTCTGTGGAGCTACCTCTGCAGACGCAGGGCTCGTACTGTGAGTCTGTGCAGACCGTATTTAAATGTTGGTGATGCAAGAATTTAAGGGATAAAGGAGTATTATTTCATACTGTTCAGAATATGAATACCACTTTTGTGCCAGCATGCCTGAGACAATTCATGGCGGTGCCTCAATTAGCACATTCTTTCCTAGGATGTACTTATACTGCAGTCGGATGCATCCTTGCAGTATGCTTTACTTCAGCCAACGTGGGTACTGGTAGCAGGAAAGCTGCAACACCTTGGGCTTTTGCTAAGCTCCAAATGATATTACCTACTGGGAGAAAATATTTGCCTATTTGACAGCTGAAGCTTGTGGTACTTTGACTTCATCACTTTCAGCACTCAAACCTGCTAGATTGCAGCCACTTTGACACACCTGCATGTGTAACAGTTGTGCCTTGCTGTTGCAGTGTGGGTAAATAGTCTGGACACCCTGCCTGATCCTGTGACAAGAATCAAGCTCATTTCTACACGTGAGTTTTTATTCCCCACGTCTTGAAGGGGCAAATTTGTGTAGCTGGTTATAAAAATGATAATCATGTCTGAATGTGATTTTGGGTAACTAAGTAATTGACGTAATACTGGTCACAAAATGCCAGCCAGTGAAAACAACAGCTAATCGTGTTTAAACAGTGATGAGCTGCTAAACTGCACTTAGCTGACATGTACTGAATGCTATTTGTTCTTGTCTACACCGATTCACACAGCATTCAATATGGCACAATATAGATAAGCCCTTTGGGAAGAGTGTAGCTCTGGTCAGTCCCCAGGGTTCTCTGACTGGCCAACAGCTGCTCAGAGCAGTTTTATAAAGGGACCACTTACCCATCCTTTGATGGAGAGATAAGCCAGGGTAATGTAATTACAACCAAGGAGATGGGAAAGGGAAAAGAAAAAAATATGCCAATCATGAAGGGGAACATGGAGAGCCTCAGATTCCTTCTAACCTAAACATTGTGGCAAGGAAAGAAGTCTTAATTAGGAAATGTGTAGGCATAGAACAGGAGCCCATCCTAAATGAATTGGGGTGTGATGAGCATAAAGAAAATGCTTTTTAAAAAGATCTTTGACTCCCACTGAGTGCTTGTTTCTTAGACTTCCTTGCCTAATAATGTCAGCATTTAAATGGCCCCAACTCCCAAATAACGAGGCTTTGAAGTTAACACCTCATTGAGGTATAGAGTTCATACGTTTGCTATTCCTATTATTTGTCTAGAAACCGTTTTCTGCATGGCTAGCTTAATAGGGCAACAGAATATTAAGTTGTATAGGGATTGAGAAAGCTATTCACACAGAGGAAAGAGCTACAGACTTCATGTTTTTGAACAGAACCTGACAATTAAGAGAAAAGAGCAAAAGTCTGGGAAGTGCCCTGTATCGCGTAATTGCATGGAACTTTTTCATACCTGTGATATTTCCAGTGGCCAGGCACAAACACAAGGGATTTTATACTTGAAGTGCATTAGGGAGTAGTAATTAAGAGATGAGGGGAGGTGTTTTTTCTGTCCTGCCACAGTTTTAAAGCTTCAAAAAGTATTCTGTTCTTCAGCAGGACAAAACCAAGATGTTTCAAATGTTTTCATTAAGAAAGACAACAAAATGATGGAAGATGGTCTAGTCCTGTTTGGACCAGTTACTTAGCAGATGGATGATCCAAACTCAAGTTTTCCTCTGCTGTTTTCCAGCAGTACAGATGAATGCCTCAGCCACTGGGTTATCTATGGTTTTGAGATCTCTTTCATTTGTCTTTGGCCACAGCATACAGCAGGGCTCTGAGAAAAACATCCTCAAACAAGATCTTGTTGACTATATATACCATAAAATTTGCTTTTCATTCATCTGCACTTTCTGAAACAGTAACTGCAAGTTGTTTCTACATGCGATAATATGCTGTAGCAAAAAAACTAGCACTCTGAAAAAAGATAGTCAAAGTCGTTGTTATCTATAGCGTAGGAAAGCCTGGAGCCTGCAGTTAAAGCGAGGCCTCTCTGGTGCTTGCTACCATGTGGCAGATGTTTCTTACCCTGAAAAAAGCATAAATAGTCTAAAAGGCACAACAGAGAGAGAGCAAATCATGTTAGTCTCGTTTTACAGGTAGAGAACTAAGTGATAACATGACTTGACCAAGGCCATATAGGAAACTTTGCAGAGCTGGGAAATAAACCTAGCTTTGCATCCAAGACTTTGACCACAAGTAAGACCACCTGCCTTCTCTTAGGCATAAAAAGCATAAATTAGACATTAGAATGATTACAGAAGTTGAAATGTTTTAGATAAGGACTGCTTGTTGCAGTGCTCATCTGAATACCAGCTTCTACTTTTCTTCCTATGGTATTTACAGTTTACAAATTGCTGACTCTAGAGTTGTCTCGTGTTCAGGACTCGAGGGCTTTCTTGTCATTTATGTCACTGCTTCACTGACTCAGGATAAGCTTATGCTTCTTTTTTTTCTTTTTCTTTTTCTTTTTCTTTTTTCTGAATAGAAGTATAAAAATCTCTCTCTCCTCCAGGCTTTAGTTAATGAAGGATTCCACCTTCATTCCTACCCAGTGTAATTACTTCACATCTACACCACTGTAAATATCATCATGACTCAGTCCAATGTTTATAGCCCCTTATCCCACAGCAAGAGGCGCATTAGGTATTCAGTTACAAGCAACTGGCATCCATGTGTGAATTAGACAGTTATTATGGGTATGCAACCCAGAGAATCTTTTGCAAAAATATCTTTCTTACTCTGTGAGCCGTCTTAGGGCTTGGAAAACAGATTGTAGGCAATTTCATGTGTTTATATTAACTTGCTGCTAGGAATGAATCACAGTTTCTGCACAAATCCACTGAAGTGTTAATAGCATCTGTTCATTTTATAGAAAGTGATGGATTTAAAAATGGATGAATGGAGAAGAAAAACAGCCCCATCACCCTGGTGGTCCTGTGTCCAAATGACATGTTGTGCGGAACACGATACATTTTTGTGCAGCTTCTTTAAAGAAAAAACACCCTTTCGCCTGCATAGACCATCATTGCATAGGCACTGTGTCCTGCTACATTTTGAAGTCACAATGACAATAATTATTTTGAGAAACAAAAGTGAGTCGAATTTCTCTCACAGAGTATAACAAAGTGTTAGTTTTACAGGGGGAGGTGCCTCAGGTGTCTATAAATGCTCTGTTTGCTGCCTAAGTTGAAAATGTAGATTCTCAACATCCCTATTGAGGACCTAAAGTTCCTAGCGACCTACATTTCTATGAGTAACCCCCGCTTTAGTGCATAGCCAAAAGAGTTGTTTTTTTAAACTGGGAAAAAAGAGGCCTGAGATCAGATAACAGTTATCTGTATCCTTGTGGTGATGACTTTTTTTTAGAGGTGAGAAGGCTGGAGTTCCAATTCCCACACCAAAGGACTGGAAAGGAAAAAATTATTGGATAAAATGCAGAAAAAGTCAGCTCTACACCCCGGAATAGGCTGAGAGAGATCTGACGTGGCTTTGAATATCAGTGTGGACATATCTATGATAGGAATTATGAGCTCTTAAGCCTCTTAATCAGGTCATGTGAGAAGCCTACACCAGCACATGGGTTGTGAGATGGGAAGGGCTCAGAGCTCACAGTGTCAGTGGTAGCTACTTCTGCCATTGGTGTCCATTTTTGCCTACCATCTGCTGCAGTTTCAGTCACTAGCGTTCCCATGTGCAATGTGGCAATTTCTCCCCTGATTGGGATAGGGAAGTTGCAGAAAGGCAGTGATATGCCAGCACTGGAGATAGAGCAAATTGGGTCCTAGCAGCTTAGGACCCTTGTTCCAATAAGTGTATGACTAGGTATGAATAAACTGAAATAAAGGTGGGAATAATATCTGCGTTGCGCATGCCATTTCCGAGGCATTCCTGTGTTGAGGATGCAGTTAGACGTTACAGGTTACCTGCTCTAAGAGCCCAGTGCTCCCTCCTTCCCCATCCCTGCTCCTGGCCAAGCTGTCCTAGCCCCTCTCTTATGCAGGTTCTACCTTCAGCTGGCCACATGCTGAGCGGATTCAACTCACTAATCTTGCAGAAAACGGTTTTGATGGACCAGTTTGTCACTGGGTTAGTGAACTGTGTCTCTCACCATCCAGTCCGATGATCCCTAGAGCTGACACATGGGGCAGAAAGGAGGGACTGGAATGGGGAGGAAGTAAAAAGGAGGGAAAACAGGGAGAAGAATTGTCCCCTTTTGGCAGCAGTGATACTTTAGATTAGTTCAGCCATATCATCTAACTGCACTGCGAGAGTAAACTCTGCTCTGTTTTCTGTTATTGCTTGCTTTATGCTTTGTTTGTTTTCATTTCTGATAGGAAGAAATGTAGCTGTATATATTTGGGAGAGGGTTTTGGGCAAACATCCTGATCCGACATCTGTTCAGTGCAGCTTGGATTGAGATCTTTAGACCCCTCCCTACCAAAAAGTTGGGTTTAAAAAGCTTCCCTGTACAGCACGGCACATTAGCCGGTGGCCTCTTGGCTATTCCAGGAACACACTGAGATGCTGACCTCAGCCCGGGCGCTGTGCGGGTCGCTCTGCTTGTGGCTTTTCCCACGGGGCCAGGTCCTGCTCCTGGGTCCCTTTCTGGAGTCGCTTTAGGTCACATAGAAAATTGGGGCAAAGGAGGGAGTTATAGTCTCCTTTCCTGATTTACAAGCTAGTGTCTTAATCATTATTTCAGTCCTTGCTGTCCAGTGGGAGGGTCCCTCCCCTGTTCCCAGATGTAAGTGTGTATCTTTTAAACCTCAGCAAGGGAAGAGAATCATCTGCAGAAATTCAACATTAGAGCATGCAAAGCATTGCTACAAGAGCCTTTTAAATATTCATTCATATTTAAGAATGAATATTCTTCTGCTGGGCTGTGACCTCACTTATGCTGTCAGGAGAACTGCTAGATGTATTTAAAATTGCACTGCAGTGCCCTTTTTAATGTTCCCTTGTAAAGTTTTGGGGTGTTGCTTGGAGCATTATTTTGTTCATCAAAAGAATGGAAGGGGGCTGAAATGGTTCAGCATCAGAGCCCTTGTGATCTGCTGGAAAAAATGATCTGTTCAAATATAGTTTTCCCCTCATCTTAGCTGATTTCACTAATGCCTCCCTTGTTTTGGGGAGCCTAAGCTGAATTACAACTAGACAGATTCTGATTTGTGCTCTCTGTGTCAGAGGATCAGGATGCAAAAAGTTTGGTTCAGAACTGTTAAGCTAGAAATGTGAAAATGTACCCAAACTGAGCAACTCAAATATGTGCTATAACAGAGGCACTCTGGCAGCAGTCTTGTCATAGAAATGTGTTCTTTTGTCTTAATATGAACTATAAACAAATACATTTCTTGCCTGCTCCCAGTTCCCAAAAGCTTCTGTGATAAGAGCCTGTGGTTTGCTCTCCACGTTACGGCTATCGAAAGTAGCAAACCAATCGTTGTATTTGATGTCCTTCAAAAATGTCCTGATAGTGCTTCATCAGCTGTAAAATAATAATGACAACAACAACAACTAATAATGAGGGCCACATAAGCCAAAGCACTGCAGGGACCTTACATGTGGTGGGTTTTGTGAAGAGAATTAACATGAAAGAGGGTTCAGGCTGGGGGGAAAGGTCAGGGCAGATAAACTCCTATGTTCTGATCCGTTTCCTTAAAGCGGGAAGCACTTTAGAAAGCGAAGCTGTGGGAAGAAGCTGTCAGCAACAGGGTGGTCAGCGGTGTCAAGGGTGGTGGCCTATGTTTTTCTTCTGTTGCAGCCTTTCATCCTCCATCTGTCAAGCTCCATAATTTTCAAGGCAGACGGTTGATTTTTAATATAAACCTTTAACTTCCCAGGTCTGAAGTGCTGCTTTTATCTTGGAATAGTATAAAAAAAGGCAATAACTGTTGCGTGCCTTGGACGATTGTTTAAAGTCAATGTCCTTGCTCAGATCTCCTGGGGATGGCACCAAGCTGCCAGTTACCCAGCCTGTGCAGAGGCATGTGCCTATACGCTCCTGCTGCTGCTGCTGGACGGGTGGCCTGAGTCTCCCTTCCCAGCCAGCCGGCTGTTTCCGAGTGCAGAGGCTGGCAGGGTGCCGGCTTGTGGATCCCATATGTGGCTATGATGCAGTAGAAAAGCAAAGGTATTTGGTTAGGGAAAGTCCTGGAGACAGGAGTCATGGTGGAGCGTGGCCAGAAGCAGGCTCCTTGCTCAGGCGCCTGCAGATGTACTGGCAGGGGGATCAGCATGGCCCCACGTGTCCCGCTGGCCCTGCCTGCATGCGGTATCTTGGCCCCATTGCTGACTTGTCTGCCCAGCGCTAACTGCCTGATATTGCCATGAGGACTGATATCATACGCCTGGACCCAGCGTATGCAGTGCCCCAAATAGGAGCGTGCCTGAACTTGTGCTCAGGACAATTTCAAGTCCGAGCTTTGTTCACATTGCAGTCTAGTGCTCAGCTAAAGCTGACATCTTAGCGTGGCTTGTGTCATATACTTTGGGCATGAGCAAGACTTGGCCCACGCTCAAAATACACAGTGTTTAAGTGTTTAAGTTAAGGCTTAACTGACTCAGACACTGAATCTGGTTTCAGCCACTGTCTTGCTCTGTTATTAAATGCTAAAAACTGGAGCTCCTCCGTTATCTGCGTGGATTATCACAGCAGAACTAGCGATAACTGAAGCATCCAGATGAGTGAAAGAGGTGAAATTTTAGCCCCAGTGAAATCAGTAGGATTTATTCAAGGGCCTGTTTTGAGCCATCTCAGCTGAAGTTCTCCCAAGGAGAGAGCTGTATATATCCCTTCATCCATCCCCTAATACATATATATCCCATAAACACCCAAAGGATAGTATTGAAATACTTGCAATGCCCAGACTTAAGTTAAGGAAGTGTGATTTCTTGGCCTGGAAATCTCATGTGGAAAAAACCTCCTCTATCTGTGTATCTCTGTGAATAACGTGGATCATCTTCTTTCTTTGTCTCTTTTGACGTTACTGCTGGTTGGAATTGTGAGTTTTACCTTCCTGCGGTTTAGCAAAAAAATGAGCTGCTGTATTCTATATCAACTTGTAAATGAACTTATCAGTAACAACTCAAAACCCAGCTTGCTTTAGTGCATATGTTTGCATAATTCAGACTAATAAATGTCAACGACTGAAAATCAACACTGGACTAGGTTAGCAATTTTGTGTCCAGATCTGAATGCAAATGTTTGCAAATGTTGAACAGAGAAGGGGTTCTGATCCAGACATTTAGCTTAACTTGTTATTGAAATTCAGATCAGTTGCGACATTTGGAGATGGATCAGAATTCCCTTGGCAACAGGATGTGTTTGGATGTGCGGGTATTATTTCAGGCCATAAGTCTAGAAAGATATCCATGAGCACACATGCATCAGCTTGCCCACACACAAACGTGCACACACATTCCTATACGAGAGTAGGAAGTGGAAACTCCCTGCAAAGAGATTACCTTGCACTACTAATGACTTGGGTTGTAAACATTATCATATGCAACCTGCTGTTGTCTTCTGCATTGACGTTGAGGAGCAGAATCTTAGAAACATGGAAAAAATCCTAACAGTGTACTTTAATGCTATATGCAAACTTTTAGGTACGAAGCTTCCTAATCACTACCGTATGGCTCATAAAAGAAGCAATCCGATACCAAGTACCAAGAGAGGTTGTTATTCCTCTGCTCTAGCCTATACCACTCCAAATGTTAGAAAAATAAATACATTTACCTCTTGTTTAAGATCACTTAAAATAAGTTGTTTTAATTAAACCTTCTACCAATCTATCTGCGCTAAGTGATTAAGAGCCTCTTCTTTCAGTGAAAGGAGAAGGGATTATCACAAGACAAGACTGACTGAATTTGGGCAGTGCAAGGACTGAGTAGAACTGCTGAATATTTTCCATCTAAATTGATGTGAAAATATCGAAGTTTGAGTTTGCCTGATGTTATTTCTCCCAAACATTCCCCCTCCTTTCAATCCTTCCTTCCCTCCCCACTGCCCCAGAGTCAATGAAACAGTTATTTCCCTCAGGTTAAAGTTCAGCTTTGAATATCAACTTGAAAAGCTGCCCAAGAAGAGAGCTTTCTTTACTCAGTGGGCATAATTTTCAGCAAATAAACTTAATAAAACTGAAATGCAGCAACTGTGTTGATGAAATATAGTTCTATTTAGAACTATATCAAACTATAACAATTTGGAGTTGCTTAGCAACCTGCTCTTTTCAGCTGTAGCATGAAAAGTGTTTGTGGGGCATTGTTATGCTATTTGTATATTATAACTTGGACTATCCTGTGTGAATTAAAATTCAATAATTATTCTTTCAAACCAAGCTTCTTAAATTGCTCTCGGCTTAGGAATCACACTGGTGGGTTTGTTGTTTTATTGCAAGCCATATCACTTTCAGCATAGAGAAGAATAGTCACAATAAAAGGCTCTTTCATGTCTTGCAGTATGTCTTGAAATGGTTATGGCAGTATCTATCTTCTAGCTTTTGTACATTCAGTTTCCTTTTCAAGTCCCCCTCCCCCCCCCAGTTCTCCCCCCTTTGCCCCTTCCCCAGTACCTGACGTGATGGATTGGATGGGAAACTAAAACAACGTCTAGATCCTGGCACAGTGCAGGCAGGCAAGCACTCTAGACATACTGCTCTGCTAATTTATTTGGATTCTTTACCTGCAACCTCCCTGCTGTTTTAGTACTGGGGCCTCTCTTGGGCAGAGCCAGGCGAGCATGCTGTGTGGTGGTTTTATTGTGATGTGGACAAATGATCGTGAGGAACGAGCTGGAAGCCATTGACTATACTAGCTTGCAGTGGTGATATTTAAAGGTAAATGCATTAAGCAATGTGCTGCCGCCGCCTTTTATCTTACCCACCAGCGTGCTCTGGCCAAGGCAGTCAGGATGCCACCTTGGGAACTGACTGCTGTTGTCTGCATTTTACAACTCATCTCTGAGCAGGAGAGAGGGGGAAAATGCAGACAAAATATGGGAGATAAGCTAATGCTGTAGTGTTGTCTTACATTTCTAAGTCACCCTGTTTGCTGAGGGAGGCCTGTGTTGTGGTAAGGCTTAGGGTCTGACCGGCTTAGGTCCAGCTTTCACTGAAGGGTAAATGAAAATGGTATTTTAAAATGTTGCTCCTGGTGTCTTTCCACTAGGATTGAACTGGGTAGGTTTGACTCCCAGTTTTAAAGCTTTCTAAACTGGGAAAGACTCAGTATGCCTCCCAAATATGACTTTTTTTTAATGATATACATCATTGCAAGTTGCTAGTGTTAGTGTGATCTCTTTCCGTGTCTTTCTGAGATTACAAATATAAAGAAAAATCATTTGAATGACTGCCTTTGAGGTTATTTATTTGATAGATAAATCTGGGGAATATAACTTCCTACTGTGCTGCACCTCAGAGCATGAGTAAGTATGAGGGAAGGAGAAACTTAATATGGAGAAATGAAAGCAAACACAAGCATATGAGGCCGTCCCTGGCAGTGCAGACGGGATGGAGTATGGCCATAAACGACTAGCTGAAAATTCCCACAGCTTGGGGGAGCTCGTAGTTAGTGCCAGCTCCGGCATCCATGCCAGGAGCAGGGGCACGCCTGGGACAACAGGGCTCCCGGAGGGCCGCACAGGCCCATTTGTTCTCAGCTGGTGGATGGTCCTTTTGGGAGCACGAGGCTGCTTTAGCCTGTGTCGGCAGGGACTTGAGCAAAAGAGAGGCTCTCCTCTCCGGCCTCCCCAGCTAAAATGGTTCTTGGCTTTAGCAGATGATCATGGCGCAGCCATTCTGTCTTTTAAAACATAGTGGAAAGTTTGTTCTTGCATGATTTCAGTGAAAATCCAGTCTTTTCAAGTTAGGTACAAAGCTATGTATTACTAGAATCTGCTGTAGCGTAAGGAAACTACTCACGACAGTCTTGCAAATAACATTTACATTTTTGCTAATTAGAAAGAATTGAGCTTTTGTTTAGCTGTTCAGATATGGTTTGATGTTTTTAAAGAAAGAAATTCCAGAAAGGCTGTTTCATCAGCAGAGTGAATTAACAAAGAAGAAGGAGAAAGAAAAAAAAAAGAAAGAAAATTGAGTATTTCCTCCAACATATTTTCCAGTTCAGATGTCTAAAATACATGTGATCTTCCAGCTACATTTTCTTCTTGCAGATCCTCGTGTTTTTTATTAGGACAAGTTTCATTTTATTGCCTTGTTTTCCTGTGAAGCCAACAAGTTAAAACGACGGGATTTAATTTTGGGTTGGCAGGCCAGCTAAAGGATAAGACATTGTGTGCCCCCCTTTTATCTTTTTCTTTTCCTTCCTGCTCCTGCTTCCCCGTCTCTCCTCGAGGTGTTCCACTTTGCCACTGCGCTGCTCAGCTTATTGGCCTCAAAATCCGTGCAGGTGATTTATAGAACCCCATGGTTATTGTATGGCTAATGATTCATGGAACTTCATTAAATACCAAGTATGTGCCTGCTTACTGTCTGTGCACACTGCATATTAGAACCTTTGCACTCCCCCTTGCAAATTGCCCCCATTAAAGTCGCAGACAAAAGGTCCTCTCAGTAGCTTACATATTTTCCCACATGTGAGAGAGCAATTGGAAACTTCCTCTTGATAACTAAAAACTTTTGAATTAGAATTTATGAGAAGGGTCTTTTGGTCTCGTTGCCCGAGGGCTGAAACAGATCCCAGTGTGTACAAGCGCTCCTTTGATGCATGGAGCTGCACAGGGTAACATTTTTTAACAGGATCAAAAAGCGTAATGCAGGGACAATGTGTGGAGGCCCTTACTCTGACACAAGGAGTCAGAGCCTGTGTTTTTCCAAGGGTAAAAATGTAGAAGTATGTGTCCAGGGTAGCAACAACGTTTTATATTCTTTTTAATTGCAGTAAAGCCCAAGATAAAATAATGGCAGTCAGTGTTACAACTTCCTTTTCTTTAATGTTCCTCTAAAAATGCTTTGAAGCTGCTTTTACCTTTGGGAAAGTATTGTATATGTGTTAGGGGGAAATATATCAAAAAGAAAATAAAGGGCCATATCTTTAATTGGTAGAAATCTGCATGGCTCTATTAACAGGGATTGGAATTTCTCACGCTGTGGATATGGCAAAAACTTTCTGTCACTTCTCACTGTGTGCTAATGTGTTCCTGCCCATTGATTTACTCAGTAAGACTGTCCTGTTCTGAGTTTACTATAGACAAAATATTTTTCCATAGAGCTTCTTTACAAAGTCAACAAAAGTTTTAAATGTGTCTTACTTTCAAATCATAACTACTGCCTTTGATTTCAGTGAGAGCTTAAAAGGAGGCACAGGCATATGTACTTCATGATCTGAAGTCTCTACAAAAAGGTGTTGATAACTAGCATTTTTGTCAACTAGCTGTAAAAGGAAATGATTCAATACTCTTTCAGGTGCTCTCTATATGATGTTTCATTATAACATAGTTCACACCAAGTATGTGTATACACAAACAAGAAAGAGCAAAAGAAGGGATCAGCTTCATGTTATGGGACCCAAAGATCACAGGTGTTATTATAAAATGGCCACATTACATCAAATTTGTTGACTGCGTTATTGCAGTTGAGATGAGTCTGAGACAGATATTTGCTGTATTCACACTGGCAATAATTGTATTATTTGTCATGGTAATCAAGTCATAGATATTAGCTAGAAGGGATGTTTTTGTGAACGGAAGCATCAGGTTTGAAATACTTAAGCTATGTTTAATGCAACTGTCCAACTCACTACTATTTCTGTGGCTGATGAATGAAATTTTGCTCCTTTTACTGTCCTTTTAGGTCTCCTGAATGAGACGAGATTTAAGCCCTGATTACTTTCGTGGTCATTTAAAAGCCAAAGAAACTTTTCAAAATGAGTATAAGTTTGGCTTGGTCTCACTGTTGCAAATTTTCTTCTTCTCCAGTAACATACTGCCAGAGTGGGTGAACCTCAGTAGTGATCTTTTCAGAGCACAATATATAGAGAGAATACGAAGAGCCATTAGAAAGCACTATCTAGAAGACCAGAGCAACCTGACACATAAGTCAGAAAATGTAATGCAATTGGTGGACGGTAGGAAGAAACTTCCTGGGGATGGAGGATCTCCTAATGTTTGCTTTTACAGTGTCAGCATGATGGGGTCCTTGTCTCATTTAGATTTGACTCTCTTACCTATGTTTGTTTATTAGTAGTAACTATGACTAATAACATCTGCATGGCACCATCAGATACCACCAGCATACTCATTAATTTGGCTCCAACTTTTTCTTAGTTTGGATTCATTAAACTATGACTCCAGTATACTTGGGCTACTCAGCTGAGAAAAAAAATCCATAAATTCCTTTCTCTTTCCGTAAGAGCATGGAAACAAACCAACAAAAGAATATGGAGGCTAACAGTGAGGAAGTGGGAGAGAGGGCAAATCATCTTGCCCTAAGTTTCGCTCTGATGTCGCCGGGGGAATTTAGAATATGTACCTCAGCTAGCGCCTGGGCCCGCATTTGGGAAGTGTTTGTTGCGAGGTGTTCTTTTCTTTCCTGCTGAGCGCTGTGTGAAGAACTGGCTTGACTGCCTTCTTCACGTCCTAAAAGTGGAGTGGCCCAGACCGAAAATTCCATGGCATTAAATGGGAGGAGAGGTTTTTCTTTATGAAATTGTTTGAAAGTTTCCAATTCAGAAATCAAATTTCATGAGTTTCACCCATCCTCAGTGACGATCCTCTCAAAGTACTTCATCAGTGTAGTTGAAGGAATTTATTACTGTTAGAACAAAAAAAAGTAAGAAAAATGCAGTGCAAAATGAGGCAGAATAGAGAGGTGTCAGTCAAATAGCACTGCCCCTTTAGGATTAGTGCTGCATGGATATTATAAATTGATTGTTGTTCAAGAAAGCAAGAAGTTTCTCTCATTCACAGAAGCATTAACAGGTGGGAGTTGGCCGTTTGCTGAGATTTCTTCTGCTGCAGCTCTAGTTTCAGCTGCAAGGTTTCACAATTCTCATAGGGAAATCTGGGAAAGCAGCATTGGGAAATGCTGGTGATTTTGAAAGTTCAGTCTATTTGGGTGACACTTGGCATCATCATTTTTTCCTTCTGGTGAGATTCCATTAACTTTGCTTGCTTTGTTGGCAGTAACTATGAACACTGCATAGTTTTTAATTGCAATATGGGAACCTCTACCATGACTTAAGGGCAAAACAGCTGCACCCAGTCTGCTCTTCTTCCTCTTAGTGAGTTTAAATAAAATCTGGCTTTATCTGAATATGCACCCAGAAATTTGGATGGTTTATTTATGCCCCAGTTAGGGAACATATTTAAGAATATGCCTAGTTTTAAGCATGTGCTTGAATCAACGGGTCTTAAGCAAATGCTTGAAGTCAGGCATGTGGTTGAGGTGTTATCCTGAATGTGGGTCCTAATCCTTAAACAATAGCAACACCCAGAGGAAAGGGCAAGCTATCTGGGTCCCATTCTTGGCTCTTTTGTTGGTTGTGTTATAGTCTATAAAACAAGGATCATTATTCTTATCCCTCTTTGTGAGGCACATTGAAAATTATTGGGGAAAAGCGCTCTGAATACTGTTATCATTGGCTATACTTCTTGAGACTGAAAAAGTTTAGACAGACATTCTCAGTGGATTTCTGGTTCTTCCTCCTTTCAGGCAGGCAGGAAATACCATGAGAGTGGAAAGAAGGATGTGTACCCATGATCACAAATAATTTTAATCTCCTTCTTTGTGCTCTGTAAATAATTAGATATTGCTACAGTATCGTTTCTGGAAGTTCCCACAACCTATAAAACATACTGTGTGCACGCATACCTGCTTTAGATATCACCAGTGAGCTGAAACCTATGTTAGGAGATAGTCATACAATGGAGTGTGTGTATGTGTGTGCCCGTCTGGGGGAGGAGGGGGAGGCCGTGGCTTTCTGGGCCCACGTTGTTACCAAAGCCGCACTGAAGACAGGAAAAATGCGCAAGTTTGTGTCAGTGTAAAAGCTTGCTTGAAGAGAGCAGGCTGATCACAGTAGTTAAAACAGCAGCACTTTGTTCAGGCAGACAAATTCTTCCTCCTGCATGGTCTTACTAGACACTATTGCTGTCAGTAAGGTGCTGCAGAATCCAGCTCAGTGGTGCTGGTCTCCCCTGTGCAGTGCTGTGTTATTGTTTGGCCGAAGGCGCTTGAGGCAGTAAAGAATCCAGCGTTGATGATAATTCAGAGTTCCTCACATTCTCACTACCTTAATCAGAGCTCATTCTCTAGCTTCCATGTGAAGGGCTTGGAGCCAAGGCCATGAGCCTGTGTATATGTGTTCAGGACAGTTAATATTTATGATGCATCTTACTGGGAAAATTAGTATAAAGCTGTGTTCCAACAGTACATTTATCCCATGACCTAGTTTTATGAATAACGTGCTGAAACACGGCCTGCTTGATTTAAACCTTTGTCACCCATTCTGATGGATACAGTGCCTAGCTTAGGCTTATGCAATACAAGCTAGGATTTGTGCAAAAATGTGATGTGTATTAGTGCAAGGTAAACAGATGGTAATGCTTTTGTTAATACCAAGCACATAAAAAGATATTTATCAAAGGACCACATGTAAGGTCCATAGTTCTTGGCAGAGATCCCTGCACTGTTACATCAGCTAATAAGAATAACCATTTTATTGCATTACAGGCAGTTTTTGCAGGGTTGCTTTAGACTGCGCAGGCGGCTACAAATCTTGCCACAATTCATGGTCTAAGTGTCTGATTTTGAGTAGTGTAGAACATCTATAATACCCTGTTGCTTTTTGTTGTTATTTTTATTTTATTGCTGTGGCTCTCGGCATTTCTCCAGATCAGCCCCCTCCTAGGGAATTCCATTGCTGGTTACCAGCTCTGAAATATGAATAAGAAAGCCAGGTGGTGAATGCACTGAAAGGTTGCAGTGAAGATGCAAGAAAAGGGTAGCGAGATTTCAAAGGGAAAAAGAGTGAATTGCGAAGACTGGGAAGGTAGGGAACTTTGACACTGCACCAGCCACAGAGAAATACAGGAACACTGAAGAAGAATACAGTTGTTTCTAAACAAGAGAAGTGTGGTTAAACACAATTTATGCCAGGGAATGTTGTGTCTAAACACTGCAAAGCTGGTGTAGGTTGGCAGATTCTCCCTGTCTGATTTATACTCTTGGCTCCCATCATCACTATCAGTAGAGACTGCTTGTATGTAGTCGTGGGGAATCTAGGTCCTTGGAAGATAGGGAATACCTACATATACCTATATAACTAATAACACTGCAGAAGGAGAAAAGAAAGCTTTCATTACTACAACCAGCTAACAGTCAGCATGCTGATTTTCATCTCATCCAGAAGATGTTCCTTTTCTGGAGATACTTGGTACTGTTTTGAATGCCGTTTCACAAGGCTTACCCCTGACTGCCAAGCCTCCTACAGAAGTCCCTGGCCCTGACTGCACAGGCCCGCTCAGAGCCCCTCAGCTGCGCCAGCACAGGTCTTTGCGGGGCTGGGCCGCAGGCTGGGTCACTGAGGCTGTAGCTCAGCAAACTCTAGCATAAGCCAGGGCAGCTGCTGCTGCTGCTGCTGCTGCAGGAGGAGCCATCCTTCCCTGCCCCTCTGCAAGGTCTGGTGTTTGCCCCTGTAGCCGTTTGTCTCTACGCTGTCACAGCATAATTGTGGCTACACCGTGAACTAACTTGAAGAGCTGATTTGGCTGAAAATTGACCATTTTTTAGTGCCTGGTTCGTTTTTAGCCAGTTCAGTTTCCTAATCTGTTTCCCCTGGAGGCTGCAGGCTTGCTTGTGCCAGGGTGGGGAAAGGCTGCTCGGGAAGCAGCACGAGCAGGCAGGGAAGAGCAGAAGAGCTTCTTTCAAGTGGCAGAGCAGCTTCTTTCAAGTGGCAGAGCTGGGCTGCATTGACCTGAAGTTTTTCTTGATACTACAGTACGACTTGATCAACAGTAAAAAAATCCAGAAGAAAAGGGTGTAAGGAACTCTCTTAACATGGATCATTTCAGTGATGTGGTTTACAGTGAGGTCTGCAGTGAGCACAGTGGTACCGGCACATCTGAGGGGCAATGCAGTGTAAGGGCTGTGGGGACCAGGCTTGCTGTGGAGGAACAAGACTCGAGGATCACATCCTAAACATCGTGTGTCCTATCAAAGGCAGCAGGCTTTCGAAAATGCGTAGGGCAGTGAAGGCAGCATGCAGCCATTTCTGCAGCGTTCCATGACTGAACATTTTGTAGAGAGACATATATGTAAGGTCCTGATTTAGAAGAGCACTAGCCCAGCACTAGTCCCATTGACTTAATTTCTTACAGTTAAACACGTGATAGAAACCTTCCTGCATATGCTTCCCTTAGCGAGAGTATGCAGTTAGTTGAAAAATGAGAGGAAGGTGTGAGTGGGGACATTTCTGTCAAAAAAAGCCACTTTTTTTCTAGAATTACAGGCAGTGGCCCAGATCCTAGTCCTCTTATAATCCTTCAGCACTACTTTACTCCATAGTGCAGAAGTCATTTCAGTTCCTCATAGGTTAACATATTACCAAAAGATAAGCCAAAACTTGTGTCACTAGGACAGCCTTAGGCCAGGCTGTCACCTCCATTTTCCTTGGTGAGTGGCTATGAGCAGCTGTAATTTCGTTGACTTTACAGATCTGATTATGACTTTTCGTCAGAAGGGTAAGAGGCTCATGATCTGGACTTTATTTGTTTATTGTTATTTATATGCTACCTTTCTGTCATTGGTAAACATAATTTTGTTTACTCTTTCAGAGACTGATTTGTGCAATTATTTTAATTTTGTGTGTAATTAGATAAGAAATTGGGCTGAAAAAAGCACTTTTGCAGGGATTTAGGCTACCCTTATTCAGGAAACCACTAATGCACATGCTTCATTTTAAGACCTGAATGTCTTTGATTTCAGAACAGTGGCGTGACTGAGAAGCAACTACTGTTAAATTAGCTCTGTTACTTTCAACTCCATCACAACCATCTCCCTGTGATTTTTATGGCACAGACTTTCTAAAATATCCTGTTAAAATCCTCAAATCCAGCCCATGACCACTGGGACAGCTCCCAGTAATTGTAAGCAGGAGAAACAGAGCAGCAGGCATAGCATATATACTATTCAACTCATTTGCCTGCATAGCTTCAGTGAAGCTATTAAACCAGTTGTCTTCTTGGTCTGAGGTTTCTTTTAAACGTTTTCTCTGTTGTAAACTTTCCACTCTTTTTTTTTTCTGTAATGTGGCAAATGTCAGAATTCAAAGGACTGTCATTGGCTGACGTAATGACCACTGCCCCTTTCCAGAAAAAAACCATGCCACAGTATCTTTCCTGATACTTTTGCCATATTGTATCCCTGTTGGCAGCTTTCCACCCCTTGAGCTTCAATAGCTCAATATTCCTCATTCTGCTGGATTCTGTCCCCCAAGTTATTTTTAGTTTAAAGCCAGTTTCAAGAGACTCTTCTTAGGCTTCTAATAGATGGGGCTGAAATGGGTGTGCAGCGGGTGAGCAGAAGCGCTCAGGCATAGTTTCGGTCATTCCTCTAGCACAATGGTCAGTTTGGGGTCAACTGAGAGCGAGGAGGTCGGATCCCAAACTGGTGCCATCTCATACCAATGGAGCTGTTGCAAGTTATATTAGCTGAGGTTCAGCTTCAGGCAGTTTTGATTTCTAACATTTCTTTATTATTTTACAAGTATTTCAACTACTTGCCAGTAGGTGTGTCAGTTGCCTTCTCTAATCTTCCTTTTCTCTGATTCTTGTTTCCCTAGGCACCTCAATAAATTACCAGAACTAGGAAGGGGTCCAAACCAGTAATAGTCTGTGATTGTGATGTTTGGGAAAGTTTAGGTGTAGGATTAGAAAGAAAGGTTTCCACTAAAATCGCACCTAGATCACAACTCCAGAACCCTTTTTTTTCCCCTCTGAAGACTACGAATAGATTCTCTGAAGCCTCAGCTGCGTTATACCTCGGTGAGATGTAGGTTTATAGCCATCCTGTCTGATTCCCGCTTGAGTTCCTGTACCTAGTCTTTTGTGTGCAGTTGTTTAGATCTTCAGAGACCAGGAAGAGATTAGAGGCTTTAAATGCTAGATGAAACTTACTGAGACTTGGGTGCAACCTGGCAACTTTTGAAACTCTTACATCTCTGTGCTCAAGTCTGCTATCTTTTACATGAGTGAATCCAGATTTTCCAAGTTGAAAGCAAAACTATTCTTTGCCATCTTCAGCCTGTTTGAATAGCTTTGATTATTTTGTGTAGCTGCCCAGTTGAATATCATACAAATACAGTTATGGGTACTGACTAAACCCTGAGGTGATATTAAACCAATGTGACCACATTCAAGCTAGCAGAAGCTTCAGTTTCTGCAGTGGCCTGACTCCTATCATGTCTTTGACTAACAAGATGAAGTTTGCAAAATGCCTAAATAATTTAGAAACAAAAGTTTAGCTGAAAATCAGTGAGGTTCATGCTTCTACATCACCGGGGCATTTAAAAAGCCCATCTGCATTTAATACAGAAAGTAGTACTTGGAGTTGGGAACTACCCAGTCCTTCATGACCTGTCATGCTCTGTATGACAATTGTGTAAGGAAAACATTATGGAACTTACCTCTTTATTTAAGGGCAGGGTTATTGCACTGTCCAAATGCTGAGCAGTCTAAGTGCTGCAACAGTAAATTAAAATAAGTCTATCTAAAATAATTGTATCTATTGTATATACAGCTGACAGTGCCAAGAGCAGGAGTGGCCACAAAATGCCTCACTTTTATTTTAGGACTACACACAATATCTGTTTGATTGTAGACCTGATTCTATGCCCAGGGTGCCAAAGATTTTGTTGTGTTTTTTTCCAGTTTGTTTGACAAATGGAAATAAGGGGTATGATACTACATGGAAAATGAAGGCCTTGATTATGTAAGCCGTTTTCAAGTGTATGGTCTCATTTGGTGAAAATGGGTAATCTGTGTTTGTAAGTGTTGTAGGATTGCCCCTTCCTTTTTACATTAATGTATTTATACATTAATGAATCAAAATCTACTTTTGGAGATGAACTGATATTTTTAAGGCAAATAGCTAATTATTGCAACTTCATAACATGGCATGTAGTCTTATTTGAATTTATTTCTTTCAGTGTGCTGTCTGCTAGTGGTAGGAGTAGATGGGAGGGAAGGGATGCTCTTTCTTTGACCCATTCATTTTGGAACTGTTCCCTTTGTTCAAAATTAGGCCAGTGGCCTTGGGACAAGGCAGGGACAGGGAGGGGGGTTGAGTTTGCCCGGGGCAGAATGTCAAGGCTCCTGGGCTCTTCTGCTTGAATGAAGTTGAGCAAATGGATTGTATCAGTGGGGCTGCTCCCTTCACAGTCAGCTTCAGTGGGCACGGAGACCCTCCACCATGAGAAGAAACCTCTGCTTTGCAAAGCAGTACCCCTCTGCTTTCCGCAGCCGACAGTGCCAGGCACTGCGCTGGAGGTGCAAGGTGTTTCCTTCTCCCAAGGGGATGCTTAGTTGGTGTCACATTCCACAGGGC
The DNA here is from genome assembly GCF_040807025.1 of Struthio camelus. Taxonomy (NCBI): domain Eukaryota; kingdom Metazoa; phylum Chordata; class Aves; order Struthioniformes; family Struthionidae; genus Struthio; species Struthio camelus. The sequence goes on from NC_090946.1 coordinate 32,493,362, forward strand.
TCTCCTGTAAGAAAAAATCCTGTAGTCAGAAGGCCAAAAATAGCTTCTCATTAAAAGCCTGAAAGGCAAAGAGAAGATTAAAAATTATGAGGGTCACAGTAACCCTTTCGAAATGAAGTGACCATTTCGAAATGAATGCTGAGAATGAACTTTCTTTTCCCGTTTCCAGACAAAAAAGAAAAGGTCCCTCTAGGCTCTGATTTTAAATGGACTATTTTCAGTGGTCTGATTCCAGTTCCAAGGTCATCTGTTTTGAACAATTTTCTTGATCATGTTATATCTAAAGGAAAACCTCTGTTAGACTCCCACACACAAAATGAAGTGAATGATGAAAAGTAACTGAGGCAGGTAAAATCTGGAGGGGGAATTAATGTGATGCTAAAAAGAGAGAGAGAAGAATAAAGACAGAATAAATTCAGAATATTATTGAAAAGCATGTGGGAGCCTTCAGGCATAGAAAGATATAGTCCAATGCATTGTCCAGTCCCTAAACTGATGTGGGGTTAGAGTTACTAGAGGGTGATGTACACTATGTATCCAAGGAGATAAAACTGTTAGGAAGAGAGCACGCTGACATTTATTACACAGGGACCAACTACTTTTTCTGCCCCCTTCTCTGATGGTTAAATATCTGTTTAGAATAACCCAAAACTAAAAGGGTACTTTTAATAGAATTTTTGTGCCAGGATAATGCTAATAAAATTTAAATATATATGCTTTATGAGAACAGCTGTGCAAATACATTTTCTGTAAGAACCAAAAGGTGGGAAACGGGAGGGAAATGAAGGAGTTGGCGGGGGGGGGGGGAGCAAGTCAGCTTAAAAGCGAGAAAGAGAGCAGAAAATGCATTTCAGACTGAATGAAATATCTCATTTGGAAGATTTTTTTTACCTTTTTTAAAATTAAATTTAGCCAAACTTCCAAGTGAAACTTTCATACAAAATGAAAATCTGAAGCATTTCATCTGGAAAAACTGTTGAGACAAACCATTTAAATTTTCAAAATGAAAATAGTGTTGGAATGAATATTCAACACAAAACTTAGTCTTTTTGAATATAAAGATGCATATATGATTAAAATCATATGATTAAGTGTAGAAGATTTCTACACAGAAGCTCTTCTCATTCGAGCATTTAATTGATTCAACAGCATTCTGGAATGAAGGTGTCAGAATTTAGAGGCTGGAATTTAGGTCAATATATATATACATAATTATATTTCCTCTTCAGTCTGGTCTTCATGTAGTTTATACACTGGTATCATCATTTTGGATCTCAGTATGATCCTTTTTTTTTTCCAGAGTAATTATATTTGTGTGATTGCTAGTAAATTACAGTCTTACCAGAATACATTTTATTTATTTCCTTTCTGTATGGGACAAGCTAACTGTGCTAGTGTAGCTGATGGTGCATGTTAGGTGGGTAGACAGTCCTGAATATTGAAGTCATACCAAACTTGATCTAGTCTGCTGTGTGTACGGGCTATTAGCTTCTCAGCTGCTACCTTTGCAAAGAATATGTCTTACTGATTAGGAGAAGTCCCTTGATATTTTTACTGAATTGTCCACATTCTGCTGCTTCTCCAACATCGATAGGCAGCTAAAAATAATCATACTCTGCACAAATCTCAGGAATGAACACAGTACTCCTCTATTGGGATCCAGTAATACCTCACAAAATAATCAAGGTGAAAAAAGTCTCCTAAATTCTCCCTAACAGACATGGGGGAATGTGGTAGGCAAATGTAATGTTTCAGTGGAAACCAAATGAATTTTTTTGTTAAAGTAAATTGGCTTGTGTGTTTTTTCTGTTCCCTTTTTCCTTTTTTTTCTTTTTTTTGAATTAAAAGGTTAATTTTTAATGGAAGAACGTGTTGATTTGCCCTAATAAAGAGTCTTTTGAGCTTTGCCTAATAGTTGGGAAGTAGCCTCTGAGGAATGCCAGGAGCTGGGTTGCAGCATTCTCCTGGCTCTCAGTCAGTGCTAAATCAGCAGCTCACTATGATGGTTGACTTACTGTGCTCCTGGAATTGCTGTCAGTCAGATTAGATGTAAAATTAAGGACTGAATCATAGAACAGATATTTCTTTTTTTTCCCTAGACTTTAAAGTCCCAGCCAAATCATTTTGATAATTTGATTTTTGCAGTTGTGTAAGGACGTTCTTCTACCCAAATTCTTCTTACAAGTTCTGTTTGAAATGTCAGTGTTTACTCAGCCTTGGGTTTTGTCCTTGCTTTTTTGTCCTCTTCACCAGTTTCTGCCCTTTTCCCAAGGTGATTTAATCTAACTGGAAGATAAAATTATTTGGTCTGAAAGATTCTGTGTACACTTAAAAATGCAGCTATTTAAATAAGGGGCATGCTAAGCCACCTTTTATAATTAAACTGGTGTGCACATGTGGAACACGTGGGCTGCATTATGAGGAAACGATCTTTTTAAATTTAAAACATACCCTCCTCTGTACAGAAATGTATTCGGTCTTTCTTTCCACCCCCACCCCGTTCGTTTAAACAGAGATGCCATTCCTTTCTCCATCTGAGTTAAATACCAGAGTATCCTTTTCGGCAGGCTTCTAAGCTAAATCTAATCAAGCTGTGTCACAGTTGTGTCAGGCAGGTTGCTCTTTCTTTGGCCTTGAATAATTGGAAGAATGTTGGCACTTGTGCCTGGGCCATGAGAACGTGACCCGAGTTGATATTTAATCTACTGCAGTGCTAGGCTGCACTGGGGCAGGGGCCTAAGCCAGGCCTCAGCAGCAGCGTGTTAGACATCAGCAGCACTCATTTTACCTTGAAACGGATTCCGTTTGATGTATCATTACACTGCTGCGGGAGAATGCTTTAATGAGACAGATACACGCACTGGAAAGGATTAAATTGTTGTCCTTTAAACTTTTTTTGCTTTGCTAGCCTAATAGCTACAAGGTGCTGGCAAGTACCTGGGAAAGGCAAAAGGTTACAGAGGCAGCCAAGAATTTCTAAAACTGAAGGTCTGTCACCTTTGGATCCGCAAGCACATTGCAAGAATTGCAAATAGCTGTTCTGCACTTCTCTTTTGCAGAATAGACCCGAGCGCTGACAAAGTCGTTGCATTAGTGTTTTAAGTGCTTTTCAGGGAAAGTTAGAACTGTGGGGGAATTTTGGAATTGCTTCTTATATTCCTTACTTCAAATCAGCCCTCTCTGTGCACAAATAAAACATTCATCATCGCTTGGGATGTGGGAGAGAAAAGTTTTCATTCTTCTTCTCACAGGCGTATATAAGCTCCATGAGCCCTCAGGAAAGAGGAAATTCCTCCCAGATCTATGGGCTGCTCCTGCTGAGCAATCTGAAGACACAGTATATTTCAGTACTTTTGCTAACACTTTCAGGCAGGTTTCAGTGAGACCCCCCCCTTCTGAGACAGGGGGTGGCAGAGAAAAAATTGCATGTGGAGGAAAGAACAATTAGAACCTTTTCCAGAGAGAAATGCAAATTGCTCTTTTCTTGACTCGCAAGAAAGTCTTCTGACTTGAATGACTTCCCAAGGCTGAGGTGTTTGAAAATGCCCTGGACTCAGGTCACACACATGAGGAACTATTTAAACTTTGCCAAACTGGGGAGCAGTACTCACAATTTGCAAAATAGCCTGAGGCAACGTTTAATTTGCATAAAAAGAAGGTGATTCCAATGACCGACCCTTAATCTCTGATAATGAGATGTATCCGTGTGGATACAACAAACTGCCGCACCATGATCAGTGATTTCCATATTACATCTCAGGTCACTGGGACCCTCATTTATAGTACTTCACTTTTTGCCACACACGCATTTTTTCCACTGATTTTATCCCATGCTATAGGAATGTTTAGGGAAAGCCGCAAGGCTGCACCTCTCCGTCTCACCATACAGTCTAGGGATGTAAACAATGGCAGAAAGGAGCTTTGTTGTGGAGTGAAGCCCTGAGACACTAATCAGGTATGTTACTGATTAACTCGGCCTCCTCTGGAATGTCAATGACTTCTTTTCTTCCATGCTACAGTATTAGGGGATGAAGTGTTTGTCCCTTTCACATGTACTCCCCCAGTCTAATTTCCACTTACATTGTTACCAAAGACCAGCACCTGCTTTTAAGTCATTCTAGCCCCTGTGACACAGGGTTCCTTGCATACTTTACAGTATGTGAGTCTAGATAAAAGCAAAGTACTGTTTCAAAATATGATGTTAAGTAAAATCGTTTCCCTCTTACTGTGAGAAATCGTTTTGTGGTCTTGAGAACAATCTCCTCAGACTTTTCACATCACATGCTAACCTTTGAAGAGAGTTAGCCTTCAAGCAGCCTTCTAAATTTTTATTTGTATTCCGTGAAAGATCCTGGATGCATTAGCAAAGGTAATGCCAAGAGTCTTTTTATCCAATCTTTGTATACTAAGCGACTGGATAAAAATGAAAAACTTTCTGTAGAACAGCCAAGAGTACTCATGATTGTCCATTATCCACAGCTTCTTCCCTCTGTTTATTTTGACTATGAACCCTCATATGACTAGAAAGTCCATTCCTCGCTGGGAATGTTTTCTCACAAGTAGGACAACAATGTCAGACTGACCTAAAGGAGGTTATTCTCTCTTGCGTTTCCTTTGAGTTCTTTTTTCTTCAGTGATGTGAACGTGAGGTGTTTTAAATGAAATGAGGCCATCAGAGGTGATCTTTTGTCACTGTCAAGCCGCAGCTACCATACTCTTGTGTCAGTGGACATTCTGGTTTTGTTTAAGTTCAGCTTCAAGCAGTCCCTTTATCTCATTTGCTGACCACCAGGAAAGCATTTATTGAGCTTACTTTCACTGTAGATTGTTTCCTGGAGTGCTTTGATATCACAGATTTGAATAAGGTGACTGACCCACCTCTGCTATACCTTTGCCGTCATTGCTCCATGCCTAGCATAAAGTGATTCATTTTTCTAAATCTTGGATTAAAAACCCTGCAAAACGGATATTTTTCATTGAAGCCAAATGCTGTAGGCCAAATTTTCAAGGACATAAACAAACCAGAAACCAGAATATTTGTAGGAGAGGACATTCCTGAGGCCAGTTATGGTTACAAAAGCAAGCAAACAAACTCTCCCCTAAATCCTAGACAAATGATTACCTTTCTGACCTTTGCTAGACTGCCAGGCCTTTCAGATGGATTTCAGTGACAATAACAGAAAGGCAAGGAGTGTAGGACCAGAAGCTGCTGCTCTTTTTTTTTCTTACACCTTGTGCGTAATCTTTGGCAAGGCAAGGCCTTTTTTCTGTAAAATCACTTTCTGTTATATAGCTAAGGCTGTTCTTTACTTGTGTAATGTCCGTGACCAAATCAAATCACGTGTACTTATTATTTAGATATATTGCATGCACTGGTTACAAACAGGAGACTAAAACTTGGCCTGTTAGTTACTGATATGATGCCTTACTTAATAATTTTCTAATTGCTGTGTTATGTAGAAGTTTTTTGGTATCTTGGTAGAATATGACAACATAGTTTACCTAGCATCTGCCTAGTGCTGCTCTGGTAGCACCAAATAACGTTGACGTTGGCAAACATGGTGGTTGAATAACTCCCACGCAAGAAATCTTTGCTGGACTCCCCGTATTGGCCCTTTATAGAAAAGTCAATCAGGGAAAAGTGAAGAATCACATAAGCTGCCACAATAACGCCTTGTGCCTGGCAGCAGCTGAGCAGTCTTCAGGTAGATCTAAAAAACACTGCTGAATGATCTACACAACAGAAGATGTAATGGGGGCAATAATAAGAAAAAGAAAGCTAAGGCAAACCATAAGAATCGGAAAGCTTTGAGTGCACAGCAAGGAAAGGTTGGGATTTGAGTGATTCTTCTACAAAGTGGTCAGCAAAGTGAGAAATAATAGGAAATATTATGACAGTGTATGACTGAGCAGTGTTCGTGCTGACTCACTTCATCTTCAGTCAGGACACCGGCAAAGTCGCTTCATGCGAACTATGACACAGGCAGTGTGGAGGTTTTCCCTTCACTGTGTTGCTATGATGTATCTAGAATTGAACAAAATTAAATCCTTAGGAACTTAGGAATTTGCCTATATTAAATATATAAGATCCAGAGATCTGGCTGGAAAACTGACATTTCATCTAAAAAAAAAAAAAGGAGTGAAAGAAAATATGCCTTTTCAAAATTTTGTTTTTTCCCAAGTCACAAAATCCTAACATTTTCAACAGAATTTGAATATAAGCAGTCTCCTGCTGCTGAGTTTGGGGGGCTCCCTTTGATTTCCTTGTGCTGTGAAATAGGACTTTGACATAGTCATAGTCTTATGTTTAACTTTAAGTGTCTGCTTAAGTATAAGCTGCATGAGTCCACAGACCTGCTCTTCATATGTGAAATAAATGAGCAGATGCATGCACAGAACAGAAGCAGAGTTGCATAGAGAAGATTCAGAAAAACTAAAACTTTCTGTGGCATTTTAAGAAAATCAAAAGTGTTATCTCCAGCTTTTGAAATTAGATGCTAAATGCAACAGCTAGGGGAAACAGAAGGGTCCCTTTTGGTTTGCGTATTACTCTTGAGCTGCATTTGACTTTGCAGTTATAATTGCACAGTGAATAATAATGAACCGAAGAACTCCTAGAGCCTTATGAGGAACATTTGAATGGGAACTTACTCTGTAACACTTACTAGATGTGGCAATGCCGATCAATAGGCTAATTACAGAAGATTAGGATATTAATCTGTATTTCCTGCATTTTGAGAGCTGTTGGTTAAAGCTGCTTGACATACATTTTGCTGGCACTTAGATTCATAATGTTTTATTTTCTGTAAATACAGTAAAAGTTCTTCTGGAAAAAAATCAAGTGCTTTTAATGTACAGTTCAGAACTGTTTATTACTATTAACATACTTTTTTCTACTAGAAATGGAAATAGCTTGGCTGGTGTTAGCTCTTTAAAACTAGAACTTGGGCCCAGCGTTATAAACAATTCTAGTAAATAGAGCCAATCAGAAATGCACTGAACTAAAAGCCACCCAATTTAAAAGGCTATTAAAATAATTTCAAGCCATTTCTCTCATCCTGATTATTAGGCATGAATTTCAGTATGAAGTTTGCAAACTAGTTCATTAGTGCCTGGTAGTGTTAATGGGACGTGATGATTCTACTCCTGTCTTGTCATACAAACAAGCTCACACACAGCAGAAAATTTAGTCTTTGAAATCTTACTTACATTCCTTTTTCTCTCTCTCTTTTTTCTCTCTCTTCCTTACTGTTTCTCAGTATAGCACAGTTTTAAATATTTACTGTGGTTGGATAACCAATCAGTTTCTTCATGTGGAAATTCTCTTTTTAGTTGCAAATACTCCTTTTATCATGCACAACATTGTTGTCTTTTTTATTGTTATAGAGTCTCTGCAATTAAAGAAGCAAAAGGCTTCTGAGGTCATCCAGTCATATTCATGCCCGTGTGGGACTGTTCTCTGCAGAGCGCTTGATCACTATCTGCTTGTGAGTGCTCCATGTACCGGAGTGTCTCTGGGTGACTGTTCTGCCCAAACTATTATATATCTAGATTCTAAGAAAAGTTATTTCCAAAGGCTTCTGCTTTATAAAGCTCTTTGTGATTTTTCCTTCCTCTTATCACTTCCTTCGTAATGACCTTCTATGCAGCAGCCACAGACTGAGCCTTGTGAGCACACTCATCTGGGCCCACAAAAGTCTTTTCTGAAATCACCTAACCCGGTGTGTGAGTCTGATTCAGGATGCTGAGGCCCATCTGAAAACAGCAGAGCTCCGGTCCCCTGAGGTCTTCCCAGTGCAGCCTGCTGCAGGCCATGCTGACTTGTGCTGGGCACTGCAACATCAGTCCAGACATCCTCAGTACAACCGAGCTTCATGTTTAAGCCTAACGCAGGTGAAAGTGGTGTGAACAAAGATAGGCCTGATCCTAAGATGTGCAGCGCATCCACAGTTCCCACTGCTTTCACTGTGGTTGTTCAGCTTTGTACGTTTCTTGGCAGCATGTCCTGATGGATGGAAGGCAGAAAGGAGGCAATGGTGCTATGAATAGCTAAGCATGTAATTCTGCAAGGTGCTTAGTGCTGTCCCAGAGATTTCTCTAACTCATGGATTGGAGTAGGGCACAAAATAGCTCTGCGAGTAAACAAAATGAGGAAGAACCCATTTTCTGAGTTCAAGTAGTAGGGTATGCCTATAGCTTATATGGCTGAACCCTCTCTTTCTCTTTAAACAGGGTGATCTTATCCATACTAACTCATGCCTGTCTCATTCTGTTCCTCAGACTGTTCTGAGAGGCCGTTTGGGAGAACATTCGTTGGCCTGAGCCAAACCTGTACTAGGGAGAATGCTAACAATTTAACAGTAGGGATGGCTGTGTTCCAGCACTTCAGCCGATGTCCAGGCCTTGTTTTGGTTTCGTATTTATATGTAGCCAGTGAATCCTTAAATGCTTATGCTATCCATATGCATACATTGATTGTGAAAAGGTTCAGTTATATGAATTATTTGCCTCAAATTTAGAAAACCCAAGGAGAAAAAAAAGTCTCCATGGTTTGCAGACCTGTATACTCTGTACATTAATACTATACTGAGTTAACCTCTGCCACAAAGAACCTGCAATCTAAATGAACCAGGCAGACAAGAAATGAGGGAAAAGAGGCCTTATATTCTCTGTGTTGGGTGATGGGAGAGACAGTGGGTGAGATCCAGAAAAGGACTTGGGAGCATCAAAGTGAAATCTTTACACCTACATGTAAAGTGTGACCCTGAGGATCTCGGCTCCCCAAAGAAGGAGTGGTGGCCGCTGCTGTCTTTAAAAATTCAGCCACAAGGGAGCCTCCCTGTTATATCATAACCAGAGGTTAAGAGCATTCAGGAGAGAGTTACAGTGGGTGACCCATTCTCCAGTGAAAGGAAAAACCTGGCTGTAAGCAACAGAGAGAGTCTATCCTGTGGACTGTATACTGGGGAGCCATTTTCAGTTAATGATGGACCATGACCCAGGCATTTGTTAAATTAAATGATGAGCAATATTAATACATTACCAGGGTAGGATGTCAGCTTCTCATGGTTTTCCATTTCAGTATACTACTGCTCACATAAAAAACATTCAATTAAGGCGATCCTTTTTGAGGAATTTATCTCCTGGACATACAAATGATACCATTTCCAGTGGGAAGGACGGTTGAGATGGGAAGGAGGTGATTGAGTCTGTGGAAGGGCAAAGAGGCCTGCACTTGAGGCAAGGGAATTTTAAGAAGAATGCCTATTTCTCTCTCTCCTTTCCCTGCCAGTAGAAGTATATAAGCAGGACATGGGGAAGGCTAGTTACTGAAGTCTGTGCTGTAGCACAGAAGGCACTCAGAAGGGACACCAGGAATTTCAACTCTCAGTGGCCAGAAGGAAGCCAGGAAGTGTGAGACTGAACATGAAGGCACAGGGGCTGTTTGGGAGGAATGGGTTAGCAGGAGGCAGGATAACCAAAGCCACCACAGCCCTGGGAAATCCATGACATAGGACATGTAGGGGGCTCATGACCATTGATCTCTGTACAGAGAAGGTCAAGGTTCAGTTTCTTCCTCTGCCTCAGGGGATTCAAGGCTCATGTCCTGCTTCCCAGGAGAGCTCTGCAGCCAACGAGCAATGCGCTGCTTTGGGTGAGGATGCTCTCTGTCCATCCTGTCCATGCTGTGCCACTAAGCAGAAAGGAATTCATGAAACCAGAGGAAGAATACGAGTGTGTGGTCTCCTGCTGCAGTATGGGAGAAATGTACTCAGCTTAGAGTAGGGTAACCAGAGAGCTTGCCAGTGTTGCCTCCATATTTTAGGTGAAATAAAATCCTCCTTGCCCTCTGCAGAGCCCTTCTTCCCCCACAGTTTTCTGAAGTTCTGTCAGTGTTCAGCACGGACAAGGTGTGAGGATTAATCACTGTCCCAGCTCCAGAGATGTTACCACCAAGAGCTTTGATTCTCTAACAAAGTGGAAATCTTCAAAGCTGCGTTTAAGGAAAATGTTTAAGCCTACCAAAAAAAAGGGAGTTAACTGCATGAATGTGGTGCTCCTATAAGCAGTTTATTAGCAGTTAGTACAGACTAGTGTACCTCTGCTTTTCTGTAATAATAAATATCAGAATGAAGAGGGTTAATTTCCACCTTAACCCAATCTCTGTTACGAGCTCTAATTTGTCTCTGTAAGAGAAGAATATCTGCTAAATTGGGGACTTCAAATAGAAATGGCAAATGCGGTTTAAAATAATTTCAAAGCAGTCCTTTCCCAAAGATCCAGAAAGAATTTATATCATGGACTGAAATTTCACTCTTTATTCTGTCAAAACTGTCACTGACTTCATTGGGATTTTCTGGTTGGCTGTTGATACCAATGAGCTACTCATAAAATTAAGTGTGGTAATAAACAGTATTTCATAGCATCTAAATATTGGTAGATCCAGGTCTTTAGAGCAATCTAAGACATTACTGTAGGTTTAAAATAGTTGCTACATTTTACCTGCAGTGAGTTGTCTGAATATTTATTTTGGAACCTAGGTAGACTTTGTAGATGCAGTCTTACCCACCCAGACCCTTGCGGTCTATACCCTTGCTGGCCAGTTGAACACTAAATTTGATAGATCTTTAAGAGCAGAAGTTCATGCTGAGAGCAGTGTAGGCAAGCCCTTCTTCTAGGAACATATGCCTGTAGTGAACATAAAAACATTATTAAAAAACTTGTCTGTTGCAAGCTCTTAACACACAAATGTTGCAAAATCTCAGAATCAAGGAGATGTTGAAGCCTCAATTCAACCCGTTATACCCATCTATTGTATAGTTTAGCCATCATATTTCTCCACAGCTCTGTGTCTGTCCAGGCCTTTCTAATGTGAACCATCAGACCTTGCAGTACTAGCTGCATACAGGGCTCTTGTCTTGCCACAGAAAGAAATTAGTGCCCTTACTTCATGATGCCACTTTTAGTTTGAGTGCTGACTCCCCAAGAGACTGAAGTTCATACCTTGAGGATTGCCTGCTAACTGTGGGTGCCTCACCTGAGAGGTTCTGCCCCTCCAAAATACTCAGCTCTGTAAGGCTGCTTTATATGTAAGGTCGTTCAGGATCTTACACACTGGGAGGGAGCTCCGAGTGGCTTTGCTGAGGAGAGTGCTAGTGCTCACCTGCCCGCCTGACAGGCCTCATCCGGGAGGCTGGCAGCGGAGATGCAGACTGTCATTTCTCTGCTCGTATCCCCAGTGCCCAACACCACGGCAGCCTCCGGCTGCCGTGAGAAACAACCACACGAACGCTCCTGAGCAGCCCCTGTATGAGGCGGAAGGCTTCTCAGCCCTTGGCCCACGTCGGGGACAGTGCGGGTGAAGGGTGGGCCACACTCGGGAGCCGGTCGGGCCCAGCGCCCAGAGCCAGGCAATTCGTGTTACATCAGCAGAGCGCAGGCACATGCTGATTTCTCAGTGCTTTGTGGCTTGGCCAGAGCTGGGCAAGTTCTCAACAGTAAGGCAAGAGGCAGTCCTTGATCTGTTGTAATGTAAATCCCTTCTCTCAAGTATGGGATTCTTGGAATCTTCTCTGCAAAACGCCTAAATGATTTCTTTCCTCTTATCTTCTTTAGAAAATGGGAAAGTCTCAAAAAAACCCCACATAAAACAGCCTGAGGTGAATACATGGAAAATATTGGGCCAAACCATTTCAGTTTAATGAAGTTAAAAGTGGCTAAAAGCAAAGTCTCAGAGAGAGAATTTTAGGTAAACATCATTGCAATTACTAGTTCCACCTCTGATGTGTTTCCTCACAGATTTTTCCTCCCTCACATTAGTTTCTTTATTTTAAGTGGAAGATTTAAATGAACTAAAATCAGGGTTTTTTTCCCAAACTGAGTCTCAGATTTAGTTGTGTGAAGTATTTGTCGCCAAACATTAGGATTTCACAGTATCTTCTTGCTTTAGGGTATTATTCAGAAGGCTTTTAGGTTTTATCTCTCTTATTGACAGTAAAGTTTACTATGCTGTGGGGCGGCAAACAGATTAGGGAAAGCCCTAGCTCTTCCACCCAAGCTGGCGGAGGAAGCAGGGCCTCAGTGCTCCGTTCACAAGACTTCAAACACACCAGATTCTCCCCCCATCATTTTTGCATAATCCAGTGGAATCTAACAAACAAAAGCCCCTCAGAAGTCAGATGGCATTTAATTTGAGTAGTAGGTAATCAGTGAAAGAGAGTATCCTGGAGAGAAGGTAATTTGTCTTGAGCTGACAATTTGAGATGGATGTGCCGGGGTTATCTGCAGTGTCAGTTCAGCCAGAGATGAACTGAACTCCATTTCTCTTGCTAGAAGTCTAAATCAACAGAGACCTCCGAGATAATGAGGTATTTAACGTGCTCTCTCTTTTCCTCACTGCGGATCTCGCATCTTTTCTCACAGAAAGGGAGCTTGAAAGAATAAGGAAAGGAAAAAAAGGAAATGACAAAAGAAAAAGCAGACGTCAAGGGAAATTTGCTTAGCAAATTAACTATAAGAACCGCATTGATTTAATCTAACTAATGGTACATTTCCCCCCTCAACTGGAGTAGATCAGCTGAGTCTGATAAACCACTCCACTCTTGGCTCTGCTTCCCAGGCTGTGGTTTGTGGACCACTGGAAGACTGCGGAGGGTTTGCTGGAGTCCTGTGGAGAGATGCTGGCACTTTCCTTCACAAACAATTAAGTTTCGGCGTTGCCTAAAAAATGGTAGAGTGCACCAAATCTGAGTTTCTGTTTTGGGGTGGAAGCCTTTTTATTTTTGACACTGCGTGCAGTCCAAGTGAACTCTGGTCACTTTAAATGGGATTGTTAGGCCATCCAAATTGACTTTAAATATACTTTTATATGTTAATGGGAAGAAATTAAATAAAAAACCTGCCTTTTAGAAACTGAATGCTGAGAGCAACAGAAATGGAAAAGCTATGGGAACAAATTGCTAAAGATGTTAGTTTATAAAATATGTGTAATTTATTAAGAATAATTGACTAATTTTTTCATTGACTTTTATTGAGGAACAGGTAGTGAAAAGTGGCAGCTATTGAAGGGGACAACATTTGAATAAAATGAACCTATTATTTGTTATAGGACACAATACAGGTCTAAAGCAAGATTGGAAGTATTGTGATGACATAAAGTCCCCAAAAGCGTCCAGCTAAAGGTCATGGCTCTGGAAAAAAAAAAAATACATCAGTCAGGAAACAACTTAAATATGCTCTTAACTTCAGAACTTTAATCTTAAACTTTAAAGCTAATGGTACTTAAAACATTTGCTTAATATTATGCACGCACTTAAGTATCTGTCCTGAATATGACCATTGAATAACAAAAGAACTAAAAAATGCAGGGTGGCAGAAAAAATAATATTATTAGACAATGTTCTTTAAAAAGCATGGCTTTCAGTTTTTCTATAAAATATGCAAGTTTTTCCAAGAATCTGGCATTCATTTTGGTCTGCCTCTTTGCCCCAGCAACTAGATGTGTATGAATATTCCTGCTGATAATTTGAGACTGTGTCCTGCAGCAGTCAGTTTTACTGCAGAAAAGCAGTATTCACGTTTCAAAGTGGATGAAATATCTACTGCTAACAGTCCAAATATTTGTTTAGCTCCTTGTTCATACATAGATCATTGCATTTACACTCTAAAATAAAAAGAGGTAATTGGTGTTTCCCTATGAGTAACTCCATCACTCCATTTCCCTATGAATCTTAGGAAATTTTTGTATGTTACAGGGCAACAATTCAAAACAAAACCTGTCCTTTTCAGTGGTGTTTTAAATATGGCTAGCCAACATTTTTAACATTAAAAGTTCTCTTGTTAAGAAATGATTTTTGGTTATCAGCACAATATTTTGCTCTTAGAATGGGTTTGAAAAACAATTTTTGCTATAAAATTGTAATGAAATACTTTTCTAGTTCTTGTCAACACGTATTGTGGGGGAAGACTGTTTTCTAACCAGAGCTGTATTTGAGCTGCCACATTTTCGCCCCATCACAGTTCTCAGGATTTCTCACCCTATTGGGTGGGAAAAGGCACGTTCCCCAGCAGATAGCTTTTGTGTCCCCACAGTTAGGGAAATTTCTTTTCCTTGGAAAATTGCTCCCAATATATTGAGCCTGAACGGACAGCCTAGGGCAGAGCTTCCCTGACTGTGGGCTACAATCCCCCCAGGGCCAGGAAAGAGTTCAAAGGGGGCTCTGAAGTGTTAGAAAAAACAGCGCTGGTCAGCAGCTGCTGACTTTTTCCTGGCTGAAAGAGTGAGGCTGTGGTTTCATGAGATTAAGCCCTCAGCACCGGTTCTGGCTCCTGGTGTCCCCTTTCCAGCCTTTCCCTAGTGCTTGTTTCATCTTCCCTCCTGCAGTGCACGGGCCCCTCAGCTCTCCTGGCGTACTGGTTTGTGGCTCTGCTGTGAAACGGATCAGGAATGTGATCCAATTTGGAGGAAGACGCAAAAAATACTGCATGTTTCTTTGCCAGGCTATTTTTAAGCTGGACTTATTCCGTGCTGCAGTTTGTTGCACGGATGCCTCACGAGCTGTATGGTGTAATGGAGGGAGGGGTGCGCAGCGCCGCAGGAGCCGGGGTGAGGAGCAGGAGCGCTCCACTCTGGCAGGGCTGCTCAAAGGCTGGCCTAGTGAAGCTGCGGCCATGAGAGCCACTTTCCTTACCGGTGGCAAGAGGCTACACTCTCTAGGGAACGATGAACTGGTTTTCAGTGCCTTAATTGCTGGCAGCAGCTCAGTTCCTCCAGAGAAGGGGAGTGAGCATTTATCCCTAAAGCCAGTAATTACAGCGGAGTCTCGCTCCCCGCCTGCCGTGTGGGGCGTGAACGGCCGCTGACTCAGGGGGCTGCATGAAAACAGATGTTTCAGAAAGGGCCACCTTTTCCAAATATTTGGGAAACACTGGCCTTGGCATCCTGGTGGGATTTGATCTCTGGGTGTTTGTGACAAATTCAGCTGAGGCTGATAGTGAGCAGTACCTGAGGCAGCAGTTGGCTGACCTCAGGAGTACACGGTTTGTCCTGTGTTGTCCTGTGCAGGAAGGTCATGCTCTCGCATCACTTAATCTACTGACTTTAAGAAGTTTATAGGGGTATATATGAAATCAAACTTTGTTTCAGGGAAAGCACTTCACAATCCGAACCAGCTGATGCTGGTCTCAACAGTTTCAGCAAAAAAGGGTGGTCTGAATTGCCAAGAATTGGTATAAATAACTTCAAGTGATTGTTACAGCACATTGGCTGAGCTTCACAGAGGGACTCAGTGAAAACAACAGAGGCTTCGAGAGCCTGGAGAATGGTCTTGTCTTGCAGCCCTTCAGGTGTCAGCGTCAGAGAAGCAGCAGCACATAAAAGCAAGGGTTACATGGCCAAAGGTCAATTTGCAACATACCTGCCCCATAGAAAACTTGAGCAGACTAATTCATGCTTCAGGTGTGCCCGCTCAGCTTCTTTTGTTTTGTTTTGTTTTGTTTTGTTTTGGAATACGTAAAAATTCTGAAATAAATACAGAAATATCATTTCAGTGGGGGAAAAAAGCAAGTTAGACGTCAGCTGTGACTGTCACTGTTCCATTTTCGTTGACTGAGTTCTCACACATGTTTTAGCTCATGGCAGGTAGTCAAGATTCTTTTTTTTGTAATAGCGAGGGAAATGAGAAAAAGTTCAGCCCATAAGACAAAAGGCTGCATTTTCAAAATATCAAAGCTGCCTAGGAACTTTCCTGAAATCAATTGGATTTATTGCCTAAGTGTACTGAGTTCATACATTCCTAATATATGTATAAATCCCTTTGGGAAATAGAATTTAGGCTCCTATATAATTTATATGCTTTTGAAAATTTACCAGGGGCCTGTTTATAGACCAGAATTGAGAAGTCCATGAGTTTGAGCATCAGGCTGGTTTTAAATTGAGAAGATGGTTATGTGAAATCTGAAGGCCAACTTTATCCTCTGCAGGCAGCCAGAATGAAGCCAGACAGACAGCTGTCTCTAAGAAGTGGTAACTTTGTCCTGCTGCCCTGTTCAGAGCCAGTGCAAGGTCACAATCTCTATTTCACAAGGAACTTTTGTCTGTCAAAGAACCCTATTTCTGCTAATTGCATAACTCAGAAACTCCTCACTTCAGTTTTTAAGACACATGCTGCAAAGTTACGTTTTCCACTGTGATCTCCGCAAGTGTAAGTGTTGAAAGCTCAGATTTTAATGTTGTCCATAACAATGACAGGCAGTTGGCAAAGTCTGAATCCAGATCTGGATTCCAGTTTCTAACAACTCACAAATTTACTATGCTTAAAGCCAAGGCTCCAGTTTAAATTCTAGGATCACAAAAAACCCTATTATGTACCATGCTTCCAATCCCGCCACCATGCGTGCGCACACACAGTTCAGTGGACAGCCTTTAGCCACCATCATTAATCATTTTGACTTTGCAAAAACTATTGCTATTACCAAAACATGTCAACAATATGAGCTACATCATTAAAGTGATTTTGATGTTGTTTTGCTCCTCTCTTAAGAAAGTAATAAACACTTACTTGCCATAAGAATTGGAAACAAAATATGAATGGTGTGAACTTTTTAAGAACTTGTTCCATAGAGGGGATGGATACATTCTATTTTCATTTGAATTGATACAGTACAGCCAACACCAAATGTTCAAAACTCCTGAATCAGACTGTCCGAAATAATATGGTTGCCTTACAATACTGGTACTAAAAAAATTAAGGAATGGATCATGAGTTTCCTCTCATTTGCTCCTCAGAGCTCGGCGTGTTTTCTTCTGCAACACTGAGGGTTAGTATCTTCCTTTAAACTGTGAATGAATGCTGAGAGTCTTAGGAAATCTTACTTTTTTATATATATTTGCTATTTTTTATTCACATGTTTCCATCCACACATGGGGTGGAAATTATCTTTGTTAGGAGCTGTGCATATAGATGGTCCCTGTCCTCAAAAGGTTACAAGCTAACCTGAAAATGGGGAAAGAAGAACATATATAGACAAACAGGCTATTTCAAGGAAACAGTGATAGAGCATTGATCAGTGTGAGGCAAAGTTACAGCTTCTTCTTTATGAGGTTGTTTGTGAGCACTCTTTCTGAGGAAGGATGGAAGAAAGATAGGGCCTTTAAAGTCATTTAGAGGAAAAACATGACATGTGAAAGTGCTTGCTAGCAAGTTTGACTTACGAGTGATGGATGTTGGCATCTTTGAACCATTGGCAGTAGAAGCTGACGTCTTGATGGAGCTAATAGGTGTGGAGGGGTAAGCTAGCAGGAGATTTAAGAGCTCATGCCTGAGGTGACACGGGGGAGGAAGCAAGAGGAATCTTGCACAGCTTGGCCTGCCGTGGTACGTGGGCGAGGACGAGCCCTTCCAGCAATGTCCTGGACTGATCTGAGTGTGACAGGCAGCACTTCTTAATGTTACAGAGAGCCACCATCTTTAGAAGATGCTTTGTTAAAGGGGGGATGCATGAATTAGACGTTGCCGGGGGGAAGGGAGTAAAGTTGAAGATGTTGCTGAATTTACAGACCTGTGTGATGGACAGCATAGTGGTGAGAAAATGGAGCAGGCTTGCAAGGGAAAACACAGAACGCTATTTAAGCCTTGCTGGGCCTACAATTCTAGCCAGAGGGGTGAGCTAAAATTTTGCTTTGGGAGATGCATTTTCAGACAATCTCTCTATTCAGATATGAGTCCTAAAGAAGATGAGCAAAGAGAATAGGGAACTTTAAGAAGAGAAAAGAGGGTATAGAAGCCACAAGGGACATGGAAGTGTAAATGTCACTGCTAGAAGGGAAAATGTCACAGTGCTTAGAAAATGAGATAGGGGAGAGGGGGTCCGAAAGGACAGATAGGAGGCTAGGACGTGAGTGACAGAAGAAGAAAGGTAGGTGAGTGTTTTTGCAGGCCAGCAACGCAGCTCTTAAATGGAGCATGGGATTTGTGCGCTCTGGGGAGGGGGGAAAGGATGCAAAAATTCTCTCTGCTGCCAGCAGCCTGCACAGTGGAGTTGTTCAGAAACAAGATTTGAACTGGTGTTTCTGGTATAGAGATGCAGGGCTCTGCTCTTGCCCACCCAGCCCAGCTGCTGTGTTGAAAAAAAAAAAAAAAAAAGATGTAGTACAAGAGAAAGAAGGCCAAACTATGTGACAGTCAGTGCTTTGCTGACAGATATTAGGGCAATGTGGGATGCATTGTTTTCCAAAATTCTTTGGCTCACCTCAGAGAATTATATTTATTTTATGGGTCACAAACGAGGAATTTCTTTTTACTGTCAACCTTGGGCACATTCTTCATTTCCTCCTTCACGCAGCCTGACCAGGAGGGTAGCTGTTAATGATCTGAGCTATTCCAATTTACACATACCAATGACTTAAAATTCCTGTGTGTACAACTCTTACTGTACTCTATTTCAGTACATTGCATGCAAACAATCCCATTGTCTCCCATATGTTTCAAACAACAAACATACAACAGGTGATTAAACTCCATAAACAAACAGGGTTTTCCCAGCAACAAATCAACACCTCTCCATGTCTGGTATTTGTGGAATTTGATAAGCCACCCACTTTGCTCCCTCCCCATTCTTGTTATGTCTGTCCTCAGCCTTCTTCATCTTTTATCCCCACCCTGCTTCACCCAGTTTCCAAAGGAAGGCATTCATTCTTAATTAACTGCTGAAATAGTGCAAGCAGCTTGGTTCATGGGATTGAGATGGGAATGGAGCTTTAGTTCTGAGTTTAAAATGTTTTCAAAGGCCTAAACGGCATACTTTCTCACTCAGGAGGAGTGAGGGAGACAGGAAGGAGGGATATGTAAGAGAAAAAGAGAGAGACTTAGGGAATGCAACTGGAAAACCTCAAACCAGTAAATTAAGACATATGTCTTAATCAGCTTGAATGATATATATATATTTTTAAATCAAAGGTTCTGGTGTTTCTGGTACTTGTGTACTCCCAGATGTAAATACTTGCCTTGTATAATGTTTCTGGGCCAGATTCTAGCTTCGGTTAGAGTGGTGTCAATCTGGAGTTATTCAGGATTAGTAAACACCGGCTTTATTCAGGAGTTATGCTGGCATAACAAATTATCCGCCTCTCTTCCTTGAGTACTTTACATTGCAAGAATGTTCTAAAGAGCCAAAATAATCAGAGAAATGCTTCAAAAAGACTCCCCAGTCTCATTCAGTCCATGTTTGCTAAATATCTTGCTTTGGTACCTGTACCAATAGATTAATAAATTACTGTATTCTTTCCACATGCAGAAGATTCCATGTTACTGTGTGGTCTTATTTTATAGACTGTTTTCTATTATTAACAGTATGAAGGCATTAAGACATGTTCAGATTTCATCTTTACCGGTAATAAGCTGAGTTCTGGATAACTGAAATGCTACTACTTCCTGCTAAAAATGCCTGAGTCAGAGGCATGGCTCAGACTTTGGCTGGAGGGTGTCCTAACAGGCCAATGTCAGGTGTAGATTCTAGTTAGAAACATCTTGAGGCTTGAGGCGCTGATACTTCTATTCTGATTGTTGAGGATATAGCTGGATCCATACCAACATCAATTGTTCAGTATTCCCATTGTATTCTGCCTAATTAGAACATGATCTCTAGTTGTCCCGAGAAATTCATATTGTATTCAGTTTACTTAGATCTAGCGTAATATTACTAACTCTTCCAAGGACTGTTCTGCAGTGTTGCAAACATGCTTAGCCTCTGCTGATCAGCGGTGAGAGAGTTTCATTCCATAAAGGAATTAGGAGGACCTCTACTGCTGTCGAATTTAGTAGTTAAATGGAGCAGAAACTTAGTTCAAAGGCCACCTCCTGGAAGCATTTTTGCTTTTCAGCATTCCAAGAAGCAATACTTCCCTTTTGGGATTGTCCAGGAGAACATGCCTATAAGCGAAATGCCATGTCTTCCTAACAATGACAAATATTTCATGTCTAGTAAAAAACCAGAGTGTGTGAATGGAGCAAACCAAAAGGGAGAAATTCATTCAAAGGATTGTTGCTGTACCATCTGTCCTGGGGGAGGGCTGGGACTTGGGAAGTCTGTTCTCTGCTATAAGCAACATCCACATGATGAAATGCAGGCAGGGATTCCCTTCCTATTCTATCATGTAGTTTGCCCTGAGGCAAGGTACCTTAGTCCTGCATACTCGTGGGTGCACCTAAAATGTAAGATACTGAGTGAGGGCATCTTGCAAAGAGGCCTCATATCTCTGTGCAGATTGCTATGCTGCCATGTACTCTTCCCAGAGTAGCATGGCTTCCCCTGAGACTCTATTCCCCTGCTGCCTGCTTTTCCTTTTCCTCCTCAGCTTCCTTCTTCTCTGATGTAGGCAGAGAGTATAGTACCTGCAAGGACCTGGGCACTATCATACATGTAAATAATAATCATCAGCCCGGTAATGAAAGGGGCAAAGAATCAGGAATTCTGGCTTTTGTTTGTCTGCAGTCTTGGGTGTTCTGCAAGTCTTCTTTAGATGTGTTAATAAGGAGTGAGAGGCTGAACTTGAAAAACCCAAATTTAAATATTTTGACCCACAAGCACAGATACAGCAGATATAGTTTAAGGGATTTATCCAGGAGTCTTTTCTCAGGTGAGGAGCAGGCACTGCAGCGCTGTACCCTGGAGGTGTCGTGCGGTTAATCTGCCCCCGGCTGAGTCTCAGATCCCGTGCTGCTGTAACTGAGCTTCTTTTCCTGTTTGCAAGGGAGCGAGTCTTATCAGTAGCATCTGAAATGTCATATGTCTTACCAAGATCTTTTCACCAATCACGGGGGTGTTTTTAATCACTCTGAACAGGAAATAGCATGCTGCATTTAAATACTGTATATAATTATCATGGGAAATATAATTAGCAAGCGTAATTAAATGGGCTTGACTGCATATCAGACTGTTTCTCGATTTTTCACTCAATCCAGCTGTTTCTCACAAGCTCTTTACTTTGAATACTGGTGGTCTGTGATGGAACCTCTGCACAGAATGGAGAGAGAATTACTTCTTTAAAAGCTATTCATTTAGTCTAACTAGGCCAATTTATTTAAATGCAATCATGACATTTTCCAATACAACCTCCTTTACTGTAGACGCTTCATTTTAGAATGCAGAGTTTCATCAAAAATACTCCAATGTGAAGGTTTTATTAAACCCAAAGTATATAAATTCACTGATGGCAGGGACTGGCTTTTTGTGATGTGTTTGTTTAATGTGTTGCACAATGGAGGCCTGATTCTTGACTGGATTCTCTTAAGTGCTACCTACCACTATATACAATTAAATAATGAAGATAAAATAAACGTGGTTAATTATCAAGTATAATGCTGGTTTATGTTGATGCTTTTTCTTCCTGTTCAGAAAGGAAGAAAGGAAGCCTTCTGAATCGCTAGAGAAAATAGCGTCTCCTCCCAGTAAAGACCATCAGCTCTATAATACTGCAGTAGGTGACAAATGTTGGGAAGGACATTTAGAAAACAAGCGTTAACTATGTTTTTATCTTAAAAAATGGTCTATTTTTCTCCCACTGCCTGTTCTTTGGGTTCAGACAGATAAGATAGTTGAAGTGATTGAACCGCCACTGAAAAGATGCAAATCTACACTCTTCCCTTCCTACGAGCCCTTACGCTGGCCCTAGTGTTCACCTGACCCCTCAGTGAGCTGATTCAGCTCCCTAAGCCAGCAAAAAACTATAAACTCTTATTTTTCTGGATTACTGGTGTGCTGCGTAAAGGGTGGCAGAAAATGCATTTTGAAGTTCTTTGTTCAGATACTTGCACTCTAAGTACTTGCAGCACACAAAAGGTATCTTATGATTTACCTGACTATTCACAACTATTTGAAAGAGTAGTGAATTCTAAACAATTTGATGCACAGTTTAAAAATAATGGTTAAATATTTTGTCCTATAATTTTGCCCAAAGAGTGAATTCGGGGAAATCCTTAAATTTGCAAGAAGGGTCAGTGAACAAGGAAAGAAAATAGTGTAATAAATTACCAGTTCAGGATGCGTAACTACAAATAAAATGTTGTACTAACTATAATTGTAAGACATGGTGCCGTTATCATAAATAGTGGCTCTGTGCACTATCAAATCTCCCAGCTAAATCAATTTGAACTGTATCGGGCCTGAGCATAGAATCACATTTCTATTAACTGTGCTAGAGACCATGATATGCAGTGTATGCTAACGTTATGCCAGCTGTTTGAGGACAGGCCATACTTGATCCAGGACTAAGTTAAATGGTGTGGACAGACGAGACCTGATCCAGTGAGAATCTTGCCAGTGAAAAATTAACCTCTTAGCAGATTGTTGAACCACTGAAACCACGAGAATGATCAGCATTTTGTGTCACACAGCCATGCCATTTTTGATCTGGTAGTAGGAGCTCTAAACTCAGATTTACTGTAACGTCAAGTCACAGCCTGGGTATTTTGTGCAGGTCTCATTACCTTGTGTTGTAGGAGCTTAATGAGTCCTTTTTACGGAGAAAGAATGATTAAAAAATCCTTAGGTTCAGAAAGCCAGTCATCTGGGAGAATCCTGGAGTCCATGCTTGTAAACTGTCATCATCAAACCAGCAGACTAGCCTGTGTTCTTTGAACTGTACCAAATATTAAATACATTATGTCTTACTGGACATAATATAAAGAAACTGGAGAAGTTAAGGCTGACATAGTTACTGAATACCGAATCCTCAAGGAAGCTAATGTTCAAGGCAATGGAAAAGCAGAAGTTTAATTTATAGGCTTAGTTAAAGGATTTAGCTGTCTTATTTCTTCACAACAAACTCTTAAGAAATCATTTCTCATGCCAAGTGTGGGGTAAAGATTTGATTTAAACAGAGGCAGTAAATTCAATACAAAGTTTCTTCCAAATCAAACGCTGATGCCAGATAGCTTTTCCAATGTGTGACTTAAGTCAATATTTCCTATAGTCAACAGAGGGGAGCTGGCCACAATGCTTTAAAGGTAATTAGCTGAAGAGGACATGACTGATGCTGGGAATTGTTTGCCACTTCCAACCAAAGATGCCTGACTGACCTGATTACCACAGAGCAGCAAATGGCAGGCGATCTAATTATGCCCCCTCTAATTTGCCTGGTGTTAAAAAATGCCAAACCCCAAATTCCACGGTTTCTTCTCTAAGCATACAGTAAAACTAGTCAAAACAGCTATAAATAAATTTCCCCTGTATCTGCACATTCCATAAATAGTACAAATATAATTTTATACCAATAACGGAGACTTGAATAGTGGGATTATCTGCTCAGATTCAGACAGTTGTGTAATTTAACTTCTACCATTATAGCCTGAACTTGGAAAAGAGTATGGAATATATATTAATTCGTGCTTCTACAATAAACCTGTATGCAACAAGGTGCTTGCTCATTCACAAACAGTCTGACAATCACTAGCAACATACAAAACTTCTGAAGAGTAAGAGAACATCCTGCTTCCATTGAAATCAGTGAGAATGTTGACGTTGCCTTTGAGGAAAGGGTGAGAGTGCCTGCATGTATATATTTTAAGGGACTTTCTTTTTTCTGCTTTTGCTGTATTTCTCTTTAGTTTTTAAGAAATTATTTCATACTATTGCTTGTGTTTACTCCTTTGTACATAGTTGAACCAGGTTAGGTCTTTTCAGGTACCAGGTAACCAGAGAAATTAATTTTCAGCCAGACTGCGACCTGTGTGATTGCGTAAGCGTATGCTGGCCCAGAGGGGACAATGGTTACTTGGTGCCAAAAGGAGAATATAGAGTTGCCAGAGCTTCCCTGAAAGGTGAAGGGGAGAGGAACTTCTAGCAGAGGGAGAAACAGATCTTTCATTCCCTGGAAGCGGCAGAGCTTTCTGAGGTATTTTATCCATCTTCTGCTGATGCTAAGTTAGTGCTAAATTGAAGTTAAATTGCTAGGGCCAAAACTTGCTGTGTAAGAGAAACTGTTTTCTCCGTGGCTTAGTGATTAGACCAGCAGTCCAGCCATGAGAAGACTGGGGACAAGGGCTGGAACTGATGTCATCCATTTCTAAGCTGGCCCAAGGTTCCTCAGTGTCAGAAGTTTTGATGGAGGCACAAGGACCACAAGTAGAGCTGAAACACAGAGATGGTATGGGAAACTGGGAGAGCTGTGTTTTGGTCCTTCTGCAGAGAAAAAGGGTGGGAAAGCTGCTGCTGGCAGTGGGCTGCTGTTACCTAAGCACTTGCCATTGCCCCAAGCAGCTTATCCTACCCAAGGCACTTGTTGCAGGTTCATTTTTTCTGCTGGATGTTAGGCTATGAAACATAAGAAATGCAGATGTGCATATTGTACAGCTTCAGTCCTCTGCATGGAAAAGGCCTTCCTACCTTGCCCAAGATATATTCATGTCCCAACAGCTGAAGTATTCTCATACCCTATGTTCGTTCTTCTGGCTGGATACTTTGACCATTTATCATCAGCAAGAAGCCAGCAGTACTTCATTGACCTCTGTGGGCTTTGCTTGGGCTTCCCCTGTTTAACTGTATTTGCTTCCCAGCATTATTAGGACTGCATTTTGTTGTAACGCAACCCACAGCACAAGGAGAGGCCTCAGCACCTCGGCGGTATAACACTCTGCCATGGACACAGCTTGAGCACAACTGTTGCAGTGTCCTCTTGAGTTGTCTTCTTATACCTCTGGGGAGCGTTAATGAGTTGCAGGGCTTTTATCAGAAAGGTATGATGGCCACCACTACCTTACTGTAAGGGTCTACCCCCTATTTCTTTTGTTCACCGTGTAGCATAACTACACATCTTTTAAATCTTTTTTCTTTTTCTTTTTTTTGCTTGAGTAAACTGAAAGTTGAATCAATCAACCAAACTTAGTGGTTTGCTATGCAAAATACTGCAACTGTCGATTAACAGCTGTATTCACTGTAGGAGTCCTCCCAAAGAAAATCAGTCTTTAACAGACTAATTTGTTAGTTTAACAAACACTAATCACAAAGCTCAGCTACAAAATAATTCCCCTTCAGTTTCACACTTTGGAGAAAAATGAAGTGGGACTTCATATTTGAGACTTTATTAAAATATAGCATCTTCCCATGCCTCTGTGTTTTGCAGGTAAAGAGGAACCTTAAAATGGGAACAGGGGAATTACCTTAGTCTGAATTATCCACTTTTTCTAGGATATAAGAAGAAGATTTGGAAGGTTTGGAATACAGGAAATTGTAATCACCATTGAAAAACTGAACCTAGTGAGAGGTTAGAGATGGATTATTTGTAGGAGAAGTACTGTGTCCACAGGGAGGAGGGTATATGTGTATGTTTGTGTATACTCCAGCAGCCTGGTGTTAGGAAACGGTCTTGTGTTTTATCTTCAAATCCAACTTCAGTGTGCTAATCTTGGGGGGGGGTGGGGAGGCAGCTATGTCCATACCAATATAAAGCAGAGAAATACTCTTTTCCTTGTGTAAATGGATTCGAATGGGCAGAAACCTGCTAAATATGGATTCTGTTCAGGTTAAGTTTCAGAATCTGGTAATTTCAGTAGTACCTGAGAAGAGCTTATGAATTGATTTATAAAACAAAGATGTATTTCTATTGTATTAAATGACAGTAAGCATCATTTTAAATAATGAAGTTTATTATCATTTATTGTGTTTGAGGGTCGTAATAATGTATATTAGTGGTAAGAACACACAATACATTAAGAGAACTGATGTTTCCCCAGAATCTCTTAAAGTGCTGTTCCCTGCTTTTCAAGTGGTTGTCCCTATTTCTAGTCGTAAAAGTGGTCATCCTGGGAGAGCGATCTAAGAGGATTTTGCATTTTGTATTAGAATTCCTCAGAAGGCAAATCCTGCGGCGATGGAGCCAATGCGTTTCTGGTTGAAGCCATGCACGCCACCTTTGCCACCAGCATGCCTGTCTGCTTGGCAGGGCAGCAATAGTAGTTTCAGGGCAGGCGGGAATGACCTCACGCTGTCTGCGGAAGGAAGGGCTGTTCCCGAGGAAGCCCCTTAGTTCCAGGCTTCGCCACGGCGCCGCTCTGCCTTCGCCGTGTCAAACGGGAGAAACGTAGCAAACTGCAGTAACTTGGCAGGGAAGCGTTAGGGAGCCGCTAATGCGGTTTAAGTTGAGAAAAAGGTGTGAGACGCAAATGGGTGCTTTCTTTGTGTTTTAACATGCCGGTTGCGTGGGGTTGTGAGCCCATATCAAAACGTTAAAAATATGCATTTCTTTATCACTTCCACTCTACTTTTTGGAGAGAGCAAGTGGCAATAATGAAAATAATTAATGTGGCCTTCCTAATCCTTTTGAAATTATGGATTCAAATAAAATAGGAAAACAACCACAGTTATAAATGGTTGTCCCTCAGGCAGGATCTCATGCTTTGAAAAACAGCTCCACATAAAAAACAAGATTCAAGGATTAACTTCCTCCACTGTTGAAATGCAGCGCTCTCCCAAGCGGATGAGCTGGCTAAGCATCAGCACGCTGCAAATCACACGACAGCGCGGGTCACAAGAAAAATTAGGCAGACACCCACTTACGAGCGTAAGTGAGGCAAGAAAACGAGGTGAGCCCAGTTTGAAGGCGGCTGGGGCAGGAGCAGCGACCCCCCGCCATCCCTCCCCAGGCTCTCGGAGGACTGCCGGCCAGGCCTGGGCCGCTTTCTTACCCCACGGACCGCCCGCAGCACACGCAGGCTCCGGCCCAGCCGCTGCCCGTTTCAGCGGCGCGGCCGCGCCGCCCCGACAACAGGACGGAGGCGCCGCCGCGGCCGGACGGCGACGAGCGAGCCCGAGACCCGCCGGGCGGCCGCGCCGCACCGCACCGCGCCGCGCCGCAGCGCGCTGCCTGTCGTGCCCGACCGACCCGCCTTTACCGCCTCCTCGGGACTCTCATCCCCCTCGCGGCGGCGCCTCGCAGGACGCGCCGGCACGCGGGGCCCGGCCGCCGCCGCCTCCGAGCAGCGCGGCCCCCGCAGGGCCTGCCGCGGTCCCTGCCGCTGCCGCCGCCGCCAGCCCCCTGCGCGCCCGCCCCGCGCAGGTGCCGGCGGCTGCGCCTCCGCCCGGGACAGCCCGGCCGCACCACCGCCGCGCAAGCTCCGCGCACGGCCGGCGCGGCGCCCCGCCCCGCCCCGCCTCGAGGTGCGCCCGCACTGCTGATTGGCCCGTGCCACGGAGGGCGCAGCCAATGGGGCCGCTGGGGAGCGCGCCCATTCATGAGAGGCAGCACGGCGCAGGCGGGGAGCGGCGGCGCAGCGGGCCGGGCCGGGCCGGGCCGGGCCGAGCCCGCGGGTGTGGTTCCGCCAAGCGGTGCCGCGGCGCGGTCTCATGCTGCGGCACCGCTTGTTTGTGCGTGGGAAACGCAGCTCTGCCTCTTTCGGTGCGCGCCTGCCATGAAGTCTTTTTTTTTGGTGCTGATCGAAATCATCTGTTTTCAGTTCTCTGACAAATTAACTGAACTTTCCTCTGACTCAGGGGCCTTCTGACTTTTGAAGCAGATTTTGCCTACATGCCGTCTCCCAGACGAACACAATTGAATTTTCTGGGCTTTGAATGAGCCTTACATTTCCAGAAACCCAGTGAAAGAAGCATTTGTTCTGGTGATAGCATTTCAGCTTTTACAAATATGGCACGAGAACAGACACTTATGAAATGTTTATTTTACTGCAAATGATAGCTAACTCCAAAATGTGTTAGAGCCTGAGATGCATGATCCTGATAATGTCTTAGGTTATGAGTTGCTGTCTTCTGAATATACTGAAAGAATGCTCCCTAAATAAAAGCAGGAGCTGTTAACTGTAGAACTAAGCTGGGTCAGTATTGAGCCTGCACCCATTTGTTCTGTTGATAAAATAGCTGCTGATTAAGGACTGACATTCCAGTTCAATTTCATTTCATATGGATAAGCACGAGTTGCACAGTTCAGCTAGAGTCCAAATCCCTCCCCCCCCCACCCCCCCAAGAAGTGCTGCATCCAGTGTTACAATTTGGGCACCCCTCTGATCTGGCTGATATTTCACCATTCTCTTGATCCACCCTTTTAAGACTTTTAAAACTTCCCTTTCAAACATAGTGACACAAATTCTGCTTTCAAGTAAATGAATACTGCTGCCTGCACTACTACTCTGTGTATATCCAGTATTTGAAAAGTGACTTAGTGCGGAACCGTGACAGTGAAGTTAAGGCTATGCCAGGCTTTAAGACTGATGGAGGAGCACTGAAGGGACACGCTACTTGCCATGCTCAGCTAAGTCTGTATACTCTGTGCATGTGCGCTTTTCAGTCATACCTGCTAATTTCCCCAATTTGGAAAAGCACCAAAGAACATAATTAACTCTGTATGTGTGCTTCTGCTCTTGTTGGCTGGGATGGACTCAAGTACATTCTCAAAGTTAAGCACGTGCTTATGTAGTTTGCTGAACTGGGAATGAAGAGAATCTGCTGTTTTTCTTAGCCCATCCGAGTGTTTCTTCCATATTCTCCCTCCATCCACTTTAAAAGCCAAATGATATGTAAACATTAATTGATTTATCTTTGAAACCGTCCTGGGAAATAAGGGTGTTATTTTTCATCCTTCATTTACATAAAATACAACTGATACCAAAAGAATTCTGAGACTATCAGGAATCAAACCAAAACTCCGTCCAGTGCTGTAGCTGCAGTGACCGCAGCTCAGAAGGCCAGTATCTCAGCCGGCTCAGATTGCACAATTTTTATCATGAGCTGACCCTCATACCATTTCTAGTTTTTTATCTTCTAATTTACAGTTGCTCCTTTGAAAAGGCAGGTAGAGAGCATTGAGTTAACTGAACGTCTCTGTTCCACTGCAGTGTTAGAAAAGAATTAAAACAAAGATACTAAAATCATAGCAATTGGTAGCTGAAATTTCAACACAAAACCTCAGACCCAAACATTCCCAAATGCCAGGGAAATATATAAATGAATTCAGATTTATACTTTGTGATTTACGCCGTTCTGAGATTCGGCCAAGCCAAACCCCTGCTTCTGAATGTCTCTGAACCTTTCAATCAAAAGTCTTCAATTTCACTGATGTTTTCAGTCTGCTGGCAATTCTGAGCTTTGCAGCTTGCACCTATCCTTAATCTTTAATTCAATTATCTTACCATTTCTAGGACCGTCACTTACTTAGGAGAAAACCATCCTTTGATTTCTAAATGGAGTAAAATCAGTAAAAGATTCCCAGCAAAGCTTTATTTAAATAGCACTTTTCTAGTGAAAGAGGCTGAGTTTAGAACTCCTCAGTGACACTTTTGCCCTCTCCATGTTCCGAGTCCAAGCTCAGCTTGCAGGCCTACAGCTACCCTGAGAATTGCTAGTCCTCTCCAAAGAACAGAAAAAATGGTAGGAAAATGTCTTGGTCAGATGATGTATTTTAGGGTGCTGAGTGGTTTGCAATCTGCTCGCGGAATAATGTTGATAATGATATTCAGTGTCTTTGCTTAAGCTTTTCTGTATTTATTATGCAAGTCTAAGAGGTCTGTCAAAAACGTAGCTAGAGATTGGACATGGAATCTGCAGCTGTTCAAACTTTTTACTATCCGGCCACAATAGTTACTAAGGCACATTGAAAACTTTCTGTTGTGAGTGTACTATTAACACTTCAGGGTTGTGAAGCAACATGAAAAACAGTCGCTGTTGCAGGCTTTTTCAGAAATATCTTGGAAAGGGATGGCTATATTCATCTGGACCACCCATTCCTGTCCAGTAACTCTCACTTTCTGCAGTGTTGTGAAATGAAGGCACACTGCATGCATGTATTCCAGCTATGAATTTTCAAACTTTCACTCTTCCGTGGCAGATCCCAGGTAAAGGGGATTGTGTTCCTTTTTCAGTCAAAACTCCCAGTGACTTTAAAATTCCCTTTGCAAACCCTAAGAGTTTTACTTGAATATGAACGGAGCACAAAATGTGAAGGAGAGACCATCAAGTTATTTTGCATTTCTGGGGTAAGGATGGGGAGTTGTTCTTGCAGTTCTTTAGACTAAGGTTGCCACTGCATGATCTTGAAGGCTTGAATGTGCATGTTTATAACATTTTTGTCAATATCAAGTCACAGTGTGGGTGAAAATACATTCAAAACCAGAAAACTTGGTTCTGTTGGTCTGTAATAATCTTTAGTTCTTCATCTCCAATAGCACTAGCTATGCTGAATTACCAGCGCATAGGATTTCATTTGCTGCTGTTTGAGAATGTCTTTCAGTTTACTTGTAAAAAGATCCCTGATTTTTGTTATATGTACATACAAATTATGCATGTATTCTGTAACTCTACAGCTGTGGAATATACCATACAATTCTCTTTTACCACAGAATTATACTTCAGAGTCCTAGAGTCCCAGCTTTTAATTAAAGTGAATGTAGGTATGCAGTAGATGCACAGGTAACCACATGGTATGAACCAATTCTAACCTAATAGTGTCTCTTGCTCAAAACAGCACAGAACTTCAAATCAAGGGATTTGACTGTATCCATTTATATCAATGAGTGATGAGGATGTGATAAGGATGCACTTTTCTTTTTTTGTAAGAAGCCACAGAATTGAAAATTTTTGTTGGAAATTTTGCTCCAGCCTGGCTTCTAGCAGTTCCATTTGCTCATCTTCCAGCAATGCTAGGACCTACCTGATTTTACCTCTTGTTTTCCACCTTTCCCTGTATGGGGAGTTAATTAGATTTGATGCATCTCTCTAACTGAGATAGGAAAACTGGGGAATACTGTACCAGAATAAACTTGCAGGTAGGGAGAAACAGAGGAGAGTAGGCTGGCTAGTTGCGTGCCTGTGGGATAACGCACGGCCTGGGGAGCAAGGGAGAAAAATTGATGAAGCTGGCTTCAGTCTATCTTCTTCCTTGGCGGAGAGCAGAAAGAGAAGACTGCGCTGGGTGACTCCAGCAAAAGCACATGAGCAGACCTCTGGGGAGTGGAGCCACGCCATCTGAAGAGTACAACAGAAGAGACCTTGATGATAACTAAGGCATTTTGCAACAATAAGTAATTTCAACTATGAACCGTGCTTCGGAATATCTGTGCAGTTGTGAGGGAGTGAGGGATGAAACAGATTTTGTAACTAGAGAATACATTTCTTGTGTCCTGCCCGTACAGGTTGTTGATGCAGAAGTAGGTCCCATTTTATCACAGAGCATATGGGACCAGCTATTACATTTTTTTCTTCTATCGGTACATGCTTCTAGCTCTCCAAAACTCCAGAAGAATCAAAACAGCCTGCTTGGGCCAAGTCCGTTTTATCCTTCTCATTATGGAATGGGCCCCTTGACTTCAATGTGATTATTCTCACGAGTGAAGCAAGAATCCTGTGTCCCTTGTAAAAAAAAGGAAGTAAAAGTACCTGTGATTATTACTTTCGGTATTGACATATCTGTAGCAGATCTTCAAGTTGCTAACATAATTAAGCTGGGTGCTCTTAGGAAGATAGGTAATTAGGGAAAAGAATTTGGGGAATCTTGTCCTGGCTTTTAAGTAGAACGTCTCTTCGTCTGTGTTCATACATCTTCTAATTCAGTTCGTCAGTGTCTCTGCAGATGGAGCTTGTTCAGGAAAGCAAAGTGTTGATTAGCAGCCAACGCTCATTTAATAATAGAACAAAATTAGTTTTGCAGTGAAGGAGAATTCACTTCAGGAAGAAACGCGAGTAACTCACAAAGATTACATCAACCAAACAGGAAATGGAGACAATCCCGTGGGGCTGAGGTAGTTTTGATTACAATGCCAAGGGTGTGAACTGCCGAAGGACTCTTTGGCAGCAGCGCTGGTGTGAGCCGTTGTCCTCTTTCCCCTTCCTCCTGAGGGCTGCGGAGCGCCACCCCTACCTGCGCACCTGAGCTGCCTCCGTGGGCGGTCGACGTGGCTGAGGAGGACTGCTACCAGCTGCGGGCACCTGCTTAGTCGCTACCGCCGCCAGCCATTGACCCGCTGCCTGAGATAGCTGAAACAGTATTTGTAACATGTATTTACAAACAATCGCTAGACTGAGTTCGTGTGCATAATGCATTTGCTGAACAACTTTGGGCTGGAAATAAGTTCCGAGAAATAGATGCTCTTCATAGATAGTTTTTGACGAAGAAATAAATATGCCCAGTTCTGTATATTGTCTGCTGTGGCTAATCATGCTGTCATACAATTAGATAAAGAGAATGTAACTGTGAGACTCAGCAGTTATTTTCCTTAGGCCTATTCTGATATTGAATTATGTCAGTTAAACATTTTAGGAAACAGAAGTCACTTCTCTATAGGAACTTACCAGCAGTACTCAGAGCTGGACCACAGACGCTCTGTGTTTGAATACATAGTGATGCCAGCCTTGACTGAATGTGTTTTAAAAGCAGCATCAAGTAAATGTGTCTGAAGAAAATAAGAGCAGATCAGAAGCAGTTCCTGAGACTTTCAGTGAATGACCTTTCTTGCTGTCATCGTTTCCAAATGTTTGGCAGACTCTCCTCTGACCACTATATTTCATTTCCATGCACCCCTGTACTTCCCAGTTCCGGCCAGGAGCAGAAGCAGAAGTAATAAAATACCACAAGAAAAGCTATTCTTGTGATATTTCCGGTCCTACTGGATGCAGCACCAACAGGAAATCTCATGAGAAAGACTGTTCCTTCACAGTTTCCAGGCCCACTTTGGAAACCCAAGTGACTTGGTTGAAGTAAACAGCGAATAAGCATCACCCAGATTTGTGAATAAAGTGCTTGCTCCCAGCTTTTTCCGCTCCATTCCTCCCTAAACCTGAGGTGCACAACCCCAGTGGCAGCTAGTGGTGACAGGGAAGACAGTCCTTCACGGCCAGCTCAAAATAATCTGAACCTGTGTTCCCATGCAGCCGAAATGAAGAGATCTGCCTGCACCCAGCCATCTCTCTTCTGAAATACTCCAGCCTTCCCTGAGCGCTTCAGGGCCGCGGCCTCGCTGCGGCTGCACGCGCGCTTGCCCGCGACAGCGCCAGGCTCCATCCGCCAAGGCTCCTGCTCGCGTCAGGCAGCGTGGCTGTGCTCCGGCAGGGCTCTTGTCTCCCAAGGGGCTAAGAGGATAGAGGGGGAAAAGAGTTCAGAAAAAAAGAGGAAAACTGGCAGTCTCGCAGCGACGCTGATCCATTTGAAGAAAGTCACAGGAGTAGCCCACTGAAACCATCACAACATACACAATTGAAAACCACTAACCTTAGGATCATTCATATGATTCTCATCTTTCCTTTCCTGCTTTTCCCCTGCCCCTCGTTGCTTTATGTATCATGTACCGTAAGGAGGATGGGGAAGAAGTTGTACGTATTTGTTCAGTTTGCTTAAAATGTTAGGTGTCCGGATGATCATTCAGGCAGTTTGGCCATGCGCTTGGGCTTTTTAATGCCATTTCTAAGCCCCGAAAGTACCATCTAGGGATCAATCCTCAGCCCACAGAAATCAAGGGAAAGGGAAACTTTCAATTGACTTCACAGGGTAGTGAATCAAATCCAGAGAGATCTGCAGATTTTAAAACCTCCCTGAAATGTTTTGCAGAAGCTCTGCTGTTCGGCTTGCTGATGGACACACGCGCTGTCGAAGCTGATGACTCAGATGTAAACCCTTCCTGAAGTGTCGCTCTCAAGAACAAATGCCTTCCCTCTTGGTAACTGATACAATATTTCTGGCTCTCCAGCTGCAATAGCAGATTGCGTTTGCAGTGTCACTTTGGCAGTTTAAAAACCTTGTCACAGTCATCTGCTTCAACACCAAGAGTCTAGTCCAACTGCCTGTGGGCCTCTGCCGGTCTTTGTTTTCCTCACATGCAGCCAGGATGCAGGTTTCTAATGATGTATGATACTCGGGACATTTGGAGATGGAATGTAACCGCTTAAAACTGTTTGGTTTGTCACTTTTGGATTTGCTACATAAGGCTCTGTTAATACAAACGGGCCTGTTTATAATATTCATCAGACAGTGGAAGAAATTCCTCTGATGTCTGTATAATGCAGCAAGCAGACTCCTTGATTATTAACATACTGATTGTGTACTCTCTTATTTCAGATGTTAGCTCAGCACTGGGGAAAGAGAGCTGGGGGAATAAAAAATGCGAGATGCATGACATGCTTGGGATTTGGTCTGTGAAACTGGAAAAAATATTTACACAGTTAGATAGTGTTTTTATGTCATTCTTTCCTTTTATGTAATATTTGGAGAAGCTGCTGAATTTTCGGTTCTTACCCGAATGAAGCCACACCTCTGAGCACTGGAGCAATCACTGTAGGAGAGGGAATGGGAGCAACATGTCCCCATCCTTTTTTAATCCTTCATTGATGTACTCGTTAGTTTTGGCACAGCAGTCATCTGATGTGTTCTCGTCCCTCCCCCAGCACTTCCTTAAGCTCAGTATTTACATACATGCTTAGCTTTGAGCACAGCA
This sequence comes from Struthio camelus, assembly GCF_040807025.1. Lineage (NCBI taxonomy): Eukaryota > Metazoa > Chordata > Aves > Struthioniformes > Struthionidae > Struthio > Struthio camelus. The sequence continues at coordinate 32,527,783 of NC_090946.1, forward strand.
GTGGGGACACTCAAATGTTATGCCTGTGTGCGTTCCCAGACCGTGCTCCTCTTGTGGTTGCTACGTACAGTACCTCTCACGCTTTACACAGCTCATCAGATGTTCATTGCCAGCCCTCCAAAAAAGCTTCCGAGTAAGGAATCCTGCATTGTTTGATGGTACGTGGAAGTAGTCCCTCAAATACAAGTCACAGCATGCAACATGCTAAATATTCTCTGGCCATAAATAACTTTGGTGGGTATCGGTTGCAGCATCCTGTCACCAGTTACTTACCGCTTTACAATACTTTCATTTATTAATAAGGCATTTTCGATGCCTTAGTCATAGAAAATGCAGCAGATACTTTTTGCATTACTCAGTGTTTTCATCCCTTGGGTATTATGTCTTCTTTTAATTTACTGTTTGTTATTTTTGTGAAGGAACTTTCACTTTTGGTTGGTTTGAGAGCCCACCCTGGATATCCCCTGGATGGCTGAAGTACACTAGATATGACATTAACAAGCATTAATGTGGAAATTTAGAATCCAAATAGAACTTGTCCTGATGCCCAACAATGAGTCATTGTCCTTTTTCTCTTTTTAGCCAACAGCAGATTCAGAAGCTGTGAGACAGTTTCCTGCAGATAAGAGATAAATCGAAGGGAAACCTGGCAAAAAGATGATGGTCAAGCTGCAAGATATCATTTCCTCCAAAGCCCCTACATACTAATTAACCATTCCAAGCATATTTTAAACAGCATTTAGGGATTTCCTCATCAAAATAAACTTCCTCCCGTGTTATCTTCATTTTGACATCCGGTGGTATAGTTTGATATAAGAATCAGGGTTAAAAATTGCTAATATTAGGGAGCATGCGTGTGTGTTTATGTATGTATATATAAGTGCACATGCGCGCACACACACACGATTGAAGCTTTGCCAGTATTACTTTGGAATTTGAGTGCCTGATCCAAAGTCCTCTGTAGTCAGCAAGAGATTTCTGTTAACTTCAGTAGTAGCAGGATCGGGCCTCTATCCTTCCGCATCCAGATTTTTTCATTTATGCCTTATGACTTGTTTATAACAAACTACAGATGGGCTTGAGTCATAAAGTTCGGAGTATTCGGATCAGAGGTTTTGCTTTGGGCCCATCCCTTTAATGTGCTCCTTATTCCAGACGTGCCTTTTAAAAGGAAAATATTGTCATAATGAAAGTATATGTGTAATAAACAAACTTCTCATTTCCTTCCCCTTAAGTTTTTCCTCTTTTTGAAGCTGATTTCTTAACTGGACAATTAGTTTTAGAACTGCCATAGAATGCAAACTTGTCATACCTGATTTGTAATCTTTTCTATTTCAAGTGCTATCAATTATTTTCTAACTAGATGCTCCTGTGGGATCAGCTGTCACTAAGAGCAAATTTGAACACAATGGGTTGCTTCCTATTTCCAAAAGAATCTGAAGATTGTCAAGCCTTGACAGGCAGCTCCAGTTTTAAGATGAAGCAGATAAGTTGGGTTTCCCTGTTAGGCGCTTTTGAACACAAGTAGATAAAGGAAGTATTGTTTCTAAGGCGGGGATGCCATTTATAGTGCAAATTCATTCTTACTAAGTTGAGCAAACTGCAATTGCTTTAAACACACAAATACATTTGCACTGCAAGAGGTAATAAAATACCTATGAATCTCTGCAAATATTTCTGCAGACCCTGCACTTAATGAATTTGGCTTTTATCTATATATATAAAGAGAGATTGAGTAAATAGTATTAAGAAAAAAACATCTATGGGTGGTTTAATGTAACTGTTGTGTAGATCAAATACATAAGTTGTTGATTTTGTAACCAAACTCACCGACAGTGAATTTTACAATTGTTAAATTTATCTAGCCATGATTTCAAAGATGTTTCATATACTTAATGCTTTGGTAATTACTGATGTGTGTTACACACAAAGATCAAATGCATATTATTTCAGGCATATCATAAGTGATAAGTGTTATGACTTTCAGGTAACTTCCTTATTTTGTCTGAAATAGTAGTAACTTTATTTTGTTCCATACGGGCTTTGTTTCAGGGTAGAAAGGTGCTCTTGGATCATTCATAGAAATGCAGGAGTATCATTGAATGTGTCCTTTAAAAAAAAAAAAAAAAGATTATTCTGCTAGGTAGCATTACATTAACGGTCTAAGGTCCGAAGTGCTCTGGTCATCCAGAGCAGAGACTCATCACGGGTACTGGCAACACTCGCTATTACCTGCTTCTGGAAAGAGAGTAAGTAGTCCTCCCAGTCCTTTCGCGTTTGAGAAGTCAATCTCTTTGCCCATTCAGCTGGTTACTGGCTGCGTGAACAACCGTGCCATCTAACGTCAGTTGTTTGGTTGGGTCTGTTGTGGGTCCTCACCTACTGTGAGAAGGGTAGAGAACTTCTCTGCAACTCATTGCCAAGACCTTAATTATTCAAGTGACTGATTTAATGACCAATGACTTCAAGAGTTACCCACATGCTTTAACGTCTGCATTTTTTTTTTTTAAGTATGTTGCTGAATCAAAGACTCAATAGGGTACATAGGAGGTCCTGAGCCTTCAGGTGCATGTGTGAAACATGGCTGAGAGAGAGAGAGAATAATCCTTTCTTCCTTTCTCTAAAATCTGAAACGATCATAACAAGGGGATGCAAAAGGAGAACGTGATGGTTTGGATTTGTAGTTTGCAATTAGTGTAACATTTTAAACTTAAATAGACATTTTGAAAATAGTCAATTAAGGATAACATCAAGGAAAAAAAATCATTCATTACAGTTGGGAAAACACCAAGGAACGGTAAATGGTAAATAGTCTTAGACTGAGGAGTATTGTACAACCTGAGCATAGCTGCCGCCATGTTGCACTGTCCCCAGAGCAAGTCAAAAGGAAGAATTTCGCCCATGAAGGCAATTCATGCAACGCACCAAACGGAGAGAAGCAGTGTTATTCCCACTTGCAAAATCACAGGGCTCCATTGCCACGCTTTCACAATCACCAAATTAGAATCAGGTGTTAATTAGCACTTGGGTTGGGCAAGCTCAGTTTATTGAGAACATTGGCCTTGATCAGACTTTTGATTGTTTTGGCTGTGAAACCTGGTTTACATTGATTTAATCATTAGAATACCCTCTTTTAAGGCTTTCAAATGATGCAATTAAGTGCAAATACCACATCTCCTGCACATCAACAGGGATCTGAACAGTTATGACAAATCCAGTAGACAGCAATAAATGTGATTTTTTACCATGTAGCAAGGTCTAATTCTGTAGCCAGAACACATGTCAAATGTTAAAATAGTATCTCTTCTGCTTGCCCATTATAATACTTGCCCATATTAATGATTGTATATCTTCGTAGTGTGCTGAGTGACTTTACTGAGGTCCCAAATGAAAATTATAGTGTTTACTGTCTAGCGACATGACCGTGCATATCCAAGCTATAACTCCAGCCATTTATAAAAAAAATTCCCAATCTTTCCTTACGATTGCATCCAGAGAGCGAATAGAGTCTGTGACACAAATGTAATACAAACTTTTCAGCATCTACCAGAATTACTCACCCATTCTTAAGCAGCATAATTGGATGATTTCCTTTTAGAAGCTGTTCATCAGATTGTATATTTCTCTACTTTGCGATAGCTTTATGGCAGCCCCAATGTGTCAGAGAACTCATTTACATGTTTTGTCGCATGCATAATTTGTTAATGTGGAACAATTTACCAGCAATTTAAAATACACATTTTAATTAATCATTTTGATTTCTACTGGTCAGTATGAGGGTACAAAAGTAAATCACAATCATATTTTATTTGCCATTAAAAAAGCGTACCGCTGATTGATGTGGTACTGGGTAATGAGTTAGTCAAGTTTTTGCTATCACTAGGAGCAAACAGCAAATACTATAATAAAATTAATAAAATTTTTACTTACAAAATTAGGCACACATCTGTTGTTTTTGCATTTCACTGGTGCTTTTGATTCTGGCAGGAATGGCTTTAGTAACCTTCCTCCCCTTGAGCAGTGCCTTACTCTACAAGCAGCACCAGAGTTTATACAAACTACTGGCCGTACTGCTCCACCTGAGTTGAGGTGTCAGGATCCAGCTCTCTGTATTTGTTTATAATTTCATTCCCATACGACTGAAGAAAAATATGCTGAAAAAAGGAAATAATCTCTCTAAGGAAGGCTAATTTTTTTTCCTACTCCTTGAATAGCTTTACAGTGGTGAGTCATCTGCCAGGTTTTATGAATCGGTGCTCATGTTGTGGATCCATTAGGGGGTTGTACTTCTCTCCCTGACAATGAAGCTGGAGGCAGCTGCTTAGATCAAGTGGCAGTGTCTGTCCAGTCTGAAGCCTGTAGCCAAAATCAACAGTGTGCCTTTACAGTTGATCTAGGGGAATGATGTTACAAAAATGGGATGTTTGCACTAATGACTTAGTCAAATACATCTGGAGCCTTTTTCCCTGAAGAAATCAAACTGATGTAATAACACAACACAGTCTCCTTATTATGTAAATCATGAGGCAGAAAGCTGAGGACATTATTTAAAGAAAACTAAAGAAAGAAAGCTGAAGATTTGCTGAAGTAATTTCCCGTATTTACCCCATATGAAGTCTTGCAGATGGCAGGAAGGAATAGAAAAAGAAGCTAGCCTTCTAGCTTCCAAGGGTGAGACAACTCTCTTCTCACAATGTGAACAGTTTTTAAGCCACCGAAAACCTGGAGTTTTCTACAACAGAGCCACTTGGACACAGCGTGAGCTTGAAACTCATGCTGACCTTATCTAGACATCCTGCAAGTTGAAAATAAACGAGTAATATAAGTCACCATTTGTGATGGGATTTTGGAGCCATGAATTTGAAAAAAGTGCTTAAGGACACAATCTGGTTTTGAGCCCAACAAATCTCTCCAGCCTGCAAATAGGAGTGTCCTGTTTCTTATTCTAACTGCAGCTTTGATGCAGTGTGAAAGTGCAAAAGAACTAGCTAGGATATTTCCTGTAAGCTTTGCCTGATCATACAGGATTCATCTTTTCTTCACCTGAAGTTTGTGGTCAAAGCTTTAGCTTATTTTATTCAAGCCATTTAGGATCATGATGTATTTTTGGAAGATTTTTCTCCCACAATTTGATTTTTCTATGCCATCCAATATGTACTATTTACATATGAATATAAAGCTTTATGGGTTGCTGCCTGTGGATGAAGAAAAATGAATCTACTTGCCGTTCTCTCAGCATTCAGCAAAGCCAGACCAATGCCTTGTCATGAAAAACCCTCTGGCACAACTGGACTTTTCTAAATAGATAAAGCAGACCTGTGCAAGAGACTTTTTTGAGGGGATGATACACACATAAAGTTCTCTGATGAGTGTGGATGGTCACAGAGCTCACCATCCTCTGCTCTACTGTCAAGGCCCATTTCTTTTCCATTTCATGTTCTGCAGAGGAAAAGCTGTGGGAAGTATTAGTGCATCACTGCTTGGTGCGCTACTGGGAAGAGTTCAAATACTTTGGAGGTGTATTAGTAACTAAGGATTTGCATAAACAAGAACAGAGGACATCATTAGTTTAAAACTTTGAGGTTTACTAGGTGCTGTATTGATACAGGCAACCCATTATATTGCTCTACCGTATTTATTGCCTTGCTGAATTTGCAGAAAATGTTCTATGGCTCGTTGTATGTGGCTCAGGTATTAGCCAAGACACTGATGACTTTGACTGACTTCAACCCAGTGTGACTTTTCTCGTGGGAGAACATAATTTTGCACATTAAAAATCTGCCTTTTTTCCCAACTTGTGATTTATTTTCATTCTTTCTTTCATTTTCTTTCTCCTAATTAGCACTGTAAACCTTTTCTTCTTTGGGGACCAGGAACTTTGAATGCATACGAGTAAGCTCTTAATATAAGAGGAAGTTACAGGTAGAAATTAAGAACCGTGACTGCAACTCAGTAAAATTGTTTCTGTGTAGTAGAGAAGGAAGACTTTTTCTTCTGCGCTGAACAATCTCAGGACTTCAGCTACCTTATCAATGACAGCAAATTATCCCATACTCTCACTGTCTCTCCCCTACCAATATGCTCAGGGCTCCAGCTTACAGCCTCTGCTGAATCTCACTGGGGCAGCTGAAGGAATTGCCTATGCCTGTAGCAAGGCACAAGAAGCAGGCCTGTGTCAGATCCTCAGTTACAATAGTTTATAACACAGTGTTTTGAAACAAAACTGATGGCAGCTGAAGAGAACATGACAGGGAGATCATGGTGATACCCTGTGGGAGGGAGGTGGAGTGGATAACTGGCAATGATGCCTTAAGCCCGAGCTGTTAACTCCAGCAGGATTCATCTGCTGCGCCATTCAGTTTCTGTCAGTTTTCACCTTTTTCAGTATTTCTCTGCTCTTACATCTGGTAAAGTGGCATGTGTGTTCCTAACTGCTGTAGGCTGCAGTGTGCATCATATTTCACTGGTTTAAACACAGTTCAACCTAAAGCCACGACAGCGTTTTCACAGGCTTAGAGACATCCATATAAATACACAGTATGGAGGCTCAAATATTATTGTAGTTGGAGGCTATATGAGCTTTCGGTGTCTTGCACCTTCTTCTCCTACAACCTGGATTTTACAGCAAGAGAGACAGTTCTAAGACTACGTGAAAATTTACTTCCTGGCTGCGTGAAGATTCACTTGCATAAACAGGATGTTTATGTACTCAGGCACCATCAGCTGCAGATACATTGTACTTTCCTCATAAACTTTGTTGCTAAGACTTTGCTATTAAGGGTACTTTAATCCCTTAGCTGCCTTTAATGAGCCCTGATCCACAGGGCCAGTGTTTCCACTTACATAGATCTTTGTTCTTGAGTGTTGGTGGAGATTGCAGTTAAAGCATTAGGCAAGGAGGGCATTGTGGCATTTTCGTATGGAGCAGGGGCTTTTTAGATGTTTCTTGACTGGCTAAGACGTAAACAGTCATATAACGTATCAGTGATAACCTGATAACAGGTTAGCAACCTTAATGAAATAACGTTCTGCTGAAGACAGCAAAGTCCTAATTGCCATGGATGCAAAGTCCTTTCCCTGTATTGCTGGGATGTGGGTTCAGCAAGCCCTTCTAATTTTCTGAAATGTGGAATGCATTTGCTCTTGGAACACGTGTCCTTTTTATGCCCCTTGGTTCATGAGCTGGTTGCAAAGCTACAAATTTGCTATAAAAATCCTTTTAAGGTGCAGCGCTGCTAGAAATTTGTAGAATAGTAGAAGCCCTTTCATCCTTAGTATTTAAACATGCAATTTGCTTTAACAGGATCTGATCAACCGTTAAAACCCACTCTGTATTTTATATGTTTAACAAAAAACATACTTGCACAAGTAAAATAGACTGCATGCAAGGCTACAATGTACCTATTTAATATCTAACAAGGTCTTGCCGAGTACCTTTCCTCCTGAGGAGTTTGACAGCTCTGTCCCAGCATCCCGGTTGCAGGAAGGAGAGCTGCAGCGCCAGGCGCTCTTAGCTCCAGGCATTAGCCAGGGTGTGGGGCTGCAGGCAGGTGGGTGGGCTCAGTGCGAGCCCTGCAAGGGGGGATGCTCTGTCCCAGGGTCAGTATGTACCTGTGATGCATTTCTGCCATTGTCTGTCCAAGGGTACAAGCATTTTGTCCCAGGAGCTGTCCGTTTCGTTAAATAGTAGCTAGTCAAGTGGGCAGTTCAAGGGGCCTCCCTCTTAGTGGAAATGTTTGGGGGCTACTGGAGTACCAATCATAACCATGAGGGAAGTTTTAAAGTCAGGCAAGGGGAGAGGATGCTAGTTGTTTAGAAGCTTTTGCACGAGACCCCTCGTGTCTGCTCAGAACAAAAAAGTTTTGAGTGTTCAGGGTTTTGTCTGAAAGGCATGCAATAAAATGAAGATTGACTGACTCTTTTCCCTTTTAAGATTGAATGGTTAGCCATAGAATTGCAAGTTTTGCCAGTTTTTTAAATGAAGAGGAAAGAGTAATCTTTCATATAGTCCTATTTGTTTACTCAGATAGAGAGTTTTGTGTTCTTGAACTCAGCAGGTATCAAGTAACAAGGAAGAGTATTTTGGCTTGCAGTTCAAAGGCCTTTTCATAGGCAGTGCTTAGCCCAAAAGCTCACTCAGTTAGCTTTTCTCTAGGTCACTTTTTCTGGTGTTCGCTCTGGCTTTGTATTTGACTTTTTTGTCCTTAGCTCTTCATTGCTTTCTCTTAGGGTTTATTTTTTTTTCTCAAAAGCATATGAAAACAATATCCAGTAAATCTACTCATCTGACTGGTCTGTATGTATGGATTGTAGGCACTATGGTTTCTGATTTCAACTATCAGATCCCATAAAGTTGTTTACAGAGTAACAGGAAGACATAAACCTAAGAATCAGTGGAAAACCAAAAGAAGAATTTGCAAGGGAACTAAAGATAACCTACAGGCATTTTCAGACTTTGAACTAAAAACAGATAAATTGTTCTCTGCATTTTTACAGGAATTTTGCTTTTCTTGCTGTCATTAACATTGTAGAATTAAAGTTTTTTTGAATGGTTCTTTAGTTTGGAAATACAAAAATCCAAAAACCAGTTTTTATTTTGAAAATTCCTTCTATGTGATGCACTTGTCTTATCAGAGCTGCAGTTTCAAAACCAAAAGGTGAAAATTTAAAAAAAAGTCAAAACTAGGAGATACATTTTGATAATATTTCCATCCTTTTAAGTAATGAATGTTGTTACCTAAAGATCACATTCATTTTTTCAAAGAAAAGCAAATTTAAATTGTTTTTCCTCTTTGAAATACTGTGTGACCATGAAAACCCAATCCTTTCCTGTCGATTCTATGGATACAGCCAGGACTGCAACTCATTGAACCATTACAGTTTTTAAGATAATACTAAAGCATTTGCTTTATTATTAAATACCTGATCCTCTTGTTTTATACATATATGCATATTTAATGCTAAAGATGACATCTGTGTAACCAGTTTTAAGAGAATATTTTACTGTGGTTGTCATGAAAAATAGCACATACCGTATTTGTCTTGTTCTTTTTCAAAGCCCAAATCTTTTGGCTGACCAAATGATCCAAAGACCTCTAAAATATTCTCTGATCTTTCTAATTGGATACACTGATGTCTGCTGGAAAACAGATGTGATCAAGTGCAATCATCTGTAAAACAAAATGCAGCATGTTTTCCAGGAAAACTTTATCAGTAACTTTACCTTCTTCCAAAATATAGATGTGATCCATAAATAAGAGAGTTGCCATTTGATGGAAAGGAGGAAATTCCATCTTAGTGAATGCCAGGGAAGGGGAAATGTGGTCACCCGGAGCTCCCGCAATTCAAAGCCAACTCGTGCCCACTTTAATTATTATGATGTGTGTTCGCATTCAACTTTAATAGGTCTGCTTGTGTGAGTAAAGGCTCACAATTGCATGGGTCACATTTACTTCATTTTTTTCATCTGTAGTTTAGAATTCGGAAAGCCGCAAAAGGGATGAGGATCGTTGGAGAGAACCATCTGTTCATTCAATTCTGCCTGCCCCAGGAGAGATTAGCAGAAGTCCAGAGCAGTCGGTTCGCGTAGCCCTCTGGATAGCAACCGAGTGGAAGCAGGAGTAGACTGACCTTGTACTGTCTTAAGAAGTTGTGGGACTCAAGCCCAAAGCAAGAGGCGTTGTTGGAGAGGACTGGGTTAGTGTGAGACTGGGTGGCCGAAACCACCACATGCCCTGAGATGGAAGACATGGGAAACCAATGCCTCCAGATAGATCAGGCAAGGAGGTGACTGCTGTAATTGTCACGTTCTCACATAATTTATTACTTGTAATTTTAGCTTTAATTTAACCACATGTTTTTCAATGCCAGTGGGATATTGGAAAGCAAAAATTTCACTTAAAAAGGGATGGTGGAATCAGGAACAGATTCTACAGAGGCCTGGGAAGTAGATTCCTGGCTGAGTAACTTCAGGACACTGCAGGATTGGTGAGGATGGGGGAGTACTGCAAATGGTAATTATTTTGATTAGTGAAGGATTTGGTACTTTCAAGGAGTTGAAAGAGTTTTGTTTGGGTTCTACACTCCTCGGAGTCTGGATGGGTTAAGATAGTCTGAGGCTTTGGCAATCCATGGAGTTGCACTTGGGCCTCACCTCTGCTTTCTATGTAAATGGCAGAAGTTATCCACACAAGAGCTATCTTCTGTGTTACAACTACTTCTCTTTGGAAGACATTGTGCTTCAATCAGCTGCTCTTTATCTTTGGGCAGGGTGAGGTCTGCCTGGGAGAAGTCTGCCCCGTGGCAGCACAGGGAGTAGGAAGCCGCGCTGGCACCCCTTGTTCCCTGACAGCACTGCAACCCATCAAGAGGACTGGCCCAGCGCCAGCCTCTATTGTTTTAGCCTGCCTGAAAACCCAGACATAATAAAGCAATTCAGGTATGTCACATCTTCAGGCAATATTTACCTGTAAGGGCCAGGGCAGGGCCTGCTTCTATGTGAAAATTGGAAGAGTGATGTCAGCATGGGGCTTTGGGAGCTGTGATTATAGCCAGGGACCCATAATGCTTGTGCTTTCGGCTTGTTACACTTTAATACAAAAGGTCTTGTGGATGTCTAGCATCCATAGATACAGTATTTCAGTACAAATTGATCATTAATTTTATTCACAGTGACAATTTCAATAGCCAAATTGAAATCAAAAGACCAAAAAGAATTTGACTTCAGACCATCGTTCTGGTGCATTTCAAAGCTCATTCGGAACAAATTCAAAGTAGTAACAATAAATTAATAAAATAGTATTGTAACTTTTCGGAGGACACATGCTCCCAGTTTCTATGAAAACTGCTCTGCAGCCAGCTGCTTCTGCAGCTGACATTTGCTTATTGAGCCAAACCCATATCTCACAGCAGACCAGAGGGAATGTGTCTATTCTGGTTCCTGAGAAACGAAGCAGACGAGAGCTATTTCTAGTGGCCTTTCAGGTCCGGTGTGAGTGGCTGAGAACTTTGAGTCCAAGTCCTCCCTTTCAAAACTGAACCTAAAGATACGAATTTTGAACAAAACTCGCAGAGCCAGTACCCTTTGCCCAGGAAAGGAGGAGACTGACACAGTTGGAAATGAAACAAACAACTTCCCTGACCCTCTTGAAATGAGAGTATTATCTTAAAAAATTGGGAAAAGCAAGAAAAAAAAATCCCAAAAGGATGAATTTAAATATTAGAGGGCACTAAAATCTTCTAGGAAAAATGTCTTGGCTTCTTTTCTTCAAAACATTTAGATAGACTTCTAATAAACTAGGAAATACAAAAAAAGCTGTCAGCTTGGGTCAACAAACAGAAAATGCTGGCAGATGTGTGGAACGCTCTCCCTTTTTTTCCTTTACAAACGATACAATAAAATCCAGCCAGTGTACGTGAGCATGATATGGGGGAGGAGGGAAAGAGGGAAGGCGAGGAAGAAGGTTAAAAGACTTTCAAACCTGGCTGCTTAATTCTAGGTCTCTAAGTCCATATTTCATATACAAATAATCCTCTTTATTTAGAGAGGTGCCTATATCTCAGAATTTCCCCTGCATCATTCAAAATTAAATTTATTTTCTTGTACAGTGTTCTTTATTCAGTGACGGGAAGCATCTATAAACTGTTTCTTTCTTGAATGGCTTCACTTTTGAATCCTTGCTCACCCAAAATAATATGTGAAATGGTTTGTCCTCAACATTAAAGGATGACGGGGTAGATGGTACATTCTGTTTCTAAATGGCAGTGTAATGATAACACAGATATATGTTTTTTTAATGATACGAGCAATATTGTGTTCCATTTTTAAAGCATTTTAAAAATTTATTGAGTCTGCAAAGGAGCAGGGGGAAATTGGAAGGCATGTCATTTTATGTCAAAGACTAGCCTTTCATAAATTGCTACACAATGGGAACTGCATGCAGGGGTAGCGCCTGGACTTATAGTCAGCCATAGCATTTCATAAACTTGTAGAGCTAGGCACAGAGTGCTCTTGGGAGTCTGCCTCACCAAGTATTTGCTCACTTAAACCCCAGGGTAGTGGAGAAATTTTCATGGAGCTTATGGTGATTTATAATGGGAAGCATAGGCTTTTTCATAGACATTGTTCTCACTGACAGTGTAAAGAAAGAGAGCACTAAATCTCTTCTCATCATAACTAATGATTAAGTCAGCAGCTTTTTTGGCGAATACAGAATGCCCTTCTACAAAAACAAAGTATTCTATTGTGATGTATTACATTTAAAAAAACCCATAAGTATCCCATAAGGCTATTGCAATATTTTTAACTAGATCTTCCCTCTTTGTCACCATATTGAAATAAATGGAATGTGTCAGACTGAGTAATGCTCTTTCAATAACTTTTTAGGAGCTCACTTAGAAGTTTGGCAAAATATAAAGAAACGAGGAAAACTTTCTCAGGATCCTCTGTGGCCTGAATGAAAGATCGGTCCATTAAGGAGAAAAGCTTGTGCTGATGCTGACACTAATAAATGGAACAGAGAAGGATATTTCTGCTTAGTTTGGGCTACCTTGCTCCAAGTTTGCTGCCTCAAGTTGCCCTGTGAAATAAGTTAGCCAGTTGATGATTATTCATTGCGTTACAAAGTTCTTATCAATATAATGGCAAAATCAGTTTTGTGTGAACGTTCAATTGTGAACCTGCCCTCAACTATTAAGAGTCAAAGGGCCATCAGTTGCTGAAAAACGTACTTCTCTGTGTCTGCCATTCAGACCTACTTTTGAACTGTGGCATTAGGAATGCCTCTTCCTTTGAAGGGCGCATCTAGCTATCAACCTTTTGTAACGTCATACATTATTTGGGAGAAAATACCATGGTTTTGTTAGGCTCTTCCTTCTCCAGTGCTTTCAGATGTGATATCTCCTCCTAAAGTTGGTGATAAAATTCATACAGACGTGACCAGGGCCAGGCTTTTAGTCTTCATTTTGACTCTTGAGGCAAATTTTTAGGAGGTGAACCTTCAGTTAGATCCATCTTGGATTTTAAGTCCCTCTTTTAGGGAATGTAGATACATCCTTTTTTAGAAATATGTTCCTTAAAATACTTTATACATCCAAACGCTTATAAAAATACCTCCTTAGCGCTCCTCAGATGGGAAAATTTAAAGTAAAAATAATGCGAAATGGAAAGAATTGTTTTTAGCCATGATGCTGTACCTCAGTAGTGGTCAGCCTTTTTAGACTCCATTTATCTCCATGTTTGAACGTGCTGTATTTTAATACTGGCCATTTTTCATTCTTTAGAAAAAAGCTCTCCTCCTAGATTAATCAGAATCCCTTTTCAAGGGATTCTCCTCTTATGACAGTGATCCTGCTATATTTTCTTACATTAGATAATTTAAATATTTCTGAGCTATTTAGAAATCTTGCCTAGCAAGCACCTTTTTATATCTCTATAATACAGCCTTTCTTGAATGTTACATCTCGAGTCCTAGCCACAATTTACAAAAGTTACAGTCGGCTAAAGAGGACCCTCTGAGACTTAAGAATCCTCCAGCTTTCTTTTTCTTTTTTTCCCTCCTTTGCCTGACAAAGGTCCCAGTCAAGAGTGGGATAGGAGGAAATCCCATTAGAGCCTAATAATGCTACTTGTTTCCAGAGGGAGTCACTAGAAAGTAATTTATTTCTTCAGCATGCAATTGGAGGTACTCATTTATCACAGGCTTGTGCATGCTGCTTCTGTGGCCTTCGTTGTCCCAGGAACAAGGAACTGAGGTTGTGACCCAAAAAGTCTATTCCCAGTGCCAGGCTAACCCCGGTTGTTCCTTATTTACTCAAACATCAAATACAGGCCTACTGCACATATAAGGTTATGTTCATAGCTGGAATTTGTACAGTATTTGTAAGGTATGAAAAGCTACAATTCTGCTGCATTCCCATATCAGCACCAATAAGACACCACAAGCGAGAGTAGTGCTATCAGCTGCATTCCTTCGTCTCCTGATCCATGGGCAGCTCCGGTTTTCAGACATGCTTTTCTTTTTTTTTTCTTCTCTTCTCTATTGTTGTGTCTTTCCCATCAAGAGAATTCGCCCTCAAGTTCAGCTCACACACACTTAGGAGATGCAGTGGAGAATCAGCCCTTTGTGAGTGTGTGAAGGATGCTTTCCTTGACCTGTCAAAGAACATATTTTGCTTGATGGGAAAGAGTGCTGGGCCAAATTCCTCCCTACTGTAAGTGGGCTCATAGAAGCAGACTTAATCAGGGATGAGCATGGTCGTCTTTGTCTAGTGAAAATTCTCCTAGTAGACATCACTTATGTTATTTTAAATGTGTCGGCTGCTCTTACTGCTCTTTGAAGTGAGGGTGGGTGTTTATACCAAACAATGCAAATAGGAAGCCATTTGTCTGTGAGGGCCTAATGCCTAAGTCCTTGTTTGGTGTTTACTGAGGTTAAATTCTGTCTCTACTCAGATAAACTGCAGTTGGATTCACAGGGAGTTTGCCACAGTAAGGACAAGAAGACGACTGGGGAATTGTGCTGTTTGGTTTTGGCTGAAGGACGAAGATACTTTACATATGTTAAAATACATCCTGTAGAAAATCGAGGCACACGCAATTACTGACTATATGCATGCGGCCCTGAACGTGTGCACACGAACACAATTGCACATTAATCTAATCAATACATTCATTTCTTATTAGAACATAATTACACATCCCAGGAGGCTGGAACAGAAAAGTCCCATTAACCCCTCATGCCCTTTTCAGCTTTCCTCTGCCTTTCCATCTAACAGACCTCTGTGTCACTCCACTCATTAGCAGTTACTGTCTATGACATTGTTACATAAATAAGGATGTCGACCTGTCAGAATGGGTCACCCAATTCAAGGGTGATGATAAATATCTGTCCCTCTGAATTAGGCCAAAGACACCAGAGTACAGGACAGCTACTGTTGATTATCGGATAGTTAATGTATAGAGGACAAAAGGTGCTGAGGCCTGGTCACTTTTTGGATCATTAATATGGATTTAGGCCTATTGTTAACACACACACACACACAGAAAACTGGGTTAGCAGGAACATGCATAACTTTCTGTTTGGGACAGAACGTATAGATGGTGGGTAGATTCATGGCTTCAGAGGTGTGGCTTTTAGATGAAATGAATGGTGCTTTTAGATATGCAAACAAAATATTTGGGTGTTAGACCGAGAATTGTTTGTACTTTTCCACACTTACAAATGAACTGTAAGTAAAAGGCATGCTGGATACCTTTAAAATAAGCGGAAGTGACTCCAGGAAGTGGACTGTACAGCACAGCAGTATTCAACTCAGAAACAGCTAGAGAGCCGCTGCTGGGGCGTGTCACATGGTTTCCACTGAAAACTGTCAGTTATTGCCAAGAGTCCTTTCTGCAACTCTGCTCTATTTTCAAAGCACCTTTTTTTAACCTAAATTATGAAGAGACTGGAGAGTATCTAACCCCAATTCATTCGTTCTTCTTGCCTTAGTGACAGATTATTCCTTGCAGGTAGCACTTCAGTGCGATGCAGCATGTTGCTTTGATTTTAATACCAGATAATGTAAAAATATCAAGCCAGTCGTGTAGACAGAGGCTCTTGCCATTCCAGATAAGAATGAATTAAGACCCTTTCTCAAAAGACTCAGTGCAGTAAGGTACAGTATCTGTACCACAGGATCAGACTATAGTATCATTGTCTGACATTTATGGCAACAGTTGTCTCTGAAGCGAAGGTCCAGTCTGCTGAGGAGCTAAGTGCCCTGTAAGGAAGTCACTGTAAGTACAGGCTATCTTTGCAGGATCAGACCCGTCAGTTAGTTTTACTCTGTTCTGTCCTTCTGTGCAATGATACGTCCTTTCCAGCATTGTCACAGAGCTCGGAAAGAGGTGGCTACAGCATTCGTCTAGAGCAAGGCTCTGCCAGCCAATCTTATCAGCATATGCGCCAGTTCAGCAGTGTAAGGTAGCTGTAACTCTCTCCATGTTTCCCTCTTCCTAATTTCCTCCACCCTTAGGGAGCAACTGTTGCAAGGAGTATCCCTTTTTTCCTGGCACACAGATGTATGGAAAATTTCTCCAGTTATTGTAGTCGGAAATCTCAGTGTCACTAATGGTGCCAGGCAGCAATCTTTTGAGCACAGTAGGATCAGCAAGTCACCTCTAGCTCGCTAAGCCACTACACTGGTCCTGAAATGTTCATCTGAGTAGAGTCGGTGAGTTCTGGCTTGCTGGAGTACAATCATGTCTTCATCTGGATCCAGCTATGCATCTAGTGAGAATGAGGGCTGGTCAGAAATGGGCATACCTAGAACTCCTGAATTTCCCGTGGTGGGGTAGTGCTCAAAAGACTCTTTGCCAGCCCTTAGGGCAAAGCATAAGTAGTTCTTTCTGCTGGCAGCAAGGTGCTTTTAGGAACAGACCCAGCCCTGCAGCCTTTGGATCGGTATTGGCACACAGGAAATCTGAGCAGATCGAGGTATGTGTTGAGCTTGCTAGGGTCTTCCTTTTCATTTCATAAATAAATGGCATTAAAAGGGGAGGGGGAGCAGGAAGAAACTAGCCAGAATACTGTTCCGTAACAGAAACACTGAAACAACTGGCTGAGCGGTAACATCTATTCCCTGAGTAAAGCATCTACCTTTATTTTCCAGTTTAAACTCTGCAGGGCAGAACTGTAGTATCCCTTATCCCAGAGGTCTCTGGATTTCAGTGGTAGAGAACACATCATGTTTTTTCAAACCCTCTGTGATGAAAGGTGATCTAATGCAGTCCACAGTATCTTCTGCAAATATGACAATAACTTTGTAAGAAACTTTACAATACTGTCATGATATAGGTATTTTTCAGGGTTGCTGATTTAGCTAACACATCAATTTCTAGTGGTATATGCCAGCCTCTACAACTTGACTTAAGGGACAAACTCTAGAGCTGTCAACGGTGGCAGATTTATATCCTCAGTGGATAAGACCCAGAAGGGATGTAATATGTAGCCTGTACATGAATGAAATATCGTTGGTCTAAATGGGTTATCAAAAAGATTTAGAAACATGCTGTTCCCATATCTGTTTTTCCCTGTTCAAACTGCAGTCACACATACCATTTTATTTTACTGCACTATATTGTGTTGTTGTGTGATGTTTATTGGTAAGAGTCATCCTCCCTCATGCAATCAATTTATATTGGAATACATGACATTTTCTCTGTTTGAAAAAAACAGCTCTTTCCTCTGCAGACTGAGTCCTTTGTTGTACAAAAAAAGTCAAATTTTTTGTATCATTATAACAACTAAATTTTGGAGATGTATTGATCTGGGTTTTCCTCAATGTATTTTCTCTAATACCTGCTAAAGGTGATGTTATAGGAAAGACAAGGTTATTGCATGACTTAGAAGTGAAGAGAGTAAGCAAGATTGCTTGCTAATGCCTCTGTTTCTTAAAGGCATAAACTTGTTAGTTTTCTGATTGATATCTTCAGACACCATCAGGGATCATCTCGTATTCCTTTAGAATGACAGAAGTTTTCATAGTCCACGGGCGATCTGTAGGAATCATAATTCAGAAAAGTATAGTAAATTACATAATTTCTTCATATTTGGTGATTTCCTGAATATTTCACAGTACTAGCATGGCTGTATTAATTAGATGCCATATCAGAAACCAGGAGGAACCAAGTCAAAATATACATTTAAAATGAAAAAAAATGTTTCTTTCCTTTTTAAGGTTGATTGTAAAAAAGCTTGTGCATACACACATGCTACATTTATAAAAATAATTCCTAACACCCTCTAAAAAGTCTAATCATAATATCTCAAATATGTGGCCAATATATATGGGATTATTTTGCAGCAGTTGGTTAAGCATATTGCTGGCAAAGAACTCCAAGATTACGATGATATAAATTCACAGAAATAGTTCTTGCTAATGCAGTAAATGACGACAGCTGCTATAACTGCTGAACGAAAAGGGAACTCTATCCAAGAATAATGAACATTTCCCATTGCATTTCAGAAGAGCGTGCTTTGCACATGTGAGTTTGGGTCTTAATTCTGACAGCTCTATGTATTCCTCTGTTTACTGCATGGTAGCATTTAGATGAATTAAGTACCTGAAGTTAATTGTGCACACGCTAGGTGTGAGGATGCCGGAAAGGCAGCCCTGGGAGCAAAATTCTCAGTTTCGTCATGGTCCAGGTACCACCTGGAGAGCTGCAGAGTTGGTTGCGAAGCTGCACCTCTGTGAGGGCTCGCCTGGAGCTGCTGAAGACAAGGGCGTCCTTTCGGTAAGCGTGCCTCCCGCGACCACCGGGGTGAGAAAGTCATTCGGCTTCCTCTTGCAGCGTGTTAACAATCTGTCCGTTTGTGCTGGCGGTTTTTGTGCTGTGACTACCTTTCCAACAGGAATTGGACTGAGATCACTGGCTTATTCCAGTCTAGCCACTGAAAGGCTGCTTGTTTATTAAAACCATACTCTCTGTGAAATGCATCTTTGTCTATGAAATGGCATGACTATTACATAATAAGTTTATGATTTATGATCATCAGATAGTATGTTTACAGTAGGCCTTGAGGGATCAGGATTTCTTAGCCCGAGGCTGTCCATCTCCAGGTGCTTTTGTGCTTTCTTTCTCCATTGGCATATAATAATTGGTGGGATTTAGCTACTTGAAAAGTGGAACAGCACTGTGTCTACCACTGGATGAGTCAAACCCAAACAGCAGCTACAGAGTAAAACTTACCAGAAGCATCTACGGGTATATGTAGGGCACCTGTTGGGGTGACCTGGAAAGATACCTGGGTTATCGCTACAGCTCAGCTCTTGGAAGTGGTCTAGCTGTGGTAGGATGGAGCTCCATGGACATCAGTTTACCCTCTGAAGAAGTGCTTGAGGCTGTGGTTCCACAAACATTTCTTTCTGTGGCAATTTTGGCTTAAACAGTTCATGCTCCTACCACCCAGGGCTGTTTGCTGCAGTCCCCACACTGCCCTCTTTGTGCTGTGTGCCGGGGTGGCAGGGAACGGGAACAAGCCGTGGAGAGCCAGAGTGGGCCTGGGCTGCTGACGTTCACCCCGTGTCCTGGAGAAATGTGTGTGTGTAACCACAGCCTGAGGAGCAGCATAAATAAGCTTATGTGCAACTCTGTGACTAAATCATTTTGGAAAATAAGCTCTAGGCTCTTTTGGAAACGTTACCTATTCCTTTGAGGGACTAGATGTCTTAAAAGGTAAAAGATTATTAAGCTTTAATGTCTTAAAGAAAAGGCAAAAGGCTATTAAGTGTATTACTTTAAGTGCATAGCATCATGTATATAAAAAAAGTCACCAGGACAGTGCCGCTAACTGGAAAATGTGAACTTTCTCAGCAAGTAATTGATGGCCGTAAGGATTAAGCTGCTCCCTCGAAAGTGGTCCCTGGTGTTAATCGAATCAGTGCCAAGTACAGTGGCAGTTGCCCTGTGCCAAGAAATTATTTTTAGTATTACCTGTGTTAAGCCTTTTCCTGGATCCAGTACGGCGCATCTCATAAGTATTGAAGTCCAAGCAAAATACAAACCAGAAGTGGGTGTCTATTCCTGGGAGTTAATAACAAATTCTGATGTATTGTATCAATTTGCCTGATAGTTCTAGCAGTGAAACGTCCCTTGCTTGAGTGACTGTGTTGTACAAGAGTGTATTCAATGTCTGAGAGCAGCAAATGAAGCTGAATTCCTCTGAGTAAACACCATGAATTTCTCAGTCAGCTCCATACCGATCAAACTGCAAATATTAGTCGTCGTCGACATGCGTGCTACCAGTGTGGTATCAGCTGATGTCATTAAAGTGTGATGTAATAAATTGCCCAAATGACTTCTTGTACTGTTAAGCGTGCGGAAATCTCACTGCGTGCATACAGGTGCCCACATGGCTTTATACATTATACACTGAAGACACTCACTTGCAAGTTTGCCCCTAAGTGGTATGCCACAGAAACTGTCATTCTTGCGCTAATCCCTGGAAATTAGGTACCAAAGAAAGTGAAGACCTCCAGCCTCCTACAGTAGTTTCAGTTGGTTTGGCAAAGGCAGGTGGCGAGAGGTTGGTATTTGTTAGCCTTTTTACTATACCAAAACTATCCATTCTTCGGTGTCCCTATGACAGCAATGTTATGTGTCAGCCTGGTTGACATTGCTCCGGGACCTTGCCAGGAAGTGTCCCTTGGTGAGGTATGGCACTGCACAGTGATGGGTATCCTGGCTGGCCTGGACCGGCAATATCAGTCAGAAGGTACTTCACAAGCTGACTTTAAACAAGAAACAAGCAAAACTGCCTGACAGATACCAAAACCTTTGTTATGCCTGTGGCCAAGCTGGCCCTGTGCTCCAATCTCATTAGATGTCATGTGCTAACTTGGAACTTTCGTGGAGGGCTTTTCAGTGCCATGTGAGAGGCGTCTCTGGGGAAAGAGTAAGTGGCATGCCTTTTTCTGAATCAGTCTTAAACTCAATATTAGCAGACACTGTAGCTGCTTACTGCAGTAGCATTCTTGCTATCAACCTGTTCTGATGCCATGACCATCTTTCCATCGTTTTTGAATGCAAAAGCAGACATGATAATCTAATTAATAATGATGCTTATTACAGTAGTGGGAGCAGACAAATGCAACCTGATGGATCTCACATCTGTCCTTACAGGACAGGGGTGCGGGCAGGCAACAGAGTGACGTGGCCTTCCCCAGCACCAGGGAGTCCCCGTTTTCACGTGTGGGGATAGGAAGTATGACTTAAATGGGGAAAGGGGTGAAGAACGTGAGAGAAGGAAGTAGGAGAAACAGGGGTATGGTGAAGCTGAGGTGAAGACAAGGTGAGAGAGGGGAGGAGAAACAGTGAAACAGCCACCCAGAACTGGGCCCCAAAACCTGCTCAGATCTATAGACAGTCCTGTGGCTGTCCACATGTTTATTTGCTTTGGCTGGGCTGCCTCCAGTGTAATGAATAATGTCATGGATAACTCTTAGCTAATTATATTTTGCTTTATATTGTTATAATTTCAGTTGAGTCTCATATGCTACTGCACTTAAATTGCCTGAAGTTATTGAGAGTTGTGTTTTCTGCACAGTATGAAATTCTTTGTATAGGTCTTGAGAACATGGGACCTCAGCATGGTCAAAACGTGACACTTGAGGGAGTGAACACATTGCGTACTATGCCATAAAAAGTTCTCAGTTTTTCTAAATATCATGGCTCATATGGAACCAGCAAAACTATCTGTCATGGCAGCAGCTGACGAATCCCTGTGAAACAGTGCCACAAACAGAATGACTGTCTTCTCACTTTAGAAAGTGTGCATGGGTAGAAGCAAAGTGGGCCAGAGATTAAAAAATAAGCAAAAATAGAATTTGTGAAATTACCATTTTCCAGGCTATCTAGCCAAGTTCAGATGCTTTCAGGAACTGATTCCACTTACATTGATGACAGGAGAAAATACCTGCTCACACTGAGGTATGTGGTTTCCATTGCTGAATTACAGTTTTATATACTCAAACATATGACCCATGTCCCCCTGACCCCACCAGGAACACATCTGCACAGCTTCTGTCATAGCTGACTTGCAGAGTTGGGTTGGCAGGATTTCCAGATTTGGGATAGAAAATTTCTGCACTCTGATCCCACATTTTGCAGCCTTTCTGATATGTACAGAAGCATATCCTTTTTGCAGCATTTGTGGCCCACCAGTGAGTTCTCACTCAACCTCTTAAACTTATTTGCATTAGTTTGTCTGCATGCATGCCTTTTTATGGAAATACCATACATATTTTATCTGTAAGTATGATGCACAATCAGACTTGCAGTATATGCACACATGAACACTCATTGCCTATATGATCTTGTATCATATTATATGAGCTTGGTTAGACAGCATTTAATATTCAGCTTACCTGTCAGTAACACATTCAAATCTTTTTTATAAGGGAGTGGTGTACAGCTCCATCCATTAGCGTCCCTCTGAATTACCACAGGAATTTTTGAAACAACAGACATTTTTGAAATAAGTGACGAATCATACCCAGTTATCCAAAAGAACAGCATTATTAATTCAAGCTGTGTTAACACTGTGTTCTACTTCAATTTAGGTATACTTTCTGTGTAAGCATAGATATGTATGTGTGAAAATATGTGTGTGAATGTACATATATGACTAGAACACATAGGATTGTGTCAGTGTGTTTGTAGAACATTCTTTAAGATGTTTTAGGGTTCACTGATGATGTGGTGTGATGTGTCATTATTGATGATTTATTCATATTACAGAAGTGCTTACAGAACCTAACTGAAATAGGGATCAGATTATGCTAAGCAGTCTTCAGATGTTATATCTGAATACACCTGATACAAATATTTTAGAAAGGAGATGAAGATAAACAAATATGTAAGAATTACACAGCAGACTAGTTGTTTAGCTGGAAATAAATTTAGGTCTCCTGTCTAATACCTTTTGATTCCCACCGGCTTTATGTATTGCAATGTGATGAATCACGTATCAGCATCAGCATTTGTCTGAATGAATAGTACCACAGATTGTTCCGATGCTCAGTCCTGCCTGGCTCCAAGCACCTCCAGGCAGCCTTCAAACTCCTCCAGCTCTACTGGATTTCAGAGCCCTTACACTGCGTTTACTCTCCTAGTAGTAGGATCAGATCTGGTCATGCTTGTGCATTTCCCTCAAAACTCAGCCCAGGGTCCCTCTGACGTTCCAAAGATGTAAGTTACATTTTATTCCTGTTATTTTTTATTTTCACATGTTTCTTCACCTGCAGGTTCTGGAAGAAGCTTCGAGAGGAAGTGCCAGAGTTTTGTTGGGGAAAGCTTACTGTCCCCAAAGGGTGAGATTATAATGATAGCAGCATGCTCCTGCAGAACAATCAGAGATGAAGGGAACAGACAACATGGAAGAGTTAACAGGAAGAAGGAAAAGAGGTAGGGTGCTTGGGAACTTACAGAGAAAGGAAATGACTGATCAGAGAGAGCATGGATCTTCTCTGGCCAAATGTTACGGTATTACTGCCTGGATTTGTCACATCGTTGAAAAGTGACCTGCGAATGATTATTTTTATTGCATTTATGCTTTTCATCACTTCTTGATGATTTATAATGAAAGCTTGAAAGAGTTCACAGCTTGATTTTTTTTTTAACGTACTCATTGTTTTTCTGTATCTCAGGCTTTTTGTATACACAAAATTCTTGCCAGCACAACTAAATTAGTTTAAACTGATTTTGATACATTAGTATACGCTCCTCCTACAGATGCCCAAACACATATCAGCATCTGGGGTACACTCTTCGGTGGGTACAATATTTTCAATAGATCTGGTTTACGCCCATAAGAAATGGTCAAACCGCCAAACTTTTGCTGGCAGATAGGCTTTCAAAATATCAGGAACATCAAGATGAGGGAAGGGCGAGAGGATGGAAATTTGCAGGCGATACTTACATGTGCTAAATAAAAAAATTGAGGAAGGATATATTTCTGTGCTTCCATTCCCTTTCCAGGTCACCTTTACAGGAAAATGTATGTATATACATATATTAGTTCACATGTATTACATGTCCTTATGTTCAGCTATGATTTTTTTTTAATGAATAAGATATTTGTTATATTTAAGCATATTGAACTCACAGAAACAGCTGGAAAAATAACATAAGCGTTCATTATACGTAAGTGAAGAAGCAAGCATATATGTATGTCTTTATGTGTGCGTATGCATATAAGACAACACACAGCATTTTATTTGAGAGAGAGCTCACAAGGACATGGATGACATGCATGACAGATTTAAAATGACAGAGTGAGAGGTGAAAATAAAAGATCAAACAGAAAAGTAATCAAAGAGAAAATAAAGAACAAACTGAGAGGAAGTTATGCTAAAAGCTGGCTGTATTCCATTTTAGTTAATTCACATTTCCAGATTAACACAAACCAATTTTATTATTTCTTTTTTTGCTATTTCATTAAAAACAGATTCAAATTGACATTTAAACATGTGCTTAACTTTAAGCATATGACTAATCCCAGTGAAGTAATTTTACTGGGTGCTCAGAAAAGCCACAATCAGTAAAGACATTCACTTTAGTTAAAAAGACCAACAAACTCTAGGTTAATGGAGAAAGGAAAATGATCATTATATGTGTATGTATGTGTAAATATATATATATATATAAATAAAATTATATATGTGAAGAAGAGGAAGCTTGTAGCAATACATATGAGTTAGTTAGAAGCTTAAAACTGCAGAAAAGCCATAAGGAAAACATAAGGAGACCAGACAGATCTGTATCCAGCAGGCTCATTTTTAAATATATTAAGAAGAAGAAAACCCAAACGATACCATTTCTTTTTTACTAGCTCAAGATGGTAGAACAGTATGGTAAAAGAGAGAGAACTGGCTTGTATTCCAGAAAAATTCGTATCATATAATGAGTATAGTGATCGTTAAATGTTTTCTTTTCCAGCCGTAACTCAGGAGCTTATTAAATACCAACTATTGAAGTCAGAGTTAAAATCAAAATAGCTGTGTACTTGCATCCTGGAATTTTAAAAGAGCTCAGTGTGTGGTTTTCTGGACTGCCAGTGCTTGCAATAGACATCAGTTGGGTTTAAGTTTCCAGAGACACAAAGTGGCAAATACCATCTATGGTTATATCAAAAGGAGGCTGTCAAATAGATATGTAAAAGGTGTATTTCTTCTACATTTATTTTTGATGTAACCTCTAGCTAAAGTCCATCTACACTTGAAGAAGCATCTTAAAAATCATAGAGTATTAAGAAAAGAGCTGTAAGAAATCTTAAAATAATTTAAATATGCTTTTAGTGAAAAATTCCCAGAGGTTCCATTCTCTTTAGGCTTTCAGAAAGAATGATAGGAAACGAATCACCTCATATGAAATAAAGAAGTATAGATAATAGAGATGTTCGGTTTAGAAGACAATAGATGTTTGGTTTAGAAGACAAAAGCTTTTCAGGAGTCAATGATGGTAAACTGAATCTAAACAAATGCAGACTATGCATCAGGTCTGTTTTAAATAATAGGGGTGATCAGCCTTTAGAATAACATACTGAAGATTAAGGTGGGTTCTGCATTGCTACAAATTTTGAAATCCAAAATTAGATGTGTTGAAAGCTATGCTTTAGTTGGAGTAAGAATCCATTTAAGAAACCCTCTGGAATATATTATATTGAGAGTAAACTAGTGGGATACATGTATACACACTTATGTCCTACTTTATATTCTCAAAACGCGACTATCTGAAGTGGCTGCCTAGTCCATATGCTGGTCTTTGTATACCATAACATGTATTTTTAAGTTTTCCTTGTGCCTTGCATTTCAAAGTCAGGATCCTAACTCAGGGCTTTTGCTGTGCACACAGCAGCACACCTCGGAGTAACAGGATGTAATTTGAGCTGAAGTCTCCATTGTAAATTTTATCTTGGATGATCCAAAATGGTATCCATTTGTCCTATAAGAATCTATAAAATTAAACATATCTTCTTTGATCTAAACCAATGCAAGTTCACTAACGAGAAACAACGTGGCACTCTTTCATAGTAGAAGAGATGCTGGGTGCTTATTTCTTTAGTTTCCTGCTTTGATACTACGCTAGTGCCACTGTTATTTTATAACACAGTGTCACACAGAAACTGTTGGTCCATGAAGCGCTTCCTGACAGCCCTTGAGAACTGATTGGCAAACAGCATTTTTCACATTCATATTTCTGTATTATCTCAGTACCTTCAAATTTTTAAGTGTCTTTATTCTGGCAGCATACTATGTGAGGAAGTTTTGTTACAGTACTCTCAGGTCTTGACAATGGGATTATTCCTGGTGATAATTAGCCAGTGAGGCCCAGAAATCACCATTTGTCCTGAATGATCAGAAATCTGTTGCCTCCAGAAGACACCATGCCTGAGCTGACTTAGAACATCAAAGCTGAGACTGATACTTGACTGCAACTGGTCTTCACATAGCAGTGTGGGAGAGCTACGAAGAGAAGGCCATTGAATTGCTTTTTTTTTTTTTTCAACTCCCCTATCACTTCTTCTTGCTAACAATCATGACCTTAAGTTATGAAGAACATCACTGATGTTCCTTCACTTACAAGCTTCAGGGAAGCTGAATGCAATTTACACTTGGTCAGAGCTTCAGGAGCTAAAATATTTATTTCTCCTATGAGTTAAAAAAGAGAAGAGTGACCCAAAGGCTCATGGTGTCTAGATTCTTTGGTCCTTCCCAAAATCCGATAACCTAAACAGGGAATAATTAATGCTTCTCAACTCTTTGCTCACTTCCTTGAATGGAACTGTATTGGTTTACAAGCTACTGAAATATGTAAGTATTATATGCAGAGATCGAAAAAACAAGGTCCACACTATGTAGGTAGAGAGGTATATAAGATGGATATTACAGGTTTAGTTGCATGAGTTAAGCTTTCTAAATGGGCTTCAGTTACCTTTTGGAGAAAGAAGAAAGAGAAGTAAAAATACTATTACAAAGAGATCAGTTTAAAGGAGTAACAGTAGAGAAAATAAATAATAGTCATTTCTTTGGTGGCATCTTCATTGATTATATGAATCTGGGTTCAGAAGAGAATGTTGATAGAATTAGAGCTTTTCCTTTGTGTCTCCACTGTCAGATTGCTTCTAGGTCTCCAGATAACTTAAAGGGCTGTGGAAAAAGCTTTCTGCATATGTAGACAGATCACAGCAAGTCTGTCCTCAATTTTTTTCAGAACCTACTGTGTGTCAAAAAGTCAGAGGAGTAAAAAAACCTCAATAAGCTTAAAGATTCAGTGTAAGAACTGTAGTTGCCAATTTGGGCTTCTAATTGCCTGGTGTCCTTGGCAAGAACACAGAGCCATACCATTTGATATCTTGAACCGTAACCTGCAATAATCCATACTCCTTAATCCTTCATGTAGCTGTCGCTATGTAATCACAATTTATTTTAAAATGGTATTCTTTAGTACTAATCTTAGTCCTAATCATTCATATTAATGTTAGCATTAGAGTGAATTAGGGCATTATTTGCCTAATGTGTGCCATATGTGACACTTAAGTACTTGTAAGTAATTGCATATGAGAGAAAACAGCATTAAATGTCTATGACACATACAGTATGAAAAATGGAAGAGACCAATATTAAACTTTTAACAGAAATAACTTCAGCATAACTTTCCCACAGGCAACAGAACTTCGTTATTTTTAGCCAGTTGAGGCCAACGTATGTTAAGAATAGCATTCACTGCAGTGGGAAAATACACAATTTCTATTATGGGGCAGTTTGAATAGCAACCTACTGATGATACACTGGTATAAAATATGTAATTATCTAGCATGCAAAAGAATAAATCACATAAACTGTTTACAGTAGGAATTGTGAAAGGACAATGACACATTGTTGTCTTCTTTGTGTAGCACGGATAAAGTTTGGCTTCTAAAATTGTAAAATCTAATTCATGGTGTTTATGTGATGCTTCCTGCAAGAAGACTCTGATGATAAGATTTTTTATTTCTAATAAATTATGTTAGATATTACCTCAGTTCAAATGGGAGATAGACCTGGATAAGATTAGAAGGATATTAGCTTGGATAACATCTTGTGTTTCTTTACATTATACCTTTAGACTAAAATTATACAGAATAGTTTTGCTTTCCTGTGCAGCTAGAGCTAACTGCAACTTTGCTTCAAGAACCACGAATGAATTGTAATTCATAGGATGCAAAATTCATAACCATACCATAAGTGACTTCAGACTCTTTGAAAGCTGTGCATGGAGTGATATAAATGCGAGCTTTATGGCTATCATTATTGCAAGATCTTGTAATCCATCATATTAATAATTATTAATAATACAGGGGACACTGTGTGTCCTCATCTACCGTCATATATAGAAATAGTTTTAATTGATAAGCCCCGTCTGTTCTGCGTGCTATTATCGTATCACTATAAGTTTTAAAAATAGGGTGAAATCAATATTCTTTTCTATCCTCCTTGGTAGCAAAGAAAGGCCTAAGCTTTAGGATTAGTGGACAGAAATGAGGAGGATTTCTTTGTGATACAAATCTGTATTAATTGATTTTTCTTGATGTGGATTAATTGCAGCTCTTTATTAGGAATAATATCACAAATAAACTATAGACCAGTATAGATTGTTAAGCCTAGATTTCAACTGAATGAGGCTAATCAATACCTAAGTCTGTAATTTAAAGCAATTCATTAAGGCCTCAGGAAAAGCTAAATAATATATGTGAGAAATGTCTCATCTGGAGCCGTAAAGGGGTTTCTCCCTAAAAAGAATAAATGTATTTATAATACATAATTATTGCAGATTAAGTTTGCTCAAACGAATGTCAGTTGCCAGCTATTATGCTGAGGCTGCGGAGGAGCATCGCTGCCACGCAGGCTGGGTTGGCGACACCATGAGGGGCCAGAGCCCCTCTCTGTGTTTTAGCATCAGGCTTTTGATTCAGGAGAGGAGGGCAGCTGTCAGATACATTGCAATGCCTCATGTTTCTGTATACTTTTTTGGTAATGAAAGTGTTCATATTCTTATTTTAAGGAAGCATAATGTGTTCTATACTGACTATAGATTCTGATGTCCTAAACTGGGCAGAGAGGTATACTTCAGTTTTTCCACTGCAGTGAGATCCTGATTTCCAATTGCAATTAAAAGAAATGGTGAAGAGCCAAGGCATTTAAGCCCAAATGATAGCCGCTAAACACACCCCACCAGCTATTGCTGTGTGAACAAGGAAGGAGGAGTGTTTCCTGTAGGGAAGCCAGTGGCAGGTCCCAGCCTGCAAGGGTGTCCAGCCATGGCCCCTCTGCGGCTGGCTAGGCTCCCGCCGCGGGGTCGCTCGCTCCTCTGGGGAGCTGCTGCTTTGCCCCGCGGGCTCTGCTTCAGAGCTGCCCAGCAAACGCCTGGCACTTGCTGAACCACTTGTGCCTGAAAAGTGAGCCCATATAAGAGTAATTTGCTTCAGTGTTCTGTAACAGGTGTGCTTTGTGTCTGATTTTCATTAAGAACCTTCCTTGGCTCTTTTCTGTCTTGAATGAGTTCAGATAGATGGTAATTAGGCAGTAAATCACTTGGGATTTGAGGATGAAGTTAGCCAACAGTTCTAAAACCCCGTGAGGGCTTAATGCTTCTATTAATTTACATCCTGTGTGTGCATCCACACAGCATGTATAGCAATGCTTGTATTACCATTGCTTTAGACAGTCTGTTTGAGTTTCAGTAACAAAATTGTCTGTACTGTAATGGACCGTTGCATCTACTATTATTGCTGATGATTCAGCAAAATGTACAGATCTGGTTCGGAACTTAAGCATCCCCTTAAAGTAAAATACCTGAGCAAACATTATGAAATTTGTTAATAAAAGTAGCCTTTAGGAAATTATTTTAAGTGACGTGTAGTGACTGTATATTATGCATGGTGAATTTCAGGGTTCTGTGACCTAAGAGCTTTTGGAACGCAAACTGCATCTTAAAAGAAGGGAAGTGGAGGTAGCACTGGATTAGTATGTATAATACTCAAGATGGATCCTAGGCTTAAAGGCGCTAAACGTAAAACCTAAGGTAAAACACCTAAGTCAGTGCAACAAAAATGAACCAAAAAGATGAAGAGATATTGTAATGACAGCTACATTTTGAAAACGCTCTTATGTATCAGCGTGTGAGAGAGAGACATCTTCCTGAGCACGTGTTCATAGGATAGAAACAGATGTCAAGCATCTAGCAGTTCTGACTAGTTCCAATTTTAGTACTTAACCAAATTCAAAGTTTTATTTTAGATTGAAAAGGACATGCATTTGCCTTAGTAGTTCCATGAGTGCTACCCTTAACAAAAAGTTTTCTTTGGGTGGCTTAAGAAACTTTATTTTAGAGAGAGAAATTGCCAGCTCTTAGTGCAAGTCATAGGTTTCAGTGGAGCTACAGCAGGGATAAATGCAACTAACTTCTTGCAGGACGCCTGTGAACACAGCTCGCTGTACGGGGAAATGAGCAAAGCAAATATTCTGTTAGTTTTCCAGCATGCATGTATGATGAACTGATGCTGTTACTGCTCTAAGCCTTGTCCTCCTTGTTCTTTGCCTAGGCTAGTATCTGTCCTCTTCGTTCCTTACACATTTTAAGGAAAAACCTTGATCCCATGTTGAGTTCCAGAGCTGGAGCCTGTATTCTGCTCCCATGCAGATAATGGAATTTGACTCTTGACAGTGAAGATCTGCCTTCTGGTCTGGAGGTGCACGCTATTAAATCACATGCAGTGAATGCAAGCTAATCAGGTTTTTAATTTGGTTAAATGTCTTGACTCTGACTTGTGGTTCCCATATAGCTTAGCTTGTCCTTGTCCTCATATTTAGTATTGTTTAGAGAGCTGAATTATCTAATTCAAAATAGCCCTGCCTGAATTGGCTAACCAATTTTTGCAGGAAAGACTTAGCATGGCTTGGAACTGATTTTCATGCGTACTGTGGTTTCCTTACACTTCTGTAAGGGTAGTCTTGAACTTCCAATGAGATTAAAGCTCTCTTTTCAATACTAAAGATGTGTAAAGGAGGGTACTGTATTTGCCTGCTAGGTATATTTAATTGCTATAAAAATAATGCCCTATATAGCTATATCCTGAAAGATATCAGAGGACAGAAATCTCTTGCTTATTCTTGTCCATTTACAGTTCTTACACCCTTTCCACCTCCATATCACTTTTAACATTGCAGCACCATGAATCAAAGCCTAATTCCAAAGGTGTGTGGAAATGGTAGGGCATAAATGCATCCAGGATAGACTGTTCCTGCATTTGGTGACTAACAAAGTCAAGAGAATAAACATCATCCTAAGTCTGTGTGCCCTCTATCTGGCTTAGATTATCTGGAGGCCATCTGAATAAACTCTCAGCTGAAACAGGAAGCCCTGGGACTAGATCTTTCACCTTCCTTTGATTGTCATTTTCCAATTGTTTTCATTTGTCAGTGACGTCAGCACACTTGTTCATTGATGTTCCATTTTGGCCTTAACTGTGCCAGATCCACCCAGAAAAGTCAGAAGCCAAGAACAAATTGGGCCTAAATTAAGAGTGGGCTTTCCTTGAAGCATCCTCGTATATAAGCTTCTGAGACAAGATGCAGACAATGCCTAAGCAAGTGTTGTAGAAGTAATGTTAAGATAGGGTGTCTTGAGTTCATCAGGCTTCTTATATGGGTGGAAATTGTACATGTGCATAGGCACACACATTCAGAATCAAGGGTACCAACAAGAGAAATGCTGCAGTGAAAATACAGTAAAATAGCTCCATATTTTCCTCTAGACTAGAAAATAGGCATAGCTGACTTGATAGGGAGAAATTTTGCTCATTTTCTAGTCTCTTGTGTTAGCCTGGTGGTGCAAAGGAAACAAAAAAGTGGGACAGTGTGGGGATAGAGCAATTTTACACATACAGCATTCTAAACCTCAGGGTAGGGAGCACACCAGAGGCAAGCCAAGAACGTGGAAGAATTGAAAATAGGTTCAAGGCTCTTGCAAAGGCTCAGTCCTATCTCTGTCAATAACGAGTGCATGAATAAAGAAGGTAAGAGATCGTCTTATAATTGCTAAGGGCTGGAGGATTTGCATATCGAAGGATGTAGGAAGTGGCTTGAGACTTGCCTGATCTCTTACTCTGAGGATCCAATACAGTAGCTTCTTGGTCTCAGCTAAGTCCTTTGGGTACTGCAATAAAAAAAAAACGGGTATATCTATTTGAACCTCCTCTTGCTGTTTCACGGCTAACTTGACACATTCAGATTGTGTGATACAACTTTATAAGTTGAAATAAAATAAACATCACAAAATTGTAGCCCTGCTTACGTTATGTATCTAACCCAATTATGTAACTGGCTACCAAATCCCATATATATGGCCACCTGATGGTAGATCAAGTAAAATGTTTTGGTAGGCCCAAATAAAACATTCTGGTAGTTTCAATGAATGGTTAGCCAGAGCCAGGAAGCAGAGCCATTATTCTGTCCTGTTCTGTTCTCTTCTATTCAATATGGCACTTTGAATGCCTTTTATTTTAAGAGCATCTGATGCTTAGTTGCTTATAACTTTAATGAGTCAAGATGCAATTTTCAGTACTGGGCATTTACTTCAAACAGAATGAAGTTGATAGTAACTCTATGGGAAATCAGTACTGACAACAGAGGTCAAATTCATGGACTTGAAGTGGGTTTTGCTGCTGTAAAGATGCTAATCAGTCATACGGCACTAGTTAAAGTGTCCTATGCCCTGAGCACTTCGTGGCTAGGTATAGTGCATTCCTGCAATCCAGCTGGGAGATGATGAAGGCCCATAGTGGTCCTCACTAATGGGATGGAGCAGAAGATTGGAGAACATTGCTCATCTCTGCCATTTTGTGAGAGCATAGTGTCAATGAGGAATTTGAAAGCACTTCTGGTTTATGGGATGTATTACCCAGGTACAGATGTGTATCATCAAGCAAAAAAAGACATAACAGGCCAGCAGACTCACTGCAGTGATTTCTGTTTTGTTTTAGCTCGTGGCCAGCCACAAGACTAAGTACTGCGCTAGCTTGGTAAGAGTGGTTTGCTCATGTGTTCCAAAGGAGGGAGAGAGCTGGGTCTTTTATGCACATTGCTCATATTTGTTAAGTCCTTGTCATCTGACCAAAACTCTTTATTCTTTTGGGACTAAGAGGGTTGGAATGAGTGTCAAGAAGGCTGGACTTTCTTAATTTTACATGTGGCCTGGACATTTATGATCTGGGGCTTATTGGTGAGGAAAGGAAACCAATGTCCATTTTCCCTGTGAAAAAAATTTCAATTGCATAGGGGTTGTCAGTTTAGCACTCCTTGTCAACATTAAAGTTCAGGGGGTAAAGGCTGTTTTGGAATGGTCGGAGAGAGAAAGTCACCCACGTATTTGCATTTTAGTGCTGCTGTAAAGTGTTGCTGTGTTCAGAACAGCTCTCTGGTCTGAGGACTGATTTGCAGGGCAACTGCATTTTTGTAGGTTTCCTTTGAAACAGAAACAAAACAAAAAAAGAAGCACCAAACCACAATTTTAAAAATAGAATGCCATAAGATGCCTCCTGAAAGTCACAGGCTGTCCTTATATCGTTCAATTTTTGGAATTCTTCAGGAGTGAGAACAGACTCGGTTGTCAACAGAGTTCTGTTCACAGAAACTAGGCAGGAAAATGAAAGAAGGCTCTCTATTGTTTGGCTACGTGGTGTAGGCTGCAAGAATGCGTTGGGAATGCAGTGCCTGCATGTCAGAGAGAGAGAGAGCTCTTTGTGTGAAAACACTGAAGCAGAATGTCAATCATATAAATAACTACCATCTCAGTTTTTATTCTGATCATTGCTATTACATTTCTTCAACTGGAGTCCATAAGGATAGTTACAGATTTGCTGGAATGTACTGGTGTCTAATCAAAGCTGTGCAGATGTCACAGGCAGGGGAGCTGCCTACCATGAAGTAGAGATCGATGTTGAAAGCATCATACCTCTCATGTGCTCTCAGCTTTGTACAACTTTCTGACATAGTTGATCATAACGTGTGAGTAGGTAATGTATAACCACTCTGCTGGTGTCACTTAAAAGCAGCATTGTTTTTCCTAAAATATGGATATCTTTATCATTCCCCAGAAGAGCTGTGCACAATTTGAAATATTCATAGTTCAAAAAGGAAAACATTACACTTTGGCTAACAGAGAGGAAAGCTACACACTTAAGCAAATGCAAATAGCATGCTTTAATCTCACAATGGTTAACATTGTGTCAGGCTGCAATGATGTCAGAGCACTGTTATGAAATTCCTAAAAATCCTGAACATGTTAGAGGCAACATGCCTGAAAAGGGTGCATCTGTGGTTAAAATAATTTTGCTCCTTAAGCAAATTAACTCTTGAAAGAGAGGCTTGCAGAACTGGGAATAACATACCTGTTATGACGTGAGTTAAACTGACCTCCTCGGAAGTCAGGCTTCTCACGGGTTGGTGTTATTTTGTGATGCTTAAGGCATTTTTGTGATGCTTTGAGGTAACACATCGTTGTTTGGGAGGAGATCACATACTGAACAAAATCAGTCCTGCTGGGAAAGGTACACCATGTGCTGCATAGCAGTGATAAGGGGTCTGTTTCAGTGGAGTCACTCCGGGTCTTGAGAATCAAATCCTGCACATTGCTTTGAGCACCCATGCAGATGTGACACATCACACTCTGCACTCTGAGGTGGGAGCTGCTGGGTGAATAAGCAGAAAGTAAGCAGTCCTGAGCAACAGAGGGGAGCCAGTGCTGCATCACTGAAGTCAGTGAACGTTTTACCAAAGAGTTGCTCTGAATTACGCTGTTGCTGGGCACCCGCCACATTATTATTGCCATGAACCAAGGCCCAGATGGAATGGCCTTATCTCACAAATACTTCTTCCTGATGCAGTAAGTGATTAGTCTAGGGAGCAAGGAGCAGAAAGAGAAAGCTAATAATAAAAACTTCTTAAGTCACGTTTCCTCAGACTTGCTGCTTTTCTGCTCCTAGCATACTCTCTTCCATTTTATCCTGAATATTGACAAGCAAGAGAATTTGGCCAGAGGACGTGGGTTTTTCTCTTCCTCAGGTATAACTTTTAGAAACTCTTTAAGTCAGTATTACTGGTGCTCCCACCAAGAGAAGCGGTCCTAGGAGCCCCTGGTATCACCCTTTCCCATTTGCCAGCAGAGTTATGAACTCGGAAGAGTTATGAATTAGGAAGCTGATCTGTTTAAAACCAAGCAATCTTCTACCAAGTTGGTTTTAACCCTGCTCAGTTTTCTGATCCAGGTGACCAACTTGGCACCATCTATGTCAGCAAGAGAGAAGGTGGCATGGACAGGAGAAGGCAAAGAGCAATGGGGAGCTAAGAGAGAGCAGCACAGCTTGTACCTCAGCTCCATCTCAAGTTAGCACTCACTCAGGGGCCTCCTCCGTACGTGCTCCATCACATGCTGCCTTAGACTTTTCCTGAGTCACATCTGTCTCCTTGGTTCTACCAGGAGCACTGAGCTTACCCTTTGGCTACCATACCGTCTATGCCGTTTTCCACGCTGTATCTTATGCTTGACAAGGCCTTCTTGAAGAGATCCTTAAGAGTGTGGGCCGTGCTGACACCTGGGTTTCAGGGCAAATCATATTTCTTCACAAACCTGTGCCACAGTTTATTCAATATAGTGAAACACTGACCGTATCAAGTTCTCAGTCCGTTTAAATCAGTGTAACTCTCTTGAGTTCAGTAGAGTCGTGCTGATTTATACCAGCTGAAGATTTTTTTCACTACTTCAGGTTTCTTCTTCTTCTTTTTTATAGCAACTGTATAGCACTTAGTAACAGTACGTTATTATGTTAGTTTTCCATGATTCATTTCAGGAATTCAAAGTACACATAACCATTTGTACTTACTGCTTAAATGCTTTGCAGAAAATCATATTGACTGCAGAAGCAAATCCTATTTGTGTGCAAAAATACTGTTTATTTGACCAAAACTGTGACAATTGCCAAAATGACTGGGACACAGAAATATACAGGATGGATATATTGTCACGATTGGCCAAGAACTGAAGAAAGCCATGTATTGCTTTGCAAAATTTAAAATGCATTTTTCAGACTAACCCATGAAGAAAACTCAGCTTCATTCAAGAGGATAAAAGCCTTGTGAGAAAGATTTTATATCTGTTCTATTTTGGTTACAAAAATCATAATTTCTTTTCTGTTTTTTTCCCATCAAAACACAGTTCGGTGTATATTTTAATATGCAATCCTGCAAAATGTTACTGAAAAAATGTTGTTATGATTCCTTGGGGAAGAGGGAAGGGTTATTGATTTTGCATTTGTTTTGTGTGAGGGTGTAAAAAGGAAAATTCTTTCTAATAGCGTATTTTAGTCAAAAGCTATTTAAAAAGAAATATGTTTTGACCAAGTTAGTGGCCAATTCTAGATTCAGTTTTTTGGCTTTTTTTACAACTGTATAAAGCAAGAACTCCAGCTGGGGTTCCAAACTACAACTACCAAAAATCTCTGATGACTAGTACTTCCTGGCTGTACTTCATGCTGGCTTGTAAAGAACAAGACTACTTTTTGTCTAAGCCTGCACTAGTGTTATATAAAAGATTGTGAAAAAGGTCATGTAGGTCCATCTACAAACACCCATCGTTTGCCTATGCTTGTGGTGATTTTGCTAGTGGCCTTGAGGAGAGTTAATCTGATCTTTAATGAAATCTTTTAGCTTTATCCTAGGTATACTTTCTTCTAGCTGACTGGTTGTTTTTTTTTTTGTGCATGGAGTTGCTGCAGTCCCAGAAGAAGAATGAATAACGTTTCCTATTTTGACCACAGAATGATCTGATCCTGCATGCTGTCAGTAGACATTGCTACTGACTGGCTTCCAGAGAGAAAAAACATCCGTTGTCCACTGTGTCCCGGCTGCAAGGTCATGTGGCAGCGAGGTGTCCTGCTAGTGGGGGAGCATGTGATGGCGAATGGAGGTGCCTGGCTTCTTCCCTTGCCCTGATACAGAGTCAGACTGTGACTCTGGACAAGTTATGTAGCCTGTCATTAAAATGCAGGCGATAATACCCACATCTCCAAGACATTGTGCAGGTCATTTCAGTGCTAATTTTAGGAGGCTCTTGGATCCTTGGTTGATACTGTCAAATGACCACTGAGAAAGTGTATCGGCAGCTCAAAGAAGTTGCGGGACTAAGAACACTTCTGCTTTTCTGTAGGAACCCAGGCCCTTCAGCCCATAGGTTCAGAGGTGTGTTACAAACTCATCAAGATGTAAAGACTGAGGAAGATGGACATGAAGATTCTCCTTTGGCTCAAAAGAAGATATTCTGTTTTCCCATTCCTGCTCCCTCTCTGCCATCAAATAAGGACCTTTCATCTAGCTGCTTAATTCCCACTAGCACCCGCCCTCACGCCTTGTATTAACTATTCTACTTGTTCCTCCTACACTCTTCATTAAGGTCTACATAACGCATTTTCAGTTGACATTGTTATATAATACTCACATCTGTGCTGCCAGCAAGAATCCGAATCCTTCCCTCTGCTGGCCTCAGCTGCTGTGATAGTCCAGCTCTCCCAGTTGCTTGTCCTCACTGGGGAAAGGCTGGAACTGGCAGGAGGCTCCGGCCAGACCCGGGAACACCAGGCATGCAGGAGAGGGCTGGGAGACGAGGCGGGAGGAAGTGGGTTGGGTCACAGTAGTTTTCCCCCACCTCTCAATTGGTCTCAATATCCTGTGACTAAACTCTTTCCTTCCTCCCTGCCCAGCACCTTCTGGTGGATACTGTCAGATGCATAATTATTACCCAGTTTCCTAAGGGGAATTGTACTGGATATTTGTATTGTGCAGAAAAGTTTCACTCTGTAAGAAACTGGCCAGAAGAGCTCAGGCTGACAGTTAGGCACCTAGTAATGGTCAGATTTTCAGATGTGTTTAACACTTCACATTTATTTGCCAGATATTCTCTTGAAAAGTCTAGCTATAGTGGCCAGAAAAACAAAACTTTATGAAAGGAATAAAGAACAGTAGAGAGAACTTGTTATAAAAAAAGGATGTCATGTCCAAAGGTCCAATTCCTATGTGCACTTCAAAATCTAGTGAAAAGGTGACTGATCCTTAATGAAAGTTTTTAAAAAACTATTCATTTGCATATATTTTTTCTTTATTTTTGTCTGTCCCTTGCTTGCTATTTGTATGTTAAAATATTATCCCTGCATTTTAAGAGGTCACCCGTGATACTTACACAGTTTACATCTAATGGTTTTGCCATTATCTTCGTTCTTATACTTCAGATAATGGAAAGCTTTTACAGACTTCTTTCTTTATCCTTTCTCAATTTTCATTCTCCTCTTGGGTTGGACTTTTGTTTAGCCAGGCCATTCTCAAAGCAGAAACGTAACAGAGTTGTATTAGCATAACACATGTTAAATTTTCACTTCCTCAGTCTGTACTGCTTGGCTCAACAAGTGGCCCCAGTAGGGCTGCAGTGTGACTGACTGAGAGGAATGACTCCTGAGGACAATTGTAGTGGCTGGGAGTCACAGCACCCATTCTCCCAAGGCTTGACAGCGCTACCTCCAAACCACAGATGGGATTCCCTAGGTCATGAAAATCTTCAGGCGTTCTGGGACTTAATCTTGATCCTTTTGTGCCCCAGAACATGATAAGGATGCCAAAGCCGGAGGTCATGCTACATCTTAGATACAACTGTGTAGTGTGCACTAATTTCTTGACACAAAAAGGTTGCTATAAAATGACTGCTCTGTTCTGAGATGTTGCTAGCAAATTGTTGTGAACATGGGAAAGAAACAAGAGCGCGAGAGCTCTGGTTATCATTGAAATATTTAAATACTATGTATGGTGATGCCTATAATTCAACGTTTGCTGTGGTAAACACAGCCGAAATGACTGTAGCATAATGTTATTCCATATTCTAAGCCAGATTCTTGAGGTTTGTTTTATTTATATCACATGCGGCTGGGAGAAATAATTCTAGGAAGCCTCATACAGTGTATTTTCTTTTCATGTTGCCAAAATATTTTAGAGAA
This sequence comes from Struthio camelus, assembly GCF_040807025.1. Classification (NCBI taxonomy): domain Eukaryota; kingdom Metazoa; phylum Chordata; class Aves; order Struthioniformes; family Struthionidae; genus Struthio; species Struthio camelus. Next base: position 32,566,401 of record NC_090946.1, read on the forward strand.
ATCAATGACTGGGGACTCTTCCTTGTGGCTAATGATTTATTTTTAACCTCTCAGCGCTCAAAAATCAGGAACAATTATTAATCTGTCCTGAAGCTGCAGATACAACCTGCTAGCAACAGATGGTGTGAATGAGAAGCCAGAAGTGGCCATTTTTAATATTCAGTAGATTAAAAAAACTTAGTTCTTTAATCTTATCTCACCTCTTGTGACCGAGGGTCTAAGGTGTCGACTTAAAGACAGTATCAGTTGCCTTGATTTGAACCTAAATCAACCATGGAACTGGATCTTCTGAGATACTTTGTGCCTCTCAGGGGTGCTGCATTTTCCTAGTCTTCATTGACCTTGATGAGAGCTGAGCACTTACAGTCAGAGCACCTACTGCTGCAGGTACTACGTGGCTGCACTTTGGGGGTTCTCATTTAGGTCTGACCTTGAAAGGTAGTTAAGAACTGACTCCTGTCAATGCCTAGGGATGAAAAAGTATTATATTATTAGATATTATCTCAGTCTTGCTGTATTTGTGTAACTCAACTACAAAATCAAGAAGTATTGCCAGCCATCATTTGGATAAATTTGGCATAAACACGCAAACACACATGCACACACACAGAGAACAAAACAAAAAAATCCCAAACTGCAAGCCTGTTTTATTTTTCCGTTAGCAAAAGATCATGGAACTCTTGTTTCTTGCAACCTTGTGTCATGTCTGGTGAACAGGTCTGCTAACATACAGGAGGCTTCTAGTGAGCAGGTGTGTGAGACTGTTTTTTGCCTCGTGTGCCACTGCTGGTGGGGACAGGCAGTCGGCAGTTGGAGCACAGAATTTCACAGCTTCCCGGGAGAGGGATCCCAAGCATAGAGCCAAGTTTACATAAGGCATGGGAAGGGCTGGATTTGAATTTTGGGTTTGGGATCCCTCATTACTTTGTGTAACATCTCTGCAGCCCAAATTTATTTGTGAGAAACAAGACAGGGGGTCCCAAAACGACAACAGCAGCTAGTATATAAAGGCAGTGCTATTAACAGGTTATCAGGTGAGAAATAGTCCAAAGTTTTTGCATAAATAATTTCGCAGGTCAGGCATGCTGTCACTCTGTACTTACTAAGCAAATGCAGCAGGTGTGGACAAATGACAAATTTTGCATTCATGACTGTGGGACACACAAAACCTCTCTGTGGAAACCAAGGGCTGCAATTTGAGAAGTCATCACTTTTTCTTTCTCTGTTTTTAATGCCTTTATTGGTACTTGTCTGCATAGGCCCCACATCTTGGGAGGTCAGCAGCTCTTTGCCCACAGATCCCGGTTCTGGTCGAAGGCTCCTTCATGCAGTGGTGCTGCTCTGCACAGCGATGGCCCCCTGCCCCTACCCGCCCCCATGTGCGAATGCAGCAACTGCTGGTCACGGTCAGGACGTCCCCTGACAGTCCAGCTTGTGGGAAAGCTCTTCCAGCATGAACACAGCCGCTAAAGGACTCAGGCCAGAGAGGAAAGGCCAGCACGCCATGGGAGAGCATGGAAAGGATATTAAGTTTTCTGAAGAAGGGAAAATGAGCTCTCCCCTGTGGGTTTTTCTCTGGAGGCTGCAAGGGTGACATTTCTGAATTGGAGTGGGGAGTGGAAGAAAAAGAAAAACCGTGGAAAAAGTAGCCAGCTAGAAAGATGCAACTCTAGTTTAGCATATTACCATAGTGGCACTCGGTATTGCTATGAAATGGAAGATGCTGAATTGCACAGGGAAAGGGTCACTTAAACATGGAATGATCTTGGGCGGCAAAATTTAGTGTGTCCAGCACAGCGAGATGAACACATAATGAATGAGGGCACAGTTAAGCAATCACTTAAGTCTTACATCAGCCTGGGCTGTTGCTGAAAGCGTTGCCTCCCCCCCCCCCCCCCAACAATACCCTGCTCTTGGGAGTTCAGGGAGTCCGATTAGGGCACTGATCCAGCCATGAAAACTAACCGCTTTCAGTCATTTGCAGGGAGAGCAGTGGTCTGCTCTTGCTACACGGTAATTAGCATGAGAACGAGCAACTAGACCAGTGGACAGACTTTGCGGGGAAGCAGGGAGGAGTGACAGGACTATGCCTTTTGTTGGCATTGGGGATTTCTGCTGGAAAGAAATGGCTGTGTAGCCATAGCCTGAGATCTCTGATCTAATGGTCTGAGTACAAATCAGCAAAGCATTTTTCATTTCTGCTTCTGGATGTGAAATGGATTCCCTTTGTAGCTTTGGATAGGTCTTGCACTTAGAACTTATTTACTTGCCTAAAAATGTGGTTGTGAAGTGAGTATCTGGGTTTGTTACATTTTTGTTATTGTCTATAAACTCCATTTATAACAGTAAAAAACTTAAATGTCTGCCTGTGGAAGCAACCTTGTAGCGGTCAACCTTGTGAGATGTGTTCTATATTGTAGCGTACCGTAGTAATTCTAGATAGCCTGCAGGTATGTTGCCATGCAGGAAGGACAGAGTGCAGGGCCATGGAGTGCTGCAAATTCTTGCAGGGTATCACAGTTACTGAAACATCTGGTCTCAGTAACCCTCTGCTGATCATCTATAAAAATTCACAGTGTTTAATAGTCCCCAGTATTTCCCATTTCTAGCAGACATGAATCTGAATAGTCTGAACTTCAGATGAGCTTCCCTTACGAACCACTTCCCTTACACAGACCTGAGATGTATGTACAGCCCCTGCCTTTATGTCAATGCTTTACACGTTCTCACAGCGTTTTGGTGCAGCATCCAACTCTGTGTGGTCAGACTTCTTATCTGAACTTGGAGTTTTGGGGTGTTACGTATTTCATGGTTTGAATTTTGTGATTTGAGTTTATCTCTAATTTGTAACCTGTAGTGAGAAGACTAGGCTCTTACATGGAAGCGTAGCTGATTGTGAAATACACCTGGACCATCAAAGGCTCTATAATGAAGATGTTTCTTTTGAAAATTGCACAACAAAGTCAGGGAAAACCACTCACCAAGAGCACATGCAGTGATTACTGCAGAATTTCTTAATATTAGGAATGTATTTTCTCTCATGATTGCGTTGAAGGTCTCTCTATCTCCATGGCTTTTAGTGGAATTTATCCACTGTCACAAATGAATGAAGTCTGGATAGCCAACTATGTAACTCTGAATGAGTCCATGAAACCTAGGTTTCCCTAATGTGAAGATATTCTGTATTTATCCAGAAAAATAGCTTCGGCACTTCTATAAGTGACATGGTCTCCAAAGTACAACCAACTCTTGCAACCACAAGGCAATTTAGAAAAAAAAAAAAAAAAAAGAGGGTCATAGACTAGGTATAAGAGTGCTCAGAACTTCATAGAAGTGGAACTAGGATTATCTCTGTAGTGTGGTGGAAAACTATCTACTATTAAGCTTTGTAATATCACTGCAAATATCCCAGACCTCTGCTTTGTCTGATAGACTTCATGGCCTCACTTGCAAACTTTTTTGGTTTGTTTGTTCTCTGAAGAGAACTTTCTATTCCACATGAGCATTTTAAAAGAGGAAAGTCCAGAATAAGCCCTTAGAAGGAAACATCTCCAACAGTATCTGCAGGAGAAGCTGGAATCTCTCACACTTCCTGGTGCTGCCCCATCCTTCCCATGCAGAATTTTGCTACGAACGTGAGCAGCCAGTGCCAGTAAATGGTTCTCCCTGTAATGCGGCATGGGGCCCAGCGCTGGAAACATCCTTAGTGCAGGTAATTCTGATATGAGCTGATATGAGATGAAAGGCAGCTGAACCAATCAGCAATGACTTACGAGCACCATGGGAGGAAGACAGCTAACCACAAGCAACTTTTTTTGCTCTCTAGATGTACTAATGAAACACTCTAAAAGGAGAGAAAAAGCTAGAGAATTGGAAATCATAGCTTAAGGGTTTTTTTAAATCGTCTTTCAGTCCACTATTTGATACTCAAATTTTTGCCTTTTTTTAATAAAATCATTCTCCTTTTTCTTTCAATCTATAAACTGAAGCCTGCAAGGTATGGATTGTATGAAATAGCCCACCTCCAGCTTGGAGTAACAGGAGAGAAAGGTCTACATTTTACAGGATTCAATCCTAAGTACCGCAGGACTTTCTGACACAAAATAAATTGAAGAAAACCCTTCAGTAACTCAACTTTTTTTTGAATCAGTGCCTAGTGCTAGAAGGTATCTAGAGCAATTGACAAGAAAGGCATCTGACGATGCTTAGCATTATCCACGCAGTCTTCCAAAATTCAGTGTCTCAGCAGGCAGGAACAGATATGTATATTTTTTAGCAACCAAAAAAAAGAAAGGTGAAAGGCTCATTCCAATTCTAGTGGTATATAAAAGCTAGGGTGGTTAAGGCATGCTCAATGCTGCCAATAGCATGCAATCTGTTTACCTTTGACTTCTGTCTGAAAGACCAAGTCAGAGTCGGGGGTGGCATTTAGCATGAGCATAGAGCAAGCTTCAGGTTTGTGCCTCATTTATTTCATGATCAGGCCATTCATATTTTCTACATATCATGAAGACAAACAAACTCTTCCATACTTCAGCTCATGTAAATTGCTCAGTTGTCCTCTTGATACAGAAGTATGAAGGTTGATGTCAGTTGAGGATCTGTTCTTCTATTTGGAAAAAAGTCTGAGATTTAATCTTTTTGGGAAATGAAATTATGACAAATTAAGCCATTTGTGTCAATGAGTGTAGCTGAACCCTATGAAATAAAAACAAGGGCACATACAAAAGAAACATTTTCGTGTTATAAGCATGTAAAAATATATATTTAAAATCTTATAATATTTCAGCACCCCACTTAACAGAATTCTAAATCTGGTGATGAGAGGTGAGACAGGTGAGAAAGAGGAAATTTTCAAGTGAGAGTTTTTTTCTGTTAGGATTTATGTGATTTTATTTGAAAAAAGAGATTTCTGTAGCAATAGAGAAAATTGGATTGGTCTTGATTCATCGCCAAAGAAAAATATATCGCAGATATGCATGTAGGAGTGGTGTATGCATGTGTACACACACACACACACACACACACACACACACACACACACACACACACACACACGCATAAATATTTATATGATATAAAGAACTTTATAGAAGAAAAATCTATTTGAATGTTTGATGAGTCTAGCGACAATTAGCACTAAACTCCATAATATATTGTGGAATTCAGATAGAGCAATTCCTGAATAATAACAACTCTGCTTTTCATTTTGGAAATTTAGAACAAACTTTTGTTATTTCCTCTCCTTTGTTGTTGTGAAAAAGCATAGTATGGTTTCACTGGCCTGCTGTTAGCAGGATTTGGTTGCCATTGATGTGATGCAATTTATACTCCATTAATTTGAACTTTTCCAGTAGAATAACACCCTGAAAAATATCTAGAGTGTAATATTCTGGAGTGAAGGACTTATTTCAATTCCAAGCACTGAGCCGGTAGAAATTACTGTAGCTGCAGGAGATAGAACTAAAGATAGTGTTAAATGCATTTATAAAACTCAAGTCTTCTGAATATATAAACTGACATTTGCATGTATAACATAATCAATTCTAATGTAATATTTTGCCACTGTAAACATGCAATAACACTGGGTCAGTTGTTTTAAAGATGCATATACATAATTTGCAGATTCTACTCGACCTATTGTGTACAAATGTGAATCTGAATACATAGGCAAACAACTTCAAATCATGAGATGGATAGAGGGTGCAAAACAACAGTAATAAAATATCTCTTTCTCCATCATTCTTAAATTTCCAAAGGGCTAAGGCAGTTTTGGATCTATTACCTTACCTATGTTGCACACACAGCTTTCTATAGTAATGAAGCATTTTAATGGGAATTCATATGTTTGGAATGACATGCTTATTTCCCATCCTCAGCAAGATTTATACATTGTTGCTGAACTAAAGTTGTATAGACTTATAGAATCTAAGCTAAGCATACTCTAACATTAGTAGAATACAAACTAGTTTATTTCTATTTTGCAGTTTATCAGAAGATTTGCATGTGCAGCACCTGGCACATCACAGACCCAAGTGCAGCTGTAATATTGCTATGAATACTACTGATACTAAGGTCAGTAAATGTACTCTCTTGCCAAGCAAACAGACAACTGTTTCTTGCTGCTGCATAATATTTGTGGAATACACTTGGAAACTAAGGAGAGAATTCAGTTGGTTCTGCTGTAGCTAAAGGTTGGTGTACACTCAGAATTTAGATAGAAAACATTAGATAGAAAAGCATTTTACTGTAGCTGAAATGGACAATGAGAATAACGATATTTAGTGTCCTTTTCAGAATTTTTTATTTATTACAGCAAAGTATATTTCTCTAATGTATTAATGAGCCTATTTCTAACTATCAAAAAATTACTTTTGCAGTTTTTATCAGTGAAATATGGTCAGTCATCCAACAATCTGCTTCTTTGGCATGCATTCCACTTGCTATAACGAGGAATGGACCAAGAGTATATCTCAAGAAATATATGGTTAGAAACAATGCTTTTATGTTTTCCATATTTTGTTATTTTTGCCTCAAATCACAGTTCCGTTCAGTGTGATCTGACATGGCTGAAGTACTGAAACCCCCACTCCTCCAAAGCAGTGTTGATTATAGAAACCCACAAACTTAACCTAACCTAGAGCAGCTTTTCCAGCAGTGATATAATTACAGTAGTTATTGTTGCAATAAACCAGATGTTCCTGAACTGGAATGAAAGCACTTCCCCCTCACATTTCATTTGTTACATTGCCTCTTTTCAAGTTTCACATCAGCTGTTCAGAAAGCTCTTTCTTGGTTGAGTGTCATTTACAGATTCTTGCAGTACGAGTCTTTTAGTGTAAAAGAGTGAAACACTGGCAAATTTTGAATTTTCATTGCTTTCCTTAAAACCCCAAACATGACACTTATCAATGTCACTAATTTTTACCCAGAGTCGAACACAGTTTTAGACCTTTGAGATACTTTTATTTGGCTAAAAGAACACTTTGAAAAACGTACTTGTCTTTCAGATTGAATGCATGCATTGTTCTGTGCGAAAAGAACCGTTCCACCCTTCCAAAAGCAATGAAGTTTGCCATAGGCTTCAGTGAAGCCAGCATTTTATCCCAGCATTTTAAGTGAGCTCAGTTGTTGAGCAATATAGGTAGCTTTTGGAGGATAGCATCTTTTTAACCGACATAACAGCTTTGTTGTTGTGTCCCTGCTCCGCTGGGTTTCTCTAGCCGTGTTCTGTGGTGGCCTCTCTAGAGGATGGCCATTCAGTCTCCAAGACAAATCAAACTTTGGCCTGTTACTGGTGCAGATAGTTGTCTGTTAGGAATTAATGTATTCATCAAATTTAAAAGTTGGCTAAACAAGCTATTAGGGCTTTCTCTAGAATGAGTAATTTCCCTCTGTTACAACATGGCATATGAACCATGAACAACCATTCAAGGCAAATAAAGAGCCCATATTTAAAATCCTGTCAGAAGATCGTAATTAATTCTGCACTGGACCGTGAATATCTAACATTATTTAAACATTACACTTCTTGTATTTTTAACAGTGTGTTAGTCAACACAATACTTCTAATATTTCCCAGCCTCGTCAAGTCCTAATTGCTAAGACTATTTTACCATTAAAAAAATAGACTGTTAAAACTACCAGGGTGTTAGATGTGAAAGTTCTTACATACATTTTACCACTTGCACTATCTTATCTTCTATTAATCAATAGTTCAATTCACCTTCATATCTCATGTGAAAGAAAACCCTGTCTAGAAGCAATGAATATGAAAAGTCAAGGAGAATGTTCAGCAGGTTGCTTTATTACACTTACTGTGCCATATAAGAATACAATAAAGAAACATAAACTAGGCTTCAAGTTGTGTTTACTTTTAGGCAAGTTCCCATGAAAATACAGGAATGGTAAGAATGAAGTATCTTATCAACTATCTGAACACATCCTGGCAATCCTGGAAGAAACCTTTGTAACGTTCACAGTTATACGTGCTACTCATTTTTCTGTTTGCTGTGCTAGCCTGTTAGTTAACCCATCCCGGTGGTAATTGTAACATAACAAAGGCGATACACCAGGGATGAATTCACCCCATGAAGTGGTCTGCTAAATGTATACTTTGTAAAATGTAAATGTTTCTTATAGAAGGAATTTACATGACTCTGAAACACGGTCCGATTTTTCACTGATGTGGTAGGGGATGCAGACATTGTTGGCCTGATTTTATAGAAATCTTTGAAAATGGTCCATAAAATATCTGAGGAAACCCAAGAGGCACCCACACATTTGGAAGCAGATTATAAAACAGCACTGCTGTTCAGCCACAGTCAGCTCCCTGCTTTCAAAAGGAACTGTATCAATTTCACATTTTTGCCTTCCTAATGAGGATGTGTCAGAGCTGAAATAAATAAATAAGTGGAGCCCAGGGCCAGGAAGCCTTGACAGCTTTCCCATCATGGAGGCTGGGAGGCCCCTGTGCTTCCTCCTCTGGCTGTGTCAGGCCAGTGAATATTTCCACCACCCACACTTTATTCATTCTGAACTCTCCTCACCCGCTCATCAATACAGCTGCGCAAAACATCCATTACAAACCCTGAAGCAATGTGTAACCTACCTTTATAACTGTTATGTGCTTCACACACAGCTGGCATTGGTTGGACTACTGGTAAATTAGCTTCTGAGATGATCTACCCCAATTTCATGTAAGTTTGGGCCTAGGTTAAGGTGAATGATTTATGGCTTGCGTATTTTGAGAAGCACTTAGAGAGTTTCATATCACTATATCATGCTTCACTGAGTAGATCTCTGTCATAGTCATGGAAATCAAAAAAGATATGTATACAGTACATTGCCGAAGGGAATAATAATAGCAGTCAGATCCCAAGTGTGCTCTGTGCATTGCAAACAGTTCCTGGCCTGAAGGACCTGGAAAAAAAGGAACTCTTTTTAACTCTTTAACACTTTATTGCTTCAAAGTGTAACTAACTCATAAATTTTTTATAACATTCTTTCGTTCAGCACATATGTATGTCACTAGCATTTCAATTAGATATAAACTTGTGCAAGTAGTTGCCATAACTATGCCCTCAGACAGGAGATAGAGGGAAACCCAGACTATAAAATTCAGATTCAAAGCTGTATTTTCTGTACTCAACATGTCAGCTATATGCAGATCTGGCGGATTTACTTGGTTGATTATAAAAGTTTGAATTTGCAGAATTTGGGGCGCCTCACTGAGATTTTGCTAGCTCTCCTAGCAAAATTAAGCAGAGCATTGCTAGGATGGAGACTAGGTTAAGCCAGCCTTACTGAGCACCATCTTCCTTAGTCAGTTTTCAGAATCGTGAGCCAATTTGCTCTAAAAACATAGACCAAAATACACATAAAGAAGTGACAAAAAGAGTGGTGCAAATGACAGGATTCAATGTAAGAGGCTCTGTGTCTTCTCAGTCAGGCGACGTCAAACAAATAGTACATTTCTCATTTTAATTTTTAAGGGAATTCCAGAGTATTTAAGGCAGAGGTACCAAATATGTCACTTTCAACATGTCAATTAGTAACAAAAGAACTTTCTCGGTTTCAGTTTTTGGCATGACAATTTTTTATCTTGAAAAGAATTTTAATCTTTCTCCATAATGAATGAGTCCATGTGGAAGATTGTAAGTACCTCACAAAATTATGACTGTTGAACACCACTTGCTGGTGATACCAAAATGAAATTGAAATATGATACCACAATGAAATTTAGATAAAATCCAGAGGTGCTATTTTTAGGGTGTTGTGAATGCCACATTGCCATCAGGTGACTTCAGTTGTTTTTGAAATCCTGAAATGTGCCCATTTATCAAAGTGTCTTCATGGTAATAGGGAAAATGGCTTGAGATAATTTGTATAAATCCTGAAAATGGCTTCAGGTGGAGTTATCCTAGACTTAAGGTCATATTGAGAAAAGTGTCAAGCCTTGGGATTCTCCTGAGCAAGGGCAGATACATAAAGTGTAAGCAGCCATCCCTGAATCCCAGGGCTTCTAGTGTAGTCTGTAGAAAGCATGAGGCACTGTTAAGTTTCTACTCACACTCTCCTAGATGTCTACAATAGGTAAGATGAATCACATCCTATGGGTGCCTATTTCTCTCAATCAACTACAAAAGGAGTGTGAGTGACCAGCTGATGTGTAGATGTCTACCTCCACTGTAGGTGACATGAGCTCCACTCTCTGTATCTGCTGAACAGGGCTGAGTGCCTTCAACACAGTGAAATTTGGTGGAAGAGGAAGGCAGCCAGAACAAAGAGGCAACGCTGTAGAGGTCAGTGCTTTATCTTATGCTACTAAAAACACAATTCTTCCCTTGGTCAAGAGTCATTCAATAAAATAGTATGTAAAGTATTGGCATGAAAACATTAATAATAAACCACAGGAATTGGTAAAGAAATGAGTCACAAAAATGAAATAGAAGCAGCCTGGTATTGCAACATCAGAACCCCGAGTGTATTTATAACTGTCTTTAATCACCACCTTCATCATGTCCATTTGTTACTTGTACTTGTTGAAACATTGCATTCTGCTTTTGCTGAGGGCCTGGTTTTGTGAAGTGCTGAGCATCCTCATCTCACATCAACATCAACACATTGTAGACTTATACCCAAGGAGAGATAAAATATGGCATGTAATGTTTCATGTCATGTATGTGTGGATTGCTGGGAATCAAGGAAACAATTGCTTTTAAATAAATGATGTGAGAATGGAAAAGTGGTAATATAATGCATGATTTTAGAGCAGAAGACGAGCTCCTTTTGAATTCGTTTCCGTAACAGTGAAGAGTGGTGCTGGTAACAGTGCTCTTCTAAAGAGTTAGTTGGCATTTCCACTGTATAATGTGCATTGCTGGGCTTGGTATCTCTGTCATTTCAAATCATGCTGAGCTGCAACGTAGTGTGAAAAATTGCTGAGATGAGGGGATTTTTCTGTCCCCCTCTCTGTATCACAAAGAATGAAATAGAATTTAGATTTTTGTGAACTGCTTGCCAAACCTCATATCATAAGCACCTTCCTTTTAAATGAAAGGATAATAAAAAAGCAAAGATCAAGGAGATAAGCTAGTTCACTATTTAAAAAATTTGCTCAATGCAGGCAGTCCTTCCTTCCCATGAGTGTTTTGTTAAAAAATAAGAAATACATTGCAAGTCTCATTAGACAATAATATGAACAAAAAATACAGATAATTATTAACCAGTGCTCAAGTAAATGTATCTGTTCCAAAAAGAGGTGTCATAAAAAGTATTAGAACTGAAATTTACTACCACTGAAGTCAGCAATAGCATTTCCAGTGACTCTGGCTGGAGGAGACTTGGTTCCTAGGAATTTTGGTACAAAGATGATTATCTTCCTACGAGCAAGTTGAAGAAGGAAGGTTCTGTGGCCTTCCACATTACCGCTAAGGAGGATAAAGTGCTATAAATCCGTGTTTCTGTAGTAACTGGGACTCTGGCTCCAATTAAAATGTATAGAAATAAAATACAGTTGCACGATTCCAAAAATCCAACCAAAATCTCTGGGTAACCATATATGCAGTCCTAACACAGGTAAATCTTCCCAGGCTTTTGTGAAAACTGTGACTTAAATAAGCAGTCCAGGGCCTGTTTCAGTGTTTGTTATCAGATTGTTCAAATATTTCAGTTATGTTTATTAACTAAAGAAGGTTTCAGACTCTTTCTTTTGGCTGTATATAGAATTTACTGAATTCACCGTTCATAATCTGCAAGTAAAGACTGAATTATCTGGGAATTTTCAAATAATTTTGTTGTTTAGACTGTAACTCTCAATTAATACAAAAATAGACCTGTAAGAGCTTCCTTAAACTGATTTTTTTTTGGCCTAGTAAATAACCAGTCTTTCAAAATTCTCTAATGGTTAAAGTCATTGGCGAGGTATTTTGGTCATATGTTTCAAGAAAATAGGTTAGAAGTAAGCAAACGTCTTCCTGATTGTTCTTCCTGTCTTGCTTGGTTTATCCACAATTTCTCATTACTTGGTATGACTCACAGTTTTGTGCAGCTTTGAATGGGACTGAATATACTGTTGCCCTTTTTGACCCACAGCTAAATCAAACTCAGGACATCGCAAGTTGTTTGAGGTGGAAAACTGGAGAATTAGCTAATGGGGGGGAACAGGTATCCATCCCTGCTGAAATTTGATCTGTTCGCAAGATGCATGCACCCCTGTTGTCTTGAATACAGGTGGACTCGTGTAGTCAGAGAAGGATTCCTTATTTGTGTTCCCAAGGTTTTTCCAGCAAACATCAAGACTGAAATCCCTCTCTCCAGGCCCCTCCCCAAGCCATCCACTACTGCTTCTGCAGGCTCTGTCTGTACCTCTCTTCCCAGTCTGATTCTGAGCTCTGTCTCTGCTTCTTAATCTGTTCTGTCTCTTTTCCACATACATCCCTGCCCAAAACAAATTCAACAAAGCTCCCCACCCAGATCTTTTAAATTCCTGGGCAACCCTGCATTCACCTTTGTTTTGGGCAGAAACAGGTGCTGAACTGTCTTTTAGCTCATAAGAGAAGGGCAGTGGTTAAACCTACCATTTTCAACAAGGCTTAACCCAACCTATAACAAAACCCTCAGTAAAGACGTAACCGCTTCACAACTCTGTGTGTGTGCGTACGTGTGTGTGTGTGTGGTATGTGGAAAGGAATTTGTAGAAGAAATGGCCATCTTTCCCAAAACTTCCAGCTGGACAGAACCCACAAATCGGGACCAGGATTCAGGCAGTTCAGTACATCTGAGAGCTGCACATAGGAAAAACGGCTAATTCTTAGTGTTTTGTTTCTGTTGGGACTGAAGGTGCTGGCTCCTGTATGCTTTCTGCTTCAGACAGCCAGAGACTAGGCAGGCATGCAGGCAATCTTGAGCTCTTTTATTGTGTACTGATCTGAGCTCCAGCCTGGGAACCGTGGAGGCCATGCTAGTGCTTAAGTCACACAGGTCCTTGGGGCCAGGAGCAGCCTCCCCTGACCAGCGTGGAGGGTGCAAAAGAGCCTTGTGTGGTCTGCACTTGTCCAAGTACACAAGCTAGTCTGTATTAGAAAACTTTGGCTACCTGAGACCATGGGGTTCAGAACAGTTGAACCACATATTGGGGTTTTTCTGTTGCTGCTTTGCCACAAACGCTCAGTTATGCTTTGCCCACAAATACATATAATACCGCTTATTGAACCTGTGTGTGTCAGGTGTGTCAATCCTAAATAAGAGCTAATGTTAATGTTCTAATTAGGACAGTATTTTATACCCAGAGAAGGCTTGCGTGTAATGTGTTCACTTGTCGTTTGGAGGCAGAAGGAGTTCTCTGAAGCCACGTAGTCAATCATTAGCAATAAGCATGTTGTGTGAGCAAAAGGGGGTGGTGAGGGTGAGAAGGTGTTCCGTAACTTAGTATATTCTTACAGATGGAGTTGATGTTAAGGTGAGCTACCACACAGAACCAACCTTAATCCCTTTTCAATGAAGGTTCTGTTTATAAAATATCAAGGTCAAGGTTATAAATCTCAGAACAAATCACCAGGTATAATTGAAAGGAATAATGCCAATTATATTTTCCAGTCATTCTCAGTACGTGAAACTTGGTCTCTGTACTCCTTGAACTTATCACAGATAAGCACAGATAGTATCTTTAAGAGCAAATAGGAACCTGTTTATTATAGCTCCTTTGTTTCCACCACTACCTTGAGAGGCATACCAGTATTAAAAATTGCATATGGCATAACAGACTAGTTAATTCTCTAAGTTTTTCAGTGATATTTTCAACAGTATTAAAAGTATTTCCAAAGAAATTTCCAACCTTTATTCACCCTTTGTAGACAAATTCCCTTTACTGTTTTTCTTGCTCTTTTTTGCAGTCAATTTCTAGCAGTCACTTTCAGTTTGCCAATGAGAATTTCACAGCAACAGAGGGATTTCTGTACACCTCGCAGAATATATAGAAAAACTGAATGCCTTTAATGTTTATCATGTGACTTAGCAACACAAAACTTGATTCCAAGCGGTAAGGTACTTCAATCAAGTAAAGACAACAAGACAAAACAAATTACTACAGGGCCCAAGTTTTCTCTTGAAGAGGTAACACCTCTCATTTTACATTCTGAGTAATTATAAGTGACTCCTTTAAAATAGTTTTAAAAATTAGCTAAATTAATTGAAAAAAGCAAAAAAATGTAATGACAAGAAAAGGAATAAATGATTATGTTTCTATATGATTAACTAGAATGTATATATTCTATCAATACAGACAGTTATTCTAGCTAGTACAACCAGTGGTGTTTAATTAGCAGGAATTCTGCATAGTTAAAGTGGTGGCTTTGTAACAAAACATACATAAAGCACTGTAAATAGTAATAATATGTACAGAAATGTTTAATTCTTTCAATTAAGGGGCTTATCAAGTGAAGTGAAACAGTGTATAACCCTGATCAGAGAAACAGACCAGGCTGGAAAAATGATAACAATACTTCACAGGTAGAAAACATTTTCATGACAAGATCTCAACATGAATTAAAAAAATACGCTATACTTGTTGTTCCTAGTTCAAAAGATGTAGTGAAAAAAAGAAGATAGAATTGTTTGTTTCCTGATTATTAAGTGGTCCTTCCCTGAAACTTTCCAAACTAAAGCCATTTCTCACATCTGGTAGGAACACAGATCTTTAAGACATTCATGTAATTCAAGTCAGATGTAAAAATCTGAACTACACTACGTGAAATTCAAGAACAAAACAGTTACAAGGTTAGAGAAGTCTGCAGTATGGCACCTCTTTTAATCAGTAACAGCCTCAGTTTCACATTTATCTGTAAGTATCAGACTATAACTAAGAATGATCTACTTCATTAATTATTTCAGTCCTCAGTGTAACAAGTTACCAGATTAGTGGCAGTTTACTTCTGTAATATTATTGCCCAATTTATTATCCCTGTACTCTAGACAAAGTCCACAGCAATATGGTCTGTATTAGACTATACTTCCAATGGAAAATATTGAAGATCACTAATATCAATAAGTACTTCCTTATCTCAGCCATTTGTAACTACTTGTATTGATTTCATTACATTCCAGCAGTTCTGCTTATACTCAAATGGTAGTCATTAATTTCCATTAATTAAGTCACAGCTAAACATAATTTAAATTATTTCCAATAAATGTTCAATTTGTGTCTGTTATCTGCATTTAATTTCCATTGATCCTAAAAAGCTACTGTTGAGCTTAATTGCCACCATAACAAAAACAGCTTACCATAACCATCATTGGGTCTCCATTAATACCAATGGACAGCTACAGGGACTGATTTCTCTCTTATTATCAAGCAGTAGGGAGCAGTGCTACACAGAGTTTGCAGTGCAAATCAATGGCTAAAAACCCAAACAGCTGCAGCTGAAGTTGCCTGGAGAGTGCTATTTACCTCAGCAACGAATGTGTGCGCTTCTGGGATTCCATTTTCAATTGGCTAGAAAATATTCTAGAGGTTTCCTTAGACTAAGGATGTGAAAAAAAAAAGAATGAATTATAACGGACTGCTGAGGGTAGCACAGTCGTCTGACTTTCAGCTAGAAAATGGCATCTGTTAAAGAAAAGTTCTGGACGTAAAGAAAAATGGAGGCAATTTGTGTAATCCTTTTTTTTTTCCTTACTGTAATTTTTGTCCATAAAAATACTCTGGCTGACCAAGAACTGGGAGGAAAAAAAAAAAAAACTTATCTGTAGGTTCAGATATTTTTGACATTATAGTTTCATAGCAACACTTTAAACTCATTGACATTAAATCACCATTTTAATATATTATCAGTTAGGTGTGTTACATACAAGTCAGTTACATTTAGACTCTCAGAAAATGCTAATTCATGAAAGCAAAACATCTGTGTAGAAGTGATGATCTTGACTAATATTCCTTTTGAAGAGAAAAACAAAAGAATCAGCTTACTGAGAATTAAACGTTACTGCGTTTTCAAAATGACATTTTCAATTTTGCATTGCAAAATATTTTTCCTACTTCCCGTATTTCAAGCTGAGATCTAAATGAAATATTTTGCTTTTATTCAAACAAAATACTCAATTGACTAACAATTTCTTTATTCATAATTATACTTTATTATAGCTTTCTGGATTATTTTATTGCTTTCATTAGAAGTGGAAATAAAACTCAGCCGTAAGACATTCCCCAAGAATGAAAAATCTGGATCTCACTGGGCTTTAGTTGGAGTGTTTTTCACTAGCTTCACTTTCTGAATATGTTCAAAGTCTTCTCCAAAGCAGAATTTGTTAAAGTTGGTCAGTCTTCAGTCACTAAAAGTAGAGCTTTATTGTCATTAAATTTGTCTCAAAAAGGAAGGATTGCCATCTTCTAGTGACAAATACTGTTGAAAGGCCTGCACTTCCAGTCTGAAAGGACCTCCATGCTCATCCTGTGCAAGAGTTGCCAGGCATCCCACATTATAACATGGTCAAACCTCTTGTCTGTTATGAAATGGCAACAGGGTATGGCTTTTCCCGCAGTTCTGTTACAGCCTCCTGTTCTTTCACAGTTCTACATATGCACACATGCAAATATAATACACATTCAGGGTCTACATTTGGGGCTGGAAAGGCATAAATTACCATTGGACCTAAGACTTGCAAAATTTGGAGATAGCCGTACTAACTATTTATCAACAGTAAATTGTTACTTTATCATAGTGAATGTTCAGCATTTAGCTCTGAATTCTGAGCCCAGGGAAACATATGACTGTTGTCACCATCCCACTTCAGCCCTACTGTGCCTACTCTGTTCACTCAGAGAAGCAGGGAATCTCATAGGTTTGCCTGAAATTCTAGCTTCACGGTATCCCTTGAGGTGAGAGAAATCCAGCTTGAAGGTCCAGATTTGCCTGGCTTGCAGCAGTTGTAACATGGTTAATATGGAGTCAGGATAAGCTCCGACATAGCATGCTCCACTATCCCAGTCCTTCTAGACAGTACGTCAAACAAGGACGTGAACTGCCACAGCATTAAGTGCAGAGTGGCACTTTGGGTTAAGGGAAATTCCAAAACAAATTGCAAGGAGTTGGAATCCCTTCTTTCCAGTTTATGAGAGATAATCCTTGTAGTGGAATAAATTAAAGAAAATAACATTACTGAATCAGTCAAATTTCTCTGTATATCCCTTCTGGTGTAAGAAAAGGTGACTTTTTTTGATCTTGCGGAGTCAGTAAGTTTGGAGCCTAATAGTCTAAAGAAAGGACAGGTTTTAAGGGCTGAAGTTTTTTCATGGAAAATCCCCCGCCATTAATATTTTGTGGAAAAAAAAAAAAAAGAGTGTAAGCTCAAACAGATGGTTGATCAAATAGCTAGAATCAAAATTGTAAGGCCCCAGCATTTTACCCTGAAACTACAAGGCAATTGGAAGACTCTGAAGTTTTGCTGTCACTGCTAGACAGTTGCCCCATCTTTGCTATTCTTCTACAAAAAGAGAGAAAAGTGGAGAGAAGTGTCATATTTACCCCCGAGGAGAAAGATCAAAACAATAGCTCTGCTATTGGTTTCTTATTGCCTGTTTAAATCTCAGAAAAGCTACAATGCCTTGTTTCCACTATTCATTAGTCACTTAGGAAGAAAAGGAAGGGACAAGCAAATGAATGAACAGATGAATGAAGGAATGAGCCCTCATTTGTTCTGCAAGAGGAAACATATTCTAAGAGGCAGTATTCAGTCTGCCTTGGCCAATCCATCCTACACAAGATTTGGCTCTACGGTGGCTTAGGGCACATCTTTGCAGTCTAATCTCAAGGTGACAAGGACTGGGGTAATAATAACAAACTTTGCATCCAAAAGAAAATTGACACTTGTAAGAACCAAGCCCAGATGCTCTGGGCTACAGGTAAAGGGACCAGGGCATCCAGGAACAGCTGAGACTCCCAGGCAAGCCTGTCATGCAAACCTGCATAGCAAGGAGCGGATGCACACCCTATGGAGGATTAATACTGTCAAGAGCTGATTGAAAGATCTGAACAAAGGAAACCATTTGCAGTGCACAAAAAGAAGGAATTTTATTGGTCTTAGAAAACTTATCTCCTGAAACCTTATCTATTAACTATTTACACAGACACAGACATCAGTGGTGAGAGATACTATCTGCACTTCCTTTTGATTGTTTCCCTTTCATACCAACATTACCTCGGCCTGCTCAGGCCTGCGCCTCTCTAGCTAGCCCACACTCAGGGTGTGTGCAGGCTCAGCAAGGCTGCTGTAAAGCACGCTGCTCCAGCAGTTGATCAAAGACTGGAGTAGGGTGGTTCCTGGGACTCTGAGTTTACACTTGTTTTCTAAGCTCCCAGTTATCTCTTGTGCCTATTTAGTAGAAAGTCTGATAGCTGACAGTGCTCCAAAGGACTGAGTACCGTAGAGAAAATGGTCTCTTCCTCCTTCTCCTACTCCTTAGAGAAGTATTTCACCCTAGGATCTCTCAGAAAGAGAAGAATAGAGGCACTACTGAACAATGGCATTTATCCCAAGTACAAATTGAAAATGTGCCATGAATATTTCTTGCAGATCCTGTGTAATAATCAGAGAACAGATAAAGCAGTAAAACTTAATTTCCTTCTAGTTCTTCTAGGACCTTCTTGATTTTCTCCATTTCTGTGGAAGAGAGGTGTCGGGCTCACCCCATGCCCATGTTTCAGCCTAAGTTTGTGAATGGAAACTTTTGTTCATATGCTTGAATCCCAGGCCGTTTCTCTAGCAGGAGTAAGATTCATAGAGCCGCACGTGCTTCACATGTAACAGATGAGACTCTCAGTCTCCTGTTTTCATGGTATCAGCCAGAACAGGTGAGGCTGACCTTATCCACAGTCAGAAGGCATGGGGAAGGGTGTATTAAAGATCCACGTTCTGCTAGTGCCCAAGGTAGTAGAAAACTGCATGCTATTCAGTATGCTGCTGACCAGCTGTGGTAGCAGCAGGGAGAGTGGTTGATGTGAAGAGCCAGAATTGTATTCAAATTCATATATTTTTTTCTAAAACAAAAGTAAAGTTCTGCCAGGTTGGAAGTAGGTCATCTAAGCAATTAACTGGTAGTCTTCAAAGACAGCTGTACAGATTTTTTTCCATCCTCAGAGTAATGCTCGTGAGTGGCCTCATGTAGATGTCCAAAGTGAGAACAAACTATTAGTGATGTGCATAATTGTTGCTGGCTCCAAGCTTCTGGTGGTGTAACATGCATAGCATTTCCTACTGGTACTTGCATATCTTGTGCCCATTCTCCCAAATAATTTGACTTTGAAATCACAGACTATGACAAATGTTTTGTTACACAACACCAGATAAGGACATAATTGTTGTTCCTCTTGCTTCCCATTTAAGAGTTGTCTCAGCTCCTCTGGCTGTTCAGACTGCCCCTATAAAAATAATTTTGCTGTGCAACCCCCTTGGCAATTTGACCTTCAGTTATAAAAACTGCGGGTTTTCCAGGC
This sequence comes from Struthio camelus, assembly GCF_040807025.1. Lineage (NCBI taxonomy): Eukaryota > Metazoa > Chordata > Aves > Struthioniformes > Struthionidae > Struthio > Struthio camelus. Next base: position 32,585,891 of record NC_090946.1, read on the forward strand.
TCTGCAACCTGGAAGCAAAGAATGAGGATTAGTTAAGGATTATGATGGCTCATGAACAGTTGTCAGTTCTTCCAGTTCCACAGCTCATTCTGTTTTCCTTTCACACTCTAATTATCCTGGAAGCCCTGCCCAGTGGGGCAGGTGCCCTCAGGAGATAAGCAGCAGTATGAAAAAATTGGGAATTAATTCCATTGTACAATAAACTTGACATGTAATCTACTTCTTAGATTTGTGACACATCCAATAGAGTTAACATAACTATTACACACCCACTGTGGACCGTATATCCTTCCCAAGACTTTTCGGTGGTATTCCAGACAGCCCCATTTTACAATAACTAAGGATTCTCCTTATGTATTTTCCCTTTTTTTTTTTTAATTTGCACATACAAACATGCACTCAGTCATGGACAATAAACTCAGATGCCAATGGCTTGGAGGATACCTTTTCCAGCTGGATTCGGCTCAAGCAAGAGAACTCCTGGTGTACAGGTCTTGCAGGGATTTGGTCATAAACTTGGTATCTAGCCACTTAGCTTTATCAAGCTTCAGGTGCTTTTGAACATGTACAGGACTTCAAAAACTTAGGTACTTTGAAGCTGTGGGGAAAAAAAAAAAGGTGAAGATCATGTGATATTTAGGTACCTTTGGCCCTAGGCACAGTTGAGCAAAGTTTCCAGGATTTAGTTTCAGTATAAAGACATAGTACTTGAATTTAACTTCTGTACCAATGGAGATTCCTAAATCTATTTTTCACCCTATCCCTTAGTGACTAAGGCATCTGAATCAGTGGCGGAGATTAAAATAAGCCTCTTTGATAATTCCCTAAATTCTTAAGTTAAAAGCACTCCTATGAGATACATAAATGGTTTCCCTGTTTTACATAGACCAGAAAATCAGGACCAAAGTCCAAGAAAAAAGGACATATCAAAACATCAGCTGAAACAGAAGGTTCCAGCTGTTTCAAATGCCACTAAACCACAATGATTATTGCTAACATAAATAAAGCAAAATCTTAATCCAGCTTTATCAAGGAGTTACTAACCATATTTCTTGGTTCCTGAAGTAGTTTTATGAGAGAGTGCATTTTCATAAGCAGGGAGGAAGATGGTGTATTAGCTGCTGGACTGTAAAAAAAAACCTGGGCACCAACAAATCCATCTAACAACCAGCTGAGCTTGGTCACTTCATATTTGCCATATAGAATCGAAGAAGAGCTGTCAAACCAAAGTCCAAATTATGTCCTTGCTAAGTGGCTTGACTTGTGTTTTTTTGTTTTGTTTTTTTTCTTTGGACAATGTCACTTCCTTGTGACCACCACAAATGATAACAGTTGCATAAGCTTTATGGTTGCTAAACCAAAGGAATGGCTGGAATTTGCTGAAAATCTTTACAGCTTCAGTAGTTAGATCAGACTGACATTTTGTACTTTAAAAGCTATCTTTAAAAGACAAAATAGGTGACAGAGCCATTCCAGAATCTGGCAAGACAAAGAAAAAATATCAAAGCCTGGAAATGCCAACCTATTGCAGTTTTGATGCACTTTATGATTGTGGTGAAGGGTTTGGGTTTTTTCATTTGCAGACTCCTGGCTCTCTTCGTCCAGTAACAAAAGTGCCAATAGCCTTTCTAAATTAAACCCAGCATCTCGTCTGTATTTAAGGCGGCTCTTTCTCTGTCCCACCACAAAATGCCATACCACATCTTCATGCACAGTGCCAGCTCTCTCGTAGCATCTATGTGAACTTCCCGCCACTTTCCCAAAAGTGCTTTTTTTTTCTACTGCTGAGATCCTCCACTAAAGAAAATCATCAGGGTGTGTTCAATGGGTAATTTTTTGCTAGTCAGGTTAAACTGATCACCCAAAGTTCCCCCCCTTTTTTTTTCTCATTGCCTCACTCTTCTGTTACTCTCCAATATGTTCTCAGAGAAACCTAATTCTAGCTTACACACCCGTATGTAACCCACAAATGGAGGGAAGCATTGAATTTGAAACTCATTTAAATGTCCCTGTAATTTCTTAGCTTTCCAAAGTATGCGTTATTTATTGCAAAAGGAAAATATTTTTAAAGGTGCCAAAAAGAATGTCTGCACCAGCCATCAAGGCATGGTGCAGGGGAACCTGAGCTTTCTGGAGATGAGTTTGCTGTCTCTGGGACAGCAGAGCCATGAGAGCAGGACTGTTCAGTCCAGTAGTGTGCTGCTTGAGTAAGGATGTTCTGCTTTTGGGATCCAGTGTAGTATCTCTTCATGGCAGTTAATAAATGCCCTTTTGGATCCCAGTAATTTTCACCACGACTTATGCTTCTACATCTCTTACGAGTTTTTTAATCTCTCGCTGCTAGTTGTTTATCCTGGCATTTCTCTTTGGTGTTTTATTGCTCCAGTGGCTACCAGAAACTCCTTGGAACTGAGGTGGAGAGAAGTTAATAGGGTGCAAAGATTTGAAAACCAAGGATGACTTTTTGCTGGACTTGCGGAGGGACTGACTTGGGATTATGTATTTCTATTTCAGAAAGGCCAAACTTGGACTGTTTATTTAGAAAGGCCAAACAGATTAATGGCACAAGGTAAGAGACATCTACTGGATTCTTTCCAGAATGAGAGGATGTGCCACAGATAGTTCTAGATCTGAAAATCAAGTTCCTAGGTACTCAGGTAGTGATAGCACAGGTACTCAGCTACCAGAGTGATGAGCAAACCAGGAATGAAGTGAAGCAAAGCAAAGAGGAGAGGTGCCAGTAGCTCTGTCACTGCTTGTTCAGTATAAAATTGTTATTTTGGACTCCTATGCTTATGTAAGCTGTCTGGTAGATTCACTGTTAAGGTGTTCAGTCCTTTGGCATGAAAGAAGACAGTATGAACAGTTGGAACACTGTCTCTATTTCCCCTCGGTAAAATGCAATCTCTTTTGACATTATTAAATAAGTATCTTTCACTGTTTTCCTATTTCAACCAGCCTATGTGTTTATGTTTGAATGGTAAAGTAGCTTATAGAGAAAAATATCTGCTATAATTGTTCTGCCAACCATGTTGTTCTTTAATATGAACACAACAATAAAGTTGTATTCATAAACTCACTGTTCCCAATATAAGTAATTACTAAACCATAAGAAAAATAAATGCATGCAATAACCAAAAGCATAAACCCAGCACTGCTAAACAGCCCTTCATAACTGTGGCTCTGAATTATTACTGCCTCACCAACACAGCCACAATTTCTGACTTCATAAAATCCTCTACTCTACAAACTAAATGAATTGGATAATTAAGAAAGCCTATGTTTTGTTACCATTTTTAAAATGGTAACATTTCATTCCCTGGCATGCATGATCCATACCTACTTGCTCTCTATACATTTGAAGTTGTGTGCATAGAGAATTTAGAAGCTGGACAGCTGCTTTGCTCTTCATAGTCGCCTCAGATGCTCTGCCAGCAACTTCAGATTTAGATTAGAAAATCTTCAAGGCAGGGACTTTGTCAGTGAAGTGTCTTATAGATAGGTACAAAGCCAACAAGAAATAGAAAATTAAAGGTTAATAGTAGAAGTTTTGGTGAAAAAAGCTTAGCATGGGCGACGTGCATGTGCGGGCCATGGTAGGTACCTGGCAGGGTATAGAGTGGGGCTAAGACTGCAACAGCTGTTCACAACAGTTGTTTTACTACAGCATCTCCTGCCGCCCCAGGGCAAGGAGAGGGTCTTGATGGAGTGGCAGCTACTGTTGTCCCTGGAGGTCTGGTGGAGGAAGAGATAACCAAAATAACAGGACTGACCCCATAAAGGTCAAGTGCGCCCCACACTCTCTGTACTAGCCTAGAGAAAGGAGGCAGAGAGCAGGAATAATACAAAGTGTGCGATATAGTTCATAGTACATGCTGCACCTGCTCTGCATCTTTGCAGGGGGCTACGTGTGGGAGTGTTCATCCGTCTATGAGGTTTAAGCAGAGCTCACGAGCCCATTGGCTGGGCAGACGGAGCCCATGTGCGCACATGAAAAATTATCCTCGTTTCAGCAGAAAGCAAAGAAGAGGGAGGAAGAGAGAGGATGTTCCTTTTCTCTTCCACCCTTCCAAGCCTTCTATCATCTTTTTGTTGTCAGCCTCCCTTATTTTCCACCCAGACTGCTCCAGATTTTACTTTGATGACATGATTCAGTAGCGGTCTGCATGTGTGAGGGTTGCCATTAGCCTCTCTTTACCCTGCACAGCATAGTAGTCACTCCCACTGCTGTAGCTGAGGATAGATCATTACCTCTGTGTTTTCCTGCGTTGTGCCAAGAGATATCCATTATAACTCCCCCCAAAAAATGTTGGCTCATTACCTTTCACAATGCATTAGCTCCATAAATAAGACAAAATTACACCTGTATAGAAGATGTAAGAGAATTACGCATGTATGTTTTATTCTGAACAGCATCTCCAGAGCAGTTGCTGATACTTTCCCAGTTGCATTTCACTTGTAACATTTCAGCATTTGCCAATAGGATTTTTTTGCACTCTATGCAGATGGACGGGTGTTGTTATCACTCCACCCACATGCCTGAGTCCAGTAATAGTCGTGCTCCTGGCAAAATTCAATTTCTTCTCATCTCTCGACCCATGTTCATCTTTGTATTATTTTTAATTAATGTACGGTTAGCTGAAGCTCCCTCCTTAAATCAATGATTTCCTTTCAATTCTTGTTAAAGATTTTTCATTTTCATAGTTTTGCAGCATGTTGTCCAGAATCAACTAGCAGCACGTTTTCCTTTCATTATCAAATCAGTAAGGAATGGACTCAATGAAGCAAAACAGAACATAGACCCTGCACTGAGAACCTTCAGGCTTAAAGGGCTTTCTGTCTGCTCCAGACATTCATTTGCCAAATACATTGCAAATGAAAACATTGTCTTTTGCCACCTTGCAAGCTACAGGCCAGATCCCCTATTGCTGTAAAGTGTCATAGCTCCATTTTGGATTGTGAGCAAAAAGTCCTGATTTACACCAGCTAAGTATTTGACACTGTACTCTTCCTACTGTCTAGCGAAGGGAATAGCTGTCTGCGAAGCTTCCCTTCAAACAGGAATTTTGGCGTTCTCTGTGTATTTCTAAATGCAAGTTTTCCATACTTTTTTTTCTGACAAATAGTATACTGATATCTATACTCAGCTCTTCAGGGAACATTATATTGAGGATTTCTGTCCGTGCTTCTGTGTGCCACAATGCTTGGTATATCGTAACATTGTTATTAAATAAGTTCTAATCTAAATGTGATTCAATTTACAACAGTCATTAGCAAACTGAAAACAATCCGTAAAACTCCCAAGACTTTCGATTCGTGTTTGCGAACAAATTACAAGAAATAGAGTGATGAGCATACCTAATCTATCAAAGTGGCTGTGCACGCAGCAAGATCTGCAAACTGCACAAACTGGAACTAGACCCAATTAAAGACAAGATCCAACCTTTATGGCTTAAGCCTGTGCTCACTGTGCACATGTGTTATATTAATCCTTTTCTTTCTCCTTTTGTCCAGTTACTCTTCTGTGCATTTTGGTCTAAATTTTCAGAAAATTGCATGCACAGTTCCTACAATTATGCATATAATCAATTAGTTATTTAGGTATACAACTACTGTGACCAGGTAGGTATGCAAATCTCCAAGCAGTTTTTACCACTTTTCCAGTAATTTAGACCTTTGTAATTTATGTGTCCAGTTTCGTTCAAAATGGTAAGTTCCTGGAAATTTTAACTCATTTGAAACATATGTGTAGGTCCATATGAAGTGCTCAAAAGCCTCACAAAGAGAAAGGATAACCTTGTTGTTAAGGCAAGAGAGCACAAAATCTGGTTTGCATTCTGAGTTCTGCCACACATTTCCTGTGTCACCCTGGGCAAGTCATGAACTATAACCTGTTTAAGTGTAGCTGACCTACATGTAACACAGACAGAGCAATCCTCACTTTGCAAGGTTACTGAGAGGTGTTTTTTTGTTAGCCCATATGAAAAACATTGACACGAGCAAGTAGAAGGTGCTACAGAAGCATAAGCTATCATTAATGATATTACATGTAGTCACAGTAACAAATATGATCCATACTCAATTGTAAAACCCTAAGTAAAGGGGCAGATATGGCCATTGAGAACTGAGTGAACAAATGGCAAACAAATGCAAGTAAGGAGATGAGTAAGGGCCTAAGAATAATGGTGAGTATGAGTAGGCATGTGAGTAATTAACCTTTATACTGCAATTTTTACTGTCCTCTTTGGTCTTGTCCTTTCATGTAAGGTTACAATGTCAGAAGACATTTGAGAAGAACTGAGCTAGCTAACATGGCACTGACCACCTCATGGTCTGTTTGATCACCATCGGTTATTCTTCACTAATCAAGGTGATTCTGAAAGTGATATTCATGCCATGTGTTGGTCAAGAGGTGGTGGAAAGCAGTGTGGGAGCAAACCGATTAATGTAGCTGTGTTCAGTTATAGGAATATATGCCCTTTGTTTCCTCATTCATCAGAACAGAACTGTAAAGTCATTTTTGTTGCTGTGACTGCTTTCATCTTTCTAGATAAAATGCAGTTAGGTTTACACATTGCTTCACTAAATGTTTGGGATAAGGCCTTGTGGGAGCTATATAAATCACAACATATTCTGTGAGAATACATCTTCTTTTAAAAATTACTTCATTTTTTAGCTGACCTATATATGACACACTGACATCATTCAGAGTATAGAATAGACTGATGGCCGTATAGGGCCCACATTTATGACCTAATACAGCAAAGTGCTCAGCATCCTCAGATCCAGCTGGGATAAAATGTTACATCTTGGGCCCCATGTAGCAAATTTTCATTTTCATTAACAAAATCTTTCCTGTTGAGAAACAAAACAAAGCCTTTGAAAAAAAAATCCTACAAATTGTATCTCTTTACCTCTGCAAAACACTTTTATGAGTATTTCATGTCTGATACTCCTTGGGATGATTTGAAAATAAGAATTAAAAATGAACATATTGGAATGAATGAAGAAAATTCTGCTATATTAAACTGAAGGGGTTTTGAGCTTCAGAAGGATGTTTGAAAATATGCCCTGATACATACCTCTGAAAGTGACGGTCACCCATCACTTGTAGTGAAACTGTATCTCAGAAAGCAAGTCTACGGATAGTATATTTAATTTCCTACAGAGGACTTTGTACTTCAAATGTAAAATGTTTATGTGTCCACAAATTGAAAAAGTTTGAAAAAGAGTGCTCTACAGAAAGTGCACAGCAGTTTTGGAGAGCATTTTATCTGGAAAACTTAGATGAGGATATCATCAGAAAGAGCTAATTATCAGCAGCATTATATTAATCTCACCAATGATTGTCATTACTCTCCAGCAGTTTGCTTTCTGCCCAAAATGATTTCATGAATGACCTGAGAGGTCATAAACCTAAATGGGCTTTCACATGAACCCTTCTCCATGGCTACTGTTTAGCATAGTTGCTACTCTTAATTTATGATTTGGGCAGTGCAAACCACAGCGCCTCTCGAACATGTCTGGGCTGGGCATTGAGGACTGCAGGGAAAACCACCCCCTCAGACTGCTATTTGCTAGGAATGCTCCTGTGGGTGCCTCCACCTCTGCCAGTGGAAAGGGGCAGTGCAGTCTCCTGGTTCATCACATCCACCTTCAGCATGGCTGTACGCTTTGAAGTAATTGCTTCACACAGGAAAACAACACAGATTCCACTTAACAACATTCAAATAACAAGAATATGAGGGGCCGTTGTGGTGAGCCACTGTGACCTTCAGTAGCGTGTTGGCCTTCAGAAAAAGATATAATCTTGATTTTAAAATTTCCAGTGAGGAAAATTGAACTATAAACTTTGGGAAATTATTTCCATGGCTAATTACATTCAATTAAAAATCTATTAAGATTAGAAGGGAGCTTCACAGGGGTCCTTATCAGCTACAGAGAAAGAGCTCAGATTTACTGTTTTTTAAATGTGAATCACCATCTGTGTTATGCGGTATTTCTTTTATCACCAGTTGCAACACAGAAACATACTGACTATAAAAGTCTGGTCAGCAGAATGATCATGATTTCTTTCCAGGTCTTGTGAAGTGTTTATTAAATGTATTAAACATAAACTGAAAATTTGAGATAATCGTTATGTGCAGTGGGAGTAGTTTCACACTTTAGCTGGTCTTAATAACATCTAAACTACAGTTGGTGGGAAAAAAAAGGCCCTTCTATAACATGATTCATTTGATCTTAGACATACGCCTAACTTACACTTAGGCAGATGAATCATATTTATAGTATGTGTGGCAGTTAAGAAAATTTGGGCCATGGCCCTAGTTCTGAGCAAGTAAGAGAAGGCCAGATGAAAAAGTTTTACTTACTGGAAAATGAGCTGCAAGACAATAGGGTGGAGGGAGTGAATCTTCAGCTCAGATCCATGGTGCTATAATGGCAAGTTACCCCTGCAGGTGCCAGGCCCTGGAGTGCTGCAGAGAAATTCCCTAAGGCTACGACAACATTAGTAAGTACTGAGTGCAGAAAGGAATAGATTTGGCCAGCGAAACAAATGGAGTTCAGATTCCAGCGTCCACATTTTCTACACTTTAGGGGTTTTACTCTGGGCTAACTGTAGTCTGGTCCCACGGACTGCATGTAAGATCCACTCTTGGATCTTCTGATTTCAATTAATCTAAAAGGAATGGAGTCCATGTGCTCTGAGATTGCTCTGTGATGTGAACCAAAGCCCGGCAAGGGAACAACAGGGAGACTCACTTCATAAGCATTCTCTAGATCTGCACTACAGCGTTCATGCAACATCCAAAGTGTCTTTTCTTTGTGGCAATAAAGTATGTGGATCTGTGCTCAACACTTGATGCTAGATCTCTGTTAGTGGTCGTTATCTTCTCCGCTCTAGTCCATAGCCTGCTAGAGACATTCAGTCACACATTCCCAGAGCCAAACCAAACAGTCTGCTCCTTTTTCTATCTCTAGATGTTTTGCTGACTCCTGTCAAATATAGCTAGTATGTTCAGAACCGCAGTGTGAACTGATTTTTGGATAAAAGTGCCCAAGGAGCTAGAATAATATCCAGTACCTGCTAGTGAGGAGTCTGCCTGAGTTTCAAGCTATGCTTTAGCTATCACACTCTGAGCAGGCCTTTAACTGTCTGTGTTTCGCCCTAACCTGAATCCGTGATCCCTTAAAGATCAGATTGGCTTGGTTGAACTCAAGTGTCCAGCAGATGTAGGCACTGCAATCCTTTCTCTTTCTTCATACAGATTCTCTACTTTAGCACAGCAGAAATACCTGGTTCCTTCTCTGCTTGGCTTTGTGTGACCCTACAGGCTTTATTAGACTTTGTCACTTTTCAGTTTGATCTTGAATAGAATTTCTTCCAACACTAATGTAGACAACTCTGCAAGTGTTGACATTAAGAGGAACAAAGTTCTTTAAATTGCAAGTTCCTTAGAGGAGAGATCCTTCTTTCATTTTTCTCTAAGTGCTGTGCTCACCTACAGGCTCAACCTAACTAATAATAATAATAATTAATAATAATAAAAATAAAATAATAATAATAATAATATCATAAAAAGGTGGAAACTTAAACAAAAGATCAACAGCTTTTATCAATGTGTGGGGTCATGTCTAGAATGTAGAGAGATCATTTCATTTGTAGAAGACTTAGTAATTGAAGGAGGAAAATTATCTACCCCTTCTCCACCTTCCAAAGAAATTACCTAATAATTTCCAATCTAGATGAATTTTAAAAGAATTTGGTCTTGACTGAGTCATCATCTCAAAGCAAGGAAAAGTATTTTGCTATTTAATTTAAATTTTCACAAGTTGTCTAATGTCAACTGAAATTCATGCTGTACCTCAACTAACATATGCTTCTTAAATTTTCTCTCCTTTTGCTATACATCTAATAAAATAAATAGACAAAATTAATAACTTGTTGTACTTCTAACCCAAGTGCCTTAAGAAGCTGAATTCAATTTCCAGACAGGGAAGCTGAGGCAGAGGGAGCTCTAGGGCTTTGTCGGAGATCACACAGCAAGCCAGCTACTGACCTAGGAATAAAATCCAGGCGTGCTGTTTAATTTCTACATGCAGTCCACTAACCAACACTACCATCCCAATCTCTCTGCAGCTATATCTAATTTCTAAAGGTGTTGGAAAAGTTTCATTTTTGTGCAAGATTTCAAAGGAAAGAAGGTTGTCTTACTTGAAGCTATTGAATTTTAAAATGTTGTATTATTTTGCTTCTAAGTGTGTGAAAATGTTTATCCCACTTGTCAGTTTCTCTCACAGAAATGATACTTTGATAAACCTCAGTGCTTACGGTCTCTGCTGTTAAAAGATCAGATTCTTGAAAAAAGTGAAGAATGTGATTTAGATGTCAAAAATGTCCACCTGTTTATATGACAAATACAACCAAGGGAGATTTTCTTCCTGTATTCTCTGTTGATGCTTTTTAAACGTTAGTGGTGGAGCAGCAAGTATTTGTTAACATCTCTAAAGAATGGTTTGTTGGTGTATAGATGCAGAAGTAGCGTTCAGAGTATTTGTCGGACCTGAGTAGGAAGGGGCTGTTCCGTTTTAGGCAAGGCCTAGCTACAAAGAAGCGATAACAGAGACGCCATTGACCGACAGGGATACATGCAGAAGCCACAAAGATTTGTCTCCAGACAGATCACAAGAACCAGAATTCCTTCACACATAGAAAGAAACAATTGCTGAGCACTTGAAGGAAATGTACGGAGTTGAGATTCAGTAGTGTAAACCAAGAACCTTTTTGTTGATACAGAAAAAAATATGCCTGTTGGAAGTCTTCACATACGTAGATGTCAAGGGTTTCTTTTTAGTAGAATTAAGTAAAAGCTTTCTTTGCTCCTCCTCCCACAAAATGCCTTGGGAACTTTCTGCAGATCCCAACTGTCAGGTTTTTGCCTTTTTCGCTCAGTCTAAAATACATTTATATTTTTCTCCTCGCCAATTAGATAATCTTTATTTTTCATTCATCTCAGGCCTAGCTGCATCACTTTGACCTCTTTGTGAGGCCTGGGTAAATCCTGAAGATGCTGGGCCACAATTCTTAAGAAGGAAACTTCAAGTTCTTTCCGCTTCACTTCCCCTTCACATGTCTGAGGCAGTTAACGTTGCTGCCCCATAGTCTGCGTGGCAGGAGCTGTGTGCTAGCTGTGGCACCTATTGTCTGCATTTTTCCTCTCGTTAGTCTCCTTGACCTTTTATTGTCTTACTCCTGCAGTGTCAGGTCAGACTTAGTGTAGGTCTCCCTTCACTAAGGACCCCTTTCCTTTCGTGGATCACTAAGCAGGACAATTGCTCTATCCATCTTTTCAGGGTCTATTGTCGAGCCCCCCCTGAGCTGAGAAAGGTTTGATTCACTGGGGAACCATTTTGGTCAAAGGGAAGCCTGACTATGTGTCCTTTTAGGAACTCTGTCTTAATCACTGACTTTTTTATCTGGGATATGAAGAGGATTCAGGAGATCAAAAGGTTTGGGAGTACATGGGTTTGACCACATTTTTCCTAGAAATAATGGGAAACCTCCACTGAAAAATGAGCTCCGTTACAATGGGCAAACAAGAAGGAAAGCCACATAGTGTTCCCAGAGCATTCTGAATCATCAGACCTTCAATAGCTTCTATAGAGAGGGGAAAAAGTAAACAGAAATGTAAATGGAATGTAATAATTAATGGACCTAAAGAAACAGACTCATTTTATTTGCGCATAATTGTTGCCTTTAAAAAAAAAGATAAATCAAAAGACATCAACAGAGCAGATGGAGAAAGATGAAGACTGGAAGTTCAATGTGGCTGACCATGCAATGGACATGTATGTGGTTACTCAGAATTAGTTGCTCGTCACCTTTACAAGTGATTATACCTCTGAAGGCCCCATGTTGTTCCCAGCACCATGAAAAGTTATTGCAGTCTTGCTGGAGCACCACAGTGGAACTGTTGGTTTTGAAGGCCCTGACATTGTCACTAGATATATGTTCAGCCACATACCGTGCTATGCAAAATGGTACAAAAGCTACATGCTAATGCCTTAAAGACTTCTTCTTCCATGGAAACCCTGAGCATTGTTTATAATTATGAGGCCTTATATAGGACAGCCAAGAAATTTCAGTTCACTGTATTTCCAAGGAGGTTAACCAGCAGCTATGATTCCCATTCAGGCAATTTCTTGAAATACAGCTGCAGGTGCCTCTTTAGGTGCACAAATTTCAAAATGTTTGGTTCAGGGCACTTCAGGACGAATGCAAATGCCCTCTTTCCTGTAATCTAGCTAAAATCCTTTTACCTACTGTTATGGCAAAGTGCTTTTTAAAATAAACCTTTTAGTTTTCCTTCAGCTAGGCTTTACCTCTGCACAGTCAACTCAAGCCTTTTCAAAAAGCACAGCTGAATGTAGCTGTGTAAGGATAAAAGAGAGGAAAGAGACTGGTTTAGGTAAGGGATGCAAGCAAAGGGAGGAACTTGAAGAGAAAGACTTGGAGTGCTGGACTTGCTGTTCCTGAGATCACTGAGAAGAAACAAAAACTGTCAGCAGAAGCCAATGCCTCAACTTTTTCCTTTAACCTAGGCAAAATAGAGAGGGAGCCAGGCTGTTTTGCCACTTTTCCTAGGCAACTGCTCATATTTTCTTTGCCTTTCCTTACTTCTTTATTCTTTTAACAAGGATAATTACAGATTCTGCTTTGGAAAGCATTCCTATTTAGGCTAAAGTTTGTATTTAAACTTCAGTATATGCTTAGGTCTTTTCCTGAATCAAAGAAAAGGACTCAGCTGGAGATAATGAGCACCTATGCCTAGGCTTTTGGGTAAGGAGCTACAGCTGGCTTCAAGCAAGGTCAGACTTTCAGATTAAACTTTTCATCCCCAATAGGAAAGGGTGAAAAAAAAGCCTATTGGAAAACCAGAAAGCTCAGGTTAAAAAAAATAAAATGGAAGTCTTCCAAACCAGGAATGACACAAAGTGGCACCATCAAGATCTCTGAAACAGTTCACGTGGACATAAGCATCTGCAGAATTGAATAAAATGTAAACCATTACTATTTCCTGTAGTGAGATTTCTGAACCTGATATTTCTTGGTTGCAGAACAGACATAATCCTTTTTTTATTTACACTAAGTACAACTGGGAGAATTCTTTTTGGTTTACTGGTATATATTGTCACTGAAGGGACAAAAATACCTACAGTAACTTTTGTGCCACCATAATTTGCTCCTGTTATTTGATTTCCCAAGATCAACTGATCACTTAACATCAGCAGTGTCAATATCTGTCAACATTACCAGGCAGAGTTGTCCAGGATATTAAACATGCTGCATTTACATATAAGAGGAAGGGGAAGAGTGATCTAGGCATTTCCTGGAGTACAGAAACACCTAAACTGTGTTTCAGTTGAATTGTGAGTAAACTGTTGACTAAGTTCTGCTTCAGAAGAATCTTTAGTCCTGATCCTTAATGATACTAACTGTTGATTTTCTATGAATGAGTTCCAAACATATGAGGAAAAAATGTAATGAGTGAATGCAAACAGAAGTATCTCTGCAGGCCTAGTGGAATCAGTACAGCTGCGGTTTAAGAATTCTCAAAGGCAGAGAGCAAATACTGTGGAATATATTTCAACTGTATCAGGGAAGCCCTTTGCATAACAGAAGTGTGATCCCATGCAGTTCAGCTCTTTTGGAAAACTTTGAGTTTTGTGTACCATTTAAGCTTGACAAAGGGAGTTTTGCTGAATTGGTCTAAGGACCTAACCATGACAGATTCTGAGTAAGCAGAAATCCTACCAACTTTCACCTAACACTCTATTATAGATGGTATTTTCTCTCTACCCCTTTTTGATGGTTGTAAGGCAGGGATCTGATTCAGAGGTTGTAATTGTGATGTGTTTTACATGGTAAAAAAAGGTAGGTCAAAAAGGAGCCTGGAGGAAATATCTTTCACAAGAGAGAGGAACTATTTTTTTTAACTCGTGATTAACATGAAGGCTATGGATAGAAGTCTCCTTCTAAACCCCTCTAGGATGTTTGCTATGAATCTCTAAGGTTACTCTTTCAACTGATCTGCTAGCAGAGTGTTTTGTGTGAGGGCTTCCTAGTCATCTTTGGGCAAAACCAGCTAAATTACTTCAGTCTGATCCTGCATTAAATGGCAGCTGCCCCTTTAACAACCACAGGTAAATTATGTCTACGCCTTTTAAAAGTCCCATGCATCTTGTGTTTCCTGCATTTTCATAGGAGATTCCATATTTCTTACTATTCTGTGAGTCTCTCAGAGCATAGCTAGGTTAAGCTGCCGTACTTCTTACTCGTAAAAGCAGCAAGTTGTCCTAGGTATCCTCACAGCCTAGTCTCTCTTGAGACTTTGGTAAAATCACTTATGGACCTCAGTTGAAATTAATTCTCCAAGCCCTGGCTCAGACTGAGATTTTAACTTAGCACAGCTGATTTATCTCACATAAATTGGGGAATGCTCTTACTGCCTTCTCTTTCAATAGAGTGGTGGGGACAGTAAGTCCAGCAAAGTAATGGTAACAGGAGGTAGATCCTCTCTTTCATTAGCCTACCTGGATCAGGAAGAGGATGATTCAGTATTCATACCCTAAATTCCTCTTGAAATGAGCAGTCCTGTTCTCCACACAGGACTAGTGGCTCTGCTGTGCATTTAAGTAAAAAGTAATATGGTTGGTTGTATTGTTTAGGGGTCTAAGAACTATGATATGATTGAGGTAGAACATAGATTGCTAATTATTCCTTATGAGCATGCGCATTTACTGCTTGCTGTCTTTTGTTAATCTCCATGTATTGCTTCATACTAATACCTTCTGTAGTAAAATGTAGCCCATCCAGGTGGGTGAAATGACTGTGTGTTCTTAGACTACATTGTGGATGTTGTATTCAACCCTGTAATCATCTAATTTTCAGACACCAAGTAAGCACGAAGCTGTATTAAATCTCCTTTTGTAATAGCTTGATCAGAGGCAGGTTAAAGTGGAGGGAAAGATTCCCATTAACTTCAGTAGTCTGTGAATCAAACTCTTGCTATATATAGACATATAGAAGGGCCCTGAAAACAAAGTTTTATTTTTTAATGTATTGTTTCATTTATTGAATAGCAGGGCTTACTGCCCAGTGTTATGGTAGTTCACAATGACTTCTTCCCACCCGTTCTCCTTCTCCTCCTTCCATTAATCAATGATGGGTTGAATCCAAATGTTTTGGATGTTCAGTCTGGTTTTGATGTGACAGTGCATAAAAATATCTAGAAAGTAGTTACTAGGGTGCTTGGTGTGGCTGTGTGTGTCCTGGGGAAACTTTCCCCCTCTTCTCCAAGAGCAGCAGCACGTTTTTTGGGGAGGTTAGCAGCTCTATGAGGTCCTCTTTGAGGCAGGCTCTGCTCCCTCCACCCCAGTGGTGCATCCATCATTTTTGGTTTTCCATTCCAAAATGTTTTTAACAGAAGTCACTTCCTTGCTGCATGTTACTTTTGTAATTGGCTTTGTTAATTCATGAACCAGGTCCATATCTGGTGTAAATCAGTATCATCCTGCTGGTCTCAGTGGAGCTACAAAATTTTGTATCCGTGGAAGATCTTGTCCATCAACTTTGTAAGGGAAGAAACATGCAGTTTTGGAGTGAAAAAGGGTTAATGTGTTTTATGAAGAGATGTTAGCAGCAACAGCAAATGGGAAATCCCACCTAAGCAGTGAGGTGTTTAAGTTCACAGATAGTAACTTCTCAGTTCAGCATCACGAGATAATTGTGGATGAAGTTTTACTCTGATAACCCTTGTATTGTCCATTTATGGATGTTTGAAAGGGATGCAGAGCAAAAAAGGACTGGGATGCTGATTCTGTATAAAAGAGTTCAGTTAGTATCATCTTAAAATAATCCTTTATAAATGTATCCTTTGCACTCTTACTTCCATATGTAACTGACCACCCCAAGGACCCTTTGAATGTAGTTGCTCAAAGTTTATTCAAGGATGCATTTGGTTAGATTTACGGTATTTTTCACTTGTTGGCCAAAAGTGACATAAGGGGTTTCAATGTGCAGCTTTTAACGCGGTGGCACTGCCTTCAATTTAGCATAAGTGATTATATATGTTTGACTGTCAAATCACTCTATGTAGCTTTTGTGGTTGGGGGCTTGTTTTATCAAAGAATTCTGCTGAACCTCTTCCAAACCAGAACTCCCATGTGTATAATTATATTGTATTTTCATTACATAAACTTTATTTTTAAGACTGAAAACATATGAAATGATTATGGGAATGTGCATTCTGTGCAACACCACCACATACTTGTGGCAAGAGAAGTTTATAACATAAACCAAACGTTGTTATTAATATACAGGTACAAGATACATCCATGTGACCCCTAACCCTACAGGATTCAGGGGTCTGAAAATACATGCAGTTGCACTTCAGATTGCTGTCAATGTCGTCTTTGCACAAAACGTACAGCAACCTTTCTTTTGCATTAAATATTACCCACTTGATACTGCATGGAAGTAGATGCCAACTATTCAAAGCTTACAACTGAACAGTACTTGTATAACTAAGTGAGGTGCTTCCGAAGTCTTTTTTCAAAGTGCAACTTCAACAAATTGTATGGTTTTTCTTTTTTTTTTTTTTAAATATATTTGATAGGTATACATATAGCTCTGTTAGAGAGCCATTTTATCTTAGGGCAACTATTCTGGTGTTTTACCCTAAAATTTTATACTGTGATTATGTTCTTAATGTACTTTCATTGTTTTCTATCACAAACCAATGAGGATCTATCTCTGATTTAAAGAGGTGCCACAGAGAGCAACATTTTAAGGTCAGGATATCTGCAATAGAATGTTGTTTAAGTTAGGATCCAAGACTATATCAAAGACCAAGGCATGGCCAGGAGGATAAATAGGGGAAGTTCCGAGTAATCTGTCATCACTGTCTGCAGTGCATATTCATTCATGGATTTTCATCTGCATAACCAGGTTGTGAAGTTTTATCCCTATGTCATAAATGGAGAACTGAAGCATCATGTAGATTAAGTGGCTTACTCAAGAACATGGGCATATTAAGCATGTCCCTATAATTTAGCAGTTGAATTCAGTTCTCCTTTTGCACCCTTATTCAGTTGCTCTAAATAGTAAGTCATCCTTTTTTTCAGATGTCTTTGCTGGCCTCCTGTGTAATATAGAATTTTTCTTTGTCTCAGGAACTTTTGCATGACTAACAGTGATTCTTTAAAAAACAATCCTTAAAAGAAGTAAAGACTCTAAAGGGTATTTGGTAAAAGCAAACCATATACATATATACGTTTACAAACACAGAGATCTAGAGAAGACATCCATCATCAGAGCAATCTATGAGTCATCTAAGATAAATACTAACTCTTTCAAGGCAGTTCTATACAATAGATCAACAAACAATATCTTCAGTTTGTGGGGAGGAATTTAGACCCAGTCGTTTACAGGCTGAAAAACAGGTCAAGGAATAATGATGATAACTTGCCTTATCGTGAAGCAGTGTGTATGTGACTATTGTCATCCATAAACTACTGACAAGTACACTCTCTTGGGCTCTGATTCTTCTCTCAGGGGTGACAGCCCAGAAGTCACTGATGTTAGAAAGCTGTAAACCAGAGTGGAAAATCAGCACCATGGTTAAATAACTTTTGTAATTTTGCATAGCTTATAAGTTAATATACAACAAAGTTTAAAAGGACAATAAATGCAGAAAAATGCCTGAGTCAAATGATCACAGGACTTCTTAGTCATGAAGGAAATCATCCGAAGACAGTTCTGCAGACTCAAAGTTGCAAATTCCTGCGCAGCAGTCTGAAAGTCCCAAGCCTGAGTCACTTGGAGCTCTCGATCAGAGAGAGTTTGGAAGCTGATGAATCACTCTTGAGCAGCATGTATGTTTTTATAATCTCCACTTTAAGGAATGTCCATTCAACATCTAAGCTAATGACCATTGGATAAGGGTGCAGATGGAATGCAGTTTCCACATTTGGAAACACTGTGATGAATCTGCTCTTTAAGTGTGTTTATGTTTGAGGGACTTCACATGCAGGCTGTCTCCTCAATGGCATGTTAAACTCTGCTCTCCAAAGAGAAGAGTGCAAGAGACAAGGCAGTGGGAGGAGGAGAAGAATCCAAAAAAATAGAAAACTTGCATAATACATTTCTTTAAAAGCATTGAAATTAAATTTGCAAAGTTTGAGGTACATTTTTCCTTTAAAGGAATAATAGTAAACCACAATAATCCATCCAAATCACCACAAATGGTTAAATGTTGAGGGGCCTGGATTTGCAAAGTAACACATGTATTCCAGTATCTCTGCAATGAATTCAGCTTGCCAGCCCATCAAATGTTTAAATAGTGAAATCTTTCAAAGTGTTTGCAAAGAATTTGTGGGTTTTCAAGGCTTTACTAATTTTGCATGCCTGCCTTCCTTCAGTATCTCCATGTCCACACTGATATATTCTGTCGCCAACACTGCTGTCAGCAGTGTTGAAATTTGTCTTTCACAGTCTTAGCAATAATTTTTGGTGTAAGGGAAGAGTTTGCAAGCATACTATAAATCAGCATGGCATTTAGACCTAGCTCCCGTAACGTGTGTGTTTCATTGAAGACCACTGGCTTCACATTAGGTATTCTGCAGTTTCTTACAGTGTAGAGCAGAGACTAGAGCTAGAGGCTTATTAATTACTTTGAAGACAACAAAGGATCATCCTCGGCTCTTCTCCTAAACTCATGTAAGCAACTTCCCCACCCTCAGAATAATCCCCAAACTACCTTTTCCCCCTCCTTTTACTTATGTATTCCTCTGCACTTCCTGATTTTGGCAGGCATATTTCAGAAATAGCTATTACAATGATGTTTCCACTCCGAAAGAGGAAATACTGGGTGGGAGGAGTATGAAAGGAACAGAGGAAGCAAAGCTGTTTTCATACCATCTCAGGCTGAACTTTAACAGCAAATAGCTGGAAATACATCTGGGCAAAGTATTCTATTGAGCCATCGAAGCCCCATCATTGTACAGCACAAGGCCAAAACTGAATATATGCATAAACTGAAGTGTGTGGCTTCTTGCATCATTCAGCACAGCTGATGCTGACAGGCAGCTCTAAACTGTTGAACAAACTGAATGAATCAAGGTCAGGATAGAGTCAGCAGCAAGCTTCTCTCCCTCCGCGATTCACTGATACATGAAAGGTACTGACTGGATGGCTCTTTAGTGTGGCTTTGTGTGTAGCAGTCATACAGTAGAAGCTGCTCTGTCACATGTTTGTCAGCAATCCAAGATTTTAATTCTGAACTTTTCCACGAAACCAATAGCTATATGTTCTGGCTCTGGCCCGCTCTAGTGCTTGGCCAGGGCTATGGGAATTAAATGTCAAAGCAGCCTGTCTATGAATTGAGATTGCTTTCATGCGTCTCCACCTGCTGGCTGGCATTTCACTAATTGCAATAGCCCGTAGAGATGATAGTGTGCCTTTTGAAGTAAAGAGCTTACACGGAAAATGTAACTCAGTTTTAAAAGAAGATGAGCAAGTGAGCATTATAGGAGAGATTATTTTGTAACTCACTAAAGAGAACATCACAGGTAACAAACAGCTCAAAGGCCACTGAGATTTTCAAGTCAAGCTTTTGAACTTCTGAAGCCTCAACTGAGAAGATAAGTAGTAAGAAAGATTTTGGGAAGGAAAATATGAGAAGTGTGAAAGCATGATTACTTTATTTCACTACCAAAACCAGATGCTAATAATGTTAACGTGCCTCTCTCTGACACAGTGAAAGAAGCAAATTGTTTATTAATATCTGGAAGCATAAGCATTCTGGGGCCCGCAGCTTAGTTTCTGTGTGGTTAAGAAAGCAGTCACTTAGCAAATGCAGGCAGGCAGCTGTTTCAAATGGAAAGGAATAGAAATGATTAATGACTTTTATGCTATAAAGAAATGAACCCACAGGATTTCTTTCTTCTACTGTGCTGTCCCACTTGGCCATTTCTGTCATGTGCCCTGGGACGTTCTTTGGAAGTTTTCAGTGGGCTGTCTTGAACTACTCTTTAGAAACTTAGTGGGCCCGATCTGGAGCCAGACAGTTGCTGGCTGTGGATTTGATCCATTTGTACACACATTCACAAACTCAGAGCACAGATTATCAACACTTGATATTCCATGAACTTTGTACTATATCAGCAACAGTATATCTCACTCTAAGATACTGCAGCGGCTATGTTATACAGTGTAGAAGGCAAGGGATGTTCTCACGAACTGAAACATTACAAGGAATGAACCCTTCCTCTGTTAGTAATGTCAGATATCGATACTGATGATTGCTATTTTACCATCGTCTGCCCTTCCAGCAATGGCTTGTTTTAGCCAGGCCAGACTGCTAAGTCTATCATCCGTTTCTTGTGTATGATTTCATTTAGCTTCTTAGGTTTTCTTTACCTAGCATCGGAAGGGGGAAAAGGTTAAAAAGAGGACGAGGAAGAGGAATATAGAGGAAAGAAAAAAGAAAGCTACACAAAACAAAATATTTTTACTGAATTGTTCACATTCTTCATACAGCAAGTTTTGTTAAAGTAGTATTTACCAGGGAGAATCAAATTATGCTCTGATTTGACTTTATGGAATTATTTTGAATTTACTTCTGTACTAATGTGTACATAACTTAATCCACTAAACGTTCCTTCTCTGTATGTTGGATTGTGTGTTCAGAACTGCCAAAGCATGAAATATGAGTGTTTGCTCTTCCAAAGTATTCTTCCCTTTCAGAAGTGGCATTCCATATTGGAAAGCATTGGGAACAGGATAGTAATTACAGACAGTGCTAAAGGTGCCCACTGTATATCTGTAAAATTAAGCACATTTAAGCACATTTATTACATACCTATACAGTTACCATTCTTGGCAGTTCAGCATACTCGGTTATTGTTAACACTAGAAATCTGACTAAATTAGCTAGCTCTGTGAACTCAAAACCACCAAGTAATTTAGAAGCTGTATGAGTTTAATACGTCCTGAATGTGTCTAATACCTTGGCTAAACACAGGCATTCATCAAAAAAGAGTTCTCATAGATTACTTTAAGACACAGCAGGATAGGAAGATGATATTTCCTTGTCTGCAAGTATATCGCTCTCAAGTCATCATTTCAACACAGGAAGTTATCAGCTACCTGGGGCAACAATGTGCACTTGAACACAATTAGCCTGCTGTCTAATGATATTTAAGAACTAGCCACATAAGGATTTCTTACAAAGTTGTCAAAAAGGCTTAACTAATAATATTTTTAACTAAGCCTGTTTAAAATACCTAATAAACGGATATAAAATAAAAGCAATTTTTGCACATTTGAACTGCATGCTTCATTTACATCACTTATTTCTAGTCTAGGAATAAAGATGAGCTCAAATGAATGGTGTTTCTCTTCCTGTATCTCTCTGTAGATCTCTGTTAGGTACTCAGGTAAATTAGTACTGATGCTGTTCAAAGCTCACAGTATAAAGATGAGCTTTATATATGTCAGTACACAAAATCACACATGGAGGAATAAGTTCAGATCTGTGTTCAGTCTGCTTTACTGAAAACAAAAGTTGGTCCAATAGCCTGAATCATCTTGCACAGGCTATTTAACTCAAGCAGGAAGTGCAAGTACATATATGTGTATAAATATATATATTTTTTTTTTTCTGTGCTACTGAACATCAGGTGAGGGCCAGATCTATTTTCTGCAGTAGATTTTTTTTTTTTAGCTCTGATTTTATCATTGCAAACTACTTCCTGAAAACCTCTCCCTGGTGATCCTAGAGGGCATAGGAGTAAGTATTGATGTTTTGTTGCTACCTGGACCATCTAGGTGATGTGTCTATGGATGAACTACTTCATCTCTGTTTTCCTGACCCCTTTTATCTTTCAGGTCAGTGCATCACCTAAGTATTTGGCTCTGCTCTCAGTCAACATATCTTTTTTTACTGTCATACTATAAAGTCTTAAAAAAGAGTACTCAATGGAAGGTGCCTCTGTATTGTAGTGCTATATTTCAGCTCTGCTGCCCATCCATGAAGGAGCATAAGACCAAATGCTGTGAATTTTGTATTTTTTTTTATAAAGTGTTTTAATGCTGAGCAGCATGTGAGGTAGGTGAACAGTTATTTGCATCATTTACAAATAGATCATAGGTCAATAGATCAGTTGTGTAAATAATTCAAGTTGAAGGTTTACTTCTCAGAATAATTTTCCTTGTTTTCGGGAAAGTCTTCTGGTGTTCTCAGGCCTTAGAATTGTGCTACCAGTGAAGAAACAATGATTATGAAAATTTCACCACCAATACTCTTACTAGTGTTACTGTTTTGGCAAGAGAGTTATTGCCTGCAAGTCCTTTGCCAGTCTGACAGTATGACAAACTATTACTATGGAAAGTAAAGTCAGTGAGAAAGTCATTGTCTGAGAGGTATTTCAGAAGTGTCTGGTGAACTGTACAGTAGCCTGATAGTGACTATATCTTCCTGTATGAGAGACTATAAAAATTAAACAGAAAAATCAGCATGACATAACAGTGTCTGCAGAGAAAGCAGTATCAATTTGTCCAGTAGTTAGTGCATTGTTCTGATAGTAATTAAAATATGCCTGACAAGTGTATACCTCTGCAAAATCAATGGAAAGCCAGTATATGCAGGTGGCTATGAAGTGAAACCCAACATGGGGCTAGACTGATCCCTTTCTCGTTTGGGCAACCAAGCAGTAAAAGGAAGCAAGAACCTCTTTCCCAGGTTAGTGACGCCCCTGGTTCTGGCACAGACCCTTATCCCTCTCCTTTTTATTCTGCAAGCTGCAGCTGGTAACACAAGGGGAGAAGTAAGCTTTAGTCTGGCAGTGCAAATACTGAAGTAACTTACTTCCCCCGATGGAACAAGGAGGAACCATGGAAGGAATTGCAGCTCTCTGAGTCATACTTCCTCCTTGGAGTTTCTCTTGGAGTAGTGCAGCTTTGCACCATGCCTTAGGCTGACACTAGAGTTAAGCTAGGCTATCTCCTTATCCGCAAAGTGATAAAGAGGGAGAGAGAAAGAGAAGGAAAGACAGTGAGGCAGTGGATTATCATAACCCCACATCTCCTGATTTCAGCTCTATATATAGCCAAACAAGTAAAAATCTGTTTTTGGAAACAGTACAACTATTTAGCTCCCAACCCCTTCAAACATCATACATGAAAAAAATAACAACCAGTCCTCTCCTGACCAAGATACTGTATGTGGAACCATGTTAAGCACATTCTGATCTCCAGCCAGAAAGCAAAAAATTCCCAACTGCCACACCTATCCAGGGTGTGACTAGAGACTATCAACTAGTTTATATTTGCACTTTGATATACAGCACATGCTTATGGTGTATCCTATGGTGTATCCTTGGAAAAAAATAGCAACAAGTTTCAACACAAATTCTGCTAGATTAGAAGGCCAGAATAAATAAGAGCCAATGAATTGTAGAATGACTTGAGGTAGAGTATAAGATCTCATCTTAAAAAATAACACGAAGGCAGTACATTGCAGATGAAACACATAATGAAAAAACATTCCAAGCTTCTCATTTGAGAAATGATTACAAATAAAATAGGCTTGGGCATGCCAAGTGTAAAATCTTTGATATGGAAATGCAGTAATGGTTAAATGAGATGGGCTGAAAATCTATTTATCAACAGTCTGTAATACCTAGTTGGATCATTCTATGAGGAAAGCAAATAAGGAGTAGTAGGAGAGCATTCTGGCATGGTTAAAAAGCTTACATACCTCCTGCTTTTGTACCTCCAGATATATCTCTTCACCTTAACTAGAGATTTTTAGAAGTTGCTTGGCATGCTCTTGGTATGGAAACATATGTTGAGACCTAGATTTTCAAGAATAATCTAGTATGCTTTAAAGGGACCTGATTTTTAGAAAGTGAAAATGAGTCCTCTGGCATCAGGCCCTCATTACGCATCTTGGACTGATATCCCCAGAGGCGCCGCTGCTTGTTTCTGAAAATGCCTCAGCCTGGGCTACCAGTGAATGTGAGGGTGCTCCATAAGATATGTATTCATGAAAATGCTGCTGTGAAAAAGACCGCCAAATTGTGCTCTATGTGACATTGTACAACTTCAATGAGCTCTGCACATCTAACTGAATATAGAATTTGGCCCATTACTGTTCCCTCCGATTCATTTTCTTTCTTATTCACACTAGTCTTCTATTACATTATTGCCAATGGGCATGTAAGTCATTACTGCACCCTACATGTGAGTTATAAATGCAAGTGCCATGGAAATTAAACTCCTTGACCTGCTCACATTTTTCTCTTTGATGTCAGTCTGAATAGGCATTTTTGACTGGAACATAGTTTTAATTTTGAGAGCTGGCAAGACAACCACAACCTTTTCTGCAAGGAAGTTCTCCGAAGAATTCTTTGTTGTTCTTCCCGAATTACTTTCCTGAAGAAAGAGTGTCAGCAAGTAGCATTACAGAAGGCAGAGTATCCCAAATCACATTTTCCCTGTACTCAAATGCAGGAGACTGAAAAACAGCTGCAGTGTTCCTGTTCATACCAGTAAATACCCAGTCCTGAATATATCGATTGGAGTAAGTGGTAAAATTTCCATTAGTCTGACCTGCAGATGAAAATGGAAAACCTATTTCATACATCACTTCTGCCTTAGCAGTCAAGCATTCCTCTGGATACATAGGATAAGTTCAATTTTCTACCTTGGACACATGAGTACAACAGCTATGTACTAAGGATTTCTCTCCACAGTTGCAATCTGAATTTGGAGACGTTGTGGCTGTGCCTAACTATGGGACGGTTGCACGCTACGCGTCTGTGTCTCGGTTGTCCAGAGAGGAAAATGTGCTGGGATACACCATGGTTCTGGGGCATGAGCACCTTCTTCCAAGGGAACCTGGGGGAAGGAGGGAGCAGGCAATCGAAGAGAACACCCCTAGTCCTGCCCTGGAGTCAGGACCCAGACCCGAGAGCTGCAAAGGTCTCCAGGGAGCTACAGTTCAGATTTGCTTCACGCTGCGGCATGGCATGGGGC
This sequence comes from Struthio camelus, assembly GCF_040807025.1. Taxonomy (NCBI): domain Eukaryota; kingdom Metazoa; phylum Chordata; class Aves; order Struthioniformes; family Struthionidae; genus Struthio; species Struthio camelus. Next base: position 32,610,993 of record NC_090946.1, read on the forward strand.
AAAAAGGCAAGACTGTAAGTCAGTAGGTTCTGTTGTTTCAGAGACTTGGGGTTCCCACTGGCAAAAGGCTAGGTAAATTGCAAAAGATCCTGGACCAATATTAAATTGCCATTTGAAATCACACGATGTTTTGCTGAAACACTGTAGAGACGTCTGTTTGGAGGTGTACAATTTCCCATCTCACTGTTGCTGACCTGTTTAAAATAATAAAAACAGAAAGCTTTCCAAGATGGATGACACTGGGGCCGGGGATCAAAACCTCACTTGTGTTTCTAAAGGCACTTTCCATGCTTTTAAACCTGGTTCTTGCATTCATCAAACACAGAGGACTCTTTTTTTTCATGCTCTCAGCCAGGAGACTTCAAAAAAGGAGATGTCTAGGCCATCTATTATGCTGCTAGTCTTTTTCTTCATTTTACACTATGATTCTTAAAGCTGCAGGGTTTCAGGTAAATAAATATTCCAGAGCTACAAAATAAGCATGGATCCAAATTATACATCCATGCTATTTAAAGAAAGATTTTGTTTCAGGCCATGTGACTGTCTGGGAGAAATTGTTGTTTTATACACTGTTCTGTAATTTGTCAATTAGGCCTTTCCTAGAACTTTCAGTCTGGCAAAGAGGCAGAAAATAATTTTATGGCCAGGAAGATGGCACACATGTTGACTTGTTGGAGTTCCAGGTGGAAAAGTAAATTTTCATTACTGAATCATTACGAGTAACTCCATAGTTAAGATTATAAGAAGAACAGACTATTTATTTAAAGCCAAATCTTAAAACCTTTTCAAATCCACAAGTATAATTGACTGACTACAGAATGAATCTACTAATTCGTGGCCTGGAACACAAATTTGAGGTGGTTTGGTAAAGATGATTCAAAAGTACTCTTCCTGTCTCATGATTTTCAACTTTCTTACAAGATCTGTTGTCTTCAGAGAAAGAGGGAAAGATACTTGAAGAGCTATCTACAATTTATATCACTGCATTGATTTTCTTGAGATACAGGATGAAATTCTAGATAATGTTAAAGCCAGCAGCTTTTTAGCACTGATTTTGAAAGGACCAAGGTTGACAAAAAGTGGCAAGAGAAAGGGCAAAATGAGTATCTTGGGTTTAGATCAAAAGCACTTGAAGATGCTGATGCAGGAGTAAGTCTCTTCAAAATCGAAGCAGAGTCACCACACACTGGCCACTTTATATTTCTTTACAAGCATATACTTTTCAGTAGATGGAAGGAGCCAATAAGCAGCACAGTTTCTGCTTTGATGATATATTCTAAATGTGCAAGTACATAATGCAGTAGAAACTAATCAGGAAAGTCTAATGGTGACAAAAGTAGCTTAGTTATTGCAGCTGAAGTATTTGCTAGGAAAGTAAGTTTTTGAGACTTCTTTCCAAGAGATAAGGCTATAATTGTCCGTTAGTTTGACCCATAAGAATGCACTCTTTCTGGATTTACAAGAGACGTTTCATTCCCTTGCAATTAGGTTTTTTAAATTATTTCTATCTAGCTGATTTCCAAATGTGTGCAGAGGAGGCAAAACTTCACTCTAGAACTGAAGAAGAACGTATACGAGCTCTTAAACCAATTGAAAGTAGTCAATAGAAACTATGAATGCCCACGGATTTGTGCGTTTGCAGTTCTGATTTTTTTCTGGTGAAACTTCATTCATGATTATAGAACAGTTATGTGTTTCATATTGGTAAGATGGTTGGAACACGAGATCATCAATAGCCATGAGAAATCAAAATCTCTAGCTACTACGCATAGTGCTGCACTCGAAAAATAATTAATGTAATGTAAAGAAACAAGAGTGTAGAACTGTCCATGAGAAGTCTTTTGGTATAAAAGGAGTTTGAACTAGAGAATGATGGGCAGACTTGTGAAGTACAACACTGATGCTCTCTATTTGCTTCTTAGTACAGCCAGCTACTTCTTGTACAGTGTTGGGCAAGACAGTTCAATTTCTCTTTGCCTGTACCTGCAGCGTGGAGATAAAATGATTTCCATCTTCAGTCCTTTGTTTCTTTTGTCTTCATGAACAGCAAGCTTTTAAAGACCAAGGCTGTATCTTACTGGATTTATGTACAGTGTTTAGTATGGATGGCTCTCATTCCCCAATGTGACCCTAGGCACATTGTTCCTCTAGGCACAAAAGTATTACAAAAATAATTAATTGAGAATGCATATTTATTTAGTTCATTGTAATAACTTCAATGAGGATATTGACCCAAATTTTAACTTAGTGTAAATCAGTTTATCTTCATTGATTAGTTTGCTGTTTCTAAGCCTATTGCTTGAAACTATCAGGTTCAGAAGCAGGATGTCAACACGCACATGATGATTTCTGTTGTTTTCTCTTTTCCTGTGAAATGAGCAGGTGAGGATTCCTCACTGCCTAGAAGGTAATTGACTGAGAACACATTTTAAATATACCTGATGCCTATCAATCAGTGAAGACGTAAAATGATATAATACAACTTAACAACTTCAGGAAGAACACCTTAATTGCAAAGAGGTATGTTGAACGTATGCCGAATTCCCTTCATTGAGGCATCTTTCTGTGCCTTATCTCACTGTCACTATGTCCTTATCTTACTGGTACAAAACCAAAGTTTATTTTCCTGGAGAAAATCACGTCGAACTGGAAAGCAATGATTCAGCACCCATGAAATTCAGCAGAATTGCTCCTTTGATTACCAGAAACATAAGGACTGTAAAGACCCTTCCTGTGGCTGCTGAGCCACTCTAAGTCCTAAGCATCCTCAACCTTAGTGTGTTTTCATATATTAAGATGTACTTAGCACCTCACGGTTTTTACTCCTGACATATATTTGGATCTTTTCTCTTTAGCTCGGAAGGGCCACCAAAATGTTTAGTTGTTAGAGAGCGTTAAGTACTAACGCTGTTTTTCATAATGCTGTCTGGTATGCTGAAAGAATATAAAAGCTCATCTTTGAGAGTAAATTATCGCAATATTTAATGGAAGAGGAATCATGTTCTTCCTAGTAGCATCCTAATTTGGTGTTGCATCAAAGTTACTTTTTGTTTTTTAAAAGGATTCAATGAATTTTCCCCTCCAACAGCACTGGGCAACCTAAAAGTTACATAGAGACATCAGAAGTCTTTAATGCAGATTTTCAGAGTAAATGAAACCTTTTTTCAGTGTGGTTGCCTTTGTAATAACAGTCTTCTTATTTGTTGGATACTTATGTAACATAAGATGAAAAGACATTTTATAGCCTCCTGGCAAGAGGACTAAAAATTAACAGCATACCTGTGGCTGCCCTAAGCCAGGGAGGGAGTCATTTTCAGGCCATGGGAAAACTGCAGTTTTGCATCCTTCACTTCTTCTGACTTACTGGTATTCAGTATTTCCATAGACTTGTTTTTTCGTGAAGGCATCATCATGCACAAAAAGAAAAATTAGGTAATTCATTTTGATGAAAGAACAAGTGACTAAGGTGGTAAGTGATAACTACCATCCATTTACACTTCCCCAAAGAATGTGGTGGTTTAACTTATTCTTTCATTTTTATATTTTCATGCCTGGCTAAGCTCTCACATCACACACAGTCAATTGGCTCTCCATGCAAAAGCTATTAACTGTCTGATTACCTCTGGCAGCAAAAACAAAGAGATGCAGTGCACATCTAGAGGTATGAATCCTCAGCCGCCCAGTAGCCTTATGGGCCATATCCTGCCAACAGTCCACAGGCAGGCAAATTCCCACTGAATTTAAAGGGTGTTTTGCAAAACAATTGATGGCCCTTCACACTGACTCCCTGTCAATATGCAAAAAGGAAAACCACAAAAAGATAATGATCTGGATTTTGATCTCACCCATACTGGGCTGACAGTAGTATAATCCCATTGACTTCAGCTGATTTATTCCATCAGTCAAGTGACTTTCACAGGCTTTGGGCTGGGCATTTAAACAAATGTAAACTTGATCAGAATCAAGCCCAATCACATTCATGCCCATTCTTGCTTTGAATATTTGTCTTCTGTAGCACATTTCCACCTGGAACTTGATTGACCTCAGTGCAGAGTTTCATTATTTAAAACTAAGTTGACAACTATTTTCAAAAAGATAATTACTCCCCTTTATAAGTGCAGAAAGCTTTTATAATCCTTAAAGGAAGCATGCTTAGAGATGGAGTTTTCTGCTCATCCACATTGATTACCAACAAATAGATACGTCAGTGCTACAGTCCCTCAAGTAAGGCAGCTTGCTAAGACATGCCTGAGCTAGTTGGTTCAGATGTTGCTGGCTGCAGCGTGGAGCACACTGTGGCCTGCAAAACCCACCCAGGCCCCTGGGTAAATACTTGGGCTACTAGCCTGTCCTCAGCATGGGGCTGCTCTCATTAGGCTGCTATCAATACTTGTGCTAGCTAGTTGGGAGGCAGGTCAGGGGAGCCGCCTACGTGAGCTGCAGTCGCTGCACGGTTGATAAACGCAGGGTCCATAAAGGTGGCTGAATCTAACCTTTGACTCTGCATCAGCTTTTTTCATTGACCGTGGAATATCTCAGTGGGGCTAGCAGAGCTAGGTGGGAGCTAGGGTCACTCCCTAGTCACTGGACTAGGACACTAGACTCCCTAGTGTCTAGGACACGAGACTCCCTAGCGACTGGACAGGAGGGATACGATACTGGCAGAATCGGTACAGTGGAACTTACGCTAAGGGACTGTTGTAAATTCGGTTACAATTCTGCCTCGATAAATAACTCTGCTCACGCAAAAGTGCCATGAGATCTCCAATGACCTCAAGTGGCTAAGACCCCACTTTCATGGCTCAAAGAAGTATGCAGCTAATTGGTGTATTGCACCTAGGGGGGATCAGACCAACCATGCTAATGCTCCTTTGCTTCTTCAGCCTTCAGATTGTTTAAACTTTTTCTCTCAGCAGTAACAATTACCCGGCGCACTAGAGATGGCAGCGATATTAGATCACAAAATGACTCACTATTGAACTAGCCCTGTCAAGCAAGATAAATACAATTTAGTTGTTAGCTAATCTATTTTTGTTTGTATTCTCAATTCATCCGAGACAATGATTACATTGCAGTCAATATCATGCTAGCATTAGGTATATTTTGTTACAATATACGTTCTTTGCTTTGCAAAGCGAACATTTCTGAATACAATAGCTGTATTTGTCTGTCAATATTACATCACTGCTGTCGTACTATGCATCAGGTCTCTGTGGCATAACGTGTGAGGCGTAATATTTCATGTTTGAGGAAAGAAATAAGGCAAGGGCACCATTTAATTTAACAGCCTTTAAGTAACTAGATATCTCATCTAAGATAGACCCTTACTATCTGTTGTTTTCATCTGCCAGCTCTTCCTTCCTTCATCTCTATGACTGAAGTTTTGTGGCTTCGTACTTTGTTGAATCGTCTTTGGACTTTGCCATAACGTAGCCTAAGAGGGATGGCTGACAGAGGCCATCTTAAGTGGGCTTACAGGATGCTTTTGCACCTCAGTCACTACAGAAATGCTGACCTTTATCAGTACAAGCAGGTCTCTGAGGTGCTCAGCGCCTTGTAAGTTCTGCTCCTGAAAGAATTCAGGCTTTGGTATGGCTTTGCATCTGAGTTATTTATTTTCATTGCACTTCCTGTCACCTTGTTTTTATTTTTGCTTAGCACTTATTTAGCCTTTGGGAAGGCTATTTATGGAAATCTACGATTTTCATGATAAAGAAAGCGTTTTGCAATTAGGAAAGAGAGGAAACCATTGATCTTGATAAGAGAGAAAGAAACTTTCTAACTTGCATGGCTGGTGAATCCAATACCAATTGCAGAACTTTGCAAAATAGTAAGGAAGCAAAGGTACATAATAAAAAGGAGGTGAAAGATGTCATATAATATGCTATCTTTCTCTATATGAGTTTAATGCTGAATAAGTTGGCATACCAGGTAAGACATTTGTCAGCTGTCATATTTTATTAAAGTCTTTACAGACTCATGTAAAAGATACCACTACAGTCATTTGATTATCAAGTCTTTTTCTGAGAATCTGAGAGAGATAAGTGATTTTTCTGTGCACGCTGAGAAAAAAAAAAAAAAGGCTTTGCAAAGCTCCAGCATACATATATAACAGGGCTTAATACTCAAGATCTCTACCATTTTTCCAAAAACTGACTGCAACATTCTGCTGAAAGGACAAAAATATCAGCAATGAGTTTACAGTACTTTGGAACCCAGAGAGCTGTTTTTAAGGGATGCATGAACAGAGGATTACTAGCCATCACTATGTTTGGCTTCTACTACGGCGCTTTAGGTCTTTTGCTGTATTTCTACTGATAGTAAGAAATTACTGCAGAGCCTATTGGTTAATCATAATACGTTAAAAAGGCTGCTAAGTGATGTGGAAAACCATTGCAAAGATGCTTAACTGAGACTGATACACAACTATGTACATAACCTCTTTCTATCTGACAGTACTATCATTTCGTTTGGGCTATGTGGGAGCCTGCAGTTCCTATTAGCCTGAGCAATAGTTCATACCATACTTCTCATGCATATGAGACTCTGTTTCCCTGACTTAACCTGTGAGCGAGACAAGGCTCACAGGATGGGATGAAGAAGAGTGAAAAATAATTTCCATTCTCCATCTTCCAAGTATATAACACTGCAGCGTACTGCTTGTCAAGTGCATTTTGAGACAATAATTTATTTTTCTCATCTATAGCATCAGCTATTATTGTAGCATCAAACATTATTATTTTTATAACATCAGATATTATTTAAGCCGGTCCAAAATTGCATACCTGTATGCAGTTGCATCTCTCTCTCTCTCTCACTTAGCTGAGCCAAATGGATGAGATAACTGCCATGAGTGAAGCCTGCTTGGGCTCAGACATCTTGGAAGTGATGGGAGTAAGTAGGGTTTCTAAAGAAGAGGTAGGATTGTGGATAAGAAGATAAGAGAACGTTAACTATGTTAACTTTCCTAGTCAGAACAGCAGGAAAGAAGAGACAGTCTGAGTTCAGGATCTGGTTTTCCTAGTAAGAAGATAACACTGAAGCACAAATGACGTATGTCTTATTGGTGTTTCCAGCTAGCTTCACTGGACTGAGCAACTGGAGGACTGACAGCACCATCTGAAACAGTCAGTCAGAAGTGATAAAATGCCGAGCTTGACAGCACAAAGTGGTATAACAGACCTGTGGCCTATTCCTTACCCACTTCTACCTCTTGCCTGCACTTTCTAGTACAACAGCTAAATCATAAAAAGTGACTTCTTCTGAGGGTGAATTGAGATGCCTAGTGGGCTGACTACTTGGCATGAAATGAAAGCCAGCATCTGGCATGGTAGGTCTCCTTCATCTTCCTTATCTTCAGACTGATACCACCAAAGGACTCGGTCTGTTTTGGTTTTTGACTGATTCTTGCTAGATGGTGAATGACTTCTGCAAGTGGCTAAAGCATGGAGTTTTAGATGGGTTGCTGACACACTCAGTGCTGCAGCATCAAAGTTCCTAAGGGTTGGATCCAGTGTGGCACTCAGGTATTTAAAGAACAGGTGCTGCAACATCTGGGCTGCCCAGTATAACATCTGCCACTGCCCAGCATAACACAACCAGGACCATTGGAGAGAGGTAGCTTTGTGTCCTCGCACCTCACAATGCTTCTCCTAATACTGGAGGATAATACTTCCATCCACTGAGGGTGAGGAGCGCTGAGCTCTCTCCTGAAGGTAGATGCCTACCCTTTTCCTTTGAACACCTGAGCAGGGCTCTTTCCCTGAAAATGCAATGGCCAGAGGAGGAAGAGGTCCCTCTCCTTACATCTTTTATATCTAGTCTACTGGTAAAAGCCCAGACATGGGAGGTGTAGGGGTGGTGACCTCCTCAGCTTGTGGGGTTTGGTCCTTCTTCATTACCCAACTGTTGGGCTGTTCCTAACTGACCCCAGCTGCCAAACCCTCCTCAAGACAAAAAAGAGCTGGGATTTCTCACGGGTTTGCGAGACGGCCCTCCTGAGGCAACGCTTTCTGGCCTTCTCCTTGGTTGTTGATATTCCAAATAATACTTTGTTGCTGTTACGTTTCTGCTGCAAGGGTAACAACCACCAGTTAAAAAATATTTTTATAGCACAGAGGGTGGGCTAGAAATAAGGGAAGCTGCACTTGCAAATTCCACACATTGCACTTGAATTTTCACTTCTCTGTGCAGGAACTGTGCATGTAGAGTCCAGCTGGGCTTTTTGTCAAGATTGTTTCTCCTTATGCTCACTGCACTGTAGGAATGGGAGAGAGCTCCCAGGATTACAGTACTACACCACAGTTAGTTACCAGAAGAGCTGCTTAGCACCAAAGCATGAAGCATGATCCAGTGAAAAACCTCAGAAATGCTGGTAAAGCAAAGGAGTTAAAATGACTTGACATCAGAAGCAGGTTGAAGAACTCAGTGGGCCCATCACTGAAAATCCCTCGGCCGGCCAGGGATCGTCAGTAGTCTTTATTTCTCAGGGAAGCCACTCTGAGACTTATGTTTTCTTCTCTCAGATACGATGTTCAGAACTAAGATTTTCCTTTTTCGTTTGGGCTGTTGCTCATCACACGACACTTCTCACCAGAGATGGAATGGGCTGCTGTGGCTTTGGACAAAACTAGCCTGATCTAGGCACTCTGCTGAGCAGCTAGCTGCCACTGCCCCAGAGCTTGCTGCATGGCAGTGGTGCTGTGTCTGATTAGTTTGTAAAGTGCAGTGGGATCCTGTGTGAGGAACGTTACTATAAACTATTGGTAACAGCTGCCTGTGCTGTAGATCAGTGGTTAGCGTCAGCAGTTTTCTGTGGAAGAAAATCCTTTGGCTGTCTGTGTGGGTTCCTAAGCTCCAGGGAAAGCTGAGAAATGAATCCAAGGTAAAGGAAGGTAACGCTGATATATAAATGAAACCAAGACATATTTTTACGTACATTTTTGTTTTTCATTAACATGGTCCCAACTGTGGAGGTACCATCTAGGAAGAACATGACCTTAAATTCCCTTTAAGGGAGTGGGAACAGTTGTAATAAGGGCAAATCAATGCAGGACCTTTTACATTCAATACAGAGTATAAATTATGGACCTAAGCAGGTAAAGTATTTACAAAAGTCACACCAGCAGAGACATAAAACAGGAGATAACAAATAATAATAATAATAATAATAATACGCACCAAAGTCCCCGTTCTTTGGCACTTACAAGCTTAATTACAGGGTAATGCAATCAAACTGGTGATTAATCATAAACTTTTTTATCAATGGAGAATGATAGAATTTCCCGCCAAAGACTCCAGCTCGCATTTTGCTATCAATGTAACTCCATCGAGTGCATGCACAGAGACAGAAGCTTTCCCTGTTCCCCACCTGGAAACCTGAAATAGCTTCACTGGAGTCTGTGGAATTACACCTGAGTAAAATCAGTCTGAAATAATCACAAGATAACAGGATTCTACCTTAAACTCAGATTCCTCCACAGAGTCAAATAATTGGACTTGAATCCATGTACCTACTGGATGATCAGAAATTTTAATGGCATATGTAGTGCATTGCTTTGTATGGATAAACTACATGTTCATTAAAGACATTAAACTTGTAATCTCTGAGGGGAGGGCCCTCAGAGAATTATCCCTGCCCCCAAGAGTCCACAGAGTACCATGAAAGACCCCAGTGAAGGAAAGCCATACCTCATTCTGCTGGACAATGCTGTTACTATAATAGGAGGGAAATGGAGGGGTTATTAAAGAGCAGAGTGATAGTTTGCCACAGCCAACAAGGATAAAGTGGTCAAGAGTTTACATATTCAGATTCCTGTGAAAGGAAAAGAATAGCTTCCTCAATCCCCCGCTATTGGATTCCTGGCTTTATTGTAACAGCCCCAGTGCAAAAGCCAGTCTGTATATGAACATAAACAAAGTCAGAGCAAGAACTTACATCATACTTTGGAACAAATAAAGCCTGGGGGGAGAAATACCTCTAACTTACTTAAAGTATATGCTGATGTAAGAATGTACAACGTTTCAGGGTCCCTTTGTAATAAACTCCCACGCTGCAGCCTTAAACCTTAATGGTCTGTGAAAGTTATTATTCAATGTTTTTAGCATTAAATTTCATTCTGACAGGACTTTATGATGTATATTACAGGAGAATACTGTTAACCTAATCATACTAATACCAAATCTTTGTAATATAATAGCTTCAAACATTTTGAGCATGGCACAACTTGACTTTTCATAAATACAGAAAGATGAAATCTTGAGCGATGTTATTTTCCTACTGATCCCCCAAGTCCATCTGTTAGAATTGCTAAAGATCAAGGGCCACTTCTTTTATTTTATTTTTATTTTTTAAACTGAAGAGTGGAAAAAGATGCTTGGCTTCCTAGGGCCTAATCCTGCACATTTTTATCCGCAGAAACAGTCTCTTCAAGTATTTATCTTTTTCTTTTCAAGACATGCCTGGTGTAAGTCATGTCTGCAATATAATTCCTTATTTCTGGTACTGATGACAGCTTAAATTATTAAAAGGAATTTGAAAGTCCTTTTTAAGTTTCTTACTTCTACATTATTATTTTCCTTTCTGCATTTCATTTGGTTTTCGTAGCAGAAGGAGCCATATCAGAGTCACTTTTTCCTTCTGTTTATTAAAACAACTCTGTTTGTTTGCCTTTCATGAACAGTTAAATCCAAAGAAAAGAAAAAAAAATGCAGTTAGTAAATACTCAGAAACACTCACCTACTTAAAGAGAAACTGAATTTGCATCCTAAAATTGTCAAGAGGGGCCCTTTAAGCTTGTAACAGGAGCAGATTCTTTTAAACTTTCCCAGAAAACAGCAGTGACCTTGCAGATCAGATAACCCATGGTCTACAAGAGTTCAAATATGTCATCAAGACTTTATTTTACTGCTTGATGTTCCTTGGCCTAGTTGCTCCAGTCAGTCTAATTGCCCGCCTCCCCCCCCCCAAAAAAAAAAAAAACCCTACAGAACTGTACAGTCAGAACCAAAGTCAGCAAAGCAGAGCTGAGCACATGGTAGAACTTGGATAAATGAGACTGCATGTCGGAGGCTAGATTTTTGCTGAGTGATTGTAATCTGATGGGTACAAAATATTAAAACTAATGGAAACATTTGATTAAAAATATGATACATCTTTGCACACAGTATTATCACAAAGCCATCATAGACAGCCAGCCAAGCGCTTAGTTGTAGCACAAATGAACATGATATAAACACACAGGCCCCAGTCTTTCTCCTTCCACACAAAGCTCACAAGAAAGATACCTGGGTTCCTCAGACCTCTGTTGGCTCTAAACGTTTGCACTGAGAGGCCAAGGCTTGCTGGCACCGCTCTCAGAAACGCAGATGGTGCTACAAGCACCTTCTGCCTGAGCCCTGTGACCTCCAGGGAGCTGGTGCATCTCCAAGAAGCCCTTAACCTTCTGAAGGGGTCACCTGTCTTCTTGTCAGGTCCTCTGAACAACCTTTAATCTCTATGTTTTTTATTCTAGAACAATATCAGACGGTTTGCTAGAAGACCATGCCTTTTTCAGCAGTCTTCCTGATGTATCAGGAACTTCACAGAGGACTGAACAGGAGTGGCAACACCCTACTCTCGCTGTAGCTGGTTTCAGCGAGGCTGGGTGTTCACCAGGGATGCTGGAGTACCTACATGCTCTGCCTCCTACCTTTAAGGACAAGCACCTCAAAATACCCCATTTCTTTTTGCTTGCTTGCCAGCTGGATTCTGGTGACATATTCAATTTTTCTGTGCCCTTACTCTTTGTTATTGGTATGAGGATGAAGTAGCCCATAAGCAAAAGAAAGAAATGCATTCTAGTTAGCATAAAAACTGTTCCCCTTAATTCCTTCTCTAACAGTTTGTAGCCTGTGAAATCGAAAAGGCATTTCGTGTTTAGTACAGAAATTGACTTTGGTATATCTTCATTGATTTTTACTATCAACAGAGACTTTCTATTGCATTTTTATGAGAAGATGAATACTTTACGGAGTTGTTGCAGACGTAGCAGTTAGTCTCAAGGGGTACCAGCTACATTTTTTTTGACTCCACAGTGAGCCATTTCAAGGATGTAAACCAAAAGACGACTAATTACTTCAGCAACAGCTAGTGTCTAGATTAGTTTAGGTTTAATTTCAAACTGTGCCCTTAGGCTTCAGTTCAGCAATGTATTTAAACATATGTTTATCTGTTAAGCATATGAGTAATTCCAGTGTACTTACATATTTAAATTTAAGCATCAGTTTAAGTCTGTTCCTGAATTAGCTTCTAAATCATTTGCAATCTAGCCTTGTCTCCAGTGAAAATCATTACGTTACATCCCTGGATTGCTCCAGAAACAGGAAAAAATACTCTGTGTACTTCTTGAGCAAGTTCTCTTGTTTTTACACTAACTTTTTGTTGGGGTTCAGCTTCTGTAAGCAGCTCCAGCCCCAGCCTGAATGCGAAGCTGAATCTGGGATTTGAAGAAATACTTTGGTTTTGGTCAAAATACGCTCAAACTCTACATAGATTTTAGAGAGGAGAGATAAGGTGGGGGCATGGCTTTATCACGTGTTTCAAGTAAATATGTGCCCTTCCCCTTTTCCAGATCCTCCCCTTCCCATCAGAATATTCCCTAGGAAACTTCCTGCCCTTTTCAAGACATGTTGCAATTAGCACTCATACCATGATACACATGCACTGGACACAAGCTTGAGCCTGGCAGAGATTCTGTGTGTATTTTGGGTTGGACATAAATATTAAGGGTTTATCTCAGTTTTCCCTCAGGTCAGATTCGGGTACTATACTGTTTTCCAGTTGAGAATCACTGCCAGATAGTCTCATGTAACTTCACTGAATCTAGCCATACTTCCTAGCCTGATGCAGTGAGGACTAAGGAATCCCATGTCAGTATCCTCTGAATTTTTTTAGCTTTATGAAAAAGACCTCCCTGCCGTGGTCAAGTAGATGGATGTTTTAGACAAGCTGACTGAACCTGACAGTTTTCTGAATGACAGCAGGTGGTGACAGATGAAGCACTGACTTACACAAAGCCACTTAAGTCATGAGCTGGGAATCAAACAATTATAAAGGGAATTTAGAATGGAGAGACATCCTATTTTTGATTTTGATTGTTCTTTTAAAGGGGACACCAATGCTGCGACACTTGTACAAACGCTTACGTTCTTCCTAGGCTAAGTTAATGTTAAGGCCGTACAACATTTCATACTTTGGAAACAAAACATCTCTGATGCAGCTGTTAATGAAAATTGACATTCATATTTTATTTCGAGCTTTTACTTTAATCCCACTGAAATGTAATACACGTGCAGAAAGATGATTCCTCTTTTTTCCCCCCATGAACAAATATCCACAGTTTAAGGTTGTAAAACTGAGCAATTTAGTAATGATGTAAACACAAATGAAAATTAGCCAACAAAAGAAATTCAATGGAGTTAAATAGGAGGCTATTATCATACCTTACATTCCCTTCTGTCACTAGCTGTAGCACCATGGAGAATCAGTAAGGTAAGAACTAACCATAGGGAACAAAGCAATTACCTGCTAATATGGTGCAGTAGTCCAAACACAGCAAAAATAAATTATAAATATGAATGCTACACAAAGATATAACTAAAGGTTTATGCATTTCCAAAGATATATGCTATTCCATACTAATTTTTAATCAAATTGAGTTGCACCACAAGCAAGTAAAAAAAATAACAGTTAGCACAAGCAGATCAAATTAAATGTAAATATTTCTGAAGTCTACACCAAGACTATAATCTCATCTTTCAAGGTATTCGGTTCTTCACTTCCTTTACCGAGTTAGGGAAGCAAGTAGACTAGATTCCCCAAGGCTCGTCACCCTCTATTATTATTTATATTTTTGCCCATTTACTCTAACTGCCACAGATTCAAAATGGTAGCATTCTAGAGCCACTCTGCACTCATTTGGCACACGCATAAAAGTGCACACACAAAAGGCAAAAGGTAGTAGGAATCCCAGGCAATATAAGTTTATTTGATTGTAGTCATTAGTGCTATACATTACAGGTTCAATCCTGCTCCCTTTGATGTTGATGGTAATACTCCCATTGAATTCATGTGCTCTGAAAAATGCCTGAGTTTTGCAAATTTATCATTTTGTCATCTATGCTTCAGGTCAAAATTATAATCTAGTGTTTTAGACTTGATTCTGAGCCAAATGATTTTTACTACAGGTTCAAAGAATGCAAACTTGTCCTTCAGAGAAGTGCCAATCCACTTTACGACGACGAGTAGGATGTTTGAGGCTGAGGGATCCAAGGGATACAAACATCCTGCAGGTGACTATAACCATCCTGAGCTTCCAGGGTCTCACTGCAGCAAACAGCAAGGATGTCACTCTTGCGGGGTGCATTGTGGCTGTCTCCTTAGAAAGGGTTTGGAAAGTTAGGATACCAGATACAGGATACCAGAAGCTAAAGAGACTTTCCAGCATTCTTAGTGTTATGGAACTGCATCTCTCTCAGTGAAATACCTTAAGTCAAGTCCTCAGTCATTCATGTTATCCAGTCCGCCACTTCTAAGTGAAGTAGCTTTCTTTCTTTTCTCATCCTCACTTTATGGCAGCCTCTGGTAGAGAACACTACATGGCAAGAGATGTTATGTAGTGAGAGATAAGTTCTTCTTCTGACTGCAGGCATTCAACCACTTTTAACACAAGTATTCAAGAGGCTCTGAAACTAGACAGGTGAGCGTCCCAAAAATGGGACTACGCTTTTCCCGAAGTCAACAGGAAAGAAAAGAGAATATGGAAAATATTAAATGGATGTCAGATTTAGGACATGTAGGATGTAGGACTTGTTGGACTTGTAGGACTTGTAGGACCCTCCTCTACTTCTTGTTTTACAGTGCCAGTGAAAAGAGGGGTGAAAAATACTAATACCGTGCTTCAAAAATTACTACAAGTCAGATGTCAGATGTAGGACTTGGATTTTGAAAGGATATCTCTCCTTCCCTGCCAAGGTTAAAAGCACAAGGAACCAGAACCTCACCAGAGGACTGGTAACCTGCCGCAGGCTGTGAAGGAATTAAAGAAGGTGAGAAGATTACAGGAAGCTGCAGGCCTGATCTCCAGAACTGACCCTTAGCACTGCCACTGACTTCAGCTGGAGTTAGGAAGTGTTCAGCGGTCCACGAAATCTGGCCCTGAAGAGATTATTTGCACTGGTTTTACTCAAAGAGCGTGTTGCAAAGATGCCACAAGCAGATTTACCATTTCCAGGCAGGTCTGGAAAGAGCAGATAGGGCAGCAGACTGAAGCAAAGAAATATGGCATGTGGCTGGTTGGGCTAAGTTCTCAGCTCTGGAAGAACTGGAGAATGGCTGGTAGAGTTGGTGAGAAAAAACATTGCACGTCTCATGTGTTTTTACACCAGAGAGCCCAAGGAGAATCTTTTATCATCATGTCTTCATTCTACATAGAAAAGCGCATATAGACATCTGTTGATCTCTGCAGCTAATTTTCTCTGGAGCCAACACATTTAACACATTTAAACAGGAGGCAAATCTGTCTTGATGGAGCTATTCTACCAATTTATCCTATCTGATACTCTGGCTCACAATTACTAATGCATCAATGTGGCATTTCTGGCAGAGGGAGACAAACGTAAGAAGAAGGTACTTAAGACATTCCTAAAATAACTTTTCTGCGGTGTATGTGATACATACTCCATGCTGATTTATTGGCACTTATCAGGAATTATATAAGGTAGCCTGCAAAATTTGATTAGGGCCTCGCCACTAACGAGTAATGCAGCCTAGCTGTCACACCAGAAGAATATTTGTTCCCCTCCCAACACATCATTACGTTAGCAGTCTACACTGTTACAGCGACCAAACTGCTATTCACCTCCGTGGGAGCAGCACTGAACCTATAATCATGCCAAAATACCCTCCTCTACTTCTTGTTTTACAGTACCAGTGAAAAGAGGGGTGAAAAATACTAATACCGTGCTTCAAAAATTACTATCGCTACCCAGTTCCACAACAAAATTCTGATGGGATTTATAATACGCCTTTAAACTGCCTTGCAATATTACAAAGAGGAGCTGTCAATTTGGGGAAGAGAGAAAATGTTTTTCTCCTGATTTGTAAACTGGGTTTCCACGCTCTGCCTGGCTAACCCGTGTTTTCACAGCTCACCAACCCGCCTCGGACACCGACACGTGCGCTGGTCGCTTCCATGCTGTTAGGTTGTCAAAGTGCACTGTCAGCTGAGGACTTTCGGTAAAAAGTTCACTGCAAAAGAGAAGCAAGAACTGTAGCGGCTCTTCTTTAACTCAATGGTGATGGAAGAAAAGGATTTCCACTACAGCGTCTTTGCTCTGAGAATTTTAGTGTGTAAATACGTTTGTCTTATTCACTTCGACGCCGTCACCCAGGCTCCCTTTCTTGCCCGTCCTTCCGGCCGGTCCTTCCATTTTTGGCATGGCAAAACCATAACGAGAAAAGAACAGCCCTCTTCCCGCTCCTCTTCCTTCCCCTCATTAATTTCACCTTCGTCCCTTTTCTCCGCTTACCTCCGTGGTCAGGCTAAACTCGGCCTAACTCCCAGCACCGGCTGCCCAGCCCGGCCCCGGGCCCAGCCCCGACCCTTCCTCCCCCGCCGCCCCCGGCCTCGGGGCAACGATCTGCCCAACGGGCCTCTGTCAGCGCCGGGACCGCAGCTCGCTGCCGGCCTCCGGCGCCCACCCGTGCGCGCGGCCCCTGGCGCCCCCGCAGACACACGGCGCAGGGGCGGCGGGGCCGCGGCACTTCAGTGCCTCCCGCCGCAGCAGGCACCGCTGCTCCCCCCCCGGCCCGGGCGGGCCCGGCCGCGCCGCCCCGGCGCTCGCTCGGGCCGGTTTGAGGCGCGCGGCCGGCGGCGCGCCTCTTCGGGAGCTTACGGTAGGCGGCGGCGGCGGTGGCGGCGGCGGCGGCGCGCCGGCCCCGCCCGCGCCGCCCCGGCGGGGCGGGGCGGGCTCGCGCCGGCGGCGGGCGGCGGCGGCGGCGGCACGGCCCCAACGGCGGGCGGCGGCGGGGCTCGGCCGCCCCCGCCCCGCGGCGGGCGGGGTGACATCATGAGAAAGTGCCGGGGGAGGCGGGCAGGAAGCGCCGTCGGAAGCGGGGCCGGCGGCGGGGCGCAGCGGAGCCTCGGGCCGCCGCGGCCCGCCCGTTAAGCACGCCTCGCCGCGAGGCCGAGGGCCGCGCCTCCTCCCCCTCTCTGCCCCCCCCCCCCCGCCCCGCGGCCGTTAGAACCGTTACGGGGCCGTTTCCGGGGAGCCGCCAAGCGGAGCAGATTCGAGGCCGCGTGTGAGGGGAAGCGGCTGAGCCGGAGGGAGGGGAAGGCGCCGGCCGTTACGGGGCCTGGCCGGAGCCCCGGGGCGGCGGTGCCGGTGCCCGGGCCGGCTCCGCAAAGGCGGGCGGGGGGCCGGGGGGAGGACCTCGGCGGGGCGCGCGTGTTGCGGCGCCCTTGCACTTTTGACCAGTCCCCTTTGTGTGGCCGGGAGGGATCGGCCGCGCCGCTCGCCGAGATCTGCCTGATCCGCCTGGTAACAGATCTCCTCCCCCATTGGCTCATGCTAATGGGCGCTTCCTGCGGCCGCGCCGCCCGCGCAGCGCCGGGGGCTCCCCCGGGATCGGGGCCAGCGCCGCCGCCACCGGCACCTCTCGCCCGGCCACCCCCAGCCCCTCCGCGGCGTTTCACGAACGGAAGCCCCCACGTTGCCGGCCTCGTGGAGAAAGGAGAAAAAATGGGGGGGGGAGGTGGAAAAACCCACCCAAGCCGCAGAGGCGGCGGCAGGGCGAGGGCGCCGGAGGCGGGTGATCCTGGGCCTGGGCTGAAGGGCTTTGAGCAAAGTGACCAGAAACAAATGTTTGGAGACAAAAGTGCAGACATGACACTGGCTCCTGGGGGAGGGAAGGGGTTCGGGCCGTGCCTCGCTCCACAAAGCGCTTGGCCTGTAAAATGCCAGGCAGGCCGCACACCAACTGCCCCCTAGGAAGGTGCTGGCGGGCACGGAAGTTAATTAAATGTGATGCCCGAGTTGCCCATCGTTGGCTGGCTGAATTCAACCGGATCTGGCAGTGCGGGGTCATTGTGTGTTTTTTTAGTAAAAATCAAAACTTCCCCAGCCAGCCTAAGTCATGAAAACAGAAGTGAGCTCCCTGCGTGTGCAGCATGATAGACAAGCACGGGGACACGCTTAGGGGACTGCTTCCTTGCTGAGAAACCATCCAGATTCACCCCACAGACTGCAGTGCGCAAGGGGAACTGAGATCCTGGGGCCTCTGCCATATCCTCCTAACAGAGGAAGACAAAATAGGGACAAGTGGTCAAGCAAACTGGAAAGATGGACAGATATTTCATGCAAAGGGGTTACGTAAGCACGCAACTGTGCAACAACATGCCCTGTGATCTTTGGCACTGCTTTCCCCATAGGTCATACAGGAGAGATGCTGTATGGCTTTGTAGCGTGTCGGTTACGGCCGCGAGCCCCCTCCAGTGCTTTGAAACCTGCTGGCGATGCTTCCCTAAATGCTGTTAAGGGGTAGGTACTAGTGCTGTTAATGCTGCGCTAACGTGGTGGTAAACACTGAGGTTGGAGTTAATTTGAGCACTCAGGTGAGCAGAAGAGGAGCTGAACCCTAGTTTATGGCGTTCTCACTTCTCCCTGTCCCATCCACTTCGGTCCAAGACAAGCTGTTTCGCCCTTGGAGCCGTGGGTTGCCTTCACCTCTGCTATTTTCCAGCAGGCCCCAAGCTCCCGTCAGCCTGTTAGAAAGCGGGGAGTTGAATGGAGACTTTTTATTAGAAACAGAGCAAAACACCAAAACATTTTCACATACAAGCGGTTCAGTTGAGCTGGGGGAGCAGGAGTTATTTACGGTGGGGCCGAGCGGTTGCGCGTCACGCGTGGACAGACCGTCCTCGCGGCACAGCGCGTGCAGTGAGGCCCTGGCAGCTCTGGTGGCTGCTGGCACCTCCCCCGTGTAGGTGCTAGCTGTGCAGGAGGAAACTCCGGCCACCATTTTGCAGCTCTGCTGAGATATTTTTTCTGGGTGGCTGTGTGCAGTGGGGGTGGGGTGCTGAGTTTTGGCCTGCCGAGGGTTAACTGCTGCTTTCCGCCCTTGGAATTAGCTATCACCATGTCCCCTGCCACCGCTGAGCCGCTTTTGGAGGGTAAATACTTAAAAGTGAAAGGAAAGACATAAAGAGAGGAAGAAAAAACACCATCTTGGTGGTGGTGGTGGTGGGGGGGGGACCCTAATTTCTTTAAAATTCTCATGTGCAGCAAAAACACGCAGGCTGGGAAAAACAGGAATGAGGAAATGGGAAAAAGCTTCTCCCATGGGATTAACTACAAAGACTCTGGGACTTCAGGTCAGGAGCGCGCTGTTTTAAACAGCAGATATTCCAGGTACACATCGGTAGTAATAATAACTGGTAATTAATAGTGGCACACTGGTACTTCTCTGCCCCCCCTCCCTGGCGCCCCCAGTAAAATAATACCAACTAAGTCTCCTTGTATTTTTATCCATGTGTGTCTGTGTGTGGCCTAGCCCCATTCATCATTTGGCTCCCACTGCAGAACTCTCTCCATTTTAAAAATTATGCATGATACACTGAAGAGACAATTTGGGTTTCCCCCACCTCTCCCTTGCCCTTGAAGAAAGCAAGCCCTTGTCTCATTTGCATTTGCATTAAAACCCTGCTCTCTATAAGCTAAGCAAAGGGGAAGGACTTGAAGCCTATGGGATGGCTTTAGGGCTCTGCCCCTTGCTTTTGGCTCTCTCTCTCTCTTTCTCATTCTCTCTCGTGCTTTGATCTCTGCTTAACAACAGTAACGTCACAGCGACTATACAGGAGAGTTTTGTTGGAAGTTAGAAAGTTTTGCAGCCTCCAGAGGGCTGTAGCGGCAGTAGCAGCAGCAGCATCCAAGGGACTCCTGGAAGGGGAAGAGAGAGAGCGAGCGAGCGCCCGCCCGCCCGCCCGCCTGCCGCAGTCCTTGCGCGAGCTGCCCGGAGCCCCGGAGGCAGCCATGGAGCACCAGCTGCTGTGCTGCGAGGTGGAGACCATCCGGCGGGCCTACCTGGATGCCAACCTCCTCAATGACAGGGTGCTGCAGACCATGCTCAAGGCCGAGGAGACCTGCTCGCCCTCCGTCTCCTACTTCAAGTGCGTGCAGAAAGAAATCTTGCCCTATATGAGGAAAATGGTTGCCACTTGGATGTTGGAGGTTTGTATGTTTCGGCGATTTCTTTGCAAACTGAACTGAATTCAGGCTGCGGGCTGCTCCCCCCTCTGCTGCCGCTCGCGGCCCCCCCCTCCCGAAATAACTTCCCCCGCACGGCACACGTTGCTCTGGCTTCGGCGGCTCCCGCGTGTAACGTCGGGATTGGGGTCGATTTTATCATTATTACTGTAATTATTACTCTCTTATTTCTGCTGTAACGAGCTGCTGCTCTAGAGGGAAGGCTCAGGGCACCCCCCCACCCCCGCGCACGCACACACACACAGACACACAGACACACGCACACACACAGACACGCACCGCTCCCGAAGCGCAGGGTCTGGGGGTGCCCTGGCACCTTTTCCGGCTTTCGGACCAACGCGGTGCTAGTGCAAGGGGAGCGTGGAGAAACCTCGTTTGGAAAATGTCCCCCTTTCAGCCTCCCTGCCTGGGCGCCTTGGCTGGGAACGGCCACATCGCTGGAGCCCCCGGCTCCCCAGTCCGGGGCCATGGGGAAATCCTGCCAGTTATTTTTCTGGGGATTTTATTTTAAATTAATATCCTTGTACACGTATGCAAGTGCTGCCCGTGCCAGTATTATGCGCCATCTTTGTTCTTTTATTGCAAAGCAAAAGTGTTTATTAATCAGGAGAAAATTAGAAAGTCCCGGGGAGCAAGCCAAGGGTGTGTGTGTGGGGGTGAGCGGGCAGGGGCCGGGGAAGAAGGTCGGGGCTGGGGGTCCCCGCCGGGGCTCTGGGCAGGGGGACGGCCGGAGGGGCTCTGGCATTTCTGGGGGGAACTGCAGGGTGAAAGTTTCTTTGTTCAGCGCGAAGAGAGGCTCGAGCTGTGGTCACCCCTCAAAGGCATGCTTGTGCTGCGGCAGCGATCTGCAAGGTCGCCTGGGAAAAGCGAGTTGGAAAAGCCCTCTTCCCCTGGCAGGACGCGTTTGGGGGGGCTCCCAGCGGAAGCCCCAGAAACTGGGCTATATTTTCATGCCTTTTCGGAAGCCCTGGGCGCCTGCAATCTATTTTTAATTAATTTTTGAAAGCGCAGTGCCCTGCCTTGCTCTGGGAAATGTCGCGCCTCGCTGTGCTGCAGGGCGAGAGAGGGACTCGGTGAATTTCACTTCGGGGGGCTTCCCCCGAGCCCCCCAGCCGGGCCCTCGCCGCGGGGCTCGGTAAAGGACCCCCGCCGCGTCATTTTCAACCTTTTTTGGGGGCTCGAATGATTTTTTAAATATTTTTAAATATTTTTTGAAAAGATGACGTCTGGGGAAATGAGGCTGGACGCCACCTTTGTGTCTCGACCAGAGAGGGGAATCGGCAGCACAACGGCAAATTAGATGATTGGAAAAAAAAAAGCCAAATAAATCCGGGGGCAAGCCCAGCTCTGCAGCCACATTCCCAGACACGGGGGCTTGCTTTTCCCTTTTCTTTCCTTTTTCTTTTCTGTTCTGGGGGCTGAGAAGATGGGGACAGATCGCTTCGATTCCTCCCCCCCCCCTTTTTTTTTTTTTACCATGAGTCGCCTGCGGATATCTAACGCCACATTTCTCCCTACTTTGTCACTCGTGACTTTTTCTGCTGTTTTCTTTGATGCCTCTGTTTTTTCCTTATTTATACGTTTTTTCTCAACTGCATTTTTCCCTTCTCCTTCAGCCTTGCCTTGCAAGTCGGGGGGGAAGGGGAGGGAAGGAGTCTATATTAAATTATTATTGAACGATCTCTCTCCCTCTCCCAGGTTTGCGAGGAGCAGAAGTGCGAAGAGGAAGTTTTCCCCTTGGCTATGAATTATTTGGACAGATTTTTGTCGCTCGAACCCCTCAAGAAAAGCCGATTGCAATTGCTCGGAGCTACCTGCATGTTTGTGGCTTCAAAAATGAAGGAAACTATTCCTCTGACCGCAGAAAAACTGTGCATTTATACCGATAACTCCATTAGACCCGACGAATTACTGGTAATTTCACGTTTAATCA
Organism: Struthio camelus; assembly: GCF_040807025.1. Classification (NCBI taxonomy): domain Eukaryota; kingdom Metazoa; phylum Chordata; class Aves; order Struthioniformes; family Struthionidae; genus Struthio; species Struthio camelus. Next base: position 32,633,230 of record NC_090946.1, read on the forward strand.
CCTCAGGAAAAACCAAAACCCAACGGAAGGCCCCCAAACGCTCGCAGAGCCCGGCGGGAGGGGGCTGCTGCCGCCGCCGGCGGGGGCGCGGCCGCCGCGGGGCGCCCCGAGGGGCAGCGGGCGCTGCAACCCCGCGGGCGGCGGGGCCGGGGGCCGCAGCCCCGGGCCCGGCTCGGCCCGGCCCGGCCCGGCCCGGCGCGGCGCGGCGCGGAGCGGGACGCGAGGCGCGGGCGCCCCCTGGCGGCCCCGCGGGGCGCCGCGGCGGGCGCCTCCCGGCAGGGCGGCCGGGCAGCGGGGGGCGGCCCAGCGCCGCCCGGCAGCCGCCTGCCTCCCCCCGGCGCCCCCGGCTGCCCTTGCTCGGCGGGCGGCCTCCTGCAGCGCCCCGCCTTAGCCCGAGCCGGGCCCTGCCGTTCGTCGAGCGTGCGGTGCGGAGAGGCAGGCAGCGAGAGAACGCCGCGCTGCGGGAGGATTCCCCCATCCCAGGCAAGCGGGCTCGGCTCAGCGTTAACTCGCCCAGATGCAGTTACTGCACGTCCAGCTGTGTATGAGTGGAGCTAACCGCATTTTCCCTCTTCTTCTTCCTCTTCTCTTCTTCTTCCCCCTTTCCTCCCTTTTGTTTTTGCAGCAAATGGAGCTGCTTCTGGTGAATAAGCTGAAATGGAATCTGGCTGCAATGACCCCCCATGATTTCATTGAACATTTCCTTACTAAAATGCCTCTGGCAGAGGACACCAAGCAGATCATCCGTAAACACGCTCAGACTTTTGTGGCTCTGTGCGCTACAGGTATGAGCCCTGCACATGAAACAAGGCGTGTTGCTCCCCTGCACACACCTGCCCCCCAGCTTGTAAGGCTTCCCGTAGCTATGGTCTAAAGTGAGTTCACAGAGCTGTGGGGAGGTAGTTTAAGCCCTGATTATTGCCCCCCGTTGTTTGCAGAAGGCGGATTACTTTGCAGAGGTAAGTTTTTCAGAAGATAATTTTTCTTCTGAGTTGAATAAGCATAGCTCTTGTTGTCTGGGGGCAGAAGTACCCCTTCTTGGTAGTTTGGCAATTGAGTTTGCTGCTGAGAGTGACGTGATTTTTTTCATCTCTGCATATCACATTTACGCAGGGCTGCAAAAGACTTACTGCCCATATGGGGAATCCCTCTGTGTGGATTCATTCTTAAGACAGTTTTTAAAGGCACAGAGAGAGAGTCTGCTTGTGAATAGCTCTGCGTGGGGGTTTTAAAACTTCCCTCTTCAAGTTGCCTCTTCCCCCTCCTCTGTGGCTGGTGGATTGGAGGAGGGCCACGCGGCACAGAGGCTTTCCTGGCACAGGACCGAGTCTCTGCCATCTGCACCCTTCTGACCACGTGCTGCGCTGAAGCCATGTGCAGGGGCGGCCTCCAGAGGAGCCAAAGGCGCCGACTGTTCGCTAGGCCAGGTTTGCAGAGGCCTGATCTTTGGTTTCAAGGGCACTGTGCGCGCGCGCATTCTTTGAAGCTCCATGTTTGCGTGTGGAGTGTGTGTTGATATGTATTTGTACATGTACTGGCTTTACCCACCGAACCCTAATGAGTGGGAAGGAAAAAAGTTTAGAAGAGTCTTTCTGTTCTCCAGATCTTAACTGTTCCCACAGGACAGAATGGAGGAGTGGGGACAAAGGAAGCTCTAAAGGGAAGATACCCTGTTTGAACAAAATGTATTCAGTGCATTTTCTTTTAGTACGGCAAGACAAATCAAGGAATGGCAAAAGAATAAGAAAAAGCAGCCAAAGCAAATTTCTTTAGCAGTAGTACGTAAAGAGGAATGCCAGATGCCGTCCCTGTTAACACTGGCAAATTTACTATAAAGGAGATGCAGCGCTTTACTAAATGTTAATAGGCAGTAGCAGTTGCACTAAAAAAGATACCAAACGTGTATTTGGACTTGAGAAAAGGTGCCCACACTTGAAAACCCCGGTGGGATATGTGCAGTCAATGGACCAAAATAATTACAGATAATACAAAAGTTCAAACGTTTTGTAGTTTATTTTCAGAGAGATGGATTTGGTCAAAAGATTCAAGAAAGACTGCAGGCACTTAAAAAAAAAAAAAAAGGAAAGAAAGAAGAAAATGTTGTTTTCACAGAGTCAGCCCTATTGCAAGGCCTAAAGATAGAACAAACCATAAAAGAGAAATTTATAAACAGTGGCATTGCTTTTCATCTTGGGCCTAACATCAGAATAACAGGCAGTTCATAAGTCAGCTTGCCTGGAATAACGCTCAGTGTTTTGAGCGCTACAACATTCAAACAGCAATCAAAATACCTGCAGCAACATTTTGGGAAAATCAGACATGTTCTCCATGACAGATTGAACCAGATAAGGCTGCTGGGACTCCCGAATATGTGATTTGCTAAGTTTGAAGCTACCTCAGTTGTTAGCTAAAAAGAACAGCTACCCAGCCTCCCCTTTGGATTTGGGGATGTTTAACCTAGGCTGTTGTGTTGGCAATGACAGGGATGAAAACAAGAGTAGTTCAAAGGTTGGAGACTTGCTAAGAGTCCAGTACTTTGATCTACTGTCGGTGTTGTTATGTTTCTTTTAGGAAACACATCCAGAGCCTTTATTTAACACTGCTACGCACCACAGCTGGAGAATGGATCAATAAATGGGAACCATGTTCTGGGAATTTTACTTAGATTAAAAAAAAAAAAAAACCAGTGCTGAGCTCACCAGAATTGGGGCCCTCATCAGCTCCCTACTGAAGTTGTTGGGAACATTGCCTGGGGATACAGCATTCAGGAAGGCTGCCACTCTAGGCTCTGTATTTTTATTGTTTCTTTGGATGTCAGGATTTTCTGTACCTCTTGCTTTCCTCATGGCTTCTTTGTTGGGTAGTGAAGATAACATGTGGCTAAGTAGCATCTGGACTTTGCTTTGCTGTTGCTGGGTTGTGTTGCATTTTCCCTTGCCAGAATGAACCTAGATGGACTGCAAATGTGTTGTGCTTGCCTGGATGTTGTGGGGCCCAATCCAAAGTCCACTGAAAACACTGTAAAACTCATTTAAGTGGCCTCAGGGGCAAGCGCAGTATATCCATTGCTAGAATACGGCCTGCATCCTCTACTAAAGGAAGGTATCATCAGAAGACACAGCAAAACAATGCTTGCATAGAAAATAAAATCTCAGCCAGTTGGCTGAACAAGGGGAAGGCTAGGGAATTGTTTGGAGATGTGTGTGTATGTGCGTTTGCTCCAGAAAGAGAAGGTTACATTACAAGGTGAAGTTGAGGGGAATTCCTTATAAGCTCCCTCTTCAGTTGTCTGCCTAGTAAAAGTGGGTTTGTTTGATTTGATTTAGTTTTGAAAAATATATTTTCACCAAAGGATGTCTTTGTGCTGTGGTAGGTTAGGGAGAAAAAGAAAAAAAATTACCGGGGTTGTTTGAAGTTAACACATAATTGAGTTTAATGAATGGGGCTTTGGCATGGCCGAGCAAGGCAGGGAGAGCTCAAAAGGAAACAGGCCTCTTTTGGCCCAACTTAAGACCAGTATTGAGGGAGAGCTGCAGCTCTACACAAGCATAACAATGAATAGCAACAAATATTGGAGCTTCAGCATTTCATTATGTTCCTCTGGTTATCAAAACATACCAGGCTCCTTTTCTATTATTATTATTGCTATTATTATCGTTGTTGCTTTCGTCCTTTCGGACGGAGAAAGACCTCCCTTTGAAACAACTGGGCTACAATTCTCCTATTCTCTGGCCTTTATAAAATTGGGAGTCTCAAGGTATGTGACCAGTTGGAACCTGTTGCATCTTGCAGCAAGTGATTTATGTTCGCAGTTTTGATTTGCCTCAATGAAAAGATTTTCATTCATAGCCCCCAGCTCTCCAGACGGATGGAATTGCTGCTCCATTTAAAAAGGAAAAGGGGTGACTCGCCTTGTTAGGAATTTTTTTTAAAGCGCTGCAGCGCCTATATGCCTGCTTTGTCCTCCCTTCAGGGTGGCTGGCATTCTTCTTTCTCCTCCCCCTCCTCTCTCTCTCTCTCTCTCTCTTTTTAACAACGCTGAAGTTGTTTATTCTTTTTGGATGAAGTCTCAGATAGGCTACTGGGGATGTGTGCTTCAATTGATGGGGCCCCCTACCCCATTGTGGCTGTGTCAGGTCTAATTCATCTCACCGAAGCCCCCTTGTTCCTGAGCGCTCAATAGCGCAAGATGAGGCGATGGAGGCTGACAATGATGCCACACTCTTCACTTGGGGGCATCCAATTACAGGCGAGAGGGGCCCCCTGATTAATATGCTGAAATTAGTGGCCTCTGCCACAAATAATTCCTTGTTGAGTTGCAACAAAAAGGCAGTCCATGCTGCTTGTCTGGAGTGGTTATAGGGACAGACACAAACTGGTCATTTAAACTTCATTATCACTTTTCCACCTTGGAAAGAATGAGGGTGTGACTATGAATTTGTGTTCTTGTTTACTGCTCTATTTAAAAGAAAAACGCAAATATTAATCCTAAGCGTGGTCCTGTCAGGACAAACTCATTTGACTGACACATTTTGATCATATTCTGCGTGTGGAACTCAGTAAGTACTGACGCAAACTCACTGACACTGGCCCCCTCTGAACAAATGACTCTCGGTGAAATTCGTCTTTGCCCAGAGAAACCCCTTATTTCTGAAGTCTCCCTGCAACGATGTATCAGTATTTCAGTTAGGGGACTATCTTTGGAATGGATGTATTGTCAGTAGCCAAACTGAATTATTTGGATTATCTGGAAAGACAAAAGTTTGCTAGGAGGCGTGCGTGTTTGTATGTGTCAGGAAATGGGGGGATTAGGAAAAGGGGGTAAGTGAAATTAGTTTTACACATGCTAACAAAGATGAGATGGCCTTAGATAGAGTTTGGCCTTTTGTTGACTCTATCACAAAAAAATTTGGCCACAACTAATCGTATCAGCTTAATTTTGGAGGCTCATAGAATGCTGGGTGAAATGCCCTTTTGAAGGTGGGGTATTGGTCTGGGCTACAATGGACTGTCAGAGATATATGAATAGATTTAGAGAGAAGACTTTCACAGACTCCTGAAGGTCTTTAGTTTCACTGGTAAAACATTTACACAAAAGTTATTTTATCATAATAAAGGAGATGCATGATTTAATACTTAAACTGTTCCACTGAGCCCTCTAAGCTATCCATTCCTTTGATTTCATTCAAAAGTTTGACAGATGGTTTATATTTTTTCAACCCAGAGGAAGTTGTATTCTGATAAAAGCTGAAGGAATGTATCTCAGGTTCTTGTGTACAATGTGGCGTTTCCCCTTTCTCCTTCACAAAATTAGACATTTACTCGTGCCACTTATTTGCTTTGTTTCTGATTCTTCTCCAAGGTGTACGCTGCCCTGGATCAAACGCATTCCTGTTTATTAGAAAGAGTCTTAGCATTAAAATGTGGATTATTCTTATTAAGAAGGAAAAAAAAAAAAGCTAAATGGCAGAGATAGCCCCTTAAGGAATCATGGGAGTGGCTTTGTGGAGAGACCTACAGCAATGCAGTCTGGAAGGGGGCCCAGCCTCTTGTCAGCATGGTGTCACATCAGAATGTAACTGATTGTCCGCCAATTCTTGGGACCCCCGTCACTTAGTTATGCCACATTTACATTAAATCCCTGTTGCCAGGATGGATGGCAGCCACTGACAAGAGACTAGGTTGAGACAAAGCATTTTTAAGATGAAACCTTAATTTAAATATGGATTATCTGCCTCCTGATGGGGTTAAGCAGTCTTTTTCTTAATTTTTGTTGATGTTGTTGTTCATTAAAGTTATATTCCTTTTCATGTCAGTATAAAAGTTTCTGCTTTAAAGGGCCCGGAGACTCCTTATTACAGTGCGCCTAGGATCTGATCATGCTGAACACTTAAACACTTAAGAATGTGAACAGGTTTTCTCAGATGTATAGCGCTGTTGACCCAAAAGACATTATTCATATGAGTAAAGTATTTAAACATTTGAAGAATGGGGGCCCTGCTATGATAAAAATATCTCAAAGTGATGAATGGTCTCCCAGGCTTACTGCTAAGAAGGGCTACTCACTCAACTGCAGTTGCTTCTGTGGATAAGTGTTTACAGGTTTGGGCCTGTAACAGTTTACAGCAGGAGGCACCCGTCTAGTCGTAATTTCCCTACCTTTTCAGATGCGGTAGTTGGCAACTGAAGCCAGCCCATGCTGACAGAAGAGACCGTACGTGTACGGGAAGGCTTGTCCTAAAGAAATCATTCTGATCTTTTTTTTTCCCCTCTTCTCTCTTCATACAGATGTTAAATTTATTTCAAACCCGCCTTCCATGATCGCAGCTGGCAGTGTGGTAGCTGCTGTTCAAGGCCTGCATCTGGGGGACACTAACACTTTCCTCTCCTATCAATGCCTCACACATTTCCTATCACAAGTTATCAAATGTGACCCGGTAAGTGACTCTTTCTTAGATTCCCTTGATCTCCTGCCTCGGAATTTAAGAATAAAAGCCTGCCTACTGCATAGTAGCCGATCTGACAGTAAATCTTGATGAAAGTTAAACCTCAGAGTGTTTTTTTTTTTTTGAACATGTGTTCATCCTAGTTATTTAGCCATCATTATATACTCCAATAATCAGTGATTATGCTGCTGCAGTTCATTGATATAAATGCCACATCCAGTTCTACTGTTTTGAAAGGCAGGTGTATTTGACATAGCAAAGGAAACTTTGAATTTATTTTAAGACAATTGCAGAGGCTGTATTTAGTAGTTGCTAATTAAAGCAGGAGTCTATGTAAAACAGAGCCTTTAAAATAAGACAAGGAAGTAGTTACTAAGATTGCAGTAAATAGACCTCATGGCATCTCTGACCTTATCTCTGACCATTCTTGAGACCTTTTATTGTGACAAGTGGTGTGAAAAAGTCCTTCTTAAAAGAGTTCTAATGATCTAATTTGGTTTATTACGTGCTAGAGCTGCACAGTAGCTGGTATCGAATTTCTTTTTGGAACAAATGTTTGTCCCACGACTTTCTTCTGACAAGGTAGATGGTCCTCACAGGACTCTCATTTTGCCCTGCAGCTTCCAGGAGATGCACATCAGTAACTAGTGAGCAATAAACCTTTCATGAGTGAATGGGCCAGGAAGGGAGCCTACAAGGAAGACCTAAAGTCAATGATCCATGTCATAATGGTGTGTGAAGTTGGGGCAGAGTTGAGCTTTGTTTTGTAACAATGTGGAAGACCAATAAATAGATGCTTTAAAAAGGTTCTTGTGAGGTCTCCAAGCACTGGACAATGAGCCAAATAAAGACAACCCTGTGGTTAGTGGCAGAATCTTTGAGATGCTGTTAAATTACTTTACATGTTCATAATTTAAATATAGAGAGAGCTATATTAGTCCAGACACTTCAAAACAAATTTAATATAATTGGACTTTGCTGACAAGATGGAATGATTTCTGGAAAGTTGAATGCATCATCAGGAGTTACTCACAAAAGAGTAATGATAAGAGTATCTGTGGGAAACAAATGCTGACAAATACTGTATCACAGCTTATTATTTTGTTCACCTGAACAATGCCCTCAGTATTTAGCACGTTATTTTTGCCCTTTCTATTACTGCAGCAAAAGTAGTATGGATCCAGCACGGGAACGTTAAATACTATGAGCGCTTTAAATGCTGAAATAAGATGCTGTAAATATCCTGCTGTTCAGTTTGGTATGCACCTGTAACGCTTTTAGTGAGGTTGTGAACAATGTAGGTATTTCAGTGTACGGTTGGCGCCTCTCCAGTGCAAGATATTCAAAGCAGGTACTTGAGAAAAATGCTAGGCTTGCTATCTGTACTGATAGTGAGTATCTGATGCAAACAAAAATATTATTTAATTATTCCTGATACATAGCATTAAAATATATTAAAATATATCATGGAGAACAACAGCATGTCCTTATGTGACTTGACTTAGTTGATGTCGGAGCTCTTTCAGAACAGAAGAAAGTATCTTTAACAAGGAGGATAATTGCTGGTTATTTCTTTTTATTGTCCAGAGTCATTGCAAGGCCACAGTCTGTGTGACCTGAACTTAATTTAAGAGCTTTAAGAAGAATTAACCCTCCTTCAACCTTTATTGCTGAATATACTTAAGCTTTAGAGCCGCAAGATATTTTGAAATAAGGTTTTCACATAGCTTTCTACAGAAAATAAGACTCATCATAGAATTATAGCTAGAAACTTAAGTTACTCAAAAATTGAAGCATTACTTCCATCTTATTTCTTGCTTGGAGTTTCAGAGTAACATTACCGCCGCTGTTATGTTTGTATCGGAATAAGACAACAGCATCTTTCACTGCTACCGTTCTGAGTAGAGAAAGCTACTTGGTTTCATACATAGCACGATTCTCCTGCGCTGAGATTTCCCGTCAGACATGCCTATGCAACCAGGAGCAGCACATGCTGTTTGTTAATATCTCTATTTGTTACTCCACAGTGGTGGTTTCTCTTGTCAAACCGTGCAGCTGAATATGCTTTCTGTTGCATCGTCTTGTCTTGAAATACTAAGAGCATGCATTATAACAACATGGCTAACGTTCTGCCTGATTATCTATTAGCTAGAGCAGCTGGTCTGTTGGATTTCTGGTTATGTAATTACACTTTTTTACCTTTAGTCTCAAAGAAAGCTGAATCTAAAGTAAAATGAATATCGCCTGATTGGAATTCCTTTATGGTTCATGTTTATATTGGTAGGAGTCCAATTTCCCATTTTGCCTTTGATCGGGGTAATTAGAAGTCAGATAATCACAATTAGAAGTCTTGGGCTGTCTTCCATCATTCTATTCTTGACCTCGTCATCCAAACAGCTGGAATTTTACCTGACATTCATTGCCAGGCCAGAAATTTGCTAAACTAGCTTAGATTGGGTTTCCTTGCTGTCTTTTAGTACACTGGAATTTGTCTCCTGCCTGCCCCTACTCAGAGGCGCCTTCAAACATGTGCTTGTTATCCAGAACGGGTCAGGCAGTAACAAAGGATTTCCAAGCAGTTTCTTTGTTGTTGTTGTTTGTTTCCGTTAGTATCTGACCCTGGAGTCTGATCATGTCTGCTGTGCGCGTTAAAGGTATTTGACCACATCAGTTAAGCTAGCAAGTCTTTTTTCACCAAGAAGCTTAATTAATCCAGGAAGGGTTTGTGACCTTGAACAAACTGTGGGCATTGAAAATTTGGGTAGCGAAGCAGAAAAGTTTTTCGGAGACGTTATCAGAGTAACACACAAGTCTTGTATTTGCTTTTGAGTATTGAGAATTACTGAGAATGAAAACCAAAGCTCTGGTGGGATTGTTCACAGTGAATTTTTAATATTTTGCAGTTATTTTTGCCAGCTCTAAGATGTTCCTCCAGACAAGCTATTCAGCTGATAGCCATCTGAGTAAAAATGATTTGGACAAAAACGCCTGAGACATTTCAAAAATGGTTGTTCACTGAACTGTAGCTTAAGACACAGTCTGTTTGTAATAAATTGTAAAGGCTATGTATCTTTAAAAAAAGCAGAGTTAAAACGTACTGTACTCTCAGAATCTCACAGGAAAAAAAAGATTTGTGGTCAAAAATTACCATTAAATTATGTTGTCCAGTGTAATTATTCATGACTGGACTCCAGAAGGAGAAGAACAGGTGTTTACAGAAATCCTTTTGAACGGTTTGCTAATTGCTTATTTCACTTGAATTACTTTGCATATTGGCTTTCAGAGCTCAAACATGCTATATGCAAATGGTAGCATTTCCAAAAAAAAAACAAAACAAAAAAGAAACAAAAAAACCCACACAGAACCAGGACTTGATTTGCTCTGAAAATAAATTGGCTTTCAATTTGGAACATTGAACATACTACCTGGATAGGATTGTCCTCAAAAGTGCCGGGCTTCCGAGAACTGGAAAACCTGAAAGCTGTATTTCTGTACTACTCTAATACATCTAATTCCAAGTGTGACTGAGGTACAGGCTACAGGGCATGCAAACAGAAGTCTTACAGTCAGAACTGGTCTCTCATATCTTGGAAGGAGTGACGGGACTTCATAAAGCCTTACTGGGAAGCCCAGAGGTATGTAGGAGCCAAAGGCACGATGACTTTAGGATATGAGGCGTTTCTTTTTGTCATTTAAAACGCTGTGTGTCTCTGTCAAGAGGAAATATTACACTAGGGTTTAAACCAGAAAAGGTCATAGGTTATGTGTTTTCAGTGAGCTGTAACTGATGGTCTGATCTGCTTAGAGGTAGGATTAACCTCCCTCTCTCTCAGAAAGGACTTGCAGAGAATTGTTTGCTTGGGTTTCTAATCTTATTTTACCCCAAATGCCATGTGCCCTTATTGGTGGCAGAGGAGATTCTTCTGGTAGTGGAATCAGTGAAAAGCTGGTAGATCACACAAGAAGCCTCTGAATGAAGGCAGAATTGAAACTGGGAAATAAAGAAAACAGCAGGCAGGTCACCCTCTCAGGAAAACAACATTCATTCTCAGTCATGCACATCCTAACACTTTTGACGGCAATTTATCATGGAAGACTGGGTTCACCACAAGGGCTAACACATGTCATAGGTTAAATCAGAAAAGGCAATACTGAAAGGAAACTTCAAAGTCCTTAATACACAGAGTTAAATATGTTGAGAAAAAGCTTACGATGTTTGTTATAAAGATATGAGTAAACAGCATGCTGGAGGAATTTTGGCAAAAATGTGTGATTGTTTTGCCTATTTAAGGCACCATTCCTGTCTGTGTCCTTGCAATGGAGGTACGTGGCTCTGAGGAATACGTAGCCCTCGTTAGCAGAAAGCTGGACAGGCTGAGCTAACAGGCCTTTTCCAATTCTAATTGCTGAGGTTCTGTAAACGGAATTGGATATCTACTGGTGCGCTTTAATGTCTGGGGAAGTTCCCTTTCCCACAGTAGACGTGATCTACCAGGTGCTTTGTGCTTTAAATCACACTGAAGCCAGTGCAAGTGGTGAGGCCCTTGCACCCTCCTGGCCACTCAGTAGGATTTTGAGTGCACATTCAGCTCTGAGAAACTGGTTGTCAAGCAAGGGAAAAATATCGCGCCCTAATTGACCTGTTGAGGTGAATGCAGTAGTGGGCTGAAAACTTGGCAGGCCTTTACAATGGATGGCTATGAATATGTTTGGTGGTGGTTATGAAAGATCTGTCTCCATTTGGGGGTCATACAGGCTATTCCTTTGTTTATTTTTTATCTGAGAACTTCATATCATCAAAACTCATGCCTGGGAAGACCACTGCTTATGAAGTAACCTATAGTGCGTCTAGTAGACTGCACTGGCAAAGTGTTTCTGTGGTTAAAGTAGAGATCATTACAGCATCAGAGCTATTTGGACCAACTCTGACTCCAGCACAGTTTCATGTCTTTGTAACTCCATGCTTTTAATTAGGATTGATTCACATTACTGTCCAGCCAGATTGTTCACACTTTTCAAAAAGGTATAAAAGCTAGTGAGGTAAAAGATAGTTTGAAAGGTCTTTTATGTAACTGCTGAAATGTCACAGCACAGGCAAAGTAGTGTAGCACAAACTACATCTTACTGTGTCAAGGTCCTGCCAGGGCAGTGCCACTGTAGAGCAGCTTTCATCACCTGTTCAGTCATAGGCCTGTGGGGGTAAAACTAACCAAGACAGGACAGTCAGAGCTAGTCCAGAGGAACGTATACAGCGATGCTCACTTAGGCCGTTAAATAGAAGTGGCAACAGCTAGTTGCCAGCATCTTGCAGAAAATCTGGTAGCTTATCCCAGCCTTTTGCTGTCTTCCTCTTACTCTTCCCACAGCCCTTTCAGGCTGCGGCCTTCCCAAATAATTTGATCATATTTTTCTTGCCTTTTCAAAAAATGATAATTGGTTAGTGATCTCAGTATTTTTCTAAAGGACGCTGGGTCTTTTTCTCCTCCCGTTTAATCTTCTCTAGGATTGTTTACGAGCCTGCCAAGAACAGATTGAATCCCTCCTTGAATCCAGTCTACGCCAGGCACAGCAACACAACGTATCTTCAGAAACAAAGACTGTAGAGGATGAAGCAGACCTTTCCTGCACACCTACTGATGTGCGAGATGTGAACATTTAAGAGGACTTCTGCTAATGGGTTTGCTTGGCAAGAAAAGCAGACAAAGAAAGGGCATCTGAGAAGGAATCAGCATCAGGATCTCCCCCCCAGAAACCCTTTTCTCCAGGACATTTTTATACCAGAAGGGAAAACCAGTCTTGTTTTTTTTTTTTTTCCTTGTTCTGTCTCCCTTCCATCTGTGACTTCAAACAAACAAATAAACAAAAAATACCCCAAAAACTGTCTTAAAAAAAAAGAAAAAAAATAGTATTTGCATTACCCCCAGGGGTTTGTGCTACAAAAATAGAAGATTTTATACAATAATAATCAACTAGTTTTTATATTAAAGTGTTCTTGTCTGTATGTTGTAAAAATAGGCATTAACACACAAAATGTCTCCAGGGGAGGTATTAGATTTGATTTCTTACATAAAAAACAAACCAACCAACCATTTTTAAAGTAGAAGAGGGTTATCTTTTTTTTTAGATAGTAAATGAAATATTCTTTTTTCTTTAAAAAGCATAGCTTTAACGCAGTTCTAGGCTTTTCTGTATCTTGCTTGCTTATGCATTTAGTCACTTTATAATTCATCTGTAAATGTTTATTTTATTTCCTTAGTTTTTTTATCCTCTTCACCTTATAAATGGTTAACGTAACCCATAAGTTAGTGTATGTTAGTATACAGCATTATTTTATGTTAATCTTTTTTTTTTTTTTTTTTGGTGCCTGTGGATTGCCTGTACATAAGGCATTTGTAGGGTTCCAGCTTAGCATTGTCGGGAAAGGCCAATGTACTACTCATACGATACTCTATTATAAAGAGAAACCGAAATAGTGACATAATATATTATATTTTTGTAATCTTCATATTTTTGTAGTTACCTGTGTATAAATGCTGGTCTGACCCAACAGATATTCAGCCTAATTATGGTCAGGTTCAATCCACAGTTTAGTCTTTGTTTTTGTTTTTGTTTTAAATAATATTCTAAAACCATTCCATTCAAAGCACTTTCAGTCCATTAGATATAGGAAATGCATTCTTTTATTGTGTGGGAATTTTTTTTTTTAATGGAATGGTTTGGAAATATATAAGTGCTTGTTCGCAAACTTGGAATTGCAAAGCAAGTGCATTTAACTATGGTGTTAGAGGAAAGGTGATATTTTTTTTTCCGAAGGTTGTGTTCCAGTGAGAGAAATTACATTCACAAATTGCCAGGATATCTTCCTATCCTTTTCTGTAGAAAAGTTGAAGTTTAGAAAGCCTTTGGTGCCAGCTCATCTTTGTAAATTAGGGGCCTTAAAGGTTCACATATAGGACACATAGTTTAAGGATTGTCTCTAGATGTTTTACAACTGAAGGTTTTTAAACACTAAAATATATAATTTATAGTTAAGGCTAAAAAAAAGAAAGAATATTTATTGCAGAGGATGTTCATAAGGCCAGTATGATTTGTAAAATAATGCAATCGCCCCTTAAAAAAAAATACACATAATCTTTCTACCCTTGATGTTGCAGTTTTAACAGCTTATTAAAGAAAAAAAAAAAAAGACACTCTTCAGAGAACAAACCCAAAACAAAACAGTCTGTTATTTGGCCCCTTCTTATACACTTTCAAAAGCAGTCTAACCATGAAAAACGCCATAGTTAATAAACATGAGAATTGGAGTACTTGAAAGAAGTTCTTATTCCAGTATATGCCCCATCTTTTTTTTTTTTTTAAATTTAGCTACAAATAGAAAATTTGCACATCTTGGCTATGTATCTTGTTATTATTATTTTAGAAAGTAGCTGAAGGGACGTGGACATAGCTGTTGAAGTTGACGCTCGAGGAGAATGTGATGGTGAAATGTATGTGAGAAAACTGCCGCTAAGGTGTTGATTGTTTAAAAATAGAAAAAAAGAGAAAAAAGAGGAAAAAAATAAAAAAAAAAGAAAAGAGAAAAGAAAAGGAGTGGATGCTCCATTTTTATTGAGCTGCTATGGATAAATTCCCAGCATGGTTTGGAAAAAAAAAAAAATTAACATTGCTTTTCTGTATCTTTGTCATTGTGTTTTGCTGCTATTTTGTGGATCAGTTTTTTTTTTTTTTTTTGTTATACAATGTCATATACTGCCATGTTATAGGTTTTAATTTTCTCATAGAAAATTATATTATTGACATCATTTTTTGTAGATTTTTTTTATGTGATCAATTTTTACTTAATGTGATTACTGCTCTATTCCAAAAAGGTTCCTGTTTCACAATACCTCATACTTCAGTTAACCGTGTCTAGACCAGGTTTTAATGTTCGTACACAGTGCCTCATAATTCTACTGCAAACTGAAATGCATCGAACGTTATTCTGAATGGGTCTCGCGATTAGCAACTAGGTTGCATTAATTTAAAAACAGCAGACATTTCAGAAGATCAAGTAATGTCAGTTTTTTTGTTGTTATGCATTTTATAAAGCTGGATTCTTTGTCTGATCTGGGGTTTATTATCATAGTAGTTTTAAGCTGTGTTATTAGCCACATTGATATATGAAAGGTGCATTATAATATAAATCTTGTATGCCAGCTGATGTGGTTTCCCATCAGTTGGGCCACATCATTTGGTATGATAGGTTATCTTCTGGAACTCTAAGTATTTTGTGTGTTTAATCTGTTATGATATACTAGTTTGTTTTGTTTTTTTCTTTGGTAATTATAGCATAATGCTAATTTAAAAAGCCTGTAAATCTCATAAATAAGCCAGCTAACAGAGTTGTATGCTGAAGAATAATCTAGCTGTTGCCTGTATGCTGCTAAACCAAAACAGAATTAGAACTCAAAATTTGAGGGCAAATGCAGTTAAGATCCTACATAGTGCATCAATAAAGCATTGCAATGCTACTAGCAGTCGCAGGACCCAGGAGGACTGGATACATTCTGTCCAAATTTCAGGAACATTTCTTACTGCTTACCTCATAAACACTTCTGTTTGTGGCATCTCTGTGTCTCTGAACCAAACATGATTATTGAGTTAGTGGTTACTGGTTATAATATATGTTACACTGAATGGCAGTGTGTACTGCAAATTTCTTTAAATGTTGTATGTACTAAAAGGCCAAATCCAGATAAGTGGGTTCATGTGCCAACAGAGATGCTTTATTTGTCACATTATTATAACAATCTAGTAAGCAAGCAATTCAGATTTGTACATTTTTATATTGTACTTATTGGCATCACTGGTCTGAAATGCACATTTTCACCAACAGACCTGTAACAGACAAGTTTCCAGCAAAAAAAAAAAAAAAACCTAAAGTCTAGAAATAAAATTGGTAAAACCCAATGTCTGCTTGTTGTGTTTTTTTTATTACCTTCATGAATGCTGAATGGTAGTAACTACCTGATGCAATGAGTAAACCACATGATGTTTTTCTAGTGTTGACTGTCCATGCTTTAAGAGTTGCAATGCATCTTTTAGTTAATAGTTGCCATAAATCTTTTAATAGTTATTATAGGAAAATGTAGGTGTTTTTAGCAATGGGTAGGTGACTGCCTGTCATAGTAATGTGTATTTTAAAAAGCAAAATAGACTTTTGCTGAAGATTTCCTTTTAAACATCTAAGGTAATTAATTATTCAGAGCAAAATACCATTTGGTGATTCTTTTCAATAAAGGTAAAATAAAATAGGTGTTTGATGCTACAGAATGCTTGTTTGTATTTATTTATCAGTGTAAGGTTTTGTGTCCTAGAATACCTCCATGGAAAATAGTTTGTTTTAAAAGCAGTAAGGTTAATATGGCTTCTTTTCCTTTCCTCCCCCCTCATATACAGCTGTCACATGTTACTATTACATCACTATGATAACAGAGGAAAACCAAAGTGGAAAAATTTCAGAGCCTACTAAAAGTACGTAAATAACTAGACTTAAGAGGAAAGACATGCAACAGCAGTTATATATTGATTATTTAGAAACTAAAATTAGTTATAAGTTAATCTGTGTCCCAATTCACATTCCAACATAACTATCTGAAAACTGGGGATGCACTTTCTTATTATTACAGAAGGTGGACACAGCAGAAACTACTGCTTAGTCTTCGTGGAGAACAGTCAGGCTTCTGACCTGTGTATTTGACTACTTAGCCTATGAAAATAGGGTGAAAAATACGATTTCATTTATACCTTAAGAAAAACAGTGATATATGTAAAATGTCAGGTATTTTCCTCTCCTGTCTCAAATCAGAAATGTAGTATTTGCCTCCTGAGTTTTCCATTGACTAAACTTCACATTACAACTGATTCTATGCAATAAATACAGCAAAAGAAACAATAATTAAATGTTGTATGTGAATCACAGACTAGAGCAAAATAAACAAGTTGTCTTAATGCAGTTACCGATAGATGGGAAGCCATCGGCATCAGAAAAATCACAGTTGAGCCTGTATTAGCTGGTCAACTTACCAATCATTTCAGCTAGGAAACTGAACCATGTGCCCTACTGTAAAATCACAGCTGTAAGATCAGGTAGGTAAAGTAACTATGTCTGTATCAGTATATAATTTGAGCTGTAATTCTCTCCATTAGAAGGGGGTACCGCCTTAATTCAGTCGAGTCACACTGGTAGACTGTTAAGGCAAGGTCATATAGCATTGAAAGTGAAAAATCTAAGCTAGCACTAGAGTGACTTCAGATACAGGTCAAGCTGTAGCTCCACTTGGCCTAAGTCAGAAAAAAAAAAACAAACTTATTTTTCACCTAAATTTTTAAGACATTTTTGCCTTAAAACATCAATAGATTTTAAAGAAATGAAAAAAAAATGTTGGCTTGCTTTTGTAGCTTTTGAAGACCAACCCTTCTAATTTTAAATGTTTGAAAAGTGAGTGAAAGCATAGTCATAAAATCTTGCTTTTGGACAAAAAGCTTTTTTATGAAAATGAATGATTCAATGAGAAACTTACCGACAATATGTTGAACGTGTTAAGTGTTGTTTTGGGTTTTTTTTTTTTTTTTTGCCTTTTCTATCCTTCCTGTAAACTCTATTCAACTGATTGATAGAAGTATTTGTTGTCTTACTTAAGTAGCTCTAAGTCTACATAACCATCACTGTTATTTATGGTTTTCTTCGCTCTTAAACATCATCTCTGAACGCCTCTTACTAAGTCTGGATGTTAGCTAACTATGCCAGTATTAGTCACATGGCAAAGGGCAGGAAGACAAGAATGTAGTTAGAAAAACAATTTACTACTATAGATTTAAAAAAAAAAAAAAAACCCACACATTCAGCTAGGCTATGCTCTAACTTATTCAAAGGAAAAATATCTATTATCTTCTTACCTCAGATTGAGAAGTACGCACAGACTCCTCCCCGCCAAAGACTTCCCTTTCATTGCTGAATGTAGCCTGAGTGACAAGCTTGTACCTTTCATAAATACTTAAATTCATACACTCTTTAATAAACAGTAAGTAACAATTAACAGGGTCTGTTAAATGTAAAAACTTGAAATCCACTTGTGGTCAAACATACCTGGCACCTGAAGTGAAGGAAAAACTGCAGAAGATAGGGGGAAGAATGAAGCTTGGACCTATATGTCAAGTAAGTCATAGGAATGACCCAGGAATGTGGGCTAGATACTCTGATGAAGACCCCTGGCAACATCACTGAAAAGCTACAATGGGACAAAGGCAGTAAAGCTGTAAATGATGGCATTGTAATGACTTTCTGCCAACATTATTTTATGGGAAATGCATCTTTTCTGCCAAAAACAGTATTTTTATGATGCCACATATAAAATTGACAATGTTAATTGTAGTGGCATGGCAAACCAAGACATTTGACCCAGCTCCGTACGCTATTCTGATCCAGTGATGAGAAACTGACTGCAAATTTGCCACCTGAATCACATCTATAGTGTGAGACTTGACAGGCCTCTGACTCTGACCGTTTGGGCTGAGAAGTACAATTTCAGCAGCAAGACAGAAGTTACCCTTTTAGTTCTTTATTGTGACTTGAAAACAAAAGTAGTTTCTTGACAATCCCATTAAGTATCGGCAAAGCCAGATTTACAGCTGTCCCACTGTTTGCCTGTGTGAGGCCCATGCATTAGAAAGTCCCATATTTTATGGAAATCACAAAGTATTCCCAGCCATAATTTTCCTGAGTACTCTTTACCTAAGCAGGGAACAAGCTACTGCCAGAAAGCCTGTGCGTGCTCACCATGTGCCGGGAACAGGGCGCAAGCCGCGTCTGTACTCTGCACAGGCCCAGCGGATGCAGAAGTATCACCCACAGTATGCGGACAACAGCTCTGCTCCTGCAACACCGGCAGTACAGGGCAGCTTCTCCTCCTACTGACCTCCTGTATATAAAAGCTGTTTTCAATAGGGTGACAGAACAGCCCCAAGTCTTTTGGAAGCAGTCACTACCATGCACAGATTAATATGGCAACATCTCTACTTTTCTGAAATCTCCTCTGTGGACACAGGATGCCATGTTTAGTGGCTGCTCCTGGGTCTTCCCTCTTACCCAGCAGGAAAAAAAAATCCATCAGTGTGGATTTTGGCACTCTTCTCTTTTTACTTATGGCTTCTACTACCTTTTTATTTACCACCGTATCCTTGACAAAATATAGCAATAAGCCCTTAATTCAGATAAAAACACATGTAGTGATCCATCTCAAAACCAAACACCAGTCTGTACATTCACCTCAAGACTGCAATAAAAAATGATATTCCCATCATGTTCACAGTATATGCTAATGGGCAATCACAGGACAGTTTTCCTTACTTCCCTACTGTCCTGGGGTGAAGCCTACCCGAAAGTACTGCCCAGACAAATGAGACTGTGACTACATCTGTTCAGCTCTGGCTGAACAAGCTGAAAAGCTGAGTAAGCCGGAAAACAAAGCAGCAAGAGATGAACTTTGTTAGGCAACTGTTGCTAACTCTAGGCTTCCTAACATGTTTGAAGTGTGAGACCAGAGGGTGATAGGTACCCCTCTCCCCATCACTAATTTGCCTTAGATATGGAAAAAGTCAAAGAGAGCAGCCTGGAACTACATGGTCAGTGACGCTACGGTGGCTTGTGCTAACAAGCAAATATGGAAAGCAATAAATGGTTCAGACAGTAACCCTTCAGGGGGTGGGGGAGAGCCCTGCACACTGATGTCTGACACCATTTAGAAGGCTGAGCGCGAGATGGAAGCACTGTGTGCAGGGGCCAAGCTGCAAGCCAGGACCTGACATGTCGACTGGGTGGGGCAACCAGTCTATTCCCCTGGATCCATGTGGTGAAGGTCTAAACCAAACTGCAGGTGCTGGGGCTTTGATTTGTGTCTGCAGTGTGTGCGTATCAAAGAACGGAAATCGCTATGCATCCACCATCCCCAACCTGCTAAGTAAATAAATTTTAGATTACATGTTGCTGAGGGATGTGGTTCTGTTATTTCATCCATCCCACCTGCTTTCCCTGTGACACATGTTCTAATCCGTCCCAAAGCTGTGGTCCATTAAATGCTTGGTCTCCTAAGATAGCTAACAAGTAACCCACAGCACGGATATTATCTGTAACGTTACCTCCAGTCCTCAAGGAATTGGGCCGAGAGGGGCAACTTGCTTAACGAGGCCACTAAACCAGTATGGGAGCATTACGACAACTCACCCGAGCCAACACTGAACAAGTGCTCTAACTCACTAATCTGATGGGAAACTGCCTGAAGCAGACAATTGGGCTTTTTGATGTTTTATTTCTCCTTTTCCTGGATTCTTACCACTACAGACTGTCTGAATACAGGATATGATTTCTGAACAACTTTTTTGCTTCTTGAACACCCACAGGCTATAATTCTTTACATTTTTTACATTTGGTCGCTGGCTATTTTAAACATGAAGACCAGTTCTTCAGCTAATTTGTTCTGGTCAAAATAGCTATGTTCCTTTATACATACAGACATGATGCCCTCCCAAGCATCCAGAAGGCATCAGCAATTATTTAATCAAAAGTAAACAATTCTTATAAACATAATACCATTTGTTTTATTTTTTGACTCTGGACATATCTGTAACTGTTTCAGGCCATGGAGGCCAGAACGGTTCCTCCCCTACGGCAACATCCTTCTAATCTAAGTGAAAATGTTCACCTGCCTTGACTCTTGCAAGATAGTGCTCAATAGCGCTGTGGAGTCAAACAAGCATATGCCCGTATGCTTGAGGAAACACAAGTGTTCTTCTCATCCACAAACGGCTTTCCAGTCATCTAAATAGTCCTCCATGTTTTTAAACCCCTCTGCAAACATACCTCAGGCATCTTCAGGGGGCTTCTCCCCTGCTTCTGCTGATGGAGAATTTTGGGCAAATTGTATATGAAAGCTCCTTGAAAAAGTCTCTCCACATTTTTCTCTATAATATGGTATGTTTCTTTCTCATACTAATGATGCTACTAGATTTTTGAGAAGTCTATCCTCATCTGATTTGCAGAAGAGAACTTGCTCAAAAAAAGAACACAAGACACAACTATAATGGGCCAGACCCTGGGCATATAGTTTGGACAATGTACCTATCATTAAGCAGGCTTATGAATTTGTGAATTGCACTCAAATTATTCTCCATCTTACCTAGCTGTTCTGGATAAGACACAAAAAGGATGCCATAAGTCCACGTGATTTTAGAATTACAATGGTCCTAACTAACTGGACCATACCCAAGGTCTCCTCAAGAAGGAAATACGCAGCAGACAACCTCTGGTTGTCCTTAAAAATGACATACTGTTACACTGATCCTTAATTTTACTGGATACAAATATTCATTTTTCCCTTCTATTTCAGAAACTGTTGAGTGCTTATGAAAAATACATTCTGCATGTGTGTTACTTTTAAGGTGGTAAAGAGGGTCTCAAAAAATTCAGTGTCTGCACATACATTGCAAAAAAAAAAGAGAGAACAATGTAGGCATGTGTTTTTAAACTACTGTTCGTGCAGTCTGGTCAGGACTGTGTGACACAGTATACAGTGTTTTGTCATCCAAGGAATGTCTTTGATCAAGAGTTTATGCAAGAAGGAAAAAAAAGCCATGAAACCCTAATCCGTTCCCACAGTCCAGTAAACGTGAGCTGGACAAACAGTGGACAATAGCAGTAAAGCTTGCTTTTGGAACAATAGCTGCAACTAAAAAAAATAAAGGGTTGCTGACTCACAGTTCCTACTGTCAAGAAAGATTCCATGCCGTGTTGATTATTCCTCAGAATCTGAAGGATGCTGAAGGTTAAAATTTTAATTACATATCGCACTGAAATAAAGCAGTAAAGTACGCTGCTAAACAATCAAAAAAAGACAAATATTGATGTTGATTTTGTCTAGTGCAGAGTCGAGATGCAGAGACTGCATACGCAATCCTTCTTTCTACCTCAACATTCCTCTAAAAGTAAACTTCATAACTTGAGATTATATTATAAATAAGAATCAGTTTAATGCTTCAGATATATCACTATTCCATCCCCACAAATTCTGCATGACTACAAACTTTCTACTTTCTCAAGATAAAAGCTACATGCTGTTTCTCATACTTATTCAGAAACCTTCTCTAGGTAATTTTGCCATGCTAAAACCAGATGCACAGAATGACATAGTGGTTAATCACAAAGGCATATGAAATACCATAGAACAATTCAAAACATTTTATAGCAAGCCACTGTAGAATCACTTGGCTCTTACTACAGTTGATTTTTTTTAAACA
Source organism: Struthio camelus (assembly GCF_040807025.1). NCBI lineage: Eukaryota > Metazoa > Chordata > Aves > Struthioniformes > Struthionidae > Struthio > Struthio camelus. The sequence continues at coordinate 32,655,006 of NC_090946.1, forward strand.
CTGCATACATTTCATCTGAGAATGCACTAGTACCTACTTTATGTTAACGAAGATTTCAAAGATCCCTCAGGTTGGCTACGTTTCAGATGATCTCAGTGACTACATTTCCTTTCTCACCATATCACCACGTTTGATAGAGCTATATGTACATTCAGGAGTGGTAAAGTACTTTAGGAATCTTAGCGTGAAAAGTGTTGCAAGAATGTAGGATATTATTATACTTTGGCAATAAACACTCCTAGGGTGTTAGGGTAGGAACAGTCACAGTGTGGTGCTGAAGTGATATCCCAGTTAGCTCCAGATTAGTTAATTTTATAAGTAGTATTAAAACAGAGCTCATTTGCATATTTAACAGCACCATGTATCAGTGAGATCAGTGCTTTGCTCTAATATAGGTGGACTGTTTCTGCTATTTTAAGTCAGCTTTAATTTTAGCAAAAATATCACCTCATTGCATAGCATAGTCTAGACAGTCCCAAAGAACGAAGGAGCTCCAAGTTCTCTTCTTGTCTCTGTTACTGAAACCAACGTTTTCAAACCTGAGTGCATAAAGTTAAACACTTAGAAGACTGCTTTCAAAATAGTGCCCAAAGCACTTGATTTCAGTAGAGGTTGAACTGGTTCTGCTGTTCCAAGGCCTGGGACACACTTACTGAAGTGCCCAAGTATCAGTAAGCTCCAGGTGGCCCGGACATGTCATGCTTAGACAACAAATCTTGCCACTGGAAACTTGCCCCAGAACTCATTCACACCTCCCATATCATCCCTATTTTCTCTTGCAATACATACATTTCTGTGGTAATGTACTGTCATAGCTTTGGCCATGAGAAAAGCACCTCTGGCAGACTGTAAAATGAGAGTCTTCATGGTCACTTGCCAAATTATGAAAACTGAAATTTTAGGATGTAATTAGACCACAGAACCCACTGCCATCTGAAGCTGTAAAAGGTAACATTCAAAAGGCACTTGCATTCATATTGGATAGCACCAAGGATACGAAGACTTAATTGTAACGGTAGAAGAAATACTAAACCTTTTGTTTCAAAACAAAGCCTTTCTCTAATGGAAGATCAGGATGAGACATAATATCACACATACATTACTCTATCTGCCCGATTTGTTATGATCGTCTCTGAAGTGCTTTGGACGAACCCTCATCAGAAATAAAGATTCTAATCCAGATGGACTTCGGGTAACTCTAATACTACAACACATTTTAAACTGTATCCTTAAAATCATTAGACACAAACGCTAGCATTTTGTCAAAAATGCTAGGGCTTCACACTGCTATCGTTGCAAAATTGCTTTTGGAAAGCAATGACCCTGAGAAGGAGCCCTGGCTTTATCTTGCTTGCCAATAATTTTATCTCCAGAAAATGCCATTCATTAATATCATCAGCATTCCCTTTCAAGCATGCAGCACTGCAGAGTAATTACAAGACATTATAAAAAAACAGAACGTTCGAACAGGCCACACAAGGACAAGGTACCCGCTTTTGAGAACGAAACAGGAAAGAATCTATGACTGTCAGATCAGATACTGAAACACAGTGCTGCCTTTACTGAAAAATATCTCTTTGGCAGCTTATGAGTTAAAAAAAACAATCAGTATTAGATCCAGGCCTTCAGTTGCATGATTTTTAAAAATATAAGATCATAATTTTAATGCTCGTTTCTTTAATGTGGAGATGGGTATTAAAACTTTATATTACAATGCACTTGGAAAACAATATAAATGCAAAGAGAACAAAAGATGTCAAAAGAATAGTATTTACAGACTAAAAGTTTGCAAATTCAGATGTATTTGATTTCCTTCTGCAGGGTAAGTCATATCTCTTAAAAGGGTAGCAGTTCTTATTTTAAGGTACTGTGGAACATTAGGGTACAAGTAGATTTATGACAGAAAAATCTTCCTTTGTTCCAATGAAGGAAATTGCATTTACAGTCAAAATGTAAATAACAGTAGTGTAAACAGTAGCGTTGATCTATTGGAAAATTAAAAAAAAAAAAAAAGATAATTTTACCTCAGGATATCTAATACATATCTCTAGAAACAGTCATTAAGATGTGCTACCCTTCTATAATCCCTAAAGAAACAAACTGTGTGCTTTACTCACACAGTAAAGCTTTGTGCCCACTTTTTAGAAAAATCTATATTCTACAGTTTTACAGCTTATCCAGCTGAGAGAAGATCATGAATAAAACAAAACAAGCTAGAACTCAGCCCAAGTAAGTCAGAAATTTGTGAGTAAGATGTTTCAAACATTCCTCTCTAACCACTAAGTATAACTAGAGGTGGTGAATGCAGCAATGCATTTTAAAATCTGAGTAACTTGAATAATTTTTTTCAGAAATTTTCCACTCTGTTTTTTTCAGATCAAGTACTTCTGGAAAATTTCAAATCCGTTTGACCATGTAGCACAGAGCCACAAATCTTAATGTCCAACTTTATTAATAACCAATATTAAAATCTACAAGATTACATTTTTTCCATATCTTTTCCTCCCAGTTTGCTATTTAGAAAAGAACACAGAAAAATCATTAAAGTAATTAATGTGGCCCACACAAACTTTATTTGGCCTTTCCACACATAGATCTTTTGACAGAACCTTTACTTACAACACAATACTTTTTTCCACATGAGTCCCGATCATTCAGAACACAGGATGAATAATCAGGTTGTGAAATTAATGAAGTCAGTTATAAAATTTGTTTTAATTTGTTGCTGATTTTAGGAAGGTGTTAACAAAAGAGGAAGGACATTGGAAGAGGAGAAACCATATGCTTGTATCTCACAAAACTGAATGCTATTTTGAGAAGTGTGGTTTTCCCAAATGGATTTCTTTTTCCCAATAGCATTCTAGTTGGGTTACTTAAGAATACCCTTTTCATGGGTGTTTGCTGACTCTTATGTTTCTCATTTTCTAGATGACTCATATGAGAACACATGCAAAAGCACATGCAAAACAACTAGGTACTCATAGCCGCAAGTGATGTTAACAAGTAGCACATTCTGAAGAATTCAGGTTCTTAAAATGCAAAATTATTTGGAGACAATTAGACATCTCACGTTTGTGACAGCAAATGAACATTCTTGAGGTTTTCTGGGCTTTAACTCCTTATCTGTAAATCAGGTATGAAAATACCTCTGTACTACGTTGTGAAGACTCCACTGTTACATCCCTGAACATCACAGAAAACCCGCCAACTTCTGTTTCAAAAAATAATTTTGAAAGTTTGTATTAAGTATGGAAGTACATATCCAACAGAAATTTTAACTGTAGCTCATTTAAGGCAGTATTTCTCAGGTACTTGCAGCTCGGGGCTTGTTCTGATCGCCTAGTGGTCTAGTTGCATATCAATTAAAAATCAGCCAAACTCGTGCTTCCTGAAATGAAGGAACCATCGTACTGTCATGTCACTTCCAAAGTCTCAAATCAAGTTTCACAGGAAAAGTGAAAAACTCACCCACATACCACTGTAAAGATTTTTCCACTAATGTTAAGTCAATGAGCACTACTAACTGGCAGAGAGCTTTTACTAATATTATTGAATTATGAAGTGAAACAATCCTTGTAATTAATAATGAAAGTGTAAAATTTTACAGAAGTAATATTTGAAGATAACTGTTTCTGGAAAAAAAATGTTTCTACATTCAAAGATTTGATAACAGATCAACAAATCTGTATAGTATTGGGATTGATAGGTTTCTGGCGCATAACCAAGCAGAAACAGTTTTATAAATAGTTTCAAGTCCTTCTTCTCCAATATTTTCACCGTGCAGGGGAAAAAAAACAAACAACCTACAAACAAATCCTACCTCCATACTACTTTATTTCAAAGAAATCTATCACATAATTAGAGGAGTTGAATTATGCGTAAGTATATTCTGAACTTTCTATTTTGGCAACTTCTACCCATACAAATATTTGCAAACTCTTACAAGAAGCAGCACTTGGATAATCCATTTCTTACACAACGTAACAACCTCCTCCACTAGATGGCTCTGACTTTCATTATATATATATATATATATATCAGGACTGTTTGAACACTTGCACACAAAAGCCAATTCTAAAAGAAAAAAAAAACTACAACAGCAGTTAGCTATTAAAAAGGGCCTCTGATCACTGTTATATTCAGGAAAGACAAAAAGCGAAAGATTATTTTGAAATAAAATGATACATATGTATGCACAAACACACTCAACAAAAACATACCAACTTTTTTCTTGAGCATTGGTAATCCAAGAATTGCAACAAAATGCATGTCCTTCACATCCCAGATGCGAATGCACAGTGAACACTTTAAAAATTCGAGTTGCTTATTTTCTTGTATAATAAAGAAGCTGTACAAGTAAAACAGAGGTGAGGTCTAGATGGCACAAAAGAGTGCTATTGAAGGATATGGCCATGTTAGCACATTGCCTTCCCCAAGATAATTCACTCTGTGAATAGTTTCTGATATCCATGCTAGTCAAATCTCTCTGTGTGAAGCTACATTACGCCATGTGGACCTGGCCAGACACATTGTGGTGAAAGATCTTCCACAATTAATTATATAACAGCATTTGCGATTAGCATGCCGAGATATCTAGCAGCACAATACAGAATATCTTTCAGGTAAAATAACTGTCTTTTTCTCTTCAGCTAACATAGCTGAATATTTATATAGCTGGCAGCATTTATTTTTTGAATGAGATCAACGAGCATATTTTCAAGCCTGGAAAACAATGAGCTATTCCCAGATAAAAGGTACTAGTAAAAACTGGTATCAGTATCACAACTCTTTTGCCAGTCATATGTCTATTATTGATCACTTAAAATTGTTAGTGTTTGGGGTTTTTTTGCATATTGGATCCATCTGCAGAGCTAGCGTAAAGAGCAAATTTCATGTTTTGAGCTGCAGCTACTTTAAGAACAAGCATCTTAGTCTCTCTCCTATTAATTCTTATTCCATTAGCAATCCTACCCTTTACCCACACAAAGACGTTCCCTACTGTAAACTCAGCAGGCAATAGATCATATTTTACTACAAATGGTATAGTACAATATGTACACAGGGTGTAAACTGAACTACATATACAGGCTTTTAAAATAATATACATCCTTTAAATAAGAAAGCATTACAAAAAAATACTTTTTCCTCTTAAGAATTAATCCTTATCAGTGCAAGGTTAATGAGGAATTAAAGCAGACATTTCTTTTTAACAGCTTCACACACTTATTTCAGTGATCCTATATGAAACCTGGAGATAATAACTGTAGAAGGACGTTATAAGAAATACTGTTAAAAGCTCAATATTTTTCTCTTCCCTCTTTAATATTTTAGCACCTGTTCACTATTTTCATTTTGTTTAGAGTAGGAGTAGATAAACACTTCCCAGTTATGTGTTCTTTTAATATTTCTTCTTTGTTCATCCATGTTTATCTTCATCTGCTATACTCAAAATGTTAGTGAAGATCTTTCAGTACTGATTCTAAAATCAGACTGAATGTTTAGTATTGAGCAAACCTAAAAAAGAATACACGTAAGTGTTGCAAAGCATCTGTTCTCTGGATAAATGCCCCAAATTCCCAATTCCTCCCTTTCTGTTGTTCTAGTCCCACTTGTAATTTGAGTCATTAACAAATGACATTTTCAATTTTTCTTTTAAATAATTTTTTATTTTATTTTGCATTTGCCATCATTGGGAAAACTTTCAACTTATTTTAAGTACTTTCACTATGAGCCCAAAAGGAGAACAGTAATTGCTCTTAACTGCACAACAACTTGTTCAGCTTAGAGATTAAATCTCTAAGCAGGTTTAGAGATTAAATCTTGTCACAAATTAATACCCTTTTGTGCTAAAATAACAACTTAATTCTACAAACCTGTTTAAATTTTCCTCTGATTTTTTCCAGATCTTCTTGAAGCTTGTCATAAGTGGGGTCTTCATAAGGGAATTTCCGAATCATCCCTATTAATGAATCCAGAACCCTTATCTTTTTACTACAAAGAATCGAGACAGAAAAGAATATTAGTCTAACATTTTTTCATCTGCCAATATGAAGATTATACTGATATTTATATGTTATAATTCAGAGCACAGAACCCAGTTCTCCATCCCTTTTTTATTCAACTTTTTCCCCATTTAACTCACTAAGGCTGTATTCCTTTGAGATATATACATACAGACACACACACATATGGAAGTGGATATATAGATATTTATGCCATAACTTGCAACTGGAAGTTGAGTTATCACACAACTAATAAAGTTAAGTTTTCCCCTTTCACTTACCTTCCAAAAATTGAGAAATATTGAAGAATCTTTGAAAATACCAACTAGATGACTGAGTGAAATAAAGAAACGCAGTAAGAAAGTTCACCAAAACACCTATCAAGATGACTGAGAATACTGTGGCAATTCTTTCAGCTAACTTTATCAAAACTGGACAGGAAAAAAAAATTACAGTTCCACCTAACCAAAGGAAAGCCATCCATTTTTGGCACAATATAGACTTGTGTGGCAAACTGGAGAAATTAAAAAAAAATTAGCAAGATGGATTTCTGCTGCAGTCAGAAAAAAAAAATTATGCAGAGGCCATAAAATTCCAGATATGGAAGGCAAAAATTTTCAGCCTTATCAAATACTTCTGAATTATTCATGAGACACTGACGCCCTTGCATGTCTCTCTGGCTTTGGGAAACAGAGCCTATAATTATAGCTATTACTGACAGTGAATTGCAGCTCCCTGAAAAAAGCACGACAGCAATGTAACATTAATGTCAGTCTTGGATGTTGGGATGACCGTATCTCTGAGAATGAACGATGCTAATTAGAGGATAAAAATATTTCCAGACTGAACAGTGAACATTCAGCACAGGTCCTTGAAATTCTAAATACCGCTCGTGAATGAAATTCTCTCCAGCATCCTCCTATAATGTGGTCTTGTGTTTTATTAAGGCATCTCAAAGACAACACAATTTGCTAACAGGTTAGGAAAACACTGTATCTGTCCAGTCATATAAAATTAAAAAAGAATTAACTGAAATAAAAATACTAGATAGGGATTAAACCATGTATTTAGTAATTTTCAGAAACTGACTGTTAAGAATGCTAACGTTTTACCAAACTGAAATTAAAGTATCCTTAGGAAATAAATCATTTAATCTTCAGAAAATGAACCTGGAGCCGGTTTCTTGTCCAGCTAAATACGTTTAGAGTTTCCGAATGCCATGAAGCATATAGTACTTTCCTCTGTAAGGCACAGAATCTAACAAACCACTTCAGCACTTTCACCAGATTTGTAAGCTACTAGAATAAGGCCCAAGATAATGCAAGACTATATCTTTCTTCTTTTTAGAGGAACAGTATCTACTCTTTGCCAGCAGTCTTATGGAAGCTATAGAATCAACAATAGCAAACGCACACGTACGGATAGGACAAGACACCCCATCGTAACAAATTTTGCACAAAAGTATACAAATCACTCAGTGAAAGCACAGTGCAAGCCAGCTACAGTTAGCTATAGGCTGGAGATGCATGTAGCCTATAAGCTGGATTCTGCACGCAGTACCTTCTGAAGGCGCGGTCCAACTCTACCATCAACTGTTAGCAACCAGACAAGTACAACCTCGGCACTTCCTCACCAAAGATCTATTGTAGTTTCCAGTCAAGAATATTGTGTAGCGGTTAACAAGTCACCCTTACTTGCTACATATGTCAGCATCACAGCTTTTACATAATGAAAAAGTGCTCTGTTAATGGTTAGCAAACTGGACTGCAGTGACGTAGAAGTGCTGAGTGTTATTACTACTTTATAAACATGCATTATTCTCCATTTGGAGAAAAAAAGCCACAGAAGTCATAGAAAAACATAGGTTGAAAAGGATGTCTACAGGTTATCTAGTCTGCCTCCTGCCCAAAGCAGGGCTAACTTCAAAGCTAGATCAGATCAGGTTGCTCCCGGCCATCTCCAATCATATTTTGAAAGTCTAGAAGGATGGAGTTCCTATAACCTCTCTGGGCAATCTGTCCCAGGGCTTAACCACCCACACTGGGAAGAACTTCCTTCTTACCTCCTATCAGAATTTCACCTGTTGCAACTTGTAAACACTGCCTTTTGTTCTTTCACTGTGCACCTCTGCAAACACTCTGTCTCCATCTTATCTAGAACTTCCCCTTACGTAGTACAATTAGATACCTCCTTTGTCTTCTCTTCTCCAGGATGAAGAAACTCTGTTCCCTTACACTCTCTTCGGTATCATATGCCCCAGCACAGGATAACACCCCAGTGGCCCCTCTGCTCACCCTCCTTCTGTTTATTGATACTGGGGGGGCCAAAACCAGACACCTTAATTTGAATCAATATTAAAGGAATAACAATTATTTTTATTCCTACCTGTTCTTTTCATCTGTGCATTTGTGGAGCAGACACCGCCATGTAAGTGCAAACCCCAGGTAGCAGCCAACCTGTGAATTTATAAGAATGCCATGGGGGATATACACACACAAACACACGCACAAAGTCAAACAAACAAAAAAAGCATTGCATTCTAGCTCACTCTTCAGGAAACAAATCACTGGATACACAAATAAGTTTCTGTGTTGGAAAGTTCAGTAAATTACAGCAGGGTAACAGTTGAGTCCTTGAAGTTGCGTACTACAGTTTAAAACACAGCACAAACAGCAATTCTGAAAAACACTAGCCTATTTTATATGCTTTGAACTCCCAAATTTATGACTGTAAACTGTAGCAGTGGGGATATAACTAGAAAACAACCTGCCTATTTAGGATGCTTGGATAAGATTGGTTTTTGCAGCAGTGCCAGCAAATAGCCCCCACAAACACCTGTACCAGCTCAAATGAGGGAGCAGCCAAGTTAACTGAAGCAGGAAATTATCTTTTTTGAGAGTATGATTGAAATAATTTTACTAGTCTAACTGAAGACAGTAGCATGGAGTCAGAAAGAAGCACAAGGAGCTGATGAAGCTAGCCCTGCTGCCAGAAGAACTTCTCACTATGACTTTGGATACTAAATGAAATAGGAACGTAGATAAAGTTTTTCAAAGCACCTGCTGGACGAGATAGCTGGAGTCCCTTTCAAAAGTGACTTAATGTTGGTAGAGAAACGATGCAGACACCTAAAGCAAAATTTAGCTGAGTTTGAGGAGCTTAAGTCCAAAACTGCTGCCTAATCCCACACTGGTCTGTATGCGTGCATGTACATACATCTGACCTTTAAACTTAACAAAACCCTGTAGGACTTGGAAGTTCCTGCAGCTGACAAACCAACTTCAGAGTACAGCAGGAGCGTTTGGGATGCCTATGTTTGTTAAAATACACAGCGGAGGTCCTTCATGAGGCCCAAACATAAGTTTAGGATTAATATCCCATTAAGTGCTGGAGCATATTTCAAGTGAAGCTTCCAGTTTATTTTCTTCTAATAGCAATTTAATTTTAATGCACCAAAACTGCTTAGAGATCCAAGGTAAATGGAGACAACTGACAGATTTGTTTCAAAGTTGTACTACAGCTGTAAACCCAAACTACTGTCGTAAAACACACCTAGCCCCTGGACACTCAGCAGCAGGCTTCTGTGCATAATTAGCACAGCTCCACCAGAGGGGGGGCAGTGCCAATCTCTTGCTTGAGCCCAAAGCCATACCCTTTCTAAGCCCCTCTGAGGGATGTGATCTTACACGGATACATTGTAATACATTTTAATTACGCTATTTTCCTTTAATTCTCTCTCTGGCAAGGCCAGTAACAGATCTGTGATTTTGCTCAAGACACATAACAGGCTGAGAAATCTAAGATTACCCAGGTCAATCTCTCACTCATTTAACATGACTGCCTACAACCTTACCATCCTCCAGAACTTCCCTATATTAATAGGTTAGAACACTCCTCTATCACACTTTTATCTTAGGCATCCAGTTTTGGGGCTACTGTCTAACAGTATCTTCTTGGAACGCCACAGTTGTAGTGTAGGTAGCAAAACAGTACATCACTATACATTTCCGTATCATGCCCAAACGTAAAACAAAATTTTATAATAGACATCTTTCTGAATTTTTTACAGTTTACCATTTTCACCTCATAATGCACCAACACCATTGCCAGTGTTCTTTTTCCAGTTAATTAACTTCCTAAACCTGAAAGAGCGCTTGTAAAATTACCAAAGGAGCTTCAAACAGACCAAACAGATTGAGATTTGTGGTGCCGTACTGGAAATAAGCCCTGCTAAGAATCCTGTAGTACAGCTTCCACATCAAAGCTGAACTTGAAAAAGACCAGCTCAGGTCCAAAAATACTTTAACCACATTATGCAGCACTGAACATGCAACATTATAGACTTGAGCTGGACGGACAAGATGACAGAGTGGCACTGAGACACCTTGACTCATTTTCAGGAAGGTTTACTGAGTCAGGCATGGCATCATGTGAATCTAGCAATAAATGGAGCTGACTCTACCTACTGAAAAATAATTGTACCTCAGCCAACAAACACTACCAGTATTAGAAATAAGAGTGCAGCTGAGACACCCATAATTTCCCCCTTTATGAGGCAATCTGGGTGGAGAACCAACATTTCATGCTTTTGTCGGTTCTCTCATATCTGAGCTCCCTGAAGCCTTGATGAGTCAAGTCTTGACTAACTGAGAATCTTCTACTTGTCTTACACTGAGCCACAGATGACCCAGGAGGGCCTCTAGCCTGTTTTGTGTTATAAAAAGTAAATAAACACTACATGCATTGTCAGTTTGTTCTGAGCAAGCTTCTTCGACTTTGTTCATATTTTTCTCCTTTCTTCCTCCCTTTCAAAAGAAAAAAAAAATTCAGAATTCCATACAGCCAATAAACTCAGGAAATGTGAAACCATCGTTAAAAACGTTCAAATCAAAACATCACCTTTAAACTAGTTTTATGGGCCCTCTTGGACACATACAAAGCAATATAATTTAAAAAAAGACATTCTGCCTATGTACCTATGACTAGAGAGTGTAAATGGACTGTCTCATTCAAAAAAAATTCCTCATTATACAATTTAAAGTGCATAACGTCAATGAAGTTTATGGAATGTATTCAATTTTCATCTCCTAAATGCTAAATACTTTCAATGTTTTTTTTTTTTCCCTATGTGATGCTATCAACTGGTTCAGCACAATCTAAAACAAATTGCTTTAAATGATCCTAGAATGGAGCCCTTGGGCCTCAGGCTACCACCTACCATACCAGGCTTTGCTCAACAGTTTCTGTGCTACAGTGAGTTTCTTGTGATTCTAAAATTTTCCCATTTACCTCAGACCCAATCTTGGCACCGTGGAGTGATCCATACCTCCTTCCCTCAATAACTCCAACATGGCTGCCTTCAGCGTATCCCTCTTGATACCCCTCACCATGAAACCTACAAAAAGAGAAGTACAGTTTTTAATGCTTGTATTCATATCAAACACAAGCAACTCACACGGTCAAAAAACATTCTTTATCATTTCAGTAATACAAGTTTCCTATTTAGAAGTACCCCACAGCATTAATTTCAAATAACATGCATTTATGAACATCTAGGTGTTTTCAAACGAGTTTATAACATTTTAACACAAACAAGGCACTTCGCAATCCAACTTAATCCTTTTACCAACTAGCTATTATTTTTTGCACAGCTAATAAACTCTCGAGTCCGAGTCAAGTTTTAAAACGCGGGATTTTAAACATGCGAGCGCTGACAGAAGTGCTGCAGCGCACGCAGGGGAAGAGCTGACATCGAGGGACTCGGCCCTTCGGGGAGAAAGAAGGACGAAGACGGCTTGCCCCGCTGCTCTCCGCCCTCGCCCTTTCCCTGGCTCGCTGCCCGCCGCCGGCTCGCACCGCTCCCCCTCAGCGCCTTCCGCCCCCCCTGCCCGGCCGACCGTCAGCTGCGGCGCGAGAGGCGCCCGCCCCCACCCCGGCCCGAGCTCCGCCGCCAGGCCGAGGCCACTCCGCCGGCCCCACCTCTCCTCGGCCATCACGATGTCGTCAAACATGTCCGCGCCCGGCGCAACGGCCGCCGCCATCCCGCCGTGACAGCCCGAGACTCTGCTCCGCGCTCGACGCGCTCGACCGCCGCCGCTCAGCATGCCGGGAAAGGACGGCAAGCCGCAGGGGCCGCCGACGGGAGGCTCCAGTGCGCAGGCGCGCAAAGCTCCTCCCCCCCACCCGACTGCGGCCAGCCCTCAAGCCGCGAGGGGGCGTGGCCCAATGGGGTGCCGCGTGCGCGATGGGCGGGGCCTCCCCGCCCCCTCGCCCCGCCCCCCTCCCCGTGCCGCCGGCTGCTCTGTGCCGGGACTGTATCGCCCCGCCGCCCCTGGCGCGGCGGCGGCGCCCGCCTGTCCCTTCCCGTGCGAGTGGCCGCGGCGGCGCCTCGCGGTGCCGGCGCCGTTGGCCGGCCCCGTTCTCGCGGGTGGCCCCTAACGGCCCCTAGCGGCCGCCCCTAACGGCCCCTAACGGCCGCGGGGCGGGGCGCGCGCCCCAACGGCCGGCCGCGAGGCAGGCCGCGCCGCGCCAGGGGGCGCCAAAGCGCTGCGGCCGCCGCGGGATAAAGCGCCTCTCTGCTGTGCTAGGTGGGTGGAAGATGCGTTTGTTACTAGAAAACTAGCCGCCCTCGGTCTCAAGTAATTTAAGACGTGGTGCTTAACTAAGGTTTTTGGCCAAAGCTCTGATATCCTCCAAATGTAGCGAAAAGTTGCCGAAAGCCGCTTGGAAATGTTTCATCCAAACGAAAACAGAAACAGGTCGGTATCTTGAATACTGCCTTCCTGGCTGAGGAGGTGGATTATGAAGGCTGAGAGGCATACTGTGTTATCCAAGTTCTATAAAATGTTCAAAGGGAAGCTAACACCATCTCGCACCAAGGTGGACCTTGGTTCTGGTTTCTAGATGAGAACTTACAAAACGACAGCTGTACCAAAGGACTTGCTTATATAAAGCAGTCTCAAATCCCTGCAATGAGGTCTGTGCAGGTGTGCTGAAATAAGGTCATTTTCAGCTGGATGCCCCCAAGTACAAGTCAGTGCTCTGGATTCAGTTGTAGACTTGATTTCCCAAAATTACTTTGCTTTTTTTTAAGTGATCCATTTGAACGCTTGTAATGTGTTTCCTAAAAATTAAAATTCGGTGGATTTTTTTCATTTGTCATGTTTGTTTGTTAGGCCACGATGAGTAAGAGAGGGAAACTGTTTATACCATATGACTGCAGTGTTTCTTTCTTATCCTTTCAGTTCACTTCACTGGGTCACGCTTTCTCTAAGGCTTTCAGACCTCTGTTTTGTAGCCAGCTTCTTCCATGAGCTGATTAACTTGCACATACCCGTCAAAAGTATTAGTTGTCTGTCTGTCTGTCCTGGCGTCCAGTAAAATCTTTCTGATCTTCTGTAGAACCACTTTTTTCTTCATGTTTCTCTGGCATCACCTCTTTCTGTTCTCCAGCCCAACAAATACAAATGTCTTTCTTTGAGTCCTGTGTGGTGGTACTCCTTGAATACTTCTACAAGTAAAGCTCAATTTTTTTTTATTTATTGACTGATAAAGCTATCAGCTCTGATTCTAAATCGTTCATGGCAGCACAACCAGTATAGCAACATAAATGTTTTTATGAGTGAAAAATGACTATAAGAAAGAGAAGAAAGGAAGAAATATTTCCAACCTGGAACCTGAGCTAGATAAATATTGAACTGGATTGCTTTCAGGTTTTCGGAATATTTCTTTCTCCTGGAAAAGAAATAATCAAACAAAATGCCCAACCTTTTCTTTTTCAAGTAATGACTTGCCTCAGTTTTGCTACCCAATATGTCAGTTATTCCCTATTATGCTAGCAGAAATCTTTCATAAAAGCAATGTGTAGCCTAAACAATAAAGCAGAAGAACTGCCCCATGCCCCATCTGAGAGCTCACCGCTCTTACAGCCTGTTGATATATACTCAGCGTAGCTGCTAACTGTCCTCAGAGCCGCCTTGCCAGCAGTAGGCGGAGAAAGGGTATTGCCTGGAAATCACTTCCTCTGCCCATACTTAAGCCTCAGAGCTTCCAGAGCCTGTTCAAAAGGCTTGTTTAATCCAATATTTGTCTTTGGTTTTGTCCAGCAATTTACCACTACATCTTTTTAACAGCTATCAACCTCATTCTTGTAAAGCCAATATATTTTTCCTGTTTTACAGCCAGGGCGTACGATGTTTAGATTCACGCATTTTAGGCACAGAAGGAACCTGTCCTGACTATCTAGTCTGGTCTACACACAACCCAGGATGTGTAGCTCACTCAGTAATTTCTGCATCAGGCCTTGGACGCAGTTGAACCCCTGATCCAAGTTCTATTAAACTCCAAAAAAAAGTGTGATGTTGATATTACTGGGGATTTGGTTTGGCATTTTGGCATTAAGAAAACAGTTCAATACCACAGAGGGAGTGGGAGCTAGAAGTGGAATGGAAAAAAATAGTGATAAAACTGAAAGGATAAATCTTGGTTGCTTTCCCATGAAACTGTTAGGATGTGTAGTACTAAGGAAGACTTTAAATGCCTATGAAATTTTTGTCTCGTTTCTTGAGCTTATTTCTGGATGATATAATTTTTGTTTCTTTACCAGTCAGCCCAGCTGTCGTTTTGTAAGCACAAAATCATTTTGTAAAGAACTATAAGTAAGACTAATTTCCAACAGAAGAAATTCAAGAATCTAGTACAGGCCAGTTTTGCTTTGACCAGGGACATTTTTGCTTTTCAAATAGTATATGTTTGATGTATTTATATAACAGCACCAAACTCTAGTGTGCTATTCTAGACAGCTGTATTACTACATTTATTTATTATTACAGATGAACACTGGATAAGGGTAAACATTTATACTTACTTATAAGCATATATTTCAATATTCAGTTATACTGATGTCTTTCAGGCTATGCTGATTTATCTAGAGTGACTGTAGTCAGTCAGCCAGCTCGTGTTGTCTGTTAATTTCATGTTTAGATTTCCCTGAATCTCACACTAAATCACCAAAGTTTTTCCCAGGTGTGAACACCTATCCACTGTACAGCCTCTCAGTCACAAACACATATTGTTCACCAGCCATCTGATGTTAGTGGAAATGTTAGGTATCTTTGAAGATTTCCTCTAAGCTAGTAACTACGATTTAAATCTTGTTTTTGAAGTTAGAGACAAAAAGTTCTTTGATCTCAGTGGGCAGTAGGATTGATCGAATATGCTGAAAATAGGATAATTTTTTTCTGGCAAGTTGTGACAGTAAAGCTAGTTCCATTTTGGGGACATTCTTCTGCACCTTCAACAATGAGTCCAATCCAACAGGGTTCCCGATAAACTTAGTGTATGTCATAAATTCACCCCTAATGCAGAGTCCTGCTGAGATCTTTCCTTGCTCTCCCATTCGCTTCCAAGGGATATGCATCTCTACTTCCATCCCATTGGAAGCTGCCTGAATGGAGGATTGGCTTCTGTATGTTTTAGATGAAAGAGAATGCATTTGTTTAGTTTATCATGTCATTTTCTGTTCCTATACAAAGCACACTGGCAGCATAGGAAGCACCATCCAGATTGTTCACATACATAGCTTCAGCACTTAACGTTGCTATTATGAGCCTTGCATAAAGGATTTACAGCTTTTTACACTTCCCCAAAGTGGAAATGGAGATGCCCAGTATCTCCTTTTCTGCAGCCTTCTCACTACTCTAACAACTCTTATTTACACATCATAGCTTCCAGTTGAGACTTCACAAGGAGACATTCGACACCCTAACATGTTAAAAAGAATTTAGGGCTGTAAAATGTACTACTACAAATGAAAGCACTGCAATCGACTTACTGTCTTTGACAAACCATGATCAGCCCAGCCTTATATAGTGCAATTCGCAATGGTGGGGGTGTTTATATTCCCACAGAACCTACGGCAAGGATGTTTACAGGTTTTGCAAGTTCCTGACCTAGTCAGGTGTCTAATGGTAGGGAAAGCATTTTCCAGTAATCAGTCCACCTCAAGCTGTGATCTTGTCAGATTTCATAAGCAAAACGGCTGGGCCTGGTCAGTGCTTGGATGGGAAACCTCCAAGGAAAACTAAAGTGCTCCAGGAAGCGGTGTGGGTAATTTAGCTCCTGGCATTCTTCCCTCTGTCTGAATAAATATTGAACCAACCTCTCTAACCATGCTGTTACAGTAAGAAACATTGTGCTGCTGGTGGAAGATGCAAATTCAAAGGTGTCAGCAAATGGGGTCACTAAAAATCCCAAGATACTGTTCACGAATGTAGGGGTGCTCATTTTTGTGCTCTACACACATATTCACAAATAGAGACATTAAAGCTACCTAAAATTCTTTCAGCACTTAAATTAAACAGTGTATCCTATGCATTCTGTTCTTATTTACTGTTTCCCATCAAAACTGTCTTTTGGCAGAAAAGTGAATTTTTGATGAATTTTAAAAATATTCATATTCATTTTATTTTGTTTTCTAGTTCTTGAGTTATATGAAGGGGTCTTGAAAATTATCCAGGGTTCAAAGAAAATATAGTGTCTGACGAAAAGCTGAATGCCCCAAATCTGAAAACTGTTGGGATAAAACAATTTGAAAATCAGGACTACATTTCCCGATATATGAGGACTAGGAAACCTCCGGATGTGTGGTAGTGGCTCAGCACAAAGGAGAACGTGACCCATCATGGGAGATGTTTTCAGCCTAGAAATAAATCTACAGTTTCTGTGAGCCACCCATGCAGCGTTTCCAAACTGAAGTATTTGGTCTTTGATTTCCTGTTAGAAAACAACATCTTTTTCAGGAAGAACAACCTGTTTTCTCCCCACTTGCATTGCAGAGTATACTGCCATTTTTAAGAGGCAGCAGCATTCCACCCCCAGTATTTTTGCTTTTTGCCAGTGGACGATTTATGTACTAGTGTAAAAATCCACAGGTAGAGTTTGTGGTGTGGGCTGAGTCTGGCTGAAAATCACTGCTGACAGTTCAGTTCCTGTTGGTCATACAGGAGCGTGCTCCATGGTGTGCGCTTACTGACGTACAGGATGCAGCTTTGCCTATATTGGAAATTGGACCTGTCTGCAACCATCAGCAGCTGTACTCACCCAAGCCTCTGCTTTGCACCCATGCAGCAGAATCCCCCACTGGAAAAGGATGGCAGCAATCACATTTGTAGCAGATTTTTTCCATCTCTCGTAGAGCAGCTGGGGGCAAACACCGTAGGTCCCTCACGCTCACGTCAGCATCCAGCACGCTGATGTCAGCAAGCGGAGCAAACTGGGTTTAATGACATAAATGGAATGTAAAAGTCATAGTTTATAAAATAGGTGTACATCCATGATCACGACTGCCCACAGATCTTAGAGCTGAGCTTCCCTTATACATTGTACCAGAGAATAGGAACTTAAGATTAGGTCAGAAGTGAAAAAGAGAAAGTGCCCTTCTCTTATACCCACTAAATTATCAAAATTTAGTGAACTCTCTCCCTTGCATAGTAAAAATACCTTTCTTATACGTGCTATTTACCACAGAGTTCATCAGTAATTGGGAACAGATGGAGTCTGATTCCAGCATTGGCACTCAATGTCCAGCTCTGGGTAAATCGCTCGGTCTCTCTGTGTCCCTGTGTGTCATACCTCTTCAGCAACACCATCTTCACAAGGGTGCTGTGGGGCCAAATTCAGTAGTTTTATGAAGCTCCTTGAAGTCTTTAGGCTAAAGGAGTTACAAAAGAGAGTCAGCCAGGTTTTTGTGTTGAAGATGATTTTTTTTTTATTGCAAATGTACGTGTTACACTACTGGTAATATACAGAAATTTAAAAAGCTACTGTTTCATGATTACAAAACTTCACAAAATTTGTTACAACTAAAAAAATCCACCTTCAAGAGTATATAAATAGAATTTTGAGCATAAATAATAGTAACAAAATAAACAGATGTATGCATTCAATAAATTAATTATAAATATTGCATTGGCAATGAAGTGCTAGGTCAGAAGAAGAAGGCTAGTATTTCCAGTAGAGTTTTTTTGGTATAGAAATCTCTATTATAAATGAACCTTTGGAAAGGAGTAAAATCCCTGAACCCTTTTCTCACATTCCTTTTTGGGAGGAGTTTCAGGTTTGTTATTCCTTTGTCAAATTGTTGCAACAGGAGAACTGAACTGAAGGTATCAGACATGCACCTCTTGGCCATAAGGTACCCACAGTCTTTCCCTGAAAGGTGAATGGTATGACTGACCCACTTCTGCAGTATTCAAGTAACTAAACTGTCTCTCCATTGATTTCAGCTGATGCAGAATCAAGCCTGGAAGGCCTTAAAGGAACTGCTGATGTTGGAAGGTAAAACATGAAAACTTATTTTGCAATCGATTTGACCTATACATCATCTATTTTCAGTCTTTCTCTCCATTTGCTAAAGACATATATAGTTATATACAACAGACCTTCTGTTACTGAAAACTAATTGGTTGGTACTGCTCATTCCCTACCTGACGAACATAAATATTGGGTTCTGTATACACTTTTACCCATATATAGAATTCTCACTAATGTTAATGAGGAGTCTATATTGGATGATGCAGCTCCTACAGTAAACATAAGTTAGCCTATAAAAGAAATCAAAGATCCAGTTTTCCAAATTACCCTTTAGCAATAAGGGAAGGAAGAAATATTTCCCCCTCTTCCCTTATGTCTTAAGGGAAGAAGAAACACAATATACAAGCAGAATTGTTTTTCAGTGGTATGCTTTCAATAGAAAGTTTTCCCAGAATGTTGTCAGCAGCTTTTCAAGGGACAGCGTTTACTTTAGTTCACATAACCACATTTGCTAGGTCTCCCTTAATCGTGTGTTGTTCCAAATGTTTGTCTTTAAGGCCTATGAACCTACAAGATCGTTAACTTCCCTGTGAATGAAAAACATTTGCTACATTTGCTCCTATGAGCAAAAATAACAGGTGAACATATGTGATAATGAACTTGGTATAGAAAAATTAGAATAATTCTCTCGTCACCACTGTAACGGAGTAACTCTGGTGAATTGGTTAAGCTTTTCTTATTTAATCTTCTTTTTTTCCCCCCAAATAAAGTATGGATAGGGAGGCAATTCTTTAGAATATAGCTCCTGAACAATCATATCTTCCAGGTACAACACATTGTAAGGAAAAGGCTGGCTCAATACTTAAATATAAAAAAAAATTCAAAATACTAGTACATGAAAAGCTAAAAACCTGTAGTATTCTGCAATATTTCTTTTACATCATATTTGTAATCGGAGTCATTTCTGAAAGCTCGGGCTCTTCACTGGAGACAGTTTGGAGGTGATTCCAAAGGGATCCATGCTGTCGGTTTCAAGAGGCGATGAATACATATCTGACTCGAAAGCCTGGCTATAATCACCATATTCACCAAAGTCTGTTGATTCCACAGGCACAGTGTTGATCATAGGTAAAAAGTGAGATAAAGGAAGAAAATCTTTTCCCTTGAACTGCTGTCTTTGCTTGGCGCTGCTCAAAGACACAGAGATCCCGTGTTTCTTTGATTTATATATGTTGTAGCCGTCTGGGCGTATCTCCTCTTCAAAGGAACAATCTTCGGTAGAATACCTGAGCTGAATAGCAGGGAGGAAAGAAAATCACAAATATGCCCATGGGCCCTATGCCTGGCAGCTGCGAGCAGAGAGGCACGAGGGGACTGGCAGGTGGGATGCTAGCCCGCAGCATTGCTCTGGGGGCAGCTCTTTCTGCTAGGGACCACAGCTGCTGAGACCAGCCTAAAGCTCCCCATCTTGCATGTAGCATGCATTGTAGATTATGAAGCCATTAAAAGACAACATTGGCCCAATCCAGACCTGCGGAAGTTAATGTATGCCTTCCCATCCTCTTAAATAACAGTTGAATGCAGGATCTGTGCTTCCTCACTTACTCCTGCTCTGAGCACAGAGAAGAAGCATCTCAGTTGCCAGTGCTCCTTCAGATAAACTGTTGTTCATTGCTGGCAGTATTTAAATGCAGTCATTGGGACCTAATCCGACAATCCTAAAGGACAGCACTTACACAAACATGCCAATCAGTAAAAAAAGATTAAAAAGATAACTGCCAATGCTTTTACTCAGCATTAATTGAAATTACAAAAAACCTAATTAATGCAGTATTATTTTCCCATTAGTCATTAGTTAGAACTACACATTTTATAACAATGCGAGTTCAACATTTTTATATAAGAATATATTTTCTTAGGTGTGAATTTGTAGAAATGCATTTGTGATATACCGCACATGTAGTATATGAGGACTTTGTATCACCAGGTCAGACCTTTCCAGGTCCTTTACATAATCACTGTATTTCTTACAGCTCTGGTGTTATTTCTGGTTATTTCAGCTATTACAGGTTACTGAACTCTTGGTCAATAAAAGCCAATTGCTGATTACATCTCAGTCATCAGTGATAAAAGTGTTCTTACATGAACGCTCTACCTGTCTAAATTTAACTTAGAACGTAGCTGATACTTTTAATTCCTTTCTCAAACACCATCAATAATATGGAGTACAATTAAGTGTGTAAAATGGGTGTCTTTTTAAAGGCACTTTTTAAACCATTCAAGTAATTCACAAAACAGCATTTTCTCCAAATTAAATTATACAGTATTTATCCTTCTACACACAGTATATCTTGGGAAAAAAATATATGTAGGATACAAACTGATGGTTCAGTTGTTATCTGTTCTTATTTCTATGAGTGGTCAGCTTCACTGATGACAATGATGAAATAAAAAGGCTTCTTGAGCAAGTGCACACTACAAATCATGGCAGTTATTGATTATGCCCCCCCCCCCATATCTCAACTATACACTAGGTATATAATATGATAATATAAGCAGTTATATGATTTCCCCTAAACTACAGGAATTATGAAAACGGACTACAGCATGCCGCATGTTTGAAATCAACTTTAGTCATCACTTTTCCACAGTGTCAGAGAAAGGCATGTTTTGAGTGTGCAAATGGTTGTTGAGTCCAGTCCTCAGGTAGCACTCTTGCCCTTTAGTTCTTCCACTCCTGAACACAGTGCTGATAAGGGTACAAATTTCTCCACGGAGCTTGTCTGCCCTGGCCAATAGTGGAGGGGCGATAGCAGGTGTTGTGAACAACCTGATTTCTCACCTTCAGCCTGAACTGGGTACAGTCCCAGGCAGTGTTTCTTTGGCAGTCAGTGGGATATAGTTAGTGTAGGGGTATACGCTAGAAGCCATTTCTTTCTCATTTCCGATAACGCAGGCAGACCTCAGAGCAAAGGGTCCATACAAGAGGGGAGCTGCATCTCTCAAGAGAAAGCTTTTCTGCATGTGTCTAATTCTGCTCACTTTACTTCTGTGAATGTTGTCACTGAAGTAGACAAAACTGTGTTTGAGAATAAAACATACAGAACCTGTCCACAATGCATAGTCTGATGGCAAGGATACATGCCATTGTATTTTTTAAAAAGCATGTAATTAATACTATACATCCGTAAACACAGTATCAGTCAAGGGTTATTCACAAGCTTTCAAAATGCCATTACAAGAAAGCTATTTGTAAATTGTGCAGTCACTAAAGATCCAGTCTGCAGCTCCAGTGGGAGCAGGATCCAGGCTTTGCTTAGTTTTTACTGATCATTTTGGTCTGGATATACATTAAAACTTTAAGCTAATAATTCACTTACCGTCCAGACCATCTGAACCTCAAGACCTGTGCACCTTATCAGTGCATTGATTGTCTGACTCTAGCCAACAAAAGCAAGGAAATGCAGAAAGAAAGACTTCATCCTATGTTACGGACTAGAGGAATAATATCACTTGCTCTTATTAGAGATATTGGGAGTTTTGACAATGGGCCAAGTCCTTGCCGTATTGATACCAGCAGAAATTTTGCTAGAGTAATCAAAGCAGAATCAAACAGTGTATTTACTATGGCTGGTAAAAAATACTGCCTTCTATCTGTGAAACTCAGTTTTCTCTAAAGCAGTTACACAAAGACTGAACTTGAATCTTACCCTTTACATTCTGGAGTTGGCAATATATGTGACTTACAAAGCCACCGTTTATGTCGTTGATAATGTTTAGCTGATATGCTGACACACTAGGTGAAAAGCATGAGCTAGCAACATTGCATCAGAAGGTCGCTAAGTGTCCTCAGCCTCTAAGTGTCCCAGAAGTGTGCTGCTGCAGGTCTCAAGGACCAAGTGAGACAGGGGAGGAGAGTCCTCTCCCCCCTGAAGTCCTGTTTCTATCTGATACTTAAGGAGAGAGCAACCATGTGAGTGCACCTCTGCTCCCAAGGAGCACTCTTCTTCGGAATTATTAATCTAAACAGCAAGAAACTAATTAAAAGCAGTGTGTATAATTCAGACTCTATGGGCTGACTTAATCTATTTCTGTGGTAGAAGCAAAGCTCCGCACCAATGAGGGATTTTAAGCATAAATGAAATTTTGCTCTATATTGTATTTTCAGTCTCTTCTGGGGACGTGTAACACGTAATGGAAATAGTAGATTATTCGCGTTAGAAAACTGATTTTTTCGTGCTGCGCTCTTCTAATAACCATGGTGGCCTTTTAGGCAGTAAGAGTGACAAAATCAGGGTCTTAAGGGGGGGAGGGGGGGGGTCGGAAGCTTTGTTCGCCCGTCGCAGCGGAGCCCTTCCCTCTCGCCGCGGCCCTGGCGCGGCGGCCGGCGGGGACAGCCCCTCCGAGGAGCTCCGAAAGCCCCGGCCCCGACCCGGCTCCGGCCCCGGGGGCCCCGCGCCGCCGCTCACCTACCTGCCCGTGCAGCCGCCCCGCCGCGTCCATGCAGAGGTAGCGGGAGCTCCGCACGCCCTTGATGGCCACAGTGCGCACCGCCACGGCGCGGATCTCCAGCAGACCTGTGCGGGGAAGGGACAGCGGGTTAGCGCCGCCGCCGCCCCCGGCCCCGCCGCCGCCCCCGGCCCCGGCCCCGGCCCCGCCGCCGGCGGCAGCACTCACTCTGCGGGCTCTGGCTGCCGGCGCCGTCCACCCGGCCGTCGCTGCCGATCCTGAGGAAGTAGCTGAGGAGCCCGTGCTTGCTGGCGGTGTAGAGGTGCCGCAGCCGTATGGGCTCCCCCCAGCCGTAGTTCACATGGGGGCCGGCGTCCGATAAAGGCAGCGACCTGGCCCCCACGGCCAAAGCGAGGCCGAGCAGCGCCAGGGAGGCGGGGGACTTGCCCAGGCGCTCCCCCATCTCCCCCGGTTGCTCGGTGCCCCCTCGCCCGCGCACCCGCCTGCCCGGCAGCGCCGACGCCGGCGGAGAGAGCGGCGGCTCGGCGCTCTCTGGAGCGGATCGCCTCGGGATGCAGGAGAGGCGCAGCCACCTCCCGGCCTTTTATAGCTCTCTGTTATCAGCCCGATCGATTCGGCTAAATCCAGTTCCAATATAGAGCCCATTTCATAGCAGGAATTGGTCAGATCAGTCACTCCCCCCGAAAATATTGATCGGGTGACATCATTTCACAGGGGACACCCTGAAGTCGCTCCCTCCCCGTCCTCACCTCGAAGCTTTCCGCTGCCGTCCCGACCTCCCCTGTGCCCAGCGCGGTGCAGCTGGCCGGGCAACCTTACCCAGATGCCAGGGCAGAGGCAGAGGCAGAGGCAAAGGGGCTGGTGGTGAATGCGTGTACATATACATTAAAAGAAACCCAGGGGTTATGCGGAGGTGAAGACATGGGCTGTGCTGGTGGGCAGAGACGCAGGAGTCATTAAGAAGGGAATAAAACCACCGCAGCGGCGCTCAGAGCGCTGGGACTGAACCCGCAGAACGGAGCTCCTGGATCGGAGCTTGCCCATCCTTTATTGCCCTTATCAGAAATAAAGCGGCCGTGCCTTTGCGGTATGCTTTTTTACCTCGTTCAAAGAAATTAGCCCTCGGCAAAGCACAGCACGCCTCCTCCTCCCCAGACCTCTGGGGCTCCCCATAACGCACTCAGTGCCCAGCGGCGGCCGCGGGCTTTGCGCCGCGCCCGCTCCACGCGTGGCGGAGCGGCAGCGAGAAGCGAGCGGAGCGCCGCGCCCCGGCGGGTCCCCCGGCCGCCCCCGCGCAGCGGCCGCGGAGGCAGGCGCGGGCTCTCCGCCGCGAGGAAACGCGCAGCTACCGCCGAGCCCGGCAGCGCTGATTGGCGGCGGGCCGCAAATCGCGGCCGCGTTGGCCGAGGCGGAGATGCGGCAACGGGGAAACGTAGCGGTGGGGTCGTTACCTGCTGTCGCGGGGGCCCGGCAGCGCCGGGCGGGCCGGCGCCGCGGCGGGCTCCCGAGCCGCCCGGCCATGCCCGGCCGTGTCGCTAGATGGAGCCTGGCACCCGAGAGGCGGCCGGCGGCGCCGGGGCGGCTCTGCCCCGCGGGCCGCTCGCCGCTGGCGGGAGGAGCAGCAGCAGGAGGCGGGGAGGCCCGCGGCGGAGGCTTGGGGAATTTTCTCGGATCTCAAGAGAGAAAACAGGTACCAACGGGATTTCGTAAAGAAAAGAAGGAATCCTTCCCCCGCGGGACGCATTAAACCAAAATTACACAGAACAGACCTTCTCGCCCCCAATAATGTATCTAAAACCACCACGTGCCTGTCAAATCCCAAATATTGTTTTTACGCCTTTTGCTACTCATTTATTTTCATCGTTTTATCTGTATACTTATGTCTCCATCCTGTAAACACCCATACAAATAGCTTTTCTTCATGAACCATCTTAGTTAGCCATCAGCGAGGCTATGTGCATAAAGGTCATAGAAGAACACAGAATTTTTCTAGGATGAAGGCCTGCATTTATAAAATTGCTTACACTTATTATCACATGTAGCTTATGGTACTGAAGTACCATACCACGTCAGTTAATCAGTGTTTGAATGATCAGGGTCTTGTATCCAAATCTCTCTGGAGCAAGGGATTATATGCCACCAGTCATTCCAAAAGCAACTACTGATTTTGAATATGTTCATTTTTTTTGCTGGTCACCTTGAGACACATGAAAAGGAACTCAGTTTTCTCTGCACAGGTGATGAATAATTTAGGAAAGTCAGGACCACTTCACTTTCAGATATCTGCAGCCACATCCTCCAAATCATGAGCTGATTTGAGAAGTGTTGGCCTTTCAAACACATAAGTTTGCAATATTATAAAAGCAGTAAATAATACCAAGGAGTCTGAGAGCCTCATTTTTTCCCTCTACAGAATTTTGCAGCATTATTACATGACTGTTACAAAGGCAGTTCACTGCCCTGCAACCCTGGGCCCCACAGCAGTTGTGCATGTAACTCATCCTCCCTACATATGCATTCTTCAAGGTATTGAGCACCCACCACACACACAGAGG
Organism: Struthio camelus; assembly: GCF_040807025.1. Lineage (NCBI taxonomy): Eukaryota > Metazoa > Chordata > Aves > Struthioniformes > Struthionidae > Struthio > Struthio camelus. The sequence continues at coordinate 32,680,345 of NC_090946.1, forward strand.
TTATGGACTGAAGTGAATCTGAACAGCTTTTAGTCCATTTTGTTGTGCATCTCAGTGAACAGGAGCTATTCCATTATTACTGTTGCTGTTATGCTATGGCATAAATAATATTTCTCATCACAAGTATATAGGGTTTTCTTCATGAAGAAGTCAAAGAACTTTCAAGTAGTAAAGACTTGATGCTTGCAACTCTATTTATGATTTTTGACAGTATTATTATTCCAATGTAAAGATAAACAATTGTGACAGAAAGGGCAAATCATTTGTCCTAAGTGATATTTCAAGTCAGTGAAAAAATGGCTAAAAGTGAGAATCACTTAACAGTTGATTGAGAGCTTTTAAAATTGTTTTCATTGTTGTTATTGCTGATGTTATGTGGACTGATGCTAAAAGGTTTGAAATCAAATGAAAATGGAGCATTTAGCTCATTTTTGGGAATTGCCTCTCTTGATATAACTATCCAAAATTATTTATTAGTTGTCTAAAAATGTAGTGTCTAGTGTATGCCATTTGCCCAGGTTCCTCTGCAATCAAAGACAGAGGTAAGTACCTCAGTACTTATCTGGATCGGATCATACCAATAGTACCAAACCAGATAGTCTCAAAAACAGCTGTTTAAGAGAGATGGCATAAATCATCTCTGAAGGTGCCTATTTCCTTAATGGCTCTGGAAAAAGCCTAGATGATTAGCTCAGATTAGGTAACTTATTTTTAGCCAAAGCTAAATGAGATGAATCTCACAGTGCGTACACTGTTTTCAAAATATAATAGATATAAGATATGATTTTCATGTACATTCTTATCTATATTACTGAACTTTCATCATTTATTGGCATCTTTTTTACCAAAGTTCAGGAAAAAGGCACGACTCCTCATATTCCTACAAAGGTATTTGCGAGGACGTAGGGTAAATCACACGATCACTTCCAGTGCTAGACCTGCTTTCTGCCTGCAACAGAACATTCATCAAGCAAACCTGCAGTGTAGCACTTTTCACTTCTCTGGGGACAGAAAAAAGAAAGAAGAAAAATCTTGTAGAATAAAAATATCTCCTGACCAAATCATACGCAACTGCAAAAGCATTTTCACCTGTTGTAATGAATCATTTATTTCGACTACACTTTTCAATGCCCCTATATAATTTCTGCAGAACAAGAACTTCAGATTTTTGTAATGCTAGAGCTGAATTGAATGTATTTTGGAAGAAGACGACTACCTATGTTTTTAAAAGTCAGGCATCCAGAGATCCTGGAACATGCCAAAAAGATAACTGAAGGTTTGTACCTAACTAGGTAATAACATCATTGGAAGTAACTGAAATAAAACCAAGCAAAGTTGCTACAAGTAATGAACAGAAAGAGGGCATGGCAATGACACATGAGTAGAAGGCAGTCATAGCAGCCTACCTTTTTTCAAAGGGAAAAACTATATAGGTGAGTCATTCAAGGCTGAGTGATGGTCAAAAATGCAATGAACTAGATGCATCTAGGATGAAGACACATCTGCTCAAAAGTAGAGTAACTTCAGAATATCTATAGAACATTATAGCATTGACTTTGGATATATGAGTCACTGGGAACCTTTGGGGTTTCTCTGGGATCCCCCGTAGATTTAGGAGTAGGCACTATATGAAAGTGATGCCATAATAATTCTGAAAAGAGATTTGTAGCTCTTTCCCCTTTTTTTCTGAGGTCAGAAGTGAAAGAAGAATTAGAGACTGTAGAAATTATGAGAAAAGTAAGTTCCCGAGCAGAGCTGCAGATATCAGTGCTACTTCCATTGCTTTCTGATTTCTGCTATAGTTCCTGCATATCATCCCAGAAGTGTCAGTAAAAGAAAGTTTTTATTTGCCCCAGTGGCAGAGGGCCAACAGAACAGTCCAGTCCTTTTTCCTGCTTTTCGCAGAGATGAGTTAGGCAAATGAGGGAAGGCAGAAGTGAAGGCATAGTACACTGTGATACGTTGTTATTCGAGCATGGGAGATGGAGTTGTTCTATAAAGAGCCTTATCAGCATGGCACAAGTTAAAAAACCTGCCTAAGAAGGAGAGGTTACGCTACCATATGTCAAGGACTGCTCTGCTTCCCAGCTGCTTCTGCAATCCAAGAGGCATAAAGGTGACAATATTTCTTTCTGGGCTGTGAATGAGGGCAGAATTAAGATTCCACAGTTCCTGCTGCCGGCTCCCGCTGATGGGGTGTCATACAATAGGACAAGCATTCATAAAAGCTCTTCCTAGATATCACAAGTGCAACAGTCCCTAGTGAATTAGGAGGATCCAAATACATCAGATACTTTAAGATTTTCAAATAATCAACTTCTTGAGGGATCTCTGGTTTGAAATTGCTCCACTAAATTCGGTCAATGCACTAGAAAGATTGTTCCTACTGTAATTTGTAGTTACATGTGTCAATGCTGGTTCTTTTTAACGAATACCTTCAGAGGACTAATTTCAAATATCTCTCACTATTCTGTTATCTAATGCTTTCTTCACTATTGCTATCAGTGAATGCATTCCTCAGAGCAGTGCTTACCCTGGAATTGACTTGAAACTCTCTCAGTCAAATAATATCTTTTGATAAAGCATACTGTAACGCTCACCAAAGTCTCTTCAGCTTCAAATGGCCTAACTACATCTTTTCTTAATTGGCAATAGTTATTTCATATTTTGGAAATAGTTAATCCACCCCATCTTCTCCATGTGCTACAAAATCCTTTGTAGTTTTGGTACATAAGAAGTGTTACTGATTTTATGGATACGTATTTGGTACAGCAGCTCTCCAGCACTTAATTTCTAAATCAACAATAAGTCTAAAAATACAGGAAGATTATCTAAATACTTAATTAAAATATTTCAGTACCCAGAGCTACTTTATGAAGATATCAAGAAGCCTGAGATTCTCATTTTATCTTACTTTTGTTTTAGACTTACCTAAATGCAGGTTTGTGCAATGTAGCCAGATTACTATGTGTGGTGGTTTCATCTTTAAGATAATCTTGCATTGCAATTATTTTTAAGCAGACAAAGCAGTGACTGCACCTAAGCTTGGTGCATTTCCTGAAAGGGTGGATAAAAATAAAGAGACATCAGCAAAATGAAGAGAAATGAGTCTTCTCACTCAGACTGTCCACTACAGAGCCTGTGCTCTTGGGTACAAAACTAGGGGAAGCTGCACAGCTGTGCAGCCCTCTTGATCTGGCTGCATCCAGCCATGAGCAGCCGGGGCTTGGAGGTACCTTGCTTGCCTTCCCTGCTTCCTATTCAATAATCTAGTTCCCAAGGCTTGGGCTGACGTTTATAAGCTTCAGCTAGCCTGTATCTTTAAAAGTCACTTTCTCACTGATTGTTTCCTCCTAAAATCTGTGATTCTGAAAAACTGCTTTGCCTGAATCCCATACTTAGAAAACTCCCAGGCCAAGAGGTATAGCGTTACCATGAATTTAAGTTTAGTGTAAAGTGGCCCTGTATCATCAGGATCAGAAACTTTTTAATAAAGACAGGAAAATTTCCCAGCACTTACTTTTAACCCTCCACTGCTTGAATGCTCTGCAAGGGAAAGAAAAAGTGAATATTTTCTATAATTATTTTCGTATACAATAAGATCAATTTCTCCAGTCCATTACAGCGGAACAAGTCTCTTCTCTGTGTGGTATAAATATTTTATTTCTAAGCACACTTATGTCTTTGCTAATGGCTGTAGGTCATCTTTTAGGTCCTGAACACAGGATCTTTCCTATTGGCTCAGGAAAGAAATGAAAGTGAAATCTCACTCTAAATTTTGCAGTGTTTGTAATCACACGCCAGTGCTTGTGCCTTTCCCTGATGTAGTTACTTACAGAACAATGGTGACGCTGCTTCTGCCCCAGCCGTGGGTGCCTCCTTAGCACTATTTTTGAACGACCTCAGACGTGACTTCGGCTCTGGGAGGAAATAGCCTCCCCCTGCTTGTGTTCTGCACTTAGAGATTTGCTTTAGGTACTGGACAAATGAATACTGTTTGCAGATTTCTTTGCTAGTAGGCCTTGGCTTACATACCGTTTTCTAGCTTGGCCTAGGGATTAATACTGCTGGATTTTGTTTATGCAACGGTTCTGTGAAAACCAGGAAGAAAGTCTCTAGCGTTTTCAGAAAAGAGTAACTCCAGGTCATCCGCTTCTCAGTCAAAAGCAGTATCCGTTGAGCGTGAGTTACATTTTTTTTCTTGTCAGTGGCTAAATAGTGTTGGCTTTGTGACCAACTCCTGCTCCCAAAGGAAGTATTTTTCTTTCTTTCAGTAGACAGAGAATAGAAGATCAGGTACTGCAAGAATAGGGAAATCAGTTTGCTATCAGTGGGGCTTCCAGCTCCCAGGAGCGTGTGGTCAGAGCTGTGGTCCTGTCCGAACCCACCCAAAACTCTGGAGAGATGTGGTTAAGCAGGTGACCCCATCCAGTCCAATACAGTGGCATTTGCCAGGAGATCAGTCCTCATGAGCTTGGTAGGAAGCTGGGAAGTGCGAGGACTTCAGCACCAAGCCTGGTGTAGGCACATTAAGCCACACTTGGTAGAGAAATTTCACTGATTTGTATCTGGATGAGTTTGTTCGATAAAGTTCTTACTTCATTGCACTGGAAGTCCAAAATGTTTTCTGTGTTAACAAGGACACTAAGTCAGGGACTCTCAGGTGGTGATTTATAGAAGTTGGAAGTAGGAAGGGGAGGGAAAGGGAGAAAAGGGATTTAGCTATGGCTGTCTATATGGTCAGGCATGGAAACTCCCTTCTAATATCAAAATATATCTTCTCTTCCTATACGTCAGCGAACATGATTTTCACTCTTCCTGAAGACATATGTAAAAGAGAGAGCTAAAGAAAAAAGGGAAAAGGGGAGTTAAAGAAGTCAGTTAAGACCTACAGTTTTCTTGTTGCCCATTATTTCATGTTGCAAATTTGCTACTTATCATTATCTGTGAGGGTGACTGAGCACTGAAACAGGTTGCCCAGATTGGTTGTGGAGTCTCCTTCCCTGGAGATATTCAAAACCCCCCTGGACATGATCCTGTGCAATATGCTCTAGATGACCCTGCTTGAGCAGCGGGGTTGGACCAGATGATCTCCAGGGGTCCCTTCCAACTTTGGCCATTCTGTGATTCTGTGATTCTGTGAATAATGAATTGTGAGCCGGCGACAGGACTGGGTGAAGGGTAAATCATCAATGAATGCTCATGAATGGTATGTCGAAGTATCAAGTCAGTGCCCAAGGGAGATTGGTATAATGCCGTTTCACTTACTGTCATCACTCTTGATCATTGTGATATTACAAAAAGGACTTTTACTGAAATGATGAAGCCCTTTATGAAACAGTTCTGAACAAATGCAAACTTAAAAGGGCACAGAGTTTCCCAATGACGTCATTTAAGACTGTTAATAATATTCTGCACGCAGCTGGATCCTCAGCTTCTAGAAAGTGATGTGATTCAGTTAAAATCAGTAGAAGCCTGTCTTTCACCCCAGCCCAGACTCTGGGCCTGAAAACAAGGAGAAATGTGTTAGAAGATATAGAATTCTTGCGCATTTCCTCTTAAATCTGTTTAAGTAAGCAGAGTTACTTCACCTGGATTTTACAAAGTGTGATGGTATGTCCGCTCCCTCTTCACAAGATACCTAAGTTCAATCCTTGATATATCCTTAGTCATGCAAGAAGTTTGGAGAAGGGCTTAGTTGAAGTTTTTCCACTCAGAGGTCATATTAAATAATTTGCTGCTGAAAGGAAGCCTACACCACAGTTGTAGAGTAGCTGCATGATTTGCTATGAATCAGGAAGCTGAGTTAATGGTAAGTAACTCTGATGGTCCTTACTGCAGTTTCTTAACTAGTCACATTTGCTACTATGAAACATGGCTGAGGGACATGTGGGGTCAAGAACTGAAGGGCAAAGGTTACTGAAGCATCCTGCAAATGCAGCTAAAATTGACCTTTATTTGACAAAGCAGAAGTAACATGGGATCTAAAAGAATGGTATTCAGATAGCTAGTCCATCCAAAACATTGTGTTTGGATTGATCCTAATTAGCCATAATTTCCTAGTTTAATGGCCAATTAAAAGGCCATCTGAAAGTAAGAGAAGCAGAACAAATCATCGTGGAAAAAGCTTGGATGGTCTTTAAAAAGTAATTCAAGTTTACTTAGGTTTTACACATTTGACTAGTGAGAAAACTAGGGGGTAATGAATGTCTTACTCTGTTTAGAAGTAATTCAGATTCATCAAATAACTTGTTTCAGTATGAGATAAAATCTGAAGCATCGCTGAAAAGTGAGGTGAAATGCCTGCATTACAGCATAGTGTTTATCCACCTAAACACCGCAGTCAATATATAATGTAATGTGAAATCCCCCACTCTCTGGCTATTGGTTGTGTTATATGCTTTGACCTGATGAAGGAAGCAGAATTTCAGCTCAGTATTTCTTTTCTATGTATTTACAACTATGATCATATTTATAATGGTGAGAAGGAATTTACCATCTTCAGCCTCCAGATATTTTTATTTTAAATTCATCTTTGTTAAACTTTTTGGTTTTAGAAACAAAATAAAGTTCCTTAAACATTATTGGCCCAAAGTGAGAGCCAAATTGTCCCTAGTTCTTTCCTGCCCGGAGGTACAAGGAAGACCCTTGCATAACAAGAGGCAGGAACACCTCAGATCTTGAAGTGAATGAAGCAGACCAAAGTGCTGAGAATGAAAAAGTAGAGTCTTGGTGCCTCTTTCTTATGCATTGGTCCAAATTTGCCTAGTTACAGAAAGGTCTGGCTTTAATACCACTATGATCTGGAGGCAGAACTGGGTTGTCAGAATGCATATGCTCTTGAATATGAGTCTGTTGATTTAGGCACACATTTTGCAATGGGAATTGTGAAGATAAGTTCACATGCTAGTTCAGAATTTGACCAATTTTAGACGATTTACAGAATGGGGCAGGAGTCCCTCTCATAGTTCTATCTGGGGAGTCAAGATTTTTTTCAAGAGTAAAGGCTCACTGAGACCTAGATATTACTCTTTATCAGAGGTCTCTAGAAGATAAAGCCTGTAACAGAACAGCCACTGATCTCTGTTACTGTACTCTCATTCTGCAGAAGAGCTTCTATTGCTAGACAATAGACTGCCTTTTACCCTCTGTCTTGACTAATCGGTCACATATTGCCATCAGTGTGCTTTGGATTCAGTTAGGCAGATGTGTCACTGATTGTATTATATTGCAGAAGGAAATAGCCAATACTAATGAAATAAAGAGCAACAGAACTATAAATGGACCGTACACAAATGCTTCCTATTCATGACTGCAATAGCAATACTAGTATCCCATTCTTAGAAGACAGCAATCCCCAAATCTACACACATACAAGCAACAATAATGATATTTATAAAAACACCCTTTACACCATCTTGGGAAATAACAGTGATATAAAAGCTCATAGTTTAGTCATTCACCTTGCATACTAACTGTCTGACTTACATTACCTTTAGAGCCGCATTTTAACTCTCTGTTTCCTGAAAAGGTAGTGATAGACTCATCAACTATAGCTTTTGCTGGTAATTTACACCCTCCCTACCTAAGTTCCTTCTGTATTGTCATTAAGAGATGGGAAGATTTCTGTAGAGGTATGATGTCTATTAACCACTTTGCAGTGAAACAGATCTAATTTTTTGGTTAATGCAGTGGCTTGTCATGGGTGGTTTGTATTTTGTTTGTGTTTGACTTCACCATATAGTACTGATTAGTAATAGTAATGATCCAACATTAATATTCAGAAAAATACTGTTAATACTTATTTAAGAAAAAGAACTAAGGCCCAATTCTGCCTTCCATAGAAAGAATGCATTTACTTCAATAGAAACAAAAACAGACATTTAACAATTACTATTATCAATAAATACATACATAATGCATACTGTACTGTATTAATATATATACTGTATTAATTCATATAATTGATGTGAATACATATAAACCTACCATATATAATGAGTTATATAATATACATAAAATAAATTATAAACAATCTCAATTAATATTTATAGCTAACAACTTTGTTTCACATTATACATGCATGCACCCATAAGCAAGGATCTAATGTTTTACCTTATGCTTCCTAGATTTAATGGTACACAGACAATGAATTGATTTTATAGTCTCCCAGTCTGTACATTTAATCCTAGAGAGCTTTGTTCATGTTACATATGTGAACACACATGGCTACAGCTTTTCCAATTTTAGATCAATGAGCCACACAGTAAACAGCATTGGGTTGGCAGATCCTCTGCATTCATCTGAATGAAATGAAAGGCAGCTCAGTTCTTGGCTCCAGTTTTCTGTCACTCCATTGTCATTCAACAAAATGGACCAAAGAGAAAAGCGATCAATCCATAAACTCGTGAAGCCTCAGTCTCCAGCTGTCATCAGCTTTGAGCTCTTTCCACTGATCTTATCTGTTGCAGAGTGATTGAAAGTAATTTGTTTTGGTTGAAAGTAATTTGTTTTGGAGAGTAATTAGATTATCTCTTGGGGGGCTTCCTACCTGGTGACCCAGTGTTTCTCCTTGGCTTGCTGCTCATTAACATCAATTACCATAGAGACACTCTTCAAAGGAAGGCTTGCACTGCCCAGGGTAGGGAACCTATTAAGAAATATGCTTCTCATTCCTGCTAGGAGATAATAAACCTTCTGATGTCAAACAATTATTTGTGGGTCAGACACATAAAATCCCACTGGGGCTTAAGGCTTTCGTTTGCCATCCAGTGTAAAATGCTTAGTAATTAGGAAATGAGCAAGATTTTTCCATAATGGTGTATACTGACACGAATATAGCAGGCTCAGACCAACTCAGATGTGATATTTGTGGTATTTGCCAATGCAGTGTAGTAAATAAGGTGGACTGGTATGGAGGCTAGTCTGGAAAAATACAAGTATGTATATTCCATGCTTGCAGAGATAGTAGAATGGCAAACAGAATAAATCTCTGTAGGGGAAAGTGCACAGAGACTCAGAAGTTTATGCTACGATTCTTGTCCCCAGAATCAACTCTTTTCAATCAAGACAATTAATATAGTGATGTATATGACACAGCACTGATAAGTGTCATAATAATGCCAGTATCTCAACTTTTTCTGTAATCACAAGAGCTCTGAATGAGTCATTGCCTGAATGTGACATTTACTGGTAGTGATTACATCATTACTACTGTGTGATCCTACAGAACTTTACAAGATAAGCAAGAAACATAATGATCTGCTTTTTGGATCATATCTCTTTTTCAGGCACAGCAAATCTGAACGATGAATTGACCTGATTATACATCAGTTTACAAATGTTCAGGCTAAAATTTCCCCTTGTTTCAGCTGATCTTTGTTGTCTTGCTCTGGCTATAGAAAGAGATTACGGAGAGGGCAGAAACAGCCTTCAAAGACAACCTTCGGTTTTAGGGCTTCCCTGGTGTCCCCACAAACCCCCAGCCCGGCCCTGGGTGCGCAGGCTGTGCCAGGGTTGACCACAGGGAAGCTGGAGAAAACATGGTGAAAATGTCCTCATTCTGCAGCTGTTCATGGCTACCTGCAGCTGTTGGGAGTCCGCAGGGAGCAAAATATAAGTTAGAGCGGCTTGACAGAGTCAAACTGAAAGAGAATCATCACCAATGCTTTTATTTATCAAAACCTGTGCAATTGGGTGATGCTTGCTCTCCCATTTTAAATACATGCCGTAAGTCCTTTAAATCTTTTTTTTTTTGAGAAGCTGCTAAACGCTAACATCTGAAGTAAGCAACTGCCATTTTTTTCATTTGTCTTGTCTGAGTGATTATGTCATTATGTATGAAAGTGATTGTTTTATGTGTGCCAAGGAGGAAGAATAATGAAGACCTTTGATGAACAGAGCTAGCAGCATGTAAATGTGGTAAAGGAATGCAGAGGCAAATGAATGACCTTTCTGAAACAGAATTTCTCCCTGGGCCACCATTTTAATCTGCATTAAAATCAGTTAATGCATTTATTTTTTCCTGCTGTGTATATTATAGTTGATTCCTCAGTGCTTCCTTTTCCTAATAAAATGCACATTGTCCAAAGTGTTTGCTACGTTCTTTAAATAGGCTACTGTGGGCCTGTTTATTAGCCAGCCAGCGGCTACTTACATAGAACAAAACACTTCCTCTTTCCGTAGTTTTCACTGAGTGCTTCTCACTTAGATATTGTATCAGATTGTGCTTATATAACTTTCATATTAACTCTGAGCTATAGATGGGCTTTGCCCCCCCCCCCCCGCACTCCCTAAAACCTAACACTGTAGGCTCTAAAAAGTTCCCACATACAGCCATTAGTCTAAACATTACAAAATAATTTCTGCTTTTGTAAGGATAAAATCCTAGGCCCTTACTCTGAATACCATTGGCTGTTGAATAATTTCTCGTTTATATGTTAGTTTTGAATGTTACAGCTGTAAACCTGTTTGTTGTAGTTGCAAAGGCTCAGTTTTGAAGTGTATTTTACAAGCAAACTCTCAGCAAATTTCTACTGAAAACAGCGAGGTTATTTAATATTTCTCCCAGGGTAGTGAAGGGAGCCCTTGTCTTAGGACCACTGTCCTCATGGGGATTTAAGGTAAAGGTTTCACACAGTTACATGCAGATGCAGCTGACTGCAGCTCAGAGCATTTACTTTGCTGTTAACTTTCATAGATCTCTGTGGTTGAAAGTGTTTGGATTCATTTATGATTTAAGTTAAATAAAAGTAAAAAGTAAATTGGTTTTATTACTAATGACTGTGTTTGTTTAAAAAAAAAACCCCAAAGACAAGGATTGAACAAGCAGTGGAAAATAAATCGCCTTTTTTTTTCTCAGGAGCGATTCCCTCAGGACAGGGCAGATGGACTGCTTGCACTTAGCTGCTCGTGTGAGCAAATGCAGAAGGTAACTCTGCAGCCCAGCAAAGCCAGGTCGACTCAGTGGCACTCACATTATAAATAAAACTGAGCGAAGTAAAGAAACTGGAAATATCATGAGAAGACTGGCATCTTTAAGGCAGGTAGTGTCACCAGTAACACCAATATCAAAACTGTGTTGTTTTGTAGGCATTTCCTATCAATTCAGGATCCTGGGATAGCGGCTGGGGCCTGTCAGCCCCCGAGAGCTTCATCATCAGCGTGTGTTGATGAAGGCTGCACGAGCGCTCGGGGAGGGAGTGTGTCCCGACCCTCATGATGTGACCAGTGACCATGTAGTCCTGCCTCCTGCCTGATGACCACCAGTAGGAAATAAAATTCGGTCTTTCTCCAGCGCTGCTTGTTGTGAAACTGAGGATGTCACAACAAAACTGAGGTATCCTGAAAAGGGATGCAAATGAGGCCGCCTTGATTTGGACGGCTGCTTAGTAGAGAAGAGGAGCAGGTGGCTGAATGCATTTTATCTGATGTGCATTTTGGATCTGAACAATGAATGATGGAAATTCTTCAGTAAGGAAATACAGGGCAAGGACTGACAAGCACACTCTGGGATTTATACCCTAGAAGTGAGTAGGTAGCAGCAAATGAACTTCTAGGTGAAACTGAGTCATGCTGTTCTCATTCTAGATTGCATCAGTCTTGTATTTGCAGGAATACCTATCTGTATACACTACCTTCAATTAACTGGTTAAGGTGATTTAGAAGAGAATGCATTAAAGTTACTAGGTATTTTTGGTGTGGAATTATGTCAGTAGCAAAAGGCTCTGTTTACAGCAGCATTGTAGTTTAAGTCAGGAAAATGGTTTGAAGCAAATCTGATTTTGCTCCTTGCTGTGCTTCAGTCTGCAGTGTGGAGTAAGTGGTATCAGAATATGTGCGCTGGGTTCATTTTAGATTTAACTAAACTCAGAGACGTGCTTGGTGAGCTCCCTTAACATGCTGTAACCACTGTGCGTTCAGTTCATGAGACCAGATTAGAGCTCGTCTGAAGCAATCTGCCTGAAATGTGTGCCGTGTGGACCTTAGGTCCTCAGCACCAGCTCTGAAGATCTGCTCCAATTGGCACTTTGTTGCTTGCAATTGCATTGCACTTGCATTGCTTGTAGGCGAAGCCAATGTCTAACTTGAAACTATGGCTATGCAGTTTTTCTTTTGCCGAGATAAAAGAATTAAAAAGAAAACTCATGATGGAAATCTGACAATATTGCTTAGTCCTGACATATTTTCTTCTGAATATGGGACAATTCATAATATTCATAACATCTTTTGCCTTTTAAAATAAAAGTGTGTCTTCTGTGTGTGGCAGACCATAGGCCCAGTAATTTCAAATCTTGACATGGCATCTGATAAATTCTACTATAACTTTCGCTTTTTTGATCAGCAGGACGCATGGTAATGTTTTATTATGCACTTTCGATAGTCTGACTCTATCCTTCATCTCCCAGTTGACTGCCCTGATAGTTTAGGTAATGAAGTGAAGCATGTGTACCAAGCTGCAGTGAATTCTTACACCAGAGTTTTTACACTCAGGCTCCCTGCTCTTGGTCTGTGCTGATCTCTGTATACAAGGTGATTTCTGGCTCCATTGGCAGGTTTCTGAAATGTAGGTCTAAGGAATTCTGGAGGGGATTGTCATCTACCTCTTATGTAGTTGTGAGAAGGCTACCAAGGTAGCTATGCAAAGCAGGCTGCCAGATAAAAAGCTAAATATGGATCAAAGGGATGAAGTCCATGGCATAAATGTTGAATTTCCTCTTGGGAAAATGCCAGTTTATATAGCCAGAAAACTGCAAATTGTACAAAGTCCTAATGAGGAAATGGGGTAGGTCACATATCTCAGAAACATTGTGGGCAGATGCTTCTGTTTACAGCTGATGTACAGTTTTGAGTTTTTTTCCAGGACTACAGAAGATAGAAACACAGTTTAAAAAAAATGAACCTCATATCTGGAATGCAATACAGCAAGTAGGAGCTAATTCTTAAATAAATTTCTTATCCATGGGATCACAGGATAAGATAATTCCCCAACAGTTCTGTTAAACAATATGAATCATGTGGGTCTTAAATATTCTGCTTACAGAAAACCTATGTCTTGTCTTGCTTCAGTGTCACAGTAGTGAAGAGGAAGCAAGATGGATAAAGTGACAAAAAAGTATCCGTTTGTTTTTTTTTTAGTGAAATATTCACTATTTCAAATGTAATTGCAAAATCGTTTTCTGTGAACACTACATAGGAAAAATATTGTTCATTTGGACATTTGATCAGGAATGCTTTGGAAGCAGAAGTATGAGTCATTTTTAAATGTGTAGGTTACTCAACCAAAGGAGAAGAAACACCAGCTTAGCTTATGACTTAGGCAGCCAGCCACCCAGAAGGATAGGAAATACCAAATATTTGCAAATTCAAAACATGGACCATTCAACGATTTTTCTTTTTGAGACATGTACGGGTGACAATTCATATTAGAAAGTACCCACTGACTACTGTTTGCATAAGCAACCACTTGAACAATAGATCGCAGATTAATTAATGAAAGTCGTGATTTGTTTGTAGGCACTTCACAAAGTTGTGTTTGTCCCTTTCATAGCAAGTTCAAGCATCTCTAGCTAAGAGGTGACTTGTTATTCTACAGATAGCAAAGGAGCCAAATTACAAAATGCCAAATGCTCTTGCAAGGGGTTTGTCAGCTCGTGTTTCCCCACATCCTGAGATTTGAGTGCTGGCCTTCTTCCAACATTTCCAGTTTATGGCCACAAATTTTACCTGCTCTTCTGCTGGATGGCTTTGCTAAGTCTGCTTTTTCCCACTTGATACTGCTGTATAATCCCACACAGTCCCTCCTATGAAAAAAGCAGCAGGACTGCTTGAGGGATTTTAGGGACATGAGTGACTCCTATGAGAAAAAAGAAAGCAGCAGCTCCCCTGCTTCACTAACACAGCCATCCAGCACTGGCTGGTTTACCCACAAGCCATTAAAGGAATGTTGTGAGATAATGATTACAGGGATAGTGCAACTGTTTTTTCTTTGAAATACACAAAGGTGGTGTTCAGGTAATGGTTGTGAATGTTAGTCCTTTTGATGTCTGTGGGCTTGACACTTGCACATCTGGAAGCCTGTGCACCTAGCTATAAACACACATCGCAGCTCTGCTCCACATCTGGCTTTACAAAAGATCAGCAGGACACGCACCACTTACAAATGCCACTCTTTTCTTTCCTTTTAAACTTGCTTGAAATTGTATGTTGTTAACTTCTTACTTGCTTTGGTGATTGTTTTATTCATTTTCTTTTTACTCACCTTCAAAGAATAAGCCGTCTATCACCACAGACCTCGCTGCGTTACCCTAGGAACAGTCAGGGCTCGGGGCTGGCATTTGTTCACAGCAGCTGGATTTGAAGCCCATTGAGGGCAGTGTAGAGGCTTTGTCAAGGTGCTGAGTGCCCTCAGCCCTCTGCAAAAGCAAGAGGAGCTGAGGTTATCCTGCAGATCAAAGGAGACGTGATGCGGTTAGTTACGACATAAGTCTCATCAATTTCAGTTACTATATCCTTGTATTTAATTATCCTTTACTTCTAGATTCAACTTCAGTCCATACAAGGGGTGACAAAATGCTGTTACCATTCAAAAACTGTTTTAGGCTCTATGTGAAACTTCTTAGTGTTACAACTCAAAAAGCAGTAAGCACGACCTTACTCAGAAGTGAAAGTAACCATCGTTACTTTCTGGAAGTCTTAACAAAAATGCCACAGCATTTGTGATACTGTCTGATGTGCAGAGTTGGCCCCATCTTTCCAGGTAAGTGCTGTATTGGTCTCACTACCTAGTGCCAACTCCCTACCTCATGGATTAACAGATTTTAGGCTTTAAGACTGCTATGTTAAACATAAGATTTTGTAATTTAGGACATAAACTCATGATTTCCCTGCTTTCCAATTGGGTCTCATGCTGAGGTACCAGAGTTAGACATTTGATACATCCATGGCATTTGATATCCCAATTAAAGTTCAATGAGTGCATATCACAGCTCATTCAAACTCTGATAACCTTTGGTAAATATCATAGGTAAATAACCTGTGATTAATTACTCAATGTTATTTACTCCAGGGTAAAAATGGAAAGAAAATACAATGGATGGAATGGAAAGCAAACAAAATGGATGGACACTTCCATAGTTAAAACATTATTTATATGGAGCTTTTAGAGCAAATTGACAAAAGGTACAGAAGCAATTCAGCAGCTCATCTCCCTGTAGTAAGAAACTGTCAGCTTGGTCTAACAGCTCCATATAAATAATGCTTTAACTGTGTAAGTGTCCATCCATTGTATTTCTTTTAGCAGATACAAAAATGAGAGAACCTCCCACTTTATTCTCTAATTTTTGGAAAGTATTTTAATGGACAACAAGGAAATGCTTTACCTGAGACAAGATCGATTTCCGGACAGCCATTTACCATCCAGGTCAGTCAGTCTGCCCTGCCCTTCTCCTGCCCAGGAATACATTTCAGCATAATTTTAGTGAAATCACTTTGTTGTTTTCAGCGTGCTTTGCCAGTTGCAACCCATGCCACAGCACAGCATTCCTCCCACTTTGTTTTGGCTGCTATTCTTTTGGGCTGACATTTAGCAAATTTGCGTTAATGTCTCCCTAATATAAAACTCCTTGTTGAATTAACTCAGCTGACATTGCCAGTTTCAGGCCCAGACGTGAGTGGGGTGCAGAGCCGTTAATCCCAGCAGGGAGCTCCCCGGTTCCTCTGGGACATATGGTTTATTTTGCCATGGGGCTCGCCTTAGGCATGGGTTGCAGCTCTGGGACAGCTGTGTGGGCAATGTTGTTGCTCCCAGGAGAAGAGGGACTGCCCTTAGCCTTGGCTTTTGGGGGGCACGCGGTGCAGGGAAGATCTTCCAAACTCTAGAAAGACAGTCATGTCATGCACCCATGTAAGGCTGAGTACAGCTTTGTTGGACTGAAACAGGTATATATGTTGGGGTGACATGTTGGGTATATTTCCTTCCTATACTTAGAGCTTGGCTTCAGACCACTGAAGCCAAAGGAAAATTCCCTCCTCACTTCAGTAGACCTGAATCAGGCTTGTACGATGAAGTATACCGCAAATATAAAACTGTAACTGTATGTTTGTTACTTACTCAGCGCTGATACGTCTTCAGATTGCCAACAAAAGCTCCTTTAAAGCTATCTCAATAAAAGTTTTTCACAACAAACAATCCACTATGCCAAAGGAGGCAGCTTTTGCTCATAAACGCTTATAGGTGTTAGCTGGATAGGTGAACTAAATAGTAAATGTTTGCTTTCTACTTAGCAAATGTCTGTCATGACCCTGCTAAGTAGCCAGAAACAAATTATGTGTGAAACTCAGCATCCCTCTCTCTCTTTCTCACACTCTCTTTCTCTCTTCTGTGATTGGTATTTGCTTATGCAGATGATGTTCTTAATTTAATTATCCGGAATATGCTTATTTTACAAATGATAACCTTGTAATCTCCTTAGCAGGCAAAAAGGGAAAACTTTTACCACAAGCTATTCTTCATTGCACATCATCTGATTACCAACATTGGTGTGGCCCTCTGCTTCTTAAAAAATTAAATTAGTCTTTCTGATTATTTCCACTGTTTTACAAGTGGATTTTACTTTCAGAAAACAGATGGGAAAGCCTCAGCAATATCTGGAAGCTGTGTGTCATTAAACAGCCTTCTATAGTAGCTGGATTTTTTAAGTGCTTATATTGGTTAATTATAAAATGAATTAGTTTTGATTTGTTTTAACATTTTCTTCAATAGAGTGATTGAGTGGATTCTCCCCTAGTATCAGTGGTTTGAACAAAGCTGTAACCTATGCTTCAGTGAAATTAAGATCCCTGTTAAAGGTAAAACATGAATAGATATTCGTAGTTAGAAGTATTCTAAGTATGCATTTCTAAGTATTATATACATATGTATACATATATTATATACACATATAAATATAGGTTGCTATAGAGCTGTGAATGCTGCATTTTTCTGAGAGCATTCAGTACAGCATATAAAGAACCCATGCCGGTTATGCATTAAATGTGTATTTATGATCTTCAGTTCTTGTGCTCCTCTGTTTTACCAGATGTATATCCTTTAGTGTCTTCCCACCACCAACACAAAAGAAATCTTTTTAACTGATGGTCACATGTACAGGCAATTCTATTAACATAGCAACTTGTACAGGTACATGCTTGACTGTGTCCCTAGGAAATTGGTAGACATCTGTAACCCTAATGGGGCTTTCTGCAGACTCATAGTGACAGTGTTTGATGCTCCTATGAATAGAACCAGAATAAATAGGCAAGCGGATGCATATTTGCATCCCTATTTTTCTTAATTAACTTTTGGAGAATGTAAACAAGGAACAAATGCAGATTTATACTGTGCGATCTTCCAAAACTATAACAGAAAGAAACCTGAGACTTACGTGGCCGAGAGGAGTGAATATGAACATTCTGATCTGCCGCTATGATACCCTGGTGGCTGGGGCTGGGTAGCTGGATCAACCTATGGGAACACATAGAGCTTTTCATTAAATGCATCTATTCCTTGTTTTGTGTGTATGTTCACTTTCCTGTAAGAATCACTAGGTGATTACAGCAGAATATGTTTGTGACTATTTATCTAAAATTAACTGTGGTTCATTTGATAACTGCATTGGTAGCCTTATTTATTTTCTGTGATTGTTCTGCAGACGAGCAAAAATTCAGTGACCTTTAAATTAATAATGTAGAATATGCAGCCAAGTAGTTACATACCCTCGTTCTGCGGGGTCACTAATCCACGCTGACCTGACTTGCGAGCAGAAACTCACCATTAGACTTCTACAACCAAATAAAGCAACCTGTATTTCAAATTTTGAAACATCTAAGTCTCAGTAATCTGCTGTCGTCTGAACCATGAGCCAAGAACTGGCTGGTGAACCTTTATGAGCAACTGACAGTTCACCAACAAAAAGAAAGCAAAATGGAATGAGTTACCTTGCTTGTTATGGGTTATTCATCCAACTGTCCTGTTAAGTAGTGAAGTATTAAGAGATCCTTTTTCCACTGGTTCTGTCCAACTAGTTAAAACTTAATGGAAGAGGTATTTCTTGATTTTTTTCAGACTTTATTCACAAAACATTTCAACTCATGCATTTTTCTCTTCTCTGGTTTGCTGCTTACCTGTGACTAGTTTGCCAAGGCATAAAGGGTCCAAATAACTTGTAATCATTTAGCATATGTGTTAATTATTCTACTGAGGTCAGTCTAGGTGTGCATAGTAATTAGCAGAATAATAAAATGCAGAATAATTAGTACCAGTGACTCTAAAACAAGTAACTATCTTGGATGTAATTCTAGCATTATTAGAATAAAGATTTATGTAAGACTCTACATTTCTGAACTTCAAGGTCAAAGAATTTCCATTTTTTCTTACTGTGTAATGTTTTAGGTGTTTATGGATTTGTCTTTAGCAGCATCTCTATATTCAAATTTTTAAAATGCACTCGCTATTTAACACAAAGCTGTGTCTAGAGATGCCCTCTATATAGGCATTTCTCTACCTAAAATACGCTTTACTTTGATTATTCCAACATGGCATGCCTTCTCTCTATTACGTAAGACTATCATAATTGTATTTATAACTTACATGGTGCTATAAATACATAAGTGCTTTTGCTTGATCATGCTAAGCATATTAAAAATCCCTGCCCTGAACTGCCCGTGCTGTGAATACACAAAACAGATATGATTCAATGAATCATTCTGATATCATATCAGTGAGCACAAAGGACTTGAACTTTAAGTTTTTCTGTCTGGTAAACAGACACTTAATGATCTAACTCTGCTTTCATTACAGTTTGTGGCTGGCTTACCTTGTTCTTCACTGCCATAGCGAGGCCACAGCCTGCTGAGGGCTGGTCTGGGCATCTTTGTGTGACACAGCTGCTGAAACCAGATGGCAACTTTGAGCGATTTAGGGGACAACCTGCGAAGGCCTGGGAGGAAGGAGATGTGCGGGTGAAAATAAAGCGTGGGCAAGGAAAAAGTTCTGCAGTAACCTGAAAAGAAGCTTGAACTTGATGCAGATGGTGAAAATAGAGAGCAGATCCTGATCAGAAGAGTAAGCAAACAAACCCATCCCGACGACAGTGTAGCAGATAGTTCATGCACATTAACATCTGCAGGAAGGAATTTTAGTCACAGGGTCAGACATAGACATAAATTGCTCCCACGTTCATAGAGTTTGCATCAACGTTGCTTTGACCCATTACAGCAGCAGCAGCAAGATCTGGGTACATGCCTGGGTAAGGCTTGAGTGTCCTTGACTGGCTTTGGCCTCAGAGTGATTAGAAAGCCTCAGGAGTAAAATGTGACAAAATCTCAGGGAAAGAGAAAGAGTAGAAAAAGAAGGCAGAGGAAGGGAGAGCAAGCGGAGCTAACATAACTAAGAAAAATAAGAAAAGAGGAGTATGAAATGGAAGCATGAGTATGAAGGTGAAAAGAGGAACAACAAAGCAAGAGGAAAAGGTGTCAAAAATGGGAAGTGTAGAAGAAAGAGTGATACCATATTGAATGGGAAATCTTTCCAAGCACGAGCAGCCCGGGCGAAGCTGGGAGGAGGAAGCTGCTCACGCGTGGCTTCTTTTGTGATTGCTGTCTGGGTCCTGACCTGCCTTCCCAGGCTGGCAGTACTGTTTCCCCGGTGCAAGCACGGCAGGATGTGATGTGGCCACACCAGGGTAACCCCCAGCGCTGCATGTCCACGTCCACGGAAATCACTGAATCTATATCCAACCTCAGTTAAAGGACAGACACCAAGAAAAAACCACGCTGACTCCAGATCACGACCACACAGACGAGATACCTGTCTAACTGCCCCGGTTAATATTTAACTCTTCATGGAGGAGCTCCTACCTGCAGTAACACCAGGCTTTTCCGTGACAGCTCTCTGGTGGGACTGGGCAGGGAAAGAGAGTGCCGGGGAGCGGCAGCGTGCCCTCGCCCCACCAGGCTGTGTGGAGCCGCCCTGTTGGCTGGCGCTAACTGGGGCCGGAGAGGGGGGGAGGCGCTGGCCCACCGCAGCGGCCTGCCGCAGCTGCGCTCTCGCGTCCGAACGTGGCCAGCGCTGGCCCTCGCACCAGGAGGGTGCGTGAGGAGGAGGAGGGAGGCGAGGCAGAGGAGGGAAGTGAGGTGGAGGAGAGAAACGAGGAAGAGGAGGGAAGCGAGGTGGAGGAGAGAAACGAGGAAGAAGGAAGTGAGGAGGAAGGAAGGAAGTGAGGTGGAGGAGGGAAGTGAGGAGGAGGAGGAAAGTGAGGAGGAGGAAGGAAGCGAGGCAGAGGAAGGAAGTGAGGGGGAGGGAAGCAAGGCAAAGGAAGGATGTGAGGTGGAAGAGGAAAGCAAGAAAGAGGAGGGAAGTGAGGAGGAAGGAAGGAGGAAGGAAGCGAGGCAGAGGAAGGAAGTGAGGAGGGAAGTGAGAAAGACAGGGGAAGTGCAGCAGAAGAAGGAAGCTGGGTGCAGTTGAGGGAGCTGCATGCTGCTCTCCAGGGCGCATCCTTGCCCCCCTCGGCCTCCACCACCTCTGATTCCCTCCTGGCACGCGCGGCAGCAGTGCCCGGCCTCCCCGCACTCCTAAAGAAGGGACGGAAGCAGCGAGGCCGCTGCCGGGTTTCCCCTCCACTGCTGCTTGCCTTGCTGCAGACCGTTTGCGTAAGTCGGAAGTGGGGCCCAGCTATGGGGTCCCGGTTTGCAGCCACCCCTGTTGCCCCACACTCAGGCTTGGCGCCTTAAATGTGGATGTTCGCTGGTGATGGCCAGCCACCGCGCCGCACTGGTCGGGCACGGGCCACAGGCCTGACGCTGCCCCCGGCAGCCTTCGTGTCGCTGAAAGGTCCCTCAAACAGTCCAAAGCGGTTGGCGTGTTCGAGCTCGCGAGCTGGCCGAGCAGTGCAGCAATGCATTTTTTCCTCTAAAGTCCCCCTCAAAGTCCCCCACAAGGCAGGGGTCCCGGTGGCCCCTGCTGCCTGGTGCACGTCCATCCCTGCACGCTGCTTCCGCAGTGGCGGGTCCTCCCTGGCCACCAGGCATCCTCTACCTGGCCATCAAACAGCCACGTTGGCCCAGCTGACATTGCAAACACTCTCCTTGGGGGCACCAGGAGCAAACAGATGTAGCTGCGGAGATGATGAGAAAGGATGTAAACAGTAGCTCACCAGAAACCACAGCGTTTTACCAAGTGGCTTTGACACTTGCCAAATACCTTTGAGCCGATAAAGATCCGATTTGTACTTCAGAGGTAACCTGATTAGCAGACAATTTGAATCTGGAATATGTTAATTGGTACAAACATCACTAAATCACTTTCTTTAGCCTATATGAAGTAGTGCGAATGAGCGATAGTGAAGGTCAACGCAGCCTGGGGAGTCATACAAAATGATTACTTGTGTATCTACCCATGATAAAATAGAATGATTAGTAATAAAATGTAATTGTATGTACACAAAAAAAATTACTCTAGGAAGTATCCAAGGTCAATCCAGCACTGAGGATTTAAGAACAAAAAGAATTAAATTTGCCCATGCAAGCAAGCTCTAGGCAAACACGACCCATTTTGTCAGGACCGCTGCCTCCTTCAGTGTCCAGTGTAGACGGCGTTGGCTAAATGAGCGCCTGTTCCTTGTTTTATTTCATTCAACGGGAAGACTTGTGGCCTATTCACCACACAGTCTGAGGAAAGAGGTGCTTGTTTTCTGAGAAGCTTTCTGTAGCTTTCACAAGTTCAGCATTTGTGTGCCTCACAAATATTAATAGATGTTAATATACAGCTGGATATATTTTGAACATTTTAGTGACAGCTTGGAAATGGGTAGCTGAAGCACAGAGACATTAGTGTTGAGAAGGTGCAGTAATGTAAACTGGCCGGTCTGATACCTTTCCAACATGATATTTCATAGCTGATTGTCACTGCCAAGACATCATGTATGTTCACCACACAGCACAGCTGATTTCAGTTGCAGGCGCTCACCATGTTTGCCAGCTGGACGTCGTGGTGTCAGGTCAGGCACTCAGAAAACAAGGGCCAGACCAGTTGTTGCAGTGTAATACTGGCATCACGTGGGAACCAGGTGGCAGAGACGACACCAATATCTGATTCTCTGGGATGGCACTGCACTAATTTTGCCTTGAAAACCTTCCATTCACTTTATACTCTCTGCTGCTATAACAAGGCAACTAGGGGTCCTATACACAGCTGCCTCCTTCATTTCTCTCACTTACATCGCTCCCAGCACAGGACCACTCCTTGTACTGGGTGAGGCAGGAGTCCCACTGAAAAAATAACAAGTGAGGGTGTACTGAGGCATAATGCATATATGCAAATAAAGCAAATTTATGTTCTGATGTTAACTTCTAAGCAGCATTTCTGCTTACTTGGACATCTTCCCCCCAAGAAATTTCCATACTTGTTCAAATGTATGCATATCTCTTGCAGATGAAAAAGAAGCATTTTCCTATCACCAGACTGACTGTTGACACTGGTTCAGATTGCAGGCCCTTTGGCAGCATGAGGCCTTTAAAAGCAATCGTTCTCAAAATTCACTTGTTTTAACATGGACGAAACATGTCTTCTGCTAATCTCATTCTCCAAAGGGGTTGCAGAAGCTTTTGGAAAAAAAAAAATCTGAAATTTTCAGAAACTTTTGTCCAAATCTGATAAATGTTTAAGTATCTATAAATAGTCTTTTAAAAAAGGACCAATGAACCTTTTCTACAGACAGCATTAACCAGATTTTTTTAAATCTAAAATGAAACATGATATAATGAAATGTCATTTAAAAAAAATAAGTAATTGTCTGCCTCAAGTGACTGGCTGCAGGCATTTCTTGGCACAGTATTAAACTATTTTTTTAGTAACTAATTTTAAAATCAAACAAGGCAGGGCAGTATTTCTCATTTGAAGACCATACACCATGGCTGATGCACAGGACACTGGAATTGTGCTGTGCCTCCCTTTTTCATGTTATATTGCCTGAAAATAGCTGGGTATTTCAATCTTTCACTATTCCATCTATTTTTAGATTAGCTGGTAAAAAACAAAATTAATTTTTTTTAGCTTCAGATAAGATTTTCTACATTAAAAATCTGTTCTTTTCATCTGTGCTTTATAAGCAACAGTAGTTTGTGTCATATAAAGAGAGATGCAGTATTTCAGGGAATTCCTTTTAACTTTCTTACTGAAGTGCTTGGTAGCCTTTATCAAAAGACTCCTCACCCCTTAACAGACTCCCTTTAATTGGCCACTTGCACGGTCAGTTAATATACTGCAGTAGAAACCAAGTGGTAAAGTGTGAACAACTGAATCTGGTACTATAAACTCAGTGACTGCTCTGAAACCTGTAGCTGTTTATATACAAGCCAGTGTTTTGTCATGCTGATTTTTATTAGCACAGATTAGATACAGACAACTTGGTAGATGTCACAGAGGAGTCAGAAAATGTTAAGCACAAACCATTTAAAACAGGCAAGTCTGCAAATGGGTGATGGTGCATGTTGCTGAGTGTCTTCTCTGCCCCTGGCGAGTGCCCAGCTCTGCCGGGGCACCTCATCAGGGATGTGGCCGGCCACCAGGATGTCTGGCTACGAGCCAGGATTGGCACTAGTTCCCTTGGTTTGTCTTACGTGACAGGCTGGACCATCAGTCTGATGTGGGAGAAATGTGCCTGGCTTACAGAAGGGGTTAATCCACTTTCAGGAGAGGTTTCAATAGTTGTTCAGTGCAGAGAAATGTTTGTCAGAGGATACCAGAAGCACTGGGCATGCCTGGAGCCCAGCAGTGCTCCCAGTGATTTCAGAAATGCAGCACCACATTGTATATACCATGGCAGTTTATTAGTGTTCAAATTCACTCTCACCTTCAGTGCATTTCTTTCGCTACCTCCAAAAGGCAATGGGAGAAAAGCTGGGTTAGCAGTGAAGTAAAAATGGGTGATGCTAAAAGAGAAAGAAAAGTTCTCAAGAGTTCTCTGCAACGTCTCAGGCTACTCCCTTTGCGGTGGCAACAGGCTCTTAAATCTTCCTGTGAGTAAAACTATACATGAAAAACAACTTTTCTGGGTGCTATGAACCCAGAAAACCACTACCTGCAACCTCACCTTCCTAAGAGCTAAGTCTTAGGATTTACCTCTGATCTTAATATTATAATGGCACATCTCCCCAGTGCTCATACAAGTTCTTGTCCCCAGCTGTAACTTTTGGCTGTGGTTTTGGAAGACCCTGCAGTCTTCCAAATTTATGCTTGTTCATTGTTTACAAACAATGTAAAAAAAAAAGTTAATTGTGAAAAATATGTTTGCTTACCTATCCATTCTGATTCTATTCATAGGAGCATTAAACATACTGCATCTATCCTTGTTCATTAAAATGAAAAAAAAAAAAAAACCCAACTATGCTGCATATTTAGAGAACCTGTATAGCTTTACAGAGAAGTTACTCCTGCTCAAAGAGAGGACACTGGCCATTCACAGCTCATTTATTGGCATCCCCTTTCTAGGAACAGGGAAGAGAATATCTCTCAGTGGAAAATGGAGTGGAGAAGTCTGTATCTTGGGGTCTGGCTTTCTTGGCATCTGGCTTTCTATTTCACATAGCCCTTAACTGAACAAACTCTGTTTGCCATCAAGGAGTGCAAGATGAAACCTGAATATTGTCATTCCCATTACATACCCTTCCTTAAACCTAGGAAGGGGCTTACCCATGACTAAAACTGAAAGTATAGGGATTTGACATGGTGTGTGTCCATATGTGCACAAGCACATATACACGAGTATTTATAAATCAAAGTTGTGCTAGTGGATCTTGCCGTAAGGTGTGCTACAAAGCACTTTATCTCTCTATACACCTATAAGAGAGTAATCAGTATTTGTAAAAAGAGACAATATCTTAAACAGGTAACCCTAGAATATCTAAAATCAATGTAAACTTATTTCACTGTAGCATGGCAGAGAGTGCAGCACTCATTAAAGGCAAGGAAAAGGCAATCAGGATTCATTCATACGACTAACATCCAGCAACACAAGCCCCAAAACTGGGTTTGTCTCTAGTCATTAATATTAGATGCTGCATGAAAAGCTGTTGTTGTTAATAAGCACACAGCTAATACACATAAGAATGCTAATTTGTGGCACATGGAAGTCTGTGGATTTATAATCAAGTTCATGAATCTGGGCTTTCCTGGACAAATTCCAACTTTATCCGGGTGAATTTTAGCTGAGTAAGAAATTCAGATTGGCATTCTTAAAGGAGCTGGCATAGATGCAAAGGCTCCCCTGCCTTTGCAAAACTGAAATAGCATTTTTTGTCTTTCATTGCAGGATGCATTCCACTCTAAATAGTTAAAATCAATGCGAGGGTGCCATATGTTGTAAACGTTTATCATTTATTATGCATTTAAGTGTGCACAGCACATACACCACAGTCTTGAACAGTACCTGTATAAAACTACAGACAGATTCTGGTAAATGGTGAAAGCTCATACCATGTAACATTGTTATCAAGGTTTTATCACAATATTTCAACGTTACAACTACTACCTCTGAATATATCTTGTGTGAGGCTGTCAGTTTTGGATTTCAAGGGAGTGAAAAGTGACAAAGAACCATTCCCAGGCAAATCCTTCGTGATCTGGTTTTGCTGTCTGAAACTTGGAACAAAATCATCAGTTGTCAGAGGTAGTGGTGATAGTTACATGATGATCGCTCACATATAGGAAACACAGAAAGTACAGAAATCCCCCAAATAACAGAAAAAAAAATCCTTAGGCACGACATTTCCTAGGCGCTCTCTTGATTTGACTCCACTTTTTTAAATTGTTATTTCTGTTTTGACAGCAGCTGGCTTGAGGTCTGGTCCTGCTCTACTCTGATATTACTGAACTTTGGTGAGCAGATTTTGTCTTCAAGGTCGTTTGTAAGTAGGCAAGTCTATATGATTCCAATAGAACAAAAACTTTTGAATAGGAATGTAAAAAGAAAAAAAAGCCAAACTCAAATTACCTGCAGCCTTGAGATTTGCATGTAGTTAAAAATAATTAGTTTAAATTGGAAGATGATCTGTAAACATCTTTTAATTCACTACACATTGTGTTTAGTCCCAGTTACAACTTAATGTGTTGATGTCACAAAGATAATATATCATTTAAAGAAATGAAAGAAAGAATGCAAAAGTAAAGGATCCTTTTTGTGATTCCCCCATAATCAAACCTGTCTTTTCCTTCTTTGCTTTAGAGACATGAGTTACACGTGCAAAATATATAAAGAAAAATATAGGGTTACTTGATGACGATATAGTACTGCAGCCTGACAGCTGTCTGCAAATATTTTCACCATGATTATCCTTACTAAAAGTAAATCGTGGGGTAAATATAGCTCAAACGTGACAAGGCTCAAATAGGACGCAACCAACTCTATCTTGAATACTTTTGGCTACATATGGAAAAAAAAAAGATTTGGGATTACAAGGATTGTTCCCCCTGGCCCTCCTCCAGAATTATAAGACCACGCAGGAAAGCATGTACCTTCCATGCAGATTTTGTAAGGAGACTGGCTTCAAGCGTTAGTGAGGTAGAAATTAATCAACTTTGTCAGGGAATGAGACGTAGAAGAAAGCAGCATATTTCTCCATCCAAGTACTGCACCAAAAATAATAAATAGTACAGAACAACCTCAATTACCTGAAATCAATCTAAATTCTATCTACAGAACTTGTTTCTTAAGAACCAGCAAATGATTTTGCTTTTCAAAAACTTATGAGTACTATAGTGTTTCACAGACTTTGAAAAATCAATATAGTTTCCAAATATGAGAGGGAATTTGATTTGAATAAGGTATAATTTGCTCATAGTAGCATATTTCACAGTGTGTTCATTGGGGGAGGCACAGATACTTTTTTTTTAGCCTAATGCAAAGCAATCGTATCACATATACACTTCAGTTAAGGGCCACAAAAGATTGTCTACCCCTATTTATCTAAACGGAAATTTTAAAACCCCACTGAGTTTATATAGTTGTTTAAGCCTCTCTGCTGCCTAGTAGCTCTGGGAAGACTGACTGCAGGAAAGTTCAGAGTTCAGCACTGGCAGATCTAAAAACAGATTTGTGGGGTAGCTCTTCAACGCTGCACTTTCTGTACCAGAGGTAAACCGATACTGGTTCAATGAAATAGCAACACTGCACAAAGGAGGTCAGACATTGTGTGTGGCTACAGGCTAGCATCAGAACTTGGAAAGGTTTATACAGCTCATTTTCAAAGACTAAGACCTTCTTTGGGAATCACGGGGGTTTTAAAAACACACAAAGAAGAGCAAAACCACCATAACAAACACATACGTGTACAACAATAGACACTGTACAACACACAAACAGTGCAAAACATTGTAATATCGGAATTGAATTTCACTTATTTTAGAACATGTAATAGCAGCACACCTGTGATAACTTAAAAATGAATTAAATAAACCACAGAGCAGAAGTTCTTCTACTGTTGCACAATGAAATGAAATAGCTTGGGTTGGAGGTTTGTTTTGCTTTCAGAAATTAAAAAAAAAAATCAGAACTATAAATTACTTTTGTGGCAATATATACATATTTAAATAATTAATTTAAATATCTTACACCTACTCTTGCATAAAACTCTCCAGTAAAAGTGCACCATGTTTCTTTTCCCCAAATGCATTCTCTGTCTTCCCCCATGCTGAGGTAGGTCTGAAGGGAGATGTCTCAGATTCTAGGAAGAAAATGTGTTACTGTCATTGTCGGAGATACTTTATTGCCTTTCTTTGTTCTTCCATTTTTGCTCAGGGCTATGTACATCCCGGGATAAATCCTGGATTCATAAGCATTGTAGTTGTTTGGCAGGAGAATCTCTTTGAATTTGCACTCATCATTGAAGTGGGTCTGAAATGAAAAGGAAAGAATGAGAGAGAAGGAATTTTAAACATCAGGTGTGGACATATTCTTGCTACCAGGTGTAGTAGGTGTGCTGCAGGAAAACACGCAGCTGACTTTCCCCCTGTTAGTTAGCTTTTGAAGTGTTTGTCCAAATGAAGCTTCAAATGACACTCAGCATTCAGAGGATGCCCATGTCCAGGCCAGGCATCTACACTGGAGCTGTGCCGGGAAGGATGCCCCGTAGCGAAGTCTGCACTCTAGGGGAAAAGGGGCACATTTTAACAGCGTGGGCAGTAAGGGCAGAGCCCTGATCTGCTGCCCTGCTTCTCTAATTTGGTCAGTGCCCTTTTCCTGTTAGTGAGGAGAGAGATATAACAGATGCTGGGACAATGAGAGCGATGAATTGTAACCCACGCCCATGTGCCCCTGTTAAAATGCATAGGTCCACTGATATTCCTGAGTCTGCATGTGATGAGTTTACCAGCTTCCCAAAGCAGTAGCTGTCCAACCAGCAATAAATTGTCTGAGAGGCTCTTCACTTCCAGTGATGTGGTTTCATAGGCAAGTACGAAGAGGGACAGGTGCTACAGGTGTGTTATCTGGAGAGTAACAAAAGAACTAATCTCTACCATTTCTGGGCAAAAGCCAAGGGTTTTGTAAGATAGGTCTCAGCCTGCCAGGGGATTACTTTGTCCAGGACACTAGAAAAGCATAACACCTTCATAAGAAATGATGCAAAAGGAACTATTGCACTTTGATGCTGATCCTACCTAGCTTGTAGTTAAAGCCAAAATCGTCTGTGACAGAACTGATGCCACAGCATCATTCTGGATGCTTCATGTCTTCATTTAGGTGAAAATACCCTAGTCAGCTCCGATATAGTTGGGCCCTTCTCGGCCCAAGTTCCTTCAAAACATTCATGAGAGATACGAAATAGAAAAGCTGTGGGTAGGGAAGGAGATTCAGGAGTGTGGGGTTGAAATGACGCTGACCACAGTAGCTTATACAGAAGTGAACTCAAAAGCAGAAAGACAGCTTGAAATGGGCAAAGACCTCCACTGTTATTGTCAAACTCAACTGGGTTTTAAAAGATGCCTCTAACTATTTGTTCCCAAGATTCAATATAAAAAAGATCTGTATTGTCTCCTAACAGATCTGCCATCTTATATCTATAAGCCTGACCTCTGAAGATGCTGAACGCTCATCAGAAACAGACTCTCCAACCAAAAGCATGAACAAGAAGTGATGAAAAAAGGTATGTTGCAGACACTTTTTTATCATGTCATAAAGAATCGTATATGGGGGCCTGGCTGATCACAACTTCAAGTGCCCTCTGAGATATGGGTGAGGGACTGCCATAGCTGCCTAAAGCTGTTTATATTTGAACATAAGAAAGATAAGGACTGTGGCTAGCACGGGGCTTGTTGCACAAAGGGACTTGCTCTGTTGAGGAACATGCTAGGCAAGATGGATAGCCATGGCTGAATGAATTTATTTTTTATGACGGAACCAAGGAAGGGCTGGAAACGCAAGGAGTGGGTTTACATCAAAAGCTCAGTGAGCTCAGCATCCCTGGGCAGCGCATGTTCCCTTGGCAAGGCAGCAAGGACTGCTCTGCATGCCTGGCCCAGGCAGGGCAGGGATGGGGCTTGGGCAGCTTCCAGTGCTGTGCACACCTCTCACCCCAGCTGGCTACAGCCCCCTCCCCAAGCACATGCCTGGTGGCTACTTACAGATCCGTAGAGTCTGCCTTTGCTATTCATGGCCACGAAGAGTCCACTTTTCACACCAAATATGCTCACCACTCCTCTTTCCACGGGAGAGATTTCCAGCAGACCTACGGAGGAGACACACGAGTCAGGGGGACTAAGGGTCATGCGCCACACTCACCGGGAGGCTCCCAGCCCCGGTGCCCCAAAACAGTCCAGGTCCCTGCGCCCAGTGCTGCTGTGGGTGGCCGCAGACCCCTGGCCGCACCGCACTCCCCCACCCCATGCTGGGTCCTCTCTTCTTTTGGCTAAGCAGCTATTTTTACTCTGCCCCCCTGCATCCCCCCCCGGGTTAAAATAAGCCAGCGTGTGCTTGGGGGCGAACGAAACATTTGTCAGCGTGCGGCTTACACCCCCCCGCTGCCCGACCGTATTGTTTCAGTTGGGTGTCGGAGCCGCGGGGCCACGGGGTTAAGTCCCTGGCAGATGCTTCCCCGCTCGGGGGCGCCGGGCCCGGGCCCCGCGGAGCCGCGCGGCCCCAGATGTGGCGGCGGCGGAGCTCGGCGGCGGCGGGGCAGCGCGCAGCCCGGCGGAGCTCGGCGGGCGCCTCGGCGGCCCCGCAGCGCGCGCACCGCACAGGGCCCGGCGGCGCAGGTGAGCCGCTGCGCTCCGCGCCCGCGGACGGCGCCGGCTTACTGTATCGGTTCTCGCTGTGGACGCCGTCGATGCGGCCGCCGGGCAGGACCTGGATGTGGAAGCCGATGCCCACGTTGCAGTAGAGGCGCCGCAGCCGCTTGATGCCCAGCAGGTAGTCGCCGTCGCGGCGCTCGGCCGGCAGCCGCGCCACGGAGCGGGCGAAGAGCGCCGCGTCCCAGCGGCGCTGGCGGGGCCCGGCGGCGGGCGGGCGGCCCGGCGGCGGGCGGCCCCGCACCGCGCCCGGCCACAGCAGCCCCAGCAGCAGCGCCGGCAGCAGCGCCGCGGCGAGAGGCATCCCGGCTAGCGGCGCGCCGCCCCGGGCCGCCGGCCGCTGGCTCCCCGGCCGCCCTCGCCCCCCAGCTCCCACTTCAGAGCGAGGTCACGGCGGGGAAGAAGCCCCCGACGGGCGCGGGGAGCCCCGCGCTCAGTCCGCCGAGGGTGCGCGGCTGCCCCGGGCGGGCTGCATGGAGAGGAAATCCCGGGAGCGAGGGCTCCTGAACTTGATCCCCACCCCGGGAGTCTTGTCTGAAGTGCCCGGCTTCTTCGGTAGCTGCTCAGCCATAGCGCTTCAGCCCTAGCCACGATATTTATATATCCATGTGCGTTGGTACCTATTACATCACCACCTACTGCTGTCTGCTGCAGCCCTCCGGGTTAGCCCAAAGTCACATTATCACCCCTAGATGCTTAACAACTCCGAAGCGTCTTGAGGGGAAAGGGAGCCCGGCACTGGTGCTAAACAGCAGGGACAGGACAAACTTTTTAGAAGAAAAGGTCATATTTTGCGTTCATCACAGCAGCTTTCTCTTTCCCTTCTTTTCTTTTCTTTTCTTTTCTTTTTTCTTTTCTTTTCTTTTCTTTTCCTCTTCTTTTTCTTTTCCTCTTCTTTTTCTTTTCCTCTTCTTTTTCTTTCTCTTCCTTTCTTCCCTTTTTCTTCTGCCTTCTTCTTTCTTCTTTCTGCCTTCTTTCTTCTCTTTCCTTCTTTCTTTTCTCTTTCTTCTCTCTTTCTTTCTTTGCCTTTCTCTTTCTCGCTCTCTCTCACTTTCTTTCTCCTCTCTTTTTCTCTCCTCTCCTTCTTTCTTTTTCTCTCTCTCTTTCTCTTTCATAAGTACTTAAAAATGCTAATGCAGGGCACAAAAATCAAAGAATGCTCAACACACTTTCCCCCCAACACAATGTATGACTTTGTGGAAATCTGTGGAATTTAGGCTTTTGCTGTATCCAGGCGACATGGTTTACAGTTTGCTGGATGCAGAAAAATTCCCTTCATTAACAGCCAAAATAGTTGTTGCATGGGAGGTTTAAGCAATGAAAAATGAAAGAACTTGCAAAAAAAAGTATTTAACAATGGAAGGGGCCAAGTCTTTAATAAAGGGAAAACATTGAAATAGGCAGCTTGTGTTCAAAAGCAATAATCATGTTTCTGATTTAAATGTCCCTTTAAGACATTGCTTTGAACTACAAGACATGCAGAGCTCCCTGTTGGTCAGTATACCAACTGATAAGGGCTGTCATGACAGGAGTTTATTCCTGATCCTGAAGCTGTCCATTCATTCAAGCGTTGTTGTGCTTTTTAATTGTACAATCATTTTCTAATGTTTGTTTTGCATTCACTTGCTTAGGTGTTGCTGTTGTCTCTTAATGATGTAGTTGTTCTTAGGTGATTATTTAATTCAGTTTAAGTTCTTGGAAATAAAATTCAGTATTTAAAAGTAGGAGAGGAGAAGTTCTAACTGCATCAGTCCAGAATTATTTTGATCAGAGCAAATCCCATATGTTTTGTTACCTCCCTCGACCCTCAACAGGTTTTCATAACCAACAGGTGAGGGAATATTAGAATAATTTTGGATAGTCCTGAATTAATATGAAACGGGGGAGGAGGGTGAAGTGGTTTGTGACTCAAGCCCTTTATAGCTTGAGGACGGTTTAGTCTTTCACGCCAGCAAAGCACTCCTGCTGTTCCAGCAAAGGATGCGAGAGAAAAGAGAATTGCCCCAAGCCAGATGACAGCTCACCTAGGTGCGAAAATCTCTGACCTTCGCTAAACCTAAGCAAACTTAGAAGATATGCTTTTATTCCTTCTTGTGAGGTGCATCTACACTGTATGTGTGTGTGTGTGTGTGTGTGTGTGTGTGTGTGTGTGTGTGTGCACGCGCATGCATGTGTGTGTGAGATTTCTGCAATGGTTTCTTTCTCCTACTACACCTTTAGGGATGGAAAAGAGACTGCTGCTGCTTTGTGGATGATTGTGGATGACTGACTTCTAGGTGTTGCTTTATCTTAATGTGTCAAACAAATACATTTATACATGAGAACAGTAAATACCTGGGCAAGGCTAGTGGAAAGCAGAGCTGCTGCTCCTCTGTCTGGGAGCACCTGTGCCATGCAGGGACTGTGCTGGGCAGCGTGTCCTTCCTGAAGGTCTTTAGAAAAGCATGATCGCACCCTGCTTCAAAATCTGAATTATTTTCTGTTAACAAACAGCAACAGATGAAGTTGGGATGAACTTTATTTATGCTTTGAAAGACAAGGTGAAGGAGTGGTGCTTCTATCCACACACCTCGTTAAGTAATGCTTGTTAAATGACTTGGGTGAGTGATTGTCCCTGACCCAAAAAGCATGAACTGCAAGGCCTTAGTCCTGTGAATGTGAGAGCACACGCCTAGCGGTGGGTGCTCGCTGAAACTTGAAGTTAGGGATGTGCACTTCGGGCCCAGAGGGCTGTGGGGCCAGGTCCCTTTGGGACATATGGAAATGAATTCTTAAACACCTGTTAGGCTCTGAGTCCGTATACTTGTGAGATCAGGTCCTAAGTGATTACGCAGAGCATCCAGAACATTAAATTAAGTTGCCACAATATCGTTAATCAGTAAGGGAAATTTTCACAAGCTCATTCATAAGCTTGTTACAGAGTAAAATACTTCAGATGAACCATTCTGAGAACAAAAGCAAGTTTCCAGCTAAGGATGAAACTACATGGTTTGTGTTTGCTTTTGAATTTTATATAGTCATATGTGTGTGAGCACACATACAGATGAAGTTGGTATTTGAACTGCTCAGAAGCCTCCAAATAAGGTGTTGGTTCCTTGACACTTTTGACAATTCATTAAGCTTACAGCCTAACATAACGTTCCACAACATAAAACAATCAAGCACCTACTACCTATAAAACACTACGCCTGATGCTTCAAAGCCCTCTAATTGTTCGATTGTTTACATCTGTGAAAAATATATAGAGAAGAATACATAGAGCAGAACACAGCAGAACTATGGCATTTTTAATTTGGTAGAGATGTAAATTACAGGTGGAAGGAGCTGACATTCGTTGCCTTTATACTCCAGTATAGACATCTTCAGTTGGAAATTATTTTCACAGGAAACAATCAAAACAACATATTCCCTGCGGAAGTCAATGAAACTGTGTCTTCTCATTTTATTTTGCTTCTTTTGCATGAGTAAGATGTTCCTTCATTCCAGGGCATTTCTACAGCTACTGTTTGTGTCATACTGGAGCATCTCTCAAGCATTAATTAATTTATCCTTACAAAGTCTGTGCAAGGCAGAGAGCGAGAATGATCCCAGATCAGAGATGGACACAGAGAGGTGAAATGAGTTGCCCGCAAGCACCCAGGCTCCCTGTGGCAGGGCTAGGACTGGACCCTCCAATATGCCACCAGCTTTCATGCAGTGAAGGGGAGCTGTGCATCTCTGGGTCACC
This sequence comes from Struthio camelus, assembly GCF_040807025.1. Lineage (NCBI taxonomy): Eukaryota > Metazoa > Chordata > Aves > Struthioniformes > Struthionidae > Struthio > Struthio camelus. The sequence goes on from NC_090946.1 coordinate 32,714,388, forward strand.
CCATAATTAATTATTTTGAATCTTTCATATCATGCCACACTCCACTGCTGTGTACCCCCTACCCCTTGTGTCTCACACTCTTTCACAGCAATAATTTAAATATGACAACAGGTAAAATAGCTTCATCTTTATATTGGCTCTGTTCCTTTAAAAGCATATATGGATATCATAATTCAGGCAGCTCTGCTTTCCAGATTCTTCCAGGTACAAAAAATAAAAAAGGATTCACAGAATTCAACCCCAGAATTCACACCCATATTCAAATTCCATATTATGTATTCTGAAAGAAAGGGGGAAAGAGAGAATAAATCTGGATTATCTTTGCAAACTTTATGGAAGTTATTCTGCACTTGCACTGGCACAGCACTCAGCAGAATTTGGCCCTGTATCTGTATCTCTAAAGGAGTTTAGGCCCACAATTCAGTTTACATATTTATTAACCCCACTGAATACGTCTAAATGACCCTGAAAGTTATTGCTCATGTGCTCTTCTACTGAAAGCAAATATTGTACTGAGACCCTTTGATCTGGAAGGATGGGGAGTAGACTGGAAGGGGCATGGAGAAGTACATTGTTACCAGAAAATCCCTTTCACTGTGTTTGTGTGCTATGAAGACATGGCAAAAAAGCAGGCCCGTACCCCACCTCCACCTTTGCACATACCCCTTTTAATTATGTTTATTTCAGAAGATTACTCCCCAGGAATCTGCAGAAGGGACTCGCCTGAGCAAGCTTTCTCACATTCACATCTGGCTGCCCCTCTGTGTGATCAGGGCAGGGTCCCTGGAGGAGGGGGGCTGAAGCGCAGCACAGGACTGGGGGCCTGAGCCCCCGGAGGGCTGTGGTTGCTGGGGACCTCTGCCGCCCAGGCCACTGCCACCAGCATAACACACGTACCCGTACATAAGCTAGTGAATCAGATGTGCTTTTTTTTTTTTTTAATTCCTGTTTGCAGCTGGTCTATTTGATCTCTGCGTGCCTGGGTTGTTTGCCATTGTAAGCATCTTGCCATGATCAAAACCTTATCTGGGGTGATGTAGTGTTATACATTGGAACGGGGCAGTGGAGTATAGCAGCAGGCAGCTACAATGCTGGGCAAATAACAAAGGCACCAATAACTTCTCTCCAGTATATTTGGATTGGTTCACTGAGGGGACTGGGTGTTACTTTGCTTGTAAGGGGTATGGGCTTTTTCAGCAGCTACTCCCTCTGCTCCCATTGAGCTTGTATGGTAATGTATCTCTGTATAAAGCAGAGACCAGAGAGGACAAGACTGCCTGCATCTATTTGGCTCCTCTAGGTCTCCAATGGCTCAGATGTTGCAGTTTACACTTCCAGCTTGTGAGGGTGCTGCCCATATACACCCACCGCTGCAGGGGAGCAGGAGCCAAGGAGCTCCAGCTGGAAGATCAAGTCACAGTCATTTGACTTTCTGTGAATTACATTCAATGTCTTAGCAACCTTTTTCTCAGCTTCCATGTTTCACTTCTTTACCTTATTGCTTTTGAGCTGTAGGGTTAACTGTTCCTGCAATACCAGCTCAGAGGCCTGAGGTGTTGATGTGGTGGTAGCAACTCCTGGAGAGACTGGGGGCTGCTCTTAGCCAAGCAACCTGACATGGTCATGGCAGACCACTTCCTTGCCCTGCTGGTCCTCGTCAGTGCCTGATGTAGGAACAGCTTTCAGGTGAAGAAATGCAGCTGGGCAATCTATTATAGCCTCCACTTCTCACTGTGTGTCTGCAGGCTGCAGCTTTACTCCATGCTTCTTTTTAACCAAGTGTTCCCCACAAATGAATCCCCCATCCCAACTATCACTACCACACCATCTTTCCAGCAGTTTTTTGTTCTGTTGGCTTTTGCTCTGTTATCAGCTCTTTTGCCCACACATTATTCTCCTTGCCCACTACTCTCTTTTCTTTTTCTCCCTTTTTCTGTAGCTGTCCTACTCCCTTCTCCATCCTCAGGACAAGATGACAAGATTACAAAAGCAAATGTCCTTCGTGGAAGTTGTGTTCATGATAAAGGATGACTAAATGACACCACAGACCTTAACTGCAGGGCCAAAGTATATCTTCTACCTGCTGGATCTTCTGTAGTCACCTCTATGGTGCCACTGCCTACTTGAATAATTACGTGTGAACTACAGCTGGCATGAAAAAGAGCTTTGGGGAGCTATGGCATGAAAGCCAGCTAAGGGAGGAATTCGTAGCACTGCTAAGTGGGATGTCTCTCTGATGCTGAGATTAGTATCAGTTCCTGAAACTGGAGGTGCCAGCCTGGGATGCTTCTCTGTGGGGTGGTGGGACGAGTGAAACGAACATGGGGGATCAGAGTTCTCTTCAGGGGTATCATCTTTCTCAAATTCAGTATGTGACAGGATGAGTTCAGTGTTTTATTAACAGAGAGGGAATATGTGATTGGAGTTTGTATTATTGAAGAGCAGGACTCAGTGGGACGGGACAATGGAAATATCCTGGGAATTTGTCAACCAAACCAGACCATTTTTGAGGGAGATCATGTTCTGGGGTCTTGTCATAGCCTTACAGCCCTCATCCTCAAGCTTCATGGAGTATGAATCTAAGATCAGTAGGGAAATCTGCTAAGATTCTAGGTGGAGAAATATGTTCAAAGCATTCTTGTTATTAATGTAGTTATTTTTGAGAAAGCTTAGTTACCATCAAGGCTCATTCTTATGTTAAAATTTATATGCTTATACTTTCATATTCATTGCTGACATTTCTGCATATGCTATTTTGTTCTTCCTTGTCCCGTATTCTTCTTACCTATTGAAATTATAAACAGTTTCAAACTAAAAATATACATATATTTTTTCCTTTTGTCAGATTATGGAACACATACTTTTGCTGATACATTACTTGACACTTTGCCAAAGAAAACTGGTAAAAGGAAACATAATGGAAAATGAGTTTTGAGAATCAGGGTAAGTGTTTATTAAGCTTATTTTTATTATTATTATTGTGGGAAATAGTAGCTTAAGTTAACTTTTTGTGTGAGAATGTTTTAGCTGACTTTGAGTGTATCATAATTCTTTACACAAATCTGTTCAACATGTGGCCTCTCTTGTATGAATCATTTTCTACCGGTGGCTAATGTGAAGGAAACTGGCTGTTGTAAGCAAATGACGTGTATTGCTGAATTTTAAAACTGCCCAGCAAAGCACCACTTAAAATCTGTCAGAACATATATGGACATAGCTGTACAATTCATAACCTTTCTGAGCATGTAGGAGAGTAACTTTTCCAGTTGACCTTTAGTGTCACAACCGTGAAACAAATGGATGTCTCTTTTCCTTATTTACTCTTGGACTTTTCATGATGCTCATCACTCCCAGCTCTGAGTCCTCCTGCAAGTTGGTGGCCGTATCCTCAGAGTACCTCCGTGAGTCTGGGCATTGCTGTCGTCCTCCCCAACCCATTGCCAGCTGTGGCCGTGAGGGGCAGCTATGCAGCCCTCAGGTGAGGTGCGTGCACATACACCTGGGGTGGCAGAGCAGGGATCAGGATCAGAGGGGTCTGAGGAATGTATGTATGGGGTGAAAAACTGCACCAGCTCTGTACCATGCTCCTTCAAACGCTCACAAACTGTGTGCAACCTTCCAGAGTGCCAGAAAAAGTCTGCATCAGGGGGAGAACTGTAGCACAGGTGTTCAGAAACTTCTTAAATATTCTTCTTTTGCAATACCTACCGTTGATATAGGCAATGACTAGAGCTTTATTCTGCGCTCTGACACATAAAGGGCTCCGAAAACACTATTACAGAAACACAAGTTAACTTATATCCCACTGCATCATCACAGTTTAACAGACAGCTCACTCAGCTCAGCACTACATTACTCCTAATGAAATCAGCCTGGAGACAGAGTACAACCAGAAACAACTGTTTTGTTTGTGGGATGAGTTTTTGAAAAGCAAACTATAGGCCACAAAGTGTACACAGAGGACAATGCAGCTATAGAACTGAGGACCACACCAGCGTGGAGCTTACCCATCAGATTCTGCATTGCCTAAAGTTAGTGACAGCAATAATAATTAGGTAAAATGTCACTTCTTCCCCTTCAAGATGTTTGGAAAGAAGAGCTAGGAAGCCAGATGTAGAGCTAAGAAGCATACTGCAGAAGCATGTAAAATATGTTGATCTGTCAGGCATCAGATATGTCTAGAAGATTTGTCTTATATTTTGATGTATTTGCTATTCTCTCCCTTACACTGTTAAATAACAGCTCTTATTGATTATAACGAGTGCCACTCCATCCAAGTTTGGATCACACAAGATTTAACTAAGTGTTGGAGGTACAACCCTTACCCAGAAAAATTCACCTGATGCCGACGAACCTGCAGAGATGGCAAAGCGCATTGCATGTTTTTCGACTTCATTTAATTCCTCTTTTCCTTCAAGGCCCAGAACAGCTCCAATCTAGTCAACCATTTAGATTCTGCCTCTAACTGTCTCCCCTCCATCCTTCTTGCTTCACTAATAAAGCAACAAGAACTATAGTAACATCAGTATTACAGCAAGGAACTAATGGATGCAGGTAAAACAAATTAACAAGCAAATGAAAAAGAGAGAGACTGCTCATCTCCTTTTGGATGGTTCTTCATGTGATAGTACTGCTATAACAGTACATTTCTTGAAGGGTTTACTTTTGTTCCTGGGGAACAGGATTAGACTCTAAGGCAGTTTGTGCAATGAAGTCGCACAGTCTTCCTGGCTCTCAGCAATGAACACCCATTCAGAATGATTACTTTGATATGGATCTTTATGTACATTATTACTGGTGCTAATGGGAATGGAGGATGTACATATGAGCTATCGGACAGGACAGTGGGTTGGGAATGACACATAATGAGGGGAAAACTCCCTGCCCAGGGAATTCAGACAGTGCTGTGCAGTCACTGCTATGCTATTTGCCACGTGCTATATACAGTCACAAAATATTCCACTCAGTCAGAGACATGGCCAGAAAAAGCCCTGCGAACCCCAAAGTCTTGCAGTCTTATAATAACCACTGAAGCATGCCCTCCACCACAAAAGGAATAGCAGAGCTCCTGTTCACCCATATGGGACAAGCTGCATGCAATTTATTCCAGTATGTGAAGAACCAGGCAAAAACAGAGGGGCTGATTTTGGTACATCCACGGCCACTTAGCATTGCGCTGGAACGTCAAAGAAAACTTAAAGTAGGAATAATGTTCATTTTTGTGTACATGAATGACTCTTCATAATGCCGGAATGAGGTATGATAAAATGATCTGGAGTTTTCAGCATGTCTGCTTACTTTCAAAGGATGAAAAACAAATATGAGTAGCAGTTTTTGGATGGAAATACATCCCATTGTTTAAAACATTCCTTTCAAAATGAGCCTCCATTCTTCTTCCCCCTCCTATTCCGCTTCTTAATTTGTAAATTTATTTTACATAAGGGTTTTTGGATACAGCATACTGCGATGCTACTCATCGCTTGAAGATCAAATGCAGGAACTGAGAAAAAAAAAAGCATTGGAGTCTTTATGACTGAGTTTCTTACATTGGAAAACAAAGGAACATAATGATGATACAATAGTCCTCACTGTAAAATGCCACTGCTATTGTCTACAACACTGTGCATGTCATTATTGTTACGATTATTATTTTTCTGACAAGGATTAGTCTAAGACTTCAGTTACAATCAAACCACAAACAAGACAAAATAGCAAATAAAATAAGCCACTGGCTGACTTGTCTTCTAAAATGCTCAGGCAGCTGCTAGTTTTTGATACCGTTGCTACATATTGTAATTACAACTTACTGCAGTCAGACAATTTTCATTTGGTCTGATTGGCCAACACCAATATAGCAACATAGGTGAATGATATCTATTTATTATGTACTTATTTTGAGAAGAAGATGGCCCAGGTCATGTATTGTCCCATAAAAGAAGGGTGGCTGCAGACGTGGAGAAGCTACAGCTGGTCCCGATGTTATGTCAGGGCCAACAAGGACTAGAGGAATGTGTTAAACTGGAGCCACAGCTGAAGGGATCAGATCAGTCCTGAAGATCCTGTCAGCCAGGGGAGCACAAGATGTTTGCTGGTGCTGACTCTACCTTACCCTAAGAGAGTAGATCCGAAAGCCTGGCTCAGTGGCCTTTTTCTTGGAGGGCTGAACTGTGGCACCAGCAAAGTCACACTGGCTGGAGAACAGAAGTTATCAAAGGGAGAGAGAGCAAGAGAGACCTGCAAGCTATGCTGGTTGTTTGCCTGGAGATCTGCACTTAGCTGCTGCTGCAATGGTTTAATAAGAATGTGATATTTGGTAGTAGCAACAGCCTTTTGTTGTCAGTATTTGAAGAGGCGGACAGTATCATCCCAAATCAACCTATCACAGTTTGGGGACCCCTCTATGCCCACAGTCATATCTTCTCTTTTCCTGTCTATCTAAACTTCCCCTGCTCTCTGTCACGCTGACCAAAGCAGGGGTTTACATGGGGACCCCGCTGAGGAGCTCTGAGGACAAGGGAGATGAGCAAGAAGAATTAGGCCAGCCAGGGTTGTTCCATGCTAGGTTTTTACAGAGTATAGAAAGTGCCTTTATTTCCCCATCACCAGTAGTTTATCTCACTTGTGGTAAGGCATCTGTTTGTGGGCCTGCGCTACAAATTGCAGCGGTCAAATTTTGCAGTGTAATTACAAAGAAACTACCTCAAAACTGCCTCTTTAGGCAGCTTTGGTATGAGTGCAATCATCATTCAGAGTTACAAGAGCAAACCTTGTACAATGTTCTTGTTTATTACCCCTTTGGAGCTGCAGCGGTTTGTGCCCGTTTCCCAGTCGTGGTACTGCTCCTGCTCCTGTTCCTGCTCCTTCAGGGGTTTCAGCGCCTCTCTCCATTATGTTGCAGTGGGAACAAGGTCAGGGCAATGCCTAAACACCAGGAAAGAAGATGATTTTTAAAAACGTTGCTGGGGTTCATTCACTGTGAGGCCTCACAAATACTTGTGTCAGGAAAAAGCCGCCAGTCCAGGATTAAGTGGCTGGAGGGAACAGTGCATGGAGGTGAGGGAAGGGCAGTGCCTTCAGTTGACATTCTTGCTTCACTTCATGTTCACTTCATGCTTTGTTTTAGCTTTAGCCAAACCCTGCACTCATTTATGACTAAACTACACATTATTACATATTATTTAAGCTTCTGTGATGATTAGAGGCAAGAGATAGACAGTTCCATTAGCCCCAGAGGGGAATATGCAGAGTGCCTTTGCTCACGAGCTGACTATATTGCAGGGGGAGCTGCAATACTTCAGCACAGAGCTTGTAAGAAATCAGCCAGACACATTTAAATAGCAATTTGGAATCACCAAATACTAGTCAAAGATATCTAGCTGTTGTTATACTATAAATATTACAATTGCTATTATTAGTAGTAGCAATACTTATTATTACAAGTTATAATTAGTTATAATTTTTATTGTGGTACCCCTCAGGAATTCCCTTAGTAGACCAGAGTGCACCATGCACCATTTTTGCACTATGCACTGTAACACTGTTACCATGACAATTTTTCTCTGTTTGCCAGTGTGTTTTGGCTAAAGAGCCAGCTGTTGAGTAGCTGTGCTCCAAGTTGCCGAGCAATAAATCCCAAACCAAACTCATGACCAGGTTTTTGCCCCAAGTCTCAGTCTTGTGACTTGCTGCACAGGCTGACTTCAGCAAGTCACCCTGCAAAAACAGCATTCTATCACTGTGAAACAAGTGGCTCCTAAGCCAGATTTATGAAAATATACATTAAATACTTATTTATGAGATGCTGCTGGTGAGACTGACAATGAGGAACATATTAGTAAAAGGTTCTGTGGAAACAAGAGAAGATAAGAATGATTGTTTTGCAATACAGGAGAGAAAGCTTTTAGAAGCATGTTAAGAAAAAAGACTTTTTGCTAAGCAGAAGGAGAGAAACTTGGTGAAATATCAGTGGTTTCTCAGAGATGAGGAGATTTCTCTGACACCTTGTCAGGCTTGAGAGATCCACAAAACCACTGGCCTGGCTTTTTGCTTGATGTTATTGAAATCTGCAGACTATTCCACAACACTTTGGGCAGACCAGTGCAGAAGGTCTCCTGCAGTGGCTGCTTCTGGCCAGAGCAGTATGGACAACTCTGCAAACTCTGCCCAGAAACCTTCATCTCTTTTTTTGGTTATGTTTTCTGTATGTTCATATCAATGTGCTGCACAGCTGTTGGGAACATTCTGGGTATTCAAGTCCTGCGGTGATGAAGGGCAGATAAGGAAATACTGAAATGCTAGACGTTTTTCATTTAGAATAATAGAGAACATTTTCTCCTCCCTTCCCCCTGCTCCCCCCAGCACACACACTTGTTTAGTGCATTTAGTAGCAAGGCAGAAAAGCAATCTTATTTAGCAAGTGAAGAGTCATGGTGGCTGGTAAAGCTAACACTGCAAAAGAGAGACTTCTCGCCTAATGCTAGTGGTCTAAAAATTAGGTGTCAGTTCTAAGCTAATTGTCTATTGTTAATGAGAAAAGCAAGTACTTCCAAAAGAAGATTCATTCCATCCTAAAAGACATGCTTAAGATAGCTAGGATAAAACATCCACTCTTCCACAACTTTTTCCATTGACAACAGCGGAAGCCTAGATGTTTAGCTTATTTACCCGTACCTTTTAGACTATGTATCTAGCTTTTATTCAACTAGATCCTACACATAGTGATGAATGGGCAGAGTCCAAATATGCAGGCACAGTGCATTTGGTGCACTTCTGAATTTACCGTGCATCTTCTTACTGAAATTGGTTGAATGCTAATGACTAGTAGTGGCACACTGGAGGATAAGAGAGACCTCCTGAACTTTTAATTGCCTTTTCAGTGGTGTTCTCAAGTACAAATACGTTCTCACTTTGAAATCACTGCTCTCCTACTTCCATAAACCAGTCATGTCCTACCATCCCAACATCCATGAAAGCAACTGTGCCTGAGCTGGCCCCAGCCTCCAGCTGCTCTGGTCTGAGAGGAGTGTAGGGACAAGGGTTTCCTGCCTTTTTGCTCACATCTGCAGGCTGCAGTTTGGCTTACACTTGGGTATGGTCTCTTAGCAGCTCTGCCTCTATGCAGTACTGCTATATGGGAAATATTACCTTGATGGAAACTTTACACTTATGCCTCAATTTTATGTACTAGGGATAGGATATCCTAGTGCAAAAGAGTGTGAACTTCCAGGTCTTTGCACATATACTTTATCATTATGAGTGCTCACTTGTGGTGATGACAGATGCAATATGAGTGCACATTATTTTGGAAAGGATGTCGGTTCCTTTCTGAAAAGTGATGTTTGCATGTTCTCCCACTGGAGATGGGAGGAGGGAACCCAGCGCTCTATGTGTTGGCAATGTTATTCTTTTTTTCTTGTATTGTGTAAAAAAGAGTAAGTGATTTGCAGCTGTTCAGATACTGGAGAAAAAGGATACATGTCCATAGACCAAGTAAACTGGTATCAATCAGAATCAATTTAGTTTTTCTTTTCATGCCAGTAAGTGAAAAATAAAAAGTTTCTCCTCTCACAAAGAGCCTTGAGATTCAGCTCATCTTGAGCCAGGAGATTCAGCTGCCCCCAAACAACCAGCGTGATTCAGCCCTGTTATCACTGGGGACTGCAAGCCATTAACATCTGGTGGCTGTTGGGTAACCCATGGTATGTGAGTTAATGGTCCCAAACCATTACCTACTGAGCTGAAACCCTTATCACAAAATCACTATGGTCATGATTTGCATCTCTCCGAAGTGTGGGTTCAGTAACTCTTCCATCTGTCATTACCAGTAATCTTTCTTTATAATCTTTCTCGTACTCCTGTGTCACCTATATCCACACTATAGGTGATATGTTTTCTAATGGTCCACTTAACACATTCACAAGTCTCCCATGCTCACACTACTGTTTGATTATGTCTTTTAGGGTTAAGATCTGATTAGTGTATCTACACTCTCTTCCAAAGCTAAACTGACTTTCTTTAAGCCTACTATTCAGCGGTGCCTGCTTTCTTGTTCACAAGCACTCAAGCAAACATATTATCAAACACAGCAAACAGGCTAATGCCTCTTGAGTTTTATATTCCTTCCTGCCACTGCCTTTTCTTTTTCTTCAGCTTGCTGTAATCACATCTGAATACCAGAGAAAAGTCCTTCCGCAGCTTTGAAAAGCAAGAGGAATACCTGACACTGTCACATCTGTAAGACCTTTGTTGCCAGCGTCGCCAGAAGGACGAGTTTCTTCAGGACGACCTTCCATGCTTCCCACCGGGGGCTTGGTCCCAAGGCAGGGACATCTGTGGGGCCTTTGCATTCATTTTGATGATTTGACTCTTGCAGCTCTTCTTGGCTCCCCTGTCGATCTACCTTTTACCTTTCCCAGCATAGATTACCAGAAGAAAAAGCATAAATGCTCTTTTCAACAGTTTTCCACTCTCCTATCTATATTTTCACCTTAGTTTCTGTGTCTTCCTCTTCACTAAGATAAACACTTGAGAGTTGTGTCATTCCGACAAGTTTCTGACTATCTGTTCATGCAGAGGTATGGGCCGTGCAAGTTTTTGATCTACTGCATCTGTCACTCACCTTCAAAAACACAGCTTCAAGAAGGAGGTGTATCTAAGAAGACCTGTTTGGAAATACTGAAGAATTTAAGGTAGATCTGGAACCTGATATTAGGTCTTAATTTAATGCATACTCATCCTTTATTCAGCTGATCTCAAAATGAATCAATCTTAACTGTTCACATTAGACTCTTTTTATTTTAAGGGGACATTGTTCTTCATCAGAGTTTCCCTGATTAAATACTGAAAAAGCTGTATCGTGATATAGATAGGCATATTACAGTTAAAAGAAGATGAGCGTTCAGACTAATCTGTTGTGAACAAACAGAAATAGTGAGCTTTAGTTTCCTCTTTTGGAAAGGTGGGTGGTAGCTTTTCTCAGCTCACCCTCCATGAATGGCAAAGGACTCTCAAAACTCATAGGTGTAGTGACCAACCTCCAGACAGAAGCTGAAATTAAATTAGGTCTCCTTGAAACACATGTCTAGTCATTTCTTGCCATAAACACCAGTGTTACTGGTACTACAAAAAAGATAATGAGGAGAATAAATATAGTTTTATCAATTCTGTTATATTTTTATATTGCTCAAATACTGCAGACACCATTGTGTGAGGCATCACACAAATGTGCAGTAAAAGATACTGATCTGAACAGCTAATTACCTTGGTTAATGCTGATTTAAAATAGGCATATTACATGTTTATAACATAAAGTAGTACTACTTTTGATTAAAAATAAAAAATAAAAAATGAAAAAGTTATTTACACCAATGAAAAAACAATCACAATAGCGTTCATGCTTTGGACTTCATTTCAGTGAACTGTACTTTCTAATTTTTTTTTTAAATTAGAAATTTTTTCACTAATAAGTGATTGATGTCACTTTTAGTAAAATATCTCAGGATCATGAGGAAAATCTGTGACATTTTATTTCTGCTAGAGACCAGTAAAGCGATTAGGGCTTCCAGTTGAGATTCCAGGGAGATATCGTTCTTCCATTGCATTTTTCTCTATTCCTTCTGTGCCAACTCTTATAAAACAAGATACCACAGGATTTAATTCTAAAAATCTAATATTACTGCCTTGTGGTAAACTGAATACTACAGATTCCTGCTTGATAATACTGTCTCATGGGATTCCTGTGTGGAAATAGAATCTCCTGGGATTCCTGCCTGGTAACCATATCTCACTGGACTTTGGTAGTATTTCTCCCATTGGATAACCCCAGCCCCACCAAATAAGCAGTCATAAACCTTACACTCTCATTATTTTACATGACATTATTTTACTCATGTTTGACCCTGCACAGTTTAAATCAGTGGGAAATTTTTTTCACTGACTCACTAAAGTAGAATCAGGGCTCCAAGAGAGAAGAATGTTATGGAATATTACATTTGTTTGACAAAAATAACACAAAGAAGTATTTTTAAAAGCAGCAGTAATAGAAATATTTCATGGCTGCTTTACCTCCATTCTATTATTCAACCCCTGCAAGCCTTCAATTTCATCTTTAACAATAAATGGACTAGAAAGCTTTTTGTTTCTCTGCTACTATCATTATAGTTCTTCCTCTTTGTGCCAATGAGAGACGTCACAGCTAATTATTTTCAAACAGAATATATCACATAATTCTTGAGAGGGATTTGCAGTGAATGCCTCTGCTCCTTACAGTATATCAACTATAAATCACCTATGATATATTTTTCTGCTTGGTTTTATTATACCTAAAAGCCCTACTAAAAATGTCAGGACACTCTTGCATCAGAAAAGGCACCCTTAAACAATAAAGGAGACACTCTGGCCTTTCTCTGCTTAGCTACTCTCTCTGGTTAGTCATCTATAGCAAATTGTCAGAGGATAAAATTATTCAAAAAGGGCCCATGATGACACAGAATTTCATTCTTACAGCTCTGCCCAGTGATCTCCAGTCACTTTTTGCTTTCCTCCCAGGGTGCAGGGCTGTCCTGGGAAGCAGCAGGTAATCCATGTGCAGGGCAATCCTGGTATGAGAGGCAGGCCCGTGCAGTTACACATTTCATAGGCTTCAGACCTGTCCTGGCAGTTTGTAAAGCTGGGAGTGATCCAAGAAAGGTCTGCTCTTGTTCCCCCCTGTAAGATGTCCAGGCTCAAAAATTTCAGCTGGAGCTTTTCTTTGACTTATGTGGTGTTTCTAATGTCTCCCCCACCTGTGACCTTGTGATTGCACCACTGTTTTGGAGTAAGCCAAACCCACCATGTGGATGAATCCTGAGACTTGCCTGTAGCTCAGAAAAGTCTGTCTGGTGCACGTGGCTTTGTCACATGTGCCATACTGGTCAGCGAAGGTGGGCTAGGAAACGAGTCGTGGGCTTTCTAAGCTCAATCAGCTCTGTCACAACTGCTACCATCACAATCACTGCATTTGATCAGCTTTGAAGCTGCCTCTCCTCCAGCTTGCATCTACTCCCAGCTTCTTCTATTTTGCCATTCTCCTGCAAACTTTAGACTTCCAATACTTCCTTGATAAAATTTTTTTTGGAGACAATACGATCTTCATGATTGGGGGATCACCTTGACGGAGGGAGTGCTGCTGAGCTGAGAGCCAGCCTTGCTCACAGGAGGCTGATTTCATAGAGCTGTCGAATTGCCATGATACACATCTCAGAGGACCCAGCCATAATAATCCTCAACTTTAGTAGGAAAAAGGTTTTGCAGCAGTAACTCTATAGAACTACAAATCTGAGCCACACTAAGAACTGCAGGTCTTTTGGCTCTTCTGACCCCAGGAACACTTGAATCCAGATCGTGCTTTGACACTGACTTTTCTTTGGCCTTAATGAAATCATTTAACGTCATAGCTTTGGAAGACACAAGTGTCTGTGAAAATAATCCCTGACTACCTAATTTTATTTCTGAGAGGGTCAGTAAAACTTCTGAAGCACTACTGAGATGAAAAATATGGCTGGGATGCGCTTAGTATCAAAGATACTTTTGTTCCTAAATCCTAAATTTTCCAGGGAGTTTAGCTGCCTGAATTGTCATTGAAATAAAAAGGGAGATAAGTAGTTGGAAGGCAGTCAGGAGCATCACTCGCTTTGGCCCTGGATAGTGCTTTAGTATCCCCTGTGATAGCTAGAAGGGCTGTATATTGTGACTATCACTACAGGGGGTGGGTGATAGGAGAAGTGAGCCAGGCTGGAGTCTGGATTTCCAAGCTGTTGCCTTTTAGGGTGCAGCTTGCTACTAGACAGTGAATTGAGAAAACTGTATTTGAGTCTTATGGAAATATCTGCAGGCAGCCTGGACAACGAAAACAAGAAAAAACAAAACACTTTTTACCAGGGGCTTTGGACAGCCCTTTAAGGGGGCATTCATGACTTTCTTGTGAGTCACCACCCCAAAATACTGTAAGTGCTATTCGTTCAGCAGGGCTAGCGGTGCAAGCTGGAAACAATCTAGGGAACTCTCCTCTTCAGGTCAGCGGGGGCTGGCAGCGCACGCCCTGCCGCTGGGAACAAGGGGCGAGATGAGAAAGAGCATGGCTTGGAAATTGCTCTCGTGCATGCTCTGGTGAGGGACCAGCATTGCCGAGAGGGAAGGGTTTACTTGCTGCCCAGAACAGGAGCTGCAGATCCCCTTCATGGCTCTCCTCAGAGCAGGGATGGTTTCTTGCGGCTGGGGGAAAATTATGGCTAGGCAGTAAACTTAAGTAAACTGGAGCTGGAATAAAAAGAAAAGATGGTGAGCTAGGGAGAGATATGTGAAAGTTCCTGCCATCCTGCACTGATTAGTCTTCTGCTGGGAAGGGTTGGAGAACGTCTTTGGTGTATATCCCATTTATATATAGCCTAGAGGACCTTCTTAGTGCCTGGAGCCCTCCTGCTATAAAAATAGGGGAGAATCCATAAAAGCAGCAGCATCTCATATATAACACAAATCTTTTCTTACAAGATAGGCAAGAAGCTAAATGCCTTAATTAGAAGTCCACCGAGTTATTTTTTGTATGTTGCAGCTACCAACACAGAACATGGGCTCCTGATTGAATACCAAGGCAGTAAATCAATGGAGGGTCTTTGCTACCGTTCATGAAATGCTCCAGCTGTGCTCCTAAGGATTATAATGTCAACAGAACTCTTGATTTGAATCACAGCCTTGCCTTCACTCAGGGGCCATATATTAGTCTTGAAAAGCAGACAGTGTTTCATCGCTCAGAGAAAAGAGAAGTGCTGAGCTGAAAATAAAATGATGATGTAGCGCAGGAACACTGCAACACAGCCAAAGGAGAGACATGGCAAATTTCATCAGAAATGTCTAAAAATTTGAATGTTAAGATATTTCTCCATATTTTCAAGGGTTTAGCATACATTTTATAAGTTTAAAATTAATTCTTCCTGATACATTTAGATAGTGCTTAGCCATCTGATTAAGTGCTCTGTTGGTGTGGATTGTCATGGCTGCACCAAAGCGAATATAGCAATGCCAGTTGACTTCAGCCGTGGATCTGGCCCTTACACAGAGTGTGATATATGCCAGCAATCCCAGGAAGCAAGACATGCTTTTTTGGATATAGGTAAATTGCCTGCGAGGACAAATATTCTTCTGAGTATATTTTTTGGTTAAGCTTCTGCTTTAAAGCCTGCACAATTGCCGAAAACTAGACTGTAGTCCATTGAGCTGGATTTGTGAAAGCAGTGTAAAAGGTATAGTTTTGCCTTCACAAAACACTTGAAGTTTCCTAGGAATCTTTTGACATTTAGCAGGTGTCCCTTACAATGATTGTAATAAATCTTAACAACCCATGTGCAACTAGGCAAAAAAAGGGAAAAAAAAAGCTGAAGCCTCTCCTAATGACGACCTTGAAGTTGTTGACTAGGTCACAGCGGTAGTTTCACACTGCAGTTTGCACATGTTCTTACTTTTTTATACCTATAGGAATCAGCTGCTGTCAAAGTACACATGATACAAAGTAGAATCTTGATTATCCAAAGCTCAGTCATAGTCTGTCTTTCCTATAATACAGTTCTATCCCTGGTATTTATTGCTTACATTGAAAAGTATCTCAGTTATTCAAAACCCTAGTTACTCAGATTCAGTAAGTGGAATTAATTTGCAATATTAATTTGCAGTTAATACAACTGGCCCAAAATCATTTCCCCTCCTATAGCTGCACTGAATCTAAACAAAAGTTCCCTTGAAAGTATCTGAAAAAGGAAAGACTTAGCTTTACTTTGACTACTTCTGTTGAAAGGAGAAAGGAAGAAGAGAAATCATAGCCCTGACGTTGCTGGAACTTTGTGCAGGCTTATATATTTATACCTTTATGAGACCAAGAAAGCTGGTCATCCTGCCTCTCTGAAACACAGAATTAATTGAAAATCTTGCTTTTCACGAGCACAAAGGTCAAAAAGTAGCTCAAGTACAATGAGGTTGGAGAGATGAGCCAAGTTCTTGAAACGTAATACTAGTTTATATTGCTCTTACTGTTGCAAAGTCACGATTCCCACAGCAGCTGACAGTAGTACGCTTTCTGGCTTTGCATTTTGTTTATTTTGCTTCCACACCATCATCCTTACTGAAGCATCTGAAGCCTGCGCAGAGCTTCCCTGGCTCGCGCTCCCTCTACCGGCTGCTGGATTGGGGCTGGGTTTCATGATGTCCACCACGACCTAGCCATCGTCATTAGACTGGGCACACAGCTTTGTGCCGATAATTCTCATTTTGCTGTTCCCTTGCATATCATGAGCATCTATTCTGATGGGGTCTCTAAGCATGAACATGCACATGTCAAAGGTGAATATACAGTTTTACAAAGAAAGCTTAAACATATTAATGTTTGTCAACACAATCAATCTGGTTGAATAAAAAAATGTGTTTTCTCATAATTAGTTGAACCTGCCATATCACATCTGCAAGTAAACTGTGCTTCTGGTTTGTAAAAATGTATTTGTCTTTCTCAGTTACAGCAATTCCTTCCTGTAAGGAAGAGCAGAAGAAAAACCTGTAGGCCCTACCTGGCTGAGTTTTCCAGGGCAGTGCTCTAAACTCATTCTATTTTTTCTTTTTCTCACCCTCTCTCTTTTCTTCTTTTTCCTCTGGCAATTTTATGGCAGGAGCAGTGTCAGAACAGCAACTCAAGGTGTAAATGTGTTTTGCTCACTGCTCTTTGGTTATATTTTAATCTATCCATGTTTCCTATCTGATTCTGCTCTGTCAAGGTGGGATAGAAGGCACAGAGTGCCTTTCCACAGCTTTTGGACCAAATGCTTCACCATTTTAAAAGAACATATCTTATCCTTTGCATAGTTATACATGTTCTCTATGTAGACCACAACCTACATTTGCTAAAAAAAAAAAAAAAAAACCACACCAGGAAAGCAAACTTTTGCCTACCTTTCCAATTCACCTTTAAAACTGGAAACTTGTTCCAATAGTCAAATCCTAGAATATGCTGTACATGAGTTTTATAAATTGTATTGTTTTTTAAGTTTTTTTTTGGTTTTATAAGAAACTTACTGTTTTACAAATTCAGAGATTTTTCACCTCTTCTAGAGCTATCATGGGAAATCTACAGAAAAATGTCACACTTCAGATAAGATTTCTTTTTTTAGACTTTTTAATTTTCTGTGAAAAAGTAATTACATAGAGTGCTTAGCCTGCACCATGAGACAGAACAACGCCTTTGCAAAAACCATTAGTCTTCTTGTGCAGATTTTATTATTAAAAAAACTCTTAACTTTGTCCTTGGTAGAGAATCCAACATTTGTTAGAATTTAAAACCAGAAGAAGTAGCAAGTTCACCTTAATGCAGTCTTATACATATGAGGCAGAAGTGCAAGAAAAGGTACTAAAAGAATGCTAAATTGGGCTCCTTCCTTTTTTCCTTACAGGAAGAATTAAACCTGCCATTAAACCTGATCAAATACCTGTCCTTTTTTGTGCTAGCCTGAAGGACCTCTGCAACCTTTATGGTCCTAAAGCAAAATAGCTGCAAAATGAAACTCAGACCCAGAGTTCAACCCCTTCCCCCGCCAGGTGAGCGCAGCCAAAACTGTGATGATTTGAGAACAAAGATGAAATTGGAGAAATGCTCAAGTGGTGAGGTCTGCTGCAGCCCCTTAGGATGGGTGAACCCAGAGGCAAGCCCTCATTAAGGTTAGCCCAGCAGGAGCTTAGCTTAGTGAGAAGATGGCCTACAGCTGCTTTTCTGGGGATTTGTGGGGCAGGGAACTGAGACAGCTGTGGGGAATTAATAAGCCCCTGTCCTCCTCAGGCTGTAAGACAGGTGTGCTGAGAATTAGGGCCTTTCTTCTGGCTTGGATTTGAAGGGTGGTGGAGCTTCCTTGACCACTGTTTGAGGTGGGTTTGCTAGGCTGCTCAGATGCTTCAGGCTTTGTAGGGTCTCATGTGACCTTTGGAACATATAAATATCAATGCAATAGAAGAGAGAAAAGGTGAAAGGCTTTCTGAAAATGTAGAGAGAAATACTGAACCAGAGACAAAAAAAGGTGTTCACAGCAAGGAAAGCTGCAGGGAAGAAGGCTCTGGTATTAATACTGCCTGAAGCTGGGGAAGTGCTAAAGAAGAGGAAAGCAAAAGGAGATGACATACAACAGGAAAGGGAATTAGGTCTGTGCAATGTTGAGATATGGGGAAATTTACCATTGGGCTGAGCTCTCAAAGAAAAAGCAAAGTGCATACGGGCTTGCTCTGCCCCATTCATATTAGGAAACTCCCTCTTAGCCCTCAAAAGAGCTGCTTTACCGCAGCCAGAATTGTCAAAGAGGAAATCCTTATTTCTTAGGACTTTTTAAAAAAGAGGAAATCTCCCCTCCTAAGAGCCCATCTGGGAAGATCTTAGAGGAACTATAATATATATAATTCCTATAATGATTTCTGAAACTCATTTGCAGTACAGCAACAGAGAGGCAATGTGGTCTTCCTTCAGAACCAGGGAAGGAAATGATTAATAGGATCCAGAGGGTTTCCTTCACAGGTATACTACTCAACATGGCTAATGGATCCTCCTTGTTAATTTTTTCAGTGCTCTATTTAATGGCGTATCTAAAGGCACTGAATTTTGGTAGTACTTTAAATGCGAATGAGCCCACTTCTGTTCCCTGACCACCACCCAATCCACACAACAGATAATTCCACAAGGTAAAAATGAATTTCAGTGAGTTAGTAGCTTTTGGGATGGTCTTTACAGATGATATGTTATGGTGTAGTATAATAAAACTTACAAAAAGTACTTTCAGAACAGTTTATTACAAAATGAAAAATGCAAATATTTCATTCAAGTATTTTTTCTGTGGGACTCTGTGGTATTCTGATACTATCAGGATTAGTTTTCTTTGTTCCCAAAAATGTGCAAAATCAGGCAGCCTGTGCCAGAGATATTTCAAAGTCAGTAGAACTGCATGTTTGAGTGGGGTCGAATGCCAGCAAAGGCTCTGCAGCCAGTCCTGCTGTCCTCTGTCTCTGCATACTGGCACCAGCCATCTTCAAAGGCAGGGAAGGGAGCACAGATCTCTAGAGTCCTCTATTGAAAAGCTGGGCAATTCATTCATCTCTCCAGTGACTTTCTTTTAAAACAGTCTATCTCAAAGTTTGTTTGAATTTGTCCAGTGCCACATAATTACACTCTCCTCGTTACACATTAGGAGATTTAGCTGGGTTGCAAGTCTGAGTGTCTGAACTTAAAATTGTGTTAAATAGAGCTGTAAAACTAGATTTGGTAGGAGGTCTCCCCATAGCCACTCCTGTTAATGTCTATCTCCTCAAATTTGCATTTTCTCACTAGTGACTGGTCTACACAGGACAGTGCAGGGAACTGATCTGTCTCCCAGACAAGTAGCCTTTCTCCTGGTTTCAAATGATCAGTAACTGTCTGTTTGGGAGAGTTTTTTCTTCCAGTTCTATGTATTTTGGATGATTTGCTATCTTATCACAGCTTCCTTTTGATTTAGCATCAAGATGTCTCTAAAGTCCTGTCACTAATAAATCACTATTTTTTCAAACCCAAACAGTTCATATTGCAATAGAAGTACTACAACATTTGGGGTTATTGCTGTAGGAAACGATTGTGTTTTCTTTAAGTAAAGCAAAGATTGTGAACCGCTTGCGGTCAGAAAGAGGATGTACCCTGGATGTCAGAAAGGCTTCTCTTCTGCTATGCAATGGTGGCATCTAAACTATGGCAGAACTATAATGGGGCAGAGTTTTCTTTAACTGTCTAAATTTGGGGGTGGCCCGTGAATGCTAACAAAGGACAGTTACCATCAACTGTTCTTTAATTATAGATCTGCTTGTTCACCTTCCCAAATCCTTCAAACCTTCCGAAAGGAAACAGGAGACATTTGAACTTGAGCTCTGCTGAAAACTTCAAAGGTACTATTTAAGATAGTATTGAACTCACTGACTTTTTTTAAAGCTTCCCCCCCCCCCCCATACAATGCATTTAACCACTGAAAATATAAGAAGGAAGAACACAGATCTTCTATAGTAGAAGAGGAAGCAGATACATGGAATTAAAGAAATTGCTACCCTATCCAAGCTATTCAGTTTTGTTATATCCTTTAGTTCTCACAGGGGTACAAGTTTCCCAGATATCCACAGGGACTTAGCATGTGTATTCTCTTTCTCCCTCTGTTTTGCCAATTTATGCTGTTGAAATAAACCTTGTCAATGTTATGGCTATGGGCAGCGCTCTCATCTGAGGAACAGTACCTCCAAAAACCAAGGCACTTTTTTCTGACAAATGAAATAACTATTTTATTCAGTTATAGTCCTAACCTGTTTATTGCGTGCATTTGTGAAAGACTGCCTACTCCGAAGTCTTGTTTAAACTTTCACAATGTTGTAAGGTCAGGTGGAAAATGACTCAAGTCTACTGAGAATAATGGAATAAGTTTCAACACCTCTGGTGAGAGCTGCATTTGACTGGAGTGGAACCAAGCAATTGTAGCTGAAAAGATGAAGTTTGTTACTGACTGATTCAAATCACTGCAATAGAGTGGATTCTTTAGTGTATATTCTGTCCAGTAGCGTCACTGAAGCTGCAAAAACAAAATTTGGCCTCAAATTAGAGATAAACGTGATAAATTCAAGTAAAAAATGTTTGCAGTTAACTGTTTACATGTCTCCATTCATGTGAAAATTTCAGGTGTCTTGTCTATAGGTTAGAAACTGGTCATTCCTTCTTGCTGTCATTTTCATGGTTGTAACGTGTAAAGGAACACTTGCTGTTATAAACGCTTTGCTCACTGAGTCAGTTTATCTCTCAGGGCTCTTTGTCCACAACACAGACTTGGGGGAGAACATCCATTTCCCATTACAAATGCTATTTTAGCCTGCACACCAGTGAGAAGACCACAAAAAGCCACCACAAAGGAGGAAACCTCATACTGCTCAACTCCGTGCTTACTGTTAGCACAAGGAAAAGGTTTTAGCTGTCGTGTCAAGACACCTTTCAACAGCATTGTTTTGTGATATCTCATATTGCACTATTGGCTACCATTTTAAATGTATTTACTTGTCTGTTCCTCTGATCTCATATTTACTGATGAGGCTGTGAATCAAATAATGTGGGACTAACAGCAGTGTGCTGTAGCAGGTTTGCCCACTAGACTTTTTCAGCCTGTAGCGCTCTGGATTGGACTAAACCTTCTGAGAGCTGGGATCATAACCACATCCTTCATTTCAGACAATTATAAGAGAGCTTTGTCAAACAAATAGCTGAACTAATACCAGCCCCATTCCAAAAATAGGTCCATGCAACCACCCAGAACAAAGGCACGTGTGGTCAAAAGGATTTCTTTGCCTGTTGTTTTGCAGAGGGTTATATATGTGTGAAGAGAAGCAAGAAAGAGGAGAAAATATCAGAAGTGAGGCAGGAAATCCAATAGTTCACCAAAGGAGTGGAGTGAAGGACTGAAAGAAACAGAGTTTTGGGCTAGGTACTGCCATTAAGAAGTTCAAACAGCAGTTACTCTCCAGCATTGTTTTATGCTTGTGGTGAGGGAGGAAAACAGATTTTATACTTTCCTTAAAAATAAATACGATGTCTTCAAGAAATATCATCTGTTTCTCTTCTAAGTGCGTAATGCTGGTGTTACAAGCATGAAGTGGTTTGCAAGAAAAAAATGTAGGTTACTGATACTCTGCTGAAGTAAATGGGTGATGGTAGCAGGGTTTGTAGAAATGAATATAAAACCTAATCAAGGGGTTAAAAAAAGATTTGGAAATATTATAAAAGGACTATAATAAAACATAAGGATGACAGAGAAAAGACCCTCTCAATGAGACAGAAAATCTATGCTGAGAAAGTGGAGGAAAATGTGCGATTAAACTGGGAAAGAATTCATGCTTTGTAACATAGTTATTCAAGATGGGGTAGCTATTTATGTTGCATGCACAACTTTTGTTTTTTTATGAACAGAGAGCTAGAAAAGTATCAGTACAATCAAAGACCAGAATATTTTGCATGAAGCTTTGGCTAGATTGGAGTAAGGATTAAAGAAGCTAAAAAATATCTGCTTGAGATATGAATCAGAAGGTCATGGAGCAGACTGCATGTCATCTATCTGGAAGAAACTGCATCAAACATAGAACTTGGGCACTTTTCTTCCCAGTTAGTCACCTGCAGAGGCCCACTGAGGAGACATCGTATCGTCCCAGCTCAAATAATGCTGAACATCTCTGTCTCAGGTGGAGAAACTCCAAGCAAAGCTTACTTGGCTCTGATCTGTGGTACCACCCAAATGAATGGCTGGAAATGGTGCCAGAAAATGGACTTTCTAGGAGCCAAAATGAATGGGGCAGCTCTAGCAAAGCCTCAGAAACCTACCCCCACCAGGTATCCCAAGCTCCTAACAAGGACTTCCAGAGCTAAATTGGTAATAGCCCATTTACAGACGTTCAGCTGGATTTCATCTTGCATATCCTGCTAAATGAAAGAAGAAAAATGACACTCTCGAATGCTGTAGAGTCTGCTGCTTTACTTGAATCATCTATTGGAGCAGTGCACATGAGAAGGAAGCAAGTGTTATAGAAACTGTTTGCCAGAAACCCTCAGTATACAGTTTACTGCCTCATGCCCTTGAAAGAAAATGACATTCAAGTCTGGTTCACGTAATTTATGCATGACTGCATGAAACAGCATTTGTAAAGTATACAGTCAAAACTTGATGGAAAGAGTTGAATGCAAAGCTGAAAATGGCACCGAAAGAAATACTTTTACAAGGTAGCAGAGATGAGGGAGATGAAGAGAGAGTGAAAACGTGTATAGTGTGGTCATTGGATACTTAGCACTAGGAGTTTTGCTATGCAGATTTGTTGCTCTGGGTCTGCACTACTTGCTAATGTAGATGTCATGACAGGATGCTGATAGGGACACTGAAATGGCCTTCAAACCACAAAACTACTGAAAATGCACCTGGTGTATAACCAAAAGGCTGCAGCAGATGAATTTTTTATGAGGTTTGGCTTCCCTGAATGATCCCTGTTTTGGGATGAACTAAGGATGCCAGTGAACTTCTGGAATCTAAACTCCAAAAAGTTGTTACCAATTCTGCAATCCAAAATGAGTAAAGTTCACATCTTCCTCAAGAAAAATCTGATAACAGCCTGTGGTAAGATGAAAAGATAAAGTCACACAAGAAACTTAAAAGATGAGACACAGCTTGACTTTATAACCCTAAGAAGAGAATAGCAGTAACCCAACTCTACTGAATCTTGTAAGGCATCTTATAAGGGTCTGGTCTACATAAATAAAATGGTTTATAGGATACAACTGGGATAATTACCAGCGAACTATATCTGGGAACTGTGGACTTCATAATTGCTAAAAGAATATTAAGTAATGAATGTCTTTAATGAAAAGTACTTCAATAGGAACAGTAATATTTCTCAGTTTAAAAAAAAGACAAATCCCAAAGCCATCTCTTTCAAATTGCTGCAATGAGACTGAGCAAAGAAAAATTCTAAGAATGATAATAAAAATGTTTTAGGTGCATGTGAAAATCATCACTTGTCTACAGTAGTTAAAATGCCACTGCCTGAATGAGTTAGTTATTTTTACTTTTGTCCCCTTCTCCTCTTTTTTTGAGTGTCATTATTTTAGACTTTGTTGGGATAAAAAGTGAAACTAAGATAAGGATATAGGCTGTTTATTAAAATAAACTTCACTGAAATTCCCTATGGGAAGGTGGTTAAAGCAATACTCCTACAGCAAGCACATGACAGCTCAAAACAAAGGCATGTGTAAGCAGTTGTTTTCTGTCACTACTGATGTTCCTCTGTTGCCTACAGCATGGGAGCAGTTTTATGCACTGTTGTATCATGGCAGTAATTTAAGCCTTTGTACAAGAGGTAAAGGAGAAAAGAATGAGCAGAAATCTCCAGAAAAACAGACAGAAAAGCAAAGGATACAGTCAGCAGGCACACTTGTCCCTGAGAAAAGCAAAGAGTGAAGTCTAAATGCTAACAGAAAAGTGACTTGGAGCCGGAGAGGAGATGCCATCTTTGTGTATCGGGGAACAGGAGTCTGTCCGCTCTTTTTAGATAGGCAGGATTGTACCAAAAAAAGCAGTTTTTCCTCCTTATAAAAAAGCTCTACAACAACAGTTTGGGGTGGGAAGAGAAGCTGAGCATGGACCTCGTCTTTCCACCCAGTTGGGGTGAAGAAAATCTGAAAGTAGCCAAAAAAAAAAAAAAAAAGTCCTGCTCAGGTGCCAGAAATCAGACATGAGGAAAAAGGCACTCACGGTCTTCAGCCCCAGGGTCTCTCTCCTTCCAGGCAGTTGTGGTAACACTTTCCTTCCCCTGCCTTTTGCTTGCCAGCCTTGCGAGCTGTGTGCGCTTCCACCTCCCCCCCCACCCCCCCAACTCTTTCCTGCCCACTCAACTCCTTTAGCTCCCACCAGTGCCTTGGAGGGGAAATGTAGGGTTGCGATAAGGTGGCTTGGTATGGTCGATTGTAGGCCCCCAAAAGACTTTACCCATCCCCAAAGACAAAATCTAACTTTCTTCACTGACAGAACCAACCTGCAACAGACACCTTGAATACGGCAGGAGTTTGGACCTTGCGTGGCTGACAGGACAATAAACAAAATGGAAAACCTGAAACCTTTTGTTTCTTTTTCAAACTCTGTATTTCTTCTTTCACAGCCTATTCAGTTGCTCCTGACACAAGGAACATGATACTGCCTGATTACCTCTGTTCAGTTTCCATTAGCATTTTCAGGTTTTTTTTTTACAAGAAAGCAAATTCGGGAACACAGTTCTTAATTTTCTGTATCCTTTTTTTAACCTAGGTCTATTCTGTGCTCTACATGACATTAAATAACGTGCGTCCTTTCACTGTCCTTTTACATGGTTTTGATTTAATGGAGAGCAGAGCTCAAAGAATCTTGACTGTCTTTTTATTCAAACATTGTTTCCTTTTTTGTTAGAAAATTACAAAAAGGGTATGAAGCTGGAAGTAACGGAGCATACTTTTTGGTAGGAAAATACCTTTATGTTCTCACCTTTGTGCGTATGTGAGCAACACTAAACCTATTATTATTGGGCTTACTGAACTCGTTTTATGGACTCTTTTTACTTCTCACAGAATTCTCCCCTTAACGATGAAAGATTTTCATTAATTGTTTTTAAATGACCATGCTATTTATTATTCAGTAGATAGCCCACAATAAGTCCTTTGTGTCAAGATGACTTTGAATGGAGTTTGCATCTACTGTGTTGCTAAGTGATGTAAAATTTCACTTCACAGATCTTTGGTTAAATTTATGTCAAATGTTTATTTCAGTGCAGTCTCTCTTTTCTCCAGTTGTGCTGCATCTGCACCCAGCTCTAGGAAGTGAAGAATGCAAGGCCAAATCCCACTAAGATTATTGTTTTTGCTTGTCAAATATTTCTATATGTTTGTATTGCTCTATCATCTTCCCAGATGTGAAGAGAAATTTTTTTAAATTTAATGCTTAGCTCAAAATTAACTTGCAATGTGGATTCCCTTCAACTCTGCTAAAGTTCACTTTCAGGTTCAGATTAAAAAAATATATAACAGCATATTTTTTATGTGGATTGAGTGAAAACTCAGGATCATAGATCCTGGTCTGGATTGGCAGTTTTCATTTTAGAACTGCTTCATCAAAATAACAAACACTTAAAAAGAAAATAAAAATTGGAACACAGCAGCCACCTTAAATCAATGAATCAATACAGGTTCTGTACGGCTGAGCTTTTTCTCAAGTACTTAAAATATATTTATCCTAGAACTAAGAGTTTCTGTAGAAAACTTAGCTAAAGAAAAGCATCTGATAAAGATTCCTATCTCCAGTGCTGAACTTTCATATATCACAAGTTCAGTCAACACCACAAACTTGGCTTTCACAACATATTCTGGCTCCTATTCTAGGAGAGGATTCATCAACTGGTAAACAGATTTACATTACTAAACCTTGGTTCTTCCAAGATTCATTTAACTTAATGACAAGATCAGGTGTCCTGTTTTTTTAATTAAACAAATTCAAGAATACTCTAGTAATGCGTAGGTCCACTGAAATGTTCAAAGTAACTTACAGTTTCTGGTTACCTGAATGTCATGGGAGAAAGTATAACTGATATTGACTGATCATAAAATAAAAATAAATGTTACAAAATAAATGAGTTTTGCGATTTCTGTATTCCATTAAAATAGGAATGTAGTCCTTTTATGAGGAACTGCCAAAAAAGCCACAAAAGTGCTATGCTTTCTCTCAGCACACAAAGTTGGTAAGTGTAAAATGTTCATATGATTTGGGAGGAGAGGTTCACTGAGAAAATACCCTAAGGCAAGATAGAATGAAAATAATAATTTTTTTTTTTAGAAAAGAAAATTGTTAAAGGCTATTGACAAGATTATTACATCAAACTAATTTACATTAGAATATGCCTTAGTTTATCTCACAACTCCTTTACCACAGGTAATAATTCTAAAATAGCTAAAAGTGATGTGACTTCCAATTATATTATACAGCGTATTAAAAAAAAGTCCATGTTTATGCCTGTCAGGCAACCACAACTGTTAGTCTTTCTTAGAAGTACTCTGAAGACCCTCACTCACTTCTGGTCCCCATATCGGCTCCCTCATTGCCCCTAATGCCCTCTCCTTCTTCTCTGGTTCTTGCTCGGAGGCTTCAGGAGACCCTCTCGGTATTTCACGTTTGTGTGGAAAAGTCGGACCATTTCATGGTCTTTGTTATCCAATACTCTGGGCAGAAAGAGAGATGACTTCTGTGTCCTGCGAGTTTTAAAACCCCACCTGGGTCGTCCTTTCCCATTGACTGAGACGTACCAGAGTTTCTCCACGCTGGCTTTGCGTTTGGTGTTGGCTCCGTTGGGCACAGTCCGGTACAAACGGGATGCATAAGTGTTATAACCCAACTCATGGATCCTTTCCACGAACTCACATTCTGCATTATAATTTTCCTGTAAAGCAAACATGACAGAGTCTAAGAAAAAATACACAGATGATAGCTCGCTTGTACCTCAATTAGATTGGACTAAAGTCTTACAAAAGACTCTGCTCAATATTAGGCTAAGGACAGCAACACGTGATTGGAAACACTCAACGAGCACCTGGAAAGGCAGGCAGAATTGCTGAGTCTAAGCGCTTGGCAGTAATGTGCTCCCTGTTACCAGTGGGACTGAGCTCTGTGTTTCTGCTTTCAGAAGCAGAAACAGACTGAAAACCAGTTTAAACACAAAAAATGACATGTGAATAGGAAAGAATAGCTCTACTGGTTTTTCAGCTGTAAGTTTAATTTTTTTGTGCTTCCAGGCCTAAATATGCCTGTGAATGGGAAGCATGATCTAATTGCTACCTATCAACCTTCGACATCTATTAAAAAGGTAAAATCATGCAGTTTAAAGTGTGGATGTTGAACAGGTGTATAGCTAGATACACCTGCAGTCTATTATGAAGATTTGAGCTGTGAACAACAGTTAGCTTTACAAAACTTCTTTGTTTGCATGAGCTTAACAAAATGAAAGTGCACCCTGCCCACTGAGTTCCTCCAAAATGTGAGGCTGCTCCTTTATTACAACCAGGTCCACGTACATATGCTTCCAGACAGACACGTGCTTCTTCCTCCCACCTTCCTTGGGTTAGACTCATTTCCTCAGTACTTGTCCTCAAAACACCAGTCCACTGTAAGGGAAAACAAATTCCCTTCCTGTGTGTTCACATTTTATCTATTAAAATTTGTCCCCTTTTATCTGATCCTCAGCCAAAAAAGGCCTGCTCTACGCTGCATCTCTTTTTCACTGTGTTAACTATGTAATTACCTTTAGCCCTGAGTCTGTGACTTGAGTCTATGATACGTGTGAGGCATAGATGGGAGAGAGGGGAATGGCTGCAGCATCCTTCGCAGAGGTTTTCCTTTACAGCCACGTCTCCGGCAGAGGCGGTGAAGGCACTGGTACTGAGGCTGGGGCCAGGACAGCCGTGGGCTCCGCGGGAACCCTGCAGCGTCCCACTATTAACATGTGTTTGATGCTGTTCACTCACCAGAGATGCTGACAGGCATTTAACAAAGTTTTAAAGGACTTTGCATGTCTCAGTTTTGCAGCTGTAAAACGGAAGTGCCCTCCCTTGCGAGGACAAGGTTTTCATATGCTGCGGTGCTGGAGCCCATGCTACTGCCATGTGGAGGTAGATTTTTCTTGCGTCTGCCTCAATCCTGGCTGCAGAGGGTAGATTAACACAGTCTGCTAAGGACACAAACTCTGTGGACTCGACTGACTGATTTTATTGACATGGAGACACTGATGAATTAAGGGATAACTGAGTCATTCCAATACCATTCCATGAATGGCTCCCTGGATAGTTATTCCAAAAGAAGCCAATCTTCTCTGAAGTAGGGAGCCTAATAACACAGGTTCCTGGCACAGTAGCACCACTAAAGTAACTGGTTAATATTTTAGGCAAGCAAAGCAGGGAAAGTTTCTCCTGAGCTGTGCCTTCACCTCCTGCAAAAAGAAAAGCTGGAGTGGAAAAGCTTTTCCTGAATGGTCCCTCCAGCTCTGAAACACGAGTCTGTAGGAAACTGTACCTCTCAAACTGGAGCTGAAGCTGCAAAAATTACTTTTTCTAGTTGTACAGGAACTTTTCGCAGCTGATATTGCTTGGAACGTGACTCAGCTGAAAGAGCTGCAGGATGGCCTGGTACATCTCGTGCTGGAGAGGGATGTCCAAGAAAAAAAGGACTCTCCAGGCTATCCCTGGCTTTTCTACACTGTAGGAGGGAGGCTTTTTCACTAAGAATTTGTTTAGCCTTATTTTAATTCAATCCAAATAATCTAGAGGAAAAAAGGTATCTATTTTGAACAAGAAAGAAATAAAGGCAAGAAAGAGCCTCCTTTAAAATTCAACCTTTCCATTCATTCCCTTAGGGTGGACTCTAGCTTTGAGCTGATAGAAGAGGTCCACTGAAAATATGCCCAAATTTAATCGGCATATTAACTGAAAGCATAGAAGTAGTCCAGCCTTAGCCCTGACACAGCAGAACTAGTATGTCTGCATTCCCCTTCAGTTGCATTTTCCTTTGCCAAAGTTATTTGTGGTCCAATTTTCTGTACCAGTGAAGGACCATCAGCTTTACACATAGCCCCTTCCATCAGTAGGCATCACATGAGATGCATTAAAGAGGCTGGATCATAAACATTATCTGGAAAACACTTTGGAAAAGGTGGAGTAAAATACACTAAAACAGGGAGGTAACTGAGAGCTTGTCATGTTGATTGTGTTACCCAGAGTGCGTTCACATGGAAAAAGCTCACATTACTGTATCATACTGTTCAGATCAGTAGAGTTACCTATAATGACTAGTTGAAGGAAGCAAATTTCACATAGCTCTATTTTACCACTTTCTAATCTGCTTTCAGACCACAGGATGCCTGGAGAAACTGCACAGTATGGCTGTTATACAGCAGTAGATCACAAGTGGGGCTGTAATCAGAGACACCAGAAGAAATTCAAGTAGATAGGTAACGCATATAGTGTACACAATGGTAAATACGTCTTTGTATGTCCCTGAGTGTAAAGCAATATATGCTAAACTGTTTTATGCACTGGGGGGTAAGGGAGCCGGACTGAAAGGGCAAGAGCACTGCTACCAGCAGAGCCAAGATTTTGACTCAAAGATCAGGAGGAAAGCACAAGGTCCAAGAAGTAGAATAAGGTATCTTCTTACACCTTCTCACGCTTCCTTTCCTTGCCATAGCCCTGCCTTTTAGTGCCTGTTAATTCTCTCACTGCCTAACAGAATGGTCTATGCAGAGAAATGCCTGTTAATGTCAGTAAACTGCTTTTCTGTAATAGTGATGCTCAACTGGTTCTCGATATTCTTCATCTGACATCTATATCCCCTACCAGCATCCAAGATCCACAGGAAATATAAATATGGATCATTTTGAATAGAGAGAGAGAGGTATTCTGCACAGCAACTGCTGGCTCCTGAGGGCTTTATCAGTGTGTACAATTGCCCAGGACTTTGGCTCTGTGAAATATCTTTGGCTGAACAGCAATAAGAAAGTAAGAACACAGCCTCTTTCATCTGAGAATCTCAAATCTTTTAAAAAAATACTAATTGACTACCTATAACAAATTCAGAGAGAAATTTATTGTAACATTAAATGTTTTCTCTATAAATATGTATTTGTAAGAAATCAGTGCTCCCCACTGGAACCATTCTCCCCATAGAAAATTACCAGAGTATGCCAGAGCCTTAAGTGAAACTTACTGATGCATAAAGTCTGCCCCTTTTGTTCATGGCCAGGTATCTGCCTGAGAACAAGCCCTTGATGGCAACAATTCCAACATCAACAGCAGTTATTTCCAGAATACCTAGAAACAGAAACAATTATGAGATTTGTTATTGCTCCCCACCACACATAGATTTTTGAGATACGTTTGACTGATACTTACCTGCAGAGTAGGATTTCACAGCTGTCACTAGCTCACACCAAAATCATACATACTGCAACCATGTGAACAAAACAAGACTATTGTTTGAAACCATATAAAACAAGGACGACATGGGCATTGTTTCAGGCAAGTTTGACAATAAATCCCTGGATGTCTAATTGAGATTGAACTCTTTCAAAAATGAAAAAGATCTGACACTGAACGAGAGGTTCACTTAATCCTATATGTATATAAAAAAAGTTTAAATCCTCTTTAATGCTTAGGAACACAAGAGCTCTTGACTTATTGAGACCGGTCACAAAGCTGTCCATTTCAGGACAAAGCCCTTGCTGAGGTCTCCAGAGGGTAAAACAGAGCGAGTCGGCTGCATTTTAGAGCCACGTATACAACCGTGAAAGGAACTTGTCATTTAGGAGGTCAATGCAGCCCTCCAGACAAGGACAATATGACTGCCTGAGTCAAATTAAAAGGGAGGGGATGTTTCAGGCCGTCAAAGATGGGGTCTCAAATACTAGACAAGTGTCACTGGCGAGGCTGGCACAATGTCTACCAAAACGTTTACATGCAGCCAGAGATACCAGGATGCAGATGGAGGCACAAATGGCCCGGGGAAGATGTGTTGTACGTGCACAGCTGTCCAGCTGCCTCTCAAACCCTGCTCTCCACTCAGCAGTCCAATAGCTTGGTATTTTCTACCAATGCTTGGGAGCTGCGATGCAGCCCGAACCCATCGCTGCCTTGCGGCAGTGCTGAAGCGGGCCGCGGGCCTGTCGGCGTTGCGGAGCCGGACTGCTGGGCCGCCCGCGCCTGGGAGAGCCGCGGTGGTTGCGGTACAGCTGTTTTGAATCACCCGCCGCTTGGCTGCTGAAGGATGTCTCCTCCGGGCTTCGAGAGCCGGGGGGGGGGGTTTCCTCTAGGAAATAGCGGTTTTCCTTTATGGACTTCAGACCGATCCCCGAGGTCTGCCTATCGCTGCGGGCCATCGCCGGCCGGGGTTTGCGCTTCCTGGGGCCGGGGCGGCGGGGGTGGCGGGGGCGGCGGGGGCTGCCCCGGGGCCGCTGCCCTCGCTCGCTGCCCCGCCGGCGCACGGACCCCTCGCTCCGACGTATCCCGTTTCATCTTAATTGCGGCCGAGCCCTGGCGAGAGGGGCCAGATGTGCCCGAGCCCGCCAGAGCTCCGTCCCGGCGGAGACACGCCGGGGAGGGCGGCGGGAGGCGAGGGGCAGCCGCAGCCCACCGGCGGCTCCCTTGGCCCGGCCGCAGCCAGGGCCGCTGACAGGTCAGCGGGGATGCGCGGGGCGGCGGCGGCCACCGGCCCCTCCGCGGCGCCGGGAGCAGCGCAGCGCCTCCGCCCGCCCCGCCCGGGAGCCCGCGGCCCCGCCGAGGGGGGCCTGCCGCGGCCGGGGAGCGGCGCAGCGGGGGAGCCGGTGCCCCGGCGGGTGCCCCCGTCCCGTCCCGTCCCGTCCCGTCCCGTCCCGTCCCGTCCCGCCGCCGGCGCGGTGCGAGCGGGGCTGGCGCGGGGGAGCGAGCGGGCCCCCAGCCCCCGACCCACGCCGCACCCCCCCACGCGGGGGGGGGGGGGCCCTACTTACTGAAGACGCTGTTTTTCTCCAGGGTGCCGTTGATCTTCCCGTTGCCGTGGATCTGGAGGTGGTACTTGGTGGCACAGTAGAGCTTCCTGCGCCGGGGCGCCCCGCCGAGGTGCTCGTAGACGCCGCCGCGGCCCCCCGCATCCCTGCGCGGCCGCGGCGGGCCCGGCGGCGCCCCCGCCGCCAGCCCCGGGGCCCGCGGCTCCTGCGCGGCGCTCAGCAGCAAGAGCCAGATTATGACCATCGTGGCATGGTGGCCGCGGCGCTCGGGCTGCTGGGGACGGCGAGGCGTGCGGCGGGGGGCACCGCGGGGCCCATCACAGAGGGCTGGCGGGCAGCGCTGCCCGGCTGCAGAGCACGCGCTGGCTCACGCCGTGGAGCATCGGCAGGTTTTTGTCAGCCTCGATCTGCCGCTTCTATCTGTCTCGGATTTACTTAAATCAAAGGGCATCAGCAAAGGCCACCGAAGAGTCCCAGCTGCTCGTACTGGAGGGAGCTGCCGCGGTCAGCCTTCTCCTTGGGTCCCCAGATAGACGGGCTGCACGCAGGGGAGGCAGAGGGAGAGGCAGCGAGGGAGGGAAGGAGGGAGGGAGGGAGAGACCCACTGAATTTCAGCAAGAGGCTGCGGGGAACATAGCTGATCGACAGAGCATAGAAATAAAAGCAGCTTCCTGCAACAATAGCCTGATCTGCGGCCAATTGATACAGGGCAGAGGAGGCGAAAGGTATCAGGCTCGTGTGAACTCCCAGAGTGCAGCGTGGATAAAATTACACAGCATCTCTCCCTGACACACACACCCCCCCCCACACACACCCGCGCATGGAGGCTGGCCGCCGCCCCGCTCCGCGCCCGCGGAGCCCCCGCGCACCCTCCGCGCGGCACCGCCGCCCCCCCCCCCCCCCCCCCGCGGGCCGCCCCGACCGAGGTGCAGACCAAACATCCTGGGGAGGGAGCTTCCGAAGACGCACATTTTGAGAGCAGAAGCAGGAGAAAGGGGGTTCAGGTCGTGCCTCCTCCGCAGGCTCGAGGGCAGCAGCGCGGTTTCATGCCTTTCGCCCAGGCGTCAGTGGTTTTTCAGTTTCTTTCCCCTCTTCGTCCCGGATGTCGAAAGAAAACAGTTATTACTAAATCAATCAGTGCACAGTTATAGATAATATGCATTATTTAGATAGGTCTTTCAAGATGTAGGCATTTCTACATCAGCGTAGGCAATGCAGGGCCCAGCCACACAGCAAATGTTGTTACATGAGTCCTTGAATGAATCTGCAAGAAGTTGGAGCCAATCTTTTTTTCTTTACTTTGGTGCCTGGTAAGTCTCATTAGCTATAGCAGATCTGCCCTCGCTACCATCTAGCTTCACACGGCTGCCTACGCTTCCAAAATATGATGGAGCTACCTATAAATAAATATAAAAGAAGGCAAAAGGCTCAACAGCTCGGTGAATTACGCTGTCCCCGTGCGTTACTCAAAGGCAGCTCGTTAATTAGATTTGCATCTGAAACGGGCAGTGGGAGTTTTGGGGAAGTGTGTGAGAGATAATTAGTATTAATGTGCTTGAAGGGCACACAAATACACCTTTGAAGTGAGTCATGTCAAAATTCAAGCGTTTGACCTTGATCAATATAAATTTGTTTCAGTATCGGTGAACAAGAAGAGGTCTATAAAATACTCTTAAAGGACATTCCTACGTAGAGCAAGAGGATTTTCTTACACGTTAAAGCGATCTTAAAAAAGGAAGCTTTTACTAGTCGGAAGATAAGGAAAGGCATACGACCTTTTCCCAAAAGGAATGGCAGGAGGGCAAAGCGATCTAGAAAGCTACTCGCTATTTTAAGTTGGACTTAATATTTAGTAGTTCTCCAGGGCTAAAAGGCTTTTCATTACATAGTCGTCTGGAATAAAAGGAAACACATAAAAAACCCACAAGCACCCCTCTCCGCCATTACCACCTCCCCCCCCCCACCCCCGGCTTTTCTTCTCCACAAGTTAAGCCCTAACCTCACAAGGAGAGTTTGATCTAGGGATGATAAATGTTTGTACAATTAATTCTTTATCGTTGTTTTTCTGCAATGCCACTTACAGGCAGCAATGCAGTTTAGCAAAAGCAAATGATTAAAAATTGAAATAATGAAAGCGCTATGTGCGTTAAAAATAAGAAAACATAAACATGCAGGACAGTAATCTTGGTGTGTGCGGGGGGGGGGGGGAATGGTTGCTTGTGGGCCAAATCCTTCAGTTCTTCCTAAAACAACAACCCCTCTGAAAAAGGCTTCCTCCAGGGACGCACAGTAAATCGTGTCCTGTGTACTCCTAACCTCTCCCGAGCTACAAGACAGAGCTGAGAGCAGGAAAAGAAAAATAATCGACGAACATGCCACGAGTTTCCTCAAAGATATATTCACAGACAATGTGAGAAAGTGAGATACAGCATATTTACACTCAATAATTATAACGACCTCTTCCGAGCTGATCTCAGGTCGTCCCGAGGCTGGTGCCTCTCCATGTAGATGCGCAAATGACATTCTACAGTTTTGGATTTGCAGGGTATTTTTCGTTAGTGCTCTGAAAAAAACAAACCCGCAAGATCCTCCTCCCTCCCCCCCCCCCCACACCACAATAATAAACCAAAAAGACTAGTGGGTGGAAGAGTAACACGTTAATGACTTTTGCTCAAATTGCTTCCATCTTGATCACATTTTCATAATTAGCACCATCATGTACAAATCTTTCCGCCCTGGGCATCTAACACAGACAGGCTTCCCAAGCGATGTGTATTCTACTTATTAGGGAGGGGAGCACTTACAGGTCTGTCATTAATGGGTCCCTTTCAAATGAAATGAATACGACCTCCCCTGAAATATCAAAGGGCTGCAGCTACCTTGTCTCACTTGGGACAACATTGAATAGCAGGCAACCGTAAGTCGTTTTGCTCTAGTCAGACATCTATACAATAAAATGTAAGCCCACTCTTGTATATTTTAAGTTGTCTGGTGACCATTTCTGAAAACAAAAAGGGGTCCCTTTGATGTGGTCTAATTCTAGCAGAGGGTGGGACGTCAGATGTGGTCTACCGATTCTTTCTGGAAATATTTTTAATTATGCCCCAAAGCTCCTTGTAGCTCCAAAGTAATAATCAGAGAGCAGTTTGGGTCTGTTACTTAACGTGGAGGGGAGAACGGGCTCTAGACCGTGTGTAACCAAATTAGAATTACAACCTAGAATGATCTATTAATTTGCTTGAAACGTGTAATTTTAAATGGAACATGTGAGGTATCTATTATTCTTTATGCTTGGTCTTGCTAAGGGAATATTTCAAGCGTTCTTACGGCTAGGCGATAAAGACAGCATTTCCTCTAGCAAGTCACTGGCTAAAAGTGAGTATTTGAGACAGATGTTTTTATTCTTGCAGTGTGCTCCGATTCCAAAGCACACAACCCCCTGTACTCTCAGCTGATGGCTCTGGGAGAAGGACGATGTATTCAGATATGATCGTCTATGATCTTTTATGACAAAGCAATACACAAAAATGCACAATCTTGAAAGCCAGCCCCCTCCGTTAAGAGCGCTAGCTAGCTTTATCCTGTAATGAACTTTGCAAATACACATTTTGCAAGGATTCAGCTTTAATACTGCTGTCGTTCACCCTCTGCTTTTGCTACGTTGCCCAACGGCCGTGCTTCGAGCCCAGCGCCCAGGGAGCAGCTCGCTCCTCTGGCGCGCGCCTGTGATTTACAGCAGCCCCGCTATTCTAACGAGAAGGAAGTTACAATTTGTAGAGCAGTAAATACCAAGGTGGTAGGTGGAGCCCCCAGCAGAAAAAATCACCCTCCTTCACCAATTGAAAATCCATCCTAGCTCCAGCGTGGACCGTGGGAAGATCTCAAAGAAAATATGGCCTCAGTGCTTGCTAGATGTTTTGTTTGCAACTGTGTTAGTGCAGTCTCCTTCTCAGCAGAACTTTCCTGCTTGATACAGTTTGATCACACCTGCTGCTGCTGATATGGGGTAGAGGTTACAAAATTCAATTGATTTTATTCAGCAATATTTTGTTTTCTTTGTGGTTTCCCTGTGGGGCTCTCCTGCACCCTGTGAACAGTATAATCTTGTCTAAATGACTTTCCAGACCACACAGCATCACATTACCCTGCTCCATACGTGTCAGCAATATTATTTATTGTATTGTACTCTCTCAACTTCCGAGAAGCAGGATGCTGGGGGGTGGAGGAGACAGCAGCTTTGCAGCTTAGCATGCTCTCTCAGGTGGAGAAAATAGAATTTCCTTCAGTGTGTTTCAAGCGAAAGTAGACACACAGAATTCTCTAAAGAAAATATTAGGTACGTAACAGATGTATCGTCAGTTCTCCACCCGCCTGAAATGTTTTTCATTTTTACGATTTCTTTTTATGTTTTATGGACAACTAATCTATGGTCTTCAGATTTGGGATGATATAGTTCATTTTACATCTATTATGCCGGCCATTTTTATATTGCACTTCAGACATAATAGATTAATTTAGAACTTCTAGAACCTCTATATTTAGTTTAAAGCCATGTGTAGTTGGTTTGCTGACATCACTGAGATCTGTAAACATAACTGTTACATGTACATATTTTAAATTCTTATCACTATTTACAGTTTTACTGATATAAAGATGCCAATGCCTAAGCTCCTTACTCTAGCAAATTTCTATTAAAGTCAGCACGCATTTGCTTGGCTGAGGAGTGCGGGATTAATCCTTGATTCAAAGTCCGTGGAATTCACTAAGAGCCTTTCCTTTAGCACCACAGTACATTTGGATCAGGCCCAATCTTATTACTAGAAAAATTATATTCCCTTGTTCTCTGATAATCTCTTAATGGTTGATTGAATGGAAATACTCAAAACAATGAATGCAGCAACATCAAACAAAAATTCTAAATAGCTCGCTCTTTCCTCTGTTACTTACTCCTTTTCACTGCAAGAAAGGAAGGAAACAGTAGACAGCGATGTAACACTACAGAAATATGTGCTGCAATGCAGTTTAGATGACTGTCATGTGGCTTGTTAAGGTTTGTGGCAGACTCAAACAAAGCTACAATAGGGATATTCAGACTGATACAGAACTGTGAACCGCAGCCATGAAAATAACTAAATAAAAGGGATATGGAGTTGTCTGGAAGTGGAGAGAGGGAGCATGAAAACATAGAAACTTAATTCGTCAGTGGCTGGGGGGCCAGATTTGCACACCTGCTTCCCACTGTTGAGATCCCATTCGGTCACTTCATAGGCTGAGCTCTTGGAAAAACTTTGCTGCTTTCTTGGTAACTCAGTGTTTTTAAAATCGGCTCCAGAGCATTTCTCTGGATGTACAGGAAAGCGGGGTGTAACTGAGAGAGGAGTCTGGCCCACACCCCAGGTGTGTTTGTCTTTGTGCAGGAAGTACCCGCTATTCAGATAAATCTTACTACTTTTAGAATTTCTCTCCCTGTTACTTTCACAATCAGAAGCTTGTTACGATCTCACTCAGCCCTGCAAATCTCCGGGAATTGGGTTACCTGGAGATAAAAGGTCGCTCTTTCTCCAAGCTGTGGTTGGATCAACACTCTGCAAAATCAGACAACAGGCTTAGGGGTCAGGCCCAGGTCTGCGCATGCAGCTGCCCAAAGGCCAGGAGTAAAAACGGAGCATAGTTGCTTTAGGGAAATGTCCTGTGCGGGAACATATGTCCCTGGAAGAGTTTCAGCCCCTGGCCGTGCTATCTCCATCCCAGCTGCTCTGGGCAGGGGTGGAGACACTCAGGATGCTGGGAGCTGGGCAGGGCGCTCCTGAGGCGCCCCGACCAGCTTGGGCTGAAATCAGGACTCTTTTGCTCCCCTCCAGGACGGTGCCACAGCCACCCAGGAAGCCCAGAGTGGAGGGGGAACAGGGCCAGGCTGCAGCATCCTACCTGCCGTTACAAAACAGGCACCATCCCGTGTTGTGCAATCCCTACCTGTCCCGCAGACACCCTCTACAGGGAGTGAATGTGTGCATCCCTGCTGCGTCTGGAGCTTTCCAAAGGAAATTATCTGTTCAGAGCAACGTGATCTTTCTTTGTAATTTTTCGTGTTCTGTGGAGGCAGAAGTCCTACTCCGTCAGTCCGTCTGACCAGCGTTGCGAACAAGGAGGAATTCATTTCTCCTCACTGCTGCACCTCCCAGTCTCCCTTCAGGAAAGTTTATACTTTTCATCTGTTCACTTTAACATCGATGTTTTAGGACAGAGTTTGTGGCAATTTTTCTGACTGTCACTTGGACCTGCTGGTATAGCTTACTACACAAGTTCTCTTTTGCAGAATGCCTCAGCATCCCTCCCTGCTGTGCACAGCCGGTCTCGCACCATCGCTGCTGGGCTCTTCTCCAGCCCCGCAGCCCCTGCCATCTCGTTCCCAGCTGCCCTCTCCCGTGGCACCCTGCTGCCCCGTACTGTGGTGCCCCCCCATAGCTGATGTGACCTCAGTTCCTCTGGCCCTCTTTCTTTCTTCAGGCTTTGTCAAGTTCTTTTCCATAGTTTTAAGTAAAAAAACTTTTCCTGAATCCCCCGTTTAAAGCACATAAGGTGCATCGTGGGTAATACTAATTTTCATGGGAACGCTAAAGGGGAATTAAATTATCTGTGTGGAAAAGTAGCAGTTTTATCCTTCTGCAGAGGAAACTGCTTATTACATTAGCCTTCTCAGTTAGTTAGGTTATTAATCAAATGGTTAATAACATGTTCTAGACACCCTATATTTAAGACAGTGCATCTAGGAAAATATTACATAGGTCGAGACAATCTGGCTCTGCCAATTCAACCCAATTTGACAAGTGGGTGAGGCCGTCAGAGCTGCTAGATCTGAAGGTTGATTCCTCACCAGTAACGTAAAGAGGGAGGGAAGTTTAATAACTTTTTAAATTGAGGTAGACTTCTACCACCTCTTTTATTCTCAAAAAAATGTCATAGACATCAGGACCCAAATTAGCAAGAGGGAATCTAAAGGAAACAAAAGATGTTCCTGAAGAGTTTTAGAAGGAAGATATAGACGTAATTTGTGACTGACAGCAACACAGAAATGGACTGAGGACTGCCCATGACACAGCTGGTGTCGCAAAGCTGCTATGGACCTGCACTCCCCTCCTCACTGCTTGCAGCCTCTGGTTTACCTTAGTGATTGCTAGCCTCAGTAGACTCTTTTCCCACAGAAGGGTGGTTTTCGGTGGCAAAGGGGTGTATCAAGATGACAGAAAGGGTTCAGGACCTTTTTGTTTCCTGATCTTTATATTTCAGCGTTGCAGCATTGCAGCCTCTCTGAATGTTGTAACTCAGTTTTAGATACAAGTCACCAACTTCAGGTGATGCTTGAGCCAAGGGTTTGCACAGAAGTGGTTGTGTAAGCGTCAGAAGTGGCAAATCTACCGCAGCCAAGTTCCTTGTGTGCTGGAAGCCACAAGTGAATTTGCAATGGGCGCTTATCTCTGGATACTCTTTTGGCAGCTGCCTCCCTTTCTGAAGAACATGAAGTAGCATAACCTCAGAGCAGGGGAACTAGGGGCTGACAACCACTATTATTTTATCCATCTCTAGCCCTTATTGCCATATTGCTGCACTTTACTGTTTTTTTTTCAAATTTTTTTCTCAGAGGAAAATGATATATGGGCTTCTCTCTCCTCTAGCTGAGATGTCTGATTATTAAGGACCGGTAATTCTTTTTTTATTACTTTTCAACGCACCCAGCATAGGGGAGTTTTATCCTATAGACAGAGACATCTTATATGCTTTCACTGGACCCTTCTTTCAGGCAGATATGTAAGGACCAGAATTTTTCCTTAGGCTCATTTCAAATGCATTGATGTATACTGCAGAACTGCTTCCTTAGTGAATGGCGATCAGTTAAAGGAGGCTGGGTAAGTACTTATGCATATCATGATGACTTGGAAGAAACTGCTTTCTGCAAGGGTGCTTTTGTGAATCTCTTCTAGGTGATACCGTTATTGGCCTTAATAATCTATCTCAAAAAAGAAAAAAAAATCCATAGTTGTCCCCACATCATGTCCCAGTCAGGTCCTTCAGCCACTTTCGATTTTGCTTTTGGCTCAGGGGCCTCCTAGGCTTTTGTACGCAGGACATATTTCATGTAACAACAGAGTAGAAATGCAGCGTGTAGTCAGTGCTTCAGACTTATCTGAATGTAGCAGTCTACAATAGTGAAGAAGAGCAGTCTGTGTTTGCAAATTCATCTGTTTCAATCCAGCTCCACCATTTTTGTTGTTGATGGCTGATGCTTTAGGATTAAAATGAAGGTCTAACCAGGATCATTTCACAATCCAAGACTGCAGGTCATTCTAAATACTACTAAACCAAAAAGGGTCTTTGGGAGCTGTCAGGTATACCTTCCTTATCTTCTTGGAAGTACACTTGTCCTCTGATTTTAATAGACACTTAATCATAGAAAGTCAAACCACATCAGGAGTTTCTGCAACAGAAGTCATACTTTTTTTGGTATTAATCTTTGTGTAAGACCATGGATTTCCAGGAAAGCAGAGAGTCCTAGTGAAATATTTGGAAATATAGTACCCATCAAAGCAGACCCTCAAAGAAACAAAAGTTTTTGTCTAATCGCTCTACAAATGGACATGTTTGCCACAGAGGGCAATGCCATTCACAGCTCATCCTTTTCCCATAATCAGGTGTTTAGAGGACATACTCTTCCTAAACTGAAGCCTGCTGATTTTCAGTAGATGTTCTTCAGTTCCCAGAGCTGAAGGACTCCAAAGAAAGTCAGACATAGGCAGTAAAGAATGGCCCTCAAGCAGTCTGGTAGACCAGACAGTTGCAATACTCTAGTCTCTACGTCAAGCAGGCCCAGACCCTCAAATCACTTGTACAGACTGTTTCCCAGGAACATTTCTACCGCCTGTCCCAGTCTGGTACTTCATTATTACAAATCAGCATAATTTCCAGTATAAAAAACCTCGTATTTCTTATATGAGGTCTGGGGCACTGTTATCTGTTTGTCCCAGAAGTGTCTCTTTTGTTAGGATATGAAAGGATGTTACTTGGAGGTTCAGCTACATCTGAATGCAACACTGTTCTCTAAACTTGACTTCTGTATCAAATTCAAAAAGGTAAATCCTGGAAGACTTTTCAAAGTCACTTCCTCAGATAATTTGGGCAATGCTGAAAGAAGCATGGTTCCCCTTCTGCTTCCCCACCATGGTTCTCACTCATGGCTGATCCATGGTTAACAAATCCCACCCTGTGCTTTGCAAAATCTTGTACCTGATCACAAAAATTCCTCTTTTTGGCTCTGACATTTTGCTCTTTCCACACTCTGCAGTGGAATTAATCTCTTTGTGGAGCAGAAAAAGTTTGAATCAATGTTCAGTCAAGTTTGAATCTTGTGCAGCAATTGTATCATTACCCTTCAAAGAAGTAAAAAGGTACATATCATTTTCAGTCTGTTATCCAACCTAATCCAGTTAAACCATTAAATATCCAAAATATACTCATTCCTGTCTAAGAAAAAAAATGGGGGGAGCCTGCTCTGGTCTCGTGTCCCTCTTCATCCTCTACTACCTTCCTCCACCCAGGAGGACAACAGCAAAGCCCAGCAAGGAAGGTACCTGCTCTCACTCTGTGTAACTGCTTTAGACTCGATTATTTGGCTGTTCCGAGAGGCAGAAGGTTGGGTTTTACAGACTTACTTCCCTTTCCCTCTACCCTCTCGCCTGCCTGTTTGCAGAGTCATGTCCTCCCCTCCAGCAGGCTGTGCCGAGGCCTCCTCACCAGCACTCCTCGCTTGCCATTTCCCAAAGGAGCTAAATGGAGCCTACGCCACTAATGCCCTCGGCCAGTTAAGGAACAGGACAGCCCATTTGTAACTTAAAATGAGATAATCTCGGCTCTATAATATTTGGAAGTTAATAATTGCTTGGAGCAATCGATCTACAGCTAATGCAGATTCGCAGAGCTCCCCCGAAGTAAACCCGTGCAGTTACTGCCAGCCAACCATCCAGATTAAAAAAGAATGGCAGGTTTCAGGATCACCTGAATTTTATGGAAGCAGAATGCAAGTAGTTGTAGTGATTTGTTTATCTGCTTTTGTCTGGAGTTTTCAAATAAAACTTTTTTTCAGGTCATTCATTAAAACTTTTTTTAGCATAAGAAAGAATAATGCCCAGCCTCTGAGCAGACGCACACACACATACAACCCGCATGCCCTAACCAAGTGTAATGCCTGAACTTGCAAACCCTTTGTCATGAAAGTAGTCTTTATCCGCGAGAGCAATGCCATAGGACTATTCATGCAATGGAGAATTACTCACACAAGTAAAAATTTGCAGGATCAGGTCCTGGATCCAACAACAGCATTTTAATTACAGACAATCCCCAAGCAATGTGTACAAAAGAGTTTTTTTCCTGGACAATAACAAAGGTTATTAGCCTGTTCTTTTTTTTCCCCCCTTGCTCTTTGGTTTAAAAGGAGGCACCAATAATCCAAACCAAATAAAACTGACCTTTGAACCTTTTCTGCTGTACTTTTTCTCATGCCATGATTTCTTTAGTGTGTTAGTGATCTGAAGGCTCGTTCTGGGCTACAGCCACTTTCCCAGACAGGACTGCCTTTCGTCCCCTGACAAATCACTGCTGAGCCCCTTTTGTCCTGCACCACTTTGATCTCACCTGCCTGTCAGGAAAAAAAGAACTCCCGTACAGTCAGAATGCCTTGCAAACAAATTGGCAACCATTTCATTCCCATACACCATTTCAACAAAGATCAAGATAGAGATAGAGAATTTTTAACCCTTTCATTGACCCATACAACCCAGAAGGAATGCCCGGTTCTGCTGGAATGATAAGATAATTTCTTAAGGAGTTGGAGGGTAAAGCAACAACAACAAATCCTCTGTGCATGATAATTGCACGGCATATTACCTTTCAAATACAAAGGAGTTACCGCACAGTGGGCAGTGCTATGTTCAGATACAAGGTCTGTAGAAGATCGATTCCTTTTAATTGGACAGCTGCTTAAGCATAAGCTAAAGAAACATAATAAGTATTCTCCAATGTGAATGAAATTAATCCTATTGTAAATAACAACTGTAGTATTTAATGGGCTATCTGAATCCATTCCAACATACAAACTTACCCATAGGAGTGCTTCTTTCCCAGTTTAATCTCCTTTTTTTTTTTTAGTTTCACACTTGCTCACCAAATCATCACATGAAGTTTAGTATTATACATTAATTTTAAAGTGATTCATGCTTGGCAATGATTTGCCAAGATCCATGTATTTCATTATACGATACTGAAGATAGAAGGTATACGGTATTGAAGGGTCTTTGCTAGATCAGCTGTGATGCCGCTACTCGGCTGGGCCTGCTCCCAATGGGTCATGCTCTGTCTCTTATTTTATGGGCAAAACTCCCCGTCATCTTCAATGAATCAAGATTATCACGAAGAATATAGGTGCACTTCTGCTGCTAACCATTTATCTGCTCCCAGCTATTACCACGTGCCAGCCTCTTGCCCTCACTCCACAGTAGCCTGCCTCGTTCACCCAGTAGCCTGCCTTGTATCACCAAAATGCCTTAGCACCTTTATTTTAGTCTAAAGTGTGTGAAATCTTGATCCTGCTGAAGCAGAGAGTAAAATTCCCACCACCTTCAATGGGCCAAGTTTTCATTAAAGCTTTTCGTTTGTCTAGGGTGTCCCAGTTTTTGGTGAGACCAGTTACCATTAAAATCAAATGAAGCTCAGCTACTGGCTCGGTGGCAGGAGAACAGGAGTGAATCCTTCTGCAGTAGAAGCTGTGTCGGTCCAGTCAGAAAATGGTCTCGCTGGGTGGAAGAGGAAGTATTCACATTGCCACACTGAATGTGTGCATTCATTTTTTCATTCATCCACAACTACAATTTTTAATTTTAAGTCAGTTTTATAGTTTTTATGACCTAGTTAAAAATATAGAAACTAGAAGCATCAACCTCGATATTTCTCTCGTAAAATTTTTTTTCCTATCACAATCTATAACAAGGTTAAACCACTGATGGCCACATCCAAAGGTCACTGGGGTAAATCAGAAGGCTTTCGTTGATTTCCATTAGATTAAGCCCTGTAGGGTGAGCTATATTCACAAATCTGAGTATAAAAATCAAGCTCTTTCTTACTAAAAAGTTAAATTAAATATATCATCCTGTGAACAGTAAAGCGTTCATATTGATTTACCTAGCACTGGCAAAACTTTTAATACTCAGAGAAAGGAAGTTCAACACACCCCTCTCTTTCATTTTAAAAAGATTGAAAGAAAAAGTATGACTTTTGAGAAAACAAAGCTATACCAATGACGAAAAAAAGAAAGCGCACCCAAATCTGTTCTCAATATAGCTATTAATACAACAGTGGCATGCTGCACAAAAGAAATATATAAATTAATTTTATAAGTAAAAGCTAAAATCTTCTGTTAGCCCGTCACACTTACCCAATTCAAGTAACAGTGATTATTTTATTCATTTTAAAATATTGCTGTATATTTCATTGATCTTGAGTATAGAAGTTTTCCTTTTAAGTGTTATTTCACTGATTCCTTCCAAGGAAAGAGTCCTTTTTTAAATAACATTTATTCTCTGAAAATAAAAGAAAAAAGCTAATGATTAATAGCTTGTTATAAATGTTAAAAGAAAGAATGTGCTTGCAAACTAGTACAAATCTCATCTCTGGTT
The DNA here is from genome assembly GCF_040807025.1 of Struthio camelus. Classification (NCBI taxonomy): domain Eukaryota; kingdom Metazoa; phylum Chordata; class Aves; order Struthioniformes; family Struthionidae; genus Struthio; species Struthio camelus. Next base: position 32,759,237 of record NC_090946.1, read on the forward strand.
CACTGTGCCAAAGTACTAATAATATTCAAATATACTAACAATTGAGTTAAAAAGGATATTAACAAATTCTTCTATTTCTTGACAGTGAAGCATGAGATATCTTTTAAAAACGGAGTTAAACACAACTTCCTGTTTAGCAATCCCAGTCCCCCAAAGCAGGAGAATAGAAATTCACTGCCAGATAGTCTTACTGGGTTGTAAGAGTTTGTTGGTCCATGTTTCTTTAGCTGTTTTCCATGTATGACACCTTACAGTCTGTTCCCACCAGCATGTCTTTCAGCTCAATGTGAGCAATAGGCACTTACTTGTGCCCTGTGGTGGTGCCCTGGGCACGGTGAAGGCACTGAGCGGCCACCTCTCATGATGCTGGATGGAAAGATGGCTTCTTTGACTTGAAACTGGATGAGCTTTTTGTACCTTTACCTCTCTTTGACGCTTAACTTCAAATTCCAAATAGGTTTTGCAGTTTAGGATGCCGAGATCTCTGGGAGGAGATGAAATGTGGTCAAGCCCCATCAGTCGCTACAGTGCTAAAAGCCACCATCAAAAATTGAGGGTTAGATGAATGTAGGGAGGCCACGTCATGCATAAACAGGGTCATGTACTCTTCCTTAAAAGGATTTCTGCCCACCTGGACCTCTCACCTCAAGTCTTCTACTTCAAGGGGATTTCAAGGCCATCCCTTTCTGGGAGATGTCCAGGACCTCCTGGACTGCAGTCAGCCTTCAAAAAGATCACAAGAATCATCAAGGCTCCTTCCCTATTTTGCGTAAAGTGTAACTTTGTCCCAAAGCCATCCGGAAATCAATCCCAAGTTGCCTAGCTTTCTAACAGGAAAGTGTCTATAATGAGAATTAGTAAGTTTGAAGTAGGGTCATTTTTCAGGGAATTTCATGGGATTGCTTGTCCTGATGTACACATAGACCAGACCATCTCGGCTAGCTCTGATATGGGTTAGACATAATTAAAATGCTGCTGATGGTATATGAGTTTTTTCCGTTGCTGCTAACCCAAATGCAGCTGCACTGGTGCTAGTACAATTAGGAGAGGCTGTAAGTAAAACTCTGCGAAGCTGTGTACAGAGCAAGTGTGAACATAACGTGCCCCGCTGCAATGACATGCTGCTGGAAGATAAGCAATAAGACGTTCCCTTACGTGCTGGTCTCCAGGGGTGTTTATGACCACCTGGGACTTTTTTGCAGCCAGTATACATTAGAGCCTTTCTGAGGATGATCTTACTCAGGAGGGGAAGCTATAACTTGTATCTGAACCAGGGAATGCAAAAGTCAGCCTCGAGTGACCTTTGCATATCCATTGCTTCGACTGGCACCCTTCTCCATGCAACTCTACATAATACCTTCCAGCTAATTTAAAAAAACGTTCTGTTTTTTCACCTGTTCCCACCAGCTATTTAGGGTGCACTCACTTTTTTTCTTTGAGCCTGATTATTTATAATTAGCATTTTCTGCCTTCATGTATTTGTGCTTTAAACTCTTTCACGTTGGGTTAATTCACTGACTTTAAAATGTATTAATTGACATCCAGAGGGAAAAAGTAAACATGTCTTTAAAGATGGCATGAATGGTTGAATTGAGATTAGGTCCCCACTCTTTTAGTCCCTGATTTTAAAGGGAAGGCTGCAGTCTTCAAAAATCAATTGTCTTCAAAGCTCCAAAAAGAAATGGAATGAGCAGGGGTCAGACTCAAGAGCATCCCTTGTGTGCTGGAGTTAACATTACCTAAGTACTTTAAGCGATCACTAATTAGTGCTTTCAATGGGCACTCTGAAGACCGCAGGGTTGAAATATCTTATTTAGGAATAAACAATTGTTTAAGGCAGACTAGATCAACTCTCTAAAGGGGGGCAGCAAAATAACTTTTCTGTTACAACCTGTAACCAGAGAGAAGTCCTCAAGGGCCAGTTAAACCATGCACAATTGCCGCCTTCCCTTCTTCCCGGGTTAAGATAGCCACAGGACTCTGGCCTGTTTGGGCAAGTGCGCCTCCCAGTTAAAATCAGTTTTTAATACAGCCCTCTTTGTCTTGATCCAGCAACATTAGTCTGCCAATGGTATTTAGGAGACTAGGCAGTAAAAAAAAGCATCCTGGCCAGCTACTGCACACACAATTTGGAAATATTCCTAAAATTAAATTCACATTAAAAACCCATACAGGTTGTTTCATAGGTGAGTTTAATTTGGTGGAGTTAATGTTTACTACCTACAACTGCATTTAAGCAAAACAAGACGGTTGAATAGAGCAGCAAATTGTAAGCAAACATTGCAGAATCCTTGAGTTTCAAACTGACAGCCATAAATATTTTCCAGGTATTACATCTACAAGAAAAAAATCTGAATAAGGAGGCAAAAACACATCATATGACATATATATTCAATTTTTAACAGTGTGATTACAAATACTGGGTGTTTTTGATGGCTGTTTTACAAATAACTTGCAAATCAGATGCAGTTTTCATGAAAAATGAGAACAATGAATAGACACTAGGAAAGAGATTTGCCTTAGAAAATTGCAAACTGGAATAGGAATGCCATTTGTAGAAGTACTACTTCATTTGCTTCTCTTTTATAATATTTATTCATTGATGTAATGTGAGGGTGAGGGTGCACAATAGAAAGTCAATAGAAATTCCAAGACAGAAAGAAAAAGCTTTGACTTGGACTTTTATCCTGAGCCTGCCACACTGCACAAATAAAATGTTCCTTTCAGGAAAACTAGCAGCTTGTGGAACAAAACGTCTGTGGTCATCAAATGAGCAAAAATGGAAGTGGGACTATGACTCTGCTCTAAGAAATGATAAAAATCTTTGTTATCCAACAGAAGACAAAATTTCTATTCTTAAAAAGAAACTTACCAAGGGGACAAAATGTTTCTGATTTCACAAAGGCTTAATGCTTTCCTTTAAAATTTTTGAATTTTTGAAGTTTTTGAATTCTTTAAAAATTGAAAAGCCAAAATCATTTCCTTTTTTCCACTAAAGACTCAAACTCTGACTTCTGTTTGTCAGCAAAAATAATTCTGACCACCAATACTAAAATATTGCTGGGTTCTACTGTGGATTCTGATAACAACATTGATTCTAGTAGCAGAAGCTTATTTACTGAACTCAGTGCTAGGAATTCACTTTTTGTGCTCTACACCATATGTATATGCTAGCATATAAGTACTATTTCCAGCAGTACTCTTTATCTGACATTTCAGTGGCTGTTGCGTGCTGGTAGTGCCAATTCCTTTTATTAAACATCACACAAGACCCACTTAACTATTTCTGACTTTTGACCCTGGCTAGCATCATCCCCTTGTCATATGAAAGGTAGGACCAGCCTATGCGCTATAAGCCCTCAGTTTTTATCGTGATGAAGAGTATCAAAATATCTGTCTAAGCAGACCTATATATATAAATATATATATATATCTATCTAGTTAACTGGTTGTATCTCAGCTATGTACAGTCCACGTACACGCTGAGAACAGTAAAACATTTAGTAACTGAACCTCCCATTTTTAAAGCAGAGAGATATGGAAAGCAAGATAGTTTTCTGGAGATGCTTGCAAGCACTACTCCGTGGCATGATTTGTGGGAGAAAGTCAGGGTCTGAAAGGGATGCTTAGCCATTTGCACTTGCTTTTTTTACAGTGATGGGGAAAGGAAAATGCTCCTGACCAATGACGAATTACTTACTGTTCTCCTGCATGAATCTGGAGGACAACAGATTGTTTCCCATACTAATTAATGCAACGGATAACAAGGAGCAAGAAAATTGTTATCCTCCAGACACTGTGATAATTCTGCCTTCTTGTTTGAGGGAGGACCACTATTTGCAGATATGAGATTGAGGTAAACTGTAATGTGACATTGTGAGGGGAATTATCACAATCTGGGCAATATTGTTTTTTTTTCTCTGTTGTGGGAGAATTACCTCAGACTAAGTTTGGGGAGAAGCAAGTGGAAAATGCCACGGCTGAAAGAAGGCAAACATTTCTGTTGGGGAAAATGAAAGAGGTATCTACACAGCAAAATAACATAGATAGTCTTTTAAATCATTAGTCTACCAGCAAAAAAATGTATTTGTGGTATCTGACTGCATCAACTTGGAAAGTTTTAAATGAACATTGTAAGCTTTGGATTTTTTTTTTTTTGAAAAATCTGATACTATTTTTAAAAGGCTGATTGAAGAAAATGCTTTGACTCTGTATCAGTCAGATAAAGTGGTTAGCAAAGTCCTAGACGAGTTTCAGGAAATTTTTTCTTGCTCTGTAAAAGGAACCTGTGTGCAATGGCCATAGGAAGCTGCTTACCGGAGGAAAAGATTAACGGCAGATGCTCCTCTAGACATATTGTGAGATGTTTTCCTTTTTGTGGCTTGCTTTGGTGCTGGTGGGTGTGATGTGAAGATTATGTGCATCAAGTCCAATGCTTTGTATTCGTGCCCTGGTATTACAATCATTCATCTCTTTCTCTGGTAGCAAAGGGGTTAGTTTTAAAGGGTGCCTTTGTAATCAGTTCAGTTGGCTAAGTGCCACAGCTACAAAGTATTTGGGGTGCAAATGAAAGTTTCAGTACCAAATAAAATTGTAGCAAAACTAACCGCATGTTTTCACAGCATAAACCAAAAGCTTGCTTGGCTGCACCTTGCCCGCGATGGCTGTGACCAGGCTCCCTGCGGCGCGCTGGCGTTGGTTGGTAGCCTTCCCCAAGGCACGCTGCTGCCGTCCTTGCTGGGAGATGAGGGCGAAAACACAGCAACACGCCAGCTCCTGTGGCCGTGTCCCACACCTGTGCTGAACGACTGGCTCTCTCTCTGCAGTGCTCTGCCTGGAGTCCTCCGCGCCTGCTGCCGCATTGCACGGAGCCGGGCAGCAGGACCCCCAGCCCCTGCTGTCGCGCCGCTCGCCGGGGCTCCCCAGACCTTCGGGGACTGGCAGGGTACCCAGTCCTTTCCCCTACACTGTCGCACCCCAAAGTGAGCCAGACAACAACGGAGTCCTGAACTCGTCACACAGCCAGAAAAAGTCCCGTGTTCCCCAACTGCTATAAAAGGACTACCAGTAATTAATAGTGATGGTGGACCACGTAGGCTGATAGGGCAACTAAAGTGGATAAGGTTAGATTAAAGCTTATGATTAAAGGTTAAATTACATTAATGCTTGCATTAAAAGCAAAGATGGAAACACCCACTAAAGTAGCAGTAACTTTCCTGCCTCGGATAACGTAAGATAAATCCACTATGCAAATAATGGTGCTTGCCCAATTTGCTGCGGGGGAAAGGTGAACCTCATCACCCTTGCGGGAAAGAGTGAGTAATAGCTGGCAGAGCTGCAAGCCTCTTCACAGGATGTCCCACCCAGAGAGGCTGGGACTGCTCAGCCGTGAAGGACAGCGTGTCCTCACTCTGTGAGATGGGACTCCCAGAGCGGGCAGGGGCAGGGCTGCAGGATTGCCCAGCAGGGCTCTTTCCAGCCACATCACTAGTAGAAGGATGGGCAGCAGAAGGCTTTTTGCGTCTGCAATGCTTAGGACCTCCTGGCTGTTTTCAAGGGAAGGCAGAGTCATATCAGCTGGGTTATGCATGGGAAATTAAGGTGCTAATTGGCTTTATATTATCAGACAAAGAAACATATGGTGGAAGATAGATCAGACTTGGAGTCTCTCACGACCCCAAATGACAATCTGAACGCTTGATCACTCTTTCTTCTCGTTAGACTCCCATACGCTGCACTGTTAAAACAATTCTTTTAAGTAGTTGTTTAATCCGCTTCATACTGTCACACTTAATCATTTGGAGTGTTGGAGCAGGGTCATTACTTGCTGCTGTTGGGAGGCATTATTTAATAAAGTATTCTCATCGCTCACTTGATTTTGCTCTGCCATGGTGGGAAAACTTGAGTTTGTATGGCAGTTTTCTATGTTTTCCAAGTACATTAGCAGCAGAGTAAACGAAGAAATAGATTTTCCAGAAATGTCCCTACTATAGATTTGTTAACAAAAGGATTTTTAAAATAAAAGTGAATGTCACTGTGCACACAGTGTAGGCTAAGGTAGCAGTTGCATTGCTTAAATGTGCTCTGTAGAGTTTTAATTCATCAGCAAAACCCTCGCAGAGAAATTAAATAGTACTCATGGGAAAGGACTCTTCTTTCAGCAAGTTTGCTTGGGACTTTCAGGGCTATTAACAGGTCTAATATGCTGCATTACCTTTCCAGTCACTTCTTTTCCCTTTGTTGTGAAACCTACTTAAAATATCAAAGCTGTGAGAAGTTCAATGAGATATTGAAAACTGAATAACACAGGTTTTATGTGACAATCCCAAACCCCTCCCTCTGTCTTTTTTAAGAGCTCTTTGCTAGTATCACTAGATGAAAAAGAAATCAAAAGTCCAAGGGTGGGACACGAAGGACTGACAAGGTACAACCAGATCAAAAAGAAGCCTCCGTTAACAAACCAAAGAGGCTAAACAAAGGCTGAACAGAAAAAGTATTTTGAATGGTATAATCTAGGTGTAAGCTGTCCTAACTCAGCGGTATTTAGAACTCAAAAAAATGATTCTTATCCACTTCTTTGCTATGAGTCTGCAAGAGAACAGTGCAGATAGGCGAGGATGCTGCTGCCAGAAGAAAAGAGAGGGCAGAAACAATATTCCTCTGGTGTTATCAGGAAGGGTGGCAAGGTTGGGAGTCAATGCAAAAAATAATGCGTTTTTTCCAGAGCCAAAGAAAGGGAAAAATGCTAGTCCTTGATATCTCTGATTGAACTTTAATACTTCCTTTTTCCAGTATGTGCAACTATTGGTCTGATAAGGCTAAAGAAGAAATCTGGAAAAAAGATGCACAGGTGGCTTCTGTAGGTCTCAAAGTATACCTAAGTAACTTTTTAACCATCACTGGAAAGAAAGCAAGCCTTAGAATATGTGCTGAAGGTGACAGACCTTGTCATTTGACACATCATTTAACCTAAACTCAGTTCTACATTTTTATATCAAAATTAACCTTTTATACTTCATCTTCAGGTTCTTTCAATTTGCATTTTCTGCCCAGTATCCAACACAGGTCTGATGGGCTTGGGACGTGAAATCCAGAGGTTGAACCCAAGATTGCAGTATAGTATCTATTTGGCTCCCAAGAACCAAAATAGACTTTTGTAAGTGTATAGGCATAGAAAACTTGCATGAATTACGAGGTATAAATCTGAATTACTGACTTCTAAAGAACATATCGAACACAGAATGAACATATTTCCACCTTGAATGTGTTTTGTAGAATAGTGGAAATGTATTTCCTTACAATTATATCTTTTAGAAAAATTTTAGCAAGTCTTCTCTTTCCATTGGTACGTTTAGACTCGCAGACTTTGTCGTGAATGCTTGAGGTTTCTGATATGCATTGCTTTTTGTATTCAGTTATTTAACCCTGGGAACTCTTCTCAAAACCACGCTGAGATTCAATCTGTATAATCCCACTGAACGCAGAATTGAGGATTTGGTAATCCAGATGCAAGCATCTCAGATCTAACTTTTAAAAGATACCATTTAAATGACTGGTTGCTGTGAACAGAGGTCTGCACCTGCTAGGTTTATTTCCAAAGGTACAGGTGCAAGCCTTTACAAATGCTGAGGTCTCTTTTTTTAGTTTACACATTCTGCAGTTTTACTGGCATCAGTCTGAAATTGAAGGAAAATCTTTTATTTTTTCATCAATAATCTGTTATATCTTTTAAGATAAATATCATTTTGAATATGCTTATCAAACCAGACATCCACTATAGTTCTTTAATAACAAAACCAATTTTTTTAACCTGACACTGTAAGGTGGACTTGAAAACTCCTAACCCTCAAATGCTCCATAATCTTTTCTTGTTTTGTAAATTACCTTTAAGAAAGTAACCTGGACATGACTTTGATGTGAGTTAGTCCTTTATTTACTACAGCTTCTGAAAACCTTTGATAGACTAATCTCACCAATAGAATGACAATATATAATTCATACTTTGATGCTTGCTACTGGAGGAGTAGCTATTCACCACTGCTATTCATTGCATTAGAGATTCAGGAGGAAAAAAACACAGAAGGCATCTTCTTCTAAATGAATTCATACGCCCAGAGGAGGAAGACTTTGTGCATGCTTGAGAAGCAAACCGTCTCTTACATAATCAGTCCCATATATTTATGTAGGCCCGCTTCCTGCAGGTCTGAATCTTTGCACGCTTCAACTGTTATGACTCAGCTTTCAGAAACGTGGGGTTCTGGGAGATTTTTCTATATAAATATGCACAGATACATGTAAAAATAGACACTTATATAAACACATATATGTATGTGTATGCATGTGTGCGTGTATGTACTCCACTAGGGCTCAGAGGGACCGTTTCTAGAGGTCTTCCTTCAGTATTGCAGGACAACCCGTTGTACAGCCGTTTACACTCTGTGAACTGACACATTTTAGATTAATCTGGTATTTAGCTCGGCGAAAAGCAAATCTAATCCTCATGACATATGGCACACAGGCACATTTTAATGTGTGGAACCAGATGTACTCGCCCGAATCGGAAGTTGTCAGATCTCTGATACCCTCCAGGCTGTATTTGTTTGAGTCATATCAGCACTGCCATGGTGAATTGTCACTGTGAAAAGATAAAGTGTATATATTCACACGGTAAGCGCACCCTGCCAAATCATCTCTGCTTTTATTAGCCCTGCATCCTAGATCAGCGCAGCTCAGGCATGACGCTGGTGGTTGCAGGCCATACCTTTGCTTGCAGTGTACGCAGGTTTGAAAAGGGCGAGAGAAACAGCGCTTTCAGCATCTTGTACAGTCACATCCTCAGGCACGCTGAAAACTGAAACTGAGTATCTGCTGGAAACAGAAACTTGCTGATGCACTGTTGTTGCCACCAGCTTACACAAAGTGATACGCCAAAGAGCCTCTTAGTAATGACCTGACAAATTTGCGTTTGTTCTTAATTTTAAAATAATGGCTTAGAACCACGATTTAAGTGGTTAGGGTTTTGTTGCAGAGTGAGCAACATTCCACAAATGTTTGACACTAAAAATGGACATAAACATCATTATAATTAGGCAAAGTCTATTTTGAGAATGTCGGAAAGAATCTCAAGAGTTTGCTGGGCCAGGTCCCAATGTCATCATTTGGTATAATGACTCCATTCATTCATTTAAATCCAAGATCACAACATTTTTCTTAACTGTAGGGCAAAAGACAGGGGACTCTTTTTCTCATTCTCTTCTCTCCACATTTGGTAATAATCTTCCCTGTTAAGGCATACTCTTCCTCTGCCTTTACTTGTGTTCTGCTCTTATCTCTCTGCTCGTACGCACAGAAAAGCAAAGCCAAATTGCAAACACAAATATGAGTGTGAAAGTCTAGGCCTAAAGCCACTGTGATATCTGTTTACAGTCAGAGAAGAAAAGAGCAGATAAAAGATGAAAAGGGAGAAAAAGAGAGAAGAAAAGAAAAATAAGAAAAAGAAAATACACTGCTTGTCTTTCTTAATTGGCAAAAATGCTGGTTATCTCAGATAGTGTTGCTCTTTGCTTTTTCGATTGTATTGTAATAAACGGCAGCTTAATGAATTTGAAAATCTCTTCAGTTTTCCATCCTGTGATGGATGATTTTGGAGATTTTCTTGTAGAATTCATATTTAGCACCTCAGACCATCAGATCATTTAATCCAGAGTCTCATGTCTTCATGAAGAAATCTTTTCTACTGTGAGGATTGTCAAATATTGGACCGGGTAGCCCAAAGAGGTTGTGGGATCTCCACCCTTGGAGACAGTCAGAACCTTACTGGACAAACACCTTAGCAACCTGCATTAATTGGACCTGCTTCAAGCCGGGGGTGGACTGGATGGCCTTTGGATGAAGCTTGCGACCCAAATTGTGCTGTGGTTTGGTGCTGCTGGTTTATAAGATAATGAATAAAAAGACAGTACTTTTGCCTCACATGCCTGTGAAACATTGGAAAAACACGATGTTTTATTCTCTAGAAATCTTTACAAGTCCTGGTGAAGACGCCAGTGATAAACACATTTTTCTTGAAGCTAAGGGAGCTAAGTTTTGAAACTAGATTGCAGATCCCTCGTTTGGTATGTGAATGTATGGGTATTGCCTGTGGACTCAGATTTTAGAAACTGATACCTCTAAATGCTAGGAAATATTACAGAACCCCTCCGTAGGTCCTCTCAAGTCTGGCGTGCTATGCAGGTTACTTCTTAGCTTAAAGTTAGTGCGAATGTCCAGGTTTCCTGCCTGCAATAACATAAATGTAAAGCCTGGAACCTTTTTAGGGAAAAGAGCTCTGGAGAAGTCTGTGCCATGCTATGAAGAAATGAGGAAGCAACCTAAAGGTGCCTGGGTAACACGCAGAAATGTATGAAATACACAGAAATCTAACTATTCCTCAGCTGACAACACATTTTCTAGGCAAGTGGTTATAAACAATGGCAGTTTCGTGCCATTTCATACTGTTGAAGACAGCTGCTGAAGACAAACAGATAAACAGCAAATATCTATTCATGCAGTTCACATAATAAAAATTATAAATGCTAAATCTTATTTGTTTGTTAAAAGAACACCTTAAGTTCATAAGAAATGGTTCCAAGAAGTTCCTATCCCAGATACAAAAAATAGCACTCAACTAAACCTGCTGCCATGGTACAGTCCACGGTAAAAATAAATGATAGTTACAAGAACTAACACTTACATTACTGTTTACATCAGCCCTTTTAATTCTTCTCTATTCTCAGTCATCCTCCTTTTAACATTTCTATTTTCTTCTTCTTTATTTCCTTTTCAGTGTTTTTACTGCCCAATTGTGTTGTCTGGACATGCAAGGTGCATGAGATGCATAAGTAATAGTAATTCAAGTTCAGCAGATTTTTTTTGATAATTGAAGTAAATTTATATGAGTAGTGAGGTGGATAGTTTATTCACTGGTATGTGCCTATTTATTTATCTATGTATTTACTTTACTCTTTAATGTGAAGTAAGGAAACAATAAAGATTTAAAATAAGGAGAACAGATCCAGCTGCTAAGTAAATGTGTTGGACAGCCCCAAGCCACCGCGGTGACATTTCTAGGTCTACCAATTAACACAGCACACTCCAAGAGTCCAGGAACGTGATAGCACATATATAGAGAGAGAGTTTAGATTTTACAGAGATGTTAGGTCGGGCTAAGTTTTGTTAGCAAAGAAAACGATATCCCAGTATGATCACACGTTTAGAAGACTGGTAAATGGAGAACTAACTTATCAGCTAAAGATCCCATCAGTAGACAAAAAATTCTCCCCCAGACCAAGTTAACCGATCCATTTCTGCCTTCGGTCATAGGTTTCCTCCACGATAGACGTAGTGCAAAGTGAGGTAGCTAATATGCTCCAAGGCTTTATGTGCACTCGTCGCCTAACGTTGCACGTTACAGTGAAGACATCTGCTTCTCATGGTGTAGCTAGCATGCCGGAAGGGTGTACTCTAGTTCACAGGGCACCAATGTCTCCATCTGGACAAGTCCTTCTTTATGCTCTTTCAAAAGCAGATAAATCCACTAGCTTTAAATTACCCTTTCCAGTATACCAGCATAATCAATACCTCTACTAGCACAGATGGAGCATCTCAGCCTTGCACCAAAGTAAGCTGAAGGGAATTTGGTGCTGGGCTGCTCAGGGCTAGGGCTGTCGGAAGCGTTGCTATTTGAAGTAACAGCTACAGTTGTGAATTTCCTGGTCCGCAGGCAGAGACAAATGAGACAGAGCAGCGTCCTCCGAGCAAGCAGCCCTTCGCTAAAAGGAACCGGAGAAGTGGAAAGTCTGTGCTCAATTACATTAACAAGATAAATCATTTATGCACCTCGAATCGTATTTGCTGCATGATTTAAGGGCATCATCACTGCATGCAGTGTTGTCATTCCTTGTTAGTTGTTATTTCCTTGTTATTAATTCTAATTCTTATTGCCTCTCAACTGTCCAAGTTCAGAAAGAGAAGTGCTTGGCTTTTTTGTATTTTGTTGCTATGTAATGTGATATAAAACAACTTTGGAGTGTCTCCCTGAATGCATGCCACCAAAACGAGGCCAGAAATCCCTTCCGCTGCAGCTGCTAATCATTAAATCATGGACCTGCTCAAGAAGCCCTATATCCTTATGCCAAACTGCATGAGAACCTATATGAAAGTATTCATACAACGACTAAGAAATCCCTTGGAATATAAAATATGTGCATCCTGTTCAGACTTCTGGATAGAAAATATGTTGCTGTTTCAAGAGAATTCCCCCCAGAACTGAAAAGGAATTACATATGTATATTTGTATGTACACAGAGAGCGAGCAAGCAAGCTGTCATTAATTTATTAGAGCTGATAAGAAAATTTCGGTAAAAGTGAGAACTCTAAAAAAATTGAAGGGAGGAGAAAAATAACAAAAAACTTCATAAATATTTGCTATTTTCAGACTAAGGTTTCTTCAGACAAAGCAGTCAATATTTTTCTCAAGTATTTGTCTTATGTTGTATTTTTAGAAAAAACGGGGAAAAAATAATTGTGGACATCATGTTTTCAATTTCAGACAGTGTAATTTTAGGCATACTATATATATGGTTGCTGTTTGTGCTTTCGTCAGCATGTTTTTCCGGAGATATGAACTACGGGAATAAGCAAAATGGCTGAATTAAAAGAAAAAATAGCCAAAATCTGTAATAGCCAAGATCTGGCTCTGTGTTAATTACGAACTCTTTTTAAGATTCAAAAACATTTAGTAAGATTCGAGAATATTTTCACCGTACTTCATTGCTTGAGTGCAGAATTCAGCTTTTTGGGATGCGAGTGCTTATTCAGACGCACCTCACGTACTGAAGTAATTTTGAAATCAGCAACAGTCTATATTTATTCTTAATATTAAAAAATCATAAATATTCTATCTCTTTTTTAAGGAATGAATTTTTAACAATGTATATACTGTTATTAAACTTACCAAGCTAAGTAAAATCTCTTGGAATAATAATTAAAAAAAGAAATCCTGCAGTATTTTACAGAAAAGCTCTCAAAGTGAAACGGACATCCTGACTGGCAGCAAGCAATACATCCACTAGCACTGTTTGAAAATTTGAGAGTATGAAACCCTTAAGTGAGGATAATAAGTGCTGTTTCAATAAAAACACATTCTGTGGTTAATAAACGAGTGGCTATATGTATACATATTTAATATATTATCTTTTCATTCTATCGCTTAGTACTGCACCTAGACTTCTGGGGGATTTTTCTGGGCCCGGGGCAGGAGCCCACCCGGCCCGAGCGGTGAGCTGGGAGCGCGGTGCCCGAGGGCTGCGCTGGCGGCGTGGTGCGTGCCGCTCCGCGATGCCCCACGGCAGCGGCCAAGGGCGAGCAGCACTGCTCGCCAAGGCAGCTCTGGGGCTGCTCTAGAGCCCTCTGGCATGACTACGACTCTCATTTTCCTTTCCAGGAGTGATGATTTTTGGTAGATAGGTACCGCTGATACTGGTCTACTTCATGAGAGCGTTGCCAGGTTCAATTAATTAATATATGCTGTACTTGGAATAATTCATAATCAGTAGGATTTTCCCACTAGCTTCAATGGGGAGAAGATTTTGTTGGGTAATGAAAACACGAGGATGGGTTTTTATGAGACTCAAAGAGTACAGCAACAGTAACAACTCCGAGTGCTTTCCACCACCTAACAGTGTTGATCGGTGATTGCTGACCTCCCCTTGCTGCAAATAGAGCGATTAAAGAAAGGCTGTTTATTTTCCTGCAGATCAAAGAGGGGCAACAAAAGAGATCTCCCCCGAAGGTGGTTCGGCGCAGAGGTCAGCTCTCTTGTTTCTTGTCTGATCAGCAGCTCCCCGCGGCTCGCACCGGCAAACCCTGCGCGGGGTGACCGGCCTCAGCCTCCCCATCAGTCTTGACGAGCGAGGTGCCTGACTCTTCCCCGCTGCCTGGGAGACCAGCAGCGCGGCTCTGGCGTAGCTAAACCACAATAGACGGGAGCTGCGATATGAAGTGGGGATTTCCTCACATACCTTCCCATTTTCATGGACTGCTGGCAGCCACGAAGGGGGAAAAAAAGTGCAGTCTGGCATTCAGCGAGATATTTTCCAGCTCATTTTCCTTCTAATTGCCTGAAGTCACGCCACGCTATGGTAGGGACCCCCCCTCTGACCTCCCGTATCTTCCCTTCCCCGCCGCGAGACTGGCTGTGCTACTGCCAGCAGCACCTGGCGCCCGAGTTTGCATGGATGCTGCTTCAGGGCCTCAGGTGAAAACCGCTGTCAGGGCCTGCAAGCACTTGCACTAACGCGTGACATGGGCCCACATCGTTAACTTGGGCAAGCTGTGGAAATCGGTGTGGCTACAACAACATGCATCAGCTGAGGGTCTTTCCCTGGGTCCTTGCTTATTTCCAACACCTGTGATGTTGGCTTTAAAGCACCAGTGCTCTGCTGGCCTTAATTCCTACTGCAATGTCCTTTGGATGAGGCAGCTTCCTCACCCAGCCCTGTGCTGCTGCTGGGATGTGTTGCATGGAGTTACTTTGCTCTGCTCCAGAGCAGTCTCCCTTTGAGAGATGAGACTGGGTTTTGCACAGCCTTTATCCCTGAATCACCTCATTTAATACTTGTGATGCACGTGGGCCAAAGGTATGCAAATTAGTACTTTTTTTTTCTTTAGGCAAACACTGAATGGTGTATTTGTTAATGTTTTAATTGTACTGAAGAGGAAAGCTCTTGGATACTGTTTCTAATATTTTTGAAGAGTTTGTTTTGGTGTAATGGTTGTGTAAAGTGCAAATACATTTAACAGAGCTTTAGGACAATCTTTACCTGAAGATCTTAATATAAAAGAATTGCATGTGTCTGTAGCAGTCACTTTGGGAGAGTGGCTCAGGATCCCTACATTGTCTCTTAGAACTTGGGACCCTGAATGTTGTATAGCTGAGATTTTTTCTTTTTTCCCCAAGCACAATTCAATAAGAAAATGTATGCTACTCATGCCATGTTGAAAGCAGATACAGTTTTATTTAGAGTATATAATAATTTCAGTTGAAAGTAGATATGGCTTTAAGTTATGTAACATTTCAGTTTTCTAGGATATTTTATAGAACTTGGGCAAAAATGGATGCACCAGATATTATGTTTTAAGGTAATATCCTGGGTGAAAGAAGTTACTGTGGTTTCAAGTCTAAAACCTGTATTAAATCCTTATTTATGTTAGTTGTCAGTTGCTAATGTCATTCAGTGAATGATGTGGTGATACTCTCTGTTGGCAAAGTTGTAACAGAATGAAAGGGAAACTTCTCAATAGATAGAGGGGAAGGAATAAGATTGTTTTCTTGTGAGGAAATAAAAATGAAAAAAGGGAAGTGAAGCATTGTTGACAGAGTTAGTGTTTATACTGGTAACAAAACTTCTCCTGAAGTTTCTAAATCTGGATTAGGCAAAAGCCTATTTCTTAGATTACCACTCAACTTCTCACTGTGCCTGAAGTCTCAGCCCAGGCTTATGTTGGACTGACTGTGGAGCTCACACAGGAATACACTCAAGTCTAACCAGGAGCCCAAATCCCATATGTGATACTGCTGTACCCTTGCTGAGCTCAGATGGCAGGCTGCCCCTATGTAGGGAGCCCGGCATGCGGTGCTCAGCCCCTGGAGCTGGTGTGGGTGCAGCAACGAGCCCAGGGCTGATGGGGCACAGCGCTGCCCTGGCTTCGGCCTCCTTGCCTTGCTGAGCTGCTGCAGGCCACCTACAAAATGGGGATAGCAGGGTTTCACTGTAGGGGAAGGATAAAAGGAGTGCTTGAAAACATGGCTGTTCAGCTATTTTAGCAGCAGGTGCTGTAAAAAGCCGAAGAGGATGGGTGTGCAGCAAGTAACTGCAGGGGAGAAATTCAGCAATGTAGAGTGTTTAGTGGGCTTGTATTTGTGCACTGATTAGATCTGATTTACAAAGTGCTTTCTCACTCAGATCTACAAGTGCCTCACACACCTTGGTGCCAAAGTCTCTGTATCTGCCCCTAGAGCCAGCCAGCTCTGGAATGCCATTAAAAGCAAATGTGTCTAATGTTCTACTTCTTAAGCACAAATATCAAAGCAAGGGGGGGGGGGGAAGGAGTAGGAAGGATGGGGAGGAGGGAGGGAAGAGTCAAATGCTTTTGCAGAAACTGCAGTTTCTTTCAAAAAACCTGTCATTGACATCTTTCCCCAGAAAACATTTTGTCATGCACATGAGTATCCCTTTAAGGAAATCAATCTCAAGAAGGAGTCACACTAACAATCCTCATGTGACAGACATTTTCAGATGGTGTTCTCATCAATCACACTGATAATGAGGTGGCAAATTGCTGTCTTATAGCAAAACTAGAAAGGCAACTACCCCGGTAGGTGTCAATGAATATGTCAAAGGGTTGTCCCTGGGGGAGTCCGAGGAGGTTCTCAGAAACCTTTTTGTGAAGCATGAATGCAGAATACTTTATTGATCACTAAAGAATTTGCACTGACATGCTATTTCCCAATGACATTTGAACCACCAATTTCCTAGCTCATGGTGAGTACCTATTTGGTGAACCCTCCTTGGGAGTTTTCTTCCACCTTTAGATATACTAACAAATCTTAATTTAATATTATCTTAGTCTTTCATCCCCTAAAGAATATCAAAAGAAAACTTTACAAGTTATAAGCAAGCAAATGCCTGGAAAAGTTTAATGACAAATTATTTTGATCCAATAATGATAACTCAGAATGAACTTGTTTAGATTATATTTCAAGCTATATTCTTGTGTTGAGTAGTATCTTATACAATTGTCTTAGTGAAGTCAGTAGTCCAGCTTATACAGTAACCTGCTGTTAATGGCAAGAGCCAGTACAGCGACTTTTCAAGATGAAATGTTCCTTTTGCTGTCTATTTGCTGAGTCTCTTAGCATCTGAATTACAAGCCCAGTATGCTTCTGCAGCTACAGATCATGCAGTGCTAAAATGCTATCCCTCCAGGTTATAATATTCAAAAGTTTTGGTGGAAGTTAGGCTATTTACCAGGCCTGGATTTCCACATGCCTCAGTTTTCCAATTATCAAGCAATAATGGTAGTACTGCTTTTCTCCCATTTTTGTCAGAGTGTAAATGGTATAGGAAGGACTGTTCTTCTACAGTACTTGGGCAAATAATACTATAAAATATGTAATAGGGAAAGTCTTAAACTTACTGCTTTGACTGCTCTTGGCTCAATTGCAAGTCTAAGTTCATAAGATTTCCCTCATATGCATGAAAAGTATCCAAACTGCTTCCAAAATAATTTGAATAGTCTTTAAATTTAACATTGCCCATTTTTAGTAGAAGAAGTAATGTAAACAGACAAATCTGTTTAAACAGGTCTTGAAAAATAGTTGAATAAAAAAACTTTTCAGAAAAGCTCATACAAAAGAAAATGCTTATGTAATTAGTAATATTTTGCAAAAAGGTTTCATGTTGAGAAAAGGCCAGTTTTCAATAATAAATACCTTAGTGTAAAGACTTCAATTAGATTTGGGTTTATATGGTGCCTAGTGCAACTGTTTCTAGTCTTGAGATCATAGTGCAGAATAATAGTTGGAATAACACTTAAAATATCCATTTGGGCTTTTAGTCAGATCAATGGCATTGCAGATGCAGCCTTGCTGGTGTATACAGCTCTGTGCTAAACAACCTAAGTGTAAGTGGTAGTTAAATATTATCTATTATGCCTTTATATTGCAATTACATGCAAACTTTTGTCATAAAATGGATATAATTTTATATAGTTGCACTGTGCTTGTCATATTTTTAAGAATACTCAGGCGCTCAAAACTACTGATACATGTCTGGTTTTCTGTTCAGCTTTAGTCATATCAAACCAAACACATGCAAAGCACATTGCAGCAACAACTAATTGCAAACAAACAGTAAAGATGTGAAGAGCTATGCCCTACAGATGTTCTATATGTCATTTACACCATTCACTGGTATGTTTTGCCTAAAATATAATGAGGCATCAGCTGAATTTCACATGCATCTTCTGTCAGAAGATGGTTGTGAAGGTCCAGGAAAACAGTTCAAAAGGTTGCTTCAGGAAATGTCAAAACTTGGAAATAGAAACAATGCATTAGATACTTGAACAATCTATGAGCTTGTTCCTGACCTTTGTCAGTCCACAGGCCAATAACTTGAGTTAATGGAAAAATTGCCACTGAACAGCAGTAACAATAAGTATGGTCTTGCTGGATGCAAAAGGACTGCTGTTGTGCTAGACCCTCTCAGAGAAGCAGGGAAGTCCCAGGGAATTTGACCTAAATGGGCAAGACCTCCCTGTGGTGAGGGACCAGAGCAGTTCACAAACTGAATGGCATCTTATTATACCATGTGTGATTGACTCTCATCAGCATTCAGTATCTTGGATCTTAATCTCCTAGTTAATACAATTGGTGTTAGAGACTTGAACCAGAGCAAAATCAATTGCCTCTTTTGTTTTGTTTGAATTTCCATCACACTTGAGACTTATATTCCTTTAGCTGCTTACTTGGAAATTTAAGAAATGAGCAATAAGGAAGCCCAGATGAGATACCAAGGGTAATTTTTGAAGGCAAAGGAGCATGACAGACTGACTAAGCATTACAAGAGTGTCAGGGGCATGTCCCTTGGCAAATAGAGTAGCCCTCCACATATTTACCACTGCTGCTGGACATCTGTGATAAGCACAGCTGAAACAGGCCTTTCAGGGTTTTTTGCCCTTTCAGAGGTGTGGAAACCCACTAAGGTTGCCTCCATCTTTAGAGGAGCTGGCTGACCTCGTCTCACATGCCCTGCATGGGTTAGCTTGGAGGGGGTGAATCTTCATCTGGTGAAATCTTCAGACTTGGAAGAACTGACTGTTTCTCCTTGTTTTTACAAATGTCACAGTTCCAGTGCTGGTCCTTCCTTCAGCTGAAAGTGCATATAATGTGTGCTCTGGCTTCTGCACTGACCAGTGTCAGTGCCTGGGAAAGGCTGGGTCCCTTATCAAAAGGATCCAGATTTTATTGTTTTGGCCCATGAGTGAGTCACCTTCAAGTGTCCTTTGAAAGCTGTGCTGGCAGTCTCTCCCAAGGAGATGAGCTGCACTTATTACAAAAGTTGTGCTGTACAAGGCAATCAGGCAAAGTGTGTGTCTCCTTCAGCTGTTTCTTTCCTTAAAGGCCGGGATGCAGAAGGCAGGTAAGGAGGCTGCTATTCTGAATCGCCGGCAAAGCCCCTCCAAATTGTCTTATTGTCCCAGTCTGAAGACTTGTAAGAATTCTGATGCACTATAAGCAGTGAAAACCCACAGCTGCTATTCACATCCTGAAACTGGTCTCTGCTCAGAAGACTCTTCTGCAGGATTATGTGATCCTGTCTTGCCACCCACTCCATCACTTCCTAAACTGTTTTTTTACAGCATCTCTGGCAGTTAAAAGAGCACATGTACATCCCCAGAGCAGATTGCAAGCATCTTTTAAAAAGTACACAAGAAGACATCTATTTCACAGGTCAATCCAAAAAAGTCTTTTTTATTGCTAAGGGACGCAAGGGAGCACATGTAGTGCTGTTGGTTTCTCTCCACACCTGTTCTCTGTGGGGTGACAACAGAAACATTTTAATCGAGAGTGAAGCCTTCACAATTCAAGCAGCAGGATCAATCTTGCATCTGCAGAAGTGCATTGGTTTAACTTCAGTTAGCTTTTTAAAAGTTATTAAAGCTTGGCTAAATTAGGTAGATTAATACTACTTCTAATTTAAGACAATTAATACTGCTCTTTTTAGGCTAAAATGAATATATTCCCATGGGAGTTTGCACTAATTTACCTAAATCAATTAAATTCATATCCTAGGTCAAACCAGTGTGACTTTACTGTAAAAGTAAGGCCCTAATTTAAAATTATCTTCTAAATATCTCAGGTGCTTAAGCTGGAGCTCAAACCCTATTGAAGTCAGAGAGGAGAGGGTTCTGCCAGCTAGTTGTGCACTGATGTGTGTTTCTGAATTGGTGGCTAATTCTGCTCTTGGGACCAAACCTCCACTTCAGTGAGGGTAGCCTTAGGAGCATGGCAGGTTAGTATTTTTACTACTTCCATGTTGACAGATAGTGACTAATTCTAGCTACTTTTATGTCAACTAGAGAGTAATTTCTACCAGTGTCACAACAGCCTCACAGAGTGCAGGCCTCAGGATGACCACAAAATTACCAGGTATCTGTAAATACTCAGATGATTGCTGTGTGCTGAGCTCCTGACTATCCCTGTGTAAGTTAGCTTGTTTAAAACTGTAGTCACCTGAGCTGTTGTATTTTCCTGTGAGTAGATGGGTGCTGCTTTGAAGAAATGGGCCCAGCTGAGACTGCAGGTTCCTCCAAACCCACCTGCAGCAGATATTGGAAGTTGTGTTCCAGTTTCTGTTTATATGTCCTTCCTATCTCTGTGAGCCCTTAGTTCAGTGTGCACTGTTGCGTAGCTCAGCACCTTTTCATGGTCCTTGCTCTCCTATTTGACTCTGAAGCTCATCTAGATGACTGCTGCTCTCATTCACCTTCTTGTGATGCTTATACTGTGCCTGTATCCTGCTGCTTGCTCATATGAATTGCACTTGAAACAAGTACAGTACCTAGCTGCTTCCAGCAGTCCTGTTTGGGGTTTGCACCTCTCCCCATGACAGCAGGTTGGCTATTGCTGGGTTTTGGGGAATTGCTGTGCCAGATGAGAGGGACTCAGCTCCCCCACTGACACCTGAAGATGGGTTTTCACTTGCTGCAGCCCTTTTCCTCAGACATTCAGCACTATCTATACATCATCTCTTGCTGCTTTGGGTATGCTTTAAATATGGTGCTTCTTTCAAACAAATACATTGTAGTTAGGCCTTAACAGCATAGAGATGAAAAAGCTCTGAAGAACAAAGTAACTTTTTTCTCCCTACTTTCTTGTGAGCAGCACCCCAAACATGGTCGGGGATTATAAAAAGGCAGATGTTTGTTGTGTCTTCACACTGGATGCTCTTTGCACTGACTTGAGTGAGGCTACTGCATGAAGTGGAGAAATATGTTCTCTCACTAGTTGGATGTTTGTATCTCTGCTATGGGCAAATCCTGGCAGATTGCCTAACTGCTAAGTCAGTGTGTTGTGTCCATGTGTATGCAAAGGTCCAATGTAAGGGTACTGCTAAACTACATCTAGTTAACCAGCTCCTGGTTTGTGTAGTAGCTGTTGCTTGGGCAGGTGGGGCCTGCAGAGGTCTGACCATCCTTTAGCATTGATCAGCCTCTTGTGCAGTTGTGCAAACCATAGCTTTGTCCTGACCATGCCTCTGTGCTGAGATGGTTATGCCCACCTCTGCTTTCTGCTAGAAGAAAGCACATTGCAGTGTCTCCTGGCTCTGCTTAGTGTGAGGGCAGGCTTGATGCTTTCTCTAACATACCTGTCCAAGAAGAGTTGCATAAACAGTCACTCCAGGAGCAGAAATACAGGAAGAAAGGCCAGGCAAGTAATCAAGATATCCTGTGACAGCAGGAGCTAGCAGAGCATCTCTGCTGCAATGGGACACAAGCCAGCACGGGGCCAGGGTGCCAGCACCCAACAGGAGATGATGGGTGCAGTGGGAGGGTGAGGAGAGGTGCTTTGAGCAAGGTGCTGCATGGGGAAGTGCATGTGAGCAGGCCTGCTTAGCGTGTGGCAGGCAGGCAGGCTGGGGAACAGTGCTTTCTTCCTCTGTTTATTTACCAACTATCTCTAAACTCATCCCCTTTATCCTGCTTTATCCAAGCTTTCCTTTCAAGTCCAAGGATGTATTCCACTATTTTTGTTTTCCATTGTTATTAAATCTGTTCTCTATTCTACCTTTTTGTCAGTCATGTAAGAAACAGCTGTACCTGCATGTTTAGCCACTGCCTGATGTGCATGTCTTGCTTGGTGTGTTGCTGTTTGCCCAGGCTCGGATATGTGTCAGCAGGACTGCTTCCTACGGTCTCTCCAGTGCTCACCACCTACCTGGCCACAGTGTTTGCAAAAGCTGAGCACATCATGCAGGACATTGCTATAAATATTTACTTGAATGCCAATACAAATCTAAATCGGCTGTGTTCCTGCTCCTTTGGCCTCTCTGGGTGTTCATTGGCAGAAATATGTGAACTTTAAGCAATATTGAAAATAGCTGCAGGCTGTGATAGCTGAATTGATAAATGTGAGTTCTTGCACCAAAAAATGCTTCTAAGCCTTATGGTCATCTAGCCGGGTATAGAAAGGTCCAAGCAATTCAGCTTGAGTTGTGGCACTCAATTATCAGTGAGGTATAGCTTATGAGCAGTTTACTGGCTACTCGTCAAATCATAGAGGCAACAAAGCTGATGAGCAAGAGCGAGACAGCACTTGCTGGAAAATGATGTGCAAATTACTTACCCAGCTCTAACTCACAAATAACCCATTACTTTTTTGTGTAGGGTATATTTTCTACTTTAAAAGGTTTGTAGAAAAGCTCACCATTAACAAAACAAAACACTTCATAACTCAGTCAAAGGAGCGGTGCTATGAAACCTAATCTGTAGCACATATGTTCAGGTAACTCCTTGGGAGTGGCCAATTTCATTTTGTGTAATGGAAATGGCAACTGGAAGAGGAACTGCCAGTGAAATTGCTTTCACTCTACCTTTCTGGAAAAAAGAGCATATTGAATCTGGTCCCATTCTCCTTGCACTCAGTTTATAGTGGAGCAATTTCATGGATTTAGTGCACACTTTCACAAGTGAGAACATAATTAGGCCCACTCATTCTGCCTTTAAAAATGATTCTTTCATCAGGACTAAATGCTGATAACAGCATACTGGGTGAGCTAGGGATTTTTTATAGTGTGGGTGAAAAGTTAAGTATGTGTCACAACCATATGTGTCTGAATAACTGTACCTAACCCCTCTCTTTAGGATGTAAATTGATTACGCAGATGCAGAAGACAATGCATGTTCCTTTGCAAATATTGCAGTGCAAAAACATGTAATTTCATTAGCATATATAACTGAAATAAGTCCAGAAAAGTATAATAGGTCTAATTACATCCCAGACAGGTCAATGTGTCCCTAGCCTATGCCTGATTTTCTGCAAAAGAAATTGCCTTGCTGGTGAAGGAATCTCCAGTTCCATGTACGGATCCCTCAATAAGCTAGTAAAAATAAAATACAAGGTTACCTCTTCAATTAAACATTGATTTAAGTTTCTTTTGTCAAATATCTGTTTATTACTAAGTCTTTGCCCATCTACAAAGAGGCAGGATATGAACCAAAAAATAAATTCCTCTCTATGTTAAAAGTCTGATTGTCCTCACTTAAAGAATCAAAATAGTCTAATAAATTTATGCCATACCTATCCATTCCTAATTTATTCTCTCTCTTAGAAAGGTACTTCTAGGCCCCAGCTCCCTCACCTGTTTAACTGCTAACTGCTTATTTGTAGTTGAGGGAAGCTGCAGGAATTTTACAGATAATGAAATACAGCTGCCCTTTCACTGGAAACTAGTTGACTATTTTGTGCTTTCTTCACTGTCTTTTAGAGATGATGTGTGTTAACTGTTATTACCACTTAATTTGCTATGATAAATATATTTACTTTGGAGGAACCCTGAGAAGCCATTTTCTCTCCCCTCAGTGTGAGGGAAGCCGGTTACTGCATTTCATATGTAGCTCTTCCAGTGTGGGTTATGCTGAGTGTGGGGAGGAACCCAAGCATTCCCACTTAAAGGTATCTTGCATAAAATTATTGGTGTAGATCAAGTGAGCTTTTAAGTGTACAAGGAAGTAATCTGATGCTCTATCTTTCAACTTATTTGACTCTTACAGCAAAATAAAGGGGTTTGCAGATGGTGTTGGCACTCTTTCCCCCTCAAATTGCTAATATTTTATACTGAATTTTAAAATAAGAACTGAAAGAAAACTATAGGGTGAAAGCAAGCAATAGCATTGGTTAGAACCTAAATAAAAATGTGGGGAGTCTGTAAGCCAAAATTTTCCCCATATTGCCTCTACTTTCAGACAATTTTCTCCTGGGAAAAGTAACACTTTGCTTTAATAAAAGCAAACAAACAGTTACAAGCATGACCTGCTAGCTGTTTGATGTAACAATGTTATCTGCTCTTTGGGCTTTTTTGTTTCTGTTCAAGGCATAAAATAATTATTGAAGAGGGCTGTTTCATCTCTGTAGAGTACAAAAGTCCTCTTGCTAATTGCCACATCAAATGACTAGAGGACCCCAATGGAAACCTTCAAATGACTGTGAAAAAATTCAGGCCATCACTAAACACTGGGCACTTTTTTGTGTGTGATTTCCCATTGCAGATTAGGTTACTTGGGTGTGGGCTTATCACACAGGAAAGGCCTGGCTGCAGATTAGTTCTGCACCATTGCAGGTCTGTTATGCCAGCTTCATCCTTGACCAAACTGATGGCTAGCACCTTTATTGTATTTTTGCGATACGAAAGAACACTGGACTGTCCAGGCAACAAAGGAGGGAGCAGAAGGCCTACTGTGTTTCTAAAGTGTTACTCCTCTACTTTTTGTCATGCACCAGTGACATGAGTGCCAGGTCCCAGACTTCAACCTCACACAGAGTCAGAAAAAAGCTGTCAGTCTCGGCTTGTTCAAAGACAATCCCTTTGTGAGGATCAGACTAAAGTGGCATGGTCCATATACTCGCTAAAGCATGCCAAGGAGTCAGAAAGTCATAACTGGCCTTTGTGCTTATTGCCATTCATGTTTTCTTCCATAGCTGGTGCCCAATTACCAGTGCTGTAATTTTTTCTGTTAGGAAGCCATAAGAATTTAGCTACCACTTATCCAATCAGGGTCATGACCTGATGTATTTAGGCTTTGCAAATATAAGTAACAGTTCCCTTATCAGTGTCACCAGGACTCTTTAACACTTAGCAAGCAGAAAGATAAATATACTTGGCAGATACAATTTGATCCATTGCTAAGCCTTCCATTTTACCAATGACCCATGGCACTCTGCCATTCAAGGATATGCTAACTATTATAACCTTATACCCTTCAGCTACAGCTCAAACTGGCTGACTTATGCTTCCAGGAAAGACTTACGTATGGCAGAGCGTAAACCTAGTCTGTAATGCCAAGGTTTTGCATAACTTGTTGTACAATCCTTTATGTGATGGGAAATCAATGACTATTCCTAAGCCTGCTTGTACTTGTTCTGCATTGGTCCAGTTTTAGCAGAATTCCTCCTGAGTTATGCCAGGATGAGAACTGCGCTCTGCCTCTGTCCACGTTCACTGTGTTCTGGAACAAAGCCAGCTACCTTCTATGCTCTGTTAGAAATAACACTTTGTACTTCTTGACTTTCTTTGATTAACTGACTGACTTAAGTATTGCTTTAATGCTACTTTACAGCTCAGATCTATCCCCTTGAAAAGTTCTGACTATTTTTCTTTCTTTCAGATCCTTTCGAAGACCTACACTGGCCACAACACGCACAAGGGCTAGGACAGTGCCATACAGATCTGACTGAAGAACCTGGAGCTCTGAGCTATGTTTTCAGGTATGAAGAAACATATGTTGTACATTTTCATCTACATGTGCACACAGAATACCATAAAATTCAAATCTGTGTCAGTTTTTTCATATTTTAATAGTCTTGCTTATCTCTTGCCTCTAAATGATGTTTGTTTTTAGTGGCAAAATATTTTCAGGAGATAATGCTTATTTCTATGTTTGTATAACACTAATATATAACTGCATTTCTCTTGCATTTATGTTCCTTAATGATAAGGTTTGAAAAGAAGTTAAGAACTGCAGTAATTCAATGTGTTGAAGGAATGTAGTGCTTCAAATACTTATTCCCCTTGCAGTGTCCAAACTGCCCTACAGTAGCAGTTTTGCCTGTACAACCTGAAATTTCTAAGTGACAGAGTTTTAAACCACAGTAGATTTTAATCAGCACAGTCATCCAAATCATCTAAGATTCCTTTAAAATATTGTAACACTGTTTTACAGGGCAGATGAACTTGAATGAAAAATAGCGTATGCTTGGAAAGTTTGTATTGCATTAGGTGTTTACTTTAAGCCCTTTCAGATCCTTTCGACCATCTACTCCTCCAGCAGGTACGGAAGTAAGTATTCTTAACAGGGTAATGTTTAATAGGAACCTATTTAGAGAAGGGCCGAGGATGCACCATCAAATCTAGAGGAGGATCTCTTTTAAGCAGAAAAGGGGAAGAATTCAAGTGTGAACCACTAGTGTGAATACCCTATAATAAAACGATCAAGATAGGCTGCATCTTTCTGCTATCTTGAAAGCTCATCTTGATTGACTAGAGGTCTAAAAGTTTGAGGCATTCAGTTATTGCCTCTTCAACAGCAACTTGAGAAACCATTTATCACGGACTGAAACTTCCAGATGATATTTTGAAATCTAAATGTAAAAGAACTGATACCCAGTTCTTACTAAAGCATGTAGGCATTGACTAGCCAGATTCCCTAGACTGCTTTGAAAATCTGTACCCAAGTCTTCCTTATTTGTTCTCAGTGTATGCTTTCTTTGAGGCTCACATACAGCTCTTACTCCAGAAACGGCACAGATGGATGCCTAGGAAGGGTAACGAGAAAGGCACTGTTCTATCTGTTCCTGGTTTTATGAGATATTTGGCAACGAGGCAATGTCTTGGCCCATCAATATATTTTTAAGACAGCTCTGTAGCTCTGAGAGCCACCCAGTTCAGAGGCCACCAGTAAAGGTCTCTTCCTGCTTAGAGCAACAGGCGCCAGAAGACACAGCACTGATGGTGACAGATTTAGAGCCTTGCGAGCTCAGATTTGCAAGCAAGGGGGAGTAGAACATGAATTTCGTGTGCTTTCTAACACTCTTCTGCATTCCTATGCAGTACTGACTCCTAACATGAAGAAATTCAATAGAACCCTGCTGTCCACTGCACTTGAGACATAAAGCACCACTGGCAAACACCAGAGCCAGCCCTTGCACTGACCATGGAGACTTTACATCTCAAGATTTTTTTAAAAAATTACAAAGACCACACAAGTCAATTACAGCTATTTTGAGCATATGGGCGATTTTTATGACCATTACAAACATCATCCGTCAGAATATCCTCCTTGAGTCAGTTATGATATGCTTTAATTCTCTTCAGTGCCTAAGTGCTAGTTGGCCAATAGAAGAAAAGATAAATTGTTTTAGGAAAATCAGAAGCAACCTAGTGCTTACCCTGGAATCCTAACCAATCTAAAAAGATGGCTAAAATTCTTTATTTAGCTTTATTATTAAAATGGCTTAGCCAGAATTAATGGTTGAGTAGCAGCACCAGCTTATTGTATATGCAACTGTATGGCAATGACAGCATGTTAGCCATGATTAAAACAGAGTCAACCTTCCCACTTAAATATATATCCACTCACATAAAGGATTGCTTGGCTTTCAGTCCCAGGTCTGGAACTTGGAGATGAATGCACTATGCTCCTTAATGGGCCAAGTATCCCCATCCTCTCTCCCACTGCTAAGTTAAAAGCGTCATCTGAATAAAAACTACTAGGTCATTTTTATACTCTGAGTTAACACGGAAATATTAGTTTGTGATCAATGCATTTAGGATCAAGAGCCTAATGCTTTACCACTAACAGTGCAGTGTTAATGCACTATTAATTTTAAGGCAGAGACTGAGAGGTCTTATGTCTTTTTGAGCGTTGAGAATTTTCTAGACAAGATGAAACAGGCAAGGAAGCAAAACTTCACTTAATGTTTGCACAGCAACATCACTGCAGGCTGAAGATGCTATAATTATCATTAAGGGCTGTTAATCTCCCCTCCTGGTTCTAAGCGATTTGCTAAATACTCTACATATTCTTGGACAAAGAAATTCTGGTAACAAGTTCCCCTTCCTCCTTGGAAAATCTGTCTGTTGAGGCATGTGGTTAGCACCCTACTTAAAATCAGCACGTAGAAAAGCATACCCACTTATTGCACGGCTTTTCTAAGTTCACATTGTCTCTCCCTCTGTCTGCACCTCTTCTTTCTCTTCTAACATGGCCCATTCCTCAAAATCTAAGTGCTAAGTAAGCATAGCTTTTATAGTTCCTAGCCCAAGGGACAGTGGTTTGGTGCAGGACCTAGCCCTTGCAGTATGCAATGGGAGCTTTGGAGGGGGAGCAGGATCCAGTCCTCACCTAGAGGACACCAAATTGATGCTTTGTTGTGCTGGTACAGACTTTGCAAGCATGCCTGTACTGCTGGCCACATGGACTTTCAGATTCAAATTCTCCGTTAGTCTAGCCCCACATAATAACAATGTTATGGCTCAACTAAATCTTGAGTTTAACTTTCTTAGAGTTCATATCCTTTGGAAGCACTTCACAGAAGCTTTCTGTTTCAGTGGTAGCTATTCGGGACTTGAGGCAGACGATATATTTTAAACTGTTATGCTTATCTGGAGTTGAGATGCTCAGGAGAATAAGGAATTCTTTTCTGTTTTTTTAATGATGTGTTAGGGCACGGAGTTTCCTGAACATTTAGCAAAGGGATGTCAGGGTGGAACAGCTGCATGTATTAAACCAGCAGTGAAATCCAACTCCTTTTCATCTTAGTTATACAGCTCTTTGCGAAATTATTCCACAGGCCAACGTGTGAATAACTACTAACTAATGTATGATCAGTCTCATTTTAAGGTGATACAAATGGGACTGCCTGCATAGTGCTGACATAGGTGATGGAGCCAGCGCTGAGACAACACTGTGTCATAAATTGATTCAGGTTAAATGGCCTGATTCTCAGCTAATTATTTTATAGTTCATTGACATTCAGCAAATGTGAGAAGTGCAAACCTTGTAGCCACAAGGTGCCATGAGATAGCTGTAAACAGAAGGTCTTTGATGCAACAAATGGTATGTAGGGGAGCTCTGTACAGGCAACCTGGCACAAAGACTCACAGGGCTACTGCCAAAATAAAAAATAAATTCAGCCATAATAACTATTTCGATCCTGCCTGGAAAACTCTGGCATGTGAAAGAAGCTACTGCACTGACCTTACCTTTCTCTAGCGATTCCTCATCCCTACTGTAGTTACAGTTTAGAAGATGTTTACAGAGTGTATAAAGAGAAGTCATGCTGATGTATGTCAGCATAAAGCTAAAGCAATTGCAGGAACAGATATTGTAATCAAATATGACTTTGTAATTTAAAAGAAAGATTAGAAATCTTCAAACATCTTGTAAAAACAAGAGTACAGCTAAAATAACACAACACACAAATACCCTCTGCTATCCTTCAAAATCAGGCAAGGTGCCCAAATTGATATACACTCAACCAGGGTGGAGATGGGAGGGACTGATTAAAATTGATTTTATTTAGGTTTTAAATCAACAAGCAACATGCTTGATCACTTGCAAGACTGACTGTGATCATCTTTGGAGTTTGTTCTTTGTTGTTCTTCATTATTTTCCTATTAAAAAGGCAGTTTCTTCAGTGACTTCTCTTCACTTCCCAGAAAGTTTTCCCATGTCTCTTCATACTTATTTCAGAGTTTGCGTTGCCTATTGTATATTACTCCTGCAGTACTTGGATCTATCAAGCTGCATTTAGATGAGAATTGAAACTAAATTGAATATACAAAACAATATTTTACTAAAATAAAGCTACTCTGAATACACATGAACAAAATATGGAGTTACCAAGAGAGGGCATTGATAGATTTCTTAAATGAATGAGCTGTAGGTATTAAACTTAACTAATGGCTTCTGATCATTACAGATCAAAATGTAAGATTTATTGTGTATTTTCTCAGTCTGACCCTATACATGTGTTGGAAGACAAAAACAAGCACCTTTGTCTTTTCAAACCCTGAGGAGTTTCTGAAGTTACAACTGAGTAGTCGGTGCATTAAACTTGCCAAACAGAAGTGCAGCTGTTCAATAGTGCAACAAGCTCTGTTTAAAGAGCCTCACCCAGCAACCACTTCAATGTTTTGGTTTTTCTTAAAAGGTCAGCAGACTTAATTCAGAGTTACCAAAAAAAGTTGAGAAGATATCACACCCTTGGTCACCAACTAGAGGATCTGATATGGAGATCCAAAAAGATTGGGATCCCTTCAGAAATGATTCTTATTTTTATCAAAGGCCAGGACAATCCCAAGAATGAGGCAGCCTTTCCTTTCTTTCCTCCTGCCCCACACTGGAAGAGTTCAAGGCTGTTGGGTGATGTGGTTTAGGACATCCCCAGGAACAAGCAACTGTTTTGAGGAAATTCACTAATTGTAAACCACTGCAGAAATTTTCAGACATCAAGTGAGCAGTGATTTCAAAGTCCATCAGGCACTATTTTTCTAGGATCACCAAGGCTCCAAAACTAAGTCTGCTCCTGCTCTTTGAGGCAGACGTTTTTCCACTCGGAAATCTTAGGGTTGGGTTCTTTCATCCATATTCAAGCTTCACATCAACTTGGTTACTCAAGCTTAGTACTAAAAACAGAAGGGATAGCAAAATTTCATGTTATTGTCAGTCATAATTGACATTCATTTATCTGTAGTCTATCCTTTAGTTAAAAAAATAACAATTTATGCCACAATGACTAGTGGGAAAAGGGATATCCAAGTGAAAAGCTATTTACAGAGGAACAAATCTTCATTTCTTATTCAGTTTCCCAAGCCAAGATCCTCCAATACTTGCAAATTGGTAACTTTACCAATTTAGAAGTAGTGGAAAAATGTGATTTGTCCAATAAAAATTGCCTACATATCTTAAGACAGATTACTTAACCTGAGATCTCCTTCCAAAATTTAAACACTTTTATTTTAAAAATCATTCTTCAGATCTTCCTACTTAGAATTATTTCTCCTTTTCTCTCCTTTCCATTTTCCCCCGGTAGAAAATGAAGTGTGGAAAAAGAAGGGAAAAGTACTTATCTTAAAACAGGAAAAATGTATGAGAAACTAAACATATCCTTACAGACTTCTCAGCATTGCCTTCCAAATAAAAAAGTGAAAGAAACATGGGAAGCATAGAAGAAAACTTACTTTTCCCCTGCTTCTGATTTCAGCTTTCTCATTTGTTACGTGGAAGATGTGCTCAGACTAAGTTTTGTAACTTTATTTGTTCAAAACATTTAGTCAAAAATATTTTTGATTCAGTAAATCACATTTCCTAACTAAAAAAATAAAAACGGCTGCACTAGAAATGCGTGGGCTGATTCCACTCCTAGATTTGTCTGTGGATAAATATTTCAGAGGCTCTTGTGTTCAGGTACTTCATTAAAATTAACTTTCTGGGAACCTAGATGGGTAATGATATTGCTGAGGGTTGACTAATTCAGATAATACTTAATTTCCAATTTGTAAGTGCTGGTCACGAAGGTGCTCCATACAGTTATTTAGTTGGATGTTGCTAAGCATGTGACACATGACTCCTTTCTATATAGAATTTCACACTATCTAAGCTATTGACCTTTCCTATGCTGGTATGGAATATTACTTTCTCTTTTGTGAGAGTTGCACTATTTTCCTTCTGAGACCTATTAATCAGAAATTCATGAATTTGTTCATGGCTTCAGCTGTACAGTGTGCCGTGTCTTTCTGTCATTCACCATGGTGTTTTGTGAAAAAATTTGGAATAATGTTTCATTATTCCAAATTCCAATTTTTATTTAAGAGATCATCCTTTCACCATATTTTGCTTCTCTTTGAAGATGTAGTCCCCTCAGTCAGCAATAAGCAGCTGTCTGGTAATCATAGATAAATGCTACTTGCTATTCGTAGGCCCATTGGCCACAAAATCGAAGAATAATATTTGAACCAGAAAAGCAAGCCCTGAAAATGAGTAAATTAATGTTTAATACAGATGTAATTTTCATGCAAAATGCATATTCATTCTAAAAGTTCATGAGTCACTAAAAAAGGGATTTCCTACTTTTATTTTGGAGTAGGGTTTATGTGGGGGTTTAAGAAAAGATGAAGACCGTAAATTCAGTTTTGCTCTTGACCCCTGTACATTTTGCACCATGTATAGGTTTTAGTGAATTTTTGTTAGTCTACTGGCAAGTTTTTGGAATAGGAGTCCAAACATCAATCATGTGAGTTTCTTCAATTTAGATATAAATAATGTAGGTGGAGGTTTCAGGTTCTTTACATAAAGCAATCCACAAAATCTTTTTAATCTGCTACTGACAGATGGAAATGCCACAACAATTTTTTAGGGTGATTTCAATGCATGTTGCTCGAGACAGCTTAGAGTAGAAAGTGTCAATTAGCTGGTCAAAATGCAGGAAAACAGCCCTTCATGCTACACTTTCAGTCTTGACCTGGGATGAGGGGTGCTTGGGGCTGTGTGTGGTGCCTGGGGCACTGAGCTGCCTCTCGGCCCCTCCTGCAGGTGTTTCATGTTCCTTGTCGTGACATGCAACCCTCCTTTGCCTCGGTTCTCATTTATCGCTAAAATTTTGCATCTTTCTCTTTCACCTATCCCATTGTCTTCATTTCCGGGGAACTTCCCCGGGGAAGAGGCTCTATTATGCATACATATTTTTACATTATCCAAAAAAAGGATTCGCTGACGTTAGCTGTTATTGCTAGGCAATTGCAAGGGCAATATAAGTAACTATAACAATAACTATTAAGTGATACCCTACCACCTCACCATTTTCCCATGTTACCAAAACTGAGTTGCTCAAACCTGAGTTTTCAGGAGCCACAGCCAGCAAATGGGTGAAAAAGTGCGGCACCAAACTTCGCACCCACCGAATGGGGATATATATGCCCACGAAATCAGAGTTCACAGCTCATCAGATAGCTTGACAGTGATCTCAAGCTAGCTTGCACCTCTCTGTGCTTCTAGGAGGGGGGAGGCAAAAAAAGCAGGGAACCAGGTTTAAGCGTGACATATAGCAGCTCAGTTCCTCATCTACTAAATAGGAGCTATAGAATACCATAAAGAGCTCAGGATGAAATCATTGACCTCGTAATTTTGCCATATGATAGTTGCTTTCTATTAACCTATCATTATGCCTTTTTTCTCCTAAGACAGACATCTTAAAGGGCACAATATTTTCAAGTACAGGATTCTTTTCTAATTCTTGAAGTTCAATTGTACAGCAAATTAAATAAGTGAACTATATGCAGTTTTTGCTGAGCAAAATATTCACTAAGTAGTCATTCATGTAAGTAATACGTACTGCTGTGCTAATCGTCAGTTATGTTATGGGGAGGGTAGTTCTGTACAGATTTTCCTTCTAATTTTAGTCACAATACCATGTGCACTTAGGTGATTTTAAGAACCTTGCTTTGAGGATTCCCTAGCGTCTTATAAAAATGTTTCCTATTACAGCAGCAATTCGATTCTGATTATGCCTTCCCTTTACCTATAGTTCCCTTTAAACATTATTACTCTAGCTGCAACCAGATTTTCAGGGCTCCGAGCAGCATCTGCCTTCCCTAAACTGTTTTGTTTTGCTGCTTGAGGCATGGCTCTTCCCCTCTGGAGCTTCCCTCATATATCATATTCAGGAAAATGAGCCCAGAGGCAGGTAGCTGCCGAAGTAGCTATCCTGTCTCAGTTTTGGCTGGGATCCCACCACTGTCCTTAATTTAAACCTTCTCAAGGCACTTCCCCAGGCATTTGGTGGCGTTCTGCAGAAAGGTTGGGTTGGGCTAGCGCCTTGCCAGAGCCCTGCACTAACATTTCCCTTCTCTGCATCATTTCACGTCGTGGCTCAGCTCGGGACAGTGACAGGAGAACTCTCCTGCTCTGACTCCCTATTAAACGGAAAATAGCCTCATGGCAATGCAGGCTGGAAGAAGAAAATAACAGGTAACCCAGGAGAGATGCTTAAAGAAGAGAGCGTTAAACTAGTTTTAAGGAATACCTGGTGGCAACACAGAAATGAGTCTAAAGTTGTCCTAGCAATGATTGCTAAAGCTTAGAGATGTCCAATTTTCTAAGCAAAGATCACTGTGAGGCAAAAAGCAGGAGCCTCAGGCACCACAGGATGTTTTCTGGTCGTGGCCCCTCCTGAGAGTACAGACAAATATTGTATCATCACTGCTCATCTGCTGCTTGTTTTCACGAAGGGCAGCAGACTGGTACTCATGCTACAACGTTATTGGCCTCAGAAATTCAGCTAACCTAAATTTGTACCCAAACACTGCTTTTCAGTGGCATATGTAGATATGTTTGTTTGCCTTTTAACTTCTGAGCCTTCATGAATCTTTTTTCTAAGCTCTTCTCTCCAAACATGTGATCTTGAAACTCAGTTTTCGAAAGTCACAAGAGCGGAGTTTCTTTGAGATTATAACCGACTCTAGAAAAGAAACTTCCATTTACGAAAATAGTATTACAACTGTCATGCCAGCTGAAGTCCTCCGCTTTTACAACAGAACAATAGAAAATCAATTAAACTGAGCTCCCCCTCATTTCAGGATGAAAACTTGTAAGCTTCGTCAACGGGCATAGCAGATGTTTCTTGAAGACAGATTTCTGAAGCCTAGTTCTTAAGGTGGGGAAATTAGGCCTCTTTTCACAAATACGTCTTAATTTGCTCAGTGACAAATCAAAAATCTTTCTGTATTTCCAAGAGCAGTAGACTTTATCGCTCAGGCGCCTTCCAAACGCTGGACTAAAATCACTTTGCATGTAGGCTACCAGGTAGTCTGCCAAAAGCCTCAGCAGATTGAAGCTACATAGAGTATAAAATGTTTGCCCCATTCCCCTCCCCACTGTACCGAGCTTCTCTCTTGCATTTTTACATCTAGAGAAAAAAATAATAGTTGATCTTAGAACTGACTTTTACAAATGATTTTAGTAGCCCACGTTTTTAGGGCAGTACATGGCCGGGTCAGGGAGAAACTTATTTTCTGAATGTCTAATAGATATTTAAAGGCTGGTAATAGCACAGTGTAGCTCCAGTAATGTTATATAACTTAAAAAGTGTCTATTAAAAAAATGAGCGACTTTGCCACTTAAAAAAAAATAGAAGCCTGTGAGATTCCCACCATCTGGATGGAGTCTTTTTTCTTCCCAGATGAATTAGTTGTCAGGGGAGGAATTATTTTAGGCATCAAGTAACCCTTGATTGTGAGTGACAGACTAACACAAGAGCAGATGCAAGGTTACTGCTGCCTATCCATTATGCGGAAAGAAGACCCATGCATGTCCTACTTACTGTGCCTGCTCACTTGGGTTATTAAAAGAATAACTAGAGGTGGGTCTAACCCAGAAGATAGCTCATACCACTTGCAACAGATGTTCTTTCACAAGGGAGAAAGCAAACACTGGATACTTTCTGGGGATACAGGAGAAGGAGGGGTCTTCACCGCCTTACAGTAAGTCCCTAGTTCAGATTTTCATGGAAGCACAAAAATGACTGTTTCACTCGAACAACGATTAGGTTGATAAACTTTCTTAAGGTCTGACTTCTACAGAAATTAAGTCCTGGAGTAACACCCTTGCTTGTGATAGTCTCCTATGCATAGCAGCGCCTCAGTAAATCCAAATAAACTGGTGATGTTTTGAGTGCATATTAAGAAAAACAGTTTTCATCGCATCCTATTTGAGCTAAAGGAAAACACTTTATTTACATAAATAGGGGTATGTGTAAATCCTCTTGTCCTTGCAGGCGCTACAAGCCTTTTATCTACTTAAGTATTTAGCCTAAATATCTACAAGCCTAAGGCTTTTAATCTAGCCCAAGTATCTACTCAGCCCCTTTATATGTATAGGGGTATGTGATAGAAGCTATATCCTGATCTATAGTGAAAGAGACATTATTATAGTAGAATGGCATGAAAGGCTGTCTAAAATATTTTGTACCACTTATCTCCTTTCTCTATGAATTCAAAACTCAGATGTTCATCTAAATGAGCGAATGAACCAAGGTTCAAGGTTACCAAGGTTTCTGAATTTTATTAGAATATCTGGATTAGTCTCATATCTGAAGCAGTTTTTTGATGTTAGTGGGCCCAGAGTAAGCCTGAGCTAGTTTGAGTCTGAAAAATCAAAAGCAAAGTGGTGGGCTGTGAAACAGCAGGTCTGCAATCGATAAACGCTGCAAGCCACAGCCCTGCATTTTTCAAATCTGATATAAAGACAGCAGGTGGTCAAAATAAACAGATATATGAATATATGTGGGCCAAATACTGATGAGATCTGGTCATTTTCTCTTTAGAGAACGTGATGAAACACGAGAGGACTGTGGACAGTGCAAGCTGAAAATAAAGAAATAAAAAACAGTGCCATCTTGTGGTAAGTAGGATACTTTGGTGAGAGAAGATGAACTTTTTGTACATCTCCTCAGAGCTCCTGACGTTAGAGTAAAGCTATCCCGAACTTCAGGGGGTGCCATGTCCCCTTCACTGGATTGATTTCAGGAGCCTGTTAAGAGCTGCTATTAGAAAAAACCAGAAAGTTGCCGGAAAAAGTCCGGTTTCCACAACGAGAAACGAGCAGCAGCAGCACTGTTCAGTTTAGATGGACGTATTTGTGCCTGACCGCCCAGTCCATTGCCCTGTTTTCCACCACTGGTCGGGCTTCGAGTCTCCCATGTTGGGACCCCCAGGGGCTGGCATTGGTGCAGGCAACCGCGACGGCAGCTCAGGATGCCTTGCGTTGCCGTAGGGCAGTGGTACTTCTTTGGAAGACCCTTCTGACAAAACATGGTGCCTTTTTCAAGAGCAGGCTCTCTGAAACCACCCAGGCAAGAGCGTGCTGCCTGGAACAGGGCTCAGAGGTGCCGAACAAGAAGTTATCGGTGCCTTGCTCCAATACCTGATAATGCAGTATCACTAAAATAAAAGCTGCAGCTTTATCAGGTGCAGTGACTTTGGCAAAATGTTTCTGAGGCCTGACTAAGACTATTGAAATCAGCAGGATTTTCTGTCTTTGATCTAAAAGGAACAAGACTTCAACCTAGGGTACACGTACTTCTAGTGCTATCCAGCGTTTTCTGTCTTAGTCCATGTGTTTTTTCTTAAATCATGTGCCCTGTTTACCAGTGCAGTTGGTAGTAATAACATAATAAAAGCCTGATAATTATACTAGGAGCCATGGACTGTCTGGTACAGTATCTCTAAGTGCGATAAATACTCTGAAGTTACTCCATTAATTCGTTCCGTTTAATTGCTGTTGAGATAAGGAAAGAAGTTCTACAGTTTTTGTTACTAGAATTTTATTTCAAATGCCCAGAAGGAAAAAATCATCTGATTTCTTGAGATTTATCCGCTCTATTGAAAATTTAAAAATGTTGAGAAGGAGGATGTATTTTGTGGAACATTTTCAAAGGTTCTGGATAACTTTTCTTTGAATTTGTCAAAAGTAGCCTTCAGGTTAACATGTTTATGTGTATATTAATTCTTGGCTCCTAGCCAAAGATATTAGAAGAAAAGAATTTCACGTCTTTATCTAAAGTATGTTATTCATCTTAAGCAGTAAACATAACTATTTGCCATAAACGTAAGGCCTACGATATTTGGAACGCTGTCAAGAGGAAAGAAAAAGTACAGGTAACTTCTGGGCGAACTCTGAGTAACCTTATTGCCATTCAGACTCAGGTCTTGAGTGTATAAACACCGATTATACAGCATGACCGAAACAAAACTTTAATTTTTAAAACAGCACATGTTAGAAAGGGCTGTCTGTCTTTTTTAATGGATTAATCCCACTCTCCCCCATTACTACTGAAGAGCCTGGCAGCTCATGTATGTGTTATCTCTGAAAGTCATCTTCATGGTGTCTTAGATTCAGGCACCTGAGAAGTGAAGTATGCAAAATCAGGGTTCCTTTTAGAAAATGATGATCAAAACATTTATTGTCTTTGTTATTCTGCATACAAAGGCAAAGGTATACTTCTGTCTTTTTTTACTATAAGCTATGGAAAACGATAAGCAGTTCAAAGTCACTTAGGAAATAAGATGCTTGCGTATTTTTCTGCAGCTGGCTTTTGCAGATTGTAATTCTTTGATACTTAAACATGGACCATGGAAAGCAGCAGGCTGCAATTACACAGCACTGTAAAACATTGAACCCTACCACTTTGACACTTAGTCTATGATGGAAATATCAAACCTCACAAGCAGTCACACTGTGTTAAAATAAGGCCCTGAATTATCGGATTTGGCAAAGTGTGTTGAAGTTTACTAGCATCTGAACCGGCACTTCTTCACTTTTGATAACAGTGCTTGGATTAGCACAATAATAGCTGTTCAAGTGAGGGAAAGAAGGTACCTTTCTCCACACCAATCTAGCTCTTTTCTGGAAGAAGTACAGGGGCTATATATGCTCATAACCAAACCCAGACCAATGCCCACGAGCTGGCATGGGGATCTTGGGGTGGGTAAAACACGTAGTGCGGAAGAGGAACTGAGGAAAACGTGTTGAGCTATGATAGAGCCCACTAGCTACAGATCTTCATTCATGAGAGGTTTCCCAGGCTCATGGAAGTATGTCAGAAGGGTAAAGAGCAAATTGGCTAGTTTAAGTTGGATTTCTGAGCAAGATAGTATTGTACTATTTGAAGGATGCAATAACTGGTGCAATAATCCATTGGATAAAAACGTCCTTGTGCACTTTTAAAAGTGGGCCCTACTTCCTAGATGGTGCAATGTTGATATATAGTATTTCCAGCAAAAATGGTTCATACCTTAAGCTGTCCCTCCCTTTGGCTCTCTAATGTATGTTGAATATGTCTTGTGCCATTCAGCCATTAAAAAATTACCATGGGAGTCTACTGTAGGGTAAATAATTTTGATTATTCCAATCCAACACTTTTTTTTTTTGTTAGAAATACAGTGGTATTTCCCAAGCGGCAAAACTAAGCCGTATTTTTTCCTAAGTACTTCCCCAACAGTTGACGTAATGAGATGCTTTCCTGTTCATTGATAGTAATAAAGTTATACACTGAGACTTTCAGCTTAGCTGAAAGAGCATTGGGCTGCTGCTATTTTAAAACAGCAGAAATGAATCATTATTTCATTATTTCCGGTCTTCGATTTGAAAATATATCCCAGGCCTAAAACACAACAGAAGAATTTATTCCAGACCTTGACAGGTATTTATTCACTGACACTAAGAAATAATTGATCATACCATCACTGGAGGAACTGATGCTAGACTGTCATTATAGCAGGTATGGGTATGAATATCTTATCAATGCACATAAAGCAGAGATTAAAAAAGCATTTTAGTCATATTTGGTCATAATTGTCCAGTAGGTGGTGTTATGAGTCATAAGAAACGGATGTTTCTCAAGAAAACTGAAGTGACCTGAATGTTGCAAGATATTCTGGGCTTTGGGGGAAAAGAAGGAAGATGGGTTAGTTCAGTTTTAAAATGTAAAATTGGTTCTCTAATAGTCAGAATGTGCTTATGACAGAATGTGCCCAATTAATAAAACAGCTAGAGTGAGCCATACACTAAAACAAATCCCTAGTCTGTGATTTGCTTGTCTGGTAGGACTGAGGATCTACCACAAATCTATGTACAGGCCGTGAACTGGACATTTGTCACCTCTGGACAACTTAGCCTGGTTTTTATTCCTGAAAATTGAAAATGAACTTGAACGAAATATTTAAAGTCAGGATTGTTCAAACCTAAGACTTTGATCTAATAATTTCTCTTGAAAGAAGTGCCACCTTCTGTAGATATAGTACAATATCACTAGGCACAACTGAATTTTTGCCTTCTTAAGATACCAGGATATAGGCAGAGCGGTGAGATACATGGGAAGAGAAAGGACAAATGGGCTCCCACTGCAAGTGAGAAGTGCTCTAACCTACTTTGGGAAGCCAATACCCCGTAGGGCTCTGTCCTGATGGCTACAGTTGCCAGATCACATCACACTTTGGTCTCAACTCCATTTTATAGCGGTAACAGCCATTCACCAGGTCATTGCAGAAGCAGATTTGCATTTCACTGCTGCATCAAATAAGTGCAAAGAGGCTGAAGATCAGTAGCAAAGCCTGTGGGACAGCCATTCTCATGGTAACAGCAGTGCCTTTTTCATGCAGATATTAAGCATTTGAGCTTAAGTGAGTGGAAGACTTGGGTTCGAATTCCTCCTCTCTATGAGGGATGCCCCAACCTCACAGAGAGGTTTATTCTTTGCTCTCTTTACTCTCAGACCTTTATTCTGTGCTCTCTTTTCCAGCTAACACTGTTTAGTTCTGGAGAAAAGACCCCAAGAATTGCTAGGCCAGGAAAAGTGCATTTAGGAGGTGGCTTACCTTGGTAAGCAGACAGAAAAGGTGACGTTTGAATCCCATTTCTTCCTTTATTTGTATATTTTACGTTAACCGGGCATTGTGCAAAATACACTGGCCATGGTGGGGTGTAGGCCAGAATCCAAATCTCTGCCCTCTAGATGAGTTCCTAAATGATTCTCCAACAACAGGAGACACAACTCCTCTCCCTGTGAATTTTGAACTCTCTTCTGAATGATAGCAGAGCTTCACCCCTTAGTCTTGGTAGCTCCAGCGTGCTACCTGGAAGTGGGAGATGTGGGGCTGATCCCTCCTGGGAGCAGACAAAGCTGAAGCTAGGCATCCTGCATCCAGGTGTGTGTCCTAATCCCAGATGTGTGAGGAGGCATATCTCTTTCTTCTTTCTAAAAGGCTGAGTAATGCTGTGTGTGTTTGTTTGTTTGCTTTGCCACAAAGAACTGTGGGATCCAGTTATCCAGAATTCCCTGATCTTTGTTCAGTTCTGAAACCCAGGAAAGGTCAGGTTTTCTGCAAGGGGATTTTGTAGCTGCTGCTGCTGGGCTGAACTTAGCAATAGATACTCTTTAGAAAGTCATGTTGACTTATAAAGCCATGTCGTAGCACGAGGAGAGCAAGGCCTGTTCTTCAGGCCCACCAGTTAATTATAGTGGAAATATTACACTAATAAGATTTAAACAGTGGCTATTTTTTGAGTGTAAGACTATAGCGCAAAGAGCACAAAAACACGTGAGATGTATGGCAGAAGTTTTTGAGCTTTCAGGTGCTGTTGCTGCATGTCTGTTATTATAGACACGTAGCAGGATACACAATAGATACATAACCACATGCTTCCAGTACCTGCGTGTTGCAAAACTGGAAGTAAGGTAGAAATTACTAGTAAGAAAAGTAAACAAAAAGATGACCTTTTATGTAGGTAAGGAGTTCAGAGTTACACAGTTGTCGCTCCTTAATTGCTTTAGCTGGAACACAAGTTGCCCATCACTGTGCTTTCTTTAGCCATGGCCAAAATCACATCGCTAACCTCCTACTCAATGAAAGAGGAATTCCAATAAATTAGTTGGGAATAGGAAGAAATTAAATTTACTAAAAACAAAATCATTGATTAAATAGCTATTCATCACATAAACTTTTAATTGTAAGGTTTATCTGCAGTTTGCCTTTCACCACCAGTTACAGATTTGATGGTTTATGATAGTTATCTTGTTTATTACTGATATCCCAGGTGAGTAATATGTGACACGGAGAATTCCAGGAGTATAATAAAGAGAAACTGTGTGAGCAACTGTTTATTGGGGATTAATGAGTGCAGGGTCAATAATGATTATAAGGGAGTGTATCAAAAGTGTTGAAAATGGTCATGCAGAGTGAGACAATGACACTCAATTAAAAGCAAAAATTTGATCACTTGTAAATGTCTACACTTCTAGCTCAACTTAGCATGCCTTTTAACCCCTTTCTCTGCACGGTGCATGTGTTTAATGTTTTGTAAAATCGGTAGAAACCCAGTGCAATAGAATTGCCATTTCTTCCATTTTGCCTGAAATGCCTCAATTAGTAGCTAGCAAAAAGCTTCCAAACGCTCTATAGTAACAATTCAAACAGTACAGGTAGCGAAGCTTTCAAAGAAGGTGAATCTGGTTTGGCTTTACCAGCATTGCATTGCTTAGGTAAAAAAATATGTTATGAGGAATACTGCTTAACATGAGGGAAGTAGAAATCCATCTTGTTACACACACGCCTATCTAGCTAAAAGGAAAAGCCTCAATTTGGAAAAAGTCTTCTGAAGAAAAGCAACATTTATCTGACAAACCCAGAAATGGGAGGCAAAATGTAATTCCAACAGGACTCTCAGACTCCTCTTATACTTATGCGTTCAGCAGCTCAACAAAATGCTGTATATCTTTGGCAGATTATGGATTGGGATTATGGATTGCACCTGTGAACGTCTACACTGATTAGTTGCTGTGACTGGGCCTTTGCGCTATGGTCAGGGATGGCAGAAAGCCAGCACGGAATTTCCTTGTCCTCCTTCCATCAGGCTGTCTAGCTTGAGTCCTGAATAAACAAGTCAGGAGTTTTATACTTCCAGTACCTTAAACAAAATATCTCAAGTCTTGAACTAGGTGATGACAGTCGGACCAAAGCAACAGTGATTTTGGCAATGCAGCCCATTATTTAAGGAAAGTAAAACCCCTTAAATCTGTATTCGGCCTAATCTGTGCTTTCTTTTTTTTTTAAAGGGACAAAAGTTGTTCCTTTTCTTCTTCTGTAAATTCTCAGATAATTCTGTTGAATTAGGCAGCGTTGATTACACATGCACAATGTTTATATAATGAAATTGAGATTTTTGTAAGAGTTTAAATCACAAGGGATCATTAATGGACTGGCTGCTTCTTTCCATAAAGGCTCCTTTGGAAATCCTAGTTAAGAATATTATTCCCAATAGTTTGCAAAGACATGTTTCTTCATAGACAAGTTTTCTTTAAAAAGATAAACTAAAAGGATATGTGAAAAAGAAAATCGTGATCAAAAACATTTGCCGCAGGATGTTTTAGAAGAGCGTTTGAAAGGAAACGAGAAACTGGCACTTGAGACGCGATGTTCATCCATAGTTGGGATTGCTGTTCACGTTGGATGTGTGGATGATGGGGGAATATTTGTTTCCACTCTCCAGCAGCCATACTTTCAATTTCAGAAGTAATCAGGGTTTTTGAAGAGATTCAGGGTGAATATACACAAAAGTATATTTTGAATAAATGAGGAACTGATGTCTTGGGGTAACACTGAAGTGGAGCGCCAGTATAGCACAGTTTGTGGAACGAGCTCAGAAATGTTCACATTTCTTTCTGCAATTGTTTCATTCTCTTTTGCTCTAGGCACCTTTCTCTGCAATCTAAACAAAACTACCAAGGATTAGGTTGAATCAACTAGCTGCTAATATTTTAATCTTTTTGCAGTTCACTGACCATAGCTGAACTAAGCGCTGGTCAAGTGCCATGTCACTAGTTCAATGGAATTCAGACTTTGGCACTCTGAAAAAGGCAACAGATGTGCTTTAATGATTATCTAATAACTTCTATTTTTTTTTTCAGTTTGCTGTGCTAATGAAATCCAATCTCATTGACCCGGCAGACATAACTATAACAGTGAGAACATTAATGGCAAGACAAAGGACCTGAACAATACCACACTTTGGCGAGAGTCCAGAAATCAAAGCCCTGCAGAGTGTATTGGGAGCAACAGACAGGTTGACCTCCATTCTATAAGCAGTTAAAAAAAATTAGCAGTACAATATGCGAATTAATGGCAGGAATATGAACGTTTCACGCCTTCAAGTAAACACACTGAAACATCATGGCTTTTCTTGGGACTAGGAAAAACCAGAGTAAAATTTCCATTAGAAATCAGTGATAATTCTGGATGGAATCCAAAATGTGAAATTTACTCCTTGATCATTTGAATAAGGTCAGTAGAGTTGTATCAAGGATGAATTCAGTTCGTGATAGTTGATCTTATAAATAGACACCGGTAGGCATCAGTGCACAGAGCATAGTTTAAAAGTATTGACTTTTTTTTTCACTTTCTGTTCAATGAGAAGACGGTCAGATCATGTATCGACCAGTCTAGAAAAGAGATTAATGAAATGACACTTAGCTTTAATTTTCAGTAAAACTCTGACTACTGTTTAAGATGTAAAACGAAGGCTTTCATAATCAAGCGGGCTTCAAATTTTTCATCGTCTCCCAAATGCAGCTGGATGAGATGGCAGGTGGCTTCACTGCTCATTACCAGTCTCACTGTGAAGACAGCTGCTCAGATGCACGGACTGGGAGCAAGGGCTGAACTCCCGTTGGTTTCCTCACGGATTTCAGTGGGAATAAGGTAGCATTTGCCTGTGTGGGCCTGGTGCAAACCTTTTAAATGCCAGAATTTATCTGGAAATCTTTGCAGTATCACACGTATATGCTGTTAGAAAATGCTTCAGACTTGTCCCTTAGCCCACGCTATCACTGTATGCTTCTGTGAGAAGCTTAAAGAGAGTTTTAAAAGTGAAAAGACAAGCAGCTCTCTAAATGCTAACTTTCACTCATCTGCCATAAGGCAGGATATTTGTGGTGTTTTCTTT
This sequence comes from Struthio camelus, assembly GCF_040807025.1. Taxonomy (NCBI): domain Eukaryota; kingdom Metazoa; phylum Chordata; class Aves; order Struthioniformes; family Struthionidae; genus Struthio; species Struthio camelus. The sequence goes on from NC_090946.1 coordinate 32,803,610, forward strand.
TCTGCCTCGCACTGTTGTCCTAAACTGCTGTGCAGTTGATCTGTTCCCTCAGCGCTGCCTGACATAGTTTAGTAATGATAGTGCACTTATATGATTATATAGCTAAACAGAATTGTGAATTGTGATTTCTTCAGTCCTGCATGGCTGAAGTGACTTAATCATGATGGACTGTTTAGCGTTTTGGCATTCTCAGCAACAACCTGAGAATCAAATGAAGGCAGTTATACTGCCCTAAAGTTTGGAGGCGCTATCCGAATCAGAAAAGACTTCAAGCCTGCTGATCCTCAGGGCCTGTGCTCTGTGTTCATACTTGCATGGAAGGTCATTTTCCTAGTGATTCCTCCTTCCTGGCTGTATTTCTTTTGCCTTATCCAGGTTGAATTTGATCCACCTACCTGTGTGTGGAAACTACTCTTATGCAGGCATTACGATACCCTATTTATATCACTGGTGACATTAATGGCAAATGGGATACATTAGTAAGTGTCACTAGTGACTTGTCAGATGCTCAGGCCATGACTTCTCTCTATCTCTCCAAATGACAGCAAGTAAATATTTTGAGGTAGAGGACTTAGATAGAAGTCTTTGATCTTCTTGTGTGCCCTCCTGAAGCTCCTAGACTTTAGCAGGGAAGAGCAGGCATCAGTCATGGTAATCTACAGCTGTCAGACGAAGCCATGTCACCTATAATTGGCAGAACCCTTCTTCTCTGAGTGTTGAAATTTGATAAGAAGCTGAAAATCATCATTCTGTCTTCTGCAGGCTTCAAGCCTGTGAAAGGTGAATTAAACTTACTAACATCTCTGAGCCTTTTTCCCGACTGTTGGCTGTCAAAGGCGACTGACCGAAAGATCAGAGATGACCTGATTGACCGGAGGTAGGTTGTTGTTTTAGTTTTAGCTTCTGTGAATTCTATGTGCTTTTGGAGTCACTAGAGATAAGAGGAGGAAAATGCACAGGAGGGAAATGACCTACCTTGTTGGACATAACAGTTGCTTCAGCAGGAAGTTTTGCTGATGTGAAGTCAGCAACCTTTAACCCCGTTCAGCAAGGCTTCTGCCCATGGCATTTAATGGAAATTCTGTCGCAAACCAGTTGGGAAACCTCAGGGATGGCTTCTGCAAATGAAGCTGTATGCTCCTCTTTCTGTATTTGCAAGCGACAAATCCAGCTTCCCAGGTACTCTATAATCCTCAGTGGATGAGGGACTGTTGGGGGAAAGTCTCTAACACAATGGCTGGTGAGTGCAACCCCCCATTATAAGCCCCAAATAATTCTGCTGACCAAGGATGAATCAAGCTGCAGGTACAGCTCCAGGCCAGGACTGGGGAGGCCCAGTTGCGATCTCGGTCTTGCGAGTGGCCTGCAGCAGAGGTACACTTTGGCAAATCAATTCGACTCTGACAGCATCCATTCCTCAAGCTGTGAAATGAGACTGCTTCCATCCTCTGTAAAGCTCCTTGTTGAACTTAGTTTAGACAAAGCTCTTAATGGGGCATTATTCAGAATTTGTATCAAAATACGTATGAACAGAACATGCCCCTCTTCTTTAATTAGCTCCACGCTCTCTGTGTGATGTTACCAGCTTCCTGGTTTAAGCTTCTTGCATCCGTCAGCAGTGGGCAGGCAGCTCCAAACATTAGAGCAGACACTAGAGCTTTTAAATTTCACTGCATTCTGCAGACTAAATTTATTTAGTTTGCCTAAACTGGCATAGCTATACAGCAATAAAATGTCCTTTGCTCTAAATTGGATCCTTGAAGGTATCATTGGCTCTTGGTGCATTTGGTTTGTTTTAACAAATTCTCTTCATGTTTTTCTGTCAATTTCTATTTTTTTTGTCAAATTCTAGTTTCCCGTCTCTCCATCTCTGTGGCTTTGAAGCTTATCCCCGATAAAAGGCAGCACTTATGTCAAAATACACTAATGTCATTTTGACACACAAGCGCACAGCCTGGAAGCCATTTCGCTTGGCAGAATTATCTCCTTTGGCAGCCTTGCCACAGCTGAGGTAAGCTGCTGGTCACTCATGTGTATTTGTCCCGTCCTTTTTGTCCGAGGTAAGCCCTTGGGACTTTCATCAGCTTACCCAAAATAAACCAATGCAAATACCTCTGGAAAAACTTGCTAGTCTGAGACTGTTTTCCGGGAAAGAGCTTCTTGTCAGTTTGGGGACCTTAACTCAGGGCAATCCCGGGAAGTGAGCAATAATGCCAGACATGACATTGGCTCCTTTCCTTCCTTTTCCTCTGCTAAAGAAACATATCTTTCACTGAATGAAGGCAGCAAAGTCTGGATTACTACACAGATCATCTACCTGATTTTCCTTAATAACACTGCTGCACTCCTTACTGCAGGTCATCGTTTCACTAATCACTCTAGAGCTGAAACTTGTATTGATACGAGCTCTCTATCTTCAGGAGAAGAACCACCACAAGGAAATCTTGTGACTTACGTACTGGGCTTTGGGTCTGGGCCTTCCCTTCCAGATCTGACTGGAGGGGCCAAAAACGTTAGCACAGTTACTTATCAGCTGGAGATCCTGCGATCCCAGTCCTATGGCTCAATGTAAGTGCTCTAATTTTTTTCAGCACAAATCAACCACCATCTTCAAGAAGAGCCCTGGCTTGCATGTTTCTTCCCCTTGCACTGTTTTAGGGAATAGAGCTGACAACAGCTCAGCATTTATATGCACCTAGGAAGGGACAGCATCTGTTTTTCAAAGCAAGCATGTGCTTACATCCTGTATTTCAGGCCATTTTGGTCTTTGTCTTCTGTGCCTAGATTTGACATAGATTTCGCAAGTGACCTTAGATAATGATGTACAGCACGTGCTGTTGAAAAACTTGCCATATATGCTGCTGTGTATTAACCCCTGTGGAATGAAAATAATGCTTGCTTTCTTCTACCACTGTCTGTGTTGTCCATTTGCACAGTAGCTGTCTGGGGTGAGAAGGATGTGCAGTGCCACCCTGCCCAGCAGGAGCCCGCTCCTGGTGCTGCCCTGCACTTCCTTGAGCCCCGGCTAGGCACTGTGATCTGATTTTTCTCATGAGGTTATAAAACTTGGATTTCTCATTATCTGGTGCCTGACTTGAGATACTGAGTCCTGTGGGAAAGCAAAGCACTGACAGACATAACTAAAGATAGCTGGCATTTTACTTTAAAATGTAGGTGCTACATAGTATTACTACTCTAAGAAAATCAGATCTTAAGGGTCTTAAACTAAGTACGAGTGACTCAGACTAGTACAGTGACTATTATTGATATCGGCCTTTCTGTCTCAGTCCTAAGCTGTAAACGGTAATATAGCACCACTTCTTCACCTCACAAAGATGTCGTGAATATGCATGTTTTCGTCTTTGTGTCGCACATAGCTACTGTAGTGACAAGCACTACAAAAATGCATGAAGAAATTAATAATTTGGTCTTTATATCACCTTTTGAACAGTGTACAGTAAGGCCTCAGTGAATATTGCTAGGAAAACCTACTACAGAGTTTGTTTTAAAGTGGGACAATCTTTTGGCATATTGAATAAAGTGAATATAGGGGAAAGTGGAGTTGTGTAACTAAATAAAAACGAAGGAAGAATATTTCTGTCTAAAGCTTTCAGATCACAAGTAAGAGTAAGAAATGTGTGGAGTTCCCAGATGCTCCAAATACAAAATATTTACTGAGAATGCTAGAGGTAGTGTGTTTTAACCTGCTTGATATCACGGTCATGAATGGTTCATAATAAGATACTACTTTCTACTAGCACTGAAGTTTAATTCCTGTTTTGAATTCAATATGAATTGCAGACTCGATATGAAGGACCTTAATCTAGTCAGTCTTCCTTGTTGAGTCTACATCAAGATAAGAGGAATACACAAAAGGGCAAAGCAACTAGAAATAAATCCTGATTCTGTTATAGTAAATAGAAAAGTTGCTGGTAACTTAACAATTAGGGTCAGAATTCATTTATATTGTATAGTCACAGTGTATTATGTGCCAAGGTTACACATTTTAATATTCTTGTTAAATAATGACAACCCACACGTTAGATCCTCTTCACATGAAGATGCTGAGAAAGCCACGAAAATGAAATCAAGGCTTAAAAACACCACTGAAAAGCCTTCTATTGAAATATAAAAATATGTTCACAATTACTAATAACTAGCAGTGTGACAAAGTGTCACATTACTCAGATTGCATTAACTCAAAGCCAGTAAGAGAACAAATCTCTCACAGCTTCACACAGTTGTGGTGGAGTTCTTCATAAAACGTCTCCTTTCTGTTTGCATTGAGATCACTTTATTCAGTGATTCTTGATGTTTCATGCATCATTACAAACATCTCAGGAGGGAAGAAGGTCGATCCTTGTCTCTCTCAGAGCTGAAAGCAATTGATTGAAATAAGAAAACAGATGCAATATCTTAATACGGCACTGTTATTACGGCAAATTTATTTTAAAATATGACTTAGAGGCCTCACAAAGGCCTCATCATGCTCTCAATGTGCCCTGTGCCTGGCTGTCTGCCTTGTCTTCATCTGCATCAAATCATGTGTGACGTTTTACTAGAGAAACTTTAGGGCAGTGAATCAGCACATCTGCAATATAGAGCAGAAACAAAATCTTTCCCACATATTCTGAGAAGTGTTTGCACACTAGAAATCATTTAAGTCTTTTTTCTAATTTTAATTGCTAACACAATTTCGGAAAATAGGACTGTGTGTTAATAGATATGGGTGGTAGATATGTATTTATACTTACCGCTGGCAAAATAATCAGAAACAGAGATTATAACCTTATTGGCACATTCACAAACAACAAGGTCTGTAAGGTTTTTTTTTTTCTTTTAAACACTTTATAATGCAACACAATCAATAATGTGTGCCACTATCTTTTGGAAATATACTGTGAGGAGGACTGTTAAGAATAAGAATACTGGGTCTACTGTAATGCATCCCCAGACTTGTTAGTTTTGACTCAGGAAGTTAGGTATCTTCCAGTAACTCAGAAAATAGTATGAAAATATGTAAGGGTTATAAAACTGGAAAGTTCAGCAAGTTTAACCTTAGTCTTGAATCTAGATAAAAGTGCAACCAATGATACTAGACGAAAACATGAAGATTATATTAGAGGTTTGTCTGAGGCAATTGTACGATGTTTTCGACATTTGAGTGACACATACATTAAACTTTTCATTTGAAAATGCTCATCTTCGGATGAGTCCACAACTCATCTCAAGAGTTTAAATACTCAGCACTGGAATGTTTTAAAATAAGGGAGAGAGCATGAGATTTTTTACAACTTCTTTAGGTTATCTTCAGTAAAACTGGTTGCAAAGAAGAGGAATGCAAAGTTTTAACTGGAATTCTGGGGCTGGGGGAGCTATGTTTCTAACAAAACAGGAATGTCTAGACACTGCTAATTTTTCCAAAGAAACAAAGATAAAAAGCATTTTCAATAATTCCCAATAAACCTTTTATGTTGGATTTCTTCAATTAATGCCTCGTCTTCTAGGTTACATTTGTAATTGACATGAAAAGGCTAGTGCCTTTATTTTTAGTGGAGTATTACAGAAGTCCACCTTTCATTGCAATATCTGGGACAACTTTGAAGATCTCACCCATACAAAGTGAGAATGAGAGTGTCAAAACCAAGTTTCCTGAGTTGCAGAGGATTTTGAATTCCAGACATGTCCACTTTGCAGAATTTTTGGCTTTACCTTACCACTGTGTATCACTGGGCCTGGCTCTGTTATTGATAAGATATGAGTAAACTAAAGCCAATAAAGACAATTGACTGCTTGCTTTGCAAAAATGAGCTCATGCTATGTAGAGGTACTGAATTTATGTGAACAAAGTGGGCTATGGAAACTAAATCCTGGTGTTGCTGAGAAGGTGTTTTAGCCCACCAGAAGGCAAAAGGCTGGAGTGAGGGGATATAGCAGGATGCTACATCCATCGCATGAAGCCTCATGGCTGAGCGGGCTCTTGCTGGGGAGCTTGCATAAAGTGCCACAGGCTGGTTAAAACAGAGTGTGGGGAGGTCTCTGCCTTAAACCATGTCAGTTGTTACAACAGCTGGCTGCAGTCAACAGCAATCGTGGTGGACAGCAGCAGTTGGGGGCTTTGCTTGTTGTCGGGCCACCAGGGACCCCTACTATAACCTGTCATCACTCATCTAATGAGCTTGAAACAAGAGCAAAGGCTCCTCGGTGGTGCTTGGCTATCTTTAGACCGGGCGGCACGAACCCGCCGCAGGGGTGTGTGGCAGCCCCAGTTGGAGCTGAGCGCAGGGATGCCGATGACAGGCTGTCGGGATCAATTCGCACGCTTAATCCTGGGCTCAAGTGGGCAAGCACCGCACATTCCCCGGGTAAACGCACACGTGGGCTGCTTCTAGTTTAAGTTTTAAAAGTACTTGTAAGTCTTTGAAGCTGTGGTAGTCGAACCAACTTAAAATATCCAACATCTTGATTTTAGAAGCCTGTCTCTTGTGTGGATGTTTTCCTTCTAAATTGTTTTGTTACGTGCTCATTTTTGGTGAGATAAAATCCAAGACTAAACAAAGAGTGTTTAGAAATGCCATGGGTTAACTTTAGTTATGCATGTGATCATCTGAGAATAAACACTTTACGGTATCAGCAAATACATACTGATTTAAGAGTAGAAAGTCTTGAGCAATACAAAACACTAAACAACATCCACATCTTTATCTCCAGTTGTAGGCTCCGAATGTATCAGCTAGCCTTTTGCTGCTGGATGTTTTTGTCACCCAGCGGCTGTGGTTGGGTAGTCGGCACAGCTGTTTTGATCTGTGCCTCTGGCTCGCTGCTCGGCCCGCTGCTGGGGAGCCTGGCTGAGACGCCTGGCTTCAGGGCAGCCTGGGGATTTCACAAACAGGCCTCCAGCATTTCGCTGGGATCCCACAGCCACAGCAAGCTAAAGGCTTTTTGGGTATGTTTTTTAGAGAAGGAAAAGGACAATAATTTTCAAGGGCAGGAATTACATCTGTAAGTTCCTCCACTCAGAGGGTTTCCTAATTCATAAGCAATTCAGCTGGGGAATGCTCTGGGATCTGCACAGCCCTGGTTTATGGGGGCTGGCAAAAGGAGGAAAAAATCATCGGAAACTTTTTAACCTCTGTATCAGGTAGGCAGCAAGAGTTCTGCCGGCTCTTTAGGCCAGCCTGGCGCAGATCTGGTTTCCGTGCCAACTAACGAGCCTTCTTCATTAATTCTGGACAGCTGGCTGCAAATTCCAATTAAGGCCCCCATCCTTACAGACGTGTGTGCGTGTGCATAGACACGTGGACGCGCAGCTCGCATGCTCACGGTTAGCTGCAAGGGTATGTGCGTGGAGGGTCAGTCTCCGTTCTGGAGGCAACAGCATACTCCCAGGAGGTGCGGGCTCTGCTGAGGACAGCCCCTGCCAGGAAGTCCGTCCCCACAGGGTCCGGCGCAACCCTACCTCAGGCTGGCCAAGCCAGCCAGGGCTGAGGCAGGGAAAACATTTTCCTTGGCAGAAGACAATGTCGTTAGCTTTGTAAGCGCTGTGTTCGCTTACCCATTCCCAAAAAACCCAAGGAATACAGCAGTAAAAGCAGCAGGGGGAAAATAACTGTGTATCATTCATATCTAAGTATATTTAGCTTCAGGCTCTCGCTGAACCTCAGCATGAGTTATTACCCGCTGAATCAAGCCTTAGGCTAGTTTAATTATAGGAACAACTTATTAAAAGGGAAGGAAATGAATAAGAAAATTAAGACAGTATTCCTGGAGTACCATCTGTGTGAGTATCTGGAGCTCATTAGAGGCTGCAGATCTTACAATTAGCTGTCTTAAATGTCTCACCCCTATGTATCTAGGAATAATCTTTAACCCATAAGATGTTCGTTAGGTTTTATTTTTCAGAATCAGGATCCCAAATCTGCAAGCGCTGATTTGGTATCTAATAAAAGTAAAACTGAGTTGCATTTGAAACCGATTTGTGCATCAGTTTCTGGACTAGACAAAAAACATGCTTGGCTTCACAGAGAAGTTCAGGATGAGAATTTTGAAGTAGGAGATCCTGCCAACACGTCATGGATCTTCATGAACCATGACGGTTCATGGGGTTAGGGGAGGGGGAGTCTTCCTCCATAATAGTAAATGAAAGGTGGCTCAAGCACTGAACTCAGACTTGGCTCATGGTGCCAGAAAACCCCAAAGTTTAGGTGCATTCCTGACAAGAGGAAAGATCTGGGCCAGTATTATGCAATTAGCTCCAAAATTTAGATTTATATTCTTGCTCTTTCTAGGATGTTGACAAACGTTTGAGTCCCTGGTTTTGTTTCGGGCCTACCTCATTCTCCTTTGGAAAATGATGTGGCCATGGTGGCACGGTAGCAGAGAGTGGGAACACTGCAGTTGTGCCTTCTTTTTCCTTTGCTTTATTTAAGGAGTAGGGTTAAGATCTCCAAAAGTTTAACCCATGGGTTAGACTACTGAATTTTTAAGCAAATGAATTTTTAATTTTTTTCACTGAGTACATGAAAGGCGCTAGACACCAAGCTCTTTTGAAAAATAAGCCATTACATGAATCTTAACTTTATCTTGTTTTTAAGACACTGGTATATTAATGTGAAACCAGGGAAAACTTGGGCAAGGGAAGGCAGCTAAGCATGCAGTCTCGCCAGCCTCCTACGGCTGAGTAATGGTTACGTACGGCGCAGGAGTCACTCGCCTTGCCACGTACCTATACTAACTCCATGAGTGCGCTTCGTCGACGGGCACCTTTGGAGCAGCCTGCGGACGGGGGCCCTGGCTCTGGCCTCGAGGTGGCCTGCCGGAGGGCTAGAGGTTGCTGCTCCATTCCTGCTGCCCATGAGGCTGGCAGTTCATGCTCACAAAACAGAAAGCAGGCACGTTGCAGCCCCCGAGCAACCTCAGGCCTGCCGCCCTGCTCAGCAGCCGTGCGCGTACTTAGACCATTCGGAGGACAGTTGCAGAACCCTGACCAGTACCACTGTTTTTTCCAACCATTCCTTCTCTACTCTAGCATCAGTTTTTTCCTCATGATCTGTTTACTAGAGGGGCTATAACAACGCCTGCAAAGTGAAACCCTGCTGTTTCCGAATGTATCGTGACTTCTGCTGTGCCGTCATTGCTTAGCTGCAAATCAAGCTGTCTGACTTCCCGATGGCGCCCTGCAGCTCACGGACATCAGAACAGGAAGCATGGTGTCCTGTGGCTTCCTTTGCCTCGGCTGGTGCCACGAAACAGAGGGCAAGGCCATCACCTAAGGGAAATTTGGGGTACTGCTGCTGGGCTGAATCTCTGTATGCCAAACTCAAGCTTTCTGTAGCCAAAGTCCTGCTGCCTTGGGGAGCTGCTGTTTCCTACACGGGTGAGGTGGAGGCAGCTTTGACTGACTGGCATCTGAAACCAAGATCACCTACAAGGACAACACCATCCTCCCGGCCCAGCAGGTACTTTCTGCCTCACCTTGGTCCCTCCAGCTAGTGCCACTGAAACTGCAGAGGTGCGATGTTAGCGTTTAAACCACAAGGACCACGAGAGGGTCACAGGCACGGGTAAGTCCGGCACGACTCCGCGTGTGTAGGCAAAAGAGCATCAGGAGAGAGAGAAGCCTTTCTGTCTTCACCAAGCTCACCCTGCTATTCCCATGAGAAGCGTCCACTCGACTTGCCCAGGCTAACCGCGGCAGAGGGGGACGCGCCTGCCTTTCAGACCCTTTGCACACGCGTGCACGCACAGCTGCCACCTTCAGGGTACGAACGCCCCCGCGTACGGGCACAGAGTCCTGAGCGAGGGCTCCAGCCTCATCAGAGTTCTCCACTCCTGGCCCTCACGTGGGCCGATTCACGCCACCTGATGGCTTGGCCATCGGCGCTTTCTGCCGTGAGGAACTAGAGATGTCAAGGTGAAGCGTTACAGCGAGCAGGACGGGTTGAACTGCGGCTGGCCGGGCGCTGCTGGGTTCAGCCAGGAGTGACCACAGCCCGCGGCCAGGCAGCCCTGGCGTGCGGCAAGGAGGTCACCTCCACCGCACCTGTGCACCCAGGCCAGCTTTCACGCCACCTGAGCAACCTACGGGTCTCTGACACATGTAGAAAATGTAAAGGCTGCCATCTGGTGACAGGAATAAGAATCTGGCTACCAGAAATAACGCTACTGGGAATGGCTGCGACCGTGCTGATAAGTTTTTCCGCAGGGAGTAATTGTAGTGTGGGCAGCGATGTCTATGCTGCACCCATCTTCTGCGCAGGACTGACAGAACAAGTTCTAGAGAAGCATTTTGATAGAGACACACTGAGAATTAAATAAAACAAGTTTTGCAATGGCAGGAAAAATTGTTGCCACAATAACAGTTTTTTTAGAAAGCAAATCTTCTCCTTTTCTATCTCTTCTTCCTCTGTGTTCATGAATGGCTCTTAGAGAAAGACAATTTTTCTCTCATTAAAAATGCCATCATTTCAAAACTGACTCCCACTTTAGCTAGGACCAAAACAAAAAAATCAGCAAGTGTTCTCATTGGAAATGTAGAAACAATTTATCTGAACCTTTTCATTTGAAACAAAACAAAGCTTATTGTTTCAAACCAGCACTTCAACATAAATTTTCATTTTAGCTCAGTATCCTAAACCGAAAAAGCAAGCAATGTAAAAGTGACACAAAAAACTCCTCTCCCTTTGAAATATTAATTTGAAATCAAAATATTTCTTTCTTGTTAGAAAATTAACATTTGCCATCAAGAAAATAGGATTTTCACTTGGAAAAAAGTGCAACACTTTTTAGAAAAAAGATCTTCTGAGCATAAAACTTATATTTATTACAGTGGAGCTTGTTACAATCCACAGAAGTTGTTTTCCCTTTTGGATTCAACAGTTCTTTTCTCCCAAATCCCCTTTTTTGCAATACAGGTGCAACTCAGGACCTGATTTCATCCACCATGACTCATAAGCAATTGGGGCTGGGCACATGCAAGGAATACACTGGGATTTTCAGGGAACTCAATCAGGAAGGGATCAGAGATTTTAAAGATACAATGCAATATGAATAATTTTATGTTTGTGTGCCTGTGTTTGGCCCAGATTTTAAATGCATTGTGTATAAATGCATTTGTGTATAAACACACTAATATATGCACCCAAATTGCATGCAGAAATTAGCGTTATAGGTAAACAAGCCAATCTTCCATGAGTACGCAAAGGATGCTTTGCAGGTACCTGTGACACAATTTTGCATCCAAGTTAAAAATAATGAAGCATGTGTCTGCCGTTTATTGTATCATCTGCTAAAACACATATATATGGCATTTTCACATTCTAGTTGTAGGGACGCTTCTCTTTATACCGGAGAATAGAAAATCAAGCGGATACAGTCATGGATACAACATATCCCTTATTAGCGTTTATGACTATTTCAGTGCTACACAAATAGTGTAGCAGGGCAGAGCTGGTCACAGTGTGACCAACTACAAAGTTCATATTTGTGTTTTGGGCTTAGAACCAGCTCTCTGAATAACATGCCCTGCAAAACCACATCCTGATACTTGCAATTGAGTGTGTATGAAAACAACCCTCTTTCTCATTTGATCATGAAAGATTTTGTAGTTTCATGGTTAGTTTTGGCTGCAAGGTTGAATGGAGGATTCATTCCAACTTTGGTCCTCGAAACCAGAACCTATAAAATTATTTTTAAGTGAGTAACCCAGAAAGCAACCCAGAACAACATAAGTCCAGCAGCCAGGGTTCACAACTCCAAATTAGGCCAAGTGGAGATTTGAAATTGAATCCTCCTAAGGTAAAGCTGCCACCTGTATTCTCGTCAGATATGGTCCTGTCACCTAAACCAGCAATTTTATCCTGATCCTGAGAAATTTTTCCTAAAGAACGTTTTGGCTGAAATTAAAGTTTCTGCTTCATTCATAAGTGTTTTGCAAAAGGATTTTGTTTTGGTTTGGTTTGGTTTGTTTTTTTTGCTGCACTACTTTCTGGAGAATTATTAATTTGTCTGTAAGGCATCATTCATAACTTGAAAGTCCTTTAAACAAAAGCAGCATTTGATAAAGGTGATTGTGATTATGATCACGATGCTATGGAGACTAGAAAGAGAAACCTGTCACCTTAAGGGCAGTAAAAAGTCCAACAAAAAAGGTGGCCCATTCACCACAGAGTTCAGTCTATGTACGTCTGTGACAAGCAGGAGGAAGGCAGTTCAAGAAGGGGGAAAGCAATGAAATAATGCTGCTTAACATAGTAGGCAGTGGAGTCAAAGTCTGAGTGGGCCAGCCATCATCCAGTCTTTGTGTAAGCATCCCTCATTTTAAGGTCGTGATTTGAAGGGGACTGATGTAGCTTTGTAAGTGTTTATGGGACAGCATAGAAGAAAGCCGGATAGACTGAGCTTTGAATATGTAGTAAGTTTGCAGTGGGAGGCTGATATCACGGGCTGATTAAAAGTCAGAAGTGATTAGAGCTGATGCTTGGAACATTTTCAGCCAAATGCATTTCCATCAAAATATGTTTTCTTAGCTGGAGTCAAACATTTCATATCAGAATTTAAAAAAATCTAGTAAAATTTCCCAGGGAAAGCTTGATCAGAAAGGGAGGAAAAGATGATAGAGAATGAATACAATCAACATAAAAAATGGAATTTTTAATCTAGGAACATTCACTGCAGAAAACGCACAGACGTATTCTACTTCATTCCGGTACAGAATACAAGGAGATTTTGTAGTCTCAAAGTACCCATGAGGTTGCCTTTGGCTACTTGTATTTCAGAAATGCACAGGAATCAGCAAGGTGAGATTGTGACAGGGTTTAAAAGTGAAGACAAAAAAGGGAAAGATGTCAGGGCCTGAGAGAAAGGTATTATGGCAATCACAGAATATAAAAGTTACACGCACTGCAGCCTACCCCACAGAGCACTGCAGAGATTTAAAATACGCACCAGCAGCTAGTACAGCAGAATGTATGACGTGATATACATAAATCTGTCTGTGCATTACAGCACGTTGTATATTGCTGCTATATGCATATATAGCTGTTAAAATTCTTATTTTTCAAAAGAGAAAAGGAAAACAGGAATAAACATATATAAGATTAAGAACAATAACGTATCTTGGCTATTTTCATGTTATTCTCATCAGATTGTACTTATTTTTCTGAGATGTCAGGGCTATTCTTGAAGCCCATATTCAGGCTAAATGTCCAGTAGTGCAGAGGGGAGTTTTGAAGACAAAGTACTGTGACTAGGTACTATTTCTGCTGTGCCTTGGCAGGAGAGGAGGGAGTTTTCCCCAGCTACATGTCATCTTCCATTTCAGAAGTAATAAGATGTTGCCCCCAGTTTTGTGGAGGCAGAGGGTCTGCTTCTTTATCAGATGCCTTTAGGCCTAGATTCTCCAAATATTTGTGCCTTTATCTCATCCAGATTACTCTGAAGAAAAATGTCTGCTCATGACAAGTTGGCAAGACTAAATAAAGAGCATAAAGTTGTTTGGATATTAGAGCGCTGTTGCTCCCCATATTTGACTTATGAGCTTTCTTCTGAAATTATCAGTGCCTTAGGCTGCTCCAGGAAATACTAAAGGAGAATTTTGCTTTTAGCAAAGACAAATTATGTGATTGGAAATACCAGCGTTTCCCAGTGAGCACTCTGAGAAAAATGACTGGAATACTGTTTCCATATTATGAAATTACCCAAATATGTTCCTTTTATTTAGCTTATTTCACATTCTGACTATTTAAGGATTTCGGTATTAAACTGAAGAGTCCTGGCTGACTATTCACATTTTCTTAAGTACAATTACCTTCATATCTAAAGTTGAATAAATGCTTACATATGTTCCAAGATACTTAAGGCAGTCAGAGGCAACAGGTAAATCTTTTATACAACCTATTTTTCTGAGGAGTTAATGAGTGGGAGGATAGGTTCTACTTAATGGCAGAAGAAGAAAAAAAGTGAAGGACGGGAGTGTAAAATTGATATATAGCTATACAGCACTGAGTCCTTTTTCATCAAGAGTGAGCAGTTTTGTAAGACTTAAAGCTACGACACAAGGAATTACTCTTTTGGATTTGCATCTACCACCGACTTTTTGAAGTGCTTATGTCTGCTATCTGCTCTGTAGATAGCACCTGAAAGTTTTTAATTTCCATTTGTTTAGTTGTTCTGTGCCATTTTTTCAGGGCAGGATTTTGCCTTCTTGCATCTAGAACAGAAACCTCAAATGTGAACCAAGAATTTAGGAAAAGCATATAGCTTGAAAGAGACATTTTATTTCAAGTCATTGTATTTCCAGCTTGACTTGCAGGAAAGGTTTCCCTCTCCTATGGCCTCTTGGCAGTCTGCTCCATTAGTTAAATACAGCAATGTTCAAAGTCTGATTTCTATAGAAATCTATCTCACATATTTCCTTCATCCATTCATTTCCTTCTTTCCAGAGCTGGGTAGAAGGTAAGGCAACTCAAGTACAAGTTAGGTTTTATTCTCAGTTTGCTGTCAACCTATTGACAAAAATAGTTGAACGAATTAAGATTCTTATTCCAGGATAGACTCTTTGTTTGTCCTCTGAGACCTCTGACCTCAGGGCTGCTTTCTATAGGAAGAGCCATCATTTAGGCTGGAGTTCATTACAAAAGCAAGATCACCAATGTTACATTTCAATGAATGTTTGATTTTTATTATTTTATTTTAGTCTTGCCTGAAACTCCACTAAGGTAGGGAGAGTATTCTGCTGTCTATTGCACATAAATAAAAAAAAGACAGAATTTTCCCCCAACAGCTTTCCAGTGGAGTAAAAGATGCAGCAAAACAGATAATGCCAATGAGCAGACTGGGGAATGTATTTGTCAAATAACAACGACAAACTTATGTAAAGCCTAATTGCAGCTCAGCTTCCTTGTTAAGTATTTTATGGCCTAGGATGGTCCTAGAAGAGGGGCTATCTAAGGAAATCTTCTCCCAAGAGTAAGGAACATTCATGGAAAAATTAAAGGGGAAAAAAACGAGTGGGACAATTCCATTCACGAACGCGAAGGATATCCCTGTAAAGCACAGCTCCTCAGCTAGTCCAAGAAAAATTAGTGCACTCAGAAATAAGCTATGGTGTCCCTCCAAGGACAAGGAGTTTGAGCTAGCCTGAATGAGGAGGGAGAGTAAGGACACCGCAGGAGTGACATGAGCATAGTCTATATCTAGGCGTATGACTTTGCCAAGGATTTTGGAGCAGATAAGGGTGACAGGATAGCAGCTGCCAAAAGCAGAGCTGGCCAAAATATGTTTAAACATTATTGAGTTTTTGTTAAACTGAGTGTTTAAAACAGAAGAAAAACAGAAATAAGGCAGAAAAAGATTTTTCCTGTCAATGCTTTCACAATATTTTCAATCGGTACTTTTATTAAACTTCCCACTGAGGATGTTATAAAATCATTGATAAAGTTTGTTTTTATAGGTAAGCTGTCCTTTAGTAATTGAACAGGGCTTATAACCATTTGATCACTGTTTTGATTGCTAGCATTTCATTATTAAAAAGAAAAGGAGTGAAGTTCACTTCAAACCTGAAAAATACAGAAAAATATCAGCATTTTAAATGACTGTGACATTTCAAAATACACATGGAGGACTCATGCCAGTGAAGAGAGGTATCAAGGTGAGGAACTCTGTCTGGGAAGTTCAGCTGCCGAGGGTCTCCCTTGCCCTCTACAGGTATGTCTCTTCTTGTGTCGGGTAGACCTTGGGGTGAATAGGCTCCAGATGTAACTCTCTTAGCTAAGGGCTTCTGGTTTCTGAGCTGGATCTAAGCCATCAGTATGGGGTTTTCAGACACCATGAAAAGGTCTAAGTCAAAAATGATGCTCAGACTGTAGTCCTCAGTGGCAGAAAGCACATTGTTGTTGTGCATGGGGACTGAGAAAAGAAAACAGAGTAGATACTGTGGATGATCCCATGCTTTGGAGTGGGTTTCCGCAGAGTAGGGTTATAAAGCTGGTCGAAAAATAGGGGATACGTTACTGCTATATTCACTGGCCTTTTGGAAATGTGATAACTTGGAGACATTTCTAGCAATACACTTATTTACATATACATATATGTAAATAGTAATACACATATTTAGGTATATAAATATAAAAGGGGTAAAGACGGGTCAAAAACAGACCTTTGTGAGATTCCCTTTGACATTTGCATCAGGAAGGAGGGAGCATCCAGGAAGCAGAGATTGTAGCCAGGAGAGGGCAGAATCATAAAAGCTACCGGAGGAGAAAGTCTTGGGGAGGAGATGATTGTCAAAGTGCAGACCAGAGGAAAATGGCCTTTGCTCTCAAGCTTTGCCCGGAAGGAGGTTTGCAGAGGGCCAGGACGGAGGCAGCACGAGGCAGCACCTGGGACAGGCCAAATGGATGGAGGTCCTGGCCACAACTGAAGCTTGCACACTCGCTGAGCTGACACATGATGCAGATTAATGTGGCTTTGTCGACCTACTTTCTTAATGTTAGTAAACGTAAGACTTCAGCATAGTGGCTTTTTTTTTTTTTTTGGAAACAGGATGCAATTTAAGGCAAGAATGTTCCCTCAGAAGTAAATAAACATAAAACGGATGGGATGTTATGTTCTATTAACACTAATCACATCCTTTTCTGATTGTTGAATTTTCTGAACACCAGATTCCTGGCTGGGCTGCTCCAGCTCTCTTCCTTTCTTTCTTTCTTTCCTTTTTTTTTTTTTTTCTGGCTCCATGAGATTGAAAATCTGCGATATTTATTGCATGTTATTCAGGTAGAAATGCACTTCCAACCTTGTACATCTTTAGTATCTTGAAGGTGATCTGAATCTGCATGAAACCTATTATACAGACTTTGTTGTTCTCTTTTTAAAAATTGAATAAATTGATTTTGTCATAAATGCATGCAACTGAAATGATGCACATTTTACTGTCATGATTTTAGCCTAATGTACTGTTGTCTTGAATTTATCAGAAGTCTCATGTGACATCAAAAGTGAAGGTGCAGATAGCCCTTACCTTTCTTCAATATTACCATTGAATTTATTTCCGTTGCCTAAATGAGATTTTGTGTTTGAAAACAGGGTGAGTGTGTATGAAAAGGCATTCAGAATTTATGGTTTGGAGATAAGGATGCCAGCGGAAAATAGATTCCCTGTCTGTTTGGCCCAAAGGATGAAACTGTCTCCTCTACTTATATAGGCAACATTGCCTCAGTGGCTGCTGCAGTGCCCTGCTCCCTCACATTACAGCTATTGAAGGGAGAAGTCTCCTATCTGTTCAATTAGTTTCAGGAACTATTTGCAAGTATGAGTGCATTTTTGGCCTCCCTTGGTGCCTCTGAGAAGTGTTCTGAATGACTGAATTAAGTATGAAATAGGCAGGTCAAAGCCTCATGGAAAATCCATCTTAGTGATGCGAGTACCATCAGAAACAGAGCAGAGGAATCTTTTCTCAGTTTTAGCTTTATGGAAAAGGTTATTTATGTCTCGTGCAGTAGTTATGAAAGTCTGTTTTTCTATACTCACATAACTCAGCAAATGGCAACACAGATCTATATAATAGTTTGAAAATGCTCCAAATATTTAAATAAGAGGGATTAACATACAACATAATGGAACTGGACTGAAACTCTGCAAAGACAATGGATCTACTTGTTTATTTTATGTAGATAGACCCCAAACTCTGCATGCTGAGTTACAAGTGCATTTTAATAGCCAGTAGATGGGGCTTGACACCTCTTGGCAAGATTCATTCAATTTATTATAGCATGTGAAGTCTTCTTATTTGAAATAGAAAAGTAAATCCCCTTCCCTTCCCTTCCCTTCCCTTCCCTTCCCTTCCCTTCCCTTCCCTTCCCTTCCCTTCCCTTCCCTTCCCTTCCCTTCCCTTCCCTTCTCTAACTTTTGGTTTATTTGATATTCTGCTTCAGTTTTTATTGTGGATTAGATTTGCAATGGAAAAAGGATGCTAAAACATTACTTACCTGTCGAAAGGCAAATTCAGATGCTATTGCAGGGTAGAATGAGAATAGGGAGGCCCATTATTGCCCTTTAAAAATAATCTGGCTTCTAAATTGTCCTGGAGTATGTGTATTTTGGTGTAACTTTCACAGAGAGATTCAACAAAAGTCTTACATTTCTGTAAAACAGAGGCTAAAAGACTTGGCACAGGACTAAAGGAAGCATGTTCTGAAAAGCTTTGGTGCATAAGGAGTTAAATAAGATTTTACATACTTTACTGAATCTTGACCTCAATTCACTTAATTTCTTTCTGACAAACAGTACATGCCACATGAATGTTTCTATCTTGTGAACATGAAAATGCAGTTGTTAGTCCTTAGATTTTAAACAGATCCCAATCAGGAGGGGGAGGGTTATCTGTCTCATTTTCCTGTCCTCAGGAAGACTTAATAACATTTGATTTACAGTCAAATAATTCACTCATTACCCGTCCAGAAGTAGCAGGATATCATGTAGGCTCACTCACCTTGGTGTTACAAGTACAGCAAACCATTTATTTTCAGCATTAAAGGTGTTTTTACCTATTAGATGTATACTTTTTTGCAATTCTCTAACTGTGTGGCTAGGTAATGGCAACATTTGGGATGTTTCTTGCTCCTAAGGCCCTGCTACTATCTTTCTATCCAGACGGCTTTTTCTGCTGAAGAGTCTGCAAACTGCCTCGGGGCTGGAGGAGCATCAGCTCTCCTGAAGCGTCATGATTCACTGACTTGTACAGTCTTTGATATAGAGATGTGAGTGCTCCATTGTACCCAAAAAAATCCTTAGCATCTGAGTCTATGAAGTGTGCTGCAGGTAAAAACAAACAAACAAACAAACAAAACAAAACTAGAGACTAGAAATAATTAAGAAAGTGATCTCCCTTCAGGACTTGATTTTGCACATTTTCCTGTGAACACCACAAGCCCATAATATTCTGGGTTACCCCTTTTGCAGTTGTCAGATCACAGATTTTCGTCTTGAATATCTTGGCTCACATTGATTCGAATTAATGCCAGAAATAAAAATCCTCAACAAAACATACGTAAGAAATTGTGAGAACTGAAGGATATTGTGGGAAGCTGAGAGCTAGAATGGAAACTGTATTTCATCTCTAACTAGAGCAAATGCCATTGCAATTACAGTAATAGCAAGAGAAACAGAGCCGAACTAGAAAAATGACAGATGATCGGCAGTAGGAGGGGGTGTCCGCATTCAGGATGAGTCACAGGGAGTGCAGATAAAATGCAGTAAAATAGTTTGGCCGGGACAGTGTGAACAGAGACTAGAAGAGATAAAGTCAAGTGATTCTTTGAAGGTGGTCTGATCTTTAAATATGCTGCAGATTAGAGAGGTTGTGAGAGGACCGAGGCCTTGCTGAGTAGGTGGTGGATAGTTATTCCCAACCTTTTCTCAGTATGAGGAAATGAAGGAGTCATGTTCCTACAGACTCTGCAGCATTGCTGCCTTGGCTGTTCTGCCAAGGTCATGCAGTCTTACTTGATGTGAATCAGCAGCAGTGATAGCACAGTATGACATAGGAACAATCTGACTGCAGTAGGACATGGCTTATTGAACTGAAGAGATTTATTTAAAATTCTTTCAAACGGGCTTCTGTAAACAAGGAGGAAACAGCATGAAGAAATCCCAGCTACTACCAAAACTCATTCTACTGATCTTAGATAGGGTACCAAGCAACTGGCAATCTGTCAGGTATTCAGGGGAAGTGGGTCCTGCCCTTAGACACACCACAGATTTGCTCTGTAATGGGGAATAGTAATAATTAATGATAATTAGGTGTGTGGAAATGTTTGCAAAGTGTTTTCAGATTCCTAAATGAATGAGCCCCTTGCAAATCTGTGCTATCTTAAACTCTGCCCCTCCAAATAATGACGCCCAGATGCAATATCTCACTTTGCCAATGACCTACCTAACCCCTCAGTGCCTACCCCTGATATAGTTCTCCTCTGCTTTATTTGTAAGCAACTCCACTCTTTCTCATGCATGGTCCTTCATATTTGGAAAATTCATTTTGGACCAAGCCTTTACCACTTTCAAAACTCTCTGAAGAGTTATTTTCTGACTTGGTAAGCAGACAGGAAATATTAGTGATACAGGCAAGTATGCAAAAATACATGTTATAAAATAAATCAATAAGAAATGGATGTGACTAATTCCTTATCCATGTAGCTTCAGTGACATTAGATCATGGCCTTGCTTAGAAACCACATTATCCCATTGCTGTCTTCTACCTTTTGCCATCCTGTCTATTTTCCATTGCTCACCTACTCTGTGCTATTACGTATCTTTTAATCTGGTGATGGCAGATTGTATGTTCTCTGGCAAAGGGTTTGTTACTTATTTTCTGAAGCAGTTAGCACATCTTCAGGCTCTGTAATAATAGTAAACATTGAGCATTTTTTGATACAGAGGAATGTTACAACATAGTCCATTACCAGTTGAACAGAAGAACAGAAATAAACCTTGAACATGAAGCTGTGGTTCCCGGCTCAAATGTCACTAAACCTATTAATAGATACAGAGTAGGCAGAAAGTAGATGAGGAACCAAAACATTAAGGAAAATAAATTCCTCAGGCACTACCAGACAATGACAGGTTTATCTTGCTAGTATTTAGCTTTTGATATTACAGAGCAGAAAATGTGTGAAGGGCTCCTGGGCCTGGGCATGAGAATCCCTCCGCAGCAGGAGCACGGCATTGCTCAGTGAAGGAGGGAAGTGGCTGTGGAAAGACTGAATACTCAGAGGTGGACAAACGTCTGAACAAAATGTGCAGCGTCCGAGTTTCCAAGGAAGTGACTGAAATTAATGACATCCTTCCTGATATTTTTAGAAAATTTCTAAGCCCTTACTCTTTTGGACCAAATGATGAGTATAGTGGAAACGCTCGCAACGGGAGACATGCCAACAAAGTTGGCTGACATGAAGATTGGTAGCGCTGAAATGTTGAAGATAGGTGCCACGTTTTAAAGGATTTGAAATTTTTGGATGAATGTATTAAAAGTATGACACATTGAAATGAGAGCAAGTGATTTGGTTTACCGGTTCCAGTCAAACGCCACAACTGCATAAAATATCGCTCTTGAAGCTGACAAAAGGCCCATTTCTACTGCACTCACAAAATTGCAGTGTAGAAATACTACCAAAAGCACTGTATTTATACCAAAGATGAATTTGGACAGAGAATGTTTTGGACATAAAATTACATTCAGGCCTCGTACAAACTGGGATTTGTAGTAAACTGCCATCAGTGTCCTTATCAGAAGAACAGGTACTACACAACTCTGAGCCAGTCTTCCGGAAACATTAGAGAAAGAGTAAAAAGAATCTGACTTTCGAATATAGGGAAAACATACGTGAATTGATATTTTCCATGAAACCAAGCATATCTGTTTTATTACATATTGTCATAGCTTTAGCAGAGGCTGCCAGGACTTCCAAATTGTTAATGCTGGTTATATCTACAAGCTCTTTAACAATAAAGATGAAACTGGCTTGCTGTGCTCTAGCTCTGGGAGTTGCATGCTGTTTCACACCCTAACTGTTGCTCGCTGAACAGGTGAGGAAGAACACAGCCGTTCCCTGTTGTCTCATGATTTGACCCATGACAAATTCTCCAGCTTCACAAAGGTCTCTCTTTGGAGACGCTCACTTCAGGAGTGCAAGCAGTGCTTCATTGATTTTGGCACTGAAATCAGTGAAGAGGAGGAAAATGAGACAATTGCCTGCAGCTGAGCAGAGTGCATTTCAGGGCCAACTCCTGCCTGCTTCCCTTGCTGTTGGCAGATGTGTGACTCCTTTCTGTGATGCTTCTTTCCTGGTCCTCTGCTGAGGAGAGGGGTTTGCATGTTAGGTAGGACAGTTTAAGAGGCTGAATAGGTTTCCCTTGATGTTGCAACTGTTATGATGAAGCATCAGCAAGACTGTATCAGAAGGTGGTTTCTTTTCCACTGAAAAGATATGAAGCTCACTATCTGAATGTGAGGTAGGTCATTTTAAAATTCATTTCCTTTGGTTTCTGTGGGATTATTCAGGTTTTACATAGTCATAAGTAACAGGAATATGTAGCCTGGCCATAATATCTATTTCACATAGCTAAGTAAGCCTTTCTCAGGAATCCTTACTTGCTCCAAATCAGTAAACACCTTCTAAAATATAGGCTATGGTCTGTTGTGGGAAGAGGGGAAGCCCGAAGAAAAAAGAGGGAAGGAGTCAGATGATTTATTTGAAGAAGTCTAACTAATTCATTGAGAGAGAGGTTTAGTTCTACAAGTACTGAAAACATGTAAAGGATGGTCATAAAACTGAACAGGAAACTATGCTGAGAATGGCACGGGCAAAATGAAGGTGGAAAATTAAGACCAGCCTGGGAATTCAGACTTGGAGATTTTACTGAATTAGCACACACAGGACTAATTTGCCAAGTAAGATCATGAATGAAAGAAGAGTTTAATTTAATTATGAGGAATACAATTTTTTTTTTTTTAACTGAGAGAGTGGATTCAAGGATTTAGCAGTGCTGCAGGAACACAGAGAAGATATAAACAAGAAGGGCTTGTTGGTCTCTGCAGCCTTTTCCTGCTTGACATTTCTATATGCCTTTGTAATATCTCCCTCTGATCTGCTGTTGCCAACAAAAGGCCACGGGAGGACAGTTGAATCAGGTAGGAGAATTGCAGCCACATGAGCTCCCAGAGTCAACTTAGTGAAATGTAGAGGAAATGAGCAAGTTGCATCAGGGAGGTGTTTGACCTGATTTGTCACCTCACTGGGGGTAGATAGCACCCTATCCAGATTAAGGGAGAAGCATATGAAAAATACCGGTAGTTAAAAACTGCCACTGTCTGGTGTCTTTCTTTCACTCTGTTGCATTGTTGCTGCAACAGCATACAACAATGAGACAAGGGAATCGTTCCTAGTGATATGAAAAACTCCAGACCTCCAAGCTGGAAGGACACTTGATTCTTTGAAGCTGTGGATATGCCATGGCCCCAAGGGCACCCTGGGACCCCATGGCCCTGTGCAACCCTGGGCTATGCTGAGGGTGCCCAGCTCCTGCCTGGGCCCCTTGGACCCATGCCGTGGCCCTGATGGGACCTGGCCCCCAGCTCAGCCCCTGCAGGATGGCCCTCAGCCTCACCACTCCCTGGGGAGATGAGACTGGGGGCAGGGGAAGGTGTCTCTGCCCCCCCCCCCCCAACCCCCAGCAGTTCCTAAAATGCTTACATAGCTTTTACCAAGTGTTTCAAATGGGTCGTGGACACCAAACAAGCACCCACCTATCAAGCAGATAATTTTTTTCCTCATTACTTGAAAGTCAGGGAGTGCTGAAAGGCAAGTAGCAGCAACGGCTGTGCCCCACAGCGAGGGGAGGGCAAAGGCAGTGAACATGGAGTGGAATTGGCAAGAATAAACCGTGCAAGTGCACTGTGCCAAAGGGTGCTGAGTAGGAGTTCAGCATGGAAAGCGGAGCGCTGAGGAGCGTCCAGCACCCCTCTGGGTTGCAAAGGAGGGTGAGGAGTCAAAAAGGCATAGCCCTGGCAGGGCGGCCCAGAGCAGCATGCCCAGCACAAGCGGGGAGGCGGCTGCTCAGCCAGGCAGCCAGGACTAGCTGGGATTTTAAAATTGTCACATGAGTTGAACTTGGCAGATTCTGAAAAATGGCAGATTCAAAGGGATCATCCCGTGACAGTAGTGATGAGATGCTGGGCAGTGTGGAAGCAGAGACTTCGGTACAGGGGAAGAGAGAGATGAGGTGGGTGGTTTTGGTTTTGTTTTCTTTTACAGAAACCCTTGTAGATAGTGGTTGTAGGAAAAGGAAACTTAGAGGGTCTAGAGTCCTTCCTTACCTAGCTGGACACTTATATATTTTTGGAGATTGCTATTAATGAAAGATTGTTGCATCTCTTTTGCATCCTTAGTACTTCTCTGTTCTTACCCTCCTTCTTTCACTATTTGAAGCTTTGAAAGGCTATCAGTATTGTCCAAAAACTACAAATTCAACCTCTTTCAGTTATTACCAGTCACTTAGCAGTAGTATTTTGTGCCTGCTGCTCTGGAGAACAAGACTCTCTAAGCAAGCCATGAACACTCAGCCTTTTCCATGCAGCCTGAAGCCGATGTTTGACAACAACTTTTGCTCAAAGCTATTTCTTCACAAAATTCCTTTTCCTCACAAAGAGCAGACACGTTTTCTGGTCTCCCTAAGACACATATTCCTCCTGCTCCCTTTTGCCCAGAACAGTGCCCATTTTTCAGCTCTTCATTTTTCCTATTTCATTGTTTTCAGGGAACCAACACAACTTTCAGTACTGGCTGCCTTGAGCCACACCTGAACATGAAGACTGGACTCACCCCTCCAGTTACGAGAGGTGGTTTCCCTGTGACCTCTTTTTTAACTGGTCTTATTATCCTTTCTACAGCCTTCTAGCTGGCACTTGAAAGTGAAGCTGTAAAAAATGGAAGTATCATGTGAGATACCAATTTTCACACTTGCCTTTTAATTTTACCCTCATGGATTGGAAGCTCAGGACTGCAGGCCTCGTGTTTTTTAGACTGTTACTTTTCCATATCAGAGCTCTCAGCATCAAGACTTAGTAGATAACATGTGAAACTCTCTCCTGTCCCCTGCAGCTTATTGGTAAAATTCACCATGCAGAGCTATCTTTTCCCATATTTCCTTCCTATTTACTTTCTCATACAACCCTAATACCATGATAAGAGTCATTATAATTCCTTACCGTTTTCAGTTTTTTATTTGGATTCTGCCTCTGATTTCTCAGCCCTCACAAATCAATTTAAAACTTGTGTCTCCAACTCAAAGGACCAATAAATCTACTATTTCATGATTCTAGCTCTCATTTCTCATGAGCTTTTTTGCTATTTTCACTCCATTTTAAAATTCCCATCAAACCCATTCCCGTTCTGTTCTCCCTTTTGCTACATGCCTATCTTCCAGGTTTCCCTCTTCGTTCTATGCTCACTTAAAAAAAAATTCCTCCGTAAAACACACGTCTAAAAACCTTCAATGGCAATCCTTCTCAAACGCAAATCCCAACCACAGTCGTCACGAGACTGGTCTGTAGCTAGTTATCGAGCAAGTTAGCTGTAGCAAGCCTGATCTGTGATCTGAAGAGCAACTCACGCTCAAGGATTAGCACACTAACGCTCTCACTTGGTGTAGCACCACAGTCTTTTTGCTTGCTTGTTTTTGTTTTGAAAAACACTTTTACTACCGTGATAGATGTACTATACCTGAAGCAAGCCGTGAAGACTCAGCCATTTCCATGTAGCCCTGTAGCCAGCAGCTTGCTGGATTCTCAGCCTACTACTTAGGCAGGCAGGTCAAGTGCACCTGTGGAAGCAGAGGCTGTTGGCAGTGATTTATTTACTTAGGGCTGATGGACTGCTTGATCTACAGCACAGATCTGTTCTCAAGAAGCCTGGAAAGAAAAAGCATTGGTGCTGAATCGTTTTAGGAATTCAGTTAATTGCATCCCTTTGCACTCCAAATCACCTGTAAATAAATGAATTGGCAAAGAAGCGGCTATGGATGCGCGTTAGTGAGCTAATGCACTATTCATACTACTCTTTTGCTACTTCCAAGACTGGTAAGTGATCTGCAATGGAGTCTGCAATATCTTTTTACAAGCATAGAAATTGGGAAGTATAGTATGATAGCAATGATAAGGCCTTAATCAAAGCCCATTGAAGACTGTGTGAAGACTTTAATGGACTTTGAATCGGTCACTAAATGTGGTAGCCCCCATGGCTGCTTTGTGTTTGCAGTACAGGCTTCAAGAAGATTTAGTGAATCCAAGTTAGCTTGCTTCCTGGAAACTGAATTTTTGGTATGTTTAAAGTACACTAGTTATTTTATTCAATGTAGCTGGATGTATTTGTAAATTTAATCTGAAAAGGAATAAATCTTGGATAATCTTCAAACCCAGAGATTGTCTAAATAAGGAAAGGATTGAAAAGAAAGGAAAACACCAGGAAAGTAATGGACTGAGAGCTTCCTGGAGACAAGAAGCAGGTATAGCCAAATGCTGGAGTCAAGGATTATTTAAAATTCCTTTGACCAGTGTACTTCTTTGTGAAATGGATCAAATACTGTTTCTATTAGATGACAGGGGTTCATTTCCTTTCCTTAGATAAACACTTTAAGGTGCCAGACTCCTCTGTGAGATGATAAATGACTTCCTAGACGTCATCATAAAGGAAGTTGTTCCTTATAACTGTTCTAAATCTGTTACATATCAAATTTCCTGTGCATGGCTGCCACTCTGCAATGCTTTCTAGACTGTATTTCACAAATTCTCACTGTGTCTTATAACATCAAGGCACTCATTTTCCAGCTCCGTCTTTGGCACAGTTCTCAAAACACAGGAGGTCATGGATTGGATTCATAAGTTAGCGTAACACATCCTGCCTACCTTGAATTACAAAAAACACACAATTTGGGTGAGTGATTTATGAATTTATAATTCGAGATGGGACTGTTATGTTTCAGTTTAGCCTGGTGAAGCTGAGAACATCTGAAATCTGCTTATTTCAGTGATAGGAAATTCAAGAAGCAGTTTATTGCCCTCTTTGTTTTGGAAAAATTGGATCGTGGTTTACAGGCCACTCTAGAAATAACAATAGAATCTGAGGTTGTGCTTGTACTCATGCCCTATCAAATTGCCTTGTAAACTTGTATCACACCAGGCCTGTTGGATCTTCACCCGTTTCCTTTGGAAATAAATTGTTAAAATAAGGCTTTCCACACTTTTTATGTCACTTGACATTTGAGAAGTGTTCATTGTTGGAGCACTTGTTGCAGTTTAATTAGTCTGCACGTTATCAAACTCATGTCTTCACTGTCATGAGAGAAAGTTGCAGAGTCATAGAAAGTAAAGAAATTTTTGCAAGATCACAGAATCTGTCTTGTGGTAATTCTACAGATTTCCTGTGAGGCTTCAGAACTTTTAAATTTTCTTAACCAAAAAGTCCTTTAAGAAGAATAAATTATTTAAACATTTCTATATGACCTGCTTTTTCATCTAGCAAATTATTCCAGTTTTCAAACACTGCTCTCAGTCTGATTCTGTATTACTGTAAATAAATGACACACACTTTTAGAGCAGCTTTCTTGATTGAAGTGTTCACATGCAATTAATTCAAACCACTATGAGATAAGCATGTGGTAACCTGAGGCACAGGTGCAGTCACATCAAAGTCTGAAATCATAATTACCTGATTTGTGTTAATGTTGGGAGAATGTTACAGAGGAGCGTAGTTGGGATGTAAAGAAATGTGTGTGGGAGGCATAAAGGGATGGTGAAAAAATACCTCCTTGACATGTATTTGTATTATTATTTTTGCTTTAATTTGTGTTGTTATTTTTTTTATCTTTAAAACTGCTTGATACACGGTCACTCTACTGCTTTGTCTTTCAGTGACAAATCCGAAGGTCTTAGAAAACAGTAGCTTAAATTATTCCAGGCTGGTATTTATTAAGCAGCCTTTTCAAACACAAAAATATATTAAACTCCAAGCTAGTGCAGCCAGAAAAAATTGAGCAAAGTAAAATGTGGGTTAGCATCAGAAAAAAACTAGCAGTAATGTGATCTGCTCCAGGCTATTATGAAGCCATCATTAAAAAGGAGGGGTGAAAACCACCACTCCTTGAATTAAAATGGTAGAGTCAAAGCGCTTGTTTTTGCACTGTGCAGATCAGGTTATTCTATTATAAGCCATGTAGTTTCTATATTCACAGGTGTTTAGTTTGGATATGTTCAGATTTTGCAGTATTTTAAAGTGCATTCAGAAGCAGTTCCTCAAATTCTGGACCCATTGGCCACCTCATTTCCAAAGCCAATGAGTACAGAAGAAAAAAAAAGTTTAAGCGTCTTTTATTGCTATACCTGGTTGCAGCAGAAGTCATATCATTCTTTTCTTCCTTTCACTCAAGTCTGCACTGCAAAATTTCAAAAGTTAAAGCATACATGACCTTATTCAATAAAAGAAATGCAGCCATTTTGCCAGTAAGTGGCATGAAGCTGGATGTTGTGCTGTGCAATCGTGTCACTGTTAAGTGTTATCAGAGAATAATTTTTTTTATTCTATTTCTCCTCCCATATCTCCAATTGCTCTTTTGGCGTGTCCCTCAGAAGCTCTGAATCCTCCCTGCTCCCCAGACGTTTAGTGGGGCTTCCACTGGTTCTGCCCTTGGCACCGCAGCCATCCTTGATGACAATTTACTGTCCTCCTTTTTCATGTCACTTACAAAGCCTATCAACAAATGGGTGCCTGAGAGCTGGGATCAGGAGACGACGACTGATACTGGCTCTTATTTATTCCGTTTTCTTATTTGAGTATTGTCCTTTTTTTTTTTTTAATCTGAGACTATAAGCTCCTTGAGTGAGGGGCCAGCTTCCTTGTCTGTGTGGTGTGATGGGCAGGTGAATCAAGGCTGTAACTTCTGAGTCTTGTGGTTACAGAAATGATAACTGAGGATGTAAATAGCAACAGTGGTTACCTCTCTAGCAGATTTTTCTTAGAGAGGAAGATGTGTATGCCCCGTACCTCCTCAAAGGTAGTGGCAGGAGTGAGAAAAATCTTACTATTTTTCATGAGGATGATGAAGGGATCTGTGCTGTTGCTTTTCTCTGGAATAGAAGAGCGGCCTCCCACCATCACTCCTTGTACTGAAAAGTATGAGATGACTTCATGGCATAGTATGCCCAGATAACCAAATTATATATTTACTATTTAGTGTGGGAGATGTGGTCTCTTATTTGTGAGACTGAAAGCTCCTCCAGCCTTAAGAAACACACCGCCACCTCCTCTGTCCTGAGAGGCATCAAGCAAGGTATTGCTCAATGCCTCGAGATGGATTAAATACAAACACCTTCTGACACGTCTGCTACCATGAAGACTCCAACCCATCTTGTACTTGGAGTTCTTATGTGGCCCCTCCCCCAAAATCTTCCTCAGCCTTAAGCAATGCATTTGCGCAGTATCAAATAGGAGGTAAAAAAAAAAAAAAAAAACCACTTAGAACTGAGAATAGTTCCTACATTTTTAGTTGAGTTTATTAATTGACGTCTCCTGGATTGCAAAATGTGCAAAAGATTTTTCCATTTGAAAAATAGTGTAGATAATGGGTGAATACTAGCATTAAATGTACCTTGCTATGTTTGAGAAAATCTAGAAATGACTGAAAGAGCAGTCAAGAAAAGATGAGAAATCACTACCACAACGATGATAGTGATATGATAAGGCATATACAACACTCTGCTTGCAACTGGAAGACACCTCCCATCATTTTGATTTGTTGTGAAAAGGAGTAAAAGACATAACTAAGGAAATACAAAAGCAATGAATAATTTATTTTCTTCATGATCATTTTCCTGAAATAAAATATCAAATGAAATAGTAAAGAATCAGCTTCAAAGTAAAAAGAAAATCATACCTTGATTTGACTGTTACTGCATGGAGAGAAAGGAATCAGAAATTATTTTTTTCATATATGTTAGGGTTATCAATTACATAATTTAAAATTATTTGATTAAAACCGTATAATGAAAATGAAAAATGGTCACAAAATTGAGCACCTAGGGACTTGGAAATAAGAACATTAAAGGTAATTGATTTATTTATTTGACGATGGCATAGATGAATGACACTTGGAATTCCAGCTGAATTTCTTTGCTGTTCAGCTTCACCTTCTTCAACATTAACTTAGTTTTTCAAAAAAAAAAAAAAAAGATTTTTTTTCTTATCCACGTGGGATTGTTCTATCCTAGTTTTGTGGAGAGTGTTTTTTTTGCTAGAATATAGTAAGTATTCTTTATGCTAACTAATTTGTTTCCTTGCAAACAGAGAAGAAACGATAGCATTCCTGGAAATAATTTTGTGAAATTCATTTTCTACTGCCTGAACAGGCATGTCTAATACATATTTGTCATCTTTTGCTTCTTTTCACACTAGAATCTCACAGTGGGCCCTGCTCCTGCTGCCTGGTGTCTAGGTCTGTTACTGGAATATAACTAAAATCAGGCTCTCAGGATGGTAGGCTGGCTGTCATCAGTCTTGCTTGGCAATACTCCTGAAGATGTTTTCCAGGTCGTCTTTCAGTATGGACAGAATTTAGAATCATAAGTATTGGTAAATCAAATTATCCTTTGCTGTGAAGTGGGTTCAAATGGTGTTTGAAGTCTCTGACCAAAGCCCAGAGAGTCGTTAGCCGCAGTAAGGGGCAGGAGAGCATGTCAGGTATATTTCTCATGTCTGATGAGGAATAGGCGTGCCCTCAGGCTCAGGTTTAGCACTGACCCAAGGCAGCTGGCTATCAGGTCATAGGGTGCTGGCTGGGGGACTGTGCCCAGCGTGTGACGCCTCTAGGCCAAGAAGATTTTAAGAGCACAGAGTCCCTGTGCTGCAATCCATACGCAGAAGCTTGGTGCGTTCTCACGTGAGGGAGCTCTGTGGGGATACTTGTGTCAGGTGTGAGGGGGAAAAAATAGTGCACTTCTGTGTACCCTTCTAGGTGCTTATAAAGAAAATTGAAGGTGTACTTTTCAGAAACGTTCATAATTTCATTCATTGAAGTCCTTATCTAAAATTTCCGTATTATTTGCATTTCTAGTAATGGCATCAGACATTGTATGTGTCTGAAAGAAAATTAAGTAATATCTGGAAAAGGAAGATTGTCCTGTCTTCTTCCTCTTCGAAAGACCTCCTTTGATTTACTACCTCCTGTAGTCCTGAATGTAAATAGTGTCACAGCAAATAAGTGTTTAGCGTCTGTGGAGTTTATTCTATTGGTCTATTTAGGTTCTTAACTCTGAGTTATAATGCATATAAATTAGTGGTCGGTGAGTGTTGTTTAATTATCTAGAAGCCTTGTCATTGACAAGGTGACCTGTGCTGGCTTTCTTGCCAGGAAGAGATGAAGCTGTTATACTAAACTCTGGACAATTTGATGTAAATATTTACCCACCCAATAAAGAGGTGCTAAAACTAATTCAGCCTCAGGATGTTAACTCCTGAAGATCGCACTATTTCTCACAGGAAGCCAAGCTCATGTTACACAGGGAAACCTCAGATCTTGCTATAGTAAATGAACAGTTGCTCTGACAAGGTGATGATAAAGAGAAGTTTGGACTTGATTATAAGCATGCCTGAGCAAAAATTATATACATGCAGAAAGGGATCCACCTCTCTGTCTGTGCTCCCATATGGTGCCCATCACTGTGTACTGTCTGCCATGGTGCATTGTTTTCAGTCTGGAGAGAGAAGGCCAGTGCAAAGACAGATCTCAATGCCTACGGACACCTAGTGCCATCTGAGATGCCCTCGAGTATCCTACCTGGCCACCACCTGGAGCTCCAGAAGGGGTCTGGCAAATCTTCTAGCACGTGGATGTCTTATATAGGCTAGGGTTTGTCAAATGGGGCGGGATACCTATGTGTGAGCACCTGGATCAAGCCTGCAGCTTCAGTAAGTCAGAACTATAATCAGTGCTCAAAGTCTGGTGCTTTCGTTGCAGTTTCTGTCAAAATTGGTGTGGCGTGTAGCTGATGATTTTTGTATTAATGGTTTGTTTCTGTATTCCTTCTGTGAGAGACAAACTGCCACAGTACTTGGCAGATGAGTGATTTGTTGTCTCTTTTTCTTCCAAAACCTAGATAGGATTTGCTGTTCAGAACAGTATCGGATTCAGTGGCTTCACATTGCTAAATGCTGCTGCTAGAGAGCTCAAAAGAGCTCACTGTTTTCTGGATGTCCATTGCTAGTGATCACTGAAGTAACCAAGCTATCTCTCAGAATGAGATAGCCAGTGGTTGAGCGGCAAATTTTTTCACAGGAAAGGCTAACTTCATGGCCTTTGGACAGTAGGAAATCTATTTCCGGGCTCCCCTCCCGCTCCCTCCTGACCCAGAAGTGGCCAGGCATTGCCCTTTGAAAGCGGCCCAGATCCAGTTCCCGCAGCTCTGCAGCGCAGTGCACAGCAGCTGAGCACTTGCAAGCCCATGGGGGCTGCTGCTGGACGAGGCTCTTTGAACTTGCACACCATGCACTTGACTCCCAGGGCCACCAGCTGCGATGTCCCAGGCGATGCTGCTCCATTCAAGGCAGAAGCCCTACAAAGTTGGAATCATCAGTGTCCCTCAGGGGAAGAAACAATTACTACATTTGGTTTCCATCTGCTCCTTGATCCCTCCGGTCAGTGAACTCCACGGAGATGTGGCTGTTACATGTGGCCTTTCCAAAATTGTTTTCCCACAAACAGAGTGTAAAGGATTCCTCCTTGTTCCACGTTGTCGCCCCTCGCCCTGCCGCCACCAAGGGCAGGCTGCGCACTGCTGACTCACGCCTCTGAAAATCACTTTACCAATAAGAGGACCACAGGGCTCACTTTTGTAGAAGACAAAAGCAGAGTGACAATTCGGTTGGCAGCTTCAGGTAGGCAGCCTGGCTGTTTATCTGTGCAGCCACCTGTGCTCCCGCATAGCACTACAGGACCGTAGGGCAATGCAGGCTGGAAGGGACCTCAGGAGGTCACCAGTTTAAGCTCCTACTTACAAAAGGGTCAACTCTGAGGTTGGACCAGGTTGCTCATGGCTTTATCCTTTAGGGTCTTGAAAGCCTCTCTGGGCAACGTGTTCACCTTCATTTCCACTTGTTATCGACCATGTTTGACAGATTAAAGCCAGTGTGGAAACACCTGTCCATGCTAAACTCACTCCTTTAACTTGTCCTGAAAGCTCTCATTTTTCAGTAAAATAAATTGAGGTACAGAGAAATTTTTTTGGCCTCCAGTAAGTCGCAAAACTTCTCTGTAAATTTGCTGCCTGCTTCAAATCAAGTATCATCAATGTCAATATTATAGGGAAAAGAACATTTTCTCTTCTTTTTAGGGGGAAAATGTAGACAGAATTAAGGCAGATCTGCTGGGCTTAATCTGCCTCCAAGAGGGGAAGTTTCTAATTCTAGTTTCCAGTTTCATCTAGCCTCTTCCCAAAACAGCAATATTTGCAGAGAATTATAGCCAGCCCATTTCTGGGATTTTTGTTAGAAGCCAGTACTGATCTGGGGAAAAAAAAAAAAAAACAATCTGAATGTATGTATGCATACTCACAACTGTGAGAATCTGTTGGCATACGTTTAGAAGCACAAGCTTACCCCAGAACTACTATTTGCTGATTTGCTGGTCACAGAATGCACAAGTATCTGCTCTAATTTCTGATAAACATAACAAATAGTAGTAAAGGAGCAGAGATGGATTATTTTATTACAGTTAGTATATGTTCGGGAAATAGACCAGTGTTGTTATGGATTCATTTTTTGCCTGTCCAATAGGTGAATGTTAAGGATGAAGCATGTACTCAAAGGCAATTTGCTTTCAGGAATTAACTCTGTTCCTTCATTTTTCACAACATACTATGCACTTTTCTATGACATCAGTATCATCAGCTGGCATCACTAGAGACCAGTTAATTTATATCCCCCGAGAATCTGGCTCCACATGTCTCCAGGGGAGCTCCCATTCTGTGACTCTCTCCCCTTTTCTCTTTGCTGTTATCTCCCTTGCTGTCTCTTTGCTGCAGAGGAGAAACCAACGGCTCCGACCACCCACAGTGCATGCTTAGCAGCCTTAAAACGTAGGTGCCAAGATCCAAAATGCTTTTTCTCCAGTAGTGGCATCTCCTGTGGCTGCTGCTTTGGTTGGCATTAGGAACAAGGACTGAGAGCAACCAGGAAGTTTCCTTTAAAATGAAGAAGGAAAATATCCTTGTAACGTTTCCCTTGGTCTGAGTGTTTCCCCTGGGGAGTATGCTACCCTGTTATATGTATGAAGAGAGGATCTTATCGTGGGGGGATGTTCCCTGCTCAAGGCCCTAATGGCTCGGGTTGAGCGTTCTCAGCACTTTATGGGAAAACAGCCGTGGCCCACCTTGGCTTTTATGGGAGAAGAGGAATGTGAATCAAAAATTAAATTCACATAACTTTGTGGGTGGCCTTCTCTGCTATGCAGAATATCTTTGTGTATGCTCATGTCTGCCATGACTTTGAGAAAAGAGCCTTTTACTTGTAAAGCAACAAACTGTCATAAGTCTGAGTGTTTACGTTCCTAAGTGCTATATCATGTTTCCTGACTAAGTTAATGAAACAAATTAGAACTCCACACAGATTCCTGTATTCACAGAAAACTTTGATTCAGGTTGTAGTAGTAGCTAACTATGCTAAACTTTATCTTTTTTTTGCTACAAAACATAAGCTGACTTGCCTGCTCTTCACTTCCCTATCCCAAAGAAAGGAGGACTAGCTTATAATATTCTTTACAGCTACATCTCATTTTTTATTTGTTCAAAAGTTACAGTTTTCAAAGTAATGTAATAGATCAGTCAAATTCACTGGGACCTGACCTACATTTAAAGTTAAGGGTGTGATTGATTGCAGTGTACTTTGAAGAGACATCTTCCTGACTTGGGTCATTAAGCAAATGAATAATTTTATTCATTCAGCGAGAATGCTGTAAGACATAAATATAAAAATGTTTGCCATGCTGGCTTCTTAATATGGTGTTCTCCACAGAGCAGATATCATCAGATCTTGGGAATACTCTAGTTACAGTCAGTAAAATGTGCGCAAGAGAGCTCACTGAGTACAGTGGGGCTGCATTTCTACATTTATGTCTTATTTTTCTGATCAGTTTGGAAACACAAGGAAAATAATGAAATACCCATGCCTGCATCCCAGCAAAAATGTTTTCACAAAATACAAGTGGATATTGAATTTCAAATCAGTTTGGCATACCTATTTAATGTAGCTTTGAAGGTCAGGCTCCAAACTGGTTACATATTCACTTTTTTGCGGCAAGGCGTTGTGGAACACAGTTCAGCATACAAATGAACGAATGTTATTCAGGAGATGCTTGTGCTTTTAACTTCCTCAGCTTCTTCAGTAGATCTTTCTTCTAAGAGGGGACCTAAAGAAGCCCTTCACCCATACAGTTCCCTTGACTCTAATGGAGTAGGTCATACAAGTAATTGACTCTCAAGTGTAAAGTTGATTCGGAAGCTGGTCTTTTGCTATCATACTTGTTTAGCTGATCGTTTGAGAGTTTCATATTCATTCAGATTTTCTACGGTTAGCAAATTTTTAAATTAAATCTGTATATAAATTAAGAATGTGATATATGGTGTACATATAGACTATGAATAGTAAATCAGGTCATTCTTAAATTATTAAACACTTTAATATCCAAATATCAAAATTTTAAGTTATCTAGAAAAGTAAGGAATTTTTCAGTTTTTGACTGTCAGCTTTGATCTCTTACGCCAGCTTTTGGTTCGTTTTTGTTTTTGCACGTATTCAAGAGTTAATTCACTTAGTAAAAGTTGAACTGTGTGTTACTAGTCTTTCCCTAACCCCTCTCATCTTTCTCTAACAAATAAAATACTACTTAAAATGTTTTGAAAATGCTAACCAATATGTAATGATATCCACTGTCATGTCTATTAAAAAATATTCCTTCAAATTCAGCACTGCGTCTAACACAAAAAGAAACAATTGGACTCTAAACTATGCATACTTTCAAGAGCTTACTCTTGGTATCCATTTTTAGAAATACAGAACAATTCCTCTAGCTTTTTAAATAGCTGAGACTTAATGTGCCATAAAAACATACTGTAAATATTTCTGTTGCTGTAATGGTGTCTCAGTTACCACAAAGAGTTGCTAGGATATTATCTTTGTCAGGAAGTTTGTTATGCCTTTATGAAGGAAAACCAACAGTCATTTTGATACATTATGCAAATAATATCCTGTTTTCTCAACAGATTCCTTTGGAGCAATCGAAAAAACTCCCAGTCTCTGAGCATCAGAATTACTATATTCTGCTGTTAATATCCTTGGAAGTAACACTTTCCCTCTTTTTTGAAACTATTGCAACAGTAAATAAATCTCTACTTAATTAAATTTAGTGCTAGAGATCATAGTGCAAATGTATCTGTAGGGAGCATTTTCCAATTCAGAAACAGGAAAAAAAAGTTATAAATAAATCATATTTTATCATCAAAATAATATTTAGAAAGGACACTGTTAAACTGCGATGTCGCTGTCTTTAACTGATGGTTATCAGGTATGATATATTTGATAAAGATGAGGATATGTAGTAAGGTGCTGAAGTTAATAACTGTAAGAGATAAATGTTGTTGTAAAATTGCTGCTGACCCCTAGATATATGACATCTAAAAGTAATCTGTGAGAAAACTGAACTTTTTTAGCTTACTTATGATACTAAGAGGAAGTTGGTTTCCCTTAAATACATCAAATTTCCTCCTGTGTTTGAAGTTCCCAAGTTTTTTATTAGATATGCAGCAAATCACTTTGGGCCTAGCTTAATTTCAGGCAAGCCAGAACTTTGCTGTGCTGTGTTCTGGCATCGAAGAGTGACAACTGGAAAGGAAATTTTAAATAAACAGAAAATGAAGTTGCCTGCTCTTACTGTCATAGAATCCAAGTAGGTTATTATAGAACATAAAATGATTAACTGAAAATATTAGTGGTGAAATGCTTACCTGGAAGTACTAGCAAAATTGAGAGGATTATAATGTCTGGCATGTTTGCATAGGAAAGGTAAAATATAAAGTTTTTAATTTAGGACTGTGCTACTTACTTTGTTGTTATCCTAAACAATCCCTTTAATTCCTCACTTTATTCAATAATTAGCTCTTCGATTTCGAGCTGCTTGTCTGAATAAGGATTGAGTGCAAGTTAAGTAAAGGCATCTGAATTACGGCTCTTGTCCCTTGCTACTAAAGACAGCTAGGTTGGTTTTTGATTAAATGTATGCAACATAAATCGTGGTCCAAACTTGAACCAAAATGAATTTAACTTCTGTAGAGCTCAGCTAGCTCTCTAGCTGGCTGGGGTTAATTGCTTGCAGGCCAGCGCACTGCTTGGGCTGGCCAGAAGCGAAGTCGCAGGAGAAGGTTTGCTGTGGTTCTCCTGCCCTGGCTGGGCTTGCAAGTGGCAGCGGGACAAGAAGGTCACCTGCGAGCCGCAGGGTGAATTCCAGGGGAAAGCTATTCAAACAAGTATGACATGAATGTTGCTCGTTCTGTTCAAGTTTGACTCATTACTAATGTGTTTTGTACTGGCAATTTTAATGTGGATTCAGAAGAATGGAAAGGATGAAAGAAAGCATTTTCCGAGATGATCACAAAGGAACCTGTGGTAAAGCTGTTTTTCTCCAGCACTGGGGTGCAAGTCTGAGAAATGCCATAATGGAGTTGTTGTATTTGTTCTTTATGCAAAGAGAAGTATGAAGAGGGATTAGACATCTTTGTAGGGTTTTAATGGCATATATCTTGGATAAATTTCATAGCTCTGTGTCCCAAATATGTCTTACCTGTTTTTCAATTTAGTATCAGGTGCAGACAATTATTCCCAAAAGTTGCTATCAAACTGATGAATGCCAATTGATCAATCTGAATTGGCTGAGTTTTAGTGCTACTGCACGCGAAATGCTTTAGAAATGACGGGAGATCATCACAAAGCAGCTGTGAGGGCTCTCCTATCCTTGAAAACAAAGCTACTCTCGGCTTCAATAAAATTGGCAGCAGGTCGTGACAAAAACGGCGCCTGTCCTGCAGGGGTCTTGAGACGTGATCAAATGGGTGGGAAGTTTGAGTCAGGCTGGAGAAAGGGCTGTGTCAAAGGCGGGTTGTGGATGCAGCACTGCACGGTGCCTCCTGCAATATCACTGCCGTCTCCTAGTGTATGCTTCGTATTTTTTGAAAGTTTTATCTGTTTACCCTCTGCAAGCTTTCTTCATTGCAACATAGGTTCCCCGATACGGAAGGGATGGATGCCCTGAGCCTGCTTGTCCTCCTGCAGGGCTGAGGCCAAAGCCAGGTGCGCAGTGAAAATTAGCTCCTATTCCATGGCTGCTGCCACAGCCTGCCCATGTGGTGAGAGAGCTTCATAGCTCTGTTTGTCTGAGTGACCTCATAAGTGTTATTAAAATGAAGTTAAGGATGAAAAAGAAGTTTATTGTTATTTCATCAAAGGAAAACCACTTTAAAAGAATATTTAGGCTGGGAGCTTTTTTTTTCTTTTATTTTCAAGTGCGCCCCTGAAAGTGCCAGAATTTGGCCTGCCAAGACCAGCAACATTCAGATATGGATGTGCGTGGGTGCACGTGTGCCGCACACATTTGATAAGACGATCTTTGATTGAATATACTGGTTCCGCTTATAGAAAGCTTTGAAAAGGTGCAGTTTACTAGCTTTCCTTTTTTTTTTTTAATTAAGCATTTCCCTTAACTTTACGTCTTTCTATGGCAGTCCATACTATAGAAGCCATCCTGCAAATTTCTCAGAATACTTTCAAACAGCACTTAATTATTCATATTGTGATAGTGCCTAGAGACAGTCCCTATTAGAGAATATAATTTCTAAAAAGGATGGCAGTTAATGCAAAACTTCTGCTCTTAAGATGTACAAAATATATAACGGAAAGACACGCTGTAAGTATTCATTATCCAAACTAAATTTGTTTTACTTCTTGTAAGAATGAGAAATACATTACATGTATGTATTTAGCATTTTTACCACTAGGTCAATATATGAACAATTAAGTATGAAGTATTTAAAAAAAAAAATGCATAGGAATAGACATGGAGCTGTCATGTACCCAAACATATGCAAGCATATTTCTTGCCTATTCACATTGTGTCTAAACTAGTAGTGGTGTGGTAGCAGGATGGGATAAAACGTACATACTGCTGTCTTTACATAAAAGGAGGATTTTTGCATGGGAAGAGAAATCCAGTCTAAAGAGAAACTTTGTATTATAATGCAGATGTAGAAGTTCACGTTTCTAGAGAAACCTGGAAAATGAGCATGACAACTGTGTGTGTTGTTACTGTAGCATAGTTAATATAGTATAACACTTGAGTCAAGACTATATAAGAACAACGACTTTCTAAATATGAAACATTTTTAATAAAATCATTGTATTTGAAAAGTTTGAGAACAGAATACATTCTGAAGGATTAAAGTGAAGCAATAGTCACATCACATTGAATATCATTTTCAGGGAGTCTAAACATTTCATCACTGCTAATTCCAACATAATATCTCCTGTGATTTTTAAATAAAATGTCTTTTTTTTCATTTCTCATGTAGTGAAAAAGAGGAATAACCCTTTTTTTTTTCAGCCTTCCTCAGCTGTAATTCAGATAAAAGCTTTTTTCCCTCCCTCTCTCCCCAGTTATAATGAAAAATAGCTTATACTCAAGGTAACCTAATGCAACTTATTTGCTCAACAGTCAGTGGAGTGATGCTGATGCATATTACTAACATACAGACAGAGAAAACAGACACAGCATACACCTTGCTTAACAAGTGACAGTATCGTGCCCAGGAAATGAATGCAGATTTCTCTGACTCCTCTTTCTGCTGTCCTATGCTTCCTCAACAGCTACCTGGTTATTAGCGCCAGACCAGCTTGAATGTTCAGCTTTTGGAAAGTCTTTCCAAGGAGTATTGGGTTAAAATGCTTCTCAGCAAAGCTCCTCATACCTCTTAGCAAAGAAATCTTCTCCAGTATAGAAACTTAGCCACAGGTGTGTTTCTTCCGTAATTTAATCTCTGTAGTATATTCTTTTTTATCTTCACAGCTCCTCATCAAACTGTCATGCAAAGTTTAGAAAAAGGTATCATGCAGTAACATTTAAAGAGATTTCATGCTTGACAACGATTTACCAAGATCTGCATATTTTACTCTGTGATATTGAAGGTATCCAGCACTTTGCTAGATCAGCTATGATGCTGCTACTCAGCTCGGCCTGCTCCCAATGGGTCATGCTCTGTCTCTTATTTTATGGGCAAAACTCCGTGTCATCTTCAATGAACTAAGATGAGCATGAAGAATATAGGTGCATTTCAGCTGCTTACCATTTATCTGCTCCCAGCTACTGCCACATGCCAGCCTCTTGCCCTCGTTCCACAGCAGCAGCCTTACTTAACGCAGTAGCCTGCCTCATATCAGTAAAACTCCCCCTACTTTAATGGGCCAAAGTTTCATTAAATCTTTTTATTTGGCTAGAGGTCCCAGTTTTCGGTGAGACCATTTTCCATGAAAATCAAATGAAGCCCAGCCCTCAGCGATGTGGGGGGAGGACCAGAGCAGTGGAACCCTTCTGCAGTGGAAGCTGTGTTGGTCCTGTCAGAAGGTGGTCTGGTCAGGTGGTAGAGGTAATATTCGCATTGGCATACTAGAACTATTTTATTTATTCTTACAGAAAGAGACTCTTTCAGTTTAATGGCAGACTTAATTTAAAAACAATTCCTTAGTTTCTTTTTGAATCTAAAGTCAGCAGCAGTTCACCAGAACGAGGCAGAAGTTGAGGTAGGAATATAGTGAACAGACAGGATGTTAGGCTGGATTTAGGAAGGCCTGTCTAAGCACCATCCCCCCTCCTTTTTTTTTTTTTTTAAACTCTGCATTTTGAAACAGCTACTTATTGTAAAGAGTGAAAATGATAGTGTAGGGCTATTCACATGTGAAATAAGGGAGGCCAAACTTGGCCCTTCTGCCAGCCCACAGGCGCCAAGCACTGCTGCTTGCGGAATCTCAGAAGTTGCTGGTGACCTCATCGTAGTAAATGAACTACCTATGCGAGGGAAAGGAGTTAAACATACTGGGGCAAGTTTGTCCCTGGTGCATCTCAGCTGAAATCTGTCAGTTTTCACCAAAGATGTCTGCAGCATCTGTTTATGCTTTCCACTTTAGTGTGTTAGCCCCTTTAAAGAGTGCAAATTCACTTGGAGAGCAGAGTGTTACCAAATACTTTGTTTGTTTTGGTATGGTGTCTGCAGCATAGTAAGAAGGGACTGCAGCTCATCATCGGATTAAAAAATTTCCAAAACACAGCTATATTCAGTCTTTTTAAATTAAGTAAATACACATTCTTACTTCCTTAGGGAAATATACTTAAAAGGAGGTCTCTTTGCAGTGGGAGATGAAAAGTAATTTCTAAAGCACAGTAAATATGTAAGAGAGGGAACAATACACGCCACCTAAACTTTTAACTTAATATTCCTATACAGCAGTTCTTCAAGATTTGCTGAATCCCAAGTTCTACTTCTGAGCAATAGGACTGACTGTGGGGTAAGTATTTCTGTATTTACAGGGTGAATTTCTTAAAAGACACAATGCCGGTGTCCCCTTCGGGCTACAGTGGACGTATAACAATGATGGTGCCAACTTGAATTAAGATTGAACAACAAGGATTAAATACAGAAATCCATACTTGGGCAAAAGTCCTGCCAACACTAATACTTTTTTTACTTCAGTAAGGATTTCGGGTTTGGGCTTTGGGGATTATTGATTTATAACAGAAGCACTTTTTATCTGTAACTGATATAAAGTGAAAATCTGAGCTGTGTGACATTCTGGCAGCAAAATATGAAAACAGATTAAGCTTAGTTTCAAAAAGATTAAGACCAGCTAGTTTTAAATTTTGTCACTAGCTAAAAAGGTAGACTTGCCAACAAGTTTGAGTTAGCGAACCTCATAAGTAATCTGAATTCTGATTTAAACTTAACAGCTGATTCATCTCCCAGGCTTGGAAAAGTGTGAATCACTATGGTCTGTAGAGTAGCTCTTCAGCGCTGGACAAAACTTGGTCTGAACCCGTAGACATAGTAATGATTTATACTAGCACAGAAAGAAATACCTGCAGTCCCATTGTGCTAGGTGCTGTATGTAGGTATGTTCCTCGACTTGTCCACGCACTCCAGAATCTAAAATCCAGGTAGGCAAGACAAAGGGAGCAAAGCTACTTTGTTTTACAGATAGGCAATGGAAACATAGGGAGAGCGTATAGGGACTTGCTGAAATTCACATTGGAACTGCGGTAGAACTCAGAAGTGGGCTCAGTTTTACTGAGTACTGGTCCAAAGCTTTTAGTTCTCCAGCTCTTTTTTTTTTAATTAATAATAGTTTTATTAAAACATTGTAATGATAATATTCAAATATTGATGAAGGTTTCTAATAAGGTACAATCTAGGCAGACCAAGAATGGAAAAGGAAATAGGCATAGAGAGATGCCAAAGGTCATGCATTACGTGAACAGAAATTGGGTCCTTTGAGTACCATTCTGCTCTCCCTTTTCCTGCAAATTTTGCTGTAATTTTAGGATTCCTTTGAGACTTGAGATATGG
Source organism: Struthio camelus (assembly GCF_040807025.1). NCBI lineage: Eukaryota > Metazoa > Chordata > Aves > Struthioniformes > Struthionidae > Struthio > Struthio camelus. The sequence continues at coordinate 32,845,860 of NC_090946.1, forward strand.
AAAGTCCCATGAACTAGCATTAAGAGAGAAGCATAAGAACCGTGAGTGCTTTGTGAACCAAAAAGGCCAAGTTTCTTACAGTTTCATTCAGAATGTGATCATATTTTAGAACTAGTTCATAGAAATTCGTTTCTTAAAATTTAGACCTAATCATACCACACGTGTTGTTTCCTGCCCTGTGGATATATTCAAAGCACAAAACACCTTACACCGATAAAAACTCATGAAAACTAATAAGCAAGTTTTTAATGCCCTTGGTGAAATGTCTTAAGTCAATCAAGTCCATAGCTTGGACTGACTTTAAAAATGCTCCTGAACTCTCAGAAGTAGCTCTTACATAGCAACAGCTCTAAATAACATGCAGTAACACCTTTGGCTAGAATGATCCCAGTGGTCCTCCCCTGGTGTGACGGAGTTTTCTACAGTGAGGGTAAAATTCATCTTTGCAATCAACAAAACTTCCTTGGTCATTAGCCAAAGTTTCTGAAACAATTTCCCACAGAGCTGGTTACCATCCTAAAAGTCACAGTCTTCCAAGCAAAGTGCAAGGAACATGTCTTGGATGTCAATCTTTCTCTAACCTGCATACATAGCTGTGCGTCTCCATAGGCGTGCTTGTGAGCATGTGTGAAAGTATATTATAAAAATACATGCTACCCTACACACTTCTCCCACTGGGAAGAAAACATTAGTCATGTTGCTTGATCGCCCCTGAAGGGCATTCAGACAAAGCAGGAATGAATGAGGCTAAAAAAAAAAAAAAACCTGGAAGAGAAGAATTTCTGTGTGCTAGATCAGAGTCCAGGAGGGCCTGGACTCTGGGACTGAACCCACCATTGCCACCAACTCCCACTCCCAGGCAGAAGCTCTCCAGAAGGAAAATGAGAAAGAAGAGACCTCAGAAGGAAATGTCAGGGTAGTCATTTTCTCATAGGACTCTTCTTGGCAGCTGGAGACAGTGACTCTGTAATAACATGTTAAAGTTTTGAAGGGGGATTCCTCCGGAACGGAAATGTCCTTAGAAGGACCATTTCCCTAACTATATTCAAGTCTGTGGGAAACTATTACCCTATGACGAGTTCTTCTAAACTAGATAGGATTTATATTTATTCTTAAATTATGTTTTATTTTTGGCAACTCCCCCACTGTGACTTGACATCCCAGAAACAAAACCCTTTGGATTCTCAGAAGCCAGAAAACACTGCTAACAAAACTTACTCAGAATTGTCTTTGTCAGTTTACTCACTTAGTAACTTTTTCTTTCCATTCAACTGTTCCTTTTTATACTAATTCTGGAACTGCTGGGATGTATATTAATATGTTAATAACCACCTTGGAGACATATAATCCAAATCAAGAGAAGCAAGAAAAGCAGCTCTCTATTGGCTTATTCTGATTATATTTCTATGTTATGAGGTTTGGATTTTGCAGGCTGAGACTTAGAGTTATAGGCAGATGCTGAGTAAATAGTCATCTTGGAAAATATCCCCAAAGCATTCCGTTTGTAGATGTAAATCTGAGTGTGTGACATGAGTTTTGTGGTTCCTGAGTTTTGTGTTTAGAAGGTTTTATTCATTCCACTAAATTCCAATTGTAATTTTATGCAGCTACAAGGCTGTAACAGCTCGTATTTCATGGGACTGATTGTTATAGTTTTTTTCCTTTCTCTGCAAACCTTACAATCTTAATCTGAGATCTAAGAATAAGACTGGATTATTTCCTATTTACACATCCTCATAAGAAGCACGAGAGTTGCCTGTTTGCTACACTATGCCTTCAGTGATATTCTAAAACTCCCTGGAACTCTATTCATATGAAGCATATTCATGTAATAAACCATTCTGCTGATAATGTGTAATGTAAGAACAGATTCTAGCTCAATATTTTAGTGGCACTGGTTGTTCAGATTTGGCAGCAGCAATGAGTGGTGAAAGCTGTTGCTATTAGATGAAGAATGACTCCAAGCACACGCAGAGGGAAGCTGACACTTTTCCAGCCTTTCAGAGCAGGACCACAATTTTAAAGTGTTGTTCGTTACTTTCCCTATTACTCTTCCAGTTTTCACACAAGAGTAAGAATTAGGTGCCTCCTGTTGTTACATTTCTCACTAGACTCTTTTGCTACATACACCAACAGCTGTCTCAAAAGTGAGTTGACAAACTGGCAATTCAGGAGCCTTTTTTACTGATAAAATGAAAACCTCTCCCCAGGAAGGGACCACACCGGATTAGGTACCACTCTGTGCCTCTTCGAGGGCTAAGGAGAACTAGCAGAGGGCTGCTTTGCCAGCCCTCTGCCGGAAGACGCTCATGTCATTACTCCGTGATGACGTGCTCGGATGCCTGCTCCGGAGTAAGCAAGCCAGAGGCTGCAACATCTTTAGACAAGCAATTTGGGCTGAACCTTGTATGTAATGGGCAAAAACAAATCCAGAAGAAAATGCTCCCACTTTTCAAGGTTTTTTCCCTCCGTATATTCCTACCGTTGTTTATGTTAGAATTTAGCGCAGGCAGAATTAGCTCTTGTACTGTATGCAGTCACATCAAATGATTGCATTTCAGTGACCATAACTCTCAGTAACAAAAAGGAAAATCTGTCTCAGATGATGCCAAACCAAAAGCTTTAGAGCCTGTATTTAGCTCAGAGTGTAGTGTTTCAATTTATGCTAGTAAGCAGGCAAGCTGAAGGTTTATGTTAGTACAGGCAGGTTGTCACATGCCCGTAGGCAGGCAAGAACAATTCGGGAAAGTTAAAATCAGTGCACTCCCTTTGTTATTGGAATTGAATTTTGGAAAATAATGTTGGATTTAAAATTTTTAAAAAGGTAAAGAGTATTTCTATTTCCCTTTTAAGGGTGTTGCTGTTTTTCCACAACCATCTTGAATGGCTCAGTAAGAACACTGGCACTCACGGAGCCAGGCAATGACAAGTGTTAACAATCCCTTGGCAGACATGATCCCATATCCAAAACAGCAAATTGCCCATGAGTTTCAGGGGGAGAGAAAAAGAGCCTTTCACTAGGTCGGAGAGTGCCACAATCGCTAGTCTCTGTATGTTGTCTGCGAGATCCTACATCTCCTGTGAGAAAAGAGGGAGTAAAGCGCAGATGCTAGTGCTTTAGTGCAGGGGTCTGAAGGGGGTGAGCTTTCTCCTTTGATAGCGTATTTGTACAGGTAGAGGCCCTATGTTTGAATAAAATACCTTACTGCGCTATGAAACCCCAGGGAACGTCATGCCAGTGGATTTTTACTACTAGCACCTCAAACACTTGTGCTTTATATGAAGCAATGTCTTGGCTGAGCGATGTCTTATTGAATTAATAATTGAATTATTTGTCTCCTCACGCTTCCACAATTTTTCTTTTATTCCTTTTTTACATTTAACATATGTATATCATATGTAAAGTTATTCATATGTGTGTGATCTAACAGCTTGAGAATCCAGACGTGTCACCCAGCGCATGGGCAAGCACTGACGCGTGTCTTGTGCGATCGGCTCCTTCCTCCTGTATAAATACCACTAACACGCTGGGAAGGTATGTGGTGATTCGCGTCTGAACGCTGCAGAGCAGGACAGAGCTCTTAAATGCGACATCTGTGTTTAGACATAGATTGCACCAGATAACTAACCTGGAAAATGAGATGCAAAGCAACATGAAAACTCTTACACAGACTAGACTTCCAGTCACTGAACGTTGCATAACTGAAGATAAATAGAAATCTTGGTTACAAAGCTTAAAAAACCTCAGGGATGGAATGCTTCTTGAACATAATACTGTCTAACTAATTCCTACTTTGTCAGCTGCAAAATTCATCTCCTCATTAAAAAGAAAGTCAAATAAACTGAAGTTTATGAAATGTATGTTTGTATTTAAAATTGTTTTGCTGTTCATTTTCAGATGACTTTGGAGACATGGCCTGTGTTATAATACCACTTCCATTAAACATTGGAAGCTCGACTTTTTACAAAAAAATTCACACAAACATTCTGCTCTTAATCCAAACATAGGGGTTATGAACTGAACCTTCAAACAGAAACTTTCAATATTTGGCTTCTCAGCTCAGTAGCACCAATATGGTATGCCAGCTATCGTGTACTGTAATTAATAATTGTTGTAAAGTAAAAAAAAAAAAAAGGTCTTTAAGGCAGAATACCCACTGCATATAGCTTGTCTGCTTTTTTAACCAAATAAGGTAATAGGGCATTACACTGTTTATAATAGCAACATGAAATACGATGTTTCAAACTGTTAAAGAAAACACATTTAAACTTTTCCTACCCATTTCCAAGTTTCTCTAACTTCTAAAAAACTGGCTATGATTCTCTGGCAGATTTATAGAAACCTCCATTTTTCACTTTTCAAAACACTTTAACAAAGCTTCAGAGAGGAACAACATATCGGCCAAGTTCTGGCATTTATATAAGGATTGTACACACAGTGTAGAGAGAGTAAACATGCAAAAATCAATTCCAGGGACTGACAGAAAGCGGAACTAATTAAAGGGGCCTAAGCAACAGAGATCATTTTCTAAGGCAAACAGGCCAATATTTGTCACATAAATAAGGCTAGTGCTATAGTGCATCTGGTGATATTTATAAATATACATTTCACCCCATAACATTTTGGTAATTAGAAAATGAATGCTAATAAAATGAGTGTTAATACTTAAGCCCTACACTAGATGCCTCTCAAACTACTGCTTTAGACTCCTATCAAAACTTAAACATTATACTGCCCGACATCATCGTGAAGCCCTTTAACGACCCAGTGTTTATTATTGTTCCCACTTACCACTGTAACTTTATCGATTTCGCTGGAGTTGCTTTTGATTACACCAGTGCAAGGAGATGGATTCAGACCATGTAGTTCTCATTAAACATTTTGTTCCTGCACTTTTCTTACCCTGCAAGTCTGGCGGCTGTTTAGCACGGCTGCCTTAGGCTCTGCTGGTGGCGAGGCCAGCCCTATGCCGCACTGATTGTCCCCACCTCGTGCTGGGGGGCTTCCTGGCATCAGACCCAGACAAAGTGCATCCTCAGTATTTTATCCATGCTGCAAGTTGGCATTATGAGTCGGAGCACAAAACTTAAGTCGGTGGGTTTCCACTTTCCGGAAGTGAGAGCAAAGAAGCGTATTTGGGCTGAACGGGGTGTTTTCCCCGCTCCTGACAAAAATCACAAGAGGTATAATCATTTTTAAAGTCTTTCGCTGCTGAAAGTGATGCTGCTACAGTCCGTCCTTTCAGAGAGTTCTCATCAGTTAAGTGTTCGCTGTTCAATACTAACAAAGTGATGCTCCACCAGAAACTTTCCCCAGTGCCTTCCTTTTTTTTTTCACATTCAGGTCTTGTTCTTTTAAGGCAAGGAGTACAAGTGTTTTGCTATGTCATTTTGTTTCTAGTATGGCATGCCACTGAAACAGAGCTGCTTGAAGAGGCGGCACCTATTACATCTGCCACTGGAGACCAGACTTCTCCATGCTGATCCCAAATAAGAAAGGTGGGAAAGGGTGAGGCGGGGAGGGAGCGTGTGCATATATGTGTGAGTTTTGCAAGCTCTGTGCATTTCTGTGTTCAATTTCATTATCTCTTTCAGGTTTCCTGGTATATTTTAATCATTCAGTTTATTTGAGACTTTTAATTGCTTCTGAGTTTTTTATGTATCAAATGCATTCGGGAAATACTTTAATTAATTTTAAACTACAGCTCTAGAGCTCATGAATTGTGCAATAAAATTCTGCTCTGCAGATCAAAGTTCCTTTTGTCGTCAATACAAACTCAGCATGCAAAACACATGGGAAATCTGCAGCAGACCTGCACAGCACACAAGAACATTGTGCTGGAGAGCTTCCCTTTCAAGTCTGAGTTTTTGGGTTTGGCATGGCTAAGGCCACTGCAGGTACTGTGGCAGCATTGCCTTGATATGATGGAGAGCCTCTTTCTATTCTTTCCAGGTAGAAGGGGGTAGAAATTAAAATATAACAGCAAGAAAGCCAGGTTGCACTCATCATTTTATTTCTACTTGGTTGGTTAGTAATAGAATTTCCTGTCTGCAGGAAAGTTCTGTGTTTTGGAAAGAACGCTATATTTCAGGGTGATTGAAACAATATACAGCATAGTTGACATTTTAATTTATATTATAAATCAAGTGAATAAAATAAAGTTCAGAAAGTTTGCATTTTTGTCTGAAATGAAATTTTATCCAACCTGACGTCCACGATGCTGCAAGTCTCAGTGTTCACAATAGGATGTCTTCTAACTTTTCTGTGGCTGCTTCCAGTTTGGGCTCTAGTTCCACATTCAGCAGCACAGTTATTTTGGGTGCCATAAGTCGTCCCCTGCTCTTCCCCCTTTCCAGAGCTGCCTCCTGCTCTGGACCATCACCAGCATGCGTGCTGCCATCTTATGGTTTGAGGAACAGATCCAATGGAAAACAAAATGAAACAACAACTTTTTTTCATTCAGCTCAGTTTCCTGACTAGTTTCTCAGCGGGTTGTGGAGCCATAGTGCAGGGGAAGGAGTGAGCGCAGCAATAAAAGGCCCAGCACAGACACGCACAGCGATGGCTTAAGCCAGCAGTGCTACCAACAGCTATTCATGTGGAACCACAGTGGCTGTACGATCTCATCATCAGGTACGGGCCACCTTACTTCCCCAGGGCAATGTGTCCCAATCCCCAAAGAGTCAGTTCATATGCTGGAGGGAGACATATTAAGTACCATGCCTGGATGAGAAACAGATGTTTTATGTGAATGTTAAAAATTCCAGGACAGTTTTTGCAATGATAGAGATTGCTCTGGTGTCCTTGGCTAGTTTCCCTGGTGTTGTCACTAGTATTGTATATTGTTTGGATACACTGCAGAGATGGATGCTTCAGTCATGTTTAATGTAAGGCATCTATCAAAGGCATCTCAGGAGTCTAGGGTACACGTGCAAACTCTCTGTAGATAAAAGCGGGAAAGAACAAATGAAAGGAAAGCAGAAAGATTTGAATGTATATAACTAAGGGAAAAGAGCAGGTAAATATAAAAACAACTGTAAGAATAACTTGTAATGACTCCAGTGAAAAGCAAGCAAATCACGCAGACATGAGTGAATACCAATTACTGAGGCCCCGAGCAAAAGCATCAGGTGATGTCTTGCACTGGCTGTAATCCTATCCGCTTACTCAGCTGGAAACCGAAGTGAACGAGCCCATTCCTGTGAAGGAGCTGACTGCAGTATGGAGCCGCAGCATAAGACAGGGACGGTTCTGCTTGAAGAAGAGACACCCGGCAGCTTAGCGCCAGCAAAAATCAAACTTTCCCAAGGCCAGGAATTAACACTGTCACCAGCATTCACAAAGAAATGTCCGTACCATAAACACAATTGGAGACATGTGGCATAATGGATGCAAAAACCACTACTATTTCTGGAATTAAGTAAAAAGAAAGGGAGAAAGATTTGGCTTAGGCAACACTCCCAAACTAACCTGCTCCTCACCTTGTCTCCATCCCACCAACTATTTCAGGTTAAGAAAGTGAAGAAAAAGCCTCTGTCACACACATATGAAGTCTACTCCGCTTTGTTAAGCAAGAGACTTCCCTGATTTAAGGGGCTAATAAGTGCAGTTGGAGGCCACTGTTTTAAGGTTAGAAAAGCAAGGCTTAAATCTCATGTTTGCAGGAGTTAATGGCTTTTTCTCCTAGTAACTGGGCCTGTTGTCAGTAATGTATGAGGTAAAACATTTCTAGATGAGAACTAAGGCACAGACAAGTTAGCTGACTCATATTCACAAGCTGGGTAGTTAATAGCGTGAAAAGGAATTGGATTTCTCTCCTGTGTTTTATCCACAAAACCATTCTTAAGTCACAGAATACTTCTGAGTGTATGATGAATTTAAAAAATACATTATGTGTTCTCTATAACACATATATATTACGAGGCCAAAAGAGTTTTCTCCACCTGAAAAACACGAATCAGCTGTTCTGCCTACATGAAGGAAATCAAAGGCTAACAAGAAACAGTATTTTCACCTCTGCAAATGGAGGTTATCTGGACAAAGAAACTCAACACCTGTGGTGGTGCTGCAGCCAAGGTTATACCTGTATGCAATTAATGTGGAGGTAACTAGTACCGAGCCCCTTGTCCCCAAGCAGCACCCCTGCCCTGATCTCTGTAGCCTCCCTGTCTGTCCCAAACCCCTTCTGCCTTTCGCTCTGCACTGGCACCCCTATCTCTGCTGTTGTGCAGATAATCAGAAAGTATAGGTTATCCCATCTGCAAGTTTCATGAGCGGAAATTCTCTGATAAATCCTTCCTAAGTGTGGCAGACAGATGAACACAACAGTGAATAGGCGTTCATAAGCTGTATGGATACAGAGAATGGGGAAAGTAATTCTTCTGTGCAGTCCCAAAAACTAGGTAAATTATCAGGAAAATCTTAACTGTGAGATCTGCAGAATGATTCTCCCAAGCAGAATAGCAGATGCTTGAAACTGTCATATTTGGATCATCATCATATGAATGGTATGATTGTCCGCTGTATGTTATAACTGCATTGCTAACCCATTTTAACTCTAAACAGGATTGTGCTCAGCTGCCAATTAAAAAGTGCAAAAATAGTCTGTCACTTGCAAAAGTTGTATTTCCTCCTTGTAACTGTTACCTGCTGAATTGGGGTTCCCATCTAAATGAGCTCTCAGCTAGGGGAGTCTGTTTGGAGACCTAAAGTTCACCTGCAAAGTGTTAATTCCTTTGAAAACTAGTTCAAATAGTGTTTGTGTAGGTTGGGAAGAGGGAAAGGCCGGGCAGATAATTACCTTGAGAATTACAAGAACATACAAAATCCAGGAGAGTGGGCCCAACAAAGCAGGAAATGCCTAAGGAGGAAACTCCCGGTGCCTGAAATCAAAAAGAAAAATGTAAAAGCTAGAAACAAGAGCCATTCACTGAAGTCCCAAAGGTGACTTGTTCTCATGAATGATGCTACAATGCTCTTTTGTGAGCCACAATGGGAATACAAAAGGAATAGTAGCTGATCTTTTGCATACGTAACCTTACAACCTGACACAGGATCTTGCAGTGGGTCTAAAAAAAGCAAAGTAGAAGTTTAGCAGTTAAAAACAGGCGTTCAGATCTTCAATTGCCCTTCTGTAACGATAGGCCTCAGAGCATCGTAGTCCTGCTCTCAGGACTGAGGTGGTGCATGAGCCTCGCGCTCACCCTCCACCCTGGGACAAATCCCACTTGCTCATATATGCATGTGAGCTTATTTTAATAGATGAGACCATACTAATTTAATAACGTTCAAATCTTAATCTATATTTCAAGACCTCCTTTGCAGTCAACCTTATTAAGAAAATATAAAGAAACTGAAAAGGGACTGCACATTTGAACAACACAAACATTTCTAAATTAAAAAATGCAAATGGTCAAAATGGTAATGGATTAACTTTTACATTTTTCAGGGTTTTCAGTGATTTTTCTTAGAAACTATATTGCCTCTCTATAACACAAAGGATTCCACCTTCTGGGAGAATCATCTCCAGCCACAAATAAACCAAATTCTAGCTAGTAAAAGAAATGAGGCAGCATAATATGCACATGCCAGGGATTTACTTTTCAGTTCATATCAGATAAAGAAATGATAAAGCACTACATTGCTTCTTTCCTTTATTTTCAAAATCTGTCTCATTTGAAAAGTCTATCAAGATTTGTAAGAGTTTTTTCTAACTTACTATAGGTGAATAGTTTCTGTCTTGCTCCACTAGCTTGTTGGTGCCCCCTTGTGTTTGAAAGAACATGATAAATATCAATTGTGCCTATAAATCTTTTAAGTCATGAGATTCATGGAGAAGAATTTAAATAACTATGGCTTATCAAGACATGAAAATTAAGGTAGAGGAAAAAATGTTTTTAAAGTTTTTTTTTAAGAAATGAAAACAGATTTTTAGCCTATAATTTTTCAAAAATGTTTTTAAATATTTTCAGATGTGACCCAAAACAGTAATAAATTGAAGATGTTCATCTGCTTACAGTAAATAGATTTTTTTAGTGAAAAAGAACAAATGTGCAAAAAGAACCTCGGGATTTATTCTCTTTTTCTATTCTGTTCAGGTTTATGTTATTCTCATGGATATAATTAATGAAATAATTGTTTTAAAAAAATCCAGCAAACAGACCAAAATCAAAAGCAAAAACAATCATAAAGTTTCCCCAGGTAGTCCCCGTGCTTCAGTAACACTACACGTGTGCATGAACGCAGGTAACATGCAACCCCTTCTTCGATAGCCCCCCCATCCCCCTTCTTCCACTATACTGTTTGTTATCTGAGGGTGACAGATATCTGAGGGCTTGTTTTCAGGTATCGTTATTTTAAGGTGTGTAGGTTGTCAGGCCTGCAGGTTATACGTGTTAAAAAAGAATTGTGGCAGAATCAGTTGCCACAAGCTCTGTTACGGCATCACTGATTCACTTTCAGACTTGTGCCATGCACATCCCTTAATTTCTGTAGCTGTCAGTACCTTCATCTTCAAAATACGCCCTGGCATCTTTCCATAGGATCTCAGCCTGCTGCTAAGACATTGCAAAAAACCTGAGCATGAGTCTCTCATTTTTATTTTATCACTGTGAAACAGGACGTAATAGAGAAAAAGGTAAGAGAGAAAAATGAGATGTCGTAGAGAAAAAGGTATGTCTGCAGTAACTAACGACAAGATCTCCCCCCTATTCTTGTACAGCAATACAGGACAGGAAAAAATACGGTTTTCAGTCCCAGCATGAATAGAGGCGGATTTGGATCAGTGGGCATGCTGCCAAGCACATATTTCACGGGGATCTCGATTAATGGCAGAAAATTGCATCCACCATGTCCGTCGTAACTTGGGAGCGTAGGACAAAGCATGTCAGCAACGGAGCAGCTGAAAGAGCTGCCAGACTGTGGCATCGAGTTATGAGAAAAGCAGTGACCAGCCACAGGTTGGGTGGGTGGCAGCCATCCAAGCACAACACAAATTTAACTGCTCCTGAAGGTCTCATGTTTTGAAAGGAAAAATGCAAAGGCCGGTCTTGAAAAGTGCATGAATCACCAGCATCTGTGTGAATGTTTCTGTTTCCCACTATGAGCCACATAAGCAACACATGCAGAACTTCCTAAAACCCCGCAAGTTCAGTTTTTAGCTGTGGTCAGCAAGAGGCTGCTGCGATTAGCGTTCTTGTGGAAGGCAGCGCGCCTCCTCAAAGAAAAGTCCTTCATCCAGCGCCTCTCGCGCTGCAGCCCTGGCAAAAGTAACAGTGAAACAGCCTTTCTTCTTCTCCTGTGGATAGATATCCGTTTGAGAGTCTCCAGGGTGACTTGCATGAAATTAAGTCCCAAGAGGTGCAATTAAGGGGGTTTATTAAGGCTAGACAGGAAGATGAGATGAAAGCTAAAGAAATGGCCTGCGTGTTACACCGACCCTGACATGTGGGGAGAGTCAATCCGCCAAGCTCTACTTCAGTCCAGGCTCAGGGAATAAAGGGTTTACAATGACTCATTTCTTTCCCTTCTTGCCCAGCTCCCCGCGCTGGTCCCTCAGCCGAGCCTGCTGTTCCCTGCTTTTGTGTGACCTTGTTTTGTCACCCCTTCCCACTCTGCCTGACTTCCCATACCCTCTTTCCGGGAACACCTGGGCCTGTTGTCACCCTCTTGTTTTTAACACATCACTGTGCAAGTGACACACTTTGCTGGTGTGTTAGTATACAATGACGTATTACATGGGTTTCTTACTCCTAATTACGCAGCCAGGTATAGCCAAGCTAGCTGTATTTACATTTACAGGTATATCACTGTAAAGTGTGTGCTGTGTTCACTCTGACCAGGAAACAATCACTGCTGCATTATTTTATTTATATAAATTCAAAGCATGATGTAAAAATGTCCATATGCTTTCTTGGATCCCTTTGATATTCAAAAATATGTACACGAGCCTAAACAGGATAGTCAGCTCTCCAGGATCAACTGAAAATGGGTACCGACAACAGAGACAACTATGCCTAATGACTAAGGGCTGCACTCACGAATTACATGTGATGTTCTGTCTTGCTATGTACCCTGCCCTGGATAAATGATTGCATACTAAAACATTCTTTTCCAATTTTTGTATGTATTTATTTCTCTCGGTACCGGTCCTGCAGGGACACACAGGTTGGAAGCTGGAAAAGCCAACACAACTCTTTCTTTAATTAGCTCATCATCCTCAAATGTTCTCATGCAGGTCCTTGGATATTCATACTTTGGAAAATACTGGTGAATCCATCTGAACTTTGTGCCAACTTAGAGCTCTGAACTGGATCCTGGGTATTTTGTTCCCTTGTCTCCAGGGAACCTTCACGGAGTCCTGGCTGAATTCATTCTTCATCTGTTTAAACCTCAAACTTTGGAGTGGATAAATTGTGGATACTGAAATAGGTAATGCAACCAGTTAGAAAGAAAACAACTAGCTAACACCTGTTGCCAGCAGTTGTAACTATTTTTAAGTATGACATTTAAACCTATAATTCAGTGATAGTCACGTGTAATTTCACTCTAATTTTTGATGTCCATAAAAGGGCCTTACGATATTTGTATGTTAAATACCTGGGAAATAATTGCTGTATATAGACCAGTGAGGCTTGTGCTGTAGTTATCTAAATTCTGGAAAAAAAGCAGCCATACGACAATATATAACACCATCCAAGTGTTAGCACAGCAGCTTCTCTGCTGTTACACAAGGATCTGGTACTGTCATCACTTTAGTTCTTCGCTTGTTCCCGGAAGTCCCAACTTGCTGCTCCTTCTGAATTGCTATTGTGAAACTATGGCCTTAAATCCTCAGTCACCATTGCACAAAATACACTGGTGAGAGGATCACAGCAGCCTGGGCAGAGTTAATAAAGGCCCCAACGTCTCCCCAACCATGGCCAAGCTGCCAAGTGGCAGCACCTGGGAGGGAAAGGGCCGGTAGCTGGTCTCTTGGGAGGTGGCACCCTTCAGGGAGCTGTGGGAAGGGAGAGACCCCAGAGGGCTGGTGGGGCAAGAAAAAGGCTTTTTGCATCTTCATCTTTTCATTCATCAAAGTGTCGTGGTGGAAATCAGTGTGGGACTCCAGGTGTGATCTCTGTTATGCGTGGTAAGTAAGTGCCTAATTTAAGGTGGCCAGAAGAGTCCTGGGTGGTCACGTGGAGGGACTGGAAGCACCAGCACATCCTTCTGGAGGTGCCATCAAATTTCTGAGTATTTCAGGGTCTAATCTCTAGTGGCCAACAGATTTCTAAGGCCAGTCAAACTTCTAGCTGTTCTAGTGGCATATCTATTGATAAGCAATGCAGGTATGTGAGTATTTAGGTCCTGGCACGTAAATATGCAAAAACTGTTGATATTCATGGCAAAACTCTGGTTAATGTTAATGAAGTATTAAAAAGTTCCTCTCTTTGCGGACTTTTAGTCTGCATAGGCTGGTACAATGCTTTTCCAGATGCCTCTCTGCCCTGTAGATGTCAGGAACGGCACGTGCGTCTTCCAGTGCCCAAGCCACTTAAAGAGTTTGAATCGTTATTAGTGCTTCTTTGGAAGAAAACATTGTACTGTTTCCTGTATGAATGGTGCAATGATTTCAGGTTAAAAAGTGAAGTCATAGTGGAACACCTATACTAAATGCGTGTCTAGGGAGACACTGGCTCATATAATTGTAAAGAATGGCGTGCCAAGTCACAAATAAATACTTCCCCCCTTTCTTCCCTGTGAGATCCAAATGATAGTGAAGCTATAAAAGTCACATCTGCCAAGTAATTTTTTTTTTTTTTTAACTTTGTTGCTTAAGACCTAAGCTATAGAGGCAGGCCACAGCATGCAGTTGCAGCTTGCACGCAGACATGCTCTGGACTAATTTGGGCTTTAGACTGTATACCACAAAGGAATAACAAGGTGTATCTAACTTCTTATTATTTTTCTAACCTCAGTTACCTGAAACTTTGGTTCAAGAAGACAGTAATCAACAGCTGCTGCTAAATTTTAGCCACATAGATCAAAGAGAAGGGAGCATATATTTTCACATCTACTGGAAACAGCCATGGACTGATGGACATGCACTAAAGTAAGGAGGGACTGAGATTTAGAAGTTAGGATGGAGTTAGACTGGACCCAACGATGGAGGCTAGAGCAGATGGAGAGGGCTCTGTGTCACTTCTCCATGGCTCAGCGAGCGCAGCTGGGCGAGCACCACGGCTGTCATAATTTCCTTGCATAAAGAGCAAGGGAAGCACAGGAGACTAACCGTGACTCAGACGGGTCTGAGCCAAACCTTCTCTCTCACCATTCCTGTCAAAGCTTACAGTATCTTCTAATTTAATTTCAAAGTCCTGGCTGGGCTCTTGGGCGGTGTTATTTTCAATGGTAAACTGTAGAAAGGAAGAAGTGGGAGGTTCCCCTAACTTCTGTAAGACAACATGTGGAAACTCTTCTCCAGCATTAATAGGAAAACCCTGTACATATTCACAGCGGCTAATAGTAACTAGAAAAAGCATTTAATGGGGAAACTGAGAGAGAGAGTAGTTCACACATACGTGGAAGCAGGGTGTTTTGTCTTCTTATTCTTTCTGCTCTCAGGCAGAAGAACTTTATCTTTCATTACTCTTACCTGTCTGAACTTGTGAAAATTAGGCATCCTATTTTGTTCTTTTAATTTAGGGACCGTGCAGGCATCTCCAGCCTGCTTCTGTTGTTGGCACAGGCAAACACCTGCAAAGTAGCGGATTTTTTTCAGTATGGACATTGTTTGATTCCATCCTTAAACTGCATTCAGCTTTGAGCATGTGTTTGGCATACTGGACATTGCTACTTGCAAACATCAATATTTTTCTCACTCAACTTTGGAAAATGTTGAAGCATAAAAGAATTAGCAGGGAGTGTTCGCAGAAGTAATATTAAATATAAGCATGCACAGAAGCAGTTGAAAGGTCAGGGTATTGATGAAATAATAAAATTAAGTTTTTAGCAGTATTCAGTTACTAATTTCAGCACAGAACTATGCTCGACTTAAATGAGATCTCAGAGCAAATAAAATATTTTGTGCTGTGGGTACATCAGCACTTTATAAATGCAAAGTATTATACAGCCAAAAGACTTGCGATACTCTGTCAGGTCTGAGGTCCGTCTAGCCCAGGACCCAGTGTCTGTCAGTGGTAAGTAGCAAGAAAAGGAGATAAGAAACAGAACATCCTTCCCCACAAATGCCTTTCTAACAACCAGAGGCTTAAGAGCTTACTGAGCTGAAAATTATATCCAGACTACTTTGTACAATAGACACTGCTGGACCTATTTTTCATGTTTCATGTCTCTCTCTAAAAAAAAAAAAAACAACTGTGCTTCTGACTCCAGTAGTATTGCACAAAAATGTGATGATGCTGTGTATCCACAATTTTATTATATTTGATAATATATGATAATTACATAATAATATAATATATTCAGTATACTACATGGAAAAAATACGACTTCCTGCTTTTCTTAATATTGCCACCTGCTAATTTCTGCAGGTATGCCTTAGTCTTTATGTTGTGACTAATTGCTTGCAAGGCAATTAAAATTTACAGTTGTTTTCTCTCTTCCACTTTGGGTATGATTTTATGCATCTGTATCTGACCCTCCACCACATATATAACACATCTACTCGCTTGTTTGTGTGTGTGTGTGTCACTGGCAGCCAGGGAGCGTCTTGCTTCCAGTGCCAAGGGAGCGGAGGCAGGGGACCCCAGCCTGCTGCGGCCACGGCCAGGCTTTGCTTCACCCTCATGTGACTACGTCCAAGCAGCGTGCGGCTGCCAGGGATGTGGGCTCTTATCTCCGGGCGCCCCTGGCCGCCGGCCCGCCGAGAGGGGAGCGGGAGCGTTTCACTGCCCGCGCCATGCTCACCTCCAAACCATGAAAACGGTCATAAAAGCAGCGCTGAGGCGGGCGCAGGCGGGGTGGTCGGCTGGTCGGGACGGCGCTGCGCCCCGGCGTTTCCCGCAGCGCGAGCGTGCCTGCGCCCCATCTCCGGGGATGAGAGCGCCGCGTTATTATTGTTACGGAGGTACACAGTACATTTTGCAGGAGAAAACTGTAAATATTTCCAGGCAGTGCACTTACTATAGGTGCAGATGCCAAGCAGCACTGTCTCCTTCCTAATTGTTAAGAAAGCGTTTTTGTTTTATTGCGTAGACGGGTAGGTTCCCCGTCCCTTAACAGTCCTTCTGGGCAAGTATGTGTTGAGCTGGCACCCTGGGTTTATCGCACGCTAAGGAAGAACTCTGTAGTTGGCGTCTCTGTTTCCTATCAGCGCAGCAGCCTATTTTAGCCCGCAGGGCTCTTGAAAAGACAAATTGTGCTTCCTTTGCTTGCGTGCGCGGTCACAGGCTGAACGGCCCTGCTGCTCAGCGCCGTCACTTCAGGCGCAGAAGTGGTCCCGCGGCTCTGACGCTCATCGAACTCTGAAGTCCGTGACCTGCCCAGGAGCAGCCCAGTAAGTCTTCATGGGCAAAGGCAAAAGTGTGTGGAAGCAGTACAGTGATGGAGGCAGGGCAGGCTCTGCTTCAGTCACGCTTTTCCCCGTTACCTACGGAGCCATTTCCAACAGTGGGCTTACCCAAAGCGGTCAGGGGATCTGCTACATCTCGGCTAGAGGAGTGGATGGAAATCTGCCCTGTCTGCTAGTACCGCTGGCTGCAGTACCACTTCCACAACACACATCAAGACTTCCATCACCACCTAGAGATGGGCCGTGCCAGACCAGGACCTTCTAAAATAATACTAAGTTTTTAATGTATTTGAATTTTCAGGACACTTTAAAAATACGTGATTGCTCCTTAACACTCAAACACCTGGAATGAGGCAGTGCTGTTACATCACAGCTTTCTTCTCTTTGGTTGCTTGGGGTTTTTCTCAGCATGTGGCTGGAACATAAACTTGATTTTTTTGAAATCCTGCTGGTCAGACTAAAACTGCCGAAATGCCCTTACAAAATGGTGTCATTCATCAGCTGGCCAGCCTTTGGCTGGACTTTCAGTAGGGAATTACTTTTGATAAAGGGACACGGCAGGAGCCTGCCGTGGCTGCCTGCGGGCGCACATGCGCCTGGGTAAGGTTGCTCATCTCTGTCCTCCCAGGTTCTTCACAGGTGAGGCAAAAGCCAGCAAGTGCAGTTCTGAGTAGTGTCTGACCATATGTTGATGAATGTGACAGCAAGTAGCCCTCAATTTTGTTAACTGGATGCTTTCACGCTTGTTTCGTCTCAACATCGACTGCTTTGTTAGGGGGGCTCTGCTTGAAACGGGAGGCTGGAGCCTGGCATGCAAGGTTTCCTTGCGTGGTCAAACTAGAAAGACCCTGAAAGCACGGGAGATTTGGGGCCTGCGGACTGGGTTCTGGTGGTACGTAAGTAGTCGTGGCGTGTTCATGTGGGTGTTCCTCATTGTGAGATAGGATGTTGGAGTCTGGCATCATTTCCAGGCTTCTTTGGGTTTCACATTTGTAAAACAAACATGTATGTTGGTCCTGTGCCCATATTTGGTTCTGCTGCAAATCTCCATCCAAAATAAATTAATTTTAGGCAAAAGAAAAAGAGAATGCTCTGAAGTGCTTTTGATCTAGAGTTAAGCAAGGCTGGTAAGTGAGGCTTTGGTACATGGCAGCTCTGGCACACAAGCTACTAGCCTGCTCTTCTGCTAATAATAAACTAAATAATGTGCATTTTAAAAATAGCCTAAATCCATACTTTCTCAAAAAAGCACAAAAGTTAAAAAGGAGTAAAAAGATATTAAATCTAGCCTAAAAGCATCCTGACTCAGTTTCAAAGCCTCTAGGGATTATATTCCATGAAGAAAAAGTCCATAAGCATAAATTCCCTTGTTTATATCTGAATGTGTTTTCTATCCATCATGTCCAATTTCCAACTTGCCCCAGCAAGATTCTGTTACTATTTTTAAAATATAGTCCCACAAAAGCATCAAAAGCGTAACCTGTTACATTTGTGCTAACGAGGCAGATTTGAGAGCGGAATTAGGACTGCCGTCTACCCGGGAGCAGGCCGTGCCTGCTCGCCCCAGGAGCGCGGCCGAAAGCGGCGTACCTCAGCGCTCGTCCCCTGGCAGCGTCGCCGGGTCCCCCGGGGCCAGGGGGCACCCTGTTCTCTTCGCCCCGTGGGCAGGGCTCGGTCCCTGTTTTGGTTTGGTGAAACTTGGTTATGGTTTGGCACAGCTTCTTCCCGGTCTGTGGGAGAATAAAGGGGCCGGCTGCCCCCTCGGTGACGTCCCTTCTGCAGCGGGGAGCGTGCAGGGCAGCGAGGGAGGCGAGGCCTGCGGGCAGGCAGCTCGCCCGGGGCGGCGATTGCGCTGTGCCTGCGTGCAACCTGGCAGAGCTTAGGAAACCTTTGCTTCTGCTTCTGGTGGGTGCGTTTCCCTCCGGCAGAGCCCTGAAGTCCTATATTCTATCCAAATCGCCATCTTCAGATACATTTATGAGGCTTAAGTTTTTGCCTCAGACCAAAAACAGAAAAAGCAGTCAGAGAAGGGTATGGTTTTTCCTGCCTCGGTTTCTCTAAAGCGAGTTTCTGCACCATGGCCCAGCATCAGGTGAGGGGGGGCTGCAGAGGACTAGGGAATGCGTCTGGGGCAGAGGAAATAGGTGTTTAAACCCCTTGAGATGAATAAGCCCAGAATTGTGTTTTCCCCTTTCTGTGCCAATCCTGCAGGCAGCTGCTGGCCAAGTGAGCAGCAGTGATTCCACACACCCCCCCCCAAAAATGCGGTGGGGTTTTGTGAGGGCCCACGCTTGCTGCTCTGCATGGGGATGTTCGGAGCATCCCTTCTCGAGCCTCCGGGTGGGGGAGAGGTGAAGGCAGCACCTCCAAAGCACCACGGCGGGGCTGGCCACCCCCAGCAGGTGCAGCTCCCCCGAAACCCGGCCTGAGAAACAAGGCCCTTGCCGCCGCCGTTCGGGGCGGGCAGGGGCACGCGCCCTCGCGGCACGCCAGGTGGGAAGGGCCCCGCGCTGGAGAGGAATGCCCTACCGCTATCTCGTCAGCCCTCTGGGCGAGGGGGACGTTATCACGGTCAGCCCCAAGTTACGGCATCTCCTTGGTACAAGACCAAGAAGGTGCTTTTAAATATATATATATAAAAAATATAGACACACACACACACGCATATATATACATACGTACACATACATATATATAAGAAAAAACACACACAAAAAAACCCCCTGAAACCACAGAGCGTTGCAGGAGGATTTAACGTGCACAAAAATAAGGGAAGGGACCAGCGGGAGGCTTAGGCCGGTTCCACCGCCCGGAGCCGCCGGCGGGACTCGCCCTCCGCCAGCGCGGCGGGGCAGCCCCCGGCGCGGCCCCCCGGGGCCGCGGGCGCGCACGCCGGGCCGCGGGCGCGCAGGGCGCGCTGACCTTCGGCGGGCGCGCTCGCCGCCGCGCAGCTGCCGCCGTCGCTCCGGCCGGGCCCCGGCAAGGTCAGCGCCGCCGCCACCGCCGCGTCGCGGGCGGGCGCGCAGGGCAGCGCGGGGCGTGGTGTGCGCGGGGCCGCGCGGGCCGCGTCACGCGGAGGGCCGGCTCCCCGCGGCCGCGCTCCCGGCGGGCCGGCCCGGCCCCGGCGCCGTTATTTAAAGTCGGGCCGTGCCCGCCCCGCCGCTGGCCGGGGGGCGGCGGGGCGGCGCGTCGCGGCGGGGCGCTGCGCTGCGCGGAGCGGTGCGGTGCGTTGCGCGGAGCCGCCGGCCGCCCGGGACCCCGCGCGGGGCGCGCCCGTGGGCTGGCTGCCCCCTGAATGAGAGCGCGCACCGAAAAAACAGAAGGAGAAAAAAAAAAAGACAAGGAGGAGGAGGGATCCTCGCAAGTTCAGGTTTGGTACCAAGTTGGAGCTGGGCTGGCGGGCGCGGATAGGAGATGGATAAGGATGAGATCCACCTGCGCAGGCTGCCGCCCGCAGCGCCCTGGGGACCGCGTAAGTGTTCCGCGGCGGGGCGGGCGCGGGGCGGCGGGCCCTTCCCCGGCTGCGAGCGGCTCCGCGGGCGCCGGGGCGCTCGCTCCGTCCTCCCGAGTGCCGCGATAAGGAACGTGTTATGAGCGTTGTATCTGCTACTTTTAAAAATCCGGGAGTAATCTGCCCCGAGTACCGGTGAAATAAAATAGCTGTCTTACTTCCCCCCCTGCTAAAGTAGTGTTGAGTCGTCTTTGCCTTAAATAAATACAGCAATCAAAAGCTCGTCTAACTCGGGGAGCCAGACTAATTGCGAGAAATTGCTACAATACAAAGTATATGAGATAACGCTCAGTTTGAGGATTGCTGTTAATTCATGCTGCTCCGTGGAAAACCGAGCAAGAAAAGGACTTAGAAAATGAAATAGGTCTGTATCAGATTGTCAGTAATGTTTTTACAGAACTGACTAAATCATGTATCTCCATATCATTAACTAATGTGGGCAGCAAGATAAATTATATATATTGGAAAGGGAAAATACATTCCTTGGCTGAGAAGTTACAGAATGTTTAGAGCCAAAGAGCAGATCATTTAACTGGTAGGGGGTGGGAATTTCCTTGGCTTCCCTCTAGAAATAAATCACCGATCAGTGTGTGTGTGTGCATGCATGTGCACCCACATATACATTTATACAAAGCCTTTCTGCACATGCACTTGTATATAAATTCAGGTACACACACACGCTGTATATAAAATCTTCACGCACACACATTGGAAAACAAATTTTACAAGCCCTGTTTACTGAACACATTTTTTCTACTAGTTTAAAGGCAGTAAAACTAGGAACTTAGATGCTAACCAGGAACATACTGTAACACACTTGATTATCCAGCTGAATTGTATACAAATGAAGTAAATTTAGCATGGCACCATTTATAAATTCCATGCTTTACAATCAAAATTCCAAATCTAACTCTTTGCAGCTAAGAATAGCACGGGGAGCCCTTTTCTTTACTCCCTCTTTTTGGATTCCCACGAAAACCATTATCCTAGAGCCTGGTTATTAAATGGCCAAATATTTCACTGGAGTTCAGCCCATTGCTAAAAGAAATACTGTATATTCGTAGAACCATAGACTAGCCAGAGCGCTCAGAATGAAAACAGAACTATGTCTTTAATGTCTGACAGAAAACAGCTGGACTTTATATCTAAATAATGGAGGGACAAGGTTTCTGCATGTCATTACGTGTATACTTATTTATTAAAAAAAAAGGAACTTTTCGAAACTCAACAGAGGGGTATACTCTGAAATGGAAAGTGAATAAAGCATGGGAAGATGAAGTGTTATCATAGTACATTAACTCCATCAATAAGAGGACTAAATGATAAAATGGCACTAGAAAGCTCTACCGTTACTCATGGGGCAGGTGGCTATTTATCATGAGGTAATCACAGTGATAGTTTGAGAGCGACCTGAGAAATTGTTTTAGTGGCTCTTTATCTTTGAGAAAGTTTACATTATATTTTACAATGACATTCTCCATTTAATTTACTCAATCGCCCATTAGCAGCATGAACACTGTGTACCAGCTTCATTAATAAATGCAAGGAGCAGCTTTGTTCTCAGAAGCACATCTTTGCATTTCTATTGCTTGCCTATACAAAAAGCTTGTTTGTAAAAGCTGGTCATACCAAGAAGCTCCTACCTAGTTATATAACAGATCCATGTATTGCAGTACAATATAATAGTTTTATCTCATTCTTTGGCAACTTTTGCTTTTATTGCTGGAGAGGCGTGTGGAAACCCATTTTTTATGTTTTTACTTGATCCTTACTCGAATAAAATTTCTGCAGACAACTAGGGAAGAAACTTGCTTGGAACAAGGAGTTAGGGAAAAGTTAGGGCCAGCTAGAGGGCAAGAGAAAACAGGAAAGTGGAGGGGAATCTGTGCCTGCGACCTGGGTAGATACTAAGTCCAAAATACTATTTTGCATCTGTCTAGTGAGGAGCTGATCAAAACAACTTTCATTAATTTTTTTTGGCCTCTATTGGTGGCATGAGAGGACAGATGTCCACAGCTGCATCCGTGCCCTAAAGACCCGTACTTCACTGCTGATGGCTGCCAGATCATCCCTATGCTGATTCCTTCTTCATGTCCTGGAGTAACGAGTGTGTGCAATGAAGAAGCGGAAAAGGGGCAGACTTGGGTGGGCTCCAGGGAAAGGTACTGGCATTTTGCTTCTGAAAGGACCGCCGTGATATCATGGCACTTCAGAGAGAGGTTTAGAGGTGCTGGGACAAGTGCTCAGGATTAAGCACAGGATTAGGAGTCAAATCTTCACCCCTTGCATTTCAGCAATCAAGAATTGCCCAGGGGAGAACCCCTGACCCTATTGAAGTTGAGAGTTTTGCCACCGTCTTAAATGTAGTCAGAATCTTATCCTAGAAAATGAAATCTGTTTTCCCTTCTTTCTCTGGAAGAGATTGTTCAGCCCTGAGCTCTGACTTCCAGCACAGCTCCATAGGTTTCTCAGATGTATTGCACTGCTTCCCATGGTAGCACTGTAGCTATTTCCATTAACAAGGAAAATGATGAAGCATATTAAGCTAATAATTAATCAGAGATGACAAAGGACTAATAACCATATTGATTTAATTAGGACTTCTTTTCCAGCAGTATTCTGTAGCTTGCAGTCATGCACATCATTAACTTAATATTTTAATTTGTAGTAATGATTTATTAATTTCTGCAGATGGGTGCACGTGCAGCCGAAGCACGGCTCTGACTTTGCGCTAGACTGCAGGCTTGTGCCTTGGTCCACTGAGTAGCTAGCTTCAGGAAGTGCGTCTTGTCCTGTACGAGACTGACGGCAAGCCTGGCAGTCTCCAAGACATGGAGAGCTCTTAGAGAGCATATAGGTTGAGGGAAATGTGGTGTGGCAGAGTCAGATGTGGTAAACGTGCTGGGAAAGATGTATGTAGCTCTATAGCTACATGATGTGGCTGTACAGTTATGACAATGAAATATGAAAGAAAAGTAGTGTGCCAGAACAGAAGGCAGGAGAGTATCCCTGGGAAGTAGCAGTATTGGCATCAAGAGGGGAAGAAAGTCCCTTTTGACTGTAATTGCACCCTTTGGATTCTGGCAATTTTGAGAAAAGGAAACGCTTGGGGACATGCTGTGTTTGGAAAATGAGGCTTGCTTTAAATGAGAATCACTTTGGGAAGCGGGAAGAAAGGACAGAACATGACAAATTTCTGGACTTCAGTATGTGAAAGACTGAGGAATGCTAAATATGCTCATCTCCTTTTCATTTTGGTGGGGATGCTTAGCACTCATTGAGGCATGCTTAGCATCTTATGCAGCAGGGCCCTCAGCAAGCCACCCATGACCAGAGCATAGTCCAGTTGGCAAGGGGGAGAGAGGCAGTTCTCGCTGCCAAAGGGATTTCGCTTTCCGTGTTGAGAGCACAGCGCTAGCTATATGCCTGTATCGTATTGTACAGGCAAAGTAGTGATTCCTCAGGAAGGACTTCCAGTTTGCCTTAGCATCAAGCTAAGCTCAGTAAGTTGCTCTGTTTTATCGAGTTTCTTGTAAATCTTTGCACAGCACCGTCGCAAGGCTGAACGCTCTGTGCTCACTTCATCCTCTGCAGGGCAATCCGCACAGGGTTGGTGTCTCTGCAAGCCCAAAGCCCAGAGCAGGTTCAGAGGAGAGCCTCTCCGAAGTACTTGGCGTTGTCCTTCAGCAAGATTATGGGGAGTTTGAAGTACTTAAACTGTCAGACTTTCATTTCACATGGAGTTCTTCGGTCACTTTATAGGTAAACCATTAGACTGATAAGCTCCATGAGCAAAAGCCACCACTTCTTTTCTTACTTCTTGTAATTGTTCTCAGGGATTCTGAAAAAGTACTTCTGCATACATCTTATATTTTATTATATGGGCCGAGTTATCAATAGTATTGTGAAATAGTTCTGCCTACCTTCAGAGATTACAAAAGCAGTTTAGCTAGGGAAAAAGCGTGCTGGTAAGAGAATACTCACCTTTCTGGCCTCACCCATGTTTGCCACAAAACTTCAGATTAGTCAGACCTGCAGTTCTGCCATAGGTAGAGCAGAACTCCAAGAGGAGTTTTACAGGTGACAATTTTTCAGGAATTATCAGCCTACATGTCTTGTTGGGACGCTACCGTACTGTTATGTTCAGTAGTGCTAAGTCGGCTTGTGCCAGCTGGTAGATCTAAGTGATATAATGCAGTAATGTGAGTAACAATGTACAGTTTTCTTCCTGTACTTTGAAGAGAGAAAAAATAGTGGTGCCTCAATTGTCACTGCAAGGTAATTTATGGTAAATAGAAGCTTTTTAGAAATAACCACAGTGGCTGACTCGCTTGCAAGGCTCTGAACGTGCAGGAAGTAAAGCTCCGCATGCTGAGCTGCATTAGTCACTACCATTACTTCGTATGCTAGCCAACATGCAGTCAAGGGAAATATGTTTTTATTTATTTGTTTTAGCCTTCGGTTTGTATCCCTCATCTCTATTTTTCTGCAAGTAGTACTGCATCCTGGGGGGAGGGCCAACCCCACTCCTCGCACCCTAACCTTCCTATCTCCGTTCGCCTTTATCTTTGGAAAGCTAATCTGTGCCCCGGCGTATATTCTGGCTTCTCACTTGTTCTCTTTCCTTACGCTGCACTGTATGTTGTGCTCTTTCAACTTGCTGTGTTTTTTCTAGTCTCTCATCCCCAGAGCAGCCCTGCCCTTGCTTTGCTGGTGCTGCTAGCTTGTGTGCCGGTATTTTTACTTTTTTCAAACTCCCACATGTTCACATCTCTCAACCTACCACTGGCAATCTGTCCTTCCTGCCATTATGGAAACTATTTCCAAACTTGTATTGATAAAAAGACAGTGATGATATTAGATCCCTTCTCATTCCTCCATAGCATCTTTGTCTGCCTACCTTATCTGCTTGCCTTATTTATTCTTGGTGGCTCTGTATCTATCCTAGACTCTGGTTGTACGTTCTAATTCCTATGAGTGGAATATTGATAAGGTATATTAATAATCACTGAAACTATAAGACCAAGTAAAGATTATTTATTTGACTTGGATCTGTGCTTTCAGACTGCAACCCCCTAAAATAGAACGTGGAAAAAAAAAAAAACCTAATATGAACGCCTGTGACTTTTTGCACACAACTGTAACTGCTCCAAGGAGTTTTAAAATACGAAATCTGTTATGAAAAGGTGAAGTGGTCTACAAGCCTTAATGACTGTTTTTACATCTTAGAAACCATTTAACTCATATCGTGATATCAGTGATTGCAGGTTATGTATTCCTGCCTCCCAGTCCTGCTATCTTTCTTCTTCTGTCTGTGTGCTGAGTGCAGTAAAACTTGATGACTATACACTAGAAAGAGGAAAAACTTTGTTTTCTAAACACATTGCAAATATTTGTTGCCTCTTTTACATCTTCATTGACGTCAGTTGATGTCCTGCTTGCAGAACAAACTTGGAATAGGCAATAGGAATCTGTATGTTGATAAGTAAGGTTCGCTAAGTGAAATTCTGTCCAGGGAGAAAAAATCAAGCATGTTTTACAGCACTCAGTTATTAAAAAAGGGGAAGGGATGGCAATTTAATTATGTTTTCAGTGCAAAATGAGGGTCCTTTTTTTTGAAAAGTAAATAGGGAAAGTGAGCAGATACCAACTTCGGCGGCATTGTCAAGGTAAAAATAGCAAACATCAAGTCTTCTGCATTTGTTTTAAAACTCTTCTTTCCAACGTGCTGCAGTGGCAATTTTATAATTGGTCTTAAGAAGAAGAGCCAAGGTGGAAGTTGCAGGGCTAAGCATCCCTCAAGGTTTAATTTTCTTTTTAGTAATTTTTGAAGTAAGGAAAATGGCAGAAAGTCATCCAGTGCAGTGCTAACAATCAAAGAAAACCCTATTCTGTGTTTGTGTTTGATCAGTTGTACTAGCGCGTCTTGGCTGACAACTTACTGCAAGATACGTCAATGAATGTGCATTGTGATTCTTCCCGCATTTTGACCCGCAGAGATTCAAAATATGGTATGACTTTATGCTTATGGCATGAGTGCCCAGAAGTCTACTGCAGACTGAAAAAGATGGAAGCTTTTATGCAAATATCACTAAATTCATCCCAGTGTGTTGCAGCACTATTGTCTCAAAAAGGTTTTCTACTAATTTATGCGTGCTATTTTGGCAACCCGGCAATAGGAGGAAAAAGAAGGGTTGTGTGGGTGTATTGCATTTACTACTATGTTTCAGGAAGTTGAGCATCCAGATCCGTTTTAAAGCCTGTATTTGTTTTGATTTAGCGTTGGCGTGTTCGGCTTATATGGAGGAGCTGACGTAGGCCTGGGGCCCTTGGCCCCTGTGTTTAACTTCGTCTGGACGCTGTTGCTGGAAGGTGTGCGTGTAGCGGTTCGGGACGTGTGCGAGGGAGGTATCGCCTGTGGAGCTGCTGCGAGGATAAGGCTAAACAGACCCGGTCAAAGGAGCCGCAGCATGTGCAGCGAGAGCGCTCCTTGCAGAGGCTTGCTGGTGGAAACTACTACATTATTGTCTGTATCCTGTGTTCCCTGGCACGGACCCTGAGACTGGGCTAAAGAAGGAAAACGATTCTCTGTGTGTAGTCTGAATGCTGGTATGTGGTCAGCAAACCTCATCCAGATGCTTGTATCTTGATGCATATTTTTGAATGTTCCTTTTTTTGATGAATGGCAAGAACAGGTTTCTAAAAATAAATTAATGGTTTTCCCTTTTTTTATTTCCTGTGACTTAATATACTTTATTTATCCATATAGCCCCTAGTCATCATCATTCTTCAGCTCACAAGAGTATAAACAGAAATGAGCCTGAGTCACAAAGTAAGGACGTGGAGCCAGGCTTTTTCCAGGTTTTTAGCCAGGTGCAGAAGTTACAATCTGGAGCTTGCGGTCTGTTCTGTGGGTAGACAGGATTGGCTCTTAGGTTCTGGTTCCAGATTCCCACACATTAAATAGGCAGAATATAGGTAAAATGCCCTCTGCTGTCCTTTCCCACCTCTTCTTCCAAGCTGTTGCAAAGTGTATCTGGGCAAGCCATTCAAGAAAATCTGAATGGATTTGTATGGTTAGTTAATCACTAAAATAATAAAACTCCAGTGAGATTCCAATTAATTTTTCCCCTAGCACTAGATCAGGCCAACATCCAAAACAACAATTACTTTCATTTAATCATCTTGAGTAGCCTATTTGAACAAATATAGTCTCCTAGGGAATGCAGTCAAATCACCGTGCTGCTGGTAGCGTCTTCCAAAGAAATCATAAACGTGAACCAAACGGATCTGAAAAAATTACTGTTATTGGGGTTTTTAGGGAAATGGTGTCCTTTCTGTGGTGACTGCCAACTAGAATACAAGGCTGTTCTATACCACAAGAACATAACATGCTGTAATTTTGTTTATTCATGAGAAACATGTAGTATCTGACCTAAAACATGCCGAGTGTTGTTTCATTTCCCAGAGCATAGCTTGGGAGTACCTCTTTGTTGCTAAGCAGCACATCTGTATCTTACAATGTTTGTTAAATAGGAAAGCAAACCTTATAGGGCGTACTGTACAATATCTGAAGCTGTGCTTGTCTGAAGCTCTGTGTATACAGGTATGGCTAACAGGCCTTGCTTTGTGTCCTGTGGGAGTAGAGAACTTGCTAACAAACAGAATAATACAGAGAGAATGTCAAAATATTCCACTTTTTTTTTTTTTTAATCAGAATGACTGGTTGTATGGAGGATGTGAATTGAGTAATCCTTGATTTTCCCTGCATGTGATTAAATACGTTCAATTCAGCTCTGCTAAAAGTTGGTGCAGATGTATCATTTGACCTTGTATCTAGTGGAAGATAGCATAAGGTTTTCCCCCCTTTACTATCCATGCGCCTTTCCTGAGCTTGCCAAGACATAACATTTTTCACAATTTCATATGTACCATATATCTGTTTTCCTTCTTATGGGTAGCATTTATTTGAATGCCTTGTTACTTAGTATACTTTCTTGGGAAGGGGAAATCCTTCTCTTGTTTCTCCTCTCATTAGTAACCATATTTGTGTAGCTTTATCCACAGCTCTCCTTAGAATTGCTGTTGGTTTGTTTGATGAAAGTGAATGTTTCTCCGAGTACCGTCATGTAGGATATTGCAAAAGTCTTCTTGGCTTCGCTCTTGACTGTCGAGTTAGTGAAAAGGAATCAAAGCCTCAAAAAACAAGTCTTCCCCCTGAATCCGTGCTTGCGATTCCCCTTGAGTTAAATGGAAGCCTTCTCTAAGTATACAAGGCCAATATTTAGTCCAGAATCACAGAATGGTTGAGGGGACCTCTGGAGATCATCTAGTCCAACCTCCCTGCTCGAGCAGGGTCCTCTAGAGCATATTTCCCAGGATCGCGTCCAGGCGGGTTTTGAATATCTCCAGGGAAGGAGACTCGACCACCTCTCTGGGCAAAATGAATATGTTGTATGAGGTCACAGGTTCTGGGGCATGGATGTCAGAACTCTACTAATAGTATTTATAGGCTCCTTGAATTTGTCTGTGAACAGTCTGCTAGGTTTTAATGTGGATGTTGACAGGGACATAGATTTGAAGTGTTATTTCATCGTTAAATTTGCTGTAATAATCCATTTGGCAGATAGCTGAGGCTAGCTAAAATGCATGAGAGAATGGCTTAAGGTACACTATGAGGACATGCTTCAACTAGCACGGATAAGGAGTTCCATGTTATGAATTTGTATTTCAGGTTCAGTCACTTTACAGATATATTTTGCTCCCATGTGCCCAGAGACTTAAGGGGACATTTGAACCCCCCAAATAGGAGCAGATCCCATTTCTGAGCAGCAGCACTTGAGGATGCACGACAGGTTCTCCTTTAACCCCAGTAATAGGGGGCCTGGTTGAGACGCAAAAGCTGAACACAGAAATTACATCCTAACCCTATCAGACATGCTTTAAAAGTGCAAAGTATTTATTTACCTAGTGAAGGACTTTATAAACCTTAGTGAGCCTTCAGGTTATGTGGGAGAATCCATCAACCCCTTTTTTGGCATATTCGTTTGCTGTTGCAGAACCTGTATTATGTGACAAGAAAAATTTACTTTAAAATCTCCTGTTGAATTTACAGGGTGATAGGCAACAGAACACAAGAATTGTCATTTCAGTTCACTTCAAAATGGGCTCAGTTGAGAGAAGATAATACTTGTGCAGAGTGCAATAATGTACATTGTGTACAGGAGAGGGGAAGAACTAGAGCAGCATGTACCTGGCCCAGATTAAACAAGGTAAAATTGCTCCAAGTGCGCCTTAGTGAAGAATTGTATTTAAGACTATTAGGCCATGTTTATTCAGTTTACTTTAAAGAGGACTGCTGAATGTTCATCAAATGGTAAAATCTGGCCTAAATGAAGTAACTTATTTCTTAAATTGCAGCCTATAGTTTTTATTCTAGAAGGAACCTGGTGTCTTGAGTAGGCTAATAATGACGGGTCATCAACTGGAAGAGAAGTTGTGCATCATCATTACCATTCTTAAATGCCTATAGTACCTTGTCTTTTGTATGTTGTAACAAAGTATTTTAATTAATCTTACCAGTTTAGGTCCATCTGACAATATAACTGAATAGTTAGATAGTAGGAAAGACCACATATGAATTACTAATGCAAGAGCAGAAAGGTGTTTTAGTTTAGATTTTGAACATTTTGTTGTTGTACCAGAGGCATAGAAATTAAATCTAAGCCTTTTAAAGCTAATTGTTTCTAAATGACAGCTGAATGAATTTCACTTTTAAACTTTCTCCTTTTATCACCTTGCTAACAAACTTTCAGTTAGAAGAGCCAGACTCTTGTTTCCAGAACATAAGACCTTTGTTGTCTTTATAATACAAATTAATGAAAGCTTCCCTCCCCTCTCTTTTCTTTTATTTCAGTATATTTTCTCAAAATAGTTCATGGGGGCTGTATTCTGCAATTTGCTCTGCACTCTGGCCCTAGTCCGATAAAACACTTATATGTGCAAATAGTCCTAATGACTGTTTTTGGTGGAAAAACAAGGGGGCAACTGGGTGAGAGACTCTGCTGTATGCCCCGATAGCTTGCGTGCCGTTGTGTTTCCAAGGGACTTGCACACTGTGATTGCTGCTCTGCAGAAGTCTCTCTCCACCAAACATGGGCAGTAATTCACAATATTGTCCTGAGCCTTTATTCATGCAGCTATTCAAGAGGTTTTGAGAACTGTTCAATTTGAGTAAGACGTGGAGGATCTTCCTTAAAGGTCTGGTGCAGTAGGATGCAGAGCATGTTGTGTTTCAGGTGGCTTTCAGTAAACTCTGTTCTGAAATTCAGGGGAGATTTTGTTATTCATCTTAATTTTGGAAATGAAGCACATGGCTGATGGTAGTTGAGGGGTTCAGTGTCTCACTAGACAGCGCTAAATCTTTGAAGTAAAATCCAGTGAAAGCAGTTCCTGGGAGTATGAGCCTGCAGTTGACTTCAGTCCTGCAATTTCTCTGTATTGACTGCCTTGAGCACGTGCCTCCGTCAGGAGCAGGAACTTGCCATGGAGACTCGGTTGCGGGAAGCTTTCATGTTTTATGGGTAGAAAATAAAATCAGGGACCTCAATTAACATATTTCAACCTTTACATGACCACTTGAATGCTTAAAAACTTTTAAATCTCATGGACTGTGTGAAGGGTAAATATGTGCTGCCATTTAATAATATAAGTAGGAAAATAATGATTTCTCATAACAAGATTATTACAGGGGTATGTCTTGCCTCTTGAGTTTGGATATTGCTATTAGACCAAAGCATGGAGCTATTTTCAGCCTTTACCAAGTTTGATACCATTGTTCTTTTTGTTTCTTTGCACAACATCTTTTTTGCAACTACTTTCTTTTTCACTCTCTCATTTTTAGGATTCTGGAGGGGGAAGAAAATATGGTATTACAGAAAAAACAGAGACAGAACTGAGCCAGGGTAGGGAAAGTGCCCAAGATACCCACCAAGACGAAATTTGAGCTCCTTTGGAACCTGAATGAGTTCTGGAGCAGTCTCGTTATTTTTATATATTTATTCCCCTGTTTGGCTATTCTGTCTGCTTTTCCCACGTTATAGTCAAAGCGGCCCTAGAAGGGACAGTTGTGAAACAGAAACTATCTGTGAGCAGAGCAGCAAAAACGGAGTTTTTGTTAAGCTACAAATGCCCTGATTTCTGTAAAACCAAACGTTTTCAATTGCCATAAGTATTTGCAAATGTTGCTGCTCTCTTCTAAAAGTGTTTTAATGGAGGGTGGGGGGGAATAGAGAAAGGCAGAGAGAGATGCCAGTGACGGTCCTCTTTCATGGAAATTTAGGTTGAGCCAGTGCACTGATGGTGGTTTCTACCTCTTCCTACTTTCTGCCCTTGCTTGAATGCAGATAAGTTTGTAGCGGTAAAGCTAAAGGAAAAAATAGTTTCTTCCCCTGGTTCACATGAACTGCTTTGAACTGGAACAGATGTGGATGTGCAGAACTGTCTGCTTACAGCAACTGTTCCATTTATAACCACAGATTTTCTATTCAGGTCTCTTTATCATTTTAACTTATTTTGTGTTTCCACATCCTTTTCCACAATAAAATATTCTTAACTAAATGGATTTTCAGCTCGCATGCAAAACCTTTGAAAGTACTATTCCTTGCATGAACTTACAGTGCCAGCATTATAGTTCAGTGACTTTTTCTAATAATGATGGCCTGTGGAGGCCAAGTCTAATTTGGGTTTGTAGTAGTGTTGAGATGGGGTTCAGAATATTGGCTTATTACCAAATTAGGGGTAGAATCCAGAGTCTGATATAGTGATGATAAAATCTCACAAAAGGTGGCTTGTAATATCTAACTTTAGAGTGACATTTCTATTAAATTTCTGATTTGTTGAGCTTTACACACATTTGATGTGCAAAGTAAGTTTGTATACAACCCAGACCAAACTGGCTCCAGTGAGTACAAGATAAGAGATTCAAATTCAACCACTAAAATTCAGGCAGCAGTGTTGCTTTTGCTTTGTATTTTTCATGAACTCCTACAATGGAATAAATTCATTCACTCTTTGGTTTGATTGAGTGTTCAGTAATTAATTCTCAAAATGTTTTGTTAAGTAAGAAGGCGAGGACTGTAGTTCCAACTGACGGCGACGTAGGGATGTGTCCTGAGATGAAGAAAAATGCCACAGAAGAGACCGAGCAGTGATGTTTGGTTAGAACTAATCTCCAGCTCTGTTCTCCGTTCTGCAGACCATGTGGCCTTTATTACAAAATTAGGAATTCATTTTTTTAGAATTACTTCAGTTTCTCTGTTCTCTAATTTTCTATGGAAACAGTCAGTTGTTTGTGTATTGGAGACTGTACTTGTCAAGCTCTTTGTTTTAGTCCGTTGCTTTCGGCCTTGACACAGAAAACAAGAATCTCATCAAAGTTATGGAGGCAGATAGGATTTTAATCAAAACCATACTAAAAGTCAATACCCTCCATGATCATGGGGGGGTCCTAGGGTTCAGGCATGCTTTGCACTACCGACATGAATGCCAGAGAGTTTTCTCAGTCACCTGAAGACACTTTTCCATTTGATTCAATACCAGCCTTAAAACTGGATCACGCAGTTCTGTGAAGCAATGTTTTGTAAGTGTTTGGGTGCTCTGAAGAACAGTCCAGGCAGGCAGCGTGTCCTGGTACCCCTGGCTATGGCTTTGGCACAGCATTGGGTAAGAAATGCATTGCCGTTGTCTGGTTACCTTGACTCACTGAAGCTGTGCTAAGGTAAATGAAAACAAGAGTAGGTATTCACAGCATGTAAAAGAGATACTCACTTAGAAATGCTTCTAAACAACAAATAGAAGAAGAAACAAAAGAAAAATGCGTGCTTAATCTGTTTGCGATAAGGTTAAATTTATAAGATCTTTCTCTCCATCTGTTGAGCTGGTTAGGTGTAGACAGTTTTCCAAGACACAGCCTGCACTTGCTTAGACTCACTTAGACTCTGGTGTAACTGCACCCAGGGTGCACCTTTGGGTGTGAAGTGTTCCTCTCGCCATTGCTCCCTTCCCATTATCCTTATATTTTCATATCAGTGTCTACAGGAATGAACATACGTGATAACAAACATCAAAATGGGAACCTGCGTAGCAGTCACGTTGGCTTTTGAACAGAGACAGGGAGGTAATTGACCCTTTTGGAGCTGGTGGCTGCCCTGGGACTCTTTCTTGTAGTGACTCAGTAAACAACCTTTTTCTGGGATTCAGCATGGAGTGGCATCATCTAGGCTGGCAACTGAAGTGAGAATTTTGCTTCCATTGCTAGTGCATGATGAAGGCCTTACAGGGGTGTCCTTACATAAGCAGAACATGAATCCTGCTTGGTGATACTCTGATATAGCACAGGAATGCAGGATCAGGTGATGAGTTGGCTTGTTGCAAAGAAATGGAGAAAGGACTGTGCTGATTTTGCGTGCTACCATTTTGTTTGTACAGGCGAAAGCTAGGCCATTTGTTGTGATCTCATCTGTCCATTAGCTGTAGCTCGCTTTATTTGCTTGTTTTAATTTTCATTTAAAGTTCCTTCTAAGAGAAAACTGCAAATATTTATCTGCAAATAATTTTTTAAATTTCTTTAAATGTTTATGGTTATGTTACATACTGCAGCCATATAGAAAACCCTTCCTAAATTACCCCCAAGCGGAGCTTCCCTCCTGGATGCTGGTCGTGTCCTTGCACTACCCTGCTGAAGCTTTCATTCTCCCCTGGGCACGTGCCTAATCCACAACCACATCAAAGCTGTGGTGAAGGCCAGTTTTCAGACATCCCCCAAAGCTGGCCAAGTCTGGATTTTCAGTTTTGGTTTGATACGTTATATGGAGACCCTACTTGCAACGTTCAATAAAGGCTAAAGAGCAGATACCGAGCTCCCAAACCCTAATTGCTGTCTGAACTGAGGCAACATCTCGCTTATCCATTCCTGCAACTTATCCACACGAGTTGTCTTATCCCCTCTTTAGTCAAAGTGCTGCGTAATTTGTCTGGTTTTAATACGGACCAGTATTAAGTTTTTAATGTTAAGAATGTGCAGGGAAGGAAAATCCGTTTACAATTATTTGATAGATCGGTTCCAGTTTTGTTTGCATTTGCCAGTTTTATTGACTTTATTTTAAGGAAAAATAATTATGTGGAGTCTGGTTTTAGTCGAGGATCTTTCTGTTTTATGTGAGGAACAGACAAAAACCTGTAGCATCAGAAGAGTAAAATTAGGTGTGTGGGGGGGGAAGCGTGCTTTCCTTCCAACAAATAAATCAGCTGCTTCCACCATGCAAGAATATATAACAGTTTAACAAGTATGGGCACTAAGGATAAGCAGACATATCAACAGAGGGAAATCTCTGACTAGTTTTAGGTATGTCACTTGGACATGGGATGTGTCTTAGCAGACAGTCTGTCACTTTTATTCCCCAATTACTTTTGACAAGAGACAGATAATACTGCAGAGTTTATTTTAAGGTAGATTGTTTAATTTTATCTGTTCTCTCTTTTTTTTCCTGGATACTTTTCCTTTTTCATACGAAAAAAAAAAAAATCCCCTGGCTATTTGTTAAGTTTGGGGATTTTGGGGTAAGTAGTGGGCTATATTTGGGAAGGAAGCAATGGATGCAGAGAGCAGCTGGGTTATATCTGAAGTGTCAGTTCGTTGGCTTTAGGAGAAGTGCCCACAGCTCCCGTGCTTCCCACCTGTGGTACTCCCCTGGATGCCAACGGGAGCCTTGGGAGCTCAGCAATGAAGGACTCTCTGTCTGCAGGAAAGGGGTGATATTCCTGAGTTGCCCGAGGTTCAGGAGGAAGAATGCAGATTTATCATCTTTGTTTTTCTTTTTTGCCCTTTTTTCTTTCTCTCTCTCTCTCTCTCTCTCTTTCTTTTTTTTTTTTTTTCCTTTCTGGATGCATGTCACTCTTTGGCCAGGTGAGCAGCACCTGACAGTGTTGGTTAAATACCCCTTCACAGAGCTGAGCTGGGGTAGGTCAGTCACGGTGCTCTCCTACCTGCCAGCTCCCAGCCTTGAACAGACTCCCAAACTGTATAATAGTTGTACCCTGGATCAGGTGTCTAAAAACGTCGATTGTCTGAACAGCACTCGTGGCAGCAAGGAGATTGAAAGATGGGGGTCTCCGAAAAAGAAAAGGCTAGATTTAGTTCACTGGTTTGGTGTCTGCTGAGCGTTTTGAGTGCTGGCAGTGTTTCTCTGTCTGTTTCCGGCACGGTTCTCGCAGCCCGCGTGCAGCCCGCGGCCAAGCGCTCCAGAGAGCAGCCGAGCGCCCTCCGCTCCAGCCGCTTCCCACGCTCGAGGGTGCCGGCAGGAGCAGTGGGTCAGAGTCGGCGCTGGGCAGCTGCGCAGCCAGCAGCGGATGGAGGACCGCTCCTGGGGTAAACGGGGTGGGGAGCAAGGGTTCAGGAGCAGAGGGAAGACGGGAGCCCACTTGGGAACAGTATGGGAATATCGGACCCATCCGGAGAGGCTGCACCTGGGAGGAAGGGGGTTTTAAAGCTCTCTGAAGGGGACAAAGTTTTGGTGATGCTTTGTCTCTTCTACGTTCCCGTCTTACATAGACTGATTTATTATTCATCTATGGCACAATAGATGGAAAAGGCATTAGAAAAATTACTCCACAGATTTGGAAGGACGCAGAAATCAGCTGTGAGAAGCTGGCATGTTCCATTAGGCCAGGAGCTCATAAAACCCCCGTCCTATCTGCAAAAGTGCCCAGCAGCCTTAGTCCAAAAAGCTGCAGGGAGTGTTATCCCAAAGAGAGGCAGGATAATTTGACCCTGAAAAATTTTCTTCCATGTTCGGAATATCTGAATTTCAGATTGTTTGTTTTCAGGTGTTGTTTGAAAGGCTGTTCTTTTTTAAAACTCCTCAAATCCATTTTTGAATCTCTTTGTACTGGTTATATCTTATAGTGAGAGTTCACCAAAGTTTGTGTGAACAAGTGTTTTACTACACATAGTCTGTATTTTACTGATGTTTTACAGCAACGGGAGTTTGCGGCATAGGATCAAGGAACTCAGTGTTTGTTAAGAAAGAGGGAAAGATCCATGTTGTCTCACTAAATTTATGAAGTAAAATGATGAATCTGGACCATAAGAGTTATGGACCGTAGCATCTCTAAGCCCTCACATCAGTTAAGTGTTTTTCTGTGCGTTGTCTGGGGTTTTGGAAGTGGAAATCTTAAAGCAGTACCAACTTTTGGCTGATCAGAACAACTTTGACTTCCTCTAAGCATCAGGCCTCCGGGCGTTTTTGAGGAGGTTCTCCGCTGTTCGTACAGTTCTCTCACTTAAACACCCATTCAACCATGTATAAGTCCGGTAAATGCAGCCTACACCTTTTCTTGAACTTGGTAGCATTATTTCTTTCAACCCTAACTTACATAATGTTCTTACAGCTTAAAATGACCATCCTGCTATTCCTTATTAGATGCATTTAAAACTTAAACCCAGTGAAAAAGTCCAGATCAAAA
Source organism: Struthio camelus (assembly GCF_040807025.1). Classification (NCBI taxonomy): domain Eukaryota; kingdom Metazoa; phylum Chordata; class Aves; order Struthioniformes; family Struthionidae; genus Struthio; species Struthio camelus. The sequence continues at coordinate 32,882,409 of NC_090946.1, forward strand.
TTAACTGGATGGATGGGTAATAGGCATATAGGCAAGAGCAGAGCTGCAGAAAGTTTATCTGCTAAGAATTTTCAGATGAACCAGAAAAAAAAAAAAGTGCATTCTAGCTTATGTAGGGGCTCTCATTTTTGAACCTCTTAATGTCTTACAGTCTCACAAAAATGGAAACACAGACGTCTTTTCTGATGCTACTATCACTTCACTTTTGTCCCTTGGGCCTATTTCGCCCCTCTCTCTATCTCATTTTAATAATCTCCTGTATTCCATTTATTCCATCCGAAAAGTGGAAGACATTACATGAACGTCTAAAATCTATTACTATGCTAAACCTAATACAATTGCTATACCTGTGCAACAGTAGTAAAGATAAGCTTATTATTTCTATTCTCTTTAAAATACTTTACTAGGGAATAACTTGTAAATGGTTAGCTTTTATTTTTCTGAGGGAAGAAAAAAAAGTTAAATAAAAATCTCTCTGGAGTAAGTGAAACTGATAGTCCCCAAAGTATGTGTTATGGTTCGGAAAATTCAGTGAGAAGCTGTCACTGAGAACAGGCCAAAGAAGGGAGCCAGAAAAAGAAATTAGAAAGGGGGTGGAATGTTATTAAAGTCATAATTATAAGTATAGGAGGCAGTTTAATATGTTTTTGAAACTATAATGTGAGCAAGACTTGCTGTCTGAGTTTGCAGCAGAGGGTCAAGGAATTCTGTGTTAAGGAAGAGGGAAAGATCTATGTTGTCTCATTAGATGTATGCATTACAGTGATGGATTTGAACCATAAGTGTTATAAATTGTAGCATTTGTAAACCCTTATGTTAGAGTCTTCCACTCACTGGAGTTGTTACAGTAACTGATTTTAAAAAACGGGCTCTCCCTCTACGGGAAAATTTTTGATTCCTGACCAGTTCTGAAATGAGACTTCCCTTGTTTGCCCCTAATGTCTCATAGTATATGAATGTGCTCCATCAGCTGGGATGTGGAGATGGATATTTTGGAAAAGGCTTTAGAAAAGTGTTTTTCCACCTCTGTTTTCCTTGGTACCAGCTGCTGTTGCACCCTGAAAAGGAAAATGCAAGTTAATTCCTTTGCCTCTTAAGGAAAGGGCATGTTAAACTAACGTTTATGATGGTATGCGTTCAAATTTCATACACTATTTCGGTGACTTCAGAAACATTAAGTTTGGAGATAGGCACCAAAGCCTCAGCGAGGTCGAGGGATGGGTGCTAGCAATAAGTTGTGTATGTGCAGGAAACGAGTTGAGTTAGCCCTGTGCTGGGGGTGAGTGCCGCTATCCACGTCCTTTCCTCGGCAGAGGGCGGGACTCGTGGTGTGACTTTCTGAGGGCTGCTATTGATCGCTCTGATACAAATGCACCCTTTCTCCAGGAAAAAAAGCTGGAACGGGGGACACATCTCAACACGCAAGTTGGAGCAGCGGCGGTGTGCAACGCTTACTCCATGTAAGAAAACACTCGGGCAGTGCCAGTGGGCAGCTGCGGCTTTGCAAATAACATGATGGAAATGTGCAGGGACGTTTCGGTGGCAGCAAGCCCGGGCATACTTGCAACTGAGAGCACCCTGTCTCCCCTTTGATGCCCCACTCAGTGGCCTCGTTTCAAATGTCCTTAAGGTTGGCTGTGTTAAAGAGAGCCAGTGGCTAATTTGCTTAACTATTAAAAGCTGTAGTTGGTCGAGCATGTATATAACTTAAGGCACATGAGTAGTCCCATTCAAAAGACTGGAAGTGCTCACGTGTTGCACTCATGCTTGGAGCTATTACGGACTTGCATAGTTGCTGTTCAGCAATGTAATTAAATCTCCTCTTTGTGATGGGCAAGCAAGATGGGCTCTTGTCCATGTTCTGAAGTGTTTAAATCTAATGGCAACTTTCATAAACAGTCCAATAGAGGCTGGCGCAGATTATTCATGCAGGGTAGTCCTGATAGCATGCGCGGCTTTGTAGTCTCAGGTTATAGGGCGTTTCTAAAATGTATCCACGTCTTTCTGTTAATTCTTTCTAGAGCTCAGGGATGTGCTGTTCCAGTTGTGCTCCACGTGTGCCCAGTTGGGGCTTTTGTAGAGATTTTGAACTTAAGAATACAGGAACTGTAGATGGAAATAGGGGGAGGAACCACGGTTTAACACCAGGTTGGTTTTTAGTACCAACTTCAGAATTTGCATGGTATATTGAAGATTCTCTTATGCTTCTTTGTGACACCTGAGGTTATCAAAGTTACACTAAAGTCTCTCTCTGGATAGTGAGAAATTCCTCTCTTAGTGGCCTGGCTGCACAGAATGGAAGTGGAATGTGTAACGTTACCATTACTTTTTTGTGTAAATGAGGGGAATGATGGCTGTTGCTTTGGAGGTGTTTTTTCCCTCCTCCCTATGTTGGCTTTTGCGTTCACTTATTTATCTCAGTTGCTGTCTTAGAAAAGCCTAAGATGTCTTTTTATTTATGTGTCGGGTGACTTTCAGATGACAGGTGTCATAGAAAAATATTGTAGTGCTAGATGGGAATATAAGAACTTGTATGTTTAGAAAAGCCTGCTGGACTCCAAATCCCTGTCCTTTTGCTTTGCGTTCTGCAACACTGATGCTCCTGAGAATACCTTCTCAGCTTGGTCCAACAAGTTAGTAACGGACCAGACTTAACAGAGGGTGTTAATGTCTAGCCTAAGGGATCTTCTGTTAGCATCAGCAATACAGTTTGTCTGCTTAAATATGCATGTTTGTGTTCTTCTCAATCAATCAGGATTGCCATACTTTGTCCTTAATTTTGTTTATTTATTTTCATCTTCTTTATAAAGAAGGCCTTTCAGCAGGTTCCTGCCAGAGCAGGAACTAGAAGTCTGGTCTAGGTTGTACCTGTGACTCAGATTTCACTGAGTCAATATGCATCTCCATCACTCCAAGTTGCAAACTGAATTATTAAAAATTACTTCAGTTAAATTTTGCATTTTGATTTCATGAAGGAGAAGAGATTTTAAAAGCTGTTTGAACACAGGGAGTTCTAACTGAAGAGATTTTTTTTTATATCCATGAGTGTTTGTGTTCTGCGCCACCATGTATTTATTTTAAAATCTGGTTGTGCATCAACACATTCTCAATCTGAAATGTAGATCGCAGACTTAGATGTTTTAAATGTTTGAACTGAATCCAGTTTTTAAGCACCACAGTTATCTAAGAAGTACATCAAAGTACTTCTCAGTATTCATTTCTCATTATTATCTATTCTGGAGTGCTGATTGTTTTTCAGTATAATTAGTGCATGTGTCACTGTAAGTTCTCTTTCTGATCTTCCATCAGATGTGCTCTAGTGTTTACAGAGAAAAATCTCATCCCATAACTATGGAACTAAATTTTACTGTGTCAAAAACAAACTTTTGCCCAGGTTCCACGATTTTAGATATCAGATCTATGTAGTATCAGGTCACTCAAAAGTACCAGTTTGATTTTCTTTGGGTATGGACAATGTGGTTTGCATTTCTATCAAATTAGTCAAAATGCACAAACAAGCGTTTATGGTAGCTGTATTCTTTTATGCCAGATTTAGGTTGGCTGTGGCAGGACAGTTGATAATAGTTCTGCAATAAAGCCTGCTGGTACTGAGTTACCCTAGCAGCAATTCCTTGAAACTTGAACCAATAAAGTGACTGTATTTCCATTTTGTGATTATGGAGTTTTGGATCTGGTACTAGCAGTCTTAAATCTCATATTGTTAAACCACAGACTCACTGTTACTCATCTTCCTGGAAAAGGATGTGCTCCCATGGCTTGTGGAGAGAACCAGACAAGCACAAAGTAGGAATAGGGTACGAATAATTAGCTGAAAAATTACAGGATGTGGAAAACTGATTAAATTCCTCAGAAAAGACTCTAGGAATTGTAAACTGAACATAAATCCACAATATCCTATATTGGGGTGGCGGGAGTGATGTAGGCAAGAGATCATGAAATAATTCTGCTCAGACCTGGAGTACTATATCCAATTTGGGACATCTTTCTGCAAGAAAAGTGTTGATCAAAAAGCTTAAAGCCCAGAGGAGAGCAACAAAAAGGAAAAGAAATCTGCAAAAGTATATCTTGGAAGAAAACAGTGGAAGAATGGCATTTGCCCAGTGGGATTTATCCAGTCTGAAGAAGGAAGGATTAAAGAGAACTGTTAATTTTGGAATATGCAAATGATACTGCAAAGAGAACCATTTTCCATGCTTAGTACAGCAAATTAAAAAGCTGTATGTTTAGATGGGCAAGGAAGACTTGGATTGAGCATCAGGAAAAAACTTTCAGAGTTGCTGAATTTGAATATAGTGTTTAAATTGCTGGAAGATTTTAAGGGCAAATGAGGCAGATCTCTCTCCAGACTATCTTAGGTATAAAGATGTAAAGTCACAGGGTCATCCTGTAAACTGGGACTCGTTCCTGTTGATATGTTTTTAGACTGACAGGTAAATGGGCCTTTGCTATAGCAAGACTCTGTTCTCTTCTTTTCTCATGTTGTAATACACTGCAAATTTCAGTTGGTTTTCTAGATAGAATTGTAGTATGTGGGGGAAATATTCACTGTCTAATTTCTATCCTGTAGTGTCCTATGTTAATGTAGAAATTTGTTTGGAAATTGGAGGGTAAAGTCCATTTTACAGGAGGGAAAAGGAAACAGTGGGAAACCCTCTGTGTGTGCATGGCCTGAATGCCAGCAGCTTTCGGGAACTCTTGGGTCATCATGTCCAAATCTTTGCTATTTTGGGCAACCACATCACAGAATCTCATTCATAAATTTCTCAAGTACCATTATAAAAATAGTTTATATTTTTTTTGCCTCCATTGCTCTGATTCAAATATTGCACTTCTGATTCAGAGCCTCATCTCTATTGACCATCTTTGAGTGTTTTAAATACTGATGTACTTTATCTGTACTTCGTTGCCTTTTAACTTCATGATCACCAGAATCGGGGGGAAGGAGGGTGATGAGGGGAAGGATATCCATGAAGGATAGAGTGATTTAAAGCTAGTCTTCTCGCTCAGTACAGTCAAGTTTTTACTGTCTTCTAAAAAGACAAGCTTTTCCTTCAGCGGCACCCCAGTCATTCTATATCTATTTACATTTAAGTTCATCTTCCCTGAATAGGGGTGAGGAGAACTCTAATTAATATCCTGGAGAACGCTGCTGTTGCTCTTTCGTCTTTACGAGAAATACCCTACATTGTCGTTTGCCTTTTTCTGAGCTATGTCCCGTAGAGGGATGTATGTATTGTGACCTGCGAACATACAGAAGGCAGGAGTCCTGAAATACCCTGCAATGCTAGGCGGAACAACTGTGCGGTTACCTCTGGAGAAGAACAGCACAGATTTAAGTAGAAACTATGTCCCACTGTACTGAGAGCCCTGATGGACTCGTAAGGGAATTACAGTCATAGAAAAGATATTTTTGTTGGTGTTCCTTGAACAGAGAAGTTCTATTGCTCTTGGGCATAGGGTGGACAGGCAGTGGTCATGTAGTTTGATTGCAAGGTGTCAGCAGTGAGTTGTTCTGACAGTGCTTGAATATGTGCTATTCTGCTTTGAGAGCTCCTCTGCTACCACTAGTGACTAGATGTTCTCAACATAAAGCATCTCCCAGGAGCAATGCACCCGTGACTGTGGGAACAGAGGAGTGCTGCGGTAGCACTTTGTAATACCAGCGTGAGGAGGCTCAGGCAGTCCAACAAATTGAAGTTGGGCCTGTAGTAAAACCAGTTCCTGCTTGATTTACAAGGAAGAAGAGGTGCAGATGGTTTTCCCTTAACTGTCATGGGAGAGAGGAGCTGATGTACCGGATAAGATTTTATAGAAACTGAGTTAGCAAAAATCTGAATTTTGGTGGCAAACATCATCAGGGAGAAGTATAAAGACTCGGAATGTTCCCAGCTAATAAACCTCACCAGTTTCAGGGAAGGGAATCACACAGTCAGCATGGATAGTAATTTCAGTTTCTGAGAGGAGGTATTCCTGTAGCAGGAGTTGAGGCAAAAGATCAGAATTAGAAAACCGCAGACATGTTTTGTTAGGTGTGGCTTACCTAACACGTTATATGTGGCTATATTTTACCCGCTCTGAAAGTTCGAGCGATTCACTGAAACCTGAACCTCATCTTTGGTGCCTGTGAAGCAAGGAGAAGGAGAAGGCAGACTTGTCAGTAAATGGTAAAATCAAAATATATCCTCCCACAAGCCAGAAGAGAGGGAATCTGGCACAAGGCCTGTTAATCCAGCGATCCCTGCTCCCAGGGAGATGTGGTCCTCGGCAGCCCGGCCAAGGGAGTGGTGGCGAGGAGGCAGAAGTGGCTGCGGCAGGACAAGCAGGCAGCAGTGCAGCACTTGGAGAACGGAGTTTGTGGTGACAGTGGGGAAATTGGGGCGTTTTAAGATATTTCTGCCTCCATTGTCCCTCATTCCCCATGGCAGTAGAGCATTTCAGCTGTACTTCAGACACCCTGGTGCAGACACTTGGCATCTCCGCTTCAGCTGACTGTAAAGTTTGTACTCGTGAGGATTGTGAATGAGTTATTGGATGCTGCCAGTGTATCTAGTTTTGTCGCACTGCATGGTTCCTGATGAAGCAACAGGCTCTGTTTAGAAGGGCAGGTTTTTAAAAGGTCGTTGCTGGATGGAAATTTTTATCTGCAGAATTGAATCAATATTTGGCAATTTGTAAATCTTAAAACTGTTTGATGTGCCCCAGTGATGCAGGGGGATTAATGAACGTTAAATGAATGTCTGCACAAGAAAGATCCACTTTTTTTCCTGCTCTTTTTCCTAAGACATGCTTGGGTGTGCTGCTACTACAGCGTTTCCATATTTAAACTGTACTCCAGATTGTTTATTGAAATGCGTATGTGATACACCATCTAAACCTCTGGGAATCACATCATAAGTTGCCCAAATACATAGGCATAAGGAGAGAAGCCAAACGGGATATGAGTGCTAAAAGGCCTCAAGATTAACAACATATCTCTGGATCTGTCAAACCAGAAAGTAATTGTTTTACTATCAAAAATAGCATTTCGGATGCAGATTTTTCTATTATTGGCTGATTTTGGTGTTTGGCTTGTTATATCTTGTTTAAAAGGTTGTAGGCTGAATCTCTTCTAAGAGCCTGAGGTCTGATTAGCAAGCAAAAAGATGAGCAGAGAAGCCACTTGATATTTTCATGTCCCAAGTTCCTGTTAGGGCACTGCAGGAATTGTTACCCAAGCTGGAGTAGGTGCTATGTGGCCTCCTTTCCTTTTTCTTATTTGCTTTCCCCCCCCGCCCTGCTTTTCTCTTGGAACATAATGTCCAGTGATAACAGCATCAGTCTGTAGATACGTTCTTCTGTGATAGCTGGCACCCTACAGCTTTGGGGCTGATCAGGTCATGTCTAAGTTTATATTTGCTTCAATTTTCATTACTATTAGAGCATCCAGCCTTCTCCAAAATACAGTCTTATTATGTATTTTTAGCCTCTGCTGTTCCAGGACATGAATAAAGCAGATTGTTGTTGCTGTTGCTTTCTGAAGTTCCCTTGGAGTATATTGTCATACTACTTTGCCTGGAGTTGAGTATTCATTTACTTGCCTTCCTGTCTTTGGTCACTGGGGCTTCAAAGACGAGAACCAGCCCTGCAGGTAGGCAATGAATAAACAACATAAACTGTTGATCTCAGTTATAAATACTTCCTGAAGGAACATAATTAGAGTCAAATGTTACAGGAAATAGCTCTCAATTCTGTATAAACAAAAATCAGCCTCACGTTAAAATTAGATAAAGAAAATGGAATCAGAAACTTTGCATTTATCGTAATGTTGAAATATTTCTTCATTTAATTATGCATAGCTATGGGCAGAGATGCAGTCACTACCCAACATTTTGGGGCGCTAATATCCTGTATGTATACATAGTTGCTGTGCAAGATTTGTGGATCCCATCCTCTCTTCACCACTGCCCCAGGAGCTGCTTGGAAGCTGTTCCTTGGTGAGGATTGTTGACTTGCATTTCTCTAACCAGAACTCCTCCAATTTGCCCCAGTAAATGGTCTCTGACAAGTTATAATGCCAGGGAGGTCAATTGTGCACGTGTTCTGCCCCAAACACTGCCGCTGCTGCTGCTCTGCGATCGCTCATGTGTTGGCAAGAAACAAATGGGCATCTTGGAAAGTGTCATCTTGTTTTAGAGTGGCACCTGGCTGCCCTGTAACGGCGAGGAGGCAAAGCGGGGTGGTGTTGGCCATCCCACATGTCCTGGCACGCGAGATGCGGGTTGGTGGAGACGGGCACTGCCACCTGCGCCCAGCCATGCTGCGAGAAGGGACGGAGGCACTCGCATGGCGCCGCAGGCTCGCAGTGCGTGACCGCATCCGTATGTCCTGACAAGGCAGCTAGTGTAAAGACGCCTTGATCTTGAGTTGGGATGAAGAGTGACAGTGTAAAAATAATAATTTACGCTTAACCCCTTGGAATTTTTTTCAACCACTGTGACTGATTCAAATATTTTAAATATCGTATGTCTCCCAAATTAATGCTTTGTGCAATAGCTGATCTAGCATTATGACACCTGTTCACTGTAAAGCACTGTTGCTCTATCACATCACTTCACAGAATATCTCCAATACGTAGCCAGTCGTAATAAAAAATAGCAACAGCTATGGGTTCCAGAAATCCAGAAGGTTAGTAAAACAAACAGTTCAAGGACGTTACTTGCAAACTATCTCCATTAGACTTGAAATCAGTCAGAATTGCACCACCTTTATTTATGTTTATCTAGTTGCCCTCTAATCCTTTAAATATTGGTATTGACTTAATTATTGTGGCCAGGGGGAAGAACTATTTTTTTTCTTAAGCAGCAACAAATTTATTGCAGCTGTAAAAACCATTGCATCATGGTAATTTCTGGAGAGCATGAGTAATTTTTTAATCTAAAGAGCAAATATTCATGAGAATAGAAACCTAGCTGGCAAAAATGCATCATGCTTTTTGTAAACCAGTTAAACTTACCAGCCAACTTAGTGTATGTTATAAAGAGTGATAAAGCTTGCAGATTGCAGTTTACAATATATTTTTGAAATGTTTATGGAATAACAGATATGCTAAAGGACAGTATCCAAATAAATTACTTTTTAAAATATTTTGTTAAAGTAAAAACTTTCTTTCATATGGAATATTGTTTTTCTAAATGTTTCTATACTTGAAGATAAGCAATATATTAAAGTTTAATTCCATTTTATTCCATTGTTTAGTTTTTTTCACTGCACTGATAAATATTTACCAGATAAATGAACAGAACATTTTCCTTTTTTAAAAAAAAAAAGCAAGTGAATTGTTTTTCTATTAACCAAAACAGTAAAACTCAAAAAAACTTTGCCTTAAGCTTATAAACTTAATCACACATTGGAGGAAAATAAATTCCTCTTTTAAATGCTAGAATGAAACTTTGGCCCTGTACGAAAAACAAGGCTACAACATCTTCAATGTCTTTGTCAGGAAATATGAAAACAAATTGTGTTTTCTCTCTTTCTTTATATCTCTGTTTGTCAAATGCGTGCTCTTGGCTGGAGGTGCTGTTTCCTTCTTACCCAATGTATCTTTAGAGGGATCATCACGGCAGTCGCGGCTGTGATACAGTTTGGTCTGCCTCATGAGTACACTTCAGTGAAGATTTGTGATGGTTAAAATACCTTTTGACCATTAATAAGTTTATAAGGGACTCCTTGCTCTCTGATGGGGAGTAACCTTGCTGTGCACTATGAATACTGTTTTAAACACTTCGTGTCAGAGATGTAGGAATAAAAGAAAAGAAAAAAGAAGAAAAAAGAAAATTTTGGAGCCTTGCATTGTACCCCCCAGGAGCTACCGATACCGTTTGTTTACTGGAGACAAACCGTTCCATAATGGAACGGTTACAATTTGGGAATTAACAAAATATTTGTCTACAAAAGAGATGTACTGTTTGAAATTGAAGGCATCATTTCTAGTTTGCATTTTGATGCGTCATATGTTTATTGTGCCTACAGTTGGTTGTTTTCTCAAGGAAGGATGAATTGCTTGTAGTACTAAATAGACAGAATATTGAGAATATGTCACGTGAAGACTAATGTCTACCTGATGATACTTGTAGTAGTGGGTCTCTTTCTGTGGGTAATTTCTTAAAGAGTAACGAGCAAAACGGAAGCAGCTCTCCCTGCTGCTATTTAATTTACACATTCTTGAGATAAAATACTGGGCAATAGTTGCCCTTTATTAATTCTGGTTTCATTAGTGTTCGTATAAAGTATGCAAAATGATCATTTTACTGACTACAGCAATTGTCTTTTTTTGGAGAATATCGCTTAGCTTCTGTCCAAAGATGTCCTTGTTTATGCACAGATAGAACATAATGATCTTTCTGAATATGATATCTGTCTTATGTTCTGTTTGTGTGAACTCATAGGGTTTTTTGTTGGGGCTGTGTGGGAATGTGAAGTGTCTGTATGCTGGCTGTGGACAAAACTGCCTTAATGCAGTTCTTTAAGGGTCACACGTCTGGTATGGATTCTGATCTGCTTCTGGGAAAGTACTGCTGCAGAGCAAACGAACAAGGGCAAGTTGGGAATGGAGCCTGGAGATGTGACATTTTGGCACAATTGCTTTTGGCCACCTGCAGCACCCTTAGAGTCCTCCATATCATGTTGGCTATTACTACTTAACATTTTACAAGGAACTTCTTGGGAGCTTCCTCTCTTTTACTCTGTTCAGTGTGGATGGAGTAGCATCCCTTTGAATAATCCAGGCTTTTTAGTGAGTTTGTCTCCTGTTACAAAACCTAGCAGGACAGACAGCAGTTTAAGCTTAGAATGGGTCTTGACTGCTCATTTGCTCTAAGGATGTAATACAAAGATCGTCAGAGGCTTGTTAAGGAGGAGACGTGTGAGTGCGGGCTAGTGTTTGCTGTCACTATCATGCTTCTCTGCAGAAGCTATGAAGAACATACCTGTCTGCTCAAACACGTCAAGTGTGCCTTTCACTGGGGGTCTCCGAATGTCTTACAAATGCGCCAGCCTGCTCCTTGCTCTTGCCAGTGCTGAGGAGAGGTTGGCTATGCCAACAGATTCGTTTTCTGCTCCAAGAATTTTGCTGCCCAAGATGAGACTACCAAGAATGCCAAGCAGGAGTATCTCATTTTCCTGTAGTGCGTGTCACGACATCCTTCGGGACCAGTAAGCTTGCCTTTGGTGCAGGGCTCCTTCCAGGGGCACCTTGTCTCTGTGGCAGTCAGGTATCTCGGCACTGTCTTAAAAACAAGGCAGAGACAGCCTGGTTGCATAGTCCCTTCTTAGGTCTTCCACCTCCGGTGAGCCTAAGCTTAGTCCGGTAAGACTGGAGAATGCAGAGAGAATAGTCTCAGACAGACAAGATTTAATAGAGCTTTTTCCCCTTACCAGTTTATGTTTGCTTCCTCTGTGAGAGACAGTTAGAGATTATTTCAATCACCAGTGAAACTTAAAAACTTTAATCGATGCTACATCCAAGTTAAAACTGCAGGCCTATGGAGAAAACTTACTACAACGTGGGCAGCATAACATGACTGCAACTCTTCCCCTTTATAACAGTGACTTTCAAGCCTTGCTCAGCATAGGAGTTCAGCTTTATTTTCTATGGAAAGGTACATCGAATAGCACAGAGCTAGACTGCGTCAGGACCAGGGCTGAATACCACCTACCACCGTCTCCCTATCCGATCAGCTCCACCAGTTCTGCACACCCAGAAACCATATATAACGTGGAGCTCTGCCAGACAAAACCCGACCCCACCCAGCCTCGCAGAGGGCCCTGGCTGTTGCAGTGCAAAGGTAGAAGAGCTGTAGTTCCTGCACATGGTGACTGTAGTCAAGTCTCTTCAACAGGTTATCAAAACCTTCCAAGACATCCGGACTTATGAGGAGGTCCAAGGAATTATAGCACCTCAGGAGGTGTCCTATACAGTAATGATTATCATAGAAGTATCGTTTCTGACAAATATCCTCTATTGATAGGAGTGTTCAGACTTAAGTCTACTCAGTCTGAATGCCTGAGTGACTTTGATGTATGGAAATTTAAGCACGAGTACAAAAGTTTCAAGATTAGAACTTTAGGTTGGAAACGTCTTGGATCAATAACAGCTTTACTGGTCAGTATATGCTATGACTTCAATCCCAGAATGCAGTCCATGACTAATATTTTAACAGTAAAGTTGATGATCTTTTGATCCTCATTTTCACATGTTTAGCATAAGAGGCTATTTGTAATAGCCTGGTAAAGGAAAACATATTTATCATTTTAAATTTATCTGGATATCTTTAAAAAGCATCCATCTGTGGGAGTTTACCTATGCATTGTCCCAATGTGTATCTCAAATCTGCTAAAAATAACTTTCTATTACAAATGACATATATTTTTTCCCCTCCTTCTTACTGTACCTATTAGGAACAACAACCTTCCCTTGGAACGTACAAACAAAAAAAAAATAACATCAAAAGTTGTTCACAGTGTACCTAACAGGATTCATAGAGCTCAGATGCTTCCTTTCCTAATCCATTGTCTTGTTCCCATACTATGTATATCAGGACCTGACATTACAGAGTGCATTCAAGGTCATCTTTGGCTGTTTTGGAAGTCAAAGGTAACTCACATAAATCAGAGGATTACAGCCTTCAGTTTCATTGAATTTTGTGTTGAGACTCCAGCGGTTCTGTTCTCATTACACTTAATATAAATGCAAATGATGCTGCAAGAATTATTCTATATGTATATAAAAGTAACTAGAAGCAGGATTTGGCTCATGTTGTCTATTTTGCTGTAAAGTACAATCAAGTTATGGAAATAAAAGAATAATTTATGAAAGTGTAATTACAGTTTGCAAAGAACAATCTGCCATGGGTTTTAACGTGGCTTTAATGCTAGTTTGTGTGGAAAGGAAAAAGTAGCAAATCTGAAATATTTTCCCAATATCTGATGATACAAGAATGCTTGCCTTTCATGTTCTATGCAATTACAGCAATTACCAGAAAACAGATGTGCTTAATAAACCATGAAACAGTTGTTGGTCATTAGAAAAAAACAAATGTATTTTGTCACAGGTACATGTGTGGGAGGAGTTTTTTTTGATTTTGTAAAATTTTGCTGGGTCTAGATAAACTGGTAGTATGAGTCCTATTACTTACATCAGAACTTACATTTGCTGGTCCCTTATGTCGTTCCACCCAACATGTGAGTGGCTTTTTGTTTTCAGATTTCACGTTTCACAGGGTGTTGAGTCAAATTACAGATGTGTTTGGATTTAGGGCTTAATACTGTAAACAGGGTAAATCAATCTTTAGAAACAAAAATAGAAGGGCAGAAATAGAAATGATGTCATAGCTGTGTGTCTTTCTAGCCTTCTAACATGTCGCTGCTGATATTGGATCAATAAGCTTAAAGCTGTGGACAGCCTTCCGGGAAAGCTCTAGTCCCACCCTAGAGACCTGCTGTTGATAAGGCAGTACTAAGGAATAGAAGTAAAACGATGTTTCGAATAATCTTGCCAGGAGCTGGTTTTTTTGGAGCTGGAGCTGTGTGACAGGAGTTGGTTTTCAGGCTCCCAAATGCTGGTCACAAAGTCTCTGAATGGGCTCAGCCATTCAGTGTAATCTGAAGTGCTAACAAAGCTGTCAGCTTCAGCTGTATTAAGTTTGTCCTGCATTAAAAGTACTTCTGTTCTGTAAAGAAAACGGTCCTTGGAATGCCATTTTATTTCGCTGTTCGATACTTTTGTAATGGATTGGATCATAAATAGCTTCCTTCCTGTGATTCTGCGATTGCTTTCTGTTCACCTCGTTAAGGTAGTGTTCTGTCCAGATCGAGGCTATAGCCAAGTTTTAAAATAAATGCAAAAGCAAGGAGATGGGCGAGCTTCATAATGTCATACGTAGCGTGTTGCTGTCAAAGATCACGGCCTGGGATTGACGGCTGCAAGCGAGTGACAGATGTCAACATTGCTAGAAGCATTAATCGTGTCTGGGGGTAGGTCAGTTGTCTTTTACAGCAATCCTGCGCCTTCCAGGTCAGTTAGTGTTATTAGTGCAGCCTCCTGCATCTACCAAAGTAATGCAGCTAGAGGGAACACTTAGCAAATCGGGATGAAAGGGAAAATTTAAATCAAATGATCACAGATGTGGATCTGACACTGTAGTTCCTGACCAGGCTGCTGGTCTCAGGCCAGTGCCTTGTAAACAGGTGTTAGGGTCCCAGAAAAGATCTCCGTGCTTGCCAGCAGTGGGTATCCTTGCTGGCATTGTCCCTGCAGAATTTAATGGGTCAGGAGAGATGACCCGTAAGTCAGAGAGGAGGCGCACTGGTGTGACGCGATACTGAGGTTTCCGTGACATTTGCCTTGCCTTGCCTTGCCTTATTTTTCTCAGGGCAAAGCAGGGATTTCAGGCTCCAGATCTGACAACCTAGACCTTTTTATTTTCGAGGGAAAGCAAAGAGAAGAGGAAGTGATAGGTGAATCACTTGCGAGAAGGTTTTTTTTCCCCTCTTTTTTAGCCCAAGAATTAAGCTGTAACTTTTAATTTAGAAGATAATAGAAAGTAAAGAAATGGTAAGAATGTGCTAAAGGAGGATTCTGCTGCTAGGGGGCAATATATATTAAGCAAAAACACACTGAAGAGCTTTCTCTCAATATCTGTCAAAGTTAAAAAAACAAATCGAACTGACATTTTGCTACAGTAGTGCTTCTTCTGCAGGAGTAGCATAGTTACAAGCAAACAAAATATGCCATCTTTATATACATATATATACATAAATACACACGTACACATGTATGTATGTGCGTATGTGTATGTGTGTTATGGACTACCAGCAACTTAATATGTTTACTCCCCATCGTAGCAGGGTCATAATCAGTTCTGGGGCCTATGCACAGCACTTTTCCATGATAATTGATATGAAACAAAAGTCTTAGGTTTTAGGATTCTGAAAAATACACGCTAGTACTTCTGAAGCTTTTGTGAAGTACAGGTACTATGACTCCTTTAAAATGATTAGCTCCTATCACTAGGAACGCCTCTTATACTGCATGATTCTCAGTTTTCTCTCTAAGTTCTATCACGTGTCATATAAGGCAAAAAGATAACTCTTTGTCTGGAGATTTAACAGTCTTCATGCACATGGTCATGTAAACGTCCTCCTTTTTCCTTGCTGAGAACAACTGGGACATCCAACTTAGATGTCTTTATGACATTTTTGTTCCAGCTAGTTTCTTAAACATAATGCTTAAAAAGAAAACAAAGGGAGGAGATAAGAGAAACCAGCTTCAGCTGAATTACTGGTTTCAGGTTGAGGAGTGAAATAGCTGTTGATTTGTTTATGTATACTCATGCTGACTTTACGATGCTCATTTTAGCCCTGGTGCAGGACGTTTCTGTAAAACTGCATTGTTTGCATGCAGTTTTCCATTTATTTTAATGAAAAACCCATTGCCTGAAAATATTCAGTAGTAATTATTAAGTAATGTAAGTAATTATTAGTAAGCTAGTTGATCCAACATGAGTCTAGGGATGGAAAAGAAATACCCAATTATAGAATGGATTTTCAGTGCTTGTTCACATGGTCACCTTCAGACCACCAAAGTCAAAGGAAGAAGCGTTACCTAAATGAGTAATGGTCGCCGCACCATATGCCAAATTCATGTGGTAGAAAAGCTGTTGTTAATTAGTGTTAATTATAGCAAGAAGAGTTTACATGAGAATGTTTTGCAGCTGCATCTGAAAACCGAACAAAGAAACAGATGCTTGCCAGGTGTGTTTTTTCTTATGAATTGAATCTTGTTTCCTATATTATTCAGAGTGAGAGACATATTGGAGATTCAGGAGGAGAATTAACTGGAACAAAGACACAAGACACGCACGTGCCCTCCTACATAGTGTTATAATGCACTTGCCTCTTCTGATCTTATTCACCAGTTTTTGCCCTCAGGCTCCCACCTCTGTGGTTCATATAAATGTATCTATTTCAGCTGAATATAGAGCTTGCTTGGTTTTTTGTGTTTTTTGTTTGTTTGTTTGCATAGCAACTGGTGTTTTATTTTGATTTTTTTTTAATGTTGGTTAGTCCATCATCCCTAAGGTAAATCTGAGAGAATTGATAATTACCTGTATGGTGTTCTTTACAACAATAGGTACCCTACGTTTGCACTTAGGCTTGGCTGTATGGCAGGTTTAGGAGATAATTAGGACATCACATTTTAGTTCCTTCCCATCTTTTCCTTTTGAAAGGGGGAAAAAGAAGGAAGTAAAACAAAAAAAAAAAAAGAAGAAGAAAGAAAGAAGGAAAGGATGGAGTACAACCTCAATTTTGTTCCACCTTTCATGAGTAATGCAGCTTTTATTCGTACGTGCTACTCTCTACCGGTAGCCACTCTCCTGAGAACAAGTAATTGCTGGATTTACAGAGAATCATAGATTCACTTCAAGTTAGTGACTAAGGGCTTTTCATGGGACTAGGATTACTGAAGGATTCTGCTGATTCCCCTCTCCCTCCCCCCAGATAGGTCAGGACTTGTCACAGTTTATTAAAGTTATTGGGTAGCATCTCTAGAGAGTAAGGTCAGAGTAAGACAGCTGATTATGTTTAATGGCTGGTGCAGGACACAGGCAAGTCCCTCCTCAAACAAAAGAGGCAGAAGAGGAATTTGCCCAAATGATGCGTCTCACTGCCGGGCATGAGCTGGCTGTAAGGTTGCTGCCTGGGTGCTGGAAGCAGCGCAGGGCTCATTGCAACTGATGCATCTTGCAGAGAAACCATTTCAGGCTGGCCTGGGTATCTCTAACTTATCTGCAGTTTGCAAGGCCATTACAGTAGCTCCTGAGCTTCCGCACCTCTGTGCTCTGCACGTGTGCAAAACCCTGTGCTCAGAGCTACAACCAATGGCTCAGTCTCAGCCATCGCATCCCAAGATCTGCAGGAAAACTCCGGGAAAAGAGTGGACAGGTAGCTTGAGAGCTGCTACAAAGATTTGTGTTTCTGATTCATCATCTTCTTGCTCTCCCGAGTTACCTTGCTCCTACCAGAAAAGGGACTGCTATCAACATGTATGTGTAATCTGTTACCCTATGGAGCTATTCCTAAGCGTAAGGGCTGTTTAAGAGCCTGTCCTTCTCTACTAGCTGTGAAAAATACAGGGTTGTTAATAGGTACTGGAATTACCCGACAATGCCTGAGTGAAGGAAGGTGGAAGTTATTCACGTATGACATTAGCCAAATACTTTCTCAAGCCTACTTCACCAACACTATTGAAATCAGTATCAAATGCTGTTTAGCCACGTGCGTTCTGCACTGACATAGAATTTGTGTGCTTCAAGACAGGCAAGGAATACTTTAAAGTATTTTGTTATATAATGCAAGCTTGTTGGGTTTTTTGAGATTCATACCAAATGTCAGAAAATAACAAAGCAATACATAAGAAAGCATGGAAGGATTGGGTAGGTCTGAGCCTACCTTCCGTGAATATTGAGAACTTCTGCTGTCTTGAAATCTATGGGTTTCTGAACAACGTCAGTTGTGAATATGGAGGGGAAACAGCTGACTGGTTACAGGGCCATGTTGAAATAGCTCAAACACCTCTCTAAGTCTTTGTCATAGTGTTTTCTGGTAAGCAAATAGAAAAGAGTAGGTTAGCTAAAGGATTTTATAGTTAGAAGGCAACAGAGCTAGCAGTTTTCACAGTGCTCCTCCTCTTTCAGCTCCCAGCAATTAGGATTAGGACATGTCTGTAGCTGAAGTAGGACGTTAAGATGCTCTTTGTGCTCTTCAAATTATGTCTGCTAACTTGACATAAGTCTGAATATGAATTGTTTTGAGATTAAACTATTCTCCTTTTGTAAATGATTAACACAAAATACAGTTTTACATTTTTAAAGTCTTTAAAATATTCTGTTCTGTACCAAAGAAAGATGTTTTGTGTTCTGCACCAGAATGCCCTTACCTTCTCTGCCAAATCAGCACATGTGAACTAGTTATAATCTCTGTGTGTATGTAATTACCAAAGTGGTTTGGATTGCTTTGCTTAAAGATGATGTCAGGATTTAATACTAAGTAGAGAAATTACTTCAAACTTGTTGTAATTAAGACTGTATCAATAAAGCTCTCACATTTCACGTCTTTTCCAGTAGTCATAAGAAGCCAAAGTTTTATGATTCATTGCCTACCTTATATATTTGTTCTTCCAGATATTGCCAGGATACTGACGTGTAAACAGAGATGTAAATATATACTTGCAGATGGGTGATTGTTTGAGCTTGCACAATAGCGCTGAATCATTTGAACAGATCTCCTTGCTCTGTACTGTAGACTTCACAAATGCTGTTCAGAAGTGCAACTCCAGGGCACACGGAGCTCTTTTGTACTCATTTGAGCATGTGTTTTTCTGTACTGAAACATTTTACATCCTAATTGTAATTTCTAAACTAGCGCTTTTCAGTTCAAAGGCCCATTATGAGGTATTAAAAATTATCAGATTCATAAAGTTAGTGATCAGTGCTTGTCTTCTAATATCCTTCATAATCCAGGAAAGTAACTAGGGTTTTATTTGATGCATGTGTGAGAGGAGGGGAAGGGAGAGAAGACTTACAGCACTTCGGCTATCATTACTAGAAAGTTGTTTTAGGCGTTCTTCCAAATCCAGACTTAGGTTGTTATATGTAAGAAGTATAGAAGTTCCGAAGTTGCTATATGATTATATGAGTGTTTCACAGCTAGAGAATAAAAGCTTTAATACATAGGATTCTCCAGCTGATCACACATGTATCAATTTCCATGTGTTGGGAGTGTGTGTATGCATGTGTATGTTGGGAGAAGCAGGGTGTAAATGCTACAAACATGCTGATTGTTCCTAAGGTGATCTTCCCATTCAACAGCTGGTTTTTGGTTACATCTCTACCTTTCCACATAAAAAGGTTCTTTAACTATTAGAAGTTGTTATTCGAGTGATTTATTGAGTTTGAGGATCTTGCCCCAAGATCACAAGCGTGGCATCAGTTATGAAATAACTGTCTGAGAATTTTGGTGGCAGACACGGATCTGCAGAGATGTGGGCATTACATGCTGTGTGCATGTAATATGCAAGGACAGTTGCAGGCCAGATTTTATGCAAAGGTGGTGGTCTTAATTGGGCAGGAGATGAAGGAGGAGGAGGAGGTTAAAATTCCGTGCCTGGTACAGCAGCGATTTGCTAAGTTTATAAAGTTACACAGGAAGTTCATGTGGGCTAAAGGTATCAGATTTTTGAGCACTGACACTCCAAGGGAGCCCAGAAATCATGCCTCAGACTTCTGAGGAAAAGCGTGGAGCATGTGGAAAGTAGCTTAGGGTGGCACGTTTCGCAAATACAGGAACTGAAGTGAGGATCCACAAACTTGTGGCACTTCCTCATTCCGAAGAAGCGTAGTAATAGTCTGAGATCTCTGATAAGCTCAAGAAACTCCTGCGTGTGGCACCAAGAACCTGGGCTGCAGATTTGTGCAGCGCCCTCTGAGCCAAACCTCCACCTTTAAAGTGGGTCAGATTGCTCGGGACCACATCCAGTTGGGTTCGTCTCCAGGGATCTCCTGTAGGCACTTCTGCCATTGTGTAATCACCCTCACTGTTGAAGATTTTTTTTTTTTAATATCTAGTCATAATTTCTGCAGAGTTTGTTCATTGCCTCTCATCATTTTGCTGTGCACCTATGAGAAGAATGGGGCTCTGTCTTCTCCATAACAGCTCATTAGGTAGCAGAAGGCAGAGCTGGATCCCACTGTTTGCCTTCTCTTTGGGCTGCATAAGCCCAGTTCTCTCAGCTTCTCATCATGCTCTCTAGCCCCCTAACCATCTTGGTGGCCCTCCACTGGACTTGCGTGGGTTTGTCAATGTCTATCTTGTGCTGGAGTGCTGAAAACTGGGCACAGCACTGCAGTTGTGGTCTGACAAGTGCGAAATAGAGGGGAAGATTACTTCCCTGGACCTACTGGCTTTGCTCTTACTGATGCAGCCCATTGTGCAGTTATCTTTCACCACTCAACACTTCATCACTCCCTTTCAACTGGTCCCCAGGACCCTCAAGTCCTTTCCTGCCATTCTGCTTTCTATCCAGTCAGTGCCTATAAACTTGCATAACAGTCCATATACTGATGCATGAGGTTAGTCCATCCCAAGTGCAGGACTTTGCTGTTGACTCTGTGCTTCATGAGGCTGCTCTCAGCCTGTTTCTCCAGCCTGTGGAGATCCCTCTGAGTGGCAGCCTTGCCTTCTAGCATATCAGCCATTCACCTCGGTGTCATGTCATCTGCAAAATTTGCTCAGGAATGAGATTTTTCCTGTTTCCCCTCTCCATATCATTGCTGAAGTTTAACCAAATCCAGAAGAGTAGCTTAGTGAAGAGGAGTAACATTCACTTAGGCTGACATAGCTGATACCTGTGCTCACCTCAGCATAAGCTTAGCAGCTGCTCTGGCTAGGAGGGAAGAGTTTTCCTGATGGGCTAGCTCTGTCCAAGGACCAGGTACATTACGTGTAATTTGTTCAATCCTCCTGATCATTTGCTCCAGAGACTGAGTCTTGAACTAGCTGGGGCAACAAACTGTTCTAGTCTAGCTGCTATTAAGAGTCTGCATGTTTTTGTTTGTTGTTTTTATGCATTTAATATCCATTCAAGGCTAAATTGTGAAATTCTTGCTTTATCTTCACTCTTCAGAGCAAATTCTGTTTTAGTTATATTCTGAGTGATTTTTAAAAAAGGCATTATGCTGTAGCGTTTTACTTCAGTGACAAAATGAACCAAATGTTAGAAAGCTTTGCCTCATACGGGGGTGTGTAAATGCATACGTGCAAACAATGGTTTGGTTTCATCAGTCATCCGACTGCTCACTCTGCAGTGAAATTTTTACATGAAATCCTTTAACCTATCTGCATACTTATTGAACTGGAAGTGCAAACACTAAGGGTGTCTGGCAGGTCAAGAAGGAGGAAAATAACCTCTGATTTTCAAAAGGCTACTTGTATAGGAAGTAGAATCACATACAGTGGTTCAGTACATCATATGCAATACATATGCGCTTGAAGAGAATCACAGTATTTAGTTTTCCAGCATGAACAAGTGAAGTTGCTTGCTGAAGGAGCAAATGCCTGCTATAAAATGGGAAAGCATTACGCTGCCTGTGTTCACCTGCTAATTCTCTGACTATTTTTCTTTTTTCCACTCTTTTACAAAGAAATATATTCAAATCTTTATGAGGCTAAAAGAGATGATTAATTAGATAAATCCTGAGATTGTGCGTTGTAGAAAAGCTGTTAACTAAGCGCACATCCAGAGGGGAACTAGGTAGCGGTAAAAAGGGTTGTGGGCTCCCTTTGGTGGCAGGAGGGAAAGTGGAGAAGGGTGGTGCAGACGAGGGGTGGGAGCGTTGCGTGAAGGCTCATTGGCAGACAAAGGCAGGAACAGGATATGTTTCAGCTTGGGTGCCTTTGGGAGGAGCAAGTGTTGGGATTAAAGTGTCCTGATGAAACTACTCCTTTGCTTTGCAGACACAGACAGTGAGTTTCATGGGGTGGAATTTCTGCCAGAAGATCTCAGCGAGGCTCCAAACAAGACCGGAATGAGGGTGAACGAAAAATATTCCTGTCTACCCACCGAGGAGAAGGGGATCCACATTATCAACATCCGAGCTATTGAGGATATCGGATATGTCCAGCATGAAAGTACAGTGAGTAAAGGACTTACCAAATGTGTAATAGCTGATGTACTGCACTTTGCTCCATACCTTATGTCTATTTGCTTCTACTCCTAGGACTCTCTGAGATCCTCTCCCTTCCTATTTCAGAGGAAGTGAGGAGGACTGTCACCTGCCACCCTACATGCTGATTTAGTGGGTTTTACTGCTTCACATAGGGACTGAAGAAGGAAACCAAGGGCTCTTGTTTAACCTGTAGCCTAAAAGGGGTTGATTATTCTCAGATTAAGTAGTCTGGCACTAAGACTGTGGTAGCCTTTAAATCTCTTTGTCCATACAGAGTAGAGCCCACATGTCTAAAATTTCTTGCAAAAGCTATTGTTAACACAGGTAACATTAAACGAATAGTCTGAAGCATACAATAGAGATTTTTTTTTTCTTTCCACGGATAGATTTTCACTGTTATTAATTGTGCCTTGGTTAAACACCTTAACAGGAATTTTAAGGAAAGTCAGTGACATGAATGCCAACATGATAAGGAGTTGGTTATGATCATAAGCACATAAAAATGCATTTATTTAGGTGAAAGAATTGAGGTGGAGTGGGCTATATAACAGATCTTGCTGAGGAAATATGTAGCAGAAAGGCAATACTTTCTTCATCATGGAAACTGGTGCTTAATTAGGATTGAGTAGAGAGGAATAATGCCATTAGAACACAAATGCCCCTCTTCCTATTTTAAAACTAAAATGTCCTTTCTGTGTCTTTCATTTGCAATCAGTGAGACAGTGGGCTTATATAGTCTAAGTCAATGCATCTCTATATATTTCAGTGCAGCAGCACTGTAAGAAAGGATGTGGCTCATGAGTACCTTTCAACATTAATACCACATCCTTAAAAACCTCACCATTATTTATTTCAAACAGGACTGACAGGCTTCTTTGGACTCGTCATCTGTACCTCTTCAGCTGTGGGACATAGCTATTCTCATATATTAATAGATTTATTGAGACTATATCTTTAGTATCCACAATTTCCTAATTTTTCTCTGCTAAATACTCAGTGAGTCCCTATGAGGGTCAGCTTTTCAACAGGAAAGTTCAAAGAACTGCAAAGACTCTCGCCCAGACTCTGTAGTGTAACCTACCTACTTCTGGTGGTAGTGGCTCAAAGAAACCAAGAAACTAAACATTTTCAATGCTGCTTTTTTCAGCCTCTATCAAAAGAGTGCTCGAGGACAAGAAAAGTTGTGGCCAGAATGTACTGATCTCTCCTAATCTCCCTGAACAGTTATAAACATCTGGCAAACTTATTGCTGTAATCTTCAAGAGCCATCTTCAGTCCTGTCTGCTTCTGTTATTTATTACTCTCCAGAACAGACTTACTAATTGGTGCTGACTGTCCCTCCTGAAGGCAAGCCAATGAGGATAGGAAGTGCTTGGGATCTGATTTGTTTACCTGTTTTATCTTCCTGCATTTACCAAAACATCTATCAGTTGAGTCCAGTCTTTCAGAAATTGATGTTTAATTAATTAATAAGATCCACACATCTCTTTAAATTAAAGGCAGTTAATTATCTTAAAAAAAAATTCCAGCATTCCCATATCTTGTTTACAGCGACTATTCATTTTGAAGAAGCTTCATATCCTGAAAATCCAGTTAATTTCTATTTTCTAATATTTTGCTTCTATAAAAAATTGCGCAACTGAGTTGCCTGCCACCGGGAAGCTGTCCACTTGCTTTAAAAATATTTCTGAATTCGCAGGTGCTTGCCATTCATCATGAAGCAATCAGAAAGGAAGAAATATTAGTATCTTCTGTATTATAGTAATGCATAAGAATTAAATGGGAATGTCTGGCTATGGCAGAAATACAAGGAGTCTGTGCCTTGTATGTATGTTTGTCTGCTTTGAACGTAGTGTTTTCATGGATAAATAGGATAGACGTGGAGCACAGGAAAGAGGGGATTGTGTAAAGATTGAACCCTGTGTTGGCAGCAAATACTGTATTTGTTCCATTATTTTATTATGTATCTATATATTTGGAGCAGAGGGCATAGGCTAAATGGAAAAGAGGGCCAGGATCCTGAAGAAAAAAGAGAGAGTGAGGGACAGTGAAGGCAGGTATGGGACTAAGGTGAGATCCAGGGGACAAGAGGGACTGAAGAGATGGGACCTAGAGTCCCGCTGCCGACATATTGAGTCAGGTTTGAGAATGACGGATGCTCAGGTGTCTCTGCCGTGGCAGCTGCTGCTCTTGCTCTGCCCACTGACTGGCATCTCGGGCTGGTTGCTCTCCGTCATCCTTTCTCACAGTGATGTGGCAGGGAAGGGAGCAGAAACACCCTCCTAAACCTAGAGCCCCCTGTACAGAAATTTTTGGCACTGGTGCAAGTGTGGGACCTGGGACCATTTTGCACAGCAGAGCAATCCTTATTGTGGCCACTTCTGCAGCTTCTCCTCTCATCTGGAGTCAAGCAGTGGAATAGTGTTTATTGCGCTTTCCAGAAGTAAATGACATCTTCCCTTAAACCATGTTATCCCTGTGCTCTCACCTGATTGCGCTGGTCTGATTCCTTCTGTAGTGTGCTTCCACCTCTCCTTTCAAATCCGGAAAGCTAGGATTTGTTGCTTGAAGAAAAATCCAGCAGGATTTGTTGTCTGAAGTGAATGTTGCCTGAGTAAAAATTGCCTGAGGTTCAGCCATATATATATAATTAAGCAAAATGGCAGAATAAACTGTCCTTTAAAGGCATTGATTTATAGTTGTGGTGACAGGGACATGTCCTCCTCTAAGCAGCACTTAGAGAAGTGCATCAGGTTTGCGTAACGTTAGGATGATATTGCAAGTGGAACCTGCCCCCTGGCACCAAGACTCCTGTGGGCGTACGGGTATGGGATGCTCTTCTGTGGAATCAGGTGGAGAGGGCACAGCGACTGTTAGTCTGGAAAAATATGACTTCTCGTTTATCACACATCACCTTTTCTTATTATTTTTATAAGCTCTGGGGATGCTGTTTTGATGAAGTTTCAGGCATGTTGGGTCTGATATGCTGTACTGGAAGATCATAGGTTACTCTTTTCATCTGGGTTTTAAAAATTGGGCTTAGTGACAGCTGTTTGCAAATAACCTACATTCACAGCTTTAGTTATGAAAGGAGCAGAAGATCCCAAATGGATTTTGACCGGTATGATTTGCAACTGGTAGCCAACTGCTATTATTTGGAGCCAGAGTCCTTTTCCCTATATAGAGGCTTAAAATTCTTCTGTGAAATTAAAAGCCAGATAACGTCTCTGATCTCTGAAAGGTTACTGCTGTGATAAGTGTTTATTGTAAAAACAAATGCAAGTTAGTAGTCAATTTGCACTCTAAAAACAGTCCATGCATCTTCAAGGATAGAATTAGGAATTGTGAATGAAAAGTGGTTTTGAAGGCAGAAATCAATATTCGTTGATATTTTTGTATGTTTCTATGGTTGTCCTGTGTAGTTTTCAGATAAATACTTGAAAGTGAAGTTATGTTTTAAGCCTTACATTTCTTGCATCTTGCAATACTGCAGAGCAAATTTACACAGCAAAATGGAATAAAGCTTTTGCCACCATGAGATTGCAAAGAGAGGTGGGTTTTATAAGAGGGGAAGAAAGCGATGAACTCAGTAAGCAATGAATCCCCTTCCCTGGCTACAGCCCATTTGTGTTTTTGGCTGTGCTTCATGAGCAGCTGGCTCCCTTCAATCTGTATCTAAGATGATATCTTTCTCAGATGATACAAACTTGCAGCTATAGATAAGAGAAGTGAGAAATGCTTGCACATGATATTAATCTATTCGTCAGAACTGAAACACAGATGTCATAGGTGGAAAAGGACAGCTGATCTTAGTGGTGATT
Organism: Struthio camelus; assembly: GCF_040807025.1. Lineage (NCBI taxonomy): Eukaryota > Metazoa > Chordata > Aves > Struthioniformes > Struthionidae > Struthio > Struthio camelus. The sequence goes on from NC_090946.1 coordinate 32,908,012, forward strand.
AATCCACAAAGGAGGATACCAAATCCACCAAGTAGCTGACTTATGAACTAGCATGCTGGTAATTAGATTAAATCCCTGTCATTCTATCTATTTATTTCTGGCCAATAAAATCCCAGGTGGCTAATCAGCAAAATTGCAGGTGTTAACTTGCAAAATTGTTTTGAGTGACTAGCACATGGGGGCTCCTCCTGTATGCTGGCTGTTTGGAGATGGGTCATTGTGTGCTCACGGCAAGAAGGAGTACTTAATAGAAATACATGGTTTGTTTGGTGTCTGTCAGCATGTGCACTAATTATTCTTCTTCCCCCTTCCTTCTTTCCACCCGTTCCCTGGCTTCTAGTTATTAAATTCTCTATCCAGAAATCCAGATGCGGACTGCAAATATGGACTCTACTTTAGAGATGGCAAGAGAAAAGTGGATTACATCCTAGTTTATCATTACAAGAAGTCTTCGGCAGGGAGGACGCTCACAAGGCGAATTCATCACAATGATTCAAGTGCCCGAGGCACCAAGCAGGATCAGCCGCTTCCTGGGAAAGGAGTGCATCTGGAGATGGTGGAAAACGAGCCTCACGTGGACTACCACGAGGACGACAAGAGGTTTCGCCGGGAGGAGTACGAAGGAAACCTCATGGAGGCTGGTCTGGAACTGGAACGAGATGAGGATGTAATGAACCATTTCCAGCAGTTAAAGAGAGGGGAGATAACTGATGGCCAAATCCTGGGAGATGCTGAGCAGGTTCCTGTGAACCTGATTCTAACCAAGGTTGCACAGGCTCAACACTGCCAGGATTTGCTTTCAGGCTTGCAGAGTTGTCCTTGCACTCGATGAAATTCGCTTCACAGGAATAGGCCCAATGTTGGTAATGCCCCAGCAGGGTGAGGTTTCTCACTTGGGAATCTGCTTGGCTGTAGCAGGCTGTGGCACATCCAGTATTGCAACACAGGTTGTTGACATTTTACTGTATCTGGCAGTGAGACTTAAACTGCTCTAAACGCTAATCTAAGTTTGGTCAGTTTGCAGTATGCTGTCGTTCGGGTCCACCGGTAATTCTAACTCTACTGACAAAAAAGTCTGATAAAGGCACTGAAATTTTTATACCTCAGTATAGCCTTCAAGAGAATGAAATCTGTTCAGGAGGTTTTAGTAAATGCTCTAGTATGGATCTAGCATGGATCTGTGTTACAATTTGTTTCTGCATTCTTAGATACCATCAATACAGTCTATAACTCTTTTCACTTGAACCCCGAAAACAGTGGGGGCTATTAAAAGACTATTAGGCTATACAAAAAATGGTGTGTGAAGTCCTGCCAGTGTGTGATTAGTAGAAATAGCCACAGCCATATTAATTTCAAAGGACGCTATTACAATTAAGTGATTAAACCATTATGCTTGAAATTATTGTGAGAGGGGATAAACATTTCTGTTAGTTTTTTTAAACAGGATCTACAAGTTGAGGCTAAACATCTAGATCTGTGGTCGGAGTGTTTAAAAAAATAATAAATATGTCTCTTACCTATTATTTACAAATTATAGATAAAGCCAATGGTACAATGTAAAAAACTTGTATTTCTTGTCCCCAGGTGTAAATAAGAACTGCTTTCTGTCCAACTTAAATTGCTGTAGGAAATCGGAAACCCTCTTGTGCTAAGTCACAGAGATTTAAAAATATTTACAAGATAGGAGGTCCCCGCTTGTGCCAAGCAATACGATTTCAAATGATGCAGAAGGCCTCTGAGTTCATGCCAGGACACCATAAACACCTGTCCTAGGGAACACTGTCCTTTCAATAGTAGATATCAAAACAGATCAGAAATGTATGGAGACCAAAGCCCTGGGGATTTGCATCAGCTTCCTTGTCCAGCATGTCAGCGTAGGGAAAAAATCTGCAATCAGATGAGCTTGAGAGGCATGCCATCAAATTGCATTGGAGGCCTTACTCATTGCAAAAAGAGCAAATATTTCTTAAACAGATGATGTTTACTAAGTCACTTAAACTCTTTGATGAAGTAAATTCCGAAATGGTTTTGAAGCTGTGCCATATTTGAGGGCTGGCAGTTATTTATGGCCTCTGAGTAATGGATTTCTAGAAAGAAGGTGCAGAGTACTGGTATCTGAAAACCAGTTATTATAACTGCCTGAATTTGTAGAACAGCATGACTGGAAAGTTTCATTAAAGTTTCTTACTATTCTGTTTGCTGAATGCCTGTTAGTTTGATATCATTTATCCATTGTCTTTGAAACGATTACTCCCACAGGACTGGCAAACAAGTACAGGTATATTGGAGAGCACTGGCAGCAAAAGCCCAGACCCATGCGTCTGGAGCAGAGCTCAGATAAGTCGTAGGATCCAAGCGTACTGTTAATATTATCATTAATTTTTTTAAAAAATTCTTCCTACTAATTTTCCCAATTAAAATGCATAATGTTTTCACATAGATATTCCCATCTGCATATGAAGCATCTTTTCTTCTCTTTTACTGCAGTTCTGACCCTTCAAGATATGGGCAACTTTGGAAGCAGTAGGGACTTTCTCAACTCCATTAATTACGAAGCACTCAAGAAATCATGGCATTTGGCTGTATGCCTGTGATTCACATTTAACTGGCTGAGTCTATATGTGTGTCCATAGACATTAGTCTCTGTTTCCCAAACAATTTTTATCTTCTCTGTTTAACCTTGTGATAATTGTTTTGGAAGAGAACGGTATTTGTGATGGGAGCATTTTATAGCGGCTCAGCATGAGAGAGGTTTTCAGTGATTGTCCTGTTGTTAGAAACTAGTTGTTTCAAACAAATGAGATTGATAGCATTGTCTGCAATAGACCATTTGTTCCTTAAATACAGTTATAACACAAGGGGGAGGAAGTATTTAATTTTCTCTTATTAGTAGCATTGTCATTTTTTCTCTTCCTTTTTTTTAAGACTAAAATCCATGGGGTTGGATTTGTAAAAATACATGCACCGTGGAATGTGTTGTGTCGAGAGGCAGAATTTCTTAAGCTCAAGATGCCTACAAAAAAGGTAAGTACTGATTTTCCTTTTTTTTTTTTTCCATCTCTTTTTTTTTTTCCCCCCTCTGGAAAGCAGAGTTCAAATGTACGCTTATCTTTGTGCACCTAACAAATGTAGACTTTTCTTCCCCCAAGCATTTTTAAAATAGTTAACTAATCTTCACAGATGATCTGGCACGGTCAGTATTCCTCTTGTATTTAAAGAGAAAATGAGGTGGAGGCACTAAATTAGCACGACAGAAAAAAATAACTAGAGGGAAGAATGGACATCAAGAATTCTTGGCTCCTGCACTGTCTGTGCATGATGCAATGATTTTGTATAATGCTTCATCCCCTCAACACATTTGAAAAGAAAAGGCTGCAACTGCTGATGAGTTTTACAGGTGCATTTTGGAGAACGTTTTTCTCACCCGTAAGGCTAGACCTCTGGAAACGAATGTAAGAGTAATACTTTGTGTGCACTGGGTTTAGAGGACTATTCATGTACATCGTTAGTCATGTATGCAGGAATTAGAACTAAACTACCACAAAATAAATTACCTTTCAGAATATTTGAAATATCATTAAAGAAACTGTAGTATATTTTCATCAGAGGCTAAATTCTCAATCATCTGTGATAGATAGCTACCTGTTCAGTGAGCATAGCTTAGAGATGGATTAATATTTAATGATGTACTAAGTGCATGTCCCAGACTACAGAGAGAAGTCTATAATGGAACAAGAGACAGTCTCAAAGCCCAATGTCATTTATTACAAAACTAAAACCATGCTTTTGGTTTGGATTTTGTATCAATGTCCATTATTACTTCACTTATCACCAATTTTAATCAGAAGTGTAATTAAAGTAAATCAAAAAGGCCTGTTGTGCTCATGCAGTTAGCAAAGCTGTTTTGCCACTGAAGAACAGTTAGGGTGGGCTTTTTGGCTGGTTGTCAAAGAGGCTGCAGGACCTTTGTGCGTAGCCCAGGAGAAGTGAGACATGAACCCAGTGGTGTCTGTGAGAGTCAGCTCAGACCTAAAGCCCTTTGTTGAGTTATCTCCCCATTGTGGGACCCCTGCCTGCGAGCTGAAGATAAATGCTGTTGCTCAGACTGAGAAGCTTATAATTTTCTTCTGTGACCTGCTGTCACAATTCCTGTGTCTTTGGTACTTGTTGTAGCACTGCAGAACTGCAGTAGACTTAGTGTCTTCACTGTTGTTGAAAGATATGCAAGATGCTACAGTTCCTTTGGGGAACCGTAGTACGCGTCATTAATTTTCCCCCATAAGGGGTGAAACTCTTGAAACCTACACAATATTCACCTGAAAGCCCCTAATACACCATGGAGAGGCAACTACTTTTCTTGTTTTGTGTGGGGTGTTTCTGTAGCTGCATTTGTCCCAGAAGACACTAAATGCTAGAGGAGTCGGTGTCTCAGGAGCAAATACAGAGTTTGTCTCTGTGGAGCACCCCAAGCTAATTAGTTGGAATTGAACAAGGGCCAGGCCTTGGCTCTGAGAGAATAAATAGACTTCTTGTGTTTGCCTCAGTTTGACTTTTTCAATCCATCTTTGTGTTTCTGAATGTTTTCAAAAAGGTAAGCTACACTTCTCATTACTTTGTTGTATTTATTTAATTGATGTTTTATTCCTTACAGCTCAGTCTCTTATGGGTAACTTTAAAGTTTTACTGTTTTTTCTGTTTGTTTTTACCTACTCAGATGTATGAGATCAACCAGACCCATGGTCTTCTGAAGAAGATTAATTCTGTAATTCAAAAAATAACAGAACCCATCCAACCAAAAGTAGCAGAACACAAACCGCAGACAATGAAACGCCTCTCCTACCCGTTCTCCAGAGAGAAACAACACTTGTAAGTCTAAGCCTCATGTAAATATTCATGTCAACAGGTCCTAGCCTTTCTGATATCAACAGAGGCACGAAGAGGTAAAGAAAAATGAAAGCCAACACTTTGCTAAAGATTACTATAAAGAAGATTTCTTCCATTTTGCAGTAATTTTTTTTTTTTTTTTGCTCACTGTTGGGGAATGAGGCTTTGTAGAGCCACTCTGGGAAATCTGTGTGGATTTTAGAGACCGTTATGGTATAGTATGGTATATATTACATACTGTATAAGAATACAGATATACTTTTAGGCTGCAAAACAAAATTAATAACATAATGTGGTTTACAGTGGAATTTTCTGGCATAAAATAAATTTCTCAATAAAACTTGTAGGCAGAGGCATGGGTTGATAAATTTAAGAATAATCTCATTCATCTTGGATGAGCACTCACCTAGACATATACTGCAAACCAGCGCTTCTTTTTTATGTGGTATAAAGTCAGTGGTAGCTTTGTCATTGGTTTCAATGATCAGAGCAATAGAACAGCTGTAAATGTGGGTGTAAGACAAAATCCTAAGGTGGGGCTTAGCCAGAGTTTCACCTGCCCTGGATTGCTTTGCTGCTGCTCTTCCTTGGATAGCATCCCAGAGGAGAAGCTTTGAAGACTGTGTTTATGTATGTGCCAGCTGGAACAGTTAACAGTCCTAAGGCAGGATTTCTTCACTGTACATATGTTCTTTTTTTTTTTAATTAAGGGACACAGAACACTAATGGAGTTGTGTATTAGGTACATCTTAGAGGGACCAGTGACAATGCACGTGACATTTCCTGCAAACCTAAGAATATGTCAAATGTGTCTATATATTTTTTGCATGTGGGATGTTCCTACAGCAAAACAGCCTGTTGGCTTACAGAAAGCCCACATGATGATCCTTAGCTTAGGCTAGGACGTGCCTTACACCGGTTCCAGTGCTGGCTGTTTTCGGTGAGGCCCCCTGTGTATTACTGAGCGAGGGAGGACAGAGTGGCCTCACAGGGCTGCAGGTGCAGCCCAGGTGAGAAGTTATGAGAAATTCTAGGCCAGCAGCAGGAGGAGTTCAACTAAAATGAGCATCAACAGCCTCTTTTGTACAGAAAAACCTAAATATATGAAACCAATGAAACAGATAAGCAGCCTCTTTAAAATATGAGAGTTGGGATGGACTTTCTTTTTAATGAGGTTTCTACAAGGTACTCTTTAATGTTAACAGTGAAGGATCCCCAGGAGAAATGAAAATATTGAAGAGGTCAACAAGAGCAGGAAATTACTGGCATTTTTTAACCTAATGAGCTTCCTTCTAATCTTTTAACAGATTTGATTTGTCTGACAGAGATTCCTTCTTTGACAGCAAAACTAGAAGCACTATAGTAAGTACTGTGTATAAATAATTTATGGTGGATAGTGTCTTAATCATGATGTTAATAGCCCCTTTGCCAGCTTTAGCACAAGCCCATTACAAGTTTGTCTTTCTTTACCAAATGCCAGGAATTGCCTATGACATCAATTATTTAAATGCTAAGAAAGCATTTCCAGCTCTAGCTTATATGATGAATCGCATTTGATACAAACAGCTTGCCCCCTTTTGTAAAATAATTTAGATCCTCTTTCTAGTTCACAGTTGACCTGGGACATAGTTTCCTACTAGAGATATCACTAGAAAGGAGTAGATTCAGATTCTGCCGCTGGGTCTGCCAGTAGCTAACTGGAAAAGCAACTGTAGACCTCTGTGTATAGTTGCAAAGGGGTAACCAAGACATTGCTGTTCTTATAAAGTGTTCTGAAATCTCCCAACAAAAAGTGCAATGAAACAGCCGGGTATTAACAGAGAATAGTACTTAATTTTTATGCCAGTTTGAGTTAGAGACTGATGTTAAATGTATTGGGGTTTATGTGTTAACGTCAAAATTTACATTAAGCAAACCCAGCAAGGACAGAAAACTGCAGCTTGTTCTGGTTGGCTATTTATATATCTGTTAGGCAACGTTGTATCACAGACTGTGTTTGAATACTTTCTTGTGACTTACAGAACACAAAATAGAAGGGGAGATAAGGTTTGCTCTCCCCTCTAGCCGCTGAGGGAGTAGCTGTAAAGAAAGCTCATGTGACGTCCGGGGCAGGTGGACGGGATTATGCCGAGCAGAGTACTTGCTGCAACACTATTGCAAAGTCAGTTATGGACTCTTTGGCCCATTGGTCTGCTGGTGATCAGTGCGTAGGAAGGTGACTGTGAGCGAGTCGCCGTCTGAATATTTAACTTTATTCTTTCGGACGCTAAGTGGTTTTGAGAAGAACTTGTATCGCGTTATGGCTGCCTCTTATTGCTTCAGTGATAACAGATGCAAGATTTCTAGCTTCTTTTTCCTCCTTTGAAGCTTCAACGTACGGGCCACCGTGATGTAGTTCCCCTGTCATTTGAAGTGCAGCTTTTGGCTTGAATGCAGATTATCACAGCGAGGGGAATTTGACCAAGCTAGGCAGATTCAGCAGCATAGAAATGGAAGGAAAAAGACAAACATTGAAGTGATTTATTTGCACAAAACCATTTCATTTGAGATTGAAAAAAATTGCTTTTGTTTGCAGACTTTCTCTTACACACCTAGAAATATAGTTTAAAAAACTTGAAGGAGTACTAATGTACTGATAAGAAACCTAAGAGAGGAAGTGAAGAGTTAAAATCCATGAGAACAAGCTGTCTGAGAAAGTCAGCAAGACAAAACGGCACCAAAGGACAAAAGGGTGAGCCACCCAGACTAACCGGACACGGGACAGAAACACTGGAGCTAAGAGCAGAGGGAAGGAGGGAGATGAAGGATTTTTTAATTTTTTTTTTTTTTTTAACCACTGAAGAAACAGTGACACATAACAGTAATAGATAGTGTGTTGCTTTGTTGGAAATCCCTGCAGGTAACCTAGTAATAAAAGGCATATTGAGTGTTTCTCGCGCAAATTTTTTTTCTGTGTGCATTTTTCTTTCTGTTCTGGTTTCTTACAGTTTTCTTCTGCCTTTCCAATATGTATTTTTCAGTCACAGTGCAAATATTTACCCTTCCGCTTACTGCAGAATGAACAGGAATCTAGTCACTCCCTGTGAGTCTGTTGAATGGAACCTAAGCCAAAGAGCTTTTACTTATTAAAAAAAAAATATATTTTATATAACTGAAAATATCTCTGTGACAGCCCTTTAACTCACTCCAGGTAAAACATAACACGAGGCAAGCTGTGAGGCAGATGAACCACGGGGATTGCCTAGCAGGCCCTGGTCGCTTCCCGCTGTGCCGCTGGCCCGTAGCTGAGTTGCCACCTGGCTGGAGAGGCGAGAGGCGTCTCTCATCCATTCCTTGCCCACCTGGTCCAAAGTGGCAAATGTGTGTATGTGGCAGGCCGAGTAAGCACACAGGTTAATAAGCATCCCAAGGGAACCGTTCTCCGAGTCTCCGGACAGATGAGGAAAAGGGCAGGATGTGCATTCGCTCACACCGAACACCTCCGGTTTCCTTCTGCTCCCACCACGACCCCAGGCTGGCGCAGCGCGGCGTTGCCTAAAAGCACATCTCTTCAGCAGAGCAGCACAGGGTGAAAGTTTAACCTTTCAAGCGGTGTGATAAAATGTACAAAGGTTATTTCACAATAAACAAAATAAATCATAAGATAAACGCATCTGTGTTGCCACCAAGATCATGCAAACTAAGAGATTTTAAGGTCAGCTTGTTTTATTTAGTCCAGTTTCTGATAAACTGCTGCATACTCAGAGATACGCATAAACATTATGGGTCTGAACCACTGGCAGTGAGATGTGCTTAGCTCTGTTGAAGTTAGTGGAGCGAAGCCAACTTGCACCATCAGAGGCGAGCCTGGTGCACTGTTTACAGCCAAATGCCGGATCTGATCCGGCTGGAAACATGTTTCTGGTCTTTGATTGATGTCTTGTCTAACAGGAGTGAAATAGTATTTCTATGAATTGAATGGTTAAATGTAATCCTGTTTCCCTCAAACAAATGACAATCAAGTGTCTTGGTAACTGGTTGTTTAGTTCGGCCTTTCTCTCTTGTACAGATACTGCGTATGAAAATCTTTAAACTCTGCTCTCCCGAATGCTGTGGCTTTTATTAAAGAATGATGACTTCCTCAACATCCTGGTTTTGCCAATACTTATATTTGAGCTGCACACAGAAGGATTTTGCTTTTCGCTGGCAGTATCTGAAGTAACCCTTTCCTTTCTCTTGTTTTATTGTATAGGTTTATGAAATACTGAAAAGAACAACATGTACCAAAGCAAAATATAGCATGGGTAAGGCACTTTATTTATGTTTAAGATTGGTATCATTTCAGGTATTGAAAATAGTTACAAGTTGTAGCTGGCTGTGGAGTTTAGGGTTTTTCCCTGCTCTCTAATTTGATGTACATGGATATAATTGCTTTATTTCAAAATTTAATCTAATTAATGTAGCTAATTGGATTTTTTTTTTCAAATGTGAATGCGGATTCAACTCTAAATTAAATGGTAAGTGAGCATAGCCCCTGCAGGTGGTAAGTAGGTCTTTTACACCAGGACTTGGAGATAATATAAAACAGTAAGATATGCCAGAGGAAGCGGAAAATACGTGCTTTGCATTGTTTCAGTTTTACACTCGCTGAAATGGATGAGAGCATTACCATGGATTTCAGTAACTGAGATGAAAGCATGTAGGTTGGTCCAGTCTCTTCACTAGTGTCCTAAAATTTTAATCACAGGGTGGTTTTTCAATCAGTTGAGTGAGGGAGTCTTAATAGATGACTGTCCAAAATGCCATTGTATATTGAACTGTGACTAACCCAGTAAAACAGCCAGGGACTGAGGTGTCATTGAAATTTGACTGATCTGTTGGCCCTCAAAACCATTGTTGCAGGTCAGTGGATGTGAAGTTTGTACTGCCATGGCCCGTAGCTGTAGGATTTCAGCCTTAGGCCTTGGGTTCTAACAACTAACTTCGTAATAAGGAAAAACATGAATTGCAGATCAGGTCGCCTGAAAGAATCACTAGCCACTTTTCCTATTCGTCTGTTTTACAGTTTATTTTAAGCATGTTATGAGTTGTTATAGGTATATAGTTGGTTCTGGCACCAAAGTTAACAAACAGTTAACAGTAAACCAAATTATATAAGGTGGAGGGCTGAATTTCCTTGTGGCCAATCTTAACAACAGACAACCAATGGAAGCCAGTGTGGATGAGAAAAATGCATGAACATGAAAGAAAATATTTGATAACTTGGGATCTGTTAAACTGTTTATTTACCTACAAGCAGTTAAATAAAACAATGAAAACTTGAATTACAGGTAGTTCTGTTCAATATTGACCCATAAGCTGCTTAGAAATCCGTCAAATAATAGAAGAATAATTGTGCCAAAAGTGACTTCCATGCTTTGACTTTTCTGTTAAAGTAACAACATACAATGTACAATTGTTGAGTCCTTATATACACTAAATTTACTTGGTGTTCAGCCAGTATTAACAGAAGCACTGTTTCCTGTAGCCTGGGAAATTCAGATTCGTTTGTGATTTTCAGGACCCTGTTTTGAGTTTGGTGCTGGATCATTTTAATTGGAAATTATGCATTTGCACCCCTAAAAGGGAAGGGTTGTAGAGCTCAATTTGAATTACTGCCTTGGAGTTGGTAACTCGCTTTCTTTTTTTGGTCCAGAAATGGGAAACAGAGGTCTACTGAATAGGGCAGAGACTAAAGGAATGGGTATAGTCAGCATAACTCAACTGGGTCCTTTGTGTTCCAGCACAGGAACGCTGGGTTACAACCCAACAAAGGTTTCAAACAGATTTGAGCAAACACAGATAATGCTGCAACATTTCTGTCCAGCAGGAAAAAGGCAGCTGCACAGTGAACGCTACAGTCTTTGTTATTTATTTTGCAAATTTGTGAAAAAGTGAATATATCTTAATCTTTTAAGACTGATATGTAGAAGGGTGTTGAGTAGCTCTTTGGTAGCACAGCCCTATAAAATTAATTTATCTGCTCACCAGTTGATTCTGTCCGACATGTGGAAACATTTGCAGGCAATTCATAGTGCTGTATAATCTTGAGCAGGAGTTTTAGAAATAACGATACTGCAAGATTCAGAGCATTGCTGGAGCAATTCCTCCAGCAGGTGCTTACTATCTTGAAAATGTTAGTGCATTTGAAAATCCTCCCTTCAGAAATAATCAAAAATGTCTTCTGAACCTACAGTGACCTGTTTCCTGGTTCATACTCACTGTTCTTTCAAATCTAGTCCCATCCTGTTGTTAGCAATGAACTAACAGGCAACATGAAGCACACTGTAGCACATTGTTTTGGTTTTCTTTTAAATTCTCCACAGTGCCAGTGGCCAGATTTTTTTTTTTTTTGATGTTAATCAGCTTAGCTTTGCTCAGATAGAGCTACTTGACTTTGTGCTAACTGGCCTGAAATAGCCCAGATTCAGTACCCAAGGCTGGTAGGCAGAATCACCAAATATATCTTCATAGGTAACGCGGCACATTGAGATGTGGGTAATACCCCGTTACTGGCAATAGCTGTGTTGGTGCCAACAGTTGTAACAGGACGTTATTCGAGAAGTTGCGTACTGCAGCCCTCCGAGGTTTAGGTCCAGCCCAGAAACCTTTGGGATTTCTGCAGCAAGCTGAGATTTCAAAGGGCCCCTCATGCGTTGTGCTCACCCAACTGGACACGTGACTTCTCCTGGTCCACCTTCACTTCCCTTACTTGGTCCCGAAGGATAAGGAGTGATACCAGACCTGAGAAGGCAAAACTCCATAGAGTCCCTTATGCCACAAACATTTTGTAGATGAAGCATTTGCTGCTTTCAGGCTCATGCATGTAACTAATAAACGGATGTGTAAACAGGGAAAGGAGAGGGAAGAAAGAAGGAAACTACACTTTTAAATAAAAGACGAAAATGTGGTAAATATGGTAAGTATTACGCCAAGGTCTCTGCAAAGGCTTTCCCTACAATTTCTCTAATCAATCTGAAATCTTAATTCAAAACTTTGTGTGTATGATGAGTTTGTATGTGTGTTCCCGTATGCCATCAATTCCAGCCATATTCTTCTTGTGATCGAGCCTTCTGCTACACACTTTCAAATCTGCAGGCTTGCCCTTAAATCAAACTGACTTTTCAGAAAATGTAATCTATTATAATGACTAATTCCAAGTCATTGGCTTCTAATTCTTGATTCTCAAATATATATGACTTCCTCTTGCTCTCTGCAGTTTTCCATTTCATGAAGTGAGTCATGTTTAATAACCTATACGATTAAAAATGAAAGTACATGGAGAGGAATGAGATGGCAGAAAAATCATTATCTGACCAAATGACTGTTATTTTGAGGGAAATCTCAAGGAAGGAGGATAAAGTGAGACTGTCTAACCTCGAGATTGTGAATAACTATCGTGTCTTTATTTTTCAAGGGATCACCAGCCTGCTTGCCAATGGAGTTTACAGTGCTGCATATCCTTTGCATGATGTAAGTGATCTTGGAATACAATTTATAAGCCTACTATCTGACACCAAGAAATCCTTAATGAGTTACATACTAATGACGTCATCCCAAACATTAGTGTTTAGGAGCCTAATTTCCTGCTCACTTTTATGATGACTGCAACAACTTCTGCTGATTGTTTCCATCGCCATGTTTGCTTTTAATGAATTTGCCACCTCTGCTCTACCCTTGATGATCATAGGTGATGTTTTACCATAACATTAGAACAGTTGTTTTAGTGGCTTAGCAAATGAAATGCTTGTGTTAGTTTTTGACCTTCTGTTCCCAAGGCCTCTGGCATCACTGCTAAGATACATAGTTATTTCTGTGGCACTTCTGGCATTTCTGTGGCTAGTTTCCTGATCTGAATCTTCCTGGCATTCCCTTGCAAATAAGGAGATGTCAGTGACTGTCTCTGTGTGGTTAGTTGCCAAGGGGAAAAAACATGAGCTAGAATTCAAAGCGACGTTTTTCATGAGGTTGGATATTCCTGTAGACCTCGTTAGTGTTGAAATCTGCATTTGATCAGTTCAGGAAGATGTCAAAATATGTGAAATTGTAATGTTTGTTGAAACCGAGAGGATTAGAGACAAGTAGGGAATTTTGGTGGCCTTCATACCTGAGTTTGATATCCCTATCCTGTCATAGTAGAGTGGTAGGTAGCAACTGGATGCTGATGCAGTTTTACTCATAATTTCAAGGTGTGACTACGACTGGAAAACATGCACTCTCAGCTAGACCCTTACGGAAGCGATTAACAGGTATTGAGGGGATGTCCTAGTAATGCTGCCCTTAAGGTACTGGTTGGGAAAGTGTATAAAGAATGCTGAGTCTGATGCAGGCTTTACAGATGTTTTTCCAGTGTGTGGAAGTGCAGGAACGCAGAAATGAGGTGTATCTTTTTAGTTTTCTGCTCATTTTCACTGTTTTTATGCTGGAACTTTTACACTAGCCATAAATGTTTCATCTCAGAGTAACTGAGATCAGAACAGGCTCTTTGCTTACCTGATGTTTATCATGAATGTCAGGCGCTCCTTCTTAAACTACAATGATATAATTTACAAATCCAAAACGGTTAAATAAACTGCTCTGCATGTGCTCGTTTAACGTCTTTAGATAGCTACTGATATATATAACTTATTTATTGTCTTAGTTTGCTCCTTTATTGTATTTAAAAATAGCTCCAAATTAAAACCTCAAATCTAATCAGCCCTGAATGTTTAGAGGGTCTGGATATGGATCAGCTCTCTGCTGGGCTCTTCTCTTTAAAGTGGACTGAGCTGAACCCCAAACGCCACGGAAATACCACATCCTTTCCCTTGACATTTTTAGGCCACCTTTATCACTTATTCATTCCTTTTTCCACCATGACAGATGTTATTACTCTTTCTTAATGTGCTTGATGACAGAAGACAAAGTGTGCTATGACAAATGAACTCCTAAAATACAGCATTGTTTTACAGATTGCTTTTCTGTTTTTGATGCATTAAGTGAGTGGGATACATGGGTATGCAAGATGCATAGCAGCTCTGGGTGCGACTCGCTGGATGACTCAAATTTTCTTTTTTTAAAGGGTGACTATGAAGGTGAAAACGTTGAACCTAATGACAGAAAAGTAAGTTGATATAAGGGATTTCGGCATGTTTGCAAGTGTCTCAGCCTGAAGTCACCTGTTGGAATCTGGACATTTGACAAGATTTCACAGCAAATACCATGGAAAGGCACCAAACGCCATGCAGTAGAAGTACTTAAGTACTTTTCAGTTTTTAAATCTGCCCCAGTGTGGAGTGCAGTATTGATACGTATAAATTACCAAGCTGATAGTGGTACACTTCTCTCCACGTTGGTAAGAGTGTTGGTAGCATTTACATACAACTTCTCCTAAAGTTTGTGTGATGTAATTTCAGGCCAGATCTGATGAGAATATACTCAGCCGTAGTCTGATATCCATATGTGACGTAAATCCTGCTTCACTCCACAAAGAGCTCTGACTTAAGCACTCCAACTTCTGGTGAAATAATCTGCTAATCTGTCCTAATCTGAGTGGGAGAATCAGAATCAGGCCTGTGGGGGAGCAAAGAGGGAATCAAAAACATAAACAAAAAAATGATAGAAGGATAAAGATTGTCGTATTTCTGATAAGTATTCATTCCCTTGTACCTCAGCTAAGTTCTAATATGTGCTGTTCAACCAGAGCCTGCCCCGTGGATGTATACTGATGCACATGTATCACTTTTTACCTAAGTCTGTAGTTTAAACTGTGTGGTTTATGGGTTGTTTTTATTGTCTATACGCTGAAAGACATTCATTTACTGTAGTAAAGCTGATAGAGATTATTGTAAGGAAATGCTGTTTGTCAGAAAATGCCAATTTATCTATGCTTTGCAGCAAGGTTGATTTCCTAAGTTCAGCACGGAAGTAATACATACTTCTGATCACACTTTTCCAAAGAAGACATGCACTTTTTTCTGGTCAGCAAACAAGACCTGAAGTAGGGAGGCTAAGACCAGTTCTCTTGGGAGAAGTTGCTAAATAACGGTGCTATATGTTTTGGGCTCTTGGACTTGAAACACGCTAACTTTGCTTTCAGGCTTGCTTCCTGGTCACATCTCCAGAGGAAGCCTGTGGAAAAGTGTGGAACTCAGGGCATATGAAAAGCAGATCTAAAGCCCTCCAAGTTGGCTATATAAAAATAGGCACCCAAAAATAAAGGCTTATTGGTTGGGCCTTAAGGTGTAAGTGGCTCACCAAAAGCCAGCTACTGTTGTCAGCAACAAAGCTAAGAACCAGGTTCCTGATTTTCAGGTCTAGGAACAACTTTTTTCATTCTTTCTTTCTTTTTCTTTTTCTTCCCTCTGTTGATTTACCTTGAAAATACCACGTATGTGTCATTTCATTATTAAGCAATACGTTGCTCAAACAAAAATAGGTTCAAAATCTACATTTTATCAAAGCATCTGGAGTATCATCTTTGTTACTAACTTTCAAAACCTCATGAATTCACTTATTTCACAAGTTCACTGTGTGTTTTCAAATGTTTACCTTGGCTTTTGACTTCTAGTTCCTTCAGATAATCTTTTGACATGTTTTGGCATGTCTCTTCTGGCTTCTTGAAGCTTTTGTTAATCTAATCAAGTGCTAGGCCAGGCAGTGCCTTTTTTACAACAAAATTAAAGATTTGAGGCATAGAAATGAAGTAAATGTTTAGGGCTAGTGTACTGATTTCCTATAATCATGTATTTGAAGCTGTGCTTTGAATATCAGGCTGATAAGTGTCAGAATAAATGAGATAATGCATTTGTATTTTAACTACAAACATCTATATTATCTTTATGTTTGAAGTGCTATACAAAATTGAAAAATGGCATGGATGCAAAATCTCCTTAGTTCAGTACTTTTCTGCTATACTTGACCAGCTTAGGTCACTGAAAAAGGATCTAATTTTCAGCACAAACCTAGACTGTAAAAAGGAAACAAATAGTAAAAGGATAATCTCAGCTAGTGCACGTGAATGTTGAGGGATCCCAAAGCATCAGTTGTTCCCCAAACATAGAGAGTTGATTGTGACCTGTAGGAAATATGGTTGAAAGAAATCTCAGTATATTCTAAAGCAGAGTAAAAATAACGTTTTCAAGACTTTTCTCCCTTGTTCCATAGAAGTTGCTAAGGTAATGGGAGAATATACCTGGTGGTCAGTGAGCACCATCTATTTTATCCAATATTTTTTGTACATACATGCATGCTAATTTCTTGTTTGCTCCGTTGACTTGAATTTAAAAAATCAGATCTGAGAAGTACTATTTGTATATTTTACAAAGTAAAAGATAAGTTGAAGGTCTCAGAAGAACCTATTTTCGTGAGGGATTCAATTTTATAAATGGCTAAAGGGGATTGTTTTTTTTCCTTGGCCCATATCCTAACTAAAAGAAAGCATCACGTTCTTCTGAACAGCTCTTCAATGCAGCCTTCAGGGCACTTCTGCACATTTCCTCTTGATGGATGCTGAATATTAGTATAGTGAAAACAAACCCGTTTATTCAAGTTCATTTTGTCTAACAGCTCAAAGCCTATTCATCCTTTGCATCTGTTCTGCTAAACACCTGCTACAAATCATAAAATCAGGACTACCCTCCCCATCTCTCTGTAGTAGTTATCCATCAGCCCTGTTGCTGAAGAGCCTTTTAATGCACTAGAACGCATCACTTTATTATAGCATGCCAAATCATCAAATTTTATTTTAATGCAGACTGCCTGTATTGGCGGACTGAGTT
Source organism: Struthio camelus (assembly GCF_040807025.1). Lineage (NCBI taxonomy): Eukaryota > Metazoa > Chordata > Aves > Struthioniformes > Struthionidae > Struthio > Struthio camelus. The sequence goes on from NC_090946.1 coordinate 32,924,673, forward strand.
ATATGTTGAAACCACAAGGTGGTGAGACGACATCACAGCGTGAGCTCTGCAGTTTGCTAGAACAAGAGGAGAAACTGGTCATTTGAAGTGCTCTGGCTTTAGCTTTTCTTTCTGTTTTGCAGCTCCTGTGTGAGGAGTGGGCAAGCTATGGAGTCTTTTATAAGTATCAGCCCATTGACCTGGTGAGGTGAGAAATGCCAGTGTAATGTTTTGCTTCCAACTTTGCTTTAAAGTTATGTAAACTAATGCTTTATTATACATGCTGATGTGCCTGCACACACTTCTGTCCTTGGGTACTACCCAGTGGGGCTCCTGAGAATGGAAAGTTCCCTGGCTTTTAGACAAAATCAGCAATTTTCCATGGGTTTAGAAACAAGCTGCTGTGTCCCAGATAGTGTGAAGGCTTGCAGGGGATGGGGCAGGAGCAGGTGACTGCTGCCTGTGGTGACTCCCCATCTGGAACAAGCAGTGGTCTCCCCGTGGGGAGGGAGGACACGTCTACGCTGGGCCGCGGCACATGGTGCCGAACTCCAGAAAGACTATAGCGCAGTGCTGCAACCAGGTCATGGTGTTTAATCGGTGTATATGCAATTAACTTAAAGGAAATGAGGCAAACTGGGCTAGGTGCAGAAGAAAGTTGACACGCCAGCTCTGGAGCTCAGGCAAATAGGGCTAAGTCAGGGATCCTGCACCACAGTTTGCACAGTATATGCACACCCTCACAGTGCTTCTCGGTTCTGGCACTTCAGCACTTCATAGATTGTGGGATACGCAAAAAATGCGAAAGAACTAGAAAAAGACGCATTTATTGAGTTGTGCTATTGCAGCATCATACTTGAGTGATTTCAGACAGAAGTTACACTTGGGCTGGTAGTTCTGTTTTAATTAATAGCCCAGCGAGAATGAAGTCACACTCCCCTATTCTAGATTTCTGCCGGCTTGCCCCACACATCTAAAATCACAGCACAGCTCGGAAGTTTTAGGTGCTCAGAAGAGTGCAGGATTTCAATATTCGCAAATAATTCTGTTAGCTCATGGTGAGAGCTGAGACTCTCTGGAGTAAATATGTTAAAGAAAATGAGGTGCTTTTTAGAAAGGATTAGCTCTCACAGAAGATCCAAAGATACTAATTTATGCAGCAGAAAAGTAGAAGAAATTGACAGTTGGAATGACTGCCTTTCTTGGTGCCTGTATTACTGGACTAATTCCAAGCATCATGAGAAAGAGAGCCCTCTGAGGGGAAAAAAAATTCCCACTGGTCATCACATCTTAATTTCTCCATGCTTAATCCAGCTGTGCTTCATAATTTTAGCCATGTTATATTTTAAGTAATAGGAAACATTTCTTTCTCTCTCTCTTTTTGTTTCCTTCAATGTATTTCAGAAAATACTTTGGAGAGAAGATTGGACTATATTTTGCCTGGCTGGGAGTTTATACGCAAATGCTTATTCCAGCTTCAATTGTAGGGATTATCGTTTTTCTTTATGGCTGTGCAACTGTGGATGAGAATATTCCAAGGTAAAACAGCAACAAATGCTGCTTCTGTAGGCTAATTTAGGCCGATTACAGGTGATAGGAGAAAATGATTTGGGGGGTTTGTACAGGGGGAGCATTAGCATTGTGGGTTATGAGGAGCATTCTGCTTTCAGCATGGGCTAACCAAAGGATTTTCTGCTGAATAGCAGATTTTTCTTCTATTATTGGAGGCAACTAGAAACTCAAAATAAAATGTCACCTGTTGATATAAATGTTGTCAGTAATGTCTAGGGTGAGCACAACTGAAGTTGTGGCTCCTGATTTTCTAGGGCTTGCCCTGTGCCATCTGTAGTCTGACAGACTGCTTTAATCTGTTTGCTGGCCATGGCTTCTAGGGACCTGTCTGCCAGCGGGTGACTGCCAGAGTACAGTGCGCTCTGACCACTTTCTGTCCTCGTGCCCTGCATGCTTCCTTTCTTGGAAGCTGCACATACAATGAGGACAACCCCACACAGATGGGCTGTCTTGCAGTCCTGCTGATTTCTGTTTCCAGTAAGTGGTGGAGCTCTACCAAGGGCTGGGAGCGGGTCTCAGAACTGAACTGCATCTTTAAATCGTTACTATTACTTGTAGTGTTGCACTAATGTGCTAAACGAAAATAATTTTTGGCTGATTGCTCAGTTTTGTTTTGTTTTTTTTCCTAACGTAGATCTTATGTAAATTAATGTTAAAGCAAACTAACAAAATGCTGCTAATGATAAGTGTTGATGCTTCCTATCATAAAATGGTCAGGAGCATATTGTGTGAGATAAAGATAAATCAAGAATGTACATGTCTAAACTAGGCAATTGTGGTCATATTAACAAAGTCTGGATGTCCTACTGTTTTCAGGTTTTCAGTAGGTTTTGTATTGTAATGTTTTTAACACCCTGTGATTTTGCATTGTTAGTCCTGCATCCATCATCAGCTGTAGATGAAAATAATATAGTTTAAACAAGAACCATAAACAATGAATGGCAAAGCAGATTAATGGATGTCAGAAACTAGATGCTTTTGTTCCTTAAGAGTGCTTTATACCACTTCCAACAGTTGGAGAAAGTCAAGGGGAGTGTCACTATTGGGATTGCATGGATGGAGTACAGAGAGGTTAAACTCCAGAGTATTGATACTCAGCGCTTCCTTTTTACCTTATAATTAGTATTAGCGCTATAATTAGTATTTTGAAACAAGATTTTTTTTTTTACTGTAAGATCCTGTAATAAAAAGTATACAGCCTTACACATATCCTAACGATATCTCTAAAGACACTGTTACTCACTGGAGTATGAGCTGGACTGAGGATGGAGCAGGAAATCGGTCTTGTTTGAGGAGTCTGACCCCTATGGCAGTGTGGGTTACCAACAGTGCTGTTCACTGGGAACAAGAGATGCAAAGCGTTATGAGGGTCCTGCAGACCAGATGTGCATTCAGAAACAGATACTGTTCAGAGGAGAATAGCCTGTCAGAAAAGATTGTCGGAGCATGGAAGATGAGCTATTCCGATCTTACTTTTTGCATATCTTGCTGCTTCTTTGCAGTATGGAAATGTGTGACCAGAGGAACAATATCACCATGTGTCCCTTATGTGACAGAACATGCAGTTACTGGAAAATGAGCTCTGCTTGTGCAACTGCTCGTGCAAGTCATCTGTTTGATAACCCTGCAACTGTCTTCTTCTCTGTCTTCATGGCTCTCTGGGGTAAGAAGATATATGACTTGATGTTAAGTTTTTAATTATTTAAAGTACAACAGGAAAAAACAAAAGAGATAAAGCAGCATATTTATACTCAGACAGTTAATTATATAAAGAACTACTCTTTTTTTTTTTTTTCTCCCATGAAACTGTCACCCCAAAATTTATTTTCTGCACTGAAGGCTAAAAATTTAAAAAGTTGCTCAAGATGAATATCAAATGAAATTGTTAAGCATCTGTCATAAAACTGCTGTGTGGCATGTCAAAATTTCATTAACGGGATTGCATAGCTTGCCAACAAAATCTATTTGCAGAGCCAGCTTCCACTTTAGAACATTACAGAAAAAATGTATTAATGTACTTTGGGTTTGAGGGGAGGGCTCAGCAGGGAAGTATAATGGCCTCTAATGTCTCAGGACAAACCATGATTGATTCTTGAGTGTGCTCTGAGATGCAATTAAGTTTATCAGGAAACAGATGTCATATGTGTAGACCATGAACCCACAACTGCGACATTATAGGTGTTTTTCTGGTGCTGACTACTGCTGTATTTTGAGCAAGATATTTAACCTTTTTGTTTCTTTTCTCAGCTGTAAAACTTTCAAAAACTGTTAAACGCCCCTGAAATCTCTGTGAGTGTGTGTGCAGGGATGGCTACAAAGGGCTCAGGGAGGGTTATCAAGGGCTGTGTAAGGGCCAGGCGTTATTGTTGTCCTGGTGTCATTCCTTACTGGGTCAGGAGACCGGCTCTGTCGGGAAGCCACCAGGCACCAGATTCCCTTCGAGAGGGACTCGGTGCTCAGGTACCGCCAGGACTCCTCCCCTAGTCACATACTGCCAGTATCAGTGAGATAGCACAAGAAGATATTTGGTCCTCCTGTAAACAGTGTTCAAAGAACCTGTTTTGGATTATATTTGACCTAAAAACATAGCTCAAGTTTTCGTTTGTTCTAGCTGAACTAAACCAGCTTTGCAGCAGAGTCTTAAAGATCATCGCTGTCTTAAAGATCATCTTGCCATGTTACATATATGGAGAAATGTGATATACCTCAAAGCAGGATGCTGCATGTCAGAGACTTTAAATAGTCTGATTCGCTCATGCAGGGAATCAAATATCAATTTCTCTCTCCCTCATTTACTGTTACTGTGAACCCTCCATGGATCTCCAAACTTAATATTCTCTTGTCCAAAGAGTAACACTGTTTGGTTCCCTTTCCTTAGCAGAGAGTTACCCGTCCCTCCTTCCATTTTTGACATTTTTGGGCAAAGGAAGCCAGATTGGGAGAAGCCAGTTTTTAGGCTCTGTGCAGAATGAGGCTTAATATCTGAGATAGTTTTGGAATGGGAATCATATCATCTTTAAGTGCAATTCTATGAATATGTTCTCTCCCTGTCTGTAACAGAATGAAAAGCAATTCTTTTTTGGGGAAGCAAAATACCTCAGGTTCTTCTGGGTCAACATAACATTTTATTTTGGTGTAATACTGTATAAAATAATTGTGGTTTCAAAAAAAAGTCAGTGTGAGTTGGGAAAAATCAAGACTTTTTCTAAAAAAAAAAAAAAAAAAAAAAGGCCAATGTTATGAATTTGCATTATTTGCAAACTTCACTTCCAAAGGATTTGTCAAAACAAATTTTTAAATTAATTTAGCACTTTATTTTTTAAGGAAACAAAAACTGGTCATGTCTAAATATAGGTAGATGTATATTGTCCAGTGCCATTTCTGAGCACCTCTACATCTAAGGAAAAGGTTTATTATGTTCATGTGTAGTTGAAGAATTGAGACAGAGGGAACCTAAGTAACCTGCTAGGGTGACACAGGGAGTCCTTAGCATAAGAAGGAAATTATTCCAAGTTCCAGGGTGTTGTTGCGAGCAGCCTTTTGGCTAGGCTTTCCTTTTATGATGAAAATATTTTGACATCCTGGAGAACTACACTTCCATGAGAGTTAAAACAGCTTTAGCGCTGAATTGGGCCTCTGTCACAAGTTCACTGCTAAGCATAGATGATAGCACAAAATGCTGTTCCCCAAAAGAGCAGACTCTCCTGGCCCCAACCCTGAATCTTACCTTGTATTGAGTGGTACTGACTTTTTCTCCTAAGGCGTAGACCTGAAGCTTTGGTATGAAGAGACATTAAAGATCTCAGAGAATCCAGATGAGGTAATAATCTGGACAATAACCTTTTGGAATATTTCAGCTCCATTTATGTTTATAGGCCCAGATGAAATATGAAAATGCAGGTACACTTGGCAAAGAGGCGGTGCTTTGCTACTGCATTATACCTGGCACGTTCACTCGCTGCTTTTCAAATGAACTAACAGCTGGCTGTGTTTCAGATGTAATATTTTCATTTTACATTTTTGTAAGTCAATCCCATAAAATGGTTTCTAGTAGCACTAAGAAACAAAGTATCTTTCATTTTTCATATTTCTCTTTGACATGGAAACCGTAGACCACAGGGCAGGAACTCCCAGAGGTGTGAAAAGGGGAGGGAATTCCAGGATCGTGACACAGACTCTTTTAAGATACAATTATGATATTACTGATTTACAGGAAGCGTATGGCTTGTACCAAGGGCTGAGTTATAAGTATTGCTCATGGGAGTTTCACCTGAGAGACTAATGAATGCTATGGCCATAACCTGGTTCCAGTCATCATAGTGTCCATTCCTCTATAGTCAACTTTGTTACCCCCTCTCTGCCTCCAGTTTATCTGAACATGATGGCAAATGTTTCTGAGCACATCTGTTTATACTCACTGCAGAGAATTCCCCTGGGGACCCCATTTCTCGGTAGACTTGCCTCTTTCATAATCATTTATTTATTATACAGTACTGGTGTATTCCCAGCATCTAAATATGTCCTCTGAGAACTTCCTCAATCCCAGAGGCAGATAGACTGATTTGGGCTAGGATTATTTGTTGTGACTCAAGAACGACTTTAATGATGTTTCTTTTCTGTGAGTCTTCCGCAAGGAAAAAGAAAATGTCCATGTTGCTAATGCTAAAAAGACCTAAAAGTATTTCTCTTTAATCATCTGCCCACCTGCAGCTTTTACACTGGCATGAGTGTGTCAGTTTGGATGTGATTATTAGAGCTCGCCATACCCTTGTAACCACTAGATGGATGTAATTATAACAATATACAATGCTTAATGTATTTGAGGGAATAACTATACCAATAAAAGCACACATTTAGAAATATAACTGCTTTAACATGCTAGACACAGTATAAGGCTTTAAATTAGCTATATTTTGTATCAAAGAGCCAGTTTTGTTCAGATTTATGGGCAGGTTTATATGCAGATCAAGACCAACCATATCATTAGTCACGTGTGGAAATTTAAGTTTGGGTGTCTGACTTTCTTAGACCCCTTAAAAATTTCTTCCTACGTGAAGGTGTGGTTATAATAAATGCCATTTCTTTTAGCTTACAATAAAAAAAGGGGGGGGGGCCTCCCAGAACTGATTATCAATATTTCCCAAATAGACATTACTGCTGAATGAAAGAGAAACAGAAATGGAATAAAGTTAAACTGGCCCTGTGTACTATACAATATTGCACCTCCTGAGACCTTTCAGAGATCAGAACCTGCAGATTTACACCAACCTAGGTGAAAATGAGTTTGGCCAGCATGCCTATTCACAGCAGTTCCAGATTTAGGACAAATTCTAACCCAGGCTGATACAATTTCAAAGACTCTTTATAAAATATCCAAATAATTGTTTTAAAATCTGTTGTTTCAGCTGCTACGTTTATGGAACACTGGAAGAGAAAACAGATGCGTCTCAACTACAGGTGGGACCTGACTGGGTTTGAAGAGGAGGAGGTTTGTCCCTTAAGTTCTGACTTTTTGACTTCCATCATTGTATTATAAGTAGTTTTTTACTTTGAGCTGCTAGACATTGCTTCATGGAATACTACTCCTGCAGTATTCCATCATGTAAAAGAAAGGAAAATCCTGTACATGACTATTTGAGTTTTTTATAGCAAGGGTATGACTAGTACGCATTGTTGCTATAGAAACATAATTGTATAGCCACAAAATCTATTTTTTTTAAATATGTAGTCAGGTCACACCTAGCAGCGCAGGCATGGAATATACAGCTCATACATTACTCCCTGGCTGCTGTCAGGGTGCTAACAACCGTAGACCTCATTCATCTCGCACTGCTGTAAATCAGTAATGAACGTATTGAAGTTGATAAAGTTACAGCATTATAAAAGAGCACTGAAAAATTCCCATTAACTTTAATGATGGAGGATCAAGTCCCGACTTGGCAAATATCTAAGAAAATATTGCCAGACATGTGGGTTTGGGGCACTGGGAGGGACGCAAATGTGGAGGTGGTATTTTTTGCATATGCCAAAAAAAATCTCAGCCACATTTATACTAAATGTGCTAAATTGTGTGAAAGTAAAAAGAGACAAATCTGTACAAAGAAAGGATATTAAGAATCAATGAAATTCTAGAAAGAAAGGAGAGAAAATATTCAGCCAGTTGAGAATCTGTATTAGAGTCACCTTTTGATTTTAATTTTGTAATTTTACAACAAGTAACCTCCTCCCTAGATCATAACCAAGTAACTGCCGATGCAGTCCTGCCTTTGACTTTAATACATTTCAGAACAGACTGCGGCATGCAATGCAGGTCTTCTCTATTGTCCCATCATATTCAAAAAGCTATGGCCTTCCCACCACAAAGTCTGAGCTAGAACTTAAACTTTGTATAAAAGCTCACTACTTTACTGTCTATCTGCATGGATTTTTTTACTATTGTTATTATTAAAACGAATACAACTGTGCTTGTCGTATCACTAGATGTTCTAATTAGGTGCACAACAAATGTTGTTAAATTTGTTGAAATGAATACTTCCCGGGCCCTTTGCTAAACAGTGTGCCGTGCAGCCTGGTGAGCCTGGTACAGTTACTGTTCCCCTCTGCCACCCAGAAATCTTGCTGCTGGAATTATCCCCTCTTAACAGATTTATCCCCTCCATAATATATTGAGGGACTCTATGGAAGCAGCCTCTATGCCATGCACTTTGCTAGATCATATCTACTTTATCGGGAGACAATATGGGGATTTATTTCCTGGATACTATACCGTGCTTTTATTTTTGGTAACTAGTTGTTAGCAGACATGAAAGTGGAAAGGATTAACTGTATCTTTCCGATGACTATCTCCTTCATGTCTGAGTTCAGAGCTCTACACAGCTACGATGTTGTGTGACCAGAGGCAGCAGCTGTTAATAAATAATATTTTATTCTTTACTTTCTATAGTCAACTCTAGATAATACAATCTTGAGTTCAGTTAAGAGCTTAAGCACCTCCTATTTCTAATTTTGGTGATTAAGTTGGTACCATGTGCTGTAGGGAGTGAGGGTCTCAAATGATGTGCTAAAATACAAAGCGTCTCATCTTCTGTGGGATTTGTTGTTGTTTTTTTTGTTTTTAGTTCATGCAATGTTCACAATAATGTTAGAAAAATATCATTTTAAAACATAAGTAGACCGAATTCCTCTGGTAATGTCTAGCCATCTGCTGTACCTATGATTTAGTTTCATGTGATTTTAAAATATAAATGCAATATAATCTGCAACAGTTCAGTAATCAAATTTTTGTGTTTTGTTTTTCTTTTTTTTGTGGGATTTTTTCTGGTTTCCTGAAGGAGGCAGTCAAGGTTTGGAAAACTTTTTTTTTTTTTTAGTTACCCCTACCTTTTTTGTTACATGTCTACTGGTGAAAGCCATCTTTTGATCTCTGCCTTTTCTTTTTCCAGCATCAGATTTTCTTTAGAACTCCACTGATTCTTTTTTCCTTTACACCCTTCCCCTCTCCACTTGTTCAGACTTTTTTCAGATCCATTCTATTTTCCATCCAATGCATAATTCTGAGCACTTTCTGAATCTTTTAGCTGTCTCTTTCTTTGTATTTCTGTGTTTCCTACATCCTCTCCTTCAATGTATATGCACAATCTGTGGATGTTGTCAAAGATAGGACTAGAACGTATAGCCTCGGTCCATCTGAAGACCAGCTGGCAATTGTGTGGGTTCCCAAAGCTGCATATTTTGCATATTTACAGCAGATAAGTTTTGCTCATGAGCTGAGGATCACGGAAATTACAGTTAACAGCATACAAAATCTAATTTTTATAAAAAAGAAAAGAAATTGAAATCCAAGCATAACACGTGCTTTGAACTGCGCTCTCTTCAGGTTGTGCTGTATACTCTTATGTATTAAATTTAATCTGCATAGGGTTATGTCTGATAGGGAGTGCAGATTGGTTGTTCCTGCTGTAGAATTAGAACGGTATGGTATTATTACATTTTCTTTGGTCTACAGTCAACTATCAATTGACAGAAATGATGGAAAACTTGGAAATTATCAGGAAATCAACCTGCCATTCATTTATATGTGGCTGATATAGAAAATAGATAATTTTGCTTTTTCTTAAATATGACTTACTTCACAGGATCATCCCAGAGCAGAATATGAAGCTAAAGTTTTAGAAAAATCACTGAGAAGAGAATACAAACATAAAGAGGTATGGTAAAAATATTCATTTTTTTGACTTATGAAAAGCTTTGAAAAAGAAGGCCAATTATAGCTGGCACTGTCCCAAGACTAAGGGGAAAAGAAAAGAAACGGGGAAAAAAATAGAGACACTGCATATTGTGTTTAAAGTACAAGTATTTTCAATCCTAGCATATATATATAATACATTGTATATTTCAGTGCACAAGACCTGATTAAGTCTAGAAATGTCTTCAATCATAATATACAGAAATGTATTTTAAGAAAGTTAATCCAGCCTGACTGAATAGGGGTTCCTGTTAGGCTAGCGAATGAAGTTGGAGCAACGGGTAGAGAACACCTTATCCTATGCCTATTATAAGTAACTAAAGTGTCTCAGGAGAGATTCTTCTGTCTTGCTAGCATGCATCCTCATGACATCCTCATTTGAATCTTGGGGCTAAAATGTGTGGTACTGCACATATTCTAGTTGAAGACTTGGGTATGTGAGGCAGCCTCTCCTGGCGTTCTAGTTTTTCCGGTAGAACTCTAAAATTTGCTTTTTGCTTTCTGACTGGAGGTGTACCTCAGCTGAGACGCTGTTCCAAACTTTGAAACTGCTCTAAAGCACAAATACTCTGCTCCTGAATTCGAATGTAGCTTTTTTATGCTTAGGTCTTGAGACTGGTCTTGTAAATTATCTCAGTACTAGAGCCTTAATTAGGAGTACTAACACTAGTTTCCTTGCCAAATTTCAGCTTCGGTAATAACCTTCCGCCTTTTAAAAACATAACTTCCCTTTTCTTTCACTGAATAAGTATCCCTCACTTCTGCAATTAATTTGTTGTTTTACACTGTCATGACAAAGGTGCTGCCTGTCTTACGGATGGGCAGTGCAGTTCCTGTGAGGAGTGTCTGCACCCTTTCACTGAAGGCTGTAATTCCATATTACTGTTTGTCAGCAGCAGAGCAACTTGAAAAAACTCCTGGTGTCCCCTAAATGCTTTTTTCAAGGCTACTTCCTCCTTAGTGGCAAGAATTCAGCTGTTTGTGTGACCACATTTTTAAGCGGGGAAGTAAAGGCTCTGGCTTAAACAAAAATCTGTCAAAAAAGTGTTGGCAGAAATTCCTCTTTGGATCTGTTGCTGGTAGAACAGTAGCATGGAACCATGGCTGAAACTGGGGGTTTGGATGATAGAAAGCCCTGTGAAAATATAACTGCAGTAACCATGTCAATATCAAAATGTGCTATAATAGACACCATACATAGATAAACTAGATTAGCAATGAATTAAATGTGTCTGATGTTGTGATGTGCTTATACTTAAGGAATGCTGTGCCCTTAAGGTTGCAACAAAGCTGATACTGATATGTTCTAGTTTGTTTCTAAAATGCAATACATAAGCCTTTCAGTGTAGTGTGGAATACCTTACTTGCAGCATTGCTTTAAAAATTCTTGCAGAAGAAAAAAGAATTTGGGTTGCTGCCCTTTTATATGATGGATAAAAAGTGTTTGAACACAGATTCTTTGTATTTAACTGAACATCTGTAACTTGCTGTACTTTTTGGTATATTAGGAATTCAGACCTTGAGTGTAGAAAACTGTAGGATAACTGGACAATTAATGAATGGTGACCTCAAAATATCAGAGTATGAAAGCTGAGCAATTAAGAGAGGACTTTTTTTTTTTAGACAGATTTATTTATAAGTTTTGGAATTCTGTTCAAGTTGGATGTTACTAATTTGGGAAACGTGAGAAAAGGAGTCTTTATGAAAGACTTCATAATTATCTTTCCTTGGGATCGCGAGTGTTAAAGTTCAAATTCAACAGTTGTAAGACAACTGGGGGACCGTCTTAAAGAAAAGCTGTTTAAGCCAGCCTAGAAATTCCTTTTCTTCAAAAGTCACATTTTAAAAAAAAAAAAAAAAAAAAAAAAGGTCATTTTTAAAGACAAACTTTTCACAGATCCTTTACACATCATAAAGAAAAAAGAAGATTGCAATCCTAAATGAAAAAGAGAAAATCCTTTGCCAGGTCAGCTTGAGCCCCAAGCCTTGAGCAAAGGGTTTGGGGCAAGGAGAGAAGTTTATCTGTTGGGGTTTTTTTATTAGCCCAGAGCTGAAACATGAAGTATTGAGCAAACTAACAGAGCATTTGCTTGTTGCTAAACTGCTGTGTACACTGACTCAGTAGAGAGTACAGAGATTAATTTAGCAGTGCTTTGTAACATTGTGTTGCACGATCCTTTTTTGTTTCCTTTGACTGCCATCAGAAGCACCGATATTTTCCAGAAGAGACAGCAAACAAATGGAGACAAACAGTTAAGACAGTCATGACTGGGGTGAAATTGGTACTTTTTATTCAAACTTTTGAAGAAATTCAAATTATGAGTAATTATGGAAGACTCAAATCAATTGTTTTGCTGAAAAAACTTTGGCTGTTGGACCTTTGTTTAATATTTGCATTTAATTCTGGGGTTTTTGTTGTTCCTCTGCCCCCGCTCCTTCTTCAGCACTCCTTTAGTCGCTGTTTCTGCGTGTTGGGAATGGCACTGCATGACTAATCTTAGCTTTACTGTATTGGATGGATGTAGTGTTTTGCAGTGGAGCATGGGCCATGTGCTTGAAGTGTTGCTTGCTCTTCCCTGAGATAACACGCATGTACTAAGAACAGAATTTAGAGTAATATTTTTATGTTCATTGTAACATGTGTGCCGCCTTCTGTAACACTACTTTGTTGTTGTTTACTTTCTGGTGTTTAGAAACAATTCCCGGCTTCAAAGTTTATGAAGGTATCCAGATCAGCAATATTATTCTAAATGAGATTTTCATAGCCCAATAGAGAGTGGGAGAAGCAATGGGTGGTTGACTTCATTTGGGATATTGTACAAGGAGTGACGATACCTACCTATGTTAACTCCTATCAGAGTGGTCTGTTGAACACAGTGTGGATAGTCAGGTGGTAAAGATTACTGCTATTGAAGCAATTTAAAGTCCATTGCACAGCAAAACCAAATATTCGCTGTCAAATGGGCATTGATCCTGCAGGTTTCCAGCAGTATACTTAATCTATATTTCAGTGGCACCCATTGTGTAAATGCAAGCTCCACATATTATTTGGGGAGGGAGGTGAATTTTTCCAGGGAAAGCAAAAGAAAATACTCAACAGTAGAAGAGATCTTCACAGACGGCAGAGTATTTGCACATTTCCTTCAAAAGGTATATACCACTCTCTGTTTGACTTCTACTCACAGTGCAGATGCTTGACCAGTTTGGACTTAGATACAGAGTAAACAATTTTCCTGTTTGGAATTGTAACTGTAAACACTGTGTCCTTACATCTTCTAACTGGTTGTATATTTGTAGTCCTTCTTCTCTGTATTTTTGTCACATGCACAAATAGATGATATCTTTCTGGCTGTTCTGTCCTTATGTAATTTCAGCCTTTTTTCAATTTTAGACAGATAAAGAAAAACTGACGTGGAAAGATCGTTTTCCAGCCTATCTCACCAATTTTGTTGGCATTATCTTCATGGTAAGAACATCTGAAACGTACACACTAATGTGTGCCATTGCTGAGATTAGAATGGATACAAATGTTAGTGAAAGCATGACAGGCCATCAGATTTATATGTTTTGCAATCGCTTTTTCCCACTGAAAAAGTCCAAACACTTCACTGTTCTATAATCGAAAACTTTTTTAAAGAAATTGAATTACTAAACTGCCTCTGTTATCAGTAAAGAAATAACTGTATCTGAACGTAGTGAGTGAGAAATGAGGTCATGGCAACAGATATTACCATCACCGCTTTTGGAACAAAACTTTAAAAGTACGCAGGTCTACAGAATGGTGTAATTTTTATTATGAAGTTTTTTGAAAGAAATGGCATGGCAAATTGCAATCCTGATTGCAAGGATTTTTACTAAATCAGTCAAGCTTGGGGTTGTACCATACAACAGGCGAATTGAAAACATGATATTTAATTCAAGAAAAGGAAAAATAATGATTAGAACAACCTTTATCCATTTGCTGATAAAACCTTTAAGCCATTAAAGGTTTTGCCTTTAAAACAAATTTTGAAGGAAATAAAAATTCAAGATGTGGAACTGAGTAGCAGGTGGATAAAAAGCTTAAGCTCTTTCCAAAGACAGGATATGCCAAATTTTTTTTTCCTTTTTTTGGGGGGGGGTAAAATATCTGTTTTCAGAAAATGGAGATGCAGTAAATCTAATATCTGTGGATTTGTGCTACATGAAAGTGATTAGTGGAAGGAGGAGGGACCGGAATTAATATTGTCATTGTAAACAGAGGAATAGCCTGGCTAAATGAGATGCTAGTGAAGTCTCTTTGAAGGAAGTACTGGAGTGAAAGCAGATTGCTCGACTAGGCTTTCCTCAAGAAGGAGTGCCATAAGGGCCATGCAGGTGATGGTTGAGTGAAGTTAGAACGATTTGACTGACAGACTCCTCACTTCCATCTGGAAGTTGTGTGTGAGTTTGGAGCAGATGACAGAAATACCCTTGTCACATCACTTTGCAAAGCCCAGGTCTGAGGGTTTTTTCTGTATCTCCTGCAATTTCACTGGGAGCTGAGGAACTGCTGTCTTCCGAGTATCACATTTTTAATTTATTCCTCTATTTAAGCAATGAAAAAGTGAGTAAGACTTTTTTTTTACATACCTCTTTGCTGTCAACTCTGTGTGTCCAGCATTTGGTATTCTTTATGTTGTGCTGAAGCATTAGATTTAACTTCAGTTTGGGGCTATGACAGAATAGGGAACCTTAGTTGAGTGTTGGAAGGATTTTTGTGTGCAGACTTAAACTGAAACGCTCCTCTGCTTCAGCCTTGCCTTTCTTTTACAATAAGGCAAATTCTATGTGTATATGCTGTTGCTGTTAAAACTGAAAGGAAGTATACTAATATTTAATATAAGCAATAATTTTCCTTTGGGTGCCTATTAAAAAGCCTTTTGCATGTGAAGGTAGCATTATTTTATCAATTTTTTGTGTGATGGTCACATTAGTAGCAAGAGAGGATCTGATCATTCTACAGCTCACCAAAGTGACTGGGAGCCTTGATACAGATTTTAATGGATTTGGGATGTGGCCCAGAGACCCTGTTATTAAGATCATTGCTAAGTCCGATGCAAAGGAATTACAGTAAATTTTTTTCATAAGAGGCTATGGTATTCTTAATTGCAGGTTGGGCTGACATTTGCTATCGTGTTTGGAGTCATAATATACAGAATCTCAACAGCAGCAGCTTTAGCAATCAGTTCGACTCCATCCGGCCGGTCAAGCGTTAGGGTCACTGTCACTGCCACTGCCGTCATTATCAATCTGGTCGTCATCATCATCCTGGATGAAGTATATGGCTGCATAGCAAGGTGGCTAACTCAGATCGGTAGGTTCAAATCCTCCAGTCATGCCTGTTAGTGCAATTATAAATGAGAGGATAAAAAATGACTTGCTCTTATGACTAACTTCAAACTGGGAAGTTAACCCAGGAAATTCAAACGTAAAGCTAAAATTCTTACCAGTTAATTTACAAATATCAAAATACACATAGACCCAGCTTTATTCTTGAAGTTTTTCTTTCAGCTGTGGTAGCACTGTTCTCTAATCCAGTTATGGACAATATGGATGCAGCAGAAATTCCTGTACCTAATCTTCAACTTGAACTGGTTTCTTCTATATAACACAATCACTAATTTCATTTTCTGCCATTGTTTATTTGGCAGAAGACATGTTAAGAAATGGAAAACAGTGAAAGCAAAAAACACTACAGAAAAAATATTCTGAATTATTTGTGAAAACATCACAGAATCACAGAATGGTTGAGGTTGGAAGGGACCTCTGGAGAGCATCTAGTCCAACCCCCCTGCTCAAGCAGGATCCTCTAGAGCACATTGCCCAGACTTGTGTCCAGATGGCTTTTGAATATCTCCGGGGAAGGAGACTCCACAACCTCTCTGGGCAACCTGTTCCAGTGCTCGGTCACCCTCACAGGAAAGAAGTTTTTCCTCAGGTTCACATGGAGCTTCCTGTGTTTCAGTTTGTGCCCATTGCCTCTTGTCCTATCGCTGGGCACCACGGAGAAAAGTCTGGCCCCATCCTCTTGATACTTTCCTTTCAGATACTTACACACATTGATCAGATCCCCCCTGAGCCTTCTCTTCTCTAAGCTGAACAGGCCCAGCTCTCTCAGCCTTTCCTCATCTGAGAGATGCTGCAGTCCCCTCATCATCTTAGTAGCCCTTTGCTAGACTTGCTCTAGGAGCTCCATGTCTCTCTTGTACTGGGGAGCCCAGAACTGGACACAGTACTCCAGGTGAGGTCTCACCAGGGCTGAGTAGAGGGGGAGGATCACCTCCCTCCACCTGCTGGCAACATTTCCTAATGCAGCCCAGGATCCCATTGGCCTTCTTGGTCACAAGGGTGCATTGCTGGCTCATGGTCAGCTTGTTGTCCACCAGGATCCCAGGTCCTTCTCTGCAGAGCTGCTTTCCAGCAGGTCCGCCCCCCCAGCCCATACTGGTGCCTGTATGGGGTTATTCCTCCCTAGGTGCAGGACCCTGCACTTGCGTTTGTGGAACTTCAGGAGGTTCCTCTCTGCCCATCTCTTCAGCGTGTTGAGGTCCATCTGAATGGCAGCACAGTGCTCTGGGGTATCAGCCGCTCCTCCCAGTTTTGTATCATGAGGAAATTTGCTGAGGAGACACTCTATCCCTTCATCCAGGTCATTGATGAATAAGTTAAACAATACTGGACCAACATCAGAGACAAAAGGTCGAGAAAATTTTTCAGATAAGTGTTTGCCCATTCTGCAAACAAATATTTTTGTGGAGGTCAATCAGATGTGGAATGAAATTGGAATTATTGTTGTAATTCAGCTGAACACTAGGCTCCTCAGCAGATTTACCCCTGACCTCAGTGAGGTCGTACTGGTTTAACACTCCAAAGAGAGAGAGACAGAGAGAGATACCCTTTATTTAAAGGGTGGCTAACAGTTTCCAGAGTCCACATTTATAAGATTTTGAAATGCTCCAGCTAGGACAATCCCTTAAAGTTTCTTATTTATGTCATATGGTTTCCAGAGGTTCCAAAAACTGACAAGAATTTCGAAGAGCGTCTGATATTTAAGGCTTTCCTTCTGAAATTCGTCAATGCCTATACGCCCATTTTCTATGTCGCTTTCTTCAAAGGCCGGTGAGTAATGGAGGATGTCGTTGAGGATTTCAGCTTGTTTTTTGTGAGGCAGCTGTAGCTGCGCCTGAGAACGCAGCTGGATAATAAAGTAACTGTGGTTTAAAAAAATCCTCAATATTGGATCAAAAATACTGCAGCTTTATGGGATAAAGCAGCGATCTGTATGATTCTGCTGTTTCAAATTTGTTAAAGCCATTTTGCCAAGTTAACTTTGTACATTCAGATGTAATGCCCCATCAGGCGTTGTCCATTTATCGCGTTCTAATGTTATGTCATAGCAAGTAGTATCTCTCCTCCTGCAACCAGCATGAAAGCACAAAGCTAAAATGAACTCCATATCACATGTTCTGGCTAATGCAGCAGATGTGAGATTGGGTGCCCATGTGTAGTTCGAACACCTGATCATGCATCTCAGAAGATTTATGCTAAGATGTGCCTATAATATTATGGGGCAATCCTTAATTACTTTCCTTTGATTTTTCAGAACTAAACATTAAGTTGTCCCACACAAAGGTATAACATTGCACAATCAACTTCAGGAATCAATTATAAGAAACCTATATAATATAATGAGGTTTATAATTCTAACCATTGTGTTCTAGGTTTGTTGGTCGTCCAGGAGACTACGTCTACATTTTCCATTCTTTCCGCATGGAAGAGGTAATTGCATTTTACCCTGTCTGTGATCTCATCACCTGAGAACAGCATCTTTCACTGTCACAGCGATGCAGATGTTCTCATTTACGTTTCCTCTGTCCACTTTAGTGCGCTCCTGGCGGCTGCCTAATGGAGTTGTGTATCCAGCTCAGTATCATCATGTTGGGCAAACAGCTGATTCAGAACAATTTATTTGAGATTGGCATCCCGTAAGTAGCAAGGTTTTTTACGTGTGTGCATGCGGCTTTTTACCCTGTGTACGATACAGTGCGTATTAGCTGCCTCTTGATAAGAATTTGGTATGCAGGCTACATTAAAGATCTTTATAGTAAGGCTCGGCCTACTCTATATAGTAAATACTTTTGTTCTACAGCTGTCAGCCAACGTTGTAACATCAAACAATACCGACGTCTTTGAAAAGTGTTACAGGATCTCTTGATTTCCTCCTGGTTAGCAGTAGGTGTGATACTGAATGTGTGATTCAGCTGTGACAAAGTTTGAGTATCTCTATATGCTGATCTGTGATATTTCCTTTTAGTATATTGTAACTCTTGGATAGTTTTTATTAAAATAGACATAGAGCTTATTGTAACATAAAATAACCGTCACTCCTCATCCAGCTGAGTAATGGGCATTGTAACCAGAATAGCATGCTAACTGAATCTATCCATTTCTTCCAGAAAAATGAAGAAATTCATAAGATACATGAAATTAAAGCGTCGACGTTCTTTAGACCATGAAGAGCACATGAAAAAAAAGCAGCGTTATGAAGTGGACTATAACCTGGAGCCTTTTGCTGGACTTACCCCTGAATATATGGAAATGAGTGAGTGAGGTGGAAAGGAGGCATGTTAAGCCATAATTAATGTGATTAATTGGGACAGAGAGCTGAGGTTTTTCAATTGCAGATTTGGTGGACAGTGGGTAAGGTGCATATTACCTTATTTATTAGAGTACACTCTGGGACTGTAGCATGTTTCAGCTGACCACTGGCTGCTACAGGGATGAACTGTGATATCTGGTGTTCATGATCCCTTACGATAGCACTATACATTAGATATTTTTTATCAAGCTATGTGACATGTTACTGCCGAGTGTTAAATGCAAATGATTTAATAGCATAAACTTGAGATTTTGAGGCATATTTTATCTTCAGCTGCACCTAGGCTGGAAATAACTTATTTAATTTAATTCAGATGTGACAGTTTCCATTGTGTGTTGTCACTCCAGATTGACTCTTTTCTGAAATCTGAACTCAATCTTCTCAAAGAGATTAGGGCCTGTTGACCAGGTTGTAATTCACAGATGACATATGTATTTTTTTCCAAATAATTTGCTATGTTGAGCAATCAGTATGGAATTTAAGCACTGGATATCAGATCTGCGTTACTGAGGCTCTAAAACTACATTTCTCCTCCTACCTCTAAACTTGGTATTGCTGAATGGATGAGAAGAATCACTGCATACAGTGCTGCTTGCAACAGTATCAGAAATTCCTGAAAGGCTAGCCCAAAGAGCAACCTTATTTAGTATTTTCAGTAATGGCTAGGCAAAAATATTTCGAAAAGGATAATGAAATGTGCTAATACCAAAAAGTGGCATTTATAGTAAAAATAGGGGCAGATTAGAATATCAGGTGACTTTGAGTTTCAGAGCTGTTGAAACAGGGTTAAAATTTAGTAGTACAAAATATGAGGTCATGTTACCAGTTCCTAAGAATAAGAATATATGCAATTAGTTACATCAGCAGTTGGAAGTAATAGAAAAAGACAATGACTGGGCTATAATAGTAACAGGATGGGCATGTTATCAATGTGATATGCTCATGAAACAAAAGCAAATACAACCCCAGGATACAGCAAGCAAGTTATTTCCAGTAAAGACAGAGAATCAGTAATGTCATTTATGAAGCACGGGTAAGACCAAGCTAAGCTAGAGTACTATATAGAGTTCTTTTCACCCACGCTTGCAAGGAATGAGTGCAAACTGGAACAGGTGCAAGAAAGGCTGCTGAGGCGATCAGAGGAAGAAAGAGGTTGTTATGAGAGCACCGAAAAGATATTGGCTTATTTTACGCTGCAGAACGACAGATCAAGGGAGCTGGAGATCACTCTCTTTAAATACATAGAGTGAGTTAACATTAGGAAGTGTGAAGAGCTACGTAAAGTAATGAAGAAGGCCAACAGGACAACAAATAGATATAATCATGAATGGGCTGGCATGGAGAGGGTTTCTGAACTTCAGAAGAGAAAAGTTCCAGGGGGATTAGTGAGGGCTCAAAGCCTACCTGGTGGAGCACGACGAGTTCACATAAGAGCTCATACAGTCCCTGGGGGCAGCAGGTGACAGGACTCGATAACCCAGAAGAGCTGTGGTAATTCCATGTTCTTCACATCACTCCTACGGTTGAGGATTGTTGGGGACAGGGTTTAGCCCAGTGCCGCTTCCCTGATTCCTACCCTGCCCTGCTCAGAGGACAGCACACGATAGGAGCAGATAGCGCTAGCTTTGCTCACAGGGGAATGGTATTAGATGCTTTGCCTTGCTTGAACCAGTCCTGGCTTTGGAAGAGGGGCAATTTGCCCTATAATGCCTGCATGGAGTACCAGTCACTCCAACTGTGTCTGAAGTAGGAAATATAAGTTAGTTTCCCAACAAGTGGCGTCTTGTTAGGATTTGGGGGAATGGCACTGACATGCTGCATGCATTTGACAAATACAGACCACGTCCATTGAAACGGGGTTTTTTCTTTTCAGTTATTCAGTTTGGATTTGTAACTTTGTTTGTTGCATCCTTCCCACTGGCTCCATTGTTTGCTTTGTTGAACAACATCATTGAAATCCGTCTAGATGCAAAAAAATTTGTTACTGAGCTGAGGAGACCGGTAGCAGTCAGAGCAAAGGATATAGGTAAGTGCGCCTTGCTGTTGTTCCTCCTTGTTTGTTTATTCCTAGATTGATGGCAGGATGTTGTTACGCTGAGTTAGTTTCATTAACAGGAAGGTATTTGTAGGACAATTCAAAGCTTTAACTGTGAACTCTCATAATTTATCAAGCCTTTACTTTTAAAATAGAAAGAGCAGTGCTTTAAATTCAGATTAATATTTTATTAAGTAAACAATATCACTTCTCCAATCTAAGCGATCAATACAGCAGTGAAATATGTTGCAAGGTTCTGCACATCAACAGTTCTTCCTGGCAGTGTAAGTGTCTTGCAGAAGCAAAAATTTCTGCATTTAATTGTTCTGGACTGAGCTGGAGAAATACACTTGGGAAGGAGAGGAGCCCTCCATGTCCGTGGATAAGTGTATCCCTTTCTACTCAGCATGAATGTCAAAACTCATGAGCCTGAAAGCTGCAGTGATTCTAGCTGGAGCCAGGCTCCAGAGCTGTACAATGACAGCAAAGCAGTCTGCCTTTTATTGCCAAGGGGCTAAGAACAAGGTATATATGCAGTGATGAAGCTACTTTTCCTAGCTGTGGGTTAACTGGGATATTGGAAACATATAAGTAAAAAGTTTATTTAAATTATTATTCATATTACAGAGGAAGTGAGCAAGAGTGAAGTTTACTATGAGTTACCAAACTTAGTGTTATTTCAGCTATTGTGCACCGCAAGCAGAGTGTTTCTGAGTGCTCATCCTAGTGCCCTAGGATTAGCCTAGAGCTGAAGAACATGTTGTCTTTTGTTGTGCTATTGCCTTCAACATGGCATTGCTTTTCCTGTGCTGTGCGGCTGGCTCATTTGAAGCAGGGGACAAGGATTTTTGCTCTTCCCCCCGCCTCCCCAGGGGTGTTAATTGCAGTTTATTGCAATCCAGCCCCACTCAGAGAATTCCCAAAGTCAGAGATCATGAGATAGCTGTAGGCGAATCAGACAAGTTTTCAGGCAGGCACCAGCAGAACTGGTAAAAAGGGAGAACGTTGTACCTAGTGAAAGCTGTATGTAATCACTGGCAGTGAGCGGAGGTCTAGCTTGGCTGCTGCCGATATTGCAATATGTTTTTCTGACGTTAAATTCTGTACTCTGCTCAGGCTGACTTAGACATGCTGTGCCAGAAGACCAAAACTGTATGAAGCGTAAGTTAGTTATCAAGTGAAGGATTCTGTCACGCTAGAAGAACCTTCTGGAGGTGTAATATTGTATGAAGTCTCCTACATCTTCTTTCCTTAAGCCAATCTGCTATTCCAGAGCTAATCAGGGCTGTAACCATGCAGATTTGATAGCAGCCCTTGATTTTTCTATCACCCGTATTCTGCAGACCTCAAAGGTCACCCTTTCAATCAGTACAGGATCAGGCCATACACTACTTTACTTGCAAATGTACGTGACAGTTAGGAAAGAGACTATATTTAGCCCTTGATTTAACAAAGATGCCTTCTGCCTTTCCCACTGACTACCAGTTGATGCTACTGATTCTGACTGTGAACAAAGATATGCTGTGGGTGGGTTTTAAAGAAATAATGGAAAAGGGGAATTGAGCTTGCTCTTATGAAGTATATAGTACTGAGTACTGTACGTCCATATCTAGTCCACCGTTCAGGGTGAGTTTCACCAAGGGCCAGAGGAGGCCAAATCCAGGCTGCTGGGGTTTTTATAGTGAACTTCAGTTACATATATACTTTAGAGTCATCAGCACAGACTGAATCTAGCACTTGGATTCAGCTAAGGAGAAGTTTTCAAACTGTCATTAACGACTAGGAGAGGCCAGGTGCTGGGGTGCGTGAGCACCAGTGTAGGGCGTACAGGCTTGCAGAAGCCTTTCCGCGAGGAGGGGGGTGGGGAGATGGGGAAGAGCAGAGCTGCATGCCTGGGTGACCTTTGGCCATCGGCCTCACACTGCCTTCGCAGAGCTTGACCCTGAGCCTATCTGCAGTTGTGTTACACACTGCATGCATGGAGCCCGTGCTGAGGAGACAGCTAGCTAGGGTTGCCAGATGCAAATGCAAAATTCCTTTAGAGGAATTTCCAGTGGAGCTTTGCCTTCTCAAAACTGTTTCTCTTCACTATTTATCTTACCTCAGATTTGAGTAGATCCCTAAAATTGATAGATCGATATATTCTGTACCGCATCTACGACATGGTGGAGAGTCCACATCTGTGGAGAGTCCAGTTCCCCATTTGTAGCTTTTTTTCTGCTCCTCAAGTAGAAATCATTTGAGCAACTTTTAATGAAACTTCATGATCTTTTTGTTTTCTACCTATGCTGGCATTCCTCTTTCTTGCACTAGCCCTTCACATCCTCAAAGGAGCTGTTAGCTTAAAACTTCTAAAAATTGGATGCCTAAACATAGCTTTGGAAGACAGAGTTGGGCTTCCTTTGCTTGCAGGTCTTGAAATTAATCTGCTATAAGTTGTTCTTTTTATTTAAGCTATAACTATAGTTTGACACAGTCATAAGCATTCTAACACTGTTAACTGAAAATGTCATATATCTCATTCTAATGACTGGAACAGCATTTACATGTTTGTCTCCTTCCTTAGGAATCTGGTATAATATCCTCAGAGGTATAGGAAAGCTTGCTGTCATAATAAATGTAAGTATTTCTGCATTCAGTAGAATTAGAGACTTTAATTCAGTAGTCTGGCTCTTCCATTCTCGTCCATTAGTTTTATTCCATCTTAAATCCCTTAAATTGAATGAAATTATATGATATAGAAATGTTCTCAAATATTACTGAATCAGATCCAGTGTTTGTCTGGAAGTTGGGATAGTTTTGCATATTGACGCATTGTGGAGACAAAACGGTAAAACTTAAATATTCAGAATGATAGGGAGAATTGTCAATCTCTGTATAGCAGTAATATTCAGTAATAATAGCCATTGCAGCTTTTTTCCAGAATGCTTTCATAAAACAGTCTTGCTCCTCAAACAAATAAGACCACAGCTGTCTGCTTAAATACCTTTTCTTCCTACTTTACTATTATAAAATACTACCACTAAGACTATATATTTCTTAATTTGACTGATAAAACTTACGACCGCAGAAGCTTTTAGGGTCAAGTAGTCAGCTGGATATGAATTAGTCTGGCTCATCTGAGTGCAATGTCCCTTCATTGAAAATCTGGCCTCAAAATGCATTAGTCTACCATTTCTCACTCAGATAGCTCTGGAAGTCAAAGAAAATACTTTTGTTTATTTCAACAGTGAATACACTTAGAAAATTTCAGCACATCTTAATACCAGTTTTCCTTGGATCATCTTGATTCTTCAGAAAACATGTATTTTGTGGTCATAAGAACAGATTTTCTCTCACTTTGCTTCTGTAGACTCCTACCTCGGTCATCCACATCCTGTCCCACCCAGGGAAAGATTAAAAGAAAGCTGAATGACAAGTAGAAAACATATTTACAATGGAGCAAAATAGGGGCTGTGCAGGGCTATGGGTCCATAGGCCTCCTCACTTTCTCAGAGGTCTGTTCTGAAACCGCCACTTCCCATCAAATCATCTTGTAATTCCTGGCGATTGGACACGTGTCACTGCAATGTCTTTCTCCAGCTGGGAGATAAGGAGAGGAGACCCCCTGGAAGTGGTGGGGGCTGCTGAGACTTCCCAGCCCGCGGGGCTCCCACGGTGCAGAGGAGCTGAGGCTTCGCTCCGTTCCCCCAGCCCTGGGAACGAGCTCTCAGTCGGAGCAAATCCGGCCTCCTGCGACCAACAGAAACACTTCCATTCACACCTGGGGACTGAATCAAACTCTTACTGCCAATAGGGAAAATCCCTCAACTTTGCCAACAAGTGTCTGTTGTTCTACGGCCAAACCATTCTTATATTTTTGTATGCCGCCTTAATTTGTCTTTACCATTTCTCCTCCTTTCCTTTAGAAATAATTTCTTTATTCTTCTGTTTTCTTTCTTGTATTTGTCGTTATCTGGTGTTATTTTTCCCTCTTTGATCTATCTACTGTCCCTCTTTATCATAAAATAAGTAAGACATTTTGTACTGTGTTTGTTCCACATGTACATGAGATTTACGCCAGTGAGAATGTTTCATGGTGATAACAAATGAGAAGGGCCAAAGTTATGAAGAACTCAGCTGAATTGGCTATCTTATATTTTGTGGATGGCATTTTTATACAACTTTTTAAAATAACCAAATAACAGGAAATGTTTTGTGGCCATTTAAAAAAAAAAAAAGCAACAACAACTGGCTCGGTCTGCCCATCCTTTTATCTTGATGGAGTTAAAAAAAAAAAAAAAAAACACATAAAATAAATTCTCATTGCATTGCAAAAGCCCATTAAAAGAATCAATTCCCTGTAAGTTGTTCACAGAACACAAAAGTACATCTAAATGAATCAATCAGAGCTTATACAATCCATCAGGGACAAGCTGTAATTGGAAAGAGCACCATACTTTGCTTTCTTCTGATGTTGGGGGGCATGAAAGCCTCATTCTCCAGAAGAGTTCAAGTTGTTATCCATATAGCAATCTTAATCGACATGGAACTGCTCCATTGAATATCCTTCAACTCAAATGGGTAAGCAGTAAATACCACCTTGCTACAGCAGTTACTATTCTGCTTTTAGGGCTCCATGGGCTGCAATCTCCCCCTTTTTTTCCTGAAGCAGTCCCCTGTGCAGCAGTCCCTAATTCACATGAGTTGTTTGGGCAAGACAGGCTTGAATATATTATTAACTAAACACTATCTGAATATTGCGCTCATTCTTTACTCTTATGGCTTAGGCATTTGTGATCTCATTCACATCTGACTTCATTCCACGCCTCGTGTACCTGTACATGTACAGTGAGAATGGCACCATGCATGGCTTCGTGAACCATACACTATCCTCTTTTAATGTCAGCGATTTTCAAGCAGGAACAGCTCCAAACGACCCTATGGATCTTGGCTATGAGGTCCAGATATGCAGGTATTCCTTTGAATGATAACTAACTTTAAGTATTTCCACACCTAAGAATGTGACACATTTTTTTTCATTCCTGGGGTAAATCTAGGTCTCGTGTATTTTTAATACCTTCTGAGCAGGTTGGTAGCCTTTTATATCCGGTAAAGCCATTGCCTTGAAGTCTTGGCTTGCAGATAAAGTGACCACAATGTTTGAATGTTAAGTACTGCTTATTTGCAGAAAGACTGGTTAGCATTGTTAATGTTCGGTGTTTGTCAAGGAATTTGCAAAGATTTTGACTATTGATTACGTATTTGCTTTTTCTGGAAAAGGATATGAGTAATGACAAACAGTATAATGATCCTTTAAGGAAACAGAATGATGTTACTTTGATGTCACATTGTTGTACTGTATGCTGCTGACATGACTGTGACTTCACAGTACACCTCTCTTTCTTGTCCAGTTTTATAGTAATTCCTGATTATATTAATAGCAGCTTTATCTGCGCTGGAACTTAAGGCCCACTTAAAATGATACTGTGCAGAAAATTTGCATGTGTATAACAAATCCTATATATTATTTTCATTGTTAAAGGAAAGTTGTTGTTGCATATTTCAGCTTATCAAGCTATCTAGGTCAGTGCTGAAATCCATGCTTTGCTTAGGCTTCCTTAGATATGCATCATCTTCAAAACAAATGTTTTAAAGCTTATAATTGGGGACCAAAGCCAAAAGTAACAGTGAGAGCACTTAGAACAGCAAGGCTGTAGGGGAAAAAGGGGGTGAGAAGGAGAAGAGGGGAACAAAGAAGGCAAAGACATTCCAGAGGAGGGGGGGGAAAAAAAGATACTTTTGATGTGTATGTGTGTATATATATTTTTACATATTATATACTGGAAAATTACAGAAACTGACTGAGGGAGAAATACCTGTATAATTGTATTGTTTTTTAATTTATGCTCTTTGTAAATCAGAATAGAGCAAGTTAATCTGCTAAAATGACTGCTAAACAGAAAAATCACTCTTACTTTGAGATGAAAGATAAAACCAACAAGAACTGCACACATCTTAGCTTTTGCCCAGTTTTCCTTTTTCTGGTTTCCTTCTGGTGATCTCTGGGGACATGAGAAATTAGTTTAGCAGAAATGTTTTTAGCACAAAACTTATAGAAGGGAAGTCTTAATGTCCAGTATACAAATGCCAGTTTTATGTACTTTCTAGTCCTTGCCTCTTTCTTCTTCCCATTCCATCATTTCTCTCATGTTTGAGGGATTTTAAAATCAGATATTTAAAAATATGGAGGCATAATTCTTTCAAAATATTGAGAGGATGCTATGGTTTAATTCTACTTTATTTTTCTTGGTCTCGTTTCTAACAAGTTAATTAGCTCATAGGTTTTCCATAAGCCATAGCTAAGGCAGAATTCTCCTGTTCTCTCTATATAGTAGAATTTGGCTGCAGTCTTTTGCTGATCTTGAAAATGTAGAACTCCACATAGTATAATACACTCGATAGATCTGAGACCATTACTTTCATCTTCAAATTTAGTCTGAAACATTTTTTTTTTTACCAATTTTAAAAGGGAATAAATCATCTGAACTTTGTAGTTTACCCCTTCTTTATGCAGAGTTGATATTATTTGTACTAATCAGAGGGTATTAAGATTGAATTTTGATTAAAACTGGAAGGCTGTGGGAGGCTCTGTGCTTTGTCTTGTTTGTGTGAGGTTTGTACAGTTATGCTGTAATAGCAAATTTGCTTTTAGACAGTTCGATTTACTGTTTTACTATTAAGTATTAAATGCTCACTATGCTAAAATTTCTAAATGACAGCACTTGATGTAGTGGGTCTTGTTTTGCAGATACAAAGATTATCGAGAACCTCCTTGGTCTGAAAACAAGTACGACATTTCAAAAGATTTCTGGGCTGTCTTAGCAGCAAGATTAGCATTTGTGATAGTTTTCCAGGTATGTTATACAGCAGGCACTTTCTATATAAGAAAGGAATTATCACTTTCTGTACAAGAAAGAAAAAGAGTTATCATATTTCTTCAGCTAAATAAGGCAGGCCACCTTTGGAAATAATTTATTAGGGTGCATAAAACATCTCCTTTCACAGCTGTTTCATGTAATAGCAAAGGAATTTGCCCATCCTTATTCACCCTCTTTCTCCCTCCCACCCAGCCCCAGATGGGTAATCCCCAATGGGTAATTTCATCCGCAGGGACTGCCTGAACTGCTCTGACACAGAGCAATGCAATGACCTGAGTGAGCAGCAAAGCACGAGGCTGATACTAATTAAGTCCCACCAATTTCTCCAGTAGGACATCAACATGTTTGCTGAAGAAGTGCAAGTTTTATCCCAAATCATTTCTAGATCTGGCCAAGATATGAAATTTCTGACATTACCCAATTATATTTTATCTCGGAGTTGAATGAGATGGCAAAATCTTCTGATTTTTCACTATATAGCAATTCTCAATCGCAACAGTTACATTGGTTATTATGATATAAGTATTTTAAGAGTCTGCCTTATTTAAACAACTTGTTTCAAAACTTCTCCTTTTTTTTGACAAAATATGTATCTTTCTGTGAAAGACTTCACTTTCCTTGAATCAAGACTTTACAGCAAAAATATTTCAGTGAAAGGTTTTTTGCTACCTTTCAGCATTTTACATCTTGTTATTTGCTTCTGCCTTGCTGATGTAAAACTCATAAGCCATTTATCAATTATAGTATTTCCTTCTGATTTCTAAGTGGCTTTGACAGTATTTGTACATAAATCAGAAAGATCTGTGCCTGCCATTTTTCTGTCCGTTCTGGTATTGACAGGAAATTGAGGTAAATTTGGCTCAGTATCAGACTTGTGACATGCAGTTGAGCCCAACTCAAATGTTGTCCTTCATTCTTCCTTCCGAAGTACACTGAAAATAGCCCATTCCCTCACAGTCATCTTTTCATTTGACCTTGCTGACATTTTCTCACAATTTCATTTTCAGAACTTGGTCATGTTTATGAGTGACTTTGTTGACTGGATTATCCCAGACATTCCCAAGGACATTAGTCAGCAGATTCATAAAGAGAAAGTTCTCATGGTGGAGGTCTTCATGAGAGAAGAACAAGGAAAGCTGCAAATGCTAGAAACCTGGAAAGATAAGGACATGCAAAAAGGTGAAAACTGTAACAGTCACAGTCCCAAACTCTCCAGGAGCCACAGTGGGAGCTTGTCCTCCTGCCATTCATATCCCGTTGACGTATAGAAGAGAAGGGAGTTGAGCATATCGGGGCATTCCACTGATGAACAAGCCATCACGAAAAGGGCAGGACTTGATTAATAATGGACAACCTGGTGCATGTTTAAGGATGTGCTGCCATTTTGCGCCCATCTTTGTGAGAAATGCTCTTCTTACAAATATGGAGGACCACGTTCTATTTCTGATCTTTTATTTTTTTCCTTTTGCACAAGCAGTAATGCAGGGAATTTTTATATTTCATCGTTAGATAACACTATTGATGTTGGTGTGCATTAATAAATGCAGGTACTTAGTACATGTTGATAGAGATATTCTCTGAGAATTTGACCTTAGCCTATTAAGTAAATAAAGGTTAATTTTAATTAATAACACTACTAATAATTTAAAATATTTTTGGAACCCCAGGCTTGAAGGTCTGTGGGACAACTTTATAAAGTACATGCAAAACAGTTTTAGAGTGTGCTCTAGTATTCCCTTTGGCAGGAGGAGAGAAACAATATAAAGCTTACCAGGCTTATTCACTTTCAAAGATATGGTTTAGCTCTGCTGGCAGACTTCTGTATTTGAACCTGCAGGTCCAAGACAAACAAAGCTGCCATTGAGTCAGCTAAGGCGTAGAGAGAAAGAAATGCACGGGGCACTTGTGGCAACCTGCTGTGTACTCGAGACCTACACTGGGGGCACTGTTCTGTTCAGAAACATCAGAAAATTGCATCAAAATTGAATGCCCTTATCTTCATCCCAGTTCTGTGACCATGGAAAGCTGCTTGCGTACTGGACAAGATGTTTTTAACAATGAGCAAGTAATGTGGATGAAGCTACCTCAGTGCCCCAGCTTGTATCATATGCATTTGAGCAATCCTCTCAAGGGTCCCCACTAGCAGCAACACAGCAGCAGCAGCACAATTTCTGAGAACCTCCCAGCAGGTAGATTATCACAGAGCATTTTGTTAAATGCCCTGAATTAATGAGCACATGTAGAGCTACAGTGTCTCACGCCACCCTGCCAAGTACTTGGACACTGTTGTTCCTAAGGAGTTATACATTTTCCCATTATATTAGCACATCCTTTCCTTAGCCAGGTTTTTCTTTGTAGCCCTCTGTTCTCTGCAGGAAAAGGGAGTCTGCACCCATTTTTCAAGGCCAGTTGCCCCTGCAGGCTTTGTACTATTGAATATCATCTCCCAGAAGCTATGCCAAAAGGAGTAAATCCAAACTATATACTACATACTATCTTCAGTGGAAGTTCTACCTGCACTGGGGCTACAGGACCAGACCTTCAGTTACAGGACTTTTCCTTTGTCTTAAAATACCCTAGCTTTTGTACAAGGAACTTCCTTAAAGTGTAAGTCTAAAATCCTTACTTATGAAGCCTATCTAAATCCCATCAGTGCAACTCTTTTTATGTATCGTACATTTTACTTTGCTTTGTCAATGATAAACTGCACTTCCAAATAACATTGGTGCAATTAATCTCGTTTCTTTTACTGCTCTGTCTTGTCCATGGCACTTACATAACAAATATAAAACTAAAGAATAAAAGAAAAACTAAAGATGTTCTTTAAAGTCTAACTACTGTATGGTTTGTTACAAAACCAAACATCGAGACTGTTTTCAAGAAAAGTTAGTTTCTCTTTTTCCATTTCTTTTTTCTTTGCCAAACTAATTTAAAGATTAATGCTAGAACTTTAAAAATGCCATATTTAGCTTTTGCTATATTTATTTGTTTTAAAGTATGTAATAAACTTGATATTTTTCTGTGGTCTGTCCAAAGAAGGTGCCAGAAAAGAAATTATATGGAAAAAAGAGAATGATATTAACCAAATACTCTTGAAGCTAATTTAAAATATTGATCCAACCAAAGATTTTTATTAATAAAGGGCTTATATTTTGCTAACTCTCGTTTCTGTTGTATTTTGACTTGCAGGAATGTCACTATTTTTAAAATTTATAACTTATACTATTATGGAGCCAAATCCTGCCCAATTTATTCACATGATAAGCATTATGCCTGGTAGTAAGTTTTTACAAGATCAGGCCTGTTAACTGCAATAGAACTGTGAATGTGAATAAATTAAGCAGAATTTTGTCCATAAATCCTGTTGGAAAAGTATTCTTCCTTTCATTCCTTGGTAGCCCAGAAGTTCTACAAGAAAGCCAAATATGAACTACCTATTCTGAAGACAAATGTTAGGGGACTTCCTCTAAAGGAATTTAATCTGTAAATATCAATCAATCTAATACTGACATTCCTGTAAATAGTAAAACTATATCCTGAACACACACGTATCAGAACTTTTATTTGCTGAAATCGTGAAATAGTAGCAGTTGCTTATACTTTCTTTTGTACAGTAAAATGTTTGAAATGGAATTTTGTATATAAAAACTGTATTACTACTTAGATAACGATAAGACTCTTTCATGGAATCATTTTTTAAGAAAAGTAAATATATACTAAATCATCTCCTCAGTTGTTTTTTTTTTCTTTGAAAATTTGCTTGAAATATACTTAAATATACAAAAATTTCTCCTGTGGAACAGGTTCAATTCCCAGTGATGCTTGTGCTCCAAGTATGCAAACGTGAGCACTACTAGATCTCAGTTATATACCAAATCGAGTCACAGTTTGCATAAACTGGTTCTTTGATACCCTTCACAGTGCTTCTTATCTAGTCAGGTAGTAGAGACCAGAACGGAGAGATTTTTTTGCAAATATCGGCTCATTCATTTGTATACATCTTCCTGACAGCTTCGAATGCAAATCCTGCACTCTGGCTGCTTTAGACACCCATGCTGGGATGATTTGAATCCCACCTTAGATGTGCTTGTCTCTGAGTCCACAGAGGGGAAATTTGGCTGCTAGTACAGACATAGACACCAAATCCTGTCCTGGGAGCTTTAATTTTCTTTTGTCTTAGGCATTTAGCAGAATGTAATGCGTAAGAGTTTTCACTAAGTTGTTTGAAATGGGCTCCTAATGGGGGAAAATGTTATTTGGTTCATTCAATTGAATTAAAAAAATGTATTAATTACTAGAGGAAAAATGTTGAATGGTTTAAACTAAAGTAATAAAACTCAGTGATTCCTTCAGGTATATCTTGCTGAAACCAGCTCTGAAGTGCAGTAGTGCAGGAAGCAGAAAGGCTCTGCTACATAGTTCACAATTTCACTGGTGTTGTGCGACTGAACAAGCAAACCTGGGCTCCGAAGCTACCTGGCAATTTTATTTTTTCGTCTCCTCCCTCACTTTAACTGTTCTGTGAGAAGGTAAAGAGGGATGTTTCATACCAGTTCTTCCTTTCTAGCTAGAAAATATTTATGTTTCTAACTCCAATCAGATTTAACTAGAAGGTAGGAATTCTGTTCAGGGATAATGAATATGAAAACCTGTTCCTAGAGCACTCTCAAGATCTTTTGGCTGTTTACTTTTAGGGGACAGGTACAAGATATCCGGCAAAAGCCTTCACTTGGAGCATGAGTAATCGCACTGAAGTCAGTTTTGTTTTATGCTTGTTTTGTGATTTGTTTGTTATCCAAATAAAGGTAAAGACTTAATTTTCTAGAAAGGACATGTCACAAGTTAAGTTGAACACAATGTTGCCCATATCAAACACAAAATTCTGTTCCACAACACTTCATCATTGTGAACTTTTGTAGAGGCAGGTGAATCAGTGCACATTTGGTAACTGGTTTGGTTTTGTCACTTGTTAAAAACAAAATAGTAGATAGGAGCTCATTAGCTATAAGATAAAGTCTTCCATAAAGAGATTTGACTTCTGTTGTGTTACCTTTCATGAAAGTGTTTTTCATATTGTTGATGCAAATAGAAGTAGGTTTTGCTCTTTTACCAGTAGCAAATTTGAGGAATGATTTATGCCAATAAGGATTCAGTGGAAGACAGGAAAAGTACAGTGAAAGTTAATTCAGAGGAGCAGAGATTTGGAGGTGCCCAAGAAATAACTGAAGAGACCTGGATGTGACTCAGCTACCATGTGGACTAGCTCTTACGTCCAGGGTTTAAAGAAAGATAAGTTTCTGTATTCATCTTGTCAGCTGAATTCTGTATGGATTTGACGGGATTCAACCTGTTCTTGGCATGCTTCTGGCAACAAATTCTAAACACAAAATCTCATTCCTTCCACCTTTTGATTTTTTTTTTAAGTATTTTAAACAAGAAAATTAATGTACTAGTTTACTCAGTCAAAGAGCAGATAAAGACAGAAAAGTAGGATAGATTACAGTTGGAAGTGGCTATAGAGAACATTTATGAACTACTGCTAAAATACACTGTTTACCTTATGCTATCCAAAGTTGTGGAGTAGACACAATTTCAATTGGTACATTCGAGGAGGAAATCACACACACTCTATTGTGTTGACAGGACAAGTCTGAATCTTCTGGATTTCTATGTCATTGTGTTTCTAAGATACTGTTTTACAAATATTTTGCAGTCTTAAATAGCTTAAGAGTGAATAAGTCTCAATCAAGGCAAAGATACGTTTCTATTTTTAACACCTCAATGCTCTCTGGTGCTGAGCTGTTAATGATCTTTTTGGCTGTTGTGATCTCCAATAGGCAATAATAAAACAATTTACTTTTCATCTTGTTGCCTCTGAACTGTCTGGAAGTTTTGAAGATCATTTGAGTGCATTTTAATTTTCCTGTGAAGTTTTCAAAGTAAACAACTCTTTCCTCTAGCCACTGAAGAAGTACTATCTTAAAACTTATATGGATTCCACTCAAACTCTGGTTCAATTATTTTCCCATTTGAGTACTATTTATCCCATGACCAAACACAATATGCCATTTTTAGTACAGCAGAGAAAAAAAAAAAAAGTGTTTTGCTTTTTTCAAGCCAAACAGGCCTTCCTGAGAAAGAAAGTAACTATTAAAGTGGTCCTTTTTTTAAATTTAATTTATTTTTTTTTTAATTTTAAGCTCTTCCTTAATTTTTAATACCATGAATGCAGCCTGTTTCAAAGCCACCTGAAGCCAAAGAAAATATTTCCTTTGATTCCCTTTGACTTCAGTGCACTTTGCATGAGACTACGCATTACTTGTTAAATGACTGGTTCCACTTACAATAAGAATTCTTAGTACTTACTTTTTGGTACTTTCATAACTTTCAGAGAGTGCATTAAAGCCAAAATATATTGATGCAGATGAGTTGTGCAAGCAAGAAAGAGATTTACAGGCTATTGTGTTAGCTACCATAAAGTAAAGGGCTCAGAAAATCAAAGGCACTGCACAGTCATGTTAACTTAGCTAGTTAAACAAGTCTGAAGGTTTTGAGGTCATAGCCTTCATTCTGCTTATTACCACAGCAAACGTATGAGAAAATTCAAGCCAAATGGGGAACATATCCATCAAGTTACACAAGAGAAAAAGAATCAAAATACAACATAAAGCATTTTGATAGTGCTTGTGCTGAACAAACTTCAAAGCTTAACGGAGTCCACTTCTCCGAGCAAGAGTTAAGGTTCTGTGGTTAAGCAACCTTCCTTAGTGTGAAAGTAAAGGTTATTCCATATATTTATTTCTAAATGATAAAGAGTAGCCATCTTTTCTACTGGAAATAAAAGAGATGGATGCAAGGGGAAAGTAGCAAATAGGGAAGGGAGAAGGAAAAGGCTTTTGACTGAGGTTCTCAGGACGCAAGATAGCTGGCAGATCAGCCCCAAAAGTTGTTTTTCTGGACTCTGAATTGCTTCCCAAGGTGAGGTCATGTTGTAGATAACTTATCAGGTAGCCTTTACTATTCATTTTCTGACTGTTTGCAGTCTCATCCTGCCAAGCAATGCAATACTGTTGATCTTACCATCAGATGGAAGCTGGAAGGCAGTGGGGAATGGAATGAAAACAAAGTAAGAAGGAGGAGATCTCTCAGGCAGCAGGGAAACCTTGGTGGCTAGGCACTGTCCACTGACTTACAGATTTGCAAATAATACCACGGGCCTTGACAATCAAAATTAAATAGGTGCAGTGAAAACAACACTTTTCTCTGTGAACATGCCAGCTACCTTTTCCACTAAGAAAATTCCATTTTTTCACTGACACAATTACCCAAATAGGATAATCTACCATCATTTTGGTCACAAATTAAGTTTAAATTCTGGCATACCAATTTTGAGTCCTTAGTTTTCAGTTTAACTTACTTTTTCTCCGATCTCTAAGCCCTTCTAGGCACCAGTAGGCCTTTTTGTTTAGACTAATTCAATTATTTTCTCTCTCATATGTTCCTCCAGGAACATGCTTATTTTTAACATTGATCAGAGGAAATTACAAACTCTCACACTGCTTCCAACGTTGGAGTCAGGCCTCAGTTATTACCACCCTTTCAGTTTTGTAGTAGCTTAATCTCTATAGTTTAAACCGTCAAAGAGAGTATGCAAGTAAGTGGCTAATCTGTCTCTGTTGACTGCTTTGAAGGAGCAAAGCAGCACTACCTCATCACAGCACCGTGCTCACAGGAGGCAAGTCCCAGCTGTGCTCACAGGAGCCCGTCATTATCTAAGCATCTCACGTTTCTTAATGTATCAATATTCAATTAATAGTATCATCAGTAGGTAAAGAAATACAATTAGTCACAGGTAATTAACCATCAAGTGGGCAAGTAATAAATCTCAGCAGACTACACTACTCCAGGTTTACTGACAGGAAGCCCTAAGCCCAGTGGAGAAACTAAGCTTTCAGCCCTGTTTGCAGCTTAACAAGTTGAAGAGGCCCAAGTTTCACCAAAATGGAAGACTCCTAAAGAAGAGGCCTCGTTCTTTTTAAAATGGCGACACCCCTCTTTTATAGACTGGAACATTTACCCAGCAAGTTCCCAAGCAAGACCCAAAGTCTAGGCCATTTTTACCTCGAAAGGATTCAAGGCCACATTTCTGTAGAGAAGCTTTCCCTAGGTCAAACTACAGAGCAGTATTAACCTGCTGCTCTCCCTCCTCTGCTAACCCCCCGTGACACCAAGAGCACAAGAGTTTGCAGGCCAGAAGGAGACTGTGCGTGTAAGGAAAGGGCTCCCTGCTCTACTGGATTCCAGATCCACTCCTAGAATTACTTCTGCATTTCCCTCCGCACAGGCATGGTGAGGGATGGGAGGGGGTTGAGAGCCAGGAGAAGAACAGTGAAAGTCCTGAGAGTAAATTAATGTGAATTTCAAGTGCATCTAATTCCTGGCTGCAAAGAACAAAAGAAGCATAACTGGAGTCCGTTCTGAAATTCTCCGAAATCTTACTACTTTTAAGGCTTTGAATGTTAATTTTGAAACCAAATTTCTCCCCATTTTTACAGTATTTGTCTTTTAGCTCTGACTGAAGAAAGCTGTAAAGCTAAGTTGATAGCCATCTCTGTGTCTCCTTACAGTTAAGAAATGACAGTCACTTCCAGCTTCGGGTATTTGGCACGGGTGTACTGAAGGCTTCTTCTGCTTTTAAAAGGCTCACTCAAAAACTGGTGAAAAATAGCACAGCTAGATGTGTGTACATGTATTGCAGAGGCAGAAAGAGTGAGCATAGGTATGATCTGACATTATAAGCCACTTAATTACAGTTGTGTCTCTTGAGAGCTTCTCAGGGAAAAAAAGTATGCAGCAGGTTAATCCTTTCAAGGGCAGGCAGAGCAATCTGTAGTGCGTGTAACTCTTCCTTGCTTTTCACTAAAGTATACAAACTGTAGGCAAAGTATATACATGCTGTATTTTGTATTTTGTTGATTCATTGTTCTCTCAGTATGTCTCACTTTTCATCTCTGGGAACAGAGACAACTCTCCATTATGTTTGTGTATGCAAATGAATTCCAAATTGTGGCTTAAAACTAATTTGTATCTGGGTCTGAATAAAGCACTGGGGACTAGCTCAAATTAAATTGTTTAGAGAGCAGAAAATAATACTTTCCCCCACCCACCAAGGATCAAGGGAGGGGCATCATGAAAGTAGATTTGCTTATTTATTATTTTTAAATTCCTGTGAGTAACTAACCTAGTCATATCCTGTGTCACTTAATGGTTGCCCTAAAACGATTCACGTTTTAAAAGGAAACGACTTACCCAGATAATAATTGCACTGTGTTTGAGCAGACAGGGCACTCCCTCTCTAATCAGATTTGAAAAAAAATTTACACCTTCCAATTTCAATGAAAGTGAGATAATGACTCAGAAGGGAAATACTGTAGTGGCACATTCTTGAAGGGAAAAAGAAAAATCTACTCTTCTTTCCTCTAATTAGTAGTTCATTGGTAATTCTACTGCCAATGAATAATCACAGGTGTCTGAATTAACACTTCATTTTAAGAAATGCAACCCCCTCCTGGTTTGTTGCTAGCTGCAGTCAATGTAGTAAATTCACTACACCTGAGTTTAACTCAAAAATCAAGCAAGTGTAGCCAGGCTCATTCTTTTATTTTTATTAAAGAGAAATTTTAATAACTCTGGGAGATATTTGGAGACTGAAATGTTTTCTGATCTGTGAATGGGCCATTCTGCAAGATGGATGCAGAAACTTGTTTGGGAAAAGATTTTATTTTCACACTTTCTGCAGTAGAACTGCAGAATAGCAACGACCAGTCCCAAAAGCGTCTGAACTTCAAAAGACATAAGAGGTGAAATATTCACAGACAAAAATTCCTGCCACTACATTTGCAAGTGTAGATGCAACGTAGCAGTCAACTGAGTACTGTTGTACTTGGTGAGGATTGGAGAAGATGAAGTTCGAGGGTATGGGGCTATTTGAATGCTTTTATAAGAAGTATTACCCAATGGTGCAAACTGAGTGCAAAATTGATCTGTTTAATGCGAAATAATTAATTGTAAGGTATACTAACCTTTTCATAGCTGCTCAGAATGTTGTATTTTCCAATGCAAAGAAGGAGACAAACAATGCCCTCTACTATCCATGAAAACAAATCTTACGTGGTAAGTATTTATCTTTTCTTATTTTTATTGGGCTTGGGAACTGGAAATACAACAGCTCGAGAAAACAGAGAACAAACGCCTACACTCTGCAGGAATTAATTAACATTAGCTTTGGAGTCCAGCAGGTTGTATCCCTGGAAGAACAATAATTTCCAGATTGTATCCTAACTTAATTTGCTTCATTCTCAGCCAGCCACAGAACACACCTTTGTCATGCGATGCAGCACAGTCTCTGGTATCTGTATGTGAGCCCATGTGTCTGCCCAAGTGTTGGACTCACAAGCCACCTAGGTACAGTGGCTCCCCACCACACTAATTGAGATGTTTTGCTTTCAGACCCACACTAATATCTTTGCATGGCACTGTAGAAGACAGGCATGAGGACATGCCTTGGCATAGACTAATACAAGCTTTGGTGTCACTGTATCATATTCTGCTGTAGATTTATCTTTGTGAGGAAATTGCCCAGAATAGCTACTTCACATAGCTACTCTAAGGGTCGCTTAGAGGGGGTGGACACCAAATGTCCGGGGGTGGACACCAAATGTCATTGTTCAGGTTAGCTTCATCTAATTCCAGCAGGGACTGAATAGAAGAGAAAGTGCCCCAAAAGAGATCAAATGATAATTAGCTACTATTTGGGGAGGTTCTTTATTCACTTCCTGACTTATTTCACAGTAACATTCCTGTATAGACAACTCATGCTTTTTCCATTCTTCTGCTTTTCCAAGTGCAAAATTGATCTTATATAGCTTAAGTAGCAAATACAGTTGAGAGGAATGAGATGTGCTAGTCTAATACATACACATAGTTTTATTGACATGTGAAATGTTTGTCTGGATGGCCTAATGCTTACATGGTATGATGAAAATTCACTACAAAAATAGGTAATAAGTCAAGTCAGAGGTTTTTAGCTGGAGAAAATAAACAAAAGTCTACAATTTACTCTTCCCCTAAAGTTAAACTAACTTCTCCTGCCAACAATAACACAACAGAATTATTTCAACAGAATTATATCAACACTTCTTCTGTTTCAATATTAAGTTCAAGCATCTGCTAACAACTTATTGCTTGTTGTTGTTGTTACTTGGCCAGATCTTTTATCTGTATACAACCTCTTCATGCTGGAGTTCACTTTCTTTTCAATACTTATTTGCTTTTCCCACAGTTTGCTTCTAATTTTCTCTCTTTCAACCCAGAACAATTTGACATTTCTTAAAGTCCCTTTGGTTATGGAGTTTTCTCCTGGGATGCTAAGTCACTTCACAAATAGTTTATTTACTACAGAGCACATCTTTTTACCTTAGACATTGCAACAACAGGAAGAGGTAATAGCTGAGAAAAGAAACATGGGCAGATCAGTTCATTCATAATAAAAAAAAAATGTAGAAGCTACATTTTATTTGCCAAAGACATACATTTTATGATTTTGCAAACAACTGAAGAGGTAATGAATAAGTATATGAATAAATTTTATGGAACTCCGCTTATTCACCATGACATTAAATAATGAACAACCAAAGCCCACTCCTGCCCAATTAAACTACTAGGGGGAGGCTGCAGTTTTTTAATATTCCTCTTCTCTTGAAAACAGCAAAGAAAAACTGAAGTGCTTCTAAACCTCTTCAGACAGAATGGAACTCATAATAAACCAAGTGTATGGTTGACTGGACCTCAAGAGACAGACAGTTTTTCAGTGCTGCTCAGAGACAGGATTAAGTATTTCTAGTCTATGCTAAGAGGTCTATCTAACCTGTTCCTCAGAATTGTCACTTACGAGAGTTTTAAATTCTCCCTGGGTTATTTGTTACTTAATTGTCCGATAAGTTAGAAAAGTAGCTTATCAAAGCTACTTCATTCAAAGAGACTGTTACCTACAAACTCCAGCTTCTAAGGACTCAGGCAAGTAGAAACTTCATGGGGTCACGTTTCTCATTACCTAGTCAAAGAGGCAAGAGCGCTCACTTCTCTCCCTTCTCTAGCTGCGGGTCTTTTGAAAGCAGTGTGCAATCCACATGCAAGGTGTTCATCAGCATATCGATTTATCTTATCGTGAAGGAATGCCTGGAATTTTGATCTTCCCTTTCTTCCTTCCGCTTGCTAAAAAAGAAACAAATACTCCTTTGACAATTTTACCTCCCCCTTGACAATCCTCCCAGCTATGGAGTCACAAGAAGTGCCATTGAGCGGCTTGTAGAGAAAGAGCACGCCTTTCCTGACCTGATTCTAGTTTCTGCCCCTCCAGATACTTGACTGTCTCTTCATCCTGCATAATATTTGAAGTGGTTAGGATATTAGCGATAGGCCTTTATAACTCCGTATAGGTATAACTCTGTATAGGTGTAACTCTGTAAAGGTATAGTTGTGATCCATTCAGACTTTTACCTCTATCTGCGTTGTAAAACCAGCTAGGAATT
This sequence comes from Struthio camelus, assembly GCF_040807025.1. Lineage (NCBI taxonomy): Eukaryota > Metazoa > Chordata > Aves > Struthioniformes > Struthionidae > Struthio > Struthio camelus. The sequence continues at coordinate 32,964,694 of NC_090946.1, forward strand.
CCTACAAAAGCATCTTAGAAAACTGGGAGCAGGGCATTACCCTCATAGGACAGAACAGAACTAATTGCAGTGACTTAAGCTTTACATATATGAAAGGTAAGCAAAGTAAGTAAAAAGCAGCAGGATGTACATAGTTCAAAACAAAAGCAAAAAAAAAAACATGCATTGACATTGGAAACTGTATACTTGTGCATAGCCCTCACCATGGGCATCGGAAAGAAGAAAGAGACTTTTCTGTGAATATCTTCATTAATATCTCTGACTGTGAGCAGGCTGATCAGTATGCTGAAGTAGTTACACTGCAACCAGCACCTGGTCTAGTTTAAAAACTAGCTCTAATGTGTCAACACTATGCTACAAGCACATCGCATGTTAGAGGAGAGAGACTGGCTGAAAAGAGAAGATGAGCTATTAATATTTACAGAAAGCTATTTGTCATATCAAGAGTAAGTTGCTTGACAGTAACAGAGAAAACACAGTCATCAAAGCTGGATTTAGCAACTCATACTTGTTAATGAGCGCTATTAGCAAATTGGATTACATCAGATGGATTACAGCTCTGGAGAAACCACCACACGTTTTCACAACTTCATAGCAGATCAGTATATAACTGTATTTTAAGAAGAGCCAGCCAGAAATCTAAGTTGCCTTGCCTGGAAAATACAAAGCATCTTGCACAGTTTCGATGCAAATATGTCTCAGTCACCTGTGGTTCTGTACAGCAACATTCATTTTATTAAAACTTTATTAGTATTCAAGTCATATAGATTAATATTCTGCCTTTTTAAAGCAGCTGTTTAATAAAAGTCATGAACCCTCCCAAGCAAGCTTTCAGCTATCCTATGTTTATTCACACAATGGGACTGCACATAGATCCTGAGAAAGACAGTCACATGCTTTGCTGCTTTGTTTCTACATTTTCTAAATACGTGTTTGTCGCCTGTATGTCCTGGTGACCGACACCTTACTGAAGTCACTGCAGAAATGAAGCAGTTTGCTCTCGTTGCCCTGCTCCTTCAGCGGAGATCATGAAGTCAAGAGCTCAATCTAGAACACTCCAAAGCTTTGAGCTCCCTCTGCTGCATCTGCGACAGAATCGTCCTGCCCTAAGAAACCTATAAATTATTTGGTTAGTAACAGAATCATTCTTAGCACTTAATTTCTGGGAAACCTCCACTGAAATCTGAGCTGGTCTAATAAATCATTTCTATTAAATTTTATTCTGATGTGGAGCAGTTGTGATCTGTTGACCCTGGCAAACACTTCCTTCACTAAACTCCTGTGAACTGCCATCAGAGGAAGTAACTGGAGGAAAGCAAGTTGCTTCGGTATTTTGATCTGTGAATGTGTCAAAGTAGAGTTAATAGGTCAGATGCAGACATAATAAAAGGGATTACTAAATCACTATGCCAGACATTAGAAGTAAGTTTAAAAGCATTTAAGTGATGATTTATATTGTAATTATATGGTGATTTATATCTTTTAGTTCCATATTTGTTATTAATTCAGACTCTTTTAGAATTACACTGATGTATGGAATTGCCATCACCCCTCCTCATACATCAGTGCTGAATTTGGCCACTGAGTTTATAAGAACCTATTAAAACCTAAGTTTAGGTTGGTTTCAATTGCATGTCAAGGGAGCCAGAGTAAGGGTAGGAACGATGCTGATTTAGACTTCCTTCCTGTAGACTTGTCTCTGAAATTAGCCAGCTGACATCACCAGGCACAAACCATACACCATGCACACACTGTTTTGTAGACTCTTCTTGCTTTGTGAGATTAAAATGAGATGTTAATTAACTGGATTTTATACTTCTTATATTGTTACTATGGCTTATATTTGCATTCTAAATTAATCTGCACATAGCAAATACATTCCTCTTTGGCATCGCACTATCCCTGTTTATCAATGTTCTTTCTTCTGATTAAAGTATCTTCAGGACTACGGAAAGAAAATACTTTCAGCTCTTCACACAGGTGCATCTCATCCCAGCTCAGGTGCTCAGTGCCAATTCCTCTCTCTGTCGACTTTCACACCTTCTCCATGTGACTCTGCAATAGGTTAATTCCCTCCAATGGGAATTGTAGCATTTAGGGACTCCATAGAATCTCTCTTTCAAACAGGTTTAATATTTCATCTTAAAGACTGGGAGTAATATGCACTTTAGATACCTCTTAAGATCTGTGTGATTAGATGACCTGTTATCTTTCCTGTGTGAGGAACATAAGGGGAAAAAAAGGAAGCTGATGGAAGCCCCATTGTTCATTGTGAATTTTGGGACTAGTTAGTTCAAATCAAAGAAAGCATTGCTAATGCTGTGGTAGAGGAAACGATTTTAAGGGAATGCTTCTTTGGAGGAGACAAGGTTGTCCAGTGCTCATATAACCTGGGAGGACTACATGGGAAACTAATCTTGTATTTAGTATGAAATGCGTATTTTCTCATATCACTGTGGCCACTGTTCTGGATGTAGAGATTGGTGTGTAGTTAGCCCTAGATGCTGGCTTTCTTGACCATGCACAAGACTGGCTCTGTGTAATAGACTGAAACAGGACGCTGAAAATGTAGCAATTCTGTCTAAACAGAACTTGTGCTTGTGGGAGTTTTATAAATGTTTTGGGAGTAGGAGTTGTTCTTCAAGTTGGAATGTGAGACTGGAGAAGGAGGAGATCTGGAAAATGATAACTCTTAAGTCTGTGTATCTGAGACTGTAATCTCTTTATGGCAAGGACCACTGTTCTGTTTGTGGGTTGCAACAAAAATAATTAAAGGACGTACTGGAAACAATTTAGTAATGGGGGTAGCTTGGGATATCAACATGCCAGCGTTCACTGAAGGAACAAGGAAAGTCCTGAACTATCCATACAACCCGTGAAGCAAACCATTACGGTTGTTCTGAATTTTGAAGACCTACAAAACAATGAGATGAACTTGAATTTTCACATTTAAAAGTTCACAACCTTTCACCTTGTATAAAAATTGGCTTTAAAATAGAGGGACTTCAAGTTTGCCCTTTGTCTTCTCTTTTAAAGGTCACATCAAGATTAATCTTTGTGAGCAATAAAGGCCACGCTATAGGTCCCACGTTTCTAGAGAAAGGCTTGAGTCTCTGTGGCAGCGGAGGCAGTGCAGGGAGGGCGGGGTGGCTTTGCTGGGCAGCCGCAGGGAACACAGGAGGGGAGCAACAGCAACTCTTCTGAGAGTGGGGCTCTGGTGCTGTTATTTCTTGCTCTTTGTCAAGTCGTTTCATCATTGTATTTCTGTCGCCTTTTCTCCTTTTGCAAAAAAAAAAAGTGACCCTTATAAATGCTAGGTGCTAGGTAAAACATTAACAAGTGATGAACCCCACGAGAAAGCTAGTAATTCTGTATGATATGGGGGACCTAGAGATTCCCCAGCTTAGGCACAGACACACCACCATCACTGAGACTCAGCCCAAGCTGAGAGGCAGGGACCTGCCTCCCTCCAGCCGCAGCTCCCGAGGCCGCAGACAGGCCTTGTCAAGGTTGGCTCCAACCACGTGTTTTATATTCAGTATAACAAAACCAGTCGGTTAATCTTTGTGATCTTCCAAGCACTGTGCAGTTCCTGAAAACTGCCTTTTAAATTACTTTCAAGATGGTGAGCCGTGAGCAGCGTTTCCACGCTGCCACACAGGGAGCTCCGCACCCCTGACGGAGCAGCCGGGCTGCCACCAGCCCTCTTCAGTGCCCCAAATGCCTCAGTGGGGACAGGGGCTGCTGCCTATAGGGACACTGCGAGCCAAAGGTATTATTCTGTTAAGATAATATGAAGCATCAGGGAAGTGGGAGCCAATCCCTAGAAAAACGAGGCTTCACCCCCCCCAACTTCGCTGTTGCCGAGGGGAAAGGCTGGCGGCGGCGGCCTCTCCTCACAGCTCCGTGCTCGAGCCAGGGCACTACGCCGCGCCTCTCCCGCCGGCCAGCGGCGGCGCCCCGCAACGGCTCACGCTGCCCAACGGCCCGCCCAACCGCCAACCGCCGCCGGGGGCGGGGGCAGGGGGAGCGGCTGCCGCCGCCGCCGCGCCCCCACGTGACTTCCGGGCCGGCGCCGCGTTCCGCCATCGCAGCGGGGCGGCGGGGGGCGGTCGGGTCGGGTCGGGTCGGGTCGGGTCGGGTCGGGTCCGGGCAGCGCAGCGCAGCGCAGCACGGCCGCTCCCGGCCGCCCGGGGAGGCGGCTTGTTGGAGCAGGAAGGGGCTCCTTGTCGGCCGGGGAGGGGGGACCTGCAGGCCGCCGCCGCCGCCATCATGGATCCGTTTTTGGCTCTGCTGCACTCGTTTTCCTCGAGCTTGTCGGAGAGCGAGCTGTCCGACCTGAAGTTCCTGTGCCAGCACAAAATCGGCAAGAGGAAGCTGGAGTCCGTCCGGAGCGGCAGGGAGCTCTTCGGCTTCCTCCTCGAGCAGCGGGCCATCGCCGCCGACAGCGTCGGCTTCCTGGAGACCATGCTCAAGGCCATCAAGCGGGAGGACCTGATGTTGCGGCTCGAGCAGTTCGTAGAGGGGGCGGAAGACAACGCTGCCGAGCAGCCGGACGTGAATGAAAAACGTAGGTGGATTCCCACCCCCAGAAAACCCCCGCGTACACCCGTCCCGCAGCCCTGGCTGTGCTCGGGACAGCCGCGGGCACGGCGGGGACCCCGCTAGCGGTGCCTCGCTGCTTGGTCCCGCAAAGGACTATGTCATACCCTGCAAGCGTACCCCGAGGGCAGCACCTACTGCAAACACCTTTCCCGGATGGAAATTTCTTCCCTTTGATACCTAGTGGTCACTTGGAAATCCTGCCATGTACTTGCTAACATACTGTTTTTAGTACATGCAGCAGCTTCTCAGGCGTGGTGTGATCTTCGGTATGTGTGCGGACTTATGATCGTAGCACAATGCTAAACACCAACAAAACTTAATATTTCTGATGTCTGTAAATCTGTCATTCATTTGGTGTAAGTGGTTTGTTCTGCTTTTTCAGGTCTGCAGAAGGTAGCTATTGAAGTCATATGTGAAAATGTTGGGAAAGACTGGAAAAGGCTGATGCGAAGTCTTGGCTTTCCTGAAGTGAAAATGGACAGAGTTGTGGCAGCCTATCCATTTAACTTGCTTGAACAATTGATTCAGTCACTTCGAGAATGGCAGAAATGGAAGGGAAAAGATGCAAAGGTGGCTGACTTAATAAAAGCTCTTCGGGATTGTGGGCTGAATCTGGTGGCGGACAGAGTCGAACAAAAACTCTTGCAAATGAGCACTGAAACCAAGTGAAATCAGTATAAAAATGCTTTCATGTCACACCGATATGAATGGAAAACGTAGAAGTGCCTTCTCTTCTTCTGAACAACAATCAACATCATTGGTTCTATTAGCTATTCTGCCATTAATTTATAAGCCTTAAAGTTACTAGGTTAATTTGTTGTCAGAAGACTAACATGAAAAAAAAAAAAAAGAAATCAGGTAATGCTTTGTAGTTTGATGCTTTGATTGTAGGCATTTTAAGAGAAATTAACTGTCAGAGTGGCTGGGCTCCATTTTATAGAAATCCTTATGCTTTTGTGCTACCTACCCCCAAACGTAGGATTTCTTTTACTGCTGGCACTTTTGAAATTTGTTCTCTGGAATTACATCCATGGGATCATTTCTGATGATTCCAAATTTCATTGAACTCCTCCTTCTATTTTTTTTTTTTTTTGTGGCATATTCGTAACTGTAGTGTGAAAGGAGGAGGGAGATAGAGCTCGCAACTGTGTACTGGGGTTGTGGGGTTCTTTGTTTGTTCAGAGTAGCATAAGATAACGTCTTCTGTGAGTTGCTGAATGCCTTTGCCCTCCTTAAAAGGACACCAAACAGATTGTGACCCCAGGCCCTGAAGCTGCAGTGCAGGAGGGCTCGTAACTATTGTGGTGGCTGTTTCTCAGCAGAAAGTGTGCCTGTTTTGAGAACAGAACTAGTTGAAATCGACAGTCTCTATCAAGTGCCTTCATCACCCTAAAGGGAACGTTCTGAAACTATCCAAGACATCATATGTATCTCACAGATGTTTACAGCAGCCTCTTTTCACTGCCTTGAATGTTTTAAGATTCCTTCCAGGGAAATCCTCGTGTAACCCATACCAGAGTCTTCCCATGTCTGCTGGAAGCTGCAGCTCACCTCACAAGAAAGCTTCTGTTATCTGTGCTCTTGGTAACAAAGATACAGGCTCTAACAAAAGCCTAGAGCATGGTTTCTTTTCAGGGGTGAGGTGTGAAAGCTTACTGAAAGCAAGTAAGCAGTATGGACTCTTCCATGTAGTGATATTCTGTGAAAGTTATCCCTTTTGCCACACTTAATTCTTTTCAAAGGTGACTCCATATTCAATAGCACTTGCAAGTTCTCTGCAGTTCTTTCATTCCTCTTCCTTTATATCTCGAATGTGGTTATAAGCAGCTCATAGATGAAGGAGGATTTATGAACAAGACCTGAATCGGTTTTTAGCTTTAATTTGGGACAGAGTACAGAATTGGTCTTCACCGCTAAGCTAGGCCTGGGAAAACTGCACATGGTTCAAGACATGCTGGGATGTAGAGGCCTCCCAGGATGGTGACTGTCACCTATGTTAGAGGGAAAAGTCCTCTGAAATCTTAATTGCTTGAATAAGTGGGACTGTTTGCAGTTAGAAGGGTGTTTGCAGCATCATAAACTCATACTTGAAGAGGAGAGGCTTTTTGCCACTGTACCTATGTGGCTTTTAGCTCCTTTCAAGTTCTCTTTACGTGGTGCTGTTACTATGAAGGTGTGGTGTCAGCATGTAATACACTAGTACTCTGTATACACTAGTATTCTGTAGAAATGTTGTGAAACTCATGATTTTCAACTTTTTATTTCAATTAGCGCTTCTAGTTTAGAAGATAACCACAACCAAGTATTCCAGTGTTACTGGAAAATGATGTAATGCGAACTTTTTTTATTAGGGTTTTTCTTCAAAAGCTGAGCAATAAATGATTGGTACAAGTATTTTTAGAAACATAATTTACCAACTATCAATGACTGTAGGTAAGAAGAGTAATGGGCAATACAGAAGCTTCCACTTGTCTGCTTTTTTGGCATGTACAGTTTTCGAAGTACTTCCTCCAAAGTAGAATGTTTCACTTTGTCAATATCGTCACAATCTGGGAGTAAATAAACACAAATTCCAAACTTCCAAATTAAAAAATCTATGCTTCAGCTGAATCGCTAGGTTGAAAGCTTTGGAGGATTTTGTTTGTTTAATGAAAAAGTTCTTTCATTCTGCATTGTTTTAAAGAAAACTTTCATTTCGGACTCTTTCCTTTATGCCTCTAAACAGTATTTATAAGGAGAGTGGAGGAGAGGTGAAGTTAGCGAAATGAGTTTATGGTGAAACAGCTCTGCAACGGTTCTAGGTTCAATGTGCCATGATCTGTCCAGTAACATATGTTGTTCTTGTCTACTTGTCATAAGTCGTCTCGTTCACAGAAGATATATGCATCTGAATATCAAAAGTAATATGCCATCTCCTGCATATAGCCAAAATATTTTAGGAATCAGTGGGGATAGTTAGTTGTAGCTAAGTGCTCATCAGTTACAAGAAATGTTCTGCCTCAAAAGATATAAAAGTCCGTTTCTCTTAGAATTTGTACATAGTGGAAGTTCTATTGCATAGGAAAGCAGTAAGCTAGAACGCATCAATGTATTCAGTACCTCAGGACCAATTAAAAACTGTTTTTATTAGAGATTAAAAAGTTGATCATGTGAGAACAAAATCAAATGGGACCAAATGGAACAAAAACCTTTTATTGTGGGAAGAGGTAGGGGCAGAGGGTATAACTCATAAGGAAATGTGATCAATAGCAACCTTACTTTCAAATTGAGTATTTTAGTCTCTGATATGCATATTTTTTAGAATTAAAGATTTATATTGTATAGTTTTGTGCATATAATTACATAACATTTCATTAAAAATTATTTTAAAATAAAATGGAAGTGTTCATTATATTGATGGGATTGCTGTCTATGATGGATTCCCTAATTAGAAGAAAATAAATGCTAAGGGCACTTTTAAAGCAAGGAGTGGTGCTAAACAGGCCTTACATTACCCAGGTACTTCTCAGAATATCCCCCTCAAAAAAGTTCCTCACTTACTTTTTTTATAGGTGCTACAAAGACTATAGTTTTTCTAGCTGGAGTAGCATTTGAATGCTGTCATTTAGGGAAGTGTTAAGAGGAAAAAAGTGCTCTCTCAGCCCCTATGAGTCTAAAATTCAGTCGCTGTGCAAAGCGTGCATGGAGGATAGGCTTCCTATGAGTAAGTGCCTTAAAAATCTTTTCCTTAGTTTTCTCTACTAGCCATGCTGTGGTAAGGGTGCTGTATTTGTTTCACGATTCGTTAAAAATACAGTTCATTCTAAACCTGTTCAGGCTTTTAGAGATATGGACGTATTCCGAAGTTAAATTGATACTGACTTCAGCATTACTGTGAAGTGTATACTAGCAGTAAAATGTTAGTTTGTACTCAGCACTTTGAATATATAAGATAAGTGACTTAATTACGCGTTTTCTCAGACACTCTGTATGAGCTCTGCAAGAGCCAACTAGCCTGTGAGGGGTTACTAAAACCTTTTCTTTTTGGTCTCTTGAGAGTCGTCTTTCCTTATGGCCTTGAGACAAAAACACCAAACATGTTGAGAGCAAAAAGCATTATCTCGGGAGAATACTCATAAGTTTCTTTTTTTCACGTTCCTTTGCAGGGAGATGGTGGGGTACCTCCTTTTGATACGTGCATACCATTTTTTGTGCTACTTAAGGATGTCAGTTAAATATTGCATATTAAATTTAAAAACAGTGCTCTATTATTCTCGTGACTAAGCTAAAAGAAGTTTTGTATTTGTTATGTAGACTTTAAATTAAAGTTCCTATTATACAGACTGGTTGTCAGGAACATTTCAAATACAGTGTTTTGCCTTCCTTTTTCTCCATTCCCCAAACACAGGCAGCTGTATTTTCTCCAGCCTTTGTTTCTGTTCTAAAGTAACTGGCTACTTTATGAAATTTAATGGCTTCACTTAATTGTCTAACACAAAAAGCTTAGTAATGCATGCTGTATCTGTGAGCTTTCTCTGGTACTCAGCGTGTCCTTAATTCAGATTTTTTGCTCGAGTATTTTTCAATTTAAATCGTCCTAATGACTATCTTTTTTTTTTCCTTTTATAATTATCAAAATAATGCTTCTGCTGTTCTTCCTATTCACTGCAGGGATCGCTTCTGTCCTTAAAACGTGCTCCATCATGGAAAAGATTTTTTCCAAGCTACTTTCCCTCTTTGATTTAGTATTCTTTCCTGTGCCAGTGGTTTTTATTGCAACTTTTAAGGATGCACTGGTGAAATTACAGAAATTAGTTTTCTGCTTTAACTGTATACCATAAAAATAAGAATTACCGGGGTGAGATGAGAGGAGGGAAAGGAGTTTCAATAGCTATGCCTGTAAGTAGTAAAAGTTCAAGAACTTTTGAAGAATCTTTGTCTTTGTAGCGATTTTTATAGTTGAGGATTGTTCACTGTTAAGAGAGCATGACTCAATGGGTTCTGGGAATTGTAAGTTTAGAAGAAGGGAATCAGCTTTACTCAGCTGCCAGGAAAGTTCAGATTAACGCAATACGAAAAGACAGATTTCTGTGTGGGAACTTGTGTGGAATAAAGACACAGGCGTCCTAAATGATTAAATAGGCATAAGTTTCATCCACAGAACTATTTCTCCTTACTATTTAATTCTTGAGAAAATTGCCCAATCATTTCCTAAAATAAACTGTTCAAAAATAAAAGTATAGAGGTTTCTTTTTGTAGTATTTTACGTAATTCACATTATTAAAACATATCAGTTGATAATACTGCTTGAGTTTAAATGCAGTAATCCCTGTAATTTGGTAAGTATCGGAGGCTGGTGTTTATGTTCATTGTTTTCCAAATACGCCGTGTGCACAGTTCTACTTGAATTGTAGCTAAAATACCTTTAATTTTCTTTCAGTTTGGAGTTTTAGTTTGTTGAAGAAAGAGGTCATACTGTGTTTTTGGCTGGTCACGGTATTTAAGACAACCTTCAGTCTACAAGGTAACCAGCTATTGTAGCAAAGTTGGGGTTTTGATATGTACTGCCTAGGACTGTGAAGAGATTGGTATATAAAAATAAAAGCTGTAACAAAGTTCTTGAGGATTACATTGCCAATATAACGTGAGTACTCTTGCGAAGGCCAGATGCTTAATGTCAACTGTGTACGTTACGAAGTTATGAAACTGGCATCTCTATTTACTTCATAGTATTGGAGCCTTTTGGGCAGGCAATTGTGCTGTGTGAAATTGCATGAAGATAAAAGTGGGACCATTGACATCGGAAGTGTATAAAATACTCAACTGCGCTTTTTCTGTGGTTGGTTAGAAATTTCCAGGGAAGCCTTCTTTCACGTAACTTTCACGTGAAGCAATAATCTTGCAATTAAAAATGCTCACGGTGTTTATAGTGTTTTCACTTCCACTTTTCTTCCTAATTCCTTTATTCCTGTTGAATGCAGCAGGACTATTCATTTTAAACAATTTGCGGAAATTACTCTGAATACTCACTGTCATCTACTTCCAATAGTTTTAACAGCTACTTTGTTTGTGCGCATGCTACCTGTGGCAAAGTTTTGTCCAAAGTGATGTATGAAAACTGTGCTTCCGTACATGAGTTGGTAAGTGACTTTTGTGTGCAAAAATCTATTGGTAGATTTGTATGGAGTGAGCACACAAGAATAGTTTTGTAGCTTCATTTTCATACAAAACCTTTGTTGTCGTTAGCCTCACGAAGTTCTGAGTATTTTAAAGCTTTTTATTTTATTTTACAGTTGTATTCAAGATTACCTCATGCTATTCTTTTTCAGAATTTGTAGTATTTGTTTAAAAAGCACACAAATCTCTAAACATGTTTAAGAAATATATTTCCCACACCTATATCCATCTGTTAGATATTTCATTCTTTTTTATTTGAACAATAGAGCTGAATGCTTATCTTTTTTTGCAACCAGTAGTCTCACTGAGAGATGCTTCCTGTTGCTTCTAGGCATATTGCCCAATTTTGAAAAAGTTTCAGAGAAAATGAGAGTTAAAAGGGTGCAGCACCTGGCAGGTCTGGACCCATGGGTTCTAGGATCTAAATCCTTTATTCTTTTTTATGTTACGCTAAATGCAAGCAGAACTTGGTCACAAATTCCCTGTTGTAAAGTCCCTAATGTGTGAAATCCTGGTTAGCCTAAATTACCCTCAAAGCCGTTATATTCCCATGGCAACCCTTTTGCATTGGAGTATATTGGGCATGTGGCTGCAGCATGCTACCTTCTGGCTATCCCAGCTACCTGAATAATGTTTAATGTTTAGAAGCTGTTACTAATTGTCAGATTCGCTGTAGTCTTCAGGTTTTGACCATGTCAGAAATCCAAGTGCAGGAATATATAACAGAAATTTTGACTCAGTTCTTCTCAGTTCCACAGTTCACTGTTCCATACAGGATACATCAGCAACTGTAGGTCTTAGAGAGTAAGAAATTTGCTTTCAACATTTTTCTAAACATTGTGGTGCTTCTATTTCTGTATGCATCTTCAACTGTAAGAATCAAACCTGTGTGTCTAACTGCATGTTTGTGCATGAAGTAACTAATATATATGCAAATGAATTAAAAGTAATTAGCACTAAAAACAGCAAAGTGTTTCTAGCTAACGGCTGCCTGCAGATCTGTCATATACTACCTAAATAAATTATTCACTGTGGACTTGATTATACAATTTTCTTAAAAATGTTTTTTTTACAAAAATACTGAAGAACTTAGTGTTTCCACACAGTGTGTGTGATTATTTAAATCAAAATGTCAAAATCCACATCTCGTCTGTGAATTGTAAGGGCTATTAAAATTTATGGTGTATCTTAGATAACTATTTATAAGGCCCTTCATTCTGTGCAGTATTTTTTATTTTCCTGGAACACTATAATTCCCAGCGCTGCAGCCCTGACTTGCTTCCTACCTTTATTCACATGAATGAATGAGACTGCTGAGTGAATAAGAATTTGAACCCCTTAGTTTTCTATTAGACTAGCATAACAGTTATGCACATGCCTTACTGTGAATAAGGGGCAGCCACGAGCAGCGGACTTGGATTGTTGTAAGAGTAACACTGTGGATGTCATTTCCATCCTCCTCATTCTCTATCCTGTGTTCAGTACAAGGAAAGCGTAGGGGAAGGAAGGTTTCCCAGCCAGTGCTGTCGTTCCTGTGTTCTGTGATTAGCTGAGATCCCAAACAGCTATTGAACAACTCAGTGTGCGTAGCTGATGCTTGTGCTCCTTACAGCCCCTATGGGTAGCTAACAGCAGCAGGAGCATGGCACAGGATGCTCTAATCATTATTTTCTCCCTGAGTATAACTTTTCCTTTCTCCTAATGTCCCTCAAAACAGTAATTAGCGCAGGGATGTTTGTCAGAGTGAGAAATCCTCAGCCCTAGAAATTCCTGATTCTCTACTAACTATTAGCTGGATAAGCGAGTGAGCAGTGTAAAAGGAGCAGGTCCTTTCAGAGACTGAAAGTCAACGACTGATTTACCTGTCTTTATTTAGGCATATGAATTAACGTTTGTAAAAGTGTCTGGGCTGGCAGCCTCAAAGTAGATAACATTGCAAAAATGTAGTATTTACCTAATTTTAGTATCAGTCAGCACCTTTGAAAGTCTTGAATCTGTGTTTGTACATAATGTAGTGCCATTGTTAACACATTTCCTAGCTTAGTATTCTTACTGTTTTGTAGTGTACTATTAGGAATACTTTCATTTAGGTTTAACTGCATTTTTTAAGGAGAGCAATTTTAGTATACCGTGACTCATAAACGCTGTTTGGCCATGCCTCCTGCCACAGGAGGCCTCACCAGCACAGTGATGTCTGTTGCTCAGGTCTGAGCTGTGGGGAATTCAATTTGCTTTGTGAGGTTTGAGATGTTCCCGCAGGCAAACGCAGAGGAATTAGAGAATTATGGAGAAATTATAACATAGTTACTTCTATTTAAACGGTACGTGAAACGCATCACAGGCTTCTCTCAATTTTTTCTTTAGAAGGTTACTTTTGTTCCTTATCTCCCTCCTGCAAACTTATACCCCCACACATCACTAAATGTTGAATAAAGCCTGAGGGAGGTCAAACAGTGGTTTTCTCGGTGGTTTGAGGAGAACTTTGACATTTCTTGAATCATCCCTACTCGTTCAGACAGCCTATTCCAGTGACTTTTAATGTATTCCAGTAGGATGTGACAACCTCAACTAGGGAAAAATGGACACTGATAGAATTGCCACAGTACCTGTAAGCAGGACGGGGAATATCCTGTTTTTGAAATGTTATCATGTCAAATGTTACAGCAGCAGTGGCAGTTTCCTGTTTTTTCATGAGAAGAGAAGTAATGGGGAGCTGCTGGCTGAAGAATGCTGCCAGCTTGTTTCAGTCACATTTTTTTGGTATTACAAAGGTGCCATTCTTGAAGGCGGACAAAAAAGCCTCTAATCATGTAACTGAAATGAACCATAGAAGCTGAAAAACTCTTTCTTTGTGCACTCATAAACGTTACTAACTAGTGTCCATATATCCAGGTTTTTCTGCAGCATTTTGTCAACAAAGCGATGCAGGTAAGAGATGCTATTAGCATTTTGATTTGGGAGCCAAGGACCTTCCCCATTGCGAGTACTGTGCGTCCTGACCTTTAGGCAGAATATATGATAAAACAGCCCAATGCAGCAAAACATCACTGGGTTTGGCATCTAAAACTTTTAAGTGGGCACTGTAGATCTTGGCTGGTATAAAATTTGATGACTCTGTTTACAGCAAAAATCTGATAATGCAGAACTTATTTTTGTTATATTACTTATACTGAGTATAAGCCCTTATTAGCTGAATATTCATGGTTGTGTAGAGAGTGAAGGCAGTATGTGACTGCTGAATACTTATGAAAGGAACATAAATGCTTGTACACTGCTTAAAGGTATATATGGAATCACAGTGGTGACACATTCTCTTTGGTGAAAGGAGAGTTTATTTGGGAGACAAAGCACTGGGCATGAAAATGGTGTGCCTCCTCAATTCTGTTATGTGTGTGTGTATACACACATATATAAACAAATACAAATACACACGCACTCATATATGTATATATAGCATGTGTATGCATATGCACACGCACCCTTAAATAAAATTATTTGATAGAATCTGGAAAACAAGGCTTTCCTGACAGGGCTATTTCTCAAGACTGTTTCTCAGAAAGCCTGTCACTTATAAGCTCTGTAGTATCTCTGTAAAGAGATATATATACCCTTGTGACATTCTCCAGGAGCAACCCTGGTTTTGCTAGAAACAATTGTGTTCTGTTCATGAGCAAACCCTAAACATTAAGTACAAATTCAGGGCCAGCTGCTGCATCTTCAAGATCAGGCAGGCAAAAGTGATTTTAAGCCATTGTTTTAGTCTCACAGATTTAAATGCAAGAACTGGCTTAATTCCTAGCATGCATTAGAGCAATCGTCAGCTACTATTATGTTCAGCAGCTTTCTTCAATCTGATATTTTTGACTAGTACAAAATCAGCGTAGCGCTGACACTGATCCTCTGTCGTCTTCCCTCTTACGCAGCTCTTGAAGGCAGTAGACGCTGGGAAATCTGGTATCATCAAGTAAAGGTTTTTAATAGGCACAATGCAGTTTGAAAACAGCATATGTGACCAAAGTGAATGGAAGGAACTTCCTTCTCATCCTCTGCACACTTTGAGTTGTTTGTGAAGAACGTTACAGCACCAAGGAAGAATGACATTCACTTCTGAGCTGTAAACGATATTACTCAGGAGCGGTACAGTTGCCTACTGTGTCTCTGAACAGTCAAGGCAGAAATTAGGTGAGTCTCTGCCGTTTCGGTCTTTGGCTTCATTGATTAAAAAATGCAAAGAACAGTTTAGCACCACTTTCCTTGACAGCCTTTCTGGGAAAGGCAACAGTCCACTAGACTGAAACTGCCGAATTAATCTCACCTCGACTAGACTTACCATTTCACCTTTGCATATGAAGAAATGTAGAAATGTTAATGCTTCCTGAAATCTTAGGTGTTATGCATCTAAAATGATTTAAGGGGAAAAGGGATTTATAAGTTTGGGTTTGCAAGAGGATCTGACCTGTAATTGGAGTATGGACTGATATGCAACACCCAAAAGGAGAAAGTGACCAACGTTCTCCATCTCTTTGTGCAAAAGCTTAAGCCTATTGTGGTAACTTAGTTTGTAGATCTAACCTGGAATCTGTTCATGTGTAAATATTTATGTTGACTCTTTCAAATGTGAATTACAGTGCAAACTGATGGTATGGTGGAAGTATCTTTAATATGGACAGCATTCAGGAGAACCAGGAATTTAGCTTTGAAATAAAAAAGAGAATTAAAAAAAATCTTTTGCCCTGCTTGTTATACTATAGTTGAACAATGTCAGGTCTGCTGTCTTTTCCTATCATGAGTTTCTGTTTCCCTTTATATCTCATACATGATGACTGTTGGCCATTTGTTAAATATTTCTTGTTTTTCTCACTTTGTAGGATTAACTAATTAATGTGATTTTTGGGACAAGACACTGACAGGGCTTTTTCAGCTTTTGTCCGGCTGACAACAATTCTTGTCCAAAGAGCAGGGAGAGGGCAATTTTTTGTATTTTTTTCTGCTGTTTTTTTTTTTTCTCTTGCAAATTACAGGCCATGTAATCTCACTTTCAGCAGCTAAGTTATAAATAGCTTTTTACTGAATTACTGCCATCATTAATTGTTGTTTGATAAAAGCTACGTAATTCCTCCATACAAAGGAACAAGACATCCATAAAAAACAGAAAAAGGCAAAAAGTAAACTGCAGTGACAGAGCAATATTTGCCAAAACACAGGGGCAAATCACTTGTTGATAGCTAAGAGGAGTTAAAAGACTGCACGTTAAGACCTTGAAGGCAGCTGAGGACACACTGGATCAAGCCTTAGGTGAAGACAAATGCAGTTCTGTAAGATGTTTGAACATGGAGTGACCTGGTCAAGAAGCACAGCATGCTTATATGAAGTCTGACTCCAGTTAAAGCAAGAAATATGAACTGTGGTGTTCGTATTCGTATATATTCACGTGCAAGTATATGTGGTGAGAGTCCATTTTCACTGCTCTCCCTGGTATAGCCACTGCTGGCTCCAAAGGACACTCCTCTGCAGTGAGTTTCTGTACACGCCACTGATGTGTGCACCACTGTACACAGTCCCTCCTTTGGACTTGGCACCAGTGTCTTTAGGACAGACACAAAGCTATATTATGCCAATATCAAAACAGGAAGTTAATCTAACTAATTATGGCAATGTTAGCTTCAGTTTGCGATGTTAAGTACCATTCACCAGAACTGAGCGTGGACTAATTAAAGAAAAAGCTACCAATAAAAAGAAATGGGCAGATTATCAGTTGTCCAAAACGTGCAAGCGCAGTAACTATCCAAAGCTGTATATGTCTTGTTCTGTTCTAAACAACAGATTTTTTTTTTATAATTGACTGCAGAAATTTGCCCAGAAACGTGCTTTCAGGAAGGAGTAAACTAAACTTTTCAGTAAGCTAATTATTTTTTCAAAATATTACTGACTAAAAATGGAAGTCTAATTATTTGGCCACTTTAGTTGAGTTTCGGGTGTGTTATAGAAAAGTTGCCATCCAGGTCAAGAGAATTAGGTATTTTCTCTGGAAGCTGTAAGTACTATACATGAAGATCAATAATGTTGATGGAGGAGATGTTACTAAAGCACGTGGCCTTTACAATCCAGAGGGGAATTATCAGTATTTTTACTCTCTTACTGTGCATAATAATTACACTGGCTCCCCTAATTCCCTAATCTTCTAATTGCAGAAGCTGCAAAAGGCCTTCCTCACTTTTCATGTGCTTCATGTGCTCTGTGGTCATAGAAGTTTTATAGAGGAGGTTCCTGTGCAGAGGTAAGGTGGTTTTGGTCAGGCTAGTAACAGACAGACACACTGCTGATGGTAAGCCAAAAAGGCACAGGAGGCTTCATTATGTTTATATTTATTGTTAAAAAAGATGCTTTGACAAGGATCTAGACATCCTTAACACATGCATCTCCACACAATGAAATGCTAGCAGGACTAAAATGATCATCTCAGACGGGAACTCTGAAACTGCCTTTCTTTAGAGGAAAAGTGAATCTAGTGGCAGGGATAAGCCGTGCAAATAGGGAGGCACAGAGGCAGCCACCAGCCTGGTGGGTTTTACGGAGGAGGCAGGCTGCGGGAGTCCTGCTTCCTCTGTGAGGCACTGTGGACCCTCCTCCCCTCTGCGTGTCTGAGCCAGATCGCATTCTGCATACTCTTAAGGTTTGGGAGAATTTTGTTCCAAATCATGATGTTTCTTAAAAGCAAAGCATGAGAGGCACTTGCAACTCCCTTGGCTGGCTTGTTGGCAGGTGTGTGCCATCTTTCATTTATTCATTATTTAACTTGAACACCAGACTAGCATACAGTTTATGGCACAGACATGCCGGTGGAGGGCAAGTACAGACCAATGCAGAAGCAATCAGGGAAGGATTTACCTAAAAAGAAAGAAGCTATAATAATTTTGCAAAAGAGCAGAAGCAACCCTTACTGTACTTCCATTGTTTTTCTTCATATTTGTTTCAAGTTGACTTGAGTTCCGTTCCCAAAGATCTTGTTTTGCTTCTCTGGCGATCGTAGAGCTGCTTTTTCCTGAAATATTGTCCCTTTTCCCTGAAGGTTTTCTTCTAAATTTGATTCCTTTTAAATGTCACTCTGCTCGGGGCTACTAGTAGCTGATCTGTGCTGAATGTTTACTACAATATGACTTGCACCCATACTTACCTTTCACGTCAGATCCTGACCTAGCAACCTCCTCCTTCTCCAAATGCTGAAGGTAAAATATAGTTTTAAATGACCTGGTTGCCTAAGCAGAATTGCCATTGATCAGACCAGGAAAATAACGCTGGGCAATGAGCTTCCTCTGATAGCAGTTAATACACCGTACTTGTTGACAAATAATTTCATTTGAACCTTAGGATTACCTTGAAACCGGAGGTCTTTTTTTTTTTGGCAAAAAACACTGCTTTCACTGCAAGTTTCCATGCTTTTTAGATTTTTTTTTAATCTATTGCAGTGTTGTTTATGACTCCATGTTGAGGCAATGCTGTTTTTTAGTCACCATCTCAGCCAATTAATTTTAGCAAATGAGTATTTTTAGTTAATACTTTGAACAGATTGGGGAATTCTAAAATAGTGGAAATAAAAATATTTGCCTCTTGCGTACATAAACCAATGGATTCCCTGAAAACATCATTTACATTGCCATTTGCCTGTAAGCTGAAGCTAGCTGCACAGAAAAATTGTTTTGTATGGTTTGCATATATACAATGTGGGAATAATACCTTACCAGCATTATTATCTGCACAAACAGCTATTTCAATTCAGCATGAATCTGAATAATGAAGATAATGATTGCTAGATATAATTTCATGCAAGCAATGTATGTGTAGTAAAAAGCATGTTACTGACTTGAAATCTTACTGACTTGAAATCTCGTCAGTTAAGGATTAAAAATAGGCTCAAGTACTAAACGAGATCTCTTTATTTGTTTTTCAGATGCTTTTATCTACTTTACTACAGTATGAAGGACTAATAATAGAGGATACTGAGTACATAGAAATCATGGTCCAGTTTGCTTAGTGCCTACTCCAAAGCCACTTGAAGCAGTAGGAGCCTTTGTATAGCAGCCAAACTGGAAAAAAACTTTTTTCCCTTTAAACTCTTTTTTCCCTTTAAAAGAAGTGTTACTTCACATGCAAATCCTATTTACTCGAGTCAGACTATTTATAAAGCTCCTTACATCTATTGTAGTTAAAAGAATGTAATTTTTAAATGTATTTTTTTTCTCTTGATAGGTCCCAAAACACTCTAGAAACTGAAGCCCCCGTTTTGCAATGACCTTCCCAGAAACTAACTCCTGTTCTCTCTTGGAGACCTGAGAAACAAGCAGGTGAAAAGCTACATGTCTGCGGAACTCACGGGAGGATCAGTGCACAGGTAGACAAGGTGTTTGGAATAAAAAGAACATTATTCTTTTTTCTTGATAATTGAATTTTTACCGGTACTGCGCAGAGCCACGAATTCTGAGAGACTGCCACAGCTCTGATCTCTGAAGTTCTGGGCCCCAGTTTTGCAAGTACAATTGTCTAATCCAGACCATTTAAAATTAACAAATAACAAACCCATGGCTGCTAAATCCAAAGCAATAAAGTCAGTAACAGAACTGCTTATTTCTAAATACATTTCACTTCATTTTGCTTGCTCTCCTACAAACACACTTTGCTACTCCTCGCACGTATCCAGCATCCCAGCCTGGATTCGTCTCACGGTTTTAAACCCCAAACTGTGGCTCCCAAGGCAGGTGTCCAGCTGCCCTAGGCTCTCTGTGTAGTCAATGAGAAGAGACAAGCATCTTGAGAGGGTGATTCATGGACCACACCAAAGATCGGAGTCACTCCCATGGAGTGGTTCTCGCGCTCCACTGATTACAGAGGGAACCCGGGGTAAACGGGTACGTGATGTAGGTGGTCAGTCAGGAGGAATGTCTCCAAACCTGTTTTAGTTAGTCAGGAAATGCATTACGACAGCTGTTTCTGAATTCTCAACTCAAGACGCTTCTTATTCCAATGTTATTCACAACTATGTTGCATGGATCTGGCCATACATTCTTTTTTAAAGTATGTGTAATGTAAAAAAATGCAAAACCCTGTTATAAGTGAATGGACATTTAGGTGCATATCTTTCATTATAATTCCAAAAAAACTATTTAAAGATATGCTAAAATCAGTATCTTCACTTAGTATAGACTATACTTGCATTAGATATTAGGGATATATTTCACTCAAGATGGAAATAAGTTATACTTTTCTTTAGAAAAATCTTCCAGCTGAGCAGGATTTCTGCACTTGTAAATCCATACAAAAAAGGCAACAGTTGCAATAATTTCTGAGCTGCAAATTGCACAACTAAAGCCTTGGGCCGAAAGCCTTTCTGAATTCAACAGGCTTGTACTTGTGTAGACATATATATTTTTGGTTGGAGGAAGAGTAGCTAAATTTGGAAAATATTTCTGGTATAGACATAGGTTTGACATCCATAAAGGCAAATGCTGTAAGTTCATCTGGTGTCTTAAGACATTTTCTGCATGTTTTGGGGAGACTTTTCTTCCTATCACATGAAGTAAATCCAACTCAAAACCCTGTTAAATTTCAGAGAGGCTGATTCTGACCTGGTTTACACGCATATAAATCAGGCACATATCCATTTAAGTTGATTTTATATAAATATAATGTTGATGTAAATAAGAACTGCATCAAGCCGCGGTTTCCAGAAATCATGGCTTCTGTTGCCAGAGGGCTGACACACTTCTCAGCGCTCTTATCTTTATACATGGGCATAACCATTAATTACTTCTGTCCTCTTGTCTGTAGGCCACCCTCCAGCTTCTTCCCCTCTTACTCCATCTCCCTCAGGCAAAGAGCCTCTTCCATCCAGCAACCTCTAGATACATTTGCTATGGTGAAAGAATAGTCTCGGTCCCATCTATCTACTGACAAAAGAATGATCAGCGCCGTTGGCAAAAACCCTCTTCTTTCATCTATTCATTTCAGCATGCAATGACACATTTTGCCAATAAGTCAAAGTCATCTGTAAGGGCCAAGGAGTAAATAAGGTACCGTCGGCTCAGCTCAGAAGGACAAAAATACGCAGGCAATCTTTGCCTCTTTCCGGCGGTGGTTTTGTGCTCGTTAGCCTGGCTTGGAGGCTCACAAAAGGAACTCCACCGCAACCGAAGCGTAAAGCGCTCTGCGGGCAGCGTCGGAGTTAACGCTGCCGCCGCCGAAGGGCGCGTTTTGCCTGCTGCTCGCAGCCGGCGGGAGCGGCGGCGGGGGCCGGGCCGCAGGTGTTTGTCCTCACAGCCGGGCTGCCAGCCGGGAATGCGGCGAGGCCCGGCCGCCGGCGGCCACCTCGCTCTCTGAACCGCCCTGGCTGCGAGCGGGCAGGAAGAGCTTGCTGTTTTGCTGAGCTTGGATAAACACTGGGATCTAATTTATCATGGGACAGGAAAGGAAAGCTTTTTGGCTCTTTCTCCTCCCTGTTTTTAACTTCTTTTGTTTGAATTTCATCATGTGGTTGTGAGGCGTAAAGAGTGGGATAGATGTTTGACCTGGGTCTCTGGACCGATCGCTTTGCTGTCGGCCGATTTAGAGCGCGGCTCTTTGGGGACGTCTCCGCAAGCGTAACATCCCAGGGAACGGCACGGACGGGGAGCCGCACCTCTTGCTGAACCTCTTGCATCGTACTCATTTGCTTAAAAAGACCTAGGTTGCTAGAGCCCTTGGTGTTATATGGTATGTCTTGGGTTACAGGCCTAGCAGGAATTAAAAAGGAAACCGTTTTTCTTTACTACCGAGTAAATAGGAATGTCAAGAAATCTTTTGGTATTTTACTGTAAATAACTGGCAGTTCTTCTGACTTTGTGTCCTGGGTATTGTGTGTGTGTGTGTTGTGTGCAACGCAGAGCATTATGCAAAGATCTGATTATTCGGTCATACTTGAGGCATTTGCAGTCCTGACGCTGTGCTGATCCTCTCTGAGCTTCGGTGGGCTCCACACAAGCGTAGCAATCTGACCTCAAAGTCAGGTCTTTGAAGTGTTTTTGAGGGGCCTTAGAATTTGCTGCTCTGTCTGAGGTCGAGGCTTTCAGTGTAGAATTCACAGTGTGAAGTGCTTAAAAAAAACAAAATAGGAAACTTTTAAAAGGAAATACTGCATTCAAGTTCGCTCCTGGACTAAGCCGTCCTTCTGAGCGTGGACAAACGCCGAACTCTCTGTGTGTGAGGAAATGGTGCCTCCTTTCTGTAGAGCAGACATTTGTATGTGACGTGAGCTCTCTTTCCGCCTGAGTCTGTGCGGACTGGAACCCACTTCTAAAGGAAGTGCCTGACCATTAACACCTCCTTCTCCCCTCTGAAAGCTGTCTAACCATGTACAGGGTAAGACAAGATTTGGCGGGTGACAAAGACATGGGTGAGAACTCCTTCAGGCTGAGGAGGCTCTACAGCTGAAACCTCCTGCTGCTCAGACGGGCACTCTGGCCGCTGGCGAGAGCAGCTGGGACAGCTGAACGCGAGAGTGCTCATGCCTTGTCAACAAACTGGTTGAAGTGAAGATTAATAGATGGAGGTCATTAACATTTATTCTCCGGTTCTGAATTGTGTGGTATGTTGTTTGCTTTGCTTTCATAATGAAGCATGATTATAGCTGGTAGATATATACAGCATTTTATTTTTAACCATTTAAGGTCAAAACAAAACTTAGTTTAAAAATAACAAAACACATTCCAAGTCATCCTAAAATGCAAAAGAAACGCAAAGATATCTTTTAGGATCCGTGTGAATACAGTGGTTTGCTTATGAATTTGTGCCACAGAACCTGGGTCTGAGGTAAATCAGTCTTGACTAGACTTAGTGCAGTGTCCAATTTGATAGAGATCATCAATTTTGTGCCTAATACGGTGTTTAACCTTTTAGCCCTTACATTCAGAATCTCTCCCTTTGACTCATGCATAAAATGAAAATCAAACCAGGATAGTTTATTTTTACTAACATTATTAGTTTTCATTTTTTATGTAGGACAAGTTGAAATGAAATAGTATTTGCTCATATAGCTGTAAATTCGACTGTATTTCTCAGTCTTGTTTTATTTTTGCTTGAACACATTATAATTGAAGATGCTGCCTTGACTGCTCCTTAGATTGGATGTCCTCTTCATTGACAGAACTGGTATGACAAATGTAGTCATGACAAAAGACGGGGATTTTGGCACGCACTGTCCACCTGCGTTGTGATCGGGAAGGACGGCCGGAGTTGCAACGTTTGTCAGGCAGAGCCAGGTCAAAGAGTCTAAGCCCATTTGAACTCTGACTCTCAAAGGATGAAGATAAAATAACGGCAGTTCCTTATCAGTAAAGGCATCTCATGGCTCCGCTGCCCTCACTGCCGCAGCTGACCCGTAAGAGGAACATATTCACAGGGTACAAAAATTCAGATCTCAGCTTAGGTACAGCATACGAGGTCCGCAGTGCAGCACAGTGTCATGTTATGGGTCAGAAGTGAGGGACGTGCTTTGTGTTGTGTGTCTTACTGGGTAATATGATGTGGGAGGGATGGGGGGAGAGGTTAAAAAGGAGAAGCTATGGGGAATAAGAGACTGTGCTACTCTGCAAAACTTAGGAGCAATGTGATAAGCATCATGGCTGTCATGGATAACTGTCTATAGCTGTAGTCTTAGTACCCAGCAGCGACCCTGGAATGCAGCAGGCTTCAGCACTGGGAACCAATTGCCTCGGCTGACTCTGAAATGTGGATATCTGCCACTCTGCTGGAACTGTTCATTTAGCTGGCAATTAGTAGCAACAAGATTCCCCAAAATACTGGAAAATCTTCTGAAATTCGCAGGTACTGCAATTTTTTGGTTTCTTTTCCACAAATAATTATGATCCCAATCCTACAAATTGTTCCCTTCTGAACAGCTAAATTTCTGAATTAATTGAAGCAATTGTAGCTTTGGCCTGGATGAAATCCTACTCTGCTTGTTATCAGGGGAACAGCTTTGCCTTTCTGGTAATAAAGAAGCCTACGAAATACCTATCAAAATCAGTTGATGGTAACTTAATTTAACATACTTTAAGTGTTATGCCTGCATGACAGTTATATTTAATAGTTCCATTATTCACCATGCAATAGTTCAGGCACAATTGTCCAACAGTACGGGTCCGTATCTAGTAACATTTGGAGAATGACAGGAAAATGAGATCTTTTTAGCAATAGTTTATCACTCCACTAGCGTGTTTGTAAAATGTGTTTTTCCTCCCCTCAGAATTAACATGAAATGTTCTTCTGTGGTTCAAAGAAAATTTTCATGCAAGTGTAAGCATGAAATCTAGAAACTGTTTGAACTCGAGAGTAGATCAGTGGACATAATTTCTGAAATGGCTGCTCTGCAACTACAGATGAAAAGACTAATGGCCTGTGGGGCATTATTTAAAAAGCTGGTCCCTTGGCTATTATTCATAAATGATTTCACAATGGAATCACTAATTTTCAATATTGAGGGCTTTCTACTAAAAATTAAGCAAGGCTATCACTTTGATACTAGACTTGCAGTACAAAATGAAGACAGTAGAGCAAAAAGTTTTAATCTTCCAGAAAATTACCATAGTTTTTGTTTATTTTTTAATAATGAGGAAAAGGAATTTATTTGATTTTTTTAACTTATTGCTATCCAGTTTTTTAGGTATCACTTTATCAGACTGATAAAAATTTGACTTACTTATTCCTTTGTATTTTCTTCTTGAATATTGCATTATAGAGGAAGGGAAAAATAGTCCAAACTCCTAGTCTGAGATTTAGGGAAATCACTCCCCGACTCTTCCACGTGTTTCTGACTGTGCTCAGAAAAATGTGTTAGTTTTTCACGTACGTAGAAAGAATTTAAATATTCTTACCAGTGCTTTGCTTAACTTTTCAAAGAGACGATCCAGTTAGCAGAGCATTTTTGTTTTCTTTAAAAAAGCAAACAAAATCAGGACTTACAGTATAAGCAATATACTTGTCCATGAATTGCATAGGAGTTATAGGAGATGATTTTACTAATGCAAAGACAAACAGAGCATTTGGGACAATGAAATAGAAGCAGGCTCTGTAGAAATGTGCTTAGAAATAAAAGAGCCGATTATTTTCAAGGTAATCTTCTGGGCCTAGTCTTAAGCACTAAGTAATTACCTTTATTTTACCTCAGAAATCTGTTGCTGTTCTTCATAACCACGGCCCAAATTCTGTCGCTAGTTCTACATATCAATTATGTGAAAGAAAGCCTCAGTGTGGGCAAAATAACAGGTTGAAGCCCGGAAGCCTCTTCCTTCCACCTGTCCTACGATCACTTTAAGGTTATGTTAAAATCAAAGCTAATAAGCATATAATATATCAGCATAAATATATCCAATCTTATAAGGAATAGCACTGCGCTGTATTGAGACTATTTGACAACACAGGTCATTCCATATCATTAGGGGGCTTTCCTCCGGAATGACACAATTGATTTTAACTTTTTTGCTACTGTTTCTGTATTGAAAAGTCAGATCTCGGTATTTTATACAATTACAGTTCAGATGTGTATTATTTGGCATTGAATCTCTGCTAGCCAGTATTTGGTAGAACTCATGATTTGAATGTGCCTCCTAATATTTGGCTTTTTCCTTAAAGTCCTGGCTTCCGGAGTCATGTGATTACATCAGACACTTCAAGAGAAAAAAAAAATCTAGATCTCATGGTTCTAGAGAAAAAACTTAAAAATCTGATCTGAATTCACCCTAGGGCTCAAATACCAAAGGCAAATACAGAGCACAATGTATTAAGTTCATAATTGTAAAGGTTTTCCTGCCTGGGGGAAGGAAGAGTGACTTATTAATAACTCTAGTCAGTTCTAGGTGCCTCTACGTTGTGTTTACAAATTAGGTGTCACATAACTCAGTCATAAAACTGCATGAGCTTCAGTTCAGGGACTGTTATTTTTTTGCATGACCTGCAACTGTGTAACCGGCCCCTGACGCTTATTGGAGCTTTGCATTTATAAAAGAAAGAACGGGGTCTAAAATGCAAATGCTTTATTCAGTGACGCTTTAAAGTAGTAACACAAACTTTTTACAAAGGGTACAGAGAGTACTTTTCTAAGCTTTGCGTACAGATTAAAACCCTACTGCGTTGTGTGAAAAAGCCTTACAAACATGATGAACCTGGAACAGAGTGAAAGCTATGTACGTGCAAGCGGAAAGTATTTATATGCTGTTTGGAAACAGTTTTAAACTGGGGGAGCGGGGCGGGGGAGGCTCTTTTGTCAGTGTAGCCAAACCCCATTTCCTGTGGGGAGTAAGCTGTACCAGTGAAACCCCCTTTCGCTGGTGTAACTGTGTCGGTGCTACAGGCTCGGCCAGCGCGGCTCACCTGCTTTTCTCCTAGTCCTGCCCCACAGGTTAAACCTTCCTAGCCGGGACCAGCCCCTGGGACCGCGCGCAAACGTCGTACCAACGGTGGTGGGAGAAAGCTCCTCGCGCCGTTTCATCTGCCGCTTTGCGCGGACAGGAGACCCATACAGGCCGTTCCTCCTCTAGCCCCTTTACTCATGCCAGAGCCCTTAGTCATACAGGATTATTGGTTAAAACCATCACCCCATAGCTGTGTGAGCGCTAGCTAATTTTTTTGAATGAAGGTGGAGAGCGCAGGCCGAGGGGCCCGGCTGTGGCTCGGGGGGGTAGGCCCAGGCCCAGGCCCGGGGCCTGGCTGCGGCCAAGGCTGAGGCCAAGGCGGAGGGAGTGGGCGATGCCCGCCGCGGGCTGCGTGGCCGCTGCCAGGAGCGGGCAGACCTGCCTGGCAGGGCCGTGCCGGGACACGCAGAGCCCGAGGAAGGAGGCTTCGCCAGCCGTCCCCGCGTGTAATTACGGGGCAACACTGGCACACACAGCGCCCTTGAGCGCCGGGCGCCCTTGCTGCTGAGGCCTCAGCGAGCGTGCCTCCCTGCGCGGAGGCGGGCGGCGCGGCGCGGCGCGGCGCGGCCCGGCCCGGCCCTCCTCGCGGGTTGACAGCCGCGGGCGGCGGGAGCATCGCTGGCAGGGCACCGGGGGGGAGCGGGGCTCGAACCCGCGGCCACGGACGACGGCAGGGGCGGGAAGGTAGGCGCGCCCGACCCCCGCGCGGGGCATTGTGGGCCCCGGAGTAATTTATGCAGGACCGCAGAGGGCGCCGGGAGAAGCGGGAGGCGGCGGCGGCGCGGGGGCTGGCGGCGGCGGCCGGGGCTGGCGCGGCCGGCGGCGGGTCGGGCTCGGGGTCCGGCTGGCGGCCGTGAAGGGGCGCTCGGAGCGCGCGGGGCCTGCGCCGCCCCCTGAGGCCGCAGCGGCACCGGCGGACGCAGGCCGCCGCCGCGGAGCAGCGGCACCAGCCGGTCTCGGCCAGCCCTTCGCCGGCCGCCGCGGCCGCGGAGGTGGCGGCGGGCGGAGCCGGGCCCGGCTCGCGGCGACGCGCGCGGCCCCGCCGCTCCCTAGCGAGGGCCCCGCTGGGCGCGGGGCCTCCGCGGCCGCGCTCGCCGCTGCGGCGGCCCGAGCCGGCCCTGCGCGGGCTGCCGCGGAGCG
Organism: Struthio camelus; assembly: GCF_040807025.1. NCBI lineage: Eukaryota > Metazoa > Chordata > Aves > Struthioniformes > Struthionidae > Struthio > Struthio camelus. Next base: position 32,992,032 of record NC_090946.1, read on the forward strand.
GGGCTGCGCCGCCGCGCAGGGAGGCCCGGCGCGGCGCGGCGCTCCCGCGGGAGCAGGGAGCCCTGTCTCGCCGTCTCGGTGCATCTTTGTTTGCCGGGGCCTCCGCAGGGCAGAGAGGCGTCGAGAGCCGGCCTTGAGCTGCCGGTTTTGCCCGTGGCTCCTGGGCCCTGCCGCCTCCTGCGCCGCCTGCCTCCGTTTCCCGGCTGGTTTCTTTCATCCCTCTCGGCTGGATATCGAAATTCCGCAGCATCGTCGGTGGGACTGGCCGGGGCCAGAGTGCGCCTGTAAAGCGGCTGGAGGAGTAATGCAGGCGAAGCTGCGAGTCTCCCTTCTGCTCGCCTTTCAAACCGGTATCAGCTCCTCGCTTTTGGGATTATAAATGTTTGAGCTAAGGCCCAGGAAACTGAAAGGAGAGCCTCCTGTTGGAATTAATAGAGGAGGAAAAAAAGGAGGCTTTTCCAAATCCTTTGCAAGAAAACTCAAGTCGTTGTTCCGTCCTGTCCTTTTTCTGTTCAATAAAGTGACTGTGACCTGAGTGGAATTTCAGAGCAATGAACTATTGAAGCTTGTTGCACCAGCGGCATAGAGTATTTTTTTTTCTCTGCACGTGATTCCAGCTGTTGCAGGAACTATGGGCCAGTAATAGAGAGATGGGAAGCTGAAAAGGTTTATTTTCACGTTCTCTGTTCTGGGGACTTGAGTAGTTAGCTGAAGTTGCTGCTGCTTTTTACTGGATCAGCTCTTTGCCCCGCAGGTTTATTCATTTTCGTGTGTATGGAGTATTTCAATTACATAGACGTTGGGCTAGAGCTGAATGGATAGTTTGCAATCTGAAAAGTTTTGGGGGATAACAGAAGACTAAAAACAGAAAAACTGGTACTGCAGGAAACTTGACGCCTGTTTTCCAAGCCTTTTTATTTCATTGAACAAGGTAAATAACGTAGTGGTGTCGAAAATACAGGCCTTTTGGTAATCATGCATAAAAATGTTGCAGCATTTCAGACTTTTTGAAGTTTTTCAAGAGATTCAGAGGTGTAGTCCCACGGTAATGCTCTGAATAAGTTTAATTGTTCTTTAAAATGTGCAGATATCAATGTGAACTTAAAGGCTGAGAACAAACGTTATGGTACCTGGGAGGATGTGAGAGAACTTTTTTCTTATCTGTTTTAGGGTCTCGTAGGTTTGTGTTGTTGAGAGAGGCTGTCTGGAGACCTTCAGAGGTCTTCAGGACCTTCAGAAGGTTCAGTGAGAATGTGCAGTAATCACATGTGTGATTTTTTTTCCTATGCTTTTTAAAAAGTTTCTGTCTCCTGTGGTGATCTGCTTGGGGTCTTTAAAGCATCCATCCAGTTTAACAGTAGTAATGTAATTAAATTTGTACTGTTAACTGTGTTCATACTGTGACTTCAATTATTTTCACTTACATTTACTGTTGTTATCAACAGTGACAGCTGGTACCACTTAATAACGACATCTTACTTTCTCTTATTATTTTATTACTGTTGAGGGCTTTTATCTTCTTTTACATGTTTCTCTCTTGAATTGGAGAATCTGGATTTACTGTTAATTTACATGCATCAAATTTACCATAGAGGTTCTGCTCCTAGCATAAGCTCAAAGTAGTTGTTTAGAATACCTTCTTTGTGTATGGTAGGAGTTGGAGAAGACAGATAATGATTCTCAAAATATGCAATATAATCAGTAACAAGTTTAAGTATATAATTTTTGTGTCTTGCTGCTTGCTTTATCTTTCTTTTTCAAAGACCTCAGCAACAGTTTCCTCTTAACAAAAATATAAATCTGTTAAAATGAGATCATAGTTTGAAATGTAGCTGTAGAAATCTGATTTTGCAAGAAGTCACAAGATTCTCATTATAAAGTGATTAAATTGGTTGTATACCTTTTCTCCTGCAGTCTTAATGAAACAGTGGCAAGCACAAAGGTGTTGGCAACCTTTGCTGATGCTATCATTGGGAAAGCTAAATTGGTGTTATGGGTAGTATCCCAAGTTCCTTTGCTTATCATGTTTAGATTTGTTTGACTGAGACTTATGGTTTTTATTTCTCTTGTTTTATTTCAAGATGATGTGTGAGGTGATGCCAACCATCAGTGAGGCAGAGATTCCCTCTGGGGGAAATGGAGGCCATGGTTCAGGTTCCCCGTTACAGTCAGATGCTGATTCCCATTTTGAGCAGTTAATGGTGTCCATGTTGGAAGAAAGGGATCGCCTTCTGGAAACGCTAAGAGAAACTCAGGAGACGCTAGCGTTGACCCAGGGCAAGCTACATGAAGTTGGTCATGAGAGAGATTCCTTGCAGAGACAGCTCAATACTGCACTTCCACAGGTATGGACATTTTCAAAGGAGGGTATCTGGTGATAATTTTTTTCTGTGTCATTTTGTTTTTGTTTTTTTCTTTATTCAATTTACTTAAAAGTCAGGTTATGTCAGGGGAAGATCAATCTAGCCTAGTATTTTCCTGAAGGTATTTGTTGTTGCTTACTTTGAGACATGCAAAAGTAGAGACCAACCAAAGACCAGCCCTTTCCCTCCTGTATGCTTTCCTGGTTTTTGGTGTTTCTTTGGCTTAGGGGCAGCTTGAACGTTAAGGTGTATCTACATCCTTTTGTGTAATAGAACTTGTTGGACTTTCTTCTACCACTCTCGTAATTTTTTTTTTAAATGCAGTTTCTATCTGCCTTATTCATTCATATGCTCAAGGATTACATATAAGCTGTTGGAGAGAAAGCAAACCATTCTGATACTGTTATGGACTTAGATTCAAAAACTGGGAAGTTTAAGACTGCTACCTTGTGAATACGTGCTGTGTTGCCGTGGCAGTACAGAAATCTGAGCGTTTTGGTTACCTCGCTTAGTGCCTTTTAGGAGTATGGATTTGTGTTTGATAGGAGTTACTAATGATTAGCTTCTGGAGGAGCTTTCTACCAGGAAGGCAGTAAACTAACATACAGCCTGTGCTACTAAAAGTATTATATAGGACAGTAGTGTGTAGTTAGGAAAAATAGTTCATATCTACAGAACTTGTCTGTTTTTATCCATTCTAGTTAAAAAGAATACAACTGAACCTTTTTAACCTTGAAAAATTTCAAAAAGCTGCAAGAACCCATCTGATGATAGTCAAAGCAGGGACTGCTTTCAGTCTTCAAATGACTGATGATAACCTTATACTTCCTAGCATATTTGGTTATGATTCCAAGTATGTCATGATAGTGATGTACACACATGTTATTCCAAGAATACATATTATTTTCCAAATGTTTACATATCCTTAAATATTGTAGTTACTGTTTATACTCTTTAAAACAGTAGTCTTAAACCTTCTTATTTCCACTACTTTCATCCTAGCGTAGTCACTGTATGACTCCTAGTATGGTAAGCTGTCCTGGAAATAACTCAGGAATAGGAAATAAAAAGTAATACATGTTCATATAGTTGTATTACTACGGTATGGTAGAAATCAGAAAGGAAAAGTTTCCAGCCTTTGCTGCTTCCTGTGTTAAATCATGTGCTTCAGGCAAAAATCATTATTTGTTTTTCCTTTGTTTTTTATTGTAATAGTTGTGGCTTCTCGTTAGCCACTATTTTAGATCTGCTGCATTAATGTATGCTATTAACCAGTTGTATGGTCTACAGACTGTTACACTTGAATTTGTGACTGAGTAGAATCACCAAGGCTCTAAACTGTACCGTTCCTCTTTTTTCCCTTTTCAATTCTCAGATTTCTTTCCTAAATCTATAAGCTACTAATATGTAAGCATTTCTTTCAAAGATAAAAGATTAATGCAGTTGAATTCCAAATTTCAAGAATGTCATAAATGTCTCACGTCAAGTCTGTAGGAAGCAGCGTCTCATAGTTGAGAGAAATTTTACTGGAACTTTAGATAAATATACAGCAAAGAATGGATTTTTATAGATTGCTGCTGAAAAAATTTATCTTGTTTTTATCCTCAGTGGTGCTTAAGTTTAAACAATTACAGCAAGTGACGATGATGCCTTCAAGTTACGTTCCTGAAATATTTTATTGTTGCTACAAATCAGAAATAATATCTTATGTATTTGACAACTTTTGTTGTTGCTACAGTAAACAGTCAGTTACTTTGTGTATATATAGACTTCTGACAAATGATGAAACAGAATGCTTTTTAAAAATTCTAATAAATATTCCCTGCGGAAACTTTGTGGTGACTATAACATTTGAAACTATTTAAACTTTTGTATTAATTACTGCAAACTGAGCATTCTTTTGAACTAGTGCCTCAAATGACCCATTCTTTAGCTGTGGATTTCAAGTAGGGGTGGAAGCAGGATAAGTTTAAATTTACTGACAACTGTACTACTTTTTTTTTTTTCTCCCCTCCCCCTGGGGAAAAAAGGCTTTTCCTCACCAAGTATTTTGTTTTCCTCACCAAGTTTTATTTTTTATTGTTTGATTCTTTTTTTTTTGTAGTAATTGCTTACTAGTTAGTAGAAAATCAGTAGTAGTTGATCAATTTGAATAGTTGCACAAATACTAGTATAATTGCATGAATTACTAAGTTACTCTCTAAGCAGTGTATTGTTTCTCCTTTAGCTTGGCTTGTAGCTTGTAACAAGCCTTTGTAGTTCTTTTGGAGTATTTTATCTTAGAGTATTGCGTAGAACTGTTTGCATGTGTGCTTTATCTTTTATATATTTAGTTTAATCAGCTAGTAGACTGTTCTGATGATTGATGGAAACTCCTCTTGTATAAAAGAAGGCATGCAAATTGATTGCTTCTGTGGCAAAAGTACTTCTCTAGTATTAAGAGACTGAGTCTCTAATAGAATCCCTGTATTTAATTCCTTACTTTCACTGGATTTCTGTGTATAAGAAAGAGGCTCGCATTTGTGCATATGTAGTTTCCAAATGACAAATCAGTACTTGTCTGTTTGCACATCTTGTAAGTTATAAAAGTAAATGTAGCTTATTCTGCCGCAGTGATGCTCATTCTCTGAAGTGTTAGAGAAGCAGGCTTTTTCTAGCATACTTGTATTGTTGTGATCAGTTTGTAATTAAAGGGCAACCTGTTCTGGCTCATACAAAACTGAAACAGCTATTTAAAGTAGGAAGACTTGTTGTGGTTCTCTAGTTTACAAAAAAAAAAAAAAAAAAAAGCATGATGATCCTATATAGATGGGCTTATCTGTAACATTTGATATTGAGTAAATTGATAGGTTTCCCCATATGAACAGCTGAAAACAAACTAGATCGATGCTATCTTGATGAAATAACTAGGTTCTGTTTAATTTGGCAATGTTTTTTATTTTCTGGGAGTTGACTTCTCTACGGATTGCCCTAGTCAAAGTGTACTCTGACTTTGGAAGATGAACTTGGTGAAACAAACTACTATGCAAGAATTTAAAAGTAAGCTTATTCGTCACAGAATTCTCCACAGAAGTATTTAAAATTAACTTTTTACTCTGCGAATTTAGAGAACTTGTCTTTTTAATGTAAATGTATTTAGTTATGATTGAAATTATGGTCAGATGAATGGTTGGTCTCTTATTTTTCATGCTCTTTACATGCTTTCTGGAGTATATTGTATAAAACTAAGATTAGTGTACTTTGAACTTATAAATTACTCTGTGAAACATGTGTGGCACTCCTGTATTTAAAGTAGAATTTTGAACTTAAGATTGGTGAGTTCCTGGTTTTGTTAGTTACTGCTTGTGCATATTGACATGGTTTATAATCAGCATGACTACTAGTTTTTGCAGTTGAGGCCTTACACACTAAGGGTCAATTTTGCTAGTAGAATTCAGTGCAGATTTCTGTAAATGATAACATACTTTGTACAGAGAAAACTAGAGCTTAATATACACAGACACAGGTGTCTAGTACAGATAAGAGCACTGTTGATGAATTCACAGCCACTTCTATCTGGAAGAAGGTTGTAGTATTTGTATTACAGAATTTTACAAGCTGATGAATGAATATTATGCTTTTGTAATGTAGCAACACGCTTAAGACCATCTTTAATCTTAAACTTATCAGACTTCTTATTTCTATGCAAGATAAGTAAAATTAAAGTAAGTGGGTTTCAGAATTTCTTTATTCAAACTGTTTGTATATAGGATCAGGAAGAATTTTCAGTTAGAAACTGTGTGTGAGTGATTATTGAGCTTCTCCTGTAATATGGAGTTAAACATAGAGAAAAGCTGCTTATGATTTTGGTTTGGCTTCAAATTTATTAAGGTGCTCAAAGTATCTTAATTTAAAGTGAGTCCCCTGAAGGCCATCTTTAGCTGCATTCTGTCTATAGTGAATATTCTATCACTACTAAACACTTCAGTTACAAATACTGTGTGTCTATTTATGCTTGTGTTCAATTAAACTCAGGTATGTCTCTATATAAACATCTTTAAACAATATCCCAACTAAAATTTTTGTGATTGTTAAATATTATTTGACTCTTAATGTTAGTAAATTACTGGAGATATATATATATATGTATGTGTATATATATATACACACACACACACAATATACTAAAAATCTACACTAGTTTGAGTCAGATGCAGATGTGAGTTAGTGTTTGGAATACCTCACTGACTGTCTCAGAAAGTCTTAGTTTCCCTAACTCTTCCTTCTTTCCAAGGCATCGAAAGAGACAATTCGTGTCTAAAACCTTCAGAATATGGAGTTAACTGTTCTGTGATCTGCCAAACAATTTTATCTTCTATAGGAGTATATTCAGGACTAAGTCTCTAGCATTTAGTCTGACTTATCATTTTCTCACTGAAGTACCTGTGTGTGTGAATCTATTTGCTTTTTTTATTGAGACATCACACCCCTATCCAACAGTAATCTGTTTGCCCACTGTTAGCATCCAGTTGTTCATACTCTGCTTCTAATTTAGATTATCTTGATTATAAATAGATGTTCTAGCTAGACTAAATTTAAAATTAGTTTTACATTTTCTTGTATTTGAGGGTGAATCTTAGTGGTGTTTTGATGGTCCATCAGTACCTTTAATACAAAGGTTTTATGAAGTCTGAAAGTACAGTTATTATTTTCCTTAGTTTATTTATAGGGAGGACATTTTGGTTACTACATAGAAATGATTTTTATTTGTTTTTAGCGGTGATTTATAGATTTAGCCCTGAAAGGTAAGCCTCTGTTACTATGTGCAGGTGTTTGATATTGGGTTTGTTACATTTTGCATGTTACAGTCCTGTGCTAGTGAGTGGCAGTCTAATGTAACATGCTGTACATAAGCTTCGGTGAAAAGAGCTTTAATCAAAACAAGCAATTCTTAAATTAAGCTAATAACTTTAGAACCAGCTGAATTTCACATGTATGCTCATCTGTGCTAGCTTACCTGCAGCCACTTGTTTAAAAAAGTGGCATTTGTCTTGGTATTCTGAAGATAGAGAATTCTTCATGTGTCAGTGCTGCTGTTTCTCCTCTCTTCCTTTTTAAGATTATGCTAGAAAATTACTTTTAAGGTACTTGCCAGCAAGACTTAAGAGCTTCAGCATGGCTATGCAGCTGTAACTGCAATCTGAATTTTTTTTTTTTTTAAACAAGCCCTTGGATTCTCTTAATTTGTTTATGATCAATACAAATTAAAAATACAACGTTTTTCTTTTCAGGTTCTTAATGTCTTAATATCCTTTGACCTATGACTTTGGATTCTCCTTTCTGCTATTTATTTAGGAGAAAGAGATGTTAATTTTAATCATACTATAGGATTTGATTTTAGAAATGTAAGTATTCATCTGTCTGTGGTGTATTACTGTGCTTGTAAGATAATTAACAGTCTTTTGAAACTTGGCAGTCAGGTGCTTTTAGAATAGGGAAACAACCTATTAATAGGTTAAAAAACACAAACTCTTTATGTGATTTTTATTGAGTTGTACTGGGAACACATTCACCTAATGTGATGTGATAACGCTGCATTTAAAACCCCAAAATGCTATCCAGAGAGGAGCATAGAAACTTAAGTGAAAAGTTATAAGGACAAAAAACATACCTTGGTTGTTTGGCAATTAATGTAGAAATGTGAATGTTAGTCTGATGTCAGGATATTTGCTATGTGTAGATCACTTATGGTTAACGGTATTGATTGGAGAACTTGTATCTTTGGAGAGAACCTGTGTATTAGTAATTCTAGTTTTTGCAGGAACTTAACGCTGCATCCCAGTACTCAATTAATATACTTCACATTTTAACATAATTTTGCATTTTTAATTTTCCTTCTTTAAAGAACAGGGGTCTTCATGTAAGCTGCTTTTAGTGTTTAAGGCAGCTTAGGTCACTTTAAGTCTTTAAGGGTGACTGTGTGCTGACATATTAGAAAAAACTTTCTGTAATCACTTGTGCATACGGATCTCAATCTACAAATACTGAGAAGGGATAAATTCACGCTGAGCTTGTCAGGTAATCTGAGCGTTTATAAATTTAGTTTTCCAAGTATATTTTTTTTGCAAGCTTGGTTGTGGACTCCCCAAATGTAGAGTGGGAAATGTGTGGCAATTCTTGCCAGGAAAAAGGTTTTCACATTCTCCAGGCTGAAGAAAGAATTATTATTTTGCTGTAACATGCAGTGAGTTTGTTAGTAATTCAACTTGAATTTTTCATGTAAGAAAAGCATGCAAATATTGTTTCTGCAGTTTATAAACTCAAGATATTGTGTAGTACACTAAATATATATCTGTAGGTCACTTGGGATAATCCTCCTAGTTAGCGCATTTAAAACTGGAGGAACGTTGTGGTTACGATACTTGCATTAAAGGCATTGCTCGGTTCAGTTCTTCTGATGTGTTGATCCTCTATAAATTTACGTGAATTGTTAATTACGTTGTCTTTTGTCAATGACTCTAATCCATTTCGGACTTCATCTTGTTCCATGTTGTTCCTGCTTGAGCAGGGGGGTTGGACTAGACAATCTCCAGAGGTCTTTTCCAACCTCAACTATTCTGTGTTTCATAAACTATACTGAAAATCCCCTCTTCCCCTGCTTCCGATTGGCTATGGTGACAAGGCTCTGCAGCCTGTTCCTTCAGCAGCTAGAGTATCACGTTTTAAAGGGAAGCTTTGTTGCTTAATCTTCTCTTCTGCTGTTCCACGTTGGCTAGCCTCAAGCTTTGCTTGTATGTTTATGCAGATACGTGTCAGGATATATTTTTTGACAATGGTAGTGAAAATCTTAATTGGAATATAATTTGGGTTGCATTTGGAAAATACTACGTCTTTTTTGATGGGTACAAATAAGTAAGGGCAGTCAGCGTATCCTTTCCAGTACTACTACTGTTTTATGGTTATATTTTCAGAACTGTAAATGCTTAGAAATAATATTTTGTTATGAACTTTTATGAAGCGCTCCAAGATTCTTTGATGAAAAGGTCCTTATACTATCAGTGTAAGGCATGATCAAATATGTTCAGGCCAGATTTTTAGATGAAGGCCATCTCTGATGTAGAAAAGAAAAAGCAGATATATATTTTTCTAGTTTTGTAAAGAAAAGGAGAAAAAAGAATCTCTGTTGGGAGAGGAAGCAAATGTTTTGTTTGTTGCAGTAGTGGAATGGGCAGCCTTTTGTTTTTATTTATTTACTCTGTAGAACAGTAGTCTGTATTTAGATGCTCTGAGCAATGCTGTGTTATGCCTTTCCCCTACTGCTAGTTTGTGACAGAGTTTGGTATCTAATTGCCTAGAAATATTCTGAAGCATAGTGTTTGCTTTTTTCAATCCCTCCCCCAGCCCACCACCATATATAAATACATACTGAATTGGATTCTTCTGATCAGTTTAAACTTTGTATGGGGAACATGGCAATTTAAAACAATTTACCTCTTATAAAGAATTGCAGGGTAGAATATCTGATAAAGGTGAGTAAGGAATGTAGACCAGGGTTAACACACTCCTTACTCTAGGAAAAACGGTGTTTTTTCTTGCCCCAAACTTACATAACAGCATGCAGTGTGAGGATGGAATTACATGAGCTTAGGTAGCTGAATCATTTCCATAGTTTGTTTAAAAAGATAGATAAAAATGAAGATATGTGGTTTAAACAGAAAATTTATCTCGACTTTGTGTGCAAAGATAAGACTGACTGTAGTGGAAAGATTTAACCATGAAGGTTCATGTAAAGAAAATACCTTACTGAAGTTTAATAATCATTGTCGTCTTAACATTGTCAATTTCCTGTAAGGAGAAATGATATTTATTTTATCTTTCTTGAAAAATAATTTTGATTACCCAAATCCTTAGTATAAAAGAGCAAAAAACTTTTTAAATGTGGGGCAGGTTCCCCCACTGAAGAGGATCATAAATTTCCATTATTTTGATGGTACTGAATCACAAAATCAGAATGTTTGGGACTGGAAGGGGCCTCTGGAGATCATCCAACCCTCTGCTCAAAGCAGGAACAGCTAGAACTGGTTTTTCAGGATGCATTCAGTTGGATTTTGAATATCTCCATGGATGGAGACTTCATAATCTCTCTGGGCAACCCTCTTCCAGTGCTCTGTTACCCTCTGCTACCCCAGTGAAGAAGTGTTTTCTTATGTTCAGATGGAATTTCCTGTATTTGTGCCTGTTGCCTCTTGCCGTGTCACTGGGCACCACTGAGAAGAGTCTGGCCCTGTCTTGTTTACACTATCCCATCAGATGTTTACAAACATTGATAAGTCATTGCCCCCCTCCCTCCTCCCCCCCCCCCCAGCCCCGAGCCTTTACTTCTCCAGGCTAAACAGTCTCTCTCAGCCTCTCCATGTATATCAAAAGCTCCAGTTCCTTCATCATCTTTGTGATCTTTGCTGGACTTGCTTGAGGCTTTGCAAGCCTTTTCTTGTGCTGTGGAGCCCAGCACTGGACCCAGAACTGCAGATGTGGCCTCACCGGGGCTGTGTAGAAGAGAAAGATCATCTCCCTTGACCTGCTGGCAAAGCTCTGCTTAGTGCAGCCCTGGATACCGTTGGCCACCTTTGCTGCAAGGGCACGTTGCTGGCTCTATGGATCCATGGTTATCTCTGTAACAACAATTTTATAAAGCTTTTTTCATTACTATATCTGAATTTTCAAGCATGAGAATGCATAAAACAAGTCACTTTCAGGTAGCTCTCTGATTTTTTCAGTGCAGTTTCTTGTTTTATTGTGTGCTGTGCACAGACTGCTTGATGTACAGCTCTCTTCTCCCTGTAAAGCTATTCTTGAAAAGAATATTGAGGGGAGGAAGGGAATACTGCTGTACACATGTGAAAAACTTATGACTTGATCAATGGCAAGGTTTAGATTGTGGATATGTGGGTTTGAGTTATGGATTCTCAAATGTCTTAAATGAGCTAATTGCCTGTCACAAAAATCACATAGCAAGTGAATTGGCAGTAAAATATCATAGTCAGAACTCTTCTTTCTCTGCATGTCTACCTGTAACTAAGCAATCTGTTAGCTGGAATTGGATATTGAAACGTGGCAGGTTTCATAGGTCTCTCTTAATCTTGCTAAGTAAATAGGGCTGAGATCAGGTATGCTGGACCTAAATTTTGTTATTAGCTGTGATTTTTTGCTGTAGTGTGCATGTGAATAAGATTTATGGACTTACAGCTCCCGGTGGGAACCTGAATTCTGTGTAATGTAATATTCTATTTTGTCTTATTTACAGTCCTAACTGACATCTCACAACTGAATCTCTTATTTCTGCTAGGATTTAAAACATGGGCTACCTCTGATGTTTTGATTAGGAAACCTTTGACCTAAATTAAAGGTGGTTTAAATATGATTTGGATATGTGAAGAGTTAAGTGTAGTACTGGAAGTTCTTCAGATCTTTTAAACTTTACAGGTGCAATGGATGATTCTGCTCCTGAGAGACTGTGGGTAGAGCAGCAGGGCACGCCTAGAGCGTGCTCTTTCAGGCCTTGCGTACAGGGGTGAATCAGACTAGGGTTTTTGTATGCTTCTGCATGTCTTTGGGAAACTTCTTAATTCTGAATCACTCCTCAAGAGCTCCAGATTGCTGTGTTACTTTTGGTAAATGACTAAACTTTTGCTTAGATTATTTAAGGGATGCCTTCGGATACTACTGTGAATCTTTTATTCTACAATAATGAATTTTTTCCTATAGTATTGTCCCATTTTTTAGTTTATGGGGAAAAGGCTCTGAAGTTCACAACATTCTTTGTTAGCTCTGTTTGTGTAGAATAACAGTAGGTTAGATGCAGGTGCAGCTAGTCACTTCTTTCTACTTTAGACCGTGCAGCTCGAGTTTTCTGAATGTTTTAAGGTGTGGTTCAACAATACTATCATCTTCTCAAAGCAAAGGCTCAGATTTTAGAAGTATGGAACTACTTTGCCAATTGTCAAGTGAGATTCAAAAAAATTTAGGATTTTAACTTTCAGTGCTTTTCCACACAGAAAAGGGGCTGTCTTTTTCCCCTCTTCATCTCGTTTATGTTGATACTGACATTGGTGTAACTCTAATCCCCTGCTGGAACTGTAGTCTTTGGAAACTTTCTGTTCACTTTGTGAAAACCATAGACCTTTATCAACATTTCAAATTTGCACTGGGGATTTTTTTTATACATATATATATATATATATATATATTTTTTTTTTTTTTTTAAGAACAGGAGTCATACAATGAAACTGGTGGTGCTTGAGTTGATAAATATGGAAAAGATGAAGATACTTAAGATTGTATAGTGGTCTCCTGTATTTTGTGTAATGGTTACGATTAAGACTTGGGAGGTAGTAGAGAAGAAACAGGGCAAGTGTACTTTTTCTCTCAACTGAGTACGAGGCCTCAGGGTTTCCCAGTTGCATCATCTGTCTCTTGTTTGTAGCCCAGTGAGGAATAGGAGCTTCTGCCTCTCCTCAGACAGACCAGGTTCCTCACCAATCCACTTTCAGTTGCAGCATTTGTCACTGGTTACAGTGTATTGACACATTCATTTTTTTCTCCTTTTTTCTTTCTCTGTTGTTTAGCATCATACATATCCCTGGTTTTGCTCTGTGATGTAACATTACCGTGAAGTTTGATAGAACAGTTTGTTATGGGCCTCTTTTGTGGTGCATGCATGCACGCGCATGCACGCACAAAATCATTTAAGAACATTTTTAAAAGTAAAAAACAAAACCCTTGATACTCAAAATCTGTGTTGCAGAGTTAAGGTTTTATGTGTTTAAATGTCAAACTTGTGGTCTGTTATAAGACCTGAAGTTTTGCTTTTTTGGAAAGGGCTTAAAAGTAATGTTTATTTGCAAAAATCAAATAACTTTTCCAATGAGTCAAATTAAACTCAGCCTGGCTATTACAGATTTGGATATATTTTGATTATCCAGTGGATTCATTTAGCATATGAACTGCAATGATAGATAGTACAAAGAAATAGAAAAATAAAATAAGAGCCTGAAAGTTGCATTTCCTGCTGAAGGCACACATCTGTCCTCAGTGAGTATTACTTGCTTAAACAAGTTTGATATTATAAAATCGAACTATTCATCACTTGGCAAAACATATATGCATGTATTTTTTTATATATATATAATATATATCTATTTTATATGTGTATATATAAAAATATATATAAAGAAATAAAATAGAGCACTGAGGAGGAAGTGCATGTTGATGCATGTTTAGCAAAGTTAGCTTGGCCAGCCTTATTAAGATATTCCCAAGCGCTCCCTTTTTACACAGTGTGAAAAATGTACTTTACAACTACTGGCCACAGAACTAAATCTGACAACTAGAGGCCAAGATGAGTGATTAGAATAGGGCAGGGCAGTGCCTCAGCTGCTGCTCACAGTTTCTGCATGCAGAAGTATCTTGTCACTGAAATAATTATACATGATGGATCTTGTCCTGGGTCTGTTTCTGAAAAATAGTGAAGTATTAGTCACGTGATTAATTCTTTAAATGCACTACAACTCATTGTTTAGGGTTAAACAATTTTTAATTCTAAAAGTCATAGCAATTTAATATCAAATGCCAGCTAAGCAGAAATTATGCTAGATATTTTGAGTGGAGTATGTTTGGAGTTCATTTACAGAAAACTTTTTTTTTTTCTTGTCCAAGGAAACTTACAGTTCAGTATTGTTTACAACTTAAAAGTACTTACAGTTTCTGTAGTAGTTGCTCAGCCTCCATGGGGCGGGGGGAATTCCAGCAAAAATGCTGAACTTCTGTTAAATTTGTTGAGCATATCCTGCAGTTATTTTGAAGTTTGGCGTTTCTGAGAGGCATTGTACATTGTGAAATCCCAGACATGGGATCCTAGATCTTGACCAACTTCTATGTGAAGAGGAAAAACTTTAATGAAATCTCTATAGTGTCATATTAAAGATGAGATGGGTTTTGCCCCATATCTTGTCAAACTGGTACTGCAGGATTCTTCTTCTTTAATTAAGTACAACTGTATTCTCTTTTTGCCATAGTGGTTGTGGGTGTGGGTAGGTTTCTTCACTGACATGGACTCCAAAAATGGAGGTGCCTAAAGCTACAACTAAGAAGTTGTACTACAACTTACAGTGTTAGTTACTAATCAAAATAGACTGGACTAGGGATGCAGGAATGTCGTTATTCTTACTGGTTATTCTTACCCTTAGAATTCACTGAACCGGGGTGTAACTGAGAGGCATCCCCCCCTCCCCCCCAAATATTGTAGATTTATTTCTGTGTTAAGGTAAACTATTCTTCTGTTGATACTTGGACTGATATAATATTGAACCGAATTACTCTGTTATTGACCTGCCACATCAGTCATAGCTCTGCAGGAAGTAGTCAATCATGCAGCAAGTTTAAAAGCCTGCTTTTCAATAATTGGAGTGTTTCCAATACATATTTTAACTGATTTTGTACCTTTTTGAAGATGGACAAGCTTGATATGGTTTTGAATGCTTGTGTGCTGTAGCTGCCCTTTCAGGGGACATGTTCATGTACACCCAAGAGCAGTTAAGGTGTACCTCTGCATAATCACAGCAATGATTCTAGCCACACGATGGAAGAAAGCTTTCTGCAACCATTGCCTGTGAGTAGATGCTCAGTTTCCTGCAAGTCTGAAGTGTGCTTTTGTTTTCTGTATGCTTGCTGCTAGGTAGCTGTTGACTTAAAGCTATTGTAATGGTTCTACTTTCAGACTACTTTATTCAGAAGATGCAGAATGTTGCCTCAGTAGAGGCAGCATTTTGAAAGTATTTTAAGAAAGGAAGGGAGGAAAACGGTCTTAGTTTAAGCAGTTTCTAGTTAGTGTTCTCATTTCTTGTTAATCCTTTGTGAATGCTGTTAAGTTGCAGGGTTTCTTTTCCCCTCCCCACTTTCCCTTCCCCTGAAACTATTTGCAGAAAGCCTTTGGAAAAAAAAAAAATTGTTCACTGGATGCATAGGTAATCTTTGTGTGTCTCTAGCTTTAAAAGTAGCTTACAAGTCTTTATTTAAAAAGCTATATGATGAAAATAAGTTGTATCCACTCTCGGTTAACTGAAAGTATATACTATGTGATCTACCATACTTTGAGCGGGTCATTTGTTAGGCTTGGTGAGAAGACTAACAAACTACGTGGAGAAGTGATCGTTTCTTAATCTTTTGATGCCTTCAAGACTACAGGAAGATGCTTAGTAAGCTGCAAGTTACTAGACCTAAAACGCAAGTAACTGGATGGCATTTTTCTGACTTAAGTAAGCAATCTAGGTGATCCCTTTTCTTAATTTCACAGATCCCCAAGAAGATGTATTCCAGAGCGTTCTGCAGTTTGTGTAAAGATTGGATGTTGATTAGTGTGGTGAAAGGAAGACCTAATCTTTTTAGGGGCCAGAAGCTGGATCCAGCCACTGCGTGGGACCCACTACTCTTGCCCTCCCACTCTCTGAATAGAAAATGTCTATCAGAAATGGATCACAATGGGGAAGGGAGAACATGGAGCTGATAGATTTCTACCTCCCTTTTTCTATTACTTCTGTTTCTCTTACAAAGCTGCCAAGTGCAACTCGTCTTCATTTATGCTTTCTTGCACTTCAACATGTAGCATTTCCTGAAAGCTTCCAGCAGTGAAGCCCAGATTTAGTGCTTTGTAGCTCGGGCTCAGTGAATGCTGCACATTAAGCAACTTGCTCAGGATGGTAACTGGAAACCTATTTATTTCCATGGAGACTTGTTCTTATTATGAGGTTTTCCATTTTGTTCTTAGGTGTGTGTTTGGTACCTCCTGACTTTGAATTAGTTTTTTGCTCGTCTCCCCCCCCCCCCCCTCCCCCAACCCCCCAAGCTGTTACCTTCTAAACTTCTTAAAATAAGTTCAGGACTGATGGTACTGAACTACATCACCTGTGCAAAGGATGTGTAATAGCTCTGTAAGAGCCCATCCCGAGCTGTGAGAACGGAAGCTTTTAGAAAATAGTTGCCTTACAAAAAGCCTACAAAAGACAGCCATTTTGTGGCTTACAAATATAATGTAAATAGCTGTTTTAACCCAAAAAACTTTACCATCACAGCAGAAATTGCAAGTTGTTTTTGTTTGTTCTACTTTTTGATATTTCTTTCCAGAATGAAATAGGTGAATACATTTGTGGGTGAGCAAGACCTGGGCACAGAAGTAGTCAAATGTCTCTACATTGGATGGTAATACTATTTGTCTTTGCAGAAACTCCAGATTTGTTGGTGGTATTATCCGAATGGTTAAAAGTTAACGTTTTCATGTGCTGTTGCAGAGGAATCAAGGATTATGGGAACTTCAAAATCTGGAAGTTCTTTTAATGATAGTATTCTTTAAGTCCAGTTATTATCCTTTAAGTCCAATTCTTCTCTCTAAAGAGCTTGTGATTCCTCAAGTGTGAATGTATTGAAAATGGGAAGGGTATTAAATTGCTTAAATTACTGAAACAATTGGCTCTCAACTCTGGCCTGTAGATATATATTAAAACAGTTAAAAGTTGCAAACTCCTTTAGCTGGCTGCAGGGCTCATTTTAGTGCTTTAATGCAGTGTTGCATTTTTTGTTCACAGAAGTATGGCTTTTGAGCCAGAAAAAAAATAAATTTCTGAAAGTTGACCCAAGGCAATATTAAATGTTTTAAAATATCTCAGTGCCACTAGTGACAATGTGAGAATTTTTTTAATAGTAAAGAAATTTGCACCTGTGTTTTGGTAGTGTTCTCTTCAGGTACGAAGCCTCTTATGTGTAGGGAAAAAATAGAGAAGAAGGTTGATTAAATTAATTGTATTACATGCTATACAAAATATTGTGGAAGTTTACTGTAGTTGAAAACAATCATTTGAGGCGTGAAAACCCTTTTAATACCCTGAAACTTAAGGGGTTGGCATAACTGTGTTTTAATACTGCTTTAATATTTTTCTCTTCTCTCTTAGATTCACTCTTAAATTGTTTGGGGCGGGGGGTAAGAGTAGGAGAAGCAGTTCTATGAAATAAGTTTATCTTTTAATGTTTGAAATAACTTTTATGTTCCCAGCTAAGAAAAATCAGGATGTCTGTTACCAGAAAATAATGAATAGATAGTGGGGGGGGGAGGGGGGAACGGAAGAAAAGAAAATATTTTTTTTATACTCCAAACTAATTTTCTCTTTTCCATTAGCACATTGTAGAGAGACGAAAAGGTTAAAAGTAATTAGAATTAGTATGTTAAATGGACAAAGCACTGTTTGCAGTGGTTGATACATCTTCTGGATTTGTTCTGTTAGTATGTGTAGCTGCATGTTTTTAGAAGGATGAATTTAATGAGTAAAATGCATGACTGCTCTTTAGTTGTGATTGTAAATACTCCTAAGTGTGCTGAATGTTAGCTGAAAAAGCTAAACTGGTGTGGTTCAATAGCTGGAAAAATTTGCTCGATTTTACTTAGAATGTCCCAGTTCCAAATTAAATATTTGGACTGAAAATTAAAATTAAATTTACGAAAGATTGTTTGATACCTAGGTAATGAAGGTAAATATTTAACATTTCACATCAGGACATTGCTGCCTTTGTGCTCCTGTTGCTCCTCTCATGAGCTCTCCAGCTTCTCTGATTTTTGTGGGGGGTGTTAAGGTAGGCTACAGACCAAATGTCTGTAAAACAGTGTTACTTAAGGATTAAACAGATACGTTCTGCTAGTGTGTTTCCAGCAGGAAAATTCTTAAAGATGCAACGCTTGTATAGCCATCTTTGTAAAACTAAGTGTGGTGAATACTATATAGTATTTTCCTGAGGAATTCAAAAGGTATATTTTTTTTCTTCTTTTAAATAGGTTTTCTGGTTGCCTGTAATCTGAGCTTCTTATGTGCTGAAGAGCAGGGTTATGTTTTGTTGTAGAAAAAAAGTTGTTTGTCTTACGCAAATCCTAAACAATCTTCTCTTTGTCATAGTAGCAAAAACCATCTCTAATATGCAGCTTATGTTAATAGACTTTCAGAGATTACATCTGTTTCTTGCAAATTTTTCCCAAGTTAAATGTTGTTGTCTTTTCTGACATGTAGCATTTACTGGTTCGAGATGTACTGTCTATGGAGCTTATAAATCAGACTTCTAATAAACATGATGAAAAACTGTTGCCTGAGAGCTGTAACACTCTCCTGGACCAAGATCTTGCAAGTAATGAAGCAGTTGTCAGTCCATAAATCAGAACTGCACGGGCTAGACGGCCAGGCATCAGCTGGTGCTACTTCTGGAAGGATGCTTTTACATTGTGGCCTCTACCATACTAAAGGAGCCCTTTTTGAAGGTTGATGTGGAAGAAATGCTATTGCTTTAGAAATTTGTGGAGCTTCTGGACAAAAACCAAAAAATGCATTGATGGAACAACAACAATGAAGTTGCTTTCTCTGATTTTTAGCCTTCTTGTTCAGAGTTTAAATTTCTGTCAATAATAGTCATATTTGGAATGATTCAGTTCAGAAAGCTATTTTCTTCAGTAAGCATTTCAATTTAGTGTAGTAGGAGTATATATGTGTTCTTCAGTGCAGTCCAGTCAACAGGGTTTATTTTTCTAGTATATTAGACACTCGGATTCTTTCTCTTAGTAAGTGCTCTAAAGTGCTTTTCTCAGTCGTGTCCCTGTCATTTTTCACAGCAAGGTATTTGTTGCTTGATGGCAACTAGAAGCAGAGCAGAACTTGATTCTGAAGTTCTCAGTCGTCTTAATTACAGAATCGATAATTCCTAGCTTTGCGGATAAGTAGGAAAATTTCTCTGGACTTTTCTTGTTTCCTTTACAATTATCCTCTACCTTCACCTAATACAAAAGAAGAAATTGAGGAAAAAAAAACTTAAATTTTTTTGAGATGTTAAGGTTGCAAATCATTTCTCTCCTTTTGAAATGTTTGAGGAAATCCCAAGTTGCCTACCCGTGAAGGTAGGTGTTAAAACTAGAAAGAACATGTCTTTTTGGCAGTGTCAACTGAAACTAAGGACATTGAGTGTTCTTTATGAGGCAGCTTATGGGACTCAGAGCAAACACATTCAAACAAAACAAACAGCAGTGGAGGTATTTTGCAATGCCAGAAATACATGTCAGTCTGTTTATGCAGCAGCAATATAAATTCCTGTGTGTGATGATGTTCTTGGGTCATCTGACAGTGTGATGGTTCATGTCAAAAATCATGATATTTGTGCTACAATTTACGTTCGCACAGGAGTATGCAATGAATAGAAATGCATGTGCTATAATCATTTGAATAGGCTTTCTTTGATTTGAAATGTACAGCAGTTTTTCTGAAGATGGGGGTCATGCGTGTCTTAAAGATAAGAAAACTTATATTTTGTCTTAAATAGTGATGTCAAGCTGAGGAAAGATGATGAAACAAAATGGTAGTTCTTAGTGCTTGCTTTATACTGTTCTCAAGACTTGAGATAGGGACCAGAAAAATACAGAACTTGCCATGTCAGTCTGACCTCCTTAGGAATATTGCATAATGTCCAGGCTTCTCAATTTTGGTGTTGGTGGTTTGTGTTCATTTTCACTTGCTACTCCTGTTTGTTTTGAAAAGGGCAAAGAAAAAATACAAGTTCATATCAAGCACTTTGGATTTGTTAGTACTTTTAGTAATAGTTTCAATGATACTTGAAAACATTTCATTATTTAATACGTGAGTATAAATGGGGAAGGTCTGTGGAAAAACTATGTGAAATTTCTTGTTTCAATTTGATTCCATAGTTTGAAGTACATATTTTGTGTTTTATTATTCTGTTGAAGTCCCTTCATTCAGTATGTTAAAGAAATCAAATAGATTTTTAGCAATTGAGAAAGGAAAAGAATTTATGGGTTTTGGGGGGGGGGGTCCCCCTCCCGATATATGGTAGTTGACTATAGGGAATATACTGAATCTTATTTCAAAGAGCAGATTTTTTATTTAAGAAATGAGCAGACTTTTATTTAAAAGAAGGGACTTTATGGAGATGGATTCTGCATCTGTGGCAGTGGTATTACTGTCACTTTCGTGGCAGTTTTTAAAAGCCTAATACATTAAGATTCCCCAAGGAGTTCACTGTAGGGTTATGTTGCACAATAGTATTTTTTTTTTTTTTCCACTTTTCAGTCAAATGTTTATCACAAACTTCTGTCGCACACATATTTTTGAATATAACTTGCAAAATTAGTTCTTGGAACTTGCAGGCACTGCCTTCTGGCTAAGGCTACCTATTAGCTGCATGTTCGAATTTGCAGATGTGCTAATATAATTAGTTGGTGTGTCCTTTTGTTTTTAAGGGTCTGTTTTCTGTCAGTTTGAATTTTACTGCAAAATAGCTCCATCTTAAGCTTTTACTTAATATGCATCTATTTTCTCTGTAAGAAAAACTGCTTAGTAGTTTGGAAAGTTTCCAGAAACAGCTTTTGTGCACACCAAGTACTGTATTTCCACAGTATGTTATTCTTAGAGTTCGTCATTTATCTTGGTGTTCGTATCTGCACAACTGAAGTGACTTACTGTTTGAGACATGATTCTGTTCTTTATTTTTCCTTATTTTAGATGGTAGAGTAGACTATTTACTGCTACTTTTACTGCATCTTTTCTTTTACAAGTGCTTTAGAGAGCTTCTCTGGTGTTCACTAGCTATCAGAGGTGACTCGAAATCATACTTGATTTGTGTTCATTTTTGCATCCTAAGTTGTACTGATAACAAAAGTGTGTGTGTGGGGGGGGAGTTATTTGGGGAAAGGGGAGCATTTCTTTTTTTTTCTTTCTACTCCTATAAAGCCTTATTCTAAAATACGGACTTTTTCAGATTCAAGTTTCACTACTAATAGTCATGCCTCATGTGGTTCAGATTACAACTTGAATTTTGCCAGAGTAAGTAGCTAGATAAGATTATTCCCTGTATCTGCCTATAAAAGTGGCATATAGTTGTATCTTTGATTATATCCAGAGTATGCTCTTTGAGTTGATCCAAAGCCTTGAATGCCTTTTATGTTGAATGGTTTTTTTTGTGAGACTGTTGCTAGAGAATGGCAATAGTTTAGGAAATAGTGGCTCTTTCAGATATTCAGTTCAATCACATATTTCTGACAGAAACCCAGAGATTTATCAGAAATTCAAAAATCTAGAAGTACGTTATTTAATGTTGACTACTCTCAATGTTCAAAATAGTAATAGACATGCAGTAACTGCTGTGAGTTACCTTAATTCCTGTTCCCTAATGATTTTTCACTCTACTTTCCATTTCGCTTTGGTTCAATTTTGTTTGGTGAAAACTTTATTGAAGTTGAATGGTAAAGCTTGAATGCTAAAAGCGCTCAGCTTTTATAAATTTTGATCAGGAATAAGAAAAGCTACTCCTAGATACCTAGCAGGACTGTAGGGAAAGGACTGTTAGTCCTGGCAGTTTTGTTTTGCAAGATTTGAAAGTAGGTATAGATTAAATCCCTGCATGGCTGCGTAGCTAACGTAGACAAATACAGGTAAAGGCCTGAGTCTTCCAAGTGGTGAAGCTTCAAGAATGCATTATTCCTGTGAAGTAACCTGTGTGTTCTGCTAGGTGCAGGATTAGGCATTGTCTCTCTTAACTAAATATTGACTTGAAATTCACCATGTTTTGCAGGTTTCTGTTTTTAACTGTGTTTAGTGCTCTGTTTTTTCATTTCTCCTTCTGCAGTCGGTTTTTAAATTTCTTTGAAACGATATCAAAGTGCATTAGAAATAGGACCATTTACTTGACTGAGATATACCGTAACTTTAGATAGTTGCCTCAGGGGAGACAAACAAGTTTTCAAGAGTACTGGTCAAAGGTGTTTTGTCCTTACAGTTGACAGTATAATGGTTTTAAGTGTTTTAACTTAAGTCTGTTTATTTAGTATGCCTACACAATTGTATTGGCTTTTCAAAATTATTTAGATATCTGAAATGAATACTTAGTCATATGAACACTTGACATGGCTACGCTCTCAATATGTCCCAGTATTTGATGTACTGGTATTTGTCTGTTTTATTTCAGGAATTTGCAGCGCTTACAAAGGAGTTAAATGTATGCAGGGAACAGCTGCTTGAAAGGGAAGAAGAAATTGCTGAACTGAAAGCAGAAAGAAATAATACACGGGTTAGTTCCTTGTCTTTATCTTTAAGCTTACCATTGTTAAAGTATGCAGCTGTGTGGAGAAAAGTACTGAACACTGACTTTGGAAGGATAAGTTATAGGTATTTTATTTTGTTTCCCCTTTCCGCCAATTGATATTTGCACATAAATCTCCCTGGTAGTGTGAATGTGTATGGGTTCTAAGAAAGTCTGAAAGTTTATGCACGGTCCCAAATACTACTGTGCAGAATCAGTAGAAGGCTTAAGATAACACTGTTACCTGCCATTCTGCTCTCTTGTTGTGATGATTTTTTTGAAATCATGTGGCACTGAGGATCAGTGCATTAAAAGGGCAAGCTATAGTGATCTGCTCCAGCAGCTTACACAACTGCAGGCCAGACACTAGCTCTCCAGTCTAGATTACTTTCTATATGTATCCTTTTGACAAGCATGCAGTTCTCAGATTGATGGAGCTGAAAAGAGTTGGTTAAGTAGAGACCGTATTTAAAAGCTAGACTGAAGGAGAAGTAATTAGGAAATGTTTTAACTCTGATATTGCTTCTTATGTAGGTGAAATGTTTAAAAAAAAAAAGGATCCATATACTTGATATAACAGTCTTTGGCTGTTGATGTTTTAGGAGGCAAGTTTATTCGCAGCTATTCAGAACGGGAATAAACATTGTTCCTTTTTTGTTTCAGCTATTATTGGAACATTTGGAGTGTCTAGTCTCCAGGCATGAGCGATCTCTCAGAATGACTGTTGTAAAGAGACAAGCTCAGTCTCCAGCAGGAGTTTCTAGTGAAGTAGAAGTTCTCAAAGCACTAAAATCTTTATTTGAGCACCATAAAGCTCTTGATGAAAAGGTAATGAAATATGCTACCTAACATCTTTGCATCTTACCCCCTTTTGCTTTTGTGTGGAGCAAACAGTTGTTTGTACTAAAGCAGCAAACATCAGGTTCTCTGAATGAACTTTTTTCTGTGTGAGTATTGTGGCTTTGGATATAACTGCCCTCCCAAATTAATATGCTGCACTGAAGCAAGGTGCTATAACTTTTCCCAGAACCCCACCAACAGTTCTGGTGTAAACCAAGCATGGTTCAGGTGCAACATACTTCTTCTAGGACTATACACACTCACTTGCCCATATAATATCAGGATATAGCCTTTTGATAATGTAATAGAAGAAAACAGTGGACTGGAGAAAATAGGAAGGAAGGAATCTGCTCACACTGAGGTGTATAAAGTAAAGCTGAATTAAAGGAACTTTGACCTTTTGTTGTTCCTGGTGTTGGCATCAGACTATGCAAGTAGGTTAAGTTTAATGCGAATTTTGCTGTCAACTCATGGTCTGGCTAACAGCTTTTATGATTTTCTATAGCAAGTATTGCAAATTATTTTAAATAAAATTCAGTCTCCTCTTCCTTGTGTTTTAAAAAAAAAACAAAACAAAACTTTTTTTATCTGCAGATCTTGTAAGTGCGCATCTATGCCTTTTGCCTTACATGAGGCTATGTAAATTTTGGATATGTCTAAATGTATATGTCATGATGAGATGATTTGCTTATGACTAAAAATAACTTCAGATAGGTTTTTAGGAGATGCAGGATTGTTCTAGAAAAATGTGTAGTGTCTGTTAAGTTGTTAGCCCTGAGTCAAGTTTCAGCAATTTTCTAAGTGTAATGGAAATAAAGCTTCATTTATTATCTGAAAGTACAAGGTGAAGTGGCTATACATGAAATTGATTTCTGTTTGATTTAAATGATTGCAAATGATTTGAAATTATTCTGTTTCAGGTAAGAGAGAGGTTACGAGTAGCACTTGAAAGATGTAGCTTATTGGAAGAAGAACTAGGTACTACCCATAAAGAGGTAGGTTCCTTTTAAAAACAAGTTTTCAGATATGCCTGAGCATGTGGATAGTATTTGCACATGCTAGTGTATTTGGTTAAAGTTCATCTTCGTTGACTTCTGTATTTTTAATTGATACCAAATGGGATAAAGTTGGTTTTAACTTAGTCTGCTTTGGAAGAGCAGGAAAGAGCTTAAAAAAAAAAAAAAAGTTGCTGTGGCTTTATAATAAGAATTTTTGGAGGGTGATGATATAATATATTAAGTTTTTGACAGCCTGTACCATACTGTATTAATATATACCTTGCAGTGGAATTTGTTATATGCATATCTTATAAATGTATATTTTTATATATATATATATAAATATAAACTTTTTTCTTTTAGTTAATGATTCTGAAAGAGCAAAACAATCAGAAAAAAACACTACCAGATGGGATGCTGGATATAAACCACGAACAGGAAAACACACCAACTACAAATGGGAAGGTATAACTAGTCCTTTTTTTTTTTTTGTGGGGGGAGAGGGGGTGGATGGGTTTATTTACTTATTTATTTATTAGATGATATCAGTCTCAAGTGTAAACTATAATTTCATTTTCAGTGAAGATTTAACTAAGAAGTCTCTTATCACGATTTCACTTCTTGTAGTCTGTACGATAATAAAATTGTCTTGGGGAAAGGGTGTATTCATGTATGTAGCAGTTTTTGTTTCTCAGATTTTAAATGTAATATTTAAATACATTTTTCTGTTTAATAGAGATCCTCTGATGGTTCATTATGCCATGATGAAAACCTTGCTAAAGTGATTGAACTCCAGGACATCATAGATAAGCAAAACAAAGAGCAGACACAAATGAAAGAACGTCTTACTGCTTTGTCTAGCAGAGTAGCAGAGCTGGAAGAAGATCTTGACACAGCTAGAAAAGACTTAATAAAATCTGAAGAAATGAATACAAAGTTACAGAGAGATGTACGAGAGGTGAGGAGTGAACTGTCAAATTTTGGGCAGTTCCAAATATAATTATTTCATAAAATTATCAGTCATGTTGATGCTTACTTGCACCTTGGTATTTTTAAACTTTTTTTTGGTTTGAAAGATGAGGAAAAAATTTGTTTAACCTTATAGTCCTTTTTTAAAATACTCCATTGATTTAAAATTTGCTTTCAGAATTAATCTGTGATTAACTATGTACTTTACATGAATATATTAAGCTAGAAATTTATCTTTGTGGACTTCAAATGTTCTTGAAAAAGTGCTTGATCTTGTCATAAATGTTGAGCTTGTTGATGAAGTCTAAATTTGCTCTTAAAGATACACGTGGTTGAGGAATCTTCTTAATTTTAGTGGTGTGATTGACAGTCCTGCTATCAGTCAGTCACTGCTCTCCAAGGTCCTGTGTCTTGCTTTCTACTCCAGAAGAGAGTATTGAATTAAATTGAAAGGGAGTTTAGTTAAGTCTGGAAAAACTCTTTTGCTGTCCACAAGAAGTAAAGATTTGCTATATTTGTGCTGCTGAGATGAGTAAAAGATCTGTGATATGCTTTGTGGGGTTTTTTGTTTTCTTTGTTTGGGGTTTTTTTAGCGATGAATTTTAAGTCATGGAACTTGTAAGTTGTATACGTAATAGTATATCTGATCTTTTTAAGTTAAATTACCAAGTGATTAAGTTCTGTTCTGTATCTTGTGTAGACTTTGGCCCAAAAGGAAGATATGGAAGAGAGAATTACAACTCTTGAAAAACGCTACCTCGCTGCACAACGTGAAGCTACATCTGTGCATGACCTCAATGATAAACTTGAAAATGAAATTGCCACTAAAGACTCCATGCATCGACAGGTTGTAATTTGAAATAAGCTCAAATATTGAAATAAGCTACAAAATTGCATTCTGCTCAATAGAAAATGAATGGAAATAGTTAATGTTCATACCAGACTAAGCAGTCCTGTTCTAGGAAGATAAATATATTTGTAATGTGCTATTAGCGTTTGTTTTTCAGTAGCTGGAGGGGAGTGCATTGCAGAGAGTTTTACCCTGGAAACAAATGTGAGAGAATTTCCTGGGAGGGGAGGTGATTTTGTGCATCTTAAGGCATTTGATCTTGTTGCAGTAGGGCTGTTGTCTGTGTTAATTATGGATTTTTAAGTTATTGTAAGTGTATCCAAACATCTTTAGTTTCACATGCGAGAATTATTCATTCTCAACTAAAACAGTTTTAGAAGTTGTGTTGAAACTAAAGCCTGTAGGAGGCATGAATATGCTCTTTGATAGATCTTGGGTAGGTACATCGGAGCTGAGGTATATTTTGGCTTAGGATTGCTTAGTTCAAACAGTGCCTGATGTAGCTAAATGGGATGTTATGAAAGGGAAAAAGGTTTTGATTATTTGAAAAAGTGTAAATGTTTTTAAATGGAGGTTGGAACCTGAGGTGAAGTTTTAGCTCCTTATTAGCTTCATTTTTACTTATTATGTTTCCCTTGGTTCCTTGCCTTGATTCATTTATTTACTATGCTTTGTGTGTGTTAAGCACTAGTTTCTTTTATGTCTCTGTGTGGCTCAGTGGCATAATTTGAAACTGCTCAGGAAGTTGAGATGAGCCTACTTGTCAAATTCTCACTTTTTCAATCTAGATGATTAACCTTACTGATAGATTTGTTTCTCTAGTATATCCAGCCTCCCAGAATGGTTCTACCTCATCTTTGCTGTTTGATTTTAAACCCATACAAGTTCCTGACTCCTGTCTGTCTGATCATGCTTATCTTTAATCTGTCCCCTTCTCCCCACACATCTGTTGTGTGCATCAGTCAGGGTTTTTTCTGAAGCTTAATATGCCTTTAGGATACGCAGAAATAAATGGAGTTAGAACATACATGTGAGAAGCGGGATAACAGAATGCCCAGCTGGCTTGTCGCTTGTGATCCGAGGAGAAAACACTGGTGAACAAAACTGTCCAGCAGAGAAGGCTAGTTGAGATAATGGTGGGGTTGAGCTGGAAAGAGTTGCATGTGAACTGAGAAGCTTTAGCAAGGAGCGCTAGTACTGGACTGTCTTGTATTTTACTGCCTTTGGGACAAGGTTGGTTAGGGTTTGTGCAGGAGTTTAAAGGTGATTTTTATAGCCTATAATACAAGTAACTGTTACGAAATTTCTCATGTGTGAGATAAAGTTGTCCAACTTTACAAACCAGACATGGCTAATTCTTTCCTAATTAGAGGAAACCAGGCAACACTTAGTCAATGAGAACACCCTTTTACCCATAAATTTTAAAAACTAAATTTCAAAACAGACAAAAAAACGGATTAAATGTTGGAGTAATGTGCAGTGTTATTTAAAATATGAAGGAATTTATGCCTAGATGCAACACAAAGTCTCAGCACAACCTTGACAATGAAAATTCACTTTTTCTCTATTGCTTCCCATACTGTAGTTATGTTTATTCAGTGATGCAGTTGCTTTCAGAATACACAAAATTGTATGCAGTGAAAGGTTGCAGAGAAAAAGTTTTCTCATGTGACAAAGGGGAAAATCCCACATTTTTTGATTATGGAACCAACTTTGGAAAACTTGTTTTCTGTAGGCCAGTAATCTGTATCTTTACCTTCATCTTTGAAAGTTAATTACCGTTTTAACACTGGATATTGCTGATCACAATCCTGTGTAGAGTGAAGATAAGAACAGACAGTTGCAAGAACGACTGGAACTGGCTGAGCAGAAGCTGCAGCAGACCTTAAGAAAAGCTGAAACTTTGCCGGAGGTGGAAGCTGAGCTGGCACAGAGAGTTGCAGCACTTTCAAAGGTGAGTCAGCCGGGTGGGATGCTCAAGCCTTTTTTTTTCCCCTATTAGCATCCCACTACGAGAAATCTGTTCTTAATGTTGTTTCCATTATTGTCAGGTTTCTGTTTTTTCCCTATCTAGGTCAGAAAATGATTTTTCCTGTTTTCTGCGCTTTCTGTTCATGAACATAATGTAACGATTTACCCTTTTTATTAATTTCTGCTCTTTGCAATTTGAGTAGGTGTTTTGTTAACTGTATTACATTATGAAAGTCTCTCTCTGAGTTACTGCCTTGTTTCTTTTTATTAAATTTCATTCAATGCTAGGCATAAAGGTCTTCTAAAATGATAACTATTTCTGAAGGGGAAGGTAGTTTTTCTTTCTGTGTTAACCAAGTGGGGAATGTGTGCATGTGGGGAGAGACACGTAACAGTAGTCATTAATTTTGATATTTTCTGGAAGGCCGCAAGTGAAATAATGAAATCTGAAAAAATAATACATGTTAACCACAAATGAACCTTTTCAAGTGTGGGGTGTCATGGGGTGCCCTTTTTTTTTTTTGTTCGTTTGTTTTAAGTCGTAGTTTCATTTCTTTCCCCGTTATCTTTCCTGTCCCTTACTGACTCTGTAGTCTGACCTTTTGTCTCCTGGGAACTCTGCTGCTAAAGATGCTAAAGTATTGGAGCTTGCCACCAAGCTTAGGAAGGTAGAATTTGTATACTAGTCCTTGTTTCTGCTTGCTGCTTTCTGCTTTGTCATGATCACTAAAAAAGGGTGATAGTGTCTAGGCCAGTGAAGAAAAGCTGAAAATGCATTTAGTTTTGATTTCGTGTTTTTTTTGATACCGTTGGGGGTTTGAATGAGCTTTTGCTGTTACAAAATCATTTGCAAGTAATAGCTGTTTCACAGTACAGAGTAGTGAGAGGATTATTTCATTACTTAATGTGAACTCTCACTAGGTTCTTTTGATAGGAGAAGGGCATCTGTTTTGCACTGTGTTACCATAAATGGCAGTTTGCGCAAAGCATGTTAGATACCTTATGGTGCATCAACTTTTCTTTATGATTTTGAAACCTTTTTTTAAAAAAAACAAAGTTTTGTTTTCAAATTGACAGGCTGAGGAGAGACATGGCAATATAGAAGAACGGCTCAGACAGATGGAAGCTCAACTAGAAGAAAAGAATCAAGAACTGCAAAGGGTACCGTACATATTTTTGTCACAAAAACAAAGCTGAAAGAAAATGTCTATCTCTTCCGTGGCTGTGCACCATTCAGCAAAGCTGTTTTTATATCTCTAAAATAAAGCTGGAGTTTAGGCTGACTGAGAGTTTGGAGATGGATAATTGGGAGATTTTAGCCTCTGTGTCATGGCCAGCTTTAAATCTCAAGAATAATCCGTGAATTGTCAACCAAAGTTTGAAATAAGTTTGGAAATACCTAATTACCAGTCACACTTTCTGATGACAGAAATAAGGGGGGGGGGACTTGCTGAATTGACTGACCATGCAAAAATCTGTTCAGAGGTTATAATAGTGGAATTGATTGAGATCTACTTGGTCATGAAGCATTAGCTAGATTTCGAAGTTTCTGATCTTGTATCTCTTCAATTATTAAAGTCTTAAAGCTTACAAACTTGTGAAAGTATGTGCAGTATTTCTTATCCCTTAGGCAAAATGGTTCCTCTAAAGAAAATAAATTTGGATTAAGGAAAGCTTTTTGCTTTCACAACCTGGAAATCACTTTATAGACATTATAAATTGTAAGTGATTTCAGTAGCCTTGTTTATAAAACTTTCAAGTTTCCTTATGTATCTTAGGCTAGACAGAGAGAGAAGATGAATGAAGAGCATAATAAACGCTTGTCAGAGACTGTTGATAAGCTGCTCTCTGAATCCAATGAAAGGCTTCAGCTTCATCTCAAGGAAAGGATGGCTGCCTTGGAAGATAAGGTAACCTTAAGTCACGTTCCAGCATATTCATTAATTAGATGCTCAACCTTCTGTAGTAATTTTTGTATTTTGCAATATTTGTATAATAAATACTAAATTTCTATTAATAAAACAGCTTTTGTAAAGGGAATTTTCTAATGTGAATTTTGAAAATACATTCTTAAAATTCCTTCTTTTGAGGTTATCCCTGGGCATGCTATTTCAGTGTTGAGAAGACCTCTTTTAAGAAGCTTTATCCTTTCTTAGTTGATTGGTGTAAACTGCATAAGTAGGCTCATCTAGCGTAAGACAGGTCTGAAGTATTGGGACTAGAACTTTGACCTTTTCCAGGACAGTTTTTTTTCCCCACTCCTTTCTGTCCATACCGGTTACACAGAGTCATCCTGGGTTTCTTGCAAGCTGGAAGTATCTTGTCTTTTCCTCCCATGTAGATTGTTCTGAGGTAGGTTATATGACTAAAGAGGCTGTTCCCTTGATCATCAGCGCACATCTTGGATCTTTCCCCTGTAATAGTTCTGGCCATGTTCTGGGTATATAGCTTTTTTTCTCCTTTCACTTTTGAATCTAGATCCTCATGGATTTTTTTTTCCAGAAGATACATTTGCCTATCTTTATAAGGATTTCCTTATTCTGCATCAAGTAAAGCAGTACCTATCGTAATAGCATTTTGTTGACTTTGAGTTTCTTTTTCTTGATTTAAAAATACTTAGTTTCTTGTATAGCAAAGTGAAATGATCTGAGGAAATGGTTTAGTTATATATAGCGCTCTCTCTCTATATATAATATATATTGCTATATAAAATATATATATATAGCTATACATAATGTATGTATGTTGCTATATAATGATGTGCCTGGGCTTTAACAGATGTTTACTTTCTCTTGGATTCATGTCAACTCATTTCTCTTCCCTAAACCATCAGTCAGGTATCTGACATATCTTTCCAGAATTCTAGGGCTGTCCTCACCTCAGACCACTACAGAGATTTGGTTCGTTCTTTTCCCTGCTTTTGTGCTATAGGAGGTGAGGGAAAAATCAGGTAGTGCTTAACAAATGTGAGTCCTACTGATTCTTGTCCTTTGAGTTCATGATTAAGGTGTCTGTCACCTGACACGTAAGCCTGCAAGCTTTTGGCTTGTGGTTTTTAAATAATATCACTATTTCCAAGACCACCAATGGCTCCTAATATTTCTGAAATTTTTGTTATGGGCCTTAACTGTAACATCAACAAGGATGATCTAACGATCTTTATAAAATCAAGTTTAGAGAAGCTGTTGCCTGCATTTCCTTTTTATGGCTGTTGGGGTGGGGGTATCCCAAAGTTTTTTTGGGGGGGGGGCGGGGGAGGAAATTAAGGTTAACTGTAACCCTATATATGGATTTACATTCATAAATGTAATGAGAAGATTTTAGTGATTTTTTTTTTTTTAGGAAAATATTCCTGCTATGGCTTCCAACACACATTTTTATGGTAATTTGGGAATAAATATACATGTTAAATTGTAAGACTTTTTCTTACAATCACTTGTGCTGTTTCCCAGAATGACTTGCTTGTTGACATGTGAAGTTTTATTACAGGTTTAAGGTGCAAATAATGGTATTACGCCCAGGAAGCGTGTTTAACGGAACTTTTTGGCAACTTTTTGGCGGAGAGGGAAAAGAAAATGATAATAAATCTTATAAAATTCCTATTAGAAGGGGAATCTCTAATTTTTGTTTTGTATCAATACTACAGTCATTCAGTATTTGAAATTTGTTTGAGCATTGTAGCTGTCGTGATTCTTAGCTCTCAGGTAATTTTTAGAGTTTGGAAACACTTTAAGCAGAGATTGTAGCAGCTGTAAATGCATTTAGTGGAGTCTTTGAGATATCTTGATATAACTGTAAATAACTCGGTTCTAACGCTAATGAGGACCAATAGGTCAGTTTTTGGAGGTACTGTACATCTGAGAAATTACTGTATAGCAATCTTGCAGTTCAGGCCAATGAAAGCAATGGGAAAACCCAGTGATATTAGACAACACTGTCTTAATAATCACTTGGTGAATGAATTTGAATTACTTTAGCTGCATCTTTAATTATCCCTCATTTACTGTTTTTTGTCAAAAGAAGAATAACAGGCTAGAGGGCTATAGACCTGAAAGGATAAACCTTTAGCTATAATCAAAGAGAAATGGCTGTAAGCACCGTAAGAAAGATGCATCTGTATGACGTGACTGAAATTTGTTGATGCTCACCTTGCTTATGGTTAAGATAAGAGCTGTAAGCTTTGAGTAATATAATTTGTGATACGTTTTGTTTTAGAATTCTCTTCTTCGAGAAATTGAAATTGCAAAAAAACAGATAGAGGAACTTCAGCATGAAAAGGTATAATGTACATTACTGTATTATTTTATTGGAAAATAATTGCCCTATTGCTACCTAGCAGGAATAGGTTTGACGGGCCCCATGAAACTTTACATTGCATAGTTTGTTTAAAAAAATAAGTCTATTTTTAGTAAACTCTTGGTGTTGTTGCTTATTTACTGTATTGAAAGCCTCTCAGTTGTTTGGTGCTTTTATACATAATGTATAGCTTTTTACTCAAAAGCTTTGTTACCATACTTCTGAATATGTGAAATGGCTGAGTATATTGGTAACTTACCAAAGTTTTAAGTTTATATATAATTTTTATGCTGTTGCAGATATAACCTTGACCTGTAAAAAGAAAAATGAAATGTTTTTAACGGCAGGTATTTTCCCATAAGTATTTTTTTTATTATTATTTTAAACAGTGTCATGAAATGCTTGTGACTTAAAATTTTAAGGTTTTAAGAAATGGATGAAGGGAGAGAAATATTTATTAAACGTTGCTGGTCTTCAGAGTAGAGGCTGTCTGGTGGTTTTCTTGCCCTGGTAACTGATCAGATCAGTTCATGAATGATAGTAGTGGAGCATTTCATTTTTTTGCAGTAAAGTTTGCGATCACACTTTCTGTTCCCAAATAGTACTCATTATTGCCTATTAAATCACAGCTGTATTGCAGCTCCCCAAGTCGTTCTAGGAAGTAGCTAGGCCAAACTGTAGAGGCTATGCGTCTGTAATGAAACGAAGAACACGTTCAGAATATATTGCAGGATGTTCTTTGAGTTTTTGTATGTGTAGGCAAGCAGTTTTCACTTGAGTTATAGATATTCATCATCAGCCATTTTTCTTAGTTTTTTCATTGAAGCTGTTTTCTTATTCGCTTAATTGTTTTGTTGTTAAATTCCAAGTCTCTAGAACATACAGAACGTCCAAGTTAAAAGTAGATGCATTTAGGACCTGTTGTGCACAAAGCTTGAAAAATCTTATTTCTTATTAAATATGCTCACTTAACTGTAGTAAGTAACGTGTGAATTTTGTTCAGTAGTTCTGTTTTTAAAGTATGTGTCGTTACCTAGATTTGTGGCATAGAGAAAGAACAGAATTAACTTTGGATGCCCTTCTGTGATGGGGCTGTAGTGTGTGTAGCAAAAATTATTTCTAGATTTTACATTGTTGAAGGGTAGAATTTAAAATCGGTTAGTACCAAATTTTACAGAAATAAGATTAAAGGACTAAATAATAGTTTAAAATATTTGATGCTTTTTTTTTAAAGCCTATTTTTATATATTTTTTACAGGATCAACTTGTGTTAAATGTTGAAGCATTAAGGGCTGAAAATGACCAAGTGAGACTCAGAGCCGCATCGCTTCATCATAGGTACCAGTACCTGATAGCAATATAGTTTTTTCTAATTGCTTCCAAGTCACTTTGCTAAACATAATTGTATCTCTGCTATACATATTTTTAATAGCTGTAGCTATAAAACACATTCTTTATAGAGCACGTAAAGCAGTTGTTATACTGTTTAAAAAAAAAAAAAAAACAGAATTGATAGGACAACAGGAATAGTTTGGGTGGTTTTTTGGATTCTTGGTGTTTGTTTTTCCCTTCCCTTCCCCTCCATCCCTAAGGATAAAGTATTTCTTCATATTTTAGCCGATCACATTTGGGTAGTGTACCAGATTTCAGATACCCTATGACATCTTCATCTGTGGTGGACAGTCACACAGACTCCTATGGCACCTCATCAGTGTTAAGGCGTCCCCAGAAAGGGCGTTTGGCAGCTCTCAGAGATGAACCTTCAAAGGTAATAAAACAGTAAAAATAGCAACAAAAAATTTTGAAGCCCAATGGATTAGATTAACCTAATCTGTTGCAAGATGAATTTGTGGAGTACAAGTACACAGCAACAAAACTGCTAGATCTTATATATCAAAATATATTTTTAAGATTTCCTTATGTCCTGTTTCACTAACTAATGCAAAGCTACTAGTCGTTTTAATTGTCATCAAATAATTGTAAAATTGGGATTTTGAGGTCCTATTTGCTTTAAATATGAAAGGCCTGTAAAATATAATCTGAAATAGTTCTATTTTCACGTGTGTACGTTTTCAGATTTGAACTTGCATTCACTAATCTAACATGTTATTGTTTTGCAAGCAATTTCAGAGTCTCTTTCAGGACATGTAAGTTCTCGTTATATAAAGTTGATTCCAAAATTTTCATTGGATTTGTTAGCAAAATTCTACAGTAACTTAGAGTGTATATGGCCAAGATATGTGACGTTACTGTTTATTCATTGGCGTTGTTCATTTTAAAATTTCACTTAACTGTAAGATGCAAAGTTTTCTACGTTATAGCTTTTGTTTTTACACTTCTCTAAATACTGCTGTCTTGATGGATGCATTCAGCATGTAAGTGGGCTTTTAAAAAATATTATTTTTAACATCTTGAAAAACATTAAAAATGCTACGTTTTACCCATTTGAGCTTGGATTTTATTTTCAATTCTCTTTTAACAGGTTCAGACGCTGAATGAGCAAGACTGGGAGCGAGCCCAGCAAGCAAGCGTATTGGCAAACGTGGCACAAGCATTTGAAAGCGATGTTGATGTGTCTGATGGTGAGGATGATAGGGAGACTATATTCAGTTCAGTTGATCTGCTGTCACCAAGTGGTCAGGCTGATGCTCAGACTTTGGCCATGATGCTTCAGGAACAGTTGGATGCAATCAACAAAGAGATTAGGTATGGTTTATCTGCTGTTATGATTTTCTGTCCATTCAGTCCCCTTGGGTAGGGGGAGGAAAACTTGACAGACTTAGAGTATTTGACAACTTCTGAAGTGTCAAACTTTTAAATGTACATGGAAAAAAATAGTTACATAGCAGGCAGTAGTGGTGGATACAACTGTTTCATGAAAGTACAAGATACAAGTATTAATTGGCATGTGCTAAATCGTAACTCGTTATGACTGGGTACACTGCCGATCATACCTGGGGTAACTATTCCTGATTTTATAATGCGCCACCCAAGTTTCTTGAAACAAACTACCTTTTGTTTCACAAGAGTTTGAAGTTCTGAGATGTATGGAATGCTTCTGGAAAGACTGCAGTTTCTTCTTTCTGTGGATGACGTAGAGGCTTTAATGGTAAAATGTTTGTCATACGGCATAGATTTTTTTTTAATAGGAAAATACTTTCATTAATAATTCACAAAGCACCTTCCAAATGAATCTTATAAAATCCTTGTGAAAGGGACACTGTTATATTGCAGGGGAAATAAGGTGCGCGGAAGTATACGCGTTACGACAGTAGCTTTTCAGTTGCAAGTCTAGCCTTCTCTGTCTGTTGTCCAGGTATTTTTAGTTCAAACTTAATATGTTGTTATACTTAAAAATAATAAAATAGCCTTCTGTACCTAAACTTCCCTCCTTAACTAGTTGCTATATGCCTAAGTATGCTTTTCAGGTTCTTTGTTTAAGAAAATATATTTCATTTTCCTCTTTTAAAAGCCTTAGTCCCATTTATGGAAGGGATCATGTATTACTAGTTTGACAGGACCCCCTTTGTAGTGGTAATAGCAGTTGTATTTACCACCTTTTTTTCCCTGACTGAATTAGAAGATTTCAGTGTGGCTGTTTTGTCTTCTAAGTATTGTGTGTATTTGTAGGGGGGAGGGATGTGTTTTTAAATTATGCCTGGGTCAGCCATTTTCTTTGTGGTGTTTAACTGGTGTGTTCCTTTGGAATTTCTTTTTAGACTTATACAAGAAGAAAAGGAAAACACAGAACAACGGGCAGAGGAAATAGAAAGCAGAGTAGGTAGTGGAAGCTTGGACACCCATGGTCGTTTTCGGTCAATGAGCTCCATTCCTCCTCCATATGCAGCTGGTTCCCTTGCTGGGTCTTCCCCTCCTGGCAGTGGCCGCTCCACCCCAAGGCGGATCCCACATAGTCCAGCTCGGGAAGTGGACAGACTAGGTATCATGACACTGGTAAGTATCCATTAATTTTAATTTTCCAGAAGATGGTCTTCCTTTCCTTTAGGAAAGGAGAGATTTAATTTGATCCCCCCCCCCCCCACCACCCCTTCCCTTCTTATTCAGCTGTATTTTTAGTCTCGCTAGGTTTCTCTATTGTTCTGTTTCACCTTCTCTGAAAAGTGTAAGCTATAGTCATAGTCCATATATTTGAAAAGTTCAAAACCCAGTAAGTAGCACTATGTGGTCGACATCTCATGCCTTCTATTCTGGTCTTGCTCTCTCCTGCTTTCCCTTTCTAGGACTAATGTTTTCTTCCCAAGCCCTGGTACAGCAGCCAGTTGCTCTCTCTGTTTTAAACATCAGTAAAACACATTTATGTAAAGTTTATTTTTAACAGTCCATTAGCTGAATATTCAGTAGAATAAAAAGTGATTTACATATCTGCTTTGCGTCATTCTTGAAGATCGAGTATTTTATATCAGTTTTTTTTTTTTAAAGAAATGAATGCTAGTGTCTTGTTTTAGCCTGTTGAGACTTTTAGGTAGAAGAAATATCTGTTAGACTTGGTATTTGACCAAGTAATAGCTTGGGCTAGCAGTTCAGTGAGTAGCGAAAGAGGGATCTGTTCTCTGACATTGATATAACTGCTCAGAAAAATTAATCCTTCTAGAAAATGCTTTATGTGTGTAAATCTATTTGTAACAACAAGATACAACTTTCCAGCCATTTTTGTTTTTACTCAAGTGTTAAGCAAACCCAACAGTTTCTTGTATCTGGAATACTTTTTGCTGAGGAGCATGTTAGATTCAGGTATTTGCAAGCACTTTCTAGGAAAAGTTCCTCCTCTAACATATCCCCATGTACCTTATTTTTGTCTCCAGACTTGCATATGCATTTAAAAACCGTACCTATAGTTGCACATGTAACAACATACTTACCACACCTTATTATCCTGAGTTACTGCACTTCCATCGTGCCTATGCTATGTCAGTTGGTAGAAGAGGAACGTTGTCACATACTGATATTGCAGATGTACTGTAAAACACTGACTAGGCTCATTTTGGTTTCTTGAAGGAGTGTTTAAAAGCAAATATTTCTACCTAGTTTGCAAACTTTCCAAAGTGAATCTGTATGTATACTGAA
Source organism: Struthio camelus (assembly GCF_040807025.1). Taxonomy (NCBI): domain Eukaryota; kingdom Metazoa; phylum Chordata; class Aves; order Struthioniformes; family Struthionidae; genus Struthio; species Struthio camelus. Next base: position 33,029,552 of record NC_090946.1, read on the forward strand.
GGTCTATGTTTTCCTTCCTTTTTAACCTTAAGGAGGAATCATTTGACCCTTCCTACATTAAGCAAAATCATTGTACTAGCTCTAGTCATATATCCAAAGTCAAGCACATTAGAAAACTCTTACTGCGTGGAAGTAAACTATTGCCTGCACTCTATCTTTTGAGTTACTACAGTAATAACTGCTTTTTACTATGTGGGAAACAAAACTGCAAAAATGGCTACGCTGTGAGAAGTGACTCAAATGCAAACAACATACTAAACTTGCCTGCAGTGACTACCATTTACGTTATATAGTTCAAGGAGGGTCCTTGACACAGAACTGGAAATCCTCTCACTTTTGAAAAGCAGCACCTCACTCAAGTGCACTTTGCTGTTTTTCTTACTGAAGATAATGCATATATATAATATATAATTTTTTTTCCTCAGGGATACACTTAAATATTTTGTCATTTGAGGAGTACTTCATACCGTGCATCATCTTCTGTGCCATAGCTGTTGCTGTTATAGTGTCTTGAATATATTTTGTCTTAGTGGTTTGAATTTGTGTTAGCATTTACAATAAATATGGCTCTCTTTAAATTTTTTTTCTTTGCATGCATCTGTCAGCCTAGTGATTTAAGGAAACACCGTAGAAAGGTAAAAATCTTGAGTTTATTTACTGGTGTACCTCTATTCCTTCCCTGCACCCTAACTCATAAATGGAAAACAGGAAAATAAGATTTGTGTTTGTTTGCAGCATAACCGTATAATACAGCAAGATTATATGCTCTTTGATATTAAGAATATAAAGCATTTAATGTTTATCAGAAAAGACTTTACAGAGCAGATGAAATTACTGTAGTTCTTAGTCCTGTATATGAGAAAAGGACAACTGCTACTTGCTCATTTTATTAGCTAAGATTGAAATGTAGTAGTTTTCAATGGCAGTAACAGGAAACTTAACAAAGATTTCAAGGGTAAAACATGCAGCTCCAGAATAAGAGAAAGAAGTCTTTAACGCCGAAGCGATGAATTTTCCTTTTAATCTTTTGTGTAGCAATACTAGATTCACGTTGTAGCATATTCCAACTAAACCCTCAAGTTTTCATTCATTTTCCATTAGTCTCCAGCTTCTAGAGAAGAGGTACGAGATGATAAAACTACCATAAAATGTGAGACATCACCACCATCCTCACCTCGATCTTTGCGTTTGGACAGAGTCCAAAAAGGCGCTTTGCATACAGTGAGCCATGAAGATATCAGGGACATAAGAAAGTAAGTAGCTTTGAAGAGTCATACCTACCAGTAAGATTGATATTTCAGATTATCACACTAAAATGTGTCTTGAAAGTGAAAAATGTGAACACATAAATGAGTAAGTACATTGCATAAACAGTACAGATTTTGTTCATGGTTGAAAGTGGTTTTGTGTGAATTCTTTTCTGATTCCAGAATTCTACATGAAGTTTCCTTTGCATTTTAAAAATGAAAGAGAGAAAATTCCATTTTCTTTCATGGGTTTGAATTTAAGTTATAAATGTAGAGAAAGTTCCAAAATTATCATCATTTTTAATTAGTAGGTGCTGTTTTCAAAGTGCCTAACTGGGATCAATTTTACTCAATTTTAAACTTCAGCTTTCTTTTAATTTGTAAGGAAATTTGGTCGTCAACTTTGACTTTTCTGAATTGTACTTTAAGTGTTCTAATTACTCTTGCTTCTTAAAAGTAATATAGACTTGCAAGTCCTTGTTGTAATATATATTCTGTCCCTTTTTTTTATTGTGTGATTTAGTTTCCACTATTTATTTTATTTAATGACATATTAAAGTAGATCTGTTTCTTTCCACGAGACTCATTAAAAACTGAAAATGAAAACTCAAACTCACTAATGACATCTATTCGTTTGCACAAAAAAAGTTGTCTTTCACTAAGTTGCTGTGCACATGCTCCTTTTTAACTCTTCTTTTTGTGAAGTTCAACAGGCTCACAAGATGGACAAGCAAGTAATCCTAGTAGCAGCAATAGTAGCCAGGATTCCCTCCATAAGGCCCCCAAAAAGAAGGGGATCAAATCCTCCATTGGCCGTTTGTTTGGCAAGAAAGAAAAGGGACGACCTGGACAAACCAGTAAAGACACATTAGGACAAGGTTGGTTTACTGATCTTTATCAGCATATTAGAGAGAGAGTGATTTTTTAGGATGTATGTCTCTGTATGTGTGTGTGGCTTATGACTGATTATTTTGATGCTGGTGTGCAGCATTTTTTCCAAACTAGTGACACTGACTTTTCTGGTAGGTCCTTTTATGATTGTAGTGCACAAGTTCAGCTTGCCAGTTTTTTGTCTTTTGCTCTACCGTTTACTAGACCTTTCTTAACGCCTTCATTAGGAAGACAGAGTTGAATAGTGTTAGTCTTGTTGCCCTCCCTGCCTACTGCAGAAAGTGCTTTGCTGCCAAAGAGTCAAAGCTGAGACAATTCAGTAAGCAGCCACAAAAGACATGGGTCCATGAGGAAGAAGACCGAGTGCCAAATTTGTTTTCTTGCATATCAGTTCTTAATAGTTCACTCATCTCTGATTTTTGTATTTAAGATATATTATGTTACGGTGTTCATTACACTGATCAATCAGACTGAAAGCCATAGTATACTTCTTAGAGCTGAGCCAGGAAGAGAAAGCTAAGTCCTATCTGTTGTTTTATTGCCTGATGGTATTGCAGGAGATAGTTCCTGCCCACCTTTATGCCTGCAAGTGACCTGAGGCCTCTCAGTAGATTTTGGGTCGCAGCATGTCTTGCATGTGTGTGACTCTTGGCCAACAGTTAGTAGTAGCTGAACATAAGAAAACTAGCGTTGAGTTGTAATCATAAGAAAGAGGTAGATTTTGAAAGTACAGACATTTGTTTTGAAATGGTGTATAACAGAATTGGAAGGACAAATAACACTTTTTGTCATGCTTGCCACAGATGAATGGTGTATAAAGCTAAAAACAAAACAAATATGGTGGAATTTCTAAAATTAAAAATGGTGTTCCTTTTAATAGGAAAACTAGATCAAGGTTCCAGGCCTTCTTAAAATAATACATTTTAAAAATCTTGGTACTTGTCAGGTTGATTTGCAACTGTCTGCGTTCTAATATAGACCAGCTTTGGTTAGTTGATGCTATGGAAGCTATTAGTGTGTTAATAACCGAAGCTGCACGCTTGAAGACGTTTGTTATATGTTCTGGAGCGCTGATGCAACCTTGCTAGCAGGAGTCATTTTTCAAGTATTAGTGTAAATCAGCACAAAAATACTAGGGTAAAAGTGCTGTTGCATCCATTTTGATTGTAGTGCCTTTTGGTTCCTAAGAAGTTCCACTAGTAATGAGCACACCTCATAAACACGGAATAGTATTTCCAAGACAACATAGACAAGGCAGATGAGTGAGTTACTTAATAGATGAGAATCCTGGTGAAGAACTGTCAAATGGTACTTAAGAATTGGACTTGAAAAAATAAGGTCAGAAACAATTTACCAACACAGATAAAGTAAATTAGTTTGTGCATTTATTATATACTAACTGTCCCTTATACTAAATTACTTGCTGTACACCACTTGGATAAGGCAAGCGTGTCCCAGGCAGACTTTTAAAAAAAACAAAGCACTTTAACATTAGAGTTGCACAGCAGGTACTGCTGAAAGGTAATACCAGATTGTTTTCTACTAGCATATATATGTTGCAACATGTGACAAGTCATCTCTCTTGTATTAACTTCTTCATAACCCTAATAGTAAAGGGACCTGTTTTAACTTTGCTTATTATTGCAGCAAAAAGCTGCAAAAGGTTCCATTTGGACCAAAGATAGTCTCAAGATGACTGGCATCTGTTGGTGCTAGTATGCATAAAGCTACCACTGCACTGATATGTGGTGAAAAGCTGCTTGCAAGCTTCAGCAGTGCTGTCCAGTCAGTGGAGAACTGTGTTGGTGAAGTTGAAATAGATTCATCTATGGGGTGAACAGTGAAAACCAGTGCAAAGAATAATGCAGTATGTAGATACAAAGTCGGTCACACTGGATTTTCTGAGAGGTCTGTATCTTGCTAGTAAGCTGCCAGGCTTTTGATCATAACATTCTTTATCACTTTTTGCAAAATAAATACTGGCTATTTCCATTGCAAGTCACTGCACTGTTGACGCAATCCACTCTTAAGATTGACAGCATGCCTGGTGACGAGCTTTTTTCTGATCGCTGCTTTACTTTATCCAAAAATAAGCATTGTAACCCAGAAGCATGCTGGCTTAAAATGGTAGGTTGTCACTGGGATTTTCCAAGTTTGGCTTGACATGATGCACCGATGAAAGGAGCACTTTGAAGCCCCTTGCATTGTACCCGTGCAATGAAATACCACCCATTAAGCGAGTGCATTTTTTCCCAGATTAGATGCCAATAAAACATGTAACAATGCATAGGGAATTTGCAGTTCTAATTCTAGGACCAGTAATCATCAATTTCTATGTAGATGATGGGGCAATATGGCGTCTGTGCTAATAATACCTAGCAATACTTTCTGTCACTTTCTTTATTTGTTATTGCTTTGTTAGAAAACAGCGTAGGCAATATTAGCAAGTTAGATTCTGATCCTTAAACCTGGAATTGTCCTTGATTCTAGACTTAGTTTTATAACTAAGCATCTAACGTATATACTCTTCATATGCTGCACAAGTTATTGCTTTCCCCGTATCTTCATTCTGCTCCTGTTCAATATCCGTTGCGTTAGCTTCAGCTGGGAAGAAATGGACATGATGTCAGTGTTTTGTTTTGTTCAAGTGCTGAGTGTTAGGTCTCCATTGAGCTCAAGTAACATGTCAGCTCAAACAGTATGAAGATGACTAAGCCCTTCTTCAACTTACTACAAAAGAACAAGACAAGGCGCAAGCACTGGAGTTAGCCTTGCTGCTTTTGTAATCAAAACCCAGACTGAAGATGAATCCAGTTTAGACAGTAGTGCCTAATGGGGAGTAGAGTAGATGAGTAGCTACAGTTTTAGTCAGTATATTTTTATTGTTCGCTGGCCTTTACTGAACTGTGAAGGCTTGCTTGATGAAGCAAACATCTCAACTGTGTCTCTGAGTGAGAGAGGCATTTATTATTTTGACACCAGCAGTGTTGTCTTTACTTTTGGATCTGAAGGAACTTCCTTAAAATGAGCACAGGTGGCTCAGTGAATGCTGTGGTTACCTTTCTCTCTTGTATAATTTTGTCCATAAAGCAGTAATTTTAATACTGACACCAACTATTGGTGACCTGGGAACGATGAGATTGATCTTAAAGGTAGTTGAAACCCGAGTTTCTCAGTCTGATTCTAACTGATTTTAGGCAGCACCTATCTGAGTCCATAAAAGTGTTTCCTGTTTTTGTACGCTATTTTTGATAAGTATTAGTTCAACTAGAAAATGTAGTGATGTGTGAGCCTGAAAGCTTTGGCTTCTAAATAGATTCTGTCATCACTGCACTCAGTTTTATAAACACTTACCCATGGAAGTCTTAGAGCTAAGCTTTCCTATAGGTTTTATAACTTTTGTGCTTTGTTAGTGGCATAACCCAAACCAAATGACATGAAGCTACATACCTGAAATGGAAACGGAAAACTGGCATCTTTGAGATAGTCCGAAGATTATCCAAATCGCTAGTTCTGTTCTGACGATGGTATATGTAACTATTGTGAATATAGTGGCTATTGTATTTACCAATTATGTCTATTTAGTCTATGTGAGAGCATATTTACATAGAGCTGATAGGCATTTCATAATCTCCTTTGAGTATTCCAGGCAGAGTCTGGTAGGGTCACTACCTGGAGTTGCTAGCAATGCATTCACATCACATCACTTTCTGGTTCAAAAGCTCATATGGGATATGTTGTGGCGGTGTGCTGACACCGATCTCAAGTAAAACTCATCCTTTCTGTATAGGTTTTGCCATCAAGGCTAGAGTATGGAGCAGAGAACTGTTTAGGAGAGGACTATTTGTAGTTTTCTTACTCCTTTTCCTCTTCCTGCCCCTGCTCCCACCGCTCCCCACAATGTCACTGCTCTGCCTACTCTTCTGGTTGGAATCTCCTTTTACACGTTTTGGTACTGTAGCTGAATCGCTCTTTACTGCTGCTTCACCGCTCTGCTGTGATAACCAAGAGAGTATAGGGGAGAGAGTATGATTATGCTAAATAGTAAGAACAACAATTTTCTCAGCCCATACACATCTCTAGGATGGCCCTATTTACAGGTTTTAACTGCTGTGTGTGTTTAACTGCTGTTTTATAGGCAGGAAAAAGCTGTGTTGTTTTTGTTTCTGTGCCACTTCAATTGAAGGAGATTTCCCGATAAAATCAAAGTGTATATTTCTGATCAATAGTGTTATCAAGGGTTAAATACTTCTCTTTGGTAATGCTGTGGTGATTTTTGAATTGTAACTATGTGGCCAAACTTGAAAATAACAAGACTGTTGGCGTGTTTTGTTTGTGTTTGTAGTTGGTATGGCAGAAGCAGATAGTTCCTCTCAGGATGCATTAGGTCTCAGCAAACTTGGAGGTCAGGCAGAAAAAAACAGGAAACTACAGAAAAAGTAAGTTATCTCATATTTTTAATTATCTGTCTTTAAAGCATTTGTTTATGTAAAAAAAAATTTTTTTTTCCTTGACTCTCTTTTTCAGGCATTTGTGCCTAGTATAGTCCAGGTAGACTCTTTTTTTTTTTTAAACTCACTTTTCCAGAACCTTAATAGTGATAAGGTCTTGCCAAGTTTGAAACTAATTTTAGCGCTGAAAGTTTATAACGGTGATAAACAAAGGTGGCGATAAAAGTGGACCCTTTTCAAATCTTCCCCCCAGATTTGTTATATTTAATATATATTTCTGTTGCAGCTGCTAGTTCCTTTATGTTTTCACTCTTTTTTTTCCCCTCTATTCAAGGTTATTTTGATTTTTCTCATGTATTTTAACAGCTGAAATATTTTTTTTTTTTCCTTTGCACCATATACCCTTAATTTTGTGTGTGTGTGAATCCTTCCATTGTGTTTTATGGCAGCCTTTAGACATGCAGTTATCTCTTTCCTAGTTACTAGAATTTTTTTGATTTCAGTCCAAGAAAAACTTCATGATTTAAAGTTCACCTTTTGAATATCTACTGCATATTTTGTTATCCCCAGACTTAGAGGAGATGAAGCAGACACTAAAAAGCGTGGGTGAGAAATAGATACTGCTACTATTAGAAATCATGGGTTGATGCTTAAATGGTAATTCAGAAAACACTCAAACCTATGCAAGCAGGAGCAGGTGTTCTTTGCATATTTTCCCTTCCAAAGCTGGGCCATATACTTTGTTGCTTTTGTTCTGTTTGGCTGTCACTGCTCCTTTGTCAAATATCTCCTTTGTCTTTGAGATCAGGCATTTACATCTTGCTTTTTTGGCTTGCCTCGTGGAAGATTAAATAATGAATGTTGAAAAGAGAGAGTGCTAAGTTTCTCTCTCTAAGATTTCTTGCAACATCTAAGTTATCTTGGCAAATAAAAATAATGCCCGGTGCTTTTGCTAGTGTGCCGATTTGAAAAGTCGGAAAGGAATGTGGTTTTGTTTATATGACAGAACGGTCAAGTGCCTGTCTTCAGACTGTTACAGCCACGGCAATCTTCCACTGTTATGACCTGATATTCTTCCTTTTCTGCAGAGCTTTAAAATCGTACCATATCTTGATTGAACAAAAAGCTTTAGCCTGGTGACATCTGGACAGTGATAGGCCTATTCTTGAGCAGTTTAGATCTTTCTCAATACCAGCAACAAATTTCATTCTATACTAAACAATCTATATTGCCTTGCTTTAATAAATAGAAAAATGCCGATGCAATTAAATTGAGATTTGTCTTTGTTTAAAATATACATCTGTGTGCATATAAAATATAAAACAGCATTGTATTATGTGTTATTATCAATTATTGTATTTACTAACAAACAAATATAAAAATTATATATAGAGGAGATATATTTTTATATATATATATAAATACACACACACACACACACACATATATTTTTTTTCTCCTGCCTTGCAAAAATTTATTGCTGTTACTTAAAGTATACCTTATGGTTGCATGTTATTGGTTGTCACCTACTTGCCGAGTTGCTTGAGAAGCGAGTGTATATTTGACAAATGAAAACTTGTAGTTTGAAATTGACTTGTCTAAAGCAAAAGCTGAGAGATTGTCTGATGTTTGGCAGTTCTGTATGACCAATAGGATATGGATAAATATTTACTCATAGGAAGATACCTATGATGTGTTGGAGATTTCAGTTAAAGTAGGTATGAAGCAAGACTGTGCTGATGAAAATACTTATAATGCATAGATTTATTACTCTTACTGCTGAGAGCAGCTGCAGAGCTCTTTTGACCTTCCATGAGAAACAAATCTACCAAGTTAAAAATATACGTGAATTCAGCTGTTCCAGAATCTTGCCAAGGCTCCTGAATACAGCTAGCAGTGCTACCACATGCTCATTACTGGGGGGGAGTAAAGTTGCTCTGAATTGCTGTTCACTCTGACCCTGGAGATAGAAAGGGTTGAAACAAATTCTCAAGGCTGACTGTGCAAGGTAATTGCACGTGCAGTGTCAGCCTTGACTACGTGCACACATGCATTAAGTGAAAAGCATGGGACCAGCTTGACAAAGAATACCAGTTACCTATGTGTTTGAAACAATAACAACTACTACTATTTATACTGTTTTCTCTTTTTAATCTCTATTTGCTTATCTTCTTGATTTCTGCAAGCATGCACACAAACAGGCTAAGGGCAGTATTCGGTGTCTTTACTAAAAAAGCCTATTTATAGTTAGAGCTAAATTACAGTACATGTCACTTTGTTTTTTTGTATGCCTTTGAGATCAGTTTAATCTTAGTTTTATATTTTTTTTCTTCATTCTTTTATTTTCCTTTTGTTTACCATTTGATGTGGTAGTGCAAAATCAGGGTAAGTTTATACCTATTTTATTAGGATTGTTGTGAATTTATGATAAACTGCTTGGATTTTTAGCAATATGTAAAAAGCTCTTAAAAGTGTAATCAGAGATGATACTAGATTCAGAAATAATTATTGTGAAAACATTTCGCTGAAATGCGTCCAGTGTCTTTTTAATGCTCGTTCAATGTTACATCTTAATTTGCATAGTGTGAATTTTTTATAATGGAAATATTTGATCTTATTTAGTTGGAATTAGCTTTTTAGTTTAGATTTTTAAAGTTATTTAACAGTAGTAGGTACTCATGGCCATTCACTTACCGGGTGTTTCTGTAAAACTGTCATTCTTTGCTTACTAAATCTGAGTTGTTTTTAATGTTTCATCCGTGCTGTTCCTTTTCTTTGTGAGCTGTGCTGTTGACAGTGTTTGCCACAACTGTATTTGTGCTTTTCTGTATATACAACAAACTCTCAATAATGCTGTATTAATCAAAAAGGAAAGCAACCCTAAATTTAAGATAATCCTCCTAAATAAAAGTTTATACATGAAAAGTTTTTGATTACATAGCTCTAATCAATATATAATATCAACTTTCCACTGATGCTTCACCTGGAGTTAGTCTGTTTTTATTTCATATTTTATAACTATTACTTTCAGTTTTTACGCCCTTTTTTTTGTCATTTGCATCACTATCAATCTCTTAACTGTCTTCACTTTTTTTTTCCTTCCAGCTTTTTCTCTGTTCTCAACTTTTTCTAAATAAGTTGTCTTCAGTTTCATTTATGAAACTTGAAATACAGCACTTCATAAACCCTTTCGCTACAACCCCTGGATTTACCCATTCCCTTGCTATCTTAATCCAGTGACAAGATAGTGTTGCACTAGGCTTCTTTATTTTCCTAGCAGGGTTAGAGCATGGTGGCCTGCCAAGAGCCCCTCTAAGTGTAAGACTTCAAATGGCCTTTAAAAGACTTGCTTGTTCACTGCTACATCAAGCACCTGCAGTTGTGACAGCACTCCTCTTCATATAACACCACAAGTTCTTCGGTATGCTTCACTGCAGGTGTTAGAGGTCTTTTGAATGTATCTAAGGACAAGCTTTTCTCTCTTCCAACCGCATGCTTGCTCTCCCATTCCAAATAATGTTCAGCCAATTCTTCATCAAGTCTGTAGACATCCATCTCTTGGTTTTGTCACCTACTTTGGCAGTAGGCAGCTGTTTCTTTGCCATCCCTTTATCTTTTGAAGTGGCAGCTTCATACCATTTGTTAACACTGCCAACATTACTGCAAAGTGCTGCTTTTTTTCCTCTCCCAACATTTTCATGATGATGGAATTTGTACCTGTTTTCTAATTGATGTAATTGGATGGCATGTGAAACTAAACTGATGTGTCATCTACATTACCCGTTTGGCTTAGAAGGTAATTATGATCTTTAGATAACCTGATCATGCATTGCTGGAATGCAATGAGCTTCTTGGTGAAGTCCGAAGGTAGATGTTTGCAAAGTAAAGCTCTTTACTGTAGGCAAAAACCATTACATTGCATCATTCACAGATACCAACTGTATCTGCCCTTGAATTTTTACTGAGAGATGTTATGCTTGTGCTATGTCTTCAGCTTTCAGTTTGACAAGTGTCAACTTCAGTTTTTGTGAAGTGTAACTTGAGTTTTTGTCTTTTTTGCATATGAATAAATTCTGCAATCTGTTTTCTACTTCATGGAAGCATTCCTTTTTGGGCCTGTTGCATAATTTTTGCATCAGATTAGCTCAAAAACTTCTGTTTTGTTTGTTTATATTAACCTGAGGGCCGCCATCCTGTTATGTTTACCTCCAGCCACGCAATTTTTTTCTGCATGCAGTACCACCGTGAGTTTAAAATTTGCATCATAACGTCTTACACTTTTGATACATTCCCCCTATCCAAACGATCCCCTCATATCCAAACGATCTGCTGCTTTACAGTTAACCTAAAGGACTCGAGGAGACTCCTAAAACGACCAGAAATTTAGTGCCTTTCTGTGAACTACATTAACCTCAAATAGCTTTATAAGCCAGTGTTTGGGGCATGGGAAATCACACGCTGTTGTCAGACAGTGCTAGTCAAAGATCAGGCTGTGGGCATCTCTGCTTCTTCGTCTCTAGTGGGCTTCCCTCACTGCTCCGCCATGTTACCGTGCCAACCTGAAAGGAAGATAAGTGCACCAGTTTTGAAGTTAAACTGCTCAGAAGAAAAACATTGTATTCCTTTTTGACAAATACAGTATTAAGCATTTTATTCTACTCTTTCCAAAGGGCGTTTTATAACATAGTATTTTATTTTGTCCTCTTTTGAAAAGACTTTGATTTTGTTATTTAAAACTGAATGTGTTTAGGTCTGATGATTTGAGGGCTGAATGCAACAGGTTCAGTTATTTTCATGCCATCACAAATCTTTCATTCCTAATTAAAAATATATATATTTTTAAAGCGTACAAAAGTGTAGCTCTTTGGGTCTCTGTTGTTGGGTTTTCTTATTTTTTTGTTTTTGTTTGTTTTTAGTGAAATCTAGCTATTGAGCTGCTAACTCTATTTCACCTTTTTTGGATCTTAAAATGGATACATTAGAATGGTGATTTGCAACTAGAGAGTCAGACACTTCCTCCCCACCTTTTTTCTTTCCCTGAGTAGTATATTTCATTAGGATCAAGTATTGGAGGTTTTTGTGGAGTAATAGGAGTTATTGTTCATGCAGGTGGAGTAGTAGTGTCTTTTGACAGAACAGTTGCTAGCATTTTTATGCCTTCACTGGTTATTTTTGAAATTTAGATATCCATCAATTTAATATGAGGCTCCTAGGTTGCTGGTGTGTCTAGAAAAATGAATTTGATATTTCATATCCATTTTGCAGTAGTAGCAAAAAAAGCTAGTAGTCTGTCAGTATCCTCTTTTCAAGATCTGTGTTGTGTGATAGCTTTGTAAAATCTCTAACTTGTAAATGTTTTTTTTTTTTAAACCTTAAAAGTATTCAGCAATACAGCTCTGGAGGGAGGGAGGTTTTGTTGGTGTTAGTTGTAACAAAAGTGTAAATATATAACGTAAGATCCTGAATCTGTAGTATTGCTGTATATCTTAATCTTATACTTGCAGGTATGAATACAAAAAATAGAAAAACATAGAGCAGTATTGTCCAGTTGAGATGAATTCATTTCTCTAAACTTCAAAGGAGAAGGAATGGAGTCCTAACTATAAACACCTAATTTTCAAAGCCACGTAGCCAGCATGAACGTGTGTTTTCAGATGATTTCATTTATTTTTTTTTTCCTAGCGATGTCTAAACAACGTTACATGTTATACCTGCAACACTGCTTTTTGCCTATAGGCTTACCTTTCCTTTAACATGAAACAGTTTGGACAGCCATATAGGGATTTAGCTAGCTGCCGTAGTTTCTGTAAGCTGAATTGTTGATATTAAAACTTCAGTCTGTTGTGTTTCAGAATAGCTAAAGGGGTAGTGTAGCTGCAGGAGATCAGAGCTGAGTTTAAGTACCCAGTGTTTCAGAATGTAATTGCTAAAGTGTGGCTGTCTGAAGGTAAGAGTAGTCCAAAGCTGTGCCTGAAACTCTTGACAAACTTGCTGTTGGAGACGAAGTTCATCAGTTAAATGGTTACTGTTCCCAGTTTCCAGCCTCAACTTTGGACAGTACCATTTCTGTGGCATGGATCTGATCTACTGTTGAATTCACTCTAATATGCTGAACAGACAGACAATTGCACCAATTGAGAATCTGATTGACAAGTCAAACATCTCCGCTTTGTGGTGGCAGTGTTGGTCAGAGTGACAGTAGCATCTTCCTGGGCAGGTTGTTCTTTTGCATTTCCAAAAGCAAGATTCAGCTTTTCTGCCACACTATCCAGTTCCTGTCCAGTTCAGCTTACATCACTATGTAGTCCTTTTTTGCCTTAGCAGATACTTCATTGCATTTGTAAGGCTGAGAAAGGAAAAAAGCTAAATGTTGGAAAGAAATAGTAATGTGAATGCAGTGCCTAATCTGATATATTTGCACTAGTTTCTACTTGTTTTAATAACTGTTTCTGTAATTGTAGGCATGAGTTGCTTGAGGAAGCCAGAAGACAAGGATTACCTTTTGCCCAGTGGGATGGGCCTACAGTGGTTGTGTGGTTGGAGGTGAGTGGTCTGTGTTTTTTTGTTTTGTTTAGTTTTTAAGAAATGTAAGGTTTTGTGCAGGACTGTTTTCCATATCCTGCTTGCTTCCTGTTTTGTGTTTCAGCTCTGGGTAGGGATGCCAGCCTGGTATGTAGCTGCTTGCCGAGCAAATGTGAAAAGCGGTGCTATCATGTCAGCCTTGTCTGATACAGAAATACAGCGTGAAATTGGAATCAGTAATCCTCTGCACAGATTGAAGCTGAGGCTTGCCATTCAAGAGATCATGTCACTAACAAGTCCATCTGCCCCTCCCACCTCAAGGACGGTAAGGAAAGTGATCCAGCATCAAACTGGATGTAACTGGATCAAACTTTAGAAACTGTAGAAGCTTCTGCAGAGATTTCCAAAAATTCTACGATATGCAACCAAAAAGATTTGAGCTTCAAATAAGAATTTCTTGAAATGTGTTTTAAATTGTAGTGAACACGTGATCGTTTAATTAGGATGTCTTTTCCTTTCATAGAAGTTAAATGAAAGAATAATTACACTTTTTTCTTAAGGGAAAGAGTAGTTTACATCAGTTTAAGTATGCAAGCTCGAAATGTAATGTAAAATGTTTAGAATACATGTTATTTGCCTCATTATTTAATGCCCCCCCCAAAAAAAAAAACTTGTAATATAGATGAAGTATACTTATATATACAGAAATTTGTAAAACAGTTGGAAGCTTTTTATTTGTTATCCATGTATAAGGCCATTAACTCCAAACAGTGATTGAGATTCCATGAACTCAGAGCCCACTTGTCTCTGTATACTATAAAGAGACATCAGCAAGTTTAGCCGTTCAAAGTTAGTGAATTCCCCTGCCATGGGTCTATCTACCCTGCAGTCTAAAGCTGTTTGTGATTTCTGGGATTATGTACTAGGCTGCAACTGCATTTTTCGGATTACAGCATAATCAAGTGTTTGTCTGTTAATTACATCAGTGTAAGCTATTTATCACATTCAATTTTGCTAGTATCCTTGAAGAAAAGTGATCCGTGTTAATAGGCTTATTCTGTGCCATCATTTTAAATGGCTAACCTATACATAAGACTTTAGAAACCATTGCTTTTGCCCATGCCTGCTCCTTTTATGTACCAATTGCTTATATGTTCTGCAACCTTTCCTTCTTGTTACTGCTTTCCTTTCATTGGATGTGATTGGTTCACTGTGGGGTCATATTAGACTACGGGAAATGTCTGGGTAACACATGAAGAAATGGAAAATCTTACAGCCACACAACAAACGGTTAGTTTACGGTGTTGCCACTTCTGTTCTTTAGAGTGCTTTTTTTTTTTTTTTTTAAACTTTTTTAAACACTTGAATCAAATGCCCTTTGGTCTTTTTTCCAAAAAATAAAAAATAAAATAAAATAAATTAATGTCTTAAACTTACTTTAGATTACGTCTTCTAATTATTAACCTTGTAACCTGCATCTTGATAAATTTTTCCAGAAGGGGAAGAGATCAACTTTGATATTACTGTAAACAAAACTTCAATAATTTGCAAGAGGGGACTCTGATTTGATTAACTATGCTCGTGGCCAGATTGAATTATTTGTGCATTGATTTCTTTTTTCCAGAAAACTTAATCAGTAGATGGATTTTCCAACTTCTAGGAAAATGAATATCTTGTTTTTTTTTTTAAATGCATGATGCTTGCTTTATCTAGATCTTTTCATATGCAGTAGACTTAGAGCCTTGCAGTGCATCGTTAACTCTGATCTCCTTACTAAACTTAAATACTAATACATATGTGTTCTTTTGCTTTTCTAACCACGTAACAGGAAGATGAGGAGGGAAGCTGGGCTCAGGTTGGAAACTTTATGTAATATTTTAGTGTATATGTAAATGGTCATAATTACACATGAAAGCATCTGTTTTTTTATAGCTATTTCATTTAGTATCTGCTGGTGTGTCTTGGGGGTTGGGAGAGGACAAAGCTATTACAGGTTTATCTCTACATAATACACAGAAGATAAACATCTAAGTATACCTAATAGCATATTTACTAAATATACAGGTTTAAGTATTTTCTAGCACTTCCAAGATTAGCTGGTGTATCATGAACAAACTTGAAAAAATGCTAACTTTGTTACATAGTATATCACAAAAAAAGCTTTGCATGTTTTTTTCTAATAGTAGGACTAGTAGAGGAAGAATATTCAGAAGTCTTTATGGTTAGCTTTCTGAAATATTTATCCTCTAGCTTATGAATCACCAAAATGAAGTTACTCTTTCTTAATGAGCATTGTGATGTTCTGTGTATGAACAGAATAGATCAAATAAATGGTCAGCTAATTTTATGACCAAAAACCTGGAATGTTTTGGGGGGATGGCTCTCTGGGAAGCCAGAGGTCCAATGAAAATATCCGCTGTATGCAGAAAGTCCCTATTCTACCTGCCCACCATCCTAACGGTGCTACGATGCATACTGAGCCCAGACATTTAAGCAGATTTCTGCGCATTAGTGTTCTGTAATCCTCCTTGGCTAATTGTTTTCCCTTTAAAGTGATGATGAATCCTATTTGTATTTTCAGGTATTGAGATGGTTCAGTATTTGCTACAGGGGTATAAACAAAACTCAAGATTTGCCTGTGACCCATATCTTTTTAAACAGTAAACCCTCTTGTTTCTTTACTGCCCTCCACCTTAAACCTGTTTGTCCCATTAACTACTACTCAGATACTCATTTGAACATCGTCAACTATAAAAATCAAAGCTTGACACCTTATTAGAAGAGGAATGTGCTCTTTCAGTTTGCTGTCCAGGCTCAAAACAAAGATGTAGTATTCAATGTTTTGAGTTGCTTATTTTTTACAGATATAAAATTCAATAAGCATTGTTTTGCTTTTTTCTTTACAATGTCTTCTTGTCTTAAAAGGCTTTTCTCTGTATATTATTTTTTCTCTCTACCATTTTTTATTTTTAAAAAGCTTGTTCCTTTAATTTTTAAAAAACAGACTTTAGCCTATGGTGATATGAACCATGAGTGGATTGGCAATGAATGGCTCCCTAGTCTGGGACTCCCTCAGTATCGCAGTTACTTCATGGAGTGTCTTGTTGATGCTAGAATGCTGGATCATCTGACTAAGAAAGATCTCCGCGGACAACTTAAAATGGTGGACAGCTTTCACAGGTAATTAGAGTTAAGTTTGGAGACCAGACTTGTAGAAGATGTTTCAGTTGTCATCTCTAAATGTGTGTTTTCTTTTCTAAACAGAAACAGTTTTCAGTGTGGAATTATGTGCCTACGAAGACTGAACTATGATCGAAAGGAACTTGAAAGAAAAAGAGAAGAAAGCCAGAATGAAATTAAAGGTTAATGCTTTGCCTTCACATCAGTCTAAATCTAACCTGCTTTTGTTGATGTGCCTCAAATATGTTATAAAAACAAACAAACAAACAAAAAAAGACTTAGTGAGAGGAATTATTTATGAAATAACAAGTGTTAAATGCAGGAGAGATGTCTGTGTGTGGGCCCTGAATAGTGAATTATGAAACACGTCATTAAATCCTTCACTCTTGCAGAGGTGTGCAACAACTGGAGGCTTTTTTAAAACTCTTACTCCTCTGAAGTGTGAACTAAACACTTCATGAGGGATGAGGGTTTTGGAAAAAGCTTTTCCTGTTTTCAGATATTCACTTTGTATCTAAATAATTTTATTCTTGCTTGTGACTGGTAACTTTTATTACCCTGTACTGCATGAAAAATAGCCAGGTGACTTAAGTGTTTGTATTTTCTAGATTCATGGTGGTTATTGAGTACGAGAGAAAGCACTGAAGAAAAAGCAGGGAGGGAATTCACACCAGTTTCAACTTCCCATAGAAAATGTTTTGTTCCCTCCCTAATATCATAAGTCTTCTCTGCCGTCTTAGACTGGATTTTTCGGGTTGCCTTGTCCCCGCAATTTGCTTAAAAGGTTCTATGTCTTCTCTGTTGTGGTGATACTTTTTTGCTATTGTTTTAACAAATTAATTGTGCCCGGGAAGATTCCCAGGCATCACAGCTGACTGGCATAAAACAAGCCTCTGTCAAGGCTGCTGAGCTTTTTTTTAGCCTCCTAAATGGTATAACTACATCCATTGCTTATAGGGCAATGCTCTTTGGAACGTTTAACTCCTGAATTGTTTTTGGGAATGGTTTGGGAAGAATGCTAGTTGACACAGGCCAGAAACGTGCTGTGGACCATTTTAACAGTTGAATGATACAGACATTCCTGATCAGTGTAAAAACTACTAGTAAGAACATAATTTTTGTCTGCCGTTTGGGCTGAACACGTACATGGCACTTGATAAGGCTTTCCTTGAAAAAAATACAAGACAAGAGTACATTGATCTTTATACTGTTGTGGTGTGAAACGCCCTCCAGCAAATTCCAAATATATTTAGTTCCCACTTTAGATGTGTGATTGCAGAAAGCTGTAATATGAATACACAAGCCAAAGATAAGTCTGTGTTGCTAAACTGAACACTGTCAGAACTTAAAGGTAGTTAAGATTATAGAACACTAGTAATTTTTAAAGGCTTCAGTTCACATTCAGTAGGAAACGTATGAGAAATTGTCATTAGGATTTTCTGAGTAATAAATCTTTTTTTCCAAAATATTTAGCCCCTCTTGGATGAGATAAGACTCTTAAGTGGCTGTGTAAAATGGAAGACCCTCTCTTTCTCCATTTACATGAATACTATGCCCAGCTGCACTTGTCTCCTAACAATTAATGTGACTGTAAGCTTCCCTCTGTAGGCAGAGAGGAGATTAAGTGAGAACAATTGCTTCTGGGTGCTCATTTATAAAACCATGCAAGGCAAACTACTGTATGGAAGGGATTGAACACCAAGTGTTTAGAGGCCTAAGCATGAGGTACTGTTTCCAGTTCAGAGCATCTTACACGCACCAAAAATGTTGGGGTAGCTTAGATACCACCCGAAAAGTTAAGTAACAAAATTTCTTGACAGCAATTGCAATGAATTGTGCATACATGAAAATTGATCCCTACACCAGCAAACTGCTCAGATAAGGGTTATGGTTGGTTGTTTAGACATGTTGTGTAATATAAATCAGGCAAATTTTTTCAAATCAGGCAGCTTTTTTTTTTTTTCCCTGCACAGATGTCCTTGTCTGGAGCAATGATAGAATGATCCATTGGGTATTGTCCATTGGTCTTAAAGAATATGCGAATAACCTTATAGAGAGTGGAGTACATGGTGCACTTGTGGCCTTAGATGAAACATTTGATTACAACGCATTAGCTCTCTTATTACAAATACCTACTCAGAACACACAGGTAAGCAAGAATTAACAGTTACTTTATGACTGATAATGTTATTTCTTTATGAAGGTTCAAAAATTGAATGACTATTCTTAGCTTCTCTTAGGTGAGCACGTCTTTCTATTTCCAGCTGTAGAAACTATAGAAATGGAAAGTTGTCCTTAATCATTTTTCCTGTAAGAGGAAAATACAGAAGTACACTCTTCTTGCTACTTTCTACTTGCTAATAACAGTTCTTGTTGTTAATTCTGTTTGAACAAATCTTTCTTTATAGCTCGTCTTCACAAGATTAGTGTAAAATTGATTGCTTTCTGGTATTTGCTAGTTTTTATTCTGGAAATAATTGTTTGAGCCAGAGATTATCAACTTTCCTGACAGAAGCAAGGGGAGAAGAGGGCTGTTAAGTCCCCCTTAAATTTTTAATGTTAAACTGTTGTAACTTCATGTACTAAATACATGCTTCTGATAAGAAGATCTTGCACAGTTTGGGTTATATTACATCTTAAATTACTGTAGGTTCACTGACTTCTGGAATTAACTTCCATTTCTTCTGTACTGTAAACTTTAGGCTCGTGCTGTTCTGGAGAGGGAATTTAATAACCTTCTTGTTATGGGCACTGACAGAAGACTTGATGAAGTAAGTTATTCAAGCTGTTGACTCATTTTATAGTCACGGGAACGTTACCGGAACTCCTAGTGAAAGAATTTAGTTTGACATTCTTTAAATTATTAGTGGCAGAAACTTTAACTTGAAAATCTTTGCCTTTGAGAGTTCCTGAATATGGCAGAATCTCTGTATTTACTTAGGTGAGATAATCTTGAATATGGACATATGAGATGCTCTGAAAGTTTGTTTCTGTAGCTTGCATGCTTAATGTCCAGTAATAGCGCATTTGTCAGAATCTTAATTTTTCTGTCTGAAATATGAGGAAAATCTAGTGACCAGAGTTGCAGATAAGCAATATATAGCATAGAAAGGTACTGTATAGCACATTTCAAACCCTTGTCCTAACAAGCAGTATTTCAAATAATTTTGTGTATTTCAAGAAAGCTGTTCCCAATTTATTCATAATGTAGTTTTAATACAAAAATAAAATCTCTATTCTAATAAAGCACATTCTTCAAAGCTACTGCAAGAAAGAAGTTCTTAAGGAAAACTGTGAGCATTGCTGCTTAGTGTTCTGAATTTTATTTAAAGCTACCATTACAATATAGCTTCTTTTTACTGAAAAGAAATAGAAGTAACATTTGCAGTTATCAGAAAAATGCAGATAAAAAGTATGCAGGAATTGTTATATGAAGAATTAAAAATGAAAAATCATAGGAAAAAGGTGCATTAAGCACGTTTAGTTATCAGTTCAGCTGGCACAAGTCATTTGGGAAGATATGGATTCAGACGTGATACTTGCTGTGGTCAGTTTTCTAGAGATGGTAATGTGCTATGAAGAGGAGGACCTTCTAGAGCAGCAAGCTGGTTGAAGAGGTGCTCACACAGATAAATGCGGTGCTAGGGCTATGGGAAAACGTGTTGCCAAATTACTGAATATGTTAAGTGTTTTTATGAAAATGTGTAGGAGAAATCATCCTCCTAAATCCTTCCAGTTGTTGTTGAGCAATGTTTTCTGAATGCTCTTAAGAGAAATATGTTGTTCAGTGGTTTTGCTCTGCAAGATGTTTTTGGAAGTAGGGCTGAAACCGTTCTATTTAGTAAGTGCAGTGCGGTATTTCTAAAGCGGAATATTACTTTAAAGATGCAAATGTATTATCGAGATAAAACCTACCTGAGTAATTACAAGCTATTTTCCAAAGTGTTTAAATGAAACAGTACATAGCAATAAAGTATTTCTTTTTTTACTTTTTTCTCACCATTTCCTGTGATTTGTACTGTGAGAGAACACTGTTTCATCATTCCTGTAACACAGAATTTAAGATTAAAAATGATTGTTCAAAGTAAGCCTCCATATGTTAGTGCTCCCAAAGCACCTTTTATGATTTACTTCATTCCTCATGTCACCTAAGAATAAACAAGTGATACAACACTTAACAAATTACTGCAAATCAAGTACAAATGTATACTGATTTCAGTCAAAGTAGGTATCGTGATACTTACCGAGCACATGGATTTCCATAGTTACTGAGCAGAAGAGCCTCCATCGTAGCCAATGAGCAGACTATCGGAAACTGTTGCAGCTGAGCTGTTGTGAAAATCAAGTCTTACAGTGTTATATTTGGTTAAGATTCTCAGTAATCCTTTTAATGTCAGTAATAAACCTATGTTTTGGAATTGCTAATAATGTTTATCAATATAACAGGATGATGATAAGAGCTTTAGGCGAGCGCCTTCATGGAGAAAGAAGTTTAGACCAAAGGACATAAGAGGTTTAGCTGCTGGATCAGCAGAGACTCTCCCTGCAAATTTCAGAGTTACAACCTCAATGTCTTCACCTTCTATGCAGCCAAAGAAGATGCAGATTGATGGTATTGCTTTTGTATTATTTTAAGCATGATGCACTTTTTTGCTTGAGATTACAAGGGAATTAAGTTCCAATTACCTTTTTCGCTGCATAAAAGCATCTGCCTTGTGCATGGTTGTGTATATAACACTGTTTAACCACAGGGTGGTTGAATTTCAGGAAGCTGTACTAGGTACAGAGGCTTTTTACTTCATTCAAATAACAAAAAGTATTATACATAGAAATAAACTTATGTTAAAGCAGGTAAATAAAGTAACATTTCAGTACAA
Source organism: Struthio camelus (assembly GCF_040807025.1). Lineage (NCBI taxonomy): Eukaryota > Metazoa > Chordata > Aves > Struthioniformes > Struthionidae > Struthio > Struthio camelus. The sequence goes on from NC_090946.1 coordinate 33,050,720, forward strand.
GTCTTTTAGTAACGTTTTTAATCTTAAAAACAGACATGCATGAGACATGCACTTCTCATTAGTAGTAATTAGACGAATGCAAGTCCCACTTCTAAAATGCAATAAAATCAATTCGAGAAATGATTTGAATAAACTTCCTCAGATAACTTTGAGATTATTAATAAAGAGGTGCATTTTTTCCAGTGGTCCCTCAGTTATTGAGCTCATTTGAATTCATTATTTCATTCACTGCTGCATACTTGGAATGATCTGTGTGTATATGTCCCTATACATACGTGCACTTATATATTAAAATGCTTGAAAGTGAAAGCTGACCACCTGTTACATGAAGTATCTTGTCTATTGAAAAATAGCCTTTTTGGCAGTATAAGAATAAACCTTTATTTTAATTTGATTTACAAAACACAAGTAAAAATAAATGGAAGATGCATTTGATTGGAATAGGATGAAAACTTCAGTATAATCTGCATCAGAGTTGGCTCAAGTTTTGAGAAGAAAGTATATTTGAGTAAAACTTGGAGACCTTTGACTTGATCTTATTGTCTCAGATGCTAGTGAGTTGCTATATACCTTGTATACTTTCACTAGCATAAAATATCTTTTCCAGTATTCTTCGTGTGATGAATTACAGAGATTAAAAAAGTAGTCTTTACGTAAAGTGCTTTCTTTTAACTATGATAATTGTCAAAAGAGGAAAATGACATAAAATGGGAAGATATTTATTTATAGAAATTATCTTTGCCATTCACAGTGTGCTAGTTGGCCTGTATATTTTTAGGCATCTTTCTGTTAGCTAATGCAACTGGAATTAGTATATGTATAAACTGTACAATAAATCGTGCTTTCCTAACTTATAACCTTATAGAGTCGACTGAATACAATAGCTATAATCACATTGCTGTGGTGATGTTTTTTGAAAACTAACATGCATGCTGTGTTCTGCATGTCTTCCCATGCTTCTTGAAATAGGCAGTGTATCAGGAACACAAAGATTGGATTCTGCTACAGTAAGGACATACTCCTGTTAAAGCCTTCTCCTGGTGAGTAAAGTTGATAGGTATAATAGTAAAGCAGCTACTTATGAAATAAAACTTGGAAGTGTTTTAATACAATGAATAAAAACCCTTATAAAAACCCTTTCGAGTTTGCAGGCTAGATTATGTTCAAAATCCAGAGCTTATTTCCTATGACAAAGTCTACCAGCATTTAAATACTTAGTTTTGCAAATATCTTTTTTTTTTGTTATGAAAAAACGAAAATCTTTTTTTTGGCATGAAAAAGGGCAGTACTAAATAGCCATACAGAAATTGTTGAAATCAACAGTTGGAACTGAACAGCTAGCGAAAAGGGGAGGAAGGAAGGGAATTAAATTACAAATATGGAGGAGAGAAGATAACCTGGTGCATGGCATTGCAGTTCAGAATATTGATTTTTTTCAGAAGTATATTGTAGTAGGATAACTTCACCCAAGGAAAGAATCTATTTTTCAGTTGTTAAGGGTAATCGCATAGTTTTCCAGTTCTTGGATACTTCATACGACTGTGATTGCTTAGGCTGTCTGGTTGGATTTAGCTACCAGCAGTCTAAATTTGGGTAGCTGTGAGTGGTGCTGAGAGTAAAAGGCAGCTTGATTAAAATAGGCGTGTTTAGCTGGAATACATGCATTTTGTGTTAAAGATACGTATAGCCTTATCTTACTCCAGGACTTGGACTGATTTTTCCTTAGTGGTCTTTGCTGTGTTTTCTCATGGAGCAGTCTTTCTCTCTTAATTTGCAAACACAAGCCTGGAAACTAAAATTTTTGACTGGATACAAAAAGTCCAGTGAAAATAACTGGTTTCATGGTAAGCACACAGTCTCTTCCTCCTAATAATAATAGATTCTTCCATGGGCTGTAAATTGCCCATCTCTTCTGCTTACAGTGGTTTTTTTTTTTTTTCTTTTCACCGGTAGCTTCCCACAGCTATCACCTGCTTTTTCGTCAGATTCTGAATGTTTTTTTAAAGAGTTCTCATGTATAGAAAGCTGAGAAGGGAAATTCCTGCTTAGGGTGACTCAGATTATGTGGATCAATCACTTTATAAACTCAGAGGCTATTTACAAAAAAAAAAAAAAATTTTAGTCTTAAGACAGTGAAGTTTTAAATTGTCTTTTTTCCCCTGTGAATCCTTTCCGTTGTTTCAGGTTTTTTTTTTTTTTATAGTCAGATCACCTAGGATAAAAGTCAGGCTCTAGGAAGTGGGAAATGTTTGACTTTGCATTGCAACAGAAAATTCTAGAAGGCAGTAAAATTGCATACATCAGGCATGGCAATAATTTGATGCATGACTGCTACAATACTGAGCTGTTTGTGAGAAACTTATTAGGAAGTGCTTTTAAAAAAACTGGTAATAGATGTTTTTGTTTGTTTGTTTTTTTCTGCAGTTTACCCACACTATTTCTACCGGTGATATGCAGCATTTTGAACATTTGGAACCTTTAATCTGTTAATACTTGTTAAATGGACACTTTGAGATATTTTATTACAGAGTTTTTAATTAGCAAATAAATTCATGAGTACTATAGAGAAAATATTTTAGAATCTAAATGTTTCTTATATTTATGTGACTTCTCATTTATATAGCTACTTACTTTTTCTGTTTGTATTCAGTCTACAAATCAAATCATTGCTGATTTTTATTCTAATTTTAGTCTTTCCAACTGAATGTACTGTAATGCTTGTATGTATATGTCCCTATAAGTAATATAGGGTTTTTGTAAATTATGCAGTTACTGTAATTATCATTGTTTTTTAATAATGAAATGGAAGGTGAAAAGGATTTTCATACCTTTGTAAAAGTATCATGACACCAAGCAGTATATATTTTGTCTTTTGGAAATGTTAGCTAGATCTAAAAATAAGTCCAGCTTTTTTCAGGTAAGCATATGTGGTTGTAGAAGGTATGGTACATGGTTGTTCTGCTTTTCAGAACTGTACCTTTCCACAAAGAGGATTTGTCAAGTAGTGGGGATTGTCTTTATTTAAAATAAAACTTGCTTTAAAAGCTGGGAAAAATTAGAACACTATGGAACACATTTTAGAAATGACTGACTCGGTCATAACTCGGTCTTTGCTGTATTTGTATAGCATAGCTTCACAGTGACTGAAAACAAGCCATAAACTAAGAAATGTTTTTCCTTAATTGAGGAAGACAGACTTCATAATAATTCCTGATAGTAGTCCACAGGCCACAGAGAGAGTTTTTGTCCTAGATCTTTTTGATTGAAAACCCTTGTGGAAAGGGTAAAACTAGTTTTAATGGACCAATCACGAAGCACTGCAGTATCATGTCAAATGTATAGTGAAAGATGAAGGTACAATATGCTGAAAACAAAAGCAGTGCAACCTCTAATAAAGGCCTTACTTTTCTTATGTAAGTCATCTTTTTGTGTTTTGTAAGCTTGTTCTAAAGAGTTGTCTGGACTTCAGTTTTGGTGGTTGTAGCCATTTTGGACTGTATGAGTAGCAAAATGTAGTCAACACTTGTAAATGGCATATTAGAAAGCCAGCAAGAAATCTGTTCCGATCATGGTGCATTATTTATTATGCAACAATATATATAGCATGTCTTTTCTTATTGTTTTCCACTTTTAACTTGCTTGTAAAACTGAAATTCATTGTTACTGTTCTGTTTTTCTATTAATCTTTTGTGTATTTTCAAATTATGTAACAATATGTACAGTCTAAGTACTTTTGAACTATTTTTATCACAGTATTATTTATTGCTTTCTTTCAATAAAGTACTGAGGCATTTTCCACTGCCAATAAAACACTATTGAAAAGCTAAGATCTAATTGTACACAGGCAGGTATTTTTGCGGTGAGTGGAGACTGTCAATAAAGCATCTTAATGATTGATTGCTGCCCTGTAGATCTTGTTTCAAATGATGGTTTTTCTCTTCAGTAGAAAAATGTTACCTTAGATATGACAACTTGTTGAGAATTGTTTGAATTCACATGTTGTATCATCAGTTCTGGAAAAATTTTTCATAAAATAACTGCTGCATTGCCTACTTCTGCTGGTAGCGACAGCTGTGAGTTACATCTTTTAACACAACTGCAGTGTTTTCTGACCCACACGCGACGAAGATTGAAGTGCTGTTCTCTGTAGCAGCAACAGTTGCTTTGTTAATGAGATGAGACTATGACAATAGTGATGTTTGTGGGGAGAAACATTGGGTGTCTAGGGAACAAATACAAAGTTGGGTCACAGGAGGGCTGTTTGTTTCAGTTTAAATACAATTTAAACCATTTCTCGTGGAGAAGAGAAGACTGAAGCAAAAACTTGCAGAATAGAAGCAGTAGTGAAGCGTATTTCATCACGTCCTCTAGAGGAACAGCAGGATGTGGAATGTACGGAATGGAGAACTGTTGCGACTGATGCTTTAAACACTGTTCTATAATATATCTCTATTTGTTTCTGTCTAGCTTGTCTATATGAACTGCTATCTAATAATTTGTGGTTTCTTTTATAATTTCGGAGGATCTTTCTAGAAAAAATAAAATGAAAGTGCAGAAGGAAACTGACTCACTGTTCAGTTGAACTTTACTGTTTAAAAGAGATTTCATATACTTTCTCTGCTTACTGATGTGATAGATGTTCAAAGTTGTGTATTGTTGCGTCTCAGAAGTAAAAACAATGCTTGTGAAAAGAAAAATACGGTGGTTATTTTAAGGCTGTAAAACCCTAACTGTTACAGAACAATGGAATCAACAAGAGAGCTGGAATAAATGAGTGAAATAGAAAAAGCTATCGAAAACTGGCAAAACTGTGTGTTGATATCCCCCTGAATTATACAGCATAGCTATCCCAGAGAAATTGAGAAAAACATTTTAGTTGGTTTTAATGAAAAAACCCCCCCGGAAACAAAAACATGTAAGTGCATGCACAAAAGACACATGGGCATGTTGCAGTCCTTTTTTTTTTTTTTTAAATAAAACTTGGTTATATGTACTCAAGATTGTCCTATAGAGTCTGAAATACCTCAGGAAATGCAGACTCGTACAGTCTAAGGATCAAAGCTGAATTATCTAAAGGGAAATGATTCAGTGTTCTTCAGATGATGGATTACATGTAGCTGTTTATGAATTTTTTTCTAATTATGAAACTTATTTTTCACTTTAAAATGCTCGTACTTCATTAATAGGAGTAAGATACAGATTTTTTTCAGGGGTATCTCTCACTGTTTTATAACTGAACGTTCTGTGAGATTTTGTAGTATCAGAAAATAGGACACTTGCAAAGGAAGCCCGGTGCTTTCAAATGCTTATGGCGAACAGTGCAATTTCAGCATTGCAGTTTTCATAGTGTTTAAACAGTGTTGTACTGCAGTGGTAATTAAAATACATCGGGCCAGATCCTGCTGTCTTTGCCAACAGCGTAACTCCAACACATGTTCAGTTTCTGTAAAATGCCAAAAGTCCTTTAGATGGAACTTTAGTTGGAAAAATTGCTATAAAAATTATTTCTTTAAAAAGTGAGAACCCTTTGTAACTGCCATAAGGAGATGGCAGAATTATCAGAGAGAACTTTACTCTGGCTTCTACACATAAACAAACTGGAAGTTTAATCTCAGTGCTTTTTTAACTTATTTTATAATTCAATTTTCTGGATGATTTTGATAAAATATTAGTTTAAGCAATGCACTAAAACTTAAATTACAATGTTCTAAATTGTATTCAAATCATGTGTTGCTAATGCTCGAAGTCGTTTTGGTAAAAATATGGCAATTGCAATGCAGGAATGAACAGATGAAAAGTGGGTTGTAAGTGTGGTTGGCGTTCCTGCCGGTAACCAGGAGGACAGATGAATTATCTCCCGAACCGCACAGCAACAGTGCCAGAGACGATCCCCAGAGGATCCAGGTTCTCGGAGCACGTCTCCTCTCCAGGAGACGGGTTTCCAGGAGAAAGTTCTACTTAGATGGCTTTAATATTAGAGTATACTTCCAAAATTCTAACTTCTTCTGTGCTAAATATAGAAAAGTTTTAGCCTGTTTACACTGACTCCACTGTACTTTATTTCTGTTGGCTGGGAGTAGCTATCCCACTGCCACTGGGCACTGGTAAGTCATGTTTTTGCTTCTAAAACTCATGAAGGCATGTTCATCTGGAACTTTTTATTATTAGAGTTGGAGATATTTCTAGTGGGGGGAAAAATGTATATCTGCTTATTTCCCTTCCCCAAAGAGTATAAGCACTGGACAAATAATTGAGAAATGATGTCACCAAGTCGAGACATGCGACTGCTGGTTTTGGAGCTTTCAACGCTAGTGTATTTGCTAGTGTATTTGTATCTCCTTTGCTCGGGTACTCGGAGGCGGTTAAAGGCGAAGCACGGGCCGGGTCCTGGACACCCCCCCCCCCCGCCCACTTAGCTGCGGTTTCCGAAACGAGATGGTGCAGAAGTGAGTATATTGAAACAAAAGGTATGTTCAAACCTCTGCTTAATTAAATATAGCCCTTTGAAATCTCCTGCCCGCTCCTTTGTAGCGTCCTCTCCCTTGCTCCGCCGCTGGATTTTCACTAGCGTTGCTGGGGGGGGACGGGGGACGGGACGGCTGAGCTGGGGCTCAGCGTTTCGCCTTTTCCCTTCGCCAGGCTGCGCCCCCCGCGGCCGGGCCGGGCCGGGCCCCGGCCGCCTCCCGCCTCCCACCTGGAGCCGCCCCGCGCTGCGGGAAGAGGAAGTGGGAGCTCGGGAGAAGCGGAAATTGCAGCAGCAGGAGCAGGAGCCGCCGCCGCCGCCCGGCCGGGAAGCACCCGCGGCAGCGAGGGCAGCGGCGGCCGCAGCAGCCGCCCGGCACCAACGTGAGCGCCGGGGCCGGGGCCGGGGCCTCCCCGCCCCTCACCCTCCCGGGGCGGCGGGGGGGGGCCGGGCCGGGCCGGGCTCCCCGGGCGGCGGCTTTGTTCGGGCCGGGCCGGGGGCGGCGGCGGGGCCGGGCGAGGGGCTCCTCGGCGCCGAGCCGCCCCTGCCGCGGGCCGGGGCCGTCCTCGTCGCAGTAGACGGCGTGAGGTTTCCGTGACTTTTTTTTTTTTTTTTTTTAATCTGTTCGTAAGCGGAGAACTTGGAGGAAGCCGTTAAAAAAAAGAGCCCCGGTGGCGGCCGGGCGCGGCCCCCTGCGGCGCGGCGGGGGGCGGCCGGGGGCCTGCTGCTGCGCCGGGTGTCGCTGTGGGCGCTGGTGCGGGGCGTTTTGCCCCCGGGGGATGTTGCGGGCGGGGCGGCCAGCCGTGACCGTGAATCAGTCGTTACCGGGGGGGGGGGGGAAGGCCCAGCTGGCCAAGCCGGTTCAAAGCGTGTATATTTAGCCTCAGTGGGCATGAACGGGAGGATTTTCTTTTTCCTGCAGAAATTTGGGCATGTGAGTCAGTGAGTCATAAGTAGATCATGTTTCTCTCCCCGTTGTGTTTGGAAAGGGACGGACGGGGAGTAGCAGGGCTGCGCGGCGGCGGCGAGCTGGGGCGTCCGCGCTGCCTCTCCGGCAGAAGTCACCGCGCTCGTCTGAGGACCGTTGCTACGCGGCTTTCCTCCTCTTCGTAATTCAGTTTATAAGAAGCAGGTCTGAGGCACGGAAAAGCATCGATGGTTTTGTGTGTGGTTTAGGGAAGCAGGTGGTCTTCCGACCAGGACTCTGTTTTGTATTTTGGAGGGGTGGGAATCCTCCTTCCTTGAGGATTGTTTTTAAGAGTTTGAGGAGGAAGGAGAGAAATCCAGACTTAACGATCTAGCTATTGGGTTTCTTTAAACGCCCAAGCACAACTGCATGCACAAAACTAAATGAGTGCTGGAACTATGGACTTAGGGGGAGAAGGTTGTATTTCACACAGCTCGAGGGACAGAACATCCACGTGCGAATATGCACGTGGTTCAGCTCTTGTAGTTTAAGAGTTGCGTTTAGGTGGCAAGTGCCGTACGCCCTGCTACCGGCACAGCAGAGAGGTGCGAGCTCTCCCTCCTAAGAGTCACCGTGAGTTTGTGTTTGATTAGGAAGTTAAACCTTGGCCCTCACACTGAGTTTCGTTATTGAGGTGGTTTGTTTCCGCTTTCCAGCGCTTTCGTTCTGGTGACAGGTTTGTTTTTTGTGAATGCGCTTTGGCCAAGGAAAGAGTACGAGACCTGAGACACAGGATAGCATGAGCTAAGGCTTTAGACTGAGGCTATTCAAAGGAAAAGGATAAAGTACCAATGTTTTAAAGGATTTCACAGCAAATATTTAATCTTCTTATTCTTCTGCATATTAAGTAATTTAACAAATGCTGGTTCTTAATTGCGTAGGAATTGCCGTTTGGACATGGGAGACCCCAAGATGTAAAAGGAGATCTATGCGATGTTGTCAGGATGTTGTCTTCTCTGCTCTTATGCCCTCTTTCCAGACCACTCTGTAATTTGCTGCCTTGGTGTTTGATAATTTTTTCATTCCTCTCGTTATTATTACCAGTCCTGGCATTTCTGAAACGCTTCGTAAAACTGGCACATCGGTGTATTCTAGCAGTCTGTAGAACAGGCAGTGTTTTTTCTGCATAAACTTTAGCTATGGATTGTTAGTTGCATGTTTTAAAATCTGAGTTTGTAGAGCGCACGCTACTGTCATAACATGCCTACTTCTATGGAATTCTGTTTTTTATATGTAAATTATGTACAAAGACAGCCTGTGTCCTAAAGAGACTGCAGTTTAATAAGCACATTGTCTCCATGTGCAATAAGCTCAGAGATTCAGAATCTTTAAGTAATTTTATGTTAATTTTCATATTACGTAGCAGAACAACTGCTTGTCCGGTACTGTGCAAATGTTAATAAATGCCACCTGATCCCTGGAGAACTTTTCATCTTTTTGGCCTGGATTTGTATTTAAGGGGGAGTTTTCATTCCATTTTCTGTGTAAATGAAATAGTCCATGGCAATCATCCTTATAATCTGTTCTTAATTAGAAGAACGAAGAAAAGTGTGTAAGAGGTTGGAACCTTCGGCTTCATCCTGAAACATTCAGACAGGGCACTGAGTTTGCATACGTCTTTGACAAAGGAAAAGTGCAGTAACTTGTATACTCTGCTGTTGCATGCAAGTGGACTAGTGCCTCGATTCTGTGTTAATTTTTATGGTTGTTTGTATTTCTTTCATAATCCTGAAACTTATTACACAACAGAAGAAAGATACGCAGATTATACTGCTTAATGAACAATATCGTGCTCGTCGTTACTAACGACTGGGGAAAAAACAAATATTGCTATACTTTAAACGTATGCGTGGGATCTAGAATTAATGGCACTCTCCAAACAGGACGTTGATTATGAGATCTGAATAGAATTCTTTCAAAGTAGTGGTTTGAAGCATGCTTCTAGTGGATGAAGAAAAGAGACAAATACTAATATGGGCAAGAAAAGACTTCCTTGTTCTCTTTGAAGTCATGTCAGTGACTATTCCTAGCTTTTTTGCAATGCCAAAAGGAAACCTAAAGAGTTTTCAAACCAGCTTGAGAAGACAGACAGAGCGACAATGATCAAATATACTTTCACTGCAGATATAGCTTAGTATTTGTCCAGTTAAATAACGTACTGTATTGGAAATTTTGAAGTGTCTCTCCATCAGCCTATGCATACTGTAAAACTTATGTGCTTCTTCTGATGGTGTTCCAGATGTGGAAGGCTACTGCAGGTCACACCATTTCTGTCAGTCAGGATGATGGAGCTGATGACTGGGAGACAGATCCTGATTTTGTGGTACGGCTTTCAAATTTTATCAACTCAGCAGAACTGTGTTACATGACACGTTAAAGAGTAATTGTTCAGGACCGGGTTTATATCTAAGCAAGATAAACCGATGCGAGTATATACCAGGAAGGAGGGGAGATTATGTGCCTGTGAGTGATTAACAAAACTGTCTTGTCTTGCCTGGGAACAGCAGGGTAGTCTGTACCCAAATAGCTGGAGTCAGGAAGCAGCAGCTTTTTGGGACCAGAAGTGTGTTACGTGCTGTCCAGCAATAGAAAGTGCGCAAGGCTCGCAGCCGACCAGAAGTGAATGTAGTAATAGCTAGTCTTAACTTTTCCAGTCTCGCTAACTTGTGAAGGCTTTTGCTGTGAACTCTAAAGGTCTAAGTAGCTAGTACCGTTATCGGGGTATTTAACTCTTTTTATGTGTATCCTTTGCAGAATGATGTGAGTGAGAAAGAACAGCGCTGGGGGGCCAAAACTGTGAAAGGATCCGGCCATCAAGAGCACATCAAGTAAAGCAGCTCTCTTTTAAATTTATTAATAGTCACTATCCCAGGCAACTTTTAATCCGTTCATGCCCTCGGTTATTTGCATCTTCATGATTAAAACAAGAGTCTCCATAGAAGATTATTTGCAACGTTGCCAGTCTTTCATAAATGTCGGCATCTTCACATGTGAAATTAAGATAAGAGCCATGGAGTAAGGACTCTCAAATCTTGCTTTTTAACAGGCAAGATTATTCTTCCTGCCTCTTTGTGTCTGGAAAGTTTCTTTGCTTTGTTTCAGTGTAAGAGCAAATACTGCCAGGGAAAAAGTTTTTGTTAGGTGAGCTGAGCAGCTCCATTTGGTACTTTAAGGGTACGTTTGCTCCTCTAATTCTTAGACTTTGTTTAGAAAGTGTCCTACCAAACTCATAAAAATTCTGGCAAGGTAACAAATTGAGCCGTCTGGCAGAAAGAAGAGTGAATGCATTACAAAGGGCTACGTGAGACAAAAACGATCCGACTTGTGAATCTTGTACTTCTTAGGTAAAGTGTGCAAGACCTGTCTAAACTTTAAGACAGTTTTAAGAAGTCTGTGATTGTGTTCTTCATTTTGGTTACGGCTGTGTATTTCTGGAGCATCTACCCTCGTGGTATATAGCTGAGAATAAATGTCATCAGTGTTGCAAATGGAGAGAGAGAGAGACTGAACTGTGTGGCTTACTTCAGGGATCAATTTTACTCTTTTATTTGGAGTGCAGTGGTGACACCTACTGGCTAAATATGCTTCAGGAAGCTTTAAACTCAGGTGGGAACAGTTTAAGGTACAGATGACCATCTTGGTTTTCCCTTGTATGTAGCCTGCGCTCCTTTAAGTTCAGTCCTTGCAGTTCAGCCCTTGCATATTGCATGGGAACGTTTGGGAAAGAGGAGGTGAATGTCTTCTGTGCTTCCTTATTTTGTGTTACGGTTATGTCCAAAATGCTTAGCTAGAGTCAGAGTCCCGTTGCAATAGAGGGACCGTGTGATAAGGGATGATCCCTGTTCTGAAAAGTTGCAATCTAAATAAAAACCATTGAGAAGAACTTAAATTGAAGTGGGACATGACAGTATGTTTGAGGCGCACACAGATTCTAGGTAACTGATTGTAAGGTCGTTCAAATAGCAAAACGTTCTTCTGTGTTAAACCCAACCCTTTCATTTTTTTCAGACAGTATTTTGCAGCGGAATAAGTTCTGATTCTCAGAATATGCCCTGTATACTACAAGATGGGAAGGCCTTGAAAAATACAAGTTGTCCAGTTTCTAGAATATCTTTTTGCTTTCTATTTTGCATCTTTTTGAAGTTATCTTCTGAAACTACTTTGGTAAAACTTGCTATATAGCTATTTAATTATCTATCTTTAAAGTATTCATCAGCTGAGAGAGAATGTCTTCCAAGAACACCAGAACCTCAAAGAGAAGGAGCTTGAAACGGGACCAAAAGCCTCCCATGGCTATGGAGGGAAATTTGGTGTGGAACAAGATCGCATGGATAAAGTAAGTATGCGTGTTTTCTTGGGATGACAGTATAAGCCTTGCATTGCCTGTGGTCAGGAGGACTACCCATGTGAGTTAGGCTTGTTGAAGCTGAAGAATGTTGTTGTTCCAGCTTTGCCAGGACGGTGGATGTAGAAGCTCAGATCGTGGCATAAGCTTCACACAGCTATGGCTCGTTTTGAGGACAGAAACGTCACCCTTATAGTGATGTATCAAGGTCACTTGTAACCACTACCATCCTAGTCTGGGAGAGAATCAGAATGTTGTGCCCTGTTCCCTAATTGAATCAAGACACTCCTACGCAAAGAACTGAACTAAAGCACTTGAAGTGTCAGGGACAGGTGTTTCAGGTGGCAAATTAGGAGTCTGTGAGTGATGAAGGGAAGTTCTGGGATGTGCAGGGGCATCACACGTTCTTGTTCGGTGCTTGCCCTGTCTTTAGAGGTAGTCTGCTTTGTTAGGTCTTGTGTGTGACGTCTTGACCTTGAGTGAAGATTTAAGTTTCTAAATGTATGTTTCTGAATTAAGAAAGTACTTAAGGCATGAACAGGCCCAGCGTTTTTTTATTTCATATTGTGCCAGCTCTGTTATGCGTACTGAGGTTGCCAAAGAATGAAGGAAAGGGTGTATTTCTCCTTTCATATTAGAAGGTAGCTCTCATCTTAAACAGGAAAGCACGAGCAGTGACAAATAATCCAGGTGTTTTAAAAAAAATTGTACTTTGGTCAGACAGTAATATTTTACATAAGGACTTGATGGCTGTTTAAGTTACACTGTATTAACAAAAGCCATTAGCCATGTGATAGACAAGCATATCAAATTCTGGCTAGTTTCTTGCATATACTCTGTTGAAGTAAGAGCCCAACTGTTTCCTGAATAAGAATGATTTTTAGTTTCTTATTCAATTTGCTTTCTGGATTTCTACTAATTTGTCAACTTCAAATTTTTGCTAGATTCCTGTATTCCGGAGTAAATTGCTGTGTAATTCTCAGTGGGCCTTTGGAGTAGGCTAACCTAACTGGTGACTCTGGGAAAGGAATTGCTGAACAGATTCAGTAGACCTGTTCTGCAGCTGCATAGCCCTCTAGTGTGGGCAATTTCTCTCTTGCCTGTCAGAATTAATTATCAGGAAAAATTTTGGTCATATCCCCTATCCATCCAATATTGGTGATAGGAGCTATTCATTTATTTTTTAACAAATAAAGCTTTCTTACAGATAACTGTAGTTTTAAAACCTAATCATTAAGGTCATCCCTTCAAGGGATGTGACCTGTGACTGTGCTAGTGTTAAGGTCTTGGCGCATCTGAAATAAATGAGAGTTATTGGAGTATTTAAACTTTGATGCTGACCTAAAATGAATAATTATATAATGCCATATACCAAACCTCCAGATCTGATCTAAAATGTAGCAGAATGTTTTTATACTAAGGAATTACAAGCATCTGAAGTACAGGTTTTGAAGAATTTCTAAAAAGAGGTATGTTGGAAAACTTGGTACATTAATGAGACACAGAATGGAACTTTCTCTGTTCTAGTACCACACAAAGAAAGCAGCATGCTTACTCTTACCTACATCAATTCAGTAAAACAAAAGGAAGAGCACATAAAGCCACCTAAAGCTTAGGATTTTTAGAGCTTCGTATCTTCCAGAGGTTTAATAGGGGAAAGGGAAGAAGAAAAGGAGATGGGAGCCTTTTCTGTCACATTTAGTGGTTCTTGTACTACGGAACACCTGCAAAGTGAACAAGAGTCTGAGTAGATCAGTCAGGAAAAAAAGGAGCATTTTATATTGCTTGTAAGTTAAGACATTGTCCTATTATTGACATCCTTGTTCTATTCCCTGACAGTTGCTTCAGCCATTATGTTCAGTAACATTTTGCTTTCGTGGTTGCTGTGCATGTTTCCTCCCAACACCTGTATTAAAAGAATATGTAATACCTTTTTTTTTTTTTTTCCCCTCTCTGAGTTATGATTTCTAGACACCCTGCGTCGTCAAATTAATTGATCCAGCAATTAAGCTTGATCCAGCTGTCTGGTACTGGCACAAGATAAGCAACTTTCCATCCTCAAAGGTTTAAGCAGGGGACAGTTGTTCAGAGGATGCTCTTTGTGCGGCCACACATGCTGGCTTCCCAAAACAAAGGGGTCACATGCTAGGGCCTGCAGTGCCACGCGGCTGATGCTTGTGTTGAGTCAGGTGTTTGCCACAGAATATGGCCTTGCAATCTGGACATGGCTACATGGGTTCTTCTCTTTCTGCCTCTGACAGGAATTATATACATTTAAGCAACAGCCTCAAATATTACATTAAAGTAGAGAATTGCAAGTTGCTCTGACTGGTGTTCACTGTTGGCTCTGGACGAGAAAAACCTTCTTTTTGCTATATTACGTAGCAACCCTCAAGGCTTTAGCATTGATTCCAGTTCTAGGAAGTAGAGAGTATCTCTAAGAGGGTATGTAAGGCCTAGATTAATGAAATACTGGAAAATGTTATCTGTGAGTGTGGTAGGATGTGCTTTCAGGTGTGTAATTCCATATCCTCATGCCAGTGACAGCGTGATGTTGCGGCACCTCAGGTTGCTGTGTTTGGGCTCGTGTTCCAGCAAGAGACTCAAGCAGGAGGTTGCAGGGCAGGGATGCATTTAGCAGGGCAGCTCACTCTTGATGTGGATACCCAGCTTCAAGTTATGATGCCGTCTTGTAAGCAAGGAGAAAGTACAGAGAGTAGACGTGTAACGTCAATTTATGAAGAAGGTCAAGGTGCCTCCCAAAAGCAACGTCAATAGGAAAACCTAGCTGGAGTTGTATTCAGTCACAAACTAGTATCAGTTAGAGCGGATCTGTAACTATGTGCCTAAGTACCAGGCTGTGTATTTTATCTGGAACTAATCTCTATTTTAAATTTTGCATGACACCAACAAGATTCCATCTGTATCTTTCTTGCTTTCGTCTATGTCATTTAATGTATAAATCCAGAGTGTAAAACAGCCTCCATAAAGTACAGTCATTGCTGTCAGGCTCTTTCTTGGCACTCTCCTTGCTTGGGTTGTATTGATAACATGGTGACAGTCTTGTAAAGACATCTCAAGTGAGCGGCAATTTACAAGATAGTTAGCTTCAGCACAAAGAATGGGAATGATGCATATTTGTAAGGATGCTTGTCCTCACGTTACTTGGTGCAGTATTTTGCATTAACTACAGAACTGTATAGAACTGATAACCTGTTTTTGATCTTTCCAATTTCGTTTAGTCAGCTGTTGGACATGAATATCAGTCCAAACTTTCTAAACATTGCTCCCAAGTGGATTCAGTGAAAGGGTTTGGAGGAAAGTTTGGAGTACAAACAGATAGAGTTGACCAGGTAAGCAATTTCTTCTCATTCTGCAGTTCCCATAGTAGTTGTGTTTATCAGATAAGTTTGCACATACAACTGAAAAATTCCAATACCTAAAAATGCTATTGCTGTCTGTTCTTAATGCTGAGTTTGAAGTTTAGCAGTAAACTGTCCTTGACTGTTACGGAGACTAATTTCTGTTTAAAGCAAAACAGAAAAAGTCTCTTCTGGGAAACTAGGGAAAGAAGTCCTGCTTTCCGAAGAGAAGTTAAAATATGTCCTTTAACTAGGCAGTGTTCTTCACTGAGGTTAAAATCGGCATGAATGCTACAGAAAGAAGGACTGGGCTTTTTTGTCCTGTATTGCAACAGGAACTACTGCATGGAAGTGCAGAATTTTTGTTGTACTCAGTTGCTGAACCTGGCAAGAGTACAGTATGTTGCTAGGACAATTTGCTTTGGCAAGGGATGACAAAAACTGAGATTATCATGCAAATGAACACAGCCTGTAGGCCTTAAGTAGGCGTTTATGCTCCAGATCAAGGTCAGAGCAGTAGTGAAGGATCTTTTCCTTCCACTGAAGGGCCAGCAGCTTTTTCTACTGGTGTCTAACTCTTTGTCACGTGCGCGTTCTTCTTTCTCTTCCAGTCAGCTGTTGGGTTTGAATATCAGGGGAAAACGGAGAAGCATGCCTCTCAAAAAGGTGAGGTAATCACATATGTAGATGCATGTTTTTTATAAATGTTAGAATAGGTCTCTGTTCTTACAGTGTTTATAAAGGACCTAGCACAGTGAGGCTTCAATCCAATTTTGTCTGTGAATCATTTGTTGAGGGACTTGGGTAGAAGAAAAGCTGGAAGAATGAATTTCAAGGCAGTTTCCTGAGTTGATGAGGTTTTAATAAAAGGAAACGGCTTGTCATTGAGACTAACTTTTCTTGTAAAAGTGAGATTTAAGGACGTTTTAGAAGGACGGAGAGTTGTTCTTTGCTGCGTTGCACCCTATTGATTTAGGAGGAAACATGGTGAGCTATAGGACTGTCACCCATCTTATTTTCCGTGTTTAAAATTAGACTTAATTTTATGTGCTCAAGATTAGTATTTCAGTTCTGAAATAACAGGATATGATACATGTGTTAAAAGCTTTTTCATTTCATTTTTATTGTGCTTTACTCTCAACGCAGACTACTCAAGTGGTTTTGGTGGAAAATATGGAGTACAGGCTGACAGGGTGGACAAGAGTGCAGTGGGATTTGATTACCAGGGTAAAACTGAGAAACATGAGTCACAGAAGGGTGAGTGGACATACATTGTGATGGGTTTCTGTTCTGATCTGGTAGGCGTTCATGACAGGCAGTGTTGTAAAATGCGCAGTTTTTTAGGCTGTTGCACTCCTAAACCTGCTGAAAACCAATGCTGAATAAAATTTATGTTGCTGAAAACTTTTACTTCTGAAAAAGAAACCTAAAACATAGGTTCTAACCAATTCTAAGGGATGATCAAGTTGCTCTTACCTTGGAAGCAGGGCATACAGGTTTGTCTGGAGTTTTTTGTGAGTTTTTTTGAGAAGTTGTAGTTTGGAATACTGAGATGCCAACAGAGCATTGTTTCTAAGAGAATCAACTGCCAGTAGAATAAAGCATTTATCCGTTAGTAGTATTTAGAGTTAATACTGTGCTGCTAATCAGGTTTCCAGGCCTATCTGGTCAGAATTTGAGCGCTTTATTGAAAAACTTTGACATTTTTGCCATCTGTTTTCTTTTTATCTCAAAGAAATATTTGCGCTCTAGAAATGTTAGGGAGAAGAGGGGGCTGTTTGCTTAAAAGCGTCCAGGCTATTGCTGACACAGCTTTTGAAGTTCACTTTACTATTAGTATCTTAGGAATGTTATCAAGGAATGAAGTTACAGAACTGCTGATACCACCCGGTAGTTGAACTACGTATGATGCCATTTTACTTTCCATCCTAAGAGGGTATAATCTAAAGAATTTATGACTTCGGTATGAGGGACCAAGATTAACAAAGGATGTCAGTGCTTCTTGTAATACGTAATTTAATGTTAGCAGAGAATGGTTAACACAGTTTTCCAGGATAATATTTTGTTGTTGAACAGTTATAAACAAAAATCTTTACTCTTATCTCTAGATTATTCCAAGGGCTTTGGTGGGAAATATGGTGTTGACAAGGACAAAGTGGACAAAAGTGCTGTCGGCTTTGAATATCAAGGCAAAACGGAAAAACATGAATCACAGAAAGGTTTTTATTATCTTATTTAAGAGTACTGGTTCAAATCAATCACCCTTTCAAACCTGGAAAAACATACTTTGTTTTCTTAAATGTGTGTTTGCCCTTTGTTTCCCTTCGATTTTTGTTTCCCTTAAATGAAAAGGAAGGCATTGTAAGCTGTCCCTGACTTTCACAATCTGATTTCCAAGGGACCTTATGTCCCTACAGAAGCAAATGTATAACCGCACAGATCTGTGGTCTTCAGAGACAGTATCAAGACCTTTATTATTTATATATCTGCATTGTGCATATATGTAGATATGCACATATTGTAAGATTTGGCTTTAGACAGAAAATGCATCAGATTCTTCAGGTATCTGAATGTTTTTTGAGTCTGTATGCTGTAATCTACACTGGATTTGAGGTATTTTCCTGCATTGTGATCCTAAAGTTACTGGATGGATGTCCTTCCATTTGCTGAGGTAGTTTAGCAGGGGCATAAAGACTGAAACATATTATTATTAATGGCAGGGCGGCTTATCCAATAACAGATCTGCCATGTTGCTGCTTTTTTCCTAAATACTGTTTACAATCATAAATTACAGTAATGTTTTGTGGAATTTTATGCACGCAGATTATGTGAAAGGATTTGGAGGCAAGTTCGGTGTGCAAACAGACAGACAAGATAAATGTGCGCTCGGCTGGGATCACCAGGAGAAAGTGCAGCTACATGAATCCCAGAAAGGTATTTTAGTTAGAGATTCTTGGCCATTCTATTTAACTTTGGTTGTTTAGACTCTTCTTTTCCTTGTGTGAACCCTCATTCCCCCTTGTATCTTTGGCTACACTCTTACAATGGCTAACATGTATTTCCTTTTTCTTTGTTTGAACTATTACCGTGCATTGGTTGTACCGATGTCTTCAGAGCAGTTTTGACAAATCTGATATTGAATCACTGAAAGTTCTGACTTTTAGTGATAACTGGAGAAGCCTTAAGAGTCTGCGGGTAGCCCTGATTATTTTGTTCTTTTTCAGTTGATTTGTGCAAATCGCAAATTACCAACATTTTTGTAAAACTTTCCGTGAGGATGTTTCCAAATAATCTTCCTTTTGGAGTTTCAATCATGTATAACCCTGTTTCCATGCAGGGGAAATCTAATGTTTAATGCTTGGGGCTGTTCTTTCCCACCACCTATGTGATACCTATTCCCATGAAAGATTGGCAAGCAGAAGATAAGGTTCAAAACAACCATTTTCTTCCTGCCCCCACGTATCCCCACTTTTTTAATTTAAAGAAATTAATCTAAAGCAATTAAAATTGATTCTCAGAATATTTTTCTGTTGGATGTTCCAGTAGGTTTTATTGTGAGAGATTACCTGAAGCCCCGTTTTTGGTGCCCTCATTTTATACTATAGGTGAAAAGGGCTGTTCTAAAGCAGCAGTATTGAATAGTTGTAGCTTTTAGCGAAGAGCTTTTTGTGTAGCAGAATAGCAGCAGGAATATTCCTTGTTCTTTTCAACCATGCTGTATAGGAATATCTGAAGGCTAGTGTCTGTGGACCCTATCTAAACACTTCTTAAGAATTCAGACCCGTATTGTACAAGTATTTAACGTGCTGATGAAGGAAGCTCATTTCACTCGTAATTGCTGATCCTCTTGTATCCTGTTTTGTTTTGGTAAATATTTTTAATGTACGTTTGTGTTCATAATGTTGATAAAATGCAAGTGCAGTATGTATGAAAAATGTTGAGAAGTGGTGTTTTTCTGAGACTTCAGAATGATCTTCCTATTTTTGATACATTGTGTTGACCTCTTCCTAATCTTAAGTGGCAAGTTCTTCTGAATTTACGTTTACAAAAGTGTATTGAAATTTCTTTCACCATCAAGAATTATTGGTAATTCAGAAATGTTGCAAACATTACTTTGAGTGTCTCTGACTAAACTTCTTTATTTTCCTCCCTTCATTTTATTTTATTATATGTGGCTTTTTCAGACTATAAGAGTGGTTTCGGAGGGAAATTTGGTGTACAGAGAGAAAGGCAGGACCAATCTGCTGTGGGGTTTGAATACAAGGAGAAACTAGCCAAGCATGAATCTCAACAAGGCACCGTTTTCACTTGTTTCTTTCTTAACAGTGCAGCCACTTCTCACACAGTCTTAAATAGTTGTCTAAGTAGATTGGTGCTAGTAATGTGCAGACACTTTCTTGCGCTTCTATTCCTACATGATCTAGCAGTGTTCTTCCATTTTATTTTTAAAATCAGTTGCATAAAGGAAGGCTGTATGCAGGAAACAGATATCCAATGTTTAGTTAACAGCTCTACAGCATTATGCATTTAGTTAATAGCTATACCTACAACGCATTACCAGTTTTAAAGTCTTATTGTGAAACTTTGCCTGGATAAACTAGTGGAAAAATATTCAAATAAGGACCATGTGTGTAACCACTAACAAGCAGTAGATTATAGCACGGTCATTTTAAAGCAATTATAGTCTTTAAAACAAGAAACAGGGAATGTTTGTGGTTCTTGGGTGAGCAAATGCTGTTATAATGCTCTCTTTATTCATTGTGAAATAGTTGGGGTACAAACCATGAATTCCTGGTTTTCCGTTATCTTAAAGTGAGAAGTCTGGATCAGGAAAATGTAAGTGTAGTATATTTATTCTGGCTGAAAATACATACAAAGCTGAAGAAAATGAGGTTGTTCATTCTGATAGTTAATATTTTTTTATGCAATAGGGAAACAAATTCAAACTTTCAGAGTGGCACGTGTGCCTTAGCAAAGCCCAGGTGCAAACACTAAAATAGCTGACTAGTTGACCCAAGTGATTTTGGGGCTGAGAGAAAAAGGATTGATTGTAATTGTGTTCCAGGGACAAGTACGAAAGCCTTTCCCTCTACAAAGTCTAAGCTTGTGTTCCTACAGACAGTTCAGCAGCTCGCTGCCACCAGAAAGAGGTGTTTTTCCAGCCACACACTCTTGCTCTCTCCATTGCTTTGGCTCTGGTGCTTGTCAGAAATTTCTCCGAGTAGATTTCCAACTCACTAGAAACAGCAGAAAGCTGATCTTCTTAGGGCATCTTATGTCACTAGTGAATTAAACTGGTTCTGGAGCCTACCAAGTGTTAGAGTCAGCGTTAGGTGAGAGTAAGAGTGTGCAGCCAAGAGATGGTACAGAAAGGCAGGGCCATCCCATTTCTGTGGTGGTGAGTTGTTGCAAGATCATGCTGTCTTGAGGAACTGGCCCTTCTAGTTTGCAGAGCAGGAGTTACTAATCAGCTGGGTATCATGATGAAATCCCTTGGAATGGGAAATTTGTTATATTTCCTGCCATTCATAGAATGTATCAAGCTAAGGAGAAAAGACACCTGTGATCACCGAAGGCTGGATATCACTGCTTTGAGCAAAGCAAAGTGGCTTAGGTTACATGACTACTACAGAGGGCTAAGATTTGGTGCTGTGAAAGGCTGTGTTACAGAAGTGATGCATTAGAAGGGCTCATCTCCTACTCTTTGCTTGAAACCTCGTCAGTCCTCAGCTTAATGTTTATTCAAAGAATGCATGTGGCCTACAATCCCTCTCATCTGCTGGTGTACCTGAAGGCTCTTGCAGTTATGTATCCTTTCTGCCTCAAAAAACAAGTTGCATTTCCTTTGGTGGCTGTCACTGTGTCTTTGCATGCAGCTGAAATGGCTATTTGCATTTGAAATGGCTGTTTACATTTGGCAGAAAGGTGGACAGCAAACTCTCCATTATAACTACTTTATCCTGCTTTTAGATTACTCAAAAGGATTTGGTGGGAAGTATGGTGTACAGAAAGATCGGATGGATAAGGTAAGTAGCTTAAAAGAGCCATGACTTCAGTAGCCTGTAGGGATACAAAATAGCATGGTTAGATTTATAGTATTCATCTCTATTTCTGGATACTTCTCCAGTCTAACAATAAAGTCCTTCTGTGCTTCCCTAAATCTTTTCACAAAAGCAAGGGTGTATGATAGCAGTTTATATACAAATGTATGTATGTGTGCTATGTATGCATAGTTTGGAAAGCTGAAGCATCAGACTGAAAGAACAGCAAAAATTACGCAAAAGAATAAGAAAATCCCTGAATTCCAGGATGTCAGTCATGTCTTTTAACAACCAGCTAGTGCCTTATCTTATACGTTGAGGCCATCGTCTGAGTGGGCTGCTTAAAATAGGTGCCTATTGTCTTCCAGCTTTGCCTACTTTAATTATAAGGAACCTTCTCTTTAAGAGAATTTATTTTACCATCCTACAACAGTAAAAGACAGGACAGCTGGATACTCCCTTTCTACCTCTCCATTTTTTAACTTAAAAAGCTAGAAGATGAAAAGGTGGAAATTTATTTACTGATTATCCCTCTCAGCTCTGTGTAAGTCCATTTACAAGTGAGAAATTAGAAGAGTCAGAAAGTGTGTAGCATTCTTTTTTTTTTCTTTTGTGGCTTCAAGAGTCAAAGACCCGTCATGTTTAAAAAAAAAAAATCTTATTTTGAATACTGTCCTCAAAATACTCCCTTCTGTTTTAACAATCTGTTTATTTAAGAGATCTGGATGCTTTTACCTTGGTAGAAATCCTGCACCACATGGATTAGAAACGAACAGCTACACAATAAATGTTTAGGAGGTTGCCCCATTTTCAGTTCTCATGAGTCATCTATTCATAAACTACATCTTTTTTCAATTAATAGGAGTTTAATGTGTTTAATTCTGTCCACGAAGATTAACTCTAAATAGTTCGACTTACAGAATGAATTACTCCTTTGATTTTGATTATTCGTGATTTTGTTCTGGTGTTGTGAAAAAAGCCATGGGGTGGTATCACAGTAAAATAAGTCACAGATTGATGTTGTCTGAATGTCTTCATGAATCGGTGATGAAAGAGATTGGGGATTTTTTGGTTTTCTTACTGACAGAATGCAGCAACTTTTGAAGATATTGAGAAACCAACACCAGCTTACCAGAAGACCAAGCCAATAGAAGCCGGTAAGCCATTGTCCCAAAATCATTCCTCTGGAGGTGATGTTATGCAAAAGCCCAAGGTATGACTGTTGATGTAAGAGTGAGAAATAAGGATCATCTAAAGGGAGCCTCCGTATTTGCAGGTTCTAGCAACCTCTACTCCTCTTTCCTTCCTCCCTTTAGAGATTTTTTTGCTTGTTTGTTCCCCCACCGCGAGGAACACGTGAGTTGAGGAGGGAAGAGTAAAGAGCAGGAGGTACTGGGGAATAGACTGAATGAGGGAGTAGAGTGGTAAAGACTAAACCATGAAAGAAAGGAAGGAGGAGTGAGGAGCGCTGCAGAGGCTTTTCAGTAAAAGAGGAATGTGGCTCACAAGAAGTTTGGGGTCAGCGCAGCAGGGGTGAGGGAGGAGGAGGGATAGAAGGAATTTCCTGAATGTGCTGTGAGCTCAGACAGCAGAAATTGCAGAAATGTGTTCCATCCTAGTGGGAATGTATACCATAAACTAATTCCAGGCTGCCATTATGCACAACCTTAAACAAAAACACTTGACTTTTTTTTAACGTTACAGTGACTAATAAAACAAGCAGCATCCGAGCTAACTTTGAAAACCTAGCCAAGGAAAAGGAGCAGGAAGACCGAAGGAAGGCAGAAGCTGAAAGAGCACAAAGAATGGCTAGGGAGAGACAAGAACAGGAGGAGGCTCGAAGGAAACTAGAGGTCAGTAAGAGTCAAAGACTGCACAAGTGGGATATCTGGTGTGTTTCAGTGTAATGTTGGGAGAAAAAGAGTATCTTTTCTGAAAGGCTACTTTCTTTCTTTCCAGCTAGTGTCTGTGGGTGTGTTTGTGTGTGTTGGTACCTGTGCTTTATCTGCTTGCAAAGCCAACCTTCTCTCAACAGGCACCATATGCATTCAGACATCAGATAGTGGTGACAGACTAACACGTAATAGTTTATGATTTTTGAATTTATCCTGTTCCAAAATAAGTATGCTAATCCTGAGTGCTAATCTAGGCCGTCTGACCTTGTCCTACTTTAGCCTTGTTGTACTTCTTCCTTTTGGTAATATCAAATTCCCTTGGGCATGAAGGAATTCATAAGGTGAGAGACATGTGGTCCCCTAAAGGCTCCATGCAAATGTTTGTCCAAGGAGTTTAATAATACGGTGATAGTTGATGATGCTGTTTTCTTTGGAATCAATATTGTGGATGATGGAGGTGGTATCACCCACTGATATAGCACAACCCGTGAGATGAAGGGAAATAGTCTTCCAGAGATTAATGCAATCCTAGTTCGGAAATTAAGAAATTTGACATTTAGCATTGTCGTGCTTAAAAGCTGTATGGTTTCTTGTTATTCATGAGCAGAATTATGTCAGAAACTGCATCCTACATGCTTTGTAGAATTTGTGTTTTTGGTGAAACTCTACTGCTGAGATGGAATGATCAATATCTTAATAGTAACTTGTCCTTCACGTCCGGTTCATTCACTTTGTTGCACAGTGCCTGAGGTACCTTATTGCTTTAGCATCAGTCATACTAAGGACCTGCTATTTGCAGGCCCGTAACATTTCACCCAAGCTGCTTTTCCAGAGCCTGTATGGCAGTTTTCCCTGTGGTCTCATGCTGTTATTCTGGTCTCATGGCTTTACCCTTGCAAACCCTGATATTGCTCTGACAGGTTCTCCTGCGAAGTGACTGCCACTGGTGTGAGAATTGACCCTTTTCCCCTCCCTCCTTCACCCTTTGTTTTGCAGATACTGTTTTATACTAGAGAAGACCACACGTAGCGCACAGTAACAGATAATAGTCCTTAACATGCTTGATAAATACTATCCAGTAATCCATGCACAGGGACTTAGGAGCCAACCAGTACGCAACACTGATGTCTAGCTAGCATGCTCCCACCAGTGCGAATGGTGTCACAAGCAGGGACAGCCAGTAGGGAGTTTGAGCAGATCCCGATGAAAAGTATGTAGTACTCTGGGAGAAGCAGGTCAAAAACTGTCATTGTCATCACCTTCATTGTTGCCACCTGCTACACTGGAGAGAGTCCCCAGAGTGGCATGCTTGTCTGGGACCTAAGTCACTGCTCTTCCTGGCTGACTACTTAGGAGTTTTCCCATTTCCCGCTGTGTCTCTGTCTCTCTCCTCTTTTGTTTTTATTTTTCCCCAAAAGTAACTTTCATCATTAGGGTCAGTGTATGCTGTCAGCTGTGGACTCTGCTAATAAATCTTGCGCGTAAACTTGTCTCAACATCCTCTCTGCAACAGCTTGAATCCAGGAAAGACTGTTAGCTGGTTTCTCAGATTCGTTCAGTCCTTTTCCTAACACAACTGGTTTCTCAGGTATGGCGGCTACTTACCTTATGTAGACTGCTGCTGCTATGGGATGCCTGAGCGTGCTCCTCTTTTGCCTTTTGGTTTCAAGATGCACAGTGTGAGCATATGTTCACCACGTACACACGTCATAAGATGAATGGGAATTCATCTTTGTGTACCACTGAATTCTAATTCTACCTTTCATCCATGTGTACCCTGTGGATCTTTCAAACCTTCCTCCAACCACCATTCAGGTTTCTTTACTGTCCTGGAGAAAAACATGTTAGTCCATTAACATGACATCTCCCACTTTCTTAAACATGGGACAGGAAGAGATAGGGAGCTGAAGTTCAGAGTTCAGTCTTTTCTGTTTGATAAGATCAGTAAGCCTGCTCCAGGCTGCCACTCTGAGCTTGGGCTGCTCAGTGTCATTCTCAGCATTGGCACTAGCCTCTGGCACTAAGCTAGCAGGAGGGCAGTTAAACTTTGCCTAAGGAGATCCACTTGGTTCCCCTCAGAGCAGTAAAGCTGAGATGCATCCAGTCCGTACAGTTGCCCAGAGAACTCTTCAGATGAGTGAAGTTTATGCCTTGGCCCTTGCTCAAAGCCACAGCAAAGTGCTATCAGCGTGTATCACCACCTTCTTCTGGAGCAGCTGTTCAGCTGGTAGCCCCTCAGTTCCTCTAGCCATTGCTAGCTGTCCTCACTGCTGAACTATTACCCAACGTTCCCAGCATGTTGCCATGTGTTTAAGCTTATGCATCACCAATATCTAGGTCTAGCACCTGATTGGGTCCCTTACAAGCTGATTCTTCACTCCTCATCCTCCCCAGCCCTTGTCCTTGCCCCCAGCACTGCCACTCTAGGAGTGATGTAGTCCCTCAGCTCTGAGGTCAGTTCTGCTCTTTAAAGTACAGCTTCCCTCTTCCATCAAGAGATCTCCCTTTTCCTGACATTTCTGTTCCTGTATGCAGTTATTAAGTCTGGAGAGCATTATGACTTAACGACTTACAGAGTTGTTATTCATATAGTAGGAGGAATTATTTCAGTGGGTACTTTCAGAGTTTTTCAAATGACAAAGAACCATGATACAGTTTGATGGACGTCACAAGCGTTCTTTGTTAGTAAGGCAGTTCTGCAGCCAGGAGCACCTCTCAAGGTGACGCTTGCCGTAAGTGGTAGGTGTGGAGAGAACAGGACTCTCTGAAGTTTGCACGTGTCAGTCCTGCAGCTCTGCTAGGTGTGCTGTGTTATGCTCCTCAGTGAGAAGTGGGAAATCTACTCTAGTGGTCATGTGAGGATTTTTTACATGTTGCATAACTGACAGGAGTACTGATGTTTTTTTCTTGAGAGGTTTGCGTGCAGGCTTGGTCTTGGGTACAGTCCTGTTATTGGTCAAATGGACTGGTGCATGCGTTTATCCAGGTACCTCTGTTATCCAAGTACCTCTGTTGCCAGAAGTTTTGGTTAGGGCAAGGCGGAACAACGTCCTGTAGGTTCTCATTGTCTCTGTGGGCCTAAGCATTTTGGTATCAGGCCTTCTTTGTCTCTCAGTGACTTCTTCAGTTCTCTCTGTCTGACCTCTGTAATAATTTGTCTGTCTCATTCATCTCAGTCTCGAAATAATATAGGTCATGCTATGGATGCTGAATGACTCTCCATTAGAGTACTCTTCCTCCTCCCTAGTTGGAGCCAGTGAGGAGGATCTTGGCAAATTAGTTAAGGTTTCTGCTCGGGATTCCCGTTGGTCTATCTCCCCTTCCGTTTCATCAGTTCATGGTCTCGCCTGAGTGAGGGAAAAAATTCAGCTTCTTCCTTAGCTCTCTTGCCATTCATTTTGAATGGTCATATGCTCATAAATAAGATCTGTGGGGAGTGGTGTGTTTGGTTTTTGTCACCCCTTTCAACTTTTCCATTGAGGTTTCCTTCTGCTGAGAAATCAGTTTTCCAAAAGGGTTTAAATGTAGTAACACAGATTTTTGCGAGTCACTGAACTGTTGTCTTTTTTTCCCTTCTCTCTCTAAAATGACTTTCTTTACCATTATTTTTGCTGTAAGTGTGGGATAAATTCAAGCCCTTATGCTTGATTTTTCTTGTACTTCATCAAAGAATCCGTTGCCTGGACACATTTGAAGTTTTTTTCCAAAGCCGGTATTTAAATTTCACCCTAACCAGATGATCAATGCTTTTCCAGACTGAACATCTCCAAGGTTAATTGTATGATTCTCTGGACACTGAGGGAGGGAGGACGGGATTAAGGGGAAACTGAAGTGGCACTGGGTGTGCCCGTTACATACATCTTTCATGATCAATTTGTGAGCAAGTGCACCATCCACAGATACTGTAAAGGAGGTGGCGGGGGAACTGTGGCCGTAAGAGGACTTTATCTCTTTAAGAGAACTTCCGTGCACAGACAGAAGGATCTCTCACTTTAAGAAAGTACGTGGGCATATGTACTCCCACAATGGGAATGTACATATGGACTACATTCCTTCAAGAATCATGTTTACTGGTAATCCTTTTTCTTTTTTGCCTTTCACATATGTCACATAGTCAAATGGTGTTCAGGGAGCAGTTCTTTAACTGCTGTTTTGAATCAGCCAGTGCCTCATGATTTTTAGCTAGCCTCTGCTACCTTAGAGAACAACTCAAGATGCTGTTTCATGTGGAGCATTTTACTGTGGAAGAAACCCAGCTCTGATGTTGCCTGAGGGAGACCATGCGTTTTGAGTGTTTTATGACAATCATACCGTGGCTATCTTAAATGTTAAACTGTAGTCTGGATTGCAGAGACACATTTCACAGGACAAAGAATTCAAACTGTTTCAGCGTTTGAAATTGTTAACAGATTGATACCGATATCAATTTGTCTCCAACTCTAGATTTGAGTTCTAGTAAATGCTTTGCCAGTGCTTTTTTGTCTGTAGCACAACAGTTAAAAGTGGGAAGGGCTGTTGCATGAGGACAGATTTTCCAGAAAGCTCAATACCAAACTTTGAATTCGTCTTCAAAGATGGCTTTGTTCTCAAGACACTTTTTCTTTCGTTGCTTGATGTATTTGGTTCTGAGCTGTGACAAATAATGGAAAGGGAAAATTCTTTGTGATAGATTCCTATTGCTTTGTCTCTGGACTGTGATTTCTCCTGGGGATCCTTTGGGGAGTTGAGGCTTGATGCGCTTAAACAACTGCAGTGCGCAGTCTCCTACTCCTCACCATTTCCTCTTTTTTTTGTATCATAAAGAAGAAAGCTTGGCCATGGATCCACAGATTTCTTCCTCTCTGAGAGAGGCAAAATTAAATAACTAGTTAACAGTACTGAATTCTAAGTCATGCAAGGAATGCAGAGTTTCTTGGGCTACAGTCTCCAGCTTCCTAGTGAAGTTACAACTTGGTAGTGGTGGATTTGCCCTCTGATTCAGGGGTGAAATGTCACAGTGCGAAATACTTGAGTGCCAGAAGGCTTGATTCAGATTCATGCTCTTTGTATAGCAGAATACAATAGCGTTGCTGCTTTTATTTTTACCACGTGGAATTCTTCTGGACACTTGAACCTCTCGTTGTCGGTATACAGAGGATTTAATTTTGTCCTACCTTTCGCCTTGTCAGATGCTCTGCAGACCTACAAAAGCTTACAGGATTGTTTCTCATCGAAAATGATGCATCAGTGCCACGATTGCATGGAGGCATTAGGTTCTCTAAGCTTATGCTAAACAGGAACACGAGGCCCGGTCAGAATATACTGAATGCAGAAACCCTGCTGCTTCTGTGGAAACGTGCCAAAGAACATTGGGTACTCTGTTTTTAAACAAACACATGTATCCATACATACTGTGTGTTTTTTATTTCTTCCTTTTTCTCTTCTGCTTTGCTGTATCACTGAAGCTTTACTGTTACAGCCAGTCCAAACCTTCAGGCAGGCATAGTGATGCAGTCAGTCCAGTCTTGTTTTTCTGTTCCCTGTTTGATTCAGTTTATTTCAGGATATTTTGTTTATCTCTGGCAATTCTTGGAGGCTTGTTTCTTGTTCAGTGTCATGAGATCAAATAGTGTCGAAGTCAGGCTAATTGAAGCTTGTATTTCTCTTTGATTAAGGAACAAGCTAAAGCCAAAAAACAAACTCCACCACCATCTCCTACGACACAGCCAGCTGAACAGAAGGCACCCTCAAGCCCGGTCTATGAGGTTTGTTAGAAACGCTTCCAGTAACTAGTTTTTGATCCTAAGTATAGGAATCTTTTTATAAAATCCTGACAAACTTCATCTATATTGTTGCAGGATGCAGCTTCCTGTGAAGCAGAGTCTACCTACAAGAATTCCAGTGCAACGTACTCAGCTGCGCATGAGCCAGAATCTGGCTACAAAGCTGCAGAATCAGACTACCAAGAGGCAGTGAGTCAGCGAGAGCCGGAATATGAGCCAGAGACAGTCTATGAAGTGGCAGGGGCAGGAGACCATTATCAAGCAGGTAGAGTGTTCATTTCTCATGCGAAACCCTTCAGTATAGATAAAGTTTTACTTCCTTGGGAAATGACTTAAAGAATATGTGTGCTGATATCTCACTGACCTGGTTTTCTAAAGTCTGAGTCTAATTAGACTTTTTAGGTCAGCAAATTTTAATTAGAAAACTAAGACATGTTGAGAGCAACAAGGTTGAAATTATTTAACTTACGTGGGATGATGTTGGAATAGTTACGATGCTCTCTCGTGTATTAATTCGTACACAAATTTAGGAATAACCATTTCTACCCTGTGTAATGCAATTCAAGTTCAGAAAAAAACTTAGGAGTGGACTTTAAATGTGTGTTGAGCCAATGCTGCCCTACCAAGTAAAAAGTTAGAACAACAGTTCTTTGGTTTCGAAATTCGACATGTTCAGCGCTTATGAGGGAATGCGGTAAGAAAGTCGGAAATTAATAGTGTCACTGAAAGAATACAGTTGTCTTGAATTTTCTGTTTTTCTCACCTCTTCTGGTTACTAAATGAGGTGTGAAGAATGAAACTGTTTGTTCTGGTACAAAAACCTGGAAATTCTAAACAGTCCCCTTCCCCCCTCACACACATGCACACTTAACAAATTGTAGTAGTCTCCTACACGCTGACCTTGGGCTCAGTTGCTGTTCTGTCACGTTTTACAAAAGTTTTTCTGAAATGAAGCTAATTGTTTTTATTTTCTGTTGTGTTAAATACCTACTTATGAAGGCGTCCTTTCAGGATTTAGTTGTACAGGTGATTTTTAGAAGAGATCTATATCAGAAGGTATGTCAGCACTGCTAAAAATGTGCATAGTTTGTTCCCTGCTTCATTTGTGGGTTAGCCATAGAATTAAATAATGAAGTCTTGCTATAGTATAAGAACTCTGGCTGTATCGGTAGCGTGCCTTACCTTTTAATTTGTTTCTCTTCTAACTCTTCTTAGAAGAAAATGCTTATGATGAGTATGAAAATGAACTTGGAATTACAGCCATAGCCCTTTATGATTATCAGGCTGGTAAGCAAAGCTCTTGTTCTTTTACTTATCTTTTGAAAACTTTTTTTCTGTGAAGGTAACAGGCTGGATTTTCTGTTTCCTTCCGTCTTGTAGCTTCTTGTAGTAATGTATGAAATGAAGATACGAACGTGGTTAGCGATTAGCAGTCGTATTGAGGCACTTTTGAAAACCGCTATCCACTGTTTCTAGAAATTATGGAGGTTTCCAAAATCTCCATTAACCAAGTGTTAACACTGTTGTAAATCCTTAGCGAAAGCAGTCAATTAATATCTTGACTGGTTAACCCTGAGGAGAATTAAAGGAAGTGGTTCTCTATGTGTTAGATAGCAATTGCTGTCCTAAGTTAGCAATGCAGCCAACGTGCAGTAGCTAAGAACTGACTACCTCCTCGCTTCTGAGAGTGAGGAGGATGCCATTGTTACCGATTGTCATTGCCCAGCACCCTGTTTCAAACAGCCGTGATGCGAGAGGGGAGAGTGATAGCTGTGTGTGTGTTATTTTTAGCAGCGGTAGGTTGATAGATGAGATTGTGGACTGCTGCTGTACGAATTCTGAGCTAACGGCCTCTTCCGCTCTCTCTCCAGCCGGTGATGACGAGATTTCCTTTGATCCAGATGACATCATCACAAACATAGAAATGATTGATGATGGCTGGTGGAGGGGTGTCTGCAAAGGCCGATACGGGTTGTTCCCAGCGAATTATGTGGAGCTGAGACAGTAGAGATGATTATCTACTGGATATGCCTTAATTCCCCAGTCAATAAATCTGACTTAATACACTACAAATCATGATGCTTTTCTGAGGATGGAGGGGTATATACATATTGCTTTTATATTTAATACTTTGCTGATGCTTTTTAAAATGTTTATGCCACAGAAGTTGCTAATATATTGTAATGATTATGTTCTTCACGAAGGCTCTTAAAATGATTTTCATGCATTTTGAAACATTTCTTCTCTGCCAAAATAGCGATTGTCGTAAAAAGCCTTTTCAAGGGCAGTTAGCTGTCTGTCTTAATATTGCATGTTTTACTCATAAGTGAGCAGATTTACCTAGTGTTTAAGTCCAGTTAGTCTTCCACTAAATGTTATCAGCTAAGAAAATCATGGCTATGCAGATTATTTGCATTTCCACCAAGTGGGGGTGGGGAGGACTGGGGAGGGGCATAATTTTTTCTTTTCTTTTCCAGATAGTGCGTGAAAAGGAGAAGAGAATGCTTGGAAGTTGCAGCTAATGGCAGTTAATCAAGTACTGGCCAATATTTAGGGAATAATAATGTTACGAAGGAAACGGTCTGGTTACTTTTTCCTTCTCTTTTAAAGTGAGGTTTCTTGGCTCTTGCATGGATTTTCCTGATCTTGCTCCTCCTCTTCATGTTATCCGGAGGAGGGCTGCAGACACTCAAGCACTGATTGTCCCTAATCTCTTCTCTGTCTGTCTGTCTGTTTTATCCTCCCCTCTCCTCTATCCCAGGGAAGCTTTAAAAAGTTGCTATACAAGCGCTGAGTCACCCAGAGAGATTCCTACTTGTTCAAAGGGAAACTGACATCCAAACCTGTGCGACTACCTACAGAAATAGTCTCATGGCTTTAAAATGGGAAAAAAGGCAGCATGGAATTGCCATTGCATTCTGTGTACAGTACATCTTTTGTTCATACAATGAAACAGGCAGGCCTGCTGTGCAGTAGTAACATTTTATATAACCATATTTAAGTCAAGGAACATTATACAAATAGTTTGATTTAAAACAATTATAGATAATCTTCATTATTAAGCCACACCGAGATACTATACTTTTTTGTACGTTCAGCAGAAACTGCTGGTAACGTTCTACTAAACAATGGAATTAATTCTGTTCTTTGCCAAAATTAAAACTGAAATTCTTGTCATTCTAAAAAGCTGACTTCACTGCAGATTTAGGGTCCCTACCAAAGATAGTAAGTTGCATCTAATAGTGCACATGTTAAATGTATGTACTGTCTGTTTCCACCTTCTGATCAAAACGGGAATGGCAGAATTGGTATAGTAGCTAAGAAAGAATGCAAAGACTTTTATAGACTGTAAATTTGGACCAATAGAATATAGAAGAACTTGTATAAAATGGTAAAATGTATACTGTGTCTAGGAAGAAGGCATCATGTTGAAACCAATTCTTGGATGGTTGGGACAATCCTTAATGAATGTCATATGTATGTCATGATTATATATATATTTTTTCTTTCCCATGGTCTCATTTCTGTGTTGTATTTGCATTACTAGGGTTGGGTTTTATATGCAGTTTATTTTATCTGATTTTGCATAGACACCTCATAGGGGATATGGTTTTTGTAAATTAAATATCAATAAACTTTTTGAACCATTTGCATGGGATATTTTTGTATTTTTAAATTACTTTGTCAAACTGCCACAGATTGTTCATCTAATTAATCACTTTTGTCTAAAGCTGCATATGGGACTGGCTTGCATACTGCAAATAATATTTCTTGCAGAGGACTGGCTGCATGATGCTTGGTACAGTCATGAAGGGCACTTAAAGTTCTTTAACAGCTACCACCTTCTAGGTTGCCACTGCCTTTCAAATACTTCTCTTCCTCGGAAAGCCACTAGCTTTGTCTTTTGCTCCTATTCCTGTGTGAAAATACTTAGATCAAAATTGGACTTTGGGTAAATTTAAAGGAGAGCACTATTTTTTTAAGCGTGTCATTGTCATGATCTATTTTGTCTTTTGTTTTATGTGCCTATCGCTTCTCCCAAAAATACTTGGTGACCTACGGTTTTGCTGAGAAAGATTGCTGCTGGCTGTTGGGAGTGCTGCTGGCTCCAGGACGCTGAGTGCTCCTGGGAACACAGCCATCACTTACAGTCAGATAAAATCACACAGTGCTTTTAAGCTCTCCTGCTCTTGCTCATGACTGCTGCGTGTGACCTGGTTCCTAGCAAAGCAGTCTGCATAAAAGTTTGCTTTCACAATCTTGCATGAGCCGAATAAAACATTATCGGAAGTACTGCTCTTCTCCGCAGTCTCAGTCACTAGGTGTTGCGTTGCGGAATATTGTTAGGACACAAGAATTTAAAATGAGGCTGGTGGCAGTTGAACTAGGTTATTAGGCTATGCAAAGCATCAGTCGGGTGCTTTAGTTTCTGGAAAGGGGTGGAAGACCCCAAGTGATCTTGAAGCTCAGAAGCTCCCTCTGTGTGCCCTCTGAGGTCAGGTTCAAAGAAACACTCTCAAATTTTCAAGGTGTTTGACCTATTTCCAAAGCTATTACTATCTCACAGTAAGAAACCACCTCTTTTCCCGTCTCTCCTGTTCCTCTTGGGCCCTGCATCATCCAAAACAATTCAGGAGTGCCAATGCGTGCTCCTGCCAAGAAGGATCAGCTGGTGGCAGCGGCCCTGGCCCAGGTGCTGCTCAAGGCCTGGCTGCCAACGAGCCTCACCTGGGAGAGGCGCTGCCCGGGCAGGGAGCACCCTGACGCTTGTGCTGCTGCTGGAAACAGAGCAGAGCAAAGATCCCAACTGGAACTTTTAAATCATTCCTAAATTCTGCTACGTAAGTAGGAAGTGCCCGCGGGGCCGGCCCTGACCTCTCCGGGGCGCGCACGGCCGAGCAGGGAGCGCCAGCAGGTAGGACGGTGCCGTGTGGACGGGGAGGGCTGCCGCAGACCGGGGCCCTTTGGATGCCCTTTTGGGGGGGCTGCGTCACGCGTGGCGGCGGGGGAGCAGCTGCACTGCCGCCGCGAGGGCGAGTTGAAGGGGAAACGGGAGCATGCGGTGACAGTTGCCGCGAGTTAAGGTTTTAAAATGCGTAGCAGGCTGGGTAAGAGACTGAGGTGGACCCTCAAATTAGGCTTAGCTTGAGGCAGGTAGCCCGCTGGTCTTTTCTGAAGCCTGGTAGTCAATGATTTCCTGAGGGGGTTTCCTCCCGGCAGCCATTTTGTGTGAGCGGGCCGGGCGGCGGGGCGCCCCTTGTGCAGAGCTAACGCTGTGTTTCTGCGTGCGTTTACTACCCGGAGCGTTAGCCGGGCGGCGCAAACGCCGTCTGGGCTCGCCTGCGCCGCGTGCCAGCCTAGTGAGCAGGGCTGCGAAAGAAGCACTGCAATACTTGTGCGTCAGGGTGTAAAATGGCGAGGAGCTGCGTTACTGAAAGGCTATATCAGATAACGCTGTCAGCACCGTTATGGGTATGGTAAGCCTTGGGAGCTTAATCATGCGTTGCCTCAGGTAATGGAGAAAGTTTCTTCTCCAATTTAAACTCCCGATCTCTTCGGTGTAACGGTGGGGCAACATGTTCCACACTGGACTGATTTGGTATCTTGTCAAGTGTATGTAGGTAAGGGGGGGTCATGACTGTACTATTGCTACTGTGAGAGTAAGTGCATTCAAGCCCTGAAGTTTTAAGATCAGTCTTATTCATCAGTAGCAATTGCTAAAGTTACCTGGAACTCATACGGGGGGGGGGAACCCACTCTAGAGTAGCTGAATTTATCTATCATCAGAACGGCCGGGTCTGCCCTCCCTGTGGGCAGCTAATGAGAGCAGAAGGCAAAAATCATTAATTTCTGTTACTGGGCCTCTTTCTTACCCATCCGCCATCTGATTTAGGGTGAGCCATTTACTTTCCTGGCACCTCGAATCCCTCCCGCTTGCACCTAACGCAGCGCGCGCGGGGTGGGCTCGGGGCAGCTCGCGGGCGGCACTGCCGCGGCAGCAGCACTGGCCTCGTCCATCACCTCATCAACTGGTGATTTTAAGCTTCCCACTGTTATTCTTCTAAGTTGATTGTAACTGAGCACATAATAAGAACTCTCCACAAACATTTTTTCTGTTTATTTCTGTAATATCGCTAATGACAATAACGGGAGAGGAACACAGTTTGAAAAGCAGTTATGTGGGAGGTGGAGAAATATTCTCACAGAAGTGAGATATCCTTGGTTTTCCTGCACGGGTACGCTGGTACAGCAGAAGCTGTGGTTGCCTTCTGCGTTGTGCATCTCCTTTCCCAAACTGAGCGCTGCTTTTGGCACGCTGGTTGGAAACGCCGGCTACCAGCCCCTCGTAACTGTGACAGAGCGGAGAGAAGTTTCATGTCAGACAAAATTATGATCTTTCACTAGGTGCCTCCGTCAGTCTGACTTTGTGCCGGAGAAGCTTCTCGTGCTAATTGCCGCCTTTTTACTCGCTGAATAAATTGTCTGAATTACATCTGCTTTTCATGCCAGTTTGGCAACAATTTCGCTATCACAGAGCAAAAGAGTTTTTGCCTGATGCAAAGTCTCTAGCCAGCGTATCGCTTACAGCTATGAAATTAACCCTGCACATCAAGCAGGTCCTGACTCGGGAGGCTGCGGCAACGTGCAGCGAGCAGGGTTAGCCTCAGAGTTGTTTTAAGAACTTGGCAGAGCTTTACCAATGCATTTCTCAGATGCATTTTATCAAACCTTTCCTTAAGCTGCTGCTTTATTTTTAGTCTGCACAGATGGCAGGCATAAGAGGATAATGAAGAATGCTCTTGCAGCCAATTTATTTTCTGTAAAGCCTTGAAGCTGTGAAATATTTTGCTAGGTTTTTGTGTGCAATGGGCCATTTCCAACTTGTTAATTTGGTTGGATTTTCAATGGTGAGAATCAGCCTAACCAGTTTTTGACTTTTAACCAAGGCAGGAGAGCAGGAAGCAGGGGAAAATACAATCTGAACCACAGAGGAATTTGCTCTGAGGAGGGGTTTTGGCTTAAATAAAGTGCATAAAAGAAGTATGACTATGCATACTAGCAAAATTTTATATTGCACGTGGTCTGTGTGTCATCTTTGGTCTTTCCTGAACCTGGAGGGTTGACCGACCGTAGCAGTAGTTTCCACATATTCCAGTTTCCAAGTCCCTTTTCTAGGGACTTTCAGTGAGTCACTTTGTTGTGATATGAAGTTGAAGAACTGCTACCAGTTTGTGTAGGTAGTATTTACCTTGTTGCAGACTTCATAATGTTACACTGGGGTGCGGAGCCTATGAGATTCAGGCTGCAATAATCTACACATGTTACTGCATGCTTGTGTATATCTAATTAGCAATGGCAGGCTAAAGACCTGGAACATTTTTACTGAATTTGAAGAGGTTGCCTCGGATTCTTGTCACGTTGAGCACAATGCTTCTAGTGTGATTTAGAGACACTGCTATAAAGTTAATTGATGGAAGGGAAATTAATATGTTAGTCTGAGTAAAGGGGAAAAGAACAAAAATCAATCTCAACTGTGTAATGCTAAGTGTACAGAGTAGTAGTGTCTTGGATGTCTTCCAGATAAAGAATTTGAATTGATTAAAATAGCTTCCCTTGCCACGTTAGTCCCCACGTCTGGAAAGTTCTGACAGAAGAGGGGCAATGCATCTTCGACTGCCTGGAAATTGCCTTGCAAGCAACAAGGGAACCTTTAAGAGAGTTGCGTAGTGGTATATTAAAGCTTTCCACAAAATCAGATTTTAATGGCCAATTTCTGAAGGTCATATGGAGTCAGGCAAAATTAATTTAGCGCTTACTGTTATTTAAGAAGCCAAAAAAATCTAGCAGTTTCAGCTGTTTCCATTGCCCAAGACCACAGAAGATGAAAAGTGGGGGGGATCTGCCAGAAGGGAAAGAGACCTAACAGTTACCTCTTGCATTCAAGGTAACCATTCGTGCAGCAGTTATCTGTACTCTTACCTGAAGTGAAAGGGCCAGTGACAGTTAAAAATACCGACCTGTCAGCCTTCAGATGAGGCATGGTGACAAATTTTCCTTCTGAAATACTGACAATGATGTTGCTGTGCAGTTCGAGATGCATTTCCTCGTTTTGTTTTTGCAAGTGACTGAGGAATGCCGAACTGAAATACAGGGGAAAGTGCTGACATCTGGTCTTGGGTGTCCCTTTCCTTCTCCCAGCAGTGAGAGCTGATGCTCACTGCTCAGCCCAAAGCCCAGAAGACTGCTGCACCATTTTTGGCTGACCTTAAACTACCAGCAGAATTTCCTTCATAAAAAGAAAGCGAGCCTCAAAGTTGGCCTTACTAGGTCAATGTTTTTAGTGTTACGTACAAACTTCTGGTTTATAGATGTTTTATGCAGGGTGGCAAAAATAAAAGGTGTCAAAGAAACTAAAAATTAAAAGCTAAACAAGATTAACGGATTAGCTAGATGGCAT
Source organism: Struthio camelus (assembly GCF_040807025.1). Lineage (NCBI taxonomy): Eukaryota > Metazoa > Chordata > Aves > Struthioniformes > Struthionidae > Struthio > Struthio camelus. The sequence continues at coordinate 33,088,013 of NC_090946.1, forward strand.
GCTCAACTGAACGAGAAGGACTCATAAGTGAAGAATAAACATTAGGCTGATGAGTTAGGATGATATGGCTCATACCAAGTTGGGAGCTGGGGCATTGCTAAGAATCTTATTTAACGGATTTTCTTCTAAAGCGTTTGAGAGGCCTAAACCTGCAAAAGCTATCGACAAATTACGCTACTTGCTTTCTGGCCCATTTTGGCAACTAGGTCAAAGAGGCTGAATAGTATTATTTTTGCCAACACTGGTTGTAAAAATGTCAAATAAAAAGCTCTATAGTTTATATTAATAGCACTTTTCCTCACTGATTGAGGTCTAGTAAAGCGGTCATTGAATAAATATTAAAACTTTTTAATTGTGTAAAGAAATATTTTGCTTCAATAACAGTAGCGATGAGCGAGCAAGCTAGGAAGCAGTCAAATACATGCACTTACCCTGGAGGCACTGAGGCATGGGAGCAAGTGTGATGTCAGGCTCTTTTTTTGTCTCCAATTCACCTGTTATCCTGGGGCTACTTAGTTCACCCGTCTATAAAATAGGGACGATAAGTGCTTTGGGCTCTTCATGCCGAAGCTGCTGTGTCACCAAAGCAGATGCATTTGGTCTGTTGCTTCTGTCACTTCCTCACCCCGCCAAGTGCTGTCATTGCTGTCCCCGCGTTGCCCGCGTGCAGCCTCTGCTGAAGGTGGTGTTTCTCTGTGGGCCGATGCGTTTGTTGATGGGGTGCAGGGTATATGCCATGCTGCTTAATGTAAGTAATGATTCAGAGCTGGGCTGACAGGTCTCTCGTGCATGCTCATCTCTGAGCAGTTGTTTCACATGACTCAGTGGGCTCGTCTCGATTTTCTCGGTGTCTGTCCTGCTCCTGTGAGACACAGCCCTCTGCAGACTGTACTAGTGGGACTCTCCTTTGTGTTTAGAAGCAAATGATTTTTTTTAGAGGTCTTAGCTGCATGTTTTCTGTATTAGGCTTGTTTTGCCATTGCATTTCGAAACGAGAAACTGTGTGGTGGTGACGGCAATACATAGCTGCATGGCTTCTCCGAGGGACATCTTGGTCGTCTTCTTCTGGTACTGGCAACTCAGTGCACAAGCAGCAAAGCCATATTGCAACTGTCAGTCACTGCCAGCTGCTCTCTCTTCCCCACCTGGGTAACAAATCTGTGCTGTGGGATTCATGGTAGCCTCAAAAATGGGAATAGAGCTTTCTTGGGGTCCAAGTTCAGCATTTCCTTTGTAGTCTGAACAAAATGTATTCTTTTCTCAGTGCTAAGTAAAGCCACTTTTGTATTCTTCATAAGCTGTAGAATAACCTTCCTTGGTACCAGAATATATCCATGTGCCTGTGGGGGCAGGGGGAGGGGGGAATTTCAGACCTCATAAAAGAGCTTGGTTTCCAGGCATTCACCTAAAACTGCTAATAATAGGTGACGTTAGACAGTTTCTTGCATCTTTCGTAAGTTATGTGGGTTATTTCTCTCAAAGCACCATTTTATTTTATAAAGGCAACACTTCTTGAATGGACTATAAAACATTAATTTAACAAGTCACATTCTTTGGTGAATTAATGCCTAAAGCCTGAAGATTGTAGAATGATGCTGGCCTGAATGGAGGAGTCCTTGGTGATTTTATAGTCCCCTGAAGTAATTTATTAGTGTTCCTCAAGTTCAGCATCAATTATTACATGAGCAAATTGCTTTACAGCATTGTAAAAAGCTACTCACTGATTCAGTGACACCAGTGCTATATGCTAGGCAGAGTGGGACTGTGCCACCAGGCTGCATTTTGTAATCTGTGGCAATGCTTCTTTACCATATTATAGTAGGGGAGGTAGCACCTGCTACAGTTGCAGAATGGTTTGTAGTGTTAAAAGCCTTCAGAGAGTCAAACATGGAAAGCCACGGAGCTGTTGGACCGTCTATAAGACTTCGGTAGGGTGTAACAGTTAAGCTAGGACCATAAGTTACATCAGAAGGAATTTCTTCTTCCTTAGAGCAAACTCATAGCTTACCCTTCTGTTGTAGGTGCTGTCTGATCCCATAAGCTTAATGCCCTTAGGTGTTAAGTTTTTGCCAGTGAGGGTGTGCATGACACCATCCTGGTATCTGGTTGCTCCTCACTCCACACCAGGCTCGGCAGCTGAGATGGTTGAGAGCCCCTTCTCTGGCCTGCATGGTTCTGGGAGCTGCGCGCCACCCACATACGCAAGTGTTGTTCCTTCATGGGCACCCAGAGAGTTAGCCCTGGCCTGCTTTTGCTATCAGGGTGTTACCATTGCAGCTGGTACAGCAAGGCACTGAAAGCAAAGCTCTGCACTTATTAACTTGTTTGACTTGTTTTGTATTTTGAACACCTGGGCCTATTGCTTCTCTGGTTTCTTGGTTACACCTGCTTGTTTGTGGTGGTTTTGTGAGCCAAAAGTGCTCCTGGCATAGCCAGGTGCTGTTACAGCTAGTTGTGTGACTGCTGTAAGCAGCGTTTCTTTTTCCAGTTGTCTTCATAGTTTTTGCATCATAATCTGAAGAAAAGTCCCAGTTGATAAAACACAGTCCTCTGCGTACCCACCTGCTATGAACAGGAATCTGGTATCTTCATGGGATAGTTACTGCTTGCAATTTTTATAGTTTCTCATTTCACATAGCTTGCTTTTGATACAGTAAAAGAGAGTGAGAGTCAAAACGGTTTGACCTGTGTTTCCTCAGCATATAATGCACTGAAATGTTGCCATCATTTCTGTGAATTATTAGCCATAACTGGACTGCAGTGTCCTTCCTTGGAAAGACAAGATCGTGAGGCAAGTATGCGTGCGTATGCTTTAGACCGACTGTGCTGGCAGCTAGCAGAAGGTTGATAAAAAAAATACTTGGGTAGCTCTGTAACAGCCAGAGATTGTTCTATTTTGGGATGGCTAGACCACTGCTCGATAATATCGCTGTGAGAGAAAAGTCAAGCTGGCCAATTCTGCTTGCCACTATTTAAATTCATTTTAATTTTTCCAAGCACTATTGGCAAGCCTTGCAGTTGATGATACGTCTCTAAGAAAATATTTTGGATCCTGTTTAGATCTTTCTACAGTGATATATGACAAGTATTTGCTGAAAGTGTAAATGCTGTTAGGCTGATGTTGTAAGGAATGGCCAGAGCCTAACATTTTACATAAAAGACCTTTGAAGTAAAGCATTGGCTTCTCTGAGATAAAAAGAGCACCAGTCTAATACCAATAAATACTCCTTTTTGGGGGGGGTGGGGAGGGGAAGCAAAACACATGATAAACTGAAGTTCAGGTAGGTCAGTAGAAGTACAAAGATACTCTTAGCACACCTTGGAGGGAATATGGATGCACTTACTTACATCAAGAAATAGGATAGATTCACTTATGCTGAGGCTCCAGCTAGGTACTTGCATCCTTCTTTTAAGTAGAACTAAAGCGCTTCTACACACTGACTGGAGTGCTTTATTTAGGAGCTGATGGCAATCATCTAAAAAGCTCCAATGGGATGTGCATGCTTAAACTTGGAGGCATACTATTTTTTCTCTTGCAGCTTAGGTTACTTCACAGGCCGGAGAAAAGCCAATACAGGGAGGAACTGTTCAGGGGAAGTTCAGCCAAATAAGGTAGAAAATCATGTTAGGTGCTTTAGTGAATCTTGGATAGGAAGAACTATTTGCTAGAACTTAGAAAAAAGGAAAGGGAGCTGTTTGTTAACTCTTGGGTACAGAGCAGGGCCAGGGCCAAGGAACTGGTGTTTGTTTCATGGGTGTTGGAGCTCTTCTATTTCACAGTAGAAACCCGGAAGAGCCAAGTTGTTACTCTCTCTTCCTAAAACAAAGGCACACACTCCTATATGGAAGACCTGCTAACACTCTTTTGCCTGCCATACTGAGAAATAACAAAAGGGAGTAGTTCTTTCCCCTATGGGATATTTTTCATGTCTGTTGGCCGTCTCCTCCTTAAGCATGCTGTTCCATGCCCTAGCTCACCCACTTACTCGTTTTCTTCAGTGAATGATAAATGTTCCTTTAACCCACACATTACTGAATAGATATGTGCTCATTTACATTTGTACTACTTCTACTCTAACATTATTATTAAGGTTGTTATTAGTCAAACTCACGTTCATCTGTGTCAAACAGTCCTGGCCATTAGCCTACACACGTTCCAACATAGTAAGTGTTGGTAGTTTTATGGTCTAATACAAAATCAATTGCTTTTCCCAAGAACATAAAGTTCTATTACCCTTTCTGGTTAAATGTAAACTACTGTATCTATCATCTTACCCTGAATTCACCGATTTGTTCCAGGAAGAAAAAAAATTCCTAATTAACTAAGCCTCTTTGGGGTTTGGCTCTCTTATGCTTGTACTGTAAGAAAACTTAATTGGGGGGGGGGGGGTCAACAATCAAAATCTTGCTTATGGTGCCAATGTAAGAACTCAAATACAGTGTGGTAGTACTCTGAATTTATAGTAGCATTTCTCTCTACTACCTATGGGTGGGGGTGGGGGTAATTAGCAATGGAAATCCTGGATAAAGATTCCCCAATGAGCTGATTCTACCTGATTTTATTGCGTTTTAAATTGCATTACTGCTAATTTGCACTTGAATAACCTTTTCCTTCTATAAACTCTGCATGTTAGTTTTGGCCTTTGGCTTTTCTAGCTGAAACGCCAGAAGCACATGCAAATTCAAATGTTCTTACAGTGAAGTTGTAAGTATCCATATTATAAAGAAACCACTATTTGTAGTGAGGGACTCTAAACATATTGGGAATGGGTGATTAGATCTTGCCCTGTATCATGCCTATGCATAGATACTGTTGTTCTAATACTTGTCTCTGATTTTAATATTTAGGCATATACAACAGTAGAAATAGCCCTTCTCACCAAATTAGGATGACTAAAACGTAGGTAGTATTGGTACCTACTAGCCTATGTAAGAAGTAAAGAAAGAAAACAAACCATAATTCAGTTTAGGTCAGAATTTGGGTAATGCTCGTCGTGCTCTTACAAAAAACACACGTAGGGGTTTCTGCCTAACAGATCGTGGCTGCAGAGCCAATGCTCCTGGTCTGGACAACTTCTTTAGCCTTCACTCTAGATAACTATTACTATCTGTGCAGCATCTACCTCCACACGCTTGCCGTGGTTCCCCCCCCCCCCCGCCCCCGCTACTCCTCAGAGCCGTTCCCAAGTTTCCCCTGCGGCCTCCGAGGGGCTGGGTGGGACTGTGGGCTCCGTGGGCCCAGTGACTGTGGGCTCCAGCTGCAGCACCAGGCCCTGATGTGCGTGACTCCTCCAGGGAGCTTATTGCAGTGTTAGTGCCAGTGGGCCCTGGCAAATTCCTTCATCACTTATACATATTATTCAAATTACCCAGTGTTTAGAATGGAGCAGCTTTCTTTTTTTTTAATTTTTTATTTTTAAAATCATATCAGATGATGATGATAATACCATACCATGATGCCTTACCAGCTAGAATGCATATGCTCTATGTGTGTGTGTGTAGATATAGATAACTGGCTATTTATATATATATAAAATGCTCTTAGCTGTTTTCTGGAGAGTTTACTCATGCAGGCTGCTTTTACCAGCTCCTCTTGCATCTAAGTCTTCCTCTTTCATCCAATTTCTTAAGGAATCTCATATAGCTGGGAAGAATAAAGGCTTAGGAGGGAAAGGGCAACTGCCCTGAGAAGAACAGCTAGTGTGGTGCTGGTTTGCCTTTTGCAGTGTTTCCACCTCTCTCTTCATTAGGTCTTGGAAGCAGGAGAGCGCAAACAGCTGACGGCCGCCTGTTTGCATCCTTACTTGCCCCTGTAAATCTGGACAAATTCTTTCAAGTGCTTCTGAAATTGTTACTCAGCTCTTTAAGTAGTCTTGATGCACTGTCATTCTTACTGCGCTATAGAAAAAATGTGATCAAATAAGCTGAGATTTGTCTCCTCTCAGCTGTAGGTTGTCCTGGGTAGGTGTTAGGTACTAGTGATGGTCAAGCTACGCGTTCTTCTAGGCTAGGTGTCAACCCTTCCAAGTGCAAAAGTTGCACTCTTCGAGCTCCCCCTGCTTGGATCCCAACCCTGTGCTGTCTTCTCTGCTACACTCGCCCGTCTTTTTCCCACTCCTGTTCCCAGTGTGCAAACCTCTATCTGCAGTTCAGGGCTAAAAGTTCCTCTCATAATAAACCCAAGAGTCTCGAATAATGAAAGTACCGAAAGCACAGATTTTGTGTATGTATGTGAGCAAATACCATGAACTATTGGTGCTAGCCAACTGTATGGCAACAGTGATAGCTGTATCCCCCTTTTGGGATAAGCGAATCACCCACAATCAGTTCTTGATTTCTGTTTATTTTTTTTGAAAAAAAATTTGTTTTTGACTTTCAAATCTTTGAAAAACATTTTTCATAGGATTTGTTATTGTAGCTGCATAGACAGAATTTTTCCTATCTGGTGGAGCATCCTCTGGTTAAAAAAAAAGTTTCCTTTGTTACTTAAAGGGGGGGGGGGGGGGGGGAAACAGCTGAAAAAATGACAGGCTAGAGAGCCCTGGGGCTACTGCCCCGGCCAGCGGGGCTGGCCCTCTGCGGGCACTGGGCACCCTGGTGCCCTTGCAGCGAGCCCAGCCCCATGGCCCCTGCCGTGAGACACAAACATGGGGCTTCTCTTGATTTTACAGACTGGGGGGGGGGGGAGGTGTCAGTGATCACGAACATCCCCACCATCCCCAAGAGGAGGCTATTCTGCAACCCTACTTTTTTCTCCAGCACACTGCAAAGTATCTTGAGGGAATCACTGCACCTATTCTTGTTTCAGGTGCTCTCTGTAACGCAGAAAATTAGCATTATTAGCGATTCCAAGTATTCTCAGGTGACACGTACAACATGTAAACTACTACTGTTTCTCTGTAAAGTATCTGTCTTAGTGAATTAAACAGACTTGCAGAACGTGGCACCCACGTTAAAAGCAACAGCCTTCCCTTTGTAGAGGAAGAAACTGCTGAGGTGGAGTGAAAGGAGAGTAGGAGATGCAACGTTTCCTGAAGTAAGAAACGCTCTAAGTGCAATATTATTTTACGCACAATTGGAGGCAGCTCAAATTTGACTATGCTCAGATTTCTAAGAAGCTATTTTTGTTGATTTTTTTCTTCACACTGAAAGTAGACTACTAACTAAACAACACTTCATATTCTGTTTTATCTTTCTATCTGTTCTCCTCTAATGGCAGAGTTAAAGCTATCACTTCGACTTTGTCATGACGTATCTTAAAAAAACATGATATTAGCTTGAAATTGGTGCCAAGAAGCACCAACAAGGGCAGAACAAAACAGAAGAGTAATGACATGCTCACAAGTTTCCCAGGAAATATGTTCTCGGGGCGGGCTAAATGAGATTAGCTGTGGAGTACCACGCTTGATGATAGTTTTCAGAATTCGTTATGGACAAATGTGAGCCCACTTAGGGAGCTGTGAAGTAATTCTTCGCCTCCTGGTAAGGAGGCTGTGTTTCCCTCAGGAGTGTTCTTGAAGAACAACATCCCTAAGAGGATGAATCTCAGGTTTCTCAAGTCCGTGCAGCACAGAGGTTATCATCTCCGCAAAACCGCAGTTTCAGCTATTCCCACATTTTCTTTCAGAAATTATAAGGAATTGCTTTAAATTACTCTTAGGTAAATAAGCAAGCCAGGAGATTAGAGACAATCAGATAATGCAAAAATATCAGTGGAAAATAACTGATTAAAACATGAATTATATTTTGAGATTTCTGTATATTGTATTCTCTTCAGATTTTCAAAGCAAAAGGTACACAGCAACATTTATTCCAATACATTTTTAAGCACATGCAACACTGGTCTCCTATTTGTACATTAATTTCTAAGGCTGTCCAGGAACCTTTACATTAAAAGTGTACAAGAACTCACACACACGTGCATGTATTTCTTCTAACATTAGTCCTGCGGAAAACTTCGATTTTACTTCAAAAATCAAACGTCAGTTCTGCGTGTAGATCTGAGAAATAATCTACCAGCTGTACTGAACTAATTCCTAATCTAAATACCTTGCACTCATCTGCAGCTTGGATTTGAACTACCCGCTGCTAAGCAGATTGTAATGTTTGACTGGAATTGTTCACAACAGTCCAAGGTTTGCAGCAGTGCAGACAAAAACCTGTGTACTCATAAAAACATGCTTGATGCAGATGAAAGCTCGTGGGGATGGTGACATTTAAAACATTAAAATTAATAAAACATAATCACGTATAAACTAGAAAACACATTACAGTTCTTTAAAGATTTCTCATTCATTATCTATTTTGTATAATTACACAATCAGCCTTTCTTTCTGGCTTAAATATTCAGGCCAACTTGCAATAGTAAAAAGTTTGCTAAAATGACCTCTTGTAGAAAGAATGACTGTCTTTAAAATAAATACATATTTTCAAAGATCTTGTATTGCTCTGTGACTATGATGTCCACCAAATTCCACTAGATGTCAGCATTATAAAACAAGTTCGTCAGCTTGCTTTATCACTGCTACCTTGTCTTTGAAATACAGTACATGTCAACTAAATAACTGAGCATATACTTACTTATGGTGGTAAATTCAACAACAACAAAAAAAACCCAGTCTCATTCCATTTTTTTCCCTTAGTTTACCTGATTTGATTAAATCACTTCAAAATAGTCTCATGCTGCAGAAAACGTTTCTAAATAATATGTAAATCATTTCAGTTTTTATAACCATTTTTGCTTATGTAGTGATACGGACTTCTCACTTCAGGAAAAAAAAAAAAAAAAAACCCTACAAACTCCTTTGACGGGGACTGTAACAATACCCCGAAGATAAAGCTCTTTGTGTTAAATACAGTATAGTTGTATCCAAGTTGAAAATTTTAAGGCACATTATTTTTTTTTAAACAATAGGTTCTGAAGTATGGTTACACTCATGCTATTGTGGATGTCCTGTCACAGCTACTATTCATTTCATGGTTTTGTACAAAAAGAATGAAAGACCACAAAATGCAGGAAAAATACAGACAAACACGAACAAGACACAACACAACACATTGATACAATGTACACCGTAACAGCAACGAGCAAATCTTCTGATTCCCTTGAAGAGCACTGACAACGGTAAAGCATTCTTTGTTTTGCACTGTAAATACCTGACTGACTTGTTTGGACACACAGATCTTAATCACTGGATTACCACAACACCTGAACAAAAATGAAAACTAATTTTTCTGATATCTTTCTTGTCAAAACAAAGCTGCCAAGTAATTCTTATTGGAAAAAATACGAAAGAAGTAAAAGGTAACTACAAAAAACATGAGCTAGAACATCTGAGGAAGAGAATACTAGTTAAGGAACATAGGAAACAAAATGGCAAAATGGTAACAGTTCCAGGCATTTATTCCAGTATCTTAAAAAACAAAAATTAAAAAAAAAAAACTTATTCATCACCATTTTAAGATAGAAAAACAAATTTTTAGATTAGGCCAAAGAAATGTGAAATGTTTCCTTTTTGCTTTTTCGCTCCATTTTAAGCCTCTTTTATTCACAGTACAGATACACCTTGCTGGTACATTTTTAGTCACAAGATGCACAAGTTCTGATAAGGAGTGCTGTTCTCTTCTCTCTGTAAACCAGCTCTTTCCTACAAAAACTTGTCACCCCCCCCCCACTCCCCCTGACTTCTCAGTGCCTCATTTGAATTGCAGAATAAATCCACAACTGAGTGCCTTGTATGAGCAGCAGTAGTAGTAAGTTGAGAGCATGCATTCCCCCCCCCCCCCGCCCTCACTCTCAGCCAAGACAAAAAAGTGATGATTATTTGAAATCCACCTCAATACAAATAGAAACATATTTTCTACCTCTTGGCTGAATTTTTTTTCTTTTCAAATTTCACATATGAATCTGAAATTCAGTAAATGAACTAATATGTTCAGCATAAAGGATGCTTTAACCAAAAAAAGAATAAATAAATAAGCAAATATTTTTCCCAACAGTACATCAGTTATTTTGCCTTAATTCTATCTATGCTTTGTTAAAGCATTTTATACTCTTTAATACATTAGATTGCAAGTTTGGCAACTTTTTTTTGTTGTTGCTGTTTTTAATAAAAATTCAGACAGTGTTCTCTGTTTGCAATCAGAACCACAACCTTAGTGCAATATTATATTTATTTCTTACAGTAATTTTGGTTGCCATACAAGAGTATTAAGGATTGGGGAAAAGTGCAAGTTACAGGAGCTTGATTTTTTAATCAGTTGAAATAAGAGGAATTAAAGCACAAAAATTACAGCAACATAGATAACGTGAACACAAGTTGTTACACAAACTATAGCGCGAAACATATTAATATCTAGAAAAAAAAGAAAAAATGTAATGGAAAAATTATCAATATTTGTGGCTCATACACATAATCATCGCCAGATCAACTGGGTAATGCTTTTTAAGAACGGAGAAAAAAAAAAAATCACTATTTTTATTAACTTAAGTACCACAAATAATTAACTTTTGTGATATGTAAATTCTGTAAATCAACAGTCACATCTAGTCATTTTATAATATATGAATTAAACTTAAAATGTTCTCAGACACCCAGGAAAAGGAGTCTGTGCAGTTATACACAATTTACATCTTGTAAGATTTTGGTATTGTATACACAAATATTACAGAAACTAGGCATGTAAATGCAATTTATTTAAATTACAGTATATAAACAAAAGTTGATCCTAAAACCCAGAATATCATAACGTATTTCATAGATCTCTAACAGCTTGTTTTTCACTATCATACTAGCATGAAATAATAGGGTCTTCTCTCTCTCTCTCCCCCCCCCCCCCCCCAAAACGTTTCCAGACTGATGAAAATACTCGGAGGCAACGTTGTATCTGTTACTATTGCTTTCTGCAGCAACATCATCAAACAGAGCTAGAGACCAATTCATCTTGGCAGAGGTGTATTTTATTGGTAAAAGTAGGTCCTTTCAGGCCTCGTTATGTTCAGCTTGTAAGCCACAATGTAAAAATAAACTATTTATTTCATTAGCTCTTCAATGTTTTAAATCTCTTTTCTACGAATTGTATAGTACCTATTCTTTCCGTACCTGAAAAAAAATACAGGAGCACGAAACATACCTGTTTAAGAAAGGGATTACCATCAACTGTAATTTACTGTGTATGTCAGCACTCATTAAACTTAAATTCAACAGTAAGGTTGTGATTAAAAAGCAGCTTAAAAGTCAACTTCTACATTTTCTTTTACTACCATATTTTCTAATGTATTTCCTGGCACATATTATAGAGGTAATATCAACCGTACCCAAAGAAACAAAATGAAACAAAATAAAAAAAAAAGAGAGAGCATGGCATTAGTGGTTTATTTACTGAATTCTGTCATATCACCAAATGGAAGACAACGATGGCTAAATTACCATTTTTACACGTCTTAAAGATGGCCTCAAGTTGCCTGTATCGACTATCTGAATGAGACTGCCATTTTCTACAACAACTGTGGAAAAATTCAGTACTCTTGGAAGTAGAATGCCTTAATACTTGGTTTTTATTACAAGGTTACTTGGAACTTTCAAATACAAATATAGCGTAGTAACAGATCTTAAGTCAAAAGATTTGTTGTTCCATAAAGGGGGCAGGAGGCTAAATATGTTGCTTTTTATGCGTATCCAATGCGTTGGTAACTATAACCACTTTTGAAGAAATAGTCATCCTCCTTTGTAGAAGTTCTAGCAAAGATAGAAAATATAACACAGCTCTGCTGGTTCAGATGCATCCAAATGAGGTTGAATTTTAAAAAGGTCAAGACTTTATAATTATTCCACAGAAATAGTATTAAACCACAAAAGTTTTTTGTTGTTTTAACTTTCTAGCACTGAAGTGGCACAAAGGCTGCCCAGTAGACCAGCCACTTATTTTCTTAAAATATTGTGCTTATAAACTATCTGTACAACTATTTAAACTTGCAGTAAAGAAAGATATTTAAAATGCTAAACCTTATGTACTCATACTAGGGCTGTTGCAGACCTAATTAGACACTTGTTTGTGAGCAAAAAATAATCACAATAAAAAATTAGAGATAGGCTGGACCATATCAAGGACCATAGCAAGGAAAGAAAGTTCAGGTACCTTGCAAAATGTAAGGGAACCTGAAAGTACGGTAAGTAGGCAGTCTAGCCGTCCACGCACCACTTACCCACCTGGAACATGTTGAATATTATGTTAATATTAAGACCTACAAAACTCACAGATATTTAAAGGTGTTAATTACAAGGGGAGGTCAAACATGCAGAGAGAGACTTGTTAACTTAAAAAAAAAAAAAAAAAAAGTCAGATTAAAAAAAAAAATCTGTGCGTTTCCCCCCTGCTGGCTGAAGTCTCGGGAAAGGGCAGGCTCTGGCAGCCGCTTGCGGAGCGGCCGGGTCCACGCGGAGCCCTGTCTGCCCACTCCGTGGCAGGGTGGGCGCACCTCTCCCCGCACCTCGCCGCAGCTGCGCAAAGAAATCACGGCAGGTCGGGGGGAAGCCGCCAGCTCCCTGCTGAGCGCTCAGTTTGCTGGCCTTGACAAGAAGCCAGTATATGTTAAAAATGACAAAAATGAGAAACTGGATACCTACCCAATTCTCCTGGCCCTTGGCACACTTGCATTCTGAGACACTGCAGACCTCTTTCCACCTTCGTATTAGCTTTTTCTACCTTTTTCTGTTTTTTTTTTTTTTTTTTTAAAACCTGAAACATTTCCACTTCCACTAACAGGCCGATATCCCTCTCTTATTGAAAATACTGGCAACCTTCCCATGGATTTCAATGGGAACATTCATCTATCTTTTCATTTCTTCTTGACCTGATGTTTAAAATGGCTAAGCACTTACGACTCACTGAATTAAGCAGTCTCTCTCGGGGTTCAGCATATTTGAGTATCTGACTGTGAAGTCTAAAAGATGCATCTGTACATAAACCCAAATTGTTTCTGGCTTGTAGAGTTCACGTTGCGCCTTCGCAGTAGTTCAGCTGGTTGAAAACTGGGGGTCTCAGGTTCAAACTAGCTTCATTTTGTTGTACCTCTAAGGGAGCGGTCTTTCTCAGTTTTTATGCAACTCTGCATCGTCTTACAGGTCAAGTCAATGGAGCATGTTATTGAACTTGTTCTGCCACCTTGGAAGAGCACTAAATATAACTGCAGAAATAAAGAAATACCAAGTAAAACAGAGCAAGGTTACCTTTGAACTAATTCCAGCAAAACAACCAGCTTCACTGCTAATAAATCAGAGAGCTAAACTAGTTGAAAAACAGTAATGTGAACTTCTGTACCTGCCTTAAAATTGCGCCTCTAATACTAACAAAAATGGTTTAAAAAGGTAACGAAGCTTGTGTCTCTCCTCCTAAAATGAATTAAAGGTTTGGGAAGGAAACCTGTTAGGAGACTGAATGAACGTCAAGAAGTGAATATAGTGCTTTTGAATTTAAAAAGTGAAATGCTTGCAGTTCTAAATGGAAAGAAAATTGATATGCAATGGTTCCAGCAGAAGGGCGTTATCAATAGATGATAATATTTTTGAAGTTAACAACTTTTTTTCTCTCTCTCTCTCATCTCCCCACAACTTTGAAATAGAATGGCCCCACTCACGTAACATGTTTAGATTTATGTTTGGGCATGTAGCATACAGTCTGCATTACCTGAGTACCAGAAATTAAGCACCCCCCTCCCCCACCCTAATTTGGCTGGCACTCGCAGACAGACAAGGCATTTGGGGTATTTCAGTACCAGCCCATCTCTAGTTATCAACAGAAGTTTGTGAGGCAAAATAGCTATTCTTATCTGTCCAGCAGCTGTTTCAGAGCTCTTTCTATGTTCATTCTGTGCCCAACTCTAGTCACTCCAAGGTCTATCAGATCTTCCTTTTGTAGATTTGGTAAATGAGTGCCATCTATTTCATTGTCCATAAATGTTTCTTTATGTTCACCTAAGTTTAGACTTTCCAACCAATCTGCCACATCTGGTTTAGTCCACAGGTGGACAGGCTTAGTTGTAAAAGGCTTATTTGAGATTGGCTGTTGTAATATTGAGGGAGAAGGAGACCTGCTGCGCCCTGTGGTCAAGCCAAATAAGTCCCCAGAGGGGGGCTGGCTGGGTAGGCTAAATACATCAGACAGAGTTGGAGAAGGAGATGAAGCTGAAGCAGAAGCAGTCAGAGGAGCAGGCATGATGTCTTTATTAATCTCTGTAGGTGAAACCACAGGGCTTGGAGCATGCCTTGCTCCTGAGGTCCTACTGTCATAGTCTGGAGACCTGCTCTGCAGTGTGATCGGCTGGCTGGCTCCAGGGCGGACAGTGAAAGTGATTGTTGTACTTCGGGTACCTGAGACAGTACTCATGACTTCTGTGCTCCTGAAATTGTAAACAGACGAGAAAAATTAGACACATCTGCAACCAGCTGAAAGGTCATCCATATCAATACATGGTAAATGTGGATTTGGCATGGCACTTCTTTTTTTTTCCCCCCATGTGAGCAGTATCAGGTTGAAACTACTCAGAAGATGTCATTAAATCTCTCCCATTAAAAAATCATCAATGGTAAGCCATGATTAGAAACAAAACCTTTGTTTGTGAGCAGGTCAGAAAAACACCTTCCAGAGCATGTTCTTTGACAGGCTACAATAAATTAACTCTCAGTTACATGAGAAACACCAGGTATAATGAGCACAGAGGCCCTTTGTGTTGCCCAGGAAGTACAAACAGGAGTTGATCTTCCTTTCATTGAATGGGAGGGGTGGGAGCCTTCCTTTCAGCTTTGGCCTACCAGTTTTAAACACCATAAGATAACATAGCTAATAATACTGTAGTTATGGAAAACATTTGAAGCATGTTATTAACTTGGATTTCGGACACTTAGGCGTCTACCTCTTTGTGAATTTTAGGGTATATTTGAATTCCTATTCACTCACAGAACATGCTCCAGAGCTCCTCTTATTGCCTTTTCTGTTCGGCAGGCCTTCTCACGCTTTCAAAATGAAACAGTCTTGCTGACGAGGGTTTATAAAAGGACTCGTGTGGCTTTTTACACAGAAATTATACTTTGGTAGCTTCACTACAAAAGTTAGGAGACAAAATCTTAGTTACTGTGTATGCCCAGAGGTGCTGTAAGTCGTGATCAAGCCACTGGCACCTCTCTCTTGCCTAACGGAAATTTGAGATTACAAACTCAGCATGCACAAGACTTCCTGCTCAGATTTAGAAGCAGAAGACCAAGACTTGAGTATGCTCAAAATGCTCCTCATAGCCTCTGCCTCTCATGGGAAAACACTGCCAGTTAGTGTGTCTACTTCAGGGTCTCCAGCTGAACCTTTAGGTGCCTTAAACTCCAGAGTTTTTCACTTTAAAAATATCCTACCAACTAGAAACCTTCGGCTAACTAATTTCAGGCACTTTCAGTCCTAAGTAGGGAGCCCAGGCTTTCTGTATCATCCCTGAAGCGATGCCAGCAGCTCCAGAAGATGATCTGGAGCAAGCCGTAGTTGTGTTTCCAACTTGAACACCAAATGCCTGCTGTATCTTGGTGCTAGGCCGTCCCCAGTCCCAACCTGTCCTCCCCCTGGCAGGACTAAAGATGCCTTTGGTTTGCGATGGCAGAAACAAATGCTTTCATTAGTAACGCAGTTTCACCACTGTGCACAGAAGATTTTATGGGGCAGCCAAAGAAAGAGTATGGCTGCCTAGCCCCATATTTAAAGTGCTATTGTGGAAGAAACTAGAGTGTCTGCCTGAATGACTGCTTCACTATTTTGGGTTAACAGCTGCTAAGCGAAATACCAAAAAGGGTCCATGTAGCAGGAATCAGACCTACACCTGCTCTCCTTGTGGTATGTCCCTCACCACTAGATATGCTTTGTAGATCATACCCCCCCTCACGTTCCCCTGTCCTAGGGAATCAGGAAGCCTTGCTCCCTCCTTCTGTGACCCCAGGAAGCAGGATATTGTGCGCAGGGTTAGCCTGTCTCACCGAACAGGGGCCCCAGTGCAACGCAACTGTGAACTCCCACAGGCGTGACTTGAATTTGGTCTTCTGCTTCCTGAACAGAGTAGTGGTTAAAACTTTAACTAAAAAAGAGGGTGGTACCCACTTCCTCATCAGCTGCCCTAACCTGCTCCCCCTAATCATCCTTTGCCAAAAAGAAAAAAACGTAGGCAGCGAACCTGAGGCGATGATAATGAGCTATTAACTCCTCTCTCTCATAGCAACTTTACTGCAGCCACAGGTACTCTCCAAAGTCCTGGTAGTACTGAACTGGAGGTCTCCCTCAACATTTCCTTGGTTTGCTGCTGGCTGTCATGAATCCTATTTCTACCTGCTCCATGTACCATGCTTGGGGTTTCGGCACATAATTCAGGGTAGAGAAATCAAGAAATGCCACAAACCTAGGCAACAGGTAACTTCGAGCACTGCTGCACTGAGATTCAGAGCACGTTCGTATCATAGTGAGTATCTTCCAAATAAAACTCCAACACTCCGTCATTAGAAAAGCTCTAAGAATAACTCTCCGGAGAATATACATGCTAGTTATTCACACAAACAATCCCACTGACTTCCCACAAAGTGTTCCATATATTTCAATGGGACCAGGGGGATCCTTTTGAGGGCTGAAATATGAGTACTTCACTGAAAACACAGTAGGAGCAATACTTTTAGCACTTATGTCATTGTAATTTTACAAAGAAAGGAAACACTTGGCAAGGTTTTTGAGTGCTTCCTGTGATTTGTTTGGAGCTTAATGGCTCCCATTGTCTTTCAGGAGGGGAGGTAACATTCTTAAAAATAAGTCTGTGTCAAGAAACTATTAAATGCTACTAACCAAGGGGAGCAAATTATTTCTACCTACTTTAACTTAGCCTTAGGAGTCTCGTGTACCTTAATAAGGCATGATATCATTTTAAATCAACAAAAAAGTGCTTTGAAAGAGGTTGGGATAATGCTCTCCTAGTTTTTGCAAGAAGGGCAGGAAGAGTTCTATGTAAATGTGGGCTTCTCCCTACCTCTGTATTTGCAGGCAACCTTTTATTTAACTTTCCTGTACTGCAAGTATCAGAAAATACCGGTTTGTATTCATATCAATTGTGGCAATACCAAACAGATGATGAAAATTCATCCTCTATTATGCTAGACGCAGGCAGATCACTTCTGTTACTTGACCAGCAACTCTGGGTTCAGTGTCCACCTCCCACTTTGTAACTTACTTTTGTGCTTCTTCTGTGTATCGTTCCTTTCACAGATTCCCTGTACATCCTTGTCCAGGAAACCATTGTCACTGTTCCTTTAAACAACTCATACTAAACCACTAACACAAAATCCCAAAAATCAAACTGTGTGCTGTCATTTTAAGCATTCTTTAGACTAGTGTTATCTAACCTCCTCAGTCCCACAGGCAGTAGCACTGGGTGAGCAATGCAACACGGGCAACATTGTACTTTGCTCTTCCTGTCAGCCTGGATCACAGTAATAACTGCTTGTGGCTACAAGCAATATTGAAAGATCTGTAGGCATCTTGCTTTTTTCAAGCCATGGGTTCAGGACTACTGACTAATGAAACAGAACTCTGAAATTATGATAAGAAAAATATTTGTTTGAGTTGATGAACGAGATCGAAACATCAGCTCACTTTATAGACACATCAGTACTCAAGCTATGATAAACATTAACCCTTTTATGGCACCCTCATTTCACAAAGCTCAGAGCACTTCACTAACAAGAGCAAATTTACTCCTACAGCAACACGCCTTCTCTGAGAAAGTCATTAACGCGACTGCACACCTGGGAACACACACGGCCCGAACCACTGATGTGTCCCCGCTAAAGCCACTGCTGCAACAGCAGTGCTATTTAGGCCTAACTTTAAAGTAACTAGCTGGAAGATTAGGGGCCAATCTAACCACAGCAGCGAGGGGTCACTGCTGCCTGCATCATTATTCAGCAGCCTGTGTGAGGAAGTGTGTGCCGAGCTCCACGGTGCCATGCTTCAGCTGGCACCGGCACCAGCTCCACATGCCTTTGTGGTACGGACACAGCCCTCCTGAAGGTCACGCAAGTCTGCCAGAACCAACAACAGCTTTTCCAGATTTCCAGCCCAAAGCCCAGGACTCATTTTTCCCTTCTTTTTTTTTTCCCCTTCTTTCACTTGCCATGTCAACTCCAGTGTTACCCAGACTGCTGTATTGTGGTTGTAATTCAAGAAAAACACACACCTTTGTGTAACTCCTAGCTGTCCTAATTATAATTTACAGTATCTGCAATCCAATCTGCGATGCAGCTACACCCTTGACACCAAGAGCTGTGTAGGATTTCATGGTTGATTTGTATCCTGTTCAATAAGGGGGCAAGTACCTGCCAGCTGGACAGCAGACATGTTTCTGTTATGTTGTGGGTTT
This sequence comes from Struthio camelus, assembly GCF_040807025.1. Lineage (NCBI taxonomy): Eukaryota > Metazoa > Chordata > Aves > Struthioniformes > Struthionidae > Struthio > Struthio camelus. Next base: position 33,106,443 of record NC_090946.1, read on the forward strand.
TTGCAAATTTTTAGTAAGAGCAATTTCTTATGCCTTATTTGATCATCTGTTATACTAAACATATTAAATCCAAGTTAAACCTGCCCAAACCCCCAAACCTGCATTTCATTTTGAATTGTATATTTAAAAAAGTGAAAAGTATGACTGATAATTATGTTACATGAAATTTATCTTACTAGAATCAGCATATGGTAGTAACTTATAAACATGCACTGCTGTAAGACCGTATTGATTACAATGCCTATTATGTTGTCTCATATTAAAATCACAATATGTAATTCCTGTGTCACAATGATGCTCTCCCCAAGTATAAAAGCCATTAACCGGGCTTGAATGCAAGAAATTCTTCTAAATTTTAAATTAGATTTGCAGGATCAATATTTACTGTTAATTTAACATCAAAGGCAGCTCAGGGAAAGAAGACACGCTGCAACAGCTCCTAGGAGCTTCCCATGTAAAACTCAGAAAACATTAGGCTCTTCTCATGAGAGCTGTCCTATACTGTAACTTGCCAAGACTTGCTGGCTCTGACCAAAGCTCTTTCACTGTCTTAGAGAAAAAAAAAATCTCAACAAAAAAGGCAACCAATGAAATATATACAGAGCTATAGTGTGATATTAAGTTTTTACAGATTTCTGGGAACATACAAAACCAAAATTTTGTCTTTATCTCCTATAATATTTATATTGTATTTCTGGGTTGTCAAATAAAATTTTACAGTAGGAAAGGGAGGAAGACAGAAGGTTGTCTGGTTTGGGAGGAAGATCGAAAACAAGGGTTGATGTGATGACTGGCAGGATGCAGTACTGGAGATATTTTAGTGAGAAGAATTGAGAAATGGTTAGTGTCTGCTGCAAGAAATACCATATCAGCTGCAGCAAAGCATAATCATTAAAGGTCTGTGGAAGTCTGTTCAAGAATAACAGCTTCAATGTGGATGGAGGAAAGACTTGGCAATAGGCGGTAAGGGAATGGGCCTGATGGGGGAGTGGACCGGGAGGTCGCTGCGGCAGGCTGGGCCGTCCGCATTTGGAGAGCGGAAGGCAAAAACATCAGGGCATGCCAGCAGTGGAAGAGGAAAAACCTCACAGCCTAAAATGAGCAAAGACCCAATAGTTACAGCTACAGCAGAGCTTGATTATCTAGAGGACTAGTTTACCTTTATTTTTAACCTCATAAAAGTACGTAAAACTGCGCTAATCATACCCTCCCTCCGAAAATCCTGCAGAATTTGGGTATGCTTGAAAAACGAAGCCCCTTATTCAGGTGCCTAGCCTAGTTCAGGAATCCACTCCTAGGTGCCTGTTCTTATAAAAATCTTTGCTGGATACTTCTCTGATAAAAGTGGCTTTTATTTCAGTTTGAGATTACATCCTATTTCTGGTTTTTAGAATGGCTACCATTTCTGGATTAGGGCAAGCTAATCCACATACCACTTTGTTACAAAGTCAACACTGTAATTACTAAAATGCAATAGCAATGAGTGAGCATTAAAAAAAGCAGAACGTACAACATAGAATATTCTATGCTTTATGGTCGTCACTTACTTCACGGCACTTCAGCATGACCCTCTTCTGACAACAGCAGTCATGAGAGCAAATAAAAATGACAAAATGGAATGACTGAAACACTGCAGAAATTACTTACAAAGCAAGCAATCCTGTGAAAACTGGCTGACAAACAATTAGCGAAATGAAATGAATCTAGTGGACACAATAGTAAACTCAAAAAACCAAGGTGTTAGAATTATCCCACAAGAGATGTGTTTCATAATCCGGAAAATCCAGAGATTCCTTACAATAAACCAAACGTAGGATCAGTCACTATGCAGGACTCTCTACCAAGTTCAGTTCTGCCTTACCTGGTTGTGGAAAAATAGGAACTTTCCAGATATTTATTAAAAAAAAAATTCATACATTCATAAAAACCTTTACCATAGACAGCTTGATTTTTAAAACTATATAAGCTATATCAACACAATACAAATTATTTGTCCTAAGGGACTTAATCCTGCATGGTTAAGCATCCTCCACAACTCCTTATATACAATAACTCCATTTATAATGAGCATTTACCACGAGTAAGAACGATGCCCAACCTGCCACAAAGGACACTGGAGCAGTCTGCAAACACGGCCAGAGAAACAGAAGCACCATTTAAAATGTAACCTGCTTCTTCCTATGGCAAAGCTATCGATAATTTTGGTATGCTGACAGTGAGACCAGTAACAGCTATTGTTCAATGTACCTTATTAGTACATTGCATCAGGTGAAGCCATGGCGGAAAGATGATGTTTTCACTGGGGGCTGTGTTTTTTTCTCCTTCACAGCCCCTAGGTTTATTCTGTGCTAATCACGCTGACATTATTCAGTCGATCTTCCAGGTTGCACTGATCATTATGTTGCTAAGCAACTCCCTGGCTCAGAGACAGAGTAAGCACTAGTCTGTTAGCCTGCTAAAACCTTGCATTAGTCTTCTCCCGATTTCTTTTATCAGCTCCATAGAAAAGTCAGTGGCTTTTCAAGTGAATTTATGGCACTGCTATATTTATAGCATAATAGTCGATAGTGTCGTTACACTTCCCATGCCTTCCATCCCACTCTCTGACAACAGAGAGTCACCTTCCAAACAACTGGTTTTCTGTTTTTTGCTTTTTTTTTTTTTTTCCTTTTAGCTCTGTACCTGTGCCTATGCAAATTCAGAAATGGAAATCATGATCAAAATTCATCATTAGAATTTTAGCTATTGATATCTGGCTCAGGTAGGACACCATACCCAAACATCTGAGACCTCTTCTTCAAGGAAGGTTGGGCAAAAAAGGAGGAAGCAAGGAAGTGACAGTTGTATATTGTGGCCTCTGATTTAAAACCTAGATTACACAGAGAAATTAGATAAAAGTTTTACCATCAAGACTGAACCCCAAGATTTCTTAGAGCAAATGATGGCCATGCCAATTCAAAAGCTGTGGTCTGGTACCTTCTCATCAAATCTTTTACTTATGCATTTACTAGCAGAAATAAAGCAAGCATGTCCTTTCGTTTTGTCCTTCCCCTTTTTCCTTCCCCTTCCATCCTCCTCTCTCCTTTTTCCCAGCCGGTCACTGCTGCCAAGAAGCAGATAGTTTCCAGCCCAACGTTTCCATCCTCTATTTGAAAATCTTTAAACTCAGTGTCTCCATAAGAACAATGGAAATTATAAATACACAGTATAGACTTCTTTCTAAAACAACTTATGAAGAAAAAAAGCAGGTCTAGGGTCTTTTTTAATGTAATAATTGAGAGGGAATTGCTGCTCAGTTCTATAAAACAATCTCTTCATAGCCCTCATTTATCAAAAAACACATAAAAGATACATTTCATGGTTTTCTGTAGTGAGCCATTACCCAACTATCTACAATTTAATTCACCTTTAGGCTGCCTTAACAGTGCAACTGCTATGATTGAACTACAATTGTATGACTACTAGCTGTGCAAAAATAACTTCTAGTGATATTTAGAAATGCTATCTGGGCTATAACTTCATACCTTTCACAATGAACAAATATATATTTTTAATTTTATCAGGCTGCTAGTGCTGAACGTTGTGAGCACAACTCAAGCGAGCCTGTGAACAGTGTTACTATTTATAACACTTTCCATTACCTCTCTTTGGCTGAAAGATATGAACAGGCCTACTCATTTTTTTCCTTTAGCAGAGCTAATGAGTTGTTCTCTAATTCAAAAGAATTCCTGCATTCTGTGAGCTAAACTGAGCTCTCTTTCGAATGCTGCTTCACAGAAAAGGGGTTCACAAGCTCTGCACTTGGGTATCCTAAGTTCTAGTGTTAGAAAGAACTCTCCTAACTTTCTCTAAAATATAACATATATGGGATTGCTCTTCGCAGAATCACAGAAAGGCCAAGGTTGGAGGGGACCTCTGGAAATCATCTAGTCCAACCTCCCTGCTCAAGCAGGGTCATCTAGAGCACATTGCCCAGGATCACATCCAGGTGGGTATTTAAATATCTCCAGCGAAGGAGACTCCACTACCTCTCTGGGCAACCTGTGCCAGTGCTCTGTCACCCTCACAGGAAAGAAGTTTGTCCTCAGGTTCAGATGGAACTTCCTGTGGTTCAGTTTCTGCCCGTTGCCTCTTGTCCTGTCGCTGGGCACCACGGAGAAGAGGCTGGCCTCATCCTCTTGACACTCCCCCTTCAGATACTTGTACACGTTGATGAGTTCGCCTCTCCATCTTCTCTTCTCCAGGCTGAACAGGCCCAGCTCTTGCAGTCTTTCTTCAGAGGAGAGATGCTCCAGCCCTCTAATCATCTTGGTAGCCCTCCGCTGGACTCTCTCCAGGAGTGCCATGTCTCTCTTGTACTGGGGAGCCCAGAAATGGACACAGTACTCCAGGGGAGGCCTCCCCAGGGCTGAGGAGAGGGGCAGGATCACCTCCCTCCACCTGCTGGCAACACTCTGCCTAATGCACCTCAGGAGACCATTGGCCTTCTTGGCCATAAAGGCGCATTGCTGGCTCATGCTTAACTTGTTGTCCACCAGCACTCCCAGGTCCTTCTCGGCAGAGCTGCTTTCCAGCAGGTCAACCCCCAGCCTGTACTGCTGCATGGGGTTATTCCTGCCTAGGCGCAGGACCCTGCACTTGCCTTTGTTGAACTTCAGGAGGTTCCTCTCCGCCCAGCTCTCCAGCCTGTCCAGGTCCCTCTGAATGGCAGCACAGTCTTCTGGTGTGTCAGCCACTCCCCCCAGTTCTGTATCATCAGCAAACTTGCTGAGGGTGCACTCTGTCCCTTCTTCCAGGTCATCGAGGAATATGTTGAACAAGACTGGACCCAGGACTGACCCCTGGGGGACACCACTAGCCACAGGCCTCCAACTAGACTGTGCCACTGACCACAACCCTCTGAGCTCGGCCATCCAGCCAGTTCTCAATCCACCTCACTGGCCACTCATCTAGCCCACGCTTCCTGAGCTTACCTAGGAGGATGGGATGGGAGGCAGTGTCAAAAGCCTTGCTGAAGTCCAGGGAGACAACATCCACTGCTCTCCCCTCATCTACCCAGCCAGTCATTCCGTCATAGAAGGCTTTCAGATTGGTCAAGCATGATTTCCCTTTGGTGAATCCATGCTGACTACTCCTGATCACCTTCTTGTCCTCCAGATGCTTAGTGAGGACCTCCAGGAGGAGCTGTTCCATCACCTTTCCAGGGATGGAGGTGAGGCTGACAGGCCTGTAGTTTCCTGGCTCCTCCTCCTTGCTCTTTTGGAAGACTGGGGTGACATTGGCTTTCTTCCAGTCCTCAGGCACCTCTCCTGCTCTCCAGGACCTTTCAAAGAGGATGGAGAGTGGCCTAGCGATAACATCCGCCAGCTCCCTCAGCACTCGTGGGTGCATCCCATCGGGGCCCACAGATTTGTGGATGTCAAGTTTGGACAAATGATCTCTAACCCGATCCTCCTTGAGTAAGGGAGAGTCTTCCTTTCTCCAGACTCCCTCTCTTGTCCCCAGGGTCTGGAATTCCTGAGGACTGGCCTTAGCAGTGAAGACTGAAGAAAAGAAGGCATTCAGCAACTCTGCCTTCTCTGCGTCCGTCGTTACCAGGGCACCCACCCCATTCAGCAGTGGGCCCACGTTTTCCCTAGTCTTCCTTTTGCTACTGATGTAACCGAAGAAGTCCTTCTTGTTGTCCTTGACATCCCTTGCCAGATTTAATTCCAAGTGGGCCTTAGCTTTCCTTGTTGCATCCCTGCATACTCTGACAATATCCCCATATTCATCCCAAGTGGCCTGTCCCCTTTTCCACATTCTGTACACTTCTTTCCTCTGCTGGAGTTTTGCCAGTAGTTCCTTGCTCATCCATGCAGGTCTCCTGCCCACTTTGCTGGACTTTTTACTCATAGGGATGCACCTGTCTTGAGCCTGGAGGAAATGATGCTTGAATGGGCATTCAAGCTTGAATGGGTACCAGCTCTCCTGGACCCCCCTTCCTTCTAGGGCCCTACCCCATGAGATTCCTCCAAGTAGGTCCCTGAAGAGGGCAAAGTTAGCTCTCCTGAAGTCCAGCGTTGCAATCCTACTTATTGCCCTGCTCCCTCCTCGCAGGATCCTGAACTCCACCATCTCATGGTCACTGCAGCCAAGGCTGCCCCCAACCTTCACGTCTCCAACTAGACCTTCTGTGTTCATTAGTACAAGGTCTAGCAGCACACCTCTCCTTGCTGGCTTTTCTACCACCTGTGTCTTGTTTCCATGACAGATTGCTTTTCTCCAGTGATTCAACAGTTCTTCAGAAATTCTTTCTAGCCTTTACACCTGTTCAAGTTTCTTTTCACAAAAGAGATGCATCTCCATTTGCTTCTACATTTGATTTTCCTCTCAGAAATGCAGCACTTTTTACAGTACATTGTAGTTACTTGCCTCACAGCTACTTCCTAATAAAACAGGAACGAGAAAGATCTCTGCTGTAACCTGGAAATAACAACCAGGCTAAAGCATAAAATATAAATACTCTTATACATAACGAAGTTAGAGGTAACATGTTCATATGACTTAAGAAGAAAGATGATTGATCAAGCTTAAGTAAAACTTGTATTCTTAAAGACATAAGAAAAATAGTATGGAACGAAACTGTCAGATTCATCTACAAGACAAGTCGCATGTATGCTAAAGCTTTAGTGCATGAGAATTGAGGATTTTACGATCGCCCAAGGTAGTCTCAAACGTACAGGGTTCCACTGCTGGGCTAACTTTTGTTTAAAGATTGTCTTCATCAAACGGCCAGTCTGTATTGTTTTTTCTTGTAAAGTTTTCATTGTAATTGCTTTTAATGTACTAAGCCTTCTTCCTGTACAGGCAGCTCAATATCTACTCCATTTAGTAAGCCACACTGACAGGAATTCCAGAATTTTGGCTTTTTTCTTCTCTTTCTTCATTCTAAAAATTCTGTATGAACCACTATACCTTCCAGTCACCAGTTTAACAACTTACATGTTGCAGGAAATAATACATCTACCTGACTCTGAGGCTTTGGATCTCACTACCATGTGATCAATCTGAATGAGGTATCATTTGCAATTAACAGAGCCACCCTCTCCATAAAACCAAATCATCTTCTTTATGCTTGCTTTTCAAAGGCAGGGTTAGATACTATCCAGCAGAATAGTTCTCAGAAAATTTACTTAAATGGTATAATTAAAACAGGCTAAAAAACAGCGCTATGTTTCGGCAAAAAATTGATGTCTATGGAGCAGGCCACAGCAAACAGTTCGCAATGCTGCAGTGCAGGATACTAACATGCTGCTATACGTAAGGCCAAACTGTTCCATGCCACAAAAAAAAAACACCTTAGGTTCTCATAAATCTAACAAAATCAGCTTTTTTTTAAACAACTGTGGATTTCAGAAAATTATATCCATATTCCACATCAATGCGATTACACAATTACCTGTACATTTACCTCATGGGGTCTGAATATTTCACCACTGTTAGTTACTTTCATTTTTCCAAGTGCAGCTTTCTCCTTTCTAGTCAGAGCCCCTGTGTTTCACACAGGACAATGCGGCTGCTCCTCTGTAGCAGGACGTGGTGGCTCTCTGCAACCCTCTGACTTACTTTCTGTAAATACCTTTTGGAAACCAAGTCTACAAAGATGTGTTGCACTAAATTATCAGTGATGGTGCTGTTGAGAGAAATTAACTGCATCCATCATAGCCTATTCACTAAACAAACATGTACAATACAAAACAAAAATTTAAAACCCGTAATACTAAGAGGCTGAGATGATGAATTAACATTTTAGTAACACGAATAGTGCAAAGCAAGTTCAGCAAATGATTAGCTGATAATTGTAGGTAAGTAGCTTTATAGTTCATAACATTGCAGATTTTCTGAGATATCTGCATGAATTAAATAATTTCATGCACTGAATGTGAAGTAAGCCTAAACAAAAAAAGTTTTTTACCCATTTGTAGCCAAAATAAGTGATGGAACTGAAGAAAATTTAAATTATCACTACATTTTAAAAGAAAAGAAAGAAATATTAGAGAAAAAAGTGCTACTTAAACATAAATCTAAGTAAGTCACACCAAAACAACTGCATAGTTTGTGGAAATTGTCTTCAAAGTTGGAAAAGACTGAGAGAGCAAGTTGGAAAAGACTGAGAGAGCTGCTACCGACATATGGGCAACCATTCTTGATTCAATTTCCACCAAAAAAAAGTTGATGTAGAATTATGGACACACTGGTGATGTAGGAAATTCTTCCCCTCTGTGAAACTGTTTGTCATAGACTACTCATTAAGCAAGTATGTACAATAAAAGGCATGTTCTTCTTTAATCTAAGTAATTTACAGGGGAAGTTAGGGGACTAAATCAACTTTTTAACAGTAAATTATTCTGTTAATTACATTTACCTTGTACTGAGACTTGCAGTTTTTGTTCCAGTAGGTGACTCCAACCCTTCCCCTGGCTTTGAGGATTTCTCTCTGTTCATTTGCTGCAGTATTGAGTTCAACTCACTAATAACATTAGCCTTTGGGCCTGAGAGAATTGGGCTTTTCACCTCCGTCACATCACCCCACAGCTTAGATGTCCTTTGGGGAACAACTTTAGCCATACTGGCCTGTGCACTGATCGGCGGTGGGGGCGGAGCGGGAGGAGGAATAACATAGCTGTCTACAGTTTCTTCAATTAGCGCATCCTTGTAAAGTGCATTGCTTTTGTTGATTATGGGCTTCATTTTTGGCTTAGGAGGTACTGGGGGTTTGTCCACCAGAAATGTTTGCCCATCTGCATAGACTGTACAAGTATCCAAGTTCTCGCCACCTTCTGAGGACAAGGTAGAGATGCTGGACACTGTTGAGATAGTGCTGGTTGTCTCTAAGTGATGGTCACTACTACTTCGACTGTCTACCTCCTCAATCCCAGAGTCAGTGACGTTATCAAAGCTTTCAGGGGGTGGCAGGAAGGAGGCAGGCAAACAGTTTGAAAGACCCACTTGCTTTTTACTGTCTAAGGAGTTGGTTGACTGGCTGGGGGTAAATGGCGCAGGTGAAGGGGTTCCATTTTTTCTTTGCTTCATCAAGTCTGTCAGAGCTGAACCGGGAGCCAAGCGGTCGTCAGGGATATCAAAGCTGTTAGCGAACTCCAAGGGGGGCGGTAGTGGCTCAGTAAACATAAAATCTTCATCAATATCGACTGACGCTAAGGGTGGCGGAGGGATGCGGAAGGGCAGGATGACAGGGTCGTCGACCGAACTCGCTGCAACAATGGTTTTGCAGGGAGACGCTGGTGGCTCCGGCGCAGCGGGTACACTCAGCTCGCTCTCCGCGTCCTCGCTCCCTTCCAGTCTCTCTGGCGGGGAGTTTTCAGGGTTTGGTTCCATTTCCGCTCTCTTCTCCTCTTCATCTTCCGGCGTGTCGTCCGACTTTGCTGTGTCCACAGTATGAACCATTAACAAACCAGCTGACTTCTGCTGTGAAGTATCCACAATGTTTATCAACATGTTCTTCTTCTCCTCAGCCTTCTTTTCTTTCCCTGCATCTGCTTCATACTTGTTCTCAGTCTCCTGCCTTCTCAAAGGACCACGCGTATTTTGCCTAGTGACAGTAGCAGTAACAGGAAATGTCGTTTCAATATTGGGTCGCAGCTTTGTATCGATGTAAAGTGGTTTGTTAAGGTCTGCTTTACCAGCTTCTCCTTTGCCTGGAATTTGCTGTGTTTGCTCTTTCATGGCTCTGTCCCGGGCAGAGAGAGCAAGGGCTAGCGGTGAGTTTGGGTCTAATAGCTTTCCTGTGACCGGGTGAACATAATTATCTGAGCTGGACGCATTCGTGGACTTAGCTGCCACTGTACTGTTTTCAGTACCTTTTGTTTTGGATGAAGCGTTTAATGTCCTTGAATCACTTTGATTGCTGGCTTCACTACTATTAAAAAGATTTTCAGACTCTCTGGGTGTGGGAATCGGAGACGGTGACATAAGCTGTCGAAAACCATCTTCGTTACTAAACATTCCTTCATCAGTAAATTTAGATTGCCTCATACGTGGTGTTGGCGGTGTTAGTCCAACATCCTCGTCTCCTAAGTCCGTTGAAAGAAAAGCTGGAGAATTGCGCCTCGCTTCCAACCGCTTTTCCCGGTCCCTCACCGCTCCAGCAATGGCTGCTGCAAATGGGCTGCTGACGCCTAAATTATCATCAGGTCTGAGCTGCCCAGGTTGCTCTGAAGACTGAGGATCAATTTCCATGCTGCTCCCTTGGCTGCTTTTCCCACTACTGCTGGTGGACGGCTCTTTCACAATGATTGTTGGAATCGGAATAGAGCAGGTCTTCTCAGGACTGTCTTCAACGTTAGACTGCTTCACCAGCATCCCCTTCCGCCGTGCTGGTTTGGCTGGCACGTAAACTGCTTTGCTTGCAATCTTCCCAACTTCAGAATATGGGTTTTCTGGCATCTGACCTCTCTTGTTCCTGAAATTTGCCTGAGATGTGGCACTCCTACTGTACAAGTCCTCCGAATCCAGCGAGTAACGGTCCAGTTCTCGTCTGTAATAGATCCCTTTGTCCCGTATCATTGTTCCCACGTTTTCAGGCCTAATCAAAGAAATTTTTGAACCCGAATTCTGATTAAACGCCGGTTTAATTGTTCCATAGCTCCTAGATGCTGGGGACTTGGGAGAGTTGTACAGAGACGGAGAAGGTGGTGGTGGTGAAGGGGGTAAGGACTGTGGTGGTGGTGGAATATCTTCAGAGGTGTCAGGCATCGAAAGACTTCTGGTAAATTTCAACATAGGAGGAGCCAAAAACTGCCGTTCTTCCTCCGTTATTCCTAAAAATCAGGAAGTATATTTAAAATATTGTCTTCTACTGGTACCCCTCATATTGTACTATTTCTGTATACAACCTAAAATGCTACAGTTCATGGCATGAAGCATATGCGAAATTATTAAAGAACTCTTTTGGCTGATTCCTACCATAAACATTTTTTCTCGTTGAACCAGAGACCTAGCTGCCAGCATTAAAAAGAATGCTACAGAATTTTAATTAAACCCATCACTAATGTGTAGGCAAACGTTTTGGTTTTATGTATCGTCAAGGTAGCTGTAAAGAAGGGCATTTTCTTTGAAAATTATCAAGCAGGGAAGACATTCTGTGCAGAAGAGCAGCTCATGACTGGCTCTAGCACTCTCTAAATGCATAAAATAATGCAACTTAGAAACATAAGAAATTTTTAAGATGCACCTGAAGCTTAGCAAAGGGACCGACAAGATTCTCTTGGGGAAAAAAATCATAATATTTTATTTAATAAGATACTATTACATTATTACAAATATGGCTTTTAACATAGACAAACTTAAAAATATCTTGGTATTTTAGATGACTAATATTACATAAGTATAATGTGTTCCTAATTTGATAAATATCACTACTAAGAAAGATTACTACCAAGAGGAAAACAAGTTCAAGTTTGGTCTGTTCTTTTTTTTCCTCTTGTGTAAAATCATCTATTGTCATCACTGGAATGGAAAAAAGCTGATTTTTATTCCATTTGATCAAGGAGGATGCCTTTGTAAACTGCCGGCATCATAACGCTTTTGCCTCAATAACAAGTTAAAAAGAGAATAACATCTTGCCCTAGGTACTGCATTACAATGGACTAGAACTGATCTTCTTTTCCCCTTCTCCTTGACTTTCCTTGTTAAAGGGAACTTTCTAAAGAAAGGAATTAAATAATAATTCCATAATATTTGCCCGATGTCATGAAAGCAGAATGTGGAAATTTTACAGTATCTTAAAAACATTTTTTTTCTATCAACTGTGTATAAAAATGAAGCAATCATTCACTGAGGTAAAGACGCTGGAGACGTAAGCTTTAAGAAAGAAGCAAAGTTACTCTAAGTATGTAATTAATGCACAAGTAGACTAAGCATGAGAAGCATTTTACCTATAGATTTTTGTCTTCTCATTGTACCCCGAGGTATACCCAGAAAAGGACCTTGAGGACTCCCTGGTACAGTGGGCGTCATCACAGCAATACCCTGTCTTTCATACATGGACTACAAAAAAACAAACAAAAAAACCCCACAGGCATTAGAGCGTGCAAGTCTCTCTCTCACACGTAAATAACTCTTCTGTCATATTTTACTGTCCCTCTTTCTTAGTTAGCATTCTAATGGAAAATGACAACTCTGGTATCCTTTTGAGGAGGAGGTGAGGAGAAAGGGAAGGTTGGCCTTTGTTTATATATTAATAAAATGACAAGAGCTGGAAGTGGAGTTAGTTGAAATTATTTACCAGGCAATATGTTTAATTTCTAGCACATTTCATACACTGTGAGAAAAAGGAAACATGAGCAATTGCATTTTGTTTCATTCACTTCCCCAAACCTCGCCACACACTGCGTAGGTATTAAAGTTCACCAAGCCGGCAGTTCTCTTCGCTTTGAAGGACAGACGTACTCAGGGTCTCTTGCCCAGAGCCAAGGTGTCTGGTCCAAGGCTACACAGGAAGGCAGCATGGCACGGAGCAAAGTCCCCTGAATCCCATTGCACTAGGCCATCCTTCTTTCTTCCAGGCAATCAGTAAAATTTCTTATATCCTAGAATAGTCTCAGTCATGCCTGAAAGACCCCTTTCCTTACTGAGCTGCTGAGGACAGCAAAATGCTTATATCAGGACTGGTGCTATTTCAGAGAAGCAGACAAGGGAAAAATAAAATCTAGACTGCAGGAAGAACAATTATTTTCCCGCATGCAAAGTTCTGCAGAAGCAAATTCTGCAATTGAGGAATCCAGTTTTCAGAGTTTTGGTGTTTAAATTTTTAATACATGCTATAGAATTAAGGTCAATTCTTCCCTTACAAATCATCATGTATTATTTAATCAAGATATTTTATATGCCATCAGGAATAATGAAACCCTGCAGTAGGAGAAGCCTTCACATTAGTGGGAATTGTGCGGCTGCGTGAACTGAGCTAGCGTACCTTGATTTTCAGCAAAGTATTTTAACCTGAGTTTAGTGTTGTACTGACATCTTCAAGTTCAGATCATATTAGTGCCTCACCAGCTCAGACTGCAGGCAAAACAAGTTCACATCTTTTTGAGAAACACTGAGGCAGTAATGTTATAGATGTGACAGTCTCAGGATAAACATAAGGATATAATGACAAAGGGTACATAGGGGTACCTTTGGGGTACCATGAGATACATAGTGTCTTCTGTTAAAAAATTATTATTAGGAATACTGAGCAGGCCATACCTTAAATTTACAAGATGAGAAAAGGAAAGTAAGTGCATAAGCCAATGTTTTTAAGCCCAGCACATTGCCAAAGTACCCCCTTAAATCAAAGTTTCAGAAGCAAAAGCAGTACTTCATAGCTACCACTCACATTCATATCTGTAGCTGAGGGAAAACATCTACTAGAAGGCCGCTGTTTAATAGTTGCCACTCTTGAATCCATGGTTGCATTGTCTGCAATTCTTGATGGCTTGGAAACTGGCACTATTTCATCCACCTTATCTGTAATACAAAAGTATTCAGTAAAATAAATATCATTTGTCCAAAAACTGAAAATCTAAGTATTGCAAGGTCAAAGGAAGAGATTTACTTTTCAAAAAAATGCAAAGAAAAAGTTTTTTTGGCATTTTAACAAGGCAACGCTTGAGCATCATAAGTCGTGCAAGCCGAGCACTTTTTATTGCTGCTACATAACATGCATGCTTTAGTTTTAAGCCTGCATGCATTTAATGTTTACTTAGTGTGACTCGAAAAACAATCCTCTTCTTCAAACCTTCAAAATGTGAAGGGAGAATATCTATATAGAAATGGAAAGAAGACCTTTAGAAATAATGAATCCGTACAGCACTGTTTCAAATAGCGATAAGCAGACTGTACTTAGTCATCAGGATTTCAGTGATATTTTGGACAATAACAAGTACTCCAGAAGTGCTCTTTTATGCCTATTCTCCTCAAGTAGTTGCATTCTAGTCCCTTCAGGTTCTCAGATTATTAGATTAGCCTTACTAGTAACTGCATCATTTGTTACGTGAAACTTTTATATGTACTTTATAGTTTAAGAAGGGCACAATCTGGGATAAACATAAATGTATTTAGTTGTGGTCAGAAATAGACTCAATAGGCAAAGCCCAAATCTGAATGAGAACTTCAACATTTGGATTTGGGATTCTGATCTAGCATATAACATGATGGCAAAATACAGGGAAATTTTTAATCAAGATCTTCCAAGGTTTAGAGTGTTTGCTTTAGCCCCATCACCAATTTTAATCACCAACAAGATTAATCAGTATTTTATATATCATGTTACTCCCTCAGACTGATGGCCTCAAAGTGCCCTCAACTATCAACTAATTATAGCCTGACAGCTCCTTTATCGCCACTCTCCTATTAGCATGAAACTAAGGCACAGAGAAACTAAATGAGTAGCCTAAGCCAAGAGAGTAATTCAGTTTCTGAACCTGTACTAGAATCCAACTCGTATTGCACCCAACAGGTTTCCTTACTACCCCTTTCATTGCATTTGCTTTCCCAAGAAAGCGTAGACTGCAGACTGGCACCATAGCAACTATTCTACAGTTGGTAATCATGTTAATTTAGTGTCTTTTTCTATTGACGTTTCACCAAAGTAGGGATTCTTTACATAGCCTATAGGTACCTACGAGAGTACAATACCACTAGGAGCGATTGCTGTTACTGCTCAGCAGTTAGATCTCTCCCAAATGTTTATTTGCTTCAGCAGAAAAGTTTAACTACTTCATTAGATTACTACAGACTTAAGAAAATAGGTCTCCGGTGGTCTACAGATGGTGTTACTATGCAAAGTATTGGATTTGGGAATTTTGGCTTTACCTCTTAATTGGAAAGCAGCACACTCAGGGGCCTGGATATGGATGGGACTAGGGCAGGAGGAAAAGCGCTTTTGAGCTCTCTAAGCAGTAGATCTGGCTGATGCAAGAGTGATTTTTAAAAAAAACAGGAGCAGGTGGAGAGGGAAGAACTTTTAGCCTTCTGGTTAGGAAGAAGGTTGTTCTAGCAGGAGATATTTTAGTGTCACGGAGGGTCACGGAGCAGGCAGGAAAGGGAAAGTTGAGCAGAATCAGTAAGCTGAACACTGCCAGAAGCTGTCTCACAAGAGTAATGTTGCTGTTTCTTTTCAACGGAAGTTAGCATTCAACGTTTTCATTGGTCTACTTTATTTTTGTGTGTTTTAAATCATCCAGTGGAAGGAGAAAAGGAAAAAAGATCTTAAAACCATCACACGTATTCAAAAATAAAACACACTTCAAATTACATTTCATAACTTTGTAATACAAACTGTGAACTTCTGAAAGAAAAATATCTGCACTTCTGCTCAGCAAAAGGCATCAGAAAGCAATGGTGTAACCATAAACATTTGAACTATACAGCAAAAATATGGCTAGACCGTAGAATCATATTCACGGGGACCTATCACCAAGAACTTCAAGGGTGCAGAGATTTCACATTAAGTCTCTCCAACCCTTTTTGTAATCCCAGAAGACCAAGCAACAGGCCTTTGGGATACAGAGAGAAGGAAGTTTGGGAAACTGAAGCACTAGATATTCAAAATCTGTAAATAAGAAATATAAATATACCATTTAAGAACTGATCCCCTTTATTTTTAACAGACACATGTAACCATACACCCATTCAGACAACAAAAAGCTACAGGGAAAGAGTGATGAGGCTATGACAGACACTTGAAAGGCATGAAAATATTTGTATTTGTTCAGGGGATGAAACACACATACCCTCCAACTACACTGATTTTGCTCGACAATACTAGAAGTCAGATCCTAATTTTGGATCTGACCAAAATATCAGTTGGTACCAATTCTTAATATCATCTGCTATCTCCAGTTGGGAAAACTTTTATTCTGTGCGAGTTGATTGCAGGTTTCTTGTCTGTAGATAGGTTCTCAGTCCTTCTTACCCTATAGCTGCTCCCATTCGAGTGGTGCTTTGTGCCTTTCCAAATTTAGCTAAAGCACTTTGAAATGGGAGAGGAGATCAGGTTAAAAGCTTAAGGTGCTTCGCAAGAAACGCTTTAGGGGTTCCTTGCACAGTATTTCCAACGACAGCACTGCTACATCTGCATAGCTTGTTCTTTTGCTCTACTGTCTTTGATCAGAATGCAAAGGTAGGCTGGAGGATGGCATTTTAAAACTGCAACAAAAAAATATGAAGCTACAAAAGCAGCCAGTTTGTGGAATAAGATTTATCCTAAATGGCAGCAGCTACATGGCGGGTCCTGCAGAATACATCAAAATCTTAGCATCTGGCCACAACTGCACCATACTTTTGAAGTGAAAGCACTATATAAAATAAAAACGTTCTCATTGTATTATCGTACATGTGCTAATTAGGCCAAGACATTAACTGGCTGACTTGTATTTAGCTTCATTCAAACTCATCCCAAAGAAATAAAACGTAAGCATATTGGGACAAACTTTCACTTGCCTTTGCCTTTAACTAGGCTGTTCATATCCACATTACCAGCGTGCAAACCATGTATGCACCAGAAATACATGTTCAAAAGGCGGCACATACTGGAATTATTTGTCAGCCCTACTAATGGACTTCTCCCCCAAACTTCTTGTGACCTGAAATATTTTGCAGTATATGTTTCTTGTACCAGTGAGAGGGTAATCTTACAAGCTTGTATTGGAAACTCTCTTGAGGATACCTTTAAAAACAGCTTTAACAAAAGAGAGAAAAAAGCCACAGAAAAGGTGCAAAAATACACCTTGCACCTGATGTGAGGTGTGTTGACTGCAGCCAAAGCAGCACGGCTCCAATGATATTCTTAAAGAGAACGCAGCTGGATGTAGCTGGTAGGGAAGACATATCCTGTACTGGAAAGCGCCTACGTTGGAGGTTGGCCATACCAGCTGCATTTCATGTTAAACTGGTCATTTAGCAAAATACAGCCACAAACACACACGCACACACACTTATAAGGGAGCAATTTGTGGCTGACTGGTAGAATAACAAAATGTTATCTGCTTTATTTTGATTAACCTCAGTCTCAAAGAAAGACGGAAGAAGAGGCTACAGCTCACTGGACAGAGAGAGCGAGAGAGAGAGCGCAGCTCAACTGTAATCGTAGAAGAGGATTTTTAGGCTACAATTATTTGCTAAGATTCGCCAGAGGAGAAATTCATTACTGTTTTGCCATACAAACTCTTCTGAACCTCTACGAGAAGTTTCAAAGGGATGTTGAGAGTCAAACACAGGAGCCATGCTACACCTGTGATAATTAGTTACCACCGCTCAAGGGGCTCCTGGTAACAGCGTCCTTTCGGAGAACTGTCAGGGATACCACATGTATAAGCCAGTCTGATGCCTCTGCATGCATACAGCAATTTGAGTGCCACTATATTAAATTCCCCCGAGAGAGGCAGCACCAAAAGATATAAAATAATTTATTGCAAAGTGCACTTCCATCTGTCCTGTGGGTTACCAATTGCACCCAAGTTCTGCTCAGGGTGCCAGCCCTCAGGAAATGAGATGGCCTAAAGGCACAAAAAGTAGTTGCATTTTATCAACATGTAGGTCATCTCTGATGAAAAGCTCTTAATCACAGACATAGTAGCACAGAACCCAACAGCATGTCATGACATTTACATTCTCCAGAAGTCTGGCTGCTAGGTAAGCTGCATTTTTTTTTTCTTTTTTTGCTCAAGTAATTAGTATCTGATAATTACAGGAGACAGTCTCCTCCTAACAGATTTGTTGCAGGAGGTGGTTCTTATCCCCATAAAACACATTGCTTAATGACTCCTGTTTCCAATCCCCAGGCTCTCTCAGAGGAAAAATTATAATGCTGCCCATCAAACCACCAGATCCATCATAAAAGGAACTTTGAAAATGAGAGTCAGGCGCCTAGATAGATCTGGTGGCACATTACTATACAGGCCCCAAAAGTTATATATGAGATATGATCCTGGCAACATTACTGATTATACGACATAGCCAAGACACGTGGATTAGCTCCACCGAGGGTCTTAGAAAGTGAGCTGGTCAGACCCACAGAGGATAAGAATGATCATGGTCCAGTACAGGCTAACCCCAACACCTCAGGCTGGCATGCCAGAAACACCAGGCAAAGACTGATCGAACACAGTTTTGGAGGCGAGTATTGCCAAGACCTGTATACTTACCACCAAGTCCAGAATGCTTGCTCAGAGGGGATGGGATAATGGAGAAAGAAAACTCAAAAAACAGCTGCCTCAAGAAATGACTTGTATTTGTAAGAAAAGCAATGAAGGCCTGGCACAGAGTAAAAAAACGCTCTTATGAAGTTAAAGTGAAAGAACAGAGGCAAATGTTCTTCAAATACCAGCAGCACACATTATTAACAGTGCAAATATAAGCTACAAAATGTTAAGACTAATCTAGTCAGCCAGAATACAATGTTAGCCAATGTGGAAATGGTTGAAATCTGCCACTGATGGCCTTATGGCTAAGAATTAAAAGGACAGGCACATAAAAAAAAAAAAAAAACCCTAAAAATCCTATGGTGTGGTTATTTCTTCTTCCCTCCCCCTTTTGCCTGGCGTGTAGGCATGGGCAAAGAGGCCCTCTCGGTTATGGCTCTCTGCAGCCGGCCACTGCGACAAGGCAGAGTGGCCTGTGGTGGTTCTCGAGAGTCGCTAGTCCCTTCACCCCCTGGTAAGCACACAGTGGAGGCTGCCACTGAGTCCTCACCAGTCCACGTCGAGGCACAGGTTAACTCGACGTGGGGGGTGGCTCTTTGGGAGATACGTGTCTCAAGGACCTGTGTCCTTGGCTGTTTGAGGAAAGCTAAAATCTCTGACAGGTAGTTATGGATGGCTCTTGTGGAGGTAGCCACAATGCCTAGCTGCAGCTCCATACGGCCCATGGACTGTGACATGAGACCCATGGACTGTGCATGCTCCCTCTTGATATTTTCCAGCAGCTGCACAATCCTACTGTTGGTTTCCATCAACAGCTTCTCTCCCTCTGTTAGCTGGGGCTGCCCTCTCCAACCCCGATCCCTAGGGACAGGTTCAACACCGCGGTGCTCTTCATTCATTTCATCATTTCCCTCCTCCTCCTCAGGAGAGTCACTTTCAAACTGAGGAGTCCTACTGAGTGACTGATCCCCAGGAGACTGTATGTCCATGGTACACTCCGGAGTCCGCGCTGGTGTTTGAAATCCCTCAAAATCTTCCCCAACGTTGCTGTGCGTTTCAGATGAGGACAACGGCCACTGCCAGCTCTCTGTGGTCCTGGCCGGTGAGTCTTCGTCAGAGGCAGGCACCGAGGATTCTTGTTCTTCTGCCGGCGTGGACGGCGAGCTCCCTCTGTGACGGCCGGCTTGTCCCGAGGATCCAGGAACCTCCCCATCTTGTTCCCCAGTGACATCTGGCAATCAAATAGAGGAGCAACAACCACTGTATCTGAGGCCAGGCAGATGGAGGTATCTACATGCATTGGACAACACATAGAAAGAAGCCAGTTGGGAAGCCAGAGTGTATGTGTTTGGGCAAACAGAAGGGCGGACTAAAGTTTAGTGACTGAATTGGGCACGTGGCAGTTGAAGTTATTAACTGCTTTTTTTTACAGAAGTGCACACTGTCCTGTACCCATAACACACACAGCCATGCTGCATCCCAAGGCCGGAACTACCAATTCACCTCATTGTGACTGTGACAGGAAATGTCAGTGAACCTATCAAGAAGCTCACCTATGCACTGCAGTGGTGTCAGTCAGACATCCCTGGGACGAGCTCAGGGCCAAGTGTCCAGTGGAGCTTCCTGTGGTGTCAGATGTGCTCCACCACTGGCCTGAGTGGCAGCCCTTTGTTGTTCTGCAGCTCTGCTGGCTATCTTCTCTTTTGTCCGACGTTTCACGTCACCCCCACCCCCAGTGCTTTCTCTCCCAAATCACTGCTGCAGAGCAATGGTGGCTGTCCACAGCACTTATCCTGTGAGCAATGCCCTCCCCAACATTGGCACGATTTTTCTTGTTGCTTTCTCCAAACAATAGTAATGCTTTCTGAGGGCATTGCTCACCAGGATGTCATTGGCTTCTGAAAATACACTTAGTTTTGCCCTCCCCTGGCTACCTCTTCCCTTGCCTGAGGGCATAGGGTGGAAATGTGGGTGCAACTGCTTCCCTGTGACAGCTAAGTGTGCAAAGAGGCATTCTTATTAATGGGGAGGATATTATGTATGTGCTTACTCTAAATCCTCCCCTATATAAAATGCACTCCCAAAGGCTAGAAATGGCTAAGCTTTTTGCACCCACAGCAATCATCAGCTCGTATTGGAGCATGATCTGCCCAGCACCATTCTTGATTACGTGAATCAGTGGCCGTAACACTCACCCTTTCCAGACTTGAAATAAAAAAAAAAAAAAAAGAGTCTGCCTTGGTTTTGAGGGGACAATTTGGTCATCAGAAATTAATCTGGGGCGGTCCAGCTAAAACGTGCAATACTGTAGCCTGCATTGCTCACTCTCAGGCAAGGGATACATGAGAGAGGTGCTGTAGTCAGTAAGACTACGATCTGAACAGCAGTTGTTGACTGTCACTACCTGGCTGTGCTGTCTGCACTATGGTGATCTGAATGCCAGGCCAGCGACATAGCTACTCTCTGGCATCCCAGTCTTGAACAATGTTATTATTAAGGATTACTTTCTGCTCTTTGAAAATACTTATATGCTGCTCTTCAGAACTTAATTTGAAGTTGTGAGCTTGTATCTGGAAGGTACTGCTAAGGTCAGGTTAAAATGATATTCTTCTAGTTTTGTTTATGGATCAGGGTTTTTCTTGATTTTATATATTGTTTCAAAGCTCCTTCAGGCAGACCCAAGGATCCCTCTTTCCTATGTATCAGTCCTTGTCTACCCTAATTCTAATATGGCACTCATTATTTCTACACCTAAGTGCCTCCAATATTATACTGCTCTGAAAGGGATTCTCTCTGGTTTAATTATGATTTTTTTTTAATGCTAAAATCATGGATACTATTTGTGCATTTAGCATGTTCACTACTTCAAAGTATTCACATTCAAAGTATTCACATTCTGTCTGTGTCTGGTTGGACTGTCCAGTTGCATGTTTTATGGAAAGTGAGGATGAGATTGTATTTGTAAAAAGGCATGAGCTCCTTATGAAAATGAATTTTAGGGACAAACTGTCATGCAATCATTGGCTCTTCCACCCCATGGAGATTTGAAAGGGACTGTATATCAGCCTAATGGTAATAACTGCCTCTTCCTTGCAATTCTGTTCCCCTTTGCCTTACTAATACAGCCATTGCTGCAATCCTTCATTAACAAATCTCTCTTAGCAATTCTAGTATAGGAGCATGAAATTAAGTTTCAGCATTTCCCTATTTGAGTACACATAAAAAAATCAAAAAAACCAGGGGACCTGTTCTTACCACACATAGCAAACACACATTTCAGTTAAATTCTATGGAATCGGAGAAGGAGAAGGGATTATATATATTCATTCTGGTAGAGCCACTGGTCATGCAAAAGGTCTTTGTATTTCTTCTGACATGTCATCAGAAAATTCTCCATATTTGAAAACTCCATTTTCCTGAAAAATGTTCTAAACAGAGCCCATCTAGCAATGGTAAGTAATAGAACCAAACTAAATTAAAAGCCAAAAACTGAAACAAAATAAAATGAAAAACTCCAAACCCCACATTAATTTACGAATATTTCTGTAAATAGTATCAGTGAGTTTAGTTTGTTCAGATTCAGGGGGATCATATCACTTTTGTTATTTGTGCTTGTTTACACACTTGCCAGAGGCTTGTGAAAATATGTTGCTCTGAAAAAAGCATACTACATTTTTGCAGAAGTTCCTCATTCTCTATTAAAATTTACCATTTGCTAAGCTTCTAATCAATTTTTTCAGCTTCTGGATCAAAGAGCTGAAAGAACAGCATCTGGCATACGTGACCAATGACACAAATGACAAATAGTCTAAGCAAACAGTCTGTGAAAACCAATGGGCAGAAAGTTAATTGTGGAAACTACTGGCGAATACTTATGAATAATGAATACAGTCACAAATATTGGGATAGGTTTGTTAACTTGTCCACTAATGAAAAGGAGGTATATTCATTAACTGGTATTATTCATAATGAGATGCTCAACAATTCTAGCAACTCTGGCTTATGGAAGCTTTTTGAAGAACTGATGCGGGCATGGGAAAATCAAGGGTGCATTACAGGCATGGCCTTACACAAGCTTTCGTTCACTGCAGAGCAATCATGGGAACTCTGCCTCAAGGTCAAAGGGTGACACCACAGGGATGATGTGTCAGTCTCTGCCCAATAAATCCATTCCTTGATGACCAAAGGTCGCCCTAAATCAGACTGGATCTTGCTGCTAGGTTGATGCTGTGGAAAAGGTGTGCCAGTTACAGTAGGGGTACTGGAAAACTTGGTTTGGCAAGAAACTGTCTCGATCAGCCTGAGAACAGACAGGCTGATTTGGAAAGCCACTCGGGCAGCTGCCAACAGCAGCGTTAAAGCTAGCGGAAACAGTTACCTGAACTAGCTGCCTTTACCTCATTTCCTTGGCAAAGGGGTGACTTCTCAAAAAGAAAAAAAAAGGAAAAAAAAAAAAAAAGCACGAAGAGTGCCAAGCTTGCCAAGCTAAAATTGGTTATAGACCAAACTATATATCAACATGGTTGATTTTAGTTGGTTGTTAGCTGGCTTTAAAAAATCTTTCTCTTTTTAAACCAAGTTTTAAATACAGTGGGTACAAAGAAGCACAGCTAGCTTCCTTCAGTATGAAGCAAAGGGAAGAGGTCAGATTCTTTCATCTTTCTAGTTGTATCCACCTTATACACCATTCCTACATGCAGCAGCTTGCTCACAGTGATATACACGACTTGCATGCAAAATAGGTCACTTGTGTCTTTTTATATATACCTTTATATTTATACCTAATGATATCAGCCAACAAACTCTGGCAATCTCCAAAGTCATGACTTCATGTTCCTGACCTCATGTCCCTTGCTCTGACAGGGCATGATTCCCATTTTGCTCCTGAAATGAGCAAACAAGCGAACCAGAAAGGAGCATGCATATGGACTAAAGGAAGCATAAACATCTGGAAGTCAGTGACCCACTTCACTGAGTACTATGCAGCTATTTCCAAAAGTCCCATGGGACTCTCAAGTCTCTAAAGACTGCTTTCTTGTTTACCTCACTCTTCCTATTATGTTTAAAAAAAAAAAAAGTGAGATCTGTTAATAAAGTGGTCCATGTGATAGCTATCCTCCTTTCTTTCCTGTTGTCAGACAAGCCCTCTGTTTCTGCAGCAAAGGCTGCAGATGGCTGCCTGTACAGGTGTTTGCGTTGGGCTGACACAGAGCTTTGCCTGATGTGGCATATCAGCGCTGGAATTTCTTCTGGTGGCCACAACAGAACTGTTGTGTCTTTTGTGTCTGTGTGGGGGACCTGTGGTTTGCCCACTGCTGTCCTGAACACCGTGACTAGAAGCCAGGATTATGTCAGCCCTTTAGGTTCATATGTACATCATTTTGGAGCACTGCTATGCTGTGCTGTCTCCTTGCACCATGACATTCGTTACCACACCTCCTTGGCGACAGTCCTTCAAGTTTGTCATCAGACATGTTTAGGAGCCTAGACATTATTGACAGCGCTTTGCCCAGAGAACTGAGTGGTCGATTCAGCGGTAGGGATAGCGGACCAAGACAGAGGCCAAGAACAGAGCATAGGCTACAGTGGGCTTTGGATAGAGACAAACTTTAGAGACATCAGAGGTATTTCTGTAACTTTTGTTCACTGAAGAACATTTGAGACTTATGCCTGTGTTATTCCTTACCTGCCACTTGGACTGGCAGTTGATCCCTCCCCTGAGATGTGCTGCTCTTTAAGAATCCCTCCTTTTGAAATCCCACCATTTCTGTTTCACCTCTGCTACCGGATCGTTGCCTTTTCCATTATCTTTCCTTTTCAGATTGCCCACCAGTGGAGCTGGACTTGAGGGGTGGGGTACCGTCTTCCTGCTGACAGGTAGGTGGAGATGTTCCTTGGCCACAACAAATGGGCCAGGAGCTCAACAACAGCGGTACCACAGTTGGGGAGCTTCCTGGGACCTGCCTCTGCTGCTCTGGACTTGGGCCTCTGCCTGTATCTGCATCATGCCTCCTGTGGTGGGTGCATTTTTCAAACTGCTTAGGTACCAAGGTGATAGATGCCTTGTAAATACCTAAGATAGATACAGACAGAAACTGTACCAGGCACAATCAGTTATGCAAAACTTAATACAATGCCAATTGCACCTATATGCTGTAGTATCACCCACCTTGTCTAGCATCTGCAGTCAATCACAGTCAAATATTTGGCACATGTATTTTTCCTTTTGAAAAGTGATAGGAACACAGTACATTCATTCTTCCTTGCTGCCAACAGGTCTAGGAACTTAGCCCTCAATGTTAGGTGCTGCATATGCACATGCTGTGCTTCATCGCCTGCCCTAGATATGAGTTTGCAAGTTCAGTTTAAATTCTTTCATTCACTGATATAATTTGTGTTTGTCAATAATCTTCAAAAATCAGTTACAGAAGCAATACTAAAATTACAGGGGTAGTACTTATGTGTGAGAGATTTATTAAAACTACATAAAAATATGGCTTTGATGCTGCTTCTGTCTTAAGAATTTATTTATTTTTTTTATTTTAAGTGCAGATGGATTGTTTTTAGCATAAAGACCAGAAGCTAATACGAGTATAACTGATATCGACCTTTACAAATTTGCCTGCGTGAATGAAAGTAAGCATATAAAAGAAGTAGGTGGACTTATTTCCATTGTACTCCTTTTAGATTTTTAATGCTTCCCGTACAGAGGTAAAAGACCGTGCCCTGCTTGGTTTGTGAAAGAACGGCTGGGAAGAAACTTGATAAATATACCTCAGGGTAAATGCTTATGTGTGTGAGGAAGTATTTTAAAGGACAATTTGGGCATACAGTATGTATGGGAATCTAGATGAAGTTTTCAAAATTCCAGAAGAGCTTTCCAATTGGGAAGGGGTAGTAGAAAGAAGAAAACTACCTGATCTCAAAAGAAAGCTTGATCAGACTACAGAAGTTCATAAGATGGTGTTGCTTGTGATAGAAGCAATTCTACTCAATGAACAGATCTCTAGTATCTCTGGGGAAAAACAGCTGACTCCTATTTGTAGACAGTTAAAGAGCGATCTTTGCCACATTAGTTATGCCTACTGGAAACTACTGCTTTTTTTAGCTAGTCAAACATGAATAGACATATAAAAATTAATCAAAGATCAAAAGTAGGCAAGGTATAACTAGGTCTTCAATATACTGCTAATAATAAAAAATTAAACTTAGCTAAAGCATTGTTTCAGAGTAAGAATTTTAAAGGTTAAGACTGAAATTCATATTTGTTGTTTACGATCATATTTAGAGGTAAGAAACAACAAGATGAGCCTACCATTATATCATGTAAATGTTATAGTTAAAAATATACAGAAAGAGAATGATTTTGTGTTTTCATTTACAAAATCAGGCTATCCTCATAAATCTGCTACCATGAGCACATTTTAATCTGGAATTAACTTGTTCCAGCCCCACCCCAAATGAGCAGTTTGCAGGACTGTGCTTAAGTCGCAGTGCCAAAATCATATATTTACCATACTGCAAACAACATAATTATTTCAGCAGTTAGCATAAGGAGGAAATAACAAAAGTGTTTTGCAATACAGTCAAAAATATAAGCCATTTGAAACACCTTCCCTTCATGAAAATTGAGTAAAAATATGTGTGTATTCTCTGGGACACAGTAAACTGTACAAAACACACTAAAATCCAAAAAAGGAAAAAATATATAAAATCAGTAGAACATAAAAGCTGTTTAGTGACTTAAATTAATCATTTAACGTCTAATAACTAAAATATAATTACATGATTTATAAGAATGACTTGCATGTATTCACAATAAGGAAGAATCAAAACTTTCTCAAAAGAAAGTCTTATTTGTGTTTCTAGGGTTGAAAGTATCTTCACATCAGTACATATAAGTCACATTTACATATTATAATCACACCATCGAAAGATAATTTTAAAGAAGGCAGAAAACTTGGCAAGTTCAAATTCTTGCTATAGATGCAATTTTCAAGTACCAGCTCTTTAACAGTACAATCGATTATGAAGCAATTAAACAGGCATTTAAATTGCACCTGCAATCCTGAAGCCTTACAATTCAGCCTACCTTGAAAGAGGAATGGTCATTGTTTAACACTGGTTTCTGTTTAAGAACAAAAACAAAGCAGAGAATATAGTCAATACCCACTCCTATCCTGCAAGCCAGGTGGAATTTAAGTGGCAGCCTGATGTTCTGTTTAAGAGACAGCATTTGAAAATTGAGCCTAGTCACAAAAGAAACACAATCAACCACAACAAACCAAACAGAAGAGGGGAACGACCTAAGACGCTTGCAGCCTTCTCTGTTCTGACACTTACTCTCACATTTCACACCGAGGGGAAAAAACAAGCAAACTATGATGAATTATCTAAATACATTTATTTTTAATAACGTAGGAAGTTAATTAACATGGATATATGAACATCTGAAGGGAAAAAAAAGAGAAATAGCAGCAAAGGGAGTTTTGAGATGAGGGAGATAAGACCTTCATCTCCCTGGCTCCTGAAAAAGAGAGAGAACACATTAAAAGTGTTGAAGTCTTCCACTGACCTAATTGTACCATGTTGGGGAAAACATGCAATTTTTACTATTCCTCAAGCACTCAAGATTTTGAATACGGTGTTTGATATTCAATTAATAATATCTGAATATAACAAGCGACACTCACATATGCCAATGTATTTCATTCATCTGGCTCCAAATGCTACAAAAACACGTTTCCCTTAACACTTACAATTCCTTTACCAACTTCTTTTATACCATTGTCTTGTCTGGCTGGTGCAGAAAGGCCTTTGAAAACCATTTCAATTACTGTCCTGTAGTAAAGAAAAAAAAAGCATCATGAAAGGGCGCTATGCATTTGAGACTAATCTGATAAACTCAGAATAATAATAGTGTAAACAAGGAGAATTCCCACATAGAGCCTCAGCTGACTTCTGCTCAGGTTTCCCAGTGTTTTCTGAATGTCAGTTAAAGCTGCCCACCTCGAGCGGCACAATCCCTGGTTTCAAGAAGTGTTCGATACTGAGAGTTACCTGTCAATTTAAGAATCTATGCCCACAGTTGCTAGAAATCAGCCCATCTCCAGCTAAGTGCCAATTTTTTTCAGTGGAAAACATAGGGTTAGCATTTTTCTCCTTGAAACACGATAACTTTCAATATTTCTGTTTGAATGGGTTTTAAAAGCACACGTCACAGGCATGGTCCAAATCCTATACTTTCCTACGCTGGTGAGAGCTCCTCACAGCTAGACTACAAGTCGTAAGACCTCTGCCTTGCTACATCAACACAAACATGGGGCCCATATTTTGTCACACACATAATCAAAACTCCTCCCAGAGTCACTGCTTCATGAAGCATGTGAAAATGACATCTCGATGACAACTTTTATCTTATTATTACATTACTATCTCATTAGAATTTCAAATATGTAATGCAAATCAATTACTTACAAGGACACCCTTCTAGAATTCTTCATTCAGCCAGATGCTTTTTGCTCTCATCTTCTTAAATGCAGTGTCTGGTGAAGATCAGAAAACCTTCTTCCTACATACAAGCACTGCTGGTACTGGAAACTATCAAAGGAGTCCAAGCTGTGAGTGCTGAAAGAGTTGCTTTGGCGGTATTTCCATTTTTTCCTGCAGACAAATCTCCATCATCAACTCCACCATATTGAAATAAAAAAATGATTTTTGAACCTAGACGTCTTTGTGAGTGGTTTCTTCAAATAGTATGTAACACTTTAAGCTAAACCACTGTTTGGCATTCATTTATATGTATTTGCTCTGCAATTTCATTGTTTCAGATGCCACTAGAATGTGCCACCTTTGAAACAATGTACAACAGATATGGGATGAAGTGTGAATGCTTAACTGGAGACAGAGCTAATAATATTTCTTTGAATGCCATCAACTGATATTTTTCTTTTAAATTGCTGCTAAAACTTGAGGCCAGGTAGCTATACTCTGATGATTTCACATTTATTCTATATCTGAAAGGTGGTACTAACACCCAGATTGCTCAAAGGAGGGGAAAATCCTACCTCTGTATTTGATACTTTTGCCCACATCAAAACCCAAAGATGAGTATCAACACAAATACAGGGATTATTTTACTTTGAATACCATACCAAATTTAAAAACAAACAAAAAAAACCCCGCCGCTCAGAACTGATGCTTCGCTTAACTTCTTTAAAGGTCTTAATAAGATTTTTACCTTAGCTTTTTAAAGTTAAGCATTTTGTCTATTTAAGTTTTTCCATACTTGTCCGCAATATTACCCCTGCACTAATTTCTCCATATTCACTGGAAATCCCCAATTGCTCAGTAAATCAAACCCACTTCCTGGCAGTAAAAGCTTGGGAGCACGGACCTTTTGAATCTTGTCTCTAGACGTTTACAGATCTTAGTTTATGGATTTCTTCCTTAAGAAGCATATCGTTATGAAGTTATTAATCCACATTAAGTTATCCATAAACAAGTTAAAATGAAAACTGAAGGAAAAACCCTTCAAACACAAGATTTTCACAAGCCACACAAACTTTATATGATCAGAGTTAAAATTCTTATTTTAAAATTTTAATTTTGAAACTCTAATGATAGCTATTTTCTAAGAAAACTATGACTGAAACAAATGCATGAGAAGTTTCATGCATTTTAATGTCTTATTCTTAGAGTATTTTCAGATCTTCATTTTAATTTGCTGCGTGAATACTTTGATTATTCTTCAGTACTTATGGGATAACTACACATTACCTAGTGTTATATTGTAGGTGCTATCTCAGCAAAAATTGCTGCAACAGCTAATGGTTAGTTTATCTACTGCTACAACTCATTTTTGAAAACCTGCAAGTCACAAAAGAAAAAAGAATGGCTCTTCCTCCCACCCCGACACCCCACAAAATCCAGAAAGTAATTTTACTATTAAAAACGCACCCCCTCCAAACATGCATTCTGAGGCTGGATACTGTCCCTCTGATATAGGCAACTGCAGTAACCAGAGAAAGTCAGTGGCATACATGAAATACAGTTTACATTTTAGTAATTTGTGCTACGAAACTACAGTAAAATAATAATGCTGCCCAGGCCGCACTGCTGTGAGTTTTTTTAATGACCTGAAGATTTTACTGCCCATCTGTACTATTTTGACACAAATATCACGTTAAATCTTCTATCCTGAAGAGAAAAGTACTAGCCTAGGCTCTTCCCTTCTTCTATCCTCCCACCCAACTAGAACCTGCCCCCCAAAAGACAACCAACAAAACCAGTCAAACAAAATCACGAAAACCGTATTTTCCTTGTAACGCCTCGCTCACCTATAACCCAGAAAACTCTCTGGTTGGTTGACAGAAACCTCTACAAAAGCAGTGCAAACACTTGTGATATGCTGCCAAAACATATTTCTCAGAAGAATACCACTAGCAAAGGGGTTTATTCTGTCATAGTCTCTGAATGGAGAAAAAATACCACTAGCTGCAACCTCTGTTAGTGACCTGAAATGAGGTCAGGAAAGAAGAGAAAAATAAAGAGGAGAAAATAACTAATCTGTCCCGTTTTACACTAAAAAGATGCAACCAAAATCTTCACTGCTGAGAGAAGCCACTGCCTACAACCTAGCTTTCCTTTCAGTGACGCTCAACAACTTCTATGAGCGGGACGTAAACCGTTCTGCTGGCTCTCACCCAGGCCCCAGTGGGGTTTGAGGCTCGTCCTTGGGCTAGACGCCATGAAAACGTGTACAGCGACACAGGCCCTGCTCAAGAGAGCTTACAATCTAAGAAAGCAAAATGACATACAAGAGTATGGAGAAAATACAGCTAAACACAAACAAAATTCATATACATGTATATACAGTTACACTTACAAAAACTACTAGAACAGCATAACTATTTCTATCTGCCCCTCCACCTAGCCATCATTACTTGGATGATAAGTTAATAGGGATCACGGTGGATGTGGGTCTTAAGGAGAGATTTCAAGAAGGTAGTGACCTTATGAATCAGTCCAGGGAGGGCTTTCCATGCATACGGGACAGTGTGGAAGATGTTATATTGAAATCTTAAAATTGTGCAGAGCAGCATTTCTCCAGGGCAAAAATTCAA
Organism: Struthio camelus; assembly: GCF_040807025.1. NCBI lineage: Eukaryota > Metazoa > Chordata > Aves > Struthioniformes > Struthionidae > Struthio > Struthio camelus. The sequence continues at coordinate 33,136,753 of NC_090946.1, forward strand.
GGTGTTGTGTGCAAGATTCCCTATTTCCTGAGACAGAGACAGTGTGGTTATGTGAGTAACGTCTGGCCGTTAAAAAGACAAGCGAATCACTAACGTAGGACTACACTGAGGCTATGTTACTTGCCACATAGTCTCCGTGGCCGCCAGTTAGCACAGTAACTGCGAGGAGATGATATGAAAGGGTTTTCGAAAGAGTTGGATACAAAGAAGGGAAGAAAGGTAAGATGAAGGAAAGGAGACAAAAGGAAGAAATGGGAGGAATATTTTCAAATATAGTCCTCTGCTTTAGCTCTTAGTGTGTTTGCAATTGATTAACTAAGTAACTAAAAAACATATACAATAACTAATGTACATTTGACACCATAAAATAAACTGGACCATATGCCAACATTTACAATTATGTTATTATCCTTCACTATGGAAAGGTGAGAAACAGGTTAAACAAGAGACAAAATGCTTCCCCTTACCCTTCTTCTTCCGTACTGAAGCTTGGAAATAGAAAGGGAATGAACTGTGAATCAATTCTGAAGGTAATTTTTTAATGCTAAATCCTTGCCTGTTATTTTGAACACAAACATTTTTCTTCCATCTCTAAGAAGTCACTCTCTCGCTACTAACCTGTACTATGCACTCATCTACTCAATCACTGTATAGATAAACAGCTTGGCCTAAGCCCAGTTTATCAGGGTTTATACCTTGACTACAGGAAATTGCTCCACTGCAGATATGAGAGACATATACAATTTACTTCTAAATTCATTTTAAAATGTAGTAATTTGGGCAACTTATTGATCCTAGGGCAATGAAATGGCTTAGGATGGTAGGGCAATTTCATACCTTTGCAGATCGAAGTGGAAAGGAGTTGTTAACACATTATTTGCCATATTTTGTGTTAACTCATTTGAAAGAGAATGGCTAAGATGGTCTGATATAGCACTCAACATTATGGAGAACAGAGTAGCTAAAAGTATGTCAATAAAAGCACAAATACAGTTCAGAGCCAGGCAAAAGAAGTGACTGGAAAGACTGCAAGATGTGTAACTTTTTTAAAAACTGGTATTATTTAACTCAGCTAGGAGAAATAACAAAAATATATACTCAAAGAGAAAGCAAATAGGGGACTTCTGTTTATCTTTTCCTTATCCTACGTAACAAGGGACATTCAATAAAATTAAAAAGCATCACATTTAGAACCAATAAAAAGGAAATACATTTGCACACAGCACATGATTAGCCTGTGGTATTCTTTGCCACGAGACATTGTTGAGACTATGAACTTCTTCAATTCAGAAAAGATTACACATATATCAATGAGAACATCCACAGTGTTCATCTATACACACCTCCTATTTATCTTATACAGATATATATATATAAAAAAAATGAAACAAATGCATATTGATTAAATAAAATAGTTTAACAGATATAAAAAGTGTGGGTGTTCTCATAGTTTATACAGATGTCCAATATATACACATATACATATATAGATATATAAACTGTATGTATATATATATGCGCACACACACAATCTGTGTTTTATGTCAAAAGACAACTTTTGATAGTGAGAAAATTTTCTCTCTGGAAGCCTGCTCAATTGTTGTGCAATTTAAGAATTGTTGTTCCTTCTGACAGTAGTCCCTTCACATGATAAGTATTAAAATAGGTACACCACAGGTGTTATCTGTAACAGTATTCATATTGTTTGCTAGGGTGGCAAATGTTCAGAGTATCGTGGAACTGGTGTTTACAGGCGTGTTTAGGAAGAAGAACAATTTCTGCCATGCTCTAGTATTACTACAGCTTTATTAGAGGACATATGCTTCTGGAGCAGGCTTCAGTACTATTCTTCAGTTCAGTAAAGTCTTGCCATGGTAACATTTGCCCCATCTGGATAAAGATAAGGAGGAGGAATGTGCTTTCAAGGACGTCCCATGGCTGCTAGTCAGAAGAGCTGCAATGAATGGTTCCTGAGAGCCGATGAGAACAAATAGCAGACCAGGTACTATACAATGAACAAGGGGGAGAGTAAGCCAAGCTACAATGTTGTTCATTGCAGAGCTGGCTTTGCTATTATTAAGCTGTTTTTCCCTAGAAAAGAGTGTTTCCCTAGAAAAGAGCATTCTTCACCTGCTTGAAGAATGGTGTCTACTATGTAAGATTGAAAAATAAGAGAAATGCAAGAATATTCCTCAGGGACTTGCAGAATGGGATAATGAAGGGGAAAAAAAGGTGCCTAAATTTTTCCCTCTCCCTGGACCCCTTAGGACTGTTTGCTGATAAACCACCAAGACTCTTAACATGCCATGAAAGGAAAACAAATCAAAACACCCCAAACCAAAAAATGGGGCAAGGGAGAAAATTCTACATTCTAATCCTGAAAGAAAAATATGGAGCATTCATAAACTGTGGAAACCTTTAGCCAGTCTCCTCTAGTTCATGGCACAAAATAATCTAATTTTAGGAGAAGATCTGTTAGATCTAAATAATCAGAATGCTTTATTTTGGTCTTCCTGTGGTTGTTAAGAGCATACAGAAGACAGTAACCAGGTCAGCACCCCTTCCTTGGTCAGAACTCCCACTGCAGCTGCATGCGTTTGAGTCACTAAAGGATGGATGGGGTCCATCTGCCCCAGAAAACATTGATGTCTAAGGGAAAAAAGTGGCTATTTATCCACAAGGCTTTGATTCTTTCCAGTTGGCCTTCATACGAGTCTATGTCAAAAATAAAAATGATTGCAGAATATACGTATTTAAATCAGTGTAGGATTACAGTCATGGAAAAAAGAGTTTTGTTGTATGACAGACCGTATTATTCTGCAATGAGGGATGCGGTTTGTTTTTATACTCAATATCACTTACTAAACACACTATTCTAGTGGAATAGCCATATATAAATATGCACTGTTTTTTTGTCTTTGCATATACAGTCCCATTTGTAACATATTTGTTAGTCTAGCTGCAGAAATACTGTTTTTTAATGACCTAAAATATTAGCACCGAAAAGAACTATTACTTCCCTTACTTCTATAAAATAAATCAAAACTCTAGAATGCAGATGATCCACACAAAGGAATCTATAATCACGTTTCTTAAAATTAGCAAAAAAAAAACTTGAACGTTCAATATTTTTTTATTACCAATAGTGAGAAGAATTATGCTTATATCATGCACAGAAGTCAAAGTGATATCATAATATGCACTTTTTCAGATCAGAGAGTCTAAGGAAAACAAGTTGAAGCCGAAGCTGCTTTAACACTGTCAGCTTTTTAACAACAGCTTCTGGCAGCTTACCTTTATCCACTAATGAGAGGCCACAGAAATTTAAAATAAAACAATATTAGATGAACTGAAAATTTAGAAAGCAAAGCTAATAAAATATGATACGGCATTACTTTTTAGTAGATGTGCCAAACTTTGATGATGCACAAAAGTGTATAAACATTCTCTTGCATAGCAGTTAAGGCACAAGTTTTAAAAAAAAATTACTCATGCAAATCATGCATATTTGAACTCTCCAAAGATGCAGCATTCTTAAAACCTTTTCTGTTCTATTTGTTGTACACAGAGCAGTTCCTTTTAATCAATTTAACATATATTTACATTTTTACATTTCCATTATCCCAGCATGCTTGTCAAAAAATACTTTCTTACCAAGCTCTTCAAGCTCTGAGGTCATTGACTTAGACCGCAACGTCAATGCAGTGGTTGGAGCTCGCTTAGGAGGTGGTGGGGCTTTGCATTAAATAGAAGGATATAAAATATAAGTAAGCATACATCTCAAACGCTATCTATTCACAAACACATTTTCATATTTGCTCAAAAAAATACATCACACTACGGTAATATTAAATACATACATGCAGAGAAAAAATCTCAGATGCTTTTCACGTGTTGAATTTCTGCACCATTCTACTTTTAGTGTAGGTTGTTTGACACATCAGTGAGCTTTTATGTAACAGGATACATAGAAACATATAAAGCTAAATCATTCTGCACTTCTGTTTTTCAGTAGGAAAAAGACTTTCTAGAGAAAACACCTCACAGCAGATATGCCTCTCCTTCTAAGAAGCGTACCTAGCTCAAAACCTCTTGGAGACCAGCTAAGCCTCTGCTGAGAATTAAGGATTCTGATGCATTTCGGTCAATAATATGCATCAGAATACACCACTTAGAAAATGCGTTGGCAAACTAATTTGAGGATGAGAAAGAAAGAGTGATGGAGGAAAGAGATGGACAACCCCATAGCAACTTTATCCACTAGGTCAGCATCACTCTTTCTCTGTTAGGCTCCATCATCTACTTACAGAGGCTTGAATGCACGTCATGAAAAGGCAAAAATATAACTCGGGTTCAGTGCCACCTACAGAGCCACATGGGTCCCACATTTATTAACTCCAGTTTGAGTTCTGTCCTTGCCCAACAAGACAAGCGACAACATATTTGTCAAGGAAACCACACAAACTGGTAAACAGGCACGGCTATCTGACGCTTGCCATCACCATGAAGGAGACTGAAGGCAACAAAATCCCTCCATACAATTCCCAAGCTAAAATGGCAGCTGACAGGAAATAAGAACAGCTACAAATTTGCACCAAAAAGGCAGAAGATTTCAAAAGTGAATGTTTTTGGCAAATCACACATTATCAATAATAGAGGGCTCTAGAAAGATGACAAAGACCGAGTGCTTGTTTTTAAAGACGCACTTGATCCTTCCCTTTGAGTTGCATACAAAAGTTCCTTTATGTAAAGCCAGCATGACACATACCAAACAACAGAGGTGAAAGGTTTGCTTAGAATGTGTAAACAGTAATTTCTATCAAACTAAAAATAATGCAAGACCATCTTTGGATATGATTTACTCGAAGATTTTTTTCTTTCTCTTTCTCTTTTTTTTTTAAGCAGTAGACGCCAAGAACTCTTGCAGTGTAGACAGAGAGTTTTACTCATGGACAAAGAGGGAGCCCTCGCGTGCCAGTTTCTGGCCTGTCTTGTGTTCAGGAACCAGGTGACTGTGATTAACATGGAGCATCTGGCAGGAGGAACAGGAATCTTCAAAAATGTGATGCTGCTGTATTGAAAATTAGTGAGTAGCAGCCATCTTTTCTGCTTAATGATAACTATGAGGAATATGAGGAACTAATGACTTCTCAGAGGACCTTTTAACTGAGCAAACCTGGGGCACCTAAGACGAAGGAAACAGTTCAAAATGCATTTTTGGAAGTATTTTTTGCATGAAGTTTTTTTGGTGGGGAGGGGTTGGTGGGGAAAACTATACTGCAATTCTTAAGGGAGCAGTCCAGTCTTGTTATACAGGTCATCAACTCCATTAAGGTAATGCAAAAAAAGCCTAGTCTTTTAAATTGGGAAAAAACATTTCCCTGTTTGTACCCAGACAATTCTTTCTCAAAGCCTTTGTGACACGTGATGCTACGCTAGATTTTCTTGGAGTAGCTGCTTTCTTACTAGGGGCCACATGGCAGGAAAAAAGCTGTGCATCCTTTCTACTAACAGCAGGAGGAGGGGATTTTCCCTGGCTGGAAAAAACCCTCTGCTTTCAATCCAGGTACAGGGATTTGCTCACTGAAATATAATGCTTTTCTACCAGAACTTTAGTCTAGTTATTTTGCTTACTTTTCTTGTTTTCACAGATGTCCTTTCTAAAACATTTGTTTTGCAAAATTTTAAGTTCTCAGAGACTTCAAGAGGAGTCAAACTCACCCCATCTCAAGTACATTTGAAAATCCCATCCCTCTGCATATAATTTTCATTAACAAAAGATACTTTGTGATTTTTCTCCCTACTGCAAGACACTTGTGTCAAAAAGTTTGGCTGTAAGAACTTCAAACATCGCTGCATAAAGATCCACAGACAGAATTTGACAGTAAACACAGCAAGAGCCTGTTACCCTTCTTGTCACATATTTATGCCTAAGTCCACAGAGGCAAGTTACTCTAAACTAAGTAACCAAAGAGTACTGCAAATTAACAAGGGCAATTCGTAAATCGTAAGTTATAAATCAGGCAACTTACTGTCCATACCCTGCTTTCTGTGGAGCAACAGCAAAATGACTCTGTTACGAAAAGAGAAAAAAGTACCTTTCTTTCTAGCTGTGTCATCTGGATCAAGATTCCTGGTTACTGTGACAACCTTAAGAACTAGGTGATTGCCCCCTTGTCGAATCATGTTCACCACCTGCCTGTGTCCAACTTTCACCACATTCTCATTATTAACCTGTAAAGAAAGAAAAGATGCTTTCAGCTCAAAATTCAGAAAAATTATAGTCTTTCACTTTTAAAAGCAGAAGTTGGAAAGAACAGGAAACTGCAGAATTTCTGTTTACTGTCTTTTAATAAAAATATATTTTTTAGAAACAGCAGAGAGCTGACATGATAACAGGAAAGAAAAGCTAGCTCTTCATGAAATACATATCTTATTTCCTTATAATTGCTAGTTTAAAAGAAACACTGAATGAGTTCAACCAAATCTTTCCCTTTACGTATTATTTATTTCCTACAATGAGTGCGCTACAATTCTGTAATTCACACAGTAAAAATACTTTCTTAAATTATAGTCATTATTCACCACTGCACTATCCACAAATGTTTATGTGTATTCTTTTCCTTAATATAATTGATGAGATATTTAGAAGTTTTTTGGTTTTTTTCAGATCACCCAGGAACTAGCATTGTCACTCTTGAAATGAACTCTGTGTTCAAGAGGCATTCTTTTATTTTAGGCACTCCTCCCCTCGCTTCCCCACATTTCCCTTCTGCGTTTTTCTGGACAGTGGTCGAGGAAAATCTTCACGGAAAAAGATGAGTTAACTACATGAAACCCTGATCAGCTATTACGGTCATGCCAATGTTTAGTACTGTAACGTTACACTTTAAAATGCATCTCTCTCTGCTGGTAATTCCCAGTGCTACATCATCTTCTCTGCTGTATGCCTCTTTCCGTAATATTATTTCATAGGCATAAAAGAAAGTGATATTAATAACATCTGTAACTAACAACGTGGATAGAAGTAATTTATTTATTCAAGATGTAAGGAGTTACTGATTGTTATTTGAAATCTAAACAATAGCTGTATATAAGACTGAAGTGCTGCATGCATTATTTGAATATAAAAGACATTAAGGAATTAGAATCAGTGAAGAAGAGATACTGCCAGATTACATGTTGGGAATTTGATCTTTATCCAAAATTCAAGTTCTGACTCAGTTACATTGCACTGAGATCATTCTGTGCCTTCCAAAATGAACAGTCATTTTCAAAGTAAGTGTTTTTACCCTCCTCTATTTATTCTGACAGGCACGGCATCTCACACTCTTAAAGAATTTACAGTTTAGAGCAAGATCTCTCATTAAATATTATTGCTATTTAGCAAAACAACAAGCACAAGGAGATTCATTCCAACTGGAAATCATTTTTTCATCCACTGTATCGAAGGAAAATCTTGACTTTTTTCAGGCTTTATGTGAGACAATATATATTATGATGAAATTACTTTTTGGAAAACAGTATTTTCAATACACCGCTGCAGTCAAATGTTTCAAAGCACCATCCATGTGCTATGTCTGAGATGCCTTTTAAGACGCTTTTTTAGTTTCACATAAAATGACGTAGGTGTAACACATTAACACATGCTGAACATCCAGACCTGTTGAGCAGGCAAATATGAAGTTCTCTCATTCTGGAGGTGGAGGATATAAAAAAAAGTAGGTTTTTATAGGACTCTTGCTGTTTCATTTTGTACCTTCTTAGCGTCGGGTATGTCATTCCAACACGTGATATTTATTTAGGTGGACCAATAGCACGTACACTTAATTGGTCTAAAACATTTTAGCAAAGAGAATTATCATTTTGCTTCCTAAATTTTTGCCAGTATTAAAACCTCAACAAGGTAACGCTTTTCCATAGGGAAAAAGTATCCAAATAAAAACTACCGATTGCATCTACTACATTTTTACTGGAGTTAAATCTTAAGGGTTGAAGTCAGTATGGATTAGAATATATCCCCTAATGTTTTCCAAAAAATAAATGGAGACCTCCAAATGAATCAACAGTTAATATTAATCAAACACATGTACACTTTACTAAAGTGATAAATGCATAAAATGATAAACAGCTTATGCAGCATACCATCTGTTCGCATCGTTATGTGCAATGATGATATTTAACATTTAGAGCAAGAGCAAATATATATGACACGTTTTTTTAAAATCATCTCAGAGACAGAACCTCTAACTGAGTGTTTATAGCAGTTTTGTTTAAAAGACACAGTTACAAGGCTGGTACCAAAAAGATTTCTATTACAAAAATAAAAATATTGATAGGAGACCTGAAGAGTATTTGACTTAAAGAGTTTACAGAAATATTTGTTAATAAAAGAATCATGAAATCAGCCAAGTGGCACCTCATCTTTATCAAACTCTTTAGCACCTCAGTGTGTAAAACTGCAGCATGATTATACAGAAATGATGATAACAGAAGCTTTTAAGGAGCTAGGATTTCAGTGACAGATTCTCTATTTCTCTTAGTCTTCTTCAATCTTTTACACTTCAGCAAAATGACTGCAGAAATGCGTGTTAAATAGTACCACATCAGAGTTCTGGAGCCTTGTCTGGTAGTTTTAGTCTGACGTTACTGTGCAACACTCTTTCGGGTATGAATAATATGATGATAATCAATAAAATACTTATGATATCTATTTTACCTGTGCCGAGCCCTTTAACAATACTGGTATCGAATGCGACCATGTTCTTTGAAATACTATACAAATATTCCTGCTTTTAGTTGCAAAGTGTTTAGAAAGATATTTCATAGAGTTAAACTAGCAAAGTCAGTCTGAAGGCACAAATTTCTCCCTCTCTTCCTCTACTTCAATAACAACTCCTTCCGCATGTTTTCTGTGATATTTCCCTGCAAAACCTTAGGTTCCTCCTTTCCTTCCACACTTCCCCAGAACTTTCCTTCACAGAGCTTTCAGCTTTCCCGTGTCTTTCATAAATAGGCAAGAATATAGAAATGGATTATAGAAACAGGCATGTGCTGTGGCTGGTTCCATGCTACATCAATGCCAACTAGTCATCCAGCAAGACAAATGTGAAGAAAACGGCTTCTTTCAAGCTTATGCTGAAGGCTTTCCCTTGGGACAGCCATTAATCTGAACAACTCTTCTCTACACACACTCAACTCGGACAATAGCTTCAGAACGTTGTAATCCTGAAACTCAGACTCTGGCACCTGTACGTTAAAACTGGCCAGTGGGCTCAGAAGCTACTGAGCAGTTTGAGAGAGAATACGATCTCCTAGACCCTATGTCCTTAAAAATAATCTAAAGCAGAGCTGTCTCAAGTGGAAGTTATTTTGGGGGTATGTATAAAATATTTATGCAGTGCTCAAAAGGAAGAACATACAACAATTTTGTGTATACTAGGATTTTTCACTTAAATGTCTCAGCATTTCTTTCCACCTTGTATACTCAACACACATAGGCTTTTTAGAGCTATACAATGTTACTAGACGGAAGAACCACGACACGACTTCAGAGCAAGCTGGGGATAGAGAGGAGAAAAATTTGTAGTGGATCATTTTTCCAGATAAAGAAATTTCCTAGTAGTAATACACTGCATTTCAATGTCTTGAAATAATATCAGCCACACAACTTACAACACTGTTTTTCGTGTACCTCACGTAACACGACCCTACGTGAACCGCTCAATGAAATGGATCCGATGTCACCATCTCAGAGTCAACAACAGCAGGTAAGAGATAGTGCTGCCTTGCCTCCACCCAAGTGACTGTGCCACTACCAGTTAGCTTACAGATAAATGCACTAACAGAAAATAAATGCAAACAAAGCAATGCTCATGCTGGTGGTCAGCATTTAGAAGAGAGATGGGCACCCTGGTCTACAGCTGCAATTGGCAGTACACAATCACAAGTGGTTCATCCAGGCACTTCTGGATACCTTGAAGGCACTGGATTTTCACACAGGACAGCGAGTAACACTTGCTGTCACCTCCGCAGAGTTAGGAGGTTCCATTCCTTTCTCCTAGCTGGGAACCTGGCCTCAGTAATTCACACAGCTGTCATTTCACAGCTCCTACAGCAACGCAACGTATTTGAGGAAGAAATGTTTGATTCTCCAGGCACAGGGCAGGCACTGTATCCCCTCACCGCCCCAGATCCCTGTGAGCGCAGCAGACGTCCTCTTCTCCCTCCAGTAACCTATCAGAGAATGCTGGAAACCATTCAGCGCTTTAAAGCTTGCATTCGACGTCTTTCACAGTCCGGGCTTGCGACTTCTTAAAACTACAAAACTGAGACTGTGATCAACGATAATGTTCCTCTTGCACTAAGAGCTTTGAGCACCAAGGATAAAGAGTTCTCTCTCCAACATGGGCATTTTCTCAATAGACAATTCAAAACTGTGGAGTGAACCAGGGTCAAAGACAACTGACCATCATAAATTTCATTATTTTCAATATTCAGGTCCGTCACACCAACTTTATCTTATTGAAGAATCACGCATAGCAATATCTAAAACCCACAAACCCCCAAGAATAGATACTTCAATAACAGGTAATGATATGAAAACAGAGTGGTTTCTAAGAAGAAAATATCAATCAAGTAATTAAGCTTTTTCTGTATGAAACATCTCTTACATGCAAGAGTCCTATAAACAAATGATGATACATGAACACCCATGACATCCGTAACTCCACAGATTTCTTCTGAACTTTACGAAGAAAAGGATGCTCCTGTTCAGGTAAATTTACAGTCTTGCTAACGTTGGAGACAAGCGCATAGGACTGAGAATGACAACAGCCTATGAAATGGAAGTAGCTTAGAAAAGGATGGGACACCCACAGAAGCAAAGACGGAAGGCAGAAGTAGTAGTTAAAGCGAGATGAACGATAAAAGCATAAAGGTGGAGAAGCAGTTATCTTTCCTCCTGGTCTCTCTTGACAACAAAGGCATCCTAGATAATCCCCAAAGCAACAACGAGCTTAAATATGATGTAGTAAGAGAGAGGACCACAGTTAGATCCATGTCAGCATAGCCAGAGAGATGCTAATAAGAGGCACAGATAATCATAAACTGGTTACTTCATTTATAATCATCATATTCACACAGCACTAAATAATCACTTATACTGCCTACAGGGCAGTATAGTACTTACTTTAGAGGCAAGATTAGAGAGAGAATTACCTTGAAGTTTGTTCAGGACTTTCCCGAAGATTAAACTTACACACACACAAACTAAAAATGTGTACTTCTACTTCTTTAAGAAAACAAAACAGTGTATTGTTCTTCAAAGAACATCACTCCACACATAAGCTACCACCGGATCCCCATTTTTTCATCGCACCCCAGCACCATACAACCTTTCATTGTAAACAAACTCTTCACAGTGTAAATATATGCATTTGGTTTACACGCATGGCATAATTAGCACAGGAAAGAACAAATACAGTTATTGTAAAATGTGGATTTTCTGGAAAACAATGCCTTAAAGGGTCCCCTACAGATGTGGGGGTAGATTTTCTGGATACCAGGCTGGGCCAGAAAAAAGGGCTTTGTTCTGGAATGTATAACCATGCAATGGGTTGCAAAATAAAATAAGATAACCTGCACATTGTAGGATAGCAGATGCATGAGCTGGAACATATTCACCATAGCAGCCTTCCCGTAGGAAGGTGCAAAAGAAAAAAATGCTACCAGAGAAAGAGACCTTTACAGATTTTGTTCTATTAATAAAAAAAAAAATCTTAATTTCTTCAATGTATCATGCAGCAGCCTAATCCCTTCCATTATCTACACATTCTCTCGGTGAAAACTGTAGAGTCAATCATTTTCAACAGTAATTAAAGAGACAAAACTCAGTCACTTTGCTCATGACAGTCATTGCATCGGTGCAGCGGTGAAGATATCCACCTTGCAGTTGTGAATACACATTTTCTCAGAATAAACTTCTCAGAAGCTCTTCCCATCCTTTAAACTAACCGAGAAACCCCCAAACCTGTTACACATACTTACAAACCCCTGCCTACATACTTTTAAAAAATTCACCATTTTTGTAAACACCTCACAAACGCTAACCCAATTACAATTTGTACTAGCAAATAGCACGCAAATAATTCTGTAGGCTCGGAAAACACCTTTGCATTTCAAACTACTACATTATTGTGCACATGACGTTGTTTGAGCACCTCACAAATCAGTATGAATTTACCATCTGTGAAGTATTCTTATTCTATAGCCTAAAAAGTGAGACACAGTGACCTACCTAAACAATCCTTGGGAAGATATCCACTCACTCATTACATTTCCAGTGCCAATCCACGATTCAGCTATAAGACTGTTTTACTTACCGAAAACCAGCAACTGGTCTTGTGGCCTATGGCTGGGCTGCTCTTAAGCACTTAATGGTGGGCTGAAACAATACTGAGCACAACCTCAGAACACGTCCAAAATTTGCGCTCTGCAAGCATATTTAGTGCCTGAAATTCTATTATTTGCTTCATGTTTGAAAACCCTGAAGTCATCCTGGAATGCTGAGGGCTTTTTCCCCAGGGAAGTTTTTCTTGTTTTCTGTCACCGGTGCTGTAACCAGTATCATCAACAGGCACGTTCACAGCACTAGGGCGAATAGCCTACACAGGAAAGTTTCTGCATGAAGCAAATTTTAACAAATTCTGTAGTCAGCATATTTTTCCCTGAGTATTACAGGAAAGCACTGAACAAGTACATTTCCTGATAAGAGCCTGGAGATGCAAATGACAAGCAAAGTCAAAAGGTCCAAATCCAGTGTTTAGGATTGATATGGTATTTTAAGTACCTGTAATATTCATTAAACCTCAGACAATTTCAAGATTCATTACTTCAACGAGTTGGCACACGAGTTTAATCTGTGCCTTAGATTAAAATAGAAAGTAATAATATCGTATATAAATCAGCATCACAATGGAAATTAATTCATGAATTTGTATCCGGAAACCCAATTATTCACATCACATTGTAGAAACTTAAACAAACAGAGCAGATGGCTTCAGTCCATTGGCTCAACCGTTAATTTATTTGAACAAGTCCTGAAATAGCCCTTGAACAGCCTCTAGAACATTCCGGAAAAGTACCTGATACCAGTAAATAAGTTTCTTGACGTGCTGATCTCCAACATAAACATCTTTGAATGTTATTAATACGTGAACATATCTCATTTAATCTAACTTAATGCAAAAGATGATTCTAAGTTTCCATGTACTCCGTCAACCTGTGAAGGCGCTATCAACAATTTTTTTGTAATAGAAATAAGTTTTACAGAGCCAACAAAACAAGCCCAAGGAAATGACAACTGAAATCTTGCTTTAAATAGATTTTTGAATCTAATCCACTTGCTCATAGGTTTGCCCGGATTGGTGGCTTTAATGCACGGGAGGCTGTAAAGAAGAGGGAGTCAGACTCTTCTTAGAGATTGGACAAGAGGCAACAGGCACAAACTGAAATGCAGGAAATTCCATCTGAATGTGAGAAAACACTTTTCACTGGGAGGGCGGTTGAGCACTGGAACAGGTTGCCCGGAGAGGTTGTACAGTCTCCATCCTTGGAGATATTCAGAACCTGACTGGACAAGGCCCTCAGCAACCTGCTCCAGCTGAGCCCGCTCAGGGCAGGGAGTCAGGCTAGATGATTTCCAGAGGTCCCTTCCAAACTCCGCTATTCTGTGATTCTATGGGGTTTTGTCCTAAAAAACCCTAAACAAACAAAAACACGTATCCTAGTGAAGTACCTACAGCCTTTCAGAAAAAGATGTGCATACAGGTTACAGGAAAAGCATCAAATTCATTAGGAGCATTACCACAATATACTTCTCTTTACAGAAGCTTAAATACTCTGGTAAACACACACAAGGTACAAGACATCTAAAGAAAAATAACCTATAGTGACATCGTGTCTTGGGCTTTCGTATTTCATCCTGTCATCGCAGCCTCAGGATGCAAACGGGAGAACCTTGTGCCTTTGCTCTTGCAGGTCTCGTGGCAGGGGAAGGTGTGCTGCCTGCTGCCTACTCTCAGCAAGGGTAGGACAGGCGCAGGGGCGGTCTCCCTGGTGAAACCCAGGATCTGCAGGGCTGCTCCAGCCAGGCACCAGACTTTTCCTGGAAGAGCAGGGGTAAAACTTGCTTTCTAAACAGCAGCGTGAATGTGGTCCCTGCCCAGAGAAAGGTGAGCTACTGTGATTCACTGAAGCTAGTGAGGAAGGCTTTAGCCGGCATGTCTTCATCCCAAAGTACAGTGCCAGGACTGCAAATCTTCAGCCGAGCTGAGGAACATCTATTTCTGTTAGAAGCATGGGAATGCAGAGAACGCTCAGATCGTAAACGCCAGACTCCTTTGTCGCCATGGCAACTGCATCACATAATTTGTTCCTTAACGTTCCTTAACGTTTAACCAAGCTACATCTTCTTGTAACTACTTCAGCTTCTTCTCCCCGTTATTCCTGTTAGGCTCAGAACCTCTTTCAAGGACCGTTTCTCTAATTTCCATCCCAGGTCTACCTGTGGCTAGTTTATACCCATTGCTTTTTCCTGTGCCAAACTGCCAATAGCCTAAATAACTCTGCTCTCCACCATCCGTGCGTTCTGTCCGTAGATGGCTGGCAGCAACGGCCTGTCTGAGCACCCCTTTTGCAAGGCTAAGCAAGTGTTTTTAATCATCTGTTATAACAACGAGCCTAAAACCTGGATGGTCCAAAAGCCAGCCAGCTATTTGTATGTGCCTAACTTCAGTCAAGGTAGTTTATAAGGACCAACTTTTGTTCGCTTGTATTTCACCTTACTTACACCGCACTCATGTCAGTGCCTGACCTCCCTGAAAAGGAAGGCACAAACATTTCCTTCTTATCACCTACTACATTACTCTCTTCGCCACCGTCATTGACCGTGAGCACAGACATTTTTTGAGTACGTCAGAGAGCTACTTCAACACTGGCAATGGGACTTCAAGTTCAGCAACAAAATAAAACTCACAACAGTGACAATAAATACTTAGCATTTGATTTAACCTTGCTTAAAAACTGTTAAAGCATCGGCCTTCTTCCTTAAGAGCTGTGAATTTTTCTCAAATGAGCACGTATGAACATATGCCAACAATACAGCATAAAAACATAACACAATTGAACATTTTAAAGGAGCTTTTCTTATTCCCCAGCTTACTTTAAATGAGAGCACTCATTAATAATCCATGCTTACTAGAAAAATTAATAGAATAACGTATCAAAATGACTTCTCAATAGGCTCTTATTTTGTCCCATTAAAAGCACTGCCCAGTGACACAAAACAATAGTATTGTTGCTGCGCAGAACTCACTGGCATAATATGTTTGGGGTCAGCGCTGAAAGGATATACTATAAGAAGAGCAAGAGAGTTGAAGGTTGCTGTTTATCTATTACCCATGCCATGGATTGACAGGTGGAACTGCACTGGAGAAAGAGCTCACACAAAACTAGCACTTAATCTAAAATTTTGCTTTTTGTGTACCTATACTCAAACTGAAAGCTGTTGACAGTAAGTAGCTACTGTTCTCACGAGGCTATGCTGTGCAGAACATCTAAGCATCACTCAATTACCTGGACCCATCCCTATTAAAAATAATCGTCTCCATTAATCAGTAACTGTTACTATTTTGAATCATTTGGCTTGAGTTACATTTCTTAGGAGAGGCTCAATTAACTTTATTGCAGTTGATTGAACTGCAAGGTACTGCAATCAATTAAATTACGCTTACGATGAATTTGTCCAATGGCTTTCAGGTGTGTGAGATGGCAGTTTCTGAAGTGATAACTTGTCTTGGAAGAAAAGCAAGTGACTTGTGCGCATCTGTTTTGCTCTCACACACACACCTGAAAAGTTTTTCATTTCTGAGAACTCTTCAGAATAGCATTACACTTAACAGGTATAAGGCAGCATGAGGTGACCTATACTTGGTATTTTAACGAACGTGACTTATATTTACTATTTAATGGCTTAGGAATGTCAAAGCCTGACAAAAAAAAGTTCAGTGGGTTTCTGAAGCAGGCCAGTACAAGAGTTAAGTTTAGTGACTGTCTTCCTAACCAACAGATGGATGGATTTGACTGAGAACGTCAGGCTGAAGGAGTCTTCCTGGCTTCTGGGTGCATGTGGATATTTCCTCAGTCACCTCACTGGAGCCGTGAAGCTGGCTGAAAAACTGACCACAATGTGGAGAAGTCAGAATCTGGCCTGATGGGAAAATCTAATACATGAATTGGGCCTAAGAAGAAATGGCATGTGCAGGCACCGCTGTGAGAAAGCCTATGTGCTACTGCTTTCCTTCAACAGCTGTCTCTCTGGTATGCCTTGAAAATGAAAGAATAAAGACAGAAACAGGTCCTTTTGTGGCGAGATGGGACTTTCTTATGTTACACAGGAGGTCAGAGTATGCATTTTAGGACAAAGGGCAATAACGTTCTGCCTTCTAAATTTCTGCATCCAAAGAACGGTTGCCAGACAGGAGGTTTATGCCTGGGAACACGCTTCAGCGGTCCACAGCTAGAAATGGAGCCTGGGCACAGGCCGAGATTCCACCCTTTTCTCTACTGAATCTTTCTTTTCTTCCTTGTCTTCTGCCCTGATACCTCTGGAGCACGCCAGAGCCAAACGTTGTGTGTGGCTGGCTCTCAGCATTCCTTAGGATGGCGATGGCCAGATTTGCTATTCCTTTGGTGTTTTCAGCGGACACTTAATACTTACATCTGAGTTCCATTAGTACCTGATAGCTTGTCTGCGTTCTGATGTTTGCTTTTGCGCAAAACAAATTACATGAAGATACAAAGCTAAATACTTTTTGCAAATTCTCATGCCTTTTAAAAACCTGCTCCAACTCAAAATTCAGTAAAACCAGGGTGCAGTTAGAAGCGCAACAGAGAGTATCTTAACATTCACTTTATAAGCACGCATCTTATATTTAACTTGTTCCTGGTTGCTCTATATCCTATAACTTACGTGAGGCAGCCAGCTGTGTACTGCTCTGAGTACCAACACGAGCAAACTGGAGGTCACCTATACGCTAATGAAACACCTCTAGCACGTCTGTCCTTCACAGAAGGAAGCAGGCACGGAAGTCTAAAACTGTTTAACCGCTGCAAGCAGGAGCTGCTTTCACCTCATTCCTCTGACGTATCCCCAGCCAGCCACCTCTTCTGAGGTTTGTTCTGAGGTCAAGAATTAACCCTTTTGCCAGGGGAGAGTAAACACAACCCCAGCTGCACTTTGAGGCTGCAGTTCGGTGGTGGGAAAGCAAGTTTAACCCCCCGCCCCGCCACGCTCCCCCGCTGACCTCCCGCCCCCACACCAGTCTGCCATGCCCTCAGCTGAGTCACTACGATGCTTTGTAGACCCTTCTGGGGTCCAAAAAAAGGACCAGGGGGTGGGGGGAGGAGGGGATAATTTTGATGTGGCGCGTTGTCGGGGCTAGCAGTCGGCGGCGCCGCGGCAGGAACGGTTGTCCAAGGGCAGCTTCTGCTGGGAGGTTGGTCCTGGACGCCAGCGTGCTGCGGAAACGCAGCTGGACCGGGCAATGGGGCAGCTGCGAGGGGGTGAGCTGAAAAGATCCGGTTCCACAGCAACCTTTATCCCTAATGTCACGTTTCACTAAAAGAAGAAAAAGGAAACCCTCCTCTAGCCCTCGGAGGCCGGAGTTTGGCGAGCAGTACTAGCAGAAGCCCACGCGGCGCCCCTCCGCGACACCTCTTTGCAGGGCCGCATGCAGAGCAGGAGTCACTTCCTTCCCGCGGCGCCCAGGCCTGCTCCCGGAGCTGGCGCGCGGAGCAGCTTCACCCGCGCCGCCGAGAGGGCGGCCGGGGCCAGGCGCGAGCGGCGGAGGAAGCGCAAGGCGGCATCGCCGCTCTCCTAAGTGCTTGCGAGATCACACCCTGAGAACGGCGTTCAGCTGCCACGCTCTGACCTGTGAAGCGATTAAATGCTTCAGACCCAATTAAACAATTCCCAGCCTAACACTAGATAAAAACCGGAGGCTATGTTCAAACCTAAAAATATACCCTTTTCAAAAAGGAGGAACGGACTGGAATTATGCAGGCACAGAGAAGACAATAGATCTTTATTTGAATTCTGAATGAACCACTTGGTAAGTATTTACAATAGCTAGAAGAGAGCAGGCTGAGCCCTTCTATTTTTAACACCGTGCTTACTTACATTAAAGGCCTTTATGCAGAGAATTCCAAGATACGTATCAAAATATAGGTCTCTCTATGAATATTAATAACACAGTCCAATACACTTTTTCATTAGGTAAGCACACATGTCAAGTAACACAATTCAAAACTGAACATTATACATGTAACAGAAAATGCCCAGTTCTGTATGCTCCGATGATTTTCAGTTAAGACCTTTACACAGATTACACCGATATATTGACAGAATGTGTTGTCATCAAGTACAGATAATCTGTGTTTCCTCCTCCCACATACAGTCACTTTCCAGAAAATGCATCTGCACCAACAACAATAAAAAAAAGTATTGCTCATGTATATTTCTTTATGTAGAAAAGCCAAATCTTGGAGCATATAGAGATTACCCTTTCTTAAAGTCATGTTAGTTTTAGTAACAGTCTCCCTTAAACTCAGAATCACTTGTATGTTTTTTCGGAGGCCGTTCACCACGTTGTTAAAACTCATAAAACAGTTAGTTTAGGCGGTATATGACGGCATTTGCCATAGAAGCCTAGAAGAAAATATAGTAAAACATTTATGTCTTAAAATGAAAGATGTAGACAATTATTTTGTTCTTCAGAGATGTGCGCTGCAAGGAAGTAAGAGATACATAATAAAAACTTTAAATAGGGACAAGAAATGTAAGCCAACCTATCTTATTCAGGTATGCAATACAGTGTCTTTATGAAGGAACACAAATAGGACTGCTTCCAGAAAAAGAAATCTGAAAAGGAACAGCTCCAGTTTGATTTTTTCAAACACGCAGACTCTGTACCTCCCAATAAAGTGCTTTTTCCTTGGAGTCTGTCTGCAGTGACTAATGTTGGGAAGGCATGTTTTTATATTTTAATACTTACTACTAATAACTATCTATACGGACAGGTCTTTTCATTTGTCACCCCTCAGACACACCAAGCTGATGTGCGAGCCTAAGGTTTGCACTGTCTGTCGTTCTAAGATCACTGGATCATTTGACTGCCGTTTGCACAGCAAAGCCACGCAGCTGACCTGTACTATAAAAAAGCGTCCTTTAAATCAACAAAGCTCTGATTTAATTAACCTTACCCAAATGCTCACTGACCTCAGCAGCACTACTGCCTGAAGCAACGGTAAGCAGCGTATGCCCGTGCACCATTTTGCCACAGCTATGCCCGAGAACAAGAATGAAGTCTGAAGGCTAGGCCCGGGAAATGCACATGCAGCAGCACATACTGAATTAGCAATCCCGCATAAAAAGTTTTCTGCATTACATTAGAAGGTAGAAATACCTATCAGTCAGCCAAGTCATTAATTCTGTGATGCTAGGAATGCCTCACCCTAATTAAAAAAACTACGGCTCGCAATCGTCAAACGGCAGTTTAACATTAATAGCCAAAAGAACGTGTGTGTTTGTGCACAACTTGTGAAACTCAAATTAAAGGACGAAAGAGCTCTCAGTCATAGAATCATGGCACGCCACGGTTTCAAACATGACAATGTTTAGCTTGAGTTACCACACAAAATAAATTAAAATTAAACTTAAACTACCAATAAGCAAAGAACAGATTGGAAGAACTAAGGCAAAAAAAATCCACTCCAGTTGTAGCAGTTTGTCTATAGAAAGAGATGCTCCTCCATCTCAGATCAATGTCTGCTGGAACTCTAATATATATCACGCTGTGTAAGACTCAACTACAAAAATGTGTTTGCATAACAGATACAGTTTGGTCTCACTAATTATTAACTACTTATATTCCATCCAGTCTTGATAATTTTGGTTCCTTGTTTAACAACACTATAATTCCATCATTTTGTTTCAAAGTTATTCTTCCCTTAACACCTCTAAATGCCTTTTCAATCAGATTGAGAGAATTCGGTCAACTCAGCAGTGGGTATGAGTATCTTACCTGCCTGAGACAGATATTCCAAGTGATGCACATTAACCAAGTTAATTTGCAGCAAGGTCTGAATGAAAGAAACTCCTGGGGGGGGGGGCGGGGGGGTCTGGAGAGACTGGGGAAAGAGCAGCCAAGATAATCTCTGCTCCGCTATTTGAGCAACAACATGATGGTTCTAGCAGTCTGTCTACTATTAAATATAAAATTAACATACCCTAAAAGCTTTTAATAATTAAAGGAATTTCAGTCGGTGTATATTTGTACAGAAGTCCAGGTTCAAAGCCTTATTAGAACATTTAAAAAAATTGATAAAATATATGTATCTTTGTTCTCTTTCATCAAGGCAACAGTTTATTGGACGTGAACAAATTTGGTGGATTACTTAATATAAATATGGGGGGTTGCATCAGAATTGCACTATAATCCCGATTCTGGTTGAGACTCACTTTGCGACCTTTCAAAGTCTGTGCTTTGGTTCACCAGCCCTGAAAAGGGAAAATAATCCACTAATCTACTGTAACATAACTAATCAACCAGCATGCACTAAGGCCTAACCAATGGAGTGAAAAGCTCTGATAGATTTGATTAGGAAGCATAACACAGTATAAAAAACAGCAAGGGACAAGTATCTCTGCTGTGGCCTAAGTGTCTCATTTGCCAATGAGAAGGTCAGAATTCATTGGATGCGGTCACAAGAACAACGACGAGAAATCCTACTCGATTGGTTCGAGAATATCAGAATATATAACCATACTTATAATGTAATATAGACGCTAGCCACAAAGATACTGTGTTAACCAACATCAACTCAACAGGAACTCAAAAGCAAAAAAAGACAAATCTTGCAGTTTTCTTCAAAGAGAAAAAACTTATTTATATAAACAACTTTGTTAGTTCATAATGAGTCTTTCTGTTACTACTTCAAAGAAGCAAACTTTATTTACGATCCACAGAGCGACATCTTATCATCTCAAGCAGCACTATAAAGGCAAAAAGCTTCTCTGTTATAAAGGAATGATTTATTCTGGTTAGTGAACAACCATCTTAGAAGCATGAACAGCATAATCCTCCGAGCATTTTGTCACACTAAATAAAAATCACACACAAACCTTTCATTAAGTTTGATTTTATTTGTAAATAGTTAGAAGTAAAAATCTATTTTTGTGTGATCTGATGACTCATGGAGCACGAGGAAATTTTCTGGCCTTTAAAGTAGCTCCACCTAGCCTACAGAGAACGCGAGTCCTGAGGCAACATCCTTGCAAGCAAAAACCAAAACCAGTTGAGCAATGCTTTTGCCTCATGCATTGCTCCGAGTCTGTGGGTGCCTGCCTTGGCAAAAAGATGATGCAGCTTGTCCTTTGCAAGCATTTGCTCCACAGCAACCCCTTCCAATTCTGCATTAAAACAAGCTTGAAACACTTCTTCCCTTTCAGCCTGGCCGAAAAGAACCAGAATCTGCAACAAGATTGCCTGCTTCACAAACACTAGTCCGCTGTGCAATGCACTGGATGAATCAGTGCTGTTACGCACTGACATTTTAGGAACACATTGAGTATTTATAAGATCATATAAAAACGGAGCAACTTATCAGAAGCGTATTATTGAAATAAACACACCACCGAACTGAACACAGACACTGTGAAAAGGGAGATGAAGCACAAGTGAAAATAAGCTTTTCTATTAGAAAACAGCAGTCTCATTTGTAGTAACAGCAACTTTGCAGACTTGTTATCCTGCCTCTCTTATTTTCTGCGCATTAAATCAAAGAAAAAAAAATTCACAGATCGCAAAACCCAAGCTTGCTGCTATATGAAATACTTGGAATTTGCATTAAGACTGACGTAGGCAAGGCACGATCAGAAAAGGAACTTAGGACTAATACATACGACAAAAAAGGAACAGGAAGGGATGATGGTGCCATACTTGGAAGGGCAGAACTGCTAGGTGCTTTGAGAAGTAGAGAAGAGAAGCTTGGGTTCAAACACCAAATATTATGCAAAATCCCTTATGATTTCAATTAAATCGTTTTGTAACTGAAGTGTTATAGACTGGAATTGAAATGTCAACCAACAAATTCTTATGCAAAGTTTTAAAACTTAAAGGCACTGTGGAAAGAGCCAATAAAAACCAGAAGTATTTTATTTCCCAGAAAGATGCAATTTTCAAAAGCTTTTAGGTGCCTAGGTGACTTGTACACTACTTCTGAAAGTGAGACAGGCACCTTCAGTGAGGCTTCAGAGCTCAAATTCCTTAAGCGCTTTGGAAGCTACATCCTCTTCGAAAGGAGATGTAACTGTAACCAAGGTGTTGGGACGACTAGTGTGAGCAGTCAATGCGCCAAAGCTTCATCCTAGATCACCATCATCAGTGAAGGGCCAGTCGAATGCTTGCACCCTGATGGCCTTCCCGAGTGCTGGAGACTCTGATACCCCGCTGAACAGCCGAGCGCGACCCCCAGCACCCCTCCGTGGCCTGCCCCTGCCAGGGTGCTCCCGGCCACATCCCTGGATGAGGATTTGGCAATCAGCAGGGACCGAGGACCACTTCCACGAGGCACTTGGGATGCAGCTACCTCACTTTGGAGGCTGATTCTGCCGGTACGACAGCGATCCGTTCCACATCAGCGGCCACCCATGTCAGAAAGCTTTTAATACCTTAAAATACTAGCGGGTAAGTGATTTTTATATGCCGCATATGTGTCTGGGAAAAAGCTAAAGAACCTTGTATTTTGACAGACAGGCATCAAGCGACCCCACTGGTAGTTACTGGTTTCCTTCCATAGCAAGTAATAACAATTTCTTTAATGGCATGGTTTTGGAGTGCGATACACACACAGAAGCAGAACAGTCTGTAAGAAACAGGTTCACTCACTTAGAAGTCAAATGCATAAAGTTTAGATAACTTTTAGGTCGTAAGTGATTCTCTTTGAATGCCACCTTATTTATCCCAGCCTCTGAGCTCTTTGCTTAACTGTCAGAATTACAGTAGCATCACGACAGATTTATCTCCAAATATCTTGACCTAAATCTGTTCTGTTCAGTTACTGACACTGATCTGACAATTTTATAGGGACAATTTTGGAATATCCTAATATGTCTTTTGTTGATTTCCAGTTTTTTTTAAACCACAAGGAAGACGAGCATGAAAGGCCTGATTTAGATCCTGAAATGTGATTATGGTGACACCAAAGCTTCAGTTTACGAAACCTGCTGTAAAAAGTAACTTTAATGTGCGTTACTCCCTCATACTAATGTGTACCCCAAACCCACCACTGGCAGCATTGACGGAATTGCCCAAATCTGAGACAAAATATCTGCTGCCATCAGGTTTCATTCTTCCATGTATGCCATTCTTTATTGTGTCTTCCTACAGAACACAAAAAAGTATTGATCCATAAGTGAGGCTCCTGTGAGCTTCTGAAATTAAAAATATTTTTAGACATTCTAAATATATGTTCACATTCCTGCCTGAAATAGTTAAGCCATCAATTTTTGTTAATACAGTTCCTTTTGCCTACATATATAATATATGCCTACCAGTAAGAGTATGTTTCTTTCAGAGGAAGCACAATTTTGCCCAGAGAAATGGAGACAAGCGTAGGCGTGCATTTGACAATGTAGGCATCCGCTAGAAGTAACTCAACTAACAGGCACTGGTACAGTAAAAATGGTGTGGCGTTCAGAGGACGCAACATAAAAATAAACAAACATATACATACATAAAATCAGACAAAATATGCTATCGATTAGTCCTTAATGTTTTCTAGGTGACAAAGAGCAGCTGTATTTTGATATAGCCTTTACTCTCTCCATCAAATGGCTAATCTTGGTACAATAAACAAGGGCTACATAAAAATAACACAAAAGGACAATGGCCTGGGAAAACAATTCAGTTTTCTCAACAACATATTGACTCCAATTTTAGCACAGTCTCAACAGAAAGGTTTAAAGTAACTGTGGTCGTATTTCCTCGGCAGTTCTTTCTCAGTGCTGTTGCTCAAAAAGAAACAGTTGGAAATTTTACCCTGCTGCAGAGACTAAGTCTCGTTATTTAATTTAGAAACTGATTTTATCTAACGCTGGAAAAACAAGTGCATGTCACTGCTTTTGCATGTCAAGGTCGGGATGCAAACTGAGAGTCTCCTGAATTCCTGCGCTATTCCCTATGAGCGCACGCGCCTCCTCTCTTTGAGGACCCCTGCAACCCCATTTTAATGGGCTAATGCTCCCGCGTATATTTTCCATGCACCGGTCTCTCCTTACTGAATGTCCCCATTCCTCTCCCTTCTCTGATGTTAAGGCGCAGCGTGCCCTTCATCTTTTCCCTCATTGCAATTTATTTTCAGGACACGTCTAGGACACAGAGAACGATTCCCAAGGTGTCTAACACAATGCCGTGTTAGAAGCACCTGGGCAATCTGGCAGGCCTAAAGGATGCAGCGTGACACCATGCAGAGACACGAGCTTGAATCCTGGAAGAAACGCTGTTATAGCAGCAGGGTGCTGCCCTCGGGCTAATTAGCACCGCATCGACACATTTTTGTCCCTTCTGGTTTCAGAGCTATTGCAGGCCATGCACAGTGTTCATCTGCACACAGACTGTTAACGTTAAGTGCACTACGGTACGACGGTCAGGGATGATACATGGAGGTTGCTACCGAAGGTGCTAACCGTAATTTTCCAAATTTAATCAAAATCAATGATTCTGTGCACTAACGACTATGGGATTCTCAGAACATAAGGGATTAATTCGATAAGGCATTCAGAAGCTATCCCTCAGCAGCTGAAAGATACAGGTACATACGATTGCCCGGCTGTGAAGACTTCTCCTCACCTCGTCTCACTTCCTCAGAATTTGGGTTTTGCAGAGAGATAAAAGAGGGCTAAGGCTGTCTTTCTGTGGCCAGATTTTTCCTTAACTTCAGAGAAAAATATTTATACTACTAACACTCTCAAGAGTCTCCGTACTGCTCAGAAAACGTAGAGAGTTATCAAAATCAATTCTCATTCTTTCCCAGTGTGCTTACATTTTGGGAAGTGAAGTCAAAGATATCATCAGACATGCAGGTCATAGTCAGTAATGGGGTAAAATCACTTTTGCCCCCTGCAATTTGCATTTTAGAGTTAGAAGAAACTTAAACTATGATTCTAAATCTGAAAGGAGACATCCTAGACGAGGCTTTAATTTAGCCGACACATGCACATTAAGCTGTTTTCTGGTATATGAGTAGTGAATATTCTTTCTGCTACAATAAACTGTAATATAGATGGGCCACTATAATGTCATTTTACATATTTGGTTTCTACTTTGTCTTCAGCTTAGTAATATTTCTCTTGTCTCAGTTCCTTCAGACTGTTACAATGTCTTAGACATACCTCCTTCCTAGAAAGCGATCATTTTCTGTGCAAAAGACTCAAAATCTGCATTTGTTTCACTTGCTTTTTACATTGCTCACTATTTGAAGTGCTCACCTTCTTTTTTATTTATTTATTTATTTTTTTGTTAAGTAGTACCTTAGTCCTGCTTCACTTTGTCAGGGCAGTTATTTGGGAAGCCACGGTACGATTTAAATATAACAAAGGATGACTATGTCAAATCTATGGCACATATATTCTGCTTCCTATACCAGAATTAGAAAATCGTTTTTAGGAAATCACACTTGGAATATGGAGTAATTCTTTACTGGAACAAAAAAGGAAAAAAAAAAAAATGCTCAAAACCCAGGGATTTCCAGTCACTCTTAACAATGACTTTGAGGTCAAGAGGTCACTGCAAGGAGAAAGACAGTGCTGTGATGTCTTAAAGAGCTGAGCTGTTGTATGCATTACGAAAGACTAAGAATAAATATTTTTCTGGATAACTTTATTTTCAAAGAGAAGAAAAGAGAGACAGTAAGAGCATCACGCAGAAATTAAGGATATGGGAGAAAAGAACAAAAAGCTCTCTTGAAAGCTGCCCTGCGCCTGTGGAATAAGCAGACAATCAAGCCAGCTGTGTGGCTGCAGGAACCCCAAAAGCAGGCATTCGACCACCCTGGCTATACATCAAAGACCGAGAAAACGCGATGCAACCACCCCGAAACATCAGATTCTCAATTTACCTTCTAGCATGCTTCCAGCATTGCTCCAAACCTAATAACTACAATAGGCTCTTCTCATACTCCCAGACCACATACCTTAAGATATAGAAAAACATCTGTCCCTGCTGCAAATAAACTAAAACAAATACGTTCAATCTGAGAAAAAAACCAAGCCAGAATTAGAACGGTATCAATTCTTAGTTGCATAAAGATTAGGCTGCTAATATCTCCTAATTAACAAGGATCTTCTTGCTAGCCTTTTAGTGATCGAAATTTCTCTCTTTCAGAAGCTGAAGGAAGCCGAAGAGTAGAATAACTTTTTCTGATTGTTTGTAACTTAAGTATTTCCAATGTGAGAGTGCAATGATGTTATTAGTTACAAATCAATCAATTACACTTTTACTCTTTTTTGGGGATGTGGCTCCTTGCTATGCCTGGGAAATATATTCCTGTTCAACAACAAAACTGAGTGAATTCTCTTCATTCTTTGTGAATTCTGAAATGTAAGAGTATTTCATTAAAGCTTTATTCTGGTGCCATTGGAGTCTACTACCATTGAGGATGGCTCAGTTCTCTGCACTGCAATGAGAGACTTTACAAATTCCAGATCCTTCTTACCGAGCAGGAATATTGTATTAAAGTATTGTAAATACTAAATCTTTTCCACTATCGTTACCCCATTCACTTCAGTAAAATCAACTACTTAATCAGGGGAACAGGAGTGAGGTAAAATAAAAATGAGGATCAAAGTTTGTCCTCTAATCTTGGACACAGTTTCTCCTAACACTCAGGATTTATGCTACTAGCTAACAAAGGAGCAAAACTGATGAGTATGTATGACAGAGACTGTTGTCTTGAGCCAGAAAGATATATTACTAAAGAGGGTGAAATGGAAAATTTTTTAAAGTCAAAAATAGAAAGGAAGGATGGATCTCTTAAGCTGTGATAAAAATGAAGGGTAGCTTCCTCCATCTGGAAAAGAGGAAGCAGTCTTTCATTTTTCAAACCAGTACTGAGAAAGTCATATATTTCACTTTTTTGCTTGATGATTTGCCTTCTAAATAGGAAACACAGATGCTTTTTTTTTTTTTTTTTAATTCTTGAATTTTGCATTCATTGCAGCTCCAGCTGAAACATTTGCAAAGTTCTACTACAGCTTTCCATTAGGAAAAGTTACAATCACAGTTATCAGCTGCGACTTAAGGGTTTCTCAGTTACCTTCTTTGCTCCTTTCTCTTTACTTTTTGATTGTTAACTGCTCCAGCAAAAACATTTTAGCTTAAAGACATTGTGCCCAAAGTGCTACTTTCACTTTTTTCCTCTTAACGCTTTTTAAAATGAGTACCACCTGTTTAAAAAGCAACATGGGCAACCTCTCACTTTGAGCACTAGGCAGCTTGTTACAGAAGCCCCTCTGAGCTACCTTCCCATCCTGCAGTGCCACCGCTGGCCCGCAGGTACATCAAGAACACACCCTCACTACACTGCATGCAACTGGATTTATTCAATTGTTGTCCCAGCCCAGTGTTATCACATAATTCGTCAGGGAGAGAGGAAGAATTTTGTTTGACATAATGGAAGCCCATCTGGAAGCTCATAGGAGATCTAATGTGCCCAAAAGCTATGTTTTAATACCGTATGATGACAGCTGGTAAAAAGTAACAAACAACCAAAAAAACTCACTGAACATTATATAGTTTCAGAACTGTTTTCACTGCAGATACTGTATTAGCTAAAAGCTTTCTAGATACTACATATTTACAGAAACCATAAACTGCAGTTACTCATTTTCTTTTCCATTGTCATACGGCAAGAATCAGATTAGAAAGACAGAATTAATCTCAAAAAAAGCAGGCACTTTGAAGTTTTGCCAGTATTATGGTTAGTGGCCAAAGTCAGTGAACTGCACTTTGTCTTATCTTTTATGTAAGAATAAGGATGAGTCATGCAAGGCTAAAATAAACACTGCTTTAGAGGCAGTCTTGCTAATAATAGCTGTTACATCTTCACAGTCTTCCCCACCGGAAAGTAGTCTACTGCTGATATAGTAGTATGGACTATACAGCACACTCAAAACTGCATTTTACCTCAGTTGATTCTACCTTGCAGATTTGTTGCCATGTTGATATGGACACTGGTAATTCACACTAGGCAGTGGGGCATGGCAATTTTAGAAATGTGCTAGCACAGAAGCGTTCATACCATCCATTCATCCTTCATGACAGCTAGTGATACGGAAAGGAAGCTAGATTTCTGACCGCAGTATCAACCTAAAAAACAGGACTAGTGCCTATTCCCAAAACATAAATCATGCTTGTGAGCTGTTGCGTATGAAGAGAAGACATTTTCAGTACATACATTCCATGACACACACAGGAATTATATTTTAATGCTTTAAGAAAATTCTTGAACCTTTATGTGGTCTTCATGTTTCATTTGCTAAGAATGAATATAACCAGCTCCAGTGTTCGTTATACACCAAATTCAAATATTAGATATATGTTAAGGGCAGAATACTAAATAGCTAACATTATCTAAGGATAAAATTCTCACATCACAGCAGAGCTCAATAACTAAAGTGAAAACTACTGGACCATGAAAAATTATTAGTGCTTATCCCAACAGACAAACTCTTCCAGCTTGGACGTGCATTAGACAACTGTATTTGGATTTCAGTATATTGGCTTTATGCTTCTCCAGATTTAAACAGATACTTTTCAGATGCTGTCAAGCTCTCCATCCTCTCCATATACAAAAATACACTTCCTTCTTCTTGAGAGGGAACATAACAGCTAACAACTGACCCCTGATATATCAGGGCTTATCCTTAAGACAGCGTGGTCCATTATCCATCTGAGCAAGTATCATATTTTCTGGGTACTCTCAGCCTTCTGGATAGGCAAAGGCTTATCTTAGTTAGAGCTTACCACTGCGTCAGGCTTGTTTTATTAAAATATAGCCAGAATGCTAATATCAGAATCCCAATAGCTTTAAAAATATATTTTATAATTGTTTAAAGAGGAAAAACATTTTGTAGAAAAACAAGAAAATGCCCTGCAGGTTCAACACTCCACTCGTCTTTCATGGCAGCAACTCTGTTTGAGGCTTGCAAGGTCACTGAACTCTGTCCTCCAAAACAGACAACCATAACCAGCAAAGAGAAGCACTGTCAATGCCTTTCTCTAAGATTTAAATGCTCCAGTGAGGTATTAATGCCCTCTATAAAAAAAATCTTTTAATTACTATCTTTTCCAACTTGGAAAAATACAGTATCGACAGATTCATCCCTGGGTCTCAGGGCCCTATGCCATTTGCGTGGTATCAGAGACGCCAAAACAATTTAATCTTCCCACACCTTGTTTCTTGGGCACTTCCAAATTATTTCTGGCAGAGAGAGCTATCGGGACTACAGAAATGACTTGTCCTGGCAGCAAGGCCAGCTTGTTCCTAGACTTTTTTTTTTTTTTTTAATACACGTATAAAAACTTGGAATACTTTCCCACCCACAGTCATTGTGTTACACAAGCAACAAACACAATTCATCTAGGAAACGTTGTTCACAGCAGTGTGCTTTGCCTACGAGTCCAGGATGTCAGGGCACACAGTGAAGGAAGAGGCACAGGACATCCCTCTTACTACTGGAAGAACTGTGTGCTCCACCTAGTTGCAAAGCTTGATTTCTTTCTTTGCATCACTGATTTATATCTTTTCATCTTTCTTTCTTTTGTTTTATAGAAACTTTTAACACTAAGCAGGGTTGTCAAATTCTTCCTCCTTGGCTCTCACATACTGTGTTAGAGGGGTTTCTTCCAAAACAGTCATCCTCTGAGTGAGTTAGGAAAAGATGACTTGGCAGATTTTTTTTTCCCCCCACAAAGCAAAAGCAAAATATTTGAGTAGGTTACAACAGGAGTGAAAGAAGAATTTCCTTACCAAGTAAAAGAATCCAACAACAATATTTAATATAAACTTCCAGAAATATGGCCCTTCCTAACTACAGTAACAAGAGAAAAATAGGAAATATGAACAAAAATCTCAGTTATTTAGGGTCTATGCAACCTCCCCCGCCCCAATCTTTGCCAGGTAGAGCACAACCCAACTAACAAAACATAATGGGACACATGGGAAGGTTCTTAATTGTTGCATTTCTATCACTAAAAAGTGCGTCAAACCCTAAGAATCAGAAGGAAACTGCAGCTTATTCTCCCCATTACAGACCACATAGCCCAGCTGCAGCCAACTCCCATCCTGGGTTGCCCTCTTTCATATGGATATATTTATTGCCTAAACATGGTACAACACAAAAATCAGCCATTTTACATTAAAATAACCTTGCAGGTGCTTACAGCTTGCAGTCGCTAAGGGCAACAGTTCATTAGCATTTACTAGGTGCTAAATAATAATGTTAAATTCTTAAAAGAATACTTCTTAAGCGCTTTTTAATCAAATTATTTCTTCGCTTCCAAATAGTACCATTTACTGCTTAAAAAATTCATATTAAAAAAAAGTTTACTTTGCCGAAGTGAAAGATACAATTCTAATTTAATGATAGGTAAGTCTGATCTCTAATAACAATGAATAAACACTTATAGCAGAAAAATCTGC
Source organism: Struthio camelus (assembly GCF_040807025.1). Lineage (NCBI taxonomy): Eukaryota > Metazoa > Chordata > Aves > Struthioniformes > Struthionidae > Struthio > Struthio camelus. The sequence continues at coordinate 33,167,575 of NC_090946.1, forward strand.
TAGTCTTTCTGAAGATATTTCCCTTTTTTTTTTTTTTTTTTTTAATCTCAGATCCCCCCTCCCCGCCAAAGGTACATATCCCAGAACATAAGGTCTTTACAAGTGTAAATGAATTGAAAGATATAACACTAGTTACACCAGTGAATTGAGAGAACGTATGATGACATACAAAAGACGACACACGGAATGAACTGAAAGATGTAACACCCACCACCAGCCCAAACGCTTACCTCCACCTGCAGGTCACTACACAAACGGCGAGCAGAGAAGGCTAGCCCTTCTCCGACCACAGGCTAAACCGCTGCAATCCCTGAGGGACGCGCATTCGGCTCTCCAGCTACTGGTAACGCTCGTGCAAAAATGGTTTGGGTGGCAAAGCACCGCACTAGCGCTGAAGTGAACTCCAGTATCTCTGAACTTCTACTTTTCCTCAGTAAAACACAAAAACACACATCAAGCTGCCCTAGTATCGAGGGGGACAGAAACAGAAGCATAGTTTATTTCATTTCTGCTAGCATAGCAAACAGAAATACACAGACTCTGCACTTCAGGTTACTACAAGGAATAGCAGTCATTCAAGGACCTACTCGCTCCCTATGTACTGGGTCAGGCTGAGGCTGCGTGTCCAATCTCACAAACGTCCGCTGATGTAGAACATGTTTCACTCGATTCAGAGCAAAACGGGAAAAAGGACAAGTCTGCAAATCTTAGGTGCTACAATATATTGCCAAAAAAAATCAGATAATTTTGTTTGGGCTGAAGATTAGAAAATTTTGAAATGAGACATGAACGGGATCCTGGAAACACCCACATCAAGAAGTATGGACAAACCCTAACAGCATTTTAAGATGGAGCTTGATAAGATTATGATGGAAATTCTGCAATGTGCAATGCCCAGTGTGGAAGAGCTACAAAGCGCCTCCCACACCTTTCAGTCTTCAGCTACACGTTTCTCCCACAAAGTATACCCTAAAGACCTTATCTCCTTTACCTTTGTAAAGGACTCTACCTTTGCAGAGACTTTTCCCTTCCTCTATATAGTCTCTACGTCACCGATCAAAACATTAGTTTAACCTAGCAAAAGCTGGTTCCTGAGCTCAGCAACAGTTTAACCATGTTACACCTTAAAGGGAAATATTTCCTCTCTCCTAGTAGCTCAGCTGCCTTTTCCTTTGAGCTGCAAAATCTGCTCTGCACATAACTGGCCATCAAAGATGCTGCTGAGAAAGAGGTGTTTAGGTCCAGTGCACCAAGGATGGAAGCAGACAGCCGTCTGGCTTCCGACACAGAGGCCTGGTCTGGTCACTTCTGCCGTGAAAAGAGGATAATCGGAATCTGTGGAGCAGAAAGGTGAGGGAAGAAGAGGAGACACAAGTTTGGAGAAGATCCAGAGCAGCAGATGAAAGACAGACATAGGAGGACACTGAGACAAGAAGGGGAGGAGGGAAATGAAAGAGCAGGGAACAGAAAGGTGTGAAGGGTATTCGTGAAGGACAGACAGACGCTTAAGGAGGAAGGGAAAATCCACAGTAGTCAGCAGCGGTCAGCCTACTGAGGGCACAGAGGACCCCGAGACAAATTAATGCTTTTCATGATATCAACTTCCACTCCTACTTCAGTGTAAAACATTAACTAAACACAATTATTGCACATGCCAAACAACAACAAAAAAAAATTGCCAGAGATGCAAAAAGCTTTTGCAATTGTGTTAACCGTTCCCCTGGGAACCTCTGCCATTCTTTGGTAGAGCTTCGCCCAATATCATTAGGTAAATATATACCTCTACTTGCCATGGAAGCAGCAAGAGAACATAGAGCTTCAGTGCTCATAAAGGTAAGAGCTTCCTCCGACAGACATCACCACAGAGACCAGAGAAGAATCTATAGTATCTTTTACGCAAGTTAATTGAGCGTGGTGCTACAGTAAAAGCATGCAAAAATACAATCTCTGGAACATGCAAAAAACTTAATTGGCAGATATCAAAAAAACAAACAGTAAAATTTGTAATACAGGCTTATGCATCCTTCCGCTGTCCACTAAGATTTCTCACGGATGCCATTTGACCTTTTTTCCAGCTCTTTTCTGCAGGATCAGATGGAAGTGAAGTGACTAACATGGAAAGGAACAGAAAAATCCTATGCCTCTCTAAAAAGAACAAACAAGCTGTAGAAATATATACTTTTTCTCCTCTTAGCAATGACTTCTTACTGGAAGTTTCCTCAAACATACCTCTTTTCCTCCACAGACTGATAACTACTGATGAAGGCAGTTTCCATCACTACAACATTTCTAAATTCCTTCAGGGTGGTTTTTTTTTTTTTTTTTCTGTCATTGGCCCAATCATAAAACGCTCTGACATCAGAGCGTACAGTGGCCTTTGAGGAAGGCACAGATCACATATAATCAATTTTTAACATCTATCTCAGCAATCTATCTAGACAATTATTCATAAAATAAAAAAAAAAAACCTCATCGACAGCTATCCATATTAGAAGCTTTTGTAGCTAAAGAAATATTAGGATATAAGCCATCCATGAACAAAAAAAGAACAACAGAGTGAAACATCTGTTTGGAATTTTGTTAGTCAGTGGCTCGGATGAGCAATTGAGGATGAACAATTTGAGTGAGGACACCACTTCCAGAAGTGGCATCTCTCAGCTTTCATTGTACCTACAAACCAAGAAATGTGGTGTTGTGTGCATGTTATTAACTGGGGTGTCGATGCTGGATCTAGCTTCAGGGAGGCCACGCTAAAGAAGGATTCAGCTTGGACCAGCTGCAGTCCTAGTATGTACATGGGCAACTAGCTTATGCTTAAGCCTGAGTTGCTGTACCCTCACTGTTCGGGTGCCCAGACTTTGTATAGTCTGATCTTAATAATCTTAAAGCTACCTCGTGTGTGTGTGTGTGTGCATGTACGTATATGTACACATAAATATATGTCACACATACCTGCTGCGCGATCAGTCGCAGCAGAGATTATCCAGCTGCAAATTCAAGAGACGTGATTAGGAGCTAAAAATACACCCCCCTTGACTTAGGTATCTGCCACATGACAAAAGTAGAGCGGGACACCCCCTTCCCTAGCACAGAGTCCTGAGCTGTTGATCGTCCCGTACTTCAGATACCCATGCACACTTTAAATAGTCCCAGAAAAGAAGACAAAACCAGTTCAAGGAGTAAATAACTGCTGTTTGCGCGTACAGACTGGTTATCTGTGGAGCCTGAAGAGATTTCAGAAATAGCCCCAGAATTCATTGTACTGGTCTGGTGACAAAAGAGGAGACAACTGCTGCCCGGTCCGCATTAAAGAGGAGTGGCAACGGCCTCTCGCACGGCCACAGGGAGCGGTCCCAGGAGGCCACAGCTCATGGAGGAAACTGCCAAGATGGCTGCGGATCCAGAGGGACGCATTAGCATTTCGTAGCTGCAGACTTTGCTTGTACTTCTCGTTCTGTCTCGCTTGTAATCATCTTATCACAACCTTTAGCTATTCCTGACCTAATTTTCTTTGTGACTCTCTCTGCCCTAATCATGTAAATTACGATACTCCTTTCATCTGAAGCATCCAGATAACTTAGTGAATAACTAGGCAATAATGTTATCCCTCTAGCCCCATCCCTAGGCCTTTCCACCTACATGCTCTCTGACCCTCTTGATCCGACTTTTCTTCTAGATGTGGCCCTCATTTTCAGCTGTTCAAGAAAAGCCCAGTAATTTTTTTGCCAAACATGTGGAAGAGGGACAATTCTTCACTTTTTTTTTTTTTTTTTAAAAAGAGTTTTTGGTTTCCCAAACCTTGAGGTGGCTAAAGGGGATTGTGAAAGTATTATTGATTTTCCTGAGATTCAGGAATCTGGGCGGTTTTGAAAATCTGGCCCTTACATTTGTATGTAATCTGGCCTTCCTGTATATTTCGGGGGGGGGGAGGGGGGTTTGCATATTTGCATCATTACGCCTTGATCAAAACTAAAATCTGTTGGTCTACTTAGAGCAATGAACGTAGGTACAGCAGTTTCTGTGGATCAGCATAAACAGAAAAATATATTTTCTAAAACTTTAAGAGACTCATCTGATTTTGACTGCTATTAGGTCAAGAGGAGATATGAATAAGAAAACACGTCGCTGTTTAAGGGTGTCTGAACAAATGCTACTGCTGTAAGGAGGAGTGTGTGGGTGCAGATGCTGGGATCTCTTTGGGATCAACTGCTGCGCTATCATACACAGAACTAACTTTATGGAAGTCAGTCCACAAATCATAAAACCTAGTTTATTATTTATGACCCTATCTATTAAATGATATTACAGTTTAGTATGTTTCCCCCTAAATAACATGTTTGTTTCTATTAAACCCACTTTAATAAGAAACGAGTAACAACAGCTACAACAAAGCGTATCACATCCATTTGGTTATCTAAACTTTTGGCTAATGTCCTTGTGACATTATGAAGTAAATGAGTATTAATTATGAACTAACTGAAATAATTCCAATTTTTGCTTCATCTTCTTTGAAGATATTACTTATCTGCTTCACAGACAGTTCCCCATCGACCAAGCACAAACATTTTGAGACAGATACTGAAGATCAGCATTATCAAACATGTGCCTCGATCTACAACGGCTTTGATTTTCACAAGGTTTAAGAAAATCCAGGCTTTAATGGAAGCCCACAAAACGTGCAGGTTAGAACTTTTTTGGTGGGAGGAAAGTTAATATACCTAAATAGTTAATTATAGACATGCTCATTTGCAAACGTGAGCTCAAAAATCTCCTAGCCAATTAAGTTTAGTAGCAAGTTTAATATCCAAACGAATAAGCTGATTACCATTTTTATTCCTTAAGAAAGGAAGCTTCTGTTTAAAAGACAGATGTTGATACTGTCAACAGTTACTGGAAATGACAAAATTATATCTAAATATATACCTAGGACATACACATATAATTTTGTCATCTATATAGCTGTAACTAAATATATATGTGTAATATATATGTAACAAAACTGTAGAGATTTGCTATTTCCAGAGTAAGGATTAAAGAAAGAAAAAAAATCCTTTTATATATACACATATATGCATTGCGAAATGACGGCAGCAATATTTATTAATTATTCTTTTGTTAATCCTTTTAGCATTCAGGAAAAAAGTTAAAAACATTACCAAAAACTCATGCTCACTGGATGAATAAAGCCTTAAAGCAAACACTTATTAGTTACTGCCAGCAGCAAAATAACCCTCTGTAGAATTTTAAATTGAAGTCCTTTTGGATCTCAAGTTAGAGCCAACATATCAACAAACGAAGTAGGCAGAAAAATGAAAGTATACAACGCTGTTAAAAGGAACAGTATCTAGGTATGGAATAACACTGCAACACCTCACCATTTACCATTCTCCAGGAGGACCTTTAATGCTCATCAGGCCAAAGCAGGCATATCCAGAGGCGGGTTCCCTAAACCCCAACGATTCCCACCATCTCCAGTGGAGCAATGACCCACGTCCACAGACTCAAACGACAAAGGTGAAGGCATCTAAACGTCCATTCAAACACCTAAGAAGTTAACAGCATGCACCTTTGCATACCTATGCAGAGGTTTTGAAATTGCTCCTCACATGTTAGCACTTTTGTTCGATACACATACTTGAAAAAAAACTGTCATCATCCGAGGAGTATTTGTTTCTATAAACAGAAGAGCTCCGAGGCAATAAAACCAGCCTGAGGAGGAGTTCAATTGCTGCAGTTAAGCTGTGAACGCACTGTAAAAGAAATGCTGGAAAGCAGCAGATTCGCGAGAGAAAACAGAGGTCATTCAGAAAAAGGAAGAAGAGACAGCACGCAAAACCACAACTGGTTACTAGAGAAAACGTAGCAAATGGACTGATAAAAGGCGAAGGTGGCTTAGCGAACAAAGCAGAGAGCGTCCGGATCGATAAAACCTTTGAAGCGACACAGCAGTTCAGCTCCGGGCAGGTCCCGCAGAGCAGACTAACACCGCCCAGTTACCCAAGTGGGGAAACGATGCTGGCCGCAGAAATTTATTAGGGAGAGAGAAGGCAAAGAAATAAATAACTTCTGAAAATGACGTGAAGCAAGAATTAAGGCTAGATGTCTGTTAAGGGCTATACAAGAAGCAAGGCCAAACTTAAGCCTGTAAAAGTAAAGATAATGGAAAAAGGCTAGAACACGTGGAGATGACGAGGAAGAAGAAAGGGTTTGGCGAGATGTGAAACATACTTCAGCAAAAGAACAGAGTTTGCAGGACAAAAATATTGAATACTGAAAGATAGAATTACTTAAAGAAACTGGGCCACAGACATATCAGTTTGCAACGAGAAGCTTATTTCATCTTCCGATGCAAGGATTTGATTGAAATGACAAAGCCAAAACTATATCCTATTTTGTAATCACAGAACGTGAATTATTTTAGATATGGTACCAAAGGAGAGCGTAAGAACCAGATGAGAACACTGGCACAACAAGGATATGCTGAACTGGCGGGGATTCAAGCAGTAAGAATGTTTTCTTTTTTTATATTGATTTTTCTTGAATATTGTTTAAATTTCACTTATATGTAAATAAATAATATTTGAAGGTGAGTTGCTTCTTTCAGATCAGACCGCTCAATTGTCTAAATTTAATATATTGTGCAAAGAGCTACAGATCACTGTACCTCTCATCTCCCCCAGCTACCGCATATTGCATTATTATATCTGATCACTAGAGTCTGTTAGCTGAGATGCATTCAGACAAAAAGATCAGCAGGTTAACAAAAAGCCTGATGCACAAAACCACTTTTTGTAAGTAATGTTTGCACCTAGATATGTACAATCGTAATCACTGCTGTTGCTATCTATACCTGTGAAGACTTAAGATTTCTCATCACATTTAAGTCAAGTCCTGCTTACGTTTGTGTTTGGGGAAATCACAAAAGAACTGAAGCACAATTCTACTGCGTCCTCTTGCCCACTTGAGCTGAAAAGCACCTTGATAAAGATACATTATCGCAGTATTTGGGGCCCTGTCTTCTCCAAATGTTCTTGAGAAAAGGTAAACAATATTCTCGTTGCACGTATCTTGATCTCCATTAAATAGGCTTTGAAGTATGCTATTTCATGTCAAGATGTGTGTAAATGAAGACTCCGTAGTCCTCCAGAAAAGATTTTTTTAAAAGTTTCAAGAAGGGCAGAGGCTTACAGAGCAGCTGGTGTTCAGAACGAACGAAAAATATCCTGGTCTCATTTCCTGAAAAACAATGAACTTTAAAAATGGCTACAGATCACCACTCGCGCTGTGCTGCCATCTAGTAACTGTATTAAAAGTCAAAACATTTCATTCTTGTTCTGAAAGCTGCTTATTCCCCACAACTCGCTGTCACTCACAACTGCTTGGTCATTAGGAGCACATCATGGTGACTTTATCTAAATTAGCAATAAAAATGCCACAAGCAGTACGACAGAACATCAGCGCGCATTTCAAATCATCTGCTGTAATCACAAAGAAGTTCAGAATAGCTTTTGCGTCTTCATTACTCCTCAGACTATTAGCCTGTCTCAGGATCGCTTTAAACTTAATTTAGGAAGGTAGCTACTGATGGAAATCACTTTCTCCTGGCAAAAAAATGGCAACTGCATGTGGTCATTTTTAGAATTAGTTTTCAGTAAAAATAAACACATAAATAAACGCCCAATTTTTAAGCATAATCCCAACCTTGGGATATTTATAGGTTTATATAATTATGAGTAGAAAAATAATGCTTCTAATGCTTCAAAGACAATCACAGAGATACAAGCCATAAAATACCTTACAAATGAAGCTGTGAATTCATCTGCTACTGAAATGGAAAAAGCTCTGCTATTTGTCCCAGCCAGAGAGATTTTCTTAACAATAGGGAACTGGCACTTAACCCTGTGATTCCTATCCATCACTAGCACCAAATAAACCATCTTTTCTCAGACTGTTCAATAAAAAAAACCTCCTCTCCTCCACCCCCCCTCCCCCCATTATTCATCGGTTAAAATTAATGTTGTATGCTATTTATTTCTACGCAAAGGAGAAGACTTATGCCTACAAACTTTATTTTTATGTAAATGCATAACCCCACTAAAATAAATGCTGAGGTCACTTGTTCATGCACAATTCACGGGGGCTAAATTAGCCTTTGCTTAAAAATGTGCTGTGCGCATGCCAGCCACGCTGGGAGCGGTAGTTTCCCTGGTGTGCTTTGTGCCTGCCAGGGCTGACGAGCGCTCCACCGCTCCCGAACTGCTCCCTCCACAGCCTGTCTAGCAGGATACTAATCACTTGATGATGCGCTTCTACGGTACGACGCTCTCCACAGCTGTAATTTCTAAATCTTGATATGCTTAGACAGATTCGATACTATTTTTCAATAGGTTATTCACCTAGTGCAGGACTTTGGAATGAACGAAGTCAGAGAAACAAATCAAGGATCTACCATTATCGGTGGCTCAACCAGAAATAAATATGCAGAGGCAGTTAATGATCGTGATTAAACTCATTAGAGTGCATCTCCTGTTTACAGGAATTTTATGTGCTCAAAATAAATTTCGGATACATTAAATCTGTGCTAGGCACCAGCACCTCTATCATAACATTGGCATTAGATTTTTATGAATTTTATAGATATTTATACATTTTTATAAATATATGGTCACAGAAATAGTAACAAATAGATTGCTTTGTTTTGTGCTACTGTTAATGGTGCAATTCCTAAAAAGCGCGGCTAAAGCATAGTAGTTAAAGCACTGTGAAGATGAGGTCACTGAAATACATTTGAATTCTTTAATAAGTACATCAAGTCAAAACTGCAAACCAAGGTGGGAATTTAAAGTCAAAGTTAATTTTTACATTCAGCTGTATAAAGAGCATAGAAGATGCTAGTAAAAAAGACTTCTGAAACGGCCTGAAAAAATGAGAGTAAATTATCAGTTGCTTATGAAAGCTATTGCAGAAAGCAGACATTCACACGAAGAACTAAATGCTCAGCACAGGTTATCGGTTTGAATAGACATTTCCTTTTCTTCTCCCTGTAGTAGGCACATCTAAGCTAGCCTTTGCAAAATATACGCTTTGACTCATGGACTGCACCTCTGATTTTGTTAGGTCGGCCCTTTCTGCTGTAATTCCTCAAGCCTGAGTACTCCCCACGTGGAAAAAAATATTACGTTGGTGACACTTTCATCATGCAGGACAGATATTCCCACAACTTGGAACGGTTCTGTGATTTCACTCAGGATCTCAAAATTTTGCTCTTCAAAATTTGACAAAAAACAAACTGTTTACAGCAACAGTCCTGCTCATTTACAGCTATGGCAAAGGTTGAATGTTGATCAAGAGCAAACATATATTTTCAGTTCTATTTCATATCTCTTGCTTCTTTCTGTTTCTCCAGCTCAGCCTTCCATCTCCATGATAGGCATTATACAAATCACATCACTCTGTAGCCCACACAGGCAGTTAACAATTTATCCCCCTTGTCTCAATCATAACCACTTATGAAAATGGCAATCATTCTTGCTTTGAGATTCTGATAAGTGAACATGAATAATTAATTTTATCCCTGAAGCCTCAACATTAGTTTCTACTGTCCCCTTAATTACTTGGACAAACAGGTTGGGATCGTCATTCGTGCGCCTATTAAGCAATAAATCTTTTAACACGACCAAAGAAACAGTCTTAAAACCTCTGATCTCCCCGTAAAATGTAAGCTAGCACTGAATCATGTCACAGTCTTCCTCACAGTACGCTGCATTCATGAAATTTCAGGTATGTGTCAGCTACTTCCCCTGCATCTGTTGAATCTACAAGCAAGCTGACTATACACCTGATGATTAGCTGTACAGCTATCCACATTAAAAACATTGCTGCTGTTCTTGTTCAGTCTGTATCGCTCTTACAGAGGTGAAATCTTGCTCACGCAATTAAAAAAAAGCCCATGCAGTAGATCGGAAGCTTCACCAAGCAGAAAAATCAACCCAGCTTTCGTATGAATTCAATTTGGTTTTTTTTTTCCTTTCAGCAGAAAGCTTTAAGTTGCAACTCAAATCCCTCCCAAACACCAAAACGTCAGCTGTCACTAAACATTTTGTCTGGCTTTCGCACTGACACGAGGATTTCTTTCAAGCTGGGGACCATATGACATATCAAATGGCCCAACTGTGCAAAAAGATAAAATATTCTGCACCTAGCTTAGACAACATCTCCGAACAGGAGCACAGAGCCCGCAACTGTGCGATCGCGGAGAAGGGACGTGATCCGGCTGTACAACGAGGAGCTTGAAATGGAATTTCAGTATCCGCAAACAACTTCTGACTGACGTCCGACCGCTCGACTGCGCCTACATGGAAAACAAGCTGCACTGTAACTAGTAGAGGCTGATTAGTTCAAGCTCCTCTCGTGAAATTACTATTTAATCCGAAAGTTCACCGAAATCCACAACAGCTTCGAAAGGGATACATTTGTCTCAGAACGAGTCAAGGCATGAGCTGCCTTTTTGTTATTTACAGAAAAAGCCAAAACATTCTACTGTTAGCCCGTTTATCAGCATTACCCGATACAAACCACCATGCATCGTTGCAGACCTCTGGAAGAGTCAAAGCAGGTGAGAGCACGCCAGCTTTTTTAATCCCACTGTGCCTTCCAAGCGCACCAAACCGGCGAGGAGTAGGCCGTTCTCACGTCGCGCCACCAAAGCTTAACCCCCACTGAAGCGGGAGCAGCTTTCTCTAAGGGATCCCAAAGATCAACCCAGAAAACGGAATAACGTTGGGCCCAAAGCACTCATTTTACATGAACTATACAATTTCTTAGCATTATATAACAAATTACTGTCTTGCAGAGGGCAACGTCCACCTTTTAAAAATCTCATTTAAGGGCTGACAACTTTGCACTAAAAAACAGGACGGACATCGCCGCTTTATGAGACAGCGGCAGCTAACTAGCTCGCTGACGTTTATTTCGCGGCCTAACGCCGCTGGAGGCCCAAACAGCTCTGCCGCAGGCAGGGGCTTGCAGCTGAACGGCGCTGGAGAAGCGGCAAGAGAATTTCGTCCCTAACTGGTCCGCGCGTCGGTCCCCGCGGGCCGGCAGCCCTTCCCTCCCCCCCTGCGCCCAGCTGCTCTCCTAACGAACTGAAACCCCTGCAAGGGAGGCGCTCTGCTAACGCTGTTTTGAGGGTGCTAAGAAAATCCCTTCTTTCACGCACAGGCTGCTCCTAGACGGAAAAGAGTGATCAATAAAAGAGAAAGTACCTCTGCCATGGTAGGCTTACTTCTTATTCAAAGAGTAATAGCACCCAATTACAATATAAACTTGATATAAACGACGTTAATGAAGAGCCAGCAGAATATTCCTAACTCTGCCTGCGCACATCACGGCCATCTAGCGACGCGCACCCGCTAGCTCTGCGGCTCGACCAAAGGAAAAAAAAACGCATCTAAATACCGAAGCGGCAGAAGAAAGTTCTTTTTTTCCTTTCAATACATGTAACCGGAGCATAATTAAATTTTTTGTGCAGAAACGTTCCACCACAATTTATTTCAGGAAGTTGGATGAGCGTACCAGTGTTGAGATTAATTATATACAACAGATAACAAGACGGGCTCCCCGGAGTTTCTGAAACACATGGTCAATCTGTACAACCAACCCGCTGAGATCCTTCAGTGCGAGGTACTGTTTTGATTTGCTGCTGATAACTGTATGGATTCAAGACAAATTAAGTGCATAAAGGGGACAGTGTATTATGAAGGTGTTAATTTACCTCATTTGATTATCTAAATATGATTATACAAATAGCTAAGAACAAGAACAAATTCAGTATACTAAACAGAAAAATTAAGGACCATGTGAATTCACTCTGTCTTTCACACATTGACTTCAGTGAAGCCAGGATCCTACCTTCATATTTTCAGGTACATGCATTAATCAAGAATACAAGGTTTTACTTAGGTAAAGAACCCTTAAAAGTGCTGCAGCTCTACCGATAAGGACAGTTTGTCTCGTTACATAACGGTGTACAGTCACTGATAGGAATGCAACATTTTAAATAAGTAACTCAATCTTACCAAAAATTCCCTTTAAGCTTGTAATCAGCTCTATGCAATTAGGATATCTTCACTAAATGAAAGAAGGAAGAACCAATAAGGAGTCTGGATGACAACACCCTTAAAAACATCACTGACTGCATCACCTGTCCGTCTGAGACAAAAGCACTGGCTTTATAAGAAAGGCACACAACAAAAACAGGCTAGTGTTTACATGCACGGGCACACAATGCCTGTGAACCAGTGAAAATCAGCTCACGAACTTACCTACTGTGCCATTACAGCCAGAAGAGAGGCAAAGAAACTCAGAAAAAAATCATTTATCCCGAAAGCCGTCTACAAAGAAGCTACATTTGACTGATTTGGAAGTATTCACTAGGCAAATTTTTTGAAGTAGAATAAAGCAATACATGGAGAGCAGGTACTTAGGCATGCCCTTTGTAGGCCTGAAAAATCGTAACTTTTTCTGAAGCCTCTTAATAAGAGTTTCCAAGTAATCTACAACAATACTTCTAATAAAGCTAAACAGGTAAGTTTACACTCAATGATCCAATGATCCATAATTTTTGTGTGTATGCAAAAGCACAAAACAAAAGCCCAAGCCATCACAACTATAAACACTTTTCCTCTCTTTTGCTAGGCAAATAATTCAGCTAATTATATGCTCACCATAATTTACCCGAGTATCATAGCACAAACAAGGGCAAATGCAAATTGTATATTATTATCTCTTACAGTATCATCGGTCAGATCCATCGGTCAGATCGGCCAGATCCCAGAGAAACTGCTGGGAAATGGAGGCAGTAGAGAGGCGAAAAGATAATCGGGCCAGTGACGACCCCCATTGTGATATCTGACTAGAAACACCTGGTTATACTGTATTAGGAAAAATGAAATCCAGTCTGGATACTGAGATAGACTTAGCTTAAAAAGGAAGAACAAAGGATGAAGTTGGTTTAAAAAGTCATGACAAAAATTAGATTTTGCTCTTTCATGAATGGACAGTGATTGGCATAAATCAAACCTTGGATTCTGTGAGGAATTATTTCAACATTTTTTTCCCCAAACTATTTTCAGGATTAGGATTCACTAGTTAACCTATGGTTCACGATTTAGGATGGGGCAGGTTCTTGTGAAAAAGCTGGAAAGTTGTTCCTCATCCTCCATATGGCCTATTATTAGAGGAGAACACAACTTCAATCAAGAAGGCAAAAATTTTCCTGGAGGTGAAAAGACGACGCCAAGGCAAGGAGCTACTACTAGTCTTCAGTGAATTAAGTTGTGCAGCTTCTTATAGAAATGGCTATGTACTTGCCAATAGATGCAGAAGGGGGGAGAAGTTTGAATTTTTAATTTCTTAATTTGATAATACTATCTTATTTTGCTTATTATGTCTATAATCACTTAATTATCTTTTTTTTTTTTTTTTTTTTGCAAGGTAGAAGGAAAAAAAAAAACCCTAAACCAGAAAGAAAGAAAATTTTAGTCAAAGATTACTTGCTTCATATGAAATCTTATAAGCACTTTTTGGTTAATCAAGCTTAATTTATTCTTTGAAGGACCTATCAGGAACAGAGTAATTATGAAACACTGAAAATGACTATCAAAACAAAATTTGGAAACTTTTTCTTACCCTAAAGAAGATTAAAAAAGAAATCTTGACTGTCCACAAAAAAAATATTCAATTAAAGAAAATTTTTTTAAACAAACTGAATCCCAATGCATTCCTGTCTCTGTTCATTAAAACTCTTCCACTCTGTAATACTTTCTCTATATTGCATATTTGATTTAAGACGACTACTGTGCAAGAAACAAAATATGCGGGGGCTACAGTAACTGCTCTCTCATTTGCCCTTGCTATGTGTCAGCCTTAACAAGTTCAGCCGCACGTTAAATAGCCAACTGGTTGCTGCCAAGCAGAGGTTCTGCCCCTCTTTCCCTCAAACTGGAAGGACTACTTTGGGATTCTATCATCAAACTAACCACCATTTTTTATTCAATTTGTAGGAACAGTGATCTTATGACTAATGACTTGCATCTAATGACTAGATCTTATGACTAATGACTAGATCTAATGACTTCTAGCTCTTTGTCAAATTTTCATGAAATTAGCCAATGTGTTGAAAAACCGGGAGGAGGCTGGGTAGTGATAAATGGCAGACACGGAGTTTGCAAAACTTGTTCCCTAGGAAGCCAGACTAAAAATTAAAAGAAATCTATGAGTGATCAATCAATTTATTTTAAATTTCTTTAACAACCATTTCATCAAAAGAAGAGTCAGCTCTGCGATCAAAGTGTGCTATCAAGCAATGTTCAATTTAAAGCAACTTCACATAAGCAGGAACTCACCCAGCTTGACATCCATGAAGCTTTCCACTCTTCCTCATTGTAGGGGAGAATATTACACATTTTCTTTAAAAGTGTATTGCACATCTTAGGCAGAGTGTTGCCAGCAGGTGGAGGGAGGTGATCCTGCCCCTCTCCTCAGCCCTGGGGAGGCCTCCCCTGGAGTACTGTGTCCAGTTCTGGGCTCCCCAGGACAAGAGGGACATGGCACTACTGGAGAGAGTCCAGCGGAGGGCTACCAAGATGATTAGAGGGCTGGAGCACCTCTCCTCTGAAGAAAGACTGCAAGAGCTGGGCCTGTTCAGCCTGGAGAAGGGAAGATGGAGAGGCGAACTCATCAACGTGTACAAGTATCTGAAGGGGGAGTGTCAAGAGGATGAGGCCAGCCTCTTCTCCGTGGTGCCCAGCGACAGGACAAGAGGCAACGGGCAGAAACTGAACCACAGGAAGTTCCATCTGAACCTGAGGAAAAACTTCTTCACTGTGAGGGTGACAGAGCACTGGAACAGGTTGCCCAGAGAGGTAGTGGAGTCTCCTTCGCTGGAGATATTCAAAACCCGTCTGGATGCGATCCTGGGCAATATGCTCTAGATGACCCTGCTCGAGCAGGGAGGTTGGACTAGATGATCTCCAGAGGTCCCATCCAACCTAAACGATTCTGTGATTCTGTGATCTTCTCTATGCATCTACGCCTTCTTCTAAGTGCACATCCCAATGAAGGAGGCTATAGATGGAAACAGGAAATTTGTTGCTTGCTGAAGAGAGTCTGTAGCTAAATTGTGCTTGGAGTTCCAAAACTCTTTCCACACGCCCTCTGAGGCCACATTTCCAAAGCATAACAAGCAGCAGACAGCTTCAAAACTTCTCCAAGCCTTATAGAGAGCTACTTCCAAATGAAGTCTCTTGCTGAGCCTTGGGTGAAGGCCTTTGCAAAGAGTTACTGGTCAGCAACGATTGACCACACACCAACCCGAGCCTTAAGTAAAGTAGCTGCACACACTCCTACACGACTCCACTGCTCATACACCTGTGCTTACCCTGCAGCCCGTTGAAGATGCTGGCAGGTGTACGAGCTTGTAAAGTTTAGCGGAGGTTTGAAGGAGAGGGGTCCTCCAGTGAAGTAAACGGGTTTGGGCTTTGCTGGAGCCAAGGACAGCAGGGAAGTTCAGTTGGTAGGATGAGGCGGCTGGAGAAGTCCCCAGGCTGGGGCAAGACTGGGACAGCTTCCCTGCCCCTGGTATGTAAAGCCCCTGCCCATAGCAGCAGCAAAGCAAATTGGGCTCAGGAACCAAGCCCAGCACAGGACTGCTGGGGGCTTTCCAAAATTCTTCCTAGTAATGGCAGCCACCATGTTATATCACTAGGTTTGCAAAATAAGATGTTTGTAACAAGAAAGGTGGCTATTAAACAACCCAAACACCACCTCCTCCCCCTCAACACAAAAAATGTGCAGTGCAGTTAACTGGTCAAATCACTTCAAGGTTTACAAACAGCTAAAACAGGCTAGGTGCTCTTCTAAAGCTACAGGAAAACAAAACCCAGCACATGAACTTGGAAGTAAGATTATGATAAAATATCTCCCACTTGCCAACAAACTCTGGCTATATATTTTCTTACACAAGCTTAACAAGAATTGCATTTTATCCCCCCATTGCATTTTATCCATTCATTTTCCCTCAATCTCTACAATATAAAATTCAACTAAAGTTGATGTAATCTAAGTCATTTCCAACTTAGATGCCTAAATTAAAGCAAAACACAGTAGTGAAAGTGTATAGTTTTAAAAAAAATACTCAGTAGGCATCTTCAGTTAGATATAATAAAAAGCAGATTCTCTTTCTGCGTGATGAAACCACGGCATCAGAAACACGCCAGAATTTAGATGGGCGGCACAGCAAGGCAATTTCTGCAAAGAGACCTGGAAGCCAGACCTAACTACTTCTAGATGACAGCTGCTTGGTTAACCAAACATACCTTTGTAGCGTAAGGCTGTTTTCCTAGACCTCTAAAGACACAGAAGATAGGACAAATGCCATACAATGTTCACAAAGAAAACTATTTCCAATGCAGACATTTTACTGTTCTTTTGAATCTAGGAAATACGCTACCTATTCTTGCCTGGCATTTATTAACGCAACAGAAGAGACTTAGGGGAACTGACAAATTGGGGAAGCAAGGGAACGTAGGAAAACTAGGAAAAAGAATGCAAATACGAGGGAGGAATCACATGAAACGTGGAGGAGCCGATGACATTGTTAACAGCAAATTAAATGGCGTTTTAATGAGCGTTTCCCCAATAGGGGATACGGCTGTAAAAAACTTAGTTGTAGGAAAGCAGTTACTAGATGTAGATTTGGTTAGACAGACTTTTCTGAATCTCTGAGACACAATCTGTATAAATGGAATTTCTAACAAAATACCATGATATAAATACACAATATTCCATAATTTGCCATGCTTGCCCTCACCCATAAACATCACTTTTTATCTGAACTTGTCCCATAGGGTAATATGCGATGTAGCTAAGAAAAATAAACAGCTGGGATCTATGAGTACACGTTCAAAATTGATTTGAAAATTGTCTGTGGATGATGCAGCTGAGGTGTTCAATTACTTCTTTACTATCGTTATTTTAAAAACACACCAGTTTCTTCTCAGAAGCTAAATGCCTCTGAGTTTGGGGATTCTGGAACACCAAAGTGCGCTTACTCAGCTACCCAACCCACAGCCTACAAGGGGAGTCACTGAATCAAAGCAACCTCTCTCCACAACTGGTGATAAAATCCCCATTCATTTACTTGGATGGGGGAAAAGAAGGGGGAAATCCCTACAGGAATTTTCTACTTTAAACCAAACATAAGTAGACCGCAGTCTACTGCGTGCTGAACACATAAATGGTGTCAACCCCCCCCCCCCCCCCAATTCAAAATACTAAAGAAATTCTCATCTAAACTGAGCCTTTGATTTAAGTCAAAGCCTAGAGTAATTTTAGATGGGAGAAGTCAAACAACACCCTGAGGGTGACTTTTTTTTGTCACTGCTCTAAGACGTCACACACATCAGAGGAGGCAGGTCCATGCTGGGAAATGAAAGACACCTGGTGGGGAAGGGAGAGGGAGAGAAAGCATCGGGAGGCACTTTTGCTCTTGACCCTATGAAGGCTTCAGGATACAGCTCTTACAGAGAGAAAGTTGGCTAAAGCAAAGCAAAGCATACGTTGTGACACGTTCTGATTACCTTAGATTGAGACAGAAAATCATAAGATGGTCTATTGTTAGCAACCAAAAGAGATTTATGTAGTGTTTTGAAGCCAAAGATGTAAAAGGTACTTACAGAATAGTGACCAAAAATAGTACGTTCATAGATTGTATTAAGCACTTGGCTCTGTCTATGCAGTCCTTCCATTAACTGGTCTGTTCAAAATTGAATTTACACTTTGAAGGATTAGATTTCCATGTTGCCATTTTAGCACAGTTAAAATTTCCAATATTAATGGTCATAAATTAAATCTAGTTCAGTTCCAAATCTAGTTATGCATTCAATTCCATTAACTTGCTGGCATAGAGAGTTTGGCCAGACAATTACGCACTCTGTACACTTCCAAGTAACTATATTATTTATAAAAAATGTTTTTTTTCTAGTAAATTCATGTCTCTGTTTCACAAAATCATTCAAGTTTCACACCTTGTCCCAATAATCTTCTCTGTTTAATTCTTTTGTTATTGGTTAGCAACCACAAAATATAAAGACGCAAGACAGATGGTGCAAACCTGAATGTGGTTTTTAGGTTTGTCTTTCAGTCACTCTCATTTCTGTTCTGCCTGTGTGGCTGAGTTAAGCTCCATGTCCTAGGTAAAGAAGGACGTTATATAACACAAAAGCGCTGAATGACGTGCAGCTGAATAAAAGCCAAACCATGTTTTATGTATGCTGCATTGTAAATTATGAATTCTTATGATTTATTCATGTATAAATCAACTCAGCATTCTTTAGAGGCCCAGTAAACATGCTACATCCAAACAAGAATTTAATCATTTTTCTTCTTTAAATGCAAAGCAAAACGCATAGGTTACACGAAGTATAGTAGGCATGGCAAAACAGTAATGGCCTCTTCTTATTTATCTAATTTTTAGAGCATCATATATCCAGTTAACCTTGGGAAAAAAAAACATCACAGGACTATTTCTTTTGTGATCTCAAACTACGTAATTAATCGACAAATCTATTTAAAAAAATCATGATTTAAAATTAACAAACCCAAAGCACTAGATAAGTCAAAATACATACTGTCAGCAAACTTTGCCTGATAGATTACCAGGTAACTGCTACTTCTTTGAAAGCAAACACACCAAATTTGAGCCTAGAACTCCCAGTCTCTCTTGGAACGCTCGCGACTTCCACAGGATAGTGGTCACATCCTCAGGGCTATTTTGTTCAGAATAATTAGATTTATTAAGATATCACACTGAAGTTTAAAGATTCACAACAGGAGGAAAATGTCATAGGATCTAGATAAGATTTAAATAGCGTCTCTTCCTAATTTTTGCAAGAAACATGGTATGTACCTTTCAGAATCAAATAGGTTTTATCCCATATTTAATAAAAGTCCACATATTCATCTCTGGGTTTAACACTATTGCTACACAGCTTGCATAGTATTTCAATTGCTGAAAAATTAAAGTATTTCCAGATTGTAACAGTAGACAACACAGAACGTGGCAAGAGAAACAGGTGGTATGAATGTGGTAGAGAAAAAGGTCGCATTGCTTCAGATAGGACTGAAGACTATACGCATACCTCTCCAAATGTACATTGTTTGTTGTCATTATAAATGAATAAATGAATCAACAAATAAAGCAGTGCTAGGGACAGGACAGATGTGAAACAGTAGAAAGAGAGACTGCAGCTGCTGCTGATTGAAAAAATATCACGCAGGTGTGTTTTAAATAAAATCCTAAAGGTGATCACAAGGTGATTCCTTGTGATTTTTTTTTTTTAAACCATAAAAGTCTTGACTCGAGGTGCTCAGGACCTGTGTTTGTAGAGAGACAGCCTCATGCTAACGCAGCCACTCGGCTGTGCTGTTGATATAACTGTCTGTGAAACGGCTCTTCAAAGGGATCTCTGAAAGGATCTGCTTTAAAAGCAAGATGTTTGCAGATGGAGTATCAAAAATTGCAACAATAAGTTTTACTATAATTGCTAGGCTTAAAACAAACCTAGCAAAGACAAACAAAAGGCTCCGCCCTCAGCCTTCCCTTTGCAGTCTCGTCACAGATAGGGCAGTTTTACGCCTTGAAGTCTTCTGGGCTCAGCTCTTTCAGAGTAACTTCACTTATGCAAGCGTGGGATATTGTCGAGGTCTGACGACTGCACAAAAAGGCTCTGTTAGGATTCCTCACCGGTTTCCAGTCTGGTAGTCGCAACTGATGGGGCTTTCACAATGTGTCACAGAGGGACTATAATGCCAAAAGGGAGGATATCTCCAAGACGGAGCGATTATGGCTGCTCCTTCTGTTTCAAAAACTTGTTCAGACTTTAGGAAAAGTAAAAATCAGTGCAAACTTCCATAAACCTGAAATTATGTTAAAAAGGGAACTCTACATTCAATATTTTGCCTGTAGCAAGTGGTATATACTTTTACTTCTGAACATGTAACATATGAATTGCATACTTCCAGTAGGTAGCAAAGAGACAGGTTAGTTATTAAGGAGAAAACCAGGAAGCAGAATAGACTATTCATCATTTAGCAAGATGCAATGAACACTGCAGTTACTGTTTCAGAGTCTTTTTTACTTTCAAATAAGAACTGCTAGTACATTATACTCTTCCTTCCTCCCAAATGCTACTTTGAAGTTCTACTATATTCTTCCTAGTGTATTAGCTCATCAGCATATTTAAGGCCCTCATCTTCAAAGCTTTCTTCAAGGCTTTCAGTTCAATTTCATGCCTTCTATTTCTTAAAACATTATGCGTAGTTTTATCCTTCCTTTGGGCAAGAGAGTAAGGCTGGATGACCTCTTCGACATAAGCTCCCACTCCCACAAAAAAAGTCTGAAAGGATTTTTATGATTCTTTCTTACCTTTTGGGTTAGAAACAACCATCACGGAATTAAGTAATATTGGCTCCGCTTTTCAGCTAAAATGATTAAATCAGTTAGTAGCAGAAGTAGGTTTAGTTCTCTACGTATTAACCACAAATATGAGAGAGAGGGGGAGAGAGGAGTTACTGTGTGCACCCTGTCTCAGGGGTGTCCTTTAAGACAATTTTCCTGTATTCACACGGAAATTTCGTAACACGTACGATGATTCTGCGCCAGAAAGGATTACCAGCTCACAACATAGCTTATAAGAAATACTTTGGTACATAGATATACGTGGTGACTTACTGAAAGCTGTTTTGATCTAGTAGATCAATAAATATTTAAGCAAGTAAATATAATATATCACATTTTTGTCTCTCTATCATCTTGTTTAAGTAAACAAGTACTATAAGATACTCTTGCCCTTTAAATACTGACAATATTTAATAGCACTTGTTCTGATGTTTACTGAAGCTAACTTAAATCCTCAGCTGAGATCTACTCAGTAGAATGTATAAAAATTAGAACACAATTTACATGATTTTTAATTTCATGATATGCAAAGTACACTGTTGCACTTATATAACTCATAACAAGAGAAGGCAACGATATTTAACTGCACAAAGATTTCCGCAGCTTGCACTTCACCGCACAAGCCAGAACATGTGCTTTGACATTCAAATGTCGATCCCCTCTCAAAAACAGGAAGCAATTAATTCTATTTCTTCCCTTTCAATAATACACTTGCATCTACATAATACAGTTACATTACGGATTATTTTTATTTTTTAACAGAGCGTTACTAAGCGTACACGCCATCTTGGGCTCAATGTCTCCTCTTGATCCTCCACGCTTACCAGTCGCAGAGGTAGAAAAGATTCTGTAATTACCCTCCTAGGGAGGCATCAGAAACCTTCACAATTTCCCTTTCCATGCTAATAACTATGAACCTTCCATTTCACTACCGGCTTTTCAGACTGCTGTAGATCTTAATAGACTGTACCAGTCCTAGGAGAATCTACCTCCACAAAATTCCACAGATCACTTTAAGTAGTAAGGAGATTAACAGGCAGGAAAAAAGTCTTCTACCTTTTGTAGGGATATCCTAATTTTGATCCTCTAAGATCTGCTAAAATTCATCAATATACAGGACAACTTCATTAAGATGTGGTTTTAAAAGCAGATTTTCAATGTGTCTTGATAATCAGCTCATAATCGCACCTCATCTAGAATACACATTTTTCTCTTTCTCATTTTTTGATTGACACTAGATTTTCTCTGTTAGAGAAACCAACGTGTAATAGTTCTATCTCCTTATAAAATGTCCTAGATATACTTTTACTTTCCAAAGTTCCTGGAAGTAACAAACATTTTTTGAAGACATTTCTATAGTATAGTAAGTCATATGCTGAATTCCATTACTACCTTACCCTAACCATAAGATCTGATCAGAAAGAGGCAATTTAAAAAGGAAATTGACTTTGACAGTGGAGCCTTCCCAAAGCTGTACCCTTCACCTCCGAAGCTGATGAGAAAAGAGAAAAGATGACAACAGACAAAGAAAAGTAAACACTTAGGTCTCAGGATAACATCATTGAACCTTCAAAGTATGTTTGTTTTTTCCTTTTAACATTTGCCTGCCCAAGAAGTGCTTTCTGCAAGGTTACTAAAAATGAATTAGGATCTTCTTGCCCTCCTTCAGGGAAACCTTTGTAAAAAAAATTACTCCGTCCTTACTTTGCTAGAAGACTAGAGTAAGTGTACATTAAAAGCACCTTCTTACAATTAGCCCACAAAGTGAATATGAAATCTTATGGCATTTAAATATTTTCTAATTAAGAGATGCAGGGAAGCTACATGCAACAGCCGAACAAAACCATCTGAAAGGGGCTACACTATTAAATTTTTAGACAAAACCCACAAATGTCAAAACAATAGCATTCCAA
Source organism: Struthio camelus (assembly GCF_040807025.1). NCBI lineage: Eukaryota > Metazoa > Chordata > Aves > Struthioniformes > Struthionidae > Struthio > Struthio camelus. Next base: position 33,190,006 of record NC_090946.1, read on the forward strand.
CCAGAAAGCTTACTGGTAATTAGTATTCCATTTGGGATGTTTAGCTAGCTTTTATAAGCCTACAGCGCATTTTGTGATAGGATTTTCAAAATTAAAAATGGTGAAGAGAACATTTACGAATTATTTCAGTTGTAGTATCTTAAGTGTGCTGTTGTTGATTTAGCAGTGTACTGGATTGCTGCCAAGACTACAAACTATATTCAATTAGTTCATGAACATATGTCTTCACGTGTTTAGAGGAACCAGGGTGCAATTAAATCCACTCAGATGATTTAGCAGATGGAATCAAACTAATGTATTCCTGTGTCTCATGTTCATATATTTGTGTTTTATTTTATTTTTGCTTGCAAAAAAATTAATGCAGCCATAAATCTAAAAACAGATATAAAAAATTATGAGTTTATTCTGTTGAGATGCAAAGATGAATATTAAGTTTTCTTGAACTCGAGGAACAAATTTGTATGATCTGGGTTTCCTAAATTATAATATACGCAGCGCAGAACATTGTAGCTACGATAGCAACAACCTAACTGTACCAAGACAGTATTTATATATGCTTTCTAGAGGTGCAAGCATGACTAAGATACGCACCTTTTAAAATTTAGCATCATTCTAGAAGAACGTAGCCAACTTGAAGTGTTTGTGGCAACCCTAAGAATACACTACAATTCAGTTCACCTGTGACAGGATAAATGATTAAAAATAATAAACCTATAAAACAACTGTATATTAAGAAAGAAAAGGTGCAAAGAACAACCCCAACATGCTACTCTACTTCTAGAGTGTGCCAGAAGAACAAAATGTAAAAAAAGTAGAGCCCCCCCCAACAGTTTACTCAGCTTTCCAAAGCCTTTTTGACAAGTTGCTCACAAAAGACTATGAACACCTGAGGTAAAGTCATGAACCTGGTCAAGAAACAGCTAAAGGAGGAGGACTGAGTCACGCCTTTTAGTACCTTGGAAGAGACGGAAGTGCAATGTCCCACAGCTTCGCAGTGGAAGTGCACACAGGGGCTGGGTAGCAGAGAGGCAAGCACTCAGAGCGGACAACAGCTCTTAGTCAGAGACAGAGCTTACGGAGATTTCTAAATGAACCTAGCAAGAGAAAGCAAACGGGTAGTCTAATACCAGAGAAAATTTAATCTATGGTAACAGAGGATATCCAGCACTGACCATAAGAGACATTTCAGAAGTACCTGCGTGATACAGCACACTTTCCAGTAAACGACAACTGAACTTGGTCCTAAATGAGAAGGAAATGCACTTCAAAGTCCTCATGCCTATTGCCTGGTAAGTGGATAGTAACCAAAGTTAAATATGTCTATTACTGAGTTCTAGACTGTGCGGAGGCCTCAGCTGTCCATCCTCACCAGGACGGACACAAAATAAGGAACTCGGGCTGAGAAAAAGTTGGCATTAGGCAGGGCAGAAAGCTGTTATTTCGTGAAATTAATGCTTCCCAGTTTCTACTAAACATACTTCACATAGTGCTTCTGAGAAATGCAGTGACCTTTCTGTGCTACACAACTCCTGCAGCTGCAGTTATCCTTCAACACATCAGTATCTCCGGCTCTCATGCCTCCTCATTGCCTCCAATTTACAGTGCACGTTCTTGGTACTGGTGCACAACTTTGATATTTGCTATATCCAACAACTCATTTGACAGCTTCTTTGAATTTGTCCTGTGGGATGAGTTTTCCCCTGCCTCAGCAAGTACTCCCAGTTTTACATTAGCCAAAATTTAATAAGCAAACATCTGCAAGTATCTTCAAATAACTGTATAAAATCACTAATAATTGCTCTTCATCCTGAAAATTGCATAAAATAAAAAGGGATAAAATTTACTTGCTACATCTTTTTCATGCCACTCGCACAAGTCTTTTCCTTTCCTGTATTCTCATGCACCTGGCCTGACTTCACTATCTCTGTACTGCACAGAGTTTGCAAGCCTCATCCAACCTTCTCCACTAACTTCCCAACTGTGCTACATGCACTTGATGCTGGACTAATATTCCTTCAATTATCTAGGTAATACTCATCCTCCAAGAAAAGCTGCCATCTACAAATATCTCCCGTTAGTCAAATATCCCCAGACTCTTCTGATAACATCATTCCCTTCAGACTTTTTTCAAAACCATATCACGATTCTGAATTATTTCTCTAAACCTCAACTAAAGTTCACCGTAGCTGCCATGACTTTGAGCACTTTTTGCAGCCTGACATACCCGTTTCTGCAAGAATCTTCCGGCATTAATAACAATAAATTGTCACTTTTCCTTTTCTCAAACACAAGTTTATGTTGCTTCACTTTACTATCAAAATTTTCTCTAGGTTTTCTCTTAACAGATCTAGCTCCTCTTTCTATGATGAGGATCTCTTAGACGTGGTATATTTTAGATAGCTATAACGTTCTGTGACGATACTCTCACATTTCATCTCTCCTAAGCATTCCTAACTTTCTGTGACTCTGACTCTGGACTCATTTCATGATTTCTTTTTTCTGATCTCAGTGGATTGGTCCTTCTTTTCCTCCACGCAGTAGGTGCTTCTGGCTTTTCCCTCTCATTTTCTAAAAGAGCAGAACTATTCCATAGCTCGCTCTCTACTCACTTCTTTTGCCTTCTTCTCATTGGTCATACCTTTTTTCACTGATGGGCTTCTTTATGCAGATGTATACATTTGGAGACTTTAATATAGCTGCTAGCATCTTCTTGTATTGCAGATACACACAAATTCTCAGTTATACGCCATTGCCTTGTTTATCCTTATTGCATTCTCAAAATCTCACCTGACGTGCATCATAATCTTCAGTTACATTTCTGGTCCACGGATCTTCTCATCCAGAAACTACATCATCACTATTGCTTGCATAATTTCAGCACTTCCTACGTTACTTTTCACATTTGCCTTCTAAGGGAAATGGATTAAAAAAAACCCAACCTTACCAGTCCCTCCACAAATTCTCCTGTAAACTCCCTTATTTGCTACCCTATTCACTGGCTATTACTTACTAGCTTAGCCTTTTAAAATCCGCTGCTTCAGTCAGCTCTGTTTCGTAGGTGCAAGAGCCAGACCTCAATTTTCATGGTCAAAAGTGGGTGAGGCCTTACTTACGAACATCCCCCCCCAAGACAAAAGAAACTACCAAATGCCATCACATAATGTCACCTCTTGGGAAAAACTACTCTCTACGCACCAAACACATGCAGCAGCAGCTCTCATATTCTTACAGAGAGGCGTTTCTCTATGCCATACGGTCTTCACAAGTGTTTTGTTCCTGACCAGGAGGAAGGAGAAAATGGAGGAACCCTTTCTTTGCGCATGTCACGGTCTGTCAAAATAGTTGCTCTAGCTGCCAGCACTCGCCACCTCCACGACTGGCATATTCAGCTGGCGTCAGCAACACTCAAAGCCATCAGCCACTTGAGAAAAATAATTCAAGCATGAATGAACATGAAGGTTTACAAAAACGAGACAAATTATTGTATTTTGCCATCGCACTGAGGCCCAGGCAGGCAATCCACAGGTTGGTCCTGTCTCAACCTAGGACTGTTCCTTATTCTCCTACCTATTCCTTCTCCATTCTTCAAACTGTCTTAGCCTCCTTTTTCTGCCAGTCTTCGTCTTCCCACTCTATCCTCAGACCCATTTGCCTTATCCACTCAGTCCTGTTCCTTTTTCTTGGTTATTTAGCCAGTTCACTGCTCCTACCTCCCACAATCCAACCCATTTTTAACTCTTTGCTTACTCTTACTTCTTTCTTTCTTTCCTCAGTTCCTCCTTTCTCCCTCCCATAACATCTTCCCTCCGTACACAGACGGAACTCCAAGGTTTTGTCCCCACTTCTGTCTAGGTCCCGGTCTCTCTTCCGCGGCAGTTTCCAAACTCACTGCTCAGTCAACTCCTCCTTCCTTCTCTCTCTCCGTCTTCTAACCAGCCGCAGCCAAGACTCAGTGTCAACAAGCCAAACCTGCACTTGCACGGCCCCACGGTGCCCAGCAACTCTCCCTTCGCCTGCAGATTTCTGCCTCTACCTTCTTCCAAAGCTGCCTTTGTCCTCTCTGCTTTCAGATCCAAAGGCCTCCTTCTCTGTTTTGCTTAGACACTGGTAGAAAGAAATCATAGGGAATACGGGGGGAGAAAAAGAAAAGAAAAACATGCTTCTTTCTGCAGTCCAACCCAATCCTCAATCCTGGAGAAGCTACTGTGGCTTTGCTACCGTACCCCTTTGTCAGAGCACATGTTTCTTCCAAGAAAGTAGGACATGCGCAGCCTTACCAGCACTAGGGGAAAAAAAATAAATCTGAGATCTCCATCAGATTTTGAAAGGTCAACTGAGGAAAAAAGGTGCAATTAAATAACTGAGAAACGCAACCAAATAATTCGGGTAGATTTTCAAGAGAAAACTTGTTACTCAAAAGCATAAGAATGTAATAAGTTCACCAGAATTTTTTTTTTAAATAATCATTCAAAAAAAAAAAAATCAAGCAACTAACTAAAACAGAAAATATCAACTCAATTACAGTTTCAGCAAAAATGTAATAACTTTAATAAGGTTTCTGATAGTGGGAAGTGTCTGAAAATCTTCATCATAAGCAGTATAGCCAATCTGATATGTCTTTTAATATGACATAAATAAACGTCAGCAGTGATTATACAACACCCCAGAGCTGTGTTAGTGCACGAGAACTTCAGTGTCAAACTTATTAGGAAATGAGTAGTAAGGAAAGTGAGTTGACTCTCTTCTGCATCCAAAGCACAAAAACGAATAAATTACCTAAGAGAGTTAGCCAAATTCCTATTTAAACTGGATAACATAATTACCTGAAGAATATAATTGCATCATTTAATTTACTTTAAACGTGTATTTGTAAAGCCGTTAAGTAAGTACATTCTAACCTGTCATTTTAAAGTATTTGTCTTCATAAAAAGGCTTCTAAGTTTGGGGGGTATGCATAGTTCTGAAATGGAAGTAGGTTCAATATTTGGTGTTTTCATGTTATCCCCAATTTATTTAGCATGTGTTACTCTCATGATTTAATTTGGACAAGGAAACTGCATGGCTGCTCAAGCAGTAAATTTAAAAGTGTAAATGGATTCTTGGCTGCTGATGGCCCAGTTTCTGCTTCTGTTTCCATAGAAACCAATGTAGGAGTGGCAAGAAGACATAACTTAAAATATGAACTTGAGGGTTTACTTCCCCCTTCCTCCTCCCTCTCATTCTAACCTCCATCTTCAAGTAATCGGGATGTAGTTTAGACTTTCCCCTGCTCCTTCTCACCCCTTGATTTTACTCACGTAAGCGTATAAAGCAAAAATTACAGTAATTTCCTCTCCTACACTAGGAGATCTTGGCTGTGAAAGGCGAGTACCTAAAACACGAGGTAGAATTCCATGCTCTCGCACACACGCGCTTGGTACCATGTCCAAAGCCGCTTTTGCCCAGTGGGATTTTTACCTCGCTTCTCTTACTAGGGAGTGCAGGCAAGTATATAGGGTGGAAAAATCATCTTTAAAATGAGATGTCCGTCACCCAGATATGTGTAGGAGGAAACGCTGTGAAGCCTCTGCGCAGGTATTTAAAATAGCTAAATTAGCCAGTTAGGCTAATTATAATTCCGTCATTTATTAAACATCACTCACAATATCTTCAGCCTTAAGATTCATTTCATACTTACCCACGATGACACCCAAGCATGGTGTATTTCCTATAATACGTCCTGTAATTAAAAAAATCACTTCATGGACGTAAAAACTGAGTGAGTTTGTTCATTAGAAATGGTTCAGCCCTCAGATGTCACTAAGCAATTCTTCAGAAGTACTGACCGGGATAAACGAGACCTTAACTAAGATTTCCTATTAAGTAATAAACAAACACACACACACACCCTGAGAGGAACATTAAAGTTCTGGTCATTTGCAGTCACTAAAGAATCAGAAAAAACATTCTTTGGAAACTTACAGGCTCTTAAAATTTCTTCTTTTAGGTAAAAAGATGTATACTTGAGAAGGTAGAAAACTTATCTCTAAATGACTTGTGTGAAAGATGAGATCAAACGAGCTGAAGAGAGATGCTAAATCTAAGACACTGCTGCTCAGTGCATGCTACCCTGGGGACTGTGGAGCCATATACCGTGTTACAACAAAAACCAGAGCTGTGAAGGCTGGTTGAACCATACCTGAACACAGACTTCACCAACGCCTTCTCTTAAATCCGTCAATGACGGCAATCTCACAAACGCTTTGGGCAATTTATTCCAATCATTGTTAATGTCGTATTCTTTTTTAAACACATGACCAGCACTTTTCTTTCTATGATTTAAGCCCATTCTCTCTTATTCTAACATCAGCAAACATGCAGAACAACGCAAGGATCTTTTACACAGATGAAATCCTGTTTCTCTTTATTCTCTCTTCTAAGCAAAACTCAACTATTTCAGATTTTTCTGGGCGCTCTGATCATTCTTCCTGGCCCCTCTGGACTTTCTTTACACAATCCACATCTTTCCTGAAATCCCATGTCCCTAACCAGACCTACTTCTCCAATTCAGGATTATTGCCCTAAACAGAAAAGAGGGTTTGCTCTATCTGCCTGCACATTAAAAAGAAAAAAAAGAAGGAAAAGTTCTTAGTTGTATTTCCTAATAATATTCAGGCTTTTCTTGAAATAACATGCTATTGTTTATTCATAGAATCATAATATTATAAAATAGCCAAACTCTTTTGTTAAGACTAGAATTTCTAATAATATTTTGCCTGAAAATTCCAAGACATCTAGATCATGTGCATATGTTTTAAGGTAGAGAGGTATTTATAGAGAGGATTGCCTGTGGATATTTATTTTTATTTATACAGTGCCTCTGGTACTTTGCAATTAAAATAAATGAGACGTTAAAACCTATGGGGGTATGAGGGAATAATTAGGCATCAGAATATAAGTAAAGCAACTAGAGCAGCAAGTATCCTACAGAACAAAAAATATTTCCAGACAATCAAGCCTTTTCTATATTTGCATAACATGAATTGGACAAATAGTTTCTGGGAAAAAAATCTTTGAGATGCTACTGCATATAACAAAGCTTAAGCTAGCAAAGATTGACCATTCGAAATAGAAATCACCTTTTAAAATATCTGATACCCTCTAGGTGCTACTTATTTTTTCTGTTGTTGTTCAGTGCTAAGATAGCAGCTGTAACAAATGTTGTTTCTTGCAGTGTTAGTCCTAAGCAAAATAAAAATGTAAAAAAAAAATCTTTCAAATGACTACATGCTACTCGTAGTCAAGATCTGGCTGTACCTATCTACAAAGGCAGTAATTTTTATGGTGCTATCCTTACGACTCAAGAGCCTGAAAAGAATTATAGGTGGGTATGGAAAGACGATAACATTTTCTTTGAATATTGTGCGTGATGCAGGGAGAAATGCCCTCTGAATGTAAAGCCAGTCTCAGTCTGGGATCTACAGCAGAATTATTTTGAACTTCACCAATCAACAATGTGCACATGCAGCCGAGGGGGAGAACATAAAATAGATTTGAATAAAATACTGTAACAGGGTACAATATATCTGGCTTACACGTTTAGTAAAGTGAATTCTACTAGATTATAAATCAGCTATTACGTGAAATTATGTTCAATACATAAACATCGATAATTGAAAGGAAAGCTGTAAAACATCTGATGAAAAAGTAATATAAAATCTCCAAAATATGCGAAGAAAGTGTTTGTGTTTAACGTCGTACTAAACATTTAACAAAAAACACTAAGAGCTTAGATTTGTTTTTTGCTGTGTTATACACAACTATGCCATCAGCTTCCCCCTGCCCCAAACTCAGTTTTTGATACTAAAAATACAGCAGGGGATACGATAAAATGACAATTATAATTTTGGTGCTATTATACAAAGGTTATGACTCATTCATTAAAATATCTAAATTAGCAAGCCTACTGCTAGCTAAAATGGAAGACATTAATATAGCCCAAGACTTAACACCTTGCATTATACATTACTAACAAATCTTTGTGCAGAATGACGCATAAATGTTTCATACTAAGCAAATAAGCTTTGTAAAAGGTAGCATGATCTGAAACAGACTGTAGTAAGTCAGATCACATCCGATGTGTATTTAAGATAGCTTAGATTATGTACTGTAAGCAGAAAAGAGCGAGCATACCCGCTGAGCTAAATTCAATAAAAATTGTGCTTTTGGCTATCGAATGGGATTGGCAATTTAGCTTTTATATGGAAATTCCTTTTTTCCTTTCATCTTAAATTTTGAAGTAATCAACCTCTACTGTCACTTTCCCTTTTGAAAAATATTATCAAGAAGTACCTGATGACCAATAAGTCATCGGAGAACTTTACATGTTCTTAGAGATTAATAGCTCAGATATATGCCCTTCATTTTTTTTTTTTTTTTTTTTATCTTAAACAGGTCTCTGAGCACTGTCTATCTAACTGGTGGCAAAACTATTGTCTGGAAGTGGGCTGGAAGTTCAAAAAGTCAACTAACATGAAGCAAAAGCCTTTAAGAAAGTCCTTGTCCTCAGAAAGGAAGAAATTGTGTAGTGCTAGAGGACTAGACTCATTCTCTCTCAAAACTGATGAAATAAAGTGAAATAAAATGGATAAATAAGTCTGCCAACAGCCATTTTCAGCACAGCACGGTTAACGATTCCTGGCTGTCCCTACTCTGAGCTCAGTACAAGCTCAGTAAATGATTTAGCGCAGGAATAACAGAATACATATACAGTGGGTGAGATAGGTCCAGGACGTTCTAATTCCAGGTGTGATACAGCCTTCTCGTTTACTCTTAAGCACGTTACTGAATATCTAGTCTCAATGTTGTGGCCGAGTTATCTACTTTTTTTTTTTTTTTTTTAAATAAGCATAGTTATGAAAACGCCTGTGAATTTTTATTTTGACACACTGTTCTGAATCGCATTTCACGTCAGAGCGTTAAGCAAATAGCTGAGGTAGCACAAACCTGGTCGCTGATCTCTCCTGCAAAGGTTGAGAAACTTGCAAGAGTGTGTTTTAAGCTCCCCCTTCCCTCCCACAAAGGTAACACTCCTCCAGGTGGTTACTAATGAGCAGGCAAGGGATCTCCCCTCCTTCAGGCCTAATTTAATGCACACGTACACCAAATCAAAGCAACAGTCTTCAAATAACGCATAGCAAAAATCAGCTAAGTACCAAACTGTGAAGCTTGAATAACACAGGGGCAGGGTCTGAAATGATCCTTTTATCCATTTATTTATATCCCCGTGATGGTATAACAATATAGACTGCTCCATGTGATGTCTTTAGACTTCACGTTTAGCTCTTGCATTTTTAAACTTTCCCTTCCCTCCCCGTTTTCAAACAAAAGGGTTAAAAATTCAGAGAAGCCTTTCCTGTGTGCATGTTCACTCTCTACTGCTCACGTGGAAGAAGAAGAAACATAAGCCTCTGTTAAAACCTAACGGAACAGCAGCACAAAGGAGATAAATTGACAACTTACTGCTCAGCGGTACTTTCACTAGGACTTCTTTCATTATTCTCAAAATTTTACTTTAATCTTGCACATACTTATTTCATAGCGTCTATGGCACCAGAGCTGTGTCAGCAGAGTCCTCTTAGCAAAGAGACGGCAAATGCTGACAAGAGGAGCTTTCCTGCCGGCATCAGAGCACCATCTCCTTGCGCAAACAGCACAGCTGGGCTACGTGAACAAAAGCTCTTTCATGTCAGCGAAGATGCAGCCATGCCACGATTTTTACCAATGGCCTTTTATCTATGTTAACCAAGGGGCACAATTTTTCACATCAAGCTGACGCAACCACCAAGAAAACGCTGTGGCACAGACCTGGTCCTAGAGATGGGAAAATTCCTGAAGTTATTTGGTGGTAAAAGTATTTCACACCAAAACGAGGAAAACCTCCCATGCATCAGGAATTTTCCATTCATATTTCATTTTCAGTCAAGTACTGGCGCTAGCATTTCTATGTACTTCATACGCCTCACTAAATAGCAAGACTTTAACGTCAATTTGATGAAACAAGCAAGGGCTTTACACACGTCTTTGATACGTGGAAGCAGAATCTGGTATTCTACCATGATCAAGCCAAACCTCAACCACACACGAACACGGTTTTCCAAAAAATAAGGTTTTATCTTTTTTTTTTTTTTTGAAACTACTACACTACTCACTGTATGAAAGCCAAAAATACAACCACATACAGACTGCTCCTCTGATATCTAGAAGTGATCGAATCCATTAACAGAAGTGTGTTCCATCCATTTTCTCCTACCTCTCCATTTCCCATAAATTGACGAATCTAGCACAAGGTAACTGCAATAAGTTTAAAATACTTCCTCATGAAAAGCTCATGAAAAAAATGTAGAGGGATATTAAATGCCATCCGCAGGATGTAAGTAAAAGACTGTGAAGTATTTTCCTATGAAGAACTATTCTGGAAATATCCATTTAAAAAGTTTTTGCAGCTTTCTTATACTGCATTGGCTCCTAACTGAAATCAGGATGCTCGTGTATTTGGACTCACGGATTTGATTCCACAGGAAAACATTTCTGTCCCTATGAAATTATTTAAACCAATCTGTTTGGTATTAAGAGCAAAAGAACTCTTTTAACTTCAAAATCAAGGACAGAACAGTACAGAAAAGTCAAAGGAAATCAGACAGCTAAACAGGACTCTGGACATCCACATTATAAATGAGTATTTTATTGTATAATTTAATTTTTGGAAATTCCAAGTACATGGCACTTGTAAGGGAATCTTTCAACTCTATTCCCTAGTTTTTAGTCCAGAATTTTATGCCAGTTTTCCAATTTAGTATAGCTTTAAGTTCCTTAAAGTTGAGAGAAGCAGAGGAAGGAGAATAAAGCTCCCCAGAGAAAAATCTAAAGCTATTTGCCTCTACATTAAAATACTAAAGGGAGCTGACAAGCAGCAGTCTTGCTCTAACCGCCTGAGCCAGCAGATGGTTGTCATTGTCCCAGCCGCAGCCACCAGGCAAGGGGAGGAGAACACTAGCTGGGTGCAAGTGCACAAGCTGAGTGTGGTGAAAAATATTTGTGCATGGGTCTAAGGGCCACTGAGGCATCTAAGTGATTCAAGAAGATAAGACCTACTTTCAAAAGTGTTTCGATATTTAGGAACCTAAATATTGCTCAAGGTAATTAGTAGCACAGGTTGCCATAACTCTCGCTATGCTTTGAACATAAGGCCTTTGTTTCACTAGGTAAAAACACCTTATACCTCATCTGGTAATCTTCCATGAAGTAGCCTCAGACTTCAAATACAGTGATAATGAGAATTTCTGTAGCCAACTTGTAACTCCACAAGGAGTTGGAGGAGGTAGGGAAAAATGCTAGGAAAGGGGTGGTCACCTTCCAGCCAGAAGCTGGCAAAGGTTGTAGCCTCCAAAACATCCAGATCTCTCAAGGTACAAAACTTTTTCAGAAATGTTGCAAATCTTTTTTAGATGTCACTTGTACCTTCTACTGGTTTTATGCCTGCCTGCTTTCTACCAATAAGACTACAACAAAACCCACAAGGTTCCCTTCAGCCCAGTAGCTCTTCTCCAAGGAGAGAGAAGCTTCACTTTCTTCCACAGTCTGATAAAAGAAACTCATTGCAGAGGCCTCAAGTTCTTCCATCCTCCCCTTTTCACAGAATCAGACATTCAGCTCCAGGACCCAGACACGTATAGTTTTCTCCACCTACTTAGAAAAAACGTTAGAAAAGGAAAGCTCACTGGAGACAGACCAAAACTGCCTCACAGAGTATTTAAACCAACTAAACAAAAAAATTCCCCCAAAAATTCAAGTCTGCCTCTAGCTACTGAAAGCAAGAGGTGCTGAACTCAGATTCTTTAACAGAAACTACAGAAAAACATGCACGAAGACTAAAAGAACAAAACATCAAACAGAGACCAATCTTCTAATAGTTCCTGTTGTGGGCATGTAAGGTGAGGCACAAAATCAAAAGCTGCCAAGTGGGTGGCGTGTTTATAACAAAGATTATATTGAATTACCTTTTGTATATATTAGACTGGAAAATATTCTGTGTGTGTGTGTGTGTGTGTAGGTATTATACTATAAAAGTAATCTTTCTCGATCAGTTTGTCACTGATCTTTGTTAAATTTCTGTTTCCTTAAATAGAAAAGCTGGTCTTCCCACCTATTTAGAGAGACTGTTCTAAACTAAGAGTAAAATAAAATCTCCCCAAGTCAAAATCCTATGATAGTTTTTACAGTACATTCTAGACCAGCAACAGAATTTACTACAAGAAATACAAATCCAGATAGTCTGATGAGATACCTCCAAGTTGCAAAATAAAAGCAGATATTGAGATGATCTCCTAGCAATGCAGATGGGGTAAGAGTGGATGCTGTAAGAGTTAATTTTTCATGTTTTACAGAGAGGTTTTTGTATTTATCAGTCTAATTAAGACCTAATCCACATTCCATTTAGAAAACAAAATTTTTTCATAAAAAATGACAAAATAAACATTCTAATACCTCCATATCTGAAATACTCTTTGCCTGACCAGAACATAAACCCTTCTCTACAAATAATGCATCACAAATAAAAGCACTTTGTTTAGTCCAGTATCTACGCTGTTCCATCTCTTTTTCTGAATTCTAGGCTATTCGGTTATATATAACTATGGAAAGGTTTAGCTTTTGAAAAGTATTTGTGCTCCAGTAGCTCTCAGCAAGAAATATGACACTTCCCTTTCAATAAGCTTAACATAGATATAAGAGAAATGAAAGGCTGTCTCTTATACATGTCCACATTTATTATCTCTACCACATTCCAGACTTTTTTAAAAGGAAAACTACACTTTTCACAGAATCACAGAATGGTTGAGGTTGGAAGGGACCTCTGGAGATCATCCCCCCTGCTCAAGCAGGTTTCCTTTTGAAACTGGATTGTGAAGATTTTATTTCTCAGCCTGAGAACCCATTTTTCCAGTGTACCCATAAATATAGTACAAGATTATTTACATAAAAATATACAATTATATTCATGATTATATAGTGATTTTTACTGATGATACAGAAACTGAAGTCAGGTTAGATCATGAGTACAGTTATGGCAATATTCGTATCAGCAAGTGAAAACGTGAATGGTAAGGATAATTGTCTACTTGCAGTAGCGCAAAATGACAACACTTTCAGAAGCGGAGTGCCTAATTGTAATGCTCTGTTTTGGTGCTTGCTTGCTTTCCTTTATTTGCTGTTAACGTCAGCTTTCTGATGGGCATTTGTGTACTAAGTTAGTATTAATTTCTTCATTAAATTATTTAATAAATACTTGATTTGCTGTATAGGCATTTATTTAGATACTATTCAGCAAATACTAAAAGCAAGAGGAAAGGAATTAAAAATCTCTGCAGCTATAGCTGAAATTTGTGCAGTCCACCTCCACTCAGCATCTTCCTACGCCTCCAAACTGCTAATATCCTAAAGTGTCTTCCCTCTTTGGAGGGTTGCACATTCAAATCTCCAGCAACATTTAATAAGCAAATTCATAGGATTAGTTCTTTTCATCCCTAGATAGTTAATATCACCTATTTTGGTCAGGTATCTGTATCTCCGCACATTTAATACGTCTGAAACGCTAGTATAAATTCCTGATAAGAATTTCTTAAGAATCAAGCCAACTAGTTCTTCCAAAACACATGAAACACTTTAGTATATGTATAGTTAGTTTAAAAATGCAATCGAAGCCACACTTTTAAACATCATGATCTCTGTAAAGCACTATAATAAAAAAAATCAGGCATTTCAGTTTAGAATAGCCTCAATCATTGGCAAAACTAAAGAGCAGGAAAACGTAATAATCACCTTCTTAACTGTAAAACAGTAACATGAGCACAAACTGTCTTCAATATCAGAATGCTTAAAAGTCAGTTACAGCCTATAAACGCTAATAGAAATAAATGAGGAAGATATTAAGTAGACTCAGATAAGTTTTATTCCTTAAACATTATTAGCTTCTACCAGCTGCCTCAAAAACATGTACATTCTTCCTTGATAACGTGACATCCCGAAGGTAGGGATGCCGTCATGCCACAGTCAAAAACCAAAAATGCCTTCCTACAATGCTGCTAGGCTGAAAGAATATAAACCCTGCCACTTCCATCGTCTATAAAATCTGCTGCTTTGTCTGATATATACGTATGCATACGTGTGTGCGTACGCACGTGCATACACCCATCCACACTTCACATCATCATCTCTGGGCAACAGCTCATAGGAGACATGTATTTGAAAGCTTGGTATACTACTACGAGGGAGAAGAAAATTCAATGTTCTTCCCAAAGCAAGAATTACAATACTAGTCTAAAGTCACAAATGGAATTCAGAAGACTCTCCCTTCTCCTGCCAAACAAGCCAGCAAAAACAAATGAGCTCTGCCCGTTTTATAGCATATGGCATAAAAGATTCAGCATTATATGATTATTTTTTGGTACACAAAAATCTGAGAAATATACTATTTTTATGGAAATTAAAATTCTTTTGTCACAGGGGTTTTAAAGGTGACGTTTTGAAGGGCAGTTATTCCTTAAATACAGACACAATGTCAAAATTGGGGCCTAAAAAAATATGAAAAATCACAAGTTACTGTTTTTACATTTGTGATTTTCTAAGGGTGACACATTTCACCTCCACATTTATCAATTTCCCAGTAGATTAGCATAAGGTCAGTGACTATTCTCAGTAGAAGAACCCAATTCACCGTAAATGTGGGAAGTTATTCTTTACGTTACATATTGGTTTTGGATACAGAAAGTTACATTAAATGCCCAAGTTACATAACGTGTTTTTAGTCGAGGATAAGTCGTTTAAAAGAAGTCAAGATCTTTAAGATACTGACTCAAGGCATAGACAGCAGCTCACAGTAATGTTTAATGGAAGCAAGTTACAAATGAGATTTCCCCAACCACCTATTTAATTATATTCTCAATATTTGTATGCAGTCAGGGGTAGCCTTTGTATTCTTTCTTTCGAGTATAACAACTTCATTTTTGTGTGTGTTGTAGATTCATAATCACAAAGGTGTTACAGTCAGAGTTGATAGATTATGAGCAGAACAAGAACAATGCAGAAAAGAATAAAGTGCTAGTTTCGTACATTTTTGTAAGGAAAGGCAATTAAGGTCACATAAAATGCTGAAACCCTCTGTTTAGGTTTGAGCTAATGTCATATCTGATGAATTCAATATTCTGGAAAGCCTGTGCCATCTCACTGAAATTGACCTAAAAAGCTTAATTTAACAATAACAGATCTAACCAGCTGTCATGTTACATAAATTAGCAGAATAAGCAAAAGCATCTGCAAAAATAACAAAGTATCCCAATTTGTGGTTAGAAAAACTAAAGCATCAGGAAAACTGAAGGTTAGTCTATGCGTCTCTAGAGGCTATGGTCCACCTAGCCTGTTTGAGCTAAAAATGAGTTAGCAAGATTTGTAGGAATTGCCATACGGAGTCAAACCAAACGTCCATCTCACTCAGCCCTCTAATGTTTTGAACAGTATCCAGCAAGTAACTTGCATAATAACTTAGGTAAAAGAATCCAAGAAGCAGCGCAACTACGCAGTTCTTCCCTCCTATGCTCTCCTCCTAGGTCTCTCAGTCTGGAAAGGCTTGGTGATCCGTAAGTTGCGTCTAAACCAGAGCACTTAATATGCACGTAATGGACCTGTCTTTTAGGGATTAGCCTGGTCTGTTCCAAGTTGGTTTGTACTTCTGGCCTCTGCAGTTGACCTGTGGCCTTGTGCAATAGGCACAGGTGGATTTTTTTGTCCATTTTAAACTTGCAGAGCGTTAGCTTTGGCACAGAGCAAGGACCTGACCATACTGTTTCCAGATCCCAGAGCCACTACATCTTCACAGTGAACGTCCTGCCACCCGCTCACTTAAACCTGTGTTATAGCTAACAAGACTCCCAACTGTGCTACTTGGACGTGATGCTCCTAGTGATTTGCTTTGCAGCCTTGGACAAAGGAGAGTCCAGAAAAAAAGAAACAAAGTCTCTTGACTCCTAATCTTTTATTTAAGCCATTTGAGAAAACAGAGTGCTTAAAGTTCACCAAGAATCAAAGCCTTTGTAATACCAAAACCAGAAAGATAGTTGATGAGGCCTAGTTTGTGAACCTGAACTGAACCTGAAAAATTTACTTTCCTTAGTCATTATAAGAAAGATGCATGTGACTCCTAAGTGCAAGTAAGTGTCAGCAAGAGCATCTCTACCTATTCTTTAGGTGGTCTTAAGCCACATACAGACAGACTAAAAATTCTGCCAAGCCAGAACAAAAAGAACAGCAAAAAGGTCACTAAGCAATTTTACGCTGTTTCTCTCTTTTCTCCTCTTTTGGAAGGCAATGATACAGTATTGGTGTCCTGCCAAAGGCGCACGTGATTAAAAACATTGCACCTTTAGCAGTTCTGCTGCACAATGTGCTACACAGGCACAAAAGTCCATCTAGAATCCCAGCTTGCTCCTTTGCAAAAATTTCATCCGGGGAGGGGAGGGGGAGAGGTGAAAATACGTTACTCTTCTCTACTTTTCATTTTAAATTCTGTAAAAATGCAAAGGTCTGAAAACTACTGAGGACTGTAACACGTTATTCAACTGGTCTAATTTGGGGGAAAAAAAAGACAAAATAATGAGTTAAGAAACAATTCTGGCAATTAGTCAGCAACACTGTCTCTATTCTATGGAAGAATAACTCTAAGAAAGCATAGGCCTGGTGTTAAAATTTTCAGAAGTTTCCTGGGCCATAGCTCAGGTATAACAAACGTATCTATGTTTTAGGACTACAGAAGTACCAACCCCTACTGATGGCACCAACGCTGTCTGAAGTCATCTTTCCCCTAGTGCCATGGAACGCCTAAGGACCATCCTTCCGCTGAAGCGGCTAGTCAGAATTTAGGGCCTTGGAAGGATATTCGTGTTAAAATATCAGTTATACATGTCAGCTATGCTATTTGGAATAATTATTTGCTATGATCTTGCTTATTTACAAAAATAATGAGTTAAGCTGCATTTCCTGGGAACACAGTAGAAACAAACAGCAGGTAGTTTCCTTATTCAGAAGTCCCCAACTGTGCCACAGGCTGCAAAATGATATTTTAGTCTATAGAACCAGAAGAAAAATCCAAACAGAACCCAACAGTAGATTGTCTCAAGATATCCTGGCCCCACTGACCTCTTCCCCCTTCTTCTCACCTCCTTCCTTTCCTTCGGCAGTGTGCCTGCCATACGTTGCTCTGTCTTCAGAGTTGAGCTACGGGCCGAGTGGACCCCCTCCCCACACACACTTATCCAGCTTTATTACTCCATATATATTTTTTTTTCTTCTTAAAAAAAATGCGCGATCAGTTCCCTGCTGAGTTGTCGAATGGGACTACCTCAAACTTATAACAAACACAACCGCTATGCCCCCTTGCTACACCTGTGTTGTTATGCAGTCTATTACCATGATTGTCTGGAGACATCTTTATTGACGGAAGAGGCTGAATTGCTCATTCCACCAGGACTGAAAAAAGGAATTTGGCCCACCTCTAAACTTGCTTTAGGAGTTCTTTCCTTTAAAACATTGGCCTATACTGAAAGTAATTACTGTCTTTCAAGAATAATTCTGGAAAAAAATGATTTGATGTGGTGAGGGAATGGTGTTCCAAGTTTAATTACTTTGGCAACAGACTTGCATAGATAACCATCAATTCAGTAGATTTAATGACAAGAAAGAACTGTCTTGTTGAATGATGACAGGGAGAACTAGAGAGAGAATTTTCAAAAGAGTAAATCTTATGTAAATTATTACATTACAAGTATTATCAGTAAGCAAATACGGAAAACAGCCAGAGTATCTGGGTCATTACTACAGTTAGGGAAAATAACAAAAAAAAAGAAAAGCACAAGAATCATCCAAAACTAGTTCGATATGTGGAGGACAGCAAACTCTGGATGACCCACTGGGGTGGTGAGCAAAGTGAAAGAGCACAGGAACAGGACTAGTGGGGAAGAGCTACCAGGGAAAAGTTGCAGCCCCGTACGAGCTCACGGGGAAGAAGAGGGACCTCAGACCTCTACTGACACGTGGGGCTGTATAGTGGGAAGAATATGGCTGAGACACAACTACGCTATGTGTATCCCTTTTCTTCCCCCCCTTGCTTTAGCAGAACAGAGTAGTAGCTCCATGTACGGATGAGAAACAGTGGCCTGCCACATTTCAGCTTCTCTGCCCAACATCCCCAAACAGATTAGGCACTGCAATGTTAGGCCTGCCGAACATTTTTAGCTGTTTTTCCTCTCAGTAGTCCCAGAAAAAATTAACTGGGTACGCATTTGAGGAATACACACCCAGGTAAAATGAAAACCTCAGAAAGACATCCGCTTTCCAGCACACTGAACGAGGAGTTATCCTGGATAATGAGAAAGGCTCAAGAGGTGAGTGTGGCTAACACCTTGCACTTCTCCAGGCAGAGCTACTTTTCTCCACTTACAGGGGTTTAGGCTTGAGCAGTCTGAAAGTGGGTGCCCTAAATCTTCCCTCAGAAACAAGCAAGAGAGTATTCTTCAAGATAAACAAGATTTTCCCTTTAATCCAATACAGAATATCACTTCGGTCATGTTCTGAAGAGCCCCCTTTATGCTATACCTCCATCTCAGCAAATCTTAATGCAAAATGCATTAAAACAGAGCAGGAAGGGGAATACAGCCATTCTCCCACCCAAGTCACAGACGTACTGGATAAGGCTGTGGTCTGTTTTGGAAAGGAAAAATAATGGCACGATTCTGTACTCCAGGTCCTCACATAAAATCAAATTCCTGAGGCAACACAAGCACAATACTGTTTTGTTGAACCTGATGAGGGTTAGGATTGGGTTATGTCCCTGACTTCGCGACCTTCAAGGCCTGGCGATCATGTGCACTTCCAGAAGCGTATGACTGTTTGGAGGTGGAATCTGAGCCCTAGGAAACTCCAAACATTCACAGATTACGTGGCAACTGAATGGGGTCTGAAGCATGTAATTGCGGGCATTAGCAGCTAATGCAAGTATCAGGTAAGATACTTGCTTTAGATCTACCCTCTATGCCTAGGGCTGTGGTTTGATGGTCATTAACACTGATCTGTGCATTAGCAGCCATAAATTTGATCATGATTAATGAGGATATGCTACTGCGCTTCTGGCAGCTCACCCGGCATGTGTGATCTCACGTTTTTGTCAGCTTTATGCCTCTCTGAACTTTGCGCCAGCTGACGGAGGCTGCACAACACCTGATTCAGCATAAAACCTGCCAATCCAAGGTTAGTTCATCAAAAAACTGTTCTAAAAAAGGTGAGCCACAGAAGCAAGTTTGTGCTGGATCAATACTTCATGTCATCTAGCTGGGGCAGTGCCAAGTTGCTACTAGGAACTCGGAGAGTGGTGGGCTATCCCTTTCTGGGATTAAAAAAGAAAGGAAAAAGTTTATTCAAAATCTTAAATCTGAAGAAGAGTTTTGATGTGCCTCTTGAAAGGGTATATCTGCCCTTAAAAACAGAACTAATTCAGGAATTATTTGTTAACTCACAGATAAACTATACAAAATACCTTTTGCTATTTCAAAAAAAACAGTAAGTGTGAGAAGGTGGCAAGAAGTTGCACTGCGTCTTTAAACGGGGAAACTTAACACAACCAGACACTAAAAATTACAGGTGCATAAAACTGAACTCAGCAACACATCTATTTGGGAAAAAAAAATGATGCAGAATTTGAAATAATTACAGTCCATGACAGCTATTTGTATCAACCACAGATTAAAAATAATATCTAACACTATTCCCAGTTCCTACCTTTCACCTAAGAGCCAGAAGGAGATTCCTTGTGACTACTAACTGCTTCATCTGATCTTCCCCAAATCTCTCCCTGTTTAAAGGGTGTTTTCCGCAGGCATTTTGAAGCCTAGTAAAAAAAATTACTTGGTATTTATGAGGAAAAAAATCAGTCAGATCAGAATTTTGTTTAACTCAGCTATTCTCCTTCATCTCATTGATAACTTGCACATAACACGACAACCACACGGAGTTCTTTTGACTAAAATAGTCTATTATGATAGAAGTAAAATAATTATTAGCACTGCCAATCAACAGAATGAAATTAAACTTCAGGATATTTAAGACTATGGTCATTTGATCAGACTACTAGAACCAAAACACAGTCAAACCTCATCCCAGTAGTATTCATCTGAGTTTATTCCTAACTATTATGATGGGTATTAATTGTATAGGCACAAGAAGTACAAGACAGGATTTAGCATTATACTAAATATATATTATAAATAATGCATATCAGCCTGCAAAGAGCATCTCTCTCATCAGGCGCATCTAACACTTATTTTTACACAGCATTTGATACACAGTAATATCCAGCAACTACTTTGCACTTATGAGAAGTTCAAATTATGAAGTAAGTGTCTTAAAATATGGTGTCTTCAGCTTCACAACAGGCAACATGCCTGACACGTTCTTTCTGGGGGGGTTTTAGAGAAGATCTTGGGCAAGGTCTTGGGTGCCCTTAGACCAGTCTACAGTATTTTGGGGGAGGGCTAGTAGTGGACAAAAGACAACATTGTTACTATTACATTTACCTAATACTGAACTGAAACACAAAGAGAAAGGTACAGAGTTCAGAGATGTTACCAGTGTGGGAGGGAAATTTTCTTGAAACTAAGATACTGGATGGGGATACTTACAGGACACAAGTAACATGGGGCACACATAACACAATGAATAAATCCAAAGTTGTCCATTAAGTATGGACTTGAATTTAGAGCTCTCCTAAGCAAATAAAGGACCTCAGATTGATTTCTTTAGCCGCGTTAGACTATCGACATTTTTCAAGTGCTTGAGAGTAGTTTGTCTTTAACTTCAGACTACAATTACATTTGGGTCAAAGATACCACACTCAATACACTGTAATCCTCTTCAATGATCTTTGAGGGCTAGGGGCATCCAGTAACTTTATTTTTAACAGTTCCCACTTCCACTGCTGTTGACTGAGAAATTATAAATATCTAGATGTATTTTGAAAAAGCTTTCAAAAAATACATAAACAACATTAAACTTCTGTGAACTTTGCCTCTTCAGATACGCATATATAAAAATGTAGCTTCTATGAGGTAACTTTTGCTTTATATCTCACAAGAATAAAAGCTGTATACAAGGTAAAAATACAGGCTAAAATTCAGAAAGCCATTATTACAATGTATGCCTTTAGTACTGGCTGTATGTACGGCTCATCTAAAAAATGCTTATTAATCTATGAAATACTGCTGATGACTACATACAGGGATAGAGGTGTGATCCTTTCCTGCCAAATAACAACATTGTCACAAGAACAAAAAACAAACAAACCTCTGATCTCTGTAATAATGATATTGCCAACTTTTTCAGGCTAAATATGCAGTGAAGGATATCTTCTCCACCCCTCCCCCCCCCCCAATTTATTTTACATGGAAAACCATACAAGGAAAGCCTCACAGTAAGTCCTAGATATATTTCATTTTTTAATTTTTTGCTGAAAAACTTAAGCAGAGTAAGCATACACGTGTAAGTAAACTTCAGATGAGTTACCTACATCACTCACTCTTGTACAGTGAGGAGGCCTCACTGAACTAATGGACAACTTTGCTTTTCAAATATTTAATTTTCCATTGAAGCAGAACCTCTACCTAAAAGTTTACTATGTAAGATGGGAAAAGATGGAAATCAGACTAATCAAATCAAATGCCACAATACAAACATTTCCAGATTATTTCTGGTCACTATTACCTATGAAAATGAAAAGCAGAAAAACTATGCACAGATCACCACCAATAATTGTACTAAAAATTGAAAATAAAAGCTGTCATATAAAAACACTTGAAAATAGAACAGATCAAAGTAGCCCAAGAGGCATATACTACCCTCTCTTTCTAAGTTCGGGAACATTTGTAAGCATTCACATGTTTTGAGGCATATTCAGTATGTTGCCCTGACTCCCGAAATATGTAACACAATAAGAAATTATACAAAAACAGCTATTTCAATTTTATTATTGTCCATACTGATTACACTTACAGAGTAGAAAACTGTGGAATAATTTTTCTGATCTATTTCTGTAATGATTACGCTTCCACCCATTCAGCGCGCGTTTCAAAGTAAGGATGAAATGCCGCAGTGATTCACGCTTTGTTTTAATATAGTCCATTTTTTCCCCATAAGCAAATGTATTAGGTTACCAGCTATTTTATTTACTTCCAGTGATTGCTTGCCAGTCAATAATGGATTTTATAACTTACATTTGCCAGTTGGCCACAGAAGATAACAATAGTTTCTGGAATAGTCAAACTACTGGTCCAAGTAAAGAGAGAGGAGCGACACCTCCGAAAACTATTTTCCTCACTGGGGGCCAGAGCCCATCCAGGCTACGACTAGGGAATAAGGTAAGGCTAAGTTTCTTAACCCTTTTTCCATACAGTATACTCCCGAGGAGTGGCATGAAATTTAACACTGAAAGAGTTACCACCCGGTGGGCTTTTTTCAATGGAAGAAAACAAATACGCTGTTGAGCTGTTAAAACCACATTTCAAACAGATTTTTACAGTTACTTAGAACAAAAGTACTCATCATCCACAGAAGTCAACAGGTCTCTCGCTATTATCCTTAAAGATTTAGGATACTGCTTATAAAGTAAGTTTACTCATTTTTATTTTTTATCAGCACAATGAAGTGTTTCACAAAACCAGTCCTTTAAGTGCAGCCAATGAGAAATAATATCTTCACAGGTAACACAGTCTTAGTAATAACAGTTCTTCCCGCATTTTGCATTTTTAACTAATCGCAAGACAGATACTCTTCCACTAGAAGATGTCTAGTTATTATGGTCTTTATAAAACAAAATGGAAAAATTTAGATGATAAAAAGAAAATAGATTTGACATGAGAATTTATCTATTCTATGAAAAATTATATTGAAATAAACTTGGGTGTCTGATCCTCTCAGATAAGCCTACCTTTTAATAAACACTTTTTTTTTTTTTTGAAGAGTGACATTTATTTTGATAAAGTGATAAAAAAAAAAAAGTGATAAAAGAGGAGATATCAAGAATGGAACGGGAAAAAACAGACAAAGAGAGCAAAAATCCCAGCTCTGAAAAGCAAAGACATTTGTGTTAATACAGAGACGATCAGGTAACGGAAGAGCAAAAGAATCGAGACTTGAGCCCACCAGGTGCCACTCAAATAAGACGCCTGCATGTAAAAACTAACGTTTTCTACAACAGTCAACGCTGAGCACCTAAAACCGAGCATCAATCGAGAGAAAATAAGTACCACCTTCAGCTTAAGAGATAACTAAAGCTCTGTAAAACACACGCAGGGAAGAGGAAGGGCGAACCCAGGATCCCCAGGAAGGCGCGGGAGCCGGACCGCAGCCGCGCGGGGTGTTCCCCCCGTTCCCTAGGACAGGGCGCAGGACCCCGGCGGGCCGCCGCGCTGCGCCTTCCCTCCTCTTTCCCGGACCACGAGGTGGCACCTGGCACTCCTCTCCGCTCGCTCCCCGCCCTTTGCAGAGGCCTAGCCCAAAACCATCAGCCGTTTCCCCTTCTAGGGCGCTCATTTATTTGTTGACAGATTTAATAAAAGTCACGACGCCGGGGTGGAGCGGGAGGCGGAGAGGAAAGAAAGGAGCGGGGCAGGAGGAGCGCCAGATTGCCGGCGCGTTTCACGTTTCTCCGGCGGGGAGGCAGAAGGGCCGGCGAGCCACGTGCCGGGCCGCGCTGCTGCTGCCGCGCCGGCCCGAGCCTCAGGCGCCCCAGAAAGCTCGGCCGTTTCCTTAGCAACCTCGAGGCACGGTTTGGGGCACCTCGGGCCTCCAACTCGCTCGCTCGTAGGTGGCTCTCTCTTTCTTGCTGCCACCTTGATCTAATGGGAAGGAACTGTCTCTCTTCCCCGGAAAATGCAGAAAAATACTGTAGATGAAGAAGAGGGACAAGTAAACAAACGACAACAGCAGCAAAAAAACCCCACGGAGCAGCCTAACCTGTATTCACAGAAACAGAATATATATATCTTACCCTCTCAGGCTGGAGATCTAATCAGGGAATAGGTGGGATGGAGCTCTAATCTCTTGCTTGAGCAGAGAGCAATAGCAAGCTACCAAACCAGCCTTCAGAGGCTAATATAAGGTCACGACATCCTTCTGTCCTATTGGCAGAAGCGTGTTCCTTATGTTATCAAGTTTCGGAAAAAGTTTCCGACTCCGACAAACCTTTTCAAGGAAGGTTTCACCGCAACCGAAGCGAGGCTGCAAAAACATCTGACTTGTAACTGGCTCTATTTAGCTACTTCACGACAGTCGTAAAGGGGAAAAAGGAAACCGACGGTATCATCACAGATAGCTGTAATGCCATGTATGTTACCGATAAAAATGAACCACACGCACGCCCACAGAAGAGAACAGGAAAGGACAGAAATCCAGCAGTTTGCAGTGCGCATGTAACATGCGACCTCCCAGCTCCTTTACTTGCCCCAACCAGCCTGCCCTGCAGCACCCCCACCTAATCTCAAGCTCCTTACGCTGCTGAGGAGCGGCACGTTAGGCCAATCTTACATCTGTTCCCGCTTAGGAGGTAGAAATCCATTGTCTAAACCTCAAATTCCGATACCACTTAAGTAAAGATTAATTATGGGCTGAAAGAGACTAATCATAGAAGCTAGTACTCACAAAGGCCTGTCAGCACAGTGACGCGTTTCTGCAGCATAATATGCCATGCTCTCTCACCTAGAAGCTTTTACTTTCTTTTAAATAATTACAGCTGAAGAAGGCATTTAATTTGTGATAAAAAAACGTTTCAGCAGGTTTTTTGGTTTGAGATATTAAGATCAGTAAAACAGTACCTTTGCACTGGACAGCGTTAATGAACGTCAAAACAATACAAGAGAGCGTCTACAGAACGAGTATATAGTTACCAGCTATTAGCGTATGGTCATTAGCAGAACTCGTTTACTGTGGACTTTTTAGAACTTCACTGCAAGCGACAACAGGGAACAACATGTCTGCTTAAACGGGGAGAAACGTCGAGCCTTCCAGCACGCGTTCGCGGGCATCACCCACAAACCTGCTAATCTAGCCTAGGGGAAGCAGAAACCCTGGCAGGAAGCACAACGCGGACAGGTTTTCTCATCACTTCCGATGGTTTAGGACTAGCGCATACAAGCGGGAACATGCCGGTGCAACTGAACGGCGGGTGCTACTGCTGGAAGAGTTTTGGCCAAAGTCTTAACATCAGTACTGATAGCGAGATCATAACATTGAAACAAACTTGCATTTGCTCCCATTCTGGGAAGGGTTCTTTTATCTTTTCCCTTTTTCCATCTGTTCATCCCTTTAAGTAAAGGGTGAAGCTTTTAATCTTCTCAACAGCCCCCAGTGTTTTGTCACAAACCAGACTTTCTAAGAATTATAAACCCCTCCCAAATCAACAATCACATGATTTTAAAAGAGTATATGTTACACCATGAAAAGGAAAAATCATCTTATAACTACTAGCTTGTGTAGTAGTATTCATAGCTTATAACTTCCTACTAAAAAGAATTTAAAATACTACACTGGAACCAAATTCCCATTGAAGTGGACTGCTAGAGTCCTGCAGCTTATTTAACAGCTCGAGTGGGTCCTAAACGAAACATAACATAATAGCACAGTAAAAGATTTACGAGAATGACAAGGACAAAAAAAAAAAAAAAGTATATTACTAGTAATTAAAAAAAAAGATTTCTCATATATATTGCTAATTTTGCTTTTAGATAAACCAGATGGGGAGGAATGAAACTACACATACATAGATTTTCTCTCTTTAAATGTATATTGACTTTAGTAAATTAGGTTAAATCTACACAAATAGTTATCTCCAGCTGGGCCTGCAAATGCATTGCTTTAGTCTTGAGAGCTTATTCACTTAGATGCAAAACAATGCTTTAACTAGCTCTACAGGTACAGATGAGAGCACTGAACTGATTAATATGTTAGGGCAATTCCAGCAAAAAGACTGACTGATGTGGGCACCTGATGACCCAGTCAGATTTTTCACCTGCAGGAACAGCTGGAACTGAGCTTGCTAAAAACAGCAATTTTGAATGCAGTCAAAGACCGTCTATTTTTCAGCACAAGAAATAATCTGAAGACTCAGCGGCTAGCAATAAACGCTGTAACAGCTGTCTGGATCCCCCCACTCACGCCGGCGGTGCACACACAGGTTGTACCTCCCAGCTAGTTAACGCTGTCGCTAGGAGACAGTTGCCGAGTTACAACCCAACTAGCACTATAAAACAGCTCTACAAGCACAGAATATTTCTTAGACTCGATAAAGATAACATTTTTCACTCATCGACCAGTTGCAGCTTTATTTCCTCTCTTGCAGATCAAGCGATTTAGGTATTTAGGAGGAAATGATTTAGAAAGTTTTCTGTCCTAACTGGTACATTTTCTGATCCATACTTGGATCCACATCTTTTGAAATTGCACTGATTATTTATCGGTGTTGAATTTTGTCCATTGTATTTTTCTATTAGGGCAGTTAACACAAAAATAGTGAAAGCTGTCATTATATATATATATATATCATATACAAGAGTAGTATTTAATTCTCTCTTGCTCAATAAATAAAACCATATCGTACAAATTAGTAGCTGTATTTAGTTCTTGTACTGGGATACAAAAGTTACTCTGTCTCATGAATCTGTATCGATAGTGTATGTCAGTGCTACCTGATGTAAAACATGAATAATTTCGTTTACAGCCACTCTTTGTCCCTAATAGTTGGTACCCCACTCATATTTCTGACATTTTTGTAGTTTGCATGCACGCACACACACAACATTTTAAGTCAGCCATGAAATATAGCCACAAATGTATTTGAAGAATTAAAATAACAGGAAATAGTAATCAAAAGTGACCAGCTTTCATTTTCATATGAACAGTGAGTTTGAAAACAGCTCGGTCTTAGGTTGCTGTCTTTTCAGATTTCATATTCATGGTTCCCACTTCAGTGGCCTGAACATTGACATTTAATGCCATTTCACACGCCCATGGTTATCAGAGATCAGAACACGACCAGCAGATAAGACACAGGGCCTCCGAGATACCTAAAGCCTTCTGCAGTTAAAGATGAAAGGATACCCTCAGACATCTAAAACTGCGCTAGATACCTGCATTTAGTCAACTGAACGGTGCCTTCAGCGACTGAAGCAGCTGCTCTTCTACCTGAAAGAGGAGGTACAATCCTATCAAAGACATTTGTAGGCCAAGCACTACTAAAATTACCATCTTCGCACGCAGTACACTCTAGGCTGGAGCTTCCACCTAAGTGTGAGGACTGAACTCCATGTTGCTTTTTGGAAGACAAAACCAGAGAGTAGACTGTAGGTACGCTGTGCAGCTGCTCTGATGCAAATGAGAGGCAGTTCTTTCCTGACTAAAACTGATGAATTTCCTTTTAGATAAGTAGGCCAAATACTTGGAAGTTATGAATGCCACTAAGTGGCCACATGACTTCCCAGGAGATTTTTTTTTTTGCAATGCAGATGTTTTCCAGAAGTCGTTCTTTCTCATTTTTGAGTAAAGACAAAATGTACTTGGTGAGATAATTAACAGGGACAGCTTCATTTCCCTCATTTTAGAAAGAGACTTGAGAAACAGTACAGAGACACAACGAGATCAAACTATACACAATTTTGAAATCTCTTCCAGTAGGAGTTTCAGCGAAAGATGATCATCTAGCCTAAGCACAGCTGAGCTGTAACTGGGGCCTGGAATTTTCCTACCCTCTAAGCTGAAGCCGCAACCAGCCAGCATGCTGGTTTTGTTGATGATCAGTAAAAACAACACATGGAGATGGAATCACCAGTTCATCTAGAGTCATTATATGGTCTGAAAAAGAAGAGGAAAGGGAGAACAAAACAGGATTCGTAGCAACTGTTTTTTTGGACGCAGGCAAATCTACGCTGGGTGTGGCTTTTGATGAGAACTGAAGGACAATCAAATCCACTGTGTCCTTCATGTTTCTGGCAATCAAAGTCGACGTGGAAAGGTGCATACGACACAGCATGTGACAGAGCGTGGTGTTCTGAGCTCCCAGAAGTGCTGTCGAGCAGCAAGCGATTCACAAGTGTGCCAAATTCTCTGTCTATTCTTAAATTATTTTGTCAGTGGTTTCAACGAAGAACCAGACTAGACATCATGTAGATGTAGACAGATCACGTAGATAGAATTTTTCTATGACTTTGTATTTTATAAAGGCCTGTAACAACGCTTGATAATTCTGTAACATCCTTGGGTAAGCTCAGAATGCTTTGTTTTCCTTGAATTTCGCCTAGGATTAAGGTGTTAAGAGCATTTATGTACAAATTTAACAGGACAGCTCACAGCATGCGGCCCCATAAGACTGCACTCCTGTTCCTTCTGTTTTCAAAACTATTTATTTCTATCCTATACATCTTTTAAGCTAATGCATGAGAAGTCATTTCCTCTTATTACACGATAGCCTGTTTTCTAAAGGGATCTTTTGGAAAATCCAAATCAAAGCTGACAGAGTCAATGCAATCATCCATATAACCACTAACTCCTTCAAAAACATGATTTCCCTTTATAACCACTATTCTGACTCTTTGAGGTGCATCTTATTACCACATTTTTAGGGATCTGAATCTTTGCTGTGGTAGCACCAGTTCTCCAATACTGGAAACAAGCTCCTTCAGTTCTCAAGGTCATTTCTACAGCTCTAAGACCAGTGATATATTTGCAACTTCCCTTTCCTCTGCTATGAAGGCCAATATAAAAAACAGATTACTTCTGGTCAAAATTTTCCTATCTGAGTTTCCTCTGGAATAGCACCTTGTCCTGGTGATTTGTTACTGTTCATTTTGTCAGTTACTCATGAAACCTTTCTACGAACAATAAAACCAGACTTTGTTCCTCAGGGTAGGCTTATGCTTAAATTGGTCTAACAGTAAACTGCTATTCCTGTGCTAGTACTAGCAGTCATGCCACTTTCTAGGTGATTCTTGATAGTTAAGCTGATCACTGACCCCACAGTTTTTAGTCCTTTCACTTTCCAGCTGGACCAGCAAGATTATCACATAGTCCTGTGACTGGCAGCACTAACCCAAGGGAGAAGGTGGGAGCCCATACCTCGAGACACAGGTATGGTGAGGTGGCCCCCAGGACCTACTCTTCAGCAGCAGCCCAGACTGCAACTGGCCTAAGCAGAACGCAGAACTAAATCCTCAACCTTTGTCTTCAGTATGCTGAGAGAGCAGCCATACCCCAAGTTCCCCCACAGTTAACACTAATGCTAAGAATTCACTGACATTTTCGTTGATGGCATTATCTTGTGTAAGTGCTCCCTTTTACAGCTCCGTCATCTGCCAGGTCCACTGACCTCTGACAGACCTTCCTATTTCTGGTACATTTGAAAGAAAAAATCTATGGTAAGTTTTTGTGCCTTTACCTAGTTCTTCCTCAAAATCTATTTTGGCCAGCTGTACTATAGCTTCAACGTTGCAGGATTTAAAGTCTTTTCTCCCTTCCCTGTTCACATTTCCACTTTTTGAAACGTCTTTTTAGTTCTAATGCCATTGTATAGAAGCCAGTTCAACTACGACACCTTTTTTGCCTTTTGTTTCAAAAGGTCTTCAAGACAAATCAGCCTGTACAGAAGAATGCCAAGTTTCCAGTTCCACAAACAAATCAAAGTACCCGAGCACCTGAAGAGGAGCACTGCTTAGTGAATTCAGAATCCTGTTTTGTTGTTTTTTAACGGGTAATTTAGCAAACAAGATAGTCTTCTGCTTAGTAAGAATGAAGTTAATTCTTCTCCCTTAAGCTTGTCGCATCAAGAGTTAGTCAGCAACCTGCTGTACTTCTTTCTCTCCAGAGCAATTAATCTACACAAAGTGCATGCAGACAGCTCCTTGAACAGCCATCTAGGACAATTTTACAGCTCTCAGGACCTGGCCTATGTCTCTCAACACATTAAAGAGCCAGTCCGTCCCTGGTGAATCCAATTCCCCTATAGAAGTATTTCACTTCTTTCTAGATTCTTCATTACTCTTCTGCAGACCAAAGACCCCTCACTCACTCTTCTTAGAGCTCATGGCTTGAAACGGCCACAGTTCTTTTTAGACTAAGTAACAGCACCATTAAGAGTAAAAAACAGCATCCATTCAGAGACTCTTACCCAAAAGACCACTGATGAAATTAATATATTTCAGTGACAGACTGAGTCACAAACGCATGATTCCCAACCCTTAATTATTAGATCATATAACAGGGAAAGAACTTGATCATAACATTATAACACAGCTGTTTTTATTTCAGATGTGGATCGAGTCCAAGTATTCGGTAATTATGCTGCTTTGATCAGAGAGGTATTTAATAGGTATTGTTTGCTCCTAGGTAGGAAGGCTGGGTAACCTCACAAACAAGTCTGAGGACATGCAGATCTACTGAGCGGATACAGAATACGGTACACGAGGTTGCAGTATATCAACAATACATACCTTGCCTTTCCACAGCACATACAACTAATAATTATTAAGCACCAAAACGTACATCTTCCAGTAAAAGGATGAGGAAGGCAGGAATAAGAGGAGGAAAGCTACTGGATGTAAAAAAGTGGCACTACCCTAAGCAGAGAAGAGCAGTGAAGGACACCTGGCAAAGTTGTCTGGGCATCTGTAAAAATCTCATGTAACATTTGATGAAGGCTTTCATAATGAGATAGAGCTGATTACCAGATCAGTAATGTTAGCAACATAGATATATGCGAGGCCTTCTATTTTTCTTGCAAATTCAAATGACTTTTTTCCCAGAATTCTTTTTCCCATATTAAAAAATGATGGGTTACTCATAGCTTTTCTGTCCTGGCTTTAACAAAATACTGTTGCCTTAAACTTAAGGCAGTGACACGCTGTCAACATTTTAATAATGTTACCACACTTTTCTAGTCTACCACTTCCAGCATAGGATTAGTGACCTCCGATGATTGGGAAATCATGAGGAGCCTAGGAAGCACCAGCTTCGAGTTCAGCCAGGAAAAAGCCTGCTGTGCCACATTATAGTGCTACAGCAAATCTTGCACTTCTGCAAGAGAGACATGGATGGAGAAAGGTTGTCAGCATTAACCACTGTGGTTGCCATTCAAATTTGCCCTTGGCAGTGAAGTAGAACAGGGGAAACAAAGAATCATACACGACCTTTTCAAATTATTAGAAAAAATACAGAAGCAGAATCATATTATCTTCCTTTTTTTTTTTTTACACGATAACCTTCCTAGAATGCTTATCCATATTCAGCCCTATTATTTAAAAATGGGAATTGTAATTCTATCTTATATGATTTACTGACCCCTATCTGTTTGGAAGTTATTCCCACAGACAACAGAATAACAGCACAATTTGTGAACTTTGACAGGACAATAAAACCATTTTATCACATAAATGGTAATTTAACACTGTTTTCAGAAGGTAGCAGCAGCCACTTTTATATTTAGGTTACTTAACACACATTGTTCTGCGACATTTTGGGAGGTGCAGAAGAGGAGAAAGATTGAGCAGGGCAGGTTACAAAGTTCTCTTCTCCACAGAAGTCTGCTCATGTTTGGCTAAGTTACAAAGGGGTTAAAATTATTATTCCCCACCATTTGTTTTACTCAGAAAAATCCTGGCAGACTGCCCAAACTGCCATATAACATGAACAGTCTAAAGAGATGGATATGTACCGTAACTGAAGCAGCTACATCCAGCTGATGCTACCACTAACACTGAGGGAAAAGCGATGCGGACTGCATGTCTCCATCATCCTCCAGGAGCACCCGTCAGCCCACGTATGGGACATACCCTGCTCCCTCTCCAGCAGCAGACTCCTCCCACCACTCCTTTTGGTGGCAGGAGTCAGAGGGAAAGAAAGATGAGGTGTGCACTGACTCCTCCAAAGCTCCACAAACTCGGGATGTGGTCAAAAAGAGCCAGGAAGCTGTAACATTTAGGAAACAGGACAGCATTTCTCACAAAAAGAAAACAGAGTAGCACAGTTGGACTCTCATTTTCCAATACCAGCTCTCTCAATACCGTCAGACTCTGAAGCCTAACTCTGACTATGAGCTATGGGTTTGGCATACTACTGCTTGAGCTACAGAATTTACTACACTAATTGGCAGGAGAAGCAGTTGGTACAGTACTAATATTAAAAGCACAAATCTTCTGACAAGACTTAACAGGATGAAAGGAGATGATGGTTTCTAACACATACAGGTGCTGGTGTTACCCGTTTACTATTTTATTTTGACTTGGATGGCTCTCTGTAACGTGGGCTGATCCCAAAAGTTGCATTTGCCGAACACTTCTTAAAGTGAAGTCCCAATCAGCCCTTCTTCAGTGTTCAATCTTGTTTGGAATAAGTTAATATATAATTTCTGCATGATATGATAGGTTCAGTAAATGCAACATTTTACGTTATTTTGTGTAAATCTAGGTCTAAGTATGCCCCTCTTTATTAACCCATGCCCAATTCAGATACTAGAAATCCAACAGAACCATTCAGTCAGGCTGATCCTTTGAAAATACAAAGTTGATCCTCAGACCGACATCTGGAAACTTTATACTTCGTCATAAAGTCTGTCTATTAAATCAGAGGATCAAACTGTCTTGATATACTGATGAGAAAACCTGTCATAATCATTCTTTCTCAATCTTCTGTTTTCTACTTCTTTCAACATTTTGGATTTTATTTATGGTTTTTTTTTCCTGAATTTCTTTCACATTTATTAAAAAGACTTAAAAAAAGAAAAGGTTTAATGCCAGCATACTTCTCATCTTTGTTCTCTTTACATTTTTTGATAGCAGTTTATGCACTATTTGGCAGATATTTCTCAAAATCAGAGTACAATACTCAATATTCAACTTAGTGAAGACGAGTAGAGGGAAGGAGGACATTTCCAGATATAACAAAAACTCATAATTACAGATTTTACATTTTAAAGGCATCAAATAAAATCAAGTCATAATCGGAAAAGGCTCAACTCAATAAGCCTTGCTGACTAAATAAATGCAACTGCAAAGACTGGGAGAAATAAGCAGTACTTTCACTTTATAGTCAGGATACAGAACAACATTCCCCATAACGGCGCAGACAGAGTCGGGGTTTGAACTCGGTCCTCCCAGTTCCAGTTCGCAGCATCAGCCTGCAGACGGACACACCGCGCACTGAAGGAGAGGCAGCTGGCGTGCCCTTTTGGAACAGCACGTCCGAGACAAAACAGACTTTCACAATATCCTACTCCATTTGCACAGAATAGCCTCAGGAGAAGCTATCGGTTAATTTTTTTAAGCCTAAACTTGCAGTGGGGCAGTTTCCAGAGTGAACTTTGTTGCGAGACAGTTCTCGGTATGCACAGGAGAGAACAACCACCACACAATAACAATAACAAAAGAGGCACTTCATCCAAAGAGGTTATTACAGAACAATAAAAGAAGATGCTGTGCAAATACAGTAAATTTTATTGAATGCAGTTGTTTCACTCTATTCAGAACCCTGTGGAATGGAAATCAAAATCAGAAGGGGGTAAAGTGTTCTTGATCTATAGAAAATGATGAAACTTAAATATCAGAATGAAAAAAAAATATCCCGAAACAAAAAACAACACACCATTGGTAGTTTTCCATGAAGGCCTCGTGAGGACAGAAATGCCAGACAACTGTCAAACACCTTTTGCAATCTAAAGCTCTCCAGCTGGAAAACCAGCCGATATGAGAAGTGAGCCAATAAGACTGACAGACTCAAATAAGGCAGTCTGAAAAAAGACAAGGATAATACAAAGCCATTTCTCAAGTGCCTACCCAAAACGTGAATACAGTTCAGCACTAGGCTAAACACTACATGTATTACTGCGTATTGCTAGGATCCAAACAAAGAAACCAAGATTTAAATAGAAAATGCAATCATGAGATTTGAATAAAAAGTTGAAAAACAGAGAACTATATATTTTCTACTTACTTTACAAATTCATAGCAACATCTAAAGATAAGGAATTTTTCATTTAAATGAGTATATTCATGAGACAATGACAGAAAAATCTGGGGATTTAAAAATAATTTCAAAAATCATGAAGACTGCAAGTATAAAAAAGCAAGAATTACAAGTTAAAAAACTGGCAGCACTGGAAAAGACCACCAAAAAACGCATAGCGATCCAACATGCCTGTTTAAATATCAAGTACTTGTTAAAAGCGTGGAAAGTAGTCCCATCTAGGGTGCTGGAAAAGTGTTCAAGATCCAAGCTATATTAATCATTTTGGAAAAAATATTCTGGCGATAATCTTCTCCCTGAAGCTGTCACTCCTGCATATTAGCTTAATTTTACATATTAAATAGTAATCTAAGAAATTAAGCAACGGACTAAACTAATTTTGATATGCACCTGCTCTGTATCTTAGTGAGAATCAAAAAACAAAACAAAACCCTCTATTAGCAGATATTTAAACAACCTGAATCTCTGTTAGCCTGGACAGTTCATCCGCAGTTACACACCTGTCCCGAGTTAGACTATGTTGACTTACGAAGTGACTTTCAAGCCTAAAAGCTTACTGCTTTTCTTTTCCAATCTCCATTTTCCAAAGCAGAGCAATGTTGAAATACAACTGCATAATTATGCAAATTAAGTTTACTCACCTTCCTAGACATGCCTTAGTTATTAGCAAAAGGAGTACCTAGTGCAATCGTCAGCGTGGCCATCGCTGACACCGCTGTAGCTGTTCAAGGTGTTCCTGCTTACCCTCAGGAGTGCCCATCAACGGCCCCTCTACAGCTCCACCATAGCAACCGATAGCACAAGCTTCTTCCATCTGCTTGTAGACCAGCTGGCTGACCTCAAACTCATTTCCCCTACAGCGTAAACTCAACCATATAGTGTTTGCCTGAACAAACCTACCCTCTCATCCTGTTCTGCTGACTGAGATGTGCTAGTGGTACCCACAGAAAAGGGTTTACCTTCATTAAAGCGCCTTCCCTCACCTGGTTCTATATATTTATGTTCTATAAATAAACAGACTTGGATTTGCACAACCATGCCAAACTGAAAGTCAATACATAGAATGGGATCACTCATCTACCAAAAATTGTCATTCCATCACCGATCAGGTGTTTACTTTGAGTAACTGCGCTGAATGCTCTCTGGGCTGATAACTGCCTAAGCAGCATCATTTTTGCACCTATACGTATATGAGATCACTGTTTAAAAAAAAAAATTAAACAAACAGCTTTTATGCCCCACTATATAAAAAGGTCACTAGAGAAATATGCAAGACATTTAAAATGACATTTGTTAGCATAATAAAAGCCGCAAAATAGACTATATATAAACTACATAAAATAACAAATATTTTTTAAATAAATGAGGAAGCAACCTGACGTTTAAAGAATAACCTAGCACTTACATATGGATTACTATGCAAATTAAGGGGGAATTTCACTTATTCGTAATTTCTCTGTAATGTTAGAAAGAAGGCAATATTACTGTTCACAAAATATATTTTTGATGGGCTTTACAGCAGTATAACATATTGTATCAGGTCACATTCTTCATGTTTCATACCCTTCAAGTTTTCTACTGCTAAACACAAAAGCTTATCAACAACATAACCCCTTCAAAGATAGAAATAGCCTTTCTATTCCAGTGATAGTCAACATTAACACATCCTAATTTATATGAAATAAGTCTAACTTTCATTTGTTTCAATCTTCCTCAAAAAAGAACGGAAGTCAGTACCCAAATTACAAGATTTAAAGGCACTGGAGCAGGTGCACCTGAATAGTTCATAGAGGATCCATGCCATCATGCCTAGCTGTCAGAGTTATCTACCCCTCGTGGGAAATTTTGAATCCCATGATCCCACTTCCAGGAAACCAGCTGAAAGACAAACACCAGGATAAGGGAATTACAGTTAACATAGGAAGTGGAAACTCTACCTAACAGAACTCTAAAGTGCTGCAGGTTATCCCAACTACTTCGTACGGATACCACATGCTCCCAAAATGGCAGCAGGAGCCTGTTTTGCATTACAGGCTACCAGGGAGGATGAGGGCTGTTTCCTTAGTTTCAAACATGTCAAAGACAAGCATCTTGCCCCAGTACTAAGGCCCTAACAGCTTTCTAAGTGATGCAGCTTGTGGCTTTTCTAGAGAAAATTATCTTTGTTCTTTGATTCTTGGGCAATGGGTGCCTAAATCATTTCAAACTTTGAAGAACAATCAATTTATGAGGTGTATATTTGATTTCTGTTAAGATTTCTAAAACAAAAATAAAAAGGGAATTATGGGTATCAAATATTTACCCACAAACAAAACACATCTTAAATTCAATTGCCAACCAGTATCTTATTTCTAATAGCCAGAACCATAATAGACCCAGCCAGTAAAGAATATTCAGATACAAAGCACTAACAATGAACTTTATGAAAACGCTTACAATAAACATTTTGCTGGTCATTTAAAAACAGTTCTCTCTTTAATTTAGCAGTTAAAGTGAGTCATAATAACTCTCGGTGTAAATAAATATAGTAAATGCACCGTTAACTTACAAATCTGTCAACAGTGACTACTGCCTTATGTGAATCTTTACAGTGCTGAAAAGCCAAGCTACAGGTTGATTCTTTTAAGTGCAGTAACAGTTGCTTGAAGCCTGTTAGAAGAAGAATTCTAAGAGTTAAGGATTGTAATAAAAATACTAAAGAGATTTATTCTGTGAAGTAAAATAAGGATTCTTTGATTCTCAAGAGTTTATATGTCTTTAAAAGAAAACTCAATACAGTTCATGCAGGCCTTCTGTGCTCTGCCTCACAGATGTGCTTTCGGGAGCACAAAACACAAACTTTACACATATCTTGACCTATACTTAAAATGCAGGCTGGCATCAAAAATATGTCAGACCACAAAGTTTTGTCACATGACATCAGTGCAAGTCCAGTCCAAGTCTTCATGAAACTGCTTTCCTGACATCTTTAACAACATTTTTTTTTTTTTTTGTTAGCAAGCAGTAAACTAGTAAAACCTGGGTATTTCATGATGAAACTGATCTCTACAATGACTTATCCTGTCTAGGAGCATCATGTTTCTCTCTTAATTCTCTTCTTTATTCCAGGGACACTAAACAACTATGATATTTATCCAGAATCGATGCTTTTTATTCCAAGTTGCAAATAAACTCTTACATGACTCCATCGTTACAAACATGCACGTTTTTAACGTTCTCTTCACCAGCAGCTAAAGATGCATTTAGCTACCTAATGCTACCCCTATTATTACTCCATTAAGCCTTTGATTAATTTGCTAGGACTATCTTCACTGCTCTGAGTCAGCAGAGCCTTCAGGGACACCTTGACTTCCAACTATATCCAGCACCACAAAGGAGGAAAGTTGCCACTTGCCCTGAAGACTATCCAGGTGCTCCTACTATTTTGAAAACAGACAGGTAAAACTCCTGCTGTGAGACAGTAACATTTTTGTAACAAGTGAAAACTTAAATGCCATGAGGCGAAGGGAACTAGAAATCCTGGACCCCAAATTACTGCCAAAATATATGAAGTAAAAATGAAGCAAGCATTAAGGATTGTTCTTCTCTATTGTTATGTATGAGAGCCTCTGAAAAGATTGATATCCGTGTTATAACAGGATACAAAATATTATTTCTACTCTAATAGATACAAGGCATACTTCAGTTTATTAGATAAATTTGCTGGGTCCCACAGTTGAAAGCTGTAACAAATGCTTTGGGTGTAGCACAACACAACAATGAGATTATTCTTCAAAAAGCTATCTTCCTTCAATACTTTATTTCTCAGCGAGAAGCTCATCTCCACAGTTCTACAATAGCTTTGAAGGAGCACAGTAACTCACTGAGGGATGACCACACGTTTACTGTGGTAAAGCTCAGCATACCTCCAGCACTAAATGTTCTCATCCATTAAAATCAGCAAGAAACATCTCACCGGATCATTTGGTAAACTATCTTGCCTGGTGTGTCCCATTTTTGACCACTTCTATGGTCTATTATAGACAACAGAGCCATATATACCTACCCTAATACTGTGCAAGAACCTTAATTAGACTGAGAGGTAGGTCAGAAACTTGTGATATTTTACTATCTACAGCTACATTAGGGTGAGAAAAGGAACAGGGAAGGAAACCTTTTCCTGCTTTCAATTAATGAATGGATTAAAGCTGAATCCAGGGCTACCCTTCTTTTGAGGACACATACTAGAAATTAAAACGCAAAAGAAATAATAATTAAATGAATTCAGAGCTTTTGCTACAGGAACAGACCAAAAAAAAAAAAAAATCAGAATTTCCCTAAATCAGGAGTGTTTCTGCAGTTACTAGCACCCACACAAGAGCAGTGGGGAGCTTGTTCTGTATACCAATATAAAGTGATTTATCTAGCCCCTCCAAAACATCTAAAAGAGTTTAGAAACTCCTTCAGCAGTATTGTTAAGAGACTATAATTAACAGGAAAGCTTACCAAGAAAACCAAATGAACAGACTATATGTCAAGTTCTGAAGTTTCCGTTTGCTTTTTCCGATTTGGAGATGATAACAAAGATATATTTGGATAGCTTGCGACTGCACATATTGAGTAAATGAAGCTAATTCTTCAGAAAACTGCAGAAGTTTTGGGTGGGGAGAAGGAACAGTGGGGGGAAAGAGAGGGTAATGGTACTGCTCATGAAGCATATGGTTAACAGGAAATTGCTTGGCATCTGATAACCTTTGAGCAGATTGCTGGTTCATAAAACACAACTCGCAGGTGTACTTAGTTCTTCAGCATCACACAGGTGGATTGCCAGTCTCAGAATTAAAGAAAAAAAAGAAAACTACACATATGCAACTCCAAGTAATAGTATTTCTCTTGTAAAATGGGAGAGACAAAGTGCTTACATCTCCTGAAAAAAAGAAAGACTCCAAACATTAGATCAGTTCTGCTGCAGCATTCACCAGCAGGAACGTATGAATTAATTCTCCACCACTCAATACAAACTTATGTGGCTTCTTTCACCTGTAAGTTTCTAGGTTTGTAGCAATATTCTCTGATTAAAGAATTTGTATTTTCTCCCCTAAAATACCAGGCACAAGTACTGTTTTTCATATAGCTCCATTCCAGCAGCCAGGTTTCCATAGCATCAAGAGACTTAAAAATAAAAAATAATAAAACACACACACACACACAACCCACAAAGAACCCCCAGGCTTCAGAGAAATTAATTTTAATATAACATCTTCCGGAAATCTCTGAACTATATCTTAAAAACCGTATTTGCTCATATGGAGTCATTAGTCTTATTACCTAGCCTCAGCACTGAAAAGCCAGAAATGAAAGAGCTGTGTGTCTGCTACACAATTTGGACAGAGGATGTACAGGTGTTGCAAGAGTGAAGACTATCCATAGCTGTGATTCCTGTGAAACACCAGACAGCCACTATGGCTGGATGCCACTAGATGGCTTCTAGGTGGCCAAGAGCTGGCTATTTGTACTAGGCTTATGTTTAAAGAGATTGGCTATTTTTAGAGGATTTTGTGGAAGGAAGTCAGAGAAATGTTAGTTTTCACATTTACAAGAAGTCTAAAGCTCCCGATGGGGAGCTCCAACTCCAAGACAGTCCCATGAGCTTCGGTGGAGTACAAATGGTAGCAAATTTTCCTTAAAAATACTGTGCCATCTAAAGATGTGTCTTTAAAACTCTGACCACGTAGACCTGAATGGATACAGCCCGTGCAGGTTGTTGCTACCATTATCACCAAAATTCCTTCCAAATCTTCCTCTCAAAGAAAGAGGATAAAAATCATTTCTTAGTATCTAACAGATACTTGCTACATCTCTGGCAAATCACGTAAAAGACCACCGTTTTCTCTTGCCCCTTGGACTACAAGCTCAACATAAACCTACTGTAGAATCAAGGCTATAGGAAAACGCTGGCCAGCTTTGCTTGCACCCAGTTTTCGTATGTCTGCCGACGGCAAAGTGATTTCATTTTTGTCTGCCTTTCAGTCTTATCTTAAAGCATATCATTTGCTTAGGTGTAAATAACCGAGCTCTTGTGAGAACTGAATTCTCTTCTGGCTCCATCTATGTCGAGAAAGTTTTGTTAAAGTATTTTTAGAATTAAACAAGATTGGTTCATCCTTTTTTATGATCACATTGAGCACATTTGGAATACCATCACTTCCTGCAGGTTAGAGGCTTTGCCTGCATTTAAATAGATAAAAAGAAAGATCCAAAATAGTTGTCCTTTTCCTACAGTGCCTTTGTGCAGATTCAAAGAGCTCTGAAGGAACAATAGCTTCATTCAGCTGCCATCACCCGTTAAAAAAATAAATCAAAAAACTCCAAACTGAAACCCTCATTTGTTGAGTTTAAGTAGAAAGAGAGCAAAATACTTTTCTACGAAGTGAAAAAGTGATCTGCTTCATCAGAGTCTGCTCAGATATACACCTGTTCAACACTGGTGCAAAAATCATTCTTCTTCCAAGGCCCCGCCGTCCCACTTCTCCCAGATGTCTACCGTTACGCTTACGCAGAAGAGGCGCAAAACCAAAACATAGGAAGAAAATTTCCTTTGGACTCTGAAAACTTTCATCTTAAGAAGTGTCAGCAGTATGCTTGTGTTCAATAAACATCATTTACAGATGTCACCAAGAGGGTTATGGCTAACTGGTGAACAGAAGCTACTTTTATCCTCCAACCAACGGTCAAATCAAACTCTACATCAACTTCTTTTATGCACAGAGTTAAGAAAAATCGGTGCCTGGTCTAAATGTGCAGGAAACCACTGTACCTCCACAGGCAGCGGGTTAGCAAAGAAATTGCTACCCTCACAGTAACTACGTGCTTTTAGAGCTATGTAACAGACACTAGTATCAGGACTCCTCTCAAGGCCCTCAAAAAAGCCCTGCCCTTTATGTGCGTGTGTGTGTGTGTGTATATATATATTTATATATATATATATTTACGTGTATAAATATATGTACACACACATACCCCCCCCTATATATGTACACCCTGAAAGCATTGCAGCACTGCTGCAGTATTGGTAAATCCCTCATCATTAACAGGATGCAAGAATACTGTTTGCAGAGTTGAGCCAAAAGCAGGACGAGATGCTGTCTAGGAACAGAGCAGCTGAGCGCGCTCCCCAGCAAGGCTCGCCAGCCGCCGCTTACCCTGCCAAGGGGGAGGCTCGCTGCACGGGCAGCAGCGGCAGCCACCCTGGCAGCAGCAGAAGCTAACGAAAGCCACTGGTTTAGGGTGAGCCTTACCATCTTGTTCCACCAAAAGGCGGAAGCGCGACAGGTAATGACAGCATACAAACATGTAAGAACACGCTGGTTTAGCTTTCCTCCTCCTACACGCAATATTTAGGGAGGC
This sequence comes from Struthio camelus, assembly GCF_040807025.1. Classification (NCBI taxonomy): domain Eukaryota; kingdom Metazoa; phylum Chordata; class Aves; order Struthioniformes; family Struthionidae; genus Struthio; species Struthio camelus. The sequence goes on from NC_090946.1 coordinate 33,231,523, forward strand.
TGTTACTGAACTACTGCCCCAAGCTGGTGGCCATGCTTTTCAGAGGATATGAACACACTTGCAGAAAACTACAAAAAAATTGCAATGCGAGAACCCGTGTTATTATGAAGATGCTAACAAAAACTCAACATCTTTCAAGGAGAGAAAAAAAAAAAGTTAAACCAAGTAGCTTACAAATTTTTATTTATGTAGGTGCCTGAAAAAAATTGTTTAGATATAGGTACAAAAAGATCTAGTGCCAGAAGCTGGAGAGGTTCACCCTGGAAATAAGAGAAAATTCAGCCACAGGGTAATTAATGAAGTTTACCTAGAGATAGGAAGGTTTCCCTGTTACTAAAAGAACTGAAATCAATATCAGATGGCCTTGTAAAACTCCAGTATTTCATCCAGCCAGCAACTGAATAAAGATACAAGATATAACATTGCTATACTTGCCAAAAATATTCATGACTACAGTGTAAATTATAATAATAAAGTTAAAAGCTTGCTGTTCAGATCAGTTCTGGAGTTTGTATACAGTGTCTACTGGAATAAAACAAAAACCCAACCTGCTGCTAAATTTGAATCTAAAGTTACTTTTGTGTGTCTGTGTGTGTGTGTGTGTGCGCACGCACGCATGCATCTGTGTAATTTTTTTTTAATTCATTCTAGGTATTTTAAAAGTCTGCCTAAATGCTTTACTGCTACTTCCTACATTCAGTCAGAGGACAGATATCTTTATCTAATACAATGATAAAATAATGCTGTATGGAATAAAATGATATCTATTTTTCACTTACTACTTAGAAAAAAAGATTGTACTAGCAAATTCTAACAGCACTTGAGGAAAAAAGATACATAGGCAGTTATACTATAGACCATTTTGCCTTTCAGTACAGGTACCAACTGAATTCACTGCAGTAAAATGATATCTTCTATTAACATCTCCAGTTTTGATTGTCAAATCAAACCTCAAATTTTGCTTTCCTGTTTTTTTTACTAATAGTATACTGGTTTTATCTAGTTTACATTTTAATTGAATGCAAATAAACAGCCATCCTACTCCGATAACAACATTTGAATCTATCTGTAAAAATAAACGATTATTTATAGGACAGTAACGCCAACTGCAATGCCTCACTTAGAGAATAAATGCGTTAAATATTACAGAATTAGTTTCACTTTTGAAGTAAGGATATTATGACATTATCACTTGATATTCGATGTGCACTGTTACAAATTAAAAGCCCCACATATCATGCAACACCTGTAAAATAAGCTGCACATCTTCTAATTACAACAATAACAAATAGTTACTAACTGACTGAGCTTTAATTTAATAAAATAGTCTATACTCTACCATATTAAAAAAAGAAACCAAAAATGAATCTGGGATTAAAAACAAAACAACACTCTTTCTGTTAAATGGATCTATTTTAACTTTAAAAAGGTTATAGGTGTAATACGCTATTAAAGCAAATCTCAAAAAAGGAGATTGCGAACAGGAGTACTCATGATTCCTCTTCGCTTATGCTTAGTTTGACTTCAACACTATACAAAGTTAACAGAGCGCCAGGGGCCTAAGGATCATTCATAAATAAGAGGTTCAGAGTCAGAGCCTACATACCTTTTTCTTGCAAATGTTTCAACTAACAAATCGAGTCGACTTGCTGTTTGATTTCTTTCTGATCAAGCATTTACAAATTCTAAATAAATATACCACAAATATCCAGTCACACCGATGACTTTACAACGGCTGTATAGTTTAACAGTGGTCATAATCTTTGAAACCCCCTCCTAACAGAAACCATAATCTTTTAGCTTGGATAACACCTGCACTAATATCTTGCTTTATTTTTTATCTGACTTTTCAATTGGGCAGATACTGAAATTCAGTAAAAAAATCACATCAAAAAAAAAAGTAGCAAATAGGACAAGCTCTACAGTATCTCTCAGTTAAAACAATCAAGTTAAAAACCATACTCCATTTCTGATTGTTTATTAAGGCTAAGAAAAAAAATCACATGCATTCTAAACTGGGGAATTGCTTATGAATATGAACATATCACGGCAGCTGCCTCTAGCTACCTGTTTGAGCTTTAAACCTACTCAAGCACTTTGCCAATACATTTTATTTGTGCTCTATCAGGAAAACTCACTAAACATTATAGTTTTTATGACAAAAAAAAATGTGATCATGTTCGAAATAAGGAGAAAGAACATGTGTTATCAGAAACTTTAACAAAGAGTCATTTAACACTATATCTCCATGGGCAAATTTAATATTAACTCTAAAAATCTCATATTAAAATCAGCTGTACAGGATGGACAAAGCAGTACCATGTGGCTTCTTAAAAAAAAAAAAAAAAAAAGTACAAACTTGACAAAAAATCCCTCTCTGCCAGATGGAACTGTGCCAACTCCATTCCAGCTAATAACCTCTCTGTGTACCCCGGAAGCAAGAGAAAACCTTGTCTCCCTTTTCTCTACAAATCCTCTATCTGTTCTGCTCAACATACGTTGCCTTCAACACCAAACTAATTTAGGATGCTCTCGAGTACTGTTGAGGTTTTACCCTTCAGAGACCATCATTACACATGAAGAAACCATGCCCTCTCTTCACCTACCCTCATGACCGCCTCCACTTCCGAAAAAGGACCCATCTTCCTGCCAAGCTTCTCTTTCCATAGTGAGGAGTCAGGGAAAGGCTCCCCTTGCCTCCGCGACCCCAAGCCACCGAGCCCCCGCCAGCAGGAGCTAACCGTCCGCCCCCCTTGCAGTTGCCCTCTGCCGAACCGGACTCCCACTTGCCCCAAGCCTGACACTTGCCTCGAGTGTTACTGATGGGCCTAACAAGGATCCTGGTTGCCCATTAACTCTTTTATTATTCATGTGACATTTATGATAAATGATTATTTAGAAATAGCTGAGGTGGCACTTACACAGCAGCAGCAGCATAAACTTTTGAGTCACGGAAGAAATCATTTGACAATAAGACAGAATAAATACACCAGTTGTGATAACCATGCACTGCAATATAAAGTACATTTAATTCTTATTAATCCAACATAAAAAATAAAGTAGCTTGCTATTCCTAGAAGCGCAGGTGAGGCTAACTGCATACCCATCGTTTATATTTCAACAGTGGTATCTTTTTGCATCCGTATCTTCAAAGATGGCTCTCTATCGCAAGACAGTACCGTGTACTACACGTGGAGTTCATAAAATAGAAAACCCTGCATTTTCCCCGACACAGAAGTCTTCAAAATAGTAAAGCTGTGATTTTTCAGGATTATTATATCCTGTTAAAGTTGCAAAATTCAGAACAGAATAACCCTATCGTTAGGGATTACACAGAAACGGATTTGATTTGCATGTAACACTTGCTTCTTTCAGAATTGATTACAAATAAGCTGGAGCATAAAGTATGGATTAACGCCCTGATTCAACGATCTTTCTGATTCAGAAGAAGCATCTTGCTGCATGTGCAACTGCTCTAAGATAAAGCTAGCAGTCAATAAAACGTCTGGACAATTAATTATGAACCTTCTCTTATTTGCAAGAAAACTAATAAACCTTTGTTCAGCATTAGTTACCCAAGACTTTTTGGATCCTTTCAGAGACCTTAAAAACACTCATACACATACTTATCAGCCTGTAATCCCCTCTTTAAGATACACATTATTTACCGTCAAATGTATTTGTGAAATCAGCTAGTACAGACCTACTCATCTTTCCTACAGGTTAAAAACCTAATAAAAGATAATATTCCTAAAAATAAATAACTAAATAAAAAGATTTTTGAAAAGAATACCTAACACGTCAATAATCATATTTTTGAAAGCATCCTTGAGCAAAGATTACCTATCAGTACAATTTTAGCTTACTAACAGATTATGAGATGTTCATCCTCAAATAAACAGAGTATGAAAAAGGTACTTTGAAGGCCTAAACAAAAACGCACATCTCTCTACTTTAAAAGTCTATGAAGCCTGTTCTTTCATTGTTACAAAGCGAAGAAGCTGTGCAGCTATTTTAATACAGTTAGGGAGTCTGAATGCACCCAGCAAATGAAAGCTGTACAAGTCTATCCTCTCCTGAATGCAAAAGCCAGCTCTGCAGAAATAAACCTTACAGCACCAGTAAATATCTTAACAAAATAAATATGCACCTGAAGAAAAATCAATAGATCTTACAACCAAGACCTCGACTTTGTCGATACATCCTGAAAGACTAATCTTTAAACAGTTTTACAGAATCACAGCATCACTTGGTTAGTCACGGAGGGGTTGTGGGGGGGGGGGGGGGGGGAGATGAAAAAATTCTCATCTCATGATCGTGTTGCAAGCCTCCCAGTAACACTAGAAAGGATTACTGACTATTTTATAACAGAACCTAAATTGCCAATCAAAAAAACCACCAAAATATAAAACGTGAAGATACTTTTGATAGAAATGAAATGTAAAGATCATTTAATTTACATTTTAGCAATAACATCCATTCCTTATTTTTATGACTGAATTTACAACACACTGTTGCAAATATTTTATTTCAAGCCAAAGGCATTTGTTTCATTCTCACCTGCACTACATTACTGATACTTCTGACTGCAGAAGTAGTTGCACAAGAAGTCATTAATTTCAGTGAATCTCTCAAAAATATTTAGAAAATAACTGGTAGGCCTTGATAAATATCCAAATTAAATTAAATTTCAATTCAGTAACGCAAAGGAGACTCAAAACCCCAGTATTTTTCTGACACCGTATGTCCAAACACTAAAAAGAACAAACAGGAACTTCCCAACTAATCTGAATGTTGTTCTTTTTCCTGCATTCCTAAATGCTGCATTAAAAAAAAAACAAAACAAAAAGTGAAGTACATTGTTGGTGTTAGTCCAGTGAACTTGCTATTGAGAAGCATCATATGCTTTTTCCAATGTAAATTTTGCAAAGGGAACGTCACTTTTTCCCCAACAGAACATTCACAATCAAATTTCAGGATCTCCTACCTCGATCAAAAAGTCTCCAGTTCTCAAGCCAGCTTGCCATGCTACTCCCCCTTCGTCCACAGATTCCAAGTACTGCAAAGCAGGAAAGGCTGGAGTTGGGGTGAATTCTTCAATTGGTGTGTCAGCTTTAAAAATAAATACCACATTAAAAAAGAAAATTATGGAACGTTCACAAATACCACTCGGCTTAGGCCCATTACCGGCCATTCACGTTTATAGTTAAAAAATGGTGGGTGCTGAAAGTGAGGGGACTCTGCCTCAGAGATGATGATCCCATCAAGATGCTGGGAACAGGGTGCAACCTCTCTGCAATAGCAATCCACAGGTCTTCAATTCACAGAGGAAAATACATGCTGCTTTATTGACACAAATAAATCAAGCTGTATGAGGCAGTAGCTGGATCCTGATTATTTCAGTATATACAGTATTACTTCACTATCACTTCAAGCAAACCTTTTGTAAGCCTAGCAAAACCGCTTGCAACTCTGGAAACATCCAACTAAAGACGAATTATGTGCCGTCAAAACAGAGCATCTGGGCAAAAAACGGGGTGAGAACGGGGAAATAAAAAAACAAACAACTAAATAAATTTTTCTTCTAGATCTAGATGCATACTACAAAGAAGGTAACAGAATAAACCACGTTTTTACAGAAAGAAGGCACAGCAGGCCTTGTAACAGCCCTCTCTCTCTCTCTGTCACGTACACATAGGAGTGGAAAAGTCCTTGGGTCTTTCACCTGAGGTGCCCCCACTGTTACAGAAAAATTAGGGGAGAATTTGGGAGCTTACACAGAGGGACTAACCTCTGCTTGATGCACAGACAAAACTCATGCCAACTGGTTAGCTAAAAGGTAGAGCTATTGGCTTTCCTTGTAGGACTCCAAAAATATTTATTTAGCTAAAATTAGAAAAGCTTTTACAACACTGAAAATCCATGGTGCCACTCACTGAGGGGTTGGGGGAGGGGGCTGTTAAGGCAAAAATGATGTCCCAGGAATGAAGGTATGGAATATTTTTCATGCTCGAGCAAGGCAAGGGAGAACCCACGGAAAAACAAGGGGGAGCAAGAGATGGGACATACCATCATGTTTTTATTTTTAAATACAAAAGGAGCAAACTGGACTGAAGGTTAAAAAGCAAAGCATTAAATAGAATGCTTTTTTTTAACTTTTAAGAACGTCATTAATACGGGTTTTAGTCTATGGAAAAGTAACGTGCAGTTTAACATACGAACAGCTTTTCAAATGAGCACACTACAGGCCATGCAACATACGTGCAGCTTCTGAAGATATAAAAAAAGATCAGATTTTCATACTAAAACTGCACCAATGTCACCTCGCAGAAGATCCACACCTATTTTAAACAAAACATCGCTCTCTTGTCTATTTCTATTCATAGACCTATTTAAACAGACTGACATTTGAAATAAAGAAGCAGGTTTTTATACGAGAAGCAGGTTTCCCAGTTAGGTAAACTGCATAACAAAACAGATAAACGACAAAATATCACATATGCCAACGCAGTAAAAATGCAAATAAAACTTTCTCTCCCCCAAATGATTGCACGGTGCTTCTGCTGTGCAAAAACGCAAACTGCTTTAGGCAGAAAGAAGCCCCTAAAATCCATCCGAGTAGTACAGCATACAGAGAATCCTGTTGTCTAGCAACCAAGTGCACCAAGAATAATTCCTGCTTATATTCAGAGATGTATAAATTTCTTCATGCCGGCGCACATCACACACACACACAGAGGCACCTACCTTTTGCCCCTCTGAGCACAAATCCAAATCCTTCATTGTCTTTTTTCTGCAGGACCACTGCCTTTTCTTCTATGATGCAGTCACTGTAGAGAGAATTCCGAGGATAGCGACCATTATTACATCCCTTCATCACCACTGTAGTAGCTGCTCCTCCAGTGTGCAGGTTCATCATCATCACAGCCAGTTAATCAAATAATATTGCAGTAACCAAGCATGGGAAAATATAGAACAAATAGCGGGGGGGGGAGACAAAGACTGAGCTTAATGATAAAAGAGAACATGACAAGGCAACTTAAAGGAAAGAAAAAAGGCAGAGAGGAAAAAGAAAGAAGAAGAAATCATGCATGGTGGTTTGTGTTCTATATGAATGACTGCATGAACATGTGATCATGTCATCTGTGGGCTAGCTAGGACTCTAAAAGGAAAAAAAGTAAGTGAACTGAACGACAGTATCATTAATAAACTCCTCAATCGTGGATGTACCAGATGCATCTTCTAGTGAAGCCAAAATGAAACCAACCAGAAGAAAAATGAGGCAGCATTTTAAATTTAAATATAATATATTATGTTTTTATATTAGCTAACTAAAAGGCACAAATATATTCTGAGAGCTATGCCTTGCATCAAAAGCCCTTTTTCAATCCTATTGAATGTTGCATGCTGCAAGAATCCCACATGATCATCTGACAGCCTACAATGCTAACAACGTGCAGCTGCCTTGGCGTCATCAAGCACAAATTTCCACAGCATCGAGAATCTGCATAATTGAAATAGTAACGAGGCATGTACAACCAGGAAAACACATTTCTAAGGAATAATTCACATCTCCTGATAAACAATTAATATTATAAAATAAGATGATTTAAAAGAATATTTATGTAAGCAGTATGCCCTTAAAGAGAAAGTAGCCTTAGGAATCTTACTCTCATTGGCTCAGATAAAAGTAGATGGTGGGGGAAGAAAACCTATAAGAATCACATTAAAATGGGATCTTTTATACATAAGAGACAATCCATAAAAGCCTTAAGCTGTTTAGTGTCCTTCATTAAAGCTAACGTTAGGTTACTAAAAATAAGTCAGAAAAAATTTTTGAACGCAGTTTCAAGCCATTCTTTGAGTACAGACAGTGTCACAGGTTAAGTAGTCACAGACCAGAAGCAAGGTAAAGCAGCGGTGAGAACACCTTTAGAACACTTACAACAACTATTCAACACAGAAAGAAGCATAAGCAAGTTTTATTTTCTTAATTTTGTACTAGCCAACTAACGTTGCCACTGGTCATGCAGAGAATCTAGACCCTAAAGTATTCAGTACAGTAAGAGACAGCAACTGCTTTGCTGACATTAATAATCCAGAAGGGAAGGAGGCAACTAATTAAGGAAAAATTGGTGTGACCTTTGTATTTAAGGCTCTGAACTGAGACAAGGATGATGATATCAGGACACTAATGGACAGCCTCCAAACTCCAGACCTTTCACGTATTACAGACAATTCTTTTGGTGATTTTCCAACTCTAACTGAGGGATGCAGCTTCATGCTGCTGCTAGTGATAATAAAATTATGTCTTCCAATCTTTAAATATTTTGTAGTTTATTAAATAGAATAATACATGAGTTAAAGCCACCACAGTGGTGATCTTTAGCTTTCAGACTAACAAATGAGCTGCGTAAATGTGAACAGCTTTTGAATGCTGTCTCTCAAATCACTATCATCTAACCATGCAATTCAGACATTACCTTTTCTTACAATGACTACCCTTGCTATGGAAAGAATACAATATGGAAACTTATAGTCCCTCAGAATGCTGAACACGCTCCTGCTCAAGGTGTCGGAGTGGGATGGAACAGACAACTCAGAAGTCATCTTACATTGTAGCGCTGAGACCCTCCATCAGCCTAACGTTACAGGAACTGACTGAACGTACAAGCGTACTGACTTATTTTTGTCATTTCACCATGCACACTTCCAGGATGGGGCTCCATACTTGTCCACTGAAGAGTCAACAGTAAAGCTGTTTCCAGCGTTTGGCTTAACACTGGACAAATTAGTAAGACCCATTTCCTTCAACTGTCCTTGAAAACAATTAACAGTGTAACAGAAGTTAGGACAGTACTTCTGTGAACCTCATCATAGGAAATCTTCAGTTCATAGCAAGAAAACCCAACCCAAATCCTCATCTTATCTAAAGCCATTAACATAAAGAATGCACGAGCCTATTATCTAGGTACCTCAAACCTTGCTTTGATCCTCTCATTTTTGTCAAAACAAACCAAACCAACCCACAATTTCTTTCTTTAAAAAGCTGAAGTCAGAATGTCCAAAAGCTATGCTTGGAAAACTTCTCAGGTGCAATCCATTTGATCAATATTAGGCATCTCACACCTAATGAAAACATCTAGGGTCCCTTCACAGTCAGTGAATGAAATGAGCAGACATTTTCAAGGTATGCTTCTTGCATCCTAACACAGAGGTCTATGACTGCTCGGATGAAAACCGTGAAAACCGCACGCCATTTTCTTTTCACGCGCACCACAGACTTATTGTATAAACTACCCAGTTTTGTACCTCAGTTTACACATTGCAAGTAGGAATGCTGAACTGTCAAAATGTTATGGAGTTTTGTGTTTTACATGAGAGGAGGAGGGAAAAGGGAAGGGAAGAAGCACAGAACGAATTTTTAGGGAGAAAATGTGCAAAGCGATCCCTGTTACTTGACAGGTATAGCTTACTAATACCTTCAGTGATACTACATAATGAAAATTCCATCACAACCTGTAAAGCAAAAATGTAGATTTGAAAAAATCAGACGTGTAGCCATTTCTCTTCATTTATGCAGCAGGAGAAGGGGAGCTGCAATAATCTCATGGCATGAGCAGTTTAGAGTTGTTCAAAGCGATCACAGAAAGCATAAATTGATTCCCTACTCCAATGCCAGAAAGCTAAGAACCAGCAGCATAAAAAGCGTGGAAAACACATACACACAAAAAAAACTCCACACAACCTCTCTGTCCCTTCTCCAGGCAAGCCCCCTTTGCGACTCCAAGGGAGAAAGGGCAAAGAAAAAAAAAGTTTAACCTCTGACTGTTTGCAATATTTGCTTTGCCATAACAGGGCTTCCTCATCTCAGTGTCAGCCCGCATGTCTTCACTGAAGATATACTGAAGGTCTGTTCACAGTCTACCTGGTCTTGGCAGGCTAAGAGGTGCCAAATGCAAAGTAGGTCAAGTTTTCTCACAATGAACCTTCTTGGCAGCATTTCTCTCATCCTGAAGGTGTTGTAAATACTTAGCAACAGAAAGCAACAGGGTTTAGCTACCAGTGACAAATAAAGGAGACATTATGTTACAATCCCATCTCAAATAAGAGGAAGAAGCATTTCATCACAGATATTTTGAGCAGAGTATTTGGCTCTACATGAGGCTGAAGGGTCCCCATCATCTGTGATGTGACCTCATGCCAAATTTCAACAGTAAAACCCTTGAAGTCTATTTCTGTCCCACCTCAAACTGAAATTAAATAGTGTCTATTTCAGAGATGAGTTTTCGGAATCATACTAATTCTATATTAGAGTAGTAAAATGAGTAATTTCAAAATCAATAGCTCATTTCTTGCACAGGGCCCTCATTACTTTGACTCTGGGCTGATTAAGTCCAAGACTCGCTGCATATAAAGTTAAATGCAAAATACCTCCTGTCAAGCGCAGAACAGTTCTACATTACATTCTCTGAAAAATCTCAAATACAAAAACATCAGGCAAAACAGTCAATCCAAACACTGAACAATAGAAAATATACTTGTTCATCTGCAGGTAGCTTCTCTAACACTAAAGCATTCAAGAATTGTGCAAGAGGATCGATCCATAATTTTATAGACCTGCAAATTGTAAAAGGGAAATAAAAAGATTTACCCGTGGTCAGGCAGACACCGACGATCAGAACTCAGAACTCATTTAACATAATATCCTTCACTTGCATAGACTTTTCAAGACAGCAAGAGCTTCTGTTACTTCTCTAACAGTCCATTAAAACAATACTTGAGGAAAGAGGTAGAACTGCTAAATCCTTTATAGTTCTTTATATCTTTATGAAAAAACTATTAAACGTTGAAGCACAGGTTCCTGATGGGGGCAGTACCACAAAACCTAGCTTCCACAACACAGCTAGAGCAAACACACCCTTATCTTAAAGCACAAATTACTCCAAAACAACAGTTAAACACTAAATTACAAAGAGAGAAGCCATCAATACCATAGAATATATTTAGGAAAGTTTGTATTGCATGGATCGTAGTTGATTTCAACCTGAAAAACGGCATGCAGAATACACCCTAGTGAATGGATCACCATTATCTGCAAACAAAAATGGCTATTTGGAATATTGTCAATCTTTCCCCATGGTAGAGAAAATTTGAATTTAAATAGAAAGTATTTTCTCCCTTCTCTCCAATCATGTAAGCCCTAGAGATATACAATCTAGGTCCAACTCTTTAGCTTTAACAAGCTAGACGGCAACCTGCCAAGGCAGAACATTTAACATGAGATTCAGACAACAAAAATTACAACCAAACGATTAGCCTTCTCAGCTCACAAGCCCTTCAGTCAGAGGACTTTCTCTATGAATGAGGAGTTACCCTGCCCAAGTTCAACGCTTTCAGTAGCTCAAGTAAATCCAAATCTTTTATCAGAACTTCTTTTTTTTTTTTTTTTTTTTAAATAACCTCTCCTCAGTACTTCTAGAATTTCAAGTTTTTTGAAAGGTCTACTGAATATGTAATTAGCTCCATGTTACACCAATCAAACCAAACAAAGCAAAACTCTTTTTTAATCTTTGCCAGACACACACATACACAAAATATCCAAACCACTCCCTAAATCTACATACGATGTCTGAAAGCGACTGCACAAGTCGTTTCTTGCCAAGAGAGTCAACTTTTGGTGGTTAGGCTAAGGTTCAAGCCCATAGAAGGGCATTCTCAAAGGGCATTCGAGAGGAGGTCTCACTTCATATTCCAACTATTAAAGCCTGTTAAAAGCTCACAAAGAATGCCTTCTCTGAATACTTTTCCTGTTTCAGGAAGTTACCTGCCCTGGTACCACAGAAGACCAAAGTGATGTCTACAACAAATATTTTCGTATCTTTTTAATATCTTAAATATTAACAAACTTCTAGTGAAAAAACTTTTCCCGTCATTGCTGGAAGGGGTCAACCTTACTAGTTATAGTCCTCTACTGTAATGATTTCAGGAAAAGTGGAGAATCCTAGTAATTAAAGCCTTCAAGATTAATGAAGGCTTTGTATTTGGTTACTCAAGTCTTCTAGGCATTGATCATCCAGCTGAAGCTATTACAGAAGAGCTGTTGGAGCTCTTCTGTAGAACGTAGAATAGAAACCACTCATTCAAGAGGCATTAACTACAACAGCGAGCATGGGGCTTTGCACAGCAAATGGGAAAATACACAGACAGTCCCTAACCCATCTGCTTACCGCCTAAACGAGAGCAGCAAGAGGCAGTCAACCTTATCTTCACGTTCATAGTAACCTCTCCGTAACACGCTGCCCTCACATGCAGCAGGTCCCTTATGCGAAGGCACCTTTTATTGGGCAACAATGCCATTTGCATTAAAAATGTGCTTTTTTGGGTAAATATATGATACAGCTTTGAACAATAAATAGTTACTATGCTAAAAAATTATTTACAATCCAGTACTACTGCCCTTGATAGAATCTTTTTGTACTTTCCCATAATAAGATCTTAAGTAACCTATAATAATTGTTCGCTTTTTCAGTGAAACATGTTTTACCGTTTTTCAAAATGTGTTTACTTTCTGTATTTTGCTTTTTTCAGCTACTTATTCCCACCTTCTAATAGTGCCTTCTGGAAGCACAATATACTCTTACAAAAGACATTCAGTAAAAATATAATTGCATATTTTCTACTGCCTTGTATCAAAAACACGGGCATAGCGCTTAAGTCACACAACTGTGTAATCCTGCCACAATCATTTCAGTTTCGGAAACAATTCTAAATTTTAATGATTTTCCTTTTCATATAGGAGAGCTTATGTTTATCTGGGATTTTATAGTAAGGTGTATTTGGGAGGAGGAGAGTAGGAAAACATTTGCAGACAGAGTTAGCAACTACCTCAACAACCTTACACTCAGGGGAGATTCAACCTTTCACTAGAACAGAAGCACTGGGGAGCACTTTAAGTCACTAAACTCTTAACATAACTGATAGTAGTCCAAGGAGCATAATGATTCAGAATCTGGTGGTACAATAAGTAAGATGCATGCAGGGGAAAGGATAAACAGAAACACATAGAAGAAGTGAAAACAAACGGGTTGTCCTTTCCGCTCTGCTATATCTGAGGGCAGGAGATTCTCAAAATACAGTGACTAAGTAAAAAATTGTCTCCTTTCTTTGCAGTGATCGACTTTCCCCTTCCTTCCCTTACACCGAAAATCATCGGAATTGCTTCTATGAACTCACCGATATAATTGTGTCCCACTTGCTTAGTTTGGATATTGGGACACAGGCCTACACTTTCTTCCATGGAACTACTGCCCATTCAGTGGAGTTATATTGAAGTTCGGCTGTTTCCCAAAACAATGTTTTCATTATCATGATTCAGAATTCTCAGATCAGAACAATGCTTACTGTTGAAACTAAATTAGGGGATTTGGTTATATTTGGAGGTAACAGAACTGCCCATCCATAAAAGCTAATACAGTCCTTAAAGTACTGTTCAGTAGCTTCAAAATAGTTACACTTGAGAAGAAGCACTGTTTCATTCGGAGATTCACGATGACTGGGACTTAAAGTTATGGTGCTATTTCACCAAAAAACAATTACAAAACCAGCTTAGCCTATGGACATGCTCATATATATTTTCAGCTGAAAAAATAAAATAAGACATTGTCTTAAATTTATAAGGGATAAATGCATCTGAAAAAGAATTTCTGAGGATAATGGAATAATATACTTGCAACTACTTATAGATTCCAGCTTGACAGGTGCTCGCAGAGAAACTGCAGCATCCAGTGTCTTTAGTGGCACTTCAAATGGCTGTTTGTGTGATGGCCTTACTGGCATAGTTAGCACAACAAACAGAAGACAAGAGAAGGAAAAAAGGGCTAACACCACGACTCTTACATGATTGTTTTTTATTGCTCTACTATTTGCAGCAAATAACTTCAAATTGCAATAGAAAGGATATATGGTAGCTTGATCTGAGCTAACTTCGCATTCCTCTATGAGCGAACGGCTAACTCAGCATACCTGTATCATCCTCAGCTGTCTATGTTTGGATCAAGTATAGGAGTGAGAAAAGAAAAGAGGATATTTCAGTGACACTCAGTGTAATTTGTATGTCCATATATGACCTTTAGTATCTCCTGTACCAGTGCTGTTTGTATAGACTTCAGTAAACGTCAGGTAGAAATCTCGGATCATGAGAAAAATCAAGGCTGCGTATTTTCCACTGAAATCTGTTCACTGGCTAAAGAGGTATATGCCAAACTGTACCATGCCACGAAAGACATGTAGCCATAACCTAACTCCTATATTGCATGGATCTCCACTGCATTGTACAGAAATTACAGACTTCTGTAAAAGCTGACAGGGGACATAATTTCTTTCACTTAAAAAGGTGATTCACACTTCAGAACAAGTAATGCAGCCTACTTTATTGGATTTTGAATACTTGATTCCCCCAGTAAAAATGGACAGCTCTTCATCAAGTTACCAGAAAGAATATATATCTGTCACAAAGCGATTTGATGAGCACCAGAAAGTAGGAAAGACTATGCTACTTTTTCCAGCCCTATGATTGACAGAGTTGCCCAAAAGATTAACCATAGTTATAGAGGATAAAAAGCAATCTATTATAAAGAAAGTAACAAACACTATATACTTCTGTTAATTTATCCTATAGAATATTACAAAGAAATATAGGTTTTAAATGAGAAATGTATTCAATTTTACGACACAAATAAAAAGACGTTACAAAATTTTTCTCTACAGAGAATACAGAAGAAACTCACGCTCGCTCTCTCTTTCTATATATCTACATATTAGTCCACATCGTTTTAGTGAGCCATTAATTACACTTAATATTATATTCTTTGCTGTGTAGGACAAGGGAGTGGGTAATCTAAAAATACACCCAAGTCAGTCAATTTAGCTGGTACTACTTCCCCCTCCGCCCATCTTCACCTTAAGTTGCTGAAACTGTAACTAGCAAAGTTATATACTAATATAGCAAAACAGGAAGTCAAAGTCAACTTCTTGGAAATACAAATCATCCACTAAAAGTCTGATTTTATATTATGGGAAAATCTCAGCGTCATGAAGGAAAAAAAGGCAAAGATAAGACCACGGTCCTGTTGAAATACACAACACAACGAGTATATTACTCTTCTTTAAGAGAATTGACATCATTCTCTTGAATCTGTACTTGGAAGAAGAAAATAAAAAAGTATGGGGAGAGAGAGGGTGGTGAAGGAGATTTTAAAAAGCTTAATTCCCTATTAATTTCAACTGTATTTTTTTAAAGTCAACTCTAGTACCACATATGACAGAGTAAACACTAAACATGAAACATTTAGGTAGACGTCCTTCAAACGTACAACATGAGGGTTTAATAATGCAGAGTCCTTCAAACCATTTCACACAGATGTTCCAACAACCACATTTGCATTTGGGGCTACAGCACGCTACACTTATACTTGATACTTACTGGCATTTTTCAGTTCTAATTATCCAGCCTTCGAGCAAGCTAAGGTTGCACTATGAAAACATTCACTGCTCATACTTTGTACCTTGAACAAATAAATAGACTGCACAAACACATACATATGTTTAAGTAACTAGAACATTTATCCACCATACTTTTTAGGCTTGTATTGGTCTATCTAAAAGTAGTTGCATTTTTAGCCCACGATATTGTTGCCACCAAACCACGTGGAAAGAGGCATTTTCTTCCTAATCATCTTAACACACACAGTACTTACACAAAAGGAATAGTAGCTATTATTAACAGCACCACTTTTCTACATATGTTTTTTAAATCAATAATTTTCCAAATGTTTTTGCAAAAGGTGGTCCGTATTATTACGGATGACCACAGTAACAGAAAGAAATTAACTTGTTCAAGGTTACCACACAGAACAGGCAACAGACACAGAACCTGGGAAGTAAATCCAGATTTATTCAGATTTAAGATAACAGTATGAATGGACAAGAACGTAATTATACGTAACAATAAAGACTTCAGACGATGCAGCACCTCAGCCAGTTCATAAGCACAGAGATTGAGTTGCAAGCTTTATCTCAGAGTTGGCATACATCAGATAGGATTTTACATGTTTTTCCTTCCATCTTCAGAAGAGAGCTACTGGGAGATAAGAATGGCCACGCTGGGTCAGACCCGGGTCCGTGGAGCCCAGCATCTGGTTTCTATCACAGGCCAGGAGCACGTGTGCCAGGGAAAGGCAACCGAGAAGGACAAATATATTGGGTGCTTCCCCAGAGCACTCCACCAGCCTTCAACCATGCTGGGCTACTTGCTCTGTGTCTTACTAAAAAGTACGATATACCTTTTCTCTTCTACTTGTACTATTTTTGTCCTCATGCTTGGGCATTCATGGTAATGCAGGGAACTACATCAGTCCTCCTCAGGATTTCTTGATTGATGTTTCTATAATACACTTCAGTCAATATATTCCTGACTTCAGTTCTGAACTTTTAAAAATGCATTACAAGCCCTTTAAGGTAGCAACTTGACTTTGCAAGTTTTTATAACAATTATTAAACTTGCATTTCAGTATCATAGCTTGAATTGCTCACTCAGCAGCTGAGAGAGTCTAAACATACTAGCAGTTACACTTACATAAATTATGAAACAGGAGAGAGGGACTGGTGTTAACTATGAGTTTCAAATTAGTTTTCAGGGATCCCTCAGGGGATCCATCACATCCCGTTCTCTATCATGAACAGGAGAAATTACCTTCCTCTTGTTGTGGATTCCTTGAAAATTAAGAAAAGCTCTAACCATAAGAAGCCTGAGTAACCCTGATTACTCGTTGCAGCTTTACAGACCCAAGGATTTCACTTAAAATTCTACACTGTACAGAAGTGTACAGTGCTTTAATTATCCACATTAAAATTCCTGTAAAATTTTATAACACTTGAGTGTAAGTCGTATGTCCCAAACAACTCTCGACTCAGGCTCTGTCTTAAAATGAGCAAGGTATCAAAATAGGTAGAGGACAGTTTTTCCAAAAACATTTTTCCACTTTTTTTTCTTGTGCAAGAAATTTTAAAATATAGCATAGGGTGAGAAAGTTCTACTATCTAGGGTTGTACTGTAAAGAAGTTAGAGGGGCTTCAATTCGAATTTAATTTGCACACATCCCTTTAAAAATCCTGACTAATCACCATATTATTTTACAACCTCATGAATGGCAAAAGCGAGATTGCATCTCTCTACCTTTCTTCCAAAAGATATCCCTGCCTCTCTCTATTCCCCTAATTATACTAAAACCCTAGAGTTTCTTTTAAGCCTGGTCCAAACTGTACTTAGGTATCTGCAAGCAAGCCTCAGAAACGTACATCTTAACAGTTTTCCTGACTAACAGTATCATAACTTTCACCAATTCTGTCCAAGCACAGCCAGCATCTACAAATCTTCAGTTTAACGCACAGCTTTGGTAGCAACAGCAAAAAAAACCACTGACCTTATAGATACCAGCTGCTGAAGAGAAAGAGGTCTGCTTCATTTGAATGGGCAGTTACTTTCCTTAAATAAGTGAATGCTGAACCGGAATCTCTCCATACTGCCCCCTTTCCTTTGAGGTTCAACTACAGCTCACTGTTTGGATCAGAGCATCGCTTCTGAGCACATGCAGCTTCTACAGGGTAAGTAGTGGGGACAGTACAAATATCGGTTTATCATTTCAGCTAACCCCGGGTGACTAACTTCAGGTACATATAAGGCTTAAGCGTATTTCAGAATGTGCAATTTTGAAAGGTTTACAGTCGAAACATGAACAACCTCTGTTATAGTTATGACTGTTCTACAGATCACATCATGTTGCAGGCCAGGTATTTGGAAAGAAAGCAGTCTTCACCGCCAGTCTCTGGAAACGTTGGTTCAAGTGACTTCCCCCAGGATCACACAGAAACTACTTGATGATATTGGCCCCAGTTTTCAACGGTAGCATTAAACTGTTTTAATTCTGAGACCTGTTATCTGTGCCCAACATGCCTTTTTCCCCCTCTAAAAGCAGAAGACACACATGTAACAGTCTTTTTTTCTAAACTATCCAGTTACTGCTATTTCCTAGTGAATGTGCTTAAGTTAATCTTCACTATTCTTCTGATGGCAATTTTGCCATGAAAGCAGTTTCAGGAAAATGTTTATTTGTTTAAACACATCTTCTGTGGATACATTTTAGTCTAAATTTAGCCTTCATTAAAGATCATTTCTCCAGAACGGAAGAAGCGTTACGCCAAAAAGAGCGGGCACAGCCAGCAGTATCAGCAGCCATTCAAATGGCGTACCTGCCAGTCATCCAAATCTGACACCCCAGCAGATGGATGCATCCCATGCAGGCCAAATCTGACCAGCATGTCACACCTCTGAGGACAGAGCCAGAATCTACCTCTTGGCTCAGTGAAATAATAATGCTTTCAAAAGACTTAGTTAAAGAGGAGACTCTCTGTAGCTCCACGCAGTTCTTGGCATTTATCAACCATATCAATGGTACAGGTTTCAATCAAAGCAGTCTGATAGGGACCTCAAACCCAGAGCTTCTTTATCCCTGTGAATAACCTGACACCGACTATTGCTGTTTCTTTAACAGGTCACTCTTTGTAGGTGTCCCTCCCCTCCAAATTTATAAAGAAACACAACTCCAAAAGCTCTATTTTGTCCCAAGACAAAACAAGATATCCTCCTCTCACCAGCCTTAAGGCTTTGGGCAACAGAGAAGCCTTCTAGTGACCAGCTCCACCTGGAGCATGACAGTCAACCCCGCTACGACTTTTTGATAGTTTCTTTTTAAAGAGGAAAACAGACATACGTTGCCTGCCAGTCGCGCTTAGAGGTTGCCTTGCTGATCAAATTCTGCAAACACAACAAATATTGGTGAAACTGTGGCTGGAGAGAAGGAAAAAAAGTAATTTAAATTAGCGCTCCCGTTAGAGGAAAGACCACAGCGTGAGCTCAACAGTTATTTGTTCTTTTTGGCCTGCCAAAACGCAAACATGCACAAGTTGCAATCAGAGAGGCACCACATGCTGGCTTTTGCTCCTCTAGGTGTGAGGAAAACAGCCAAAGGTGTAGTGGGGCAGGGAATGAAAGGTCATAGACAGCAAGTCAGGTCATCGCAGCAGAAGCTACAGTATGGGAATGTAGAACACTAATTGTTAGAAACTTACTTGTTCTCCTTTCCCAGAAAAACCTTGTCATCGCTTGTTCTTCTCTGCTCTACCCTTTTATCTACTTATATGGCTCCTGCTTCTAATCAACCTAGTACCACACCCTCCAACTCCTTTCTTGCTGTCCTTTCCTGTTCTCATTTCAACTGCTGTTTCCTTTTTAAAATTTTTTTTTAATTTATTTTCTTCTATTGCAGTTTAGAAAGGTTTCTTCCCTCTCCATACACAGGGGCAGAGGCTTCTGCTTTCAGTTCCAACATCTAAATCCATCCTGTCATCCAGCAGCTGATAGGAGCAGCTAGAGAAACTACTGTTGAGCTTGAGCGGATCAGTTGCTCCACAGGAATGGCGCACACACCAAAGGACAGCCTTTGCAAACAGGATCCTCTGTAATCCTAGTTACACATTAGCATTGAAGGAAGATCCTTAAAGCTTTTCAGCAGAATCATTTTAATTTGAATTTGGGAAGGGCTATATGTTTTTCTTTAACTTTGCTCTTGGAAATTGTTAGTCTCTCTTTGCTAAAACTTGACCTCTAAAAACTTAAGACAAACATCTAGCCCAGAAAATCTCTGACAAGCTTCAATCCTTTCTGCAAAACCATTAGCTGCTAAAAGCAAGATCTGAAGGAAGCGCTTTGAACAAACTTCTCTATTGGTAAAAAGGCAGCAAACAACTTTAAAGGGCACTTACAATTATTTTCATGGAAACTTCTACCACTGACTGAATAGTTTTGCATTGTACTGTAATTGTTTCAGACTTTAATATGCATCTTTATACAATTATACTACAGATTTGAACAAAGAGATACTACAATTCAGATTAGCAGAATTACAGTTCAGCCTTTTTACCTCTTATTTTAGCAATCAGTTTGAATAATTTCTGTAGTCACCAACATAAAAAGCTCAGTCATGGCAGCATACAATAGCGGGGGAAAAAAAGATACTCTGGAAGGCACAAAATTATTTATTAGAAGGTAAAATCATTTTCATTAGAAGTTAAATAACTAAGTGAAAACTTCACATTTTACATCCCCTCCTGTTCCACAAAATGCTGCAATGCCTTAACTATTGCTTAAACCTATATGCAAGTTTCTAAATTGTATTATGTTCTTCAAGTTGATGAGGCACAACGTTTTAAAAAGGAGGTGCCCTCATCTTTCTGCCTCACACATCAGTAGAGTAGTTCAGCACTATCAGACTACCGTACTCAAAGTAAAGAAGCAATTCAGAACAGGCATCAGGCATGCCTAACAAAATATATTTAGAAATAAAATAACAATACAAACCCCAAAAGCATTTTACATACTTTTTTTCATAATTCGGTTGATGCTCACTGTTCTCTACGCCTACAAGAACCAAGAGTATTGCGTATGCGGAAATCAAGTCATTAAAATCTCAGTAAGCATTCAGATGTCATCACATCACTACATCAAATGAACAGACATTACAGCTATCAGAGATCTTTGCTACCATCTCCCCAACAAGAATTAAGCTATAAATACATGGGAAAAATAGAATAATATTACTGTTTTTGCTTCTTTCCACCAAAGAGAAGGAAACCAAGGATACTGTCTAAAACCTGTGACTGCAGCTAAGAAGAACTGTAAAATCACTTTCAACTTCTTATCAATGTATCAGAAGAGAAGTAACAAATTACCAATTTATTTATGAAAGAGAACAGCAGCCATTTTAACACCTTTGCTCCAATTTCTGCAAGAGACGAACTGAACAGTACAAAGAGAGTAAACACAGTACAGAGGAACTGGTGCCATGCCTCCTCCCACCCCCCAAAAAAACCACACACAAAAAAACAAGCAACTATGGCAATGCAGATATGGCCTATTCTCTGGGTAATGACTGTTCTATCAGTCTCTGCCTCACTATTCTTCAGGCCTAGGAGAAACAACATGAAAACGCGGCAAGTAGAGTATTAAAAAAAAAAAAAAAAATCACAAGAGCTCTTATGCATTCCTTCAGTTCTTGTTAAGAACCATTTGCCAGGACTTAGCAGGTTGCTGCTGATAGCTACACAGGAGAAAGCAGCACTTGGCGCAGCCTCTGAAGGGCCCGTGCTATGCTCACCGCAACTTAAAAATGATACCAGTACTCAAGCCTTAGCCATGAAAAGGTCTCTTAGCTACCCGTCTAGCACTGAATACCTCACAACTTGCAACAGGAGGTAGAAACAGTATTCGCCAAAAGATATCAATCGATTTTAAATACGCATATATTTGTGTATGTGATAAATAATGGTGTTTTTCCAAGACGATGATAACACTTATACATATAAATTTCCACATGAAGCCAGATATCAAACTAGATAAAAGTATTTCTGCATCAAATTGACAGCTTGCACTAAAACCCAGCGCAATTATTGTGTAGGAAACGTAATGTTTAAAGTATTAACACGGCACCAATTACATCACAACTGTGGGACAAGGACTGAGATATTCAACAGGTAGAGTCTGTGGGTCAAAAAAAATAAAACAATCCAACAAGAAGCACTGAAAAGCATGCTGAATTACAGGGCTCAGTAGCTCCCGGTGCCCCCGAGAATCTCTCCGAGCTGTCCAGGACTGAAGCTCACACCGCTCTACTGTGCAACGCGGACGGCAACATCAGCAGACAACTGCTGGGATACACAGCTGAGAAAAGTCTCTCATTTTTGGTATGTGTTTGTATGTAAAATGGCTTTTGAGGAATTCCTTCACCTTTGTCTGTCAGCTTCTACACTCATAAGCTATGGATGCCATCACCCAACTCCGAGTAGGGTCAGCAAGGTTAATGAATTAAACTTCCGTTTAAGCTTTCTTACACATACCTCCCCAATGACACAATCCATTTTTCTTTCTTCTTCATTCAAAAAAAAAAAAAAACCAACTAAAATCAGAGGGTAAATCATTAACTCTGTGATGACAAGCCTTTGCACAGAATTACTTGCGTGCTTCATAAAACTGCCAGAGCCGAAGGATGTCAGGAGAAGGCAGCAAGCAAAAGCCTCCCATACAGTGACTAGTACCAATTAAAGCAGCTAGAAGAAAGAAGCAAAAGTTGACTGTACTAAGAACGTAGGGATAGGGAAGCAAAGACACAAAAGAGACAAGAAACCTTGCAGTGACATGGTACACTTCACATTTGTATTCCATTTGCCAAGCGCTTTTGCTGTTTCACTATTCTGGGGAGGGGTGGGGGGGGAGGGAGGCAGGGGGAGATGATGCCATTAATGTAGTAATAAAAAGTTTTCCATATTTGTGCTCTAAAGTTTCCAAATCCATGAAGGTAGCTGGATCACATTCTTTTCCATCAAATCCAGTTTATAATCTATATATAGTAACAAAATTGCTCGTATTTGTTATGCCTCCAGAATTTTAAAAGTAACAGTTAACACTGTCATTACATCACAGTGCTAACATCTTACATTTGAAATAAAAAAAAAATATTTCAGCCAACTTAATTTGATAACTTAATTTCTTATACACATATTTGGACAGATTTTACTTGCATTCCCTCTGGTTTTCCTGGCTGAACTATTCACTATCTTGTCTTGACCGAATTAATCAATTCCTTCACTTCAATTAAAAAAAGTAGGTAAAAACAATACTTTGTAATGGTATTTCAACATCCAGTCTATAGCCTAACAGTAATTTCTGTTATTAAAATGAAATCCATCCATGACAAACCATAACTTCACGAAAATAAATGATTTAAGGTCTATAATTAATTTTATTTGAACTAAAAGTAGTTCTGAATTTTAAGTAGACCTCTGAAGAATATTTACAACGCTTCGGAAGTTTCTGCTCTACCGGTGCTCAATAATGGCCATCCAGCCTAGTCAAGGCAGACCCAAACATTTTCAAACAAGACTCAATAGAATTTTTTCCACCACAAAACGCTCAAAAACTACGTTCCATCGTTGTTGGGGGTCATGATAACTGCTGACCACAAAGACAGGAGAGACGCGCTGGAGCACTCTTATATTATCTCCCTGCCGCTTTGTGGGTGTGCCTACTCTTTTTCTACGCGTGCAAATATAGCTTCAGGCCTCCTGATCTTGCAGCCTAATACGAGTGCCCAGGGACACATTATCTACTCCTCTGTGACCAAAACCAGCTCCTACTAGGGTAAGGAACTTTACACTCCATGGATGCCACTGCAACAAAGCCCATCTTCTCCTTCATCACATGTCCATCTGCATCAGATCAAAGGCAAGTAATTAGAAGTTAGTTTTTTTTAAAGTTTAATTAATATAGCAAAGGAATCCCTGCAGAGGGATTCTAGCAATAGCAGCATATGACAGCTGCAAAAAACAACATTTTTGCAGAAAAGAACTAATGCATCCCTTTAGCACTTAAATCAGATAATACATTTGACCTCGTAGTTTCAAATATTATATTTGTATTATATTTAATGATTATTTGTACTGGCAAATAACTTTCACGGCCTTTCTTCATGTTAGTGAAAGTACTATTCATTTTCCTGAAGTATTAATGTACGGATAAACTAATCCCTTATGCAAGCCTGAAATAGAGTTTAATGAACCTTCGTTATTCAAGCTACACATTTTCCTAAAGACGAAAAATGCCATGTACAATGTATTTTCCTGTATGTGAATAAATCCATTAATATAGGTTTCTAAACAGAGTATTTCTACTCAGCAATTTCTTTCTCTTTGGGAGGGAGGAAAGGAGAGAGCCAAGGGAGCACCCACTCCCTTCAGGGATGCAAACACCCATCACCTCTGAAAAGGGACTGAATTAGATTTGTAAGTAATTTCGTTTCAAAGCTCTTCTTAGTACATAGGCACAATTGCCTTGTAACAAATGCTTATTATAACTCAGTTGCAATCGGTTTACTATATTCTTTCTCTCATTTGAGAGGACACCATAACAGAAAAAGTAATTAAAGCAGTACATTAATCTAGAAATATCTTAACTGAGAATTGCAGTTAGCTTGACATCGTTTGCCTCTTAACAATCCCCCTCCCTAAAGAAGCCCATGTCAGGAATTAAATCTACTCTACATGCAAGCAAGATGTATTAATTTCCAGTCAGATTTTTATTGTAGGTTCCCTTTTTAACAATACACAAGCACCAGTAAAATTACCATTTAGACGTACAAAAAGCTGATCTGCAGCCTCAGTCAAGTATTTGAAATTCAACGTTGCATGCCACTAGAGTTTTAAAAAAGCGAGGCCTTCCACTCCATTTTGTTCAGGAAAAAAAAAAAAGTATCTGAATGGTGTTTCATTATACGGTATGCTTGCAAAGGATGAAAAAGGAAGTTTATCTTCATGGTATATACCTCATCTGTAAATTCATCACTACAGTAAGTTATTGCATGTGTCTCAGATAAACCATTTTCTTTCATTCCAGCAACTAGCTAGATTTAGAAACTCAGTGACTGAAAACATTGTGTAGTTTTACTGCCATTGTTTTATGTAAATTCTAAAATCACCACATTTTCTCTACGCAAGAGTATGTTAAGCAAGTCTACCTTCCAACTGGCGTTCTTAGAATTTCCTTTTAACGCTACCCTTTCCTACCTCCCCTCTCAATTTCCACTTGCACAGCAGGACTGTCATCATTACTCTTCAAAATGGGTCTGTGCTGGGTTTCAGATTATCGCTGGAAATGACCCTTCAGTTCTCTTCACTGTTTTGTTTGCTCAGAGGCTACTGGGAGAACTCTGCTGCTTTCCTGCTTAGTTCTCAGACAATTGCTACTGCTGCCAGGAACAACTCCAGACACATCCCCATTATTTCATTTCTCCAAATTTAAGCTGTAGGAAAATTTTCATCTTATTTGATAAACTTTCTTGCTCAGCTGTAGTCCTGAATCTGTTAAGGTGAATTTGAGAGCTTTGCTGTTACACTATACAAGCCAAATACCTTAAAGGGAAAAAAAAAAAAAAAAAAAAAAAGCAACAACCCCAGCACACACACATTTCCCATGCTTCCCATGATGAACTAAAAGCAGACACTATAATCCCTTCATCCCCAACAGCTTGTCTCAGTAAAGAGACATTTCTGATCACCACCAAGATGAGGTTCAAGCCCTTGTTCTGTATACAGCTTTTGGCCTCCTGCTTTCAAAATAACCCATCTAAATGATGGCAGGATACTGCCTATTTTAGGAAGGCAGATGGTCTTGCTCCCTCTCTGTGATGGACCCCAAGTTTCTTGGGAAAAAGACAATAAAAAAATTCAAATGCTTTAGAACCAATAAACACCCAAAAAGGACAGGGAGGGCATCTTGGATATACAGACTCCTTCGACCAACTTCAACTCCCATCCTCTTTCCCCAAATAGTTCAGCAGGCATAGAGAGGAATTTATGAATCGTAAGACTATGCGTAACCCTCAGAACAAGGATTAAGATAATTACATACTAAAAATAATGGCTACCACATTTTCAGTGTTTTTTTTTTTTTTTTTAAAAGACTGTGCTACATGAAACTCTGTCATCATTGCTTTACACATTTCAGAATTCTTCTCTTACAAAAAAGGTGTTTTTCTTGAAAACTAAAAAAACCCCAAGCTGTAATTAGACAGTCAGGAGAAAAGTGTAAGCAATTCCAGCATGCCACCACAATCTTCTCAAGACGATAGCAACAGCTTACTGAGATCGTATGCTTTAAGAGGGGAAAAAAAAAAAATAAAAGAAAAAAAAATTGTTCTTCCTACCAGAAGTTGGCCATACATCCAACATATATATGTGCGTGGGAGTAGAACCTGCTTAAAAATCAAGAATACTCAGCAGAAACTGCAAATAAATAATGTAAGAATAGCCTAATTTCTACTTAGGATACAAAATATCGTTTAGAACAACAAATCAGAAAATTTTATTTTGGTTTTCTTGTCAGCAAGTGTGATTCTTTGAACAGATATAAAAGGCCTGAAGTACCCAACAATGCAAATGCCTCCTGACTGTGGAAGCGGCTGGCACAAACAGCTCCTGGGGAACGCTGATCTCTTTCCTCGCTCATGAAAAGAAAACAGTGACACTCAGTATTACTTCATTTTTGTAGGCCTATCCCATACAAAAAGAATAGTCTGTGATAAAAAACTATTTAGATATAGCATGACATCTTGAGAAGCTCAGCTTAACAATCTCTTTCCCTCTTCCCCTCAAAAGCCTAAACCAAAAGCAGCATATAAATAAAACCCAATCTGTTTTGTAAACAGATTGCAGTCAAACGGAAAATTCTTACCTTGAAGCATCAAAGCTGTCATAGGATCCAACTGTGTAGTGTCTAAACAGTTTCTTTGTTCTATCTGTTCGTGTTTCTGCACAAAGAAAAGGGAACTTTTAATAATACTTCTGTATTTAGAAAAAAGAAAACTAAATCACGTGCTGGGTTTCTTGCAATTCCAAAGCAGATATTCTGCTATACATCAGCAAAGGCCAATTTACAATACTTATAATGAATTAACATGGTCTCAAGCAGTTTTGATGAAAATTTGATTTTTGCACTTGAGAAATTCTTGTATATAACAACAGGTGAGAAAGGAGAACTTCTTGTAGATGATATCTCGTTTACAAGATTGTTAAGACCCACCCACATTCTCAGTGGCAAAACATTTCAAGTCCACTCTTAATTGCTTATTTGCTAGCTTGGATTAAGAGACAAAATAAGAGAAGAAAGAAGAAAAACCAGCAACTCATTCCAGAAGGGTTATGAAAATAGCCAGAAGAATGCAAAACAGAATTTTTTGTTTTAACACACACACACACAAAACTAAAGCTATTTCTATGGTTTTATTAGGCATACAGAGAATAGGATTGGGGGAAAAGTAAGTGCCTACATTTGTTGCTATCAATCAAATCTCATAGGAGGTATTGCCATGAAACTTCTACTCCCACTATATAAGCAGAAGCAAACAATCCAACCAACCAGAAATAAAAACACAAAAAAGATAAAGAAAAACCACTTTTGGGAAACATGGAATAAGGATAAGGAATAAGATAAACACTCAAAGGAATAAGATAAACACATCTGGTAAAAAGGCATTTACAACCTCAAATTCATTAAAAATTTATATTTATGCCTTTTCTAAAGAAGAAAACAATGCATCCCATTGAAGGAACCCCCACACCCACTGGTTGCAGCATTCATCTATAGGACCATACAGTTTATGTTCAAAAACATCTATTTCCACCATCAGATTCACCAACATTAATGCTAGTTTAGCATGGATCTAACAGTTAAAGCATTTAGTTTAGAACCATATCTGGAGAATGACAGATAACACTAAACATATCTCTTTCGCTTGGATCAGAAAGATCCAAGAGACTTTCTGCTTTCAACGGACATCTGTAAGAGCATCAATAAATCAAGCACGCAGGAAAGATGCAGAAGCTACCCCAGTATTTGGTTGCTTCAGTTTTCACAGCAGAGAATATAACCTATAACTACTCCAAATGAGCTATAAATTACATTTTTGCAGAAGAAGAAGAAAAAAATACAGTAGGCAAGTAATTCATTGTCACATTCTTCTTCAGAATGACACAAAAACATACACAAGCTTACTCCAAAGAGGAATGCAAATAAAGTACAACTTTAACCAAAAAAAAAAAAAAGGGAGTGAGAAACCTTCTTTGGTAGCTTTTTATATTACAATAATTGTTGTTTAGAAAGTAGCAACTTTCTGAGCCTCACCCAACTTGATTTTTACAAGAACAGTATTTTAGGGTATTTGCTTCTCTCAGACAAGTATCTTTAGTATGGCCTCTTTTTAGATGGTTTGTTCATTCAAAGGAAGGTACATAATAACTAGAGTTTTTGACACACAAAAAAAGTCTTGCCTAAGTACAAGCTGGTTCTCAAATGCCATCACGTTAAGCTGGCTGAACAGTTATCAAAAATCAAATTGAAATATTTCTAGTGTAGCTTGTGACCATGAAATCCTCATCTGCATGGCTGAGGAACTTTTCGCTGAAGGCCAGATTGGCTCCACGCAAAAGGCTTTTATTAATTCTCCAAGTTAGACATAGCCCTCAAGCAATACTGCCTCTATGTCACAGCTCTTCAGGACGTTAAAAATTACTCTGAGAAAGGATGCAGTGCTGCCAGAAGACCAAGTGCTAGTCTGCAGAGAGAAAAAAAACACATCAGTGCAGGATGGCTGGCTTTGAAGATGACTAAGGAGCACATTGTAGGATAAAGAACTGGGATTCAGACTTTGAGAGGAAGGCATGGACAAAGGGATTATTTCCTTGCTTTAACCAGCACAGGTTGCTGCTGCCTGGCAGAGTAGGCAAGTGACTTCCTCACAGTGCTGCACCAATTTGAAAGACACAAGAAAAGTAGGACTAAAATTTAAAAATAAAAATAAAAATCATTTTTTGGGGACCAGTCATCCTCCCTCCTGCAGGATGGCCAGAAAGGGAGAAAATCCCTATTATGATACGACTCCTACAAGGCAGTTTTGTTCAGGCTTATTTTGTCCCTTTGTCATTCATCTACAACCTACAGTTTGCGTCAGAGACGCCCCACCTTTACCCTCCTCGCTTGCTGCGAGAGCTACGTAGCTGCTGCCCGCCCTTACCCCCTACCTTTCTGGAGCGCCCGGTAGAGACCCAGCTTGCACCCACAGTCATCAGCACCTACCATAAAGGCAATCAAAGGTGAGCCAGCCAGCTCGCCAGCTGCAGGACAACATGCTGCCTTTCACAGACCAGAGCTGTAAGCACGGGGAGCAGCAAGGCTGCGCGACAGCTCCTCAAAGAGATCTGGTTTTGAAGTCACTGTGTGACTGTGCCTCCAAGCGTACTGTAAAGGGTTCAGTGAATTTTACGGGTCGTGCCTTTGTTGCTAAGTTTACAAGTCTGGCTACAAAATCCAATGACCCGCTGTGCCCTGGAGTAAAGCGACCTGCCTGAATTGCAGTCTGTTCACCACTGAGCAAAATTCTTCTCCACGCCATCCTAAAAAGCATAGTTTAATATCAAGAGATATAACGAGAAGCCTCACATAAGAATATAAACCTACTTTCCATTTAGAGTTGACCACTGGCCTCTTCTCAGAGGTCAGTTAAAAAATCATTAGAAGAACAAGGTATGATGAAGGATATTTGGAGCTCTTAAAGTCATTGCGTGAGCCTTTAAGGAGCCAGATGTTTCTTCTGCAGAAACTGTTTTCTATAGCATGATATTTCAGTGCTATTAATGAATACAAAGTGGGTGGGAAGAAAGGAAAGACGCAGTAAGACAGATAGCTTTGTTCAGCTACTTAGTATTGCACAGCCAGCATTCGCTAGCTGCAGTGTGTATCTGCTCCCTGTCTCTCCCACCCCTCTGCCTTCCCCCGCTCCTTTGTGCGCAATCACACTCACAGGGGTTCTCTGGGAGACCATTAGCCTTACAAATCCCTCCACTCAAGAGTATACAGTGCGTTTCTCAGGTTGCTGTGTAAGCCCTGTAGTTCTTTAATCACCCTCTTTCCCTAAACCCTGACTCAGGTTCCCGTCTATCCTACCACGCAGCATAAATACAGACATCTGTAAGTAGGGAAGAGTCACCATAACGAACGGGGTACTAACAAAAAAGCTAACCCAAAACAAAACTGTGGGCCACTTAAACGTTCCCTTCTCTAATTTGACTAAAGAATACAAAGAACCTATAGGTAATTGTTTAAAAAATAATTTTTCTGAATTCAAGCCAGAATTACACAGCAAAAAAAGCTCTAACCGCACCAACTGGCTACTTCCAGTTTTCAGTAGGTTCTGTTGCTACCATTGCTACGGCCCCAGGTTTTCTGGGGATCAAAATTTTTCAATCAGAGTGCGTTGGAGTAAGCTGGCCTGAGACTACTCACCCTATGATCATTGCTACGGTCATTACCGTTGTGGCAAGGTGAACCTTAGAAGTTATTCCAGGAGGAAGGACAAAATATCAGTGTTTGCAAAAATGTCATTTCCTTTAAATTGACAGAAAAGAGGAACACTAGTACACCATTTGAGATGTCCAGATTTCTTGCAAACCCCATATATTTTACCAGAGTAGTTCCACCACAATTTTTTTTTTTTTAAATATCTCTAGTTAGCTAGGAAATTTTCTCTCTACAGGTCTCTGCCACTTCTAGGCTACAACAAGACATATCTGAGCATGAAGCTTGAAGCATCAGCACAAAGGTCATGGCTAACAACTCTGTTCTTGAAGTACTGCACGGCTGTTCACAGAGGAAAGATCATTTATGCAAAAAGCAAGGCTTTCTATACAGCTACAATCTCCCCACTTTTCACTACCCCCCCCCCAAAAAAAAAAAAAATCAGTAAACCACCTAAGAGGCTTTATCCACACCAATTAGAAAGACACCTAGGAGCAATTTGAGTGCTAGTGTGATGAGAGCCACAGAAGAGCCTGCAAGGATCAAAATAACATGGCAAGTTCTTTCTTGGTCTGTCAGCCACTGAAGCTAATGGAGTAGCAGCAGAAGTAAAAAATTTGCGCTGTGCAATAGTGGTAATATTAAATCATACAACCCTAGCTTTGACCTTGTGTTTTTTTATACGAAACATTTGATGTCTGCAGTCACCTCAGCAAACAACAGACTAAAACTCCGCCACACTAGAACGTAACGTATAGGGGTCAGAGAGGGGCGAACATTTAGAAGATGTGGCAGTAAAACATTTTATCCTTTTCTTCTTCCACCTGAGGAGGAGTTATGGTTTTCCTCAACTGAAAAATATGTATATGGCTTCCCTGCAGCTTCACTATGTTAGCCTCATAACTGACCACAGGACTGCAACAGCGCCTGCTGACAGCATCCTCAAAAGCCGAAAATCTCTGGCAAGAAACCAAGGAATAAAATTTGGACTCATATCCACAAAGGGCTGGCAACTCCTCCTTGCCTGATTTCGACAGCGACTAGCTCCTAAGTATTGCCGGCACGTTAAAAGAGACGAACCTTATTTGTAATAGATCGCTTACACCTTTGATATTGTTTGGAAGAGTTAAGAACCCGGGGGGGGGGGGGAGAAATCCCAAAGCCCCCATCTTCCCTTCTCCCGATCTCGCTCCAGCTCTCCGCAGGGCATTTCAGCAGCTGCCTGTTTGTTACCCAGGAAACTGCGCGGGGCTGAGCTGCGGCTGCCTGCGTCGATCCTCGCCAGCCCGCTCGCCAGCATCGCGGGGGGGCCGGGAGGGACCGGCACGCGCCTGTGACCAACAAAGAAAGCAAAAAGTGCAACCGCCTGATTTGTGTGTGATGTGGGAGAGGCAACGCAGAGCATCAGATAACTTTTGAATGCCACAAGCTGACTGTTAAAGGTAAAGCCGGGTTAGACTGCAGGTGCACCCAACTTCTCACACCTGTCGCAGGAGCACAATTTAAGAAACAATTTCAGTTTGTTCTAAGCCAAGTTCCAGGGAGGGGAATAAGTCTGCACACTCAGAAATGGTTTTTCAACACATACCTAACAAAAAACATTCAAAACTTAGAGTCATTCACAGTCCTTCACTTTGTTTTTCAGCTGGCCACAGTCAATTCAGCAACTTAGCACAAGCCCAACACACGAAGCTTTCCTTTCCTCCCTCTTCCCCACTGATACCCGAGAGATATTTCATTAATGTAATACATAGGCACAGATGTTCTTTGCTTCGAGAGGTTTGGGCACAGCAATCTGCATGTGCTGACTGAAAGCAGTACCCAACAGTGGCAGGAGCCCAAGGCTTTCACTGTGTACCGTCCCACAATTCTTGCCAAAAACTGCTTTAACTATTTATGCTGAAGGTCAGACGACCAAAAGTTATGCAAAGCAATCAAAATTCTTTGTTAATACCAGGTACATAAATAATACGTACGGTTAATAGAAATCCGCAACCCATGACTACTTGTGCTAGCCATGATCCATATACTTATTTTCTGACAAGAGAATGCACCTACCTTATGAGCCTTTCCTAAAACTGAGCCAACAGACCTGAAAAAAAAAACTGACTCTACAAAAAAATGTGGAGAAAGAGTATAAAGGATTGAAAGTGTCACTAAGCAGAGCATTTATGTTTCTATCTTAAGTCTACACGTATTTAAAATATTTGCCATACTAAATGAAGCTGAACTACCTCTACTGTAGAGAAAGCAACAAGCAAAAATAGGCAGCAGGTTTGTTAGCCAGCAAGAGCGTATCTCAAAAGAACTAACTTAGAGTGGATATTCTTATCCTAAAACCTCATCTCTAGCAGCTGTGTTAAGTTTTTCCCATCTGTTAAAGAGACACAAGCAGGTCATTGCATCACAACTCCATGTGCAGCAGGATAACAAATACTGTGTTGTGGGCTGGTCAAAACAGTGCTATATTCATACTATAGAGCGTGTAAAGTCTCCGTAAGTTTTCTTGTAAAACCTCCCTCTTCCCTATTCCCTTTCTCCTTCCTAGACTTGAGATTCATCAAAATTGAGATTTTTCCATGATATTTGGTTCATTAAAATTTGGGTGACTGAGAAGACTTTTTTAGACTCACAACACAGTTAATATATCTTTTCCTTTGAGCGGTCATTTGAGACACAGAAAATACAAGTTCATGGATCTTTCTCCAAATCAAGCAGAGTGGATTCTAACCATCTGTACAAAATGTAAAAACGTGACCAAGAAATATAGACAGAATTTGTCTCTAAATATTTGATATGATCCTTCTTAATTTAAGGAGTTACTGCATTGAAGGAATCAGAGCATTAACAACAAAACATAGGAGGGACTAAACTCTGGACCAGGATTTCTGTTTCTCTTATCAGTTTGTACAATTTTGGAGCTGGAATGAATAAGGAACTCATAAGGACTATAAGCAATTCATGCAAACACAGCTTGTCTGTGTTTAAAGAGTATTAAAACTCTTAGAACTGAAATCTGCAGTTACATACCACCCGAGAATTCAGAAGAAACTAGGATTACCTTTTTCACGTCTTTGCAAATTTGCAATAGTAGCACTGTTGCTTCACTACAACAGGTAAACTAGGATTATCAAGAAAAGTGCAATAACTTATGAAGTCATTATAAATTGTAATCTCATGAAAAACTTTAAATCAGAATTTGGTAATATGTTTTTTAACTTGTAGATGATTTTTTTTTTTTTTAAATCCCAGGGTTCAGTTCATGTGGCGCTCTCAGACAGTTTTTCTTCAGCTTGAAATTGAGAAATATCAAACCTTATACGGTATTTGAAGTGTTTTAGATTTAAGAATACGCATAAAAATGTCTCAAGGACAACTCCTTGACTGGAATAGCAATTCCTTGATTGTCCTCCCCCTTGCTTTTTCTTCTTCTAACTCCTATTAAAAAAAAACGGGAAGCAAAGTCTGATGCTGATTCCCTCCTGCATCCTTAGAAAAAGATTAGCTGGAATATAGTGAATTAGCTCATTCACAGAGGATGCTGAAATGGCTGATCAATGTAGCGAATCAGCAAGTTTGTTTGCAAGAGAAACCTTAATAACTGAAATATGCCAGTTGGATCTATTGGAGAGGGAGTTATGGAAGAACAGCGGTTTCCCAAGTCATTAGTTCTCCCTATAATTACACGAGAAAGCTCACTTACACAGAAAAAACATCAAGCAGTTGCTGAAGCATTTACTTCTTATTCTCTAACACTGAATAATGCTTACAGAGCTTAATATGGGGAATCAGTATTCTTGTAACGAGGTTAAGCTACATATACAGTTTCACTGCTGAAGTATAAATCTGACTGGAAACATAACTTCATCTGACTGTATTTGCTTCTTACAAAGAAGCAAAGTTACACGCACATCAAAATTGAGACAAATCTCTAAGGCAGATCTTATTTCAGAACTAGGTCTTTCCTTTATTAGGTACTAATCTGTTTGCAAAACACAGTCACAGACAGAGCTAACTCTTGCATGGCTCTTCCTTTTGCACAATATTTCCCAAAAGTAGTAGCGATCACTTGGTCTTCCTCTAAAAAACATCACCTGTTGCGTTTCTACAGGACCTCATTCCCCCTGCCCCTCAATTTCTGACACACCTGCTGCAGCATAGTTAATCAGCATAATGCAGATGCTGAAAGACAGCTTTGTGCCCACGGTCTCCACTGAAACGGCAGATCAAATCACTCAAGGTCTGGCAGAAATACAGACATAGGTCTGGGGGATGTCGTCAACTAGCTGGGAAAGGAAATTTTTTTCTCCCTTTGCCCCAAGATTTATTAGGCTTTGTTGCTTGTAAAGAGACGGATGCTGACCTGGGCTGGTAACAGACCTCTGAGATTCTAGCAACCAAGCCTGGAGTTGATTCGTTTGTGTAGGTTTAGACCATTGCTGAAAGAAAATCGGGTCCGAAACGAAGCAACCTAAATGCATTTTGCTTAATCCTTTTATTGTGGAAGGGCAATACGTACTCTATACTTTATCCAAAACCATTCTCCTAGTCTATCCCAAATTGCACCTGAGCACATAATAAAGGCACCTTATTTTTCCAATTTACATAGAACAAAGAAATCTTGATTTATTACTTGCTGGCAATATCATCTGCCCAAGCATTACTTATTCTGAAGGTAAGGATGCTTTGTTTAACTCCAAAGTTCAGGTGGTGTGATGCTGCAGTTCCTTGGAACTGATTTATGGTACAAAAGTTTGCAATTGTAACACCTCATTTCAAATTTTTATTCCTCCCTGTAAATAATCTTGTGAGTGACGTTAGTGATCTCACCAATAGCGACATAATCCAAAATGAGGCTTGCAACAAAGGGCAGGAGTCAAGATGAGCTTGATTTAACAGCTCGTTCAAGCCTCCAGCCTAATTTTAAAAATTTATTAATAGGATTTCATTCTTTGCACTCAACATAGACAAAGTGCACAGCCCCAATTTTGCAATACTTATGCATGTGCTTAGCCTTATGCAAACACTAACCTCCCGTATTTTAGTAAATTTCATTCATTTTCAGTCACAAATATATGTCAGCGAGCACTAAGGGCTATCTGAAGTTCTGATTCAGAATACTGAAAATAGAGACAACACGTGTACACGCATTAAAAGAAGTCAAGCCTTTGCGGGCTTCATTGTTGATATGCTAAACACAAAGGTCAACCTATATTTCTACTTATGGCCTTAAAAAAAAATTCAAGTAACATTCTGAAACTTGACATCTATCTCAATCATTAATTAAATGTTATTTTTCTAAGGGTTACTACACTATCCTTTAAAGTGGCTGTAGATTTTGTTTGCTTTTGTTGAAGAGATGAAGTTCTGTGGCTTCAAGCCAAGGCAAAGCCACGCGAAATTGGATCAGTATAGCTGACCATTAAAAAGGTGCCCGGCGCAGCTCTGTGCAATGCTTCCTGCAAACGTTCAAGAAGTGGGAGTAAGTCACTCTCCGCTTTCCCTGTGCCAGATCGGCTCAGATGTCACAGAACAACAGAAAATACAAAGACATGAAACAACAAAACATCAGAGTAGCCTTCTAATTCTGGTCATTTACAAGTACTGTAGTGTCAGCCTTGCTACTTATTTTCTGATGAGGAATGACACTACAGAAATATCACTCTAGCAATCTGTTTTCAAGTGGCTATAAATCTGCCACAAGAACCTGAAGTGTGTTCTAGCAGAAATAGCATTCATTTTTAATATTATTACAGCTATTACAGCATCTTTAACATTATTACAGCAGATAACAATTTTCAGCGATTTTGCTTAATATCAGAGAAACTCCTTTCGAAGTTTGTGAAGGAAACCCGCACTTGCTTGCGGGGCAAGAGTTGTGTCCTAGTCCACAGAACACGGATTTTTGCTACCTGATACAATCACGCAAACAGAAATAACCAGCTGCTTTGAAGAAGGTCATTCTGCATCCTAAGGAGGAAAGACCACACTGAGAGCTATCTTGGGCTGGATTAGAAAAAAACAGGCCCTGAAAAGCCATTCTTCTGTTCAATTTCAAATATCATTAATTTTCATGTACAGCAACTTTCAACAAGAGTTATTATGGACTTTTATCATTAACGGTGATACAAATGTTTCCCCTCAATTTCCTCCCTTATGGAAGCCTCACTCAAGTGTAAATCTTTGTCAGCTATATTCAGGATCAACGATCTGTCAAATCCTCCCACTTCAATAATAGATAAAATTTGGAATACATAAGCAGCAGTCATCCGCTGCGCACAAGACACACGAGAAGCTCAAGGTCCCTCCCAACCTTTTCCCCGCAACACAGCAGTTTCAGTCCTGTCTTTTTGCCAGGTTTGCAGTAAGCTGTCAGTGCAAACTATGCGTAGTCCTACTCTTCCTGCCATCAAACAGGCCTCAGGCGGCACCGAGGGGCCATCTGGGATGCCTGGGGAGCACTTTCAATATTTTCTGCCAGATCAGCCAAATGGAGGACTCCTATGCCCGGTGCTGAAGGACCATGCCTGGTCCTATGCCTACTGATTTCCTCTTCCCTTAAGACAGGCACCAAAGTCAATGCGATGGAGCGTTTTGTTTTCTTTCCTCCCCCGATCCCCTTGGAATATATCGGACTTCAGTAAAATTGTTTCAAAATACAACTTTCTCATTCTGTCCTGCATAAACAGATTTCGCTTTTTCTTATCTGCCATCCCAAACCTTGCCAATATTAGTCACCCTAACATCATAAAAAAATAGCATGGATATTAAAACAGGCTGCCAGGTATCTGAAAGAGTAAAGAACAAGCATGACTTCAAAGAATAAGACAACACTAAATAAAATACAAGTAAAAGCCAGAATTTTGAGCCTCTGCTCAGTATCTTTTTCTTCCTCTACTTTAATTATGCCCACGTGCTTTCCAGTCTGAATTTCACTGTTGATAAAGTGTACCATTAATAAACACACAGACGAGTACCCTATACTATGATCCTAGTCAGGGTGAACAAACAGCGCGGACGAACAGAGCCCAGAGTTGCTAAGCTAAGCAGTGCTGGAGAGCAGTTCGGGCAGGGTGGGGTGGGGGGGAGAAGGACGCGCTCACCGGGGAGAACTCTTCCCTTGCCTGGCTACTCCTTTTTCTTCTTATGAAATACAAAGGCATCAAAACAATAAATCGCTTAGGAAGGCTGCACTGCTTTTTAAGGAAAACAGAGCACAAAACATTGTCCACTGAACTTGTGACGCTTTATCAGAATATACAGACACAGTTAAAACAAAATACTTGAGTATACAAGTTTCAGAGTCGGGCCACAGGGCAATTCATTTCCAAAAAAGGGAACTACCGCCACATCCAAAATTGACGTTTGACCACTGGTTTGAAAGCCTGGAGTTAGAAACCTTAGAAAAGTCAAACTGGCATTCAAAATAGTTAGGATGGCTGGAGTTTGAAACCAGCAAAATCTGAAAATACTTCTACATTTAAAAATGGCTAGAGGGCATTTGTCCTTTCAGTACTGTGAAGACAGATAACAGTAATTACTTTACAAGAATACATTTTAACTTCTGTGATTTGTCTCAGCCTTAAACACTGCAGAATTAGAAACTTTCTATATATCTCTGCTTAGAATAAATTTAAGCTTTTAGAGTATTCTTAATAAAGGACTAAAAATTAGATTACTGCAGAGATGCTGCAGGGTAGGCACTGCATGTAAAGAATGTACCAGATATTGAGAAAAAACAGTATAGCACAGGATCAAGTTTTAAAACAGGACCCATATTTTCCAAGCACTTTACTGACTCAGGTCACTATCTCCTTCCACAAATCCTTTCTATTTCCCCCCCCACTTCAAAAAACAATCAGTCATTCTTCATTAAAGTTATAGACAATACCTCCAAAATGAACTCTCTTCTTGGATCTTGACTTTTCAGCCATAGTTTCTAGCCATCTTACTTGAGTTTTGTGTGCTTCTGCATCTTCATGAAGAAAAACATCCCAGGCGTTTAATCTCAAAATGTACTATTTTAACTACATAAAAAGTTAAACCTTTTCAAGAAATGTAGGATTTGAGAAGTGTTCTAAATGTTTATGCAAAATATTGCTGAAAACAATTCCTTACTTTTTAAGACTACAGCAACAATAAAAATCCCAAATCAAGATGACCACAAACAAAAAGTCTCATTTTACACAAGTTAGAGACTCGAAGCCCACGTCCTTTCAATTCTACACTGTACCAAGAGATTTTTTTTCCCCTGATGCAGGTTTCCATGGAAATGCATCAGTCACTAATCTAAATAAGCACGGGTGAAGGACGCCTGAAAACCTAGAGCAATTACGCATGCCATTAGAGGAAAAAAATATGATTCAACCAGCTATCACAAACGTGGCACAGCTATCACTTCTATATATTGTTATAGTGTTCTAAAAACAAAACTACTTCTCTATGTTTTTAAACCCACTCTTTTGCTGTCTATAAGGGGGGGGAATTACAAATACTTCTCACGTAAAAGCACTCAATGAAGTCAGATCACATTAGTTGCAAAACACAAATGGAGTTAAATAACGCACGTTTGTTTTGCTATGAAAAGTCATGGTAGATGAATATTTGTTTGTAGGCTACTAGTCAAAGATTCTTCACTTTGTTATTTTGATAAGCAATATGAAAGTGAATATTTTGATCTGCATTAAAGAGCTAACGATGAAATGGAAGAAATATAAAATCTGATTAGCGTGCTGCCAAACATCTGGCAGTAACCAGAGCACACGTCAGCCACAGACGTGTCCGTATTTATAAGGACAACTGCAGATCAGTGCCCATATTAACCTGGCGTAATACACAGCAGTATGGGCACACATTCTGGCATCTTTGTGCCCGCGCCCTTAGCGCTCTCCTCTGCCACACGTGTTCATCTCCAGAGACCCCCAGTGAAGTCTCACCTCTCTTGCATGCCATATACTTCTCAGTTGCTTCAGATAGCAGCTGCACCAGCAGCTTCGTAGAGAGGTCAGGTAATTTTCTTGTCCTTCTGCCTGCTTTACACTCAACCCGTTATTACCCCTCTAAAAATTTTCCCTGTGTGATCTGGAGCAGGGACTGTGTTGCTGCATATGAACAAGCGTTTTGCCGTAAGGACAGCGTGTCTAATTAGCTTTCTGGACTAGGTGAACTGCATTACTACCCAGTCTTTCTTCCCTTCCCTCACCCTTGGAGGGAAGCACTGTTATAGTACTACTTATAACAGGAAACACTGAGCAACCTTGACAAGATCCAGTTTTAGGATCTTAATGCCAATTTTGTCAAGTTCTCTGTGTCTGTATCAGGTTTTACAGAAAACGTCTTCCAAATTGTTATAACTATAATGTAAGAACGAGGCTACTAAGTAAATAGCGCTTCCGAATTCGGGTGCACAAAATTAAGATGCAGCATCTATATACTACCTGCATGTGTGCCAGGAACATGCTACTTGTAGCCCCCTTGACATTGGTGAGACTTGAAACTGGTGAGATTTTGGCCATTAAACACTGCAGCTGGAACACGAGCAGTAGCATCCGAGCAGGAGGAAGCACACTTTCTGAGGAAAGGGCATCTTAAATTCCGAATTGCTTTTAAGTCTCTGTTCTGCGCAAGTACCGTTTCCAGACCGCGGCCAAGCACTCTCCATCTACCCCCAAGTAGCGGGAACGTCCAGCGAAGCAAGCAGGTGGAGAACCCGTCTTCCCTGCGCGCCCAGGGCTCTCCTTGCCGACACCACTGGGCAGAAATTCCGAGGAGCTAAGTTCTAGTCCATAGCACACAAGAGCTAGAACAAGGCAACTGAAAGACAGCTTAGACTAAAGCTGACCAAGACAGGAGCACAAAACCAATACATCTTAGGTTTTAAACTCAGTCAGCAGTTCAGATACAGTCTCTGGTTCTCCTACAGGCTATGCCATGAGCGTTCACACGTTGAACTGAAATCCCTGTTTTTTTCCACAGATTCAGGCAGTTAGGGGAAGCCTGGAGACCAGAATACATAACATCTACAGATCTTGCATCAATGGCAAGGTTCACGATCGCAGAATAGGCAGGACTAACGCATTTAAACAATAAACTCAAGTCATTTACATCCCTATCCTGTATGTCCCTGACCTTTCATATCCTACCTATGTAACACAAACACTACTGCTGTGCAAGAGCTGCGTATGCCAGTCTGAAATTATAGGAGATAACTGTTTAAAATCTGTATTCAAAGTGATGCAGTGCTTAAAATATGATTAATAAACATGAATAGTAACGCATATTTGACTAATAAAGAGTAGGAGACCAGAGAACAGCCAAAAACTGCAGTTAAAGATAAATACCAAATTGAACTCCTGGTGCTGCCAGTGACAGGAGCTTGAGTTTGCAGGTAATATACACTTGAAGTAATTTACCAGATTAAAAAAAAAAAAAAAAAAAGATAGTCTACAAGATACAGTGTATCACTCCTACTAGCTAAGAAGTGGTTGAAGCGTACAGAAAGAAAGCACTTGACTTGGACCTGGGTTTCTGTGCAGGTCAGATTTGTGGCATTTGCAAAAGCCAGAATTAAGCCTGGCTCATGGGTTAAAAGATCAGCCCTGAACTAGCTAGGAGAAGGTTCGTGGAACGCCCAAACAGGCGATTGGAAAGGCACAACGCGGGAAAGGAGCATCTTGCTTTTGCTGGTTGCTTCTATTTCAGTATTTCCAGAGCAGTTATTCCTCATTCAGGACAGACCTTTAAAAAGGTGCAGTTAAAACAAGGAGTTGGAAAAGGGATAGATAATTTGTCTTTGCTGCTTCTGGTTTCACTATCTCAGTGACAAATGAGTGTGATTTTTATAAAGAGGAGGATTATAGAGATGCACGGTGGGGGGGGAAAAAAAAGTCACATCAAATAGTTTATGTGCCATGTTAACAGAACTGAATGCACCACCCAGATGTATAGTGAAAGATAGCTCTAATGCTGATGGGCTGAGTCTGCATGTATACCCCCAAAATGGAAAAGAAATGCACAGCCATATAAAGAACTACTATGAAATATTTTTCCTAGCCAGTGTATTTAATCATTTTTCTCAGAGTTCATTTATTACTAATGATTTTCCATTGCTGACTCCATTGCCTAAGAAATTTCTTTTTTCTTTTTTTTTTTTTTTTGAGCTTGTCAATAAAAAGCACTAAACATACTGTACTGTTTCATTGCTCACAGAAAGAGCAGGAATTATATTTTAATTATGAAATCAAAAAAAAAAAGGAATGTAGTTTTTCATTGCATAGAGGAGACTTTCACATTTGTTTTTTCCCTCCCTACAGTTTAATTTTCAAAATGAAAAGCAAAGTTTATAAAGATTTCACTAATAAACTCATATGTTGTATTATATGTATAATACAGTGTTATTGTTCAGTTTGCAAATTCTATGTTTTATCAGAAAATCAGTGTCAAATTTTCTGCAGTGAAATATGGGCTTCTAGATTCCTCTATATGCAACGGCATATAGAATTTACACAATGAGAAGATTTACATGATGAGAAAATGGTCATTCTATTCAGTGTCCCAAAAGAAGAGAACACGACTCCCCCCTGTACTACGGTTGTCAGACAAAGAAATAAAGTTTTTATTGGTACAAACTTCACAATTTCAATTAAAAAAAGGAAAAAAATATACGTATAGGTTAAGAACGCTAAAAGATCATATTCCAAATCAGCTTAAACATATGTTATCCTTTAAGCTTTCGGTTTGTTAGTTCTGTCATTCACGCTTCAATGCCTTTTCTTTTATCTGCTGAAGTCTTCAAAAAAGTAGCAGAAAGTAGGCCTTCCTTTTCAAATCTGACATTCTGTTAGCTACAACTCATGCTAGACCCTTTCAAGTTTTATTTTCCAACAGTTAGTCTAATCTAGATTAAAATTCTTTTTAAGTGACAGTAACCAGAACAGGTTGCCCAGAGAGGCTGTGGAGTCTCCTTCCCTGGAGATATTCAAAACCCGCCTGGACACGATCCTGGGCAATGTGCTCTAGAGGACCCTGCTTGAGCAGGGGGGTTGGACTAGAGGATCTCCAGAGGTCCCTTCCAACCTCAACCAGTCTGTGATTCTGTGAAGCCACTTTTCACAACAAAGATTTTGGATCTCTACGATGACAGAAGGCATATCCTTAAAGAGTTTTATTTATAAGACACGTTGAAACACTTCGCAAACACAATGCCACGAACAGATCGCTAGACAATTACATGGCTTTAAACTGTATACTAATTAAATTTTGTAGTGATTTGTACACTTAGTGATCCTAGTCCATTATCACTTACATGAGGAATAAAGCATACAGTGTATTACTGTACACAAATTTGGATTCATACTTGAGCATGCAATTATAAGAACACATATTACAAAAAATAAAAATCCAAGGCCAAGGTTACTAGTGTGATCAGTATTCGCGTAGTCACAGTGACTGTCTAAATCTTCAGGGTCCTTCTCAGAATAGCACTGCAATTTAGAGAATTCGGTAACTGAGGGACACAGCGTGTAAGCAGCCTGCCAAAGACTTCAGCGAAAGGCAAAGGCAAGGCAACAAAGCTATTTTAAAGTATTCCAGTCGAAAAGGCATTTGACATTTAACAAGTTTGTAAGTCTAACGATACAAACGTACAATCTCTAAAAATTTAGAAATGTCAATATTTGCAAAGATATCTGAAGGTTAAAAAAAAGCAGAAACAGCAAGAAATTGTTAGCAGTTCCAGATGTTTTCTTTAAGTCTAAATAACTATTTCTTGGAAGTGAGTAGCATCACAGAAAGGAATTCTCTTAAGACTGATACACTCCTAAAGCACCATTATGCATCATGCTTAATGTCTATGAACTAATAAGAAAAAACTAATTATGTTGCATCTTCCTAACAAGTTATGAGATTTGTAAAATATTGTAACTAAGGAAATCAAACACTCTAGATATAGTAGTCACCTTAAAAAAAATTCAGGAGGCTGACCGACAAGGACAGGTAGAGGCAGAAGGAAACGGCAACTGAAAGGCATTGCACGCGGCCAAGAGTTACCAACAACTATTTCACCCCTCTGTCACGTGTAGGCAGAGAGCGTCCTGAGCTCTCTCCAGCGCCACTGCATCGCTATGAGCGATCTTTGTTTTACAAACCTGGTAACAATAAACCCTGTTGAACTTCATTAGTAAACACAAAAAGGACTAGCAACCTCAGTGAAGGTTCAACTTTTACACATCCTACTACTTTATCACCCCAGCTATACCAACAAAATAAAGGACAGGGTTGGGGGAGACTGTGACCAACCACCAGGTTTCGTGTTTCAAACATGCATCCTCCCAAAAGTGTAAACAGCTCGATGGTCGGAGCCTGAGCCCAAACGCAAGAGGAGCGCTGATCAGCTGCGCCAGCGTTGCCCCAAAAAGAGGGGAGGCCTAATGAGAGCTGGCCCTGGAGGGCACCTGCAGCCCCACCGTGGCACCAAGAGGCAGGCTGCACTGGCGGCTCGCCCTGCCGGGGTGCCCGCTGCTCCGTCCCACAACGCGCCTACAATGAGAAGAGCTTCTCCCCTGCAAAACACAGAGGGGAAAAACTGGAGAGGTAACTAAAGGCTATGAACCCATCATGATTTATGAGGGTTTCTAGCGTTGGAATGCATTCCCTTCCACCACCC
This sequence comes from Struthio camelus, assembly GCF_040807025.1. Classification (NCBI taxonomy): domain Eukaryota; kingdom Metazoa; phylum Chordata; class Aves; order Struthioniformes; family Struthionidae; genus Struthio; species Struthio camelus. The sequence continues at coordinate 33,275,202 of NC_090946.1, forward strand.
CCATCTTAAGAGACGAGACTTTAAAAGGCGTGACTTTGTGAACCTCCCAAAACCACTTTAAAACTTGTAATGCTTACTGAAAACGTAGCCTTGACCTAATCAAAACTATTATGTGGCGGATTTTGTGACATCTAAAATTTGACTGAAAAAAAGAAAAAAGTGAAAGAGATTTTAAATTAGTGAATTGTTGTTTTGTAGTGGTGTCTCAAACATAGGATGCACTTAATTGAGATATGTACTTAATAGGTTTATTCCATTCTAAAAATGTAATTGAGTGTATTAAGCCAACCTGGATTAGCCATCCCTTTATAGCTCATAACCATGTTCCCTCTTCTCACCATTCTCTCTCTCCCCCTTATCTCTTTCTTGCATACAAATTACATCTCAGCATACTCAAAATTAATCCTCAGAGAGACCATGCAAATCTAATCCTCAAAATAAATCATCAAAAAAAAAAAAGAGTTGCTTCATTCTATTTACGTAACCCAGCACACAGATAGGAAGGACAAGAATTAATCACACAACAGTGATAAAGACTTGCACAGCTTGAGCAGTTCTTTTGACTCTCAGAATGATCTAACTGGTTCAACAAGTATGCTTTAATATAGCACTGCCTAACCCCCCCCTCCCAGGAGCGCCAGGGCACTGCCATCACTGCCCTATACAGAATATCCCAATCATTTTAGGAGAGAGAGGGCATGCTTTTAAAACTACTTTTAAAAAAGCTAATTTCCCCGCAACATAACCTGATGTTGACAATTTGTCCCTTCAATAAGATTATGACGTCACAGTTATAAAGTAATACTGTTGTGAAAGAAAAAGTCTCACCTAGCAATGGTAACAGGAATGAGATGGCTAAAGGTAGACTTGCTATTCACAGTAAATTATTTATAGTTAGATTGAGTTCCACTGGATTTAAACACGTTTTGTTATCAGAAGCTGATGTGGAACACGGACTGTAACCCAGGCTATCAGCAAGACGCCGTGTACTTCCACAAATGCTCACAGCTCTGTGGGATGCTTGGGAAAACTACCACAGATTGAGGGGGATTTGTTCAAATCTGAAGTTCTTACATGTCTTGACTTGCAATCACAAAATCGATAGAGAGATGTTAAATATTGACGGCACTAACCCAAATCCACTGAGATGTTTTCAGAACTGATCAGCAGGGTGTTCCTCTCAGGCCTAAAGCAGCAACAACATTTCTTGTTCAAAGCTTTTTAATCAAAGGAAAGTCCTCAACTGAAACGCTAGTTATGTGTAACCATATCTAATCCTCTAATTTAAGACACAAAAACACTCAAATAGGTAGCAACTAAAACAACCTCCCTTCACCGCAGAGATATTCCTAATAAAGTAATTAACGTTTTCACATTAGCAATGTTTATTTTACTCAGAGGTCTGACTTTTTTTTTTTTTTTTTAACCTGCAGATGCACTGAAGGTCATCTGTTTTATTCCTAAAGTAATAGAAGCCATCATACATTTTGCTCTAAGACAAAGTAAAGTAGAATAGTTATTACTTAGTCAAAAAGGATTTTTCAAACTACAAAAAGTAGTTTCCTGAACACATAATGAGAGATCTGATGAAATGGACTTCTTTAGCCAGACAGGTAGAGGAGTAGAAATTCGCAGGAAGGGAGAAAAGGGTTCATCAGCTTTGTGGAAAACACCAATTACAGAGAGGAAAAAGATCCCGCAGATTTTATACATCACTTTAAACAGGCATCTACAATGAATATTTGGAATATGCTGGAATACACGGGTGACTGAGAAGGACAAAGTTTTCTCCTGTTTTACTTGGATTCCACTTTAAGAAGTATACTAATTTATTCTCCTTCCATCTGTTATTACAGGTAATAAAGGACATCCCAGACTAAACTCTAGTCGAGATTTTTTTTAGTTTAGTATACCCAAGGGTAGTACTCACAACACTTGATACATACACCCTTTGAAACCATATATTGGCTAGACATTACAAGATGAAACAAGTATTGTGGAAGATCAAAGAAGACCAAATATGATTTTTTAGTTTTAAATACTGTGTATAATATTCATAGTAGCTTTCTGGATTTGGGGTTGGTTTTGCTGTTGATATATAACAGTAAATCAACCAATAAATGAGAATAATTTCTGACTAGGAATTGAGGAGGCAACTCAAATTCCTCCTCGTACTGATAATACCTAAACTTTAATGTCATTGATGGAAAATACTGTTCTCATTTCCCTCTGAGAATCCATGCTTGCTTAAATGAATAGAAGTTTACTACTATTTGCATTCCTCACACTACTGAGGTGAGACTGTTACTCAGATAACATGCATTTGCATTCTTGCAAATTTTGAATGTATGCTCAAATCTTCATTTATTCAGTCATATGCATGCAGCTATTTGGAAAGGGAATTTGCCTAAAGGTTTATTCAGCTATGTGATTTATAGCCACAGCTAGGAACAAAGAACATCAAGATCTACTTTCTTCGCTTATCAAGAACAAGGCTATGGACACTGGGAAGTCTAAGACTAGGCCTTTGATCCTTGGAGATTTCAAGGACATTCATCAGGATAATAGTAGGTGATGTGCAAGGTTCAGAAGTTAGCTTGTTTTTAGAAGAAGCACAAAATTGCACTTTTAAGCAGGTTAGCAGCCTACAGGATTCTCAGGCCATTCCACATGTAGCTGCGGAAACAATTTATTAACAACAATGCCAGTATTTAAAAGAAAAGTGGTTCTTACTTTGCCAACATTTACAAAACCTGTATAGAACTGCACTGACAACAGCCAACTGTTATGCACACTGTATTTACACTCACTAATAGCTGTAGAGAGCGAATAACATGGAATGGGAATATTCGCTAGTTCAAAGATATCTCCCCACAGGAATCCAGAAGGGGAACCAAGAGGAATGGACTATACAGAAACAGCTGTCTCTTAAGTACCCAGCTCACACACACACACAAAAAAGAAAAACCACTTTAGCAGACAGTCACACTAAGAAGTTTCTTGCTACAGATTGTCTTCTGTAGTGCTTCTCAGTTAGAATGAGGCAGGGAGCGAACTAGAGGGCCTTAAGGTTCTTTTTAGCCCATATTTCCATAATTCTTTATGTTCCCAATAACATTAGTGAGAAAACACTAAAATGCCCAATTCATACATTCTTTTTAGAAGAAACACCAGCACATCATGCAACTGTTTTCCCTCCCTTACACAGTTCATTTAATGTCCTGCCTTCACACACAGGTTTGTTTTGGTGGGTTTTTTCAGTGTCTTAACCCTACTGGAAAAACAAAAGTTAGCAAGCGGTTTCATCTCAGTTTAATCTGCTTGCTTGAAAGAGCAAAGTGGTAATACGATTATAGCACATTTCATCTTACTTATAGTGTCATACAGTAAAAACTTTTACGTCATTGCCTTACGTGTTTTTCCAAAGTTTCCGATACCATTCATTTATTTTCCCACTGCATAATATCCTGCATGATCATTAAGTAGCTATTAGTATTGGATATTTTACTTTGACATTTATGTTGCATAAAAAACAAAGAATCAACAACCATGCTCTTTCCATTGAATGGTTTCTATTTCATTAACTGTACTTTCAGTAAATTACGCAGTGATGAAATTTTATCCTTTATAACAACTGCATTTATTATTAGTGGACAAGACTATCAAAAACAATACATACTTATTAAAGGTTTGACAGCTACAGTACAGACAGGAACGTATTGTTTCTGCCACACACTAACAACCTGTGATCCTCTAAGGACTGAAGGACACCAAAGACCCACTCTGAAGAGGCTTTTTGCAAGATATGCTTTTTTCCCCAGGAACTTTTTCAAACAAAATGAATATACTTACTTGTGTATATTTATCACAAGTAAAGCTAGAAAGTTTAAGGAGCACAACTAGATAACCCACTGGTACATATTTTTTTCCCTTCCCTGACTTTCGCCATTACAATATGATTTTTTTTTTTTTTTTTTAAAAAGTTCCACTACCACAACAGTTACAATATTTTTCAAATGAGAAAGCACAGATCCCTTTCCTAAGTGACTCTGGTTACAGTTTTAAAGACAGATTTTCTTTATTCATATTTTGGGCATTACAATAGTATCCAATGATCCAAAGAAGACTAGCTGAACAGTTAAGTTGAAAGGGGCAAAATGAAGAAAACAGGACACAGTAGACTCTACTTGCAGAGCTAATAAAATAAAATATTTTTTTCATTAAGTTCTGATTACTTGTTTCCATTTTATTTGGGAAGATGATGCCTACAGGAATTCAGACCCCACTGATGCATAACCAGTAATGCAAGAGCTACGGCCTGATAAAACACAACCACTTCCAAATCTATCCAAACCTTGGCAAGGAAACCGGTTCTTCCCTGCTCCCTCTCCTCAAGACTCACAGTTATGCCAAGCTGCCCATATTAAAACAAACAAAACCAAAAAAAAATACACAAGCCAATACAATATTACAATCTACGGAGGATCAGGAATGCTCCTACTTAGTGACCGGTTGTTGATTTAGTCCTAGGATGTTTACCGTGTTTTAGAGTGTTTCACAGGACACAACAGTTTTGTCTCTCTCTTCCATAATTTAACATACATCACCATCGAGATGGATCATTTACATCTGCTAAAAAACAAACAATCACTCCCCCCAACATATTGTATTTAAAATAAATGCAATAACATGCATTTATGCAATAATGCATAATAAATGCAATAGCAAATAAATGCAATAACATGGAGACCAACTCCATTTAAGCAGTGTCAGCAAGCTATCAGAGCTTTTTGCCTCTAGTACCCACGTTTTCCACAATGTATGAAAATAAGCAACTACTTTGGCTTTATTGCTGCTTTCACGCGGAGGATTGTGGCCTGCCTGAGAGAGACTGGGAGTTCAGCAAGCACATAGTGGAACGAAGGCAACATGATATCCAACATATTTAGCGCACATACTTTCTAAAACCAGTAATGCTTTTGCTTATATTTTGAGGTGAACGTATTCTTACATTATTAGTTTTCAAACAGTTTGCATATGGAGGACACAAGCCTATCAAGTAATTAAGAGAATCAAAAGTATCTAGTCTCTCCCTGAGTAACCAAGGGACGACTGAATCAAAGAGAGGCCTCGCGCACCGTCGATGATGAGCACTAGCCTGAAGGAAACAGGTTGTGAAAGCGATACTACAGCGTAATCGATACAAATCCATGGCAGGCTGCCTTTGCCACAGCCTGGAAGTGGAAGAGGTAGAAGCATTTATTGCTCCTGTCAAGCTAAGTCAAGGCACACAGGTGCACTGACTCAGGGGCAGAGAAGCGTGCAAGAGGAGATACCATCCAGCAGCATAAGCCGTTTACTTGGGAGAGAACATCAATCCCTGCTCTAAGGCTCATCCGACATAAAATTCGGGCAAAAACACTGGGTAACGTGGGGATGACAGAGCTTCCTTTTTGTGTGTGAAGCAAGGAAAAAAAAAAAAAGTCACAGCTACATGGAAAAGTTTTCCTGAGAATAACTGAAAATAAGTCTGAAAGTCTGTGAGAAGAGCAAAAAGGTCCGAACAGAACAGATCTGAGAGGAGAGCGAGGGAGAGAGAGAGACCGACCGCAGGGGCTGGGACAGGCAGCTAGCACTGGAAGCCGGTAAGGTGCGCGTGCCTTCGGGCCAGGTAAACTGATGAACTACAGGTATGAGAAGAGCTACCGGAAACACGGGTTGGGCAGCAATGCCGAGCACGGATACATTACGACTGTCACAATGAATTCTACGAACGAACGGTCTTCCGAGAATGGTATAAAATCGTATTTAGGAAGAGTATTCAGGAATTAAGCTCACATACTGAAAAGTTAGGAAGAAAAATACGTAAACGCACTTAATAAGCAGGTTTTTTCATCTTATACAGCACAGCTCCTCAAACACATAGGGGCTTATTATCACAATTTTACAGAACAGTTTAAAAAAAAAAAAAAAAGAAACTGTCAGCAGGAAGGGCAAGAGAAATGCAAATAAAGGATGCAAGCTACCCTGACATTAGATGACACAGGAATATTTAATAAAGAGTTTACACTATTTGAATTACAGCCCTTGAACTCACACTATTTCTTCTTTGGCTTAAGAGGACTGCCACCTACTGAGTTACCCATATTCTCTTGCCTAATAACATATAAGGATAAAGTTATCTTCAGATAATGAGTGTTTCTGACAACAGTTTTTACTTTTTCTTATTTACACAAAAAGAGCCATAAATGTATTTAAATATTTAGAGTGCAGAACATCATTTTTCTTCACTGCAGAAGTAGTTGCAGCATTAAACTGGAAAGTGTTGCTTGTAACTGGTTCAAAACTATCCAGTTCTTAGCTTACGATGAGGATATGCTAGAGACTAGAACAGAGAAAGCCAGTAACTTTATAACCTTGTATTTGAAGCGAGCTTGGTAAGCAAACTCTCTCCAGTCGTACAGAAGAAAACGTTCAAGTAGCGTAGACAGCGTGTAAACCACAGTGTCCCACCTTACCAAGCCCTCTCCTCCAGACAATCGAGGCAATGAAATCAACCAACAAGAAAGCCCAGAAAACACTGCTTTCAATATACTGATATTAACCAACAGCACTCACAGAACAGTGTTTATAGCCACCTGACACACTTCATCTCTCATTTTGAATGGGAGCAAAACAGATGATTCAGATCTGAAACATCACTAAAAAAATTCAAAAAAAAAAAAAGTCAATGACGACTGCTTTTCTTCTTCCTAAAATATGGCACTGAGCTATGGCATCAGCCTCGTAGCTGGTTAGTACAAACAGATTTTACTAGAACTGTATACTTGAATTGCTCCCTGTATTCTGCAATGCTATGACAGTTTTGCCACATGTTTTATTAAGAAGCGACCCTCAGGTCCAGAAGAAATTTCTGCTTAGCTTCTGAGAGAGAGCCATCAGAGCATTAAAAAGTACTTTATTTCCCAACCCTAAGACCACCTACCTGCAAGTATCCGTACTCACTCTCTGATTATCAGAGCTTTCTGGCAGTCCCGCCGCACAAAGCAAGCTTGGTTTGTTGGGTAGCTGGTTTCAGTTTTACAGGCATGCAAGATGGGACCTTATCTGAAACATTTCCTAGTGATTAGATTACTGCCCCTAAGGAGTGCTAAACAAAATGCACAACAGGTTCATAAATCTGCATTAATCTATAATCCAGCAACACCTTCCCCTGCATACACTACAAGAGTATTCACAAATTTGTACACAGTATTAGAGGACAAGACAAACTACACTGCTCAGAAAGTGCAGCCTCTGATTTACCACAATATAGCAGTACGCGTCCTTTCCCCTCTCTCTCCCCCTGCCCTAACATGTCCTTCCTTAGGTCTTTATTATATTCAAGAATGAAGACTGGCGGAGTGAAATGTGGCTGAATACAAATTAAGCAATACAGATTATTTTCCCCTTAAATTTTGCACCCAAAGAATGCCATCTAGTGACCATCGACTGAATACAAGTACTGAAATCAGTAATGCATCGTACTTCGACTGTTAAGGTGAAGTATTACACATCGCAGGCGCATGTTTATTTTGCTACCCTTTTCTGCGTGGACGAGAAATAGAAGGGATAAGATCTTAACCAAAGTATTTTTAATCTGCGTGAAAGAGACCTTGTAGCAGACAAGGAGACATCTCACCCCCCTTCCGCAAACGTTAGACGCTTCCTCTGTGCTTCGACTACTCCATCCACAAGGTGGCTTCTGTCTCACAAAACGCTTTTAACATAACGGACTCCACGTGGGTCTCCAGCCAGCCTCAAATTAAGTCATTTATTGTTTCCCAGCATTCTGTAAGCAGCAGAGAACCCCGTTTTCCCTTGCTATCCCACTTGTTCCTTCTTGAAGGGGGGGGAAAATAAGACATTAAGATTACTCCAGTACTTTCCTTATCTAAGCTATTTTGCATAGTGATCTCTCTTATACAGCACATCTTATTACAAAAAAACAGATACAATGTGTCTTGCTTGCACAGATACATGCAACACAATTGCCCGTAAACTGCATCTTACATAAATCTGAAAGGAAAGAATTTTCAACACAGAGGAGAGACAGGAGACCAGGTACCATAATAATAAAGATTATAACATGCTTTGACCTCCCAAAACAAGACTTTCTTTCAAATTAGTATTTGAGACAAACACATTAGCACCCTAGTCGCTCACCTCCTGATAAGAGCACAGTTTGCGCTGTGTCACTGCACGCTGTCATATTTGAGTGGTCTGACATTTCCCTCGTTGATCTTTACTTTCCTCCTTCAGGAGATTAGAAGTATGTCCTGCCGAGTGGCTAACACTCGGAGTAATATCATCCAGTATAATATACAAAATTATGCAGCATGCTGCTAAATAAAATAGGTCAGGGAAAACGGAATGGGTTCACCCAAACATATTTCCTATTTCAAAAATACTCCTACTTTTTACTCCTGCTTCTGACTTGGTATTGGATACCAGATTTGGCTTTTGATTAACTCAGAAAACCTAATTCTTACACTACTCTTCTCAGATCAGTTGTGCCTTTACTTCAAACAGTAATCTTTAGGTAGCAGGTAACAGGAACAGTGACGAGCAGCTGCTGTCATTAACGTCAGTAGCACTCAGAAAACAGATTGGACCAACATGACTGTAACCATAAACTTTGCAAGCAACACACAGAGAGAGTCAAGAGAACCTCATCTCACTGGGGATGTCTCGTAAGACAACCTGAGTCAGGTTATGTACTATATAGAGCCTGATAGCAAAGGAACTTCTTTACAGCCATCATATTCGTGATGAAATTGCCTATCAGCAAATATTTTAAAAAGGCTTCTGCATAATATCAGATGGAAATTTGCAAGCTATGACAAATTATAATTAATAATTATCATTAAAAGCTTTGCATTAAAGCTAGATAGCACATACTGCCGGAACCAAGATGCCACCCTTTTGATACCTCACAAAAAGTAGAACTATCTACACAGGGACTTACCTTCCTTCACATAAATATTATATAAACTACCTGTTAAAAACACACTGAACACTTCTGCATTCAATTTCACTAATACCTCTCCATTCAGAGAAATTCACAGTTCTGTGGTTTTACTGCTTTGTAAGCTAATCAAGGTACTAAACTGGACACAGATAACAGTCGCAGTACTCTTTGGACAACAATTGTAAGGGATGATGATATGAGAGATCTCAGAGAAAGCAGCACCTTTTTGCAATAGGGCAAAATACCGCGGATCTTTTCTGAAGCCCAGAGGGAATTTAAATGGAGGCACAAATGAGACACGTACACACACAGCAACCAAAAGTTAAATTAGAGGACAAAATTCAAGCTTTGATTGCATCTTTTTAAAATTCTGCTACTGTAGGTTAGAGTAATTGATTTTCTGTAAGAAATAGATGCAATCAGCAAGCTAAGAATGTAGGAACGCTTTTGAATATTGATATTCCAGATAAACATACTAGAACAGTCAGATTGATTGAGAAATATGTTTTTAAACAGATGTTTGAGATTTTATGTATTAATGAAGTTAGCTTATTTGTATAATACAATATTCGAACTTCAAGAAGCCTTAACTTAAATGCTCACGCACAGATGATAGTTTAAAGATGTTAAAAATATACAAAGTAGGTATGTTAATATACAGTCATAGTTAACTAGGGTTGTAGGATTACCTGAAGAGTGTTTTTTCCTTTGTGCACTCTAGAATAGCTTGCCAAAAAAGTAGGAGAAAGACTTCAGAAACGTCTCCGCGCTCAACCTTGACTAATAACAATAGAAATCAATGGTGCATACCTACGCACATAAAAGTATATCTGGCCAAATAAGTAAAATGAACATTGCAAAGCCACCGCTAAAACATGACTTAGGGAATCATGAACAAGCAATTCAAATGCATATGGCAAGCGTAGGTTTCATAGGAGGGGAAAGCGCAATGTTTTATTACACTATTTTTCTGAAAACATTTAAGATATGTCATAGAGGTTAAAACTATGCTACACTAACACGTAGTTAAGTGAACACCAAGTGAAAGCTAAAACTAGTCCATTTATCTATGAAGTTATTTCTTGCAGCTGGTTGACCTGCACATGGAAGGAAGCTTTCTTTGGAGCGGTGACATCTGCGGAACTTCTCTCCTGCATTTATTCTCTATGCTGGGATATCTTTCTCTTGTCTGTTCAACTGCCTATTTCATAAGTCTTATAAAAAAAAAATCCCTGGAGTTATATTAAAGGAATAATCCACTGCCCACTTCATCCATAATGAGCCAACAGGTTAAAAAACTACATTCAGGACATGCAGACACAATAACCACTCCAACCTTGTTGCCCCGTACACTCTTTGTGAATAGTTTAAATTGTCAGAATATCTCATTTTTTATATATTCTCAAATAAAATTTTTTAAAATTAAAAAGTTGCAAACTGCCGAGTCACTTCCTAATCACGTCTATATAAAATCAATTTAGGAATAAAGTTGAATGCCTTCAGGTCAAAAAGAAAAGTTATAAAGAAGTTATAAACCTTCTATTAGAAAAGAAAGTAGATATAACCTATTTGGGTATCTGAGACAAATTAAGCTTAAATGAGGTAAAAACATTTAGAAATTCCAACTCAAAAAAAAAAAAGTCACAGCAGAGACTTGCACGCAAACACTTATTCTTATAAGGTGTGGGCAGGTAGTTTTTATGCCTGCTGTCACACAGTAACATGTCATTATGACATACTACTGCTCTTCAGGACACACAGGTGAAATACGTGGTTATCCAACAGGCAGAACGAATGAAGCCGCACTCATGACAAAACAGCAGGCTCTGCCCTTCCACGCTTCCTCGCCTCCATTTCTCCAGCTAACGCTGATAGCACACCAAGAGATTTCTGCTTGCTTCTCTTTCTGTTGGGGGGGGGGGGGGAGCACTAATCCGAGACTTTTCCCTCTACCCAGTTTCAGTAACATTAGTGATGTGCAGGAATTTAGTTATTTGACACTTCCGCTGTTTTGTCAAACTCGACTTCAAGAAACTCACAACATGTTATAAAGTTATGGTGGGAAGGAACCAACGGATGGACAGACTGCAAGAACACACAAACCCTACTGCTTTAGAAAAACTGAAGCAACGGAAAAGATGAATTTTCTTCTTTGTACACTCAAGTCCTTTATGAAAAAAACCCACTTCTGCAACAGGCTACTTTTAGAATTAGAACCTTTAAAATATCTTAAAGGTGACAGCAGTGATATTTTTAAGTGTTCTCATGCTTGGTATCAGCCATAGTCCAAGCAAAATGCTTTAGCTCTAGGCAATAAGGCTCCCAGAAAATCACTGGTATCTTAAATTTATGAAGAGCAGTAACTTTAATACATACATGTGTGTGAAAACATGAAAGCAATGGAAGCTACTCCTTCATGTTTCAGGGGTGAAGTGAGGTGAACTGGGTTCCTTAGTATCACGCTCCTTAAATTAACATATTTACAACCCCTATTTTAAGACTTGACTGTACGGGACTACTCGAGCTAAAAGGCATAACACGAGAACGGACTAAGACCATTCTAATTCAGAGTGACATTGCCAATACAGGGATTTATGGCAATTTTAATTCACAGCTTCTTTTCAGACTGCTTTTCATCATACCCACAATCTTTTTATGAGTCAAAGACTCCTTGTGGTCCTAGCCGTTGCCTCCCAAGATTGGCCCAAATCTGGACTGATGACTGTGCTGCTATCACACACCACGGACGTGGAACATGCTAGATTGCTGATTAAGTAATATTTGAACAATAACCACTTCAAGGTTATTTATTTTCATTAAAAGAAATTAGCTGGTTAACAGGCTATTATGTTTAATATGCTTTCGGTTTACTTTGAAATGGCAGCTCTAAGTCAAACCATAAATCTGTCACTTAATGGGGCCCAGTAGCGGATTCCCTGCTCCAGAGCCTGCACTGAAACGGCTCCTCCAGAGGTTAGTCTGAAAGTTTTGCTTTAAAAATATAAAACAATCATCTCCCCTCCACTCCCCCCCAAACAAATGCTTTTCAGAATGATACTCCAGCAATCAGAGACATAGGGTATTTTAAGCCTACCTGTTTCAATGGTCAACTAATCTGTTTAAGCTATCTGAAACATTAGGATTACAGAAAAATGGGAGCTTCGTCACAGGTGAGTCTTATCAGAAAGCCCAGCTCCTCTTCCCCATGCTACAGAGACTCCCTGGGGTAAAGCTGGCAAGTGACTGTTTTCTGTCTATCCTACCATCGGCTTGGTCAAAACATGGATGATAGTAGCCTATTCCACATGGGGGCCTGAGACACTAATTCATTAATGAGTTTTAAACTGGAGTTTAAACAGTCTGCATTACATAAGGGTAACACATTTCACTACACTAATTCAAAGCAAACAGTGGTAGCACAAAAAAGGACAAAATAAAATAAATCCATAAATGTATTTTTATAAAAATGACTTGCTTGATGCAGTTACTATGACTGTAGAAGATCACAGTGAGCTGAACTGCTAGTTAAATTTGCACCACTTCTAATACATCTTGTACATGCTGAAAAGCTGGGGTAGATACATGAACTGAAGGGGTGCTGCTGGCAGAACTTCTCACAGCTGTCTCCCAGACCAGGTGCAACACATCAGCAAATACGCTAATTACCCTGCCAGAAACTAGCTTTTCTGGTGAGACTTCTCCCCCCTCTCTCCCTGAATATTCTTACCTCATATTAGACAGAATTTCCATGAATACAAGTTAAAAATGCATCAAAATCTGTCATCCGTTCCAAAAAGCCAGGCGCTACAGGACAGAAAGGCAGACTGGGACCTCAGGAAGGAGAGGAGTGCACTTAACCAACACTATGCAGCCTAGTAGTGTATCAGTGCCAGCCATTTATTCTGCACATTAGACAACAGATTATTGCTGTGCCTTCACAAGGTATAGTCCTACTTGCAAGTTTCCAAGTGATTTAAGAGATGTCCAGCTACACCCAACTGCAGATTTGATAGCAATACAAATTGACCTAACCATTGGATCCGGAAAGGACCTTCCAGAGAGACATCTCTAGAGCAAAAACTGTATTTCCTCACATCCTGTTTGCAAAACAAGGAGATGTTATCAACAGAAGAAAACCTCTATTAAGACTACCAGCAAGTAGTATTTCTAATCACTGAACTTACAGCATAGACACTTTCATGTGCGTTGTTGCCTCTGCGCCTAACTTGTGATTTTTTTTTTTTTATTATTTAGTTACTTTTTAAAAATACCTTGCTCTCTTTGTTTGGTTCAGGAGAATATTCTATTTATGTTTGCTAGTCCACGCTATTACTGCAGTAGATCTTCTCTCAACAAAAAGTCCTAGTTTTTGCATGTAAAACGTCACACGCCAAGCTGTTGGCGTGGAGCTGCCAGTTCAGCCAGACACAACTCACGGCTTTTGGCTTGTTGCTATTCACCCTTCTCCCCAGAATTAACAAAGAAGTACCCATTAAACCATTGCTGGAGCACCCTCCTCCTCATCCCCCCTTTATAAAACTCCACTTTTTTGGTTCTACGTAGATGAGCTCAACTGCTTCCAAAAATCAAGCCTAGGGGCTGACTTCTTCTCTTACTTGCCCTCTTCCTCCCTATTTCATTTTTGAAAAATATTAAAAACCTGCATTTCTTCCAGATACAGCTTTGGTTTGTAAGAGAGCTCACTCACCATCCATCAGGCTCTCAGGACCAGGCAGCCTCACACATCCTGCCCATGCTGCAGCTGCACCCACTGCCAGTGCTCCTGCCCACGTGGTAATCATCTGCTTCACCTGCAGCCTAAGCACCCACCTACATCCTGCTCACTCCCCTCCTGCTAGAGCAAGCACTAGCCTCAAACCTCTTCCACCAAAGGGCTGCTCCAGACTTTTTTATGGGGAAGGGGGCTGGGACAGGACTGCTGCCCCTGCCGCACAGCCACCAGCCCACCCAACCCTGCCAGTGGCACCTCCGTGCCATCTGCTGGGAAGCAGATGTTGGAAGTTTCGTAGCTAGATGTTATCCCTGGTTTCACTCCTTCCTTGCTCCTCTGTCAGACAGGAGCCAAGGACAAGACTAGAGACACCGTTATAACGTGCAGCATGCACCAGCCGCGGACAGCCCACGCTCCAGAGCTTTCTAACTCAGATGTGCTTTTAGCATGATTTTGCACACGCTTGCATTTTTTCCGTTAGGGCCACAACAGAAATCAGCACTTTCCTTTCTGAGTTTCTGTGTAGAATTAAAGTTCCTCCTTATGTTTAGTTAAATGCAGGATGAGGTATATGTAAAACCCCCTCTGTTAAAAGAGGGATACCAATGCGCATTATGTAGAGAATTGCAATGTATTTATCAAGCAATGGAGTCCATTCCCAAATGAGCAGAAGATGTATATGGTGCAATGCACGCTCAGGAAGAAGATACATACATTTTTATATTGTTATAGTCTCTGGGTAGATTATCGCTAAAAGAGTACAAAAGCCTACAAGCTCAAGCATGATTTGAACTTTTTGAACAGGTAAGAAGAAAAGATAGCAGATCAAGACAAACAGTACACTTTTCCTTATTTGTTTCTTTTGGTTTACTCACAAAGTTAGAACACAAATATTACATTGCTTTTGAGAATAACAACAAGAGTGACAACAATCAAAGGGTAGAAGTAAGTCTACATGTACCTTTACAATTACATAGTATACATCAGAATAGCTCCCAGATGGATGCTTTTGTCTTCCACAAGGTTCAAGGTTGTCAATCTCATAAGTAACATGCACTAACGTGAAAAGTATCCGTGTTCATAGCTGTACTTTCAACACAGGGAGACTCTAGAAAGTACTTATGCTTAATGACACTCTGGAAGAGCACCCTTAGTCCTTCAATATTGTTTTAATATATTGCACCCTATGCAATCAGAAACTCTTTTTAAAGAAAAATTATTTGATATGTTTTTATTTTAGCTGTATCTGTTGGTTGCCTTTACTCTCTGCCTTACCTATTATTCAGATCAGTCTAGAAGAAGGACAATCAACTATTTACTGCTTCTTTCCTTTCAAAAGATTCAGTAATAAAATAGATCAAAGCAGCAGGAAGAATCGCTGCATATCATTGTGATTTCCAAATCTAGCTTCAGAACAATTCAAGATGATTTCCAATGTCCACTTCCTGACTAACCAAAACCAAAAACTAAGCATGTTGTAGAGCAGCTGTTTTGTCTTATATTGGAAATATGCACACGAGAAGTACCTACATTAGGTCTACATTTTATAGAAAAGACTCAAATTCTGCGTGGTCTAAAAAAATACCTATACCCCCACATATGTATGTGTGTGGGGTTTTTTTTGTTTGTTTGTTTTTTACCTAAATGATCAAAACAGCTTTGCAGGAACCTCCTTAAAGGTGCCTTCTATTTAACTTTCAAAAGTGATGTAAAAGCTGCAACATCCCACAAAGCCAGTTTAAGACTTTGCAAAATTGCACTGATTCACTTTTGAAGAAGCATATTTAGAATATTTTTCAAATTTCAAACTCTATGTACATAGTGAAACCTTACTGAACACCTAGAAATCCAGCAACTAAGGTATACCTCATAAACATCACTACAGGTCACCTTTAGGCTTATGTATTTTAAATGTCTATCTTTTCAGAACTGAACCCTCGAACATCTACCAAAAGTAACAGTGAAAAGATATCAGGTTAGAGGTGAGGTTTCTAATCAAATAATCAATATTACCTGTATATGCTTGTACAGCTGAGAAAATACAAGCTAATAAACTGAACTCCTGTTTAACAATGAAAAGAAGGTAACACTAGACAGTTATATTTTCCTAAGAATAGAAGCATGACTAAGCACAGACTTGATGTCAAGATTACTTAAACTTTAGAAACATCAGCCATTATATTAGAAATGACTTGCATAGAGTTTTACGCACAAATTAACATAAAAGCAACATACATTTCATGGGTTAGTGCCACTTACAGCTAAAACCACTAAACGTATGCTTAAATATACACACAAAACAGAAGGGAAGCCGGAGGTAGTGGTGCACACTGAGACACACAGAACTAACAGCGCTTACAACCACGTTAGCTATTTTGCTTCCCAGGTGTATGTTTCTCACTACTTATCAGTCTGACAAACACTTCCCACTGCAAGCTACTTTGGAGTCATCAAGCCCTTGTGTCAAGGTCTGGGATTGTATCTCTAAGTACTGCTAAGTGTCTGTACTTTTTAACAGTATTGCAATATGTTTTGGGGGAGTGGGGACCTGAGGACATCGATTCCTAAGAATAGTATCTTCTATACTAAAATGTACAGGGGATCCTCAGGAGACATGATCTGATGCAGAGAGGAAAAAGCACTAGACTGTTCAAAGGGAACAAACGACATTTTCCCCCTCTCTTAGATGACTTCATAGGGGTAAGTCAGAAAAGATAAAAATTGTTGGGGATTACCTATTTTGATTTGCAGAGTAAGCATGCATTCACGGTCCTTCTGACAATAATTTCTACCTTCCTGTTTTTCTCTGGACTCTACCGTTGTCTCCATTTAAAACAAGACAAAAGACAGTTGTGAGAAACTCAGGTCTTCCGCATTCACCTGTCCATTTGCTGCCCAGAAAAGCGGTAATACACCTCAGCATGTTGGTAGCATGCTCCACGATCTTAAAGAAAATGGTATTTATTCATCATGAAATAATTAAGTCAAATGGGAAAGAATGCTCCTAGGAAAAGAAACTAAAACCTTTTTGGGGGGGGGGTTGGGGGAGGAAGAAGCGAGAATGAGAGAGGGACAAACAAAAGTTCATCTGATTTATCCTTTTTCCTATCTAATAGCAACATTTCTTCTTATTTCCTTGTAATTAACAGCACATTGTATGGTGCGCTTCCCCAAATACAACATGCCCTGTCAAGACTTCTCAGTGTTACTTAGCTTCAGATACTGCTACATTTCTAAAAGATCTTTCATTTTATTTTCTTATTTGAGTAGGCACATAAAAATAGGAAAACAGTAGAAAGAATATATTATTTGGTGTCCTAGTGGCTGTAATAATAACGTCTGGATGTTTGGTAACTAGCTCAAAACAGGTGAATAATTCTAAGGTTTAGGTGTTTAAGGGCTAAGTGCTGCTCAAGAGCTGGTTAAGGGAATGGGGGGTGGGGGGGGAGAGTGAAGAATGGTTCTCTATTACTTCTTTGTTGATTTTGATTAGAAAAGACCAAAGCACAGTAAAAGATGCAGAAAGCTTAGCTGTATGGCAGTTAAAGGAATAGAGGGAGTAATGACTAGAAATGGCCCTGAGCTACAGGAGCCTTGTTCATTTAAAAACAAAAATTAATCTTTATTTTATAGTTATACACCTTTGAACAGAGATGCCTGGAGATACAGAGTTTTAGCTGTTTAAAATTAAAGTAGATATGGAGATACTGTCATCAAGGAACTATAGCAACGCTACAAGGCCCTCTTCCAGCCCAAGGAGTGCCTTATCTTGAAAGACTCACTTTCCTTTTCATTCTTTAGCCAGATTTTTCTTCTGTTTCTGAACATTATTTTATCAGCATCTAATATCCTACATCTAGGATCATAATGCTACTTTGCAGGTAAATAGAAAAATTGGAAGGATTACATTTCTACTCTTATTTTGCCTTATACCTTATCCTTGCTTTTTATCAGCTTTTCTTCTTGCAGCATGAATCTGTGCACTTATCTACTATTTGTCCTTCTGTTTTCTGGGGCAACCTCTTAGCAAAAATCTCCATTACTTTCGTTATGTTTTAAACCATCCTACGGTTCTTACAAATAAATAAATCCTGGCATAGCTTTTTCTCACAGACTTTTGTTCTCTGCATAAAACTTCATCCTGTCTTTGGATGACAGAATCTTATCAAGATAGATTTGTGATTTTTGTAAAAGTGCCTTGAACAATTCTTGTACGTATACGCGTTTCCTCTCATCCAAGGCCTCGGAAGTTGAATTCACTTCAAGATCTTATACGAGACCTAAGCAACACATGAGTTTTGTGCTGGCAAATAAACAGAGAAGTTGAATCTATTGGGATTTACAGACAGAAGCATAACTGTTTCTGTTCTGGTTTTTAAGGGTTGATCAACAAATGCTAATATAACAGAAATTGCTTTTCTAACATTTTTGAGAGGGAAAACATGTAAAATGGAAACAGTAGTTGCAATTCCAAAAGTCTTTGGATTTTTTTTTTTCTCTAGAAGACTTCTACCACAGAGTATAATTCTGATAGCAAAGAAATAACATCATGGAGATTCCAGTCCTTCCTCCTGCTTCTTCATTTTGATGTGTTAAATTTTACTAGCAAAGGATTGGTTTGCATCCTCAAATCTAGGTACGAGTTAAATGTTTGAAGCATAATACAGACATAGTAAAACTTAGGTCAAACACTTGGTAAAGCTAATTTACACACAATGAGGATGTAGCAACTGACAGTATCGTGCAAACAATTTACCAGTATGCATCACCATGAGTTTTCTATATTCTTTCAACGTGTTTTTTTTTTCCCCTTTTAGAGAAATAACTGTATGCGTTTAAATTATGAGTAGTTAGGACTCCATATTATGTTTGTGAGTAGTTTCATACCACATGTGAGTCCAAAGCTTTAACCTGCTAAATGAAGTATTTATCTGCATCCAATCTGCGTCAATAAAAAAATTTAATTGTCATCCTGAAGTATTTTTTGAAGGCAGGTCAGACAAATCACTCTCCTTAGTTGCCTCTCTCTCTCTCTCAAGCAGAACGGGACCTGAAGGTCACTAGCTCAGGTGGAGATGTTTATACCACAGACATTTACAGCTAGTTGAGAAATCTTGCCTGCTGCAGCCTGGTGATCTAACACTCAGGAAAACTGCATGCATCCTACAAATGCATCATGGATCAGGCTAACTGTTTTTAAATGCCTTATAATTGCCTTCAACTTATTGTTGCAAAGTAACTGGTGCTTGCTAGCCCCTGCTCCTCAGGAATTGCTGTGTTACCAGACAGCTGACTCAGGCCGTAGTTTTATGCAATATCAACCGATGGGACTCCTGTCCTTTCCGTTAATCATTGGTTGTTTTTCCAGCTGAGTCTATTTACAAGGCAGCTTTACAAATTAAAAAATAACTTTTCTTAAAGTGCTCTTTTTTTCCTTTTCCAGTCCACAGTGCAGCCATACAAAACACTGTGCCAATACAATTGTGGGGAAGAAAACAGGGAATAGAAATACAGAATTGCAATTGTCAAAGAAAATACTGTCTCAAAAAACTTGCACGCAAAAAGCATGTGATTACAGCATTGTCAAGAGGGAGATATAAACTTTTTAGCTCACTTTGCAGTTGATCAAGTGATCAATCTCATTGTCTTTCACATAACCACGTGTAAGCATGTCCGCACTATTTAAAGCTTTACAGAAATCTCGGATGATTCTTGTGCTTAGGTACTTTCCAACTGACAACTTGTTAACTGCAGATGTGCTAAAAGCATGAAATCTCTTCCTTTCCCTTCCCTCCTGCAGATACATTTTGGCAAAAGAAAGACTGGAGGCATTGAATCATTTTTTAAACACATCTTCTTTTCCCCTGCCAAAAACTTTTAAGTGATATTCGTTTCTCAGTGTTGCTGGTATCTGACTGAATTGTTTTGGGAATCCATTTTTGTTTTGACCATGCCTATCTTTCATAAAGGATATGAACATTTCCTTTGCACGTATTGAAACATCAATACTTTCGTCTGGAGGAATCTTTCATTGTAATGTGGCAGCAAAGACTTCTACTCCAGTTTTCCGTCTCCTTGGTACATTATTAGATGCAAATCAATCCAATAGAGTATTATTTTTCTTAACTTATTATGCACATTTACATGAGTATATAATCCAACATTTTAACTACTCAGCTGAAAGGTGATGTTACAGCTGCTAGCGATTTCTTGTTAGCCTTTAAAAAATGTGTGGAGTAACACAAAGAATTTTTTGACATATGAAACACGGATACATTATATTTAATTTCCTTAAACCACTAGTGTGTTGTACAGGGAATTAAATAGGAATGCCTGTATTCTTTTCAGGAGGGCAGCTAAAATCTGTAACTAATTTAAATTTATCTCTGGATAATGTTAGGCTAGTGCTTGATATGTGTATAACATATCTAGAAACATGAGCTAAAGACTGTGGCTTCCTGTGACTTTCAGTATTATCAGCAGAACTTCTCGCTACACAAAAGGCCCAAATAATACACTGAAGTCCTTTCTATTTGCAAATCATTCACTAAAGTATCTTGACTATCGCAGCCTTATTTGGTATTTGTGGGAATAATTAATTCTTTAAGCTGTTTAGCAATTTCTCCCTTTACGCAGTTCTGTAGCTTCTGACAGCGTTCATGAGACCATCACAACAGCTTCCTCACCAGGACAACAGCAAACAACACATACTCTATTGTCTAAACCCGACTGTTTCCACAGGGACAGCTGGCAATACAGGGCCTGAATCAAAGCTGAAGAAAGTTGGGGGACATCTTTTGCTTTGAATCAGCAAGCAGACCCAAATTTCCAAACTCTTTCCCACATTCAAACATGCTTTTATAAATAACGTAGCTAAGCTCAATTATTCAAAATTCAATACATTTTTGTGAGTACAAAATTAGAAACATTTACTCAGGTTTGCCTTTTCTTAACTGAAGGCAAACAACCTATCCGTGGCTTAAAAAGCAAGGCTATCAATATTGACGTGATATTCTTTTGGTCAGCTAAACAAACATAGTCTGGGATATCCACTGCCTGAGTAAGTACAGCCCTGGCATAGTAAGCCCCAAAGCCTAACAGTGGAGGCATAACCTTTAAAACCAGGGCCACAGGGAAACTGTTGCAGCTATGCTGTCGGGTCCCTTCGGACTCTGTCCTGCAGGTAGAAGACTGACAGCGGCAGGTACCTAAGAAGAAACACACTCGGAGACGGAGAAAGCCACCAAACAGAGGGAAAGGAGGGGATGTGAAGCCCCCAGCAGAACAGCTTCTCTCCGCAAGCTCTGTGGCCATATTCAGGGCCACCCGGGGAACTAGTCAGGTCTGGGGCTTGCCACCTCGAGGTGACCCAACCCAAGAAAGGGTATGTCAAGAGAAAAAAAGATCTCCTGTTGAAGAAATCAGACTTTAACACCTCACCTCCCCAGTCTGGGTTAACAGTTTATAAGGCAAGGCAAGACTCCAGAGCTTCCCTTTGACACTGATTCAATGCTGAAAGCAGCAGAGCTTTGTGGCAGCGGAGGTATCCCACTTACGGGGTTCTCACCGGCAGAATAAAAGCGGCAAGTGATACACGCTGTAATAACTGTTGGAGGGTTTTAATGAATCAAAATAACATGTTCTCATGCTACTTCTACTATGATCAGTTGCTGTCATCAAGCAGCATACTATCAAGTAGTTTTCTTGCCATCAGCCATTTGCTGATCTCTTAGCAAGCTGGGAAAAAAACACTTTCCATCCTCTTTTGCCGCAGGCAGGCATGGATGCAGAAAGCAGAGACATAATTTAAAACTTGAAATCCTGGCCAAAAAGTCAGAAGATGGATTCATTTACCAGCCGCTCCTATTTAGGTCCCATTTTCTTGATCACTTGCAGGGTGTCCATTACTATAAGTAGATGCTCTATCATCTTCCTTAAATTAGTATGAATTTGATCTCAGACAACCGAGCAGAGTTTCAAGAGTGTTGAAACCTCTGCTGTCAAGCCTTTTATCTGAACCATTAAAAATAAGATCAGAAAAAAACTCGAACGCTCAGTTAATGCAGGAAAACACACAAGAAAAAGATGATTTATTAGCACTTTAGAATATGCATAGCTCTAGGATTTGCCTTGATTTATGTGCACTGTGTCAGCCATTTTAAGTAAATGGTTGTTCAGAAAAAGTGTTAGGTTAAAGAATCAAATGAAATATGGCACTTTATTTAATCCATATATTTATATATATCCAGAATGATTTTAACAGAAGTTGTATTCCGGTATAAATAATATTTGCATAGGCACCTCAGTCAAACCTGATTAAGCAGAATCAGTGAAAAAAAATGGAGAATAAAAATAAAAGCCAAAACCTATTGCCACTATAATTTAAAGTAAGATATTAACAGAAAGAATAAAGATCAAATATATTCATTCATAAGACCATAATGTATTATGCAGTGCCTCTAATCAAGAAAAAAGAACTACAGGTAGAGATGCTAATATCAAAATATCAAAATATTCTTAATGAAATTTGAAAATGCTCCAAAATTTCAGAAGGTGAATGCTACGGATTTTGCCCACTAGCAGTCATGGAGATTCACCAAGTAAATGGTTAAAACACAAATAACTCGAGCCCAGACTTACTTTGATAGGTTTAAAAATATATATTAGTATGTGTAGTTTTTACAGGAATAATGAGGAATCCAAAATGACTTAAGACAGGACAAAACAAATTGGACAACAAACTTTAGGAAAAATCTAGCACAGAAAAGGGGATACATCAGGTAATAAAGAGGAGGGTCACTGGGAATCATCTATTATATCAGTGTTTAAAATTAATTATCAATTATCTAATAGGAAAACAAATGTGCACACAATCTTTTGTCAACTTTGAAGCAACTATCTTGTAACGGTCACTGTTGACTGCCATACCACTTATTTTAATAGCGTGTATTCATTTTTTTTGTATGTCATAATAGTAAAACCAAAAAAGCTATTTCATATTTCATTACCACTTGAAATAACAAAATACTTGGTAAAATATTTTTAAAGGCTTGTGTAAGTGATTAACTATGCCTAAGCAGTAGTTAACATACTTTGCTAAATCTGTACTCAAGGAAGACACTGAGTTGTTATAACTGCCACAGTATTACTCTGTCCAGTGGTATTGCCTCAGAGCCAGTCTATCTCAAAGTGTGTCAAGACAAATCTGTGTACAAGTCTGCAGAACAGAGGCCTTACTCTGCCGGAATCATAATTTCCCAATTATCTTTAAGATTCTCCCATTCACAACGAGGTGCCTCCAGTGAGAAAAGGAGGTTAACAAGCTTCTTTTTGCTGCTAGTTTATGATGGAGTAGATTAGTCGGACACTTTCTTCCTCAAAGCTATTTTTGCACTCATTTCACATCGTGGCAGTCAAGATGTGAGAGAAATGATCAATTAGTATCTTAAAATTTACTGTAGTCACTGCAGAGTGCAGCTATTGCTTTCTTGATTTGAAATAATTGTTGATATAGTGCTTTAAAGACGTAAAAGTTAAGTATTCTCTCTAGATTACTAACAGTGCTGCTTAAACTCTGCTGCAGGCTGAAGTATTCTGTCTTAAGCCGAAACACTGGGCTTAAATCCCTTAGAAGGTTGGACCACATTATAAACCATTCCTTTTATACCTGATTCTTTTCACACTTCTAAAGTAATTTGTAACATTTAGAACTTTTGTTAGCTACACGTGGTCTTATGCTTTAAAAGTTACTTCTTAAAGTTAGATGGACTGGGGATTCAAACGGAAAATGTGAAGGCACCAGTGGATGTAAAAGGAAGATGCTGTAATGATAACTGCATTCTTCTTGAGACCCTATGAAGAGTTTGTACTTTTTTATCCTGCATGGTTTCATGAGTGCATAGTTTTAGCTACTGGAAAAGATGCAGAAAGAATCAGAAAAGGAAAAATCTGCACTTGTATGTCTGATTTCACACATGAGCAATCCCAGATGCATTTGAAATGTTGAGTTTCCTAGAATATAAGTTTCACTTTACATTGCTGTGCAATTTATTTTTAGCTTATTTTAGCGCATGTCAGCCGAGGAACAGAGACTGTAAAATATTATGAATTAAAAAAATACTTGTTCAGAGATAAAGATGCAGACAGGTTTACCACCGGTTACAAGCTCTAGACCAAAGATACAGGCTTGTGTTTTCTTTCTTTTTGAAAAACTGTTCAATGTTTTTGCTTTACGCTGCTCAAAAAAATTGGATAAACTATGAAATTATTAATACGGAATACTTTATTCTACTCCTTCTTCAAATCATCCTCAGATCATTAGCAAAAGAAAAGCATTATAATTTGAGGTAGATTAGGTGATCAGTGAGGTTAGCTGGTAGACTCAGTCCTCCATAGGACAGATATCCTTCTTACAAATACTACTATTATAGCAAGAAACTTTTATTACAGCTTGGTCAGAAGACCCGTGACTGCAAGAATCCAACGTCTTTCAGTGCCCCCTCAGGCAGCAAGAACACACCTGATCAGGATGTGTGGGAAGCACATTACTCCACCCTACACCCAGACAAAAAACAGCTCTCCTATTAGCATTGTTGTTGAATGACGGTTCATTTAAAAGTCCTTTCCCAAACTTCTGTTTATCAGTACTGAGAAAGCAAATGCTTTGATCAGCACAGCTATGGTGCAGAAACTTGCTGTGGTTCATCCTTTAAACTTCCACTTTTGAGGCAAAAACTGCAGCTGATCTGCAGCCTCAGCTATAAGGAGTCGTCAGGACTAGCTGAACACTAGTGCAAGGAGCTGCTACGTCAGCTGTTTTTTCTGGACTGGTTTGCCAGCACTTCAAATCTAGTTCCTCACGTTGACTTCTTCTTTCTACCCAGGAGAGAGTATTTTTTTCCTACTGTTTGACGGAGGGGAACGCAGCTTACACAGAAACAAGGTGCGGAGCACATCGCTGAACCTTCTAAGTCATAAAACAGAACAGTATCCTTGCAGATTATCAGCGTGATGAGTTTTGTAATCTATTCACATCTTTTTAACTATCAATTGGTACACAGGAAACCTATTTTGCAAAAGAAAAGCACTTATCAACAGATAAACCGTTTTCAAAGTCGTCGGAGCCATGTGGTTTGTTGCACAAAATACAGAAGTGAAAAGAGTGGCAGAAAATAATATTTTGGAGGGTGCAGCTGTGGATAGCACACTTCAGGGCAGAGGCACTTACTGACGGGCGTTTGACCTGTCAGTTTGAGCTCTGGGTACGAGGGTTTGATAGCAGTACAATGTAACTACCCAGAACTGATCCGAACAAAATACGGAAAAGTTATAAAAAAAAAAAGATTGTATTAATTTGGAACACTTATAAAAGGTGGGTAATTAAGGAAAGAGCCTGGATGAAAAGATCTTTTCTAATTTGGTCTTCTAGTGCTGACTTTTACATGCCTAATTATATGTGATTAGGGAGCGCTCTGGCTGATGATTAAGTGCTGGCTACCTTTTACATCGGAAGAGCAAATCTAGTAAGCCAAGACTCCTCTCTGAAGCTCTGGACCGATATTCCACAAGGAACAGAGCTGCGGCTTTGAAATCCAAGTTTTACATGCGCAAGAGAACTAATATCTGGATAGAAACTGAGCAAAGCCTCATCAGAGTCCTTAAAAGCAACTTAAATGGTCCCTTTATATAAATGTAGTCCCTGGCTGCCAAAGATCAGGTGGCCCATAAATTACAGGAAGGAAAAAGGTGATGGCTTTATCCATGCACTCCAAGCCCACCGTATAATTTTGCACAGTCCTTGTTGGGGCTTCAAAATTGAGGAAATTGGAAAGAGCACTCTTTCAAGAAGCTATGACTGAACAGCATGCTTCCTTCCTGGGATGAAGATGTAAAATGTGGATCTAAGACTGTAAGTTTCTTCAACAGAAATATAAGGATTCACTGCCTCTGGCATGAATCAGCAGTAACAACAGCGTCTACGCTGAGCAACAGGTTTATTCCACAGCAAGTCCTCAGTCCAAGTCTTTGAAGGTACATACAAGTTGTGCTCTACTTGCATGTCAGTCAGCCGGGTGCACTATTTTTCCTTTTCTATTTGTGAAAGAAACTTATACATGTGAACATGCGCTCCACTGCGTCCTCTAGTCTTGACAATTTGGGGACTGGGACTTACAGGCTCACCGTATTAATTTCTGCTTCACGCTGGGATACAATGGGGTGCACACACAAAGAGACCAAGTTTCTGGGGCATGCTTTAGAGTTCATCTGCCTCATAGCGTACCCCCAGCTAACAATGCTGCGTTCTAATATGCCACACCAATATCATGTGATCCATAAAAAAAGGAGAAAAAAAGAATGTCAAAACGTAGTTTTTGGACACCCATCCTTCTCATGAGAGGTCAAACAGGATGTCTTTGAAATTACCTGCTACCCATGTAACAACATAAGATGGAGAACTTCAATATTTTTAGAACTTCAGACAGTCTGAATAGGTCCATACAGGACTCCCTCAAGGCTAGAACTTGTGCTCTGGCATGTAACCATCCACACGGTTTAACTGTCATCGTGGACCCTGGCACAATTTCCACTTATGCCAACTACTATTCTTCCAGAATGTTTCAGGGGAAAAAAAAGTGTTTGGCATAGTTCCTAAAGGTAGTGTGGAAAAGATCCTCCCTGATTTGGGTGGCAAGGGTAAGAAAATTTTCAGATACAATCTGTGCCAAGCCACTTGTCCCCTGTGGACACAAAATAGATCCTCCTCTGCTGTAGCTACTAAGACAGATGTAGAGCCTCTGTGTAGTGCAAGGCAAGTCCCATTTTGCAAGAAGGCAAATCAATTTTCCAGCAGTCAGACTAAATAGACTGTCTGGGAAAGCGCTGTGCTAATTATAAAAGGGGATGATGGAAATGGGGAACAAATCTGTTTTTATCGAACGCACAAGGCGTTAAAAAGTAAGAATGTGTAATAAAAAAAATCAATACTTCAGTAATCACAGTCTGTGTAATGATTTTATTAACACAAATGTGTCCTGTTCAGTAACTTCTGACATTTAGAGGGAATGTTGGATAAGGAATGCTACAATTTCTGCCTACAGTATCTGCATAAGATTAGGCTGGTAAAAAGAAACAGGTATGGGAATTATACTACTACTGTGAAATCTGTCACTGTATTTTCAAGCTGCTGGAAAGTCAGGAGCCAGCTATACTGAACGTTTAAGCGCAGATGTACTGAGAAAAAAAGTCACAGCTTTGACGGTAGGTAGTGTCTGCTCCAGAGCACCACTGACACTAGAGGTCAGCATGGGTGCATCTACACTAGCATTTCAGCCTGGGCCAGGAGTACTCTTTGCAAGTACTGCAAACCACGCTGCAGCCCCACATGGCAGAGCAGCCTCAGAGTTTACAACCTGAAGTACTGTTGGAGAAAAGATGCTATTATGCTAACCTATTGCTAATGGCTGTTCAGGCCACAGGCCCCAAGTGGACCTAGTCTGAAATAAATTCCCAAGACTCACGGTGTGGACGCTGGGTCTCACCATCAACTGCTTCACTCTGCGAATTTGCTTCTATTCTGCTGCAGTTACTAATTTACTATCCTGTATTTACTAATACTGATCAGAGTCACTGACTGCATGTAAAAAGTATACAGAAAAGCATTTGTCAGGTGAGAAATTTCAGTCTAGCTTCCCTTACATGTAACTATATACAAAGACAGTATTGTAAAGGACAACCCAACAAAACTGAAAACTACTACTCAGAGCCAAATGAGCAGAAATACTGTGAACATAAAGACACAGAGGATGGTCGGTAATCATTTGAGAACGCTCTGCCAGATGTCTAAAAACCACCACCAACAACAAAAGGCCTGGAAAAACTTAAAAAGTACTTATAAATCTATGACAAATAAAAGCAAAATGCTCAACCTCATTTAGTAAAACAGCTTAAGAATAAAGAAAATGGATAGAAAATTGGGAAGCTGAGCTGTAAGTATAAATTAGAAACAAACTTTACAGACAATTAATAAAAGAAGTAAAAGGGCACTCGGAGAAGACTGTGTGTTAAACTGAACAGAAAGATAAGTAAGAGATTTGGATTTGCAAAGGAAAAATTTTGATAAATCAGGTAAACTTGCTAAGAAATTAGCTGAAATACGAAGCGTGAAGATTTGAAATGTCACATTGTCTCCTCATTCTTTGAATTAGACATGCAACAAATACTGATAACATGTACCCCCAAGGGCACAGGATAGAAAAATGCACGGAGGATGTGACTGAATGAAAAATCACCCAAAGAGGATATTAAAAATGAGCATGGTTCTCAAGGAAAAGTACACTGAGGAGGGCAAGGGTTGAAGGAAAGTGAGAATTACTAAAAGACAGGCTGGGTTTGCCTTTGCTTTAGTACCATGTGTAAAGTCCAAAAGCTCTTCAGGCAGATAAATAGGGAAAGAACAAGGGAGGAATGAATAATATGTGGTAAAGACAGAACGTAATTAAAGATAACCTATAGCATGAAAACTAAATGAATAGTTCACCTCAGTCATTGGCAACTAGGTAATAAATATCTCTGAGTTCTGAAGTACACGGAGTATAAAAACCACAAATCCAATAGAAACTACCTACGTTTAAGTAGGGGGAAGAAAATTTTATCGCCCTTTGCTGGGGCAGTTGATTTTATGGACAATGGATTTTTCTGTATTTCACATCCCGCTGGAAGGTATTACATAGGAGTTTTTACTATTTTAAGAAGGACAATGAATTTGGAGGAGGAGAATAAACTGGTAAAAGGAATAGCCTTGCATTTTTATAGGTAGAAAAATTTAACAAAGCTATGTCACATACTGTATTCTCAGTGGACACAAACTCTTGCTGCCAGAGATTCAAGACGACCTGTGATCCTCTGAGCAGCACCAACAGCACTTACCTAATAAATCCTGTTAAGATATCTATTAACCCTAGTGGCTCACATTTGCATAGCTCTCAGTTAACTTCAATTTTATATATATCAAGCTTGTCCTGCACAGAACACTACTCTATCTGCCTAGAATATTCTGTCATGAAAACATAGTTATTTTCACATATTGAGGAATAAAAAGAAACTTAACAATGGAGTTGGTTCATTAGTGAATAAAACAGGAAAACTATCAATGCAGAAAGAAGAAATATATATTTTCTGTTTGTGTGAGGAACAAAATAAGATGTTGTATTAAGCTCATCTGAAGAAATACTCTCCATTCTAATACTGGAGAGCATTAAAAGCTGACCACTAAAGCTATGCTTTTTAAAATGAGATGATACAAAGATTTTGTATCTAGAGGTTTTTTAAAAGTAGGTAAAGGACCTTAGTGGAGCACTAATACTGATTTTATTTATCATTATTCTTTTTTCATTAGATCTTGGACCACTGACGAATCGGAGACTGAAAGACTGAAAGAAAGCAGGTGCTGTGCCATTACTGCTAAAGGCTAAATGAGACAACCTGGATAATTAAAAGCCTGTATGCCTGGCATCAATCCTAGTAAAATAATGGAATAATTCCTACAAGACTCAATTAATGAAGAATTAAAGAAGGAATGTAGAATTAATGCCACTCAACATGGTTTTTTGTTTTTTTTTTTTTTGGAAAGCAGGACTTGCCAAGCTAGCATGATATCTTTGAGAAGATCACAGGAACCAGGTGCTGTTCTGTACTGCCTACTTCTACAGAATAGTCTGGATGACAATGAAGTTTCCAGAAAAATCAACTTGTCTTAAGAAATGAGATTATACATCAGCACGACATGAAACACCTGCTCGCCAGCTTTACTGGGCGTGTAGTGTTTAATTGTGGTTTGTTTTTTCCAAGAACTGTTTCCCTTTCTTTCATTCATGGCATGCAAATGACAAGCTACTATTAAACACAATTATTCAAACTTAATAGCAAAGGAAAGCTGCTTGAAGAAATGTTCCTAAATCTCATTTATAGGAAAGAATTCTTACTGCCCTGCTGGTTGAAAAAGGCTGAGT
This sequence comes from Struthio camelus, assembly GCF_040807025.1. Lineage (NCBI taxonomy): Eukaryota > Metazoa > Chordata > Aves > Struthioniformes > Struthionidae > Struthio > Struthio camelus. The sequence continues at coordinate 33,304,951 of NC_090946.1, forward strand.
TTGAGACTCGTTTCCTACACATTAAGATGATCTCCTTTCTAAACCATTATCATAAGAAGTAACGCTGCTTTGCAAAGTCCATGACGCAAATTCTTGCAACTTGTACAAGTTTGTGACGTTTCTCAGCTGACATCCTTGTGACGTTTCTCAGCTGACATCCTTTCAACAGTCCCAGAAGACCTAATTTAATTTCTAATCATTTCACCATGCTTAACACATTTTTTCTAAATTACTTTTGCATTTGCACTCAGAGGGAGCATTGACTGATTTTTTGCTTATAAAGTTCTCATCTTCCACCTCCATTGGTTCCTATGCAAAAAGGAAAGAACTCTTAACTCCATAGAGGAATTCAGTGATGAGCTGCTTCCAGTTCATATCATATTTCCACAATAATATGGCATTCACTGTGGATTTCATATACTTCATATTCCTATCTCCAACCTCTATCACATTACTCAGAGAAGTACTGTCCCTTATTCATGCCTTCTGGATGCAGCACCAAATGCCAGATGACTCACAAAACGAGTATGTGAATGAACAGGTATTACAGTAAATGCACCCATTTTGTGTTTATCTAATTATACTTTCTTCTATTTTGGAGTGGAAAAACATGGTAGATTTTAAAACTTTAGTTAGTGTTAACAATATTATTCACAACATACAATATACATACAGAAAAACAGCCTGAAAGACAATAAATTGCAATAGGCATAAACGAGAGTAAAGCCTCTGCTGTTTTGACACAACAGAGTCACATGGTATAAATTTTTATAGTCTCCTGTCACAAAGTCTGTAAGATGTTTCAGTTGATATTCTTCTAACACCTCCAGCTGTGGTAATCCTTTTGCTATGCTTGCAAAAATTTTGTCTAAATTTTCATTTTCCTTAGAATGATCAAAGAATTACTTATTTGCTTGAAAATAATCTTGTCATATGCTAAAACAATCTTGTCATATACCGAATTTACTTACTATAGTATTTCTTGAAAGTAGCTTTAAGGATTTGTGACAACTAGATTTGATTACCTTCTTTTTTCAAAACCATTTATTTATCTATAGAAGACACAAAACTCCTTTTGTATTTCAGAACTTCACTTACTTCCTCTCCCCAGTATTTCCTCCAGATTTGGACACAAATGCCCAGCTCAGATTTAATGTACAGCTGCAATCACAGACTCAAGAAAGGTGTTTGTGATGACTTACATTATCTAGCTTACATCTTTCTGAAGAAGTGACAACAAGGTTTTACTGAAGGATCTTCAAAATAGTTCACCTGCGGCCGGCTCTTCAGCAGCTCATGTTCCATACTTTCCGACCGAATTCTTATTCATCTTCCACAATGTGTTCAACAAACAAGATCACACGAGAACTCCAACTCATCATTCTTTTTTTTTTTTTTCTATCTAGTATTTGATAGCTGCACTGCTCCCGGATTTGCAGCTTTCACCTTCAGGATGAGACTTCTCCACACCTTTAACACCTGCTTTGTTTCTAAGCCTTTTAAAGAACTACGCAACTATTACCTCTCTATGCTAGAGCCTAAATCCATTCTCTCCAAATATTGCACTTGTTTTTGTCCCTTCATCTATCTCAAAAGGTGAGTGGAAGTATAACATTTTCACATAGTGTTCAGTTATCTAGAATAGTATCTCTAATGTCTCATGCACTCGTTCTTTCATAAAGTTTTCATATCATAAAAGCTACCTTTTTGGCTCTTCTTTTGCTCATCCCCTTAAATTCCATTCCAGTTTACCACAACTTCCTTTGTAACCAAGGAAATCAAAACAATTATTGAGTCTTTTAACTATCTCCAGTTTCTTACTGCTCTGGAGCTATTACCTTGTCCCTTGCCTTCTATTCCAGTCTATTCTGTCTATACAGCGCATATACCAAAAAAAAAAAAAAAAAGAGCTGTCAAGTTTATAATGACATACATGAAATCATAATGTTCATGAATGAATGATATTACGCATAAATTACAATGTGTTGTCTGTGCAGCCCCAGGAAGATCTTAATCGATACCTCAGAAATCCCAATCAACAGTTAATTTAAAACTGGACACCTTTTTGGAGAACATTAATTATATTCTTGGAGCTCATTTATAATGAGCTTTTAATTACAGAGGATGTCCTCATATCTTAATTCTTAAAAGCAGAGAAAATATGAGACGCTAGATAATTCTTAAAATAACATGCTTCAATTTACATATTTTTTCTTTTATCGTACCAGCACTGTAAAGACTGCTTGCTTTACTTCAGTTTTACTTTACTTACTTATGGCAGTACAAATGTACGATAAAGGAGAATTCTGTTTCCTTTGTCACCGTTAATGACAGCAAAGGCTATCATTCCACTCATGCATGCCTCCTCTAAAACTCAGTAAAAGCTCTACAGAGAGAATGTTATTGCCTTGAACAACCCTTTAATACAGTCCGTGACTCTCAGTTTGGGAGATCATTGACTAGTTTTCCTTCCATTGTTTAATTGTTTAATCAGCCACTCTCCCGTACTGTAAGAAAATAAACTGCAGCATAGTGCTTTACACAACGTCTGCACGCACTTGTCTGTAAGGGCTTTAGCATTACTTCACAGCACAGTCCCTCACGACAAAGGCTGTTTGCTTGGAGAGCATCCAGTAAAATCTGATCAATAAACCCACCTTTACTTTTTTACTCAGCAGCTCAGCTTTATTTAATTCTCCAACGTCTAGTGATGCACAAAAGCATTGCTGTACAATACATTACAAGCTAGGCTGTCATTTTGCTCATCCAGATACATTGCATTTCTCATAGTGAGAACTCAAGTCAGAACTTGATCCGATTACCTGGTTTGCCTTCATTTGGTTTACACTGAACTTCTTCAACACAGTCTGCAGGAAACCATCCAATATGGCCTCGGGTACTGCCTTCCCAGAATCCACCTTCACCAATGCTTAAAACTAAGCACAGAAAGACAGAGGCAGCATTAGCGGTTTTTCCCTTCCCGTGTAAATACCAAGATTATTTACACAATAGGTCGAATAGCATGTTGGTGAAAGCAAAACAGTACAATAATTCAAACTCTTAGTTCCCCAAATGTGGGCACACAATAACCTGTAAATGTGACTCTTCCTGATCAGTCTTTGGATCCTTTTCTGAAATTCATTTTGCTCAGAAGTTTCCTTGGCCCTTACATAATTCTTTCTATCTTCAGTGTTCTCATTCAAGCTTTTATCAAGGATAAATGCATGGTCATATCAAGACCAAAAATTTGTCTTGCCTGTTCAATCCAAGTTGAAGTGCTGAACCCACATAAAACTGAACCCACACTGAAACTGCTTTCATATACACACACACACACACACACACATATATTTTATTAATACCTTGAATGTTTTGTACTTCCTAAGGAAATATGCTACTTTATTTAATGGCTAGCTCCAGAGATTTGAAATGTAGGTCAAGTAATATGAATTTAATGGTTTTGAGCATACAGTAAACACTTGAATATCCCATAGGTCCGTTACACAATGTAGATACCTTCTGAAATATTTCAGGGATTTTCAAGGTAGAAGATAATGACAATGGGGAGGAGCAAGATTTACCAACAGGAGAAAAAGTTTTATATTGCAGTTCTGATTATCTTGATATTAATCTCACGACTTAGCTAGCATTGTGAAAAAAGGGTGAAGCATAACAATGTATGATTTTACTATTAAGCAACTGAAGATGAATTACCATAATGAAAGGTTCCTAAACATTTTCTCAGTATTCTTTTTAAATAAGTTTTATAGAAGTTCCTACAAATCACAGTATGTTCAATATATATTAAAAGCACATAAATGTACTACTATATACATGCGATATATATGTAGTATTAAAATAAACGCGACATTATACATTTTAAAAAAGATAAGTCTTTGCTTCTAAATAGGTTGACTGGGAATGTAGTTCAGTCATACACAGGTCCTCAAAGCACATCTGTATAAAACATAACGTTCGGTGTAGAGGTCCCTGAGCTACCAAAAACAAGCCAGCGGACGCTGGAGCAGCCCAGCCCCATCAGCTGTGCGCTAGCTGAGCCAGCCAAGCTAACTGGCCCTGCTGAAAATCAAGGCTAATTAGGCCAGGCACATCTCTTTGCTAACGTATGCATCTGGTTTTCAAGACCTGGGATAATATCTCTGCAGGGTATTGCAATATGCAGGCAGAATCACTTGCTCGGAGCTACCTTGATGATCTCCAAAGCAAGCACTCTTTGCACTGTTAAAACAGACCTTACCAGGCTTTAAAATCACAGTCCCTGGGCCTGCCTGCAATTGAATTCTGTAGCTGGGGCACAGCTGTGACTCAGTGGCTTTGAATTTGAACTCTATTTGCGCTATGGTAGAAAAAGATGAAAATCAAATCTGCGATAGCTCAAAAAATACCCTGCTAATACAAAAGGAGTTGAAAGAAGTCTGGTTCGGCCCACTAGGACCTGTAAACCTGCATTTGAAATTAAATGTTTGCCTTCTTTGTCAATAATGCAACCCTAAGCTATTACTTGCTAAGCTTGTGATATTATTGCCATTACTCGTGATATTACTTACCATTACATACTAATGGATGTCTAGTAACATAAATGTTTAACAGAAAAATGTTTTTAAATGTGACAATTTAAAGTCCTTTACTATAGCAAATTTAGATGTGCAGATTCTATGAACTGCGTACTTACAAGTCACTTTCAGTAAGAAGCACACGTTAAGCCTTGGCCCACAAGACAAACCCATTAAGGCAAAATCCTACATCAGGATGGGTCTCACAACGCACAATTTATCAAGGACCTTTCCGACTTTATATATACGAGCAAACCCATCCCTGCCTAGGTGGTCATGGGGTAACGGTGGAGGGCACTGAACTTGGAAGACACCAACTCCACCGTGGCAGTTAAGCTGAATAAAAAATTTTTAGCATGTCTTTTCTTTTAGTCACCCAATACCTAGTCATACTGTTTACCTAAACAGATGCTACTGCAACTCCACATTTAAATGAGAGCAAAAATGAAGAAACTAGATCTGTGCTCTAATTATATTAAAAAAAAAAACATGTAAATCCAAGTGTTAATAAATATCAATTTGGGGCATAATCAATGAAAAATATGTTGAAAAATTCCAGTTCTTCTCAATATTTAAAGCTTGTGCACATTCACTCACAAAGTCAATCTGATTACTCTGTGCTACATAAAAGAGAAGGTAATCACCAGCACCCAACATATTCTCAAGAATGTACCCTCAATTCACATAACAATAGAGTGCGTTTCATTATATACCAGTTAAGTAAGTAGTAAAGCTTAGCTAATAACATATCTACATATTATAACTGTTGCACAATCCTATTGTACATTGACTTAACTTAAAATAATAAAAGCAAGTCTGGGATTCCATTCAGCTGAAAGCAATTGTGAAATGTGAGACAGGGAACGACTCCTGTTGCAAGTAATTAGTTTTGCTGAGGAGAGTTTTGAGCACTGAATTTCAGCTCTGATTTTGCTCCTCAAACTGACAAGATAGGGAGAATATAGACGACTAAGCAATTGAGAAAGACTCCCCTCACTTAGTATTATACTAATCTGCCAGACCTGCTATTTTGATGCTCTGAATTACATAGGTATTACCATGTCTAAAAAGCATCTGCACCGTAAGAAGGTAGTTGAGCACTTCACACCCACAGAATAATTTGATGTGTTTATGGTAGCAGCAGCTGATAAAACATCCAAATCAAGATGGGAAATGTGCTTTGTAAGCATATATGTGAGTTCAAGGTGAAAAGTGATTACTTCACAGTAAGAACAGTTCCACTTTACATCATTTTTACATGAATTATTAAAGTGTTACCAATTACTAATAGCAGAAGCAACACAGAATTACACTTAGACCTGCCTGAAGACATTATGTCTGTAGAAAAGAGGTAGGAGGGGAGCCTTCCCAACTCTGGTTCAAGCCTGTCTACACATTACACACAAAAATAAAATAACGAGACTTGTGGACTCACTATCATGGAAATTATGGGCATTATGGGTTCCAAGAAAGGTGGGAAAAAGCAGAGGGAACTGCAAGAGGCACAGAGATGACAGAGGAGGCAAATGGGGGAAGGCCAGGAATAAAGTTATGTACAGAGACAGAGATTAGTTGTTGATGAGATGGAGAATAAGCACATACGGCATAATACAGTAGAACGTAAAGGTTGAGATGAAGATGTAGGTTCTGAACTAGTAAGAAATTTCATAAAATCTTTTTCATGTTTCTCAGGTGGTGTCATTAATAAGAAATTCTGTAGCAGCAGCCAAAACCATAATAATCTACGTATCAATAAAAACTGGGCACGTTTCGTGTATTCCAATGTGGGTAACTGGGAGCTTACAAGATAAATCAAAAATATAATTTATCTTTCCTACCCATGGATGCTTTTCAGAATGAGGTCTTAATTTCTGTCTTTTCCCTCTCACAACAGTGCTTAAGAGACATGCTGTAATGGATAATTTGGTATCAGCAAGAGATTTTCTCATCAACATTTTCCCTTCTGAAGGGCATAACAATGGCAAATCAAAGGATAACTTTCCCAAAATTAATAATTAAGCTTTATCATTTGAAGTATTTTTTTTCTTTTTGCTTTTAATAAAAAGAAAAGATGTGGTTGCTATGGCAAGAGCAGGCCAGGGTCTCTTTACACACAGTATGAATTACAATAAAGACTCTGACGTTGTAAGAGCAAAAATCAGGCTTCAGGATGTTATTAGAGCCTTATATGTCTTTTCACAACATAAGTATAGCTTAAAACAGGAATTATGTTTAATTATACAAACAAAACTGCAAATCAAAATTGGACAATTATCAAACAATTGAATAACATAGAAATATGTATAAGCACATGCCTAGCGGGATTTTATTTTTTAATGTCTCGAAAGTATTATATTTAATACAAGCCAGATTCTGCTTTATCAGAAGTCCAAAAAAAAAAAAAGTTTTGCCTCTTGCAACTTCTACAGGTTTTTTTCCTGCAATGTATATAAACAATTTAACATACTCATCTCAAACAGCTTAATTACTCAATATACTTTCAAAAAATCATTTTAATCCAAACAAAAAAAAATTAGTTTTATTCATCCCCATTACAACGCCCTTCATTATGCAATAATCAAGAAACAGAGTATAAGAATATATCTCCATCAGCTGATGATGCATACTATTTCTAAATTTCTTGCAATGGTTTAGCATTATAAGCTGAAATTTCAATTAGTGAATTTTTCCAGGTGTCTTTATTTTCAAAAATTTCAGTGAAAATCGAATACAGGCCATTGTTTTTATAGTTGTTAAAGGACATCATCTGAAACTTCTTTGTGTAAACTGCACTCTCAGTCCTTCCCTGAGAAAGGAGAAAAGTAGTAGTGATATGAATTGGGAAAGATATCATCTTCTGAAAAAAGAACACTCCTATAAACTCGAGGGAAAAAAAGAACATAATAATAATAAAACTGAAAATATGTTGAAAAATCTAGCAACTGAACTTAGCCTACCCTGATGCAAGAACTATCCAAGCTATTGCAAGCTAAAGCAAAAGTTTTAGCTGCTAATCAAGAGAAGCTCAAGATTTCAATACTTCTAGTGAGAGCTGGAGTTGTGTAAACAGAAAGACCTCTAAAGCACACAGCAGAAAGCAGAAAATTTCAGAATTTCATTCTTAAGCTGAAAGGGAGAGTTATAAAGTATCCCTTCCATCAGAACCGCAATCGGAATGCATTAGTGAACTTGATTCACTGTTCTGTTATTCATAACAAATGTCATCTCCCTAATGAAATATAAAGAGTTTTCATTTGCATTTTAGCTATCAGGGTTCAGTGCAAATACAAACTAGTTTTGTCTCTTGATATAAAAACCTATCTTCTGGATTTCCTTTTTCTAGTATACTAAATCATATCTTAAAGTTTCCAATGGACAGAGACCCAACTTCTCTGTCTCAAGACGATTTAACATTGCAATTTAGACTTTTCTCTTGTAGAAAAGTCTGCTATCTAGTGTAAATTTTCAAAATTATTAGACCTTTGGAAGGACAGCTTCCAAATGACAAATAATCTATACAAGAGCACTGACTTCAAAGAGGAAAACAATTTTGCCTAAAACACTCCCTAAAAAAGGTACAACTTACAAATGCATGTCCTTAACCTTGAGTTGTAATGGCAACTTCTTTTCCTAAGCATATATTTCAATATTTTAAAAAAGGTCAATCTTTAATCTATTTTTCTATATGACCAAGTAAGTAGAAAAATTTATCACCAGGCAAGCAGACTGACAGTTCTCCGTATGTGAAGTGCAGATTCAGATTTTACACATGCTATCATGTGTAAAATTTAATCTTGCCCTACCTTTTTTTCTTAAAATCTAGGTCTAGTTTTAATTTTACTCCTCCCTGCCATTAATGATGCACAGGATCTGTCTGTTCTGCCTTATGGGCAGATCCTTTTTGGCTTTAAAATACATAATCAAGAGAGACAGTGATACAACTTGAGTTCAGTGCACCAAGACGGGAAAAGAAAATTGTCTATAGCCCTGATGACAGCCACACTAAGACCACCAGCATGTAAACAAGTGACTGCGCCCCAGCTGCCACGTAGAACATGTTCTTGTGCAGTCCACGTACAATCTGGACAGAAAGCCTTGTGTATCTGCACACAATGATTTTGTATGATTGACCTGAGCAGTCAGACTCAGCTGTGGCTCCAAAGACTTTTCTCTTAGTGGAGAAGCAAATTCAGCAATACTTTCCCATGCCTGGCTTCTCGTCTCCATCTCCTTAACTCAGTGAAGACTGCTGTCTGTGGGATTTCACAGAGAACTGAAATTAGTGAAATAACAAGGGCACCTCAGTCCTCTCCTCATTCCCCCTAACCCCACCCCGACTTGCTTTTGACTGCCAGTTTTGCCACCAAGAGAAACGTGTGCAGAACTGCAGCTTTAAGGAGCTTTTGCTTCTGTAATCCAAGTGACCAGACTCTGCTGGTGTATCCAGGAAGCTGCCTTACCTAACTGTAACTCAGCATCAAATTGTCTGACTTAACAGTCTAACTGCTATACCCTGAGCTTACTTCATGTTTCACTGGTTGTGTCCCATGACACTATGGCCAGTCATGCCGTCGGTGGACTCTCAGACTGACAATCCTCAGCTTACGGTTTTGGGTGCCCACCACAGCCACAACCAGTGTCAGGCTAGATCCTGTCTCAAACCAGCTTTCTTCCTTTATCACCTGTATTTTCTCAGGAAGGAAACTAGGGCAAAGAAGCAGTGTTTAGGAAAAGGATCTTGGGTTGAGAAGATGACAATGATGGACTGTTAATAGAGCAACTACTCAGTAAGTCGAAATCTACAAATAGAATAACTAGATCATAATTCTCTAAACTGGAGAATGGAAGAGTCCACTGAAATGGAGCCATGCTGTCCAAGTCAAGATTTGGCCCTGTATATTTCCTCCTTCCTTTTTTAGCTTTGCATTTGGAACAACTTTCTATGAAGTCAGTCTTTTTCCTCTTGTTTTGGGAGTCTCTTAGTTTGGGGGAAGCAAAAGAGAGAAAAAACACCTTAAGAAACAAATCTTCTGAGTTGACTTGAATTTTGGACAGAAATTCAAATCAAGCATTGCAAAATCTATTGCTTTATAACTTTCATCACTTTCTCTTTTAAAGAAGGCTCAGATTTCTCTGCACTAATCCCCAAACTGTAGGCCAAGGGAACGCAAAACAGAATTAAGCCACGAACAGGTCCCAAACCAACTTAGATCTGGAAGCTGCACCACTATGCTGGACTCGGCCAGTGTGCTTGTCTGCAGCTCATAGTTCCTGTCACTCTTCTGCTATCCCATGCCTGCTGAATATTTCAGGCCAATTCCTGACTACTGAAGGAAGGCTGGCTTTAAGCAATCAATAGCTAAGATGATGCCTTGCATACGGGAATCTGTATATGGTCTTATGTCCTAAGCACCTTCATGCAGCCTCAACAGCATTTAGTTCCTGCTGGAGAGGAAGCAAGGTGTTGCGTTTGTTACGACACTCTGATATAGCAGTTAGAAGCCGAATTCTCTCTCATATTCTTCAAATGCAAGTGAACTGAAGAAACAAATTAGATTATTATCTGTGATGAGTCATAATTATGTTAGGAATTTAAATCAAACTCGTAAGTCAGGAAGCAGTAAGGAAGCTGAATAAACCAATGGATTTGAGAAAGATTAATATTTCATTTCACTTTATTTTCATCTATAGAATAAAAGAGTAGCAAAAAAATGCTTTTGCAAGCCTCTTATGCTAAATTCTGCTTCCAAACTTATTCACACACAAGGTACAAAATGCTGTTGAACAAAAAAAAAAGAATAACATTTCCGTAGCTCTTCCCTTTCCCATATTTTATTTACTAATCCAAGAAGTGCAAAAGCCTGGGAGACCAACTTGCCTCTGCCCACAAGCACTGTCTGTTGGCAATATCTTCAGGCACAGCAGGGGTTTAATAGTCTTTCTTTTTCAAAATGACTTACAAGCAGATTTCCTAAGAAATGAAAATGTTAGCAATATATTTGGATTGCTCTACTGGCTCAGATCACACTGAAAGAAAAGCAGTTTTGCAAGGGTCAGTATTTCTAATGCTGCAAACTACTGACATTCTGACCAGGACAGATGCTTGAATTACTAGGGTTTCTCTAACAAGAGTCCCAAGAGAATTTAGCTGAGAACAGACCCCAGTTAGGATGAATTCTTTTCAGAGGTGCAGACTCTGCCGGAGCAGAGAGCACCTGAGAAGATTCACCAAAAAGTCTATGTGGGAGCATATTTGAGATACTGAAATATTTTTCCCAATTTTTTCCAAATGCCAAACACTAGAAAACTTCTTTAATTACAGTAGGGATTCAAGAAACTAAGCATTTTCCACAACTGATCCAGAATCCTGTTTGCCTTCTAGGTGAAATAGGGAGATGATATCACGACAGGCAATGAAAATAAGAGAGGAACATAAAAGCTTGCTGTTGGAGGCTAGCTGTAAGGGGAAACTAGGTTATGATCTGGGACCTGAAAATTAGAAGAAATTAATAGAAATCACGTGGCAAAGAGAAACGCTGTAGTAAAAAAAATATGGTAATAGAAAGACTAGAACAGGAAGAGCAAAACTGTGAGCAGCTGAGACTGCAGAAGTTCTCAAATATTTCATTAGGCAAGCATGATTTTTCTCCTTCTAGGTCACCAGTAAGGGATAATTCATGCTCATTTCAGACATGCTTTAATCTAATGTAGTTTCTGAAAATAACCTTTGATTGTTTTGTTTCTAAGTGACAAGAGATTGTCTGCATCATGTTGAATGGTACCCAAGAACTAGTAGCTGTTACCATGTGTAACAAGGTAAGCTAGTACGCATTTGAAGCACAGGTGACCTTCTCAAGGGTACACACATACTTGTATTGCTTTATCTTCATGATACCCACAAAGCACTTTGAAGCACTCTGTCCTCTTGATATCGCTGAGTTCTGTTACAAAAGAGGCTGTTTGATTTCTGATTTGAGAATTAAATCTAGCAATGCAGAAGATAAAACACATTTCACAGATACATTACAGTAAATATATAAATGTTTGGACAGGGCCAGATTTATGGCTATGGACTTTTAGATATAAAATGAACAAAGAAACAAAATGTGTTAAAAATATTCCCACGAGGAATGAAGCTAGTTCTTCTTCGCTTATTTTCAGTAAGATCAGACAGGTTTATTTAGATTCAATAAAAATAACAGGTTTATTTTTACCCAGCCTCGGCCCTTCTCTCGTGAGTGGCAGACGTAAATGATGTCAGTGTATATGACTAACCAGTAAAAATAAGGTAGATATTTTTGTACAGGCTATGTAATGTCCTACTAATACAAGACCATTTTGTTTAGTTTACATTTGCTTTGGACCTGGTCCATTCACAGCTTTCTCTGAGCAATCTCCTCATATCATAAACTTTGAGGTATTGTCAGTCATGCAGTTTTGATCAACTGCTTACAGCTAGACACACCTACTTAACTGCTGGTGTCCTGTAACAGTAAGAAAGGATCCTAAAAATGTATTTTATAACTACAAAGTGCAGGCAGAGGACAGAGGACCCCTTGTGCTTTTGCTTTTGGCTGGAGATTACTGGGCTCACACCAAACGAAGGGAAAAGTCTTCCTAATTTGTTTCATTGCCACATCAGCTAAGTGTCTCTAAACCACCTCTGTCTTCCAAGGAAAGTTAAGTAATTTGCTCATGAACAGACTGCAGAGTCAGGGGAAGAGTTTGGGAACAGAACCCAGTTCTTCCAGGCATCTCTTCCTGGCAGCAACATGTTTCACCTCCCATCAAATTATTCAGAATCACTCAGTCAAATGAGTTTTAGAAAGAAAGAAAGAAAGAAAGAAAGAAAGAAAGCTAACAGACTCATCTTCATCTGATGAAAGCACTTTTCACCAGGAGTTTAGGAATTCATCTCTCTCTGTGTCCCATCTTACTCCACCAAGTTAAAAAAAAAAAAAAACACATAAAAACATTTCCCAACTAATTCCTTTCTCTATTATGCTGTTCTAGATTTTTGTCCCTGTGCTAAATGTCTGGCTACATCTTTACTGTGATTATTCTCACGGGATATAAAGAGATGAGACTCCCCCAGGGTCAGACTGAACACAGGTCCGAATCCCAGGGTGAATCCCAATATATGTTTGAATCCTCCTGAAGAATCCAAGAGGCCAGTACATGAGCGTCACTCTTTTATACAGAACAGCCGTAATCAGGTTGGCAGACGAATGGGGCTAAGGGGTTTTTCATTTTTTAAATGTGGACCTAGGGTGTTTCCAAAGTGAGGAAAGAACGAACTCCATGGGGGATTAGGTGTTCTTTCATTTCCTCCAAACACTGCATACAGTGAGTTCCTAAACTTTAAACAGGCAGGTATAGCCCCAGAAAATCAAAACCTCAGTGCTAACTGGATCACGGTCCTGCGAGGCAAGTCTCAAGAGACCTTCCTTGCAGCCAGCGGTTCTGGCACTCACCTAGCATATACGAAATACTGAGGCTTAGAAGAGCTCCAAAGCCTGTGCTTTTGGAGGATGGAGAGGGAGTCTTATCAATCTCTCCCACTGCTGCTATTTTCATTCTGTATAAATAAATACATTTGCACTGAAACAAGGATGTGAATCCGGGTTCAAGCTCCTGTTCCAATGAATGAAATCCTATAAGAATATGCAAGAGGTCTGAGCAGGGGATCCAGATTGCTATTCTCTTTTTTATGTCAGTGAGACTACACTATTTGCTTTGAGGGGAAACACTTATTGTTTTGGGTTGGGGTTTTTGTTTTTGTTTTTTTTTTTGAAATGAACCTGGATTTTTGGCAAACATGTAAGTTTGAATGGCTTCCTCAATATTGTCCTCAATTTGAGACCTTTTTAAAGCATCACTGGCTTTTTACCTAACATCTTTGAATTTTTAAATGACCTTGATACTTTCCTTCTGACATTTTTTTTTGTGACACCTGAGGAGCCACTGACATGGTAACACAAAATAAGATCTGATCATGTTCTGAAAGCTTTTGCTTGGATAAACAATGAAAGTCTATGGCATGCTGTCCCAGCCCTCCTGTGTAAACAGCCTTAATTTACTCTCTGCAAGATTTCATCCTAAGTGGTAGCAGTGGCTATCGCTATGTGCATTTTTTTCTTTGTCCAGATTAGTTTTTCTACAGTAAGACCGAGATGTATAAACATTTCTCACTAGACTTTACTGCACCAAAATTCTATCAAGCGCTCTAAAACAAGTACATCTGCAAATACTAGATCCGTGCCAGATTTTAAATCAGTGTGCAAGTTATATACGTGGAAAAAAAAAATCATACGTGTAGGAATAACCTGATTTTGGATGGTGACATCCCTTTTGCTAACAAAAATAACTAATTTGTAGCCAGGTTCAGTAAACAGAGGTTTTCCTACAAATGAAGATGCAAAACTCACAGACCAGGTAAGATCTTCTCTTCTATTTCAGCTTTTTGACATTCATTTGTCAGTGTTTCCCACAGAAATCACTGGTCTCGAGTTCTGATCATACTGCTGTAAGGAGATTTGAAAAGTGGACTAATCTATTCTTCTTCCAGTTACCACGACAGTAACTTAGAACCTGAACTAATTTTTTTGGTATCTTAAACTCTTCAATGAAATGTAAATCCCTTGTTCTTTGGACGTTTGGGAATATAATAGTCTCAAATTCTATTCTGACATGCAGGCTAGTAATACATCTCCCTACAAACTTCAGCATCTCAAGCAATCTGTTATACCATTCCCTCCTTTGTCAGGGGAAATATATTCTGCCTATGTCTTTCTCCAGAACTGCCTGGGGTCTCTACTGTTTTATCCTGGTGACACGATAAGGTCTACACTGACCTTGTATCCCCTACGTAACCAAAAAATATTGCTTCACCTTCAAACCCAACAGCTCCATAGAACACAATCGTCTAGGAATACAATGTCCCCCATAGATCTGATGATGGTCCTCAACTACAGTCATTCTTTATCTATCAGTTGGCACCTACCAGAACCCTTTTAAATCATACAACGTAGAAAGCCATTTAGTATCACCTAAGCCCACAAAATTTCACCGTTTGTAGGTACTGGCAATTCTTCTTGGTGTTGTTAAATTCTTTGGAGTTTATGCAAGAGCAAAGACTTCCATCTGTTTTGGGGGTGTTTTTAAGTTCACTGTTTTTATTATCATTTACTTTGCACTGCAGGCAACATTTCTTTCTCATTTTCTTTTAATACACTGACATTCAGCTTTCTCAATTGTTTTCATCCTCCACCCTTTCAGTGAGGAAAAACTCCATACAAGAGCCCAGGCCTTCATACTTTAACCCAAAAGCCAGTATGCTTTTGTAAAACTATAAAAAGATCACATTTGCTTTCAATTTGCTTTACATCTCGCATGACAACTCTTCATAATGTAACTTTACCATTCTTCTGACACTTGAAGGTTTTTGTGAAGTGATACTATCCATTACTTCTCTTTAAGATTTATTTTCACATACTGGATGCTTGCACAGCTGATTCTCAAACCATGCAAAGCTCTGTGTTGTCAGACCCTGACCGTGAGTTCTGCTATTTACAATTTTCATTTTATTTGATACTTGGCATTCCCAAGAAATTCTGCAACCTCAGAACCTTGCTTGCCTCCTACTAATTTTACTCTAGTCTAGCGAACTTCGATTACTTAGTAAATTTTAAATGTTTCCTTCAAGTGTTCATTGTGCACTGTTTTCTTTAGATGATAATCACTGCTTCCTGTCTGATCAGGGCTCAGTCTCCCAGAATTGTACAATTATTTTTTCAGCCCTGCAGCAATCACTGCCTCTTCTAAGTTTTACCTTCCTCATTCATCTTGTGTTTAAAATGAATCTTGCATATGTTTCAACTTTAAGTACAGCATTCTGTGACTTTCTGTACTACACCTTCGGAATGCTTGAGTTAGAGAAACTATTAAAACCCACAAACGCTTCAGAATCAGCCACGGCCAAAAGTACAGCTACCTAATAATGACTCCCCATTGTTGCCACCTATTGTTTGCAGAGTTGGGAGGAGGAGCTATTTGAACTTGTCCATTTTTAAGATAAATAGTTTCAGTTGTGGGGGAGTTTTCATCTGTTAAACAATTTTATTTAGAGTGCTGAATTTACTCCTTTTCGTTGTCTTTCTATAACTGGGATTTAGCTTGTATGAGCAGAAATGAGAAACCATGACCAGTTTTAACTGGATGTGCAAAACCGCAGCTGGAACTGCGTAAAAACCCGCTCAGCCCGTTAGGAAGGTTCAAGCCTGAAAGACATCTCCCGCTCTCTCATCTAGATGTACTTACTGTCTTCAAAGTAATAACACAAAGTTTGACCTTGATTTTAACATATTCTTGGTTATAAAGTGCACCAGTGGCCAGAAATTTTCCACTGTACACCACTGTACACCACTGTATTTTCTCCTCAAAATATTTTTAGTAGTCTCCACCTACCTACTTGCCCTAAATTTCACAAGGGGTCTTTTTCTGTTTAACCAGTAAGTTGTTCCTTGACACAAGAGCCTGAAACAGATTTGACCATAGCAGTGTTTTCCTCCTGAGCTGCTTAGACGGCTGACATGTTTACAGCCTTTTTAAAGCTCTGGAGTTGTCCTTCTATAGTGACTGCAAAAGCAAACTACAGGCTCTGGGTAGAAGACAATGCTACTGTTACTGCATGTATTTTAAAATTTTAGTGTTATTTTGAAATCAGGTAAAATACTACCTGAATATACTTTAGCTGCAAAATAGAACTAGGAGCAAAATATTCTGCAATGGAACAAATGCATAAAAGCACTTCTACTGAACATATAAAACAGACTTTCCCTTTCCTAAAATAGGAGATAATTTTAAAATGAAATTTCTCTCTAGCAGAAGAAAATGGTTATTCAAAATTAATTTTGTACTCACCTTTTACTCTGTCTCCTTTGTGCAGATGAATTTCCCCTTCTCCTTGAGGTTGATATGGCTTTACGACAATAAAAAGTCTTCCAGGTACAGCACTGTAAAGTTTGCGTTTTGGACCCTGATAATCCAAGACAGAGAGAGTATCCTTGTTGGCACTAGGACTGTAACCGGCACTGGAAATTGAAATTAAGAAACATTAACCGGTTATTGAAAATAGACATTGTTGTTGTTTTATCATCACATTGGTAGGACTAAATTCAGCAGTCAAAGGATAATCATCTTCCAGTGAGACGCTTAACACTGTAGAAGAAAGACCAGTTTTCCATCCTATGCACGGTCTTTCAGTTGTTGAAAATCTTTCAGTATGAAACATGGTCGATATTCATCTGACCACGATGGCCTAGAAATGGAAAGACTAATGTTTTTAGTTCTTCTACAGATTAAACTTGCACATTCACAGACCCAGATGAATTTTAAATTTATATACAAATCATAATTACAAGCACTGCAATTTGTCAGAAAAAACTTTAAAACTACAGTATTTACAATTACTGTTGTGAATGGATAACTTTGTAATATTGCAGTATTAACTGAACAAGCAAGTTAACTGAATTATTAACTGAATGGATTGAACAATCAATTTACTGCATCACTCCGAGACCTGGAGCTCAATTTCAGGTCTGCAAGTGCACAAAGCATGGTTCTTGTGGTCAACGTATTCTCCAAAAGATCATTTTTTATTGACGGCAATCAATAGCTCTCCCAATTACTTGAGAGCAGTATGCCCACATAAGTCGTAGGTCATCAAACAACACAGAATCTGCTTAAGGTAAAACAGAGAAGAAATTATTGAAAACAGGTGAATAATATACAAAAAAGCGAATGAAATGTTGACAATACGATGTGAAGAAAAGGCAAAGATAAAAGAAGGTGGAAAAATTATAGGAGAGAACATAACAAACTTGCAATACTAGTCAGCTTTTAAGAAACTGGAAAAACTTCAGGCCTTACACTGAAAGTCTAGAAACAAAATTACAAACAAAATAAATGATGAGGGGTGGAGTTCACTGTTTGTTTGTCCTTTTTTAACCAATCTCCTACCAAAACAGGAGTCAATGAAGCTCTCAGTATGGATAAAGAGGAGGTTGTCTGGTAAAAAGCAAACATAATGGATCTTTCGTATGATGAACACTTCCGTTTTACTGCAGTAACTTCTTTATCATTTGGAATTGTGTCTTCCTTCCATCTTGTTGTTCTATTCCTTTATTACTGTGCACAGGTGCTAATAAAGATAAGCAGCCCTTAGTGTTTAAAAATGAACACTGGTTGCACGTCTGTGATGGCATTTGAGTAAGAAACCTCAGCTGACTCCAGCAGTTGTTTTGAGGAAGACAGGAAACGATGACGGTAACTATTCTTTTTGTCCATTCCTTCTTCCTTGTACGTGAAGGAGTCATAACCGTAAACAAGCCAGATACATAAACTATTACTACATATCCAATTTCCACCTCTATCAAGCTGCATTTTCTGCCTAATCTGCTAGCAGCCAGGCAGCAGCTGTACATGATGTTATGTCCCAGCATCTTATTTAACTCTCATCACAGCAGATTCAATCATTTTCTCTCTTACTGAAAGAGGAGGGAGGAATGGCACACGTAGCCTTTACACTGAATGGATCATTTCTCATGAGACGGACTTACAAACTGAAATCAGGGCTGCAACACGGCAGGGATGACTCCTTAAAAACCATCTTCCCTCTCCCCCTTGTCCCTAACGTGGGCTCCCAGCCCAGCAAGTCCCCTGCCGTGAAGGGGCAGGAGGAGGAGAAGGGGATTTCAGGAGACGTGGGTGGCGGGCAGGGGTCCTCTCCCTCTCACTCAGGAGAACGTGGCCATCCTTGATGGCTCAGTGCTGTCCGAGTCTGTGCAGGCACTGCCTTTCACTAACCACTGGGGACCCAATCCCACAGAAATGGTGCCATTTGCCTGCGTCTCCTCAGCAGATCAGTTTGGCTACGGAAAGCAGCAGTCTAGGAAGAAGACATGAGAGAGAGAAACAGGCTGAGCCACAGCCTCTAAAGATCACAGTAAAAGTCCTCCCCAGCGTCATTTTCCAGCCTTCCTCTTTCCACAAAACAAACGCTGTGCAAAGAGTCAAAAATCGAAGCTCGTTAACGCCCCCTGTCAAGCTAACCCCTTCTGTGTACACTCACCTCCTCCTGTAACCCAACCCTTTCTCACTGCTTCTGCTCCAGAAGCCACCACTATGCCCTACCTACTCCAGAAGCTATTACTATGTCAAAAAGGCTTTTTTAATTTAAGGGGAAGAACAGTTCCATAGGAATGGATCATTTGCAAATAATAAACAGCAATAACAGTTACCACAGTTAGCTGATACTGTGTAGGTGGTCATACAGTCAAAATAAACAAAAACTGTGCAGAAAGTCCCAAGTAAGGTGTTATTCACGACTGCAAAAACATGCCTGTGGCAAGAAAAGGCATTGCTTGCAGGAAAAGAGTATACATAAAAACGCTTTATTTGTCATTAAATTTAGCAGCTGGAAATCAGAGCCTCCAGTTCTCTTTTGAGTACTTGTATATACTCGGGAGATCGCTGGAAGAAAACCTGGTAAGATATATCACACAGTGATTTTTCTACTCTGCAGCCAGATAACAGTTTATGCAGCTGTGATACTGATGTGTTAGCAGAAAGAATAAAATTTTGCTTGCAAAAAACTTCAGGTATTAAATTTTGATTCCATTGTCATTTGTGCTGGTTTTCAAAATCACATCCTCCCAGAAAGGGCAGAGGGGATTCATTCGAATAAAGCAAAAGCAAGTAAGCATTTGCTTTTTCAGAAAGTTTCAGAATTCAAAGAACTGCTTATATTTTAAGATTTCAAAGTGTATTATCCCCAGAAAGTTAACAAAAAGCCACTTTTTATCACTCCGATCTAAGCTAGTCTTTGAATGGAAGGCAAAACCTCCCACTCTGGCAGCGGTGGCCAGCAGAATATGAGGGCGCTGACTGCGTGAAGAGCATCATGCAGGTGGACCTCCTCACCTAAGTGGAGCCTCGTTACAGACAACACGATTTTATGCTGATATGGTTCTCTCTGAGGAAGTGTGGTCCAAAGTTATTGATTTTTCATGACTACTGTTACATTGGCACATGTAACAGTAGTTTGCTAATAATAGTTCTACTGTATGAAACTACTAGCCTAAGAAATTCATAGTCCTGTTTCTTGCAACGATTCTTACAGTTCAGACTTTTTTTTTTTTTAAACAATGCAGTACGTTCCAATATCCAGCGGTATTGTTACTATCTCAAATAATGACTGTCAGCTTGGGTGCCTGCAGCTAAAGAGGGAAGAAGAATGTGCTAAGTAACAGCAAATAGCTTCAACTGACTGGAAAAGTCAAGTAAAGATCCAGTACACCTACAAAGGACAAAGAGAAAACCAACAGCGGCATTTCTTAACAATGCTCTTTCCTCTTTCCACATTGAACAATAGATGTTCTTTTGGTATTAGGAAACAGGACAGACAAAGCCTGGTATTTCACATGACCACTAAATGAAATGTGTTTGATCAAAACACTTAAGCTTCAACTCCTTCCATCGGTATTCAACCCTGCCTCCCTTCTTTCCTGCAGGCCTGCACTTTAACCCCTCTCGCTTATCATCCTAGTGTGGTTTCATTGCTCGCATGCTTGATAGAAGCCGTTCCCAAGTCCTCCTCAAAGTGAAGCTGTAATTATCTATTCACAGGACAGTGGTTTTATAAAGCTGAAGCCTCCATTTGTGATCAAAACATAGATACAATCATCTGTTTTATTATATTACCTACAATACCTACATCACTCTAATTAGTCAGGATTTGTTATCCACTGGGACCTAGCTGCAGGATATTTGCAGAGAGCGCCTGCTAAATCGCATTTGTAATTCAACAGGAAAAAAAAGAGCAGCAAAGTTGTAGGGAATGAAAAACCCTGACAAGATGATCACAGAAGAAGCCCATTACATCCAACACCATCACCTTTGCCCTCAGTCAGCCTCCTAAACCACGCACTATAGCTACACAGCATTTCTTCATTATTCCCTTTCCTTTCTTCTTCAGTTCAGAACTCATCTGCAGAAGACGGAAATTAAGCAGTCTTTACTTCATCTCCCATTAGCAACTCCAGCACAGATTTCAGGCATGACAGATGCGGGGACAAAGTATCTCAGAAGGGTTTCACTTTGCTGTTAAATACCATAGTTGTTTGAACTACTAAAGACTCTCAAGCACTAGCACCTGGATTTACTTCAGAGGGGCACACTTAGTGATAAGTCACTGCCTAGCTTTGCTGAACTTGAAAGTCTGCTTCACTACTCTAGCTCCGGGTTGAAACAGCTGACGTTGACTGCCGTTTGCAAAAACCAGGGATGGGAGGGATTAAAATATTCAGCTTTGGACATTTTCCACTGTGCTGAGATTTTACTACCTATATATTATATAGAGCACCAAGTGGGCATATAAATAACACTAAAGAACATGGTAGTCCACCATGGGGACATAAGGAGCATTTCACACTGTGCAAATATTCAAAAAGTCACCTGATGTGCCTGTGCTGCTGCCTTTTCGCATCCTCTCCCAGCCTGTTTAAGGATGGCGACCGGCTCCGAGAGGACGGGGTGTAACTCCCAACGGTTTTTACAGTTCCATTAGGATTATTCTGCATCTGTTGAAGTAGATGAGGTGAAAGGCTGCGGTGGGAAGAAGTAGAAGAGGAGGCTGACCAGTCGGGGAGGTTGTTGATGTTGAGATTGTTATCGCTGTTGGAGCGGAGCAAGACGCGAGGTGCTGCCAAGGTGCTTGGGGGCCTCCGCCTTCTGTTTGAATAGGTAGGAGCCTCTCTGAAGGGCACTGCGTAAAGAAAAACATCCAGGGTAATCACAGATGATTTTACCATTTCTATGCGTTTATCACCCCATAAAAAGATTTAGCAACATATGGCGTTATTTTTCCCGCAGAGAGAGAGACAGAAACTCTACCTTGCCTGCACAGTTAGTCAAATTCTTTATCTTTAAAACATCACTAAAACTGAAAACAACAGGGCAACGTTAAACTGTTTCCTGGCTTCAATGAAATGTTAGGCAACATCAGCAGCATGAGCCTGCTGAAGAGTCTGAACTAGGGTCTAGGAAAAGGGAAACACCTATTTCTTGCCAAATGGGAGTCTCACAGTGCTTGACTTCTGTTAAGATTTCCTCTTATCCAACCAGAAAGTTACAGAAGGGGGCTGACCCGCAGAATTTCTGATGCGTGCTCCAGGTTCCTCCTCTGTTGGCATCCAAACCGGCAGAATTTTGTTCCATTGCAAGTTCAGGCCTAACTTGAAATCTCTAATGTTAACAGTCACCTTATCCGCTTCTTCCAGGTTAAAAATCGAGGACACAGATTCTTCTCCTGGTAGAACTCTATTACGCTGCTAAAATCCCTTGGTATTTCTCTCCTTCTAATCCAGGCGTGTCTACTGCAGCTATGGCTATTGTATATAGAACATACTACCCAAGGGTAATCCACTCGCTTCATCCTGTGCTGTGTCCCACAGAGAACATGACTGCATCTGAAGGCTGTAATATACAAGTTAATGAAATAGACGCAACAGAAAACAAAAGCGAGGGCAATAAAAATCTAATATAAACCAGAGGACTCATCCTTCCCTCAGTGTTACTGGTACAGTGCTGCACCTATTGGAGAATATGTAGAAACAGACACTATGTTTTCCGAATCTCCATTTCTCACTGTAGAGGGTCACTTAGTTCCAACAACAACTTAAAAAGAAAATTTCCTAATAATAGGCAGCCAACTCACACTAGCTGTGATGACACTTCCTACTCATTTTATAAGGTAAGAAAGGACCTGACCCTGAAAACTCATGTTTACCTCAGTCGCCACTCATGCAAGTGCTCTCATGAATTTCAGTGGAACTCATGGTGTTGCGGGACTGGATCCAAGGGGCACCATATTTACATTTGCAAAGTGCTAGTAGTATTACTAAGAAAAGACAGCCAGGCATTATTCTGAGGACTTTATCAAGCTGTTGAAATTTTCAAAAACTGTATTTCAGTAGGGAAATAACCCCCGCAAAATATTAACCCACATGCCTGAAGTGCCATTAGGAGCCACTTATAAAGCGACATAAATGTCTACACATTCAATACTGTTCAAAAACAAAAAAGTGAAACTGAAATAAAACACGTCCATCATACTGCGCAAGCAAATAAATTCATATAAATACAAATATACTTAGGAAGTGCTCTGTCCTGCCTTGAAATATAGTCTTTTATTGGGTGAACACAGCAAAATTTAAGATCCCAGAGCAAAACTGAAACATGATATAAAACAAAGAGGTAACTGCAAGGAAAATAATGGTTTATAGCATTTTCACCAGAATCAATTTATGATTAACTGTGAATATCTTAAAATGACATCTTCATATTCCCAATGAATCAAAACTTTTTCTGAGGTTACACTTTCTCTAGTTAATAGCTCAACAGCATCAGAACAACAAACAAAAGAGGACAGCACGCATAGAGAAGAAGAGCTATAATAGTCCAGTTCTATAATACTCCATTTGAAACACAGCTGAAATCGTCTTTAGGAAGCTGTCTTTAAATCTGTCAAAAGGTTAAGACTTAGGAGTATAACATTTACGCTAGAAAGTGCCAGAAACTCTGTACAATTTTCAGGATACTCTAATTTTACACATTTCATACTTTTTTTAAGCTTTCCCCAGAGGCAAGTATAGCAATGAAAGCGCCTTAGTGCTTCAAATGTCATGGTGAAAGCCACAGTTAATTCTAACTTAAAGAAAACTCACAGCACATGTTTCCCAAATTAACATATCCAGACCCTCTCCATTTATATACGTGACCTAGATGTGCTGTTTGTGTATTCCTGTATTTCTGACGTTTACAATACGGCTCTAGAAATGATTCAGTTGAAGACAGGGATGTCTCCCAGGTACAATACAGCAAAATAGTTACTGTAACCTTTGTAATAAAGAAGAGGACATACAGAACAGAACTGTAGACACAGGCTTGCTACCCAAAAGGCTCATCTTGTCCTCTAGGGTCACGGGAGTTTGCCTCAGACCTCAGCAAAAACTGGATCTGACCCTTCCGTTTTAATTTTTCATGAGCTTAAAATTGTGACCGTTCAAAGCCAGACTCTCAGGCCTTCAACGCACAGATTTAGAAAAGCAAACAGCAGCAAGATTTGTGGAACGTTTCCTGTGAGATCTGAGAGGTTGTGGGCAATCTTTCGGCGGGAGTGGGAGGGAGCAGGAGGGGCACATTGCTCAGATGTGCTGACACGATGGACAGAGAATTGCTGGGCACGTTTATACGGACAGATTTTAGAAAACACAAAACTGCCCATTCACTCCTAGTGAAAGATAGTATATCCATGTGTATGTATACACACTTTCCCTGTATCAGCTTAAATCCATTCTTTGTCCATTACACATCTGAAAAGGATTTTAAAGACTCATTTAGGAGTTAGCTCTTGATTTGCGATTAATACGCTACTCTTAACAGGAGAGAACTACAAGCAAAATTAGCTTTCTCTATACAAAAACAAGCAACAAAGGGAGACAGCTAATCGCACAAATTCACGGGTGTCTAACACAAGTCTTTTATAGAAAGAGTTAAAAATAAGTATTTCCATGCCTAAAATGATTAATATTCCACCCAACTGTTTCTTTGCCCCAGCAATCTGCAAACTGTAAGTGGGTGGATATTTTTTTAGCTGCTTCTTAGGCATTATTTATATTATTTTCCACACGCAAAAAAAATAGCCACGACACAAAATGATGAAATGTGGACGTACATGCTTTAAACTCTGTTGGATGCTGTTTTCCCCTAATACTTCACTATGCTCAAAACTCTTAAGAAGGACTGTTGCAAAACTTGTTTGGGAAAAAGAGATGACGTAAAGTGACATGAAAACGTCTCAACTGATCTCATGCTTCGAAAGTTTACAGTTATCACCCCCTAAAAGCATACCTGACAGCATCAGTCCATTCCTTTTCCAGCTCTCAGAACGTCTACCCCTGGTATCGCGCACACGTGAAGGGGCAACCGAGCAGCATTCCCCCATAACATTCACCTCGCAAATGGCTTCAAATACATTTCTCAGGGAACAAAACAGTTTTAAAGCTACCTGACCTTTCAGAGGAAACCCGACGTGAATTAAGTCAGTCACATCCAGCTTTAATAACGAGTTGCCCAGCTGGCCTGCCTAGCATAGGAGCACGTTCAAAAGACAGGGCAGGAAGGGGTGCAGCACAGAGAGCCGAAGCCCACCGCAGCAGCTGCACGCGAGCAAACGCCCGCCCGCAACACCGGAGCGCGCCGCTTACCTTCTTTCTTTGTGAAGGCATTTAACAGAGACTTCATTTTCCCTGTTACTTTGGCAGCGATCCCCTCATTATACCACCTTTGCCGGGAAGAAAAAGAGGAGGGAAGGAGAAGAGAGGGGGAGGGAAAAAAAAAAAAAGGGGGGGGGGGCGGGAAAGGAAAGGAAAGCGAGCTACCCGGTGGGTGCGTGCGTGCGCGGAGGCGGCGGCGAGCGGCTGGGAGCGCGGGGGGCCCGGCGGCGGCGGCGGCGGCAGAGCCCTCCCCTCCCCTCCCCTCCCCTCCCTTCCCCTGCCCTCCCCGCCGCCGCCCGCCGCGCCCCGGCTGGCAGCGCTTGTCGGGTGAACAACGCCGCCGCCGCCGCGGGGCAGAGGCAGGACAAGCTTTGCGCGGGGGGTCGGAGGGGCCAGGAGGGGCTGCGGGTAAGGGGCGGGGGGGGGGGGGGGGAGCGGCAAGAAGCGCCCTGGGCTTTGTGGTATTTATGTGCGTGCTTCCCCCCCCCACGCCACAGAGTCAGTTCGAGGGAAAGTATGAATCAAACTGCAAACAAGCAAGCTTCACACCATGCCCACGTTAAGGATTTCGGCAAAAGCGCCGCTAAAGAGAGTATCTTAACCCTATACTGCAGGCTGGAAAAGATGAGAATACAAGCACCAATTATTTATCCGCCCCCCCCCCCCATTACAGTGATTACACTGAAATAAAATAAAAATTCTTCCTCTACAGGGAAAAAGTATTAAAATTCAGCCAAGCTGTTTTACTAAATTCGGTGCAGATGACAGAAAATAAACGTTGCCTTGCAGCTTTTTAAAATCCTAATTCTGAAACAAATGTCTACAGACGGCTATGCCAGTCAGTGCAAGCGTGTTCCCGGAGGAAGAGCAAACAGCTGAGACGATAGGCAGATATCTGGGTTTGAAAAATACTGCAAATAGGAAGCTGGGGGTGGCGGGAGATGGGACGTGCTAACTCTCACAAAAATTTAAAGCTTAACTAGTTACATGTATAATATCAGGACTCTGAAAAACAGGACCTACAGTTTAAAAAAGGAGTAACCTAAATTTACAATTTGTACGCAAATAGTACAAACTACATTACAATTAATAAATATTTATTCCATTTCAGAAATCTCTGCTGGCTGCTAATGCACCTGTTTTTGAAAATGAGGTCCTCTGCTTACTGAGAAAACTGCTTCAAGAGAGACAGAAAAAAAAACAACTTAACTGGATTTACCCTCCATATGCATAAATGAGATCTATAGCACAGCACTGAAAGGAATTAGTATGGACAAATAAGTAAATTCAATAGTTTAAGCTTCATTTAGCTTTCCACTGTTTATATAGATCTTAATTTTTAGTGAAAAGATTGTTTCTCTAAACTAATATAATTTCAGGCTTTGGTTCAGTTTATTCATTTAACTTTATTCAAGAAACTTTCATAACCAGAACATCAATCAGAGAAAGTAACATATGGACCAAGCATGACCGGTATCCACACAGAGATGGGATCTCAGCACTGCTCACGCTTCCCTACGGAGGAAGTCCTGGGCCTTTCACTGAGAAGGTGACACTGGTGTCGAAATCTGCGACTCTAATCCTCAAACTGCATTTTCCCTAATATGGGTATCAGCGTTCCAAATTAAAGACATCCTAAACACCTAATCATACCAGTTGGCCTAGGAAAGTGTTAACTCGATTGCGCTCATTCAGGTCTGTTCATATCCAGTAAAACAAAAACAGACAGGCAACTGTAGTCAATCAAAATCAGTCCCGGGGGTATTTTCTTGCTAGAGCTGTAGCGTTTCAGCATCTGGGGGTTTCTAGTCAGTGTTATAAAAACATAAACAAAATTAAAATCACTTAAAATTATTCAGTTTCATGGAAATTGTGGGAACACCTTCCTGTCTACACCATCAGATACATCACCTGACGACTGATCATTTTATTCCATTTAACTGTCTTTCTTCTCCCATCACAGGAAATATAATGTCTTCCTACATGGCAGAGCCGACTGCAATAAAGGCTATTGTACAACTGGAAAATATGACAATCAAGGAAGTCAGTGAACTATTTGCAGCTGCAGTTTTTCATGTTTTCTAATTTTCACTAACAGCTTATTAGAATGTTTGTTTTAACTGAAGTCCCCAAAATCTGTGGTGTTCAGAAGTTAAAATAGGAACTCTTCCAGCAACTTCCACCTTTTCCTGAAAGATTTTGCTGCTTTACGATAGTCCCTTGATATTATTAGCACAGGATACAAAAAGCTAGTAATTTGGCTACAGGAGCACACAATAGGAAGATGACCGACAAGCCAGTAGCATCCATAATCTGAAAATCAGAACTTTACAAATGCAAATGAGCAAGCCCTCATTGACTAACTTTCCCCGCTTCTTCTAGAGGAGTTCAAGGAAATGTCTATGACAGCTCTGCATGGGAATGCCTCTGAGCAGAAAAATCCACCTATGCAGAAATCAAAACACGGGCTCTTACATTACTTTCTGCTTAGCAATTTTTTGTATGTTTGTAACATCACGTTGGCAGACTTTTTTAGATGCTTCACTCCCTCGCTCCCATTAGAAATCTATGGGAATTAGTAACTTACATATTTTTGGGGAATCTATTTTTAGGCACTAAATGCCTTTAAGAAAAGCAAAAAAATGATCTGTCTGACCAACTCTACACTCTTGCTTAATCTTCCCACCAACACACCTCTAAAAGCAGGGGCTTCTCAGATAAGAGTAGAACAAAGTTATAATTACAGATGCTGATTCTTTTTTAATTTTGTCCATTTTGAAGTTAATACCAGAAAAAAATCTCTTTAGCCTATTTACACATCTAAGTTTTTGTTACAAATACAGTTCTTTGCATGTATAAACACATTTCTCTTCACTACGAAGTAGGCTCCCTGTATGCTAAACCACCAAAGGGAGAGTTAGACGACAAGAGAGAGATTCAAATATAGACTGTAAAGTACAAAAAGATTGCTGACAAAACCCTAGGTAAGTATAGTGCTTCTAGATTACTTATTCCACAAGCCACAAGGTGGTTAGGAACATGGGCAGTGGTGACAGATTCAGGAGGACTCCATCTCAGGGGAACAACTAAACCTATTTTATAGAACAAAGTTGCTTTTTTTCCTGAAAAAAAAAAAAAAACCGGGGGAGTTTGCTGAGGAAACTGCAGTCAAACCAGCACGGAGAGAGAAGCGTGTGAGCCCACTCAAATGATGCTCGAAGACCCCAACCTTAGCTAACGTAGCATTCGTTTCCCCGACACAACTGGTAGCATCTTCCTGCCACACAGATATACTACTGGCTTCAGTCAGCTCCTGTTGCTTGCCTTCAAGCAGTCAGTCCAAGTTTTAACAGTAGAATGGGGGCAGGAGACTGTCTGTAGGAAAGGACAGCAGAGGGATGATCAGGAACAGATGGCAAGAGTTATCAATCAGAAGGAGAAAGAAAAAACAAAAAATAGCAGTGAAAGATACATAGCCATGTGCCAGACTTCCTTTCCGTCACCTGGCATTTATATTATACCGATACCCCCAAACTTTGCTCTATTTGACAATGGCCAGGCTCACTCTACCCTCATGAGGAACCTGGCACATTTGCAGAACTTGATTTAAAACAACGACAAATTAACTGGAAAGGTTCTCAAATATCCAGCAAAATCCACAGCTATGTGGGAGGCTTGCTTCTTGCAGAGACAGTTCTCTGTGCAGCAGGGAGAACTGGCCACTGCTGGCATCTCCAGTTCTGGAGGAAGTACTTTATTCAATTCCTGTTATTAGAAGAATTTTAATAACCAAGCACGCAAGGTGTATATGGGTACATTTCAAAGGAATTTAAAAGTTGATGAATATACAGTTGCCACACTTAGATGAGCTTAAAATAATGGGAAATGAAAATCAATCCCTCTTTCTTACCATACTCATACCATATGTGATTATAAATAAGCCTTCACTAAGATCCTGTGAGACTACATCAGTAATGCAGGAATAACACCCAAAGAGCTAGCTTCTTCTGCACAAAGGAGGCATGCTCATCCTAAGCCTTTGCTTTCAGATGCTTACACAACACAGAGAAGATACTGAGAATTTTCTATTTAGATCACAAAAATTGCTAAGTATTGCTTAAAACTTGCTATGTGTCAGAACAAATGTCTGTAATCTCTTTGATAGGTTAGAAGATAATGGGTTTAGAAATTATGATCCAAAAGAGCTTGAAAATCATGGGTTTTCACTTTTTTTTTTTTCTTTCCCCTAAATCACCAAGCTCAAGACTTGCAAATATCTGAAGCTCTGACTACGGTGATACAGATACACTACACACATCAGAATTTACCTTAAAACCAAAATAAAGTATCTGTCCCAAAGACTAAGAGACTGCTTTGTAGGCTGGTACTGTATGAGGAATTTAGGTCAGGCATGCACACAAAAGCAGAACAATGGAAGGTTAAAAGGTGTGAAAATGAAACCCTGGTATTTCATGGGAGCTGCTGAAAGGGAGGAGGAAACAAGGGCCGTAATGAGGGAGGATGCCTTAGAGTAGTAACTTAGAGAGAAAAACAAGTGCAGTGAGAGAAAGCTGCAATAGCTAAAGCAGAATGATTGACATCTATCAGCAATGTCAAAGAAAACAGTTGAAACTATTTGAGTGAGATGTATGGTCCACTTTCATTTTAACAGGTATGCTAGTACAAAGAAAAGGCACTTTATCTAAAGACCTGTATTTTATTTAGTTCCATTTCTGCAGGATATTCTCTTTCTGTCAGAGGTGTGGAAGGGAAAGGACAAGTGAGCGGCCAGCTGACAAGGTCTGCTAAAGGTTTTAACCTGCCGGAGCAGACATAGCTGTAACAGTAATCGAGCTTCTAAGTTCTATTATGCATGTTTGGGTTAAAAACAACGTCAAATCTTACTCTGAATAATACAAATAACTGTAATAAATATTTGCCTCTGTTTTTCTATACATTTGCACACCCAGGTAACACCTGTCACTGCTTACATCCATAGCGAGTTTCCTTTGCTGTTTGTGAAGGCCTTTCCGCTGTAATATGATTGAGGAAAAAGATCACTTAAAAAGTAAATAGCTAGTGTAAATCCTTTCCAAAAAAAAAAAAAGAAAAAGAAAAAAGAAAAGGAACGGGTGATCTGGCATAGGTAATGTAGGAAACTACTTATTATTTTAATTTACTTGATTCCTTTTTGATAGTATTTCTTTAAATCAGGACTGGCAGCCCAACTTCGAAGTCTGTTTCCATCAGCCAGTAGAACTCATCTAGCCTCGTTCACTTCATCTTTATACGGTAGCGGACGACCAGCACCCAGCTCCACAGGCGTGTCAGAAAGAGGACTGCTTTTCACGGCTGGTAGCTCCTGCAAGCAAACGTGCCTGGTGCCGCTTTTAATGGCTGAGGCTGATGGGCCTTGGATTCAGTATACAAATTTGTGGGTTGCAATCTCGTGTTGCAGGCAGGAACAAAGACAAACGAAACTACACAAGATGCTCAGAGAAACAAATGCACCAATATCGGATTGCATACCGCTTCTGTGGTCTGGTGTTGTACAGAAAACAATCTAATTTTGCCTTTGTGTAACTTTCCTCCTACCAAAAGCTCTTAACAAATTCCTTAAATCATTATGTTGTTCCAGGTTTTATTCAGCGATTTGATTTCACTGCTTTAATCCAAGTGTGAACCTCTTTAGTAAATAGTGGGACAAAGCATCTGTGCTTCCAAAAGTGTTGGTGGATCATGTCAGTTTTATTTAGCATAACACCATTTTCATAACTGAAAGTGTATATTGCACTCAATGGGGGGAAAAAAAAATTGGTCTCTCACAGAAGCTACAGAGCATATAACTAGCCAAATTGGTCAAATGGTCTGCCATATTATGCTAGTATAATTTATATAGACAACTGTTATTATTCTGAGGGAGCAGGGAGGTGGATAAACATACTTGCACCATTTTAGGTGGTGGTCAGCTGGCTGTGATTCTCCAGGCTTGCTATCTCTTGCAACTGTTCCCCCAGCACAGCAGATACAAAATGCATCCACTCTGCTCTGACGTTTTACAGCGTCTTTGCACAAGTCTGAACGGTGCATAAGGCTGAAGAAGCAGGCCCTGCTGTGAATGCCAGGTTTATAGTCTATCTCTGACTCAACTGTTCTTTAAACATACAGTTACTCCTAATTTACTGCAGGGGAAATGACAGAAGAAACCCAGCCATGACATCAAAGCTCATGCATGACCGTGAGTTAGCCCACGGCAGGAATTACGAGAAGACAGCAAAGAAACAAATGCACAACCATCCTCTTTTAGCTGCAACTCCCTTTTCTTCAGCTCTGAGATCGTGGTGTCCTTCACTGCCATTTTTCAGTCTCACTTTCCCTTCTCCTCATGGCTACACCTGCCTTTTGCTGCTTCCACCGCCCATTCTCGTTACAGACAACCTGCCGGCCACAAAGAGCCAACAGGAAAGAAACGCGCGCGGTGGCGCATCAGGGAGAGAGAACTTCTAGAAGATTCTACCTCTAGAACTACGCAAACTTACCTTACATTGGCAAGGAATCACATTAAATGGCAAGGGATAGGAAGGCTGGGGGTACGTGAGGGGCAAGAAGGCAGCATAGCCGGTAGCTCACCAAGAGGAGAAAGACTTGCACGCAGCTGCATCACATAAACTTCTAACAACATCAGCCTGTCTTCATACAGTGAAGTTTCACTGGGAAACAGCGGGAGGAACAATCTAGTAGTTAACTCAATATTTCTGTATCTTCTTAATACTTTATTGCATGATTTTTCATGACAATATCTTCACTGAAAAAAGAACACCTTGTTTTACTGAGGAGACACAGCTGGGCTTGGGCTGACGACAAGGGAGACTACAAAACTCAGAAAACTTTTCGCCCTGCTGGTTGGCTTCCCATAGGTGCACGTTACTTTCTAGTGAATTTAATGACAAAAACTTACATTATTGCTTTCATTCTCATTTTGCAGCAGAAAGGCAAAAAGAGCCCGTTTTTATTCTAGCACAGGTGTTATCAGCACAACCATAAACTAAACGCTAAGAGAAGAACTGAACTGTTGACTCTCCCACTTCCTGAAGCCGATACGCCTGTAAGCGGTGAGGGCAGAAGGGGAGGAGAGCGTACTGCTGGGGGTCGCGAGCGCCGAAGGGGCCAGCAGCGCCTCCACATCCCACAGTCCTGCATTAGCAAATCTAGGAAACGAAGGAAGCATTTCCATCACTCTCGATGTAGCTTCTCAAATGGGGAGTCCTGCAAACCATCACTATGGCACCCTACAATATCCTCCGCACGCTTTTTTCTTTTCAGTGCAAGTGATCTCTAAGAATTCCTCATTTACTCTTATTCTCATCATTTCAGTTCTGAAGTGGACCTAGCACTACGAGCACCTAGTAAATTATATTTATTCTTCTGATAGGATACCCATTTGCTGTAGAGAGCCTCTCACTGCAAATTTCCTATGGTCTTTTAGCTGCGGCAGATATGCTATGTAACCATTCAACCTAAAAATATCTTCTCTTCTAAATAGAAGAAAGCAAGCTAAAATCATTTTTATCAAGCAGGATCTTTAAAAAATAAAACCCAACCATTTAAGCTGATAATTGCCTCACTATCCTTTACTTTCATTTAGACGTATCTTGTTAGAAGGAAACTAAAACATTGACGACTTATTCCTTTAAGTAACAGCATTTTAAATTATATTAGTAGCCTACATTTCTCCATCTCAAAAATAACTGTTAATGAATCATGCTGGTAAAATAAGAAAGGATAAAAAAAGAATATATCCGCTGTAACAAGGGGTTATCTTTGTACAAATATGTAGGTGTTTGTAGCATTTGTAATGTTCTCAGTGGTTGGTTAATCCCATTGAGAAAGGAAGGCTTGCTCACTGCAGAGTTTTTGAGGTGCATTAATAATTAAAGTAATATTAGCAATACTATGTCTACTTCTAGTTCAGGACATTAGCATTTGTATTTTACAATGTTTGAAAATGTTGGGGGAAGACTCATGTAACCTGTTTCTTGATTTGGCCTGCAGATTAAGGTTTGAGATGGTGCACTGCTAGCCACGTTAGAAGATTATTTCCAGTAACAACAATATGAAAAAAAGACTCTCTTGTTTATACAGGTAAGTCAGAGTAGGTAGGTGTGATCAATTAATAGAATAAAGGTGTAAGTTTAAAACCCATTATCAAAAACTGATCTTGTGTACATACTATTTCAGAAATATTACCATTTATTCTTACATATTTCTGGCAGCAGTGGTAGATTTAGCCACATGACATTCATTAATTCAGCGGAAACTGCATGGCTGACACCCAAAACATTACTATGAAAATAGAAGTGTTCTGGATATTACTTGGCAGTCACACCCCCGGACATCATGAGTACTACAATAAAATTTGACTTCTGTGTTCAAGTTGCAAAATAACTCTGTTTTCTTCCGGACTAGAAATCTGATGGAAGTAAAGCTATTAAGAAAAGGCAATGTATGTCCAGAAAAAAGAACAGGATCAGAGAGAGTAATTGTGTAAATGAGCAAATTACATGCATTGCTCTCTACTAAACCATGGCCTCTCAGGTGCGTATTTCTGATGCTTTAGAATAATTTCGGACTGTGTGTTTAGGAGAGAAAACATTCTTCATGCTGGTATTATTTATTAACCTGTGGAACTACTGTCTGTATCCAACAAGTAGTTTCCTTAGAGGAGGGATCAGGCACTTGACGCCTAGGCTCCAGCCTGTCCTCATCTCCATAAATACATCCAAAATAAGTTAATGAAGATTGTATTCATACATTAAAGGCACAATTTCAGGTATGAGAACCATGATTAATAAATAGTATGTCTTTATAAGCAAAAGAGTACATAAGGAACACACTGTGTTTTCAAAGAAAATAAACAGACTAAGAACAGATAGATGAGGAAACAAAACGTACTTCAGACTTTACATTAGGAGCCTTCAGTTAAAAAGTGAATTCAAATTACTTGCAGTATTTATCTGCTTACTAACATTGTAATAGAGAGCTAAAATGAGGAGTCAGCAAAGGAATCGCATGGCCTAAGACCACTCCCTCAGCTGGCCTGTGGCTGGTAGACGGGCAGTAGGACGGAACAAGAAAAACCAGGAACGTATGAATTTGGAGGCGAAGCACTGCAACATGGTATTAAGTTTTAATACCTTTCTTTTGACAAGAATTTGACAAGAAATTTAGAAACGGCTCACCCTCAGTCCCCATGGGTAGGACCATGATTTCCTTTACGCTGGGAAGCTGTGTGCAATGCCAAAGGAATTATCAACAGCAAACAAGGAGGAAATGAATGGGACTCACAGGACCCATTTGAGGTCAAGGAAGTATGAATGGAAATGGAAGGACTGGAAGACAGGAAAAAAATACAGAGAAATGAAAATCTTGGAGATACAATCTGAAACAGATTTTTAGTGAAGAAACTAAAAATGAATTAATGCTTCAAGACACTTAGGAATAATAGCAGTCAACAACTCAGGAAAGAATATGCAGTGCACTATATAACCAAGAAGGCAACGTAAATTTGGATGCTGAACATCACATGGAGGAATAAGGTGATAATAAGCAATTCCTACCCACTCTTTTCAAACCTTATCTGGAATATCAGTTTACGAATACCAGACACTGGTTTAACACAAAGATTTATCAAACCATACAGTAACCAAGAGCAATACAGTAAATAATTAGGATGCAGGCGTGACTAACTAGTGATTTATGTAGGGAAGATTATAAAAAGTAAATACTCTGAATGAGAGCCTAGACCATTCAAAGAATCATACAGTTTTGACACTGACTTATCTTGGAAAAGGTATAGGTCTTATTCTACCGTTTGTTAAGGAATGAATACATGAGAAAGACACAGCTAACTAAATTGTTATCCCAGTAAAGCTGGTATATCTTCTGCCATGGATTTTAAGGGGACCAGAATTTCGCTCAAGGAGTAAAGGAGCATTTGAATGATGCAAGATAGAGGACTATTACAGTGCAATAGAAACGGACCTCTGCAGGATAACTGGAAAAGCAGAAGAGTATGAAAGCATTAAAAGTACTCAAAGGTAAGAAAGAAGGTATAAATAAAGTTCACCTCTTCCCCTACCATCCCTTTGAACAGTCATATTTCATAGATTTTTCCTAAGCACAGAAGTGGAAGGAGCAAACAGGAGGCAGTCCTAATTCACAGCAGTCAGGTGAGCTGTGAAGGAGCTTTCCACAGTTCATCATGTTCACAAGTCACATTTTAATAGGAAACAAGTATGGTGCAGTGCAGTTTATCCATACCTCTAATGCTGCCCAGTATTCTTGTGCAACCTAGACTTAACAAAATGAATGGAGAAAACTAATTTGATCTATCAAGGAAGTGCAATAACCTGTGGAGCAAAAGCGATGAGAGGTTTCACAACTGGTGCCAGAGAAATCTCTGCAAAGCACACTCTCCAGAGTAATACTGCAACAGCAGAACGACCCAGGAAGTCTTCAATTTCATTATTCAAGCATCATGAATACTTCAATAGGTGAGGTTAAAAATCATAACTATGAACTTATTTTTAACTAATGCTCAACTATGCCATTTTCTAAAAGAATGGGCAGGGTTTTCATTTGCACAGTACTATTTTCTGCTTCTGCAATTGAGATGTTTAGCATTTAAGGGCTTTGTTTTTTTTCAAAGCCACTATATGAAAATTTCTGATCATTAACTGACAGGAACAGATAGCCTTTTCTTGAACTATGTATTGCTAGTGGTAAATAATATTATAAATGAAATACAGATTATCTCTCCTTATCATCATCTTACTCTGTCTCAGTGCAGATTTTATTATAGGATCTTAATAATTAAGCCTTACCATTTAATTTTAACCTTCATCTGTATTCCTTATAGGGCTAAATTGTCAGGGCTGTTGTTGCTGTGCACCATTATGGCTATGAAAAAATTTGGCTGTGAATGCAAATGATCTTATCTATTCTGTTATTCTCCTTCACAGGAAAAAAAAAAAAAAAAGGAAAAAAGAAGAAAAGAACTCCTCACTCTCCTCACTAAAGTTACGTGGCTGATAATTTTTGGGGCTTTTACAACCTTATTACTTCACATCTATCAATATTCCGCATTTTCAATACCTACATACTGTAAGTGGCGACTAGAGTCAGTGACAGAACAAACAGGAAAAAAAATTCCCTAGCAGACAACTGTTAATCCCAGATAAGAAACAAATCTTCACTAACAGGAAGCTCTGTAAAGAAAAGACATCAAAGCACACAAAGAAAAAAAAGAGGAGAGAAAATAATAAAGTCTAGAGATTGCATTTGCAGTGATGAACAGATTCCAGAGAACAAAAGGTAAGTAAGAGTGGGCAGTTGCAGGCACCGGCTGGCACAGACCATCATCACAGCTTTGAGAGATGCCTACTTATGAATGAACTATAGTAAGGAGCTTGTGAAAGATGACTGAAGTGATTAAACAGGAATCTAAGGATAAATAAGAGATAAAATTTAGGTAACAGAATTCTAGACTACATGCAAAATTATGAAAAAGGAGACAGGAACAGTGAAAGAAAGCAGAAATTTAGTATTTAGAGCAATAACCACAGACAGGTATTTCTGAGTAAACTGAGGTACAAGCACATGCTGAGCACAGAATTCTTGAGTTCTCACAACGGCAAGGTCTGTTGGTTTTAGTTAACTTCTAAAATCATAGGATATTCATAAAAAGTTATTAAATAGCACAGCTAAGACTTACCTAGCTTCATAGTACATGCTATCAACACTCAGATAATTTAGGAGGATAAAAGAATGCTAATTATATTGCAAGACTGTGTTTCAGAGCGCTATTCATGCCCACAGCAGGGTGACCTAGCACAGCAATTTTCACATGCGTTCGTGCAGGCCACACACAACTATCATGGATTTCAAGCATGAGCACAGCAGAAATTTCCTGAGGCCCTCAGGCTTTTTTGGAGAATAAAGTTATGAAAGGAACAGAAAACAAATAGTATAAAACAATTACATTTGTTTCATTCGAGAACAGGCCAATTTTTCTCAAGCATCATTGAGCTCATTTGTTATTAACTTACAGGCATTAAAAATTAGTTTTCATAACAAGCTAAGAAGGACATTAAAATAATTTTTTAAAAGACGACATTTAATTCATGTACGTAACATAACCAGTTGAGTGCAGTAAGCGCAGGGCAAAAGCCAGTAAGCACTATCAGACTCCGGTATTTCCGCACCATATTCCCTGACCAAAGAGCACCAAGGTTCATCCGTGTGTTTCACAGTGCCAAGAGGGTCTGGCAGGGCAGGCATTGAGCTAGAGCTAGCAAGCCACGCTTTACTCCAAATATCCCGTGTGCAGCTACCTGAGACGCCTCTACACGATTTCTGGGTATGTCCGGTTTCATTACTCCAGACAGTGAGAAGTGACAGGATGCAGGTCGACTGCTGCTAAGTGATAGTGGATTTACCACCAAGCATATTTTCTAAGTTCATTTCATTGAATTTTAAAATATATATTAAAATGGGATACAGGCACACAACCACTTCAAAAAATATCCTAAAAGGTACCTTGCTACACCATACCTGTAAAGATCTAACCTGTTTTATGACCTTAGTCACATGGTATCCAACTTATCTAAAATAAGGAGTTTTACCAGTCTCCAGGTAGATCCCCTCAGGGTGGAACTGTGGCCCATGCATGGGGGGGGGGGGGGAGGACCAGGGACTGTTACAAAGCTGCTGTCCGTAGAAAATCTCACAGGAAAGGAGTAAGAGGAAAGACAGAACCATAGCTCTTATACATGCAATATAAGTTACGATCATTTATGAAAAGGTTTGTAACGGGTCACAGTGCATTTCACACAGCCAACGAGCTCCCGGACAGCACAACTGGGTTTGAGTCAATAATTCTGTTCAGTTAGTAAAAAGATGCTGCTGAATGCATTTTTAGAAGTAGACACAAAGTATCTCAAACAACAGTATTTAAATGTTTCCCTCATTTAAAAATACCATTTAAGAGCATTATTATTAAATTCTTGGAATAATTTTGATTTATGG
Organism: Struthio camelus; assembly: GCF_040807025.1. NCBI lineage: Eukaryota > Metazoa > Chordata > Aves > Struthioniformes > Struthionidae > Struthio > Struthio camelus. The sequence goes on from NC_090946.1 coordinate 33,342,947, forward strand.
ATTAGATTTATAGTTATATTACTACTTAAAATATCATTACATTGTACTGATACCTTAAAAATCATCATTCAGTGAAGTTTGAAAAAAACTTCACTCTTCTTCACTGGTACTTAAGGCTTGCTTGGCTAAACAAATACGCTTCATTTGCACAGGGTTCCAGGAAGACTGGACAGAATAAACGTAATCAAATTGTAACACACAGAAAAATGCCTGCTTCTTTATTTTTCCTGAAAGTATCTCGATCTACACTAAAAAAAAGAACTATCAAGAATAAATCCTAGAAAATAAACATTTTTGCCCACTTTATTGTGAATATTCTATTTCTATCCAGTGATGTATCTTTGAAAAGCTAACACCAGATAATTTTCTGTGCCATGGCCACTACTTTTTTTGCTTAAGGAAATAAAATACTTTTATATCCTTAAGCAAAACCTTTCTCTGCATGGTTTCCTAAATGAAGCTTTTTATAATTTAAAGGTAATGTCACAGTTTACATTGGGCTTCACAGACATTTAATACAGCTGCATATATGGGAAACAAAATACTAGCCATAGGCTTTTCTAACTGTATACATGTGTGCGTGTGTGTGTATGCAGAGAGAGCATTTCATATAGAAGCCTGGCTCTATTACGAAAACATTGCTTATTTAAATTTAAAGTAACATTCAAGTGACTAGATGCATTTACATTATTAAGCAATTATTGAAGGGAGAAAAATGGAAGAGAGAGGTAATGTTTCAACGATCTGAACTTGTAATGCTAACTTAGATCTGAACTTGCAAAGCGACAAGAAAGCAAATAAGGCCCTTCAGTTCGCGTCATCACACGCTTGGTGATCGTGGTAGAGAGCTGGCAAGTACACTCTCCTAGAAACATGAAAAGATCATACCCGCAATATTTTATTCATTTTCAGACATCTCATTCCCAGAAAAATGCCCCCAAATTGCTTTATTTCATTTTTAAAATCACTGCTTAAAAAAATAGAGACAGATTTCTGAAGTTTATCTACTCCGGTCCACAAGTCCGAATGCAGATCCACGTTAAACATCTAATATAAAGGCCACCATTCAAAGCGTCAACAAGCAGCTCAAGATGAGCTTCTCCTGTCACAGCTGACAATTTTACAGTAATGCAGAAGCTCTGGCACTGCTGGCCAAAGCTACCGTTTTCAAATGACGGTTCTCAATGCTCTTTACCAAAGGTCTCTGAGGAGCTGGCTTTTTCTTAAAAGGGTTTTTTTAATTATTAAATCACACCAAAGTGACTATACCTATTCTAAATAATTTACTGAAGCTGTCTTACTGTGCAAGTCACTGCTGAAGTTCCCTCCGGACACTACACAATAGCAAATGCAAAGAGAGAGAAGCATACAATGTAGTAGGGTGCCACCAAAATAATGGAAAGCCACAGAAGCAGACCTCATGCTGCAAATCTGACTTACTGTAACCATGTGAGAGCTTTGGTGCTGACCTAAATCTTGTCTCCATTCAAACTTAAAAGCACTATCAGGAAAGAAGAATTCTGAATGTTCTATTTTTTTAATTTCGCTATCTTAACATGTCTTCTCATGATGTCAAAATATTACTAGTTTAAACTTGGACAATGAGGGGCATTAAAATGTGAAAAAAACGCCGGGGAAACAGTGGAAATGCTTGAGATATGGAAAGCTAAACAGGATGCAAACACCCACAAAAAAAGCTGCAGGAAGACAGTAAACTTGAAAAAAAAAAAAAAAATTCAATCAGCTGTTGTACTACGCCAGATCTTTACCAAATCTAATTTTTAGGAAATCACAAAGGGTAAAGCTTTGAATCGTCACAAATGTTTACTAGAACTGCTGATTTCAGCAAAGACGAATTTTTTCATCTCAGTTTAGCCCAGCTTTTGAAACTGCACACAGAAAGAAGACTGGTAAGAATGCATTTGTTCTCAAGTACAATTTCAATTTTTTGTTGTTAAGTTTTTATGGAAGGAAAAGAAATGATCAGAACAGCATTTATTGCAATCATGATGCAATGTGATGGGTGCACTGTATAATGTCAGATGATATCAAAAGATGTGTCCTGGTGTAACCTTCCTCTTCATAATGAGAAGCCTCTGAAAATACAGAAGGCAGCTAACAGCTCTGAAGTGCTTCCTGGAAACTTGTCACTTGCCTTCAATAATTCAGTAGGCTTTGTGATTAGCTAGCTTTAGTGTTCCAAGTTGCTCAGATGATTAGTTATAAAGCTATGTCCTCCTTAACTTCTGGGAGGCTCATCTTTCTTACTTAATTTACTAAGATTTTTGTCCCATGAGCTACATTGAAAAGAACTGTACAAAACCAACTGTAGGCAAGTTTTGTGCTCGTTAGTTTTGGGGCTACCTCAAAACTGCTCTGATTTATCCAAACTGCCCCAATGGGGCTTTTCATTCCCTCAGTCAAGGGAAATTGGATTATGGGGCTAGTTTAGTCACACTTTTACTCTAGCCGTGCCTCCTAAAACAGGAAGGACGGACACAAGAACAGCTATCCACGGAGCTTACAGGGCTTAGAGAACTGCTGAACAGTCAGTTAAGTTGAGTCTGGATCAGTCCAAAGCTGAAAAAGAGACAGAAATGAGAAGAAGCAGGACTAGTAGTTTTGCTCGCTGGTTTTGTAACACATCTAGGCATTTTCTTTTTAAAAGTATACTCCCCAAAAATACACAGGATAAATTTCCCTTCAGTTGCATTCATACTCTTAAGAATGAAATCAGCTCTCAGTACGGTTTTTAGAGATGTAAGATGTATTGTGTGTTTATGAACATTTTATCAGATAAAGATGAAACAGACTTAGGAACTCATGAGGTTTTAAAATCCCCTGTTAAGCAATTGTCATGGCAGATTCTGACACGAACAGAAAATGCCATGAAATTAAGCAGTTCTCAAGACAATTCCCAACTTCTAATAAAAACAGAACATGGTACATCTATACATTTCATTACAAAGGCTGTAACCATGGTAGAAAATGCAGCACAATTTAGATTCTGACAACCTGTAATCCTAGTTATACACCACGGCTTGACTTAAAAAAAAAAAAAAAACAACCAAAAACTCTGAAGCCATTACAGTAACTACAGTATAACTTTAAATGAAGAAAAACTAAATCTAATGAAAGTGCATCAAAAGTTCTTATATTTTAGCTAAGGCTGGGGGGGAAAAAAGCTTAAAGTATTCATATTATCACACAATACGCCACCACTTTGGCTAAACTAACATAAAAGGCATTCCCATAGGTATCTGGTTGCAGGAAAAGTACTAAGTGGAAATACGAGCAAAGGACGAAAGGAGAGTAACTATCAAGTTTCCAGGCATGGGTAAGAACTTCCTGCACTGGACACAGAGTAGAAGAGCCGCTGCAGAATATTTTAGAACTTCACCAATACTGAACTGTTTTCATAAAAAATTTGGTTTCATTGAAATGAAACTCTCCTCCAAAACCAAACAAATATTCACTGGAAATTTCTAACTAGCTGTAATTGGGGCACCGCTATTTAGCCAAACTTAAAAACTGTCAACCCTACCACTGTTGTAGTTACCGAACATTGTTGGTCTTTGTAAATGCCAATCTAACAGAAACTAAGTCATGACTTTTTCGTACAGCGAGGAACAACTACTCATCACTGAGTAAAAATAACGCTTTTTTCTTTGAGACATACCAATGATAACTGATTGTCATGAGATTTACACTAACTGAACATCTCTCACCAGGAGTTTAACTGACTTATCTTCAATCTTTCCCTATAATATAGAGGGACAAATTCTATCATAACACAAAGGCTACCCCTGCACTTTGTTCCTCCAAAATGTACTGTGAAATCGTGTAAGAAAACAAGCTATCTGGAATTATGCGTTACTTTCATAACGCAAAAAATACTGCTTAATTCATCTCTACCAACTTTAGAAGAAGTTTATTCAATTTTTAACAAACTGCAACTATGGCTATTGTTGATGCAAAGTGTATTTAAATTCTGCAAAACTTCTTTTCATCCAGCATCAGACTATTAGTCACAGCCATTTCTGAAACCCAGATCCACAAAGTGATGAAGTAGAGTTAAAAACCAGAAAAGTACAGTCAAAATACAACTAAAGTAACAACAGTGTAAAGTGCATGCTTAACTTTTCCTTTATACTCCTGATAATATGAAGGACATAGCAAAATCTAAGATAATGTTGCTTTGTTTTATTTATTATTATTACTTATTATCCTATGAAGCATTTCATTTTAAAATTTTGAGCGTTTAATTACACTGATTTGGCTTCTTTCACCTACTGCATCATAAAGAATGGACATATATGTACCCACGCATGTACACACGTCCGCAGACAAGCGGGCATGCTGTACGGACACTGCAAGAGCTCTTTACGTAGGCCTTCCCTATCTAAGCTGTTCTTTGATAAACATTTCCCATTAATAAATATTGTAAGATTGAGTTCATCCATTCTACAAGCATCCTCCTACTCTGCAGAGTCCCTGCAGCTCTGCATGGCTCTGTACAGACACCTCCCAGATCCCCGAGCAGCACTGCGGCCACTGTCCCAATTAAATTCCAAAGCTGGGATCTTCAAAAGAACCTTTAAGCCAAAATCCTGTTTGCTTTCAAGAGACGTTAAGCAGCTGTTTCTTTTAGACTTTGAAAAAAAAAATCTAGCGGAGATTGCTAAATGAATTTGTAGTCTTCCTATTGTTTGAATCGTAAACCACATTAAAATATCAATGTACTAATACAAAGTAACGTATCAGTATAGATAGATAGATAGATAGATAGATAGTTATCTAAAGCATTTATCATCCTTTCAAAAGATATCTGTAGAGGAATGATCTACATTCATAGAAATATTTATACATTATTGGTATCCTAATTACCATACATAAAAGCTATTAAAATCAAATAATGTGTTTAATGTCTTCATAAAAAACAAAGTGTATCAACATTAAACAGATGACACTCAAGAATAGATGGAAGACTGATACACTAAATTCTCCAAGGGGGACTGCCCCATTTCTTGCGGTGTAATCTTAATCTATTTTAGTCTTTCTTTAGATCTACTGTTCTGGCATCTTAACATTGTAAAATTGCTGATTTGGTACATAACCAAAAACCATTTATTTTTTATGCAGTTTTCCTAACCAAAAGCTCTCCTTTTTCTGCTGCACGCTTACTTGGCTTTCCCAGAAGAAAGGTAGGTAGGACCACGTAGAGTAAGCTACCTATATGCAGAATCCTTGCTGAAATGTCATTTGTAAGACTGTGAGATCGGGTGCAGAATTGGATTATTTTCCCTTTACAATATATATATCACAGTATTCCTTGCAGTAACATCATTCTTAAATTAAATTTGTTAGTCTAAACATACTTCCACATCTACAATTGTTTAAATTTGTTACAGAAGCTTTCCCAGGTCTTCATACACAACATCGCTTGTAATTAAGTAAATCTTTTCACATCAGGCCCTGAATGAGTTAGGCTTTGTCCACCAAGTACAACATTTCTATGATATAGAAATGTAAGTAGTACAACAACTACTATAAAAAGCACCTCCACCCAAAGGTTGTGCTTTGTCTAGCTTGCTGTTAATCAATGGCTTCCTTCAGTTATGATACTGTCTCTCCTGGGAACAAAGTACAAGGGAATTATGCTCTTCAGAGCTTCTTAGTGATGTCTGCCTTGGCCCATTAAATCACTTACTTTCCATGAGAGTACATCAGGCTCTTGAAAGATTCAGCCTAGCTCCAGGCTATGTGGTAGGTGACCTCGATGGCACATCCTGAAGTCCTGATCCCCAAATAGCTCAGGGTGGGATGCTCAGATCAGGCTGGAGCCTGAGCACACTGCACTCTTCCGGCTTGTGCAGCCAAGCTTTCTAGCCATGGCAACTCGAGCAGAAGAGCGAAGGAGAGAAAGGGGCCTGGTACCTGCCTGTGCCCTCCAGAACAGAGTTGAGAGGAGCCAAGACAGGGCATCCATGCAGTTCAAGTGGAGCCCCTTTCTGTGGCAGGTCAAGCCTTCTAATTAAACAAACCCCTCTAGCTTTCTGTTTTGAAACACTGAGATAATACAACATTTAATCATTAGTTTTACATATATAATTTCATATGCATTAACATAGTGTAAAACATACTAAGGATGGATTACTCTGTTAGTCGCAATGAAAAGATACTCCCTCATTTCATTTTCCCAATGTTCTAAAGCCCAAAGCAGGGTATTTAGACACCAATGTGAATTTCAAAGTAATTCTGATCCAACATGCTTCATAAATTGACCATAAACAAAGAGGATCTCTAAGGTCTCAGGATAACAGAATACGGGTTTGTGCAGCTCTCCTCATGAGGAGCTGTGCTCCTAAAATACTTTCGTATGTTGTTCATTTTCCTTCACCAGGAGTAAAAGCACCAAAATTAGACCTCAAACTGTAGTGTTCTATCATTACCCCCAAACAGAAAAACCATGGTTTAACCCTTACCTGCCAGCAACAGATTCCAGGGACTTCTACTTGGAAATGGGAAGCAGGATCCTTTAAGGGCAAGGAATGAAGGCAACATTGAAAAGTTAGGTGTCAGAATTTGATTTTAAGGGGAAATTTGAAAGCAGAAGTTCAAATGAAGTACAAACGAGGCTCTTGTCATGGTATGACTTGAAAGATGGAGAAATGGGCAAAACAAACATTTAAAGGAGATGAGGCAGCAAACTGTTCTTTCTCTAGTCTGCTCTCCCAGTCACTTTACAGATGAAATGAGCTAATGAAAATGAATTAATGATGAAGGTAATGAAAGTGATAGTAAGTCCTGTTAAGAGTGATTAAGGATCACAGAGGAAGATGATAAAGGGTTTAGGAAGGCTGGAATAACTTAGTGATACAACTGGAACAATGAGAGAGACTGCTTTAACTGCAGTATTTTGAGTTGACACGTGTGACAGTCAGGACCCACTTTCTGTAGTGGTGAGCAAGACACAAATAATTCCCCCCCCCCCCCCCCAGTAGCACTGGAATCACAGACTTTGTCTTGGACGCTGTCACAAAAAGATTGCCTACCCTGCTGAAAAACTGCTTTCATAGCGTGGTTTGTAATCATTTCAATCCAAAGTCTCTCCTCCTCAAAACATTCTTTTCTCTTAACGATGGTTTTTACCTTTCGAATATTCTTCTACTATATTCTGAGAACTCCTCATACACTCTAATACTACTAAAACACTAACACTTCCAAGAATGCATTCATACAAATCTTTTCACTGCAATTTTCAACATCTCTACACCAAATTCTACAAAAAGTCCACAAAATACTCATAGGATTGTTTTTGAATATTTATGGAATTCTGTTATCATGGCTATTAAACTATGTATTTGCTTTTAAAAAATTTGTACAACTGTATGCGATATTTACTATGCAACCTCTACAACTTCACAGGCTTTCAATCTTTTACCTTATTAAATGTCAGACTAAGTTTAGCTTAAATGCATTATTTTAGCATATGCTCATCTACAGTTCGTCTCTGGATGTCTGTAAATTCAAGTGATACCGTTACGTTTGGGGAGTTTGCAAGATTTGTATTCTACGAGACTCTTTTGTTGAGTAGTATGATTCGATATTTTAAAGTAGTTCTTTCTAACTACACTCCTACAGGACTCATGTCAAACATCCCTTTTCAAAATATTTGAGACTACCATGCAATTTATGTCAGCCCACAGATACATCCCTGGAAGTTTTCACCGCTCACATTTGACCATCCCATTCAAAATATTTTGTTTAGAATGGCCTGTGACGTAAGTTTTACAGCTTTGATATTATAGGGATCATAATACAATCTTGCATAGATGCCACACAGGCTAATAACAGGCTAAACACAGGCACAGATTAGCCATAAGGCTAATCTCAAGAAAACAAGTGGCATAATGGTTGTGCTTTAATTTTCTAGCATGCTGGAATAGAAAGGAATATTGTCTAATTTGCTGTTAAACACTACCCAGATTGTGATGTTTTCTACTTACTCCACGGAGATACACAAGTGTATGTTAAGACATTTAAATGCCTCTTAGTAAATTAATATAGGAAAAATTTTTAGAGGTTTTCCTACTAAGTGAACCACAGGCGCTTTTAAGTGTTGCTTCAATTATTACTGCATTCATTATGTTTAGATCTACCTGTATTAAATATTGGACCTACTATATGCAAAAAAAAGGCATGTTTCTATGCTCATCAAGGTTGCTCGGGGAAAAGGATACCCCAATTATCCCTTTGGGACATACTAAAAAACAAGGGGAGGTGCAAGAAGGGATCAGTGAAAAGTCCTTTGCTTAAGTAGGTAAAACAAATTAACCTCAGTGGGAGAAGAATACCGAATTCTCTGTTCTTGCCCGTTTTCAGGAAGCTTAAGCAGCAGGTACAGCAGTGCAATATTGAAATCTTGAAGGGGAGTCCTAAGGCAAAAAAACTCTTAATTGAAAATCAGCAGCAGACATTTTTCACTGTAATAACAGGTATTCAAATAGAAAAGAAGAGAAAAAGCAAACGTTGCTAATATTTTGGCATTTGTAGGAGTTATCCAAAAAAAGCCTATCTACGTTCTCTACAGCTTTAACCTGAGAAAAAATGCACATTAATGCTGCAAAGGAGCTGACACTTTTCATCTGCAGCCCACTCAGCCAAGGAACATCCACTTATATCCCCTCATACATAATTCAGCAGTGGTTAAGTAGCTCAGAGGCGCATGCAAATCAAGGAAGAATAATTAAGAGCGCGGCTCATTCACAACCCGCTCTGAACTCCTGACACTCCTCCACATCTCCACCCAGGAGCCTCCTGCAGGAGCAGGACAAGTCATTGCAATCCCATTCGCGGCCACAGGTGTTTCGAGCAACCTAGCCTGCAAACTGGCCCATTTCTGCAGCCATGCCAGAACCACTGACCCGTGCCCACCTTTCGGGAAAGCAGCCTGCTCCCAGGGACATTTGTAGTCAAGCAGATTCTCCCTCCCCGAGTCGTCAATAAAGGTGGGTTCTTTGGCACATACGTGAGTAAATTTGACCTTGTGCTGTTCTAAAAGCCTCTGCTTACCGCAGCACTGATGAAAATTTGGAGTTTATTTTCATTCTTTGTCTGACTATGGAACCTCCTGCATCTAATAGCTCAACATTAAAACAAATCTAAAGTTATGAAAAAAAGCCACCAGTGAGGGAAGAAGGTATTGGTGTCACCATTTTTAACAGTAAGATTTCAATGGGATTACCTTAAATCGTGATTTATCACAGTTATTTTATTACGTCTCTTCAGGCATGTGCAACAGTAAACATTAAAATCAGAAACAATACATTAATTTTTAAATTACGATGAAAAACTAAAGGGTCCAGTAAGCTGCTGAAAAGTTATACAACATTACTTTGGGAACAAAGTAATGTAAACAGTAGAGGAACACATAATTTTTGCAAGTTTATACAAATTACTCTGGACAAATTTTCCATAAAATCTACACAAACTGTATATTATGAAATATTTCCATCTGTCTGAATTTATTATCTTCTGTGCATACTCAAGAGGTTGCAAACTCCATGCATTAATGTTATTTATCAGAATTTAATAGATTTATCTCTTCTGCTTTTAAGGATAATCGTTATACTGTTTGTATGTATGTAGTGCAATTATTCCTCATAGATCGTGCACAGCAATAGAGCTGTTCAGTGGGAACTGATGTGTATATTTCAGATAGCTTTTTTCCTGAAAACATCCTAATTTTAACCAACTAGTTATTTATATTGACAGCCAGTTGAACTCAAAAGTTCTATTAACAACCCTAAACCTGATCTCATTAAATTACGGGATGCCGAATTACAATAGAAAACATTCTTGTCATAACTGTAAAGTGAGGAAGTGTAAAACAATTAAAAAAATACAAATATGCCTCACTCTAGGTGGCAAAAAATTCTTAAGGTCATACATTCTTACAGTCCTTCCAGACATTTTTTTTAATGCCAGAAAGACTATGGAGAAAAAATAAATAAATAAATGTTCCAGGCACAATGAGAAAAATATGCTGTTGACAAAAACAGAAAATCAAATCCATAACAAACCCCACCTAGAATTTAAGATGAAATGCTAGTTCAGTAATAATTTAGCTAGTATCTTAGGATATTCACATACTTTCTACATGGCTGGAAACACTACTTGCACAAATACCAACAGCTCATTTTCCTACAGCTCTATTGTATTTCCCTTCATTGATTTTCAGTTAAAGTCACTATTTTAGATGTGCTGGAGTATAGGTTGGGGTGTGACATCTATGTGATATTGAGTACCACCAACACAGCCAGCAGCCATCCATGAACACATCACTTAATTAAGGGAAACAGGAACCAGAGTCAGAGAGAACAGGGTTAGGCACTCACTTTACGGAAATTATCCACAGATCTGTAATGTCTGCATAATCTAGACTGAAACTCTACTTTCATGGTGCTTTCTTAAAGATTTCCACAGAAACATCTATTCCTTTCCTTAAGACCGAAGATGACTACACCCTAAAAAAAGCCGCTAACCTTTGGCTCTCAGGATCCTAGGTACTTTAAATATGATGCTTTCACTATAAAGCTATACTGCACTTTGCACAGATTGTTTGGAGGCATTTCTTTGCCAAAAAGAAAAAAAACTGGAGTTGAAATCAACTGAAATAAAAGAAAATCCTTTAAATTTTATTATTTTAGTATCATTAGCACATTGTACACATCTACTCAGGATCCTTAATACAACTGATTATTCATTTAGGTTGGATAAATGAGATCTCCTATGCTTCTACTGCTGATTCAAGACGCAAAGTATAACATTCTAGAAAAAAGACAAGTGTTTCAGAAGTGGCATCTCTTTTCATACACAACTCTACTGACCTTATCCCAAATCTGCATAATGTGTAAAAAGAGAAAATCTTAAGTATTATTAAACATACAGACCTGATTTTGATTTCAAGCTGGTTTTGGATCAGTGCTAATTCCACTGATTGCAGTGGAATTATTTATTTACATGTCTGTAGAAAAAAAGATAGGCCCTAATGGCTTTATTTTATTCATGTCTGCTCTTGAATATGTATGTTCAGTTTTATGCAATTAAAACGCATTCAGCTGCACAGAAAATATTCTTTGTCTAATGATAAAGCAGTTTAACTAACTGGTCTAGAATTCTGTGATTTAAAGACATCTATTCACATCCTGCCTTCTCAGAGGAAAGCAACCCATAAAATGCTATTTAACACATAACTATGAAAGCTGTTTGAAAAGGACACCCTACAGCTTTTATGAGATGCACATAAATTGAACGATTCTGTCATAAAACCAAAGTGGTCAAAGAGTATATATTTGAAGTGCCACGACTAAAACCAATTTCTTTTAATTTCACATCTGACGACCTATAAGAAAGTTAAGTCATAGACTGTTATTTATTTGATAATGATCTCTTAACGACCATTTCCATACACTAGTCTGACATCCCATGAAACAAGTTCTGCAACTGAACATTTAGCCCCTTTAAATAGCTCCACTCACGATAACGGCTAGTGAAACACTGATCTTCAGTGACAAGGTCTTACACATGACTTAAGAAACATGCTTTATTTCAACACCGATGTTCACTGATGGTCAAATGACTTGAAACTGCACCAGTGCCACCCGGTATCACTGCACCGCGCTTACCCAGCCTCTTACACAGCACAGGCGACTTTGATATTCCCAAAGCCAAATTTTAGGTGGGTTTATCAAGAGAAAAGAGAAGAAAGTTGCCAGAATTATGACACGCTGCGATACTGGGTTGACTTTTCCTTATTGCCTGGAAGCAATTCAACCAGAACAGAGAATCTAATCCCCCTACAACATGTATTTTAATGACTCGTTGTTTTCCTATTTCTTGCTAGTTTGCACAAAGCGTGATGGACTCAAGCATAATTATTAAAACAAGGCAAACAAAAAAAAACTTTACTTTCCTCAAAAAAAAAGTGTATTATAAAAAATTCAGCTGTAACCAATTAAGGACATTCTAAAATTAGAGCCTGTTGTGTTAGAGATGGCAACAAAGTGTCTCAACCATATGCTGGTATAATCTATAAGAGTGAGATTCAAAGCTTATGTCATTGTAATTCACTGTTTCAGAAACCAGCATAACTGCTATTGTATATAAACCCAGTATTATCAAATAATTTTAGATTTTAATTTGCATAAAGCACTGGGTTGGTACAAACATTTGGATTTCAGATCTACATTATGGTTTTATCTTCATATGTTAAAACATCTCTTTACCAAATAGCAAATATAACTAAATGGGGAATGTAAGGTTTCTGAACAACTCTGCTCCCAATTTATTCCATTCTTTCACTTACAAGGAAGGTGCAAGTCAAAAGATAAGCAGATTTTCGCTGAACACATTTCAGGACACAAATATTTATAAGACTGCATAAGACACAGTCTATTAGCTGTCAGAAATGGACTTAATAGATTTTGCCTTTTTTCCTTTTCAAGAGAAAGCCGAAACACACCCTAAGATAAGGCACTAGCCTAAATCCAAAATAAGGTCTGTGGATTTTATCCAGATTTACACTTCCGTAATGCAGAACACAATTTGTCACTTCCATAACAGAATTTAGATACCAGAACATTTCCCTCGTCAGCTGAACTATTTCTCTCATCAGCTGACACAGAATAACCTGTAACTGATGATTATTTAGACATAGCCATCGGTGGAAAACAGAAACACGGATCTTTTTGCAAAAAGGAAAGTACAAATGGCACATAAATGCTGGGGTACCTATAATATATACACTGGTCATTTGCAGCCTACAGGATGTTATTTTACAGTGTTCAAAACAAAGAGCTGCTACCATAGCAACTGGTGCATCACATAACACAGAGATACTGTTCTTAGAAACACTATTCGACATTATAGATTTTAAAAATAAAACATGCTCTATTCTTTTAAGTCTCAATTCTTTGCACCAAAGAAGAAGCATATACTTCAAAAGGGGGGGACATATAAATTGTCTTTTGGATAATTCCATATTTTTTTTTTCAAAATAAGAAAATGAAAATAAATTAATAAACAAATCCCAAATTCTGTTATGCTCTGTTCCTAGTTAATGCCACTATATGATCAAAAAGCTCTTACTCTGTACTAGTCACTCCAAATCTCTGGATAACATATGCCAGATATATCAATTCGGCTTAACTGCATGAAATTTCTCTCAGTAAATCTCTTTTGAAATGTACTTGCTAAGGTCAGTCTGAAACTCCCAGCTAGCAGAGATGAAAACTCATATGCTGCAGAAGGATGGGAAGCCCTGGTAACCCACCGGGATTTTGACTCTCCTTTGCCAGAGGGGGGAGTCCTTCAATGCAGGCACACGGAGAGAAGCCTCCGGCAGCTTTGGAGATAGAGTGGCTCCAAGCTTTGGCTTTTGGCAATGAAGAAGATAAAGGGAGATCCTTCTCCATCCTACCGTAGTAAGAAAACACATGTTCTCCCATTATGCACAGTCAAGCTAGCAAAAAATTAACACCGATTTCCATGGATTTTAGACTTAACATATTCACAGAGGTCAAGCAGAATCAAGAACCAATTTAGTAAACATTACACTAGTGAAGTTATTGGAATGGATTTTGATGTGAAAAATCTTAGGATTTTTGTGAAGTGAGAGATTTTTTTCATTTTTTCCTGTTTTGAGGTTCTTAAAAACAAGATTTTTTTCTTCCACTCTATTTTGACTCATAAATTATGGACATCATTAGAATAACACTGCCCTCATTCTGTAATATTTACATATAAATACATAACTTACACCCAAAATACACATTTTTAGAAGCTTATATTATATTGTCCTTTTCAACACATTTCAGGTGAATTGCAAGAAAAAAAGATTACTGCATTATTTACTTGAAGGAGAAAAATAAAGTCCTGTTTTAGGAAGTCCAAAGCATTTTCTATATTAGGAATCCAGCAAATGCAGGTTTCCTTTCATTTAATTGAAATAAACAATGTTAGATCAGTTCTTACTTTTTTTTGGTCTCTTCTGAACAACTTCACACTAGTAATATTGTGCCTCTCTTGATGTACTTAGACTTCTAAATAAACATTGTTAATACTTGACCAAGGGGTCAAAAAGAAAAGAAAATCTGTCCTAAGTACAGATTAGAAAGCAAGAATGTCAACAGACTCTTGGGATTGCCTTTGGCTATTTTTAGTTCCTAAACTCCAAAACAAATGTTGCAGAACTTCTAAAACATAGAAGTTCATGGATCCGAGCAACATATATTACAACTGATTTTAATTTATTTGTCCTAATATAATCTTTCTTGGACTCAGGTTAAACTATTAATCTATTGCTAGCAGCCCAATGCTGTTATAAAACACGGCCATAACATCTGCCAGCAGTTGCAACACAGCAGCATGTAAGATGCCACAGTATTCGCTATACTTGAAACTCAAATATCTCATCTATCACTTCGAGAATTTACTGCCATTTAACGTGACTGCTGCACATACTGTGGCATGATAAACATAAACAGAGTTTTAGGTTTCTATGGAATAGATTCTGAAAAGGTGCAGACGACCTGCACAGGACTGCAACTCCTCCTGCCTGTCTTTAAGGACAAGGACCCAAAGAGAAATTGTCTTTATTCCAATATCCTTACAGTTCTATACAACATGGCTGAGGGAAAGGAGAAGTCTGTGCTGCAGAAATCTTAGTGACATCCTCAGACACAGTGACGGGTCCTATTTCATCTAGGAACAGAAACTGAATGGCAAAAACTGAAAGGCAAAAACTAGGAGAGCACAAAATTACAATACTTAGAAGAACAGAAAAGATGTAGACACCGGCAAAAGCAGAAGAAAAATGAAGAAAGGTGAGAACGAAAAGAATTAGGAAACCCATCATGATTAAATGGAGAAGCGGTCTAAAACAGACGAGTCCGACATTAAACACAATTCAGCACTAACCATAGCTCACTGCCTTTCAGTTTAAGTGATTCCCCAGTTTTGTTGGCTCTGAGTACACATGGAATACGTCTGGGTTTGCCTTTTAAAGACACACCTATGCTCAAGAGTCACGCTACTGTGAAAAAAAGCCAATACCACACTTAGACACATGTAGAGCACTGCCTTAGGTACCCAGCACGATGTGCTCAACCACGTTATTGGATATGGATCCAATGTCCATATGGATACGGACACTCTCATGAGTGTCTGGGGCTGAAAATGAGTGGCCGGGGTCTTAGAAGGACCTACAGAGAATGAAAAAATGTGGTTAGCTTAGTCATAGGACCTTATCCTTGGTTAGCGACCACTGGTTGCTATACTGTAAACACCTGCAAATTCATCCTAAGCGATTCTCAGCTACTTTTCTGATTTTCATCTGGTGAGCCTCAAATCCACAGAAACCGTTTGCAGAGAAGAATTCCCATCCTTTCCCTCTGCAGCTGAGAGCCCTTGCCACCAGGCCAGTGGAGTCCCTCCATTAGTTGGTGG
Organism: Struthio camelus; assembly: GCF_040807025.1. Taxonomy (NCBI): domain Eukaryota; kingdom Metazoa; phylum Chordata; class Aves; order Struthioniformes; family Struthionidae; genus Struthio; species Struthio camelus. The sequence continues at coordinate 33,358,457 of NC_090946.1, forward strand.
CTTCTGCACAAAGGAACAGAGCATTTCCTTCTCTCCCTCCCAGGTCCTTACAGCTGAGGGATATGAGCATTTTTAAGACATGGGACCACTGGGTTTAAACAGCTGCTCCTCCCCTAGTTCAAGCAGATGTAGAGCCCACATCTCCTCCTTTAGGGGGCAAGACACAGCACGTTCCTGAACTCTGCCTCCAGCCAGGGCCAGCTGGGTGCTTACCCTTTGCGCAGGCTACGCAGATGTGGGTGCCCACGTCAGGCACTTGGGCTGCAGCATGAGGAAAAAGTTCAGATACTCGCTTGCACTTAGCATTGCGTTTCGGTTAACTTTGGAAAGCTTCCTGCCCAATCTAGAGGCATTCTGGGTCTTCCTTCACAGATGCCTGACTCATTATTTTGATTGTGCTGGGAGTTCACATACCTATAGCATGAATATTTTAGTGGAATAGATGCACTTTTTTTGATGCTGAGCACTTCATGTTAGCATCTCACTTTAGGCTGCCTGGATTTTATTCTCAGGAAGATGGCTCTTTTCCTGGCTCTTTTCAGAACAGTTTTAACGTTATGTGTTTCTTTTTTTTTTAACAATGGATTCATTGAGCCAATAATAACATTTAGCAACCTTCATATTTGCCAAGCTCCTGATCACCAAGAGGACTTGAATTTGCCTAAGCTGTAAGTCAGAACAGCCACAAAGCACACGAGGTAGCAAAAAATACAGCACTGGCCAGGTAAGCCATCTGCACAGGGGAACTATAGGGGAATTACAGGCTCCAACTCTATCCCTTATAATACACTGCGTATAATTTCACCTAAATTTACAACAAGATCCTTCTTCCACAGTGGAATCAGTATTGGTCAGTCTGAGCTCACTTTGCTCTCCATTTTTTGGGAGAGGACTGGGAGACTGGAGTGGAAGACCATTTTAGTCATTTCTATGCAATCACATTTTAGTAATCTCATAAATTCTGCAATAGTTTTTTGGAGGTATTCAACACTGAATCATTATTGAAGTAGTTATCTGAATCAATTCAGATAATTGCAGAATATTGAACACTGAATAAAGAACATCCTGCAATACTAGTGTAAATTTCTGAGCCACTAGTACTTTAGAATCCTTTATTCAAAGACCTACAACATCTTTGATGAAATTACTCAGAAATAGTCAACTGACTGATGAAATACAGCTAGCAAAATATATTATTCCACTTTTTATTTCATTTATTTTTATTTATATAATTTCCTGCCTTTAGCTTTAATTCTAGGCACTCTTAGAAATGGAGTCTTACAAATACATGCTTCCCTTTATTTTCCTGTAATAACATCATAGCAGTTTTCTCTTGCTCTTCTCAGTCTCTTTGTTCTCTTCACAGCCTTTCCTAGTCACAGAATGAAGAAATAAGTAAAAATAGACCACAAGAAACTAGACACACTTGATCTACACAGCAAAAATAGAGCTCTTTCGCACCTGGCATTCTCAAGAGTGTTAATGAAGCAGGCAAGATAAGCCATGCTTTGACCCAAAATAAAAAAAAAAAACTAACCCCCCTGAAGAGGGGCAAAGATAGATTTGAACCAACAGAAAAAAAATCCCATGAACTCATGGCCTCTTTTGATTTCTTGGAAGATGTGACCCAAGAAGTCTGGATGAGCTCTATTTGACAAGAGGGAGTCAGGTTTCCTTCTGAAGGTAAAGGCAGTGAGCTGCAAGCAGGCTGCACAACGCAGCACCTCTCTGTGCAACAGGTGCTACCAGGGGTCTCGCCTCTGCAGGAGCATTCCCATAGGCAGAACATGCAAAAACAAGACATGTCTAGAAAGTATCACACATGAAAGCATTGATTTTAGTCTGCTAAAAAATGTCAAGATGCCAACGTTTCTTGGTGCCTGCAATCCCAGAAATGGCAAAAGCAGTTGTGGCTGGATGATGGACCACAAAAAAGGAAAGACAGATTCAAAGCACAAGTCAGTGAGTGGGTAGCCTGCATTTAGAAGACTTTTATAGGAGCTACAAATAATATGTAAATAATTTGTGACAAACTAAAGATTGCAGAAGGTAGATTTAAGAGTGAAAACACATCACAGAATTCATGTTTGATTTTGCTATCTCAAATGTTACAAAGAGATATAAGGGGCAGTTTCCCAAGTAGGAAATGTTATAATACAAAAGATTACATATAAAGAAATGCAATTTACTAAGTAAAAGATAGAGACACTTGCACACTTACACATATAATACTATCCTAATGCTGTTCTTCCCGCCTCTTCAACTCAATAAATCTTCTGTTTTCTTCTTTCAGTGTGGATTTCCAATTATAGCCACTCTCCTGGATAAAATTTACCCTGCAACGTCTTCGTAATCAAGATGGTATCATAATTTTGTCTTTTATGAAAAATTCAGGACATTTTTTACAAGACATTAAACAGAAAATGGAGCAGAAGAGAGTCTTTTGACTTAAGCGTGCAAAAAACCTGCAAATGAAATTACAAAGACGCCCATACAAAGGCTAATAAAAAAAAATCATAACAGATTATTGATTCCCTGGGAAAACAAGCTTGTTGCACATCACTTGGATTCCTAGGCTAAGCAGGGCTGGTAAGCTACACTGCCCGGGACAGACAGCAGGACACTGGACTGCACAGCATGTTCCAGTACCTGCAGCTCTCTAGGTAGAGGATGCCCTTCCATGGGTCAAGGGATGAGCAGAGAGAGGTACAACACAAAGAGGTGCAAAACAATAAGCCCACTCCCTAATGGGCCTTTACATATACAGATATATTTATATGTGTGTGTGTGTGTGTGTGTGTGTGTATACACACATATAAATACTTTACATATATGCACACATACATATAAATACATACATATATATATCTATACTTATACCCAAGTACTAACATATCTATAGACTAGCAAATAAAACTTTAAATCTAACTGATTAACGTGGAAATTCAAGACACACAAAAGGAACTGAGATTCCCTAACAACATGTTCCATCCACAAATTCCATCTGATATATCTATATTAAAAAATAATTTATATTTTCAATTATTTCTCAGAACACACAAAGCCAGACAGCACCAAAACAATTCATCCTTACAAAAATGTTACAATAACAAATAACGTGTACATCCTTTAGGACCACTATTTGAGACTGGAGAGAACCACGGAAATCAGTAAACGAGACATCCTACTGATTCAGCAGCCCTTAGAACTGCAAAATAAAGAAAAACCATGCAAAACATTTCTTGTCAATGACACGAACATCTGGCAATGAAACAAAAGATAAAAGAAAAATGTCCAAACAGCAGCTCGTTAAAATAGAAGGGGGGAAAAAAGAAAAGGTTCAAGTAGTTTCAAAGTTCCTTATTTCCTGGAAACTAAGGAGATCTGATTTAAACATTCAGAAAGCGTTTACTCTGAAGGTCTCTCCCACAATATGACAAAACCTTGACTGCTAAAGGTATAGCTTATCCTGAACTCCACATGAAAGACTGTCAACTCGGACACAGGAAAACCAGCCTACGAGACTGATGAGCAGTACACATCAAAAGGCCATTCCTTTATCAAACTTCACCTATAATTTGACAATAAATGGTCTTATAATATGAGGATGTTATTTCCTTTTAAAGAGATCACATATTACAGGATTAATTTTCTCTAAAATTTTAACAGTAATACCCTAGGGTTGTTATTAAAATCAGAATAGTCACAAAATATTAAAACAAATTTCTTCAATGAAATAATTGTAGATTTTTAAAGTAAATTGTCAAACCACTGTATATTCAGTGGAAAACTACTTGATCGCCCTAATTTTGATAAATAATCTAGTTTAGAAGAAAACCAGTATGTTTGGCGGTTAAAAATGAAGGTAAAATCTTGTAAGATAAACATAATACAAAGAGGAGGTCCAAGTAAGGAAGTGAGTTACAGAAAGAGTATAATAAAATGTGTTCAAAATGAAGAATATTAGCCCAACTTGAAAAGGTTATTTGAACCGATCTAAAAGAAAAACACTATCCTTGCCAATCATTAATCTGATACAAATACCTTATGCGATGTTTTGCATGATTGGCAATGTAACCATGTTGTAACCATGTATTTAAAAGGCTAATCTGATCCAAATCCAATTAGACAATTGAAGATGTTTCTTTACCCAAATGGGAGTTATACTGAACCTAATTATTTTCACTAATGCAACCATTAAGATACATATTGGCACATGAAAATCTAGTCACAAATTCAGGAGTTACAAATCCATCTTTGTCCCAGAGCCTTAACTTTGTATTCGATATGTAGTCCCATCAGATAAAGGAAATTATGGGGTACGTAAAAATGCTTATGATCAAGTCTTCAGGATAAGGACCTATATTATCCTGAGTTTCTATATTTTTCCTCCCTCCACGTCTTTATTTTTTTAGTCTATCTCAGTATTTATTTCAGGACATAGAGGAATTTTCTTCAGGCAACATCCCTGACTATTCTTACCAATATCTGTTTTCCTCGTTGCTTTACTCTGGCATTTATTTCACGTTCTTTCACCTCTTGTTTCTGTGTTCACACCACTGTAAATGGGAGAAAGAGAAAGCCACGGGGTTCTGCACACATTTACTTCTCCAGTTGGCCTGCATCTATTTTTGACCTGGCTTCATTGTCTGGCAAAGAAGTTCTGTACAGTGTTTGACAGAATGTTAGAGAGATCTTGAGGCTTGTGCTGAAATATGACCGAAAGGAAGTATATTAACTCCTCAGGAAAATCAGAATTCTCTGCAAGACACCTTCAAACAATCTTCCTTCTGCACTGTCCCTTGTCAAGTTGCCTCACAGCTTACAACCGTATTGACAACTCCATTATCTTAATAGGTCCACACTGGCACTGGTAATGCAACCCAAACACTCCTATTCCGTCAAATAAGAGATCTGTATGTAACAACTGAAATGCAAGATAACATACCTCCAAGAGGCATGCCCTCTTTAGACAAGCACAACTATGGAAGTCTGAGAATACAACTTTCAGTTGGCACTAAGACAACAGTTAGCTCTAAGATTAAGTTAAAATTAAGATATTACTGACCAAACAGCAACAGAAAAAAAAAGTCCATGCTAGTTTCTTGTATTCAGTTTAGATATTCATTCAAGTTTTACATCTCCCACTCACACAGAGTCTATCTTGTGTCAGCCTTCTCTAATAGTTTAGACCAGCTCCCTGATGCTAAGAAAGGAGTGGCTTTCTAACAGTCTATTAAAAAAACTTCAAGAGAACAGAGATTTGGACACAGAACACCGTAGCTTCTAGAGGGCTAAGCTATAATCAAGACCCAGTTGCTCCAGCTAGACAAATTTATATTAGAAACAAGATATACCTCTTTACTAAAGCGGTAAGCAACTCCAGAACACTTTTCAAATGGATCCAAAAAGACCAGATCACAAGAGTCAGATACAATTTTCTGAATCCCATTTATCCATTATTGCAAGTTTCAAACAAGACAAAATGTTTTTTCTAGTTAAGTTCCTGTTCAAGCAGGAAATTAGTTAATATAAGTTCTGTAAACTGCACTATGGAGAAGGTCAGACTACGCGATCACACTAATGTCGTCCAGTTTTATGATCTATGACCTGAAAAATTGAGTCAAAATTCTGAATTAATTCAGAAATACTATTTTCCCACTTTAGAAGCCCACAGTTAAAGGCAACCTATTTGGAAGGCTGGACCTAAAAGACAGCCTCCCGCAGGACAGGTGGCCTGCCTTCCCTTTCCGGAGGCTCCAGTGGGAGCTGAGGATGTTCAGCACACCGAGCAATTGGACGCAGGCTGGACAATGCTTGAGCCCCCAAAGCTGTACTTTAGTGAAAACAGAACTGCAGTAGTCATTTTTACAGAGGTGAATTTCACTCACAGAAAGTAACCTAAAACCTTCACCTCAAGTTCCAGTTTGGCTGACATATTTTAAAATTCCAGCTTTCGAGAGTTTTGGGGTATTTGCATTGCTAAAAACAATGCAAATATCACGAGCTTTGATCTGCCTGTTTAGTTCAATGGCTTTATGGTTTTCTCTATTTCACTGGAAAATTTGAGGAAAATATAATCCACTCAATTACTTTCTTTTTTGGAAAGTAAGAAATTAACCTTATCCATTTAGCAGCTGGATATACAAAAATTCATTTCATTTTCGTCTCTGATCATAGCAATTATCCCCAACATACTTTTAATCATTTTTCCTACTTACCATAGTTTAAGGCTTTATTTCTTTTTTGTTAGCAATACTTTTTTTGCTTGTTTTTTAATTCAGCAATCTGTATTAGTTCTGTGTCCATGACCTCAGATTTTATTCCCTTGTATATTATTTCAGAGGTCTTAAGCCAGTAAAGACTGGTTAAAAAAAAAAAAACACACACACACACACACAAAAACCCGACTGCTTAGTTTGGGTAAAAGGACCGAAAGCACCACGCAGGAGAGCATACATACCCTTTAAGGACTTGGGAAGGTAGCTGACCCTACGTGATGATGAAATAGTTTGCTGATGATGGGAACAGTTAAAAAAAAGCACAGTTCAGCTGCTGGATTTAATGGTCCCAGCCTACAGGGAGCAGAGAAGGTGAGATGCATTCCTCCCAAGTAGGAGCTAGCTAGGAGCCAAATTTGGGGGAAGCGTAAGCTGGGGAACCAAGAAACATTTCCAGTCATTTAGGTCTGATTGTGAAGAACGGGGCAAGTTCCAAACACGGATCAATTGCTTTCCACCCCTCCTTTGCGACCCTCCCCAACATACACCTTGGCTTCTCCACAACAAAGATGGGGACACGCGCAACGAGCATCCACTGCTCAGACCACAAAGCTCTCTCCCTAGACGAAAACTGACTCAAGTGCACTAAGATGGTCTGGTTTCATTGGGATGGGTTTGTGGCTAAGATGGCCCACAGTTTTGTTTTTTTTTTTTTTTGCTGCTCAATTAGGAGGTGCTTATTGTTCAATCTGTAAAAGAAAATCTAATAGGAGTAGCCGAGGCAAGCGTTGCCTACCTAGCAGGTAGCCCGGACACACACCAAACTGGTTTACAAGACCAGGCCACATTATTCTGAAAACTACTTATCAGCAATTACATGTGTCATCATTTCTTTCCTTATTTGCCTGCTTAGAATTAAGCATAACCTCAAAAAAACATAGGCAATGACTATGTACTACATAACCTGCAATATGCCGCATCTAGTTTCACCTTAGATAGTTCAGAAGCTAAGATTTACTGTCCGTATGAACTGCTAATGCATGACTATGCACAGAACTACACGGAAGTTCAAAGGACAACAAAAAAAATCACCTTCTGAAAATAAAGTTTAAACTTTGAGATAATACTCTATAGTTACTGTGCAAGTTTGTACTAATACATACATAGATAAAATTCACTTGTGATCAAAGGGAAAAAGAAAACTATTGTCCTACATTTCAGTAGATAATTACACTAATAGACAGCATATTCCTATATTCCTGTAGTCATGAGAAGTAATTATTAGTTTAGCATACGTATTTAAAACATAAATTAGGTAAAGGCAACATAGGATTATGAAATCTACCAAACAGTAAGTATTTAAAATGCAGACAACGACGAACTCAGCCTCACTGCCCTCATCATTACACTAATATTATACCTTTTCCATTTTAAAATGCCCCATAGCACACAAAACAGGTTAAGTTACCCACATAACTCAAATGACGAATACACAGGGTTATTACACATGCTTGGGTCCCTTTTGCGTCTATTAAGTAACATGAGATAAAAATAGAACAAGTCATTGCATGCTGCTGAGAGTTTTGTGGGTTTTAAAGTCATTTGATTTACTGCCCTTTCTTGTTTCTGCTTTTACCGTTCTAAATAAGATTTCTTCTAACTTAAGAAATATTCTGCAGGCATTTGAGGAATGAAAATCAAACTGCTAAATGGTTCTAAAGAAACAAAATATACAAATAAAATAAATAAATAAATAAATAGAACAGAATAGAATATTCATTGGGCTGGATAGCATTTAAGAAAAATACTTGCAGCTGAAAAAGCAAGAATGCTGTCCTCAATCACTCTGATCTAATTAAAGAAAATAGGTTAGAAAAGCAAGTTTACCACAAACCCACTAATACGCTTGTCTTTTAAAAGATTTGCTTTGCTTATTCTATAATAAAATGTATGTTTCTTAAGATGTTTACAGATACAATTCCAAAAGAAATACTTTTACTCATGCTTGCAATGTGTTTTATTTAAAAGCAATTGCCCAGTACAGAATATGCATATTTTAAAGGATAAGCCCGCTGTATTAGCAGACTTTCAATGTTAAAAAAAATCTGTGTGAAAGCACAGACAAATCATCACACACACATATCTCTGCATAATTATAGAGGAATACAGGAACTCAGACTTGAAGCCTAGCAACCGTATCCAAGTATTAGTTAGTCTGCTAATCAATTACCAAAAACTCACACATCACCTCAATGTGTTTCACTTTTCAAAATCAAAAAACAAACAAAAATAAAGCAAAAAATCTAGTGCTTCTAGCTTCAGAGCTGCTGAAGGACAAGATGTACAACATAAAACAAACCTTGTTCACTTGAAGAAGAACAACCCATGTCATTTAATCCGTCTGAAAATTCATCTCATCACAGAGAACCAAGCCAAAAGAGACTTAAAAATAGGTTATCCAAGTCAAAGGATTACCAGCTTGCAGCATACTTAACGTCTGCATATCTGTATCTAATGAAAGCTTCAATATTCTTATATGTATAATTGTTTTTTGTACCTCCATCCTATAGAAGCCATAGTAAATTCTGTATAGCAAATGCTTCCCAAATCTGCTGTGCTCATTTACTCACAGACAGCTGCAGGCTGGATGAAAACAGTCAGGGATTAACTTTTCTATTCATCGCATCTTTTAATCCATTACTTTCTCTTAGTTTGCAATAAATAAATGCACAAGTAATATAAATGAATAATATGCTATAACTAGTTTAAAAAATGAAGTTTACAAAGGGACATTAGGGCTTTTGAACAGTATGTAACCGCTGTGCTGTACATGAGGAGCACATATAATGTCTTCCTCAAAGCAGAGGAGATGATGGAACAATATAGTGACAAAGCTGCAAGATACTTCTGGGTTCCAAAGACTCTCAAAATAAGTAATAATTAAAATAGGCTGCTCTGATGTTGCTACTATTCCTTTAAAAACTCATTTGGGGCCTGATGAATTCAGATCATCTGAGGAGCTGTACCGAGTGTTTCATAGCGCTTGTAAAACAAGTTTCTAAGTATCTTATGGTAATAGGTTTTCTTGCTTTACAAAAAGAATATTATTTTAATTTGTTTCAAATAGGATTATTTAAAAAAGGTAACAGTAATTTTCTTTCACCTTTTAAGCATCTATCAAGAAAACAAAAGGGATTCCCTGATGTTTAAAGCCTTATTTAAAAAAATAAATACAATGAAATGTGGATCTTATTCTTAATCCCTTACTGATATCCTTTTTCCTCTCCTCTGAATCCTTTCTCTCTTACACGTTACTTGGTCTTTCAAAACGGCACCATCCCTGTTAGAAATATGAGTAACGCGAACTTTCCCTATTAGTGACAGCAAGGTTTCCTTTATTGTACTAGGCCACAGAAACCATTTGTAAGGCTTTTTTTTTTAAATTTTGTTTCTGAATAAATGGCCAAGTCAGAAAGTAGCACTCTGCCGCAAGTAGTTTTCACGCCACTACTTACTCAGATACATAATATTTTACCTGAGATGGAAAGATTAACTGGCAATAGATGTGGGAAAAGCAGCAAGGTAAGGAGGAAGCAATTTCTGACATAAACAGTGAAAGCAGGTGCTCACTTTTTATGAGTGAAACCAAAAGAACCCACACAACTTTGAACAATCAGAGAAAAAGGTCACATTTTTCTAATAGGATGGAATAGCTAACAGATTTTAGGCTGGTATCATGGATAAGAGGAAGCAGGTTCTGTGAAACTCCCTATAGCTGGCAGGACCAGGGCTTACAAGCACTAAATAGAAAAAAAGAAATACAAGCGCTTCAAGAGCTACCTAGCCTGAACGCTTATGCACACCGTTAAGGCAGAGTCAGGAAAACACTAAGCAGGTTTGGATTCAAGATCTCCTCCTCCCATGAATCGCCCTTCACTTCGTTTTAAGCTTCCTCTGCTACGTTTTCCAAGAAGACAGAGGGTTGAACCCCACCAGACTGAGGCAGCCACAGAAACGAGGCTTTCGCCAGAATGCAGAAACGACACGGAGGTCGCCTAACCGCAGCACCTGCTTCCCAGGGGAGGCACTGCTGCTCAGCGCTGTCTCGGGGCCCATCTACCAGACCTGGCCTCTCCTGATAGTTTTGAGCCCGCAATGACATCATTTGTCTTGAAACCCACTCAGCTTCACCAGCAGAGCGGCCTCTGAAGCCCAATTTAAGGTAGCTGAGGAGCTTTACTGGCAAACTCCTCTCTGTTTTTCCAGGCGACTAGACAGCGTCTCCTTGGATTGCTCAGGTTGCCAATGGCACCTACAGCTTCCTCTTTTGGATACGATCCTGATTTCACTTTGCTGCTGTCAAAGGGAAACAGACAGATTTTGGCGCTCTGACTGAACATACTTTCTCCCACTGGCCCCGCGTACAGGCACTAACCTGGCCAAATCTGTGCGCGATAAGCAGATACCGCATACTTTATGAGACCATCCCTCTTTCTTCATTCAGATGTCACATTGCTCCAGCAAATGAAACACAGGTCGTTATTTCGGCCTGTTTTGGCTCTAAAATAAGTATTTTTACATTTTCTTCAATCTACAACGTCTATAGACATTAAGCCTTATGATTATTGCTGAGAACCTTATTTTATATATTCCTAGTTTTCAGTATGTCAGCATATTTGCCTAATGCAATTGCTTCAGGAATAATAATTAGGAGCTTATTCAAAAGTGTTACATTTGTCAACATAACAAAAGATTCTATCTCTATGAAAATTCTGCACTGAGCAACAAAGTAGCGTTTTCCTGACTACTGTACAGAACTACCTCATTTTTATAGGAGAGCAGGCCAAGCTAAGGTAAGCAACACTGCTCTGCAATTAAGAAAAGAATGAAGAACACTCACGGGGACTGGCTCCATAGAGTTTTGTATTTTTAGAGGAATAAAGATTTAGTAGTTCTGCTGCAAATTAGTATTTTCTACCACTAGAGGATACCTTAGTCATTTTCCACTTGAGATGGTTCTCCATCATCTTTAACAATAGGGTTATTCTTAGCATCTAAAAAAAAAGGACACCTTATTAAACCACAAAATTGGAACAGTGCTGGAACAGTGTATGGCTTAAAACGGTATCCTGCTCTAAAAGCCTAAGAAATATAATTGGCAGCAAGGTGGAACGGATAAGAAGTGATATAGCCAGCGCTTAAGTGTGTACGTTTATTTATGTAGAGCTCTCGCGGACTAGTGCATTGAGATTTACTGTTTTTGTTGTTGGCACACTGTGGACTCATCCCATTACTGCCTAGACAGCGATACCCTCGTTCTGCGGAAAGGTCGAGCTGTAATCACTACCATCGAACACAGCGGTTCATTCATGACAACGCATGGCACAGGACCATGACTCACAAGCACTACATTAGTGCTGTTAGATCCTCATAACTGCAGTTTTGGCAACATTCCTTGAAACAGCTTTGTGACTACGGACAAACTGGAAGACACCCACATAATACCTTCTGCATTGCAAGTACAAGTGACTTCCTACTGCAATACTTGGGGACAACAACATTATCTAAGAATAATGTTAATTAGCACATGTCAAAACAGATGGACTCTGATAGTGTAGTTCCTCACTAAGTAAGATCAGATATCTCAAGCAAACATTCATTTCCATATTTCACATACTTCAGTTTCAGAAATGCAAAAACTAGTTTCTGTTACCAGATAAAAAACTGCTCTTGAAATCACTAAGTTAAGTACAGCCTCCCACTGCTATCACTAATCAAAATTTTCCCATTCTTAAGATGACACACCCAGGAAAGACGAGGTAGATTCTTTCTGGAAGGAAAAAAAAAAAAGGTACTTAGGTGCAAATTAAGCTCGCCTTCTAGAAGTATCTGTAGCTGAAGATATTTAATCAAGATCACCGCAAGTTAGAAGACTAGGTCTGAAACCTTTCAAGAACAATGTGGAGTTTCTTCTAGCACATTTGTAACAGATGGAGAACCGTGCCAAATGCACATCCATTTGACATTTGATTTCCAACTCATCTGACATGGTTAGCAAAACATAGATATTTAAGCGAAAGCTCAAAAATACATTAACTCTAAATTCTAGATGGATAAATCTGAACCCCTCTCCCTGTAAAAAAAAAAAAAAAACACGTAATTTTTCTCCTTGTGTTCTATTGTAATTCAAGGAGAATGCGTACATACCTTTTTCTTCCTCTGCAAAATCTAACACCTCATAAAAAAAAAAATCTTTTCCTCATCATAAAAATATGAATGCCAAATCTCTCCAGCACCATCCCCTCCTGCCAGTGAATGCGCTTGTAAATAACTGCGAGTATCGCTGACAAGCTTACTATTAAAACCATTGAACAGCTTTTCATCTACCAGTTAGAATCTGGAAAGGGCCCCCACCCCCCCAAAGTTGCATACACTCCAAAGAACTTCCTAAAGTTATAAATTATTAAATAGGTCTAAAATAATTACAAAAGACAAAATAATTACAATTATTAAATGAATCTGATTTAATAGCAGCAAGGTTTAATAAATCGGTTCAAAATCAAAGTCTTCTCTAACAGAAAATAGTCTCTAACATTTTCTGAGGGATGAGGATGATATATTCCTCGAGAGACTTCCTAACATGATCTATCCTTCTTATCTTCATGAGGATACTACTCTAGCTCTTTACTATTCCTTCCCACTATATTGCCTCTGGGCTCTGAGAAGGTGCATTACTGAAATGATATATGTTGGAACACATCCAAAACCACACAAATATAGCACATAACCAGAGGAGCAAGATAAGTAAAAGCCAAGTTGTTAAACTTTAAATGCTGACGTTGTTCTGCATGTTCATCACCACGCTAGCTGTCAGATTTTCTGCTCAGAATATTGTTTTTCTTTTTTTCAACTTGGGAGACATACCAGAAGTAAACATTTTGATGTCTTTACTTTTCTTTAAGTAATAAATGTTAAGTGACAAATGCTCTACTAAATTAAATTAGCTGTGAAGACATTACATCAGGTAATGCTTACTCGTTAAAACCAGCCTACCAATTTAATTAGTTATGTTTAATCCAGCACCACAGCGTCACAAATCTATCTTGCAAAAATGCAAGCAAATCACAGAAGCACCAATATTTCAGTTTTTCAGTGGAAAAATGAAGGCATCAGGAAAATCTGGAGAATCTTTCCAGAGGAAATATTTTCTCATTGTTTTTCCAGACAATGAGAAAAATCGTCTCAAAATTTCAATTCCAGAAATCACTAAATCATACAGAAACTTTGTATGATAGCCAGAAATATTAAAGAAGTTCTGCATAATGCCTCTACCACAAGGCTATCATTTCTTTCTGGGACTGAGTCTCAACCATTTACTTTTTAACCACATTCAACTTTCTCTCATACCCTGATGTGACTTGGAAACAACACTGTTTATGGGGGAAGGAAAAGTAGCACAGAACTGGTCACTCCAAAAATTAATGACATTACTGTCAATGTGGTTCCAGGCAAATGTCTGATTTCAGTTCTGGGGCTACTATTTGTAAGTGTCCTTATACTCCACTGCTACTTATACCATAAGCGTATGCATAATCAATACTAGCAAATCATTACTTCACTAGCCTTTTTTCTTTCATTGTTCACAACTACTTTAAGAGAACAAAACCCACGCAGAAAAATGCAATACTGTGCATTGTTCTGCATGCAATACTTGTTCTGCACTGGTTCTACATGCAAGCCAAAATATCTAGCATGGCATGAATAAAGGTGAACGTTTGAATCTACCTGATCATTTCCTTTCATTTCAACATCTGCACCCTTAGCCATACATAAATATAAACAGTAGTAGGATGATTGCCGTATTAAGAATAACTGGTTCATTTTAGTTAATTTTTTACATCAAAATTGTTTATGGACACAGAAGAAAGACATATTACATGGAAAGTAACTATTCCACCACATTAAGTAAAAACCTTCCACATTCACTACGAACTTTTATGCTAAATTTTTGTGCCATGTCCTCGGTTTTGCAGATCATATACAATTAGGTAGGGAAAGGGAAAGGAGGCCCTTACTCCAGAACAGTTCTCCTACACGCCTAGGTTCTGTGTGTGCTGGGATAGTTTTCCACACAAATTAGGTGTTACCAAGTCACAGACATGCACCACTGACACCACTGAGTTAAATCAGTGTATACGACTACACAGACACTCCTATTTCAGAAAGAGTGCTTTTTTAGTTCAACTTAAGGACGTTCCTGCAGAACCTCCATTTATTTGAATTAAAGCATTTTAATTAGTTTTAATTAAATTGTTTAGAAACCCCTTTATCAAACTTTTATTTTTTAATGGCAGAATGCTCCATGTAAAAAGATCTTTAAAAAGCCTTAAGGTTTTTTCTCAAAGGCCCTTTAATGCCTGTCACAGAGAACTGCTCTAGACTTCAGCTCAGTCCCTCACATCAACCTCAGTGAGAGGATACTGTTTTATGGATACGGATAGACAGTTTCTGCCGTACATGAATTCAATTCCACATAAGCATCTTTCTTTATGATGCTCTTCTGACCAGTTATACTTACTTGAGAGCTGCTTTGGGCAGATGCTACAGTGCAAAACAGCCTGCAAGAAGGGCCAATTTAGCTCTTCTGAGTATACGCGTGTAATCTGTTACAAACTGGCATATTCATACTCATAAAAGATCTATAACTCTGTTGCATTACTTATCAAATTTTCTTTTCCGAAGTATATTTTGAAAATAATTCAGCTTTTTCCCTTATCTTTCTTTTTAAATAAGAACTACTCAGTAGTGCTATCAGCCCCGTTGTCAAATCTCATGCAAAATCAGATTTAACTTATCTTTGTAAAATCATGGCTTAAACATATATTCCAATTTATTTTCAGTGTTTGTAAATATTTTGCTTACCAATATCAGCTTCCCTGTGATTCTTGATATATTCAGCGAGCTCAAAATTTCCTGCTATTATAGCCACCTGAAAGATTGTAAAATAGTTACAGTTAAAATATTGCCATCACTTATCAATCAGGAAAACATGTATGTTGCCTCACTGACAAGTATCATACAAATATACTTCCATTAAGCAAAACAGAGTAAGTTTGTCTATTTCTTGGACATTCCCACTTCCATTCAGCAACTCTTACATACTTGCAATGTTTTCGAAAACATAGTATTATGTATATATATTACAACTGATCGGTAAGAAGCACCGTTAAGTCCCTCAGTCACCTGTTTACTAAGAACGGTCTGAAAAGGATCAGGATGTCTCAGGAGACTGGTGGAACTGCAGAGCCTTTCAGGCCGTGCAGCCCAAATCAGGGCTGAACACGACATCCGCCATCCCCAAAGCTCCCAGGGCCACCCTGCTGTGCCCAGTGCTACCGGAGCAGACTCTGCCACGTCCCCAACTCTGACATTTAGGAGATTACCTTCCGTTAATTGCTCCTGTCCTGCCCTGACCCGAACAACGAAACAAGAACTGCAACGCAATGAACACCAGATAACCAGAGAAGTAGTACCAAAACCCACAAGTATTCAGATATCCCTAAGACACCAAAAAGGTCTAAGAAAGAGGAACTGGGAATGGTTATGTGCTTGTTTGTGTTTTAAAGTATTTTCATAAACATAATTTTAAAATAAAAGATCGTTTTCCTTTTGATTTGTTTCCCGATTGTTGAACACAGACATGAAACTACCTATTCTGAATTCTAACCTAAACGCACTTATAACAAGAAACTTCTCCATTAGCTGTGAGGAAAGAGATTTGCTTATACCCTTGATGTCTCTGCCCTTTTTCTCCTTCTCCTGATATTGCCATGGATATTCACCAATTCCCTTTTCTAGGTTCATTTTACAGCTCTATACTACTGATAGCAGT
Organism: Struthio camelus; assembly: GCF_040807025.1. NCBI lineage: Eukaryota > Metazoa > Chordata > Aves > Struthioniformes > Struthionidae > Struthio > Struthio camelus. Next base: position 33,374,570 of record NC_090946.1, read on the forward strand.
TCTTCCCCCTGGTGGGCACTGTGGCTTTCCTAACGTGGAGAAAGGGCAGAGGGTGGACTCACCTTTCTCACAGAAAGTTCTGCATATACTGGATGCAAGCAAAAATGATAATTCAATTAAGGACCCTCCTTTGCTACGGGGCTACTGTCAATCATGAGAAACGGTGGCCACTTGGAAAACCTGGGACACTTTCTGAGCTGATGATCAAGAAAGAAAAGTTTATCAGCTGGTTCGTACTACTCCACAAATCTCAGGGATGAAGAATAATGAAGACAAAGATTGAAGTCATTAAACATGCTCAGGGAGGGGTATAAAGTATAATGTTAATGTGAGTAATATTGTTTACAGTAACGATCATGCAACATTTTTTCATTCACCACAGCAAATTTCTTTAAATGGCCCTATTAACACGGAAATCCTCAAAAAAAGACGACTTTACACGAGTGACAAGCTACAAACATAAAAGCTTGAGTATTACTTATGTAAAACAGAAAGTATTAATTTCTGCTTTAAATGGTAGATTCAGATCAGGCTAAAATTTTGAGTCATGACCAGTACATCCATTTCACTTAAAAATAAAATAATTACATTTAATTTCTGTGCTTTCAGTTCAGCCTAGATTATTTACATCACGCTTCATTTTGCTACTAGTGCTCATGTGGGACTCAAAGTGGACTGTGATACCATATATCCTATTGCAACACTGGAAGAGTCTCATTAAAATGCAGGCCTATGAAGACTGATTTGCTGCAGGGATGGGTGAGCTGTCTTAGAAAAAAGAACTCACTGCAATTTTCCTGAATAAAACTGGATGGGGTTTTTGAAAGTCAGATTATCACATTCTTTTCCCGACTCTACAGTTCTCCTGGTTACTCCATTTTAAGGCATTTCTTTAGGCCTGAGACTCCCTTTATATTGGTCCTCATGCTTCATGCCATAACTCATGAACCCCTTCTGAAAGCAACCCCGAAAATCTTTGTAGTAGGACCCAGATTTTAACAGGTGGTTTCAATCACAGTGAAGTAATCTGTTTTATCTTTTGGTCCTAAGCCAGCAACAGCTGGTTTAAAGAGAAATAGGCTGAATCAGTTTAGGCTGTAAAGTCTACTGGCTAGTAAGGTATAAGCTTTCAAACAGATTACTATGTTTTAAGTATAATACAATACTGGAATGACCTTTCTAGATCACCTAGTGAAGCTTAAAGCAAATAGCTGAACACAGCATTTATCATGTTCATGCTCTGAATCCAAGTTTTCCCAAATTTTTGTTTTTACTGCTTTTCAGGCTCTATCTTTTGCTTTGCAATTGTTTCTTATTTCATTAAAAAATTCCATCCTACATAAATGATTCAGCAATCATTTGCTTCTTATTTTAAGTAAATCTGCATCGCGGCAGAAACTCTGTTCCATGTTTGTACAGCACCTAGCAGTTATAGGCAACACCTATACATTTGTGTTTTAAAATGAGCCCTGCTAGATAGCTATGCGCATGGCATGTGCAATATAAACATTTTTGTCCTTAAAATAATTGACCCAAATTAAGTATCACCATACTTACTGGTGATACTCATGTAATTCACCTTCTCATTACAATATTAAAAGTAAGGAAATCCTTTGCTTTGGACATGTCTCAGCTGTGCAACGTCAAAGGGTGACGGATACTTAGGAGCAAAACGCACTACTGTGAATCAGTAATACTGATTCAAATCAATTCCCATTTCTACTTTTAGATTGTAGTCCAAAAAAACCACAAAGACGAGTGTGTCTTCTCGTGATATATCACAAGATCTCTGAATGCTACAAGAAATTTACTCTGCAAAAAGCAGGGAGGTCAGGGACAGAGGCAAAGTCATACGGGCACTGCTGCCTCATCACTAACGGAGGCAACAACCCATCTGACTGCTGCTTTAATCATTAGTCAGAATACCTTTATTCCAGGGACTACTCATGAAACAAGCTACTTCTCAACATGGACACATGGAGCAGAACTTCGCCCCTAGCTTTCAGTGTGCAACTTTAAAGTGTAACTCAGGATCGCCCCTGGCCAAAGGCACTATTAAAGGTAACAGGCAAGCTGTGCAAATACTGTTTCAGTATACTTTCTGCAGACTGGCTTGATTTGTATAGTTCATAACTGTGACACGTATACAGATCAGGGACTTTCTTTACCATAAAAGCAAGTGAGAAAACTGTTCTTCAGCATCACCCCTAATTAGCATGCACAATTCAAGCAGAGAATTCAGAAGCGATAAGCAACTTGCTAGAGCCTAGTCATGTTACTCAAATGAAATACATTTGATACAAAGAAGTAAATTTTAAAACTCAAGCATGGGCACGCTGATAAACATGTTTTATTACTTGAAAAAAAGATACTAGCAGATAGCTAAAAGACAGCTTGACAGAGAATTGCTTCTGTATTTGCTTCTGAATCAAGCACCAGATTCAATACATTAAGGGTATCATTTATTTCACTTCAATTTAATTCAATTTGGTGACAACATTATGTAAAACTTTAACAGCAAAAATTAAGAAAAGTATGTCAAGATTTTAAAAAAGCAAAAAAAGGTAAAAACAAAGCACGAATATTTCTTAGCATAATGACAACATGCTTCACTTGAATTTGATGGGTGAAGAGTGTAGGAGAAAGTGGAGTCAGAGACAAATCTGAAAGACTCAAAGATACAAAATTATATTCATTCAATTTTTACAGCTGTAAACTATGTAGCACAGTAACTACAACTTCTTTTCCATTAAAACTTATCTTGAACCAAAGTTATAATGTGTTCTCAAAAGCCCAAATGATTAAAAAAAAAACAGACTTTAGGTAGACTATGACCAGATTGTTTGACTATGACCAGATTTATTGTACATAAATCTACCAGTGTGCATGTACGTAGGATAAGTGAATGATCTTTACAAGGTCAGAACAAAGGCCGTGAAGCAGTTCAAATTTAGTCCATGGGGGTGTAAAAATCTCCCCTCAATTAAAATGAAAACTGGATCAGAACCTAACCACAATTCTATAACTGTATTTAATTTCTTTGTACTTTAGAAAATGTATAACAAAGTATGTTTATGGGAAATAATGGACTCCAATTACACACTTCGATTACATCACATGCATGTTTCCAGATATGAAATATTACCACGAAAGGCTCAGCTAGCACTCTAAAACCAGAGGGAGTTTAGAGTCTCTTATGCAGAAGCATCAAAAAGTGACTTTTTAAAAACTGCATATACAGCCATCTTAATAAAATCCATGTGGTTCATTCATTTAGTCCTTTTACCACATTTAAAGACATTTATATTACATTAAGTCTCCGTGTTCTCAGTCAAATTATGATAAACAATATTTATCAAGTTTTACAGAATATCATCTAAAAAACCCACATACCTACAATTGCAATTAAAAGCTGTAATTTTTTGTCCTGTATTTAAAGGACACGTTTACTTTGCAATGCCTCCAGAATAAAAAAAAAAAAAAAAACCAAAAAAAACCACGCACCTGTATCGTCACAGCACTGTATCAAAGAAGTCCAGCTGAAAAGCCTGACTACGTAGATCAGTTATGGTACTTTCAGACCCCAACTAAGATCTTTATCTGCTACCCTGACACTGGTGCGGGATCTCTGTCCCATGCTCTGCCATACAACACAGACAGCAGTAACTCTCTTGGTTTTCACACTATAATTAGAGGCAATCTTATATGAACAAAAGTAACCAGTGAACCATCTCTCAGCTTCCTCCCTCCAAGACTGGCTCATCCCCACTAAGGGTGTTAGTATGGACACCTAATTATTTTCAAATGCCATTTGATAACTCACATGACTAACCTGATTGTGAATGTGAGGTAAAGAATAATTTCAAAATTCTATCTTGTATGTTTTTAAAATAGCAGTAAAAGGCTTTTTACAAAAGCTATTTGCTTTTTTTTCCCCCACCAATAATTATAGATCCCATCTTTGCACATACCTTAATTTCACAGATACAAACACTCACAACAGGGCAGTGAGCAGAAAGTAAAGCTAAGCAAGAAGACATATCTTTGTAGGAGGTAACTCATACCAAATAGCAAGAACGCACGGTAAACCCATGCAGAGGGAACGACAGTACCATCTCCTTCTTCCTGATAGACCGTCTTCATTGTTTCATCGTGACAAAATGTTAGCGGGGGTCACTGAAAGGGGTGGGAGTTGCGCTGCTGCGGCTGGCACTGCGCACCAAGTCCCCAGCCGTGGGGCAATGACTCACTGCTAAGGCAGTCAAGTGCAGATATGAGTGGATTACTACTGCCCCAGAATATAACGCAGAGTGTAACCAGAAGCTGCGAGTTTATAGGGACATTTGCTTTGCTTTGTTCACAGCAAAGCTCGTTACAGTCATCCCACCATCGCATGTGCTGTCTCGCAGACAGCTGTTTCTTCCATGTGCAGCTGCTTACCATGGCTTGCGATTTGTCCTGCCAGGCAATCCCAGATGGACTGTCACCAGTTTAGTGAGGACAGGAATGATTTTAATTGACATGTGGCTAGTTGCTATGGATGGTAACTAAGTGACAGCTCAGTGAAGTAGAAATGTGAATGAATGAAGTAGCTATGACGCATAGACTGGGGAGGAGGGGGAAGGACGCGTAGACTGGGGGGAAGGATGGGGTAGCCTGACCACTAGCCTGGCACAAAGTGCCTGACCAGGAGCGAATAACTGTAATTGGTGACGCACCTTTAGAAGGGATTTTTTTCCCCCTAGCATAGCATTGTTCTAGTCTCCTGGTTTTCTGATATTTACAGTGAGAAACGTTCCCTGCGGATAAAGGAGGCTTTTAAGATGTCTTTCAGAAGTCAATTCAGAAATTATGCATTTGAAGTAGCTTGTTAGTTCTGCTTTCCTGATTTTTGTTCCCCAGAGAAACTCGGTTTAAACAACGGCAAGACAGACTACTTTGTGTGTACAATGAAACCTGACAGATGTCCGGTGAGAGGCTGCTGTGTGACAAGAGATTCATAAACACTTTCAGATTCTGGCGCCCAGGTTTAAGTATCGGTGCTGTCTCACAAATGTCTCTCTTCAACCTCATCAATATAGCTGTCAATACATCAATTACTTACATTCAAGCACTTAGACTTTTTGGATTATAATTAATACAGTGTTTTGTTCCTTTTGGGAAATTGGAAGTTATATGCACTTTACCTGTCACTAACCTCCTGCAATTGATTTTTTCTGCTCTTGAAACGTATCACAGGTAGAGATTATATTAAATTAGAGTAAGATCTTCACGGCCTGTTAGCAAATACGATTTTAGAACTTTTATGTTGCCCTGAAAGGCAAGCACTAAGACTAAATCACATTATTGCTCTTTGGAACAAACTGATCCACACAGTAAGAAACAAGATAAAAAAAGACAGAAATTGAAGTTGTTCCCTCTTAAATCTAGCCAATGAACTTTGACAAACTTTCTGCACTGAAGAGAAGGAAAGCATCTCACAGCTCATTTATGTTTCACTCTCCATCAAGGCAGCTGCACTGCTTTCTGCTGCACGTGTTTAAATTTTAGACCAGGTGAGGCATAAAGCTTTAAAATGCCTTGTCTAAATGGAAAGTGGTGGAGGCTGCTGGGGCTGCAACTGTAGCTCCAACTGTAGCTCCAGTTCACAATAAGGAGTACGTGATAAAACTGCTAGCACTAATGCAGCAGGCTAAAACTCCCCACCCACTTTTTCGGCCCCTCTCCTCTCCCCCCGACAATTTCACTTTCCTGATGAAAGGAAACTGCATGAGTCTTTCCTTCAGTGCTGATGTTTCAGCTCTCTGTTGCCTCTGCTCTCCAGCAGCGCTCACTAAAACGACGGCCTTTCCACCTCAGGTATGCCACCGTACATTCAAGGAGATAGCTCTACCCCAGGACAAAAACGCAGCGTTGGTCTTGACTCTGCTCAGTTTAAGCCAAACAGCTGAAAAGAAGGTGGAACATATATGGCAAGCTGAGGTATATCTACCCAATTTGTTTCTTTCCCATCTTCAAATGGAACTAGAAGGAAGAGATGCTGGAATTCGGCAACCGAGGAGAGACGGACCGTAAGACACTCAAGAAACTGCCTTCGAGTCAAGTCATAAACTTACAATTATTGTGCCACTAAGGAATATATTATGCAAACAATGGAGAAACCCATTCAGGCAGCCTCAACTGTTATGCAAGAGCATTCACAATCACTAGAAACTCATGAGTAATTAAATTATCACAAGTGATTTCATAAGGAATGTTTAGGGTCACTTTATTAAGAAACAGACCACCTGAAAAGCTTTTCTGTGTGTCAGAATTAGGACCCGTGTTTTCTTACTATTAAAAGATGAGGAATGTTACTGTATCTAAGAGCATAAATTAATTTATACAGAAAACATTAACAATTCACCTAATCACGGAAATATCAAGAACTATGTAACAATTTAACAGTAAGGTCATCTGTAAATCCCATTTCATTATAATTCATTATAATTGTGTTTGGGCACATCAACTTTTAAAATTTGATTCAGAAATATAATCGTGCTTACTGCGAGGCAAGAAAAGGCAATGCAGCCCAATTTCAACATATTTCTAACACGTCATAGTTTTTCCTATGGGCTGAGCTGCTGTTTTTGCTCCCAAGATACCTCTTCTTTCCAGGGAAAGGTGTAGGTGAAGGTTCTCAGAGTCTAAAGCCACTTCAAAGTTTGTCATCGTGTACCACCAAGCACACAATTTGGTAGCCATCCACGTGAATGTTAGAAGGTGCAGCACAGAATGCAAAACAGAAGAAGCTGGATTGTGGTATCCAGAAATAATTCTGCATGCATGTGGCTGGAAGTTAACCGCAGCATTTCTGCAAATGGTTCACTTAATAAAGAGACAGTGCAATCCTAGGAACAAAGTTGTTATTATTCTGAATATGCAATACGTATCAAACAGGCACCTTAGGATAGTACATTGACTAATCACTTACAAGAGACAACACCAAACGTCTTCTGAAATGCAATATTTCTAAAGCCACCCTGAAAGTTAAATTTTAGGTTCTTAAGAGCCAAGATACTAGTGTCTTGTGTCTGCGCACACCTGTGCAGCCCATCGCACAAAAAAATCTTAAATTGATATCTATTACTTGCTCTCACAGAAGAACAGCATATAGATGTTAAAACTCTCTTGAGTGGTACAGATGGAGTTAGGTTTGGAAAAGCAAGAAGCAATGTGCACTCCTGATTTCTTTTCCATTGATGCAGGAGAAAAAACTACTTATCAAACATGTCTTGTCTCGTATGCAATTTCAGAAAGCTTTTATAAGCTATGCTTATTTATTCAATAAATACAGAAACAGATCTAGAACTCAATATCCGCTGGAAATAAATTCTTTTGTAATATTTTAAGCAAAATGTGACAATTTGACAAGCATTGTTCTGAGCTCAAAGCACAACATAAACTTTAGCTGTTTTCAATTAAAGTAGACACTATGAATTTAATAAATATAGCTAGATGATTTTTTTCCGAATCAGTTTGAAAATTCCATGCAGTTATAGTAACTGGGTAATCTAAAATATAAATGTTGAAATACTGTGAATTCTGTACTTTACTTTCTAAAATGAAAGCGAATAGCATGATCCCACATCTTGTAGATGCATTGATTTCAGTTTATACTTGGCTTTCAGACTGTAATGTTGTAAAAGAAAACTATAAGTTTTTTAGTTCATCTCATTTCTGTAAAATAAAACCAAATGCTTGATTAATATCACTATTCCACTTTTTTTTTCCTAACAGTGCTCCTGAATGCATATGATATGAGATACATACAACCTCCAAAAGATACATATGTTTACGTTATGGAGACGCATACATTTACACTCCAGAATTTTTAATAAAAAGTAAAATAGTTGCTAAGTCAAGATAAAACATACCTAATTAGAAATCAGAGGCAAATTATTATTTAGAGAAGTTTACAGTTGTGTAATATTTTGTACACATGATAAGGTAATACAATTTTTCTTGAAAAAGAGACAAAGAGATTTAAAAGACTACTGAGGATTTTAAAGCTGTATACGAGGTATAACATTCTTTACAAATTCTAGTAAGATTCATAAAAATAAGCTTTATATAGAATAAAGCAAAGCACTAAAATTGCTTTTTGTCTCTTTTATATAGTAGTCAGTAGATATTTATATTAAGTGCAGAAATAATCTCTATTCTCTGCTAGGACAATAAACTACTGGCAATTTTTCTAAAATTACTCAACATTAAAGTTACTAAAGAATATAGCTAAAAAGTGTAACATTAAAGTTACTAAAGAATATAGCTAAAAAGTGTACTCAGCATTTACATGTATGCTTATCTCCTGGACAGAAAATAATTCTTAACCATTCTAATTATATAACGTAATACAAACCTAATACGCGTTTTGAAAGGAACTGACTTTGTACTATTGCCCAGTAGATGGCAAAATATCAGCAGTCACCTTTAATTTTCTTGAAACTTGCTTATTTTTAAACCCCAAACTATATTATTTTTCCTTTTTCCTTCTACTCACTCCTTTCTATTTCATTGGATAGCAGGATTACCTTTACCTTTTGGATGTTTTCTGTATGTTATCTGCTTGAAAGACAATTTCATCTTCGTCAGTTCTTGATACAACAAAGCACAGTAACGTTACTTTCCTTTAAATAGTCCTTTGAAGACAGTTTCCTTACCACCAATTTTTTTTTCTCCAAAAGCATGCTGCTGCTACTGCTCCCAAATTTACCAGCACATGTTAGCATACTGTGTACAAAAATCTCTTAGCAACAATATCTTAGTGTCTAACATTTTCCTTCTTCCAACTATGATTCATGGAGCCATCTGTAGTCAGATATTGACATGCAGTATCTTAAAATAGATACCTTACATTTGCTCAACAACTAGTTTTAGCATCTGAAAATATAAATTATGGGAAAGGGCCAATATTTCTTTGAGGCTTTTCATCATTCCCTTGATCATTTTAGCACTGTTTAAACAAAAGCTTGCCATGATCACTTTGCCTTATTATTAAGGTCAAAGTATTCACGCTTTCTATACTGCAGGGGTATGAAGGATCTGTTGTGCTAGATGCAATCTATAACAGAAGATTACAGATACAGAATTTAACTCTCCCTAGAGCTTAACGGTGAGGGCCACACCATGGCAGCCTGCCTAATAGTGATCCAGGACAGATTTTTAAGTTTCAGGTATTGCTACATGCAGCACAGGAAGAGCTGAGCGCTGCACCCTTGGAGCTGAAGCCCCACCTATAAGGAGGTGGAAGGGCTAAGTGTCTTGGCTGGGCAATAACAAAAAGACTTTGCAGCGGTGGCTACTGCAGGGAATGTAAAGGTCTCCTCAACTCTCTTTCAGGAATGAAGGTAAAGTTACAACCACAACCTCCCCAGTAGTGCTTTTGCCTCCTAAAACTCTCATGAACTCTTTGTTTGGAGGGGAGGAACATCTTGATTTCAGCTACAGCAAGTTACATCAATTATCTATTAATAGCTGAAGATTTTGTAGAACATAACAGTTATTTGTGCAAATTTATATAACTGTTTAAAGACGGCCATGGTGCAAAAATTAGGTAATGTTAATAGAACGAAGTAAAATAGATTATATTGAAAGATGGAAATCAAGAAGGCAGCATGGCTTTAAAACAATCTAAAGTGAAGCCTGAGGAACACATTTCCAATCCATTGCAGTCAAACAGAATTTTATCAGCTTCAAAGCAACTAGGATTTTACCTTAACTGTCTATCTATAATATGTTTAAAAAAGAAACAAAGTTACAATGACACGATGCGGTCCAAATACATGATAAATTTTTAGCTGGATGTTATCAAAAAGCACACTGCAAGCATAATACAGTGTTATATACTACATTTTCTTTGCTAAAACACTGCTTCTACCTGCAACAGATTTTACGCAACAGATCCCAATTGGATCTTCTGTAAAACACTCAAGAGCCATGAAACAGTGCCAGAGCTGACGAGCATGGTGAATTCAAGTCAAAATTAAGAGAAGGCTATTGTACTGAACAACCTCATTTTAGTCTCTTTATGACCTGCAGCGCTGTCTTAGCAGGACTTTCTACTGGACAGACACCTTAAAACGCCTTTTGGTGGATATGCTCATTTTCCAGCAATCTTGATATGATTAAAGAGTAGAAACTGTATTTTATGTTATACTGCCCTTTCATAAAGGCTCACAGCTATGTTCTTAAAACTTAACTACTCTTATTCACGAACAAGCCATGACTGAATACCTTCAGATTAAACTAAGCCTGCATGGACACCAAGATAAAAAATGTAAGCCCTTCTCTCACAACATGCAAGCAAATCACTTCTAAATCACCTCTCTCTCTCAGCTTTGAAATGCAAACTTAACTCCTATGAAAAAAGGATCTGGTGTTATGCAAGAACCAGCTTGCCAGAAACTGTTGAACTGAATACACGGACAAGTTGATTAAAGTTACCCATGAAACACATCAGGAAGCAAAAAAGGAACAAGCAGACAAATTCTTCCCCAGCACAACTTAACTGCTTCATGTCATTCTTTTTCTCCCCTCCCCCTTTTTGTTTTAAACAAATATATATATATTTTTCAGGCTACCCTGCTTTACACAGGGTATATACATATGTTATTAAGCCTCCTCCTCAGTCACTTCAAGTATTAGGAAATCTAATGTTTACTTCCACTCTGAAAAACAGAAAAAAAAGAAATGCAGTTTTCTGCTTCTCTGCTAGTTTAAAATGCCACGTAGCAAGTCATTCTCAAGCAAGATGCATTTTTCTACAGTTGTGTTTTAATAATTAACCTGAGAAAGAAAAAGCAAACATTTAGAATTACAGACTCGTTCCTTGGGAAAATCTAGCTCAAACTGGAAAGAACTATCAAAAGCTAGTTATTACATAATCCTTATTACTGCTACTTGGGTGAGCGGTAATTTCAAGAGAGTATTTATTGAAAGCACATAAAGCCAGGTTGCAGCATCAGATGAATCGGATAAGACAGAGCCAGTAATAAAATTGACTTAATTTTTTCTTTTTTCCGCACAATAACATGCTAAATCAGAAAGCCATGAAATGTAATCTTCTTCAGTAGAACTCCTTTGAAAAAAGGATGAGAAAGAGTTTGTGCTATATTTCGCTTTCCTCAAAATTATAGTAAACACCGGGTTATACAGAAAATTCAGCAAAAGCGTGTATAGGTACGTGCTGCTGTAGGGTATAAAACTTTAGCGGCTTTTGGCTTTTTATGAGGTAAACCAGGGCTGAGAGGCTAAACACACAAGCAGCTTCTTCCCAAAATACTTTCAGAAAAATGTCTTCCTACTCACAGCAGGCAATAGCTACTGCCCACTGTGTTTCACAGTAAAAGCTGTTTACGGGATCCAATTCTGCAAACGCCTAATAATACAACGTTGCTTGAACTGCCCCCCCAAATGGCTTTAAAAGCTTTTGAAAGCCCTTAGGATGAAAAGCACCTGCTTAATAAAACGCTATGATTATTTTATCATATACATTTGGTGGATTCATTCCAAACTCTATGGGTTAACCATAATAAAACCTTCAGACGGAGTAGTCTAGTAAAAGTCAATACACCAACGAAAGACTCCAACGGAGAGAGCGCCGGGACTGAGACGTATGCCACCCGCTTGCCACGAACGCTCTCTCCGAGGAGCTGCAACAGGATGCTTCGTTTACGCTGAGACAGAAATCCTTCATTTTTATGAGAAACAAGAACTCAATCCAGTGTTACCAGAAATTTGCACTGAGTAGCCTGTATGTTCATGCAAAAACAAGAGATCAGGCACCCCACCCCCTATCAGCCGTAACTATAAATTGTTCATTGTTATTCGCAGGCCTCAAGGGCCCGGGAGTCCCAACCAAGCCTTGTGCTGGGCACGGCACAGACACAAAATAAAAAGACCACCGTTGCCCAGAAATGAAAGTGTAAGTCGTGACGGGAGCTACAAGCTGACAGAGGAATACAGGAAAGAGCAGGACAGAGTTAGTGATCCTGGTCATCATGAGAGAAGTAGCCCCAGCACAAGAGGTGCTCTTCCCCAGGGGACAAATTTCAGTATCTCTGAAATTTCTGGTTTATTAGCATCAACTAATTCAATCAGTGTTTAAAAAGCTCTTAAAAACACATTATAGTGGTATCTAAGGTGTAATAATGCGTTTCATAGCATATGAAGAGAGAAATCGAATGGTATTCACATCTCAAATTAATGTTGTGTTGGAACAGTAAGTTAATTTTAAATGCATCAGATTACTACAAGTATGCTTATCTACGATTTGTGAAACCGAATTCCCATATCGTTTCACCTTCTTTGTACCACAGTGAAAAGCACAGGAATCAAGAAGCTATAGAAGAAACACGTCCTTCTTCTCTCCTGCAGTTAAATTTGGAACAGAATCTGATAAAATACCTTATTCTATAGGAACACTGAGGAAAAAAATAACAGAGATCTGTGACTGGACATTTATCCTGTTTCCATCACTACCATTTCAATACTTGTCAAATCCTGCCAACAATGTAATATGAGTAGATATTTTATATTAATGTTTGCGTAGCTCCTGTCTTATACGTTAATGGGGGGGTTTGATGACTTGGAGACACAATATTTATTCATCCTGAATCTGTTATAAACCAATAAAACCACAACAACTTCTTTTGACAGACACAACCATGGAAGAAAATATTTCCAATGACAATTCTATAAAAATTTACACTCTTCTTCTGTAGAACTACAGAAAAAAATACATGCAGAGTTGTCACAGCTGACCTTTTTACAAGGATAAGGTAACGCTACGTGCAACTGCTCAGTGACAGTCGGGCTATTAAGAACTTACCCATGTTGCTTTCTCTTTTAGGAGATACAGTAAGTAAAATAATAGGAGCAATCCTCAATCTACCAAAAATACTGTAATTAACATTACACGAATCTGCACTGCCTCTTGCAGTTTCATCCATGACACCTAATCATGATGTCTGAATCACACACAAGCCTTGCTTTCCCTGAGGCAAGAACTGGTAGTGACCCTTACAATTCAGTTTGCTTAATTTGCTCCCACTTATAACCCAGTTTCAGTTGCTTCTAAGCGTTTTAAAGTTTATCCGCTTGGTGGAAAAACAAACGGGTCGGCTCCCAGCTACCTCAGAGACACTCTGCTTCTCACTGAAATACTGCTCTATACGAGAACACCTGAGGCATTTCTGCTAGACTCCCCTGTCTTAACTGTGGGGGGGAAAAAAAGGAAAGGAGGAAGAAAAAAAAAGATCTCAAATCATTTACATAGAACATAAAATAAAAGATGGACTCTCATGGACATACCTCCATAAGTTTACAGTCACATAACAACTGTGCAGTGGCAACAGCTTTAAATAAAAAAAATTTTTTAGTAAAGTATTTTTAGCATCTCCAGTGTGGCAATATTTTGCCTTTCTCAATAAAGGGCAAGCGCAATATTTAATTTCTTTTGTATTTTACTACATCACCTCAATTTGTCTGTTTTCCTAAAAAAGTGACAAAGGCTAAGACTGTGTGGTCGGTCAGCCAGCCCTCTCCAAACCATTACTCGATCAAGGTGAATGGATTTTAGTACCATTATTTATCCACACATATTTTTCTGCTCCTCTGTCTCTTATGATATCCAGCCCTTAGGAGGCCAAGCGAGAGCACCGGTGAAAGATGCGTGCACACGCACCGGTTTGCTGGCCGGCAAGCCCTAAGGAGAAGGAAAAGGCTCACGGGATTTCTCTGTGCAAAACTGCAACTCTCGCCCCACAAGAAGCCGGGAAACGCAGCCGGAGCCAGGATAAAAGTAGGGTGGGAGCATGCCGACGACCATGCAGTAACACAGGGAATCGGGAAACGCTGTGTACTCGCTCATAGGGGCTGAACAGGGCTGAAATCTGAATTTTCCAAAGTAGCTATGCCTTCAGAGGTAGCTGGGACAGAAGCATTTTTGCTGTCACATGTTTTCAGTGAGAGTATTACATCCTGCTTTGTTATCTTGTTGTTACCAAGTGTATAATGAACCAAATATGGATCTTAGGTAATTGTACTTTATGCGCCGATAAGGAGATGCATCTGCCTAACAGTTTGTCAATACTTCAAAATTGGCAATGGCCGGAAATCCACTGAGGCAGCTTCAAACTTGCCATCAAGCACTTTTCCCTTGAAAGCGTTACTTGAAGATGAACAGCATCTCAGATCTGCTCTTGTAAGCCCTACTAAATTCTCAGGAATATTGCCATTTAGCAACTTTTTCCCTAAGATCCTAGTAGATGCCACATCAGGATCACAAAGGCAGAAACGTGGCCAGGGTGAGGTGTAGGATTCCCAGAAAGCCTTTCTCTCAAACGAGAATATGTGTTCCTCTACATAAATAGCACTTCCAGGTAAGTGATGAGAAAACACGTCATAGCTATTCATTATTTGCATCTGGATAGATCAGCATGAGACCTTTTTTTTTTTGAAACAGGTTCTTTTTCAGAGAATAATGGTGGGTGGGTGGGTCTATACATATGTACATACTCACATGCATTTCTAAAGAAAAAAAAAAAATCGATAATTGGTTCTGGTATGGCCAGTTGCAAAAAAGTTAAAAATGCTAAATGCAGCTCTTATTGATGCCCGTATGTCCAAGCTTTAAGAAGCCATTCTCTATAATTTTTTATTATAACAATTGCTAATATTTTTCTTCTCATTAAAAATGATTAAATCTTTTTATACTGATATATACATGGGAACACAAATGACAAATAAGCGTAAGTTAGATTTTAATCTCTTCCAGGGCAGATTGTCTTTTACCTTTTATTTGTATACTGCAAAACACATAGTTCATAACATAAGCAGTGATTGAACATTAAAAAAAAAAAAGAACCAAAATAACTATGAATAAATTCCACGATTTGACTCAAATCAGGACAAAAGCTGGAAAAAGCCACAAGTCTGACTAAAGACAGCATGCATCATGAGAAAAGACTTCTACTCGTTGCCAATAGAATGCATGATATTCAATGACATATTCTTTATACAGGTGCTTTAAGAAAGGACTTGGGATGAAAATAAATACTTGTCAAAAACACAAGTCCCTTGTCTAATTGATATGGTTCATTGATTCAACAATTACATAATTTACATCAAGAGAGAAAACATTTCTACTTTATATTTGTAAAGACACCTTCTTAAGGCACTGGACAGAGATTTAGGGGGTTAAAATTAGCTTTATCCAAGTTTTACACTTTCAAACGTAAGTCAGAGGTAAAAAATACCTGGGAATAACTTCTTGTCCTTTGCCTATACTTTCCATCAAAAAGAGATTTTGCAAAATGCAGAATGATAATAAATCAAAATTAGGCTGTGGGAAGCCGCTGGTGATGTGCTGGGTAACAGTAAGACATTTCTTTTACAGAGCTACCTGGCTAGGAGCCTTGCACGCATGTCTCCTCGGTTACCTCCCCCTTCTCTCGGCTTCCCAGCTCTGTCTCCGCCGCTGGGGGCTTCCCACTCTTTATGTCCCACCAGTCCCTGTTACCCCTTAATCTGATTTTCTTTCTCTTCTGCCCTTGATGATTAAAAATCTCCCCGCGCCCCTCATCACTCTTGGTCTTCCTCCTATCCCTCCACTCCGTGGCAGTGTCGGCCAGTCTTACACTTTCCCACTCAGCATTTCCTTGCCACGACCCCCGTTCTGCCCACCTGTACTTCCCTAGCTAGCCTCCAAACTCCTCTCTTACACGTGCAGTCTCGTTCTGGAGCTCCTGCATTTGAATCAGACTGCAAACCACCTCACACTGTCGTGGTATTAACATACAGATCACTGACACCAAGCAGGGCAATTAAAGAAAACCAAACTAAACAAAAGAACGTAACACAACAGGGGAGAAGACAGGAGGAGAGGTGGATCAACAAAGTTTTTCCAGTATGAGCAAAACAACACATGTTCCCCCTCACCCGTATTCCAAATAGCTGAATCACGTTGTTTTTCCAAACAATGCAGCCTGAGACACCAGGCACGGAAAATTTTGTTGTGAATGATTCAAACCTGGCAAAAACACGAGCAAGTGAAAGCAAATGTACTGCCAACACAGTGAAAGGAACAACCCTACCTGCAGTGGAAGGGGAAGACCACTGTTCCTACTGGTATCCATATCATATAAGCACATTAAGGACCTGTGGTGATCCGGGACAGCAATGGTCCACAGCAAGTACACCCTAGAAAGCTTTCTCAGGTACAGATCTGCCAGTAAGTGCTGTCACTGAATAGACCTCAGGATAGCTGGTCTGTACACTCGAACACATGTTTTAAATATGCTGATTAACTATTATCTCCATTAGCTCTAAGCCACAAGGTGCTTATAGCCCATATAAGAATGCATGAATTATTCTTGTCAAGCTTCTGTTCATTAGAAAGAAAAGAAAAAAAACATGACAAACAAGGTGCACTTCTCATCTGAATTTGCACAAGAGCATTTCAATAGCTTACAAACACTGCAAAACTCTGAGATTCCTGAATTGCTGTATTAATATTTGCCAGGTAGGTAAGAAAATATTTTAAATTAATCTAGTAGCGCATAAGGTGTGGGGAAAACTAAGGAGTTACGGCTGTTGGTAGGACATCATGGATTTTCTGAAAGGAAATCTTGGGATATTTTTAGTTCATCCCTTTGCTAGTACTACAAGATCAAGAAACAAGCTTCCATCCATGTTTTGAGTAATAAAATAGAAACTGTAACAGGAAAAAATAACTAAAAAACATTGGAAACTTAAAAGCTAAGCTACAGCTGGAACTGAAGCTACAGCTCCATAGGCCAGTTTATGAGAGCTGTAACGTAGCTGCTGTATGTTGGTGGCAAAACAGCGTGTTTCAGCAAGCTCTGCAATCGCACCAGGCTAGTCCTTACAGCAGACACGGCGAGAGCACGTGCAAGCAGTTCAACGATATGAATGAAAGCGCTGACCTGCTCTGATTATAGTTACTTCAAAAAAATGGTCAAGCATGATTTAGATCACAAACAGTATATTATTAGCTTGCACCTCCAGGTCCGTAATGCTGATTTTTTCCCCCCATCTTTTAGCACAGAGTAATTAGCATGCAGGATACTTCAATTACCTGGCCACGATGGGATGGATAAATGAAGTGACTGATAAATAGTATTGGCAATACAGTATACTGAAGTGGTATAAGTTTTATCTTAACTCTAACTGGTAGTCAGCTTACTATGGAAATACAGGTACACAAAAAATTCTCACATTTACATCAAGGATAGGGATGCAGCAAATGCCCTAATTTACTTGGAGCAAAAACGGGAAGGACAGAAGGGGATGATCTACCTCACATCCATGCAAGTGTTAATACACATTAGAAAAAAGTCATACGGAGAGATTTCTACTGAGCCATATTCTGCTATTGCGGAGTACTTTCTATCAGCAAAATCTATTACGGTCTCCCGTCCCAAAGGGACTTTAGGCTAGGTGTAACATCAACTATGCAAGTACTGATTATTGACTTAATGGAGCCCAGTAATTGGCCAGGATGAAGCACATCTCTTCAAAGATAGCTAACAAAAGCTTACGCGCTTAATTGGGAAACACATACAAGGCTTTCCATGGCCTTTATACCTAAGAGAATGCCATTCTAATACGAATTCTGTTAGGCAGTGAAAAGGTGAAAAGCAGGATAGCCCCATCCCAGGCAGAGATGTGTACCAGGACTGTGTGGGCTGCCTGAATTAAATGGCACCCCCTCGAATGGGGGTTCAGCCCAGACTGGTTTCCCTTCTTTATGATCCTGTAAACCCATACTTACGTTAATGAGCATTATTCTTTAGGATGAACTATGGTAAGACGTACTTTTCTCCTCTTTGGTAAAATTACACTACATGAACTGGACAAAGGATACTAGATACAAAATGAAACTTCGGTCCCCTTTTTCATTAATATAAATAAAGTTTTGGCAGACTTTGAAAGCCACACACAAATTTCTCCATGTTTGGATACCTCTAACTTCTTCTCTTAAAGAAAAGCGCAGTTTTTACACCATGAGTTTTGTGCGCAGCAATTTCAAAAGAAATCTTTTAGATTTCTGAGGAAACAACATAATGGACATTACTCAGAGGAATCCAAGGTGCAGCTACAACAGCCCTCATTATGTGCATGAGATGCTTCAGCGTTCCTTGCTACTGATTACATGAGTAAACATTTTTAGTTTGCAAAATCCTATTAACTCAAGGGGATTTTGCATAATTTTATAACAGCTCCATTTGTGGTGTCTGATCGACTGGGTTAGCAAAATAAAGACAGATGGCAAAGAATTAATTCTAATGCTGCTTTATTGCAATGCTGCCATTATAATTTTCTCCACCCACTGCATTTGTAAAAACTAGAACTTTTCCTACATTCCCTATGACTAAAAGTAAGACACCACACAGTAAAAAGATAGCAAGTTTTTGGTTTTTTTAAATGTAAATCTAGAAAACAAAGCCAACCTAATTGTCAATACTAGGAGGAGAAGAGCAACAGATAGAGTCCAAACATTAGCAGTGTTAACATATAATAAATGATAACGAACAGAAAGATTCTATAGCAGCAGGACATAGGCCACTGGTCAGTAAGTGCACTTCCACAGCTAAACTCTCCTCCCAAGATTATTTTTTCCGCCTTCTATGCTTTCTTCCTATCCTGCTTTTATTTGGTTTGGGCCAGTCATCCCTCATTTCATGAAGCCTTACAACCATCAGCAACAGCTGTTACAAAGATTTTCTTTTCTACCTTCCCTGTATTTTCCTGTTCTTCTAAGGGGAACTGCCATAGTCAGTACAAAGAGGAAGACAAATGGAAATTATTCCCTCCCCACATAAAATCCTAAAGTAAAAGGAAAAGGGAATCGCCAAGAAATAAAGGAATAAAATAATCTAACTCTCAAAAGAAAGAGACTACACTGGAACCTATCCCTCCAATTAATTAGTGGTTTCTCTTTTTCATTTTTTAATCAATCAATTTTCAAAAGTAACTTAATATTAGTTTGTCTCAATCAATTATTATTATTTTGTCCTCCATAATTCTAATGCATAGAGCTAAATATTATCTAGTACTTAGAAATTCGGGCTTAGTATATTTAGAGGGCAAACTATTAGCAGTCCAAAAATGATACCCTATATTATTAATGCATTTTTCCCCAATTGTGGGAAACGGTCCCAAGAGAGAACAATGAATTTTGGCCGCAATTTGCCAGCAGAACTCAACCTCTTCAGAAGCACAACTTATGCCTGGAAAACCTCCAAAACATGGATCTAACGCAACTGATAAAAATCTCAGCCAAATGATTCTACAAGAGCCTGAAACTTAGAGATGTGATCTACCCATAAACTTTGAGGAATCAACTCAGAGACCCACATGGACACAGTTCATATTCTAACTATTTCACTTGTCAAAGCATGAAAGAAAAGATAGGCTTTTTTGAATTCCAGCATTATCCAAAATGGAGTAAGGATGTAATGGGAATGATATAATAACATGCAAAAGTAAAAAAGGATTTCTTTTTGTTGAAAGAGTACTCGCTTTTGGGAAATAGTCCCTTCATGTTTCTCAACATGACAGTTCCTTTATATGGTACTATGCCATCATTCTCTCAAAAATACTGTTTTCTGTAACTAGAGTAGAATTCTTTTTATTACTTTTTCTTAAAATATTACAGCTTTCATCCCTATTTCTCATACATCAGGCTGCATTATGAATGCTCCACTGAAATCCAGATTAACTGAGATTGCATCAGAAATAAGAGCTTAAGGTTATCACAAGCTACCTGACATCTCTTTCAACAATATTCTTATATTTGAAAAGCCTAATTAAAAATTCCAAAGTATTTTAACATGAAAAAATGGTGAAAAAATCTAGTAAGTTTTTCCTAATCCAAAGAAAGATTTCATTTTCTTTTGGTACTACAGATGATAGCCTCAACTTTCACCACTAGCAGTGCATTCAATCAACTCCATCCCTGAAACATATCCCAGATCTTTGGCCTCATATCTCACTACAAAGTAAACGAAGGCCAAGTCAACAAGAACTTAAGGAAGCCGTAGCTGGCTAGCCACCCTTGGCACATCTATATTAGACCAGTGATAATCATAAAGTAAGGTAGGTACAACCCCAGGACATCAATTATCTCAAGTTTTGTCATCAACAGCTCGCACAATTGTCACACTCAAGGACAGCGTCAGCAGATCAGCTAAGGGGGCCTGAAATTTCCTCCCATTCCTGAAGAGGTTCATTCTGGTGCAGAATGAACAATACAACAATATTTTATCCTTTCCACCTTAAAAATTAAGTCTGAAATGTTTTCAGTGGTGGGTTCATGGTAAAGAAATGAATCCAAATTACAAAGTTTGCATTTAATCTAAATGAATCTAAAATGGGACAACAGGTGGTTATTCCAGTCCATCTTCACTGTATTATACAGAAGCCACATTTTTCGCAGTGACAGTTATCTTACTCTACAGCTATTTTCAGCCTTGTGCAGTGCAACCTCTCCACAAAAAGTAAGTCCAGATGTCAAAGAAAAGTAAGAGATTTTCTTGTCATATTTTTGGGGGAAGGAGAGGGAGTGGTTTTGGGGTTTTTTTGTTTGTTTGTTTGTTTGTTTTTACCTGAAATGGCGACTGACTGTTATAATTCTTAATCTCCTTGTTGGCTCCTCGGAACAGCAGCACTCTTGCACAGCTCTCCTGAAAATTGTAGAAGGGTAAACCTGTTAATTACAGTCTTTAGTTATTAAAGAGATACTATGGCCATAAGATGTGTTGCTGTTTGGCACATATTTCCCAAGATAAGAACAGCAATGATAAAAGAAAAAAAAAAAAGAATTTGACGCTCATGTGGTAATAGTAATGTTTACAGTAAACAGTACCTGTGATGAATGAGCCTGTAGCCTACTGCTAAAAAGTAAACCAAGTTTTACTGCTTGCATGCACTTGTTCTCATTTTTTCACCTATTGCCAATGCTAAAGATTTAAATACATGCAATACTAATTTATTTTATTTTTTTAAGAGCATTTTCAGGCAAATTTTTGGGCTGGCTATACATGCTGTACTGACTAGTCTTGACTTCTGTCTCTTCCCTAAGAAATACTAACAGTTGCAACACAAATCCAACACAGTTTTACTTCTCTTTACAATGAGAGAAAAGCATGAGTTCAAGTCCTCAGAATCGATAAAATCTGCAAATGAAATCCTTTAAGATCAATTTATTTTTGGATTGATGTGCTGTATTGCTTAAGACACTAGTCTGTACTGTTGTAAAATATGACTGGCTATAATATGCTAGAAATCCTCTACAGTTCTAGCATATTTCTCAGAATACTCAACTTTTTCATGATCCGTATATAGCACTATTTCCTGTACGTCATCTTTAATGTTCACCTTAGGACCTTATGTAGGCCTTATTTCAAAGTGTATTTATATGTCCTTGTCATAAACTTTTCTATTAATTTGATTGTACTTTTCATATCTCTGGTCACCTTATGTTACGGAGTTCCGGCGAATAAGATATTTCAATGTGCTACCTTTCATTTCTAACAGCAAATGCCATTAGAGAAAGATTGCTAGAGAAAAGCAGTGATATAATTTAACTATTTTAGTGACATAAATGAAGCTTATTTATTAGGTTCTGAGTCACAAGTGACCATGCAGAGATTATCATTAGTTTTCCTCGTTGTGTTTTCCAATTTATCATGCCAGATTCTTGACCCCATTAAGTCTCCCTCATCACAGGGTTGTCCTAAATACATCTGGGAAGGAGGCCATCCTACCCCTTCACCAAGATTTAATACTCCAAAAGATGGTCTCTTGTGCCCACACTTCCTGTTCTGCGTAACAGACTAAAACAACAGAATGGGTCATATCTCAAGACAGGATATTAGCAATCATCATAAAGATCGTAATTTTGTAATGATATACAATTAACTGATATAGGCTCATCTGCTTGCACTGAAATCTGCACCTTAGGTGTGCTCTTTGTAGCTCTAAATGGGGAAAGACCTGAACCAATGTGTAAGAAGTTGTAACGTTTTTCTAAATTTTTTGTGTTCTTTATTACTAATCATCCGGGGAGAAGTAAATGTGCTGCAGTCTAAATGAAGACCTCCGGAGGAAAAGAGTTACTTTTCCAAAAAGTCCTTCTTGACTGATTGTGGAGTGATTCTAGGCTTGGACACTATATTATATTCCCATAATAATCACATTCCACTAGGCACTGCCTAGTAAACATACTGGAAATATTAATAAAACCTGTTAGAATTAAAATGCTCAATTTTGTATCAATCTAGGACTTGGAGATATAAACGGTATTAAGAAACATACTGTATTTTATTGCCTGATTATTCATTTGGTTATCAAGATTTGTGGTTTAGCATAAGTTACACATTTTAAAATTTTGCACTTGATCTGCTAATGTAGCTTTAACGGTTGTATGCAGTACAACAAAAACCATGCAAAAATCAGGGAGAATAAGTAAAAAAGCCACTACCAAAAATGATTTGAATGGCTGTTGTTGTTGTTGTTGTCAATTTACTGGAAACAAGGATGGCCTTGATGTTCCACACTTTAGAGCTCTTGCTGTTAAGGTGCTTCCAATCAATGCCACAACTCCTACTTGGACACAGCACAGCTCTTAAAGCTAGTAACTTCTGATGTTGAGAGCTTAGTATTGTTCATTCATTATATCATACATACCCTGAAGATGCAGTAGCTTTTAAGCCTTCATAGGATTTGACAAAGAATTCAAAGAATTTTACAAAGAAGTGTGGACTTGTCAGCAGGTGAGGTTCAATTTCTTGTCCACGAGCGCTAAGTAACTGATTCACTAGTACAAGAGTACTCATAGAGAATCTAATCCATTATCTGAAAGAAGGCGTGCTTCATCCCAGCACTTTTATTTGCAAAATATAGAGTAATAAAATCTGTCTAGATTTCATTGAGTGACTGAAGGGCCACAAAGAAACTTAAAAAACAAGAACGTATTCAGATCAGCACGTCGCTGACGTTCACAAAGACAGAATTACTGACTTACAAAGCATTCCGAGAAAATTCCCCAGGGAAGAATGGAAGGGAAAAATCAAATGGGTAATGACTCCATCTACAGGAATCAAGAGGTAGAAAGGATACTGCTCTCCTTCCCATTCTCTCCATCCAGAAAAGGTCAACCCAGGTCCTTCTGTCTCAGCTAATAACACCCTTCAAGCAAAGGGATACTGAAAAAAAATCAGAGATCATCGTTCACAGCACCCTGAGAAAAATTAGTAACTTTTTATTTTTACATTTCCCTGATTAAAGGAAACAGAATCATGGTATTGTGGTCAACAAGATGTAAAACTCCCTGTCACAAAGTCAAACCTAGCAACTATAAAAATATTTGAAAATTTTTAGATGAAATTTCAATGCAAGACTTTAGGTGTTGTATAGAATAATTTTTTTCCACTGTGGTCAGGAGAAAAACACATCTCTACCTGAAAAATACAGTATCGCACAAGATTATTCCAATTTCTGCATCATACTGTGCAACCCTGGCTAAAAGCATATGACCTTATAAACATCTGTAGTCATGAAAATACTGCAGTAAAAGGGTAAAAATTAGAGATGAGCTCAAGTTGTTGAGTTCATACGTGGATTATAGTCCAAACTTGAAAATTCTTAGTCAGCAAAAGTAATATTAATGAAATTTAAGTAAATACTTTTTAAAGTATTTTTTCAACAGAAATTACCATGGATGCATGCTTATAGTTACCTGCGTTAAGTTGTGCTGATGTGACACCTACACATGAAAATTTTTGTTGACGTGAAGGTGAACTTCATTTCTCTGCAAAGCTCTCTAGAAACTTTGATAACTGCCAACTTACAAAAGCTTTGTTTACCTACAGTCACAGAAGTGATCCGAGTTACGCACAGAGACCTTTCCAAACCTTAATTTGATGTAGATACTTAACAGCCACAGGCCTGTTGAAGTCACCTGGTACACAGCGAGCAGCAAGCAGCCCACACAGAAAATGCTCCCACTGATAGGCTGAACACTTCAATCAACAATCAGCATTGATGGGAAAGAGCTGCAAGGCTGGATTGTTATAAACTGATAATCAATTGTGACACATACATCAAGTCAACAGTCTTGAAAAACATCAAATTATTCCCAAAATTCTCTTTCCAAAGTAGTCAAGGATATTTTAGATAAATTAAAGGAATCTGCTTTGACAAGGCTTTTCAGCTGAGATGGTAATTAATTAGGAAGCAGATGCTTTAACAGATGTTTCACTAGTTACAATCATGTCTCATGACTTGTGTTTTTCTAATTCAACGTAATATTGTATGTGCTGTGTTTTAACATAGTTGTAAAACTCATTCCCTCTCTGTCCCATCCGTGCAAAGAGTATAAAGTACCATCACATCAAAACGGTTCTATTATTTGCAAATGACTACACAAGCTGTACACAGCAGAGCATCAGATATCTGTATAATATTCAGATATATTTTCACACTATTTTCCAGGTACTTCTTATTTAATTCCAATTTAAGTTTTGGCAAAATAGCAAGAATTTCTGAGTAGGAAACACGTACTTAGATATGACAGCAAAAAAAATGTAATCCAGTAATGCGTTGTGCTGTTTTCTTTTCAAATTAAAAGTATAATCTTGCTATTTACAATAGGCAGCTTTATTTGTAATCAGTCACTAAAACACCAATAAAATAAAATAAATTTTAATTAGGCCCTTTCTAGTTATTTTTAAAAACTGTTTAAAAGCTGTAATAATAAAAAGCCAAATTTTTCTTTAGTGTAACTTACCTCTGTAGTTTCATACTAGCAGGAAACTCATCCCAAAACACATTTATTAATTAATTGAGGAAGCTACAGCTCAGGAAAATCTAGCATCTAACCAGGAAACTTCTTCAACAGAATGAAAAAAGCCATTTTTTGCATGGATTGATATTAAAGATTTAAAGTTGATTTATACCTCGATTATGCCTTTTTTCTTGGCTCCATGTAACTCTCTTTCAGCACTGGTTTCCAGTCTCCACTGGACTGGACTCCCCAGACCCATCGTCCTGCCGAGGAGAGACACCCCTCCCACTTAACGGCACAGAAAGGACACAGCCTGTGACCCCGGCCACCCTTCGCGGTAAGGTCTAGACCGTAGCTGCCAGCGGGAACCTTTAGGTCACACGTTATGATCCCCTTGTGTCGGACTTGCAGTCAAATCAGTGCGGTAGCGGTGCAGAAGAGCATCGGCTCACCTGGTTGTAAAGGGCGCAGATATGCAGCGCTGTATTTCCCGACGCGTTCTGCGCGCCCATGTCGGCTCCATAGAAGAGCAGGTGCTCTAGATGCTGGACGTGCCCATACCGACAGGCCTGTAAAGAGGTGCATTCACACTTCTGGTTATTATACAACCTAGCTGTAGCATGTAAAAATTCCAGGTAAGCGATTTTTATGTTACTTAGGCCCTATTTTTTAGAACCACACCTAGGTTAGACAGGAGGCCTAAAGCCTAGATCTGTATACCTACCTGTAAACTTAATGTTCTTCACGTGCAGCAAGTATTTGAGGAAGTGCAATGGAAAATATCGAGAAAATATCAAGTTTGCTACTCTTCATTCATTAATACTTGCAATTGTTAAATGGGACAAGTAATTGACGGAACACTAATTTTTCATCCTGCAAACTGGTGGAAAGTTGTCCACTAGATGGCACTGAAGATGATCAGATTTCTGAAGCCTGCTTTTAAGGTGTGCAAACAGTTTGGGGAAATCTGGACAAAACAGTTCAAATAATAAACTTCTAGATTCTGTGATGTCAGCAGAAGCACAGTATACACAGGCCATTGATCCAAAAGAGGGAAAAATCATCAGATGATCCTGTCAGTCACACAGATAAAAATCTTAGACCTCAAATAGTTGGAAATAAACCTTTACGGAAGGAGAGTCCGCTGAAATTCGAAACGTTCTTGATTAGCAAATAAATTCAAAGAAAATAACAGTATTCCCACTCACCAGTCTTATCTACTTGTCTCCTTCCTTCCTTATAGCACACCAAATGAGCATCTCCCAATCTGTAACGTTTTTATCTTCATACCATCTGAGATGAGTATTGTTTCTATTTAATAATAAGGAATTTAAACTAAGAGATACGGACACGAAAAACTATTCGCTCTGCTTTAGGTACCTACTTACTACTGACTTCAGGAGGAGTTAGATCACCTACACATCCTTGCAATTTGGATCAAAAGAATTTAAGAACTGAAGTGTATTGCCCAATGCGCAAATTAAATCTGAGACACACCTAGGAATGAACTTGATTTTCCAAATCCCAGACTAGTATCCTAACCACTTCATCTTTTCTTCCTCTAATTTTAGATTTCAATACACAGAAAAAATAATATTTATTAACTAGCTCGTTCATTTATGAATTATTTGCCAAAAAATGGAAACATTACATTAGTTGAGAATAGTACAGGAATATTTTAATATTAGGCACCACAAAGACATCATCCAACAGTGAGCAAAAGGATCAAATGAGACCAAACCACACCTGTGCTCCTGGTTGTGGGAGAAATTAGAGCAGATGCGCAATTAGCAGCTGAGTTACCAGTTCTGCCTAGTCTCTGAAAGTCAATCAACAGCTAGATATGAATGTGCAGGTGTAATTACTAATATATCTCCTAAAACGCAACAACTTAATGCCAACTCTCTATTCTTACTGCAATAAGCTTGGACTAAAACCAGGACCCTTCCCTTGCTGATTTTCTTCCTTTGCTGGAGCTCACTCAGTTTACCGCAAGTCACCGGCAACACCCAGCGCATAGGGGGGATACGGAGGGGGACATATCTCCCTTAAGCACAGCAGCCTGCACGTTAGATGAGCTGTCTAACCCCTTCACCAGGGCTCCCCTCTATAGTCCACGGGAAGAGGGAGGTATCTCCAGGGCATATTCATTTTATTCCTCTTCCATCACAGCACGAACCGCCACCAGAACGCCTTTCCTTCCTCCATTTACTAAAAGGGTAACAAAGAGCCTGAACTCCTACAGGTAAAGACTGTGCTAGCAAGATGAAAAATACACTTGTGACCAAGTGCTTCCTTGACACGCAAGATAACTTTGCCTTCTTCACAGCAACAGATGGGACTGTAGCACATCACCATCTTTCACACTTCACTGAGGAATGCTTATACCATTGATTACTGAGAACAGACTGCCCATAATCCAGATGTAAACTTTGGTGATTTATTTAGAATTAAATCAATAAAGTGGTTTTGGAAAGTTCAGTTTCATTATGGGAAGTAATCAGCATAAGTATATTTGGTTCAGTTTTCAAAAGAGGAAATTTTTCTCTGTATTTTTGGGGAATCCAGATGGGATAAGTCTTTGATCGATACTATAGTCACTTCTGTTTCTAATGGGATCAACAGAAACGATGGTAGTAAATTAATTCTTTTCATTTACAACTAGAGATGGATCCAAACAATCTAGATCTGAACACCCTTGCACACTTAAAAAGCTCAGATCCACTCCCAAACCTTGGCATTAAAGCCATTCACCTTTTTTCAAAGAAAAGAAGAAAAGAGGTTATATACTAACATGACAAGTGTAAACGAAAGAAAATGAACCTAGTTATTTGTCAGATAACCTAAGCAGCCTTGTAAGGACGATTACTCTTACTAGTATTCATCCAATCACGCTATATCAGATCATTTTTGTGAAAACTCAGTAATTCCTCTATACAGAGGAAAGGCAGAAAACAGCTGCAATGACGTTAGGACTGCTAGAATTTTCAGACTTTACAAACTACTGAGTTTATCACCATGCACATACAAATTAATAAAGTGTACTTTTATACAAGCATTATATAGCATTCATACCTTTCTGGAGAACACCATATAAACACTTCAGAGAAAGGTTTTGTTTAGAAAGCTTCTTACCAAGTACTATAGATCTTTTGCAGAGATATGATGAAGGCCTTCGACATGGAAGGAAGGTAATCTTCCTGACAGTTAGGGTGAAGCTGAGGGAGAGGCCAGTGCCTGATGAGCACCTGGCACCACAGCTGACTCAGGATATCCCGAGAACCACAAACTCCAAAAGATTCCTTTTTTTTTTTTTTTTTAAAGTCACTTTTCCTCACAGAACACATACTACCATCCTTACCCACCCCTTAAATTTGTAAGAGAGGGGAGGAAGACCCATGTACAAAGAACAAAATAAAAACTCCAATTGTGAATGAGTTCAACACCCCTCAGTACAACATAGTGAAGGATCCTAGCAGCAGGACCTTGAATCCAAATCTTCACTGTAAAGTTCACCACAGACAAAGGACAAAGTCCATCTGACAAAGACACGAGAAGCATTACCAGGGAAACTAAAACCGGCATCTAACAAAAAGATCAAGTTATGCGTTTCTACTGCAGGGCCACTGAGAGAACGCTCAACTTCAAACTTCCAGGGATCCATTACCTAAACATGGGTAGCTGCCAGCTAGAGCTGCAAATTCTGCAGCAAAATCCATAGTAACCACAGGATTTCAGTGTTAAAAAATTCCACTGGAACAGCTTTGACTTTTAATTCACCACAGCAGGACACAAAGTAATAAGCAAACAGAAAAAGGAAGTAGCTCCGTATGCGTATGTGCATGGACTAAACGTAGCCGAATGGCCTTTAAAATACTGTTTAACAACAGAATATATTAAATACATTTTCTGTACTATAACATAATAGAAAAAGTAAATTTTCTGATATGGCTTCAACTGACAAAACGTCATCTCTCCCACCTGATGAATTTCTTGCCATCCATTTTCATCTTTGCAGCTGACTGTAGCGTGTTCATGAAGCAACAGCTCGCAGCAATAAGGATCCCCTCCCACGACAGCAGTGTGGTACAGTGGTGTCAGGCCACAGCTGTCTTTATAGTTAGGAGATGCTCCAAGCTCTAAAAGGGTCTGAAAGCAATTACAGATTGTGAAAAATTGTATTTTGGAGGGATTTCTAGCTGAAAAAGAACTTCTGTAACTGAGTAAGTATTTACTAGGTTGATGTTTCCCACAATTATATTTATTGCTTACTTATTTATAAGCTGATAGAATGGGCAGTGGCAGAGATTAAGTTAAGCAAGGAACGACCTCGGAAAAATAAGGATTTAAAGGAATCTACAGGGCTAGCACAGAAATGATGAATGACCATGTCCAATTTCCATCCTGCCATTAAGGTTCAGGGCTGGCATTCTGAAAATGTCCCCATCACCTCAGGAACACATTTGCCTCTTCAGTTACAAGATGCTTTATCAAAAATGTCATGTAACTTGAAAATTTGTCAGAAGGAAATAAGCAAATGCCATAAACACACAATCTACTCTCTAATATCAAGGTGATTTTAAAACACCAGTTAGAATACAAAGAACACAGAAAAGGTGGTGTTAAGACACAGTGTGGAAACCGTGCTATTGGCATTTGCTCTCAAAGACAGATAAGCAACAGTAATGCTATTCCTATTTCCTCAGAGAGATCTTCCCCAATCTGTCAATGAAAAAGGTTAAATTTCAGCACTTTTTCTTCCAACCGAAAAAATCAGCTTCAGAAACAAAAAGGCCTTTTATTAAAAGCAAATCCTAAGAGTTGAAAGCCACAAGAAAGCACTAGAACAGACACGTATTACAGGATCCACTAGGGACAATAAGACAATTAAATGAAAGCATTCTCCTCTACATATTCTTCTGTATAAAATAACGTATAATCTACCAGTGAAAGCATTTACCTTGAGGGTTACTTGGTTCTTGGCTCTAGCTGCTTTGTGCAGAGCTGTCATTCCATCTTTGGCTCTGAAGTCTAAATGCGCTCCTCCATTTTTCAGAGCTTTTATCACTTCTACAGTATTGTCAAGCTGAACTGCCAAAGTTAGTGGAGTCTCTAAAGAAGAGAAAAACATGCACAAGGAAAAGATGAGTAAATTTGTAAAATAAAGACCATTTGCTTTGCAAACTTTAAAAAAAAATTAAGTTAAAAACACTACTCAAAGAAAATGATAAATTTTAAATGTATCCCCCTGGACAACAAAACCATGCAGATTCTGTTACCCTAAGACTATAAAGGTAACAGAAAGAATAGGTGAGATATAACCTGTTATATCACTTTATGTTGAACAAGCCCGAGGTACTACTATGCTGCAAGTTTTATTGTTCTGACCTCCACTTTCCAGGTCGTGATAGTTGGGATCCAGTCCTCGGTCTAACATCTTTGTGATTTTTTCCACTGAGAGATGATGGACATGATCCATAAATTTTCTCAAATTGGCCTGAAACAAGCAGTGACAAATGAATTACCCTCTGATTGTAAAAAGATAGTTTTGCTTGAAAGTAAAATCTTCTGTCAGTATGTATCTATTGCTGTCACTGGCCCGGGGCGTAATGAACTCCTCCTTACTGCCAGTTTCTCAGACATGTCACTTCACTAAGTAGGCACCTGCTAACCTCCCCAGTAAACCGGGCATACCTTTGTATGAAGCTTAGCCAGCTGTTTTTCATCAAGATTGAACTGTTTGTACACTCTCTTCTTGTACCGAAACTGACAGAGAAACAAAAAGAACAAATTAAAAGGCCATGTTTTAGTTAAAAAAATAAGCGTTAAAGAAGTCTCAAACCTTACCAGAATGCATCATCCATTAATGGTGATGCAGATTTCAGCAGAGTTCGAAAAAACCTTAGTATTTCATTCAGAATGTGTACTGATATTCAGCATTATGCTTAATATAGTGCCATTAGAGTTTTACAGCTCATGTAAGCAAAATCCGTACCTTGTATAAATACACAGAACTCGGAGGAGGTGTCGGGGAAGTGAGTTCAGCCTCTGCAACCTACACAAGTAAGCCTTTCCCCAAGGGTATGCCTGCACTTTCATTTCTAGTCCCAAACAGAAAGAAGAACTGGAAAGGCCTGTATTTCAAAATATCAGCTTAGCTTGCTTGAAATTCAGGGTGGGAGGGAGGAATTCCTGAAAAATCCTTTAATCTACATAGGCAGAATTTACAGATGGAAATTGCTCTCCTCTAATGTTGAACAGAACCAGCCCTGCGAATGAGGTGCACAGGACTGCCTCTTTTTCGGCTGAAACTCATTCAACGTTTTATTCTGAGCCATTTGCTACCCTATTGCTGCAACAGAAAGATCTATGGTAAAATCACGGGCTTTACATAGTTGTAATTTACTATTACCTAATATATCCCCATTTGCAGCCAGCCAGGAAGCTGAAAGGCTCCTCTTTGATTCCCTGGCTTTGACTGAACAGAGGCTCTGCCGCCAGGCCTGTCCCCACACCCTACCCCATCCATGCGTTGCCTCTCCGGAGGTACCTCCGACCTCCCACAACCCCTTCCTGCGCAGCACGGGCAGCGGGTTGCAATGCCTTGCTGCAGCGCGGGAGGCATATGCAACGGCGCATATGGTACACAAACTGCTCCCACAAAATAAATAAAGCAAGAAACTTCTTCGAGGATGCTCGCCCCTCTTCTCTCCCACAGAGGCGCAATCTGCTTGTGATCCCACCCTCCACGTTACAAACTTTTCCAGCAGGTAGGATGTGCTCCCCACCACTACAGGTAACAGCTGGCAAAGGGAAGGGGAAGCACTTCGCCTGTCTCTCAGGACAAAGCCTTCTCACCATTTGGCCCATAATTTTTTTTTTAATGATACAGGAAAATGAAAAATGTTTTAAAATTCTGCACTTACTGCATCTCTGTTTTAAAGTATTTGTTTTTACAATATTCCTGTTTCACTAAGAATCTACCATAGTTGCGAGCATGCTACAGCTTCCTCTAAGCTAGTCATTACAGGTTATGAACAAAGCCAAAAATAAACCTCTGTTTACTAGGTAGAATTCAAAGAATGCAACACATTTGTTGGACAAGGAGACTGTATTGCATGAGGCTTTAGTATCAGCTTTTCAACAGAACGCTTTTAACCCTTGAATTGCAATCCTTTATCTGTAACACGAAGAATTCTGCTAGCAAACAGTGAACACCGGTCAAAAAGAATTCTATAACAAACACGACACAAAAAATAAGGTGGTTATTTAATTTGTTTACGGCTATAATATGGACATCAGTGACTCTCAGAAATAATCCATTAGAAAAGCTAAGACTCAAAAATTTCTCTTGACCCTCGTTTTTCTTACTTTGATCTGTGTTATACTGAGGTAAACCTATTAACTGCAGATTATTACTGGGTGATGTACCACCATACAAGCAATACCAAAAGGAATCGGTACTAGTCTTGCGCCCAGCCTCCTGCTCTGCTCCGTGCCTGCCCAGCGCTACGGGACTTCTGCGCAGTTTATCCCCCAGCTGCACAGCCCCTCTTGCTTGCACAACAGACTTGCACAACAGGGAAACTCTGGAGACAGGTGACTACTTCACACATACACACACTTTCTCTTCCCTTAGTCCTTTCCCAGAAGACAGTCATAGACAGAGCGAGGAGGGAAGGGGGAAAAGAAAAAGAAAAAAAAAAAAAAAAAGGGCGAGGGGGATCTTAACCTAGACAGAAAGATCTTTGGGGGAGGAAGTAAAGGTAGCAATTTCTACCCTACTCTTGTAAACCAAGTTTAAACCAAAAGCTCAAATTAGAACATTTCTGTATTAAATCACCGATTGTTCTCCTGAGATACATCTCCCTTGCCCTTCAGCAGAGGAAAACCCTAAAACACAGTTTCCCAGAGGGTCTGATTCTTTGCAGCCTTCACAGGGATAACATGGAATAACTCCACCCAGCAAACACCAGCACATCTGTGAGCAAGGGCTCTAGTTCAGACTTGCTGACCACTACTTCCCAAATGCAATTTATGTACATGTAGAAGCCTCAAACACAGCTTACAATACGATTTGTACTAAAAAAATATAAATGTTTCAGATGTTAGAAATAAACATACCTCTAAGGAAGGAACTCCCTTATTCACTGGCTGTGGGTACTCCCTAAGAAGCCGTTCCTCATCCAAAAATTTCCCATCTCTACCATTGCTTGCAGGCTGGAACAGTCCATAATTCAGGACATCTTTCAAACTCTGATTCAAAGTGCATAAAATCCGTTGCTTTGCAACCCACACTGAAGCTTCAGGGTTAAATCTAATGCATTTCTGCAAAGAGAAATGATTAAAAATATGTAAAATAATGAAAAAAATTTAAACAGTATCTTACATTCCAAAACAGGCAATGCACAAGCACTACGAAAACATAGGACATTTCAAGTCCTTCTGCAGACGTGAGAGAGCATAATCCTTCAGAGTGTCTTTATGCTAAAGCTCTTTAAAAAGCTATGCTAAATCTCTTAAAAAAGCCAAGTGAAAGGGATGTTACAAGACGTTTACGTAGCCACTTGAATCAAGGCTGTTCTGATGCTCAGTGTGACCTGCAACAGCTCCACAAAACAAGTATTTAGGCAAGAGATCTAACTCAATTGAAATTATATTTACTTTAAGATAGGGTAAGTTTAAGAAAGGAACTATATGATGTGAAGCAGCAGAAGACCTGAACACCTAGAAAATCCAGTCCAGCCCAGTGTCGATGATACGATGACATCTCATCAACAGTGAAAAGCACAACCAGATTCTAAAGGACATGAAGGACTTCTGAATTACAACTATTTTTAACTGACCAAACATTGTGGTCAACCAGTCCTGTGTATACATTCACTTTATCAGTACAGAGATGACTGGCCAGTTTTGAATAACAAACTCCTCCTTGCTGAGGAGTCTGGCTCTGTTTCTGCGAATTAATCCTCCGACAGGAGGACTATCAGCAGACACTGATAATGAGATATCTCCTATTCATCGCTGGTGCCTAGCAGGAAACGCTACCACCGAAGCTGACACGGTATCATCTCACGCGGGCTTTTACTGAATAAGTACGGTAGGCTCATGAATATTGGGTCCTGTCCAGCTCTACTACACCTGCGGCCTGAATTATTAAAAATGCAACTCAGTTTGTCTTTCACAGGTCCCTGCATGAACTGCAGTTTTCAGATACAGCTCAAGTACTGACGTTAAGATATTTAGGGACGTGCAGGGGAAGAGGAAGAGCACTGGGCAAGGGAACGGCAGCTGGAGACATCGGAGCACGAAAGCAGAGACCGCAGCTGGAGGCACCCAGAAACACCCTGCTTGCTCTGCTGCTACGTTTCCCCTTCCTCATCAGTTGGCTTAACGCAGCACTGCGTCACCCAGCCGCTACCAGCTTCCACTCCACCGGTGCGGACCGTTTCTGCACTGATCGCAGCCTTTCCTTCCTGCCTCTTCTGGTTTTCCTTCCCCCAACTGCCTATTCTTTTCTTCTGTGCTTATAACATAATCTCCTCCATATTTATTTTAATGGTCTCAAACTTTCATTACAATATGTTCAAGAGATGCTGTGATGCAGGAAATAACAGGTTGTTTTAATCCTTTGTGGTCTTAAACATGAAAAACGTGTTCAAGGGATACAGTAGATTTAGTTATAATTAATGTTGACTAGGAAACAGTTTTCATTCCCATTACACTTCTTAAATCTGATAACAATACCAGTATTATATTTCTACCACATTAGCTAAAATATTTATAGGGTCCTCAATAGCGATATAAATGTGGAAACACTTTGAAACTAAAGCTTTTCATAGACTACTATATTCACATCCCTAGCTTTTCTACTGATTCGTAAGAAACAAAAATGCATTTACTTTAATAAACGTTTATCCCATTTACCTAATTACCAATACCTATTGGTAATTTATAATGAATTGATATCAATGAGTTAAAAACAAATCAATTTCTTACCAAAACACTAAATCAAATTGGGGAGAAAAGTGGTTATTTACACTTTCCGTCAACCCAGGCAGGACCTAAAGAGAGGCTGCTACCTATTTCTCAGAGGCAGCTGCTGAACAAGAGGATAAGAAGGACCAGTGAAATATTGCATAAAGCATATTTTATACCAGTTTGCCTCTGGACGCCCTCCCCCCTCAATGCTGCTTCTCTCCTGGACCGGTTTATCTGGCAGATGTCCCAGGAGAGAGACCACCACAGTTATGATCTCCATCAAGTAGACTAGTCCTACACCTTCTGCCATGCTTTCTACCACGAGGAAACCTCAGCTGAATCACAGCCAGGTCCCTACACAGATTTAGTTAAGAAACAAGAATTTACTGCACGTGCATTTTTCTATATCTAATTCTTTATATTTGCATTCCTACAGCCACAAGGACAGAGGACGCAAGTGTATTAAGTCACCTGTGTATCACTCCGTAGCTTTCGCAAGAGAACATTAAAAAAAGGAAACAACTGCAGAGAACACCAAAACAGAAGAGCAGAATGGGCTGGACAGACTTCTTTCTGTTCCAGAACAGTGGCTCTAGGCATGCAGATAATACCATTCTTCTGTATGATACAGGACAAATATAAGGAAGAACTTGCGTAGGTTTCACATATTTTTTCCTTCGTGATTTCCCTGTGACTATCTTGCAAATACATGTACTACCTGCTTTTATGATGTGCTATTACTTTTATGATGTGACATTTTATGTTCTTAACTTGCAGTCAGAAAAGTTACAACAATCTTTGAGTAAAAAAAATTGTCAAACTGATTTTTCTATTAAAAAGTTTTCCATGTAAAGGCATTTCCCCAAATTCTGCCATGTTTGTATTTAGGAATACAAAGCAGCTTCTTAATTAAAATAAATTCTAACTTTTTTTTTTTAAAACATTAAAATGGTTTTCATTTCCTTTCAAATGTCAGGCCATTTTCTAATCTATAATTACTACTCTCCTCCACAAGGGTCCCTCCAAAATAAACCATAGTAGCACTTCATCTCTTTTGCTACAAATTGGCTTATTTGATGCTTTTTTCTTTGCTGTCCAAACTTTGAATACCTTTTCAGCACTAGGTCCATATCTAATGACTACCTTCAAATTCCATGCTCTGCTGGCAGCTTTTGCTCTAGTTCTAACCAAGGGGCTTTGCCTTTCGCATCAGAATACAATTATCCCGCGTACTGCAGAATAATAAAATTCTGCCCTTGCTTTCATACTCACAATCCCAGAAATTTTTCCATCTTTGATTTAAAAAAAAAAAAACAACAACAACAACAACAAAACCCACCTCCTCTTCCATATCTTAGCTGACAAATTATTCTTTAAAAAAATACTTTTTCATCAATAATCCAAAGCTAATACATTATTACAGTCAGCTTAGTACAGAAAAAAATGTATGTTTTAATTATTTCATTATTCTAACACTAATAAACTGACACAGCTCAGAAAACAATAAGCCCCTTGCCCAAAGAGTTTGTGGTCTTTTACAATTGAATCTGATATTCACAATATGACCAATATGTCCCTTTTACAGTTGCACATATCCTTAAAAAGCTGTAATAGAGAGAGCAGACTCCAGACTTTTCTGCAGTAGGATATAAAGGCTTACACAACTAGTAAAACCAGAGTGAGCTTTTTGATGATGGGAGGAGCGCCCACCGCAACCACACACCTGCTCCTCTGGTGATGGAAGGTTTGCGTAGAGGGGGACAAAAGATCAGAGGAGGTGTCACAGCACCGGAGGAAGGATTTTACAAGCACATCTGGTCCATGGGGATTCATTCACACCCAAATAATCTCTACATAAAGGATGAGTCTGCAGATGCAGCCACCAAAGAAGTTAGGCGCAGAAGAGAAGGGGATTCCTCTCCTTGGCATCCCACACATAGCTAATCAGCACTTGGCTGAGCGTTAGTTCCTAAACCCTACTGAAAACCATTATCGATAAAGTACGAAGGCATATTGTCAATAATGGAAGAGCAAGGAATCAAACTCGAATCCAACTCCTGCTTGAAGAAATCAACAGTTCAGCGGGCAGATGGGAGCCTGCTTTCCATTTGCTGGACTGAAACAGCTGTGGCTGTTTCATATAGCGACAGACAGACATTAAGAAGCTTGACTGCTTTCTCCTTGTGATGGCCTGTTTAAAGGGATCAAAAGGCAAAAAGCCTAGGACCAAAGTTTCATTTCATGACAAAAGTCAAGCTTGACATGTATTCTGAATAGTGTCTAGGTCATTCTTCGGTAAAAGCTGTTAGCAGCCCATCCGATATAGGGCCACATTTGCACACTTGAATACCTTATTCTTTCTTCAGGATCATTTGTTCAACGGAGCAGCACAAGTCGAGGCAACAGAAGAGACTACCCTTTTCTTTAAGTGCAATGCCTCCACAACTGTGGCGACCATAAGAAAAGAAGGAAGTAGCCAAGTCAAAAAAAGCTAGGCAACTTCTTGTAGTAGGATACCTTCAATGAGTCATTAATAAAAAAAACAGAAAAAAGGTCTCGTTTTGTGGCAAAGAACTAAAGAAATACATATGAAACATAAATAAAAATATATCTGGAAATAATAGGTGTGAGATCTATTCCACCCTTCTGTTGCATCCCACGCACAGACAAAATGGGATAGTTTGTCTTTAAGGCTAACTACCTACACTATTAAAAAAAGAAACAGATCTATTCAACTAAGAAGCCTCCCCCCATCTCCAAAAAAAACCAAAATAAAACAAAAACTGAGTGGCTCAACAAACACTGTCAAAACCATACTGGGCCACTGAAAGTCCAAGTCTAGCAGCAATACAGCCATCAATATTGTTTGTTGAAATGTGAGAACTGGGTTTTAAATATGGATCATGAGAAACACGGTCAGTTATAGTCTTGCATTCCTAGGCACTCCTGAGAGTAAGCTGCTAAGTGCAGCAGTAACACTGGAAGCAAGGGGAAAATATAGTTCACCCACTCCAGCTAAAGGGAAGATATTAATTCAATAGGAGTAACGTTCACGACACAGAATCTCTGAGGAATAACATTTATGCATTCAAAATCCATCAACCAACACATCTTTTTCATCAGGCTCATGAAGAAATCAATCATACAGAACTGCGCTGTGACAGATTCACCGTGACAAAAGGTTTACACAGATGCCTCCAAAATGTGATCATTAGAATACCAAAATACAAGTGATCCCTTTTGATAGAAGACATCAATATCAAAGACGTGACAAATAAGAAGTGGAAAACGCAAATGAGGGTTTGGCATCATCAAAAAAGAAAGCAAGAAAGAAAGAAAAAAAAAACCACCAGATGCTATTTGTGCTCAGCGTTCAGCTTAATTCTTGGAGGCACTACAAGTCAAAAACTCAGCCTTGCCACTCAAAAACGACAAGTCAAAAAACTCAGCGTTGCCACTCTGCAATCAGCAGGTAAGTCAGATCACCTGTCCAAATCAAGGGCAAAAGAACAGATGACAGGAGCACCCACAGTGCTTCCCTCATCAAACTGAAGAGAACAAAAGAGAAGGACAACAACACAAAGCGGCAGAGGACAATCGGTCACACAACTGGATACAGAAGAATACACCTGTGAGAGGCTCCAAAGGAGACTCTGGAATAGATTCAGGGCAGCAAAGGCAGCATAGACTGGAAATAAATAAAAATGGGGGCTTTCTAAGCTAGAAAGCAATTCAAGCTGCAGTTGTGACAACAGGGTTGCTACTTTCATAAAATAAAAATTGCATGAACTAAGAAAGTGCTTTATCTAGGTAAGAAAAGCCCAGAAAGGAAAAGATTCTTAATCCTAAAGGCCAATGAATACTGGGAAAAGTAAAGTATTAGAAGAATGCAAAAGCATAAATACAAGCAGAAGAGGAAAATCAAAAAGCTGTTAAAACTTAAGCTACTGCTTTGCCAAATTGCCACTTATCATACAAGATTTTTAGTCTTGGAAATTCCAAGATTAAACAATAACAACCAAAAAAAAGAAGGGTCAGTAAATGCTCATGACTGAAGTGGAGCAGCGAAACAGATGGGCAGAAGGCATTTCACATAAGTCCTCAACAGATGCAATCCCATCTCAACATCAGAATTCACTAAAACATTTGAATCTAAGCATCTTGATTTGAAACATAATCCAGAGGGAGCGCATAAGCATAGGACAAAACAAAAGAGAAGAACAACAGCCACGTGTTGATAATAAAATTCTAGAAACAGGCCAAATAAAACTTGCCTAACAGATCTGTTCATGAAGTCTGGGAAAAAGGGAGTTCTTCTAAACACAGAAAATATACCATTGTCAGAATACCATGAAGAGGAGACAGCTACTGGAGAGGCGTCAGACGACTTTCAGTTACAGAGGAAATCACTTATAACATGCTACTACATGAACTGATAAAGGACAGCAATTTGACTCAGAGAAGACTGATCCCGGACTCAGGCCAGAGAGGTCCCACGAGACGTCTGACACACTGTGCATGCCTCCCAGAGGACAGTGCCCAACGGTTAGCTCCCCTGGTCCTCCATGCCCAAGAGGCATTCGACATCGTGTGCAGACATGGTGGCCTTCAGCCACAAAGTAGGTAGTTGCTTTGGGCAACCAGGGGCTGTCGACTGACAGCTTTGCTTAAAGAGGAGGAAAGACCCAGATCAGTCACAAATCGGTTCTGGTGATATCACGACATCGAACTTTGGAGCCCCAGGCACAGGGCATCCTCCTTTGAAATTCACAATTGCATTTTGCCCACCCTGCCAAGAAACTTTGAACCACCTTGGCGCACAGCCCTACACCACCAATCGCCCTTCCGCTCCGCCGACCCTGTGTCACTGTTGTGAGATTTGGGGATTTTTTTTAGACACTACCTTTTAGATACCACTTTAAGCACAAGATATAAAAAGTCATACATCCCACTAGACGAAGCGAACAGCACACCTGCAGTTTCCAAACATGAACAAAAAAAGGTCTCTCTGCTTAGCAGGATTAGCTGCGAGCACAGGAGAGTGGTTGAGACCTGCTCTCTCCATATCTGTGCCAGCAGAGAGGGGCCACCACTGCTGAGAGAGGAGCCACTCATTACTGTGATTTAATAGCAACAAGTAGGAGCCATCACCAAGTCCAAGGCCTCTGTGCCAGATACAGTACAAATAAGTTTCTGGCCAGAAGAGATTACACTTGTGTCCTGCTTTCATAAAGGATCTATTAATGCTGAGACTCCTGGCTTAATAAATCAAGAAATTAAACGCTGCCTAACACCACTTTTTATTCACTGCCCTATGCACATGTGTTTGTGAATATCAGGGGCTTGGTAATTTTTATGATTTCAGGCAATCTTTTAATTGCTTATTCAAATACTCTCCTGTGCTAAGGATGACACTTAGCTGAATACAAATGACGAACAAAGGCGCTAAGAAATTACTCTTTCCATACAGCATTGTTTTAATACATTGGATTATCATCTGAATTAAAAAGGAAACAAAAAAGAATTGATATAAGAACTGCAAAATAAGTCTTCATAAGAGCTTCATGTGAGCTTGACGAGGCATACAATATTAAAGTTACTGCAGCTGACTACTATCTTTAGAGTTTCAGGTCAGAATAAAAGGACAATAAGGCAAGTTTTCTACAATAAGTGATACTCTATAAAGTCTTCGATACCAGCACATCCTACCCTATAATGCTTGGTGCTTGATCTTATACATACAATGAAATAAAGGCGATTTACACCACAGTCACTGTAGACGAGCAAACTTCTCTCTCCAGTGAGTTTTGCTGTATTTACAGCTTCACAGTGAGTTCAGTTTATTTAGAACCCGGAACTTCTTTTAAACCAATATGTTATTGATCAGAATTCCTAAAATTAATGAGGAATAAAAACGTAAAAATAATCTGATGCAATTTCATTCTTCTTTGATTAAATAGCCTAATTTTAAGACACCTTTTATGTTTAATTAATTATACAGCAAATGGGGTGTATGTTGGATTTGGCTTGTAGCTATAACACAGCTCACGAACTGTGATCTTCTCCTAGCTTTGCTACACTGCATTCAACCTATCTTCCTTTTTGTAAAACTGAATCTAGATTTCACTTTTTTGCACAAGAGTTTGTAGACTGATGAATTAAATCAGAAATAGATCATCTGGTGTAGAACTGTTCTAAACAATTGAGTTACTTTTCATTAAGACTTTATTGAAAAGGAAAAAAATACTGAAAAGTAAAGCAATAAAAATGAACAAATGAAACCCAAACCCTGAAATCTATATTTTATTTCATTTCCTGCAGAAAATGATTTTCCACAAAATAATTGTTTCAATAAGAAATAGAGTAATGAAATGAGAGGCCTTCAGGAGGCTAGTATCTCTCCGTTTCTTAATGGCAGAATAAAACTAGTAAGTAAAGATCATCCTCCTGTTTTACTGGGTCTGTTCACTGAACAGCGAACACAGTCAAAGATACAGCAGGCCGGCATGATCATCAAAAACACCCTAACCATGCCAAGATAGACCTTGTCTTGACAGAGGACTTCATTAGAGGCAAAATACTTCTAAATTTAAGATGTACAACAGTGCTCCTTTCGGTCAGTGTTGAAATGTCATTACCCAATCATCGTGTAAGGTGGCGACTGCTTAAGCCAAGACCTAGTAAAAGCCCTGTGCGTGGCTCACAGCAACCACAGTCCTGCTCTGCCCTCTAAAGCCTTCCTGTCT
Organism: Struthio camelus; assembly: GCF_040807025.1. Lineage (NCBI taxonomy): Eukaryota > Metazoa > Chordata > Aves > Struthioniformes > Struthionidae > Struthio > Struthio camelus. The sequence goes on from NC_090946.1 coordinate 33,416,150, forward strand.
GGCTCAGGTCCCCTCTCTCTTCCTCATACCATATAAACTAACAGAATGCCACTCTAATTTCAGCAGGAACAGGTTCAAGCCTCATCTCAAAGACCTTTTACATATAAAAATTCGAAAGATAATATTCCCAGCTCCAGCACAGATACCTCAATTTCTGCAACACAATGTAGATTCGGCTTTAAAAAAAAAGAGCTCTACAACCACACCTGAGGCCACGCTGTCAAAACAGCTCTTTCCTGTCAGCCTTTAGACAGGCCATCTCTATCACTCTAAAAATAAACTTAATTAAAAAGAAAAGAAGAGTTTCAGCTGAAATAGACCTTCAATGGCAGCATAGTATGATGTAGATCTTAAATGGCAGCACAAAGGGATGCAGCACACATCCATACACAGAATGGATTTTTATAATCATCTTTCAAATAAAAAAAAAAAAAATGATGACTACCATCAACTGCAAACCCAGAAAATAGCATTCAGGAAGGCCCAGGCTAATTCAGATAACTAATCATAAACTTGGACAATTTGAGTTCTAGATAACGTCAGTAAATAATTCCCAATACCTTTTCCAGGATGGGAATGTTATTCCTATTGTACCATCTGTAGAGGACAACGATTCTTTTACTTACAAAACTACAATAGCAAACTTTTCCACTTTGTTCGCCTTACTTTTCAGATATTGAATTTTACACATTCAGCAATAAAAGAAATGCATCTTAATAGCTTCTTGCTAGAGACACTGAGGAATATGGACTGCAGATTTCTGCTACAAAAGGAACACCAAAGATTTATGTTTGTTTAAAAAAAATCTTTTTATTATCATGTACTCCAATTAATCAGATAACTTTAAGCAAACAAAAAGTCTCACACACGTGAGAGATTAAGTCTTTTGTTGAAAATTCTCCATTTTCATCCAATAGACTTAGGGGTGTGGGATATAGCCATTGGTCCACAAACTAGCTTGCAAATGATTCCTCTAAAGAAAACAGAGAAAATGTTCATTTTAACATCTCTGAAATGTTTCCAATCCAAGAGTAAGTGAAGACAGGAGGCAAGGAAGAACAAAATGATTTCATTTCATTGTAAAAGTTGTGGAATAGCACAATGCCATGCTTCATTTTTCTCCAAAGTGAGTGTGTTGATTTCATCGGGTGGCAGTCTGAGAAGCGGCATGGTATAGTAAAGGCAGAGAGGCAAGAGAGGAAGGAAAGATTTACTTCCATTTTTTCCTCCTCTTTCTTTAGGCTCTAAAGGTTATCAGCTATCTTAAGAAGGATTTATTTTTGTGGGCTGACGACAGAGAAGGGCTACCAATGTGGTAAAGGGAGAGAGATTTTGACGACCTCCTCCCAGACCCCAGTTTAGTGTCAATCACAAGCTACATCATGAAAAGAGAAAATAGAGGAGATGGGGGTTTACACACGTATGAGGCTTTCCTGGAGGTTAAATGTGACTTTTGCTTTCAACATTCATCTTCTAATAAGAATTTAGTTCTCATGTTCTCCCTTTTCTGTCCAGTCAAATGCCTCTGAATACAGATCAGGCAGATACTTTGCTTTACGGTCCCAGCTTTCATCAAATTAACATACTAAATACGCTCTCTTGGCAGAGATGATGCCTGTAGTTTAGGGAGTCAGTCTGATGTATCACCGAGATACAAAACGTAGACACTGAAAGAACACAGGATATGAATTTTAACCACTATTTATTTTTTAAAAGTAAGAATATAGGACAGATTTGCTGCTGATTGAAACCAGCAAAGCTCATCCTTTTAAGATTTCTTTTTTTAAATGGTAATGAAATATCCCTTACCGTTTGCTGTAGATCAGGTATTATGATTCGAATCACTAACGTATTGCTCTGACTGTCTTCCATTCTGCTGCCTGGCTTTTCTGCGGTAGCTCTAATTGTATCATAAATAGTTTCTTCTTTGGAGCTGTCTGATTCAGATTCAACAGAGTAGTCTGAAAAGCTTTGTGCCATTTCATCTTCACTTGATGTTGGGCTTCGAGGCATGTTCAAGTCTTTTGCCCTACCAACAGAAAGCAGAAAAAGATAAATTATAGCTGAAGTTTCAAAAATGAATCAGCTGCAAGTTTTGTTTGTTTTCTTAGAAGTAACATGCATTTAACAATGAAGTCTTAAGTTTTGCCTTCCTCATGTTTCCTCCTGTCATTTGTATGGGTAGGCAGAGTGTAATGGAAATAAATATGACTAGCAAGTTACTACAGAAGGGGAGGAGGGACAGGAGAAGTAAAAAGAGGAATGAAAGGAAAGATGACCTTTCTTCCCTGGCACACCCAACCCTCCAAAGGATCCAGAGGAAAACGTGGCATAATTACCAGGTTCTCTCCGAAACAGCACTGTCATAAACCTTACTTGGAAGTAGATCTGGCTTTGAAGCGTACTTCTCCAAGTGCAAAAAGACATTTCAAGAGATTAATGTAAGTGCTAAATTAACATCATTCTGTACATTGAGAAACTGTATAGCTAAGGCTTCAATAAAAGATAGTATTTTCATATAGCAGAACTGACAACAAATGAAGTAGTACAGGCTGCTAGACGGAGGCACATGCTCCTCAGGAGTCTGTGGTTCATATAATACCCTTTAGCACCGATACTACTGAAAACTTCTATTTTATATACTCAAATACAGATTTTAGAAATATTTTTTAATCTGTGGTACAGATTAGGCTAAAAATAAAGTCATTTTTACTTTCAAAGTAAGGACACTCAAATGCAGGTGTCCACTGCATCCTATAAGGTTTCACAGTAAGAACAGTAGAACATTTTCCTTTTAGGTTTTTTTTAACCTAAAAAGACATGTCTCACAAACTAAAAGTTTCTCCAATAATTGAAAATTACCAATAATGTTGTTCTTTGGAAAAATGAAAAAAAAAAAAGAATTTCTAAATTGGAAAAATTAAGAGGACCACCATTAACTTTGCATGCTTGATAATCAACCACATTATTTTTCACATTTTCAATGCAAAAAATCAAAACCTTCCAAGAGAACTTCTCTGCTTTCTAATTAAAAGAAATGGGTAAAAGAAAAAAAAAAGCCAGCCAATTTCACTATCAGCCCACATGAAAAAGATACTAAAATAGAATTAAAGTACAGAAGGATGAATTGACTTTTCCAAGGTCATTCAAACAGCAGGTGACTGTACTGAGACCTCTAAATACATATTTTGTACAATGGTCTCACAACTGGAGCCCCAAACATACGTAACATTCCAACAGAAGCAGGGACTAACAGAACACTTTTTACCACTGTGTTTCACAATTCAGCTTGAGCCAATAAATATCTCAATCAGATTACTCATTCCTCTACATTGTCCCGTCATTTATACTAAAATGGTTACAGAACAGGCATAAAAGGCAATCATTGCAATTTAGCATTTTAAGGCAGCTATGCGTTGCAGTTAGCATTTATACCAGACAACAGGCAGCAGCTTCCACTTCAAGGAGGTCAAAGGCAAGCAACATATCACATATCTCCCATCATCAAGTCTTATTGTCATTTCCGACGAAAGACAAATCCATTTGTTATCCAACCTTGGACTTCAGTGTTACTACCCTCAGCTATAATTACTAAACACAGACAAAACCAGCGCATTCAAAATATGAGAGCATGCCAGTTCACAGCAGCTTAATGCAAGACTATTTACAAAAGAAAACTCTTGAGGGAGTATTTCATTTTCTTACTGCTTCACTGAACTGTAGATTACTGCAGCTCCCCAAAGCACCTTAAGTCAATAAAAAGCATAAACATTTCAATGGCTTCCTAATTTATCTACCAATGCTAAAACATAAAGCCAAAACATAGTAGGTCGATACACAGTATGTAAGAGCAAAAGAGGTATAGGCCAGTGAGTGCAAGGAAAAAGACGCTAACATCACGCACACTGTCTCCCTGAAGCCATTTGAGAGAGAAGTATGTTCCAGGGCAATGGATTTAACTCCTCTGACACAGAGCAGTAAACTGCAATTATACAGCATACAAATAAAGAGCTGAATTAGGAAAAAAAAAATTCCCAAGGTTTTGGCAAGCGGATTTTCATGCAAAAACTCAAAATCTTAAAATATCTCTTTATGGAACAACAAAGGGAAATTACTAGCTGAAGCACTGACTCCCAGGTATCAGGCAGTTAAGTTTTCTAAATAGTGGGACAAAGAATTCCCTGGAAAAGTGTCAACAAGGCACATATCACCTAATTTTCTGGAATATAGACAGCAAAAAGGACAAGTAACCACGGAAAAGTTAATGAAAGACTATATCTACAATAACAAAGAAAGAGAACCTACGTCCCACCAGTGCTGCTTCAGAAAGAGATAATTTGAGTTTGTGGGAGTTTTTTTAGTTGGTTGGTTGGTTCGTTGGTTGGTTGGTTTTTCTTTTTTCCTTTTTTTTTTTTTTTTGAACAACATAATCTAACCACGGGGGAAACTAAAGCACTGTAGATGACAGTGCATGGCAGATCCTGCCAGGGAGCACAGGTCAGGCTCACCTCCCTCAGGCTACAGAGATCTTAGGGCAATTTTGGTTTTTGGCTTTTAAGCTGCACGGGAATGGAAGACACTGCCACTTGTTTACAGGAGATGCTTGATATCACAGCTCCCACAGAGAAGCTATCTTTTAACAGTATGTTTTATGTTTGCTCCAGTTATATATCAAAGACTTTTTCATAACCAATATTATTAATTGATGAAAATTGAAGGCAGGTCGCCTGACTTACCTACTACGCTCCTACAGGTGATAACTAGCAGAAGGAAGTACAGCATCCCAGGTTACTAACTCTTAGCTACAAGGACAGAATTCTTTGGGTCTAAAGGACATTATCTGCCTGAAATAGGGATTAGTTTTTTGCTGATACCACTGCCTGGAATTCCATGTTTAATTTTGTCAAAAACACAATGAACCCTAACTTCCTACAGTTATGCTGATTGTATTTTATAGGAATATAAAGCTACATCAGTGTCTGTTTCCAGTACAGAAAAGTGCCAGTTTCTCCGTAAATAGCGGAAAGAACGCAAACCGACTGCCGAAGGTTTTGGAAGTCATCTCACAACGGCAGTTACCACCACAACGATCTTTGCTCCACCTCAGGTCCCTTGTGAGGATTTTCCACCCTGCAACAGCGTCCGCTCCCAGGGGACGCTTCCCCCGGACAGCCTTCCTGGCCCCTGCTACACCCCTAACCCCGGCGAACCACGAAAGCACGAGCTCTGCCCGATTTAAACACACATCTTTTGACATAGGAAGCCGATAAAATGGCTGGAAAATGAAACAGTAATAGTATCAGTATAAGCTCGCCCTGTTTTTCTCTTTTTGCCTAGGCGCCTGCCCTTTGCCACTGCGCGAGAGCCTGGGCCAGCCGGGGGTTTCTCTGCCTGTTTGGCAATCGCCGAGTTACGACGCTGAGGCCAACGGGCCCAGAAGAAGTGCGTCGAGCTCAGGGTGCTGCTTTCCCCACTCCAGTGCTATTTTTAGATCTTTTTTTTCTATCCGGCAACCAACTTTCACAGCATCCGCAAGGAATTTGTTACCTTGTTACGTGTTACCCTCCCACCACTAAGGGCAGTTAAAAACAGCCCGTGAATAAATAAATAAAAATACTCGGGCAAATAACATGACCATTGAAATGTCATTTTCTCACAAAAGAAGAGGCTAAGAGCACTCTGTAAAAGCATGGAGTGAAAATACTGCACGAATTATCAAGAGGCAAGAAATTCAAACCCCACAGCTCCGTATCTGAATGGCGTGCTCAGGTGAACGCATACTGATAACGCAGGGAAAAGCAAGAGTAGCAACAGATTGTTCCGTTTTTTGGAACTTTATGGTTGGTCAGCATTATATGGACAGAATTCATTTAATGTATACTTTAAAACTTATTTTTAACTATCTCCAGTATTATAAACTTGATAATTACCAAAGGGATTAAAAGTGTCTTTGATATGGGTACATATTGGAAAGGAATCTTAAACAGACACATAGAAGACACAAATACTCACATTACCCAAAATAACGTAAACAAAAATAATTAAAATCTTCAACTTAGTTAAGGGTATGTGTTATTTTATTTATCCTGAAAAGTAATGAACCCTCTTGTTTCCAAATCATAAATATGGCGCAAAACCAAATACAGACACAAAAACCTACGTAAAAACATCTGTTTCATATAAAGCCCCTCCCTGTTGTACTCTACACCAACCTTGGAAAATATGAAGGCAGGTGCGTTTGTCCAGTTTCCATAAAACAACCCCAAGAGTCACGTATCCTACAAAACAATGAAAGCTAATAGCAAAAGGCACAGCGATCCTGCTCTTCTGGAGCATGTCCTGACCATCACTGCTGCAGGAGCTCTTTTCTCAGGAGAAGGGGCGATAGCAGAGCGGAAGCTCCCCGGGCCTCGGGCCGCGCTCCGCACCACGCACCCAGCCCCGCGGCGGCCCCGGGAACTGCCACGGTCCCACGGCCACCTCTACGCAGCACGTCGGCACCGGACACTGCAGAGAGCAGAGCGATGCTGCAGCTGCATCAAACGCTCCCCCTTGTAGCGGGAAAGTTTAGCATACAGAGAGACAGAAAATGAAATGCAGCCCTAACACCGAAACTAAGTTTCCATATGGAAATCACCATAAAGAGCATTTAGGGACTGTACAGTTCCTTCCTTAACCTCAGGGAGGCTTTGTTTTTGTTACCGTGTGAAGGTAGGCTTGGGTCTCGCGTGAACATCTCTTTCAAACTAATCAGAAGAGTGAATAACCTCTGCAACAGTTTTCCTCCCTCTAAAACACAGTTGAGGCACACACATCAAACGTCTTGTCCAAGGCCAACAGGGCTAGATCTCAGGGCAAGCTTTCAAATCCACGGGTCCCTGGCTCCTAGTCACGATAAGAACAATCTATTTTTATATAAACATTCATTTGCACAATAACAGTCCTGTTGCCTGAAGGGAGAAGTCTCCTAGACTGCTATTGTCAGAGGAGTTAAAAATGTACCTGGGGAAATTTCTCAGACACAGAGCCGGCATTGTTATTGGTTGAGTAATGCCATCAACCAGGCTGTGAGAAACGTCTGCTGTTAGAATAATAGTAACTGCTAGAAAGAGGTATTTAATAATTAACTTTGAAGAAAAACTATTCAGAAAATGGATTTTGGTTTAAGACCTGCCAGAAGTCCCAACAGTCAGATTCTCTGGCTTTATTCTGCATTATATATATCAGCTCAAGAACCAGCTCTCCGTGTTACTAAACTAAAATGCTGGAAAAGCTCAAGCATTGTTTTTCTAGTAATATCAGTATGAAAGCAGAAACACATTTCAGATGGAAGTTAAGACACGTGATGGGGGTGCAATCACCTGTGCTGTGCATTTCACACAAAACCTGAATGGAAAACCAACTCCAGTGAGTAACTGGCAATTTGATGGATTAAAATTATACTTTGCAGTGTTATTTTAAAGCTGGCATTAGCCAGCAGTGCCTCCAAGACAAGCAATCCTGCCCTCCCTTGCACCTCTGACCACTTTGTCCTTGCCCCCAGCCTGCTTTAATCTTTGCACTAAGACAAACAGTGAAGCAGAACAAAGAATTGATCCAGGTTACAGACCAACCTTTTTCTTTTGGTGGGTTACTTTCAGCATCCGGCACTCTCTGAACTGGATCACTATGCAAATGTTTGTATAAGCAGAAAGAGGAAGATGGCAGAGGGCCAGAAACCAACAACCAGGGCATGAAAAGGGCAGAATCACTTTTTTCAAAGGCAGTATTAGCATTCACCCACATAATGTGAATTTGAGACCACAGCCTAGGTGGCAGGAAAGAAATCTATATAAATCTGGCAATCATCTGATTAACTCCAGTTAAAATCCACTGATTATCCTACAGAAATACCATAATTCAGAAGAGGACAGCATACTAAAGCCTACTGTTACAAAATTCATCCAGGAAAACGCAAAAAAAGTAAAAAAAAAAAAAATACATCTGCAAGAAGTAGAAAACACGCACACACCCTGTCAATCAACCCACAGTAAAAACTTGGACCAGGCAATGACAGTTCCTGGTCCTGTTTTATCTAAGTACAGATGTAGCTTAGGAGACTGAAAATAAAGAAAAACAGCACGTTTAAAGTATCAAGGCCTTTGGAAAGTTAATCTATTGTCCTGCTGTTCCCTTGATCAGCCTCTGTAAAATGCACCTGCTGATACTTGATTCTTCTGTAAAGCACTTTTATTCTGTGGGAGAAAATGCTAGAAAACTAGATCACTCGTATGTTATTTGGAAAAATTACCCTCCACAGTAATTACCTAAAAATTTTTATCATATAACATTTTGCTATTTATACCCCATGAACATGTTTCCCCCTGCCCCTCATATGCCACTCATTCACTTAAATGCTTCTTGGTTATGTTGTCTGGTAATGCATTTTTGACCTCTGTGTTAAATAACTGAAACACCCAAATAAATATTTTAGGAGGAGATGTGTGTACTGAGGCATAAGCATTAACATACCAGAATGCCAAGTAAAATTCCTCCCTTACTTTCCTCTTAACCTGTTGTTTCTCAGTGTAGCGTCTCTTAACCAAAACTTAAATTTGAAATCAGTATTGAAAAATCAGTGGTTATATGCATTTGTCCTTGCCTGGAAGATTCTTCTTAATGTCCTGCTTTTAGGGCATACTTACGCAGTCCTTGATTTCTCTGCTAGGTGATCTGCACAGCTAACAGGGACAAATTGTTTTGCAAGGGTTCAATACTGACTTTTTTTTTTTTTTTTTTTTTAAACTGAGTGAAGTGACAGTTGAACCTGCTTATTTCTGAGGCTGCTTGTTATCCTTTGTTCATGTATATCTGCACAGGGCAGACTTGCCAGGAAGAGGCCAAGCCCCATTAACTTCTGGTATTTAGAGTGCTAAATACCAACATCATATGATTAAAGTCGGTCTTAAGATCAGACTGTAAGAACATAATTTGTTTATTACAGATGTACTTCACCACTGGCACTCATAAAACACGTAAAATACACATTCAAACTATTTCTGTAAATACAGAGTAGTTTTCTAAAAGTTTCTAAGTTTTCAAGTAGCTTTGCAGGATGAACTTCTTTGTCCTCTATCGGTTCTGCTTCATATTTATTTTACTCAAACTGTCCAGCCATTCATGCTATCTTCACTGGAAGGCTGAAGTTCAATTATGCAAAGATAGATTTTGGGGAAGGATAACTACCAAGGATACACGAAACAAGTGACTTCATGTGCTGAGTGACAAGGCTGGAAGACTGGCAGAGAGGCAGGTGTAGAAAGAGCATAAAAATATTTTAAGTGGAAGTAACTTTTCAAACCGAGAAAACAACTTGTTGTTAGAGGAAAGAGGAACCAGGTGTAAAGATTCAGCACAGAGTGGCACATGAAGAATGGTTTAAACAGTTAAAAACCTTTAAAAAACTCAAACATACTACTAGGGGAAATACAGTAAGCATTTATAATTGTTAACCACAGTGCAGCTTCCAGTAGAGGCCAACTCCCACCGGCAATATATCATCTTAGGCGTCTTCTGTTAAGCACCTCCAAGGTTTCCAGTGCACTTCCTTCTGACCTTTATTTAAAGGTCATTCACCCAGACAAGGAATTACAGCTAGCCCCTTGAGCCTCAAGGCAGGTCGTTTGCAAGCTCTGATCATTTCTATAGGTTTTCTTTTTTTTCATGACTTCTGGTTTTGAGCGTTTGTTTTCCAATAAACAAACAAACAGCAGTATTCAGGAGTCATTTTTTAAACACTGCTCGCAATGGATACTATAGTTTACCTAGGACTAAATCATAATGCACTTTAAAATATCAACTAAGAAACTGGATCCCAAAAATAATTATTGGTAAAAATAACTTTCAATTTGAAAATTCATCTTTTCAGATGTAGCAATCTAGAATTATAAAACACTTCAAACAGATGTCAAACAAGGTACATTAAATAAAGAGACTAAATAACTAATTCAGATATGATGAAAAACAACAAATCTTTTTAAAATAATGCAACCAGCAAATTAACCGAGAAACAAAAGTTCACCAGTATACCACACCTAAGATCTGGCTTTTTGAATTCAAATTCAGATCAACACCCCTTTCCAGGAAACCAGAGCTGAATCCTGAAAGGCTATCGTGAAATGGATATTGTTGATCATCCCTGGAGCAAAAATACAGACAGGGAGCCCTTTGAAGTTCCTTCTTGAGCCACTTCCTATCTTTCAGGGTGAATTAATCACGTATGTAATCACACTGAAGTCAAGAGAACTACTTTACGGTGTCTCCAAGAAGACTTGACCCCTCTATATTGCCTCTGGATCCAATCTGGCATTTCTTTCTAACTTCAGAGCTTTCCAAGTTATGAAGCACCGGGAAAATAAACCAGAGATTCAGCTCTTGTACAGACTCTGTCCCTATTCCAAAATGACCTTTAAGTATGTTACTTTCAATAAGCTTACTGGCATATAGTACCTGAAAATTTCAAAGTTGCAAATTTCAACAATACAGACTTTTCGCCCTTCAATTATTTAAAGTGAGAATGATGCAAACTAGCCATGAATTGTTCTCTTTCAGCAATGCGGAAGTATAACACCATTTCAATTTTAAAAGGTCATTATCTATTAACAAAAGATGTATATAATTCTTCTTGATTTTCCCAGAAGTTTTCCTTACATCACCTGCAAAACAGAAGTATGTAGGGAAAGCAGTTTTATCTCCTGGCCTTCCTTTCCAGCCTCTGCTTGTACTTCGCTATGTAAATATCAGAAAGATTTTAATATTTTGGAAGGGAAAGGACATAAGAGAATTTAAAAAGATTTACAAAGAGGAATGGAAAAAAAAAAATTCAGAGCTTGTTGAAGATATTTACCTCAAGTTCAGCTCCCTAGTGGACAAAGTACCTTAGCTGCTTGTTAATTTGCATTTTCTGCTTATCAACTTTTTTCTTCTTTATCCGTAAGGAAAACATTTTTGTGATAATTCAAATACAAACATAATTAACTGTTAACAGAGAAACACTGTTGCTGTCTTGTTATGTAGAGTAGATCAGACACTGAGATTAGATAAAAAAGATTCCCTCTTCTCTCTGCATATGGGTTAGCATTTATAGTTTGCTACAAGGTTTTACCTGAATTTTCTTCACATGTTATTCTGATGGGGTTATGTTATTTTAATTTATTTGCTCTGTTGCCAAAAATGGTCTCTTTATTTACATTGTTTTGGTCCAAGAAATAATGCACCAATTAGGACAAGCAAAGCTTCAAACAGATGCTCTGTTTTCCTTGTAAAAGGATTACAGCTATCTTTGGCTGAGAGCTGGTTGATAACATTCAGATAACCTTTCTTGTTGGGCTTTTTCCTTAGTTCATTTTTTTTGTTTTTCATGCTTATTTCATCGACAAATTACTTTTTATTTCAATTCAGTGGGAAACACCCCTTGGAGCTTTTAGAGGATACTGGGTACACAATGTTTTCAGCCACCTGCTAGCTACTTGGGCCGTGGAGGCACAAATCCGTTTTTAGGGTCTGCAAACCTGGCACAGTCCCCCTCCAAATGCCTTGTGGTTAAAGACTTCCAAGTTAAGCAACTCCACTGCAGTTCTCCAGGGAGGACCCTGAAATACCGGAATAAAGGAATTAAGTTTGAAATACAGAAATCCTCCACAAAATAGGAAGTTTTTTCTCCAGCTAGATCTGCTTAACTACAGCAGATGCACGCAAACGCATGCATGCAATGACAAGACCAATTTCATCAATCAGCTTCACTTGAAGTTGGGTTTCATTTGGGCTATTCATATTAGTGTTCAGAAACATTAGATCTGGAACAGGCGCACAAATACTGGTCAGGTTGTGATTTTTCACTGGCACTGGAAAGTATATGGGCAACACAAGAAGCAATGTAAACTTTGCATCTTTTCTTAATCAAGAGGGAAGCAACAAACAAATTGTGACCTAGAAAGGATGAGCACAGTGTATAATTAGGACAGGTGACCAGCACTTGGTTTAGCCAGACTCAGGTGTAAGCAAAGCCTTGTGCTGTGTCCTCCCTCGCTATTTCTGCGCCTATCTGTGTCCCAGTGACAGATGGTCTCTAGGATTCTTTGCTCGTAATTGCGGAAAAACTTATCTGAGTTTTCAAAAGAAATTTTGGGAAAGGAACACTACTGATCTTATGTGAATCCTGTCTGCTTACGTTCCCACCTCAAGGTAAGCATTTCTTGGGTTTTAACTTATATTCCAGCCTGTAGAAGCAAGCCAGAGTTCATAGTGCAATTAAGAACATCCTTGAGGCTTGTGGATGTGAATGATGATGTTGATGGCAGACTGGGAAAAAAAATACTTGCAGACTCAGAAAGGCTAAGTGATCTGCCAAGATGACCCAGGCAGCAGAGTAATTCTGTAGAAGATCTGAGAAATAAATTATTCTCTTGACCTTTGAGATTTTGATTTAACTCACTGTAAAGATAAAAAAAATTCCTTTTACCAAACTCTATCCAGCCAAAATTTAGGCAATCAAGACACAATAGCATTGATGAAAAGAATGAATTTTATTCACTAACTACCAACACTTCATTATTGCCCGCAGTAAACAGCTCAAGAAATAAAAGAACTCTTCTTTGGTGAGAAGGGAGCAGAATGAGATACATGTTTATAAGCATTATGCAGAAGAAGCAGGGGGAAAAAAAGGGGGGAATTAATGTTTAAAAATAAAGAAGGATTTGTAACAAACTTTGACCTTTCACTGCTTAAATGCCAGCTGTAGTTTGGAATTTAATATTAAAAATAAATAGCAGGCCAAATCACCCAAGGATAACTGCTCACAGTACTTTGAGACCATTCTAAGAGAAAACCCACAAAGGCATCCAACCAAGACCTACAGTCTGTCTCCATATCGAAGCACCACAACTGGTCAGCCTCTTACATCTTTGTTTTTTTGAAGTATCTCTCCTTTAGTGCAGAATGGAGACAGATAATCAGCTTCCATACACACAATGACATGGATTCTTTGTTGTGCCTTAGAGTCACAGAATCATCAGATAATTCAGGCTGGGTGGGCCCTTGGGAGGTCTCTAGTCCAATCGCCTCTCAAAGCGGGTCCAGCTGCAAGATCAGACTAGGTTGCTCAGGGCTTTATGCAGTCAGGCCTTGCAGACCTCCAGGAACGGAGGCTGCACAACCTCTCTGGGCAACCTGTGCCACTGCCTGACTGTCTTTACCGTGTGGGGGGGGGGGGGGGGGAACACAACTTTCCTCATATCCAGTCTGAACCTCTCAACCTACGCCCCTTGTCCTCCTGCCGTGCACCGCTGTGCAGAGGCTGGGTCCCTCTTCTCACTAACCTCCCTGCTGGTCTGGGCCAGCCATCGCTCAGTGCCCTCGACACTGCCTCTTCTCCAGGATGGACAAGCCCAGCTCCCTCAGCCTCTCCTCACAGGGCAGGTGCTCCAGCCCCGACCATCTCGCTGGCCTCTGCTGACCTTCCACCAGTTTGTTGACATCTTTCCTGTACTGGGGGGTCCACAACTGCATTCAGTAATCCAGATGTGGTCTAACAAGTCAAGCAGTATAATCCCATCTCTCGATCTACTGGCTGCGCTCCCACTAATACAGCCCCGGCTGCTGTCAGCTGCCATCGCTACCAGGCACACTGCGGCCCACGTCCGGCTCACTGCCCACCAGGACCCTCAGGGCACCCCCTCCACCAACCCTGTCATTTTATCACAGAGGCAATCAGCTTGGTCAGGCGTGATTTACCCTTAGTAAATCTACACTGACTGTTCCCACCCACCACCACCTCCTACACGTGCCAGGAAACGTGATCTGGGAGGACGCACTTGCTGGTTTTCTCAGCGATGGAGGTGAGGCTGACCAGGCTGCACTTCTCCAAAAGCTGGGATACAGCTGCGGAACACAGCACAGGAGATAGTCCTATGGAACGGAAGGGCAGCGATGGCTTATGGTGACCTCCAGATTTTGGGCTCCTCCAAGGAAAATCATTTTTATAAGAAGTTAGACCAGTCCTGTATAACCTTTTCAATCTCACTAACACAAAACTGCATTTTTTTTAGACAGCAGGCCAAATTTTCTCTTAATTTCATGTACATAAATCCCAGTTGGAGCTGCCAGCATGTATGCAAAGTTACTATACATTCTCAAATACATAAATACGCTTTAAATACAGACCAGATTCTGCAATCCTTACTAAGGAAAAAAAAAATATATCATTCATCTAAGGAAAAAAACTGCAGCCTTTGGTAATTCTGCATTTTTAAAAGTATGGGCCAACAACACAGGATAATATTTCTTCATTTTCCCTACCCACATACAGCACTCAGACATTTGTCTTCCATGTACAGTCCCATAGCATTCCTGTAACAATACACTGTCTATATGAAGAAAGTCATACTGGTTCAGAAAACAATTTTACTAGTGCACGTAGCCAAGCCATGACCAAGCCATTCACCAAGAGAGGCAAGGTCAGGACTAAGTTTAGAAACAGTACTGGCAACCATGCTGGATGTGCGTACACCCAGTCTTATGGAAGCCAATGGCAAAACACAGCACTTGCATTTGTATTTTGCACTTAAATAGAGCTGTAAAGGTTCAGATGCAACCAAAGATTAACCTACAACTAGGCCTTAGTTCTGTAACTCAGAGCTTTCCTGAAAGTTACCTAAGCAACCATATGGTCGGCAAGTATAGCAGAATCTTACATACTTACATGCTGCGAAATATATGTACAAAATTTATCCAACCTTGCAAGTGGATACTGGCTGCTGAACCTACCAGAGATGATCTATTCCTTTCTTGCGCTTTTTAAAGGGTCATCAAATTTAAAAGTATCATTGACTGAACAAGTCAATCTCTAATTTAAAACACAAATTTAGTTAAATTTCAGTATCACAAGAAGAAGTTCTTGATTTGTTTACACGACTTACAATGATTTCCTTACAGAGTATAGTTTCTCCCTGTTTAGGCAGGCCTTTAATTCAGTCACAGGTAATGTAAGTCCTAAAATGAGAGGCAGCTGGAAAACTAGAAATACTTTAAGCCGATTTATTTGTAATTGACTAGATTTCATGTTGATTGTACCCTGTAAGGTCTGATTAAGTGAATTCATTACCATTTATAATTTTGTGATGGCACTTTGGAGATTCCAACCAGGGAAATTACAGTAGTCTAATCAAAGAATGCAAACAGAATATAAAAGCACTTAAAAACAAAATCCTTGATTGAATCATGAAATAAAATATCCCTAATAAAAAAAACAGTGTCTACTGAACTCCAGACATACTGGTAGAAACTAACAGATGTAAGTACTTAGTAAAAGTTCTCAGTAAATAATCCATAAGTATCGAGGAGCTGATCATACGAGATTTCACAATCAGGATCCTTTGTTATGGCCACCCACATGGGATTAAGTTTCTCTAGGAATGAAGAGCAGTGATACCCAGGAACACAATCCTTGAAAGGACTTCTATTTTCCTATAAAACTGGGCGCTGGAGTAACCATATGAGAAGTACCTTTCACTCCACTTCACTTCCTTCTATGTTGCTGTTCAAATACTTCCACATGTATCGCAAATCTTGACAATTTCTATGCAAAGCTCACCTGCTAATGCTGCCATTGATGCTGTCAGAGCTACTTATCCCTGCACCTCAGTATAAGGGACGAACAACATCTAGGCAGCTCTGCTTACCATTTGATGCCACTGTGCAGAGAAAGAAATAATTAAGCCCATCATGTAAACCTAATGGACATATCCTAAAGGATTAATGAGATTTACTGAACCCACTGTCTGCTCTGCTGCTTGCAGGAATGAACGAGGCAGAGAGAATGAGAAAAGCCCTCCTCTTCAGCGTTAATAAAAAGTTATAAAATTCATAAAAATATTTTGTTCCATTCACACTTTTCAAGGAAAGGAGTGTTAAAAACAGATTAGGTTTTACGTCTGCCTCAAGTTCTCCCACAGGTTATTATTTGGCCTGCCTTGCTGTATTTTTACACCTGCCTTCACAAGCTGCCTCACCTCAAAAATGTTCCCCAGGTCTTAATAAATCTAAACCCCTGTTCTGTGCACGGTTTCTCAGCCACATATTGAAAGTAACTATTCCTGGCCCTTTGTGTGGTAGTGGAAGCACATCAGAGTTTAATTTTTTCTTTATATGCTTTAATTTTTACTTCAGAGCTTTGACTTTTTTCCTATCCCTCCCTTGCGTCAAGAGAGCCACCAGCTCCCCTCTAGAGTTTTGGAAGAGATTTCATGATGTCTGCTAACTTTCTACCCAACAAATAAGTTAGCAAGGGCTGCTTACAGCTACCAGCTTGCCTGACAGTTGAATTTCCTGCCATTATAGCTTGTCTCTTGCTGGCAGGCTGGGCTTCCCACCTATGCAGGGCTGATCAATGCCACAGCTGCATCACTGTTGCCCAGGCAGGAGGACCAGCCCATTAGACCTCCTTCTGCAATACAGCTCTTATTAAGACACTAATAAAATACACTAATAACACTATTAAAAGCATACAGAACTGGGATCTTGGGACTTCCATTTCCGTAACTACTCAAAGCACGTAAAGAGTAGAGGAATGTTTACAAACTATATCAAACATCACTGTCACTGCTGGCTCTCTCTATGAAACAGCACAGCACGCTCAGTCATGAATAACTACTTTTCACATCTGCAGTGGTTGTGACTGCCAAGAATATAAATGGGAGTGGCAAAAACAAAAACAAAAAAAATAACAACCAAGACTCTTGCTCGTGATCTTAAAAGGCATGCAAACTTAAAGGTAAGCAAAGGCCTTACACTATCACACCTAAATTTTAAACTGTGTTGCTGTCTTTTCAGCTAGTTTTGAGTAACTATTTTCTTTATGCTTCAGACTTGTTTGAAAGGTAGTTCAGCCATATCCTGATGAGGTCTTTATATTTCTGATGAATAGTTTAGTAGCACTGAGAAACTAATTTAAAATTTGAGAGTCTTTAGGGTTTTTTTTCCTGCTCTTAAGAATTAGTTAAAATATTTCCTTTCACAAGCCACATTTTCTCAATTCGGTAGCCTACTCAAATATTCGCACCACTTACCAGGGAGTGACAGCTTGGGCTCTGATGGATTTTATTGGTCATGTCACAGATTAATGACCAGCATGTCACCTGCTTGACTCCTGAAAAGCTTGTGATTACAAATGGAAACTCATTTGCACATTTAAGCTAGTAAAATAGTTACTCACATCAGCCCATCAGATTGTCAGCTACAACTCTTAAAATCCAAAATCACACTCCTATTTTTGCATTATTATCTTTCTCTTCTAATTAGCGCTAGTATTTATCTTTGATACCTATTGGCATTAGTCACAGAAGCAAACAGTCAACAACTGATGGCTGATAAGTTAGAAATTGTTACTGTGCTGGCCTTTGAGGTACAAATCTTGTTCTAATCTCTCTCTCCCTTTTTCTATTTCCACAGACAACCACTGCAAATTTAACCACTTAGTTCACAATGGCGCTATGGCTTTAAAGTCACCATTTACTTTATGGCAAGCCCTTCCACACTTTGTACAAAATTTTGATACTTTCAGTCCCCTTCTGGGGCTCATCCAAAGATACTTTTATGACTCACTATCCTATCTTTGATCTGCATTCATAATGAGCGTTAACACATGCAGACACTTGTAGCAGCAATGCCAGAAATGGAGAAGCCCACCTTCAATTTCTCTTATCTCAGATAAAATGAGTTTGCTAGTTTTCAGATCATACAGAAGTATCAAACTTTACCAAAGTAAACCTAATCTTATATCACTGCACTTGTTGTTCTTGTTTCCTGATTTCTGAGTTTAGAGTTTCTACGTATTCTGTAATGACTGGACTATAAGGCAATGAAATAATTCTAGTTTTAACTGTTTTGCATAAAACAGTGAACTCACTAAAAAAAAAAAATTTCAGCAAAAACACCCACACCCATGTCTAATACAAGTATTTTAACATTAGTTGAAGAAATAAATATGAACTAGCAGGTTAAAATCAAGTGCATTATGTAAGAAGAGGAAGAGAGCTGTTATGCATGACGGTAAAAGTTAACATGATCGCCCATCCTTCTTCACTACGGTTAAGGTGCAAACTCTTCTACTCTGAGATCATTTTTGTAATCCACCCAATATTGCAAAGCTAGAATGGAGAACCTTTTCTTTGTTAAGATTCAAACAGCTTTTTCACGAACTTTTCACCACCTATTTATTAGCATATACCTTAGCAGAATCCAGTAACACACACAACTGTAGGTTGCCCACTTTATTTTAGCAAGAGCAGAGAACAGCGGGCTCCCCTCCAACCACAGCTTTCTCACTGTGTCAGTAGGTTACACCTTCTGACACCCACCTCAGTTTTATTAATTCCTGTGGCTTAAAAAAAAAAAATTATTAGAAACTTCTACAGGGAAAAAAGGATAAAAGGAGGATAAGCTAGGCATGAAGAACTTAAAAGTTATTTTTGCACAAAATTGGTTTGGCGTGCTTACCTGTCAGAATAAAGAAGAGAGCAACTGTGACAAGATCACCAGAAACAGGAATCTGAAATGAAAGATACCTAGAAAGAGGTACAGGAGACATAAAAAGCTTGACATATGGAGAAAGTGACCTAACAGCCACTCCATTTAAAAATCTATAAGACAGAAATGTTCGCAGCACAAAGGGGATTTTACATGTTAGTCTGCACGAGAGGGCAAGTTTATCACATTACCCATTTGCAACATATTCATCATGCTGTAAACATAAATATTATGCCTAGCTTCACATAGGTGGAGCTTGATTTAACTACATTAATTTCAATGTGCTTCTAGCAGCGTAAAGCTCGTACTAAAGCAAAAAAGCAGACTCCCTTGTTTACCAATACAGACCTAATTTCAGGCCAGATCTGACAGCAGGTGAAAGACGCTGCTCGGCTGTTTTGCACAGACACTTTGGCTATTTAAGAATTCTCAAAGCCCAGACAGTCCCAGGCACGTGCATTTGCAGAACACCACAAATACGAGCAGCAAAATACTTGGGCTTTTTCCCCGAGTCCAGCTGAGATTCAGAAATGAGGATCCAAACAGGCTTCCAAACCCCCAAAGCGACACCCTGGTTCAGCAGACACGTTCTGAGCATCACAATCCAACTCCCAGCACATTAAGCGAGGAATGGCCTAGATGTAGCTAAGAACAACTGCTGAACACGGAAGTGTATATGATCAGATTCGAATCTTCTTGCCCTCATTGATGGGTAGAAGGTCATTTTGAAGAAAGTCTTGCCTACCTTATACTTCTTCTTTTTACAGATATGAACTGAAGGGAAAATCCAGAAATCCAAATTTCATCGGAAAGGTAAATAAGAAAGGATTATTAGCTGTTTCTCACAAGGCAAAAACAAGAATCCTTGTAATGAAATGAGATAGTAGATTAAAAGCAGAGCAAAAGCAAGGGTTTTGTCCATATAACACAGCGGAACTATAGAATCCATCTTTGAAAGATGAGGTAGAAGCCAAACCAGAAACTTCTCTGGTTCTAGGAACAAATACGTAAGGGTTAAAATAAGAGGGTTATAACCAAGTTGAATATTTTTTTGCTATCCTTACCACTAAGCGCTATGTGGGAGAGACCCGAGTTTTTTTAATCGATTTCTGAGTCAAGGGATAAATGGCTTCCACGTTTGAACCCGCTCTTCCACACACACTACCTTTCAGTTTCTAAACGGATCTAGAAAGAGAGGAGGAAGAATCACACAGGACTGGAAAACTGATCTCAAATGCTGACACATATGCTCAACACGTTCCAAAAAATAGATTTTGTTGTTTTTGGGAAAAACGTATAGCTTGGCCAATGTCGGATAGCTATGGCTAGGATTTAGTAAAGGTAGGCAAGAATTCAAAGATTTTGTTGTGCGTCAAGTCCAAATTCTTCTCTTTAGAAAATTTTCTTAGTAGCAGCATGACTCTATTACTTTTATTCTGGCTGTTGACTTGTTTGTCACACTACCCTGCAGAGCCAACTCTAAAGATAAGACAATCAACACGAAAAACAGTTGTTTGCAGAGAGTTCACAGAAGCTCTTTATATGAGAGTATTTGCATGCTGCATTCATTGAAAAAAAAAATTAAAAGGTGCCAATACTGGAACCTCTTAATGAGGCTGCGTCAGGCTACAAAGTGGAGAAAGACACTGTCACTGGAAAAGTGAGCAACTGCCCTGTCTTCTGTTCACACAAAAGTAATCTCTTAATAACACCTGTCTGCAGACAAAAACGACTGAGTTCCCTCTAGGTCCTGCTTTTCGTCTCCTCAAGCACAGGGTCAGTAAAGCAGAAGCGGCTCTTTATACCCTCAGAGCCTCTGACACCTCCAGTTTCCCCATCCCAAAATCTCTATGGCATGAAATCCCAGGTTACTCCCGCACACCTAGCGCTTCCCTACTGCGAAACGTTTCTCCTCCCAATGCTCCTTTCACGTGTGGCTGGGCAAGACAGCTTGTCCATGCTGTGACTGCTTCAGAGTGATACACATGATCATTCCTCAAGCAGCGAATAGAATACGACAGGCAACTGTTGATCTTATGCCTTTCCCTCTATTGGAGCACTAATTTGGGTCTCTCCTGCATCTAATCACTGATTTTTATAACATTTGCAGGAACATAAAGCTGCTGAGATTTCTATTCCTTTATAAAATTGCGCTGAAGCTGAGCAATAAATTCAAAAGCTATTATAAAGTAGAGGGAGAGGGATAAGGCAGGGAGAAAGGATTGACAGCACAATCACATAAGTCATTTTCCTTATCAAAGCAATCTTAAAAAAAAAAAAAAAAAAAGAAAACCACACACACACAAACCGTAACTCCTCTGCAAGGCAACACACCGAGACACACGATTAGGTGAGGTGCGGTGACGTGCTTCAGCGCTGTACAGTGAAGAGATCTGACGCTTTGCACTGTGCAGCGTAGCAATGGTAATGTGGTTCACAGAGCAGCGTAGCTGCAGCCATGCAGTATTTATAGTACTTGCCTCAGCTCCTAGGCGCTGCTCCTTCCCCCCGGGTGAATTAGCCAGGATGCTCTGCCTCCCGCGCACAGTCCAGGGCAGCTGCTTCCACTGCTGCAGGGGGTCTCTAGTTCGCACCAGTGTGCTGCAGAACAAACATTCCCAAAAGGACACGGGTCAAATTTTCTCCCAAATTTGGCAAGTTGTATAGTCAGACACGTTCCGATATTTGTATGAATTGTAACTAGTGGAATTAAAACACCAAAATTTTCACAAGTCTTTTTTAATATGGTAATAGGTATATTTAATCAATCTACAGGGGAAGATACCTTGTTTGTGGGCATTTCCCTGAGGTTAGACAATTACATACCCACGCAGGAAAATTAAAGTTGTGAACTAATAAGAGCAAAGCTAAAGTAAATTCAGCTACAGAGTAGACAAGGCATGTCCACGAGCTCCTCTGCAGACAAACACGCATTCATTCTGCCAGTATTGTGAGTCACCCAAAAAAGAAGCCAACAAAAATCGCACGACCATATTGGCAAACTGGAGTGAATATTTCTGAACAACTTATTAACATGATTTCAGTGCCATAGTAACCCCAGTTTCTGCTTCTGAACTGATTCCCAGATGACCAGCCAGCTTATCTGCACAGCTGTCTGCACAGCTATAGAGAAACACCCAGCTCTTTGAATTTGTGAGGACAGCACAGAAAATGGACAGATAGAAACGCACAAAAATGAAGCATCTGGGAACATTCGACTAAAGGTTTAGCATGCTTAAGCCAAAACAATTTAAAACGATACATTTCATTCATTAATTTATCCTAACTTTTCCGAACAAAAACAGGCTTAACACAGTATATGTTATCCTTTATTACAGCACCTTAAGTGTTCCTTCACTACTTGCATGCACACACAAATATCTGCAAGCGCTTCACCTTGAAGGACCTCTTATTTGCATATAAGCAGCTTTTGAAATCAAAGATGATTTGTTATGTGACGACTTCAGCAGGTTTTAGCAAAGGTCTATAGAACGTGAAGACCAGAACAGTTCATGTGAATACACAGTACTTTACACTAAAGCTAACGCAGTCCAGCTATAGTAGAAGAAAGCACTAACTGCTGCCTTACCAGTACAAATTATTTCTGTGTTAAACTGAGATCTCAAATACTGAGGTAAGTACTAGTACCATGGCTTATGTCTCGGGCACGTGCGTATGATGGATTCAAATGCTGCTTGAGAGCGACCTAAAAAGCAAGCCCGATCTATTCGATTCTAGCTCAAAGGAGGAAGTCACAAGCTGAAAAATGAGTTTAGCAAGGGAAGAGCTGTTAGAGATTTTGTAGGACTACTACCATCCAATTCTGACCTTATATAAAGCTAGAGCAAACAAATTCTGTTGACAGGGTTGAAATGGGAAGAGGAACAGGGAAATTATTCAAGAAAGCGGCATGGAAAAGATAGTTATTTAATTCATCAGGAGAGACCATAGCTGGGCACATATTTAACACCCAGAAGAAGAACTCCACATAGACCTTTTTAGAACTAAATATGAAGTCCACAGCTGCTTGAACATTTACTGAAGTGAATTCACGTATCTGTGATTCTCTTGGTTTTTTGTTATGCTCTACTACTCTAATCTTTTTTCCCAGCAGTCCAAACATAATGTCTAAAATACTTGGATTTTGTGTGTTAACAGAAAATGGTCTTCCAAACGTCAGATGCTTTGTCTCTTCCGATTATTCACTATTTACGGTGGCAAGCTTACACCAGCAACAGAAATAGGTTTAATTTTGTCTAAATACAGACAAGTATAAACACATGCTGTTAATTTCACTCACGCTTAGGGGGGAGAGAGAATTTCCACATTCTCGCACATTCTCTCTCTAATCAAAGACACTTAACAGATATAGGAAAAAGGCAGCATCAGGAATTCAGGGAGCAGAATATGTTAAAATGAGGCAGGTTAGTGCAAAACCATAGATGTTCCACGCAAGTTTAAAGTGGATGTTAAGAACAGACTCCTCACTCACCCTTTCCCACCCAGACACCAAACAGCTTCTTCTAATTCCCTGGACCTGGTGGTGGAGGGAAGACGGGTCCAGGCCGCAAAGGTGCGAGCAGGACACAATCCTACAGGTCTGAGCTGAGCTCGGTCACCTCAGAGGCCAGCTGGGCAGGTCCAGACCATTTCCATGACAAGCTGTGCAACAGGACTAAATACGGGCTAGTTCTACTTTCCTAGCGTTTTGTGCAACGTTTCACAACCCTCCACTCGGCCCTGCACTACCGCTGACTTAATTCTCCTGGCCCTTATTAAACTTGTTTCCAAAATACTTAGCAAACTAAACAGTTGTTACCTCACTTAATAGTTTTGACCTGTGTGCAAATTGCAGCTCTCTTTAACACCTTGTTCTCTAACACAAGAGGCCATGTATAACGCGGAAGGAGTAGCACGCGGGCTGCAGGAGGAGGACATGCAACTCCCTTGCTGAAGCTCAGGGAGGCAGTTTGCCTCTGCTCCACAGCCACAAAGCTGGGAATAGCTGGCTGGCAGATCACCATAACCCCCTGCATTTGGGAGCCAGAAGGGGGTCTGTGGTGCCCAGTGAAAGGGTGAGGTGGAAGCCTTGCTGCCACAGCATGAGACAGGAATCAGCATGTTTCATCTATGACACTTGATCAGCCTGAGTCAATGTTGACTATACTTAATCCCTATCCCAAAAGAAAATGAGCGGACACAAATATGAATCTATCAGGACCTGAGAAGTTTCAAACTTCACTGTCTCTAACTAAGCTGAATTACTAGCTGATCTGATTTAAGCAGAATTTAGGTCTGTCATACAAACGTTCCCCACTTTTAAGTAGAAAACAAACAGAGGCTTTAAACAAGACAAGCCCAAATCCTACCCAAGCTCACAACGCTGCTGTGCGGCACTTCTGATTTCATATGCGACTGTGCTGCTTTACATCAGAGATTCCCCAAGTACAAGAACTACAGCAGGCACCCTTCAGGGAACAGCTTTCAAGATTTCCCTCCTCCTCTTCCCCTTATAAACTGGGACAGCTATGAATTTAGAGCATATCACTCATGGCTGCTGGCTTCTCTAACAGATTACTTAGTGTAGTATAACCTTCATTAAGAAGGTCCCTTCAGGGAAAACACTGGAAGAATTAGGATCACAAGAGCTTGTAGGATACTTGCATAGCAGTTGTATTACATACAAACAATTGGATTGACAAACACCTGGAGCAGAGTGCTGGTTAACCTCCGTGATGAGGATTCTTGAGAGCTCTGAGCATGTCATCAGCAAATAAAAATTCAAATAGGAAGAGACCACATGAAGTCATTTTTTTGGCTTGTACTTCAGAAGTGATAGTCCATAGCCACAAAAAAGCCAGCAGACAACAGCAAAACATGCAATACTCTAGCCGAACATTAAAGTCAATCTGAAGACTAAAAACATACGTACTTAACAATCTCCTTCCACCCCAAAAACACCTGGATGTCTTGCTAATAATTTCTGCACAACCTATTCATTGTATAGGTTTCATTCTTCTAAAAAGTGAAACGTTTCCACTCCAAAATGTAAGTGCATGGAGACTCATATTACTAGGAAACCCATGATGTATAAATAATAATTTAATGGCAGGCAGCTGAAACTCTCAGTTTGTGACAGTGAAACAAAAACTAGAATCTGCTCTTGCATTTTTATTACCTGTTCATAATAGGTTAAAAAATGTTCAGCTATGGAAAGAAAAATACCTCATTCCTATGCTTACCTAAACACAAAATGTCAAATAATTAAAGTAATAAGTACTACTGCAAATTATAAGCAATCAGTGATGAAAGAAAAATATGTCATCCTCAGTTCACGGCTCAATTATTTCATTTCCCAGATACTGCAAAAGCCCTGACAACTAGTAAGTAATAAAAGCTTTTCAGAAAACTAGAAGGTGCTCACCTTAGTTGTAATTTTTCATGTAATTAATTCATCAGATATGTCCAACTCAGTAAAGTCAATCCTAGATTTTGCACTGCAAAACTTCTGCTCTTTGTTCTATTAGAAGGCAGACTACTTTGAAAGGCTTCTGTTATAACAGCGTTGCGCCATACACTTTATTAAACTTAGATTCACAGAAGTACTTGCACCCATTTTCTACCTATACCTGTAGCAGGATGTTGAATCTCAACTCAAAGGAAAGCTTATAAGTTGCATTTACCAAGCAAAAGCGGGGTGTTTGCTTTTTCCAACAAGTCAAACTTCAGCACTTTCAAAAGGTTGTGAATATTGTTAGCTGTTGACCAAAAAAATTTCTTTCAAAAAAGTCAATGAAATCCACAGATCATAGTGTCTAAAAAGAAGAAACATCCTTGATCTACTCAATTTAGCACAGCACTGTATTTGCCATGCTTTCAGTACTCCAGATGGCTCCATTTTATTTACATGTATGTCTAAACAATCATTACTGAGTGGCAGAAATATGTATTACAGTTTTGAAAAAAGGAGAGAGATCATTCCCCCCAGTTATAATTCACTGACCATGGGGACAGCTACAGTCTTCTTTTTTTTAAAAAAAAAAAAAAAAAAAAGTCTTAAAGACAGAAATTTTCCCCAAGACAGGATTTTATTAACTTCCCTGGCTTAGCAAAGGTAAGTACAGAGAGATGAAACAGAGAGTAGGGAAAGGAACAGAAAGTGGCGTTGTGACTGCCCTGCACAAGGAAAGCAGAGCTGATCAGAAGTGAATCGTTCAACCGCTAGATCTTGTCTGAACTACAGTGGAGCAAACAAACAGGCCCTTCCGCCTCCATTCAGTTCAGTTTATTAAAAACAGCTTTAGATTAGTGTAACAGAAGACAGGGTCATTTATAGTGGGGAGGGGGGTATTATTTGGGGCACTAATTAAAAAATGTGGCACTTTCAGAAAAATACACCAGTTTACATCATGTTAGCAGTATTTAAATGAAATAGAAATAAAAAATCAAATTATTTGAAATATATTGTTACATTTTATCAACCTGTGATGGAAGATTAAATTCTTCTCGCTATGAAATGCTACAACAGTCATGTCAGTAATAAAAACCAGCTGTCTTAATTTAAAATTTTATTGAGGCTTACCAAGTAAATCATTGTGAGTATAACAAGCTACAAAGGTTAAGAAGTGCTGCATGATCTCAAGAAATTCATCAAGCCTAATTAAGTTGATGATGCACAGTCTCTTTGTGGAGACTACAAACAGAACTTAAATAAAAAAAGTGGGGGGAAAAAAAAACATACAGAATTTAGAATTTATGTATGTTGCCCGTTAAAACAAGTTGTTCAGTTTATACCAGATCACCAGGGACATGTTTTTTTCCCCCTTACACTAACAGGGTCACAAGGAAAGTTGCCCTGTATGGGAGCATTTCCTTGGGGCAGCTTTCGGCAGCACCCGCAAGGGCGTTTGCTTCTCAAGCGGCAATCCCAGTTCAACGGGATCTGGGACATAACTCCCCAGTCCAGCCTCGGATTTACCTGGGAAACGTGGCGAGCAGGAAGGGCACCGCAAGAGGCAATAAAAGGCCTCTTCCGCCCTCCTTATATATCCATCAGCACATGCAGGTTCCTGCGTTACCTCAATGCGATGGGGTGTCGTGCCGTCGCCCCACGCAGCCTGGGTGCACCCCTTTTGCTGAAACCTCCAAACACAGGCACTGTGCCCATCGACACCTGCCTTGGGTCTGCCGAGAGGGCACACTGCTGGGCTCCCCCGGGCGCAAGCTGCGACACGGGAAGTCCGACTTGGCGAAAAGGAAAGGCTTCTCACCATTACAACACGATTTTTTATGAGCTTTAACACAGCAGATAGGCTCTGCAAGAGCAGATCTGAGGCACCTGCACCAACAATAAGTTGGCTTCTAAATGGATACAGCCCAACCCTGTTTTACTCTAGGATGGGATTCTCTCCTTGCTCCTATGAACAGTAAGCAAACAACCATGGTTCAGCAAAACTAAGTCACAACAAATGAAAGAATAGAAAAGCTTTGTACATGTTGTAATTTCAAAGCCCTTTGCACATTTTGCATAGCCACATGTAAGCAATATATTAAGATCACAGTTTCAGTTCCAAAAAAACAGGCGTCAATGCTGAGTCTCAGTAACAACCCGTCATCCCCAGGGAGGTCACTGTTCCCAGGGCAGATGCATCTCCTTCTCTGACCTGCAGGAGGTAAAAACTGACAGGTCCACACAAATCTCAGCAGAGATCCCAATTAAGAGGGATAAAACACCATATGCCATTCAGCCAACTACCCAACATTTATTTACTTTTGCTGAACATACACTAGCTATAAAAAAAAGCACATATATCCATAAAAGAGGCAGTGAATTACTGCAGGTGACTAAACTAGCACTACAAATACATAGATTGCTATATGGATGTCTGATCTTTCATGCAGGAAAAAAAAAAGTGAATATGTCCTAAAGCAGTATATGGCCATGTAGCTTTTTAAGTGAATTGAAATAGTCATATACGTAGGATAACTGTAAGCTCTGATTGAGTGATATTTATCCTGAGAAGCAGAGTATTTTGATTAAAATGCAATCTTGGAAAGAAAAAATCTTCACTTTCCCCCACAAAAATCTAAGGTTCCTGTCAGCAATTAAGCAGAGCTAACAGGGCACAGAGTCACCCTGACCTTAGCTAGACTTCTGAGCTGCAGCACAGACTTAAAAAGAAAAAAAGTATTCATAATTTTCAAGGGTGCTGTTTTGCGCATGTGAAATACACAAATATGCATTTGCTGGAAGAGGTATAGCTTTCTTTAAGCAATTCTTTAATCTGTAGATGAATGAGTTGCTTTTCAGGGTACAGGGAAGAAATAAGTATGAACAGAGAGCAGAAAAATAATTGTAAAGGCCACTCCTGGCAACAACCCGCACGGTAAGATCTGAACAACCCGACCTCTCCGCACTTCCCTGGAGAATTCTTGGAGAGTTTTGCCTTCAAGGAAAAGCTCTGGCTCATATTTCCTAAAGGGATTCCTAGGGAATCACTAGTTGTCCACACAGCTATGTTAAGTAGTCAAACTTGCATCACTTTCAGAGCATTTCCAATTTAAAGCTCGATAAGGTCCAGGAGAAATTTGGAGGGGGAGAAAGAATCTGGCTGCAGGGAGCAGCAGGTGAAAGCGATGAGTGGGTAAGAAAACAGCAGACTGAATACGAAGCTGATATAAAGTGACGTGGCAAAAACAGCATTACACACCCAGCAATGGAGACTGAGCTAGTTATTATCATCATTCAAGAAAAACAGTACTTTGCAAATGTCTGTTTGATGCTCTACAGCGTTCCCAAGAATAACTAGACCATTAGGAAATACATAAAGATCAAAAGAGAAGGTGTATTAAGTCATGTTACAAATCCATGAAATGCAGAGCCTGATCCTATTCCTTCCCTATCTTCCTCTGCTTCCTCCCAGTCATGAAAAAGTTACAGTGGGACCAGAAAAGATAAAGTTGGCAAAGAAAATAAATATATAAAACAGCTGCCATTCATGTAACAAGAAAACAAATTAGTCTTTCAAGCCTGGGGAAAGTTAACTGAGAGGGATGTACAAAGATAAGTGGCCTGGAAAAAGCAAACGGAGTACTTACCATCTCTTCTAATAAAAGAGCTAAGGAACAGCAAGTGAATCTTGCAAGCTCAAAACACACAAAAGGTAAGTGGTACTTCCCACAACACACAACTAAGCCACAAGCTCACTGCCAGAGGATGCTGCAGGTTACAGAAGTTCAGCACACGTTCAAAAGCAACTAAGCACACTCCTGGAGGTAAAATCCATCAAGGGCTCTGAAGATACCACCCCGCTGTCCCAGGAACCCTATGGGCCATAGCTTCCGCTGTGAGAGATACCATGAGCACTATGGCAAAGCTATGAATATAATCTACCAATCAATCCAGTGTAATCTTATCAAAGTCTCTTTGGGCACCATACCAACAGTCCCACCTGCCATGGTCCAGTTTGGCCATACCTTTGGAAAGCCCTCCACCTGCCAAACCCGCTTGGTTGGGCGATTCTTAAGACTTCACACAGCACAGTCCTCCTTTATCTGTACGGTTTCTTGCCTCACCACTTCATTAGTCCGACCAGCAACTTTTTCATTGAGCAGAGACAGCAAGATCCAGCCAAGACACTCAGATTGTGAGTGCTATGAGTAGGGGAAAGTATAGCGGAAAATAAAAGGGAAAGCGTTCGGTAAAGTCAGAAGATAAAAATTATCCTCAGAGAAGTAAAAGAAATAAACCCTTTTTAGAATAACACATTAAAGAAAGGAGTAAATACAGTGTGGGTGAAGAATTTGTAAGGAATAAACCAATAGATAACGGAGATGGCAGAAGAAAAGACGAATGTTAAAGTTATGAAAAAATGCAGACAGGAGAGATTGTGGGTACTGTCAGAGGACAAGAGGGTAGAAGATAGAATGCAGAACAAAAGGATAGTGAACTTATTTACTGTAGAGAAAAGTGAGCAAAAGGTGTTGAGGGGAAAACGATAAGGACTATGCTTATAGCAATATTTTTCAGATAAACGCCATTCCTCAGAAAACAAATCGCATTAATATCTTGCATGCCTCATTAGTACCAATAAATGCAAACACAATAGCAAGCAAGGCAAATTAAGTATCATCAGAAAGTGCTTGCCGAGTCAGATGTTAATGACATATTAGTATTGCAATTAGCTAATTGGATATTTATGCTTGCTACCTATCATCCTATTTGGAAACAATACTTCAAATAGCTTTAAAACACAAGATTACCAGTAAAAGTGGCATCTGAAATGTAACGTTTTCAGATAAGAGGTTATTGAGTCTCACCAAAATACGCTAAGGTGTACCTCTGCAGGGTTTGGAGCACCTCAGTAGATGCTGTGAAACACTTGATATTCATCTGCACACTGGATGCATCCATTCCTCCCATAGAGGGAAAAAAAACTCAGATTCTCTTTTGCCCAAATAATCTGCAACCCCGAAGTGCTTGCCAACAAATGCCAGGCTGCAATAGCCTTGCTCCTAGTGTTAGCCAGGTCTCCTTAGGGCGCAGAGCAGAGAACTGCAAAACCGAGATCGATGCGCTCCCAAGTTTAACAGTATTCAAATTTAGCATTCTGGTTTTAACCCAGCTCTACTTAAATAGCATCAGAGGAAATCTTTTTTGCATTGTTCCAAAAAACTAAGTCTCTTACAGTTATTAGAAGCTTCTCGCACGCACTGGACGTTTCAGCTATCTCATAAGTTTGCCTCCGTAGTCACAAACGACAAAGCTCATACTACACTGAAAACTTTTAAAACTTGATACTACAAAATCAGTCATTTAAGTGAAATAGTACCCCAGGATAACCACAGCTATTAGAAAAATGACACTGACATATTGCTAAATGAATTTATCTACCATGCTTTGAATAAGTCACCTCTTCTAATGAGCCTCAGCAGAAGTTGAATATATATTTATGATGCTCATTTTTGTTGGAAAGGGCTTTGCAAGTGGCTGTTTAATAGGCATTTTAATATTTGCTGTTCTGCACATCTGCTGCCATCCGTGATTCACATCAGTTATTCAGAAACATTCAAACAACCATTGTTCTATTAGGGAAAAGATTCTTGAACGATGAACCCTTACCGAACGCATGGAAGGGAAGCTGAGGCTTACTTTTTCATTCCATCCTAACTAGTTAGCTGTCTAGCTAACAAACAAGAATAACACCCGATGCTTTAGGTGACCAGCCCCATAACACAACACAGAAGTGAGAAGCAATTCATTAACTATCAGCTGAAAAATCAGAAGAAAACACTTCGACAGAAATCAGAATGGATTCACAAACAATTATTACAGAAAGAACTGAACTTGCTTTGACAAGTAATGCAAATATTGCTAAATATGCAATACATAACACATATATATATGCATATGTACATATACACACAAACAGAGATCTGGCAGAATGAGCCAGAGTGACTCAAAAACTCCCTTGAATGCACGCGTGCTTGGTACATGATCTCACATCCAATACGTACCTCAGACCTGATCCAACAAGTCTTGCTTAATAAAATCAAGTAAGAATGGAAATTACATCTCTGGGACATTCATTCTCTGCCCCCTCTATTCAGATCAACACAACTATACATAGAAAAAACAACATGAACCTATGGCCAGCCCGGTGATTATTTAGCCCAGCATCCCATCTCCGACAACGACACTGGGAAGCTCAAGCAAACCTAGCTGCTTCCTGGCGTCTTCCCCCTCGTACTCCCCCAGCACCTAGAACTGCAGGAGGCACGTGAGGTGGCCTGTCCCTGTCCTGTCCAGTTGGCATCTGTTTAGGGACCTGCTGCCTATGAATTTATCTAATCCCATTTTGAACCCGATGATACTGTCTGCTGCCACACCTGCCTGTGGCACAAATTTCTAGAAGTTCATTACCTATTGTACAAAGACATGTTTTCTTTCATCTGTTTTAAACCAATCTATTAAGGACGCTTACTGAAATTAGGTGTCATACTGCAGAATTCTAGTTTGCTCCCCACATACTTAACCCACCACTGTCACGATTCTGTAAACCTCAATCCCTTTCTGCCCTCCAAACTGAAATCACAGCTATTTTAGTCTCGATTTGTGCCTTGGCTAACTCCACTACATCCTCCTTAAGGAGGCAGACACATACAGTATTCAATAAACAGGCACACTAAGTTTTTACATAGCAGAAAGATGATGCCCTCCGTCCTGCTCTCAGGACCACCTTGTTGATGCTTGACACAATGAAGATGCTTGAAAACTAAAAATGAAGCGTTCTTTGAAACCCCAACTGTCTATCGCATTACAGCGGGTATTAGTATGCAATCCAGCCCTCCATGACACAGCTGAAATGCAGACATCTGGAACTAAAATATGCCTTTCATTCACACCTTCCCCAACAACTGAAACTGAAAGAGACCGATTAAGCAAAAAGTATATTAAAAACTACCAGTAAGGAATTTGAGTCAGCTTGGCACAGTGAATGGCTATACATAAAGAACCGCCCAATGTACAAGATATATTAATGCAGACATGTGCAATCTTTCCCACACCTATTCCAGTTAGAGAGCAGAGCCAGTTTATAACAGCTTCCCTTTCCTGCCCCTTTCCCTCACAATATATCCATTTTAGGAGCAACCAAACTGCTTGCATAGGAGCTGCTGAGCAGGCAGCCTATAACCTCAAGAATTTCTCCGTTACCTTAATTAGTGCTGGCTTTAGCATGATAGAGATGACAGCACACCACAAGGCGCTCAGGTGCTGCTGAGCGAGCCCCTGCCCACCCTGAGTGAAAGCAGAGAGAGCTGCAGGAGAGGCCAGAGCCCCCCGTGCGCTCCCCGGCCCCAGAGGAGCATCCGGCCCTCGCTGGGGTCACTGGTCACTGCACAGGTGACACCAACAGCTTCTAATCACAAAGCACTCAAGTCATTGAATGCTTAAAACCTGATAGGGCAAGAAGACAGCCCCATTACAATCAATCAATCCATTCATGATTAATTCAACATATTTTGACAACTCAGGTTTGAAGGACTTCACCCGGAGGCCCCGACTGAACGAAACACCTAACAACTTCAGGCCAGTAGGCAACCATTCTGTCCGGGCACTAGATGATTGGGCTGTAAATAAATCCCCTAAAACACACATTCTCAGAGGCTTGAATGGGACATACTGCAGTATATTTGTCCTATTCTTAGTCTTTCCCGAAGCATCCAATACTCACCCAATATAGACTTTTTTTTTTTAAACTTTTACTAATATTGACTATGCAATTTATATATACTTTGTAAGTGCTTTCAGCAACATCCTCAGCACCTGTGAGGCCTTTTGCTGTTGATAAACTACACAGCTGCACTTAAATGAAGTAACGTGATGATATGGCTACAAGGAAAGACAAGGTTTTTGAGGTTTTGCCTATACTTCTGCCAAACATTAAGTATTTTATTGTCCTTATCTCAGACCTATGCAACCTAAAACTGGTTACCAAGACGTCTCTATTAGGAGACTGATCACCTCTGTTTAACATTAAAACAAAATATAGAGTTAAATACAATTGCTGCTTATTAAAGGACAGTCAGTGCTCATGGCAATCCCTACACCCAGGTGTATAACATAAGTGTCCTATAGTTACATACTATCTATCCCTTCTCCCTGCTCAACTGAAAGGGCAGAACAAGCCTGTGAAGTTCAAAGCCTGGTAACATGTGACTTTCAGGATCATCTTTCTTTGCCTCCTCCAGCCCTGGGACTGCTCTGCAGAGAAACTTAAGTCGACTCTTTCCGCTCACATGAGCCCAGAACGATAACTGCCATTTCTTTCTCTTTCCCATAATTGCCCAGACCGAAGGGTTTTACAGCCTCTGCTTTTAACTGCCTGTTAAATCTCTGCTGAGAGAGGGGAAAAAGACTCTTCTTGAAGCCATCGCGGCCGACGCCTGGTAGGTTACATTTCCCTTATCGCGCTGCCACCAATGACATTTGCAATAGCAATCTCCACAACAACTGGGGAATGCAGCACAGTAAATAAGAAACAGAGAGGTTAAAGAATTTTTCCTGGTAACAGATACAGTGGATGTGAATGCTCTGGGTAAGACTATAACCAAAATCTAACCTATGTATTTCTTTCACCGTAATAAATTTTTTACAATTCTATACAACTAATATAATTTTGTTTTTAACTTCTTTTCAGCAGTGTGCCAGTAAAACTAAAAGAGCATTTACTTCAGTAGAACTAAAGCTCAGCAGAAGTTGTTCTTTTCCATGCTTCTCTGATCTGGAGTTTAAATGTACTATGCAAAAAAAGTTGTACCTTACCGATGCCTGACTTTGGGATAGCTGACATTATTGTGGCTGAGGACGCAATAAAGAATTTCTTATTTTAGAAAGATTACCAGTGTTGTTTTATTTAAAAAAAAAAGTTCCTAATGCACATAACCGAGTCAACTGTTTTTACATACCATTTTAATTTCACTGGTTTTGAAACCACTCATTTTCCACCTTGCCAAGGAATTGAAAGCATCTGCTTTCAGAGCACTGTGCTCTTTTCTGTTTATAGTAACCAAACCTAAGCATTTTACAGAGAACTAACCACCTTACCACAGCTAACTAGGGGCCGGCCTCACTAGCGGTCCTGGGGGCACCAGTGAGCTTTTTATATTTCCAGAAGTGATAATACCGACGACATCTACTCTAAGCAGCTCTAGTCAGAGGATGCACGTATTCTGTTGGCATTCATTGTAGTAAACAACTGACTGGTGCACCCAAAACATTTCTATAACCAGTACAGTGAATCTACTTAAAGTATTACAATGCAGTGAAGCTGCTGGGAATCTGTCACACTCCGTACTTTCTAAGAAAGCCTGAATCAAAGGTGTGTCTCCATTATCAGTCAGTCCATCAAGTTAAATGACTGACACTCAGGAAGGGGAGCAGGAATTTACATTCCCGTGGTCCAGACTGGCTCCAAAGCCAGGGAGAACTGCCAATTCTTACTGGATGCATC
Source organism: Struthio camelus (assembly GCF_040807025.1). NCBI lineage: Eukaryota > Metazoa > Chordata > Aves > Struthioniformes > Struthionidae > Struthio > Struthio camelus. The sequence continues at coordinate 33,450,724 of NC_090946.1, forward strand.
CTGTCCCCATAAAGGATGCCTGATGCTATGGGCTCTGTTAGCAGAGTGCTTTACACCAGTGAGCAAACGATTTTGGTCTTCCTGACGCACAGGTGAATTAATGAAGAAATTGTAAAGAAACAACTGATTATCATCAGTATGAAAAAAAAAACAGTGGGTAACATTCGGTGAATAAATTTCTTCAGGAAAAATAAATATTCAGTTACAATTCTCAGCTACGTAAACTATTTTCTAGCAAGATGTTAGCTCACCACTTTGGGCAGATCAGAATACCACATAAGTTAGGGCTGAAAAGACATCAATAAGGCGTTTAATGCATTCTCTGCCCCCAAGCCAGATAAAAGAGACCCAGGTATTTGCTAGCAGATACCTTTCCTTCTTGTTCTAACAAATGTTCAGTGATAGAGACCACAACATCCCCAAGAAGACTGAAACAAAAATAAGCTAAAACCAAAATGTCCTTTTATGCTCAGGTACAGTAAAAATTGTGGCATCTAGTGTACCGGTACAGGGCATTCAGGCTTCCACATGGCAGAAATACCAAGCATGCAGGAGAGCTATGAAGCAAAAATATACAAAATGTCTATTTTCTGCAGCTAATTGCTCATTTATTTAAGTATTTACAGTTATCTAATAAACTTGCTTCAACAGTTGCCTGACTGCTTTTCTAAATACATGATAACATTCAAGGATTGCATATGAATGTATTCATGTAGTTTAACGGAACATTAGCATGGTTTGGAATGACAAAATCGCATGCGTATTTTATTGCAGCAGGACTGTATACAGTGATTCCTTTCCCTAGATCTATCGCTTTTTTTTCATTCAGTTATTACGTTAAGTCTCAACTAAATTGTGAGCTTCGAAGGCAATGCTCTCCCAAGTATCAACACAGCACCCAGCAGGACAAAATGCCACCTGCTTAAAACACCTCTAGGTGCAACCACAACACAAACGGTTCCATCTGTAGTTGCACCTATCGATGCAGTATTTGTGCACAGTTTGTGGAGAAACTGTTAGAACAAATCTGTGGGTGACGCACAGGGCCTGAGCACACAGAAGGCACGTTGACCCATCAGAAACTGCAAGGTGTTCAGGAATCGGGAACTTTTGCATCAGCCTGAGAAGCACCCAGGCCCAAAAGGCACCCAAAATCTCCCACCGATAGGATTCTGCAGATTCTGTGGAAAATGAATATCTGTGTAAAGCAGGAATTAAATCCATTTTTGTTCATTTTCATACTGTGCGTTGTTTTCATATTGTTTTGTTGCTGTGAATTTGAATCTACAATCACAGAATTTCATTAATACTCAGGGAAAGACATAATATTTACATGGAAACCTGAAGTCCTTGATCTCTTAGCCAACTGACATATAAATCAATGCCTAGAAAACTAGTAAACTTGTTCACTCTATTGGTCGCGAAGTGAACCGATGCCTTTCACACATGGCATATTTAAAAGTCTGCAGGTGCGATGCCCTTCACTCTACAACAGTGTTAACACGTTGTTTGTTATTTGTAGTCTCTTAGTAAATAACTATAATATGCCAAGCTGTTTACAAAAGCAGGAAACAAGGATTCCAAACTGAAAAGCAAAAACTACCATCTATTGCAAGCAGGTGGAGGAGAGGGGGAAGAGACGAAAAAGTAGTTTTGTAAGTGAGAGTTGACAGAACTGGAGAGGAGCTAAAATGCTGAACAGTAATTCCACAAATAATTCAGCTACAGCCAAACGAAAATATTCCGAGTATGGTGAGCTAGACTGGCTGAGAGAGAAAAAAATAAGAATAGAATACTTTGCAACAACATCGTGAAGCAAGGCTTGCATTAACAATTACACTGACAGGCACCATAAATGAGAGGTCATTAGACAGACTATGCTTCATAGGACCATTTTGCACTTCTAGATAACCAGTAAAGAACTATGAATATCTGAGGACCTCAGTATATTACCATCTCCAGTTTAGGATTAAAAATTACAAAATTTTAGGTATAAGGAGATAGGAACATGCTACTACATGTGCCATTTCATACTGTGCAACATTCTGTCACTCTTCGACTAAAAATACTAAGCATGAACAAACCATATAAAACAGTCAATATGCATTTTCTGTTAAAAAAGTGTATTACAAAGAGGCAACAACAAAGTCATACTGCTACATTCAGAGTAACCGGGATTGTATTTTTGTCCTATCTGGTTTGGCTGGTAAGGGAACTCTGCAAAAACGGTATCAAAAAGAAGTTTGAGGAGTTTGATCCCAAGAAGTTTTACTCCTTTCGGAATGTGAAGTCTCACGTGAAGAAAGTTTCATAACAAACCCCAAAGTTTTAGTCTAGCTTTATTGATGGAAGTAGCACCAAGTAGGCAGATTATCATGAAAATAAGGAAAGAACTTCAAGTCAATGTGTAAGTCTTCAGTTGAAAAATGGCTACTCTCTGTTCTCTGTTCAAAACGTACAGACGGTTTTTACTTCAGGAGCTCATTAAAAATGAAGATCATGTCCATAACGGAAAGGGAGGAGGCAAAGCCACCAGACACAAGAACACTGTTGTATATTGCCATTTGGATTTAGAAATATAATCCACTGGAAATCAAAGAAACAGTGACACACTATGATCTGACTCTGTGGGATATAAACCATTGCATTCCTATCACAGAGCCGTATGGGAGATATCATTCTTCTCAAAAAAAAAAAAAAAAAAAAAAAAAAGAGAAGAATACGGTGCTATTGGGATACACTAGGAAGGGTAATAGGAAAAAGGAAAAGCATAAAAAAATTTAAAAAAAGGGAAATTCTACCTCACGCTATTTTCTATAGGATGAGTGTTTCAGAAACCTCAAGGTATTTTCTTCCAAGTGGGCATCTAAAGCCTGTTTCACAGTGCCTGCTCTTTACATTAGGGCTTGTGATTTTGAAGTCAATTCTTAGGTCATATAAATAACGGACTTCAGCAGAACTGCTGATATCAGCTGAGGACTTCAAAATACATAAAATAAACACCTCTGTGCCTTAAATGCTTTCCATTGGTTTTGAAGCCTAAAAGTGCCATATTGCTTTATTCTGTGCATTCAATTTGCAGATGACTGCCAAGCTAAGCAGCATATATACTAATACAAAAGCTTTTCTTTCCAAGTCTGACTGTAAAAGTGCAGAGGCCAGAGTAAAACGTAGAATCTGTCAAAAGCTAAGTTCTTCCATGATAACACTTTCAAATAATTGTTTAGGGGTAATAGTTGCTACCAGGGAAAACTAAGTTGATGTTAAGTACATCATGGTTAAGTACATTTTTCTGGTTCACTCACCAAAAGCATTAAAAGTAAGCATGATTTCCTTCTGGAACGCTTTTTCATCAGATGGAAAAATGGTAGGTTCATTTCAGTTTTGCAGGTGCTGCTCATGGTATTTGCAAAGCAGAGATAACACCTTGACTACAGACTGGTAAGTTGGCAGGTATCAGAAGACAAACTCTGTAAACATGGTAAGCACTGGTTATCAATAACAGTGGGAGTTGTAGAAATCCTAGAAACTAATGTCAGAATTATATTAGGAAAAGGTCGGGTGCCTCCGCCACAAATTCTCGTCCCGGACACAGTCTAACAGCGTTGCACCACGGGGAGGGGGAATCTCAGAGTTACTGTGAATGGAAAGAAAACAGTCCAAACAGAGTTCATCAGGCACTAGGCAACTTCCGTGGGATGAAAGGCAGCATAGATATTTAGCACTGATCTTGAGATGACTCTCCGGCAGCCCGTGTCATGGGAGAAGCCTCTCCCTTGGGTATAATCTCACCTTGCATCCCACAGCAGTCTCACTTGTACCATAATTCACACCCATGACACAGAGCCTGCAGATCACTTCTCCATCCTGCTTGGCTTGTATCTACTGATGGGGAGCAGAGTAAGTGGATGTAACAGGGCTAGAAGTCAGAAATGAGAGAAGCGTGACATTCCTGTGGGCTCCAAGCAGGTTTCTGACACACTTTTAGAGAGGAGCAGACAGGGAGCAGAGAGACCAGCCTACTACCTGGAAGTCCTCAGATCTTCCCAGGTCAAGCCAGATTCCCTGGAGTGTGACCGCAGACCTTTACAGGACACAGGACCTAGGTCTGCCCTACCTGCAAAGCCGTCATCAGCAAGAGCTCAAACAGAAGAAAGAAACGTGTCCTCACAGAGATGGCTGAGACAAGCGGAAAGCAGCGCATCCCAGAAGAACCATTCTCTATTCGCTCACCGCTGAAGGCACTTAGAAAACCAAACCACTACAGTTAGGTGAAAATAAACCAACCCTTAGATAAATGTATTTTAAAGCAGTACAGCCCTGTAAGACATTCACTGCAGTCTACAATTTTGCCTTGTTCCCTGGCCCTGCTTCCTTCCCATAACAGACGGAGTGAAAAAACAGAAAGCTGTCTGTTCACTTGAGGGTCTTCCTCTAGATCCCTCCTCCAAGGAGTCCACAGTTGACGTATCTTGCCAACCGCAACACAAATTTCATTGAAAGCTGCTTATAAACTTTGCAATTTTCTCTTGACAAGGATGACAAGCCCCATCTACCAAAAACTCTCCCAAAAACACAAGACCAAGGAGGAAAAAAATAGCTTGGTCAAGCTACTTATAAGACTCTTGAGTATACTGCCAGTTGAGAAAATTCTTCCAAAAGTCAGTGACAAATGTAGTTTTTTCTAACACTATAGCAAGATCCTCCAAGATGGAACAGCTGCACTGAAAAGCAGATCTGTAATTTTCAATACAAGGTACAAATACCACCCCTCATGACTTTTCCCCTCCCCCCCATATTCTGGCTTGTGACAGCATGTAGCAAATGAAATTTCAGGAAAATTGCTGCTTTATGGGGAGAAAAATTGAACTATAGCAGAAAACAAGCTTTTAAAGTAATTTCTAAAAATAAATTCTTGCCATTTCATTAAAAAGTTTCTGGCTTTTCCAGGTCTAATCCAAATAGAATATCAGTACATGATAGGAGATGGACAATTACTGAGCTGAGTTAAGCTCTGTGGAGAAATATCGACTTGTATGTGAAAGATACAATTGGATTTGACAGCAATTCCAATTTCTGAGAGTTTAGGCTCTCCCACCAAAAAAATATATAAAACAACTAGGATAAAGTTAAAGCAAATATTAACTGACCATCAGTCACATTTCATTTGATTGATCCACTGACTGTGTCTAGGAAAAAAAGGTTATGGTGACTACCAATAGTAGGAAAGGGTATTATCTTCTTGCTTATGTTTTTCAGGCTATAGCATGTTTCAGGAAATACCCATCTTAATATTTCCTGCAGAAGACAGAAATGATACAGTCCACTGCACTGATGGCAGGATCATTCTGCAGCCTTATTAAGGTAATGTATAGTAACAAAACCAATAACAATATACTACACCGGAGACAAGTCCTATGAGAACATTGTCTAATTGGATTGATATCACTTAGGAGATGCATAACTTTCCACACAGCAACAATCATTTATAAATGACAGCAACAGTCATTTAAAGTCTATTCACCTTAACAATGCCTACAGATATGTATATACACTAGACCAAGTTAATGGCCAAATTACTGACCTTGCTACGGTGATTGCATGCTGCAAGGGGCACCTAAATAGGAACGTACTGGTCTGAAAGAGATTCCCGCAGGTCAGTTACCTGCTAGTTTAAAGCTCACTCTTCTCACTAATGTTGGAGCTATGAGGACATGCCCTGGGGGTCACCCAAAGCCTGGTATGTGGCACAACTTGGGTTACACTGTTTTCCATTGAACCAGGTCTCTTCCCTTCTCCAGAAGTGCTACCAGAGGAGCCAAAAGGCACCAACAGGCTCCCAGCAGGTCCGTTTCTGCAGTGTCTCAGTGGCTCTCGCAGGCACAGGTGGCAATCCCTCCAGTTTCACAAGGGGTGTTATATGGTGGAGTAACTCAGCCCACCCTTCCTCATTAAATGAAAAAAATTCCGGATGTTACAGTGGTCAATCAAATAGCTGAACATAGCAGGAAAAAATCGCCATACACAACTTCTAACCAAAATATTACTGTTAATCCAGGTGAAACGGGTTTCCAGGGACATACCCCATTCAAACTACTCTTTTTCACAAAAGGAAGTGTTTTAAAAATATATATGAGAAGAACGTCAACAGAATTTACAAACATTCTATCGCACATCGCTATTTCCATGATCAGCCCTCATCTTAAAATAGGGCGGCAGGGCACAAGCTTGCCATAACAAAAGCATGCTTTTGTTCTCAGTAAATTCTTAGTCTGAATTATTTAATTATATGCCTAGTTTAATTAGAGTCTACACTTTGATTAAAAATTAGTGTGGAGCCAGTGCAGTATCAGTGACCCTCTAAGCTATCAAGAAAACTGGTCCAGATTTTTTACCAAAAAAAATTGATAAAGGAGGCATTCAGAATGTTTCCTAGGAGGGGGCAAATAACTTCAAGTCTTTTACACCTAAGACAACATCACACACCTTCAGCTTCATAACTTACTAATTGGGAATTTTATGGGTAACAAAGAAACTGAGCACTAATTCATTTCACTCACAAATGTGGAAAGCCAAAGGGTTTCTAAGTAGTATAGCTAAATTTGGGGAAGAATTTTACATTTTTAATAGGGGTGGGTAACAGAGGCATTACTTTTCACCAGCAACAGATTCTTTTACTGGAAGGATTAAATACTTGGCATTGTAAGGACTTTTTCCGACACTTCTATTTCTGGCTTCTTGTTTTTACCCAGATTTCCTACATTAAGCTCCAACTGTTTTTCCCTGGTTATGATCAACATAATGCAACACCCTAACTGTGACTGGCTTCGCTCTCTGTCATTTCCCCTTATCTCTGCTTCTCTCCTTTAATATCTGCCTTCTCTGTTCCTTTTCCTCACCTACCCTTCTTTCTTTCAGTCCTCTAGTTGGGCTCAGTTCCAGCCAGTACCACCCAGCTGTGACCGTCCTCTATCGTAAATGACCCAGAAACACATCTCCCTATCTGAGACTTTAAAAAGTCAAAGCAAGTTCCACAGGAGTCACAAACTATTCAAGATACACAGCTGCTTCTTATCCCCAGGTAAGTCATGATGGTGCAACGGCTGGATTTTTAAAAATGTTCATATTGCAGCATTAATATGAATTAAATGAATTGAAGGATTAAAGGAAGGGCTATATCTTTAGGATAAGGACTGTTGAACATACCCTCTTTCATACTCTGGTGATAAAATTTTAAGTTTAAAATACTTCCAGTAGTGCCTGCTTCATGGTCTCACAGTCTCAATGTTGAACATAAAAATACTGTTGAACTGTTTTCTGAGGTTCACTTTCAAACTATACCTAGATAGAGTAAACATCCTCTAGCTGTAATCAAAAGGGCTTTAGTCCCAGAACCGTATTCCATAATGACTGCATCCCACTGTAAATCTCAAATTGTGTGAAGTTCTGGCTCTGCTGATTTTTATCTGTAAAGATTAATTAACAAAAAGCATGCATACACTGTGAACCTAAAATTGCAACAACGAACCTAAGTGAATGGCTAAATACAACAGTTTTACCAAGACCCAAATCAGAAACATTCAGAATCCAAATGTATACATGACAGTTTTTTAACATGGAAACGCAGTAACAATTTCAAAAGAATGATGCCACGGGTTACGGCTACCTTTTTACTAGTAAACAAACTAGGCCAATGATTGTTTACACTGCATGGTTTTGGCCCTTTCACTCTCCCAGAAAGCGCACAGGCACAATTCAGGGGTTCAAACACCCCGGGAGCTGTCCACCCCAGTGGACAGTTTGGACATTTCCACTCTGTTTTGGAAAGGAAGATAGCTCAGGTGTGCAGATGGGAGCCGTGCCCTGCCATGTGGTCTCAGGGCCAGGGAACAGCCACTGGCCTATTTTATTTACATTAAAGCCAGACTGCATGATGCCTCCAAGAAGGTGTTGGCACAACATTTTTTTGCTTCATTCAGCATCCCCTCATTAAGCATCCTATTGCTCAACCATGCATATCTATCAAGATCCTCGCAGCGTGCTCTCACTGCTGAGCACAATGCACATTTCCCCATTCGCTCCAAAAGACTCTACGCACAAGCGGAACAAAGGCTGAAGACTGAACATGAGTACGTTGTTCTCCTGCACTTCTTTCCATCAAAAAGATATGATAGCCTGGCTGTTTTTTTCTGACACCCGAAAAAGGTGTCTTTTTCTTTTCTTTTTTTTTCTTTTTAAGTGAAAGAAAACAAACAACTTGCTTTTAGCACAGAAATGTATTCTAAACAATGCAGACCATGAAATACAATTACTGTATCTTAGACACCAGACAAAAAAGTATGCTGAATAGTCAAGAAGATTAAAATGCTTTTTCAAATACACATTTGAACTTAAATCTGATCCACAATTTTTCTTACATTTTATCTCTGTGTTTTAAAAGCAGGTCTTCAACTGCTTTAAAATAAAAACTGCACACTGTTTTCCCCCCTCCAGCTAAAGCTTCTATACTGAACCATCACTAACAGTAGCATTTTTGTTCGCTTCTAAGGGGCCCAGAATGTAAATTTCTGATCAGCAGTGTAACACGCTCCAATAGCATATAGTATTTTCAATACTAACGATAATCCTCTTTTCAAAGACTGTGACCACTTCCAGAGAGGGAAAGCCCTTATATGCTGTGGCATCTGATCCAAAGTAACCTTGTGCTGGCTTACAGACTCACTGATTCAAAGGCAGCCTATTAAAATGAGAGTTGAATTCTGTGGAAATGATGCACATCAAAGGCTCATTTCAGATCCTAGGTTTTTAACATGAACAAAATCTCATCTGCTTATTCGTAAAGACAGAATGAGCGTGTCAAATACACGTACTTAAGCTTCTCCGAGATGTCAATGACAATCACCTCCAAAACCAAGTGAGAACCCAGTATCTCTGACATTAAGCAAAAACACTTGTGTAAACTGCTGGCAAAGTGCCTGTCACATCCTCGTCTACTGATTGCTCCATACAGAGACTAACAGCGTCTTTCAGCCCCTACACAAAGCTCTGCACTGCAGAACCTGCAGGCCAGGGTCGGCCTCACTGCTGCCTAGCTCCAACAACATTATTTTCTCCCCTGCTTTCCCAGGGTTCATCAAAACCTGCAAGTTCTTTTTCACTGATATGGGAACTTTCCCTGAAATTTCTGGAATATGTTAGATTCAGTGTTCATAAATGACCACAATGAAACCAGTGCTAGTAATCTGAGTCTAATTATACACTATGAAAAGTTTGTTCATTTTTAAATAAATGTTCTTCTGCTGTACCTGCTCTCAAAAAGAAATGAAGTATAGTGCAAAACTGGTTAAAAAACACCAGAAACGTATTTTAAAATGATTGTTCTTCCCTGATTAAACTGAAAAATGCAGAAAGTAAATAGCAAAGTGTTGAAAATAGTTTACATTTTCAATTTTCTTGGATTTGTGAATTACAGGTGCTACTTCTTAGATAGGCAAGTAAATTAGTTTCCAAAAAAAATTGATTTTTAGCATGATAGTGTTTTTCTGAAGTTAATGACATGCAAATCATTATACGTGTATTTACATTTTTGATTAGGACAAGATTGAGAGGTTTTAAAAAAAAAAAAAGAAAAAAAGAAAAAAGGAGAAACAATCCTGTAGGTTTTAGCAAAGATGTTTCAGATAGGCAAGAGACATGAGTAACTAACACATAAGAAATAAGCAGAGGTCAAAAAATAAACATTAAAGTGCTAAAGATAAATGACTCTCTTCTATTGTCCTTATCAAAGGCTCAAAGCTGCCTAGGATGCATGCTTTAATAATTACTGTAAAAACAGTTTGATGGGAGTATCTACATCACCCTGGGGCTCTGACAGGCTCTTCTAGAAACTTTTGCAATTCTGTTGCACTGTGAATGCTCGTCAGACTCCCTCACGTAGTAGCCTGACCTCAGAAGCAATGACATTGAAGTCTGCCAGTGAAATTTAAGTAAGAAATTTGATCAAGCCAGTGGAGTCTCTTGCATAATTCACTTTCTCTCCTTCGGAGTGCTGTTCACCTGCCTGGAGAAAAAGCGTCCTGCCTCGCACCTCCTGGCCCTTGGCTTTTGCAGCTCCCTTGGATGGGAGACACCTGGCTTGCATATGCCTTACCCTGAGGCACACCATAAAGGGTTAAATCCACGGGACCATTCACTCCAGGAAGACATGCAAGGAAGAGAAAAAGTATTTCTGAGAAGCAAACTACTGAAAAAGCGCTGTGACCGCCAGCTGCAAGCAGACAGCAGTGAGGAAGAGCCAGGGCCTCCGTGAGCTGAGCCTGGCTACCACCCACAGCGCTCATTCCCCAACACACCTGGGTAAGAAGCAAAAGAAAGAAATAGAGAGGAAAAACCACAGTGGTGGCAGAGGTTGGGAGGGAGGGCCAGAAGGGAAAAAAGAAAATCAACTAAAGAAATCAAAAATTAACTTTTCTGGACCTAAAGGCATGGGAAAGCAGGAGCACTGTGGATAAGCTGAGAGCCATCAAAAGAGCTGTTCAGAATCAATGCAAAGAGGCTGTCAGATAGCCCTGCCTCTCAGCCATATCTTGCATGCTTTTTGTTCCAGTTTATAACAAAACACCTGGAAAAGGTGGACAGGAATAACACTACATTTGGTCGGTCTTCAAGCCTGGCTACCTAAAGTCAGCTGCTTCTTTTTTCATCTTAATTCTTCTAAGCTATCAGACTGACTATGGCTAGAGAAGAAACACCAAAAGCTGCACTGTAGTTTGGAGATGCTGCAGAAAACCAACACAAATGCCCAGTTGGTGCTTATTTCTAACAGACAGAAGATCATACAGACCAGCAAATTTTGGGATTGGGAAGAGCGTTGCCTTTAATTGGCCACTCTGCCTTCTCCTACAGCCACCCCATGCCACGGCGAAGATCCGAGCACCGATGACATCTCAGTTTCCCCATGCTCTGTTTGTGGTGCACATTTTGGTTTCTGGAGGATGAATATACTTGGCCCACCTAGAGTCCTTGGATTTCTAGTATGGGAGATATGGGCATAGTGTCCTGTTCACGCATACGCAGGAGGAAAAACTAAAAAAAAAAAAAAAAGTAACAGTGGGGCCTTCGCTGCTCTGGAGCTATGAAATACACGTAGGTGCCTATTCAAACCTCACTGCACTTCAGAGATGCTGAGGACCTGCTAGCAGCCATAACACCCATACTTGAAAGCTTTCATGATAGTGTCCAGCAACAGATCCCAGAATTTAACAGTAGGTATTCTGATTTGCTAATTGTAACCGCAACCTTTAAACAGAATAGAAATCTGCAAAAGAGAGGATCTATATTTCAACCATTTTCTTGCTGTCTCCTGCTACATCTCAAGTCACGGATGTCCAAGCACTTCCAGTTTCCCTTGTTTAAGTACATGTGTAGGCCACACGCTGACCCAAACTGGGCCAAGGCTCAGGCTTACGCCAACGCTTCTCCTCACTTCCCCTTGGTTTCAGACAGAGGTGTTCATCAGCACCCTACTAAGCCCAAGGACCATGTTCGTGGCAGGCTGTGCTACTGTGCGACTGCTGCTTATATGCTATTCTCTACATCTGTTCGACAGTGACAAGCAAATTAAGGCCATGCTGTGCTAGGCAATACAAATACATTGCAGAAGGAACATGAGGCTAGCAGTATGACCTGGCTTATCAATTCCTGTTCTTCACAGTCATGGGCAATCAGGCAATCACAAGTCTACAACAGGTCCACAGGGAATCTAATCTACTCACCAACACACAACAGATTTTAAAGTGCCATACCATTCCAGTAAAATATTATAACATACCATAAGAAACATAAGACTTCTAGTAAAAGACCCATAGGCCTCAGGAAGAAAGTAGGAAAGATTAAAAACGTCGTCAATGACAATCTCTACCCTTAAGTATTTCTTCAATCCAAATTAGAAAGATAAAAGCTGCAAAAAAACCTACATCTAATTATTCATGTATTCACAAGTGAGGAGATGAGGTTCTGTAAAACCTATATTTAAGAGTCATACTGCTGAAATGCATTTTAGCCTAGTTACCTCCCAGGACTTCAGGTTACTTTAATGTGTTATTATGTTTTTAATATAAGCAAAGAGAGCTATGCTCTTTCACAGTTAGGTCACAACCTTGATCCACAAATACCTTTAAACAATGATAGGATTTGTTTTTGAGGGCTTTTTTTTTTTTTCCTCCTGACAAGAGACTCCTTTCAGCAAGGCAGGTTATTCTGAGAGGAGAGCTAAGCAGAGCCAAGGCCACAGGAAAAAAAAAAAAAAGAGAAAGAGAGAAAAGAAAGATATAAGGAGTAACAGAAGCAAAACTTTCAGAAGAGTAAACTGACTGGTGTTTCTAGTTACTTGTGGGAAGGTTTTCTGACTTGTTTTAAAGAATAAGGACCACTTATGCAGGTGCTTAGGGCTAACCGTGAGCAGCTCACCAGAACTGCCCACTGCTTTTACCCCTCAGTGGAGCCCTTAGGAAACGCCTTCCTGCTCCTCACGTTCCTCTCCTCAGCTCACCGGTCTCCCACTCACCGAATCGTGGGAACAGGGTGCCGGCAGATATCTCTGCTTTGATGAAGGACTTGGTATTTCTAGACCCCACCTTATTTGCTTACTTCTGCCTTCCTGCCCTCTTTCTTCACCGCGCTGCGCCAAAAAACCCCACGCTGGTATGCTAAGCGCCCGCCAGCTGCCCGCTACACAAGTTGCTTGGACACCAGCGAGGCCGGAGGGGTCCCCAGGCGCTGCCACGCTCCCGGGCAGGGCCACCTGCGGCCTCTCCTGCCCCCGACCTTCGCCGCCTCGCTGAGGAGCTGCTGCTGCTCGCGGCGCCCGAGCCGCACAAGCCCTCGGCTGCGCACCCTGAACCGCTCTCCCCGTCCCCAAACATCCCCCTTAACCAGTTCTAACCCCAACCGGCAACCAGGCGCTCAGGCACCTCCTCCTGCTGCCCGCCAACATCCTCACCTCCTGGAAATCAAGTGCTGCTTTTAAGTGACTCAACTACCCGTCTAGACGCTTTAAGGAAATTCCTCCGCAAAAGCCAGGAGGCTCACTCAGGAGTTGGTGCCAGCGCAGCCCAGAGAGCGACCTGACTCTGCGGACGGTTCACTACCGACATTGCGCGTGCTTTGCCCTGCCGTGGGCAGTCACCTCTGCGCGACCACCTGTCCCCGCGCCGCGCCTCGAGCCCGGGCTCCCGCCTGCCCTGCCCTGCCCGACCACACTGCCCTCAACGTTTTAAACACGCTGCTCAGAAGTCGCAGAACAATCACAGGTTTAAGGCAGGGGGTCTGTCCCCCCGCCCGCCCGCGGCAGCCGAAGCCCCCGGACCCCCCCCCAGAGCCGCCGGCCGGCTGCCCCCGACGGCCCCTTCCCTGCGCGGCCGGGCGCGGCAATACCGCCGCGGACAGAGCCCGCCGCGCCGTCGGGGCCCGCCGCAGCACTTACCGCCCACGGCCCGCTCCGCGCCGCGGCGGAGCGCGCAGGCGGCGGCTCGGCCCGGCGCCGGGCGCAGTCAGCCTCCGTGCCCCGCGGGGCCGCGAGGCAGCCGAGCGCCCTGAGGCAGCGCCGCCGCCTGCGCGCCGCAAGTTTCTCGACTTCTCCCTCTTTTTGAGTGGTGCTGCGCTGCGCTGCCGCCTGGCTCCCTCGCCCCTCAGCAGCTGACTCTCCGACAGCGCCTAGCGTGCACTGGCACTGGGCGGTGGATATGTTAGCCCCCGCACTGCCAACTCGATGCCTGCAGCCAGTCTGCCGTCCTGCCGAGCGCGGGCAGGCGCTACCCCCCCGGCCGCCCTCCGCCCGCAGGAGGGGGAGCAGGCAGGGGCCACGCGCCGGCAGCAGCTGCCCCCCGAAGGCGGCTGCCCCGAAAGCGCGTCCCAGCAGAGGCGAAGGGGCGCTGCAGCCCCCGGCAGCAGCGGGGAGGCACGAGGGGAGGGGGCGGCGATCGCTACTTACGCCCTGAGCGCTGTGGCGGCGACGCAAGGGGGTCAAGGCACTAGCCAGGAGAAGCTCCAAGCATGCGGAGGACACAGGGACCAACCCTCGCTCCTGTCCCGGGACGGCACCTCCCGTCCCAGGGGTCGTGAGCGTGGGGAACTCCCGGGCAGAAAGGTGGTCACGCGTGTGCGGGAGAGCGTCCCGCGGCCGCGCCGCCGTCACACGCTGCACAGCTGGCAGGCGGCCGCGCGCGCTGGGAGCGCGCAGCTGTGCCCAGGCACCGCGCACCTGCAGCGGGCGCAGGGCGGCCGGTCCTCCGACAAACCCGGGGGCGTTTTGGCACGGTACGGGTTAATGTCAGGGAGCCCGCTCTGGTAAATACTCATTTGCTAACGAGGATAAAACGTCGAGCGACTGAAATGATTTGGGAGACGTGAAGTCCTTGATGGTTGCGACAAAATTAGGGCCGGCACTTTTGTTGTTCTAAAAAGGCTGTATCCTGGAATCTTTTTGTCCCCAAATGACACCAGTGCTGGATTATTAATACCACTTAGTGCAAATTTCAAGATACTCCAAGCAAGCATGTGGCTTTTAGAGCACTTAAGGAAGTCCACCTTTAAGCACAATACCGGACTGAACTGTAACAGCAATGAAGACTCTGTATTTTTTCCTATATTAAGCCATTTCAGACTAAACAGTATAGTATAGTATAGAATGGGATAGAATAGATATGTAAATATCTTTAGCGACTCACTTTGGGACTTGCTGAACCACTTTGTGCAACTACAAAACCCTTTACTAGGGTAGCTCCCAAATGGCTCTCTTTAAACAAGAAACATCCTTGAAATGGAGAATATTCTTTAAAATACAGAGAGCAAATATGCTACCTCATAAATATTGGTAAGCATTAAACTGCAGGCCATAAAAATATTTTTTGTGCAAAAAGTCTTAGGCACTTAGATACACTCACTGGCAGAGTTCACGCATAAAATTCACTCTACGGGTGGCTGGTCCTTGGTAATACATGCAGGTCTTTCCTTTTAGATATAATCAAGGATGCTAGCAATGCCTAGCTCTCAGAACGTAACATTGTTATGAGGAATTAAAAGCAAACAAAAACAACAAAGCAGGAGGGGAGCAAACAAAATGAAGGCTATTTGATTTGGATGGGAATTTCCTACGTCTTCTAAACTGATTTACCCATCCCTAGATTTTGCTCTTTAAATTTTAAAGCATCTGAACATTTGTTCTGCCAGTCGAGAAAAAATGGACTTACTTAAACTCATCTCAGATCCCTGGGGGATATAATGGGAAAATAGGACAGCAGCACTAAGAAGAACAGCTCCATATATTGAATCTTTTACAATTAATAACTTACAAACATTGATTAAAAAACCCAGCCAAAAGCCCAGGAGTATTTCATTTCTTTTTATATTGTAATTCAAAACTCACTATTGTATACAATGACCAGTGTAAAAAGAGTGCAGATGAACATTTCTTACCTCAGTGGCCACAACTGACAGTTGCTCTGTATGAAGTGCATCATCGGGTATCCAAATTCTTGCTGACATCTAATTAATACGTACTATCTTCATCAAACTTCAAATGCAAAATCTTGAAGTATTATCAAATTGGGCTCTGTCTATTGCTTTGTCATGCATAAGGTGGAAGAGAAATTTGGGACCCTTCAAATGTTTTATAAATGCTGACAGAGTCAACATGAAAGCAGAAAAGAATTTGCAAGTCCCCCAACTTTTAAGTGCGATGTTTAAAATTTTGCCTGGATGAATTAAGTCCTTCCAAAACTTTATCTATCATGAAATAAGTTTTTGCTTTCTAACTTTTAGGCTGCTTCTTCCTTAAAAAAATCCTGACGACCTTCAGGAGCTTCACCTAACTAACAGATAAGAAAATTGTGACAATGAAGCCGCTCCTAACTATAACCAGTTCCCTGAAAAATGTGGTTGTTATGACATGACATTAGGAAATTTCATCTGTACCATTTTATCCTTCCAAAAGCATATGCAACTAAGTACAGCAAGAGCAAATCTCCATATTTAATAGAATTAGGCAACTTCTTAGCTAAAGGGAGCCTGAGTATGTAAGACTATTACTTTCATAAAACAGTTTATAGCCTTTTATAGACTTTTGGAAATGGAAGTCTATAAAAGTGCAGCAGCAGTTTGGGCTACTGCACTTTTATTTCCGAGCCAGTAAAGGGTGACATCTGAACGCTAGGGAGGGGATTTGTTGTGATCCCAGGCACTGGCTAAGCTAGGTGGGACCAACGACCTTCTGGAGGTATCTTTGTCCATTGATTATAACATTGCTTTGAGAATTATATTCAACTAGAAAACGATCACTTTGTAAGATAGGTGGGATGAAACCCACGCCTCTTTGTTCACAGCAGAGGAAGGTTCAAGGACTTTTTACCTCTCATCATTTTTGATCTGCTGTATTGCACTGGTTTCAGTGCATTCTGGTAATTTTGAATGCAAGTTCAGCAATAGACTTATCATTACTGTTATAAGATTTTTAATACTCCATTGTCAAACAGATCCTAGATGTGTCTAAATTATGGAAATCAAGATGGGACTGGAGCAATAATGGGGCAGACCCCAAACTCAGCTTTCTTGTATAAGAGGTAAAAATATTTCCGTTTTTAAAAAACCTACACATTTCTCATCATTTTTATAAACTTTCCAAGTGATCAAATTGCATAAAGTAGCTAAGGTTTTTTTTGTTTTAATACATATTACTAAAACCCATAAAAGCACTTTCATGGTCAAATTACATTTTTGTAATAGTTTCAAATAATGTATTTGCTTACAGACAAGATCTTAAAACTCTCACTCCCTCAAATGGTCCTACGCATGAGTTCTTCATCATTAAATTCCTGATCGTTTTTCTAGGGTCTGTCCAATATTTTCAAAGTCAGACTTCCTAAGCTCTTTTTTGGCGGGACGTTTTGATACCCTATTTATCCCATTTTTGCACTTTACTTCCCTACTTCTTGAGGAACTGTTTTTCCCGTTCTGCTCACCAGTGTTCTAGTAACCGGCCTTAATAAGCCAGCTCATTAAGCTTAAGCCAGTATAAATTTAAATAATGCACAGATATTTCTTGTACCTATGAACAAATTTCTCCAACAGTTCATTACATCCTTGAAGAATAACAAAAGTCATTAAAAGCACCAGTTAGACACAAATCTGGAAGTGGTGTAAAAAGCATCAACGTTTTCTTAGATAAGATTACTGTGCCTTTTAAAATAATTAGCCATTTATATAAAAATACTTTGTGTCAATTTTTATTAGGTTCCTTGGACTCTAAGATAAAATACTTTTTTAAAATTAATGGCTGATAAAGAAATTCCTGTTCCATTATAGGTAAATTACTGTGGAACCATTCTATGCAAGTTTCTCACTATTAAAAAGAGAGAGCGAGAGAGAGAGAGAGAGGAAAAAAAAATCTTCCCTAATTTCTCCTCCTTCCCTTATTCATGTTGAGAACATAAACTCTACATTACAAAATTAGTATACAAGCAAAAATGAGTATGCAGTAAACATTAAATAATAAGTTATCTAATTTTCCTCTTTCAAAAGCTGGAGTGACCTTCCTTTTTCTTCTGATGAATTTGTCATTTGTAATATTCATGTTCTGATTTGAATGGTTAATTCATTTCCTCCTCAGGTTGCATGCATAATGACAGAGTTATATGATAATTTAAGAACTTTGCTGCACTTGGCCCATCATGAGTACTGTAGGTAATCCTGAGCTTCCAGATCACATCTTACATCAGTACCTCCAGAGTTATCACGCTGGTTGGTTATATTGTCCTATTGGCGCTAACTGACCAGAAACAACACGCAACAGAAATAGCATTGGCTCAGTGATGTGCATAAACTGGCCCAAGAATTTCTATTTCTACAGATTTCGGTTCCTAATATCATAGTGTCAATTATGACTTGCTTGATCTCTTCTGAAGCACTGAGGTAAGGCTGCGTTTTAGTACCGAGCACAGAGGGCGAAGGGAGTTGTAGGCGGTAACCCCTCCTACAGCCCCCGAGCGGTACTTGCTCCAGAAGGCACGTCAGAGTGGCTGCTTTGCCTCGCAGCCGTCTCTCCACATCATGACAACTTCTTAAAATACATGTATTCAGTACGTGTATTTTAAAATAAACCCTTGCAATCAATTGCAGTCTACTAGTTCACAGAAACGGTGAGTCTGATTCACCCATACGTAAGCTAATCTTCCGACTAGAGATGTAGTTTTCAAATGAAGAACCATCTCACGTTTTTGACTGTTAGGTGTGAGCAGACATTGCATGTGTGCACCTCTGCTTCAGACGGAGCCCTCATTAACTGAAACATTTCAATCAATCATAGCTAGTGCCTGATCTAATTGAAATAAATGTGAATAACAAAAAATTGGAACACAAAGAAAAAATGAAATTTAAATATCATACCTCTTGGTCTCATTGAATGGTCCCTGACTCTTGTGATCACCAATACTGTTTTGTATAACTTGTTATTTTGTATTCAGATTTTTGTTTTAAACTGAGCATTTCCTGTCTCTTAACCTTTTCTCATGTCTGAAGTCTCTCTACGCTTTCTGTAATTGTTGTCCTCTATATCTGGATTCTTGTTATCTCTAAATTTTTTTAGGATGAAGTAGCCAGACCTTAACATAGAATAAAAAATGAAGGCATGCCATTGTGTTCAGTATTTTGTACGTAACAATCCTTTAGGAACAGATTTGTGTTCTAGTCTCTGTCTGTTCTTCCATTTCATTTTGGGTTTTTTGGACAATACATTCATCATCCACTGTCAAATGTAGTACAGAAAAGGTAAGGCTTATCATAGCTCTTTATCTATGTATTATTAAAACTAAAAATCAGAGGCTATCCATACAGAAAGAATGAGCAAAGTAGATAATTTACCACATTTTTTATGACAGAATAAACGTATGGTCATACTTAAAGCGCTAAAGACAAAGATATATAAGTGCAGGTGACCTAAGAAGGTTAGGAGGCATCTATCAGTCACAAGCCACAGGTCTTGCTTACCTTGTTCAAAAGCATATGCTGTTTGCATAGGTTGCCTCACTGTATATCTATAAAAATAGGAGTAATTTTAAATTTTGAAATTATTCTTCTCACAGGAATTTAGCAGTAATTCTCATAAGAACTTTACCAAAATGAAATGTCTTAAGTGTTATATAAATTATATCATCAGTGTAAAAACAACTGTCCTTATGCATCCACAAAGTTGGAGAGCACAGACAAGAGGAATACAGACTTTCTTCATACTACCTAGCCAATATAAGATTACCTTTGATAGGATCATTTGTAGAATATTAAGCAATTGAATCTTCATGGCCTACTAGGCCAGGATGCAGGAAAGGGAGAGGACTGAGAGAGGAAAGAGGCTTTGGGCTGAGAAAGCTCCCTGCCTTCAGCAAGGCGCCCTGCGTTGCGGATCGGACAGCTCCAAGGCAGAGTCAGTCGCTCCCCTGGTCATTTCAGCAAAAGCACGAAGGGCCCTAGAGTTGTGCCTCGTGTTGTCGTCCCAGCCAGCGTAATGTGAAGCGTGTCACGTCACCTCGTAGTAACAGAAGGCCGTTTTCTTTCCCCAGCTGAAAAACGTTAATACAGGCACCGCCAGGGGAATACAGGCACGCAAGTCATGTTGCTTCCATGCCATTTGGGAAGACAGCATATGTCACCATAAACAGATATTCTGTATTATGGGCCAAATGCTTATATTAGACATACCTGTATTAGACATACATTGTGTTGCCCAGACTTTATTTCTTTTCCTGGAAGAGAGAAATCTTTCAAATAGTCCTCACAGGAACAACAACTTAAGTAACAGTTTGTCATAGTAGGTGCAAGGAATCAAGGAAAACAGTGAAACAAATTCTGGAGTTTATTCCTGTTTTGAAACGTTAGCATACATCTATCTTTAAGAATTCTCATAACGGACAGCAAAGGTTGATTATGCCGGCACCCAGAATTACCTCACCCTTACTCCAAACCTAACGGTAGGATATCTGAGATGAAGAGGTGTTTGAACTGCCAGATCTGTCCTAAATCAGAGATAACCATGCTAGTCTTTTGCAACATGCACAAAGTGGGTTTAGAAAAAAAAAACAGGCAATACTTGTTTTGTGCAGGTGGTCCTCAAGTTCAGACTGGCCTCACAGCTCTCAAAATCAGGCCAACAACACAGGCTTAAAAGAATACAAATGCCACTTTCTGGCTAATCTCAGTGTTGTCTCAGGATATGTGGAAATCCCAAATATATGCTGAAACTTGACTTTGCAACACGTGCTTGATATTTTGCATGTGCACATGTGCATTTCTGGGTAGGAATGGACAAACGTTTACTTAAATACTTTGGTGAACATAAGGTGAAATCATGAGATTTCATGCACATATATTTTAGTTTACATATGTTATACTATTTAAGCAGCCATTACAAAGGTTTGGAAGATACCAAGGAAAGAATTAAAAAGAAAAAACAAATATATTGTTTTTAATGCTTTTAGACTTTTTTCTGATAACTCCACATAACAAACATTTCTATCCACTGCACTCCAGTTCTTTTATCAGGCCATAGCTCATCAGCTGTAGGCTGTCCTGCTGCTAGCTCAGGCAACAAACCACTCGTGACTTTAGCAGATGTTCTCCTTTTCATGCCAATAGGAATATTTACTAACATTTTTCATGTTATGGTTTTCTATCTGAAAACGTATGACTCAGGATCAAGAATGCGGCACATTTAACCATTCAGCTCCACAACCATTTACTAAGATTGGTGTTTGCTGTGCAAGTTACACGGCAACATTTTTTCAGAGTTTAACCAACTAAACTAGGGACTACATAGAGCACACGTCTCTCTAAAAATACAATTTTATTGAAGTTTAAGTCTGTTAAAGACAGGCTTAACCAAAACAACAAAACCAGGAAGTCTTCCTCCTGTCAAGATGAACATGCATTTTCTATTTTTATCTTATTTGGCTCCTCACGAGGTAGCTGCTCAACAAAGGGAAGAGATGCTCACTGATAAAGTGGTCTTTCATTATGCAAGAATATATTCCCTGATTTGTAAGCAAAACAAGGCACTACTGCCTGGTGTTTGGCATTCACTAACGAGCATGTCAGGGAGAGCTGAGCAACCTTGTACAAAGAGGAGCAGATAACTTCTTTTTGTTAGAGTTAACATTTAAGCGTGTCTTTATTGATCATTGACTACTTGTTTTTATTTACACAGAATTTTCAAAGTCCAGAAATATTAACTTACCTTTAATGCACTCCTGTGAGACTCCATTTTCCACGTGGATCTGTTAAGGTATAAAGAGGTTAGAAAACTTTCCCAAAGGCATAAGTTAGTCCGAGTGAGTGGAGAATTCATGAATCCTGCTTCTCATTAGCCTCAAATTATGATCCCTCTTAGGTAAGTCTCAAGTTCCTGAACTGTGATTAATGCTACCATATGTTAGGTAAGCTTAGATTTTATTGCTGCTCAGCTTTTTGCAAACTGTAAACCAATTTTAAAAAATGAAATATATGTGAATATTGTTTCATGGCTGCCACCTTACAGAGAGCCGGGGGAACAGAAAAAAGAGGAAATATACATTTTTTTCCCTTTTCTTTATTTCTTTGTTAGCTAGGAACAGTCACTCTCCTCTATATCAACAACATAGACCACAGTAGACGGTAGCAAGTCATGGGGCAAGAGTGCTGTCTGATGATTACAAGAATTAGTTGTTCGAAGGAAGCCATTTTACTCTGTATTGCAATACTGCCTGGTAATTTGTTACGTTCATGCATCTAGACTTTTCTTATGGCAAATACAATAGATTAGCCATAAAAATCCAGTTAGCTTATTTCAGTACACGACTGTTTGGGGCAAGGCTAACACATAAGCTCCCAAGCCCTTATATGGCTCTGGGGTCTGAGTAAAATTGCCAAAGGCCTGCACAAAAACTGCATGACAAAGAAAGCCCTTCCCCAAGCCCCAAGGCCTAGGGAAGAGCCTCAAGCTCTAGACTGTCCTGATTGGTCAAGTGTTACAATTCCTTAGGACAAAAATAAGTTAAACTTAGAATTTCTCCATCCTTATATGCAAATATCATGTCTTTTTGTGGGCTTATCCTTGTTCTAGGTATTACTGAAATATTACTAATAAAATAACAATATTGAAGTAAACTGTTCATTTAAAATGACATACTAACAAACCCAGTATCTAGGTCAACACATAAAGCACTCTCCATATATACTTTGCAAAATGTTTTTGACTTTGTAATCTTACCTATTTTCAAGTTAATACTTCATGTTCATTATCTTTGCCTAATGTGAAACCAAATCTTATAGTCTTTTAAATAAATTATTTCCCTGAAATACATATTTCAGTAAGATTATTCAATAACTTGACAATGTTGACGAGAAAGCATTTTCCTCTCCGATAACCATACAATAAATACAAATTAAAAACACAGCTATCCTGTCTAACAGGTTTACAAATAGCTTGTCACACTGAAAAGTTATGATGACATGAACATTTGAGTTTGGTTTATTATTGAACCATACTTCTACCAAAGGGAGTTCATAGATGTGAATTATACGACCCAAATCGGCTGTTCGTTTCCTATAATTTACCCTCCAGGCCTACATCCAGTTTCATTCTTAAGAACAAATGCAAATGCAAAGCAATCACAGATAAAAACACTCCACCTGTTGTTTAGCATCACTTTAAGAAGGCAAACAAGGCAGTCTTTTTCCAAGTTTTGTAATTGCTAGAATCCTAAGTATAATAGTGATACATCCAGTATAATATCCAGTTGATAATCATCTGACATCTACAAGTTTTTGTACATTTTCCTGAAATTAAAGAGGATTTTGTGCAAAAACATTGTTGGTGGTTGTGACCTGATTTTCAAAGACTGTGAGTACCGAAACCTCCCTTTGACTGCAAAAACAGCTGTGGGTGTTCATCATGTCAGGTATTCACACCGTTGGCCTTTCGGCATTCCAATATTTCAGATCATCTCGACAGATTTACCCAGAGGTAAATTAGTGTAACTATTAATTTATGCTCATTTCCTCATATGTAGAGTGAACATAGGAAAGTCAAGTCATTTGTGCTGCTGACAGTAAAAGCTGTACACTCAAAGATCAAGTACTTTGTGGTTTTGCTGGCCCAAGCCCTCCATGCCTTGTCAGCTCTCTGTCCTCACTCAGGAAGACCACCAGTTAATGGATTTAACCTTTACATCAGAAAAAAAATAACAGATCAGCCTGTCAAAGATAAGTTATGCTAAAGTCATGTATGTTCTCTTCCTCCCTCAGTTCTTTTCATAGTCATTACATCTAATTTCTTTCACGATTGCTTTACTTAGTTTCACAGAAAGTATAGTTATTCAAGCAAGTAAAGGCAGTTAAAAAGAGCAAAGTTGCAGCTGGTCACCAGGCTCGCTACACTTTCTGAAATTCAGCTCCCACATATGCAAAAATACAAAAATGTCATTAACTGTATTTTTGAGACACCCTAACAATTTCTTCCAGCTCCTGACTCTAGTTAAAGTTTGGGACAACCGAGCATATAATTTTTTCATTTTTTCAAAGGTAATGAAGAGTCTCTTACTTTTGAAATAATTTAAGTGTATGAAACAGAACGGAAAAAAAGGTAGCTATTTCACTAACATTTCATGTGTTTCCTGCAAATACAATTACCCGTACATAACATTAACAGTCATATACATACTGGCAGACAAAACGATAATGTCAGAATAGAACCCGAGATCGACCTTCCCAAACTTCGGCAGTGTATGCACCAGCTACGTGATTTCAGCTGAATTTGTGTTTCCACGAGAACACCTCAGATACATTAGTAGAAACCAAAAATGCAACTGCAGATAGTGAGAGACTGAAAGATTTGGGAATTCAAGAACTCAAAATGAGAAGCTGCTAATGACTGTCTTTTCCATGACATGTCCCGTGACAGTTCCAAACGGATTCAAATGAAAAATCTTCTGAAATACATGCAAGACCAGCTTAGTCGATTATTTCTATAGATTGAATGGTAGAAATACTTAAACAGAATACATTCTGCCATTACCAATATATATTTTTCTTCACCACAGTCAAGGAAAACTAGTTAGTTTCACCTGTAACAAGCGAAGTCCAAGTAATAACTTCCAGGCCCAGGCAAGGGTGCGTTTCCCTGCTGCTTCTGCAGCCGTCGCCAGGGGGTCAGCACTCTTTGGTGGAATATCACAAGCTCCGGATTCTCTCCGTGAATGCGGCAAACTTAATAAGGCCACAGGTTTAACAGTCGTTGAAAGCATCACTCATAGGGAGTAAAAGTGTATATTGCGACCGCTGCAGTGTGGATTTATATGGATTTATATTTGGTGGCTCCATGAACTCAGCAGTTCTGAACAGTTCTCTATATAGCAAGATCTGTCTTTTTTACTTTAAAGTAGAAGTCCAGGCACATTAAGGCAACGACAAGGAGGCTAACCAAATATATTCCAAACACTGATCACAGTACCTACAGACATAACCTCCCAAGGCTCTTTCTAGGATACCTTCGACTGTAGTTTAGTGATCAAATTGTTATGTGTGAACGAATGCTTGGAGCCAGCACAACATTGTAGTATTTTGAGTATAAGGATTTACTGCAACAGTTGGGAATGCAATGCTTGGTCATGAATCATTGTTTATAAAATGAAGTGGATTTTGGTAAAGAGAAGGCAGAAGCCTGAAAGAGATATTTGCCATAGGACTTATTAGAACAAAATAGTTCCAAAACAGGAAATAGATTATTTTCTGCTAGATTTTGCAGCTCTTACAGCTTTATCTCTTCCGCTACCCAGAATTCCAAATCATATCTGTTCTCTGAAACACAGCCTAGCAGGTGATCAATTCAGGAAATCTTATATTTCTTTTCGTATAAAACTGCTTTTTATACATACATGCGTCACATAGCATATTGGCTCCCGTGAAGTCAGTGAAAGTTTTGCAACTCCCTTCAGTATAGTTCATCTCTGCAAAAATTAAAATTAAAAAGATCTAAAATTTAAAAACAAAAACAGAGTAAAAGTTAAAATTTAAATCTAAAAGTAAAAAATTAAAAGTAAAAACTAACATAAAATTAAAACATAAAATTTAAAACAAATTTGCACAAAAAATACTTCACCTTCATACAGTTATAAGCTAAAATGAGATCTGACTATGGTAAGTTATGGTATGCTACATGCCAACGTGAGATTTTTTACAGATATAGAAAAAAATCCATAGCAGAGGAGGCTGGAAGGACAGAGCAGGTTAAAACTAAAGTATAAATGAGGACCAGCGCTAACATTCATTCCACAATATAATCAAGAAATTTAGCTGAAAAGAATATATACAGAAAGGTAAAATATTAGTGGACTGAACTATTAATCTTTATTTTAGAACTGTAAAGACTGTGAATATTGATTTGCCGTTGTAATCACTTTAAAAAAAACCATAAACAACTGTTTGGTCCTAACTTTCTCAAAACTTTCTCAATGATACTAGATACAGATTTGTATATGTTTCGATATTTTGTATTTTGGGGGGGGGAGGGGGGAAATCTGGATATATTTAGATATTTCTTGGATATATACTCTTCCAGCATAATGCAGTATGTTTTCGTCCACGTGATCTGAATGGCTATTCTGTGTGACAGAAAAGCAGTCCAGAAGTAGCAAGGGGCTTTATTAGTTCCACTAAACTGTAAAGTGGTACAGAATAAAGACGTGCAGAATTCCTTATGTTGTGCTGAGTTCCTCAAAAGCATCAGATTCACCTCTAGTGTGTCTCCATCAGCATTAGCTGGACACCCAGAGAGATGAACTCGGTTCAGAAACTTTTACGCATAGAAACTTTTTTCCCTATTATCACAAAGAGCAATTCTTTAAAACAATACCTGTCCTTTTATGATATTTTTCAGTGAAAGACCTCAAAGTACATTTTGAATACTCACGAATTGTAACTAGTCCCCTGTACAAGTTATGTGACTACATAACCTCCAAGACAGAGTAAACAGAATGAATTGATATGATTTAATGGATGGAAGTGCTGAAAGCCCACACATGCTATTGGCTATTTAAGTGACTTGCTGATGGTCACAAAGTAACTTATAAATATGCAAAAAAATGGAAAAAAACTTCAGAAACTTGGCCCACAACCCCTTTTATTAGATGATATGCCTTGAACCCTGTCTAACAGAGCAGAATAAGGCAGGCTGGCAGTGACTGTATTTTCTATACCACATTCCCATTATGGCTTGATAAGAATGAATTAGGGACAGTTCCTGGAGTCCTAGACTCTGTCTGAACTAGGGGAAAATGCATGTTCAAGGACAGAATATTTTGAAGAGTGAGAAATTACTGAGAATGAAAAAAAGTATTTTCCAGCTATGAACTGCCCAGTATAAGATGAACCCGAGATTACCAAAACATCAAAACCAAAATTCAGCACTGCACACATTCAAAATATCAGGCGTGGACATACTGTAATTGCTGAGCAAAGAAACATGCATGTGATTGAGCCTGGTATCTATGAGGGACCGATAAAGATACAGTACAGATTCAGATTAGGTAATGAGACTGAATGAAAAGAGGAGGAAACAAAACACTGAACATCGTTTATGTAGAGTGGGCACAAAGCTTCTTGAAATTCCTACAAGGAAAATAGGTATGCTATTGCTTTATGGATTTCTTTTTTACTCAGTTTTGTCACAGAGAGAAATGATTACAGTCAAACATTGCAAGCTGCAAAGTCTGCGTTTAACATAGAATTCAGCACTGATTTGCAGATGAACATTATTATTATTATTATTTTACCAGTTTCACTTTGCAATTCTTCAATTCAGTATTATAGAAATATGAAAGCTATACATTTTTTTGGAACAGATTACTTGGAGTATTTCCTCACTTTCTTAGTATTACTCTTCGATTATAGAAAATGATTCATTCTACATCTCAGCTGAAGTTTAAAAAATAACACATAGCTTTGGAAAGTTAATTCGAAGAATTTGTCCTTTTCGACACACATTTTAAACAAGATCTCAGTTAGAACACCCCATTACACACCAAGACTTTTTCATTTTCACCCTCAGTCAGTCATAATGAGCCACACTGGTCTCCGTCATGGTCTTCTGTGCACATGCTCCATATAATCATGCTCGCCAGCCTATTTCAGCCCTATAATAGTCACATAATAGTCAAGAAAGAACATGTGCAGTCAATAACACTTAGGAATAATGGACCAAGTTCATCACTGAAGTCAGTGAGAGGGCATGTAGCCCATTAACTCCAAAATATAGGAAGTTTCGTTATGGAGTAGCCACTTTGCAGAACCAGACTATCTTGGCTCCTCATATACTCTTTTCTCAGTGCCCATACACTGCACTCATTAACATCAAATGGAAATCTTAAATCAAGAAGAAAATATTCCCCTTATTAGAATGCAATAGGGAGTTACTGAGAAGCCCAGCCTATCCACACGTTTCACTCCGTATTGAAAAATCATGTGCCGCTTGCTCTACAAGCTACAAACAAATTGCTGCCTCCTCCTGCATTATAATTTCCAGATCAGAAAAAGAGAGATTAAGATTTTATCTCCCATGACTGAAGATGGACGTATGGTGCTCAGTACAGTAGGGATCTCAACTTCTTTAAAATCTAGCACAGTTTACCCAAAGCACCGATTCTTTCCCTTTAGCATCTTGATTCTTAGGTCATTTAGCACCTACTCCAGCAATCTATCCCTATTCAGCAAAATATTTATGCATATACCTAATTATAACTGCATTCAAGCAAATTCTTGAAGTTAAACATGCCTTTAAATGCTCTACTTAACAGAGGAGGAATTCCAACTGTGTCAAAAATAACCAGCTAGACTGGGATCTTGGCTTTAAAGTATTTTCAAATATTGAAATTAAAATTTTAATGAATACATTTAGAATTTTATCAGTGTGCATTTTTCTAACTAGAGTCAGGTGAAAGCACTACTTCTGAGTGGGGAAAAAAGACAGCTTTTTCTTTGTTGAAACTAGTGGGAAATGTATCCTTCCTTTGATGCGAAAAACCCTGCCTCCCTAAACACTATTATTTCCTTAGGATATTTTTAGTTCCAGATTTTTCTTTTTAAATTTTTGACAGAAAATGCTAATAGTAGTTAGCATTTAAATACTAAATTAAATTCATATTAAATTCTAATTAGTATTTAAACTGAATTGTAACTACTAGAATGACAGAGGAAAGGTAATGACTGTTGTGTTGGTTTCAGGGACAGGGTAAGGTCTCAAGTTTAGCGTTCAGTTTTCTGTAGCACATCACTGTAATGACAGGAAACGCATTTCCTTCAGTCACAAGGCTATCTGAGGACAAACTGATCCTCACCTAATTTAGAGGACAAACTAATCCTCAGCTAATTTAGAGCAGCCTAACATTTATAGCTTCAAATGGGAATTGACTTACCTAACATAAATCAGAAGATAGCTTTCTTTGAGTCAATGATGCAGCCAGTTCTGAAGGATTTTTTATTTGTCTGTTTTACCAAAAAACTCATGATTTTCTGTAGGTTGGAAGGTAGCTTGTTCTTAACCGGTATACATTTTACATGATCTCACAGTCCTTCAGTTCTGACTCTTCCCTAATTCAAAATGGTTATCTTTTCCTATTACTTTCAAATTACCCTAACTTCAGGAAAGATAGGCATCAATTTATGCTTTGGAGGACAGAACAATGTAAGCTGGAAGATTTTTAGTCAGTAAAAGACTGCCAGTCTTCCAAAAGTATTGGGAGCTGTAAAATTATCTACTTTCAAAGTATGCCTACCTTTAATAGCAACGTATTGAACTTCCTAATCTAAGAGGCCTATTCCAATCCGACATGTGCTTATAGGAAAAACATGCACAAAGGACACAACAGGACTTGCAACATTTTGCAAGCTATTTTTCCATTAAAAAAAAAAAAAAGCTGTCAGGTCTCCCTGGCAATGTTTCTGATTAAAAAAAAAAATATATATATATATATATATATATATATATATATATATATATATATGTAACATGTATATTCACAGGGATTAAACTTTTTCCTTCTCTACGTACACACACAGTGGCTATAACATTAACTAGCATAGATCCACTGATGTCCCTTTATACCATCTAAAGACTTGTCACTTAGCATTTTCAAAGCAAAATCTTACACTGGTGAAAATCCCACAGTATTAGAAATAAGATGGAGTGATGCAGTGGTGGAACAAAACCCAATGGAGTTAAACCTAGGTAACTCCAGCCTTTGACTTCAGTGAATTACATAAGAAACTGTACCCTGAGTTTGCAGCCTGATTAGGGGATGCCAATGGGAAATGTACTGCATTAACATACATAACCTCCTGCTTGGCAATATTCAGTTTGACTTATAACATTGCCAATCTTCTTAATGTCATTTCATAAATACATAATTGTAGCGCTCATTTTTTTTACTGTGATATTTGCAGAAACTAAAGAACCTCCAGCTTGACTTCACAGGCAATGTGGTCTGAAAGCAGAAAGGAAGTATGTAAGAGTGAAATAATGTAGTTCTACTTTAATGGTTGTTTCTGCTCTAAAACATACATAAAGCTTTTGCCGTCTCATTCAGTTTTTATTGCTCTCAAAAAATTCATTCAGTTAGACATAATATTTGCCATACTAGATCAGGCAATGGACTGAGCAGACTGGTTTCTTTCCCTTTAGCAATGTAGTTGGTCACCAAAGAAACTCCAGCTAGGAAAAAACGGCCCTGACCTCTGCATGTGATCATTTTGCATTGTGTTGCTTGAGACTGATGTCTTTGCTTGGCTTGAAACAAACTGCATAAACCATGGTAGTGTGTTTGGCATTTTGCTGCTTCTAACAACCTTGCTATCCTCTTTGGCCCTATGAATTTCACTGATTATGTGCTACTTAAAGTAATATTTCATTTTTTCCCTTGCAATTCAAATGGCTGAGTTAAACTTTGGGGAGCCTCAGTCCTGTGTTAGACCTGCTGCGGCAAGTCAGCCAGGCAGAGTGGATTCCCCCTTCGAGGGGAAAAGCCTGCGAGCCCCACACCTGGGTATCTCCGACCTGTGATGAGTGCAGGACTGGACAACACTCAGCAGGAGCAGCCGTATCGCCTGCCTCTGCTCTCCAACGACTGAAGAGACAAGGGCAGGTGGGTTCAATACATTCCTAGGTGAAATGCAGAGCAAACTATGGTACCTAAAAATTTCTAGCGCTCTGAGGTCTCTGTCTTGCATAATCCGCGGGTACTTTATTATTCGTGGATGTGAGAAGGGAAGTAGGACTAGATTCTTCCATAACAGGTAAAAAAGTAGTCGGCAGATAAACACATTCACAAGCACATTGTGCTGATGTATAAGTTCTTTCCTGCCACACGTGGACATTTCAATTCATATTTAACTGAATAGGAAGGGTGCTTGGTTACCTAACTGGGAAACATGGCAAACTTTGGCTGAGGATGTTCTTATTTCTTTACCAGTCTGCTGAGAAACCACATATTGGAAAAAGATTGGGCAATGAAACAGTGTTAAAAGGATCAGGCAAGTCAGTGAACTTTTTTTTTTTCACTTATCTTCTCTCTCCTGCTACAGTTTGTGCCTATACAGCCAAAGTTTCTGCGGCATCAAAATATTGCAACTGTGACATAAACCAGTAACAAAGCTGGGCTGTCCCTGTGAAGAACAGGGGTGATCCAGAAAGCCTATGTCAAGAAACACAGAGCTAAGCCAACTCCCAAAGATATTCTGGGCGACAGCAGAAAGCCTACAAGGCCTGCCCTCCTGCTGGAGGCAACAGCAGTTGAAGGACAGGAAAACAAACAAACAGCTTCCTGCAGAAAGGATGGAAAATTCATACGGCACTGGTATAAATTAATCCAAGTGTGGCCAATGAAATGGCAGGTGATCTCCAGCGCCGTTTCACCTCAAGTCCACACATTTCTCTTTATCGCCTCATCCAAACTGAAACTGCAGCCTTACGCCTAATTCAGAAGCAGCAAATAGGCTGTCATTGCCATTAGGTTTACACTCCCATGGCAAGAAATCTGATTTAGTGTTAGTAAGACATGTATTATAGGAAGCAGCCTGATAGCTAGAAAAAATGATCTCCCCCAAATAGTAATGGAAATAAAAAGTAGCTGTGAATCCTCAATATTTACAAAAAATGGGACCATGAGCTCTGATTATGAATTTAGGCTACTCAGAACAAGTGTGCAGATGCAGAATGGGAAACACCTCATGGCCCCTCCTAGTCTAACGCAGCAAGTCCATACAGAGAGCGTCTCTGAGATGCCCCATAAAAATCTTGCCCAGTAGCTTAACCCCACACATCCTTTGAACAGAAGAGTGTGTGCGCTAGCAATACTCAACTTAGTTACAGCAGATAATGTGACTCACAGCTTCTTAGTCTTACTACAGATATGGGACATCTGACTGACGGGTACTCTCCAGGTATGCAAAGCCAGCACGAGATGTAGACTGAGCTTCATCTTCTGTGGCCTTTCTTACATTGCCTTGAGAATCCTAAAGCAGCTGGAAATTACTCTGCCAGATTCTCCACGGGGCATTGAGGTTCTTGCTTCTGTTTTTCCTTTTTGCCTAGGTATGCCTCAGCTACCTTCTTGCATGAGGTTACAAATTATAAGCTTAAAGGCAAACAAGATGCTATATACTCGCTTAACAACCATATCTATGTGATTTAAAAATTTGTTCTCTGTAAGTTCAACACTCAGTTATCCTTTAAGGGAATATTATTTCTAATTGGGTATCAAACTATACCATGGTTACTAAAGAGCAATGCTCCAGGAAGAATTTCCTGCACATTTAATAATAGAGTCGTGCTCTTACCAGTAAGAACTGTAACAAGCTCCTTGAGAAGCAATAGGATTTTGCTGAGTACCTTTGGCAGTCAAAGGGTTCACAGTCATATATATATATATATATACACACATGTATAGTGTATATAAAACAATACTTTTTATAAAAGGCATAAAGTGCAGAAAAATCTATCATCAATATTCATACATATTTTCAGATTAAGGCAGTCTGGCTATATTCACGTCATTGTTATTTGTGCTTTGTGCAAAAATTTGAGCAATCAACTTTTCATAAAACAATGTTTAAGAATAATCAAGAAAAATCAAATGTATGAATATTATTTAAAAACAAATGAAATATATGTAGATACAAATATTTGAATGAAGAATTCTTCTGCTTTTCTCCAGTTAAGAGGCAGAAATTGCATGTAGTATATCTGGCGAAATGCACGCAAATAATAGCTCAGATTTTGAATGTTCATGGCTAGTCATAACGTGAATAATCCCCACGCTGAAAAATTGAGAGAATCTGCTCCATAGCAGTTCTGTAAAACAAAATTCATCAGGGAGAAATTACCTTGCTGTAACTATTACACTCTCAGAATTTCCAGAATTACAGTTTTCTATACTGCAGTGTTATTCTGATTTGCTCTTTGCAATATAATTTAACAGCTGCTCTTATCCTTACTTTAGGTCCAGTCAAGTAAAATCTCCCTATTTCCCTTTTGGATCCCCCAGTTAAGGTAGGGACCTTAACTTAAACTAACTTACAGTATCTGTATAGTATAAGATTGCTTATATATCAGTATATAAAATATATAAGTAAGTATATCATACACACTTATCCTTTTAACAGCTTTCCACTCTTTGAAAATTATGAGGATTTGCCTAAAACTGAGTGCAGATTCATGGGGCTTCAGTTTTTCCTTACAAAATCATAAACAAGGGTCTAATAAAATCCTGTCTTCTCCTGTATTTCATAGCTTTCCTTTATGACAGTCTTTCCAGCATTCATCCTTCATTGTTGACTTTATCTCTATGGTAGACCAGCACTAATTTGTCAATAGCTCATATGTGATTGCATAAAGTTAAGATGGAATTATGAGAAAATACTGTCTTACTCTTTGAAGGTAAAACCGATCACTATTCAAGCTAACTACTCTAGGAAGGCCAATTACCATACAAAAATTATATATTTTTAAACTAGAACAAAGAGTCCTTGACTTCTTGGAGTGAGGGGCGCATATATTGGAAATGAAATAAAAAGATAGGGACTGAAGGGCATTGAATAAGAATCATCATCTTTTAACCAAAACAACACAGCACAACCTGAAAGGATCTAGGAAATATATACAGAATATTTTATAAGATAGCTTCCTTAGTACATCTGTTTGAACAGTGAGTGGGTCACAGGGGACAGAATGAAATCTCTTCAAAATCATCATTTAAAGAGACAAACATAGATATCAGGTGTCTGTGAATTACAGGATCTTGTTTTGAAAGGTCCGGAAAAGATTGTTCTTTAAAGATATGTTATTTTGTTCAATCACTTAACTAATTAAACAATATGTGTCATCTGAGTTTTCTGAGTTGCAGACTAGAAAAAAAACTTTTGTTTTTTTTTAATATGTTTTTTCACTCTTTTCTTAATCACTTTTGTGTTGTTACCCATTACAGGCAGCTTTGAACTGCTTTTAAGGGATATAGAAGATAAAACAGATTTAGCCATCTAGATGATGTTGCTTTTGAGACTGGGCCTAAGAGTTTAACTGACTTCCATACCCTTGAAATTTTTATCTGAAATCTCTAAAGGAAGCAGTGAAGAAACGATATCCGGACCTAATTTTACTCATGAGTCTTAGTCAAGCAAAGGCACCTATTCAGCCAGATAGTGCATTCAGAGCTGTGGATCCCTAGGTTTCTAATAACCACAAGAACAAAAAAGTGTAAATGGTATGAAATCATCTCCCCCTACCCTTTCTTATTGTCTCTCGCTTATATTTTCATAGGTTTATATACCAATGTGGCAGCTCAAACTACCTGAAGCAGTACCCAGCCATCCTGAGTTCTACAAAGTGCCTTATTTTTTTCTCACCTACTCTTCTGCCCATTTATCCTTTCCTAATCTGTTGAATACCATCATATCCCCCCATATATGTGGATGTGTATACATAAACTAAAAGGTAAATGTATGTAAATCACTAGAAGGAGAAACACTTTCAATGCCTCTCATCAAATACTCAAGTGCTTGACTACTACAGATAGCAAAAGAAACTCTGATGTAGGTGCGAGACGGACATTTCTCTATCCCTGTAGGTTTACAATCTATTGTCACAATAGATGAGAAAAATAGAAGAGATTGGGCAAAAAAAGCAGAAGTAAAAATCCTTTTCCAGCTACTTTCCTAACATTTTCCTCCTCACTACTTGCCTCCACTTTTCTGTGCTATTTTAAGAAACTTGTCTTCTTGAATTTTCTGCAAAGTGTGATGCACACCTGCAGTGTGATGGAAAAAGATAACGATAAGAATGCATATAGTGTCGGAGAATCTGTGTCAATTTGCAAAATTTTAAGACATGCATATACTATGAAGAAACTATGCTGAGCCCACTGTGCCAAACAGAGTATTTAATGTTACTCTGCATTCATTGTCTTCTAGCTATTCAACCTCTGCACCATTTTCCTCCTTGAATTTATGTCTAGGCAAATATCTCTGCCTCAGTAGGGAGCTAAACCAACCACACATTACTCTGTCAAAGCCAGAGAAGTTTCTTGCCTGCACTGTTTTCAGAGTCTGTCTAAAATCAGTTTTTAAAGATAATTTACAGTTGCCATTTTAAAAAAATCATGGTATAAATAATAATCTAATGAGATACAGCAATTATTTGTCATTGGATTTTCAGAACTATTTTCATTTTGTTATATGCTGTAATTGCCCAAGTAAAACAGGACAATCTTCAGCTGTGCAAAATGTTCCATGGCTCATTTTAGCCAGTTTAATCTACCTTTCTTGAAAATTTTCCCTAGTTATACATATTCCCTTATAAATTGGTATCATCTTTAAAACCTATTTGGCCTAAAAGTGGCAGATATAATTGCAGAAACATAATAATAAATTCAGAGAATTTATGAGGGAGGTCAATGCTGGTAAAATAGGGCATTTTTCTCTTAATCCCATTCTGAAAGGCAGATAAATTGAGTTTCTCTACAGAGGTCTTCACACGAAATCCCTGGGCAAGAAAAGGGATATAGCATGCCTTTTGTATGGTAGCAGGTCTTTAGGGGTCTAGACCGGTCTGGTGGTTGTTAGAGTCAGTGTTACTTGCCTGATAACAGTGGGACACAGAACTATCCTCCTCCGTCACTAAGGTTATTTTGCTTTCAGTTATAACAAAGCCTCTTAGTTACAATCTCTGTCTCGGAGTTTTCCTTCACCATCATCATCGAATACTACACATTTCACAGTAGACAGTGTCCATGTCAGTCATTTACTGAATGTTTACATAATAAATTGAACAGCAAGCTCACGCTCCAGTCCTGGAACAAAGAAAGTATTTTGGCTTCCATGGGGGACTTGTCTTAATTAACTAGATTGCAGAAAACAATCATTTACCTTTAACTTCTATGTCAATAGTGAACGCACCATTTGAACCTGAGCCCCAGCGTAACCTCAAATTTAGGTACAACGTTTCACCAGCTTTCTCAGAAAATGGATGCCTCAGTCCACTCTTCTGAAATAATTAGAGCAAAATTGTCTTCTTAAAGCGCTTTCAAGTCTTTGAATTCAGCTTTCTACATACTTTTAAGTAATGGATATTTTTAAATGATACTTTAAAGCCAATTTAGATCTGTATGGAACATTTTGTTTGCAGGCTGCTTAAAGGATTTACATTTGCTAAAAGTTAATAACAGAGAAGTTTATTAAATCAAAAAGCCAGAATCAAAATATTGTAGAATATAGAAGCAAAATATTTCCCAAATAAATCTCTATATTTCAAAATTTGATGCACAGAACACCAAATCGCTTATTAAGTCAAGCTGAATTGTTTTTTTTTACATAAAATTTTACAAATGTGTTAAATCCAGCAACAGTAATGTCAAGGTCTACAATTACATGTGTTAAAGATGGGATTTGAATTTTTATTAAAATAGACCCTAAATTCTTATTATCACTATGTACAACTTAAAACCTTATCAAAATTTCATCAACACTGTCATTGCAGTAAATTATACTAGTAAGAGAAATGCTGTCATATGGCTCTTTTGTTCTTAGAAGGCTCAGAATACCTACCTTATTTCAATGCACGTACATGGTTGGTTTGTTTTTTTTTTTAAGAATAGCTACACTTACTGTTAAATATTTCAATAAATCACTTTCTTCCTTTTAAAAATTACAGTGGAAGAGGTTAGGATTTTCTTCCCTATTTGCCATAAAATTTTTACTCACAGTCACGAAGAAATTTTTGAGGCAGCCAACAAGAATGTTCTAATTCTTATGTCCCCGTTTCCTAAAATATCAAAATGATGTTATGTACCTTGTTGTCCTAGATTGTCAGTAGATTGCAGGGCATAATAGATCATTTTATGGTAACCCAGTAATAAGAAGCTATTGTCTATCCTTGATTATACCCAAGTTACTGATATCAGCAGGGTTGTATTACTGTGGCAGAATGTAGAATTTGGTTTGATTAGCTCCGCAAGGAAATATGTAAAATACTTGCTGCACCTTTCATATTAGTAATGCCCTGAGAGTGCTAAATATCAACCATCAGCCCTATAGATAAAGTGAATTTATGTGAATTGGCACAGAAGTCTCTACATCAGCTGTAACAGATTGGATTACCTCAGGGTCTGACAACATCCAAATCCCATTGTACAAGTACATCATTATATATTATCTGTGCTCATGACTGAGTGTTCACTGTAGTTACCACTTCTGTCTTAATGTTATAATCTTAAATTAGGATATAGCCTTTTCACTATTTCCAGTGTCTAGCTTCTGTACACAGTAACATAGTTTCCAACAGCTTGTAGTTACTTAAATGTCACATATATAATCGTTATAAAAGCTATCCTCCTTCCTGACTAGAATACCTTTCTTTAAAGGCTGCCCTGAGTCTAGCAGCCAGCTGTGGGAGCTTTTCCTTTAGAAAGCTTCTTGCGCATTAATATGAAATGTAAGATGTCATATTTCATCTTGAGAATGATTGGGAGATCTCCTAGCGTCCTCAGTTAATAATAAAACCTCTGTGCTTCTTAGAAAACAAATTCGCCGCCCATCCAGCAGATGACAGCTAATATAGATGCTCAAGCGTAGCTGTGACAGCTGGGAAATAGAAACAAGTATTCGCCTGACTGTTCTTTGCCCATGCTTCCCGGTAAGATCATTACATCCTGTTCATAACAACATTGCCATTGATACTAGGTGCCTGGGCAGTGTATGGAAATGGTATATTTGCCTATGGATCAAATTATCCAGAAGATAATTACAAATTACAAAAATTACAAATGTCCTTAGCCTCTTCCCTGTATGCTATCCATCTTAAAACAAATAAGGAAAGGTTTTACACTGCTAATTTTGCTTCCTGGAACACTTGACAGCATTAAATAATTAAAGTTCTCAGCTTTCACATCCTCTGTAAGAACGGTTATATACGGATAGCAGTTGCTTTATGCACTGTGAGCTTGAATAGCAGAAATATGTAGCTCTTAGGTGGAGCACAGACTGCTACAAATCTTCAGGCAAGAACGGAAGATATTGAATCTGACTTAAAGTGAAAGCCTTCTCAACTAGATGCAATTTTCTCACACAAATGATTTTGGAAGAACATGAAGACTAATGACCAAGTTTTTGCACAACATAAGATTTTTGATAGCCAAAAAGATCAAGACTTTAGTCTGAGGTTTCCCCCAGGCATAGGAGCAACAATAGTAGGATAAAGTCATAAGCTTTAAGAGAAAGCGTAATGCAATCTTTTCCTACAACACCTTGAATAAGCCTACTACAAACACCCCTCTCTGCTCAGTTTGCAACACCTGCAAGTCTGACAATGAGTTACACGTTTTCAGCTTTTAAAGAGAATGAGAATTAAGTTGAAAAAGAAGTCCTGAGCTTTATTGTCTTGAATTATGCCTACCGATGCTAATGGGATTCCTACATCACCTACCCTTCCCAGAAGACAAACACATAAACAAGGACAAATAAAGAGTCACCTTTTAGAGTAGATTAAGTCACTCCAAAGGGTTTTTCAACCACATTATCAACAGAATTTTAAATGATTGCTACAGGCCCTGGCTGTGAGTGCATCTCCTGTTGCCACTTTTCCTGTTAAGTATTATTCTAAGTGAGATATTTTTCCATTCGGCCAGAGAGCCTTATGAGGCAAGTGCTGAAATTCAGCTCTGGAGATTCCTTTCCCATCTGTTCAAAGCATTTTTATGCTCCTGTGCTGAAAGTGTAGTTGTTCTACTCTGATTTCTGCAAATATTTGGTTAAATGTTTAATGTTACTCCTGTGAGGAGACTTGCTGATTTCAGTGTTACTTATTATGCAGATATATAAGCATTTGTATATCTGTGTGCTTCTACTGCCTATTTATATGAAAGGGATACCAATTCTCTCACAAAGTATTTGGAAACAAATTCATGCACGACAGCAAGTTGCTCAAGTACAATGGTACAAGTACTGCAGGTAGCTTGAGTCTCCATTATTATTAATGCGCCAAATGAACAGATTATCAACAGTGATCTCATACAGTCAAAAAAAAAAAAAAAAAGGGAACTAGTTACCACTGGTGGCTTTAAATTGAAACATGAGCACAATGCATGAGAATGCATCATTTTTAAGTGTCTCTCTTTATGGTTGTGATAGAGAACGGTGGACGAGAACGCAAATGTGTTTAAATGACTACATCTAAAGCCATTGTTGCTTGGATCTGACTGAAACTACCTAGTATTTTTAAAATCATTCAGATATTAAGTGGCAGGTGTGCATTTCTGTTTCTTATTAGAAAAACCCCCAGCTGCTTTCTGTGAATTTAGCTTTGGGAGCAGGAGCGTTCCAATTTCAATCTGCATTCTGGGACAGGTAGCACAGACCAATTAATCACTAAGGCTCTCTCAGGTGGTCTCACCTTCTTTTGTCTTTGAACAGTTTGATACAAAATAAAAATGGGTCATCTTATTAGCAAGAGATTTATCCTTGAAGAGGTGTTATACTTGCAGCATAGACATGAGATATAGAGAAAAGCAGTCCTTCACTCAATGCAACAGCCTATAATCATGAGGGGTTTTTGTTTGGGGGTGGGAGGTTGATTTTTTTACAAGTAGCACTAAAAATGATTTTTATAACAAGGATACTGGTAATTTTCAACTCTGAAGATCCTGGGTGAAATGAAAGAAGTATAACAAACACTCAGGAATAATTAACTCATTGTTCACTCAAGATGCCCATTTTCATTAGAATCCATGAGAAATAAGGCAATGCTGTCAATAAAGGTGTAGGCCAAATGCTTAGGCCATGGGACGTACTCACAAGTTAGGAGCAACAGGTAGATGAAAGAAAAAAATTTTTAGAGAAAAAAAATAGCCTGGAGAGACAGAAATAGAAAAAGATGTCATAAGAGGTTTAAAGCTCCATATGAAATATGTATCCTTCACTTTGTTGCTCATAAAGAGAGCAAGGATGGACTGTACACAGCAAAAAGGGCCAAGAGGGAAAAAACAAATGCTAACTAGAATCTCTGACTAGGCAGAAACCAGCCAAATGCTACTAGGGCTTTAATAGCAACAATAGTCCTTGTGATAGAATAGTCAGGATGGACAGAAGTTATATACGTATTGGGATGAAGCTTGTGTTACATTTATTCACAACTCCAAGCCTCTACAAGCACGATTTGAATAATGAGAATAGCATACAACAGTTGGCATGCAACATTTAGCAAATTATACCTAAATTGCAGACAGTCAGCATGCATTTACCCACAGAGAGCTTGCCTAACAAATCTCGTACTGCCTCATTGAAGAAGTAGCAATAACAGAAAAGATTTTACAGAGAGAGAATCTGTGGGTATAATTACATGGCCTGTAGGAAACACTTTCGATAGAATAACCAGCTGGTAGTTAAACATGAATAGGGGAGCAACCAGAAGGATCAAATCTGAGTCAGTATAATGTTATGATGGAAGAGAAATAGTAAGAAACAGGAATTAATTACAAGAGATCTTACATTATAGGACACCAAGGGAGTAAAGGGTCTTGTAGTAATGAAGGAGAAGATATATTCTGCACTGTATCCTGGAAAACATTTGGGAATGTGTGGGTAAGAATCCCAAGACAGGTGATACTGAGTGTTTTACCAAGAATAAGTTTGTGCAAAATACTGACATCCATGCTACCATGATATTCATTTTCCATATAGCCCTCCTCTCCCTCCCCAACGCACCTAGAAAGAAAAAAGTGAGGTTTTGAGAGTGTGGGGTCTAGAGTCTGAACTTTAAGGCTGAAAGAGACTGTGATGAATTATTCTGGCTTCGTACACAATTCAGTACCAAAGACTCTTAACCAGTCATTTCTGGCTGAACAAGTCCACATATGTAGAGAAAATACTCAGTCTCAATTTAAATGCTTCAACAAATTCACCATGCCCATAGGTTAATTGTTCTGATGGTTAATTACTCTCAGTGAATCTTAAATCTACTCTGAATTAATCTGTCTATTTTTCAATTTTTCAAACCCTGGATTTTGGTGCACCTTTGTCTGTTCGACTTCAGCGCTCTCTGTAATAAAATCCCCCCCATACTCTCCCTAGAGGTTCTTCAGTCACTTCTTAATTTTGTCGTGGAATAGATTGAAATTCTTTAGTTTCTCACTATTGGTCATGATTTTGAGAGTCCAAATCATTCGTGGAATCTTTTTTCCATTCTTTCCAAATTTCTGAATTTCTTTCTGAAGCACGGACACCAAACCTGGACACAGTTTACTAGTTAATACCTAAGTAGCACGCAATGACAGATCTTAAAATACAGCATAACAATTGCATTTAGCACAGCATCTTGATAGGGACCAGAAAGCCTGGTCTGAATTTCTGAAAGAGACCCTATAGTCTGGTTTTCAGTGGAATTAGCCCTGATTCAGTTGCTCCTGATTCTTATGCTTAATAAGAAGAGAATCTGGGCCAACTACACAGTTCTGGCTAGAGGAAGAAAAAAAATGGACAACACAGAAGGTTCAAGAGAGGATAAATGAGATAATAAGTCTTAATGACCCTAAATAATAAGTGAAAGAAGGTTAAACATGCTGTGGAAAAGAGAAGATTAACAAAAGACCTCACTGAGATATAAAATATCTTAAGGGAATAGAAAGGATAAATTTTAGTAGACTAGCAATTTAATGGAGGGATATGCAAGCATGATTAATTAATTAGTTTACATCTGTGTTAGTTAATGAAGATGAAAAGCTCTATTATTCAGTGTTGAGCAGTAGCATGAAAAAAAAGAAAAGTAGCAGGCAAATTTGTATTTTTTAAACACAAGTTTATCTTTAACAAAATCACTAGGAAGGATTACTAGGCTATGCAAGCATTTGGACTGGCATAATGCAGGCACGGCTGCGGAGGAGAAGAGAGGGACAGAGGCTGCTTGAGCTAACAAGGCCTCTGAACTATTTTCAAGTCAATTTCGCTTTGAGACTCAAAGCTACAGAAGAGAGGTAGGTTCTCAACGGTTATAAGGAAATATTTCATATTCTGACTGGATATAAGGGGGAAAAAAAGCACTCTGAGGATAATTAAGCATTGGAATTGGTTGCCCACCGTGGCTGTGAAATCTCTGTCCATGGAGGTTTTTAAGACCTGGTTAGACAAAGCTCTGAACAACCTGGTCTGAATTCAGGGTTGACCCTGCTCTGAGCAGGAGTTCGGACTAGAGATCTTCCAAGGTGCCATCCAACAGGAATGAATCTATGATTCTGTGTTGCAGAGGAAGACTTTTATAACTGAAATTCTAGAGAAGCTATGATTCCTGATATATTGATAAGGAAAATATTTATATTATTCAGCAAAATAGGAGATACTAAAATATCAAAACACACAGAACAAATAATTAGGATATGTTTACCTAGAGAGATTCACACCTTGCAGTCTCCAAGGTGTTTTAGTAGACCTTGATGACTATCCTAAAACTTATTAAAACAGATATATTTTTCAAGCAAGAGGCTAATTTATATCACACAGAAGCTACAGATGTCCGTAAAAAGACTACTTGTTAAATTTGAAGAGGTGAAGATATATTTTTTAATTAAACTGGGTTGAAAATACATGTAATTGTATATATGTGTGTGTGTGTGTGTGTGTGTGTGTGTGTTTGTGTGTGTGTGTGTGTGTGTGTGCGTGTGTATTTGGAGCTTACTTTTCTTTCTCCTTTGATTGTAAAGAAAAATTTGGAATAAGTGGTTTCCTCTCAGACAGTGATATTCAAAAACTTGCTTACTAAAATATTTTTGCTAATCAGCTTTCCTGATTAATGGCTAGAACTCGTTAGGTGTTTTATTAATTATAATGTCAAAAGGTCTACAACGTGTTGCATTTTCCCCCTTTTGATACAAAACCGAATTGTTAGCCACTTACATGTAGAGCAGAATAGGTTATTGTTATTTTCGCCTGTTCAGGGACCTGCTTGGAAGAATCCCATGGGATACAGCCCTGGAGGGAAGGGGAATCCAAGAGAGCTGGTTGGTACTCAAGGATCAGCTCCTCCAAGCTCAAGAGTGGTCCATCCCAACAAGTAAGCAATAAAGCAAAAGCAGCAGGAGGCCTGCATGGATGAACAAGGAGCTCCTGACTAAACTCAAACACAAAAAGGAAGCGTACAAGAGGTGGAAGAATGGACAGGTAAACCAGGAGGAATACAGAGACAATGTCTGAGCCTGCAGGAATGGCATTAGGAGAGCTAAAATCCACCTGGAGCTGAAACTGTCAAAGGACATGAAAGGCAACAGGAAGGGCTTTGACAAGTACCTCAGCAGCAAAAGGGAAAACGTGGGCCTGCTGCTAACGGGGTCAGGGGCACTGGTAGCAAAGGACATAGAAAAGGCAGAGGTACTGAACGGCTTGTTCACCTCAGTCTTTACTGGTAAGACGAGCCTTCAGGAACCCCAAGCCCCTGAGACCAGAAGGGAAGTCTGGAGCAATGAAGACTTACCCTTGGTGGAGGAGGATCAGGGAACACTTAAACAAGGTGGACATACCCAAGCGCACTCACAGGTGCTGAGGCAGCTGGCCAATGTCACTGCAGAGCCACTTGGAAAGGTCCTGGCAACTGGGAGAGGTTCCTGAGGACTGTAAGAAAGCAAATCCCTATCTTCAAGAGTATTTGAGGGGCCACAAAAGGTAGCATAAATTCAAAAGCTTGTGTTTTTTTAAATAAAATATAAATGAACAGTAAGACTAGACACT
Source organism: Struthio camelus (assembly GCF_040807025.1). Classification (NCBI taxonomy): domain Eukaryota; kingdom Metazoa; phylum Chordata; class Aves; order Struthioniformes; family Struthionidae; genus Struthio; species Struthio camelus. The sequence continues at coordinate 33,494,050 of NC_090946.1, forward strand.
TCTATAAAATTTGCATTTTCTTTCGTAAGTCTTAGATTCCCCCATTTCCTGACACAGCAAACATTTACAGTCAATGCATATAAAAATCTTCTCTAATCAACAGAATGATAAAGCTGAGTGACATTTTTCATCAGTTCCTAAAAGCATGCAGTGTCTTGAGCTCGATTATTTTTGAGGCTTCATTTGTCATTTTCGAGTGTGCCAATTAAGAGTTATAGAGCACCTGAGGAACAGGGACACATAGTACAAGGTAGGATGGTCTTCATGCAAAGATAATATTGCCTGTTTTTCCATTTTAGTCCCTGAAAGATGGTAAATATTCTCAACCCTCAAAGAAGTCCTCTCTCTCAGGCCATCCGTTAACAACAACTGTTAGATCATACACCACACTCAAAAACAGCACCTGTGGCAAAAAACAACATGCCAGGGAATGGAAGCTATGAATTATGAAGCAGGTTCATAGATAGGTACTTCAACCTGTTTGCAGAAAACTTGTTGCCAAGTCAGGATATGTATGTACCAGGATAAGCAAGAACAAAAAAGACCCAGAAGAATGTTATATAGGAATCTATATAATAACCCAGTTATATAGTTTAGCTTTCAATATGGAAAAAACCTAAACATACCAACATATTATCAGAAATACAAAGTATCATATGTTGAATACTCTTTGTTGCTATTTAGTGAAATTACTGATCGATAAATACAAGCATGCCCAATTCTTAACTGGCTGTAAATTAAGCCTTGTAGTAATACTGCCAAAGATCCTCCAAGCTTTTTCTCAAAAGAACAATCTTTGTATTTTGTTTGTACAAAAACATTAGATAATTAGCTAATTGAAAGCATTTGTGTGTTCTTATTGAAAGTCCAGGCTATAAGCTCACATTTCATGCAAATTGGTAATATAGGTAAAAAGTAACTTACCTTTTTATACAGCTCTTCATTTAAAAGTAACCTTAGGACAATCTTCTTCCTGTTTCTCCTATTTATTAGTTGACTTTTTTTTCCCATCATGTCAAAAATGTGTCTTGTTATTAGTGCTAGTTGTCTTCTTTACAACTTTCACCTTCCAAAACGGCTTATATAAAGCTACGGTACATACAGAGGTTTCATTTCCAGTGAACGAAACCCCTCAGTTCCACCAAAGGTGAAAATGAAGCATTTCTTCCATTTAAATCAGTATGAATAAAATATGCAAGGCATTTCTTATGAGATGAAGATACCTCAGTGTAGGATGATGTTCTATTACATCATGTATGAGCAAAATATAGAAGTCAGCCTAGGAAGGGCACTGTTGTCATGTTTACATCATTGCTCTTAGCCACAGTCTGCTGGAAGACCTGTGCCAGTAGCTTCTTAATAGCAGCTTGTCTGAGCCAAGAATAATATTTAGCATCCTCAGTTCCCTACCTTGTGATGTACTAACAGCAGAAACCCTGCCAAGCTGAACCCACCTCAGAACACCACTGTCACAACGTTACACATCTCACTAACAAAACTATAGGGCCTATGTAACTTAATGTCTACCAACCTCTCTCTCCCCAAGCAATATGTGGTTGGTTGACCACCTATACCTGGTCTGAACAGATTTTGGTCTAAATAAAAAATTTCTGCCTCCAGGATCATCCATGTAGTATATTTAATTCCCTTAAAAATCTTGCTAAGGAAACAAAGAGAAAAGAAAAAAATGATTTACGTTACCATGCATTTTCCAGGATGACTGAAAAATGTCTCTTTCACAGCCACTGCCAGCATGACTTTGAAATGCTCCATTTGAGTTCATATTGAGCTCAGATTGCTGCAGGTCTCCTCTTTTCTCCCTCCTCACCTCCTATAGTCAAACTCAGCTCCCTGAATTCCTTTTTTTATATGTTGGTACTGCTAGACAAGTCCCCACCTAATTATCAAGATGGAAAAGGCTTTTTCAGCTCACCTACCATTGTTGCAACAGCTGATAATACAGTTTGTCTAACATCATCTGATAGAGGATTGTGACAGCAGGAGACCAGACAATCTCTTCAGAAAGCAGCACAGTTCAGCTGTGCAGTGCTATATAAATTAGCATCCTTTCTCTTGCTAAACCTCAGAAATCTTAGTATTATACTGCTCCCAATTTTGTAGCTACATATGTATTGCCAAAGCAGGAGGCTTCAGGACTATAATCCATACTTCCTTTCACTAAAGGTGCTGTTATTGTAGTACCCTCAGTAGTTCATTCCCTGAAGACATTATTCTGTCCAGGAAGAAATACCCAGTGGCAAGAGCAGACAACACAGGACACGCTGATAATTCTGTGTCTCCCTGAATCCTGTTGCCTAACTAAAGAAGTTCCCACAGGTCACCCCTTTTCATCACAGGAACAATAATATCTGCATATATAGGCAGTCAATCTATATTAACACATGGTTTCATGCAGTAGTAACATTAAGGGCACTATTGGAGACATAACCTCCCATAGCTCAAGGGGATGGGATTGAGCCTTCTGCTCTGCCATGCAAGAATCCTTTTCACAGGGAAAAGCTATAGCCAAACGAAACAGATTCAGTAAGAGCTTAACTTGTAAATTTTGTGCAGCAAGCTGGGTTACAATATATCTCAACTCTATGCATCTTCTAAGTATAATCCACCACTTTTGTATCTGGGATTTTTTTTTCTACCAATATGGCAGGAATAACACAACCACAAATGATTATACTGACATACAGTCATTAGATAGAAACAGTGTCTCATCTGGCCTATCTTCACAAAGATTAAAGATCAGAGGGCAGACGTCGCATTTGTATCTGTCATATTCTCCTAAAAGGAGAAAGCCAAAGCCCCAGTCTTCACAGTGTAGAGGTAAAGGATGTACAAGGGCAAAGGATCCCTGTCTAGCCCTCCCTTTTGAGCTAAGAGCTAAGGAGTATGGTAAGAGAAAGGCTGCACCCGGGGCCAATAATACGCCCTGAAACTCTTCATGGTGTTTCAAAGTCAGCTCATGATTTTGGGGGCTAATCATAAACCATGTAGAAAAGGCCTAAGTTTTAGTGCAGACTGCCTGCTCTGAGAAGACAGGGACATTTTACATTGCTCATGTCAGGCATAAACAACTTAATCTCTGAATTACGACTCTTTTCAAATTGTTGCGTCATGGTGGTTTTCTCTGCTGGTGATTCCTAGACACAGATATAAAGGAAGAGACAGTATTTGCATTGTCAAATAAGAAGCAGTTGAAACACCTCATAGATTTTTAGCCTTCATAAAAACATTTTAAAATATATTGCCAGTCTAACAAAAATATGTTTCAGCTAAGCATGGTAATTAACACATCCATGATGCCATTATGATTGATCTATATGATTGGTCTACAGCTGACTAGAATTTAACAGGATAATGCTGTAGGAAAGAAAGGTTGCTGCCAACAATTTATTTCTTACTTCAGTCCCATAGCTCAAGACAAGTCCAAGAGTTTGAAATATTATGACAATCTAATTTCAGTTTCTACTATGAAACAACTTCAAAAAATGTCATGGGCGGTGAAGTCAACAGAAAACGCTTAGCCAATAATTCTGTAGAGGTTTGTTTGGTTTTTTTTTAATCCCTGAGATTTCAATAATGAAACATAAAAAGAAAAATGGCTCTGTATTTCTGGTACTAGCCCAGGAGACCTAGATTTTGATAAGGAACTCCTAGGCAGTTTTTAGAAAGTCTCTTAAGTTTCCTGTGCCTTAGGGAATAGGGATATTATCTCCAGTACAGAGAGCTGTCTTCACAAGATACTTTTGTGAACTTCAGTTTCTGAGCTGAGTATCATTTCAAGTAGTATTTGTTTTCAAATGGTTTCACAGACAATTTAAACAAAGTCACACGATAATCTTGACGCCACTTTTTTCAGGGAACAGAATCAAAATAGCAGCACAACATTACTGTTTTGCGATGTCTGTGTCATGATATGCTAGGACAGAACACACAATGCCACAAGAGCTAGTATTAGAAGGCAATGCCAGGAGACCATTGCTCTGATAATGGAATAACGATGAAAATGTTACTGTTATTGAAGTATATGTATTTAGCTGTATTTATAACAGATTTCACTTGCATAGAAACAGTTTACTAATAAAGTTGGGGAGAATGCTTTTCTCATGAAGAAATTTGAAAATTCTTCCCAGTAAATTCTCTCGCACCCTTTAGGAAAGCATCAGTTTGGTTTCATAGATCAGGAAATGCAATCCTAGTTGAATAGATAGTCTACGTTGAATCTTCTTGTCTTTCTTCAGGTTAAAGTCCTGCTGAGGTCACAAAGGCTTTTCTTGAGGAGAGAAAATATAAAGATTTAGCGTGAAAACATTTTTAATAGAAGAGGTAGAAATTCAGCTCATCAGTTATGCCATTATTGTGAAAGTGTGACATCCACTGGCAAGTAGTGGATATTAAAAATCTACGAAGCAAACAATTCAGTAAATTGCAGTGTCCTAGAACTCCAGAGTTACACAACCTCTCACCTGTGCATTCAGCAGTTATCATGCTTTTCAAAAACCTCATTTTATTCCAACAAACTTTAACAACATATTTGCCCAATGGCCACCTCACAGAGTGATGTTTGCCTAATACGTACTTTTAAGAGAGAAAAGGTTATTAATTAAAACTGAACGATAAAGTCAGAGGTGGTTATTACTATTTCTGTAATAATTCTCTTTTTTTAATAAATAGAACTGAAAGCATAACTTGTTAGATAACGTTTTGTAACAACAGTAGTGGCTCAACAATTGTCTGCCAGATACTGATGCAGAAAAAGAAAGACAAACACAAATGCGGGAGAAGTGGTTTTGCAGTTAAAACACAGAACTCTTATCAATTGATTTGTTGCCTGTTTTCAGATCTGCTGCTTTTTTTTTGGTGAGAGCTGGGACAACTGAATAAATTACCCTGTACTTAGAGGAAAAATAGTCACAGACAAAGGAAAAATTAGATTGCAATAGACCTTTGAAGTTCATCTGGTCCAACCACCTGCTTGAAGCAGAGCTGACCTTTAAATTAAATCAGGCTGCTTATGACGTTGTCCAGCCACGTTTTAAAAACCTCGGAGGATGAAGGTTCTGTAACCTCTCAGGACAGCCTACTCAGGTGCTTAACCACTCTCAGTGGTGAAAAATTCTCTCCTTAAGTCCAAACGAAATTTCCCTCTGAAAAGGTTTTCCTTCTTCTCTATCATCTCGCCCTACTTGTGTGACAGAAAATGCAATTAGCCATCCCCTTAGCCCTTCTCTTCTTCAGGCTCAACAAACCTAGTTCCTGCAGCCTTCCCTCATGTGTTTCTCTTAGTAGCCTACCATCGGACTCCAATTTTTCACTCTTGTCCTGGTGAGTCCAAAACTGTATGTTGTATTCTAGATACTACCTCACAAGTTCTGAGCAGAGAAATAATCATTTCCCTTCACCTGGGGGCTATGCCCTTGTTAATGTGGCCCAGGATGTGGTCAGCCTTCACTGCTAATGGCTCACTGACATGGGCTGTCCCATACAGATGAAGGACTTTTCATTTGTGGGTTTTTTTTGTTTTGGTTTGGTTTTTTTGACCAGGGTTTTTTTGAACCCTTGAGGTTCCTGTCAGATCATTTCTCCAGCTTAGTGTAGTCCCTTCTGAATCTTACACTGCCTTCCAGCACATCAACTCACTCCCTTAATTTGGCATAATCTGCAAATTTGCTGATGGTGCATTTTAGCCCATCATTCAGGTCATTAATGGCAATATTAGACAGTATAAGCATCAGTACTGACCCCTGAGAAACATCATCTGTAACAAGATACCAGTCAGATTTTGAACCGTGGATGACTGCCCTTCAACCAGATTTTCCCTCACTTTGCAATCCAGTTCATATTTCCTTAATTTGGCTACCAAGATACTACAGGAGATTGTACCAAAAGCCTTTCTCAAGTTAGAGTGAACAATCTGTATTCCTCCCACTTTGTGCACAAAGCCTGTCATTTCATCATAAAAGGCAATCAGGTTTAAAGGCAATCAGGCAGGCAGAGTGTTTATCAGGAGTACTGTTTTTAATTGTTTTCTTTTGGAAAAACCTCAGATAAAGACTGCATTTTTAAGGCTGTGAATCCCATTTGCAGCACCTCAGAGTGGCAGCACCACTAAAGGAAAAGTGGACTACTAATAAAACAAAGTAAAATCTCCATGGATTGTACATGAATAGATTGCACATGAACTTTTTTTAAACTCTGTCTCACAAAAATGTACCTTATTCTGAAGACAGGCAGATTCTTTGAAGAACAAAAGTATACAAAAGATAGAAATCATAGCCACATAAATAAAGTCGTACCCTTCTATTCGTCAACAATGCACTTTTGAGAGCTACAACAGTCAGTGATGTAGTGGACAGCAAAGCAACTTTTACGTAAAGAACTGACATACTAGAGAAGGGATGTGTGCAGGAACGTAAAAAAATGCACACAGTTTAAATATAAGAGGCAATAGACACAGCATGGAGGATGGAGAGGCAGAAGCAGAACCACTGACCGTCAACTGGAGGAGATGCTAGCCTTTCAAAGCGGATCACTGTTCTGAAAGATCTCGACTGCTTTATTTATGACACTGAATATCTGATGCCAGTCTTCCCTTGGGAGTTCTCTTGATGTCTCTTTCATCATCATCTTCTTCAGATGAATCAAGATCAGTTAAGTCATTTAAGGGTAACAAGGTTTCACCTGTCTCATAGGTGAAATGTCTGATGTCTTTCAGAGCAGCAGTCCATTCCAGAAAGACAGATTTTCTTTCCATTGATGATTGTGATGGTCTTGCTCCTCCTCACGGACACAACTGCGCAGTCATCTTAGGGGAATTGTACTTTGTGTCTATGAAAGCAAACCATCTTGCTAACTGTTTTAAAAGGTAAGAAACACAATTTTGTGCAATAAAGGGACTATCACAAGACAGTACATTTAAAGAGGGATATTAAATCTTAATTCAAACCGTCTTTGTCACAGCAGCTTTTCTGGTTTAGGATTTAATTCACGCTTGGTACGAACATACTGTCTAAGCACCTCTGCACAAGTTTTTGAGCTGGTAAAAATCAAGCAAACACTTAATGCCTTTGCAAACACAACATACCTATGAGGAGAGCCTGATATACTCTCCTTATATGTTCAACATGAAGCTTCTAACAGACAACATATGGTGGTTAGATGGGAACAGATTAGACTGTACCGGGAAGAACGATACCACTGATAAAGGATATCAGAAGCACTATGGGCTGAAGTTAAAACTTTTGGGTTAGAGTCACACTTACATAATCCACTATTTGGTTAAAGCAGCCAGGTACGAATTTACAACACAAATCAAACAAAACACAATCACTTGAAGTGAGCAGGTCAATGATATGAATTACCACCACATTCTCACAGGAAAAAAAGGTAATTTTATCTTTTTAATAGCAGCTGAATCTAATGCAAAGTATAAATCTCCATAATTTTAGGGAAAGAGCTGAACCAGTCTGAAAACTTGAAGCAGATCAATCATTTTGATTCAGTCACTTATGCAGTTTGAATCAATTTTGATTCTGTGCTGTGCTCATATAGGCCTGAATTTTATCATGACCGAGAGCCTCTACAACAGCTTTTTATATAAATTCAGGCAGCATTACAACATGGGCGATGAAGCACGATGACTTCAACAGATCCACAAAGAATCATCAGAGTGATTTAGACTTCAGATGTGAAAATCACTACAGGATTGCCTTACTCAGTAGTTCTTGATTTGGATACATACAAAAAAAAACCATTTTGTTTAGTTATCTGCATTACATACTATAGCCTATTGAGATAGTCTGGTACATCCTGCCTTTACTGGGTACTTCACATATTTAACTTTTAACACGCAATATGAGACTGAGTGGTAAAACTACACCAGACATCATAGGCCTTGGAAAATTACTTTCGCAGGTCTATATGCTTTTTGATATTGACATACATATGGATTCCATTCTATGAGCTGATTAGTCCTATTAATTCCTATTTACTGGCATATCGAAAAATTGTCTATTACAGAATAGCTTTAAAACAGAATCTGTAGAAAAATCCCACCCAATAGTGCACTTGACCTGAACAATAAGTATGGCAAATGAATAATATCTGAACTATCTACAAAAAAGTAAGAAAAATATAATTTTCCCCATAGATCTCACAGTTTTCAAAGAATAGCCCACTTTCACATGTAGAGTTTTTTTTTTAAACATACAAAAAATCAGTATGTTTAAAAAAATCATAAAAAACAGGTAACATCCATAAACAAATGGCAGTGTGTTCTGGTTCACTGTTCTAATACTTTAGATACAGTCATTCATTACAGCATGTTTTGAGTAATACCGGGAAACAATCTCTGACCTCAACCTGTAGGACATAAACCTTTTAACCTCACAGGAACACTCAGGTTAGCAGACTACATGACCTGGACAGCAAGCAAAGATGAGCTGACTAGCTTATGTGAATAGCTTTGAGTACAGATATGCGAGGAGACGATGCACATATGTTTTAAACTGTATTTCTTTGTTTCTCTACTTCCGAGACCATCACAGCTGTTGCTCAGACTCAATTGCAGGTCTTCATGAGGAGTTTTGTTTCATGTGTTTTACATTTTGAAAAAGAACTTTAATGTTGCTATTCAGATTTTGTTCTGAATTGATCCCTACTCTTCATAAACTCCCTTTTCAGCCTTTGTATTTTCTTGCACTTGCACAGCGTAACATCGGCGGTTGTCATGGAAACGCATCTTGTGTTCTCCCTAGCATCACGGCACTGCTAATGAAAGAAATCCCTTTGCATCTCTGGGTCACATCTTGTTAATTCAGCACTCTCTGGGAGAGCCAAGCAACTGATTTGCTGTGCAACTTATAATGCAAAATGCTCTTTACAAGATTACCAGAATGAAAGAGCTACCGTAAGGCAACATTCCTGACAAACTCTTACAGCGGTTAGGTGTACAAGGAACTGCACATATTCTGCGAATTGCATCTTCTCATACTTACCGAGGGTCAACACTAAAATACACAGCAACTAGAATGGGAGTAGAAATAAGCCCACAGTAGTGATATTTTCAGAAGATAAACTCCACAGATCCCCATCAGATTGCTATGCGCATGTCTCTAAGAAAGCAGGAGATAATTTTTGATTTTTTGTTGTACAAGAAAAAATCTTAAAAAATAAAAAAAACAACACACACACACACACACACACACACACACACACAGGCTGAAACCTCAGCATTTATTCAATGCTTTTTCACTGTGCAAGTCTGGCAAAGCTCCAGCTAATTCATTCATCTATTCCACTGCTGAGTAGAGGAATAGGTAGATGACACAGGTAACACTGTTGACCCTAACCTTTAGGTATCATTAGAGCCCTGTAAAATATAATTCTCTCTGGGTCAATGAGAGGACAAAATCACAAAATTCAGGGCTGAACCATGAACTCCTCCGTAGAAAACTGGCCAACATCAGCATCACCTTCAGCGCTGCTAACAGCCTATGTGAAAAAGGACCTCTCTTTTAAAAAGTGTTCTATAAGAAAAGTGGACTGATGCCCACCTAAGGTATTCTCCCAAATATAGTAATGAGTGCCCAGTCACAGGAGAACTCCCAGCTGTAACACTAGTTAGGAAACTATGAGAATTGAGACTCCAGAGTTAAAGAGATACTGATCTATCAAAAGGTCTGTGTTGCAGAAGTTTTATGAGCTGCTGCAGACTGATATAAAGCTGTACTGAGAGTAAGGAGTCTGCATTAAATGCAGTAAGCAGATATAGGGGAGAAAAGGGTGAGTTTGAAGCTAATAAATCTCTTACTAAGGAACTGAAGCGCCTTTAAGAACAGGTAAGACAGGAAGGTGCGTAGGTCTGCTTATTCTTTTGAATTTTTATCATTGTCACAAGAAAACAATAACACAAATTTTATTTTGTATTTGAAAGTATGTGACTGTATCAAGACCACTCAGCTTGCTATGTAATCTGAGTAGCATGGAGTTGGGAGCTCAAATGCCTAATCAGAGAGTGTGTTGCAAGATCCCACCTTGGGGGAGAGGATATGGGATACGGTATCAAGGAGGAAGGGGGAGGTATGGGCCAGCCACCTGAAAGGCTGCTCTGTGGGAGATGAAAGGGGAAGCATACCCAGGCAGTGCGCAAAGGCGAAAGAAGAGAACTGCCCATTCTAACCCATTCTGAAAAAGTCAGTCAGTGAAAAGTGTGACAACAGTGAGCAGTGAAGGATTTCAAATAGCTGCTCTTTGCTGTCTGTACCTATTGCAGCTTCTCCATGATTCTTTCATAATACACCACACTTAACGGTCCTTTCCTCTGAGGAAGGCAAGCCTGTGTTAAAATGAAAAAAGCCATAATCCTAGTGATTTACAGTCTCAGACTGAGACGTGTGAATGATCCACTGTTCCCAGAACATTAACGCTATTTGCCATTCAAACTCAGATCTGCATTTTTCAAAGGGCCTCTCACATTAATTGAACGTCAGATCGATATCGCTATTTGTAGGGTGTTTAGAGTACACGCCAGGAGACCTTTCCATATTAAAATTCAGTAAGACATAACACCAACAGACTCATTCTTGCCCCAGGTTAATTTTAAACAAACAAACAGTCGTTAATCACATTCTCCTCCATATTAGCTTGTCACGTTCTTGGCATGGCTTCTGCCTTTACAAATTTAATTCATGTCAAAGCTTGCAACTTCTATTGCTTGCTGTTGATGTATTACACTTCTGGTCTCCTTTCTCACAGGACTGCTAATTTCTGAAATATCCTCAATAAGATAGCGATGTGTAATCTCAATGTTTTGCATCTCCACGGACAGTTCTGAGACAGGAAAGAAAATGAGAATTCTCAGATTCAGATTTTAAGGGATGTACACTAGGATACTTCTGCTTCCCAAAATATTTTTCCTTTGGTACATTTTCAACCAAACTGTCCAGACTGAAGCATGCATCTGAAGCTCAGATCAATGAAGAGACCCATTGCACAATGCTTTGCAGATTTGCCACTGATCATATTTTAAATAACTTTTCTCAGAATAGGCAGTTCCCTTCCCTCTCACTGCAGACAGGTCCCTGCCCCCTCCACTCCCACAGTGCAGGGAACATTCAGACGCACAGGCTGGCTTACTACAGTCCATGACTCAGCACCTCTCCCTGGATTTTCTAGCTGTAGATTTGAAACAGAAATCAGGATCTTCAACTAAAACTGATGAAAGGAAAACAGAGAGTTACAGCAACTGCTAACCAATGAATTAGGCCCCAAATCTAGCCCTCACTTTGACCTTCATTGTACTCCTAAGTGTCTCTCCTATCCATCAATGTACAGTGAGTGGACAAACTTGCTTGGGAGGGAGACAGAGTGGATAACCACAGTGGTCTTTCTGTTGCTGTTAACAAGGAAAGTACAGTGGAAGCTGAACCACGAACTCCAAGAGCATCATCTGTATTTTCCACCTCTTTTGTTGGACAGGATTGCACAAGCAGGAGGACCAGGTAATGAGATCTGCAGGCAGAATGCACAGCTTTACTTCTTACATAAAATGCTCATCTGTACTTTCTGTTATTAACCTTTGCAGCAAAAGATCATCAGGTCCCTCTCCTCTTTCATTAAAAGCTTTCCATAGAGAAAAGGGGTCAGTTCATCCCTAGGATGACGCCTCCAGGGATGTCAAGAAGCCTTCAGCAAGGATGATTTGGTTTTATCATTATCCATTTTTCTCTCTTCCCTTCCAATACTGGAGACATGAAGTAAAGCAAATAACATTTGCTTTTTTGAAAGTAGACTCCGCAGCTCTCATGAAAAGAACCGATAATCATTTTGATCAAAGGCTTCAGAATTTTCAACTTCCTTTTATTAGCTTGAAATTTGGAGCTACCCAGGTACTCGCATATTTATTTTATTGCTCCAGAATGTTACTACTTTTTAAAACATATTTTCTTCTTTAAAAAATTGTCTCTTTGGCTCCTTGAATTCTCCAAGAATCTAGAGAGTTTTAGAATGTCAGCAAAGCCCTAGTACTGAGCTCCTTAGTTTATTAGCTTACAGTTCCAAGAAAATATTACTTCACCAAAGATGTCACACCTAATTTTGAAGCAAATTGGGAAAAAAAATGAGGGGAAAAAAACCCAAATAGGAACCTTTAAAATTCTGTTTGCATTTTCTGAGTGAACATCAAGAAGGTGTGTGACATAACTGACGACCAGTATTTCACTTGGGATCCTATATTATTTTAAGAAACAGAAAAGCACCACTAATGTGGAACACAGAATTGAAATGGAGTGTTGAAAGACACTTAAGTCTTAGAAATTATTTGTAATGTAGCATTCATATTTAAAAGTTATATGCCAAATATTCAATGGATTTAATAAATTAAGGCCATTGGAAAAAATTGGGGCTACAGTTGTTCATATGTATTGAAAACTGTACCCTTCATATGAAGGAGTAATTTCTGCTACAGGTTATTCCTCTGTAAAGAGGGTAACTCCCCTTGGAAAACGTGGGAGACAGAATATCTGCTTTCTTCCTCTTGTGCTGGATGGATTTTATTCCCTTTAGAAGAAATAAAACCTACATGACAGGTGACAAAGTTTTCTTTGTTAAAGGCAATAAGGAAAAAGGGGTTGTTTTGAAGCTGGATGTTATTCAACACGTTTCCAGGAAAACAACTTTGAGAATGTTGATGAAAGCTTATTTCACAATACAGCTATTACAAAAGAAAGAAAAAGGAGCGATTGCGAAGTTCAGAGAAACCTGGTAAATCTTAAAGTACATTACAGACTGCTTCTTGAACAGTCAGGTATTAGCAACCCCTGAAAGTAGCAGGGTTCTGAGGAGATGAGCCCCATACAAGGACACTAGCTATCTCTAGAGCAGGATCACTCTGAAAAATAGCCACTGGAGAACCCTCACTCTCAAGCTTTGTATTCAAACACAAAGCTTCACACACCCAGAGCTCTTTTATTCTATTACTCCGTCATGACCTCAAACACCAGGGAAAAAAAGGCATAAGCTGGCAGCTTTCTTGCTTTGTAAGATTTATGATAGATTGGTTCCTACCTGTCTAGAAGAATTTTTTGTAGAATGTCACACAGATCAGTTTCTTCAGCAGATCAACAAAGCAGCCACAAATTTATCAGTGGTAAGCCTACTTTTCATAGTGCAGTATCCTATTTCTATTCTTTGACACAATAAGAGAACAGTGTAAATACAAAGTATTGCGCTTTTCTCAGGTACGTGACTGCCCTTTTCTGAATTTCTAGGTTTTCTTTGCAGACAAACATGCTAATTGTTGAAAGAAGAACAAGAAAAAAATCCAAGTAGTACATGTCCAAGTAAAAGCTGCCTATGCTTCACTTTTCCTAGAGGCTCTGATCTTTCAGAATGCATACCATTTAATTTACACACATAAACTTGCACAGTTTCCTTGTGTTTGAGGATGGGAGAATCTGATGGCCTTCTACTTCAGCAAAATGTTAATATCGCCTTTTATTTACACCGTGCATTTCTTCACCGAAGGCACTTTGCTTACTACAGCCCACATCCGCGCGTGTTCAGTCAGCACTCCCACTGCATCTATTAGATTTTTGCACAAACTTAGAGGGGCTTCAAGTATTCTGTCCTTAAAACTGAGATTCCTAAAACTGGCCAGTGGACCTTTGAAAGCTAATCAAGTTACTTCTCTTCATTTCAGCTGCTAAAATGCATCAAAACATTTCTAAAAGTATATTAAACATGCTCCTAACTTTCTCTCCCTGGAAACAATTTCTGTAGTTGCCAGCAAGAAAAAAGGATAACCCAGTGACTAGGCCTCAGCCCTGTTATTTAAGCTGTCACACAATTCTTGTGTGCTCTTCACCATATCAGTCCCTCAACCCAATGTGCCTGTACCCTAAATTACTGTTCTCTTACCCTGAAGGATTAATATGCTCAGAGTGAAAGACACTAGCACCCTTTGGAAACCTGCACCAGCATATCAACAAGAGAGAGGTGATGCTAGTGATAAATGCGAGGCGGATGGTCTTCGTGTCTAAAAACAGGAGGGAAAAGGTTTATGCGAAATAATCACACTTTTAAAAGGTACTCTGCATGTAAGAAATCTTGAGGATCTCGGGTTGAAACAGAAAAATAATTAAGATTATTTATATGGGGAATATACAAGACAAATGCCTAAAAACCCTAACAACAGCAAGAGTGAAGAAACGAAATACTACCTAAAGGCACTAGGTAATAGAACACTTTTCCTGGCAAAGGCACCAGTAATTCACTCATATTTATACAAAGCAGAGAAAATCTCTGTTCTCAAAGCCTCTCTAGTAGAAATACATGAATGTAGATTTCATCATGTTTGATTTAACTCTCAGAAGGACAAGACGCTGACAAGAATCTAGATCCTTTGGGCCTGTTCCATAATCAAATTCTCAAATGCCTGTAAGTCAGTGCATAGGAAAAAGAAAATTAACAGGTAAAAGAATCACACCACTTCAACAAGGTTAAGGAGCGTAGAAAGGAAAGCCTAAAAATAAACGTAATAACACTGATACACCTACACAGCACAGCTGCCCAAAGTAAGGCTAACAATTCGATTACAAAAAGTGCTGTACAAGGACAAAACCAAAAGCTGATTTCTGCTCATGAGAACTTTTTAATCTAAGAAGAGGGACAACATTTAGGTGCAAGCAGAGTGGTGGAAGGCAGGAAAACACTTGATAATATGATTCTACCTGGCAGAAATAAAATCTGAGCTTCCAATTCTGGTTAGGATTCAGAAGCACCAAGGCCTTGGAAAGTTTTATGGAAGCATTTAGAACGATTACAGTTATGGAGCTGTTTACAGGAAGTTGTTTAACAGAAAAAAAAGTACTACTATGCTTTATTTGAAACAAGCTGATCATAAGCATAAATCAACAACTAGGGAAAAAGAGGAAACAGATTAGACTAAGGCTATGAAGGGCCTTGAAAGTGAAAACATACATTTCTGGGATAAAAGAAGGAGATGACACAGTCAAGGACAATGGCTAGGAAAATGATATTTTAGGGAGCATATTTCGAACAGATACAAGATAGTATTGGTTGAGGACAAGTAAAAGGAGATGGCATTAACTGAGACATTATGTTGAAACCGGGATAAGAATTTTAGCTTGTAAACACACTGGAAAAAAGACTGTACCTTCATAAAACAAAGACATAGTATCCACGACGGAACGTGGCTCACTTTTGAGGCTGCAGAAGCCTCCTTGCCAGAGCCATAAAATATAACAGAAGATCACTCCCCTGCCCTTTACGTTACACTCCTCCCTAGATAGCTATAGCCACTGAGAAAAGGAGCAGACTCTTGATGCAGAACAGTTTACATCTTCACATCTAGAAAAAGTGGGGAAGAATATTTCCTTCCTTCCCTGGCACTTCTCTTGCAAGATGCTACTTGCAAGATATCCACAAAGCCCACCAAAGGCATTGCACTTCCTGTGAATTGTATCAGTTTGCATATAGTGAGGAACTGTGACATGCTCTTAGCCTGTACAGAGCAAGCTGCTGAGCTCCCTTTCACCTTGACAGTTTGTGTCAACAACTCAGAATTTTTGCTGCAAAGATGTAAATATTTTAAACCATTTAAGGTAAGCTCTCTTCTAACTAGATGATCTTAGTACGCTTGAAATCATGTACAGTCACCTGTTAATTGTTTTGCTCTTTAGAAAAATGAGATTAAATCACGTAATCATGGATTGAATGAAGTAGATTGTCTTCAGCCATACAGAGAATTATTACTAGCCTTTGATTTGCTGTCTTACATTTCTTGAGAAGATAATATTCTACCTATGGAGTGTCTTATCTGCTAGCTGATATTGTTTATATAAACAACAGAATCTACTAAAGGGCAAAAAAAACTTTTGCCTAAAAGCCTCATTGCAGAAGACAATCATTTTCTTCCTCTAGCAAGTTCCTCTGCTCTTAAAGATAAAATTTTTGGACTACTTTTGTCCATGAAGTCTATTTGGTGTGACATTGTAGAGTCAGGATATTTATCATGAACCTCATGATGCATAGGTTTTTCTCCTAAAGTTTTTAAAGAAGGTATTTATAGCCTACATAGTTGTAGGGAAGAAAACATGAGCGAATACTAAGCACTCAAACTACTACATTAGAAAAGTGAAATGTTTCAAAGCCAGTTTCAGGAACCAGGTGACTTCCGAATGCTTGGCATGCAGTGGTGGCACCGCCGATACCACAGAAACTACAAGTCCATAGTAGTTCTTTCAACATTAGGCATTTATCATCAGCCAGACTAGTTTTCCACATGAGACTGAGGAAAAATGTTAACACCTCCATGAGTTTAAAGACACTGCTAAAGTGAAATGGTAACAGAAGAGCAGTGGGTAACAGTAGGTGAGTGTTTGGAACCAACTGTGAGCTATCTCCTTGGCTAGGGGTATTCCCTCCGCTCTGTAGCACCGCTATAGCATTCTGTACAACTGGGTACATAAAAGTAGGACTTATATGGTGGCTAAGGCAATTTCCTCTCAGAGAAGCAGAGGTTTGCCAAATCATGGAAATAGCCTAATAGGTTTTTCTTATTTTTATCTGTATTTGCTCTTACCACATAATTAATTCTATTTTCAAAATGCCTTTTAATTTTGAATAAGATTCCACATGCAGATTGTTAGGGAGGCATTCAGAGCATAATCAGGCGCTTCCACATTGAAAAAGGAATCAGCTGCAGGATGAGAATACATATGCTAACTGTTGAGAGCTCAAGTCTCAGCCCCAGCTGTGCCAACAGCTATAGATGCCAACCAAGGATTTGGAATAGGGTTTTGTTCTGGAGAATGAAAAATGGAGTCCAGTGGAAGGGAGGGAGAGAAAATACCCCAGAGAACTTTTCCAGCTATATGTAGAATAACTGCAAATGCCTTGGATGTGCACCTCATTTGTCACATCCTTTAAAAATGCATGCTTTTGAACACTGTCTTCCTTTTTTTTCCCTCAGTAGAGATCTACTGGCCAGTCTCAGGCATGGGAATGAGAAAAGCTGAATGCCAGAGCTTAGGACAAGTCCGAATATCTAACACCCAAAGAACACTTGTAACAGAGCCTCTTCAGGGATAGTTTTGTTTTTACACAAATGATAATTACAGATGCACTGGTATAAATGTCTATTCTATGTGGACTCTTAAGACTTCGTACAGAGCACAAGCAAAGTATAACGGTGGATGAGGAGAAGGAGATTCAATGAGGATGAGAAATGGGCATCTCTTTTCCTCACCTCTCTCCTCCTTTTAGAGGCGTATGCTGGGATCTGCAATGATGACATTGCTGCCCTATGCAACGTCCGTCCACAACTCTTTGGAATGCCTTATTTTGAGTGTGGCAAACTACAACAACATTTTTATTTTGGGAGAATATAACAAGCCATTTAACTTCCTAGGGTGAGAATTTAACACTGACTTTGCATTTCCTCACTCAAGCCATTTACTTTCTCTTTTGCATTAGTTGGATGATTAAAAAAAAAAATCAGCATTTCAATTAATTTATAATAATTTTTAAGACAATTTTACCTCCAGATTGTAATTCAGACTAGTAATAAAATTAGCTTACAAATACTGTAAGGAAATGAACAAAAAATTGCTTCTGTGGGAATATTAAGAAATATAAATGGAAGTATTTCTATTGTGTTTAAATCAATAACATGTATTTACAAAACGAAAAATTTAGCCTATATGTTTTACTTAGAATTACCTTTGAGTGAAGTCTATTCTTATTCCGTTGTTCTCACACATGCCTAAGAACGCAAAATAAAATAATACAGTTTGATACTTTAAAAAATATATATATCGTGGCAATAGCACAGTAATCCAGATCTTTAACCCCACTCTTGGTTCAGAAATCTCAGCATGGGTCCTTTCCAAAACAGGTGACGAAACTGGCTAACCTAGTAGCTCCTGGAGCACCGATTTATGAGCTGTGAGTACATACTGAAAGGATACATTAAAATAATTAAAAATTTAAAGACGATCCTTAATTTTTAATATGGAAGCCAGGACAAATTGGTTATTAGCAAACTAGATGGAATTTTGCTTTGATATTATAAGGAACTGTAAAAGTAACCGAATTCCAGAGATCCAAGAACCTAAAACTGTGCTCTTGAACATCACACCTACATGAAGTTGAGATTAAAACATAAAGTATGTTGCTTAGACAGGTAATAAGGCCAGCTGACAGCGTTAGTCCTGCATGTAGCCAATTTATTAGCAACTTAAGCAGCAAGCAATCACATAAGCTTAAACCAAGCTAAAACACCTAAAGCAAAATTCATTCAGATGCTGAGAAATTTGCAGTGATCTACATTTGCTTGAGAATATGTGGATACTGGCAATTTGAACTGACTGCCACTCAAAAGTGGGAATGAAGTTAAGATCAATTTCTCTTGCTTATTGCTTTCTTCCTCTTAGTGTGCTAGATAACATTAGGCCTTTCAAGAATCAGTCCCTTAAAGGCCTTTCAGCTTTCACTATTAAGAGATCATTTGGAGAGGGAAATGAGATTATCTACAGTTGGAATTAGCAGCAGTCAGAATGGGTAAGGTTCTTTAAAAACACCCTTAAGGTCCATTTTCAAAAGTCAATGGAAGTTCTTACCTGTGATACAAAACTGATACGAAGGTATACATGCACTTCATTTGAAAGAAAAATCCACTAAGTGATAGCTGAGTCAGTTAATAATACCTGCAGAGAACAGCAATTGAGTTATGAACCTTATTCTACCTGAGGAACGTGAGCACATTTGAGTTACAGGTTGGTAATGCAATTCTTAAATAAAGGCAAACACTCGTCCGGTGTTTGGATGAAGAAACGAGAATCACAAGTCCACAGTGTGATTCTGGAACGAAGGCAAAAATCTTTCTGGAATTTTGCATTTATCGTTTTTCTACACAGAACTACGTCAGACTGTTAGCTAAAGAACAGATGGGTTACTGCTCACAATGACATCAGCTGATTTGAGATAAGTTGATCATTTATTGCCCTTAACTACAGCACTTGGGCACTATCCATTAGGCTGTCTCTAAGGGTAACAGAAACTATTTGCAACAGCCTTGGATTCTTCAATGTTTTTGGAATGCTGTGGCCTTTAAATGAGCGTTCTGAACCAAGAGAACTGCAAAAAGAAAAACTTATTTCTGTGAAAGCCAATAAAAATACACTTTTCTTCCCAGTTTAACCCACGCTATAAGAAACAGAGGTCTGTAAATTCAAGTATTATCATTTCCTCACCTTTGGAAAAGGGTATATTTTCTGGCAACAATTATTTCAAGGACATGTATGGCAGATTTAGGAGGCATTAATACAAAACTCAGTAAAGAGAGAAAGACTAGAGGAGGGAGAGAAGGAGGAAGGGAGAACGCGTGCACACATTGTCCAGTTAATGGCACAGTTGTCTAGTCAACAGTCCTGGATTTCATTCCTTTCTCAGCTGAGCACATTATGGTATTTTGGGATAGTCACCACATCCTTAAGCCTCATAAATATTCATTGATATAAAACCATATACCTTATCCGCCACTTCATAGTGTAAGAACTTGACAGGTTTGATTTAAATCATGAAACATAAATCAAGCCTAGCATCACCATCAATTCAGAATCTAAGGCAGGCAGAATTGTCAAGTGCAGAATCATACAGAATGCACTTGCCTGATATTTGAAACACTAAAATATGACCTTTCTAGCTGGCTCTCACCCTCATACAGAACATTTCTCATTACAATCAGATACAAAATTTTATAGAAACTGTGAAACAATTCTGTTTCAGATAGCATAGTCAGTACGAAACTATCATAAGCCACATCAGCCTTACACGTGTAATTACACTTTTATTGATCCATTAAACCCAGAATATTTTGATAACATATTTAAAAGACGATTTACTCAGTAATCATTAGCTTAGCATAGCACAGATATAGCAAAAGCAAGTAAATGAAACATCATTTAACTGCCTAGGAAAGAAGGGAGATGAAGAAGAACAATAATGCAATAAATAAATTAACCTGTTACACGTAAGCACAAAAAAGTACTATAGCTTGTTGAAACTCTTCATTGATGGGGAGTGATGGTCAGAGGAAGACAGAGGTCTCCTGCCAAGAAGGGGAGAAATCCACACAAGTTGTGCTGAAAGAATACATGCATATTGGCACCCATCCCCTTAACAAAATCCTGTGCACCACTTAACTGCATAAAATAAACATATGGTACCTAGATCTTGCATTGTGTTCAGGCTGGAAAGAGTTGCCTATTATGTGCATGCTTCAGATTTGCCATCAAGTAGCAGAGACTAACATACAGTAGTATTGTGTGCTAACTCCTGAACGGCAGTACAATACTTAAAAATTCTTGGGGAGTAGGGCGTGGGGGCAGTGGGGCTGAAGAAGAGAGCGCCACATAAATGTATAACTACTGTTTAATCCTGGAAATTACCCAAGAAATGTTAGTCTCATTTTAGTATTAAAAATTAGAAATAATATACTAATTAGCATGACATCCATGTAGTGTATGTTATAACAGGTGGAAGATAGCCAAACCATGTAATTCCCTTAGAGGTGGATGAGGGCAGGTGATGTGCAGAGAAACAGCACGCTCAGCACTGACAATACATGATGGAAGTATTCAGAAGCACTTGCGATGGACAATAGAAGGACCAGCTTCCTCATACTCATCTTTACTGATCCACATTTGCTGAAAGGTGGATAGAGAAGCCAGTATTGAACCCCCAATCCAGACAGAGTATTTACGTTCTGGCGGTGCAATCATCTAGAAGAGAAGGGCAATCTGTTGTAAACAAAGTGACAAGTAGATAACACAGTAACATCTCTTTGGATGAAACAGCTAGGGAAAGTCCTCTCATTACACCAGTGCAAATTCACTGAATTAAAGCACCTAAAAGGTAAAAAGGCAGCCATATTTTCTGTCTCCGCCTCAAGTCAACAGAGCTGCTGTAACGTTACTAAAAGCTGACAAATAATGGCAGCCCATGAGATATATGAAGATGGCCCATAAAATAGGTAGCAAAACAAAATATATGAGAAAGAAAAACAAAACTTTACAAGATTAACTTAATTTGGTCATAAACAAAGACTAGTGGGACAACACTGAACAAAATGGTCTGGAGATCTTTTTAAAAGAATCAAATAGTTCTTTAAGTAAAAGCTAAGCACTAGATGTAGGGCTAGAAGATCTGCATCCTATTCCCAGCTTAGCCACTGACTTGTTAAGATACACTGGACATATCACTACCTCTGCGCGCTCCTGTTTCCATTCCTGCCACCTGGTGTCACGTCTGTTCAGAACGCAGTCTGTTGCCTGATAGAAGAGGCTCTGGATTTCACTTAGGTTTCACTTTGGGTAGTAAAGTAACATGAAACAGTAACACCGCCTCAACTGAAAATTTCACTGCAGTGTCCACAGCGAAATCCTTCCTCCAAGTCAGCCAGCACAGACCTGACTTAGTCCTGCAGTATGGACACCCACCTGACAGGTCCAAAACGCAGGCAATTTTACATTAGGATTCCAGAGCTATTTAACAGCAGCACATAAAGCAGCTAAGTACAGATGAGACAACCATATATAACGTTGGAAACTAAATCATGTTAACACCATTCAATATCCTCCATACTTTGCCCTTTTTAAAACGTTTAAGCACCAGTGAAAAGAGACTACAAATATACCCATAATAATAAATTCTGAGGCTAATAGCTGAAATCACAGTTCTGCACCGGTCTGTGTTATCGCACAGAGACAGATGCCAATAAAGGACCACTGAATTCTGTCCTTTCCTCCATTTACCATAACTTCTGTTCATTAATGAAGCAAAGCAATTGTACAGTTGGAAAACAATAGCATACAGAAAGATTGCTTCTAGATGAGTGTACAGGAGCACTCAAAGTTGCACATTGTCTTGCAACCAAGCTGAAAGGGTCCTTTCAAGTAGCTAACAAGGTGTATACCTTGCATGCTGCTGGGTTTTTGAATTTATTAGTAAAGAAGAGTTCTCCTGTAACTGCATATACAACCTACTCCCCTGAAACTTCTTTCACCATTTTCACTAATGCCTTTATAGCTAAGAAGTTACCGGGACTTCAAGGCTGAAGTTATTCATGACCCCTTTGGTATTTACAGCTCCACCCTCTCTACTTTTTTCCCTACCTCTTTTCTTGTTCCTTCGGTCTCATTCAAGATGTCCTTTTCTCCCTCATCTCCCTATCTCACTGGAATCTTATATAATTCTTCTACTTAACTGTTGTTTCACATTTCCTTTAAATGGCCTCATCAACTCCCATTCCTTCAGCAACCCTCTTATTCCAGTGACTCTCAAATTACTCTTCCAATCTGTAGATTTTGGCTAGTGTGTGGAAAAGAGGTATTAAGCAGCTTGCTTAAGGCCTAGCTCTGCTAACTGCAGGACTTCTGATGCAAGTTCTGAATGTTCCCTTATGGATATTTTTAGATTTGTTTATAACATCTAACACTCCAACAAGAGAAGGGTATGTGCAAGTGTTAACATAACTATTACCTTAATCTTCATAGTACTTGGAGCCAATGCTGTAATCTCTTTCTGCATACGGTCACCAATACCAGGATACATTGTGGTTCCTCCAGAGAGTACGTTATTAGCGTAAAGATCCTTACGGATGTCAATATCGCATTTCATAATGCTGTTATAAGTGGTTTCATGGACACCTGCAGATTCCATCCCTGGGTGGAAATAAGTTTTCAACATGTTGTTTCTGAATAACGAGGAACCTACTTCTCTACATTTCCTTCTTTTTATTATTGTTAAAATGACAGGAAGACTCATTAGTCCAAGCTTGTTTTCTCACCTGTCTCCCTTAAAAAAACTCCAGAAAAAAAGGTATGTGATACTTGGGAGAAGAAGGAGAAAAAGACAGGATGCACTCCTCACCTTCTTTGCCATCTTAGCATAGACAAGATTAATAATCATACAAGTAAAATACACTTGAAGAGAAGAAAGATCCCCATTATGTTTTCATAGGGGGGTTTTGACTTCATCAAGTAAAAAAGAAATGAGATGCTCTTGCAATTGTTTGCCATTCTTATAATCTTATATCATGCTGTTAGCTAGACATAGAAGGCCACTTGACATTCCAGAGGGCTACGTTGATTTTGAGGTGCCAGTTTAACTAAAATGCCAGTAGAGTAAAGATAACTTACAGCAGTGTTTTTTGCTAAAGAGGACTGGAAAAGACATAGTACTGGAAGTACAATTTGAACTTTAACTACTATACTTATAAGTTAACTTAACATATTCATTTTGACAAAGATGTGATCCAGGATGTGATCCAGAAACTCCTGGTTTCTGTAGCCACGTTTCTGATACTGACCATCGTTCAGCCTCAACTCTGATTCCTGATACACATCTGGTAGCCAAATTGCTTCATCTATTAAGGAGAATTTCTGTAAATCTCACTCCTGCTAATGTTCAGATACAGAACTTGGAGCTATACTAATGCTTGAATAGTTTGATGTCTACATACAAACAGAGCTGGCTCTGCCATCTAGTTTAATGGAAATAGCGCCAAACTGCCTGTAGCTATTTTGCTCAGTCCTCGTGGGTGCCGTTTCAGCAGGAAGTAGGAAATTTGTTGAGGGCAACATGAGTTGCACATAACATGCCAGTCATCCAGTGAATAAGATGGGAATTTTGACATTACAGATAAAACTGCTGGAAAATAATACATGATTTGATTTTGTATGATTAGTTAAGTTACAGATTAATATAATAAATCGATAAACAGAAGCAGTGCCTAGATACATAACCAACGTAAGCATCACTGCACAGCTATAAATCAGTCAATACAAAAGGCACGATCTTCTGACCGTATTCTAAACATCATCTTAAAAACTCCATTGCATTTATAAAAGATGAAACTGTCTTAGAATTTTGGTATTTCTAAACTGACAGGCATCTTTGTCCAGCAGCAGCAGCAGCGTTCATAGCTTCTGAAGAACTAATCTGATTAAGTCAATAGAAGCTGCATGTTTCTAAGGACATTTGAGAATAAATCAAGGCCCTACAGCTGAAAGTTTCCTTTCTACTTTAACAAAGTATTCTCTTCACGTTCTGTCAAGCACTTAGAAAGAGAAGTCCTATCCCACCTATGAAGGATGGCTGGAAGAGAGTTTCCGGGCATCGGAATCGTTCATTTCCGATGGTGATGACTTGTCCATCGGGAAGCTCATAGCTCTTTTCAAGAGAGGAGGAGGAAGCAGCAGTTGCCATTTCATTTTCAAAATCCAAAGCCACGTAACAAAGCTTCTCCTTTATGTCTCTCACGATCTCCCGTTCCGCTGCAGACAGCCAATAAGTTTTATCAACATATAGTACGACAGCTAGGACACACAAACTTTTTCATACATGTTTCTGCCTGTGCACAAAGGCCATATGGTCTGTTAGATTCTGATACTGACCTCTCTGTTGTCTCAGCTAAAATATTTTCTATTTCCGTTACAAGATTTTTTTCTGCTGCAAATAAAATACATACGGTACTACAGAATATTCTAGAGATTAAGTCACCCTTATGTCACAAAACCTTTATGAAGTCTCCATAGGTTCATCCATTACTCACTACTAACTCTGCTCCTTTGTGTGTGAAAGAGGTATGATCAAATGCAACCATCAGTTAAATTTCTTGATGATGTAAGATTTCCTGATAAGGTAGCATACTCGTCCTTGAAGTACAATACATCTGCTGAAAGCCTTAGTCGGGAGAATCCCACTAGCTAACATGAACTGCGTTTCTCTGGCCTACCTACTGATAAGGGTTTTGCTGCATCTTACCAGTTACACACTTCACTTCCAGCCTAACAGGACAACTAACGGAGCAAATGCATGCAAAGTGCATACAAAACACAACTTTTTACCAGTGGTGACAAAAGAGTAGCCTCTCTCTGTAAGGATTTTCATGAGATAGTCAGTCAGGTCTCTGCCTGCAAGATCCAGTCTCATAATGGCATGAGGCAAGGCATAACCCTCATAGATAGGCACATTGTGTGTGACACCATCCCCAGAATCCAAAACTATTCCTGGAAAGAAAAAAGAAAAGAAGCTGGGTATTTTCCACTGCTACAGAATCTCTACATTCTCCATATTCTAAACCAAAACATGCAGCAACGAATAAAGATGCTCACATTCCTTCTGTCCTTTTTATAACTAGAGATCTGTTCACATGAGATGAAACTGTTAGCATAAACTAAGTGGCAATTGCTTCTGGGGAAAAACAAACATGAACCATTCAGCAATTTGATTGTATTGTTCTTGCTGAACAGATGCTAACAATAATGATCTTACATGTATACACAGTCTTCCATTTCAGAAGACCCCTAGCATTTTATAGACATAATATAAAAACTGTATATAAAAATCTGGGTACCATTAATATAAACCACCCCATTAGGGAGAATATAACAATGGTTTATCAGTGCAGAGCAATGCTATTTACATACTTGGACAGGAAGTGAAGTATATGTTTTTCACTCAAAATGAATAAAAGTTTCTGATAACAAAAATGCATACACGCGGGTGAGTTTCAAACATAAAACAATTTTTTATGGTAGATCTTGATTCCTGTAAGCCAGTGATCTTTTCATACGAAATTAGATTTTGACATCAGGCTGCAAAGACAGATGGTATTTTAATTTTTTTTCAAAGTATACCAAGACTCATGGGTTGCTAGGAAGTAATTTATGATCTTAATGCTTGATCAGATTCTAAATGGCAAGGAATGAGAAAAGATCTCCATGCTAATTCTAATGATCTCTTAACAGCCAACATCTAGTTAGGCAATTGAAATTCAACGTTTAAACTAAATACTAAAGGGTATTTTTCACTGATTGGGAATGGAGGTCAACAATAAAGATAGGTCTGAAGAGAGTAAGAAGGAACTGTGGGCTTGAAACAATCTGTTAAAGATACAGCTTCCTTCTATGCTGTGCAATTAAGGGCAGTATTAAACTGTAGCATCTTTCATCAGTATACACACACTTTATATTCACAACAGAAATGTTCATATAGTTAAGTAGTAATGACTTGAGCTTTTCGAGCAGAAAGACTTAAGATCTATACCCATAACTGCTATGAATCTGCAAATAGCCAAGAGGTACTTGTGCAGCATGGTGGGAAGCACTCAGTTTCCAGAGTGATCAGTTCTGCTGAATACATAGCTGGTGTACCCCAATCAAAATACATTCACAGGTGCGTGCCTGCACACACGAGAAAGACATGTGGACAACACAATTTCCAGAAAGACTCACCAGTAGTTCTTCCAGATGCATACAGAGACAGCACTGCCTGAATTGCTACGTACATGGCTGGCGCATTGAATGTCTCAAACATGATCTGTAATTAAGAGTTTGGGTATCTTTAGGATCTACAGTTAAGAGTATCTGAAGAGACAACATTTCTTTCTTTAGTGAATACTGCCATACAGTTACTACTCCTGAGTCCCCTCCTGACCTGTGGTTCTTTCGTGAACAGTGCTCTGTTTTCTTTCGGATTTAATAAAAATCATTTAACTCAGAAGGTGTCTTTCCATTAACCTCAGACCACTAGGTCATTTTTATTAATTGAAGATGACACCTGTCCTTGGGATAACTTTTCTGCGTTGTCTAACTTGTTCTGACAACAATGCAGCAGTTTGAAATATTAAAGATTTATGGAATATACAGCTGAAAACCATGAGGAATAATCTAATCTATTCCTGTCTCAAGGAAGAATCAGCCACTCCTGAAAGTTTCTGTTCTGTCTCAAAAATTCCACTGCTGGAGCATTCACAGATTCCTCTGACAAACAATTCTAGTGATACACTGTCCATATCACTAGAGGGGTGGTCTTGGTTTCTAGCTAAAACCTCTCTTGCTGTAGTTTAACCCCATTACAACTCATTTTCACAGAACCACAGAATCACAGAATCGTTTAGGTTGGAAGGGACCTCTGGAGATCATCTAGTCCAACCTCCCTGCTCAAGCAGGGTCCTCTAGAGCACATTGCCCAGGATCACATCCAGACGGGTTTTGAGTATCTCCAGCGAAGGAGACTCCACTACCTCTCTGGGTAACCTCTTCCAGTGCTCTGTCACCCTCACAGTGAAGAAGTTTTTTCTCAGGTTCAGATGGAACTTCCTGTGCTTCAGTTTCTGCCCATTGCCTCTTGTCCTGTTGCTGGGCTCCACGGAGAAGAGACTGGCCTCATCCTCTTGACACTCCCCCTTCAGATACTTGTACACGTTGATGAGATCCCCTCTCCATCTTCTCTTCTCCAGGCTGAACAGGCCCAGCTCTTGCAGTCTTTCTTCATAGGAGAGGTGCTCCAGCCCTCTAATCATCTTGGTAGCCCTCCGCTGGACTCTCTCCAGGAGTGCCATGTCTCTCTTGTACTGGGGAGCCCAGAACTGGACACAGTACTCCAGGGGAGGCCTCCCCAGGGCTGAGGAGAGGGGCAGGATCACCTCCCTCCACCTGCTGGCAACACTCTGCCTCATGCACCCCAGGAGACCATTGGCCTTCTTGGCCACAAGGGCACACTGCTGGCTCATGTTTAACTTGTTGTCCACCAGCACTCCCAGGTCCTTCTCGGCAGAGCTGCTTTCCAGCAGGTCAACCCCCAGCCTGTACTGGTGCATGGGTTTATTCCTGCCTAGGTGCAGGACCTTGCACTTGCCTTTGTTGAACTTCAGGAGGTTCCTCTCCGCCCAGCTCTCCAGCCTGTCCAGGTCCCTCGGAATGGCAGCACAGCCTTCTGGTGTGTTAGCCTCTCCCCCCAGTTTAGTATCATCAGCAAACTTGCTGAGGGTGCACTCTGTCCCTTCCTCAAGGTCATTGAGGAATATATTGAACAAGACTGGACCCAGGACTGACCCCTGGGGGACACCACTAGCCACAGGCCTCCAACTTGACTCTGCGCCATTCACCACAACCCTCGGAGCTCGGCCATCCAGCCAGTTCTCAATCAACCTCACCGTCCACTCGTCTAGCCCACGCTTCCTGAGCTTACCTAGGAGGATGTGATGGGAGGCAGTGTCAAAAGCCTTGCTGAAGTCCAGGGAGACAACATCCACTGCTCTGCCCTCATCTACCCAGCCAGTCATTCCGTCATAGAAGGCTATCAGGTTGGTCAAGCATGATTTCCCTTTGGTGAATCCCTGCTGACTACTGCTGATCACCTTCTTGTCCTCCAGATGCTTAGTGAGGACCTCCAGGAGGAGCTGTTCCATCACCTTTCCAGGGATGGAGGTGAGGCTGACAGGCCTGTAGTTTCCTGGCTCCTCCTTTGTCCCCACCAAATGCAACAGCTTATCTTTTCTCTTTATGGCAACCTTAACATGTTTTCCACTGTCTTCTCTACTCTAAAAAGCGCCAGTACTTCCCACCTTCTGCATCCGTCCACTGCAATTTCATCTGAGCAGGTGGATTAACGTTTGTTTCCAACTGGACTTTCACTGGAGCTCTGCTAAGTAAAACCATTAAGGGCATGCAATGAATTAACATGCTCTGCACAGCCATATGTGCCATATCCTTTCTTAAATAAATGCCATTACTCTCTAGAAAGTGTTACCCCATCACTAGTGGAACTGCTATGACAACATTTCACCACTGCACCTTTCAAAAGTCTACAAGCAGAGTGACTGAAGTCAGTGAGTTAAACCCAGGCTTTGGATTTCATAAGCTGATATTTTTACCAATTATGTATGTTTTTGTATGCTTTCAATTAAAGAATACATTAATTACTGATATTTCATAGTTAATGTAATGAATTTAATGTAGTAAGTGATAAACAGTAAGCCCTTTTAAAAAAGTCTTGAAAACAGGATTTCTCATTACAGTGTAATGACAAAGAAACAGTCACAGACGTGTCTACTGTATAAATCACACTTCCTGGTTGTTACAAAGTAGGCTTTTTTACGTTTTTGTGGCTGTTTATCATTTCCCAGTTGTATTATTTTCCAGTCAATTCACTACTAAATTAGTTTATTTACATGGTTGCGAAACTGATGCGTAATATTCCTATGAGATATATGCCAAAAGTGTGCACAAAGGGAAGTGCAGAGCCACATTCAACTTTCCCAGGGCATTTTAAACCTCTGTCTGTATTTACATCACATTTACTAGTCACTACAATATGGACTTCTGAACAGAAAGTTGCTCTAATATAATAATATAAACTTCTGAGGTCTACTTTTGGCTCTGATGTTATTTTGCTAAATCAGAGACTGAGCATATCACAGGCAGAAATGTTTAGCAAAGCATCACTTAAGACTGAATGCTTTTAGCCCAATCAATTTTCCCAAGTCAGCACAAAGACTCCATTTTTTGAGCATTTTTCCCCTGATTCCTGAGGAGATGCTGCAGTTCGGAGTTCTACAAAGCTGTATGACAGCCTTTAAAAATGCACAGTCTTCAACGTAGAAAGCATGAGTTTCTACAGCATGAGCTGAGGAGCTGGGCTATTGCAAACGAGCATCTTCTGCAGGCAGAGGTAGGCACGTAAAAGGTGTAACTGATCTAATCTCACACAAGTGTGGTTCAGCCACTTTCCACACCTTCCCCACATAGTGAGCTGAGAACACGTACACGCTCTTCTGAACTTACTTAACCCTTTTAAGAGACAAACACTAAACATTTTGTGGTCAACTGATACTGCCAAAGCAGCAGTAATATCAGCACTCTTATCATGGCTTAACCAGCACACCTTGATACTAACTTTAAGGGATTATCTCCTGGATTAAGAAGAAAGTTGAATATGCAGCACTACTGATATTTTGGATGCTTCTGTGCAGAAGTGATCTGCAGCAGAACATTCCCACGTGGTAACAGACAACTACCTGAGTCATTTTTTCACGGTTGGCCTTAGGATTTAAGGGAGCCTCAGTCAGCAGTACGGGATGTTCTTCTGGTGCAATACGAAGTTCATTATAGAAAGAATGATGCCAAATCTAAAATGAAAGGCCAGTTTAGAAACATGTTCTGGAAAATAACCTGTCCAAATAACAGAACTACACAGAAACCTTTTCAGCTTCAGAAAGCTTTCCAGATACAGCCTCAGTAAATTTTATATAGTTTTATAATTGTATATAATAGATAAAAAATTTTATACAGCATATAAACATATATAAACACATTAAACACGGTAGTTACAGATAAACACATTAAAATAGAGAACAAGTATGGAAGAGCGAACCAGCTGAATTCTGGACTATTTTAGAAAAAAAAAAATCATTGGGTTATTATTGAATGTCATAACAGAATATAACCTGCACAATGGAGTCCTTCCAATCAGGATTCCCCAAACAGATTATGTATCATCCTCTCTAAATGGGGGCACTTGTCAACACTCAAACCCCGTGTTCTGACACAGAAGCCAGGCCAGGCACCAGATTGTTAGAGCTGGACAGATTTCTCCACTGCAAACTGCTTAGAGACTGAGTTCCAGGAGACTAAGTTTCCTCATGAATGTAAGTTGTAAGCCTCCCCTAAAATGGCCCTTACATAAATCTAAAAATTTGCACAGAAGTGAAAGGCCCTCTTTGCCTCAGACATTTCATTCAGTAAATCTTGAATCAAACTCTCACTCTTTATAGACTAACTACATTTATTAGTCACAGTCTATAAAGTACTAGAGTATTTTTCATGGTGGAAGGTGCTATCTGCATGAAACAACACTGACACAGGGAGGCTCTCACTGTCTAAGGACTATGGCTTTGAGGGACTGGAGGGCTTTTTTTCTAAATGTCAGCTAAAAGACTCCTTGCCTTCTTGTTTAATCCTTACTTACATTTCTTTCTTTCTTTTTCTTTCTTTTTCTCTATTTTTAATTCCAGCATTTTCTGAACTAAGAAACTTGTTTCTGAGCACAAAACATCAGGGATATTTTAATAGGTAGCTTACTTAATAAATATCCTTGAGGTATTATTATACTCCAGAATGAACTTAAGTGAAAAATAATCTTATCTAAACTGAAGCACCTCCAAAGTCTACAGCCATCCACAGATAGAACTATTCATTAAGAAAATTATCAGCCCTGAAAAAGCAAATACCTCTCTATCCCCTAAAAATCAGATGTTTCCAGAACTAGGATTTGGGATGGAGGCCATCTCCCATTTGATATAAGCAGATGAAAAAGATTACAATTTCAGACAGGAAAGAAGTGAGCAAAGGAGAGAAGGAAATCTTACTGCACACATAATTAGAAATTACTGAAGCTTTCTACAGTGAGGAACAATGCAGAACTAATAAAGCAGGACCCTGCCAAAACCTTTATCATTTGGCAGGTGTTTCTCAACATCAGGCAGGATTAGGCACTGTGCAGACTATTAGATCTGATCTAATGATAATTTAAATCCCACCAAAAAAAAAAAAAAAAAGAAAGAAAAAAAATGTCCAGTGTTGTTTTTTTGTAGGTTATACGATTTAAATTTAAGTAGCAGGTACAATAGGAAAGAGAAGTTACTGAGGAAGGATTATTCCAAAACTTACATTAAACATTTACGTAGTCATCAGAGCCAGAAAATGCTCCGTTCTAATGCTTGCCCTCCCATACATTATCAGTTCAGTTGCTGTGAACAAATTAATAGTGATGTACAGTGCCCTGCACTATTATCCACTGGAAAACAGAGCAGTCCAAATTTGAATATTGTGAACTGAAGCACATGAGAAGAATAACGCTTCGTTTCATTGCCCGCACAGTCTACTTACGATGCACAAGAACGTCTATGCATCCTGCAGCATCCTCTCTCGCTTTCTCACACATGCACACACACACTCATACTTACTAATTCACAAGTCTAATCTTCTGGTGACCCTCTCTTTTTATAATGCGTGGATGGTTGGGCACTGCGCTATTACGCTTTTGTCTCGTTTTTGGCGCATTGCCCAGTAACTTGTTTCTTCTATATTGTGGTGTTTTTAGTACTGTTATTTCCAAGCCTTTAAAAGAAATTCATGGTTCAGGTCAAAATCATGAAACTGGCTTAAAAATCATGGAAAAATATGTATATATGCATAAAAGATTTTCCCTTAGCATCAAAACTTTAGGAATTGAATTTCAGAACTTCCCTCAGCTAGAAGTGTGTGCGTGTGTTTTACAGAACTGCAATGGAATTTGAGATTTTCATGTAATCTTGTGACTGAATGAATCAGTAAAGCTCATAAGAAAAACATTTTTTCTATATTTGCAACAAAATTGCAAAAGTTAGCAAAGTTGCTCTAGTCTTGCCTCTTTTCTACTGTCTTTCTCTCACACTGCTCCCTCTTATCTCCCCTTTCTTGCTC
Organism: Struthio camelus; assembly: GCF_040807025.1. Classification (NCBI taxonomy): domain Eukaryota; kingdom Metazoa; phylum Chordata; class Aves; order Struthioniformes; family Struthionidae; genus Struthio; species Struthio camelus. The sequence continues at coordinate 33,526,398 of NC_090946.1, forward strand.
ATTGCTTATTTATTTAAAAGCTGCCTTCACTTTCTGTCCTGCTCTACTCCTAGTCTCAGCAAAAAGTCTAAGCACAATTCAGTTGTGGGGCATTTTTGCCAGCTACTGCATTTTGCCAGCTAAATGTCAGAATAAAGTAAGTTTGGGCTACAGACCCATTTTCACAAGTAGTTCCTTCACCCATTTAAGTGTCAGACTGACAAAAAGAGCAACCTATAAGAACTCATATAATACCTGATAATCACTAGTGAATTACAGCACTGCTTGAAATCTCCGCCTCTGAAATCTCCGCCTGAATCTCCTTGGAGACCCCAGGCCTGAAAACAATCAATCTAGCCATCAGGCTATCTCAACACAGAAAAGCATATGCCACTTTTTTAACCTCTCTGATTCCTTTTCCTGCCTAGATTTGGGATAGTCTCTTCTAGCACTGAGCATTACCCAGAAAGAGACATACAGTTGTGTGTTACATTCGGTATCATATTTAGATGCAGAGACCAACCACTGAGGGAAGAATTGAAAATAGTGTCCTACTGCTTCCCCCTCAACCCTTTTTTGTTCCTTTCTACAAATATACATTCTTGCTGAACGCAGAGAGCAGGATAATTATCAGGAAGAGCAATATAATGGGAAGTATGTGGCAGACTTTCTACTCTGCAGAATAGAGCAAGGTATCCTCCCAGGAAGCAGTGAAATAATGAAATGCAAATGCGATGCTTCCATCTAGAGGAATAGGTGGGCAATTTATTTCCAAACAAAACTGAGGAACTCCCATTGCTTCTGTATTAATTTTAGTCTGTTCATCTGGGACGCTCTGCAATAATCAATTTGGGTTCATGAACATGACACAGTAACTAATCTACGTGACTTTGAGATATGTGTGTTATAATCATATGCATTTCACCCCAGCAAGCATGAACACAAAACACAGGCCCTGTGTCTTCCTTTCAGTGGTATTTCCCCCAGAAATAGAAGGAAATACTAGAAGCATTTGCTTGTGAAGTTTTTCTCCCCACACCCTTCTACCTGGAGATGACAAAGGACGGAACTGCAAATCTGTCTCTAAAGAAGACGTACAATACTTCCACATACAGACTCAGATGCTTGCTCCAAAGATCAGGAAATGTGGGACATCAGAGATACTTTGTAGTGTTATAGTGCCCTTAAGGCTTTTGTCTCTCCATTGTCTGTTAGGACACACCTCACTGCCTGTGCCTGGTCTGGGACATCCTTAAATGGATATTTCATAAAGATAGTGTTATATTGGCAGAGCGCCAAAAATTGTGCTTGATAGGGAATAAATAAGCCTTGTCACCCTCAGAACATTAAATAATAACTGGAACTGGCAAGAGAAAAACATGCGTCAGGAAAAATCCCACTCCAGACTCTCAAAGAACAAGTATAGGGATAGCAGACCAAACTCTCTCATTTTTTCATCTTTAACGGGCACTGAGAGAATGTCATATACAAGTACAAGACATGGGCATCACTTACGACCTCGTTTGTGTAGGCAAGAAGTAACGAGTGAAAAATCACCCCTCATCTTCACAGTTTTTGTTCCTGACCTAAGTAACACACCTTTAATATTTTTCCAGTTCAACTCTGATGAATCTCAATCTGTATTTTTTACTTTAGCCACTTATCATTGCTCTGCCTCAGCTGGAACTTCAAGACTGATTTACAATATGTATAAAGCATAAAATATTACCATATTCTTTTAGCAGACTGCCAAACCTGGTAAGCAAAAAGCATATTTATATATTTTTTGAAAAAATAACAGCTGTAGAATGCCAAGACCTGATCAACGCCTGGGCTTCTGTAATAGCATACTGTACCTATTCTGAAATTACAAACTCTTCAAGGATTTCTCCTGTGGTTTGCAGGAAGGTTAATAGCAAACTGCATGTCTTATCTAAGATGATGCTTCAACAACATTACATTAAAAATAAACACCTACCTTTTCCATGTCATCCCAGTTAGTGATGATTCCATGCTCAATGGGATACTTCAGAGTTAAGATTCCTCTTTTACTCTGCGCTTCATCCCCTACATAGCTGTCTTTTTGACCCATTCCAACCATAACACCCTGCAAAGTATAATGGTCTAATATTAGCTCTATATTTTGTAGGCTAATACTTCATGTGAAATATTGTATGTGCTACTGTTACTGCCATTTCAGAACATACCTCCACAAAGCCAAACACTTACTCCAAACCAAAATGCAAATTTCCTGATAACCACCTACTCTGTACTAACTCCTCCCATATTCACACTAGGAAGTGCAAGGCAGCTTCTAAAATGAAGCAAGTTATCTCACGCTTGGTGCAACTAATGCCCTTGTAGGAGTCCAGGCAAGGCAGGCATCAGTTAATTCATGCTTTCTCGACAAAAGCTGAGACCTTTGTCATTGTACAAAGATATAAAGCAAATGACTTATAGCCGAAAAAAGATATTTTATAAAAACTCTTTTTTGCTCCCCAGATTTACTTTATGTATTTGGCTACAAATATGTCTAGGCAAATATGTCTAAATTGTTTTTGAATAGCGAGATTTCCCCTTGCTAGAAGACATGCCTAGAACACAGGCAAAATGAAAAACACTTGTTTCTGAAAAAAAATATTTTGCAAAAACTAAACATTAGTTTATGTGGAAAAGAGATTTTTTTAAAAGAAAAAAAATAGCTTATTTAAAAACAGTTTTATTAAATTTATCTTGTTTCCATTAGTGAGTCTATCACGATTACCCCCAAACAATACTACCAACATATCAGGCACAATATTATTCAGCAACCGGCATAGAAATATTTAATTTTCCATGGATACATTTTAGTTCCACGCATTCAATAATAAGGCACTGAGCTGTTTAACTGCGTAAAATTACATGCCAGCTCTAATCGTGAATAAAAGCCAGTGCCAGCCACAATTTTAGAGGTTAAAGAATAGACATGTTTTCAGGAACTGACATTTAACTGTAATAACTCACAGAGGTGTTCAAAATGCATTCTATAAAACGCTTACTATTTTACGCCTGTCAAACCAGGCCTATTTACCTCCTCAAAAGAACACGGGGAACTTGAGGGAAAGATTTCTGCAGCCCAGAAAATTAAAATCTTAGATAGGAATAAGATAAAAATGAAAACCTGCATCTTATAAAGGAACTGTCAGAAGTAATTAAGCAGTAAGACCCTTTCCCAATTCAAGAAAAGGCACATTTATTCTTTTCAGTCCTGAGTTGATGGAGTGATGTGTTTCAGACCTTTTTTGAGAAACTTACTGGGCCCTGCCAGCGCCTAACAGAACAATAAAAGGAACTTATCACAATTATTCATTCGTTGCTTCATGTTAGCAATGCTCTGCCAATCTTATGTTTCCTCTTTATTAATGATTTTCTAGCAAATAAGAGCTATTAGGAGGACTACAAGCCAAAGGACCTGGAATCCAAAGTGCAAATGTTCAAAGATTTTTACAACCAGACACAAACAAAACAGTAACAAAAAAAACCTTTCTAATCAGTGTAATTTGCATGATACTGATGCATTGTTGTGGGATTAGGATTTTCAGTTATTGGCTAGTATTTACAATGGAGGATCATGCAATATTAGAAAGCTGCATATGCACTATTACATTTTTGAAAAAGCCAGCAACTCCCCCAACGCAATCTGCTCTTTATTTAAAAATTTTCTTCAATAAGTTTTTTCCCGTAAGACATCTTCATACCAGCAAAACAGGCTCATGTTCCTCTGCAGTCAACACCTTATAGCTGCAGAACACCTTTTGCAAAGCTTGAGCAGTTTACCTCATAGCATTAAAGACATGCAGCTCAGTCCTCCAGTTCTTAACAAGCTAGATTCCTACAAAGATTGGTGAGAGTTTTGCCTGGATGAGGGTAGTACTGATGTTTTACCACTGCCACATCTAAGTACCAAAAATAAAAATAGCACTATTACTTTGGCACCAACTGACCTGATGTCGAGGACGTCCAACGATGGATGGAAATACAGCCCTTGGGGCGTCATCTCCCGCAAACCCAGCTTTGCAAAGCCCAGAACCATTATCACAAACAAGGGCAGTGGTTTCATCGTCATCGCACATACTGCCTCACAACTTTGGCTGCAAAACAGTTACGTAAGAGAGGTGGGAGGAACGGATGGAAGAGAACAGGACTCTCTATCATCTAGACAGCAAACTACTAAAAATAATGAACCTAAACAGTAAAGTCTATGCTACAGCTGAAATCTTGCAAGTATATTAAGTACTCACATAAATCTCAACTTGAACAGGTCTTTCCTGAAGCAAATTAACCAGGACATTCAGCCTTCATTCTCAAAAGGGAAATCTCTGATGTAGCCTCAAGGAGGCTTGTGACATCCTGTGTTAATTGGCATTGTCACCAAGGGGCAAATTCAGCTAAAGGAGGCATTGCATGCTCATCTCTACTTGGACTTCAGTAGGTGAAACCCCATCTTTTCCAAGGCTGGATCATCTTCTAGATACTTTGTTAAATGTAAAGTAATTATATGCATCTACCAGTTAAAACGCTAGTCCTGCAGACCACTAAAAATTTATAATAGAAATAATTAAATGAAAAAGCCCCCACAACTTCCGTTCCCCTAAATCCTCTTCAGGTTCTCATTGCAGTTAGCTGAAGCACAGTCAGACAAGTTATCTGTTTTGGGAGAGGGATTTGTTTCATTGCTGAGGAGGTCTTTTGGCATCAGTCAATAATAATTACTGAATATTCATTCCTTCAAACATTACATTTGCTCCCTAATGGCATTTTCAAAATTGAGTGTCATCAGTCTTAAACAAACAACTAAAAATAGTCCACACACGGTTTCAGGGAAGTGTTTGTTGTGTGTTTTTAAATGGCAGCTACTCCGCTAAGTGCTCACTACAGGATCCATTCCATATTTGTAAATGGTAAATAGCTTATCAAAGCGGCTATTCTGGGAAATGTTAGAACAAGACATGGCTGGCACAACTGACCAAAACCAACTTAACTTCATCAGTTGGCCAACATATCACATCAAGTCCTGAACTCATTGAAACTGGTGGCAGAACTCCCATGGAGGGAGAGCCTGAATTTCACTGTGACTCCTGTTTCAGATTCCTTTTTTATTTTTAGGGCTGTATGATTGCCTCTTTAGGCAGTCAAGAGGAGGGAAACATTTTCTTTTTCCTTCCCTGGCAACTTCACTCAGTAAGGAAGGCTTTTAGGACCTAAACACCCTATCCCTAACCATGAAAAAAAGAATTGGACTGCTGATGGCATTTCCCTTCCCTTCACTAAGCAAGTGCAACGTATGCGGGCAGGCCCTCAGCAGTGGCAGACAGCCATTAGGGTCCTTCTTGCAACCAACTCATGCTGCCCCATTTGGGGAGTGCGGTTTTTTCCCTCACGCTCTTCAGAGGATCGTGGCAGTAATACTGAAGTCTGTGAAGATTTAAAAATAAGATTTTCTCCTAACAGACAACTGAGTGGTTATTGTCTACCTTGCCCCTGTGGTTCAGGCCTTTCCTGTGCGCTTTAGGAAGCAACATCATGAAACAACTGATCAAAACACTTTTACATGAAATGGAAGTCAGAAATGACACTGAAATAAGAGTAATAATTTTAAGTCCTGCTGATCTGCCTGTAACTGGATGATTTGTTTTCTCACAAGGAAACAGAATCATTTTATCACCTAGAACTGTTAACACGTTTAATTTAGGAATGTTTAACTATTAGTTCTAGTAGCAAGTGTTTCTGAACATTCATTCAATTTTTCCATGCACTGTTCGTTATTTCCTTCTAAACCACTAAGGAAAAAGGCTGGTAGAATGCAGTAAGTCATTTACCAGCATTATCCAACATTAGAGTTGCATCCAGCTTCTGACTATCGCAGTGTAAATCTTAACTGAAAGAAATTAAGTTCTTAAAAAGAAAAAATGCAAAAATTCTGTAAGATGCTAGAATTTAACAGCAGAGGAATTCCACCTCTCCCACAAAGCTCTGATGGCTCAACATCACTCCTTGGCTCTAAAGAAACCGGGGTAGGACAAAGATGTTTAATCCTACATGCTGAGAAGTAATGCTCCTATTCATATCTATGCACAAATAGTATTTTATATGTATCTTTGTATGCAAAACTAAGGTCACAGCCATACTGAAAGAAACAAAATTCAAAGGGAAACCTCAGCTGATTTTTACAAGTTACACTTCTGAGTGCTGGGAGTGGTTCCATTTAATATTTAATTTAATATTGCTTAGTTTCCAGAGAAGCCACTGAAACTTAAAATAAAATAATAAATAAAATCAATGGCTGAATTTGTTCAAGTTAAAAAAAAAAAAACCCTTTGCATATTATTACACAATCATAAGGTAAATTAACTGATTAAGAGTACTACTTAAAAAAAAAAAAACCAAAACCAAAAACAAACAAACCACCAAACACTTCCTAGATTGAGTCATGTTATGTTTTAAAGTTGCTGAATTTTTAGGCTTAATCATTTTCACATAGCAGCTATTTTGACGTCTTTTTTCAGATATTTACTGCTTAGCAAATTATTATGTTTATGTAGTTTTACCATTCACAACTGATACCTGAATCATCTATTTCTAATATAATTACATATCAAAAAATAAAAATTTAGGCCTTAAAATCTTGCAAAAACCTTTCCTACAAAAATACGCCCATCCCTCCCCACCCCACCCCCCCTCCCCGAAATTCACAGGGTCATCCATTTTCAAGACTGCATTCTTCTTACAAAATACGATGTACGTCGTCTTCTGGTACAAAATGCTGCAAGAAAACTAGATGCAACAGAATAAATTAGAGCGCACCTTGCACTCCATCATTACTTTTTTTCTGTTGCTGCTGCTCGTAACTAGCTGTTCTGTTTACATGCATCAGTTCTTCGAGGTTTCAGACAGATTAAGAAGGTTTCATTGTACATGACTACTCGTTTGAGTGATGAGAAAGCTCTGCAACATTTCACTGCAATGATGACGAACCTGAATCACCTTATGTTAGGAGTCCCTTTGGAATTACTTCAACGGCTGAGGCAAGCAGTATCCAAGCCCACAGTTTAGAAAGAGCAAAAAAAGCATATACATCCCTGGGAGATCTCAGACCAAGTTCTGAGTAGAGTGAAGCTTTAGAATAATGAAGTATAACATGAAAAAATCTCAGGGTAATACTTACCCAGGAAAATGGTGATGATTTCTAAAAGCCTCTTTGTAAATGAAATGATCTCACCTTCCATTACATTTATATCAGCTTCTGGAACGGAGTTCACAGAATATCTACATGTGTCGAGCCATTTTTGGAAACATTTTTTTTCAGCTTGTGCTTATCACAGTGACAGTATAAAGGCCTGGATAAATTAGGGCAGAATTTCTAACAACTCTGGATCCTTTCCCACTTACTAACTTGCTATGCCTCATGACAGAGGATTTTTTCTCCCCTGAAGACAAAAAACCCTCACACTAGATGAGTAAGACTGGAAAGATTTGTAGGTCCATTGCTGTCACTGGAAAGCATTCTGCTTTGTTGTAACACAAATAGCTAAAAATATCTCATTATCATTCTCTTAACAGCCATCTATAAGCTGTTACTAATTACAAAAAGAAAAGTCTTACCATGTACAGTACTCATGTTTCAACTGTAGGTTATTTGGTTGCGTGACTGAAAATAGCTGACTTATCTTAATATTTGGGCAACACTATAAACTGAAAATAGGGACTGAATCAGCAATAAGTCATTCAGAAGAGATGAGCAACAACTATTTTCCAGCTGAAAGATATCAATTATATAGGAATATATTGGATTTATATAGCAATCCAGACCTTTACTAGACTAAGAAATACTGAAGAGCAAAATACTGAAAAGAGAAATACTGACACTCAAAAGGAGCAAGCTTACAGGACCTATCTAGAATGGTAACAGAGGCTGGCAATATTTCCCCATTCCACGTGACAAAAGCAAATGATGCAGAACATCAGACACAATTGAGTAAATGTTAAACTTTGCAAATGTCAAGGGCCAATCAGTCCCTCTTTCCCACGTTATATGACTGTGCAGCAGATCTCATACACAAGAAATCCTGGACCTTAAGCAGATAATTCACTTCATTAACATCCACTCAAACCGTTCCATCTATTCCTTGTATTTGCCCATCAGTGAAACTGCTAGACTTCTTTCATTTCCATACTCAATAAATATAGTCCTCACATTGTATTTCTGAGGACAGAAAACCAAATCTGTTACAGTGCCATAAATTTCGAAGTTCTACATCGTGAGAAACAATTCTGAATAAATATAGTACTTTAAGAATATTGGTTTTCAATAAGGAGTGTAAGAGCAAAGAACCGAGAAAAGTTAAAAATGAGGACTATTATATAATACAAAAGGCTGAGCCTGACCCTGAATCCTCGGTGTAGCAAAAGTCATACACTAAATTAAGTTTTGTTCTCATGAGGTGCTACATGCGCTATTCATTAGGACACAGCTTTCATTGCACCGAAACATACACATCGAGTAACCATTCTCTCAGATAAGAAAAGAATTAGGGAGTACTTGACGTTGCATTCTGGAAGAAAAAAAAAAAGCAGAGATTTTAGTTTGATTTTTTTAGTTATAGCTAGGTCAATATTCCCAGGTATAAACCCGGAAGTTCCATACATGAAAACATCACAGTAAGGTGCAAGATTCAGAAGGCTGGAAAAGGAATCCCTAATTAACTCTAAATTGTACTAGATAGGACTTATTGGCCAGCATTCCCTTAGGTGTTTGCATTGCTGTGAGCTTTAGAGGAAATACAAAAATATTAGTTGATTCTTTTTACACTGATCATCTGAAAAACTAATCTGTCTCTTATTTATATGAATCGCAGTATTTCCTCCTCTTCCTTTTTAGTGACTTTCCAATCAGATAAACATTTAAGTATAACACAACATATGACCTCCACTAGTTTATTTGTTGGCTTTCTCCGAAACTTTAATCTGAACTCTCCTAAATAAAATATTAAAAACACAACTTGTGTCACTGTTTCAGGGGCTCAGTACACCAACATTCAATTCAGGTGGTACTTAAAAGCAATCTCACTTATCTTATATGGTGTGAACAACATACTATAGCTAATAAATACATTTTGTAAACTTCAAAGCAACAAAAAGGGGGTAAGAACATTACTGGTGCAACAACGTGAAAAAGCATAGAGGTGACTGCAGTCAAGAAAATAGTAAAACTGATTTGATAGATTAGAGCAGCATATAAAAAAATATATCCCTAGTCATTAACAACGCAGTGTGGAATGTTATATTAAAAGACTGTTCAGATCCCAGAAAAAGTGCCAGCTAATATTAGCCAATTTACATTTTCATGAAAAAAACGTTCCTTCATTGCTGAGAATAGGCCTGCTTTATAAGAGATAACGGGTAAAGAGCGAAATCATGATGGAAGAACAAGACTACCGATTATTCAACAAGTACAGGGTGTAGAAACGGCATTCTAGCTCCAGTCACCACAGTATTCACAAGTAAGCTATTTTTGGAATCAAATAGTTGTGCAGTTTCAGAGAACTAATGCTCCATTAGGTGTCTACAGAAACTGAAAGCAAATCCTCTGGTTCTTATGACCTCTGAGTTGAAAATGTACCCTGTATTCATTTATATTAAGAAGGTATCTTGCAACCTAGACATGCACAACATGTAAGGTTATATCTTTATAAGCTTGAATGTTGTGTGTTGAGCAGTCGTGTAACGGTTTTCCCCAAAGATAGGCAGTAACTAAACCTACCAAAACTACAAGAAGTAGCTATTATAAATAAAATAAAAACCATAAGAAAAGTTACAGAAAGTGCAGTTTGAAACAATAGTTTAGGAATATAAGAAGTTTAAGACATTTATTCATGTCATCTCAATTTTGTTTCTTTACTGAAGCTTGATCATTGGCTTTTCTCATTAACATATACATAGCCGTGCACCTTGTCAGCACTGCAAACTGCAAGAACTTGCACTTCACATAGCCACAGAAGAACATTCACTTCTTAAACTTTTTATTTTCAGTTGAAAGAAAACCCATCAAAAATCCAGTTCTTCTTCCTTTATTGCACTCTGTAAAACTTCTTGTTATAATCAAGAAGCCAATAAACAGTAATAGCTGAATATTCCTTTAAAATTTATAGTTTAACTCTTAAAATAAATTTTATATAGAAAAGATACCATTTACAACCCATTCAGTAGTAATCAATCATTATGTACTCACAGACAACATTAAATTTTCTTGTATGCAGCAGTTCCTTTATAGGGCAAACAGAGGGGAATATTTTCTCCTTAGCAAATATAATATTCCACTGTTAAAGAGCAATTCAAGTCACCTTTGGAGCATCTGTGATATACACAAATTTCTTATAAGAAGCTCAAGACTCACAGAGTATAACAGGAATATATACAACTGTGTCCAGTGCATAGCTTAACAGCAGCATGTGATAATTCTACCGTCTTGAATTGGCACACCATTACCTATAGGAAAATAATTTACCCAGAAAATGCAGTGTATTTAGAGAATGCCAGTGAGGCACAGTAAAACAATAATATGTAATGTCACTAGGTATGTAAGGAACAAATAGCGGGATTTTGCTCTGGAAGTCAGCAGCTTAGAACAGTAAAGACTTCGCCCTCGAAGCCATCTTCTGAAGGAAAGGGCTCCTCCTTTCATCTGGTGAGGGAACAAAAAACATCAAATAAATAATCATGAGGACAGGTAAGAGGTAGCTCTGCTGTAATCTAGAGTTTTGGGAGCGCTGTAAACCTCCTAGCTGAGATGCAGTAATGGATGCCACAGCACAGGTCATTAGCACAATGATTTAAAGTTAAAAGAAAACAATATTCATAAAAGTGGGGGAAAAGAGAATATAAAATATAAGATATTTGTGTATTATGTAATTGTACACGCATACTAGAGATGTGGAAGAAAAATTACATTCATATACATTTTACCTGACATTCACGTGTGCAGTATATAATATGGTAACTCACATTTTAATAGGAACATAAGTAAGGTGTTATGTGGCATGGTTGTTTATAGCTACGTGTATTTGACTCACCAACTACAACCGCAAACTAAAAGAAATCAAGGACATGTTTTCCGTACTTAGTATGCTAATTTGAATCACAGAACGGCCAAGGTTGGAAGGGACCTCCGGAGATCATCTAGTCCAACCTCCCTGCTCAAGCAGGGTCCTCTAGAGCACATTGCCGAGGGTCGCGTCCAGGTGGGTATTTAAATATCTCCAGGGAAGGAGACTCCTCCACCTCTCTGGGCAACCTGTTCCAGTGCTCAGTCACCCTCACAGTAAAGAACTTTTTCCTCATGTTCAGATCGAACTTCCTGTGTTTCAGTTTGTGCCCGCTGCCTCTTGTCCTATCACCGGGCACGACTGAAAAGAGTCTGGCCCCATCCTCTTTACATCCTTCCTTCAGATACTCATATACATTGGTAAGATTCCCCCCTAAGTCTTCTCTTGAATGAACCTCTTTATGGCATTCCCACCCCGTGATATCTAGCACTATAAAATAATACTTCACGCTCAGATTTTCATGAGCGGACACAAGGCAGATTCATACAAGTAGCTGATTCATACCAGTGTTTACATACAAAAAGGACAAGCCAAAAATTAATGACTCCCAGTAACCAGGAAGAGAAATCAGTGCCCCAAGTATGAATGACAGTTCAAAGAGACACAGGTAAGGCTGAGGGAAGATGGGGAAAAGGAAGGACCAACATGAAGGACTTTATGATATGTGCTATCTTCGGTCCAATCCGCAACTAGTGGTATACAATACGCATACCACTTTCCAATAGCTTATAAGTCAGGATTTTTAAAAGCTTCTTATTTACTTACCTTTCGCACGATAACATGTTCACTAGGATTGATAATTAAGGCTTCCCTTTCCTCCTCAGATTCCATCTGAACAGTGTACTCTGTAGGTACAGACCTGTAACTACTTACTTCAAATCTAGAGAAAAATGAAAAGGGTACAGAGTACTGAGTTATCTACCTTTAAAAAGTATCAAATTACCATTACAAACATTATTTTGCATACTTAAATTACTGGGGGAGAGTCCTCACAAAAAGCAGTAAGACTTGGATTATGCTGCCAGGTCTTTTTCAGTTTCTTTTTTTAAATCTACTCTCAAGATGCTTCATTTATTCAGAATAACCCCCATCATCTCTAGCTCATTAAATACTGATTTTCAGATCACTATAGCGGTGGAGATTTTATTTAGGCAGATGGATAAACACATTTTAAATCTACTAATTTCTACTAACTTGTTAAAAAAATATCACTGACTACTGAGTTCGACATCAGAAACAAGAAATTAAAAATAAATTAAAAAAAAAAATCACAAAACTTAATATATTCTTGATGCATAGACTTTGCTCTAGCTTTTCAACATCGTCACACATGCAGGAGTACAGTTTCATTCCTGCATGTACTCACAAACGGGTTCTATTATTTGCCTCAGAAAGCTAACACCTTTTCCTATCAGTAGTCTCACTTAAAAAAAAAGGCAAATAAAAAAAAAAATCTGACACTCAATTTTGTAGCACGCTGCATTTAGAACAGCCACAGTACCTCAGAAAATCTCATCGTACGTTCGTCCAAGCGGAAGTGGAAGAGGAAGGGAAAGATGGCTTAAGCTCTCTGGACGTGCAAGTTATTTCATATCCATGGGAGGGTTTAATGTAGCAGTCTAACTGCCATAGAGTTTTTAAGGAAAAAATACATCTTCCAAGAATATTTACCTGTTACTTTGCTCCTCAGAGAGTCCAAGAGCCTCTTCTGCAGCTTCTCTTCTCCTCTTCTCTTCTGACAGTGTTTCTGTCAGCTGTGAGAGAGCCTGCTGCACTGAATCATATTGTTGCTCAGTCTCTGCAAGCCTATGATAAAACAGAAATAACAAGTCAATATTTTAAGTAATGAAAGAGCAAATTCCTTTTTCATTTTTTTAATATCAAAAAGATTTTTTGATATAAAAAATTCATAATGAGAGGCTTTAGATTAGATATTAAAATAAAGTCACCTATAGGCATATCTCTTTACAAAAACAGACTCTAAATATCACCAAATAATAATAATTCACAAATATGACTAGATTCATTTAATCCACTACAAATCCACTTCTCTCATTTTTCCCCCAAAATACCTTAAGAGAGATGGAAAAGTATTACTTTTGCTCTTAAAACACAACTGTCAGGAAAACGATATTGCTAACACATGCTCTCAGTCCTGACCTTTTTCTGAGTTCATTTAGCTCCATATTGTCTATCTCAACAATAACTGCAGATCTTTCCTGCGGTGCTCCTGGGGGAACTTCTGCTCTAGCTTCATCCTGGAAAATATTAAAGGGGAAAAAAGCCAGACACCATTTTTCTAGTTAAAAAAATCTTCTGTTTTAATTAAAGAAGCCATAAGCACCACAGAGCAGTAGAACAAATGACGATTGTGCCATTTAATTGTTTAATTTCCGGAGTTGCAATTTTCCAAATCTGTTTTCTAATGGAAAGCTGATGAAGAACACTGCCTGTTTATGTTGCAGGACTTGAAGGGTACAGGTATGCTACTGAGTTACCTGAAGTGAAAGAAACGTGCCTACACTAATATAACACTGACCATAGTTTCACAGGTAATGCAGTTATTCTGCTAACAAAATCTAAGACAAACTGTGTGTGATGTCACACTGTGCCATATACACATGCCAGCTCACACAAAGGTAGCTAAGATGTTCTGCGCAGTACTGTGTTCTTTATCTTGCATTTATGGACTTCATTCCAGGCACAGAATTCCCCCACGATATTTTGAGTCCTCATGATACCCTTTAATTGTCTGGACTAGTCATTGCAGCTATAGCTGCCTAGGTCCCTGCTATATGGTGTAACACGCACAGCATCATCAGGGCAGAAATTCTGGGACCTGCTGTAGGAAAAGAACAAGCCATGAGCAAGCTGGGATCAGCAGCAGGGGTGGTAGTAATTAATTGTTTGGGAACGATGGCTTCATGCCCGTGAAGAAGAGATGACGTTAGGAACCTGCAATCTCCCTTCCATCGTCTCTCAGATAATCTATGCCTGACATAAAGCTTAACGTATGCCCATTAGCAAAGTCTAAATTCAGAGCTAGTGAGGTTTAGGCGGTGGGAAAACACTGGGAACTGTGCTCAAGCAGCCCCATGCTTTCCAATCAAACAGTGACATATGTGGAATTTGACTGATCTGTGAGGTAGGAGTAGGGATTCATTTCTTTTTCAGTTCATATAGTTCTTCTTGTTTGTTTTTATTTCCCTTTCTGGAAAAATAGGGGTTGTTTTATATATGAATCTCTATAGTACGTTAGGGTCTTGCATTAATGGATCATTACTGAATGAGCAATGCAGCATAAGACTTTTTAAAAATAAAGATATCACAAAGGAAAAAGATTATAGAAGTATATGAGAGATTACAAACGATACAGAAATGCTGAACAGGGTGTACAGATCTCACTTCTGAAAATATTACTCAAACACCTTGCAAAATGATTCACAACTGCTGTGAAAAAAATCACTAACTCCCTAATAATCTAATTATTAGTGAAGATTAAATTATCTCTGCTAACTGTAGGCCAATTCAAAAAAGAAGACACTTCAGAAGGACAAAAGCATCTGTGAACAGCTACCTTAATTGAAAAGTCAAGTAAAAATAGCTTTGGAGCAATACAGACAATTATAATCCTTGCAAGCACTTCGCGGGCAAAAGCAAAAGTATCAGTACTAATAAAAACCATTTACTTCATGTTCAGCACAGGAAAACTATCAAACACATGAGCACAGAAGAAAAAAAACTTTAAAACTTAAAAACGTTTAATAGCTTTTAAACGTTAAACTTTAACACATGATATTTCCATATACCCATTTTACCTGAACAGTGCTTTGGAAGGATGTCACTTGCATCGTCTGATACTCCCTCTCCAGTCTTAAATAACGATTTTGCAAATCGGTGTAACGAAGCTGGTTATCCCTCAGAGTCTGAGACACAGTCTTCAGCTGGGCAGACAAGATGGCATTCTCTTCTGCTGACTGCACAACCTGGAATAAATCAATGTTTAAATAAACACATTTCAGAAATTATCTCCTCCAGGAAATTA
Organism: Struthio camelus; assembly: GCF_040807025.1. Lineage (NCBI taxonomy): Eukaryota > Metazoa > Chordata > Aves > Struthioniformes > Struthionidae > Struthio > Struthio camelus. Next base: position 33,541,563 of record NC_090946.1, read on the forward strand.
CCACAGAACTGAGAATTCTCATCTCAATGACTGAATAGTCTTTTCAGAAAGTACATCAACTTTTTGGCAAGGTCACAGTTTGGTAGGATTCAACTAGTCGTTTAATGAACAGCAGAAATAACAAAACCTGGTTATTTATTTCCTCTGTCATCAACATCTCCAAAGCAGAAACTCCAGGTTTTCTCCCATGCCTTCCTCCTCGTGTTTCCTATGACCTCACCACGTGGCAAAACACAGTATATGTGGCTGCTACTTCAGGACAAATTGTATAGCCGAGCAAGCTTGACAATATACACGTATTCATCAGGCAGTCAATTAATGTACAGCAACTGAGTTTTTGTCTTTTCAAAAAGAGAAGTAATTTCAGTCTCCTCCTTTTACCTAGACACTCATCTTCGCTTGTAGGAGCTTGTGATTTCTATGCCTTTTTTCAGAATTTGGTTGAAATTATTATTAGGTTTAAAAAACGCTGGGTGAAGCAGGGAGAACAGACACAATGACAGAAAAACACGACAGCTGAAAGGTCACATAAACCCAGTTTGCTTTGAATACCAGGCTACAAAGACAGAGGTAAGCGTTAAGGGAATTATTTCCAAGAATGTTTACAAACTTTTGTGAACAAAACTGAACATATATATTTACCATCTTTACAGCCACAAAATGATTCATCAAGAAATTGTAAAGAAACATTTCTGAGGCATTTAAAATTCGCTTTGAGAAGTTAAGATCTTGTTCCAGCTAAGGAAGACATCTGTTTCTGTCTATAACGAAAAATATTTTACTTTGAGTAGAACTTCAGCAGTGCCCCATCAATCTCTTTAGAATGCAGATTCAAATAAATCTCTCCTCAGTCAAATGACTAGTCACAAAAGCTGCAGCAGAGAGAGATTACTGAAATTTTGTTTGCAGTTTCTAGGCTGAGCTAATAGAGTTGTTTTGAAGAACCTAAGCTTTAAAGCACTGTAAATTTGAAATATAAAACATATCATCAATTTAGTAGTGAGAAACACTGGTATGTTGATAGCAGTTCAGATTTACATGAACCATTTAGGATGCTCTTTTAAATTACCTTCGAATTAATCTGCTGAAAATGAAGATCCTTCTGGTGGATCTCCTGAAGACAACGTTGCAGTTCATTTTGAAGCTGATTCCTCTCAGCTAAAATATGTTTGATTTCCTCAGGAACGTCTGCACTTCCAGCAAGAGAGGCAGTTTCTAAAATCTTAAAAAAAAGTATTAATATAGTCAGAGTCAATGGTGCAAAAGTTTTGTAAACAATTATATACAATTTCAACACTAAATATACATTTGGACTAAATAATGATTTCTTTTTCAGGAGCTCTTTTCAGGAGCTAATCACACATTTACATTAGATTTTACTTGTATAAAAATCCAACTACATAGTGTTTTCAACTTAGATACTTCAACAGAAGTATATATATAGTTTACACATTATATATTGCAAATTTAATAATATTAATATTTAAATTTATAATATATATATAAAATAAACTATTCCATAACCCAGGAGACATTATTGTTCATTACCTTTTATTCATGATTTTAATCACAAAAGATGAACAGCAAATGACAACCATAAACTTGACCAAATAAAATGTTTTTAATGAAATTAAAAGGAACGTAATCTGCCCCTGCCACTCTTGGAACACAAAAGGCAAATAAGAATAGTATTTTGAAATAACATTTTCCTTGAACCTTTAGTGATCATCTACAAAAGTAGATGGCAATTGCCAGACTGGGTCTCAGCTGCGGTCTTTCTAAATCGGGTATTTTTGTTCCTGGCGGAAGCCAGCTCCAGCTGCTCCAGGAGACATGTAAGAATGCTTCCATTAGGCACATCTCTCCCCTCTCCCTCTCAATTAGGTCCTATTCTAATCTTCAATAATTAAAAGACTGATTTAGGCTCTGCAAAATGAAGTTTAAAAGATTTGTTAGCATCAAGAATACAAATACTGAAAATGGTTGCTATCAATGTGACTTTCCAATTCCTTTTTGAATTCTGTTAAAAAAATCTTGTGCTTGGTAACAGATTGTAGCAATGATATAGTTGAAAAAAACATTAACGTTACCTGAAAGAGCATACCCTTTTCTTAGTTTTGCATTTGTCAGCAAATGTTGCTTATTCTGGGTTTACAAGAAGGGAGAATGCAGATTCTCAGTTCACCTATTTATACCCTTCACTACCATTAGGCATTTTTGTATCTCCTATTTCTTTCCTATTGCAAACAATCTTCAATCTTTTCCTACTTTTCTTCTTAAAAGTTTTTCCGTATCATGCTTTTCACCTCCTTCCTTTGAAATTTTTTTTATATTGCAAGGCAAAACTGTGTAGCAGCTGAGGTGAAATGCATTACAAATGATTTGGTCAAGAACTGTTTTCTGTGTTGCTTCTCCTACCATTTCTTCAGCATCCAAACAATTCATTTAATTTAGATTAGTTTTCTAAAAATGAGAAATATGAAAGTCATCTTGTTTGTCCATCTGTTCTCCCATTAATATTTGAATCAGTCAACCAATTTTGAAAGCAACCTGGGCAGGGGGGAGGGAGTCCATGTCTCAAGAAATTATGATGTTATGCTTCATGTGGTAATTAGTGGCTGGGGAAGACAAAGCCAATTTGGCACTACCTACTGAGAGAGAGACAGGTAGAAGTCAGCTGTACTACAGGCTGCTCGGCAGCTGATCAAAGTCAATTAACGTTGGACTTGACGGCCAACAACACACTGTTGGCACCCTACAAGTGACAGTAGGGCATCCTATTCTCTTTGAACAAGTATGCTACAGGAACATGCAAGGACACTGTTAGAACGGTGTGAACAATAAGAGACACGTGATACATATGAAATTGGCACAAGACGACGGAATTAATTAATATTCCTGATCATGGACATAACATGTTTCATCTCAGCGACTTAGAAGTAATTCTTCCTTCAGCTGTCTGAAACTTCCCTGTCCTTTTCTTGATTTGACAGAACTAACTGAGAATCCTGTAAATTGCATCAGTTCTTTCTTTTTTCCTTTCCAACATACGTGTCTGAATTCGGCAGCACAAGGTCTGCTGTTGAGTATTTGCATGTTCCTGCTCATTCATACAGTTTGAACCATGTCTTGAACCTCCCCATATTACATTCTGGATTTAACTAACCTATGATAGTAAATTACAAGATTACTTAAGTAACCTACTAATGCAAGTAACTCAGTAACAAGCAAATACCGTTACCTTACCATTTAACCACAACAAACTGTGACTGCCTTTTGGTCAAGTATCAGTAACAGCTATAGATTCTTGACAGTTCTTCACCTTTTGTTTCACTACTATTTCATTTCTTTATGAAGGTTCTTTTCACATTTTTGACCACTAAAATAGATCACGACAGTGAGTTCTCTCTGTTATTTTATCAACACATGAGAAACTCACAATTCTTCTTTGTTTAAATCAAGTTATCAATATTAAGATATCAGACTCCATTTAAAAGTGTATCACACTGTTCTTAGTTATTGCAACTCGTTTGCTAGGAGTAGTTGTAACTTGCTGGTTTAACCCCAGTGTAGTATTGAAATACATATAATATACTTTTCATCTCCCCTCCTGCAGTATAATATACTGTACAGTTCTCATTTGGGAAGCAGTCTGCTATTTTAAAACAACTAACTGATCAAAACAGATTCATGCCTCCTGCTACAATTTATTTCTTTACCTTGACTGGGTAACTGCTCCCAATGGAGACTGATTTCTTAACAATCACGTCTGGTTGCAGCTTCTGTAGTTCTGCAATCTGTTGGTCCTTCTCAGCAACTGTGATCTCATATTGACTTTGCAGTGCCTGGGACTCTGAGAGGAGGAGGTTTTTTTCCATTCTGAACATAAAATATTAAATTAGCTGTTAAAGGATAATCTAGTACCTACAAGTCAATGAGAAGAACAAAGCTGTGCTCACTGGTGGTTTTGAAACAAATAATGGTATTTTCTAATCACAGATATATGCAAATATGGAGCATTATATGAACGTTTGCAGTACATACTTCGGTTTAAAGATGTTTGCTAACAAAAAACTTGGAAAACACAGCCTCAAACATGATAACCTCAGGTATGCCTTGCTGGCTTGGAGATCAGAGCAGCTTATCAACTGCAAGGATATGAAAATCTGCTAATGCAGCATACGTACTTGAACTACCTGAAGAATAAGGTTGGGCAGCAAAGCAGCTCTAGGATGTAGCAGTACAGAGTGCTGCTCAAGATAGTCTAACTTATTTCAAGTACGCAAGTTTGAAGAGGCATACCCTGGACTCAAAATACTTTATGAAATAAATAAACATACTACAAGTTCAGAAAACGCTGTCATATACAAGCAGTATCACAAAGGGCATAAAAGCAATTTAAATCTTTCTGAATTCAATTTAACACGTGCTTTCAACGTTTGAAAAAAGACTATTCATGCTGTCCACTGGTCAAGTCTACTAGTTCGAATGAGATTTCATGCTTGCTTGTTCATATTCGCAAAGATAAATGTGGGACTGACCTTTTGATCTACACTCTTTCCCCAAACTTCTAGTATAAAACAGGTATTATCTGAAGGAGATCTTAATCACAGAAATTTCACTACAAACAATAAAATGCAATAAGACACTACGATACTGTCTACCAACCAAAATTACCACCACTGAACTAAAAACAACTGCTTTCTCACTTCCAATCATCTGTACATGTTTAGTTAGAATCTGTCTTAATTTACAAGCTCTAATTAGAACAGCAGTCTGAGATGATCAAATCTTGAGGCGTCTCCACTGAGCACCACTTTAAAATGCCTATTGCCTTCTTAGATGCAAAGAGCAACCTGCAGACCTCGGAAGGTGTTCACAAGATTAGGCCCAATGGGTGTAGTATTCATTTATCATAGATGATAGGAGTTGTGGAAAGTGCTGAAGTGAACCCCTGAATCTGCAAAAATATTGCCGAAACGTGAAATGAAGTTAATTTTCAACATTGTAATTGGCTAAATACGCAACATCTCAGAAATTTTTAGAGAGAGATCTGGGGAAAAACGTTCAGTCAAATTAACAGTTACTCTTACTGAGAAGAGAATATGATATTAAGCACAGAAATGAGATTCTCAACCTGTATACCCTACACACCAACAGGACAGAAAAGATTCAATTAAGACTGTTCGAAATTTTACGTTCACACAGAGACCACTACATAAAAGGACAAAGATAACAGTGAACAAAGACAACGGTATGAAAGTTGACTTAACACATAATAGAAACATTCTTAGCCTACCTTCTGGTAAATTAGACATAATTTTATTTCTGTTTCTGTTTCATATCATGTTCTGAAGTCCACTGAAGAATTCTAAACAAAAGCCACATCCACTACTTGTTAAATTTAACACACACACACACCTTAATCCAGCAAGCTCGTTCTGGTATGATGCAATCTCTCTCTCAGTTTCTGCCTGGAAGGCCTTTGTCTGACGCAACGCTCTCTCCAAATCATCAACCTCGGTCTTCAGTTTCGATATCTCAATGGCTGCAAGGCTGGCTCCTTCTTTAGCCTACATTTAACAAATAGAATGAGTGAACCAGAATGAAAAACATTCTACTAAAGATTTAGTAGTGCTAGAATTCCAACTACAGAACTAGTTTTCTCATTTGCTCCTGTTTAACAGGATGATTACCTAAACTCTCAAATTCTAACCATACCTTCACCAGTCACACTGTATTTTCTTAGCACTCAGGTAACCTGCAAAGTTAAACTTCAGAATCCATAATGTCTCTGAGTATTCTCTGCATCGTTACAAAAAATACCCAAGCAAACTACAAAGCAATGTAACTAATTAAAACTTACCAATCCTCCCCTATCGATCTGAGGTGTATCCAAAGTGCTTTCAAGAGAATTTATCTCATTGATGCTGTTGCAAGCAATGGCAAATGAAGCCGTGCCCTGTTTAGTTTCAGAAGCTACCTTCTGTTTGCTGAGTTCCTGCAGCAATTTGTCTCGGTCATCCTGAAGACTGGCCATGGCCTTGGAAAACGCTTCAATCTGCTGAACACAATTCCCATGCTCAGATGACAGCCTGCTAATCTCCAACTCACAGCTGGCTAATGTCTTACACAGATTTCCAACTTCTTCAGCAATTTGATCGAGTGTGACCTTATCTGCAGCATCAAAAAGCACCTGATTTAGATGAGCATTTTCTTTGAGCACACTGATGAGCTGCAATTTAAAGTTGTCCAATTCAGCTTTAAGTTCATCTCCTTTCTTTATTTCAGACTTGAGTTCAGATGCATATTTACTCTGAAGTACCTTGAAGTCCTCTATTATCCTATCTCTATCATTTTGCAGAGCAGTCATTGCTTTCCCAAAGGCTTCATTTTGGGATCTTAGTTCTGTATTCTGAAATTGAACTTCTAATATCATCTTCTCTGCAGAAGCATCAGCTTCAGGTCTGCGTTCACAGGTCGAAATGGTCTTACTGTATTTCTCATCTGCGCCGTTATTATTGTTGCCGACTGATTTCTGGACTTCCTGAATCCTCTTCTGAAGTTTTTCTTCACATTGTTCATCGGATACACATTCTTTTTTCTGAAAACTGTCACGAGCTAGCAGTTTCTCTCCAGAGTCAGAAACAAGTTTCTCTTTGTTTAATGATGCAATTAAAGATTCTAAGGCATTTACTTTAGAAACTAATTTTTTATTCTCATGTTCCAAAGATACAGCAGTATCCTCCTGCAGTTTATTGGTCAGTAGCATTTCTTTTATTTGTTTTTGAAGACTGTATTTTTCTTGCTCAAGGTTTTTAATAGAATCCATTTTTTGCTTAAGTGAGTCTTTCAGCTGATGATCTTTCAAAGACAAAACTTGGTTCAGATCTTCCCTATACTTTATTAGCTGTGCACTTAACATTGCATTTTCAGAATGAAGATCATCTATCTGATTGAGGAGCATCCTTAATTCTTGTTTCAGAGCGCTGTTTTCATTTTCATTGCCAATTATGAGACTGTCCCTCTGATTTAAAACATTTTGGTGAAGATGTTCCAGCTCTTTGTATTTAGAAAAAAGGTCATCCCTGTCATTCTGAAGAGATGACATTGATTTTTTAAAGGCATCTATTTCACTGGCAATTGCAGCCTTATCTTGACCTGCTTTGTCTGCTTTCATCTGGAGACTTCTCAGTTCACTTTCCATCCTCTGACAGGATTCCTCAGATTTTTGTCTCTCGATCTGCAAGGACTGTAACTGAAGTTCGAATTCTTTAATCTGTTTTCTATGTTGAGTCTGTACATGAATCAGATAGTCAGAAATTTCATCACCTTTTGAAGAAATGAGTAGGGAAATTTCTTTATCTTTATTATTTAACATTATTTTCATTTGCTCAGAAACGGCAATTTGCTTTTCCAGTTCAGCATGAGTTTTCTCCTTTTCAGCTAGAAGTTGCTGCAATTCTTGTTCCTTCCTAATAAAATTACTTTCCAGTGCCTCTATCTCTTTTCCTGCACGGTCACTGTTCTCTATGAGGTGATTAAGAGAATTATTTTCTTTAAGGAGTGCCTGCAAAGCCGCTTCTTTTGACTGAAGAACTCTCTCCAACTCTTGCTGCCTGTTGAGAAAAACCACATTTTCTTCCTTTATTCGGCAGAGCTCTTCATAGCGCTGTGTATCAAGAGATTTTTGCCTTAAATACAGTTTGTCCTTTGTTTCCTCTGCCGCAGAACATTTGATCCTCAGTTCTTGAATTTCAGCCATTTTGTCTTTCAATTCATCTTGTAAAGACAGTATTTTTTTATTACTGTCTTCTAGCTGTTTCTCTTTACTTTGAATGGCCTCCTTGAACTGTGTTTCCCAGGTTTTCACTTCACAGATTACCCTGTCCCGGTCATTTTGAAGAGAAGACATACACTTTGTAAAAGCAGCTAATCGGGCCAAAGTTGCATTCAAATCTGCTCGAAGTTTCTTGTTTTGTGAGTCCTTACTGCTTACTTCCTCTTGCAATTCACGAATCTCACTAATTGCCCTATCTTTTTCTCGCTGAAGGGTGCTGTGTCTTTCCTCTAGGTTCAACCATTCTCTTTTGTGAACTGATTTTAATTGCTGAAGATTACGTTCCAAGTCTCTCTCATATTCTCTCTTTTGGATTTGTAGTTGGTCTTCTTTCTTCTTAAGTTCTTTTCTCCAATTTAGATTCTCAGCTGTAAGCCTATCCAGTTCATTCTTTGACTTATCCAACAAGTTCATCTGCGAAGAAAGCTTTTCATTGAGATGATATATTTCTTCATTTGATTTGGCAAGCTTTTCTGAGGTATTACATAAGTCCTTTTCAAATTTTTCACTTTTTGACTGTGATAGTTTCACAGATCTTTCCAAGTCCAGGATCAGCTCCTGGAACTTTACAGAATCTTTTTGCAAATGGTTGATTTCCTGCTGTTTTTCCTTTAAGAGTTCTTGTAATTCTTTTGTTTTGGTTTTAGTTCCACTGTTGTCCCTCTGAGCACATTTTACTTTCTCCTCAAACGCTTTTACAAGATGCAACTGCTGTTCTTCTTTTTCTCTAATCACGTTACATTTTTCTGCCTTTAATTCTTCCAGCTGCTGTAACAGCAAGTTATTCTGCACCTGGGCTGATTTCATTCTATCAGTAAGATAATCAACTTTTTTAACATGGTTTAGCAATTCTGTCTCAAGAAATTCTCTCTCATTCTTTACTTTGTAAGAACTTTCTTGTACATTTTCTAATTCCTCCTGTAACAGACATTTATCATCCTCTAAAATCTTAACTTTTTCATTCAGACTAACAATTTCCTGTGTAAGACTTTTACAGTCTATGTCTAGCTTTGTGAAACAATTATTTTTATGATCCAAAGATTTTTCCGTTTCTTTTAATTTTTCTGAAATTAGTTTTCTTCCTTGTTCTAGCACAAGCACATCTTGCTCTTTTTCAGAAAGCTTATCCTTTAACTTATTAATGTCTTTTACTAATGATTCATTCTCATATAATGCATCACTGATTTTAGATTGCATATCATTTTGGTACAACTCCATCTGATCTTGGAGGTCTCCCAAAGTTGCCTTAGTTTCAGTGATGTCATTACGAAGGATGTCATTTTCACTCTGAATTTTCTCTAAAGCCTGCTTCAAATTTTCAGAAGCTTGTTTCAGCTGCTCATTTTCCTCCATTAGTTGACGATTCTGATGAGTGAGTTCATGAAGATGATCCTGATGTTCCTCCATCCTTGCCTCTTGCTCACGTATCTGCCTTTTTGCTTTACTCTGTAATTCATCAACTTCCAGTTTTTTGGATTCGCTGACTTGTTTCAGTTGGTTCTTCATAACTTCATTTTCATCAACGAGCTTCTGAAAATGCTCCTTAAGTGTCTCCTTCTCAGATTCTCCTTCTCTGAGTCTCTGAATAGCCTCTTGCTTCTCTTTTCTAGCGAGGTCAATAACTTGCCTCATGTCTGCTATTTTACTACTTATATTCTCATAAGCCTGAAGAAGTGATTCATACTCTTGCTTTAATTCACTATGTTTAGCCTTCCATCCTGTTAATTCAACTGTCTGAGAATCTTTTAAAGTATTTAGTTGGAAAGAAAAGGCCTCTTTTTCCTGAACTATCGTCTCCATGGTAGATTTAAGGCTTTCACATGCAGCAGTTAGGTTTTCATTTTCAGTCAAAAGTCTGGCATTTTCAGAAACAAGGCTCTCCTCTTCATACAACGGAGAAACAGCATTTGAACTTTCTTTTTCTCTACCAAGCTCTGACACCAAGTGTTCAAGCGTACCTGTCTTGTTCATCAGTTCTTCTCTTTCCAAAAGCAGTTTATCAATCTGGTCTTTTAGACATCTGTTTTCTCTCAGGGCTTCCTTACGTGATATTAAAGCTGCTTGCAACTTTCTCTGAAGGCGCTCTCTGGACTTCTCTTCTACGGTAGTTCTTTGCTCTCGTAGTTTAGAGTCATTCACGCTTGCAGGTTTTACCAGCGGCTCTTCAACCGTTTGCATTTGTTTCTGGATTTCACGTTCTGTTGCTTCTTCGGGTTTAATTTTTCCGGAGCAATCATTCTCAGAGAGCTGAAAATAGGTGCCTTTATCCTGTAACTTTCCTTGAAGCAAATTAATTTCTGAACAAAACTGTCCCGATTCCTTTTCGGTATCATTTTCTTCCTTAAATTCTTTGCATGATATCATAGGACTGCTCATCTCAGCCTTTTCATGTAGCATCCGTAGCTCCATCGAAAGTTTCTCGTTTTCTTCACTGAAATGTTTTACCTCCCTTTTCACGTTAATCAGCTCCAAATTGGACTTTTCTAAATGGCTGATAATTTCCTCTTTCTCACTCTTCATTTTTTCAAAGGCTGTTTTGTAATGGTGGGCTTCTTCTTGGCTTTCCTTTATAGCTTCTTTCAATACTTCCTTTTCCTGATCAAGCTTATCTTTGAAATCCACAAACGAACAACGCAACGCCTCTATTTCCTCATTCTTTTCTGCAACCTCCTTCTTAGCTTCCCTTCTCAGCCTTTCCAGTTTCTCCTGGCTCATCCTGTAATCCTCTTCATGCTTTTTAATAAGTGCTTCTTTTTCATTATCCACATGTTCAAGTACTGTCCTAACGTCTATAGCTTCAGTTTCACATGTTTTCAGCTTTTTCTGTAGATGACTTATCTCCTCCAACAGGCTGCCTGTATGTTGCTGCTTCTGGTACTGCTCCTGCTGTCTCACAGAGTTGAAGTTGACCATTTCTTCTCTTCTGTCACCAAACTGAAACGATACCATTCTCAACTCTTTCTTTAACACTTCTGCTTCTTCCTGAAGTTTTGCATAATTACGTCTTAGTTCTTCTAACTCAGTATCTTTACTTGCCATTAAAATTATTAAGTTTTCTGACTCTTTTAAGGATACATCCTGAACCTTACTTCTTGGTTTGTTTGATTCCAAATTCCTCAGGTCGGTTTCCTCTTCTTCCAGCACTGCCTTACATGAAGCCAACTCTTTCTCTAGAGGACACATTTGTAGCTGATTAAAGTCAAATTCTTTACGTTTCCTTTGAAGAACGTTCCAGAGTGCTTTATGCTCCTGTTTGAGATGCTCAAGCTGTTTCTTTTGTTCCTCAAAATCTGCTGCAAGTGTAGTGTGCTCTTCCCTTTCTTTCTGAATTTTTTTTAAATCTTCTTGGCTGACCAAAAGTTCTCTCTGTAAGACTTCTTTTTCTAATTGATTCATTACATTAATGTCATTGCTGTGGTCCAGAGACTTCTTCCTGTCCCTGGCACTTACATCAGCCTCTTCAGCGCTAGAATTTTTTAACAACTCTTCCTTCTTTATCATCTCAGACTTAGCGTTTTCAAGAGCCAAGAAAAGTTCACAACGTTCCTCTTCATATGCACTTGCTCTTTCATCAAGTATAGATTGCATATGAGCAAGCATACAGTCCTTTTCCTCTAAAGATTTGAGGTTCTGCTCACATATGTTTTGTTTTTCAGCAATGACGTCTCTTAGTTTGGCAGCATTATCCTGAAGTTCCTCCAAATAAGAGGCTTTTGCAGTCAAAATTTCATTCAAATTACTTATTTTGTCATCTTTTTCTAAAAGTTGTTGCTTCAGAGTTCCAAGGTGAAACTCAAGATCTTGATTTTGCACTTCAGCAAATTTTAGCTTATCTGTTAATTCATTAACCTTCTTCAACAACTCCTCTGTTTTTTTTTGCTCTTTTTCTATTTCTTCCTGTCCACTCTTTTCTAGTTTTCCAACTTTCTGCATTAGATCTTTTCTTATTATCAAAGCTGCTTGAAGTTTCTTTTTCAGGTTCTCTTTTTCCTTGCCAATTTTCTCAAGATTAAACTGCATCTCCTCTTTTTCATTCATTAAATCTTTAAACACAGCTTCTCTGTTGCTTAACGTAACCTGACTATGCTCCAGCTCTTTCTTACTATGCTCAAGTTCCTGCAACACCCGATTTAGTTCTTCTACCGACCTATTACGAACAGCTTCAAGATCATGCAATTTGGCATTCAGTATATTTCTCTCTTCAGAAAATTTCTGCATTTCATTAGACAATGATTCCATGACCTCCGTAACAGAACGGTCCTTTTCTTTCACTTGCTGACTTAGAGCAGAAATTAAATCCTTTTGCTGATTTACCTGGGAAGTTAAGTTTTCTACGAGTTGGTCTTTTTTTCTCATTTCTTCCTGGAGACTTGCTACTTTTTTACCTGCAACATTTAATTTTTCTTGGCTGGTTCTAACTGTTTCTTCTGATTTATTTATCTTCTCCTGGAGAAATTCAACCTGCTTATTCATTTCTGCAAACGAGTCTTCTCTTTCTTGCAAAAGAGACTGTTGTTTACACAATGTTTCCTTAACAGTGACTACTTCTTTTGACAGACATTCAATTTCAGATTTGTAGGTACACTTGATCTTTTCAATATCATGCTGCAGCAAATCCTTGTGTTTTTCAAGTGACTGCATACTTTTTAATTCATTTTTTATGACATCCATTTCTTTCTGTTTTTCTAAAAGAACGAGTTGCAATTTTTCTCCTTCTGTTTCTTTGCTCAAAATAGTGGCTATTAGGGTGGAGAAATTTTCCAGCTGAACTTTAGTATCAGTTAGCTGCAGTGTGGAATCTGAAGCCTGTTCATTCCTTTCTGTACATAAAAGCCTACTACTAAATAATGCAGATAAGCTTTGAGTTAATTCCTTTTTTATAAGATCCAGCTCTTGCTGTAAAGACTCAATTTTACTATCCTTTGATTTCATTTCACTTTCTAAACTGCTCAATTGCTCAGTAAGACTACTATTTCGTAGAGCTGCCCTATCAAGATCTGTCACCCATTTGTTTTCTGACTCAAGCAGATTTTGTTCTAGAGTTTCAACTTTACGTTCTAATTCAGAGAGTTCTTCACCCTTCACACTAACCTGCATCTGTAACTTCTCTTTTTCTGTCTTCATCTGCAGTTTGACAGCATCTATCTGCATCCTTGAATAACTCTCACTCGTTTCTAGTTTTTCATTAATTTCTTGGAGCTCTTCCAATTTCTTTTGCAAATGGTCTTGCAATGCAACGAGTTGTTTGTTTTCAGTTGTCAGTTTGTCAGCATCTTCTTGGAACAGATTTTTTTCTTTCTCTAAAGACTCTAACTGGTGCTGCAAGCTAGCTATTAGAAGCGCATTGTCATGGCGTTCTTGAGATAACTTAGCATTTACGTTGTTCAACTCTAACTCTAAACGTTCTATATTTTCAGCCTGTTCAGTGCATTTCACGTGCAGAGACTCCACAGCTAATTCTTTTTGCTGTGAATCTTGTTTCCAGGTAGCTATTTGGTCTAGTGATTTTTGGTGCTCATTTTTTACATAATCAAGTTCAACTGTCAAAGAATCAATTTTCTTCTGATTAACCTCAAAGTTTTCATTCTTTTCCTGAAATTCCTTAGTAAGGTTTTTCATGGCTGCACCACTTTTCTCCAGTTCTTCTCTGAGAACCTCAATCTCCCTAGAAAGCATACCAATGTTGCCATCTGCCAACTGTATACTGGTATCTTTTTCTTTTAAAGAATTAAGTAGTCCAGTAATAACCTCTTCTTTTTCACTAAGAGCTGCATTAAATTCAGTTTTTAGTTCATACTGGGCTGCAATTTTTTCCTGAAGAGATGAAAAGGCATCTTCTTTCTCATGGACTAGTTCTTTTGATTTTTGTAGTTCTCGGGTTAGCTCATGTATCTGACTCTGAAGCTGAGAAAATGAATTTATTTTCTCTTCATCTTTGCTTGCTTTCTCATTCAGAATTTTGAGAAGATTTTTATTTTCCATAAGAGAAGACTCCTTTTCTAATAAGGACTGGCTGATCTCGGTTACTACACTTTTCTGATCTTGTATTTCGTTTTGTAGATTCACTTTCACTTCCTCTAGCTCCACAACCTGTCTCTTTAACACTTCACATTCATTCTCTTTTTCTTGAAGTTGCATCTTTAACTTCTCACTGAGTAACGAAATATTACTGACAGTCAACTCTTTTTCTGAAACAAGCTCTTTTAATTGTTCTGCTTCAGAGGTTAAAAGCTCTAACTGTTTCTGCTGCATAACAGAAGATTCCTGTATTTCAGAAAGGTGTGCTTTCAAACTGACATATTCATCTAACTTTTGTTTTAAAGATTCATCCTTTTGCATGATTGAATCATTCAACTGGGCTGTTTTTTCTGTCACATTTCGAAGCTGATACTGAAGGTCAGAAATAACCTCCATATTCTCAGACAGTTGAACCCTAAGTACATCCGACTCTTCAGATTTATCCTTAAATAACTTTAATTCTTGGGCTTGCTTCTGAAATTCGTTTTCCTTCTCCTGCATTGCTTGTCTAAGCTGACTCGTTTCAAAACCCAGGGCTTGTATTTGCTTTTGCATATCTGAAACAATTTGCAAATGCTGCACTTCTCCTGCCATTTTACTGTCTTTCATTTGCTGAACCAAAACCTGCTTTAGAGAAAGGAGAGCTTCTTTTTCTTCAAGGATGGTTTTTAACTTTTCTTTTTCAATTATTAGGCCATCAATTTCGTCCTTCAAAGCTAAAATATTATGACTTTGTTGGGACAAGTGTGAAGTTAAAGCAGCTATTTCATCTGACTTTTTCATTATCGTAGCATTAACCGTTTCAATGTCTACTTTCATTTTTTCATTTTCTAGAGCTGTTGTATGCACTTGCTGCCTTGCTGAAATAATTTCAGACTGCTGCTGTACCAGCTGTGACTGAATAACTTCACATTCACGTGACTTCTCACTCAATAAACTTGAAAGGTCCTCCTTTTCATACTTAAGTACATCCACCTCTTTGCTTAGTAACTGTAACTGATTTTTTAACATTGTACTTTCTTCTATTTTTTCAGAAACTTGCTTACGAAACGTCTCAAGTTCTGAGCCTTGACTTTTTACAGTCAAGTCTCTTTCTTCTATGCATTGAGACAACTTTGTTTTTTGATCTTTAAGACTTTTCATTTCATTCTGCAACTCTAAAATATAAAGTTTACTCTCTTCCATTTCCTTATGTAACGAATCATTCTGAAAGATTTTTTCTTCTAGAGACCTGTTCTTAGCTTCAAAGTCCAAAGTCACACTTTGAATTTGTTTCTCCAGTAGTAGATTCTTTTCCTCACTCCGGCTGAGCTCTTGCATTAAGGTACTGCATTCAGATAACTTACTATTTAACATTTCTTCTTTATTAACTTCTTTGTCTCTAGTATCCTTCAGCTGAATGAGGAGTGATTGCATTTGTTCATGCAACTGTTGTGCCTGTTCCTTACTTTCAAGCAACTGATCGGCTAGCATATTACACTCCTTTGTTTTCTTCTGCAGCTGTTCTGCAACTGAATTCTCTTTTTGCTTTGCAAGTATTGAAAGTTGTTCAATCTCTTTCACCAGTGTGTCTTTATCACAACTTAGCACTGAAAGAGTTTTTTGGTACTCAGCAGTGCTAACAGATAACTTACTCTCTGTTTCTGCCACAGCCTGGATTTTCTCTAACAATTCACGCTCTCTTATATCCAGTAGTTTGGACAAGCTCTCATTTTCACTAATTAGCCGTTGCTTCTCTTTTTCCACTGTATTTACACTTCTTTTCAGATCTTCATTTGCTTTTTTTTGCTCTGCCAATTTTACTTCTTTCCCCTCAAGATCTGCCTGTAACTGCTTATTAGCTGCAGCTTTTTCTTGTGTCTCCATTTCCAGCTTGTTAATTTGTTTGTGTGTTTCACTTAATTGGTTTTTAAGTTCTTTGCAACATACCTCTTTGGCTTTCAGATCTCCAATTAATTTAAATTTAGCTTCTTCATTTTCCTGCTCCAAAAACCCAAGCTTTTGCTCTAATGAAATAATGATCTCTTGTTTCTCTTGTAAATCTTTTTTAATTGTCTTCTGATGTTCGGTATGTTCTGTAAGTTGCCTAGATAATGTAGCCAATTCTTCATCTTTTCTAGCATCTTCCAGAACTAGCTTGTTATATGAATCTTTAATTGTTTTTAACTCATTTTCAAGTGCCTGTTCCTTACTCTCTTTCTCTTTAAGTAAACTGTTCCATTTTTCCTTCAGAGAATTATTTTCCTCAAGCTGAGTTTTCAAATATTCAGCTTCTTTTCTTTGTTTATTCTCAGTTTGCTGTAGCTTTTCAGATGACTTACTAATTTGTTCTTTCAGCAAAGTAATCTGTGACTCGCACTCCAGAAGCTTGTTATGGTATGTGACGTTGTTGGCCTTGATTTCAGAACGGAGATCCTTAATAGTAATGGTGTTCTCACTGATTTGTTTTATTAATTCCTCATTTTCTTTGGTTTTAGCTTCATTCTCAATTCTAACTCTTTCCAGCTCCAGTCCCATTGTATTGCTCTGCTCAGAAAGGACAGATATCTTTACGCTTGTGTCTCTTACATCAGCTGTTTGTACTTCTTTGAGCAAGTGAGTTTCCCTTTCAGCCTTTAATAAAGCTTCTTCCATCCCTCGTATTTCTTCCTCTTTGCATTGTACTTGACACTTCAGGATGATAACCTGCTCAGAATATTCTGTCATATTCAAAGACAGGACAGACATCTCCCTTTCTTTTTCTGCCAGTGCCTCTTTAAGATTATCAATTTCTCTTTCACGTCTCTGGAGGTCTTGAATAAGTTGAGATCTTTCCTCCAAATGGTTTGTATTCAATTTGTCAAGCTCTTCATTTGTCTGGTCCAGATCCAGCTGCATCAATTCTACCATGCCTTCTTGTTTCAAAGTCTAAACGTAAGAAAACAATTTTACAAGAATACTTCAGATGTATATTAGAGGGAGAAAGGAAGTTACGCTCCCCATGTAGAATTACTATCTAAACTAATAAATCTCTCTCACTTAATCCCCGAAAAAATTACCTGAGTAACTGTATTGCCATGAGATAATAACATGGTATTTCAGGATTGTTTTAGCGTTAAAAAAGGTTAGCGTATGAAATTTTTAGCAACTAACGATGCTTTTTGCTGATATTTAAATGGCACATGTCAAAAGCAGAATATATTATTTTTCCTCTTCAGTTCAATGCATTACCTTTTCCTTCAGAGCAGCAACTTTTTCTGTTAGGTCACTGATGGTTGTTTTCTGCTCAACGTTCTCCACTTCGTACGCACTGCATTTCTTTAAGACTTCACTGAGCTTAGTATTAAAAAATACAGTCAATGTGACAAAATATATAAAATTACATTAAAAATGTGTTACAAGTTATAATACTGAGCTTACACAACACTGGAGTTTATACCTTGAAATTAATCCCTCATTGGCCCAACAGAATGCAAACACTTCTGTGTAAAACAAAAAATATTTAATTGTCCAAAGCAACACAGATAGAGCTCTGTGTTGGGTGTCAGAAATCTTTACATGCAACTTAAAGTAAAGCAGTTAGATGTAGTAAATAAAACTGTTTTGAAACAAAAGAGTGAAAGCCTTCAGACAGGGAAAACAGCAATATTACTGCCGGAGCACAAGTAAGTTAAATACTATCTAAGAATAATTTTAACTTACCTTTTGTTCAGTATGCACCAACTTTTCACCAAGCTCTTTGTTCAGGAGATCCTTTTCCTGAAGCAGCTTCCTCAAAGTATCAATTTGTTCTAGTTTTTCAGCTGTGCTCAACAGTTTTTGTTCTCTTTCCCCAAGAGAAGTTTCAAGAAAGCTATTTCTGTCATTTAATCTAACAAGAAAATATGTATTTAGACCACTGATAATTAAATTTTGTGTTGAAAAAAAAAGCTTGCTTTAAGCTTTCCAGGCTTATTAACCCCAAACTATGTTCCTAAAAAATTAATTATTTATACACTTTATATTTAAACTTCCAAAAATAATATGACTATAAACAGAAGCAGGAATCAAGTAACTAATTTTCAAGCTAATAGATTATACTCCCTCTAGCTCATTAGATGTTTAATCTTAAAGCAAAGAAAGCTAATCCTGTATGGAGTTGTAAAGAAACTTTTTTTTTTTTTACCCTTTAAGCTGCTCATTCAAACCAGAGATTAAAATTTGATGCTTTTCGGCATCTCGTGTTTGTTGGTTACGTAACTGGGTGAGCTGAGTTTGCAAACGTTCATTTTCATTCTGCAACAAAACAACAATGAAGAGAATTATTACTCTCAAACATCCAGAACAGCATAAAAGAACTGGAGTCCTGAAAACCTGCCTCTGTAGAGTATTGACACCCTACGCAGTAGGAGAGACACATTCTAGCATATTAGCAGGTATCAGTGCAAAAATACAACTGTACACCCAAAATAACACACACACACTCATACGGTGTTAAGGCAGCTTACTTATCTTAACAGGGGAAGCTATTGCTCTGAAAAAATACTCTCTGCATTGGTTTGAAGACAGTACCAAAACTGCAATTTTTTTTGTGTATTTTTTTCAGGTTGAAGGAATGCAAAAACCTGCAGGAGATTAGAAGAATACATGGGCAGTTGTGGAGAAAAAAAAAAAGAAGAAAAAGAAAGTGAGCTTCATTCACATAGCCAGTTTTTTTGCACAGTATAAATCTTCTACTCTAGCCAGATTCACTGCATCAAGAGTAAAATCATAAAAAAAAATTCGGCAACAGCAACCCACAAAACCAGAAGCAGAACACACATCCAGAATCAACAGCAAATAGGACGAACAAGGCAAACTTGTCACCTCCAGTGAAAATAAGCTAGCACTTCGGAGGATCAAAACACACCTGTACTGCCCTCAATAGCTGCCCTTCTTCCTCTACACCAAACGTTACCTGTATTGAAAAGCTTTGTTACTAGAGTCTCAGATATTAATTAATACAATGCTGTATTGCATCTCGATATTATTAATAAATTCATTTTTTAATATATGCAATTTAATAAAGAACTGAGTCACACACCAAGGCTGAGGAGTTCGAGAAAGAGATCAACTCTGTCATTTTGTGAAAACTAGGCTTAAAGGATATCACACATAACTTATACATCAAGCACTATTAAAAATAACTCTTTCCATAAATGTTTTGTTTACTGTTCCTTTTGCATTTTATATACGTGTACACATAGGCGTACATATATGTGTGTGTATGTTTACTTATATAAAAGAAACTTCAGGGACATAAGAGGTGGATTTATGACAGCACCAACAAAATCTTGACCTTCCGATAAGGGCCTTTTCCGAGAATGATGAAACTCATGTTGCCTTTCAGCATGTTTCTGCAAGTAAGAAAGCTTCCTTCCAAACTGCTTCACGGTTATCTCTTTGTGTGAAGACTTCTCCTTTTGCTGAACAAAAGTGACAGGCTCAAGTGACAGCATGATACACTACAAATGCAGACTCTCTTGCAACATTAAGTACAAAAGAGGTTGTAGATACTTTTGCTAGCTGGAAATTAACATTTTTGCTTTACTGTACGCCATGATTGTAAGAATATAAACAGAGAACTAAATAATTCTCTTCACAACAGATTTTACACAACCACAAAAGCTCACCTGAAGAGCCTCCATTCTTCCTTGAAGCTGCAATCTGTCTTCCAAATCCTGACAACGCTCTTCTAGACACAGAATTTGCTCCTGCAGTTGATTTCTTTCCAATTCCAGCTCTTCAACTACAGACCGTAAACCTACTTAAGTCAAAAAGGGAAAAACTGTATTTCAAGAAAGGTCTTCAAAAATTCCTGAAGTCTAGAAATGAGCTTTATTTTCTCATTCTCATTGATGTTGGGCACGTTCAGCTCCCAACCATTTCCAATGGGTCTTGCACAATAAAAGTATCTTTCACCTTTCAAAAACTAAAATCAACCTGCATAGCTCAAGAATTCTTAGGGAACTTGGCAGAAGTATCCTAACCAGTACTGGGGCTCAGCCAGTAACTGGGCTCATGCCTCTTATGAGTTAATCGCATACTTCTAGGATCAGATTCTAGAGAGGTATTAATAAACAAACTAGACTGGATTGTATCAAAATTTACAAGGGAATCTACTCCATTTTACGAATAAGTTGTAATTTCAGCCTTAGTCACAGACATAAAATCTGCATTAAAAAAATAGACCTCTGCGACTAAAACTAAAACAATACAGCAATGGAACGTAATTCTGTTCTGCAACATACAGTCCTACAGGTTGGAAACACATTCACAGAAACAAGACTAATAACTTAAAAACACATATGATCTTGCCACATCGGATATTTGATGGGCACTAGGGCTCAACTGATCCCCGTGTTTAATCATTTTATATCCTACTTTTGAATCAAAACTAGGCAGTTCATCCAGCACGCACATGCTTCAAAATGAAACAGAAGAAAATGCAAGCCAAAAAAATTCGACAAAGATTAGAATACACCACAAATGGCTTGTTAGCTGAATTTGAAAACAAAAATAGACACAAAATACAGATGCTGTGCATGCTTTAATAAACTGTCTAGTCGCTATCACACCTGCATTAGGTGAAGTGTACTCTGGCCACCAACCTCCCATGTTTTCTCCTTCAGCTGAATCAGTGCTATCCAAGGTGACATTCAACTCTTGAAAGCATTGTTTCCTATCAAAGCTGTATTCTTCCTATGCATAAAATATGAAAGTGAAGTTTTAATTAAAAGAAGAGAAGAAGCAAGGCTAAATTACACACTCAGTTATTAAAAAGGTAGTTTCAATCAAAAAACCTGGAGCCCACCAAGTGATTCAGGTGCCTATGTACAAGCAGGCAGGATCACTGTGGATACGAGAGTAATCTGCCCAGCAGCCAGTCATTGCTCTGGAAAAGTCAAGGTCTCCCACAGGGTTCGTATGGTACCTGCCAGGCCTCTGAAGACACCCACAGGCATCTAAAGGTCAAAGAATAGCTACCTCTGGACACCTCAATTGGACCCCTGATTTCTAAAGTTAATAGGGTCCTCTGAATCTCAGGGTAAAGCGTTAGAGCTAATAAAAATAAAATTATTCTTCCAATGAAAAATCAGTGTGACATTGACACCCTTAATTCTTCTTACAAAAGATTAGGACTTCTTTCTTACAAGTAAGATCGCCAGCTACCTAGAGGACCACCTGCATGACCAGATACTATTTACAGATTATTCAGTAATGACCCATTGACAAAAAAATTCATAAAGACTGTATCTAGAACAAAAACAGCCTTTGCATATTAAACATGCACATAGCTATCTAGGTTCAAGCATGTGAACTGCTTCATAAGACAGCTCTTCATTATTTCAGTGTAAAATTAAGTAGATCCATGACTCAAGAGAGAGAAAGGTATGATGGCATCAGACTCATCTTCCTCATCTTCCAGCTACATACATGTTCATTTATTTTACCACCAAAACCACTTATTTACATCTGTCTACCTTTCAGCTACGTGACTGATGTAAACACATTAAGGGCTTAAGAACTGAAGTGTAAATCACTATACAAATAATAGGACCTCTCCATGTTTTTAATTAGCGTACGGGTAAAAATAGTCTCTCATATCCTCTAACCCACCTGAAGCTTCCTGCTGGTCTGGTTGCTTTTTCTTCTTGCCTGGTGTAGCCTGCCAATTCCTTGAACTGTGGTCAGTTCCTCCTCCAGCTCCTGTTGCCCTGAGACTATGGCTGGATCAGAGCAGCCAGGAAAGAACCAGTCATCCTCAATCAGTTTTGTGCCACAGGAAAGCAATTACATTTACATCAGACACTACTACACAAAAAGAGATCGGGACAAATTGAAGTCCCTACGAATGACTGACAGGAACAAGATTATAGAAGCAATCCATAGCATTCACCTTGAGATTTCCCTCCAACAACGCTATGTAGAACATAATATCCGCATATCTCACTAGGAAGAAGCAAACTGAAGTCTAACTTTATTTATTCATCAGCTCTAAAAGAAAACTTTACAGAAGAGACCAGGAGGGGGTGAGGTTATGTTGACACTAAAAGAATACAGCCAATTAAAATGCCAAATTACACCTCATTTCTATTTGCCAGCTTACATTTACCAGGTTAAAAACATCTAATTTGTATAACAGAGCCATCAGCTGGGACAGCTGTAATTCGTATAAACTGAACAATCACATGCATTTCTATCAAAATGAGATGTGCCCCTCTCAACTTTAATATTAAGCATGAGCTACAAAGCCAGATAATTTGAGGAAGTCACAAGCATGTGTTACAGGGCAAACTGGCATCAAATCATCTTATGAGACATTAACACCACCATCCTTTTCAAGGCAAATACAGAATCACTTGTAAATGCACACTAAATAAATTCAGAATATGAAAGCTTAAGTATTTATCCTGTTCATTGTTAGAAATGAATTTTCATTTTAAGTATATTCCCATCTGTTTTGTGATACGACAAAACATGTTTGGGGTGACAGATTAGGAAACAGATGTTTCATGCAAAGCAGACAAAACAGAAAAGCTAGTGCAAAGAAAGGAAAATAAAGGTGGCTCCATACTTTCACTGAAGAGGTAATACACCCATATAATTTGATTTTCGATGTAGCCATATCAATCCACTACTGTTCTCACAGCACATAAAATTCAGTGCAACTGATAGCTATGAGGTAAAAAACAAACTCCTAGGAGATTCAGTCCTACTGGGAATGCTCAGCTTTCATCCGAGCTGTACCAGGATGATTTGGACCACAAATATCATTAAAACGCACTTTGGTAATACCTATTAACTGTAGTTAGGAGTTCTTCCTGCAATATCTTGCAATTATATACCTAACAGTGTGAAAAGATTGGAGGAAAAAAGTTCGTGACTTCAAAAAACCTTTTGAATAGGACAGCTAAACTGTATTTTACTTTTAGTTTAAATTATTGCACTGTCACTTTATCAGCGGTTGCTTTGCACATCTTTGTTCTCAAGTAATGATTCTAAAATTATTAATTTTAAAAATCATAATACACGTTTCTTCAAAGCTGTAAAAATGAATCTCTTTCTGATCCCACGCCTTAAACCTCCGTTTGCAAGAACCGTCTCTGTAGTCAGAACAATTCAAGGAGCAAATGCTATTCCAGATCGGAATTTGATCCCTTTTTTTGAAAAAACAAATGTAAATTTCTTAAAGTTAATCTCAAGGCAATCTGTTTTTAAGTATAACCATAAAGAATGATACATGGTCCTTCAGTAACCCAAATCATCAAATATTTAATAGTGGAAAAAAAAAGAATGAAATTGCCACTGTCGCATCAAAAGTGACAATACCAACCAAGAAAGCGTTTTTCTCATTCGACGCTATTAGAAATCAGAGCTTTAGAATGAGTTAGAACACTTCAACAAGCGTTAAAATGCCTATGGTTAAATTCAGCGTTGCTTTAACAACAATCAGTAAGTCAAAGTATTTTCTAACGTTTTACAACAACTTAAGGAGCCTTTGATTTGCAATTATATCTAACGTAAAAACTGAAATATTTTCCAGAACGCTTTTCTTCTGATACACACTGTATTTACATTAACTAATTATGTGTCTACTTTTCCTGGTGTGACTGTTGACACCAAATGCCACAATCTTTATTGGTTTGCAGGTGAAACAAGCCAGAGCCTATAAATGTTATCGATATTGCCACCCTCTCGGCTTACGTAGCTTCCCACGCATTCATTCTAACACAGACAATTGCCATATACGGTCGTTTCCCATTGCCTATTCCGTTCAGGGAATAAAGTAGCAGCATTATAAATTGCTTAAAATATTAGTAATATTAATGCATGCAAAGTTCTGCAATTTATGGGAGGAAATATAATTTTGCTTCTAAAAAATACCACTGAATTTCATGTACTCTTAAAAATATCCAAATAAATTTGATTCTTACTTAGTTACAACTAATGGCAGCAAGCCAAGAAATTTTTCTTTATATAAGGTTACAGCATACATATGGAGTCAGCTATTACTATAAAGAAGAACGAAGAAAGATGATTCAGTTAATATAAGTGAAGTCATAGGCATTGCAAGGGGGAAAAATCAAGATAAAAACAGTATTTGGTACATGTATAACTAAAAACCACATACCATCAATGACAAATCTTATAAGGTACTGTTGGCAATTTCCTCAAAAGCAGCGTCAACAGAAGAAATCAGCAACAGTATATTACAAGTTGCCATTGCTGCAGGAACCTGCATGCACAAAACTGATGGGAAACTATGTTCTCGCTGGCTGACCAAATCGCAGTGCAGGGTAGGAGTGGAGGGGGAAGGGACGCTGAGTGCTCATCAGGTGCAACGGCAGGAAAAAAAGAAACAGAAAGGTCATGCTTACCCCAAGGGGAAAAAAAGCAAAATTAAATACGGACTGACATGGATGAAATTTTACCACTGTTACTAATATTGCACGTGGATTTGTAGTTACCACAGATGAGATAGCAGGTACTTTTAATGAAGGGAATGTTATTCTCTTTCAATGCCCAAAGCATTACGTGCATAAATCCCTCAAAAAGAAGAGATGTGATTCTTAAAACATTTATATGCTTACACACTGAACTTTAAATTGATCATTTAAATGAAAAATAATTCAATCACAGATTAAAAGAGACCACCCAAATTAACTAATGTATTAACTGGAACGGTAGGCTGTGCACATTAAAATGCGCCATTAATCCACTGTACTGTTAACTAAAAGGAGAAAAGTCATAATAAAGCACTAGATGACATGGAAAATTAACATTAAAACTACCTGAAATTTAACTAGCCTTTTATAGGTTTGAATGGGAACGGCTTCATTTTCTCATCAACTGTTTTATTAATAATTTATGAAAGTATAAAACTTGAGATTACCTGATACGTTGTTGCGTTCTGTAGATAATTAAAAATTTTTTACTCGCCCCAAATCATTACCAATTACTGTTATTCAACTGATCTATTCAAGCGATGCTTATTAACAGATTACTAAATGCTCTAAAAAGGTTTCTGATTAACGATATTCAGAGAGATCTACAACGAACCTGTTACTCAGGTACATTTTATTAAAGCACCATCTTCTGTCATCAAGCTCTAACCAACACTATAGTTCCCATTCATATGTAGACAGTAAGCTTCTGCAGCAAGTTCAAGCAGTCTTAAAGAGCAACAACTCAGATGACAAACAGATTAAGCACACGTACTCATAAAAATGATATAAAAAGGATGAATGTATGAAACAGATTCAAGGAAATAGGATAAAGTAGAAATTGCAAGATTAAGCAATGTCACTAGCGACATACATCTTACGACTACACAAAGGAATCATGGTGGAATACCAATTTAATCTGAACTTCTGCAGACACAGATGACATAATCACCTAGTGTTATCGTAAATAAAATAATTCACCTTCTCTCTCCTCTTCAATCTGAGCCATTCTCAAGGCCATAGCAGACTTGACTTCTCTGACTTGATCATGGGACTCCTCTGACTCTGGTGCAATCTCCTGCCATTCCAACAGCTGACTCTGCAATTCATCCACACTACCCGATTCACTGGCCTAATAAGAGAAGTTGGGCATGAAAAACATATTTACCAAATCCCGCTGCAAATGTAAAAGGCACTGTAAGCTGGCAAACCATTCGCAAGGAAAACAATCCCATTATAACTCACCATTTCGTATAAACCAAAATCCCATGAAAATAAAGCCAATAATTATCATTGTACGTTATGTAAAAAGCAAGTCTTGCCATGTAGTAACGTATGCAGAACGCTATTGCTAGTTGCACTTCCAATGTGAAAAAATTTATGTCAAAAATGGCTTTTTTAAGCAACATACCTTTGTTGTACCTTTTCGTCTTCAACAACGTCTCAAATAAAAAACAAACTCTACTTTATTTGCATGGGAAAATAAACGGCTATTACCTTTTTTCTTAATCAGAATCAGTAAAAATATTTCCATCTTCCCATCAAAAGAAAAGCTATCTCAAGATTTTACCCCACAAAAATCACTCCAACTTCTCTACAAAATTTGAAAAAAAAAGTTCTTTCATCAAAATAAATTAATCTGTTTTAAACTAGTTCTGCTGTTAGTTCAAAATTACTATGATTAACATATACACCTAAAGTCTTCTGGTAAAATTTTCTAATTCTTCTCACTTTGTCATCTGGACCCGCACATTTGTTAAGGTTTTTTGCTGTTATTTGCTTGCTGAAAGCTATCCAGATTGCACAGAAAATAGCAGCAACATTTGATAACTCATGCGAAATGCAACTAAATAAATAGTAAACTGCTAAGAAAATGTAATTTAAGGTATGTGAAAAAGTCAGTAGAAAGCAATCTTTAAGTAATTCAAAACTTGCTATCCAACTGGACAGTTATTGACGTTATGCCAGTTTTATATGTAAGTAAATTATTCTTCCACTCCAAGATCCAACTAACACACTTTTCAAAGTATAATTAGCACCGTCTGAGCTAATAAATCATTCATATAAATCAATTTTAAGCAGTTGACCTGTGAAGCAGCTCTCTTTGTAACTTGGTCAAGATCAGCTTGCAACTTCCTTTGCTGCTCTTCATAGACTTCCAGCTTAGTCAGCAATTCTTCTACAAAAACAATATATTAGATTCATTAGGACAAAAAAACTAACAGGAAGCTCCATCAAAATTTAGAAGTAACGTTCAAAATTTAAATTCAGGTGATGATTCATTTTAGTTGGAAGAACTCTGCTGGGCTATGCTGCCCATCTAACTACTAAATTGATTTCTTGATTATTAAATACAGATGACTGCTTTAAATCCAAATAACTAACAACTCAGATTGGTAGACTGAAAACTCCACCTTCTTCACTTTACAGAAAGGGAGCAGGAGAAAATATCACAACATGAAACGGAAAATCCCTCACAAAGCTTCATTTTAAACTCAGCTCCCCATCTAGGGTTTTAAGCAAAAATTCTCTCTCAAATACTTGCACGAGGAAAATATCTGAGATAATTCTTAGCTTGCTTAAAAGCTCACAACTCTTAAAAGTTTATTGTAACGCTCTGTCAAATCCTCCAAATACATTTGCTCTTGCTTTTCTTCCTAAGAAGGTGCCTTTTCTACTTACTGGAAAAGTTTATGCACGTTCTGCCAAAGGGTAAGTCTAAACATATCAAGGGCTGAAGCGCTATGCGTACGTAGATTTAGGGAAGGAAAAGTTGACTTGTAATTCTGACTTAACCACTCTATGCTATTGTTCACATTTGCATGAAGCTACCTCATAATCTGTAAATAAAATAAACAAAAAAACCCAGAAAAAATGCTTTAAGCATTATTCCTGTTACAATGAACACAAGAAAATCCATTTATCTTTGTCATTTTACTTTGAATCATCCTCAGTAGAAAACAAAAACAAGAAATTCTGTTTTGCTTTGTTTTACCATTTTGAGTTCTGATTTCATGCAATGACTGCAGTTTTGACTGTAGTTCTTCCTTTTCAGTTTCTAATTCTGAGACACGATTGTTTAAGGCGGATATGTCATTATTCTTTGATGAAAACTGAAAGAAAAAATAGTTAAAAGTCTTTCAAATGCATCAAGATACCAGAAACACAGCAAAGTCAATGTAACTTTTTTTCTGATTTTTTAGTAAGATTGAGAATAGCTGTTTTTCTAGTATATGAAAGTATAATAAACTAGTTAGCCTCTAACAGATTTACTCTGAACGCGGGTAACACCAGCTGGTACTGTTTTTTGTTGAAACTTTCTGCTGTATCAACCTTTAACATCCAACCAAATTTATATATTCATTTGTATATACTTTGAAGAAATTCTTTGAATATTCTACTGACACTATATTTTACTTTTTCCAGTCAGATCTACAAGCACAGTAGATTCAAAAACAGGCATGCAATATTAAACACAAAATGTTACACATACATTTTTTAGTTCATCCTCCAGTTGTTTGATCCTTGATTTAGACCAAGCCTTCATTTTCAGAAACTTAGCTTCAGATTTGCTGGCCTCTTCTGTTTTCAATTTCACTTGTACTAAGAAACAGACATAAAGAAAAGTATTTTAAACCCTAGAAAGATTATTAATGCAATTGGAGTACTTTTCAAGATCTTTACTTAACTCTGTTACTAACAGTAATTAACGTTTTTACAAGAAAATTTAGACAGCATTTGCATTTAGAGAAGAAAAACATAACATTAGGAAACGTAGGGTGAAATTTATAGTTCATGAGATTATTTTGTTATGCCTATAGCCTTCCTCATCATAGTATTTGACTACTGATACTTCTTAATTAGTTTGGCGATAACTCTTCCACTGAATTTGATGAAGTTCTACTTGCAACAGGTATGAATTTGGCATACCAAAACTAACAGCGTGGAAAAGGAACCCTTCACTTGTTAGGACTGCATTTAAATAGTATACCTTCTAATTCGTCCATCTTTTCTTTGGTTATAGACTCCGGATCTCTAACTTCTGTTGAGTTGTTCTGTCCATTACCACTTAACTCTGCCACTTGTTTCTTAAGCTGAAACAGGGCCTGATCTTTCTCTTGCAGCTCAGTTTCATGTTTCTCTTGAATTTCATGCAGTTCAGCATTATGCTTCTCCCGAACTTTTGTCATTTCAAGCTCGTGTTTCTCCATCATGTCTCTTAACTGGGCTCTCATTACGTGTTTCTCAGCGTCCAGTTTAGACTGAAGGTTTTCTTTTTCAGAGAGAAGACGTTTCAGGTTTTCATTAATGTCCTGTTAAAAAAACAATCTCTTTTATATTTTAACACAATGTTTTTCCAGTATCACTGTCAAATATTACAGCTGTATACTTATATACCTCTCCAAATGTCATAATCAAAAGTTAGTGCTTCTCTTGGTCACTCGGCTCTGCCGCAAACATCTCAGCTGTAACTTTGCAAGGTGTTAGCTGAGACTCCGACAAAAGGACCTCATGATTTGAGTCAAAACTACATTCAACCTCTTCCATAGGTGAAGTGGAATAAAAAAAGAAGAATGTTTGTTTCTGTGCAGCATAAAAAACTGGAAGAAGATCTCTCTAATAGTGATACCAAAGATGAAGAACGCTGGCCACAATTCCATCCAGATGTTGTTATCTACCTCAAAAATTAAAGTTAGTGAATTGTGACCCAATTCATCTTTACACTCTGTTTTATGCTAGCTAGTTCTCTTTTAGTGCTTATTCCATTTCTAGTGCCTTCACATTAGTTGTTTTAATATATAAAGGCTGAGGTTGCACTCTCGCTTAAACTGCTTCAAATTGATGCTGCCACAGTCCAGCCTTCCTCCTACGCACAAGGTGTGCATTTCTGTCCCCACAGTGTGCTAGCACTACAGTACCGTTTATTCCTGCAGTACCTCTGTGTAGAAAGATATGTCTAACCCAGACCAAAATCAACTCAGAAGAAAAAAAACAAGTTCTGCATAAGGCAAAGGACAGGAATGAATGGGAAAGACAAACGAAGTACCAATTTATCTAGGCTTAAACGGCCATGGAATTTAACTACCTGAGCAGGACAGTACGAGTCACCTCTACCTGACTACTTAGCTGAAACTATTTCTAACAGATTTTGATTCTGACAGCCCTCTTAATAAGATGAGAATTTGTTGAAAAGACTATAGCTAAAATACTGGACCTAGTACCTGTCATTTCCTGGACAGGCTATAACGTGTGTTTCAGCAAAGAGTCCTAAAATCCTATCTGAGAGACCACAATGTCCTTTTTCTGCACTGTTGAACTGAAGTAGCAGCACTCAAAGCCTATAATCAGGGTTCATGCTAGGTGCTTAAATGCAAAGAACTTTGATTAGCTATTGCTTTTGCAATCAGTAGGGACACTTCCAAAGGAAAAGTACACTGCTAGCAAAACATTCTCTTTGAAAAGTGTCAGTTTTGCAGTTCATGCCAGTACCTAGAGAAACTGAAACCTTGGACAGCAAAAAGCCTTCCCTACATGGCGAGTTCCCAAAATGAATAAAGATAAGCTAAGGGCGACATTTGATAGTGCTATATTTTATGGGCCTTATTTTTTCTTTAAGTTTGTTTCCTAACTGGAATTCATATTTGATTGCCCAACTATGGTTGCATTATTAGCACATGTCAAAGTCTCCCACAGCACTGGGTAAACACTTCATATAAAATTATCCTTTGCACGCAACCAAATAGCTTTTTGAACTCGTAAATGACCAGATGAGTCGAGTGGTGCATACACACTATTTCTTACTTTCAGTTGCTGGTCCTTGGCATCTAGTTCTTTTTGCAACATGTCTATGACCTGTGTCCTTCCCAGCATGACTTCTTCCTTTTCATGAAGCTTCTGTTTCAATGCCTTCAGAAGCTAGCAAAAAAAAAAAAAAAAAAAGAACCTCAAGCAATCTATAAAGGAGTTAAAACTTTCAAAAATGGAAGAAAAAGACTTACTTTTATTTTTTCCCCAACCAGATATCTGAACTGTGCCACAGAACTCATTAATTACATGATACCACATTTCCTAAGGCTCACTAAGTCAAAGCAAGCTGCAAGGTTTCCAAACCAGCATACCTGCTCTAGGTCAGCACTTGCATCACATTTAGCAGCTAATCTAAAGAGCTCCTGCTCATGCTTTTCTCTCTGTGTTTCCAGTTCCTTTTCCTTTTCCTGGATAATATTTTGAAACATACGCACCTGAAAACATACAGAAATTAAATATGAAACCAGTCCATGAGGTTATATTAAAGTATCCTGAATTGTCTAATTAAAAGTACAGTGAGATAACATATCTTAAGTTCAAATTTTGCTTCCACTAAACAGTCTATATAGTGATTCAGAAGTCAGTAGTGCATGTAGGTAAACCTGCAACTTGATGAATTTTGTCTCAGTTCCACAGCAGCAAACTTTAAGTGAGAAGGACAGTATTCTTAATCCTTGCTAATAGCACAGATCTCCACTTTCTCTTTTTGGATGCCACTGTTCTGATACTTATTTCATTTCCAAAAGTTCACACGGACCACATCTCTTTCTAGAGTGTTTCTATGAATTAATCCCAAATGACAGCTTTGACACCTAGCTGCCTCCCCCTCCAACACTTGCATTCTTCTTCCAGTCTGTCCTCATTAGCTACCTTATGATTTTTATAAGAACTGGATATAACGTTGAGGAACCTGCTAATGATATTTTGAATAAAAATTCAAGACCCTTTCTAAACATAAGCAGTTTCTCACATAAAGTCCTACCCAGATTTCTACACGAGTGCACTATGCTTATCAAGATGGCTTTTCTAGTCTCCACTGTTTCTCCTTCTTTATTTTCTGTATCAAAATTAATACATATGTGGTACTAAACAGGGGCAGTCATGTTTAGGATCAAAAGTAGTATTTCTGGTACAGGTAAATAAACTCAAACATCAAATGATGCGGACAATACTGAGATGAGCAGTTTTAACGTGGGAGAAGTTAAACTCTGAAGTGTCAAGCACATTACATTGAAATCTGAGACTTAACTTTAGAGGGAGTTGGAAAAGCCTGGTAGCGCAAACAAATGGATGATGTGTTCCCTAGTTCCTTTTTTTTTTTTCCTGAAGTATTATTTAAGGAGTTGTTGTTTGTCCTGGTCTGTTTACCAGCTGCTGACTTTTCTAGAAAAGTTCCCTATTAAGTATACCAAACTTTTTCAGCTTTTTTCCTCAAAGTCAATCAGGATAAGAGAAAGCGATCTTTCAATTGGCCATATTGTGCTAAGAACAGTTACAATAACCCAAAAACGCTGCTAGCCACTGCATATGTGCATTTTTCGCAGCACAACTTCAGGTGCAGTGAAATAAGAACGAACGGTTTGGAGGCTGTTCAACTAGAACTCCAAACAACTCATTTCACCCTGCTACACATTAGTTTCTCTGCTCCCAGCTGTTAGCCAGATCCTTCAAGTCCTTCCTCACACAATGCTTTCATCTTCAATTATCACCAGCACAAAACACCTACTGTTTCATTATTCTCATTTCATCTAATCACCAGTTCAACCTTCACTCAAGAATCCTCCAAAACCAAGAATGGCATTTCTTAGTGAAGATAGCTTTTAGTGAAGATAGGCAGAAGTTCTTGAGACAGTGACAGCACAGCCAGGATACTATTTCTTCCACCAAAGAACGTGAACATTTTTACGGTGGGTTTACTTACATTTTCCACATACGTAGCTTCTCTTTCTTGGAAACGCTCTCTTTCTTTATTCTGAATATTTTTAAGACTCTCAATCTGTTCCTGGAACAAGCTACACTTTTCTTCACTGTCTCCAACCTTCTTGGTAAGATTCTGAACCAGAATCTCCATGCTTTGTAGCGACGATTCTTTCATGGACAGCTGATTCTTCAGAATGCAAACCACAAATCAATTAGATGAACGTACCCAGAAAGCAGACAAAGCAAACATCATGAAGCCAACTACTAGCCCTTTTTCAGTTAAAGCATTACAATTTAAATTCAGGCCTGCTTTTGAGTGAAATTTCTCAGCAGATTCCAAAGTTGGTATTAATAACACTGCAAAGCATTTCAAGATTTTCCTACAAATGGTTTTTCTGGACAAAGAAGCAAACAAATACAGCTCTATTAATGTAAATGAAAATAATCAACTGAGAAGTTTTATTCACATGAATAACCGCAGAGGATTTGTGCTTCAGAGCAGGATCTGCTGTATTAGACAATCAAATTTGCTGATTTCTTGAAACATCTATGCAGATTTTATAATGGAGCTTCTAGTATGATACCTTCAGTTCTTCACTGGGCATGATTATTTCACTGGCAACACCACCTGATCCACATGCTATCTGCAAATCAATGATATAGGCATCCCTTTCAGCTAACTTCTTTTCCTTTTCTGCAAGCATGGCATCCATTTCAGACCCTCGACAGTGCTGGGCCTCCAACTCAGCATTCTGAAAATGAAAAGATGGCAGTTAACCTATACATCTACCATCTACAGCATGGAAGCCAGGACTGCACTTATCTCCCTGTTGCCTATTTTAGGATACTGAAACAATTAAAATCAAATTTACAGCCCGACTCTGTTTTGACAACAATGTTTAATTACCGAGCCTCTCTTTCTCTGAAGTACTGCAGCATTTACATTCCTGCAACTTTCCACAGTCAATAGTAACGTCCACAGACCAGATCACTGCACAGAACAACTATGAACCGTAAAATGAAATCATTCCTTGCTTACATTTCTTCCTGTTATGACTTATTTTTGGCAACAAGAAAAACAGAAGCGAAACAGCATTTTCATTCAAAATGAGAGATTTAATGGTAACGTTAACCCACAAAGTTCACATTTTTGTTTGTCTATTCCTGTTCAAATGACTATAAAAGCATACTTGAGGCCTCAGCGTTCACTGAAGGCACAAACGACAGAAATCTCACAGCATTTGCCTAGGCAGGTTGTAGCATATGGCCTTCTCTGTCTTCTCAATAGAGAATGTTCTCAGCGTATCTGTCCAGTCTTTAAATATAATCCTACATTACGAAAGTGGAAAAACATACGCTTAGCATCGTATAAAACATCACCTTTTTTTGCAACTCTTCATTTTTTTGTATGATCTGGGATTCTAGTTCTTCAATTCTCCTTCTCAGCACTAATATTTTCCCACGACTTGCAGCAGCATTTTCCTGGTCGCCATCTCTTGATGCCTGCAAAACCAGTGACTTTTGCAGTTCTACATACTCAAACAGTACCGGTGAAAAAAAGCGCAGTTTACTCATGGTTCATGTTTCAGTCCTCTCATACTTTAAGCATCCCAAGTAGAAGCTAGCCAAAGCAGACACAGTATTTATATCAAGCTTCTAAACATCTTCAAATTTTAATTATTGATGATAGTCATTGACGTAAAGTGGACTGAAACATGCAACAAGGGCATACAAATCCTCTAATAAGTGTAATCTGTTTAATCCAATCAGAGGAACAAAGGAGAATGGGGGAGGGGAAGAACCCAACCTTTTCTTTAAGTGCAAATTAAACAGCTCTAACGCACAATGTTTCTAACCAAAACTCAATAGGTACAAATACTGAGTTACAGAAATTATTTGCCTTTACAAAAAATATCCATATCCAATTGCTAAAAATACGCTTTACGAGGAAAATAGATTGGAAGCATAAGTAATTAGTTATTCCATGCCTTGGAGGACATGTTGGGACTCCAATAGACAGATCTACCTCTGTCCCATTTTAGCATCTCTTTAAAATAAAGAAATGACCTAGAAACATTAAAGCCTCACTGAAGTTATTTTAGGAGGTGTATGAAGTCAAAATATGTCACTTTAAAGACATACAAATCTACTCAAATCTCTCCAGTACTAAAAACAGATTTGAAAAATCTCTGAATCTCTGCTAACCTAATACTGAGTGACCAGAATATTGGTCACTTAAATGAGATATTCTTACACATTTACATTTTGCTACCAGTACCACTTTTACATTTCTATTTTTATCTTGGATATTAAAATAAATCAGGCAGTTTTGTTCTCACTTTTTCTCATCAACTTATCTTCCTGATTCACATGTGTTAAGAGTAAAGTTTGAGCTGCAAATATTAAAGACAAAGGTTAGTAAAAAAAAAAAAAAAAAAAAAAATTACCAAAAGATATCAAAAGGAATATACAAATTTCCAAATTTCTATTAAAACATAGAAGAAGAAGGAGTCAGAAATACAAAGATGAACAAAGAACATCTGCACACCCTTCCCTGACCCTAATTTGACTCAGCTCAAAATTCAGCCTTCAGTTCCAAATTTGGGTCCAGCACACAGTTTTCTGCAGCATCACAGAAATGACTTCTACTTTCAAATGTAAGAATACTTACTCTTTTTTGTTCTGCTTTTGCCTCTAGGCCTCCTGATGCCAATAATTGTTTCTTAAGTTCTTCCAATTGTGAGGTTAGCGATGCGACCTTGGCTTTATTTTGCAGCTTTACTTTGGAAAGTTTGGCATCAGCAGATTCCTTTTCCTCCTACAAACACCAGAGTAATGAAGGAAATGAAATTAATATGTGGACAACTGCATCCTTCAATCCTCCCATTTAAAAAAAAAAAAAAAATCTAAAATAATTACCAAAAAACCTTTCTTCTGAAGAGACATTACTACATTCCTGTGCTACAGTCTGGGAATATAAAAACAATCTCCCTTTCATGATTTAAACCTTCTGCATGTGGATATTATTATTGTATAGAATCCATGGCATTAGGACATAAGAAATTCTTCTATTTTTTGTTAATAATACAATGCCAAGGCTTAAATTTTTAACAAGAATATTAATTTAGGGGTTTTTTTTTTGTGCCTAAAGAAAGACACTCTCATAACACTACAATAGCATGTTTAATTTTGTTTAAGGAAGAGCCTTAATTTATAATGTGTTTTAGCAAATTTCATATGTTAACACTTGGTTGTTACTTTCCACAGAAGACAATTTCTCAAAAGTGTAAAAAATACTCTTTCTCAGGAACAGATTAGATTTATTGCTGCTTAAAAAACCACATAGATTGATAAATCCTCAAAAGTCTTCAGGACATTACATATAAATTCCTTCTATTAATGCCAGTCAAAAGCAGAGGATAATATGTAGCAATATTAACAATATATGACCATTATAAAACAAAAAACATTTCTAGTGGAAGGAGAAATTAAAAAATACCTACAGAAACTGAGTTTGAGGTAAGCTGGCATTCTACTAAATGTCCAGTAATGATCTGGATGGTATTTTTTCCATAGTTAGCCTAAAATGACCATGAGTCTCTGGCTCTCTGAAAGTCAGTCTGCAACTGGTATTTGTCCCTTGCATTTATTAAACGCACCTGCTAATGCAAAGAACATATGTTGCTTCTGTAATACCCAAACTCGGTTACAATTTTAGAAACAGAAGATGCATTGGCAAAAAGGTGCAATGTCCAAGAAACACAACCAGCTAGTTGTGCCCCCTGCTTCCTGTTTTCCTAAAGCTGATATACCTGGCTATAAACTTGTATCTAGGAAAACAACTGAAGTCTTTTTCTTACTTTTTTTTTTTCCTTTAAACAGTCCTTTTGACAAGCGCGCACGCGCACACACACACACACACATATACGTAGTACCTTTAACTGCTGATCTTTATTGCGAAGCTCAGCATCCTTCTCTCTGATGAGTTCCTTTAGCTGCGCTACCAGCTGCTCCGTACTTGTCAGCTGTTCAGTCAGATCAGTCACCGACATGCTTCTTGCATGCTGTGAGCCAGGAGCCTGCAGACATTAAGTTCACTTTGAAGAAACAAAATGGTGCAAACAATACTGTTTGTACAAAAACCGTCGTTAGCTTTTTAGCACGGTCAGATCTTATTGGCGCGCACTATTAAAAGTCGCACGTCCTATCCAGACGGTTTTTAGCTCGTCTGATAGATACAATAGCAGAAGGGCTGATACAGAATCACATTTAAAAGATTTCGTAGCATAACCATAATAATCTAGTTTCTTCTGCGCAAAAAAATCCAAACAGTTTAGTCAGAAAAATATGACAGTACATTTGACCATGATAAAGCAATTCCTGTTTTTTCCCATCTTCAGGGATTCCTTTCAGTTTCTCCCTCTTCCTCACCTTTATAATTCTTATAAATAACAACTTCCCCTCTGTCTCCTGAAAATCATCTAAATCCTGTGTGTACTAAGAATCAAAATCTTTCAAGAAAACCTACTCTATCCAGGACTTCTAACACCGCTTAAGTTTTTAAGGAAGAAGCAAAAAAGCAGCATCCTTCACCTTTCCATCAGTAAGCTCTCACAAAATAAACTTGAACACAATTACAGTAGTAGTTCATTTCAAATGAAAAAGAGGGGCGGCCTGATTTTGGATGGTTAAAGAAAACCATAAAAATAACAAATAATTACATTGAACGATGACTGATTTTACGTATGAAGACTCCTTTACCCAGGAATACTGCCACGAGTCTGGCAGAGAGCTTCCTTCTGATAACATGAAATTATAAATCTTAGAAGTTAGGTTAGGAGTATTTATTCGGAATACAGCAAAACCATCAACGCCTCTAGGTATTTAAAACTGAGCTTCCTCATCTACTGGATTTTCATCCTAACTTCCAGTAGAAGTGTTATTGAACCTACAGAGGATAAAACATTTATATTGAACATACTATACATGAAAAACACAGTTGCAATAAAGTTTATGCAATTTCTACAGATGTTTTCCTACAGCACAGCAAGAAAAGCACAGCAAAAAGAGGAATCAAGCAGCTGTATTACACAGGAAGATTGAACACCAAACAGACTGAAAGCAAGAAGTCAGCTGGACTTGCCAACCTAATGCTGAATCTTGGTAAAACCAGTTAAGCTCCTTCCTTATAAAAAGTAAATATGATTAGTGCATCTCAATTCAAGATTCTGTATTCCAGAAGTTTTAAAGAAATTGTTATTTTAATAGTAATTCAATACTTACTACTGGTTTTGAAGGAGACTCATCTCCACTACCCCATTTCCACATAATTTCAAGATGGCTATGAGAAAATAAACAAAATAATATCACAGTAAGTATCAGTGACATTCAGGTAACTAGTTAACTTCTTCTCCCCACATCTTTCAAAGTAAAACACTTGAAGCTAACTCAAAACGGTTGTTAAATTCTGACAGCACCTTTGATTCCTCGCATTAGTAGTTGCTGGGAAATAATAAAATCAGTACTGTTGTGTATTATGCCTTTTCTAAAAACTGCACATCAGTTAAGTGTCAACGCTAAAAAAAAAAAAAAAAAAAAAAATCTGAAAACTAGTCTCAAAAATGTAAATGCCATAAAGTATTATTCAGCATAGGTACCATTTCCACAGATTAAAAAAAAAAAAAAGAACAAACCATATATAGCTTGCTAATATCTAACCGGATCTTAAATAGACTCTACTTGCCATTGCTGTATGACGGGGATCACGTCAATGTATAGTTCTATAAAATCATACATAAAGAGCAAAAACATTAAAAAACTCCAAACTGCATTAATGGCTATGTAACCGCTGCATATCCAATACGTGAAATGAAGGCTGCAATCCTTGAGATCATGGATCGACATCTGAAACATCAGCATCTGAAACTCCAGGAACAGCAAGCGTTCATTGCTCCTTTTGCTCAGAACAGAGCACGGCAAATTTCTAAACGGTACCAAAGTATCAGACTTACACATAACTACGGTTTTTGATCACGGCAAGTCGTAGTTTCATAACAAACACAAGTAAGTGCCAGAATATGGTTTTAAAAGCAAAATCCCCAAAATCAAATAGGTACAAGGCAGCTCAAAGTTTAAGAAAGACCTTTACTGAATAACAATGACAAGCTCGGATGAGAAAAAAAAATTGTAAAGTCTTTAAAACAGCTATGCAATGTTTTCCAAATTGTGTTTTCGAGATGTATACTAAGGGCAGAAAAATATATCTTGCTCTACATCTGGATTATATTCCAAAGAGCAGCATGAAGCGAGAAGCCAAGATGTAACTATTCAATAACTCACTCTCAACTAGTAATAGTCAAAGGAAAATAATTTGTCCCTTCTAATCTGTATTACATTCTTTTGAAATATGCATGCACAGGGTATCATTCAGTGCTACTGAATTCGGAAAACAGTTTATAATAACATTAGCACATAGCTTATCTTAAAAAATATGCAGAACGACAACAGAGGCTGCTTTTAAAGAAGTTTATCATGACTAAGCTAAAACAGGAATCACAGACTGAAATCTACGGCCTACGTTATCTACAAGGTCAAACTACATTATGCCAAGAATCTTTTCTAACATTAAAATCAACAAACCACATACAGGCATGGGGAAAGGAATTACAGAACTTGTAAGTAAACATCCCTCCCATAACTCCTTCAGAGCCGTAACATCAAATCTGCTCTCAGTAAAAAGCTCCCTAGGTAAGCCAGGGTTACCTAGGTACACAGAGAACAGAATGACTCACTAAACGTAATGTGGTGGTGTATTTACATTTTACTTATGAATATTTTAGCTCATTTCCAGCTTTGACTAATATAATCACTTTGATTCATTTCATGTACCAGTTTTCCTACCTGAATATCTTATTACTACTTTCTGCTGTATTTTTACTTATATTAGGGATTCACTGTTGACAAGTTCTCCAAATCAAGCTGGGAAACAAAACCGAACAAGCTTTCTTCTGGGATACAGACAACAAAGTAAAGCAGTGAATCTGCTGAAACTGCAATGTGAATGCTGGAATACTTAATTCAATCCCTTCTCCTTGCGGTACTTTTAAACAGAATTTTTTTTTTTTTTACTACCATGTTCCCTCCTTTGGAGGCCTGTTACCTGGGCATAGCATTTATCAGTCATCCAGCAAAACAGAAGCAGTGAGCCCGAATCATCTGTTTACTTTCTCTGACGTTTTCTCAGCGACAGATAATCTGTCTTTTCCCAGCAAGTTCAAACTCCTCACCTTCATTTTCACGGCTCCACGCTACCTCGTCACTGCCAGTATCTCATCCTGCTCTTCCTCTTACATAGTCTACCGTGTCAATATCATTGATTGCCATCCACTATGCACTCATTTCCTTTAATCTCTTCTTCACTACAGAGCAATAGGCAGGATACTCGGACCTTTCACAAAAGCTGGCAGATGCAACTGAAGGCCTGCTTAACTTCAGGAAACAATTTCTCCTAATGCTCCAAGTACAACTCAGAACTTTTGGTTCTTACCACAATAGGACGCTACCAAAAAAGGAAAGTCCCACATGCAGCTGTGCTTTCCTATCCCTCCATTCCCTTGTTCCAGCACCAACCACAGACAAACATGGTTAAAAAATAATAATCACGTATTTCTCTGGGTAGTTGGCATCCAG
The DNA here is from genome assembly GCF_040807025.1 of Struthio camelus. Classification (NCBI taxonomy): domain Eukaryota; kingdom Metazoa; phylum Chordata; class Aves; order Struthioniformes; family Struthionidae; genus Struthio; species Struthio camelus. The sequence goes on from NC_090946.1 coordinate 33,581,283, forward strand.
CTTACTTCCTTGAGTTGGGCGATACAGGGCCCAGCACAAGGGCAACGGTAAGGATCCCACAACAGCGGACAGACAGGAGGGCAAGACACGTTTCAGCTTCAGCAGCACCTCGTACTCAAGTGGCCACAGAAACACCCCCTGCCCTCCCAGCTTGAGCCTGAATAATCTACATAGTAAGTTACTGGGCTGTATTGTTACAGACACCTACTCAGATGACTTTCTAAACAGAGAAAGAGCCCGCTGACTTCCACAGAACTACTCACAAGGGCCTAACTTGCCCTTTGGCTGTTCAAAATCATTCTGATATGAAAACAGCTTGAACAAGCAATCATTTGAGTTCTCCTTAGGCAGCTATTGTATGCTAAAGCAAGGTACTGAAGCTAAGGCATGACTTTTCCCCTTCTTGTCTAGAAATAAGGACTATGAGAGGAAACACTGAGGCAGAACTCCCCTCCGCTAAGCATGGTAAGGGTAGTTCCCTTCCTGTCCTCTTCCACAAAACTACAGTAGAAAAACAAATATTAACAGGTGTGTAAAAACTCATATGTGTTTTATTATTTTAAGTACACTTCCTGGAACAACTTTGTGTTTGAAACATGCAGGTTGAAACAACAGCATTTCAATATATTTTTTTCTCATCATATCTGCACGAGTTTGCTTCCATCCATAGCTCTCCCTGTTTGATGGCTTGCCAAGAGGCTGATTCTTTTGATGAATTACGCTCAACTTGTTTTCCAGTGCTCTGTATGATCTCTATTACATAAAAGCTCTTGGATAAGAACTGCATATGCCACCTACCACATATAGCAAAGAAGCACGAACACCGAAGCCACGTTAATCGGACCGCAAGCAATCTGTACAATTAATACAAATGTGCACTCGCATAGCGATTACCTGTCTCTCACGAACGCCGTACTTTTTAATAACGTTGTTTATGCTTTCCCCTTAAAAATAACACCTCCCCTGTAGCACACGCTTTTTACAGTGCAGCAGCAGAGGAAGAAAACACCAGCCCCCAGCGAGAGGCGGGTGCCCGCCCGGCGCTAGGCTCGCAGGCTGCGGTCCGAGCAGCTGGGCCAAGGCAGCTCTGCCTGGCGTTTCTTCAGGGAAACGCACGGCACGGAAGGCCACTGGAGGGGCACCGCGTCTCCGCTGCCCCCCCTTCCTCCTCCCCCCCCGACCCCCGGCTTCCAGGGGGCCCCCGCGAGGCCTGCCGCAAGCACGGCTGCTGCTTTGTCACCACCGCGGCGCTCACGGGGCGCCGACGAGCGCAGGCAGGTTGCGTTCTCAGCTTCACAACGCACGGGCTGGAAGAGCCGGTTACAGCCGGCGTCTCCCTCCCTCCCAGGCCGGCCCTCCCCGCGCAGCAGGCCCGCTTCCCCGCCAGAGTTATCCGCGCCGCCGGCCAGGCCCGCTCGCCGGGCACACGTTTCACCCCGCTTTCCAGGCAGGGCACAGAGACGCCTCAGCGCCTTCCCCCAGCCCTGGCGAAAAGCCGGCAGGCTCCGCACCACCCCCTCCCCCCCGCCGCCCCCTGCGACCGCCCGCCCGCCCCCGCCTCGCTCCCCCGGCGGCGGCGGGGGGGGGGGGGGGGGGCCGGCAGCCGCACTCACCTGCGGGCCGGGCCGCGGCGGGGCAGCCGGGCCCTACGCAGAGCAGCGGCCGCAGCGCCGCCCCCTCCACGGCGCGGCCCCGCCCCCCCCGGCGGAAGCGCGCAGCCGCGGCCGGCGCCCCCCGGCGCGGCCTCCGCCCGGCGCCCCGAGGGAGGCGCCGCCGAGGCCTCCGGGAGAGGAGGCTGGTAGGAGGGAGAGGCCGCTTGTCAAAGCGTCACATACCGCTTATCCCCCCTCCCACGTGTTTTAGGTCATTAAGCACGGCAGTAATGCCCTTTGCTGGCACCTTTTTCTAGGGTCTGATGCGAATAATCAAAAAAACGCTACAAGGCCCTTTACAGCCCGGTCGTCCCCAGCGGCCTCTCGCCCCAGGGAGTGGTCACGTCCCGCTCGTCCGTGACAACCCGCCGTAAGAAACTTGGCCCCAACCTCCGCCTCTCCTGCCAACTGCAGTTTGCTGTCCTGCACCTCAGCGTGTAGCACTTCGCTCCTTGGATGGCGACAACGAAGGCGGCTCTTGTGTAGAGAACACCCCACTGAGGACAGACAGGCACTTAACTGCATTACACTGCAACACTATGGGATTATTGGCAATGCAACGCGACAGCATTGACCTTCTTAAAGCGGCGTTTCTTTGTCAGGTCTTGGCCCTGCTGACGTTAGCTCTACTGATGTTCTGCTGCAAAAATCTTTTTTTCTTTTTTTTCCCAGCGTTACATATTCAGAGACTCCTCAATGCTGAATGTGCTGCTTCACATTCATCCTCACAAACCTTCGCCTGTTTTTGCTTATTTACTCTTTATTCATTCTTGTTTCTATAAATTATAGTAATATGCATAATTTAATTCCAGTTTACAGTTAAGGCATGTATGGAACTTTGTTAGGTTTGGGTGCAGAGAAAAAGGAATAAGGAAGCTAAGAAAACAAAGCAATGACTTTTCCAAAAGAAAAGTCTGAAGGAATTTGAAAACTGTTTATAACACTTACTGATTCCATGGTGGGTTTTGGTTTCTATATAATTTGACTTCAGTTAGTGTATGAGAAGGTGAGTCTAAAATGTAAGACTGACCTTAAAGTCACTGACAGGCATTAACTCCTCCATTCAGACACTGAAACAGGATTGCTTTTTCATCTCTTCTAGAAGATGAGGCAAAACAGACTGTACTCACCTTGCTTTATCTTACACTTTTCAACTACAAATGCAGTGCAATCAATTTCCTGTGAAGAATTCTGGTATCAAATTCCCTTGAAGAAAGACTACAATTAGAACCACCTCTAGAAGGCAACCGAAATACAGTGTGTTAAAAATAATCCAGTGGAACTATATCAAGTGAAGGTACTCAAATCAGAAACTGAGAAGTGACTGGTAGGCATAATTTAAAAAAAGCTTTCCCTAAGTAATGGTAATACGAAAAAGAAAATTGAATTTATGGCTAAATTTTCTGTGTTTTTGTCTAGTTATGATGTTTGCACAACTCCATGGCCAGTACTAGTCTGAAAGTTGCAACTGAGGCATTACAGTCAATAAAATACTAGCGGGCCAGTGCTTTGATGTTGCAGTTAGATATTCAAGAATGAATTCTGCCACCACCAAATGTATTTTGTAATACATTTGGTTGGTGGGGACATCCTGCACTCAGACCTCATTTTGTTGTGCACAATGGGAAGGACTCCAGTGAAGTTCCAGCTCTGCAGGCCATCACTTTCCTAAACGTAACACACACACACACACACACACACACCCACCCACACCCCCAAGCCTACCCTGCAGAAGACGAGACCTGATTCAAGCCCCAAAGGTGTGTTAAGCCACAGTCCCATGCTAACCCCAACTTTCATTTTAGCTCCCTGGGCTAGAGCAAGACTCCAGAGGGATTTACGTTCTCTGAAGGTCCTCGTTTCCCTGCCCTCATCTCTAATCCTCACCCTTCGCTTACACTGAAGTAAACAAAACTTTCCAAGCTCCACAACTGTGTTGGGCTACAGAGATCTGATCAGTAGTAGCAAAGGTACAACTGATTGCAAACTGAATGCGAACTGAAAATGGGATCTTGCAAAGCAAATAAAAACACAAGAAGCGTCATCCAAAGAAAAACTGACCCCGAGAAGATCAATGAAGGTAACTAACTACTCAGTGGGAGAGAAGTCTGGGCCAGACTGTGGTGCTTGTGTTTGAGCACTGTATTTCAGGAAAAGCATGGTCTAATTTGAGTTCAGTAAGTAGAAAGGAAGCATTAAAAGACTAAACAACATAATGATCTAGGAAAGACTGAATGAACTGCTAGTGCTTTCCTAGCCTGAAGTATTCACATGGGAAAGAAACGTGACTGCAAAAAGGAAGAAAATATCTTCTGCACATGCGACTCTGATACTAATAGGCCTTAATTTCAGCATGGAAGATCAAGTTAGACATTAGGAAAAAGTGAAGCATTGTAACAGAGTGAAGCACTGTAATAAACTGCCTGTGGAGATAACACATTTTCTTCAGTGAAGATCCAGTGTTAGTGAATGTGTAACTGATCTTGCTTTCACGGAAAAGAATAGATCGAAAGCCCTTTCTCTCTAAGGGAAGAAAAAACCCCACAGCTTTATATGGGATAGAACATGTTCTCAGGTACAAAAGCAAGCTGTACATTCTGCATCTGACAGGAGTCTTTATATAGTTTTCATATTTTTCCTTCTGTGATAGATTAGACAACAAACTTCTCTGTGTGCAAACTATAGCTTCCTACAGTTTGCACACAGAGTAGTATCCTGCTCAGTACGGCTCCTGGTGTGGCCCAGTTACAGCCCCAGCATTTCACAGATAAGCATCAGTTCATCCTAGAGTACATGGAACAGAGCCTTAATTTACAGGAGACTACAAAACTGAAATGACTCGAAACAGGAAAGAAGAAAACTACCATCCTTTGAAAGTGATTCGATTCAAGATGTGCTTGTCATTTTAACCACTTTAATCTTTTTCTGTACAATTTTGCACATTCCATCTTCATTCATTTCAGATACAAGCTTCAGTATTTTTACAGTGCTGTGTGTGTTCTCATCCATGCCTTGACCTTCTAGATAACATAATAGCTGATGACTGGTGTCTGAAGTTCTGTGAAAGATATTAGCATCCCTGCAAATATTAATATGAGCATGAAACGAACTACAGCTCCTCAGTAACTAGAACTGCTCTGGTTAGGTTTTACTTGGAGTAAAGTAACAGTACAGCCGGCATCTTATTATTAAACACTATCTATTTATATTACAGGAGTACCTGTCATTTCACCTGAGGATTGCTGCAGCCAAACTACACACTGCAAGAACATAGCCACAGCTATTGGGCAAGAATGGTAATACTGTGCGGCTGGGAGCTCCCACAGACACTTCAGACTGAAATTCTCAGCAATGTCACGACCACAGGCTTCCCAGCACTGCATGCCTGAATGAAGTGCAAAGTGCTCTTGTGAATACAAGGCTTCATTGGGAATTGTATACATGGGAACAATGGGACTGTGTGGTAGCCTCCAAAACACTGCTGGGCTAGCTAGTGTTGCAGTAATATGCAGTAAAATGCCTTCAGGCGTTTCAACGTAAGCCAAACAAAGCTTGCGTTCTTAAAAAGCAACTGAAACGGTTAAGCCAATAGTCTCGCTATTATCACTGTCACTAACTACTACACTCACAAACTCATTTTCCTAATGCATCCGCTAGAGAACAAGGTGGACAGTTACGTTTGCACTCCTTCTGCCTTGAGTCAGTGTAGGCTTGCAGCACTCTCCAGAACAAGTAACAGTGTCTCACTACAACCTCCACCTACTGAACCTGCAACCTTTCTGATTTTAACTACATCCTGTAGTGTTTTCTATAGCCCTGCTTGTTTTTTTCCCTCAATACCTGCCAAAAAGTAGCATTCTGAATAGGCTGTCAGAAAGGAGAAAACAGAAATGAATGTTTCATTATCATCTTTAGCCACCGAAGTGGTTGAAGGGGCTGTTTTAAGTTGTGTCAAACACTAAACCAACGATATGCAGTGAGCCCTTTCAATAACACTACTATAGTTAGATTGATATAAATAACAAACAGTTCAGAAAATTATCACTTACATCGACTCTACTGTTACACAAAGTGAACAATCACTGACTTCAGAATGGGAATGTATGTGAAAGTGAACAAGTCACAAGACTGTTCTGGGATTTCCCAAGAATACGCTGCAAAGGCCTATGTTCAAACAGGACAGCAAAGGCCTTAGGAGTACAGGAATAACATCAGGAACTGCAAGGCTATACATACAAATGACCAGTTATTTATACAAGATTTCGTAACAGCCTATTAAAGTTGCCTGTAACTCAGAACAAAGATAAAGCTGTCTTTAAAGCATATGCAGGTCCAAAGCAAAAACAACTAGCTGCACTGGCACTTCAGAACTGGTTATACGGAAGTGATCACTCTGATACCCTGCACTATACTACTATGCATGTAAATACTGTCTTATTATCATTCAGTGGAATTGTATTAGGTTTTGCTGACTGTTGTGGTTACTCACCTTTGAGGATTGGCTATCAAGTCTGGACACAACAACACAGCACTAGCGGGAGGAAAGCCAATATTCAGGCAACAATCACTGTTCAACAGCTCTTCCTGTAAAAAAAAAGAGCTCACCACATCAATCACACAGGCTTAGAAGACCCAAATAAAATTCAAAACATGAGACCTTATATCACCTTTTACTTTGCTACATGTATTCTCTCCACAGAGACTGAACAGAGTTCTGGTTGATGTTTACAAAAGCAGCAGCCTCCTGGAGCACAAGACACAGGGAGTCATTGCTCAAGATGCTTCTAGAAAACAGGAGGAATAAATAAATAAGATAGCCCTGAACACTTTCTTAATCTAATCTAGCAAAAACACAAATAGGAAAAACAATTACTCACAAACAATTATCAAGCAGACAAAAGAGAGTTTTGCTTTATGCTACAAAAAGCAGGAAATCAGTATTTTACATATACAGACCATCTTGCAGTCAAACAGATTTAAATACCAACCATCAAATGAAAGTCCAGGAGAGACATAGGTTATATAGTACCATAGTAGTATAACATACCTATACATATAGTAGCATAACATACCTGTTTGACAGAGTGAGAATGCCCATCAAAAGGCTCAAAGTATAATTTGTGAAAAGCTTGTGATAGGGGAGGAAAAAATACTGTTTTCCAGTTGTCCGGCGTCACACATTTGAACTGAAACACTTTTTATTTAGCTTTGCTATACGCTTAAAGCAAACCATTTCTACTAAGATCACTCAACTTGGGGAGCATCAAATACAATTGTGTTCCCTCCTGAAACACATATACTAGAAATTAACTAAAGGTAGGCACTACAAATTGTTTGAGGGAAACAAACAAAACTTCCACTAAAGACGATCTCGTTAACATGCCTCAATAGTTAGGAAAATAACGTGCAACAGTAAGAAGTTCAAGACAGGGTTGTTCTGAGAGCAGCAAGACAATTAGAGGCTTTGAAATTCCAAGTTGGTCTGGCTCTAAAAAGGGAATTTGGCCTGCCTTGCTCCTGCTCTGATCACAGAACAAATATACTTACTATTGTTATCATGTTCATAAAACCTATGCATAAAACTCTCAAATACCAGACTATATAGCCTCTTTAGTGCCTAACTATCCTTACAGTAAGCAAGATTTTTCTGTAATACAGAACCTACACAAAGGTAACAAATTTGCAGCAACTGTGTGATTACAGAATTAACCAATCTTTTAAATATTATAAAGTTTTTGATTCCCTTCTACACATTTCTGTTCTCCTTTGCAAAATGCCACACCTCTTTGGCCTTTTCTACACAGAAGCTGCACCTCTATCATAATAAGCACATTATCTTATATGCTTCTGCTGATGTATAAACCAGGCACAGAAAACTCTCTGCTTTTCCAAAGGACAGGACATGAGTATACTCAGAGAGACACGACTCCCATGTAGAAGAGATCTCGGGACCACATGTTCTACTGCTTCTCCTCATTGTCGTACTATTATTAGTATTAGTTCACCTAGAGCAATGTCACTAACATTCATTGTTTCCAGGCATAACAGCTCTCCCTGAAACAAATGAACACTCTGCAAAAAATAACTGGCCATATGCAGCAGCCACCTCCAGGTGAGAAGTGAGAGAAACCTGACCTTCACTTATGAGAGGCTTTAGATGGGAAATATGGATGTATCTCACATGGAAACAGCTACAATGGCATTCAACTGTAAATACGGTGCTGTTAAATAACCACACTTTCCACATTTCTTTTTCACATTTTTATTAATCAAAGACATCACAACTTTCATTTTGAGTGATTAGACAGATCCCAGGATGTTTTGTTGGCTAAAATAAGCTTAACTAAAAGATATATTACAGAATACATAATGGATTTGCTGTAACACAGCGCTCTCCCCCTCGCCCTTGCTATGACCGAGTGAACTGGCATCTTGGAAGCCAGGATAGCACAAGCAAAGTTGCTCAGAACAGGAAAATGGCATTGGCAACGCACCACTGCTCCTGCAGAGACAAGCAGGTACTTCATGCCAAGAGCTCCAAGACAGAAAACGAGGATTTGTCATTAGACCTGATTGAGAGGGTCCCCAAGTACCAAAGTATCAAAGGCCTCTCTCCATCACTGTGCATCAGAACAATGTACAGAAAATTTGAGCTCTAGAACTCTTACACATACAAATTGAGCATTCTTCTTCATGCTATATATATATATATATATATATATTGTTGGCACTTATAGAGTTGCAAAAAAGACAAAATATAAAGTTCTGCAAGTTTTTATTCATTATGCTTATGTGGAAGCTTTAAGGGTTAAGTTTACCTGTCGCTGCTTTCAATAAAGCCAAGAGCTAGCCACATGAAAAAATAAACCAGCTGTGCCATTTAAATTCCTTAGCATTTTATAAATATTTTCAGTTATACTAAGAAATACTTAGTGCAAAGCACATGCTTAGCTTAAATCCCAGATTCAAGAGGAAATATAAGCAAAACTAAAAACAAAAGTTTATAAAAGAAGCTAGTACAGTGTTGTCCACATGCTCACAGAAATATAAAAAGAGGAAAGGTGCTCCTTGCTTATAGCATTACTTAGCTTTTGGTTTAAGAACTTTAGATGCTTTCTCCAAAAATAGTAATACTTACGAGGTTCCATTATTCATTTGTAAAAAGAGGGAAGAAAACCTGATGCTCTGTTAGGAACAAGGAGTCTACATTCAAACTAAGTATTTCAGCCATAAACAGTGCAACAAGTTTATACTGCAGTCCAACGCTACCTGCGTTGAGAGCAAAACCTTTGCCCACTGTGCAACAAGGTAGCATCCTAAAAAAAACCAAACAGAAATCCCAACCAAAAATAAGTACAATTTATGAAACAATACAAAATTACATTTTTTCAGCACAAAACCTGTACTATTCCTTCCTCTCCACACCTCCCACCCAAGTCTGCCCAGGTTCTCCACAAGGTAACGCTATTCCCGAACAAGGCATTTTCCCCATGCATATGGCATGCCAAAATAACTGAATTCTCTCCATCTGGTAACAATATATGTCTCCTCTAGATGAATGTATACAATAATTTAAGAGAAAGAACCTTAAGAAACAGAATGTAACATTACAAGGTAGTATTCCAGCCTACAGTTAGGAACCAAAAGCGCGAGAAGAATGTGTATAATTTCAGCTTGAAAGTGCAGTATACAAATCAGGGTTGTTAGAGAAGCATCCATAGCACGGTCATTACAGAGGCAATACTAAAAGCTGCTTTGTTAACCCCAGTAATTGGGCTCTTGTTGCAGAAGTCCCGCTGGCAGCAAAAGTATTCGAAATTATCCAACTGAAACAATACAGCAATATCATTCACATTGCACTGGGATGTCTTCCAGCAGGAGAAAGTTCTCAATTTACCTACGAAATAATTGAACAGATTAAGAGAATATTGAAAGTAGTATGGTTTTTGCTACGGAGAAAGAATCGCTGCCTAGACTGCCGTATACTTGCTTTAGCTTCTTGTCATGTGTTCAGAAGCTTTCAAACTTGCTTTCACTGGGAATCTTTGCACTGGTAGTGCAAATAGCAACAGGAAGCTGTGGTCTTGCCTTCACTGCACTCTCTTCTGGCTCTTATCCATACGTAAACAATTTATAGCTCAAGTGAAGCAGCGCTTCACACTCAAACTAAGCAATCTATTAGGAAACAGGGTGGAGCTTGAATGTTGCCACCTCTGGGGCTTCCGGCAAGGTGTCTCAACATCTCTGCTAATTCACACTGCGCAGCTCATGCACTGACGCTCTCCTCCTCTCCCCCACCCCCAGATTGGAGCAAGTGGAGTAACTCCTGCTAGGTTTTGTGCTGAAGACAAGTCCAATTGGATCTGACTGGCCTCTTTTCCACACTGAACATATGTGGAAGACAAAGGAGAGAAGACAGAGCTTGAAGAGTAGGAGAATGCTCCCTCCCTTCTCCTCACTCATTCCCCAAAACACCAGAAGTTAGCCCAATTCGTCTCCCACTCATCCCTAGCTTGACACCTCAAGCACTTGACTCCCAGCTCTGGCAACAGACAACCATCATAGGCTGGAAAGCATTTGCTTTGTGCTCATTTCATCAAGTTTTAGGCTCAAGGGAAAGAGCAAGAGAAAAATTTCTTTAGGACGTTGGTGGGCAAGCAGAGTCCTGGTCCAGGAGTGCTGGAAGCATCCTTCCTCCGTGCCAAGCCTTGAGCTTTAGCAAGGATCATCCTGGGCATCAGAGGAGTTCCATCCTGTACCAGTTCCTGCCATCCAAAAACTGCACAGCCAAGTCTTTCTAGCACAGGGGGAACCAGTTGAAAAAGGAGACTTTTTTGGTTTACTCCTTACTTCACTGCCAAGGGACCTGCACTAAGACAACAGCTGCAGGAGTCGATCTAACGTAGTACTCTAAGCTGGCAGATCCATTTAGGCATAGCTTATGCTTATTTCCCTGCCAGACAGCCTGCTACCTATGACTGCAAACATCCCTGTATACAAAGTACAGGATGCCAAGCTGTCATTTTGCTTGGACAGTCAGGGGCCTCCAGTTAGATAGTTCTTAACTTCAGAATCTCTTCCTTTAAAGAAAAAAATCAAATCAAGAAATTGTGTTGGGTAAATCACAATCCAAATGAAGTCAGTGAAGACTGCCAGGTTTTAGCACCTCCATTGCAAATAGCCAGCAACCTGCAAGCCCTTAGTGCTGCAAATAGATACTTTACGGTTACAGAGCTAGAACTGACCTTCAGCTGAGGTATTTATCTAGTGTCACATTAGCCCCCTATTTGTATTAGAAATCAAACTTCAAAACAACCCCATTTAACATCAAATTCAGAAAAAGTCATTTCCTCTATGCTTTGTGAGCTATTCCATCCTTGCTTCTTTAGAGCTAGGACGTCTAAAGTAACATGTATATCAAACAAATGTAATATGTAATGAGTTCTTGGTAAAATCTGGTTTTGCACTGAAACTCCTGTCACCTGGATTAAAAAAGCTGGATGTTACTTAACAACTAGAGCAGTAACTTTATCTATGCCCTGAATGCCCTTCATAATCTTGCTGAAACGTAGGTTACTTCACTATCAGGAAAAAATAATGTTTTAATTATTTCAATTCATGGACTGAGTCTCCAGCCGCAAGCTTGTTTTGAGTTACACATGCTTTATTTTTTTTTCCCTCTCCAGATGTAATAAATTCAAGGCAAAAATGTTGTCCTCTACGGTCAATGCTGTCTCCTGTTGTTTTCCAGCTACCTTAGTTCTTTATTTTATCTGTATATACAGATATCTGCGTATATACACTTTCACAAGTATAAATCAGTGATATAAATTATCATTATCAGTTGCTCAGAAGTCAAAACATATCAATTTATTATAAGCATGACCTTCAAAAGTATTCACAAACTTCTTTAGAGAGAGGCCAAGAAACGTGTATTACGTTCAGATCAGAAGTGCACAGACAACGTAAACTGATATAACCATACTTGTTTTAGGACGGCAGGCCAGCATACATACCAGATTTCATCTGCAGGCAAGTATCTTCAGGAGCTATGCAAGTACTATTGGTCTTGCACAAGGTAGGACTGTTCTGACAGTGGTAGCATCTTAGAGTATAACCTAAGAAGATAGGGCATTATCTTTACTGAAGAATAAAGTAATGAAACCTCAGCAGCATTAAAAGAAAGAAAAAGAAGAAATGCTATCTGCATCTGACTGTCACAAAACACATCCCTGGTTATTAAACTACAGACTCAGGCTGAAATTTATCATCTTTTTGTCAGTGCACATACTGAAACTGACAATTTTGAAAGAAAGATTTTTCAAATACGCAGTTATATCACTTTTATGCCTCTCTCCCTCCAGCATATGTTAAATTCTTTTTCTTCTTCTCTCTCATCTTAAAAATTGCCTTTTTCAAGAAAATAGAGAATGAGACACTTACCAGAATTTTTTCTACCCTTTATTTTACCCCAACTCTCTTTTGTGCTATACATCTATTTCCAATTTATATACAAGAATCTAATATTCTACCAGCAAAACAAAATACTTGGTTGCTCTATTAAGCAGCATTGTATTCTGCACTCAGTTCTCTGTACTGACCAAAGATGATCAACTACAGAAACTAAGCCCCACTTATAAGGTCACTCTCATTCAAAAATGTGGCATTAAATAATACACTATGGCATTAAATGTGGCATTAAATAATAATACTGCCCCCCCCCACACCTCTCCCTAACACGACATCAGCAAAGAAATTCCGTTATACTCACCAGAACTACAGAAAGCAACCAGAAAAATGCAGACAGTTAACAGGATGCAATTCATCTTGATCATGCTTCTTCCCTAAATGGAAAGTAAAAATAGATTGTAAACATTTATTACATTTAAAATCTACATGAAACTAGCAAAATACACGGTGAAGAATAAAAGTCTCAGATCTGATTCAGCACGTAACTGAAGTCATTGGCCAGGAAAACTACTGAGCTTTGGGCCTCCTGACAGGCTGTAGATCAAGCAATCTTTCTTCCCTCTGATCCAACAGGTCTAGTTAATTCAAATAGCTCCCTTTCACAAATACATGTAATAAAGAGAGGTCGTTTAGGTCCTGAATGCCTTTTCTTTTAAAAGTAATTCACCAGTAAATTTGCTTCTCTGCAGCCAGGCTGTACTTCTTACTTCTCTCTTGTCAGGGGCGATGTGTACCAGAAGACGATTAGGAGCAGCAACAAGGTATTTTCTCAGTGCCAGAAGCCCTGGGAAAGCGCACATAATATGAAGACTCGTGTCAGTGGCAAGACAGACGGGTGCGCGTGAGCTATCCGAGCGCACATATTAAAACCAGGGCAAGGATGTGAGAGAGGGAAGAGAATCTCGATGCAGGCATGTAGCAAAGTAACTTTAATCTGTAAACACAGCTGTATTCTCACATAATAAGGTATATAAGAGAGGAGGGAATATGAAATAAACAATCTTGCTTCACCACACGCAAGGCTCGTGCCTCAGTCCCCGAACTCTCTGGCAGGTTGGCAAGAGAGCTGTCCGTACTGCATAGGCTTTGCCCCTCCTCTCCCAAAAGTTCTCCAAAGTGCGCCTCAATATGCACCGAAACGTTGACGTATGCAATAACTCATCACATGACCTCAGTCATGGCTCCAGTCTTCCATGACTACTCTAATGGGTAGGAAGGACGGGCTTTTTTTTAAAAACACAGGTGCTCCAAAGCACAGCTTGGAATTACTGGATACAGGCTTCCGTGCGCACAGAGTCTACAAACAGGACTACCCACAATAATATCTACTGCAAACTTCTTTGCAATTGCAAAAAATAGGCTACTCAGATTAGGTACCAAACAGACTGGAAAACAGGGTTTCATAATAAAACAATACTAAAAACCTTCTCAATCTGTAAGTTTGTTTCATGAGTAGAAAACTGGCCAAAACCACCAAACTACTCCCCCACCAACCCCAAAAAACGAAAGGCACTTTTTCCTGTCTTTATTACCGACTCCCAAGCAGGAGAGCTGAAGAAACTTAATGTGCAAGACCAGATCTTTTTCCGGGTTGAACGACTTAGTGAGAAGTCTCCCAAAAGCCAACGCTTTAGGGTTCTTCCCACTATGACATCAGACTGCAGAAGTGCTGCTGGTCAAAACAGCAGCCATTAGGAACAGCAAGAAAAACCTCTCTTTGAATCGCTCGATCTTACAGGAGCCCCCAGTCATCAACGTTATCAACAGAGTCCTGCAGAAAAAGTTTCGCCTCCGGCAAAACTAAGTTGAGACCAGAAGAAGATAAAGAAATCATCAGTGCTAGTATAGTTGCTCTGACAACAGTAACTCTACCAACGTATCTACTTCACGTAAAAGGCGTACTTCCTCCCACATCGTGTTCCTGAACTACAAAGAGATGAAACACCACCAAAACCTTAGGTTTCTCACTTTCTTCCTCTCACCCTCTTTCATAGTCAGCCATCCACAACACAGCTCAAAAGACGCTGCCTCAAAACGGAGCAAAGCAAAAAGCGTTCCCAAGCCGAATTTTCCAAATGACTATTTTAGCTGAAGCCTCTGACCAGCCTCAATAACACGGCAAGGATGCAGAGCCTCGGCCGCAAGGCAAGCCACAGGCCAGGCTGCGGGAGCTCCACCGCAGTCCCGCCCGCCCCGCCCTGAGCTCGCGGCCCACCAGGGGCGCGCTTCCCGCCGCGCTGCCGCTCAGGCCACGCCGGCAGCTGCTCCAAACGGCGCCACCTCGCTCTTCTGGGGTGCTCCGTGGCCAGCACCCACCTGGCAGAGGCGCCCTGCCCCTGCCCCTGCCGCCGCCGCAGGGGCCGCTCCGCACTGCGGGGCTACAGCCCGCCGCAGCCCCCGACTCCGGGCCGGGCACGTCGGCCCGCACCGGCCGCCCCTCCCGGACGGGGCTTTGAAAAAGAGATTATCTAAGCATAGCTGGCACCCCTCCTCCCCCAAGGGCCCCCCTCGATCCCGGGCGGGGGCAGGCGGCCGCCGCCTCCATCACCCCCCTCCCCCGCGGGGCTGCCCGGACCCCCGCCCCGCCAGCGGCCATTTTCCCGCAGCAGGCGGACCCCGCGCGCAGGGGGAGCGCGGCCCCGCCAGCAGCTGGGGGGCGGCGCCGGAGGAGACGGCGGCGGGGGGGGGACCGCGAGGCTGCGGCACGGAGCGGCGCCGCGCCCCGAGCCCGGCCGGGGAGCCGCCGCCGCGCCCCTCACCTGCTCCGCGCACCCGCCGCCGCCGCCTGGCCGACCAGCCCCGCGCCTCTGGCAGTGCGGGGACTCCGGCGGCGGCCGCTGCGGCTGCCCCGCCCCGCCCCGGGGGCGGAGCGCGGCCCGGCCTGGCCCGCGCCCAGCGGCCGCGGCAGAGTGCAGTCATTTTTAGGAATACATCGCTGATTCCATCTACAGTCCAGCGTCAGCAGCTCTAACACCCCATTGTGGTGGGGCGGTACAGCAGCTAAGGCGGTGAGGTCAGCTCAGCGTATTTTACTGAAAGTAGTGAAGAACAAGGTTGATTTATGGTTTGGGCGGAGGTTAAAAAAAAAAAAATCTGCAAAGCAAAGGCATGTAAATGTCAAGTAAATAAAAAGCTTGTGTGGTACTGTGTAACTCAAGAGATAGCCTATGAAAATCCACCAAAACCAAGTCTTCATTAAAAAACAAAAAAAAACCTTAATTTATTTTCAATGAGGAACTGAAAACAAGGAACTTAAAACAGTTAAAAGTTACCTCTGCTGTCTCTTCCCAAAGTCTTTACCACTTCGGTCATGCTAATCAGGTACATCAGGCTGAAGTTGCACCTTACATTCTTGGTACAGATGCTGAAAGATTACTTTAAACAATAACAGGAGTAAACGTAGGACTAGAGAAACTTAAGCAGTTGTTTTTAAGCACTCGAGATAAGAGAGCAGCAAAGGTTTAAGGGTGCTGCCTTCTGCAGTCGCCCCAGCTAGCACAGCACTTGTTTGCGCTCTCCTGTAACGCAGTCAGTCCCGCTTACCTTTCTGATAAGTGACTGAGGCAGCAGAACCTCTCAAGCACTGAAGGAATCCTACACTG
Organism: Struthio camelus; assembly: GCF_040807025.1. NCBI lineage: Eukaryota > Metazoa > Chordata > Aves > Struthioniformes > Struthionidae > Struthio > Struthio camelus. The sequence continues at coordinate 33,597,007 of NC_090946.1, forward strand.
CAAACACTATATAAATTGATTGCAGTGTAGGCCTTTCCCCCCCCCACAACAAGGTCTGGAATAAATATTTACATAGAATGTGCTAAATTTTAAATACATATTGAATTTACAGATGTTGAACAAGGCTTATCCTTTCTTGACAGGAGAAGTCCTACTTAAAAGTCAACATTAAACTCTTAAAATGTCAGTCAGAAGGTGACAGGACTTCCAGCTGAATCTAAAGGATGGTCACTGAACAAAAGGACAGTGCAGTATGTATTTTGCACAGATTATACAGCACATATAGGAAGCTTTTAGCAGTTTGGTACATTATACTGGTATCTACCAATACACCTACTGATGCAGCAAGTGGGTTTTGAGTAAGAGCACCGAAGCGCTGCCTCTTCACTGGGATCTTGACAACCAGTTCTCTCTCTCTCTTTCCTAGTGAGGATTTCTACAGTCCAGCAGTGCTGGCGTTGGTAACTGACACCTTGTTTTCCTCTGTGGCCTCAGCTGCTTCACTTTTCATACAAACTGGACATAAGCTTCAGAGCTTCAGGTGGGAGGAACCATTGGCATGAGCCTTACTTCAGATGCAAGCGATGGCAAGTTGCAGTGTTTGCAGTAACACTGCATCTGACAGCTTTAGGCAGTGTGCCACTGTACTAAAAGCAGCCTGAAGCAAAGGAATAACCTTTTTCCTGTTACAAATAAATGTTTGCTACAATATCAGCAACACCTGTTCCCCCCATCTGGTTACCTTTTCACTTCATATATGCAAAGTCAGTAGGAGTACTCCAACTACTGGCTGTGCCTGGATCAGAAGCCACAAGCCTTCGCATTATAGTGCTCAGAAGTTGATGGGCTAGTATTGCCCTCCATCATGTCTCATTTCAACAATAAGCAGTAATTATATTTCACCTTTAACAACTTGAGACTCACTCCCTGGGAGGAGTAAAATCAACACCAGCTGTGTTTCAGTAAAATCAACACCCAGAAATGTTTCTGGCAGATTCTTATGACCTTCAGCTGCTATCACTTAACTAGAACATTCAGATCCTGTTGAAGCATCAGAGCAAGCCTCTTGCTATGAGAGTTATCTGTCCTTACAAAAAAAAAAAAAAAACCCACAAATAGACCTATAGCACTGGAAGAGTTTTTTAAATTTCCAGTAAATACTGATTTCCAATCCCTTGTTCACTGATCCTTTTAACAGGTAAGTTTTCTGTTAAGAACAGACATCAAGCCACAAACATCAAGTTTTCCCTCTAGTTAACACTGCGAAGTCCTCAAAATGAAAACATCTAAAACTATTTCAGTAATTCACACAGCTATCCAGACTTCTATGAAAGGCACACACAAATCTTTTTTTTTTCCCCCCCTTCTCTAGGTGTTTCACCTGCATGACTTGTAGGGGTAACAGTCAACATTTGCTTTTCTACTTTGTACCACCTTTGAAGATCCAACTGATGTGTGGCACCAGAAGACAGACAAGCGCGTGGAGAATCTAGTGTTATGTTCTGTAAAAAACCCAGACTTTCCACAATAGCTGTAGCTAGCCAGTAAAAGAAGGATTCTGTTGGAACAACAACGTACTGGTTTCCCTCAGAGAAACTACTAATTCTAGACATCAAAAAGAGTAACCGACTACTATGATGCTAGTCATGCAGTCAATTTTTTCTAAAATCTTGGCAGGAAGAGTCCCAAGTAGCACTTTAGAGCAAAGGAGGCAGTTAAGTGTTTATTGATGACAATGGAGGAAAAAAAGTGATAAAGCAAACAGATACTTCTTTCAATATAAAGTTTCTAGTCATCTGATGTTCTGTCAAGCTCCAATTTTTTGATTCAGGTGTAGTTATAAAAATCCAAGGAGGATTTAGGGAAACATGATACTTCAACATAAATGTCATCTATGACAAAGTCTGAACAGCAAACATCATATAAAGAAAAAATTCAAAATATATTTACAAATTCATACTTTGTAGTCATTGAGAAATTTCTTCGTTACAGAGCGGCAGATTATTCATGTACATCACATTCCAAAAGGCATTATCCAATCAGAGTCATTTAGCATAAAATAAAGCTGAAAGACAGATTGTCTAAAAATAAGGCCAGTTTCATTCCAAATTTATGCATTTGATGACCAGAATTTTCTAGTACTTTTAGGTTAATAAAAAAAAATATGCATAAGAGCACCTAATCCAACCCAACCAGGCAACACAGATCAAACTGCAAGTTTCATTCCTAGCAGAAGTTATCAACAGTAGAAACCCAGGAGAAAGGACAATAGTATACACCTTTTTGCAGTCCTGTCTATTGCTAATTTGTAAATGCTTGTATAAAAACAAATCCCCACACCATATTTGCAATATGATCATAAATAGGTAATAGTTTAAAAATGTAAGATATGATTACCTCAGGCTATCGAGCTGTTTAGCACTTTGGAAAAAAGTGAACAAAACCCAAACACCTTTCTCTTCCTCCCTGCCTCCCCCTCTTCCAAACCATGGAGAAAAAAAAAAAAAGTTATACTCTGATGAATATTAGAACAGGCACCAACATTCATGCTAGTTGCCCCAATGTGCAACGGGAAGTTCATTTACAATAGTCAGAAATATTCTTATGCACTAGTCCCAAAGAGTTCAGCTTCTGCAACCAAGTTTGTTTAATTTTGAAAAAAAAAAAAAAAAACCACCCATCAGGTATGACGTGGGCAGCGACCAGAAGGTGCAGGAATGTCCAACACTCTACGTCTGTCTTCATATTCATCAGTGTCTGTGGAATCTTCGTCTTCATCCACTGCATACTCATTATGATTTGTTTCCTAATACAAGACACATCCATATTTAATTAAAATCTTGTAGCCCAGCCACTTATAAGAAAGCATCAACAATTGCCCCTAAAAATTTTGAGTCCATATTATCACAGTTATTTGAAGTAGGCATACTGTAATTATCAGTGTCTTCAAACAAAAGCAGTTCTGTACTCTTATTAACCTTACTTTGCAACAGAGAATTCTGCCAAACCATTTGACCTTTAACACAAAAGATATCTATTTGCCTTAATTATTTCATATATACTACTATGTAAAGCCACAATTTAGTACCTTAGTCATTCTGGTTTTCCTGTTGGCTTGTGCAGACTAAAAAATTTCTGCACAAGTTAAAAAGTCTGCACAAAAGCTAAAACATAGAGTTTAAACATAGAGTTACTACTAGCTTTAAAATCAGAGGTAGAGCAACAAGAGAGAAAAACCATTGATTTTTATAGTCAACTGAATAGGAGAGGTGATAATTCACATAAACATAAGCAAGGGCTAAACATGGCATTTTCTGTTACAAGCACGACCTCTGCTGGCACTTAACGTTATAGCGAGTAGTAATGAGAGTTTCTCAAATCCCTTGGAAAACATGTAAAATCAGCATAGATGCCTATACTTGAGGAAAGGCTCAGTACTAGCAAAAAAAAAAAAAAAAAAAAAAAGCCAAAACAAACTTTCTCAAATTCTATCAGAATTAGTCATTAAATAAAAGCTATGCTAATAATAAAGCCAATAAGCATTCTTCTTCAAATGTGCAAAATCTAAAATACTTAGGTTTAGCAACGATATACAAACTAAGCTTACATAATAATCAACAGTAAGCTAAATATACTGTTTTGCTAAGTCACTACGTGACTTCACGAAACGCACTTTCAGTGAGGACTAGCGGAACATCAGAAGGACTGCTACCATTTTTAAATAATGGCCAATCTAAAGTTCTCCAAGAAAGCAGATACACTATTCTGGCTAAAACAGACTATAGTGCAGTCGTACCAAGACAGAGTATTTAAGAAAACCATGAAATCCAAAGGGCTAATACAATGCCATGTTGCTAGGAACAAATAAAAAAAGATATGACAGTTCCTTAAAGAGGGGAAAAAAAAAAAGTAAACACTGCTGTAATCTGCATAAATAGATATACCTCTGAAATATACCCTGAATGGATATATGTATATATTTGTGCACCCTGGGGGCACCTGTGTTCAGACACATGACAGCAGAACGGTCATGTGCCACAGGGCTACTGATCTCATTCACAGCACCAAGCTTGACCTTGATACCAGGCAGAGGTAAGGACTCGAGGAGGAAGGCCCATAGACATTTACAGCTTTCTATGAAAGCTAGGATCCTAAATTAAATTGGTAAGCATTACATGTCAAAACAATAAGGATTCACGTACCAAAGTACAAACTGCCTACAGATCCTACCACCACAGTCAAGTTTCCAGACTGACGAAGGCTTAACTGCTGTATGCTTTGTATGGAGTTATCAATCTGAATACTGTTCAGTACTGTAATTTTTACACCAGAAGTGTTTTCTTGCCTGTAAACACTTCAGAAGCTGAGAAGAATTCATATGATTGGAAACTGTCAAAATCCAAGACTAAGTGATTTTCTGAAAAGTGGATCTGAAAAAAGAATGACTTTCAAAAAAACCATTGGATTGTTGATATTAAAACAGGCAAATTCCAAAACTGAAAAAGTGTCATGATACTGAAGTCTAACACACACTGTCCTATTAAAATTAACAAAAGTGTTCACCGCAAACACGAGGTTAGAGAGAAAGTCTAGTATAAGCACAACCGCATCTCCACTTACCATCCGTGCTGTAGAAACCTTGAACGTTGGACACACCATATGAAATCTGGGAATTGCAACATTAAAGAATTTCTCCTTGTAGTAGAGGCAACGGAAGGTGTAATATCCTTCCATATATCCAGAAGTTGTGGAAAATGTAGTACAGCTGGTATATTCATAGACTCTCCCTGGACTGATTATCGGAAACTCCCCTGTTGGTAAAACATTAATTCAGTAAAGACTGAAGTAGAACTACAATTCAGCATTTTGCTAGAGCACTTGCACTCTACAAGATTCAGGTAGATCATTTTATAACCCAGCAGACACAAGTGATTCTCAGCAACTACTGACACTAAAAAGAAACTGTTTGAAGACAGGTCAACTACCAGGACATTCAGACTTTCTTGCAAAGCAACTTTAAAAACAAACCAGATACTTATTTCTTCCTTTCAAGCAAGAAAATGGATGTTGATACAAAACATGCAAGCACTACCCTCTGTCATTGCGAGGAAGGCTAACATAGTCTTTACAACATTTACATAAAGCATGGAAACATTCTCCATCAGATTCATAGAAGCAATCTTATACTTGTACCTACCAACTACTCCAGGACCCTGAACTTCTTCTACGTCACCTTTGGCATTTGTTATTCTCCAGTATCGACTGTCCAGCTGACAAGCTTTCTCAGGAAGGGCATCTTTGGACATTTCAATTCTAGAAGCCAAACAGCATACTTAACACGTATGGAAGTAGTTACATAACCATCAAGAAACACTTTAGTATCTTTAGGGTACCTCTCAGAGTAGCCTAGACAAAAAAAGCTAAGGTAAAGCATACTGAATCAGTTGCCAGGATCCACGTCTATGTCCCTGCTTCCTTATTGTTATTTATCCCTTTCTAAGTCTAAGTTACTTGTAACGTCTTTCCCCTCCATCTCTATACCTTACAAATTACCCACTTGACCAGTATTTTACATATCTGACTAGATACGATTTAATAATTTTTTAATAAAAGTACTGCATGCTATGCACATTCAAATACGTGGCATCTAGACCTATTCATTTTAGTACATCTGTGAATGCTGTTTGTAAATTTGCAACAACTGGCGACTTAGGCATTACATAGGTCTTTCCCATGTTATAGAAGAGTCAATTTAGCTGTTACTCTTACCTGATTCTGTAAGTGAAGAAATAATGAGGTGGATGTACAGAACTGAGTTCAGGTAGAAAAGATGTGGACACAGAAACAGTAATATCTCCTGTAGTAGCAACACATTCTTTATCATGCACATACCTACAAAAAGGAAAACGCTAACTCTGCAAATTGCTCTACACATTCAAATCAGAAAACTAAACATATAAAGCAATTAGTTAATCATTAACAAGAACACCATGATGCTAGATTTAAAAAAGGAATTTTTGATTTTGCTTTTGGGATCTAAAGTATGTATGCAGTGTCTTTGTGACATATACTTCCCATCACCTAAACTAACACAGCTCTGGATCTCTTTCTACCTGCATCAATGCTTGTATTAAAAGCCAGGCGTAGAATTTGATCTGAAGTCAGCCTCACACCTGCTTAATAAGAATGCGTCTTTATGCTATTTGGAAAACAAAACTAACAACTTCTACAGCAAATTAATTTAGAGATCTAGAGCTGGAGCATACAGTCTGACACAATTAAGGCTCTTACTTTTATCCTCCCCTTCCCTGCCCAAATTCATAAAAGCTTAAAAACACAGATAAAACAAACACCTCAATAAATCTTGTTTATTTACTTATTCATCACAGTGTTGTTTAGAAACCAGTTCACTCAAACTGCATTTTTTAATAACTCAGAACAGTCCTACAGCTGCAGCATATTCACAGGGAACACAAGAAACACTATTTTGTTAAGTTTCAGGTCAGTTTTATTGTATTAACGGGGCTGCAATTTTGCAACATGACTAACTCCAAGTTCTAGTGAGAAAAAAAAAAACAGGTTTCTTTAAGCCTTGCGTTTTACAGCTACATCTCCAACAACTTTCACACACTTCCTCCTCTCCACACCATCGGCTTTCATATCAAACGCCCATAGCTAGTTATTTAGAAAAACGTCATAATTCTAAAACAAGTATCAGCCTCTTACAGTGAAGCTTTAAATCCTAGTCACCATACCTGAAAATCTGGTCTCTGATGATAGGATAACCACCAGTTACAACTTTGTTTACATAAGATGTAAACCATTCCAAGTAAGATGCACCTAGATGCCAAAGAAGAAAAGTGTTCATAAGGACAGGCAAGATTACCACTATGCATTTTATGATACATATAAGTAAACAGTTTAAAGCTATAAGTATTTTTGCAATCAATTCTCACACTTTCTTAGATGAGTCAGTCAATATTCTAGTCCATTCAACCAACTGAAGACCATCTGGAGAGACCAACCAAGAGCTAAGAGGTAAGAGGGCATACTCTAGACATGACACATTAAGCAGAAATATCTCTTAGCTCTAAGTATTTCACATCACAATCACGGTCTTCAAACGCTGGTCTATTTCATCACTTCATTTCCAGATCACGGCTGTGTTGCTATGATTTGGAAAGATGACAAGTATAGCAGCTTATATTACTTGCATAGTTATTTCATAGATAAGCTGCTCCAAAGTAATTCCAATACTCTCGACCTGCTGAACGCCAATAGACTACTATGGTTTTACAGACTTAGTTTTGATATGCAAGCTTCCATATGAATAGTTTCTAAGAAACTTGTTAGCAAGCTGCACAATTTGCTTCTTCTCAAGAACAGGGCTGAAGCATAGAGACAGATATATTCTGCACTCTGACTACAAACCCAGAAGACTAAAGGCTATGCGTCACTCAGAAGAGAACCTGGCATTTTCATGCATTGTTTGAGAACAGTTGGATTTCTAAGCAGATATTCAGGCTGTCATATTTAACTCTCATAGAAGAGGTTTACATACAAGAGATACTGGTAAACCAATTTCTCAGTCATAGTTCTGCAAAACAACGTAATACAGAGTTCAACAGAAGAGTACACGGTTCTCCAAACAAAACAAAAGGAAACCCAAAATCCCCACCCACAACAAACATTGTCAGTATTAGCAATACAAAACTGGATTTAAGCAGAAATTTAAAGAAACCATTATCTCAGTCTTCACTGCTGTGTCACCAAGTACTGCCACTTCTGTTAGATTAAGTGTATTTATCACTTGTTCAAAAAAACTTCTTCCTTTGAGTGAGAGCTATTTGTACCATCCTTTGATCTTTTGGAGGTTCTAAGGAACCTCCCAAGTTTATTGCCCTCCTTTCTATCACTTACGCACAAAACAAACCTTGTATAAAGCAACTCCAAATGGAGAAAGTAACTGGACCAATTTACTCTTCCACATTCAAAAAGACTAGGTAAGTGTTGCACGTGAAGCTTCCCCCTGCCCTGGGATACGTCAGGATTCAAGATTAACCCTTTCAACCAAGTGGAATACATTCAAGTATGATGTCACATCACCTCAACACTGAGTCAATTCCATAAAAGCAACAACCTGGAGCACCACAGAGTTCCTTTAAAGTACTACATCATCCTCACATGGACAGAAGCAAGTAACCAAACTATTACTCCTGAGTTTTTGCTCTGTTTTTCCTATGATGATCCTAAAGCACATAACGCGTTCTGCTTTTAGACCTTTGTAAAACAGATGATAGACTGACTACTTCGCTTTGAAATGAGTTCACACAATCAATCAACACATAGCCACTTAAAATCAATTTTGGGAAACCTTTCTAAGAGTTTAATTATCTTCAACCCAAAACAGTAATGGCATAGCATTGTCTAACGTGGTTTCTCACTGCTACTTGATTACATATATCCTAAGAAGCAAGCAAGGCTAAATTTTTAATATTTATTTCAGCACCAATTAGAACACATCTGCTTTCCACCGAGTGGAAGGAATTAATTTAGATGTTGCCACAGTTACCGGATTACAGTGAATTAGCTAACAGAAAAAATTCAAAACACTACTCCAGTCAATGTACACGTCAGACAGATGATCAGAAAGGATTAATATAGAACCAAACAACTATGCAGGTTTTGCCTTCCCTCCTTTATACTTCAAACAAAGCAGTCAGCCAAATCAAAAACTCAGAAAGGTTTTCTTCTAATTAACTATAATCATAGCTACAGATTTCATTAAGGGATACGAAACATGCTGAACTTTTAACATGGCTGCAAAAACCACTGTAAAGTCTTTCCGCCCACTTGCATGCTGTATTAAATAACTGCTTACATCACTCTCAGGATGGCCAACTTAAAGACTTTGCTCATCTTGTTAGGTCAGTATGCTGAATGATTTGTATACAACAGACAAAGAAGGCTAAGCCTTTATAGAGAAAACTTGGATCTTATTTCAAGTAACCACTGATGCTTTAAAGTAGGTTACAGCTGCACAAGCAGCTCAGAAAACTTAGAACACACTGTTCAAGTCAACTGTATTGCACAATTTCGCTTTAGTGACACGCATTTTCTAAAAAATGCCATTTAAACATTTGGCAGAGTATTTTCTTCTAAAGTGTTACCTGTAATGAACATATCAATAGCAGATGGATTGCGAGCCATTTGGTCCTAAAAGGGAAAGAAGGTTACGGACATATTAAAAGGAGAGGATTAGACTTTCAAGGTAAAATTCAACACCTGAAATGTAACATAGGGAATATTTTCACTATATTCTTTAAAACGAAATTCTGGCTTCTTAATACATCATTATATTCCCAGCCAGACACTCAAATATACATCACAAAACACAAATGCCTACCCTATGAGTGCTGAGCTGGCAGTAAAATATGCAGCTCGGACATTCCACTAAGGTTCATGAACATAAAGTTAGCTTTAATGTGTCATTTGAGAAACAAGGCAAAAAAGTGGTCTTAAAACAGACAAAGAAAACTTGAAAAATCTCCCTAATACTACACTCTCCCCTGAAACAAGGTGGGCGATCCACAGATAAACAGAAATACAAACATGTAATTAACCTTCCAAGTTCTCAAGCGTTACACAGAAGGTTTAGACGCTCAGCATAACATGAAGGGGTATCTCAACATCCTTCAAGTGTCCCATTAGCAAGATGTTCCCTAGAAATCTCATTGCTACGTGCTTTGGAAACAAACAGCCAGGCACTCAGCAGCAAGAAGGACATTCCCATCTTTTTACAAGAAATTCTTTATTCACCACCACCACCCTCAGCATACACACCATTTTTTTGGAGGGAGGGGTGGCTGAAGTTTTGTTAGGTATAAAATTGTTAAGCTTCACTAGCAACAAGACCCCCCTTTTAAAATACCATAGCTGCTAACTATTTGAATATTTTTCAAAATACTTAGTTCTACAAAAGATCTGTTTGAGACCAATGGGCTCTTTCACTAGAGAGCAGGTTTTTGCTTACGACCCAGAGGGTATCATTACTTTAGTAAGTTCAAATGTAACATATTTGGGAGAGGAGATCTATACAGATAATAATCTTCCACAATGGAGAAGCCTTTCCTCTTTTAAGAAACAGGGTCAGGAGTACACATCTGCCAAAGTTGCAACAAATTAAATTATCATCTTCCAAAAAGAATGAATGTTGCCACTATCATAAACTTATAGAAGTTGGTATAGCCAATAACTACTTCATGTAAATTTATTTCACTTATTAACCATTCCACTTGTGGGGTTCATGACAACCTGAAGGCAACTCAAGGACAAGTAACTGAAACTAACATGCCCTCTAATATTCACCTGGAGCCATATCAAGTATTTCGGCTATCTGATAACATGCAAAGGGGTACTGTCAATCATTCAAGAAGTATATTTATAAATATAAGCATATCTTTCTTACTGGACATTGATAGAAGATCTCGTATTTATTTCGACCCTCCACACTCTCCAAGGCCATGTATTGACTCAGGCCAGTGTGAATGCAAAAAGTAAGAGGAAGGCATTGTTTCAGACCTAGCCTCTGTTGAAAACCTCCAGCAGCTGTGTCAATATCCAACAAGTCTTCAGAGCGGTAGTGGTTGGACAGTGCCATACTTCCCATCAAACTTAACAAGGAAGAGAGGGAAGAGGAAAAAAAAAAGAAAAAAAGAAAAAAGATAAACAGAAGGCACTATTCACAACACAAAGATAGCATTAAATCTTCTCTAAGTATTAACTCTGTCAATGCTCTAGACGCCTATTAAATCTAGATGAAGTTCAACTCCTAACTGCTGCAGGTCCAGGTTACTAGTTCATAACATCAATTCCAAGGGCAATTCTTGATGGCTCTAAGAGAAGCGCTTCATTGTTCACCTTGCCCATCCTAAAGCATCTTTTTAAACTCTCTTGGAGATTCCCATCGTGTCCACAACTACGTCAAAGAAGCCCCAGGCTGCCTGTTCACAGCTGATGCAACTTCACACAATAGTATAATAATAGTCAATGCTCTATATCTCAATTTTTGTGCAAGCTCATTTCAATACTATCAGAATAGCTACAGTTTTTAAATTTCAGTATCAAGCTGCCATAGCAATAGCCATTAACCCAAATTACAATGAGCTAGGTGTTCCTTCCTTCTCATCCTTTTCTCCAAAACGAAGAAGGAAAACTATTACTGAGTCAGAGTGATTATAATCTCAATATAAAAACTAAGATAGACTAACAGAGGCAGACACACAAGGAAAGAATAGGACAGTGCTCATTAACACGACAAGACCAAAGACCATCAACTCATTCCAAGTTTTCCTCAAACTCTTTGTAAGCATCTCAGCAAAGGATAGGATTTTTCATTCTTGAAAATAATAGTGTGTCTTCTGTAACAGAAGCCTCTTGATACAGGAGAAAGTACATACATCTTAAAGAAAAAAAAAGCAGCACTAATCTGAAAAATGTAGGTTAGGAAAGGAGGTGAGCATCAGAAGCCAGAGTTAATCGATACGCATGATGGGCTAGATGAGAGTGAAGAGAGGGGAAAAAAAAACAATCTATATTCAGTGTAATAAAGGGGCAGACAATGGAAGAAAAGTGTAACATGATCGAAGTGATCAACTAGAAGGGCATACGCTACAGCAGTATGTTTAGCAGATAAGAGAAGATTGCATTTGTCAAAGCCAGAGGAAAGCACAATGCAGAGAAGTTTTAGCATGAGAGACAGGAAAGAGTCTGCAGGCTTCACGCTTAGCCTAGGCATAAGCTAGGAGCCACACCTCAGAGAAAACTTTGCAGAGTTAAATACAGAACTGAAAACGCTAATGAGGAAGAACTAAAATAAAAGATTTATACACAACTCCTGTCCACCTGCTTTAAATTTTATTTAAATTTGTTCACTCTGAATTTAAGAAACAAGAACTTCTAGTTCTGGTTGTATTTAAAGCTGGTTTTGTTTTCATAAAACCTTTTTGACCTTTGGAGAACTCTATAGGATATGTCTATACAGACCAACAGGAAAACTTCTGATAACCGGATGTCCTCTCACAAACTCCTGAAGTGCCAGCCAATAACTAAAGAAGAATACCTGAGAACACTTGGCTAAGAATTATACGTTAATACCTTCTTAATTCAAATTACTTTACAGATCAATTTTAAAACTAAGCAAAATATCTCAAGTTGTTAGCATGTTTGAAATAGTATACTAACTTCTTAATTATAGCAATAATGGGATCAAAAAATGCATTACATTACATGTATTCATACAACTAACATGAGATTTCAAAACATTTGGGAGGACAACCTCAAGAGAGAAACCCTGCAAAATATATTTCTTATGAACCAGCAGGACACACAAGAAAGTTTACAGGGCAATTGCTATACACTACATACATACAGCAGATGGAGGGAACAGAGGTAGGCCTTATGTAACAGAGTTCATAGTTTTTGCAATTGTAAGAATACAAAGGATTTTGGAATAACAGCTTTCTGACCCTTCTTTTGACAGAATTTGGCTGACAACCTCCAAAAGCTCTGACAAAAGAACTATTTTGCATATGGCAGACTGGTGCAAGAAGTTTAGTTAAAAAGTTTTATTTCTAATCCAATCTAAATCATAGCAGAGGAATTTTGCACCTAGTACAGTACACCTTCTAGAACTGGTGCGGGTGTGGGTAATCCAGAGACTTCACATTTAACTTCCCCAAAGGATTGCAGCTCGCTCTAAATCACTACAGCCCAAAGAGAGCTATCTGACCATCCAATTCAAGGTGGTTGAGGCCACTGTTAACACAATACTCTTGATACAGCAGTTAAGAAAATATTCCTAGGATCAGAGTAAAACTGACAGGTCCTCCAATAAATTGTCTTTCTGGAATTTCACTCAGTAGAGTAGCACGGACTAAGTAATACTTTGTGTCATGGCGTGCGCGGGAGCAAGCTAACCTTCCTGACTTTGTAAGTCATACACTAATCACCCCTTCGCAAGGTGGATAGCCCCAACCTTCTTTTCCCAAGCTAAGAAAACAAGCCTGTAATCCACACCTCCCCACCCATACTCACTTCTAATTTCCTTCTCACTGACATTTGCAGGCATAAACTCTCACAAATGATGAGCTTTTACTGGTGTTATGAAAGCAGTGACTCAGACACAGGCTGCCACATGTCAGCATGAAACAGCTTGCTCCCGTCTAGGGCAACAGGTTCCATGCCTCCTGTTTTTCCTTATGCAATCTTGCCTGGAATTAGCATGTTCTACAGCCTACAGAACAATGCTAACATCCAGCCTGAAACACCTAACAGTGACAACTTGCAAGAGGCATCCACATCAGTCCCAAATCTCCTCCATTTTTGGCATAACATGCCCATCCCAACAGCTCACTGCATAGACTTCCCCTACCTACACCTGATCCTCCCAGAAGTCATCTTCTACAGCGGAGCTCAGAATTGCAGAGGCAGAAAACAAGCCTGTCCCCAAAGGCAACACCACACCTTCCGTCTGCAGTATGGCAGCCTTTCTTCTCTAGGGTCCCACGTGTCAGACTTAACTGGTCCCCCAGTCAGTGCTCAACCAGCCAGGTGTGCTCACCTGTGTGTAGGTTTCTTCCCTCACTTTGAGGGCACAGCAGCGGACTACAGCCCACTGGCAGATACTCAAACTGAAAGGCATGCCCAATTAAAAGCACGAATCCCCAGCCGCAGCCCTTCCACGGGCATATTACTCATCATAGTAGCAGCTTATGGGGTGGTAGGAGGGAAAGACAGGAAGAACAGAAAACGCACAAGTTGCAGAGCTGCATTTTGATTACTTCCAACCTAAGCTCACAAGCTGTATTTTGCATACACCTACATAGTAAGCTTCACAAATCACACTTATACTGATAAAAGCTATTGGAAAGTCATCCATCGATCAATGATAGTTTGTTTGTGCTTGACAACTAGCACTTTTTGAGTCCATCAGGCTACAGATGGAAGAGCTTTCAAGATGAATAACATGTTATTTACACCCGAGGTCTACAGAATCAAGGCACCTACCTTCCTTCTAAGGTGCCTCCTGAAAAACAAAACTAGAAGTCATCTTTATGGTTGCATAGAACTGCTTCCCATATTCCTTCTGCACGCACAATATTAGAATTAGTGGAAGCTGCACCAAGAAATACTCTTTACTATAGTGAAGGTTATAAACAAGGCAACTTGAATGCATTGCCCCTGCAGAGACAGGGAGGATTTGTCCTAGCTTTCCATTTTTTGCTAACGTTTGTGGCATTTCATCGGATGCCAGCCTGCTAACAACTAAGTGCTCCAACGTGAACTATTTCTATAGTTAGAAGATACAAAACCATGTCTAGTCACTCGTCTTCTAACCCTAATGTAAAAGCAGTTTTTAATTGCTGATATAGAATACAGTTGTAAAATCTTCTACATAGAAAACTTCAACTTGCAGAACTGACATTTCAGTTCTATTTAAAGTGACTATCTGGTTTGAAAGCTCGTTCCTTAGCCATTTTGAAGAAAAATAAAAATTATTCAATCTTGAAACTTGTAAGGCCTGAGACTAATTCAATTATGTAATTCAAAGTGAGACTTTGGGATAGACATTTAATTATACTGGTATAAATTGCAACAGTTAAGTTTTCAGTACTTTTTTTTTTTTTTTTTTTTGGAATTAACTAAAAGGAAACAGGAGTGAAGCGCAAGAGTAATTTAAGCAAACAGAAGTCTATGCTCGATTTTTCGTTACTGCCGAGAATGGAACAGAGCCAATTCTGAAAGCGTCACCTCAAATAGTCCCTCATTTAGGTACAAATGCATTTAGTATTTCATCTTTTCTGTTCAGCAGCCATTTTTATCTCTTTTTAATATGCCAAGAAATATCAAATGAATAACAACTTGATACATAGTTTTAGCTCCTTACCCAGGAACAACTAGCTTCTGTCCATTATGAATACGAAATGAACATCGATAGTCATCAGGAAGTTTGCAACCTATTTGTGATTCCACAGCATCTAGATCTTCCTCCTGCACACTTTCTGTGCACAAAGAGAAACGCAAGAGCATTAGGCGGCAGTTTCAGAGAGGGAATCAAGAACTCCTGCTCCTATGAAGCAGCATCAAATTTGAGAGTTTCTTCACTCTGCCCCCAAGTGCTCAGTACACTGCTCCTGACAAAAGGGGAATATTAGAATGTGTGTTAAGATCTTTCCTTTACAATCGTATTTCACATCATTTCATCAGAGCTGCACTGCTAAATATAAATAAATATTCTTACCGTAATAAGGTGTTTCCAATTGATGAAGAGAAAGTTTACTCATCTCAAAGCCCGTTAAGTAGCCCACCCCAGCAATCTTAGCATTGTTTTAACATTACCACAGAAGTAAACACAGAAATATGTATTTCAATAATAATGTATTTCATGTACATATTAAAATCAAACCTCTCAATGTAATAGTCAAACTCCTACAGAAGACTGAAGTAAAGTCGAAAATGCAAAAGCTATTTTGCCTTTATATGCTAAAAGCACAAAAAACCCACAAACACCTGTCACAGGAACTAAAGACAAAAGCAGCAAAAGCATTTCCTGATTATTCAGAGGTAAAGACAAGAAACAGAATTACTAGGAAAAAGTCTTCTCAGAGAAGAAATCTATCTTCAGAGAATCTATGGATCAATAGCACCTGGGCAAGAACCTAATACATGGTCTGACTTCCTTATTGACTATCCTTATCTATTTGATAGCAGGACGCCAGTAGTTGATACGTACAGCTGGGATGGAAGTGCTATGAAACTTAATAACATATAGTGTAGTACCAGTCAACGTACTAGAGGAAGTAAGCAGGATATCATACCTTTCAGAGAACCAATCATCCGAGGACACCTCTGTCCTAAGTATTTTTCTAAGTCATCCCAGGCTTTTTTCAGTGTAGCATAATACCGGATATATCTTCCTAGATCAGAGTAAGTACTGATGAAGATAGCTTTCCAGCTCTGATCCCGTTTATTTTTTTCCTCTCTATGTAGACATGAAGAAAGTAAGTTAGAGTTCCAACCTAAGAAGCTTGCTTGCTAAAACAAGAAGTTAGTATTTGTTATTCGGCAGAAACAGTACACACAGGGTTATGCCAGGAATACTTCTCAGTGTACACACATTCCATTACCTCCAGCACCCATTCAACAGCAACTTGCAACAAAATTAGGAAACTTTTTAGGTATTCAGTATCAGGATAAACTTCAGATATAGTATTTCTTTTATTTAAACAGTACTACTTATCATTAAGCCTTAGGACTGGTGAATAGCTAAATCAGGTGACATTTCACACATGTATGTGGAAGGCCTTTATCATTATGCTCATAGAGTTCAGGAGCAAAACAGATAACTGAATGTGAATTTTGTGCCCTGATGAGAAACTGGCTTTCCAGAAGGAATCACTGGATACGCAATTCTTGTTGCAGTCTTAACAGCAGACTAGGGGAAGACAGGCTGCCAGAAAAGTGGTGGCTAACATCTGACAAAGGATGCCTGCCTCCAGAAGTGTGGCAGCCCTTAAATCTTTGTCTAAACAGTATATTCTAATTCCTCACAACTCCAGTCAGCACGCGGAATCCAAAAGAGTTAACTCCAGCTAATACATTTATTTATATTTAGCAGCTCCATACACCTAAATAAAAATGTAACAATTGAGAAGTCTCCATATCACCTCAAGATCTCTTTTAGCACTAATAAGGGGAGAAGAACCTTACTTCTTAAGGAAGAGCGGAGGGCAGGAAAAAAAGTAGATCAAGTTTAATCTGGGAAGTTAGATAAATTAATATCAAAACCAAAGAGTTAAAGAAAAAACCCAAAATGAATCATGTCTCAGCAAGTGAGAGACGTCTTAGTATATTTTCACCCTGTAAATATTTCTTGTAGAAGTTACCTGTGTCCTTGATTACTCTTTCTTGGCTAAGGGGAGGCCAGCACCTCAGTAATCAACCCCAGAGCCAGTTCTTTTTAGCAGAGCCCTAACCCCCTCATTTTCCCCCATGCACACACCAAGTTCCTTTTCTAAAGGATGAAGGACTCGGTTTGAGTTTCCCATTTCCTAACCTCCTCTCCCTCACCCCTCCCCAGATTTTCCTTTTTAGTTCTGATTCTAGTAGTGATATCACTTCAGATTTTTATGCAGAGAAATCTGAGAGAACTTGGCCTATTCCATCCAGTTTCCCGCAATTGGACTCCAGAGTATAATATGCAAATACGTATTAAAACCAAACAAGAAGCCCCCCGCTACTGTTTTCTGGGCATCAGCTCTCTCCCCACACCTCCTGTTTCACTGAATTTACCATCTCAAGGTGAAACTTTTATAAATTGTGCTGCATCTTTATAAGCTATATATAATCAGAATATTCATTGTACGCGCAACTTTTTGGATTCATCCTTCTGTTTGCTATTAATTCTGAATACAGTCCATATGATATAACATAGATTGCAAGCTACGAGTTTGGAGAAGTTTTCCTAAATTAACTCCTCTAGCCACTACTCAGCTTATGCATTCATGCACACTCTTTGTCATCAGCTGCTCTGCAATCTCAGGCTACTCGCACAATAAAAGGAGCAACAACCTGAATAAAGGAAATATCTGGAGCTGCTTACTTAAGTAGTTAATAGACCTCACAATTTACAATCTAAAGAAAAAGATATTGTCTAGAAGACAAGATGTAAGAAGAGATAAGCAGCAACAAAATTTGTTGCTAATTCACTTCGGTCAATTCTACAAGCCTTCTCAGCTGTACTTGACAAAAACATGCTGGATTAGCAAAGATGTGGGCTGATAACTTTGTAGTTAGCTTCCATTTAATAGACATTCTCAGTCTCTGTTCACTGCAAGTAAGACAAAGGGAAAGTGAGCTTGAGAAAACCAGGAACCTTAAAATCAGCTTTCCCAAAGAATCACATATATAAGCCTTCTGACTCAGCCCAGTGTCCCCCTTTCCCCTGCAAAATCACGGTTCTCGGAATATCACTTTCCTCCATGGAGCATTTGATGTCTGATAAGGTCAGGCTGCACCTTCTCCTTCAGCCTAGGCATTAACAGGGCGTTTCTTCTCTACCTATCCACAAAACTCCTCAGAAACTTCTAGCCTCATGAAACCTTTCTAGGAAATTAACATTTTTGATACCTCTAACTCTTAAATTGGCGAATAGCTTCAATTTTCTTCATGACTTACTGGAGGTAATGTGTACACAGACAGACAGCACAATAGCGTAGGCCTTATTTTCTTTAGGAAAAAAAAAGAAAAAAAGAGGCTTTAAGCAGCAACACTTACTCTGAAATAAGCCAGTATTTCTTGCAGTGTCTTTTCCATAATGGATCGTGGCTTGATAGTTGATTTAGTCTTCGACTTAAATAGCAGCAACTATAAATATAAAATCATGGAGCTTGATTGCAAGAGAATATCAAAACAAATAGGGATAAATACAGACCAATATATTATACATTAGAGTCATGCTTACAATGGCTAAAAGTCTTCATTATGGCTGCATAAGCCGTGAGCTAGTGTCAGAGCGTTCTACTGTAAATATAGACTTCGAGAACCATCAGCAATTAAGTAATTTTGTAAAGCAGGTCGTACTATCAATCTACTCCATTGAAAACATGATCTAAAAGATTCAGGAATAACACTCCATCAGTTGTAAGCATGCTAGTACCTTAGGCTAGTTATTTGGATTTTAATCACTTCCTCATCTGGATTGCCAGACTCTACTAGGTCTTTCACAGTTGCCATACCACTGAAAGCTCAGTCGGTAAGCTACAGAAATCAAATCATACAGTCTGACTATTAGAAAGTTATTTTCCACTTTATTTAAATAACAAATTTCAAGACAGGAAACAAAAAACCCAAAGGAAAAATACAAAGGATGGCAGATCTGGAAATAAGTACTGCAAGCTCACATCTGAGGAGCATGTCTTACAGTGGCAAGAGCTTCTATGTGCTGTTTGTATTAGGTGGCTGCTGCTTCAGGAAGTTAATGGAATCATATGCTGTATAGTGCAGCATTATCACAAACGCAGTATTAAGGAAAACTGTAGGATATAGGTATGGAGTCAGCTCTCAGAAATCATTTAGGTTGATCCTTTCTTCTTTATGCAAGGAGATAGCAGCTAAGCCATACTCCTGATGTCTGTTAACTTGCTCTTTAAAACCATTGATGGAGATGCCATGAACCGTAGCAGCCTATTCCAATGTTTACTTTTACAGTTAAAGAGCTTTTATTGACTATATGACTGATACAATACAGAAAGACAGTCTGTGCATTTCAGTAAGCTCATACGAACAGGAAAGTGTAGCAAAGCACGAGCAACATGCAGAACAGGGAATGACTATGTTATTCAAAGGCTCAGACTCTCAGAATTTAGGAGAAAAGAGTATCGTCTCATTCAGCCTAGCCTAAGTAACAGAAAACAAGAGTTGCTCCTTGTGTTTGAGTCCAATATTCAGTTACGCTTTAAAGAAAACTTCCAAAAAGATACTGTCAATTTAGATGTGGCAACACCACTTCATCTGGTAGCTTGTTCTAAGAGTTAATCACAGCCATTAAGAACACACATTAACATCTACATTCCCCAAATGAGGTTACCAAGCTTCAGCTTTCAGTTTCTGCTTCTCGTTTTCTAAGTGTAGTTCAGAAGTTGGCAGGTAAGAAAGATCAATAACTTAAATGGGCATAGGTACATATTGTAACAAAGATGCCTCCCAATCTTGTCTTTGATAAGCTAAGTCAGCCAAAGTCCAGAGCTGGGAAAAAACATTTTGCACTGAGGCTATAAAATTATTCATATGTATCTGTTCAATCCAATCTCCCTGCCCAAATAAGGCATTTAAACTAGAATTGCATTAGCATACCAAAATTAGTCTCAAAAAATAAAGCAATGCCTCCTGTACGCCCTGCACTTACCACCTCAGCGATACAAAGACGCAAACGCATTCACTTCTATTATCATAGCAATTTCTACTCATAAGTTACATTAAACTGATTATTATAACTCTCAAATCTTTTTATTCACCACTTTCCATTGGCATGATCTTGCAACTTTTTGCTCCTCGAAATCACAACTCACTTGTTTGACTGGGTGAACTTTACCAGAATATAGATGTGCTGTAGGACTGCAGTGTTACCTTGCAGCATTTGCAAGTTTTAGTGGCTTTGCTTTCAAACAAGAAACTATTCAACATTTGTATTAATGGTTTGCTGGTAGAATTTATTAGTAAGCCATATAGAACTCCACTAGAAACACCATTATTCGATGACTGCTTGTTAACAGTAAAATCCTGTCAGTTGGCCGTGCAAGCATCTTAGTCACGATATGGTAAAAAATTCTGTAAACAAAAATATGCTCGAGTCAAATGCCTTGCAGAAATCCATTTTATTGATGTTTATCAACCAAGCATGTAATTTATTGGAGAAGCAAAATCACCACCTTATCAGAAGAACACGTGGCTTCAAAAAACACGCTCAAAAACGTAATTAAAGCCATTCTCATCAAATAAATAAATATTTGCTCTCAGGTCAGTTCTTCCATTATTTAAGGGCCAACTGTGAGGCTAACTGACTTGAAAAATACTAGGGAAACTGTAATGTTTGTGATAAACACTAAAACATAAACAAACTACAGACCTCCTCAATTAATGCTTTGAGGACTACAAACAGTCAGTTATACAGAATTATCTATTATCATCCCTACTTATAAGGAACCTAAGAAATATTTAGTTGTCTTTGCACAACAAAATCCATCTCCTTTTACCAAATATGCAACAAAAATAAGTAACTAGCATAACTGCCTTTACTACATCTCAGCTCTTAGTACATCATCTACACTGGACTTACACAATTGTTACAATTCTTCTTTCCTTATGCTTATTCTCTTCTTTACTGCTGCCCTAACAAGTTTTTCCCTGATGTCTTTAGCTTTCCTGACTAACGTTCATTAAAAAAAAAAAATTGATAATATTCTATTTATTTTGATTCTTACAAATTCCTCCCTCTTTGATTAAACATTGTGATTTGAATCACTGCCAGCAATCAATGAACTATTGATCCGCTCTGAGCTGAAAAGATACATCCTCAGTGTAAATCATAACTCTTCAGCCATCTAGCAAACTGTCCAGCTTGCAACTTTCATTCATGTTTTTCTGCCAGCAAAGCCTTCCTATGTAGTTTTGTTCAATCTTCCTCGGATTCAAAGAGCAGCTCCTTCAGATAACTGAATATATGTACTGGGAACAAGACTGTCCTTTCTTTGCCAACAGACACACAGCAGAGCCAGAGAAACACTAATTTTTACTAATTCAGTTATTAATTCATCTCTAAACTGAAATTTGGTTACAAACAAATACATAACATGATTTGGGAGAGAAAGAAAAAAAAACAGGGAATAATCTCTTCTGCTTAAAAATTAAATACATAAAAAAAAAACAGTCTTCAAAGCGACCGCGGCTTTATGAGATGTCTTCCAAACAGCAGTTCCTCCATAACGAGCCAAACCATTTTCCCCACGTCCTGACAAGTGCTTCAGGAGCACACTGCCCTGCTTTCTTGCTCGGTTTCAGCGCCTGCAACCGCCTGCGCACCCGCACCCCGCTTGCCCCCCGTTTGCCGCCACAGGCACCCGCGTGCGGGAAAGTTACGCAACCCCAGGTGACCGGTCGCTCCCCAGGCGGCCAATGCCCCCGCACCTCACCTTACCCCACCCCACCCCGCCCCGCTCCGCTCCGCTCCGGCGGCGCTAGACCTGCCGCTCGCCCCGGCCCGGGCTCACCCCACCTCCGCGCCCGCCTCTACCCGGCGCGGAGCAGAGCGCAGCGGAGCGGGGCCGGGCGGGGCGCTGCGCACCTGTTGGCCCGCGCGGGCAGCCCGCCCGCGGAGGAGCCACCTCCTCTCCCCACTGCAGAGGGCGCTGGGCCCGGGCGCGCAGGGCAACGCCTCCCCTGCCGAGGACTCGGCTCGGCTCGGCTCACCGCGCCGCCCGCCCAGCGCGGCTCGGCAGCCGCCGCGCGGCCTCGGCCCGGGCCCGCACCTCATGAGGTCGCGGTAGTCGAGGAAGCTGAGGATGAGCAGCAGCGGGTCGGTGGGCAGCAGCTCCAGGCTCAGCGCCGGCGGCTCCATGTCTAGGGACGCCGCCATCTTGAGAGCCCTCCCTGCCGCACCTCGCGCCGGTTTGTTGTCAACCGCCAAGGCGGGGGTGACGGAGGGGCGGGCGCGCGTCCCGCAGCGCCCCCTGCCGGCCGGGCGGCGCCACTCGGCGGCGGCGGCGGCGGCCCCCAGAGCGGGGGGAGGCTGCCGCGGTGCGGCTGTCCCACCGTGACGGGGGCGGCCCGGCAGGAGCCCCTCAGCGCTCCCCCCTCCCCCCCCGGCCGACAGCAGTGGTGCGGCCGGCGGGCACCTGCCTGCCGCCGGGCCCTGAGCGGGCGGGCGGGCCGGCCTGGCGCAGGGCGGCGACGTAACGGCAGCGGTGTCCGGCGCTCGCCAAGGCCCCGGCGGGGAAAGAAAGGCAGTCGCTTGCTGGTGGCCTTGGGGAGCTGAAGCCAAGCGATACGTCGGAATAGACACAGCATACGCTGATTTCCCTCTTGACTGCCGCGCTTCCGCTAGGCGAGCGTGACCTCGCGCGTTGCGGCCGCTCCCGCTCGGTTTACGGTGGCGCGGGCGAGGGGCGCGTTGAGGGGTTTGCGCACCCAAGGACAAGTCGGGCAGTACTTCGTGCCTGACCACAGGAGTTTAGGGCTCTCTGGCACCCCCGAGTCCCATGGGACTTGGGTGGCTGCTCCTCCAGGGCGCGAGTCTCGTTGGCCCCTGTCTGTCTGCGAGCCCTGCGCCGACGTCCCTCGTCCTCGAAAGCATCTCGGCCGGCGCCTCGCCCTTGGCGATCCCCGGATGGGCTCCCGTCTTGTCAGGATTTCGCAGAAAGAGGAGTTACAGATAGGGTGAGGTTCACATGTGCGTATGAAGTTACGCTTTGCTTTTTAAAAGACCTTGGGAGATCCCGCTCCTTAGTTCACTTTTCTAAAAAAGAAAATCATTTATTTTCACCTGCACTACTTAGGCCAGTGAATCTGCGCAGGGGTATGTGATGGCAGGATCAGACCACGGACATCCGTGGGAGGTTGGGGTACTAACTACTTCCAGCATCAGATAGCTTGCAATTGCTTTGTAGGATTTTTCTTCTGTTTAGCAAAGCCACAAGAATAAATGTTAGAATAGCACCGACGAGACAAAGGTGAGCATTCTTATATTTCAGCCTGTCTTTACAGGCTGATTATAATGGATGATTGGAATCCACTGGGACTGAAATTAGAAGGGCAATGGTACACATAAGTGGGAAAACGAGCTTAACTGAGATATATACAATTAAATGTATCTTAAAGATATAGGAAAATATCAGAATTTTTAAAAGACTTCCACATTTTGTTAAAAAGAAAGTATGTATTCAGAGAAAGTATGTATTCATTCATTTCAGAAAACCTCTTTTCCAAAACACTATGCTTAGAACTGAGCAAAAAGTAGCACAAGAGAAACCCCACAATACCGATTTTGCCTGAACCTCAGTTACTTTCCTCTAAGCTTACAGTGGGGATTCTGAGTCCTGGCTTGGTGATAGGAGCCTGGAAACTTCTGCAAGCCTGAGATCTCATGTTTCCAGGCTCCCAGGTCCGTGTGAGGAAGCCTAGTGTCTCAGGCACGGCTGCAACGCTGAGTATTGTCTGTCAGTCCGGAAACCCAGGCCCTTGACTGGGTCCTCTGCCGACTCTGTCCCCTGAGCCACAGACCACAGAACCACCGGTTCCTGGCCTTGGCTGCTCCACGAAGGTCTTGAATTGAGTGAAAAAGCCTGTCAAACCCAAGATGTTTCAGGTGAAACATTTCGAGTTCAGTAAGTCTGTTTTGCCTCTGTTTGCTTAGCAAATTATGTTTCCAGTTGGTCCTAAATGTAACTATTAGATAATATAGTCACAAAAATAATAAATGTATAATGCTGTAGTCCTGTAAAACTAAGAACCCCAAAGCATTTCACAAATGGTGAGTTAAGCTTCACAGGCATCCTGTGAAGTAGATAAATATTAAGTACATTGTATTTTATATGGAAAAATTAAGACAATATGTGACAACCAGAGAAAAACTAGAAACTACCTCTTCTTTGTCCCTCTCACAGTGTTGGCCATTTAAAAGTGTTAAATGTGAAATGTGCTTATTTGAAAAATGAAAGAAGGAACTGTTTCTACTGCGTGACTTTACACTAGTAGTCCTTTTTTTATCCTCTTTTTCAGATACCAGTAGGATGTTATCGAAACAGCGTGGACTATCCTTGCAACATCACTCAAGTAAGAACTAAAAAGGTACAAGCTAGTAATTGTATGACTACAATTTTGGTAGCCATCTGGGAGGTTTTTGTCCTTATGTAATTTGTATAATTACAAATTTCCCTGTAGAGATGAAAATAGAATAGTAGAAGTATATTTTAAATGTTGCTAAAATGTTATTACTTGTATTTGTCTTTGTTCTTTTTCATTTTGTGGTCCAGCATAAAGTCTTAACAGTGCTAGGAGAAGCCACATAATGCTTCATTGCTATCAGATTTTGCCAAAAGATAGATCCAAAGCCTGCTGAGTATTGGTTCTGATACTCCAAGACTTGTATAGTTCTACGGCTTGCACTGTTGTCAATTGCTGCATTTTTTTTGCAAATGATAAAATCTCCTTTAATTTTCTAATATTGTCTTGAGAAGAAAGACCTCTTTTCCTCTGCAACTCCGTCTAATTTCATTTTGAAAACCTACCTGAACTCCGTCATATTTCTGAAGGGCTGAATCTGTGCTGTCATTGTGCTCCATTTAATTTGCTGTAGTTCCTCGTAAGTGAACATGGATTGACTTCCATGTAATTCACCTGTATTTTGGGGAGAATTTAGTCCCTCAAACAACCGAGTTAGACATTTCACAAAATTGGACAAAGTACACTCTGTTTTTCTTTCTTTCTAAAATTTCTTCTTTACCTTTTTTTCTCATTCACTGTTTGCTCCTGTTTTAGTGTTTAAATCCCGCTATTATTAGTATAGTGTCTTGTCGTGATCTGAATTTTCCTTCACATTCTGAATGACAGCCCACAGCATTAATACCTTTTAGCTGTCAGAGCAGTATAAAACATCATACAGATTGAAAAATTAGAAAACCAAGAAGAGAGGAAGACAAACTAGAAAGCGTTCGTATGTCATATGCTTACTGTATATGCTATCCTTTATGCATAGCATAAAGCATGTATCGTCTTGAACAATTAAAACGCTTCTGGAATTTTCAAAACAGAAATTAAAACAATTTACTGACTAAAAAGGAAGCTGAATGATCAAGAGTGCCTAACAAAGTAGAAATTGCAGCAGAAGCAAATGCACAAAATTAGAAAGGAATCTTAATGATTTAACTAAGGAAGCTGAAAATGCATAACTATTTACCAAGTTGTCAGATTTGATGATCACATATTGCAATGACCACCAACATTCAAAAAAGGGGGATTTTCCATAAATGCCTCCAATCTTAACAGTGCCACAAAATCATTCACAGTGGAAGAATTTACTAAGGCAAATAGGAGATTAAAGAATGGGGAATCATTAGATGTAGGCAAAGTATGGGCCAAGCTATGAGATAAGGTCAGAAAAATATCTGAAAGATTTCGCAAGATCTGCAGCAGCGCATGGAAAGATGAGAAAGTAGGAAAAGTACTTTCCTGTGAAACTGCTGGTTTGACAGATAATATTGGTGACAGTAACTGGTGTGTGCGTGTGTTAGTGCTTGCCACATGTTTGCAAGGAAAGAAGTTACTACAGTTTTGTAAGTTAATTGCTGGTCATCTGAACTGCGGTAATTACATACATGTTCTTACCTACTTATGTTCCAAAATAAGTGTATTAGCTTAAACTATCTTGAAAGCAGGTTCCCATTTAAATTTCCACCATTGGTGACACCAAAATAAGTGGACAAAGATAGCTCCACACAGACAACTCTGAAGGCTTCTGGATCTTTGTCTCTTTTCTAAGATGGACTGCCAGTTCATGGACAGTCTTTCTAGCAGTCGGAGGTGTGATTGCAGTATGGCTAAATGTATCTAAGTCAGTTTTACTCTGTGGCTCAGGTAACAGTAATGATGTAAATGGAGCAGCCTACAGTTCTGTAGGAGTTAGTCATACCAATTGTTTGTCCGCGCTGCTTAGACTATGGGCAGCTCAAGAGTGCATCAATAAGCTGCCATTTTACTTTCTTATTTCATATCCTAACAATTGCGAAGAAGACATAGTAAAAAAGAAATGTCTATTCCTGAAGCTGAACATAGAAAAAAATAATAATTTTAACACTCAAATTTTTAGCATTTAAATGTTTTACCCACAACAAGCTTTGCATTCTCCATCAAATAACTAACAGCTGCACAAACTGTGGAAACGGATAAGTTTGGATGGCATTTTTCCAGCTCAGTCTAGACAAAAAGGTTCTGCTTCACTTCAATAATGCATCATAGTTTTTCTTCCATTATCACCAGCTGAAGTGCCTAAGTGGCTAAATACATCAGAGATCTTCCTCAGGCTGCAAATTTCTCAGATTACTTTGTACATGTCGTATTTAATCTTTGAAAGATGATGAGGATTTTCACATATTTAATTTATTTTTGCTTACTGCAAATCTAATGAAATGATATGCAAGGGATCTTTACCACAGGTTGCTGGGCATCTCTTGAAATTTACCTAGTGTGCTCAGATTTTTATCAGGGAATAGCCAACATTGCACAAGATCAGTTTCTTAATGCTCTAAGTGGAGAATAATAAATGGACGGAACTGATAACTTTGTGGGGAGTCGACAGCTCAGGGAATTGGTAGTAAGAAAGATTCTGAGGTTTGCTGATGCAGGATTGCTGGTGTGAATACAGAGCACTTCATTGTTTTGTAGCATGACTTTTGCTGGATTTCGTGATAGGGTTTTGGATATGATTTTTTGAGATTCTGACTAGGAGTAAAGCTGGCTGAAGAAATTCCACTCTTAGCTTCTTATTCCTAATCTGAACCAAGGTCTGTCACCTTCCTGTTTTTTCTAGCGTACCTGTTTGCAGGGTCCTGCTGTAAATTGGATTGCTAATGTGGTCCATGGTGAAAGTAGGTTGGGGAAGGTCGTTTCAATAATCCAGTTTAGAGTACAGCCCCAAACACCCTTAAACAGGCACAAGGTGGGGAGCAATGAATTGCAATATAGGAGTTTCATGCCCCATTGTATCTATTGTATGAATAATCAGCAGCTCTGTTCTTAACTGAGACCATTTTATGCACACTGCAACACAAAATTTCTTTTAATCGTTATAACTATAAATCATTATTTAACGTTTACAGTAATTTGAACTTAAGCCATATACATTTGGCTGAGTTTGATAAACTTTGCTCCTTATCTCTGTATCCTGATGACAGAAATGTCAGAAGATGATAAGAAACCACAGGATGTAGGTGGGTATAGTGTCATTAACACAGTCCCCAGCCTCTGTGTTGCTTATGACATGACATAGCACTGGGTATGCCAAAACATGCGGTTTTACAGCAAGGCTTACACTGAATACATACTATGCAATTGGTACTGCAGCTCCACTTATTTACTGTTTTGCCTCTTACCACTTGCCACTTAGGAGGATTTTTTATTTTTATTATCTATTATTATATATATTTTGATTTTGTCTTTATCGTGCGAAGATGCAATCAGGTCAAGGCTTTGTAGGAACAACTAGACGATGGCCTTTGCTTGAGAAGCTGATAATCTAAAATTAGCCATGACACATTGAGCGTAACAAATAGTATGGAGGGAATGAGGTAAGGAAAAATCAAAGTGGCAGCTCTGTGATCATGCAGTGACTTGAGTGAGTCACAGGAACATGAAGATGTTCAGGAGTCCTTTGAAAGTTAGGGGGTTTACATAGGAACTGATAACCAAATCACTTTTTCAGGCTTCACAGAAGTGAATCTCAGATGAGATTTGAAAGATGACAGGGTAGTAACTAAAGGGATCAGAGCCAGAACGTCAGTGAAATGTGTACGTGAATACACTAAATATTACATATGTCAGGCGATTTGGTAACAAATGGCCTATCTGTCACAATATTGCTTCAGGCTTCCCTCTGATAGAATGAAATAACTGTTTGAAAAAAATTATTATAATTTTTTAAAGTTATTAATATTTTTTAAAAACGTTCCTGTTACTGCTGTGTAGACGCAAACAACAATTACACCCATCTTGAATCTCTCTCACACTATGGTAAATTAGCCCTTGACAGCTCTGAGGTCAAGTGAAGCCAAAGGTGGTCTACAGAACAACTTGGGAATCATCAAGAATGTAACCAATTAATTTTGTCGCTGGATAAAGAGAAACACTAGAAGCAATTGTAGCTGGAGTCTACTCTCAGCTTTCTCTGTGCTTCTGTACTGTACAAGGTAGAACAAGTACAGTAATCCAGGCAGATTCTTTAGTGCAGAAGGTTGCAAGCTGATTTAGAGCCTCATATCCTCATGCCCGTGAACCCTGCAGGTTGACACAGAGATGAGCTAGAGAAGGATCACTGTGGTAATAAAACTGTGTTGTGTCTATCTTGAATTGCCTGATGGCCCTATAGAGCTGCTCTTGAATACCTTGATGGCCTAAAACTGTCAGAAAGTCACTTCTGTTCCTTTCCTATCTTGTGCTGCACAGCTCTGAGTCAAGGTGCTCTGTGACATCAGCCTTCTTTCTTTTTAAACAAAAAAAAATCTCTACCTCTCAGATTTGTAACTCTGGAATGGTCTAAAATATTTATGTATATTTGCAAAGTTTTGAATACCACTTAGAGAATAATTTTTCTGGGCATTTTTCTTCAGATGAAAGATTCCATGTTAACATAATCAAGCTTAATTTGATTAGCTAATCAAACTTAATTGGTTCAAAAAGGCAGTAATAAAGCCTAGAGAATGTTTATCATTTCATTATGCTTACAACATTTTCGCTCTATGTGATTCATGATGCAAGATGACGTGGTATAAGGGGTGTGTGAAAGACCCTATTGAAAGTAAGCATTGGAAGAATATCATTTCATGATCTTGCAGAAAGTGTTAGGACCCTCGTTGTTTAGGCTGAACTTTGCATTTGCCTAAAAGTTCTGAAGGTCTTTCTTTACCCAAAGACCATGGAGAATAGTGAGGCATGTTAGGGAAACTTGTGTTGTTATTGATTTTTCCTGACCTAAAGAAACCAGCTGTATGAAGCAGATAGCAGCTCACTTTTCAGTTTCACACGTTTTTTCTTCAGAGTATTAGCTGAAGTTGTTAACAAGGCAGCCAGTTCGCTCTGCTTGCAGTGGTGGGGATTTTTATGCCGTAAACACCTAAACACCTGTGCAGTAGGAACAAGGCTGAGCCCAGTGAACATTCATCAGATGATAACAACAATAAATTATTGAAGTGCTGAGCTAGATTTGAAGAGGTAGCACAAAGATTAAAGACTCCAGAGACCCTTTGCAATTCCCTTAGTCATCCATTCCCACTGAAAGCTTCTCTTTTGAAGTTTCCAAGAGGCCTCATATGACCTTTGGTCGTCCTTTTGGTAGGAACTCTTATCTGTCTAGTGCAGCCCCAGTCTCTTTTTCGCTGTTCTACTCAGAAACAGTTATTATGGGATAAATAAACTGTGTTTGCTGATGCACGTTCTCAGTTTCCTTATCAGCTGAACAACATGCTTCTCACGCATGTTGGGTCAAATTCACTCCTGGTCCAACTCCAAGAATTCCAGGGGAGCTGCGCCACAGCTCTCTCGACGCTCACACCTCCCGAGTGTAAAAATAGCGTAACCACTCTATGACAAACCATGGTTTTACAGTGGGACCTAGAATTTCCCAGTGTTGCAAAGCATCCTTAGATTGATGATTCCACGTCTTAGATATTTTAATAAGCTACCAATGTGATTTGTAACACTATTTTATGTAGCTATCAAGACATTGCAAGATATCGACAGACCGAAGGCTGCATTTCTTATTGTAGAAGAGCTTCAGTTTTAATGTGATTGTTTCTTTAAAATAAATATTAAAAGGTAAATAGTCTGTATTTCAAAACCAGTTAGCAGGTAGTGTAAAACACATCAGTAAAGTTATCTGACATGAGATGAAAGACACATATCTGAAGAGAAAAGAAAGTCAGCTGACGTGGTTGAGAGTCTACTCCACATACTAAGAAGAATGCAAACCTACTGCCATAAACAGGGAAAATACATCTTGTTGCTGATATGTCATTGAAGCTTTATAGACAGCAGGAGTCATCATACTGCATTTCGCTACTATGTGTATCATCAGTCAGTCATGAATAAGCTCATTTAAACTCTCACCTGTTATATCTAGGCGCTCTTGCCTCGTGTCCTGTGTCGCAGATGCTCTTTTGCTGACATGCTGCTCTTGTGCCTCCAGTGTCATTTGGCTAATCTAGGCCTTTTCACCGTTAGTAGCCTGGCACCCATTTGTGGTAGCTTTCAGACAAGAGAAATGCTTTTACATTTTTGTCCTTTGGACAGAGGGCTGCAATGATTAACCAAACAAGAAAACAAAAGCCTGTCTTGCTTTTCAGGCTTTTTTCATAGCATTCTTACTCACAAGCTCTTACCAAACAAACTAAGAAGATACAGCCCTGGAGAGACAAGTTTTCAGTAGAGGAGCAGTGTAATGGGAGCTTTTTGATCATCCCTGTTACTGAGTAAAGTCTTTGATTATCCTTCAATAATGGTCCTCGTTTCTGCTGATCAAAGCTATTGGCAAAGGAGGCTTAAGGGTGCTTCGGCATTGCTTGAGTATTGCCACAGAGAGTGAAATGGTGAATCTCTCTCTGTATGTGAAAAATAAACCTTATTTGTCATCAAATGTATTTATTTTAGCAGATATTCATCTTGAAGTTCCTCACTTACTTTTATCACCCAATGCGCAAATTTCCTCAAAGGCTGTTAGCTCCTGATTCTGTAAACATGGCTGAACTTTATATACCAGATTGTCTCTCATACAGGGAGGAGAGTACATCATCAGTATATCAGTCACTTTCCTGTAAAATTCACGGAAAGTCATCATTTAAAATATTTACATGTTCAAACTGTATTTGAGAATGTAGGGGGTTTGTATCCACACCGTTGGGCAAGTGAGGACATGCAGTACTGATACCTGTTTCACCAGCAAATGCAAAATAGCCCATGGCTGAAGGGTTACATACAAGCCAAGATATCTGAGTTCTGCTCTTGTAGAAGTTTGGCTGAGTTACCGTGTGATTTTTAAGCAAGTCATGTTAATCTTGTGCCTCATTCCCCTCCCTCCCCCCGTGGAGTGGGACTTGTAGCTTAAAAAGGGAAAGAGTGATGGATTAATGCCATTAATGCTTGCAAGGTACTCAAAGAATGTTGAATGCAACATGGTATACTTCTGCAAAATTTGTTTATTAATTAACTCTCAGAGACTGCTGTTTTCTTAGGAACCTTTCAGAGATATTCCCTCTAATTGGACTAGTACAAAACAACCCACAGCAGGAGGGAACAGGCTGCTTCAAACAAGGTTCCACTTTCTTTCAGTTTAACCTTCATCTTGTTGATAGGCTTCTGAATCTTAATTTAATTGCAATTTCTTAAAGGTTTTCTGATAGCATATCTCAGTCTCTCCGTTCTATATCTTTGCATGGTTTCTTTTTTGTCTTGGGACAGAGGGATAGACGATTTGTTCCCATGTCCATTGAAATTTCCATTGCCTGCAGTGCAGTACGCTCTATAAAAGAAATGAACCTGCTGCAAGTGAAATAGCTGATGCTGCACTGCCTTTTTAGAGCTACAAAAATCTTTATAGATTATTTTTCTAAGTGTTATGAATCTCCTTGAAAGTCACAAATCACCGTTATTAATTAATATACTTAACAGTCTCATTTCCAATTCACATGCAGGCCATACAGGGTCTATGCTTATCCTGGCAGATGCTTGAAAGCCTTGCCTTTCAGAGATGAAATGTTACCTTGTATATGATGAGGGTAGCAAGGGGGGTGATTCAGGAGCAGAAAGACATGTTAAAGTGCAGCACCTGAGGCCTTCTTGTTTTCTGAATTTACAGTCTCAGACTGGCAGTCATATAAATGAGTGATGCTCTGTGATGTTCCTTTTGAAGCAGGCTACGAAATTGGCAGGGAGTCTTCAGTTTTGTGCTGATGTGTCCAGAATTCAAATAATTTGATTCTTGGATATAATGACAGTTGGAGGCACAGTATTACCTTGAGAAAAGAGATGGGAGAGACAGCTGCTGTATCCTGTATTGAATTAACAACCGATTCCCATTTACTCTCTCCACTGAAAACTCTATTATGCAGGGTTCTTATTGCCCTTATTCAAGGGCATGGAATTAAAAAGTGATATTGATGGTAATGCTCTCATCTTCCTACCATGACATTGAATAATGGGGACAAAGAAGGGAAATCTTGAATGATGATATGCCTTTTAAAATACTGCTGATATTGAAAACATCTAAAGGACAATGCAGTTGAGTATCAGCTGATAAAGTCATATTCAGATAATTGTGCTTTTTTCCTATTACTTTATATAATATTGCTTTTATTTTTGTCATTTTTGTGAAACATTTTATTTTCTTATAATTTCAGGAGAGAGTCTGTACTGTAAGGAATATACTTGAGAGGAGGATGAGGATGAAGTGTTGGTTACACAAATTGCAGGAGAAGTCTATTCTCTCTCCTCCTGGATCCAAGGAAGAAGAGTTATCAATTAACTTGTGAGTAGTATGAATTATGAAACTGACTTTAAAAAGTGGTAAGCAGCAATAATTTAGTAAACAAATTTAACAGCAGAAGAAATGCTAGGAATGACTATAGAATTTTCCTTACATTCTTATACTTGATAGTTGTTTATGGGTTTTTTTAACATCTTTTTGCTCACACACCTGCTCCATGTCCTGTGATGTCTAAAGGTTTATCTGGCTGGGAAAACTGCATCAAAAGACTGCTGTAATTATACAGGCAGAGTAATACTATTGCTCAAGTGGAGGCTGCTTCTTCGATCCAGTGTCATTTTGCACTTTAGCTTAAGGCCTTTCTGAAGTTACATAGACCAGATTAAAAAGGTGGTCTTATAAGAAAATAAGAATATCCACCTCGGACACTGCAGCGTCTTTGCGTTAAAAATATTTTCATTTAGATTTCAAAAAATATTTTCCTGTGTAGATGATACTGAGTGTATTTCCATTAGAAGGTTGTAAAGAATTTTATAAAATAAGTAATAGTATCCCTATTTTACAGCTGGGCAACTGAGGAGTAGAATTTTTAACCAGATTTCCAAAAGTCACACAGGAAATACTTTCTGACGTGGAAACAAAACATAAATCTTCCTCTCATTAGTACAAAACCACAAAGCCTCTCTGAACTATTAGCACTATTAGCAAATCTCAACCCTGGTGTCAATGAGGCCGCTTACGCTCAATTTTCAGTCAGATCTCTCTATGAGGTGGGATCATAGAAATAACTCTACAGTATGCCTGAGTCAGGTTAAAAATTGCACTGTAAGGGGATTAGGGAATAAGTGTCAAAACTCTTATCTGTAATGATCTCAATTGATTCTGACTACATCAATACTATCTTCATACTGGTATAGTTCTGTGATTTCTGTTACAACAGAGTCAGTTATACCATCATTCTGTATGAGATCAGAATGCAGCTGAAAACCTCTTTCATAGCAATTCTGAAAAGTCAAAATCACTGCTTGCTTTGTCAAAGTGAATCTCATTTTATCTCCCGTTTCCCTTAGCATAGTCATAAATGTCAGCAGAACACTACCTGCTATTTAAAATACATGGCATTCATTCAGATATTCTTCAACTGGCAGGTCCGTGTGTTATATGAGAGTTCCAGACTCCCCAAGGCATGACATTCTCTTTGATACCGGTTTGCCTCAATATGCCATTAATATGTGACTACACAGAGGTCAGCTTTATGGCTGATTGCTATCTTCCTTAAAATTATCTTGCCATGAGCCAGTACATGTTCATGAAGTCGTAAGCGCGCCTCTCCCCTGGTTGTACAGTAGCGCTGTCAAGGTATATTTATCTAGAGAGGAGTGAAAGGAGAGGGGCTCTGAGGGAGACGTAGCAACAGTGTGACAGGGTATGATGACTGGGAAAGTTTTAAAGGCATCTGCCATTAAGTGTTTTTACTCCCTTGTCTGGTGATGTGGAGCTCTCTACGCGTATATACTCCCACGCACAGAACTGAAGAATGATTGTGCACCTGCACCCTGCATTAACATAATGCTTACATCCAGCCGTGCGTTTTCAGCAAGCTGTGTAAACTAAGGAGCAGGGATATGGAAACTCAGATTCTAGCTGCACATAATGTTTGTAAGGAGCTACTAATGGTGAAGAGAGATGATAGCTGTTTTTTCCTTGTTCTTGGGGCACAGCCTTATTGCCCGTGCTGTCCTGGTTATATTTTAGGTAGTTAAAATTATAGCAGCTGCCTGTGGCCTCCAGAGGTCAGCATATCACTTGAGAAGAGCTGAATCACAGAGCTCTCAGGCTATGCTTTCTCCCTTCAAACACGATCCCATTTTGTCCCCTGTACAGTTTCCAACTTCAGCAGCAATAACAAGATTTGAAGCTTTTTGCCCCCAACACTAGTGACAACGAAGCAAAAAAAGGGCTCTCAGAATATCTATTTTAAAAGTCACAATGTTGGCACTGATTAGTACTACTTGGATGAGAGATCCTGTAAGTGACAAATTTACTGAAAAGAATCTGACAATAGATATCCATGTGTAAATAGATATCCATGTGTTTAGGTGCTACTACTTATACTTTAGTACTGATGGAGTGAATGGGCATACCAACCATTTTCTCGGTGGGCTGTCAGACTTGTTCAATTGCTTGCTATAAGCTCGATTTTTGAATACACATTTGAACACCATATACAATTCTAGTGACACTCTCAGAAGGGATAAAGTAGAACTAGAAAATGTACAAAGACAAGGAATAGAGCTTATCAGCTTTCATGCAACATGAAACTTAGACTATTAATCTCAGAAAGAAAAGTTGGAGGGGGTACAATATAGGTCTTTAAAGTCAGGTAT
Source organism: Struthio camelus (assembly GCF_040807025.1). Taxonomy (NCBI): domain Eukaryota; kingdom Metazoa; phylum Chordata; class Aves; order Struthioniformes; family Struthionidae; genus Struthio; species Struthio camelus. Next base: position 33,632,194 of record NC_090946.1, read on the forward strand.
AGTGCAAAGAAGATCTACAGGAAATGCCTGTTCATTGTCTCTCACAGTACAATGAGCACCTGAGTGAAGTTATCAGGCAGCAGGTTTTAAAATACAGACATCATGGAGTTAAAATGTGAAAATTACTGCTTTAGGGCATTATAGAAACCAAAAGTGTAAAAGAGTCAAAAAAAGGGACAAGGCAGACTCATGGAAGATAGCTGTACAAGTCGCTGTTAAGCAGAGGGGTCTGAAAGCAAGCTCAAGCAAAGGAAGTTCCTGCAAGCTGGACAGGCTTCATGAAGAGCAGCTCATTCCATGCTTGCCTGCTGTATGCTTCCCTAAACAGCCACTGCTTTTCACTGTTGGGAGTAAGATACCTAATGTCCCCTTTTGTCCAGATCAAGCATATGTCTCATGTTCTTAATTTTACTCTTCTGGTAAGAAATTCCCTTTTAGCTTAAGAAGCAAGGGACAGCAGTCTTTGCAAGAAGGGCTCCGAATTTAATTCTTTCTAACACCAGCAAGTATTGATTGTCTCTAGTGTTATTATACTGGATTCAATAATCCGGAGCTAAATCCAGGACCAGCTACCTTTCTAGGAGACCCTAATCCTACATGGCCTCTTCTGAAATTTGATGGCCTCTGTCTTTGTTGCAAAGGAACCCCCAAATGGTTTTCCCTGTGTGGCAGCCAGCCACAAAACATCCTCATAAACACCAAAGAGCCTCAGTGTCACACAATACTATCTGATTTCTCCTTGTCATGAAGAACTCTCCAAAGCTTATTCAAACCAGTCAGTGTTTTCATGTTACTGCTTTGAAACACGCCCTTGAGCGAATCAAGTATGTGTCAGCTGTAGTCCAAATGTAGAAACCCTGCTACCAAAAAAAATTCTGTCCAGCTCCAAAAAAAAAGGAAATAACAACACTCAAATCTTCTGTTATTTTTATTAAAGCTGCAGAGTCTTGCTACACACAACAAATATTTTATCGATATAATCTAAGTTAATAAAATAGTTGAACAACTCTTTAGATTTATATTTGTATAGAAATGATCTGTGGAACATCTCATCTTGAAACAGCAGTGCCTGAAAACAACTATTCAGCAGGATATTTTTAAAGAACAGTTTGAGACTAGAGGATGCACTGTTCATTCTCACAGGAAAAAAAAAAAATCCATGCAAAAATAACCCCTACCCTCTTCCTGCTTTCTCTCCTGTCCAAAGTGTCAGGCCTTGCAGAATGACCACATAAATGACTGGCCCTTTTTTTCCAGTATCTTTCCTTATGTCTACATTAGGAGCTGTTGTCTAAACTGAGTTACTAAAAAAGATGAAAAGAAAAATCAATTGCACAATCCTAGTCTGCAGGTGACGGAGTCATAACATCTCTTTACATAAGTCACTACTGTATTTCCAGTTATGAGAATTCATTATCACGTTGTGTTTGTTCCCCAACTCTTGCCTACATGGCTGATGTCAGTTATTGTCAACACGCCTTTGTTAACAGAAGTCAGTCTACCTACTATTGCTTCAGTCTCCCTTCTTCACTTATATGTAGTTTAGATTCTACGTCACGCTGCCTGAAAAGGGCCTACTCTGTGGTATTTCCCCCCACTTTAGACAAAGCACATAGCTCAAGTGATTATCTCCTCACTGCAGCTATGCATCTGTGTCACCTGTGAGAAGTCTTTTATAGACTATGAGGCATGTCTTTGCTATATCATCCCATTTATCTTAGTCCACTCATAGATGTCCTGTTCACATACTATGTCCGAGTTGATGAGGAGATATCTGTCCCCAACACAGAAATGCTTCTGGCAGGCAGCACATTTGAAGCATTCAAGGTGATACACTTTGTCCTTCACACGCATGGTCATCTCATAAGCCCGGATTCGCTTGTCACAGGAGGCACAGAGGCCATCTTGGCCAAAGAGCCTAAAACAACAACAACAAAGAAGTAAGCAGATTTCTATTGCAGGAGAGATGGGGAAAAACAAAAAAAGGACACAACATCAGTGCCTTGTTCCATTAGTCATAGCATTGACAAGATACATAAGAGGTAAAGCTGCTGAGCAGAGCTCTAAACTTTGCGATACCAGAAGTTCAAGTAGCAATTTCAAGGTCCTCACCTATTTTCAATATAATTGATTTTTGTGATCAACAACCATATCCTGAAGTTTTGAGCAGCTTCAGTAGGAGTGAAAGTTCTCTGGATAGTACCATAAATTTGTGCCATACTAATACTTGCTTCCACTTGTACAGTCACTAGAAATCACCTTTCAGTTGATAAATTTTGCCTGTCTTGAGTTGTTGCTATTGTACAGTTTACAGAAAGTTGGCAAATGCTGTGATTTAATATTCCACTGTGTTTTTGTTGCCTCCGCATTTGAGATTCTTTCAAACTCAAAAATTTTTATATACATGAAATCACTCCTGCTCAGTTTCAGAAGGATACATTCTGAGACCCTCTAGACACCTATGCTGGCCCAGATAATTTTATGATCTGGATTGCTCTTTCATCCAAATAAAGAAACCCTGTTGAGATCATCATTATTGTGTTGTCTATTAAAAGGAGCCTCTAATGAACGCACTGCATAGGCCTCTCATAGCATGCATTACCACTCTCGACTGGAACAGTCTGACATGCTCAGCTATGCATGATGACAGCATGAACGCCAGCCTTTCATGCAGTCTGCTGATTACAGAGTTTATAAGACCAATCATTACTAAATAAGCATGAACATATCATTTTCTGCTTACAAAAGAAGAAAGAAAGAGGGAGAAATGCAACATATTGCCTGTTCAAAGTACACACCTATTAAGTTTGACTTCTAAGTTTCCATAATAATTCTGGAAATCATTTGTCCACCTCCTACACTTTTGTTACATATACTGCATTTGCTTCATATAGCCTTCTGAGTTGGAAAAGGAAGACCCACTAAATTAGATGAGATGTTTAAGGAGAAAATACATCATTTCTTTTTTCTACCAGGAGATGTCAGTGTTCACTTCTGCCCAAAGAACGCAATAAAAGGTTATAGAAAGGCTGCAATTTTTCTTAGTAATAAAGATAATACATGTCGCATTATTCAGTAAATAAAAACATTCAATTTCACTGCAGGAAAATACATGAATTGTATTTCCACGTGGTTTATTGCTTCTATTTTAAGATGAAAAGTATTTGGAAAGTGTAATTAACACTGGTTCATTGCTGGAATGTTGTATATGCAGAGTATTTACAATTTGTCCCATAAGCAGAACTCAGTTTTTCAATTTCTGCTTGGCAAAATTCCCATTGGAAAAGCTCTGGGATACAATAATTAGGAACCCCAGTGAGTTTTTGCTTTAGTTTTTAGTGGCAGGTAAAGTAAACATCAGCAAGGTAGCTGAAAAAATATAAAATGCTTTTATTCTATTCCACAAACTTCCTGTAACACTAGCGATCCTTTATCGTACAATCAGCACACAAAGACCAATACATTTAATTGTATCTATGGTAATCAAGAATATAAAGATCCTATATTTTCAATTTGTTGGGAAAAATATCAATCTAAATGTAATCTTTCTACTTACAAATTTTGACAAATCACATAGGCAGAGAGATATTAATGAAAATATTTATAACAGCTGGGTTTGTAGGATCTGATTCAGCAAAAGGTTTAAGTTCACATCTATTCAGGTCCAGGCTTAAGAATGCTAAAATCTGCTGGGTCCTAGTTAGCAGGATCAAACTTTCTCGTACCGAGCTGTAGCTTTGCAATAAGCATATGGCACATAGTGTCTTTCTGCTTAAAGTGTTCTAGAGAACTTTACCAGAGATGCTAAAAGAGACAAGGATCAATCCATTTACAAAAGAGTCACTTCAGAAACCATACAAGTGCAGCAGCCCAGCTGATCAGTGGAATCAAGCATCTCTTATTTAGGTGGTATTACTGCATTGGGAAAATGAATTGAATTCATTTACCTTGAATACCATATTCTTAAGTGAGAGAACTGAACGATCTTTCATCAGTAGCTGATCTTGGCACCTGTTTTTATCTACATTTCAAGTCAAAGGCAATACTTGCAGAAGCACAGAACTACTTACAACCATGTCAGGGAACTGGCTTACTGTCAACCTGGAGGGAAGAGTCGTTCTCACTGAAATTCATCACCTTTTCCCAATTCCCTCCTAAGAGACTGCCATGCAAGTGCTGATACTGCAAAGTTAGCTTGGAGCTACCAGATGGGGCAGCATCACTTAGCAAATGGTGTTTTGTGTTACAACTGTGACTACTGTCAGCCTTTATGCTGAAGAGGTAATCAAAGTGAATCCCTTATGGATCTTTGTTCACTACCTCTGCATTCACTATATTAATGAACAAACCTGGAATGACGGAAAGAAGGGGAGCTAGGGTAGGATAAGTGGATTAGGGAAGCTATATACCTGAGATAGTCCCTTCTGCAGAGCTTCCTGCCCAGTTTATAATACAACCGTCTCCCCACTTCTCCAAGCCTGCACCCGCACAGGTCGCAGCTGAGGCAGTCCTCGTGCCAGTACTGATCGATGGCTTTCAGGAAGTACCGGTCCCCGATGTTCTGCTGGCAGCCACCACATGTCAGCAGTGAAGGGGGAATTTGGAGCACTTCATCCACTGGCTCCCTGAGAGAATGAAAGAATTATTGGAGAAGGCAAATGTACTTTGAAAACATGCAAATGAGAAGAAGGAGAAGGAAAAACAAAACAAAAGATTGGCCAAGTTAGAACATGTATTATGTCCTCATTTTTTCTCTCAGCAAAGTGAAGGGTCTATCCCCCCCCCCCCTTCTGGCCTGAGAGGGAGCAGAACTTTGCTCTTCTTTTGCTTAAAAAACAAAGCTTAAAATTTAAGGAGTTAACGCATCAGAAAATTTGCTAATTTTTTATTTTTCTGCAAAGAATAATGCATAATCATGACAATCTCTGTATCACCCATGTGTATTCATTGCTGTAAAGACATTTAGTGTGTTATCAGCACATTAGTATCCATGTAGTCCATCATTTTTCTTCTGCTGGACAGAATGTAAATTGCTCACTCATGAGTCTTAATCCATGCAACTCTATACAAGAAATAATTCTCCCATAACATGATTCTTACATGACTGAGGACTGCACTTTTTCAAAAAGATGCCTGGATTCACTATTTCTTAGAAATGGTAATTGTCTATCTGCGTATACTGGTGGGTACCAAAACTACAAAGTCCGAGGACCTATTGTAATATTCTTGGCATTTTTCAGTAATTCTATGTTGTCCACGACATGTAGCAACACTTTCTTTTCCACGAAGAGAACACCTTTTTCCAACAAGATTTTTAAGATTTAACAATAAGCAACTGTAAGTGACCTGATCAACCCATGTAACCTGTGGATTTACCTCTAAATTACTGAAAAACCCCAGCATTACCATAAAGGATCTGTGCATAAATCCGAAAATGTATGAGCCTATCTAGTAAACCTGATCTTGCAGTCTTTTGACTGTAGCGCTGCTAGAATCAAAGGGAATTTTGTCTCTCTGAGGGCTCAAAAGGATACCTGAGAATACCCTCCAGGGTTTTTACGTGGAGTCAGCTTCCTTTTGGGTAACATAAATTATAGACTAAGTCTGGAGATGGCATCTCTCTGAACAGTATTCAAGGAATAAATACAACAGATGAGACTGTTGCCCAACTGATATAAGTTTTGCTGTTTTCTTTAATTTTACGTGATCTTACTGCACGACTTCTTCACATCCTTCTGCCGAATGCAGCTAAGGACATGAATCCCAGGAGATGGGTCTCATCCTGCTTCTATGGCAACAAAACTCTAGTGATGTCAAACAATTAACTGGGATTTACACATCCCTGCATGAAAAGAGGCACAAATATTTATTGTGATATTAGCCCCAACTATTCATGCATGATATTTTTTCCATTTTTAAAAAGCTCTGAAATTTAGGGTGGTTCTGATAATACCAGGGGATAAAGCAGTAATTTTCTTCAAATCAACTTTCTTAAGGAGCTCTCTTCCTTGCCTCTTCGTGTAATGTTATAGCTTCTGCCAAAAAAGATCAGCAAAAATTAAAGGAAAGCATCTGAGCTCAGTTCTGCAAGGTTTGCAATGACCTGACACTGCCACTGAGGGCCTCATCCAAACCCCAGGGAAGTTAATAAAAAGACTATTGGATCAATCCTTTAAGCACTTGCTTAATTTTAAACCTGTGGCTAGTGACAAGGAAGTCACTTGTTTGTACATTTATGCTTGTCTGCTTTGCTGGATCTTGACCAAGGAGCTCAATGACTGGCAGATGTAGCCCCAAATTGTTTAAGACATTGTTCAGTTCTTGCTGTCGCACACTGTCTGTCAATGCTTTGTTTCTGTCGCTGTTCTGTCCTCCTTCAGGCTGGTGAGGGCAGAGTGCAACTACACCAACAGAAAAGAATCAGGCTACACCGAGTTTCCAGCAGGCCATAGGAAAAATTATTTTACTACTGCTTCAAGTGGGTTTATGTAGACTGTTGTCAAAGCTTATTTACTGGGTCAGCAGTTTTCTAGGCAAAAATTACTTTCTTCAGCATGCAGAAATGACCAGCAGTTGAAAACTTCCATGCTGAGAAACTGATCCTGCAGTTTCTATTTAGACAAGCTGAGCTCTAAGATATTATCTGATTATATCCCATTCTGTTTTTCACTCTCCAAAGTTTAAACTGCTGTGCCCTAAAAGTTTTCTTATAATATCCCACCCTTCTAGCTCTCTGTACCGTGCGTTTGCATTAAAATTGTAGGCTGTCTGCTCTTAGAATCATGGTAAGTGATCAGGCCCCACTTTTTCAAAGTTTATTCCACATGCTTCCCTTCCTAATGTGTGGGCTACCCACGGACAAGCTCTGAGAGCCTTCCAATAGAACATGCAACTGTAAAGGAATAGACATTATTATCCTTTATTTGAAGCTTCAGATGTACCCCAAAATCTTTAATCTTATAGATGGTTCAGGAATCACTAGCCAGTCTCTGAATGCCCTAAAGTCCGGAACAGCCTGACGGATGTTTACGCGGAACAGAATTTCTGTTTTAAGCATTAGCATTTTGATGTTCATACATTGTAAAGCCAGTACTTAGTCAATAGAACACAAAGTAGGTAAATAAATAAATACGGCTAAAACTTTTGTAGTTCAAACCTGGATGCCATATACCTGGGAAGTTAGGATGATCATTTCTTAAAAACAATATGAAATAAAAAATGTAACAAATGCAAAACATCAAATGTGACATGGCATGAACTGATTTAATCCACATAAGAAACACTTCATGTGTTCACTTGTGGCTTCAAGGGAAGGGCCCAAGTGAAACAAATCGGAAATGACTAAAGTTCACTAAGAGTAATGTTTTAAGCCTTATCTGAAAATGGGGATTTTACAATGTTTTTCTTCTCTCTTATCATGATGCTAGACATCTGTAACTGCAGTTATTCAAATGTACAGCGCTGAAGTGACGTGGTGGTACTCTGAGTGAACGTGCCTCTTGCAAGTATGGTGACTGCATGTGCTTGGATTCGGAAGGGATGGGACGGCTGCTGAACACAGATTGAAAAAGAGGGTCATAATGTGGGAGTCAGTCCCTGCCATGAATGTGAAAAATAGGGAGGAAAATTCTCATCTTCTGCATCCTTCCCGTCAATCAAGTCTTTGTACATGGCCAGTGCCTTTGCAGAACACCCTGCCCCCACCAAAGCAGTTCGTACAAGCTCTTGAAAGTTGCAAAGTGCCTCGCATCATGAAAATGTGGAAGTTGGGCACCCATCAGATAACAGCTCCGACCTTTCGCTGTAATCAGCTACAGCGAGTTGGACAGATCAAACATGGGGCAGAGAGCGAGGCTCAAAATGAAGACAAGTTAAGCTCTGGAAAGCATTATGCCCTCCGTCTCCCCCAGTCGTTCCCCGCAGCCCTGCATCCCGAGACCGGGCGGAAAATGCCCTGCCCCGTGCGGGATTGCGCCCGGAGGTTGCTCCCAGCGGGTATTTCCCAGAACTTGGGGGCTCCGATCAACTCAACGTGGGGCCGGGGCCGCCGGCCGCACCCGCAGCCCGCGGAGGCGCCGGCGGCTCGGGCAGCCCGGCCGCCGCCGCCCGCCCCGGGCCCGGGCTGGAGCTGCCACCGGGGGCTGCGGCGCCGGCTGCCGCCCGGGGCTGTTAGGCGGGGCTGCCGCCCGCGGCTGGCGGCCGGCGCGGCGCGGCTTCCCTCCCGCGGGGCGCCTGCAAGCCGGGGCAAAGAGCGGCGGGCTGCTGTGCTTCCGAGCCCCCTTGCCCGCCGCCGGGAAGGGACGCCCCAAGCAGCTCGCCGGGGCTGACACACACAATGACGGTGGTGAGGGAGCTCGTAAAGTCCCTGCCGAGCGCGCCTCAGCGCTGGGGAGGATCAAAAGGCACGGGAAGGGCTGGGGAGGCTGAAAGAAAAGAAGCCACTTACTCGGAAGGATCGAGGCTTTTCCTCTCGATGGCCGATGACATTGGCAGGGATGGCTCCTTTGTAGTGTGCCTGTGGTGGGATCTGCCCCCGCTGCCCCCGCAAAGGCTGTCTGCTCTTGAAGCCTTTTCACCAGCTGAGTTCCCCCTCCGCCCCCCAATGACATTCACAGGATTTCCTCCTGCAACACCAAAGAGAGAAAGAAATATGGGCTGGGGCTGCTGCCGCCGCGGCCGCCGTGCTGCGGGCTGCGTCTCCGCCAGGCTGACCCTTAGGATCTAACCTCCCATGCTTGCCCCGCTCCTGCGGCGCGCTGGGCGGCGGGCAGCTCCCGCCGCTGCGGCTGGCCCCGCCGGCGGCCGCCGCCTGCCGCGGCCGCCGCTGCTGCCTACCCCGCGGCTCCCTCCGCTGCGCTGCGCTGCGCTGCGCTCCGCTCAGGCTCGCTGCCTGGGCAGCTCTGAACGTGCTCGGGAGAGGGGCGCATCGGCTGCGAACGTGGAGACCAGCATCATTATTATTACTCTAGCTCAGCCCCGAGTCTCTGGTTTCATTTCCTTTTTCCTGATCACGATTCAAATACAATAGAAGGAAATCGCACTTAAAGAGACAGCTGCCCATTTCTTAACTGGACTCCGGGGGATTTAGCAATACAAACAGCAGCATCACGACTCAGTCGGTTTCTTAAAGAGACAGAGCTCGTCTCCCCAGAGCTAGGGCTGGGAGCTGACTTTGCATTTTCACAGTACGCTCTAATTTAGGAATACTTTATCAGTAAACCGGGGGTGCCCGGATAGTCGTGTAACCTGAAAATGATCCGAAGGGCTTAAAAAATTCAAATGTCTGGCTCCATCTTTATTGGCCTCTTAGCTCCACACATTACCAAAGCACTAGCGTCGTGGTCTCTCTTCTCTTCCTCTCCTTCTCTTACCTATGCACATACCCACACGCACTCATGCTTTTGTACAGTATTTGAGATCTATGCATAAAGACACTAGGTAAGAAGCTAAGTATTATTTTCTACCTAGGATTCAAATGGGCCAGCTAAACTGTACCTGTCTCATTTCTTACTCTATAGTGAACATTTATGGGTGTCTACTCCTAGGTGTCCCCACCTAGTTCTTGGTAAGTCATATAACAAATTTATATCTTGATGCTGTTTGATGGTAATGAGCTGTAAAAGCTCGAGAGTACAAAGTATTGATCTGTAATTAATCACAGAGAAGCTAAAGATGGGAAAGTCTTGCTTGAACATCTCTATTTCCCCTCCTAGCCTTCCTCCCCCCTCCTCTCCGTCAGCACAGCACATCCCGGAAAGGACTGATTTACAGTGCTAGAGTGAACACTATTACAGCAATTATAGCTTTTTTCCATTCTCTGTGGCATTAGATACTGGCCATAGCTGGCGGCAAAATACTGGATGAGATGAATTGCCTGCCCTGTTAATTCTTTTAGATACAGTAAGAAAGATCTGTAATAAAGCACTAGTGAATAGCAGTAGAAATACTTACCTTCTATATTAATTCCCAGATCGGAAATATATTTGATGTCTGTTTTTATGACTAGATTCTCATTTTTTCAGCTTTTTTTGGCAGCTAGGGATATAATATCTGAAATACATTAATGAGCCTGATTCAAAGACTAGTGATGTCAGCAGAACTGTTACTCATTTCAGGGGGCTTTTAACCAAGCTCTCACAATTCTTCAGAGCCATCACTGGTCATTAGAACACTTATTCTTCAAAAAAGAATTTGTATCCTTTAAGAAAGATTTCTTATTCTTTAAAAAAAAGATAAATAAAACAGAAAAGATAAAGAAGGTCAATAAAAAGATATATAAAAAAGATAAAGGAGATTCTTATATTTTAAAAAAGTTATCGCCACTGTATTTTAAGCTATTACAGTATGGCAGTCACACTTATAACCAAATGTTTTTGTTAAAGGAAAAAGCTTCTTTGTTAGAAATATTTAACCACGGGGAACTTTATTAAGAAGGTTTAAAGAGATCAGAAATTGAATTTAATGGGGGACCAAAAACTTGTATAAAGACTTCAAACACTTAAAAAAGAAAGACAGTTCTGTGAGCTTGGTGTCTCCTGGCTGTGTCTTAAGGTCTAATAAGGTATAAACTCCGAGTCACATTGGCAGGCTAATTGCAGTCTCTCCCTTCTACTTATTTTCCTCAAATTTGCAGGAAATTAATATCTTTAAGACTTCTGTCACTCTGTCTATCTAAAAGAGACCAACTGGTTCAAAAGTTTTGGTGAGGGATAGACACGTAGACATTGACACATAAGGAATTACTTTCTTCCTTAGAAAAACAACCTAAAACCAAGGAGGTAAAAGATAAAGTGGCCAGTGATTACTGGAATATGTAATTTTTCAATCTTTTGCAACACCTATATTCCTCGATTTGATCAGGCTCACTGAGGTCTGGCAGATAACCTCACTGAAGCTAATGAGATATTTCATATACTCAAAGTTGAGTGCATGTTTACGTGCTTTGCTGGACAGGGCAAGAATGCTTCATGCCTTGCAAGATCAATCCCTTAACTGAAGGAAGCTTTTCTACCTAAAACAATGGAATAGTGTGTAAATAAAGGAGCTGAAGAGCACTATTTGCTCATATTTTGTCATCCTTTCAGTCAGGTGCAGAGCTTGGCTGAGGCTTTCAGATCCAGAACAAACTTCCTAAGGAAAGTCAGTTCTTCAGGTGGATACTACTTTTGATAGTGCTGATATCTCTGCATGCTTCCGAGAGATACCACTTCTCTGCTTGTCTGAAAAGATGTGTAGTGATGACCCCAAGATTATTCGTTGTTTTCTTTCTTTCCTATAAAGGAGAGATGCTAGGCAAAGTAGTGTGAGAAGAACTAGGAAAAGTGAAAAAGTAGTCAATTTGCTGGTACATAACATAATAAATGTGTTGCTCCACTGTGCTTATTGGGAGAGTGCTTGAACTCAATCTGCTTAAACAAACAGTAATCAGGAAATACTGCATGAGCTGTAAAGTTGTCATGGTACCTTGAACAAACTGCACAGCAAAGACGCAAGGTAACACTTGGCTCCATGCATCAGGTGGAATTTCAAACTAAACCAAAAGCTTGCTTTGCAAGCATCAGTGTGGCAGAAGATAAACAGAAACTGCCAGGAAGCAGTGTCCTCTACTGATGGGTATGTACCAAACTGTTGTTGGTTTTTCGCCTGAATGGAATTTCTGTAAGCACCTTTTCTTCAAACTTTCTGTGGTGGTATTTATTGGCAGCTCCAAGTGCACTAACAGTAGAAAGCCCACCAAGAAGGTTCTCTGCATTCTAACCTAGGAACTGTTTTTTCCAACATCTTTTGGGGAAGGAAAATGTATTATTTTCTGGGACAATTCAAATTTTCTTTTATTAGGTTTATATATAATAGACCCTCGCTCTGGGCAGTGAAACTTGGCATCTTCACCAGAGGAGTCTTGTGTTCCACCAGAACAGGTGACCAGTAATCAAGAGTGGCTTCTTTTTTTCAACTTGGGAGAGTCCCTTAGTACCTCTGTGCCTCAATTTTCCCATCTGTAAATGTTTACTTCCCTCAACAGAATCTGTGGTTGATTTACTTTTGCCTCCCGCAGAATTAGGCTCATAAAGACAAAACATTATTCAGTTTTAGTATTTGTGGTGCCTACATTTCCTGCATAGGGACAAAAAGACTAGTACTATTTTTAGTGGGGGATTTTCTTTCCATTGTCCCTTTCTCTGCGAGGCTGTGTTTTCCAGTTCTATTTAGTGCAGCTTTTTATATTCATTGACAGACTGAGGGATGAATGTTGATTTCAATTAACTTTTATGAATGTAGATCATACTATAGGCAAATTCTTGGAGCATTACTAATATCAAATCCAGTGTTATTGTTTGCATTTAGCTTTCAGTGCTTGCAATAAAATGTTGTGAATAATTTGACTAGACTTTTCTGTATATTTCTCAGTAAGACTATTTTATGTAAACCTGCATTGTTTCTAGGAGTGATGTCATTGAAACAAATAACTAAATGTGCCTCTTTCCAAAGAAACATCCCCTCTTGAAACTGCTGAATGTTTTCACCTTTGTTTTGGAACTCTGCTCATTTGAGGTCCCAGGATTCCCTCTTGTGCTCAGTCTCCGGTTGTTCCTGCCCTTATTTCATCTTTAGTATATCCTAGCTTTATTTCCCCTAGAGCTGATGGATGTCGGTATTGAACTATTGAACTATTTCAGCTCACTCGCATTTGGAGAAGTCTGAGAATAGTAAGATTAACTTTGCTGCCCTCAATAGTCAGTAATGTTTGTTGCCTAAAATGCAGCTGATGAAGATTTAAGTCTCTGCACAGACACAAGAATTAAATCTCAATGACTGTGGTCTAGATTTTCTGTTAGTACTTGCTATGGGGTAGAAAAGTCAAGACCATGGCTAGAGTCTAATGATTAATATGAGAGGTGGGGACGAAAGAGAGATAATGACCTCTGTAATCTTGGCTCTGTTTTGCCACTTTGATCTACCATATGATGTTCAAAAAGTCACTGCTCCATTTGATTCCTCAGTTTACCTATTTGCAAAATGGAAGAATTCTTCCTCCTTCTCACCACAAGCTGAGCTGAAGCTTTGGCATAATGAGGTCTTTGGTTGACGTTCCAAAGAAATGTAAAGTTGTTTTTTCTTTGGGTTTTTTGAACACCATTTTGATACTCTAAAACAAGTTGGGAGGCTCTGAAGCAATTATGTTTGTTCATGTCTGGTCCCTATTAAAGAATACAGAATACTTGAGGAGAAATATCAGTCAGCTACTGCTGAGGACATTTGACTGGAGAATCAATGCTGGATCAATAGCAAATCATATTGCTGCCATGTTGCAGCAGCAGTGCATTGCAGAAGTGAAAGGCAACACATAATACAATAAAAATACATTTTTTGCTTTTTCATGGGCATGGAAAACTCTTTTTTAGGCAAGAAGTTATGTTACATGTGTTCTCTCCACGAGCGCTGCTTTTTCATATGCAAGACTACATCTTTTTCCTAGTTGTACTAGGAGCTCCCTGCTAGCATTCTTTTTAACTTTCCTGGGGATAGAAGTGGTGATAGCAAGGACAGGGAGTTTTCCTGGAGTGAAGACCATAGGCACTAACCTTAATGTCTCTGGAGGCTCTCAGTAAGGCATGATTTAGAGGACTTAAAGACTCCTGACTAAGGATGCACTTCTCTTTTTTGGGGTTAACCTTTCCTTTGAACTGGAAAGAAACAAACCAGAACAATAAAAACCACACTTAGGGTGAGGTTTGCCCTAGGATTGTGAAGTTCAGACTTTCACATAAGTCTGGTGCATAAAGAAGTTTGAGCAGTTGTAAGTTTTTGTTTTGTTTTGCCTTATTTTCTTCAACAAGCGGCACAGATGAAAAAAGTCTATGTTTATAGCTGAGAGAAATCTTCCACCACAGGTCACACCACAGATGATGAAAAGTAAGTTGCAGGCAGATGAAGGGATATTTCACTGCAGACATGTGAAAGGTTCTCCCCCTCCCTGTTTCCTCTCTTCTTTCATTGATTTATCCTGCTCCCATCAAGCCCTCACTGCCTTGCACACAGACAGGATCCAGTTACTGTCTTTTTTTTCAGAAGGCTACTGCTTTACAGTATAGTTCTTTCAAGTGATTTGCACCTTTTCTGTGGCAAGGACTCTCTCCTGTGCTCATGCATGTGAGTCACCGCATGTGACTTTTTGTTTCAGTATTACATGTCTCAACCAAAGCCCATACACATCAGAGGAAAGGCACCTGACTGGGCTTGGAGTCTGACCCCAAAATACTTTTCTTTTAGGAAATAGCCAGTGACTGGAAATACAACTCCCTCAGGGAAAATTTTAGAGGTAGTCGTACACCAACCAGAATGGCTGTAGTTCAGACTTCCCTATTTATGTATATATAAAATATGTATATGTATGTGTATATATGTATTTATACATTTAGATGTCTGTGTGTATGTAATGTGTATATAATGAATGCATATGTGCATGTATTTGTAAACACATAAACAAAAACACATACAGACTTGTAAGTTTTGTAGTTTCATATTTTGCTGCTTTTCAAGCTGTTTCCAAAACAAAGGTAGCTTTTCAAGATTACCACTGGCTCTAGTTGATACACTATTTTATATTACTTGAGAGAGTCACCAGGTAGCTGCAGTAACCTTGGCATTAGCTGGTATATATCAGAAAGTCTAACATCACTCCCATAGTACATTAGTCTTGTTGTTCCTCTATGTAAAGCTGTTATTTCTGATTTTATTTACTTGTGGGGCTTTAGCATATGGTAGAACAAACTTCCCAAATTAAATGTAACAGAAGGTAATCCTAGAGAGTTATTCTGGAGCCACCTAGTTCACATAACCATCCTGGTATCACCAAGGAGGCAGATTGGTCTAATGGGCAGCACATAGCAGATAGGAGAACTGAATTTTATTTCCTGCTCTGCCTTTGGGTAGAGAACTCACTTGGGCAAGACGCTGTGCCTCAACTTCTCCACCTATAGTATGGGCACAGTGTAGCTCAGGAATAGGTAGATGTCTTGCTTCTGCAGTTCAGGTTTGGGAGCACTCATCTCTTTCTTGGGTGTCTGGTCCTCCTTTTCCAACCTCAAAACTTCAACCGAATTTCTGTATTTGTTCTGGATATATCGTAGACGGACCACAGTAACAGTGAGAGACCTACTGCTCAGGTGCTACCTCATCACAGTGCACATGCATAATAGGTCAGATACTCCCCCAAAATGCATAGTCTGGGAAACGTATGGTACATGCTTTGTGTGCCAATAACATGGATCTTTGGGAAAAACCGTACAGAAGAAAAACAGCTCTATTCATTTTTGTTTCACTAGCTCAAATAAAAATTGCACTACAGAGGAACCAAGTTCATTTCTTCATTTCGGAAGCTGGACTTCAGCTTGAGATCTCATCACTCACTTGCCACATTCCCTATAGAAATTCAACATAGGTGTTTCATACTTTGAGTCTCTCAGAGCTTTATCCATAGACCAGTGTAGTGGACAACTTTATATTCACTAGTTCACACTATCTCACTGGCCCACCTTCAACAGATCTACTAACGCTCAACAGAAATTTCCTCACTTGGGAATGTCTGATACATCCTTTGTTTTTTTCTACATAACAAGGCTCTGTCACAGGCATACCAACCACCTAATTATTAACCTGACCTTGGGAAAAAGAAGCAGAGTGCATTTAATAACAGCCCCAGTGAGCTGAGGCAGCTTTGCAATTATGTTGCATAATGTAGTCATGAGAAGAGGGATACTGGGGAGATAATGGTAAACATCAGCCTTAATTCTGTCTGAAAAATAATTGGAGTGATCTCCCTTTGTGGCTGGGGTAGAGAAGAAAATTGGATGGGTAAATTTCCAGTTACCACATATGTTAGCAAAACAGGCTGCACTTCACCATAGACCAAATTGTTTGCTGCCTCTAAGTGCTTTGGGTATGAATTGTCCGGCTTCCTCTCCAGGCATACAAGTCTTCAAGTAAGTATAATTTAAGTGGAAAACTGAGCATTTGTTGCAGCATAACTGGTATTTCTTTCCACCTTACATCTTCTGTTTATAGTGGCCCTATCCAACTGCTCTTATTTGTCAGAGTATTCATCACACCTGACACATTTTTAAATAGCATAGCCCTTACAGCCCTTGTGGCCTTGTCCGTATGGGTTAAAATTATCCTAGTACAACTTTTTTGCCTTCACAAGGTTGCAGAATATGACCAGCAGGGGAATTGGCTCCTGGCAGTTCCCTGTCACTCTGCCTCCTTGGTCTGGATAGCTCTGAAGCACCTGGCTCATCCCTGGAGCGCCTCCACAGCTGTTAGCAGTGCCACCTCCCCGCTCTGGCAGGGCATGGAGACAACATGTGCATGCCAAAGTAGCAGAGCTGGGCTGCTGAGAGGCTTGCTGACAGGGTGTTCAGCACTTTCCCACCCTGCCTGCCCAGTGACCATCAGTTCCTGATGTTTGCCTCTTTGCTGTTGCTGACAGAAGCTCTGAATGGACTTCATGTCAGTGCAAGCTCTGGCTGGCTGGGGGATGCAGGAAGCACTGTCAGGGCTGGTATTGCCCAGAAGAAGAAAAACAGACATTTTGCTCTTGAGTACACTCTTCCCTGGAGCTCTCCCTTCTACTTTCTTAGCCCCTTTCGGGCCCTTTAGGCTCCTTCACTGATGTCGCTTGCTCAAATTATCATCATGAATCTGCAGCTTCTCTTCCTGATCAGCAGCAACAACAGCAATGCCTGACAAAGTCTGGGCATATTTGCTGGCTTTTATGCTCCATCTGGGGTACGCGGCCTGTCCTCTTGTCCTGTCTTTGCTACAGCTCTGTCTCCAGATATGCTATGCAATAAGTTCTTCAGCCTCTAATTATATTTAAATCAGGCATTTCATTCCACAGCCTTAAGGTCTGAGCATTTTCAGATTAAACCGTAGTTTCAATTCCGCATTCTGTTTACTCAGTTCTAGAGCTAACTAAGCACAATTACACATGCATATAGTAACTAAGTGCGTATCAGCATACATATCAGCTACCCTCAACAGACTTTGTAACTCAGAAGGACGAGTTCCATCAAGGTCCCAGAGTGTTCTGGGTCCCAATAATCATTCAGCATCTCCTGTTAATGATTAAGTGAACATAGTACTAGAAAGTGGTCTATTTTCCAGCGTGAAGTTTCTGCCAGCTCTGTCACTGCTTCGTGGTGTCCATGGAGAAGCAGTGGCCAATGCCATAGCGATGGCTATAGATTGCAGGATGCTAGTAGGGCAGCACAGTATTGGGAGTTTGGTGGTACATGACAGAACTGGACAACCAGTGCCCGAAGGCATGGTACACATACTCTTTCCAGTGCTTGCAGCGCATCTCTCCCATCTTCTAGTCAATTTGCGAGCTGAAGTCCTGTGCCAGGACAGGGAGGTTTTTTTTTCACAGAGCAGCCAGCCACCTGGCTCTGAGTGTTACTGACTCCAGGTAAACTTTTTGTTCTCCGCTGTGGCTTTCCACTAGCTCCTAGTAACTTCAGCACTATCAAACTCTCTCCTGGCTGTGAAACACAAGCCCTATTAGGCTAGGATAACATCCAGGATTGTAGTACTGCTCTACTCTCCCTCTGTACTTCTCAATAGGTCTCTCTTTATGTCAGCCACACTTGTTGGCACAAACACAGATATTATAGCCGCTTTCTCCTGGCTCCCTCTACTACCCAATTAGAGGGCTGTCAGCAAAAAGGCCATCGCTCCTCCCGCAGCTTCTGACAAGTCTGGACACTGCTATACTGTTGCAGAAGATTAAAGGAGTCTTTCCTTTGTATTACCCAGTGGCTGTGTGCTAGCCAGAAACTAATTCCCCTTCCCAATGAATGTGTATGTGAAACAACTAATAGGATCTATAAGCCTGTCTTCATTCCTTATTAAAAGAAACACACTCACTAAAGAACAGAGCTATCTGATACACATTTCTTCTCTGTTTCCCTTTTACCAAGCCTCAAGAGAATTGCAGTTCCTGAGAAGTAGAGATTTCAGGGGGTGGAGGTGCTTTCTAGTAGCTGTGACAAGACTGAGCATCAGGAATCCTGGATTCTTTTTAATGATTCATTTAAAATTGATGGTGATTGCTTTTTACACGCATATTCTCTGAAACTGAGAAACAAGTGGATGTGTAATTCTTTTACCCCTAGATCACTGGCTCAAATCTGCTGTAAGTTGGTAGTAACAGAAAGTCACTGAAAGCTCTGAAGGTTCTTTGGCAGCCCGTGTGAACTGAGTTGGCGAATGACAATCCCATACATTAATTTTACCACCAAGCATAAAGATTACTGGGTAGTACAAAAGAAATGTTGCTTTAATCTCCTGCAGCAGTACAAAGGTGCTCAGATGTGTCAGGCACTGCCGAAGGAGTGATGGTCTGAGGGCCCAGATCTCAGCAGCGTTCTTAGGTGTATCTGAGACTGAGGTTGGCCCATTAACTTCCAAATTCTGGCTGCATTACACAGTACACATTACCTGACTGATGGACTATGCAGAGCTGAAACATAATTAAAATAATTTATTATTTTCTGTAAATTCTGTCTAAGTCCCAAAGAAATGAAACAAGAATGTATGGACTATATAAAGCTTGTGAATTCTCTTAGTGTCAAATATTGCAGTGGCTTACACTGGTGGTAATCTGGAATAATTCCACTGATGTACAGAAAAGGTAAGGTCGGTAGAGTTGACTAGATTTACACTAGCATCATTGAGAACTCTTTTTTAGCCATAAAGAATGAAAGAGAAATGTCCTTTGAATTCTTGACCCCACTATGAAAATGAAATACTGGATCTGGATACTCTTTGAAACTGATAGAAATGTTTCTGTCTTAGATCTCTCTCTCTCTGTTAATCAAAACAGGGCACTGTAATCAGCTCCAATTCTAAGTCTATCTGTAAGGAACAAAGTGAACTTAGAAAATTAAATCATTTAACGCATTATTTCCTTCCTCATTTCTGTGCCGACTGAGCTTATTTCCCAATTTCTCCCCCTTCTGCAGCTGGGTTATTCTGCAGTCTGAAAGGGCTGTTAGTGCAGTGGCAGGGCAGTAGCTTGGCAGGAAGATACCGAATGTTCCTGTTTACTACAGGGATCACTACTTTTAAGATACCACTTTAGAATCAGAGATTTCTTCATTGTCTTTTTGACATCTGACTTCCTATTTCTTTTACTACCTGCTGAGTAGGAAACTTGGGACAGATCGAAATAGGGAATAGATTACCTAAGCTATTAAACTGTACCAGCAACATACTTGTTTTGTAGCCTCAGCTTAGACCATAAGCTTCTGCTGGAAGAGTTTATTCTAGCCTTACTCAGGTGAAACATGCTATGTTGGCAAAAGTGCAATTTTGCTAGTATAAACTATTCTGTGCTGGGACCTTTGCCAACACTGTTACATTGATCAGGCATCTTTTCTTCTTGCACCTTTGCCTGACACAGCTATGCCAGCCGAAGTTTGTAATTTAGACTTAGATTTTGTCCAGACTAGAGTATGACCAACCTGCAATTGATAAACACAAGTGTCATAGAACTCTAATCCTCTTCCCTACATGAAGTACTGCAGAAATTACGTACTTTTATCTTGTTAGTTTATGTTTTGTAGAAAGGCTGCATTACGATCAATTTAAGATAATGCAAAATCACTAGGATGTTAAAGTAACATTGTCTACATTGAATTGATATATTTATTTTATAGATTTAAGGTGGGCAGGTTCAATCTAGGAAGATTTTTATTAATAACATTGGTTCAGGGAATTTGCTAAAGATGTTTTGGCTGTTTTACATAATAGGAAATGTAGTAGTTAAATATCCAGTAGCCTGGACAGAGGAAAAATATTTCCAAGTTGGGATGACTCCCCTAATATTTCAACTAGGATTATGAATAATATGATAGTTTGTAGTCTCAGCATATTTCTCTTTGTTTTCTTCCCACCACCCTGTGGGTGTTGTACAATTAATGGGAGTGTCAGTGGCTATATAGCCATGGAGAGCACATCACTTTAATTTAGAACCTGGGATTAGTTTTGCTTTCCTAGGATACTGTCCGTTGAGATTCTATAGGTGCATTCTGCACTATTGGCTTTCTGTGACTCATTTAAAGGTTTTATCAGACTTTGACCACTAATTGATTTACTTCTTATTCTCTTTACCTCTTTTTTTAACCCTTCTCTATTTTTGAGGATTCACCAAATCACCGAGCATGAATTTCTGGGCAGACAAAAGTTACTGTTCTCAGGAAAGAGGTACACCGCATTTTTCTAATTACTTTTATTTCAGATAGATTTCTTGTTAACTACACCTACAGGAAATAAATGCAAATCTGTTATGCATCAATTCCTTGACTAAAGTACTTTGCATTCCGCAGCTAATAATAGGTGATGATTTTCAATTGACAACTTACTTCCTCCCTAGTGTCATTTATGGAAAGTGTCAAGGGGAAAACTGTCAGGGATAGCAACGTGTTTGCGAATGCAGCTGGCCTGGCCTGACTTCCTGCCCGGCCGGCTTCCTGCAGACCCCCAGCCGTGCAGGGCGCGTTGATAGGCCGCCTTTGCGCAGATGGCTTCCTGCGATAGCTCTTCCTGGTCACCGCAGCTCACTGGGTACAGGCTAATGCATCAGCCGTGGAGGTCTGATGTCTGTAAGACATGTTGCATGTTAATTCTTAAGCTGCTGTTCAGTCATTTATACTTGGACCTTTGTGTCAGAGCTTATTAGAAAATGAGTGAAATGTTTGCTGTGCACTGCTCCAATTTCTCCCAGCAGAGAAGTTCAAAAGGGTTAATGATTTACACCCCTCTCTCTCCCCCGCTTAGCCTCACCATTTTAGGTGAAGGAAAGTAGGACGCACTGCTGTTACCGCAAGTCTTCATATCTTTACTCGCAGAGTTTCTTCCCTCCTTGTGTTCCTGTTGCTTTACAAGCCAAATGAAATGCAGGGTGGGACCGCTTCTTGTATGCTACTGTAGCGTAAGCGTCATGATCAAACAAAAGGCAATCCTACAGTGCCTGAAAATGTTCTCTTGCAGCAATACAAGCCATACAAGCTATTTCTTTAATGCCAGTCTGGGACTGACTGGAAGAGAAAGAGTTGGCTCTGCATCACCAGATAGGAAAATGATTAAAATTTTACTGACGGCAAGTCTGGACCCCATAGCAACCCTGAATGCTGCAGAGATTGTAAAACCAGCTTCCCATACCATTCAGTCCATCCTGTGCTTTTCAGAAGATGTAGATATCTTCAGTGCTTCTGTTATTTCTTCCACACACTCTTCCCAGGACTCTGGCTTCCCCAACCACTTTCCTGAGTGTGGAAATCTGGGTTCTAGATGCTATTGCTGAGGCAGGAGAGGAGCAATACTGGTACTTAATTTCCTTTAGATTTGGGAAAGGTACACGCTTGCTGCTGTGGCCCAAGGAGGGTGAACAGGTGGAAAGACATTGAGAGGGTGTGGAAACTTGCTTAATATCTGACTGCAGACAGTCACCCCAACCAGCAAGTTAAAGCTGCTAAGGAGTATTTCTAATTGTTGCCAAGTGGATGGGCTCAGCTGCTAACTAAAAGTGTCTGGATTCTTAGCTTGCTCAGAACTAGGTCCATATCTTGCAAATCTTTCCATTTTAAAGAAGCCATTGGTTCATATACTTACTTATTACAGCAAAACTGGAGAAAAGGGAGAGCATCTGACAATTTCCTACCAAAATTAGCAGCGGCAGTCAGTTTATGACAGGGAGATGGTGCCAGCATATATCCCACAGAACCACCATTTACTGAGACTGTTCCAGCTTTAATATACTTTGGGGGCTATCAAATCACTTCCCAGTCACATTAGGTGAAATTCATTCTATCTTCAGACAGTCCTGGTTTATTCCCATAAGCGTAGTAGTAGCTGCTGCCCTCATGTTTCCTGGGCAAGTAGTAAAATCCCTTGATCCACACACTCTGCGCCCTACTGCTATGCTTCTGCTATGGCTTAGAGAAAAATCCTGGTCTGGAAAGACTTCCCAAAGAGCTATTCTTTCAGTGGTCCTCTGCTTAATGGGTGTGAAGGATTCAAGTGACAGGGTTTTGCCTTCAGTATGAAGGCTGATTTCACACTTTATGAGTTTAAAGTGAGTTTAATTGTGATCTCAGTTACACATTTGGTAACTCTAGTATGTAATTCATCCTGATTCCCCTTGTGCAAATGCCAATGTTTCATTAAGGAAGGACAACTGTTGTACTGAGCAGTGGAAATGTTTGCAAGTTTGAGAAGAATTTTTCTCAGCTTGAATTGGAACAGAAAGCCTAAATGTCAGAACACTTTTAAACACACACACACACACACACGCACACACACATGCAAGTTTTGGCATATTGAAACAATTTATTTGAAATAATTTTGAAGCATTTAATTTTAATCGTAAAGTTTAAAACATGTTTTGCTATAAATGAGATTCTATTTAGAAAATATTGAAACAGGACCTATGGATAATTTTAATTTTGTTTTTGAATAGGAAATTCCCATAAGCTGCTCCTATATAGTTTTAAGTTTTAATTTTGATGATTTGGCATATTAAGGGGAAGATTTTTTCAGTAAAGTACCTTTTCCTGTCTCTAAAATAGGGATATATTCATTGCAGCACAGTTATTCTCGATTTACTCCAGTGGAAGAAGAGGCATGGTAGAGCTCAGTATTTATTATTGCATCAGGTGTGTGACCCATCTAAGAACGAACACACAGGATCCTGACCATATTTGTTTGCCTGTACCAGGCAATGACTCTGGTTCTGAATTACTTTCTTTCTGTGCTCATACAGAAATAGAGAATTATTTTCTCCTGAAACATGCGTCTGGCATAGAGCCAATATACAACTCTTTCTAAGCCCAAAGGAGTCTGTAGGGTAGCAAAGTGGCCCACAGAGGTGGAATCTCAAGAGAGGACTGGGCTCCTGCTCCTATTTTAGAACATTATGTAACGCAGCAGACAGCATTCCATTAAAACAGCATTCAGCTTAAAAGCTGCGTTTCCAAGAGGTCTACTTGGGAAAGTGAAGCAGGAGATGGGAGCAAAGGCCTTTTCTATGTATACCTGGATATAGAAGGTGATTTCTAAAATGAAAGCCTTTCTGCTTGTGGTCATCTTAGCACTGCTGTCAGGTGATAATAGAAGCCTCTGGATTTGTTGGTGTGGACTGTGTAGAGGCTGTCCAGTTAAATTATTTTGCTTTTTAGTTTCCCTTTCCCAAAAAGCATTGGTCAAAACTAGAATCTGTGGCCAGTATTACAAAGGTGGTCTCCAGGCTCACTAATGAAGTTTTGAGTTCCCAGCTTTTGAACCCTGAGCCATGTTTATGGAGCCCTGAACACCTGCCAATAACTTTAAGGTTGAAGTTTGTGCTGAAAATCATGAATCTGAGACCGTAAAATTTTGCTGAAGTAGCTAACATTAGTTACCCCCAAAAGAGGCACCAATATCAGCAGATAAGGTTAGCCTTTTTAGTCTTAACTTTCCGTTGCTAGAAGATGGTCCAAATCATAGCCCTATGATCCAGAGTTTTCTTTGAAGTCTCAAAGTTCTCATGCAAAGCTCGGAACTGACTGGATCTAGGGGTTTTGTTAGAGCTTCTTGCTACTTCTTTGCATAGTGCTTTACATTCATATACGAAGAACAAGCTCCAGAAACCTTGAATTAATTATTCAGCAAGGAAAGTTCTGTTCCTCTCATCACTCTTTGAAGAACTTTTCTAGTTCAATATGCTATAATCAGACATCTATATGATTGTTTTCTGTTTGTTTCCGTAGCTAATTAACTTGATACTGAACTGGCCAAAAAACATAATCCTATAGCTATCTGACCAGTTTGAATGTGTTTCTTACTTTATTTGCCTGGATTTCTTGTCCCTACACAACAACGGTGTTTCACTGACAAATATACTCAGTTTTAACATTTCATCATCTTATTTTCTAGGTCGTTTCCCCTTTTTTAAACTTTGCAGAAAAAAGAAAAATGACTCAGTCCTGCTGGCTACAGCTCCAGCAAAGTAGATTTCCTTTTTTTACGAAAACCTCATTTTTCTTCCTTCTGTGATTTTTTGTTGTTGGAGTTTGAATGATTATATGATTGATTGACAGATGGATAGACATAGCTAGAGAGGCGCTGTTAGGGACAGCCAGTCCTGAGGACTTCCTCTCTTGGCCTACATTTACCTGAAGCCTATCAGCTCTTGCCTGCATTGGCTTAGAGATGAGATTACTTACATCTCATAAGACAACTCACCAAAAGCTTACAGGGGCTTGAATTTCTGGCAGAAATCACTAAGCTTATATGCACACATTAATAATAATTCTTAACACTCTCTTTTTCACCTTCCTTCTCTGAAATTTTAGTTTTCTAGCAAGCTGCCTATTTTACTTTAATTACACAGCAAAAAAAACCTTAACTTCAATATCCATGCTGGGGCTCTTTTATCACCAAGATATTTATTGCCAACTGACCCATGGAACCTATTCAGCATATAACCCTCTTTTTTCTTCCCTTTGACCACAATCCATTTCCCCTGTGTGCATGTGTTTCTCTTGCTCCCTGTATCTCATCCCATCCTATTAGCTCTCTGTGCTGAATAGCCTGTTCCAGGACATCAAACTTTAATTTAAACAGAAGATGATCAATAAGCTTAGCAAATCGCCTATGGCAACATCAGCAGTTTGAATCAAAGGGTTTTATAGGTAATTTAAAAGGCATCCTCATTCGCCCCCACCGTGTAGTGTATACCTATTGCTTGCTTTGCCAGTTGCAGCTCGGTTGGCTGAGCAAGAGGAATAAGAGCTTCTTCGCTACACCCAGCCCGGGAAATGGTACACGGCAGCTACTCTGGGTATCTTTGATAGTGTGTTTTGAAATCACAAAAGGCAGGCTATCACAGAAAAAACTTTCTAACTCACAAGAGTTGTTGAAAAAAAAAAGCACATCAGAGCTAAAAATCAGTATCAATACTATAGAAATAGAGATGTAAAAAATACCTTCAGTATTTTCAGAAGAGCCCTGCTCTTCTGGTGCTGCAGTTTAGGACCCTCATATATTTCACATAATGGAAGAGAGACTATATTTTCATCTGCTTCTAGAATCCTGCCAGTTTGAGTTCAAACGTCTTAGGTAATTCTGCAATGTTTATGTCAGAGAGTTTGCAGAAGAAAAATGACATCTGTAACCATAATTTTGAAAGTACTGTCTTTATACCAAGTTGCATGTCCACTCACCTGCATGACAGTCTTTTAAGTTGCAAACACATTCTCCTTGAACTTTGCTTGAGAATACAAAGACCTAGTTTGAATACATGTTGCGAAGAAAATGGACTAGTTAGTTGGACTGATGGCAAAGTAAAGCTAATGCCTGCTTGACACTATGTATCGATTCCTAGCTTCCCTCTGTCTTTAGCTTCTGTACTAGCAGCAGATGAATATTTAACTGGAGTATATACCTACTGCAATTACCAATTTGCGCTACCAGCTATCTCTGCTGGAAAAATGATTCCAGCTATTACTGTGTAAGGGAGAGGGGAAGGAAATGCCATGGAAATGAGTGTCAAATAGGGATTTTGAGGCTATGGAGGAGGTGGCTGCCAGCCAACCTACAGGAGAAAGCAAAAGGCACGCTCTTAAGAAGCTGTGCAGCCTTTCTGAAATTTTATGTTACAGACGTCGATAGTTTCAGTAATCTGACGGAGAGTATCCCATTTGCCTTCAAGGTGCTACCCAACCTGCGCAAAGACTGGCTTTGCTTTAAGGTACTGTGACTGTAGGCCAGAAGCATGTACAGAAACTGGTGGCTTTGGGTATATAAACCTAGGGAGTTCCCAGACAATGCAGACAGGGTTTGCATCAGCCATTTAATTTATTCTCACTAGGGACCTGCTCCTCTGTTGCCAAAGGCTTAGTTCTCCCTTGCCAGGGGCCTACATCAAAGAAGTAGCAACCCACCCTTTACAACTCCAGAAAAAACAGGCCGCTTCCTTGGCAGGATTCTGTATTCCTCGTCCCTCCTTGACCACTTTTCCTAGGAACAAAGCTGAATGCAATTCTCTGCTTCTACCGCCATTTTATGCCACAGTGGTCAGTTGGATGTCAGAGCTGACTAGAATGGCTGACTGCATTTTTGGGTGCAATACAAAGTTGGGGAGATGTCTTGGATACTTGCTCTAAGTGCTGCAGGCAGTTGATCCTAGACAATAGGAGTACTCAGCTAGAAAGGGAAGCCCTTAAGGGAAGAGCTAGTAGCATTTGTTTGCAGAAGTCTGCAATAAGCTGCTAGACTTTGATGATCTAGGCTGCAAAGGGATCCTGCAGAGGTCAGAGCTCTAGAAAGTGCCAGGCAAGTGAGTCACAGCAGAAGAAATCAACATCAAACATATATCGCAGTGCTCCAAATTGTGGAAGGTACCTGTCAGTAAAGGTCTCTGGCCTATGTTTCAGAGTCATAAACATGACGCTCTATTAGCACTAGTAACACAGGGAGCCAATAAGGCCCTTGTAACGGGGGATATGTGTTAGTAAAAGCACTTAGTTCCTAGCTGACTCTGGGTCGGAAATTACACAATGGATGTTGAAATGTTGGCTTGTTGAAAAGTTGTCATTCGAGTAATGGATGCTTTATTTCCTGTTTTTGCTGAAAGCTAAAGCGAAACATAATTAGCAAGTGAGAAAGCAACCTTGGCAGCCAAACAAAAAAAGCACATTTTGGGTGCCTGAGCCAATTACAATTGTTTATGTAGCCCATGAACAATATTTTTCTCCAAATCATTGTAACTGAGAGAATTCATCATAACACAGTCAGACATGCTTTTCACAGCCATGCTGTGTGCTTTTAACACCCAGGGATGAACTGTGGGCACACTGTAATAGTCAAGACTCATAAAGAGTCTTATAAAGAAGGAAAGGGACAAGAAGACTTATGCCTGAGAGTGGAAGGCCTGGCTCCTAATTCTTTTGGTTCTGTGTAGGATCTCAAGCATAAGAGAATGATCTGTTTTCAGGTCAGCTTCAACTGTTCTAGGGAAAACAGGAGAAAACTGAAAGCAACAGGTGGAAGAAGATTCCTGACATTTGAGGTTTCATTCTCAAGATTTCAACTGTTTAATCTGAATTGAACTTTAATTTGCCTTCATGATTGAAACGTATATTAATTTTAGATCACAGTCGGATCTCATTTTTCATCCTGTTTTTATTCTGAACAGTCATAGTTTAATAAACCTACACGATCTTCTTTTCAGTGTTTGAATCCATATCCTGCTTGATTCTCACATGGATGCTCTGTGATGGAGGTCCGGATGATATCAGGTCTGGCTTCCCTTCTTGCTAGCTGAGAAAATAATCCTTTAGGGAAAAATAGTAGGTGGACAAGTATTATTGCTGTCTAGTGTGATACTCATCTGCTCCTCTCATAACATGTTATTGCTGTGCCTTCCACTTGTCTCTGAAGTCTCAGCTTTCTTTCCTGGATGTGCAGTCATTTTATATGCAATATTTTAATGGGTTTTTGTGAATTTGCCTGCTTTAACATTTTGGTTGTTTCTGAAGCAAATTTAAACCTGGTTGTGAAAACTATCGTGGCCCTTTGGTGAAGGCTGTACATGTCCTGAAATAAACAATCGTGACTGGATCAATACAGAAGATGAACAATACTTCTCCTATGTAACCAATTGCCAAGCAATAAACATTGAGCGCATTCACATGCAAAATCAATACTGTCTGGGTCCAGACTTGCCCAGAGTTGTGTTTTTTTGTAAGTATGTTTTGTTTGCTGCCTATTTCTGGCCATGCTCAGTGCGAGGAGTGTGTGCGTGTGCGTGCGTGTGTGTGCGTGTGTGTTTATGTTATCAAGCATAGCCTGTTTTGTTTAGAGACTTTCAGAAAGAAAAATGGATTGGGTGTGACTTGCCCTGGGAATGTTCTCAAAACAAAACCTTGGGTGGGTGTTCAGTCTGTTTTGACTTGCCCTTGATATGGGGTCTAGAGCGCAAATGGGGAAAATGGACCCATAGATCATAGTTGCTGGAAGCAGAAATCCTGGACTCAGGCTCTAATCCCTGTAGAACTTAAGTGCTGGGGAAAATGAGTGGAAGGAAAATTGCGTCATCTGAAAATACTCCAGGGAATGTCAAAGTGGTTACCACTCTTCACTGCTGAGTTTGGGGTTTAGGGCCCTAATGTATGTGTGTGATTTTCACTGGCTTCAAAACCCCTGTGCTTCAAAGGAGGGATTCAGTAGGACAGTGGTAGCTGCAGCATGAAAGGCACAAAAGAGAAGGATGGAGAAAGATACTGTGTTAGTTCCAGCACCAGAGGAATACTGAAAGAAGCTTGTGTAGGAGCAATTCTTGTGGCTTTATTTTGGAGTTAAATACAGGTCTTGACATTTATTTAGCATTAGCAGCTTATATATTAATGCTGGAACCATGCTGTGCTGGCAGAACTAACACTGCACCTGGTACTCAGAAGCTGAAAGCACCACAGTTATATCAGCACAGGTCTGCGCCTGTTCTTGGACAAGGAGGAGTTTCTATACTCATCCAGCTTTAGTCATAATCAAAAAGAGAGGAACAGAACTGCAGGGAGAAGATTCTCCTCTCCCTCACGTAATTATTCCCAGGCTTCTTCCATGATAAAAAGAATGTAAGTGTATAAATACACAAAGAGAGTAATTAATCAAGACTCGCAGGATGGACTGACCTGGGCACTGAAAAGCCAGAAGCAAAAAGGAAAGGTCATCATAGTGAGAGTAACTGTAGAGGGGAACGGACACAAGTGGAGCTGTGGTGGTTCAATTGCGGATGCACCAGCATGGGACAATGAGAAGGAAAGAGGCATTTCTGACGGTCATGCTGCAGCTAGGGTATCTGTCAAAGTTTGTGAGGTGTTGGGAGAATCACAAGGTGGCTCTAGGAAAACGTGGAGCACTGATTGCTGTAACTGCGTCTGTGATTCATACGGGTGTTGCTAACTGCTGCTGGGGAATGGTCTGAGCTCTGTCAGTGCTGAGAATTCCTGTTCCCACTTCAGGCAGCAAACCTGAGACCGTTCACTCCCTTGGAAATAATCAGGCCTGAAGTGTTTGCTGACACAAGCAGTGGCATGACTGGTGTTTAACATGGTGTGAATCTACCTCCCAAGATGAAGTCTCCCTGGCACCTTCCTCTAGTTCTCTTGATTCTCACTAAGCAAGCGAGAAGCAAGTCCTAAGTCCTGAAAAGAATATGTTTTTACTTTGTTTCTGCACTGTAGAAAAAAAAAAAAGCAATGCAAACTATTACTGTTTCTGTTAGCCGTGGGCTTAGGTACTAAGAACAGTTTTGATCCAAGCAGTAGGTGGAATTATTTAGTAACAGTTGTTGAGTATAAAACCAGAGATGAAACATGCAGTGCAAATACTTACTTCATCAAACAAGATAATTTTTTCTATGAAATGCATTAGGCCAGAGCGTGTCTTGCAGTTTTCTTGGGAAAATGTATGCCACTGAAGTAGTGCCAGTGATGGGGTAGAGAAAGGAGCAGCCTGGGAAGACCACGTTAGCCTACAAAACATTTTGAATAAAACAATTGCATGTCTAAAAAGCTAATAATTTGGTCACATCATTGTTATTGTGAGGTTGTGGGCTTCCTATTACTGTCATTGTGGCATTAATACAATGAGAAATTCAGATAGTTTATCAGCATCCATTAAGGAATAGAAGGAAATTAGCATTAAGGAATAGAAGGAAATTAGGACAAAAACCGGTTGTTTATTTAAGGTTTTGTTTCATTTATCCTCTGGCTTTTAAAAGCCTCTTGTTTTATGTGCCTTCTGGGCACAGAGGCTTCAATTTAAAAACATCACCGCTAAAACAAACAACCAAACTGACAAAAGTCGTCTCAGGGATTGCAGCTGAGATGTAAAAGCAACTCACTATTCACCGTGCCCCTTGAGCTAAAAGCCTTCCACTGAGGTTTGAAGGACAATAGCCGCGGGTTTTATCAAACCAAATAGGGCAGTTGTGGCCTGGCGTGATTCTCTGGCCAAGAAGAGGTTCTTACTTTAGCTCTTTAGAGTTTATATCTGTGGACTCTTTGCAGTCCAGGCTCATGAGATGGGGCTTAAGGGGAGCAGCAGGACTAGGGAATGTGACCCTCATATCCCGTTGCATATGGCCACAGTGCTGGTATAAGGCTCAGTTAGGCAAGTGAGTGCTTCCGTACATGGTGAAACCAGAGAGAGTTTAAGGAGAATGCAGAGACAGAAAAACAGATATTTCTATTTCTGTGGGCTGATGATGAGCATAAACAGTTGTGGGCTTTTTCCCCAGGCTATCTCATTTTCCAGCCTCACTCTTCGAGGCTAACATGTTCTCTTGCTTGTTACCCATAGTTAAAACTCACCAAATAGCAAGATGTTTGAACATTCCAAAATGGCCCATTCACAGTTTTTTTTTTGCTTTCCATTTCGATGTATTATTTCCTTTTTCTGATTCAGCAGGGACTGGCAGATGGACTGTACTGAAGATAGGCTCAGTTCAGTAGAAACAGCTATTAAAATTCTCCTCAAGTAGATTCTCCTGCATTTGTCTCTACAAGCAGCTTCTCCTTCATGCCCCTACCAGGTCAGGCTGTGCCCCCTCTGTCCTGAGGAAGAGGGGGGAACCCTTCCTGGCCCTCCTTCCCATGACCCCATCCCACACTCCCTGGCCACAGCACCAGAACCGGCTGGTAGTTGGGGGCCAGCTCCTGGCCGGGGACAGCAGTAGAGGCTGTGCTCTTACAGCAGTGAGAACCTGGGGAGTCCTGCAAGTAGCATTTTGTAGGCCCGAGACACTAAGTTACTGAAGTGTTCCAGTCCTGGGGAGCTACTCTACCAAGACAACAAGCAACTTGGAAGCTCACTTGCTGACGTTAATCATGCTAGACAAAAACTGTAAAACCATCTGAGAATCTCTTCTTTGGAAAGATATTAACTGCTATTTTCAGAAGACATTGAGGACCTCAGTGGGTCTGAAATTGTTCCTTGCTGTCTTTTTTCAAACGGACACTTTTATGGCACTGGTGTTGCATTTTGTTGCAAGGGATTCTGTTTGTTGTTTTAAAATCTTGACATTTTCTTACAAAACTGACCCTGAGGATCAACTTTTTTTTACCCTTATGAAAAGCTCTGTCTCTTCCAGACACTTGTGAGGTTAAGGCTTTGGAGTGGTGTTATGAAGACACCTCTATTGCGACTGACCTCGGCATTGCTCTGAGATCAAAATGAGTGATGAGTGACTGTCACTCTTTGTCTGTGTCATGATGGAAACATATGGTGCAACTACCACCAAACCGAACATCTGCAGATGCAGCATTTTTTCAGAATTGCTGGTATCTTTGTTTCTCACTGCTGAACTTCTGTTTTACTAGTGCATATTATTGCAAAAGAAGATCTGATTTGAAGACACAGTGAGGAAATTTAATAGATAAACAGTAGTTTTCATCTCTGCAAATCACTACAAATCCCAAAATACACAGCTAGCACAAGCAAAACAATGCTTCTCTAGAATTTGGCTTAAAAAATGAGATGAGTCTTCCAGTCAGAGTCTGGATTAACCAAATTAATGCTTCTGTTTCCTTTTGTAGAACATGTCGAGTCAGTCTGGCTCTCCCTGTAAAATCCGTGTATAAGCCCTCTGCATGGTTCCCGTGGAGTGTGTGTGCACATATAGATATGGGTGAGTGTGTGAGTTTGTCTGTAGATGGATGGGTATGTAGGTCCTGGTCAGTGTAATAGTAAAATGATATTGATGTGCCTCAGGACAGAGCGTAGAGGAAATTAAGCTATCTGTCCCCTTTGACAATGTTAAGAGGCCAAAATCCAGTTTTCTAAGAGAAACATACCAACTTTACACCCACTACTGCTGCTGTGCTCAAGTGTATTCACACATGTTGTGATATACATATCTTTTATAAAGAGCTTCCAAAAGAGGTAACCTGAAAAGGAATAAAGTTTAAGACTTATGTCATTCAAGGATCTTCATGGTCTCACTGCTCTAACCCAACTCCTCCTTTCGACTAACAGAGCACTTCTGGGGTGACTTTACCAGTGCAATCTGGTAGCGCTCTCAGGGAAGGAATGGCACCAGTTTGCAAAACACCCCTGGTGAGGAAGCGCCCTGCATTCTCCGTTCTTGCACAAGCAGAGATTTTTATGTTCTGTTGAGCAAACACTGAAGCATTTGGAAAAGCCACAGAAGGTGGCAAAGAACCTGGACTCTTTTAAAGTATTTTTGCCACAAACAGAAGTCCTAAAACATTTTTCCTGTACACTATCCCATCCATGCACAGGGACCAGGAGCCAATTGGATTATAGCACTGCTGATTACTTATGATCCCCTTCCTGTGAGGACAGGCCCTGATGTGTTGTTTTTTGATAAGACTGGCTCCTTTAGAGCAATAATGCTGGTACAGCTTCCTGTCTAATCATGGAGCAATTACTGTACCTCAAAAGGGAAAACATTTAGAAGAATCCAGTTTTAGTTCAGAAGTGATAACAGGAACATTTTCTTGCTAATCTGTGGTTAGACTTGAACTCATTCAAGAATCTCCCATGGCAACATGTGACAAAAATCAAAGAGATAGGAGAGGCTGGGTGTTGTTCTTATCTACCATCTTCCAATTTGATCAGAATCCCCTGCTCCTTGCACGGTGTGGGAACTGGGATTTTGCTCATGCTCATCCGTTGTGAGGGAACATGGGGTCTTTTCCTTCGAGGTCCCTAATGTTAGTATGTTCTAGTTTGCGAGTAAACAGCACTTGCTGTTACAGATTTCTGTTCAGTGATCTGTGTGAACTGAGCTAGTGGTCTTTGTCAGTTTTTTACTGATGGAAGGTGACCATGTCCAAAAGTAGAAGGCTCTACTTCGCTGGCTTGCAGAGATGGTGTTAGAGCCTCCTTTGCTTAGCTGCTAAGTCCATCTTTGTTTTCAAAGGACTTAGTCAAACCTTGTATTAGAACAAGATCAAATCCTAATGGGCCAGGATAGCACTGCTTTTTCACTTCGGGAAGTAGTCTTGCTAAGATGAAGCTGTAGCAGCTTATTAATAATGTGGAATAAGATTGCACTGCTTTAGCCTGTTTTATGCACCATATGTGAGGTACTAATTTCACTTCTGAGTCTGGCACATCTCACCAGCACTTCAGAAAGTATCAAAATTATAATAATTGAATGTGCTAATCTTTTGTGCAAAATCTTTTCTGAACTTTCTAGAAAATGAAGACTAATATTTTGTTGGTTACAGTACTAGACTTGAAATATTAGATGAGACAAAATGCTAGTGTTGCAAGTTAATGTACTGGTGGCAAGGTCATTCTGAAACTTGAAAACCAGAACTTGATGCTTTTCATGTTGAGCTTGGCTTTACACTGATATTATTGACGACCATGCCACATGGCCCAAAATTTTCTCAATAAGAGAATTTACTTTATTTAGTAATTAATTTATGATATCTGTTTTTAAGAGGCACATTCTTTGGCTCTTACTTACTTGAAAGGTTATTCCAGCAGAATGACATATCTGAAGACAGTATTGGCTTGTAGTTTTGAAAGGGGACTGGCAACCAAAATATCTGGGGGAAGAACTGGTCTCATGGTACAACCAAATTAGTGTGGGATACATGGAAGCCAGTTGATTTCACTGGGGTCAAGGCTTCCTTCCTAGTTCTGTTCCTAGTTCTGGAACTGTGTCACAGTGTAACAGTAAGGAGTAATATTATTTAAACCCCTCACTGAGGAGTTTTGAGGTTTAGCTGACTGGAAAGTAAAGTCGGAAGTGCTATGTAATTTACTTGGACTCCTGGCATCTTCCACATCTTTCTTTGGGACTCATGCACTCAGGCATTTCCATCTAAGGCCTTGGCGTGTGCTTTTGAACTCCCTGCTGGAGAACTCTCTGGACACAAAGGGTGTGTGTCTGTGGTGAGAGAAGCACTATCTTACTGAAGTAGAGCAGAGAAAGGAAATGACTCAATCATCAAAAGGCCCTCCTTCCTCAGGGAACTGTCCTTAATCAGTATTATCCCGTTACAATAATACTATTTCAGAAGGACCGTGAACCAGAGCACTGCGTAGCCATGTAAACTGCTTCCTGTATTTGCCAAACAAAACAGTATTCAGCAATTAATAGAATTCAGCTATTAGTCCTGCTATGATAAAACAACAAACATGGCTGTTAATCATACAGCCTGCCTTGGTACAATCCATCTCCCATGAAGAATCGTTTTCAGTTTGGGGCTGTATTACCTGCTGTGCTATAGTGGTTTTTCTTTTTTTCTTTTTCTTTTTTTTTTTTTTTAATCAGGAAAGAATAAACAAAGTTGCTTACATTTTCCTTGGCTTAAAATGTCACAGCTATGAAAATTGTCCTCATTACCCTTGCAAGAGCTGTTGCAAAGCTTCCTCCTGGGATACCCTGATTAGTCATCGCTTTAGTATTAAGCTGGGATACTTTGTGTTGCATGCCAGGGATCCTGTACAATCTCTACCTTTTGGTGCTTGATAATAGGCAGCTACAGAAGTTGGCCTTGAAAGCTACAGAATAAAGCAATGGGTCCTTCAGAGCTCAGGGACCAGGAGTATTACAGAAATTCAGCTCTTCATAATTAACTCTGATTAGACACAGGCACAGATGTGCAGCATCTCAGCAACAAATGAACCATTTGTTCTTCTTTGGTTTAATAGGAGAGAAGCTCATAATGCGACAAGAAAATGCCACTTGTAACTTGCTTTCCCCTCATCCCTTTCCTTTTATCACTGTCAATCAGTCATCTCTCTGGCTGAGCACGGCACGCTTGCAGGTTCACTTTCTTATGTGTCTGGCAGTACAAATCACACCATAGATGAAACAGAAGTTTCTGATGCTATGATCAAGACTACTGTTGCTGTATTTGTAATTGTAGTAGCGTTTAAGGTCTCATGTACAAACTGAGACCCTGCTGTACCAGGCCCTGTATAACCATACAGTGAGCAGACAGACTTTGGTTTGGAGAGCTTCTTGGACCGTGCCAGGTAAGATGCAGGTGAATACAGAAAACAAGGCTGGGTAAATGCCAAATGACAGTGCATAGCTAGATTAGCGTAACAAGCAGTACTGAACGCAGACTGGATGAAAAGCACTATTGTACATATTAGTTTTTGCTTGGAAGTTTTCAAATATGCAAAGGAATCTCAAATGATATCTGAAAATCATAACTAGTAAAATTTGCAAGCTCTTTTGTTTGCAGATTTAACAAGAAATTTGAGTATATCAGTGAGCTAAGTATGTGTCCACAAAGACATTCAGGATGCCGAGCTACCCAGGATGTCTTCACCAATGTGGATTTTACTCCTGAGAATAAATTAGCTGATAACCAAACAGACTTACTATGGGCATTCCAATATGCTTTGTAAACATTTGCTTTGAAGTCTTTCTGTGCAGGCTTCTTAGACTTCTTACAGAAGACTAACCTCCAGGACAGAGCATTGACTGGGAGGTTTAAGAAAGAAAACGTAGAGCTGACCTTTGGTTTTAGTTCTGGGGCTTTTTGCCAAACACAGGAATTCTCAGATGCTTCAAATGCCCAAGGACTAGAATAAGACTAGAATAGTGGAAGAGAACATGTGTCTTTACTATTCTCGAAAATACTTGCTACAAAATTTAGCTTCTGCTTCAGCTGGTATCCGGTTACTGCATCAAGGGAATGAGGAAAATGCAAAATTGGTCCAGCTTATGGCTGTGCTGTAAGTAGGATCTTCTCATTGCAAGAGATGACACTAATGGCCTGAATTTATGACTGATGTAATTTCACTGAAGTCAGCTGTTACACTACAGAGTCTAACCATATGTTTATTTTTTATTTTTTTATATAACATAAAGTTGAGAGATATCGGTGATATTGTGACAGCTGTTTCAACTCCAAAAGACTGCCTGAAAGCTTTCCATTGTGTAATGATGCAGAGGAGGTTAATATAGCAATAGTGAATGTGAATATTTGATGCTCAGGTATGTATATTGGATTCTCAAGAATAGCATCAAGGAATTTGTCAAAAAGGGCTTTCCTTTAAGAACTCTGTGTACAAATAAGACCCGAGCAACAAAACTGTATCCGGATTCAAACTGCAAAGTTCAAAAAGAGAGAATGATGATACCAATGTAATAAGTATGAAATATGGCTAATAGCAGGAAGTGACAAAAATAATTTTTTTTCCTTAAAGCATTGGCTGCCAATAAGGATTAAGAGCTCTTGCTGATCTACCATGTTTTAGCTGAACTTATAGGCATAATTTGACAAAAGTAGAGGTTAAAGTTCTGCTCTGCACTTGATAAGGTCTTATCTTTACTTTGCTTGGGAAAACAACAGTAGATCTTTTCTTGGACATTTGGGTCTGTGTTCAAACACTGCTGAAATCAAAGGGGTTCTTTCCACTGGCTTTGGCTTAGAAAATAAACTGATGGGGTGAGGAAGGATAGTCTTTGAAGGAAAGACAGGACTCAGGAGATGTTAAATCAGCTCCTGGCTGTGCCAGAGATTCCCAGGGTGATCTTGGGAAGGCTGCTTTATCTGTCTGTGGAAGTTTTCCATTTGCATAGTCAAATGATACTGCTTCTTTTCTATCACCTTTTGCTTGGCTTGCTTGGAAACTATTTGGGTAGGATCCCTCTGATGCTCTGTGTTTGTATAGTATCTATGACAATGGAATTCCTACTGAGATACAATTAGGACGCTGGAGTGAATGGAATAAGTGATTTGGCGGGAAGAAGGCTAATTACTAAATATTATTAAGGAATGAGCTGTTCAACTAGTAAAACTTTAGAGATTTTCATACTACCCTCTACTATTCACTTTAAATACTTAAGACAGCTTGGCCTCTCATTCTGTGCTAGAGTTAAAAAACAGGAGACATACAATACAGATTTTTTGTAATGAATTCTTTCTTAACATTTCACCAAGTTAGAAGTGTCCACTAGAGAGTTAACAATTTTGAACTTCTAGCTTTGTTGTTGTTACACAAATACTTTTTATAATTCTTTATTAAAACAGTTAATCATGTCTTATGTTACAATCTGGAAGGTGAAAAGTAAGGCTATGATTTCATATTATGGGGTGAACCTGAAACATTCGTGCTTCTTCTGGTTTCTGAAGATACATGACCAGAGTCTTAATCTGAATCTACTGTTGTAAATATGAAATAACACTTCTAAAACCAAAAGAGGTTATGACTGGAACTGAAAGAAAAAACAGGGCCAAAGAGTAATAAGTTAGAAAGAAAATTTATTAGATGGTCAGGGAAACAACAAAGAAACAAGAATATCAAGAATATCAGTGGGGCTTTCCAGAACTTTCTTTGGTTTTGGTGTTTTCGTGCAAATGAAACACCACAGAAAATCCTAGATATGTCCCATTCTTTGACCATACTCCAATCAAGTGACTTAAAGCCATTCAAAAAGGTAGATAAGTCTAAAATCACAAACACAGCAGCTATCCAGCTATATCTCTCCCTGGCTTGGATTGTAGCCAGCCTCTGTTGGAACTAGCCCAAGATTTTGGGGAGGTGGAAAACGGGATCTGAAGCCTAATTTGACTCAAATATCCTATATATTGTCCCTGTCTGAACTATCTCAAAGTTGGCACAACCATGGCCAAGCTCCTTTGAGCTACTTCATACCACAATCGGTGTGGGGGTAAGCAGCACAGATCACACCACAAGACAAGACCTCCTTGTTTGGAATAAAAAGGCAGCAAGCTGTGACGACTTCTTTCCACTGAGGCCTCCTAGGGAAGACCATCTGGCACCTCCCTCCATCCTGTACTTTTGATAGGAGAAGTTCACTCTCCATCTTGTCGGTAGCAGCATGTCTGCATATATGGAGCTAGATTCAATAGCTGGATCCAAAAATGCTTCCCATTGCCTATTGCTGCTACATATTATCCAAACAACTAAAATCCTTAAACTCCCTCAGACAGCTGCCTGTGAGATGTGTCAGTAATTAACAACAGCAGTGGCAGTAAGATTGTGAGGTTGTTTCTAATGAGCAGGAACATTTTAAATGAACAGTTAAATTTTTGGGGAGGTATTTGAAGATTCTCCTTCTTCATAAGGCTATGAGAAATAACACTCATTTCTGCAGATCTCACCATTCCTCCCTATTTAGTTTCACCTGCCTAATTTAGAGAGGAGCCATTTTTCTCTTTAAATTTTCTAGGTATGCATCCCATAGATACATCCTTGTTCATAATAAATTGTGAGTAAGAGGGATCCAAATGTGCTTAATGTCTAAATAACCCAAGGCATGTTTGCAAATTAATCCTTTGTTTATTATGGCAACTGATAAGGAAAATTTCCTTTCAACATATAACATTAACTCTGAAGGAGCAGAGGTACAATAAATCATGATCTTTGGCAATACAAGGGGAAAGAGGTTGGCATACTGGATAAAAGTTAAGATAAAAGCCCGGATGGGTAGCCATTCAACCTAACATGATAAAAGTCAGTAGTTCCTGGGAGTAACATTATGTTTGGCAAAATAACAATAGAGTAAAAAGATGACATTTTTCCTGCCTTAATGGCAAAGAATGAAAAGGGTCACATCCGTAATGTCTTTATTAAACCAGATCCTTAAGAGACTTCTCTTATCATAACCAGGTCTATCAAAAGAAGAAGAAATCACAGTTAGCACCCAGTAGCAGCAGACTTTTCTCAGGTTCCCAAAAATTTCTTTGTAAATATCTTTTATGAAATGCTAGATTTTTCCCTGCATACTAAACATCGGTCCAGTTGTAGAAATCCTTGAGAGAGATGACACTACTCAGTGATAAAATTCAGGATAAAATTAAACATTTTCTAGTGCAGGCTGATGCGTGTGTACACATAGTACAATAGATGCCCTTTTGGTGGTCATATGAGATAACAAGAAATAGACTCAGGTGCAATAGGTTTGTCTATACCTAGATTGTACAGCCAATGTTAATTTAGGAAAGTTCTTTTCAGGCTACAACAAAGTTGGTCCTAAGCAAAAAGGAAGAGCTTTCTCTAGGTCAGGAAATGTTCATGTCACCTGGGCCATGTATCAATTCCTGCCTTGTGCCCTGAGTTTATGTATCATCACAGTAGTCTGCAGAAGCTTCAGTTGTGAAGGGTACCCTACTATGCTAGGCATGCCATGAAAACTAGTTGCTGGCTGGAAACATTTCCACCTGAAGGCCTTGTCCTGTGAAGATTCTCACAGCGTATAAATAGTTTGACCAGAACTAGCAGGGTTGCACAAAATCTCTTGGTTAATTATGTGCCTAAGGCATTCCAACTCAAGAGCATATGGTGTAAATACCAATGAGCAGAACATCAATTTTCTCCCTGATGTGCTTTAACCGAAATTGCTGTTTAAAATAACTACCAGGGTAGAATATACGTATAGTAACCTATAAGCAAGGTAAAATACATACAACTGAAATAAAAACACGCACCCAATAAAAGTGCTGTGACAATTACATGGAGTGAGGAATAATCAGAGAGAAGGGTTACAAATCTGTGACCTTCCTAAGAGAAGAAAAATGCTATGGGGAGAGAAAGAGCTTATGGTGACGTTCTGAATTAGCACAAATGGGCTAAGAGGTGTGTTGCTGAGAATATCTGAGTAAATACAACTAGCCTGTCTGCCTATCAGAGAGGTTTCCTAAAAGACTATGGGTACCTGTGAGCCTAAGCTCCCAGTCGAATGTTGGTTGTTGTTCCCAACAGATGTCAGCTGTGGGAAGCTGAGAAGAAATCATCTCTAAGTATGGTATTCCCTTGAGGTAGTTCCTTAGAGGGTAAAAGCTTTTGAAGAGGAATGGTGGGAGGATTAAAAGACAAAATATTTCTGGCACATCCCTGACTGAAGAGGAAAACTGCTATAAGGCAACCCGATCAGAAAATGTAGTGACAGCAATCACTAGAAACATGCAATACTGCTGGCCCAAAACTACCTGAGCTAATCCTCTGAAATTTTGCATGCGTAGAGCCCATAGTTCTAAGCCTCACAAACATGTTGCAGATTTGCTCTCTAAGTGGACATTCTGTGTGTTGTTGAAGTGCAGCTGAAGGAGCTGATAATGTTGCTTAACAATAGAGCTAGAAAGACAAAGTATAAACACAGCTAGTGAAGCTAAGAAGTTGTAACAAATGTGGTTGTAGCATAAAGATGTGTGTTGCTGAGTACATTCTCTGCAGTGTAACGATAATGAGGAGACAGCTATCCCTCCTCCCATATGTCCTAGCATCTCAAAAAGAGCATAACAAAAAAGGAGGAGGAAAGGGAAAAGGCTGTGTGGTCAGTGGGCGGGGTGAGACCACCACCTCTCATGTCTCCTTATCGGCCTTCACAGAGACACAAACACTCCTTTCACAAGGGTGTGTAAAATGGTCTTCAAAGTGATAGCAACGGAACTAACTGAGAAATGTCTTGTAAAAATAATTTTTGAAAAACTTTTTTTTCGACTCTTTTTTTTCCCCCTCTAAACCCATCCTGAATACAGAATTTGCAAGCCGTGGCCCTGCATAATGAAACATCCAGGTTAAATAAGTCACCTTTGAAGATCGCTTTTGCTCACTTTCAGGAAATGCCCCTCCTACACCTTTCTGTCAGTATATGCTGATATATATAATGAAAAAAAGGAAGTTTACAGAATATGTTAAGTTCTGGGAAACTCATGTAGGAGGATGGGTGAGTGTGTTGCGGGGTAAATAACCTGGGATGAAAAGGTGCTTAATCATGTGCTACAATCCTAGTTTGTTTTTTAATCTTCAAGCCATTTCTTATTTAGAGTGGTATGCGAACATACATTTTACACATCTCGAAAAAGGCAGAGGGCCAAATTCATCACTGGTCTAACTCCATTGACTTCAGTGTAATTATGCCAACATTAGTTAGATCAGGATCTCTGCCCTCCAGAGCTAATGACCTAAATACTTCATCTCAGAGCTCTGCAAGTGTGAGAATATTCTGTGGGAGAGGGAGAGAAGGGAGGAAAAAATAAAAATAGAAAGAGAAGAACGGTGTTAGTAGAAAGGAGTATAGAGAGAAGAATTAAGGAATGAGATGCTGTATATGATAAATAAGGCCAAAAATGTAGCTGGAATAGAACGAAAAGAAACTACTTGTTTTAATGTCATGAGGCACATCCATTTGAAATCTGAAAGGCTAACATAGTATGGTCCTTCCATTAAAAAAAAAAAGTGATTATAATAGACATAACTCTAAGAATTAAGCCATACTACCTTCTACCTTCTGTAACCAGTTGTCTAGTTATATCTTGTATATTTAAGAAGATCACTACTTGATGAAGACCTCCAAGAAATACTTGTTAATGGCAATGACCTTGTTATCTGTAAGACAGTATAAATTGGTCATGTATTCAGTGGTCAGGATAAAACACAGCTCTGACACGTTGTGAACATATTTGGATATGCGTGATTTAATGCCACTTTGCAAGAGCAGACGTGTTAGCTTGTAAGGCAGAGCTGAATTTGTATTTAGCTGGGATCATAAGAACAAACAGAGCTGTGAATCAGTTAAAAACGGGAAAGGTGGTAGAGCGTGTACAAAAATACAAACAGTTGTGGGAGTGAGAGAAGCTACCAGGTGACTTGCTGAAGGCGATAGTTGTATGAATCCTGACAAAAGCAGATCCTGCTGATCAGAATAATTATGGAGATGTAAGCTTATTGTCAGTACTGAGAAAAATTCTGATGAAAGTAATAGTCAACACATCAAAGCTAGTTTTAGAGGGAACAGTGGGAGAAAAACAGTATGGCTTCAGATCAGGATGAAGTTTCATTAATTAGATATTCATTCTTTGATAGTTGATGGAAAAAAGCAAGAATGAGGTTTTAAAATGCTTATTATTTCCCTTCATGTTATGAAAGCATTTTATTTGGTTTGGAAGGGGCCATTATAGATTGCAGCAAAAAGATACAACATTCAGATAAGTGTATTGGTAGTATACATGCTATGAACTCCTGCAGTGTAATTGGCAGAAAATTAAGCAACTGGTTCAAAACAAGTTTGGTATGAAACAAAAGTCTGTGAATACACCAATACTTTTCAACATGTACTTCAAATGAATGTTAAGATAATGAATGAGTTGAAGCATGTAACAATGGAAGAGGTAAAGTTACCGTTATGCAAATAATTGACAAAATTGCTGCAGTCAACTTGGGTCTATATTATGTCAATAAGAGAGTATTTTCCTCTTGGAAAAAAGACCAAACAAATAGACGTTTGTACATATGCCTATGGAGTCTAATTGGTGCTAATGTTTCCATCAGAGGAAAAAGCAAAAGATATGCCCAGCTAAAAGCTTAAAAACATGAAAGCATGAATGTACTGAAACAGGGTACTGACAGTCTATAGGCCAGCGTTGGCTGCATTAAACACAAGACGTCTGAATGCTGCTGATGGAGGAGTTTTCGCAAAGGTGGCAGGCATCATGTAGAGTAAGAATGACAAACAGAGAAATTGGGAGGAGAGGATATCAAATCAAGGTTTGGGATTGGCTACAATGGAAAAATATGACAATGAGAAGAGATCCCACACAAGGACACAGATGAAGGAATGCCAAAGACGATGATGCACATACACCACTATGGGCTGTGCATTGCATAGACTGACCTCCAGCCACAGGGCTGAGCATTTCTTATAGGAATGTGACTGAAATGGATTTGATGGAGGCATAAACTCTAGCTAGACAAGAGTGTTATACTACACCTGAGTCCGCAAAAATCAGACAGGAAAGAACACTTAAAGCCTTTGCCTTGGCCAAATTCCAACTCAATTAATTACAATCTGCCTTTTTAAATCCCCCCTGAAATTTCAGCTGGATAATATATCCTTCCATGCATGTCCTATGAGGCTGAGTAATGTCACAGCCGACCGCTGAGCTATCGTTTGCAGATAGCATGATTTCTGTGCACAGTTATTACGTTAGGTCAAGTTTGTGAAGGCCTTGGAACCCTTGAAAATGAGGAGCGTTTGGTAGACCAAAGATGATGAAGCCATAGAAAAACAACAGTAGTCACAGTGCTTTAAACCTTTCTACTGTGCAATGTTTTGGTAAATGTGCTCATAAAAGCTCAATTCTGCCTTCTAGCAGAATGGAAGATAGGAGAGAATTGCAGCAGAAACAGGGAAGAGGAACTACTCCTAAAGAAAATTAGCTTATGTTCCATAACATATGTTATTGACAAGCCTGAAGATCAGACTCAATATCTGAAGATCAGACTCAAGGCAACATCCTTTTTTTTTCACTCATAGCAATGACTGCTGCATTCATTTCTCACCCTTACTTCCTTTGGGACTCAAGCTCATGACAGTATTTCCATTGACTGTACTGGTATAAAACTGAGTACTTCTCATTTACTATGGACCCAACCCTATGTGAAAGTTCTCATCATCCCTGGGATATTGAAGTGTTCAGTCCTGGACTGATTTTGAGAACAACAGGTTCTGCTGTGTCCATTTCTGCTCATACTACAAATAGCATCACCATGAATATGGAGGACAAGAAAATTGTCTTCCCTGACAGGAGGCCTTATAAGGAGGTGGTTTTCAAACTAGCATAAGAAGTAGTGCAGAGGGAGTGCAGATTGCCATATAATTTTTCTTTCTATAAACAACAGTTACTCAGGTTAGTTTCCAAAGGAGCTCAATATCCACAACTTGAACTGATGTTCTTTAAATCTGAAAATTACACTAATGTTGTATTAAAATCAGCGAGTGCAGATGTGAAGACTCCTCTGAAATTAATGAATGGAGCCCCAGATCTATACATTTCTGTACAATGGAAAATACAAATTAGCCCAATAGCTCCTAGATGAGAGAAGCAAGAAGAAAGCAGTAAGTTCATCCTTGCTGTAGTTATTTTCAAAAGGAAGGCTTTTATTATTCTGATACACATACTTCCTAGTGCAGTAGAATAAAAAATTGATGGAACCGCTTGTCCAATTAGAAGGTACTTCTGTTCCTGGGAAGAAAGAGCCTTTGGCAACCGTACAGGCTGGGACTGACGAGCTGGGGAGAGGCTTTGCTGAAAAGGACCTGGGCGTCTTGGTGGACGGGGAGCTGAACAGGGGCTAGCACTGTGCCTAGCAGCAAAGGAGGTCAACAGCATCCTAGGCTCTATTAATAGGAGTACACGTTGCCCAGAGTGGTTGTGAACTGTCCGTCTTTGGAGGTCTGGGATATTGGACTAGAGATGTCCTGAGCTCACTTGCCCCAGAAGCGGCTTCCATCACATCCCCCTTTGTTCCCCCCACCCCTCACAAAGAGAAAGGGCAGGCTGAAAAGTTTCTGCTGACTTTTGGTAAACATCTGGAAGTGAAGTTGGGAGCGTGGGTCATCTCAAAGGTTAGGTGAGGTAAGTAGAGTGTCATGGAGTAGTTTGTTTACACAGTTTTGGGTTCTGACACCGACTTTCACATGAATAAAGCATGATCAGGAGATCTCTAAGGCCTTCTTTGGGACTTACCTTCCCATGGCACAAAGAGGAATGCCAGGATGCTAGTCTTTAGCATAGATGAAATATTCCTGGAGAGC
The DNA here is from genome assembly GCF_040807025.1 of Struthio camelus. NCBI lineage: Eukaryota > Metazoa > Chordata > Aves > Struthioniformes > Struthionidae > Struthio > Struthio camelus. The sequence goes on from NC_090946.1 coordinate 33,676,799, forward strand.
AAGACTTCAAGTGCTGGAGTCAAATTTCACACACCTTTATGTGTGGATGCAAGCAATATGAAAATATTTTCCAGAGTCTGAGAATGGCTCATGCCGTTTCTATAAACAAAGCCTTAGCTGTTCCTTGACCTGAGGTAAATAAGGTAAATACAATATTAAAAGCATTTTGTGCACTTTGTGCTGTGTAATGACGAAGAACAAGACAATTAATTCAATAGGCCTATTAACATAATTAAGGATAACTAGATGTAGCCCTTAATTCTTTTTTTTTCCAAAATGATGGACTGGTCAGATTTAACACTAGAAGGAAGATCTTCCAAGTCAGTACAGGAGATTCAGCATCAGCAGGGCCTGCTCTGTCTGCTCCCCCTTGCAAAGCAGAAAAAAGCAAGACCAGTCTCACCGGCCAATTCCACTCTTATTTTCTGACACACTTTCTTAAAGTTTGTTCTTTCTAGAGCTTCTCATTACATCAAACGACAGATCCACAAGCATTTTGCTACACAAGAAAAGCAACTGAGAATGGACTAACTTTTCTAGAAGGTACTTCTTGCCAGGCTAGAGGTCACGACCTCAAGTATGGTCCAAGTGTTATTAGTAGAATTGTGAACCGAACAGAAAGATTATTTTTCACTCTGCTTTCTGTCATTAGTGATGTGTACATTTTATGGTATGTCACCTGCTGAGAATAACATGAAAGAATTTTGAAAAGTCAAGAATCACCTCTGGTCTTTCTTTATGCTTTTTACTGAGCTGTCTAGGTCAGAGGAGAATCGTTGCATGTTCATTGTAGAGAATTAGTTACTATTCAGTACTCAGACCCTCCCTGAGATTTCCCCTGATTCTTCCTTGAAACTTTAGTGACTATCCCATGCATTGCAGAGCATCCCTGCTTGAGAGTTAAACAGATGTTTTAAAAATGGATTTTTAAAACAGTTCTTGCACGCTCTCTAGTGGTTGAGTTATCCATTACTTTTAATGTCACCTTTTCCTATCACTTTTGCAACCTAATTTTAATTAATAAATCGCTCGCAAACAATGAACTTCCGAATGAACCACCACTTTTTTTAAATAGTGGTTATAATTTATGACTGGTCACTAGAATAGTGCGTTTCAATACACAAAGTACAAAGAATGAATCTAATATTATTGCATATCAAGTTACGCATCGTAAAAGTTACCTTATTTTTCCTTGGCCAACTGCATCAAACTGCAGTTTTCATCTTAGTCTGTGTTTGCAAAGGTTACTGGTCACTGAAAATTCATATCATCCACAGATACATATTCATTTCTTAGTGCATATTTTCCCACATACTTCGAGTCCCCTTACTAAAACAGCCTCCTCAGAGAACTCCTGAATGTATGTCACAGAAAATGATAATTTTCATTTCTCAGCAGAAAGCAAAGTTCAGAAAAACCTAGGTGACCCAGTTATGGAAATCTGGCAGCTCCAAGACCAAAGGACAGATTAAAGCAAAGAACATGCAACAGACAGTAATGACAAAATGCTTGTGTTGTTTTTGAATAATTAATAGATCACAAGCCTGTGTCCAAGGGAGCATTTGCATGAAATATTATTTACAAATCTTTTCAAATGTTAATTGCAAACTGTCTTGCAAAAAAATAGCACATCGTTGGTTCACAGACACACATTATTTGAATATTTTGGAGTTTTTTGCCTACTCTCTGTTTAGTTAAAGACTGTGTCTTCTTGTTTGTCTGGCTTCCCTGTCATGGTTACTGCCTTAATCATCATTATCATCCTTTCAAACATCAGTCTACTCTTCAAGTAATCTGGAGGAACTTGGAAAGTTGCCCCAGTAACAATCTTATACAAAAATACTGGGTCATATCAGGTCCTTTTAAGTATCGTACCCCAGTACTTATTCTAAATCACACATTTTGCAAATTTATATAATGACACCGCATTCATTCATTGCAATTTGACGCAATATGTGTCTTCCTTAACATAAGAACTGAGTCATAATCTGTCAGATAATGGGACTTTTGCATGCTTTGAGTACTGGACCTAGTATGCTACAGCACTGAGCGTGTCCAGCATGGCCCTAAATTACAACAGCCTTTTCTGACTTCCTGGCAGCAGTTTGTAGTTGCAGAATAATTGGAATTTGGTGCTCTCCTTTCTCCAATCTCATCTTTAATTTTCTCCAAAGACCTTGTGCTCCTCGGTTAGCCAGTTCTTTCACAGCAGGGTTATTCCCTTGAGAGCCATCCTGCCCCACTTAAGAGCAATCCATAATAGGAGATACAGTCTGACATAATTTCTCTGAGTTGCAATGCTGCGTCTTTCCAAGAATTTTGGCGCTCAGCACATTTGCAAACTGGGAGTGAATTATTTCATAGTTGAAACAGATTTCCTCCGGCTCACTGTTAGACTGGGGCTTGCTCCCTCTCTAAGAGCCAGTCTACTTACTGCTGCCAACTACAGGTCTTGGCTCTTGCCATTAGCTGTTTAACTCTAGATTTCAAGGCCCCATATCCCCATATCCCCATATCCCAAATGTTGTCTGTTACTGAAACAGTGATGGTAAACAAAACTTGGCGTGCCTATGAGGAATTGTTGCAAGTAAGCTTCCAAACTGCATGCTTGTAAGGGGAAGTTTATGTTAACTAGCAAAATTGCACTCTATGATAACTTTTCATGACTGTCCCTAGCCTTATGCTGATGACCATTTATTTATCTGTTATTAAGTAATTAAAGCAGGATGTAATTAATTTTACTTTCTAATTAGGTAATTGTTCTGTCATTGCAATTTTTAGAGTGTAATGTGTTATTATTGCAATATATTAGTTACTATTTCCAGTGACTCAGTTTTTTTAAACCTTACATCTTGTGTTGGTCCTCAGGCAAACTGGGAGTTTGCTCCAGCCTCCTTAGGGAAAGCTATTCCTGAATTTCTTATTTCCCCAGCTGCACTAAGGTCTTACCCTGTGTGTTTATAATGCACTCAGATAGCTGCCTGATGAGTAGCTCTACTGCTGTTCAAAGACATTTATAGGCCATTCATCACAGAGTTGCTGGGGATTAGAATTGTCTAGCGGACCTGAAGAATTTTAACTTCATTCCATGACTCTGCAGGCGACATCGTTCCAAAAATGATTGACTATAGTCATGTAAAAGCTATCAGAGAGAAGCAAGACCAGGGATGGACTACTTAATTCAGCCTACTCTCTTCTACATCTGTATCATGTTTTACAATCAGAAAGTAAAGCAAAAGCTAGTGCTCTCCTTTGCTCTTTCCGGAATGGAGAATAAAGCCTCTCATAGTTACACTGATATGATTAAAAGATTGCACTGTGGAGCTGTACTAGATAGCTTGTATTTGTCCCTTGTTGACTGCAGAGGTTTCAAATACTGTTGGTTACAGCAGCTGCTAGTTCTTTTAGTCATTCTTACTAAGCACACTTTTATTTTCTGTATAAGAATATTTTGTGGAAGAGGTATTAGGTATTTCCTGTTCCTTTCTGCCTATGCTGTACTGGAAAACAGACATCAGGATAACAAGTGTACATGCATGAGAAAGCCTGAGATAAGCAGGTCAGTATAAACAACTACATAAGAGCTAGACTTCAAAAGGGGCACATTCTCATCTCAGCGCATTTGCATATGTCAGCACTAACTGCTTTCTGCTTTGACAATGGGAAAGTTGCCCTTTGAAAACTTGTAACAAGAATTTGTAAATATTTCAGCTGAGAATCAAAATCAAAGCAACAAATTAATCTAGCCACCTGCAGACTGAAGTTGTTTACTAGGTCCTTCTAAATTAGAGATGTTAGAGATGCTCTACCTTGACTCATGTGGAGTTCTAAGTGACTGCAAAATCAAGGAGATGAGTAACAGGCAACATAAATTTGTCAAAACCAAAGTGTTTGGTTAAACTATGTAATTTCCTTCCATGAAGAATATCATGTGGATAGAGGTGAAGCAGATAATGTGATGTATCTGACTTTAATACGGCTTCTGATATTATCTCACACAAGTCATAAGCAAGCTAATGAAATATGAAGCTACTGAAAAAGTGTGTGCAAAATTGGTCTACTCAAAGAGCAATTGCCAGTGATTCCCTGTCAAAATGAAAGGAGGTAACAAGCAAGGTATAACTGGAAATTGTTCAGGTTTCCATGCTATTTCATATTCTCCTGATGACCTAGATAGAACGAGAAGTAGCAGCAACAACACTGGAGTAACAGAGATTCAGATTACATGCTGAAACAAATTTTCTGACAGTAAGGATCACAAAGGGTTAGAACAGATTGCCTGGAAGGTGTGAACTCCCTATTTTTCAGTCTTTTGGTGGTGGTTTCTGAATTACACAGAGCTCCTGAATAGTTTAAGTACAGTTTCATGTTGGGCTATGACCACTCGCAGGAGTGTGCTGCTGTAAAGTCTACCGGGTAGTCTAATCCTAGGCTGTGTGAGGAAGTGGGTTTACAGGAGCTATTGTGGCAGACATTAGCAGTGCATCCTGGGACTAAACTAAGCCTAAGCCTAGCCTGTCCTGCATCAGCATGGACATGAATTCCTTAAAAGAGCCAGTCATCTCTCACCGTGTAGCTCCTCTCAAATTTAATCCTCCTTTAGCTTTCTGATGTGTGTGATACGTTGGAAGATTTTGATGTGCAGACTGGAGACCATGAGTTTTGATTAGCAATCTTCAGGTATACTTGGCAATCTTATATCACAACAATGAATACATTATGAATATCATTAGAAAAAGCATTTTTTTCTAATGACTATACACAACCAAATCAGCTGAAGAGATCCTCATCCTTAGGCACAGATTTACTGGGGGGTAGGCAGTGGGCAGCGAGTACGTGGGCAGGCAGTGACTGGACCTGGCCTCAGAGTTAAAGAACTGTTTTGACTCCCCCATTCATAGATTCATAGACATTAAACAAAAAGTGGCTATTAGACACATCACAAGTCCCATGTGACCCATTTCATCTATAGTGCAATCATTTCTGCTTGCTAAACATAACGTTTAGAAAGGTATTCAGTTTTGACCTGGAGGCATCAAAAGATGGAGAAGCTATCATTCCTCTTGATGGCTTGTCCAAGCTATTAATCGGTCTCACTATTAAAATATGCCTATTTTTCAATTTAAATCTGCACAGCTGTCAGGGCTCTGAGTGCAATAATGAGCCTTAATTGCCCTGATCAACCTCACCTGGGGCCACACACACACACACACACACACACACCTCTGCCCATTGGCCCAGGAGTCTCATTTCAGCTCAGGCCTGGGCCTGGGCTATGGGCTTTGTTGATTTGGATGCTGATCCACCTACAGGGCTGGCTTCCTGCTTTCTGTCTTGGTTGCTAGGGACTTCTCTGATGTCCTGGATTCTTGGCTGATGCTGGCTGCCCTCCCTGGGCTGGGCCTGCTCTGCTCAGGTAGTGTGGGGCTGGCCCCTGGCCCTGCTGGGAGGTGTTTTTTTAAAAAAAAAAAAAAAACTGTCTAGGAAGATGTTCTGGGTTTCAGTGTTTGTCATAGTGCTATCCCATGACTTCAACAGCAATAAATTTGAAATTACTCAATATCACTTTATTACTTATAAATCCAAAAAGATCTCTGATTACATTACAGTGAGGACAGGTACAGCATTATTTGGATCATATGGTAAGCTTGGTGCATTCAAATGAATTAATTCAGCCAAATGTAAGGCCATAAGCAGTTCTGAGCTACTTTCCAGTGTAGAACCTTTTCTGTAGTATGTATGACCTACCTACTTTCTTCCTATGTGTGAACTTTGCATATTAAAATAAATGCTTGATTTATGTTTTGCCTATAGCTTATGCAGCAAAGTAGTGTCCTATCCTAGTTATTTAGTTCTGTAAGATGAAGATTTTTTTGTAAGCAATTACTTGGTAAAAGGGCCAAAGAATTGTGTTACATCAATAGAAACAGAAATATGTTTTACAATTACTTCCCATCAATTAATATATGGACAAATCTATTGTTTAATCAATGTTTTGCAGTATTGGCTGCTGAATTATGCCAATTTTGAATAAATGTTCCATTAGCTGTTGTTTAACCTCCTTTGAACCCAAATAGCTGATTCTAGAACCAGCATGTTAAATACAGATATGCTTGATCAGATTCTTCCTCAGCAGGCTATCTTTTGAATGTTATTGATCTTGCTGCTGACACATTAATGTTTAATATTTTTTATATAAAACTTGTAATTTTGGTTTATTTGGATAAAAACATCTGCTGAGCTTTTAATCTTTATTCAAAGAGACATTTATTTTGTCTGAGTTTCATCTTGTTAAGAAAAGTTAGTCAGCCTGTGGGTTTAGATAGAATGGGAATTTCTCTTCTCTGAGCAAATTCCTTTGGGAAAAGGAAACCTAGATAAGAACAAAGTGATGGGTAACTTTCTAGAACCGTCTGAGCAGTAGAAACTCCAGCTCTTGAAATACGCAGATTGGACCCATCTTAAAACAGTAAATCTGGGTGAAAGTTCAAATTATCACATTGCCCTACTTCTGAACAGAATTTAAGCTCTAGGTTTTTATTGCTACAGATACAGTTTGCTCTCAAAAGTAAATTTGTAACCTCAGAAGCAAATGAAGATACTGTTGACTCCTTGTTCATTAGTCCAGTTTAAATGTGTTCATTTTACGTTACAACGTTCTTTGTTTGTTTGTTTGTTTCCTTTTCTAAACATAAGCCCAGCATAGTAAATCTAGGAACTGGAAATACAGGTTGGTGGTATTTATCTTCTGTGTTTTGCCAGTGGACTAGAATCTGCTTTTCGAATTAAGCTGGGTAACCTCTTTATCCCTGTTCTCTTACAGTCATGTTCTCAGCGGCACTTTCAGTCTCAACATCCAACGAGTTCAGTCAGGCAACCAGCTGACCAACAAATCCGTGCAAGATAAATGCAAGCAATAGAACTTAATTTTAGCCTTCATTTTAGCCTTATAGACCCTCCTGGGAGGAAAAAAAAAATAAATAAATAGGAGTCATAAAAAATTATGTTGCTTCATACAAATAGGGAGCAGACTTGCTAATAATGAGAGAAAACGACATACCATGCATGGGTCAGAATTGCTGGTTTAGGAAAACACAGTACATAAAAGCAGGGTGGGAAAGATGGGGAGACATAGGATTGGCTTCCGCCTTGGAGAAGCGGGTAATGAGAAGATAGAAAGGTACGGAGCTTGGGTACAAGGTTTGGGGAGATAGGGGCACCTATGCCTAGACAGGACACTAGCACTGTCTTGACAGGAATGGTCCAAATGAGACGGAGCTGCAGAGACACAGCTTGTCTTTGGATTTTGCAAGGAACTAACCTGAGACCTCGCTCTTGCTTGGAAGTAGTTCTCAAGAAACAGGGCAAGAGGAATTTCTTTTATTGGAGAAAAACAGCAGAGCAGGGGGCTATTAGTACTTCTGTGCAGGATCTTCATGGGGAAGGGCAGGTCTTGAGTTTGTGGAAATTACCTAAGCAGCTCCGTGCATGAGGGGAATCTGAAATAGAAAGGGCTAGGAAGGTTGTGTTGAGAACAACTACAGTGACATAAGGGAGGATCAAGGAAACTGTCTGAGGTGGCAGCACAGCGGAGGAGGCTCTATATCCCTACAGAATATTTATTTATCACTTGAGCCCTGATTAGAAGTACACCAGCAAGTGTAAGACCGTTCTCCTCCTTTTTTTTTTTTTTTGTGCCACTGGTTGGTTAAGGGGTTTTTTGTTTGTTTGTTTTTGTTTTTTAATACACCTGTCTGGTTTTGTCCATTAGCGTTTCTAAGGGCTGGAAACTGAGAAACACAGAAAAGATGTATTCCAAATTTGCAATTACAGCTGATGTAAAATAATGACAAATGAAAACCCAGAGAAGGACAGCATGTGAGAAGTCTCACTGGAGAGCAAAGAGCAGATCTACATGTCTCCTATATCTGTCTCCATGCTGCTTGTAGGGAGGTGGAGGCCTCCTTGTGCAATTTTGTGGTCTGAAGGTTCAGGTTTGTGGAAGTCCAACCTAGGCTTTCACTGTTCAGTAGGACTTATTTTTCCCTCCTCCCTTGCCTTTCTGCAGTGACTAAGCAAGTGCTACTCCAAAATCAGTAACTTCAGATTTCATCTTCATTTGTACAGTTTGCAAACATGAAATACAAAGCCAGCTCCCTACAAATAAGATGATTTGATTTGTACCATAATTAGGCAGAAGTGTGATTCCATCCAACGAGCTAACAAAAAAAGAGGTCAAAGGAGGAGAGGCCTGAATGATCTACAGGGAGGTCATCCTGCACAAGGTAAGTAAGGGAATACTTATCCCAAAGAAACGTAAAGACCTATGTGCTATTTACAAGTTTGTCATGCCAACTGGTCTGCCGATAGGGCATGATGTTACCACAGTAAAGCTTGCTCACGGAAATGTCTCTATATAACAAGTGGTTCAACACTTCCTTTGAAGTAAAAAGGATGAAGTCTCAACTCCTTCACCCTTGAAGGTGAGGAATTCTTATGCAGGCTTTTCTATCAGGAGTTCATCAGTGTTGTTGGCACAGAGGTATAATACGTTTGAGGTCACTGATCCTCAAGGAATGGTATGAAAAATGTAGATTAATATAGTATGACCTGTTGAAAATTATAGGCCTATTCACTGTTACATATATTTTAAGAGGACAAATCTCAGCTTGACTACACAGTGCAATTTTTGCATGAAAGTTTTTTTTTTTTTTTTTTTCAGAGTGAATTTTAGATACGGAAATTTTAACTTTAAAGTTAATGCAGACTAGGCCTAGATAGGCCTGCTTCTGCTTACATTTGCTGCCTAAAATGAGGTGTTCCCAGGCCACTCCAAGAGATTACTGAAAGTTTTGGGGATTTGGTATCAAAGAGGTTTAACTGTAGTTTAGTACCAAAAGTGGATTATGCTATGTACAATGATGATAGACGCCTTTGGTAAAGTTGCCATTATATAGTAACTCATTGTTCAATGAATTTAGCAAGGCTTATCCCATGTTATACACAGAAATGTTACTTTATTAGTCTGATATCGAACATAAGTTCATTTTATTAGTATAATAGTATAATATAGAAGTCCTCCACTTTTAGTTTCTGTGTAAGAATACTTTCTTATGCTTTAGCACGTTGAGCGTAGCAATAGTCTCAATTCCATCTTTGACTAACCAGAAAGGCATCTGGTGTAATTATGAAGAGTTTTGATGCAATAACTGTCATGTAATTATCTCAGGAGCAGTATTCTTATCTTGGTGGGGGGGGGGGTTGGTTTTTTTTTTTCTTTTTTGAGACCATGAACACTTGCCATTCAGTGGTATGTCCTCCCACTAAGGATAACTATCTCTCTAGTGGTCAAGAGATGGGCTTTATTGTGGTCCAACATGACTTTTTAACTCATTGTCACCAGTCCTCCCACTGCTGTAACTTTTATGGCCGTTTTCGAGTTCTTCAGCAATGTAGTGTTGAGTAGAAACGATTTTAAGCTCCTGTGACTTGGCTGAAAAATGTACTTAAGCCATTGAGTTCCCAGAGCTTATAAAGAATTGCAATGGCAAAGCAAGAAAAAGTAGAAATAAATAACAATGGATAAAACAATACCATATTATTTAAGTATTACATTTTATGGTCAAAAGGCCTCAGTATACTTCAAATGTTCATGAAGAAACTGCGTCTGATTTGGGAAGAAGGTAATTTCAACTGTTCTGTAAGGGTTATAAAGAAATAAATAACTACATAAAAAATTAAATCTTGTAAATACAATGGCAAGAACAAAACATTACTGGCGAGTAGTGAAAAAGGAATTACTTTCAATATTTGATGGCTTTTTTTATACTTTATTTATTCGACTGAAATATATGCAGTTGGATGATTTATTACACTTGTCCTATAATCTGCTATGCAAAGAGGCAATTTGGAAAGCAAATAATCTGATAGCAGCTCAGTGCTTTGTCATCTTATGTGAAATGCAAGCATACATGAAAAGAAAAGTAGAAGCTTAAGAAGCAATGTTTACAGATGGAATAAAGAAAAATCTAATCATTCACACATTAACTACTAGAACATGAGGTCAAAGAAAGCAGTTTTCTGCTGGGTTATCAACTGCAGCTAACTCATGGAGAAACAAGAATCAGAATGGGAACAAGGAAAGGGAAAGGACTGTGTATAAGGGATCTGGTGACGATAGGAAGGGTAATGAGTCCTCTTCCTTTCTGCAGTGGAGAACCATTAGGCTGGCTCAGTTGAAGACACGGCTCTCACTTGTGTCACGTAATTGATTGTGTGGCTCCTTGACAAGATAGATCAAAGAATGATCCTGCTTTAAAGCAAAACAAAATGATAAAAATATGATCTTAACCAGTATTGCAACCAAAACTTTCCTCTTGAATTTGAAGGTGCGGAGAGGCTCAAGGGATATTTAAACTTACAATTTTTGGCACAGGCTGGTATGACGCACGCCTTGGTGCAACTGTGGCTTCTCCTCAAATTGAGACTGCTTTGTCTTAAGAAAGAACGTCATGATAGTTCATATTCTAACAATAATACATTAAAATAACACAAATTGCTTGTACTTGGTCTATGACTACAGTCTAAAACAAAGGCCAAGAAGGAGTTTAAAGAACAGAGTTGAGGTAACGGTTAAAAACACGTTTTGGGGCCTTATCTTGCCAAAGTATTTCTCCCATTGATTTCAAAAAGACAGCGGACTGAAATATTTTCAATGCTATTTGGCTCCATGCCGGCCACAGCCAGTGGCATTTCATTTCCTCATTAAAGAAGGTGTAACGGTCATGTGAAGTTTTCCTTTGCTTCACAAAAAAACAGATGCTATATCAGTACCTTTTTAAAAATTGATATTATTAGTTGTCAGCCTAAAGGTGAAGGTTCAGCACACAGCTGTTGCAGGGACACTGCACAGCTTTGGGCCACAGAAACGCAGGAACAGTTAAGGTGAAGCCTGGTAAGACAGGCGAGCGAGGGCAACTGTCTCTCGGGGACCGAAATGCGGTTATTAAGGCCCCCTGACAGCTGTGACACGCCATTCAAGGGAACCCTCCCGCCTTTAGGGACGTGCCTTAAGGGCAGGAGCAGGCAAAGAGCGGGCTCGGGAGCAGGGCTGAGGCTGGGAGTCGCCCACGGCGAGGCGGGAGCGGCGGACGGCCGAGGGGCCCTTCCCCGGGCAGGCCGCCGGCCTGCGCGACCCCCGCCTGGGGCAGGGGCTGCCCCACGCACGCCGACGCCGCCGGTGTGTCAGCGGGCGCCGCGGGACAGGACCGCGCGAGGGGGGCGGCCGGCCTCTGCCTCCGCCTCGCCAGCCAGGGCCGCGGCTCCGCGCACAACGGCCGCCGCGGGGCCCGGGCTCCGCGGCCCCTCTGATGGCGGCGGGCCGCCCCGCCTCGCTATTGTGTCTCGCGCGTAGGCGCCCGGCGCGCGCCTGAAGGACCCGCGGGCGGCAAGCCGAAGGGCAGGCCGGCTGCGGGCAAGCGCCTCCTCCGCCTGGGCACGGCCGAGCGCCGGAGCGGGCGGGCGGGCTCAGGCGTTCTCCGCGGGCACTCCCGGGCGGCGAGGACCCCGCGCTGCTCGCTCCCGCGCCGCCTGCCTTACGCGCTCGCGTGCGCGCTCTCGCTCCCTCCCCTCAGTCGCTCGGTGCGGAGGTAGCAGGAGCAGCGCAGGCGGCGGGGCCCGAGTCGGCTGAGGCGGCCATTCCTGTAGCGAGAGCGCAGCGCACTGAGTTCCCCCCCCTCCCCCGGGCCACTCGCGCACACGGTGAGGGGAGTGGCGAGGCCGTGCGGACACCGGCGGGGGGCGGGGGGGGGGAGGAGGGCGAGCTCGGGCGATGACCGTTGGCTCGGGGGGGGGAGCCGCGAGGCGGCCCGTCACGTGACCGCCCTGCGCGCGCCCGGCGGCGGCCGGCTCAATGGGCGGGGGGAGGGGGGCGGCGGGGCGCGCGCCGGCAGGTGCGGCTGGCGCGCGCGCCCTAGGCGTGGGGAAGCCGCCGAGTGCGCGCCCGCCCGCGTGTCCCCGCCGGCGGCCCGTTCCCCCGTAACGCGCTCTCTCTCTCTCTAGCAGAGATGCCCTCGGCTACTAATAGCACTATGGCCAGCAACAGCGGGAAAGCGGTGCCGGGCAGCGAGGCTGCCCCGGCGGCGGCGGCAGCAGCAGCAGCAGCCGCCGCCGCCGCCGCCCCGCCAGCATCGGGCGGCAGCATCACCTCGGTGCAGACCGAGGCCATGAAGCAGATCCTGGGAGTGATCGACAAAAAGCTGCGCAACCTGGAGAAAAAAAAGGTGCTGCTCTCTGCCCCCCCGCCCCCCCACCCCGGGGTGGGTCTCGGGCCCCGCGGCCCCGCTCCTCCCCGCCCGTCTCACCTCCCCCTCCCCCCGGGAGCTTCCGCCTTCTGGTGATGGTTGCCCTGGCGGTGGGCTACCTCGGAGCGACGGGGAAACATCCCATCCCATCCTGTTCCCTTCTGTCTCGCCTGTGCCGGCGATGCGCCGGCCGGCAGGGCAGTTCCTCAGCCGTGCCGTGCCGTGCCGTGCCGGCCGCGTTGGCTGGGGTGAGGAGCCGGCGGCCTGCTCGCGTTGTTCCCGGCGTCGCCCCCAGGGGCCGCCCGCTGGAAGGTTCCAGAAGGGCGAGCGGCTCTGCCTGCCGATCCCCTGCCGGGGTCCCCCTGCCCCCCGGGCCGGCCGCCCCTGCTGCGCGGCCCCGCGGAGCGCCCCCGGCGCGCCCCCGCCCTCTGCCACGCGCTGCCGGCAGCCGGCAGGGCCGGAGGGGTCGCGGCTGCCGCCCCCTCCCGCCGCGTGGCCCGTGTCCCGGCGAGACCCTCCGAGACGCGGCTTCCCCCCCCCCACACTCCGCCGCCTTCCGCCTTTTGTTCCCCTCGGGCGGCGGGGCCCGGCCGAGCTGCGCTCCCGGCCGGCCGCTGCGTTTGGCCCGCGATTTCCCCCCCCTCCCCGCCCCTCCCGGCGGCCTCCCGCTGCCCCGCACCGGCCCCGCCGCGCGGCGTGGGGGTGGGGGGCTGTGGCGCGCCGGGCGGCCTCCCCGCCCGGGCACATGGAAGCCGCACTAACATGGCGGCGGCGAGAGGCAGAGCCTCGGCCCCGCCGGCGGAACTGCATTGTGCGAGCAGCCGGCACAAAGCCGGGGGCCGCCGGCCACCCCGCCGCGCCCCACCGCGGGGTTTCACTGCGGCTACGCGCGCCCCCTCGGGAGTCTCAGCTCAGCGGGAAGCTGTCCTCAGGGAGTTATTTATAGGTACAGCAGCGACCAGATCCGTGGTCCTCAGAGGGTTCGAGCTGTGACAGCAGGGAAAAAGGGTGCTGTGGTTACTTTCGGTGTATACGGCCCCCGCTCTAGCTCGGTGTTGTTCGAGCCACAGAAGGGTTTCTAGCCCACAGAGCACAGAGTGTCCATCGGAGTTAAACACTAAAATACGTGTTACCTACAGTCTTATTTCAAGCTGGTATGTTAATAAGCTAAAATTTGGGAGTGTTAAAAATAACCTCATATCTGTATTGAGGTCCTAAATCTGTTTTTTCCACTTCACTGCCCTTTTACAGTTTTTCTTATTTATGAATTTGGCCTTTTTCTAAACTAGCACTTTAAGCAGCGGTAGTCTAGGCTAGTGTCCTGTGTTTTAGGAGGCAGAAATATCAGCAGTGAGTTAGGCAGTATAGCTGAGTTACAAATGAAGCAAGCTGGGTGTTGCTTTGTATCTGTAAATGTGTGTGCAATGTGGTTTCCCACTTAAAAAATGGATAGTGGATTTTTTTTTTTCCAAGCAAAACCAAAAGGACAAGCCAGGGACTTTAAGTTTTGGAGTTATAGGTTCTTGTCCTGGTCTGAGTACATATAGGTGCATATAGATGACTGTCTTAAACTCATTATTAAAATATGCATACATTCACACACACAAAAATACTGATCCTCAAGTTGAGAAGGAATGCAAAAATCTTTTAATATGTCCCCTAAGTGCTTTGGATAAAATAAAATGGTGTGAAAGGTTCAAAATGAGTGTCATGTCTAATGTATAGAAAAATCCTCCAGAAATAGCTTTCTAGGATGCTCAAAATGTATGTTTTGAAAATTAAAATTGGAAGGTGAAAAGTCTTCTGATCTATTCTGTACTTGGAAGAAATAAAGCGGATAAGCACAGTTTCATTGGTGTGTGGGTCAGCTTTCCTTTCTAGTAGCATTTTTATTTACCTTTAAAAATAAATAATTTACACCTAATTTATACCTGGCTGAGCCATTTCATTCTTTTTGAATGGACTTTTTGGTCAACTTCTATGTGAAGTATCTTAAGATGGAAGGATGTATGGAAGGCTATTATTTTCTGACAGAACAGGGTGAAGATTAGGGGTGTGTTTGTCTCATGAAAGCCCTAGTTTTTTTTTAGTTATGTGTCTGTGGCTGCTGTCACTGCTTTTTATAATTATGATGTCATAGCAAGTGAATACAGGGAATGAAGTGCCTTTTTTCTGGAAATGGCTTTTATTGAAAGAAGATCTTGAATGAAAATTATTCTGAGTATCTCTTTTTGAGGTGCTCAAAGTGCTAGGCAGTGTGTGCTTGGAAAAGCTAGGTAGTGTGTGCGCTAAGCTAGGTAGTGTGTGCTTAGCTAGCTCTCAGACACCCGGATGAAAGGTTCAAAGATTTCTGTTGTCTGACATGCTAAAAAAGTACTGAAAGCTTGCTGAAGTAGGGCTCTCATGTAAACACCCTAAGATAAGATTGTTCTCTATGTATTGATGTAGAATTGCTCATTTGTGGGCTTGATCCTGTCTCTTCGAGGGGAAATCATCCGCCTCTATAGTAAAGCAGCATCCTTTAATAAGGAGAACATTGACATTGCATGCTTAGGATCCTGAAAGCAAAGCTTACTATACTTACAGGCATCTCTACTCTGTGTTACTTGAGAATTTTACTACTTAAGTATGCCAATTCATTTTTCTGTGTTTTGAATGTTCTGATGAGAATGTCTTTAATTTTTTTTTTTTTTTTTTTTAACTTTTGCATCCAGAAAGTAAAATCATACTGGATACCGTGCAGAGAGAAGTGGGTGAAAAATTCAGTAAATCACGCAGAAAACTTTTGCTTAGTTGAACATCTAATTCTTTATTTGTCAGGAGCTGATAAAGAAGGCTAGTAGAGATGGCTTGGAGACCTTTATAGTTGAGAACAAATATAAAAATATAGTTGACTTTTCAAAGAAAAAGATTGAGATTTTCTTTAGATTTTCTGAAGAATGAAAAATGATTGTTCTTTGAGGAGTGCTAGCTTAGCTCTTAAGTGGTATTAGGCATTTTGAAGTAAATTATCTGGTGTTATATCCTCTTGTAAGCTCTGAGGATAAAATGATGCAACTAGCAAAAATAGTACAAAATTTTAAGTCTTACTATAAAACTAGTTTTAGAAATATTATCTTTAATTTTTTTATATAAGTTTGACTTGACAGGCTAAATTGTTATTTACGCTTTCATTTTCTTCTCTTAAAAGTGAACTAATTATTGGAAACAACAAGCGTGGCTTATGTTTTAGGGGGTCAGGATGGATTGAGTTACAGTCCACGAGCGTATGTAAAAACATGGTCTGAAAATGTCTGCGTTCCCTTTGCCTTGTTACATTTGGAAACGATCAGGAGTGCTATCCTGTTTTCTTCCTCTTTTCTTAGTAGACCAGATTTGGGGAGGGGAGTGGTAATTGAATGGCAGTTTTCTCTACAAGACCTTCAGAGAGGCATCCAACTTGAATATCTTATGGCAAGTTTGTTTGAATGCAAAGCTGTATGAATTCCTCTGGATTTTTGTTAGGTGTCTGAGATTAAAATCCTACTAGCTCTCCCAAGTTTCCTATAAGAAAATATTCAGATAAGACCTACATTTTCTTCGTTTTTTTAGGAAAAAGAAACCAAAACAAAAAAATCCTCCCAAATAAAGCTGACTGAGTATCGATCAAACTCATGCGTCTTTGTACAGTGCGGAGAAGAAGAAACGATTTTCCTTTTCACAGCTTACATTTAATATAGCGTGAACTGTGTAAAACCAGTTTTTTAAAACCAAATATTCTGCAGGAGGGACAAAACCTCTCGTTTGCTATCATCGATCTTAAGGTATGGGCAGGGGATCACAACTATTACTGTTAGGCAACTGTAAATATGAAGTAAATGTGTTCGCTTAAACTACTTGACAGAGCTTGGGCTTGATGTATTCAGTTCACAGTTTTAAAGATGGTGCATTTTCTTTGTAGCTGGTAACGTAAGCTGCTATTGTTTTATGAGCCTGTCTTTGAATTCCTGAATAAGTGAAGGAGATATCCTGATTGATTTGAAAAATTAATACTTAAAAATTGCCTCTACCGTTACTGCACAAGAACTTTCACTGGAATGGAATGTAAGTGTATATACAAGTTGATCTGACTTGAGACAACTGTCTAGCTGCTTTTTATTATTTTATTTAAAAAAAAAAAAAAGGGTTAGGTTTTTCTATAGGAAAAAGCTAACAATCTCTACTAAATGCCAAGGTCCATTTTCTGTTCCGCTAGGCGTAGCTAGTGGTAACAGGAGAGAAGCGCACTCTTTAAGTTGCCCAACAATAGCAAAACTCTTACAGTTTTTGCACCATTATTTGGGCTACTTGGATGTTGAAAGCTTCTTTAATGTATCCAGAACCTCTCTTTGGGAAGACTGGTTGTATCAATAGCTTGCCCTGAAAATGGGGCTGTCTTGCTTTACAGTGTAAGGTCAGTCCTAGGGCTAGTTGTCTTTTGCCGTCTGTGGGTGTCCTGTCCTTTCAGGATGAAAGCAATTGACTCTCAGTTATCAGCATGGCACAACAGTCTTCTCTCTGCAATCTGTAGCAGTTTAGGAACACAGGGTACATTCAGGCTAATCACAGGCAGTTACAGTCTATCACTGTAATGTGCTCCCTTTTGAAGAAGGGACTGTTTTATTACCTCCTTTCTCACCTTGTCTTCTCCCACATACATAAATTAGTTCCTTTAGAACGCTAATTTAGGACTTAAAAGCAAGTACTACTTAAGAAGAGTCAATTGCAATCTGTGCTAGCTGAAGGTATGAGGCTATTCCAAATTTATCTTTGAGGATGAAGCATGATTTTGAGACCAAGGAATTGTGAAATCTGTTTGAAACTGTCTGTTGAAAGTCTGGAATGTTCTTTGAAACCTCTTTTGATAGCAGTTTTGGGAAACTAACCTTTATCTCTTAAAGACCAAGCGTGTATATATGTAAAATTACTTCGTGTTTGTTAGTGCCTTGTTTTTAACTGTTTTACATAGCATGGGAACTGTTTCTTTCAACAAGTTTTGTTAACTAGATAGTCATGTTGACTCTTATGAGCTGGGAGAGACCATTTAGTTTTTTAAGTCTCTGAGGTGCTGCTTTGAGGTTTGGTTGATGCTTTTCCATTTCTTTTGGAAAAAACGCGTTCAGAGAACCCAGTTTTCTGGGCAGTGCTCTGGGGTAGCATGTTAAATGTTTTACTGCTGGTGATGTTTTCACACTGTGTAGTGGGGGCAGGGCAATCAAAAGATTAAGTATTATGAAACGAAAATGAAAGTAGGGTTGTATTGATAGGTGATATAAAGGGCATACTTGTTTTTAACTTTTTATTCACAAAGGCAAGCCTTGTCTTGTGTTCTAGAATTCACTTGTGGTTGTTGAGGGATCCCATTTACCAGGGGAATACAATGCGTAGAAAAAACTTAGATCTCTTGCAACGTAGACAATTTACCTATTAATTCATAGCGCTTACACAGATGATACTGTATTTCTGTTTCAAAAGAGAGCATACATACACAGCCACCAAAACTTTTAGGAGTTTCATTTGTCTGTGACTTATCACAGGTTACTGAAATAAGCAAGTTCTTACTCTGTAGTCAATTCATCTGAGTTGTAGCTCTGCTCAAAAGGAAGATTCCTTCACATTTAAAAGATCCACCAGTACCATACAGTTCTGCATCGCTTTGGGAAGGAGCGGGTTGATTGGATTGGGTTCCTTGCCCAGCTGCCAGTTTGGCCATGTGGCCATCCATGCTGGCACGTGGGGAGGGTTAAGAATGTGTGATGAGCAAGGGGAGAATACCCCTTTTGTAATCATTGTTTTCTGGTTTTAAGCTGATTGTGAGACTGC
The DNA here is from genome assembly GCF_040807025.1 of Struthio camelus. NCBI lineage: Eukaryota > Metazoa > Chordata > Aves > Struthioniformes > Struthionidae > Struthio > Struthio camelus. Next base: position 33,694,942 of record NC_090946.1, read on the forward strand.
AGGCTTGGAATTGGTATTGCTTTTTGACTCCCTTAAAAACTGTCTAGTGCAGTGTGGAGATATTTTTTCCTAAACTGTAAAACTTCCCAGATATTTGGGAAAAAACCAAGAATATTTACAACTGTTAATTCAAAATGATTTCAGTTTAAACTGAGTACCTAAGTATTTCATGTTCTGAAGTATTAATGTTAACACTTTTTCGCGCCTTTTTGAGTATAAATCAAGACTGAAAAAACTTTTTGGGACATTTGTTAGGGATGAAGTTAATATGAACTGCATCCAGATAGTGAATGTGAAAACAATGATATTTTTTTTTTTTTTGAGAGAGAGATTCTGAACTTCTGATTTCATTCCTGAAGCCATTTCAGAAGTGTTTTTATCTTTTCTTCAAAAAAGGCGGAAAAATAAAATTGGGGTTTTTTAATCACTTTTGAGCAGTCTTTGCTGATAAATTAAGCTGATGTTAGTGTGGGAATGGTATTGGAGGGCAAATAAATTGGAATGTGCAAATGGAAAACACATCAGTAAACTGTGTGTCATAGTTTGACTTTTCTTTTGTTTTCATGGGAAATGTGCAGGACCACTATTCTAATTTTGCTTTTTCTTTTGATTGCTGAATGCTTTTTAAGAAAATATGTGCCGTTTCTGATTTATAACTCCTGTATGTGTGTGGGGGGGTTTGGTTTTGTTTTGTTCCCCCCCCCCCCCCCCAATTACTAAATGTGCATTACAAAATATGTTTACTTAAGCTGGCTGAAGAGCTTGCCCTCTCCCCTTCCACGCTGCAGCTTGTCATGTACAGTTGCATAGATGTAGCTGGTATAAACGATATAGTTTAAATTATCTGGTTAAATATAGTGCTTCTCTCCTGCTTCTGACCCCCTTTCTTGTAAGGGTTATTTTTACTCAGATGATTCCAGTGATCCAGTTTAAGTATAGCACGATGAATGGTTGTATCAGCACAGCTGAGTGGTCAGGGATTTTTAAAACTAGTATTGTTGTTGAAGCTAATGTAATGTAACTGCACTTTTTCCCTTTAGGCTGACATTTTCAAGGCAGTTAGAGAAGTTAATGAGGACTTGAACGTGAGGGGAAGTATCAGTTACCGTAAAGTAACTTGATATTTGGATACCTGTTAAAATAAGACACAGAGCATACCCCCACCCCCAACACGTAGCCAGTATGTAGTGCTTTTCTTCCAGGGAGCTCCAGATTACTTCAGGAATCTCAGGGGAAATAGAGCTGAAGAGTGGTTGCTTCTTGTTTGCAGGACTGGAGGCTGCTGACTCATGAGCTGCTTAAAAGAAAATTAATGTGCTCGCTTTGGCCACTTAAAAGCCAAACCAGCGGAAAAAAACTAGCGTTCAAAATGCATATCCTGCAAGACGAGCAAGGATGAAGTTGCAGAAGGAGTAAAAAGAAGAGAATCTTTACTTCTTGCAGGCACTGCAGTCGGTTGCTAAGCAGGAGTTTTACTGCAGTTATTCTACAGCAGTATTGCTGCTGACAATGCAGATTAACAAGGAAAGCATTACGCTTAATTAATATTTTTGTGTAATGCCGTATTTTGATCTTATACTGTCTTTCGGATTGCAGAAAAATGCTTACTTGGCACTTGACATCTTTGTGATAATTAACTAAATACATGTTTGCTTATTTCCTGCATTGCAGCTGAAAGGGCTTTCTATCTTCTACCTTGTGCAGTAGGAATGTGGATGCTTTTAGAGAAGAAAAATTAAATGGGAATAACTCTTTGCTATTCCTAATGGCTAAAATAGACACATTACCCTTTGTTTTTAGTTGATATAGCCGAATGAAAACCAAGTGGACGAAAGATTTACATTAGACCTTGAGAATGCTTGATCATTTAAGAAAAACCTATGCACTATCTGGATAGGTTATTGTGATACGCTTAATCTGAAAATAACATAGTGCTGAAGTAAGGCTGCTTGAAAAAACTATGCAGAATCAATTACAGTAGTTTAGGGTATTTTCATCTCTTCCCTCCCCTGTGCCCTTAGCCAGCAAAAAGGATTATGTGAGCCTTTTGCAGCATAATTTTGCAGTGTGCATTTTCTTCAACAAAGCTGACGTAAGTAGCCTTGTTCTAGAATTCGGTGTTCTGTCCTTTTGTTTTGTTTTTTTTTTTTCTGTTGTGATTGTTTGTGGGTTTATGTTGGAAACTAGATCACAGAAATTGTTTGAGGTTTTATTAATGCATTTTGTAGACACTGCTTAACCGGGCTCATATTGGCAGTCTCATTTTTTGTGGACCCTCATAAACAATTGCACCAGTCTGACTAAGGGAATGAATCTGCAGGATGGGAGCGAGTGGCTTGAGCAAGCAAGAACTTAAAACTTCTTTGTCTGTAAAGCCAGTTTATTGTAGGACTTAAGCCACCTTAAGCAGAGGAGGCTTCAGTTAACCTGGCTGGCTTTGCACTAGAGCGTTGGAAATGTTTGAGCTCTTTATCCTGTCTTTTGATCTTCAGCTAGGATCTCTTGAATCGCCAAAGGTACTTCTGCTATGGTTGTCCAACCATGGCGGCACCTATTCTAAAATGAGACAGCATGTGTAAGAGTAAATTGCCTTTAGTTCCTGTTGTGGTAGATTTTCAATATACTGAATGTTGTTCAGGCCGATTTTCTTGATCTATCTCAAACTGCGGTTGCTGCATTTGGCTGCTGTTACACTGTTAGCATCTGTCCCCGGCATGAAATACCTGTACAAATGGTAGTACGTTATTTGGAGCTCAGGTAGTTCTTAGTCCTTTGACTAGTACTTTACTAGCTTTGACATACTCGAAGATGAAGTAGTCAAGCGTTAAATCTAACCTGTGAGATTTTTCAAAGAAAGAAACTGTTTTGGCTCTAGGTGACATATCTAAAAGACCACGTCATATAAATGTGGTTATGATTTGTGTTTTAGTAGATGGTGCTAGGCATCAAATACTTTGTAAGACAAGCTTAGTTGTTAAACTGTTTCACAGACTTCAGTGTTTCCAAAATATGCTGAACTCTTCTGCTCAGCTCTTAAGATTGGGCATAGAGAGTGAATTAGCTAGAAAAAAAATGAGCAAGGTATTTTAACTGAAATGTCCTGAAACCAAAAGAGCAAAAAACGTTGTCACTCAGTAACAAGTAATTCTCGAAATACAAACTCTAAAAGGTTTGGGTTGCATCAGGTTTTTAATTTTTTACATTTAAAAAGAAGTGATTCTCTTTGCTTTCTTCTCCCTTTTGTTGTTGCTCTATATTAGGAAGATAATGATAAAGGAGTCATTTTAATGAGACCAAGGCAAATTTCATAAAAATATGGTCAGGTCTATCATCTTGTAGAAATGTTGAAAATTTAGCGTTTAATTTTTAGGTCTGTTGTCCTTGTAAACTTTGCTTCCTTTTCTAAGGCCCTTAAAACTTATGCTTTAGATCCTTTGTCACTTTAGGCATGTGTAAGTTTACCTGTTTTTAGCTAATGTCGGTGTCTTGCGCAGTTGTGTAGGGAAGCAGATTAGAAAACTGAAACCTGAAACTGAAAACTAATTGAAAACTAACCTAATTATTCCTTTCTCACAGTCTCTCCTCCTGGAAAAAAAAAAAATCTTAGCGCTCTCTGACAAAAAATGTTAAAGCTATTCATATGAATTGTGTTGGCAGGCATTCTTGCACAAAAGATTGGAAACTATTTTAAATTCTTAAAGACTTTATGGTAACTGATACAAGTACAAAGAATTATAGCTCTGAACCTCGTTAGCGGTGACAGGAGTTTGTTTCCAGTCATGTTTTTGGTTTTGCAGTGATGCAGCAATAATAAGCTCTTACTCAGGATTGAGTTTAGCTCTTTGCTGTTTAGGCTAAAGTGAATGTGCATTGAGATTGCTGTCCCCATTAGGAGAAATGAGTAGTTCCTTGGAATTTAAATGTACGTGAAGATGTATTGTGGTGATCAGAATAAAACAGATGTGAATATTTGTCTCTTGGAGAAGTTTACATTTTTCTAAACCCGGAAGATAACCTTTCTCTAATACTGTTTTTACATGAATGTTACATGTTTGTGTACTATGTTGCAGACTATTTATTATAATGTCATGGCTCATAATTTTGTGAGCCAGGACAAGTAGAAAAGAGCAAGTAACAAGATTTCAAATTTTTATTAGTTCTTCATAACAATATTTTTATTTCTTTCCAGAGCAAACTTGATGATTACCAGGAACGAATGAATAAGGGAGAACGTCTAAATCAAGATCAATTGGTAAAAAGAAAAAAAAAAACATTATCCAGATCTCTGTTAACTTGTTTGATCATAGTGGAGAAGGAAGGGATGAATTTTCACTTCCCCTTTTTAAAAGCTACTGTGTAAGAGCTGTGACTTGACCTCAGTTTCCTATTACCTCGAACATCTCTGTTCTGTTAATAAGAAGCTGAAGGAATAGGTAGAGGAATTTGTTGTAATACTTTGTGGACGTTAGCTTGTAAACAAGCTGCAGTGAAAATTGATGTGCTTTTATAACCCAGTACTGTTGAAAAAGTATGATACCTTTGAGAGTTTCTGGACGTTTTCCTTTTCTTCTCAGAAAACATGTCTGGGGAGAACTGAAGGAGCTTAGTCACTTGGTGGCAACTTCTAAATACCATGCCGCCTGGTTAGAGAGGTAGCTTAGTCCAAGTTCTAAAGGATTCTGAAAATAAGGCATACCCGTGTGCGTATCATAGCCATCAGCACAGCAGATGGGGCACTCTATATATGCTGGATGTACTGCATATATAGCCTCCTTATTGAGGCTATTTCTTAAAAGTAGGTTATTGTAGAGCTTGATTCAACAGCCATTTTCCAGTTGTAATAAATATGAAGCAAATATAAATTCAGTTGTATGATCCAAACATGCATATTAATACTTCAGAGATTTCCAGAAGCTTGGAAATCAGCAACGACGTTTTGTTGACGATTTTCAACAGATGAAAGGGCTAAGAAAAAAAAAATCTATCCTATTGTACTATTGTAGTATCAATAGTATTGTAGTACCAATAGTATCCTATTGAACTATTGTAGCTGTTCACATTACAAGAATTAGCTGCTTCCCTGGGATCATGTGGTCTTTTCATCTGTCAAGGCATAACTAATCACCTTGGTTCTTTTGTGCTAACTGAAATATCCGAGAAACTACGTGCCTTAGAGACACGTACAAGTCTCATGCAGTGTTTTGGCCAATGAGAATCAAAATTTGGCACATCATTGCGGCAGTCCCATTCAGGAGTGGTTACCTTTACAGCTGTCTTGCTTAGAAACTAAATATGCGGGAAGTTGCTTGTATATATTTTGTTCTGTTTGTGATGCGTTACTTTTTCTTCTTTTTTGAAGGATGCAGTGTCAAAGTATCAGGAAGTGACAAATAATCTGGAATTTGCTAAAGAACTGCAGAGGAGTTTTATGGCTCTGAGCCAAGATGTAAGTAAAGAGCAAATGGTCCATTGTGGGCTAGCAGCTACATAGGAGCACTTAAGCTTCAGTCTGTCTTTCACTGGTGCTAGATAATACTCGATAGCCTCTGTTTACAGAAGACGAAATGCTCATGATGTCTTGTGTGTTAGATTGTTTTCCATGACTGTGTACTAGTTGATGTAAGGTTTTTTGAAGTTTTTTTCTAAAAAATTTTTCTGAAGACTACGTAAAGGTGTGGTGACAGAAACAGTGTATTTTCTTTGGCGAAATATAACTCTTGAAACAACAGTTTCATGGTGAAACAGAACTGTAATACAGTATTATATACTGCCACTTACTGCCAGTGGTAATTTTTTTTTTTTTTTTTTTTAAAGAAAGGAGTGATTTCACAGGCTGGCCTCTCGTTGGTAAGAGGCTAAGGGTTTTTGTTTCTTTGTATGACAGTAGGATATCAAGTCTCAGCAACTGGATGTCGTACAGTCCTTTTCTCAAGATTTTTGCTGTCTTATATCTTAATAACAGTAAATTAAGTGAAACTACAGTATGGGACGTGTTTTCAAGGTTTATAAGATTTTCATGACTGTTTACTGCATACTAGTAAAACAGGAATTCTTCTGCTTTGTTGTTTCATCAAGGATGTAACATAATGGTGTAATAAATTTTAAAACTGCGGTAGGCAATTCTGGCTATATGAGCAGCTTGACTTTATTTCTTATGCCAGGAGCTTCGAACAAAACATGGCACTGTAGACCTCTGCAATTACATTGCACAGAAGAATTAACCCAGGGGCAAGCTGAAAGCTGAACCCGTTCTACAGAATTGGAGAATTCTAAATGCATTAATGCTATAGAGTTAATGAATTATAGAGAGAAGAGTAACATTGGTGGATTTCATTGTGTAGCACAGCACACTGGTCTAACAAATGTGTTTAGGTTATGAACAGACTGTGGTAATTTCCAGGGCATCAGCATCCACACGTTACAAGCTACTCTCTACCTTTGATTCAGTTGTACATTTGTATGCCTTTAAGCCATTTCTTTGCCTGTCTTGCATTAGGGTTCCATGTATGTGTGTGGAAAGCTAGTAACCGAGACCTTTTTTCTTCTTACAGGTTTCTTCTGAAATTTAGTGTCCTTGGTCAGCTGATTTTTTGAGAGAAACTAGTGAATCCGGGATAATAAGTTGATCCTCTGCTTTCAAACTTTCTTGCATTTTTCCCTAATCGGAGTTAGCTTTCATACAGCTGACCTGAATATCAAGCTTTTGTTTAAAAAAGAAACAAAAAAAACCCCCCTCAAAACAGCAGTTTCAGAGAGAGAAAGTTACTATTACAAGTTACATTTGTTAAAAAGATTAAAATATTCTGTGCTTACAAAATGAGCAAGCTGTATTTTGGATGCTAGGTGCTCAGATTAGGAATAAGAACATAAGTAATGACTTGTGGGTTCAGACCTGGGAGACAATTCAGTCCAGTGTTACGACAGCGGTAGTAGAAGGTACTGGATCGAGTACAAGGCTGATCACTGTCACTCATCCATTACCTTCCAGCAGCCACAATCCTTTAATGGAGAATCTTAGTGAGCAGATCCCTCACTGTTCCCTTTAGTATCTATCTGTAGACCTGTTGTCCATGGACAACTTGAATTCTTTTTGAGCTTGCTGAAACTATCTTCCCAGCCTTTTGTGGCAAAAAACTTAGTAAGTTCTCTCCCACAGTATGTGAGAAACAGGAATTTTTTTTGTTTATCTATTCTAAGCTCATCTCCTAGTTTCAATGAATGTCTCCTACCATTCTGGGATATGATGAATAACTGAATAACCACCCTGTTCGCCCTGTCTGCTGGCCTTTGTGTGTGTGTTTTGTTTTGTTTTACTTTGTTTTTTTTTTTAACCTGGATCACTGGATCACCCTTACTCGTCCAAATTGAAGAGCCTGAGACTTTGGTCTCTGTTCATATGGCAGTTGTTCTGTGCCCTTAATCATCTGAGTTGCCCTTCTCTTCTAATTGCTGTATGTCCTACTTGAGTTATGGAAACCAAAAGTTGTAAACAGCCAAGATGTTTGCTTTTAAAAGGTGTTTGTTTGTTTTTTTTTTTTAATACTATTGGTACTTTTATCTAGGTAAAAATTACTTAGGACTTTACAGAATAACTCACAAGGAAGCAGGTAATACCGAGCTGGGTTTGTTTCAGGTAATGCTTTCATCTCTGAAACCTTAAACACTGTTTGTAACTACAGGTGGTTTACTGAACTATTTGTCAGTCATGAAAAGAAATACAAGCTTCAAATAATATGACCAAGATCCAAATGTTTCCAGATCTGTGGCTGTGACTCTAAAGTTTGTCTTACTTGCAGGCATTTGACTTTGCTTAAAAGATACCCTTCTTATTTCACGAGTTAGTCTGCTCTGATGTTATATTAATAAGTTGCAATTCAACAGCAACATCCGTCTCTGTTTACCAATAAAAGACGTTTCAAGCCTAAATTTTTTTTCCTCCTAAGTTCACCACAAGGCAGAGCAATTTAAAGTTCCTTTTTTATTTTGAGCAGATCCAGAAAACAATAAAAAAGACGGCTCGCAGGGAACAATTGATGCGAGAAGAAGCTGAGCAGAAACGTTTAAAGACTGTACTAGAATTGCAGTTTATTTTGGACAAGTTGGGTGATGATGAAGTACGCAACGACTTGAAACAGGGATCAAATGGAGTACCGGTACTGACAGAGGAGGAACTGACAATGCTGGATGACTTTTACAAGCTAGTTTACCCGGAACGGGACATGAACATGAGGTAGACTTACAGTAAAGTACTTTATAATTATCAATCTGTTAATGGTATTTTTTGTCCCATTATCGTGTAAAGACTTGAGTAAGACTTCTGTTACATTCTTCTTAATAATTTTTTTATTTGTTTACTTTTGAGGTTAAATGAGCAGTATGAGCAAGCATCTGTTCACCTGTGGGACTTGCTGGAGGGGAAGGAAAAATCTGTTTGTGGAACAACCTGTAAGTATATTTTCTGTATTAAGAGACAGCACACCAAATTTATGCTAGATACAACGTCTGATATCAAAGAGCTTTGACTGCTGAATATCATCATAGTTTATTTTAGAGTAGCTACTTTATTTTGGACCTTATTTGGACTCTAACAATAACTTATGGAAGTGTAAACTTACTGCACTGGGTATTTGTTACTGAGACAGCATTACTCAGTACTTACCTGAGTCTGTTTCTGCTAGTTTAGCAGTATTCTGCTGCTCTTGGTGTTCAGTAGCAATTCTTTGTTCTCTGGAAACCTGTCTCCCTGTGTCTGGTCAGGGAGCTTTGTCAGTAAAAGGACCTGATACGTAAACTGGCACCGCCTTATTTAGTGTAACATTCCACTCCCTTGTCTCCTTCTTGTTCTTAAAAAAAAAAAAAAAAAAAAAAAAAAAAGAAAGGGGAGGGAGGGCATTCTTTCTTGCCCTATTTTAAAAGGAGGATGAGTGTTTTTATGTCCCCTTAAAATTACAATTCTAGTTACTTTTCTGTATGCTGAAAAATATGCTTTGAATATAAGTAGAACACAGTTGTGGGGGGCGCAAGGGGCTTACTATTTCTGTCATAGGTATAGCTGTTTTGGAAGTCCAACAAGGTAATATTTAGGAAATTGTAGGATGCTATCAAACTAACGTGACTAAAGACTAAATCATCATGTCTTATTGCAAATATAGCTTGTCCTGAGGATATGCTTTTTTGTACTGTGGGGATTTTAAAGTCTCCTGGTTGGAAGTAAGAGAAGTTTTAGGGAAGATTATAATTTTTGTAGGTAAAATGGGTACCTTTCTTATTTTTTAATTCATCTTTGTTACAGTATAGTAGTACTGAGATGTTGAAAGAGTGAAAGAGGTATTTTTGGTTTTTTGTTTTTTTTTAAATTCTTTTTCATAGTAAGTGGAACGATAGCGTTGCAACTGTACTAAGGAGTAACATACAGAGGATTGTAACGTAATATGGCCTTAATGGTAATAGGATTTTCCTTGTTTGTGCCAGAATAGGAATCTTCAAATTTTTTTTTTATACTGTTAAAATGAGATTTTGTGGGTGGGGTACCGGGTTAGTACCTTTTGTTTAATGTTTGCTTTTACAAGGACTTAGATTAGCCTCACGTGATTGATGTTAGATCACGTTTTGTGGAGTCACGTTGCTGAGAGTGAGACGATACGTACTGTGTATCTTTGAAGAGCTGGAGGGAAGGGAAGGTGTGGGAGTAGCTCCCAGGAGAGAGAGAGGATATATGCTCCTTAGGGAGCCAGTCATTCTGTTACTTGATTAAGTTGCACAGAGTATTGTGTCTGGATCTCGGGATGAGTGCTTAGTGATGTCCTTGGCAGCCAGTGCAGTTTTGCTTTGTCCTATAACTTGGGATTAATTTTACTGTATTTCTGTGCTCTTCTATGTGTGTCTATTGATTCAAACAATGAGCATTATCACTTGCCAAACGTGGATTCGTGGATCTTTGTTTTCAGTCTTTTATTTTTTGTTGGCCTAGACAGTCAGTAATACTGCCTTGCCATTGTGGCTGTACTGATTTGTTCTGGATTAAGAATCTACAGCATTCATCTGAGGCACTGAGTGCAAGCTTTTGCTTATTTCATTTACAAAGCCTGTTCTGAGCCACTTACCTTAGGAGGGGGAAACCCCACAAAGGTACTTCTTTTGTAAATGTGTTTATTCTGACACGGTTGATCTATAAGGAATTGATTTACTTAAAGCTTTTTTCTTTTTTCCTTCTTTTTTTTTTTTTTGGATAAAGTCATTATGTAGATTACAAAAAAATTCAGTTGCAGTCAAAACTTCGGTGGGCTCCTAAACTTGACAAGCTCAAAAATGAGCAACCAAAGGTTTTTTGACACAGCAGTAATAAAAGTATGGTAATTAAATTGGTAAACTCTACCTTACTTTGAAATATTTCACAGATTTTTAGAAAAATGTTATAGTGTTATGATTGTCCTTGCCCTTCAAATTTTTGTGATCTATTTTATGATGTTGTATTTTATGATGTAATAATATAGATACTAGTTCTAGAACAGTAGTGTCTGTGATTAGCTTGGGGCAACAGCAGTTTACCAGCAAATAAGACATGTGGGATCTTTGTGGGGAAAGAAAAAGATAATTAAGGTTAAGTGACCATTAGTCTGAAACTTACTCTGTTTTCCCAGATAAAGCTCTAAAGGAGACTGTTGAACGTATTCTTCAAACTAGTTACTTTGATAGCACCCATAACCATCAGAATGGATTGTGTGAGGAAGAGGAGACAGCACCCACACCTGCAGTGGAAGATCCTGTAGCAGAAGCTGGTAAGAACACGAAGATCGGTTGTGATTAATACGTTGTTTGTGGTCTTGTGCTGACTTGTCTTTCGGTATTAATCAGAATGATTAAACTGTAAATGCAATTTAAGTGCAAAAACCACTTGTCTCCGAATTCTTTCAGATTCCTGTAGAGCTTAATGTTATGATTTCTAAACAAAATTTGGTTTGTCTGTACTATTTAAAATGATGAAAGATAAAATTTCTGATTACTCCGTGGGAACCTTTTCTGCTTTGCAATGATTCCACCGGTTAATCCTTTGTTAGAAGGGAAGAGTTTCTTGTGCATACTTGAAGAAATTTAAGAATATGCTAACAAACTTGAAGAAAAGTTTCCTGCTCTTTTTCTGCTCTTTTTTTTCCCCTGTGGAGTTGTGTTGTGGAGGAAGGTGGAATTTGGGGGAACTGAATGCAGCTCTTCATAGCAGAAGTAGATGATGATTCTCTCCCCCCCCCCCCCCCCAAAACAAACAAACAAACAAAAAACTTAGGGTATCTTTATCGCTTAATTTTTTGTTAACGTTCTGATGTCTTTATTTCATGCATTCTGAAATATGGTTCTTTTTCTACCTTGTAATCTTAGGTTTATTTCTGAGCCCAAGAGATGCTTGATTCATTGAGGCAGCAATATTGAGGCTCTAACTTAAGATCTGATCATAATTCTGTATTACCCCTCCTCCTCGATTTCTCCCTCCCCTCCGCCCGCCCTGAGTTTTGAAGGTGTGTCAAGAGGCAACTCCTTCCTTACTGTATAGTGAGCTTCCAGTGTTAGGTATTAATGTCACTTGAGTTAATGTACCTCTGTTCGTTCGTATATCTAGTTGCGCTCCTGTGTACTAATTGTCCATAACACCACTTTTAATGCTTTTGTTAAAGCAAATGACTGCTGCAAATGCATCAGGTTTCTTCCAAATTCTACTTTTACTGGGGGAAGATTTTTTTTTTTTTTTAATTTAATACCTTAATATCTTTTAGGTCTGTAATATGCTAGTTCACTGAAAGTGTGTGTGTGTTTATTTTTTCTTTTACAGAACCTGATGCAGCAGAAGAATTTACTGAGCCAACTGAAGTTGAATCAACTGAGGTATTATTCACTGGAAAGATTGTCACTTTGTACAGTTTTAATGCCACTTACTTTTACTTTCATACCCTTTCTTATTTTTATTTTAGTATGTAAACAGACAATTCATGGCAGAGACTCAGTTCAGCAGTAGTGAGAAGGAACAGGTAGATGAGTGGACAGTTGAAACGGTTGAGGTAAGACCTTGTGTACCGCAGGTAAAATTGCAATCCCTGTTTCCACTGAATCACAATTCATGACAGGTTTTAGTGTTGTGCCCCCTCCCCCATCGCTCCCTGCTTTATATACGTATGTTTAAATAGGCTTGGACTTGACCACTCATTCTTCAAGCGCGTGTTCAGCTCAGGAGTACCTAAAATAAGAGCTGTGCAGCCTGGTTAAGTTTGTGGAGAACTTGTATTGTACCACAGTGGCTTGCTTGAGAAAATGGGACTTAAAAACTGGGCGTTTTTTTTGTTCTTGTTTTAAAGACTTAAGCCCAAAAACCAATAACACACACTTTGGTGCAAATGTAGGACTTAAGTTTAGCTACGCAGTTGCAGACAGCGTGGCATACTTGTGCAGTTCCATGAGGAGAGAGAGGAAGATCTGTATTTCAGCTCCTCTCTACTCCAAACTGCATATGCACATAATTCTCTCCTGAGATATACCTAAACGTGCTTCTCATCTTTTTGCTTTTAAGAAATACTGTTCTTACGATCAGTGTTTAACTCATTACTACTTTGCGGCTGAGTGCGCGTTCACTTGTGATGTTTGTGGTACGTTGCTATTGGGATCTGTTCCCAGTTTAGTATTTCAAACTCTAGACTTAACTACATGTACAAAGTCCATCATTTTATTATACTAGAGTGTGTGTTCTTCACACACACTGGAAAGGAATAGTCACATGCAGTCACTCAAATTTTTGATACGTTTGGTGCTTGCCTTGTGTCTCTCTGTTAGCAACAGACGTGAATAGTGTCTTTCTGGTGCTGGGACATGTTAATCTGTGGTTTACCTTAGCCTTCTGCCTCGGCGAGTTCCAGGTGCTTAGTTTTTTAGACTCTCTTCTCTTTAATTGTGTATGGTGTCTTCAGGGTCTCTAAACATCAGAGCAGAGTAAGAATTCATCACCTCTTCAAGAGGTGAAGAAGAGAGGGGCCATCTTGACACGATTATCCGTTCTGCCAGATCCTGTATTCAGTCTAGATGAAATTCATGTTTTCCGGTTTCAAAGACCGTTAAGAGAGTTGCTAATACTTAGAATGGATGTGAGGCTTCTATAATTAACTGAACAACTTTTCCATATATGTAAACCATTTTGGTAGTATCTTGTCATAGTACTCTCTTCCCGCACTAAAAGACCTGAAAAATATCACTATGGAATGTGATTTGAGGAAGTAAAAAATCCACTCCTCCAGTAAAACCACACATTAAAGGGATGCTAGTTTTGGGGCTATACTTGTGAGATTACAGTAAAAGAGATGCTTTAAGTTTAAGTTAAGGCTTGTCTGGGTTCTGTCTATCCTGAAACGTACCTGAATTATATCTGTGCTTATATCAAGTGTCCTGAGTAGCCCAATTCTGCATAGTCCTTAATACAAGTGTTTCCAGTACTCGTGTCCTCATCCATACCATTGTTATCCTTGAAGCCTGTTGTGTTTCTATCTGCTCTTAAAGTCTAAAACTACGTTTTGCACGGTTAAAAACTCAGACGTGTCCTGATAGAAATAGTAATATGCAGTAACCGTACTAGTATAGCAAAAGAACACAGTTTGTAGTTTTGTATCAGACTTATTTTAGACGTTCATAATTTTCCATATCTCATTCCTCATCTGTTAAATCTGGGTTATATGAGTTTTGTTTTTACAGAGTAATAAAAGCAGTACGAATATGTACTTCAGTTCTCCTTTCTGTCTCAATTTCTCGAACTGTGTATAAATGAACAATTTAGAAATACTTAGGGTTGAAGACTGCTTCTTCATAATTAAGAGCTTTATTTTCTAATGGGCTTTAACACAAGAAGAGGAAATTGAGAATAACTGTCTTTGGAAACGACTCTTGCTGTTCTTGCACCAAAATCCCATTCCTCATGGGAATGAAACTGAACTGTCCTTAGAGAAGATGGTCGTATTTACTCTGTAGAGCTTTTCTGTGCCTCAGCTCAAGAGAGTTGTAGCTTTAGTATATGAAAAAGTATGAATGGTAAGTGACGTGTTTTGGAAAATAAGTTTTCTGCGAGAGAACGTTTATGCAGAAGATTTCTGTCACTGTTCATGAAGAAGGCTATCACGTTAATTTTCTTCAGTAGCTATCAAGTAGATGGAGGTATGTTTGAGCTTTCTGTGGTATGTTTATACTTTGAGAAGTGACAGTATCTCACATGACGCTTTTGTGTGAGCCTTCCATGCATTTTAAACTAATGAATTTGCGTGTGAATTCTCAAGGCATGTTTATTTTTGGATTATAATAGTGTTTTAATTCTGATGATGATGTCCCTTATTGGTCATGGTTTTGGATTTTTTTTTTTTTTTCCACCTCATCCCTTCCTAATGAGTACCTTGCTGATTGAACCTGCTTCTGTGCACAGTATTCTGTGTTGTGCAGAACTGGAGACTGTGTTCTATGAATGCCAGAATACAAGTTCATTCTGGAAGGCCTGTGGTCTTGTTAAGCTTCTGTTTTCATCTCTCCTCTTTTCCCTTCTCTCGCTTGCCCCTGGCCTTCTGTACCCTGTCATTCTCCTAATCCTGTTTGGGCAGCTCTGCCTGCCGGGATGGTAGGAATGGACTTTTAAGTCAAGTACTACTGAGAGATTCAGCCTTCCTAAAAATCGTTTTGTCTTGCTGCTGTTGCTCCAGGTGAAGGAAGAGGTTTTGGTTGCACAATAAATTGTGGGGTGCTTTTTTTTAATAATGATCCTTATATTTAAGGAATCTCTGTAGCTTTTTCATGAAGCAGATTGAGTTAAAAAGCTGGAAATAGAGCCTGCTTATTAGCAACTTAATAAGCAAAAACTTAACCTTTTTTGTTGTTGTTGTTTATCCTAACATCATGGCTAAACCCTGTCAAAGTACCTGTTAGTGATAGCAAGACTAAAGGAATAGGACCTAAACAGTTCCTTTTAACGTTAAAAAGAGATTTGAGGAAGACACTGTAAAATATGAAGCACCATCTGAAGTTACTACTGTAGTATTTGTGGAAAAAGAACTGATGATATTTTGTCCCTCGTCATACTCCTGGTTATTGAAGATATTGGATTGTTAGGAATGACTCGACTACATAAGTTGAGTGATGAAAGTCAAATAATAAAGAACTTTTTATAATGGCTGTATAGGAGGTCAGTGGCTGCTGGTTTTACCTTGGAAGTTTTATCTAGTCCTCTGGCTCGCTTTTTTCTTTCCTCTTGTTTTAAAGCTTTGTACTATGAGAGGGGTCCATATATGTGCTGTAAATAACATTTTTCAAAAATAACTTTTTCCCCCCCCCCTTATATGATTTTCTTATTTAATTTGGTAACAGTCCATAATTTGCAGTTTGGGGACTGCATAATACAGAAAAGCAGAGTTAGGTATGCCTCTCCCCGCTGTTGGCAGCGTTAGGGTGCACTTCCATGGGAATTCTCAGAAGAGCTTCTCTTTAGATAGCTAATACTTGTGAAGGGAATCTTAGAGGAATGTAGGTATGGTTAGGGATTTGGTCAAGGGAAAAGCCATTTAAGACGGGCAGGCACTTGCAGGTGCCGAATGTCACATATGAGTAACATTTGGATAGCCAAGCAAGGTGTAGGCACTTAACTGTTAGAAGATACTTAGAGGATTCTTTGCGAAGTTTAGAAAAGAAAAGAAAAGAAAAAATTACAAGCTTTGAGGGTGGATAAGGGGGAGGAGTTCAAAGTTTGCAGACCTGTGATTATAGAACTGATTTGCTTAAAATAAGGTTGTCTTATCATTTGTCATGACTGCTGTACTGCATCTGTCTTTTGAAGTTCCAGTAAGAAACCAGATGCTTTATGTTAAGTTTAATTATTTTGAACTTTCAGGTGCATGTATGCTAGATGATGTCCATATAACTTAAGTTTAGGGCTTGCCTGTTTATGTGGAAGATTATTAACAAATAATAGACTTACAGTATTTAGAATGCTTTGTGGGAGTAGAGAAACTGTAGAGAAGTTATTGACGATGATCCTGTTTTTAAAGGACAATTAACATGAGTACAAAATGAAAACGGCACTTCTGATTATGGAAGTTGCCTAAAGAGTGAAACAGAAATGTAAAAGCACTACTACTTCTGCACCTCAGCCACCCTTGTAACTGTCTGCTTTCAAACAACTTGATGCCAAACGTTCTCAGATGTTTCTGTTCAGCTTTCCTTGTTACTCTGCTATCTTTGATAAGGCTGTATGTGAAAGCATCCTGCTATTTCTTACCTTCCAGGCCACTACTGAAGTAAGTAGTTAATCCTGTCTGCCCTTCTGTATATGATGAAGTTCTTACCATCTTTCATTCTCTTTGAGCTTCCTTGCCCACTATGAATTATGTGTCTCTTTCTGGCCTCTTCATTTTATTTCTTTACTCGCCCTCCCCAGCCTGCTGTTCTGGAATCTTTCCCCCAAACAACGCTGCCTGCTGTTCTCTGAGACCAGAAATCAGTTTAGGTAGGGTAACACTTAAGAACTCAAGTTAGACGTGGCTATGGAGACTTAGAATTTTTGAAGTCTTAAGACCGACCCACAAATTCTGACTGTGCTTACATTTTACAGAAACGTTATAAAAGGAATTACTCTCCATGTGTGCGTCTTCCTGAAACTTATTTTTCCCTGAGTTCTTTGAATTTCTAAAAGTAGATGATGCAAGACAAATTGTTGTCTCTAACCCTGCTCTAAAAAAAGGCTCTCATGCTGAAATGACAAAGATTTTAGTTAGTGCTGTTCCTAATGGAGAATAGTTAGAGTAGCAGGAAAGCAAATAACGTTGAATAAATACAGCCTAAACTTTCTAATCCTATGGAGTATCCAGATCAATAGCTTCGGCGTATTGATGTGACTGTAAGAGGTATTCTTCAGGAATACTATCCTTATTTTGTTCTTAATGAATTAGACAACTGCCATAAATTAAAAAAACAACTGAGTCATCTTATTTCTGTTCTGTGCTGTGTTGTGTGAAGCTTGAGCTGAAATTTCAGTCAATTGCTTGTTTCTTTACTAGGTTGTAAATTCACTCCAGCAACAGACACAAGCTACATCTCCTCCAGTTCCTGAACCCCACACGCTCACTACTGTGGCTCAGGCAGACCCTCTGGTTAGAAGACAGCGAGTACAGGACCTTATGGCACAGATGCAGGGCCCATATAACTTCATGCAGGTATGATGAACTCAACTGTGTAACTATTGAGATGGAAGGAATAAACAAAATAGCACTTGCTGGCTCTTAGTCATAATTTAAAGAGCCTGCTGCATTTTATTTAAAAAAAAAAAAAAAAAGAAAGAAAAAAAATCTTGAAAACCTAGTACTGCTATACAGCCAAGATCTGATCCGAAGCCCTAAACCCGTGCCGCTGTGAAAGTACAATTAGAATGTTATTGAACTTTAGTTCTTGTTTGTAGTAAATGTACAGAGAAGGCAGGGAATTGTGGACCAGTGGATGCTGTAGCATATCTCACTTACTGAGAGCAGCTATAAATACCCCTTTCTGTAAGCTAATTTTAATTTTTGTGTTACGAAAACCTTCTAGAAAACATGAGTAGACTTTTTTGGATTACTTCTCAAAGGCTCTCAAAACAACAAGTGTTTCTTGCAGTTTCTAGTACCTTTACATCCAAAGTTAGAAGAACTAGAAATACAATGGGCATTAACTGGATGCATCAGAAAACAACTCTCTTCCTCCTCATCAAATAGAGTAAACAAAGAAGTCAGTAAGAAGTGAGGCGCATGCTTATTGCATTCCTTTTTTTCCCTGTTAATATATTGAGTTTAGTCACTTAACTGCAAAGTGAAAATGCTAACATAGAATGAAAAATAAAGAACAGATCACCTGATATCCTGTCTGGCCCTTAAAACCTGCCTCTAGCAGATAGAAACTAATTTATATTTGTGGACTGAATTTTTACTGTGATAAATATATTTGGAATTTTTAGTGTCTTGATTCAAAACGTTCAGTAAAAGCAGCATTTATTTAATGTTGCGCTTTCTTTACCGTGACCTGATCACTTATATGCTATGAATATCAGTATTTTTAGAGTGCAATAAATTGGGTGGTATCTAATTTTTCAGGATTCTATGCTGGAGTTTGAGAACCAAGCACTTGATCCTGCCATTGTGTCTGCACAGCCCATGAATCCAGCACAGAATTTGGACATGCCACAGATGGTTTGTCCTCCAGGTTTGTAATGGTAAATCCTAAGAGAGAATATTTGGGGAGGCCTGCAGATTGTCTATTAGAAGTGCCTCAGTTACAGTTATATAGTAAATGGATCATCACAACTGATAATACAGTAATGTTAAAGTGCTTTTTTCAGGAAATGTAAGTGTACTTTGGAGGTATACTGTTTATAGACCTGTGAGTCTCACTTGCTTCTAGGTTTTGTTTAAACGCGTGGAACATATAAACTCTTCTAAATTGGTAAAAATATACTTTTCCTTAGACTTGTTTTCTGAAATAACTAGATAATTTTGGACAATTTAGGGAAAAAAAATTTTTTTGTGGAACTTGCTACTTTGTATATAATCCTTTGATGCTAAAGGGGCTAATCATCTCTATGATGATGATGAGTTCATGATAATGATGAGTATCAAATAACTTTATCAAATAACTTTATTAGATAATAAAGATGGTAATGCTATTCTGTAAAAGGTTTAATTGTACTACGTAATAAGTAAAATTACTTCACTTTAGTTCATGCTGAGTCGAGACTTGCCCAGCCCAATCAAGTTCCTGTGCAACCAGAAGCTACACAGGTAACATGTTTAATAAATTGTATTTTGGATTCTTAATTGACTGTCGTTGTACTTAATATTATAGTAGGACTTGATTCCTTCCAGTTTCTGATAAACTTACGAAAAGCTGACGTTCTGATTTTGGGAAACTGTTTGTTTATCTTCAGTATCTCTTCAGCATTGCCACTGCGTAGCATAAAGCTTCTGTTTAGTAACGCTTATAGAAGGGTGCAAATTTTCTGTAATGGAGTTTTATCTGGCTTTGTCCCTTTTGGGGAACTCTGAGGTTCAGTGCTGAAGCACGATTTTATTGAGGAAACTGCATTTAGAATTAGAGGCCCCTTAAACCTGGGGGCACAAGCACGGGAGCAGTTCCAGTTTGTTCTGCGTGTTCTAATGGGCCGATGGACTTCCTGGACTTCAGTCTTTAAATTCATTGCGTTTATGTGATTTTCTTAGGTCTTTTTTGTAAATGTCTATGTAGTTGAGCATTAGGATCCCCTCACTTGAAGATGTATATCTCATGTGACACTGGTGAATTTTAAAGGTTTTTTAACTTAAGATTTCTCTATCTATTCTATTCAAGATGGACTAAGAATTGGATGTAACTCAATATTTGCCTAGTAGTTTTCTTTCTCATTCTGAGCTATATGAAGCAATATCTTTAATTTACGTGGAAGCAAGTTATCCTTTATTTGTGTACTTGTAAGTGACAGAAACGCCAAGAACAAAATTACTTAAAGGTCAGTCTGTATCTACTAGGGTCTTCAAGCAAGTGTCGGACCACAAATAGAGTTGATAGGTTAACTATTTAGTTTCTGTTGTTGTAGACTTATTCTAATAAGAATTAGTCTCAGTTGCTTGCGTGGATAATACTTCAATACTGGAGTTGTTAAGCACTCATTCTGAGTTAGAATACTGTTTTCAGTTGAGCTTTCCTGCAAGTGCTGTGTAAGTAGGCTCTCTTAAACTTGCTGCTGCAACGTGTAAGTGATGTATTATCCTTTCTGTTAAGATGCTGTCTCTTACTGTATTTTCTAGTGCTTGAAGAGCTTCGTGATTTTGCATTAAGCACTAATAGCATCTCGAAAGGACTCTGCTGGTCTCAAATAATGAATGTGGTCTCTGTAGATGTAGATCACAAGGAAAAATCTAAGGAGATTGTATGTCTCAGGGTAACGTTAGTATAAATTGCTTGCTACGTCTTGTGCAGATGAGCTCTGCAAGGTTTAAGTCACTCATTTCACAGCAACAGGAATGTGATGTTTTTTCCTCTGTAGGTGTGCCTGCTGTATTTTTCCAGTATTGTTGGTTTATAGATGTAGAGCGACTTGTATGAGAGTGTTTTCCCTTACGACCTTTTGTTTTACAGTGTTAAATGATGCCTGTGCCAGACCCTAATGTAGTATTCTTTACCTTATTTTCCCTTGCCTCAACCTCCTCATAGGAGTCTTGCAAGCAGTAGCTAAACTGTCTCTGATTTTTCCTTTTGAACGGTCAAAAAGGTGATTTGAGCATACCCATCACTGATGAATTTCCTCTTAAAGTCCCCAACAGCCTTAAATGCAAAGTCCTCTACTTTGTTGGCTAAAGTTCTCACTGGATGCTGTGTTGGGGAGTTTTGGTGGTGGGTGTGGTTTGGGATTGTTTTTTGTTTGTTTGTTTTTTTTTACAGCTTTTTGTAATGGCAGTTTTGGTCATGTAACTATATGAGGGGGCTTATCTTCAGTTAAAGCAAATATACGTTCACTTGTTTCAGAAATACCCACAGAATAAAATTTGACTTGGGGGATGGGGGGATATGGACATCAGAATATATGAAATGAAGAAGCTGAGGAGGGTAAACTTGTTTTAAAAAGTACATAATTTTAAAGCATTGTTAGTAAAGACCTGCTGGAATATATGTTTTTACTAGAGAGTGTCGTTCACGGTTCTCTGATACTGTTTGTAAAGCTGTGTGTGAGCATCAGCTGACTTCTTGGGGCCTTGCGGGGGGGGTTTATTTTGTTAGGTTCCCTTGGTTTCTTCTACAAGTGAGGGATATACAGCCTCCCAACCCATGTATCAGCCTTCTCATACAACAGAGCAACGGCCACAGAAAGAATCAATTGACCAGATTCAGGCAAGTCAGATTTCACAGGGTGGGGAGGACTCTGCTTGCAGGTATGATTTAATGTTAGTATACATTTCTTTCGAAAATAAAGCTTCATAATTCTTGGTTATCTATCAGTAGGGCCAGTTCCATTCCATTTAACTTCTGAACTTTTAGCCTATCTTTTATCAGTAAATCCTTCATAGTAGGATTTTTAACTTACTAAATTGTCTACTAGGTTATCTTAACTGTTTAGTTAGAAGTAACATGCCAGCATTAGCACGTGAGATCCACGTCGCTAGTTTAGGCAAAGTGATTTATTGTTGACATAGACTAGTAGTTGTTAGTTCAGAAACTTGTTTATTTCCGCTTCAGTTTTTTCTAGTTGTGTTTCAAGGTAATAAGGGGGAAGACTGCTAGGTTTTTCCTTTCCCATTATACTGTTGTCAGTGAGGCTGTTCAGCTGAAGTAGAAAATGTTCATTTGTTGAGGTGAATTGAGGCCTTGTCTTTCACTTTATTTACAAAAAAAAAAAAAAGTTGAACTTTGATGCCAAGTTTTCAGTACTGTTCAAAAGCTGCTAAAATATTGTTTGTTTCTAATTATTAGGCTTCAATGTCACTGAATGCAGACCAGACCCCATCATCATCATCACTTCCCACTGCGTCCCAGCCTCAAGTATTCCAGGCTGGATCTAGCAAACCTTTGCATAGCAGCGGAATCAATGTTAACGCAGCTCCATTCCAATCCATGCAAACAGTAAGTAGTAAATACTTGACGCTGAATCTCTTTATTTTGGTCATCGTTCTTTTTGTGGCTGTTACAACACTTGAATCAGTCACATAATTATACAAAATGCTCTTTGTTTATTCATATTTCTGTCTTGTGTGTTTGTTTATAATTCCTCATTGCATAACGTAAAAGATAGATTGGACCAGAGAGCTATTTTTCTAACATCATAGGTATTCAACATGAATGCACCTGTTCCTCCTGTCAATGAGCCAGAAACCCTTAAGCAACAAAATCAGTACCAGGCCAGTTACAACCAGAGTTTCTCCAGTCAGCCTCACCAAGTAGAGCAATCAGATCTTCAGCAAGAACAGCTCCAGACAGGTAAATTTATTTTAGGCAAAACTCAAATGAAGGTAATTTCAGTTGAGCAGATAATCAAGGCTGCGAAGTTCTAGGAGACGAAGCAAAGCATGTCACACATCAAATGTTCCTAGTCTTGCCAGATTTTCCCCCAGACAATGCTACTTTTTGTTGCTTTGTTTTGCACCCCAATATTCTGTCCTGATTTGGATATCCAGCAGAGGGTGAAATTTAGTACGTCTCTCTGCAACAGTCAAAAGAATTTTGCCACTTAATTCAATTACATATGGTTGGGTGGGTGGTTTGGTTTTAGGGTGGGCGTTTAGCTTGTTTGTTTATTTGCTTTGTTTTGTCTTGTTTTTAATTCATGACCATGGTTAAGGATTACTCTAAAGATGAGAGCAGTATAGTGGAGTAATTGCTTTGCATATGTAAAGTTTGGACGATTCTTAAATTTGCTTAAAAAACAGTTGGACTATTTAAGGTGACAAATTTTGAAAGGGAGATGAGATAGAATTGTGATTCAGATATGGGCTTCTGTGCATTAAGGGTTTGAGATACCTACCTTGAAGGTGATTTAAGGCTTGTAAAGACGTGGAACCTTTTGCTAAAATTGGACCTCAGAGCCATAATTTGAGCACAGCAGGCAAAATGCTTTCCAAGTTACAGTTTACTTCATTTTTTTTCCTCCTCTCCCAAATTGTTATGTACAAAGTTATTCTTCCCCCAGCTCTCCCTTCGCTTCCCACTCAGATAAAATTCTCAGCTGCAGAGAGGGATTTCATGCGAAGGATAGAGGACAGAGGTGACAAATGAAGCGCTGAAGGTGGAGTAAGGGAAAAGAGCTTAATCGTTGTTCTCCACAACTGTTTAGGGTCTAGAACGTTGGTCTTTCCTGTAAGATAGGGCCCTGGGGCAGGTGGATGGCGAGAGGGAGAACCAGTTCTTTATTGTTTGGTTATATTTCTGATCAGCGATATAAAGTGCCAGGCAGAAGGATAATCAGAATGATGGGTGAATGGCAGTCAGTCTAGTCTGAATGGGAACGGTGGTGGTGAAGGTGGGCCATGGAGTATTAAGTGCTTAAATTTCTGTTATAGCTAAGTAAATTTAACTGTTGATATGCAGATCATGCAGCGGCCTTAAAACTTGCGAGTGCTAAAAACTCTAAAGGATAACCATTTTTTCCATTCCGCTCTAAGAGCTGACAGGAAGTTGGGAAGAAAGGAGCTGTACGCAAGTTCAGTAGCACTGTGTGCTTTTGGTGTCAACCAATACAGAGCACTAAGTTGCGCTCTGTATTGGTTGATGGAGAAATCTTAATTTCTTACGTGTGAAATGGGAGAGGGGAGCTTATCGCTTGCGTGTTTTCTTTGAGATCTTGTTTTAGCATTTGGTATCAGGCCAAATTTTCAACTATTTCAGCTTTACCTACATCTGTTTACCTATTCCATCTATTACTATGCTTACTATGAGCCTATGACCCTCAGATCACTTTTATAGTCCTGACACTTCTGACAGTTCCTATGATGTAAAGATGTTGTGATGTTCCTTATTTCAAAGATGCGTTCTGCTTTTATGCTGTATCCCTGAAGCTATCCATCCTGCCCATGCATTCTGTTTTTGTACTGTATCCCTGAAGCTATCCATCCTGCCCATACCTTTTGATTTACACGTTGGGAAGAAAGCAAGTATCTCCACCCAGCCTGGACAGTTAAAACTATACTCTGTTAAGATATTCCCATCGATCTCGCCTCTAGTCAACACAGTTAGACCTAGCACAGTGAATTTAGTTGAAGTGAATGCAAATACTTCTTAGTAGCCCTCTGTCAGTTCAGAGGGGAGAGAGAGATACCGAAGTGAGTAGAACTTAGTCTTTTCATAGTTTTTTTTTTTTCAAAGTTTTGTGTTGCTGATTTTTTTTAAAAGGTAGGAAATAGGACAGGAGACCTAACTTTGCATTAGGAATACCTGTCACTGAGCTAACACTAGAGATTTCTTGACACTGCCTTAAATCAGCACTCTAGTATTTCTAGATTATTTTCATGTTGTGGAACATCTGACTAGTAAACTTGATGCCTAATCCTACGGATTGTTTTTCTTTGGATAAGTGTTTATTGATGTGCTTGGTAGTACTGCAAAGCTTTGAACATTGAATTAGAAGAGAGCATGTGTGAGAACATTAAATATAAACTCAGACGTTTATACTGTCGGTTCTTTTTTTCCCCCCTCCATTACAGTGGTTGGTACTTACCATGGTTCCCCGGACCAGACCCATCAAGTGGCAGGTAACCACCAGCAACCTCCCCAACAGAATACTGGATTTCCACGTAACAGTCAACCTTACTATAACAGTCGAGGAGTGTCTCGTGGTGGATCACGTGGGGCTCGAGGCTTAATGAACGGTTACAGGGGACCGGCAAATGGATTTAGAGGTAAACAAATTTATCAGACGCTCTCATCTGTTATGTGGTGAAGGCTTAGTCAGGTGGATTAGGCATCTAGATGCTACTGAGGGTATAGATAAATATGGAAATGTGCAACAGAACATTTCCCAACTGAAATCTGATGATTAATTCAGATGCAAGTTGATGTTTCAAGAGCTTTTTTAAAATTTCCAGTTATAAGAAGTATATTTGCATATTTCATATGTATGAGTTGCATATTTCATTGTATGGAGAGTGGGCTGAATAATGTACAGATAGGAGAACAAAAAAGTAATTTCTGGAACTTAACAGGGGCAGAGGAGTGATATTGTAGCTACATAAATAAGAAAACTTTCATGAATCTGGAGATTGTTATATGTGGTTTTCAGTGTTACAGAAATGGCCAGGTTGTGTATATGAGATTGGGAAAGACACACAGTCTCCTAATTAGGTATTCTGGGATTAGGCTAACAAATACAGCACTCCAAGGTCTCTTGTGCTGTTCTCCTCCTCTCATATTTTTGGAGAGTAGAGGAAAAACCTGTGTAATAGCAAAACACAGTTTGTTGTAGTAGAGAATGCGAAAAAGTGCCTTGCAGGTCCCAGCTGTTACATTTGGATCCCAGGAACCCAGTATTATGTTTAGCTCTGGATTGAATGTGGTGTAAATCAAACCTCAGATTACTAGAGCAACACATCAAATTGCTGTCTCCTCCCAATTTTATTAAGTCTTTCTTCTCGTTTCGTGTATTAGTATTAGCACTGATGTTGCAAATATTTCCTTGACCTGCAGGTAAACAGTACTTACCAAAGGTTTCTTCCTTAGGTTTAGGTAAAATGTCCATTATGGCCTTTCTTTGTCCAATAGCGTGACTTAACAGGTTGTCATTTTCAAGTGGAAGATTTATATCTTGTTCCTTAGGAGGATATGATGGCTACCGTCCTTCATTTTCCAACACTCCAAATAGCGGTTATACGCAGCCTCAGTTTAATGCTCCTCGGGATTACTCAAACTACCAACGGGTAAGATACTGTTATGTGTTGATAGTCTGGAAATAGAATAAAAAAGTAGGCATCAACAGAAGCACTTGTACAGATCAGTTAATGACAACTTTTACCAGGACTCTTCTTGTTGTTAATGAAGACCGTTTCAGATACTGAACAGAAGTGATAGAATTTTAAATGGCTGGCTATCATTGGGAAACCTGTTCTGTTTGGCCGAGTGGTCTCTGGAGGAACTATTCTAGCAGCTAAAGCAAAGTTGAGCGTTTTATAAAGAGCTCTCTCTCAAACTATTTTTACAGCTTTGTGAGAAATAGGGGATTTTTAGGAAGAACTTAAAACCATTGAAATTAATTAATGAACTTGTTTGGGATTGCCTGTCTTCCACAGTAATGACGTCCTAATCTGAAATTGGCATAGAATTTCATTGTCCATAGGAAACGTGTTCAGTTTACTTAAAGCTTAGAGTGACCATTAAGAAAATGTCTGTCTTTGCGTGTCGCGGAACAAGTATTTATTAACAGATGAGACAGCAGATTTTGACCCTGCCACTCGAATGGTTGCTTTGTGTGTTGACTGGTGCCTTAAGAAATCCACCTGTTTGTGTAGTTAGGAAAAAACATATCAGTAAATAGATCTGCTTACATTTATTATTCACATTGAGCAAAATATCTGTAATTGGAGAGAGAATTTGTCATTTTACGTTTTATTAGATACTAGTAGGAATAAGAATTTTTTTCCTCAGATTAATTTCAACTGAAAAAATGCTGTACACTGACATTAGGTTTCATCGGTGCAGGTTGTTTTAAAAGCTCTTTATTTTAGTTACAATTAGTATCTTCCTGAAACATAACAAATTGCTCAAGTCTTATGTCATAACTTTGTTTCCATTTCTGTTTTCCAGGATGGATATCAACAGAATTTCAAGCGTGGCTCTGGACAGAGTGGACCTCGGGGAGCTCCACGAGGTAACTCAAGAATGAGTTACCTTTGATCTCAACAGTTGGCCCAGCTTTTGAGCAGGGGGTTGGACTGGGTGATCTCTTGAGGTCCCTTCCAACTTGATTTATCCCATGAACCTCTGATGGAAGTTTAGTTGGCTGTAGAGTGAGGAATTCTTTGAAAAGAACTTACATTTAAAGTGTCGCAATTAATTGTCTTTGTAGCAGAAGTATTCAGTTGCTTTTTTTTTATTGTTAATGAAAGCCTTAGAGGGTTTTTTGGGTGAGTTTTATCATGGTTTAAGATCTGCTCGCTAGGAACATTGTTAGTTTGCGAGTAAGATTTGCTTATAAAGCTGATACCTGGCTTCCAGCCTTCAAAATTGTATGTTTTACTCTATTTCAGTAAAGATGTGCTACCCGCATCTGTTGCGGAGGTCTCCTTTGATCTAAGGATACAAAACTTTCCTTCTTGGCTCATCTATTCCTAGAGCCTATAGATTTGTTATTACTTTTAGCATGTGGAGGTATGTTCTCCTGTAGTTTCTTGCTAGTATTTGCCGTTTGTTTGTCTGAGGAAAAATAAAACCTCGTTGCTTGTGATGAAGCTGTAATTGAACTTCAAAATTTGAGTTTTCAGCCCTATTTCCACAGTTCTATTTTTAGTATATGTTTGGTAGTGAGACTGTTTTCTGTCTCAAACAGATAATTCCATGAGAATCTTTAGTTACTATCCCACAGCGTTGTCAGGGATGACAGCTCGAGGCTGTATGATGTACTTGAAAGAATTTTGTCCTTGACAGTCTTGCTGCTGAAGTCTCTATACTGTATTCAACACAGTGTTAGGCTGTGATGAAGCTATGAGCGTATTATAGAAAGCATAGCTGTAATGAGCAAGAGTCCTGAGGCTCATTGCTTCTGAAGTGCAGGTAGAAACTTAGTTAAAAGATGGTTTGACATGAGAGGGATTCGCCAGGTGACCTACTTTTCCCATGTTCTAAGAATGTAGTTAAGCTACAAGCAGTCTCTTAAGGAAGAACAAAATGGAAGCAAAATGAGGATTAGCTAGCTCAGAGTGCGTATATTTAAAATACACTAAACCAATTATTGCTTTGCATTATTGTAAAACCTTAATTTTAGTCTTTTGTCGATAACTTCATGACTTGATTTTTGGTTTTTTTCCACTTGAAATTATTACAACTTTGCAGTCTTGGGGAAAAAATATTAGGAAAAAGCTGAAAAGTGTAAAGACAGGTTACTTACTGTTGAATTTTGATTTAGAAGGGCTTTCTAAAACCATGTATTAGTAGCCTAGATACACACCTGGGAATTTTTACCCAATTGAGATCAGAGCTTTGAGGAATTTTTTTTAAAACAACTTGACTTCACACACAATTTCAGTGCTGCCTTTATCTTTTTTTTTTTTTTTTTTCCCCCTAGGTCGTGGAGGGCCCCCAAGACCAAACAGAGGGATGCCTCAAATGAATGCTCAGCAAGTGAATTAAACAAATTCACAGGATTACATTAAACGCCAAAAACACACTGGCCAGTGTACTATACATGTTACCAGAAGAGTTATTATCTATTTGTTCTCCCTTACAGGAAGTTTGTTGTAAAGGGACTATTTTCATTACCCATAATGACAGGACTACAGTTGCCAGCTTTATATTACCTGGATATGGAAAGAAACGAAACAACGTTTACTCTGCATGTTCTGTCCTAAGCATCATCTTGAGCCTTGCACATGAGATTCAGATTCCTCACCCTTGCTAAGAGTAAAGCAAAAAAAAAAAAAAAAAAAAAGGCAATTTCCAGGGTGATCCAACCTCCATGGTTAACTGAAGTGGCAGGAAAAAAGCAAAAGACTCACTTCTGACATTTAAGTGATGCAACAAATTTGGATACAATCTGCAAAAAAGATTTACTGTAATGGCAGTTGACAGATTTTAATGTTTCCATGAAAGAAGGATAGAAAAAGTGAAGTGTGGCTTGGTAGAGCAACTGCATTTCAGCTTTTTCTTGTTAAATTAAAGCACTGAACAGTGAAAGATGTGTAGTGGTGCATATATCCCTAAATCGACAAATGGGCTTATAGCCGGGTTTTGATAACCAAGAATCTCTTAGCTACAGCACTCCCCATGACCAGGGCCCTGTGTACTGTGGCTAAGGATGTGAAATTGCCTGCATAACTGCTAATGGAATTGTATAAATTCAAAAGCAACATGAACAACAAAGCTTTGATTTGGCCCTTCAGCAAAATTTTGCAACAAATGTGAGATATAATCTGGATGGCCACTGTATATTTGATGTGAAGTATTTAGATATCTCTGGAATACGTTCTAAGTTTCTTTGATAGCAATGACTTTTATAAGGATTGGTACTCTCTATCATTCCTTATGACTTGCACATTGTCTGTCACTAATACTTGACCTTGCTGTATTATCACCTGAATAACTGATGCCGGTACTGATGGAAACCTCTAATGGATAATCATAACACTTTTGGTCACATGTCCTCTTGTCTTTCCTGCAGCCTTGAAGGTTTTAAGAAATCTCAAAATGCCCGCTGCTGCTGCCCTTTTAATTGCTCTCTTTTGAAAAGCACCAGTATGTGTTTGAATTGATTTCCCCTTTTAAGGGAAGTGACAGCCAGCAGTTACAGTTCTAATGGTATAAGCAAGACAAATAAAACATGTTTATAAAAATTGTATCCTGGAACACTGGTTTTCAACGACTGAAACAAATTTAACGTAATGCGTTTTTTCCCTGATAGGATAGACGTAAACCCACTTACTCCTTTTCTAATTTTATTCTTATAGCTGTGACTTGTTCTGGGAGACTTTTTGTTTATGGACACTTTCCTTTTCATTCAGGCAGCGATGTATAGAAGAAATAGCATAAGACTAGGAACTGGAAAATACCAAGTCTTATTTGAGTTTTACTGCATACTTGTGGTATAATCTTTGGAAAATCACTTGTGCCTACCTTTTGTGCACATGCACTCTCTCTGCAGTGGGGAGAATATGTTGATAGCTGCCTCCATAGAGGTGTTGGTTGTTCTTTTGCATTCTGTAGCACATGCAAGAAGTGCTAAATGTTAAGTATTGCTCATCAAATAATTCCTCCTTGTGGAACGGTGACATTAAGAAACAGCTACATGTTGTTTTAACTGTTACATACAAAATTGAAGGTTGTTTTCATGCAGAAGGTCATTTCTACTTTGTATCACAATTGAACTTTCAGAACTTTTAGGCAGGTTTTTTTGACTTCATTGTGAAATAATCTGAAACGCCATATAAATAAGTGATAATTACATTTTGACATGTTATATGTGTGAAGAGCACAAATGAGAAATACGTGTTTACTAAGAAAAGTCATAAGCTTGTGAAGACAATATTACACATCAGCCATCTTGAAATGATGCTAATGGCTAGGAGCAGCAGTTTTAGTCAAAGCCTAGAAACATTCCTTACCAGTATAATGGTATGAACTGCAATCCAATTAGAAGTTGCAGTTTTGTCTTTTTTTTTTTTCTTTTTCCTTTTTTGGAAGGGATTACTGAGATAAGAGTCTCAACTTTTTTTTTTTTTTTAAACTGGAAAAATAAAAAGACACACTTCTTAGTGTTGAACTGATAGAGGAAAACAATTTTTTTTTGATCAGCTTGCTTTTAAATGGTTAGTAGAACACAAGCTATCCAGCTTTTTCCATTGCATACCAAATGCTTCTTCAATAGCTCATTGTAGTTTCACAGTAAACTTGCAGCATACTGAATTAAAGACCACTGACTGGATGAGAACATTCCACTTTAGGGTTTAGGTTGTTTTTAAACGTAACTTAAATGTATTAATAAAATGTGGGTAGTTGTGAGGCCTCTTATTTGAGGTGTAAGCTTGTGAATCTTTTCATGTATGAAAATGGTCTTTAGGGTAGCTGTTCTACTGTGTGCTGATAGAGGGAGATGTGTTATAATAACAACCATAGAACGAGTACGTTGGACATAGTTAATCTAGGAAATTGCACAGACTCATTTACTCTCAATAAATGCAGCTAATAGTGTACTGAAATACTGCCTTGAGTCACAGTATGGCACATAGATCGACTAACTGGTTTTCTGGCCTGCTTTAGAGAATCCGTGTGTCAGCCTGATGGTTAATTGAATCTATCCATAGTCTTTTGTGCTACACTTCTCCCCCACTGCGGTGCAGGTGCAGAGCTGCACATTTTAAAGAATTCTATTTAGATAGAAAATGGTGAGAACTTAAGAGCTCTTCGGTATCCACCCACCCTAACTTAGCTCTAGATCTGAGTTACCTGCAGATTGCAAGCACTTCTACATAAATTTCTTTCTAAAAGACCTTGGTCCGAACGATGACCATTACAAGAAGTGGTCACATGGAGGCAAAATAGCAGCAGTTCTGGGCTGCTTCTGCTGTAGAACCCTTTCTGGACGTGAACTGCCGTTAGTCTAGTGAGCTGCAGCTTTAGGATCAGTTAAGCCTGATGCCTGTGGCTGGAAAAGACGGAGTGAGCATAACAAAGCACTACTCTTGAGCCTGTATGTAGACACATCACTTGCACACCTTATTTTCGGTGTTTTTACTTGATTATTCTGTGAATCAGTCTCCTAGGAATGTAACAGACCGGTGTATGACTGGCTTCTGTATATACAGTTACTATGAGGAGATAGTGGTTTGAGGTTTTTTTTTTTTTCTATTTTAAATTTTTTTGTTGTGTTTTTTTGTTTTTTTTTCCCCCCTCCAGGGCTTATTTGCCTGATATTGCTAGGCTGTGGTAACATATGGTGGTATGTGTTTTGAGAACCAACTTTCAGCTTCAGTGTCTTATTTCCTTTTGGCTATAATACAATATTCCCTGAGTAAATCAGTTAGAAATGGCTCCAGAATATCCAGATGTTTCTGTTTAATGTTACTATGTCTGGGAAGCTCGGATTCTTCCTAGATGTCCTGCAACTTAAATATTTAATTCAAGAATCATTAACTTCTGTCTCACACCTAACATCTGTTTTGTCCTGTGTTTTACTTAGATGTTCTCCTTGTATACTGGCTCTCTTAAGAATTGTTAGTCACTTTTGGATGTCACTGCGGAGGGAGTTTTAGACTTCACTTACCCTCTGTTTTCTTTCCAAGAAACCACCTTGTGTACAGCAATCTCTAAAACATTTTACCATTCAGTCTAGTTGTGAGAGGGATCTTGACTTCTTGTTAGCCAGTAATGTGTTCTGCTGGTACTTTCTAACTTTTAGAGAACTTCATGACCTTAACAATTTATCTTCTCAGCGTGCCCTATCTAATTGATTTGCTACCTAGGCAGAGTCTTGTTTGGGTTACAGGTTGCCTTCATCCATATCGTCTTTGGAGAACGGGTATGAGGTTGAGCTTCCCCCTCTCCTCCAAATGACGTGTGGAGAGGGGAACGTCCTGAAACGGCTCTAACCCCACACAAATACTGAGAAGATGATTAAATGGTACTGAGAAGGCAGCAACTTCATGGGATTAGTTAAGCAAGCAGGGCAAAACCTCTGAGATTCAGCAGAATAAGACCGATTGGTCAGAAAAATCTTGGTCTTCCTGTTCATTCAAACTTCTGGCAGAGTCTGAGCAAAGTAGTTGAGTCGTCTTACCTCTTCTTTGTGAGAACGGTTACAAGTGTTCATCTGAGATGCAGGTGTTTGGGGTCAGTATAACGGACAGGTTTGTGTTGTATTCAGTTTTCTGCCATCCTGTATCCTATAGATGCAGAGGATCATTAGCCAGCCCCATTAACGAGGTTATTGGAACCACATCTTGAAAAATACTGTATTGTACTCTCTTGCTCCTGCAAAAACTGTTCTTGAAGAAAGGATATGCAAAGTACCCAAACAGATAACAAAGCTATATGAAGAAGACTACGTGTTTTTATTCTTGCAAATCTTTGCACCTATCGTTACAGTATTCCCTCGGCATTGAATAGGGGTGGGACTATAAAGGCTTTTAATCGCTTGAACTGTCAGCAAGTTTTATGGATGGGGGTGGGTTGGTATTCTTTACCACCGACTGACCTAAAGATCAGTGCCTCGTAGCCTCGTATGAAGAACAACTAGAAAATGACACTGAACAAACTGTTCATAAGATTTTCCTTTTGAATTTAGGAGGAAGTTAATGACTTTTTTTTTTTTAAACCTGGGATTAAATATAGGTATGATTTTCCTCTGGAACATTATTGGAAACTCATATATTGCAAAAACTTTGTAGTTTCCTTGGAACTCTCTTTTTCTCTAAATGACAAAATTTCTTTTTAAATGTTAACGTTCTCTGACTGTTCCATCACAGCAACAGCGTCTGAATGTTTGACCAGTCTCATAATAATCTCAGATTTCTTAGATTCAGCTGCAGCATGAAACAAGCTTTGGGAAAACTCAGTTCAACATCAGATTGACACTCATGGTAGTCATGAATGAGGCTAATCATTTAAACTATGATTTTGTATTTCTGTTTGCCTAATTCCTCTTTCCAGGAGTAGGAAGAGGGGGAAGGTCCTTCAAACTCTCCTGTTTGCAGATACTACTTTTCTTTGCACTCGAATGTTTTTCCTCCCAATCAATGCATTTGCCAAGAGGAAAGCTTTCATGCTTTTGGTAACCACTACACCTGGCCGCTGAGGGATTGATGCTACCTTCAAAGCATCTTCTGCCATTAAAGGGAAAGAAGGCATCTGTGATGATATGGCGAGGCTGTACTGGACTTTTAAAGAAATTTCTCTTCCTATATGTGAAAGAAAGCCCTGTCCCTCATATACGCTTATGAAAACTTAAAAGCAGCATCTTGGATTTCTGTCTCTATTTCTACAAAATTTCAGAAACTGGAAATTGTTGAATTGTTGGTGTGATGTGACACAAGTTCCATACAAACAGGAATCTCTTGAGAAACTAATCTTCTGAATGGCTTATCTAAGAGAAGAGGTGCTATTAATCACTTTTTTTCTTAGGCTTTTTGAATATAACGAAATTAAATTTTTTGTGGCTCTTTAGATCTAGCCTTACTGGAGAGAAGGAAAACTGTTTTCCAAAATCCACATCCTAAACCAGTTCAACCAGTGTTTACGAGAACTGCATTGGGAGAACTTTCGTCTATCTTGACAGTTGCGACTCTTGTTCTGAAATCAAATTCATCAGTGTTAGCTGTTGCTGCAATTATTATTCCATTAACTCTAAAAGTTAGGTTGTTTGTTCCCTCTTTGCCCCTGCCATTTTTTCACGTTAATAATCAAATGGGTGTAATTACTTGCTTCCAACTATGGTGGCCAATTTCTCCTTTCTGCAATATATGCTGGAATACCCAATAGTGGATCAAGAGTACACCTGAATATTTTTTTTATATATTCAGATAAATTTCGCTAATTATTCATTACTCTTATTAAATGAAAATGTGTTTCTTCTCTAAAGCTATTCAATTTTAGAATAAATTTTAGTAATGCATCTACCATAAAGCAAGTCTTTAGAATTACATTTTAGTTGACAGGTTCAAATTTTCTGATGGCCTTAAATGTACCTGTATATATGTCTTTGCAATTCTTCAGCTCTCCATTTCAAACAAATTGGTCCATGGCTTATGTAAACACTTGAAAAATAAATTATTTAAATGCTTTATGTCCTTCCCTTTTAAGCAAATACTTTATGCCTTTACCTTAAAGGAATTGTCTTGCTGCGCTTCTGTTGCATCAGTGGTTTTGTCTTAGGAACTGGGTTCATCTTCTCAAAAAGTGTTGTTCTACAGTCATATTTTTAATTAAATAGTTTTATCATATTTTTGCTATATTTTAAAATCTATCCCAAAATACATCAAACATTGCCAGT
Organism: Struthio camelus; assembly: GCF_040807025.1. Taxonomy (NCBI): domain Eukaryota; kingdom Metazoa; phylum Chordata; class Aves; order Struthioniformes; family Struthionidae; genus Struthio; species Struthio camelus. The sequence goes on from NC_090946.1 coordinate 33,729,134, forward strand.
GGAATCAAACATTTTTCGTATGATGTTACATGATTTTAAATATTTTGTTGTTCAAAACTTTTTTTTTTTGGCAGTGCTGAAAGCTAAGAATAAATATATCTATGCAAATAGCTTGACTCAACTTTGATATTGAAAGGTTAACGTTACAGGTTTCAGGTTGTTAGGAATAGCTTTGTTGTCAGTTTTAGAATACGTTTAATGTTTCCACAGTCTCTTATTAGATTTGAAACCAAGTCAGACTGATAAAGTGTTTTCATGTTGCAGCTCCACTGTTTTGCAACTTGCAATTTTGTATAGAAAACTTAACAATTGTGGTTTTTATTAAATAATGGAGCTTAAATGTTACAAGCTACCTAGTTTTATTCAGAAACAAGGTTACTAGCATTTCTTGGGGTTTCATAATTTAGTATTGGAAAACAATATGTCCTAAAGATTTGTTATTCTCTGTAGGTGTGCTATATTTGCTTTCGGCAGTCTTGTTTCCGCGGAAATTCTGTGCGCCCATTTTTTTTCCTAACAAAACCAAAGGATGCCTAGTGACACAGTGCATCACTGATGTAATAACCTGCCGCATGTGGAAATGGAGGATCTTTATAAAATCTTTAGAGGTACAGTGTTTACTCCAAATGGGTTGGGTTTTGCAAGCAAGATTTATTTAGAACAAAGGATTTTAAAATAAAATCAGTGCTGCCATTGCTGCTGAAGTTTGGATTATCCCATTTTTGCGGTCTAATAAGAACGGTTGTAAAAGCTGTTGTAAAAGTCACCAAACAAAACAAATACAGAACAGATGTGAAAGTTCATAACGCCTGTCGTTAAACTGGTCTGCACGTTGTTCGTGGGTTCTGGAGAGCGGGCTGGTCACAGGATGCCAGGTTACTTTTGAGGACTAAATTATTGTGGTGCCTGTGGTACGTAGTTGAGGATGGATAAGTAATTTAAAAGGTAGGTGCCAGAAGCCCTGTATTCTTACAGGCCAGAGAATACCTGTTTGTGACCGAAGGAATTAGGTGTGTGTTTGGGCTGAAGCGTTGCTTAGGCCGATGCCTCTGCGCTCGCCCGACCTTCTCCAGGGCGGTGAGGGCAGCGGCGGCCGCTCTTCTCCACCCTCTCGCGAAAGGGGATGCGGTACCTGCTGACGGGTGGCGCCGGGACGCCTGCCGCCTGGGAGCCGCTGGGGAACGGCGGGGGGCACCCCGTCATTCCCAGGAGTTACCTTCGGCGGGCAGCAGCTCGGGGCAGCTGCCCGCCGCCCCGGCTCCGCCTTCCTCGAGGAGCCCGTTTCAGCCTCTCAAGCGCTATGAAGGGCTTCAGCAAAGCCAAGGGTCTTAAGTTCATAAACCTCCTGCCAAAATAAAACGATGAAAGAGGTTGCGTGCTGGGGCCTGCCCTTAGCACCGGCTGCAGCGGGCAACGCGCCCAAGCAGCCCCAGCGCCGCCGCCGCGGCGGCCCGGCCCGGCAGCGGCGCAGGCGAACGGCGCGGGCAGCCGCGGCGCCGCCCCCGCCCGGGGTCCTGGCTCGGCAGCGGCGCGCGCGCCCGCCCTGCGCTCGCGCCGCCCCCACGTGGCGCGGTGCGGTGCTGTGCGGCGCGGTGCGGTGCGGTGCGGCGCGCGCGCCGGGAGCCGTTGGCGGCTCTGCCCGCGTGGGCGGTCGGGAGAAGGGAAGGAGGGAGCCCGGCGCCGCCATGCAGCGCAGGAAGGTGGACAACCGCATTCGGGTGCTGATCGAGAACGGCGTGGCCGAGCGGCACCGGGGCCTCTTCGTCGTGGTCGGCGACCGCGGCAAAGACCAGGTACCCCCCCTCCCCCTCCCACCGCCCCGCAGCGGCACAGGCGTGCTGCCTTGCAGGGCTGGAAGGGAAGTGCTGGCTTAAAACCAGGCAGCGAGGAATCCTGTTTGAAGAGCTGATGTCCTGCAATCTCCAGCTACGTTTTATTCCTTTGTTGGTCAGGTCTTAAAATTGTACCAAACAACGAAAAAAAAAATGACGGCATGACTAAGCTTATAGCGTGTACGAGGTAACCGAGCGTGATGTCCCCGGTCGGGCAGATCCATGATGCAGAAACATTAACGAATAGCAGAAATGTTTTAGGAGGCTTTAATGTTAAACTCTTCTCGTTCAAGAGCCTCGCAAAGGTTAAATAAAAACAAGTAGAGGCGTTCTTAGTAGAAGAGTCAAATAGAGGATTTTTTTTTCCTTTCTAAGGGGAGAAAAGGTTATTTAATTGCTTGGAGCTGGAGCTTCTTTCATATCCACGTCAAGTTAAAAAGAGGGTACAGTTTTGTCACTCAAGCTATGTTTCGCTCAGTGAGTCATCTTGGAAATGTCACCCCGCTAAAATTCGGGCTGGGCGGACCTGGTAACGGTACATGGAAAAGAATTCCTTTCTCCTCCAAACTTCTCTCAGTCCCTCCCTCCCGCCTCCCCCCCCGAGTGGAACAGGGAAGAACAGCAGGGTAAAAACTGTAACTTGTTTTAAGATAAGATGACTCTCTGAGCTTCAGTCCCTGGAAACTAAAACGAGCTATGCATAAATATGTTAAATACCTGCAAATTAATGAGTTGAGTAGGTGCCTGCAAAGACTGTCTGTAATTGTTCATGTTAGACCAATAACTTTTTTTTTTTTTTAACAATATAACCATCTCTGTAGATAGAAGAGCGTGTTAGATACCTTGATTTTTTTGACAAATATCCAGTACTGCTTTGTGCAATATTTTCATACTCAAGTAAGGGAAATATGTTTTGGGTTTTTTTTTAATTATTGTAATGGAGCTAAACCGATTGAACAACACTATCTACAGAAAGGAATCATTGATTTGCTGTTAAGGTGGCCAGGTCCATACTGTGAGTAATGAAGGGACATATCCTGAGTCTGGTTGTATTCAGTATTTCCATTAAGGTATTGGATGCCAAAACAGCAAATATACTTCCTGAATTTGCACGCTACATAAAATTGGGGCAGATTGCCGAGTACATGGGAGGATTAAAACTCAAAATGAAAACTTGTCCAGCTCTAGAAGCAATCTGAAACACTGGGTGAAGTCTAGCGCAGAGAGAAATGCAAGGATCTGCATTTAGCCTGGAATAATCAGCTTCTGTTTGTGCAGTTACCAGTTCAGCTAAAGAGGAACGCAAAGATAGCGGTAGGTATAATTCCATGTCATCAGTGTCATGCTGCTGTGGAGAAGGCAGTTGTTATACTGGGCTGTAGAAACAAAAATTTAACCTTCGCGATGTGTCAAATGATCGTTCTCTTTTGTACAGGATTGGCTGGTAGATAATGGGGCTGTAAAATCGAAAACAGAAAAATATTTTGCTCCCTGGTGTTAGCCTGTGAATACAGTTGTTTATGAATGTTTGTTTTGGCAGGTGGTAATACTTCACCACATGTTATCTAAAGCAACTGTAAAAGCCAGACCCTCTGTCTTATGGTGTTACAAAAAGGAGCTGGGCTTTAGTAGGTAAGACATATCTTGTATCTCGTGCTGTGGTAGAAGTCTTGAGTGCTCTGTTTGAAGCAAAAGCTTCATAGCAGGTCTGCTGGAATGAAGGTCACGTGGTTCAGCTGTCACGAGAAACAGGGTTAGTTCTTGGAGGAGCTACAGAAAGTTTGGTCTTCTAGGGCTAATGTTTGACTTAAAAACCGCAGTGGATATCAGTCCTAGTTGCTTCTGGTTTCTTGCTGTAGTGGTGACGCTCACTCAATTGTCCTGGACCGATGCCTTCCTCCATCTTAGTTCCTCACCTTTCTAGTTTCATTGATATTTGGGATTGAATGTGGGCCAGACATTAGGACCTTTCTGGTTTGAAAAAGGATTTAAAATTTTAGTTGCTAGATTTTTGTGCATGCCTACGGTCTGGGCACAAAGTCAAGAAGGAGACGTTTCCTGTAGTGACTTGGATGTCAAAACAAGTGACTTCTTGCAGAAACAACTGCCTCTGTGTGATTTCCACCACTTTGGCCTGAAGGCTCATGGGGAACAGTTCATGAGTTCAACACACGTGATCCAAGATTTTTCCTTGGAGTCTGAATTTCTGTTAGACTCGTCTAATATGAGTCTTCTCACGCACAGCCTTCTCAAACTTTTTTCCCAGACAACCCCTATATAATTTTGTTTTCTAGCCACCGGAAGAAGAGAATGAGACAGCTACAGAAGAAGATTAAAAGTGGGACTTTGAACATAAAAGATGATGATCCTTTTGAGTTATTTATAGCAGCCACAAACATTCGCTACTGCTATTACAATGAGACTCATAAGATTCTTGGTAACACTTTCGGCATGTGTGTACTGCAGGTAAGGAATTAAGCTTTTAACTTAAGAAGGGCGTAGCGCTAGTACCAATTGCTTTCAGGTTAAATGCTGCAGGCGTAGTATATGTTGCTTCTGTTATTTCAGTAACAGTGGCCCTGTGCATCTCTTGTAAGTTTTCCGATGGTAACACAGGCTTATTGTTAGAATTTTAGTGGTAAATTGGTTAATGCAAATGTTAGATGTGAATTAAACTTTGAGAAATAACGTCTTCTGGTTGTTCCATTCCTTTTAATAAGTGCTAGCTACATTGAGAGACTCTAGGCAACTTTGAAGTTTTATTTATTTCCTAGGATTTTGAAGCCTTGACTCCAAACCTGCTAGCTAGAACTGTTGAAACAGTAGAAGGGGGTGGAATTGTGGTGATTCTCCTGCGAACTATGAACTCGTTGAAGCAGCTCTATACAATGACCATGGTATGTTTGAACTAATGTGCCTGTTTTACGTAGGTGGATATTTCATGCCAAAGCTGCGTGCCTTTTTTTTTTTTTTTTTTTTAAACTTTGATTATGGGCTATGATCTTCCTTCCATCATCTTTCCTGCTCCTTTATTCATTTACCACTGGATGTGTGTCTTATGTTTAGGCATTGATGTCAAACTACATATCTTGACTGGCTGCTAGGTTATGAGGAAGAAACACCCGTCACCCCAAATATAACTCTACTCTTTTCTGTGACTATAGTGTTGGAAAGCATTAAAGCTATCAGCCCATATAACAAAATTAAGTGTAGTAGATCCTTTGGTGTTTTGCAACCTGATGCTAAGTGAGAAGTTAGCTTCACACTTGGGAGACGTTTCTAAAACGTGACCTATTCACATTGAGTATACTTACCTGTAGAGCAGGAACTATTTCTGCTAGTAATAATGCCAGTACATAAATTTAAGTAATAGACTGTTTTTTCCTAGCATCCCTGAAGTGCTTGAAATGTTCTGTACCTGGCAGAAATGATGTTTAAGTTGGGCAAGAGCAAATAAGGCCGTTGTGACGATTGGTGGGAAAAGTAATTTTTGAAGAAGTATTTGGAAAACATGGATATTTCACATCAAGCAGAAAGCAGAGCCTTTAGTCTGGGGCACAGTGTTGATGGCGAGGGAGTTCATAGTCCATAGTGGAAAAGTCGTTGCATTGTTCCATGAGTAGTACTCTTATACGCTTTACAGTTAGATGCTGTTTTTTCTGTGGCCCAACTTTTTCTTTTTGTTTCAGGATGTACACTCTCGCTATAGAACAGAGGCACACCAGGATGTAGTAGGAAGGTTTAATGAAAGGTATGTTATTAAGAGCGTAAAATGTCTAGGCTAATATATCTGCATGCCCGGAAAGGACATCTAGAACAAAATCTGGTTTTCATAATCAGGAAAGCTTCCTTCACATTTGTATTAGAAATAGGGCTTTTTGGATGCTTTAATGAAGTTTTTATGTTCTGTTCTGGAAATGAATAGTCGTTGGAGGAGTTGTATACGAGGGATATGCAGGTAGCTCCAAATGTGTTAGCGTTTGTAAAGTGTTCTGAGGCCGTTTCTTGAAATTCTCTGTAGAAGCATGTGCTTCAGTTGAACAGAAATTCAGAGACTTCTTGTACCATGATAAAACATGAAACTGTTCAATGTGAGGTCATCTCTGTGGTTTTATAATAGTTTCTTGCAAAGGTGCTCTTACCGAGTGAGCCCAGCCCGCGGGAAAAGTGCAGAATTTGTTCTTTAGCATGCAGATGGTGGTTATGTGATGTGAGGAATAAACGCAGAATGATAAAGAATCTAGCACTATCTGCAGTCTATGGGAGTCCGCATTTGTCACAATGACTGAGGGTTCAAGTCTTTCACTTTTATATAGCTACCTCCCAGGTAGAAGTTAGAAGTCACTTTTTCGGATCTCTTGGTAGATCACCTTAAGTTAGTAGTCGTCTTCAGAGGCATCCTGGTAAGTGGATGTCTCTTCTGTATAGACCCTCCTGATTTTATGTTAACAGGCACACTAGCAACGGTGTGAATTTGTCTTAGCCCGGCTGTGAACTAGCTGTAAATACTGTGTTTGGGTTGAGAGGTGAGGACAAAATAACCAGGATGCGGTAGTGTTGCCAGCGCTTTTTACTGAGTTGCCTTTGCTTGACTGCACAGATTTATTCTGTCTCTGGCCTCTTGCAAGAATTGCATCGTGATTGACGATCAGCTGAATATCTTGCCCATCTCCACTCATGTTGCAAACATTACACCCGTTCCACCGCAGTCGCAGGTCAGTAAGCAATGTCAGCAACTTTTCATTGGGAGAAAGAGGTCTGAATTGAACATTGCATTCAAGCTTTAATAAATATGAAACTTTCCTTTCATCCTAATTGATATCAAATAGTGATCTTACAGAAAGGAAGAAAAATGTTCTGCAGCGAATATCATACCACATGTGGATGAAATGTGGGAAGCTATTTTTTCTTTTCCTATTGTTTTTTGTCTGTCTCTGCTTTTTTCATACTTATCTGCATTTGTTGGTTTTGCTGTGTTGCCATTTAGCCTAGCAAGGTAGAGCTTAATTCACTGTGATTGCTGTTTCAGAAGTGCACGGAGAGATAAAAAGCTGATGAGCAGCTGGGAGAAGATAAATGAAAAGACCTTTCAGGGGTTGCAGGGTGGGAAAACACTTTGGAAAGAAACGTATTATGAGTTTGGGAGTTACCTGTTTCCTTGAAGCTGTGCTATTTGTTTGACTTTCTGACTGTGAGTTATGCTTGCTGTATCTCAGAACACATTCACCGACTGTAAGGCAGACATACGGCTTGCACTTCGGAAATATATCCTTTTGCCACTTTCAATTGCAGAGTAAAGTCAGATGGAACCAATTTTAAATACAAATCTTCAAACTTTTCAGCTGTTTTGTGGGGGTGAAGAGATACCAACGTAGGTTCCGTCAGAGACAGCTCTTAGTATTTTAAAAGAGGATTGATGTTTAAAAAAACACCTTAGCATTATGATGATGTTGACAGCAGCACGAATGCTTACCTATTGGATGAGATGGACCGATGCCTTTGGAATTTTCAGTAACAATTAGGAAATACAGAATCAATTCCTATTTAAAATTGACTGCTTTTGTGTCTGCATTAATTGATTGGCTTTGAAAATCTTGACGTTGGTTTGAAGACTGATCTCATGGCTGCTGCAGTAGTTTTTCTACCTAAATGGCAGTTGTGCACCCCCTATAACAGGTTCCATAAGGATGCTAGAATTTTGGCTTAGCCTGGAGACTTAAAGATGAATTAAATTCTGCAGAAAGCTTCTGCCCGTTGCCTCTTCTTTCTAGCCACTCTACAGCACCATGTACTGAAAATTCTTCACTTTTTTCCTCCAAGCTTGGGGAAGGCGGGATAACCACCTCTTGTGTAACCATTCTCTTGAAAATGCATTGAAGTTAGTGTTAAATATCTGTCCAGCCATTCAAACTTTCTTGTCCCTAGGGAGTATATTCAACTTGGGGTAACATTTTCTTTCAGTTATCTTCCTCTGCCTGATAAAGTATGTGGCAGCTGCGCTGAGGTGTCTCTTGTTAATCCTGTTGTGGTAAATCCTATGCTTGTAGGAAGACAGTCTCCGGCCCCAGGATCTAGAGCTGAAAGAGCTGAAGGAAAGCCTGCAGGACACACAACCTGTAGGAGTTTTGGTGGATGGCTGTAAAACTCTGGATCAGGTTGGTGGGATGTGTAAAGTTGGGATGCTTTGTGCTTGAGAGAGAACTCCAGGTGCTGATGTTTGTGTCTCTTCTTGCGTGTAATCACGTCTAAGAGTGTGACTGTTGACGGGGTTGATCTTACATCTTAGGAAGAGAGAAATTGGAAGTAAGTTTGAAATAAGTAGGTGACTTAACACGAAGTTTCTGTTCAGTTCAGTTCTGCAGAGTTGACGGTCCATGCCACGATTTAATGTGCCCCCGTTCCTGCCTCCCTGACACTTTTCTTACCCGAGTTGGAGAGTCACTGACTAGTGTAAATGAAGGTCCTGTTGTGATTATCTTCCCTGTGCCAAAGCATCCCCTGAGAAGTTGCAGTTCAGCCTGGTGGCTCCCAGACCTGGGCACTTCTTAAACCCTTTCGTAGTAAGAGCCTTCCTACTTGCTCGGACACGCTCATCTTCCGCCCCTGGCAGCTCCCCAGCGTGTCTCTTCCTGTCTTGCTGACTATATTCTGTGGGCAGTGGCACGAGAATAGTAATTGCAAATTGCTTTATTGGTTCCTGATCTGTGTTCTGAGGTAACCTGTTTCAAGAACTCAGTGGATCAAGATTACTATTTCTTACACATTATTTTTGTGGGTTTGAATGTCTGGCTCTCCTGTTTTGTCTTCTCCTTTTTTCGCATTCTAGGAAAGAAGGTATGCATTAGTGATAAGATTAAGTAATGCTGAAAGCCATTTAAACACAGCTGCTTTTCATTTTCTTTTTTTTTTTTTTTTTCTGATTACTAGGCAAAAGCAGTTTTGAAATTTATTGAAGCCATTTCTGAGAAGACGCTAAGGAGCACTGTGGCATTAACAGCAGCCAGGGGACGTGGTAAATCTGCTGCTTTGGGGCTGGCTATTGCTGGAGCAGTAGCTTTTGGGTGAGTGATGGCCCCATCTCCCAGGCTTTATTTGCACCCATAAATTTAAAAAAGCGATGACAGGATTGGAACGTATTTATCATTTCCAGTCCTGCATCCCTCCTTTTGATTCTTTTTACATCATTTGGTGGCCAATATACAACGATATTCAAGTTTTCCTGTTTCATAGTAAATCCTCAGTCTTTAAAAATCAAGATACACGTGAAGAGGTGTGATAAGTATCTAAATGATTGCACTGTTTGGCTAATTAAATAAACCTCCTCTAATGAAAAAAATCTCCTTTGTGTCTGTGTGTATATGGAAAATTTGCTAGAAAAGGAGTTAAACACCTGATTTTTTTTTTTTTTTTCCTGTGCAGTTACTCCAATATCTTTGTCACATCTCCCAGCCCTGATAACCTTCACACTCTCTTTGAGTTTGTATTTAAAGGCTTTGATGCACTGCAATATCAGGTAAGGAGAACAGACTCTTTCACAATACTTTTGTAGAGGTGTTATTTAGCATGGATTTTACATCTCATCTGTAAATTGTGTTTATATATATGTATATATAAGCTTAAAGCGAATACTGCATTTTTATATAATATATCTATATATTATATTTATATATTTATTATATATTACATGGCATACAATCTATGTGTTATATATATTAACTACAAGCTCTTGCCCTGACAACCTCTTAAATGATGTTCTGCAAAAGTGAATCATAGTACAGTCGTGTTTTCTTCCATATTTGTAAGCTGGGAAAATCAGTTTCTTGCTGTATGGAGACAGACGGTTTTTAGCAGAAGCAAGTCAGTTCTCAATTTAGGACTTTTGAAGCTTTCATTACAAGAATTTGTAAATGACTTGTTAGAATCTGAAGTAACAGAGTATGCGTAGTGAACTTATTGTCTTCAGAATAATAATTTTCTTAGCTCTTGGCTTGTTCATAACAGTGTCTTCTTTCAGGAACATCTAGATTATGAGATTATTCAGTCTTTAAACCCTGAGTTTAACAAGGCTGTTGTCAGAGTGAACGTGTTTAAGGAGCACAGACAGACCATTCAGGTAACAGGCCTCTCGCGCTCTTGCCTTTCTACTTTTGTTCATTTCTAGTGTCTTTACTGATTCTTTTAGCTGTTTTAATTTCAAACATGTTCATTTTACGTGATGTGTAACTGTATTTATTGATTTTGCTTTAAGGCAGACCTTTCTTCTGGTGAGTGACTTTCATAAATACAGTATTTTGTTTCTCTCTGTGAATAACTTGTGGATTACAAAGGCTTCTTGTTAAGTGCTTCTGGATTCTTTTCTGAAACAAAGGATTCAGACAACTGTGATGGAAGAGCACACGTTCATAGTGATTAATTTCCTTTACTGTCCTGATCTGTATAAACAAATGTGTGGCGGTTTGCAAGGTAAAATGTGCGACCCTGTCCTTGCAGGGTAGCATGAATCCTCTCCACGTCTCCCAGCTGTTTTTCTCATGTCTCAGTTTCTGATGTGTTGGTCAGGGACAACAAATGGCTGCTCAGGGCTCCAGCTTGGCCACTGACGTTTTCTTAGCTCTCAGATATAGCTGGTTTTGACAGTGACTGTGTCCTCTCATTCCTTGCAGTACATACACCCTGCTGATTCTGTGAAACTGGGTCAAGCTGAACTTGTTGTGATTGATGAAGCTGCTGCCATCCCTCTCCCCATGGTGAAAAATCTGCTCGGCCCTTACCTTGTTTTCATGGCTTCTACAATAAACGGGTAAGGCTTGAGCAGCCGCTATCTTCCTGGGAAACCAGTTGTGCAATGCCAGTGGACTATTTCTTACCTACAAAACCTGTTTTTTTTTGTTTTTGTTTTTGTTTTTTTTTAAATTACACGCTCTCAGAACAGGTTATCTGTTTTTGGTAATTATTGATCTCTTGTGGAACTACTCTTTACAACGACTAAGAGTCAGTTCTTGAAAACGTTGCTTTCCTTTGGTTCCATTGCAGATTCATTAAGTATTGTCTTACCGGTTGTCTTCTGGTACGAGAAGCAAATATATAAACAAGATTCTGCGGCCTGTTAGGAGAGGAGGAAGACTAGCATCTTTCTTCCAATACAGTGAGATTAAGAAAGTGCTAGTGTAGGCTGCCCTGTGCTACATGCGCAAGAACATCAAAGGCAACAATTCTCACAGATGGTGGAGGCCCTCACAGGCCTCAAAAAGGCACGTAGCTCTGGAAGGCAGAGAAGGTAGCTTAGTTCTATGCTGGAGCTTCCCCATAGCTCAGGATTGCTATTTGGGTATTTGTTTCAGACTTTCGTCCTCTGCTTTTCAGGTACGAGGGAACTGGTCGATCGTTATCTCTGAAGCTCATTCAGCAGCTCCGGCAACAGAGTGCACAAGCCCAGGTCTCCGTGACAGCAGAGAACAAATCTACAGCTACGGCTAAACTCGCCTCAGGTACTCCGCTGTATTTTGGGCTGCAGTATATACCCATGAGCACCAGTGCTGCTGACTGGAAAGCACTGTGGGTATCCCTTGTGTTGTACTCTGCAGCTGTAGGAAGGTAGTGGTATTGGAGCATGAAGGAACTCTCCTCATAACTTTGTCCTCGTCGTTTTCGGCTGTACAGGCTTTTAGGGGATGAAAGCCACGCAAGTAATGATTGCTCTGCCTGCTTCCCTAGGTAATATGAGGATACAGGCTGAAGGCTCCAGTCAGAGCAGTTACTTTTCGATTGCCTTCTGCTTTGTTCACGTTTAGGTGTGCTTCTCATCTCCTGGGAGCCCTTCGGAGGACGCTGATCCTATGCTTTGCTAACTGTAATTTTGAATGCTAAAGGTTCTTCTCTGAAATCTCTTTGCAGCTCGTACGTTGCATGAAGTCTCCCTCCATGAGTCAATTAGATATGCCCCTGGCGACCCTGTTGAAAAGTGGCTAAATGACCTGTTGTGTTTGGACTGTCTCAACATCACCAGAATCATCTCTGGCTGCCCACTGCCTGAGACCTGTGACCTGTATCCTTGCTCAAATGTTCTCTGATAAAATACATTGCTTTCAGGTGAAGAAGGCTTTTACAAGCTGATTAACAGTGGCTTCCATTTGTTAGGCCCATGCAGTTTTCTGGTTTTCTTGACATATGTTATAGTCCAGTTTATCTTTCTGTACTGTAGTTCAGTTCAATCTGTTTTGGGCCCTGGAATGGTGATTAAACACCCTGCTTGGCAGCGACTTGACTTAAGACTGTGGATGGTGATCACAGTTTTCTGCTGTTGGCTTTCCTAACTCTGGATTGACTTGCGATGACCACCCTGCTTAGGGACTTAAATAATATATGTTCTTAAGAGTTAATAGATTCCAGTGTGGCTCAGTTAGTATGAGGAAGGTCGTCTCCTTACCACAGTATAGAGTCCCAGTCTTGCACTGACCCACTGTTATCTGTGAGGATGAATATGGGTTCTCCCACCAATGTGATAACCTCAGAACTTGATCTCTTGCCAGAAAAATGCTCCACTCTTCTGGAGTAGAGCTCTTACCACTGCCCTGTAAGACTGATGGCGCGTGTTAACGGGGCATTAGCAAACTTCAGTCTTATCAGAGAGACAGTTTTAAGGGAGGGTTGAATGGAGGGAAGTCCTTGTCTGAGTTATGAAAGATTTAGCTTTAAAGAGGAAAGATGATGAACACTGCCCAAAATCATTCTTGTAGACAGTGTAGAGTGTAAGAGCACTATCCAGCATGTAGCTTAAGGCTGCGTGGAAAATACCACTAAACCAACAAGGAGCTTGTCTTTTTCTGGTTTAAGTTGTTTCCTTAACCCTTCTGTTTAGATATTATGTAAATAGAGACACGCTCTTTTGTTACCACAAAGCATCGGAAGTTTTTCTGCAGAGACTGGTGGCTCTCTATGTGGCTTCACACTACAAAGTAAAGTTTGTGCTACTTCCGTCAAAATTTCAGCTAGGAGTTTTGCAGACGGAGCATTGCTAGTTTAGGACAGTCTAATTGAATTGACTTAACTGAGTTTTCTGGACAGCTACAGGTGCTTCTTGTTTCATGCAGATTTAAATTCTCTCTACTTTGAGGACATCTCTGCCTCAACCTAGCTAGATTTACAGATACCTGTAATATTTGTAGTATCTGTAGTGTCTGAGAAATCCTGGAGACTAAATTCTAGATGAACTTATACTTGTATGGAGCTTGTTCAGAATGATATCAGTGATGAGCCCTCTTTCACAATTGTCTTTACAGCTTTTTGGTAGCCTCAAATTAACCAAACGAGTAGTAACGTTGTACTATCGATAGGAGTGATGAAAATTCATCTCGGGGTTTCGGACCATGGGTGACCATTAAATATGGCTTGTGAAATCAGTGAGTACTGAAGTACTGAGCCCTAAATTTCTGACACTTCAAAATAAAAATTTATTCCAGGTCCCATAAACTAAGAGAAACATAGCTATATAAAAATAGGAAGTCCAGTCCCATGCATGTGAAAGCAAGAGGTTTCACCTGTGCAAAATAGTATTATCTGGTAGTATAACAGCCATGACTCGCCATGTGAGCTGCTTTATCCATCAGTGTTGTACTAGTTGTAAATTTTTTAATAGCCCTAAATTCAGAAGCTGGAGTATGGCTTAGAGTTCAGCTACCAACGTTGCACTGGATTTTTGAAGCTCTTCTCCTGGAATAATTCTTCAGCTTTCTGATATGTATTTACCCTCCAGAACTCTCCCAATGACCTCCAGATGCTATCTGATGCACCTGCCCATCATCTTTTTTGCCTTCTGCCCCCTGTTCCACCTACCCAGAATTCATTGCCAGAAGTACTTGCTGTTGTTCAGGTGAGAGAGCTGCACGTGTGTATAAACTGAACTGTTCAATAATGAAGCGGTGATACACTGGGAGACGGCAGTCTGCTGTTTAGGAGTAGGTGGTAGTTTTTGAGCGTGTTACAAGAATGCATAAAGGCCACGCTTGTTACTTTTTTTGGTAACACTTATTGCTATGCAATTGCACGATGATGCTGATTCTTTTGCATAGACCTTCCAGCCTTCACAATATGTTTGTGCTGAGAAGCCCTCTGAAGAGCTGAACTACTGGTTCAAAAAATTACTTTGTCCTCCCAATTCAGCTTCCGATCAAGGAAAGTTGGTTCACTAGTTCACCCTGCTTATCCCATGTCTTTAGCATTCCTCTTTATTTGCAGCAATACTGCAAAAATACAAACTGCTCAGACATGAATGCTGAGAGACATAGAAATGTTTCAGTCCTTGACTGTTATATCTCTGACTATCTGCTTCTTCCTTCTTGATGATTTGTTAATTACCTATGTTCAGTGGAGCTAGTTAAATCTATTTCTTTTAAAAAAAAACAAAACACACACAGAAGAAATATACGAAAAGTTGAAGAGAAGTACTGGGAGGACAAGCTTTCACCATTGCTTTCGACAGACAACAGAAGATGCGTAGTGCATTTTCTATACTAGAATCTCCTCAGGCTTCTGTTGCTTCTGTACTGTAATGCCTGCTGTTTCAGATGTGCCTGGTTGGCCTGCTGATGTGCTTTTGAGATGATATCTTTAGGAAAAGAGCCTGGTTGTTGGTACATACACGTTTGCTCATCCTGTTGCTGAGCAATCATCTGACATTTGGGTTTTTGCCTCAGCGCAAGTACTGCCTAGTGGACTCTGTGACTGAGTATAAATGTTGATTCTGCTGTAGTGGAGTGACTGTAGGAGGAAACAGTTTCTCTCTCTACTCACAGTCTTTTACCTTTTTCTGGCAGGTGTGCATGGAGGGAGAGATCTCTCGCCAGTCTATCATGAATAGCCTTTCGAGGGGAAAGAAAGCTTCTGGTGATCTTATTCCCTGGACCATCTCAGAACAGGTGAATAATTTAGCTGTCTAGATGTATTTCATTGCATGTTTACAGAGTATGCATCTATATTCTTTAAATTAACTTTTGTTTCTTGTGCAGTTCCAAGATCCAGATTTCGGGAGCCTCTCTGGTGGGCGTGTTGTTCGCATTGCAGTCCATCCGGATTATCAGGGGGTAAAGTATTTTGAAACCCAGTTATTGTTAATGGTTAGCAGTGGTAGCATGAGAGTGGCTGTGCAGTCAGACTGAAGCTCTGTCTAGCCCGGACTCCCGCCTCCAGGGGATAGTAATAGTTTGCTGAGAAGCTAATGCTTTGGCATTGATCCCATAGTTCAGGAGGATAATAGCTATATGTCTTTCTCTTTTCCCTACCTTTTTTTTTTTTTCTTTTGGATGTGTCTGCTGTCTCACCGACTGAGTGTCGGTGTGTGCAGGTTCACTGCAACCATAGGTTCCTCCCTGTAGAAAGGGGCCTGAAAAGATCCTTGCATTTTCTGTGGATAATAAATGGTGACTGTGGGGGATAAATGTCTATATTTTTTGGAGGTGGATTTTCTTTTGTTTTCATTGTAGCAAGGTATCAGTTGCTCAACGAAGGAAGAGGATGATCTTCAGCCCTCCTAACTGGAGGTTCTTCTGAATGAGATTTTCTGGAAAGCAGCTATTTTTTCAATGCAAAAAGGGTTGTTGCAATTACGTATCTCCCTGGATGTTGCTGTAAATAAGTCTGAAGTATGGAGAAAAACAACAGAGACGATGGCCAATAGTAAATGGCTAGGAAAGAGTTTAAGAGCAGGATAAACACATATTGATTGCCCCGGTTTCCAGCATTTTACGCTTAGGGACTTCCTGAGCCAGAGGTAGTAACAGAGTGAAGTCAGGAGCTGAGTTAAAGACACACAGAAATGCCAAGATGCCACAGTGGGTTGGGGGTGTTTACTTTTCTCTGGGTGGGTAGCAAACCAGTGCACCTTTCATTACTAGACAGCATTATAGCATCCCAAGAAGCAGTCGATACTCAAGATCCAGTAATATTTATTGTGGCATTACAAAATCTTCATGCTGGTGTGTTTGTCGTTTTCTGAGTGCTAGAGGTAAGTATTGAGAATTACTGCACAGTCCCAAACTACGTGTGGGGCTCTAATTCTCACTGTGATTTCAGTCAGACAATAGTATCCTCTAGCGTCCTTCCCCATGGAGCTGCTATGTAGCAAAGAAAATGCCTTTTTGCGGTGGTTGAGTGTTCCTCTGTGCTGACGGTCATTAATGGGTTTATAAGGGGAGAATGTTGTTGTCTTATCTTTAAAAAAAAAAAAAAAAGGATACATCTTTTTCCTTATAATGTGTTGTTACTACTTCACAGATGGGCTATGGCAGCAGAGCTCTGAATTTGCTGCAGATGTACTATGAAGGCAAGTTCCCTTGTTTGGAAGAAAAAACAATTCAGAAGCCAAAAGAAATTGCAACTGTAAGCAGTGAGGTATGGAGCTCAGTGCATTTCTTGTATTTCCTGCTGTGTTAAGTTGTTTGGTTTTCACTGTAAGCCTCAATATTGATTTTTGTATGTAAGGAAGGAATGTTCATACTTAGTTAGTTATTATACAGAATGAGAGATGTATTTGCAGATTGCTGTGAGGGATGTTGCTAATCCATTTCTACTTTCTCTTCCAGACTGTTAGTTTGTTAGAAGAGGTTGTGACACCTCGGAAAGACTTGCCTCCTTTACTTCTCAAACTGAGTGAGAGACAAGCTGAGAGCTTAGACTACCTAGGTGTATCTTATGGCCTAACCCCAAGATTACTGAAGTAAGACTTTATTCTATTTGTTAGTTAAGCCCAATGCCAAAATGTAACTGCTATAGATACAAGTGTTTTACTTTGCTTTACTTTGGACGTTCTCTTTCTCTCTGCAGGCTTCACTTGTTTCTAAATCTGGGGCAGCTCCAAGCCCTCTTCTCCTGTAAGACCTATCCTTGGTGCTCAGTAGAGCTGGACTTAACCGTCTAGTACATCGGCCAGGGTAGTTTTTCTTAAAAACTCCCTCTGAGTGCTAACCGGTCTTGGTTGTCTCTGTGACCCTTCTGAAAGTTAACTAGCTTTAATTGCTAGTAACGGCTCAGTTTCTCCAGTCTGGAGAAGTAAGAACAACCTGTAATTAGTAGAGACAAGTTAAATTCTCCTTCCTGTGACCTGTAGAAGCTTGAGCTGCTGCCAACTTTAAAGTTAGTTTTTGTTTCCTGGCTAATGCAAACGCTTTTCACCAACAACTGCAGTTGCTTCTCGCATTTCTTACCATGGAAGAACTGAGTTACTGCACCAATAAATCAGTATAATTTGGTTTTATTAATTTTTCTTGAGCTTTATCTCCATTTTACAATATAATTTTATATAAAAAACTTAAAATTTTATAATAAATTCTAACATTTTTATCATATTCTAAAATTTTACAAAATATCTAGGTTTCTGAGGCTCTCTGACCCATAGTATGGAAAGTTGGGACCCATACTTGGGAGACAGTTTCAAAATAGTGGAGACTTCTTTTTTTTAGCCTAGGACCAAAGCAGCCATTTGTCACCTAATAATTCCTTGCTGGCTTGTCCTCCTTTGCAGAGGATGTAGAGTGCTACACTAGCACAAGAGATCAGACTGAGTTCAGCAGAAGAAGTAAGAGCCATGACGTCCACTGTGTGGCTGACCCACTCAGAACAATGTTAGATAGCTGTGTGTAATTTGGCATTGCAGATACAGACACTGTAGCCCGTTTTGTTTCATGGCAAGCATGCTGCGAAGTTAGTGCCAAAATGGGGTGGTGAATTGTTTAGCTGTGCAGAAAAAAGCAGCAGAATTTAGTGGTTAATGCAAAACACTTTTAATCGTAAATAAAGCAAGTGCTTCAGATGTCTTACTTTATTAAACAGTCCCTCTTGGGGCAGAGGGGAGAATAAAATGCTTGATTACTACTTTTTTTTTTTTAATTGTTTGGCTGTTAGCTGTGGTGAGATAGATAAAAGAAGGAAGAATAGCAGGGTAGGAGGAGGATGGGGTGCACGTTTTGGGCTTCCTGCCGAAATTCACAACATCCTGTGCAGCTGATGAGTAGTCATCCTGTGGCCTGCGGAGGCTAGTTGCCAGGGACAGTTGTTGTTCTGGGGTCTGGCTGCTTTCTCTTGTGTGGGATGCCATATGTTTGGTCTTAGCAGGTTTCTTTATACCAGTCTTCCTCATTTTGAGTGAAGTGAATTGTAGGATCAGTTCACAGCTAAGATGCAAGAGGGAAGGGGAGAATTGAAAGCAATGTCAGCAGGATTTTGCTGATCAGTCTAGGATTCTCTGTGGTACACAACTGATTATTTGAAACCTGGAAGTTGCCAGGGAAAATCAGCATTCACTGATGAGGAGTAGAATCTCTGAAGCAAACTGTAAACCCTTCAGTCCTTCCCCAGGGTATCCCTTAGGAGTTTGTGGTTTTATTGATGAAAACCTGTGTGCCTGTTTTTAAAGGAGGTCATGGAACGCTGTTGGATACAAGTGCTCTGTATCATGTCTGTCAGTTTTTTACCTGAAACACAAAGCTCGTTCATTTTCTGATGTCGTCGTCATCGTTTTTCACTCTTTTGTAAGTTAGAATTTCAGTCAGGTTCAGTCCTGCTACTGGTTTCTATCAATGTTCATTTTCACAAGTTAGTGGGGTGTTTTACAAACTTTTGCCTACTTTTCAACAGTTTTTCTTGTACAGTGGATTGACTGCATTTGACTGTAAGTATTACTGCAAAATCAACAGCTCTGTACTTCTCAGTGCATTTTCTCCTTTGCCTTTCCCCAGGTTTTGGAAGCGTGCTGGGTTTGTGCCAGTTTATCTAAGGCAGACACCAGTAAGTAGCCTGCTGTTTCTGAATGAGCTCCAGCTCTATTGATATCACTGGGCATCTTCCCACTGACTTCAGTAAGATGTGATTTCGGCAGTAAAGTTTTCTGAGACTACATTTGCTGTTTGTTCTATGCTCACTTTTGTTCTTTAGGTCTGCAGTTCATTAAAGGATTAAAGTCGTAGGCTTGGGAGTGTGGTCTTCTGATTAGTTTGCACTTCAAAAAATTAGAGCAAAGATGCCGCTGTTCGGGGTTGTTACTATGGTTAATGGTAAAATATGCAAGTGGTCCCTGAACAGACTGGCTCGCGCCTTTCTAAGTGTTTACTAAAAATAGCACTAGTAGTTACAGAACTTTTGGAGAGAATAATTCGTGTTTGCTGTCTGATGAGCAGAGATGTTCCACTTCCCATGTCATTGCCTCTTCCATTTATTTTTCTGTCTCTTGAGCTGTACCTGGGATTTGCAATACTGACGAATAGCAGTTATCTGAAGAAGCCCGAAATCTCTCATCACTGGGGTTCATCAAATTGCAGAGGCTTGCGGGTTATACTTTAGATAGTGGTGATCATTAGCAGTTGATCTGTGAGTTGTTGTTGTTTTATAAGACTTTTGCCTTCTTCAGTTGAGTATGGAATGCAAAAGGTTCACGGGAATGATGGGAAACATGTCTCTGTTACTAGAACGACCTGACTGGTGAGCATTCGTGCATCATGCTGAAGACCCTGAACGAGGAGGACGCGGAACAGGAGCCTTGGCTTACTGCCTTCTGGAAAGGTAGCTGAGCTCATTTTGCTAATGTGAGAGGAATCTTCTGGGATATTTGTTGCACAGATCCACAGGAATCATTCATTTTCTCATCTGGTCCTGCAGATTTTAGGAGGAGGTTCCTTTCTCTTCTTTCCTACCAGTTCAGCATGTTCTCTCCCTCGTTGGCATTGAATATTCTACAGAACAAAAATATCAAACAGCAGTCACAACCCTGTGAGTATCCAGGCTCCTAATACTAGTTTAGACTGCAGTTTAAAGTCTTTGTTTATCAGAGTTCTCAAATGCAGGCATGATGTGATCTATCTTGTGAAGCACTGTGAATTCCTCTTGGTCAGTTGTTGTGTTTTGTTCCTAACATCCAAAAATATTGCTTGTATTTCTGAGTAAAAGCTAGCAGGAGATTTTCTGCTGCTGAAAACTCTATTTTATCTTTGTTTGTTTGTTTTTTGATGAAAGATTTAAGTAAGTACTCCAAAATTAGAGGAGTCTGTAACTGCTAAAGGCACGACAAAACAAAATCCAGTGGATGGAGACAGAAGCCTCCCAAATCCAGCGTAGAATTAAAAAGGAAGCCTTGAGTAGTGGGGGTCAGTAGACAGAAGAGTTGCTTGCTTAAGATCTGAGAGAGAACCTTGTCATCAGAAATTTGGAAATTGGAATTTGATGCCTTTCTAAGAGAGAGACTGACTGCATGTTATTGGGCTTGATGCAGTACCTGCTGGGGGAAGTGCACAGGCCCTATTACAAAAGGGTCAGGCAGGACAGTTCTAACAGTTTCTTTTGACTTAAAGCCCTCTTCAAAAGGAAATCGCTGTATTCTCAGCGTGCCTAACCGAGGACTCCTCTTGAGAGGACTTGGTAATTTGTGTCTCGTGGGTTTTTAATGCCTTTGCCTTGGTGAAAGGGGTAGGTTGCTGCTGTGAGAGAATAGTCCTTTATCAGCAGAGCCAAGTGCAAGACAGTGAAAGCCTAGGGAAATTGTGTTTGTCAACCCTTACTGTTTTTAGTCTCTTAGATGTATTTGAGTCGATATGTTAGTCGGTTTTGACTAACGTGGACATATATCAGTCTGAAAAGAGTTTGAATTGCCAAGCCAACAGAGTTGGCTATAACAGAGTTAGACCTGGGATGCTGGGTTCAGAAGTGCGTTGGGATGTGAACCTGTGGAGTGGCAGTTGGCCTTTGGTCAATGATGTGGCAAGAAAATTTGTTGAATACTGAGATCCTGGACGGCTACAAAGAACAGTCCTGACACCATGGCCTTTTTATTATTCAGCCATCAGCCGTGCTGAATTAGAATCTGTTTTCATCCCATATGACCTGAAGAGGCTAGAGATGTACTCTCGCAATATGGTGGACTATCATCTGATCATGGATATGGTACCTGCTATTGCCAGGATGTTTTTTCTCAACCAGCTGGGTGATATTTCTCTCTCTGCTGCGCAGTCGGTATGTATCACTGTGTGAGCAGGCTGTGCTTCACCTTTCTTTGTGCTTCCCTGCTGTCTCCTGCATTTGGAGTACTTTCCCATTTTATGTCATCTTTAAAAAGAAACCTTCGCTTCTGATAATTGCTTATTCTGTCATCTTTGCGGTTCTTCCTGGCTGTAGTGTTCCTTTGCCTTTTGTGTTTGCTTTGAATAAAATCTGTAGAGATCATGTTCTGTTGCCTGTTTAGTGAAGCACTCCGTGAATTTATAATACTGGGTGAACTATAGTTTAAAACCCCCTCAAAACCTTCTGGCTCCTGAGCTGCACCTCAAGAGAGAAGTGTCCATCTGAACTGAACGTGGAATGATGCTTGCCAACTACAGAATAATTTAGAGGTGCTTCAGTGCTTTTGAGCAAAGCTTCAGCTCATGCCAGAGAAACCTTGTATTACATGGGTAGAGGAAGGACTTTGCAAAATGTAGGGGAAGTAGAGAGTGTTATTTATATTTACATATTTGCTCTGAAAAACCCTCTAACTGAAATATATGTCCTTTCCTCAGGCCCTTCTTCTAGGGATTGGCCTACAACATAAATCTCTGGAGCAACTGGAAAAGGAGGTGGAACTGCCCAGCAGTCAACTGATGGGCCTCTTCAACAGAATCATCCGCAAAGTAGTCCAGGTAATTGCATCTTGACCTGCTTTGTCTTGGTTGTATCAAGCCAAAGTGTAATTCCAGTACTGAGCCTGGTACCTAGCAGAAACCTGAATCAGAGTTGCATATCTTTAACACATCCTCAGTAATTGACTGTAGACTCATTTGTAAGGGGAGAAAATCGTAGTGGAAAAAAGCAAGTATTTATAACATTGATTTCTATTGTATGTTTTCCCAAATAATAGTATTGTGTTATATTTTTAAATGTGGAAAAGTGCTGAACAAAATACTGAGTATACAGCCCATGATGCTGGCTGAGCCGGCTCAGTTTATTTGTGGTTACTCACTGTACTGGTGGTATCACAACCTTTGTTAAGAAGCCTTCTCTAAGGTAATTTAGAGGTAGGCTTGAACTCCACGGAAATCAGTGGAGAATTTGGGGTCTGATCTTCTTTCTCCCTAATGTCTGTGATTAAAAGTAAGTAACATGATGACTTGCCAAATGGTGACAGGGATAAAATACTTGCAACTGCTTGCGATCGCTTCTGCAGCCTAGGGCCTCTAGATTCTCAAGGCAATAAGATACGGTAGCAAAGCGTCTCCAGGGTGGTGTTAGTTGCTCATTTGAAAGGTGACTTCTTCAGCATAATAACCTTTTAATAATCTTGAAGAAAATAACATGCAAGAAAATAAATACAAAGTTTTTGTCTGCAAACGTTAATCAAATGATACTGTATTAAAGCGTGCTGTGAAATATCAGTTCTTTCATTTATGCTAGTGGTGTTGAATGCTGACTTTTTTTTTTTTTTAATACTTTTTATAAAAGTGATTTTGCTTCTGCCTTCAGGAAGCAGCCTTGAGCTTTTTTTTTCAGTGCGGTGGAATGTAGGTTTATCAGAAATAAACAACTGCCTGTTATATTTGCAAGATTACAAGAGTTTTATGGGGACAGCCAGCATTTCTTGTTTGTTTGTGAAGCACAAACCTAGAAGAAACATGAGCAAGTCTCACATACGTTGATTTACCTCATTTCCAGTTGTTCAACACAGTCCAGGAAAAGGCTGTGGAGGAGCAGATGGTAGCAGCAAAGGATATTGTAATGGAGCCTACACTGAAATCTTTAAATGACGATCTGGTAATTATGAACTTTCGTCTCAACTGTAATATGCATGCATGCACTATTCATAGAGTTTCCTTGGACACAGAAGCCTTATTTTTGGATGGGAATAATTCCATGTCATGTCTGTCACTTTATGGTAATTACAAAACATGACAGCTTTGCCTTACATTCTTACATTCATGCTCTGTTAAACTGCAATATAGAGCATCTCAGAACCTACAAAGATGTTCTTGAGAGTTATGTATTACACATACACATTACACATACACATTACACTCTTGAGAGTTATGTATTTATGTATACCAATTATATAAAAAAGTTATATGAATGACAGAAGTTTTTCGGGATCATCTGGTGTTTGTTTCATGGGATATACTGCTCTTTGAGCGGGAAAGGAGTTTTCCTTGTATTGCATGGTTACTGTTGTACTTAGAACTTCATGCATCTGCTGTGCTGTCCTGTTACAGGAAGAAGCTGCAAAGGAATTCCAAGAAAAACACAAGCAAGAAGTGGGGAGGCTGAAGGAAATGGACCTTTCACAGTAAGAATTAATCTATATGGGTCTCAAAACCAGTTTTTCCCAGGTATCTGTTTGGTTGCGTGGTTACCAGTGCTAGCACACCTTGCTGAGACCTGTATGCAAGGCTGTAGTTGCAGTATGACAATCTCAAACGATTAGCAAATGAGAAATAGCAGTGAGTGTTTTCATCGGTAGCCATTTGGGCTAAGTGTATGCTGCTACTCTAATGAAACTTTTTTTTTGTATTGTTTGCCTGACAGCCAGTAACCATTAGTTTTGATCAGCTCTATCTGTAGCTGCTTTGTTTCATACGCAAACTGTACTCTTTTCCCTTAGGAAATAGATTTGGTAGCAGAACTTTTCTGTTCAGGGCCATTCTCCCGTTGCATTCGCTCCATGAATCAGTGCCCAAGAAGTGCATCATAAACATGAATTTTCCTATTCCCGAGCTTGAACATATTGAATTTCATTTTTTTGCTGGTGTCTTTGACCTGCCTACTAAAGCAAAAGGCTGTGAGTAAGCAGATCACAGCTGATCAACAGCTTGGTGTGGCTGCAACGAAGTGAGATCTGTCTGTCTATGGAGCTGTAGAACTGAATCACTGTTAGAGTTAGGGCTGGCTTGCAGTGTCAGTACTGGTTCAGTTCTCAGCTCAGCCCCGGTACCTCTGGTGTGAGCTTGAGTGCATTTTTTTTTTTACTTCCATCTCTTTTGTCTGTTTTTTAAACAATAAACTGTTCGTGGCAAGAACTCTTGCTACATATCTGTATGGCAGCCTTGATTCTGGCTGCGTATGGAGTAATGTAACTATGTAAGTATATAATCTGTATAAGTTTATAGTAGGAGTAATAAAGCAAGTTGTCTGTCTGTGGATTGTTCTCGGTTTGACAGTTTCCTGTGCTTCTAGAAGTAGTCATTAGTTCCCTCAAACAAGGATGTATGGGTCCTGCTGTTTACTATCCAGCTTTGCTGTGTGCACAGCTGTCTTCAGCTCGAGCAAAAATGGTACTGCAGAACTTCGGGCTAATTTTCATGTTCTCTTCTTAAAAAACACCACAACCAAAAAACCCCCAAAACCTCCAAACCGCAGAAGACAAACCACCCAACAGAGCTGCTTTTACTAACTACAGCATGCGTGGATGCTTTTAACTGCTGTAGAGTTAGACAGTTTATAGGATACTGAGCTGCTGAACCAACAACTCGAGTATCAGCAGATGTCTTTTCCTTTTTTTTTTCCTGAGCTAACAGGAGTTACACATGCTACTCTGATTCTTTCCCTTCTCTCTCTCTCTCTCTCTCTCTCTCTCTCTCTCTCTCCTCTTTCCACTTTTATCTTATAAATGCTATTTACTGTACCAGCATGCCGGAATAAAAATGTGGTCTGTTTTGGCTCCAGATCAATCTCTATTAAATATGGGAAAAGGAACAAAAACTTCTTTGAATCTTTGATTGTCTTATTTTGAGGTAAGGACAAAAATGGGTGCGATTTGAAGCGACTCGTCAGTCATACTAGGAAAACAATATAACCAGGGATTTTAAAAAGCTTTAATACCATTTCTTAGATTTGATAGTGTGACATACCTGCTTGCCATTTCAGACTGTATTTGTTTTTTCCTCGTCAAGAAATAGGTTTCTGTTATCACCCATGAGGAAAGGGGACAAAATTCCCTTTTGAACACTTTTGAATACAGGTTATAGAAAACTAATAGAGGAGACGGCACTACTTGATTTGAAAAGGTTTTGTCCAGTGTTGTTCCGCCTTCTATTAACAAAGGCTAGTCTGTTCTGAATTTCTAAGAACTTGAGATGGAGAGCAACCACTCAGTTTTTCTATATGACTGCTTGGCCTGGTTAAACTCTTGTGTCATTTTCAGAGTACTCGAACACCATGGCAAGGGGAACAGAACATGAGCATAAACTTGAATAGCAATTATTGTTAATTTCTCTTTTCAAAAGAAACCTGCAGGCCTTCAGTTTCTCCTGGATTGATGCAGGAAAAAACATACCATTCAAACTTACTGCTGGTCTAAGAGCAGCTGCTAATTTAACTAACTGTCCTTTATAAGCCCCTGTTTTTTGCAGCCCCTGCGCCTTTAGCCTTACAAACCTTCTTCTCCTCCTTTTTGAAAAAGGACAGAACCCTCCCCAACAAAGCTTTAAAAAAAAAACAAACGAAAACAAACTTGTGATCTGCTTGTGGTTGCCAGCCTCAAAGCTGTGGTGACTGAGGATCTATTTTAAGAAAGCTAATGGGCAAAGGAGAAGTATACGTCACTGCTACGCTGCTATGGAGAGTTATAACCTTGCTGGCCTTTTTTTTTTTTTTTTTTTTTTCCCCCCCCCCTCCCCTTTTGTCAAAGATGCGCTCTATTCAGCACTCTGCTTGTCTTCTGAGGGGCTTTCGTAAGCACAGTTATGAGATACTTACAGTAGGGGGTTGAGAGAGAATTTCATCTGCCACAGCCCAGCTTTGGATGGGGACAGCTGTTGGTTGCTATTGACCTAGTTTGGATTGAACCTCTTGACACAGTCATGACAAGCTATCATATCCCATTGTCACTCTAATTTTGTTTTTACTTCTAAATCCTGATTTGGCTGGGCACTGACACGGTGGCCTGTGCCTGACAGTATAATTACCTTATGTGCATCTCCTTTGAGCTAGAAATTTTACTTGAGTTTTTCTTTACTTTTTTTTTCCACTTAGATATACTATCCGGGGTGATGATGAAGAATGGAATGAGGTGCTGAGCAAAGCAGGCCAGAATGCTTCCATCGTCAGTTTGAAAAGGTTAAGGAAGTTGAAATACTCACTCTACAGAGGCTTCTCTGGTCTTTCCTGCTGGTTTTATTATAGTGTTTTACAAAACATTGAAACTAAGGAATAAAATGCAGATAAAATGAACTTAAATGTTCTTGATAGGTTGCCAGTTTTTCCTGGGGAAATCAGGGTGGGAGCACCCAAGCGCTCTACTGGGTACTCAGCAGCTCCTCTAATAGGAGAGTGCTAATGTGAATTCTGTGTTTTCTCTCTGGAGTATAGTCCTGTCCTCATACAACCTAGTTGCTCATCATAGCTCTTTTTTCTGTTCACATGGTGAAGTCTTGATCTTGCCATAAGCTGGTCCTATTTCTCTCTTGGGTAACTTTTAGAGAAAGAACTCATTCCACTCCTGTTTGCTTTGGGAGCTAACACTGGATGGGAGCTTGTGAATATTGACACAGGATAAAATACACTTTCAGGGAAGGAAAATTCTTTCCAATTTAAGAGCTAAGCCTGCAAAACGTTAAGTCTACCTTTCTGCAATTCCTTTTTCATTCATCTTCTTTCTTTCACCTTGCTGAGCACAGAGTCTTTCCTCATCTTTTCCTCAGGGAATTATAGCTGGGACTTGCCTGCTTGTTTTGCCTTCCTGTGGTGCATCACAGCTGAAATGATTATGTAACCTTTCCTGTATCTCTATCCCACTTTTTGTGCATTCGTGTTCTTTTCATGAATGATGAAAGCTCTGAGTTTCTGAAAACCTTATAGAAACGAGAGATCTTGTCAGTGCTTACTAAGAGCACTCTGTTTTGTTTGTTCTGGTCAGAACCTAGTGCAAGAATTAAATTGTATGCTTAGTTTTACAACTGTCAATAGTAATATTTTTTCCAGTTACTCTTACTCCCAAATGCCCTCTACAAACTACCTGCAAGTACCATAGCTTAAAATCTTGAAAAGCAATGACAAGAGAAAGCTTAAAAAAAAAAAAAAAGGTCAAAATCTCTTATGGGATTCAGACTGGGTTAAAGAATCTCAGAATGCTAGGAAACATAGGTCATACTCTTGTTAGTGCTTTCTCTAGAACCAGTTTACGTGACCCAAAAAATTTGAAATATTTTCTCCCAGCTGCTGTCTTTGGGAAAACTTGAAGTAAATGTTTCTGTGTAGACCTTCCCCCCTTTTACAAGAAAAGCTTCCTAGCTGAATGGGCATTCAGTGTATTTTAGCAGATTTTTTTTTTTTCCTATTTCCCAGTGAGAAGAAGAGAAAGCTAGAAACAGTAAGAGGACCCAAGCAACAGAAGAAGTTTAAGAAGACTAAAGATACAAAGCAGAAGTGGAAGAAATGACTTTGAAGCCAATCAGTGAGCTTGAATTAATGACTGACCGGTCTGTACTTAAGAAGTACTCTTCTCCTTTCAAAGCAAAAGACTTCCTTTGGAGTGGGGGGAAGAGAGGAGGAAAAAAAGCCTTAGAGGCATTTTAAAAAACAGTTTGTATTAAGGGAAGTGCAGTGACACTGCCAGGAGACAGTCTATGGAGATTTTTTATGAAGTGTGACTGCAGAGCTTGCAACACACTGGGATATTATGCGCGTGTTTTAGCAGCTACAGAGTTTCCATTCAGTCCAGGCAGATAATCTGTAAACTTTCCTGCATCTTGCTATTGGTGTCTTTATTAAAAGAGAATTTGGACAACAAAGGATAGAAATGTATTAGGCTTTGGCACGTGACTCCTACGCTGTAGCATTTCTGACATCTTAATATATTCGGTTACGGGTTTATTAACATTGCCATTCCTTTGTAGCTTGAGGGAGTTCTCATATGAACAACAACTGAGATTTTATTTGGGGCTCGCTATTCAATGGGGCCACATTGTTGATGCAGACTCATGATATGGTCCTCACTCACAGGAGCTCAGCATATACAATGAACACTTCTATTTTGGAAGGTAATCTACAGTTCCTGCTTACTGTGCTCTGTAAGGAGCTGTAATAAAGGCCCCTCTTTTGCGTTCACGCTTCCTTATAAGCTCTCAGCATTCCAGTGGCTCAGTAATTTACATTTCCTAGTTCTCAAGTAGGCTAAGATGATTAACAGGTGCTGGGGAAGCTGCTTCTGCTAGCCTGTCTCCCCTGCTGTCTACTTACCTAGAGCTGCTGCTTAGCTTTGTTGGAAAGTTTTATGTTGACGTTACCAAGAAATCAGTGCTATCGTACCAACATCCGGTGTTAGTGATCTTCTCTTTATGCTCAGGGTAGGCCAAGCAGGCAAGCCGCTGAGCTTTCCAGCTCTGCTAGTCTGTGGTTCCCACTTGGCAATAAGTAGGTGGTAGCTTAGAGTTGGGATTTTCATTGACTGTAGTACTCTAGTTCTGGTGACACAGCCACACTCCAGTGGCTTAAGAAACAGGGCAAATCTCCTCTGACACAGAACTATCTCAAACCTGAGCACCCTGCTGTATTGGCTTGATGTTTCAGCTTCACGGTCTAAACACTTGGAAACAAGACTTACCCATAACTGTATGTACTGCTGCATTTGGTTTGCTTGTAGATCTCAGAGCTCCTCTTACCAGCAAACCCTTAAAGAAACAGCTCCTTCCCAGTGAAGGACAGTGTTTCCTCTTTGGGAGGCTATTCTGTGAAGCCTCTTGATTAAGGGTAGGCCTTGTACAACACAGCCTGTACATACCTTTGGTTAGCAGACCAGTCTGTAAGTTGGCAGTAACGGTACTTCCCCCGCACTGGGGGGCAGCTGAGCCCTGAGATGGGGAAGAATCTGCAGCTGTAGCCTTTAAAGACTTAATGAGGGGCCCCAGTTATCCTCCAGCTGTGCCAGAAGAGCAGCACTAGGGCACCTGCAGGGCTCAGGTGGTGGCATGCTGCCCTGAAGGGTTTCTAAAGAAGCTGTGTGAGGAGCAAGCAGGGAAGATAAGAAGCGTGAAGCTCTTCCCAGCTGCCTGGGAAGTCCTCAGAAGAAAATGTGAGTGTAAATTCTCTCTATTTTTGCTGTTGTTCTTGTTAATGGAAGGGTAAGTGATGTCCCTGGTGGGAGAAGGGTGAAGAGCTATGACCCCTTGCTTTAGGAAGTGGTGTGTGCTGCTGCTGTCTAGATGCTGTCTCTGCTTTACTTTGTTTTGAGAGTGACAAATGACTTGACTTGTACCGTGGTGGGGGTGTGGTGATGGAAGCACTGTTATGCCAGGCTGGGGCTGCAGCTAGCATTGAAGCCTTTCCAGGAACGCTCCCCAGCCTGATGAAAAGGAAACCACTTCTGCTAAACGGTAGCAGCGTGGAGTAGTGCTGGCTGGAAGGCTGAGTCTGGAGGCTGTTCTGTCACCTCGGCGGGGTCTGTTGGGTCAAAGGCTGGGAAGCCCAGTATAAGAAAAGCACGTTTCCTGTGGATACCCGTAGGACTGTATGGTTTTCTAGTGTCTTGCTTAGTTCAACGGAGAAACCTTTGGAGTTGGTGACGTTTGTGTGAGGGATGGTCGTGGGAGTAAAAGTTTTTTCTAGGGATTGTCCAGGGTTGGTCACATCCTTTAGTCCTTTGTGGGAGGGACTACAAAGATGTGCTTGGGGTGGTAATCGGGTAAGGAAATGGTATCAAGAGGTTACTATGTGTTGACTGATGAACATTGGCTTGCCTACTTCATATTCTCTGCTTGGAGAGATTTGACTGTGGTCTAGTAGGCTGCAAGTCGAAAGACGTTTGAGTTTTAAGTACTTGTAGAGTCCTTTCTGCGTGCATGTCGAAATTTAGTGCTAATACAGCAGGTGTAATTACTTAAGATTCTCTGACCTATGCAGGTTACTGGATTTGTTGACCCAGGTGTAGTGTTTTACTTCCTAGTAAAAACTAGTTTACTTCCTAGTTTTACTGTCTAGTACTGAAGTGACAATATTGGAAGGCTTTTTCTATTGTACATTACTTTTTGTGGCAAGAAAATGCTAACTAAACATTCTTAAAATGCACAAGTAGTGCAAATTACAATGAATGTCTCGGGAGTGCTGTTAAACTCTAGTTCTTCTAATAGGTTCAAAACTGTAAAGTTTAAGAGAAGTTTTATTATAAAACCCCCTTGTGCTGTTGAAATTGGTTTGTGTTTTTCAGTGGCTATGCTGAAGACCAAATGGCTAAAAAGATCAAAACAACTTCATGTTTACATGAAAAATATATGGAAGAAGTTCATATTTACTTATAAGGCCATGCTAAATAGCTATCAAACTGTGCAAAATTGACTGTCGTCTTTTCCAAGACTGTGACCTGCTCAGTCCAGGGGACCCCCGTTTACATGTGCTGTGATGAAGCTGTATTATGTAAGCCTTAAGTCAGACTGAGGTTTCTGGTTGTTTCAGAAAATATGGTCTCCTGTGAGTAGGCAGCAGTTATAAAAACTTTGGCTCGTGACTTACTGGCACTGTTTTAGGGAAAGTACATTTGCTTGTAAGGCAGCCAAACTGGCAGTGGGGCAAAAATGAGCAATGGTCAGCAAGTTGTTTGAGCCCATCAAAGTCTGTATGTGCTCAGAGATGCTGTGAAGGAAGGTGCGGGGTCCTTGTTGGAAGTAAAGAGGGGGTAAGAAAAGTAGTGTCATTTTATTCTTTTTTTTTTTTTTTTTTTTTAAAAACCCTAAACCAAATTACTTCTGCAAAGCGTTACTATTAAGCAGTGTGAAGTGAAATATAAAACTGACAGGTTCCCCTGCTCAGTTTGGAAGCATTTGTGATGGCTGGCTAGGTTGGAGCCAACCTACGAACATATTAGTAGTCTGGCAAAACTTCTTGTAAATTGTCTGTAGATCAGTTTGGAAGAGAGTAGATGCAGTTAAACAGGATTCTTCAAGTAGACAAGGATTTTGCTTTTTATCTGCCTCTGCTCCTCTCTTTCAATAGGCTGTAGTAATTTCTGCTCTGTTATCGGTGAATTGGGTGTACTGTAGTTGCTGTGGCAGTAAAAGACTTGGAGGATTTGAGCTGCCTGTTTATACTTGGGCTTCTTAAGTGTTATTAATGAGCGTACGCCTCCATTCCAGAGTGAGAGTTGTAGTTGAGCAAAATTTTGCTATTTCTACAGAAAATAGGTATGTTCAGAGTTGAATCATTCTTTTTAAGATTTTCCGCATACATTTTATGATTACTGGCGGCTTTTAGGATTCTTCTGCCTGTCTATTGCTCTTTGAACTGCAAACGGAAAAAAAGTGCTCAGAAACTAAAAGAAGTGAGAAGTGGGTTTTTTTCACAAGTCTAGTCAAACCGCATTTTCCTCTGTCTGTGCTTTAGATCAGTCAAGCTAGGTTAAAATTCCAGCTAGAGTAAGGGCTAGTTGAATGCAATCCAAGAACAAAGTAAGAATTCATGTCTTTCCATAGCCAGAAGTATACTAAAAAGGTCACGCGGTACATGGGCTGAGAAGAGAATAATGAGTTCTATATCACTGAGTTTTTGCTTTTTTTTCCTTAGCATGAGTTTCCCTATGACAGGAGCTGTTTGCAAATATTTTTGTACATGGGATTCCCTACAGAGGGGGCTGTGCATACTTGAAGAATCCTGGTGTACTGCTAATTGCTGTGCATGCGTTTAACCAGAAGCGCAGCTAGCCCAGCTGTCCGCACCTCCCCAGTCTCTTCTCTTCAGCAGGACAGCATGTTGGACGCCCTGGCTACACTAGTGTGGCAGACCCTGTGTTAAACCTGCAAGGTCAGCTCATAGCTTTTTCCAGCGCTCCCTGGGTTGCTGCTCCGGTGTCTGACATGTTGCTCCAGGTTCACTCTCTGCATCTCTCCTGCTCCCCAGGGAGCCTGTCTGCCTGCAGTGACCGAGTACTGTGGCTAATGGGAGGTAAAGGAGAAAGCCGCACAGAGCTGAGCCGCTCTCTGCAGGTGGTGGGTAGATGTGACCTAGTTGTCAGTGGAATCATCCTGCTTGTTTGGAGACCTGTGAGCTATTTTGACAGCTGGAGGGAGCTGACCTCTGCGAGGTACTTGGGAGGAAGTAAAACCAGTGAAGCTGAGGATCTTCCCTGCTGCTGTGGGCTGGCTGTACATTTTTGGGGGGTGGGGGTCCTTGCTGCCCACAACTATGTGAGGTTGAAGTGAGCTATGTGGAAGGCGAAGGTTGGTGTGCTAGAGAAAGGCAATATGTAGAAGTATATGTTTTCCATTTGGCCATCATAATGCTTGCTTCAGGAATCTTTTTTGCTTCCATAGCTGTTTTTTTGTGTGACTATGGGTCTGTAGGTGCTTCCATAAGTAGACCAGAATCAAACGACTGTATCTGGATAAGGGTCTTAAATCTACGTGCACCTTGTAGCTAACGAGAAACGCTTGTTAGAAAATGCAAGCTGTTGTGGGAAGGCCAAGGATGGAGAGAGGTGGTGAGAGATACAGGGAGCCTTCTCATGCCTGAGCATGAGCAAGGTGGAGGCGGGAGCGTTGTATAAAATTCAGCCCAGTAAGCTCTACATCCAGTGAGGGCGTATGTGAGGTAACGAGCTTAGACTGCGAATGCAGGTAGTTCTCCAGCTGAGCAGTTCTGACCTGGCCTCTAGTTACAAACAGCAGGAAAATGGACAGCATGGAAATGACTCCAGCTCTGGGACTGGGCCAATCTATGTTGCTGCTAGCTGCTGTTCTGTAATTGTCATCATATGACAGAAGCCTTTTTGCTGCCCCCTTCTTTTCGCTTGGGCTGGTAGCGCTGTGAGGGCAATAGTCTAGTCTCTTTGCTGTGGATTAATGGATCCCTTGTCCTCGAAACCTCCTGGGCACCAAATCTAGCTTTTGAGCCATCTTTCCTACCACAAATGATGGCAACAGCAGCTTGCTGCCCGTGCTTCCCGAGGGAGTCACCACTCCTCTTTTTCCTCATGTGTCTCCCTGCACGACAAGCCTGGCTGTCTCTATTATGGCAGGTGCAGGAAGCAATGTCTGGTAGCTTAGGTAGCATTTGGTGAGGGCAAAGGGCCAGGTAGTAGCAGCGCTACATTAGCCAGGGCTTGCCTGCTGTGCAAAAGCTTATTGTAAAGCAATAAGGTTTTATTTTAGTCTGAAAATCATTGAGCATGTTCGCAGACAGTTGTATGAGCTCTATTTCCTCTGCTCCACGAAATTAATGTAATTATGGCCATCAAAGCTTTGTGCTTCTCCAAAGCCGAGCAAACGCTGCCATATTACTTTCTAGGACTCCAAGGGCAATATTCTGTTTGCGTAAAATAGAGGACATATGCAACTGATTTCATGAGAAATTTCTAGTTAATCTACTTTTTAGAGTAAAAGTGCTCCAAGGGGAATCTTAGGTCTTTGTTTATATGCCATGATTCTTGAGAGCAAGTCTGTTTGTATTGGTGGGTTTCCAAGCATGCTGGTGTATGGCACCACACATGAGAAAGCACCCCCCTCCTATATCATTCCCAGCAGAGTTCTCTTGGACCATGCAAATCAAATGCTAAGAAATGCTTGTGAAACTAATTTATTATCAAACTGGATTTCAACTCTTGCTACACCTTAGAGATATGCTGCACACTTCACTTTGTTTAGATGGGGAGGGGGCAGTTCAAGGGAAGAAACAAATATGAACAGATTCTCAGCAGCCAAATACAGGTATTGGCCGTATTAGTGGTTTCCTCTGCTGAAGTGTGCTCAGCAGCCTAAGAAATTAAGTATTTGAGTCCTCTTGTAGATGTAGACCAAATTCAAAGTTACCTCTCAGCCAGTATCCCCAGGGGGCTGTAGGGACCTGCAAGATTTATGGGGTAAATTTTGGGGGGGGGGGAGGAAGTTTTAGATATTTCTGGTTCAGATCCTTGCTCTAAAAGTGGAAATAAACCTCTGTATGTCTTGCTTCACAGAAAGATAAATGCCCTTGTTCTTCACAGCCTACTCTAATAAATGTGGTAACAGGGAAGGGACCAGAAATGACTCTGGCAGTTTTCTCTCCAGGTTTTCCACATCTTGCCATTAAGTCACTAGCTTTATTAAATAAGCATGAGGATGAAACCTGTGCAGCTGTGACTGCTGCTGTAACCTCTGGCTTCTTGGAGAGTTGTGTGTAAGAGGGGTCAGACTGATGGACAGCATTAGGAAGGGCTGTTGCATGCCTGACTGTGTGTGGCTGTTAGTGTTCTTGAAAGGTCTTTACTCCGAAATGAATATCGCTGCTGCTACAGCGAAGCACAGACACACAGTATACCCGCCAGAGCCATTTTAGCCTTTTTGTTTTTGAGGTGATTCAGAAAGGAAGTGTTGTCTGTTTTTTGACATGTTTTCTTCATTAGCATTTGGGTGTTAATCGGATGCTTAAGTTCTGAGGACTGAACAGTTGTTTTATTGTGTCTTCTGCTAAGCAGATTACTTAAAGCTGTGACTTTTCTCCTATGTTGATGTCTACTGCTTTCCTATGGAAGGTAGGTAACCTTCACTTAAGCTAGGGGAAATGCTAGCTACTTCAAAAAATGTTTGAGCCTAGGGAAGGGAAATAAATGACTCTGTGCCTTGTTTTAAAGCACAGAATTAGTTATGTTTATCTAAAAAAAATTAAAATGCTAACACTGCAACTGTCTTTTCCATAGAATTGTGTTGAAATACCATTTTTCTTCTTGTTAGTATAACAGAATAAATACAGCAGCTGTGTATTTTAAAATTATGTTGTTAATAAAATCCTGGTACATTTACATAGATGACAACAGTAATGTACAAATAACAAAGCATGTAATATTACAGCAACAAAAGAGAACCTACGTTTTTGTACAGACAGCTGGAGCAGCTACTTGAAAATATTTTCCAGGATAAAGCCTTTTGTGCTCTTTTTCAGGCAGACCAGTGATAATCTTGAAACACCCCAGATGGCTTTCTGAAAATAAATAGGGTTATTGATGCTGGTGATCTTGAAAAGTGTTATGTGTAGCTGAAACACAAATTGGAGCGTGCTCTGACCAACTTCTCTGTCCATCAGATTACTGATGGACAGTAACTGTCAGTTACTGACTAATTCTTCTCCTGGCATGCAATTTGCCTGTGATGTAAAATCCTTTAGGGATGAAGGGATGTCAGATTTTGACACATTTGTTGGGAGATGTTGTAGTTGCTCTCCTTCCCTTCTTCTACGCAAACCATGTCTGTGCCTTATATTGGAGCTTGGGCCCAGCTGAGACTCCTTCTTTTGGTGCACTTAGTCACAGTATTCATGTTTAAATTTCCAAGAAGCAGTAGTTCTACACTGGAAACTATACCTCCTCTTCTCCTTCACCCGCCCTTAACCAATAAAAAGCATCTTAGCAAACGTGCTTGGTATGTGCTAACAAAGACCAGTGGGAATTTTCAAAAGTCTTTTACGCTATTTGGAGAGAGCAAGGTGTGTGTTGTTTGCAACTAACTGCCTTCCTAAGGTTGCCTCAGACAAGAAACTGTAACTTGAATTGTCTCCTTTTAGTCCTCTTAAGTCAGCTAGAAAAAGGCCTAGACTGAGTCCTTTTTGAATAGAAACATCTGTCCACTGTAAGCAAAGGAAAAATATGAATCTTAAAACATGATGGATGACTCGACCTGAATGCAAGTGCTGCAGCCCAAACGTTAGAGTGCAGCTTACCTCTAGGAAGGGGTTAGCTGTGCACGATGCGTAGTTCCCCCTGAGGTAGCATATCTGTGGAAACTATCATCCCACAGCTGGGGATGTGGAAGCAGAGGACTAGACCTGGAAATAGAGGTCAGTTTCTAATCCCGACTAGCTCTGGAGAGAGGGAGAGAGAGCGAGAGAGAGCAAACGATCAGGCTGTATGTATGTTCCCCATGGTCTTGGGGAGAATTTATTGCTATTTATGCTACTGGGACAGTTTCTTCAGGATAGCAATAGTTCTTACTACACCTGAGCGTTTTAGAAAATGTCTTTTGTGGTGTCAGGTCTCACAGATTACACTCACAAACAGGTTTTGAAGATGAAAATGATTTGGACTATCACACACCTTTACAGTGAAAGGGTAGACAGCCTTTTTTGCAACTGGATCCAAATTAACAACTAACACAGTGAAATTATATTAAAAGAATACAACCCTCCCCCCCCCCCCCCCCCCCGGCCCCCAAACAATTCTTCTCTCCTCCCTTTCCCAGCTAAGTTCTCCAAATCAGGTGCAGAGTGAGTAATTTCAGAGTTAGCATTAGTTTCGACTCAGCCTTGTACATCTACAGAATCTCTCCCTCAAGGTGCAAACAGTTTTGGGGAAAACTAAGCCAGAGACTCTTGTCACAAGTAGACACTGGTGCCTATTACTATAGCAAAGTTGTGTGTGTACGCCAGCATCTGTGTTCAGACAGATGACTCTTTGACTAGGCAGTGGTCCATAGGATTAGAAAACGCCTTCTATGCGGCCTTTTTTTTTTTTTTTTTTGTTAACAAGTAAAACATGTATGCATATGAAGTAGGTGGCTGTTACGGTGTGTAGACAGACACTTAAGTCTACATATTAGGTGTTAAGTCTAGGTAAATTGCCTCACTCCTCTATAGCCCTGCATTGTGCTCGTTTAAATGGCAGCGTTTAAATCTGGCAGTTGTTTTAAATCTTCTCTTCAGGTCAGGCTCTCCATTTGCATCCTCAATTCTTGTTTATGCTGTGACCGTGTTTCTCTGACGCAGCGTGGCACAGAGGAGCCAGCTCCCCCCCCTTCAGTGGGACGAGGTGCAGTACCCCTGCCTACGGGGCATCTGCGGTAGGGGACTTGCAGCAAGAACTGATGACTCCAGAAAGCAAACAGGAAAGCCACAGCTCTGCCTGATCATGCAGCCCAGTGCAGTTTGAACCAGCGCTTCTGTCACTGCCTTGTTCCCGCCTCACACCCGCGAGGTGACGTACACAGAATGCAGGCGGCCGGCCAGTGCTGTCTGCAAGTCACGCAGAGGGTCCAGGCCTTGCACTTTGCTGTTCCTGCTGTAGATCAGCTGTTTGAATGAGTCCTGCTCCAGAAGAGAGCTCATATGTTTGAGGAAGAAGCCCTCACAAAAAGAGGCTAGTTCAGGTGCGTTGTGAATCTGCAGAAAAGAACAAGATCTGTTAGCCTTTTGTGTATGTCTCAGACCTAAAGGATACGCTGGTGCCTTTTGTCTGTTCTCATCTGTCTCGGAAAACATTAAAGGGAAAAGCCTAAGGATGGAGCATGGTAACAGTGGAGAAGCACTAAAGGTAGGGCCTGGGATGCCTGATAACTTCTTTTGCTGCTTTTTGCACATGCACAGGTGTAAGCAGAGAGGCACTCGAGCTTTTTTAATTTCTTCTCCTGATGGCATGCTGTTAGCAGAGCCACTGGTCTGCACCCCTTCAAGGAAAAGAGCAGCTGGCTGATGAAGTGGCCAAGATACCTTTTTTGCTGTGCAAGTAGGGAGTTTGTGCTGTGATGTAAAACTGTAAGCGTTGCCAGATGGTGCACACAACTTGCGGTGATAGGAATATGGTTCCTAGGATGTGAACTTAATCCCTAGAAAAAGGAGCTGAATGTAGAAAAATAGGGAAGTTACGCTACTAAAACGCATCAGGTGGTTTTCTGGCTGTGATCTGGTTCCTTTTGCTTCAGAATCATTGAGAAGATTCAGAACAGGAGAACAATGAAATGTAAGTAAGTTCAATATTTAGAACTGCCATGCGCACCCCTCCCCTTTCTCCCCACCAAGGTTCCTGAAGCTTTGTGCAAACAGTAATGTAATGAAAAGTACTAAAG
Source organism: Struthio camelus (assembly GCF_040807025.1). NCBI lineage: Eukaryota > Metazoa > Chordata > Aves > Struthioniformes > Struthionidae > Struthio > Struthio camelus. The sequence continues at coordinate 33,766,692 of NC_090946.1, forward strand.
GCCGGTAGAGAACACTCCTTTCCCCCTTCTCTTCCACTGCATCCTTTTAACTTTTGGGTGCCAGAACAGACCACCCTGAGTCCCATGGGAAAAATGGCTTAGTGTGCAAGTCGGGAATTGAAACGGACCAATCTGCCACTACACATAAAGTAAACGTGTACCCCATTGTCACCCCCTTATGTAGTCTTACTGCTCATCGTTAGGGGATCTGACTTGGTATCTTTCCCCCAGAAATGGTAGACTATTTCCTCTGTGATTTTACTGATAACATGGGTTAGGCCGTTTGCTATACGGGTGAATATTTATGCCGCACAGAGTTTATGCCAGTTCTGGAGCTTTAAGAAGTATACTTTCCCAGTGGGAGTGCTGGGAAAGGGTTTGTTACTTAGTTAGCATGCTATGATCAACTGGCCCTACTGCTTTGAACCTCTATACACTGCTTTGTTGGATGATGTTGCTGTATCAGCTTGCTAATACACCTCTGCTGTGCTCTTTAGGAGTCTCTCCTGAACTTCATAAATGATTGCTTTAGAAGAGGAAGCATACTAGGACTGTTTAGGACTTTACAGACTGGAACTTAATGCATTTGTGGTTGTGTTTAGGATAGAGTTACTAGCACAGCCTGTGTACGCTGGTACCAACTGTATGCCTGCTGTATCTAGTTACCAAACCTAGACGGCAGAAAGCATGCATGCTGCTTCATTGTGATTCTTTAATAAGACAGTTTGGCATATACCTTTGCATATTTATAGATGTTAACAGAGTTCTCCATGCTGATTGTCTCGGCACAGAGGATTTCACAGTGTCTCTGGAGGCCATCCAGTTGGAACAGGCTGGCAGCCGACAGCAGCTATTAGGACAAGAGAGAAGCCGTTTGAGATCATGAACCTGAAAATGCTTAGGGAAGGCGGCAAATGGAACTAATGCTTTCTTCCCTGAAGGATCTCTGACTCCCTTTTTAATGTCTAAGTCCTCAAGAAAGAACAGAAAGGCTACTGGATGCCTAGATAAAGCAACAGAGAGAATTTCCCCCTTTGCTAGGAAAGGCTTGCTTCTCCTGCAGGAAATGCATTTGTGCTACCTTTTGCTACCATGATTTGCAAGCCCCAGACTGTTCAAAGCCCTCTTTCCTCCCCTCAGGAAAAAAAAAAGAGAAAGTAATTTCTTGTAATCTTTAGCTGCAGTTTTAATCACACCACACTGTGACTAAATGGCCTTACTGTAAGTGGACCTGTTCTCAGAGGACCTCCCTGAGACCCTCTGCCCCTTGGTGGATGGCCTGCTCCAGGCGCCAGAGCTGCAGGATCAGCTGCACCTTTTCTGTGCCTCACCAAAGGGACAGGGCTGCCTGCCTCCTCCCCCCTAGGAGAGAAAGGACTCACAAAGGAGGCTGCCACCCATTTTTGTGATGCGCACAGCCACCTCATGGGTGAAGGAATTACTTTAAAAAGTTAATACTTTTTAGGTTTAACACTTGCTTGTTGGGGAATAAGTACAAGGCTGCAGTAAAGTTATCCCCTTTCTCTTTAAGTCAAAGCAGTGTCTTTAAATTTATCTGCTTGTAAGAAAGAACAGTTTTAGCACCTAACAGCATAGTCACTTCATAGAGCATCTCTTTAAAAAGAACTGATTTATAGAGGTAAAGGTCAATGGATAGTTTAAGGCAACTTTGGGTACCAGTAGCGCTGTAGCGATGTATTTTTATCCAGCATCTCCTTGACGTACTGTAAAAGAACTGGTAGCTGTTCTTATTTCCAGGCAATTGCGTTTCAAAACTGTGAACTCATTTCAAAGCTTTAAGCATATTAGATTGAAAGCTTGTGGGTAGTTCCTGGATTTTTGCCTTTCAAGCTCTGTTTATACCCCAGTGCAGTTGGCAAGACTTAGAAGAAGAGAGTCTCACCTCTAAGATATCAGTGGTGGGAATTTCCATAGATTCTGTTCCTCCATAATATAAATACTGCATCAGCATCTGCAATGGGAAGAAGGCCAGGCCAGGCATGAAGCTGTTATCACTGAAGTCACATGGGGCTGTGAATGGCTGTCCTCCCTTTCCTGGGCAGACAGGAATCACATGGTGTGCTGGCTCTCGCTGCCACTTTTGGCATTTTTCTAGTGTTGCAAATGTGCTACTTTCTAATACTCTTTTCTTCTTCAGGTTTTGCAAAGGGGCCTGTTGAGGATTTTAGGCTGGGGGGGGCGACAGCGTGTCTCTGAGCAACAGGAACGTCCTTGGAAAAATATTCCTTGGACGCTGATTTGTAAAGCCTGGCAGGCTGGTCACACGCAGAGCTGCCAGCTAGCTGGAGCGCTGAAGCTGCCATGCCATGTGCACGTGTGTCGCAGGGACCTCCCAGCAGCCTGCCTCCCTGCTGTGCTTCTAATCAGCTTCCAGCTCCCCCCCCCACCCCCCCCCCGTCGGGGCCCGAGGAAAAGGCATAATTGTTTGCAGGGAGAGCAAGTATCATCTTTTGCTCTTTGATCCACATGTGCGCACCCCCCCCCCTCCCCCCAGCAAAACCACTACTGTCTTATCTTGGGAATGGCTAAATTTAGTGCTGAAAAACAGGTCATCCCAGTGTCCTGGGTACTGCATAAACAGGTGTGGAGCCTGCATGCTGTGCTTACCCCCTCTAACAACAGGGGTAACAAAACTAAGCTTCTATTTTTAAAATTTTCTCATTTCTATAATGGAAGCGTAGAGTAGCAAAGCTACTTTCAGCATATCCCTAAGCAGAACAAAGATCTCTAGCGGTCCAGTTCAGTGCAGCCTGAGATTACTATAGAACACTATAACCACCTTAACTCGCCTCATTTTATTTAACATCAAATTGTCTCACTCTATGAAAGCGTTACTGTTTTCAATCTTTTTGATTCGTTGCTGTCTCTAGTTAAACAAAAGCCTATCTTCAGAAACCTTTTGATGTAAAAAATTTTGTTAAGGAGGCTTGAATTTTTAATCTTTTTAATTGCCCTCCCCCTTTTTTTTAATGGTTGTAGTCTGAGCTGCAGAGTTTGGATGCCGTCTGTACAGCACAAAACTCTTGCAGCCCCTTTCCAAGACAGCAAAGATATTCCTGTGGCCAGCTTCACCCCTTCTAGAAGAGGGGACACTACTGCTGACAAACAAACAGCTCTGTATACATCGTAGAAGGAGGAAAAAAGAGGAAAATCCTCAACCCTGTAGTGAAACGGTTACACAACCTTTTGGCTTTTCTGCACTTTCAGATTTCCCTGTTCTGTACCTTTCTTTCTAATTTGAAATGCAGAGCTAGAAAGCTGGAACTACTTTTAACTATCACATTTCACTGACTTGTTTCTTTTTTCTTTGGTTGTGTGTTAAGTACCCTACTTTCTCTCCATCATGAATGAATCTCCCTTAGGTCCATTAAATACAGAAATGTCATAAAAGCAAAGTGAAATTCGCAATTTCAAGCCCTTCTTGAAAGAGACTCCATCAATTTCTGATCATGTGATTTGAATTAATATGGAGCTTGGCAGTCCTGTTGCTCTAACTAGGCTTACGTTTTTTGCTTAACACAGCATGAAAATTGTGCCTATCAACCCTTTAAAAGTACAAAACTACATTCACTAAAAGACTGACTTGTCCCGCTTTGCGGGAGAGTCAATTGCCCTAGTAAGAAAATAAAAGTATAGGCTGGAGTTTTTTTTGTTCCAAGATTGTTCCTAGCTGAAAAGCTTTGATACAGATCAGAATACTGCTAAAAGAGAGTCAAATCTCTACTTGTAAGTTATCTCTGATAGTAAGCCCTGGCCGTCTTAGCTTCCACAGTATGTGAGAGGATGAAAAGAGTAAAGAAAAGGTGGAATAAGTTGCATACCTTGAAGATACTGTATTTCATATCACTAATTTCAACAGTCTTGCTGCCTTGGCTGTCTTGTTCTGTTTTATTGGTCATTAGGGTCTTAAACCTGAGAATGGTTTTAATACATTTGTGTTAACAGATTGCTGTAATAGTATTCAAATCCTTATAACCTATCGACAAACAGCTCAAGCAAGGAGAAAATTAAGATCCTTCTTTGTGTTCGTAATTTATAGCTGACGATCAAAACATTTCTTTCTTATCCAGTGGCAGTTAGTTTGGACCTTCACGGACAACTTGACCTGTAAATTGCCGGCGTCTGATTCAGTCCCACGTTATAATAGTTGCAAAACACTGTTAACTTGCTAATTTCAGAGAAAGCAACTAAATAACTGCAAGTGTACCAGGTCAGGGATGCAGTCTGCAGGAATTCTGGAGCAAGCCTAGCTCTAGCTATCATCACACACGCAGGAGCATCACACACGGGAATGGAGAAACAGTGACCAGCTGGATATATGCACTCTAACTACTGCACAAGTTTTGGGGGAAAATTAGCGGTTGGTTTATGTCAGTACAGCCCTGCGTATCTCTAACACATACTAAGATACTTTCTTCTAGCCAGTCCTTACTCTCCTACTGTTCTTAACATGAGCAAAGATGTGGCTTGATCCTGCAAAGCTAAATCACAGTCCATAGCCCTTATCCTTAGCAGCAGCTGTACCGCAACTATGAGCGATTGAGAGCTAGTCTCACAAATGGACTAAACGTTCCTTAGCAATCTGTACTTAGCTGTGGAAAGTGACTCACCTGTTGGATGCAGTAACGAGCAGGACTTTGTGTGCATAAAACAGCTTTCCTTCTACTAAGAAAGTTACATCAGACATTTCTTTGTTGTTTAGAAAGTGAGGATCTGTTAGCGTAAGAAAAAACATATATATATTTTTAAACTGTGGCTGCTTTGGAAAAAAAAAAAAAAATCACAAGAAGCTCACTGTTTAGGTGACCATCTCACCTAGCCGAGCTGGTAGTGTCTTTCGGATTTCAGGAATGCTAGGTATAGGACTGTTGCCGTAGCAGTGGGTGAAGATGGATGCAAGCTGCTGATTGATAGAATCATTCTGTAAGGAAGATGGAACAGGTATCATCAGGTATGATCACTTGAAATATGATCAATGATCGTATTTCAAACATGCTTTAAGAGTTCACTTGAGGCTTGTAACACCCACACTCTAGAAGAATAACCTCTGAACAGCAGGACTAGCACGTGGTCTGAACAGAAGTACGCTCTGATAGTATGCACTCAGTAATAGTTTTCAGGCCAACATCTAACAAGGGAAAGAGAGCCCATCAGCAAAAGCTCAGCCCTCCACTCCTTGCTCTGCAACAGCTGAGGCCACAGCACGTTCTCAGTAGCATCTGATTCATAGCATCCATTCATTGTCAGATACTGGGCTCTAGTTCATACGCCGTAATTGTTTTTGGTTAGATAGTTACATCTCTTGCTGTTAAAGGACAATTGTTAAAACTTATGTTGTAGTAACCAATTATGGAGGTATCGAGAGCCATATATACCCCTCAACTTCCCCTGCCTGTGCATTTCAAATGTATCCCTGCTGCAGTGAGAATGCAGGCACCCCTTTCCTTGTAACAAGGAAGGCAACAGCCTCTTGGAAAAGAACATGGTAGAAACTAAGTGAACTTTTCTGGCTAGGACAGCTAACCTGTGGACCATGGATTAAAAAAAAAAATCCATTCTATAGAGGCACTGAAAACAAGGAAAAACAGTCAAAAAGGCAGCCATTAAGTAAAAGAAAAAATGGAAGGAAAACGTTGCTGAACAAAAGCAGTGTTCAGAAAACTCCTAGAAGATGCTAATTGCCTGGAATTTTATTAGTAATTCTTCCTGTTACATTCACGTGGTTTCAAAAGCCAGTTGCCAAACTAGCCTTTACAGAATAGTTTTCATTTCTATTGAAATGAATGTTTTTACCATGAGGGCTGCTTTTGTGATTTCCTGTCAATGGGCTGTATATGAACATAGTTTTAGATAAACACTACAGGGCCATCTTTATAGCATAGCTCAGTGGGGACCTTGCACAGACTTTACTTGTTTTTGTTGTGTAGGGACTTGCCTAATAGCAAAAGGCCTGGCTCAAATGATCGTGATACTGTTACAAAATTAATGATTACTTTGCTGGTTTTGAGGATATCAAACATGAGCTGCAACCCTTCGTTAACCAGTTCTTCATTATAGTCCTCTTCCTTTATGGTGACAAACTCCCGTAAGAGGGTCTGTACCACCGAGTAGCGAGACTGGTAGAAGGTTGTCCGTAGCGACTCGATCCACACATGGAGCTTCCATGGGACTCCTGTAGCCATAACAAAAGGGATAGTGAAAGATGATGGTTTGCTGAAGTACCTGTGGTGGATACTTCTGCTGCTAGCACTAATAGCAGCACTGAAGTAGATCTTGACATTTTCAAAAGTGCTTTACAATTAATTCATCTAAAGTGAACATGTGGAAGGCAGATATTTTTGTCGTGGTATTAAAGATGACTGAACTGGGTCATGGGCAAACTGAGTGACTTGCCTACACTAGCAGAGGATTGTTACCAGGACCTTAAGTAAGTTAGAATCTCCCTTGACTGTTAAAGGCCAGAAACTCCCTGTTGTCTTTCCAGCTTCATCAGTAGTCAGAACCACAATATGTATTTGAACTAAACTCTTTAAGAATACTTAACCTTACACAAACAGTGTGAGGTCTTTTCTCCTGGTAACCTGTAACAGTCTAGACACACATACTGGAAAGCCTCTCTCGCCTACCTTTAGATCAAATGTGTTCTTTCACCTTTAAACCATTGAGTCTCAGGTGTTCTCTGTATTTTTGAGACCAGCCTCTTTAGCACTGAATTTTAGGTGTCAGAATATCAGAGTGAGGGAGATGCCCCTGTTCTCATTCTTGGGAACAGAGGAGCCAGCTTTCCAAAAGTGAGGGACATCTCAGATCAATGGGAATTTGAAAAAACTTGTGAGAAGCCTTAAACAAATTTTAATTTAAATTACAGACTTCTTAAATTACAAATGATTCCCATAAGCTTGGGACAGCTTTGCAGCTGGGGTTACAGACTCCAAGGTGACACGTACAGAGGAAAAAAAGCTGTTTCAGTCCCTGAATACTGCTTGATGCACAGTGCCCCAAATGAAGAAAACAGCTTACCAAGGGACCTGAGTTCCATGGTGATGTCCACGTAGCCGTGCTCAGCACTGTAGTACATGGCCTCCTGCAGAGCCTTCATTCTCGTTTTACATAGCCGGACTTGCCCCTCACTGGAGCTGCCCTGGCTGGAGGTGTCACTCTCCACTCCCTCAGCTAAAATCTCCTCCAGCGAGAGGACATCTCCTTTCAGTTGCTGGGGCTGGGTCAGGAGCTTGCGTAGAACATTCCTGAGGAGGAAGAAGAGGTGTCACTCATTAATAAGTGACGTATCAAAAATTCAGGCAGCACTGTGGTGATTCAGGTTTAGAGATCTGGCTTAGTAAATAACTTCCTTCGCAATGACAAAGTTGGGCCTTGATAGACATCCTCTGGCAGACACAGCAACGTTTCAGGTACTCTTCCCCCCCCCCCCCCCCCAATGCTACAAACTGATCCCCTGGTAGCAAGGACAGAAGAACAGAATACGCTTCTGTGCCTTAATGGTGCCAACGCACATTTCGGAGTGTTAGGACAAACTGATTTTTATTGCAGTCTTTACTTTGGCATGGAAACGTGCTTTCTTCTGCCAATCCTAAGTGTGGTAACATCTTAAGCTGTAAAGGAAGATTTTTACCAGCGTGTCTGTTAGAAGCCTTGTTTTCTCCCAAATGACCACCTTCAAGGACTGTTATGCTGTTTGAGTCAAATTTGCTTCCTGTGTGAGTAAACTGAAACCATAAAAAATGATAGTTCTGCACCATTAATTCCAAGGAGAATTTTTTGGTTTGGAATTTCACATAGCAGTTACAAGAAATAGGCTTTCTTGCGTCCAAACAGTACCTTCAGAAAGCTTGCATCGTTGTCTCCCTACAGACAGCTGGAGCCATCTGCAACAGACATTTCCCATCCCCAGGAAATCCACCCCAGTATTCAGCTGTGACACCGAATTGCCACTAGCTGGCGCACTCCTTGCACCCATGCACACTACTGGGCATGAATTGCAATGCTTAATTCTGTGCTTTAGGATCACTCTACCCTATAGATTCAGGAATAAGCCTTGAACTTCACAGTTTGCATAGTTAGATGTTACAGATGATAGTGGGATGGGAACAGAGCACTGTATGGTTTTATGCTATAAATAACAGCATTAGACAGATCCAGTTCTGCTGAGTTTTGGGCCTTGTTTGAATTTGGGATATTTTCTCTAGCGTACTCGGCCTAGATGTGCATTTTTGGCACCACTGTAAAGCAAGGCTATGTGTAAGGAAGGTAGCTATTCTTTACCTGCTACTAGAAACGCCTGCTGTTCTGCTGTAAGACCCTCTGGATATCACTGCCCCATCTCCATGAGCGGTTTGGGGCTGTTTTAATTGGCTCGTTATGCTAATATGCTAACGTTTTCTGGGAATAGGCTTGGAAGGATTTCTAGATGAGTTTTTAAGTAATGTCTTATTTCAAAATAACAACCCTGCGAACAGTCAGGGATGGAAAACCCAAACAAGCTTTTCACTGCTTTAATGACTGATCTCTTGGTCAGGCACTCAGAAACCAGAGATCCAGTCAACCAAATTCTGTTCCACGTTATTTTTGCCACCTTAACGTGACTTGATTCCATCTCAGAACATGAACCACTATCTTCATAATCGATCTTCAGATGAAACTTAATTAATAATCTGCTCATATATGGCCTAGAACCAACTCCCATTCACTCTTGCTTACTGCTGCAGAGCTAGACCAGCAAATAGGAGAATAAGAAAAGCAAAGACATTTCTGTTGCATTTTGTACCTTTGACTAAAGTGTAACAACTCCTTTCTTTTTTCAAAGTTCTAGTTATTGAGCAAGGAAAGGCTTATGTGAACTTTCTTGAAGGGATGCAACAGAAAGCAACTAGCAGTTTAAAGAAGTGTTCAGTTCCCCAAAAGGTTCAAACATAGCACTATCTACATCAGAATCAGAACAGTCAGAGATACTATGCTGAATTAAAAAATGTTTGCTATCAGGACAGGCTTAACCCCATCTTCTGAACTGCACACTCAGGGACTGGGGCAAGACCTGTAACATAAAGTCATGTAGGAATATCTGCAGTGGTAGCCTTAGCCAAAATAAATCTCTCTTCTGGACATGAATGAAGCTTTACCTGTGTCCATGTGCGGCTGAGTGACTAAAGCAATTCATATCTTCGTGAAGTGATGAAGACATACCGTTGACTTCCAACATACTCAGCAGGGGATCAGCACCTCTGCTTAGTAATAAGCTGACCAACTCGTAGTTCCCTAGGAAAAAAAAATGACAGAAATATAATAATGATGATTTCATTGTTACTACCTCTTTGAAAGCATGACATAGGACTGCTAACAGGCAGACTGTACCAGCAACTTTTATGCTAACCAGTTAAGGCTTTCAAAGCATCCTGCAGGCATGCATTTGACTTTGTAACATCTCTGAGAGAGAGAAACAGAGTCACTCATTCACATCATCATAAGCTGTTAGTCACTGCCAATCCACACTGGGTTCTTGCTAGTGTTCTAGCAATGAAAAAAAGCTGATTTATTAGTATCCAACTCACAGTGCTACCCACTTGAAATCTTTGTTATATCCCACAATGTCTTAGAAGGCAGTGCAAAATGAATCCTAATGCATTTTACAGCTACCTGACCTGAGCGTGAGTCAGCTGCGGTTGCTGTGTGGTAACACGAGACAGAGTGGGCCACAGCCACACTTAACTCACCTGCTGCTGAAGCCAGTTGAAGTGGGGTCTCAGCATAATTGTCTTCTCCACTGTTAACAGCAGAGCCCTCAACATGGGCACCAGCATCCAAGAGCAGCTGCAAAAGACGCATTGAAGACAAGGAGTTGAGAAAAGAGCAATTCAGAAACACATAACAGAAAAGACTGTGTGTTTCTAAAGGAAAACCAGTTGATTTATGATGAAGAGTGCCCGCGCACAAAGGGACATCTCAAATGCTAAAGCAAAACATCCATTGCAAGGCAAATTTCTCTCACATTTCTTCCCTCAGTCTATGGCTAAAGCCTCTGCATGAATGCCAATTTAGAGCTTTCTTATTTTCTTTTGCTTTACTGTACTTTTAATGGTGAATTTATTCTGGTGAAAGGTGGTTCAACTGGAATTTCAGAAACAAGCTCTTTTCTATTTATTACTTGTTTAAAAAAAAAAATCTCCCATATGAGCATGGTTTTGCTAATGTAATTCTCCAGCTCCAAAGGGGCTCTGCAGTCAGAGCTTCTCCTGAGCGCAGGAAGTCCATTTCATTTAGTTTCATGCTGTGCAGAGGAAACAGGGTACCTTCAGGGAATTAGCCCTGGAGGCCAGACATACCTCTCGCGCCCCGCGCAGCTCGGATAAGCAGGCCGCAGCAGCCTCAGCGATTTGCCGTGCACAGAGCCTGCTTCACTGAACATCCAGCTACATCATTTGTTTCACGGGGGAAACGACCCTCTCCCAGATGAAGGGGAGAAGGTTACAAGATGCTGGGATCTTTTACGGCTGGCTAGTGCTGGCTTAGTGCCAGTCAGCGTCCAGGCACCCAGCGTTTCACTCGTAGCCACAGAGCCGAGGGGCTGCCCCCCTCCTGCTGGCAGCGAGAGCAGCCCATGCGTGTCAGAGCCCTGTGCTGCCTGCCGTGGAGGTTCGGCCACCGAGCCTAGGGCTGCGTTGTCTAACATTGTCACAATTTAAGTCTCGGCTATCCCCAACTAATTATAACACTGGCCTTAGCGCACACAGCTCCTCCATTCACGTTTTCATTATAAAACTGTAGAGCATTAAGGACAGGTTCATTGGCTAGTTTGTTTCTCTCTCCAGCTACCAACTTTTCCATGCAATTATCACATGCTAGCCCTTAACTGGACACGTGGTTTCATGCACCGATTTCAGAGAAAGCTGACATCTACCCTTTACTAACAATCTCTGAATGAAAAGATTTTATGTAAGCTTTAGACGTTTCAAACAAAAGAAAAGAAACAAACATTGCAGGTAACAGTCTAACAGGAGCTTTGATATACTTGGCTACGTCTCTTGGGAGAGCCACACTCTCACCTCTCATGTCAATCGAGGCTGTCCAACCTTTATAATACCAAAGACTGCACTGGCAATTGGCCAGAATCTAATCTTCGTAATTATTTACAAATGTACACAAACAACAAAAAAAATGAGTGTGCGCAATCGCCACCTGCTTGCATCTTTTTTCCCTTTTGAGCAGAAGGTAAATTAAATTCACCAGCAACTGAAAAGCTGCAGTGACTAGTTTTGAATTTCTCTTGGAGTCAGGGTAGGATTTCAAGGATCCCACCCTACTCTGCTGCCTCCTGCAGTAATTCCACAGAAAGGCGAGCAGGGGAGGGTGCAAGGGCCATGACAGTCTGTTAGGTCTTGTTCTTTGTAATCCCTGAGAACTGCATGAAAGACGGTTACAAATCATACGCTGCCATCAGAGCAGAAATGAACATGCACCTAATTTTTTGCACACGTAAATGTATAAAGCAATTAATATCTGATGTTGTCAAAAAGCATCCCCCATCAAGCAGTCTACTTGTAGCTGCTCCCTATGAAGCACCAGGTCATCTAATACCATAGAAATGATTGTGCTGCTTTGTTCTGGAACTGGTAAACCTTGAACCAACACTGAAAACAAAGAATCAGGAGCTATACTAGCTTCTGTTACCAAAGCCTTGCTAAAAAAGTAAGGAATCAATTTGCAGTTCTTTGAGAAAAGCATCAATTGCATTCTCCTCCTTTTCAGAAAACATGAGTCTTCACTGATTTTAGAAGGCTTCCATAAAAGTACACACTGAGCCCATGACCGACCCATGCTTAAGCAGCCTGCCGGTGAGGGTGCCTGCCCAACACGCAGCTCACCGCTACACTTCAGTCCTTCAGTGTTTGCTTTAAAGACTCCTGACTGGTGGCTTTCCTCTGCTTACCTGAACGACAGATATATGCCCGTGTAAAACAGCAAGGGTAAGAGCAGTCCAGTGCCGGCTGTCAGGATGGACCGAAGGGTATCGTGGGGAGGTGCTGGGAACCTGGGGAAATGGAAGCAGATAGTTATTAACCATTACAGTATCTGTCCCCCAGCCCCCCAATACCTTTAGGCTTTTACATATCTGGCTTTTCACTTTGTAAGTAAGCGACAACCCCTGGGAATGGTAACTAATGCCGGTTAGCGAACGCTGCCAGCACTAGTCACGCTGGCCAGTCCCCTGGGCCTTTTTAATGGGCCTGCTGGTTTCTTCTAGTGGCAGCTCTTTCAGGAAGGCAGCCCTCTTACCCCCTCCAGCCCTATTAGACTTGCCAACGCCAGTCCTAATCGGAGGCACCGCATGTTCCAAGAGGCTTTCAAAGTGTTCTTCTTTTTTTCTTTTTTTGTTTTTTTTTTGGTATTTTTTTTAAAAATCTCACAAATCCCTGAAGCAATGATTTCTGAAAGAAGTGCCTTTTTCTGAGACTGGTACAGAAGCTTCTAGAAATGAAGCCTTCAGTTGGTAGGAGAGATTTCATAACTGCTCTTGTTAGTTTACAGATCAAGGATGAATATTTGAGGGGAGAGGACCCTCCATTACTCACTGGTATATCCAGATTTGCTCCAGCATCTATAAGCATTTGGACCATGGCTTCATCCCCAGCAGCGCAGGCATACATTAGTGGGGTCATACCCTTCAGGAAGGGGAAAAAGAGGCAGTTAGTTACCTTTTTTGTACCAATCATCACTAAAACTTTCTGTCACAGATGATAGAGCGAGTTTGAATTTTACATGCAGAAAGTGTGTGTGTGTGTGCACGTGTGCATGTATGTGCAAGAAAGAACAGCATATATGTGTGCGTACAAAACGTTTGGTGTCTGTGCCTAGCGGGCACAAGGGACTAGAAGGGGAATGTCTCCTCCGAACAACCAGGAGACAAGATTGCAAGACCTCAGTCTCAAAGGGATCGCTCCAAAGCCCAGTCCCTGTATTGTCACAGCTCTGGAGCTTTCCTGAGGCTGCCCCCTGCCCCCAAATCATTTCTTGGATCATTTGTACCCAGATGAACAAAAAGCAGAAAACAACACAAATGTACACAGATGAATTTATTTGGCAAATATTATCCCCACTGCTAAAATACTATTTGCTACAATATTTCGGTATTTCTATCCCATAAATCAATATCTCTCCTTTTCTCCCTCTCTCCCCTTTAGCAGCAAACCATGAAGGCTCAGAGATTAACTATGAGAGAAATGAGTCTCACTTGCAAAGAGTTCACTCCAGAAGTAGCCAAGACCAGGAAGGAAATGGCCTAGCAAAATCAATTCCTGCTCCCTTCTTAAAGCTTCTTCCTGCCCTTAATTATTTTGAAAGTTTGAAATTTCCCACAGGCAGCATCTCTGCTGCCCCTTGGGTAATAATACAGCTTCATCTTTAGAGACAGACCTCGGCCGTATACCAGAAGTAAACTACACATAGAGGAGTTTCAATATATCTGCAAAGGCATCTCTTCAAAACAGCAACAATTCCCATCTTCCTGCATCTGAGGCAGTTTGCCACGTTTGCAAAGACAGGGAGTTTTTTTAAATTGAGAAAAAAAAAAGGTGTTTGTTTCTTGGAGGGGGGCATCCTTGTAATTACGAGATGAGTGAACTTAATGGAGAATTCAAAACTCAGGTCTGCAGGCACAAGCCCACATTTACTGCCATGGCCAGGGTTTTGGAACTACAAGGTTTGTACAGACCTATCTTTCCTTTTGGCTTACATCATTTTTGCATTCCCTGCTTGCTCCTCAAGATTAATTTTGATTTTTCAAGTTCAGAGATCTGGAAAAAAAACCCCAAAACAAAGAGTGACTTACCTAAATGACAGCTCATTCTCATTGCTGTGACAGCCATAATGAGTGTTTGTTTATCTGGGATTTTTTTTTTTTTTCAAATTAAAAGCTAATTCAGTGCAGTGAACGATGCCCCAGAGAACAGAGTCTACTATTATTTGATGGGCCTGAGAGCACAAGCAGAAGCAGTTAACAACTCCACAAACTGCCCGGTCCCTGTGTTAGAACACAGCTGAGCAGGGAACACTGTGAAGATGAAAATATAGCTACCTCAGCGTGACAGACTTGCAAAGCTACCAAGTGATACCAACGCTAGTAGGGTTTTCTGTGCTATGTCCTACACTCCAAACGGTACTGAGAATTTATAATTCACTTCATACAGACTGCCTGAACGCCATCAGACAGTAACACCTTTTGGTCACTCATCACTGACCCGGACTGGATTTCAGCTGAGGAACCAGAAGAGAGCATCGCTGCCAAAAAGCACTTTGGAAGCTTAGTTTTGACACTGTCCTAGCGTTAAGGGAGCATCAGACTTTCCATTCACAGCCAGCGTATTAACCTGTCTTCCGTCAGTGTCTGAGACGTGCCATCCAAGGAACATTCCAACTGATAAAGAAACAATTCACCCAAGGCTTTAATTTTTTTTTTTTTTAAGGGATACATTTTCAGACTAAAACACAAGCTCGAATTAGAAAGGCCTTGGAGAAGTAACACCTAAGACCTCATGCATTGATTTGCTCCACTGAAGTGGATACACAATGTGTTCATGCAAAGAACGTTTTTCTTTAGTTATATGGCATACCTGATCATCCATGGTATTAACCCCATCAGGTCCCAGTGCATCTATTGCTTGGTTGATCAGATCTGTCCTTCCACAATTTAACATTCGGAAACCCAAATCCTGCTGGAATTTTTCAGTAGCAGCCTTAGCATCCAGTCTCCGGAAGGAACTAAAGCAGCATTCAGGCCTGTGAAGGACAAAATCATTTCTATAGTTTTTTTGTTTGTTTGTTTGTTTTTCCTGCCTCATCTCCTACAGAAATCAGGCTTATGAAATGTTGTGGTTTTATCCATCATATACCTTCCCCACAATCTTCTGAAAATTTGGCTAACTTCAGCCATACTAGAGGTAGAAGTTTTAAGTCTTAGAGACAGTAAGTTCTTATAAACACTGCACAAATGTGGTGCCTCTACTTGTTGGTGCCCTCCTCTGAGGGAAAGGCAGGAAGAAATCTTTATTCCTTCCCAAGAGCAGTAGTTTCCACCCAGCCTGGCCCTGCAGCGGTAGCGCAGAACCGGGCACAGCTTGTGCTCCATCTTACACAACCCAAGAGGAAGGGGTGCAGGAATGTGCCCGTACCACGATGGGCAAACCCACTGAGCAACCGTGGTACAACAGCAGTGAGGTTATAGTGGTGGGAGAGGCGCAGGTCTCACAGGATGCAAATCTGTAGGAATCAGGTGTCATTAGTTCTGCTTCTCACAAAAAACTCCCCAACAGTTGTTTTGAATAAGTAATTAGCTGCATATAGTACATTTTGAGATGGCTGTATGTATTATGTGTATTTTCCTGTATAGAAATTTTTGTTGTATAATGATAGTCCATCAAAGATATATAAAAAATAAATTCAAAGGAGGAGAAATAGGTGGAGAGAAAGTATATATACAGAAAATATCGGTATAGTTCTACGATGGAACAATTATTCTGTCTGCCAGACTAGCTATTATTTTGAAATAAAAGACACTTCTGAAAGAAGATAACGATCCTTTATCTTTACATTCTTTCAGAAAAAAAAATCTGTTTTTTCAAAATGAAACTTAGGTAATTGAACATTCTCAACTCCTTTCCAATGCCTCAGTGAAAGGAAGTGTATTAACATTTTTATAAGACTCTCTTAAATCCTTATCCTGAAGATGACTATCAGAGGACCTTTATCTTGTCTGGAAGGAGTCCAGAGATCACGGTAATTCCTCTGCTTATCTGCTCAGAGACTTCTGAATTCCAAACCTGGAAGCGTGTCTCCTTCAGCGAAGAAACACTGCCAAACTGGAGGTGTTTCCTCTCTCAGCTGGGCACTGATAGGGTCAGCCCTTTGATGTTATTTCAGAGTGAATGCCTTCTCCACTAGTTGTCTGGTTTTCAGCACAGGCTGCTGTGCTGGAGTGAGATATTGGCCCTGCCAAGTTCCTTTGAAAAATGAGATTCTTTCAGCACGGCTAACCTCTTCTGGAAACTTTGTACGGCCTGCCAGATAAGTAAAACACTCATCACTTCACTTAGAAGATTTGAGATGAATCTTATTCAAGTATTAATTCATCTAGTCATTTTTTATGCTTCTGAACTTGCATTGATGGCTGACGGCAAATGGTGACCAGATGCTACAAACAGTGTGCCGAGTTAACAAAAATCAGTCCACGGCCGGTCACACTGCACAGGGGAAACCAGGATCTCACCACAGCTGCTTTCAGAAAGGAACTAGATCAGAGTACAATTTGGGGAACGGTCAGCAGGGAAGCAAAGCGACAGTCTTGGAGTCACCAGCTCTTTGGAGACACATCTGTGAATAAAATGTAGCTCTGCGGCAGCTGAGAACAACTGCCTGAACAGAAGACAATCTCTGAAGCATCCACGTATTAGATAATGACACATACAGTACAGAGCACGGAGCACACAGTAAGGTAAAAGTAAGGTACGGCTCAGTGCTAGACATGATACACTATCAATCCTAGAGCTAGGCTCGCCAATGAATACCATTGCTCTGGCAAGGTAATTGTACAGTGTCATGATATTACAGTATTTTATGAAATATGGTAACATGACTTTTATATAATAATAATACTATGCAAACAAAGGATATTATCGTCTGAAAGCCGGCGAACCTCAGAAAACAAATGAAAGCGTTTAAAAGCCCGGTACCTGTCTTTGCACAGCTTCTATTCTGCTAACAGGCATGACCCCACCTATGGCATTTAGAGGCGTACTGGGGCGGGCGGGCGGGCCGGCGGGCAGGCCTGCGTGTGAACTCACTAACTAGCCTTGCAGAGCAAACAGAAAAACAAGCCAGGTGCAGAGAGCTGTCAGAGAGACAGGGTAAAAACGTGGACTGGGTTTCCTGGTGCAGAGCTGCCAACGCAGCTGCCGGGAGGCTGCATCTGCAGGCAGGTGAGTACACAAATGTGAAGTTATCATTTGTGGGCTTTACTTCTGGGGGACGCAGACGCTTAGCCCATGCCCTGCTTTCTGCCAGCAAGTTACTATGCACTTGCTGCTCTGTAGTAAGTGCTTGACAGCCTGCTCTTGATGTATGCAAAGTAAGTAGCTGCTTCTTTTAGAGAGTGATAAAAGTTGAAGCATCTTACACGAGCCAGAGAGAAAAGAGCTCACACATGCACAACTGCTGTGTAGCAGCTGTACCCACAGCAGGTTTTCTGCGTGCCGAGTTGTTACCCTGCGGGGAAGAGAGGCAAACTCTCTTGCACACTTCCTAGGGTAAAGCCCTGTACTCAGGCAGCTGCCCGGACTGCAGCTCCCGTGACCGCTCAGCTGAGCCCAGGGAATAAACCGAAGAACTGGAGGTGGATTGAGAGACAAGAGGACACGATGGTGGGAGCAGCCAGAGCTCAGAGAGCAGGGAAGGGGACAGGGATGCGGTCCTAGTTCGGGAGGGAAAGCACAGTTCGCAGCTTGAAGAGGTCGGAGCAGAAGCCTGGTGCGCTATTTGGGATTCATAAGCGAGCTACTCCACGTGGGGTGGCTGCTGCTAGTGAGTGATTTAAATCTGGCCTGCAGTGAGGAAAAGAAATCTTTGTCCCTAACTTTTGATTAGTGATCTCTACTAGTACTTGCAACAGTAGTAGAAAATACTACAGAGACTGTGTGATAACAACTCAATATTAAAATCCGTGAATTCATATTTAAATAGGTGGAAAAGAAACATGGTTCTTTGCAATCTAGCATTTCCCCACTTCTGCTACCATTTGAGCAGTAAAGGTGGGTGGGTACCAAAGATCCTTATAAATCATTTTGCAAAGGTAAATTAAGAGCATCAGATTAGAAAACTTCATTCACTAAAACACTAAAACAGCGGCTGTGGAAAACTGTATTGCCCAAGCAGTTTGTGTCAGCGGACAGATACTAGAGGTCTGAATTTCAGGTTATATTAACAGCATTTTGTTCTTCTGTGCAACTTCTCTTTCAGAGATTTCAACATATCCTACCTCATACATCACCACTGTAAGGAAATGCCATTATATGACTTTCAGCTTGTGTACAGTAAGGAAAAACTAGTTGCAATTTGCCTATTGTCACACAGCAAAACAGGGGTAAATTTGGCTTGAGTTCCAAGAGTTTCTTTCCCCTTAAACGTGCTTTAATTGCTAGATACAAATGACTGCTTTAAACGAAAGGATCACATAATGGGCGCTGTAAGTGAGGCACCTCTCTTTCCTCATATTATTTCTGTTAGTTTAAATCTATCATGCAGCAAAAGGACAATGTTATTCATCTCATACCATGTATCACAGAACGTCTTTCAGCCAGGACGGTTCAGAACAGACAACTGATGAAGCTTAGCTTTGATTTTGATCCTCTACTACAAAGAGATGTGTTACTTTAAAACAAAGGTCATTTCACCTGCATGGAGTGCCTATTGCATATGTCCCTATACAGGAACAGTTTGATGAGGTAAAAGGTGTGAAAGTGTTTTAATTTTCTTACAGAATTGCTTTTCTTTCTGTAATAACAACAAACCGGCTGAAAAACCTCTAACATATTCCTTCCATGGGCCAGTATCGCTAATCCGTAACAAGCCAGCAACTGCATTAGCTTACTCGTGAATATTCCACGTAGCGTGGCGGAGGCCTGTATGTCTGCTGCTCACTTTTATTTATTGCCTACGTTATTTTGGACTTCCTGGGTTTCTAATGGGACCTTCATTACATAGCTATATCATTAAAGCTTCAATCTTCCTAGAGCAAAGATTGAAATAAAAACCATGACACTTATTGGAAGGAACTGTGATCAGTTTAGTCTTCTGTAGTATCAGAGAATTTCAAACGTTTTGGCAAGCATTCGGCACATAGGTATAATTAGCTTAGCACATACTAGCTAGCCTACACTAGCAACTACCATCCACCCATAAACCAGAACAGTGTTTGCTTAAATTGAAACTGAGCATAGGGAAAAGTGTTCCAGAAAAGTAATCCAGGCCTAAGCGCACAAGTCATGCTTTGTGGACATGAAGCCTGCAGCACAGCTGCTTCCTTCCAGTCCAAAGCCGGGGAGCTTAAACACCTCCTGAGGATCGCTGTTAAGAGACTGGCAGCACTCTCAGTCAGTCATGTACCACATCTCAGGAGAAGGGCAGGAACTAGCAGTTGAGAATAAGACCAGGAGCCGGTTAGGGCAGAGGAGCCCTACAGAGAACTGCTGCTCCCTGCCCCGCAGCAGACGGTTACCGGCTCCCAGCTGAGACTCGGCAGGTCAGCAGCGCTCTGAGCTCCCCTGCCTGGCGGAGCTGAACGGAGCAGCACGGGCTTACCTGGGCAGCTGCAGCGCACAAGTCGCTTCAGAAAGTGCCGCTTCTCAGCTATTAACAACTGCGTCAGCCCATATTATCGCACCAGGCAGAGTCAAAAACAGCAGAGATGCTGTGAATGAACTTGGATCAGCGTTCAGTCACCTAATTGCACCAGTACACTTGCCAGTTAATCCAGCTTTGCATTAGGTTTTGTGGGTAATAAGCACTAACCTCCATTTCACAAACGGGAAGGCTGAGATGTAGCAAAAAGCCAGAGCCTCCGTGGCTGCCCCAGGGGAAAGGCAAAAAGATGCAAAACCAGAACCAGGGCTCCTGATTAAAAGCCTCCTGTTGCTTTTATTGTTCAGGTAAAAAAATTTCTAAGAGTAATGATATATTTTTATCTTTTCAGGATAGCGTTTCATCACTTAGGGTGTTTATTGTTATTTATGTGTCCATTAAACCCACAGTTACATGGGGGAAAAATTAATCTGAGAAATAAAAATTTACCTTGCACTAATGTTCAAGATATAACTCTGTGATATCAAAATCAGTGCTAATGACAGCGTCTTAAAGAGACTACAGACGCTGAACAAAATACCTGTGATGTGCTAATGAACCAAGCTTGTTATAAATCCCTCTTCAATATATACGTGGGGAGACGATGTTAAAGGTACTTATACCTTTCATCAAGCTATCGCAAAAAGCAAAGGGTGATCTTTCAATTAAGCCTTAGGCCGAGGAGGCTGGCTACTTGTATTTCAGTCTTTCTCCATCACATTCCTGCTACCAAACTTTTGGCAAGACACAAATTTTTCTGCTCCTGCTGCAGTGTTTGACCAAAGCTTCTCCAGCTCTTGCAATACTTAGAGGCTAAACACGTGACGCCTGTATAGTATTTTAAGATCCTGCTGCAGTGAAATACACTAAGAGGTAAAGTTACAATTATTTTAGCTGCTTATAGAGTTCAGTCCACATACTTTAGCTGCCGTGGCTCGCAGTCCAGTCCTGGTAAGAGCAGTCTGGCTGTCTGCCTGATATCATCACTGTCCACAGTTAAACTGCGCCGGTGCTCAGCATAGGTGATAGCCACTCGCATCCACTCCATCAGCGGGGGCAGAAGCATGAAGGGCCTGTACAAACAATGAAAAAATCCATCACGGTTAACATTGCTCTGCTATCTTGTACCGCGATACAGAAGCCTACTTTGTAGCTTCCTGGGCATACCCCCGGGAGGCAGGCCCAGATAAAACCCTTCCCGCAAAGGCAAATCGCATCCCTGCGCTCAGCAAGGCTGACTGGTAGGTCAGCAGGTGGAAAGAACTGGAGCTTCAGCCACTCAGCCCTGGTTACCCGAACTGCTTCTTATCCAAACTGGGGTCATGCAGGGACGTGCTGATTTTGTGCAATGTATTTTACCCTACGAGAAATCAGGCCATACTGAATATAAGGGATCTACCTCTGCTATTAGCTCCATGTCCGTCCCTCTTAGCTCAAGCGGCTAATGCTCTCTTTTAGACCAGAAGGGTTCTCATCTCCGGTGTGTGGCTTATACAATAATTGCGTTTGTTGTTTTAAATAATCCATAGGTACCGGTTACTCCACAACCCACTTAAGAGTACTGAAGAGATCCTTGATTATTTGAAACTTCAATTAACCTGGCTCGTCCAGTGCTCCCTGCCTTGATCTACACATTATATTGTCACTACTCAGTGGCTTTCCGCCTTCGTTACATGACGAGCTCAGGCCTATGTTTTTGCACCGCTGACCCTCTAGATCTCTGCGGAACTGTTAGAGCTACGTTTTTGCATAATTTTCCCTAGAAAACCAGCTAAGAAGGAAGGCTAGAAAGGAACAACGAACATGGAGACACCTCCATGTAGTACAACGCTGCTTAAATTGCAAGCGATTTGAGGAAAAGCAATCTGTCTGTTCCTAATGTGCCCAGCATCCGGCACAGCGAGGTTTTACTCTGTGCGAGGGGTTGCAAGGAAATAGTGGAATACAAAGACAGTAGTAACAGTAGCAACACCAGCCATTCTGGGCGGGCTCACTAGCTTTACTGCTGCTGCAAGAACGAAGACAGCCCTGAGGTTACGTAACAACATAAAGGCATTATAATACTCTCATACGCAATCTCCTATCAATATGGGAGCTGAGCACAATTACCAGGTCCTAAAAGCTGGCAGGAATGGTCAAAAATTTGCTATACACCCCAAACACATTTTTCATAAGCTTCATGTAGCGATACCTGATCTAAATTAACAAATCGGCCTGTACACAGCCACAATGTATATTACTTGCTTGTTGTTCCCCCCCTACCCTCCCACCCCGAAGGATACCTGCTGCCAGGCTCAGCAATGCCAGCGGTAATTGAAAACACCTTTCCCATCTCCAGTAATGAATTTATTAATGCTGAGAAAAGCCGTTTTGTTTTGAATGCTTAAATGTAAAGAACTGAGGAGAGAAGGCACTGCTTCCTTTATAAGGTTCAGAAAATAAAGATACATGCCAAAAAATATAAAATTACTTCGGTATTAACGAAAGCAGCTGAACCCATGAAAGGCATTTTCAAAGCCGTGCATGTATATGCACGCGTGCGTGCTCACGTGTGAACACAATAGAGTAAGCAGCACAAATCCTGTTAGAAATCATTTATCAAAATGGGATTTGTAAGCAGAACTCCTTTTGTATGGCTTTGAACATCCTTCAGGCTAGAATAACTCTACTCCATAAAACGTGCGCCATCTGTTTCCATTTTGCCAACGGCAAGGTACGCTCTTAAAAAGGTGCCACAAATCTCTTTACAAAGCAGCGCGTTATTTTTCCCTCTGCTCCTTCTTCCCTTCTCCCGAGTAGCACAGAAGTATCTACAAAAATCACAGATCCATTCCAGCATCTGATCAATCCTGGCTTGCCAACGCAGGGTGCTCCTGACAGAACGTTACCTACTGCTTTTACCAGCCTACTTTTATGGCAAACAGTCAAAACGTTAAGGCTTCTACATTCCTCCCTTTGAAAATTATCCAGTAGCTTGGAAAGGCTTTCTTGAAGTCCAGCTTGAATTCCCCAACCCCTTTAGGCTTTCTAACTGTAACTCGTCCCAGACGCACAGGATGAATCACTACAGCCAACACACAGAACAGCCCGTTCAGAGTTGACTGACTTCCCTAAGGGAAGAGGAGCAGTCCACCATGTGCGTTTGGAGATGCATGCAGCAGTCTATTCCAGAAAACTTCAGTCTTTGTCTGGCCTACAACAGAGGTGACATTTACATCACTTAACCTCAGACATTTAAAGGAGGAGCCTAAATTCATTATCGAGACTTTCTACATACTCACTCAGCAGAGCCTCCAGCAGACAATTTAAAGCTCCCAACTTTTTGAGGATGAAGAGGTAGGCTAATGCACTGGAACTAAATACCTGAAGTTGGATGGGGAGGAATACCTGAGGAGCAATGAAAAAGTCTTACTAGTGATCTTACCTACCACCTTTTGTGTCTGCATGCAATTACAGTGTTCAGGCCACATCACAGCTTCCCTGACACTTTCATGTTGGGAATGCTCCTGGACAGAGAACTAGGTCGATCCGTTTTGCAGCTCTAGCACAACAGTCCTGATGATGTTACCAGGTGATGAGCCATAATCTTGGTAATCATTGCACACCGTACTGTTCAGCAAGAGGCTGTCCTCAGCCAGGAAAAAATACCATCGAGCCTGCCCCAGAAACGACACATACTATGAAGAAATTTCCATGCTGTAAAAATAGCCATGTGCCAGGGTTATAAATGGCTTGCATGCACAAGCAGACCTTGAATATGAAACGTCTGGTTCGGCAGGAAAGGAAAGGAGAAAGAATTTTTATCTCAGTAGGCATTTCCAAAGGTTTTTAAAATTCATAGCTCAACAGACTGCCCGGTTACCCTGGACCCAAAAGAGATTTCGGATTGCAAAAGAAGTGGCATGAAGGACATTTTCCTCTTGCTGCTATCCTAATTTGTCCCAAACCCCATCACTCACATTGCTGTGCAAGTCAGATAAATCATTATGCTAGCAGGATGGACTAATGGTCTCAATTTCAATTTTCCTATAAAAGCTTTACTTCTCCATAAAATTTCTAGCTTGAGCTTGGCTTTCTATTCTTCTTCCCTACTTCTTTTGTCCAACTATTTCCTTCCTTCACATTGTCCTCGTGGGCATGCTCACAGGAAGTTTTATCTTACTTTTCTTGCTGACAATATGTCAGATAAGCAGTATTGCTGCATGATCTGAGCAGAGAGAGAGAGAGAGAGAGAGAGAGAGATTAAGTGAATTAAATGCCAACACTGGGTTTCATTGCACTGAGTATTTTTTTTTCAGAAAATAAACACAATTATTATCCCTGTTGCCCTTAACCTGGGCTTCTATCTGCCTCGAGGGAAACACTGATCATTTCACAGTCTGAAAAACACTGGAGGACGAGGAAGGGAAGAAATCTTCACGGAAAATTAACTGGGAGATGCCGCAAGCTAAAGAAATGAATTTCTGTCCATGCATGTCTGTCTGTGCCATGTTCTGTAACGTGCGCTTTCCTCAGGACTTTCTGCCATTCAGAAGCATTTGGCAGCTCATTAAATTCTGCACATGAATTGATTCAGCCCTGGGAAACTACTGGACTCCCAGCAGTAGTTCACTGCTGTCCAAGAACACGTACTCTCTGTTTTCCATGAAGAACACTACCATTGCTATGTTCACTTTTCTTGTCATGGAGTTGTCTTAAAAGAGAGTAATGCCATGTGTAAACCGGGGAAGTACATAGCACTTGAAAGGAACAGTCACTATTCACCTACTATGTACCTTGTAAAGAATCACAGTAACGTCTGAGGCTGTCACGTGCTGTCAGTATTTTATCCATAGATTTCTTTGAATTTTTCTCCAGTTAGAATTGGACAGCCTTTCCGCTCCGGGGGGGACCGGGTTGGAGACGTGCTCAGAGAGACAACGGGATCTGCTGTGTTTTTTCCCCCTCATTTGAACAAAAACGCTTTCTTTTATTAGGCATAACCAAGAAGAAAGGTGCCAACAGCATCAGCAGCACTTGGCAGTGAATTTATAGCAAGCTCCTTTGTAGAAAGTGGTTGTAGCTTTTCTGCGCTCATTTGGTTAGAATGGCCCAGGACTTGATTAACATGTGGAGATCATGCGTGGCAGTCTTTTAGGATATACTTGGCAATCGCAGACTTCCAGTGTTAACTGGCCCACCTCAAAGAAATTAGTCCCCAAAGTGAGCTCTTCTTGAAGAATTTTAGAAGCCCCAGGGTCACGACGTTTTTGGCAGAGATAAGTTAATTGTACGCAAAAGACGAGAGGCCTCCTCAAGAGTCAGAAAATTATGCCATCTTTCCTCCCATTTCAATGCTAGCACAATGCACTTGGAGATTGACTTTCAGAGGTGGGGTGGGGGGGGACCACCTACAATCTCAAGAAAAAGCAGTAGGCTTTCCCAAAGGGAACAGCCATGCTGTCAGATTCCTCCCTCCTGCCTGCGTCCCCAAAAGGGTCCAATGACAAGACTGGCAGCGGGGCAGGGAGGAGACTGCTGCTGGCTCTCCTCTCCTCCTGTGCTGGTTCCTAGCCTCTTGTTTGCTACAGCAAGACAAAGGGGGCAGCAGCGACAGCAAGAGCAGGAAAGAAAAATCTTGTTCTTCTAAGACAGGAAAGATTCTCCTAATGGGCAACAGGTGAGAACAGCAAAATTTGTTTCCCTCTTGGCAGTCTGAGCTCATCCTGAGACACATATGCAATAGTCTCCCCCATCCCGCCTGTCTCATATTTTTCTAACTGGGATAACTTTAACACTGCAACACACATGTCAATATCAGAATACATATGGTGAGGATTGGCCAAGATAACTCCTCCACATTTGATTTGCTGAAACAATACATAGTCTACCCGTAGAGAAGAATCCCAGATCTTTAGAGACATGAGTTTTTTGCAAGGAACTAAGAGGGTGAGAGGGGCTCTCAGTGCGGTGAACTAATGCTCGAGTTTAACGCTAGAACCAAACTCTGTTTCAGTTCCATTTTACCCTAAAACGATGAGCTTGAGCTCACCACCGCAAAGTGAGTTAAGAACAGTTATAAAAAGCTATAGATCAGTCTCACCTGTTCTGGCTTTTAGGAATAAGCACAAAAGTCATTTGAGTGTGCGCTCATGGAGAAGAGAGTAAAGTGACTGAGAACCACGGCAGAAATACTGGCAGCGAGTGCCCTATTGCTGAGCAAGGGGAAGGTCATGCAGGCTTTTTTTGTAGCTCTTCAGCTGCCTAGATAGATGTTCCAGGAGACAGATCTACAGTGAGCAGGACTATGTAGGGGGAAAAAAGGTGACTGATACAACAAAACAGTACCTCACGTAGGAGGTGGCTGGAAGATGTGTTGTTCTGAAGTTTATACAAAGATGGAGAAACCCTCATATGGCAACAGCATCAAAAAGAAAACACAGAGTGAAGTCCAGTTAATTGGAGAAGGTAAAAAGACTCTGAGGCAAAAACAAACCATGTAATGTCCATGTGGAAAATGGTGACGTATTTACAATTAGGATTCTCAAATATTAGTGCCTTCTGCAAGAAAAAAAAAAAAAAAAACAACCTCATGGTATGTAATCATATGTGACTACAAAACCAATAGGAATGATAATTTAGCAAAACACTAAATCTTTGCTCCAAAACACAACCAGCTTAAGTCAGGAGCCAGTCCTTTCAGATTCAAAATATTTTTCCAAATTTGCAAAAACCCTTCCACACTTACAGAGAAAGGAAAAAAAAAATGTGAATTACCATGTTGGATCTGATCCAAGGATCATCTTGACTAATGCCACGTTTTTCAAAGCAGATAGTCCCAGATCTTCACAGAAAAGGAACAAGAAATTTAATCACAGCCGATTGGCCCAAAAAGAAAGTTTTTTTTTTTTCCTGAATTCCCATAAAACAATTATTATCTCTTGTTTTAAAAGATAAGAGTTCTCAATTTTTAGTGGATCTTTATCAAGTCGCTAAGATCTTGGCTTGGATATTCTGCGGCTCTAAATTCCACAGTTTAGCGACTTATCCTTCAGTCAGACACTAACAGAATGAAAGACATCTGGATAACATTATATTTATTGGGATCCTTTCTCCACTGAATCTGCCTTCACGGTTTCCTCTGCTTATAGGATATAAAATGGTCCAAGAATAGCTTCAATCTAGAAAGAACGGTTCTGATATTTCCCAGTAATTCTAGCAACTACAGACACAAATACCACCTTTTCTGCCCTTGTCAATAAGCTGCACTTAGAAATGAGATGCAACATCAGAGGAGCTTTACTCCACATTAACTACGAATCAAAGTAAAAACTAAATTCAAGCTCACTAAAAAAAAAAATGAAGAAATCATAAATTTCATTAGGAACTCACTAAAATTGTATTTTTATAAACTTTGTCTTAATAAGAGGGAAAAGATCCCATTTTCCAGGCTGAACACAAAGTACTTTTGCTGCTACGGAATGTGCCATGTATATTGTCAGAAGAACAGATCTGTAACATCTGTACGCTGTGGCAGAGGGAACTCTCGTTTCTAGACAGACAGAAAGTAATTAAAAACAATTTAGATCGTATACAGTCGATGATAAGATTCAGATATGCATGACAGCTTTAAGTGCAATGATATGGTCATAGTTACGTAGCCAAGGATGTGACTTACTTTCATCTGCTTCCTCCAAAAGCACGCAGAGCTTGCTGACCCCTGACTGGCGCTGCCAGTAGCCACCTCAACAGAGGAAATGCGGAGGAATGGCGTACCGTTGCTTGTTGTCACTCCTCCTGATTTCTCTGCCCCCTAAAAATCTCCATAAGCTGTAAGGCTCTGCTGCAATCAACCTGGGAAATGAATTAGGCCTCCGGACCTAATTGCAGTCTTGACCTCAAAGTAACGTGGCTGTATGTTTACATCACTTACCTGAAAATCAGATTTAACGAAGGGGACTAACCTGCCCTTACATCTGCTGAAGCTCATGCTACACGCTGAAAATAGCATTTGCCAATGACCTATGCTCGTGAGCTGGTACCATCAAACACGCGGAGCCCAATTCTGCAGACCTCCTCCTAAGGCATTTGGTCTCTGATCCCATCTCAGGCTGGACGAGGGCTTCCTCCCATCGCCACCAAGACACAGGCTCTTCCCACGACAGTATTGGCTCTGATCAGGTCAGGACCTTTCAACACACTGTTTATTTGCAGCAGAACTGTTAATCCTTCTCCCAGCTCTTGCCAAAAGGTGACTACTCTGGTTTCCAACACTGCAGACTGCTAAGGGTATTTCTGCTTTCTGGGCAAGACCTAACCAGGGCCCTGCCCTTTTATAACAGCGGCTCTGAGGTAAGCAGTGCTTACGCCGACCGGCTCGACAGGTGTAGCAAGGAGCACGCCTCTCGGCTTTCCGCAGGCCTGCCAAGCCGCAAGGAAGCTGTACATCTGCCTGCCTGTCAGACGCTGCTCTTCGTCCGTTTGTTATTACGGTTAAAGCGTCTAAGAGTCCCCGTGGCTTGTACGCACAGCACAAACTGCCTCAAGCTGTCAGCGGTCCTTCCAAATCAATCCAAATGAAAAAATCTGGAAAATTCCCTTCATGCCCTTGTTTTAAGTTTTGTTTGTTTGCTCGTTGTTTTTTTAAATCATCATCATTCACTAACAGAAAAGAACAAACCCTGGCAGTTTCCTGAGCCGTGCCTTTCTCGTGGATCCACTGGGTTAGTCGGTCAGAAGGGCTTTGCAGGGAGGGAATTTGCAGGAGGAGTCGAAACGGCTGCAATGGTTTGTTGTGTTCTGCGCCAGTTTGACTTCTGGAGGCCTCGCACCCAGGGCACGGCCCGACCGAACTGACAGAAGAAACACGCCATGCGCTACAAGCACAGATCATGCTGCAAAATAAAGCACTGATGCAGTGTGGAGGACAACGTGAATGCAAAATACACGCATTAAGGAAATGAGCCTGTAACAGCATGCTATGTGATAGGCAGAGATACACACAGGCAGATATCCAGAATGTTATTCTTGGACTAGCCTCGATCCTGTGGCTAGAAAAACCTGGAGGTAACTCTTATGGTTCATTCCAGGAGCTACACTGGCAAATTAAAAAAAAAAAAAAAACCCGCTGCGCTACCTGCAAGCAGATTTATCAGGGGTCAGTGAGGTTCTTCGTTACTCAGGGCTGTGATAAGCCCCCATCCCGTCCCTCCATTCTTTTTTGCCCATTATTCTTAATTCCCCAAAGTGCTAGTAGGATGGAGATAACAGGCCTGTTAGTTATGACTCCAAATCTGATTTGCCAGCATACATATGTTAAAAACACATGCTGATTCTCCAGCCAAAACCAATCTGCCAGATTCAATCGCAGAACTAATTTTCAGGGCCCAGTCGTAAACCCCTGAATGCAGAGCACTGCCATGCTTAGGAGAACCGCCTGAAGCTCCTGAGCTACAACTACGTGACCAAAGCATCAGCACGGTAAGCGCTTTTGGGCGGTTTTGGAATACTGAAAATGATTTAATTAATTATAAGTGCAGAAGTTTTTTCAGCTAAACAAAGACAATCCTCACCAAAGCCAAGGGTTTTCACAACAAATAGGAAAACATTTCCATTTACCGTACAGTGCAGGCCCAAAACCTAATTAATATTTCAAAAGAGAAATTTCCAGCACAAAACAATGGTCTTTGGAGGCTAAACATTCCAAAACTAAAAGATGATTCTGT
Source organism: Struthio camelus (assembly GCF_040807025.1). Taxonomy (NCBI): domain Eukaryota; kingdom Metazoa; phylum Chordata; class Aves; order Struthioniformes; family Struthionidae; genus Struthio; species Struthio camelus. Next base: position 33,795,815 of record NC_090946.1, read on the forward strand.
ATTTTTCAGGACAAGGGAAAGGCTGCTGAAACTTTTATTTTTTAATTACTTGATTGATGTTACACTTCTGGGCCACGTAACGCTGCTGCGAGTTTGGCCTTCTTGTAACATGAATCGCACCTGATGCGGACATCAGTGTTTGCTTAATGAAAATCTAAATAATCTTTGGGCTTTTCACGTCCCTGGAATCTGAGGAGAAAAGGTTCAGAAACTAATTTAGCGTGAAGGCACGAGTAAGAGACTACTACACGTGGATGAAGAGAAATGATTTTAGAGCTCTCCTAGTACAATTTAGCATGTACACTAAAATCAGGTGTCCGCTTCACCCAATAGTATAATTATATAACTCAGGTTCTGGCTGCTGTGTTACAGTCACAGAAGATGTCACAAAACAGCCAAAGTTTAAGAGTCCGTTTACTTGAATAAAAGGCAATCAAGCTCACAGGGTGTAGCAGCTGTGAATCAACAGGCAGTACTTTCTCTCTAAGCCAGTGCTAGGTAAGACACGCGAGATCTGTCATTAACGAAAGGTATGAGGAGGATTAAACTTCACTGCAGGTTGAAATAGATGCCATCGTGGCATTTTTTCAGTTATATTTTTGCTTTGTCCTGATGTCAAACAGTTCAACAAACATGTTCTACCTGTATCTTCCGTTCTGTTCCTCAGTTCTTGTCTTAAAACGTCGAAAAGAACTGCTGTGCAGAACTGAGGAGCGGGATCTGTTCCATCCGAAGATGTTTGTTACCAGCGTTGAGTGAATGTGCTTGTTATTACTGGGAAACATAATGAGCTACATATCTGTACGTTGCCTTAGACACTTAAATAAATGGCGTCATGTAAGTGTACAGAAATGAGAGGTACAGAAATAATAATAGCAACACGTGTCCTATACTTAAAGGAAACAACTGTTACAATGCAGTTATAGTCATTCTATCCCAGACTTGAAATCTTCTTACTTTTCCACTTTGTGTTTAATATCAGGAAATCCTCCAATTTCAAACTCTTTATGCTTGTATCACCATGATTGCATGGCAATATCAATGATCCCAAGCAGCCCTACAAATGGCAGACTCAACTGCTTGACTATGGGATTCTGGTAGGCAAACATAACTTCTAGAGCTCAAATTCTTTCAGTTTCAAATATACCAAATTTAGAGTACACATACATTAAATTTCAGCATTAAGAGCTGCACTACTTTTCAGACGACGCCACAAATTCCAGTTATTAAGTTTGCTTCCAGAATGGTTACTTATACATGCTAGAACGGCAGCTGAAGTCTCTTGCTTTGATTGTTAGTGTATGAATTTCCAGTGTTCCAGATTGTTAGTGTATGAATAAACGTCAAATACTAATTTTTTGTTTCAGTACCTTGATATTTACACCTGCAGGAGTTTCTTCAGCAGATAACAGTTTGGCCCAATCAAGAAAATTTATACAGGAGATGCATAAAGGTAAACTGAGAAGATTTTGCCATCTCTTGTATTGTTAGCCTCTTGTCCCCTCTACTGAATTATGAGAACATATTTCTTTCTCTTAGAGAAAGGTCCACAGATCTAAGGTCAGATGTTACAGAGCTCCTGTTATAATGGGTTTTTGTGCTGCAGACAACAGCCATAGTACACAAAATATCATGGACCTTGGCAAGACTGGCCTCTAGTCTTTTAAACGTCATCATCCCGTAAAGCTAACCCACTGGACCGCTCTCCCAGATCCTCCAAGACGACAACGTTGTTCACATACACGCTACAGAATCTAGTAGAGAACTTGCACCCGTTCCTCAAAGCACATGTATTTCTACACCACAGTTAGGGGCAATCTTCACAAACGACTGAATCTTGCAGACAAGAGCTGTAAAGGCACTTACTTCAAACTTGGACGCAATCATACACGTAGGTGCCAAGACTACTAGCACAAGTAGGAGGCCAGCATGCACAGTGGCATAAGCAATACTTCCTTCATACCATCTTGTCACGCTACCGAAGTTTTATATCTCATGTAGTCTGCATTATAGAGTTGCAGATTTTATGCTGAGTTTGCACATGGCGGAGTAACAAGCTAGCAATGTTTGTTTACATCCATGGCATCTGCAGTACAGGCTAGGAGGCAGATTAAAAAAACCCAACTCGCATCCAACTCTCCATATCAAAGTTATCTGTTATCCCATCTCGCTCTCTCAAAATATACACTTAAATAGTCTCGTATTACTAGACAAGACAAACATTCTAATGGGGGCAGGAGAATGGAGTTTACTTATAAACAGCTAAAACTTTCTCTTGCAGCAAGTTCAGCCTGCTTTATTTCGAGCATCATAAGGGTGCAGCACGGTGGACACTACGGGAACAAAGAGGGATTCCAAGGCACTCAGCTAGCTACTTAACTAATGACTGGCACGACAAAATGATAATTTTTGCTTCTAATCCCAAATGACGAGGATATTTTTTCTCTTCAGCCCTGTTCAAATTCCTCTGTCAGAAAGCAAATCAAAAAACACAGAAGCATCAATGAATGATTTATTAAAAATGACATACAGTCAAACATACACCAATTCTGATGCTAAGTGCACTATCCACAGTTGTTTTTCTTTAGCTTGTCAGAACCTTCATCTGCTCAACACTTCACTACCTGTTCCTTGAATGAACCTACCAACGCCTAACTCTCTATATTCCACACAAAGGAAGAGTGATCAATAACACGTACACAGAAGAGGACAAAGAAACAAGGAATCTTTCTTCTCAGAGCTCTTATCTCAAAGAAAAGTGTAAGAAACAAAACTCTGTGAAATAAACTAATTCTCACTTGCCTTTCTTCACATCAGGTACCACTGGGCCCTGACTACATGGACAAAGCTGTACAGGCACAGCCAAAATTACTTTACATCACTAGATTGGAGTGAATCCCCTTTGAACATGTACAGTAAGATTAAGTTAATGTGGTCACTTATCTTTAAGCAAAGTTTAAGTATATTGAGTGTCTCGACACAGAGAGTTGAGCAGAAGACGTGAGCTATTTCGCTCTCACTGCTAATCAGTGTAGATCTGAGCTAATGCTGCTGAAAGGGGTAGGCAATTCTGAAATCAAACTGCTGGGAACTGCAGTTCCATTGAAGAGTTTGTACCTAAGTTTGTTCTGAGGTGCTCCTTGCATGCATTCAAAAGTGTGTCATAATGGCTAGAGAACAGAGCTGAGAGACAGATGTGCATTTTATTCCTAGCTTGCAGGAAAACTCTCTGCTACTGTAAGCAGTTCACTTGCTATTACTTAACCTCTTCACTTCCTTCAGACATGTAGAGCATCCCAGGCCAGATAAATTTGGGGGGGGTCCTTTGGAGATGGCTGCTTTAGGAATTGGTAATTTTTTTTTTTTGAGTAATAACCTTTCCTACCAAAAAAAAAAAAATTACCAATTCTAAAGCAGCCATCTCCAAAGGACCCCAAATTTATCTGGTGGGATGTCTTACATGTCTGAAGGAAGCTGAAGAGGTTAAGTAATAGCCAAGTGAACTGCTTACAGTAGCAGAGAGTTTTCCTGCAAGCCTAGGAATAAAAATGCACATCTGTCTCTCAGCTCTGTTCTCTAGCCATTATGACACACTTTTGAATGCATGCAAGGAGCACCTAAGAACAAACTTTAGGTACAAACTCTTCAATGGAACTGCAGTTCCCAGCAGTTTGATTTCAGAATTGCACTACCCCTTTCAGCAGCATTAGCTCAGATCTACACTGATTAGCAGTGAGAGCGAAACATAGCTCACAGTCTCTCTCCTCTCTGAGCAGACACGTTAAACCAGCATGCATTGTATCAACACAACACTGTTTAGCCCTGGAAGAATCCACAAATCAGAGCTGAATCAGCTCAGACATGCAACTCATTTGAATAGGATTTGTCTTGCAGAGCAGACATGCTTTTACAAAACAGTCTGTTCAGCATTTACTATAAAAAGATTTGATGGAAACAGTACAGCCTGGCTTCATAAGTGACCATCAGGTCATGGCAGTACCTGCACTCAGAGGTATGGGACCAGCAAGGACAATTTGCCAAGGTCTCCTTTAAAAAGGAAACAAAGCGGAGACATACAATCTAAGATTACCCCAGGGAAAGCTTAGTTTCTAATCTCCGTGAGGTCAAAGAGAAAAGAATGATTGTTGCTATTATCATAAGTTATACTCAGAAACATTTACTTTTTATAACAGCTTAGCTCTTAGCTCCCTGTTACAAAGATGTGAGGCACACAGAGAGAGGAAACCCCAGTAACTTGCAAGCTGTGGCTGCTGCAAAGCAAAAGCCCAAAATTGTGCCTTTATTTAGCGTAGCATTGTTAAAGCATCAGCTAACTCCTTCCTCAGGAAACAGGCAAGTTCTGCAATTGAAGGTCTGTAATTTAGTCCAATAGGAAATAATATTAACTTCAATTGGAAACAGCAATTACTGAAAAAGAAAGAAGAAACTTGTTGGCTCCGCACCATCATCATTCTTTGCAGTGCTCTCAGAACCTTTCATCCACAGAATTACTACTTCTTACATATATGAATTACAAGAGCACTACAGTGGTACCATGACATTGTCTTTAAAGATTTATACCTACAAAAAACAGAGACAGGTAGATATCAAATGACAGCAAACTAGCAAAAGTCAAGTAGAAAAGTGCAGACTCGCAGTCAGTCCTCTACTATTTCAAAGGGAAATGTCCCAAAACTGGGGGGGGGGGGGGGGGGGGAAGCCAGGAGACCTTGTCTTACTCATCTCTGCATTTCTATAATACGTTCATGGTAAACCAGGCTGCAACAGTTTTGTTTTAAGTTTCCGTGGATTAATTTTCCTTCCTTTTTGATGGTAGTTTGTTGCTTAGTCTTCTCATCGTGAAAAAACAGACAATAAACAATACATAACACAGGTTGCCTGCAGGCACTGAAGATTTCTGTTGTACCAGCCCTGAGAATACGGGCAGTTAACTGGCCAGGCTCTCATTTTCTCGCACCTTCTTTTCTATCTGAACAGAGAGAAATTTAAGAACAGAAGCCAAGAAATCTTTACAGTAGTTACAATAATTGCTGTAACTACAGTTACAGTATTTGCAGGGTGGTAGCGCACACACACACTGGCTATTATCTCTTCATTGCTAAAGAAAAGAGCCCAAGATCATCTGTTGAGTTTTCAAACATTTCTACAAATAGGGCACATCGGCCAGAGACTCCTTAGGTCAAAGATGGTCTTTCCAGTGATTCTAGTAAGCATTGAGGACTACTGTAAAACATCTACAAAAACAGAAAATAATGTTTTACAGAAGAGTGTTCCATAATATTTTTGGCAGAACAACAAAGACTGGAAAACATCTTATTATTCTCTAGCTAGGTGGTTAACTGGCCTGCTGTCCAACTAGCAAACAAACCTGTCAAAGACTGAGAGGTTACCAGGCTGACACGCATAAAAAACAACTGGGACAAATGAGGGACAATTAAGGGAGAAATACCGTAATTAGAATCAAAAAATCACAGAACAGTTGTGATTGGAAGAGACTTCTGCAGAACGTCTCTTCCAAACTCCCTGCTCAAAGAAGGGTCAACTCCAGAAGGTTGGCCAGGACCATGGCTAGTCAGGTTTTGAATATCTCCAAAGATGGAGACTCCAACACCTCTCTGGGAAACCTTCCAATGTTAGACCATCCTTACAGTAATTAAAAAAAAATATATATATATACAGATATATATATATATGTGTGTGTGTGCGTGTGTGCGTATGTGTATTTTAAATGTTTAAATGGCATTTTCTGCATTTCAGTTTGTGCCTATCACTTCCTGTTCTTTCGCTGGGCCCCAATGAGAAGAGTCTAGCTCCATCTTTATTCCTGCCCATCAGGAATTTATACACATTGATAAGATCCCCCCAAGCCTTCTCTTCTCCAGGCTAAGCAGTCCCGGGTCTCTCAGCCTCTCCTCATACAGCAGACACTGGTCTCTTTGTGGACCTTTGCTGGACTTGCTTGAGTTTGTCCATGCCTTTCTCATACTGTGGAGCCCAGCACCGGACACAGCACTCCAGATGCGGCCTCAGCAGTGCTGAGGAGAGGGCAATGATCCCTTGACCTGCCGGCAACACTCTTCCTAGTGCAGCCCAGGATGCTGCTGGCCGCCTTTGCCATGAGAGCACACTGCTGGCTGATGTTCAACCTGTCCACCAGGACCCCCAGGACCTTCTCTGCAAAGCTGCTTTCCAGCTAGTTGGCCCCCAGCCTGTACTGCTACAGGGGGTAATTCCTCCCCAGGGGCAGCTTGTGGCATTGCTCTTTCTTGAACTTCCTGAGACTCCTTGCCCATTTCTCCAGCCTGTTGGGGTCCCTCTGAAAGGCAACATAGCCACCTAATGTATGCACCACTCCTCCCAATTTTGTAACGACTGCGAACTTGCTGAAGGTGCACTCAATCCCATCATCCAGGTCATTAATAAAGATCTTAAACAGTACTGGCCCCAGTATCAACCCTTGGGGCATACCACTAGACACTGGCCTCCAACTGAAGTTTGTATCACTGATCATAATAACCCCTTGAGCCTGGCAGCTCGGCCAGCTTTCAATCCACCTCACTGTCCACTTATCTAGCCCATACTTCATCCATTTGTCTGTGATGAGGATATGGTAGACAGTGTCAAAAGCCTTACTAAAGTCAAGATAAACAACATAACTGCTCTTTCCTCATCCACCATCTCAACATAGGTTTTCAGGTTGGTAAGGCATGATTTCCCCTTCATACGTCAATCCTGACTACTCCCAATCACCTTCTCGGCTTTCATATGTTTGGAAACAGTTTCCAGGATTACTTGCTCCATCCCCTTCCCAGGAATCAAGATAAAGCTGACCAAATTCCTTATTCTCACAGAAAATCACAGAAAATGGCAGCCTGAATTTCACAAAGTGCTACCTTGCTATGTCTTTGGTCACAGTAAAATAGCTTGCACCATGCTTCAATCCACGGTACGGGAATACATTTTCCAGAATTGACGAGAGTATCCTTGTAAGTGACTGGCAATCATGCTCAGGACAAACACCAATGGCCTGCTTCACGCTGCTTACAGTTGCTAGCATACTTTTAACAGATCAGAGTGGAGATGCTGAATCTTTATCACATTGGGCAAACTAAACGTCCACCACCTGGCTAACCACATACAAGAAATTAAGAAATAAGAGGGCCCTAGGAGGAGATCATATGACTGCCCATATTGGCAAGCTTTTCTCAAGGGGAATGGGAGAGCTATTTAAAGCTCCTTTTTTGTCTCCTCACACTTGCATAAAACCATTGGCAACGGTGGCTCAAATTGGGACTTACGCTATATTTTCACCCTAGCCATGAAGGGAGAGGTTTGTTATCCAGAGAATGAGGCAGCAGCACCTGGTGGGTTACAGAACCCAGCTGCCTAAAGGCTATCATGCACATAGATCTGAGAGGTCATCCGCCCAGTGCACACACTGCATATCTGGCCTGAACTTGTTTGATGACACAAAACCAGGTTATGCCTTCTGAAAAGGAAAGAAAAGCTGTGATAACAGACTCCCATTCCCTTGCATACAGGTGAAGATGGCAAACACTAAAGAGCTGATGGATGCAACAGAAGCCTCTGGGGAAAACTCGCCTGAACAACTTGGTAAGTACACTGATGTCTGCCCTAATACTTCCTTTACAAATGTCTGTGATGTCTGGGAGGAAGGCAAACGATTCTTCTTTTGGAGGAGAAAAAGCAAGCAAGAGAAAACATTCAAAAAAAAATGGTTGGGGCATGTGCCAGGGAAAGGAAGACCCCTCTGTGGCAGGACAGCTAGCAGGAATGACCAGTATGGACCAGCACACTAATCTGTGATTTTTTCACAGATATATTTGGGACTGTTCCACATATCCACTCAGGCGTTTTTTCAGCACAGAGGAAACATGACAGATTATAAATCATTCCTGTGCACTCTGCTCTCAGTACGCATGCTTTACATACACTTAATTTGCATGTGCTTTCTAATATTTTCACTGTAGAATCATTTGTGGCTACATGGAATTATTCGTAAGACGCCTATGTACACTGGTGGACTAGGAAGACTTTTTAAAAATCACATAACAAAATACAACATAACTCTCATTGATATTTTTCTATCAAGCCAACCAACACTGTCTCACGGTGAGAAAGGGAATGACATAGAGGATCCTTCCGTTTCCTTTCCCTTTACCTGCCCACTGTCCTACGGGCATGTAACTAATACCTTTTTCGTCTGCTCCAACTGGTACATTTTTTCAGATCAGCAAATCAATAAACAGCATTTGTATTTCCGTTTAAAAGTTATATTCGTGAAGAAAGTGAACTCCAGAAAGAGCTCCCAGGGATGTAGTTCTTTAGGTAATAAATCCCTGGTTTTCACAAAACTGTCGTCATTGACAGTTCTGTGGCACTCAGTAAGCATAGCTGTTTTGTTAAGTCTCGGTCATGTCCAAAGAAAGAGAACCACCAGGCTTGCAAGGGACATCTGGAGACAGTCTAGTCCAAGACTGTACATTCACAGTTCACACAGCTCTGATGTTCATTCAGTTCATCTAGTAATACAGTATTTAATAATTACTTGGAGCTGCACAAACCAGATTTTTTTTTTTGTTTACATTTTAATATAAAGTAGGCAGCACCTTGATAATCTACCAAAAATCTTTAGATACGATCAGCAAACGTAGTTCACGTGGCTCTCCTAGACTCCTTCAGTAATCCCTACTGCAGTGCTCTATTTATCTGCATCCCTATTGTGTTAATCAGTTGAACCCTTTTGGGATCAAAGGAACATAATTGTGGCTTGCTGAAAACAAGCTCAGAAATGAGGTGGATCAGCAATGACAAGTAATATGAACATTTGGGCTGGCATCAAACCAGCTCCAGCTGTTGCTAGAGTATCTGTGCTTCCAATACTATGGCCCACAGCGTCCACACTTTTCAGGCTCAGAAGAACAGCAGCCTTTCTCTCTCCTCCTCCCCACACCAGTCTTTGTTCAGTTAAAAAGCTATAGCTTTTCTTTTTTCTTTTTTTAAAAGTCCAGTGAAACCCACCACCATCATACACCCCGCTGTCACTACCAAGCAACATGTGTTACTTGAAGCTGAACTGAAGACAAACTGTGGTAGCCCCTGTAGCCAGGGGACCATGAGCACATCTACTCTAGATTGTACTGTCAGCTCATCTGCTTACAGGTGTTTGTTTCCGCCTATAAAGTCATACATTTGCACCTGGCAATCTTTCAGATGATCTGTCCCCCTGCATGCTTGTACTGGTGACATCTGAAACGGCTGCACACCATCCTAAACTAGTGTCCCTGGGAACCAGTGCATATTCAACAGCAAGGCTTCAAGACAGCCTCAGAGCCTGACTTTTTAGCGCGTGGCTTCTGATATAGCCACTAGGGTCAAATATTTCTTTCTCTGTGGATACTCTTGTTCAACTGTGGTGCTTTCCCTGAGGGGCTGAGGTTGACAGAGGAGGACTGTCCATGAAGTCTGCTCTGTGCAGTTCAATTTAGTGTACAGTGAGATTCTTCTTCTTGCAGTTTTGCAGAGAATTTAAATAATCTATGTTTGTACCACACCCCTGCTCCAACACAGAAAGATCAGAAGATACAGTCTACTATGGAGACACTCCAGTAACATTACAAATTGCTTACAGCCAATAATATGGGAGAAAGGCTAGACAGTCCCAGGTGTGAGACACACAGAGTTTAAAAAAAAAAAAAAAAAAAAAAAAGAGGTGGGCAATGTTTGTTATATAAATAACATAAAAGACAGAAAACAAATCTAACCTAGAGTATACTGCATTACCAGTATCAGCAGAGTTATATGAGGATAAATTTGATCCTCAAGGTTTGCAATTAATTCCCTACTAGCAAAGTCACTCCTCGCTTTCTAATTTTACAACCTTTGAACTATAAAGAAAGGAACCATTTAAAAAAATATGAAATTTAACAATACCTCAGTAAATAATGTCAAGCAAACGCAGGAATATTACCAGGAACATGAACATAACTACTGTCCATTACCTACTGGCTTTAACCACATGACTTATTTTTAATTCACTTCACATACTCAGTCCTACGGTGCTCAGAGCACCGCTCCCCCCCCGCCAACAGAAAGTAATACACAAACAAGCATTTTGGCATGGATCTCTATCACACGTTTCAGTTAGGGAATCAGGAACTTCCTATGTAGGAGTCAACACTAGCATGGGATTTGAATCCGTTAAAAAGTGTTTCTGCCTTTTTTCTGGCTAAGACCCCAGAGGATAGATATTACTACTGTAATATATACTGAGATGTCACCGCATAGAGCAGGAAGGTGAAAGTTGCTCACCACAAGTCCAATAAAATTACTGACTCTTTCTGTTAAGTGTTATATGCTCTCAATTCTCAAAATTGTGGAAGATATTAATATACTGTGCCACTATTTAGTATGGGCTGAACACATACATAATCCTGTTTAAGGTCAGGGCCAGGACTGCCAGTGAACATTTAATTTGAGTCAACAGATACCATATGTTCATCGTAGCTTATTGGCCTGTACGAAATAAGGCCATTCATTCCATCTTCCTAGTGAATGGACATCTCAAAATCACAATCAAGTCTGACAGTAACTGGTCTAAGTCTCAAACAGAGGCAACAATGCATGGAAACAGCTTCTCTCCTCATTGCTGGTGAAGGAATCTGATCTTATCCATTTATAGCCTTCTTAATCTTCTAATGAATTTATCAAATTAATCTTTCATCAATAGCGAATAGCACAGAAAACTCAGAATTTTTCCTCTTTTTTAAGAAGGGTGACAAATGTTTATGTCCACTCTGGACAAACAATGCCATAATGTCACAATTCAATGTAAGGCTTACTTACGGCTTAATTCTCTTTTCCTTTATCTTAATCAGTATATCTATATTTAAATAGCTCTGGAAAAAATCAGTGGGACTACTGCCTGGGGGTGCGACTGTAAGAGCCTCATGGACATACATGTCCTTCTGTAAGCATCCTGTTGACTGAAAGGATAATAAAGGTGAATTTAAGTACTGTTAAATATGAATATATGATCACAGCATTGCACTCTGTCACGAAAAATGCCTGAATCAGTCTCTGCTTTTCTAATTCCTTTATACCTGCTCTTCACTGTAATCAATTACAATTATTTTATAGGTACACAATGAAAGCAAGCATGTCCATATAATGTAAAGAGATACTCTTGCTATCGTGATAATCTGGATCACAAATTTTGAAATTCTGTCAAAATCCAACAGCTTTTTGGGCCTGGGGTGGGGCGGGGAGGGGAAGATAGATTAAACACCTTGAGTGAACACACTGTTTCTACATATTTCTAAAAACAAATCATTGATGACAAGGTTAAATATAGACAATAACATTTACTAGGTATATCCAAACAGTTCTACACATCTATGTAGAAGCTAACAGTCCATAACCTTGGCAGCCCCTGAGCTGAGCTCAGATTTGGACACCCATCAGTACACACTGTAAAGCAGGATATTGCTCTCCACTCAGAAGGGAGAAGAATGGACTTCAAAACAAGCTACCGGACAATACATTAGAATGCTAGTCTTAGAGCGAAACAGCGCTGCTATTTCCTGTGTTAGTGAGGTAGCTGTCGAGAGAACAGACCAGTCTGAGATCTCTCAGGCAAGAAACCCCAGAACTTAATTTTATTGCAGAGCTTTTCAAAGACAAAGCTCATTGAACTAAACGAATCAAACCGTTCTTGATGAGCCACGATAACAATGAGATATGGCTGTAAAAGAAAAGAATTCAGACATAAATATCTGAACTAGAAAAAACAATGACACAGATAAATCTAAAAGGCAGACTATGATATAGCTATTGCACTTAATAAAATTCCATAACCTGCAGTTTAAAAGAGTAGAGGGGAAAAAAAGTCTCATGACACATCAGTGAGAGTCTGGAAACATCCATCTGGAGAAAACATTTTTCCTTAAAAGCCTTAACTAGGTCTGAAAGCAGGGATACTTCCCAGTGAGGCTGAAAATACAGCTCAAGCAAACAGGTCTTAGCAGCAGGCTATACAGCTTATTCCTGGTTGCCTTTTCTGCCAGTTGGGTGTCCATGCAACACCAAGCAAGACTTTCTGGAGACAATTTGTGCTAATAACTGGGATGCTAGTATTCTTTTTCATATGAATTGATATTGTTGCATACATTTTCAGATGAGAAGGATCCATACGATCAAATCCTTCCTGCCAGAACCGTTCTGGATGAACATTTAGTGTGCCAGATATTTTCTGAACACAGAGAAAGAAAACTGAAGGGGAGGGAGAGAACTGAAGGTTTAATTATTGCTAATCATGCATCTAGAGATCATCAAGTAAAAAGATAGGGAGTAACAGCAAAGTATTGCTTTTTCAAAATAAGAAAATTTAAAAGTAAGATGAGGTGGCTGTCTTCATCAGATGGGCACTTTGGTGATTTAGGGATAATCAGAACATGGGGTTTCTCTATTCGCTTCAACTGCTGCAAGAAACTTGATAGGGAACTGAGCCAGAGCACTCTTGAAAGCAGCACTCTAGGAAAAGACATGTGCAAACTACTCAGAAATCATTCCTCTCTCATTAAAAGTCAGTGGCATTTCTCTGCCGTATTTGAGGACAGACTGAATTTTATGAAGTATGACAAATAAAATAAGGGCATAATGTCACTATATCTGGAGTTTATCAAGTCTTAGTCTTCAAATCTGAGTATAATAGATTGAGATACAAACTTGAGGACCATTGATTTAAGGGATGCTTGGACAGGATTTTGACACTGCATCAGGAATTATTAACTTTGACTCATCTCTGGTTTCCATGCTAGCCAGAGTAAATTTGGATTACATGCCACATAAGACAAATATCAAATATTCTAGCTTATGATGATTTAAATCAATAGCTCAGATATTGCAAGAACACAACAGTTGAGCAAATAATGCTCGAATATAGCACGAAAAAGCTAGAATCTTTCTTCTGGCAGCATCAGATGCATTTCCCATGCTTCCCCAATAAATAATGTTTTAGAGCAGGCATTGCTGGAAATATACCACAGAGAGAAGGCACAAGTAGTGGTTGGCTCAGCTCCTTCCTCCTGCCCAGCTAATGCAGCACAAGAGACAAGGCACTAATCCATTTCTCCTGCCTGAAGAATATGTTTTGCATATTTATTCATGAACCTGGACCGCATGAGGTGACAGATGTAATAGGAGGACTCCTGTCTGAAGCAGAAAATTTTTAGGTCACTTTTGAACTTTGTAGGTAAAAGCAGCCATTCAGCTGAAAGCAGAATGATCAGCAGCCTCTCTGAAGGATTTCAGAGCAGCAGGGGAGAAATTGAGTGATGCTAGCCTCATTTACAATCACTTCCCAAAAGAGACTCCTCTAGAGAAGCAGCAAAATCCGAGGCAAGCATTCCAGACCCCTGGGCCTGAAAAAGGGAATAAAGCTTTCTCTTTTCTTATGAGGTGGCCCCCTGTGTGACTGTAGTTGACTTTTTACAGTGTCCACAGCTTTTCCAGCCATAAAGCAGTGAATTGGGAAGCCCTGAATTTTACTGCTGGTTGGCTGACAAATTCTACATCAGCTCTGGAATTTTCCTGTCGTTTTACTGGATTTTCACTGACACAGTCAGATGGGTACAGTCTGTCTGCTTCTGCTGATGCAAATTGTTTTATACTCACTGACATTTGGAATGAAACAATGCACCAGCAAACTCAGACAATGCGTAAAACTCAGCACGTCTGCAACTTGGATGGCTCAGAAAGCTCTGACGTTGCTGGATCCACAGAAACATGATGATGGGCAAGCCTAGAAATGCTTTTAGAACATTCTGCAGACCAACAATATCAGCAATAGGCAAACACGATTATAAACTTTTAAATAGGGTAACTGGAAGAGAAGGAAGCTCAGCCTACTCACCAAAGACATGTATTGTGTACACATGTATTGTGTAGCTAATCAGCTACACAATAGGATATAGAATCTATCCTTTTGTCTTAAGTATTAGATCATGCTATCTTTCCTGCAGAACTGCTGTATCCGTGTGATAACCTGCATTTTTTGGATCTCGTATCCTCTTGGGAGGGTAAGGATAGTCAACGGTCTCTGTTCCTAGCTTTGAGGCTGGCCCACCCTCTCGGCTAAGTCAGTAGACCAGAGGTAGACTAGTCCATCCACCTGTAAAAATGAGACACTAATATCGACTTCAATTTGTGCTCTAGGGGAGCTGATAAATACTCTCTGAGGTAAGTAACACAGAGAGCAATCTCGCTTGGGCATACCATTAAAAATAAGGCGAGGGCCTTATATTCCACTTGGGAAAAAGTGAAGAAGGGAGAAAGAAACTTAAGTTTGCCTCTGGATGGCCCTTCTCAAGTTACAATATACCAAAAAATCCCAGCAAACTTGCACTGCTGCCCTGGCATATGACCTCACACAGCAGAGTGCTCCCAAGCTCAGGCAGCCTGACATAAGCAATGGGGAAAAAAAACAGAGCAGACACAGAGAGAGGGAGAGAGAGGGAGCACCACCTATCTACTCACTCTTCATGATCCAAAAACACATTGTCTGATCTCTGACACAATACACGCGATGATCTCTGAGAAATTCAGAAAATCTCGTTGTGCAGCACAGACACTTTTGGCAGCAGCAAAGACAGATGTGCTCTCTGATGGTGAGCTCTTCGCCTTCAGGCAGTGAGGTGCTTGTTCCTGAGTAAAGCAGTTTGCTCTCACCTCAGGGTCTAATTGGTTTGCCAAAGTATTGTATTGCACAAGTGGCACTGAGTTTGTAAAACACTTCCTCAGGTGGCCTATTTGACACCACACAGCAGATGGTTCACTGCCCGTGCAGCAAAGGAGGCCAGTTTGGGGTTCCAAGAGGGTCATGGTTTGGTCAGACAGCAAGCAGCTGCACTCATTGTGCAAATGTTTCAAACTGTTTTGCTGAAGATACCTGGGTGATTTCTTTGTAATTCTACCTCAACTCTTCTGCTGCTTCAACGCCTTCACCTGGAGGTACCTATCAGAACCAGACAAAACCAACCAACAAACTTCCTAGAGATTCAACCTATTGGCACTCAAAAACATTCGCAGATTGGAGTCCAAACCAGAAAGCTCTTCTGCAGAAAGCTCTTCTGTTTGCCAAGCTCTAGAAAGACTGCTACATCCATCCCATTCCTGTAGGATGCTACTGCTTTAGTTGCCATAGTGTTTAGCATGGGTAAGATACATAGATTTCTATGAGTTTAAACTGGCTCTGTTCACTGGGGTGCCTTGCATACCTAATGGCAAGCGTGTATATTCTAATACCGCATACAATCTGCTGCCGGATATGTTCAGAAGCTTGGCTAGATTTTTAAAAGGCCTTTATGGCAGCTCAGGCATGACAGTATCTGCTAGAGATGGTTTCAGAACTTGAAATCTTTACTTGTCTTCATGTTGGAGGGAAGCCCATTAAAGACCTTCCAGATCTCTCATTGCTATGACTCTTGCAGTACCTGGTATTACAGTATGACACACAGAAACTTGACAGACAATAGAAAGGATGATAGATAAAAGGTTGTCAGATCCCCAGGTGTACTTAACAACTGCAGTTTCCACTGCAGCAACCCGGCCCACAGATCCTCCCAAAAATCAGGATAGGGCTTTACGAGTTTTGCAGGCCTAATAGGCATCCCCCTTTTTGCAAAGCTTCAGATTGTTATTAAATATCGATAGATTTATACAGCAGCCTAGGAAATGAAGCACAAATAAATGCAGGATAGGTCAAGCCTTATTGTCCTTATTTGTGACCGAGATTTTTTCAGTAGAAAATAAACTGGGATTGCAGTGCATATCACAAGTAAATTCCAGAGAGAACATAAACGCACAATAGAGCAACGCAGAGTTTGCAGCTGATTTAACACAGCTCAGGAAAGAATAAAACAACTGGCTGCTCAGCTTTGCCAAGCCAGAATAGGTGATTCAGTGCCCTCGTCTATCATGCCATGAGTCTCGTATCTCACATGCAGCCTCAGCTGTCTTTCCTCTTGAGCTAGGAAAGAGTAAACAATCTCCTGTATAAAGTGCTGCTAGCAATATTTATCCCACTGGCTATGCTAAATAACGTGGATAGAGCTGGATGCTCATTGCTGGTTTATTGGACAGTATTAATTTAACTCCCAGGTTTCATAAACTTTTCAAAGGTAATTGCTTAACCTGATAGTCCTGATGTTCTGTTTTTTTTCTCCTAATGTCAGTTTTTGCTCTATTTTAATATATCCCTTTTCATTTCCTTTACAGCTAAGTATTGGTCAGAAAAAGCAGCAGAAATTTCCCTTACAGCAGCTACTATAGGATCTAGTACTGATTTTAAAAAAGAATAAAACTGTAGCCTGCTTTTAAAAAAAAGTCCAGTGAACCACAGCAAGAGGATTGTTTGGGAGCAGTTGGAGAGAAGACTGCACCTGCGATTTAACTTATTATCCTAACTGTACGAAACAAGTAGCTGCAGTAACATCATCACATGGAGAGTATGGAAAAGAACACAAACCAAATGGAAAGCTTAATCTACGTTTCTGATACAAGCTGCTTAGCAGCCTCAACTCTACAGCTATGGGAGACAGTGGTACGTGGCACTTACCAGGATCTGGCCTCAAGACAACTCATTTTCTGCAGTGTGCAAACACGAAATGAAAAATAAACAGTCTTGTGCTAGGTATGGCCTGGACAGTGTCTAAATGATTTAAGATTTGTGAGCCTAAAAACCAGAGGCAGTCAACGGGCTCTGCACTGTGTACCTATGCCTTTTTTTTTTTTTTTTTTTTTTTTTACATAACCTCACTTATTTCCTCTTATTTCTTCATACGTGCCCAACAATTCTCTGTTGATGCTGCTACAGTTCTGCCCACAGATTGTTCTCTTTGAAACCGCAGTTTCTTCTGGGGAAGGATCAGGCATCAACAGAAGAACAATTGCTTTAACTACGTGGAACAGTCGAGCTCCAGCCAGACTGAGGCCTCACAGAAGTAGGTCCAGTACGAACCAGGATAAAGTACAGAAAGACAAGTCAACTACTAAGAGGAAACGCAAACAAGTGACCACTGGAGGTGGCTACACAGACCAGCCACATGCATATTGTTATGGCAGAACAGGCAACTTAAGGGTGACAATTTTATATTTTTCTCCTTATCAATAGCTTTCTTTAGCCTAGAGTCACTCATCAAAACTGAAATTACATAGGTGTGTTTTGTCCAGTCCATTTTTCTGCACTCTGGCCTGGGAATTCAGAACCTTAAAATAAGACACTTCAGTCCACTTTCATTCTCAGGAGGCCTCCTCACTCCTCCACAGAGCTGTAGCCGGGCTCTGACTACGAAGCCATCATCCACATCTCCAGTGATGGAGAACGCAGCTATAAAAGGCCTTCAGTCCTGTTGACTTTAGGCAACAGAGTGAGTGGAGGCCCATACAGGCTGCATGGGACTGGGCTGACTTGCAGCATCAAAAACATGCAGATTGAAGACAATGCAGTTTGACAATTAGGAGCAGCAGCAATCAGGAAGTGGCCCAAGACAAAAACAGGCTACCCAGCATGGGGCAGAATAAAAAGCACCATAATCCCCATCTGGGCAAAAGGTTACAGAAAAGAGAAAGAGGGAGATAAATTCTGTGTGTTTAAAAATTAAATTGTTTTGTATGTTACTACGATTCATACCAATTTTAGAAGCAGGGGCTGAGTGCACTAAAGCCCAAGGCGGGAAGAAGAAACCACATTATTTACAACTCTGCAGAGATGTTCTCCTTTTCCTGCTCACCTATCCAACAAGCACCCCGACTTCTTTGTTTTGTGAGTGTGGCCTCCACCACAGGCTTCAACACCTCACTACACTATAAAATATCCCAACTACAGGCTGCTTTTGGGGAAGGCCAGCGCACAGCCATCTGCCTGAGGTCCAGCAGGCTAAAAGAAATCCAAAGGGTAAACTAGCATAAATACATAATAAATGTTAGCCAGAAACCAGAATTTCCACTCAGGTAGAACTTCTGAAATAAATACAAAATTGGATATTTATTTCAAACTGGGCAACCCTAACAATCCTCAGAAGGTTGGGTCTCTGCACAATGCAACTGCAAGGCAGTGGCATATCAGTCTGCCTTTGAGCTAAGGAGCATGAGAGCAGGGTCTGCCTGACCTGTCAAGAAACCCAACTTGTGGCCAGGGCTCTGAGGGCTCCTAGGCTCTCGGCTCCCACCAGTCAGGCAGACTGCCAAGGTGCTGGGCAGGAAGGAAACCAGGGAGGTTTCTAACAGAAAAAAGTATCCCGCTGGAAAATTTCCGACCAACTCTAATAATGGGCCTACTTTCAGAGTCAGGTATGGCGCTGGCAGAAGGTAGGGTGATCCACTGCATATTCTGTTTAGTTATTGGCTTCATATGTAAATTTTTTTTATATACCAGACACATAATATCAACTGAAGCAATCCTTAAGAAGAACGGTCATAAATTCCTTCAAAATTCTCCACAGCAAACGACACTCTTCCCAAGAACGATGACAATTGTTAATTGGCGCTATTCAGAAAGTAACGTTTTCTTTGGTAAGGTCTCTACTGCTTTAGGCAACCACATGTACTTTTGGCAGCATCTCTAGACAAGCCTTGCTGGCAGCATACAGCCTATGCCTCGCTTGGAAAGACTGCATGAAAAAACAGCTCACTTTCCAGTTCCAATTCCAAGGCTTCATAAACTTGGCAAGGCTGACAACACAACTTGGCCTGACTGCAGGAATAGCTGATGCCTGGTAGGTAGCATCCTGCAAAACTGCCCAAGAAGCTCCTGCACATGCAGTTACTCTACCAAAGGAGACCTTCTTAGCCCAACTTCCTGCCTACTAACAGTTGACCAACCTACATACCGTTCATTGTTCAGGGTCATTCTTGGAGGATCAAGGTTGGGGTTCTCCATGGACTCCATCTGAGGACAGCGTAGGAAGTAGTACAGCGTGTGGAGCGCGTCAGGGGACCAGGAGATTGGCTGTTGCTGCCGAGTTTGCCGAACAGGGCTCATGCCTGGGCGAAGGGTGTTCAAGCACTGCATGTGGTGCATTGCTCGTGATACCAAATCACCTGCAGAAAAAGAAAGAATGCAAAAGCGTCACTTGACTATTCACCCACAATGCTTTTAAGTAGGTTTTTTCCAGCTAAATAGAATCTCTGACAACTAAGAGAAATGTCCTTTGTGTGCAAATATTCTTTATCCTCCACTAAGTCAAAAGCTGCCCTCAAGCTGCCACTTTGTGGATTGCTGAACAGGAAATTTAACTTTCTTTCAAATGACAAGTTATTAGTTAGCAAATACAGAATTAAACACCTCTCAATCACCATGCAATCAGAACAATAGCTTTACAGTGACTTTTCTATCCTGTTTGAATGCTGTTTTTCTTCTCTTTCCAATCACATATACCAGCTTCTTGTCTGCCCACAAAAACTACTGATACCTTTGTAAAGTGGCTGTTGTCTGAGCTAGAAGCATAGTTTACACAAGGCAAAACAAGTAGCACCAACATAGATACTTTGTTCTGGTCTCCAGCTTCACCATTTTAGGTTATGAGATTGTTCCCGTTTCTTTCAAATGGGTTACCAGGTTCTATCCTCCTAGCCAGGTTCTTGTGATAGACTAATGATGATGCGTTCAATGCAGAAATCCCTTCTTTCAGGGGTTTGCTTCTCTCATTCTCACTTTATCTGCAGATTTCTCCAGAATAACAAGTTCAGATTCTCTTATTAAAAAGTCTGTCTTTACCCTGCTGATTGTCACAAGCTGCGCCATAAATTTTCCCTAAGCCTTATAAGAGTCACAATCCAGGGGCTTTCCAAGCTGCTCAGCTCTCTCAGACTTTGAACTCTAGCAAACCTGCCCCTGTGTAGGAGCACCGGTGGACTCAGCGCATCTTGGAAGGAGGAGGCCTATGCCACGCAATTTCTGCTAGGAAAGGACTGTAAGGCTGCAGATTTATAAGAGGTTCACAGAATAACCACTGCAAGCCAGCAGCTATGCAGGGAGCCTTTAGTCGCATAAAGCTGGCGTTTGCGTAACAAGCTTGCTTTGGGCACACTCTGTTTACTCTCCTTTAATTGTGATGCATTGCAAACTCTACGTGAGCTTTGCAATAAAGGCCTCAGACACTACATCTTTAAGTCGTGTGACTGCCATCCCACTGGTATGAATGATTATTATAGATTACTATACATAGCTGGGCTCTGTTTTTTCCTTGGGAGAATCCTCTGTTGCTTTATGTTTTACAGTCCCCTAAAAGCCTCACAGGAAATGTTACTCCATTGTGTCCTACAGTTACAATACTGGGAAAGGATGGAACTGAAATAGTCACCCCCATCTCAACACTGGTTCCTGAGAAAGCACCCTGAACTTACCATACCAAATATGAATTATTTCCACCTCCCTCTGAAATTTCTAGGAAGCTGTCTGTTCGTTTATGTCTAACAGTGAAAGACAAGCAACCTCTAGCTGAATCTGTGGGGTACTAGTGTTACACAGGTTAGGAGGAAACCTTGGCAAAGCTGCTGTATGCCTAAGCAATACAACATTATTAGTGGTTCAGATTGATGGAGTGTTAAAATTTCAGTTTGCAATGCAAAACCACACCACTTGTTTGTTGCATAGTAAATTCAGTTTAAGGACCCACTTTGGAATGGAAAAGTCTTCTAATGTCTCTGCCTTTCTACTTCAGTAGCTCCTGAATCCTTCTCTAGAATCTAAACGTTTTACAAGAATGTCATGAATCCTCTAGTGTTGGTACCTACACAGAAGCCTGCAGAATTAGAGAGATGCGTCTGGAATTCAAATTTCCAGCACAGAATGAAGTTCCTTCTCCCTTGCACACACTCTTTATTTTCTTGGCCATATGCAGCAACATTAAAAAAAAAAAAAAATCAGTAGGCAACTGTATCAGGAGATCTATTCACTACATGCAATGACCAGAAGCAGGGCCAAAGCAGGGATTGGGAAGAGAGGAAGCTGTATTCAATCACAGGCCATGCTACAAACGTTCTCTTGTGTTCCAGAATAAATAGAGGTGTGTTAAAGGAATTTGAAAACCTCAAATTAAGGCAGGTTGCAAAATAAATGGCAAAACCCACAAGCTCCTTGCTGGCCCCTGACATTCATTAGCATTCAGATGGTGGAATAATGCCAGCAGAAACGTTGCAAGGATAAAGTGGACCAGGAAAACACAAATCATTTTTGTTTACTTTAGAGGAGCTTTGTAAGTAGTCTAGGAATGGCACATTGCATTTAGTGAGCATTAAAAAAAACAAAGCTTGACAAAGTTTTTGTTATTGAACTGCTGTCAGATATTTTTTCTCCGTTTTCTGTTCTTTAAGTAACCAAAAACCTTTCTCCTGAATATCCTGCACCCTGGACTTTTCCATTGCATAACTGCTAGACGAGAACCCTGTTAGCCATCCGAGGGAGGTGTCACTGCTGTGTTCCATTAGAGTACAAGAACGCCTCTAGAGGTATCTAGACAGAAGCATCCATCTTCCATTGGCACTAATGCCACCAAATACCAAAAGGCTAGAAAAAACACATCTCGTACACCTCCAAAGTGAATTAAAGCAGTCTAATGAAACCAACCTGATTTTCATAAACAGCACCACAAGACAATTAGATCTTACACAACGTTAGCCAAATACTGTTTGCACTGTAAACAATGGCAACACTCCCACTGACCTCAACAGCAGAGAGACCAGCTCCCCTATTTCATTGAAAGAAACCCATGTTCAATGACATCTGAAACTTACTCAGTTCAGAGATGCTTCCAACACAAGTTGCCAAGAGAGACTGCTCTAAAGTTCGCAGTTCCAGCTGGGCATATGCATCAGCCCGTCCATCACTGCACACAGAGCCATCGTTGTACGGGCTAAAGTAGGCAGGCAGAGACAGCACACCTGAGGAAGAGAGTAAAGAACAGACCTGTTACAAGTGAGGTTACAGGAGTGGAAAAGCAAGTCTCTCTGCTGATAGTAGTGATAGCGAACACAACGTTTGCTCCTTTATCAGTCAGCAGACTCAAACTCTTTTGAATGGTTCAGACAAAATCAAATAGTGTTGTAAACGCCACTGGAACGACTGAAACAGTGCAATTGGGCTCTAGGGAGTAAAGCTGAATGTTTCTACAGCCTGTAAAAACTAGAAACAAATTACAGTTGAGATAAAACTACATGAAAAGTTTTAGTAAAGTCTCTAATACTGCTTATATAAAAACTTGGCTGTGCACACAGAGCTCACCTTTGCACAGCTGTATGCAGATTGCTACATATAAGGGCCTGATTTTTAAGGGTGTGGAAGATAACCTCAAGTCCATCTAAGACAGATGGTAGCTGCAATCTTTGCAGCTCTCAAAACAAGACCGGGGGTTATGCCAATTCTTTGAACCTGCATGCAGTTTCAAATGTATAGATTGCACTTTCTGCATGTGCGAACCTTTGGATATGCCAAATTACATCCACACATTTTGAGGTTGACTATATTTTCACTTCCACAAATGACACCCCCCCATTAGAGAGCTAGATTAGAATGATAACTATATTGCACATTTGCATTCACCACACACACTCCTTCCTTTCTTAAGGATGTGTCAAATCTTTTTTTTTTTTTGCACACATAAGCATTAATGCATAGTAACTGAACTGTATTACTGATTTGCAAGCAGTTTTGTATAGTTGTGACTGGAACCCCAGTCTGCTTGGTTTGTATCCTTACAACTCCTTCCCTACTGCTGCCAATTAGAGGCCATTTGTGCGAAACCGGGTGGAATGGCAGTGAAGACTGGGGGTACTACAAAAAAGCTGACATGCAGCTTCATGTTAAGAGAAAGGCTGTCACCCAAAGGGGCAGAGTCATTTGCCTCCCCATGGCCATGCTTTCCCCCCCTTAGTTTTCGGTCAAGCACAGCAAATCTGCTGCCACATTGCAAGTTAGTGCAGCTTATGGAGCCAAAAGAATATCACCTCCCTCTCCCTCCTCCCCCCAAAACAATTAGCTGATTAGGTTTTCTTCAAATTAGTGAGCTGAACTGTTTCACCCTGTGGCCACATGACTGCTCTATGTGACACAGAGAAAAGAGCTGGAATGTGACCTCTGCAGCTGGTGTGAGACAGGGAGCAGGGATATGCGACTGAGGCTGGAGCAGGGAGTCAGCCTCTCTCTTCTGGTGGCAGCCTGCAGGGAGATCCAACGAAACATAGCGTGACGCTCCATCCACAGTGTAGGCAGACTCTGAAAAGCCTTTTGCAGTCACCTCAGCCAGTGCTCACGAATCTCGGTGTTCAGTTGCTACCGTATTTTTTAATTATGAATCTATCACACAACACCAGGAATATATCCCAGGCCTGAATATTTTCTGATTTCAGATCAAGACTCCTAGGATCCACTTCTTCCCGTTCTCTTACTCTGCTGCACCCTGTATTTTAATTTTTAATCTTCGCCCAAGCACAGGCATACCAATAACATTCAGTTCAGACATGCATTACCTTCCCAACCCAGTTCGGTCCTAGATGCGGAAATAATCTGTTCACGTTGCAGTGACCTTCTGCCCCTTAGGTGCTGTGAACTCTTGTCAAACAAAACTCTGCCAGCTGAACTGCAGCACATTGGGAAAGACCTTTGTTTCTTTGTCTTGATGTTTTCTTTTGAAATTTTATACCGAATTGATCTCTCCTACCCTTTTCACATCCTCTTCGCATCCTGCTTGGTGGCAAAGCCAAGGATTACATCAAAAACTCCCTGGACATTTTGAGGATAAGGGAATGATTTATCTTGTCGTGCTTCTTCACTGTACATTACTGTTAGTTAATGGAGAAAACTCTGCCAATCCTCTCTGTAACCTGAATAATTAGGAAGTCGAGGCTTTAAGAACTAACAGAGGGGATGCATGCAAACTAGAAGAGCTTGCTAAATACACTGTAACCTCCTATACAGGGCCTAGGCCACTTCCTTTTCCATGTTAACGCCATGAAAGGATGTTTTAAGACATATGGATTGAATTTATGACAGAGGGAGAAGGAAAATAGATTGGTCTGTCAAAAGTTTCAAGCAGAGGTGCATAGCTCTACAGAGGTGAAATAAGAAACGGGCAGTTGCATTAATAAACCAGGCTGGAGAAAAAAAAAAAGTGGTGCAGATTTCCTCTGTCAGTCACTTTCAGGTGGTTTTGTTTTCTAACAGGGAATTAAATAAAGATTTGTAGAATGATTTAAATTGGCTCACAAATGAAAACATTTTCTCAGCTCTTCAGTTAATAGTTTGACAGGTATTGTGGGCAAGAGGAAACAGTTACGATTTATTCACTTTTCAAAAAATTGCTCATACAAGATAGTCATGGATAAGATTCGTGTTCTCATCTGTCTTAGGATAGCTGAGGGATCCCCCCTATGAATGAGAGAGAAATAAGGAAGTTACTAAGGTCCCAGTCATGTGCCAAAACTCAGTGATGTCACGGGGGATTTTCCCACGCGTTGCAGAAGGGTTTGATTCAGGCCCTCCTTACATAATGTTTCCCAACGGCTCACCAGGTCTGGCAGGCCTCAAGAGGTATGAGCTGGCCTAGGAATGAGAAAATACATTTCTCAATACTTCTTTAAATAGACTGGGAGGAGTTACTGAATAACAAGAACAAAGCAGAAATGTACCCCACAATCACTATGAGAGCACTTGATGGCTGTCATCAGCCATACTAAGCAGTGCTATCTGCTCTGGACCCACCCAAACTGAGAAATCTGTAGATAACAGATGTTATAAAGGTATAAACTGTAGGGACAATTTCTATTTCTCTTTGGTATTCACATGTCTGTATTTTTATATTTGTGGCAACACTGGTTTTAATTAAGGCTAACTGAATAAGCAAAACTACAGTTGAAATAAATCAATTCATGTCCCGACACTTTATTTCTGTTTGAAACTGTGTTAAAACCGTTGATTTATTTCCTGAAGTTCAAGAATGTGTTTTCCCCCACAGAACACCAATGTGAAACCACCTAAATTGTGCAGCAACAATCCATTCAGCCATGTATACCACCGTTCTTAAAATATTTTCTCTGATGTGGGTTATGTTGCGTGCCTCACACTTATCCCTGACATTCTGGTCACAATTTTTTTTTAATTATCCAAGATTTTAAATAGGAGATTCAAGTCCAGGTGAAGTTAGTAAGAGTCCATTAATTTTAGCATGGCTTAGATTAAACCTCAAGAGCACAACAAGCTAAGTCGTCACCTCTCTGGGTTAGTGTGAGGCAACACCACATAGCAGCCCAATTGAAAGCACATTTGTAGCGCTGTGATCAAGACATGGCTGGCTAACAGTTGGTTTCCACAGCCTTTGAAATAGCAGCTGGAAATAAAGGCGTATTTATTCTACCTCAGTTAATATACAAAACCTGTTCACGGGCACTTGCTGCCAATACTCTTAAAACGCAGTCATGATTGGATAAAGTTCCAGTTAAGCAGTTACTTAAACTGAAATTATTCTGCCTGCCTGAAGATTTTGCAATTGTTGCCTGTAATTTGATGCTTTTTAATAGCAACCGAAAACGTTTCCACAGTCTGAGCTGGGTCCAGGGGAAAAAGTCTGTTCACACTCTTGGACATCTTTCTGCTTTAAGAGGTACAGCAGTTACGCTGAGAGCTTTGGCTAGCGCGTGACTGCTCCCATGAGCTGGCCTGTGCACAACCTGGTGCCGTTTCCCTGAGCTGGGCGATCAACCCAGCTCCCAAGTGGGGAACTTTCTGCAAGGAACACCAGGTTGAGCTCTGAATGTCCTATGACAGTTTAAGAGTCTGGGATCAAGTTCTGCTCTTCTGATATCAAGATGGAAGACAACACAAAGATTTTTACCTGAACTTTAAGATTTGAATGTTTCAAAATCTCCTTTCAGTTAATTTTTAAACTACGCCTGTTACCTTCACACTTCCTGCTCTTTGCATTCATGCAAAAGGACTAGCCATCAGGTTTCCCTTGCTGCAGTGATTTTCTCTGTACTTTCTCCACTTCAGTACTAACAGCCTTAATCTAAATCCTTCACTTTGGGAGAAAACTTCCTAGTGATTAACACGTCAGCTGTTTGAGGACTTTCAAACCCTTACATGATATCTAGAGGTTAAGATGGGGCCACCACAAGTGGCAAAGAGCCAGGAAGACTTGTCTGAAAAGCACTTAAAATCTGCTGTCTGGGATTCCTCACAGAAATTGCCCAGAGTACTAAATTCACTAGGTTAGAAATGCGCAACTCAAAATCTCAAGACCTAGCTGCGTTTATGACAGGTTAGGCAAAGAATCGTAAATATAATTAGGACAAAGGTGTACACAGCAAGCTACTGAGACAGAAAGAGTGGCTTAGAGGTTTTTTTTAGATAAATGTAGTAGTCTACAAGATAAATATAACATGTATTGACTTTTCCCTTTGGCTAGAACAAGAAAAGTTTTCTGGGCCAAGATTCTCTTTGTGTTTGCATCACACCTAAAACACTGGGGATCAATTATCGATCACTACCACAGTGCAAAATCAAAACAATAGGAGATGAGCCTCTATTTGGGGAAAACAAGCCAGAAATCAAAGCCCTCAAAAGGTTCAGGATCATCTTTAAAGATGACAAATTGTTTCTAAAAGCCCCTAATGCCGCAAAAAGCCACATATGTGAAATCAGAACTGCTGTGAATATGCTGAGGAAATATATTAGGAAACCCAAAGTAAGAAAAAATGGTTATGGTCTCCAGCGTCAACATACTTTTTTTCCAATATTTGGCTTGTAATAATTTCCATAAGAAACATTTTCAGAGGTGAGACAGACAGCTGATCCCAAAGAAGTGAGTGGTGATTCAGAAGGCCCAAAATTCTGAAGACAGATGGCAATGACCTGACTCCATTGAAGTGAATGGCCAAATCCCACCAATTTCAATGGGCCCGATATTTTACCCAGTAAGAACCTAACCCAATTGCAGATGCAGTTCCCACATTGGGAATTGGCTGTGACATCAAGACGGCTGCCACCTTGCACAAAGTCCCGCAATTCTTCATGGCAGTGAGCATTCAAGGCTTTCCTTGTTTTCTGTTCCACATTCTACCAAGCAGCACAATGCCACGCAGTCCCTCTTGCCAACGGATTCAGTATGGACCCAGACTACAGACCACCACCTAGAATCAATGCCAATTCCCAGAGCCCTGTGTTTTTTTCCCTGCTGATCTACCGTTACGCTGCTAAGAAAACTCAGCTCTCCTTGATTTTATGAAATACGGCAAGCTCATTCTGACAGAGTACAAGAGAAAAACACAGGCAACCAGTGATGCTCATATAACATACTCAAGTCTAAACACGTCAGGCTCTATAATCAAGTACAGCCATGCTACACGTTGTGAAAAAGATTTTTGATTGGGAAACAATGCATGTAGTTGCTTATGTATAGGAAAATAATGTGCTTCTAGTATAAAGCAGGCACGCATCTCTTTCAGTTTGTCTCTGTCAGGAGTGAGAAAATCAAACACATTTGCTTATATCTGCATACACATTTAACAGCAATACTGTAACTCAAAACAGGAAGAAAACCAGAAGGAGATGGAGGAGCTTCAGCACAGACGCGGAAGAGAACTTTACATTTTCTGCAAGCGCTCAGCTGCATCTCTCCATTTAAGAGCTGCTGTCCTAACTGGCCAGCTCCGGAGAAATCTGGTCAAGTCACAGAGTTCTCATATGAGCTCCCTGGTCTTGGTCTCATCGCTTGTAGACGTATCCCCTTCAAATTAAGTCCCTTGTGCCCTTCTTCACAAACACGTGCACAAATACAAGTTGACAGAATCGTCAGTTTGCCTTAAAGGAAATCTCAAGGCTAATATAATGGGAGAGCTGTGATGCCATGGGTAACTGTGTGGACCAGGACTGGAATACTTGGAATACCGTAGCATGCAAAGTCATGGGATGGGACTGACCAGCAGTCATGTAAGCCTAGATACAGTGCATCAGTGCACAGATAGGTGAGGAAGGATTGACACCAAGAGCAGCTGCACATCCGAATAGCAGTGAGAGGTGAAAATAAAAGATGAGGTATTGGGCAGGGTATCATGGAGAAAGTTGTACAACACCCGCGTATAGGGTCTTGAAGCACAAGTGGGGTCTTTGTTCTTGGCGCTCACATTAAAACACAAAGTAGTTTGCCTGGACTTAAATAATGTTATTAGAAAGAAGTGTTGTCTTAAAGCACGTGGTTTGGTACTTGCTCTGGCACTACGTCAACAGGCATTACTTGACTGAAATATCAAAATGCCCCAAAGCAGAGTTTAAAGGCACTCTGAAAATCCCTTACTCCTTTTTCGGGGTCCAACTCACTGCAATATCTTATGTTCTAAAAGCACGTGAAAGCACCAGAGCCCACAGATTCTGCCGCAAAATGAGTGCTATAGCTTTACCATTCTGTATACGTTGCCATCACAAAGATTAGAAGCCCACTCAGTCATTGCAAATCATTAAATGCTCCTTATTCCTAGGGAGCTAATTATGCCCTGCATTAATACTGCACTTTCAAAAGCTCTACACACTTTGTCTCACTTTTGCTATGAAAACGGTGGAATTGGGCTGGAAGTTGGAGAGGAGAAGGTAGGAAGTATCTATAACAACTACTGTATTGGAATCCAGCTAGGACATATGGGAGTCTGAATGACTATAAACGTAGAAGGGCCTTGGTTTAGTACTGATTCAGCATTTACTGAGTCTTTAATCCCACTTCCATATCTCTGTGGTTTTCTGGACAACCACTAACCTGGCTTGGCCCCAAACGTTTAATTGAAGATGACCGCAAAGGAACATGGCTTATATTTTAAAGACTGCCAGAAAACATAGCAAATTTTATCTTCAGCAGTAGCGGCATACTAAAAAATAAAAGGTATCAGTGCTTCTGTGAGATGGTGAGTGTCCTCATTTCCGTTTCATTAATGAGGAAATGGAGACAAAAGGAGAAGCAACTTACCAAGTTTCTGCAGTGTCAGAACCAGCTCTCTGTACAGTCCAAATCTCCCGATTTGGCATCCCTATGGCCTGACATCACCTGCATGAAAGTGGCCAGCACTGAACCATTTGTCTCACCAACCTGGATTCAGAGATTTGAAATAAATGGCATGACTGTGAAGCTTTAATCTAGGTATGTAGAACGAAGCCATCCATTTTAGAGGTCATAGCGAGACAGACTAGGATCTTTGACCCAGTCTTAGTACACTAAAAAAGGTGCAAAATGTCATACCTTTATCTAATGAATTGTAAATTCTTCCTAGTACTATCACTACAACTACTTTTGAAAAGAAGCATATGTGCTAGGATGTCAACAAGTACATCTTTAGAACTGGGCTTATCCATTATAATTTTGCACATGTGGTTTGCATGGCATTGGACCTTCTGCATAGTGTGAGTCTTTGCCTGCGCTCAGACCTATGCCATAACGTTAGGTTGAGAGACAGAGCCATCTATGTTTCCAAGACTCTTACTTTCAGGATCCAGTAAGGTGCATTAAGGAGAAAACCCTGTACTGCAGGTGCTACAAACATCAACAAAAAAAATTGAGAGAGAGTGTTTCATGAAGCACAGTATAAACAGACCATGAACACTGTGGAAGAAACACAAAACCAGAATCAAAAATAAGCATGGTCCAACAGGCAGAAGACCTGCCATTACCTAGTTGTATAAATCCCGACCAGCTTACTCGGTCTCAGTATTCTAGTTCACTTATCTGTAAAATGGGGATAGTGCTTCATTCCCGTCAAGGGTGGTCTGACAGAAACATCACTCTTGCCTCATTTCTCATTCTCATCTAACTTCTACGTGCTACTCAACACTTCAGCTGTGTCTTCATTTCCTGTATGTGTCAACAGTAAACTTTTTGTCCCTTAGCAACAGTACATCTTTTATTTGCACAGCGCTTTTAACTCTCCACTATCCCAAAGCTCTCTGAAGCACAGCTACTTCCGAGATGAAAGGGCACAGTATTGTGATAACGTATAATTCCACCTCAATGGGATTTATGATACAAGAAAAGACGCTTTACCCAACTTGGACGAGTAAGAAAGGCAAAATGGATTTTAGCTTAATAGAGATTTTGGTGAGGATACAACAGTGGTACAGCTATTCTGACAACCACAGCAAAAAATACTGCAAGAAACTATAAACTATGAAAGAAACGATATATAAAAACTAAAAAAGCCAGCACCCAAATAAGCAACATGCAAGGTAAAAGACCGCAAAACTCCAGAAACACTGAGTCCTTTAGTACCATTACTGTGGGGATTAGAAAGCTTAGGCAGGCTTAGCATCTCTTTCTCTAGTCATTCGGAATTCCGTAGAGGTCTCCAACTTGCATACTTTCACAGTAAAAGCAGCTTCACTTGGAGTAGCCAGTGGGACTGCAAGGAAATAAGTCTAGGAAAACTGCAGGCACTAGCTAGAGCCCCAATACCCTCTACAATACCCTCTTCTAAACCATTCCTTATTGTTTCACTGTCCTTCCTGAAATATGGTCTTTGAATCATGCCCAGCTCTCCAGATGTGGTCTGACTAAGTTCTTTGTACGTGCCATAATGACCTCTCTTTACTTGTGTTCAATTCTCCTATTTATACATCCCATGATCTGTACGCCTGCCAAACACAAAGAGGATAATAAATGTGTATCCTCTGTCACTCTCAGTTCCTCTTCTTAGGGCATGTCTAGATGGAGAATCTGACCAGGACAGCAACACCAGAATAAGCCCATGCAACCGCTTCTCAGTATACTCCCAGTATCAAGCAAGTACTCTGGATAAAAAGGGCTTTTACTCCAGAACAAAGTGCAGGGTGGATGTAGCTGCTCTGTAAACGGGGATTAAAGGTGCAGCCACGACCAGGACACACAAATGTGCAAGCATGCCTCCACAGGCAAGGCTAACGACCGGGGAGGCTACACAGCTAGACCAGCCTGCGGATGTTGGCCTGCGTGGCAACACACAGCTATTGCAGAGTAATCGTTCAAAAGAGCTTACTTCACACAACCTCTGCCCATCAGTTTCTTTAAACAGCCTGATAACATTTGTTAGACTTTCCTGGCTGCCCCAAACATGCCGTAAAAATAAAATTTTAGAAGCTATGGCCACTTAATAATATATATTAATACTGCAATTGCATCAATTAATGACTTAAAGTTTCCAAGTATCGTAATAGAATAGTTGTTTATTCTATGCTCATTTTAACAAAGCCATGAACAAACAGGAACTCAACAGTAACCAAACTACTGCTCCTAGAGGAGGGATCTTTTTGCACAAGTCAAGGATTGTCTTCACTAGCTGTCAGCAATGCAGACCCTGTAATGCACAGCTGAGCAGCTTTGATTTTGTCTGTGTAAAATACACATCTGTCATTTAATATAAGATAAACTTTTATTTAAGTGAAACAGAGCACAGTCCCGAGTTCACTTGCCGCATGAAGTCAGACCTCCAGAGGGCACGGGTCTGGAGTCTCGCTGAGACGATCACATGCGTGCCATGTTTGTAAATGATAGTGATTCAGGTTTTGAGTCATTGACCAGACAACACAAAACTTGGGAAGGGCGTATCCTAGGTAGCTTACAAGAGGAAAGACATTAGGTGTAGGCTTCACATACAGAGCTAATCGCTGACGTTGACACCACAGCTACAGTAAACTGGTCACACCAGCACCAACCTGCACGCATCGTTCGTGCATCACAAGCTCTGTCATTTTCACCTAAGAAGTGCCTGGAGCCCACATTAGGTTGGCTGAGCACAAGACTTTGGGACAAGTATAAACATAAACCTTCACCACACAGAAAATAGTGTTCATGCCTGAAAATAAAATCCATGTGCCATTAGGCAGGATTATTTACTGTCTAGCAATATTTGAAAAGAGCTAAAGACCAGCAGCAATTCTATCTCAGAATAGATGCTATTTCCCTTTTCATTTTGATTTCCTCAAATAAACGCGCCTGGAAGTACTTGGCAGACCAGTTTTTTCCACATTATTGCAACTCATTCTCTTACTACTAATAATACTTTGTAATTCTGTTTCCTCACATCAAAGCATCCTGGAGACCTTACAAACAATAACCAATTGTTTTGAGAAACTCAGAACTAGAATTGGGGAAATCCACTTTTTGATCAACTGCTGAATTTTGCCTTCTGTCTTTGCACTACCTTGGCCTGTTTCTCATTTCGTCTGTGCTACTAAAGCACTATTTCATACCATCTCCACATCCGTATCTATATTCTTCCTTCTTGCCCTGCATCATACACTCATCATCATAATGTTCGTACTCTCCTCACAATCCAGCCTTGCAAGGACTACCACCAATTACAAACAGCAGCAGCTACAACAGCAATTTTCAAATGTACTCTTTAGCACTAGCAACACTATAACAATTAGGCGATATTTTTAAAGCTAGCAAAAAAACCCTCCTCCACTACAAGGCTCTGTCCTATCTTTCACACTGTTTAAGTGCCAAATGCATTTCAGAGTCCAAGTCTCTCAGTTGTAGCCCTTTGTATTTTGTATAAAAAGCATAACTTGTGCACTTCCATTAGGGCGCTAAATATAACCGCCCTAAGCAAGTATTCACTTTTCAAACAGTACCTCTTTGAGTTTTGTTTTCAAAAGAATGTTGTTGCCACTGTATTATTTATAGACATTTACATTAGGATCTAAATACTTGGTTAGGAAACCACTCAGATTAATGGATTGCCAGCATTGTTTCAATACTCTAAATAGCTCTAAAGAAAAAACAGATTGGCTGTATTTTTATTATAGAACAGTATTTTTTTTTTTGCATAAGTATAAATAGCAGCACTGTTTATAGCACTCAGACTGGATGGGCACGGTTCTTTGAAGAATCTGGAAACGCTACCACATGTCTCAGATTCCTAACATGGCATCTGTGTTAGAGGATGAAAACTAGAATCTCCATCTTCTGGTTTTGTTTTGTTTTGTTTTTAAACAGGGAAAATACATTTTGATATCTTTATTATACATGGGCACCATACAAACACTTAAAAATTGATTTTGCTGGTGTGCTATTTTACTAAAGCTCTCCTGCACAGGAGAATTCCAGTTACACCATTTCCTACCAGGTGATATCAAAGAAGCTGAACCCAGTAACAGAGAGAATCAGGCCATTGCCAGCAGTTGTTTTCCTGGCACTCCGAACATAACTGTTTATACACAGGTGACCTCCTTTGGCTGAGAAGCTGAAAAACCAGGAAAAATTACCTTATGGCAGAAGTAAAAGGCAAGTATTTTTTAGAGTAAGACAGGTTCTCATTACTTCACAACACAGCACACACACAGGGACACCAGCAGCGTCCCCAGAAGGAATAGTACTGTGTAGCTTCCAGAGAGCGTGCCCTGATGTGCCAGAACGGCTTTAGCAAGAGAGCAGCCAGCATGCCAAACACAGAGGTGGTTGTTCTCAAAGACAATAAGTACAAATAAAGTTGTAATGTTGTACTACTAATTTCTACAAGACAGAACCAAAAACATTTCTTTAAATGTTATAAATGCTCTGCTACTAACTGTAAAATTAAGTGGCACTTTTTCATACTTTTGCCACAAGAGCAGCTGAACCCCATCTCCATCACTGTTGGAAAATGCTGTGGATCCTGCGGGGTAGAAAAGCTCTAGCATCTCTCACAGCCCTTCTGAAGATTGAGGTTACATGGAATCTTCCTACAATTCTTGGGGGGGGGGGAAGGAGCCCTAGCTCTCAGACCCAGGCTTTTTACTGAGGGAAAAATATCATTGCTGCAAAAACTTTTCTAAAATAAATTATCATAACCTTAGCTTCTGTTTATAAAACATCTGTAGTCCTCAGGCTGTAAGATGAAATTCAGAGCTTTTCTTTCGTTCGTTCTCTGCTGAACCCAGACAATGCCGCCTGTACCTTGCAGTTCTCTCTCAGATGACGTCGCACAACATCTGTACTGCTGTGTAGCAGAGATGCACAGCATGAAAGCACTTGAAAAGGTCCGTACCACATAAATAATCACATACCACATAAGTAATCACTTTTTGGATCCAGCTGTTTGTATGCAACCGCTATATCCTAGTGACATTAATAGTTTGGGCTGCTGCCAAGAAAAAAAAAAAAAAAAAAGGTACCTTAGCAGTTTGTGGGGTTTTTTTTGATTTGTCATGGAGGAAAGCAGAAGCTAGAATCACAGCAGATATTGATTTAGGAAGACTCCACTATCTGAGAATCCCTTTCCCACAAACCAGAAACTCTCTTCCATCAAATATGTGAAGAAACAATTCAAATGAAAAGTGTTCTATTAAAACAGGACAAGATGGTAAAGGCTAGAACTAGACGCCACTGCAGCTCAACTAAGGGAATTTCAAAATACAGATATAGAACGAGTAGAGATTGGAATGGGAGAAAGAGAGCGCTCAGATCCGAAACCCAGACGCTCCACAGCGTAGACACTTCTGGAGTTCCAATTTTACTTTAGGCCCGTCTTTTCCCCAAAAGTACTGGGGAAAGGAACATAAAGAAGGCTCAGAGAGCCTGGAAATAGATCTAAGGAAGAAAGATGGTGGGAAAGGACCACAAAAGTTACCACAAGGAGGAGTTAGTGATGAAAGGGGAGAGAGACTGGAAAACAGTCCAGCAGGGAAGAGCCACTTCTGCTCTCCTGACATATATTTTGAAAATATTTTATTTCTCCTTAAAAAATTCTCAGGGTCTTTAGGAATTCATAACACTATATTTTTCAATCCCAATGTCATCATTCTCCCCGACGCCCTATCCCTGAAAAGCAGCATAATAAACAAAGGGTAAGCCAAAAGAGTCTGGACATGCCTCTTCTTAATACTGATGAAATCTGTAGCTAACTGAGCAGTCATTCAGTTTCCACATGTATTCTTGCAGGGTAATTTCAAGACCACCAGGATGAGACATAAAGGTAAAGGAATATGTTTTTAATACCAGGCTTTGAAACCTGAAGAGACTCAGTCTGGTTTTGCTGTTTTCCAGTTCCTCAGGGCAAAATAATCAGGCAGACGTGGACAGAAAACCACTACACTCTCCTTCCTACTTATTTTCTTCAACATCCTCTCCACCTTCCTGCACTACTCTTTCTAATAAATCACTGATTCACTTTTAGGGCCCTGCAGGCCTGACCAGTACCTCTTCATCACAGTGGGAGCCAAATGATGATTGAGATGCCAATGTATTAGGCTGGCCTGATTCAAAGAAGGATAAGGAACAAAGCATTTGTGCAGAGCAAAGATAAATGAATTCAGACCAAGCGCCAAGCTATTTTCTGTGATGGATTAGCACCTTTCTTTGACCTAATAATGTCAAGCGGTCTCCATGCTGACAGCAACTAATGTGGAAATATCTGTGCTGCGCGAAGCCAGTAGGAGTTTTGCTCTCCAGCTGCACAACAATTTTATTTGTATTTCACTATGTGTCTCACTCGGGCATAAGTGTTCTCCCTCATCTCACCTTGAGAAATGTCATTACCATGTCCACCAAACTATCTCTAGAGTACAGGAGAGAGGCTTCCTCCACTACTGCTTGGAGTTTCTCCCTATAATCCCATTTTTACCAATAAACCTGTAGATCACAGTTAACATTTACCTGGTAAGGACTAGATAGAAGGGCTTTCTTCAGTACCTGGGGACACTGCCAGAGTATAAAACTATGCAAAGTCAGCAGTAAAAAAGCAGAAATGTTTGGATTGAACCTGACAACTGCAGTTTTATCAGAAAAAGATGACTGAGCAAAGAACTGGTTAAGTACAGACAAAAAACAAAACAAAAACCCACCGAACCCAAACTTCTCAGTTTTGGCCACATGTAGTTTCCAGAGCTCTCTTAAATAGCGTTTAAAAATGCATGAATTTTGCCTCTGACAAGTGGCAAAAGCTGCAGTTTCTGAGGGTAGGAAATATGTCAAAGTACCACCGCTATCATAGCCCTTACTACTCTTATCTCCAAGATGTAAAAGAGGTGTCTTGTCCAAAAAAAAAAAATTTAAAAAAAGATAGAGAGGGAGAGAGAAAGAAAGAAAGAAATGTTTCTCCTGTGTTTGGGTTTGCAACCTGAGCCTCTGTGTCTTAGATAAGGTACCTGAAGACTTGAGGCAATAAAAACAAGTTTTTTATCCCTTGGCTGTTCTCACAACTAGCTAGGGGTCTGCAGTGCAAACAAACAGTATTCGATACTGAAACAACCGTTCTCACACCAACCTACCCCACAGGTGACTGTTACTTGTATGGACTATTATCTTTGTCTGGAGACAGAATCCCCTTTCACCCTTTGTAAGGAGCTGACCTGATGAAAGATCATCGCTGAAACACGCTTCAGGGCAGACTGCTCCCATATATCTCTGCATTACCCATTCCATAAAGACTGACACAGACAACAAGTAACATCACAAAGAGGCCTAGGGCATTAAAAATGAGCTGACAGCTTGATACTGCCATTGCCACCTATTGCCATGGTGGTTCCAAAGCGCCATGGAACTACCTCCAAAATCAGAGCAGATGCGCTCCTGCCTGTCCCCTTCAACCCCAAGCTTTGTGCTCCTGACCTCTGCTTTTTTCGGAATCAGCGTTTGTGCACTCGTATCCTAATTCAGGGAAGAGAGGGACCTCTCTCTTTTTTCTTTTCCTCCTCACTCAGTAGGCTTAACTTTGGTGACATTAATTTCCTGAATCAACATAAGCACTGCATAAACACACAAATGCCAGTGCTGGCATAACAGAGGCAGTGGGAACACATCTGGAGGCAAAAGGGGACAGGTGAGACTGCAGCAATCCCAATTCAGTTTGTCTTAAACTGCCATGAAATCACATTGTTGTATTGTCATATCTTGCAGAAGTAATAGGGACTTCTTTGATGTACAAGCACTGGTGATTCAAACACAGAAAATTATAACCTAAGTAGGACCTTTTAACTTAATTTTTTCCTCTAAAAGGAAAAGAAATAAAAGATTTACTTTCAGAAATTAGTAGAAAACTTATCCTTTTGGCATTCTGAGACAGGTTGAATTTGCCAAGTGCAAGAAGTTGTTTATAAGAAAAGAAACAGAGAACTGGAAAAAATTCCAGAAAATTTATTATGATCCACCTGATTGTAGCCAAAATATTACATCAGCCTAGATAGCCTGAGAACTGGAACCAGATCACTCTCAAACTAACAAGTTGCTTGGTACAACAAGCAGGGAGAAATGGTTTTGCAGGAGGTCTGGGTTCTCTTCCTAGCTCTACTAGAGACAACAGGCAAGTCTGCTTCTCTGCCTCTTAGCTTATTATCTGTAACGAACAATAAAGACACTTATTTTCTTTACTCCTCAGTTATCTTATTTCTCTAGGTCTTAAAATTCTCAGGACAGGGAGCTTCTCTTGCTATTACTTCCAGAAATTGCAGCGTCTACGTCAAGCAGAGCCCCCAACTGAACCTGCAGTCAGTCACTGCTTGCTAATGTGGGGTGCTTATAAAAACGGTGCAATCCGACCTGAGCTTTCTTAGTTCATGCTTGAAGATAGACAAATGCAAGGCAGCTCCAATTCAAAAGCCATATAGCTATTTAAGCATGGCACTTAAGTTAGACTTAAGTTCAGTGCCAGGGTGCCATAGCTATACATCTGTCTATGTGAACAGGCTTGATAAAGAATTCTCCGTGTGGCACTGTGTTTAAAAAAAGAAAAACACAACATAACACATGCAAAAAGTCCAGCTGATGCTTAAATATTTTACTAAAGATCATAATTAGAAAACATTTTTTCAATATTTAGATCATCCCACTTCAAAACAAAATACCGTGCTGATCTAGTTACAACATGACAGCTCATCTAATAATTTTTTATTCCCATATCAATGCAGTCAAAGCATGTGTGTTCCTGACTTCAGCTGGAAGATGATTTCTCTCATTTAGCACAATTGATAAGTTACCTATTTTATGAGGGTCTAAGCAGCCAGGAATCACAAATTCTCTCATGGAGATGGCACGACATCACTGACTAAAGCAGTGTTACAGATGCCTCTTATCTGGAAGCCTCTAAAGAAACATTCTTCACATATTAAACATGGTAATTCATAGGCAGTGCTTCTGGGACTAAGGAAATACAGCCATTGCTGAGGTGAAAGGGAAAAAAAAATCACCCAGTAGCTGCCCACACACATCAATATTGTCCTGTCAATTAAAAAAGGAAAACTACTGTCCCACAGACATAAGAAATATTCTGCTAGTCTTATGACTATGCTGCAATGCTGCGAAAATCAAGGCTGGACTAAGATATTTAACAAGTCCTAAGCATATCTCAGTGCACAGCTCATTAAAGCCCTGGCTCTGTTCAGGATCTTTCCACTCTCCCCATGAAGAGATGTGTGCATGGAAATACGGATGTATGGAAGAGCCTATGCTCATTGTCTCAGTACTTGTGCTGGGTCAGCCTGTGCCTCCGCTGGCAAGACAGGAGGCTTGGCTGCCACAGATAGTCCAACACCACCAAAGCGTGCTGATGAGACTCTGAGGGTCTTCGCAGTGGCTTAAAATACCTGGCAGAGACCAATCATTTTAGACGGTCTTCAGTTAGGCAGATGTTCTGCAGTACTTCAGCCACTGAGGACGCAGTCTAAAGCTATTTCTTGTACCATCATTTTCAGATGAAAGTAAAAACTTTCACGTAATTGTGCAGACATAACATTTGATGTGAGCCTTTCGTGCTTGTGACTCAGTCTGGCCATGCCTGCTAAGGAGAAAAACACTACAGAATCTGGCATTTGACAGAACCCACAGGCTACTTTTTTTCTAACTCTGCACACTTAATTTATTTCCTAACATGGTGGCTTTGCATATCACATTCTCTGAGGTGAAACTCTCCAGCTCATGTCACGTGTTTGCTGAGAGCTGAAGTGTTAATGAAAAATCCTGACACAGTTTAACAGTGACAACATCTTTCCACCTGCTTTAAGTCACTTGTGACCCCTGTAGTTCACAATTTTCTTTATTTCCCGACTTAAACTGTTGTCTAGAGTTGCTATGTACTTTTTAACAGCTGTCACACCGATCCCCAAAGGCTGCTACTACAGAGCAGTCAAGGAAAAACGTGATCTCTGAATGTCATTTGCATTCCTCACGTAGATGTGTTGACTAATTGGTCATTTTAGAACGTGTTGCAATGCTTGGGTTAAAGCTGCGGAAGTGCAAACGTTACTGCGACATTACAGAAAATGAAGAAACTTCTGCAATTGAGGAAAAGACAAGGTAGGAAATTCTCTGCTCACTCACATGCAGTTTTCACTCCCTAGTGCAGTACAAATGTCAGGACACAGGAACGCAGGTTTCCATGAAGCTCATCGAGACCCTCTGTGCAAGCCTAGAGCTCTTTCTGTCTACAGAGAAATTCCACATGAGAATATGTGCCCTCCTCCTATCTTCAGACAAATGTAAAAGGGATTTTTAATATACTTTCTCTACCTTCTCCATCTCCCCCCCCCCACCCCACCCCACACACACTGGAGCGTTCTGATGAAAGAGGACCTGAAATGAGATTCAGCTTCTGAAGATTCAGTTCTTTCAGTGGTGAATCCTCTTAAACAGCTCCAGTAATCTCCCATTAATCTCCCACCAGAGTTGACATTCTGGAAAAATATAATCATCTCTTAATCTTTTGGGGCTGGGGAAAGTTTCAGGATTCAACACTGAACCAAAAGCATTTAATATCTGAGCTTAAGCTCGCATTAAATCACCAAAAAACTGCCCAGAATACAAAGGCTCCCTTCAAGGTATCAGCAATCAGATACCTCTGTGAACACCAAGGGCCATCCTCAGATGGGAAAATATAACTCCAAAGTATGCAAGACAGAGCATTTCAGACTTTGAGAAACTGTTGGGCCTTCACTGCTTTCAGTGAAGTGATCTTATGCATTGACTTGAGTAAGAACTGTATTTCATTAAACCAGAAAAGAGATCGTCTCTTACAAGCTTAATCACATCATGCCTAAGGTCCGCACTCGGTCTAAATTGTGCCATATTTCATAGTGTACATATTTTTAATGCATGCAATACATAAATCTTGCAAGAAAATAGCTAATGAAAAACAGAATGCAGGAAATTTTATCAAGCAATACAGGTAATCTATTTCAAACAGGCCAGTGTTTGATCTCTGCGGCCAAATGTTTTCTCCACAAATAAAAACTACATGCATTTGTTGCATCACGTCTTATCCCAAATCTTGTCTACTATATTTTACAATGAAAGGAAGTGCACTTGCGATCTATTAACATCTCTCCCTCTCCCCTCCAAGCACTGAGAAGGAAGATGTGTTTTTACCTAAACCTGCACACAGCTTGAAACGTGAGAACTGGATTTCAAACAATCATGAAAGGCTGTGTGTGGGCCCGTTATACAGACACAGTATATTTGTCAAACTTCGGTTCAGATTTAGGCTTCAGTCAAGACACCATCATCAGCTCCTCTTCAAGTGTGGTTTTAGCAAGTTCCAAAGTTCAGGTCCAACCGGAACCTTTATGAACTGCCCCCAGTTCAGCTTTTCTCAGGTAGGAAGGAAGAGGGGTCTCTGAACCTCTTCTCAGCTACAGACTGAAAAACCAAAACCAAGGAATTCCTCCTACCCTTTCCTTCTGGGATGTAATGAATATACCTAAACTCTGCAGGAAAACAATTTCCTATTTTGGATTAATTTAGCACTTCCTCTTCCTAAAGGAAATCAGCAACTGGAATGGAAGTTTTAAATAATACCTGCATAACATCTTTCTTCGGCTATCTTACCTCCGACGCAAAGGAAAGATCCTATCACTGTCTTTTCAGCAGGAGAAACAGAGGCACAGGCATCAAAGCACTTGCCCAGCGTCATTCCTTAGGACTGTGGCACAGCAAGAAATCCAGTGGTCTAGAAGTGAGACATACTCTAGGGAAAAGGGTAGGAAAAAAGAAGGACTTATCCAAATATCCTTTTCCTGTTTGCATAGTTATTGGCAAACGTAGACACCTAGGGAGTCTCCAGGTGAAACACATCTCCCCCGAGCAGCGTTATACAACATACTACATGTCACCTGATACCCAGCCTAAAAGCTCAAGGCATTTCCACATGGATTTAGTTCATTCAGTGTCTTCAGATGGGAAGTACAAAAACAAATCATCTCAAAAGAAGATTCTTCAGTATTATTATTTTTTAGTCTCTGGATTATTTGATGTTTCTCCCAATCCTAAGGGATAGTTCCAACAGGACCTGTATTACTATTAAAAAAAAAAAAAAAAGAAAGTCTAACAAGTACCTTATGCATTAAATATACCACCTCTCACATTCTCTCCCTTTATTAACAAGCTGTCACTGTTTTGCTTCATTGCTTCTGTGCACCAGACTAATAGCTTCCAAGATTTTTCCACAACAACATCCAAACTCTTTTTCCAGCACAGTATTCTAGATGTTTTTTCCAGTGCACATATATTCTCCCAGCTGACTTCTTTCACTTCCAAGTTATTTTACCATTAGAATGACAACATTAGATTTATTATATAGCTGATGTATCTTAAATAACCCAGAGAGGCGCTGACATTCTCTGCTCTGGATGGGGCTATACAAACCCCTCTCCGGCTGGAAGGACAAGCTGAGATCAGATTGATGTGGAGTTTTTCAGCAGGGGATGATTAAAAATAAAAACCTGGGGGAGGGTAGAGATTTTGAAGAAAATCTTCGCTATTCTCAAAAGAAAATGAAAACTATTGTGAAGCAGGCATTGGGCTGTGCTGAAACAGAGGCTATAGTGGGAAAAAAATTAGTAGGCTGCAAAGGCAACGGTAGAATAAAACATGGTTTAGTACATAGCTCATGGGACCCAGCAGCAGAAATACTGAATTTATTTCCAGTCTGCCACTAAATCATGTGACTAAGGCTTATCCCTCAGTTCTCTCATCTGTAAAACAGTTAACAATACTGCTTCCCACTTATGATGCCTCAGAGATGCCTGCAAAAGGCTCCGGGATGCACAGAAAGGAAGCAACATGGCAGACAAAAGCTCGCAGATCCTATGGTTGGGGATACTAAATTAGGAATCCACTTATACAAAAGGCTAAGCGTTAGCTCCCGGCTTTATATAAAATATAAAATTACATATGAGCCTCAAAGCAAGGCTACTTTATGAATCTGTTTTTTTCTCAGAGTATTTGGGGCGGGGGGAGGGAGCAGGAAACGGAGGGAGGACACGACCAACAAAAAACACTGTACTGAACAGATACAGCCTTGGCAAAAAGCAGGTTTTCCAACAGAAAGTATCAGACTGAGAAACAAGCAGTTTATTGTCTCTTCACTGCAAGGTAGGCATTGCTGCAATTAAAGATTTCTGGCATTCACAGCTAAAACGCTGCTTCCGCACCTACTCAGAAGGTAAGGGGCAGTGAGGGAACGGCCCTCCTGTTCAGACCCACCACGTAGGTGCGTGAACTGCACGCTGCTTGTACGTTTGTTGCAACGCTTGTGTCCCGATACAAGTGAAATCTTTTTATGTTGCTAGAAAACATTTTCAAGACCAGTTATTCAATGAAGAAGCCATTTTACACCAAATTAAAAGTTAAGGCTAAAAATCTATCTGTGCTCTCTTGGCCTTTAAAGCACAGAGTGGAGATGAAGGGCAAGCCTAGGCAGGCCGGGGGAGCAGGCACAGGGCTTATAATATCACCAGTTACATACCTAGGACATTCTTCTTATTGCCAACGTGCAACTAGGAAAAAAAAAAAAATCCATTGTGGTTAGACTAAAAGTCACGCGGACCACTTCACCAGCCATCTTCACTTCGTGCTTTATACAAAGCTTCACTTTGTTTCAAACTTCAAGTCTCGCAGCAATAGATAAGCTCTAGAGAGACTTAGTCTGTCACAAGGGAAGCTACAGAAGGACATTGCTGCAAGCAGAGAAGCAGGGCGTTAGGCTTCGGGGATTATATCCCCAGCTGGGTCTTCTGCTCACAGTCGCTTGGGGGGAGATATTTAACTCCATGCTTCATTCCCCTACCCACCATTTATGAACTGGGGAATAATATGGGCATTTCTATTAAATATTTGCATTTTCAAAGGCATCTGATATGGGAGAATACATTCGGCAAAAAGCTCATTTCAGCAGCAACACTTCTCTCTGAGCAAAGACTTTTTCCGTTTTATTTTTATACCGGTTTTGAATACCGGATGAGTCATGCTAACCATGGAGAGAAAAAGGAGTTCCCCGGAAGAAGGGCCACGGGCAGATGAAATAAGAGTCAGAGTGTCCCACAGGAGAACAGGTTCCTGCGAGTGCTGGGAGAACAGAGGACCTGGAGAGGCTCCTTCACCATAATCCTGCAAGGAGTAATGAATCCCCACAGCTTCCGCCAGGGAGCACGTGATCCATTTAACTTCTCAGGGGAGGAAGAGGCCATTCCCCGTCGCCGCCTGACGCCTGAGCTGCGCTCGTGTGCTCCGCTGTCACCTCTTACACGGAACCGATCCATACTGGAACCGCACAACGCTGCTCACTTACCATTCTCCGCGTTACTGCCCTCATGAT
Organism: Struthio camelus; assembly: GCF_040807025.1. Taxonomy (NCBI): domain Eukaryota; kingdom Metazoa; phylum Chordata; class Aves; order Struthioniformes; family Struthionidae; genus Struthio; species Struthio camelus. The sequence continues at coordinate 33,839,423 of NC_090946.1, forward strand.
TTAAGTTGTCATCTTTAAACGAAAGTTATTTCTTTCCTTGCAGTCTTCCACGTTCCCTGCCTGGTCCTGAGCAAATTTAAGTTAGCTGATGTTACTGATGTCACCCCCAGCTGGGACCTGTGTATCCATCCCCTCGGGGGCATCTGGCACTGCAAGTCTAAAGCACATCCAAGTTTGTGACAGGCAGAGAACAGTCCTTTCTTCAACGACAGCCAAAGAAAAACAGCTAATTTTTTTCATTCAGGGAGGACTGATTTTTATGTATATATTTTTTTATTCCAAAGCAATTCTTAAATATAAAGGCAAGTGAATGGTCAGGTCAGCTTCTCTGTTCCCTATCACAAGGCCATGACTAAGGGTTGGCAAGCACACAGCCAGACTGTGAAATGGATGAGCTTCCCCTCCCTGCTCTTTTAAAAAGCACAACCTCTTGGCTCACCCTAATGCCTCTTTAATCTCTTTTCAACATTCATGCATTCTCCCATCCAACTAGAAAGCAACTGCTGCTGCTGCATAGTCCATTTTTTAAAAAATAAACAGTCCTTGTTTATTTTATTATTCAATGTCTTCCTTCTGATCCTGCACTATGGAAGCAGAGTGATTTTGGAACACCCATAAATCTCACCACATAAACTAGTCTGAAATAATTTTTATTATTAATTTGTTTTACAGCCTATCATTGCAAACAGCTTACCCTGCCACGTATAAAATCTAGATAGCTATCCGTAAAAGAAACGTGCTAGCCGTTGCTCATGCCACTGGGAGCAAGGGGGAAGGAGACACCCCTTGCTGTCTTTTCCACATTTGCAATGCTCCAGTATAAAAATACAATTTAAAAGCTCATTTACTATATTGCAGCATGAAGAGATCCAATCTATGTCAAGTTGTGCAAAAATCTGAGCGATTTATGAAACTGTTATACTAACTTCCTGCAGCTTCACATAATTACTGTTTTCTCTGTCATGGCAAACATTTAAGAGCAGAGAAGAGATGTCAAACTTTCTCTCCGTGGCACAGGGAATGCTAGTCTCTCTTTCCTGGTGCTTTACTTAGGAGGCTTTGCTTTAATAACCTGTCACTTTCCCAAGATTTCATACACAATCAAGGTAGGTGTCACAGTCATATATTCCACTTTATACCACTCTCAACTGAAAGTGATTTTACATCAGCTTTACTGGAGTAACGCCTGCTTCATACTGGCGAAAGGAATCAAAAGCACGTTCTCACACATCTTCCACCAGGTAAACCACATGGGATTGCAAGTGAAGCAGTTTCTTGGATATCTTGCTTCATCTTCTGAAAAGCCACCCCCCAGGGCAGGAGTGGTATCTGAAAGAACTGGAATACAAAACTCTCCTATCAAAAAAGTGCTTGCTGTATTTTGCTGAGTAGATTGCATCAAACCGAATTATGAAGCCTCACGGAAAAGGGAGGGAAAAGGTTATTTACACTCTGAATTCTTTTCCAGCTTTTGCGGTTTTACCGGTCACATTTTTCTGCCTAGCACTTAGCTTCTCTGCTCTTCTGCTTGGGGACAGAGCCTTGCAAACAATTAAATGGCCTAAATGATTATACAGTGTTTCAGTTTAAAAAGAAAACCACCATAAACCTCAATGAGAATTAGCATCAGGCCAAAAGCAAGGCCAGCATATCTGTACTTGAGACCTATCCGGAAATCCGTCACCTAGACTTTAGGCTTTGACTAGAGTCTAGAGAACAGACTTTAGACTCCAGACTTAACCTATTCTCTAGAGTCTGGATCTCCTTATGGGCACCTGCTCTCCATTTGAAGAGGCGGGTGATAACCTACCCCAGGCACTTTGCTCACCATTGATGAGGCAACCTGCCATTCACCAAGGGTTTGGTTTGGTTTCTTTACATTTTACGCTCAACAGAAAAGCGGCAATCAGACACAGAGGTTAGCTGGCAATTGTGAGACCCTGTCTCGCTTTCCCCTTGGACCTCGGGCAAATGACACCGGCTGTATCCAGAACGCCTGTACCAACAGACTCTGGGTCCACAGCCAGGTGACTGGTGCTAGTCACACCAATGCTATTCTCAGTGCTAGAGCTGCAATACAAAGTTTCCCTAATGAAAGCCAGCCAGCTCACTGAAGATGAGAAGCAGCATCCAATCCAACGAGCACGCAACATGGACAATTGTGCTCAAGTCCCAAGACAACAGGGCATGGCCGACAATCTTACCGTTTAATTTCTGTGAAACACTGCGCTTCCCTGTTGCGCAGGAATGACTGAGGATAAAACTATTAAGCTCAGATACGAGAGTAGCATGGTCTGTACGAACATACCATCAGACTATGTCACTAACTTAATATCTGCCTGTTTCGCAGTGCAGTGCCAGCCAGATGGCTACATGTTTGCTTTTGAAGCATTGACAGCAGGGACAGTATCTTTTGCACAAGTCTTGCAGAAAAGCCTGCAGCAAGGCACAGAACACTCACAAAGCTTGCACTAAGAACTGGTTTGCATTTATAGCTGAGGGAGAAAGGGAGTAGAGAGGGGATGCAGCGTAATCAAATCTTGGCCTCGGAAGGAAAGACAAGGCTGTGATCTGTATGTATACACACACGAGGGAAGAGAGGAAGCAGAGCCAGAAAACCTTGTCATAGCTGACCACACTTGCTTTCCGCAACTGAGGTTTCCAGCCACCCTTTTTACTACAAAAGCAGCAAAATAAATACAAGGAAAGCAGAGGATTCTAAGTGAACTCTGTGGGCGTGGGAGCAGGAGACATATGACATAAGCCGGTATCACAGCAAGCCTGTGAATCATATGGAAATCAAATGAGAAATTCCTGCCTAAACAATACACACAGTGTTAGACTGCAGGTCTTTTAAGCAACGAGTGCTGAGCCCACAGACTGAGAGCTAGGAAAAGCCCACAGCACTGGCAAAACAGAACCCCCAACACACACATTTATGAGCAAAACATGAAAGACCTCCTGGGCTCCGTAGTGGCTGTACTTTATCTGTTCTTGAGAAGAGCAGAAACTCAAAACTACAGAGAAAACATTCTTTCCTATTTCACCACACAACCTCTCTGCTGAGAACTTGCCCCAGAACCTAAACGCAATGAATTAAATCCAAAAGATTTAAAGGTCTGCTCGGCTGCTTTTGAACTCCACCAAACAGGTACTTACTAAATCAAGTAAACCCCCAGATGCCTTACCTGGAATTGGCAACTTTCTATTTAGTTTTCACCACCGAACTAGAAAAGAAAAAGAAAACCTGCTGGAGAAGATAGAACTAAGGATTTGTCTTAAAATTTTCTGTGGAGAAGTATCTTCAGAGTAGGACTTCGACTCTCTGGAAGAACCGCGCTCTTGTCAGCACGACTGACATGGTCCTTCCTTCTTTGGTAGCTCAAGCCATTTCCATACTGCTCAGTATAGGTAGGCCTTTCAGCTGAAACCTATAAAAGCTACTCTCCTGTATGCAATCTACAGATTTTACAGATTCCACCATGGGCATTCAGCTATAGCACTAACGCATGACAGTTAAGACAGATATATCACTTGTGCCACTAGGCATTTATGGTTCAGCTTCAGCCCAAGGTATTCACTGTTTTCAGTCTTTGCCCTGGCTAATTCTTTCAGCAGCCCGGCAGGACATTCTCTCCCCCAATTTTTCTTTAGCTTGGCATTATTAAATAATTACTAAATAATTATTTAATAAATTATTTTATTATTAAATAATTACTAAATTATTTAATTAAACAAACTAAATTATTAAATAATTATTAAATACTAAAATCAGTGTGTGATCAATATATGAAACAAGCATGAATATGCTTGTAAATCAAAAGATCCTGGATTTCATGACTTTTTCGAGTTCAGAAATGTAACGGTAACAGAAAAAGGCAGTAAGACGAATTCTCCGAGTTAACTGAGAGATGCTGAGGCTCTTGGAATCTGCCTGACTGAGAACTGGCCAACAGGTGCCACGTGCTCAGGAGAAAGACAAAGACCTGGATGGACGTCACCTCAAAACAATCCCAAGCCTCGGTGAAATAAAAAGAAGTAACACTCAACAAAATGCAAGGAATATGCAAACTTAAACAGTGAATTCCAGAGCAGAAGATTAAAATAAATCACAGCTGAAGCAAGTTTAGTGAAAACCGCAAGTATAATAAAAAACAGACAGAAAATGCAACATAGCTGGGTGACTAGCTACAAGTTTTGTCTGTGACATTTATTTTTCTCTGATAAAAGTTTTCAGGAAGTCCCAGAAAATAACTCTCATTGTAGAACCTGTAGGAACAGCCCTTCTGAGTTACAACAGCGTATACAGGAACAAATACGTGAGACACAAAAAAGCGGGTTTTAGGAAACAGCTAGAAACCAGGGGAGCTGCACCAGTTTTCTCTGAAATAACATCTGTGTGCACTGAGGGGAGGCAGAAAGGAAACATGCTCCTCTTTTTTTTTTTTAATAAGCAAAATCACATACAGATTCTACCACTGTTAGCCCTACTGTAAGGTTAGTGTGTGATCAGCAGCCCCCTGGGGCCTCAGGCTGTCTTTGAGCATTCAACAGTCATGGGAGACCTACAGGAAAGGCCATGTCCAGAAGCTAAAAAAGCAAACAAATGCCAAATTGTTCGGCTCTTTACAGCAGCGCTGCCTTGCTCTATGAAAGGCTGGATATCCAACAAGTCAAAGTTGGATTCATGGCACTGGCCCTGCTCCATCAGTACGAGTGTTGGGAAAGTCAAGGGATATACACCTGCCAGGGACGCAGCGAGGAAAAGGCAAGACCAATTTCTGTTGACAGAAATTAGCCGAGTTGTTCTGCCAAAGCGAGCAGCTGGAATTCCACATTTCTGTATATGTACCCCTGCTTTTCCTCTCCTTAGGTCGTTTCTAACCGCTGCCTTTGTTCATTCCTTCTTCTGTGTTTGTCAGAGCTACTTGTCAGAGCTCATCTCAGACTGAAAGCTTTTTCAGACAGAAAGTGCAGTGTCTTCCACTGTAGCTCCTCTTTCCAAGCAGCTCTGTGTAGTTGGGATAAAGGGGGCGGGGGGGGGGGGGGGGCACATTACCCTCCTAAGTAGAAAAGTTTTAATTTCCTGTCACTTCTGTAATATTCAATATCCTAGGGATTTCTCTCATTACAGAAGAAATCTCTGACAAAACTAAAATGATTTATCCTTGAAACTACAGAAGCAGCTGTATGATATAAAGGAACAGTGGCCTGAAGGGAGCTTTGCTTTGGTAGGGATATCATGAAAAGATGGGTTGGTCCGGCTTACACTGCCTAACTGCTCACATTTTAACCAGGTGTCGCCACATTTAGCTAAACCACCGATGGCCCCTTCTCCGCTGTAACAACAGACCCCACTGGACTATTAAGCGTCCTGCCTAAGCCATCCCGAGAGAAACCACGGACGTATCTGAGCAGCCTGTTAACTGCACTGAACTGCCATATTGAAGACAACCTACTGCAACAACGGCACTACCCCGGCACAATGCTGAGAAGCATCTCTTAGGTAACACAGCAAAGATGCACAAAAGACCTGTTTCTCCTCTTGCGTACACCAGAATGCTGTGACACCACTGACTTATGCAACTTGCATACCAACATCAAAGGCTTTGAAAAAAAGCACAGGCAATAGTCGAGCTATGCAGTACACGCCATTATCTGCAGACATATTCATTAAAGCTTTAGCAGCCTCTAAATCGCTTTCCTTAAAAGAGCCAACCATACCAATGTACAATGCTGTTTGGTAACTGACATTGGCCAAACAAAATAAGGATAAGGTAAACATGTAGTTTTCTTTTCTCTCAAAACGAGGGAATCCCCTTACCTCACTGTTAAGCAGAGCAAAAAAAAAAAAGTGTACCTGCACATACCCATCTTACATGAATCAGGCATTCAGCTAGTGCTATATTCCTTAGCCAACTAGGGGCAGGTTAATACAGCAGCCTTTGCTTTTGATGGCCTGTGTTCTTCTCTGCCCTCCTTATAACGTCACACCTCGCAAAAACCCTGGTGAAACCAAGTGAATTTCCCAGTAAACCATTTACTCATCTTCCAGAGACTGAGAGTCTAGGTTGTATTCATAGGAGGAAATGGTCAGAGGCTTGAAAAGTAAGACTTGCATAACCTCATCAAAGGCTTGCCAGGGTTTTAAATCAGTTCAGAATTTGACTATGCAGCATTTGCAACAGAAACAATCAAAACGTGGATGTCCTTAGAAGGAATTTATGAACTAAGAACTGTTCTTTACAATTCCTGCATCTTTTTTTCGGCAAAGCAGAACAGTTTAAGATAAGATCATTCATACTGCTTTAGTAAATCAATGTTTGGATCTTCTAAAGCAACTGCTTAAAAGTCTGAGACCACGCAGAGAACATCAGCATAGTAAACACCTGACTGAAATGATGTTCAATGAAGTATTTCTGTAGAGAATTACGAGTCAGTAAGAAGGGTATGAGGAAAGAGGATAAAGTGTAATCAGTGAGGGAGGGGGACCCAACCTATTACTTGCTAGGTTTTCTGAGGGTCAAATAACTGACCAGAATGAAAACACAAATACGTACTTAACGGCGTTACATTTTGCACCATGAATAATAAATACATGCACCTCCTCCCTGCGTTGAAAATAAAACTCTCACTTGAGCTTTCACAGCTACTGTGCAGCTGGAGAGTCTCAAGATGAAACAACATCCTTAGGTTACAACTGGAAAACATGAATAGTTTTGCAGTTCATTAAGTGAAAAAGTTTTGCATTTTAGCTGTTGTCCCAGTTCAAGAAGGGCTGTACCTAGAAGACGTTCACTGTCCACAAAGAGAGAAGCCAGTGCAAAGACAGGCCGCGCTCTGAGAGTCAGTCTAATCCAAACATCACAATAGCTCCAACCCCCAAATTCACAGGTTTTAGGACAGAGCTGTTACATAAGAGCTATGTCACTTATTGCTCATGTGCAGGATTCAAACTGTATCAGCAGACAACATCTTCCCAGTAACCACATGTATGAGAATCTGGCATGACTGCTGCGCTGAGAAGAACATCCAGTGCAGGCGGGAATGAGAGCTTTGTCCCATTTTCTCCAGAGTCTATACTAAGGGTGAAGCTCCAGGAGGAACCTCCTAACTCCCTTCTGCCACTTTAGCCAAAGGGCAGGCGGCATGCCACATCCAAAACACCCACTTCTCACTGACACTAAGATTACCTCAGCCAGGCTGTAGAAGACATATACTGGAAAGAAATGTACAGTGTGTGTGTGTAAAGATAAAGATGTGTTATTGTGAAACAGAGGTATATAGACATCATAGTAGCAGAAGCAACCAATAGCCCTAAGATTAAAGCGTAGTTTAGTCAGGGTCACTTTTTGCACAGACAGGAGTTGATCAGTGCCTTTGTTCATTAGCCACCTGGGAAAGAAATTTACTCAGATGGAGCAGATATATGAACAGTAACAAGGATTAATTACCATATAATTAATTAATGGAAAAGCCTGGATGAAATGATAAACCAGCGGAAAGAGTAAAACCATTTGAACTCTGACATAGATCTCTAGTAAACAGATCCATTTACCACCATTAACACACACAGCACAGTATTACTCTGTCTCTCTCTTTGCCATATAAAGTTGTAATTAATTATGCAATAAAGCCATTGACACCTGAGATCTATTTGATATCAGCTATACTCTTACAAGGGCAGACTCTTTGAGGAGATAGCGTATGGCAGACACCTGATACTGGCTCAGCATCTGTTTCCTTGGCATAGTATCTGTTTAACATAGCAACTACTTCACCTGGCATGTTACAGATGCATGGAAACAAAAAGAAAAAAAAAAGTGCATTTAATCTCAAAATCCTATACTTCATAGTTTATTACATCCATTTTATGGATAAATACAATGAGGCACAAGCAGCTCACTGACTCTTGGCAACCCAACTGACCATGCCCCAGCCTTGGAATGAGCTTCCTTTTAGGGCCGCAAAGTCCTGGAGTTTGTCAGACAAACACGAGCAGGCTGTTCTGCGAGCCACTGACACTTTCTCTCTACAGTGGAAGATACAACAACTTTCACCTCAGGGAGCCCCAAAAAGGGATAATAGAAGGGCTATGAGAGTAAACCAGCCCAAATTGATAATGAATTCCAGGTTTGTTTTGAACTGAGCTCACTCTGAAATTGTCTCTTGCACTAAATGACGCAGGGGATTGGTTTGGAGTCAGGAATGTTTTGAATCGCTGTGTTCTGGATTTCATTATTCCCTTCTGGGCAAACGGATGCATTTGAGAGCCTGAAACTTCATTTGTAGAAATCCTGCTATAGCTGGAAAAGCAGGAATCAAACCAACCAAGACAGAATACATGCTGATGCCTCTGAGTCAGTGTTGAAGTTTCTGTTACACTTCAACATTTACCAAGTCTGGAACTGGGGGGGGGGAAGGGGAGGAGGGAGGCTTTTCTTATATCACCAGCAGCACATAACCACGAACCATATGTGTGGTAGGGGAAATCGTTTTGGTCTCTGCTTTTCACACACTTTTTTTCTACACGTGAAGAACCTCACTCTATAATACTCACAATTCTGTTCCTGGTTTCCTCTGCTTTTCACCTTCCTACCAGCTGGTGGCTGTAACTGCTGATAACCCATCTTGAGCTAGGGAGAGGTTAATATTTTTCCTTTTGACAAAGAGACTTGTTGCTGCACGTCTAATATATTTAACTTTCTTTCTAAGTGGTTCCTTTACTAATACAAAATACTCAGCTTCCAGAAACAATTGGTAGAGCTCAAAGGAATTGCTCACCGATATTTGTAACCATAGTTACAGAAAGTTTGAGCAAACGAGAAGGAAAACAAGAAAAAGGACAAAGCACATGCTCAAGACCAGACTTGAACCAAAGCCTCAGCCCAGTACAGCTTCTACACAGTGTTGGAAACCAGGTGATAACAATGCATGATGATGAAGGAAGCAGAAAACTAAATTCTGCAGTATAGGTGGGCCTCAAACTTGATTGCAAACAATTTTGTGAAAGATGTGCTTCTACTCCTCACAGCCATTCTTGCTCGTGGCTCACTCCCAGTAATAGTCATAGAGGTGTTATGTGCTACTCAAATAAGATGAGACCAAACATAAATGGAGAAACCAAGCACATACCATATTTGATTTAAAAGACAACTAGTAGTACTCTTATTTCTACAGCAACCTGCTTCCCCAAGAAATATATGCAGGAGACAGCAATTCAAGCACAACTTTACGCACCTTAAAGGCTTAAAATAAATGGTCATATATCTGTCATATTTAAGACTGAAAAGACGTATCTGTTCCGGAAGGGGTGAGGGAGCAGAAAGAATATTCTCAAGTGTTCACAGGCAGAGGTGAGAAAATGAAATGGTAAGGTGTAAGGTGGCCCTCAGGTAGTGATTTGCACAGTAAAAGACTGAAGCACTAAAATGGAAACTCTGATAGCTGATTAGCATCACCATCAGTGCAGGTTTGATGGAAAGATTTCAAGTTCAAGTCAAAATAGCCCTTGCCCAGTTACAACAGGCAAGTGCTGACTGTTGACAAATAACAGTTTGGCTTCACTTGTTTCTGAAGACAAAGGTGAAAAAGATATTGGGGTTCAAAGACCAAATTAGGAATCAGGAGACCTTGATTCTAATTTTTGCTCTCGCTATCACTTGCCTTCTCCATCACCTCACTGTTTCATCCACCACTCAATCACTAATTGACATGCTGAATTTTCAAAACTTGATCCATACAGCGTCTCCCACCAAAGACATTAAATGATTCTTGTGAGTCAAGTAATTCAAGATCTAGCTCTGTCTGGCTCTCCACGTTCTCATTTGTAAAATACAGGCAATAAGCATCTCATTACTTCAAAGCATTAAAGTGTTTTGAGATCCTCATAAGGAAAGCACGAGGCAAGCTACAGTTACTATGATTTGCTATGAATAGGAATTTTTCAAACACTATATAAACAGCACAAGCTTGCTGTCTCAGATTTACAGCTCCTTCAGAGATAATTCATTTTCACTTTTTGTGTTACAAATGAAATAGCTGACGACTAACTTACTGAATGTAGAAACGCTACTGTACTCCTTGGAGTATGCCTTCCTGCTTCTCTTTCCCCACCCCTAGACGTATGCTAGTGGTTAGGTGCAGTTTGCTGAAGCTTAAAGTTCAACATAGTAAAAAATAAATATATATATTAGGGCACAACAGAATACTTAAAAAAAATAAAACAAAAATTCTCTCTCCACACACACACACTTCTTGCCTGCGTATAAGGTTCCTAATTAAGAGCAAGGAACATCTAATGAACTAAAGTAGTAAATAACTGGAATGTCACCCACTATATATATTTGTGCTTAAGTAAATATAATGATTATATAATGAAAGAACTCAGATTTGTGCTAAGACATACATGCACTCTGCACTAGTAGGAATCACAAAGAGTTAACTCTTAGCTTTAATGATGAGAGTATCAACACACTTAACTATTTTAGTGTATCCTACCTTTACTGATACCAGTGAGAGTCTCTCTGTAAGGCTGAGCCTTTTATCTAAAGTAGCCCGGAACTCCCTTGCAATAGATTCCGAGAAAGAGCGTGGGACAACACGTAGGACTAATGAAAAGAAGATCGGTAGCCCCTCTCAGGAATCCCTGAAAGACGACAAGTAAGTTTCTAGGAGAAGACTAGCTAATCTGAGTGTTTTCTGACTCCTCGTATGCCAGAGACCTGAAGAGGGCAGAAGGTAGAGAAGGAGGTAGGTCTGCAACACCTGCTGACCTCTCTAAGCCAAAGCCAGGAATGTAGAGACCTGGGGCCAAATGAGAAGAAAGAGTTTGGTTAATGGTGAATATACCAACAGGACAGGGAATACAAACCACCTCCAAAGTACTAATTCCAGTTGTCATCACTATGAAAAAAAACAGTGCTTGCTAGCATCAAACTAAAGACAACCTTACAATTTTATGTAGGTCACTTTAGAGCTGTAAGATGATGGGAACTTTTAAAATATGCTCACAAGAAGAGACACCAAATTGGTGCCTACTATAAAAAGGATCCATATCCCATTCACTTCCTCAGAAGTGTCTCTTACACAGACTCCCAGAATCACTGGCATAATGCCCAAAGATCACTTACTCAGTCAATTCAATTAATGTTATCATTAAGTCACAATATATCTAATGAATGGAAGAGCCATGTTAGTACTTATTATCGTAGCATTTCTCTTCAGAACAGTGTTAGTGATTGGATGCAGAGAGCACATTCTGATGTGCAAATAGCAGTGAGTGGATAAGAACAGCTAAAATAGTCTGGGCAAGTCAGCTACCCTTTCCTGACTTCCAGAATTGTTCTCGGAAGTAAAATTTTCATGTTGGCTTTAATTTGGACTGGGTCTAAAACCAGACTGTCCTCACTTTTTAAAGCGAGTCTGAAGTAAATAGTTCAATAAAAGCAAAATATTACAGTTTTTCAAATCTTTAATTGGCTAATATTGACAACAGCAATATTCTGGAAGCTTTTATATGGCATGTATATTTGTTGAAAGATTAGAGCAAATACAGTCAACTCTAGATCACTAATTTTTTTTTCACATTTAGTCAATTGCTTGGCACACACGTCCTGATAGAAATTCTGGCTATGTCAAGCTGGCGTGTGTTCACATACTGGAGTTACCCACAGCAGGAATAGCAGGGGGGCCTCTTGGAGTTCCAGCAACACTAGCTTCACTGTTTTTGTCCCACTGGGACTGCTTTCTGAAGTCTAGCTACCTCAAATTTAGTACCCCAAAACAGAAGTATCCTAAAAAAGCTGGCATGCAAAGGTCAAAAATCCACATCAGCATCTCAAGATTTTAGCTCCCCGTCTAGACCCCACACATATGATGCGCTGTATGGTGGAAATGCGCTGTATGGAAAGCTGTATGGTGTGGGCTCCATACACTGTTGTAAATACAATGAGCCGCTGAATAGAAATTACGCGCCAAGATGTTAAGAGCTGTCCCACTATGGCTGAAGTTGCTATAGCAGAAAGCTGTAGGTAATCAATGAAATGCTGAAAGGGAAAGGGAATGGAATTGGACTTCCATGGTATCACTGTATTGTAGGCTGGGAATAAGCTAATGAACCCTGTAGGATTTTAAGTAACAAAACTTGGCACAAGTGTTACCTGTAAGACCTGATGTCTTTCACATATGTGAAAAAAAATAGGCTGATGCATCCAGGGAACTTTCACATATAATAATAACTAAAAAGGAACCCTTTACTTCGAAGTCATCTTTGGCTAAACCGTTTTAGAGATTTTTCCCAAAGAAAAGGGAGGCTCTAAGCACATGGCTGCCGGATGGTGCAGGTGCCTGTACCCATTTGATTGATAGGCTCTGCACATAGACAATAAACTTTCTCTCCATCTCACTAAAAATGAGTAAGAAAGAGGCCTATTGGTTTAGTAACACAGCAGCTTGTCAGCAAGCTACATTACACATAGATTCCTTACAGGATGTTGTAGTAAACTCCTAGCTTCAGACTTTCTTCCAAAAACTAAATGCTTCCAGCTAAAGGAATAAACTAGGTACTTCCCATCACGATTATGGCTTCATAGCTATAATTTCTCACATGTGGTTTCTGAATGTGTTGTTTTGTTTACATTTGATCCAGTTCTCTGATCAAACCCCGTGCTTGGCAAATTTAAGGCCATGATCAAGGTTAAGGCTTCTTCCTTAATTCTCCGGACTAGAATTCAGAATTTGCCTGATATAAATAAATTACCTAAAATCAAAAGACTCTGGCTGTGCATCTATCTTAGCTAAGTAGCAGAAATACCCATTATTGCTGTTATTTTTGCTGACGCTGTTTCCTAGGCACAACGTCTAGCTGACTGCTGAGCATTGTAGAGATATTTGTGGTAAGTCTAAACAAGCTAGCCTGATCACTGCAAGCAGAGTAATTGCAATAGCACAGCACTAAGCATGGGTTAATACCCCCCGACTAGCAGGATTAAATTAGCCCACGTGGAACTGTGGGGCACCGCAGCTAGCCTGCCTCAAAAACACAGGTCAGCTCCGCTATATGTTGCGGCACGGAAACACCTTGAATCTGAGATAAACAAAGAAGATTTAAGAAAGGGAAGATATGTTCACTGGAAAGTTGCACTTATTTTCTTTCCATAAAGAACTAGTTACGTTTTCTCTCTAGTTCCTGAACCTTCCAATAGTTCTAGGTACACTTATAGATCAGGAGGACCTTGAAAGCCTGAAACAGTAATTCTTCTGCTTGTGAACAAACCAAAGGTTTGCACACTATTGCAATGCGCCCACATAGGGGATGACTCAGTAGGAGCTGCCTGCCACTACTTCCTTGGGAAGACCACGGGCAGCTCTGCTGCGATAGATGTGTTGTTCCCCCCAGAAGGCTCCTTTTGTGCCTCTACTAGGCGAGGAATGGAAAAGGGCAGAAGAGCCAAACCAAGTAGTTGGCTGTGCCCCTTTAACACTAGCTTCTGAGTCGATCTAGAGCTTCCCAATTGCTCTACAGGTTTTTTTTAAAGCAGACACGGAAAGCTTGTTAGTGTGTTTCTACAGCACTCACCTCTTATTTGAGCTCCTGGGCATTACTGCTATATAAATAATGGTATCTATGTCTCTCCAGTTACCATAATTCAAATGGACATGACTCACTGGGTCACATCTTTATCTCAGTTCAGGACTTCTTCCTCATCTAGGAGGTTTTAACTTTCCAATGGGGGTTTTCAGTACTTCGCTGACAAGTCTGCTTGACAGAGCAACAGATCTAACTGCCAGGAATTTTTTTGCCTTTGTATTCAACTTCAGGTTCCTTTTTGCTTCCTTTTCTCTCTGCCAGTTACTCCCTCTGGAGCACATTAAGCAAATCCTTGTCTTCAATATTTACATCTTTAAAATAATGCAGCATAATTAACTCCAGGAGAACAGCTTTCACCAAACTACATGTATTATATCTCTTTTAATCTTATGTTATTACTTTAACCCCCTCCAGCCAGTCCCCAAGTCATTTGTGTTGCTCTCCTCTGAGCTTGTGCCAATTTGTTACCATTTTTCTGGCGATTCAAATTAATGAAACTAAGAGCAGGACTGTGTAGGTGTGGTCTTTTCTGAGCCACAGAGAAAAATCTGTATGGTTACAGTCTATTCTGAACCTTAAAGCACTGCAGCACATTAATCTACTTTGCAAATGAAAACTAATTCCCTCACCATTTCTCCAAGGAAGGGAGGTAAGCATTTAACCTGTTTTACAGATTGGAAACAAAATGTTCTACCTATGGCCACAACGGGAGCGTGTCAGTGAGAACAGTGCCTGATATCCAGCATTTACCCCCGAATCTTGTGTTTAGACCATTTCCGTTGCTCTATAAAACAAACCTAAGCAGCTTCACAGAGCAAATTTTCAGAAATTAGTGATTTAGTCCCATCTGTTCTGTAATTCTCCTTTCACCTGATTCCTCAGCTTCTACCTCTTTGCTTTTATTACGTCGGATCTAGTGCCGAGTAGCATTTTGCTTCCTAGAGGTTCAAACACTGTAATGACTTTTGACTTCCCTCCCTCATCCCCATCCATCTGAAATTTTAGTCCGAATCTACAAACCTCTGGAGCCCAATCCACTTAAGCCTTGAAGCAACTGTCAAAATATAGCACATCAAAGCATAAGACCGGAGAACGTGCAACATCTCTGAAACTGTAATGCAAAAGAGATATCCTTCCCAAAAACTAGAATTCAAAGGTGCAGATTTGTAAAAAGAACTGAACATTAAGAAGTTCAGTGCAGGATCCTTCTATTTTGGTAACAACTCTGTAACATTATAGAGTCTTGGCACCAGACTCCAATTCAGCTCATGCTTCATGTGTTTTAGCAGCCCTGTGTTGTTGTTGGTCTTGACAGCCTAAGTGATGCCAAGTCCTTAGGGAGCGCTGCAGTGAAACTTTCGCATGCCTGGCTGGAGAAGTAGCAGCTGTAGAGGGAGACCATATACTAAATAGAACATGTCTCTGCTTGATTTATTTTTAAAGACATTTCTACACTTTCTACACGTTGTTTGGTGTTTCCTCTGCACTCTCTCTCATGCTCTCAGAATGACTCTTTTCTGTGCCTGCTTCCCATGTTTACTTTTGTGATCTTTTTCCAAAAAGTTCAACAGAAAATTCAACAAACAACAGAATTATCACAGTTCTTCTATATCACTATGTCAGTGCCAAACATAGATCAGAGGTACTAAAACATAATTGTCTACAAAATGGACTACCCTATCTATGCACCTGATAATTAAATAGCATTTGAATAACCCAAAGCACTCTCTAAGCCATGAGTGCACTCTAGCAGTTGCACAAGTTTCCAAAGTATTATGACAATGTAAACACCAATGCCGGACCAGACAGTTAAAATCAGTACCCGATACCTTATGATCAGGTTAACAGACATATTCCATCATTGCAAATATTGTGCAAACTCAGGACTTGAAACACCATGATGGCAAAAAGAAAAAAAGGAAAATGGGGGGGGAAAAGTAAGAACGTAAGATTTGGGTCCTCTCATGTTTCTGCATCTTTAGACCACACTCATTCCATGCTTTTAAGACTTTTTCTTGCTATCACAAGAGCTAAAATCCAACAACTTCTTTTGCACTGAAAACTTAAGTTGTCTTGTAACGTCCCAATTACAGCAGCGAGGACTTAAAAAACAAACAAACAAAAAATCCACTCACAGAAGGCAGGGCTTACCACAGTGTCACAAGGAGGACATCACAGCATGGTACAGCTTTCTTTGGCAGCTGTTTTCTGTCCTGGCAGCAGGTTGCAAAAGGTGGCCCATCCATTTCTTCCCTCCTCTGTCCCATGTAGTTTTCATGACAGGCTTCTTCAGGATTTCTATAGCCCCTGTCTGTTCTGGTTTACCATCTCATACAAGACAAATCATTCTAAGGCTTCCAAAAACAGTACTTCCTCACGCATATTCCCTTTCCAAAATGGCTTTCTTTCCACAGTGCTGTCACACAGTCGCTCCAGCACTTCCCATGGGACTACTTACTCCCCAGCTGTGCACAGCAGGCACCCTTCCTTCTCTTTACCTACCGAGGGCCCCACTCAGATCTTTCTGATGCTTGCAGCAAAAGACCACAGGAAGAGTCAGGAAGTGACAGACCATTCAACCTTCTTTGGTCATTATCTGGTACCTCCAGAACATGGGGGGGGATACCAGGCTGTGGAGACTTGCACAATGTTGACTCTGTTCTCTAGACAGAGTTTTGCAGCGATTGTGGGGAAGAAAAGACAATACCTTCCACCAATACTAAGTATAAAAAGCTAGAGGAAAAAAAAAAAGAAAGGAGGAGGTGCTCAAGAGATCCTAGAACACAACTTCTTCCAGAAAGGCAGAATCTCCTGATCCTACAGTCTTGCAATCAAGCCAAAGTAAGACACTTTTAGAATTGCGTAAATTAGAACAGAATTGATAAATACTCTGAATTCTCTTTCTTAACAGGTAATCTTTATGTCCATATCTGAACAGGGTAGAATGCCATTTGAGTAGAGATTTCATTTATCCTGGAACCTAACCTTTCCCTGGGGAATCTGTTTCACTAAGTTGAATACAATACCTCTATTCATTCATTGCTTTTTCCATTAGTTGCTTTGCTTTAGGGGGTCTTTCTCTGCACAATCCTTTCCTCCACTTCCCCCTCCTCTTCCCTGTACTATCACACAGTCACTTTCTGAGCCGTGTTACTTTCTTCCATTCTGTTATCCTTGCGAATATATATTTGGTGTGCTTGGCCTACAGAACTGATGTCTGTTTAGATTAAAACCATGTTGTAATTTGGAAGAAAAACATACAAAGGCACGGCTGAGCATGACAGAAAGCAAGCTACCTTCACGTTTTGGAAGCTGCAGTATGTCCCTACTGGGAATGGCCTAGTACCATGTTTATTACGTTAACCAGAAACGGGGGAAATGGTTGAGGTTTAGCTGGTCTTTCAGCTCCATATTGTACAGATGCCAGTGCTCATTCCCCCCAGCTATGTGGGGTGAACATTTTACACATACTCTCATTTCTACTTAATGGTTCTTCCATCCTTTCCAATAACTCTCTTCATTCTGGCAAGCATGCAATTTATGGAACCACAGCAGAAACGAATGGATTACACAACTAACGAACGAATCAAACAAACCCAAGAGGCTAGATCATATGATCAGCTGAACAGGATAGAGGTTTTTAAAACAGCGCTTCTGCTACTTACATTTTTGCACTTGGCTATGCTAAGGTTTCAAAGAGCTGGAGTCCAGACAGATACTGCATTGTTTAAAAAAACATGGAATTTCTCAATTTGGATCTGCATTCACTGACACCTTTCAGCAGTGTGGCCTCCATCTGAATTAGCCACAACTGATGCAGAAACTTCTCTGCATCAGCACATACAAAACTTTGGACAGAACAGCTTAGGGAGCATTCTCTCTCTTGGATATAGATAACATATCTCGCACTTTTAATAGGACACTTTTTCAACATGAGCAGTTATTTTACTAACTGACCTGACATTAGGGGATGCATCCCATAGCTGGGATCTAATCTGGGGCTTCTGGGGTGAAAGAAAACAATTCCGACACATACGTTTTCTCATATTGTTTTTCTCCAGTATAACTTGTGTTTTGTTTACAACTTTTGACTTACGCAAATCAACAAACACTTAAGAACAGGGTTAGTTTGGATTTGCAAAACCTTATCATACATATTTTAGTTCTGTGAAATCAAAGCCAGAACTGGTCTGGATTCAGGTCTAACGTTATTCAAATATGAAAGATGTTTTTTCTGAGAACGGAACTGAGGATGGTGGCTGAATACAGTTCCGCTCCTAACCTACACCTGAACACCAATTCAAATGGTGGAGAACTGAAATAAATCCAAGAACTTTCCTACCTCATCTTATCATACCAATGCAATATGGTACAGACAAATCAAGTTTGTGCTCTCAGTACCAATATTTACTCTGTGACTGAGCAGTGCATATAACTTCTGGCTCACTGTCCAGTTACTTTAAAAAAAAAAAAGTGAAAAAATTGTTTTGTTTTGATTGAAAGTTTCTCTAGCTTTTATATTAAATGTAGGCAAATTGTAAATGATGATTCCCATTGACAGTAAAATATTTGACTTAAATATCAAATTGAAATTTTAAAAATTTTTCAACTTTTCTTCCTACTCATTAGGCCTATGCTCTGAATTTCAGAAACATCCATTTTTAGCTAACCTGAAATTGCACTTTTGAAAAATAAACTGTTTGACAAAATAGTGCCCTGTGTTACTCAGTACTTCTTCCCTTATGCCAAAGAGAGGTCACCAGAGGGAGTGAAGAGATTTAGTTGAAACTTAATTATTATAAATCTTTCAGGCTCTTCCAATGCAGAGGAGAATGAACATTGCAAAAACCTAGGTTGTTTTGTACATATAATTTGTGAATCAATTTTGTAGAACATGCCAAATAGGACACTGAAGTTTACTATTCAGTGCATATATAGCAACAGCTTATAAGCTTCCTTCCACCAACTCTTTTGAAGTTCCTTGACTTATTCCAACTGGATAATTCCTGCAGTCCTAAAATTCATTAGATCAGTGGCTTCTTTGTCAGGACCACTCAGAGAGCAAAACATTGGCCCTTTGAGTGGTGCCTTGTGTTGATGGGAAGAATGAGGTAATCGAACAATTTCACACAGGCTACTATAGAATTTGCTTAATTAGACTTTACCATTCTGAGCTGAAGATCAACTCAGCACCTTACTGGTAAATACTCATCAAGACTAGCCTTTTTGGTGCCCAAACACTAAATCTTTTTCACTTAAGAATTCTCACGTTATAAACACAATCAATACCAAAATGCTGAAACTCACTGTACCTACCAGCACTGAAACTACAACATATACTTCTATTCTTGGAGGCTAATATAATTTATGAAATCCTGCTCTGCACTTTATGCCATGTGGAAAAATAAGTGGCAAACAGTATTTCTCCCCTTCTCTCCCCACAAAGCCTGATATTTCATTTCATCTTACCATTTTATTGACTCTCACATCTGGATTATATAAATTTCAAGCACAGTTTTTAATATCTGTGTTGCTTAAGGTTACAGTATTTGACAAATCCTATATGCCAGACTGTCAAATTAAATTAACATGGGCAGTGGGGGGGGGGGGGGGGGGGACGGACAAAAGAATAAAGAGGCTAAATTTTATTCCTTTGTGTTTGGAAAGTGAGACAAATTAACCCCTCTGAAAGAGGAGCACCAGCCCCAATACACAGTCCTGTTAAGAGTGGTAACAGGCAACATGTCATAACAAGTCCAGAAATTATGTTGGCCAGCATCCCAGATTAACTGGCCCTTACCAGGCCATCGGATTGCTACAAACAGAAGCTAAGCTCCAACTACTGGGAGCTGCTTGTCTGCAGTGGTAATACTTCTTATACAATCAACTTAAGTTTTAACTACGAATCAACAGTAAACGCACTAGGCAAGATACATCTAACACTTCTTTCAAGGATCCCTACTTGCACACTGACAGAAACTTCTGAAAGACAGTGGACAGTGTGAACTTACCAGTTGGCCTGAAAGATTAATTGGTCCCATGTTTGTTTGACTTGATCAGGAAATTTAAGTCTCAAGAGATGCTCTTTATATCACTTCTTTGAAGATTCTTTCTATACAGTCGCCCACACAGGATCTTTTTTATCTCATCCTTCAGGGTGGTTTTTGTGCTGACACCATGCTTCAGCAGCCATATGCTATAGACGGCACTTACCATCAACAAAGAGAAACGCACACATACCAAAAAACCCAATAATAATAGAAGTGAAAGTCAGGGCACTTGTCTGCATGAACCAGCTTGATTCGTAACAGATGCTTAACTGCAGTAGAGTGCTGATCAGACATACAGGTTGAACGAATTCCTAACAGCAATCCAGCATGTGATCAGCTCTTATTTTTATCTGTTAAGAATGAACCTTGGCTCATAGTCTGAGTCAAGATGGCATTTGAAGATCTCTGTGGAGGGCAAGAGGGAGAATTCTTTCCTCAGAGTTACGTGGGGCTCTGCAATCACTAGCGCATTTCTGAGAAGATAAGCTTGGGAAGTTCCTGCAAATCCCCAATCTGTACTTAGGAGATAGCCAGATTGCAGAAATGAGACCTAGTTGTCTCATCTCCACTCCATTCTACCTCTAATTGCATCTTTGCCCCTACTGACTTCCTTCATCCTGCATCTCTTGGGTATGTATGGGTGTACTTCATGCAATTCTCTCTTCTTGGCTGGAAGTCTGCAATTTTTGCATCAAAACAGAGACTACGGCTCATGTACGCTCCATGCTGCTCACCTAAGCAGAACCAAATGGGCTCAGCATCTGACCCCACGACTCTCAGTGACTAAAGGGACAAAACAGCCCTCTAACTTTGGACATTGGCAGTAAAGCATTTTGACAAAAAGGACTAAAAGCATACATGAAGACACTTCCAATTTCTTCAGGTAGTACAGCGTGGCAAGGCTGTCAGCCCAGCAGAGCGTTGATAACTGTTTTGATATGAGACAGAGACAGCTTTTAACTGTTTATAGCGTATTTAACTGCCCGACTCCCAGTATTAACTTTCAAGTTATGTATTTAAAAGATTTCAGAGATGGCACGTGCACAGCTATTAAGGCATTTCCTCCTAACTATCTGCAAGTAATTTAGGGGAGTGACTCATCTTTAACTAATTCTTCCTAAGATCTCTGTAAGGCAATATTAAACTTGGGTAACATCTTCATATCTTAAACATTTTCTTGATCAAGGTACATGCGTTATTTACACCCACTACTGAGCAGCCTCACATCGCCAGCACTTACATGTTAGGAAATGAAGGAAAGGCACGTGGCTTGGTTATCAGAATTTTATTTTCGTTATCAATAAAGTGGATAAATGAACAACTTGAACCTTCTAGTAACATCATTCAAAGAGTTAGGGGAAGTCATTTGGCATGTTATTGTCACTGTCAATTTAGCTGAAGAAAAGAAAGCTGCCTAAGAAGCTGCTGTTACGATCCATACTGTCACAGTAATGCCAGGGCGTAATGGCGATTGCTCCAACCTATGATACAGGGTAATCTTTTGCTTATCTCAACTGATTTTTGCCAACAGGAAGCATGCATAAATGCAAGCATCTAAACATAGGCACTAGCGGAATTTTTTAAAATCACCTCTTTATGGCACAACTAAGGCACTGATAGGCAGTGGAAATAACAAAGAAAACATTCCAGCAGTGAAGCTATTCCCCTGTGACAAAGGATGGCAAACCTATCAGGAAGACAAAAGGATTACAAAAAAAGTTTTTAATCTTAAACAAGAAAAAAAAAAGAACAAAACAAATCAAGGAGCACGCTGTAGTGACAGCATCGTTAAGCATTCTCACATATGGTCATCGTGATGACAAAATGGTAACAAGGACTTCTAGAAACCCTGCGAAGACCATGTCTCCCAATGATCAAAGCCAACTCTCAGCTGAGATAGGTAAAGCTATTATAGGGAAATCCTTGGGTATTTTTCTAGGCTTATAATGGTCATATAAACTGAGAGATGAATCATGCTTATTGTCCTCTCAACTCGTCAAGTTTCTGCTTTTACAAATAGTATAATGCACTCCCACGAGCCTGTATATTACACTGAGTCATCTGAAACCTCCAGCAAACTAATACTCATTAAATCACTTTAGATATCTATTTTCTCAATTAAAAGAAAAAAAAGATTCAAATAGCACACCATTGGGCCTAGAGATCTCAACACTGCCAACTACAGCCTGAATCACAGAAGCCCATCATCTGTGTCTACGTATGCCTATATGCACAGGACATGTACCAGAAGTTGTTTTATAACACACAAATGATCACCAAGTGCTCTTTTATTGGCAAGAGGCCATACTAGGGATGAGATAAAGAACAGAACAAAATAGCAATAGGCCAACTGACTAATATTCGCAAGTATGTGGAAAGAAGCTATCCAAAGGTAAAAAAGAAGGCAGTGAAGGAAGGAAGCCTAGAAGGGAAGGAAAACAGTATCTGAATTAATCTTAAGAATGGAAAGAGGATTTAGGGAAGGTCACTGAGATCAGTTTGAAACCTAAGGGTGCTCACTTTGAAATATGGTCCAAATGCAATGTGTTTGTAGTTGTGCTGAGAGAGGGAAGCTGCTGAAGACTCTTAACTCTGGAAAAATGAGGCTTAAAATGGAGAGGAGGAGGAGATTTGTAGCTACACTTGGAGGAGGGGAACCTCAGAAAACACAACAAGCATGATGTAAAAGATTAGAAGCTAGTTCGTACGTCAAGGAGATGCTTTTGAAGTCTCTTTAGCACCAGTTGCGCTTCTTCAGGCTCCAAGCTAGAAATAGTGCTGGCAACATCTTGGGACCAACATATCAGATTAGATTTTTCTTTTCCAAAGCAAACTTAAAGGCAAAAACTGACTTCAAAAGGAGGAAAGATCCTACTCATTTACTTATCAGTAGTTTCTTATCTTTGTGAGAGGGAGTGGCTCTCGACTGGTGCTGAGTGTTGAACTCAGCATCTGGGATTCCCCTGTCTCCCCCAGCTACCTCTCAAGGTGCTACAGCTTAAGCTCCTGACTGCCAAGAGCTTTGCGTTATACATTGAAAAGCTGCCTACGTGCTCTCCTTTGCACCTCTTCTACTCACTGCAAACCTTTTGTGTAGAAAGGCATTACTCCAAATCTTACCAAGCCTGAGAGACCTAAGTGACAATATGATAAAGCAGTGGATAAGTTGTTCAGCATTTAGTTCTCTAAAGGATTGCCTCTGTCCAAGAATCTGAGCCAAGAATAGAAACATTTCAGTTTAGAGTAAAACAAAGATTGTCAAGCATGCACACACACACAAAGACAGAGAGCTGATCAATTGGTATTTGAAATCACTGAGGATGTGAAACTTCACAGTGAATGAGGCAGATCCCTCAAGCAAGATACAATCAGAAGTTACTCCTACGCTCTGGCATGATGGATAATGTTACGCTATGGTTCTTAGGAACGTTATTAACGCTCAACATAATGATCATTTGTCTGTTCGGATTAGTAATTCTTTGGGGGCACTACCTTCACTTGGTAAAAGAGGATCTCCATCGCCATTAGGACTAAAGGAATATAAAATAAGAAGGAAAAAAAAACAGTTGGCAACACTGAGATTTGTTTAGAAGGAAAGACTTAAAGATGAGATATTTTAATAGTCTACTCTAGGGCAGTTTATTTTTCCTTTCAAATCAGTTTTATCGTAGATCATTCAAAGAGGAAATCAGTCTTTTCCAAAGCAATTGAAAAAAGTAGGAGCATAGAAAGCATAATGATTATTCAAGAAGGGATAAAACAGCACAACTATAGAATTATAAATTTCAGAATTTAAGAACGATAACAATCTCAAAAGCTATACCTAAGTGCTATTAAACCTGAATTTAGAATGGGGGGAGGTGGGACGACACATGGTCAGACACCAAAACCACCCAAACCCCCAAATCAGCTCCCACTCCCAAACCCAAACCTTGAACAGCAATACGAAGCTGGGCCATATGACTCAGTGAATACTCCTGCATCTCCTCTTCCATACCATCTTGCTCAAAATGTATTGTCAGTCTAATTTTCATAGGATGACCACGGGGGAAAAAGGTGAGATTTGTTCTCACATGCTACCAATATCAAACTCTGCATATATGACAAAGTATAATAAATAAAGCCCTGATCCAAGTACTCTCAAATTGAAATCAAAGTTCTTTCCAAATCTGCTTGTTGTGGTTTGCTCCAATCCTAAGGGGGAAAGAAAAAAAAAAAAACAGGAAAAAGTGCATTCTGGGGACAAACAAAAGCAACCACCAGAAACATACTTGAGAGGGTTGGAACCAGGAGAAGAGGGAAGATGGGAAATGCAAGGAAACAATTTAAAAAAACCTCCTGCTTTTGAAATGATCCATATACCAATTCTTTATACTACAATGCACAGATGTCATGAAATCTAAGAGCAACACCATTAGGTATTTCACATTTCTCCTAGATATTTATTATTTAGGCATCATTTCTGTTATGGTTTCCCTAGAAGGTCAAGACAAATTTTCTCCTATCACCTCCAAGGCCCAGGTTGGTAATGAAACACCTACCCAACAAAATAATTGCTGCATTATATGCTTTAATGCTCCATTTGAAAAGGGGAACATGACATAGTTTTATCCTTCAGGGAGCAGAGCCTCTATGTGGAACACCAATAGCTTTCACCTTCCTATTATTTTTTCCTCTTCCTATTTTGCAATATCACGTAAGTGTAGCTAGAGGTTATACTGAGAGAAATCAAAACAACTTTTTCATGTTCTACTCTTTTCATTGCTCAGAACTGAAAATTGAAAATTGAGAAATCTAGTAATTGTAAGGAAAAAGGCTTATGAAATAAACGTGCTAGGGAAACTAGAGTTTGACACAAAAATTAGTAAGATTTTATGGATGTTACAGTAAAATTCAGTTCTGATAAGCAGTACTCCCAATCTTCCTGCATGTAAAGAGCCAAAAAAAAAATTATTCATCTGAATTTTCTATTTTTTTCCAAGAGTAACAACGTGCAGCCTTTGCTCTCACTTATATCATTGTGATCTTTCTGATTTCTTCCCTGTTTACAATTACCATAGGAAATACTGGAGTTTGACCTTTGTATTTCCATTGTATCTGTTCCTTGTGTGGTAATAATGGACTATAATACATATTAGCATTAACATGGAACCTCAAAAAAATGCACTTCCGCACATTAATGAAGCCATGAAAGGCAGTTTATTATTGTCATCCTCCCATGTTATAACTGAAGAAAATGAAGGAGATCAGCACAAGTATTTTTACCAAGGCCCTAACATACTCTGGCGAAGACATGCTTCTTGCACTGAGCTAGGACTGTACATTCGGATTTCTAACAGCCAGCCAGCTTGTATTTGGCAGCATAATTTTGACAGGCTGTTTTACAAAGGTATGCTCAGGCTGCTTGAAAGTAGCGCTTTGGCACAGGAAATTTGCAACCTCAAGCTGAACAGCTGGGAGGAGAAGGTTTACTGAAGGAGAGCTCTCCTCTCCACGCACTGGACTGTCCAGTGCAAACTCCTGTTGCAAGATGCAGATGCACCTACCGTTCTGTTGCTGCACAGCCGCCTTCCTGGCCACCGTGACTGGATTGCTCCTGCAGTAAATGGGGAAATGCCTTACAGAGGCAGATGTAAGAACCAGTCACAAAGCAAGGTAACTGGATAAAGCTCTTTTTATTAGCTACAGCAATAAAGAACATTGATCTATTGAGCTATGGCTCTTGAACGCGCTAAGCACAATGAATTTCTGAAGCAGTTCTGAGCAGCGTGGCTTTACTCTTCCTCGTGATAGGAATTTGCCTGGAGAGAAAAGCACCAGAGACTGCTGACGAGTTCTGCTAACAGGTCAGTAATATAACTCATAGGGCTATTCCTCTCTTGAACGTGGAAAATGTATTTCTCTATTTTCCACTGTCAAGGGGCAGGAGAGCAATACAGAGAATATTTACGATAGGCCCCAATTTTTTAATAGTATAACATGCTTGTAACTACATGCTTTTTTGCAGTATCTATTCTCAGCATAAATACAACTTTGGCCAAAAAACCATAACTTTTACTGACTTAAGGTTTAATCCTGCAGCCCATACCTCCATCAGGTTACCCACAGGGACTACTTCCATGAATAAAGCTAAAGGATAAAACACAATGAAAAAAATAATGCAATAAAGCACTGATTTTTTTTTTTCCTCTAAATACCAACAGGCTTGGTACACCTTACATTCCCTGCCTGCAGAGATCAGCATAAGTAATTAACGGAGGCTATGCAGTATTTTCAGAAACGTGGCACTCCAGACAGAGAGAGGATGGGCATACAAGAGCTTAGGAAGCAAGAGGCAGCACAGCCAAACATTTGATGTATGAACGGGCAATAAAATTCTCTTTGTTGGTCCATCCCAACCTTCCCTTTAACCTTAGCTTTCCAGTGAATTAAATAGGTATGATGGGACACTTCAGCACCAAGACTGAGACTCTCTACAAGTACTCTTGAGTACATTTGAAAAAAATGTAACTTCGATCCTTCAGAAATCACTCACCTGCCATCAGGTAAAAGATATCCGTAATTTACAATTGCCACAGAGGATGACCCACCTCTTTCTCTAGTGTAAGAACTGATGTTTACGGAGTAAAATCAGAAATGAAAGTGCAACTCCAGTTTAAAACAAACTATATTACACTGTGCTGAAAAACTATTGTGCAGGAAATCATGTTACGAGCTGCCAGTACTGCAGTGAACATAAAGATCTGCTAAGCGGAGAAGCAGAGGAAAGGGAACAGTATGGGATGTTAGAAGCAGCAGCTAGAAGGTAGGAGCGAGACTGGGAAAAGGTAAGTAGTTCCATTTAGATAGATTGTTGAAGGCTCATTACGTGGGAGACCTGATGCAACACAACATAAAATAATGGAGCTAAGAACTAAAACTACCATACAAGATCTGCCTGTAATTGTTCCCTTGAGAACTCTAATCAGGGCTGATGGGGGCGGGGGGAAGGGGGATAAAATTATCCCAGTAAAGTGTTTGTATCCTTTGCTGGGCAAAAGAGAGCAAAAATCCCTTTTAAAACATCCGTATGGGAAAGCAGCTATTTACAGCTAGTGCGATCCTTGAAAACAGATTCTGAAGATCAGATGTTCCTTTGGGAAGTATTTCAGTGCTTCCTCTCTCAGAAGGATTTCTCATTACAACTTGTATATTAGTGAACTTCAAATCCAAGTCAACTTCACCCATGCCCCAGCAGAAGCACTTTTATTGTTTACAACTTCTAGATAACCTGGTGCATTAAGGTAACAATAATATTTCCATACGCGCTCAGACCTTTGATGTTCTTACCCCAAACTGACCAGTATTTACATTGTTGACTGACCTCACGCGTTGGACCGATTAAACTAGTGTGTGCAGTACATTTATTAGTTATTTCAGTGAGCAGAAGGTGTGGAGCCACATATGTTCCTGAGGTGGAAAACTAGAATACATACCACATTTTCAGTAGTTGGATAAATCTGTAATGTATTCTTTAACTATATTTGCAAAATCCACCAACATAGCTCTGTAAAGATGGTGTCTCCAATTCACAAGTATTCACACCCTTTCGTGCTTCAGAGAAACACGCAGCTAGAAGAGCAACAGCGCATCATTGCTTTCTATTAACATCTGGTTTAACTTTGTATAAAAGGAATGGAGGTCGTTGGGAAATTTCTGGCAAACTTTTTTTTTTTTTTTTTTAAACTGAGCATACCAATTTGGCATAACCAAAAGTATGCAGGGATAAGGTTGGCTTCTTTCAACTTACTTCAGAAAAAAGTCTAGATAAAAAGTTAAGAGAGCACGGATTTTTTTTAGTTCTGAAATTCTGAACTTGAGCCTTTTGTAACGAAGTTTAAATGAATGGTAAGGAGAAAGAAAATAGCCAAAATAAAAACAGTTTTCACTGTTTTACACAAAAAATATGATTCATATTTTTCAGTTCATACAAGTTTGGAACGTCACTCAGGCAGAAAGAATTAGAAGAAACTCACCCAGGCTAGCTATGATCCTGCAGGTTCTTATTTTCGCCCTTTCTGGCTCCTTAAAAAATAATTTTTGTGCACATTAAAGTGTCTTGACTTCAATACAGTTACTCCTAATCTATATCAAAGTGAACAGGAGCAAAGTCACATACAGCAAATTGGATCAGAATGGGATGAGATCTTGCAAAAAGCTTCTAGCCAAAATTGTCTTCCCATCCAGTACTTCATGTATTATCAATCAGAAAGATTAGATCAGTCTACAGAAGTTGAGAAGGTAAAGCATTCTTTTCCACTCTGGAATCTGTAGTCTCCTGTTGATTATGTCAATCACCAACTTGACAAGAGAGGCACTCACCCAGAACACTATTTAACTGGGCTGTAGCAGCCTTCTTGCTTGCCTCAACCAAACAAAGGTGTTTCAAGATTTGTTCCACGCTCTCTGATAAGATGTCACACTGTAGGGAACGGTTTTATATTTGTCTCCTTTTTCTCTATAAAAGTCCATGGTGTGACAGATGCTCAGTACTGCAGGTAATGCCTTGGCAATGAGTGATTCAGTGATAACAAGGATGTCTTATCTGGCTATTCAAATCCGACCTGTTTCCATGTTCTGACATGCAGTGTCTTAATATGGGGTAGTTCACATCCAATAACAGAGAATCAGGATCTTATCCTGTAAATGCCAATGTTTTGCAATGTATATGTTTTAAAAAGACCTTAAGCATTCCGGATACTTAAACTGGCTTGAATCAGGTTTTATGTTATGCCCGCTGCTGCTGAAAGTGAAGTCTTGTTTTCTTTCCCCTTCACGTACATATTCCCACTCTCAGTCTTGCGCTGGATTATGCGGTCTTACACCTCAGTCAGGTCAGCAATCAATCCACAGTCAGGTCAGCAATCAATCCAATGCAAAACTTGCTTTTATATTTGAGAGCAAGTTTTCCATCAAGCCAGCAAGCTGATCCAACATGCCCATAATCACACAAATGCCAGAGCAAACAGCTAGTGGAAGCGCATGGCTGACCCAGGGAGAACAGTATCTCCTTTTATTGGCAGCCTAAATTTAGACTGAACTCAGCGTAACATAAGACTGCATCCTAAGTTTTCTACGACACTGTTTTCCTAGTTGTTATGTGACTGAAAGAATACTGAATGATATCTCTGGAGAAATGCAAAGAAGTAGCCGCTCACATGTTGCCGATTCTTCTTCTTCACAGCTGAGAAAGCTAAATATGCATTAAATATTTTCCTAGAATTGTTTCGTTATGTAAACGGTCACTGAGGTTGGCACAAAGCTTACAGTGGAGGAACAATGAAAGCAATCATGAGACCTTATTGATGAAAGCTGGTCCACATACTATAAAAATAGCACCTTACCTTCTCATACAAACTAAAATTCAGTAAAAGCAAGATTTACCCAAATGCAATCTCTTTCACTACTATTAAGGCCACAGTAGCTCTAACAGTCTCCAAAGTAAAGTCAAGACTCAAGTACGGTAGTTTTGTCAGTACTTGCCATTCTATTGCAAATCATTAAGTTCTCATGATTTTCTCAAGCACACTCCCCGCTTTTTGTATTAAATGAGCAGATCAATGTTTTTTAAAAAACAAAAAAGCAAACAAATCAGCCTTCCATTCCTTTACAATAACAACTTAAACTCTGAGAGCTTAAGAAAATAGATCGAAAGTGCTAGAAAGAAGAGTCCTTGCTCCAGAAAGTTATTCTTTCTTTAATATTCTTAAATTACAGTATTCCAGGACTGCCTTCAATATCTAAACAATATATGATGTATTTTCTGCTAGAAAAGTTCTTCTAAATTAATTGGACTTTAAATGCTTCAGTAATTGATATTAAACTCCTTGTATTAATGCTCCTTTCTTCTGTGGTTAATAGCTTCAGTATTAAGAGGAGTACAGTTATAAGCGTGAGAATTATTTTATACTACTATTCTTATACTACTATTTCTTATTTTTATTTTTTGCTTCAATTTCTGCATCTTATGTCAGTTTTGAGGAAAAATCTCAAAACTTATCAATTCACTTGATTTCTAGTTTCCTCACTTCTGCCAAGCTGGCCTTCACTCAACACATTTCATGAAACTAACCTGAATTCTGGTCAAACAAAAAGTGTCTGCCTTGAGTCAAGTGATACTTTAAACTTCGGTCGGTCTCTTCAAAACTGAGTAAAAGGTAAATTGGTGAAGATGGTCATTTAGACCCTGTTTTTGAAAGCAAGGCTAGAAATTTAGTGGGAATGCTGCAGCAAGTGTTACAAATAAGTCATTAACGGCTAGTCTGATGGCTACAGTCTGAACAGCATTTTGTCCAGCATGCTTACTTCAGCAAACTCTCAACTGGAGCATGGTCCTACAGTGCAGATTACAATATAGCTGATTCTCATTGTTTAGATGTACGCTTCTGTTGTGAAATATTAAAATTCATTTTAAACTCAGTTTCTAAAGTGGAAAAGAACACTTTAAACTAAAAACAAACCAGACAAACAATCCAATAAGAAAGTCTGATTTGAGGTCCAACTCTAATGGACAACATTCTTTAACATATATGCAAGTTTTAAATGAGCATTTTGAATGTCTTTCACATTTATTTGTTTTCTACATATCACACACCAGAGTGTGTAAAACCGTTCAAATTTAAAATATGCATTTCATTTCCACTACAGTGGATATATCTTTCTAGAAGATGTTACTTGGAATACGTGGGGACAATAAAACGTACTAAACTTCTATCAAATATCTTTTTTTCCCCCCTACTTCAGTAGGATTGTTTTTTCATGAATCTAGTTCCAATGTTTTTTCATGAATCCAGTTGTGATTGAGCACATCAAATGCGTGAAGCCATTTGTGGCACAACCTTAAAGCTCAAACATCAGGCACCAACAGGAACTGTCAACATTTTTGTATATTCTAAAGCAATACTGATTTAGTGAACAGTCCTTCTGATCTCTAAGCCAAGCAGATCAGGTTTCCTTATTTGGAGAAATGGCTTATTTACAAAACTGTAGCAATATTCCTTCTGGAAAACAAATGAAGGCAGTTGTTTGAAAAGCAGAAGCTGACCTGGATTATTCGAGTGTCAGAGCAAAAACTTCAGCTGCTTGATACAACTTTAGTAAGGAGGCCAGAGTAAATGCAGAGTACTTGTAATAACAGTTGTACAAACACTCGACTAAGTGGTTTCCTACTTCGCTTTTGAAAACTTCTACTTCAGAACTGGGACGTTTTGAGGCCTAATGTAAGTATTAGTATAGTCTATCCCATATTAATAATGATGTCTCATTTGCACTAGTTTAATAGGGATGATCCTGCATTCCCTGAAGTGACCCTGAAGACTGGTAGAATCAAACAAAGATTTCACTTATAAGCAGCTGCCTGCACGCAAAAAGCCCAGCTCTTGTTCAGAGACTGGCTTTGTGCTTGATATTTCATTCTCAATCATTTCTCTTCCTCTCTTCCCTCAATTTTCTTAAATAATGTTTATTCAGCCTTTCACATTTGCATACCTGAAACCTCTTATTCTAGTTTCTACCATTATTTAATGTCCAGAAAATGTGGTATCTGTTCTTCATACAAATACACAGAAATTAAAAACAGCTTAAACATTTAAGAAAAGTGGTTCACCTCTTCTTGATCAATTTGAGGGTTTTTAATTGCTTTTGGCAGCAGCTATTTGATGCTCCTATGATAATTTATCTTTGTTCAATATTAGTTCAGCAAGCCCTCTTCTTTAGCTGACTTCAAGCACTAAAAAAAAAATTTATGAAACAAATCACGTTCTTGTTTTGCGAGTTCAAAGCTACTAAAAAAAACCACAGATCTAAATCAGCTATACCCATGATCAGAATTAAATCAACTTACATCAAGAATTTAACATTCAGATTTCAATTAAGCTTAGAGTTAATTGTGAAGTGTCTTAACTCATAACCCATCAAGGCATTAAAAAGAAAAAAAAAAGAAAAAAAAAAAAGACCAGCCTTTGATGCTAATATGAATGCTGCCAAGCTATTAATCAGTGGTTATCAGTTTGCCTTAGATGACTAAAACTCATTAATATAAACGAGAAGCCTGAAATGATCACATTAGTGTGCTCCTTCATAATTTACAACACTGAAATAGCTAAAATAGTTAAGTTATCACATTCTGCATGGAAGGAAAATTTGGCATCATTAATTTTACGCTGCCGTTCGCCAAATAAAATTGGGAATGATGGGGGCTCATAAATCTGAGTTCCAGTAGCTTTCCTCCATGTCCCCTTTTATTTTTTTTCTATAGAGTACTGGCATTTAATAAATTAAATAGCACCAAAAGCAACCAAATATGTTAATAAGGTGAACTCTGGCTATCCACCAGAGGTATCACACTCATATCTGCCCTCCTTTTGCTCATTTCCAAAGGTCTCATTATTCCATATTTAAGCCTCTCATCTACAAATACTCATATTGAACCTATCCTGCTTTTCCCTAAGCTCAGCAGAAGATAAGGGAGCTTGGGAGCAGTCAAAGATGCAGAGGCTCTCAGCAAAGATAACAGAAGCAGTTTAGCCCGAGGAATGTTTTACGTTCCTTTTGGTTTCAGTGGATGTACGCTTCATAAAAGCCTAGTGCTGTAGCAATTATTTCCAAAGCTTGTTTTCCATTTCTATTGCATTGCTATGTTCAGGGTGAAAATTTTCCTCCCTATCTTCTTTATTGTTTAAAACACACCACTTGTCAGATAAAGACCTATTTATTAATGGCCAGTTACTAACCAGCACACAACTTGGGCACTATTAAATACAACTGATGAATGCCTACTAACCAAACTGTTCATTTTTAAAAGGACTTACACATTCCACTTTGGCACACAAAGAAATATTACAAAATGGAAACAGTTTCTCCCTTGCTCGTTGGAAGAAACTCTATTAAAATATCTGCTCTTTAATTAACTTTCAGTTTCTCAATACAAAGATTAACACCCCATAGCTAATTCTTGAAAAAGAAGCATATATAAGTACCTAGTCATCGAAGGGTTAAGGGACTTGATTTTGAAAGCAATAAATTCGTTTATCTTTTCAGTTGGATGTGCTCTTAGTTTAGAGCGTACAGCTAATAGCGAGCAAAATGCCATCCTCTCCTCCGTCTCACTACAAAATTACCCAGAGATGATTGCAATCTTTGCCTTTGAATAAGAGCTTACTATTTAGCCAGGTTATGAATAAAAAGCAACCTATACAGGTTAAGCATTGGTACAGCTATTATCAATCTAAGTATTCAGATCCAATCTACTTCTGGTTTTAGGCTTGTCAACACTGAGTTTGTTTAGGGAGAGCTATTCTTGAGTAAACACCCGTGCGGACGTGCTTATTCTGTTCTGGTCTTTGTTCCTGGTCCAATTTAATCTAACTGAAAAAAAAGTGCATGAAGCTAAAAGAAAGTGTTCCAGGTCTAGAGGTAGGTAACCACATACTGGAGTCTGGATTACTTATTTAGACTCAAGAACTATATTCAACCTAAAACTAAATTAACCTTCAAGTACAGACAGATCTCTTGTATCTGGATGGCTCCGTTTATTTCAAGGAATCATTCTTGCTTTGAACCACGGCCGCAAACAAACAATTCATGCGTATTTCTTCAGAAACAATTTCTGCACAGTTGTCACACACTACATAGAAGGGAAGCACTCATCTTTACCTATCACATTTTGTTCCTTTAGAGATAATCCCTTTAGCTCTTAGGTTGTCATACTTCATAGAAATTCAAAGTAACCGTCAGCTAGACTTACTTACCACTGCAGTCTTTTATAAAGCTTCTCAAGGAGCATTCTTACTCCAAAGAGATGTGAGAGTTCTTTTGTCATACAGACATCTAGAGTTTATTATCCTTTCATGGAAACTTCATTGCCAAAAGTAGCACAAACCCCTGGGGTTCAAAACTATCAGACACAACAGACATACTACTTTCAGCTGTAAAAGTTTAGAATTTGAACAGTTGTTTCCACTGTTCTTGATATATTGGGATGTTACAGAATATGTTTGCTCTTTTCTTGCATACATCTTAGATCACAAGAATAACCAAATTAAAGCCCTCATGGGAAAAGTTTTAAGTAAAAAAAAAATATAATTCCTAAAGACAGAGGAAAAACAACAGCTTTTCAGCCTTGCATCCTGAAACTTTGCATTAGCAGCTCCACTTTACACACTGGGAAATCGTATCTGCAAAACAATAAAGAATAAAGTCTAGAACAGAAGCTCCTCTAAAGGATAATTCAGCAAATGGAGCTGATGGGAAATAATTCTCCAAGTTAAAGCTTGTGTTTGTCAATATTTCCTTTAAGCCCCAAGTCAATGTTCTCTACCCATTAAGAAATGTTGCATAATAAAGAATTGCTTTTCACCTTGAATCAACTCAAAACTCCTAAGTGCTACTAAATTAAAACTCACAGTTTTGCAGGTGAGTAAAATGAGGCAAAAGTGTTGCTTTTAGTGAGTTTTCTGTAGTCACAACGGAAGGCCATGATTTACATGAGGACAGAATGCAAGTCTCCTGAGTGAAGACAATATTTCATTTAATCCAGGGGACTGTCCGTCTGTCTGTCTGTCTCTCTCTCTCTCTTTCTGCCCCAACCATCTAAATAGGTTATCAGTTGTATAAACCACTCAGACATGAGGGTTAAACACACCTGATTTTTAGATGAACGCTGGATGAAATTCTGGCCTGAAATTCTAATTACTGGAACTACTTTTACCAAAATTTTGAAGTTAGTGTTCTAGTGTTTGGATACATCCCTAATTCAGATAATGTTGAAAAGCATTGATCTGAAATGAGCTCAGCTTTACAGGGCCCCTCTACTCCTTGCTGTGCTGGTGGAAACGCATTTTATGTTATTGCTTTCAAAGAGTTTATATAGCTATAAATGAAAAAAATACAGAATTTATGCCATTTAATAAGGAATAGTAATTACTCCTGCATCTTCCAAATCAAGATAGATCTACATACTTCTAGACTTAAAATAAGTCTACAAAAACTGAAAGATATTTCCTACAACTTCTTGGAATTACCGCACCCAGTAACCATCTGTTCTGAAAGGCTGTGTTTTGTTTATTTGCTTACTATGTCATGTATTAAGAGAAACAAAATCCTTTGCTTCTTACCCAGCCAAAAGGATAGGGAGGAAAGTAAACGTTCAGTTTTTTCAAACCAATAGTAACAACAAATACTTTCACAAATCTATAAGGATAGAAACACCTTGAAGTAGCTGCATAACCAGGCTCACTAATACCACCCCAACAAGGGCAAGGCAAGGGCACATCACTTCCCTACCATTAACAACAAAGATTTCACACGATTGCTCAAGCTGCAGATGGTGGAGGGAGGGGGTCTTCTGAAACGTGCCTTACCTCCTACATCTCCCTGTAATTAAGTAGGAGGGCCTTAGTACATTCACACATTCAGGAGACTTTGGAAAGCAGACGCTAGTTGGTCAACAGGAATTCAGTGCAAAGGATCTTGGGGGGCTAATGACAGAAGATAGCTTAAATAGTGCCACGTATGTGTGCTCAAAACCTTAAGGGGTGGTAGTTTTTCCTTTCTTTAAAAATATACATTCTGATTTCTTTTTTAGTTCATAAGGTTACAATTCTCTTATCCTTCAAAGGGAAGAATTAATCATTACATTTCTCCTTGTGCGTGTGAGGAATCAGGTTGTCCCGTGAAACCTTTGCAGGCAGCTCACAAAGGGTCTTACTGTGGCCAACCTTCTGGACATAAAGGTACTGCACCGCAGGTAAACATCTCCCTGCAGTCTACAGCCCATTAGCCTACCAGTTAAAGTGCCTGTGCTGCGCTAGGGTTTCTGTTCTCAGCAGTGCCTCTACAGTTGTAAAGCCAGTCACTCCTAAGAGGCCCCAGCAGACTCACCTTAAGGACAGCAAAGGTTCTTAGATGAAGCTGCTAACCTAGGTTTTGATCACCTGTGGTCTCTAAAGATCAGCAGCATTATTGCAAGATTAGGTCTTGCATGTTTGCAAAGTAATAGAGTTGATTAAGTTTAGCCCACCTGCTGGAGGTCTGCATAATTAAAATTTGCATGTGCAAAGAGTTTTCAGTTGAAGATTGCAAAGCAATTTACAACAGCAGATTCATTAATATTCACAACACATTTACACTGGAGAAAACCATCCTGGAAAAGTGGATGTATTCATGAATCTAATGCTACTATGCACAGTAATAGACTGGCTGAACTATTTATGATTCCTCTTGACATTGCTTTGGATAATGAACCAGGTGAAAAAAAAAGTTACCATTCACTCTGTAGTTATTGCAACCCATTCATAACTTACACTATAATTTAAGTGAATAAGGAGGCTAACAAATCTGTTCCCAGGAATACGTCAACACTGAAGCTTTGTTAACCACAGCTCC
Organism: Struthio camelus; assembly: GCF_040807025.1. Lineage (NCBI taxonomy): Eukaryota > Metazoa > Chordata > Aves > Struthioniformes > Struthionidae > Struthio > Struthio camelus. The sequence goes on from NC_090946.1 coordinate 33,875,486, forward strand.
TTGGACTTACATAATCAGCCTGAAAAACGTGAAAAAGCATGCAGTATCAGGGTGATGTTCGTGAAACTTTCTCATAGGAATCAATTTGTAACCTGCTGACATTGTCTAAATGGACCAGTTTTAGGGACTGTTTTTTTTTTTAAATTTAAATAACTTTTGGTGCATTTTTGCTCTGGCAAAGTAATATAGCATGCATAAAACCATTTGAGGCAGGGCTTACAGAAACACCCCTTATTGCTCTATTTTAGATCAAAACCTGCTCAATTAATGGTATGAATAGAATGCTCCTTTTAGCACTAGAAACTACAATAGTAGGAAAAGAATAAAACTAATCATAGTCCCACAGAAGTAGTAACTTAAGTTTTGCTTGTTGTTTTATGAAGCGAGGCTCAACAGGCTGAATTTCATGTGACCGGGATTCTGGAATACCCACAAAACTATTTTATTTTCATTCTTATGACTAATGTAATGGAACTGAAGAAACATGATGGGGGAGAGGATTGTTCCAAGATCTTCATGGGGTTTGCTGTATAAGAATGGATAACATCACCTTAATCTTCCATTCTTTGCCTCATGTGCCAAGATTCCTATGAAGATGCTATCCAAAAACTGCATCTTTGCCTGCAGCAGATCTTAGGGATGGACTCCCAAAGTTAAAGAACAAACCTTACCTAACCTGCTTGCAAATGATCCTGCCTCACAAACATAGGCACAGTCAGCCATAATGCTGCCATGAGCACAGGTTGACAGCAGAACTGTGAGGGGATACAGAAGAGGCTGAGAGAGATGTGCCAGTTATTATGCCAGAACCCCCCACCCATTATCATTTTAGACAGCATCGACAGTTCCCTATTGCTGTCACTTTTAACACTGGACACTAATTAGCTTCTTCAAGCTCTTACAGTAAAGTGAAGCTTTCAGATACTTCCTCAAAATCACTTTTTTACTTGTACTTGTGCAGTAGATTACCAACAATCTAGTTTCTTCAGCCCACATAGCTACACATCCTATCTTTTGAGGGGATCCAAGTCCTGCAGAAACGGAGGTATGAAATACACAGACATGGCCAGGGTTTAATGCTGCAAACAAGCTGGTTGGATTTTTTTTTTTTTTTTTTTAAACTAGAAGGGGCAAGTAGATAGAAAAATCAGGAGATGGAGATCTGGAAACTGAGCTTCCAGAAGAAGCAATCTCTGCTACTTATATGTTAACTGTAAACCCTATGCTCTCTCCCCACTCAGGCAGGCAAGCAAGGGACTTCAAAGCACAGAGCATAATAGTTTAGTATATGCATAGTCATCTAGGTTAGCATAAAACTCAAGGTAGACCCAGAGGTAAGCTTACTACTTGGACATACAATTAAAAATCTTTGTCAAAAGACAAAATAATGTTTGGGATGTGCAACATATTCAGGGAAGAAATATAGCAAAGATGGAAGTGATATGTACTTCCTTGCAGAGGAAAGAAAAAAGTGAATAGATTCCAGTTATCATTCATTAAAAGTGCCCCATTTTTTCAAAAATGAAAGGTTCACAGCCAAAATTTCACTACCACGTTCACCTGTGCTGTCAGAGAAGACAATGCCACCCACATAGCTACAGCGGGTCTGTCAAATGCCAACGCAGCACGCGTTCTCAAGAGATGGCATTTGGAAATCACTCCCTTGATACGTCTCTAATACTTCTACTCTGCTCCTGTAAAAAATAAATTTGTTTGGAGTATAAATCCACTTTGGAAACATACCTGATTGTAAAAGACAAACAGCATCTATTTTAAATGCAATTGCTATTTGAAAGGTACTCATTATTCCTACATGATTCTGCTTTGCTGGCACTAGTACCTGCAACACACACTGGTATTCAACACTTCCAGTAGTGAATGATTCTCTAAACTGTTAATTAATGTGATAACACAACTGCTCCACATAGACACACTGTAATTACATTTAGGGTCTACTAACAATAAGCTCTACCATCTGCATATGTGAAGGAGGAAGTGCTTTATTTGGATGGTAGTGGGGATTTTTTCTGTTTATCCAAAGAGGGAACCCTCTCACAGGGGATTGCTTTCTGAGAACTTGAACCCAAAGCGTTTACGCTGATATTGTGCTATTCCCAGTCATGCTTAATGAGAAGTCTGTCAAGCTTTGTCTGCAATAGTATCAGTGGGTTTTTGTTTTTTTTTTTTAAGCATTTGTGCCACTGTTGTTTTTTCCCCCCAGCAGTTCTCAATAATTGATGTGTTTTTACAAATTTTGTAATTAAAAGACCTACTAGAGTTACTATAGTAACAGGGGCCTTTAGAAATCAATTGAATAAAACAAAAAATAGGGTTGATTGGTTGGCTTTGATCTTTTCTCTTTGTTCAGTGGTATTAAGAATATCCTGAAAGATAATCTTTTTTTCTCAACTGCATCAGAGTTCAGTTATATTTCAGGGCTTACACTGCATAAACATTACGTATTCATCAGTAAGCCACGGCATAAATGTAGAGCAGACAACTTTCTGAATACTATTTTCTTTCTGGGAACAACCCCAATACATGCAAAGCAGCTCCACTTGCACTGTCTTAAGCTAACCTAATGGGATCCAGACTCTTACCGCAGCTTACTTAGCATTGAAATCCCCACATGCAAAAACTCTCAACAGTGATTCAATACATATTCCACCAATAATGAAATGCAATTCAAGTTATAGGAACAAAATCTAGTGTTCATTACTTTCAAAACAAGTTTCAACTTGATGGTGCAGTTAACTTGCAAGTACTTTATTCAGTTCTGGTTCCACTAGCATCTGACTCTTCAAGTTTCAATCTGAAGAGTGTTTCCACTTTGAAAAATTATTAAGGAGAAATGCTAACTTCTTACTCAACAGCTCTGTTCCTTCTCATACAGTGTACAGACAGAGCCAGTTTGTTTGTAGGACAAACTATGAATCTGAATCCCAAAACATTGTACCTATCCAAAGACAAGGAAAGTTTTGCATATCTCTGATGTAACCGCTACCCCGTTGTGGTAAGGCCCAATTTGGTCCTCAAAAGTCACGTCAAACCTACATAGCAGGTCTGTGACTCCCTGCAGTCTTATCTCCCCAATTGTGCAGCCATAAGTCTACTGCGAGCTCCCCTTTTTCCTTAGGGGGAAACCTAGGTGCCTGGGCAATCAGGCATACTAGGGAGGAGGTGGAAAGAGGCACACTCAAGTCTTGTCCTGTCTGATGGTAGGAACACCAGTAAAGCGTTAGACTAGACCCGCAAGGCACACCAGAGAGTAAATCTACCCCAAAGTTTAGGCATAACTAGCAGGACCAGCAATTTAAAGTGATGCAGCATCATTTTACATAAGAGAAATAAAATGTCTAACTTAAGACTTTGTTACAACAAGTTAACTAAACCAGACAAACTTACATTCAAACAACTTGGCATTAGCCTAAGTGTCCAGGCTTCTTAACAGGAAGAGGACTTGCTCTAAATTCTCGGTGAAGATGGCAGCTTAACTTCATCTTTTTAATTGCATTTCAGACACTTAAAATGGATTTTTCTTCATAATAAAATGAGATAGCTAAAATGTTTTCCCACCACACTGCAGTTTCTCCGTTTCCATACAGCTGAACTTGATCTTTACCTTAAATAATCAAGTCTAGTAAGTAACTGATTTTTATTGGTCTCAGAGGTCATTGCTTAAAACAGGTTTCACTGTAGACAAGAGATATGAGTCCAGGTGTTCACTTCAGATACTTTCTGTAACTCAAATCAACATCAGGTCCATTTTATAAAGTCAAAGCCTGATTTGAAAGTGATAAATAGTTTCTTTTTTTTTTTTTTTAATATTAATGGTCTGCTAGTGAACATGCTCAGGCCTTTGGATTTTTATATTTGTAATTAAAAAAGAAGTATCTATAATAACTCTCATGGCTATTTAATGACAGAACCTATTTTTACCTAAGCTAAATCAGTTCTAATTTAACACAATACTAAACTGTATTCCAGTCCTAAAAGGAGCCATAAACACCAAAATGACTCCGCTTCATGCATTTTTTTTGATAAAGTTTTCACAGAATAGAGAGAAACGAGCTCTTTATGCTGTCTCCATACATGCACTAGGCATAATAAGAGGAAAATACAGTAGCAAGTGCATCCCTGCTCGTCTTCAGCATCTACCACAGCGCAGTAAAAATTGAAAACTATTCTTCTGGGAATAACTCAATGGAAAGAGACTGATATTTCACTTTGAACATGGAAAGGTTTGGACCAATTCACGTGTGATGCACTGAGAATTTGCTTTATCCGAGAAGATAGCCTCATTCTCAACTCATTTGGCTACAGGAGCGTTTCTCCTCTGCACAGGTCACACTGCAAGACCTCTAAATCGTAACAAATCATTCAAATACACAGTTAGCACACTACAAACCAAGCATAACACCATCTTTTATCCATAGGTCTTAAGCAAACTACCCTCTAATCGCTACTGAAAATCAGAGGGTATTTTAGGGTGACAGCATCCTCTTTCTTGTTTGGAGGCCTAATAAAATGCTGAAGATGTTTTGCTGCCCCTCTACCCTCTTTCACTGTATGTGGGCTTTAGCTTCAAGCAGTCCTGCAGCTGCTCGAAAAACTCCTTCCTACCATCTCATACCAGCTGCTGCACTGACCAGAAAGCACAGAGTAAAACGTATTCAGGGCACCTCTATTTCAGCTCTTGATGAGCTTGTGAGGAAGTTCAGCAGAAGCCACAATTCCCCTAAATCAACAACACACCTGTCCATTATGCAGCAGCACAGTATCAGCTAAGACAAGTTTTAGGACTTTTTTTTTTTTTTCCAGTTTCACCACTGTGTTTGTGTGACTTTTAACAATTCACTTTCCTGCAAATGTTTCAAATTTCCCATTTTAATTTTAACTTAGTAATATTTTTTTCTGCTTTTTTGCGTTACAAGGCTTACTTGGTATTTGTAAGACACTAACAGATGATACCTTACAAAAATTTAAAGTTATTTATTGCTACTACAACAATGAGCTTTAGGGCTCCTGGCTTGAGTCCTTCTTGCAATATTTTGTAAGCAGGGTGTGAAACAGAAGCAGCATACCGAAACTCTGTGTGTCATCTTCAAAAGAAGATCTCCACCTCTTATTACACTACCTACAACGCTTAATGATCTTTGCAAACACACAGTGGACTAATACAGTTTTTCAGTGCAGCTGAAAGACAAAAAGAGAGCAAAGGTTTCCTCATATGTATGGTATGCTCTAATTCTACTCAGCATTTAAAAAAAGGATGACGACAAGCCTCCTGACCTACCCAGCAAGAGTCATTATGAATGTGATACACAAAACAAATCCAAAAATAGATGACACTGTGCTTCAGAAAGGAAGAGAGAGAGAGAGACCTTCCCATAATTTGCAATAAGGAAGTCACCTTAGCTTATCATGAAAACAGAAGTCAGATTGCTGCGGGAATGAGCAGTAATTTGTCACCGGATGGGTAGGTGCAGGTTGTTGCTGGATGTGATCTGTGTTGAGCTGCACAAACATGTTTCTGTAATGAGTATATACAGTGATTTGCTTTTCTACAACATAGAAGTGTTACTCAAACGCGAACAGCAGCAGCGAGAAGTATCCCTTCAAGCATTCCATAAGGATGCACTAAATCCATTCTGCCACTGCTGAGCAGGCTGTAAACTCTTGAGTAAACTGGCTACTTGTGTTGTCATTGCTCCCCTCGGTGACTATCCCAACTTACAAAGCGTCAGACAAACAAGTAGCTGGAAGTTGTGGAAATTGCTCCAAATAGCAGTGATTTTTACTGCAGTAAATTTTTGTAGTATCTGTTATCTTTCTTGAAGGCTTGATGCTCACGGAATCAAATCACTGTGCAAGAATATCATCTTCCATTTATGCTGTGCTGAGTGTATCCTACCCTCCACAATTATAAGCTCTGCAATTACAGCTGGGAAGGGGGGACCTAGGGGAGCACAAAAGCTCAAAACTTTTAAAACAGCCAGAACATCTAGAACTTAATCCTAGCTCAAGTGCGGCCTTCACAATTCAATTGAATTTCCTGTGCCATACCTACACAATGTGTAGGATGCTGCACTACTAGCAGCAACATGGAAATGAAATGAAGTCAAACCTCACTAGGAAAGCTGGTGACTCCAATAGAGCCAAAGTTATCCCACAAAGTGTTTTTATTTTTGCTTTCCTTTTCCTTTCAGCTAGCTTCTACTGGCCTCTCAAAAAGATACTTTTTCCCCTCCTTTTCTTTTTAAGCACAGACCTAGCCGCGAATGCAGGTTTGGGGTTTTCGAGTCTTGGCTGTAGCTTATCACATTTTTTACCACAGTCTTCCATATACCATTAGATTAACATAGGAACAACATGGCCATACCTAGAAAGACCTGCAAGTATTTTGATTGTGTACAAAGGTTAAGAATTACCAACTGGCCATTCAGACATACATACAACATAACGATGGGAAAAACATCTGATCCTTCAATTGGAAAGCTTCAAATCTGCAGGAAAAAACCCTAAGTCCTCTCTCTCAGCCCCAGGCTCTTCATGGGATGCTACTATAGAATTCATATCCATGCTACACTGAACCAGTAAATCCTTTTTTTTAGTGCTAGGTTCCCTTCAATTTTCTCACTGTTTGCTCATTGCAACTCTCATTCTTACTCATCTTTCCTTTTTTTTTTTTTTTTTTCTCCTCTTTTGTAGGATTGTGAAGGAGGGGAAGAATTTTAAGCAATTTTCTACAATCTGTAACTCTTCATGGATTTCAGAACTCAAGCCTGTATTCACACACCAGCTCTTCCAAAACATTTAAAGATAAAAGCTATTTTCAGAAGATCTTACCTTTCCATGTTATAGTCACAAAACAAAAATAAGTTTAAGTATATGGGAGTCTTTGTGTGTGTACAGTAAGCATAGGTTTAGGTTAAGCTGCTGTCAGTACACTCTTACTGGTACCAGTTAAACAGGTTTCTTACCATCCATTATAATATGCTTTGCTATTAAAACTATTTAAAGCATATTTTATTACCAATTCCTTAATTTTATTTATATTAAAACTGTAAAGATGAAACCCCTCATTTTCAAAGTTAGAGCTAAAATAAGTACCCAAATGCTTAGGCTGTTATGATCAAGAGCAGCTGAGCTGCAAAGATAAAATGACAACAGAATAAAGGAGAAAAGTGCCAACCCAGATCAAAGAAATGAATGAACAAACCTGAAAAGCCCTATTTAGCTAGGAATCTAAATAGCTTCTCAGATAAATAAGAGATTACAATTAGAACGCAACATACCTTCATCCTAACACTGCACTTCTACAATGAGGGCATTTTCACGATTGCCAAGAGCTCCACTTCTTTAAGAAAGAACTCCCAATGTTCTGTTTTACAGAAAACCACACAAAATACCTGCACATCCAGGTGACAGCCACAGTCATGGTTTCAGAGACTGTAAAGCCCTTCAGGTGTATACTTGCATTTAAGAAGCAATGCTCATATACCAGTTGGCCCAGGCTGACCACCTCCCATCCTGCCCCCGAAATCACTCTGACTATTGACCTACGCTTATTTGCAACCAAAATATTTAAATCCCTCAGATTAATTTAATCTGAGAGTGAACAGCTGTGCACAGAGCAACACACAAGGGAATATCTTGTTTTTGTAAACCAAAAGGCTGAAAATTACACTTAAGCCCTACTCTGTCCCAACTTCATCATTTCAATGGTCACTTTTTGGAAAAGCTTTTTGATTTTTCTGCTCCAAAAAAGAAACCGGCACCAGATACCCACAATGAAGCATATTTCTGATTTCACAGTAGTTGTAAATATATGTTGGGCTGGATAAACCGTGACGAGTTCCCTCTTAATGTTAATGCTTGTGAAGGGAAAGGGATTAGCAGCAAGACTTAGTTCTATAGCGACAGAAGTTTTATTAGTAGGTTTCAGCATAACGCAAAGGTGGTTTCTCCACAACCCCTTTCCTGAAACCTGGGACCAGGAAAGACTGAGAGAAGCTTACTCCTTCTGTCTGGCTTTACAAGTAGTATACCAGCAACCAAGACTCTGTCACAAATATTCCACTAGCTAAACCCCAGGAGACAGATGACTACTAGTAATACAGAGAATCTGCATGATGTTGTACTGCATTATAAAAGATTTTTGATAGCACACATTTGGGATGACTTGAAACGCAGTAGTGGCTTCCTGATTAATGTGGCTGGCCCAGACTCATACCAACAAAAATTTTATATTGCACCAAACTGCCACCTAGCATTTTAATGTCACATATTACCCAGGGAAGCTGTTTTAGAGAACTTTAAATGCTATATATTGGTGCTATTTCCTCAGGTCTCCAGTGATGCCATAACGGTCAGGAACAAATGGTACTTGGCTACTCAGAGACAAATATGAACTTTTCTCAGGTCACTTTTAGAGAGCTGTCTGTTAAACATAAAGATGACAAACCTGGTGTAATTTCTTTTCCGCTGATGTGCTCCATTCAGCCAGAGCAAGCAAGGGCCAATTTCTTGACCTGTACTGCATACAGGGCTTCTGTGCAGGGCAGGGCAAATTTACAGTCTGAACCTGATTTCAGGTATTTACTTTTAAATTAGCAGGGCTGTGTTCAGAAGCACGCAAAACAGGCTCTCAGCTCTTTTCAGCTTCTGAATCTTTGTTTGTGTGCAAGAATTAAAAGAGCTGGTCGCATCCACAGGGTGGAATGACTTAGTTACCTAAAAAAGAGCATTTTACTGAAGACTGCTGCTCACTGCACTAGCAAGTGCTGAAAAAGCCTGCATTTCTGTAACGGGAGTGTGTGTTTAAGAGTCCCCTCTGGATACTCTGCCTGTCAATGAGGCAACATTAGCTGCAAGTATCTCTGGAAACTTAAACTGGCTACACATTCTGAAACTTAAGTAAAAACAGAACCACGGGAGAGAACCCCCAATTACCACATAGCGAGAGCACTGATTAAAACCATCGGGGCAGGGTTCCTGTGTTTCATTAAGTAAATACACCCAGTTCAGCTTTATTGTTATTTTAGCTGATGAAGGAAAAATAAAAGTCTACCTCTACACGCATGAAATTACCTGAATTCAAAGACCTACTGGCAAACTTAAAACAGTGTCGGATTTTTTCCTAATGTTTGTATTTAAGCAGCCTACCAGGATTGCTTGGGTTAATGGGAAATATTGAAGTATAGTTAACCTGCTGGCATTTTAGCCTTCCATATGGGGCCATTTCTCTGTATCTTAGATGGCAGAGTAACTAATAAGCACAATGTTAAATTACTGTTTTCATCATTTCTGAATCAGAGAAGCACTAGAGATCGTTACATAATGAATAATACCACCTCATTTATTCTCTTATTGTTTTGTTGCTGTTCTCTGGCTACTGCATTCAGTATTCAAAACTGATTGCCAAGACCTTGAGCAAACAACTGCAGCGAGGTCATTTCTGGGTAGCAATTTTAAAGAGGGTTTACTCCAATTAGAGGAAGACAGAGAAGAATTTTTGTGTAGGGAGCAAACTTTCTCTTGCTAGTAGAAAACTCAATTTAGTTGCACTACAGGTTACTCCTCAAGACCCAAGAGGCAGTCACTTTCTTGGGCATATCAAAATTTGCAGCCTGTAACTCACTGGTAAATAAAACATATCAGTCAATTTCTCCTAACATTTCCAGAGTTTTCCAGAGCATTGAAAGGATAGCATATACTGCTTTTCACCAGTACCACCAGCCTCAGAGAACCCCACATATCTAGAGCTCATATTGCTGGCTAATGGGATTCAGCCTCCTCGAGGAACAATTTTCAGGATAATCTCAATATTTTCAGGAAAGAGACACTGACACTTCTGATCAGTTATTTTTACTAATTATAGAAGAGCTCAAGGTAAAACAGAGCTGAGCAAAGTTAATAAAAAGTAACTTCCAGTGTCCTGGTCTCCCCTCCACCATCTCTCCAAAAAAAAGAGTTTATAGCCTAGAAGCAAAATATCTCAAAGAGGGAAGAAAAGCAGAGTAGGCATACCAGTTAAAATAACAATTCTGGTATTTGCGTAAGATTCAGTACAAAACTCTCTTCAGCTACCTACCTATATATTATTAGTCCCTTAATTTTTGTTAGTCATGCTCCATTTTTAAGGGTACACATAAGTCAGTACCTGTTTTCATGGGCAATCAGTGCAAGCAGGAAGGGCGAGCTGGTGTATAGAGCCACGTTTTCAAAAGAAATACTGAATGGGTCTCCAGTTCATGAATGCTCCGCATCATAATGCGGTAAGCTGAAAAACTAAAGAATTTGCCTCCCAATACCCCGCTTGCATAGAACAGAGCGACTCCATTCTCAGAATGCACAGAAGCAGCGCTCATGTAAGCAATGACAACTTTGCATAGGTCAGTCATTGCTAAAAAGTGAAGACTAATCTGTCTGCAGCTATAACCAACAGACCACACCTCCCCATCTCTTAAGCTTAAGATGACCAAGTAGGTTTTGTTTTAAAACTGTCCCTCTCCCCCACTGGCTGTAGGAGAGAGGGAAGGGGAGGAAGAAGGGGGGGAACCATGCGTGCTGGGTGGAGGGGAGGGGAGATCACTGAAACCTGAGACTAGATCTCAGGCAGAAGTAGTCTTCATGGCCTTCAAATTCTTTATTCTGAAAAGGCGCCTGGACAGTGAAAACGCTGATGTTCTCATACATTGCACTAACATTGACACCATATCTGTTCAGTTGAGAGTGTTAAAGGAGTGCGCAAAAACAAGTGTGTAGTATTCTTTAAATACCACACAGGAGATTAGGGGTTTTTTTTGTTTTTTAAATGCGAGTATTTCTGACTGCATAAATTTGTATAAGGGAAGTCAAGGAAGACTGCTTGTAGGAGGAGCAAGCTAGTGCTCTAGCAGTGATTTCATTTCTCTTAGGAGACTCCTTAGAGCAACTGATGCCTCAGTTTTGTGCTCTGGCAGATAGAAAATTCTGTGTTTGAAACCTATCTTTCTCTACACTTGTTTACTATGCAGAAAGCCACAATGTGGCCCGCTACAAACCTTTTTTTTTATACCCTATCTCTCAGGAGCATTACATTTGCATTACAGATACCCCCAAATTTTGGAAAGCACCCAAGCAGTCCTCATTTTGCAGTCTTGTGGTATCACTCCTGCTGCAGATGGATGGAAGATTCTTTTTCCTCAGCTTTCAGCTCAATAAAGTTGGGTGAATGTATTTCTTCCACCACACACAGTCTGTCAAGACTAGGAACTCACTAACACCAGTACACGCTGTTATGTCACTCTCCAGCAGAAAGAGTGCAACAGAAGTGAAAGCAGTAAGCCTGGGTTCGTTCTTGCTTTTGCCACAGCTGCGTCATGTGACACTTTATCCTCCCACGCTTCTTTCTGTCTGACTGCACTGGAAGTTCTCCAAGCCAAGGATGATGCCTTATAAAATGCTGTCATTCAACTCAGGACCACTATGCTTTGAAGCTGGGGTTTCTGGAGTAGATGCTTCTGTCGTACAAGCAACAGTATGTCCAATCACCAAACATCATGCAACACTAACACATGATGTCAGACATTGTGGAAATGATGGGGGATATGACTCTCAGTCATGACTAAGTATGGATGCATCACAGTGACAGGGCATGAAGTTCTTTTATTCACTGGACTTCAGATGCTCTACAAAAGGTTAGAGGTCTCATTAGCTTCATTTAATACTTGAATTAAAAACAGAGAAAGAGAGAGAAATCACATGGCTGAAGAGCTATACAACAGCTTAGTGGCACACCTTCACAGAGGAGCCAAGTCCTCAGAAACTACACAGGATTCAAAAGACCTGCGATCATCGACCACTTTGGAGTAAGTCTCTTCAGTGGTACCTCCTCTTTGCCACACTTCTGCCTCTTCATCTCTGGAGCTCGGCCACTTCTTCCTTGCGCTCTGCCCGGACAGCATTTGATAGCAGCTTCTAACTCATAAGGCCTTCTGAAATTCAAGGTGTGGCAGAGATGATGGCAGACCACGCGCTACAGCACTGAAAGACATGCTCCTCCTGCATTGAATTATTCCACCAAATACTTACTTGTAAAATATATTGAAACTTTAGGAAAAAGATATAAAATTTTGAAAGATGCTTTTATTCTCAACTAACTCTTAATATTATAAAAATAGCAGAGACATTCTTAGATAACAACTGTTAACATAGTCAAGCAGTATAGAGAAAAATTTATGTTTTGGTAGTCTCAGCTGAACGCCAGTGCCTGATTCCTAAAGAACACGCACGCACACACACACCCCTAAATTCTAGCTAAAGAAAAAATATGACAGATAGTACGTTTTCCTGCTGTTCATAACCAGTTGCTCCCAAGAGAATGGGAAAACCTGCAAGCCTTACCATGCTCCCTCACCTCACGTCCCAGAAAGGAGCTCAGCAGAAAGGGATGCCCAGTTATCACTGAAGTTTAAGGTGGCATTGGTGTGATCTCAGATTCAAAATAATTCCACTAATACCCAAGGTTTTCCCCCAACACCCTGACAGTCAATTCAGTTATTCTGAAGTACCCTTCACAACCAAGTTTTGATAACAGAGGTTGCTTCTTGTTACCATGGGTCCACAGATAAGATTGATGTAAACCTTGGCAAAAACCAGGTTTTCTATAGCTTAAATAAAAGCACCTCTCCACCTGACATGTGCAAGGGCATACCATCATCAGCCAAGGCTTAACTCCAGAATGTGCTTCAGTATCCGTATTAGCCTCTTACCCATCACCACTCTGGGATTCTATGATTTGCAGTTCCTTGCTGTAAGGATGCACAGCACCCAACAAAAACCAATGAAATGCCAAGGATGGCAGCAAGACCACAGTCCAAGACACACAAACCCCATACTTTTCCAGTGTTTTGAAGACTACTAGCACTAAATCCAAAAGATATGTATACATAGAAGAGCAACAGAGAGACTAACCGTGCTCATCAGTGACATATAATAATCACAGGCTCGCTATCCAGTTGGCAGGACGATAACAAACAGAACAAAGGAGCTGATGCTCCTTTGCAATAACGCTTGTCTAATATCTTCATAATCAACCTAGACAATGACATATTGCAGCCTCAGCAAGTTTGTGGGTACAATAAATCAGAGAGCAGCTGACAACAAGTGGCTGAACTTCAATCCAGAGGGATCCCAATAGATTTGAGAATTTAGCCAAGAAAAAGACCTTATGAAGTTCCACATGGAGAAGGGAAAAGTTCTGCACCTGGAGTGGAACCGTTTGGACTGGGAAGCAACTAGCTGCATAACAGTTCTGCTGAAAAGGCTTGAAGGTTATGGGGGATGCCAGGCTGAGTATGAGCCAAGAGCACACCCTCTGTGTAAGTAAGGCAAACCACGTTCTGGACTACGTTAGCAGGAGCACAGCCAGAAAACTGAGTGAAGCTGTTATTTCTTTCTACTTGGTATTGGTACGGTCCACCCAATTTTAGGCACCTCGCTTCAAGAGGGCTGTGGATAAACTGGAGAGGGCTGTGAAGGTGGTCAGGGATCTAAGAGCACACAGCTCTTCAAGGAGAGGTTGGGAGAGCTGGGCTTGCGCAGCCTGGCTATGAGGCTAAGGGGCAACTTAAAAGCAGCCTACAATTACAGGAAGGGTAGCTACAAAGATTATGGAGTCAAATTCTTCTCAGGAGTGCCAGACGGTGCAACAAGGGGCACTGGCCACAAACTGTAGGACGTTCTGGAGAACTGGATTTTAGGAGAAAATTCTTCACTAAGAAGTGAACAGGTAGCTCAGAGAGGCTGTGGAATCTACTGCATGGCATTTTTCAAGATTTAGCAAAACAAAGCCATTGCTGACCTGATCTAGTTCTGGTAGCAGTCTAACTCTGAGTGGGAGGTTGGCCTAGATGACCTCCAGGACTTCCTTCTAGCCAGCATTTTTGTGATTCTATGAGACCAAGTAATGGAGTGCAATCAAGCCTTCTAGCTCCCAATGTATTCACTCACCCCTTCTTTGGCTTAGTTTAGGTGACTGCAGTACTTCCATAATGAATGAATCAAAGGTACTTCAGAAAATTAAGCTGAGATCTTCTAGCCCGTGCAACTTTGCTGACATCAGTCAGGATGTTGGATATAATAGGGCATGTATCCATGACATTAAAGAAAAAAAAAATCTATATGAAACACTCCAAGTCCTTCCTTTCCTAAATGCTGTTTTTGTCTTAGCTTGTCACAAGACATGAGAAAAAATGGGGGCAGGGGAAGGGAGGAAGCAGGTAATTCACTGCCCATAAAAATAAACCTAATATTCATTAAAGGCCTGAACATTTTGAGCAGAATCAAATACTTAAATAATGCTTCAATACCACAGCTTAGTCTGTCTGAATGCCATTTCCAAAGAGTGGCTGATTACTTGTTTTAGGAAGTTGAGGCCAAAGAATAATGTCTCCCAAAGCAGCCAATTGGAAAATATCTGTGAACAGCTGTGTTATGTGGGAAAGCTGTGCAATGAGGTCAGATTCTGATCTCTTACATCAGTAAAAACAGAGAGAAGCTCTACTGCAGACAAATGTTATTCTAGATGTTTAAAAAAAAAAAAAAAAGAAAAAACCCTCAGAGTCTGATCCACAGCCTTTAGGACAAATAGCAAAATAGAGCTCCTCATCAGCATAGCTGCATGAATGTCAGCATTCAAACAAAATTATTACCACCTTGCTTTTGACCTCAGCTACTAACTGTGACAAGCCATGCGTATTTTAAGAGAAGAAGCAATTGAGATCCCAAGAGACCCCTCTTTCTGTTTCCACCCCATATGCTTCCACTAACTGTTACATCCAGTTAAGGCTGCCAGTTATATGAACTACTATGTTAAAGAACATCACAAACTTGACTGTACTCTGCCATGAAAATGAAAATGCTGGTACAGTACTTTCCTTAGAAGCAGAATAAAAGCTTGATCCTGTGGTTGTGATTGCTTTTTTTGTTTGTTTTGTTTGCACGAATAGCAGATCACCACACGCTCCTATGCGATCCTAGCGCAGGTTTCTGACCAGAACATTCTCTCTCTTCAGAGAGCTGTCTATTGCCCCTCTCCCTCCATCTCAAAATTATTCTAACAGCTGATCCTCTGTATTTACCCACAGTAGCCAAAATTTCTGTAACAAGTTAACGGGAGTATAGCATAGCTCTTATGATATGATTAGGACTACACAGGGAACGTATAAGAAAGACTCTGCCCCAAGGAACTTACAGTCTAAACACAGAATAATTTCTCTTGTAAATAGAGGTGGG
Source organism: Struthio camelus (assembly GCF_040807025.1). NCBI lineage: Eukaryota > Metazoa > Chordata > Aves > Struthioniformes > Struthionidae > Struthio > Struthio camelus. Next base: position 33,890,768 of record NC_090946.1, read on the forward strand.
ATTTTTGAGGACAAGTGGTGGAAGAAGGTGGTATATTTCTCTTTTTCCGCCTGAAAGACTTGCAGAAAAGTCAGGGGTTTGTGTTGGTACGGACTGAATAAAGTGAAAAATCTGATATCCTAGGACCATTAAGACAGAAGTTCAGAAGTTCACACGTGGCAACTGCGGAACAGGATGACAGCAACGTTCACAGCAGCTCATCACTTGTGCAGGTATTTACACAGCCTCCTCTTACTCCAAAAAATGAGTAAAAGGAGAACCACTACTTCAACAGGAATTCATTTTGGTTTTGCTCCCTCCGATAACTCCAATTTGATGCTCAACCTGCAGATGCAAATCCACTGCATACTTCTTAGCATCCATGGCATTCTGAACTGAAGAATGAATGCAAGAAATATTTTAAATACTAAATCAAGGTCAAGCTGATTAATAGGTTCCTTAACGTGTTACACTGATTTTGTTCCAAAATAAGCAGCTGCTTTATGTAAACTGCTTCATTTCTCTTTTGACAGCCATCGCAAAAAATAAAGGAAATCACTCCCACTCAAGTCCTCTAAAGCTCATGCTATTCATCCCATAACAAGCACAGAAAATAACCTGCTATCCTTGAACAACAGAAAAGTATCCTCAAATGAACTAGCCCTATACAATGAATGCTATATATTTTTACAGATGTTCACTGAGTAAACTGATGCAAACTGCTTAGGAAGGGGCAAGAAAATAGTAAAGTTAAGAAAGCAAATGATTCTGAATTCATATCTATGTTCGGACCCCATATTCAAATTAAACTGTCTAGCAAACTAATTAAAATAAACAATCAAATACACCTTTTCCATCTTCTTGCAGAAATCGCTGATGAAGTCAGACAAAGTTAGCCCATACAAACTTCCTAAATATTTTTAGGCAACAAACATTTACGAATCCCCTCCCCAAGGACTGACGAGCTCAAGGGACTTGACAACAACAAAGATCTTGCACCTCTAAGCAAAACACAGACTCCAAATGCAAGTGGCAGTAGCTTCTCACCATTGTGGAATATCAAAAAAAGCTATAATCCACAACAGATTGTTCAAATCAGCATTACTCAATCACTCGAGCGCTTCTTTGTTAAGTGCTCTCATCAGTGCAATACTTGGCAGTGTTCACATGTAAATCAGCAGCAGCTTTTTGGATCACCTCTTTTAACGCAGAATCAGCTCAAACTTTTCTGAATTATGATGCTTTGCTAGAATGCTTTTCAGAATAACAATGCTTTGCTGAAGGCTCTAAGGCAGATGGTCTGGCTGAGACAGTTCACAAATTGAAAACTGTCTCCAGCCCTCCGGCTCTTATTTAAGACAGAAAATAAAACTCAGCAAGTCTTTTTAAGATCATATTACACAAAAAAAAGTATCAAATAGTGGAAGACACAGGGTCACGAAATAGACCTCCTCATTCACTGATCTCAGCCTCAGGGTCATACGTAACCTAGGTTATTTGATTCCTACCTAGGATTAATTGGTAGCTTCAGTCTCGTTCTTGGCAGATGCCTCACCATCACATCCAGCAATATTTGGCACTGTAACACACAGTCCTCACCTCGCTCCTGTTCGTAGCTCCACTCTTCCATGCATTTGAAAAGGGACTACGTACACAACTAAGGCAAGCAGGAAGCAGTTCTGACAGCCAAAGAAAAGCTATGGTTGGAATGAGCCCGGAAAACAAACCACCCTCTTGTATGGTTCCTTTCAGTCAGGACTGAAAAACACTGACAGGCCTGTGAGAAAAAGTTTTAGTTTCAGATTTTTGCTGCAGAATTTGCTGTGGCTTCTGTCTGTCAATCAAAAGGAATGCAGCATTAGTGTGACTTTTTTATTGTTATTTTTTAATTAAGAAGCATCTTCTCTACAAAGATTAAATTGGAAAGTGATGGAGAAATTATTTTCTCCCATCATCTGTCAAGGAAGCCTAAGTTGAACAGCTGTACATTATTCTTTAGATACACTGGAAGCTTTGCAAAAAGTGCAGTTCATCACCTGTAGACAATTGTGCTTACTGTCTCATTGACAGATAAGGAAACTGCTCTCCAAAGCAAACCACCCTGATATTCCCTGTTTCAATCCACAACGCCAAGAAAATACGTTCACAACTCTGACCCTGTAATCTATCCAGATGCCTTCATGGGATTCCAGCCAGCCAAACTCAAGTCATTATAATCAATCATGCTTTATTTTGCTGTTTTCAAGCCAGAATTTAAACTATGGTTGTAACTATCTGAAATAACAGAACATCATGACTGTATTCCAGAACTCTCCTTTTTATCTACATTAAATGCCAATGAAGTGCTCACAAAGAAGTCTTCTTATGAGTAACTGTGCCACTGTTTGCTCAGACTTGCTACAACCGCAGAAGAAGGCAAAGTGGAACTAGTCTAGATTCATGCCAGTTAGATGTCAGAGATGTATGGTCTGCTAAAGCTAAATGTCACATCACTCATGCGATGTGTTTACCCTTGGACAAATTTGGAAGGACATTCAGAAAAAACAACATTTTAATATTACTTCTGCAATTGGGTCCTTGAATAGATCCTGAAAAGGAATAAAACTCTTAAAAGTTTGTTTGCCAAAATTTTCAGAATACTGATAATGAAATTTCATTATCTATTGTTTTTTCTTCAGAAAGCAGCACACAACACAGTACACAAGTGCACTGCAGCAAGTAATTGGAGACCTTTGACTACACTAAATGATCAAAAGTAGAATAAAAATTGTTTTCCTCTCAACTCTCTACATTTATCTTCAGCTGGTAACTACTTCACTTTTCTTCCAAAAATCAAATTTCACATGGAAGCAGAAACATACTTAGTTGTTTTACTGGCAAATGTCATATTCTAGTCTCTTATTTGCTTCTTCTCCCAAGAAACTGAGAAAACGAAGATGCTGTTAAAGAAAACTGTTTCAGATGAAAAGCTCTTTTCTTCTCCTGTAGTAGTTTGTAATGTGAAAACGTTTCCGAGTGATATCAAGTGATCAACCAGATCCCAAACTCTCAGAACAATACCAGAAACTTCCAACAAGTTCTAAAGCAGTCACATTGTATATTGTTATAATGTTCGCCCTTTCCCTTCAAGTTACTATTTCTCAGCCAGTCTTGAGAACACATCCTTCAGACCTGCCAACCCGCTTTGTGGAAATACATCGAAGCCCGTATTACTAACCCAGCACCTGGCACAAAACATTGCCTGATCAGCTGTTTGCATCTGAAGAGGCTTGCAGAGTTTGAATTGATACCAAATGTACCTGAGGTTGGATTAAAGTGCTGGGCCCACAGCCTCAAATTCACATTAAACTGTTCCTTGAGGTCACTGTCATGAAAGGTGACAAGCAGGGCATCTTAAAGTGTCACTTTAGGAACAGATGATGAAGCGAAAAGTTCACTGGAAAAGAACACTGAAGAATTACAAAACAAGATTAACAAGATCACGTTAACATTACATACTGGAAAGTCTACTCATAGTGGAGACTTGCCCGACTACTCCTGCAACTACATCTGCTGAGCGCAAGCAGCATCCAACATCCCCCGTGACTCTTACTTTTAACTAGCAACTTCTATAGCAAGATAAAAATTTGTGCGTTTATAAATGGTAAATTCTGAAAAACTTGGCTGCACATTTCCAATGATCTTATACTGAAGACTGCTCTGTTTTTAGGAAATTAAGGATTTTTCTTCTCCTTCCCCCCATAAGTAAGGGGTACTGTGCATACAGAAGAACTGCCTGACATCATATATAGAGGTGTGCATAGAGGTTGCACACAATATTGCGCCATATAGGTGTTGACATTAAGTATGTAAGGTGACAAATGAATCGGAGAAACGGGAATGACGAAATATTTGAAATGCTGCCACGCAGCTACAAAGCTGAAAAGTGAGATTCACTGAAGCACAATACTTAAGTAAGCCTCTTGATTCCCAAGGGATACACTGATGCTCTATACTACTCCTTGCCTGGGCTGTCATGCACTTCTGATCAAGAAAGCAAGCAGAGGACTGAATTTACTTCATCATATGTTATACACTCCATGTGTCCATATGCCTAACTGTAACTCTACACGGGCACAGCCTCCGGCAGTATTCATGCAAAAGCTTTCTGCTACACACTATGCATTAAGACTCAGGACTAGATTTCCTCAAAATATCAGATTAGCAAACTGATCTTCCTGGGCTGCTTGGGAAATCAGTAGCAAGACAGACAGCGCTAGAAGATGATCCAGCTCTGCTAACCAAACATGTTCCCTGCCCCTGTCTCTTCAGAGGCTGTACACGGGGCCTACTACAGCTACGCTCTCAATTCTGTACTTCTGCCTAGTGTACAGAATCCAGGACTTGTTCCCCAAAAACAAAGAAAATCCCAAAGTAGTGGCAAGTTCCGGGGAGGAAAGGGGTCTGTTCTTCTGTTTGACATGCAGAGAAAAACACGTGGTTACTTCATATATGTCAGAGGCCTGATTCTCCACTACCTTTGCTCTTCTTTCACAGCAGTGTGGCCAATTAAGCTGGGCTTGAATCAGGCCCTTCACATATAAATGGATCACTTGAAACTATATACATTACTTTACAAGGAAAAAATTCAAGCTTAAAAAAAGCATATAAAATATAAAGAGACGTTTAAAACATGCGCACACACACACAGGCCAGTTTTGCCTTGCGCTGCCTGTTCAGTAGAACAGATAGCCTGTTCTCTGACTCTTAACTGCAAACCTTAAACTAGTTGTGTATATTTTGGACCATTTCCCATCCTACCATGATTTCCTGTCTGAGTCTGCAGCCCATGGCAACAGCAGAAAATTGGAGTACAGGCTTTGCAGATGGTGGTAGGCCAAATGACTTGTGCCAATTTAGTATCTTCTTCCATAACATACGCATTATCTAAGTCTTGGCTGTATGGCAATAAATTCTGCTAATAAACTAGATTCATTTTAATTTATAAATTGTGCTCGGGAAGCTGTGGCCTTTTGCAGTGAACACACAAAAACACACCCTTACACATACATACATCATACTATGAAAGCAAAACAATATTCTGAACTGCTGTCAAGGCAGAAGCAAATTCACAGTTTTATCACTCAATTCCAGCAGGTGACAGGTCACTGGGGCTGTTTTATAAACATAGCAAAAATAGTCCCCTCCTGAAATTTACTGATGTGTGGGATATGCATCATTCTGCAAAACAGCCTATGACGAAAGCCGCAATTCCACATGTCAGCAACAAAAATATGAGACCCAAGATTATATACACAGGGAATAGGTGCCAGAAACAACTCCAGAGCTGCTTTCCGTTGAGAAATCTAGTGCTAACATGAATCTTCCTAGAGTGGCTTTAATAAAAGAGTCTACATCTGGCATTGCCCTCCTAGAACAGGAAGGTAGGGGGGCAGGGAGACCTACATACACTATTTTCAAAGAATAATATTTGAAAGCACACACCGTCACAGTCACCCACTCACCTGCGCATCAATAATACTACCTCAGTACATGGATGCTTTGAATCCTTCCTGCCCCCAGCACACATGCTGGGACATCCATATTTTCCACAGAATTAAGTGTTATCCATGATCACCATCTAAGCTTCTCACACTTCAAGGCGTAAAGCCCTACAGTTTTCATTACAGAATACTAAAACAAAACTACCTCAGACAAACACGTGGCCTCAGTCCAAGTAATTTCAGTGGAAGCCCCCAGGCAACTGCTTAGAAAAGAACCTACTCGTTTCTGATAAGCAAAGTCATACCCTTGCTATTGTAATACATCACAGACTAAAATCCATAAGCCACTGCCATATTCCATAATGACACTTTTCTGGCCTCACAGCACTGGTAAATATAGTACTGTGTTCCAGCTTTCACACGTTATTTCTCTCCAGTTGAGTTTGCAACTCTTTTCCATTTTCTTGACATTTTGTCCTTTTTCCCTGCTTAAGTCACATGAGGTACAAGCATTATTCAGAATTCAAGACATTCACAAACCTATCTTCTAGAAGAAGATGCACAGTTCAAAGCCCCTGCCCACATGTCTGTTTTCTTCAGTAGAAGGAGAAGGAAGCATAGACGCTCCAGAACTTTATAACATGTAGCATGGTGCTTGACATGGCTGAACTGGACACGCTCAGTATGTGCCTTAGATTGTCTAAGCTCGGACTTTGGAAACCTCAGAGGCACACAGAAATCTAAATTCACCAATATTCCTTGCAGTAATTGTACCGAGTAATCACAGAACAGCAACTGAATCAAACGTCCTCCCTCTCTACCTTTATTCTCTCTCCCTCGCACGCCCAGTACACGTTAATATTTCAGTTTGTCATAACGAGGTTACAGGAAAAAGTATGACTTTGCACACTGAAAAGATAGATTTATGAAAAGATAGATTTTGGAGTCATGTCTCTGCGTCGCTTGCCCAAGTTTTTGTTGCTGACATCCCTGATGAACAAGATGATTACGCCCAGGGCAAACGCTTGAACTGAAAATTCTGCACACCTCTCACTGTGTTGAGTCAGAGTAAGGATCAAACAGATTAGCCTAATTTAACAATCAGATCTGAATTTACGGGGCTTTAATGAGAGACATCTAGCTACTTTTTATGATATCCCAATTAATTCATTATCTTAAATAAAAGGAGTTTGATTCATGATATACTGAATATTCACTAACCAAGTCAAAATAAGCACGAAACTTTGTGACACAAAACACTTCAAAGGTCTTTTCTAATTACATACCTACTGTATCAAGAGAAGAAAAAGCCCAATAACAACAGGGAAAAAGGAATAGTACTTCCTATTCTGGACACCAATCAAAGGCCCATTAAAGCTAATGGAGCCCTTTGGCTCCACCAAGATTAAACTTTAAGGTAGACAGCTGTTCTCATTTGGATCCTGAGTCTGCTTTCAGTAGCAGCTCATTGAGAACAATCCTACTGACAATTTGAGAACTCGCTATCATCATCCTCAAGCATGTGCGTTCAAACAAAACTGATAATGCAGTACACATCCAAGCCAAAATTTCCCCATATACCACTAAAACCTAAGAGAGCTTTTCATAACACTCTTGAAAAAAAACTGTGAACCCGTAGACAAGCTTTAGAAGTCTTTGTATATTGACAAAGGAAGGAATTGGTTTATTAAAAAACTCTAATAATTACATCTTGGTTGCCTACTATTACAGTTCTCCATCTTCTTCCCCCCACTCTAAATTAAACAAACAATCTCTTAAGTGAAAACGTCCAAAGACACCATATAAACTTGATATAACAACCGAAAAGTACTAGAAACCATATGAAGACCATGATAAAAATGTACTAGTTCAAGTCTGGAGAGATTTTTATGATCTCTAGACTAAACAAAACTGTCAGTGCAAGCTGAGCACAAAATGTGTGTGTGTGTGGTGGTGGGGGGGGGAAGGTAATACCCAAATCAAAGAGCAGAAATTCAATATATAATTAAACAGAAATTATAACCCTCCCCCCCACAGAGGAAATAAATTTGCCATTTACATTATTACAATATACATACATCCTTAACATTTGCCCTAGACCTGTGGTATCATTTTAGGAAATTGCACAAAACTCCAAAAGAAAAGAAGAAACCTCTCAACCATTTGTGTAGCAGAAGCAGATGAACATTTCTGAGGGACAAGGGTGGAGTGTGAAACAGTAATGTTTCTCATGACGTCCCTTAATGACTCTTCCCAATACAACAGTGCAAAAAAAAAAAAAAACCCTCCAGAATGTTATCTGTGGTAACAGTCACATGAAAGCCAATACGTTTGGTATGTTCTCACGATGTCAAACAAACAATGAGGAGAAACATTGATGTATAAAAATTAAAAGGATTCAGAAGCTAATGGAGCTTCAAATCATTCCATCCTCCCCTTGCCTTTTTTTTTTTTAAAAAAAAAAAAATAACCCAATCCTCCTATCCCAAAACCATGCTATGAAAAGCCCAGACACTTTGAATGAAACTTAGAAGTGGGAGCCAAAACCAAAGCACTCTAGATAAATCTTTGGATATGAGGTAAAGATTCCTAATATTCAAGATATTTTCCCTGCTGAAGGCCCAGATCAGCTATCCACAGATAACTCCCTTCATATATTTTTGCCATGTATATACTCCAGAAATTGAGGCAACTGAAATTGAGTACAGGTTAGTGCCACCCCCTCTGCCTCCTCACCCACCCCCCCCAGCTTTACACTGCTTAAAAATTTACATCTCAGATTTGGGTGGTAATCCACCAAGACCACTAGTCCCATTTCTTAACATTCCACACAAAAACAGAATAGCATTATTGGTTTCCAAGTTTAATCATACCTATATCCCAGTCTCAAACCATATTGATCAAATCTTTCCTGTAATTTTCAGACTGCATCACATTGAAGCACAACATGCTTCCATGTAATTCTGCCTTTATGCTTCTCTAACAACCCTGCCCATTGCTCTGAACATGAAAACTAGATGAATAAATATCTACAGATCTATTTTTGCAAGTGGCAACAGAAATCACATGGTAAAACAAGACTTGCTTAAGAGAATATTATGTAAGACTGTATAGTACAGGACCAAAAAAAGTAGCTGTTGTGGTAATGCTAGCACTTAGTAAAGCAGAGAATTGAGTCATTTGTGGTCCTTCTTTGAATTTTATCCCTTTCATAAAAGGCTAGATAACAATTACTTCCTTTCCCACTCCCTACTAACCAGGGTTATCATGCAAATTTTTATATGCTGAGTGACATTTACTGTACCTCATTCTCAGCTGTCCTGCTCTACTACAGAGTCCTTTTCCAAAGCCTGCTTGCTCTGCTTATCCCAGCATAAGCATGTAGTCATATTTTCTTCTTTATTCTTCAGACCCCAGTTAACAGACTACAGAGTAGGCTAGAAATGAAAACAGTAGTAGTGTCCAACACGGACTGTAATATTATAAACACTAAAAAAATGGGACAAGCAGATTATGATTTCCATAGTGTTCCTTTCCTCTCATCCCTGAAAAAGTATAAACAACGTTTGCTTTGATCTTATATAACCCCACAGCAAATTAACCAGTTGCTATAAATCTATATGCATAGTCTGAAAAGCTAGTCTGAAATGTTTATTTGGCTCCAGTCTTTAGTCTCTAGATCATGATTATACCACATATAGCCTTAATACTCTCAAGCATTTTGGTGTCATTACAGGACACTCACAGGAAAGCACATTTTCCACAGTTTTCCTCATTTTTTGCTTATTTTGAGATTTCCTTTTTGACAAGGAGGGCCAAACACAGTCTCCTCACTGACTGGTGCGGCACTGTAGCACTACAAAAAAAAAAACAAAAAAAAACAGTTTTACTTAGGTCACTTGGACATATTGTCTCTAGCTTTCCCCTTAAAAGAAACATAGATCAGGGCTTAGTCTTCAATTTTACTGTAACCAAATGAGCAGAAAGCCTGTCAGCTGACTTGTTAATTGTGCATAAGACAAGGAAACAAATCGAGATGCTTATTCTCAGTGTCAAATAGTATAACTAGCATTTGGGTAAAAGCTCACATGAAATATTTGCATAATATACACTGACCCAAGATGATTATGAAGATGCTTTGCCTTTTCCTAGATCTATCATTCCATTGACTCAAAGCACTTTACACAGAGGAGATGAAACGAAATCTTGCACCATCCTCCAGAAGTCGGTATTTTGCTCAATTCAGGCATGAAACAGGTTAAGTAGCCTGGTGAACATCAAACAAATTTTTATGAAAGGAATGGTCCAGACGTAATAATAGAACAAACAGAACAAGATGGACAAGTGCTCAGGCTTACAGCTAACCTGTAAGCTAGGAAGAACACCAGATAGTTTTTGTTTAGTCAATCGGAGTAAGTTAAATATATTCACAATAATGTGTGATTCGATTTAATTATTGCTCGTCTCTTAGGTTACAGTGCACACTCTGGGCTTCACTCATCGTCTGTTTCAGAGAAATGTTTCACATTAAGACTATAGTGAAGCACAATCCAAACAACTGCCTGCTACAGGACCAGCACAAAAAAAATCATCAGCTAGACTGTAGTTACAGAAATCACTTAATTAAACAACAGGCTTTGATCAAACAAGAAGCTTACAATTCTAAGGGGATTTCATCTGAAATTTCACACTTTGATTATAGGTCGACAAACAACCCTCAGTCATGTCCCACCTATAGCTGGCGTGTCCCAGTGCTGGTCTTTCATCACTCAAAGTTGCCAAGTACACCAAATCATATTCACTGTGGCCAAACATTTTGAAGGGCTAGAATAAGATCACAACTCCCCAAGTTGGAAGGTAAGTCTGGATGTGTTTGGATGAAAGGCACAAACTTTATCTATCAGCATTTATACATCTTTTCCTCTTTCTATTATTTTTTTCCTTTGATAAACCCTCCTCTGCAAACAACAGATTTCATTTAAAAGGCTTTCCTCACTCATAAATCTACAAGATAGAGTTGACCTATATTGACTTAGCTGCCCTAAATAAGTTTTTTTTTTTTTTGGTAATTAAAGGTCTTGTTCTATAACGGAAGGAACCAGAGTTCTGTTGAAATATTTTTGTCCTAATTTTTAAATTAAGAAAGCATTGTACTGGTTTTCACATTGCCTCAGGCTTTGCTTATATTTACTGGGATGTCAAGTTGGCCACTTAGATGTTCAAAACAACATGTAAATTCATCCCATTAAAACCAGAGGAACATCAGAAATGAATGTTTTGATTGTTTTCTCTTTCTATCAGCCAGCATTCCCATAGTTCAATGTAAGAAAATGGTATCTATTTGCTCATCTTGACTACTTATGGAGTAGAACTTATTACTTGAGATAGTTTTTCTCAATGGCCAGAACGTGGAACAGCAAGTTTGGACTCCTGAGCTTGTGATGACGAGAAGATATTTATAGATAAGGACATATTAACTTGAAAAATCTTAGCATTTACTATATGCAGTATAAGAGCTAAAACAGAAACAACAGAAATTGGAGTTGCTCTGATCTTGTTTTCCAAACATTCAGGAGAATAAAGATTGCCAAGGGGTTTGCTGGGCACGTTAAGTAGTGGTTTTATTGTACTTAGAGACCTCCATCTCTCTTTTTAAATACTGCAGGCACAACGGCCAAATTCCTCAGCTTAAACACCTGATAATTTTACATTCTACTTTAAGTCAGGACAACGTAGCAACTTCGTGAAGATCACACGTTTAATATTATTCCTGCTCTTATTTTTCCTTTTTCTCACATTGCTTTAAGATGAGCTTGCTTTAAAAATGAACGTGCTTTCAGTTCAACATGAAGATCTTGGGCTTAAGCTTCCAACTGCAAATGAGCACTTTTAAGCTACACTTCTTTCTGAGGTTACCTAGGTGCTTGCATCCCTCCTCAACTTGCTAATTGTTTGAAAAGTGAATTTTACACAGCCTATTGCAAATAAGACTTTTCAATATTTTACTTCTAACATTTCTTGCAAGATATAAAGATGAACATAAACATTTCCCTTGCAGTGTTGTATACCTATGTGTTGCAACACCGAGCTAGTGCGAGGGCTAGAAAAATGAAACAGATGAGGAAGGAAGCTCTCAACGGACCATTACCTAGTCTGATTGAATCATACCAAGTACATGGGCAGAAACAAATGACTAAAACTTGAAAATGTTACAAGGTTTAACCAAAATAACCAAACAAGGTTTTCCTATGTAGAAAAGATCTTTCATCTCAACCCCACCCCATCACCAAAACACAGTCCATTCATAATTCACTGACTCCCTATGTTACCATTGAAATTAATTTTGGAGTAGCCCCAAACCAAGTAGGATTAAGATTTCTGGACACTTATAACATTAACAGCATCCAAGCAGTGAGTGAGTGCTGATCTCCTCAGCAAAGACAAAAAAGTTTGTAACAGAAGAGAGATTGTTTAGGAAGGCTCACTGACAGCCATCAACTCTCCCTGCACTAGATGAGTTTAGGTTTCAAATTGCATGAGAAATCAGACGGGTTATATGAAGTAAACACTCTGGTGGCTCCATTCAGAAAGAAGAGCAGATCACATGCTACTAGGTCTTCTGGATTAGCGCTAAAAAGAGAGGGCCTTTTATTTCAATTAAGTTATTCCAGTATCAGGAGATATATACCTCAACTATACCTTGTTTTATGATTAAGAATATGAATAGTTAACACTTATCCCACGTTTTCTACAGATACAAAAAAAAAAAAAAAAAAAAAGCAATAGCATTCCCAGGTGTTCATTGCTATGTTCTGAGCCAAAACAGATTGATTTTTCATCTGAAAATAAAAATCAAAACTTCGTTACAAGTTATACTTTCATACACCAAGGATGAAACTCTGTCCTGGCCTCAACAGCATGCACTCAGTCTAAACTCCTGGCTTCAGTAGTAAAACAAGGCGCAACAACAGACTTCAACCTAAACACAACAGGGCAAAGGCTTTTTTCTCCAGAAGTCCCTTTTTCACAGCCTAGCTCCCCAGTTTCACATGGTTAAGTTGCCTCAAACACTGGCTCTGTTTAAAGTCCGGCTATCAGCATTTGCTGCTAGTAGGTGCACAGCCAGGGAGTTTCAGCGCTTGATCTTTGATAAACTGAATTGAAAGGATCCAAATTCTATTGCCATAGTGTAATACTAGTGATTTACAAGATTAATTTAAGTCATCATTACCTTGTTTGTTTTACTAAATGAAAAAAATTATATATAGACATACATATACTCTGCACTCCAAGAAAAAAAACAATCCAGATATTTTAGCTCTACTTGATCTTCCTTTTAACATAAGAAAGATGTATATCTGCAGATGTTAGTATCTTTAACTGTGCATCTAGTGGCTTGCGTTTGTAGGAGACGTGAGCACGTATATGCAAGCGCTAACATTTAGGCTTGCAGAATTTGCCCCTGTGAGTTTATGGATATATATCCATGTTCTTGAATGCGCAGGAGTAGAAGTGCTCAAGGTACGCTGGGAATGCACTTGTACATGGGTGAATGAAGCCATATTTCAATTAGGCTCATAGCTACCACTAGCTCATCTAACATGGGAAACACGTGCATACTTTTCCATACTTCTGCCCAGGAACCCCCTGAAAGCGATACGTGTGAGCACAGTGCAATGCATCCAGCCACACCAAACGAGCAAAAGCTATACACTGGGGCCGGCGTATCAGACTCACTACCTACGGGCTGAAGAGTCAACGGCCACTCTTCCAGGCCCTCTAGATTTTAAGTCACCTACCTGGAACTACTGTGCTGACTGGGCTGCCAGATGTCCAGAAACCCCAAAGAGGCTTTCCTCTACGTACTAGTGGCAGGGCTAAAGGCCTCCGTTTCCCTCGCAACGCACCCGGGCCTGTGCCCCACAAAACTAGAGGTCGAGCTCTGATAGCAATCCAGTCTGATTAAATTTATTCAGTTTCACGGGCAGGAAGCTCAACCCACTGGAAGCTCCAGAGTTTTCCCGCTATGTCAGCAGAAACTTGTTTAGCCCGCCAGTAGGTAAGACTGAATTCCTGTCTCAGATCTACTAAATAAAGCAGTCGGATATTAGAGAAGATCAGAGCAGAGATTAGATTTGGCCATGTGGTACACAGCTATAACCCAAGTGGCTCCAAACTGCTGCTTAAGATGTGTACAGTTGGACACTGATATGACACACAGCTGGACTTTTCTAAATGATTTGCACACTGCCAGTGGTACAGCTGTACTAACTTTGCAGCATTTCCACTCGGCTTAGCTTATGGATGACATTCGCAGCTCTCTTCCCCAAAATATCCGCCTTCCAATAACATGTAGTTTTTCTGAGTAGTTGTGAAGCTGATAGATTTTAATTAATGAACCTCTTGGAGCACTCCAGATTGTTCAGTAAACAAAAGGACTTCCTATTTATTGAAATGTCATAAAATAATTTCTTTATTTTTCAGTGTTGAATTTCAGTACCGTACCGTGATTACACTGAAATAAGGAAGTTATTTCAGGCAAGTTTGATAACTGCAAAAAGCAATTTTTAGTAACTGTGGTATAGCTCTAAAACAAAACAAAAAACCCCACCCACAGTTAAAGTCAGCTATGATTTTTAACCTACACAGGTGCGGTGAGAAATATAAAAGCAAATGAGATTAGCTATTGGTGGTAAATCTAAAGTCTATGCTTAGCACTTGTCAGCTGTGCCTCAGTGTTTAGTATCACAGACAAGAAAATTCGTCCTTGTAATAATTCTACCAAGTCTAAATCAGTTCTTTCTGTAAGGAAAGGTTACTTGTTTTCCTCCTCCTCAACCCCATTCTAAAAACATCTCAAGATGCCAGTAGAGCTTACTTCAGAGTCAGTGTTTTGATTGCTCAGCCGATAAGCAATAAACAGGCTAATTTTTTGATTAGCTTCTCCACAGAAAACCTCAAGCGCTTCAGGTTAAATGTATGCGAACAGTGTTCCTGACTTAAATTTCCAGGCTCCCCCCCCCGCCCCCCCCAGCAACATCTGTCAACAACTGGATCTAGAGACCATCAAGACATGCTGATGCATTAAATAGCATAGTGTAACTGGTGCAGGATCCTTCAGCAATAACCAGATAGTTGATTAAAACACAGTAAGTGCTGTAGTTTATAGGGTAATAATACCAAAGTATCTTTGAAGTGTTGACAATTCAGACACTAATGAACCACACGCTACTCAAATATAGGAACATCATGCAGAAGAATCACATTTCCAAGGTAAATTTATATTTCTCCTTGTCTCCCAAACATTTTAAATGAATAGACTGCAACATTCCAGATCAGAACAACCTCAAAACCCCCATGACACTACTAGATGCGTGTTCTACTTCAGCTATATCAAACCAAAGCAAATCATACCTCTCCACCTAATTAAAAATAGAAAATGAAAACAAGTATTCCAAGTCATGACTTTTCTTTAAGCCTTCCAGTTGCTCTGCTGATCAGCAGCTACTTATCATTTTTGCTGCTTTTAACAAAGTTTCATTTTCCATTGCCCTCCAACTTACAATGCATTATTTTTTATACCGTTCCACCTAGACTCTGTCTGAAAAGACTCAGTCCTTAGAGGCATTAACACACCCAGAAAGCTTTACTGAACTCCTCTCGGCCACAAGTTCAGATGACGTTCCTTCTTCCAAGATAGTCAAACTAAATCCCAAGCACAAACTCAGAACTCACACTAACAGCAGAAGATGTCTTAGAGAAGCAGCAAATGGTTGATTAAAGAACAGCTTGACAAAAAGGGGAAAAAAACAAAACAAAATGCAGAGTATTATTTATTTAAAAAACAGAATCTAACCCCCCTTTAAGCATTTAGAGTTTTAAATCTTACCCTCACACACCGGGCGCTGATTAGAACGTTTGCCATAGAAAAGAATAATAAGCTTTCAGCTTCTAAAAGCCTTAAGAATTGTGACTAGACTACTCTCTTTGATAGGAGATTAGTCACAGAAGAATATGGGTCTAGATCTCAGTCTCTTGGGAATTTACAAAGATTTATGCATTTACTTACTGTTTCCTGAACTGCAAGGAAGCATACTATCCCGATCTAATAAAGGAAACTGTATTTAATAGATCTTAATGCCAGAAAGGTCCATTATGATAATCCAATGCGATCTTCTGCATATAGTATACTGCCAAGGATTTCATCCAGAGATTGCAATGCTTCACTGGAGTTAGAACTTAACCTCCAAGAGCTTTTTATCACTAGCATCAAACTCAGTACTATAAAACAAAACCCAACAAACATATGCCAAGTCTGGAATTTACAAGTACTCCATTAAAATTTTCTTACTATATAAAGAAACAAAGACGACAGTAAAGTGAGCTTTGCTGTTCCTTCCACTGGAACAAATCCAGTTATTTTACCACTAGATCTACCTCAGATTTTACTTAATGTACAAGACAATCATTTGAAATCAAGCACTGTGGAAAATGATGCGACTGTTACTAATATGCAATTCCTAAATGGAGAAAAAATAAAGAAATTATTCAAAGCTTTCTGTATCAATATAAAACCATTTGTAGTCTTATAACTGCAGGAAATTACATTTAGAAGATTTAGCTGACTTGTGTCAGCTAAAAT
Organism: Struthio camelus; assembly: GCF_040807025.1. Taxonomy (NCBI): domain Eukaryota; kingdom Metazoa; phylum Chordata; class Aves; order Struthioniformes; family Struthionidae; genus Struthio; species Struthio camelus. The sequence continues at coordinate 33,906,872 of NC_090946.1, forward strand.
ATTTGTGACAGATTGTCACAGTAAATCACAGTATGCCTTTAGGTGCACTTTTTTTCAGTTTTCAGACTTCAAAAATATGGTGTTTTGAATATTTATAAGCGCTTCCCTGCACAGTCACTTATGCTTCCATTGAACACCAGCTTCCATTCATTCATTGCAATTTTTCCAACACAGAGATTTCTCATAAGAAGAAAAAAAAAAAAGAAAAAAGAAAAAAGTCAACCCTGTGAGTGATTAACTCTTCCTTTCCACTTTATACACAGAAACCGTGTGGCAGAAACACTAAATGGAGATCATGAACAGCTGAAGTGCATCTTTTTCTTTGTAGAACCATGATATTTTACTCCAGCTTCCACAGATAAGGAACAGAAGATGGAACTGAGTCCTCTTTTTCGACTCATTTACAAATAATCCCATGGTATGCAAAGGATTATGACAACTGTTTTGGCAAGGCAAGGCATCCCCCTACCTTTACAATCTTGCATGGAAGAGCCTGTAGTTTAAAAAGCAACTGTAAGTTTAAAAGTCAAACAGAGCCTTTTAGGGTGTGCTTTTGGCAGTGGTATAAAACATAAATGTCCATCTTTTGCATTTAATTCACATACATTTAGTAACATTGTCAGTAGACGTAGTGCAGATAGCACATACAAGAGGGGGCTTGTGAGCTCGGTAATACAAGCCATCATCTTGAGTAGTTTGGATGAACCAGGCTGACCCAACAGGGAGAAAACGCGATGTTGAGCAGCTACTGCACCTATTCACTGGTGATCTGAATTGCTACATTATTGCTTGGGGATGGGATAACAACAGGAAGGTAATGCAGCTTATCAGCATAAATTAAAAGTCAGCCTTTCTCTGACAAAGTGTTTCACTGGTAACATCACTGAAGGTATCGTTCTTCCCCCCAAAGAACATCTGCTTCTTCGCTTGTCCCTCATTATGAGATTACACTTCAGAGAGACCAAGCCTCTTGCTTTTATAAACAGTTAAATCAGAAAGGTTTTCTTCATGGAGCATCTGACGACAACAGTGAAGCCAGTGAAAGTCACTGAACTGTGTGTGGTACACAGAACAGCTTTCTGAATTAAATGCTTCTCTAAATTTTCCACGGAAAATTATGGCAGTCCTCAGTGCAACAAAACAAAAAAACCAAACAGTGCAGCTTCTTAACAGAACTGTCAAGATTTAAGTCTTTCTAATTGCTCCTCAGTCTCACAGAAAGATGCCAACATTCCTTCATCTGCTTATTTGCTTAACTGCTTAAAAAGTCTGCTTTCTAATCAACTGCCAGGATTAAGTATCTTAATGTTAAGTTACTCTCACTACTGAGATACCATCCCACATGCTCAACTTGGCAAGCCAGGCACAAATTCTTGTTTATTACATTAGTATAGCAGGGCACAGCCTTGTACTAAACTAGAAGGAAGTTTAAGTAACATATAGTTATTATTTTTTGCTCGGGAATTGAACTTTATGACTGCAGTGGAAAAAAAAAATTGCTTTCCCTCTCCAGGCTGGATGTGGGAATAGCATGTTAAAACGAAACTCTGCAAAATTCTCAGTATATTTTACTATATATCGGTGGCAGAGTAAAGTAGGTTTTGTTTAAAAAGAATAATGCTATTTTCTGGAGAACAGCTTGTTAGTACATGTTTCATATTATGGGTACAGAAAAGCATGCACACACGCCAATTATAGTACTAGTGCTCAAAACAGCAGCTGGTAGAAAGTTGGAAGAGACGTTTGGTAAGACAACAGGGCTTGGTTTCTCACCACTTCTGCACCTTGTATGAACTGGTACATGTTAAGAACAAAGTGGCATCACTCCTGCCTGGTAAAACTGTATCACAAACACAAACCACTACCCAGATGCGATTCAGATGAAAAAACAAACAAACAACCGCGCCCCCCCCCCCCCAAAGCCCGCACAGAGCCATAGAAATTACTTATTTTACTGTAAAGTTTGTTGGTACGAAGACTAGCAATCATGAAAGCTGGATCTTACCATTAGCATTTTTCCCACAAATGAGATGCTCGTAAGGTTGCAACACTCCCCAAAGTTCAGCATCATTGTTGATAACCATCTCCAGGATTTCAGCCGAGATCTCCCCTCCTCCACCATCAGGGCTCTGACTTGCCAAAACCCTGGCTTTAATCTCTTCTACAAGGTTTTCCATGCAAGAGGTTAAAGAGATGGCTGCATATTCATGAATCCTAACTGAGATCCTAGTGTCCACCATCCACCTGAAAAACCTCCCCACTGAAAAGGTGAGGCCACATCTAGCCGATTTACCTTTCCTCAGCCCATCTCCAGCACTCATGCTGTACAGGGAGAGAGCCTTGACAGTCGCCAGGACACAGCTTTCTGATAACGACCAGCTCTGGATAAGCTTGATAGCGCTCTGCACCTCAAACCTGGTGCACTTGGAGTGCATCACGCTGAGACGCTGAGCTTCCCTGGAGATCCTGATCAAGGCACGCCTCAGTAACTGAGAGAGCCGCCTGACAGCTTCCTGAGTAAAGGTTCTGGTATTTCCATCTCCTTGCCCTTTTCTGAGTATTTTTCCAATGTCTTCGTCAGTCCAAGGGTATTCCTCTAGATCCGGCAGCTTAGGACACTTGGAAAATATATCTGCAACTTCTGGGTCTTCCGGCAGAACAGTGTTCACTGTATCCCAGCTGTTATTCCTACTGTTCATGGAGCCCGAGTAGTACCACCAGTTGCCTCTGTGCTGAGATGAGGTAAAAGCTTGGGAGTTGGACTTGGAAGAAGAGAGACTAAGGGACCTGCAGGAATCCCCTGCCCCATAACCAGAGTCCAAAGTTAAATCCTCCAGGGTCTTCAGAGTAGAGCTGTATATCCCAGCCATAGGAAAGACGGGTAAGCCAACCGCAAAAGGCACAAAAGGTGAGGCTGGAGCTAGACCCCTGCTGCGCCTACCGAGCCCGAGAGGCCGACGCCGGCCCCGCAAGCGGCGCGGCGCGGCAGGATTTACAGCGCGGCGGGCAGAAGCCCAGCCCAGCCCGCACACCGGCTCCGCCGAGGGCCAGCTACCTCCATCCCGCGGGGAGGCGGCGCTCAGCCATCTTCTGCCTCGGCAGAGACCGCCGGGCGGGGAGCCGGTGTCAGAGAGCCCAGGAGGGGCGCGGGCGGCGCTCGCTGCTACGGCAGGTCGCCGGGCCTCGGAGGGCGCGGCGCGGCGCGGCGGGGGCCGGGGCCGGGGCGGGGCGGGCGCAGCGCGAGCCGCTCCGCGGGACACTTGCGGCGCCTTGGACTCAACTTCTCTGCCGCAGGTCTGCCGGGCACCCCGGCATGCAAATGACCTGCGGGGAGAGGCACCAATCAGCGGCTCCGACGGGGACGGCCTCCGCCAGTGAAATCCGAGCTGGGTGGGGAATATGCAAATGAGGCACGAGGAGGGGAAGGGAGGGGAAGGGGCGGGGGCGAGGACAGGAAGGCGGGCGGACGCCAGGACGCCGGCGAGCACCGGCTTCCTCGACGGCGGCGCTTTCCTGGGGGTTACAGAATCGCGCAGAAGTAAGCGCTTTTCTGCGGCCGTCTCCCTGCGCGCACCGACGGGCGCGCCGGCTGGCTGCCCGCCCTGCCCAGCTCCTTGCAGAGGCGCGCTGCGCCGGGAGACCGCAGCCCCGGCGGGAGCAGCGCACGGCCCGGCCGAGCGGGCGCCAGCAGCACCAGCGGTGGGAATAAAGATGCCTTTGTGGCCTTCTCCTTCCGTCCACGCCATCTCCGCTTTCGGGAGCCCTTCAGAAACCGGCTCGAGTTTTGCCCCGCTCTCCCTTTAGCTCCTCTGCTCGGCGGCGGAGCGGAGATGCCGGCGAGTCCCGCGGGCCGGGCCGGGCCGGGCCGGGCCGGGCCGGGCCGGGCCGGGCCACGGCTCCCCGCGGCGAGCGCGACCGGCCGCGGCCCCCCCGCCGGGTCACTGCATGAATGGGGGATTGTGCAGGCGGCCACGAAGCCGGCGTGCCGGGTCCTGAAAGGCGTCTTTGTGAGGCAGTTTACACAGCCCTGACCTTGAACCGTGAGCTCGATATGAAACCGAGGTGCCTGGCTTGTTTCTTTCCCTCCCTCCGCCCGAGTCAGCGCTCCTGCCCCGCACCGCTGCCTCGGGCCGCCCGGGGGCTGCGGCCGCGCCGTGCGCGGGCCGAGGGCGCCGCCTGCCGGCCGGGCCGGGCCGGAGCGGGCCGAGGGGCGCCACAAGCCCTGCGGCCGCTCTCGGTCGTCGAGGCCGAGCCCTGCTATTTATGACCGTCCAACAATAAAAGCTTCAAGACGGACAGCTGTCCTTTCGCCCGCTGCGGAGCCCTGAACGACACGACTAGCAGCAGACGACCAGGGACCGCCACACAGCGCCAAGGCAGTGAGAATCCATTTTGTTAGTGCTCGGCCTCTTTTCACAAGTCTCCGTGTAGGAAGCTGCAGCGACTGCAAGCATTTATAGTTTGGCATATTTAAAGCATTCATTTCAGGTTTATTTTTGCTTAACAGCACATAAACGTTTCCAGTATTTTTATTTACCGTCTTTTACTCCCACTTTATAAGATGCATATGAATTCTGTGCTCATTCTCTTTCTCTAAAATTATGTTTAATATTTAAAACCCCTGGAAGGAAACTTCCGTCATCAGATTGAGCCCTCAGTAACTTAAGCCACTACTGCGATGACTCGCACAAAAGCGACAGTTCTCTCTGCCTTCCGTAGGTGGCATCCTTTACCACCCTTTGGTTCTGACAGCCTGTTCCGTTTCTTGTGTGTGAAGAAAACGTGTTTTCTTCATTCTTCAACTAAACATACTCTAGATAGTATCTCAAGCTACTCTAGATAATAAGCACACTAGTATCATTTTCTCTTGGCTTTGGTAGCGTGAGGCCAAGAGCTTTCGCTTACAAGTTTAGACTACTTCTAATAGCAAGCTCACTGCAGTGATACCCACCCGCAACAATACACATCCAAAAAAAGTCAAAGCATTTGATGGTTCAAAGGTGCCTGGAAAGTGTATTCAAAATTTAGAACTCCAAGGTAAGCATTTTACAGTCACTCTCATGGAGCAGACAGAGCAGCAATCTATTCTCAGCATTTGTGAGATCTTCCCATTAATAGGGATTTGCATTAGAGGAAGCAAAAGTGTATTTACATACACTTAAAGCAATTTGACCTAAAGCATAATGCCTTCCTACAAAGGGTGTACATAACATATTTTGAACAGATATCACTGTTGACCATCTATTTACATGGTACAGACAATTCACTGTTCCACAGATTTTTTCCTATTTAAAATGGAAGAGATTTCCCAGTTCAAAAGTATAATGTCTTACTCCAATGGGATCTTATTTCTTTTTTTTTACTGCATGATGGGATCTTATTTCATTTTTTTTTACTGCACTATACATGGTGCTTAGCATTAATGAAAAGCATATCAGAGTAACTATACATAGGAATGCAATATTTGAAAACATTTAAAACAATCATAGCTTCAGTATTTCGCCCTTTTTGCTCCCAATTTTTGTCCTTGCGCTCACAGGTGTGAGCGGCTCTCATTTACAATAGTAGAACACCCTGTTAACTATTTTGCCTGACTTCCCACTAATTAACTCTTAAAATTGCCTTTTCTACATTACATCTTCTATCTTTCCTAGATCCAGCCCAAGCATAATACACCTCTTTGCTTTTTCTTAGCTTCTTCCCATGAAAGCATGAACATGAAGCATAAATTGTCCAACAGAACCAGGCATCATTCTCACCTTGAAGTCATCTCAGTTCCTTTAAAAATCTTAACACTTCAGCATTTCATTTGTTCTCCACTATCAGTTCAGGTACAGTTATTTACTACATGGTTTTAACTCTCAGGTGTTATTTTACAGATCAGTGCCATTTCTGCTGTTTTATTATATTTTTCAGGCTTGAACACTTTTTCTTAGTGATTTCAAGCCCAGTAGAGACAACACAGCTGACAGTACTCATGGTAATAGGTACTTGAGCACGAGACAAGTCATTACTGAGTCAAAGAACACAATTGTAAGTCTCGCATTCAGTGCATTCAAGCAACAAACTTTTTCTAAAAGATGATCTTTCCATTCCTTAGTCCTGTATCTTATGTGCCATGCACTACTGCAGACTTTTTACCCCCAGCATTTGCTAGGTTCCCGTGTGCTCTCTAGGCCTATTCAGATCACTGCTGCTAAAGTTGTCGTGTGGACTTGCCACATCATACAGTATGTTCTGTCATGTCCCTCTGCATTTCTCCACTGCCTCCTCAACACAGTATTTTTTCAATTCCTTGTCCATACCTTTAAAATCATACACAGAGGCCTCTTTTCTCCACTCTTGTCTTCACATTGAATGCTGTATGAATGGGGAGCAGTCAGTGAGACCAATCTCTTATCTCTTTCGCACTAAAAAGGCTTTGTTCTGTGCTGCCCCTTTGCAGATGCTTTCTCTAGAATCCATCCTGCTCTGTCTACCTCTTAAGACTTATTTCTATCATAAATATTAGCATAAATTTCCAGGGAGAACAGCTACATAGCTGGCCAGTGGGAACTTGATGTTATTCAGGAGAAATGCAGCTGTACAAGTTCTTGACTTATTCACACAAGTCGTTTCTACTCTTTCCCTTATCCCACTTCTACAGCACTCTTGCACAGGATGTTATTCCTATTCCAAGTAGTTTAACAATACAAAAATCATCCAACTTAACAGCAGCGTCTGCTGTCTTACTCCCCTCCCACAGTGTTTTCTCAATGTTAGGAACTACACTACTTTCCAATTTTTGGAATTTCACATGTAGTATTTCCTCATGCAATAATAATTTGGCTGATAGATCCTCCTCTCCCTCCAATGCAGGGGCATCACCAACCTTTTCCAAAGGCAGACAAACAGCAGAACAAAAGCTGCCCAAAGAAGGAAGACATATTCATACTGAAGATTTAAACTTAAAGGTTCAAGATGTCTAACACAATAAAAACCATACTTTCTGCAAAAAGAGAGAACCAAATAAATAAAGAGTGCTAGCAGAGAACTCTTAATTTCAAAGGCACACTCTTTTGTTATTACACTTCTTATCCACGACAGGACAAGTTCATCTTACTTTCCAGGGGCTCCTGTTCTCTGATGTTATTTCACTACATCAAAGAACTAGGATTAGACAATTTTGTAAGACCTCCAAGAAGGGCTAAAAAAGCTACAGGGAGTAGAAAGGAACAATCAAATTTTTTTCCTTTATAGGAGGGGAAATAAAATAGTTCACTTTCAAACTAGACATATACATTTGTAACTAACCTGTAGATGATGTTAGGGAAACTACGGGATGTTTCCAGAAAGCAATTCCATACTGGCTAACGCAAATGTACCAAGTTAAACGATCAAAGTCAGACTTCAAAACACAGATCAGAACAACTTAACCTGCCTCGATTTCTAAAACATGATAATTATTAGGCTCTTTTTGCATACGCTTCAACTTCAACCATTAGGTATCACACATCATTTTCATACATTAGGAGTTAACTTTCTATATGTAGACAGATTTTTCTCGTAAACATTTCTCTCTAAAATTATAGTTTTTATTAATGAAGTACAAGGTACCAGAAGACATTCAAGAACATAGGCATAACCAGTACAAGGGCATAACAGCAGAAATCCAAAATAAACAGATATATAGCAGTGTAGAATCCACATTGTGGAGACCTAAGAGACAAACATTATTCTAGATCTGAGATGCTACAGATTTTGGTTTCAAGACTCCAAATCTGAAATGCATTAGAGTAAAAAGCACCATCATTCTCTGATATACAGATAACAACTAGGCTGATGGCATCAAATCTATTAAAAAACAAGTTTTTTTTTTAATGAAACATAAGTGTTAATGTAAAGCCCCCATAAATTTAATCCATACCAAATACTCCCACACTGTGCTTTTTTAAAATAAACAATAGCTATACTAATTCATTACTTCTTCCAACCACAAAGCTTAATGTATTCCTGGAAAACAACATTCGCATATGCAGAAATGAGCAGAATAAACATCCCTTACCAGTACATCCTATGTGAGCTCATTTTAATCACCTGAAGTAAAGAACACCTAAGCTTTTCCACCAGAAGAAATCAGTATCACAACTATCCTCAGCACAGAGCTCAGGAAAGCTGTTCAGACAGTGCAAACAAAACCCAAAAGGAGCTATGCTACTATGGAGCACCTTAAAAAGAGTTCTGGTAAGGAGAACCATTTAGGAACCTAAAAACTATTTAAGAACTGCAGCTGTGTGTGGAGGTATTAATTAGTCAAAAGGCACAACAGCTGGCTAGGCCCTTCCACATGGCATGAGCTGCTGTGACAGTTATTGTTAGAAATATCCTTCTTAGGCTAATGTCTCTATTTGAGCAAGTACTAATGTAGCCTTTGTTCAGCGTTGATCTTGCTTGGATGTTTTCACTGGGAAATGAGAGAAAAATATCCTGTTTGCCCACTGCAAAAAGATGGCATTTTCCTTATGTAACTACCTAAATGTAACTACAGTTTGTCTGCAATGTGAAGTTAAGAACTACATTTTTAATAAACTGCAGCTCTGATAGCAGTTGTAATCTAACATCTGAAAGTCACTCTATGAGCCCATAGAAGAGAAAACATGGAGAGGAAGTAGGTATGAACCTACTTACGAGCCTACTTACGAGTAGGTATGAACCTACTTACGAGCCAGAGCTCGTAAGTCACATATCAGCTCTAAATCAAATACAAAAAATGTTTACTGCAGTTAAAGAAATGCATTTTCCGTATTTTCACAGCAACGCTGATGTAGACATCATGTACATCTTATGTGTTTTCTGCAGTACAGCAAAATCCCCATCCAGGAAGGGCCTTCAATGTATTGTCTAATGGGAGTTGAGGGCCCAGTGCAGCACATTACTACTCAGTGCTGACTTCACCAACAAGTAAGTAGTGATAGAGGTACCAATTCTATCTTCCCAGATGGAGAGACTTTTTTTCCTAATATGCCATAAGAAGTCAGCCTTTTCCCCCGTTCCTTTTGAAAATCAAAATGAATGCAGTATGACCTTTTCAAAGCTTACAAGCTTTACATTTCAGAATAAGTTTGTTGGTAATTCATAGGTAAATTTATTAGCTAGTAGGAATTAAAATTTAAAAAGAGAACATAGAATCCCATGAATATGGAATCTCATGGCAAGCCCTTGTTACTTTAAAATCCTCAGAAATAATACTGTCTCTTTTATCACCTTTCCAGACAGTTAGAATTAAATCTCACTGTAATCTTATACAGAAAGTACACTGAAGAAATCTTCAAGCTTATTAGTAATAAATGGCAATTTTATTTTCCCTCTGTCTTAATTTTATTTTAATTTAGCATAGACTGAAACAATATTCCACTATTAAGTATTCCACAAAAAGTAACTGTAGCCAAAATCACGCCTACATTTTCCTTCTCTATCAGTTAGTCAAGGGTGGTCAAACACTGGAACAGGTTGCTAAGAGAGGTTGTGGAGTCTCCATCTTGGAGATATTCAAAACCTGACTGGACAGAGTCCTGGCCAACCTTCTCTAGCTGATCCTACTTTGAGCAAGGGGATTGGACAAGACGATTTCCAGAGGTCCCTTCCAACCTCAATAATTCTGTGATCTGTGAATCCTGCTCGTGCCTCACACTGGTTCATCTGAGCAAAGATGAACTTTCCAAAGCCAGGTCCTCTGCCTACGTTTGTAATTTCTTTTTTCACTAGTATTTTTAATACTGCTACTGAATCCTCTCGCATTTAAACATCCCCTTTTAATTTAGTTTTCAATCTTTTTAAAATCAGCATACATTTTATAGGTGAAGACATCTGCAAAGGAAATACTTTCTAAGAATGATAGTAGTATTGAGGCTGCTTCCTATATTTGTAGCGGTGAGAAACAGTCCCCATCCTCAGTAGCTGTTTTATATATAATGCATTTATTCCATATTTGTTTTGAAAAAAAATTTAAAGTAGTTAAACTCAGAAATTACCAATGAGATTTTCACCACACTTTCACCACAGTCACCCTGAACAAACATGGAAATTTTCTGTCCAGAAATTGAATGTTTTGCAAATTCTGAGTGTATGAAAAGCAGAAGTGACAGTAAAAATAGTTTTTACTTTTAAATGTATCAGTGAACAGAAGCAGCATTGTAATTGGTCTTATTTGGTAAGATTTCTGTAGATTGTTTTAGGAGAGGAGAAATTATAGAGCTATGAAAATTATTGATCTATGTTTCATCCTTTTGTTTTGTGAATAACAGTGTAAAATGCTTGTGATAACAAAGGGTGGAAAAGCTTTTAGAATTAAAGTGACTAGCGTTTGAAAGTGCATTAAAGTCCTAGAGGATCACTTGATACAATACCAGACTTTCTCAATCACTAGCAGCAGGGTCTGATTGCTCCCTTACGAGAGAGGTTTGATGGGGGGGAATCATATTATACTATCTGAAATCACATCAGGTGAAGGGAATCACATGACATCGTTCGAGGCAAGTGGTGTCCTGAAGCTCCCTGAGGCCTAGCTTTCCCACCACTTGTTTTCTTCTCATTTCAGCTCTTGCTGTTAATTAGGTACAATGCATGCATGTTATTTCTTATGTGGATGCATGCATGTTATTTCTTATGTGGGGATATAACAACTAGAACCTGATTACAGTCATTAGGTATTACCAAAACAGCTGCAAATAATGATATTCTTAAGCATCTATCACAGCCATTAATTTATAACATCCATCTATAAAGTTATACCAGGACAAACTTCCATAGCCACCTACATATCTAGCTCCTTGCTGATACAACACCAGGACTGGCAAGTCCATATATGATTAGCTCCCAGTATAAAAGACTTCCTTGGAGGCATTTGCAATAATCTCAGTTACCTGGTCATGGGCTCATGCATCACATTCCTATTACAATACCATGTACGTGTGGAAGCCTGCTATGGTCCCATGTGCCATAGTCACATATTTGGATGATATTTATGTCAAAATTACACTTATTCACCATCTGTAATATTAACATAAACAGGTCTCATGTGAGACATTTAATAGAACAAATTACATATATAGATTGTAATGGATGTGTGTCATGCTTCCTGACGTGTGTATACTGAAATGGTGTTCACGTCCTCAGCTCTGTTTTATTAGCCAGCAATACTCTACTAACAATACTATAATCAAGAGCCAACCACTATAATCAAAAAGGTAATGGAAAGAACAAACATATAAATGGATGGTTATAGATTTGTCATAATCCTTAACTGTATTAGGAAACCAAATAAAGTATCATCCTCTGACACTGCTATAAAATGGAGGCCCCAGAGTATATCAATCCATACTGAGAATAGTGTTTAGATACAATGGCAAACGCTGCTGAAAAGAATTAAACACAGGACAAATGATGTAGGGGAATGCAAGGGCAAAACTTAGGTCTTAAGAATGTACTCTGCCCCATCCGGAACCATGCAGAATCTTAGGACAACGACAACAGTATTTATTTTTGTACTGACATACGTCAGTCTACCAGCAACTTCCTAGCTGATACAGGAAGTATGTCACTCCAGAAGGCTCTTACCAACCCAGAGGGCTACCACTCCATCTTATCAGTTCTACTGGGTTGCTGGGGACACGTAACAATGGAATCACAGTCTACACTGGTCTTGTGCACAAATTCTGCTCAAGCCTGGTCAGAACTTTATTTTCCCAGGGAATACCAAGCTTTGTAGGATCAAAGGGCTTCACTGCTTCACACTAACCCACTGTAGTGAGAACACCTGCGGGTGATGTGGTGAGGACTCAGTGACTGGCAGAATAGATGATAGCAGGCCCAGTGCGTGAAACTACACACTGACCAAATTCCTATCAGGGCCAGGCATGTATATTCTGTTTTGTCAACAGTGTCTAGCTGCTTCCCGGATAGGAGCTACTCAAGGTTAGCACAACTGAGATAAGGAAATAGTTCTAGTAGATTTAAGGGGCCCTTATGATAAAACAAGTAGAGTCCCACCTGGGCATCCAGCCTTCAGCAGCCCCCCATCGGCGACCCTCTCACCACGCAATTCCTGGGGCTCCCCATGCAGTTTGGAGTGTAAGTCCTTTACTAAATCTATCCTGTTTAATCCCTGATGAACTCTGAGGGTCTCTCTTTGCTGGTATCAGACCCTCTCTCTCTTGCCCACCTTGTGGTGATGCCCACCAACTCACCCCCTCCTGCCACTGGTTGTGTGGAAATACCACAGCAACACTATTTAGTCACACTTAAACTGTTCCAGGGTCTCTGTCAAATGTGCATTAAGTCAATTCACTGCAGAAAGAATAGTCCAGGGAAAGAGGAATACTAGCTTTGCCATTGCTGTGTGAATTATTACTATTTGTTGCACTTTATATAAGGGGTGTACACGTGAGCACTGATGAGATGCTGCATATGGCACAGTTTTGAAAAGATCAGGTGCTATGATATGGCACTGTCACTGAAAGTTGCCCCGCCTCACAGAGTGATCAACAGGAGTGCAATGCCTTGTGTAACTAACTGCTCAGAATAGTTGCAGGATTGGCCAGCATAGCATCTGAACTGCAAAGTAATGAAGCCACTGACTTTCTTTTCATAAAACCAGACATACCTGGATTCCAGACATACCTATCCCTAGCACAAAACCTCTGGAAGAGGTAGCACCCCTTTTTGTTCACAATATATTGTCAAGACAAACACAATATAGTGCACTATTGCTCATCTTTCTGCAGACACATGCTTTGTGAAGACAAAGCCTGCAATTTTGCATAAGAGGAGGAGGAGGAGATTTAAAATCTACTTGTCTACTTGTCGTAGGTCACGTTCCCAAAGGAGCACCTGACAAAGTAGCCCATCACAAGGCGTCCTGCCTCTTGATGAGGATGGCAATGCCTCATGGTTATGCCTACTGACCTAGGCATCTCTGCAGTTGACATGTTCCTGAGCAGGAAAAAGCAACTGCAAGAAAAAGCAAGAAAAAGCAAGTGATACAGGTAGAGGAAGATGGAGCAAGAGTAAGGAAGAGCTAGCTTATGTGTATTATAAGATGTGCAGGTTGGTAATGGAATTTCCTTGCTGTATCTTTATAGCCTATTGCGAGTAAGGAGTGAATCAAAACTGTTGTACTGCTTCAGGTACCCCACTTTGAAGCGAAATATGCCTTCCTGTCTGCTGTGTAGCTGGTGCACAGCACAATGAAGTGTGTCTACCACAGTGTACTACCAGGCCTCCTGTGCACACTGTAGGTTACCTCTACAGCTGCCTTGGGTGCTTGCTGTAGGAGGAGTAAACCAGCATTCCCTGTACTGAGTGAGCATATCTGTCACTGTGCACACAATATTCCAGTGAGAAATAGAAATCCTACGTTGAAGGCTAATGAGAGAAGACATGCTTGTGTTAAGTTGCCCTGTTTCTGTCTGTGTTCTGAGACAGTCCTACACTAAAAAGTGAGTAATGCCTGCCCTGTCTTGTGCTGCACACTCTGTAAGGCCTGGAGTCTTATCCATCCCACCTTTGCTAGAATGCCATGTGTGGACTAGGGAGGGTGTCAGAATGACAGGACCATTGGAAGACATCTTCTGGAACTGGAAACCTTGGGAAGGGGGTGGATAGGAAAGGTGCACGAAAACATTGACAGCGTACGAGAGCAGGTGTGATGACTATTGCTTCACCAAGGTGATGTTACGTAATTTATATAAACTATATTCCAGCATGTTGTTAATGTTGTTTTCAGAGGATGATGGGTGGTACTGGGTTTGTAAACCAGGGAGAACTACATTTTCTGATCTGTGCAGAAAAGGTTCCAAAGAGGCATACGCACACATGGGCAGGTATGGATGCTTGTTAGGGCCATTCCTTCTCAGGAGATGCATGCATCCTACTGTGTTTAAAACAGTCACATGCTCTGCTTTTAGCTGGCAGCGATCAAAACTGTGATGTGGCTGAACAGGGCCCAGAAGGCACAAGGTTAAGGTCTGTCTTTCCTTTTGTGGTGCTTGTCTCCTCTTTGGTAATGGCTACCTACTGTTACAAAGTGCAGATCCCTAAGCACTGCCCCTGCTGTCACACTGCTTGTCATACTATTTAAATTAGTTTAAGTCTGAATCTAGCATTTGAACTTGGTTCTTCCTATATTCCACAGAACTGTTTTAGCCACTAACTATTCAATGTCCTGGTTTGGTAGTGGATCAATAACATATTGAGCCAGCAAAGCAGTAAAGGCCAAATAAGAGGGACTATTGTAATACAGTCACCATAGTACTCGTCAGGAGGAGAGAAAAGTTCAAAGACATTTCTGGGAAAAAACTACAACGAATCAGTATTTCCAATAACAACAAAATAATTAGTAAAAAATGCTAAACATGCTAGAATAAGGAAAAAAGCTCACAAAACAACATCTTCATTTGCAGAATTACCTCTTCACTAATAACTTCCTATCTTTTTCTTTTCTGACCCATAATTTTATTTTCTCTGATAAGCTCAAAAGATTCTAGCCATTTCCAGTATCCACTAGAAAACCTTGCCTACCTGCACATAAACCTAGAATAGAACCTTGTAAGTTTCAGTTTTAGGTGTTCTTATAGTCTGAGCAGCAATAACAACAGGTCCATAAAGATGGCCAAAGAAATATAAGTTTGAATATGTTGTTGCTGCCATTGCGGTATATTCACTCATATATACATATTCTCCTTGAACCGAGGCATGAATGAATGGTTTCTGCATCTTCTTGCTTGGGCAAACTTTCTAATTTATAATTTTGAAAACTTCAGATCTAAGACTGAAACAAAAATCTGTTGTGCTTCTGTCTCTCAAAGATTCTTTAAGACACTTTCAACAAAATATTTTACCTTATATAACATCCTACCAGCACAGTAACTAGTATTCAGAGAAGAATCACCACTGAATTATACTGCCCATATTAGAAAACTTCTTCGATGAGATTACATCTCCATGTGTTGGAGCAGGAATTGGTAGTTTGATTCTTATTGTCCTAGTGAGTGTACTAATTAATGGAAACTTCCTGAATGTATATGCCAGTGAAAAAGTACCCTACGCAATGCATTGTTGATCTTTTTCAAGTGTTCTTCTTCCCAGTTTCTATGCCAAATGAGCTATATTTTACCACCCCACTATTCTTGCTGTGAAGATGTTGAATGTTTATACCACCATGTTTTTGCTACAGCCCAATACATAAAATCATGTATAAAACACAATGGGGAAACAACCACTTAATCAGGTCCCAAAACTCATTGTCAGTTTAATATATGCACATGTAACTGAGCAATTAATTGGCACTATTGGCTCAAGAACCCACATGGTCAATATATCAGTCTCAATAAACATGACACCAGTCATTTTATTATATACCAAATTCCAGTTATGACAGAGTTGCTTGATACCACATAACCCAGGAATACTTTTCCAACAAGGAGACCACTGATACAAGCCAGTTTGTTATTGCTGCTCAGGATAAAACATACACTGTTTGTTCACGATGGGTAGATAATTACCATCTCCCTTTTTTTTCTACCCACATCACTGAGAAGGCATACCTGTGACACATCAGCTGTAATGGAAGTATCACAGTGCTGGATATTGTCCTACGCACAGCACATCTCAGTAAGTGGCTCTAACAAAAATATGAGAATAGTCTGCGTGATTCAGTATGAGCGGGCCATATGCCAGGATTATGAGGTATGGGATCAATCAACACTCAATGAAATGATGAATCAGAGGTATATAAGAGGTTGAAAAATTGATGAGACTGCATGATGAACAGTGGGTGGATGTCATAGGGTAAGTTGGTAGTGTTAGAGCTGGATCAAAAAAAAAAATCGCTCAAATGCTTTAAAATACTTTACATGGAGATAAGCTCAGGTCAGAATTTAGTGGCTTGGATCTATCTCCAATCCATAGAAGAATGCTTAGCAGTAACTTTCAGGTAGAATGTAGCCTTTTGTAAACAGGGTATATTAATTACAATCACAGTAACAGCTAAGTAGAAAAAGGAGCAGGAAGACTATGGTAAAAAACCTTTGGAATCTGCCATATAGGCAGAAAAAGATACCTAAACCTTCCTTATCTTGAAACCTATTTCCAGATTCCAAGAAAATGTATGATACCAAACAGAAGAGGTATCAGCCCACCATAAAAAGAAATAAAGAACCCCCCCATCCATACTAACAAAAGACCTGAGAAAAATGTTAACCTCCTCTGCCTGATAATACAACCAGAGGAATGAACTGCTGAGAACCAACTGAAGCAATTGAAAAGTAGCTGTTTTGGCTGCCAGTGAATCAAAAGTGGGTGGGGATCAAAACCTGGCTTAATTTACGTGGTTAGTATCATGTAGTACTCTTTCTTGTAAAAGAGTAAAAATTTATCAAATACAGCTGGAGTATAAGCTTTGAAAAAAAAAAGAAAGAAACATATTCAGTAAAAAAATGTGTATTCCTCTTAAAATTATTTAGGAGCCCATGTCATGGATCAAGACCCAATTGTGCTTTTCAGACAGAACAAAAACTGCTCCTAAACCAAACAAAAATAGGAAATGTGTATGCACAAAGCTGGAGATGAATGCTAATCAAGTATTGTAGATTTTTTTAGAAGGTTTTAGGATGTTTTATAAGTTTGATTCTTTGTAAGTTATGTTTAGCTGAAGCCAAAAAAAGGAATGCCAAGAGAAAAAAGAAAGAAAAAAAGGTGATAATAGGTAAAATACTGTAGAAATGGTGAAATATTATGCTAATCAGAGACAGAAGACCAAACAGGTCCATGAAATATAGCATAAGAAAATTAAAATAAAAGTTAAATCTAGTCTGTTCAGAGACAATGTGAAAAGTATATAAATCTACTTGTTATAATTCTATCAGTGCACCTAACATTAAATATTATATAATAATTTAAAAGATCTCCCTTGATGTGGTGTCTCTCTGGCATTGAGCTCACTTTCATGACATTGTGTCATTGCACCTAGTGGTGGGAAACATCAGTACCTTTACAGTTTGCAATCCGAAACTTGGGTGAGATTTACTACTAGCATGCTGGCCACCCATTAGTGTTTCTTATAATCTTAGATCTTATTCATTTTCAGTATTAAAATATCCCCCTTCTGTTAAATCCATAAATAGGATATTACACATGTATTGTTAATGTTTGTACTGCATTATTTTAATTGATTTGCTATAATAAATAGTTAATCTTTTTAACAGAGTTCATTTGGTTCCTTTGGTTTCTTTGACACAGGTTCCTTGGAACTTTCTTGGTTTTCAGCTTATGTCTAGAGGCCAGTACTTGGTAAATTCAGTCCTCACAGACTGACGACTGTTAAGAACATGCATAATCTGAGGGATGCCGTAACTAAACAGGGCTTCACTTGCAACTCCTCCAGGAGGCTCTGCTCTGATGCCAGGCATAAGAACTGCCAGGAGGGAGGTTTTCTTCCCCTTGTTTTCAGCACGATGGGAGAGAGATATATTATCATGCAATTAATGACTGCTATAATACATATACATGTCCATGTACCTATGCATATAACAGGCATGTATGATAATACATATATAATGACTTCTATAACACATACAAAGTACTGAACAGATATTGCATGTGCATCCTCAATGTTGGTCCTATCCTAATTTTCGAGTGTTTGATTTTGTGAAATTATAGCCTTTTTGCTATAATGAGATACATGTTTGTTTATCTGAACTGAAGCTTTTATATTTGTTTTGAAACCTTCCTTTGATTATCAGAATTAGGTAGCACAATGTAAGTTTCTATTTTGGCTTTTTTTGATGGAAATGTTTCTCTAGTCATTCTTGTGATGAAACAAAAACAGTTAATCTGCATTTCATTTTTATCCCTATATTGTTCTTTACCAGTTTCCTGGCAACGGAAATTACTTGTAAACCTCTTGTAAACATCTTGTAAATGACTGCTTGGAGGAGAGGAAGGGAAGGGAGCAGCAGAGGCAAGAATTAATAGCTAGAAAGAAATATAATCAATATAATTACCTTGGTAACTTCCGGTCAGCTTCCAGAAAAAAACAACCCAACCCATGATTTGTGACACTTTCGAGGTAAGTCTCACCACTTCTTGGATATCATGAAAAAGCAAGTTTTACGCTGATCTATCAAAATAACTATTTTGCCTTCTGACAACTTATGTAAAACAGGCACACATTTTTAATATATAGATCTCCATACACTCCAAAACTGAGCATTTTTAGGATGTTTAAAATTTATTCAAATGTCTAACTAAATGCTGTAAAGACCACTCTAGTTATGGCAGTATTTTTTCTTGAGTGTATTAGACACTCCTATAATTTCAGTTTACCTGTTTGAGGCAATGAATCTTCTATAAACTGAAGACCTTGGAAAATTGAGGTCAAATTTACTGAAGAGAATTTTGGCTTTTAAAATAGGCACATCTAAACTCACAGAAAAACCTTTGCTCTGTTTGTTTTCCATGCATCTGTCTGCAGTCAAAACACTCAGGGGCTTGTCCAAGGCCTTTTATTCTATTTCAGCAGAAATTAGAAGCAGTCCCTGCCAATTGCGTAAGTCTTAAACAAAATAATGGCTACCTTTGCAACTTATAATGATACATAACTAGTCAATCTGAAAAATTGCTTTTATCAGAATGACTGGAACAACAACCCAAATGCTGCTATTACACAAGATGGCTGGGGGCAAAGGGTATCAATGAGCTGCTGGCCATATGGCAGGCACTGTGATGGACCAATTATTCTAGGCTGGAAGAGCTATTTTATATGTATCTAATATTCTTACACTGCTGCATTTCACTGTGACTGCGCCCCTTGCTTCATTCAATCTCCTAAGAACCCTGGAATTTGTTATATTCTTTCTTATTGTCAAAATTAAGATATGTAAGTAGATGGCATACAGACTCTTTCCCAGTATTCCATCCTCAGCTCCTATTATGATGTAAAATATATTGAGAATGACAGCTACTTAAAATGGAAAAAAAAAACAATGGCTAAAATATTCACACCTTAATAACAACAGTCAAACATTCAAATGTACTGAGAATCTACAACTCCTATTAATTCAAACAATACTAATTAGTATGCTAGTGCCATAGGATTAATTATTCTTGTGTTCCATTTGCAACCTTTCCAAGGGGCAACCCTCAAATCTCAGGTCTATTGCCATTATCCCTCTTAAACAGGACAACTAAAGAGAGAACCACAATTATTTTTCTATAATAAATCAGGTTTTTAAAATTGTGTTTTTTCACAATTCATTGAAATTATCTTAGAATACCTGAGTTAAGTTCAGTATCTAATAATCAGCCGGTTTAGAGATAATGAAAATGAATCAGTTACCAGCTAGCTTTCATGAAATATATTTAAGTCATTTCATTTGTCTTTTTAGGACAAAAAGGTGAAAGATAAAACATATTAAACTACAAATGGAGTATATACATGTTGAACTTAGATCCTAGTATTACTTGTAATGGGATCCCCACAGGTACTCTTTCCATTGGGAATTTGTAACAATTTCCTCCAGGTGATTCCATGGGAAACCTACCCACGAAGTTAGCACACTGGATTATTAAATATGTAAAATACTTAGTGATACTCTAGCATACAAATATCACATGTACCTATTACATTTGTCCCATGCAGTTTAATACTCATTCATGGATCTTGCAGATGTAGATTGCAGAAAGTCACATCTTTCACAAACAGTTTACTTGTTAAAGAAAAAAAAATTCTGCCTTAGGCATTTAGATACTTAAACGTTATTTAGATGCCTAATTTAAATCCATCAGGTTTAAAAATTTTGACTTGGTGACTCGATTAAATATGGAGAATTGCTAGCTACTTTTCCATTTGTCTCAAAGATGGTCACAGTTATTCTTTACTCTTTTCATATCTTACAAATGCTACATACCTTCTTCTTTGTCCTTTGCCCTTCTTCCTTGCTTCCTAGTGTTCACATTTGCAATTGTTACAGGAAATCTGGCTTGTTCATTGCCATTCAGCCAGCTGGTTTGTTTGTTGTTTTCCTCCATACACTGCATATGATCACACTAGTGTCTCTTCCAGTCATAACTGTGATACTATATTCAAGGGGAAATTCAAAAACCACTGCTGTCAAGAACAACGTGTGATGAGATGTCAAATTTTAAACAAAAATTTAATATTATAAATGATCAAAAACAAATTTAAAATAACGTACGCCAGAAATTATTTCCAAAATTAACTGAAAGTGGAGATATGAATCATGCCTACATTCGTCATTACTGTGGTTACTTACTTAGCAACCTAAATGTCAATCATGCCCTCAAAATGCTACTAATTAGGCTTTTTCTTTCAAAATGGAATGCTCAGATGATATACCGGTGTTGATACTATTAGGCAGAAATGCAATGTTTTTCATTCACTTCACTTTCCGCTTGCAGCATGAAATTCTAACTTTTAATCTGAAGTATTACAACAACGTTTTGCAGCATAGTATTGAACTATTCTTTTTTTGCTTGTATATCACAGAACATAACATATGATGGCACACAAATTTTGTTCATACATGCAAATAGCAGCTTCAGTTTAACTCATTCTATTGGCACATTAATTAATTGTATGAATAATCTCTGTATACCAATCTTGATCCACACTGAAGCATTTAGCTATAGACATATATCTTCAAAAGCATATATTTAATTTTCACTGGCAATAAAATAGGTAGCCTGATTTTCCAGACCTACCAGCCATCCAACATTTTAAATTGCTTTTAAATTTCAGTTGGTTTGAAAAACCAGTTCATTTAGGATTCTGAAATCTGGGAGCAGCATGAAGACTAGGAAGTACAAGTTGACTACCACTGTGAAGACACCTAGGAGCTCCAGCGTAACCAATTTTTTAAAGAATCGTGGTCTATAAATATGCCTTATTAATTGGGACCTACCCTGAAGAGCTTTGTGTTGAAATTAGTAAGAGAAATAGGAAAATAACAAATTTAAGTAAAGATAGGTTGGCTGGTTTTCTCTACCTTTTTTATAGAACCACTCACGTTTTGGGGGGAAAAAATCATCAGACCATTTTTTGCAGCGCAGCAACCAAATGAAGCCAAAGACTGAACGTCCACTTTTATTTCCTCCATTTTATTTGCTTGCTTATGTGCATAGGAATGTAGAAGTGTGGTTTGTTGCACTGATTTTTGCAGTCATTTTATCGACCACTTTTTAATGTCCTATGGATCAACATAGGTCCTCAGGTAAGTCTGAGTAATATTGAGCTGACTTGCCAAAGCGCATACAGAAATTTGAAAATAGGTTCACTATTATTAGTCTAGTGTCTTAATTAGACAACCACCCATTGATTTTCTTCCTATTTTTCAAATTTCAAAAAAATGTAGGACAGTAATGTTGGTTCAGGGGATTAAAAATGTGAAAAGTGATAGGAGTGGCTTGCTGGCTGCAGGATAGAAGTAGTATATCTTTGTGTTCCAGCTGGTAATGCTTTCTTCTGGAATTTAATGATAATATTCCAATTTTATCTTAACTCCTGAAGCCTAGTTTTAGATAGTGCCACTTACATGGTCTCAATAACTGTCTTCTGAAATTAAAAGCTATGTAATTAGCTCATCTAGAACTTACTTGTTCATAACTTCTAACTACACTCACCTACATGGTATGACATCTACATGAACTTGGAAGAGTTCACTGGCTGAATAACAAATAGAATTAATTTAATTAAGTAATAGTCTACATGTAAATACATTTTAGTACAGCAATACTCTCAACTATATAATAAAGGAATGTAAATAAGACTTATACCATAGTATAACTATTTTTTGTAGCAAAATACATACACTTGTAGAATACTTTAATTTTTGATTATTATATGGTTATATCTTAAGCAAAATTATTCAGTTTCATAAGGACTACAGCTAAATATATCTGATTATCTCAGTTTCTCACCATTTACACGGTTTATACATCATTTGTTTTATTCCTGATGTAATACAGCAACATTCTTTGGTTTTGGTCTATTCTATTATTTTGACTCCTTAACAGGTGTACTGTTATTATTTGTACAAAAAAATCCTCCTTTTTCTACAGAATTAGAACATTGCATAAAATTGCATCTGTTGTATCAAGGTACCTCTTGGATCAAGGATCTATGTTTATATATACAAGCATCCAGCAAGCCAATTAAGTGCTTGACTAATTTAAAGCATCTGTGAATTACTCATGCTGGATGGATGACACATTTAAAAATTAAGAGCTTCTGATTTTAACAACAGGTAAAATTCTTACTGTGTCTAACTTTAAATTTTTTTGTATACCAATTGAAACATCAATGGTAAAATCAAGTTTCACAATATAGACCTTATTAACTGTTCTTAGGTAAATGCTTTATATGCTGCTGTTAACAATACAGAAAACAAATGTACAAAACATTCATGAGCTTACCTTATTGGTGCTCTAACATGAATGTATATCAAATAAAAAAAAAAAGAATTAACAAAAGAAAACTGTATTTATATGAGGTGAAATAATTTTAATAATCTAGTTTTTAGGAATAAAAATATAAAACTGAGATATCCAGAATGCTAAATATGTTTGAATATCTTATCACCTGAAAAGGGCTGCATTTTTTTTCTATTACTGTTCTTCCAAACTCTTTCAGTTATCTGAAGAAGTATATTGAAGCTCTCTTTCCACTATTAAATATGACATGCAGCTTCTTGATAATGATGGTCAGGAGTACCTTTAGTGAAAATTAAAAAATTGTTGTAAAACATAAACATTGATAAATGAAATTCTTTTCAGTAAAAATACTGCAACATTTATTTTACTCCAGGACTGGTATATGCATCAATGTTTACTAACCACACACGTTCTTAAAGTTGAAAACATGGCTGCTCCAGAATCATTAAAGTCTGTACAGTTTATGGAGAATGAAAGAGGCATAGAAGAAAAAAAACATGTAGTTTTAAACTTATAAACTATTGTCCTAAGATGCTTCTGTCTCTGTAGTTAGTCTCTTTCTCTAGTGATTGAAATTAAGAACTTGTCCTAAAAACTATAGTAGAGGACAGCTAAAAATCACAAACAAAAAAACAGGTTTCATGTCTGCCTTTTCCTGGTTTTCTTCTATACATATTCTCTTAGAAGTCTGCATTATCTCTTCTCTCTGCTATATATCTCAATATGTTGGGCTGTCAGTTGACAGAATGAGATAAGTGTGCTGTTTCCCACAAATGCCAGGCTTTCGCTTCCTAGATTCTTACCTGTCTCACAAAGATCATTCTCTCAGCCCTTAAAGCTCGCCTCTCTTGAAGATGTTATGTCTTTCACAGTACATGATTATTTCAACATCTTCGATTAGATCTGATGACTGAAAAGACAAATTTAAAAAGGCAGCATATAATGCAAGCTACTGAATGATAAATTTAAGCATGGGAGCTTAAATGGTAAAATGTTTTGAGACTTAACTTATAATGCATATACACAGACCCCCAGCTTATTATTACCTATCTCATATTCTATCTCTTTTTCTCACCTAACATCTTAGTACCTGTCACCTAGATGCACGTTGACTCTTGGTTGATTTGCCTTTAATAGCATGGACTTCATGTCTCTCTAATTGCAAGTTTGACATATAAAATGGTTTTTGGTGTGTATTGCCACCTTGGAATCAAGATTGACAACATTATCACATGACTTCTGTCTACTGTTTTACAGCGGGCTTTATTCTGTCACTATTATTAATGCTTCTCTCATCTGTTTTTCTTAAATCTAAGAATAGGAACCTTTTTCTTCTAACTGCACTTGTGAGTATGGCCACCATGCTTTGCACTGCGGTGAAATGCTTTGGCTAAGTAGTAGAGGTACTCTTGAGTTCTGCTCAACAGATATATTGTAGAGAACAAGGGAATGCATGTGAGTCCCATCTGATCACAAGCAGAAGGTAGGCACCGAGACAGTCGGGCAAGATGGCTGAGTACAGGTGGCAGGAAAGCTTTAGGTGCTTACGTAACTTAATTAGCAAAGCAACAGATACTTTTGACTTTTTAGTCACCTAATTCTAGATCGTTCACTTGGCTGTTAATGACTGAATTATGAGTAAACTTTATATACAGTGTAATGGGGGTGTGTGTGTGTGAAATTGACCTAATGTAGTTTGCGTTTAAACTCACTTTGAACACAGAAAGCAAAATACAAAGTATTATGACTTTTAACCTCACAAAATCTTAAATAAAGGTGAAGCGTGGTCTGGATTATGCCTCAGAAAGACATGCAGCAACAGCGAACCAGTCTCCCCAGGTCAAAAAAGGTGATTAATTGGAATTGTTTGAAGTTTGTTTACTTAAGGCACATAAAACAAGAGGTTTACTCAGGTAAGTAAGACACCTCAGGAATCAAATATCAAAATGGGGGAGAGGAGGGAAGGAAATAAATTAACATACTGAAAGCCAGGCATCTGTGGAATTTAAACCAGTATTCACTGCTTTCTTCACTGAAAAGGTAGAAGATTCTTTATTTTTTCAGCAAGGTTAGATGAGAGAAAAATCACATATCTGTTTTACACATAACTTCCTCTTAGATATGAGCTTTCTAATCAACCACAGTTTCTTTGATTCAGTGAAGCTAAGTTGCAAAAAAATTTTTGAAAATACAGGACATAATTGTTACCACCGGCTCTCTCTTGAAATGTTTTGCATATCTTCCTTGCCAATATTTAATTTCTTCTAATTTTTATTTGCTTTTTTATACACTTGTTTGTATAAAAATACACATATTTTTACCCTAGCATTACAGTTACAATAAGGAGGGCTTATCAGAAATGAAAGAGAAGTAGGTTTTTAAAGTTACTCTTATTTTGAAACAGGTAAAGAGCAAACAACCGTACCTGCACACATTTGTTGACAGGAAGTGTTAAACTTTAAAAGCAAAGCAAACAAAAACTCTCCCTGAAAATGTCCAAATTCCCCTTGTTTCACTGGTTAAGGAAAAAAAATCAATGCCTTGGGTTTTAAAAATATGTATCTGCACTCCTAATTTTAAGTCCATAGCACTAGTCATTCAGTCTTTCCTTACGAATGGACTATTTTTATAAAACAGTCATCTTAAAAACATAAAAGTTGTATGGAAGAACATCACTTAAGTTTGAATGAGTAAACTGCTGGTCGTCTGGAACGGTAGCTCAACGTTCTTAGGAACGGCTGCTGGCGAGGCCTACAAACCTAGTTGCAGAATGGGATGTAGACTCTTGAAAATAAAGTTGCATTAGGTCAAGACCTTGTTGTGAAGCTTGCATACTTTTTTGTTAGGCTGATTATAAAGAGGGTTTCCTGCTCTTTCCCAAAACTGTTTAGATCTTTGTGGATTTATTCCTCTCTCTTTTACTTTACCAGGTTTCTTCTGAGTAACCAGATGTGAGGTCTGGGTGAAGATTTTTCTCTGGTCTGGCAGGGGAAGCCTGGTACATGGAGATGATTCAGTGGCACAGAAGGTGCAGAAGCGTGATACAATATATTTAGTATAAGTGTGTGTGTATATACATATATGTATATATGGAACATCAGGTGATCTATCTTTCTTGCTCTTCCTTATGACATTGGATATCATGTTGAGGAAGAAAAGATTATGAGACTCCGAGATAGGAAAAACATCCCACTTGTGGCTGAGTCAGAAAACAAGGAGTTTGCTGTCTTTATTGGAGAAAAAGGAGTACCATTAGTGATATTCCCTATGCAATACAGAGCTGAACTGGGGAGTTTTAACCCTGTTATATGTAACTACACATAGTAGATAAAGCATTGACATAATGAGCTAGATTATTCTTTGAATCTATTCAGAGAAAAATTGTAGAAACAATCCTGCATGTAGGTATTTCCCCATTTGACTCCTTTCTGACAGGCTGTGGGTGAACAGAGCTGTTCTATTTCATTGTTGTAATAAATGTTCTGTAAAGAACCATACTGGAATTCTTAACAAGAATGATAGGAAAAAAACCCACCATCAACAACAAAAAGAAAACTTGCTGACTCAGTATAAACCAGAACTCCTGCAAACACATTCCTTTAATACCTGTTCTTTTAGATAGATCTCTTATCTGCTCTGCTATGATTATCTCTAATCAATGTCATTAGAGAGGGGCTAATAAGAGGAAAGGTATATATGATTTAATTTTCTAGCACTCTGTGCAGTCTTTTCCACCCTTCTGGGTGTCAGGAAGCCCATAAAGCAGTATGAATCATGAAGTAAACATCCACAGAATAATTGGTAGATTGAGATCTTCATCTACCTTACAAGCATGTAATGTCATCTAGTCTAATAGTTTAAGACAGATTCTTGTTGTTGCTGAAGGGTTTTGCCTCAGGATGGGAGAGCGTAAGAAGACAGATAGGCAAGAGAAAAAACAAGCACATATGCTATGCCAGCAGTGTTGACTTTCAAATATCATTCCATTTAATTGGAGGAATGTTTTCACTATCAACTGCTTTATTTAGCTGGACCTCTCACTCTTCTATTGCTAAGAATCCTCATTTTATTTTCATGCTTACTACTGGAAAGAAACATGAAATTTAATCAAAGGGGCTGACTTTGGAAATACATACAAACAAGCGAATGCCGAATCATTTTTAGTTATGCTACTCTGGTTTCAAAGCATATTCAAAGGACCCTTTCAAACTGTACAACATTCAGTCGCAAATTCAATTTCTTTCATGATGATGGCTTGGTTTGCTGTCAGTGAGATCCTTTGTTGACTCTCCTGATTTTGTTTAGACATATATTTTGAAAGTCATCACCTGGGCTTCAGTTGTACTCTTCAGGGGAAAAAAACATCCTGGCAATAATGTTGAAATAATAACCAAGCATGAACATCCTAAAGGTCAGGAAAGAAGAACTCATAGTAGAAGAGGATTCCTGTAAGGGTAATATGTTGCAAAAAAGCAGCCCAGCTTTTGAAAAAGCTGCATAGAGCTGGAGCTATTTTAATATCCATAGTAGAGGTGGAAGAGAAATGGGAATAAAAATAACCACCTGTTAACCACTTTTATCCTCACTAGTTCATCCTTCAAGCATAAAACCAATGGGGGGAAAAAAAACCCTTAGTGTTATTAACATTATATTAAAAGGGATAGAAGCATGTACTGTAATACAGAAAATTCAGCCCTCAAAGACTGAGCTTTAAGGAACAGAATTACAGTTGTACAACATATCTGCATTTACCTCATCATTTTTAAACACAACGCAGGGAGCTTTCTGTTCCGTAACTGTGGCAAAAGCGTGGGGTTTTTTTGTGGTTTCTGTTTTTTTGTTTTTGGGGGGCTGGGCTTTTTTTTGGGGGGGGGGAAGTTTAGGGGGAAGATTTTAGGTTACAAGCTCAGGCCTCCAAAGAAATGCTGTTTACTGTTGGGTGTCTATGAATTATGACTAATTTTAATGTATCACTTGTGCCTCCTTTTAAGCACAGATACACATGCGGATAGAATGAACTCTAATATGCACCTGGAGCTTTTGATTTCTCAACTGAAACATTTTTTGCTACTGAAACCAGTCCCACCTCTAAAGCTCTTTAAGTAACTGCTGTTTTCATGGTCTCCTCATCCTATAATTCTCTATACTGCCGAAGAACTTCTCCCTAGTTAGCAGCTTTAGGAAGTCTTAACACCTCAAAACGCACAACAATTATTAATACCCACACACCTCCGTATACCTAATTACACACGTTCTAATTTGAGTAGCAAGGGAATACTTCACGGCCCAAAGGGAGCAGGCAGATCCCTCTGCGCTCCTGTTTGCCCTTGTGCCGTCGCCCTCAGCGACAGGGCCAGGACGCGCCCCCACGGGAGCGGAGTGAGGCGCCCCAACCGCCACCGCCTCGCGCCCCCAAGGGAGCAGGGGGAGGCGCCCCAACCGCCACCGCCTCGCGCCCCCAAGGGAGCAGGGGGAGGCGCCCCAACCGCCACCGCCTCGCGCCCCCTGCCCGCGACGCGTCACGAGCTCCCTTTGACCGAAGGGCGGGGAGAGACTGGCGGGGGGGGGGTCCCGCTTTCCTGATTGACCTTTCTTCGAGCCACTCAGAGCTCGCGCTGCCATCTGGGCGCGGGGCTATTGGCCGAGGAGGTAGCGGGGGGGTGGGCGCAGCGCTAGGGCATAGTGCAAGGGCTCCCGCTACCTTTTTAGCGCTCGCTGGGAGCGCCGCGGCGGGAGCTGGGTGTGGCGGGTGGCCTGACCTCTCCCGCGCCGCGCTGCCTCCTCGCTGGTGGCACGTCGAGCTGTTCCGTGCTTCTCTCCGCACTTGGCCTTCCTGCCTGAGGGGGGAAAGGGGGGGGTGGTCTCCTGAGCTTGCAAAATGGCTGACAGCCGAGACAGCGCCTCAGACCAGCTGAAGCAGTGGCAGGAGCAGCGGGGCTCGCAGGTACTTGCCAGGGCTCCGCAGTCGCGGGCTGCGTGCTGCCGCCGCAAGCCAAACCCGCGGTGCTGCGCAGCTCGGGGCCCGGCCCGGCCCGGCCCGACCCAGCCTGGACCGCCGCGGGGCCCCGCTCCCGGCCCGCCGCGGCGCGCTAACCGCTGGGCCGTAACGGTCGCTGGGCGCAGGCCGCGGGGGCGGGCGAGGGGCGGCAGCGAGGGGCGGCAGCGAGGGGCGCGGAGGCGCTGCGGTCTCTGCGCCGCCCTCGGGGCTGGCGGAAGCGGCCGGAGGGAGCTGCGCTGCCGGGCCGGCCGGAGCCAGGGGCGGCGCCCCGGGGGGCAGCGGCGAGCGAAGCGCGGCTGGAGGCCAGCGGGCAGGAGGGCGCCTGGCCCCGCGCCGCCGGCAGCCGTCTGCTCGGGTCGCTGCCGGGCCCCGGCTTGGTGTCGTGCCCAGGAGCACCGAAGCGCGAAGAGGCTGGCAGGTGGCAGGGAGCGCTAAGGGCGGGCAGGACAGCGGGCACAGCGACCTCGGCTGGGCTGCCCTGCCCTGAGCCTTGTCCGCAGCCTCCCCTTCCCGAGAGAGACGGGCTTACCTGTGCCCGAGCAGGTCTTTGAGCAGGGACAGCAGACCTGCCCTCGGGCCGTCTGCCTTTACAGACTTTAGTCTTTCGTCTCAAGCGGGATGCTGGTGCTTCCAGTTCTGATCTCTTGTGGGTGGAATTCGGTGAAAATGTAATTGCAGAGTAACATTAAAGAGGGTACACTCAGCTAATGTGGAAATCTGTTTACCAAATTTCCAAAGTGGATTGCTGCAAGTGGTTAATAACTGCTGTATTGTGGATTATGAGTTTTTATGATTTCAATCTCCTAAACACATAGGATTAAATGTATATTAAATCACTCTGTCAGTTTCTACTGTACATTGTCTTATAGGAACTGTGTATTTGGAATGAAGTACTTGCTCTGCTGATTATGCTAAGCACCCATCTTACAAAACACACGTTAAAGGATAACTTAGTTCCCACTGTTTGTTTTGTTGTTTTTTTTTTTCAGTTCAGTCTGTTCTGGAAGGTGTTGTATGAAAAGTACCTTCCAGTGATCTGAGAAGAGGTTTACCAATAAAGACATGAATTGAGACTTCATATCATTCTAGCGAGTTTCGTAGTGCTTTTATTTTTATACTCTGAATAATACTTTGTTACAGAAAAGCTGAAATCTTGGCTAAAAGTCATGTTCATATTTAGGCTGCAGTTGATGTGAAGAGTAGGAGGCAGCCCAGAGCCTGTGTTGCATAAGGAGTCATGAGACCTTAAGATAGGAAGTGGGGAAGGCTGATTAGAATTCTGAAGTGACTTGTGTAAGGTACAAGGTATCGGTAATGCCTAGAAGTATATACTTTGATGTATGGAGTTTGCAACAGCTGTGGCTGAAATTCTCTTGGCTTTGTTTCCCATCCCTTTCCGTCACAGGACTTAGTGCTGTAATGAAATAAACATGCAGATTTGAAAGTTCTTATCCTTTGAGATCTTGACTCTTTGCAGTTCCCAACCATATGAAAATGTAGCCATCAAAGAAATTTAAATCTGAAAGTATCATAGAGTTCTTCTTGAACTAGTATTTTTGTATTTCTTTCCCTATGTACCAATAAAAATCATTTTGCGTGCCCCACATAATATTATCCTGAAACTAAAGTGAATATATCTTATAATTTGAAACAATGTTTGTATTTCTAAAGTCAACATACATAAAGATCCTTTCAACAGGTCTGATTGACTGCCCTTGCAGGAGATACTGTGTTTCCACAAAACTCTCTTAAATTTTTGGATAGGTTTATTTTCAAGAAGCTAATTGTGATTTGTAGCTACTTTATTTGTAGGAGCCTTAGGTGTTAATACTGTAGGAAAAAATAGTTTTCAGACAATAGTAAAGCATGTTGATTTGAAATGGGTTCTGTTATCTTTACAAACCTTTGTTCTTCTCTGTATGCATATTTTAAAACTACTATGTATTCTCTGATACGGTCTCCTTGGCAAGAGTTATTTTTCTTCTTGTCTCCATTGCCACCTTAATTTATAGAACTTTATAAGGGGGGAGGAGGGGTGTTAGTAGAGGACGAGTTAGCTAAACTGTGGGGACTGCACCAGGATAAAACTGTGGATGCTTCTGGCAGAATGGTGGAAAAAGGTAGGATGGTATAGGTGGAAAGCACAGATATATGTCAGTTTAATGCAACATGTAACTGTGGATTTAGTGTTAACTGCTCGTGATCTGTGACACTCAGGTATTTGTGCTCGTTGTGTTGCAACCTCTTCCTTGTTCTTCTTTCTTTCTGACTTTTATTCTGTTCTTTGATATCTGTTACAAACATTGCCCTCACCCTGAATAGTTAATAAATAAGCTTCAGAAAAAGCTAACACCTGCAACCATAGTTCTGATCAGTCGACTTATAGTACATTCCTTTTGTTTAGTTTAGACATAGTTTCTTCTCTTACTGCATGTTTTATACAATACTCAGCAAAATAGGACTGTTGCCTCAGTGGAACACATGAACTCATATGTAATACAGATAAATTCTTTTTAAGAAAGTGGGAATACACTCAAAGGGTTGTGGGGTGTTATGGTCACAGTGCAAAACAGGTGTTTCTTGAAAATTTTTTTGGAGTGATTATTTTTTCAGGTTTGGGTTTAGTCCTGCTTTATCAGGTGCTGCAGTTCTATTTAGCCAATGAGGATGCTTAACTTAGACTAGGTACACAAGGGAGGTGAAAGGGATGAGTACTGCTGTGTTGGGTAACTTCTTTAAAGACGATAATTATGCTAATCAAAAAATGTTCTGGTTTACTATCCTTTGCACAGGACACTTATTGACAGTAGGACTTCTTAGAGCTTCTCTTAATCCTAGTCCTTCAGTGATTTGCAGGTCTAGAATGATGACTATTCAGGTGCTCCTACCTGTGTTATTCTTGGTAGTTCTTCCAGACCCGTGGTAGTCACAGGCACCCTCTTCTTATCTCTGGTGTTTGACTATAGCTGTTTCACTGACTCCATCCTTGTGTCCACATTACCACCTTCTTCCTCTTCTTTCTTCTCCCTCATTATTTTCCAGCGACTGCTTTGTGATATCTCTTCCTCTAGTTCTTTTTTTTTTTTTCTCCTTGCCCTCCTCATCCCTAAAAGTTGCATGGCACACTTGCATAGACTTAAATATTGCCTAGACAAAGAGGGGACTGTACTGAAGCTTAAGTCATGGTTAAGGCTAGTCACTTTCTATTTTTCTTCAAGTGAGATACCAAATTTTAACAAGTAGTATTCCTATATGTTATGTGACTTTCACTCCCCTTGAGTAGCCCCAGCTACAGTGCTGTGCTGATATAGTTAGCCCATCTATGATTTCTGTGGCTAGTTCCAGAAATGTATGCCATTTTTGTGTATACTCATTTGTATGTCATGTGACACATACCTGCTGATCAGATATGCACGTTAGGTGGCTTATAGGTGTAAAGGTTTTTAATACCTTAATATTGACTGTTTCTGCTTTCAGAAACCAGATGCCTTGACCACTGGTTCTGGGAACCCAGTAGGGGATAAGCTTAATATCCTGACAGTAGGGCCACGTGGGCCTCTTCTTGTTCAAGATGTTGTTTTCACTGATGAGATGGCTCATTTTGACAGAGAGAGGATTCCTGAAAGAGTTGTACATGCAAAAGGAGGAGGTATGTTTTAAAAACACCTATTTTTTTTTTCCTCTGTGGAGAATTGGGCCGTGGAAAACCTTAGAGTTAATTGACTGATAATTACATATGAACAGCAGTGAGGAGAAAAAGAAGTAAGGCTCGCTTTAGAAGAACTACCTTTGGGATCTTGTATCCAGAGGTAGATGGATCAAGCGTTGAAGATAAGCAATGAAAACCTTTGATGTTGTAACTGAGGAAGTCTTAGTACATGGTTAATATACTGCAAACTTGCCATTCTTGATATAATTTAAACCAGTCTTCACCTTTATGCCAATGGTCAATGCCAAAACTCGATGCACTGAAAAGTTTTTCTATATCATCAATTGTATATACATTGTCTGTATCATTTGTTGTATCTATCAAAGCAAGAATATGTCCAAAGTTAAACAACCCCCCAATACATGAAAAAAACGGAACCCCAATAAAATTTTTTTGTTGATCCCTGTAGAATAGAACTGGCACCTCTGTTATAATTGCTCTAGAACAAGAAAACATGAGACTAAATCTTATTGTAATGTGAGTGTAAGGGAAGCGTTCCATTGTGGGGATGGGAAAAACTTTGTTGCTTCATCTGGCTTAAAGATGAACCAAGTGTATTGTTGGTGACCAGCAATACTGCAACACCGATCAAGATTAAAGGAGTATGTGTTTTGGTCTGAGATAAGCATGGAAAAACTGGTCAGAAGAGCCAATTTGTGTTATTTCTCTCAGAACTGAGGTCTATTACTTTCTGAAACTGTGGACAGTCAGTTAAGGATGGGGAGGGGGAGGACTGTACAACCAGTGCTTTCTCTGTTGAGTATATGTCATTTAGTGAAAATTAAATATGAAATGTTTTAATGCATGGACTCTGTTTAAATTCATGTATTTCCATGTTTCCTTTTGACTAAAAGTTATGTTTGACCGTAATGGAATAACAGAGGTGCTCTAAGTGAACAGGAAGTATCTAGATCTTATATTTTTAAATCACTCTTTTGCAGGAGCCTTTGGCTATTTTGAAGTGACTCATGATATTACCAAATACTGTAAGGCAAAAGTGTTTGAACACATTGGAAAGAGAACTCCAATTGCTATACGATTCTCCACTGTTGGTAAGACTCTAGACTTACTTTTTATCTTCTTACATGTGTATCATAATGAAAATTGATATTAATATTTCTACATTATGGGACATCTGTCTTGCACTTAAGATAGTTTGATATATTTTCTGCCAAGTAAATCATCTTCTGTGAATTTCATTTAAATTATAAAACCTTAAGTAATATTGAGCAACTTCTGCTTCTTTGTGCAAGAGCTCTCTGTAGACATTTTCCCTTCCAGAATGTGAGGGAAAGGGCAGCCTGAGCTATTTTTGGTTCTGAGGAAAGCCTGCTTTATTTCTGGATGAACAGTGATCAGTGCTTGCATGCTGCAGTTGTGCCCTTGAAAATTAAAGGCCTGTTATTTCTTACCTTGTAGGAATGGTTTAGTGATGAATGCTCTAAGAAAGTACAATGGCAATGAAGAATAGAGTGTTCCAAAAGACTTCTTTCCTTTCCTAAAGAGCTGAATGCATTAAATGGCAAAACCTTAAATGATGTTAGGTGAAATGTACATTATGACCAATACTTTGTACATGGTAACATATCTTTTAAAATACATTCTGTCTGTATTTAAAAGCAAAGAACTCTTATTGAGGGTTCAGTTCTGGTAGGAGTATTTTAAAAAAAAGTTGCACATGGCTCAAGGAGCTGCAGTTTTCAGTCTAACTGGTATTTCCCTGTGTAACCAGAACTTAAGGGGTCATGGTATGTTTCTATGTAGGAAAGACATGCAGCTGAGTTCATTGTGTGAACTGTGTGCTATAGCAGGCTGTTGCATCTTATTACCTTTCCTTTCCCTGCTCTGTTGGAACGTGTTTCTTCCTAGCTGTTTTATAGTACACAGAATGTTTTTATGAAAAAATGAGCGTCCCTAGTTATTTCACCGTGACAATTAGCATGAGCTGTTCCTCAATACTTC
This sequence comes from Struthio camelus, assembly GCF_040807025.1. NCBI lineage: Eukaryota > Metazoa > Chordata > Aves > Struthioniformes > Struthionidae > Struthio > Struthio camelus. Next base: position 33,941,026 of record NC_090946.1, read on the forward strand.
TAGAACACTTTTGCTCAGGTATTAGGGTAGGCATTTTTGCTCTGGTATAAAGTTATTCACTGGAACAATTGTTTTGGAGTTGTAGGAGGGGAATTGAAAGGGTTGCAACCCTTACTGTTGTAAGGTGACTCTTTTAAAGCACGCCATTTATGTAACTGCCTTCCAGATAAGAGCTTCCACATTGGAAATTGCATGTTAATTAGCAGGCTTTACCTTCTGTGTTTTAGTCAATACAGCCAATTCAGTGTTGTCTCTGCTAATGATAATGCAAATACCACTCAATTGGTTGAAGCAGATGTACCTGGCTTTTTCTTTTCCTTCTAATGCTTGTGTATATATGTTCATGTGTTTCTTCAAGCTGGAGAGTCTGGATCAGCTGATACAGTTCGTGACCCTCGAGGCTTTGCAATGAAATTCTATACAGAGGAGGGTAATTGGGATCTCGTGGGAAATAATACTCCTATTTTCTTTATTCGGGATGCAATGCTGGTGAGTAAGCACCTAAGATGAGAATAACTTGTGAAGAGTGCAAAAGTTCATTCACACCTCTCTGTTGCTTCACTGAGAAGCAAAAACTGTTGTTTTGACATGCTTTAAGTCTGTTGTTCAATAGATGTTCCAAGTGTTTTGGTCTTGACAATTTTTTTAGAACTAATGCTTGATTACTTAAGTTTTTCATTCTGCAAATAGCTGCTCTGTTGTGGTGTGTGTGCTAGCAAGTAACTTCATTCTCCTTGTTCTTCATGTCTCTGTTTCAGATCTGATCAATTTCACTAGTGCTGGAATTAGCCTTTTTTACTCTAGACTTTAATTCTTAAGTTATTTTTAAGTTTAAAAAAAAAAAGCCTGTAGGAACTTTTTAAATGAAATCTAATAATTTTTTTTTCCTATTAGCACAAGTTTGACTATGCTTTGTATATGTTAATAGAGGGACTTTTCTTTAGAGTGGAGCTGCACTATATAGGTATTTCTTAATATTTCTGTGCTCATTTAGGAGTCACTTACTCGGTTGAGTTCATATATCCAGATTCAGAAGGATTTACCTCTCATTTCATCTGTCAGAAATTGAAAGCTTTCTTTGGCTCTCAACAGACTATTATGTATTTCACTTTCACAGTCTAACCAGCAAAATTATAGAACTGAATTTGGTTCCAAGAGGCAAACAATGCAAACGTTTGTAGATGATGCAAAACTTGTGGTCTTACTGCTTTGTCTCATCTTTGCAGTTTGTTGTCCCTTTGGTAGGTTAAAGGGTATTTAAATAAACTGTTGTGCCTTATTGTGTCAGAAGTTGCTCGGTATACTCCAGGAGGTGTTACCAAAGTTAACTTTTTTTTTTTTTCAAACTTCTGGACAAACTAGTTTCCATCCTTCATCCATAGTCAAAAGAGGAACCCTCAGACTCATTTGAAGGATCCAGATATGATGTGGGACTTCTGGAATCTTCGCCCTGAGTCTTTGCATCAAGTAAAGTTCTTTCTTGAATTCATTTTCTATGCTTAAGAAAACCATAAGTTATGTGAATGCCTATGTTTGTGTGTGTGTGGTTTTTTTTTTTTTCTATCTCAGTTTCATGTTTCATCTAGAAATCCACATGATCTTTTAGGAACAGTAAAGGCCAAAGGTTTACAATAGCTTCTAAGGCTGTTAGTTACTTTTCTAGTTTTACATTTTTTTCCTTTATTGACTATCTAAAATATGTAGGATTCTTTTTTTCATGATTATGCTTTATATAGGAATGAAGGTTTAGTTTTATAATAATAAAGCAGTGGAAATACTGATTAACAACAGTGTATGTATATTTAATGTTGAAGAGCAAAATAGTGGGAACGTGATGCTGTTGCATCTAAGTTTATGTAAAGCTGTATACTGCTTAATACATTAGTTCAACTCCAAAAAGGACCAGAATGCACAATGCCTTCTAATTTTTCTATTTACGTATTCCAATTCTTCAGGTAGTGTAAAACTAAAAATAGTTGTGGTGGTGGTGGTGTTTTAAATGCTTACGCAGAGCCTTTGTCAATAATTACTAATTGGAAAAAGAAGCACCACAAGTTTTGTGTGTGAGATAAACCTGAAGAAAAGCAACATTTTCAGTAGCTTTGTATGATTGTATGTTTAGTGCCTAAAGAACTTAATTAAGAGCTAGTTGTTTGGGATTTTAATTTTCAGATTTTGTCTTTAACCTGAAAAAACTGTCATATTTTTATCTGTAACTTAGCTTACCCATCTCTAGCTGCCCTTTCCTTATAGGGGAAGTTGTAACATTATCCCCAGGTTAATGTCTTGCACTTCCCTGAATACTTCGCAGGGAGATAATGCTTTACATAAGTTTAATTCACATCCTTACTAGATGTGCATCATCTAAGGTGTCTTGGATCATTAAAAATGTTAGAAACTTTTCAAACTAGAAATTCCTTCCAGGAAGTCATAGCTTTAAAATCACTTTCAGTGATGCAGATTAAATTAATAAATGTACTTTGTTTGAATGGTCACTTTTTTCCTTGAACTCGAGATTCAATTAATATTGTTGGATCCTTCTCTTTAGCTGACTTTCATGTTCAGTGATCGTGGTATTCCTGATGGATTTCGCCATATGAATGGATATGGGTCACATACATTTAAACTGATTAATGCTAACGGAAAAGCAGTTTACTGCAAATTCCATGCAAAGGTATTGATTTTTGCTTTTACCTTTTGGAAGTATACATCATATTGGGTTTAAAAAAAAAAAGTCTAAAGGTTATATGAGGAAGTCTTGTAACTTGTTAAGTCTAATTCTGAAAAGACTAGTTAGTGAGCAGTCTGTATTTGTTAAGCAACTGATATTAAAAAAAAATTGCATGCACCTTTTAAATGCAAAGGATCTCATTGTTCTTGCTCTGACATGGTGGATATTTACTGAGCTATGAGAAACTCTTCCTTGGGGGACTGTTTGCTGTTACTTGGAGAACAAGTGGGCTCGTGTGTCTCATTCGTTCCTCCTTTTACGTTCATGGCTACACAGTAGTTCAGATTCAACAGGTGGTACTTTAGCTAGAAGTTCTCTCAAGTCTAGGCTCTATTTTTGTTCCTGTTTGCTTGCTGGAGATCAATTGCATTGGTATAGCAGTGGTTTCGAGGCGGCCTCAACTGTTATGTCGAATCAAACTAAAGTATATAGAAATTCTCTGGTTCTGGGAGCTCTGGGATACGGAAGCTCACGTAACTCCCACACTTCTGTCAAAGCAGTCTCAATGCAGCACATCTCACTTGGTGAAAAATTCTCCTCAGAATTTTAGAGACAATGCTCATTCTTATCTCTTCAGACTTTGGCTAGTGGAGCCTGGACATTTACCTCTGAAACAAAGGCTTTAGAAACCATCATATTAAACTAACAGGTTTTGTACGGGAGCTTTAAGCCTTTGAGTTGCCTGAAGGTTATGAAAATGAGATTTTTCGATAGTGCTAAAGATGCCACAGGGGAAAAAAAGAAGAGGTGGGAGGTTGGGATGCTTTAGGAGTACTCCGTAGCTTAATGAGAGAAAAGAAACCTCTTCTTCACTTGATGTGCTGCAGGGATCATAATTTCCTTTCCAATGTTTTATGTTGTGGTATAACATGACACATATTTCCCTTCTATCAGAGAACTTTTTTAACCCAGGAGGCAGCTGTTGAATGTACTATTATTCTAAACTCAAATTATTGGAGAATGGAAGGTGGACCATCCTAGATCTTAAGTCTGTTTAATACACATCTCTTATCAATGATTTCTGAAACACTTTATGCATGTTGTAACTGGTGTTGCTGTTCTTATTGTACTTAGACTGATCAGGGCATCAAAAACCTTTCTGTTGAAGAAGCAGGAAGATTGGCTTCTACTGATCCTGATTATGGAATACGTGATCTTTACAATGCCATTGCCAAGGGAAACTATCCATCCTGGTCTTTCTACATTCAAGTTATGACATTTGAGGAAGCAGAGAAGTTTCCATTTAATCCTTTTGATTTAACTAAGGTATTTCTGCTGTTGTTTTGAGTACTCCAATTTCAGCTTCTTTAAGAGAGGTCATGAATTCAAAATGTAGGAAATGTCAGAACTGAGCTCATTCCCTACATAAGAAAGGGTAATAAGATCCATGACATAACACTGTTTTCCTAAGTTTCAGTCTAGTGCCTTAACAGAGAAAAGTTAGTGCTTTCTTTTTATTCCTCCCTCTTCCTTTAAGTGTACTGCTCGTTATTTGGCCAGGATGAGTCAGAAACCTTGGAGATGAAATTATGTGCTTGTTAAACATATCAGACAAGAATTTAATGGATTAAACCTCTACTGGAATTTAAAATACCCTTTTTTTCTCAGTTACTTAATCTAGAAAGCTGCGGAAGAGACCATATTCTGTGGCCTTATGAAATTTTCTGTCACTCTTCCTCAGTGAAATACAAATTCAGGTCTGTAGACTGTGACTGCACTGCATCTCAAAAGTGTGATTTCAGATTATACAGTCACACCCTGAACAAGTTAAGCGTTGTTGATTGTGTAGCATCTGACATCGGTCTAATTTTATGTCAGACTTCCAACTGCTGTTTCAAAGAATGGCACGTTGGAAGATAATAACATAAGCTTGTATTTGCACCTCCAAATCTTGCTTCCCCAAAAGTGGCTAAATATTTTCTAGACTTGAAAGTTCAGACTAAGATGGCAAAGAAAAGGCTAGTGAAGCTGGTTATGTTTTGAAATAGCTGAAAACAGTTCATGCTACCAGTTCCACCTACAACATTGCATTCTTAGGCAGTTTTTCAAGTGCCTGTGGCTATTTCATTTAAGGATTCAAGTGCTAAGATTATGCTGCGATGATGAAAACAACTGCATAAATGCTCTGTATGAATTGCAAAAGGCTTTTTAAAGTGCGACTCTCCTCAAAATGTTCATTACCAAAAGAAAAACTATTTCACTAAGGTATTTTCTCAGTCAGGAATTTCTAGGCAGCTTTAGCTTTTTTAAAAATACATAATACTAAAATAAGTTCGTGGTGTGTTTTTTTTTTTTTTATGCACGTGTGTTATGTCTTACAGGTTTGGCCTCATGGTGATTACCCTCTCATCCCTGTGGGAAAACTTGTCCTAAACAGGAATCCTGTCAATTACTTTGCAGAGGTGGAACAAATAGCATTTGATCCTAGCAACATGCCACCTGGTATTGAACCTAGCCCTGACAAAATGCTGCAGGTAAAATAGAATGCATATGATTTTCAGACAGAATTTTACATTTCTTTTGCTGTTCGTGAAAGCATCATATCACTAGAACAATAGTAAAATAGCCTGACAGACAGAAAGCAACTGATTTTTGGTGTTTTTTTTAAATCATCACCATTTGTTGACGTGCCCATCCAACATTTAAATATAAAGGGAGTGGGGAAACAACTGAGAGAACAGAAAATCTAAACTGATGTGAAATTTACTAGTGTGACTGACAAGAAGTACTGGATAAAACTGTATCAATGTTGTAGAGTATTTTTTTTAGTTTTACCCTATATCTTAGTGTGGTTGCAGACTGCTTTATGGAGGTGAGAGGAGGACTTCAAATGCTATGAAATACAGATGTAACTAATCTCTGATTATAAAATGTGAGACTATTCTTTAGAAGTAATACTGCAGACTTCTTACAGATAAAAGTGGACTAGTAAGACTGCAGTGGACTACACTGGCTGATGTTTAGGTTATAAACAGGTTGTTGGTGCTTCAAAGGATAGCCACAGTAACAAAGTATTTTAATGCTTTTAAGTGGATAAACACTTTAACCATTGTGCAGTTCTTCTGTATTGCCTCTCTTCACAAGCTGGATGATGGTAGTTAGAATCAGTCTGTTGTCTTGGTATCCAGATGTCTCCAGAACAACTGCTTCAGATTCAAGTCATCAAGCAGTGGACTATCATATTTCAGACTTAATCGATTTTCAAATCTAGATTTGAAAATAAACAAAAATACCCCTTCCTTGGTAGTAATCAGCACTTCTGTGGCCTTTTTCATCTCTGCCTGTGTAACCATTTCCTTGCTTCAGAATAGTCTTAGAATTCTGGAGCAGGTCTTGTTTGCAATTGGTAGGAAAGGTCAGGCTGTGTAAATGTAACACAACATGCTATTCTTCCCTGATGCTTCCAACAAAGTTGACTTGAGCCTGAGTGTTTTTCAGGCTCCTCTTGGAAATTATTTGAAGTGTGTCAAAAATACATGCAGATGAACCGCTGCCTTTTCCCTTTTTACTTAATGTATTTTGCTTTGAATGTGAATATGCCACTTAAGTGATCTCTTTCAGCAAGTAGCAATTAATATTTGTGACACATTTTTTAGGGTCGTCTTTTTGCATATCCTGACACTCACAGACACCGCTTGGGAGCTAACTATCTACAAATTCCCGTGAATTGTCCCTTCAGAACTCGTGTGGCCAATTATCAGAGGGATGGACCAATGTGTGTGTCTGACAACCAAGGTATTAATGAAATACTATTAAATATAATGTTGATACTTATGCATATACTGCAGACTTTTTTGTTGTTTGCAGGGGAATTAAGATAATTATTGGAAAGATAGCTTTACTGGTTATTACTAAGTGCTTATACTGTGAGAAGTGTTACTATTTCTCTTCAGTCTTTCAGTATTACTTGTGAATTTTTCCCCAAACTCATTACTCTCTATTTTCTGGGCTTAAGACTTCCTAGTCTATCTGTTTCCTTTTATTTGAAAACTCCATACTTCTGATAATCTTTGTCAACCTTTCAGTACTTTTTCTTATGCTACTGGATCCTTTCTGAGATGAGTTGACCAGAACTGCACTTTTGCAAATCCACCATATGCACTTTTCTGTAGAGTGCCCTAAGTTTGACACTCTTAAAACTCTCTTTACTTTCTGATTGCTGGTGAAAACTGAGTTAACTTACTTTAAACTATCCAAGTGAACTCGAGATCTCTTTCATGATCGGTAGTAACATATTCTAGAGCCCCTGATTGTGCCTATATAAAGGACATGCATTTCCCTTCCCATATGTTTTATATTGTAAATAAAATTTTGTTCAGCAATGCAGTTTTCATCCAACTCTGTAGTAGCATGAGGTCATGCTGTCACTGTAAATAGCCACCTTTGATTTTTGACTAGGTTAAATAAAGTTTATGGAAGATAAACTGTCAACTTACTATTTGTTCCCTTTTCAGGTAACTTTCTGAGTAGACTGATTAGTACAGGTGCTCACACAGATGCTTGAGGAGTGCCTAGCTAATTAATTCTTCTCCATAAGAAAAGCAACTGCTCATTTCTACTTTTTGCCCATGTTCTTAATGCAATACTAACTTACAAGGAATCTTTCCTCCTGTTTTAGGGATCTTTTTGAGAGCTTTTTTTAAAATCTGAGTATCATCACTCTTATTTGTGCGTCCACCTTTTGTGGACAGTCTTGTACAAATACTGAGAACGAAACACTGTAAAACCTAAGTATGCATATGTAAAATAGAAAATGGGTTCTCTACACTTATTTCACACTTAAAAGAAGCACATGGTTGTTCATTACTGCAGCTCTTGCCTTGTGTAAAGTAGTTGATGATCTTTGAGTTTTTTTAAATTCTCTCTTTTTTTAATTTTGTAATTTTTACTTGCTATAGATAACCTCACTAGTAAACTTTGAAAATAATAAAGGTGTGCTTTTCCCTTTTGGAGACCAAAAAGTAGAATGTTTGCTGTTTTGGACGTAATTGTATAGTATGGTTGTATATCTCTTACGTTAATCCAGGAAAGCAGATTTTGTTTGAATAATTAAGGGGGAAGAAAATGTATCTGAAGTCAGGTGAGAACGGAGTTTTATTTAGAAGTTTCCCAACGAAGTGAAGCTTAAGATCTGCTTAGAAACATATAAGCCTTTAAAAGAGTTGTTGCAGGAGAGCAACATTCCCCAGTTAGTGAATTTACTAATATGCCTAGCTTATGTTTATTTAAAGACTTCTAAAAACATGCTTACTGAAATGGATTTAAAAAAAAGTTCCAAAGTCTAAATTCATTAAAATGAAGAAATGTGCATGAGAAAAGGTTTCACAGATGATATTAATTACTACTTCCTTGTTTTTTTGGCAAAAATCCTTTAAAAAAATTAGAAATGGCCTAAGTATCATTAGAGAAATCTACATTTGCATTTTTTCATTTAAAGACTTATCTTTCAGATAATAAGAGTAGGTACCTTGTTAAATCTTTATGCTTATGCTTTCTGATTTCCGAGAGACTGTAAAAGAAAAGGGTATAAATGCCTTAACTGTAGCTTAACTTCATCTCTATTCAGCACATTGTTTCATCACTTTGCCCAATAGTGACTCTTTTATGCTTAAATGTAAACAAGAAAAAAAGATGCTATGCCTTGTGTCAAAAATACTGTATTCCTCTGAGCTATGAATACTAACACTTCTTGCGGGAAGAGGTGGGGAAATACTTGGAAAACAAGAACTTGGAAACAGCTTGAACTAAAAGTTGAATGACTTCCATGACTTTCTCTATTAATAATTGGCTGAGCAATGGTATTGTGAAAGTGACCATACCTTCTTGTTTGTGAAACAAAATCAAATGACACAAAGTAATTTTTTTCTTTGAAAGTTCTTGAAATTTTCTTTTTGACTAACGCTGTTGAACACTAGCTTGAGACTGTAACAAACTCCTGCTGCAGAACTGTATGTTGACAGAAAAATTCTGACAGCTTTTTTAATGAAGTGAATCCTAATTGATTGATTAATTTAGGTTCTTTTAGGCAAGATGTGCTTTTCTGTCTTCTAAATTAGTCTGAGAGCTGTCTGGCATCTGAATTTTCTTCTCTTTTTCAGGTGGTGCCCCAAACTATTATCCAAATAGTTTTACTGGTCCTGAAGATCAGCCCAATGTGAAGGAGAGCCGCATGTCTGTTTCGAGTGATGTGCAGCGTTTCAACAGTGCAAATGAAGATAATGTGTCTCAGGTATGATGTTTGAAAAGGCTTTGTTCTTCATTTCAGAAGGTAATTGTATAAGCTGTCTGGACAATCTTAAGGTCAGCTCTCATGAGATGGTGGAAGATCTCTGTGCAGCTTCATTTCATGGATAGCAGAATGTTTATTGATAGGACAGTTGTGAATCCTCACAAGCCTTTCTGAGCACTGATATTTAGAGGTAGTGACTTTCACTCTTCCTGTAATTGGCTTCCGCAGATATCCAAAGCAGAATACATACATAATGCCATCACCATCTATTCCTAAATTGCTCACTTGGAGCCCTACAGCACATCTGTTTGTCTTGATTAATTAGATAAGCAACACTGACTTCCAAACTAGAAATGAAGAGGGTTGCTAGCAGGCTTGACAAATACACAAGTTGATAGCCTTTTGAGTTGTAATTTTAAGTGTTGTCTGGCTAGTAAGTGAAAGCTATTCTTTTTCGATAATAATCCTGAAAATGTGTTAACTGTTTTGGGCTGATGGTGGTAGAAAGACTTGCTTCTTAGAATTGCACAGTAAAACTTTGCTTCTAATCAAAAGGTGCGAGTATTCTATACCAAAGTACTGAAAGAGGATGAACGCCAAAGGCTGTGTCAGAATATTGCTGATCATCTTAAAGATGCTCAACTTTTCCTTCAGAAGAAAGCTGTAAGTAGTCTATTCGCTGTTCTAGCCTTTAATCTTTATTCTAGGTTTTCTAATCTGTTAATATGCTGATGGAATGAAAGATCAAGAATTCTTCTTGGGAAGACAATTTCGTGATTTTTTTTTTTTCTGCAGGAGTTATCAATACAGAACACATTATTTAAATATGCACCAATATTTATATAACATAAATAACATGTAAAATAAAAGACTTTTCTCCCTGATGGGAAGAATGGGGTGAATGTTGATCATCAAGGAAGGAATGATATTTTGACCTTGTTTTTTCAAAAATGAGGTGGCTACCAGTATAATGTTTTTGGTCTAAAGAAGGAAGAGGAGGTGAGGGTCAGGGAGGGATTGGCTCTTTCTCTTTACTAGTAGTATTTTCTTTAATCAGGAAAGAATGACATAATGCAACTCTCATGTGACTTAATAATTTAGGTGGAAAATACTGATAGCTCCTTTCTGGCTGGTCAGAATTAAACTGTTAGTTTTGGGAAAAGTATTGTCATTCTCCTTTTCATCCTTGTGATATGCACTGCTTGCAGGCCATGGAGTAGGAAAGGTAATGAAGAATACATCTGTAGCAGAGGAATAAAGTTCTTGTTGCCTCTTTTGTTCTGCTTGTCTTTCTGTTTAGGTGAAAAACTTTATTGATGTTCATCCTGACTATGGTGCCCGTGTTCAGGCACTACTGGACAAATACAATGCTGAAGTTGGGAAAAAGGTATGCTAATTACTTCTGTAGATGAGTTTTGACTGGCTGAATATCTTAGCTCCTCTTGTATACTCACTGAAGTGAGGAGTCAGTCTTGAGTTACAATTGGTTTACCTGGGAGAAGTCAGTGCATGTAGAACTGTAAAATGGGGAACATCTCTCTGGCGTTTAAATTAAGTGCTAATTAACTAATGATTTACAATAGCTTCGTTTTAGTGGGTTTTCGTAATTGTTCTGGAAGATAACTATAAATGCTAGGCAATGTGGTCAGGTTGGTCATTCAGACCATATGGTTACCTGTTTCCTTTAATGGTAGTGAAACACTTCAGCAGTTTTTTTTCTGGTTTCAGTGTTGGTTATGTACAATAACAAAATCATTGCTTTAAGGTACACGTTTTTTAAGTTTGCTAAACTAGATTTAATGGAATTTGTTCTGAATGTTTCTCTTGCATTGTTTTTAGGATGTAATTAGGACATACACACAATCCACAGCTCGTGTGTCTACCAAAGAAAGATCCAACTTGTAAACCATGCTACAGAGATTTACTCTGTTCTTGAATTTCGCATCCACATAACTGCAGGACAACCTGCTGAAGGCATGCATTGATGAATGTAGCAGACTTCCGCACAAATGTACAAGTGCTTTACAAGCTTGATTGATTAAGTTTCCAAGTGCCTATACCCATACGGGAAATGGAAAGTAACACAAGCTAACAACCCTAGTGCCTTTCAACACTAGTGCTTTAATGTTTGTTAACAATTTATCTTGTTTTTAAGGAAACTTATAAGTCATCTTCATTTCTAGAAGCAAGCATAAGTATAATCACTGTTTTTTTTTTTTTAATTGCAAGACTTTTCTGGTTAAATTACAGAATAGAACTTCTATACTGATACTGTGATTATCATTAGGGATCACATTCATGTTAATGAGCAATATCAAATTTATTTCTAATAAAATAGAATTGACATTTTGTACTTTTACACATTACATCTGGAAGGCAAAAATGAAATTCAAAGGAAAGTAATACATGTGCAATAATTTGTTTCTTAAAACATTATGTGTTTCTAGTTCCCTGTGGTATAAATGAAGCTAATTAAAAGGTTTAATCTCAATGTGTGTTTTTATTCCTATTCCTAATACCTGTTTTAGGATAATAAAGCTTTGCATATTTACTAGTGCTGGGTGGGTATAACTGATGTGAGATAGGAAAGAGTATTTTCTAACTGCGTACACTTCACAACAAAACTAATTACATCTTAAGAGTCCTTAAAAGGGAAAATTGTCCTTTCTATCTAGTCTGTAAGAATTTAAGTGGAAAGTTTTTTTTAATTTTTCAAGTGTTTGAGGAGTTAACCTCAGCATAAACATTTTTATATTAGCCAAATTCAAGCTCGGGCATCTTTAAAACTGCTCCTTACAGTTTTTGGAATCATTTTTTTTTTTTCCTAGCATAATCTTACATTGCCATTTATTATTCAGATCACAGCTGTTGTCTTCTCAAAAAGTTACACTTTCACTGAAATGACAGGTTTACGTGTGTGTGTAGTTTATCAGTGCAAAAGGATATGGACCCTTTAGTTTGAAAAGTGCTTCCTGTTACTGTTTAGATCCAAAGGGCTTTCTTTAGTGTAGTAATATTATCTTCAGTCTTTGAGTATAATTGCCAATTAGCTTTTACAAACTGAGACAAAAAGAAAGTGTTTATATCTGAGAATTTAGAGCAAGGATTGAATGACCATTTTGGAATTTCTGGAGTTATCTTGATGGAGTATGTATAGTGTTGGACTAAAAGATAATCAGCAGCCTCTGAATACTTTACCATAAAAGGGTACAACAAAAGCAAGGCTTAAATTACTGATTTACAAATGCTGAAACCCCACTTTAATTTTTTTTTCCTCCTTAGGTAGTTATTTGGGAAGGATTACTTTTTTATGGGGTAGTTATGTTCAAGCTGATTGTTTGCATTTCGGATGAAAACCTGTCATACCAATTGCATGCTGAAGTTAGTCATAACAGACAAAAATGTCTTTATAGTGCGCTTAGCAGGATCAGGCAATCGCCACATCTCAAATCCTGGCAAGTTTTAATGACTGTTTTGTCTGCTATTTTGTCCTCCTCCCTTGCCAAGGGAAAGATCACTGTAAATGTGTAATTAGTCCAGATACCAGTTCCATGGCATCACCTCTACTCTGATATATTTGCTTTTCTTATTTGCCTGCTGATATTGCCTTATTAGCATTTGGATCGCAACAAGCGTGAATGATGATACAAAGAATTTCAGAGCTCAGCTACTAGCTCTCAATTCAAGCAGATGTTATACAAATTTCTCATATCATAACAGCTTACTACTTTTCAATACTGGGGACGTTTGTGTGTCCTTGAACTGAATTTTGAATAGGAATGCTTCCTGTGGTATGTCTGTCTTTTTAGTGTGAATTGGCCTTCTGACAAGTGATGACAGATGGATAAAGAAGAGTTGGTATTAAGTGTTGTTCTGTTAAGTGGAAGCATTGTAGAAAGCTACTTCTACTCAAACTCATTTATCTGTTAATCTGTTGTGAAAAATTCATGTGCCATGTGATAGATGCAGTAAAGTAGTATAAAATGATAGTCTGCTTTACTGTGTAATTTAGTATTGTTGTACTTCTTATTTCTGAAATAAAGAACTGAATTTAAAACTCCTTGGCTATGTGTTGTCCTGTTTTTGTGAGCATGTGTTTTCAAAGAGGTTATTTAACCTAACATGGTTCATACCTTCAGCTGTCTTTTGGAAATTATGCAAAAGCTGTTCGGGTTTTGGGGAAAGCTGTTCAGGTTTTGGGGGAATAGTCTCTCTTTCAGAAATTACTTATTTGGACTGCGCAGGCCTTGACTGCCAAGAAAGGCCTTGGTCTTGAAGTTGACATTTGCAATGCATGCCTAGGGGCTAAGGACTAAAATGTGCTCAGCTGTGATTTGTCAAATTACTTGTTGGGATCCTCTGTCAGTGATTTATTAAGCCTTCAGAAAAGGGAAGGCTGCTCAGATCTGTAGTAAAATGGTGCCTATGGTTGTGTATGCTGCCTGAATGGGAAGAGATTACTGTCCCACTTTACTGTGGGACAACTTTTGTTGATGACACCTTACTTAAGCCTCTATTTGTTGAAGAACCTTTTGTTATCTTTCATCTAAAATCTTCAGTTGCAAATTACAGAATTGTTGTGAGGCCATCCAGTCTTTAATCCTTAAATTCTAAGGAAGCGGAGTTATTTTTAGTAGTTTAATTTCCATTTCTGCCTGTCTTGTTAAACACTTGCAAGTCTATATGGTACCTTTGGGACATATTTCAAAAGGCTGTCAGTACAGAAATTTATTCTACCATCTATATTACACAAATATTTAGTTCAGTTTTTGACTCTATAAATGACTTCTCTTATATTGCAGCCATTTACTTTTTTTTGTTCTTCTAAATCACTTTTTGCTTCACATGTAAGGAACTGTGGCATGGCCAGGTAAAAGGCATTGGAAGGATGATTATTACTTGTAAATGGTAGTAGTTTAGAGTAGATCTCTACGCTAATATTTGGATGGTGGCACTCAGAATAGAGAGTCAAGCACTAGGTGATGAGGAAGAGTGAGGAAACATGTTATGCCATAATACTGAAAGGACATGTAGAATGGATTGGATAAGGTAGTACCTTCTGCAGCTGTCTTCATTTTAAGCAAAACTATGCTGAAATTGTGAGTTTTTAAAAACCTGACCTCTGAACAGACTGTGATTGGCATTACAAAGTAAAACTGTCTTCATGCAAGACATTGAGGGAGTTGGCCACCCTGGAAGAACAGTAATATCATTTGTTCAAATACACAAGATAAATCCATCTTACAGCTACTTTGAGAATAAAAATGCAGTTTATGTAACATGGCATAATCTCCCTTGTGTATGTAGACTGCATTCTGCTCAAATCAAATACTCTTATGATATGCAGTTGCTGTATAGTTTTCAGCTGTGTTTTAAGGATTGCTCAGCTTCTTCCTACTATCCTTTTAATGTAGGTATACATATCTGTAACAATGGAATTAGGAATAAATTTGAAACTTGTGTTTTGGAAATTACTCAACAGCTGCTCTAGGAGTATCTGTTCTTATAGGTACTTCCTGCTTGTTCCTAGGTTGGTTCCCCCCCCCCCCCCCCACCCCATCCCAAACCTTTGGACTTGAATAGCTACAGAACATAGCAGATTCCAGTAATTCAGTTTGTATCACAGAATCGTTTAGGTTGGAAGGGACCTCTGGAGATCAAGCAGGGTCCTCTAGAGCATACTGCCCAGGATCACATCCAGACAGGTTTTGAATATCTCCAGCGAAGGAGACTCCACTACCTCTCTGGGCAACCTGTGCCAGTGCTCTGTCACCCTCACAGTGAAGAAGTTTTTCCTCAGGTGCAGATGGAACTTCCTGTGCTTCAGTTTCTGCCCATTGCCTCTTGTGCTGTCGCTGGGCATCACGGAGAAGAGGCTGGCCTCATCCTCTTGACACTCCCCCTTCAGATACTTGTACACGTTGATGAGATCCCCTCTCCATCTTCTCTTCTCCAGGCTGAACAGGCCCAGCTCTCGCAGTCTTTCTTCAGAGGAGAGGTGCTCCAGCCCTCTAATCATCTTGGTAGCCCTCCGCTGGACTCTCTCCAGGAGTGCCATGTCTCTCTTGTACTGGGGAGCCCAGAATTGGACACAGTACTCCAGGGGAGGCCTCCCCAGGGCTGAGGAGAGGGGCAGGATCACCTCCCTCGACCTGCTGGCAACACTCTGCCTAATGCACCCCAGGAGACCATTGGCCTTCTTGGCCACAAGGGCACACTGCTGGCTCATGTTTAACTTGTTGTCCACCAGCACTCCCAGGTCCTTCTCCGCAGAGCTGCTTTCCAGCAGGTCAACCCCCAGCCTGTAATGAAAAAAAAAAAAAAAGCCTGAAAAATAAGCCTGAAATTCCTTTCCTGAACCCTGCCAGCTCACTGCCTGATGAAAACCATAGTTGGAAATTGTCTACTAAGCAGCATGTAGGTGTCCATGACCAGTATCCATAAAACCAGTCATGTTGAGTAGGGTAGGAGTCACTTGCTCTACCAAACAGGAGATCTTCTATAGCTATTCTTCATTTCAGAGGAGAGTGCTGTCTGTATGTGTGAAAATCTGATGCATGAATTCTGAGAGGCAGATGTAAGTCACCATTTTCTCGCAGAATGATGTCAAAGGAAGAGTCTTTCCTTGCTCAGTAAAACAAAAGGGGGAAACTGTGGTATATGAGGATTCAAGGCTGTCTTATGGCTCAGAACACTTGAACCCATGTTTCACGTGTGAATGCCTGAGTATATTTTGAGTTGGGGCTCCACTAGTCTTTTGCAACTTTCATTTTATCTACAAGTTAAATAGCTGGATAGGAAGGAGTATGAGGAAAATGTCTCTACTTTCTTACTGTGTGAAAGTTATGGACATCAGTTCTCGATGCTAAGAAAACATTTTGTGGATCAGCATCACAAACAGTGAATGCACACTAGATGTGGACTTCAAGGTGCCTAACTGTTTTACAGTTCACCAAGTTCTAGGATAAGTATCAAGTTTCATGGTTTATGTAGTTTTGAGACCTTATGTGGCTTAATCTGAGGGTTTGTCATGAAGAAAATTTCCTTACAGACACGCATAGCTTGAGGCTTTGCTAGTAGTTTGGGCCTTCTTATAAAAATGTACTTTCACCAGTGTTAAGACCTGTCTTAGTATCACAAATGGGAATTTCATACAATGTCTGAACAGTTAGTCAAGAGAAATGTCTGCTGCCTCACTGCAGAGCTTTATAGCCTACTTAGGTAGCCTGCATACTGAAAGGAAAAGATGATGGTACAGATTTTTTTTTTTTCTCCTGAGAATTTATTAAGCTTTTAATCAACATTTAGGAAAGGTAACTACTAGTATTTTGGAAGGGTGAAAACAATGTTCTCAGTGTTTTCTGTTATTAAACATACAAAACCATTTAATGCAAAAGAATTTTACCTTCAAGAGCTATCTATCCCTCCTTTTCAATTTATTCAGAGTCCTCACTCTGCCTGCAGACTTATTTCTGTCTTGTGGGCTTCCCTTTCTTCTCCCTGTCTGGGGAAAAGAAAAAACCAGTTGAGTGGCCTGTGACTATATTTCCCAGTACTAAACAGCCAAGCGCTGAGGAGGCTCATTCAGATAAACATGCGTACACATGACTTGGTCCAGAATTTTATTGTACAGTACAAGTCAGAACAACTCATTAACCAGACTTACATGCCAGAACTCTGCACATTTTAAAAGGCAATAATACCCTAGCCTCACGTCAAACCTTTCTGCACTTTGAGTTTTGTTTGTTATAGGGTCTGGTGCTTCAAACCAATGTTGCCGAAGAGGCTCAATCCAGTGATGCCCTGCATGTTTTTATCTCTTGTTGATACTAGATTACATATAGTAGATATGCAGTTTGTGCTAAAGCTTGACCTTTCCTCTCAGGCAGTATTCCAGAAGTCAGTCTGAGTCTGTGTTTGAGCTCTTGATTATGTGCAGTTGACACACAGGTCATGACATGGAAAGCTGGATTTGAGCATAGCCTGGACTGAAAAGCTGTTTTAGGCAGAACTGGAAATAGAACCAAGGCTCTATCTTGATAATTATACATGAAATTAAGGCAAATTTGCCAAATTTGTCATTTGTCTCTCAATAATTGCTAGATTTCCACTAGGATCTTGACCTAGAATCGGAGTAAAGATCTTTATGATCTGTGCTGTACCGCCATCTCACAAATAGTTATGTAAGGTAGTTGCTAAGAATGCATCACACTTCCTTTTTCTGCTGTCTCATAAAGAAGGTGTTGGTGTATTTTCCTTAGGACTGCTGTTTTAGCTGATGTGGAAGTTGTCTGATCAAATATGTGCTTTGAAATCCAGCTGAATGAACATTTTGTTTCAGTTAATTTGAAAAGTGCACAGCTACTAAATATGTTTTACCCAGAATGTCATACTGATGTCTGCAATTACTGAACTTTTGGCTTTACTTACTGTTTTATGTATTCATGCATGCTAGTTCTCTCAAATCCATAATTTAAAAAGCTGAAATACATATTGCTGTGAATCAATATGTATCTTTTGAATATTAGTTCAGTTGGCTTACGGCTTTATTAGAAAGTGTACTTCTTAGGTAAGTCACGTACTAGTGACATCAATATTTCTCCTGCTAAAAGTCATGAATCTTTTTTACTTCCCTCTCCCTCTCTCCTCTTCTCCTTTAGAAGTCAAAAACCTTAACTCTAGAGACAGGATCCTAGTAGGAGAAAAACCTCACAACGTATCGGAAGGACTGAGGCCCTCTTCTTGTTAAGGGTGGTGTTCTCAACTCGAGTGGGAGATCATCCACAACTGTGGGAGTGGCTTATTTAGCTATGTGTAAAAGTTTACAAGTTTACATGGTTTGGGAAAGCTAACCAAGGCTAAATAATGTGACAGTAATGTAAACATGGTAGCAATTGAAGTAGCTCGATATTCAGTTCATTGGCAATGATTATGCTCTTACAGCCTGGATTGCTATGTAGAGGTTATATGGTTTAGCATGGTAAAAGCTTTAAACTTTATCATCGTGAGATTCCACCCAAAGTCAAATTTCAACCTTGGTGCAGATGGAAATCTTACTGGGTAGCGCTCTGAAAGTAAACATGCCCGAGGAGTCATGCTAAAATTTGTTTTCAGGTCACATACTAAAGCTTAGCAAAGCAATATTTTTGCATTTTTCTAGAAAAAATATTTTTACATCTTTGTGACCAGAGCAAAATAGCTATATCAAGGAGGTCTAATACTGTTACATGATTAATGGTAAGGTTTTTCAGCCTACAATTTATAGCCTGACATGTTTCGTTAAATGATATTATTTCACTTTTTACCTTGAAAGAAAACATCAGGCATAGGTTACTTTTCTCAGAGGAGCTTACACACAGTGACTTGGTAATTTCTCAAGATTTGCCTAAGAAATGCCCACCTTTGTTAATCCCCCTCATTTAAATCATTACAAGGTTAGAAAAGGTACTTTGCTTGGTTGCTATAATTAAACTTGTCCAATGATTCAACTCAAATACTGTAAAACTATAATGGAAGGAGTCAGAAGAAAAACTTCATTTGCTGTTTGATAGCATATGATTAAACCAGCAAAATGTTTTGTGTAATTTGCTGCATCTGTTACCTTCAATATTTGTTCTCTGCTGATTCTTCTCAGATTTTATCATTTTGTAACTTTGACCAGTACAAACACTTTCTTCACATTTTGGGAACATGATTTTTTTTTTTTTTTTGTGTGGATGCAATACGTTCTTGCCTCACAATAAGATTGTTGATTCAGAATTGACGTTAACAGCATTGACACAGAAGTGGGTACACTCTTCTATAAACAAACAAATGTCCAGAGAAGAATTCTCTTTTTGTATTTCCTGTACTTGAGCCTAAGAAATCTCTGTTTAACCTTGTGCATGTTTTAAGAATTATTGAGGAATAAGGATGGTGGAAGATACTGTTTACAGTTGTAACACTCCCAAACCAGAATAAGAATGTGAAATGCCTTAAGGCAACCTTCCATGCCTCTGCTCAATGGAAGCTTTGCAAGTTTTTTTTCTTGAAGTTTTTATTTCAGTCACAGATTCTAATAGGATAGTGGCTATCCAGAAATGCCATTGCAATTGTGTGAAGAAGACAAAAACTTGAGTTCTGTGTCTCGTTTTCTATATTTGGGCTGTACTGGTGTGTGAAATTATGAAAGGATGAGGGGATGTCCACTGGAAGGAGACCACCAGGAGACCTGCACCCAAACACCAGATTTCTTTCTTTGCCTTCAGCTTGTGTTGTTCAGTACGTTGCAGGTACTTCACTCTCCTGGATCATGTCCAGCCTTCTTTTTCATTCCCCTTCGCTTTTATGAAATAACTCCGTTAAGCATTTATTTTCTTCACCATTGTCATTACAGATCAAAAGAAAATACGCAGAGCAATTGCCTGTTTGATCAAACATCTTCTGTTGTTTATGATGTACTATATTAGTGAACATCAGCCCAAATACGGCATGACTAACCCTTCGCCTTGAGAGAAGGTCTGTATGACCTGTTCCCTACCTACTTTGCTGAAGTAGCAGGTGCTAGACTCTGGCAAGCAAGCTGGCTGAACCAGTGCTGCTTTAAGTTACAAAATAGTTGTTCTGCCTAAAGGAGTAATCTTTAATAGAAGTTGAATATATTTTGTCGCACTTGCGTTTTTGCCGTGCTCTTTCTGTTAAGCCCAGTGAAGTAAGGTTATAAGTCTGATGTTACTTTTGTGAGGCATGAGATGATGGAAAAATCAAAATTGGCACATATTAAGGAGATTAAACCATGTAGCTGCATAGCTCTACATAATCATAGTTCTCATGTTTTCCATGGGTTCTTAACAATGCTCTTGACTTTGTGGAAGAAAGCTGGAAAAGAGAATGAAGAAACTTTTAGCCATTTAGCCCTCTAATTTTTGCATGTGTGCAGTGAAAGATGCTTTCAATACTCATTTCTTTTCTAAATGCTGCTCTTTCTTTCTTTAGATTTAAAATAAATGACGTGTTTTTCAGTGATGTTATGCATCTGATAGGCATATATATGTGAATTTATGAGGAATGCAAGATAAGGAATAGTTTCAACAGCTTTAGGAAAGAACAGTGTGAGTATGCTTTAAAAAGTTTGGCTAAGATCTGTCAGTGTTTTAATACATACAGGTTTTTGTTTAAAGATTTAGGTATTTTGTTATAATGTTGAATAGGCAATAATAAGGAAGACTAATCTAAATGTGCTTATTTCATTTACTTTATATTTGCTATTAATCTGGTATGCCATATGTAAAATAAAATTTGTCCTACAGAGTGATACTTCTTAAATTGTACATGCCCCTTTTCAGCAGGAATGTTTAGGAAAAAGTATTTATTTTAAATTCGAATACATGTTCAATATCATTACCAGTGGAAACTGTCTGTCCTGGACTTCCTATGTTCAAGATATGACCATTGAAAAATAATAAAATTTGCATTTCAGAGTTGAAGGAATAGAGGCTGTATTTTAGAAAAGGTCACTTGAATATTCTCTCTGTATTATTTCCATCCTTCTCCAGAAACCACACTTAGAGAAGATAGTCTAGTGGTGATAATTTTGCTTCCACTCTGTTTTCATGTGCCATAACTTCATTACATAAATAAGTCATTTTTTTATGCTCTTCTGTTGGGTTGCATAACTGTAATTTGTACGTGTTTACTTCTTTGGGTCTCACAGTGATTATCTTTGTAAAGTGTTGCCAGCCTATTATTTTGCTGAGGTAATACAGGCAACCTTTCATCCAGACTTATGCTACCTACCATTTGCAAGTACTGATAAAATTGGTAGATTATCAACCTGTTAAAAGGTTGGCAGCTCCTCATGCTTGCTCTGGCACGGATCCATGTTGCTTAGGCTTTACTCATTTATCTACAGCCCTTCATATCACTCTTGCTCAACCTTCTGGCGCGCCTGCCCTCATTCGCACACTGTTCTGTGTAGTCGGATGGGTCCTCCACTCATGAAAGCAGCTGCAGCTCTAGTCTACTGTGTTTCGAATTACTGAGGTCCTGATGGCAAATTGTACTAGAAGGCCAATGATGTCGAAGGTCCAAAATCAAATGCTGTTCTTAAATCAGGCCTTTCATCTATCAGAAGAAAATATTTTGAAAGACTGCTTAAAGTAATGATAGTGACTTATACAGGAATGCAAATGTTATATTGTACCTTTTTAGCTATAGGTGTATGGGTAATGTGTTTGCGAATCACTGGAAAGAGGGAGAGAGCATTCTGAGTCCTGGCTGTACCTTATATTTCTCCCACACAGTTTTCAGGAATCGCTTCTTTTACTCTCAGGATTCTGGAACTGTACTTTGTGCTGTTCACCTTTAAACATTGTTGCACATTTTCCAGGGCAGAAAATAGTTGGACCAATGGCAAATCTTTTAGATGTTCTGGCTGACTGTACCAGGTTAAAGGGTTTTAAGTAGAAGTCAGTGCTGAGTGTGGCTCAGTCCAAAGTATGTAATGCAGGTAACCATTGCACAAACAATGCAAAAGTCCATTCATTATCTAATCAGAGACTTATTTATCTATCTTTCTTTTTACCAGGTGAGATATCCATTTATGAACCTCTTCACTTTAATTATTGTAAGAGTAGTCTTAATTGCTGCTACTCAAATGAATTTTTTTTGTTTCCAAAGTACTCTTTGCAAATGTTAGTCTTTCATTTCAGCATCTAAAGTTATTCTCACAATGGCTAACTTTAGATAAAGAATACTCTCCCTTACTCTCCCTTGGCTCTTCTAGAGGAGGAATCAAAAGTACCTCAGGTATCCTCTTTCTTGTGGCTCACCTTGTGATTGGCAGAGCGAGTATTTGTGTCCACTCAAATAATTTAGTTCACTCCTGAAGTCTCAAAAGTGCCTTAATAAGTTTGATGTTGACACACAGAAACGTCTGTCACACTTCAAACCTTGAGTTAAGATCCTGTATTTTTGTTCCCTTATACTACATGGTCAGTGCTCAAGATCAAATGACTGGCACTAAACCTTGTGTGACACAGATTTAAAAAGTAGCCAGGATATGTTTCAGAGCAAGAGAATCTCTGAATCGTGACAAGTTCATGTGGCCGTATTTCTTGGAAACCAAACTTGCATGAACAACTATTCAACTCTACCCTGTTCCCTGCTTTCTTGTCCCACCTTTCCCATGTTATTTTATGTGACCCAAATTCTCAGTTTCATTTCCAGAGCTTTTCTGACTCTTTCTATCTGCTCCATCTTCTGTCTGCTTTACATCTGTTGACAACTATTTTCTCCTAATCTGTCTGTTCAAAGTGGTACACGCACACAAAAGAGCAAAAGTCACTGTTCCCCAGTCCCCTCCTTTCCACAGTGAACCCACACGGTTTCTGAAGGGTAGTAGCTGTTTATCGTCCATTCTCATCACGCTGGCAGGTCAGCCTCACAGACGAGGAAGCTTACTGTCCTCCAGAGTTTCTTTCCCAGGATGCTTGGAAATGTGATGTAACTTCCTATACCACCTATACAGCATGTGTGAGCTCCAGAAATGCGATTTAAAAAAATCCCATGCAACATGAAATAGGAAGTAATAAAATCCATTTTACTACATTTAGTCAAAAAGTCCTTAGACCTAGCTGTCTGAATTGGCTAGGAAAACTAGTGGTCTATGATTAGAGATTTTTCTTTGTCTTTTGTAGAGATAGCAATGACTGGCCACATTTAGTGCATATATCTGGATGCAAAATTATTGCCACCACTAGGAAACAGCTGTATTGTTTATAAATACAACATCTTTCTCCACTAAGGAGACTGCCATTACTGAATAACAGTAGGCAGCAGAGTCTTTTAATCATTAATTAAGTACTTCAGCAAAAATGGTTTGTTTTTAAAAACACTGAAAGCTCACAGATTTTGCAAGTCACTGTGAATTGGCTTATTGAATTTTCTAAAGATGGGTCAAGCAACCTAATATTAATCTGTCTTTTGTGAGAATTATTCCCACTGCTATATGGAAATAAAAGAAAGTGACAGTGCATGGGTACTGAAAAGGTTGAGAACAGGAACCCCACATTATTTCAGAAATTTAATTTCTGCATTTAATTTATATTTGTTCAAGAGTTAAACATTATTAAATGTGAACAGTGGGACACTTTTCACAGAACTGTTTATTTAAGTGATTGCAATTAAAGGCTAAACAACAAAATATGTTCTGTTGGCAATCAAAGATTGTTAAACATACCAAATGCCCAGGTAGCCTGAGAATTGTCATTTGTCATCAGTGATGTTGTTATGACCGTAGAGATAGTGCGATATAAGTCACCATGGACTATGACCCTTTGAAAGGCATTGCAGAGTCTTCTCATAATGCCGATGCAGATATTCTCTAAGCACCAACTGCCTATAAATGATCTTTTCAGAACTGGTGTTATGTACTACCAGAGAGCTGAGCCAATGCATGCATCCAAGAGCTAAATGTTGAAATGTTTAAAATGTACTGCTAAGGATTATGCATGGAATGTAAATACTAACATTTCTTCGCTATGTTTGTGGGTGAATTCTACTAGTTTCAGAACAGAAGCAGGCTAGAATTAGCAGATATTCTACTCCATTTTGTGATGTTTCATAGGCAGTGACTTTTCGTTGTGTAATATGAAGGTCAAACTGGTATTAAAAAGAAGCTTTTTAATAATTATTTTTACTAGGAGGTCCAAGTCATGTAGCTAGTGTGGGGCCAACATTTACAGCATTATATTATTCTCACTGAGAAAATCCAGGGGATTAAGGCTATGGATCAAGAAAAGTCCTGTTCTAAAATTGTTCTGGAGACAACTGTCTTTGTAGGTTCCCTTTTCATATTAGAAGGGCCCATGTTTTATATGTTTGAAAAATGTGCAGACCTAGTAAGTAGATACATTAAAATTTAGAAAAGGTTTACATTCAAGCTGGTATGCTTGCATGCTATGGTAATGTGCTTCATCTGATACGCTATTACAGAGAAGAATAATCCTATCCCTCCTAGTCCATACAATATAACATCTAAAAGGTTGGTAGATGCCTTTAAAGGTGTTGCCTATGACAACAAACCCCTGCTGGGCTGCAGTTAGCAATGTAATGTCTGTTCAGGCAAGAATTGAAGGGATCTGATGAGCTTTCATGAGATATCATCTGTGAAAGCAAGGACCTTTGAAATAACCTTTGGAATGTGCACTGATACCTATGATTGAAAGTAAAATTGAATTTTATCAGTTAATGTGAGGTCTTAAAGACCTATTCCATGTATGTATATTCTGAGGACTATTGTGGCTGGAACAACTTTCACATGTTCTTCTCCAATGGTTTCAGCAGCCCTTCAGGCCAAAGAGACCTTGTTTTTAGTAACATGAAGTTAAAGCATGAAAAATTACACCTGAAAAAGCTGGGGATGCTGCGTTTGATTGTTTTGATTATGGAGTTTCTATCCTTCTTATTCTTGACCTTCCTTGTATGAGCTCCAAAGACAGTAGTGTGGTTTTTTTATTAATATGCATTCCTGCAATATCCAAGGGCAGTTGAATCAGGCAAAATAAACTCACCCAGTTATAATTTCTTTCCTCCAGCTTCTGTAAATCATAGTGTCATGACATCCCAAGAATACCACAGGTAACACCTGTTCTATTTCAGTGCAATTCCGGACTGTAAAACACAGTTTGACTGTGAGCTTTTGATTGCTTTTTGCCATGTTTAGAGTGCAACCTCCCATTCTTCCCAGCAGTTTCACTTTGTGCTTTCCCTTGCAAAATTCATACTCAATAAGAACATTGTATGCTAAATATCCCAACTATATGGACAGCAATTGACTCCTAAATTTTAAAACAGCAAGAGTTGTTGAAAATTGATGTGTATAAAATTACTCCTCTTGTAAAACATGTAAAATTTCTGAATTAACTTGGTGCGTTATCAGTGACGATAAAAAGTATTGTCAGCTATGCTTTGATTTAATATAGACTCTGGAGGGTTCTCTTTGCCAGCACCGTCTCATTTTGTCTGTAAGTTCATCTAAGCCCTTTCCGTTTCTTTAAAAGCTTTCAAACTTTGTGCTATGGGTGAAACAGTTTAACTGCTGGAAAACACCCAACTAGTGTTACAAGTTTTCTCCCAATTGTTTAAGGATTGAGCTCTTAAAATTTACAGCTGTTCAGAGGAACTTTGCTGGAGTAAAAGCAAAAAATGCAAAATAACTTGTGAGGCCTTATTTATAAGAAAAAGCTGTTTTCGGGAATGACACAAGAAAAGGTTTCCCTACCTGTAAAATTTAACATAGATTACTTTAATCTCTTCTCCTTTTATTACATTTTAGTTGCAGCATATAAAGATCTTGCAAACTGAAAGAAGAATTAATTCCAAGCTCTACAATAGGAGCATATGTGAAAATTTTATGATACTTTAAGGTTCTGGGTTTTCGGTAGGGACCCAAGCTGCGTGTTGCACGTGTCTACTTTAGCTCAAGTGTAGCCTCTGCTGGAGCGTTCCAGTACTGCAGACCGTCAGCTAATTATTGAATAGCTGTTTAGACTATGAAAAAAGGAATTGTGCTTTTGTGAAAAAATGATCTCACTAGAATACCAGTGTACACTGAGAAGAAAATGGATGCCTGCATCCTTTCAATGCAAGGAATGATCAGTACAATGCAAAAGAACCGAAAATATGTTTATTCTACCTAGTTTCAGTTTTGTGGAAAGAAGGATTCTTCATTTCTGATGTTATGCTGGTTATCACACCATGCCTTGCTCACAGATGTAGCCCAAGAACTGTACGTTATGGGTTGCAGAATGTCGCAGAGGTGAAATATTTTCTGATTTTTTATGGATATGGATGGAAATTTCCTCCTCACACATCTGGAAATGTGTTGAAGTGCATGGAGGCCTCTGAGGAAACCTGTAGAAGCTGCATGTTTGAAGGCATGGTGTGGATGCTGTTCTGTGCTAGCAAGCGTTGATGCTTTCCCATGGATGAGAGAATAAATGGGAGGGTTGGACTTCATGCCTATAAGCATCTTCTGACAAAGAGCCCACATGGGTGAAGAGCATGGAGGTTGTGATTACTACTGAGGTTTCAAGAGCAGGCGCAGGTTATCTATACAGTGCAGGTGGCAGGGGGAGCTGAGTGAGTTTAGTCCAGGAAATATTCAATGGCAGCATTATGGAGCTCAGTGCAAGCAAACTTATCCTGTGGGGAAATGATATAGGCAGGTTTTCACTTTCTTCTTCCCTCGTTGCAAACACTTGTGCAAAAGTCCATTCAGTTTGCTGAAGACCAATGTGTGGGCCTCAAAGGCTTAAAGAAACCCAAGAATTGAAACTACGTGTGGTTTCATTGTCTGGTCAGCTAGACGGGCATGATGCTGGCCACCCCTCTCTTTTATTGGATCTGCATATAGCATGGAGGGCTTGGGATGGAATAATAGCCAAGAGTGTATCTAGAGCTGAGAAATGAAATTTCTGTCAATTCTGGTGCTGATTTGCTTTACTGCTTCAGATGAAAACTTCTGTACTATTCGCCTGACCTGTATTCAAACTCTTTGGGATAAAAAGTGCTGTAGAGGCTGCCTAGGGGTGCCTCTAGAGGATGCATTTTCCCCCTTTCACAGGATTTTGCTGGGTAAATCCCTATGTTGTTCTGAGACTTTTCCCTTTAGTAATTATAATATTTTGTTTAGGTAAGAAAAAATTAGTATTTGGAGAACCGACAGTGTGAGATTGTCATTCTAACTTCAGTATTCAGTCCAAATTAAATCTTACTTAAAAACATTTGATTTTAACAGTTTTATATTCTAGGAGGTGACCGTGCATATTCACAAAGGCTATAATTAAGTTATCATTTACTAAAATTAAATTAAAAGAAAGGGAATAATGTTGCTGGTAAGGTTTTACTTTGTATTTAATGAGGACTACTGTAGTGTGGAATAAGTTTTAAGTCTGAACTTAGTTCAGAGATGAATTCACTTTATTTTATGATGCAATTAGAACACGTGCACATGTTGCAGTCTGTGTCGGCAAGAGAACGGGCTAACCTTTCAAAGCATACTGTTCAAGATCAGAGTGCTCAAAATTGCTGTCTTTGAGTAAATCTTCAAAGACATTACTGAATAGAGTAGAAGTCTAAACAATCTTTTTTTAAGCTTGAAGCAGTAATATACAATGCCTATACTTAAATTTGTAGCAGAAAGTAGCAGACTGATAACCCGGGGCAAGGCTCTGTTTTGTTAAGACTTGCCAGAGCGGGACAGCAAGCAGGCTGAGAGAGCTGAGGTTCTCTCCCGTTAGCACTGGTCAGTGCCGTGGCTCATTGCACAGCCACTCCATTTGAATCTGCATCTATTCCTGGGACTTAGTTAAATGTTTATATTTAATATTTAAACATCATTTAGGAACCTTGCTAAGCTGTTGCATACCATAGTCCTTGGCCTCCAAATTTCCACTGGGCTAGAAGCAGGTGGAGGTGGGGATCAGTCATTCCTAAATGACAATATCACACTCCTTTATTTATATTATGTCTAGAGGTGTAAACAATCAGCTTGAAATCCTTGCCCCAATTAGTAAAATGTGCGTCTGGTTTTATTTGAAGTGCTGACATGGACTAAGGCACTTTTCTAGCATCTGGGTTCAATTTTTGCGTCAAACCTCGCAATATGAGAGTTGAACCCAGACTTTACTGGAGAGTACCAATTTTTGTGTTGTTACACAGTGTAGCCAGGATTTTTGTTTAAAAGTTGTAAGCCAGCTTAGGTGCCTCCTTGTGAGAGAGAATCCCAAACGACGAAAGTGCTTTGGTGCAGAGTTACATGCTTTATGAAAGAACCATAATGTTGCCCCATTCTTCTGCCTCACCTGTACATCTCGGTGCTTTCTAGCAGCTTAGAAAGGTAGTTTGTAGGCGTCAGTATGTAAAAGGCATGATATTTTTTGTTTGAGAGCCTTAGTGTAATGTAGTGAAGCTAAATTTAATCCTTTCTGAATAAAATGTTTTTTTGCAATCTGCTTTGAGATTAAAGAAAATGGTCACTTGAACTGGCACTTTTAATGCTAACAGGCAAACAGTTTCCACAGTCAGAGGTATTTCGAATCTTTATTCTGTTGTGTGTGGATGCTTCAGTGGCATAGGAATGCAGCAGATGAGAAATGAAGCTGTAAAATTTTTCTGCAGTACTTTAGTCTTAGAAATAAAAGCTGTATCTCTCTGCTTTGGGAGGATTGTATTAAATCGCTTTGCTGTTTGTGCGCTACATTCATGAGCATAGGGGAATAGCTGAGCAGCCTCTGTGGCTGGCTGAAATCAGCCTCTGTGGCTGGCTGAAATCATGGGCAGATCTAACTGGAATAAATTATCCTAGCTCCATTAGAGTCACAACACTATAACAATTTATACTCATTGACCCTTTTTAAAACTCTTTCAGATTTTTATCAGATACTTCTGAACTGCTTAAACAAACCACTCCCTTCCAAACTGTTTTATGATGCGTGCTCAGTTAACAATATCTGAAATAACTTTGTGCTGACTTAATCATGTTTGTTCGCTAACTGAAGAAAGAAGCACTTATACAGTATTTCTTGCACTACTACTTTTTGTGTACCAGCATTCACAGATGCAGTTGCTGTAACCGCAGAGTACAGAGAGACCCTGCCCTTAGTTATCCTGAGCACCCTATCTGTCTAGATAGCCACTCAGGGAGAAGATTAAGATAAGGGACCAAAATTTTTCCTGGGGAAAACTGTTATAGAATTATCTTTTACGGGAATATCTTCTGTACTTTCATTTTTACAACATAAACAGGAGCCAGTTATATTAAGCTTTTGAATAAGCAGCTTCTAAGAGGTTTTGAATCACTCTTACATCCTTCTTACGTGTTTTACAGAACTGATAACCTAGAGATCTGTGTTGACTGCAAGAGTCGTGCCCTGGTGTACTGCAGAAAGAGACTGTTACAAACAATGTTTCATAATCTATATAAATTGTTAATTATGATCTATCAGTGCAGCTTTTCTCTTTAACTCAAGTACTTGCAGAAGAAAAGCACCAAAAGAAGGTGCATCTGTAGAAGCATTTCTGCCTTTGGCTCATAGACCTTTGTTGATAAAAGTGTAAAGTTGCTCTGGGTTCCTCTAATATAAGTTAGGAAAATATGAATGAAAAAAGCCACATTTCTTGCATGTTAAATATTTCATTCACATTGCTTACAGATTGCAATTGTCTGGAAACTGTACAAATCCAACAACAGATATCTTACAGTCATTCACATTTTAAAAACACATTTACAGTAAACCTACATATCTGTACTTCAGGGCGTCTTGGTTTGCGGAGCTCTTTTTGACTTGGCATAGGTTCAGTTGAAATGAGGGTCAGCTGCATGGATTTTGTCAGTGATGATTACTGAACATTGTCAGACTGGGAAATACAAGGTGATTGCTGCTAGTTTTCAAGATTTTGGAGGCTTGACTATTTGCAGCCCAAACTCAGTATATTTGTACTGTATCTAAAATTTGTGCAGTTTAGGTAGCAAAATATAATTTGAAAATGTTCATCTCTCGGCTGTGTGGCTTGTTATATGGGATTTAGTGCCCTTGTTTTGGCTCTGATTGATTTCTCTTTCAGCAGAGTCATTATCCATTAATAGGAAATAGGCAGCAGCAATAAACTTCAGAACACTATTCACAGTATGCCATTTATACCATATTCCTCCTATTCCTAAAGGGTTTATCCCCCAGCGGGAGTGCCTATAGCTGTTAGGCAGATAAAAACAAACACAAGTTTGAAAAGCAGAAGTAAGAGGAGTCTTTCCAAACGGGTATGCCTAATCTTTGGAAGAAACCTGGGGGATAATCATCTCTAATCTCAATTTTGCAGTTGATGTTGGATAGAGATGTAGCCAGGACATGGATTTCTAGGTTCTAAAGTCAATAGCAGCCATCCTGTGTCCTAGCCATTGCTCACTGATCCTGTGTAGTATGGTACCAACCTAAAATGGGATTGCAGCAACAGTACTTAGTCTGATAATTTCAATTCTTAAACAAACACTTGCTAGAAAACACAACTGCTATTGCAAACACTGCCATAGTTTTTTGAGTTGCAAGAAGTAGACTTTTCGGGTTGGGGAAAAAAGGAGCTCAACACTGAGCTGAGATTACATGGAAGGATGTGCTGCAGAGCTGTCCATTGGAAAGCAAGACCAGAGCCTCACTGAGACTCTCTGAATGGCACTTGAGGTAGACCTAAAATGGTTGATGGATTTACAATTGTTGCTTAAATTCTTTATGAGGGAGAAGCAATCTTTTCAAAACTACAGAACAGCTATGGTGCTTTCAAAAACCGCACTTGCATTCTCATACACCACCTTTCATTCTAATTTACTTATTGTAAGATCGATGTATGGAGCAGTGAGGGCACTTACCACACATTAATTTTAATAGTGTATATGCAAGTGTATGTCATAGGCTGCTTTGAAGAATGCAACCTATGTTTGTATATAAAACCCTCTCCTCTCCACCTTTTGCTCTATAAAAGCCTCTCCACAAATATTCATTTGCATTTCAAAATTAATCTGCTTCAGCAAATGCTTGTACCCTTTCCAGAGCTGCTGCTTCTGAATGCAAAAGTGACTTGAATTCACCTTCACGAAGGTTAGTAGAAGGCAAATTCAAACTTCCATGCATGAGAATTTGTGGAAAATGAACTTGGATTTCACAAAAGTGAATATTTGCCCTCAAAATTCTTTATAATAAAATTTATATTCATTCTGCCAAATAACAAACTGATGTCATGCAATCAATCACAACACACCAATGAAGCGCAAACAGCAGTGATGAATAATTGCAGTTAATTCTTTTTAGGTGCAAGAAACAAATATGCCTAGTATGTATGTGTGTATTAATATCACTGCATAGATGGAGTTAGAAGCTAAATGAGGTGACTGCCTGACAAATAATTCAGAATAGAGTTTTATTTCTGTATAACTAGGTTGACTGGGCATTTTAAGTCCAGGCCAGTACAGGGGACCAAATTGTTCATTTAGGACAGCACAGTGGGTTCTAGCATATCTGAGAAATGTAATGTTCTGGAGTAGAATGGATCAAAAAAGTGGTTTTCTAATTAAAGGAAAAATATACTTTTTTGTATTCTTCAAAAATATAAAAGCCTAACTGGGGAAAGCCTCCAAATAATCTTTTTAAAATGTCAGTGAAATGAGAAGCTGTTTCATACTGGTCAGTGATCATACTGGCAGAGGGAGAGAGAGAGAGAGAGAGAGAGAGAGAGGTTTTAGATATGACTGTTAGTCTTAATCTGTTGAACAGCAGCAAAGATATTCCGAAGGGCTTACTTAGAGATAGCGCTTGGCAGAAAGCACAAATTCAGATGCTGTTTTTTTGTTGCTCTAGACTATCTCTTGAAGCAATGGTTTAGTCCAGCCTGGCAGAGAAGAGCGAGGCAGAGGAAAAGCCCACTCATAAGTGTCCATTGCAGCTGGACTGCTTGCTCTGTGGCATGTTTTGTGCTGAGGCTGAAGCACGGGGCAGTTCATATTTTGTTCTCCTGCCATCCGTGGGCATTCTTTCCAAACTTGTACACCAGCCTTCTGTCCACTCTTTCCAAAATTCCAGTTTTATAATAGTATCTGCAGTAAAAAAAAGAAAGGAAAAAGAAAGAAGAAAAAGAATGTAGTGGTAGAACTCATGTTACAGGAATTCCTTACATGGACTTCATGGTAGGAAAACAACATATGAGTGAATGTGTTACTTCCAATCAGAGAGCTCCTTTCTGTCTATTAAATTACTATTGTGGGTTTAAAAAGCTTTAAACTTTCCAGGGGCCTTTGGCGTAAGTCTTTCACTGTTTCAAAAAGACAAAGGAATGTTCTCTTTGGCTGGTGTTTTTTTTTCTCTAAGATTACCACAAACCAGAAGGAACTGCTAGTGTTACTGCTAGAAGAAGAAAAAAAAGAGGGGTCATTTTGCAAGAATAGTAGTACAAATTGTCCGTTGAGGTACGTTGGGGTAGCTTTGTTGCTTTCATGAGAGTTACAGCTCTGTACCCTGTGGCATCAAGCCTGAAGATCCTATTTGGGAACAAAGGAGACCGGGGTCTATCTCATGACCTGTAGAAATAAACCGAAAGAAAATACCAAAGAACTGCCAACCTCAGTTATCAGGATAACCATGAGAAATGGATGCTGAGATAGAACTCGCTTGAAATGAGGGACATTTCCACCCATTGACTCACCGGAGAGCTCTGCTCAATTTTTCATATGTCATTCTGTCATTTTTCTTCCTTTGTCCCCACATCTTTGCCAGAGCTTCTGATTTAACAACCCGAAAAATGCCTTGTCCCCTGTCCTCCCATTCGAGAATGCCACTGTTTTCTTCAGGAGAAAGGAGAAGGTCTCTTACAAATTCCCACAAATGAGAACTCTGCAGGTCTTAAACAGGAAGAAGACAACTATTAAACAATCTTTTTCTTATTCATGCCAAAGTACTATAGCAGAATTATACTTACAGTACGTTTTGTCACTAGGTAGTCAGCCTCATTAATTGATTAAATTATCTTCATTTAACTTTCAAAATTGTAGTGCATTACTGCTATATAAGTGGACTCAAATTACCCACTCCAGAAAAAAATAAATCAGGACCTTGCAAACACAGCTGATGCTAGAATCTGCTTTTTGCTCCAGAAACTACTGAATTTTACAGTCTTGCAAAGTTTTAGTTATCTCGTTCACAGGGTCAGTTCCTCTGATCACCAGTAACTTTCGCAGACTATCCAACTTGAAGTTTTTGTAGTAATTTTTGAGTTCCTTCAAAATGTTTTAAATGGAAGACTGCAGCAAACATTAGATTGACTGAAAACGAGACAACAATATGGGGAGTTGCAGTCCCTATTTCCTAGCATTGCTAGACCCTTCTCTCTATTGTTTCAGCTCTGTTCAGAGTCTTGCCTGAGCCTCAGATGTGCCACGAATGAGTCCAGGTGCTGAATGGAGTGAATGTTGAATCACAACACTGACCTCAAACATTTAAAAACCATGACCACTGATGTCCTCGGATAAATTTAAGAATAATGACAATTGTAACAATATCTGAGGTTCCTTATTTGTTTTCTGTTTTTAGGCTATTTTCAGCTTGTGTTTTCTGGAACTAAGGTGGCTGGAAGCACTTTAAAAAGGTAATGTGGCTTTAAGAAAATCATAAGAGCTGGTAGCACTTAAAAGCCAAGCCTCAGTGAAGTTTCCTTTATTGGTGGTGTCATTAAAGTCTCTTTTGATAATCACATGGAGCTGAAGATTTGGAGCAACATGGCCTGTGTAATCTTCTTAACTCCAGTTTCTGATATGTACTTACTTGTTCTACCATGACTGTGACATTCCTGGCCGTTGATGCCACCTGCCCTCATGCATGCCTTATCACTGGCTGGCACTGAACTGCAGAATAACGTGAGAAGTGAAGGAGGTACTCCTGAGTCTGGTGGCAACTTGGTCAAAAGGTCACCTATTCAAATGCCATGCAACATTAAGTCAAAGTGGGTATGTATGTGAGCTGCTAACTTTATCTTTTTAATAAAGCTCTAGCACAAAGGTAAACCCAAGTAAATAATTAACACAGACTTGTATGGCTTGCAGCCCAATAAAACACATGAAATTTTTGTCAAAGTTCTGTTAAAAATATTTGCATTCTGTGGGCTTATTGAGTTTAGAGCATTGTGTGCATGCATGAGATGTGCACACAGAGATATGCTCTGTGGTGTGCAGTCTGAAGAGTTCTTGGCCTAGTGCTGTGCAGTGGTTCAAAGAGAGCAAAGCACTGCCTCAGTAGATGATTGCGAGATTTGACAATGTCCTTGCGGAAACAATCAATGCTTGTATCAACATTTCAAAAGTGTTTGTCTCAATACTGTGGTGGTGCAAAAAGCAATTAAAAGAGGTTATTGAATGACTGCAACTGGAAGGGGAACAGAGTCTGCTAACAACACTAATGTGAGGTCTACGCCCTACAAAAAATGCTGTCTATTTAGTATACACTTAGTGAGAAAGGTGCAATCCTGTGAGAGGATTAAGCAGTGAAGACCCACATGTTTACTTCACTGGATAAATAGTAGTGGGCTAAAAATAACAAAGTTGTAGAACTTTTGTGAAGACAGGCCACAGTTTTATACTGCTATTTACTACTGTGTTTATGTTTTTAAGAGCTGACCTCCAGGAATTTAGTTGGATGCATGTCAAACCATAATAGGCACTAAAAGGTGGAAGCAAGCTCTATAAGTACATGCAAGGATAGCTGATGCTGAAGTGATCATGCTTTTAGTTATGAAGGTTTCATAGCATATACAGAGTCTGCCGCTGGCCTAAAAGAGCATGAGCTACAGTTTCAGAGAGAGGCAGTGCCACATCTCCAACCAGCAGTTAGACACTACCCTGGAATATGCTTTTTTTGACTGCCCCTGTGCACGGGAGTCTGTCATGTCAATGAATCTGTTCTGTATTCTTTTGCTGGCTGAAGGATTTGACCAAGGGCATATCCCTCATTGCCTAAATCCTGTTGTGGAGCACTAGTAAATCTAGCCACAAAGACTAGTTCCACAGAACTGGCTGAGAGTTATTAGACTATTAGAGCTGGTGATAGTCGGAACTGACTGATTACAGAATATTTTGATTGCACCTAGAGGCAGTTGGACACCTGATTTCTTCCTAGCTTATCCACATCCCTCCTTAGCAGATAAACAGCCAGCTCTGCTGCGTTTTTGTTTAGGACGGTATAGGGTCTGTAGCTGTGACTACAGAGTGGGGTAGCCCACTAGATGTACCACCTCCCTCAAAAATTCCAAGTATTCTCATGGGAATGAAGCCATGTTTCTGCCCTCTGGGAATCTGCTCTGCTCAGTGCTTTGCCCTGCTCAGTGCTTTGCTCCTCAGTGAAACTGTAAGACTCTAGGGATCCTGCTTCCCTTCAAAATGCCAATTCAGAAATGTTGGGATCTCTGCTAATCCTTATGTTTCTTTATGTATCTTTATGCTAATCCCTACATACTGCAGGGATTTCAGTAAAACCATTAGAGTGGCAGCGAATGGCCTGAATGTTTTTCATTTGTAGAAATCTCTTGACCTGCTGAGTAGTGCTAATCTTTGAATATGCTGTGTGTCTCCTTTTGAATGGAGCTTATTGCGTACAAACATATTTACTTACAGTTCTTGATAGATGGCTTTGTTTCTCCTGCACCAGTAAAAAAAGAGATGCCTATGGGGGGAAAGCACAACCCAGTGTTCAGTTCTTTTCTTTGCAAGCTGCGGAATGACTTCTCAACTGAAATTTAAAGCAAAGTCTTACCCTATTCCGTAGCTGATTGTGAATATAGCTCAAAACAAAAGTTACAGAAAATGCAGGATATAGAACCATGAAACCAGTTTTTGGTTTGTCTGTTACTAAAGTGATTTGTCCCTTCCACTGCTCTGACTACATCTGTTTATTTTTATTTTGTTTTCTCACCCCTTACATCATTTGAGTCTGTGTGTCTCTGCTCACCTCTCTCAAGCTCACTTGTTTCATGTGTACCAAGTTTCCTTTCCCTCTGGTATCTTTGCATTTTGGTTTTGCTGTCATGTCTATTACATTTTCTCCATTTCCTTGTACTTAGATTAGTCCTTCCTCATTCCAACCCCTTATCTCCTTTAAAACTACTCCTGCAATCTTTCCTGCCTCCTTCCCAAACTAAAGATCATGTCTGCTGCTGGAAATCAGGTGTTCACAGGGCTGGAACTTGTCTGCATCAGTAGGACAGCATCACCTTTGTAAAGGGGTCATTACATTCACAGCGTACAATTAAACGCATTGCACAAACAAATCTATTTTCAAGGCACTTAATTCATGTTGCAGAGTCCAGTGCACAAAATTGGAAAAATGATGGAATTAAACCTGCCTGTGCAGCCATAATTTGGCCCTTTGTTTAAGTGTGTTATGATAAAGTCTTTCATTACTGGACCACATACTGCTCTTCTCACAGGATCATTGCCTTATGCAACGCATAGGGTGGACTGATATGGTCTACCATATTTCATTTACTGCCAGCCGCTCAATCTCTGCACTGAAAACAATATGTTAATTTTCTTAATGGGCTTTCCTACTGGCACTGTATTCTTTAATTCCTTTAATAATATCCTTATCTCCTGCATCTAACAGTCTTCTGAATGGCTTGTCTGACATGAGGCATGAACGCTGGGAGGAACACTGATGGAGGTGCCTGCCAGTCCTAAAGGACAGCCCTTTGCCAACATAAAACACAGGGTCATTTTGTTCTTCTGGCAGTCTCTAGTCTTGCTCACCTCTCCCAGTCTTGCCTGTCCTAGAAGTAACAGTCTCATTCAGTGCACAACCCTAATTCACTCTGATAAGAACTGTCCAGGATCTCCCTCTGCACTGCCCCGCCTCCAGTTTTCTCCCCCCATATCTGTTGTGTCCCCGTGTCACCTTCTGCTGCTACTTTCTCCCTTCCTTGTCTCTGCTCCTCACCCCCCGCATGTGAACTTCTTCCCCTCACCATGAGGCAGTCTGGCGGTAGGTGGGGGAACAGCGAGGGACAGCGGAGCTGCTGCGTGTGGTGGCCGCGAGGCTGCTGGCGATCCAGAGCTGTTGGCCGTGTCAGCTCCCTGTGGTTCGCCAGGATCGGCATGAGCAGTGCGGGAGCACCTGCATG
Organism: Struthio camelus; assembly: GCF_040807025.1. Lineage (NCBI taxonomy): Eukaryota > Metazoa > Chordata > Aves > Struthioniformes > Struthionidae > Struthio > Struthio camelus. The sequence goes on from NC_090946.1 coordinate 33,977,673, forward strand.
CTTACGCCATCCCTCCTTTTCCAGCAGCCCTATGGCAACTCCAGTTTGTTCAAATGGTCCCCCAAGCTAGAGCAGGCTTGAGTCGCTGAGCGCTTCAAGCAGCTAAAACGCTCCTTGATTTCTCATCTGTTAGGGCATGGGGAAATGACCTGAATTTCCCTGCTTAATGGAAACTGTTTTGCTCATATCGTCACAACGGACCCTGGGGGAATTACCCTAGTTTGGCGTATACACTACTAAGCTGTGGCAAGTAGTGAATATAGAAAAAGGTCATAAAAAAAAGCGTATACACTACTAAGCTGTGGCAAGTAGTGAATATAGAAAAAGGTCATCTGCAGCAGAAATTTCACTTCTGTTTCATTTAGATGAAGCTATCAATAGCTTAGAGGTTTTTTGAACCTAACTTAATTTAAACAGTAATAAATCTTCCAAGACAAGGTTGAAAGTAGTAAAGTTTTTGCATTCAAGAGTATCATTGTACTGCACTGACAACAACCCCATTGTACAAAACTTCTTTCTTACTTTCCGAGAAGCAGAGCAAACTTCAGTATTTTGAGTTAAGAAATAATTATGTCTTTCTATATACAGTCTGGATTTTGCAAGTTGACAGGTTTCAGTAGAAAGGCCAAAGAAAGAGCAGTCCTGGAGTCTGCCTGGGGATTTGTGTGGCTCACACAGCTGAGCCTGGCCTGCCTGTGGCTGGGAGGCCCAAAGCCTTATTGACCCTGTCTTTGCCTGCCACGTTCCTGTGCGCTCCTCAATGCAGTATCTAGGTGGTCTCTGTATTTTGCCTTCCTTCAGTGCTCACAGCAATAAATCCCACATTTTCTGCTAGCATGAAATTCACACAAAAATGCAATACTTTGTGTTTTGCTTTTGATTTCTGGAACACTAACCATGCATCCTGATATTCTGTAAGATGAAATACAAGTATTCGCCACAAGTGCCTGCAGCATCTAGGAACTCCTCTTGCGTCATGCTGCACAGCTGTAAGCCGTTGATATTAAAGTGGGAAAAGGGAATGCAGTTGGCATCTAGTTTGTACTGGTCACAGCAAAACTGTAACCATTCACAGACATTGTGCTTACTCCAGTATTCTGGGTGGATGGTTGTCCAGAAAGGATCAGAATCTGCAATATATTTGACAAGAAAGAAGAACATAGCAATGCAAAATTCATCGTACACTTCATTTGAATAAGCATGTTTCAAGCAAAACTAATCCCTCTTCCTTATTCTGATTGCCAACTTCCTTCCTTCTTCCTTTAGAAGACATCAAGTCCTGCTTCTTGCATTTTGCTGTCTAGTATAGTCCCAACCTTTTGTATTTCAAATATTGTTAGTAATTACTGTGTCAGACATCACAGAAAGAAAAACTGCTTACACATACAAGAGGAGACAACACGCACCTCAGATTGGTGGTTCAAGCAGAAGAAAAAAGGTCAGAGGGTAGAGTTTGTGAGAACTTGGAACGCTGTGAAAAAAAGGTGTGATGGGTTCCTAGACTGAAATAACCCTGGGAGTTATGCGGTACAGTTCAGTGACCCCAACAACACTCTGTAGCTAAATGCTAAATGCTAATGGCTAAATGCTGCTCATTTTAATTTTTTATTTATTTTTCTTATAATTCCAGTGGATTCTTTGACTCCTTTCACCTAAAATAATACTGTTAATGTTGTAATAGGGGATATTTTTTATTAGGTTAGAAACTGAAAAATATATTACTCCTAACACTCTTGTCATTCGGAAAACAGTTCTGATAGATAAGAGGAAAAGTAAAAAAGTTTCTAAGTAAAACTGTCAGGAAATTATAACCTGAAACAGTTTCACCATTAAACACCAAATTTTTTAACAGGCTTCTCTCCTCAGCAGTGCAGTTACCAGGAAAATGTGTAGAAATGTGAGTATAATTGTAATACATGTCTTAAAAAAGTTTTCTAGGAGAATATGTTTTAACTATTTCTGACGTAAAATCTATGCCTGGAATGATAAATCTATTTGCTGCAGCTAATTAGGATAGTCTGTGATTCAAAGATTTTTTTTTTTTAGAATCAAAAGACAAGCCTGTGCTACGGAAGCTGGTTGGGCATACAGTCTCTGTAAAAATCTGTTTTTTCTTTCTGTAAACTGGACTATTACATACATGTAAAGGTCTAATCTCGCAGTCTTCTCCTGTCAGATGTCTTTGCGTGTGCAGCTTACGTTTTTTGGGTGACTGGAAGAATTATAGCCAACGCCAAGACAATGCCCTTTCTGTATCCATTCAGATCAAGCTTAGAGAAAAGAGAATGGAAGTCAGCATCTTGTACTCATTAGTTTCATAGTTCATTACACAATTTGCTTCTTTTACTTTAAAGTTCTTAAGGAAGACTAGTAATTTCTCTCAGACAAGATTCACAGGCAGCTAAAGAAAGCCTAGCCTTGAATTATTGCTTTAATAGCTTTAAAGATTCTAGAGGGATTTTTTAAAATTTTGCCCGTATCACTCCTTATATCCCTAGAGTGGCCCCAATTGCAGAACAGTAAGTAGCAATGGGAAGGCAATCAAATAGCAGGTGAATGAGGCTAGCATAAATAAATCAGAAATAATTTAGTTTATTTTCACATCTCACAGCATAATATTTGACTTGTATTTCACAATTTCTTAGTCCAGTCATCCATTATTTATTATTTCATTTTCAAATGAATCTCAGACATTTGATTTTAGGCACTGTTTATATGAAATTGTAATTCAAAATAGGTTATGATAGCACTGCAAGTAAAATGAATTGTACCTGTCATTTGTCTAGACAGCCAGTTCAGAGTGCAAAATGATGCAAATAGGCTGGACGAGTTCCCGCAGTAAAATTTATTCAAAGGGTTTGAAATTGTGACAGAATAACTGAAATATGGATCTTGCATGGGCTTCTCAAAATAATTAATACTTCTAAGTAAGTAGTTCTAAAACTTTACAGGGGAATTTGTGGTTGCTTTCATGGCTCATTCCCATACTATAAATATCTTCATCTGTATGCACATACAGAATTAATGTAATACTGAACGCTGTGTTTTAAACCCCGAGATGCTACTGTGACATCCTAGAAAAGCAAAGAAGGTCTGAGTCTGGCCTTTGGGCCCCATTGCTTGAGGATATTTGAATCTGAGATTTTATTCAAGCTCCTATTTAAAAGGGAAATCAGGTGAGCTTGACTGTGGATCGGCTTCTATGAGCCCTGCAAACTGCACACACCTGGCTGTGTCGGAGTCGGAAAGCTTCCTTGTGGGAGAGCGGCGGTGCTGGAAGCACCTGGCTCACAGGCCTTCTGCCAGCAGAAAAAAAGCTCTAAAATCAGGCATGAGCTCTGCAGGAATCCCAGCTTTAGAGGCTGCTCAAGAAAAGCAGAAGACTGCATCGATCTCTTTCTGGACCAGGCATACTCATTCTTTCAGCCTCCAACCTCCCTTAGGAAAACCAGAACATCACCCACATCCTCAGTGGGACAGATTTACGGGCGGAGGGGCCTCCCTACGGCGGCGGGCACGAATCCAGCCCTGTGTTTCCCATGCTGCTGTGAGCGGCTGCACTGAGTGAGCCCAGACCCTTTTGCTGCATTCGTGTGCAGTATGCTGCTGAGTGACAAGGTCACAGCTTTATTTTTCTATCTGGAAGAGTGTTTCATTGCTGTCTTAACGCAACACGAGAGACAAGCAGAGCTGTCTGTTCTGCTGTTCCACAGGTGCAGTGAATAACTGTGAAAGACTTTGGCCATTGGTCCTGAAACTTTGACTTGACTGTGATAAAATCGGCTGGCTGGCAGTATAAATGCCGCAGCAAGTTTCTTTCGTGGAACAGCTCTCCTCTGGACTAGTTTCCCTGTTTGCTTTGGCTTCGGAAAGGATCTTTTCTTTTTGGAAAGTTCCAGGGCCCCGTAAAGTGCTGAAGTACATAATGAGCGTTCGAAAGGTGCAGACACCAAGGCCTGGCATATGCATAGGCTCTTGCCTTTCATTTCTTATACCAGAGTTTAGCTTTCCCATCTCCTGGGTGATGAACGTGACCAAAGTATTATGTCACTTTGAATATTCTGGTGGAAGAAAAGATCAGCCATAAGACAGAGGGGCCGCGAAAGATTTTCGGGTTTTGTTTCAGAGAACAAGAAAGGCCCAGGTAGAATTTCATGCCGCTATACAAAAACATTTGTGTATCCCTCAGTGGCAAGGACATGCCAGAAATGTGTCTGAAACTGCAGCCTGAGGGCAGACAAGGAGACCTGGAAGGAGAATGGTGGGCAGTTGAGGGTGGAGAGGAGAGCACAGAATTCAAACCATTTCCTTGCCCTTCCTCCTGTTTTAAGGTGATTTTCACCTCCCTTTCATTCGCATTGACTAGCCCATCATACCTCTTCTTGAGCCTGAATATTTTAACCCTTAAGTGCTGGCCTGTATCCAGCCCTCAGGGAATGCCATTAGTTGACTTCATTTTCCAGGCTGTGCAGATTGTTTCAGTCCATAGGTTTGATTTATGTCCCATTGCTAATGTTGCACTGCTAAAATGAGACTGCTGACTTGCAGTGGATGCAGCAGCGGTGACAAACAAAGATGTGGAAGTCAGTAAGTGTCAAGCAGGTTCAGGATCACGGGCTAAGTAAAAAGTAGCTGTCCTGATTTTCCTAGGATGTACTGATTTCTGCATGGCACATGCAGGTGAGCTAATGTAGTATAAGTGCTGACAAATACTGCTAGCAGCCATAACAAAACTGGACGGATACATCAGAGTCTGCTTATATATAACCCCTTTCTAATATATTATTTTGGCCCATGTTTTTGTCAGTTGGAGAGGATACATTTCATTTAAACATAATGGTTCAATTTTTGGAGCCAGGATTTCCATACATTTTTTGTATTATTTTCTTAGTGTTTTTCTCTTTTTCATCCAGTGCTGGAAAATGAAGATGAGAAATGAAAAGATGCTCCAAAAATATAAATCCTGATATATTCCGATTGCCAGAAAATAAAAATGACCATAAGTCGTTTTCCATTTTGGAGATGGGAAATTATGGAAATGTTCCCCATTTTACATGGAAATCATAAAGGCAGCCTAACCCTATTGTTCTTCTCATAGGAACTTGAGAAAGACTGTACTGTCCTAGACCAAAGGTCCTTCTAGGCCAGTGTCCTGCCTCTGACTGGGTTTAAAGGAACAATTTCACATTTTTAGAGAAAATGCTTTAGAAACTTACCTCAGGCTTTTATATAAAAATACTAGGCGCCTTCCTAGCACAGTTGAGGCAGTCAGGCAGGCAGGAGCTGAGTCCAGCAATAGCCTGTATATATTTTTCTGTCTCTTTCTAGGCAGTCTTGTCATTCCTTTTTCATCTGAAGAAGTAATATGTTTAAACTTGAGCTTATACTTCATTTCTAGCAAGTACAGAACAGGCTTTTGAAAAACGTAGGAATCACTATCTTTAAGCTTATTATAGTGACCGGAAGCAAGTGTAGGCTGAATGTTATTTTACCGATCTACATTCTTCTCTGGCTTCAGAGTAAATTACTTTTTTGTTCTAGGACTGCTTAGGCAACGCTGGTGGCGCTGCAGTAATAATTTTATTTACGTGTACTAGACATGTTAAATGTACTCCTGAGCTACTGTGGAAGGAAGGAAGGAAGGAAATGGTAAGAATACTCATAGATTCTGTGAGGTTGGTTTAAATTTGATTCAGGAGGGAAATTATTGTAACCCTGAAGGACTCCTGGGAAGGCTAAGAACTTCAAAACTGAGCACTCATAGAAAATATGTGGAGGAGGAAACATAGCTACTGCCATGCTTGGAAAGGGCTAAATATTTCCTCAGCTCAACTTTGCTTAGCAGGAGTGAACTCTGACATGACGTTGCACAAAACTGTGGGTCTGAGAGCTCACGAAGCTTTACACTTAGTTACAAGTGGGGTCTGAGTTGATGTAATTGCCAGGGTATACATGCTGCACTGCTATTCTGCTGGCTGAATTCAGAGCCGCACAGCTGTTGAGTCACAGACTGTATGCTGTTAACAACGAGCAGACTGTACAAACGCTAGAAATTGTCAAAATGCCTGGGATGGGCTGCTCTGCCTTTGGCAAATGCTGATCTTCTAGTATCAGAACTTGCCTTGAGATTATTTCAATCTCACTAAAATATTGTTTGAAAAGGTGGAAGAAGGTTGAGTAACAAGGAAACCTATAATAAAAGTCGAGGCATAACTGGAAGAATTATTCTGACTGACCCAAAATTAACTTTAAATTGAATCATACTAGATATTTAAAAATACATTTTTAGAATTTGAAACAGAATACTTTCTATGATTTCTGTAATTTCAAATAAAATTTAGAATTCCAGTTTAAGATGGAATGAAAACTAATACTAAAACAGCAGAATGTTTTGAAATGAAAATTCGATTCCTGCAGGGCTTTAAAGACAGCCATTCAGCTGAAGCAAAAAGCTTTATAGCCTGCCTCCTATGTCCCAGAAAACATTGGATGAACAGACTTAGCAAGACAGAAACAAAACACTAAGTCCTTGATGGTCATGGATTAGCACCATATAGAACCCACATGGAAAGTTCTGTTCCTTATTACTCGAACTGTGCCTTGGCAAGAGAGGTCTTTTCCATAAGACCAACAGTGTTCTTGTTTGAAGGGACAAAAATAGCTTTGTAGGAGAAAAATATTGCAAGAAAACGTAAATCTTGCCCAGTTTGGACCACAAGTCTGGCCCGGTAATATCGGTGGATTATGCTATATTTCTTTTTAGAGCCTGCTGAATGATTCAGACTAAGTGCAGAGAAAAAGAATATCTGGATTGTTTAGGAATTTAAGCGAACTGTTTTGAAAAGTAAAGATTTCTGATGAGAAATGCTGAATTCTGAATAGGGGCCTGGCCTGGCAACAAGTCCTGTGAAGTGTAGGGCTTCCACACTTGCAGTTAGAGAATTGCACACTTAATGTTGCTGTATTTGCCACTGGGAAGTGCTGCTGCGCTATTACTGATGCACTCCTACAGCCACAGAGTTCTCTGGTGGTTTTCAGAATCCTAATTCTCTACAGCTAAGCGTGTATTTACCTGGTCATTGATATTCATTACAAAGGAGGCATTTAAGGAATTGCAAATCTACTGAATCAAATTACTTTTCCATTGTATAGCTACAGTTCAACAACATGGGAGTGTTTTAAGTGACAAATGATGGGGCAAACAAAAGGAGTTGAGAGTAGTTGTCCTGCACCTCTTACTGAAGCACACTGTCACCTGGGAGCGCCTGCTTGAATTATGTGTATCACCTTGCCAAATGAGAGGAAAACATGACCTAAATACAAAGAGCTAAAGCCCCTAGTTGATACTACTCTACCTCTGCACCTTTATCTTGCATGTCTGGTTGTATGCTTGAAAATCTCAGTAAGACTAGAATAAAAGATCAATATATCAGTGAGCTCAGCTGCATGCTCCAAATCCATAGACTCTTTGCTACATGATTAGTCTATAACTAAATTAAATTCAAATCAGCCTTCAATTTTTGACATTGCACACTCTTTTCAGTCTGTCTACATACCTGTCTGATGACCAAAGCTGGAATAATCATCTTCAGTTGTGCCAAATAATTCTGTCCAAGACATCAGAGGCTCACAGACCATTGCGTTTGATAGAAATGTGCTGTGGGTTGCTGAGTCCAGCATTGCCTTAAAAAATTAACATATTATTTGAAGATGAGAAGACAATATTGAGAACCCAAGTTATAGATCTGTAAGGTGCTATTGCCCGCAGTCCCTAAATTCAACTGCAGTTAATGATGGTCCTGAAAACTGCAGTGAAGGGACTAATAAATTCAGCAAGAATGCAGCTGATGAAGATCCATGCGTAGATGTAAAGTAAAAGCGGTTGGAATGACATGTTCCTAGGGATTTGATAATGCAATTTGTGCATATAAAAAATAAGCGGGGATTTTGTATTATATTGTGCAGCAACTCAGAACTGATAGAAGTGCCACTGTTTTGACTTTCTAAATTGTTTGTGAATAGAGGTGACATTGGGCATAAACTCATTCATAAACTGCTTAGAAACACGTGGTTGAGGTTTACATCACGGTCTAGTGAGATCACTGGTAAAATGTTTTGATCAAGTCCCCAAGCAGACATAGGAGAAAACATCATCCTCACCCTAAGGGTGCTCACCATATCCATGGGACACTGGCCACAGATGTTAGCCAGTCCAGAGTGCAGGGTGTTTAACAAAGTCTGAGTGAAAAATGCATTTACAAAAGAGATAAGAAGCTGAGAATTCATGAGAAAAATTGGGAAACCATTTCAGAGGACCTAAGCTACAGGGAAGACCTTGGACCAAAAGTGAGATGAATGAAGAAGAAAGTAGTTGAGAACAGGTGATACTACAGCAAAGTAGAAGAGGGGCAGAAGAAAATATGACGCTTGAGATAAACTAAAGTAGGTACAGAAAAAAAGAATTATCAGTCCATCTCTCTCTCTCTCTGTATATATCACATACTTGCACACACATCTGCACACACATGCACTTCTCAGGTCTTTTTAGCTAAGGCTGACGATGCCCTGCCCTCAACCTCCCATATGCGGTTTAGTAGAAATGACGATGGTTTAGCTGACTTGAAGGAAAGAATTAAGTGGAATTTAAACTCAGAGTTCTATAGGTTCTCGTTCACATCTGCTTCCTTGTCTGGGAGAGACAGGAATCGTTTCTTGGACTAACTGCTGTGAATGCATAAATACAAACTCAATGGACCTGACTTTGGCTCTTGCCTTTCAGACCTCAGACAAAACTACTCAAGTCAGTTTTGGCTCATCTTCAGACCTAAGCTGCTTCTGCCTTTCATAACTAATTCCAGCTTGGGCAGTTTCTAGCAGAAAGAAACCTGAGCTAGTTAATAGCATAATATGATCTTGAGATCTATAAGATGTATGTTTAATCCAATATTAAGTATTTTAAGGTCAAAAATTGCCCAAATAGCCGTACATACTAAAAAAATGTGAAGGATTCAAACATTTTCATGGATAAATTATAGATATGAAAGAAAACTCTGATCTTAGTCTAGATGAAGCAATGATGACGTGGGGGATGTGGAAACATTTGGGATGCTCTTGAAGTCCTATGACATACTGGAAGTCCCATGGAGGGCAAGGTAGTATTTCAAAAGCATCATATTGCCACTTAATCATATCATGATGAATGCAACATATAAGACTATAAACCATTAATCATTTAGCAAAGGTATTCAAAGAGTCTATTCTTTATGCATTGCTCCGAAAGGATTTAGTGTGAAATACTTCATGCATGTATAGAGGTACAACTGTGTTTTTCGATGAACACCATATATTCTCTGAGTGATTCAGAATTTTACAGAATTCATATGAAGTGATCCATATTAATCTACCAAGTCCTGTCTCAGACATAAGAGGATTACCAGGATTTAATATTAGAATTTGTATTGATCTCAGTAGGATTTTTTTATTCCTTCAGCTTAGTGGGCCACACAGAAAAAGGTACCCAATGTCATTCACAGACAATTTAGAAAGTCAAAAACAGTGGCATTTTTATCAGTTTTGAGTTGCTGCAGAATGTAATACAAATGTAAATAAGCACAAAATGCTTATTTAATTTTTTCTCTAATTGCTTTGAAACTTGATTCCCATACTTGAATGAGATGATGCTGGCTTATTATACACAGAAGTTCTGAAATTCAGTGTCAGGTAGAAGTAAGTCAAACATTCTCTACCATCATGCAAGTGTATTGAACCAAGTCTCTCAGAGAAATAAGGAAACTGAGACCAATTCATGCTTACCACCCATGCAAAAAAAAAAAAAAAATTGTTTCCCTTGAAGGAAAACCGTCTGGATGCGGTTTTGGCCCTCTTGAAATCAATGGGAATTTTTTCATAAACCTCAACAGAAGAATTTCACCACTCATTAATCACCAAGGGGTGGCAGGACAGACACGCAGAAGACATGAGCAGAAACTCACAAAAGAGCAATGAAGAAGTCAGGAAAATATGAATCTCTGACAACCCACTTCTGTAATGACAGGACACTGTCTTTGTGTAGCAGATGATCCCCGTTTAGCACTTCTGAAAAAGGCAGAGGCCTCCAGCATGTATGCAGTGGCAATGACCCTCTGCAGCCAGCGTAGCCCCTGCTTCCTGCAGCATTGCAATGAGCAACCCGTTGTGATTGTACGCTGGTACCAGCTCAGTAGACAGGAATCACCCCCAAAAGCCAACTGCCATTTGAAGAAATGAGTAGAATCACTCCCAAGATAAAATGGTAGTGCACTGTTTTAAGCCTAATTGCTGAAAGAACCTGTTCTGAGTATCTTTCACACTTAAAAAAAGAAGAAATCTGGGAGCTCCCTGCACCTGCCTCCCCATATTTAAAATTTCACACAGAGAAATATCTGGAATGAAATCCCAGTCCTACTCAGGTCAGTGAGAATTTTCCCATCAAATTCACCAGAGATAGAATTTCACTGTTTATTTCTACTTTCTGGTAGCAAAAAAAAAAATCCTATCTGACAGTTTCACAAATTTGAAGAGTTACTTTTTGCTAGAAATTCAAACCAAAAACAGAGAGGAAAGTGAGTGCAACACATTCTCTTTACAGTACAAATAATTTCTCCGTTGACCTTTTTTTAAGGTAGTGAAAAAATCATTTGGAAATAGTTACTGCTTAGATAAAAGAATACGCTACCTGGAAGATTATAATTATGTCTCCATCTGGGTAAGATTTAGCTAGAAAATTACAAAGCTAGTAGTATTTGCATCATTGTCAGTGTAATGGTAATGACAGATTGGTAAGTAGATTTCGTGCCTTGTTTATGAATTTTCATGATGATTTTTCCAAGGCTGAAAATAGATTTGCCCAAGATGAAATGACACCTGGGAAGATATATGAAAGATGTATGAACTCTGTTGCAATGCGGGGTCAGAAGCAGAGCCAAACCCATTAGATATGGGGAAGGTTCAGAACTAGGCACATATCTGATTTTGTAGTCTACCCTGAGCAAAGCTTATTTTTCTAAGCTAGGAAACTAATTTTGTGTAGTGGAAAGGCAGCCTCAGCCCCTGCTGTACCCAAGCTCACAGGCATGGGACAACCACTGCCAGCCTTACTTCTCATTAAAGGGCTCAAGCACACACTGTGGCAAGGAAGAAAAGCCATTTGGGAAGGAAAAATCCTGTTTTATCTGTATAGAGTTTATATTGTTGCTCCCACGTAGAGCTATGTATGTTCCAGAAAACAATGTTAATTCTGAATATCATTAGCAGAAGCAGTCTCTTTTCAAATATTCTGTGCAAACAGGATATTGGCTTGGGTCACTTCAAATAATTTTTCACTATTAGCTAGTGCTGCTTATGTACACACATACATATCTGCTTAAATAAACTTTGGGGAGGAAGAAGGGGGAAGAGGCAGGCAGTTGTTTAAACACAGAAGAGCTTTACAGTATTGGTTTTACTCGAGCTGGTGCCGTGCTGGAAGAAGCAATTGATTAGCTGTCACATTACAAACATTCTATTTTAATTTAATGAGGCAGGCTCATTTATTAAAAAGTATTTGCTGAAGTTCATGCATGTCTTCTCAAATAATTCATTAAACCAAAGTCAATTGTTTATCATCGAGAAAACTGGTGATGCACAAACGAGAATGGCAGGCAGTACATTAGTTGGGTGCCTGATAAATCTTCACGGCAAAACCACTTTGGCAGCCTACAGCTCTTTTTAAAATAGTGACTTCAATAAAGAAATGGAGCTTACGTGCAGGTAGGCGCTTACTCCTGTTGCAGCAGTTAAGTCCAGAATTAGGTCGCGGGAGCAAGGGAAAGCAGGTGGCTTTAACAGCAGCACAGCCCGGCGCTTTGGAAATAAAGCCACCTGCAGGACTGTGATATAGGGAACACCTTACAGACAGGTTCGTTTGGTTTTTCAAGTTCTTATACACACCCCTTTTGATGACAGTGATAATATATAGTATAACATAGCCCAGGGAATCGGGGAGAAACATTCTCAAGCACAGAACGTTTACCTTTACCCTGTATTATTTTGTTCTCCTCCTCTAAAACGTGTTGATTTATGTAAGCGTGACTGTTGGGCCACGCTAAATAAACGCGCTATGTTTAAGCACTTGAACTATGGAGATTCTTTCTCTTTCGTGACCACGGCATGTAAGAAGGGCTATCATATTTCATTCAGGGCTCTCAAAGCCCAGGAAAGTGGCATTCTCACCATTTACATCTGGCAAAGACCAGGATGCAGAAAGGGGACTTACTTAAAGTCACCCAGCAAACCAGTGACAGTGTTAGAGAAAGGACAATGTTCATCTGCTGTTGAGCTACATCTCTGTCCAGCAGAACGTGGTGCCTCTGAGATCCACAGAAATATGTGCTAGGTTCTAGCCCAGATGTTGCTGCCTTTAGGACTTGAATGACTGTAACGTGATTTGAATTTTCATGAGGAGGATGCTGGGTATTATTAGAAGCAACAGATCAGAGACCTTGACAGTGGAGAGAATAAACTGGAGAAAGATAGAACAGTTGTTCTTACTATAAATTAGGAAAACCTTTGACCAACTTGGATCAAAATATTTTTGTGCTGCAGAGCTGCACTTTAATTAGTACCCTCTTGATGATGCCTGCACGAACAGCAAGAATTAAAGATTTAGGCACGTATGGCATCTCAATTCCCCTGGGAGATACTATTTCTAATACTGAAAATAGCATGTCTTTTATAAGTTTTAGATGTGCTTTCTACAGAAGTTCCCTAATTGGAGAGTGGGGGAAAAAAGCCATTAAATGAAACAAAGACAGAGGCAAAAGCCTGCAGGGTCCCCTTGGTTTAGTCTTTCGCTTTTCTTTTAATGCTTTTCCTTTCTCTGCTCCAAGTGAAGGCACTTCTTTGGCCCATTACTGTGGTGTCACAATATCTCATGAGCTTTGTTGTGCTTCTCTTCAGTACATGTCTTACTGTGAGGTAAGGGAATGCTGTTGCCTGGTGTGAATACACGGAGAAGTGACTCTCCTGTAAGGGAATGCTTTTGCATGGAGTGCATACATGGAGAAGTGACTCAGAAGGTGTATCACAGTCTATCTCCCAGCCCAATGCACGCCATGCCAAGACACACTGCTAATGAGGCTGGTAGAGGGCCACCCAGGTGCAGTGTCCTGGCTAGCCATTTCAGAGCAGCGCCTTGTAGTGGGGGACTTGCCTTCGGTTACGCAAGACATCTGACAAGCAGGGCTGAGGCTTAGTCTGAGGGCTCTCATGTGGTAGACCCTTAGCCCTAGGTCACCCCTCTGTCCTCCCGGTCAGCTTCTCTTTTCCAGCTTTCCCTTTTCTATTCTTTCCCCCTTTCTGTTTTCTTCATTATTTTCTCTTCCCACCATTTTTCTACTGACTGTATTCTCTCTCTTTTCCCCTTATTTCCCACCCCCCGCCTTTCTGGACACAATCCTGGGCAATGTGCTCTACGTGACCCTGCTTGACCAGGGCAGTTGGACGAGATGATCTGCAGAGGTCCCTTCCAACCTCAACCATTCTGTGATTCTGTGGTTATTTCTTTTCCCTTTCCTTTTCTGCTTATCTTCCATCTTTTTCTTTCCCCTCTCTCTTCTGAACTGAAAATAGCAGAATGCTAGAGTGTGCTTCTTCCAATAGGGGAAACCCATATAAGCTATGACAGCTCTATTTCAAGGAGACCTTTGTGGAAAGTCAGTCAGCCATCTGTGTAAGGCCAAACGCTTGTACCAAACAAGCAGCCTGCAAATACCTTCGTGCAATAGCTGGTCACTTTGTCCAGAGCAGCAGTCTAGTTTCCTATAATGTGAATTTTGCATTGATAAGGCAGACTAGAGACTTTGAGAGAAAGCTCATCCTGACAGGAAGTTCTCAGTACCCTTGTAAAAGTCAATAACTGTGTAAATAAAGAATGAAAGTTACTATAGCAAATAACAGAATGGATCTGAAAGGCTATGCAAACACAGTGTGATGGGTACAGCCCTACAGCCCTAAGAAGTGAGTCACAGAAGACGTTTTATTTCCCTCCCCTTTCTCTTCTACTGAGCTAAATATTTTAAAAATTCTCAAGGATATAGAAAAAGACTTCTCTTTTGATATAGCTTTGTAGACATGTTTCTGCAGCTCAGAATTCACAAGGCAGCACCAGCACCGTGCACCTTGTCTTGCAGTGAGCAGCCTGAGCCTTGGTGCTCCGTATGTGAATGAAGGCTTTTAAATAAGGTTTAAATAAGACTCACTGCACTCCTTAGAGAAGCAGGAAGAAGTTATTTTTGCCTTAGCCAATGATACTGTCTTCCTTTCAGAATTTTTAATATGTGACACTCACAGAGCTTTGCAGACTGATCAGAGAAGCGTTGTTGATGAGTACACACAGACACTGAAGATTTCCGCTGTGAGATGCTTCTGATTCAAATGCAGCTCATATTTTGACTAGCTAAAGTGAACTTTGCTCACAATCTATTAAACTGTGTCCATCTCATACTCCCTCAGTTTATGGCCCATTATTATTTTTTATCTCTGGCAATCATCTGCATGACTCAAAAGAGACTTTGACTTATATGGGCTGGAAAGTGTGATGGTGAAACAAGGGTGATAATATGCACTGTAAATGTGTCCAGTTTTTCCTTTCAGCCACGGCAGCAGAAAACCTGATTAACTCCATTTCCTCCACTCTGAACTGACCAAAAGCAAGCAACTCAGGGTCAGCTGCCCTGCCATAATGGAGGATGTGATGCATGCACTGTATCACATCTTCATCTCTGCACATGTAGATCCTCCAAATGAGAATCATACCACTTTCTCCAGAATATGTGGAAGTTTCAGCAAGGCTTTTGACACTGCCTCCCATCACATCCTCCTAGGTAAACTCAGGAAGTGTGGGTTAGATGAGTGGACAGTGAGGTTGAATTGAGAAATGGCTGGATGGCCGAGCTCAGAGGGTTGTGGTCAGTGGTGCGGAGTCAAGTTGGAGGCCTGTAGCTAGCGGTGTCCCCCAGGAGTCAGTACTGGGTCCAGTCTTGTTCAATGTATTCCTCAATGACCTGGATGAAGGCACAGAGTGCACTCTCAGCAAGTTTGCTGATGGTCCAGAACTGGGAGGAGTGGCTGACACCAGAAGGCTGTGCTGCCATTCAGAGGGACCTGGACAGGCTGGAGAGGTGGGCAGAGAGGAACCTCCTGAAGTTCAACAGAGGCAAGTGCAGGCTCCTGCACCTAGGCAGGAATAACCCCGTGCAGCAGTACAGGCTGGGGGTTGACCTGCTGGAAAGCAGCTCTGCGGAGAAGGACCTGGGAGTGCTGGTGGACAACAAGTTAAACATGAGCCATCAATGCGCCCTTGTGGCCAAGAAGGCCAATGGGATCCTGGGGTGCATGAGGCAGAGTGTTGCCAGCAGGTGGAGGGAGGTGATCCTGCCCCTCTCCTCAGCCCTGGGGAGGCCTCCCCTGGAGTACTGTGTCCAATTCTGGGCTGCCCAGTACAAGAGAGACATGGCACTCCTGGAGAGAGTCCAGCGGAGGGCTACAAAGATGATGAGGGGACTGGAGCATCTCTCCTATGAAGAAAGGCTGAGAGAGCTGGGCCTGTTCAGCCTGGAGAAGAGAGGACTGAGTACATCAACGTGTACAAGTATCTGAAGGGGGGGTGTCAAGAGGATGAGGCCAGCCTCTTCTCCGTGATGCCCAGCAACAGGACAAGAGGCAATGGGCACAAACTGAAACACAGGAGGTTCCATCTGCACCTGAGGAAAAACTTCTTCACTGTGAGGGTGACAGAGCACTGGCACAGGTTGCCCAGAGAGGTAGTGGGGTCTCCTTCCCTGGAGATATTCAAAGCCCACCTGGATGTGATCCTGGGAAATACACTTTAGGGGACCCTGTTTGAGCAGGGGGGTTGGACTAGATGATCTGCAGAGGTCCCTTCCAACCTCAACCATTCTGTGATTCTGTGATCCTGGGAGGTCTATTTGAAATATATTTAATGGAAAAGGATATCCTAACCAAATGCTGGACTGTATTCATTAAACCTTTTTCTCTTTCACAGAAATTCCCCCCAAATCCTGACATGCTTATGAAGAATTGTATCAAAAAGAAAAATCTGGAAGTTTAGTGACATTTGTTAAATACATTGAATAAATGTTCCATCACTGCCTTTTTAAGTGTGTGTCCACCCTTGTGGGCCTCTATCAGGAGTCTGACCCTGCAATTTGTAGTGAGGGTAAATAACAATTATCCAGATATCAAGGTGTTTAAGTAGACTGAGATATTACTGTGAAGTGATTCTGTTTTGAATTTCTTGGGCACCTGGGCTGGCACAGATCTAGTATTCAGCCACTTGAGAAGACTCTCTGTGAATTTGATCCACGGCAGCTGGTGGGGAGGGAAATTCAGAGTGACAGCCAGGGCCTCCCCCAGACTCTTCTGCAGCGAGCGGGAGCTGGTGCTGGAAGGGCACAAACCCTGTGGCCACTGGTGAAGCTGTCCTGTACAAAAGAGGGCAACTTACTCAGGTTCCCCTCAGGAGCTGGTTGTCAGGAGCTAGACCCTGTGTATCTGACCAATGGAGAAAACAGAATTTAAAATCTGTTTCTCATGTTCCTGCATTTCTAAACCCGCTCCAAGCCTCAATATCTTCTTGCAGTGGTCTGCTGGTTGGCGATCCTGACAGTAATTCAGTGTGTCTACCTTCTGCAGTGCTGCAGCCAAAATGTGATCGGAGCACATGTAGATAGGCCCAAGCTGACTATCTCACTTCTGATAGCAAGCATGGTGCTCAGCATTGACCAAAAACATGAATAGTTATCCAGGCTTCTTGGTGGGCTTTTTGGCATCTGCTAAGTCTGTACAAGTTTTCTGTTTTCCTGAAAAGCTACAGATTTGCATATTCTTTTCGATTTAATCCCAAATAGAGATAGCGTTACTGACTAAATACAGAAGAGCCCTTTAGTGATAATACAATTAATAACATGTTTAAACAAGGCTGCAGCATACCACGGGTTCCCAGCATCTCTTCTGGCATATCATTCCCTTGTATCCTAGAGATCCTCTCTACCAAACAGGGTGGGGTCGGAGAATGACAGAAGCACGAATGATCTCTCTGGCATTATCTGGGATGATCATCATATACAAAAGATTCCTGTGCGGCACGTTTTTGCTCTGAAAGATTTTCATGAGAAGCCTTTGCCAAATGTTTTCAACATTAGAATCAAAACAGGTGGAGGAAAAAAATATTGAGAAAAACAAAGCCTGACTAGAGCCTTAGTGAAGACGAAGCAGTGCTTGGGTTGTTTGAGTTTGGATATGGCAATAGTTGCTTGCATTTATAACTGGAGACAGATCAGAACTGAAAGATCAGTTCTCAAGCCAGTCCAGCTACTCAGCTTAGATTTACCTATAGTAAGGGCTGTTTTGTTGGATTCACTTTGGTGCTAAAAAAGCTTTGTGCACTTCTTAACTCAAGCAGTGAGCCCTTGTCATACTAAGGGACTAAGGGTTTGCTTTCTCTCTTGCTTGTTGGCCTCTCTTTCTTGAGAGAATGGAGGTAGGCCATGGACTTCCCACAGGTCTTTCCAGGACGTCAGACTGCTCTACTTTTAGCCCCTGTTCTAACTACATTGGCCACCTCCCAGTTTTAGACACTTTGAGTGAGCAGCTGCTCCAGCAACCAATGAAATATAGCCATATCCCTGCTAAGGAATGTTAGATATAGTGAGAACCATTTTTTTTTCAGGTCCACAGAAGTGAGGGACAAAACGCTTACACAATCTTCTATTTTTTTTTAAAGAGAAGAAAAATCAAGGGTGTGTCTTTGACCTTTAAAATATGACGGGAATTTCCCTACAGACTTCAACTCAGGGGGATTAGGAAAAAATTGTGCAGATCAATCTGAGACAGTTTAGGAGTTAAAAAACAGATGTAGAGGTCAATTAGATGGCCTAAAAATGATTGCTCTCTTAAAATAGTATTCATCTGTTAATTAGCAAGGCCCCTAAAACCTCTACAAGGCAAAACGAAAGTGCCTATTTCTCTCAGAAGTCCAGATGGTTGACTTACATGTAGAAGTCTACACAGTAGACTAAATTGGGATCTAAACTTATCTGAAAGTAATCCCACCTGAGGACCTCAAATTTTTTCTGACCTGGGAGCTATTACATGTATTCGTTTGGTACTTTTTCTCAGTTGGTCCCTCCTGACAATTTTTTCACCTCTGAGTCTGAAAACTGGGGGAACAGAAAGAAGGTTGTTTTGAGCGCATGCACAGTCCTAAGCTGCTAGGTTTCTCCATTTAACCAATTTGTCTGTGTCCTTGGACAACACATTTAAACATTTTTAAGGTGGAGCCAATTTTACTTTCCCACTCCTAGGAGCCTAGAAGGGCTTCATTCATGAAAATGGTGCCTTAGATAAGTCTGAATAAAGTTATAACTCTCCTAACACCTTGTAGAATATGTAGTTTGTAAGCTTGAGGACTCCCCTTTATTTAAGGCTAGTGCCCTAGTGGTAGGGCTATAAAACAATCTTCCCTCACCTTCTGGCTCAGAGAATTGTTACGGCTTAATGAATTAGTCCACACAGACTGAAATCCTTTCAATCAGACTGATTAAAAGAACAAGGCTGTAGGGCGCTACAGCATCGCTGTCTCTTAAGCAGTGGCGGATGTGGGGTCCTTAGGCAGAGGAAGAATTTGAATGTCAAATTCTGCATCCTGGATGAGTGCTCTAGTCCGAGCACTACAGGATTGAATGGGAGTTGGTCCTCTGGCAGGCTTGGCTGCAGCCCGCTCTGATAAACAAGTTCTGAAGGTTTGGGTGTCTCTGGCGCTGTGGGTGAGGAAGGGCGACTCTGTGGGTCCTGATGAGGCTAAGCAGTGTGCTTGGAACCTGACATTTATGTTATCGGAAAATAAAACCAGCAAAAATGAAGATTTCAGGCATCTTTTGAATAAAATATGTGAGTCTGAGTTCTCCTATTTTTGGCAAAGGCTGCTGGCATGGCAGCATGACTACTATGTGTTTTTATGGTAGTCACTCTGTGAAATTTCCAGGTGGAAAGTGCTATATGATGACAATTTTTTTTAGTCTTTACAGGCAAAGGCAGGCAGTATAAAATCTACCTTGGTACAAAGCACAGCCCAGTGCAGATCAGCGCCTCTTATCCAGAATCTAGTAAGCCAGAACAGAGCAGAGGGAAGGTCGGTAACTCTATCCTGCAAAGGTGAAGCCCTGCAGAAAGCACCCAGCCAGTTCAGAGAGTTGAGAAAAAAATCCCTCTCTTGACTCTCCCAAGTCATAGCTTGGGAGTCAGTCACAGATGATGCCATGAGGTTCAAATACCCTTACTGCTGTCTTTCTTTGCAGTGTATTGGTTACTCAGGCAGCTGTGGTTGTTAAAGTCCAGCTGCCTCATTTGCCTCAGTGATAAACCTCCTACAGCAGCAAATCCCACAGTCAGCCCTGCTGTACAGAAATGTTTCGTTTTAGGGATGACAGTTGATCATCCTTATTCTGAATATACCTCTTCAAGCACTCAGTGTCCTACAAACATAGGATTAAGGAAGCTGAACCTTTCTTTCCCCTGTGTGTTTTCCGTCTAGTTTTGCATGATTCTTCACTGAAGAAACAGAGTGTACTCACAAGGTTCAAGCCCTAATTTGCTATTATTGTCCCCAAGCACAGTGGTCCAAACCAGAGCCACCTTCCTTCCTCTCATTGCTGTTGAGGAAGATCCTCCTGTCCTGAGGACCAATAACACAGGGAGGGAAGAAGCATGAAGGAGGAAGAAGCAAGACAAAAAGAGGCTAAAGCTTCCGGCTGCAATGTCAGGAGCCAGGAAAAGGGAAGGAAATAGTACATGGGACAGTTAATCCACTGCTGTACTTGAAAGTCAGGCAAAGCAGGCTGTGGCCCCTGCTTGGGGGGGTTTCCACAGCACGTCGTGGGCTCATGGAAGGAGCGGGTTTTCCCATCTTCTACTGTTTCCTGATGACCTGTCCAGGGTCAGGCCTAAGGGTAGACTGGTGTAGCCTTGCTGAGGGCACAGTGTGTGGCAGTGGGCTCCTGTCCTGGTGGAGGACTGTCAGAGTGAGGTGTGCACCAAGTATGACCTCTGGGTGCGGGACTGCAGGTCAGAGCAGCTGGCAGGGAGGGCACCAGCCTTTCTATCAGACCAAGCAGATGCATGGCAGGATGTGTAGCCAGCCACCAGCTCCTCTGTGCAGCTTGAGGGGAGCTAAGAGAGGGCCAGGGACACAGCTACTTGTTGTTCACTGCTGTGGTTTGAGCTCTGCCTCCTCCTCACGCCACCACGCTATTTGAGGAAGATTGCTTTCTGTCTCATGCCTGTAGTCAAGCAAAAAGCCAGACTTTTGCAGAAACGGGTGAAACATGAGATCTAGGCCTTAGCTAGCACTGTAAAAATGTTTCCTTACATTAACGGTCCTAACTAGCATCTATTCAAAATGCAAGGGCCATCTAATCCAAAGGGATCCATGACATTTGCTCAGGCATTTACACTGGAGTCAGATCCCTCGCTCTCTGCCACTGCTTTGTCCGTCAGCTCAAGGGCATTCAGGCCCATGCCACAACCTGAAAGAGCTAAAATCAGCCGGCATAGATGTGACCGACCGCACACAGTGCTCATAAACATCCTCCCTGCTCCCCCCGAAACGGTGAGAAGCAGCTGGAAAAGCTGTAACAAAACTCCCAGCTGCACCATCACTCACTTAGCCTTGGGTTTAAACAGAAGGTCAATATAGTTCTCAGGTGAGAAGCTTTAGATTAATATATAAACAAATGGGTGAGAAATGGTGCCAAGCTTGGAGGGATTAAGGGATTCAGTGAAAGATGAAACTTCAAAAAGTGTTTGAGCCTGTTTCTTAATCCTTGAAACTCACAGGCACAGAAAAGTAACCTCTTTATTGCAACACACCTGTGCATGCCTTTGCCACTGCCTGCAAAGGCAGCACACATCTATTTTAGTTACTGGAAGGGTGGGCACCTCTCGACCGCAGAGCTGCATACAGTTACAGCCAGCTAAATATCCTTCTTTCCTCTGTGTCGACGTATAAGAAGCACAAATTGTCCTGTCTCTGTTGTGCTTTTCTCTGGATACTGATCTAACTCTTGAGATGTTTGTGACCTGAGGCACAAGAAGCAGAGAAAGGAAATACACATGACATCCTTAGCTGGAAAACCTGATTAAGAGAATGGTTATATCATGTAAGACCCTGTGCTATCTTGGAGACATAGATATGAATGGAGCTAACCAACTAACCAGAGGAATAGCTACACATTTTTTGTTACCTTCAGTGGTGCAAAAAAGAAGAGCAAATTGTTCAGTGAGCCTAAACAATTGACTGAAATTTTTCCAGAGTGTATGGGCAGGAAAAGAGTAATGGTACCCTGAGTTCCTTCAGGCCACAGAAAGAACAGCTCAGAGTACAGGCAGGAACTGAGGAAAGTGCCTAGCAGCAAGAGCAGCTCTGCTTGACTTTTTGCCTTCCCATGTATTTTGTTAGAGAAATTAAGCCATTTAACATTTTTACTTCTGTTCAGTCACCTGAAAATAGGAGTAGTGGTATGTCCCGCTGTTCAGAAGTGCAGTGTGTGTCCATCAGTATTGGGAAGGATTACTTATGTCTGTTCTAGTGTTTTAGCATGTTTAATTCCTCCTTTAAATGTCCTTGCAAGCTATCAGCCCAGCAGCCAAATGAAACCAACCCCCTTCACTATGTGGCTTCCAGAAACAAATGAAAAGTTCTGCCTCTGCTATTTCTCAGGCATTTGGGGCAGAAAAGAAAGCTTAATGCTGCAAGCACTGTTGGCTCAAACAATGCTTTTGGCAGTTCAGGAATTAAGCATGAAGGATTAGCAAGAAAATGGCACATTGTTGTGCATGAATAACAATCTTTAACCCTTCATGCATCCCAAAAGAACAAATGTGTAAGTGCATGACCTGGACAGTGAGGTGGCACTGGTGGGTGGTGGGGTGGTGGAGGCCATTTGAGTTTTCCTTTCTTCAGTATAGGTCCATATTTACCTTTGAATTTAGGATCCCAGGGATCTTGGTGGAAAAACTGTAAATGTTAGGGCAGATGAGTGATGGAGGAAGGACTGCAGGAGTGGGCATGTTACAAAGTTTTATATTTGTGACAGGAAATGGATCAGAGGAAGTGTTAACATGTGCTGCATTTACATGCTCTGATTTACAATGTGGAGGTGGGAAAATGACCTTATGGCCCGACCACTGCAGACAGGGAAACCTCCTTTAAACATTTTCACCGTGGTGCTGCTCAGGATTTTGCAAAAGCAGCAGTGGAGCCAGTTCTTGCCTTAGCTTAGGAGTTAGACAGTGCATTTTGACTTTAAGTAAATATGTGTTTTAAAAAATGACCTTTCTGTTTCATAAATACGTTTCTGTTGTTCTTTGAGAAAATCATTAGATTGTCTTTTTCGTAAGGTGTCCTATGCTCACTGGAGGCTCAGCCATGCTCATTCATTTGTTCTTTATCCTACAGCAACGCAATGGGAACGTATTCTACCAATTTTTCCTTATAAAACTGTTTCAAAGAAGTTTTTATTGTTTAATAATTGATCGACATCTTTTTCTCTTTCTGTAGTTTCTTCTCTGTCAAAATATTTTGCAGTTTAAAAGTGATATATTTAAGCCATCACTTTCCTTAGACATATCTAGGTGCTTTGTGAAATACAGCAAACGTTTACTAGCACATGTAACACAGGATTAGGATGAGAAGTGAAGATTGATGACCACAGCATTTTAGTACAGAGGAGGATCTCAGCAAATCCATTTAGCCCAGTACTTCCCAACTGATGAAGCATTCCTCACTAAAAAGGCATATGAACATTAAGATGGAGGCTGAGGGTGGTGTTTCTGCTCAAGGGGGAGAGGAGGAAGAGAGAGAAGGCAGCAGGACCTGTGGGGAAGGACCGGTGTAGAAGCATAACAGCTTAGAAATGAGGAGACAAAGGAAGAAGTGATAGGAGACACAGCAAGACTGGCCTAAAAATACTGGGAATCACTGATGCAATCCATTCTTCTGTTCTGAGGCAGAGTCAACATCTACTTAGTGCCTGACAATTTTTTGTCCAAGCTCTTCTTAAAAACACCAGTGGAGAAGGTACCACACTATTTCAGACCGCATGGATTCAGGCTGAAAAGCGGCTGGAGTATCATCATGAACACCATCACTCTTGTAAAAAGCGTCGTTCAGACTTTAACTATTACAGATGATACACTTTCATTCACATGAAAATTGGGAGCAGCACAACATCCTCTGCTGTCATGCCCTGGCTCTGCAACAGGGCTGTTCCACTGGCTGGGTCAAAACCTGCCAACAGTAATCACACTTTTGGTGATCTCATATCCAATCAGTCATCACATTTGACCTCGCCTTGTTTAAGAGGTCTGGATGGATCACGGTGCAAGACTGTGTGACTACAGCTCTGCAAAAATATAGGAAGATAGATTAAAAGCTAGGATAGGATAGATTGTCCTTGCTAAGAGGAAAGTTAAATACCATCATCTTAATCACTCTCGCAGATTAAGCTGCAGCAATTTAAGGCTACATTTCCCCTGCATGAGAGCACTGAGTTGGAAGTTTAACATGCTTTAGCATATGCACATTTTTACACGCTTAACTGATTCACCTCTGCTTTCCTGGATAGATAAATGGCAGTCAAAGGTCAGCCAGGAAGCCAGGGAGCTAACAAAGCTCATGTGAACTTCTGTAACCATTGCTTTGTTGCTCTTCTTAGGCAGACCTTAGCTGGGACTATGACATGGTATACACCCCCTATTACCACTCACACTGCTTTTCCATTATGGCTGTTCAAAGAGCTCTCCCAGGCCAATTTTTAGTGAAGAAGCTTAGAAGGCACATCCGTACTTCACATCCAAGTCCCATTTACAATATTGAAATACTGTTGGGTCTTAACATGCTCAGGTTGTACTAAGGCCAACTCAGATAGCAACCAGTTGCCACATGCTGAGAACACTTGCTTGTAATTTTTCTCTGAGGGAGGAGGTGCAGGTGAGGTCCTCTGGGAGGACAAGCATGGGGAGGAACAAGGAACTGCTCTTCTTCAGGTGTGCTAGATACCTAGTCCGTGTTCACCTTTCCTGCTGGGGTTTACAATGTCCTTTTCAAAGCTTCAGTTTTTCTTTTGGGACATCTCAGAGTCTGCATTAGAACAGCATTAGCCTTTCTATAGGTTAGACACAGCTTGTGGGATGAGGATATAGCGGTTATCAGACAGTGCTTTTGCAATGACTGAGTATGTAAGCTTAACAGCCACAAGGACCACTCATCCATAGCAGGTTCATCCATAATAGTTCATATTATTCTTTATGCTATTTCTTTTTTCATGTAAACCTGTGAACTTTATCTTTTAGGGTGGAATCTCCAGCATATTATGATTTTTTAAGAGGCCATTTGGTATTCAGACAGGAACAGTCCATTTATTTTTATACATACATTTTGTCTGGAAGAACTCCTCTGTGCTGAAGCTCACTGCACTCCTTGCTCACCTAGGCACCTGATGAGATAAATTTTAGAGTGTGAGTTCCTTTAAGATAAATCAAATCCCTTAAGATTTATGCATGATTAAGTACAGAGGGTAGGTAGCATATAAATGATTCATCTATCATTGCAATATAGTTCCCGGAGTGAATACAATAGCCATCCGTATGCTATGATTTTTAGAGGAGAATGTGTTGAAAACCCTCAGCAGAAATCAAGTTTGGAGAATATAATTTGCTCATGTGGGTTAAATAAATCCCTTTTAGGGTAACCTATAGGACAAGGATAAAAGATGGAGGAGACTTACCAGTGACAAAACCTACTTTCTACTCATTCGAGGTGTTATTATGTGTTACAGAGCTCTAGCAGGTGCTGTATGTTTTTCAAAGTTTGAATATGCTTCCATTAAATTTCTGTCTACAAAATATATATTGGTTTGTAAGTTCACATCAGTATCAGTCAATTACAATTAGCATCCATCAACTGCATGCAATAGCCTTACATGAGATACATAGGTTGGTTTTGCAATTATTCCTCTTACCAGCGCATTACAAAAACAAAATAAAACAAAACAAAACAGAAGAATAACTGTGTGATCAAGGAAGGAATTAGATGACTCAAACTCACTTCAGGTAGAGAATTTTCAATAACACATGCAACTAGAAAGCAGTCAACACTCCTCCAGACCATAAGATAGTTACATACAAATCTCATGATTTTTGTAGTTTTAAACTGAAACCTAGTTGATCTTTAACTTCTGAAGCCTTTTCATCTGACTGTAGGGTGGAAAAAGGTGGTTGTTTGTTTAAATTCTATTTCTATGGAAACAACCAACCAAATTACAAGAAAAAAAGAGAAAAACTCGGAAGAACGTGTGCGTGTCTGGAATCCACAGTGATGTGTCAAAGAGCGAGATGAGTACATAAATGCACCTCTCAGTCGTTTTAACATTGAGCAACAGTTGCTCCTTCTCTCGTGGAATAGATGCCAGAGCATCTTTCATCAGCTGAGCTCACCTCCTACCCGCAGGAAGCAGCAGCCCTGCAAAGGCAGTGAAGTCTCTGAAACCCTCAGATGCCTGTATTGTTTTTTTTGGTCACTGCCCTCATCACTGTGCAAATGGTAAGGGCTGCTTTCCGTCCATCATGTCGATCAGGTATGGATTTTACAGTGAAATATCTTCTCTTTTACACTCAGGTTTTCTTGCCAAGGAAACTAGTTGGTCTACTTGCAGTTGGTGCTTAGATAGAATAGATTCATCCAGAGTGAGTCGAATTCTTACTCTTAGTGGTGGGTCCAGGCCTGAGATCAACAATCCTCCTAGAAATTGGAATATGCAGTTACTGCTCGGTGGACGTAGTAGAGGCTATGCAGGCAGTTTTAGGGGCCTTGTATGCTGCCTTCCCAAGCAGGCAGGAGCTGTTAGCATGGAATGTAGCTCACAGGCTAAATCTCTTCTTTATAGTTCCTTGCTGTGAGGCAAGATCCAAGTCCCTAGGCAGAGGTTAGGAGATTTTTTTTTAAGATACTAGTCATTGCTTTTTCTGATAAGGAATCGCATGCAACGCTGGTGAGGAATCTGCCGGCGCAGCATTTTTCTCACTAGAAAATTCGATCTTGTCAAAAATTGAAACATTTTGTGGAAAAATATTGACTTTGACAAAATATTACTGGTAATGGCATTCTTGGTCAAATCAGACAGTGAGGAACTCTATGTGATTTGTGTGGGGGAGACTCAAAGCTACTTGACAATAGCAGGATGGATGCACGGTTTCTCACAGCAAAGGAAGTCCTGACCTGGACTGACACCTGAGTTAAGAGACTACACCATCCATTGGACTGTGATTTGCACGTTCAACCAATTAAATACAGACAGAGGTCTCGAATTTGTAATGAAGGTATATGCAAGTGCAAAATAAGCATTCCTAGAATGAATCAGCGGGCAGATTTTAAAAGAATGCAGATGTCTGTTTTCTAAACTGTGAACCCCCACACACATGCATGCACACAAGCAAAATTGATGCTGGTTTCCTTGTGCAATTGCTAGTATTGTGTAAGTGGTTCCCAGCATGGTAAACAGTGAAGGCGAGACAGTGCGATAAATAGCTTGGCCAAGCAGCTATATATTTGTCTCATGGCTGCTGATGCACTTTTGGTGACTGTGCTTACAAATAGATGTAATTTTTTTTTTATCTAATATTGGCTATCCTTAGTATTTAACAGCAAATCCAATAGTGAGGAGCAGCAGTGGTCATTCTGTCAAAGATAAGCATCATGAACTCTATATTTGACTATATTTTCTGTTTGACATTCCAATATTCCCAAAAGAGCATTAATCCTCTCCCTGCAACTGCTATGCAAGGGCTATATGATCCATTGCTATTATCTGTTCTCTCCCTGATTCCTTGCACTTCTTTCTTTAGCAAGGTGAAGAAAAATAAAATACCTTGGAAGAAACTACTTTACACAAACCTGCCATCTCCCGCTACAGTACCTAACATTGTACTTAACTTCTTAGATGCTCTGTTAGTGTAAGACAACTGAACGCTGTTAAAATCAGTGTGGTGAAAAGAACCTGTGATCTCCTTTGAGGAAACAAAGATTCAGCACAGGCTACCTCTAATATAATTCCCGAAGCTGCTGATTTTGGAGTCTCTTTGCGTTCAGGTCTCCCCTGGACCTTCCCTACTGTAGAAGCATGAAATGATATTTGCTGACCCAATACCAAATCAGTATATTGCTAGATGTTTTCTCATTTCCAAGTGGTTTCACTGGGATTGACCCTGGACCTGAATCATAACTCATCGGCTGGTGCGCTTAATTCTGCTGAATGTTGCACTTAATTCTTCCTAATCCTGAAGAATTAATTGTATTCCAAGTAGGCTGAGGTGCTTGGCATTTATCTGTTGTTATGTTGTTGTTGCGGCAGAAAGACTCTACAAATGCTAGACTGAGATTCATTTGTTGCAAAACAGTCAGGTGAGCTAACACGCGTTTGGCTTGTCTTTTCAGCCAGGTTTCCTAAGAAAGCCTGTGCATGTGTGTCTTTCCTGTCTGCCTCCTTGTATCTTTTTAACCTATTGGACAATTTTAACTAAATTTGACACAATAGCATCAAGTGGATGCTCAGCTAGCAAGCAGCTGAAATTCAGTGCTTTATCAAGTGAAGACGGAGGACTCCTCTTCTGACTGGGAAGAGGGAGAATACTGAAAACTGTATGAAGATAAATTCTCAAGGTTGTGTTTCTGAGCGGAAACGCTGAATGTGTACAGGCTGGAACAGAACTGCAACAGGTTGAGTCCAGATCACTTGGATTTTTTGAATCAAAATAAAACCCTGACTTTTTTAAAGGCATACCCGGATCTGATGATGCCTGAGTGTTTAAATCGAAATCATCCTTAAACTCCAAGTTTTCCTGGAGTCACAGTCCATTTTCATTTGTGTGATACAGGTTAAGTAGGCAACGGAAGCCAGATTTGTTCTTTTGTGAAGAGTACGCACATATCGCGGGTTCCCAGAGTGTGCAACGGGAATGAGAGACTTCAGTGACTCCGTTCGTTCTTTATAAGACAGCGACTGGAGAAAAGATCAGGAGAACCATTGCTTTAAGTTTTGACTTGTCCTCCACCAGATGGTGCTCTTTCCCTTATCCTGAAGTTGTTTTTGTCTAACTCCAGTCCATTATCGCCTAGCCAGATCTATTGTCCCTCCGTGTCTCTTTATTTCTGCCCACACGGCAGTCAGTGGGGATGCGTTGCGCTAGGTGACTGCTCTTGGCCAGCCTCACTTTCCCGGGCCCGACCTGCAGTTGTGCATGACTGGCCTACAGGATGTTTGGAGTCTGGAAGTTCTTCAAAACCCTATGCTCCGTTGTGAAACTGCGATATTGCAACTGAATCTGATCACGCTGCGTCAACACATCCCTGTGCTTTGTTACCACCATATATATTCAGCACTACGGCACCGTCTGAGAAAAGTGAACCAAGAAATGAGGTATCCTCTGTGCATTTCCACACACCAAACTGAACACAACTGTTAGAGCTGATAATGTATTAATCACGGGATTATGACCTGCGATGGAATGCGTTAACTCTTTGGAAATTGAGTATTGATTTCTCCAGACGGGGTCTGTTTCGCTGTAAACAAGTGGATGACATGCCAAATTAAAAACAATGGCTGAGTCAAACAGGAAACACGTCTAATTTTACACCATCTGCTTCCTGTGATTTCTGGAGTGCCTCTCCTGTTCTCCTTGCCGCTGGACTACCCGCACCGTCTGCTCCCTGCCAAGGGCAGGCTTTTACCTCGCTTCGGCCAGACCCAAGGCGCTTTGGCTCATTCAAAGCAGCTCACCGCTGCTGCTGTAGTAGCTCCCACTACTTTGCCAAAAAGACAAACGGGGAAGGAAGCAAGAAAGGCATCACTATCTCTACACCATAAAAATTTAACACATTGTCCCATGACCTGTGTCACATGGTGTCTGTCAGTCATTTTAGGTGTATGGAGTGACACTGCTAACGCTAGTAAAGGTGCTGATCTGCAAGGGACGTCCCAAAGAGCTGACAAGCTCCCGATGCACCAGAGGTGCTGCCTGCTCAGTAAGGTTGGGGAGCCAGCTGCAGTCACCTCCTTCAGCTGGCCATGAGGCTGTGAGTACCTGCAGCCTGCTCTGACCTCGCCGTAGCCCTCACCCAGTCCTGTTCCAGAGATCTGGCTTTTAAGAAAATTCATGAAATAGCTAAACATATATTTTGCTATAAGGTTCCTCCTCTTTCTTCTTTCTCCATATTTAGTCTGCTGTTGATCCTGGCCCTGCCTCCCACCCGCTGTAGCGTTATGCGACTCGTGGTATTAAGGAGATACACCTGCCAAATGGCTCAGTGATCATCCCGGTGGGTGGGTTCAAACATTGAATATAAAGAGATGGTGGGGATGGGCATACCGCTTTTCTATAGGGCTTGTAGGCTTTGCTTTGCTGGTATGACAAGGCTAGCAGAGAGGTGAGTGGTTGTAGCTATACAGCTAGGTATTTTCATAGGGAATTCTTGAAGTGTTTTATGAGACTGAGAATTATCACTCCCCCTTCATAAAATAAGGTAGACATTTGCCCAAGGTGCACAGTGAGTCAGTGGCAATGTTGAATAGGTACACCTGGGCTTTAGCTTGCTATTTCGTAGTTTTTGGAGGTCTGTAACAAAAGCAGATTTCAGAAGGGAAAAAAAGGCTTAATGAAAAACTCTGCAAGACTAAAGGACTGTCATGATTTTAAGACTCCCAACTATTGAATCCTATCCCCTCCTTTTGGGGACTGCCAATTCATGTAATTCCTCTCATCTATGTTCAGAGCACCATCTGAAAGCAGTTAGGACTTTTCCTGTAAAGCTGAGCTAAAACTCTATTTTACTTCCTCCTTTTCTTTCCAGCTTTTTTGAATTTATAGATTTTAATTTCAAGTGGTTTTAATTTTAATTTCAATCCTTCACTTTTCAGATTTATATTTTTCATGGCCAGTTTATATTCACTTATGTGCCATTATGGATATTTAATTTAGTTATTTTTTTTTTTTTTACTGTTTTACTTTTCTCACCAACAAGCAGTGAGTCTCATAAATAGCTCTTTCACAGATTGTCCATGTGCAGGAGCAGTGACCAGCTGCACAATTCCCAAGAGCTGTCCTGCGTTTAATATCCTCTGCAGTTTTAGTTGGTGATGCATTAGATCGCGTTGTCGGCCTTGGAGTCTGGGCTTCTTGCCCATTCAGATGCCTAAACACTATAGTCTTTATGGACAGATAACTGCAGAAAAAAGTAGCAAAAATACACTCCCACTACCATATTTGTAGTGCTAGAGTCTCTGGGTGTGTTTGTGCCAAATACTTCAAGAGTTAATAACAGAAACCCCTGTGGATCAAGATCTGCTTGTTAGTATGGATTAGAAGGACAGTTTGAACCATCAAAACCTAAAAATAATTGTGGTGAATGGTGATTACATAACCATACATACATAGATATCTATATGTACATATAGCCAAGTTTGTCATTTGTCTGGAGACTATGCACAGGTACAGAGCAAAGAAGTTCAAAAGTCAAATTCAGTTCAGTCTTTTCCTACCTTTTGCCCTTGTTTTAGAACCAAGCTGTAGGACTGGACTTATTCCCCAGATGTTCACTCTCCATCTCCCTTAAATTTAGGAGGTGTATCTAGGAGAAGGAAAATTCTTGGATATATTTAAGCTCTCATCTGATCCACTAGCAAAGAGAAAAGCCTTCAGAGTACTTGTGGCTAAATGAGTTCCTTCCTTCCCATTCAGAGCTGCTTGTTTCACCTCTCACTGGAAATGATTTTTCAGGAGGTGACCCAACACTACCCTAGAACATGAAAACTGATTTGGAAGCAATCATAATTTTGATGAGGATGGAAAGGCAGGGCTACATGAATTGCTCACTCATGATGCAAAAAATGAAAAATGCTTGTACGGTATGAGCTCAGGAGAATTAATCCAGCAAAGAGTGCTTTTATCTCATCAAGAAAGGCAAACAGTTTGGTACTGTGCGGCCCTTCCTTAGACGTTTCAGTTACAGGTGAATACAGATAAGCTTGCACTCAACATGATAGCAAGCTGCTATAATCCTTTCTATTGAGAGCAAAGGAATAAACAGTTTTCTTGTTAATGATCTCAGCCATGGGCAGGCAAAAACAAAAGTGATGATCAAGTTTGGGAAAGGTCTAGAGATCCTGCTTCTTCCTACACTAGACAGCCAGAGAGAGAAAGGAAGAGCAGCTCCTTCACTGTGCCTGGTGCAGTCTGTTTGGATACCTGAGTTTTAGCAATAGCACTAGCAAGAGTTAAGCAGTTTCTCTTGGTAACCTTTGGCCCATTTTGCTGATTTTTAGACTCACATAATATAATGAAGATAGTCTTGGACTGACAAAGAAAGTGGTAGGTTAATCTAATAGCTTAGTTTGATCTCACCCCTGAAATCTACAGGCTACAAAAGCTACTGCTCGGGGGAGGTGAAGTGGGACCCTTGGAGGAAGGAGAGGACTCTACCGGCTGAGAGGGCCTGGGCTTTGCCGGTGTCTCCAAGAGGCTGCTGCCGTGACTCAGATCTTATCAGGACTGAAGTGACAAAAAAACAAAGTGGTTTGCAGATAGCCTCCAGCTATGGCAGCTCAGATGGACACTGCTCTTGGCATGAAGCTAGGGAAGGGTATTGATTGCCAGGCTAATGCAATCTCACGTCCTTGGAGCTGACGGCACATGTCTCCTGACTTTGCCGTCTGCGTTTAGATCACTATGGCTGGGTGTTAGCAGGCTCTTTTCTTACCACAGACGTTATGGTAAATGCTCTGTTTAATTACCAAAAAGGACATTACATCTAGGCCAAGCTCTCAGCCATTGCTAAAGTCCTCAGGAAAGATTTTCAAGGGCAGAACTGGGAGTCAGAGGTACTTTGCAGCACCAGGGCTGGCAATGACACTGCCCCTTGGCACCCACTGAGCTGTTGTAGCCGCTGTGGCTGATGTACCTGTTCCAGAGGCCTGTGAGCATTTCCGGGAGAAATGCATCTAGCTGAAGTTCTGTCTCATCCCTTTTTTCTCTCTAGGGCATAAGAAGAGCTAACAAAACTGTACCATATAGGTGGGTGCTGAATATTAGCAAAGCAACGATGAGTTTCTCCCTGTGTGTCTTTCTCAAAGGAACCTGGAAGAGTGATTCAAAGAGCTTTGGGAATGTATGTTTTAATAACACCCCTGGACTGTACTTGCTAGTCTTTGCATTTGGCTTGACGTTTTGTTTGCTATAGTGTTTGTGAAATAGGGACAAGCCATAAACATCCATCCAGCTGCACCTCTGCAGTGACATGCTCTGACATGCAGGAGTACTCTCAGCGGAAGTGCTCTTGCAGCCCTCTTGGGAGATCTTTGTGGGTTCTCAAGTCATCCAGTTAGGGAGAAAAACAACAATAACATGTTACTGAGGTCACAGGATGAATAAGATGTTATTGAGTAGCCATGCTGGAAACAAAAGCTTTGGTGAATACCTGGTGAGAAATGTGGGGGTTGACAAAAGTTTGCAGAGTAATTCAAAATAATGAAACACCTGGAAAAATGTTAGTTGGTAGATAGTTTCCAAGCAAAAAGAGGCAAGCCTCCCTGAATAAACTGTTCGATATGGGGAGTCCACTCACCCATACTTTCATCTGAGCTATGAATCATAGGGTCATCCACCTGAAGGTAAATCATTAAGAAAAAAATTTAGATGGGGGAAAAAAATCAATGTGCCAGGCTTACCCTATGTCCCAGAGTGGTGAATAATTGCTTTGTGTTGCTGTAGCAACTGATGGCTCAATCCCCTAAGCTTAAACTTCTCACTAGCAATGTTAGATCTTTGGGCAGGTCATAAATAAATTTGATTTTATCTCCTTTGCATCAGAGACAGATAAAATACCTTTATTTTCTATGCCCTTTAAAAGAGGGCATATACTAACATGCCCACAAAATAACATGCCCATTTGTGACAGAGCTTTCCTCCATATCATGTCTTACTGTTGATTCATAAGTTCCTTCGTGAACTGCCTGGATTTTATGTGAAAGTTTCAATCAGATGTGTATTTATAAGCTTTTCTCAAGAACAGGTTACAAACGTTTATAGACTTATTCTCCCGGTATCTATACGAATTGATATTATGCTGTTTTATAGGTCTGGACCAGAAACACAGATATCATATAACTTGCCTATGGTCTTGCAAAAAATCTATGGCAGAAACAGAAATACAGTCCAGATTTCCTGAGACCAGTCCCACAGCCTTAAATACATGAACATCCAAATTAAACATCAACTCTGCAGTCATGGTTTCAGACATATCTTTCCCTAGTACAATAAAAGGCAGAAATATACTGAAACAATGATAGCATGAAGTTAAGCATCAGAATATTTACTTCCCTCAGCTTGTGAAATACTAGTATGTTGATCTATTTTTGTTCCCTCTGAGGTAGTTTTTCAGATTTTTCCTAACTAATGCATCCATCTCGCTTGCAATTCACGGTGGTCTTTTGGTCCCGCCTTTCCCTTTTCTTTCACAAATTATAGGAGGGTTTGTCACCTGTCAGGAAATTTCCAAGGGAAAAGCAGAATTAGTAGCAGCAATCAGCTGAAGGGATGAACACTCTCATTACACAAAAGTGCATGCTTAGCAGTTAAAATATTCTAAAATAACACTGTAGTTGTTTTTATGCTTTATATATAGTATTAAAAATAAAATCATCTACCACAGGTAATTTATGAAAGCAGCTAATAATGAGTTCATTATTGCATAGCAAGCTAATGTTGCAGTCGCGGTTATGGGCCTAGCCAAGGTCTTTGATCTTCTGGTTCATTAATGTATAAATGAAAAGGGTATAGCTTTCATCTCACATCCATCGGCTAATTATCTCAGCAGCTGGTCTCACTCAGATCTCAGTCAGTTCTTATTCAAGGACTTACCCTTTCATTTGCCATCCTCTATACAGGGAGTGAGTCACCACAGTCATGATTTATTGTCCTTTCTTATAAGAGATTTGTTATTTACGCAGTTCTGTCCAAGGGACTCATCTGTCTATAAAATTTTCAATTGAAACAATTGGAAAAATACTAGATGATGTAGCTATTTGCAGTGACACCTTTTGATATTAATTAGGAGGAGCTGGTTTTAAATAGCAAAATGCAGCACCTACAGTTCAGCACAGGGCTGAACTGAGTATCATTATAGTATTACTGTACTCTTCTGACTTTTTCCTCAGGTCCTACCCTTTCTGAGGCCATGAAACCCATGACTGAATGAGGGCTTAAAAAAAAGCAATGAAGTTGAATTTTCAGATCTACTAGTCTCAGTATGAGAATGTGCCTTGTCAGAAGTGCAGAGCAAATATCTTCCTCTTGGAAAACTTGATATCATGTCAAAGCTTCCTGTCAGCTCTGGGATCTCTACACAACAGCATGGTGTCGTTTCAAGCTTTAATTCACTTCCAAATGTTGCAAATGGCCATTACTATCCAGATAAATTTCAATCAACATGAAACACAGAATATGAATATGGATCTTATATATATGTGTATGTTTATGCACATACTTATAAAATCTTGCGGTTCTAAATGACTAAAATCTAACCTGGATGATGTTTTAAAAATTGGTGTTCTTATTTGTTTTATACATGGATCATGGTTTTCACCTTGCATTTCAAAAAAATAATTATCAAATGGTGCATAATAGATGATTGCTACTATCTATATCTACATCATTTTCGTTGTTTTCATAACAGTAAAATAAATCGATGTGAAATAGGTAATTGCAAATAGGAAAACGAAGCTCCTAAGAACTTGGAAGCCAGATATCCTGTACTTGTTATTTCTGTAAACAAAACACATTTCTTGAGGAATTTCATTCAAAAATAGTCTGAAAAATCCGTAATTGTTAGAAACCCCTATTAAGCTCATACGTTATTGTGTTGAGATGATGAATACTTGGAATGGTAAGGCCGCTGACATGCCTGCAAGTTCTAGTATCGTTTCTTTTCCTTGTTTTTTTTCAGTGACCTTTGAATCCACGTATGAAAATGATGCGACTTACCTGTCCTGACCCCAGTTTTGCTTCCAGAAGTGAGCACTGTGAGAATGGAGCTGGTTCTACGCAACTATATCGTATGGAGAAAAATGCTAAAGGTGATATTTAGTAATGATTCTACTCATATATCATTAACCATGTTTTCAGAGGAATTTACTTGTGTTATTTTTTCACTATACATGATCATGCAGAAACAGGTGGTTGTGCTCTCTGACTTGTACCCTAGTGGTCAGTGAATTTCAAGATGCCTCAGTGTCTCTACATCTAGCATTTCTGGAGATGCGAATGGGGGATATGATGATGTGTAGTTTAGAAGATGTAAGTAGCCCCAAGGAGCATGGTAAGAGGAATATAACAGTGAGTTAAAACTGGAGCATGTGACTGAACATGAGGAGGGCAAAACTGAACTTGATGGCTAGGATAAGCTTTTTGCCAGATTGTGATACATAGTTGAATAGTCTTCCAAAGGAAGCACTGCAAGGGGGAACACTTAAAACTGCTCTAGATAAGGTAGTTACAATTCATGGAACAGATGCACCTGATTAGTCAAGCAACTGATTTAGATGGACAAATAAAGCCCTAAAGCCTATGGCAACCTGGTCTGATCTCTTGGCTGGCCTTGGTTTGAGCAGGAGATTGGACTGGAGACCTCCTGAGGTCACTCCCAGCCTGAGTTATCCTATGACCCTATGAAACAGATACAGACACATTTATGGTGGTAGAAAAGAAATGCAGAAAGTGATTGTGCCACTTCCTATACAATCCGTAAGTAGAAACTCACTATTTTGTTTTGTTTTGTTTTGTTTTATTTTCTAATGTAGAGAAAAATAAAGTTTTGTAAGTCGTGGACATAGTAACACAATTTCTTGTGCTAGCTGTTTTGTGTTCCAAGAACGTGCTTGTTGTGCACTTTCTGTCCATACTCAGAGTGTCAGAGTGCTTGGAGATGAGCATGTGTGCGGGTCACCATTTCGATTAGATCATCATGACCAATAACGAAATGATGTAACTGGTAGTCATAACAAAATAGCCAATTCATTTTAGTAGCAACCATGCAATCTCCTACTACAGAAATAGCCATAAAGACTGGGTCTACCCTTTCATTGGGATGTGGCTGCTCCTTAGGTGCTTCTTTCAAGTGTGCTCTGGAGAGGCATTTCTGCAGTGTGTGTGTGTGTGTGTGTGCATGGTGAGGCCATCTATCTGCTTAATCAGCAGGCTCACCTTACTCTTTTAATGGGATCGAGTCCTGCTAACAGGGTGATTCCATTAATATGTCCTGGTGCTTAAACAAAATTATTTCCAGACAAAATAAGCTTGTACTGTTCTCCCGTGGAAACTGCATGCAAGTAGAGGATTGGCCACAGGGCATGAGACCAGCGATGGCGTTTCCTAAAGATCACAACTGCAGCTCTGAGGCTTGTACTGGCTGACTAGAAGAACAAGGAGCAGTTGGAGGAGAGACTCACTCCTTTGAAATTCAGGGATGTGTTGCTGTGGTCACTGGGTCTAGTTTGCAAGCCACAGAATGAGAATGAGTCCTAGTCAAGTCACTCCAATTTTTCTCATTCTTTCCTCCCACAGATTCACCATGCCAGCTGCTAAAAGCCATTTCAGAAAGGGCATGGGAGAAACCTGGGAGGAGGTTTTTCTTTTTAAATAAATCAAGTAATTAATTCTGAGTAACGTGATGTTACACAGTAACCCTGTACAGAGATGTTGAAGTGCCAGCTTCATGGCAGTGCCTCACTGCAGTAGCTGGGATTCTGCTCACATGGTTGCTTTCCAGGATTTAACAGCCTGGTTTGGAAAAAGGCAAATGCAGCTCTTCAGTGCTCGCTGATCAAAAAGCTGTATCCCTGAATAGAACTGGCCCGTTCTTCTGACAAAAGGACGTGCCTGTACTTTCAGCTGGGATCATGCCTTGTGTCACAGTGATCTGCGAAATGTAAGGATTCGCAAAATGAAATCTTTGCAGAGAAAAAGGCTTTTGACTAATATTATAGCTATGAGACATGGGCAGCCCATCTCAGACACAAATGCAACAGAACCCTAAGGACAAAGGCTGAACTCCTTGGTCCCTCAAGTTTAATCAGCCCAGTTAGCACCAGTATATTAGCCTGTTATATGCAGGCCTTTCTTTAGACCTTTCTTCATTGGGGCCATATTTATTTACAGTCTTCATTGCAAGACATGTCCCTTGAAATCTGTGGCATCTCACAAACAGAAATGCATTTATCTTTGTAGCATTCCATCATTTCGAGAAGAGTTACCTCATTAGCAGCATAGACTAGATGCCATGACCAGGTGAACACTGAGGCTGAGAGACAAACTGCCCAAAGGCTATGGCAGAGCCCGGAAGAGTAACCTATGCCTCTCCAGTCTCATGTGGGTCTTACTCAGAAATCCATAGTTTAGAACAGGTAAGTTTTGTAATGGTAACAAGCAGAGTGTCTCTGAGGTCAGTGTAAAACATTTGCTTAGTCTATCCTCCATCTCTGATAGAACAATATTTGCCCTGATCATGCATGCATTGAGCACGCATAGTCCCTGGCAGATAATGTAATGGTATGTCCCACTAATGGGGGTGAAAGAAATTCTTGGGGCATATAAGGATATGGCAAGTACCTCTACTGAAAGTTTAGCATTTCCTTTTAACTTCTAGTCAAGTTGTAAGGAAAGGGTGCATTGTTTCAATTTCATTATACAAACAAATAAAAGTACTTGCAGTTCCATGGAATTTTAACACAGTTAATCATAAACTTGATATTTGCGTCTCACGGGCACTGAGCATTGTGTAGATATTAGAGTTGGGATAAACTGGTTTGGAAAGGTTTGCCTACTATAGCTGTGTTCAAGGGTTAACCCTCACTCCCCCACTCAGATCTTGGCAAAAGAAATCATATTGACAAAGATGGGGGTAAGTCTATGAACTGTTCATAGTTCATGCTGTCTTGCTGGTAGCTGCTTGCTTTGTGATGTGCCCAAAAGATC
Organism: Struthio camelus; assembly: GCF_040807025.1. Taxonomy (NCBI): domain Eukaryota; kingdom Metazoa; phylum Chordata; class Aves; order Struthioniformes; family Struthionidae; genus Struthio; species Struthio camelus. The sequence goes on from NC_090946.1 coordinate 34,015,845, forward strand.
TGTTCTGGCAGGGTTCCTAAGGCTAACTTGAACATGAAGGGTTGAGTTTTTAATGTCCTTTGTGCCCATGCACTTCTTAGACCCCTTCATTCACTTCCATGAAACCTATTCCAGCTTTGCCTTGTGGCTGACACGTCCACTCCCTAGCTCTAAATGCTAAAATCTTGGAGGCATCTTTAATGGCCCTTCCCAAATAAATGAATGTATCCATTTGAATGCACTCACCTCACATTCATGTATGAAAACAGATGAAAGCATAATGAGTTTCTTACCCTATCCCCGCCACAGTCATTCAGTCATGAAATGCTCACCCACATGCATGCAGACATGCATGAAAACGTGCTTGTACAAAATCTTATTACTTTTCAATATCAGGAAGAGTGAGAAGTTCACACTGAAGAACTTGGTCACTCACATATTCAGGCTTCCATAGCTCTCTGTTGGGTATATTAGTAGTTGGACAATTCAGCAGAGCAGTGCTGGTGCCATAAATTCCTCATAGCTAACCAAGTCCATAACTCATGGTCAGACACCGCACCTCCAGCTGAGTCTCTACATAGACTCTATGAGAACATGTGCTGTGCTTTTGCTTTAAATCTGGACACGGGTGTTTGTCCAGGTATGTGCTTGACTCCTCATCTCTTTCATTTTGTCAGCTCATGGGGATTACAAGAGTGTCTGCATTGAAAAGTAGCTGATTACAGTGTGAAAATTCATGTTTTCATATAACTGCCCCTTTATCCCTTTTCATTCCCATTTTATAGGCCGCTTGAGCTGTCCTTTTAACATATAACTGATCTTTGTGTAGACTGTTGTCTTTACTTTTTAATTTCCTACTTTTCCAGAGTATAAAAGAAACTACATGTGCTCCTTTGTCAGAGTTTATCTCAAATTATATTATCTACTCTGAATATCCTTTAACTTTGAGAATATTCAAACCTTTTAGATGACCAACCATTTGCAAAGAGCCTAGCAAGCTTCCGGGGAATCCAACACCCTTAAATTAGGAAAAGTTTCATTTGCTAAGAACCAAGGTTAGAATATGAATTCTGCAGCTGGGATGCACTTATCCATTTGTAGGTTTCCTAAAAGACATCGTATGCCATATATGAGATCCTATACTGAAATATGATGATCTGGAGTCATTGGTGAGGACCTAGGTGCAGGAATTAACTTGAGCGCTTGTCCAGCCACCTGGACGAGCCAACTGACAGTGCATATCCTCATCTTTTCACATCTTTGTAGCTCAATAACAACATGTCCCCATGTCACAACACCTGGAGTTGTACACCAAAGGATATCTCTGTGAAATCAATGGCACCTGAGGACTAAAAAGGGTTTTGTATCTGCTCATGGTCCTAGCACAGACTTCCTTCTATATTCACCAGATCTGGGGAGAGAGATGTGCAACGCTCACAGGAATGGATGTGCCTCTTCTGGCCCCTGTGATTTTACCATGCCCTGGGTTATGAATGTAGCAAGAGAAGTATTTGAGCCCTGCTAAAACTTTATCTTGCCTTATTTGTGCTCTTCTGTTTATCTTTATGCATTACTTTGTGCTTGCATTCAGTGATAGGTTTTTTTTCTTAAAATCAAAGGTTTTGATTTGGAAAAAAAAATTTTCCTGGCAGGATCACAGTAAGATTCTAGGAGATTCAAACCATAACGGATAGAAAAGACCTATTCGGTCATTTTGCCCTGTCCATTCAAACTCAGATTGTTGCTTATCATCTAGTACTGCATAAAGTTATGAAGCTTTTTCTCTGAGAGATCATTCTACAATCATTATAGTCTCATATTAAACACAATTTGGGCTTAGGAATTTTATTGATGGAACAGTCATTCAACCCTTCCTCATCCCCTTTGATGGATACAGCCTTCCAAACCTATTTCCAATATTTCTTAGAAAAGTAAATACCACTGAAAAGAAGGAAACCATTTATATGAGCAAGTAGAGAAAGACTTAACTTTTCAGAACAGGCAATATATGCAACTATATACACAAATACTGTTGAATCATCAAAACCTCACAGAAGTCCATGGAACTGCATCAGTTCATATGGGTGGGAAACATGACCCTTAGATCTTACAAATAGTTTTAAACAAAATGATTCTGTTGACGCCTTACAAATTTTTCACGCTGTTCTCTCAAATGAGATGCAAAGGAAAACTGATGCGACGCTGTCCTTGATGGTATCCACAGCGCTACATACTTTTTTCTTTGCCGCAGACATTGTTTAGTGATTTTAATGTCTCTCTACCCATTTCTCATACCAGTTCACTCCCACCATGGTGAGCAACAATGGGAGCTCTCACACAAAGGAGTGGCTGGACGCCACTGCACTGTTACATTGAGTTGGTTTGACCTGCACACTGAGAAGACCGAAACAAACACATAATTAATAGTAAGCCTATATTCTCTCTAGGATTTGCATTTTTCCTTCAGTGCTTGTGTAAGCCATTCATATTTGCTCTGCTTGTTCATTTTAGCTCTTTGTTACCCTTATCTTTTCCTTGGAAAACTCAGCTTGTTATTTACAGTTTTGTTTGGTTTCTACCCCTATCCTCGTTCTGTTTCTAGTTACAGGTTATAATGGTTTTTAGTCTGTGGTCTTTTGCCCAGAGCATGGACAGTTTCACAGTGACCCTTGCAAAGCTTTTTGCATATTTCTCCAGCAAGTGCTTAGAATAACACATGCATACTGGCTTCTGCCTTGTCTTTACCTTTGGACTGCAAATGATAAGAGAAACAGCTGTGTAGTTTCTGAGCAAATGTCAGTCTCTCGAGCTGCAATGTGTGGAAAGGACACAAAAGGGTTGAGGGTGAGGCTCTTCCACACTGATGGACAGGAAAAGTGGTGCCTTGGTGGTGCTTCTGGACAGTAGCTGGTTTTGCCGGTGGAGGAATTTTAGGGGGCTCATTTTTACCCCTTTGTTCATCAGGATGTTCAGTACTCCTGTCCAGGCATACCTGGATTTGGGGGAGGAAATAGTTTGCAGGACTTCTGCTCCTGCGCATCAGACAGCATACAAAATTGGACAAAAGGCCTGCCTCTCAGGAGCTGTAAATCAGAACAACTTGCTGGTTCCAGCTTACAGTAGGTCAGGGGGTGGCTGACAACTGGAGAGGCACATGAAGAAGCTGAAGAAATATTAACATACCTAGCTATATAGATTTAGAAATTGAACCTATATAAAAACATAGAATCAGACGCAAAGCTGATGCTCTGTTGTGAGCATTGCTCAGCTCCTTGTCATTATTAACTTTACTTATATTTTTGCCACATGGTAACCAGCAGAGCTGGGCTGGGTTTCTGCTCTAGATTATATGTATTTGGAAAAAATCCAGACAGAATGCTTGAGCTGTCTTCTAGACTGAGGTAACTGTTTGTTCACACTTAAAAAAAAAAATCTGCTTTTCCCTCCTTTTCTGGGAGGAAGGAAGTCTGATTTACAGAATTACCAAACTCTAAGACATGAAATAGGAGTGAATGGGAGCTGTGCTCTGAGTACGTTACATGACTATTGAATGCTAAGTGCTGTAAATACGTGGTTCTTAGGCATCTCAGAATGGATACCTAGGATTATTAAACACCTTTACCTTGATCTTTTTAGAATTCCCCATGTTAAACAGGGATAATAAATTATTACTTTCTCACCCTTCTCACTTCACTAGGGCAGCATAAAGACAAATACATGTTTTTGTGCTAATATTGTAATATTAGTGTTAATGTATTAACATAATGTAATACACTAATATGCATATATTAAATTTTTTTTTGCATTATAAATAAATGTGTTACTATAATACCTCAAATGAGGATATACCATGAGGATGAACACTATAAGAAAACCCATGAGGAAATGCATAAAAGTTTTCAGAGCAAGTTTGATTCACATGCAGCAAATAAAGCTCAGGGCCTCTCCCTGAATGCATAATATTCACTGCCTTCTCTCCAAATGAGCACCATCTCGTCTGTATCTTAAATATGGTACTTCCTATCTGGACACAATGTTAATAATAATCTTCTAATTCTATTTCTTGTATATGGTTTCTAGGTTTTGAAAAAGTGAAGTGCAAAGACACATGTTTCAGCCTTGGGCATCCTATGGGTTAAGCCCAAGAATGAAACCTTTAGATACCCGATACAGTTCTCTGCCAGTTGAACTGAGAGTAATGGAGATATCACTGGAAATTTAGCCCTTTCAGGAGGGTGGACCCAGAAAGGATTAGCCTTCCTTAGCTGCTAGGAAAGCCCTATGAAGCTGGCAAGTGAAGAATGCCCAGTGTGCAAAGAAATGTCAGGAAATGCAGCTCTTCATCACGGAGTCCATGACGTAGACTCTGATTTGTCAAAGAGCTTTAAGCTGGCTAAATCTGGATGGATTTTACAGAGAATGGTAAATAACACATTCTTAACTTAGTGGCTGGTTTCCCAGCTTCAAACATGAGTGCTCCCAAGCTTTCCAAAGAAAAGGTAGGAATTCTTTTTATTATGGATGCAAAGAACAGTATCATTTTCTCTTTCGCCTTTAATTTTTGGAATAATGTTAACCATTATGGATGAAATTCTCCAAAGTTCTATTGCAAAGCAAATGCCCACCATGGAAACGTTCAAAATACCCAAACAGCTACGGGCTAAAGTTTGGCAAATTGTAAAGAAATAATAATAAGGTCTTGCAAGCGTAAGTAATGGGCTACCTAGTCATAGGTGATGCTTGCCTATAACATCGAACATGACTTGGAAATAAAATCTGACCTGCTCCTTGTGGCTTCTCTACTCATGTTCTTATAGAAAGTATATTCTTCTATAGCAAACTTTGTGAATCATTTCTGATTTTGCTGTAACAGAATGATGGCAGGAACAGCCTACACTGAGTTCTCTGATTGCTTGGTATGTCTAACCTACATATCAACTTCTTACACTTGTCTTTTGACATTCCACTGGAATTTAACAAGATGAAACAGAGATTAATATTAATGGAAAAGTAGAAATTACCATACATTTGTTCTCTGTTTTCATCAGGTGTCAGACACAGAAGCCAATTTAAGAATCTAAACAGATTCCGATAATTTCCTCAATGCTTGATGGTTATAATTAAATTAATGCTGGGAATCTGAACTGACACTTCTACCATACTGTGAACATGGGCTCTTAGCTCCTAATTACAGAGTTTTTCATGCTTCCTCTGTCACCTAGAACTATGTGGGGACCAAAATCATATTAATTTTGTGGCTCTAGTGCTGGAGAGGGATATAGCCAGGGAAAGGTCTGCCTGTCTCCTAAAGTCACCTGTAAATCCTCTCTGTGCTGAACCACATGTAAGTGTCAATAAGCATAATCAGAAGCACGGGGGCAACATAGCTGGCCAGGCAGGGCAGTCAATTTAAGAAGCCACCACCCTGTGTGGCACCCTGCCTTTGAAAATAGCACACTACTAAATAATGCATGCTGGTATGCTGGCCAAGTTAGCCTCACCTTGCCCAGACCTGTTGATACAATATGCATTTTTGTCTGTCTGGAAGCGTTCTGGGTCTTAGCAGCCATAGCTGTCTCTGCCCTTGGGATCTGAGACAGAAAAGGCTTGCAGCCACACAAACAGAGCATGACGCACCAGTCTGAGTACCATATTTGAAGCAAACTTGTGCTGCTTTTGCCGGTATCCTTCCTAGAAGTAGGAAAAGTCTGACTTCCCTAGCTATGTTGAGATCCAGTGGTAACCTAGTGGTTGCCTAGTGCTTCTGCAGCGTATGGATGAGATGTATTTCAGTGCAATTCTTTACGTCCCTAGCTGAGTTCAGTGGAATGACCGAAGAGGTGGTTCATTGTTAAAGATATCCTTTCAGGGAAGGGAAGGGAAGTGCTCTCTTTATTGCTTTCTCATTCTTCACTTACTTCTTAGCTTTTTCCTGTTCTCCTGCTCTGGATTGATCATTCATGCTGATATGATGACAAGACATGATTTTGATGATGAAAGCTCTAGTATGAATACTCACCCAAGAGATGAACTGGTATGCAAATACTTAGACTCAGTGACATGAGTGCTTAGAGAAATCTTGCAGATACTTGACCTACTTGTGAAAACTCCAAGCAGTTGCCTAGCTGTTTTCAGTGACATCCTTAACCCTTGGTGTTGTAACTCCGGGATGATACTACTCTCCAAGATGGAAATTTAAGGTCTTCCTTCTTCCTCAAGGACAACTTTGATAGGAGAGAATTAAGGTGATCAGCTATGGAACTGAACTATAACCAGGATGAAAAACTATGGGATCTTCCCAAAGAACACTTCCATTAAGAAACACCTTACCTATGTGAACAAAAGCAACTCAAATTTTAATATAAACAGTGTTAGTGTAGATGACAGGTACAAAGGTGACATTCCTTGAGTCCAAGATCCACTGTTTGTCTAGAAATCAGGTTCAGCACAAATAATATGTATGAAAAGTTTCCCCTACGCTGACAACGGGCCTTTATTAATAATTAATAGTATCTCTAGATACTGAAGGACAATTCATTCCCTGTGCTTGGTAAGTCTAGCACTGACAGTGCTTGTCAGCATCCGTTGGGAGGAAAACTGATGATGAGCCCTGGAAACAAAAGGTAACAGAGTTGGCAAATTCAGTTGACATTCAGACCACTGAGTAGTCACTGTATAATAATGTTGAGCCACTTCTTGTATTTTATGAAATTAATTAAGCTTCAAAACCTTTCTACATGCTATATTTTTAGATATTTTCATGCATTTTCTGGGTAGTGAAATAGCAGTAGACAGATGAAGGTTCACATTTTTATTTCAGTATTTTATTTGCTGCTCAGGAAACGGTCCCATACCTCCCGCCAGCTGGAAGGGTAATCCCCGCACACTATTAAGGACAGCCTCAGACTCCCGATTCTCAGAGCTGTCCTTTAAGAACAGTTCTTTCAGGAGGAAACAGCCTTTACTTGCTCTTCACGCAGGTCGAGAGTTGAACTGATGACTGAGTTAGTGAAAGGCTTGGAACCCAACAGCCAGCCTGTGGCTCAGTGGAACAAACAAAAATAGGTTTTCTGACTTGCACAGGCTTGAGAAAAGTTTTCCTGCTGACCAGGAACCATCGGAATTAGAAAGGTTAAAAGCACAGAATGGAAAAAACTCAACAATCATCTGCTGAATTTCTACACCGCAAACGTGCATGGACACATTTTTTTGTACTCATCCCTTGGTACATGTGCTCTGAATATTTTTCCTCACTTTCTTTACTTTCTCTCAGATACCTACAGAGTGTGACAGATGAAGATCCCCCTTGCGCAGATTCATTCATTTCACAGGACATTCGAGGTATGACAAGTAAGAGTTCAACCCATAATATTGGATTATCCAATCCATCTCCCTGCCAGCTCTGGGTTATTCCCTAGGGCGCCTCTTCTAATGTTACTTCCAGACTAATTTTAATTTGGGACATTCCTGCTTTTCACTTCTCCTCATTCTAATTATAATCTCCCTATCTACCTGAAATAACCTCAATTAAAAAAAAAAAAGGGATGGTCTTGAAAAAAAAAAACTACAAAGAAATCAATCCCTCATCCATTACTAGGTTTCTCTTTTGTTCTGGAGCCACACGTGTAACCCGGTTAGACCTGTTCTCTTTGAATACGGAGGACTGAGCTGGCCTTATGCAAATGTTCCCAACCTCGTCTTGGTTGTTGTTGTTGCGGACCCAATCAAACAAGGAGGAAGTGACCTAAGGAATTCCCCTATTGGCTGCCTGAGTGTTCAGCAAAATGTTTTAAAATTAATATCACATCCATTTATCTTCACTCTTGTGAGTCTTTAGGAGAGATAACCTAGTACCTGTGTTTACCTAACCTACTGTTCTTTAGCCAGTCTTCCCATTGCCAGAGTTAAGGATTTCCACTCCAGAATCTGCAGCTAAATGAGGTAAGATGTTTTGGGTATTTTTTAAAATATATTTCCTTCTAAATTAACACCACTGAAAATAAGACAGAGAAGAAGCGTCCACTGGACTCATGCCCACCCTACTGAGCCCCTCCCTTCCCACTTTGGAACGGAAACTAAGCTCATTTGATCAAAAGGCTTTTTAATGTTACAATAAAGACTTCTGTGTTTGTGTTTTGAACTGGCATCTTACTTCTGTTTAAATATTCCTGTTGTATTTATGCTTGATTAGGGCCAGATCTGCTGCCTTTGCTCACCCAGAATGTCATTGACTTTGAATTGAGCCAGTGACTTCAGCAGGTTTACTCAAAGTTTTCTGAGGGTCTTTTTTATCGTGCTAAATCTAACAATATTTTGGGTCCTAAGTGGGCTACTTTTACCATAGAGTGGTCATTTGTTTAGTAAAGCAAAGGGTGAGAAAGTGGACATATTAAATAACATTGAGAGTGCTAATGCTACAGAACAGGGGGATGCTTCATAATGACGGTGTTTCTGTTGGTTCTAGTGATGAGGCTATTGAAGGTGATTGTGCTATTAAAATATCCTAAAGCACATTCATCATTTTGGCTGGTTTTATCCGCAAGCCATTCTCCCGGTAGTTCCCGTGGCGAGATGCCAGGTGAGGGGGATTCTGCTGTTCTTAGTCCACTCTAAATTGAAGCGCTCCGCAGAAGCCAATTCAAGCACTGTGTAAGTAAACACAGTGTGAGTAGAGGCCTGAAGTGTCTTTGCTTGTTTAATTTGTTTCACTTCCAATGGTAATGTTATTTGAATAAAACCAGAATTGGCCCCTTAAGGTATAGACACAGCAAGAAAGAGAATTTTTAAAGTCTGTTTAAATAATAGTAGAAATGAATGTAGCAGAAGAAGTTGCTCATGATTTACATGACTGGGTAAAAAATGTGCTTGCATTTCACCCCAGGAGGGATTTTAGGTAGATACTCTTATGTGTATGGTTATATAGTTATTGAATTTTATTGATAACATACTTTTGAATTATTTCATCTAAAATATTATATGTCACCTTTACATCTAAGATACATCCAACTATTTTTTTTATGTTCTTTGGAAAATGAAACCAGTTCGTAATGATAAAAATGAACCGTGAGGTAAAAGTTTCACTTAATGACTGTATTTTCACCTGTGTTACATGCGGCTGTGTTAAATACATCTATCTTGTACAAGTATTTCCTGTAACTTGTGAAAACTTTAGTAGAATAAGAAAAAATGCACTCCTTTAAATTTTGGTTTTATAGCAAATTTGTGGGCAGCAATTTAAGCCTCTTTTCTAACACCTATTTTGCACTGTGTAAAGTAACCGGAGCTGGAAGACAGAGCAGAGCATTAATGCAAATAGGCAAACTGGAGAAAATAGTTGCAATTAAAACTATTAAAACAACAGGATTAAGATGTTTCACTCACAAATATCATCATTATGTCAGTTTAATTCCCGGCCCTTATAGGTTTTAAAACCAGAAATGATTGTTATGATAACAAAGTCATAGGACTTCCCAGACTTCTTCAGAGATGAATTAGGTGGCTTGGTGTAGAACCTATCTTCTATAAACCTTCTAACCCTGCGAAAAAAGTCCAGAAATCTGATGATGGGAAATCCACCAGGACTTTTGTTAAGTGCCCTAGCAATTATGTGCTGTTCCTCTAAAAATATTTGGTCTCATTTTCAGTCTGACCTGGTATAGCTTCAACATTCAACCATCGGATTGTGTTGCCTTTGACTGCTAGCGTGAAGTTTCCCTGGGTAGCAAACCTCTGCTCCTTGTGTAGCTGCAAGTAGCTGTGAACAAGTCATGCCTTAACCTCTTCTTTGCTAAATGTGGTAGGCTGAGCTTCCTAGGCTTTTCCCTCTGGTGGAAAAACTTGTAGTACAGTGAAAAATTCCAGGAGGTCAGCCTGTCCCACTGTAAGCTTTTCCATCCTTTAATCACTTTAATGGTCCCCTCTAATTTTTTAACATCCTCTGTGAAAACTGAATGCCGGAACGGGACATAGGCTGTAGGAACAGCAATGCCAAGCGCAAAGGTAATATGAGTCAATATATCCATGTTTCTGCCCGCAAAGGTCATATCTGCCCCATTTGCTATATATGGGAGTTCATGGTTAGGGTTTTATATAGGAGTACCTGCACACATTGCTCTTCCATGCGGAGACGAGGCTTATCATTGATAGCAGGGATGCTGATTGCTTGCACCCAGCTTACAAAAAATGCCACTTGATGCTAGATATGTACCCTCTCCGTTATCGTTTTTTCTAGTTCTAGTGCCATCTGTAAAGCCTGTTCAGCCAGTAAAAATGTATATTTTTCCCAAGTCATAGTAATACAGACTCCCATATCAGAGCAGACCAGAGCTTTGTTTGCTCCAGTGCAAATTAGGTAACCCTTCAAAGCAGTTTACAGGGTAACAACAGTTCTTAATATCCCAGTCATGGTGAGTTCAGGAAATAGAATGTGGTCTGTTTAACATGGGAAATGATTATTCTCCTGTCACCTGAGACAATACGCTGTGGTGTTACCACAGTAATTTCATATTACTTCGGATATTCTCAGGGTATTGTGAGTTTTCAGTAGTGGTGGAAACAGACAATAGGAGTGTTGGGCAGAGACAATATTTAAACGTTTGGCTCCCACCGAACTTCCTTCAGTTTTTTCGTTCCCAATGAATTTCGTTATTAACATCAATATTTGTGCTGTTTGGGAGGTGTCAGGCAGCAAATTGCAATGGAGGGAGATCAAACTGAAAATGAAAAATCATCCAGAGACACAGATGAAGAGAGATTAGAGAGGAAAAAGAAGGATTTCTGTACGTGTGTCGTGCTTCTGTGTCCAGACAGAACCGATGGTGTCAGCCTGTTGCCTGTCCCACTGCAAACTACACAGAAAAACATGTGGGGATTAAATTCTACACCTGCTGAAAAGTGAATATTTATGGATAATCCTCACAGAAAAGGATTAATGATTTTATTGCCTGAATGAACTCAGAGAACTGTCCACGAGCCATGCCACCTTTCCAGAACCAGCGCTTACTTTCCCTTTTTTGTTCACCCCTCACACGCTCCATATAAACCTGTTTCACTTTGTCTCAGGACCAAATCATTCAGTCTTCTCCCAGGCAAACTTTCCACTAACTGCAATGTAACCTGCATCTGTTCCATGCAGCCTATGGTTGCATGCTTCCTGTTGCTGCTTCTTTACCTAGATTCAGGTCCTACACTAGGGTCTGCGCTCTTTCTGCGGTATAATGGCTATCACCTCTGTGAATTGCAGCCGTGACGCCCTGTAGTGAGAACCAGGTGGAAAAGGGGATGCTGCGGGACAGAACGAACTGGCTTAAGTATTGGTCAGTGTGCCAAGACCAAGCTATAGATAAACGAAAGGCCCCTTCTTGTTCTGATGGTAACATGACGGCCTTTAATAGGATTTTCTGAGTTCTTTCTCATCGGCCTTCCTACAGTTGTGAAGTAGGTATTCCTGTTGAGGACTAGGCGTTCCTGTGGCGAGCAGCACATAAAAAGAAAAGGGTCACAAACCTAATTGTCAGTTGTCATTGCTAATGACACACAATGTTAGGATGTGGCAGAATCAAACACAAAGCCAGTACATGAGGAAATGAACAGAAATGCTAACTATTTTTGTAGCTTGCATAGCTTGTGATGTTTAGTGAAGTAAAGTCTCTGCATATTCTCGGCGCTTAGCTACTATTGAACTTTCAAATAAAAACAAATGGAGTTTTCTTCCTAATGGTAAGCGCTTTGTGAGCACTGTGGAAGTCCGGCATTGTCTTCAGTTGCTTGGCCAGCCTAGTGCTCAAGAATGCTTCTGTAGCCACAGATATCTGGTACTCTTTCTCCCTGTCCCTGCCTTCAACATACCCTGCAGCTTGCATTCATTTTGGGCCCTGGTGAACCAAGGATTTATTTCATTAAATTATCAAGGAAGGGGTACATGGCAGATTTGAAAAGGGCAAAATTGGTAAGTTATACTGCTGATAGGAAGGGTAAGCAGAGAAGGGTTTACTCACACAGCTGGTGTAGGGAAAATTAAGGATTGATTCAGTTTCTATGGCAGTCAGCAGGTGTCTTTCTTAGTATGAGAGTTGCTTTGAACTGTATTGGGGATGGGGCTTTAACCAAATCCCTCGTTGAATGCCTAAAATGCTTGGGACATTTGTTGGTCATTGGTCCACAGATGGGTGAGAATGAGTAGACATGGAGTCATGGTAGCCAGTGGAGCGATCTACTGACATTTGGCATTTTGTGCATCTCTCTGTGATGAGGAGGATCCCTCAAAGATTCGCTTTCCCAAAGCTGACACTGCACATGGTTGTCATTACCTATTGCTCTGCTGATACTGTGAAATGTGTTTCACAGGAAAGAGTGTACGAACTAGCAGGAAGAAATGTCTATCTAAAACAAGGTAATCGCTGGTTACAGACCAGTAACACTGGGCAATAAAATAAGATTACTTTGTAGTGGTGAAAAGAAAGTTATTCTACTTCTAGGATCTGCAAATGCATAAAATAAAATAAAAATCCCTGGCTATTATGGGGGAAGGATGTAGACGTAACCGCTCTTGGGAAATTTGCTGAGCTCAGAATCCAATGTAACCAGAAAAGTTTCTCGACTCCCTACAAGTCCGTAAAGATTCAGCAGCGATGTGTAAAAGTATTCTCTATTGCCCAAATTACTGGTGTCATCATCAGAAAAATTGTTTCTTTTTTTTTAAAACAGCTCTGGATTTTCGTTCATCTGGCAGTGAGCAGGTAGCTAATTTATATTGCTATGTAGTTAACAAACTCATGTAAAACTGCCCAAGATGGCATGGTCAGGAACTAGACTAAGTGTACAATATAATGATTACCCCCAAACTTTCTTAATGATTTTTACTGAAGCATGTAATTATTATTACACAATGACTTAGAAGCTTGCATCTTGATGATGCGCTTTCAAAGTATGCTTGGTTAAGCAATTGTCTCAGAGATTGGCATGGCTGCGAAGGGGCTTTACCAGGGAGCCGAATTCTGACACACATGAGGGTGCTGTCCTCATCGCTTTTGCAGAGGGGTTATTCTGTCACACTACTCGCACAGAACAGGTTTCACTTGCAACATTCCTAGCCACCTGCCCCCACAGAGGAAGACCAAAAAAGATTTAAAAGATTGAATTAGTAGGCGACGTGACAAGTGAGATATCATTAGCGGATTATCAAAAGCAGGATGTATAAAAGGAAATGGAAGTATTTTTTCCTTCATTTAGTGATGCATAGATATGCCTACCCTTCCCAAGACTTTTTTGATGGAGCTACAATACTCTGTAAGAACAGGTAGAAACTTTTCTTTCTCCTTTGAAATCTCAAATGATTAAATATTTTTGGATGGTAGTCAAATTGTAGTCAATCCAGTAAGTCTTTCTTAGTCTGACTGTAGCCACTCCTGCTATGCATACGCTCACATACACGGAGCATACAAACGAACAAGCACATCCCTTATCTCCCGCATGGGCTTTCTTGTTTTGTTTTTTAAATAGGAATTGAAATATTTGCCCCATATTCATCCAACGTTCTCTCATTATCTGACTAACTCCTTCACGCAACCCTTTAAAATGTGGAGCTCATCACGTCGCAGTGTGTTCTGTCGCTAGGCAGGAACGGGTGACTGGTGTCCCGCAGCGGGCGAGGGGGTGCTCCCGGCAGGACTCGTGCCCAGAGCCTTAGCCCTAGGTGGCTGCGACTTCCTCGGTGGCTGGATTTGCCCTGGGCCGTACCTGGTTTTCTCGCAGGAGCACGTACACGGCCTGCGAGCCAGCGTGCCCAGCGTTTCCGTCCCCCAGCCCCGCTGCGAGCGGCAGCCCTGCAGCTCTAGTGCTGCCTGGGCTCTGTTGTGGTAGTGCTCGTGTAACGAAGGGATGCCGAGACCCAAAGGTATCAACGTGATCGAGGTCACTAGACATGTTAAAGGCTAACAAAGCTTTGGGGCATTCAGAACCAGGGTCTCAGCCTGCCTTGTGCTATGACGCACCTTCAATATTAAAACTCTTGTGAAGATTTAATCATTGAAGATGAAAAGAAAGGAAGGAAAAAAAATGCTAGCATGTGAAAAAGGCTTTTTTTATAACTCTCTGCTATCTCGCCCTTACTCAGAACAATATTAAAGTTAGTAATACTCAGAAGGTAATAAATCTCCTCAAAAAAAAAAGTTGCTTGAAATAGCTAGGAAATATTTTTGTTGGTTTTGTTGGCAGAACCTGTTCCAGTTCCCTTGAGGACTGAATGAGATATATACCTGTACAGTGGAGCAAAAAGAACTCAAAGATAGGGAATGGAGCTTTTTTTCTTGTTTCTGATTTCTCTAGCGTCCCTCCTAGAGACCAGCACACAAACTTCACAGTTTCTTTAAGACCAGGTGCTTTTGTGCCACAGACGGATCACTGAAGATGTTGGTTTTGTCTGTCTCGTTGCTTGTGATGGTGTTGGAAGGAGGCTTTCTTGGCCAGGTCAGCTGGTTTGATTAAACAGAAGGCAAAAATGAGAGAGAGAGGGTAAAAAAAAAAAAGAAAAATAGGAGGAAGAGAAGGAACATCAGAGATTATAGAAAGAGGAGGGATAGGATCACAAACTTCATGTCCTAGGTAGTATCTGACACTGTCAATTCTGGTAATCCGCACAGGCTGTATTTCAGGATTACTGTGGCAAGGGCCTGCAGAGGGTTCCCTGCAGAGCGTGTGGGCAACAGCCATGGTTGTGAAGGTTATTGTTTCCAGTGCAGCTGCTCTGTGATGACATTACTGTCTGTTTGCAGTGATATTATAGCTTGGCGTTTGACATTTTCTGTCTCCTATAAACAATTTTGCATAACAGGCTGAGTCGCACTTTTGTTACTTGGACAACTTGAATATAGGTTTTTACATGTCGGCTCATAGGGATGGGGATCCTCCCTCCCTTGTTGCCAGGGAACTTGCTTTTAAAAATTCCTTTCTTGCATTGTATTTAAACAAAAAATAAAAAACTTCTTGAAATTGCCACAGTTTCACAGAAGACAAATTTTGAATTTCAGCCAGCACTACCCAGGAATTTCTAGCTTATTTTCAGGATCATGTGTAGGTCAAGGGCAGCTTTTTTCTTGATTTAATACTTCAAGTGAGGATTTCATTGTTCGGCTAAGCTAATATTCAGATCTCTACTAGGCATATAATAGCCTTGATGCATAGAAGAATCTTGCTTTCAGTCTGAACACGTCTCTTTCTTATAGGAAATTCTTTCTCTTATGTAATACCTTTTGTTTGCTCTCAGAAATCCCATGATCATCCTAATTTATCTGCATGTGGTAATCTTTGCTAGAGAAATGTGATGCAATGGAGCTTGAACTGGAAGATATGAGTTGGACTGACTTGTCCATTGACTTGTTACATGACATAAGACTTAAGCAAATAACTTCAGCTTGATGTCTCAATTTTCCTATTTGTAATAAGGAGGCAATGCTATATCTTTCCTTTCTTTCTGTGTTTTATGCTATTTACTGCCTTTACTGTCTGTGTAGGCTCTCTTCCTTCTCTGCTCTATGGTTATTGTTTTGGGAGATCTGTCACCATGGATGCTTTTACAGTAGATGAGCCCTGGAGGCTTCATTTTCAGAAGAACTTAAAAGTAGCTCAGTTCCCAGCTGAGTACCTACTACTTGTGGACTTAATTTATTTTTTGGAAAATAGCACCTTAAGGAGTAGAGTGTGTGAGTGTGTATGTGTGTGTATGTGCACATATGGGGAAAGCAAACACTTGGTGCTTCAGGTTTTATTTCTCTCTCAGGAAGGATCCTTTACTGCTTATGTTTACTTTGTTGCTTTTTCCTGCTAGCTTTAAAACCACTTTGTCTCAGCTGTTTTTTCCCTATGTAGTTCATGCTACATCTCTGCTGACTTCAGACTTAGAAATTTCAGTGTGTTACTTTGCCCTGTTGATGCTTCATTTGATGGAAAAGTACAGTGCTGGGCTCTCCTCCTAAAACCCGTAGCAAAGGCCTGTTTATGAAGCGGGAGAGAGTTCACGTAAGAATCGAAAGAGTACATTTGTACAAAACCCAATGGGAAAAGCTCTATTGTCAAACCGGCCCAGGCTGTTGAGGCAGATGCCTGGCTTTGCTCTTTTGTTTATATTCCAACAAATCAAAGCTGACCTGTGTTGTTATCGGAGTAGAGCAGCAGGTGCAAAAAAATAACTCTGCTGCCAACTCAAACGAAAGGGTAAGGCTAATACCCTCTGGGAGGTATTGAGAAGATAACAGAAAGCCATGCCAGCAACTGAATTAACGGCTCTATTTACGGTGGGTTTTACTTAACAACCTGCTCCCAACACTGACACATAAATACTCCATTGTATTGTTTAATGCAACCACTGGCGAAATCAATGGAAACAGGATGGGCAGCTCTTGCTGTGCCAGCTGGGGAGGAGAGGCGCCATGGAAGTGTTGTTCCTCTAACCACAGGCAGGACAGAGGGGAAAGCTCTCCTCGGCTTTTACAGGAGACCGGAGACATTGCTTCCCGCTGCTTCGCCTTGTTATACCCCTGGAAGGTGGCTGGAAAGCCAGGAAACTTCATCGCCTGCTTTATGGTTGCTTTTAATGAAGGCAGGGAGCATAACTGAGCCTTAGCACGTGCTCCAGCTACCGACCCGTGGCCCTGTGGCTCCAGGAGCTGCAGGACTTCCTCGATATCCTGGGGGGGCACGGGGTGAGCGAGCCTGCTGCTACGCCAGGAGGGCATCAGGCAAACCCCTCTTGGGCGGCCAGGGCAGGAGGATGCCACGGCGGTGGTCTTGCAATCTGTTATCCTTTACGCAACAAATATAGTGTACAGAAACCACATGAGTACAGCTGGGCTCCAAATTATTATGTTTACTAAACACGCACAAACATGCAAGTCTGAATGGCAGTCAAAGTAATGGTCTGACTGAGGGCAGGTTTCTGAAACAGGATCAGTGAGCGCCACTGAACTATTTCAACTATAATCCCCGCTTTTGGGAGACTTTCATTTGCAAATGGCTGCCTGCCTTGGGATCCTTGGTAGCCTGAAGAGGAACGCAGGGGGCACCTACAAGGAGAAATGCAGTTACATAGTCGATTGAATTAATCAAAATTATTTGAATTATCAAAAATAACAGTCCCAAGAGGCACAATTTTCATGTTAATCATCAGAAAGAATGAGATTTTAAGTATGAAGGCCTGAAGTGGATGAAATTTAGCTTCAAGGCTTCATCTCTGTTCTTCTTGAGACCATGAACTTTTTTCCAGACTCCAGCTAGATATCTCTCCTGCAATAGCTGGTGGTATGTGAGACTGACAAGAAGATGTCTTTCTGTATAGTGAGTGAGATTCTGCACACCAACAGAAAGATCAGCAATTCACCGGTAACCCCAAGTAAGGAATGGCTGTGACATCCTAGGAGCCAGAGAGGAAGCAGACTGGAAGAGCTGTGATGCAGAGCGCTCCTTGGGCTGCGTTTGCCAGAAATCCTGAGCATGGCCTGGGCAGCACAGGGAAGTGAAGACTCTGCTGCTCTCAGCTCACCTGCACCCACGGTCCAGCAAACTCGGCTGCGGGGGCTGCTCCCCACACCAGGCAAATCTCTTTGTACTTCCTCCTTCCCATACACAAGAGGCAGCTTGCAGTGATCCCCAAGACACCTTAATTTTTTTGATCTCCATCCCCATTTGTCCATCTAGTTTTATTTTATTTGGAAACTTACCTAAAAGAAGAAACTTGCAGTTTCCAAGCAGATATTCTTTATAAAAATGAAGCTTATAAAGCAAAGTTAAAAAAAGGAAAAAAGATAAAAGGATCTTTTTAGTTTGAAAGTAGGCAACTCAGTAGTGGTTATTACTAAAACCCAGCCTAATCCCATGGCAAAAGAGAAGTACTGGTGGTGACAGTGGTTCAAATATATTTCCTCATGGAAGAAAGCAGCATATGTAAGACTCCTCATGTCTGAGCAGCTGCTATTTCAGAAACACTTCAGTGTTAAGTGAGAGCCAAGTATGAATCCTGATGCTAATACAATTGTTATTACTATCATCATTATTCACTAATAACTGAATACTCACATAGGCTACTTTAGCAGGATAGAAAGCATTTCTCCCCATACGGACTTACTCTTTAAGGCAATACAAAGGCAAGGTGTCGTGGAAGGTAGAGGGAAGTGGTTGGGGAACTGGAGCCAAGGGAAAAAGGAGAAGGTGTTAGAACATGATGGTAGTATTTTGTTAGCTGATGAGGTTCTGCCTAATTATAGACACTGAGCTTGTCAAGCTACAGGGGCATCTAGAGCGCTTTTTGGCCATTTGTATATTTAGTGTATTGTAAGCAAAAGAAAGGTGTTTAGTAAAAGGAGATTAGGGAGATGAGCTGGCTCCTGGGTAGAAGAAGGATGTATCAGAGAGATAGGAAGGACATGAAAGAAGGTGTGGAGTTGTTCTAAGAGGTGTGGTATTAAGTGCTGAAAGAAGAATAAAGAGCAAAGGCAGTTTTTCCCATTATTATGTTTTCCAAGACTTTGTATCCCTGAGGCTAGACGGATGAATCTGTGGCAAATGACTTCTAAATATTCAGGAAAAATGGCTGACCCAAATTATCGTGAACTTGCTGAGGTGATGCAGACTATAATGAAAGGAATGCCATGCACCGGTCACAGTCATGTCTTGCAGCACCCAGCGCTGAAGAATAAAAAAAGGAAAAGATATGCTTTTTTTGCCAAATTTTGCAAAGACATCTACTTGTTCAAAACATTCTAAGAATATGTTCATGCAAAAATGGCATGGTCATTTATCAAAAAAAATACAACAATTTCTTAACTCCCTTTTGTCTTAGCTGTATTACTAGCAATTCCACTTACATGTACAGATCTGTGGACAGATCTCCCACGAGAGGCGAATGACCTTCTCGAAGGCAAAATAAATTTTGATATTCTTTTTTTTCTTATTCAAAAACTAGTGGCATGGCAAGAAGAGGCGCATCTAGCCTGTGATGTGACAAGGAAGCGTGGATCCCAAACACAGGCTCCTTATTAAGTGGCAGGTTCCGGTTCACTGTTCCCTCTGCTAAGGTAACATAACGATGGGTAAAATCTGCAGAAGTGCCAGCCTTTGGCAGTTAGCAGTGTCAGGCACATCTATGCTTTGAGGAATCTCTGCTAACAGTTGGCCTTCTGTTTGCTTCTGATTTGAAAAAACAAATAAACAAACAGATAAACCTCTGTTGAAATTCTGTCTTTTACTTTCATTATACTAACTAGTACATTGAATACTGAAGCCAGTTCCTATGAAGATTGTGGATTATTAAAAAAGAGGAGAAAGAAAAAATAATCTATGAGACTTTGCGTATAACGAAGTAAATTTTTTTTTGTATTCATAAAGTGAACTTTGTTCTCTCTCAGAAAGGAAACTGAACTCTGGTTTTGTCTTTAAATTACATCGTTAAAGGAGAGATAAGAACCAAACCCAAACCCTGGAGCGGAGGGGTTGCTCAGATACAGATCTAGATCCTGACTTTTCTACTCAAGCTTCTCTTTAGTTAAAATATATATGCAAGATTTTTTAAAGCATCCATATGAACATGTTAAAACAACCACCACATATCTCTTACAAAAGTTGCCTTGTAGTGCATCATGAAAATCAGACCTTTAGTAATAAGACTCCAACCAAGCTTTATTTGATTTTGTTTATCATGATCCTATCTGAAACATAGGTAAATATGCTAACTGCTCCTTTTCTATTCATCTTCTTTTTTCTGGTCTTTCAGTTTACCTTCATGTATACATTTAGTATACAGGGTTCAAAGAAAACAAAAGAATAACCCCAACTTTTCCTTTCCAAGAGCCCACAACAGTAAATGATCAAGGCTTCAATGTAGTCTCTAAAATCTCACTAACAGCCAGTTTTGCACATGCAGAGGTGGTTTTATGCATATGAACTGCAGCTGTATACAATAAAAATACGGAAGTATAGGAATGTGCCATTCAGAGAGGTACAGAAAAGAAGAAGATTGGCCCCAAAGCCCCAAACCAGAATCTTGAATACAAAGAGATTTGGAGATTATTTAGAAAATTTTCCTATAAAAATGGTTCCTTGACCTTTACATTCAGAATGGGATTTGGCAAACACATGTTGTTACTGTGGTCTAAGGGTACACGTGACGAACTAAAAATGAAATGCATCAGATACCAAGTATGTTTAACAACAAATATTAAGTACGATCATATCGCTTTTTCATATGGTCTTTCGGCAAGGCTTTTGAAGAATTTGAAAACAAGGTATATCCACAATGATATTAACCATGAGCTTTGAGATTTTCATCAGCCAGGCCAAGCTTCATAGGCTGTCATCTGAATGGCACCTTGCAGCTCATACCAAAGCGGTCCACAGCTGAGTCTTCTGTTGTGAAGTGGAGCCCTGCTGAGGATGAGCCTACAGATGAGTGGTTTCCTTTGGGGCTTGTCTCTTCTTTTGGGCAATAAAACAAAGGGATGGAAACAAGGAAGTATGGAATGGCTGCATGTGGATCTGCATGGCCAAAAAAGAGCCTAACACACTGCAGGAAAAGTCACACCTGCAGGTGAGCTGTGGCAGGGACAACATTTTAGCTGAGAGGTGGGCACAGACACCAGAGATCAAACTGAGACCTTTGCAAAATTGGCAATCAGCTGATAGAGACCATAGGGCAATCTTAGGGTCAACAGTAACTATATGTGTAGGCAGAGCGCCTCAGAACAAAATCCTGGAGCACCGGGTATAATGTACGTTCAATGAGAGAAAAAACAGAACACCCAAAGCTCGTGGTAACATGCAAATAGGCTCTCAGCATTCATACATTCACTTTGTGCCTGCCCTTACTACCCCTGGAGATGTAAAATAGGTGGTTGGAAAGCAAAGCGTCTAATTGATGACAATACATTGCAAGTACAATGCATTTATGTGTCTGAAGTAACCATATGTGTAAAGCGGGTCCACCCGCTTCGTTGTCCTTTGTTCCTGATGTCTTGAAAACCTGCGCCGTTTGCTTGTCTTTTCACTTTTTAAGAAAAAGATTAAAATCCAGATTCTGCTTCTCTGCAGCTGCATTTATAACTCCGTACCATTTATTTCAGATTGCTGTTTAAGTTCTTGACTATACTCCAAAGTGCAGTAATGATCTAAAATATTTAACATACTCTGTAGATACTTGTTCCATTAACTCCAAGCCCTGAAAAGCAGGGATTGTGTCTTCACTGTGTACATAACATACTTCAAAGAAAACAGGCCCAGGTGAAATCTACATTTGAAGTTCAGCCATGATGGTAAAAGGGGGAAAATGGGGAAGGATCTCATAAGTAAATGTGCCAAAAGAGATCCACCCTTTTGGACACGCCAGGAGGAGCTGCGCTGAGCTTGTCTCAGCTAGAAGTCACTCTTACACTTTGCATAGCTTACGGGTAGAGTCATAGTTTAATAGTTTCAGTTAGTTTTGCCTTAGACATCTTTGTTTTGTCTTTTGCATAGGATATGTAGCTTTACAGACCTTCCCTATGGGCTCAACACCCCCTCGTATTTGTAATTAACAAGACCCTTAATTCAGTTCAGTGTTGTAACATAAGCAACCGTACAAATCAATGTCAGAACAATCACTCTGCTTGTAGTACTTTAAAATTCACTCATATTCTCAGTTCTGCTCTACATCTCATGCAGTTTTCTGCATTTTCTTGTCATTGAATATGAGTTGTTCATGAAAGATTCTGGTTCAAAGAAAAAGAGAAATTCATTATCTGGATGTCTCATTGGGTTCAATATGGAAACGGGGGTCAGAGCAATTTATTCGCAGAGCACACCTGTAGTGCAATAAAATGATTTGCATAGCATGCACTAGACAATGTTCAAGGTTCAAGGATCTGTAAATATGTTTTTCTGCAGTGCTGGATTTGCTCCATGGCCAGGCTGTGGCTCCTTGCTCTTTCTGTTACCGCCGTTTGCTTGGAGTGGTCAGGCGGTCCAGAAAGACAAGAAGAACCGAGCAAATGAGCTCCTGTTTCTTGTCAAGCTGCAGGGCTGTGACTTGGTCAAAACAACTCCTGACTTCAGTGAGAGCTTTCACTAAGAGAGGCCTTCAGGGTTTGGTCTTTGAATACCATCTGATATATTGAACGTAAGGTCCCTCTAGGACCTTACGTTCCTTACGTACCACCACTCTCTATGAAAATAATGTTGTTGAACGTGAGTACACGACTTTATTTGACCTCACTGATTAAGTAAAGTGATATTTGCTTCCTCTAATAAACTGTACAGTGGTCCTAGGTGCTGTAACAAGATTATGCTGTAGAGGTGGCTGATCTTTAGTGGAAAAGACTCTAAATGTGTGTACCGATAGATACCAGCAACACGGACACACAAAAGTATGTGCATGTATTTGTATGTGCATATAAATACATATGTGCATATGCATATATGATATTTCAAAATACTTTTATTTATAATATTCCATGTCTTACTCAGTAAAGAGACAGACTCCAGGATCTTCATTTTGTTTTCCAAAATCTCAGCTCAGCTAGAATCCCTTTTTAGCACCATTTCCTGAGGAAATGAGGCTTTTGTGGTTGTTCTGTCTGTGTGTTGGCTTTTGCATTTGGCCTGTAATAATCTTGGAGTCCCATTGCCAATTTTAATTAAATTTGATATGGGGTAGAAGTCTCAAAGATATGAAGTTCTTACAGGATTAATGAAAATAGGCTGCCAGGTAGAGGAGGAAAATCTATTAATACTCTGTCTGAAAGAAAGAGCGAAGCTTAAGCTCACTCCTTTGAGACAACGAGATATTATGAATGCCCCAACCGTGGGAAAAACTTCAATCAGCGCTCACATCTTACTAGACAGTAGAGAATCCAACCACAAGATACGCTTTCATAGGAAACCAGGCTTCGTTAGTTCCACCGCTTGCTTTGATACATGGCATATGATTAAAAGAAAACTGAGCATATTATGTGTCCTTCCCCTTGAGGCTTCACACCCTTTAACTAGGTTTGTCTGTGCACAAGTGAGATTTGAGGATTTGGCCCTAAACTAATGAAGAGCACGCCCCTACCAATATCCTGACTCAAAATCTTTCCAAGTATGGGATGAGACACTACTCGAAGCATAAATCTGTCATGAATTGGATCAAAGAAAGGCATATATAGGATGAAATAAAGAAAATCACAGTTTAGTTTTCATAGGGGAAATAGTCCTGAGCATGATGCTGCAGACTTCCAAGCACAATCATGGAAGCTAGGTTAGTGGGACTTTATACCCAACCTGAGCAAAGTGCTAGAAGTGATTTCCAAAGAAGGAACACTTGCATTAAGATGCAGGAGGTGACCTGACAGTTTCCAGGCTGTAATTCCTATGGCTGTTATATTAATATCGTATTATATATAAATGAGTCAAAATCAGTACCTTGAATAATACCCAGTTATTTGCAAAAGTTTAAAGCTGAATTCAATCCTGTTCCTATGACTGTTGTCATATTTCAAGTTCTTTCTTCCATGCACAATTGTTCCCACAGGTGATATGGGGAGATAATGAAGTTATTTTGTTTGAGGTACCTTAAACAGCTTTCAAAAAGAGGTAACATAGCTTTCAAATAGAGGATATATTGGTCAATTAATTTGTAAAGCAAGTGTCATGTATATCATCTGAAAATAGAGGTGGTGTTGCTTAGGAATACTGTGGAGAATAATTGTCTGCTAGACTGCAAAAGAGGAAGAAGATTTTCAGGGAACAACTGAAATCTAGGTAAAGGGGTTTCAGAGTGCTTCTACTCAGACCTCAAATATGCATTACTTCTAGTTATTGCTAGGGATAGAGAAAACATAGAAGATTCATGATTTGATTTCCCTAACTATCCATAGCTTCAGTTGCTGGACCAAAGTGTCAAAGGACGTTTCGGTGTGGAAATTCAGCTGGCTTGCTAGGAAGAAAGAAAAATGAATTTACCTAAACTGAATGTTCAGGGCAAAGATACACAGGCGCTTGAACAGAGAAATCATTTCAGTTCATAACAACACATTTTCCCAGTTACGTTTTTATTTCCACAAAATGACCAGATCTGTAACTCTGAAATGTTCTTTGAAAGTATGACTTCAAACCAATAATTTGAAATTCAATATTAACTGTATACTGAAAAGTTTTAAAAAGAGGTGAATTTGCCAAACTGTTCCTAGGAGTTGTTTGCTAGTCATCAAGTTTTATAACTTCAACAGAAGACCTGGTATTCTACCTCACCTCTATTTGATACTCTAATAAGATATTTTATCGTTAATACTTGACTCATTCAAAATTTTATGATAATAAATGAGGTCTTAAATAATTAAAAACAAGATAATAATATAGAGAATTTGATATGTCTATCAGTCTGTGCCTTCTCAGAGGTGTATGTATGGACTGTCAAACATGCAGCACATCTTACACAGCCAGCTATTGCTTAACACTCTCCTATATCAAGCATATGAAATGAGTGATACTCATGTTGTAGGATGAACTTCTTTAAAATGAGTGTAGCAGGTTTCTGACGCTTTCTCCCTCACAATACCAAGTCATTTGACTTTAACATGGAGCCAAAATCTGTCTTCTTTTATAGTCTGCATAAATTTACTGACTGATACAACTATCATCTTTTACTTGGCCAGAGTGGGATGCTACTGTATCTTCTGTTCATTGTTAACATTTTATCCTCCCCCGCCCCCCACCTGCTATGGGAAATCCTCCACAGCGGCAGTAACTGAATCACAGGTTTGTTGGAATTAAGGGTGGAAAGCAAATGTTAAAACACCCACAGCCTGATTTTGCCTTTCTGTTTGGCTACCAAAAAAAAAGGCCCTGAGCTGGGTCATAATATAAAGGCCTATTGCTTGTGATATACTTCCTAAGGCTTTGGATTTTAAAGTAATTCTCAGAAACATATAAATATATGGACACACACTTCCCTTTAAAATGTGCTAACTTTTAAGTTTTAAAATGACTTAACGTATTGAAAAATGATGGAGGAAAATACCAGCCGCAGTGGTTTTCAGGCAGTTCTTTGAAACCAGGGCTGGGATTGCTTCTAAGCACTGTGCTCTCGATGGACGTTTTCTAATTGGCTTCAGTGGATAAGAGGCCAAGACCAGCAATTTACTTTTCGTCAGTCCATTTTATATTTCAGCCTCTTTTTAATTAAGAATAATGTCCTGAATATTTAGCAGAATACTTTTCCAAGCTGTTCAAGAATGTCTATACTGTATGTGTATAATACCCATTTTTAAACTTCTCTACTTTAAACCATTGGAAGATAATGCTTGTATATGTTCACTGGTATGAACAAATGCATAATGTGTGACTTATTTTTCTGTGATATCCTGTAATTTAGCACTAGAGATGTATAACCAAAATAAAAAAGGATAGTTTTACTCATGATGCTATCACTAATGTAAATTGAAAGGAAACTTTGTGTCACTTAAAGCAGGGAATGTTATTTTGGTGGTAGTGTTACTCAGAAATATTGTTTGTTGTGGCAATGGCTGTCTCATTTACAAGATCTTTTACCTTGACCCTCTGATTTTTCTGTGGTTTGAAACATATGATCTGTGACATTGGCCAGTGAGAACGTATTATGCACACTAGTGACACGGATCAGATAAGGAACTGGTCAGCTGGCAAGATATTCCCTGTAACATTACCTCCCTGTAACATCATGGAGTGGATCCTTCTGTGTGAAGAGGTGTCTGAACAGGCGTTGTTGTCAACTGTATAGTTTAATTTGCAATTATTGAAAAGTTCTTTCTCTCACCTCAAAAAAAAAAAAAAAAAAAAGGGAAAGAAAAAACCCCCCGTATTTAAACCACATTTTTTTAACTTTTGAAATTTCGCTTTAAATCAAAAAAAAAAGTCAAACCACTTTGTATTTCGCTTCACAAACCTTGGCAGTCTTCCTGTATTGCTCCGTCAGGAGCCTTGTCTTTTCATTAGGCTTCATTTCTGACGGATTATTACAGATTATTCATTTATGGATGGGCAGCTGTAGAAACTTGCTTCTTGCGTATGCAAATCAAACACGGTAATGTTTATCATAAGGAGATTTTGTGGCAGCTGAAGAGGGGTTGTGGCAACATGTTCTTGATTTCAATTGTATCTTCTACAAATGGAATTGGCTTGCTCACTTCACCTTCGGTGGATTTTTTTTTCTTTGTTTTTTTTGCCATATACCTTCTGGACTAGACACGGCTCACTAAGCAAGCTGTTTGATTCACTTACAGATCATGATTTTGGAAGGAGCTGGCAGAATGAGTATCAATTCCAGCAGCAACCTACTCCACCAGCAGCCTTCTTGGACAGACGGATATTCCACATGCAACGGTAGGAGGAATGCCACAGCTCTGAGCTATGCTTTTCTTGAGGGGTGGGGGAACACTACTTCTTGAAATATACACCAGTAGTATTTTTCAGTGATACTGCTTCTAGCCTAACTTACTGGAGTTTTACTTCTGATAGGAAAATTTCTATTTGTTATTTTATTTGTAAAAGCTAAATCCACAAAAGTAAGTCTCTGAAAAAGACCATTTTATAGTTCATTTCATTACTTTCTCTTAAAGTTAATTCAGTAGTGACAAAAGTGCCAGAAGTTCCCTCTTCTCAGTCCAGAAATCTTTCTCTCTTCCATTTACCCCTCGTGCCCTCTCTGAATCAACATTGTATTTCAATGTTAATCACCCCTCTGGCTTTGAAAGGGAGTAGTCTTTTTGCTTCTTTACTGCATTTGCTTTTTCATCTCAAATCACTAGGATAGCTATGTAATTAGACCGGCATTAGGGCACTAAATAGTTTGTGATCTGTGAACATCTTCTCTTACATATACAGAACCATCTCTTCAATCCTATATAAGCCCTCTAATGACTACCAGATAGTGATGACTTTTACACCTAAAATAACTCCCAAGATGTGACACAGTGTGAAATTTATCTTACTGTCTTCTGATTAGTGATATACTGAGATATGTATCATAGCTGTGTGTTTACACACACACACACACACACACACACACACACACACACACACACACATATGCAATATTATGCTTATAATATAAATAGTATCCCTCCATATAAAACTGTATGGATGTATAGATATATATAGTGTTGGATATAATTTTAAATAATTTTCACCACCCAAAATAGTGCTTTTTGGGTGCTTGGCTAAATCTTAAAATCTGAGCAGTAAAACACACACTGTAGTTATCCTTCTAATCTACATTATGCTGTAACTAAACTGAAAGAGAAAGTTTCTGCTCCTTTATATTTGTTTTATATTCATTTCTGAATACACAGGAATATGTAAGTGTGCACTTAATAAATTTACTGTCCCCATTTACTGATTCTTGGGGAAAATGGTGGCTGAGTTTAAATTCACACAGAATTTCACAAAGAGAAATTTGTGGGGTTTATTTGCAGGAATCCGAGTGTGAAATTCCTCAGGATTCACTTGCATTTTAGAGCCAGAGGAAACTGAGAACTCAGGCCAGCCTCTACTATTATTCACCCCTTTGCTTCATTTTATCTAGCTGTTCTTTCCTCTCACTAAAGGCCCTCAGAAGTCTTCCGGTGGCCCTGAAAATCCTTTACCCTTCCAAAGTGATGGCAATGCTTATCAACCTCTTTTTCGGGGAATACTTCATGGCTACATCATGCCTCTATTCTCTGACGTACTATACTTTTAATTATGTGCACTTATTCCCCAAATCTTCAATAGCAGGATGAGAAACAACCATGCAAACTCTTCCTAAGCTACTGACACAGACCTCAGTGGCCAGTAGTGACAGAGAAACCTAAGTAAATGTGGGGCTTTTTTTGTCTTCACCTATAAACTAGCAATGTGCCCAGTATCTCAGCCGGAGACCTGAGGTCTAGCTGAGCGGAGGTAATTTCCTACAATGTGCTAACTCTGCTGCTTGTGGTCCTCTAGCAATATCCACTGTTGCCAGTGTCTCTCACAGCTGTGGGGGTACTCTTTCTTGGGAGAAACTGTGAAGGAGTGGATCAGTGCTATGAGGATGAAGACCCATCCCGGAGTGTGGCTACCACAGAGCGAGGCCACAGCAGTCTTCCCTCTTCCTGCAATTCAGCCCCTGTGCAGGCTGTCTGTCACTCCCTAATGCTGAAACCCTTCTGGCCCTTCCTGCCCTGCCAAGCACTGTCTGCCTGGGGTACCCCACTGTCCTCCTTCTCAAGGGATGAACCCCACTGTCCTCCTTTTGCCGGCCCTCCTGTGAGGCCATACCAAGCCATCCTGCCATTGTTCTTATCTTGTATAATTATCCCATCCCTAGGTGAGATTTCTTTTCACATACTCAGGTTCTTCCATTTGTACGGGTATATTACTGTCATGCAGTGACATATGACTGAGGGAAGATTGGCCAAGAAAAGATTCAGAAAACCTGAGAAGAAAATTGGGCAACTTCCATAATGAAAAAATGAATTTTACAATTGTACTCAGAAATCACCTTAACTGATTACAGAGATAATGTGCATTTGTTAGAACGCTGGCTCTATCATGAAACTGGGGGCAATACTGACAGATTTTTACTTTGGAGCAACATGAGAGCACCTTTGTTTTTACTATTCTTTGGCCGAATCTCACAGTTCATAGTCTTTCTTTATTTAGTACTTATTCAAACGAAATTTCTGCTGTACATTACGGGGATTTTGCAAGATTTTTCATCATTATCTGATGCACTGAAACTCTTTTCCCACACAAGGATCAGCATACCTTTGCGACAGTACTCCTGCAAGGTATCTTCCAGCAAAGAATTTTGGTGTATTTTGCCAGCGTTACTAAATTCATTCCTACTCATTCAACACATTGATAAGAAAGGGATAAGGTAATAACTCCCATTTTTTAATCGGAAACCTGAGGGAGGAAAAAAATAAGATGATCTGCTCCAGCAGTAGCTAGTGAGCTAGTGATAAGGCCCGAGACAAGAATCTAGATCTATCGATGCCCAGGATGTGCAATTTAACTATATACCTTTCCTGTCCTTGATCTAATCCCGTGGTGCTAACGGAGCCCGTAAACACTCAACCTTTTCTTTTCCAGTGTCGAGCAGTTTCTATGGAACGCAGTGGCACGAAATCCACCCGCAGTACTGGACCAAGTTTCAGGTCTGGGAGTGGCTGCAACATCTCCTTGATACCAACCAGCTGGATGCCAACTGCATACCTTTCCAGGAGTTCGATATCAACGGGGAACATCTGTGCAGCATGAGTCTGCAGGAATTCACTCAGGCAGCGGGGACGGCAGGGCAACTGCTTTACAGCAACCTTCAGCACCTAAAATGGAACGGTAAATAGACACCAGCCCACGCAGGGACAGAGGCGCGTGTACAGTGGTCTGACTTTTGCATTCTTCAGAAGTTGCTTATGTTCCTCAGAAACCTTCCTGGCAGATCTCATCTGCTAGATTTGCTATATGGCTCACCCCTAATTAGCTATATTGCTGTACTGCTTATATCTGGTATAAGGCCAGAGTCTGAAGGACCAGGGGAAAGGGTGTGTATCATCTTCCAGAATTCACCCCTGGCTCAACTGTAGCAGTCCCTGCTTGGAGCTAGTATCTTTGATTTTTCTGTGCTTGTTGATATACATCCTATCTGCATATGCTTTCTTGCAGGTCAGTGCGGAAGTGACATGTATCAATCTCATAATGTTGTTGTGAAGACAGAACAAACAGGTGAGTAATAGTTGGGTAACTTGACTTCTGATGGCAACCGTAAGGGGAAATTGCCCATTTCAAGAGAGAGATCAAAGTGGCATTGGTTACAATGGAAAGCACATCGTCCAGAATAAAATGAATAACACAAATATCAGTGAACATCTACTGAATTTTTGACGTTTCAGGTGGTACCGCCATATTTCAGTTTGCAGGTGATCATTTGAGCTGGGAGACCTTTGCAGTATCGCTGCAAACATTTACCTTCAGAATGAATATAGCTTGCAGTGGCCAGTGAGTACAGCTGTGTAGAAAACTTCATTCTTTGCTTCATTCAGTGGATTCCAACTCAGAATAATTCTATTCACAGTATTCTCTGCTAAAAAAAGAGAAAATATATTTTGTTGTGATAGCTGCTAATGCTTTGAAACGTGAGGAAATTTCCCCCCAAAAAACCAATTTTGAATGGAAAAATCAAAATCTTACGTTTCTTTATGTATTTCAACTGCAACTGAAATTCAGGTAGTATTTTGGTTTGATGAAATCTGCATTTTTCCTGTGACAGTCTTTTTCCCATTGTATTCTTAGCTAAATCCTTTTCCTCTCGGACTTTCAGTTCACCAAGAAAAGAACTCTGTTCAATTGAACTCTGTTCAATCCTCTTCTTTAAGCATGACTATTTTTCAGGTTCCTTTCCAAGAACACCTCTGCCCATATCTGGTCACTCTCTGTCCAGGTAGTCTCAGCTCCTTTGTGTGTGGGTGTGATCATGAGCCACATTTTAATATCTCCTGATGGAGTTAATACGTATTTGTAGCGTGTGATGTCTCAGTCAAAGATGGATGGCCAGTCCTTGCAGCTAAGCCAGCGGGGCCTGGCCTCTCCAGTCTGGGAGGCCATTTGCCTGCTCCTAGCAGCAGACAAGCATTGTTCTCGCAGCCTGGTCCTTGCCGCGTGCTCACTCGCGCTGGGAGCACGTGCTGCAGGCTGCATGTGCGCAGCAGGCTCGATGCTTGCCATACGAAAAACCACAGTAATCCTTTTTTAAAACTAATCCACAAAGTCCTGATTTATGGGATCCTGATATAACGTTAATCCAGCCCTCACTGGAGATGTGGAGTGCACAGTCCTGCAGCTGTATGTCCTGGAAAGACCACGGCCCGCGATGATCAGCTGCACCTTGTCACTGCCAGATGAGCAGGGGGCCGTCCGCTCAGGCGACGCTCTGTTGTGGGGCAGCAGCAAGCCTCAGCGTAGGCAGGCCAGGCTTGGTTTTGGGGCAGGGAGCAGCAGGCTGGCAAGGTTGTACAGCTGGGGAAAGAGGCTCCTTGCAAGGGGTTAGAGATGAGGCTGATGGGCTCAGAGAGGAAGCCTGCCTCGTCCCGGTAGGCTCCTGAGGTTGCTAAGACATGGGTACTGGGAAAGGCTGAAACGTAAAGACAAGCAGTCTCCTTATGTTCCTGCTGGGTAAGGCCTGCTTTCAGAGACAACATTTGGAGATCAGGTGTCCAAACAAGCAAAGGGTGTGTGCTATTGTAGGAGCACAAGCTCCGGGTGCCCAAACATGCAGCTATTACTTAGCAGGCCTGCTAAATTCCTATGTCATAAGTGGTAACTCAGCCAAACATGATGATTTAGCTATAACTCATATTTGAGGGTTTTTTTTGACTGTATTTATATGAACATGAGAAATTTTGGCAGCTCTTGATCGATTTACAGGTTATAAAGACAATACTCCTCTTCTGCTTTTATTGATCCACCTGACCAGAAGGTCACTAAAAAGTTGTTCTCTTTAATCGTAAAGATGGCCTTTAGGTGAAGGATGAGGACTTGACACGCCTGGAATAAAATGGCCCGACGTCTAGGGTTAGGCTTTGATGTTTCTTGCTATGTGTGTACACATGAAGCCCTGTTTCAGAGGGGACTTTCGAGTTCTACAATTATAGAAATAAATGTTCATTATAAGCATTCTCCTGTTCTACTAGATATTTGAGAACACTTTCATTTCCATGGCACCAAAGCACTGTCATAATCATCAGGGACTGAGATTTCAGGACTGGATTGGGTAGTAACTGGCATATAAAAACTCCCACAAGGGCATGCATAAATATTCACCAGGAAAGGGAAGCGCCTACTACATTATTTTAAAAAGTCAGTGTTTGTCTAAGTACATTGGTCTGAGTGTGCAAAACCCCATCCATAACTGGAGTGAAAGGAAATAATCTCTCAGCTAGCCCCTTCACTTCTCATTTCTTTTCTCAGTTCACTTTTGCACACTTCTTATTTCCGCAGTCTTTCAGTGCTCACTATTCACGTCTGTGCTAAAAAATATGCTTGTAGTGATCTGATTTTCCTTTGGTCCTTTACCTTCAGATCCATCGTTAATGGTGTCCTGGAAAGACGAGAATTATCTGTATGACAGTGGCTATGGTAGCAC
This sequence comes from Struthio camelus, assembly GCF_040807025.1. Taxonomy (NCBI): domain Eukaryota; kingdom Metazoa; phylum Chordata; class Aves; order Struthioniformes; family Struthionidae; genus Struthio; species Struthio camelus. Next base: position 34,047,961 of record NC_090946.1, read on the forward strand.
AGTAGGTAACTAACACCACAATTCTTTATGCATTTCTGAGGTGTTTTTATTGTTGTCAGAGGATATTACTTTAAATGTCTTCTTTTTAATTCCCAGAGTTATTAGACAGTAAAACGTTCTGCCGTGCTCAGATCTCCATGACCACACCTAGTCACCAGCCTCCTGGTAAGCAATTTGTAATTATGTTGTTAATTGTTTGTCGCTTGTCCCAGAGCTACTGACATATAATAGTCTCCGTGGTCTTCTGTTGCAGGACTGAATCTGAGCCTCCGGTTTTTTTAAACCAAGCAATACTGATTCTGACAACTCTTTTAGCTATCATTATTACTGTAGCTTGCTTGAAAGAAGTGCTTCTCCCTTCTCTCTGTCAAGACAAAGAAGATCAAACAATCTGCAACCTCCACATGTCTTTTAAAGCGAATGAGTCAAGGGGGAAGATGTTAGTGTCAGAGATGAGACGTTCCAGCTCTGTCATAAGCTTTTCTGTGGTGTAGCTGAACATGGGCAAATGAGCGCCATGGTCCTCCCCAGACAGGGCTGGGCTTCCCTAGGCAGCAAACAATCGGTCCCCTGCGGGTGGCCAGGCTCAGGGCTGCCCCGGGCTGGTGCACAGGAGCCACGGGGCAGGCGGGGAGCCCTCGGCTCCCCTGCACCCCACAACCCCTGCTGGAGCCTCTCTCACCTGATGGCGGCTTCATGACCGTCCCGGGGAGGTCAGCACCTGCCATGTCAGCCCTGCAGAGAGCTGTCCTGGGGATGCAGCAGAGGGATAATCTGCCTGCTGAAGGGCAAGCAAGAGAGCAAGCCCGTTGGATGTAGGGCCAGGTAAAAGCGCAGTCAGGGCGCCGTGCATTGGGGTGCTCTGCAGGCGACGCAAGGTGGGGAGAAATGAAGAAAGCAGAGACTGCGGGAGACAAAAGGCAGGACGCTCTTGGGGGCTCTTAAGCAAACAGGCAGAGGGAGAAAGTAGCGGAAGCCACAGGAGATGAGAAAGGAGAACGTGCAGCCGTGGACGCTGCCTCACAAGCGCTGTCGCTGCGTGCCTTACTCGTAGCCCTTTGCCTGAGCCCCCGGCTCCTCAGGGCTGCCCGATGCCGATGAGCACGCAGGCAGCAGGAGCAGCGTCTTGTGCGTGCGTGTTCGGTGTGTCCTGACCTCCGAGCACAGCCAGCCTTGCCAAGGTGACATATGGTTTCCACTAATGCACTCAGCAATAAAAAGAAAAAAAAACCAACAGAAAACCACCAAAACTTTAAAAAAAAGCACCCTATTTGCTTTCTCTGCCGCCCCCACCCACTCTCATAAAATGGCTGCGAGGATTTCAGAGCTCTCTGACGGGACTGGGGATCCATCAAGCTCCTGGCTCTGTGTGTTTACCCACTGACTTGTTGAGCCTAGAGCAAGGGTGGCACGCCAAGGGCACAGCCTCCTGTAAAAACTAAATTTGTATATCCCGTAAAGAAATGGCTCATTCCTGAATCATATGCAAATACTTTGCAACCTGTTGTCACAAGTTTTGCAAGACAGCTTTGTTGAAACAGCATCATAACTCTTTTCATCTGTCAGGCCCCAGCCTCCCAGCGTTGCGTGTTTGAAATTGGTCTCCACGTAAGAGCGGAGGCAGAACACGGGGGGCTATTTACACAACTGAAATCAAGAATAAATCACTGGCTAGGTAAAAGACAACTGAATTTCCAAGAATAAATCTCCAACTAAATGGAGCACAGCAAACATTTGCAAGTGGATTGTGGGATTTTAAAATGAGGGGGGTTTAAATAAGAGGGCAAATAAAGGACCTGGTCCTGCTGTCCTCACCAGAGACTTTTAATAACATCAGGGAATCATAATTTGGGGAAAGGCAATGAAATAAGCCTCATTTTACTTTTTCCCCCTAAGCTGAGTGAGGTTCATGCTGGTTCCTGCTCTTTGAGAGTGGGAAGGCAAAATGACTCAGCGCACGTTTGCAGCTTGGGGGTCAAGGACAATAATTATGTCAGGCCCAGAATAGTGGGGTTAGACTTATCCTCTCTGACCTGTTCAGTTACGTATGAATAAAGCAAGTGTGTGAATAGCTTTGCATCTGCCTTTTCACATGCAGTCATTGCAATTGCTTGTGCAAATCCGACAAGTTTTTATGCAAATGAATATTTCCCGTGAGTCATTTGCACATGCAAATACCCAGTTTCCATAAAAAGTATGATAATTGTGCATTCATAGAAGCTGGGAAAACGTGCGTGGGACCTTAAGCTTTGCTTTATGGAATTCAGGCACTAAACGCACCGACAAGCAAACACAGGAGAGGCTACTCCTTAGAACTAGCCCATTAGACTGATGAAGAGAAAGCTATTAATTAATGGCAATAGCAGAGTCAAGTTGTGGTTGTTTTAGGGCGGGAGCATGAAACGTGCAGAATGCGAGGTGGCTGAAAGTGATAATCAGACAGGACTTTTCTTTTTCTTGGTTTCTGAACAAACGCTCGTGCCAGCAGTCTGATTCCTCTCAAGGCTGGCTACAGGTGATATAGCTCCATTGATAAGAAATGGCATGTTTCTGTGGCTCAGAGCCACAGAACAAGATTGGCACATCCCACTGCCAAAAACTCCTACTAGCGCAGTCCTAGTCCCGCACCCTCCCCTGCAAACAACAGGGCTTTGCCAGATCATTATGTTTTAGTCAGGTAGGTGTTCTGTGCATCGGTACCAGCACATACGTTTCACATTAGATCATCTCTGCAGAAACAAATAAGCCCCCAACGCTACATGCTTCTGCAAAGCCTAAGACATAATGGGACAATTCAGGATTCCTTTTATAGACGTGATCCTCTTATTTTTCTCTCTCTCACACATAGCATGGGTGAGGTATTTGTTAATCTAATTTAGCTTTCAGAAGCCAAATGTTTACCTCTGCATTCATTCTTTATTCATCAATGGTCTCTTTGTGAAGTGTGCTGATTAACATATAGCACAGAAAACAAAACTCTCCCCCTTCCTCCTTACTTAGATTACCTTCTGAAAAGTGATTATCTTTAAAAACAGATATTCGTTCTTTTTTGTGGTTTTATTTCTTTCAACCTGCTAGTCAATGGAAAACCTTTAATCACATTTACAAATAGGCTTCATTTTTCTTCTCTGCAGATTCTTCAGATGTGAAAAAAACACAAGAGCATACCCCAAAGTCCCACACCAAGAAGCACAGTAAGTCTACATCCGTGGTTATAATGGTAGTTTGACTGAAGGAAAAGAAACACCTTAAGCATAAATCCCCTTTGGGAGGGAAAAGAAAGCATTCTGAGTTCATTTTGAAAACAAGACTCGTTAGATGGAGTCACTGTGATTGAATCCTCCAAGGACCTGGCTGTTTCTGGTACTGTTGCTTACCTGATTTTTGACTCAGTATAGCTGTATATATTTTTATCACGGAGAAGTTACAGGGAAAGAGAAGCAGAAATGAGTTGTCCCTGCCCTGTGCTGAGATAGGCTGCTGACCTGGAGCACAGGAATGACAAAGGAACCCCCGGGATTACAGCAGGAAGGTCCATGCATGGGCAGAGCCATGCCCCATGGCGTGCCATCGCAAGGTGCAGGGCTGGCCCCCGCAGCGTGCTGCCCTGGGACCTCACCTCAGCAGCTCCTGGCGGACCTTTTTTGGTTCTAGGAGATAATTATTATGTCAAAGAAAATATTGGATCAGTCGACTACAACCTACCTTTAATAAATCCATGTTGCACTACAGACCAGTTTCTGTTTACCTTCATATCTTTGATTATTTTGTTTCCTTCAAAATTTGTTCTAAACCCTTGCATGCTGTGAAATCAGACCAAGGGACTTCTATTTTGCTGGGCCACTTTGTCACTGTGTTTGCTATTCTTCGTTCATAAACTACCACATCTTGGTAGATTTATTTCACCTTATTCTCTTGAACCCGGGCGTTCTGGTGCTGTCTCTGCAGCAACTGTGGGATGAAGTTGTGCTTAACTTGGGAGGCCTGCATGTTGAACTTTGAGATCTGTTTTTGCCTTTTATATTCATTTCCATTCCCATACAATAACTTTCACTAATCAACTTGCTTTTGCCTTCACCTTCAACATGTTCTGTATCAAAAACAGACGCAAATTATTCATTTTGCTGTTTGGCCATATCTGGGGTATCTTAATCTCGATCTCAGTCTTCAGTGTACTACCCTTGTATTTCCCCTGTTTTCCTTCCATTTATATACTGATTTTTTTTATTGTTGACTTTTAATTTCTTTTGCAAAGTGTAACACAGTTTGACTTCTGATGATTCGCATATTATCCTTGTATTTCAAATTCTCACAGACCTACACAAAGATATCACTCCTTTACTGCTATATCTCAATTTTGATTTTTCATTAGCTCATTGCATACTTCTTTTGGAATTAGTTTTGCAATTAGTCTCAGTCAAACTTTTAAAATATCCTTTTCCAATATGAATTTGACTACCCAGCTTTGTCTCTGTCCTTCTATGTGCTTTACTCCCCCTTACTTCTTCAAGTCTATCTAATAGACTGAAGACAAAATACTCGTTGATGTGGAACGTCATTTCACCTCCTTTGCCTTCTCTCTGTCTGTCCTTAAATGCAGACAGTTTCATTTCCTACTTTACAGCTGTCCCAGCTGTTTCATGATACCTCAGTTACCTCCATAATATCAGGTTACATGTCATGCTGTAAAAGACTATCAGGAAAAACGGACAAGTGTGTTGAGGTGAAGTCTTAAACCTTATCTTCAAGGTAGAAATAGTGCCAAGTGCAGTATGAAGCTGTGGCCGGTTTGGCCTTGGCTTCCCCTTGTTGCTGGTGTACCTACCTGTGCTCTCACCAGGGCATTCAGATCGCCGAAGACTGGCTCTGAGCTCAGGTCTCAGTGTAAGGGTGGTCAGCGTTATTGCCTATATATCTCTGAAGCGTGGTCCTGCGGTGTGGGAGCTGTGAGCCATCCATACCGGACAGTCATTTTCTGTAGATGACACACCATAACAAAATGGTATAACAAAGTTGAGCCTACCCCAGAAAACTCCTTTAATGCCTTCCTCCTGCCCCCTTCCTCTTTTAGACCCTCGAGGAACTCACCTCTGGGAATTTATTCGAGATATTCTTCTCAATCCTGAGAAAAACCCAGGATTAATCAAGTGGGAAGACCGATCAGAAGGTATCTTCAGGTTTTTAAAATCTGAGGCTGTGGCTCAGCTCTGGGGAAAGAAGAAAAACAACAGCAGCATGACCTATGAGAAACTCAGTCGGGCTATGAGGTGAGCTGAGAAGACACCACAGAAACCTGCGGTAGATACAGAATCACAACCTGAACTGAGAATCTGGTTAATTTTTCAAAATGAATTGTAAGCAGCTCCAGTTGCTTTATTTGACAACCAAGTCTCTCTCACTGATTTTGAGAGTGGTACATTGCATTTTTGTTTGTCTTTTCTTTTTCTTCCTCCATTTCTGCATAGTAAGTCCACAAAAACCACCAGTGGAACTGCTTGACTGTAAGAGGGAAAAATGGGCAAGTGGGCTGAGGTGAAGTTCACAATGTATTTTTAAATGGAAACTGAGATTCTTACCTGGTCTGATTTCAGATGCTGGCTTATCTAGAAAAACCCCATGAAAATTTGCAAGAGTGTATGATAGATATGGCAACACTTTGTGGCTTGGAAAAGGGTGAATTTCAAATTCAGAAGACAAATAATGTAAAGTAAAAAGAAGATAACCTTTTTTTTTGACTCTATTTCAGTTAGAATAATCTTAGGTATTATTTATAACAATAGAAAATAAGGACTTTAAAAATGTCTGTGGGATTCCCTAGCTGGGAGTGTCCTTTTAGGACTCTACAGGAAATGAATCTTAAATCTCTTTCTATGTATTTCTTCTAACAGATATTATTATAAACGAGAAATCCTGGAGCGTGTGGATGGTCGGAGATTAGTATACAAATTTGGAAAGAATGCCCGTGGCTGGAGAGAAAATGAGAATTAAATATGTCAAGAAACAACATATAAAACATCTGGATGTAAATATTCAAAGACTATTTTCTTATATTTATGTACCAAACTGGGGTGAAAAACCAATTCTACTTCTGTCGGGAAGAAGGAACACTATCATTATTGGTGTTAAAATTATTTTATTTGAAGTATGTCCTGTATGGGGAAAAAATGTACACAGTTTTCTGTGATATACGATAACATTATAGAATTATGATTATTTTTCCCTTCTTGTGAAGTTTTTCTCTTTTTTTTTTTTAAATCATACAGGCGTAATGTGATTTATGACAATGCTGTGAGTCATGCAAAGAAAGGGAAGGAGGGAAATACTAGGGCATTTAGCGAGTATGATAATCCACTGCAGAAGGCAACTACAAGTGGAGGAAACAGTAAGCATCTCTGAGCCAAGTAGTCTTGTTCCATAATCATCTGGTTTGTAGCTTTCATTGGCCAATATCACTTGTTCCTTCCCTCCTCCATTTTCTAAGTGTTTAAACACTTAGAAAACTTAGTGGCTTCCAGTTGCTTTTGTTAAGTTGGACGGTGGGTTCGTCTTCAGTTAGCTCATCCTAGCCACAAGGAGCAGTGGCTCTACAAGGTGGCTGTGAGCATTTGTTTGGGGAACTCATACTACCTCCACCACTGGTACCTTCTTCTGTAGGCAGAAGTTCAGGACTTGACCTTGCCTGGTACTGAGTATCCTCCATAATCTCCAAAGGGCATTCAGCTCATCCCAGGAAAAGGGCTATTCATTTTTAACTAACATCTCTGAGGTGAACTGCAGGAAGAGAGTCAGTCTCAGGGACCAAAAGCTATTGAAGGGAGATAATTGTTTTCTGACTGGGAAAACTTACTAAAATGCCCCAGTTTTCCATAAAAATAATTAAAAATCCTCTTACATTCCGAATTAGAGCATTCAACCTCATGCCACATAAATTGGTGAGGTAGTAGACAAGTAAAACTTATGTACTAATCCCATAACATGCAGAAGAAGCCTCCCCTGTTCCTTCAAGCCATATGGTCCTCCTAGCAGGTCAAGTTTCACTTGGACAGATACTTTTCAAAAAGCCTTTGAGAAAGGCGAAGCTCCAGTGCATGTAAAACATGAGTTCACTTTGCTTTTCTCAAATCTAAATCTACATCCTTTGTATTTATCAGCTTTGCTTGGGATTCTTAGTAGGGAAAAAAAACTTGCCAACATGAAGCCACTCAGGCTTTGGGGACATTCAGATGTGGGTCAGTATTTTGGGCTCACCTCTAGCAGTGCTATGCAGAGACTGAACATTCATTAGCAGCTTCTTCTTTCTCTAAGTCACAAATGCTTCCTCCTGGAATCAAGCACGTACAGAACACGGGGAAATAAAAAATAGAGGAGGTGGCACGTCACCAGGTCACTGAGTGCATGAGATGTGGGAGCTGAGAAACAGGATTTTCTTGGTGATGTTAACAGAGGTGAAACCAAGATCATTTCCAATTCACTTTTTTCAGGGATGAGGAATTTGGAAAACAATATCAAGAGATATTGGGGGCTGAGAAGTCCAGGACAAAAAAAGGAAAAAAAAGAAAAAAAAAGAAAAAAATTTAGGCATATTAAATCTGTACTGGCAATATCCATTTCCTCAGGTATTGCCTGGATTTGATTCCAGATTTGCTTGAAATGCAGCAGGGTGCAGCTGGAGGTTGTAGGCTATTCCATTTTTTGCTTATCTTAAAAAGAAATAAAGATGAAACCAAAAGACAACAGAATTATCAATATAAAGGTCATCAAATGTGCTTAGCAACAATTTGTAGGCAAACACGAGAGCCTAACTTGTTATCTACACATGTAGGGCATGTTAAACAATAACACTACCTCCTACACTGTGTACGCCAGAGCTGTCACCATCAATTACCCATACATGACAATTTTTACTTTTCATAACCTGGGTGGAGAGAAGTTCATCTTATTTACAAATCAAGTAATCAGCCTCTGTATTTCAAAGCATTTTTTTTTCTCTCAGTGTATATCTCTCTCTCTCTTTTTTTTTTTTTTTGGACTGACTGAGCTAGCATTGCTTGCTTTTGCGCAACTCACTGATTTCCTCTTTTTTAGCTTGATTGGCTACATTCCACTCCCTTTGCCTTCATTTATGGTTCATATAACAAGAGTCAGGCCAGCAGATCAGGAGAGCACCTTCACTTTGCTCCAAAGAGCGCTTCTCCCTGCCACCCCATGTTATTTGCAGCCCTTCACTCCACGCTCTTCACCACTCCAGACAACACAGTGGGTGAAAACCTGAAGTCAGTGGTACCAGCACAAATCCACTGACACCAGGTTTTCACCCGCTCTTGCTCTGGGAGCAAAGAGGGATAGTGGAGATCGGTAGCAATACTGGTGTACTTCATCTCAGGTTAACGTATGTCATCTAGCAAATGACTGTAATTCCTTTGTAAAGCTGCTTTTTAACCAGATCTCTCACCAGGCTTCCCCGGAAGTAAAATGAATTTGTGGATATACATGTGTTACCCCTTTGCGACTGAGCAGCAGCTAAACCTACTCTTAAAAGTTTTGAGCAATAAAGCTTCATCGAGAAGCATGCTGGATAAATCTAGAGAGTGATTTACCCAGGGATGCAGTACAAGTGCTATCGTTCACTGTCATATCTTTCAGCATGTGGAAACCATGCGATCTGTGTTCCCATTCTGCACGACCTTTCAGCCTAGCTACTTGTCATTCAGCATTACAATAGCACCAAGTTGGAATAGAAGCTGGCCAACGTTTACTCTGTTTTACAAATATATTAACCTTTGCCTAAGACAAACACAGAGGACTATTTAAAACTACAATTCTTGCCAAGGACAGATGCAACCAACCAACCAAAGGGAATCCTTTTACTGAACCTAAGCAAATGGAGAAAATGAAGAGATGAATGTTTATGTAAATTACTATTTAAACAAAAAGCATTTCTGATTGCTCTTTTATTTTATATTTCAGAAGCTGAGCAATCATATTTTTAGATATATCCTTTAAGTCAGCAGCTGCTGAACTGGTAGCACCTGTGTATAGATTTTTATTGTACCATAATTTTTCATATGTATAAAGCTCTAGATAGGAAAGTATATTATATTTATACAGTTACATGCAAATCACAGTGTCAAAGGCGTTGGCGTGAGCACTCTCAATCTGCGTTTTCTGTACAAACTTAGAGCAACTTACTGCAAAAACATCCTGAGAAACTGTGTGTAGATTGATGAACTACACAGACACTAAAACGCTTAGTTATATTTTCATCTTTATTTCTACAGCAAATGGCATAATTCCTGCTTGCTTCTCACAGCATCTTCAATGTATAAATGTGGAAAAAAATCCACGTTAGCTATTTCACTATTTCCATTGTACATCTCAGCTTGGGAACTATGTATCACAAAATGGTTCTAAAGACTGTTTCTATTTTTATGGATATGCTATAAATTGAAATAAAACTCATGAAAGAAATTTACTGATGAATGCTTATCTTCACCTTTTTACGTCTTGAGACTGAAAGTGAATGATGTGGATACATTCAATGCGGAGAAAGAAATGATGTAACTACCACAAAAAAATCCAATAGCTAAAATGTATTATTAATATGCTGAATAGCCCACTTATGGTAAAGTTATTAGGTCTCCAGACCTGGGTAATATCTCAGAGGGCTCGCTGGAACATTTCCTTGTGTAGACAGAGCGAGACTGCCTTTCTTGTTCAGCTGCTAAACCTCACACAGGTCTCATTTCAGCACTGATTTAAGGAGTTTTAATTTAAGCCTTTTAAGGAGTGCACAAGGACTAGGCTGAATAAGGATGGGACTACTCACGCTGAGCATTTCCTTAACTGAATCAAGGCAGCTCAAACAAATGAAATACTTCGATTGTGCTATTTTTTCATCTAAATGATTGCTACAAATGCTACAAAAATACTCAGTGAACACAGAGAACATCTCTCTTCTGCTTTGGTTTGCAGCTTGGGAAAAGAAAAAGAAAAACACGATAATTAAGAGAAAGCCGAAGTGGGCCGATACAGCGCTTTATGTCCGTCTCAGTAGAAGAATACATTTGGACTTCAAACATAGGTACAACTCACATGTTTAGCATGTAAAATCAGGCCAGTTCCTCAAAAGTGTTGTCACAGTTTGAGTCTGCAGGAATCCTGAGCCAGGTTTCAAAAGGAATTGGAACCAGACTTCAAGCAAGTTCAGACTGAATTTTAAGTAAGCACCCAGGTGGTTTTCCAGTAAGTGGTTGGGTCTTTTGTTTCAAGCAAGCTGAGGCCAATATTTGAACCAAAGACAAATTCAAATATTGTTTGGACACGTGCAAATAAACACATACTTTAAAAGTATTCTTTGGTCGTGACCTAACAGCGAGCAAAACGTCAGCTTTTGGCCACAATCTGTGGCCATATGAAAGATTCAAGGCAAAATTCAGAATTTGCAAATCCTCTGTAAATTGACAATAAGTAAGAGGAGCACTGTAACCTGAATCTACCACGCTATGTCTAAACCTGGTACGAAGGTATGTGTATATCTGCATCAAGGACAAGTGAGAATTGGTTCAGGTAAGTGAAATCTGGTATTGCAGAAAGAAAAGCAATTAAGAGTTACCAATACTAACAGCTTCCAAGAATTTCAGGAGGATAATTATAATAATTTAAAAGATGGATTATCTCTGGGTCTTTAGCGTTTGTTCCCCTGCTAATGGCACTTTGCACAATGTGCTCTAAGTCCTGAGCTGCGATGAATCAATGCAGCGCTGCTGAGCCCTGTGCCAGCCAAGAATTTCCTCTGATAAGCACTCTTGCTGTCTCTGCCCAGATATCTAGCCCCTTCAGTCACCTGTCTCTATTTCAACATGTGAAAATGGTGGAGAAAATAATGCAAAAAGAAGAGCAGGAGAAAGAGACTGAGCAGACTGTCTGATCTTACTGCCCTGAACAGCTCTGTTTGGAAAAACAAAGGCGATAAGCCCCAAGAAAAAGTCGATGACACCTAAGTCGGTCCATTTATAGCCTTTTCATCACAGGTTGGTTGCAAAAATTAAATGCAAGTTGGTGTTTACAAGTCTGATTATAACTGTAAAGACAAAAAGAAATTAGTGTAATATACCTATGTGCGCTGCTGAGTCTTGTGATCCATGAAAGCATTGAATTATGAAAATAAAATGACCAAAAATCTTATTTCCGCTGCTTTTTTCCCCTCTGTCTTCAAGATACTGTGATATTCTCCTTTGATTTCATTTCCTTTTGAATTTTCAATGAAAAGATTCAGTTTCAATAAACTGAACGAAGAGAGGGATGGATGATCTATAACTTTGTACCACTTATTGCAGACCACATAGGCAAACTGTGGTTTCTTCTTCCTCAGCTTTTTGGCTCATAATTCAGCATTTATACTGTTTCTGGGAACAAGAGGCTTTGTGTGAAGTTGGGGATAATTTTAATGTAGATATGTGATGTCACTAAAACGAACAAGAAAATTAAAATTATTTTTGAGATTGAAAATGTTTCTTTTCCTCAGATTGAAGTTCTAGTGTATCTTCCCCAAACAATTACTATATTGTGTAGTGTTGTATTTCTTGAGATGAGATGGTTAACTTGCACAGCTAAACCTAGCAGAGAAGTGCCAGTTATTTCTACAGGAAATTTTAAACATTCTCAGATATTTTCATTTTAGTTTGAGTAACCTTGTATTGTTTCCCTAGGAAAAGCGTAACACTAAGATAAGAATATTTAAATGTTCAAAAGCTACCATTGGCAAATGTTATTACTGAAAACTAAACAATCTGCCAACATATCAGGAAACAAACAAACAAACAAAAAATTCAAAATAAAGGAGAAGAGACTGTTGATGTTTTTTTTAGTTTTGGAGAAAAGATTATGCAATAACATTCCTTTATAGCATGTGGTGTGTGCCGTTTGCATTATAGTCGGAACCAGAAGTGATTCTCATTTAATGAATGGAGTCATCCTTTAAAAATGTATTTTATTTTCTATATCCTATCAAGCAGATGAAGACTCAGGGAAATTTTAGTTACTGACAACACCTTTCAGATAGCTTTCTCTGCAAAGTAGACACACACGTCTGGGATTTATTCATGCTGACATACCCTAGGTGGGATGTTCCCACAGGAACCAGATCTACTGAGCCTTTAAAGAGACTATTTTATTAACATAGTTAGACTAATGATCTGTTAAGCAAACTGTTCAGCAAAGACAACTTAGTGTAAGCTCAAACCTGGTGAGAAGCCCCCAGAGCAGATAGACTGTCCAAAGAAGTTCCAGGAGCCTTGGTGAAACTTTCGTAGTTCTCCAATGATTCACCTGTTTTTAGAAGATCTAAAGATAAAAATATTAGAGTTGCGAGCAAATTTCATCACCCAGCTGGACACGATCTGCACATTGCGTGTTCACTCTGTTTTCATCACTAGCGCAGGACTCAGCTGGTCCTCACTGAAAAGTTTGCTCAGGTGTGAGAATTTTCTAGGACAACCTGATTAATTAAACTTTTTGGGTAGAAATCAACTGCACCTAACATTTGCGATTACATTTTGTTTAAAGTATTATGATTCATAGATTCGTAGCAGATCTGATATAAACAGTTATATATTTTCATTATAACCTAAATTATTAAAGGCTCTGTCCTATGGATTTTACTTCCTGAAGGATTACTGTCACTGTCTGCCTTACCTACCTTTTTACCACAGGACATCACATTTCACTGTCATCCCTGACACACATCCATGATATTTATCTGGTGCAGAGTATTTGATCTAAAGCATTCCTTTGAACTATAGATTAAAAGGGAAAAAAATCAGATACAACATAAAAAAAATCTAAGCACTATGAATTTTTTTTTTCTCCTCAAATCTTACCTAGGAATGGGAAAGTGAGATGCGCCAGTCAGTATCAGAAATCCAGTTTGTCTTCCCAGTGCTGGCCTACAAGGCCCGCTAAAGAGCAACACAAAACCTTCTTTTTCCCCGAGGCTTTAAACACGGGACTGATGCATGCACAGTACTTCTTGGCCCCAGGGAAATATGAATGCTTCGTAAATATTTGTCATGTGGTGTTATATATTTATGTATGTCTCGTACTTAATTTTTCATTTGTTTCTGAGTCTGCAGTTTTATGCTACCCAAGGTGTTGAGATAGTTACATCTCCCACTGAATTAGTTCAAATGATTTATTGTCTCAATGGAAATATATTGATCATAAAATGAAATCAGCAGGGGGACTTCTTCTTACAAGTATTACTCATTGTGAAAATCTCTTCATTTCCATTGGCAGGCACTTCTCAACTGATTCTGGATTTTTGCATACGTGTATGATATATGCAAGGATTTCCTCATTTCAGGTTGTGGGTACTTCACTGAGGATTTTTAAGCAAGTAGTTTTTTCCGCATTAGTCACACATCTCGCGATTTCTGCAGGCGCTGCTCCCTCTCTGTCTCCTTTATGGAGAGAAGATTATAGACCAAGGTAACTCTAAAAGCCTCATGCTTGAAGCTTAGATGGCTTCTCCAGTGCGGGGGCTGAGCAAGATGCCTCATCAACTGCTTTTTAAAGCTCCCTTCTGAAACTTGAAAACTTTGGACAACAACATGGTCTGCAGCACTGGGAAGAAAGGAAAATCTTGTGCTTCACAGATAACCAAGGAAGGCTGAAGGACAGCTCCAGAGCTACCTGGGGTGAGGGAAAGCCTTACAGTTTCCCACGTTCCACCTCTGGGACTCGCTGGGCACAAGGGTGGCAGCAGGTCACCGTGCACCCTCGCCTCCAGGCCGCTTCACCTGCATTTCTTTCCTGGGCAGATTTAGGCCTCAGATTTTCAATATTATGGGATGTGAGCCTGATGACCACAGCAGAGTTTGTCAAAGGGGAGAAGCACCATGAATGCCACTACTGTTAGCGCTCTGGAAAGGTCAGGGAATGAATGGGATCGTGGCATCTCTCGGAGGTGATTCTGCCACGGGAAAAGCACCAAAAGCTCTGGGAGAGTGGACTGCACCTTCTCCATCAAGTCTTGCCAGCTTGGCCTGCTATTTGTCAGCTCCTGCCTCCGCTCTTCTCTCCCACCCCGTTTTCCCAGGTGGGTGGTTATTACATCACCAGCTGCTCCCGCAAGAGCAGCTCTTTCCCTGGAAGGGAGTCTGAGGAGCACGTCAACTGGCCTGCTGCTCTTCTCAGTCAGCTTTCATGGGCTAGGAACAAACTAGCCCTTTGGCGCTAGCTCACACAGTTATAGGCTTTGGATTTGCCATGTTGGGGAAACTTAAATGTGCAAACCAAATCTGCAACCGGGGGCTCCCTTACCCTGAGCCAGCATGGATTGGAGAGACATGAGGGTCAGGCAGGAGGTCTGATGTTGTCCCATCTCCAGTGGCCTGAAGAGCCCCTCTACAGTACATGTCATCGACAGAGTGACCCCACACACCTAGTGCCCAAATACTAATGTGAGGAGAAACCTCCTTTGTTACTAGAGACTTACAAACTGCGGTTTTATGCGAAGATCCCTGTATTTTCAAAGAAAGCCTAAATAGACAGACAATTAATTAAAAAAAGGTGGAAACTGCCTTGAATTTCATCCCTCTTGGGGCAGATACAATCATATTATTTCAGGTAATTAGCTTTGCCTGGGCTGGTGATTACTCATTTTAGAAGTGTATAAATCCTATGACTAGTGATGTGAGGCAATCTGTAAGTCTCCATACATCTTTCTAGAGTTCCCTCTGTGCTCATATCTGTCTCTAAATCATATCTCCTTTCTTGGGGGAAGGCTCACCAAAGCCTGTCAGATTCAATTACAGCTGTGTAATATCAATGTTCTCATGTGAAACCAAAATTTAAATAAGCCAGGACTACCTCCATATCCCCCAAACAATTATAAATTCAGATGATTCACCAGTTATTCACGCCAAACCAATATTTTTCACTAATTTACAGTTCACCAGTGAAACATTTCGGTGCATCAAGGTGGAAATCACTGCCATGCCAGGAGGTGTCTGATGGAGAAGGGCGCTCTGCATGGGAACACACAGAATACTCTGCAGCTGTCAAGCAATCACGTGCAGTTAATAGACACTTTTCTCTTTTCCACTAGGTTTGATAAGTGGGGATAATACAAGAAATCTTTGCTTTGAAGGAAATGTTGAGTTACGTGGTAAAACTAACCTAATTTATTACCTTGCTGCCACTGAAAGAGGGGCCGACTTTCCCCTTCCCCTTCCCCAGATTTATTCCTTGCTTAGCCCAGCTCCTGCCGGAGCTGCCCCTTCCCAGCTGCGCTGCTCCCTGGTGCTTGCGCAATGGCCCTGCAAACTGATTAAATCCTGTAATCCAGCAGAAAACACTTCACTTCAATTTTTGCCAGGTTAGTTTTCTGGCAGGTTCAGGAGCTGAGCCGTCTCACTGCCAGAGCCAACGCAGGAGACGGGGCCCTCGGTGGCAGCAGGCTAGCGCACCAGGCCAGCCCCCGCCATCGTGGCCACCACCAGCAGAGCAGCCTGACAAACTGGGCAGTTCTTTAATCTAGCTATAAAAATGGGTATTGGAATTGGTAGCACTGAAAATGTGAAGGATTCATAGAGGACTGCAATAAATTTTGAGGCCAGCAATCACCCTTGGCTCCCTAAAATCTTCAGTCACTACTTCAAGGAAGGAAAGTAGTTCACGTGCTGGGCTGTGTGCTCATACCTGTGAGAAGGCAACCCAGCGATATCAAATTTAAGGGACTGGAATACAAAGATCCATTGTCAGCGTCCCGGGATCTGAGCAAGCACTGTCTCATCCAAATATGTTCTGTTGTCACGAAGTTTAGTCTCCGTGCACAGTTAATAATGAGCCCTACCCTTTATCTTTGTTTCCATCAGACAGAATTTTTCAATACATTTACAATGAAAAATTACGTGCTGGAGTTTAAACTCCTTTCTTCTACAGTGCAGGAAGAACTCAATTCGCTGTATATGGATAACCTATTTGTTTATAGTCAAGTTAAGAACAAAGCCAGCTATTAAGCTTTGCTTAATACCTTTAATAAATGGTTTCACAAGATAATAACTCCATGCAGCTACGCCCAAGGGCCATCAGCATTTTTAAAGCCTCTTTACGTGTCAAGAAAAAGCCACACTGTAACAGTCAGCAACGCTGTGGGAGAGTAGTCCCAAACTGATATTTCAGTTGGACACCAAGGTTACGAGTTGCAGGGAACATGTGAGCACAGTTTAAGCTTTGGGCAGATCCCCCTGCCTCAAAAAAGGTTGTACACAGGCAAGCTTTCCCCCAGCTTGGAGGCAGACAAGGCTGGAAGTGGTGCTTTATCAGAGGGGTATTTCCCAACCCAGCAACCATGTGAAGCACCTTGAGCTTGATTGTGGATTAATTTAGTCATAGTTTGCTTAAACTGACCTGTGAGTGCTGCTCTCCCTCTCCTTGCCTGTGGCTGCCCTGGTGTTGGTGCCAGGGCTGCCTTATGGGCTGGCCTCACTTGCTGATTGATTTGGAAAGTAGCCTGCCAAAAAAGTAAGTTTTTGGTTGGATCCGCACACCCTGAGGTCACAGGATTGTTAGAGGCAACTCAAGAAGGAAGGCAGAAATACATGGTCAGAGGAGCAGGAGAAGGAGGTGACCTCCTGCCCCTTTAGCAGCTGCTTATGCTTAGATTGGCACAAGCTGATTGTGAAACTTCATGTGATCCCTTGCTTCATGGAAGGGACAGCAAACATGTTGCTGAGCCATGAAGGGGTATCTAAAAGATGTTTTATGCTATGTTTTTCTGTTTTATCTGTAAATAGTGACAGCTTTCCTTACATCTTGTATGGTGAAATAACTATGTATTTTTGTTGTAATGTTTTTCTGACCTGAAGAGTGTGGATCTTGTGCCTGGCAAAGCACAGGTCTCCAGGGACTGATGGGAATGGAATATGAAACTAGGCAACTGGCCCACTGCAGTAGCTAAGACAAAACAGGGGGTTCCAAAAAGGTTGCAAACATCCTCTGCTAAGCTGTAAGGACAAGTTTGTTTGGGAAAGATACTTCCCACTAGCAAGTGTTTATCATAGGACAGTGAGGAGATCAAATGAGTCACAGGACTCTCTCGGAGACTGTATCATCTATGTTGTCTGGAAGGGTAGGTATGGCCTGCAGGGAACAGGGACAGAAAGGGGACTATAACTACCTATAAACATTTGGGGTGTGTCGTATATCACCAAAAGAAGAAATGTATTGTGAGAAAGGAAATACAGTTAAGAAAAGGAGAAACTGCTAAGAAGAGCTTGGGGAATAACTTTTTGCTGTGCAGTGAGTTGCTCTCGGACTCTGGTTGTGTAGACTGGAGGTGCTCAGGCTCCAGGGGCTGTTCTGTGCGCGTTGTTTTATAGTATGCGATCAGAATTGGAAACCACTATAACTGTAATGACTGAAATTGTAGAGCGATGTGTCTAGGTCTAGTCCTTTCGAACTCTGGATGTTGCATTTACGTAGTAGTACCCAAGAACAATTACCTCGCATCTCCTAAGGGAAGTGGTTGAGGCCCCATCACTAAACATCAGTAGGGCCTGATTTTTTCAGAGGTAGTAAGCAATCACCTATCCCATGTAAAATCAGGCTGAAAAATAAACTGCAGATAACAATCCTCTATTGACAGAGGGATAGAATAGGTGTGAACTGTTCTGTTTTTTTTCCATCTCAAAGTTTTATGATTTAGTTGTTTGTGTTCACCTGATACGCTGGTTTAAAAAAAACCAACCAACCAAACTATGATTAACCCACACACCTCCATTCCGCAGTCATTTCCCACACCTTCATTCCCTAGCCCATTCAAAGGGCTTGTTTGAAAAAAAACAAAGAAACCACAAGCAGAGAGGATCACCACAACACTGCAACAACTTGGTTACAGATAATTAATTTCTTTGGGCCAGATTTTTCCCTCGGTTTACGCATCCATCCAAAGGAGTGAGGCAGTATATGCCATCTCCCACCTAATCCTTAAGAGCTACCAGGCACTGGGTTCAGGTTTGATGCCCAGGTCAGGCCTACCTTCTAGATGCTCCTTCCTGCGCCAGGGCACAGGGGTTGGGTGATCCTTCTCTGGTCAAGCTGATGGAAAAGGGGAAATGGGAACCACTGTCTGAGGAGTAAAAGATGTTGCTTGCTTCCAGGAAAAATCAGAAAAGAAAATATAACTGTCACTTGAGGGGTTTTCTGAGGCAGGACTGCTACAACCACCCTTTCCTCAGAGATGAAGGTAGCCTTTCAGTTGAGTGCTACATAAGCATAGCGAGAGATCTAGGGTAATGTCATTTGAATAGCAGAAAATGAGTCTAAGCTTTCTCTTTACAATTTGGAAGGCTGAGATAATGCAGTAACAGTATTCATCCTCCTATGCCTGCCATATTCTCATAGAAAAAAAAAAATAGCAGGTGCACTGAGGGTGCATTGCAATGGGAAGGAATAACATCCAAAGAGTTAAAGCTTATTTTAAGATGTTCTTGAATATGTTGTTTTTCTATCTACCGAATGCAGTAAAGCGTAAATCATAACATGACCTGGATCACTACTTGTATGTGACAATGAACCCACGTGATTGTACACATGAATGGTTTCCCAGAAAAAGCCAATTATCTTAACTATGAAGTCCAAACTTGTTAATCACGCCAACCTGTGCCCTCTCATTTTCTCATCAGTAATGCCTGGCTTTTTATTTCATGTACTGTTTTAAGGTAATGGAGCTGGAGGCTTCATTCTTTTTTCCATCAATGTATTTGTAAATTTGTTTTCTCTAAATAGATCAGGCTTCTGATAAACAGAGTAGTACATTCATACTTCTGTGGAGTACTATGTGCTTCCTTATTATGGGACTTGTTACATAGACAGGGACACAGAATGTGCTATATTGGTTTTGATCACTTGTAGGGACCTTGCAGTGGATAGTCTCAGACTCTTCAGATGGATACTCTCATGTTTATCTCTGTGCCATGTTTTATTCCAGAAGTAAATATTTCTCAATGCCTCAAGTGGTTGCAGCTGGGGCACTGCGTGCAGAAAATTGGCATGGGAGGAATATGAATATGTGAGATATGAAATATGTGAGGGATCTAGCTGAGAGTCTCGTGGTAAAATTGCAAATGCAACACCTAGTCTCACTAGGTTATTACTTCTGGAGTGTGATGTGTTCAAAAACACTGTTTCTGCAATGCTTTGAAAATAAAATAGATTAATGCTTTTCTATTTTATTATGCAACTTTATTTTCTTTACAGTTCTGCACTAATGGGGAGAAAGTAATCTTTTGCCAAAGAGAACTTATATAAATCAAAGATGAGACAGATCAGGTTGCAGGTGGTCTCTGGAGTTGTTTGCTTGTGAAAATTAGTTGCAATTTGGGCCTGTCAGTTTTAATTTACTGTGTAGAAATCATAGCCCAGGCATTGAGTGTTGAAGGCAGAGTATATAGCTTTAAAATCTTGACACGTGTAGCATGGTATGGTAGAGGAAAACTACTGCATGTCCCAGGAAAAACAGAAAAGAAATACCAATCTCCTGTAGTGCATCATGACTTTTTTTTTTTTTCTTAAAAGATGTGTTTCAAGTGAGCAAAAGCAGCCATGATTTACAACTTCTAAGATTTTAACATTTTCTTTTCTTTTGAAAGTTTTTGAAGAATGCATGTAATAGATCTGTTTCTGTTATCCTTTTTGCACTGTCCCCATCCATCTGTTGAGTGCACATTGAACTTTTGGAACCTTCCCATTAAAAACTTGATTAAACTTCTAATCAAAATGCCCCCACAAATTAACATTAGGAAAAAGGAAATGAGAAGTTAGACTGGAGAAGTAAAAGAATATGAGTTAGATGCTTTTGAATCAGAAGATCTTCCTGAAATCCACTTGAAACTGCTTTGGAAAGCTGGCTGAGGCGATCTTTGAGTTGTTAACAATGAACTTCAGAAAAGAAAAGCAGATGACTAGTGAACTGGAAAAATATGAATACAGAATCTATGCCCAAAAATGAGGTGGTGCAGAGAAGATGACCAAAGCAAATGTAGGCAAGGAAGCATAACATCAGCTTCTAGAAAACTATTCGAACAGATAATCAATCTCTCTGCAAAACGCCTACAAAAGCCGCAATGAATTTTTCAAGAACATTTCTGACCAATTTTCTTCTTTGCTAGCATGACAGGTTAACAATTCCTTAATAGGAGGTCCTGCTTCCCAGGACGTTTCCATAAACAGGCTATGAAAACATGGTCTTGCTGAAATTACTGCAAAGTGTGTTCAAAACTAGTTGCAAAATTGTATTCCAAGAGTGCTTATTAGTGATTCATTGCCAAACTAAGTTATATTTAATGTGACTCCACTGTGATCTGTCATTGGCCAAGTACCATTCAATATTTTCATTAATGACTTTGTTCATTAAATAGTCTATTTACTGAGTTTGTAGGCCATACCAGCTGAGAGATGCAACAGGCCCTTTGAAAGAGAGATGAAAAGTCAAAGTAACTCTGACGCATTAAAGAAGTGATCTGAAATAAGTAAAAGGCCATTCCATAAAGACAAAAACATGAGCAGTGGCTGAACAGCAATACTCAGTTGCACAAATAGGAGATGGTAAATGACTTCCTGGATGGCAGTTCTGTAGGAAAAAGGAAAGCGTGTTGCAGCATATCACAAGTTAAGCATGAATCAGCAATGCCATGTTTCTGTGGAAAAAAATATACTAGAACGTACAAGAAGGAATGACTTCTGTAAGATAATAATATTGCTCTTCCAGCCTCCTCAGCCCCAATGCGTCTAGCACTGGCTAGAATACAGTGTTCAGCTCTAAACACCGAGTACTTCAAAAAAAGACAGGAGCCAGGTAGTGTAACAGAAAGGACTACAGATTTAGCAAACATGCTATATGAGGAAGGTTTAGAAAACCAGGGTTGTTTTCAGGGAGAAGGCAAGAAACAGGAGAAATATGTAAGTCTTCAAATGTGTAAAAAGCTGCCGGAAAGAAGATAAACCCTTCCCCATTTCCAGTGAGACAAAACAAGAAATGACAAGCCTGAACTGCAGCAAGGGAAATTCAGGCGAGATGTAAGCAAGAGATTTCTGCTGGTATGGATTGGAATCTCCATCAGTAGACACTTACGAGAACAGGTTAGACCAACATCTTTGTGGAGTTACATAAGTGCAGCTGATCTCTGCTTTGGGTGAGGGATGGACTGACATGATCTTAGATCTCTTTCAGCTCTACTTTTTATGACTCTGTAATATGTCTCTACGAGTCATGCAGGCTTTGATGAAATGAGAATGTCACCATGAAAAAATTTGATTCAAAATGTTTGGGCCAAATTTAGCTGTATGCCTTGACAATTCATAAATCTGTCTTACACTGGATTTTGCTTTTGTATTCCATCACTTAATGCTATACCCTGCCTGAAATTTTAGGAGTTCCTAGAGTAGAACAGTATCATAAGGCATTTTATATATCAGATCAGCATTTACATAGCATATTGGCATTTATAGTAGAATATGTGCAAAACTGAAACTGACTGTAGAGGACTAGCGGGAGAACAGATCATATTGACCTACTTTTAATTACATTTGAGCCTCACCCATCTAACCTGTTTGATAATTGTTTGCTGTTTCCCTGTAGGTAAGTGACAAAGCAGGCTAAAGTTTTGAAAGGAATTCAGAGAGGTTGTTAATACCACTAGACAGTGGGGAGCGTTATATTAGGTTAACCTATATTTCCACATCAGCAGGGTCATGTACTGCAAATAATAGCTCTTCTAGCTACAAAAGATAAGACAATGCTTTTCCTGTACGCATATGACTCTTACGGCCCGTACTGATGTAGGATCCCAAGCTGATGTCTTCACAATCCGGCCCTCAGAGTATGGCTTTGAGATATGGAAGAAAAATTACCCTCTATAGATACACAGAAAATAAAGTCCTGATCTGCTCAGTACTTTTGAGATTCTTATCCATTTGTATGTGGACTGGAGCCTGAGCAACTTCATCAAATCACATGCACACAGAGATCCTGAATGCAAACGCATCTGCCAGGTAGATAGAAGCTGCTGCTCTAGCCAGGAATGTCTTTCCTTTCATTTGCCTAGCAAGAAACACAGAACTGTTTAGTGTAGGCATTCCCATTCTAGCCGTCAGGAAATGCTTTTGTTTCTGCTAAAAGTGCTAACAAAAACATGCCTAGTTTTTTGGGGGAAAAATTTTGCTAAAATTTTTAATTGGAACTCTGCAAATCTGAACAGAACCCGAGTTGGGACTGTAGAAATTAAATAGCGCAAGACAGTAGCAAAATAACAAAATAGTTATGACAAAATCTGCAAAATGCTCTGTAACATAGACAATTTTTTTGACAGAAAAATCCATCCAACCAGTTAATTAACCTGCCAGGTTGGCTTTTCTCACAGAATACTAACATTTTTAACCAATTCTCTTTTTCTTGCCTGGTAGGAGACAAAGGTGTCCCACCGGAGGGTGGATATACCTTGGGGAAGGAATAAAACGAAAATAAACAGAACAAATTTGTGCTATTTTTTCCTTTCACACACCATGTGTAGATCAAAACTTTCCCATTTGCTGCTTAGTCTTCAATAAGGGTCTCAATAAACTGAGGCTGAGGGAGCAACTGAGATGAAGAATAGCTTTTTATTAAACCAAAAAAATAACACTGATATTTAGTTCAACTAATTAGAAACAAAACAGCTTTAAAACCACGTCCCAGTGTTTCTCCTGCCAAGGCCAGTAAATTTACAAAGTGTATGAAATACCTTGTTGTTAGGGTTTTTTTCATTTCAAAGTAGATTCAGTGCTACTGCTGATGGCCCGGCAGGACTAAGACTAGGAATCTCATCCACAGCTGCACTTCCATAGCACCATCAATGAAGCAGTGAGGAAATGAAACTTTGCCATGCAGAATAATGTAATTACTAATGTAATGGAAATACAGTAGCATCAATCTTCTAAACTGACTAATGCTTTGGTGTTTAGGAAGGTATTCACAAAAGACTAGCTGCAGCCTACTGAGACTGGTCATCCTCAGATCTTCTGTAGTCGATGAGAGCTTTGGGTTTGTGTTTGAGTTCAGGATACACAATTCCTCTGCTAAGAGCCAACAGACAGACTCATCATGGGTACTCAGCATGCTATGCACAGCGCTCCAGGAGAAGTCAAGATCCTATGCAAATCATATGCTGGCTCTGGTGTGAGACCAGATCAATTTGTAGTACCTACAGATAAGTGCTAAGGACTGATTTACTTAGTCCTTCTAAATTAGTCCTACCACTTAGGACACACCTCTTCCTCGGTGTTTGGAGAGTTTCAATGCAAAATTGAAATATCTGGAGAGGATGATTCAAGAGTTACAAAGAAGCAAATGCCTTACTGAACTCGCCAGACCACAGCAGAAAGTATCTTGGATATCTAGAATGACTTGGCATTGGGTACTGTCATCCTCAGGCATATGAAATGATGTGGGAGTTGGGTGTGCCAGGAAGCAGAGACTGAGGCTTACACTGGTATCTTCTAAGGATAACTTGCTCTCTTCCTGATGCCTAGTAGGAACTGGGATATGTCTAATCAGACCAAACAAAAGATGTAAAGATTAAACTGCACCATTAGTATGCAGTAATGCGATGACTCGAAAAGATCTCTCACATGCAACACCTTCATTTCCATGCTTAAATGATTTACTTCTTTATTAAGTCCACTTGAATCAGCATTTTATCAAGGGAAATTAAACACATGTGGAAGAACAGCTGGCATCTTGACCACAAACTATACCATGGATATGAATTTAAATACATAAGCCTGCAGAGTTAGATGTTACTAATGAATGCGGTAGGGCAGAATGAAACAGAGCAGAAAAAACATTCGCATATGCTCATTCTTGCCAAAATCTTACAGAAATACAGTAAAATAAATGAAGAGTATTAAAATGATTACAGAAAGAAAGCAGAGTATTTACCAACTACAATAATTTGTCAAAGGGCTGCAGTTTCACATCACCAGTAGTCTATTGATTTTGGCAATGTAGGAAAGGTGGCAGAATTATCTCCTCGTAGTTATGGTCAACACAGCTACAAGAAGCTGTTACTTGTTATCTGATCTTTTAGGAAAAGAATGTATAGCTGGTGAATGCCCTGTAGATTCAGTCTCCAGACCAGAAGTGCTCAGTGTTTTAGTATGAAACGTTCTGTTTCTACAAAAAATACTAAGGTGAAATTTCGCTTGTTTTCTCCATAGATTTTTAAATATTTAATTATCATTTAAAAAAACAGATCCTGACTCGCCTCTCCTCCACTAGCAGTGAGGAGGCATGCTGGAGCGACAGTGTTCGAGACCGCGGTCCTGCTAGGCACCACCTTTGCACATCAGAGGTGGTGGCACCAGCCAGCAACGAATTTTAGTCACTCCTAACATGGGATATGAATTGGAGTTAACTGCTACAGATGAAAGGCTCTGTATCCCAATTACTCACTGCTAAGCTATCCAACACACCCAAGGTTTTCAATTTGTAATGAAAACACATTTTGATCTTGATTCTCTGCCTCTTTGGAAAGAGGGCTTGGGTAATCTGTTAACCATGAACTAATAGGATTGCTTCTTGTCATACCAACTAGTTCAGGTGTATTTTGAGATCTACAAATTCACGGTGGCACAGAAACTGGAAACTTCTCCTTGTTAAAATTTTTCCTTTCATTTACAGAGAAGTCCTCTGAAGTCTTAAATACGACGTAATTCATCTTTTCAACACAGATTTCAGTTGAATTGTCAGTGAAATTAAGGTGTCAGGAAAAATAATAATTAAGCATTTCAAGTTGGCTATGGCAAAAATGTTCATAAACAGTTTATTTGCATTCATATGAAGCACCTCAGATTAATATTTATTTAATTATGGACTGATAACAGATTCACTTTGCTGTTGTAAAATGAAATTGTACAGACACATGAAGAATCGGTCATTACTACTGATTCAGAAATGCTAAACCATTCCCCGAGGCTGACAAGAAGTCTCCTAGAGAAATATTAGGCCACATGCTTTGATATTTGATTTTAAAGCAAAAAATCCTTAGATGAGCCTTATCTTTGGAATCGGAGCACTTCACAACCGTGAAAGTATTGATCACCCATTAAGCCCTGTGTGACAGCGAATAAGGATCTGAAGTGGTATTTTGCAGACAGCAAAGCCAGGCAGCCCAGAAACTTGTTTGCCCCAGGCCACACAGGGAGCCCATGGCAAAGGGGGGACCTGCACCGAGGCGATGGCAACGCTAAGCAGTTCCCGTGCATAGGAAACCTTGTACGCAGGTATGTTTTTTTTTTTCCTACCTCACAGGGGGAACAAGATGCATTTCAGAGCTCTCGTTTGACTCTGAGAGGGGAACTTCCCAAAATTTCCCTCAGTTTGCCAAATCACTGCAAAAATTTCAGCCACATCCTGAGCTTCGGGCTGCACGTTACAAGCATTGGGTTGGCACAAGAGGACAGAGCCTGTTCAGGGTTGTGCGAAGGGGCTTAGCAGCGAGAACATTCCTGTGGCTTATTGCTGTTAATTTGATATGCTTTTTTTTCATCGTATAGAAGAATACAGCCTAAATAGAAAACTTGGCAGGTGGGGTGAATTTTATAAGGTAGTGTAGTCTGGGAATGGAGAATTTTATGAATAAATGCAGGTCATTAAGCACTTGAGAGGTTTCAGTTAGAAAATGTCACCAAATCACCATTTTAAAATGTCGTTAGGAAAGAGCTGGCAAAGAGGGTGTAAATCGCTCTGGAGCTGCCCAGGAATAATGCGTGTATCTCTGTGGCCTTTTGCATAGTCCTGAACACAAATGCAACAGTAACCAACTGGTGGAGGCTGGACTTTTCCGCTCCATAGTATTTGCTGCAGAATTATTTTAGGTCACAGAAGCATGTCTCAGTTCCCTGGAACTTGTTTGGCAAAGCAATGTTACGTTTGCTTTTGAATCAGGCAGCTGAACATAGATGGAGGTGGGTTTTTTTTTGAGGCGACTTTGTCCCTCTTCGTTTACCTGCTGCAATTACGCATACTTTTAGCAGCGACGGGGTGCAGCTCTGTGTAAAAGGTGTAGCAGATGGCGTTCCCCTCTCAGCCACTCGCAGCTGGAGCCTGCACGCCTCGTGGGAAGCAAAATGCATTTCACTGTGTGAACTGCAAACTGTTTGGCCACTCTGTCGATGACTGGGGGTGTAACCCGATGGTTACCTGGAAAGGTGAACGCTAAACCAGTCATCTGGGAGGTAAAACTGTGTCACCCGGTAACGATCTCCTTAGCCAGCCAGCTCCTGGATATAAAGAGATCATTTTCTTTATATTTGTCATTTTCTTGTCTCTTTACAGTACACGGGATGATGCTAGAATAAACTTAATGAGAAGAGGGTAAAGGAGTCAGTTTATCTGATTGTATTTGTTTTCCCTCACTGTTCTTTAAAAATAATTGTATGTGATTTGCAATATTTGCTGTAGTCTGGCAATATATATAGTGGCAACAGATCAGATTCAATCTCAGATGAAGCTATCATCCTCAGCTAATCGGGGTGGGGAGAGGCATGCAGACAACGTGTTCAGCCCATTTATTCAGTTATGTAATGGTCTTTTAAACATTTTCCATTTATGGTCTCTAATTTACTGTAAGTCACAATGGTTTAATGTAAATTCAAGCCATAACATATACCAGGCAGCTCAGCCATAAATCAGACCAACCTTCGGTCTTCATGCATTCATTCTTTCATGAAATAAAAGAAGGTACATTACCTACCTTTTAAAACAAGACTAGAGAAGATAAATCATTTTGGTTACTGCACAGAACAAATCAGTTTTGCGAGAGTTAGTCTTTGCCCATAACCTATAAAACAAAGGTTTAGATATTCTTCCTTTTAAAAATATTTTCACTCACCTTTGTGTTATCTGGCTTCAGTTGTGACTGAAAGAGAAAACACGGTGGGGCATAACTTTCGGCAGCATAACTTTCAAACTTCCCGAAGTCAAGAGCACTGTAAGGCTCTTTTTGCAAGATTTCCAAGTGTCTCATTAAAGGAGGTTTGGACTGGTGTCTAAATTAGGATACTTACTAAACTAAGCGAAACCTTGGCTCTACTGTAAACAAGTCATAGCATGAGTCTCAGCAGCGTATGCTTCCTCATTTATTCTCACTGTAGCACTTCACTCTGCTCAACTTTTCCCATCGTAGGGTGCCTAATATATCAACTGAAAATGCATCCTTTTTTTGTTAAATGTGTCGATCACACCAGCTGCATTATTTGAGCTCCAGCCTTTGCGTAAATGCCTTTCTGTGCAGCCCTCCTCTCCCTAGGCCCTGCACCAGGGGCAGAAACCGAAGCACAAGCTGCAGAGACCAGGCTTAGGGGACGTAATCTGAATGGGAGCATTGACAGCCGGGAGAACCACAGCCTAACACTGACTTTGCCAGGCTCCGCAGTGCAAACTGTCCCGTGCTTCTGCAGAGCGAGACCCGCACACCCCTCCCAGGTGTGAGCGGAGAAAGCAGGCGAGGAAGCCAGTACCGTGGGAGAGGGGTATTGTTAAGAAGAGCGGTTGTGCCAGGGCGCGTGGTCCATCCCGAGGAGCAAGCCTGGCCACAAAATTAGCCCAGCCCCTCTGCTGGACTGCCCACCCACCGCGCAGTGCCACAGAAACGGGTCC
Source organism: Struthio camelus (assembly GCF_040807025.1). Lineage (NCBI taxonomy): Eukaryota > Metazoa > Chordata > Aves > Struthioniformes > Struthionidae > Struthio > Struthio camelus. The sequence continues at coordinate 34,075,658 of NC_090946.1, forward strand.
CCGCGGGCTTTGTGCTGGCTCTCTTGGGGTCTTGCAGCTGCCTCGCTAGCAGGGTTCGTCAGCGGTGGCATTCGGGGGCTCACTGCTCTGAGAGCAACGCTGTTTCTGGTGTTCAAAGTGACTTGCCCCACCTCTGCAGGGTGCTACGCTGTCCTCAAACAGCTGTGCGGATCCGTTTGATCAGATCTCTTGTCCCGGAGAGATTAATGAAAGGCGTGTGAACAATTACTCCCCCAACTTGTCGATGCAGACAACCCATGTCATTACAGAAGAGCTGGCAGCCGAGCGTGCAGGTGCAGCCAAGTTTTGCCACGCAGATACTGGTGGCATAACGGAAAAGCGGCGGCTGGATGCTGTCCTGATAAGCTGCCCCTCATCAACACCGAGGCACAAAGCGTAGACCGGCCCTCTGAAGCCGCCTCTAGCTTTTCCTCATCGTGGCTGCCTCGTTCATGTTTAACGTAGCTCTCCCTCCTTAGAAGGGGTATATGAAACCACATTAAACCACATAAAAGACGTTAAACCTCCCCAGCTAACTGATTAGCCCATGGGTGCCTCCCTTTTAATTGCCGCCAGAGCCGAGGACAGAGGTCAGTGCCCTGCTGAAGGTCTCTGGGGAGCTTCTCTCGGGAAAACTAGCTGCAGCGCTCCTTCTGGAAACGCTGTGTGGCCCCTCTGTCTAGGGGGGAAATTGGGCAAATCCCTGCCGTGACACCTCTGAGGGCTACAGTGAAAAAAGCACGAGTCTTTGTGATTTGAAAGCTGAACTCCTAATATTTCAAACTGAGAGACTCATCCAAAAAGTCTGTTAGCTTAAGAGCACAGTACAGAGAAAGCGCAGAGCTGCTGGGCCTATTTCTATTTTAATGAAGACAGACTGTACCCTATATTTCTTCTCTGTATTGACTTTATCAGATTGAAATCTGATGGCTCTGGTATATTTGCGAGAGCCTTGTGTGCATTGTTCTGCTGTTTGGTTTTGATAAAATGTGGTATTGTACTTGATGTTCTTTAGCTACGTCAAACCTTGCTTCATGGCTAATGCATGGCATCAGTCCATACCACAAGTTGTGCAACGCTTTGCAGCAAAAATATTGATGCTTCTTGGGGATTAAGAGTGTTATTTCAGTGTGAGTTTAATGAAAGAAAGGAAGGTAGAACTGGAGGAAGAAAAATTTCACTGTGAAATAAATTTTGGCAAGTTGATTGTGAGGGAAAAAAAATCTTTCTTTATCCGTTCAAGCATTATACACTCACCTGTTTCTAGAATTAAGCTTTTTCTTTTTTTACTTTTCACTTCTAGTTTCCAGCTGAAGCAAAACAGTAACCATTTTTGTGGCACAAACAAAGCAAAATATTTTGGCCTGAAGCCCTTCAGAGAATACACCTAATCAGGACTAGACGAGAGATTGACAAAAACTTATACAATAGTCCCTCTCTTAGTGGTTCTTTTCAGTTCAGTCTCGAGAGTCTGAGGCACTCCCAACCAGCTCAAGCTGCGTGGTATTTCTCTCACTTGACCAAATTCCTGTAACTCTGCTGCAGCCAGTGGAGTTATAGCAGCAGTGGATTTGGCCTGCTCTGCCCAGGAAGCGCAGAGCTGGCGCTGGGACATAATCACCCTAGGAATTTCTGACGGGAATTAAATGCCTTTTCTTTTTTTTTTTTTTAATAGCCTCTGTGGCTGTATCCGAACTGGTAAATTAAGCAGCATCTGGGCCAGGCGGCAGCCCATGACATGGTTAATTTACCTGTATAGGCATAGCATCAGTATCTGGGGACAGACTAAACGTCAGGGTCCTGTGGGAGCTGGGTGACAAGACAGTCGGTGCTTTGGCATCCTTCGGGGAAGGCTATCTGTGCAGCTGAGCCCTTGGGAACTCGCAGCACCTGGCCTTTTGCCTTGATAGTGACTCTGAGGTTCGTTTTCCCCGCACAGCGCAAGAGCACCTCCGCGCTTTGGAGGGCACGGACCAATGGAGACACGACTATCCTGCTTACAGGAATAACGCCTCCGTCGCTCTGGGTAGGAGCGAGATAACAAAACTCTCACACCCACCCTTTGGACTCTGATTCATGAGCTCTACCTGTTTGTGCCGGGCTGATCTCGGAGACTGGCAGGGCTGCTGTCTGCCACACCTGTCTGCCAGGGCTTATTGCCCTGCTAATGGGGGCAGCAAAAAGGCTGTGTATCAGCTTCCGAGGCTCTGCAAGTCGTAGACTGATAAATCAGCCGAAATTGCTGTTACTTCTGTGTTAATGTGCTGTGAAACGTGGCAGTGAGTGGCACTGATTCATGACCCCTTCGCTGCAGCTAAATAAAACTTGGAATTTTATTTCTGGTGTAAACTCTTTGAGACAGATTCTAGCTTTTAGTCTGTTTTTTTTTTCCCCCACAGATCCTGGTCTCTACTGAGACTTGCAATGGCTACTCTAATACCAGTACTACTACTATTAACCGTAACAATAATAACAACAGTGAGGACCTACATGCAGCAAACAATAAGTTTATTAGATGCAACAAACACCTTTTATCATGCAATGCAAAAGCTTATGTCGTACAGCCTAAATGCCTTGGCTCTCAAGCTGAAAACCGGATCGCTGGCTTTTTTCCAGAGTGTTTCTGAGTATCCACAGAATAGCTGCAGGGTCAGGACGGCGGGCGTATGCGTCACATGTCAGCCCAGAGTTGGGCTACTTGAATGCAGCAGGTCAAAAATGGACCTTCCAGTGTTGCACAACCATGTCTTTGGGAGAAATCGCTCCATCTTGGTCTAAAACCAACACTCATGCATATTAGAGGAATCTCTACCTACCGTAGTTTGCATGTGGTGTTTTCGCTTATTAAATTCCCGAGTCCTCGGGTCATCATTTGCACTGTGTATCTTCCTCCCTTGGGCTGACAGTGTTACAGTATGAAAACAGTGAGGCTAATTGTTCTGCTATTACAAAGGCCTCTTGAAACAAAGTAAATTTGGAAAATAATTTAGAGCAGGTGCTCAGTGCACAGGAGGTTCAGTTGTCCAAGTAACAGATATTGCAAGAGGTTACCACATTCTGGTATTGGCTGTATTAGTTTCTAGCCATTTCAAACGGTCATTAATAGAGAGGTAGCTTCAATAACCTCCAGAACTATCTTTCTTATCTAAATGCTATGACTATATCACTAATTTACCTTTTGCATAATTATGTATGTTTTTCTGGAACTAGTTCTGACTTTATTTTGCTGACATTGTTTTACAGCTATGAGTCTCATTAGGGACACAGATTCAAAATCTTGTTTAAGCATAAGTTCTGTTGATATGATGAAGGTTGGATATCCTGCAAAGTTCAGTAGAAACCTTTTCAAGTCATACATAAATACATCTTTTGTTGTAGGATATTGTAATCTATCCTACTTCATTTGAAAGAATGATATGGCCGTACCAGAGTTTTATAGATTTTAAAAGCTTTTATAGAAAGGTTAACCATTAAATTCTGTAGGAATTTCCAAAGGAAAATGAGATCATATGCTTTTATTATGACTTCAATACCTTTTTATCCCTAGAGATAGTAAGAGAAAGAAAAACTTGAGCCAGTGAAAGGAAAGGAAGCTACACAACCCACTGCAGGTTCCTTGCTAAATCTGCCCATTTCCTTTAGCTGCAGCTGCAGTCACTGGCCACGAAGACCAGACAAGACAGCAGGGGAGACAAACAGCAACAGCCAGAGAGAGGCTCTCCATGTTTTAAAAAGTAATTACTATATTCATGTTACATACAGGATTTTTAAATGTAAGTTTTCATTTGTTCTAGAGAACTTTGTAGTTGCAAGCGAAACTGAATAAATCTAGGAACATCAGAAATATGACTGAAAATATTCATGAAATGTTGAAGCAAAGAAAAATAAAAAATAATTTTAGAAATCAATCTGAAGGAGGCTTAGAGGGTGTTTTGTGCTTATATACATGAAAAACACCTTTTTCTTCTTGAACAAAATGTAAGTGCCCAACTTTAAGGAAAACGTAGCAACGATGTGACAATTCCAAAACGCATCCTGAAGGAGAAGGTTTCATCCTGAAAGAAAAACGACGATATCTGTGTCTAAGCTGGTCTGTGAAATTTAGTGTCTGATTCAGACAGACGTTCCAAGAAAATGACTTCCACATAATACACAAATAGTTCAATTACAAGTGCACTCACAGTTGGAGCACCATACAATTAAAGCATTCAATAATCCAGCAACATTATTTCATGCTAATTGTCTTTGCTGTTAATTCCTTGCAGCTTGTTTTATGTTTACTTTAAAGCAGGCTCATAATAAAGCATGCTCATAACGACATGACTTTTTGTAATTATATGTGTTTACATATTGTACCTCATCAGTGCAAAAAACAAGAGAAAGAGTCATACTTACCAGCAGCCTGGGCAGGGGAAATAAAAAAAAAAAAGGAGAAGATTTCACAAAAAAAATTCATATGGAATTTTCATCTGCTGTGATGCCTACATGAACAAATACAAATAACTTTCTGCTTTTTTTGCTAGCAGATTGTTTTGCGGATTTATGTATGTTTGTTTCATTATTGAACTGAGTTGTAATTAGAGCAGGGAAGCTGCTGTGCAGTGAGCTAATAATTCACAGTGCAGCCGCTGCTCTCACATTAACCCCTGCCACATACTCGCTTGGACAGCAGCTGGTGTTAGTAGCTAACCCATGGGGTAAACAAGCTGCAATTACCGCACCTGAAGAGTTGATGAAAAATTGTTAGTATGCTCTACCTTCACCATTTAGTTTACTACTCAATTAGTTACCTGTGAAGAGGAGCTTTTAGCTTGATCAAAGGATAATTTTGGGGGATGTTTCTCTGTTTTGAAGGCCTATGCTGTATTGACTTTATATTAACACTCCTTAATTGATAATGTTTATCTCCATAAAAATACATGGCAAGAATTTGGTAAAAATGGTAGCTAAGTGCTTAATGTTTTTAGAGTATGCATTTATATTGCACGTTATTTTGTATCCCTTACTATTTCCTGATTTCTAATTACCAGATACAAATATAAGTGTGCATACATATATGGGTATATCTATGCATTATGTGAATGAATGAATGTATTTATACTTTTAAAGGCAGTTTTTAAAAAGGAACTCTCCTAGGAGCATTGTGGATTTAGGTTTCCTAATAAATAGCTTGCTTTCTTTCTGGAGGTTATGAATCACATTTTATGTTTCTTAACTACCTAGGAGTAGTTCATGAATAATCAGTCATGCAAAGTTGTCACACTTGGTTAAATAGCAGTCCTGTTCTTACTACTTCAGTCCTTTATATCTTTAATTACCTTTATTTAGCTGATATAAATCATCCTAGAATGCATGCTCTCCTGGGCAGCCCTGCTTTAGCACGTATTCTACAAAGTAGGGATCATACTTCTGGATGAAGTGCAAACATAACAACTTTATCTCTTTTTCTTTGGCATAGTTATGGAAATTTTTTCCATACTTCTTAATTCTGTTATCCAGAATGAACTTGGTCTTTTTTTCCTACTGTTTCTTAGATAGATTTCACTGCATTAGTGCTCTTGCTTGATTGCTTTCTCCTATAAGTATACACGTTCTAGTCTGTTTTTTGCAAAGGCCCTTGTAAGAATATATCTTTTCCAGTACTTTCCCTACTGGACCAAATCTCTGTGGGTATGCGGCCTGAAATCGGTTAGTGGGAGATTTTTTCTCTCCTGTTTACTACTGCATCTGCACTCTTCAGTGTCTGGAAAGCTTTGAATCCAAAACTCCTCCATGCAGTCAGTCTCTACCTGACAGCAAGATACCCTTTATTTAAGAAAGCAATTCGCTCAGAAAGGTTTTGATAACTTCATGGGATAAACATTACTGTCATAATAAATGCCTGCAAAAGCCACTTGGCTAGCAAACCAACTCGATCAGATAGTTGTAATGAAGAAGTGATGATGGGTTAAAGTCACAGTAAATAGAAAAGCCAGTTAATGGCTGCCAAAAGTACATTCTGGCTAACGTGAATGTCACTTTCCATTTATTTTCTCATAATCTATCTGTCAGAGTGGACAGACAGATTTGCTAATGGCAAGTGTCTGCAGATTAAATGTGACTAATTCCCCAGAATGAAAGGAGCATATCTTGATGCAAAAAGTTATTTAGGCTCTAAAAATTGTCTTGCGAATCTTTGATGGAAAGACAGGCAGAAACCAAAGAAGATAAACTAGCTGGATTATTTGAGGATGATAATTTATTTAGATCTAATACCTCAAATCATCTCCTCTTTTTTGCATGTGTTTTATTTCTGTTCAAGGACTGCACCTGATTATATACGCATGCATATATGAATACATACAAATGATTATAGCCAAGGAGATGGAGTCACATGTCCTATATTTCTGATCCTGTCGCAGGCTTGTGACCTATGACAAGATATTTCACATTTCTGTGTTTTGGACTAAGTGTATGTGAAGACGGAGACAAGCTTTCTCTCTCCCTTCCTCCCTGCCTCCTCCAGCTTTCATCCTATGTTTTCAAAATTTTCCCTTGAAACTTCCAGCTCGTGAGTAATGTGGCAACATCTACAAAAACGATAGCTACCACAAAAATATCTGCTACAGGATAGCTGCGTAATGTCAGGCATATCAGCAACTCATTAGCGCCCTAAGCCTCTGATGCGTTGCCTGACATTGGCGCCGCATGCAATCGGACTGGCAGAGGCTGCTGTTCTTGCTGGTCTTGCTTTTTCAAATTCCTCTTTACATGTTCACTGCCAGCTGTACAAAACTGTTACGCCTTTTTTTTTATTAAACAAAGGGGATATTATTGGACAAACTGCTGATAACAATATATTGTTATTTGCATATCTAAATGCCAGCTTGTGAGTAAGTGCTGTAGACCTGGGAGTGGGTGGGTTTCTGTTAGAATGACTCAGACTGTCGCTCTACCAAGTATGGGAGCTTTAGTGAATAGTAGTCACCAAGTATCCTCCAGTTGTGTGTGTACAGAAAGGCAGAGTCCAGTGTTCCCGGTGCGGAGAAAACTTCATCGCTCAATATGTGCAGCAATAAAGTGTCTTTTGCTCTAAAGTGATTTGTCCTTGGTATTCCGTGAAAACATTGATGTTTGCCATCAGAGAAAGTTTCAAAGAATTTTCATAGAGGTTTTTCTGCATTTTTTTTAACAAGGTTTGGCATTTCTGAGCCTCACAAATGTCAAAACTTATGACTCCAGCAGAGTCTACTTCTTTGGCTTTTCTAATGCAAATCTATTATCTTTTCTGGGCCTGAGACAATGCAGCTAGCAAGATTATTATGTCCGTGATCTGAATATGTTAGTCCTTTAATTCCAATCTAGTTCCAGTGAAGGGAAAACCCTTCATTCTCTTCTCTGTCTACTTGTCCTACTTGCCTTTTATGGCCTTGCCCCTCCACTTTTTTTAGCGATAAACATCAATGCCCCCTCCAACTGCTGTTCCTGTGGTGCTTCCAACACATAATTTCTTTTCCTAACTAGTTCATAAAGCTGCAACGTGGCACATTATACCAGGCACCTCAGTGCTAATATGACAGGGCAGGGGTGATATACACCTACTGCTTATTTATTCTACTCTTTCCAGATCAGCCTCCAAGTGAAAGTGTGTGTTATCTACACAGGCACTCAGGAATCAAACCGGATAGAATACCTCCAGGTACCCACCCTTTAAAGGGAAAATCCCAAGTAAAAATCAAAAATGCCCCAAACTCTTTATGATCTATAGACCTATTCCTTGTAAAACAGGTGTTTCTGACACTGGAACTTCAGGTGCTTTTGCTGCCTACTCCAGGCTTTGGAAATGGTCCAAAGCTGCTCTGGGAAGACCCTTCTGAGATATACATGCATTTTGCATACACCGAGTTGTCAGGTCATTTGTCCATGGGCTCTCTGAACTGCATTGCTTCCTAACAAAGGGGCACATCCTTCCCGTTCCTCTGAAGAACAGGAACCTTTCCCAAAACCTTAGAGCTCCCTACCCCGGGAAGAAATTAATCTGGAAAATGTCTATGAGTGAGGCAGGACAGGATACTCCACTGCCCTGTGTTTAGCTGAAGAGCAGTGCCACCGTGGTTTGCCTGAGCATGGATGGGGGACGTGTTCTGTGCCCCATCATGCCCATACCACTTCCAAGTTTCTTTTTTGTAGGATAGAGACATCGTGGTGACAGGCAGAGGCAGCACGTAGCTGGGTTTCACCCTGGTGTGAATTTGCATGTACATAGCAAATGTGTGTATGTCTGTAATCAAATTTCAAGGGCTCAAACTCATCCCTCATCCCTGGTTTGTATATACATGCTTTATGCCCAGCATAGCTGTCAAACTAACAGTGATATTAAGGATCCTGGGATAGTGCTGGTTATCATCACAGCATTGAAAATCAAGCCATGGAGATGATCCATCTGACACTTCAGGAAGTGCAGGAAGTAAAAGAGTAAGGGATTAAAAAAAAAAAAAAAAGAGTGAGGCTAAAGCAGCTGTATGCAAACACTCTGCTCAGTCACTGGACCTTCTCCCCTGTGCTCACAGTTCTCGCAACATCCAGATCTTTCCACTGGCATTCTCACTCTAGGGGAGCAAATGAAAAAAAATGGGACCTGGCTTGTTATGTGAGCGTCGCATAGTGGACACACTTACGGTGAATCTATGGGAGATGATTCCTGCCCTGTGTCTAACAAAGCTAATAACGTTTTCATGGTCTATTGAGTGTTTCATCTTTCCTTAGGCTGTCAGGGCAATTTGGAAAAGTCACTATGTGATCACTTTTACAAATAAACTCACAAATTCTTTCCTACACATCAGGCAGATGATGGACATCTCTGTTTCAGTAGTGCCATTTTACAGAGGGAGTCCAGATGGAGTTACTGTGCAGGGGTGGTTGGGGCATGGATGAAGAGTCAATCTATGGCTGGTAGCTGCTCTCAGGTCTGCCTCTCCCTCAGCCACATGGCTAGAAGGTATCTTCCAGCCCAAGTCTGTGCTGTGCAAAGGCAGTGCCAGCCTGCCCCTAGATTTTGCAAGAAAACAATTATCTTCTGATGGTTCTGATGGTGGAGGGAAGAAAACAAGCTGAAAAGTGTATAAAACATGGTTGGGAGTGGTAAAGAGAGGGCTGCCACACCCTGTCTCTGATACATGGCTATTCCCACTCTGTGACAACCTTGCCTGTCCTATGCTTCTGACTGTGCTTGCAGATGAACCTCATCAGATGAGTTAAGACTCAAGAATAAAAATTTACATTGGAATGATGTACCATTTTATACAGCATAATACCTTGGCAACACAAGTCCATGGAGAGATGAAGAGAAGGAAACAGGACTACAGTAAGGTGTGGAGTCAGCAAGATGTGAGGAATGCCTTTATACAAATAAAGACCACTTCTGTTAGATTTTCTTCTACTGGTACCATAGTTTTAGTCTCCACAAAGTAAGCATGAACAGCTTTGGAGCCGGCTAAAAACTTCAGCTTGATGTGTCAGCTGGAGTGGGCTAGAGGAAAGCATCACTGCTGCCCCTGCAGGAGGACAGCAAGGTGGAGGGGTCTGTGCACAGGTGTGCTGCAACTGGCCCAGGGACTGTCAGGAGTGATTGCTGAGCTGATTTAGGTCAGCTGACCATGCCAGCTGTGGTCCTGAGTTAGGGAGGGGGAAAGTAGGTAAGTTGGCTTTGTTAATGCCTCTGGAGAGTATTGCTCCTGTAACTCTGCTCAAACAGGCTTGGCTGTTGATTATTGTGGCATGTACAGGCTCCTTCTAAGGTTCCTCCTGTGCTGGGAGAGAGGCATCTTCTTGGGAGATATCCGTGTACTCCTGTGGCAACCTGAGCAACCTGGTAAGGGTGTGGGGTGGGTGCCCCAACTGTACTACAGAGCTTATGGCAGGCAAACCGTCTGTAAGAGTATTTGAGTGCTAGTACAAGATGTAAGGGTACAGTGATGTAGTATAGTGCATGCTGTTTTATTGCATGTATGGTAGAAGATTTGGATAGCTTTAATTGGGGAGTGAGTGCTGCAGGCTTCTCCAGTTTGCAGGATGAATGCTATGGGGTGCAGAGAGCCAAGTGCTCTTGAATTTTCCTCTCTGCTGTGATCCAAAGCAGGCCTTTCTCATGATGCCCTGCAGGTGCCCCTGTGCTAAGCCTGTGTGAACAACTGGAAAGTCGAGTTTTCAGAGCTCTGCAGAGGGCAATCCTACAGAGCAGTGTAGGTGCAGCCCTTCTCTTCCCTGGTGAGTCCCTGGAGAGCAGGGTAGGAGAGCTTTGACCTGGTCTGCAGTCAAGATCGAGTAGCTGACGATGCCCTCTAGTGACTATCCAAAGAGAAAATAGGAAGGAGTAACTACCAAGAGATTTTCTTTTTTGAGCTAGTATAAAACCTGTGATGGTGAAGAACTAAATTTCTCAATTTTTCTCTTTCTATTTGACTGAGTACAGTTATCGTGTTTATTGCCAGCAGCATGTTAAATTGATCTGTCGTAACAAGAGCTTTGTAAAACTTTGGGCTTGGTAAAGCTGTGCTTCTGATCTCTCAGACCTTTTGGTTAAAGAATTCTGCTCAGCTACAGAAGGATTTGCATAAGAGAAAGTATGTAGCTGTACTAGTCCTCTTATAAAAAGGTCTTTCCTTATTTAAATAAAAGTACTAATTTTTCATACAAACCAGCTTAGTCACATTATCACTGTTTCCTTGCCATGGGAATACTTGAAAGTAAGGTTAAAGAATATAGTAACTGAATCTATTCCCTGCACTCACTTAGTGGACTTTGTTTAAAATTAACTTTTTGGAAAGTCTGCATGCTTTCTTGGATTTTTCTAGCTGAATTGGATAGACTTCGGATCAGATATTTTATAAGAATGTTGTTAGTTATACCAGCAACATCTTCTGAATGGAGGAGATGCATCACTTGCAGGAATGATGTGTATATATAAAAGGCTGAGAATCACCAGCTTTTCTTTCAAAAGAGCTCTAATCTGCTCAACCCTTCCCTTAGCTATGCTCCTGGGTTTTCATCATCCCATCCATTCTTGTAGAGATAATACAATTTTTTCCTCCACTCCCACGTCTGTGAAACTACTCTTTTTGTCCCTGTAAATGGAAAAGGGAATATTCTAACTTTTAAAGCACTACTACTATTTGCTTCCTATCTTCTTAAAATACAGCCTCTTCCGTGAAGTCTATCACACATACAAGTATTAGTTAACCCTTGTTCTTGGATTACAATTGTCTCACTTGTTGGTGTCCCTTCTCTTGGGAAGGCTGCTCTTTGGAACAAGCACTATGTTTGATTTTGTGTGCTCTTCTTACTGAAAACATGCCACTTTTAAGTTAAAATTTACAGATCACGTCAAATGTAAAACTACTATAGTTTCCATGGTTCTTTCGACTCTGGTTTGGCCCCAGTCAGAGATGGAGAAAGTAGCGGGGAGAATATATCCCCTCTGGACTCCACAAAGGAGTTGCCATCCTATACCCATTGCACTTGTTACTAGTTCTCAGAATACATGTAAATGGCTGAATATAATAATAAACATAATTATTTTGCCTTCAGATATTTGTAAGATCTCTTGCTACGTGGGTTACACCTGGCTCAGCGTAGCACCTGGATTAACACTATGTCACTGGGTGATGAACGAGTTGGAGGGGGAGGGAAGGGGCTGTATGAAAACATGTAGGTAAAGTGAGAAGTAGATAACTCTGGAGATGGCAGAAGTGAGAAAAGAGATGCACAAAAGGGGAAAGGAAATGGAGGAGAAGTGAAGTAAAAAGATAAAAGATGTAGGGAAAGAAAAGGCACAGAGGCATCTAACTTCCTCAGTCAGCAAGATTCCTCATGTCTCAGTCCTGCACCCTCCTCCCGAGAGCTGGGAGGCAGAGGCAGCAAGTTTGCAGGAGGTGAAGGTAAGAAGGGAGAGAAAGGAGAAAAGTAACACACGGAATAGAGAAAAGCGTGTTGGAAATAAGACGGACAGAAAACAAGTACATGTCACAGGATATCTGAGCACTTTATCTCGGCTGTCACTTGCAAGTGACCATCTGAAATAGTTAGAGGGTATTAATTAGATTAGCAACAAGAATTCAGTAGGTGGAAATGTGGGACAATCTGCTTATATTATGTATGTCAGCACATATGACCTCTGTGTTAATTCAGGAGGTGTCTGTTTTGTCACTAACTGAGTCCTGGCCGTTTCCTAGATAAGTGCTCTGGGTGGAAACGGATGTACCTAAGTAGGAGTAATGCTAATCTATATTTTACTGCTTACAGATTTCAAAGAGTTCAAAATATGCTAGATGCTGTACTAATAGGGCCTGTACGGACATGGCATCTTGCCTTTAGAGCTTCCCCTCCGGGAAGATGAAGTGAGCTATGAAATAAAGGGAGATGTCGCTATCTACATGGTGTTCAGTGTCCTCAAGTAAGATAGTCAATTGTCAAAGTTAATCTTATGCTTTGATCTTTTTTTTTTTCTATATGTTCACAAGATCCTTAAAAACTAGGGCCCTATCTTGTAGGTACTACTAATAAAAAATTGGAATTATAGTAGATTTCGGTGCACAGGTTATTATTTTTACTTTATATTCAGACAACGTTTTTGAAAGATGGACTGAGTTCATGCAAGTCCTGGAGGAGGAGAAAGTAAGCCTCTGTTGATCAGTTAAAATGAGCAGATCTCTTTTGGGTATGCTTTGCCTAGGTTTAGGACACTGGTATATATTCTCACTGGCCTTTCCATCTGCGCTTTGGGACCTCCCATCTCTATGGAATAGTATTCCTTAAGGACATGCTCCCCTAGAGGACTGCTTCAGTAGGTTGTTTCTCTACATATCAAAGTTGTTTCTGAGGGTACAGGTGCAGCATCCTACACTAAAGAAGGGGGGGAGGAAAGAAAGATTTTTCTCCCGGTCAGACATGGCGATGCAGAAGCAGACAACCTTTCCCAGATATAGGCCAAATATTGGAGCAGGGATTGATAATAGCCTGAGGGAATGCCTCGCTGTTATGTCCCTTTTTTCCCAGGAAAGACGACAGACCTTCATTCTTTAACAAATTAGCACTGATTTCTACTGAGAGTTCCTGGAGTAGATGTTCTGTGTTTAACTTAAATCCTTTGATAAGCCTTTGTAATGGGATAATGTTATTGCATCTTTGGAGTCGGAAAGCTATCTTTCTGGGTACTTGTAGCCTTGTGTTTTGTTAAGTATTGAGTAGTAATCTCTGAAGATCAGATCTTCTTAAAGTATCTCAGCTTGAGTACTCAAAACAAAGGGCTTTGAAATTTCTTGACTTTCCTTCATTCCTCTTTGATTCCCAAATGTTGTGGTTTGATGGATCAAAATCAACTCTCAGATTATCTTTAGGCCATCCTACACTGTCTTAGTTAAGTTTTAACTGAAAATGCTGTTCACTGCTGTTCCAGTGATTGGCTAAGAACCACTTGCAGGATCTTTCTGGGCCTCAGTCTAGGAATTAATATTTTAAAGTACTCAACAAAACTCACCAGATACTGCAGACCAAATCTTTAACCTCTGCTATTCCTGTCACTGGACTTATCCAAAGTTCAGTGCCTTAGCTACTAGCACAGAATCAGGCTGACTTCTTTTAAAAGCTCTTGCTTTGCTTTTTAACTTCCATTGCCCCCTTGAATGTCAGGAAATTAACTAGTTTTTGCCCTATAGTGATTATCTAATCACAGACTGTTCATAAATGCTTCTTTTCCCTCCTCTATATTGTGAGCATTTTGACTTGCTTCCTCCTGGGGACTTTGCTACTTCCTAGACAAGGTAACTTTGATACCAGTTTTAACCTTTAAAATTTTATATTTTTGGATCACTTCTCTACAGTTACCTCTATTGGTTAGAGTTCCTTTGGTTATTTCAGCTAAGTGGTGCACTCAGCCAAGGCAAAACAGTATAGAAAATAAACTCGAAAGCTTAAGCTACAAAAAATCAAACTGTCCACAGCATTTATGTAGTACTCTGTTTGCAGGGTGTGCTTCATGCACCAACAAGTCTTTAAAACTCCAGAACTGTTCTGTGGAGAAGGGGGGGAAGGTAATTGCCTTCTCTCTTACTGTTCTTGCTCTGGCTATAATGATGGAGAATCGCAGGACAGTATGATGGTGCTTGCACTGCAGAGTTTATATTCTAAATGCAAGACAAGAAATGTCACCTGATCACAGAAGAGAAAAATAAGAAAATACTGGGACAGGTTTCCAACTGCATGTCAGGCAAAATTTATAGCATGTCAGTAACATAATCATTGTTAATTTTCTCAATAGGCATCACAACTAAGGAAGATAAAACAACTCTGTATGAATTTTGAGTGATTTTTTTTTAATTTATTGTTTTTTCTTCATGCTATATCTGAAAAAACACAATAGCTAAAAAGGAGATTAGTCACTACCACTTTTCCAAGGGAACTGGCATTCAGGAGCAGATGAATCCTACATTTAAACCAGTTGTTCTTTGTGTGGGAAGTCTGAAGTATCACAGAAAGATTGAAAGGAATAGGTCTGTGCAGGTACTGAATTTAGCTGCAAAGCCTTGATGACTGGTGAGGATATGCAGAAGGGCAAGAACCTATGCTGTATTTGCATAACTGACAGTAGAAAAAACAGCGCTTTCAATTATGAAGTGAAAAGACAGTGCACGAGAAACACAGAGAGAGATTCCTTTAATCCTACACTTTCAGTCACATGATGGGACAGGACCACACTTTGAGTCAATCTGATCTTCTTCCCATAGATATGGGATGCTGCTGCAATTCCTTAATTGCTGTGGAATGCTGGTAATAACAAGTGGAGTTTATCACTTCATCTGGATATTACAGTATTAGAATATTTTGCATTTCTCTAGTCTTGTTTACCATGGGGAATTCAAGTAACCTGACTAGTGAATCCACATAACCGGTGTTCCCTTTTCAGGAGTACATTGTAAAGATTAGGAATGCCTGAAAACGGCTTGCAGCCTTCAAATACTTGAAGGGTTAATTACTTTAACCCTGAAACTATCTTTATGGCTTATGCAAAAAATCTTCTTCCTCACTTTCAGTAGCTTGGACACATTCTGAAGAAATTCACAGTAGAAATTTCTTTAATGGTCTAAACACAGAACAAGCTTTCTTAGGCTTTCAGAATTGTAATATATGCACACAAATATATTGCACTTTTAAGAAATATATAAGAATTTGTATGAGTACTGAGAACATGGAAAATCTCTTTTCCTTGATCCTTGTTTTGTGAATGTCCTTCTGGCTCTCTGAACGCTAGCATGGCTATTTGATGGCGCAGTCCATAGTTCAGCCATTCCTTCCAGGAGCTGCTTCTGTAACATAAAGAATTCGCCTGCTCCTTAGCTGATGGCTCAGACTGCACTGACATTGCAAAAGATTTGAGCCAAGGATTATATTTAGTCCAATTTGTAATGGGATAAAATCAGATCATTTAGAAATGCCACTTGTTTGAGCAAAATATTGGAATCTTTACAACAAAATGATGGATTTCATGATTTCTCAGAATTAAGACTTAAAGATGTTACTTTTCTATTGTATTTCCCTGATGAGATTTTTCTAAAGCATGTCATGCTGACTAATTATAAAAGCTATATTATTTACCTCTTTTTTTTCATTCACAAAGAACAAAATAATGCATGCTTGGTCTGCATCCTGGATGCTGGACAGTGGTGAGGAAAGAACTGAATATATGGAAGATAAGAGGACTTTGTGTGTGCCTAGAATTATCTCTGGGAAAGGCGCTTCACATATACATGGCATGTGAAGCAGAGCTGGTCAGTCCCTTGCACGTAAGCGTACAAATGACTACGTAGTGTCCTGTTGAGGAACAAGGAACAATATCATAATTCCATGAATATTCTGTTTCCTGGTAGCACAGTTACCCTCGCTTCCATAAGCGTACTGTACATTATGACGCTAAAAGTGTAAAGCAGGCTCACAAAGAGGAGGAAGTTTTGGATGGAATCGCAGCAAGGGGGTTGGTGGGAGCTTGGGATCCTGGGGGTGCCTGGATTTTGTCTCGCCCCTCACCTCCCTGCTGTTCTGAAGGATCTGCACTGAAATAACCAGCTCATTTCCCACAGTTTGTTGGCCATGTGATGAGTGCTACTGACCTTAGCTGAACTGGAATGATTATTTAGCAATTTAGCTGTGGGAGATGATGTTAATCCAAGTTCCTTCTAGAAATCCTGGCTGTACTTCATCAGTTTCTAGGCTAGTGCGTGTAGGCATGATGAACCTATCACAGCGGTGGTTTAATGGGTATGAACAATTAAGCAATTATAAATCAATGAGCTCTGTAATTCTGGTATTATAATAATTACATTTTAAAAGGCATACTTAGTTACAACTCTGGGATTATTTACAGGCAATAATTAAGGTCAAACTGACTTCCTCCTGTTACACAGAGTATTTGTATGAGCAGCGAGTCAAGCAATAATTAATTTAAGGCAAACCTTAATTGCATATCGTACTGAAGTGTGTATCATTAGCCTAGAGAATATGATCCTGTATCTATCACTGGCTATGTTTTAAGCAAAAAAAGACATATATTAAAAAACAGTGAATTGTCTGAATATGTCGCACCTCAATTATGGTGTCATTTGCTTCAGGGTTTTTTTTTTCATCCCACAGGAAAGGGAATAAAGTAACAAGAAAAGGAGTATGGCATATTCCATATATGAAGCAATATTATGAGGAAAGAATAGATGGGAAAAAATAGTGCAATCTTTTGATAGGCTTATTCCCTACAGTATATTTCCCAGTGCTTTGTCTGGTCTAGTTTGCAAAGATGCAAATGATGTCGTTTTTATTGCTTCCCTTAGGGGAGATTACTCCAGCCTAATAACATTTACAGTTAGGAAATTTTACTGATGCTCAAACTGTTTTTCTTTACCTGACTTTACCCCATTGCTCCTAGTTGTAAACTCCCGCAAGCAATTCTAAATAGTTCCTCTCCTTCCTGGGTGTCCTGAGCCAAGCAATACATAAGTATTTCTTTTAATCTTTCATCTAAGTCAGCCTAAGTGATGGACATTCAGGCCTTCAGTTCTAAATACCTGGTCTGATCGCTGCCCTACATTCATGTGGATGCCCATATCCACGAAGCATGCCTTTGAAAAGGGATTTCTTTTCCAATTAGTGGAGGGGAAAAAAATTAACCTGCAAGGCTAACAGCTCTGAGAAAGGCGAAGACATAGAATTGGCACAGAATTGCTGAGGTGGGAAGGCACCAAACAAGGTCTCTGGTCCAACATCCATTGCTGAGCAGAGCTAGCAGTGAATGCAAACCAGTGCCCTCAAGCCTTTGTCCAGTCAGGTCTTGAAAAATCAGATAAACAGGTTTCACAGCTTCTCCTAGTAATCTGTTCCAATGCTCAATTTTCACAGTCGGCTTTTTTTCCCCCTTCCTTCTCTCCAGTCGGAACCTCATCTTATAATTGGTAGCCTTCTGGGATCTCTTTTAGGTTTGAGGTACCCTCTTTAAGTGGCAAAAGGTAGTAGCAGCATAAATTGTCAGTAAAATGTCTCATGAGCTTTGAAAGGCAGCACAGGCTTCTCCAGTTTTGGGTCAGATGAACATTGTGAAGTTCTCTACTCTTTGTGGGCTTTGTTTTGTGACCACAGTTATTTTGTTTCCAAAGAATTAAATGATGAACTTGATAAGAAAATGTGGCTTTTTGAATGAGACTGAGAGGGCATATGTTTAAAATAAGTTTGTGTTATAATATGACTACATTCTAAAATGTTTTAAAAGCCATTTAACAAAATGTTGAATAACTTCTACTGTTTCATAAAATACTAAACCTTGTGATTATTGGTAGTCACAGTATGCAGTCTCGCTGCGTTATTGGTATGAAAAGCGAAATCCTCTGTAGGCAATGGTGAATCTTCTTCCTGATCATGATGCCTAAATCAGATTGCCTCAGAGACATCCCCTCTGAAGGGGGTTGCTTTCAGACCCAGGTATTACAGCTAACTTGGTTGCTGTGCCCCATGCCTCATCCTTCTTGAGGATGTTTGCGCTGTGCTCCCCCAGAAGGGCACTGCCGAGCCGCACAGAGCCCTCCGGCATCGTCTCACCAGCACAGACTTTCTCTTCTGTCTCATTGCAGCTGGCCCTAGGTAACTCAGTCACCTTTTAGTGCCCCTCCCTGAAACAGGATCAATGTACTTCAGTTTTGGCAGACTTGGTTATTCCCTTGGAGCTGCAGTCCTCCTCCTGACTGGAGGTGACACTGATGAAGAGATAATACCCTTCTCTTTTGGCAACAGCAAACGTACCGGATAATCTTCTTTTCAACCTGACAAGCTCCAGTTCCTTAAGTCATTCAAAGACTTCTGCCTGCTCTTCTTACTCTCCTCGATGTCACTTCCAGTGACTGACGTATTTGTTGAAGTGGGATTCTCGGTTTTAGGCTTAGCTTTCTAGTTAAAGTCCTACTAACGCTGAAGACAAGTATTGCAGGTATCTTGCAGATTCTGTTCTGCTTTCCACATCCAAGGGTGGTGTTAGCTTTTTGTTTATTTGTTTTTTGTTTTGCTGTTGTGGCAGCCTAATGTTGTTTATTGATGAGCAGCTTGTGGTCAGATGTACCCCCGCCTTCATGTACTCAGACCAGTTTTCCAGGCAGTTGTTCCCGATTCTGTTTTTGTAGAGTTGAATCCTTCTGTGTAAATGTAGTATCACACACTTGACCCTATTATTAAACTGTAGTCTGTTCTTCGTTCAGACCATTTCTCTAATTTTCTTGTCGATAACTGTATCGGTTAGCATCATTTTCTGAGGCTGTTCTCCAGTATCTTATCCCCACAGATAAGGATTTGTAAAATGTAGTTGTAGTATTCCAAAACTCCAAAAGAAGTGTGTGCAACACACTGTGTTCACACATACTGTGAAACAAAATTAAATCTGACATTAAAGTCACAGGTTTTTTAATAGGGAAAATAAGCATTACTTCGTGAAGTGAAATATATGGAAAGGTAAATAAAACGCCTGCTTTATGAACAGATGCTGTGGAAAAATTACTTGACGTGTTCTTACAATATAAAATTTCCAAATAACAGGGATGAAGTATTTCACACAAAGGCCACCTATGAAACTGTTTCACATAATAACAGCTATGTTCCAAAGCAACTGCACCTCTTTTTCATTTAACAAAAAAATTATTTTACAGTAAGATTATCTTAGAGGTGCATGCGTATAGCTAGAACCCAAACTAATAACTGAGGGATACTGTAATATTCTTTAGCAGAAATATTTCAAAGGGGACAAGGCCTCTCAAAAAGCTTAGCTTCTGCTTAAGAACCAAAATAACTAGAAACATGCTTAGGGGATTTTAGCACATGTAGCTTTGAGCGCTTCTAAAAATTTGCCTATAGAGGCAGATGCCGAACACTTGAAGGAGGAAAAAAAAAACCCTATCCTTGAGCTCTTTAGAAAATCTGGCTATGTTTTAGACAAACGTCTGTTCTATGATCTCTTGCCCTTTGATATACCAAAGCTTCACGTGCTATTTGATGAACTGCTGATTGTTAGATGTTTATCGGTTTCTAGCCAGCTTTAAAAATAAAAGGAGGGTCTCTTTAGATTTTGTGCAGACGTAGACTTCATATTTAGAAGAAGAAGACAGACTTTATATTTAGACTTTATATTTTTTTGAGCAGCCAGCCAAGTGATTAATCAAGTTTGTCAGTCCGCTGAGAGGAGCTGGAGCATATAGTCCAAAGGCAGGCCTGGAGAGACTTTCTCGCATTCCAGTCCTTACTTTTATCAAGGCTTCATAGGCTTTGTTAATGTTACCAAGAAATATTTGTATATGTTTCTCCACTACCAAATGGGGAGAAAATGCTCACCTTTTATGGTGATGCAGGGAATGAATAGTCAGTTTGTAATGTACGTTGAAGATAAGTACTATAATTCATACCACTGCAGAATAAATCATTATCAATAAAAGAAAGAATAAGGATACATATGCTTGGATGAACCTAACATTTTATAAAGAGCTGATTTTTAAATATTATAAACAACTGCCATATTTAAAGTCCAATTCAAGTTTAGTGTAGCACTCACTAAGGTTTCTGGATGGCATTTGTGTTTTTTCAGGTATACTGCTATGAGGCATCATTCCTATTTTCAGTCCTGCTCTTAGTAATGTGAACCTGGAAGTTCTCTACGAGCTTCTCGCCTTCTAAAATGCATCTGAAGTGATTAATACTCCTCATGTATTTAGTTAACAATGAAAACATTGTAGCCTTCCAGAATTTCTGTACATGTAAAAGTCTTATTCAGATCCAGATTGGATTGATAGGTGTATCTTGGCTGCCCTGAAGGTGTCCTAAGCGAAACGCTAGGACTGCTCTTTGAAGTATTCCCCTCTCCGAACTCTCATGTGGTCAGCTGGCAATGCCTGAAAGACTACCTGAAAGAGCACTATTGCATCCCCTTTTTCAGTACGTAAGAATGGCCCAGTGTTCTGAACATAAGCATCTCTCGCTGCGCTCAAGAAGGATGTTAAATATACAAGAGTAGTAATTATTTACAGCACTAGGTGGTTAACTTGCTCTTGTATCAACTACCAGTCTTATCCTGATTAATCCGTATCTAATTCTGCATTCCACATCTCTATTGACCTTTAAAAATATTCTTTGCTATCAATCAGAAAATTGCATACAGTAGGAATTATTTCAGATCTTATTTGTTTGATTAATTGCTTTGTTTTTCAACTCAGGGCAGGGGGTGGTAGACATTTTTCAATGTGTTTCTCAAAATTACATGGAAGTGGTTCCTGAGCCATAGAAATGGCAGAACTGACTGCGGATGCAGTGCTCTGGGCTTCATGATAGAAGACGACATTAATACCTCTTTTTAGAAGTTATTTACTTATTCCCCACAGCTTCTTTACAAAGATTGTACATATGATTGCATAATAGATATGGTTTAGGATGGGTTTTAATCTTTACTGAATCTTCTCACTGAATAGTGAATGATATGTAGCTGATGGAAGAGATACAGGAAAGAGCAGCTGGTGTTTTGACTGATCCTATAATATTGTAATTATGTTTCTAAACCTGCGCCAGATGCTCTAACAAGTCTAGGTTTTATTTTCTGTGGATGTAAATAAATAAAGGTTGCGGTTAATTTCCCCATTTCCTGAAATAAGACTTTATAGGCGTTAGTCAAAACAACGTTAATAGAGGCCTAAAAAAATAGAAGACCTAATTACTGGAACTGTGCAACTAAAGTAATGGGGTGCTTGAGAGGGTGACTAACCATCTAGGAAGGAGGTGAATTAGCAGGTTTTTTATTATCCATCAAAAGTCTATATATGTATTTTCTTAATAAAAGCATGAAAGCCAGGAAATGACCAAATATAGCCTTCAAAAACATTTGGCATGAACACATAGTGCAGACAAGGACTGGAGCTAGCATTGCTGTATACCGTATGGATAAGCCATTAATCAATTTAAAATTGCATTATAGATTTGTGACAGAGGCTAAGCAGTAGCAGATGCATGGCAAAATGTATAAGCAAGAGACAAAATGTAAATAAAGTAGTAGCGGGGAGAGAACGCATGTAAGTTTTTTTTTTTTTTTTTTTTTTTTGACTTGGCTGCAGCATGCTTCATCCCTTACTTTACTACATCAGAAAAGGGAACCTGGGCAACAAATTTGGTCCAGATTCAAATCTGTGTTTAAAGGTGGCTAGTGAGTGAAAGTCCCTGACTGATGAGAAAGGGAGGATCCTGGCAGGGACATGGGACTAACGGGTGGGCAGTCAAACCTGGAAAAGCATCCAGGGGCCCTGGAGAGCCCATGGTAGGTGAGAGGAGCTGCAGCTGGGAATGGCGCACGTAGCAGCTTTAGGAGGGCTTAATTATTTCATTCTTATGAGATAAATTAGATTTAAATTGATGTTTAATTTTATTTCAGTCACACACAAATAAAATGAGATACAATTAATATGGTATTACCAGCTCCCAAGGAGCTATTTCTTTCCTGCTTGCTACTATGCTTTCAGTGGAGAGAACTGTAGGCTGTTAGATATAATCTTGTGGAAAAGATTTTGTGAAATGCAGTCACACTTTTGATTTCACACACACATACAAATTTTGTTTATATTTGCTGGTTCTAAATAGCCTGTAAACTCATAAAAGCTTATAACAAATCTCACAATTTTCCCTTTAAGTCTCTGTAGTGGTTCTTGTGCAATTTGCATTTCAACATCCCGTTCTGCTTTCTGGACTGCAGCCCTGCTGGAGCACAATCAATTTCAGGATAAACAACAAAGGATATAATTATATGTACTCACAAGAGATGAAAATTAAAATTGTTTTCCTGTTTATGGATGTTAAATGGTCTAGAGCCAATTAGCAAAATTATCTTCCACCATATGCTACAGCAATTAATTTATTAAAGTGAGGGGTGGTTACCTCGTGCAACTTCTAACCAGTTGTGCTTCTCCCAGTGATAAACAGAAGTCTTAAATCTTTTCTCTTCTGCAATACCTAGCAGCGGAAACTAGTCATTGCCAAAATCCATAAATCTGATGCCTTATCCCCCTCTAAATCCCTTCTCCAAACCGTTTTGCTGTTGTGATGCTCATGAACTACTGCCATTAGTTAGGCAAGTAGTGAGCTGTAGTGAAGTCTGTTTGCTTTAGTTATTCAGCCTTTCCAATCCGCTCCCACGTTGTGGTTTATCTGCTCCATCCATCTCTCTTATCCTGGATGATAAGAACTGCTAGATGCAGATCTCTGATGCAGGAGCTCTTTCTTATTATTGTTTGCAAAACACCTAATTAAATTGGGTCCTTTCATTGGGGTTTCCTGGTGCAGCGAAAATATAAACAGTAAACAATAACTCTGTCAGGTTACAGATTTTTTGGGCTAGAGATAATGCTAAAGTAAGGCTTCAGGAGTAGATGATTTGCAGTGCCCTGGGAGGTACTGAGCAGCAGAGATGGCACTGGGGAGCCACAACTGAATTTCATCTGCCAAATCCTGCCCAGTCATACAGAGGCACGCTAATAGATGTGGGGAGCTTTGCACGCTTAAGCCTACACCTCTCACTCTCAAAACACCACCCAGACGAGGGAGTTAGAACAAAAAGTACCTTTATCATCAGATGCTTTTTATCACATCAGGGAATTAATTTCCTCACATTTGGGTCTGATTTATTTGCTATTACTAGTCTCTGGCTGGACATCATGCACAGCAAAAGCTTCCTACACTGATGTAGCTTAGGACTAAAATGCAGCCTGGGATCCCTCGTGTTTGAGCTGTGTGTCTTAGTACAGCCGCCTGTTTTGCCCTGCAGTGAAGGGATCTCATAACAGAAGCAGAGCAAGACTCTTAATTAAACCTTGTAGGAGAGGTTATAGGTCCTTAGAGGTGAAAGTCCTGGTTCATAACCCCAGTGTGGCATTGCTTTTAATGTGTCACCTTGGCTATGATATCAATAAATGGGTCAAAACCAGCAATAAAAATGAATACCTTGTGCATCACTGAGCCGGGAGGAGAACATTATGTCTTTTGAGACCTCTGTGTAACTGGTCGTACCTGTTCTAAAATGAGTACATTCTCTGAGAAGTATTAAAAGAAACAGACCTTACCTTAGTGTCTACTCATAATAAGTGACAGGCTAGGTTAATTATTACTTGGTAATTCTTTATTTAAACTTTGTACTAAGATTCATTTGCAGTATATTCTTTCATGCAGAACATAAAAGATATAATTGTGTACAGTGGGCGTGGTGTTTCCCTAGGTCAAGTAAGGAATAATTTGTTTACATACTTGCCCTGTATGAAAAATATGCATGCTGTGCTTGTACGTCCCAGTTTATAAGATTATTTCCATCAGTTGTTTGCATAAAGTGAGGAAAGTCAGTTGCTTAGTCTTTAGGGGCCACTCTTCTCAGCCCAGTGCAAGGGAGTGAGAGAGTCGGGTTTGCACAGTGCTGCAGTGGCTTAATAAAACCTTCTAGATGCAGTCTAGAACTTAATTCTTCCCTGCTCCATATACTAGTACTTCTGAATTAGTTGGCCATCTTCTTGTAAAGCTTGTTAAAAATATGCTAGGGGCCAGAATCGGCTTCCAGGCTGTCTATTAGCCTTCCCTAGGGACAGAACATACAGTATTTTGCATAAGACCATTTTTACTCAATGACTGAAAATGCCTTTCTGCCTTCAAGAGTGATGTCACAGACAGTACTGCACAGGACTGCTTTTTTTGAACCAAACTGCACGTGTAGTTATACATACTTCACAGATGATGTTCATGCACTAGAGAATTTGTAACAGAGGCACTGGGCATGTGGAGTGATGTATGTGCAGAAAAAAATCAGAAGTCACTTTAGAAAATTCTGGTGTTATTTTTTTACAAAATAATGCAGGGTGGAATGCTAGTTGGTTCTCAAAGGTCTTGCTTATTTTTCTGTAAAATATGATTCTTTTTATCAAACAAACAAACAAACACCCCCCCCCCAAAAAAAAAAAAAAAAAGGCTACGCCTCTCTAAAGGTTCTGGGCCTGACTTGCTTGGATTGTAATTGGGTTTCCACTGGAAACAACTGGGTCCATTTGAGATTGATAGAACTAGATGTCAAAATCATAGCTAATTTTCAGTTAGGCATTAAGAACTCTTCCCAGCAAACTCTGCTCCTCATAGCTGCTGTCTTCTCTCCCAAAACTACCTTTTTGCTGTTACTCTTTTCCTCCTACAGTACTCTCGCAGATTTTTGAGCTGGAAGTCCCTGTCCTCTTTTCCTGACCCTCACCTACCTCAGAAACTGGGTGTTAATCTCTAGTGACATCTCCCTGTTTTTGCTCTTGTGTGGGGTGTTGTTTTTTTTTTTGTTTTTTTTTTTTTTTTTTTAAGGATAGCATCCTCACTCTGCATGTGGATGGATGAACGAATTTCAGTCTTACCTTCAGGTTGACTCAAGTCAAGACCGGCCACATGACTGAGGTGCATGTTGTCTGTCAGTAACAACTGGGCCAATACAAGTGAATAAGAGAACAACAAAAGCCTAAATGCCATGGCACTGGCAACTTTACTAGTCTCCAGGGGGAGGAGAAGGGAAGAAAAGGAATTACCTTCACTCCAATGCATCAGGACTGACGCGCTTAGGCAGGCAACGTATAAAGAAGCAGACTATAGCAGTCATTCTTGTGTGACTGTCCTGTGGATGAAGGGAACCACACTTTTCAAAACTGCTAATCAGCAACTTTAACTAGCGTTAAGCTTACTAGCCCCCAAGGCAGTCTTCTTTATTAGTAGCACTTCTGTGCAAGTGTTCTGGGTTCATGGGCACCTACCCTGTTCTGCGGCGCTCCCTGTGCTGCAGAGCGCTCATCTCTGGAGGGCTCAGGACACTTGACAATACCACAAGAGAAACTCAAGCAATTACAGGGGAAGGAACTTGTTCTTCCAGCTAGGAAAAGTGGATGGTACAATGCTGCCCTGCCACAGGGCACTCATTGTTTTACAGCATGGCCAGTGCTTTTTCTGTTATCAGCCATGTTTAGAAGATAAATGTTTTTCTAGCCTCTGCTATTTTTTTGCCCTTTAGATACTCTTGTTCCAACTCCTTTGTCCCGTGTTCTTCTTTCTAATGTTTTCACTTTCTGTATGTGTCTTAATCTTTTGATCCCTTTCTCTCCTTTATTCTTTCCTCTGTATTCTTTCCCCTTTTCTCCTGTATTATACTTATTTATTAACTTCACTTAAACAGTTTCAGCTGAGCATGAGGTCCTATTATGTTAGTCACAATCTACAAAACATGGCAGAAAGGAATTTTATCATCTTTTTGCAGATAAGGAAAATGTAGCTCTGGCTGTTCAGTGTGTAGACTTAACCCACATTAGTAAGTTGTGCTGTTTTGAGGCTTGAGTCCATTTCTTCTGAGTTCCAGAGATATAAGTTTATCTTCTCCCCTCACTGTTTTCTCCCTGTGTGCCTTCTCCTTTCTCTTTTTTTCTGTACCTCTCCAGAGAGAAGAACAATTTATTCTCTATGGTTACTTCCCCTTGGCTGCTTTGCTGACTGGATATCTTTTTGCCCAAATCAGTGGCAACAATTTCAGGTTACAGGATGCTTCATCAACTTCAGAATAACTGTATTGCATAACTCAGCTAAGAAAGTTGAACAGTACGCCCATCTTGAAATAATACTAGGCACACAAGTTAATTGCATAGTTACTGTGGAAAAAAAAATACTAATTATTTGATGGTAACTACACAGTGACTATCAGTAGTGGCTGTAGCTTGCTTGTTTAATTTAAGATAATGCATTCAATGCTTGCTACGTATCAGTAATCATGTAATTGACTGCTGTGCAAACAAAACTGGTCATTTTTGAGGAATATTTGCACATAAAATCCCAAGCTAACATAGCAAGAAAAGGTTACACCTGCTACCTCCATAAACATTACTGACAACAGTTATCATAATTTCTTGAAAAATAAGAAGAAAGTAGAAGGAGGGAAAAAAAAAGTAGAATAAGTGCCTTCACTGAATTCCACCCACGCTCCGCTGCAAGGCAGCAGGGAAACATGCACAGCTAGGGAAGGAGGAGGAAGAAAAGAGATTCTGGATTGACATGTATAAAGGATCATATAATCTTTTTGTTTTCATTCTCTTCCTCTACGGTAAATGATTTGGGTGAGGGAAGGCCGTTTGAATTAAATGGT
This sequence comes from Struthio camelus, assembly GCF_040807025.1. NCBI lineage: Eukaryota > Metazoa > Chordata > Aves > Struthioniformes > Struthionidae > Struthio > Struthio camelus. The sequence goes on from NC_090946.1 coordinate 34,102,374, forward strand.
GAAACGTGTAATTATGTTGAGAACTATCCCATTCACAGAGCAGAAGGACCACTCTTCTGTCACTGTGAGTTAGTACCGACTCCGACTCTCCCAACCTCCATTTCCACTTCTGAGAGCAAGGTGGAATCAGCTTCTATCAATAGGAGTGGAAAGTAAATAATCAATGCATCGAATGATCAGACTCTAAGGTATTAACATGGGAATGAATATTTGGTCAATAAAAGAGGAGGAGGAAAAAAACTCTGCCAAGTTCTTCTCCCAACACATTTTAGCATCCGTGCTTGGATGTGGACAAAAAAAAAGGTCCCAGCCTAAGCCTCTAATATTAACTATACAGTAAACATATCTACATAAGGATCAATATCAAAATAAAGTGAAGCACGAGTAAGTGGTTGTTCATTCAAGTTCTTCAGTGGATACTCCTATTCCAAGAAAAAAGATTGTCAATGTTAAGTCACTTGTTTAGACAAGAAGGCTCCACCAGTTACAAGGACAATATTATAGTGGTACAACTCCCTTGCCCTGACAGGACAGACTCTCATATAAGCTTTTTTCCTTTATTTTCAGTTCAGCTTACACCCCTTTCAGTCAAAGTAAGGTAATGCTTAGTGCAGAAACATGATCATGTTCAGAAAGGCACAGTACATCTGTGCCTTTTTAAGACTATATAGTCTTAAAATCACACTTAAGTCATTTGTATGTATGCATGTCTGCATTTGAATCAGGCTTGTAATCATTTATCCTAGGCAAATACCAGAAAACCAGATTGGGAGAACAGGACACAGTGTCTCAAGTGCTAATGTAACATAGCAGAGCTTGTAGAAATATTATCTACTACTAGTCACAGCAGTTGTTGTCTGTTTGTAGTTAGCTGAGGTGCTTCATTATTAACGGCAATTCTATGGGAGTTGTTATGCCATATGAAAGCATAACGAGATTTCAATCTATTATTGAGTCATAATAGCTACTGGCGTGGTGCTTTTTTTCAACAGTAAGTGGTTGGAGAGCAACCTTTGGACATGTTCCTGCAGCAACACCCTTTCTTCTAGGGAAAAAGGATTATCAATGCAAATTACATGGGAGTGTTTATTAAAGGTTACTAATTTGAAAAATGAGGAATTTGCCAGGGTGAATGAGTGGTAAAAGCAGCTGTCATCTATTTTAGGACCGAGAAAATATAAGAATCACTGAAAGCAAGAGAGGTTTTTGTTAAAAGGAAGGCTTGGAAGCTGTAATTGCTCACTTCCTTAAACTTGTTTTAAAGTGCCTATTCCTACCTCTAAAGACTATTTTCAAGCATCTTAAGTACTACTATTATAGGTACCTAATCCAGAGGGGCCTTGCCCTCTTTTTTTTTTTTTTTTTTTTTTTTTCCCCTCTCTTGTCACTCGAAGATCTCCTTCCAGGATTGTGTGTAGTCGCCAAAAGCCTCAGGTGACCAAGCACCTAGGTCAAACCTAAGCCCTTTCAGGAACCAGTCTTGATGTAGCTTTGGACAGTGTGAGCACATCTGGATCTGGCTTTCAATAAAATATACCCTTTCTCACAACCTTTAATTCTTTTTTTCTGCCTGAGGATCTTCAAATATATATCTCCTATGATAAAAGCTATGCTGAGTGATAGTACTTTCACTTCCTCCTGTTGAATCATTTTGCTTTAGTTTAACCTTCAAAAAAAAAAAAAAGGGGGGGGGTTTCAAGTATCTATTTATAAAATTAAATGGGGATTAGAAATCAAGTCTCTGCTCTGCCACATAAGTGATCTGTTGGTCACCTAGGGATTAATCAGTGCCCGTTGCTATCTCTTTTTGATCCCGTGCATGTTCTCAGAGGATCCCCAAGGAGAAGGAAAGGGAGTACTCCCTACAAATTCAGAGTAACTCAATTTCCAGCTTTTTTTCAGGGAGATAGCAGAAATTTGATTGAATTTCCACATCCCAAAAAGGTACTAAGTTCTCATAATCCTGGATGAGACCACTAACTGCTCAAGAACCATATGAAGGAGCTGGGACTACTTCCTTCTGCTCCTCAGAAATGTAAGAGTAATCCCTGTTTACATGCTGTCAAAGACAGCACTTAGACATCTATCCTTTTTTAGGAAAGGATCCTGGACTGAGATTCCTCAAATAGGAGGAGGCTCCTCTCTGCTGTGTTCAGTTACCTACCACCTAGATAGGGTTTATGATTAAAGACCTACAAGTTTTTTTATTCTACCAAAAATATCAGTCCAAAGGAATTGACAGGGCTCAGATTCAAGTTTAAGATTACAGACCTAACAAGTTCATGATGTTTGCTAGTGGCTGTTTATTCTACTTCACATCTAGCTTGTATTTTAAAACCTTAAATCTTATACCTTTGAATACAAAAGCCTTTACAAGGAAGTTGATTATAAGCATCATGAACTTACCTTCTTTTTTTTCTTTTTTCTTTGGATGGGGTATAAGTGCTTGAAAGATGTATAAGGAAGTACAAAAGCTTAGCCCAAAATCTTCACAGAGCTTAAGAGGATTATTATGAGTCAAAGACCTGATACTACTTCTCTGAACAGGAGTTAATTTTGTCCAACAGGGAACTGCCACCTTTATCCTCCAAAAACTCAAGTATGGAAGCCATAGTTAGGGGATGAGGAGGATGCTCCCGAGACATTTATACTGCTGTGCTCGCTTGAAGCTGAAATGACTCCATAGGATGCTTTAGGTCGTCCCAAGAGACTGTTCAGGTTATGGAATCCAATTCCCAAGGGTACCTACAAATCCCTGAGGAAGTCTTGTACCCTCTGCCCCGAAACCATTGTCTCCCCTCAGCCCCTAAAAGAGTTTGTAGCAGGATTCTCTAAGGAAGGCTTCAGCTACTTGCATTACTCCCTGTCCCTGGGAAATTATCTCTGGGACAGTCTTAGCCTTTATGACATTTTAGTCCTTGTACCCAAAATAAACAGTTTAGAAGACAGAATTTCCTCCAGAGTGATTAGTAATCTTAATTACTATTAATACTTAATAGTAATAATTAATACCTAAATATTAATACTGATTAGTAATAATTAATTACTATTACTAATTAAAAAGTACAATTTCAGTGCACAGCTAGCAGGTGTGAAAATGCAGTTCATAAAATTATCCTGATTGTTGTCCTTTCCTGGTTAACAGTGTTTCAGTGAACCCTGCTATACTCTGGCTGCCTTTATTTATTTATTTGAAAACAAGTGCCTTCTCTTATCTGCAGAATCTGAGCCCTGTCAATTCCTTTGGACTGATATTTTTGGTAGAATAAAAAAATTATCTAACAACAATATTGAAAAATTCCATATGATACTTTTAAGGAAGAAAAATGTCCTGGTCAATTGCAATTCAGAATAGTAACTTCAGAGTTTTAACAAAATATACAGTGGAGAAATATCCTGACTGAATCATATATATGTATATGTGTGTGTATATATATATATATTTTTTTAAATAAAGGACAGAATAATTTCATCTGTAACCATGCTGATGTTCTTGGGACAAGCCATAAAGTTCTTGATCTCTCCATTAGCTTCTGAGCGCATTAAACTTGCATTTACATCTTGCAGCTTATTGTGTGATAAGCTTAATCCTGTAATAGGCAATCTTCTTTTGACCTAGCTGCCATCTGCTGCACAAGGCTTAAGCCCAGGCACCCACCCCTGGTTCTGCTGTGGAGCAGGAAACGCTTCCCCACAGCTATTCATCTTCGTCATCTTCACAAAACTTCTGAGCAATTTACAACCACTTTTCTCTAATGTACGCTTTCTCCTTTCTTCATGTGCAAGACTATTTTTATGTTATCCTCCCTGGTGTTTTACTTTGAATACCTACCTAAGCTTTATACCCATTTTCACACTGTTTTAGCCATCTCTTTCCCGCTTATCTTTAGCATGTGTGTCTGCTCAGCAGTCCTAATAAAACCAGTGCTCGTTCCTTGTGTTCATGGTGGAATCCTTTTACCCACATGATAAAATTTTGTGCTCTTTCTTTCATCGCAGAGCAGCTACTCTGTGTGGACACTTCTTCCTTGAAGAAATCTTTGTAAAACTATCTCCTATGTTTTTAGGATCAATTTTGAATATGGCAGGAAGGAAAAACATTACAAAGAACTGGAAGATATGTAAGGTAGTTGGGAGCATTGCAGAGACTTACAGAGCTTTGCAAGATTTCTTGAAGTGAAGCTGAGAATGGCCAGTCATCAGCAGTGGTCAAGCAAGGTAGTAGTCTGGAGAAAGGAAAAAAAAATTTTTTTATTGGTAGATTCAGTCTTCTGATAAGTTTCCTCATCTAGATAGATTATTGTATCCACATATGTTAAAACATGATTATGGACAGCTCAGGACTTGTGTAATGCTTTACGTGACATAATGCCACAATTCTTGTCTCAGTGTTGCAGCCTGGGACCTTTATCAGGTTAGAGTTAAGCACAGACTATATATTATGGAGAGGCATTAAATTTAAACACAGCAGAGGTGACTGTCTCTCATCCTTTGTTCCCTTACGGGAATAGACTGGAATGTATTGTCACTTCATTTTATTGTGTAATTGATTTTGCACAATGTGAGTTTCAGGTTTCACTAAGTTATCAATTATTGTCTGGCCTCTGGTCTGATCTAATGAGATTTAGCTCATTTTCTTCAAAATCTGATAGTTTTGTTTTTAGCATTTCTCAAATTTTAGCTGAAGCTAATGTTGTAGTAACTACTTAACATTTCTAGACTTTCTTTTTCCAAATACAGCAATCTTCCTTACTGAGTACCAGACATGTCATATAGGACAATATATCTTTTATTAAGAGTATTAGACTAACTATCCAGTCTACTGGGATTGCACGGTTTTAATCATAGTTTATGTACAGTAAAACACAATACTTTTTTTTTAGTACATACAGTGAAGGCATTTTATTAATGCTTCTGTTGCAATAGATAGTGGTGGTCATTCTGGTTCATCTAACTCTATTCATCTACTAATGTTGCTACCATTGCTACTAAATGCTTTCCTATTTAGGTGCCTGAGGTCTTAATTACATTTGCTCTTCTTGCCTTTACTACAATAAGTAAATCATTTGCTATCATAATGTTTGTCCTTTCCTCACTTTGTGTCAAAGATTATTCCCCTCTTCTTCTGTGGCTTGAGGCTTGACACCCTGAGCTGTCATGGAAACTTTATTGAACTCTTCCTCCTTCCTCTATTTTGCCTGTTCAGAAACAGCAGCAGCTGTCCTTTTCCTGCTCCAACAAATCCCTTTGGTTTTAACCATGGTAGGCAGGCATGACAGTAGCCGTTTGTTTGCTCCAGTGGTGGTTTAGTGGGTTTTTTTGTTATTGTTGTTTTTAAACTAATTTCCAGGCAACTGGGCATTAGGATTCAGAGAACATCCTCATCCAAGTTGTGTAAAACGTAATTGTTCAGGGGTCTCTAAAGCTTCTCAAACAGGAACCTGTAAGCCTGTTTACACGGAGGAGGTATCAGGTCAAGAGCATGTAGTACTTTACTTTTGCAATGAGATTCTCCAAATTAATTTTAAGGCATTAGGCTGGTTTTAAAATGGAACTCAGGGACAGCAAGCCATGAATAATTATTAATCAACTCAGGACATTTAAATGTCTTGATTGGTTTTTAATTGCTAATGTACTTTCTCTTGAGGCCCTTCTATTAAACTCCTATGTGGACACTCCTTTATATAAAAGTTGAATAAAATACCTGCATTATGAAATATCATTGTTTTTGGCTATGGTTTTCATAGGTGTAGTCCTGAACCCTTATTTTTGTGGTACATTAAATATTTGATATGTGTTACACCGATATCAGAAGTTATCGTAACCTGAGGGTGAAGGCATTAAATAAAATGATGACCCAAGAAAATGTGGTAGTTTGATTTTGAACATGTGACAAGCCATGAAAAGAATATATATATATATATATATATATATTTGGTATGAATTAACTTGCAGAGACTGTTAAGTTAAACTTAAAATAACCCTTTTAAAAGTTGTTGAGGATAATGAATTAGCCAGGAGGAGGCAGAGCCTGCTGCTGCCAACTAGAGTGCTTGGGGACTTGAGATAGAAGCGAACGATAAGAAGCAGCTTTCATGCATTCAGATAAATTACATGTTGGGCTTGGCTTAATCCTGGCATCAGAATGATCTCTGGGGTTTTCCCTACATTATCTTAGCCTATGATTATGCAAATTTCCTTTTAATGTAGCAACTCTTTAACAGGAAATTAGTCTCATACTTGCTCATATGTTCTTGCAACCAACAGACGTTTTCTTGCAAAATCCTAAATAGCGTGTCTGAGGAGCAGAAGGTATATTAACCCTTTAGGTACCAACATTTAGCAAACATGCATATAACAGGACATGCTCGGATATGTCAGGGATATAGCAGATGAATCAGGGAAGGGATAAGTTGTTTTTTGCCTAACACAAAACTATTCCTGGGTTTGGAAGGTTAACCAGAATGCAAATGGTATTAAGTTTACATTTAGTTTCAAAGGTGGTATGGAAAGCAGGTGAGGGAGAGAAACATCTTACAGCAAAGCAGAACTGAAACAAAGTAAGACACAGAAATGAGACAAAGCATAAAGACAAAAGAATTGTAAGCATCAGTGAGCAACCAGATGAGCCCAGGTAGCTGACCATCATCATTCACACATATACATGTATTTAAATTTATTGCAGTGATGTTGTTTTCTGGAACCGTATCAAGACAGGGACTGTGAGGGTAACCTGCTTTGTCTGGAGAATTGGAACTTAGGGATGGGTATCAACAGTTTCGTCTGAAAGGACAGTTTATGGAAGAATGGTATCCTTTGGCAGGGGCAGAACTAAAGTTGCAAAAGTTGTGATATGGTAGTATTAATGTGCGTCTCTGAGCAAGCAGGAAAGCTGTTTTTGATTTCTTGCTTTTGTAATACTGTGCCAGGTGATGCTATTGTGAGGTAACCTTATTCTTAAAAATGAAGCGTTTCTCGTGTAAGAATTCTTTTTTCAAGGAAAAAAATAGCAGGCATTTGATGTCTACCTGGAACATGCTACGGAAGAGCTAGTGACTGCCACTCTAGCCCCTTCCCTCCCTATTCCCCCCACCCCCACCCCAGATTGCAAAGCACAGAGCTAAATCCTGGGAGTTCCAGGGGAGCTTAATGAAACTCCAGCATCTAACTCTCTAGTGGTATATAGGCAGTACCTGACTCATTCCAGCTCTTTTGAAACTCCCATCAAAGTGAACTGTTCAAGGCATGACCTTAAGGTAACGCTTGAATCAGCCACAGAATCTAGATTTCTGGCTCTTTGCTTTAAATATAAGACCTATTCTTTCTTCTATATCCAGTGTATTCTGTTTGTAATTACCAGAAATTACCATTAGAGAAATCAGAGCTAATCTGAGGCTCATCTATGAGAGAGAATTTATGCCCAACGATTTAAATAAATTCTTGTTCAGCTAGTTTCTGGAGATTAAACTCTGTAATTTTATCTGTCACAGATGAGAGAAACTTGCTAGTACAATAGCACAATGTCTTTAAAAAAAAAAAAAAAGTACTTAACTACAGAGAGAGAGTGGGTGTTTGCAAATGCTGTTCAGTCAATATGAGTTTCTACGATTCTGCATTAAATCACATCTAATTGAGCATGTTTAGTCCATTTTTGGTGTTACACGTTAGCCAGTCACTACTTTTTTTCTGATTGTGCTCTAGCACAACATAGCAGATGTTGGAAAAAGTCTGAAGACAACTAGAAAAATTTAAAGGCTGACTATTTGGGATTTATTTAAATAAATTAAAATCCTTAGAAAAAGCCAACTGAAATAACTCGTGTCATAGTTTTAGTAATAATTTTGCAATACTGCACTCAGTCTACTGAACCACTAGCATTCAAATTTAGTAGAAATAGGTCCCCATGCTAATGATATCAATTAAAAAATAGTGAGATTCTATTTAACGCCAGATTTATGATGTGACTCTTTGGGCAGTAGTAGGATAAATGCCTGGGAGTTCTTTTTCAGCCAGGGGGGCATAGAAACTTGCTCCCTTTGAAAACGCCAGTTAGCGTTCTCCTGGGGTAACACGACTCCACGACATGAAACTTTAAGAATCGCCAGTCATCAAGGGACAGTGTTGGCTTAAAATTAAACCAAACATTCTGATTCATTGACTCTGTAAAAGCTTTAACTGGTATCAAAGCTCAGTCAAAGACACTGCTATATTTGTTACAAAAGTCCATCACACCTCAGAGGGTTGTATTTGTACATAATGTGGGGCTGTGGTTCACCTTACATGTAGGGAAAGAAAACAAACCCCACAATGATTCACCTTCCCTTATTTAAAAAAAAAGGGGGGGGGGATTCTAAATCCATAGTAACTCCAAAAGAGAAAGCATTTTCCTAATTTCAGTAAGTTACTTGCATATGAATCTGTGACTTATGTGACTAATAACTTCCTTCAGTAGGGATAACATAATTTACATCAGGTCAGAGTCTTCCTACAATTTTGAAAATGATATAGTCTGACTAAAAAGCTTTAATATCAAACCATACATTTCTTCCTGTTTCTTGATGCAGAAATAATGCATCTAAAGTGCTCCAGCTTTTCTGCCAATTTGCCACCTTCTGTAAAGATTGCTAAAAATCGGTACAAAAATATTTGCTAAAAAGCATAAGAACAAAGAAATCAGAGAAAGGCTCCTGATTCATCTGTGTTGTTCCACTAGTCTTTTTAGATGTTAATATTTAAATGTACATTTCACAGTCAAAGGAAACAGAATTCCAGTTTTTCAGACATTATAGCACAGTAGAGGACTTACAGGCATCATTACCTGCTTAAAGTAAGTTATAGCTGTATGACGTAATATTATAAGATGTTGCATCTTGCAATTTTATTTTCTTCTTGGAAAGCAAGTGGGAAGTTTGCTGGGAAATTACTTTTATTAGGAAATATTGGAACTTAATATTTTGAATGAGTCACCCGAAATGGGAATTATGTCACTTTTACATAACACTATCTGATGATTCTAAACTTAAATAATCAGCTACGATGCAGATAAAAATATCTCACCGGCTTAGTAATCAATTCACATCAGAAAGTGATCTAGACTTCCAAATGATAGAAATTTAGAAGCTTTAAATTAGGAAATTTCAACATTTTTGTTTTACATAATTGGAGCTGAACTGTAAAAGTAAAAGCCTTCTGAACACTCTGGGAAACAGCAATCATTTCACAAGTTTATGAAGATAACAAGGTTGTGACATCTTTGATTTCTTTGCTGAGGGCTCCTCATATCAAACAGATATCAAACAGATATGAGGACAGTATATTTAGCTCATTTCCATACCACTGACTGAGATTCTGAGTATATGAGAGTCCCAAATAAAGTAATCGTGATAACTACTATAGAAAACTTGTATTTTGCACCAATTTTAGAAAGAACAGAATTACAGATTGTATTTGCCTAAGGAAGTGAATATTTGTAATTAACATATGACCCCAGAGGAAAATATTTGGCAAAAAATACTTTCCTTGAGTCTTCTTTTGTAGTCTTTCAATATCCACATAGAACAAAACAAAACCAAGAAGCGTAAAAACATCTTTATCCTTACAAAACATCATTATCATGGAATGATATAATTATGTCCTGTTCTGACATCAGCATCAGAATACCACAGGAATTCACTTTTGCAGAGATTTAGCAGTTTAAAGCATGTATCAGAGGTCACAATCAATAGACGGCAACTAGGTTTCATCACTAAGTGGACTGTCACATCAATAGGTAATTTTTTTTTTTTTTTTTTTAGCATGACCATGAGGAAGAACATTCAGGAAAACACAATCTGCTTTTCTTTCATGTCTGTTATGCCTTTGAGGTCTTATTTAGATGTGACTTGTGCCTGACTAGAGCAGGAGTATGCAGCCTGCCCCGAGTTGCGCTCTGATCTAAAACCCAACATTTTCTATGCAAGTTTCTGCTGCAGTCCACGTACCATCACAGGATACAGAGTCACTGCAAAATATTTATCACTGACAAATAAGTGTCTAATAATGAGAAACGTGTCAATTAAAAACACAGTCAACAGCCTGACGTAAGTAAGCAATAACTATCATTTCACAAGAATGAAGAACCCCCTCACTTTAAAGGTTGCACACGGCAGGCCCATCGCTGCTTACATCAGGGTAGGGCAAACCTGTCTAAGTAAGTGTCACAGGACATAGTTCTTAATGAAACCTGCCAGTCTGTCAGCATAGCACTGAATATTGTTTTTCTCTATGAATGGTAAGAATGAGGTAGAATGAGCATTTGGGAAGGGACAATGAGCATTTGGGGTGGACTCTGGGCTTAAAAAAAAAAAAAAAAAAAAAGCATGTCAGATATACAACGAAGCAGTATGAGTCTAATAGGACTCTCTCCTCCTTTAGTTTTTGATCGCCTAGATTCCCAGCAAAGCTCAGAAGATAAACTGAATGGCAAAAAATGCCAAACATATTCAATGTTATACTTGCATACCTAAAATGTGTAAGAAAATCCAGAAGAGGTCCACATCTGCTTACTCCTTCGATGTAAGAATGTAACAGGACAGCAGGCACTTAGCTTACACCATAATGTTTTACCGCAGATGAGTTCTGTCTGAGTCTAGTGACTGACTGTTACAAGGGGACACAAACAGCCACCAAGCCAAAACAATACCTTTATTGCGTAAGTTCAGCACAACACAATTACCACTATACCAAAAGTATATGTTGTGCTATAATCAGTAATCTGGCATAATAACTAAAGTAAGTCAATGCTATTAAATGGGAGGGAAATATAAGAAGTTTCTTTCTGACTTCCTGGTTTAGTGGAATACTTAGAAGAGTACTTGAGTAAGTTGAACAGTCATTGCCATCAAAAGGGGGAGGGTCTCCCTCTTCTTCTTTCATCCTCCGTTTTAGCCATTTCCACTTTTGTCCCAGCCCCGGTACTCTTTGGACCGATCTCTAAGCTAATTCAACTTATCGGTGACTGATTAGGAAACAATATCATTTTCTTTTTTCCCCCCTGCAGTAATTTTCGCTTAGGTTAACGAACTAATTCACCTCATGGAAGCTCAAAAAAGTGCCAGAGACGATGCCAGGAAGGTGGTGGAAATGCATGGCCCGCAGCAGAAAACAGGAGGGGAAAACAAGACCTCTCCCTCAGGCAGCATAAGTTGGCCTATTGGCTCTCATTCACTCTCGTGTCATCCTTGGGACTAGAGTCTCAATATTCAAACAGAAAGCTGGTCAACTGAGGCTTCGATTACTTCCACTGGGGTCCATTCCATGAAGTTTTGAAAGACGATATATAGGTAAAACACGTAAATATGTGAGATTTTATTTTAATGAGCTTCCTCTTTGAATCATAAAGTTAGATTAAATCTACTTTAGGCTGGATAATTGTAGGACATAAAAAGCTGTTTTAAAATCATAACAGTCTTAAAATTTTATCGAGGTATTTACAGAGGTAAAAAATAGACAAGATCCAGAGTACTCTTCTCAGTAATGATTTCCAAATGCAAGCTATAAAATTATGTCACCTACTCCTTACAATGACAGCTAAAAGAGGATTAGAAATACATATGCTTAATTTCAGAGATCTTATTAACGTACTACACATTAACCAAGAGTTCAACCAATGCTTTAAACTTTATACCTAACTTAATTTGGGGGGGGAGGGGTCTCACTTTTTTTCCTAAGAATAAAGGCTACTTTATCTTTCGGAAATCAAGATCCAGAGCAAGTTAAATGATCTAACTGAGGATCAGGATCAAGAAGCGTGAATTTTTAAAACATACAAACAAAATGTCACATTAATTCTCCATAGCCTTCCGCAAAGAAAGTTTTTTGCATCTGAATTTTCATTTCTCCCACTGTAGTCTTTGACAACATTCATAAATAGCAATGACTGTTTAGGATTTTCTTCATTTTAACTCTCCTTTTCCTCTTTGATCGTCTAAACTGATGGGTAGCATCTGCCAATCAACTGAGTATAACAGCACCTCCTTCTGCTTTCAGTGGTGTGACATGGAACCTGAAACTCCCATAATGATGTAAGAAGAAATCTGCGCAGGGAAAAAAAAAGAGAAGAGAAGATATTCTAAAACAAGGTATTTAGGCATAAGAAAAAAATAAAGGGATATTAACGCTGTCATGCTAGTCCAACTTCTTCAATTGCAGGGGCTGAAGAGCAATTTTAGAACCTGTATCATGGGCCGCGTGGTAGCTCTGTGCAAGTGCGGTAGGCAGCGTGTCTTCAGCCCTGAACGCAGTGGCAGCCTTCCAAATGCCTGGTTGTGCAGAGACTCATTTGACAGCAAGCCTTCTGTCCCACTGCTTCCTCATCCAGTGTGGGCATAATGGCTAAGGCTCCGAGTGCCTGGCTGTTCTGTGCTTATGCTGCCTAAGCAACCATTTTTCATCTCTTCTGATGCAAATGTGGTGGGTGGACAGAATTATCTGATGGGCCAACTTTGTGCAATGAGTTAGCCCATTCTGCTTAATTAGACCATGAGTTTACTCTAGCAACTCCTTTATCATGTCAGCACTGCTATCTTCAAACTCGCTCAGATTTTCAGGAAGAGGTGCCCAAACTCTGAAGCATCACGCTACCAATGTGTTTTGCCATACTAAGCTGGACAAAGCTTGTGTGAGAATTGTTTCAGAGATCCTTCTCCATCGCTTATATAAAGTACTGCCTGATCATATTACATACTTGCTTTTAAAAATACTGGTTCTGGGAAGTTTATAAAACGTTGAGCATTGCTGCATTAGAAAACAAAATCATGGTAGCATCACTGTACAAGGTAAACACATGACACTAATCAGTGAAACTTAATTTATAAGTTGCAACCAGTCATTCCTGCTGAAGGAAAAAAGCCACCAATTAAATAAGGAAAAATCCTCAACACCACTGAGACAGACTGAAACTGATGCCTGAGCCTCCAAGCTAAAGAATGACAGTGGGTGTTCGGATATCTTTGTATACATTAACTTACTAGGCTGGAGTCTCTTTCCTTCACTGCTTTTTCTTGTAACACCTGACATATTTTAGTTTTAAAAAGACGTAAAGAAATTGCATTCTGTGCGGTACATAGTTGCTAAAATATGCACAGGACTTACTTAACTATAAATACAGTTCCTCTTGTTGCACTGCAAGGTAAGGGTACATTACTTCAGGCACAGGTACAACTGCAGTGTTTATAGAGCTGTGGGTGGGGGGTGAGGAGAGAGATGCAGTATTGAAGTCTGATTTGTCACCTTCCTGGGAATGCAGACTCAATAGATATCACTGTATGCAGTATCTCCCTCCATACAGACCCCATTTGACCTCTACACATAAATTCACACCTGAATATAAAAGCTGTTGCTATTTACAGGATCCCATTTTCTCCCGATGGATGTTTCGAAGGATCTAGCCCGTGCTGCTTCATCTGCACTGCGATGTCAAACAGGTAATCATAACATTCGCACCTTAAAATTAAAAGGAGAAATGTAAAGTTAGGCTCAAGCTTTACCACATTCTATGAAAGTGAAAAATTGTCTTCCTTGAGCTGTGTATCACCAATGCTGCGGTCTGACTGGACAGCTCTATTATCGCTCATTTCCATCACTATGGTATGGGAAAGTTAGCAGGGACACTCTGGGTCCTGGCATTTTTGCTGCATGATCCTGACCTTCTCCATTTCCACCAACAAATGAACTAGATTCCCAAAGCAAAAGGAACTAGGGAAGACGATACAAACAGTTGGAAGGTATCATATAAAAGCAGAGACTGTCTGCAGGTTTCATATGGGGAGGGTCTTTTCCATAGGAGAGAAAAATGTTGTGAACCCTATTAGCCAGCATTACTGCAAGAGAGGAAAATCAAAAGGTGAGCCTAGAACTTAGGAATGTTCTGAATTATTAACAATAGGTGAGGGGTACACATAGCTTTAAACTCATTAAAATTTTGAGGGTATAATGGCAAAGGACACCATCTTCCTAAATTGTACTCACATTGTTTTGGCTTTTTCCCATGTTTCTCCCCATACATAAACTCCGTGACGTCTGACCAACACAGCGCAAGAGTCTGGGTATTTATCCATTGCGTGTGCCATTCTTTCCTTGAGATCTTTTTCTTCTGGTGTATTCTCAATAATGGGAACCACTAGCGTATCGTCATATCTAAATAGAAAAATAGGTGTTTGTGCATCTAAAAGATTGTGTTTGGGAGTATCATCTATCGTAGACTTACACTTTTCCCTGTGAAAGAGATTCTCCTTTGATTGCTTACATTGCTTACAGTTGTTAACAGATTCTCAGCACTAGTGATTTTAAGCTCTTCTCTTGTGAGTCACTCTGTGACATACAAACTCTCAGTAATATCTTTCACTTCCCAACTTATGCTAAGCCTGCAACACCTGACCCATACTTGAGGTATAAAAAGAAAATAACACTTTAAAGTATTAGGTACGGTTGTTTGTTCACATATCACCACTTTGCAATCCCTTTGCAGTTTTTTCAGTCTTTCTTCATCCTGTATTGGCATGACCTACAAGCTTGATCTCAGATTAAATTATTTAAAAGAATCACATCATGAAGAAGGAAATGAAACTATTTGCTGGAGAGCAGAAAAAAATTAAATTTAGGTAGTCCAAAAAGCCCCTGGAAATAAGATTGTCCTGCTAAGGCATATAAATAGAAGGAAGAGTCGAAACAGAAAGAAGAGTCGACGTTTGAAAAATAAATTCTCTTCTGTGATAGAGCGATTGGTGGGCTATATGCGATCTTAAGAGAGCTTGAGAACCCCTGTTCCAAAGACAAGATGATGCACGTTCCTCAGTGGAACTTGCCTAACAGTTTCTTGTGAAGGAGGACTGGGATATTTGGCATTGTTTGAACCTTAATTAACACTGGCAGAAACTTGTTTAAATATTTTTAATGAGTCCCCAGTTCAGGTTCAGATTTATCACCAAGATCACATAGATATTTCATGGGTAGATGCTAGTAGAACTTACTTTTAAAAAGCACAGATAGGAAAGAATGCTAAAAACAATACAGCTTATACTCCATATTAGACATTCACAAAATTTAAAAAGTCTGATCTCTTACATTTTTAAATAATGATGCTTTCCCAAGGAAGTCTATAAAAATAGTGAATGTAGAAAATGAAACGTTTGTAGATTTACTTAGACTCTTATATGTTCTGGCCATTAAAATTAGATTTGGAGTGTTTGCTACGAATAAGGCCAGAACAGCTAAGGGATTGGTTTCGTAGGTTCTGCTTTCTGTTTGGACATGAGTTTGGAAGAACCCCACGTTACTCTACCTCTTGCCTCAGATAGCATGCATAAACACCATGAACTGATTCCTAATCATAACCATAAACTTCTTAACAAAAACTAATATCCATAAAAGCCTCAGAAGACTGAGGTTAAACTAAACAGGAATCAAGTATTTTATTGAAACAAAAGGAGATCATGTTCAGTCAAACTTTCCTATAAAATATCTTGAAACAGTTTGAGGGTAAGACTGTCAAAGCTTTTTATTATGGGTCTGATTCCTCTTCTGAAGTCAAAGGTAAAACTATTCTGGCTTCATTGGAATCATATCTAGGCCACAGAATACTTCTGATTATCCTATCTGTAATGTTTTCCTGGATAGCTTCCAGAAAAGGTTTATGTAATTAGAAGCAATGTATTCTTAATCCCTTTTTTGAAAGATCCTATTCTGCACTATTCCTTTTCAATGCAATTAGAGTTTCTTGGAGACAAGATAGTGGAATCAGAATCTACAAATATGTACGTAGTGGCAACCAACTTTATTAGCAGCTTTGATTCCTTTTGTTTTTCTGTTAAAGGAAAAGGGTGACAGAGGAGAATGCATTGATATGGAATCCAATACATGAAATGTCTCCTGACTAACATTTAGGAATGTTTGAGAATTCAGAACGCAAATCCAGAAAAGGAAATTGGTCCTGATTTTTAAAACCTGTGTTGTTTAGACAATTCAGTATTTGCTAGGATGTTTTGCCACATTAAAAAAACAAATGTTAATGCTGAGAAAAAGGTAAAACTGGCAAGTCAGCCAAAACTCTGAATATGCCCCAGCATAAAATCTCAAGCCAAACATTTTGCTCCCTTGCCAAAAGGCATTTGTCAGTTACAAATATTAACATCAAAAAGTGGAAAGAATTTAGCATTTCAATTTTTCCTCTAATTGTCACATATTATATAAATGTTGTTTGCTGGTCTCAATTCAATACTCTGTGGGTGGAGTCCTCAAAACAAGCCATCACACATAATTTGGAATAACTCAGCACTTACCTCAGAGCTCATCCTTGAAAAGTAATAACATTATCTTTAATGAGCTGTTTATTCTGAAGTTCTTTCAAAGTCTCTCCAGTAAAATTTGAAATCCCTCTACTCTCTTAACTTGCCTTAAGTTAGCACACCCAAAGTCCACCCAAATGCAGTTTGTTCTTTATCAATCCAACCTAATGCTGGTTGGCTACAGTTGCAGTTTAACCTGGTATAGATGTGTTAATGCCTCCGTTCTTGAGATTTTTGTCAGGACATAGCTCTTTATTTTGGTTGTGCCTGTAGTTAGAGAGACCACAGTAATTTTGACATTACAAGATTTTCTCTCAGTTCTCTTCCATAGGAATGAGACCTTCTCAGGGGAAGCCAATGACTGATTTATTTATTACGGAGGTGATGTTACTTCTTATTCCTAATACTTTAAATTACACACTTTAATGCACATAACTCAAATTATTTGTCATCTATTATTTTGATTGATACGAGTGATCAAATAGCATGCCTCTGCTCTTAAATATATTGAAATACCGGTAATATCCTCCCGAAGTACACTTCTGGATTCCTTTTATCATCTCCTGATGGGTAATACTGAATTCACTCCCTGGGTAAAGAAGGGTAGCCATAACAGCAGCCTTGGAATGAGTATGGATCACTGCGCCTGCTCCTAAGATGAGAAAAAGACAAAAAGAATTGTTTTGTAATTAATTTTAAAGTGTGTCTATTAAGAATATTTTATTCGCATATTCACTTCTTATGACTAGGCATCTTAGCAAATGGTCATCTACCGTTTTTGAGGGAGAAAATACATGGCAACCTAAACAAAAGTAGGAAATAATCACTCGTCTATAAGGGATAATTATGAATCATTTTAGGACACCAACATCAACTTTTAGTACCGATTCCAGGAGAAACAATAACTATTTTTACATTTCTTTACATACCGTAGTGACCGAAACACTCTAATGTTATCAGCGTCCTGAGATTCTAAAGAATTAACAGATTTACTTGTGAGGAGGAGCTTGGTTATGCATCTTGTCATGCAGCTACTCTTCCTGAATTATAGATTGATTCTCTGAAATGTTATTTATTGTTATTTTATTTTTACCATGTGCCACGATGGAAAGAGGCATACACCATAATTATAGTTTATTAATAAAGCTGCAATGTTGCCAAAAATAGGAAGTGAGTTTTCCTCAGGTATATATATAAGTTCCTGGTACAGGAAGATCAGAAGAGACTCCCTAAGTCCTTTCCTGAAAGGACATATGTAAATCTTATACAACTGCAAAAACTCTCTATTACTGTCCATCTGTAGGGACTCCAATCTAGTCCAAGCATGGAAGAGAAAGGGGCAGAACATCATGGGCAACATCAGAACCCACCTGCTGCTACCTAAATGTAACAATGAACTGCAACAAATGAGCTTTCTGTAACATCTCTGATACCAGAAAAGGAAACAGATCCTGAACTGGAATTGGCAACCTAATTATAAGCAAAAGGCAAGTTTCATACTATTTATTCCTATCAGTCATTTAGAACCTCTGACCATAGAAACAGGATGCACGCCGATCTAAAACATAGTTGCTAAATAAGCAAAACTACTGGTATAAAGCTGCTGTAACCTCCCCCAAACTACTAATACTATAAATTGGTGCTATAATTATGATCATAGGTGCAACTACATACGAAGGTTAAAGCATGAATTAACCTCACAGGATACAACCATGGGTTATTTCCCATCCTATTCATTCTTGTACAACTGAATTTAGTTCACAGTTTCATGTTTTTAACCATAATTTTCCATGGATAAAGAATCCTGATGCCGAATTTGATTTTGTGAATACGTGTATAGTGCTTTAGTCATCTCTGAATTAAAAATATTAATTACATACCTCTCATAGTGAAAGCATTCATAAAAAGAGGTGTGCACTGGCTTTTCTTTAGTTTCTTGTGTGGTGGAGGCCCACTGATGTCCTGTTCTTTTATGTCACAAACAAACATATCTTCTGGCTGTAAGAGAGAAGAAATTATTTTAATCTGTGATGACCCAGACAGTTTTGTTTTCCTTCTAGGGAGATTTATATATTTACAACATATATTCAATAAAGAATACAATTTAACTCTGTAAAATTGCTATAACGCACCAGATTTATTCTAGCTTCTAATACTAATTACCATCACTGTGCAATGTGAATGAATATTAGGCACCCTTTTTATTCAGACTGCTGTCAAGCAAAGGTTTGCAAATCTAAAACTTACTAGGAAGGGAGAGAGACCATAGCTAAGTAACATGCAATCCATCTAAGAAAAAACGTAGTAACCTATTCAAAGAAAGAAACGTAGATGTACTCTTTCCTTCCTCCTTAAAGAACCAAAGAATATATATTAAACTTACATAAGAGATATTTAACTTGCAAAACTGATTTTTCTCTTAACCTTGCTTTTCACAAATGCTACCTTAGCAAAAAACAGCTGTTTGTAATAGTACAGAGTACAGAGTACTGTTTAGGGTAAAAATAAAACCTTCTTCTTCTAAAATTACTTACAAAATCAGCAGAAAACAGAATTGCAAGAGATCACCTTGCTCACTGCACTCAATCCACTGCTGCTGCCAGCGATGAAAAGGGTATTACATCTTGCCATCTTACGCCTTTGCCTAACTTGCTAACACTCTTATTGAGCATTATGCAAAACTTCAAGTTTCTATCAGCACAGATATCCCTTTCATTTTTCCTTGTACTAACTCTCAGAGCTGTAAAACAACAAATCGTTTCCATGTATAATTCTATTTTGGGGAAGTTCCTGCTGTCATAAAATAGGTATCATTTACTATTCTTCCCTCCACTTACATTTTGGTTTTTTGCTCTTATGGGAAAGGAACTGAGACAGGCTCTCCCCTGACAAGGTGACCTTGTCTATCTATTTACTGAAGTTCAAGACGAAAAAAAGATTTGTAATCCCTCAAATGAAAAAAAATAGAAAAGAGGTGTTAATGCTTAATTTTATATGTGCCACAGTAAGCTGAAATTGAAGCCAGCTAGCAAGAAAGCTATTTAAATTTGACAAAGGATAAGTTGTCTAGAGTGACTTTCAAATCTCATGGTCTTCCGTGTTAACTTAAGGCAAAGAGATCATCAAGACTAATCTGTACGCGTCACTGAAACAAACAGTGGCTTGCTATGCTAGCGGATTACTTAACAGTAGGTAATTCCACAGCTGCTCCAAGAAGGCAGTCAGCAGTATAACAGATTTCAAACTTCATGTAAGGAAAAATGAAACTCTAAATAAAGGTAATTTCATCCATTTTGAGATGAGCTCTGAGGTAAAAATACAGTTCAACCTACCTGTATTCTTTCCTTTTGGACTCCTGAAGGAGCGATGTAGATTTCATTCCTAAGAAAAGTTACATATAGGAAAAAGCAAAGATAATCCATGATAATTTAATCATTTTCTTGCTCCTTCCATATATTCACACGTAGATGGTTTTCAAAATACAACCAGATCATCAAAATCTCTGTAACTTACGCGGGCTCAGAATACTGCTTTCAGCTTGCCAAGAGATCTGAAACATGCACAGGAAGTCTTATCTTTCCTATTAGAAAAAACCACACAACCTTCCCATGCAGTAATTCCAGACTCAGACCCCCAGAATTGAGAACAAAAATGGAGCAAAAAATAATATTCAAGCAGATTCTGATCTGTCCCAAAAAAGTGATAAAACACTTTTATTTATATATTTACAAAAATCTGCACAAACTATCTATAAGCAATGCCAACTATAATATTTACATTCTACAATGTAAATACTTGTGTTTTTGTTGGAACAGTGTAATTTATATATATTTTTTAAATGCATGGATATATTTATTTGTATGGCTAAAATAATTAACACTAATTCAGTGCAATTAAGTGACTGAAATTTAAGTAGAAGTGCATCACTTCTTGCAAGGTTTACATGAACAGACAATATAAAAAAAAAGAATTAGATTAAAATGATTTTAAGACGAGATGTGAAATATTTTCGATAACAGACAAAAAATAAGATTGTTTTCCCTCACATCTGTAATCATTACTCAGTTGCAAAGGCAATGTATTAAATTCAGAAGCGCAGAGACATCTAGTGAATAATTAGTCAAGTTACAGATACGTTTCCTAGGGAAAATGAGATGTTTGTATTTCTGGACAATAGGGCACCTTCCAAAAAATATATAAATGTTAAGGTGAGGTACTTTTCACATAGGTAAAACAGCTGTGAAGCACATCAAAATGTGGCTTTAACAGGTTTGTAATTTTTAACACTCATGAATTAACACCACTGACATTTCATTAATTTAGTTTTCCTACCTCGGCATGAGCAAGATGATTTAGAGAGCAAGATATTGAGAAATCAAGTGGTAATTGGGTTACTAATGAAAAATGTATTCTTCCTTAACATTGTCAGAAATTAAATGTGCAGGGAAAATTTGATATTGAAAGGCAGTATTTGAAATATAGGACACTTGACAGAGAATTATAGAT
Organism: Struthio camelus; assembly: GCF_040807025.1. Lineage (NCBI taxonomy): Eukaryota > Metazoa > Chordata > Aves > Struthioniformes > Struthionidae > Struthio > Struthio camelus. The sequence goes on from NC_090946.1 coordinate 34,123,202, forward strand.
CGTTTTTCAATATGATATCCCATATCCAAATTGATGTATATATTCTGCGTAGCTCATATGAACTGTCCAATGAGTAATGCTGATTAGAATAGCTGGTAAGATTAGTTGCTAGAATTTTAAGCAAATTTCAATTGTTCTTTAGTTATCTCCTACGGAGAAACTCTAAGCTAGTCCACTCTTTCAGTTTCGTCTATTTATTCTGAAATATACCTACCACTACTGTAGGTATAAAAATGAATACAGTCACACAGATTCCTATTCTACACCACATAAGATATATCAGTACCAACTCAAGTATGTATTTCAGTGTACGCTGAGCAACCAAGTGATAGAGCTGCTGAGGAAAATTGTACCAACATGCTAGTGTTTTTTCTCTATTGACTTTTTTTCGGCCATAACCTACATTTAGCACTAGACAGATACTTCCATAGACAAAGAACTTTCAAAACAAGAACTAACCCTCTTAACATTTCTCTGATTATTATTGCTGTTGCTTTGTTTGCCAAACCAGGCAGAGAAGTGAAATGACCTGCCAAAGCTCTTAGAATAGCATGAAGATTAGCATTTAGAGCCTGCATTTCATAACAGATGCTTGAATGGCAATGCCTGTTCATGTCTGCGTGCAAGCGTATGTCAGAAAGATGAAATGTCAGGCAATGTCAAGTTACAGCATTTCAACACCATTTGACTGTATACAGAATTGCACCGCGCCGTACAAAATACCTGTGGCACAATGAGTACTTCTTTCTCAATGGCCACTAAGAGGAGCTCTGTATCCATTAAAAGCTTGGAAATTGTGAATAGGGGGCATGAATAATGAAAGAGCAGTGCAGTGCTTCTTAGTAGTGGATGCACACCAAAAATTGTTTTGCTGGTGCCTATCCAACTATATGCCATGAATCTCTCTTTAGAAATCATCTCAGTAGAACTGTAATGCCCTTATTAAAGGAAATAGCATCTCCGCAACGTGTCTAGGGTGCGATTCATCTCATCTCATCTAACCATAGGAATTTGAAAGCTGGGTGCCTGGTATAAGCTAATCATCTAAATTCCACGGTCAATGGAATGAACAGGGGAGCATGAATTGCTCTCTTGAAGACAATTCATCTACCTTAAAAGACAGAAAAAAGATGGAAAAATCATTCTCTGAAGCTGCCTCTTTCTCCACTGAAGGAACTCCAATGATTAGCTCGGACTAGCCACCCTCCCTTCCCTATGGTTAAGCTCAGCTACTGTTCACCTTCACTTTCTCATTCACTCTCAATTTTCAAACATTCCCCATGGAACTGCAATGCCTTCACCAACTATTAAACATAGCCATCTTCTCTATATAACCATCACATTCAAACTCTTCCATCTTTACTTACCCATGTTTCAAGCTGATTCCTCCACCAGTTCCTGTTACCCAGCCTAAACCATAAAACAGTCTACAAAGCTCTGGGATAAGATTTCTTGGGTGCAACTCTTCCTAAAAATAAAAAATAAATTAAAAACCACCACAAACGTCACAAAGCTAATAATTTCTATTCTGGAACTGAATTTAAGGGGTAATACCTTTGTATTGCAAGATGATAATCTAATTTAGGCTTCTTCTCTAACTTCCATTAAGAGCATGACAGCGTGTTTGTACAATGCCCTTTACGTTCTGTAGGGGCCACTCGCACCCTGAAACAAACAAATCAACCCCCTAAACGTGAGCCTCATCATCCTTCACAGGAAAGGTATCAACTCCAACTTATTTGAGTGCAGTGACCCACAGGTCATCAATGAGATCAAATCATGAACTACTGTGATTAAAAAAAAGAAAAATAAATGCATCTAAATTCATCCACCTGAAAAACGCAACCAATATTTATTCTTATTAAATCAGTTTTCTGTAGGCTAATTTTGCTAGATTTGAAATTTTATAGTGAAAATCTGAGTTGTAATAAGAACTTGTGCAGAACTGCTACAAATCTCAGTGGAACATGTTTTATCTGTTATATATTATTTTTATTTAGCAGTCAAAAATACCATAGAAATTATTGGCAAATTATTTGATGAACTTCACCTTGCCACATTTTTACAATGAGAGGCCACCTGATATGCAGTTTAGCCAGAAGGCAAATTGCATTATTTTAATATTTTTTTCAGAGGACAAAAATAGTATTCATTTTTTCTGCATTCCATTGTTTATTTTATGTATATATACATACACATATAAATAGTGTGCGTTTGTATGTGTACTTTTTTATATCTAAAGGTATTTGTAGTGTCAGAGATTCATTCATGGTTGATCTAAGAGAGACAAATCAAACCAAAACTGTTTATTGGAAATCCTAAACACTGCTCTGCACTGAACATGTAAAAATAATAGTAGCATATATCAGCAGCTTTTGATAAGGTTTACACCGGAAAATCAAAAATTTTGAATGTTGGAACCACTTACATGAGACATATAACTGATATATACAGAGACAACTGCAAGATAATAGTTTAATTAATGTTGTATTCTCGAATTTACACGTTTGCATGTTGTTTTCAGTAATTCTTTTAGCTTACTTTAGACAATAAAAACCAAACCAAAGTCCCCACTGTTTACCAGTGTAAGAATAAAAATCAGATGTGTTTTCACAAAGACCCTGATACAACTGCATCCATCAAATAATGAATCAAACAGTAAAAAAACAGAACAGTATTTTTATTTATATAAATTTATTTGCCTGGCATGGGGAAATATTTCTACCTGTAATATCATGGTCATACAGTTGTTTTTATGTTTCATGCATGGGTATGTGACAGAAATCAGCAATTACGCAGAACATAGTACCCCTCTTATATTGCTTTCATGAAAAGTTGCTGAATTTCTGCTTAGAAAAGCTAGTTTGGAAAAAACTCTTATGACATCAAATACAGTCCCCTACTATTGCAGACAACTCTCAAATAATTCTTTGTATATATGTATCAAGCCTGATCAATACTCCCATCTTCAGCTTAGAGTGTAGTACCATATTCTTCGGTGACACTTGTTTCTGAAGCTACTATCTCTGAAGAACTGACGTTCACTGCAGATGTTATTTCTAACTATTCTGATTTTGTTTCTACTCTTTAGGGTCTCTTTTAATAATACGAAATAATCACCTGTTGATTCATTCCAAAAGTCAGAAACAAGACTCTAAGCAGCATTCCTAGAAATCTATGCAAGAAGCTAGATTTTTAAAGCACCATAAACCTGTACTAATTCACATTACTTAAAACAAATGAAATGCTACACACAATAGTACATGAAAAAGAAAAAATCCAAAACAAAAAACAGGTGAAATAAACAGATTTCTAAATTCAGAGTGAAAACATTCTGAGCCTCCTCCCCATTCACACAGCTGAAAATGAAACCACTCCTTTTCAGTTCTCCTTCACTGAAGGAGTAATATTCTGGCTAGCTAAATGTTCCTCAAATACTAATGCCTCTGAAATGTACTGTGATTCTGAGAATATTAGTGCATGTATCTTATGTTTACAAATATGAAAAAGTGCATAGTGTGTGTAAATTATAGGTCCCCACTTTGTGGTTCAAATTTATTTATACAGAATTATTATTTTATAAATTTGCCTGCTATAAAAATTATGAATCCCACAATATCTTGTTTTGTCTTTTATTTAAAATAACATCACTGTGTATTTCTAACTTATGTACTACACTGATACTTTTCATTTCAAAGAAAATTATCTCCCTTCTACTTTTGATGGAATAAACTCATGTTAAATAGTTTTACATGGCTATTGTTTATTGAATGTATATAGATATGAAAAAGCTATATTATGACATTCCTCCAGTTCTTTCATATTTTCCCTCACTGGTGATTCTGGACAATAATTAATGCGAGAAGATGATTGCTTTTAATCACTTTAAAATCATTACAAAGGTTTTTTTTTACAGTTCAAATTCAGAAGCTGCTTTCATCAAAAGCATACAAAACCCACATATTATTAAGGAGTTCCAACTATTTTTATGAAGAATCCCAGGATTATAAATCAACCCTCAGTATTTAACAGTACTCTTCCAGGATCAGCAGATACTACTCATAACCACAACCTATTTATTTAACATGTTTTAAAATAACTAAAGAGGCTATTTCCTGGAATAGGCTTAGGAGCGAATACATATAAAAGCAGCTGGCAAATCAACAGGATTATTCTTTGCCAAATCTCAATTAGAAAATCAATTAAAAAATGAGTGCAAGTTAAAATGCAGATGCCATTGGTTTTCTCTCTCTTTATACCTCTAACTCAGGATCTGGCCCACTAGTTCTCTGATACAGCCAATATGAACAATTTAGCTGGCTTTTACGATTTTCATCTAATTTTTCCACATTAGGTATTAAGGAAAACTTCACAAATTTCCATGAGCTTAAAAAAAAAAAAAAAAAGACTGCTTTTTCCAGCTATCAAATTATTCTTCTGAAAAACAAGTTTGCTGATAAATTTCAAAAGAGTAACTGACTGAAAGCATTCACTTAAAATTCATATTTTTGGTGTCAAAGTCAAATCTTTTGATAAAATTATTATTGCTTTTTTACAGAAAGACTGTCATTATTCAAAGAAAACTGTTTTTCCCCTTTTTTATTCAAGTGCATACACCTAATACTACAAAACCTAAAATAACAGTAACAATACAGTGTGAAACTGATGTAATGGAAATCAAGGTGGACCCAGGCTATTTGCAGAATGAGCCCATTTGCAAGACTTTTAGAGATAGTTTTCAACAAGATATGAAACTGAACTACAATATAGTTGTACTGTTTAAGATATTATGGTAAATAAACAGTGCCTTTAAATACGTACCTCCCCTTCACAAAGTGCTTAGAAATACATTTTCTGAGAAATAAGCATAGACTACATAGATGAAATCATACAGTTCTTATTTCACACTAACCTGTGAGGTTTCTTTTGAATAGCTACACACTGAAAAGTTTGATGTGGTAAAAATGAATGGTTCTGCACTATATATTTGAAGTGAGAAAGGTACCATTAATAAGCTGGTAGATTACTATTTAAAATCTGTACATGGCACAGAAAGGGATGAAGTAACAAAAGCAGTAAAAATAATGATCCTTTAAGAACGTCTGTTTTCTGCAATGCCTTCAACACCATATAAAGATTTTACAATTCAGAAAGGACTTTTAAAGGTAAGAAAAAAAGAAATAATTGTAAGGGAGGGACAGGAAAACAGTGTGGTCAGGATTCCTACACCATGTAAAAGCCTCAGACTATAAACTTTCACAGCAAGTATAGACCTCCAATTGAAAATTATCACTTGTTGTGTGCCTTTTTTCCTTTAAAGTTTTATTTGTTACAGCAATTAAAACCTTTAATACTTTTTAAATATAACAAGTGATTAGCAGCTGTGCTGCTCAGCTTAGTCATTTGTATCCACGAAACGGTATTTCCTAGAGAAATATGTTGAGCAGCAGGATCCCACGTTAAGGGGGCACTCACAGAGTATGAAAAACAAAAGCAACAAATAGCTAGCAAATAACAAAACTGGTAAGAAGGTTATTACTGACTATCGATAGTCTTTCTGAAACATAAAGGAAAAAAATGCTGTTGTCATTCTTCTCTACCTCCCCCTCCCCGGGAACTTCACTGACTCTAAAGCTGAAGATTACCGAGCAGTTCTCGAGCGTCTAAAGTAAGAGCTTAAGACTTTAAAGGGGCGCTGGGATTTTGTGGCCCCTGAAGGATCGTTCTTCCTGGTCTTTGGAAGCCCAGCAGAGAGAGGCGAGCATTTAGGCCAGCCTCCCTGAAGGGGCGGACAGCTCGCATCCTGCCGCACCTGCTACGGAGGGCTGCTGGCTGCGCAGAAACGCTTCCCGTCGGTGCCGGACTCGCACACCCCAAAGCGAGGAGGCTGCGCCGGCCGGCTGGGAGCAGCAGCCAAGGGTGCGAAACGGTGCGGCGGTGCTGAGGAAGGGGACAGGGAAGGTGGAGTCACAGAGAGAACAGTCTGGCGCAGGTCTGAGAAGGTTTGGAAACTCCCATTGTAGCCTATTCAAAATAGGACAACGTCACCGTGACAGGCAGTGACGAACTCCTCAGACAATCCGTCTCACTGTCCTAAATTAGAATATTTTCCTATTGCCTAACCTAAACCTTGCTTGCTGACACTTCAGCTCGTTATCTCTTCTCCAAATAACTATGGACATAAAGAAGAGCTTCTTCCCTTTCCTCTCTGTGACAGTATTTCACCTACTGGGAAAATAACTCCACTTACTCCTCAGTTTCTGTTTTCTTTTCCTGACTGAACCGATCCTTTCGCTCTTTCCTAGCAAGCCGTGCTTTGATAATTCTCATGGCTAACGGCAAAGGCTGCAAAAACACTCTCAGCCACGGCGACCACCAACCGCTGCTCTGGAGCGCCCGCTGACCCGAGGGGGATGCGGCGGCAGCACGGCTCGGCGCGGCGGGGCCGGCAGGGCACCCGCCCCCCCCCACCAACGGCCGCGCCCGCCCTCTCGTTACCTGCGCGCTGTCGCGGCCGTTGGCGGCGGCCATAGCGCCCGCCTGGGGTCCTCTCTCGGGGCTTGCGCTGCGGGGCCGGGAGGCCGCGCGGGCGCCTGCCGAGCGCGTCCCTGCCGCTGCCCCTGGCTGCGGGGCACCGGCCGGCGCAGGCCGTAACGCGCGGCGTTCAGCCCGGCGGGGCTGACCGGGACGGAGAGGGTCTCGGCGCCTCGCCTCCAGGCGGGCGGCGGGGGAGAGGCCTGCGGGGGGGCGGGCGGCTGCGCGCAGCTGGGGCGCTAAGAGCGGTCAGGAGCCAGGCGGCGGGTGGCGGAGCGCTCGCGGCCGGCGCTGGTGGGGGGCAGCCCGGCTCGCCGCTGTGCCGGCCGCCAGGCGGGCCGGAGCGGGGCGCGCTTGCGAGCGCGTCCGGCCGAGGCGGGCCCGACCGGCCGCGCTTTCCGCTCAGGCAGCGAGTGGGGCAGCCCCGGCGGCGCAGGGGGGCCGGGCCGGGCCGGGCCGCGAAGGGAAGCAAGATGGCGGCCTCCTTGTGGCTGGGCGGTGGGGGAAGGGGGGTGATGCGGCTGCTGCTGGGCAGGCGGCCGGCTCTGGGCGCTGGCGCCTCTCGCCCCGCTCGAGGAGGCTGGAGGTTCCTGCACGGGACCTACGAGCTGCGGGGTGAGTGTCTGGGCTGGGCCCTGCGCCGTTGGCCTGCTGCAGGCCTGAGGGGGGAGGGTCGGTGGTGCTGGGGGGCCGGGGCTGCTGGAGGAGAGGGCCGCCTTCGGCAAAGAGGTGTAGGGCGGCAGGGCCGAGTGGGCCTGGTGGTGTAGTGAGCAGAGAAAACTAGCAGCGAAGTCCTGTTGGAAAAGAGGGAAGAGGCTGTGGAAATGGGATAGCTTGGCAGGGTGCTGCTTGGCCTAGCCTCTGGAGGTACAAGCACAAGGGCGTTTTGCTGATTATCTGGTAAGCGTTGCTCTGGTTTTTGATGAAAAAAATTGCTAGTTTTTCAACTATTACGGTTTTTTCCTGCTGTATAGCTCCCAAATTCTGTTTTTAGTGTTTTGCTCTCTGTCCCCAGCTTCATACTCTTCCTTCTTTGTCCTTCCTCTCCCAGAGGGTGAAGTTGAGTATAGAAGTCCCCCAAAAACATACCGTGCATGTTAAGGGGTCAAATTAGCATTTAACACTGAAATGCTATTTTGCTTCATTGTCAAAGCAGGCTTCTTGACACTAAGACCAGGTGAAGGCTGCCACACTCAGGTTCTCTGTTAGTTTGGTGGCCCAATCTAAAGGGTACCACCTTTGTAATCTGCTGGGAATAATTCCCTTCTTATTGGCAAAGTTAGGTTTATTGTCTGTTTCTACAGAATGCAAGCTTAGGTATTATTTTAAATAATTTATTTTCCAATTATCTTAGGAGCCCGGACAAATATTTCCATATGACATCTAGGACAACAGGATTAAAGACTATAGCATCTAGGCTTTAAAAAAAATTGAGTAATTTTTAGAAAAAGATACTACTTTTTTTACTCTAACTGATGTGAAAAATCATGTGGAAAAGGAGGACTTCATGTAATAGAAGAAGAAAAGAAAACATAAGAAATGGTCAATTTGGAAGAAGTTATAACTCATCAGTAATTTTGAAAGGAAGCAAGCAAGCAAACAAAAAGCAGAAACCCTGGTCAAATTACTAGGAGGAATAAAATCGAAAAGGTGACAGCACAGAATGATGTAATTCTTGTCTGGTAGATGCAGTAAAGAAATATTTTATAAATAAATTAGTACAAGAGAGAAGAGTTAGTTTGTTATACAAGGAAACGTACACAAGATCAAAGTCTTTCCTTTTTCAATTAAACCGTTACAAAAAGGTTACACCAATGCCCAAAACTATTGGTCGGTGCTAGACTAGGTGAAGGGAGAAGGTTATTCGGTTAAGTCAGATGTCATTTAGGCAGGTGAGTATTGTGTCAGATGGTAGTTGAGCAATTTTGAACGACAAAGCTGAAGCTGCTCTGTTCTTTTCCACTATCTTATAATAAAAGAAAGAAGGAATTATATGCAAGTCTTCTCCAGTGAAGAGAAGAATCTTTTCAGAGATTGCAGTTAACCAACGAACCAGACTTGTAAGCACTGAGAAGGCCTATCAAAACCTTTTTTTATCAGACCAGTCTGACAGCCTTTTGTACTGGGGCACCGCGTTGTCTGTTTGGGAAAGATTGATTTTTCATAGGGCTTTGGCATTGTCTCCTACATACTTCTCATAAACAGGCTATAGAAACATGGCCTCAAGGAGTCTCTGTAGGGTTGCTCAAAGTGGTTGGGAAGGCAAGGAATAATTATAGTTCACTGTAAAACTGGAAAGATGTATTGCATGAGGTCCATCAGGGACCTCATGTCTGGAATTGGGTTTTAATTGCCATTTTTGTTAGAAGCCTAAATAATGGAATGAATACTTCCCTTCCATTTGAGATGCATCTGAGATGGGAGAGATTGCAAATGTATTTTGAGGACAGGATTAGACTTTAAATTGATCATAGCAAATTAGGTAGAACAGCCTGAGAAAAGTAGTGTGCAAAGCATAGAAAGAAATGCCTGTTACAGGATAGGACATGACAGTCATAATGTTGCAAGGGAGATCTGGGTTTTACAGTAGATTGTAAATTAAGCACAAGCCTGTATCATCATCATGCTGCAAAAATTATATTGGGTTGGAAAAGCTAGGAGTGTCATGTAGGGGACATGTGGTAGTCTTCTTTCCACTCTACTTTGTACTCGGAATGCCTCAAACAAAATTTTTCCTCAGCTGCCTGTTTGGGAAGTATCCAAGAAAGATATGGGCTGCTTGGACAGAATTCAGACAGAGGAGCGAGAATTATGAGGGGTCAAGAAAATGTCATCAGTGAGGAAAAACTGAAGTAGTTGGAGTCCAGAGGGTAAAAAAGATTGATGGGAGAATAAATCTTCAAATGTAAAAAATATTCTGTTGAGGATAAGGCCAAGAAAAAAAAAAAGGATGTTTATGACTGAGAACAGTTGATTACTTTCTTAATTGTAAGTATAGTTAAGCACGTAAGTAGAAGGAGGCAGCCTAAATTAAGGGTTTTTTTTTTTTTTCCAGTGCTTGGAGATTCTCCATCATCTTTTTCTTCTACCAGTGATGCTTCAAGTAGTTGGAGAAGGATTCAGAGGCTTTATTTCATGTATTTTTTGCCTGTTTGTTTTAAATGGAGAAAAGGAATTTAAATTTATTCATTGCATGCTTAGAAAACTACATAGAAGTCAACCTATGGGGTCAGGGCAACATCCTTTCAAGGTACCATTTTTTATTCCCAGGAGTTTGTTTTTAGAAAATTGCTAGGCAGATCATCTCCTTGCATATTTTCCTCTCTCTCAAAGAGTTATGGGAAGAATTTTGGATGCCAGGTGAGATTTGAGCCTTTCTTCCCCAACTCCATTTGCTGTTACAACTTGTAAAACATTAAACAACATTCTGGTGCATTTCTTGAGGTACTGGTGTTACAGTGAGCATAAAATACTTGAACTCTTTCTTTTTTTTTTTTTAAATGCACTTATAAAGAAGTGAGTTCTTGTTAACCGTATGTAATAAAACTCCAGGCATCTTATGATAAAATTGAAAAGTAGTTTAGAGACTTGTTAATCATTGTCTTTTTGATCTCAGTATACCCTTCTTTTCAGCACTAGCTTTAGCTTGTTCAGTCTTTCCTCATGGATGAGTTTCTTTGAACTTCTTAATATCCTCACTGCTTTTCAAGGTGGAATACATTTGAATGACGTCATGTTTCTTAAATGTGTATTGTAGCTTCTAAAATGCGGGACTGAAGTAGAAAACTCCTAACTTCTCTGGTAAAATACTGCTCTTTAGGACACTGCTCACTCTTGGTTTCTTGTTTGAGAATTAAAACTTTATCCTGGTTCTGCTTTAGCATTGATTTTATTTCTTCTTTTTTTTGGTTTTGTTTTGTTTCTGAAAATGCCACCATTTACATTTTTGGTTCATACAGAGCTGGTTTTGCTGTGCTACTTTTTTCTGTGTTTTTTTTTTTTTTTTTGCTTCTCTTTCTGCTCCCCTCTTTGGGAGGGGTGGGAGGAGAAGGTTGTTTTGTGTAATCAGAACACTTCTTGACTTCAGTTATCTGTTTTGAGTATATCCTAACTGAACTCTTACTTTGCCAGTTAGTTATGTGACAGAGGGAATAATTGGAAGGAAGGTAACTGTATGAGATAAGAACTGAAGTACAGACAGATACGCTACAGGAACAGGGCAGGAAAGGTGAAAAAATTTCTAAATGAAATGCTATTAACAGCATAACCTGTGGTTAACTTCAATTTTGACCTACCTGATGTTTTTCAGATCCTTGCCTTTTAGCTGGTGTGCCTAGATGGCCAATGTTGTGTTAGAGGAAGGGAAATTTTATTCCAGCTCTACCACTTGAGAGGTTGCTTGCTTTGCTGACTGATGATGTTCTTAGTAAACAATTAGTGAATCAAAGGCATAAAGCATATAGGTGCCCAATGTCTTTTGAAAATTTGAATCCATTAACAAATAAAAACTGCAAATAAAAAGTCTTTGTGGATTAGGTCATGAAGGTTTTGTTCATTTATAAATGGATTAAAAGAGACACACTCATGTGGAACCAAAGGATGTGATTTTTCTTCTAGCACAGCCACTACTTACAAAAAAGTTTTGTTGGGAATGTGATTTGGCCCAGAGCCTCTGCTGAAAATGGAGGATTAGCAAATCAGCTTAGTTTCATTATTTATTTTTGAATGCTTCTTTATTTATCTGAGATACAGTAGGCTATCAGCAATTGGTGACCAGATAGCTTTTGTTCAGGGCTAGCCTGCAGATTGGATCTGGCCCATAAAAATAAATAGTCTACTTCTTGCTGCCCTCTTCCTTGGGGATTTTCTGATGCTGTCCTGTTATGTGACTAAGGCTTTTGACCTCATCATTTGATGGAGAATGCCAATGTTTTCTTATGGTGAATGCACTTTCAGTTATATGAAAGGAGGGTGGCGATACTGTGACATCTGATACCTCAGTGTCTCACTAGAAGACTTTCTTGCTGCAGTTCAGCTTGGGCATCACAGGTGTGCGGGCCCTTTCAGGAAGACAAAGGAGGAATACTGAGTAAAACAGCTTCTCTTTAGTTGTGTTCTGATGCTTAATTATTGTTCTTCCTGCACCTTTTGCCTAAATACATGCCTACAGACCAGCCAGAGGTGTGGATTTGCCTATAAACAGTATCTTCAGCATATAAAATCAGTCTAGGGTTTTGATATTACATTGTTTGACTATGTTTTTTTCATTTAAAGGATTTTCCTTTTATAATATGGCATTTGAAGATTTCTTAAGCTGGATCCTAAAGCAAAAGCAGATTAATTCAAAATAAGCTCTGCTAAACAAAAATAACAGCTCTTTTCCCTTGTAATTGGTAATTGCAACATTACAGCCCAGCTGGGGGCAAAAAGTGTTAGTGTTGCTGGTAGATATATCCTGTGACATCTCTGTTTTGTCAAACCTGCAGATGGTGCAAGTGCATTATCTTTCAGTGATTTGAACAATGTTGCTTTAATATGTTGTTGTGTTGAAGGGAATGATGTGCCTCTGACCTGTGGAATGTGAAGGATGTGCTTTAGGAGATCAAGGAGTTAAAACCACAGTGGAAAAAAGATTGGATGATTTCTTCTGCTGTTGGTCAAACCTTATATCTCTTTGTTCACACTATGCATCCCTGCAAGCCGAGAAATGTGAAATTCTAGCTATGCCTGTACATAGGCTTTTGAATGACTTTACTTATGTTAGTAAAAGTACTAATGTTTAGCTCTGCTTCCTAATGGCAGCAAATTCTTTTGTGATACGTTTGTATTTCAACAAGTAATTGAAGTTCTAATAACTTTGTGGAGTTGTGTAGTAAGTTCAGCGGAAGGCCAGAACACTGATGAAACAAGTGTACTAGTGGGCCTCCTTAATGAAAGGAAGAAAAATAGAATGAAGTTTTACATTGGAGGACTGTCAGATTTTCTTTGTTTTTTTTTTTTTAATGTTGCTTAATCTTAGCTTTGATATTGGATTGGAGTAAATCTTAATTTTCTAATGATGGGAAAGTACAGCATAGGAAGTCATGAAGTATCTCTCCAGTGGGGCACCTTAAAGTGTTTATGTCTTCGGTTCATTGCAGTTTTTCTGTTTTGACAAAGCTCTAGCTGTTCCCATATCAGAGGTCAAACAGGAGGCGATGAACCTGTGTCATGCTGAATACATTTAAGCACAAAATTCACTGCCAGCAAGATTCTGAAACTGTAGTTAATGGCATATTTTGCAGGTCATAGATAATTTTACAGGTTGGAATAAAGAAGCGAGCGTGAACAATTGAGGGGAACAGAAGAAGGCTGAACAGTCACTTTTGGATGTGTCATGGATTGATAGCAAATTAAAGTTAAGGGGAAACAGCAGCCATACATGGTTGTGCTATCAACTTTTTCCCTAAATTGGCCCCATTCAACATCTAGTGGATGTGCTGTGTTGCAGAGTTAGACCTGTGATAGGTAGGGAGAAGAAATACTTTTCTTGAGTAAAGAACACTTTGATTTTTCTAGTTATGAAATTATTTTAAAACACCAAATTAATATGTTTAATTGGGAAGTTTTTTCAATGAGTTTGTTGACCCAAACTAACCTCCGGACAACTGCAAGTAACTAGAAATTGACTTCAAAAATCAGTGCCACAGCACTGCCAAGCTGAAAGTTTCTCTTGTGCTTGGTGCATTGCTATATTGGATGGTGTGACCATTATGATTTTTTATATGATTCTACATAGTTCAGTTTAGGCTATGTGTAAGTGTAGGAAAAAAGGAGGTCTTGAGCAAAGTAAAGTAATATTAGAAGGAAAGCATTTGTTAGTATTCTTTGCCCACTCTCTTTTGCTGCCATGGCAATCCAATATAGCAACATCTTTTTAAGATAAACCCCTTCTCAAGCCCTATTTAAAAATAACATATGAGATAATCTTGTAGTGTTCTCCCTGAAGCCCTTCGTCCCCAAGATTTTCTCAGCGTATTTGGAATATTTTTTTCTTTGATTTGCCAGCAAAGAAGAGTTTGCTGTGAGATGCATCAGAGCCAATCCATTTGCCTTAGAATCCATTTGCAGTAGAATTACATGTACTTAGATGAGGACAGAATTTTGCTCTAACAATAGTGTTAGCTTTTTTTTTTTTATGAAGCATAAAAGCAAAGGAGATCATTGACAGTTGAGTTGAGTGAGGGAGGGAGAAGTATAATTTTCTAGAAGTCCGTGCTTGCTTTTCACTAGACCTCCTTACTATTGGAAGTATTCATACAAGTCTGCATGAAGTTTTTTTTCTGTGTAGGGATCAAATCTTTTCAGCTGTCTGCAGATTCAAATTTTATGTATATTTTTCCAAGAGATTTGCTTGCTGCAGATGACTAGAAGTTTGTGAGACTATTCTAAGTAATTCACATTAGCTTTATGCCATCTGAGAAGTCATCCTCTATGTATAATTAGTACAGACAATAAGATGGATTAAAAAAATATAATTTCCATGTGGGAGAATGTGGCAGAATTTCAAAAGCTAATACTTAGCAACTGTAGGTAAAGTGTTACTTTCTTTTTGGATGATGACCTGTAATACCCATTGAATTCTTCTTCATTTGAATGTATTCTAGTAAAAAAAAAGTTTCTGTTTGCAAGTTATTTTTTAATTTAAGCAATATGCTGAACCTTCGAATTAATAGTTTAAAAGGAAACATGGATGACATCAACGGTCTTCCTGTAAGGTATTTTAAGTTTGGAGGGACAATCCAGAGAATTTTACAACCAGATGTTTCTTGTTCAGAATGGAATTATCACAAAATTACATAGAATGTTTTGCAGTAAAATGTTAGTTACCTTCTAGGTAATAGTAATCTTTGTTATCTGCCACTTGCAGGGTGGCAGATATTTTAGCATCTTCACAGCAAGTGAAATCCTCAAAACTTTTAAGTATTGTGAAGAAGCATAGGGTTAGTTTTCTCAAGCTGGATTTTTCTTCTTACAGTTTCTGAATAGATGCGTGCAGGTTCAAAAGGATGTCATTCCACTAAAGTGTTGTCATAGGCCCAGAAGAGAAAGAAAGCTAGCTTAGTTACGGTACTACATTTATTGCCTAGAGCAAGATACTAGAAGTGAGAAGATGGGTGATCTTTACGTTTGTTTTGATGGGCGATGCAGGCCAAGTCATTCAATCCTGCTATCACTCAGGACTATTTTACATCAGTAATATAAATGTAACATTATTAATCCCTCTAGTTAAGACAGTTTGTATTCTCTTGTCTGAAGAAGGATCTGAGCAGCCTTTGGCTCACCATCCTTTCCCACAAGGGGCTAGCAGAACTCTCTAGATTTTCTTCTGGTTTTGTTTTTTTTTCCTCCTTTTGAAAGGATTTTCCTATTCTTTCAGTTATGTGATTATATATTGGTCTTTCTATGTAATAATAACAAGCCTTTGTTAGTTGCTGGGACCTCGCAAACCAGATGTTCTGTGTGCCTGCTGGAAAGTTGCGAGATAATGAAGGAAAGATTTTCTTTAGTTGCTGTTGTGAGTACTCGTCTGATCTCCCTCTTATTGGAGGTTTTGCTTAGCTATTATATAGTGACTAGTGCGTTTATTCTTTATGCATTAATTTTTTGTTTAAGTGTGACTGCTAGTAAAAAGTGTTTAAGTGCCTAGGAAGACTGGTAGCCTACTTCATTTCTGACTATGAAAGTGAGATACCTTTTTAAAACCCAGTTTGAGTGCTGCTTCTCAACTGCAATTACCGTTATCGCAATGAGGCACAGTAGTATAGAAAAAGGCAGCTTCTTGTGCTCAGATTTGTCACATTCTTTGATTGGGCGGAGAGGGGGGAATCTTCCTTTTGCTTCCTCTTCCATTTACTTTTCCACTACTTTACTTCATGTGTGCTTTGTTGCTGGATCTTGTCTCTTAACTTGATCAAAGGTTCGGAAGGGACCGTGTAGGTAGTTCATATTGTGAAAGGGGAAAAGTAGTGCACTAAATTTGTTGGCCGATTTTGGGTTTATGCCAAAGTATGGAGCATATTCTAGGCAACGGGGCACTCTGTAGTAAGTGAAATGTGTGAACCACCATGCTTAAATAGTAATTATTTCTTTCATTAGAAAAGTAGAACACTTTCATTTTTTTCAGTGAAGAATGTTCACTACTTCTAGATAGCCCTAGATGTTTGTGAGATATGCCTTCAAAATCACACTTTCACTGTCAAAGTTTACTTGCCGAATTAAACAAATGAAACGAAGCATTTGTTTACATCATGCAAGTTTTCAAGTGATGTAATGCATTCTTTTCTATTTGTTACCTATATTTTTTTTGAGTGAACACAGTGCCAAGAAAATTGTGTACCCATGCTTTATTTGCAATGATTCAAAAATGATCATAGATAAATGTGATTTGATAAATGAATGCAGATATACATTCACAGATTAGTATGCATTCAGAATGTAGTTTGTTTATTTTATATTGGCCCAAGATGGAAAGTTACAAAAAGAAACTTATAAGTTCTTGGAGGTAATTCAGATGACCAATGTTATATAACCAATGTTATCAGGAACATTGTCTGGGTAAATTTCTAAACATGAAAATAATGAGTAATACTGAACTGACAAGTGTTTATATATCACAGAAAGAAAGAAAGAAGAGACCATTTCTATGAATGAGTTGGAAAAGGAGAATTAACGTGGGAATAGAAGACTGAAACAAATACATGTGTATTTCCTCATGGAAAATATTCCAGGAACATGAACCATGCATACACTGGGCTCATTTCCACAGTTCATGTGTTTTGGGGAGCATGACCCGGATTGTGTTGATCTCCTGGAGACTTTGGGGAATAAATAACTCGCTTTCTGATCTCAGAACATTTTAAAATGGCAAGATCATTATTGGCTGCTGAGGTTATTAGATCTTTGCTGTAATGTTTCCATTTTGCATTGTGTCCAGGAAGAATGGAAAAACTCTGCAGTTTCTTTAACTTTACCTCATCTCTTAAATATTTATTGCCAAATGCTTATTCATTCTTTTACAAGTGCTATAATTTATTCTTTCATAAGCCTGTAGCAATATGATAGACATGGTTAAGTTTTATGGGCTATGTTAACATTAATGAGTTACAGAACAAGGGTGCGCTTTTTAAATTTCCTTAAATCATTGTGTATTAATTGAAGTTCCATTTCTGTGTTTGTTTTCTCTGAGATCTTAACTGTGGTTAAGTCTTACGACTGAGTTTAGTATTATATGGAGGTAAGGATAAGAAATAATCTCACTCTGGGTACCATGTACTTTTCGGCTCCAATATTTTCTAGTTTACTTGCTTACACTTTCTTCCAGATAGTGGGAATTTTGGGAGAATAAGTTTGAGCTTTTAAAGCTGTTCTTGCCTGCTTTCAGCAATACAGCAATTGGGAGAAATGCATTGTTACTTACTGTTGAATTGACAACTTAACTCTGCTGACTGGGTGTAAAGAAAACGGAATATGAGGCAGAATTGATTCTTGTCTTTGTATGACATGTACTCCTCCTCTCTCTCCTGCCTTTTTTTTTTTCCTAATTCAGTACAGATTTGGATATAACAGGGCCTCAAATTGGTCAGATGCTAGAAAGTTAGCCTTACAACATGGTGCCTAAAGAGCTGAATTTGTGGCCTTGTAAGTGTCCTTTACTGTTCAGAAAGCTGATATCTCTTGCATTACAAGCTGAATGTCAGAATACTCTGGTATATGGAGTCAAGTGACAGGAGAGGCGGTGTGCTACAGTGCAGCTGAGGAATGTGTTCTCTCATGAGTCCTGTGCTCAAGGAAATCCCATTTACGTGGCGCTCCACCTGCTAGTCTGCAGTGCCACAACTTTCCTCTTGGTGCATGGGTTTACTGAACAGATTCAGATGATTGATGGACTGCAGAGAGGGGCTAGCCATCTGTGTCTATAGTAGAGGCTGTTGCACAGCAGGAGGGGATGTGGGTTTGTATTGTTTAGATACACTGGACTTTGTGGATGTCTCTGCTCAGCTTGTCAAAGAAAAGGTTGAGAATTGATCTGGTCCCTGTATATAAGCACTTCTGCATTAAAAAGAGCTCCATAATGAGAAATCTTGCAGTCTTTTTAACAGAGATGTAAGATCCAGTCACTGAATTTGAAATTAGGCTATATCAGTCTGCAAATTAAACGTAGCTTCCTAGCAGAAAGAGTAAGTAAACTTTAAAACAGTTTATCTGTGGGGGAGTTGAGTAACCAGTGTCTGGACTACATAGGGTTAGGGGTTTTGTTATTAATTTAACAAATACACTTCATCATCTGGGAAAAATTCCACAGCCTGGTGCAAAGAGGAGGAGGAAGATGTAGGGTTTGTGGTGGATTCTGAGAAGACCCACAGTACTGCTCCTCGTGGGATTCAGAACTCTGAATGGCCATTTCTTTCTTTAGTTTTTGAACTGTGGGGGAATGGAATTACGTGCTTTGCCTTGGCATGTTCTTAACTCTGCAGTTCAGCATTAAGGTGATAATCACAATCAAGATATCAGTATCAAACATTTAGTTAAAAGTCAGGAAGGATTCTAGCACCTGGCTAAACATGCTCTCTCTTTTTCTTTCTCTCCGTCCGCACACGCACATACCCATGACTAGAAGACTGGGCATGGATAAGTACTCTTAGAGAGAGCAGAGGGTGCCTGGCTGATACTTTGCTCATATGCGCAAAATTATACTGCTGGTATAGTGCATAAGTAGGAAGAAAAATTTTGGTAAACAGTCAGGAGTCTTGTGGGTGAAGTTTACTGTCCTCTGTAACACGTCACTGTTCATCAGCAGGGAGCTTACAACTGCCTTTCGCCCAAATTCCTGTGACTGCAGCAGTGCTGGCCCCTCTTGAGGACTGAGATGCGTGTGTGTGTGTTTTTTCCTTTGGGCTTACTTAGATCTGACAAGTCTTATGTGCACACTGTGAACTCCCTTTCCTACTAACTTGTCTTTGAGCCTTGTCTCATTCATGTACATGTCTTGGAGAGTGTTTGAGAGGCTGTGGCACAGCTTGTTGGCCAAGGTTTTGCTTAAAGAGGCTCTGACAGACACAGAACTAAGCATATGTAGGGCCACATGTGGAAGCCCAGGAAAATGGAAATGTGATCTGGCTTAGTACTTCTGTCTCTGATGGACAAAACGCTTTGGGCCTTTACATTTTCCAGTTGTAGATATTGAGGGTGTTAGCTCACCCTCACAGGCTCAGCATTTGAAACTTGTGGCTTTTCTGTGGAGGAGTGAAAGAAAACATCACAGCATTATGTTAGCTGCTGATCTTTTCTAATGCATGTTTGTGTTTTTTGCCAGCTCTTTCATTCTCCATGCTATAGCTTGCTTGTAGCTTGAACTGCAAACAAGGTTCCCCCCTCCCACCCCCTGCGCTCTTGCTCGCTTGCTCTTGCTCTCTTTACATTTTTCTTGGAGAAAAGTTCCTTAATCCTGCTTCACTTCAGTCCGCTACAGTGTTGTTGGGTACGCCAGAATGTAACTTGAAATACCAGTTTGTATTATTTTTAATAACATACTAAAGCTGGGTCCTAGGGAAACTTTTAATTAAAAACTAATTGAATCAAAGCTGAAGCAACATGAGTATCTGAAGCCCCCAAGTGTTTATATTGTATTTTTATTTAAGATAGAGTTCAGTTTGCCTAGTAGACTATGTATTATTTATGAGTTCATGTTCAAGTTAGCCCTTTTTCTCTGCATAACAGATGGGATCTATACTTTGTGCCTTGTTCTCTTCAGTGCTCTTCTGAATTTCATTTATAGTGCATGTTTGTGTGTAACTTTTAGAAAAGGAGCATCTTTTTAGTGAATATTATGTTCCGCTCTCTTTCAGATTTGTGCACTGCTTAAGTCTTATTTGAGTTAAGCAGTTAAGTGAGAGAAAAATTACATTGGAAAAGTATCTAATTTAGATAATCTGGTGCTTGTTTTACAGGTACGCCTGCTATTAAGGTGTTCATGCCTGCACTTTCGCCTACAATGGAAGAAGGAAACATTGTGAAATGGTTAAAAAAGGAAGGTGAGGCATCATTTTCTATTGCCACAGTTGCTGTGTTTTGTTAGCTTTTTCAAGCTAGTCTGTAAGAATAAGATCATTCTTTCAGGTTACACCTTACTATTTTGAAGCAAAAAGTTTGGTACGTGAATGTTCTCTTATTGAATAATAGCCTACTCTAAAATTATTGATTCTTTAAACATTCTTCCTTGACCTATCTTCCAGAGGGTTGCAATGATCATATTTGAAAAGTCTCAGGGTTCTACAGGGTTGGCGCTGGAAAATCAGCTGCTTGGTCTTTGGGGATTTTTTTGTTTATGTTTTGAGGTTTTTTGGTGGGGGGGGGGCTTGTTTGTTTTCTGTTTTCCCCCCACTTCCTATATCTCTCAGTGTTGTCAGGCTGCTCAGTGTTTTTGTCTGAGAGCCTTCGACATTGGGGAGGCTCTTTGTTTTGTTATTCCAGTGCATTAGAAAGAAATTGTATTTTTATTGTTGTTAATTTAATACTTGCTTCTTAATACATAAATTATAGTCTACTCTTAAAGCTGATAGGAAACCTTAAATTTGTTTCATAGCCCCCCATAGTGGGGGGCAGGGGAAGAGGCCTGTTTCCAGAAAAAAACCCTCCTGATTGAATTAATTTTCATGAAAGAGCATTTTGGAACCTCTATTATTTTCAGTTGTCTGCGCTTTGACACCTGAAAAGTAACTGACTTGCGTTAAATTGTGTTGGAACAGCTAGATAAGCAGTCTGTGCAGTACTTCTTGTCTTCAGGTAGGTTGTGTGTAAATGAAAAAACATCTGCAGAAGATTCAACGCTCCCTGGCCTGTTAGGAGAACCTTCTTCTCTTCCCCCTCCCTATCCAGCTTAAAATGAAGGCTGGATTTTGATTTTAGTAATGGATTGCGATTGCATGGCAAAATGGGAATCTTAAGGGTGGTCGTTAGTATGGGATGCATTGCCAAGTTTTAGATGACTGTAACAATGTATCTTTTCCTCCGCACTTTTAGCTTTGCTGCAGAGAGCTAAACATACTTGTAGAAAGAAAATCTGCTGAAGCCTGTTGACTTCGATAGACACAATTTGATGACCTAAATGTGTATTTTAACTTTTCTGTCTGAATAAGTCTTTTCTTTCTTTTAGCTTACCCTATAAAGGTTGATATGGCCTCCATCACCAAATTACCAAAGTACTTTGCTTGTGCGTATTTTGAATATGTTGTGGGGGATGGAGAGACAGTGACTTTATACCTCAGAGATCCTCTCGTAATGGACATGAGATTTTGCTTGTAAAACTTTTGGTAAGAATTTCTGAAGAACTCACTAGGGAAATACAGGGGGCTCGCCCTGTAAAAAGTAATTGCTCCAATGTTACCAAAACTTCTCAGTTAGCAAAGTAACAAGTACAAGATTATTCAGAGAGGAAGGAACAACTAGAAGTCCTTTTTCTATCCGTTAGTCATTATTAGTCTATCCGTTAAACACATAAAACAGTTCAGTTTTTATTTTTAAATCAAATATAACATTTGAAATCACAAAAGGAAACAAAGACGACAACATCATAGCAGTTGAAATGCATTCGAATCTGCTTCACAACATAAATCAAGGAGTTTTCCCCATTAAAAAGGCTTAGAACCTGGTGGCTAAACAATGTACTCTTCATTCCCCTGCCCCAACCCAGAAGAAAAAAAAAATATTTTGATTGATGTCAAATCTTATCAATGGTTGGACTTTAATATAAATCATCTTAGGTTAATATTATACAATATACTGCTCTACTTTCTATTTAGAAACAAACCAAAACTGGATGTAGGACATTGTCTTGTTTGGTACATCTGTGACCATAATTAGTTCTCATGAACATTATTTTCTCTGTCAAGCTGGAGTGGCTATAATGACGACATAAGAAAATGGGAACGTAAGTTTTGAAGAACAAAGCAAAGCAATCTAGTGCTTCTACTCTTTCTGTAGAGCGGAACTGCTACATCCTCTAGTGAGTTGATCATCTATGCTTAGTGACACTAGTGAATATAAATGTTTGATAATCTTATATATGAGAAAATAAATAAATATTTCAGAGCAATTGACGGAAGAAAGCTTATGGTTGTGTAATGACCAGCAGGGGCCAGTAGAATACTACTTTTATCACTTTTTCTGCTCTTTGTGTAAATACCAAATGTGTTCATTTAATGGTTTCACAGGATAGGCAGATAATTTCACTACAGCAGAAGGAAAAATACTGCATTTAATTGACAGCTTTACTCTTTTCCTCTCATTGTTAATGCTGCTTCATATCAGTTCCTCTGTGTAATAAAGACCATTGCTTAAAAATAAAATTGTATTTCTAAAAACTTGTATTTATTATGTATGAAGTTATTCTTGATGAAAGATGGTAGACTGACAGCCCTGGAGACTAAAATCCTCTTGTTATCATGGGCAGGGAACAGAATAACAGTACTAGCTGTTTCCTCATACAGTGTAACTTGACCTTCTTCTGAGACATCACCTCCAGGGACTTCAGGCGCTATACTCGGTCAACTTTGATTTGATTTGTGAAGAGTGCATCAAGAAATGCAGTTTATCTTGTGATTTGGATACTTGTCTGCTAGTACAAGGCTAGCAGGCTTGTACTAGGCTATAGGCTGTTGAATGCCAATTGGATGTGATACCCTGGAGGGAAACGATGCTTTAATAGAGATCCTAATCATTCAATCTAGCTATAAGAAATTAATCATATCGTGCACATGCACAGGCATGCACACACGCAAATGTGCGCACAAGATTTTTGAAGTGTTTTATATGTAATAGCTGTCAGAGAGCTGCCGTCCAGGCAAATCCTGTTGCCAAATACTGCTTTTTCATTAGAAAGCACAAGAACAAAGATTTTTCTCAGCAAACCTCTGTTCTTTCTAATTGTCTCTATTGGGAAAGCTGATTTTTAATTTACATGGAAACGAGCATCAGGAGATATCGCAAATTTTGCCATGTCTACCGAGAAAACTGTGGTCCTTTCTATTGTGCTTAGATACGAAACATGAGATGTTTTTGAAGGCTACTGTGAAATATTCTTCCTAAAACTGCATTTGATCAATTTCCTTCCCAATCTATGGCTGCTGCTTGCTGCTGCAGTAAAAGATAAACCAACAGAAAGGTAGGGGAAAAAGTGACTTGTCCAGTTACCTGAAGAGTTCCTCTTTTCTTCCCTGTGCAAGGGAATCCTTAAGAGTCTGTAAACAGCCTGATGCACCAAAGTTAGGAGATACCTTCATCCATGCGTTCATTCCCCACAATGTATTTGCTTTGGCTACCTTACACTGTTGGAGTTACTACTGCACATTATGGTTAGCGCTGAGACTGCTTTGAGTGGTGCCAAACATTTACACACTGATTGCAGGCTGTGAAAAGACAATAATTGAGATATGGAGCTAAGCTCCTTTCTGCTTGCCTATCTTAGCTCTGTAGGTTACAGAATTTGCACAACGATTTGATTTCTTAGCGTCTACAAAATACTTGCATAGTGGTCTGATGTACAGGCCACTTGAATTAATCATCCAGTGGAATTAAACCACTAATATAAACCCTGGAAATGTGGCTTTCTTTCATAAATTGGTTGTGCTCTAATTGCTGCGAAGTGCAGTGTGGCAATTAGATTATTGAATTAAATAATCAAGTGTTACTTTGTGTCCTCTCTTGCCAAGTTCCAGAATAGGAACATTTTTGACTTCTAAAATTATGTATTTTGTAATTGACTGAGTTTTGAATGTTTTCATTGTTCGCCACTGCAGAGGTCACAAGAATCATATAACATTTGTTGCTTCTTTCCATTCAGGTAGTCCTAAACCAGGAAATAATAAAAAGACAAGAGTTTATTTCGCTTAGCTAAGTACAGGTTGTAACATGTAAACCTGTAAATACAGTTTTTTTCTGATGCTTAAGCACTGCAGAGAGTGACACCAAGAATTAAATGAAATATTTGAACAGATAATACTGTTGCAGTATTTATGGTGCTGGAGGATTATTAAAATTTTACTTTATATTAAAAATACATTTAGGTGTTAGGTTTGTATGTATTGTCCTTTTTTTTCCCCGCAGTACTCTGTTAGGAAAGGTGTATCAAAATTTGTTGGAGGCGCAAACATTCGACAACCTCAAGATTTTCCGATATAGTTTCAATTTAATGTTGACTGTCTAGTCAGTATTCATCTGCTGAAAGAATCCAGACTCGTAGCATTTTTATCATGCACTAGCAGATATATATATTCCTTAACAGCAGAGGAAAAGTAGACTTCAAAACAATTCTACTTATGGATTTGTGTAATGTAGTAAAATCTACTTCTAACATTTAAGCATATTTTTATTTCACAAAATACATATTTTTTTAAAAAGATCTTTCTCTGGCTGTGTAAGAAGTTTAGGAAGCAAGCTTGTGGGCTTGCTGTTTGAAGAGATGCAATTTCTTGAGATTTTTATTTGTATGTCTTTAATAGTGTAGAAACAAATTAGGGAATTGTTAACTGTGTCAATCTTTGGAGTATCAAAATCATACTGAGTAACATAATTGTTACCTGTGACCAGTATCTTAGAAATCATAGCTTTAAATAGCTTATTCTGATTTATGGCTAGGAATGAATATGGAAGGTTGAGGGTTATATTCTTGGTTGTGCTGCTTTAAATGTGGCCCTTTGAAATTTAATGAATTATGTCAGTGTTCTGCTGCTGCAGTCTTTATCTCTGATTCTTAGTGTTTTTATTTGAAAATGAAAGAGATTGTATAAATTAATGATTTTTTTTTATATATCTACTACTAAGGAATGTATTAAGAATGTAAAATGTTGGTATTATACGGTTAAATCTCTCTCTTCTACAATCAAGTAGATCCCAAAGGAAGTTTAGGCTAAGTATTCCTAAGTTTTGTTGTGTTTTGCAGGTGAAATGGTGAATGCTGGAGATGCTTTGTGTGAAATTGAAACGGACAAAGCGGTGGTTACGATGGAATCAAGTGATGATGGCATATTGGCTAAAATACTGGTAGGAATTTTGTCTTTCTGGGCAGGATGATGTAGTTTGTTTTATGTCATTTAGCGTATCAGCTCAAAAATAGTTAACTTTCCTTCTTCTCAGCTCTCAAAATAATGCGCTTGCTTGCATTCCCGATGAAAAAGAATCACTAGGTTTATATCAGTACAAGTACTGGACTACTGAATTTACTAAACTAGATATGTTTAATGGCTTTTCAGTTAGCAGGACTAAGTTACATTATTTTTTATACATTTTGTTCCATATGAGTTTTGTCCATGAAATATCACAGTTTCTTACAGCTCTTGCTTTGAGTTGGAAGAAAACAAGCTGTCATCAATTAGTTGCAGTGTGTAATATCGGATTGTACTTGACCCAGGATACATGGCAGATTCTCTTGTGCTGGCCATTGTTGAAGCTGAAACGTTGTACTAGATGGACTGAGCCGGGGGCAATTCTTTAATTTCCTGCATTTTTAAAAATTATGTTGAAGAGGTATAATACAAAGAATGAGAACTGGAATCAATATGAAGTTCTCTGAATATCATTTTGGAGTGCATATGAATTTGTGTGTATGTGCATATATAACAGGGAGAAGGAGAGAATAGTATAGGTATGGGTTCCTTGTTTGTGTTTGGCTTTAAATCCTGTTCTGTACCAAGATGGAATCAGTAAATGCTGGAATGCACAGATCAGGATGAAGGACTTAGCTCTAGCCCTGCATTGCTTAAGGTCTGCTTTTTAGTCCTGCGTAATGAGGCACTATCTTCTAAGTACTGTGTTGTAAAATTCTTCAATTGTGCTTTATCTTCCCTCCCTGCACAAGAGCTCTGACTGCAATTGTAGTGTTTCATTATCTCATATGGACAGCTTAATTAAAGTAAGTTAGTTTTAAATTGGTGATAGAGCCAAACTTGCAGACTCTTAAGTGGTTTAGAGAGTGTTCACACAAACTATTCTGCTGGAAGACTGATGACTGAGATAGAGGGCGGTATGATACAGCTGCGGTGTAGAACATCTGCCACTGACAGCTGTCTGGATATTGGCTCAACAGTCTGAAAACAAGAGATAATTCCTACAATGTAATACATTTAAAACGTGCTTTTCAGGAATTCTGTCTGGTGGTTGACAGACCCTCCAACCACAAAAGTGAGAGTTTTCCCTATGTATTCTCAATTCTTGAAATTTCCAAGTAGTTTCTCTTGCATAGTCTTGGCACTGGTTGATCTAGTAAAATAAAAAAGGCAAAGGTAAGTAAATGTGGAAAGTATATCTCTTCCTGGGGAAGGCTGAAAGTCTGTTAATGTTCAAGTGTGTTAATGTAAGCTGACAGTCAAGGATTTAAATTAGTATCCTTTATGAGCAGGGAACAGTGATCTTGCTGCCTCTTTGTAGACAACTTAGCAAAGTCTGTGTCAGTTTGTTTCTTTCAAAATGGGGATTACTAGGTTTTATCTGTGGTTGTTTTTTTCTTTTAAAATCTTGACATTTCCTTGCTAAAATAGAATCTCCTGGTAATATCACTTCAAAATGGTTAACCTCTCTTGTGGATGGTGGTGGCAAGAGGCAGGGATGCAAGTGACAGCACTGATAACTTTTTTTTTTTAATTAAACAGGAGAACCTATATTTGCAGTGGCCTTTATGGCGCAAGACTTGATCACTCATGATAAATACACCACTGTTAACATTCCACTCACCTTCATAGGTAGTTTCCATCTTTCACATGCAAAGCTTAAAAAAACTTCTAATCCATTATATAGTATAGTTCACAGTATTAGTCAGATATACCTTTAAAAGGTTTTTTTTGTTTTATTTTTTCTTTCATATTGAGTTAATTACCATGCTTGAATAAGAAATAGTAATAAGTAGTTTGTGTGGTCTCAACCAGATTTCAGCAGGCAAATCTAATCACTTTTGGACTGGATCTGTACTATATAATAATGAATGTCTTCTAGAGTTGTTAGTATTTTTCTCTTGAGTAGTGGATAACATATACTTTAAATTTTCGGGAATCGCTAACTAACAATTTCTAGCACCTCAGGAAGGACAAAACAATTCATAGAGCCATTTCGGTAGCTTTGACAGCCTTTTGTAATGTGAAAATTGTTCTCATTGCAGAGGAGTGGCATACAATTAAGAAGAGTGTTAGTGAGCAGATGGTGAGATACATACGGGCTTTTAAGTGTTTTTTTTTTTTGTTCTGTAATTAGTTTTGGGGTTATATTTTGCCTCATGGGAGTTCCAAGCTTCAGAATTATTTCAATATTTAAATTGAATGTTCCTCCAATTTAGGCATTTTATTTATATGAGTGTTTTTATAATTGCCATTGCCATTTTCCTGAAGTAAATGTCCTGATCAAAGGAATTTACTGTATAGATTTTCATTAACTAAATGCTCATTAACATGAACTGGGGAGACATGTCTTCATTGAGTTTTCTCTTCTTCCCTGAGATTGTTTATGTTCTATGGTAGAAACATTTTTACCGTTTAAAATTGGTAATATGAAAGGTAATACTCTTTAAAATGGTTATTTTTGTTTTGCATAATCTGTTTAAAGGGATATTAACTCATCATCTGCATACCAATGTTGTTAGTTTTTTTCTTAAAACAGTTTTTCAGAGCATGATGATCTTATAAAAATCTGATTTTTGAAATGAAACGTGATTCCTTTTAGGCTATAAAATCCTTTTCTTCCTAAATCAGTCAAATATCAGTTTATAAATATTTTGTAGAATGCAATCTGTGTCTGAAATGCAGGAAAATAAGAATTCCTTTGTGTTTGTGGGGAAAAGGAATTAAAAATATTTTTAGTTTTAGTATTCAAAGTTGTGTAAAGACCAAGCAATGATTTCTTGTCAAGCTTAAGTAGGATTTTAACTAATTCCTGTTTCTTTTGAAAAATGTTGTTCTTCATCCATTTTGGCTCCATATAATCCTATCTTTTGATCCAAAAGTAACTACAAGAAATTTGAGATTTTTCTAACTCTATGTAATATTCTAAATCCTTAGGTGGAGATGATACCCAGTATTTCAGTTATGTTCCTGAGCATGAACGCTTAAAGTCCAACAACTACGTAGAGTTGTTAATATATCTAAAAATCCAATTTGGTTGTTCTGTAGTTCCACATTAAAAACGTGTATCAAACACTGCCTGCGAATGTTGCTTTATATAAATGTAATTTTTAGTTATGAGACTATTAGCAGCTTAATAGCATTCAATTGAAATATAATAGGATTTATGGAGAGGTGCTTAGTATATTCAGAAAAATGAAATAGCTCTGAGGTTTTATTATATGCAGAAAAAGGAAATAGCTCCAGAATTTAGGTATCTGATTTCTTGGTGTTTGCTCTGTTCCACCATTTCATGTTTTAATACAACTATTTCACAATCAAATTAAATTTACATGGAAAGTTGGAAGAAGAACTAAAAACCTTGAGACTGGCTTTCTACAGAAGTATTAGAGTGTTTCTGAAGGCTATAGTTATTAAGTTTTGTTATGTCTGCAGGTGTTACCACTAAAGTTTCTCCAGAAAATATTGTGGTTGTGGTCCTTGCCGCTTAACTCCATTTGTAGTTCTGAGAACTGGGGAGTTTGACTCGTTTAGCTTACTGTACAAACCTGGGAAATAATATAGAAGATCAGAATATAATCAAAATAGGAAGCATCGTATAACTCTGAAGACAGGATGGATAAAAAGGGATCAAATTTAGCAGTCTAAGGTGCTGTGTCCAGGAGCTATAGATGTGTAGGTTTGAAAACAACAAGTCATTACTTAACGCAACCACCGATACAGAAGAAGGCTCAAATTTACCTAGACTGACAGAGACTCCTTAGGTACTCTGACACTATTTTATATCCACACTAAAAAAAATATTTTCGTAATCATCAAAAATAAAGCACTACGCAAAAGTTAGCCGATTTACGTATTATTTTACTGCAGCGGCTGTGAAGAGCGGCTGATTGCTATTGCATTTATCACAATCATTTATGAGTTGGAAGACTCTTAACTTATCTTTTCACGGTATTCTCTTTTGCAAGATTGAAAAAAAACCTAAGTTTTTCAACCTCAGAAGGATTATTTTTAAAATCTCTTATTCTTTTTGTTCTGTTATGATTCTCCAGGCGCTCTCTAAAGATTTGTCTTGGAAGTATGGTTCTCTAAACTGGATTAAATGTTCTGTCTAAAATGAGAGTGAAACACCTTAACCTAACACCTTACAAAGTGTGAAAACAATTTTCTCGCTGAGGTACTATCCTGAAGGTGGCGAATAATTATCCCAGCTGTTCTTCTCTGCCCCTTTTTCTTAGGCCGGATCTATGAAAGTTAGGTCCTACTCTAAAGCAATAGTTCAATTAAAATTATAGGAGGTAACCTTCCCATATAATTGGTATCAGCTAAACATTGTAATCCTAGTAACTGTCCTACAATTATAAAGAGCTAAGATTATGCTCTGAAAGAAAATACTGTTGAAAGCAAACTGTTTTCTAGAAGATACTATGTCATTTGGTCAGGTTGATCTTTTTTTTTTAGGGAATGTCCACACAAGAGGTGTGGATTGCAGAAGTATGTGCAGATGCATTGATACCAGTCGCAATCAGCTGTATCAGAAAACATAGAATGGACATAAGTACAGGCAGGTTCCCTGACCAGTCAGTGTACTGGACAAAATCCTCGCCTGCCCACAGTGAGACTTGTGTTTCTGCTGCTGGCACAGAAGCTAGTTAGGTTGGTATATTAGGTTGCTTAGCCCTGCTACGGTTGCGTTTTCTTACAACAGCATGTATTTACATATTTATCATTTGTGAAAAAAAAGAGTACTTTCCTCTGTAAGGGAGATTTTTTTAAGAAGTGATGGTAAGTTTAGCATTTTCCTTTTTTGTGTGAACAAAAGGGACATCATTTGCAAAAGGGAAAACATCAGAATAGATGCCTTTGTGCAGAAGAAGGGGATGTAAGATGGCGACAGCTGTAAGTGAAGCATGCTAGCCTATCAGGACTTGCATTTCATAAAGAATTATCATTTGAGTGTTATTCCTACAAGATAATTTGCATTTTAAACAGTACTTTGTGTAAATGAGCGAGAACTTTTCTTTCTTTTAATTTTGCAGTGTTTAGTAGTAATTTTTCCCAGCTGGGCTTTTAAGGTTTTTTTGGTTTGTTTATTGGGGGATTTTTTTCTGTACCTGGATGAAATAGACATTGAAACTCCTGCGTTTTTGTGCTCAGCTGTGAGGCAACTCATCTAATGATTTCAGAGAGTATTTTGCTATTCCAGGGGAAAAATCTCACATCAGACAAATTGTCAAATCTATTTTTAGTCCTCATGTCACTATTTTAAGAACTGCTAGGTGAGTGATACTTCTGCTCTCTTTAATTCTCTTCAGTGTGGAACGTTTCTGAAACTTACTTTGCATCTAATAGCCTCAGTAGAAACTTGTGCAATTTCTTCCTTTTTTTTTAATATATGAAGTTGCTATTCTGCCTTCACAAATGTTGTTTTGTTAGACTTGTTAGAATGTTTCCCTGAGATATATTAAGAAAAGAATAGTAGACACTGCTGTTGAGATGTGTCAGGTGTGTTTAGTAGTGTTTCCCAGTAACTAATGGTAGCACTAGTATTTCAGAAGTTGTGTTTTTCCTGTTTCCTCTTTTATATCCCAAATGTATTCCAAATACCAAAATTTCCTTACGTGTATTTTGCTGTTGTGATGTGTAGTTTTTTAATTTGTTTGTTTTTTGTGGTCCAAAACCAGACTTCTCCAGCAACTACATGATAGAGGCAGTATCACGGAGCAGTGACTTTTAACATTAGTCAAGATATCCACGTTGTCCAGTAACAATCAGGCACTGAGGGCTGGGTCTGAAAAGGAGGTGGCAAATAACTATAACGACTCTCAGATTGTTTATGGCAAGAGAGGCAGCTTTACTGGAGTAGCATGAACAGATTTTTATCTAGACCTAGTCTTTAATACGCTCTGCTAATCATCCTTTCTGGAATTGAGAAATGGTGTGTTTTTCAAATAGTTTGCATATTGGTGTATGGAGTGAGTGTAGGCCAGTCTCCTGAAAACTGCAGAATTACATACACCTGGTATATTTGGGAAGCGAAAAATTAGAGGAGTGATAGGATCTGAAATTCTGTGGTGTGTTTTTTTTTTTTTTTTTTTTTTTGCATCTCAAGTATGATCCTTAAGGGATCATCCTTGTGTGATGTTTATAACATAAAGACCTCAGGCTTATTGGTGGGGGAGATGATTTCTTGTTGGAAAGGAAAACTATCCTTGCAAAGAATACTCAGAAGTTTTAGATATGGTATGGGGAAATTAGGAATAAGTGGAACGTATTTGATTTGACAGCGTGGGCTCAAATTTACTCAGTTCCTAAAAGAAACAAGAAACAGTTTTACGTGCATTGGTGCCAACTAGAGTTCTGGGTTCAGAATGGGAAAATTGAGTCAGATAAACACAAACTGTTTATCTAAAGCTCTATTTTATGCTGTGAAAGATGTGATGTTCATTAGGTTAATTTAGAGTTTCATTTTTTTTTAACATTTTTCTTCTTAATTGAACAGTGCTGTATGTATGGTTTAAGAAAGAGCAAAATAAAATAGATACACATGCATATATTCCTATATGTTTTCTCTCTGAATCTCTCCTTAATGATCAAATCTGTTTCACTATCAAATGCAGTAAGAACTTAAATGAGTGAATGAAAGTTTTAGGGCAGTTTCAGGGTGGTGATTATTCTTTCAGTAGAGTTACTTCTTAAATTAACGCTGCCTATTTTTTGCCTAAAATACTTCTTAGTTCAGTTTGGACTGAGAACAGAGGATGAACGATTGTTCGAAAGATCTAATATCCGTTACTATTTTCTCAATCATGCCCTAAATGTTTCATGACAATGGGTATGAACTGAAACTACTTTGTATAAAACTTCAACTGTAAAGTGGGCCAGTGTAAGTTCCTGCTGTGTTTCCTGCCAGTGTAGGGGGAAAACATCTATCTTGATGTATATGTCTGTGTGTAAAGCACTGTACTGCTGTGGCAACAGCTAAGAGGGAACTGCAAGTATTCAGAGGAATAATATCCTCCCAACATTTCTTCCTGTCATGGCTCATCTATGCTTTGTTGCTATATTAACAAACTTCAGATCCTTTTCACTCATGTTGACTATGTGGCCTCATAGAGGAAGTAGCTTCACGCTACTTCTGTTTCAGCTCTTTCTATATCTGAGATTAAAAGAGTTTGCGGAGATTTGTGCAGAAGGGTCTCCTTCTGGTATGGTGAATTCTGAAAATGTAGAAATCATGAGTCAAAAATCCAGGAGATAGCAAGTTAAGAAAAATAATAACGATTTTTTCTTTGTCTCTTCTAGTTCCTGAGCTGCAAAGACTGTGTGTTTAAAATAAAATTATACATGTGCACACAAATACACTTAAAAAAAATTTTTTTAAAGTGTAAACTCTGTGACCATCTGGGCTGGAAACTTGTACTGAAAAACAAGGAAAGCTGGAGTTTTCACATAATTGTTCATCCTCAGGAGTGATGAATATCAGAAAAAGGATAATAGGCCCGCTATAAACAGTGAGAGTTGACAGCGTTGATGGCTGGGAATGCTCATGCAATGCTGGGTCATTACAAAGCCTAGCAAGCAGAAACGTTCCTGCATGTTTCTTAACTCTCTCTGTTGGATTTCTGCATGTGCTTTCATAGCACCATTACAGTACTCTGATATCCTGATAAATCGTAATAAGGACATTACACCACAAAAGTGTCATAATATTTATTGACCTAATCAGTTATAATATGTAGATTGCTTATAGAAATAGAAGTGTTCTTCATTGCACATGCAAGCCTTTGTAAAGGAAAGGGAGCGCATGCCAAAAAAAATTTGTTTATACCCATTTTGTTTAAGAAAAATTATAAATGTACATATATAGATGTTAACTGTTATATATTAATATGTTATGGAAATTATTTGAAGTTACGGGTTGTACCTGTTTTGCATTGTCATTGGTATGACTCATTCAGTAGCAAAAATTTGAGTGTTAGGCTGATTTGATACGTGTTTAGTTTTCTAAATGCCTTGTTCAGTGCAAAGTATGATAATGCTTTAAAACTATGAAAGTGAATAATTTTGATATTTTATATGTTTATAGTTGGTTTCTGTTTTTTTCCTGATTGTTGTGTTTTGGTGATTAGGTCGGGTAGATTGTGTTTGCACTGGCTTCAAGCTATTGTTTTATTTGATTATGGGTGGCAGTAATTTGATCTGAATAGCTTGCAGGGTTGTTTTTAATGGAGTGACAAAAATCTGCTTATTAGTGGGCCTTTATATGACAGGATTTTTCAGCATTAGCCTAATCAGTTCAGGATTTTTAGTTGTCATTCTGTGTCCCCAGGTACTTTAAACTCATCTCAATAAAAGATAATATGATCAAGTCTTGACTGACACTTCAGACTTTCTTTTTCTCTCAAATGAAGTTAAGATGTTCAGAATATTAATGGAGAAGAATGCATCAGGAGATCAGAACAAGAAATATTGATCCAAATCTGGAGGATTTTTCATATGATAACTGCTCTTAAAGAATAAGAGTTACACTAAAATTAACCTGGTGTTTGGGGACAGGGAGAGAAGGGGACTGACAAAATTGTAAATCCGAACTGTTTTATCAGAACGTACTCGGATTGGCTCTGCTGTTCCTACTTTGGTCTGGTGTTGGCCCTTCTAGGGAAGGAGAAAGAAAATCCTATGAAATCTGAAACGTTCTACCAGTAGAGTTAGTATCAGAGCAGTGTGCAGATAGCAAACTTGGATAAGAGTAATAAAATTCTAGTGTTTGCATCTTCCTGTTACAGCCTCTACAGTTTACAGCATTCCGTCTTGTTTATAGACTGCTAAATACCTAGAAAACCTGAGTAAAGTGGTTAGAACAGTATGCTACCTGATACTCTGTATATTTTTACTTTGTGTCTGTTTTTTAGTTTAGATTTTCCAGATGTCTAATAGTGATTTGCAAAATGTCAGCATTGCAGATATACACCAGCCACCTTTGAGACAAGGGTACGCTCAATGTGGCTTTAGGGTAGAGATTTAATGTCCATTTCCTTCATTTGGAGTTCAGTTCTGTTTGGGCCTGTACAATCTAACTTCTGTCTGGCTGTGTGTGGTCCCAAAGGGCTGTTTTGCCATCTGGCCTGATGCCCTGGGAATGTACTTCTTTTGAGGACATGAAGAGTTGCGCTTCCACAACCATTCCAAAAAATGTATGATTACTCTATTGAGGAGCCCTTCATTAGGTTGTTAAATTGATGTGGCCACCATGCTTTGATCTAAAGCATCATAGGGCTATTTTGGCTGTGATACAGATTAAGTGTTTTTGATTGAAAGGGAACGCCTAGAACAAATCTGCCTTATCCAGTCTAATTGCATCCTATTTACCTTTTTGTAAGATATCTGTGCAGATGTTCTCCAAAACAGTGATTTACATACCACAAAAGTGCTAATATTTTCCTGGTGAACTGACTTGTTATTTGGCACGAGTCATGTTAAAATAGTCGTATTGTATGGGGAGAAGTTAGGGGAGGAAGCAAATGTTATCTTTTCAAAAAGAAGTAATGGGGCACTGTTATTACTGTGGATTTTGCAGGTGTTGGTCTCTTTTTTGCTTGTCCCTTAGCTTCTGGATTTACAAGGCTATGTTCTAAAGTGCGACAATGCTAGGTACTGTGTAGATATCTCAAGGTACGTTTGCTCTGTTTAGCTCAAAATTTTCAAACCTAGTTGCCAAAGATTAGGCATTCACGTTCATTTTCAGCGGCTAGTGTGCCTTTGTTCTTAGAGCTACTCAGTAGCGTGTAACTTGCTCACTTTGAATTCTGAGTCCTTTCTTTAGATGTATGGGATTTTGGGGCTGAAGTTAGTATTCCCCTGTACCTTAAAATAGCAACTGTTGTTAATTTCAATCACAAGTTTCATTATTAATAGTAGAGATAAAACTGGAGATATTTCCCTGATGAAGTGTCATTAATATGACCGAAATTTTCACATCTACCCTTTTTCTGTCATACTAGTCTAGACAGTGCAATACATAACTTAATGTTCTCATTGCCTTAAATTTAGGTGGAGGAAGGAAGTAAAAATGTACGCTTGGGCTCACTAATCGGTCTACTGGTAGAAGAAGGACAGGACTGGAAGGCGGTTGAAATACCAGCTGATGCTGGTGATTCATCTTCTCTGGCTCCACCAGCAGCTGCACTTACCTCAACTCCTGCAGGTCCTTCGGTTTCAACTCCTCCTAAGCTAGAACATCACCCTGGAAAACTGCAGTGAGTTTCTATTTTCATTATGAAATGGAACCCTTACTTAGATCAGTAGAGCTGCACCAAAAAGAATCTTTTGTCTCATTTCACTTAGGGTTAAGCTGTTATTCCAGAGGCTGTTTAAGTGCATATGAGGTATTAAAGCTTGCCTGCCCAGAATATTTCTTTGCTTCTAAGCTCAATAAATTGATTCCAACAAGCATAATTTTATTAGAACGCCTTCTGTGGGTATGCTTTTATTCTGATATGTGATCTCATTACAAAGGATTCAAAGTTTGAGATGAGGGGAAAAAATTAGTGTCCATCATACGTAAACACAGTACTTATGCACCAGAAGGTCAGTTTACCTACCTATAACTATAAAACCAAACAAAAATAGGCACACTCCAAAACCCTTCCAAGCCCTCATACTTTTCTGATATTTAAAAAAAAATTTGTCTCTCTTCTTCCCCCTGCTGTGCCCTCCCCCTGTCCTCACCCCCCTGCCATGGAGTAATATGGAAAGTGCAAGACTGACCTTATACGCTCTTTGTTAGTCTTTTGTTAGTACTCGTGTTGCCCTGACAAACTGAAAACAGCTTAGAGTGGGAGTAAATTAAGCCCAAAGTGCTAGCTATGTATCAATAACGTATAAATCACTGGTTTATGTTGCAGGTTGTTCCTTAAAAATTGCTGCAGATGATATGAACTGCAGAATTTTATTCATAATCACAGTATGACTTTAGTGATTATAAAAGTCTATCATGAAAAATTTGACTACGTAGTCATGGTTATTGTGTCATTTAGATTCAGTACCAAGTCAAATAACTGTGTAGTTCCCATTCAGAGGTGATTATGTTTACATTTAAAAGCTGTGAAATCACAGCCTATTAGAGGAAAGAATAGGAAACTGATTTTTGGTAGCATGTGCTACTTGATGAATTGTTCTGTTTGGTGTTTTGTGGGGGGAGTGGGAGCTGTTTTTGGGGCGGGGGTATATGTGTTTGTTTTAACCTCTTTGTCTTTATATGTCTGGATTTGCTATGTTTACTTTTGCTATCAGCTTGTAGGCTTTTCTAATGCAGGTGGAAGACATGTGAAAACAACTAATTGAGGTCATGGCCCAAATGTTACCTATAGTAGGAGGAAGATCAAAGCACTTGAAAGGATTAAGTCTTGTGTTTCAGGACTGCATCTGTTTCTCTGCGGTGGTTAATTAGAGTTGTATTGACATTTTTGGAATCATGTGATCACGAATGACACTTTTTCTAACAAGGGCTTAAGGACAGTTTTTAGGATTCAATGTGGTGCAAGTATTGTCTCCTTTAGGAAATAATGAATTGGAGCTACTGGAGCGAGTCCAGCAAAGACCCAGTAAGATGATTAAGGGACTAGAGCATCTCTCATATGAAGAAAGGCTGAGCGAGCTGGGCCTTTTCAGCCTGGAGAAGAGAAGACGGAGAGGGGGAATCTTATCAATGGGTATAAATATCTGAAGGAAGAGTATATAGATAATAGGGCCAGACTCTTTTCAGTGGTGCCCACTGATGGGATGAGAGGCAGCAGGCACAAACTGAAACACAGGAAGTTCCATCTGAATCTAAGGAAAACTTTTTTACTATGAGGATGACTGACAGCTGGAAAAGGTTGCCCAGAGAGGTTGTGGAGTCTCCATCCTTGGAGATATTCAAAAACCATCTGGACAGAGATGATCTCTAACGGTCACTTCCAGCCTCAACCGTTCTGTGATTCTGCTCAGTTCTGAAATTTGGGAGAACCATTTGGAACTTACTACTTAATGAAAATGTTGTCACATCTGTATCTAGGAGTTTTGAAATCTGTTGTTTGCTTGCCTTTTTTTTACTTTTTTTCTCCCCCTTCCCCTCATCTCAGAAATCAAATTATGGGGAAGTGGTGCTCTCTAGCTTATGTACAGTTCTTTGTAGTTAAGCACCATTTATGCCTGGAATGTTACTACTAAGCATATCCTGCCTAGGTCAAGATGACAGGTACAGGTTTACTAGTATATCTTAGGTATATGATGATTGAAATATTTGACTGTGGGAGGGATTGATATTTAATCTTTTAAAGCAGATTCTGAATCATGCAACTATATCTATTTCATTAAATCAATCCTATAAAATAAATGCAGAAGCTGAAATTGAAGCTAGGATAAAGATAATAACATAATTAAAACTAGGCTGCAGTAATGATGCAACTGCTGAAACAAATAAGAGGTGGGCAACCCTCTTGTCTGAGATCCTGAAACTCATTTTTTTATGTCACTATGGACAAGCTGATCTTAAAGGATGTATTTAGCTCTGTACTGCGACCCTTTTCCAGAAGAATCCACCAGTATGTTGTATTGCTGCTGTAAGACAGAAATTTGGAGATGAGTTTTCTGCTCTTTATTTTGACCCCCTTGGGGTCCTTATTTCATGTTTAAATTCAGTCTTGCTTTAAAATTTGATAGCGGCTCAGTGTGACTTCAGTGTTAGTATCACAGCCTTTTTACAGATCTCTCTTCTCTTCCCCATGCTGAAATATAGCATACAGTGTGTCATTTCTGTTGATATGCAGTAGATGAAAGAAGTTACCTTTATTGTTATATAGCTTTTTTTCCTCCTCATTTCTTTAGGATTCGCTTAAGTCCTGCAGCTCGCAACATTCTGGAGACGCATGGGCTGGATCCAAGCAATATTACTCCTTCTGGGCCCCGAGGAATCTTCACTAAAGAGTATGTAGATATTGCAGTAAAGCTACAACCTCTTACTCCGTTACTTCTTCCTTTGAACCTAGTCAGTTTTCATGAACTTGGAAGCCCAATAATTTAAAACTCACCTTTTTCTTTCAGTCTTCTATGGAGCAATTGCTTACTAAATTTGACTTAGTCGAGAAGATATGGAGAATGGGAGGCTGGGAGACACTGTAAGAAGCCTGTGACACTTTTATCATTAGTTACTTTTACTATGGTCACCCAGCTGAGCTATGTGGTACTGTTGTCACGTTTCGTCCAGCTCAGCCTAACAGTGACTATCACCTTCTAAACCGCACTGTTAGCTAGTGTTGTGGGTCTAAAGAATTTCACTACTCGGAGATGTAGTCAGAGACCGAAGAAAATAACAGTAGCCTGTTTTCTTCAGCTCCTTCAGGTTTGGATCCTTTGCTTCCTTTGCTGAAGTTCCGTTATGAAGTCTATCAGGATTTAGTTTTCCTTTTTTCTGAGCTGGGGCAGAGCAATGACATGTAATGGTTATGGTTCTGTTTTGCTCCCATCTTTTGTTTGTTCTTACCTTTCGTTTAAAAAAATGTTTGTTTCCACCTCTATTTTGTGATCAGGCTTCTAGTATTTAATATACCTGTGGGTATTCTGATCGAGGGTTTAGCCTTCGGCCCTTGGAGTGAGGAACTTGTGTATAAAAACGTACTGTGGCCTTGAAATGGCGTATTATCAAATTTTTCTTTGTGTTACTATATATGTTATTGAAGAAGAGGATTTTCTTCAGGAATATATTTTTTTTTATTTTTGTTCTCAGTAAATTTTTTTCTTTTGAACAGTACAATCTTTTGAACAATCAGAATTTCACCTACACAGACCTTGTTAGCTGCTGTAAGTTTTGTTCCATATATAGAAAGACAGATTAGTCTGTTAGTTGAATGGAGAAGCAAGCAGTGGAAGTCTGTTACTTTTTCCAATTGTTTTTCCTATAGTCTTTGGCCAAATTTAGATAAAATAGGGAGTTTATGGTGTGTGACTAGTCCATGGCAGGGTGGAAACCCTCTAGGACTTTGAGCCACCTAATTAACATTCCCTACTTGTCATGGAGATATAGTAAAGAATTTTTTGTAGCTATAGTAATCTAACTAGCAAAGTCCTTTTTTTTTTTTTTTTTTTCCCCGAAAACTTTTCTTCTGCACAAAAGATTTTCACTTTGAAATGTCATTTTAAGATACGGGCTGCAATTTTAACCATTCCTTTGAAGTAATGTTAGTTAGAGCCTGCAGGCTCTGCTATTATGTACAGTTTGAACAGAAATGTTTGCAGATTTTTTTTTTTTGAGAGATACTACAGATACTCAGTGAAATACTCTTTAATGTGAGTCTCAAGTTAGCAAAGTATGTGCCATGTTATATAGCTGAGTGACTCAATATCTCATTTCCAAATATACTAGCAATTGATCCTTTCTGGGATTGTAGCCAGTTCACTTTTCACTTTTAAAAAATGAATTTGCTTATTGAGCGGAGGTCACAAGGCTACAAGAAACAAAGAAAGATAGTATGAATTATGTAAGCAAGCAGGGTCCTTCCCTGTTCACTTTTCTATCTTTAAATTAAATTCACTGTGAAACTTACTGTAACAGCAATAGGAGGTCTCACCTGATAGCTATTGCTGCTATAATCTGCTCCCTTTGTAAGCTGATATTTAATTTTTCTGTGCATCTGTGTGAGACCTTCCTCTTCTTGCATGTTTTTGTTGTTTGAAGTGGCAAGGCAATATTTCTCTCCCTCCCCCCCCTTTTTTTAGATAAATAATGTAGTTGATGGACTAAATTTTCAGTATGGACTTATTAAACCTATTTTTGTAGCCATTTGACCATTTGAAATGCTATAGCTAACGATGCCTGTTTTATACTGTGTGCGTGATGTACTGCTTATGGATCAGTTAAAAGAACAAGTAGTGCTTTTGTGGCACAATGGATGAGTGCGTTGAAGATCGTGTTCAGTATTTTATCAGTCACCGTTAGATTCCTTTGACTTACTAATTTTTTATTTTTGAAGCTGTGACTTCTCTCATCATTTCAAATTATCACAATTATCCTTGCGGTGGTAATGAGCTCTCCCCCTCCCCCTCTCCCCCTCCCTCTCCCAGTATAGGTTACCATTACTTACCTCCACCCCTGCCTGCTATCCTCTGGATATTACAAAAAAAGCTTCATTATAAGCTACTTTTTTTTTTTTTTAACTTAACTTTACTTGAAACCGGAACTAGTGAGTGCTGTTCTTGTCACTGAGTTCCCTGTTCGATCGAGTTAGTTTGATTGTGTATCAAGTTTCACATCTAAGTGGATTAGTTAGTGTTTGTAATTTTGTACAGTGAGAAGGTGCCGTTTTTGAACATTAGAATAATATTTAATTTAACTTGCATGGTGCTCTGGATGAGTACTAATCTGTTTCTCAGTCAAGTTAGAAGGGAAACTTCCTAATAAAATTAGGAATATAAAAAATTTTTTGTACACAGTGCATTACTTCAGTGAACATAGTATTTGGATTGTATGTGTGGTGCTAAATTCCCCTCCTGCTAGTTTGTATTCAAAATAAAATCCTGAAAATGATAAGGCTTGTTCCAAATGTACAATGACATGTGTTTCCATGTATCGTTACTTAGCAAGTATCTTCTCCTCCACCAAAGACCATGACTTATTTTACTAAGGAACAAGTAATATCCTCTGCTCTCTTCAGAGATACACTGATACAAGAAAATCAGTAAATTGCAGCACAGAGTAACTCAGAGCTTCTGTTACAGACTGTACCGCGTTCGTTGTCGTCAGCTCAGAGGTTCTCATCCTGAGAGCTATGCTGCAGTTGCTGATCGTCTCAGACTCCTCCTGCCCTTTCTTGTTCTACTTACTATTTGTCAAGCTATTTTAAATGCATCCAAAAAAAAAAAAAAAGTGGCTAGCTACCTGTAATGACTGTGGCTTTCTGAAGCAGTTTCCCACCTGGACCTGATGACATGCTCTCACTAAGCTAGTGTGATTGGGGATTTCAGAACTGCTATGTCATTTGCACTTTCCCTTTGAAAATAGGATGCAGGACATGTGTAGTGCTCCTACTCCAGAAAGTCATCTCCTGTATCTGTAATAAGTGCAGATTTACAGTGGGAAGCATGCTTAGTACAACTTTTCAACTGCCATTACGAAAGAATGAGTAATTTTTCTTTTTTATAATGCTGGTAGTGCAATAAATTTGATACTTAGAAATTAAGTTTCTGTTGCATAACATTGTTTGCTCACCTTCTCCCTTTTCCAGGGAGCCTCTGGTGAACTGAGTAATCAGGTGTTTGAGTCAAGAGGACTGAGACAATTTAGTAACAATAACTGCCACCAGGGGATGCTCTCTTTCTTTCATGTTTGCCATCTCTTTCTCCATTCCTGTGCTGTGCTGACAAGGGTTTTTTACAGTGGTTGGAAAGGAAAGATGTGACCAACCCTTCTGAATTCTAAGGAAAGATCTACCTGCCTGACTTGTCCAGAAATCTGTTTAACTTGATACGCTTTGATGAATCCTCCAGCTCTGCTTATTTGCAGGCTCCCAGTCTTGCACCTGTGACTGTCTTAACACTGCTGTGCCTCTTAATCAGTTAAATCAGGTGGACTCTGCTGGAAGAATCTGCTGTAAAGAAGTTAATATCTTGTACTCATTCATGAGTTTCAAAGACTAATCTTCTAATCTAAAAATAAGTTCAATGTTGCTAATAAGGTTTTCAGTTAACACACTAAAAGCCACCAAAATTAGTAAAGCGTTTTGACATTGCAATAATAGGTAGGACCATCTGTTTGTTATGTCATTGGCGTAATATAGGGAAGTAATTTAAAGCACTTCCTTTGCTTTGAAATTATGTAAAAAGTTAAAACAAAACTTTATTCTGTGTATTATGTAAGTGATATAACAAGCACATGGTCCTACTACTGTCAAGCTAAAATGCTTAAATAATCTTTGGTAGCTTGTAATATGTTAACTAGGAAAGTTACAATGTGTCATGTAGGGGTTTTTTGTTTTTTTTGTTCCTCCTCCCCTTACATTGTAATGCTATAGGATGATTTTCATTAAATGAAAATTAGAATTTTTTCCTCAATTTGGTAGTTATATTAAATACTAAAAACTTATTTTACGCTTATTTTGGCTAACATTTCAATTTGGTAAAGCAAGTAACAACTTTAGTAGCAGTGACTGTACATCCTGAGGTCATTCTTTTTTTAATATCATTTACTGAAGTATGTATTTGAGGAGAAAAGAATACATTGGAGCAAGTCAGCTCCTATGAGTAGTAGGTGTTGTATAGAACAAACAGAGCTTTTTTGTTCTATCCGACTGTGCCCACAAGAGGAAAGTTTTGTGGTGGTAGCTACATCAGTATAAAGATCCTTGGAGGATGCCTAAAGAGCAGATAAGGTTCAGCTA
The DNA here is from genome assembly GCF_040807025.1 of Struthio camelus. Taxonomy (NCBI): domain Eukaryota; kingdom Metazoa; phylum Chordata; class Aves; order Struthioniformes; family Struthionidae; genus Struthio; species Struthio camelus. The sequence continues at coordinate 34,165,290 of NC_090946.1, forward strand.
TGTGTGAGACTGAGTTTGGTACCATTCAATTTTTGTTTCTAGTTCTTTAGTGTGCTGCTGATATCTTTCAAAGTGCATCTGAAGTCTACCTAATTCTGTGAGAGCGTATTTATTTCAGAAGGGCATAAAGACATGAATGATAAATGACTTAATTTCCTCTGAGCATTATTTATAAAATAGCATTAGAAACCTGTCACAACTAATTAGTTACATAAATGCAAGCGATCACAAGTAACAAATGAAACAGCTTTTATTTGAGTCTCAGTTATAGCCTGAATAAGTGTACTATGATATTAACAAGAATTTTTAGCATAATGCAAAAAAATACCTTGGACACTGACAGTTAGTGATGATGAATATCATGGGTCTCTAACACAAATGCTTTTTGTTAGTGTGTATTCTAGACTTTTTAGTCACAGAAATTAATGAGAATTTTTTAAATGTCTCTCTCTTGATAACTTGAGTTTTTAGTAAATTATTATCAATTAAAAATAATCACCTTTCTGATGTTTGGGTTGACAACAGAAATTCAAATATGACAAAGCTGCTAATCAGTTAGTGATGAAATGATAATACTTTGGGAATTTTTGAAATAGCTGCTTCTTTGTCAGTATTTCCCTGTATGTTTAATCACCAGGGATGCTCTCAAACTTCTCCAAGAGAAGGAGAAGGGCAAACCCACTGAACTGAAACCTGTGGTTTCTCCAGCCCCTCCCCAGCCTGCTACAGTGCCTTCTACTCCACCAGCAACAGCTGTGACTTCTGCTTATCCAAGGCCAGCAGTTCCACCAGTCTCCACACCAGGACAACCTGCTCCACTGGTAACATTTCTGTTAAGTTTTCAGCTTTTTTACGGCTAAATATTGCCACTGCTGCTTAGATAGCTATATGAGATTTCCAGAACTGGAGAAAGGAAGGAAACTGAGGCCGCGCAAACTCCAAGTCCAGTTGCCTGCAATTTTTAGCACGTGTAAATGATTCTACAGAAGTGTAATTCAAACTGCAGAACTCTCAGAATTCCAGCCTGCACAATACTTGGTGTAAGTTGGAAACTGAAGCCATGAACAAGTTTACTTTGCAAGCTGTTCTGCCTGGAAAGGGACAAGTCAGCAATTTATTTCAATCCCCAAAGAGGAAGATGCGACCGGTTTGGAAGCCAACAATGCACCCCTCCCCCAAATACCTGCACAATCAGTATGTTTGTGTGTTTCTAGACTTTGGAGAAACATGAATCCTGCTTTATTTTCATTTCATTTCATTCATTCATTTTCATGCAATATAGGTAAATGTCCGTTGATGAATTGTCAAGAAGCGAGGATGGGAAGGGCTTAGGGGTGACATTGAGGAGTAATTTACACACTCTAGCATTTAAATACAGCTTGTGTGTTCATTTGAAAAAGCAATAGCTTGCTGAGGAAATATTCTGCCACAATTAAAATGAAACAAAGCGTACTCTAAGCAATATATCAAGTCAAGCTGCCAGATGGAACAGTACTTTTACCCTAGTCGAGTCTTAAGGCCTGAGTATTTAGAAATATTTTTGAAGCAGTCTGCTAGAATAGTAGGATTAATTCTATACTGTAGAGTAAAACTATCTTAACTCTGTATAACCTGTTGCGTTGATCTGGATTCATTATACTGGAATAGAACAATCACTGATATGAATCATATTACTTTCAGTAGTTGAAATATATTGCTTTTTTGATATCTAGGGGCTGTTCTAAGTCAGCAAGCGTCACTGATGACAACACATCAATGCCAGAGTCCTGTTTCAGCAAAAGGGAAGTATGTTTTCTTTCTTGATATCTAATATACAGCATATGACTTTTTTTCAGGGCACGTTCACAGAAATCCCAGCTAGCAACATCCGAAGAGTTATTGCTAAGAGATTAACAGAGTCTAAAACTACTATACCTCATGCATATGTTGCTGCTGACTGTGACATTGATGCTATTTTGAATTTGAGGAAAGAATTGGCCAAAGGTTAGTGATTAAACTGATTTCCTATAATACATTGGACTAATATGTACTTTGCTTGGTTTTCATCATGTCTTGTCCAGGATTTGTAGATTTTGTATGGGCAGAACACTATGCATTCAAATGATTTTTTTTTTTTTTTTTGGCATTCATATATCAGAAGCTATAATTCCCTGTGTTTACTGGAATCTGATAGCTTATCAAGAGATGGGAAGACCAAGGTGTTACTTTGCCAACTAACATAATACTGTAAACAACTGCAATTTAACACAGGACTACTCGTCATCCAGTAGGTTTTTGTTTCCTTCTATCCAGATGCATTTTTCAGATTGCACAGGACTTCTGTTTAACAACATTCAACCTTTCAGTAGTTAAAAATTCAAATTATCCATGTGAAGAATGATAATGGGAACTTTAAATGAAAATATACTCCTGCTCAGTCCTTCTAGGTACAATATTAAAGTTTAGTTTTGCTGGCCTGTTTGTTGAATTCACTGGAAAAGAAAAGCTAATTTAGTCTCTCAGATACTGGATGAGTATGGCTTTGGTGAGGAAAGGAGGCAGGTTCTTGGCACAGGTCAGCCAATGCATAGTAAACTCCCCGTTAGGGCAAAGTAATGTTTTTAATGCAAGTGAAGCAGGGCTGTCTCTTTCATTGAAACTTAAATCTGTGCTTAAAGCTAACTTAAGAATGGAATTGTGTCCCACAGAAAATTGGATAATTTTAAAATATCAATTCAGAATTCGATTAAGCTATAAATCTTAATGTGTATAGTGTGTTTAAAAAATGTGAATACAAGTTGAGACAAAATGGGAGAGTTTAAGGGACTCATTTAGAAAATTTTCCTTAAGTTTAAAGTAATGCGCTCCTACAAATTGCTTGATATTGCTTGACACTGTCTCTTTTTTTGCTAAAATCAGCTGAGTATACTTTGAAGCAGAATGTTTTAATAGTTTCAAAATTAACTATTCAGACTATAATCTTTTTCTCCAATTCAGCAAAGAAAATCTGACAAGCATTTTTAGAAAAAAAGGCAAGAATTTTCAGCTGAATACTCTTCAGGCATGTACTTCATTTTCATGCAAAATATTGTGGAAGGGTTGTTTGCTTAGTTTCTTTCTGTTTAGGGACTCCTGCTTTGTTAGGTAAAGAACCTGAGTGGAAATTCTTTCTTCTTTAGCTTCATAATCTCTGTAAATAAAATCATTTTTATTACATTTAGAAATATTTGATCAGTACACTGATTTTAATGGTGTGTACAGGAGGTGGCTACGATTTCATAGTTCATGAACATGTTAAGCCAAAATTTAATCTTGTGCTTACTGTGGAAAACTTTACATTGTTTAATTGTACAAAAGTATTGTTTAATGTTAATATATTAATTGTGGGTAACTGCAATGTCTTGCAGTTACATATAAATATTGGCATTTTGGGTTTTTTGATTTGGTAGCCAGTTCAATATTCTCTAAAAAGGATACCAAAACAGTGCAATCTGCTTATAAACACAAGTGTTAGAAATTTGGAAACAAATGCTTTCATAAGGCTTTGAAATTTGTAAAGTAATTTGATCAAGACAGACTTGCAGCTCAGTGGCTGATGCGCTTATCTTCCTCTAGGGCATCTTGCTCTTTAGTAACATGCTTTTATTTAAAGTATTTTCTAAAAATTAGTTTAGCGCACTCAGTTGCCTTCACATGAATTTAAAGCCGTTTCTCATGCAGAGTTCACGAAGAGGAGCAACACTGCTGCAGAGTATTGTATCCCAGCCTTCTGACAGTTAAATTAGACCACCCCACTCTGTGTGCTTGAGCACTAGTCTCATGAGGAGTCAGAATGGTCAATGATATGAGATTGAACGTAATCTTTAATTAATATCCTAGCTTTCTTGTTCTGTGGAGAATATAGCAATTAAAAAGAAAGACAAAAGCCTCTTCACTGACAGTAGATTACGGAGTGTAGTCGTGCTTGAAGCCTAGTGGAAGTAATAAAGTTGAAAAAGGGTAATAACTGAACTCCACCACATAGAAATACAAGTAATAAGATTCAATTTATTTCCTAAAGAGAGAACTGTAGCAGCTAGCAAAGGAGAAAATGCCCTTTTCTCCTCTGAAAGCATTATTTGTTTTTTGTGCTGGTGATGCAGTACGCTATGTATTATTTACTGAGATTAGTGGAGAAGCCCCCACACTTGCAAGCTTTTGGCCACATGGTGAGCTCCAGGAGACAAATCCTTAAGGAGTTTGCCTCTTGAAACTTGTCAGCTAGTGCCGTTAGCATGTTTTTAGCTAGGCAGCTGAAAATTGAGCGTTTTAAAGAAAACTGAGCCATGCTGCAGTTTGATGTATTTGCTGTGTTTTGTCTTATGAATGAATTATTGCCAGCAGAACCTGTATTTATTTTCTACAGCATTATAGAGTAGTCTTCAGGCAGTGGTCTCTTTAAGCAGCAGGCTTACTTCAATCTGTTTTTTCCCGTGGTGTAAAAGTAGTGATTCTTAAGGCATTTCCTTTAGCCACCAAATTCAAGGCCATGTAAACTCTTCATTCAGTATAGTATTGCAGAGTAGTTTTAATTTACGTTAAAATGTAAATCCAGAAGTGCAGCTTCTCAGGCTGCGCTGCCTAAGAAGCTGAATGCCTTCTCTCTTATTGAAGGACTTAGAATAGAGCATGAAAGTTGGAGCTGCTTAATGCTGGTGTTGCTGTAACTTTGATTAACCTGTACAAAGTAGGTCTAGTCCTGACAAATGCCACACACCCTGAAGTTTAATTTAAAACTGACAACAATGGTGAAAGCCACTTAGAATTCTAAATGCTAGATCTGTCGTAAGTATTACTATTATCATATGCAGCTTCTGGAAAAAAACTATTGAGTTAAAAGTTATGATTTGAGTTGAGTGAATGTACAATAAATACTAATTATCATTAATAAAGTGTGGTAACAACTTTGAAAAGTCAGGAAAGAGTATGAGGACCTTGCTTTTCAATGATAATATGGGTACATTTAGTGAAACCTTTGAAAAGATGAAGAAGCATATCCAAGTTGACAAGGAAGAGACCTTAAAAGAATGATGCGGGAGGAAATCTGAGTTACAGCATATTTGCTGTACATCTGAACACTGCATTAGTTGAAAATAATGAGAAGGAAATAAGACTGTTTAAAAAAAAAAAAAAAAAAAAGGAAAAGATCTAGACTTGGAGGGCTTTGTGTAAGTAGCTCCAGGGACAGTGAAGTTGACGGGTCCCTAATCAGTTGTAGGGGTCGGTTTTGGAAGATAGCCCCCTTGAGGTGTGTCTCTGTTAAGCCGTTGTAGCTAAGCAATATCATAGAGAACTTAAATGACAGCCTGGAAAAAAATCATTATGAATATTTAAAATTTAATTTTCTTTAAGTTTATTCTTTTGTGCATGATTAGAAACACAGAGTTTTAATCAATCTGATTTGGAAAACATAAAGCTTGTTTTCTTCATTTGAGGCTGTGCTGGTACTTGAAGTGAATTTAAGTGAATTTGACAGATGGAAAAAATGTTACTTTTGCAGAAATGATGAATGCAAATAGTGCTTCAGATGATCTGAACAAGTTGAGATTCATTTGAGGATCCCAGAGGTAGAAGATTCAATTTCAACTGAGGTCAAGTGAGAGAGAAAAGAAAGGGTTTTTCTTCTAGCAAGGAATTAGCAGTGATAAACAATCCATCCTGCTTTGTGAATAGATGCCCTAATGTCACACCGATTTTCAGTTGTTGAAAGAGGAAACCGGTTACAGTTGCAAAGAAAGCTTTGAAATCTGGTGTCTCCTAACTTTTGAGTAGTATTTTTTGCAGCTCTCGTATCCTCTGAATGTAGCTGCTCTATATAACATGTAGTAATTTGACACTGTTATGTATCTGTTTAAAACAGTATATGAATAAAAAAAATAGTAATAATAGAAAATGATATTTAATAAGTTTGTTTAAACAACAATGGATAAGTGGTCAGGAGTGCCTTTGTGACTTTGGAGTCTGTATTTCATTGCCTCAACTCTCAAAAGTTGAGAGTTGGCTCCTGGGTGATCAAATACTATCGTTTTTTTCTAGCAAATCCTCAATTGCAGAGAAATTATCTAATGCACTTTGAACATTATTTATGGATTAGTAATCTCAAAATAATTTTTTTATTACTCTAATTGTGTGATGTTCCACAATTGGTTGCTTTTCAAGCAAATTGAGATGGCTTCATGCAGTGCTGTGGCCAAAAAGATATTCTTATTGCTATTTACCTGTCTTTATTTCTTCTTAGGATATCCTTTTAAAACAGTATAAAGGAGGATAGCGTTGGAACAAGAGTAGAAGGATATCTTAGCCTTTGTTTTTGCAAAAAATGGGATCGTAGTTACCTTAAACAACACCCAGGCCTTCAGACACTTTCTTGATCCGATCTGTAAGCATGTTGTTCAACAATACCAAGATCAACTCAAATGAGTAATGTTCATGTCTTTAGGGAAAGGCATCCTATCAGTCCAGTACGGTATATTGATCCATGTACAGCTTCCCCCCAACCCGCTCCTCTGGAATGATATTATAGCTTTTATATGTGGCATCTCTTTTAGCTTAAATGTTTAATAGGTTTCCCTCACTGGGGTCATCTAGATGCTAACACACAGTAGCAGAAGGATTTACGGAGAGCTTTGCCTCTGTGGCCAGGTTAAGCAGCTTTGTTATTGTCTCAGTACAGCAGCAAAAAGAATCTTCAAGGTCCAGGTTAAACTTAAATGAATTGGTTATCGTGTGGTCGTGTCTGGATAAGGTTTTTCAAGGTTATCTTAATTAAGTTAGCCTTGATAGGCTCTATGGACAGAGTCATCAGCTAGGCTTTAGACACAGATAAGCGTTCATCTGGTGATATCAGCTTCTTTGCAAGACAAGCGTATTCTTTCTCTCTCCTTGACCCATCGTTTTTTGATATAATAAAAGATTTGCATGCATCCAGAGATTTCTAAAAGCAGTAATTTATGCTCTTTTGTTTTTCCTACAGGTACGCAAATATAGAGGTCTTTTGGTGTGACATTATAGTATAAGATGTAAGCCCTTCATGAGTGTTAAAGCACTATTCCACGTGCTTTACTCTGTGAGTTTTCTCCTCCACGGTGTCACAGAGTTGTGGGCATAGTAACTAAAATGCTGATATTGGTGGGGGTTACTGTTATGTGCTGGTGACTAGCACACGCTCTTTTCTCTATTTGTGAGGCCCTAAATTAAATTCTGCTGGTATATTCACATTTTCTAGATTGTGGTGGTACAGGATGTGCTGCTTTTTTCACTGGAGTTCAGAATGACTACTTTTTAGTGCAAGGGTATCCAGGTCGTTCTTCTGCCTTTTTGTATGATATCGTATTTGCAAGTTAATGTCAAAGGCAATTTATTAAATTGATATTTTATTTAAACAGCAGCAAGTCTTAAGGAGAAATAAAGTACAAAATTATTTTAGGAATGTTTACTTAGAAATCTTTACATGCCTTTACTACTGCTGTAGATTCTTATGAAGTTTAAGTGTGCGGGAGTGGGAAAGAGCCCTATGCCTTAACATAAAATTGAATTGAAGAGACAGTCCTGGTAAAAGTGTTCTAACAGAAGTGGTGGTGATTTCTATTATATGATGAGACGTAACCTGAAAGTTTAATGCAGCATTCTGTACTGTAAGCATTCATGATTTTGGGTAAAATATGGCAGTCGTAGCTCATTTAACTATACTGCTATATTCTCACTGTCTTTTTGCCCTGGTGGACAGTAACACTTTTGCCTAAAGTTAGGAATATAATGTATCAATCAAAAAAAAAACCCTATGAAATATCAAAATATATTTGACAGATACAGGTTTGTATGTGATGTATGACTCTTAAGACAACTGCTAATCACAGTAAGCATCATAGGTCAGTTTCGTGGCAAATGAATACTTGGATCAATCCTCTGAACTAATGATCACTTAAGAAAATTTCACATAAATGGAAAATTAATCTCAATTTAATTCTTATAAAAGCATGTCTAAAGACATGTATATTATGTGCCATAAACTATTCTCCAAAATGAAGTAGTTGTGCTTCTTGAGGTGTTCAGCTGACAGCAGTCATGACAACAGCAGACTAATACAGCTTTTTTTGAGGATAATGCATTTAATATTGTGCAAGTCTCTCATATTTTCAGAATAATGCTATACCAAGTATGCAGTTACTCTCTAATGTATCTGTAGGCTTTGCTTCTCTTGTCAGAGCTGATTATACTTAGTCCTTCTGGTCTCCTGAAGCTTTTAAAAAATAATGCAGAGCAATTATAGCTATTTTTTTCACTCCCTGCTTTCTTCCGTGGTCTTATCCATTGGGGGACAGGAATCAAATGTACTAAGTGATGCTCAGTATTCCTTAAGCTCACTCTTTAAAAAAAAAAAAAAAAAAAAAAAAATCCAGTTCTCCCGAATTTATTATATGTATCTTCTAGCTAATACTGTTTTTCGTTTGTGTCATTTTTGTTTTTAGTTTATTAACTTGTTCATTCACATATTATTCAAACTAAATCATGACAGTAAGGCTTAATACCTTTCCTGAAGCCTTAAGTACTGAGTGATTGGCATTGTTTTTCTTCGTTTTAGATCAGCACTGCTTTTTACGCATATTTGTCCAGTATTCACTTTGGGGGAGTAAATTATCATCCTTCTGTAATAACAAGTCAGTGTTTTTTATTTTGTTTAAATGATGTCAAAGACAAAGAATGTACGTTTGCTTAGGGAGTCAGCCAGAGGAAAAGGATTGTATTTTCTTTTGATTCACAGATTTTTTTTTTCTTTTTTTAACTGTTGTTTCCATTCATATTTGAGAGTAGAACACAACTTCCTTGTCCTGCAAGCTAAATGTGTGCTTGGAAGGAAACGTGCACATATTGTGCACGTGCAGTAAGTGAGTTTCTTAGACAAGGGGATGAAAAGAATGGATTGTCTGTATGTAATGGTGCAAGATGTGGAAGGAATTACTGCTTATTGTGGTTTCAGTAAGTAACACATTTACTTACTAATCTCTCAGTTCTTTTCATGGTACCCACCCTCTCCTACATCCTGTTTTGCTGTATCATTTCCTTGTTAAATATTCAACTGCAATAACAGCTGTTGGTTGCTGGTACTTCTCTCCCATAACTGTTAAAGTTATTGTGCTTGGAGTCCACAGGAAACCTAGGTTAGGATTTGAATTGAAAGGCAAAGAATAGCTCAATTCCACTGATTTTTTTTGAACATTGTTTGTTGTTTTGGTTTTCTCAAAAATCAAACCAAGCATGCAGCTTTTTGACCTTATATCAAAAAATAGGAAGAATATTTGTGCTCAGGAGACTTTAGCTGGGTGATACTTTTATTGTCCCAAGGGAGAAAAAGTGTCCTTTAAAGATGAGTAACTTAAGCTTTTTGATTGTCTTTCTGATAATGTTTCAAAGAAACAGATTTACTGAATCACTGGCAACTTGTGTCATTGCATAATGGTGATAATCACTGCTCATAATTTTTTTTTGTTGTTTTTTCTTTTCTTTTTGCAGATGACATTAAAGTATCTGTAAATGACTTTATTATCAAAGCAACAGCAGTCACTTTGAAGGTAAGTAAATAACTATCATTAGTACGTTTTATAGTAAACTATTAAGGAGACAAGAGAAGTATTTTGTGAGCCTGCATGGAGATATGAATGAGATCATAGCACAGCTTCTAATTCTTCGTTCCTCAATGTCAGTTCTTTTGAGCTCTTCTGCTAGCCTACAACGATTCTCCCGCTGTCTACAGTGTGGAGTGTCTGTCTTCAGGCTCTAACACTCCTTAGTAAGCATCCGCTCGCTGCAGTTAGGAACAGCAGTTCTGCAGAGGATATAACAGCCGATACTTTGTTAGCAGACTAAGGCAACTGGCAACATAAGTCATCTCTTCTTTGCTGTTGTATCTTATTTTCTCTTACAGTTATAAATACAGATCATCCATCTTGCTCCAAGTCCTACACCAGTGTCATGTATTACCTCAGACATATTCTGATATGTGGAAATCTGTGACCTCTGGTGTGAATTAAAAATTCTTCAAGGAACCAATCTCTGCTCATTGCTGAGGGCTGTTGTTGTTCCCATTGTGAATGTGAAGATTAGACTATAGCAATAATACATTGTGTAATTAGACAGATCCCCGATTTCATTTAGACTCTAGACATTAAATGGCAAACTATAGAGGCTTCGCAGTCTCCATAAGCTACTTAGCCATTTTCTGTGTAGAACTAGATGTGTTGCCTTCCAATTTATGTTGATTGTTCTGCTCAGAAAATGCTTCCGGTGCCGCTTAGTTTTTTGAAACTGCAGCGTTTCCGAGATCCTTCTTTAGGAGAACTCTCATGCTTTGGAACTTGCTCCTCTTTAGTCCAAAGCGTCTCAAATACAATCACTTTAAAAACTTACAGCTTAGTCCATCTTTTTTCCAAACTCTAAAAAGAAAGGGCTGTGATAATTTCACTCTAGATGTGGAGTGTTGATTTTAAGTGCAGTTCACACTTAATTTTAAAAGTCACAGGTGGGAGCTTTTACCAGGCTGAAGGCCAGTATTTGTAAGGTTCAGGAGGAAATAACAGTGTCTTTTAATTAACACTGGTAAGATCTCTGGCATGTAACAAGGTTAAGTGTGTGTGGCATGCAGGGGGAGGGGAGGAGTGGTGGTGTCGTGCTTGGTCCCCAAGAGTCCTAACAGAGTTTGCAGCTCTTTGGTATTGACGTGCATTTGCGTTACCTTACATCCTCTTGATTTCTCAGTGATTACATGTTCTAGCTATACAGCACATGCCTAGAAGAGCATGAAGAGCTTTCCTGATGGCATTGCATTGCACAACACCCACTTAGAGGCATTTTATGACTGTATATGTACTGCAGCACTTTCCTGCAGCTCATGTAACTTGCAAACAGAAGTACCACACTTCCTTTGTATATTCTGGTGCTGAAGAATAGCAACTGAGAGTGCTGCCGTATGACTTCCCTAGGGGAGTTTAGGTGGAGTTAGTTTAGAGAGTGTCATATGTATCATAGATATGTTGGTGAGGTTATACTGAAATAGCATTGGATCCAAAACCCAATGCCGTAGAAGAATATAGAGTGATAATGCAAAAAATAAAACCAATAAACCAAATGCTTGCTTTTAAAAAAAAAAATTCTTTTAAAATTTTTTAATTATATGCATGTTCATTAATTTGATTAGTGTTAAAAGTCAACAAGGCACCTGGCTAATTAGTAAGTAGTCATTTGTGTATATATATCCTATTGCTTAGTATATCTCATATGAGTTCTTTTATATAAAAGTAATTTAATATAATGTAACTTTGTTAATAACAGTAGAAAGAAAGGTAAAGAAAAGGAATTTCTAGTCATTTAAGGTTGACCTTTTCACCTTTATATGTTGTTTAGCTCTACTATACCGGCATAGCCTTAGCTCTATCCTTCCTCTGTTTCAAGTCTCATGTCACCCTAAAACATTACTTAGGACTTGCATAGCCATAGTGATAGAACAGATACAAAACGAAGATAAGAACCTCAAGTAATTGTTGAAAAGTATTTTCTCATCGCTGCTCAAATCACATTATTGTATTATACTAAATGTTAATGCTTGATCTATATATGGACTTAGTCACTGAGGAAAAACACAGTAGTAGGATTTACACTTCTGCAAAAGCTTGTACTTTGCATGTAAAAGTACTATAGAGTTACAGTTTTCTCTCTTCTGTTTTAAATAACTTTTTCCGTCATAATGTTTTAGACCTTGTTGTTCTCATTCAGGGACAATGTTTCAAATACTCTGGTTTCAATATTGTGGTTCCTTATGATTACTTGCTGTTGTTTCCAGAGAGAAACCTTACCTGTAAACGTATCTAAAATAACAATGCATCTTTGAGTAATGTAATCCAAAGAAATTCAAAATTAAGCTCAACTTGATAATAAACTTATTTTACCTGTATATGAACAGCACCCTATGTATGTTGTTAAAGAGCTACATATGGAAAAACATCTACCTCCATTGGGTAAAATTTTAAAGCCAGCTTATAAATGTAGAGATCAGATAATCTAACTTCCTCTGTAACAACGCTGGAGGTTTAAGTCGTGATTGAAATACAGTGAAATGTCTTTCTAGGAAAAAAAAAAATCTGTCATGATTTTAAAAATTCTAAATGATAATACCTATGCCACAACCCTCAGCAGCCAATTTTAAGATTGATTATCCTTGTTTGTTTGTTTGTTTTGAGGCACTTGATTTCAGTTAGTAATTTTCTAATTTCGCTTTTCAGCAGCAGGATTTTCTGTTGGGTTACAGAGCATTCCTACACTGGCTTATGTAGCTTGTGATAGGGATATTAGTGTACACCCCAGTTTTAGTAAGACAAACGTTATTGTTACAATCTGACCATTTCCTTTTTTTTTTTTCCTCCATAGATACAGCAGGACAATCTCTGCCACAGCTTTTCTTATCTGTAAATCTTGATTATTCTTTTTTTGTACATACTCTTCTGTTTTTGTACTGTCAGTATTTAAATCTTATTAATCTTAAATCAATCTTATCTCCTTTCATAAAGTAAGTTTAGACTTTGATCGTGTCTATTACCCTTTTAAAATTTCCTTTACTTGGGAAGGGAGCATTTCTTTCCTCAATACCAAGCATTTTAAGGATCCAAACTTTTTGCACCAATATCACACAGGTGAACAGTTTATTACTATTTTAACAATACTGGGGACAGTTCTCAAGTGTGTAAGTGTATAGTGATTTTTTTTTAGAACATTTTGACCAGATAAAGTAAGAAAAACTTGAAGTCAGAGCATGCATTTACTGAAAAAAGTTAAGCTGTAAGAGCAGCCTTTGTCTTCCTATTCTTATCCAAAATTAATTGGTTATATATTCAAATTAGAAATCAGTTGAAGATTGTTATAAAATTACTGAAGTTTGGATATTTGTGCCTTACTGTTCCTGAATTATGCTTCTGCATGTACACACTAACCCTTCCATATGAGGTAGCAAAGCAAAACAAATCTGGCCTGAGAAGGACGATCTGCCATAACTCAGCAGTCCTATGCATTTAGAGCAAACCGGGTGAACAGAGACTCTGAAGCCCTAATCTGCATATTTAGATCAACAGAAACTGTCTAAAGTATTTTCCTAAAGGTTCTTTCTTACTGATTTGATCAGATTATGAAATGTATACATCTTTTCTGCAAAGCTTGTTTTCTATGCACAAAACAATTTTTAATGCTGTTGTAACAGTCAGCACATATAATTACGTTAGAATGATATTTATAAATCAGTAACATTGAACAGCTATTTTAATACAGTTGTAGTATATTTTTTACTAAACTGGATACAGTTCAGTTTCACATATTGCTACAAAGTTTTTTAAAAACTATCTATTTTCCAGAAGTCATGTATTTCTGCTGATGTATTTCACTTAAAAGACAACAACATACTACTTACATGTTTCTTGTGTTAATTTCTATGACTTGCTTTTTAGAGATTTCCAGTTCATTAAATCTTCTTGTTCAGTTCAGTGACCCTGTCTAAACACTTAATAAAAACTAAATGAATGTTATCTTGAGCTCAAATTAAAGACTGTATAACCAAAGGACCTGGATTCATATCCCAGCTTCTAGTACTGAGAGCAAAACTGTATCTAATCCTGAGCTTCAATTTTTTATCAGAATAGTTCCACCATTATTAACAAGATTGACGCCTTGTTTCTCCCATTTTATCGCATGCTTTTCCTCCTGTTCCTCCCAGTTCTCCGTTTTCCTCAAATGTCAATAGTTTCTGTAGTATTACTACATAGTTTCAGGGATGCCATGCAAACTTTCCAGTGTAAAGCAAGCAAGTAAACCAGAAAGCTAAGGACTTTGGAGTCTTTAGGGGTAAAACCCCTGATGAAGCATGTGGGAAAATGGTAAGAAGGAAATATGCTTTCCTGAAATCTTTCAGAGATCTTAAGGCATTTTGCTTATGTATATGTAGACTGTAGTAGCATTAGAAGGAAGTCATTTTTAAGGTAGGCTGAAGTGTGTCTGTCCTTAGAATGGATGTAAATTAGATTTTATGTATGAGCTTTATATTCAGTTTTTCTTCCCTTTTTTCACTGATGAAATTTTGTGAATATATGTGACAACATCCCTCTCATTCTTTTTTCCAGAATATCTTCTGCAGTAGGAAGTTAACTTCGTAATTCCTCATTTCATTCAGGTCACTGAGTACTAATCTTGGACTTACTAGTCCATGGAAATAGGATCTTCATGCCAACCAAGCTGTCTACATCCAAGCTGATGTCCTCTCGCAGACTTGCATGTTGCTACTCCATCTACTTCCCTTTCTGTAGGGCAGGTCAACAGCTTGTAACCATTAGGTCAGTACTGAGTAGGACTAAATTGTAATCATTAAACTACCCTTCCATCAGTTACATGAGCTGCAAGCTTTCTTCCCTGAGCTGTTTCAGCCTTTATATGGTGAACTCAAAGGCCTCATTGAAATTATCATCAATGTTATATCAGTTTTAGTTGTGAGTCCATGCAAAAAATACCTGAAGCGCTCTGAGATCCTCATCCCAGCAGTGAGTGTACCTACAGCATATTCTACTTGTAGTTTTCTTTGTTTAGGGTCATGCCTGAGACAAGACTGGAAAGCAACCTGTGGGTATATTAGGATCTCTATTTTCCATTTCGTTTTCTTCTGTTTGATTAAAAAAAAAAAAAAAAGTCAATATCCACTGCTGCATTATTTTGGGGGGGAAATGACACTGCTTTGTAGTTCTTGCATACTGGGTATTTGTAAGGTGTTATCTGTGAGTCCTGAAGGAATTTGGAGGCTTCTGTTAATTTATTGGTGTCCTAGCTGCACTAAAAAAACCTAACTGCACTGCTGTTGTACATTTTCAGTTCCTGCAGCATACATTCATGCTTTTTGACAAAATAGATTAAAAGAGATGCAAGTTAATGGTGTAAATCTATTCTTAGAACCTCATAGTGATTTTATTATTTTTCTTGTCTTCCTAATGACAGTCCTGATGGCAGATGTGGCCTGTTCTTTTGCCTTCATTTGCAGATAGTCTGTGATGCTCTAATTACTTCCGTGAATGCCTGTACAAAAACTGTGCGTCTTAAAGGATTTTCCTCTTCCTTCATAATTTGTTGAACCATTTTAACGGCTCTGTCTTTTTTTTTTTTTTCTTTTTCCTTCTCCCTTTTTCTAGCAATTGCCAGATGTCAATGTAACCTGGGATGGAGAGGGCCCCAGGCAGCTGCAGTCCATTGACATTTCTATTGCTGTGGCAACAGACCGAGGTCTCATTACACCAATCATAAAAGATGTTGCTGCCAAGGGAATACAGGAAATTGCTGCCTCTGCAAAGGTAGGTCTTAAATGTATACAGTATGTTGAGGAATATAATAGCTATATAGTTTCTTGTAATGGAAAACGTGGCGTGACCCAGATACATAAGAATAATAACAAAAACAGTTTCAAAATGGATCGAAAGCTGTTTCCATATTTCTTAGATTTCAGAATTATGATTCATTTTGCAGCTCTGATCATTTTTAATGAAAGATAACTTGGCCATCATGTTCTTTTGTTGCATGCTGGCTAGACTATTTATTTAAAAAAAACAAACTGTACAGAGTTTTAATACCATTGATGTGTTTTTTAATCTTTATGAGAAAACTAGATAATGTTGGTTTCTTCAGTATTTGCAGTGTCCTGGTTTTGAGTTTTATTTCTCCTTTCCAAGAAACTTCCTCGTAGCTGCTTGTGTTACTCTCTGAGTAGTTATGTTGTGGCACTTATTTCTTTTTGCAATTTTTCAGTATGCGATGTTGCCCTAAAGGCGACAATAAATTCCTCAGACCAATGAGTTTGTATTCTGCATAGCCTAGGTGCCAATTAGAATGATTTGAGTTTGTGGCAGTTGTTAGCCATGGATGGAGATTTTTGTGACAGGCAAAAATACAAGGAATAATGAAATGCGCCAACCTGAGTGTGATGGTGTGTGGTTTTTGTTTTGTTTTGTTTGTTTGTTTTTTTTAATGAAGTGATAACCTAAACCTGTGGTATTTGGGGGATGCACTGGAAGTAGCTATTTATTAGGGCATAAGACTGCCCCAAAACTGGACACAAGCTGCACTTTGTAAATTTTTATCCTTTACTGAAAACTACAGAAATCATAATAGTCTGTGTTGGAGAAGGGGAGCAGCCAACAAAGTTGCAACAGAAAAGATTCAATGTTATTCCACAAAACATTTCTAATAGGTTCTTATAAGATTTCAAATCAGTTTTCCTTACTTCATGTCGCACATGTTGTGAAAGCAAGTCCTTCCACTAATATACCAGCCGGCCAGCAAGGAAGGGCAACCAAGATTGTTCTATGCTACTTTTAGATCCCCCCTAAAAGTAGCATCTTTTCAACAGTGGCTGTAGATGAGGACCCTAGTCAAGATACAGCAGACTTCTACAGCTGTGGTTTTTGGAGGGGGTTATTTGTTTGTTGTGTTGGATTTTTTTGTAGTCACAGCATGTAAAATTGTACTCTATGATTAGTAATAGAATAACAAGAAGAAAAGCATTATTAAAAGAATAAGATATGCTTTAACTTTCATCCTCAATGTCTATAATACTGTGATGCAGTATTACAAACCTATGTTATCAGAAGATTATCCTGCAGTATCCTATGTAGGCTATCCTACAGTTCCTGTGATGAGAATGTACGCTTGCTTTATATTTAACATGACCATGCTAAAGTAAGCATTCCCCTTTCATTTCAAACAGAATGTTTGTAACAGGTCACACTAGTCTAGATGAACGTCACGGAGTCAGACAAATACGGTTGTCCACACCAGTGTAATTTTTCTTTTCAACTTCTCCACTGAGTTCTTGAAATAAATATGTAGCCCTCATGCACATGTACACATATGTGTGCATGTGCGCACATACACAAAGAGGCTGTGAAACTGTAGCTGCTTTTCTGTCTCTGGCATTCGGCAGATGCTTCCTCTCTCTGGTTTGCTTTATGTCCCCTTCTCTTCCATGTTAATTCTAACTTATTTCCAGGTCATGTGCGTACAATCACCATATTTTCATCATTTCAGCAGTTTTATTGCACATACTCATTATACTCATTTTGACCCTATCGTGCTGATGTACACTGTTCCTATGGCTATTGCGTTCTTGTTCACTAATTATTCACAGATGAATTAAAGCCTAAAATAAAATTCAATATAATCTTATAATTTGTAAATTTATAGCAAGGGTTTTGAAGTTTTTTATAAAACTTGATGTAAGCTTGAATTATTTAATGATTCGTTGATTCATTAGAATCGGATTCCCTTAAACTTATTGCTGCTTGTTCTAAGCTGGTCGTTGCACTTGGTAGACTGTCGTGGCATTTCAGAACCTTTGCTTGAAAGATGCTTCAAAGTGTATATAGGGAAGACGATTGTTTACCCTCACCACTAGTCATGGATGTTGCTGTTCATGTGCTACTTGGGCTTGCCTTATGAACTTAGTGAAGAAGAGGGGCGAGTTTTTATTTCTAGTGGAAAATGCCCATTGAAAGAAATTAAGCAAGCTGATCATTTCACTTGGTAGAAGTTGATATAAGCTACTGGCAGAAGCGGAAACTGTGATGCAATTCACTTTTTTCCTCATGTGGATTGAGGCAGAGTCACTACAAAATAAACTTCCATACAAATAATTAGTTGGTTAACAGTTATAGTTGTGACACAGATTAATTGAAATGGTATTTCGTGTAACTGAAATCCCTTTTCATGCTATAATATGACTCTCATAAATTTTTGTAGTTTCTTATTCCACTAGAAGCTGTGTATCACTGATCCATGTGAGATCCAGTGGCAGCTGGGATACTTGTTTTACAGTTCCCAAATACTTACAGACGCAAATCTGTAAAAATAAAGATATGAACACCTTAAAAGGAGTTATAAGTACTATTCAATTAGTGTTTAAGTGTAGGAAGTCTTCTGAGAGGAAATGCTGTAGAAATGTAAAGAACTTAAATGTTGACACTATTCTGTTCATTTAAGTTTACATTTCTGCACAGCCAGAAATTACTTTCACATTTGCCCTGTGTTGGGGGTAGAGCCCTTCTGGAAGTAGTAAGTGAAGTCTTTCATGGCTGACAAAGGCGATATAAATATGTCATACTTTAAAGTAGCACCTACTTGTAAACACACTGTTTATAAGTTCATTAAAAAATTTCACTATTCAGTATATAAAAGCAGATATAGCTATTGAATTTTTTGTGTCTGTGAGGTTTTTTTAAAAAGTGTAACCGATAACCAGATGTCTTTAGCTATTTAATTTTTGTTTGTTAATTATTACTTTCAAATCCACACCTAAACATAACATTTCCGTATGTAAAATGCTTTTATTGCTATTCATAGTACAACAACAATACCTTTTTCTGTT
The DNA here is from genome assembly GCF_040807025.1 of Struthio camelus. Classification (NCBI taxonomy): domain Eukaryota; kingdom Metazoa; phylum Chordata; class Aves; order Struthioniformes; family Struthionidae; genus Struthio; species Struthio camelus. The sequence continues at coordinate 34,183,738 of NC_090946.1, forward strand.
AGTGTCCGTTTTAAACTTTGCTGTGATGTTGTCCCATTGGAATTGCTGGGTTTTTAGGGTAGGTTGCGTTTAAAGTCTTCTCTGTGAACTATTTCATCATGTAACTGTTTCCATTGTTCAGAAATAGTATTTTAGAAGAAATTTTCAAGGAAACAAAAACACTTAATTCAAGGGCGATTGCTTGCTGAAAAGAACTGGGTACATATGTGATGCCTTTATGAAGCCACTGGTTAAATTCAGCTGACTAAGCAAGGCAATTTAAATTTAGCATGTGTGAATTGATTTGTTCTTGGTTCATATTCTGAGACTATTCAGGTAACCACTGCACTGAAGAAATCACAATATTTGAAGAGCTGGAATTACTACAGGAACATAACACAGAGACTGGAAAGTTCTGTTTGATTGGACTAGGATTGTTAGCTGTAAAAGAATGACCTGGGCATTGTTATTTCCCCAGGTTTTTGTCGGAAAGTTTTTGTCCAGTACAGTTTTAATCTAGATGCACACCATTTTCAGTGTAGACTATTTTGGAGACTAACCTGTTCTTCTGAATCTAAGACTTCTATCTAAGCGCTAATATTTTTGACTCATCTGCTATGTTTTTATTCTAGACCTTTTGTCCTCACTAGTCAATTGTAGCTTAATTACCACTTTCATAAGTTTTCTTAACAAATGGTCAAAGGTAGTCTTTCCACCTGGAAAGCGAAGGGCAATTTGTTTGAAAGCAGATGGAGGCTTTCCTGGATGTCAATTGGGGGATTCTTCAAAAGCGGAAGGGCGATTCCTAGAGAGCAAGGAGAGCAAGTGTGTGGAGGGTGGGGATCTCTGGAAAGTGGGGGGGGGGGGGTCCTTACAGACAGACAAACAAACGAACTAGAAAGCTGGGGGGGGAGGGGTGGAATTATTGGATGGAACATGGAAAACTCCTAGAAAGCCCCCGTTTTGGGGGGGGGGAGGGGGAAAGGTCCTAGGAAGCCTGTAGGAAATTCCTGTAAAGCAACAGGGAATCTCTTTGAAACCAGAGGGGGAAAATCCTTAAAATCAGTTGCAGAATTCCTCTAAAGCAGAGGCCAGGGTTCCTAGAAAGCGCATGTCTGTGTAGGGCTATGTGTCGAGGGAGGAGCAGGTTCCTAGAAAGGTTATCTAAGGTAGCTGAACACTTTGCTGGAAGAGTTACGCTCTCTCTCTGTCTCTCCATCTGCTAGAGGATTCTGAAATGGTTCATGGCAAGTGCTTTAAACAAGTATGTTAGGGGGAATACTGTGAATTTGTCCCATCAGCATATCACTAGATATTTTTGTCATCTAAAAACACATGGGAAAAATGACTAACTGATTCAAGTGGTTCTGCTGTGGTGGAAAGGTTATGAGGTGAGAGGGGACATCTTTTACTAAACAGCCTCTCTAGTTGGGAAAATAAAGTGGTGTGTCCTAGTCGCTGTCAAATCATTGCAGCTATGGCAGCAAAGTTGCTAATGTGCTTGTCTGAGTTAAAAACCAGAAGTCTTTTTGCTATGGCTGTGTGGTACTTGTAATGTCTTACTGAAGTAAAAGGAGCGGGAGTCTGGTATGATGTTTTCATTTCTTTTCTCTCTCCTTTTCTTTTTCATCTTTTAATTTCCTTAGGCTCTAGCAAAGAAAGCAAGAGACGGGAAACTGTTACCGGAGGAGTATCAGGGAGGATCATTTAGGTAAAACTCTCTACTGGTAGTCAGTACATGCAGTATGTGTTTAGAGCTGTCTTCTCCTCAGATATTCCACTGTGTGTTGATGCGCTGCCTTGTAAAATCTTGCTTCGTTGAGAATGAAAGTGCATGTGATGATTCTGGGCACCAAACCTAAGCTTGAGTGCCCTCTATCAGCAGGGAGGGGAAATTATCTTGGCGCTGGTTTTTAGCAAGTGCATTTCAGCAGAGCCTGCTGTGAAATTCGAATATTTTATACAGAGACAGTTCTGAATTTTATTTTTGCATCTAATCTTTCCCAATTGCAGAAGAGCCTGTTTTTATTGCATTCTGTAGTTATGAAAGCTCATTGACAAGGGTTTAAACAAAATTGAAAAGGAATTGTTTGGCAAAGAAATATGGCAGCATATCATGATGTTCAGTTTGTCTTCAATTCACTACTCAGAAGAATGTCTCTAGAAGGGGAAAAAAAGCTACAGCAAAGTTGGGATGTTAACTCTGATAGTTTATTTTCAAAAGTAAAACAGCAAAACCTGTATGGATAAATTTTAAATAATATATATTTGGTAAATATTTTTTCTATAAAATGAACCAAGCAAAAAGAGCTAGTGAACTCAGCTATAAGAAATAAATGGTTTGTATTAAACATTAGCACGAACGTGATGACACAATTGCACAGTTACTCAGCTGCCTTGTTAGTTTTAAGTTTCTAGTTTAATATAATGTATTTGATGATGAACACTAGCATCAAGCAACATTTTAGTTAGACAAATTTTAGGTTTGTTCACTTTTTGTGAACTTTTTAAACATAATTCTGAAAGCTTATCATTAACATTCCTATCCTCTATGAAGGATAATTTATGTTGAGAGTAATACTTGAAATAACTATCTTCTGCACGAATATTGTGGTAACATACAATAGTGTGCCCAAGATACTGTCTGGAGCATGTGGGTGTCTCATGCTGGAGGAGTGGTCAAGAGAATCTCTTTATCACAAGCCTTTCAGCAGAAAAAGCTTTTGGAAATTTGCAGCAGTGGAGGGCCTTTACTCTAAGGGAAAGTTTGGTTTGTTTGTTTGCTTATCTATGGGAAGAACTCCAGTGACAGAAATTACGTATGAGATGTTCTGTGTAGCTTCCTGGTATCTTGCAATGTGTCCAGTGCCTCCTTGGGAAGGCAGTATTTGTCTACCTAAAGGAGACTGTGAATGTTATTACTTATTCCAAAGTAGCATAATTGCTGCAGCTGCCTGTGTCTCTGTTTTGCTGCAATGCAAGGATATAGTCCTGTCAACAACTAAGATGTATAGAAAGGTGGATTAGTTGCAACTAAAAAATCTGAAACACTTTAGAGTCTGAATATGTCCAAATTAAATCCAGTTGAGGTCTATTATAGTTAATGGGGCTGGTCTTGGTACAGATATTAGCTTATAGTAGTCACTGAGTATAGATTATTTTTTCTTGTAGCAGACATATAATTTTTGACATTATAGTGCTTCTTTTCTTTTCTGTTTAGTATCTCCAATCTGGGCATGTTTGGCATCAGTGACTTTATTGCAGTCATAAACCCTCCACAGGCCTGCATCTTAGCTGTGGGCCAAGCGAGACCAGAGCTCAAGATTGTGGAAGATGAAGAAGGGAATGAGAAACTTCAGCAGCATCAACTCATGACAGTGACTCTGTCAAGTGATGGTCGGATGGTAGATGATGAACTGGCTTCAAAGTTTCTGGAGACCTTAAAAGCCAACATAGAGAATCCGATACGACTTGCCTTGTGTTAAACTTGGTGAAGATTGCTTTCTGTTTTGACGACATTTAGAACTCTGTTACAGGACAAACAACCCCAAGTATGTATAGAGAGGAATAAGTAGTGGCAGATGGACAGTTTAAATACTTAATTTATTAGAAATAACCTGAAAAACTGTTAATTTTCATCTTTTTGGTCATTTTGAGCTCTTCGGTTTTATATTGTGAAACTAAAAGACTTTTAAATATAAGGTTAACTTATTGAAGTTCTATAAATGTTTAGTACTCATGGCACACGATGTTTGAATAGAATAGTCAATCTCCTCTATAAGGGAAAGTTTAAGAACATTTTATGAAATGTAAAAGGGCGCGAGATGCTTTACTTAAGGACGGCTTTTAAAGTGAGGAGTGCAAGTATGATAACTGAGTAAAGTCCCGTTGTGAGTCGTAGTCAAAATCGAGATCACGGAGTAGCTAAACTGCATTGCTGGAGCAGGGAGTTTTTCAGTTTACGAAAGACTTTTCTGATATGTTGTACCATGTGAATTAGATTGAAATAATACTGAGATTTTGACAGAGATTCTACGTAAGAGCAAAGAAGGTAGAAACCAAAATAAGTTTTAGTCTGGTTTTATTTGCATCACAGACTTGACTGTTCTGTATTTCTGCTTTACTGTGAGCTGCAGTGAGGAGAATAAGATTGGGGTGGAGATAAATGGGGGAAAGAAATGGCAGGAAATTTTGATAAAGATTAAATTAGATCCTAGACAGAGAAGCAATGTCTCAAAATATTGACAAGTATCTGACTGAATCCACAGCTGCATTCATAGAATTAGTTCTCATTGAAGCAAATTTAAACTGCAGGCACATCTATTTTTTTCCAGTATTTTAAGATCAGTGCTTAATCTAATGTCCTGTAGAAGGCACAGAGGAGAAAAAAACTTGTCTGAATAAATGTGTTCTCTGCAGAGGATGAAATTGCAACCTCCTTAATATCAGTGTTTGATAGAACCAAAATTTAGTGAAAACAGAATTTATTGTGTAACAGCTAATAATAGAGGTATTTTAATTTAGAAAAAAAAAGTAATTGTCTCCAAATTTAGAAGTTGCCCCAACTCTCTTTCAATGCCACAAAACAAAAAAAAAAATTCAGGTGCTCTGAGGTACATTGTGTATAACTGAAAACCAAAGTTGATTGTGCAGACAGTACTAGCTTTGATCTCTTGATCTCACAGAGGTTACAGTATGAAAGGTCAAATTTTGCACACTGACTCTTTGCGGAATAAAGCTGTTCTTTGAATGTATTAAAAAAAAAAAAAAAAAAAAGTAAGTACAAAGTTTCATCACCAGATGCATATTGAATTGTAACTCTGGAGGCTGCTTAAGAGCAGCAGCCTGAAATTCAAATGAACAGAAATGGCTTTTTTTTTTTCCCCTGTATATAAATGTGGAACCATGCATTGTATGTGCTTGTAAGGAAATAACTGCATTTATAGAACCTAGTGAGAATATAAATTGGCACTGGAATTCTGGGAGTTAGTGTTACTCTGTTTTGTGGTGTTGTTGCTATTATTATTATTTTAAGTTTCAGAGGACTTTGTTTATGGCTGCTGCCATAATTAAAATGCTAATTGCAAGACTAAATCTGCAGTTAATACTGACTTGAGAGTTTTCACTAAACTAGTTTTCTTTGGCATATTCTGATATCGTACATTTCATAAACCATCAGTCTAACAGTATGGAGAGAAGAAACTTGTGATTGTGGAATTTGTTTTACTGTGCAATTACTGACATATCCTTTCTGTATTTACAGGAGTTTTTCACTGATGAATTGTGTTCAAAGTTGGTTGCATAAGATTAATTTGCAGTTTTAAATTGTCGACCATGAATTTTTCCGAAGTTGTCGCACAATTGCAGATTACTCCGAAAAGGGGAGAAAAACAACATATATCTTGTCCTTAATAATAATAATATAATACAAAAAGTTCTCATTTGTTTTTATAGCTAAATCTACTCTGCCCATCAAAATTCCTACTGTAATTTAAAATCCAATATACTGTTCATTTGCTGTTCTTGATGTTCTCTAGTGTTGCTGTGTGCTCCCCAGCATTCAGCTGTTTAGTTGGCCACAGTAAAGGGCTACATGAATATTTTTATATGCATATATTTATATATATATATACACACATATTATATATATATATGAATCAAATATATAGTGCAAGTCAGTATATTTTACAAATTTCTTTTGGGAGCCACTGGAAGGCGCTATTGTATGTACGTGTAGAATATTTATCATTGTGTCTCATTCATATGGGTATTAATATATCCATTCTAACTTCCCTATTCTATGCAAATAGATGAAGGTAATGCAACTTTGTCTCCAGGTTAAATAAACCTAAAAATTTTTAAATCTAATTTCTTTACGCCTGCCTGCTTGCCAGCTCATCACTTGATAAAAAGATAGTTGAACATATCTGATTTGTCAATCAGCCCTTGAAGGACCTCTCTGAAATTCAAGAACGTTGTGGTATCAGTCAGCTCCCAAAGAAATATCTCTCATAATACAGAATAATGGTACCATTCAGCAACATCTACTACTCTAGCAGAAATGAGACAAGAAATAATTGCTCATACAGGTTAAAATAAAACAATTAATGTATTCCTGGAGACCTTTGGGATTTTGAGATGAGGGCAATGGATAAAATGACTCAGAAGGCAAACCGTATAAAATGGTTGTAGTGGTTACATTTGAAGCAAATTTGCTTCAAATGTAAAAATTTCACAGATGAAAAATATAGCGTTTCGTGTTTTGTTCCTTAAAATGTTTGCTGCCAACATCTTTTTAACATACCTGAGCAAGAGATGCATGAAAGCATCTAATTTCTTGAAGAATTAAAAAATTGAAAATAAAAAATTTGAAGAGTGTGCTAATGTCTGCTGACAATATCTGCCTTTAGGATTTGTTTGGGGAAAACTACTTTCTTCATATAAATTCTCCTTTGAAGGAGGCATAGTTAGAAAAAAAGTAGTAAGGGTGGGTATTTGTTTCAAGTAGACCGTATGATCATGGGCAAGTCGTGAACTTCATATGTCACACTTTGACCCTGAATTATGCTGTCAGAATCTGTGACTTTGTTAGAACTTTTTTACTGCAGTATAATCCCTTATGAAATAGAACCTCTAGAATTAAATCTTCTTACGTGTAATCCCTGAAACAACCTCACTCCTGTGAAGTGAACGGACAGTACTATTTTCACCTGCTGCTTTGTCCATATGTTCATCTATGTCCATACAAAATATAATAGACACTCTCTTTTGTTTCAACTAATGATTAATCCAATTGAATACAACAGAATTTTGAAGTTGAGCAGGAAGACAAAAATGTGACAAATGATAATGCAAGAAACAAAATCTGGAAACAAATTTTTATTTGTATACAGTGGTGTTGAATAGAAAGTTGCAGTGTTTGGTTGCAGTAAAGTGTATGCGATTGCAGAGTGAGTTAGGGGAAACTGTAATTCTGAATCTTTGGAGCCAAGTGGCTTGTTTGACATGCATTTTCTCACAGGTGGTAATTTATGCCAGAAATGAAGGTAAATAAAGAAATAGGATGAGGATTTATCACTTAATAGTCTTTTTTTCCACTTTCTGGAGTACCTCAGGCCATAGCAATGGCCATACCTTTTTCCTCCCTAAATCCACTGAAAGTGTTGTGTATTACTGTAATTTCTTTGAAAGCAGCAGAAACAAAGCGCAGTGTATGTCATGGCTGCACAATGACCCATGCCAACTGGATTGACTGATTGGTGATTTTGCAGGCTGCTTTCCGTGCCACTCAGATTATCGTGGCAGTTCCAGATACAGCTTAATCAGAGTAAGAAAAATAAACTACTTGTATTACTAACCAAAAATAGTCAAGAGCACGAGCAGCCACTTGTAGGCTTCGTTTCTGTCACATAGGCTGTAGAGTTTTATGGGGAAGAATTTGGTCTCAGACAGACAATTTAGTATCTTTCACAACCACTCCACTCACTAAAGTTCAAGGATATGAAAAGCTGTAGCATGGGACTAATAGCTTTGCATAGGAAAAGACCCAGTTAAGAAATGCGGCAAACATGACAGACAGCACAGACAGTTAAAAGCTGTAGTGGCTGAAGAGTTGAAAAGTATCTCAATAATGTCTTAGGGCAGAAGGAAACCATGTTACAAGTAGTCTTCTCGCCAAGCACTTGTCCATAAGCAAGCAGACAATACAACACTACAAGATGTATAGGTTATTGAGCTAATGGCTCGTATTATGATTTTCCAACTCTTTTTTTCTTCTTTATTTCTAACTAAGTCTCTTGGGCCTGCATTGTTGGTTGTGAGATGCCCTCCCCTCCTTTGCTAAAATGTAAGAGTATTGCCTTAAGAAATCAAAGAAATGTACATCATTGACTTTTATCAAGGGTTGCAATGTCTGTATGTTCAAAGCCCTTTTCAATCTGTTTTCAGACCTTGTGCAATCCGTACAGCTGCGTAAGCTACAGAAGAGTGCAGGAGATTAACTGTCATGAGAGACAAGCTCACTTTTGCTGTTCAGCCAGGCTGCCCTTTTCTTTAAGCCACAAAGCTGTTTGTTGTAGTAGTGCTGGATCAAGAGCAAGCGTTCTTTGAAACGTGTAGTAGTGTTGGTGTCATTTGTAGGCTAAAACAGTGCTCCTCTGTCTTACACAGCTGAATGATCCTCTATCGTTTGAATGCAGGACTGTAAATTGACATTGAATGTTACTGCAAGAGAAGTTCTGTTTTTTAAAAGGGAAATATTAGGACTTGGACCACATAGGGAATCTGAATGGACTTGATTGTATGGGAGTGATTTCCGATAGCGTAGCACAGCACGAGATCATTGTTCATAGGATCAGGCCACATAAAAATTCTCTGTATTTGCTTGTTTAATCTGAGCTTATGCTGATGATTGCTTTTACTGTTACGAGGTTGTAATTTCCTTATTGCTGTATTGTACCAATTATTTTAGTGGTCTGAATAACTTCTGTTGCCCTCTCCATAGGTAATATTTCAACATACGTTCTGTACCATTTCCATTTGGTGGAAGGACTGATTTTCTACCTCTTATTCATGGCTGACTTGCTTTAACTGCTCTGATTCATGATTCTTCTTTTATTTTATTTTTTTGTGAAATTAGAGAAGGATTTTTCAAGGCTTTGAAGTAAAGTTCCCCTTCACTTCTCTTTATGACGTATCATACAACTAATACAATTGTAGTAGCTGTCCACCTGATCTTAATATTTTTCTAAGTTTTCCAATTCAGGAGAGAGGCTTATTTGGTACCATTGTGCAGTACACATCAGAAATCAGTAGCTATTGATTTACTGCACCCTGCAGGTTGCTAATAAGCAATGAATTATCAATCAAGAAGTATCGTAGCACATATAATTTCCTTTTCTCTAATACCTATTTGTAGCTGCTATTTGCATTTCCTTTTTTATATAAAGAAGTGTTGAATGCTACATGAAGAGTCACATAATGTTATGTAAGTATTTGCATTAAAGTGGAAACAATAAGGTTGTTCAGTGTATATCCTTGTTTGTATGTTCATTATCCTAAGGGTATTTCATTAGCCTTAAAGTTTCCAAGTATTAACTAAATGAAAGTCCGATAAAATGAGACAAATTTTTTGATAACTCATCCTGAACAATTTAAACATTCTCATTCTTCGCTTCTACTCTTTGAATACTGGGTTAAGTTTTAAAAATTAGAAGTTTCTAAATAATGTTTTCTTTTCAATTCAGCCACATGACAGAGTTGGTTTCTCCATTGGCTTTGAGAGGCAGGGCCAAATCTTTTGAGAGCGTGCCGTGTGAAGTATCAGCAAGTATTGCAAAAATATGCCACCTAGATATGGCTCCTACAGAAAGGAGTGTATCCAAGACAAGCATGAAAATGATCTTAAGATTGCAATGAAGATGAGCATTGTTCTTACAGTAGCAGTGAAGTGTATTAGGCACAACAGAGAAATATCTTCCATGTCTGTCTACCAGATCTTTTTCTGATTATAATAAGGTAGAATGAAAGAATGAAATACTAGTGTGCAGAACACTGTTCTACAGAAAAGTGTGAAGTTTGACTTTTTTTTCTTCCTTCTGTGGTATTTTGTAAATTATCAGTTAGAAATACAACCGTATTTATGGAAAATTAGTTTCAAGAAAGCGCATTAATCAGCCAATAGTCTATTCATATCTGTACATAGAGCAGTTCAATGAATCCTTCTTTAAAAACAGGAATCAAGGCACTAACTTCTTACTGATGGTTTTCCTTGGTATAATCCTTGATGCTGGTACTTTTCTCTCTCATTTCAGTCAAGGAAAGAACTGCTTTAAAGGGAAAACTGGAGGACCAGCAGAGGGCAGACTGAGCAGCTTAATTTTCTGACATTCTGTCTATCTTAAGTTATTTATAAATATGGGCAGTGAGCTATTTTATTGTATAGGTATTATACTTGAATTCAAACTAAAGCTTTATGGCTCAATGTTTGTTTTTGAAGTGTACAGAAAGCACTTGACAGGAATAAAGAAGAAATAGTAAATACTAACTTGCCTTAATCTGTTGGAATTAAGAACAGACAGAAACCATGGTTATCATATCGTGTTTCCTTCAGAACTGGATATTATATTCTGTTTGCCCCTAAAATGCTGAAGGCGTAGAGAGCAGGTTCTTCTATGTCATACTAATTACATCTGTAATAGATTAAACAGAGGAAAAATTGGATGATCACTTTAGTGGAAAGTATCTTTCAGAAGAATTGTTAGTTAATTAAAAGCCATAAACATAAGCTCTTGTGATTTCTATCTTTGTAATCATGCTTGAGTAAAGCAGGAGGATGTCCAGGATAGTGTGCTGGAGATTTGTAGAAACACGCTCACCAGTAAATGTTCCAAGAAACACAAAAACTTAAGATTCAGGAGAATACTAGTATGTTAATTAAACTGGGGTACAAATTACTTACTGCAGGCTTGGTTGGCTACTTTGCCTGATCACTTTACAAAATCTGCCTAACCTGTGTCCATGAAAAGCCATCACTATTTGCTTGAATTCAGTTTAGACTTCTCCCCTTTGACGTCAGTTTTGCTTTGACTTGACGGTATCATGGTGAATAATTATTCAGCTACAGTAAGCATATTGTTCTTCCCTCTCTCCACAATAATCATCCTAACTGGCAAACTAAACATTTATGTCATTGGCAGAAATGACTGGTCGGAAAATGACAGACTTTTCTGTTTCTTCATTACCTGTACTAAGGAAGATGATTCATGCTATGTCAATAAATACCATTGTTTATCCTTAAAGACTAGAGATCAAGAGAAGATTCTTTGTATTTTATACCTTTAAAAGTTCCTGTCATGTGGCCTAGAGCTAGATATGAAGAAAAGTCAGCTGTGAACACTTTTATATCGGTTCACTGTTGTATACAAAATACAATGAATTGGTAGTGCAGTAAATATTCTCTCTTCTGTAATGTAATGATTTTGCATCATCTAAGTAACATTCATTACAGCTTGCAGTTCACTTCACTTTGCAGGGATCCAAGCAATAGAACCTTATGGGATACTCTCTGATGACGTAGTCATCAACTAATTCCTGTTTTAGATGTCTATGTTAAAATACATGCAACTATGTTTAATTCTGCAGCCTTGGTGCACTTTGAATATTTTTCCTGCCAAATAAATTGTAAGCACAAATATGCATGGAGGCCATTTGTCTGTGTGGACACTCACAGTTGCACAGTGTTGTGTCCCAACGGCATTAGGAGCATGCTGTGACCTTACATACGTCTCGGCAGAAAGCATCCCTCCGTTTCCTCTGCCCTGTATGGAACACAGGAACTAGAACGGATCCCCAGGTTGACCAAGCTTACATTCTCTTCTGAAACTCTTCTCACGGTCTTAACTGTAAGACTTCCAGTTTACAGTTTAAATTTCCAGCCACGTGTGGTGAGTGTAGTGTGTCGCTTACTCATTTGCTCATTTTGACAAGGATTCTGGAGCTCTTTGACTTCACTTACTAGTAGAAGCAATACAGGGCTTCAAATTAAAATAATGCCACACTATTTTTTTTTTTTTTAACTAAGACTATTTATAGAGATAACTTTTCTAGGGACTTCTTTTGGCGTGAATTCACAAATGAAGTGGTCATGCTTATAGGACTTTTATCAGATGCGATAGCAGCTTGCATTCCTTGTAGACAAACATAGAAGTGTTACAGCTTTTTCAGACAGATTAGGAGTGCTTTCTCTGTCCTTTCCTATTTTGAACCTAATCTAGGTGTCATAGTCTTCAAGGTAGGTGCTCTCTTGCTCAGACTTCTAACAAGGGCTAATGACCATGCATGACTTGCAGACTGGAGCCAAACAGAAATTTGGAAGTATGCTAAATTATTCTGAACAATGCTCCATGCCACTTCCTTGGCTGCTTTCCATATATATTTGAATGGTGTCTAATAGTTTCAACCACACTGACAGCTGTGGTTGAAGGCCACAAACAGAGGGCCTGGGCCCTCTTATAGAAATGACTAATACTCATAAAGGAGGAGGAATATGATTGTTGGCCAGTTTTCACAAGATCTTTTTTAACAGTGCCGTTCCAATGCTTTTAGCCACAAACTGGCTAGTTTCAGAGGCTGTAAGTTGAATGTAGAGAGTTGTAGTTTTACCAGAACAGAACTACTGCTATGTTAATACTTGTGTTTTTGAATAAGACAGCTTTTCTCAAGTGTGTGTTGCCATAACAAATCGTTAGTCTCTGACAAACTTGTATTATTAGAATAATTGTTGTATTAGAAGGAAAAAATACTGCTTTTGAACGTCAATACTCACCCTGTACCTGGACATTAGCAAATTTATTTTTATTAACAATAGCATTCATGCTCCTACAAATTTATGAAACTAAGTTGATGTATCGAGAGTGTCTTAGATAATATTCACACAGCTTAACTTTATAGGTGAAATCTTCCCCTGAGCCTAGAACGAGAGATGTTTTGGTCGAAGAATATATTTGGGCAATTGTAGTAGGACATCCTTTGTTTTGAAGACAATTCACACTGTATACAGAAAAGCAGATGGAAGTAAGTCAAAAGCAAGTTGTCTTTTTCACCTATACTTGATTATCTATCTTTGTATAGCACTAGATCTCTATTTTACTAATTATCAAGATATGCCTGGTTTTTTGAAGCCATGAGTGAACACAGCTAAGTATAAACAGATGGTCTCTGTCCACATATTAAATTAAAGATAATTATCTTTAGTAAATTCTGAAGGAAAAATAACTTCAGAATTTTTATATTTTGTAACACGTTTAAACAAGGGAAATTTATTCTTAGATCTTTTTAAAGCACATGCACATACATTGTGTGTGTGCATGTGCACAATATGTGTATAGCTATGTGCAGCAGCTGAAATGGACCAGCAAAGAGAGCCAGATATCCTGCCACTTCAAACGTATTTGTCAGAACCTCCCAGGCTTGGGCTACAGGATGAGAGAGAGAGAGAGAGAGAGAGAGAGACTTCTGAACCTCCCTGCCTAGGCTTCAGCATTTCTACTTCAGTGTATGTGTGCAGGTGTAACATTGAGGGAGGCCTAGGCGAAACCTGCCCTGATTACATTTGAAGAAAATAATTGCAACATGGCATTTGTTGCTCAAACACAAGTGATGAGACAATTGAAATGATAGCTAGAAGGAGATGCTCTTGAGAGATCAAGAGATACACCCTGAAGAATCTATTAAGCAATCTTTGTGTGAGAAGGCAGGTTTCACTTACACAAATCACAGTATTTTGGTCTGTCATATAAATCCTTTTGGGAATGAGTCTTCTGCTCTTGTGTGAGAAGTGGGAGATGCTCTCTATTGGTCTTGGAGATGTTAATTTTTTTTTTTTTTTTTTAAGACCACTAACCAACCAAAACCTGTGGCTGTTACAGATGATCCTATTAAGAGTGCTGAAAAACCTATGACTCCAGAAAAGGATATCCTAGAAATCTGATGGTACTAGGACTGATTTAGGCCTAGGCTTAAACTGGCATTCTATTCAATTTTTAAACTGTTTAATGCAGTAATTGCCTGCTTGAGTATGTGTATTGTATCTGACAACAGTGGTGCCTGAATATACTGTTGATATCCAAGTCACAAGTTGCAGAAGATAACTATCAATTTACTTCTAATTTCAGAATTGACTAGACAGGCATCATCACCTCAGCAAATACCAGCTTTTTAAAAACTAACAAATAGTTGCAGTGGTTAATGCTTACTCTACTGAGATAGTTTGTCTAACTAATGACAAAAAGCAAAAGCTTTTAGAACAGTAACTGTACAGAAATCAGTGGCAAAAAGCCCTCTAGATTCTTGCATATCTAAACTTTTTGTTTCCTCCTTTAATTCCTTTTTTTAGTTTTCAGATTAAACGAACACAGGAAATTTTTGCTTTTCCTTATTAAGTGACAAGCAGAAGCAGCATCTATGAGAGGAAATGCTTTTTTCATGCCCACCACAAGTTCTAATTGCAAACTAGAATACATTTTTCTGCCTCCGTAGTTTTTAGGGGTTTCGTCCGAAGTGTTTTATGATATCCAACCGAAATATTTCCATGTGCTTTGCTATTACTGTTGCAGTTATCTAGAATGCTTGACAGGAATTTTATATGTGAAGAGCAGATCAAGCAATTAGAGAATGCAGTTCTAAAAAGTGTTTGCTCATGGTATGCACCCCTTGAAATGTTTGATGAGGTAGATCCCAATCCCATCCCTGGTAAGAAATGTGAAGATATCCTTTTTCTAGACTTGCAACAAGGTGAGAAGAACCTCTTATTTTCTTCATTTTTTAAATTTAAACATAGTTTTCAAGTACTGAAAGAATTAGTGGCTTAATTTATCAAGAACTGCCTTATTTATAAATACGCTGGCATTTTTACAAAACTTTTGATGTACATATATAGTTGAAAAAACTTTTCTTTAGAATTGCTGTGAGCGTTTCAAAAAAGTACATTTGAAGAAGTTTGATTTTGATATAAATTTATATAAAAATATAAATTATGCCTAAAGAAAGATTGTTGTAATACTAACTACTGCTTATTAAAATAAGAGGTCATTTATGTGTTTTTTATTTAATCATTTGAGGAATTTCTTACCTGGCAATGCTTAGTCAGTTTTTCTAGGAAACCCGGAAAGGCTTGGCTCACCTCATCATGAAGTGGTAAGAATTTGTTCTCTCTCAGATCATTAAGCAAAAAGATGTTTTTAAGGATCCTGTAAGTTTTAAAAGACTAATTAAAAAATGATTTTGTATACAGAGAAAGCACATTTTGATTTACTTGAAAGGAAACTTCAACTTTTGTTGAAATCTATGAGACCTAAAAGATTACTTTAGAAATATGTATAGGAAAGAGTTAAAAATTTTCAGATTTTTTTTTTAAATATTCTTTCCTCAGTAACTGTTTTCTTCTTTATATGTAAATGGAATGAAAGAGTCATGAAATGAAAATGCTATGGGAGTGCCCACAAAGGTGTTGAGTAACTGAAAAGATTAGGATAGTGACTCCAACTAAATCTTAAACTGCCTTCTGCTTCCAGTGATACTGTGAGTGAAGTACGTGTCATACTGTGTTTGTGCATCTCAGGTTTCCTGGCACTCCATCTCATCTCTTTCAAGCAATCAAACTATGAGAAAACAAAGAAGACAGAAGTCACCATACAGCAGAGGCCTGAAGCAACCATCTAGTTTAGCTACCTTAGAACATTAGAAAGACTTTAGATTTTAAAGGTGAGAGGAATTTTACCAGATAATTAGATTTACATTTTCCATGTGGTGATTTCAACAGCATGCCAATACTTTTAAGATAACATAATTATGAAGCCTGGGTATTCCTGGAGCAGACCTTATTCCGATAGTGGTAGAGGTGTGCTGGAGGCACTTCATTTGTGTGTGTTCAAAGCAACTCCTGAAATTCCTGAATCGTGTGCTTCAGGGAAAAAAAGTAAATAAGGCTCTGTTGCCTCCTCCCCTGTAAGCTGGGTTGCCATCATTTCTCAGTGGATGGTTCATCTTCCCTCTCACCTTCTCACTGGCTTAGACTAATCCCTGCTAGATCTGCTTCCCTGTGGCCTGTCTTCTAGGCTTACCAGCCCTATGTCAGCAACTGGTCGGTGTCTGTCTTCACAGATTCTGCAAAAGGGGAAAAGCAGAGGCTTTGGGTAAAAATTTGTGAATATCAATTCATTTGCCTATCTCAGAAAACTACTTGAATGGCTTCTTTTGAAATAACTTCTTTTAAGGCCTGTGAAGCTGGAAGAATTATTAATTAAGATTACTTTGCTCATTTGTAAACTGTTCTCTACCCCTTCTAATCCAGCAGGATTTGTCACCCCTTCAAAATAACTCCTTTGTCCATTTGTAAATTGTTTTAATGCTTCAAGATTCACTAAAGCAGGACTCATTAGTTTAAAATATATATTGTATTTTTGAGCAAGGTACTGGTAACTGTTGCCAAGCCACTCTCGTAGAAGCTGTTTACTGAGAGAGATGTAGAATACACCATTGCTGAAGCTAGCATGGTTTGTTATTTTCTTATACTGTTCTAATTCTTGTCAGGTTGCTTTTTGTGATTGTTTTATTTGTTTCTAGCTGTTTTATTTGTTTCTAGCTTTTTTAAACCTTAGACCTGTTTAAAAAAAAAAAAAAACACACCCACCCCCACACACATACACAAAAGAAAACTAAAAAAAAACCTCACAGGCCCAAACGGTAGGGGACAATATCTACCCTTCTGGCAGCTGGAGGCCAGGTGGGACACCTGAGGGTGTCTAAAACAACACGGAGGGTTACGTGTGCGTGACTGACTCTCATACTGAGTAAGCAAGGAGAGCAACTGCTATTAGTTTTTGGCTTGCTGTTTCTTGTTTTCCTAGGGAATGAACTTTAACATATTTTTAATCAAATGTTTGATTTCAACAGCAGCTTTTGTACTCCCACTGTAATGTATGACATAAAAAGAATCTATTTTCCTTAGACTTGGAGTCATGTTTCTAACAACATCACTAGCTGCTCGTGTCCTGAAGATGAAGGTGTATACAGAACCCTTACAACTGCTGTGTTCCTGGCAGAGAGGTGCCTTGCGCACAGATGAGAAGTCAGCTTGCAAGCCACCCTCAAAATGAGAAACGAAGGACTTGCAGGAGAATGGCTTGGTTTGATCAGCTTTCTGATAGATTTCAGATCAGGTATAGCAGTGAACTGAAGTTCAACAAAGTAGGAACAGCAGGAAAGAGACGTTTTAATCTTCACTTCTGATTAAATCTGATCCAGTCTTCAACATCAACTCCTGTTATCTACAATTTGGAGATTTGAAACATTAATCAGAGGAGGAAAGTCCTGTCTAGTAATTCCTGGCACAAAGCTAAATGTTTACAGATGACTGTTGAGCTGTAAGAGTAGATTCCCAGGAAAATCCAAACTGCAAATACAGTCTCACCCCAGAAAAACAAGGGTTGGCTGCTTAGCAGCCTGCGTAGCAGGTGATTACAAAGTAATTTACTGAGGCATGTGGAAAAAGATAACTGCCACCAAAAATGGGTAAGATATTGGCAAATAACAAATTAGAAATGCATTGTGGTTTTAGATTAATCACACTCAACTATCAATAAGACTGAACTCCCTTATTCTGCTTCTAGAGTGGATATAAAAATTAAACAATTCTCCTCAGGATAATTACATTACATGGTATATTAATATGAAATATAGTTACTTCTGCTGTATGAATGTTTTTTGCTCTTTTTAAATGAAAAAGCTCTTAAGCTAGACACAAACACAGAAGAAAACTCTCTTTTTCTGTCACAAGGATATGGGCTTTTCCCAGTCTACATTACTTTCTAAAACAACTCAAGATAAATTTGGTAGGCATCTCCTAAATCCTTTGCACGTACAAAAGGAAACAAGAATGTTCAGAAACAGAATACTCATTTAATAAATAGTAGGCTAACACCATAGTAGAAAAAAATAGTGGGGTGAAAAAGCAAGAAATGCTGGTACATGTTGATGCTGATTACAACGCTAAATTTGTCATCTTAAACCAAGAGCATGACATCATCAAACCGATGCTTTTGATCTCAAGCACCAAAGTAAATGAATTGCTATAAAAGGCCGTACACTAGAGTTTTTCCAGTTCTATTCCAAATAATTATTTGGAATAAGAATTAACAATTAATTAACATTTTGCAAGTCATACAGACATGTAAATAAGTCCTTAATTAGGCCTAATGTTTAGAACAGGATGAGCATGCAGTTCCTATTGTATTCCAGGGAAGATATATTGGCTGGAGGAGAAATATGTACCAGCAGGTAAGCTAGAGGGCTACAGGAGAAGACCATGCTGAAGAGGGGTATGGAGCTTACAAGAAGAGGTATGTATACCAGAGACTAGAGAAGAATATCAGAAATAGAGGTGCATGTCAAGTGGGCAGCACTGCAGGGAGCAGGGCAAATCCAGTGAACGGAGGAGGGAGGGGATGATTCTCCACCAACCTTGTCTCTCTGCTTCAGGAAATGTGCTTTGAGCTCCAGAACCTTCTGGGCCTCTTCTGCATTCTGGGTTGTTATCCCCAGTAACAGTTAAACTTTATACAGCTGCCTTCACTCCAGCCATTGTGAGTATATAAAGCAATGATTTTTTGAGATTTCTTACATGCCTTTTATTGAATGCATCTGTGATCAGCAGGATAGGGATGGAATTATGCAGTGGCTTGTCTAGCCTAGTTCAAGTGTCCAACAAGGACAATTTGTGTCTGGGATGCCAGCCAGGCGCTTTTTCTGTTTGCATTGATGGAAAACAATGACTCCTTGAATGTGATGTACTCAATAAAAATAAAACCACTTCAGTTCCAAAGGAAATAGCTCTGATTCTGCACCCCTTTTCTACGCCACAAAGTGGGGTCACTGTGTGAGCGTTATAGCCCTCTGCTGTCACATTGTAGGGTATTATGAGAGGTTAGTTTGATGTGGTTCAAGCAGAGGAAAATAACAAGTTATTAAGTGCGGATACCCAATCTAGACTAAATGATTTGTTATTTTGCATATTATTATTATTCCTTTTTTTTGGCTGCTGAGATAACTCAGCATTTTTGGTGACTTGTGTGTAATGCATTAGGCACATATATTGTTGTACTGGGGAGTAGGTAACCTCCTCTCGAAATCAGTGGATAGCTCTCTGACATGCCTTGTTCTCTGAACACTGCCATGAACACATGGCATTCATTCCAGATTTTATTGGCCTGTTTCTGTGGGCAAATGAAAAGGAAAAATTTCCAAAGCATTTTGATTAAAATCCCAGAAGGCACAGGTCTCATCTTTATGCCTCAGAGATACTCAAGAGGTTCAGAGAGGAGACCCACTTGTCTTTGCTTGTATAGTTTCAATGAAACCTTTTGGAAACGTATGAATGCTAAGGCTCTGTTAAGTCTCTACATGTGTGACAGCAAGGACACAAGAATCCTCTTCAGTTTTTTTCTCTCTCTGACTCTAAAAGAGTATTGCTTTGCCTTCTACTCTGCTCCGAGTAGTCTGCAGCACGGGATGTCACCCTACCACATGTGGAAGACAAACTTGCAAAGTCAAATGTAGTGCTTTCTCTGATACGCCATTAGGCATGGCTTCCCCCAAGTGAGCAACTCTTGCATGCCTTTTTGACAACTTACAGGCAACAGAACCATGGTCAGTTGTATTGTTCCCTTGCCACTTTTAACAGCTACTAAAGCTATGTGAGTTGGTATCACATGTTGATGCCAATGCTAAAGTGCTAGCAACCCATCCAAGCTTATTTTCCTTTGACAGAAGAGATACCTGCTAGTGGTCTTGATCAAAAGTTGTTTGCTACTGTGTAGTTTACTGTGCACTGTTCTCATGGTTCAATGATTCTGTGCTGTTAGCTTCTCCAGCCTTTCTATTCACTTCTAACATTTCAGAGTCAAATACATTATCCAGACATCCGTCCCCAGTATGATAGATTCTTTTAGAAAATTGCTATGGCTCTTTAGTTGGAGAAAAAAAATCTAGGTTTTACACAGAAGACAGTCTTTTAAGGATTTTTAGCCATAGGGTGGGTACTTCAGAAGGAAAGATTTTCTTCATTATAGCTAAATACATGTTATTGTACGTCATCCCTAAGGTAACATGATTAAACTCTTGTGGGGTATCAGTCATTCTTTTTGGAGCTTTAGAAACAGTTGTAACTTTCCAAGACTGCATTTCTACAGTATATTGTTTATCATGAATCTGCCAGAATTTTAAGCAGCCCTACCCTAGCATGCTGTTGTTAGAATATTCAATAGCACCTACTCCCCTAAGCAAGTTCAGTTCAATTTACTGCAAAGTAAGCTTTAGTGTCGATAATGCATCAAGGTGTGGAAAATTATCTAAAATTGCCTGTGCTAGGGACAGAAAGGAGATAGACCTAGGAGGAAGAGAACTGCATATACAAAAGGATGATTTTTCAAAAATCCATATATTAACTTAGTGTGTTACCTCACAAACTGCAGGAGTTGCAGATGCAAGAAAGCATGGTTGGAATTTGAGAGCCATTTGCAACCAAATAGGGACATAGGTATTTGACATATCACTTGTAAGTGTTCAAGTACCAGTATTGTGAGAAGGAAGCAGGAATCAAAGCCTGTAATACAACTGAACCCTAGATCTGGAAGAAACTTGCCTTTTATTCTGATATGCATTTTCCTCGGGCTTTTTTTTCCCTTCCCCGCATAACAGGGTAAAACATTTACTATCCCCAGACTTTGAGAAAGTCTGGATTTCCATCCTTGACGTTTAGATCCACGGCTAAATCACAATAGCAAATGCTATCTTTAAAGTAGTACTGTCATTTCTATGGCAGTAAACAAGCTAAAGAAAAATTAGCAAGGTGTTAGAGAGAGGGTAAATACTGGTATTTTTTCTTGAGAAAAATTCTATTGTATTTCATAACCCATAGGCCTCATCTCTACGTTTTACTACAATATTACTGCAATCTCACTGAATTATTAATTATAATTTGCTTTTAAGAATGGAAAGTGCTAGTTTTGCTGTTGTTCAGTAGCAGAATTGTTGTGACTGCTATGGTATGTCAACATATTTGGCAGAATGCTCGCAATTTCAAATTCCTAGGAAGGAGACTGCAGTATAACCCTCACCAAAATGCCAGGCTCTTCTCCTTTGTGGTTCTCCTAAACATTCATAGACTGCAGAAAGAACAGGAACTTGCTTTGCTATGCTTGCCAGATAAAAACATTGCAATGAGCCGTAGCATTGTGGCTGTCAGCAGCAATTAAGAAGACACAAGAGCTACCAACCCAGTCCCCTACTCAGGGGTCACAGCGTGCAGGGGTAGAAAGGCAGAACAAGGGACACACTTTTGCTGAAAGCAACCAGAGAATGATTCCCTGATAATTCATTTTTAACTTGTATGTGTTACAAGACCTGTGTTTGCAGAGTGCTTTGCAGAATGTGCCTGTCACCTATTGCTGGCCTTTCCAGTTCCTGCAACAGCCCACTGTGCAAACCCAGTGTTTCATTTTTATTTCCTAAACTGTCTGGCTTTCTCTTCTTATCTCTCTTCCTTGATATCCTTGTAGTTTCATTTCATTTCCCCTTATCTTGTTTCCTTTAGGCAATTTCCTTCTTTTGCTGTGCTCTGGCATCTATGAGCATTTTGCTGGCTAGATCTCATGCTTGGAGATAATACAACACATCCTAAGGAGCCATTGCAAATGGTAAATGCCATATCGATAGAGGCCTTACCGCAGGCTGCAGGAAGACAATGTCCTCATTTTTATAAATTTGGTCAGAAAAGAGCTCTTAAGGAAAAGCATCATTTTCAGAGTGAGATTTCTAAACATATATATATATATTAATTATATATATATATAAGTATATATATATAAAATTATATAATAGTATACATATAATATAATATACATATAATATATATTATATAATTATATTACAGCTGTGCTCCAGGAACTCTATTGCAGTTCGCTTCCAACATAAAAGGTTGGTTACACCTTGGTTAAAATATCTATGCATTTTGCATCCTATGTATCTGAGCAGCTACAACCTCTTAGAATCTCTAAACCAGCAACAGATGTGATTTCTCAAAGTATTAACAACCATTTGATTTAATCAGAAGGTGCTTGGAAAAAACATTAATTATGAAGGTTAAAATTCCCTTTGGTATAGTTTAGTGACTTCAGAAAATAAATGACTCTCAGAAAACATCCTACCATCAAATTTGCAAAATTAAGTGTTGCTATTGGATGTCTTCATTTTTGGAATTGCTAGCTTGGGTTGGGTTAATCAGATCCTGATTTTTCTGCGATGCAAGAAACAGCAGACTCCATCTAAAATCACTTGAAGTTATTCTTGAGAACACAACCTATGTCATAACCAGACTTCCATTTTTTTTAGGCCAGTAGAATAGAAATGGGAGTGCTCAAAATGAAGAAACATAGGTCTTAGCTTTTCTGAGTCTCAGGTTTTGAGTATCCTGTCTGAGAAGTTTGTATAGAGATCAAACATGTTCTTGAAGTTGCAATGGGACATTTCTTTTAACAGAAAAAAGCCAAAGTGAATCATAAATCTTTTTTTTTTTTTTAAGTCAGATAAGTCAGGTTTAGGCTGCCTTAAGTGTTAGTGTTAACTGAGCTGGAAAAGAGCAGGTGGCTGATGTTAATATAATAATGAAGTCATAAATGCACAGCTGCAAAATGTATTGGTTTTTTTATTTGTTTTAACTTTCAAGTACTGGATTTCTCCCAAATGCTATTTAGTGCCAACTGAGTCTCCAAAGTATGCTTGCTCTACTTGGGCAGAAGCTATGCTTAATACTCTCTACTGTCAGTGGCTCAATCCATAACACAGCCATGAAAAATTAAGTGCAATGTTTCCCGTCTCCCCTTTCGCTCTAGTCTTGGGGCTCTGGAGCTACATTCTGTGTCCCGTGTTTACACCATACCCTATGGTTATGAATACGTTCATCCTCTTGTGGACTTTGAGATCCTCCCTCTGTCCGTGCCATGTCCTGTGCTACTATACACAGTTCTGTGTCACTGGAGACTGTATTTGGATAGTGACTGAGCTGACACCACTGCAGAAGAGGCAACCTGAGCGTCAGGGCCCTGAGGGCACTCATGTCAGGGCCTTAATGACACTCAACAGCCTTACCTGGGATTGACACCCTCTGCCTACGGGTGCAGCAGCTCCATTTAAGCTCGGGTGGGAGAGGGAGGGTCTTCACTCCAGGTCTGGGCTAGGTTGTAGCTCTAGCTGCCTCCAGTCCTGTCTCTGGCCCTGCTTCCCGAATGGACTTTGGACCTATGTTGTAGGTAGCTTGTCTCCTGGAGAGACCCCCTCAGACGTGCGTTGTAGCCTTGTCTCTGGCCTGGTCTCCTTTTGCTCCTGACTGGACTCCCTGAAGGGACTCTGGGCCTGGTTTTTGCCTTGTTTGGGACTGTTGGTGGATGCTGCTAGCAGCACCTGGCTCTGCCTAGTGTGTTTGGTCCATGTGGACATGTGTTTGCCCTTGCTCCTAATGAGTCTGTTTTTTGAGCAGCTTTTAAAGAACTCAAAGCACTGTGGATTCCATGTGCAGCTATCAGTGCTGCTGCTTTACTAAGGTGAAAATATATTCTGAATTCCAGATCAACTTCTTTTCGCTCCAGTCTTTTCTTGATCTCTGTTTTTATCTTTGCTTATTCAAGCTTATCTCAACTTTTACCTAAGATCAATCATGGTCTTTTCTTAAAATATATTTTCTGAGCAGAATGCCAGCCTTTCAGCTCATCTTTTACTGATTTTTTTTTTTCATCTCTGGAAACACACCATTCTTTTTCCAGTTCTTTTATGTCTCATAGATGTTCCCCACGCTGAAAAAAATACCTGCTTCAAGGCTGAGATTTTTTATTTTGATTTTTATTTCCCCAAAAGCAAAATAACCTCTGACTTTCTGTTTCTATGAAATTCAAGAATTTTTTTGGCTAAAGCCTTTTTATGTGTTACATAATGATTTTTAACTAATGCTTCACATCTTTGGCTAATGAAACTGGCTGTCTCTTCACTGTACATCCTTATCAGTGTAATAGAGATGCACAAACTTTATATGAATAGATCAGCTTTGCTTTGTGAAGTTATCAACTTTTTAAAATCATGTAATTTATCTCCACATTTACACTATGCTTGCACCATGATATCTCTCCTCAGCACGACTTCTTTACAGGCTTATCTTGGATCTAGCATGGCTTACTCATTGTGAAGATGGACCTCACACAGAAAGCCATTGACCTGGGTCTTTCATTTGACTCATTGCAGCTTTAGCTTTGTGTGCAGAGGCAATTAGTCTAGTAGGTCTAATTGGTCTAGTAGCTACCTGGAAATGAAAGCTTGATTGTTGTGTCCTGGTACAACTCTTAAGTAAAACACTGAAGGGTGAAAGTGTTGAAATAAATTAGGATCCCTTTAATAACTAATGGGACTCAAGTGCCTAAAAATGTATTCTTTAAGTCTTATTGTGAGTCAGTGGAATTTACGTTCCTAAGTACCTGGGTCGATGCAAGTTGTACTCCTAATTATTCAAATAGTTTTGTATTTTTTTTTCATTTGAGTTCAGAATGAAATCCCCGTATTAAGGAGTGAGCTAAAACTATTAATTTATGTCTTTCTATTGCCTGATGGTCAGTACTGAAGTGATTAAACTTACCCGGGGTTGTCCTAGAATGAAGCTTGCTTTGTACAGGAGCTGAATACATCCTTTGAAGGCTGTCTCTGCTTTGTTAGTTTCAAAGTCCTGTTCTGGATCTGAAGTGCGACCGTTTGAAGGCATTAACATAAACACAACTGGATCCATTTAAAATGTACCTATTTTTTCCCTTAACAAATGAGTTTTCATTTTAACTCAAGTTGCATGCTGTATACTTAGTGTACTAGAACTAGTGTCACTGTATCTCACCGTTATGCCAGTGCTGTAAAAGCTACAGGTGCAGCAAACTTAGGATGGGATTACTTTCTACCTTGCTAACTTTTAGGCAGATTCATGATGCTCAGACATCAAGCAACGCAGAACTGGACCGAGTAAGAAGAAATACACCAGATTGCCAAGTGGGCTATGCCTGGAAAAAGTAAGAATAAATCCAAATTCATTGTTAGGAGGCTGCAGTAGGAGATCATCCTTTTCTTGGACAGCTATTACTTGGATATGATGCAACAAGATATTCCTCAAGTTGTGCCCATAAGTGCTGAGTATCTGACTTTAATGTTGAAGATGTAAGCTGTTTTAGGAGCTACGCAGTGAACGAGAACATATGAGTACTCTCAAAAATGGGTAGGCCTTGCTCTCACTGGCTTTGTGGATGACGGGAGAGCCTGAAAAACTCAGGTAGTTGAATCCAAAGAAGACTTCTGGAACAAAAATGAAACACTATAGTGCTAATTGGACCTTCATTGCATTTGGATTTTTGACATGATTAGGGCAGCCTCTGGAAATTAATCTCAAAGTTACTATCTCACAAAACCATCTGCTGATATACACAGATTTGTTTTGAAAGAGCAATAGAGCTTAAGCAAGGATAACTCTTGAGAGATGGTGCACTATGTAGCCCTATGTATTCATACATTGTATTCAGTATTTACTCCACATTCAATACCATTCAGTATGTATAGTATTTACAGTCATTTAGCGTAAAGATTGAAGGATGTCATTGTTGCAGAAATCAGTGTTACCTATAGTGACAGCAGTTTTACAATGGCAAACCCACTTAGTAGTCAGCCAGCAAGCTAATTAAGCTCTGCAACTGGGAAAAATATGTAGAACTTCCTCCTTACTATGTCTCATTTCTCCTCTTCTTTCTCTTTCCTCCAACTTTGTCTCCCTCTCCCGCTCTGTCTCGCTTTCTCTGAATCTCCCGTCATTCTGTTTTGTTTGCCCTTCAATTTTCCATTCTCATTTTCTTCACATTTGTTAGTCTCTTTTTCCACCCTTATTTTAGGCCTCACCTTTATTATTAGCTGCATGCTGTGAATTCATATTTATATTATATACAATGTATGAAATAGGAGAGGATTTGAATAGAAGCAAGTGAACTTTCACTCATGACAACAGTAAGTACAGTTATCTTTGGCTTTTCTGTCATCTTAATAGCGGCGTTTTTTCCAGTCCTTCCCATGAGTGATTAGATCTTTCATACTTGAATGTTAATTTTAAATCTATTCCAAGTCAAACATCTCACTAAGATTTCAACTAACCTGTCCCACGTGAAAAGAGAGGCAAAGTTCCCTCTCTCTGCACAGTGCAAATAGCAGCATGAGTAGTTTCCAAGGCTGTATAATATACTACAGCATTTGGCTTTTTAAGACTGTGTTGGAAAGTTAGCCAAAATTGTCACAGTAGAATGGTGGAATAAGCAGAGGACTGGGAAGAAGGGGCTGTGCAGCTAACTCTACTTTGGGAAAAGTTCCAGGTTGACTAATTGCCACCAGCCTCCCCAGAAAGTTCCTTGTACAGCTTCAATTTGGATTGCTTCAAACTTACTGTGCCATGTTACTGCATGCTGCTGAGCAGCTGCTGAGATCCATCTTGGAGGCTGCTGCACTTTAAAATAAATTAAAAAATTAAAAATCAGGTATTTGCTTGCATGCTATTGTTGCTATTATTAACACGAAAACACCAGTTTTGGAGATCTCTGAGTAAAGCAGTGGGTGTAGATGGCAACACAGAAACTGTGCATTTTGAAAACACTCGTTACTGTAACAACCAGATGGTAGTATTCAGCTATTGTCATGATCTCATTATATAAGAAACAAGATTATGATCTCTGTTTTTTTTTTTTACACTTCTGGCTTTTCCTTTTTTTACTTGTTTAAGTAAATAATACAGTTCATTTTACACTAAGTTGGGAGGCACTCCTTGAACTGTTGTGTATAACTCCTTTTTTACAGTCTGACAATGGACCAGTTCTCTACTAGTCTCAGCCTGCACAGCCCTATTGACTTCATTTGGGAGCTTCAACCTAAATTTGTGCTCTTACTGCATATTCAACAATGTGTAGTAAAATGGCTCTATCAGTCACTTGAAGCACCATTCTTATTAGCTAGCTGGATCGAGGAAGTTTTGCCAAAGCCATGTTTTCTAGAATGCTCTAAGTGACAACCCCCAAAAGGACTTTTAGCTCATTATAATACATAAAAATAGTATTATAAAAAGGGAAATCTTCTTTTTAGCTATTTTACTGGGATTTTTTTATGTGCCAGCTGGTCCCTCACGAGTCTGTCTCGTTTGTTACCCCTAGATACAGTTTCTAGCTGCGTTATTTCTTTTAATAATATTCTTTGGGCTGTGTGGTTAATTTTTAAAAGGAAGCAACATGTTATCTACTTGGTATCTTTAATTCATGAAGTTCAAGGCATTGGGAAAGAGATTCTCCTTAACCACTTTTGCTTGATGACTCAATGGCAGCTGCCACTAGAAAACGTACTGTATTTCCCCAGGGAGGGTATTCCTTTATAAGGCTCTTCTGTAGAGCCCGAGAGTCTGAGCTGCTTTGCACAGAACCAACAGTTCCTGAATTGAATTAACTGCAAGTCACAAAGTCTGCTAATCTTGGAGATGTGCTGTAGACGCTGGTGTAGAGAAGGGATAAGGAACATGTTAATTGCATTATACTGTTGTAGGATACAAATATATATATATATAGCTGTATGGTAATAGAAACAAGCTCATTATGTCAAAGATGTTTATGCTTGCCTTGTAAGTTCTCTGAAAGTAAAGTAAATTATTAGTAATCAAATCAGGTGAAATAAAAGGAGCATATCTTTGGCTCTTTCTCAGATATTGGCCTGTACAAATTCTCAGCTTGATAGTTTTTTTTTTCTCAGTTTCAAGTAAAACACATTTGTAAAGTTATTAATGATGAGATAAGATTTTTTTTTTACTATATGTTTCGGTTAAGGAACAGGTGAGAATTGCTTGTATTGCTTGTATTGCCCACCCCCCAAAATCTGCAGTTAGCGATCTAATATTACAAGCGTGCTTTGGAGAAAATATTGCTAGTAGTGCAGCTACTTTGCAATCATCATTGGTTTCTTTGCAATGTTCATTTATCAGGGTGGATTTAGTCTAGAGCAAGTTTTTGGTTTTTTGGTTTTTTAATGCACTAGCCATGCATATTATTCACCTAGCACTGCATGTCAGAGTAGGGAGTTTCCTTTATTACAATGATTTTCTTTATTATTGAGCCATATTTTTACAAAGCCAAGTGTTTCTGCGTTTCTTCTTAATTATGTTTTTTCAAGTATAAATGTGGTAATGGCAAAGTCCCAAAGTTTGGGCCTATGTTCTCTTTTGCTTGAGCTCATTAGCAGGTGCAAGAGGAATAAATCTTTTCAGCTTGCTGAGGATGTAGCTGCCTTATAGCCTACAGCAACCCTACAGCATGTTTAGTTGCTTCCCGATCTAGTCGATCATGCAAGTCTGTGGTTATCCTTCTAGCTCTCACCACTACCTTGTTTTCTATCACCTGTCTTTGGCTCCTGACAACTGGGTATGTTTCCAGAGCTCCCAAACCATTGTTCCTTCCTGGCTCAAAGCAATGTTTCCCTAATTCTGATCCACAAGAAATGGCTAGCAGCCTTCCACTGCATTGCAGCTAGACCATGGCATCAGTAAAAAGCCTGATGCTATCTGCCTGCTGGTCTGCTAGCAGTTCTGCGGGCTGATCAAAAACTGTGGGTGACATTCACCTACACAACACTAATCAATAGCCTGTCTAGGTTCTCTTATAGCTCCCAGCCTCTGAGTATAAAATTAAATTGACTGATCTTTACGAAGTCTTTTAAGGGTTCAAAAATATTCAGGCACTTCATGTCCCGGTGAACTGGGACATGAACTCCAGTCTCTTCTTTACAGTCTAACACTTTAACCTGGGAGATAACAATTCACTTCTGCATCCTATTTTCAGTAGTGGTGTGTGTATGGTTGATGAACTAAAGGAAAACTGGAATAAGACATAGTACACTGAGGAATCCATTCAAACTTATGCACAGAGGTGGGGAGAAGAGGGTGGGAGTCTTCCAGTGATTACACCCTGGCCCATGAGACTTAATTATCCAAAATAGTCTGATAACTAATGTAATTTGTTTGCATAGCTAACTCGCCTGATTGGTTTTAGGGAGGTGTAGAGCTTTCTTTCCACTTTGGGGAGTTTCTCATAATTTTCTTCCAAAGGTGAATAACGTCATTTTCCTTAATGCAGCTGGCTCTGAGAATCCAGCTTCATGTGCAACAAATGAGTTTTCAGTCTCAGATGTTCTGATGATTGCATCTGCCTGAGGAGTTTCTTTCTCCTTTCCAATATATACCTTGTGCAAGTTGCTAGCTCACACTTCAGCCTATGCCATAATATCTTATAAGGCACACCTTTTTTAGAGTAAACCATTCAGATGTGACACTTCATGCCATAGTTTGTCTAAGTAAATCTCTGGCAGTTTTATAGGAAAAGGCAAAATTAGCACAACCACTAATTTAAAGAGAGAAAAGGCTTTTGAACACTAGTGTGTCCTTTTTGTCCAGAAATTATCTGGGCTGTCATCTGAGTTTGGTTTTGGTTTTTCATGCCTCAGCCGATGGCATGGAAGGTGATCTGGACTATCCGTTGTTGTGTACACAGAATGGATCGTCAGTAGACAACTCCCAACTCTACAGTTCAGTTAATCTCAGGCTTCTTTGGTAAGATAGTTTTCAGGACCTTCTCTTTTGGTATTTACTTTGCTTATCTGGACATATGTTTCTAAAGACTTACCGAAATAATAATTTTTTGAAAGCAAAGGCCCAGCCCTGGCATGGTAGGAAAGTTAGGAAGGAAGAGAAGCTGTGTGAAACCAGTAAGTTCTGCCAAAAGCAAGAAGGTAGAACATTAATAGTTCCTCATTACACGTGTCTCATGTCTCCTTTGTTGAAAGTAACTATCTGAAATGCTGACTGCAGCTCATATTGACACAGGCACAGAATTAGAGCTGAATTACCACTTCCACTGGCTTAATGCCTTGCTGGACTTGCTGCATTTAGACAAACAGAACTGTAACTTTCCTAGGATGAAATATGCTGTCCCAGTTGAACTACTGGCTAGCTATGGACAGTAATGCAACAATTGCCAAATTAGATGTCTCTCTGCATGCGTATTGCACTTCCTGCTTTCACATTATCGGGTAATAGTCAGGAGGTCATTATCTAGTGCTGTTATCTGATTTTCTTGCCTGAAGCTGCTGGTAAATGTGGATATGAACCCCAGAGGGAAACGAGGTGTTGTTTTATAGCAGCTGGGGAGCCTCAAAAACCCTTGCACTGTCTTTTTCTTTCCCAAAGACGTACAGAAGACGAACTCAGCCCTTGTAAGGAGAGCAGGATGTGAGGCTTCCCGGACTCTAAGATCAGAGATGCATTCAAGGAGGTTCCTCATTCCAGCAAAATTTTGTGAAATAAATGTTAGCTGTACATGATTGAAGAATACAGGTTTTCATCAGGTTCTTATTATTATTGAAATAGTCTTGCCCAGTGAACTTCAAATTCATAAGTAATTTTCTCATGGCAGCCAGCATCTGAATATTGTGAAGAGGGAAAGAAGGCATCTCTTAACTTGAAATGATCATACCTTACAGATTTTGAGAGAACGTGAGACTCCAAGTAGGGCAATCCAATTCACTGTTTCTTTTGAAACAGAAGGAGGAGAGAGACTCCAACACATGTTTTTGTGTCCTGATATGACTCTTCTCTGATGTTGTCCTTACTGATATCTTTTACACACAGCAGCCCCAGCGTTTGACCTCCTAATTCAGGCCCCGGGATTTCTGAGTCTCTTAAACTGTTCAAATTACTGAAAAGCTTAAAAGTTAACGATACTAATCTCAGATGAAAAAAGGATCTTATGGATGTTAATTGCCTTACAATGCATGGAGAGTTGGGCCAGAAGTCAGACTGATAGAGGCCAATAGGAAAGTCATTCTGAAACCTAGCCTTTTTCCTGGGCTTGCACTTCTACATCAGGCATGACTTGGTGTATATGCACATCTGGAACTGCCAGTGAGAAACCCCTTTCTAGAGTTGAGCTCAATTTGTCCTTTCAGTTAAGGTGCTGGCTCTGTTATTGTGGGATTTTTGCCATGCAATCCTTTGAAAACAAGCTAACACCTATACTTGCTCAGAAAGTGGAAGACAGGCTCATTGCTCTCCTCTGAAAGGGTTTAGCCTTCCAGGAAAAAGGCCATAGATAGCCCGGAGGATAAAATGAGGCCTGGTTAACCTATACTTGGGAAAGTGAGGCACTGTGTAGTCAAGAATGCCATGTTCAAAAGCAAAGGCAGTCAGCAAGAGAGGCTGATCTAGAGGGACGCTCTGATAGGTGGTTCTCAGGAATTAATCTGAATCTTAAATTATCACTTACCATAGTCAGAGATTATCTAACTG
This sequence comes from Struthio camelus, assembly GCF_040807025.1. NCBI lineage: Eukaryota > Metazoa > Chordata > Aves > Struthioniformes > Struthionidae > Struthio > Struthio camelus. The sequence continues at coordinate 34,214,702 of NC_090946.1, forward strand.
TTCAGTGTTCATCGAGCACTAGTTGGGATTTCCCATCAGTGACAAGAAATCTGATCATGCTTTGTTGCTCGAAGTCTCTGTAAATTTTGCACTTGGACTATCTGAACAGGTTTAGTAGCAGAAATTAAAGCCATTTTGTTGGTGCAAATCAGAGCTTTACAGGGTATAAAAATGTTTAGATAAGATTGTTGAGGATCACAAGCCTTGAGCTTAGACCCCAAATATTTTCTGGTTTGCCCTTGAGGTGTATCAGAGCATATTTTTGGAACTGGTTCTTTGTAGGCACCCATTTCTTGTTTTGCTGTCTCACAGTGAATCAGTACTCTGTCTTTTCAAGTTTCAGAGAAAGGAAGGGCCAACAGTTTATCAGCGGAAGCAGACATAACTGTACTCCTTGCAGCATGTTTTGCAGGGGGAAGTGATGTCGCCTGTAAATGAAAGGTGTGAATATCTTATTTTCTTCCTTTAAGGCACTAACAGTTAGCGGGAGAGGGTGAAAGTGCTGCCCTTTAAACGACTGATGCCACTTTCTGCAGGTGTTCCCTTTGTAACATTAGGAAGTTAAAACTTGAAAGCGCCAAGGGAATCACAGAATGCTTTGGCTCCACTATCGCTCTTTCTGGATAAAATAATCGTGGCCAGAGATAGGATGTATGCCAGTGAAAGAATGAGCCATACACTGTGTGTGATAGATCATAGCAAGTGAAACCAAGGGAAGTCCTGAGCCAGGGTGAGCTGGGCTGAGATAATAATAAACCCTGTCTGCATGCATTACATGAGTATGATTTATCCCCTTGTCACAGAGTTTTCCGTGGTTATAGTGCATAGTTACAATGCATGCAAACGTTGTCCTGCTATAGCAACATGACTCATTTGTTCTTTTGAAGACATTTTGATTACATCAGGGGGACGTTTTTGGAAATCTGATCGTTTTCACCAAGTCAGTTAACTGCCTTTTCTTTTCCAAATGTGCCTGACTATCTTCTGAATAAGCTTGCAGGATGTGAGGCTGAACGACTGTTGGTGGGTCTGTCTGTCTATGGGCAGAGAATACTCTGCCAATACATGGCATCTATGCCAGGCCTGTTATTACTCATGCGCATACCACTTAAGCAAGAAGGCAGTTTAGCAAATCAGTAAATATTTCTTCTGACAGTAAACTGAAGAATGCACGCTAAGGAAGGAACAATTCCACTTTTTCAGAGGACTTTCCCAGTTGTTTGCGCTTACAAAAATATTCCTAAAATAAGCATAGAATAACTTCATAAATAAAGCCCCAAAATTTCTTTGTTATATGCAAACGGCACTTTAAGAAAAAGCAACTTTTAATCACAATTCAGAAATCTTAGATTGTAAGATTTCAGAGGATTTTGAATGTTGATATAATAATTGGCCTTGAAAAATAAATGAGATGGTATCGTGTTGTCTATTTATTTCCATATGATTTTTGTTTAGACCATATGGTTCAAGGTATTGTCTCTGAATTCCTGGAAACTTTTTAACTAGACATTTTCAACCGAAGTCATCAGAAGAAATCAAGATTATGTCTCCTTTTTTATGTATAATTTTATTCGACAAGATTATAACGGAAAGAAAGTTGTGTCTGTGCGAGAGAGCATATAGATGTGTATACTACTTAACAGAAAAGAAAGAATTTCTTGTTTATGGCAAGTTGGGTCTGCAGTAGTCGCTTGACATGAGCCAGAAGGAAAAAATCTTCTGGGTAAGTTGAAAAAAATGCTGCCTGTATATTGTCTGTACGGTCTGGATGTAAATGAATGGTGCCATACCCTTGACACTTGAAGACATAAAAATTAGAGCCAAGTAGGGTTAGATTCATCAAAAATCAAATCTTTTGTTAAAATGGCTTTTAGTAAAACACAGACTGTAGTTTGTAAATACTGTTGTTGGCTCTGTTGTTACACTGGCATAATTATTCTGCGAAAATAAGTGATTTCTGTGCATTTGCTATAGGTATACAGCACTTGAGAGGAACATGAGTAGCGCTTGTTCTAGATCTCTGCTCCAGGTGGATTTCAGTGGAAGTACTTAGGCAACAGCTCTTCGCTGTCTTCAAGCTAGTGAGAGTTAGTTACTGTTAAACCAAACAGCAGGGATTTCCCAGGCTTGGTGCTTGCTAACTTGGAAACACTGCATTCCCTCATTAAAATTGCTTAAGCATCTCCCCCATCTCTGGAAAACCAAGTTACGCAAGCTCGAAGGCACGCAGGCCAGCGCTGTCTTTGCGTGCAGTCTGCTCTGCTGCCAGTGCTGCTAACGCTCCTGCGACCCGGGTGGAGCGCTACAAAGTAGGAGGCACAGCCAGCGTGGCAGCAGGCAGAGGCAGCCGAATTAATAACTTCTCAGCTATTAATTCTGCTCTTACAGGGTCACTGTAACCAACCTGTAAGAAACGAACAAGTTTCAGCTCGCCTTTAGTTTTACTTTCCTGTTTGCAAATGCGCCTCTTGCCTACTGCAGCCAACAGGAGCGTTCTGGGCTTTAGATTAATCATAAAATATTCACATAAATTTTATAATGAAATGTTTCAGGAGAGAGTGGCACAGAATAAGAGCTTTAAGGACTGAGAGAGTCCCGGTTCAAGGACACGTTAATTTTTATTAACAGTTCTCTGTTTGCTTTCAGGCAAAATGAGACAAACAAAACACCTGGGCAAACTAGAACAGTAATTGCAACAGCACATAGTTGTAAGGTATATACTTGGCATTGCACTGCAGGTATGTCAAGATTAAAAATACAGACACAGATGTCCTAATTAATACATGCATACTGTTTTGACAACCAGCAGCTTTTGAAATCACAAAATCACTGGATTGTATTCTTTGGTGCCAATTCTTCTCTCCTCTGTACTCCAACTGTATGTGAAAGGTGTATCTGCTGTTTATTTTCTGCATTTATTTGCTTTTTTTTTTTCAAACATGTATTATGCCCATTCTCTCCAAAGGAACGGCATTCAAATTGCCGTTAAAGATTCTGTTTTCCTAGGAACTGATCTAGGATTTTGGCTGGGATCTGGACACAGAGCAAAGCCAGAGATGCATGACCTTGGATTTTGTTCTGAGGAGGACACTAAATAGACACCACATGCTTCAGTGCTGCTGACTTCTGATGCCAGCCAAAAAGATGCACAAGTCTACAACAGGACACAGAGCCAGCCTAGAAAGGTATAGTGTCGTGAGGTAAAGGAACCTTAGGGACCAAACTCTGTATGTACGTACATCACTTATTTCCTACATCCTTTCTCTTTTTTTCCCCTCGTTGTATCATAAGCCTGTCTTGGAAAGAAACCCTGCCACCTTTTTTTTTTTTCCGGAAAAATTATTATGGGAGTAGCCAGAAACAAGTAATAATTATAGTAATGTATTACAAAATACAGTACTGTTGGAAACAGAGATGGGTGGGAGAAAGAGCTGAGGGCATGACTGGGAAGAGCAGGTTTATGCTAGGCAACTGTAATCCCCCCCACTCATGATACGGAACTGTTGGTTAATTGGCAGTGAGGTTTTTGGGGGCAGTTAGCTGACAGAGGGCATAGTTTCATTCTCTGCATCCTGCCACTGACTGTGAGAAGGGCTCCTTGTCTTTTTTTGTCCATCTGGTTGTGAATTTGGCTTTAGTTAGGTTTAAACTGATGCCTACCCGGTGCTGGGTAACTACCCTGCTGCAGCAGCTACACTTGCAAATGTTCCTCTGCGTTGAAGAACAAGACACAGAGTTTGAGTTGGATTCCAAGTCACTGTGTTCTTCTTCCTTGAATTCTCTCATACATTCAGCTGGAATAAACACTTGTCAAAACAATATAGTTTCAATCAATTGCTATATTTCAGTGACAAAGTTATCCTCAAACACAGTCCACAATTAGAGTCAAATCATGATGTATTGCTAAATAAATAGCAATTGTTGCCCATTAAAGAAATCCATATTATGAACACTGACTAGATATTGCTGTATAAAACTGGTGGGTGGAGAAAATGAAATTGGTCTATTTTGTATTTTCCTTGGTATTTTTACAGTTGAGATGTAAATTATACAGTATATCTAGTGCAAATGCCAAACAGTGTCATAAGATCATTTGTTTTGTGCCAGTCTAAAGATAACAACAAAATCATGTGAATTTTCATTAGCTATCAGATATGAAAGCAACAAAACTAATCTTTCTGTTTCTTAAAAAGGCAGAATTCATGGTGCTTGGCACATAGTGATCAGGAAATAAAGAATTTCAATGTTGATAGCATGGAAAGTAAACTTAATAAAAACTGCACTATAAAAGGCCAATGTGTTAATTAAGTTTCCAGTGCCAGCTTGGAATGGGAAGGCTCAGTTCAAAAGTACGTGAGAAATGGCACAGATTAGTTTCTTTGAGTTCTTTAGGCAGACTAGATAAGTAGTTTATTCATTCTTAGCATTTGAAAGACTACATATTACCAGTGTTCTCTCTCTTACTTTTTAATGTATAATGTCTTGCTCACTCAAGGGCAGAATATTATACTGGATGGCCCACTAGCCCAGCGTCCTACTTCCTTGATTCCTTTAAAACTTCCAAGTACTCTCTCAGGATTTTATCTGAAAGCACAGGTATGCTTGAATCATAGGAATCTTCCCTAATTCATATCTTGAATGGGTTGTTACCAATATGTAACACGATGCTCTCCTTCATGTAGTGGATGTGGTTTAAGGGGAAAACCATTTAAAACACCTGCAGAAGCTAAGATTTTCCCAGCTTAACGTAATTTCCCATTCTCGATATAAGAGAATGTTGGTTACAATGAAAGGTACAGCGTAATAGCTATTGACTGAGTCTACACTCAGACACAGTTATTGTTTTATTAACCTCTATAGAGCTTTTTGATCTCTGTCTCTCTCTCTCTGTCTCTCTCTGTCTCACCCCATGTGATCTGCTGTTTCAGTGTCCTTGTGATTCCCTGAGATTAAGCTTCCCAGGAGTTTTATCAGGGCATTTCCCAAGTGAAATGGAAGGCTGGACCTGGAAAACTTCCTCTGTGGGAGCAGAGTGAAAAGTCTCCCAGAGTAAATTCAAGGAGTTTGAGCATTGTTTCTTTCTTTGACTAGGATTTCCTGATACTGAGTAGCACTGCAGCAGTACAGTAGTATTTTTTCTGGATTTGCATTTTGAAGATCCCAGAAAATTGTCTTTAAAAAGCTGCAGCTGAGGTATGAAAGTTGCATTTGAATTTGAAAGACCTTCTCTTCCTCTGCCCAACAGTGGTGCCTCAGAGTGAAATTGTTCTTTGCTGGAGAAAATTATAAAGGTTTCTAAGCTTGCTTGGAGACAGCTGAATGCAAGTGGAATTTGCTAGTTTTAGCCCTTTAAAGAAACTGTACTACGTTCAAGGGAGGGGAGATAACAGGATTGCTGTCAATGACACATCTAAGAGATGCTCCAAAGAAAGTGGTGTCTGTTCAGTTCTGTATTGCCAGCTCGCAGGTTGTAGAGGATGCAGCCAGCTTGAGTGGCATGGGGTTTTTTTGCCCAAGCGTGAACTTGGTAAATAATCAGAAAATTCCAGGGAGAATGTTTTCTTTTCTCCCTAGCCTACTTCATCTGTGAATATTCTCCTCTCAATAGCTTAATACTCAGTGCTCTCTCTCTCAATAGCTTATTTGCTGCCTCCTCTAAAGAGCCTTCATCTTTAACATAGTGGGAGGTATCAATAGACCCATCTCTGGATATCATAAGAAATAATTAGACCTAGCCATTTGAAATAACTGGGAAAGGAAACAAACTGATAATTACATAGACATGCAGTTTGAAAAGAATAGTATGATGATCCCAAAGTCAGACAATCAAAAGGTAGTAAATATCACAAGCAGGTCTGTCTGTGCAGCCCCAGTTTTGGCTTCTTTATACATCTGATCATGATGCCTTCTTCAAAGCACGATCACATGCTTCCTCCTCCCCCCACCTTCCCAGGACCCCAGACTCACTCAGTGCATGGCACAGACAGTGTTCACTTAATAAGCGTCTTTTCAGTGTTTTGTTTATGCCTCATTATTCCATGTTTGGCGTTTGGGGCCTGTCTGATGACCAAGAAGCCCTCGTGCTTTTCTATGATTCATCACTATAGCGTTTGAATGCTTCACAAGCAGTAATTTGTCTTCACAAAACCCCCTGAAACAAGAAAATCACATTGCTTCCAGAAGGGACACATGGGGCTTATGATCAAAATAAATGACTAACTTTGGGTGCCTAATTTGAGACAGTATGGTTCTGTTTGTTAGCGCTACATACAGTTCTGACGGAACTGAAACATGCAGGAAAGATTTTTTTTTTTTTTTTTGGAGTATGTATGTCGAAGTAAACTGGACTTTATACATTCAAAATACTTTGTTTGCAGCTATGAACCACTGAGATTTCTGGAGCTGGAGCTAAAGCTTCAGGTCAGACAGCCAGAAGTTCACATATAGACTTCACTTGTGAAACATTTGGTTTGAGCACGCTCTATGCAATTTTCTAGCTTTCCAAAAAGCAAAGTCAAAAAACCACTGGAAGCACCCACCTCGTAGAACTGTCTTGCGTTGTTATCACAGTCTGTGCCTCAGCTAGCAGTGGTGGCTATCTGTAGTAGACTGATGCTTACATACAAACCATCGCTAGAGGGAAAAGAAGAGAATGGCCGATGACCACGAGGCTCTGGAGTAGAGTGGCCGTATTTCTGGAATGCATTTACTGTGCATCCGGCGTGACTGTGCTCCTGGGCAGGACAAGGGATGTGTCTTGAGTGAAACTACATGAGTGTGGACGTGGCTGCCATTTTTATTTCTTGTAACACAAAGCCGCGGTGGGGTGGGGAGAGTAGGAGGGTGGGTGGGTTGGTTGGTTTGTTTCTCCACCACAATCTGCCCACAATCTGCTTTCTGGTCTGTTTCCTTGCTGCTCAGCCCAGGTTTGCTTCTCTCTCAGCCAGGTTTTGACCAGGCTCCTTTTTATAGTCCGCTTATACATGGGTCAGCTCTTGACCTCTACTTATTCACGCTGATAGCTTCTTTATTTCTCTAGGTTTTGTGTGTGGCTACCTGGAATGTGGCAATTTCAGGGAAAGTTGTGCTTGGCCCCATGTTTGGGCATGTCCTGTGGAGGTGGAATATTTGATAATCATAGCTGCAAAGAGCCACTGGGTGTATATGAGATGCAGTTATTACTCTTACAATTTTAGCAGCCCTCAGAGGGTTGGGATAAGGCATGCTCCTGATGCAACAACCACTCCCATGTAAAACTGTAAAGAATGTGGGTGTTAGAAGAAAGAAAGAAGTATCAGAATTTTGAAAGATTGAGTAAAACAATATATTCCATGTTATGTTCAGAAATTATCAAACTATTCTGGTTGATATTTTTCATTTCAGCTAAATTCACTTTAGCACTGCAGATGTTTTAGTTCAAAATTTAGCAGAGCTTTAAAATAGGATTTTTAAAACAGGTATTGTTACATGGCTTTAATAGGTGAAATAACCAGTAGCTGCTACTCAATCACCAGCAAATGAAATATCTTTCTAGCTACACAAACTAAGCAGGGACCCAAGCAGCAACCTAAAATTACAGGTTTGTGGATTCTGTTTTCAGTCTCAGAGCCCAGAGTGTTTTTTATTTTTTATTTGTAGATTCTTCTCAGTAGAAGGGATTTCCCTACAGAGCTGGTCTCTCCCCCTTTCTTCCCCTCTCCCTGCATATAATAAAATAATTGTTTTGATCTGCAATATTGAAATGAAACTTACCCCTGTCTGGCATCCTTTTAAGAAGACAGAGTTAGGGGGCATATTTGAACTACCAGTTAAAAATTGTATATAAATTTTTCCATTCTCTTTTAATAATGCTGTGGCACTTTCTGGGTGCTTTTTTTTTCTTTCCTCTTAAAAGCATTACCTAAAAACACTTCATGAAAATCTAGGCTAGATCTTAGAATGGAGGAAGAAAAAAAATTCTTGCAGAGCTCTGGAGCATACAAGCAGAGGAACTGAGCCAGATTTCACTCTCCTTCTGTAGATTTTGTTTCAAAATGGCAGGCACAGGCAAAAAAAAAAAAAATTGAAACTTCTCCAAATTGCTTTAGATTTTCTGTGAGCTGCCAATGTTTCCTTTGAATTGCCTGAAGTAATTTCAAGGGGGAGCTGTACGCTCTTATAACAAGAAAAGTCAAATAGACAGTAGTACTAGAAATCTGGTATTTATTGCAGTTATTTGTACATGCATGTACTCCCCTTATGGCACTCACTGGGAAGTTCTTGTAGCCTTCTTTTTCTCCTCTTCATTTTAATCTCTCTTTTCTTTCCCTTTTCTTTTCATGCATTTCTCCCTTTTTATTTTCTTTTTTTCTCCTCTGCAGCTCTTCACTTCCTCTCTACAACTCATTTTTATTACTCAAGCTGAACCATAAATTAGATTGTTGAGTTACTATGCCATTATTTGCAAGCCAGAAGGCTGCCTCTTTGTTAATAAGGAAAAAAAAAAAGGGGGAGGGAATAAAGATCCCATGTAGAGCTCTTGAAGGGTTTATGTTCTCTTCCATCACATTCACACAGAGGCACATGCCAAATCTGTTTGCATATCCATGAAGGAAAAATTTGACTTGTTTGGAGGAAAAAAATGAACAACGTTACATTTGTATTTTCACAGCTGATGACCACACGCTTTGTGCTGAGTATGTCAGTATCTGTCTTTCCAGGTCTGGGTGCACAGTAATAAAACTGCAAGGAAATTCATAACACTAAATGTTATGTGAGAAAAGGACAAAGAGACCCTTTCTAATGCTCTCTCTCTCTTCCAGTGTCCTTGGAAAGGAAAATTAATTGCAATCTGTAGTCTGCTTTCTGAAGTGAAGAAACTGTGAATGTTTTCTCTGTAAAGCAACACTGGAAGACCCCAGGCCCTCTTTTTTAAGCCCAATGGTTTTTGTCAAATGTTGCTGAAAGCAATTTTCTCACAACAATGGTGATGTACTTTTCTTTCAGATACCTAGTATTTGTATGTGAATCTTCATGATGACAATTATTCATAACTTCATAGCAAGAACAAGTTTAGGGGCAAAATTTGATGCTTCTGAATGCACATCTTTACAAGATCTGAGTTTTGATGGCCAAATTTAGAAACCTTGGATCACTGCAAAGTAACAAACTGTTCAGGATTCATTATACATTCCCAGTTCCTGCAGATAAAAGTTACCTGTGCTACGTTTTTCAGCTATGTTGAGAAGTCCTTTAAAAAAAAAACAAAAAACAAAGTAAGTAAGTATTTGGTCTACTACATTCATGCAACCTACCATACTGCGGATATTATATATTATTTTGCGGTTAACGTTTGTGATCCCACTCATGTTTCAAGGCATCAATTTATGATATACTGTACAGAGGCATGGTAGAAAAAGATGTTTCCTCTTCCCCAAAAGGTGAACCACACAATGAGAAACAAGGAATGGCTGAAGTGGGGAGGAACAATCAAGTAACAGTTACTTGTCAGCATGAAGAGTCTTGTAACTCCCGTTACTTAATTCAATGATGTTGTAAATCATAGCTATGATAGTGGAAAAACTTTCAGTGTTATTTTTAGATGCTTGTTTGGTAAGGCAGGATGAATATTCTGCATAAGTCAAGGACTGACAAAAAAAAAAAAAACCCGATAAATTGCAAAAAATCTAGAGCAAAGCAGCAAAATGACTGCAGTCTAGAAAGATTGACTCAGGAGGAAAATGTAAAATGATAACTCAGAGGGAGTCATGATAACAGCCTGCAAATGCTGTAGCATGTGAATGCCAAAGAAGGAGAGGAATTTACTGCTGTGCAAAGGAGGTACTACAAGCACTAATGAGCTGAAAAAATTGGAGGAAGCATGTCGATGAGATTGCAAAATGTTTTAAAGTAGACTTTCAAAATAAGACTGGAAAAATGTCTTAAAAATATAGTGCAGGATCCAGTCTGAAAATTGGAACTGAAAAATCTACTGTTATACCCCTGAGCCATGTAGACTTCTTGTGGACTTCTCACCACCCCAGCTTTTTTTTCTGCCGGTAGCCTCAGTACTTTTGTGGAGCAGGTATCTTGCATTTCTGGCTACTTTTTTTGTATTGCTGATTATGAACTGTGCTACAGCAGGCCATGTGAAAGACATAAAGGCCGAAGGGGAATACCACTGGATAGAAGAAAGACAGCACTGGGAAGCAGGTAGATGGCAATAGGGATCAGTATAGGTACTGAGGGAACTGTGCCTGGTCTGAGAGGCTGGGTGTGGTCCATGACAAATCAAATATTTATACACTAATACTGCAGCCTGGCAACACAACAGAGGAACTTGTGCTGGTAGAGGATGTGAAACTAGACAGAGTGGGGACAACAGAAATGTGGTGGAATAAGAATCCTGACTGGAATGTAGGTAATGAGAAGTATGCAGCGTATAGAAAAGCTCTTTACACCTTTAACTGGTGTTACAGGCAGCTGGATAACGCAACATGCCCAGAATATGGTCAGATGCAAAAAATAAAGAGTTGGCATGGCTTAAGTAGAACAGGTTTGGATCAAGACGAAATCTAGATAAGAATGGTAAAATAGTGTATCGTTGGACAGTACTGGAATCTGTATAGAAGTTTTCAGATTTCTGATGGTGCTAGAGAAAAATGTGGGGAATTGTATGACTGTGAAATTTTCAGCTTCTCAAATGTGAGTTAGAAAACAAATGCAACTTATAGTGATGAGTCTTATACGTTCCTAGATTTGACAGCTAGCACATTTTTTTTATATTCCCTGTATCAGAAAGGGATGATGTTTTTTAATTTGCTTTAGGCATGTAGTAAAACAGTCTAAAGATATTATAGAAAAGTTGGCCATAGAAAACATCCGTGACCTGAATGATGGGATTTGATGCACTATAAATTAAGAAAAGGATAAACAAAAGCAGGATTGTAAAGGAGGCCTTCAGTTTTGCGAGAGTGAAAGCAAATAATTTTCTTGTATAAAGGATGAGAACTGGTCAGTGAAGTTACCTGGGTAAAAGAATTGAGAGGATTGAACATAGACAGTCATGAAATTTGTTTAATTAGAATGCTGTGAAACTCCCAGGAATTTCTGTCTTACGCAAGGGAAAATTGCTCAAGGGACCTGTGCCTTGTATGATAGCTACTTCTAAAAGGGGTATTAGAATAAGCAGAGAGCAAGGAATGAATGGAAAATGCCTGATTAACAGAAAACCTATGTCTTGGACATGAAGAAGTACATGGGTACAATAATCACCAGAAACCTAGTTCAATCAGACATTGCCAAGAACATTACAAATATTTTTCAAGAGGTCCTTTAGCCATATAACAGAAAGGGAACAAGGAAGGAAAGTCAAATGCAGTGAGGATGTGATCAAGATTAAAGATATTTATCTGTTACAATTCAAAACCTAAATGAATATCAATCTTTTCTCCAGATTTCTGAGTTAAGTAGCATAGGAAAATTTGCAGGGCCAAGTTGCATCTGTTTATTATAAAGTAACTCAGATCAAGGTTGATGATGTGTTCTTGAAGAAGAGCAAATGTTTTATCAACACTTACAGAGGATGGGATATATCTGCGTAGGCCCATTGGCTCAACCTCAAAGAGGAGGAAGATATTATAGCAAATTTGAAGGACAGGATTACTTGAAAACATGGCAGCAAATTGAAACAAGGACGCACTCAAACAATGATTTTTACCAAGAGTACATTGTGCCACTCAAATCTTTTATCTCTTTGTCCAGAAAATCAGATAATTATTCGGCAGTGCAGAAAGCCACATTAATCTGAATTTAAATGCAGCATATGTAAGGCCGCATTAGAAATTATCAGTTAAGAAGGAAATGCGTGCAAGAATTATAAAGTGGGGAAGGATCTGGCAAGGATGACAGAAATAAGCACCTTAGGTGTGGAGGTTTGGGCGGATAATGGCAAACCGACCTGTAAAGCCTGGAAAGTACTTTTCACATGTTATTTCACTTTGGTAGATTCAAAGTCCTATATGACGGTATTTCTAGGGGACCAGTGATATATAATTTTTGGCGGAAGAAGGAAAAGAAGCTGTTCAGAGAGTGACAAAGAGTATCTTCTTTTTTTGGCTCTGCTTCTCATTCTAGTAAAGGCCTAGCAACGGGACCAGGTAGTTGTTTGTTCTGTAGACATGTGGCAGCAGAGCGAGGAATGGAAAACGGTGTGCTTGCAGATGCACACATCTGACTGTCTCAGACTTTTCTAACAGGAGAAGATTTAAACCAGTAAAAAAAATTTCCAGTCTGTTCATTATATATTTCTCTTCACCAAAAATTTCAGTTCCTCTTCTGGAACTCCACCCCATCTCAGTTACTTTTAATAGTTATGCAAGTAAGTTTCATCGAGAGCAAGTAGCTGGACCATATTGAGTGAGGGGGCACAAAAATAAATTAAATGTTCTTCTTGTGAACATATGAGTTGCTACAATGGGAATTTCAGCGGTTTTATATTTATAAATAGTGCTGAAATTCTTTGCATGAATCTGCATAGCAGGGGGATTCAATCATACTTACAGCTGTTGCAGTCAGGCAAGACAATGCTTGTTGGTTTTGTTTTAAATGTGGTTGCTTTAGTTCTCTGTGGTACAAGAGTTGCATTTTGACCTTTAGTCACTTCCTTCGGTCTAGGAGAAGATTTGATGGATTTTTTAATTTTATTTTTTTGATGGAATTTATCTTATCTCCATTCTGGCCTATTCATGTCACATGAACCTGTTTCTAAATCCATGTTTAAACTAGTCCTGGTTAAATGCTTTCTGTCTGACCACTGATTAGGTTTGTGTGCCTTTGGTCTGCTCCACGAATGGGCAGTGCCTGTTTTCCTGGTCAGTCAACCTAGGACGATCGGGCAGGATCCACAGCTGGGCTCATCTCTGGTTTGGTATCCTGCAAGCCTTTGCACTTTCAGTCCTTTGTAGCAAGTCGTGCATGCCACGCTCAGCACTTGCTCTGTGCTTGCCATGGTACCATGCTGGTTATCATCCTGTCCTTAAAGCAGGACTAAGTTCCATCTTGGGGCTGAGCTTGACCACTGCAATAGGACGTGCTGTGCTACATCAGGGTAAGTAGCCAGAGAGGTTCTAAAGTCACAACCCTTTCTCCCTCAAGCCTAGCCCAGCACACTGCCTTGAGGGCTTAGATGTTTGGCTCCCTTTGACCTGGCTCCTTCTAAGCCTGAGACTATTTTTAATATTTTTAAAGGTCCTTTAAGTAACAATGAATATTTCCTTACAAGAGACGGAAGATAACCAATAGGGGCACCTTGCTGCTATCTGTACTTTTATAATATGTCTCTGGTGGTGTATGTTTGCATTAGATGGATATGGCATGAAGAGATATGCACAAGGCCTGCTGTTTTAATGGAGGAAAACAGAGCTGGCAAGGGGGAGCAAGACACAGCTTATTCTTACTCAAACTGCCTGTTGGAACAGAATTGGCTATTGGGCAGAAATCTTGTTGTCCTATTTTAAAAGACATTCTGGAAGCAATGGAGCATATGTGCAGTATGGAAGACAAAGAGAGCAGAATCCTTTAAAGAAACTGGTGGTATAGGGATCCCCACCAATGTACAGCAGACTGTGTAAAATCTAAAAGCTAGGGTTAGCTTCTGCTGCTCACCAGTCTGACATCAGCCTGGATCAACTCAAAAGATTCAGCAATGGATTGAGTCAGAAGTGAGACTGTTTTCCAGACCATGCTCCTGCATAGTTGTTAAAATGAGAGCCTTCAGACAGCACTGATATGCATCTGCCAGTAAATAAGTCTTTTGGTAGTTGCCATGGTGTCTAAAAGCACATTTTGGGATACTAGTTTAATTGGAATCTAAAGCACATCTGAATTTTGGACATTTTTCCACTAGCCAAACTGACTCAGTGAACAACTAACACATGCTAACAATTCAACCCTTGGCCCTCCGTTGTTTCTGGGTGGGTGTTTTGGACAGTGGGGGATATTTTTTGTTTTTAATGTGACCACAGCAAAGAACTTCCAATCCGATGCCAGAATTTTAGTGTGTTCCTCTCCGGGGTAGTCATTCTTTAGGTTACATATATTTGTATGTTTTTGGGTAAACAGTTCATAGTTGCAGAAGTGCACTAGATAACCATTAAAATCTGGCTAATATAGAGCAATTTAAATATGAGGCCAAAGCAGCTTCTAGTTACAGATGATAACACAGATTGGACTGGTACAAAGGAATGTGCAGCATAAAGCTTTAGTTTTCTTTTGTCACATCTTTAGTCATCTAATTCCATTGAATCAGATCTGTGTGACCATTTTCACTAGTTATTTCTAACTAGAACCTGCTTCTGTGGTCCTTCTCTACTCAGGAAGAAAAGCTGGATTTAATTTTTTTTTTCCTGGACTAAACAGGCAAATTTAAAGAGTTTGAAGATTAGGGGCTTTCTAGGTAGCAAATGGGAGGAAAGAGGTGTAGTGAGGGGGAGATTTAGCATAACTGTTATGATCCCAAACCACTGAAAGGTCAAAAACATTTATTACTTTGCTCCTTGGCACCTGATACATTGAACAGCTCTTTCAAGCAAGCGCAGAATAAGACTAGAAAGACTACTGAGTGAATGCTGGAGCATTCTCTCTCTTCCTTTGGATCACTGTCTACTTGGCCTTTGCCATTATTGTCATTATTTAAATCTCTGACGTCATTTTTTTTTTCCCTGCGTCTACTAGCGCTCCATGGACTTTTTAGTTCTGAGGATGGGAAAGACTGTGGTGATATATTCTGACCACTACCTACCTATATCAAGTTCATTTCTACATGGAAATCTCTGAGGAAGACATTGCTGTTCAGGTGTGTAAGCATTGTTCTGCCTGCTGTAAGGATGTACAAGCTGCTGCTAAGCATTTGAACCGGGAAGAAGCAGGCTGTTCTAGTGTGGAGGCAGTAGAGGGGTGACTGTCCATGTATGGTTAGAACTATACCCCAAATTTCCAAGAATCAGGGACGGTTGACCTTTTCATCTGTTAGCTCTAAAAGGCCTCAGGTTGCTAACTATCACAAAGTAGACTGCTTGAAGGAAACCTCATGGGTTTTTCCTTACCTATCTTGGATTTCTTTACAGTAGGAGTAAATTGTCCTTAAGTAAATTCACTTCCTTTTACTTCATTCTTTCTGTCCAGCCTTACTAACCACAGAAATCTTCAGCTGAACAAATGGGAAGTCCAAAATCTGAGAGCTCTTTGTCCAAGATAAGGGAGTTCTTTGTGAGATCATATTAAACATAAATACACACTGCAAAAGAAACCATCTGAATTATCTCCTCAAATGCATAATACATTAAGTTTGACATTTCTTGCAAGAAATTTTTAGTGGATGCGAAATTGAAGACAAGTTAAAAAGGGAAGGCAAGAGAAAGGAACTGAAACAAATGAGTGTCAAAGGAAAAGTTATAGTTAAATAATCTGTTACAGTGGACTGAATGAATTATATGAATAAAGCGGCTTGCTATATACACTTGCTTTAATAGCAGGCAGGGAAAAGTTGACCTGCATATAAACAGTATTCAGGACAATTTAACTGAAAACTTGGTGAAGGCCCAGAAGCATAAAAAAGTCAAAAATGTTTTAAAACTGTTTTTAATATAGAATGCTAGGGTGATATTTTAATAAAATACCAGTTTTAATTTTAAAACTGATTTCCCAATCCCTTTGATAAATTTTGATACAATCTTCGCTAAGCTTTTACAAAGCAAATACAATTGAATTGGAGATGGGAATGATGAAAATAGTTAAATCCTTTAGTGATGTATGAGCTTTTTTCTTTTTCTTATTTTATAATATAAATATATTGTACTATGCGAGCTCAAAAGCATCGCGCCTTACATGCTAGATTAATACAGTAAAAAAAGCAGAAACGATTAGCGTTCCTCTGCATCTCCTGGATCTTCACCCAACTTATTCATACCGTTCCTCCCTCATCTTGAGAAAATTCTGTGTAAATAATATCAGTAGTGGTAGGGCTACCGCCAGAGCTGCGGAAGGATATAAATCTTAAACCTCCTGCCAGTTTCTTGCCTATGCAATAGAAGTAAACTTTCTTTGAGCAAACACTTGACCATAGGCCGTTAGACAAAAAGGGTATGCTATGTCTTCCATGAATAAGTGCTGAGTTGGCTGGAGGAGAGCTGGGTCTGAGTCTGCTGGTCTTATATCAGCCGCTGACAATGAGTTTTAACAATAGCAGGAAAAGCTTAAAAGCATTATAGGGTTGAGAATCTGTAGGAATTATTTAGCAGAAATTGGAAACACAAAGGAGCAATTGAGCAGAAGAGATTTCACCCTTAAATGTAGTGCATGCGTATTTTTGGTATGCATGAGTATTCTAACTCAAATTGTACAAGTTTAGTCAATGTTACATAAGAAAAACAAAATCTGACTGAGAGATGTGAAAAAGTAACTGTAAATAGGGAATCATTAGCAAATGGAAATATTTCTAGAGGGGTCTGTTTTTTAGGCCCACGTACTATTTAACATGTTTAATCAGTAAAAGAATACAAAATAGTTTCCAATATAGCTATATAAAACATGGAAGAGTGGTAAAAATGGCCAGACACAATAGTTATACACAGCAGTCTAGTTCACATGGTTGGCCTGAACCTTGCATTTTAGTACAGCTGCATGTCATGTTTTACAACTGTGAACAAAGAACAGTTTGCTAGGCAGAAAACTGAATCTCACAAGAGAAGATAGCATTGTGCATTTGTTCTTCTATTTTTTTAATGATGAATAACTAACTGGAAATGGGATTCTGACACACACATGGTATTATCTGTACATTACAGCAAATGTACATCTGAGCTATTTTTCCCTTTTCTGGTTTTTGCTTTTATTAATTTGATAATAGAAGCATCTTAAACAAAAAATCACACAGTAGCATGTTCTGTTTTTTCCTTACAAATGTAAATTTTTTTATTTTTTCCATCCAATTTCATTTTTTCCAAACTAATTCAGCTATTTCATTTTGTTCAATGTCTTCCTTGATTAAGTATTATCTTTGCTTCCAATGTAAAATTAGCACTTAGGAGTAAGGCTGTCACTTGTCACTTATTAAGGCTGAGCCATTAAAGTTGTTTTCCCCTAGTGGCTTGCATAGAAGCAAGACCAAAATCTTGGTAGTTTTTAAAGACTGTCTGCTACTGATGACTGTAGACACTTGATACACTGACAGTCCAGATGGAATTAAGCTGACCTTTATATTGGGAAATATTTTCCCTGGTAATTACAAAAGAAAAGGAAACTGTAAATTCTGAGTGGACTAGGTCAATGAGTGGGTCCTCCTAGCCTAACTACAAAATGGGAACAATGTCATTACTTTCTAAGACATATTCAGGGCTAAATTCAAAAGTCCAGGCAAACTGCTCGGAATCACCATTTGAAAGTGACTTTGTCTGCTGGGAGGCATTGTCAAACTTACGCTCACCAGCTGCTGCACTTTATAGTGTAACTACAACATATGAAACATGATCTAGCTAAGTACGTTAGACATCGAGTTAGGCATTCTGAACATCCAGTTCAAGGAGCCTTCATCTTTTTTTTTTTTTTGGGGGGGGGACAATCACCAGCTGTTTTCTTCCAGAATTTGTGCAACAAATATTCAGTGCAGTGGAAAAGCCTGTGACTATGCTATTATCAGAAGTATGGCTAAAAAAGACTGTGTTAGATGTAAAATATTTGGTTTGGGAACTGATGGGATTCAGCAGTGACAGTACAGATTAAAACTCTGGCTAAAAAACTCACCTAAGTCTTTACCCAGCCTCATAAATGAGTTGTTCGTGTTGTGCTGAGCACTACTGCCATGGCCATGCTATTTCAATATCCAGCTTTGGGATTCATGCACATGCATCTCCATAAGGATTTACTTGTAGCATGCGGACATATATAGATGCAGCTCTCACAAAGCATCTTTATTTTTTTATTTACTTACTCTGTTTTCCTCTTCAGGTCAAATAATCTTCAATAAACCCTGGTCTTCTCTTTACTGTCTTTGTTTTCCCCCTTTATTAACTCATCTTGGTTAAACATAGGCCTCAATATGAGTTCATTTCTTCATATAACTTTCTGAGAGTAACTAATAGTATTGATGTGTGCCTTTTTCATCCTGTATCCCTAAAACCAAGGGAGTGATATTGAGTTCATTAATTAAACTGACAGATCTTTCAGTAAGGTTAGGTAATATACAGTAATCTTCCCGCACTGCTTATTTGCAATGGCTTATCCTCCTCAGGGTCTTCTGAGAAGCTATTGATGCCTTGGCTTTTTTCCATCCTCACTGCTGTTGCTGATGATATCATCAGTGTGAATTTCAATTAAGTTCATAATGACTGTCATACTCAGTGTGCCTATAAAATGTGCATCTCATTATTAATGGAGCCCATGACCAAAACCACAAAATTACTGTCCATTTTATACATAAAATGAAGAATCTATAGCTGTACCATATATATCAACTTTTAACTATTGTACCTCAGAAAATGTTCTGGTAGAAAAACGGTTTTGCCTTTCACAGTTCCTTCTGCTTATTTGTTTCTTGCATTTTACCTAGCATGGAGAATGAAAATAGCCTGCCTTCATTTTTGCATTTTACTGAGTTTTAGCCAGTCAGTCAGTTCTGCAATGTTTGCTTTGTAAACATCAAAAGAGAACATTTAATTGCTTTTACAAAAGAGGTTTGTTCTTGATATGTAAAAAGACAATCAGAGCAACTGCTGTTAGTAGTCTTGGCTTTATGAAAAATGATTCCCTTCCTCAATGTTTAATTAAGTGGCAATTAAAGTTGAACAAGTGTTTTAAGCTAACATAATATATTTTGTCAGACCAATAGATATAATTAATGATGGACTGAAATGGGCATCTTTGTATCAAGACTCAGAAGCAATATATTATGCATCCCTTTTGCAACAAGGGATGTTAAAATAATGTCTAAGGTAGCATAACTTAATCTGAAGGAGAAATATAGAAACACTGAAATCAAGCATGTAAGTAGAGATTATTGTCATCCATATTCTCTTTAAATTCAGATAGAGTCCAACTATCCTCTGAAATCTGCTGTTATCATAATTAAAGAAAACCTTATGCATCATCTCTAGTTTTATTTTTGCTAATGAGTTCTTTAATATGATTTTTCAGTTTATTTTTTTGAAGACAAAAGATGATGTAATTACTGGTATGGATTAAACTTGCAACAGTAACGATTCTCTGGAAAACTGAGTGTGTCAGTATCAATCAAAATATTATTTAGCTGAATACAAGATTGCTTAACAAAAGCAGTAGAAAAAGGGAAATATAGTTATACAAACTATGATGTCAGCTACTTTGAGGCACTAATTCTGCTGCTCCTGCCCTTCCAGGTAACTTAAATGCCTTCTGATTAAAACCATATGAAGCTTTGATTCTGGGATTCAAGAGGCCATATGAATGCATATATTAGAAAGGAGTTGTTCCGGATGGTAACCGCTTTATTTCTGAGATCACAAAATTGTGACGGAATTGGTGGAAGGCAGAGCAGTACACCTTGTTTCCTTGTGGAACCTGCTTAAGATGGACTTCAGTAAGTTTTTCCCAGCCGGTCTGTTGTTCCTCATGAAGTGAACATAAGCAAGGCTCTCAAGGACGTCAGGTAACAAAGTACTGAAGTTTTGAATTGTTATTGATTCTGTTGTTGTTTAGAAAAATCTCATGTAACTGCAAGAACATCTTACCGTGGAAGTACTAGATTTGTTCCAGAGATGTTTTTAAATAATGGCTGAGGTCTTGGTCACTAGGATAATTTAGGGCTTTACTAAACATAGGATAGCAGGAAAAACGCATGAAGATTGTCGAAGTGGTGCTGTATTAGTATTTTCTTAGAAAGCATTGTCTATTTAGAATCCCCTGCTCTCCTCTGCCCCTGTCCAAACGTATTTATGAATTACCATGGAGGTCATTATGCAAAAGCCAAGCAAAATTCCATTGATCACTCTACTGCATCTCCAGATCCTCTCAGCAGTGTACCTATTTAAGATCATTTTTTGAAATGTACACCTCTGTATATGTCCAAAGCAATGTGACTGTGGCATAAATGTAGAAATTAGTCTGTTAGTCCTGGCAAAGAAGAACATTTTCAATATTCTGTGTTATCCATTGCTTTGGTGGGCTCTATTAGATATATCTTGTGTTATTTCCCTTGGGGAGGTAATCTTATTATTAGGAAATTTTTCTCATTTGCTGCAAAATTCAGATCACTTTCCCTGTGTGCATTCCCTTTCAAGCCAGTGGGACCACTTACCTCAACACAGAGTGCAAAATCATTCCTTTGTTCTTCTCTGTGCTACATCAGTGCTGTAATGAAAGAAAACTGAAAGTAGTATCTGCAGGAGTGACCTATTTATTTATTTCTAATTGCAGACAAATACCAATTACTTCCTCTGGCCAAAACAGTAAGAGAGAATTGATTAACACATATTTTAACTTAATCTCTTCAAATGAGAAAATCCATTTTGGAGGACTTCACAGATGAATAGCCAGTCTGTCTGACACTTTGAAGGAGAAACAACTAGTTTCAACAAAAACATTTCTGCACTGATTGGAACTGCTTCACTTTCTTGCTTAATCTAAAAATTTCTTCCATTAAGATCTGAATTGGCATAAATGAGAACATAAGGAAAAATACACTTTATTATAAACATGCAATCATTTTAACTTCTAAGTTAGAACAGTGACATTCTTTAAAGTGCTCTAAAGTAGGAGCTGGGAGGGATTATAATCACTTTGCTTAATGTGCTGAGCGAAATAGATAAATTATGTTCAGTTTTTGTGTTTCAGGCCAGGAGGTTTGGGGAAGAGATCAAATGAAAATAAAGAACATCATGTGCAATGGAATAGGAAATTCTTTAATTCTAGTTGTGATCTCATTGGTGGTGGAAGAACTGACAGTAACTGCTGCTTGGGGAGTACTCATCTTACAATCTGCTAAGTTCTACGGAAAAAAAATGTCACTAGCAGAAGTAAGTCTCTCATGCATGCATTCTACGTAAAGACAGTAAATGTGTATGCTGTGAAGTGCAGTGAGAAAGTATAGCAGGGAAAAATTGTCTTGCTAAAACTGAATAGGAATAAAAGAGGGAGCCAATCTCATTTCCTAGTATGCAACGATATTTACAGGAGTCAGGAAGGAATTTACTCCTGTGGATACCTTTAAAAAAGTGAGGAGATATAAGACTGTTCTTGGTTTTGTTGTTTATCTAATCAAGCAGATGAAAGGGCAGCAGGCTCAACAGAAATTTCTCTGAACTAGTATTGATCTAGAATGAATTCTCTGAACTAGTAATTAATCTTTTTGTTTGTTCTCTTTTGACGTAATTCTCAGTAGTCCAATGAGTACAACAGAAGAACTAAAACCAAAAAATCATCCGTTGGCTGAAAGAATAGAAGTACACGTGAATACTTCTTGTACTAGTGAGTATTGTAGAAGATAATAAAGAGTTACATTTCAGAGAGTCTTTAGCAGGTATATAATTGCCTTCATCTTTGGGAATTTCTTTATGTCCTGAGCTCTTTTGACTGAACAAAATGTGCAGTCACCAATAGTTTCTGTGCAGCAGTTAGTTAGAAATAATTGAAGCTGTCCAGAATATGAAGCAGATACTTGATGAGCCCGTATCGTGAGCCACTGATGACTGTACAAAGACACAGGAACCTGCATTCACGAGGGAATGTGATAGAACATGTCTGTGTGTCCAACACCTTCAACCATGTGCTGTCAATCATTGCAGACATCCTGAGAATTACCACATAATGAAGGTAGGCTGCTTACTGTGTGAAAATGCCAGAGAATATGGGTGGGACACCATCATATGCACCTTCAAGTTAAAATTTTAAATAATCATTCAAAGACAATGTGCATAGATTCAATTTTTTTGGCCTAGCATCCTGCTTGAGAAAATTTGGTTTAATAAGAATTTTATAACACCTAGTTAAGACTGAAAAAATGTGAAATACCTATTTTTTAAATTTAGGTAAGAATATTGGGTGTTTTTTATGGTGGAAGAGGTGAGATTACTGGCAGTAGAGGAGAAACAGGGCTTTTTGGGGACTGTAGAAAGGGGAAGTTGAAATACTAAAATATTATGATGACAGAAGTTTCCTCAGTAAGTTGGTCTGAGGAGACATTGCAGAAGGATGCAGGTTTTAGTTCTTACGCAATAAAAAAAAAACCCCGAGCACATGCTTCTGTTGCAGTTAATATCACTACTGTGGCATTATAGACTTTAGTGAGGCAGAGACAAGACCATCTACATCTCTGTCACAAACTCAGCTCTCTCACTTCCTCATAGGCTAGAAGGGAAAATCTATATTTTGAAATGTGTACCTGAAATTACATTTTGAGCTCTCTTTTCTTATTTACAATTGCTTTTCCTGTTTCCTTTAATTACCAGTTTACTTTGCTCCCTCCCAGCTCAGCTCAGCTCCCCACCTCTCAGTTGCTATAGTCTATCTCCTGCTCCCTAAAAAAATTTGTGTTCTCTTTGCCTCCCACAGTTCAAAACACTCAGTTTCTGACTGCAGGAAAATGCAATTATGTAAAAAGGAAAACCAGTTTTACTCTATTCTGAGTCATTTGCAGAAATAGAGGCCTAGTTTCTTGACTACACTTTTTGAGCCAAGCAGATCTAAAACAAGCTCAAAGCATCAACTTGGCAATCCATTTACAAGACGTCAGGAATCAAAGAATATTTTAATGATTTGGTCAAATAACTCCAGGCAAATCACACTTTAAACTGGTAAGATATGAAAGACTGATATGTAAGATTGGAAATCATGATTAAAAACAAAATTTCTTTGATGCTTTGCTGGATGATCTTATATTATTTTTCCAAACAAATCCAGGAGCAACGTGAATGTTTATATTACAGAGAACACCAAGCAAAAAAGCATCAATCCTACAGGTCTAAGGTGTGAAAAAGCGAAAGTTGTTATCATGCTTAATGCATATTGCAATTGCATTATATAATTCTAAATTATTCTTAGGGGATCTGCAGTATGTTTTGAACTGTGGGCAGACTTAGATTACAGAGTTCAGGAAAAAATACAGAAAACATGTTTTGCCATTGCCTCATGTCCCAAATAGCTGATATGGGGGATTTAAGCAGCGTCCAATAATATGCAAATAAAATGGCAGCATTTTGCATTAACTTTGCACAGTTGTGAACAGAAGAAGCAGAAGAAAAATTGATAAAAAGGCCTCTGTCTGTCGATGGTCGGTTAGCAAATTAAACTAAACTAAAGCTCTCATTCAGTAAAACACCTAAACTCACTCACAAATTTCAGCCTGTAGATAGTCCCATTGAAACCAGTCAGAATCACTGACATTATTTCCAAAGAACGTACTTTTTTTAGACTAGACACAGTAAAGCATTTGAATACCTGATAATTAGGTGTGTCGGCCCTATGGCTCCCCAAATGGAAGCCAGAACCTTAAATTATTACCCAGAGCTCCCCACACAGCACCCAAGGAGGGTCAGGGATCTCAAAATGGGATCTACAAGAGGCATCTCTTATGGCTAGGGTTAGAAATGCTGAGGAGAGGAGTAGGGCTGTTTCTGAAATCTCCCATTTCTCTGAGGCTTAGATAGACTGCTCAGGTTTGTAAGGAAATACTTCCATTCACATAGCATTACAGCCCTGGACCCTCACTTGAAAGTAGGTGTCTAGCATCAAGAGCAAATAGGAAGCTACCTGTGTAAAGAGGTATCTGGAAGAATAAACATCCGTTCCTCCACTCTCACGGCAAAGAGCGCAAATCAGACTGTTTTCTTTTAAAATGTAGTCAGTAATAGCAGTAGTGACCTTTTGCATGTCTAGAATTTCCCTTGTCTTTAAAGAGCTGCTCAGTTTTAACCCCCATCATATCTAAACCTGATCAGGATTAAGTTTCTCAAGGAAATCACTAGCAAAGTTAACCAAGCTATTGCAGAGAGATACCCAGAAGTGGTGCTCTCATTTGGGTTAATGCTACAGCTGAGTTCTAGTGAAGTCCTTCAGGAATCTTCTCTTTACGTATTCTTGTGCGTTTGTTCTTTAAATGTGATGGGTAATTCATAAAGTTTCTTCTTTTACCCACACACACACACACACACACGCACATATAAAAATAAATAAAAATTCAAAATATACATCCAAGCATCTTTGGATAACTAAACGCTACTGCAGAGAGTCTCATCCTTCAGTTGCTTGTCAAAATAAAAATAGGTACAAAAAAAAAACTTGATACCATGACTAAGATTTTTTTTTCCTTGCTTTTAAAAATATACTTAGGATGATGCCTAACATGATGGCTATTTACAAGCAAATGAGAAACAATATTTCTGCCATAGTTTCTCTCCTTAAAAAAAAAAAAAAACCTGCCCTCAACAGAAACTAACATTAATAATGGCATGAGAACCCAAATAGTGGAGTAACTGCTGATAATAGCAGAGAAATACAGAGGAATATTTAAGTCAAGACAGTCTGAATGCCAGTCTTGTACTTTCTACACTCTGTATGGCTGAGACCTTTATTTCCCTTCAGAGGATGTTGAGGATTTCTGCAAGTTTAAAATAAATTGTATCTAAAAAAAAATCAAAGTTACAACTTTGCAACTGTGTTTCCTTTTAATTAAGTTCTGCAGCTTCTCTTCTGATGTACAATTTCATGACTATAATAGAGAGATTTCATTGCCAAATGCCTGACATTGTTATTTATTTTTCCTTCACTTATAGGCACTTGCAGAGGAAAGAAATGATTGGACTAAGGTAGATGTGGAAAACAATGTGTTTGTTCATATGGAAAATTGAGTTTATTTATAAACCTCACAGTCGACTTCTGATTCCATTTCAAAAGCTTTTGAAAATAATTGAACAAATGTGTTTGCTAAATTAAAAAATAAATTTAAGTGAATTTCTGTTTAGCCAGAATGAGTGCGAGTAGGTGGTGATTATGTGCAAATGACTACGGATTGAGACAGTGCAGTCTTAATTGCTGGGTGGAAATGAGTGCTCTATCCATGTCATGGCTCACATGTCCTTTCTCAGGTTTGTATCTGAATTGAGACTATGGCTTAAAGCAGGTTTCTGGTTTCTCTTCAGGCTCACCTCTTCTCTACTGTTTGCCCCTCTTTCTGCCTCATAGGATTCATCAAAGATGCCAATTCATGTGTGTCCTTGATTTAACAGGCAACACAAGCTAAGGTTGTAGAAATTCTTGAGACTTCGGAGTTTCCTCTCCCCACTAGAATCTGTCGGATTTTTGGGGTATACACATGGGGAAAAGTCAACACAGTATTTGGCCCAGTGAGGCATACTGATTTACTGAAAATACTGCTACACTTATAAATGTTCAGCTTTAGGGAGAGTTTTTGATTCCAACCTAAAGCCAAATGTTATGATTAAAAAAGGGGGAAATCAAGCTCCTCCATTTTAATACCTCATGTATGGAATAGACCAAGTTTCTACAACTGTTGTTTTGTATCATGTTCTCCTTTTGTTATAAAGTCATGCTTGGAGTCATTGCAAGATACAACTGAGTGCTACTTGGGTTGTTTATTGGTCAGAATTCTTCTGAAGATGGGCTGAACATCTGAATTCAGATTTCTCTCCACACAAACCATCAAACTGGCTGACGGACACTACTTGAATCTGGAAATGGTGATATGGTTCAGACTGGCAGAAATAAATGCTCCCCTGCCATTCACATTTGCCATTCTCAGTAGATTATTTTATCCTTTATTGTTTTACACTGGTTTCTGCATCAAGTTTTTCTTGG
The DNA here is from genome assembly GCF_040807025.1 of Struthio camelus. Taxonomy (NCBI): domain Eukaryota; kingdom Metazoa; phylum Chordata; class Aves; order Struthioniformes; family Struthionidae; genus Struthio; species Struthio camelus. The sequence continues at coordinate 34,240,520 of NC_090946.1, forward strand.
GAACAAGTATTTTTCAACTGGTATTGAAAAAAAATGTCTAGTCATATAAAGAAATTACTATTTCTCCCCTAAGAGGACAACTCCATCTTGGAGTTTTAACGTTAAAGACACGGGGCCAGAAAACAAAACACATACAGGATCAAACTGTAGCTCGTAATCCTTACATGGTTTGTTCTGGGACTACTTTAGCAATAGGGAATGTGGGACCCTCAGCTGGGACTAAAGCTTCTGGTGAATTTGAGTCTCTGCCTGTAGGAAGAAGATGCCCTGTGCATCCAGCCCAACTCAACTCTGCCCTGAAAAGGAGAAGGAGCCACTGTCATGTGAACAACCCCTGGAACTCCCCTCTTTTCCCCCAGCTTTCTGTGAGACGTGTCTCATGGCTCTCAGGTTTATGAAGATATTTTAGTGTTGCTTATATGGTCAGTCTTGCATGGCTAAGCCTTGTGCACATGAATGAGCATTGTTAAAGAGTGATCTGAAGGATAAGTACACATTTTGCTTGAGATCTGTTTGTCTCTCCAGAGTTGATATTTGTGTAGCAAACAACATATCTCCCAGCATATCCTATAGCTTGTTCATTACTCATCCACTGTATTTATAACAAGAGGGCATTATGTATTTTGTGTTTCCTAGCTGCAGCAGGCACAAAGTGATTCATCAGCTACATGAAAATAATGTCAACCAGAAAAGACCGTGCTTAGCTCAATCGTGGTAGCCATATTTCAAAACCTGCGGCCCTTTTTTCTATGATCTCTATCCCACTATACCACTCCAGCCATAAGAATTTCTGAAAAGAATCAGAGCTCAACAGTTGTTATTATTTCCAATATTCCCTAGTATTTCACACCATGCGAAAGACTGACCATTATTTTCAAAGTCACAGCTCAGGCTGGAAAGCACTGAAGGATGTATACTAGCATGACAATGAGATCGTACTTGACCCTGCAGGTCACTATATGTCTTCTACAGCGAGCTCTGTTTTATATAGATTTGTTTATTTACAATGCCTGTGGCTAAAGGGAGAATTCTGCCAGGTTTCAGACAATGTTTTTTCTCTTGTTCGTGCTAAAAGCAATGACTGAATCTGTGAGGCAATATTCAAGGCAGTAGAATTTATTCTAGGATTTTGATCCTGCAATGGGCTACTTGCATTGCACAGCCTCGAACATGGTGCTGTCTTTTCATGGTAGGGGCATTAGCTGGAGGAAAGTACAGATAGCTTTTTCCCATGTTTGAACACAAAGTAAGAGACCATTAAGGACAAATTTAATAAACTCACATTCAGAATATTCCTCATTTTTCACCTATATAACTGGCCATCTGCTGATAGTCTCTCATCCTTGAGGGATCATGAAGTGGATTCTTGAGGAACGTAAAATCCAGGATGTCTGTGAGATGAACAATAACATGAATAGAGATGAGAAACATTTAAATTCAAAAGCCCTATATTTCAAGAAACTGAGGAACTGAATTTTGCTGAGTTTCAGTCTGAAAGCAACATGACTGAAAGCCCTCATTGTCTGCAGTAAAGTCTCTGAGGAGTGGCATATCCCACCTGATGTGATTAATGCCTGTGCTTATTTCAGTGGCTGTTCAGGTGTTTCAAGTTTTAGCTGTGTGGCACTTGAGATGTGGGATGCTCTTGAGTCACAATCCCATTGCTAAAAAGATCTAGTCATCTTATTCATCTCTGAGCAAGGATGAATGTGTTCTCAGGAGCTACTCCAATATCTAACTGGTATTACAGCAGGGCCTTCCTAATATTCAGCCTAATTTTTTCCTGTCTGAATTTTATCCCTTACATAACTGAAAATCTCTAGGGGATTTTTTCCTATTCCTAGGCAAAGAACTTATTACGTGGCAAGGCTGAAATCTATTACTGAACGTTACTTCAGCCTAAATCCACACCAGCTAAATCTGAAAGGCTATGGAGTTTTGTTTAAAAAAAAAAAAAAAAAAAAAAAAAAAGAAAGTGACAGACTGCTCCAGACTTGAGCGAGAGATATCCCCTTTCCTATCTGTAAGGTCACGGACAATGTTGCCGGTGACTTATGACTTGATCCTGTAATGTGCTGTGTTCTTTATTTTAGCGCTCCCCAAGGGAGCAGGGGCATGGCTGAACATGCAGTAGGACAGAGTGAAGAGAAGTGCCCAGCTGGTACATTCACATGGCGCGAGGCAGAGCTATGCACAGGCACGAGTTCTTGAAAGCGGTAGATCATTATTAGAATGGAGCTGGCCCTAGCTAGTTAGCTTTATCAGCAAGGCTAATTATCTCAAATGCAGTGCCATATAACCCTAGCTACAGTGTTTTCAGCTCTGAAGCAGGCTCAGCTGACAGCAGGCTAGGGCTTTCTTTGCTGTGCAGATGGGCATATACATACTGAACTACTAGGGGAGGAAAAGGACCCTGATTCTCCCTTAAGAGTGTCTAACAAAGTCATCCAGCCATAGGTTTGGTTTCTCTCTCTCTGGCTCTGTATCTCTGTAACTGTCTAAGCAAACTGGAGCAACCTCAACATGAGTGCTTAAGAGACACCCAGATACCAAACAGTCCACCAGCTAGCACATGCACTTGGGAGATGGAAACCGTGGCTGAAGCAGTCATAGCAGGTGAAGGACTTCAATCTATGTCCTCAGCATCCCAGGTTAAAAAAACAATGCAATCATATACTCTGGTCTCACTCGTTCGTAGGTGTGTGTTTAGCCATATGATGTTGGCCGCGTCCTAATTCAGACAATCACATTCTGAATAATGGAGACTATAATCTATATTTGTAATTAGAGAAAATCAATATTTCTGTTCTCCAAAATTCTCATCTTTTGACATTGTGTGAAGGAGCTGCCTGTGCTCTACAGATGATGTGCCTGTAATCTGGAAGACTCCTCAGACATTCAGTAAGGGTTTCCAGCTGCATGTGACTGGCAGCATATGGTATATTTGTACTGACTCCACATTCCCTTTGCCATAGCCATGAAATGATTTCTGCCGTTCCCCCTCTTCTTCTTGGCTAAGTATCACGTAGTTAATAGTGAGTTTTTATCATTTTATTTCTCTATGTTTTCTCAAAGTGCTACAATTAATACTTAAATGGGCTTAGTTAGAGAAAGAGCAACGTATACTGGAATTTGCTAAGTTTAACAAAGACTGGGCCATGTGAACTGAGTTTCAGATATCTGCCTGTAGAGAAATGTGTGATTAAGAAGAGAGGAAAACCTAGCTAGACTGGGATTGAAGAACAGAGAATTTGCATATAGGAGGGAAAAGTTAAAAAGGAATCCTTAAATACTTGAGATAAGCTTTAGTATCCTTATATCTTTATTTGAACCAGGCTGTTGAACATTCATAGTCTATCTCTCTCACATCTATGTCCCTTGAGATATGCCTTGTATAATTTGTTACTTAGGGAGTAATACATTTGTAAGAGCTGATGTGGATCTAGATCTATCCTTCTTAGGCTAGCTAATGCCCAATAGTGACTTGCCTCCTATATAAGGGAAAGAAGCTTTGGGGGAGTGCTCTCACTACATTCCATTTTGTACCAAGACTTTCAAAGAGCTATGTAGCGTGATACTCTTTTTATGGTATTGGCTAGCATTTCCTGCTTCCTAGATAGTGGAGTGCAGAGATTAACAGGACTCTTTTTTTCTCCCTTCTGTTCTCTTTGCCTCTCCTACCCATTGCCCTAGGTAAACTTTTCATTAAATTCCTGTGGCAATTAAAGAAAGGTTGGCAATATGGTTATAGAAAGCAAGCTGGGTGGAGTATGAATCCCAGATAAGTCTTCATGTGTATAAACATCTTTATCTTAATGTATCGTGCAAAAGATAGGAAGAGGGGCTTTTGAGGTACAATGGACAGCAGATGAACTGCGGATTCGCTTGCTGGTTCTCATATCCATTTGTACATTACTGAATTTGCTCTCATATTTTTGAAATGCTGATGACTCAGATGTGGATCATTTCTTGTAAATTCGGTGCAAGTTGGCTGAAACTTTAACATCTCAGGGAGTCTTAATAGCTTTCTAGATTTGACTTGTTCAAAATGCTGTTCAGACATGACCTGCCTTCCAACGCTTCAATAAAACAGCATACATAAGTAGTGTTTTTAGAAGCAAACAAATAACTCTTAATACTTTATTTATTACCGGTTGTACATTTCTACAAATTATAAGTTTGTGAACACATTGCAAATATTTTAGACAGGCATTATTTGGAAAAACCTTGTAAGTTTCTTAGCAAACATTTTCTTTACTGCTGAATCACAAATGACTGAAAAACTCCAATATGCAAACTCAAAAAATGATAGGGGGTTGTTAGCAATGATAATCATGCGATGGTGTGTCATTTGTTGGTTAGAACACTTACATAAAGCACTGATCTAGTGCAAATTTTGTAATTCACAATTGCATAAAACATTGAATTTCATTCCTCTTTATAGAATTTCTCTGCCATAAATATCTCCTGCTGGTAGATCCTGTCAGTTCAAATGTCTCTCAAAGTCACCCGGAAAAGACTGCAACCACAGCTGAATACAAGCACTTTTTCAGAATCATACTGAAGGTAATGTTTTCCTTCTTTGCTCTTTACTTTGCCATGATTAGACTCCCTATAGATAGAACTGAGACAGAAAGATGTGATTGACCCAAGTTTGTAGCATTAACTAGTAATCAAACTGGCAGTAGTAATATATCCTCTGGATACTTGGTCTCTGTTTAGGCCACTGTTACAGAATGTCTACTGCTACTTCCACTTAAAGGATAGATGATATGGAGGTCTAAAATTAAAAGCCAAACTTCAATAAATTATTGCCACCCAACAGTACTAAAGAAAAGACAAGGCAAACAAAATGCAAGTAATATCAGCTTTTGCTCAGTAAAAACATACCTTCTTGAATGCAGCTGTGTTACTCCTGCTATCTGTTGAAAGAGATATATAACTAACTGTTATAAACTATGCTATCATATTCTAAATAAGTGATATTTTTCATTTCTAAAATATTGGCATTCAGTATTGCTTAAGCCAAATCATTGAACTAGACAATGGATGTGTGTTCTAATATGACAATTCCCATTTCTAAGGTTAATTCACTGCTATATATAATAGCATTCAACTCTCTCCATATCTGTTTCTCTACTAGAAATTCAGCCAACGTGGAAATGTGCAAAAACAGAATTGCCCCTCTTAGAAATTTTATAAAATATATTTTCTATGCCTCTCTCCCAGTCTTGTGCAAATCCCTGCCAGCAGAGACACCCAGAATTATAGTCTTTTGCTTATCTATGTAGAGAAAGCAATTTCCCTCCGAAGTCATTGTTTATTTTTCTTGACAATTCCCACATAAACCGTGCAGAGCTCAGAAGTGAAAAATATTTTCCTAACTGCCACCTCTGCACACCCAGTGAGCTCCCAGGAGCAAACTGGGAGAGTTTCCTGCCTTGTGTATTCCTCTTCCATGGGGTGGCTCTTTAGGGCTGTTTGGGCCTGAGGCACCTCTTCAGGCTCCCTGCCTTCCAGATGGGTTCAGGGAAGCAGCTGTCCAGACTCTGGCAGGGTTTGCACAGGTGGAAAGGATTAAATCTTAGTAAACAAGCTACTGCTGTTGACAAGGAGGAGCCAAGTTCATTCAGTATCAGCCATATTTACCCTGCAGGACTAACAGGGTTTAAATTTCCGGGGGAAAAACAATAGTTGCTGCTGATGTCTGTAGGTCCAATGAGGTAAAAGGCACGTTCTTTTGAGGCAAAAGATGCTATTCCTACAGTGAGGCATTCCCTAAAACAAGAATAGGTGCAGACTGCTTCACATGTATTTTACCCAGCAAGTTTAGCAGTCCCAAACCCACTGCTGCTATGCCTTTCAGCCTCCCCACCCCGTTCACTGCATGACGTGCGCACGCCTGCACCTTCCCTCCCAGAGCCAGACTGGAACCTGCTATTATCTTCCTCTCTGAAAACAAACATGCCTATTATGGTCTAAAGTTAGGACACTTTTCCTTCCCTTCCACCTTTCACAGGGGTCATAAACTGACTTACAGGGAAACTGCTGAAGTTCAATGTTTCTGTTTATGTACAGGTCAGGTCTGCTTTTAGTGTTCTTTGAATCTGGAAAAGAGAGGCTTAACTCTCACTGCTATGTTTAGGGTACAGCCTAAATGTGGCTATGTTATATACGGCTATGACAAGGCTGGCACAAACAGACACTGTGTGAACAGAAGTTGTTCCATGCATGAATCCAAATAGAATTTGATTTCTGCTTTTTTTAGATAGGAAAATATTTTATCAGTGGCTATAAATCTGATGCAATCCCCAGCCTTGCAGATTATATACATACAGCAAAAAAGGTAACACAGTATGCAAAGTTATCGTAACATAGATATTGAGACTAAAGCAGACGCTGTTCACAGCCGGCTTGATTCAAAAATCAGTAGAAAACTTCCTTTGACTTTAAAGGGCTCTGGTTAGGTCCAATATGAGGCATAAGAGCCTCCAAGGATTTATCTGTAGGTGCAATTAACAGTTTGCTTATGCAAATGCTAAGTGTTTCCGGAGCAGCATGAATGTTTGTGTTTTGTAATGTTCACCTGCTCTTTTGGAGCTTTACATATATTTGACTGCACTATTACAACACACTGCAGAGTAGATGAGAAAAGGCAAGAGGCTAAATGAAGGGAGAAATGAGTGGAGATGAAAGAGAGAAGAGGAGGTAGAAGAAGTCAAGAAGCAGAACCAAAAGGAAGAGAATAGAAAGAGAGAGCAGGGAGAAGTGCGAGGTGAAAGAGAAACAGGACATACTGGAGATGGCCCAGTATAAGCTTGATTTACTTATTGGTAAACTACAAATGAAAGTAAGGAAAGCAGACGAACAGAAAGATTAGTACAAAGATGGCAGTTCAAGCTCTGACGTTCGGATTTCCAGGTTCTTATCCCGTGGTGTGCGCTGGGAAGGACGAGAAGAGGAGAAAGAAGGGTAGTGAAATACTGAAACCAGCCACAGAGAAAATGTATTTCCCCTTCTTCCCTTGAGTGAAGGGAAGTGATGTAATAAAGCTAAATGGGTATATGGTGTGAAAGTTATGCCTGGTGACTGGTGCTGGGACTTCCTGTCGGCACTCTGCCGCAAGCCATGCGGGCCAGTCAGGGACCAAATGCTTTGGGCTGCTTGCTAGGAGTAAGAAAGCTGGTGGGGCCACATGTTTTGAAGTGGAAGGGGGCCTTGCTGCAAAGAGTTCCTTACAGAATATTTGAACGAATCTGGCTGTTAGAGTTTTTTTACTGTGTTGGTTTAGTGAGTTGTTGAGGGATCTGGGGCAAACCAGTAAAACAAGCTGAGGAATCCATGCAGTAGGTGCCAATCTGGGTTGCTGCCCTTTTCAGAAGTAAACAACTAGGAGCCATTGTTCATCTTCCTAACTCTCTGCAGGACACAAGCTGTAAATTACATCTGGGAACAAAAGGTTGATGGGAGTAGAACCGGGTGCCCAACTTCCCAAGGGAGCGCTTTGCCCTCCAGCCAAAAGAGTAGCTTTTCTGGCTTAAACCAGTACAGGCTCTTCTTATACTTTCGCATCAGCAATTAGAGCCCACAAAAAGTGTGCAGGGCAGGATTTGCTACACTGAAGCATTTACAACCATTTCCATTACAAAATCTGGTTTCAGGGTTGATCATGAAAATTAAATCCGGTCTGAACTATAGCAAATAAGATTGCAGTCTAGGGACGCAGGAGCAAATCTGATTCAAAAATACCATATCTTATTGAGATTGCAGTTAAATGCGTGTAAAATCCTCCTCCTTCCTTGAAATTGTCTTACAATCAGTCTCTCAGCCCAGCTGCAGTCTATGCAGAATGCACGCTGCCACTACCAGAGTCACCTAATGAGATCTGTGCTGTGTATATGCGCTGAGATTATGTTCTACAGCTCCCCATGAACAACTTGAACTTTTCAGAAACAGAAATGTTCTGAAAAGGAATTTTTTTATCACAATATTTTTGTTTCTGCTGAAAAATAGAAAAGAAAAACGTTTTTCAAACTAGGAACTTCATTTTTACAAGTTTTTGTTTTTGCAATAAAAACCTAAGCAATTTTGACAGAGACAGAATTCCGTTCTTCCTCCCTAAAAATTGCTTACATTTAGCAATGTAAGCGCAATGTAATGTGATAGTGAAACCATTCTCCATTGGTGTATTTTTGTAATCACAATTTTAGATGCATTCACTTACTGGTCTGTGCGCATAATAAAATCCACACAAACGTACATTATGGGGAGATGCTGCTGTACTGAAGACAGTAGAATTTTGGCCTTTGATTTCAGCTAGTCCCGAATTTCATCCTCTAAGGGAATTCCAGCAAAAATATCTTTTTATATTGCTGTAAGCCACATAAGTTCCTCTTCTAGAGCTCCAACACATGCACTCTCTAATAGGATTTTTATCAAAATTAATTGGTGCTGGCTAGAGTTCACTTATGTGATAAAATCACAAATGAGATATTTTAGTGCTCCTGTACTACATTACACCATCATAGATTCTTTATCTGCTGTGTCAGAGGCTTCATTAAATGCTTCAAGAAGCATTTTTAAATTGCTGGTTTCTTAACATTTTAGTTGTATTATTTCATTCTATTATGAAAATCAAATTCTTTTAGTTCCATTTATTAATTTACAAGTTTTCCTTGCCACTAATTTAACTGCTACTGCCAAGAGAGTAAGCAAATTCCAAAAGCGCTAACATTTAAATATACAATCTGTGTTGATAACAATAATCCCACGGGAACAAATCCACAATGGGAATAAACTGATGGGCTCAACTTAAAATGATGCTGCGTTGCATTTTCTCAGCTGAAGATTTACTTTAGGATGCGTTCCTATACCCTAAGATTATCTTTAGCTAAAAGAAAAGCTACATACTTCTCAAAAAAAAAAAAACCTATGGTACCCCTCTCCCAGAGCTGTCGACTAAATTTTCTGGGTAGCATCAGGCACTATGCCTGGGCTAAATTTGTATTGCTGTCTACCTCAGGCCATCATATTTTAGGGGAAAAATTCCATGTTTGGGTGGGAAAGAAGGACATATTTTTGTGTCAGCTTTTTTATTTATTTTCTTAATGGCAGCTCTTTGAAGTGCTCAGTAGGTTGGAATGTTAGCGTATATCCTTGGCTAATGAATAACCAGGCAGATGGCACGTGAAATGGGCAAACTTACATGTTATATACATACAATTCATTACTTAGGTCTGTGGCATATCACATGAAATGCATACTATGATTAGTTATTTTTCTTGGGCACCTCTGTCTCTCTTGCATTAGGCGCTAACCCATCTGTGCACCTGGTCTAAACATGCCTAATCTCCGTACAGCTTTCTAGGACTGCAAGCAATAGAAATATTTTCCAACCAATCTCCTCCCCAATGTGGAATCCCCCCACTAAAATAAGTAGTGAAATGTCTAACATGCATATTAAATAATATTTAGTATTGAGAAAGTAACCTGTTCATAATCTGATATCACAAGGGCTGGAATACAGGAGCTTTACACCATAGAGAAACTAGGAATTTTCACTCCTGGTGAAATAAGACTTTTGCCTCTGTAACACTTGCCTAACTCCTTGAAATGATCGTTATTTTCCATTTACCTATGGTAAAGAAAACAGACTTCCATTTTCATTCCATTTCATTGTGAATACAGGATTATATGTTCACCAATTTTTTTTCTATCAAAAAAACAATACTGAAAGTTATCTAAATTGTAATTAAATATTCCATTCTTTTGTTTCATACACAGGGGTGAATTTTAAAAGTCATTTAGCAGTTGAAGAAAAAGATATGCTTAGTAAACTCAAAATATGTATTAACTGTGCTTTTTAAAATCTAGCCTCTAGGCTTTATTCATATATTTAGACACCCACATAGCTATTGCTCAGAAAGTACAGGAATACACCAAACTATGTCTTTTGCAGTACAGTAAACAGTAAGTCATATATATAGATCATTTTTTCTTTGCTCCTCAAGCCGTTTGTTTCAAATGAAAAACTAACATATTCACTAAATAAAACATGTTTCATCCGCAACTTCCAAGTTGTAAGCTTCTTAATAAAAAGATCCCCTATGTTTTAAGGAAAGCTTTTCACTTTAACCGTGTCCCATCAGATATCCTAACCTGTAGGAAGAGCCTGTTGGAACCTGTTGCTAAAAATGTGCCTGTTTGAGGAAAGGATAGCCAGCCATCTTTAAGACAAAAGTCAAAGAAAAGTCAAAGTTCTGAAATCCTCATTGTGTAAAGTTCTCGTGCCTGTGGTTGGGAGGACCTGTCAGTATTTTTCCATTGTTTGTGTTAAAAGCGATTAAAAATTAATGAAAAAAATCCTTAAAAGTGGGAGGATCAACACAATGGTAATATGATACAGCGCTTTTCATTTCAAAGTTGCTGAGTGAAACTGGAAACAGGGCACTAATGACTGTCAGTCATTGCCACGTGTTGGTTGTTAAAGGTGAGATGGAAAGGGTTTGGTGATCCCTGACCAGCCCCTAATTCCACACAAACCGCTGTCGTAATTCCACAGCTCAGAAGAGAGGCGAGTGTATGGAGTAATTACGAGAAATCACCTTAGGCGCATAACAGATACACCTTTCCCTTATCTACATAGGCTTTGAGGTGTTCACCAGGGATTTCGTGTGGCATCCTTTGCTAACTCTAGACTTGGACAAAACATATGCACATATAGTCCTCAGGAACTTCTCCGAAAGTCACACTATTGTACGTTCTCCTCCTGTTTCTTCATTTTGGGAATTAGGAGTAGGAGGACTAATTCCTTCTATGTCTCACACTGTAAATACAAGAAATCAGAGACCTAAGTCCTCAGTATTACTGCTGGCACTGGCATAAGGTATCACTTGTATTGGAGCAGCCTGTGCCAAGAAGCCAGCGAGCTTGTGGAGACTGAACTACCTTGATTTACCTACTGTAAATCCCTCTGAGAATCTGAGATCCTCCAGATTCCCCCCCCCCCCCCCAAAAAAAAGGTTCATTGCAGAGCAGACCTTTTGCTTGCCCTAAATTGTACTGAAAAAATGAGAAAAAGTGGTATGAGACAAAATAAGCAAAATATTTTGGGGAAGCATCCAGGCAGTTGTAGATGCTTTGCTGGGGTTCAGAACGTGTGGTGCTTTACTTTCGCCTGTTTCGCAATACAGGTCAGAAATCAGAATAGAGATCAGAAATAGTCCCTTTCTGAGCCTAACTCGTGAGAGATTACACAAATGTTCCTGCAAACGCTATTGATGTAACTCATGACAGTACTTGTGTAAGTCGAAGAGGTTTAGTGCCTCTTTAAAACTCGAATGTGGCTGCTCGGGCAGGAGAAGTAGCCTTCCCCCCCTCCCTTTCTTCCACTGCTCCGACACTTTTGTTGCAACTATGGGTGTGACTTTTGATGGAGCTCCCCCTCCCAGTTATGTCATTACTTAGTTCTTTGAATCAGAATAAAAAGTGCAGCAAACTTCAGACTCATTGACTGCAGGCTTAACAAGCGTCGGGGCTTCTTTCTGTAGCCTGCAAGGATCTCTGGTTTTTGCAAAAACAATTCTGAGAAAAAAATGGCCAGCTTTCCTTTATGGGCAACTTTTGGATTATGCTTGCTGAAGCTTTGTCTAACAGAGACAGGTAAGTTTTGTATGAATGAAAACTCTTATGATTGCTAATAAGCTTATGCCTCAGACAGCAGCAGTTATTCAGCCAGATAGCTAACAGCTTCCTTGCGTCTATCTTTGTATAGAGTTTTATTATTTGTTAAGAGTTATCAGAGATGCTTTAGTACGGGAAACTTAGCTGTACAATCAAGTAAAGCTGTGTATTGCCTGTAAAGGGCAATTCCAGTTCTATAAAATGTGAATTGTAGATCATTAAAGCTAAGTTTAAACTAGGAACAGAAATACATTAGGGAATTTAGAACAGCTCTGGTAAAGCTCAGTTCAACAATGTGACTGCTGTTACATACGTAGTTTGCTCTCTTGGCTCTGTTTTAGAAAGTTGAGAAAAGGGGGGGTGGGGAAAGCCTCCCCCCTCGTCCCAGCGTACAATAACTGTATTCTTGGGTAGACACGGGCTGAGCTAACAGCTAACACATACCACGTTTGGATGTGGCCACGCTGAACAGAAACAAAGCTGCAATCATCTGGGGCTGAAATTTTGAGAGCTGTTATGCCAGGCATGCTTGTTTCTGACTTCTTAAAGTTTCTTTGGGGTTTACTGATAATATTTCAGACCAAAGGGGTTAGAAGTGACCACAGACTTGAGCTGTTTATCCATTAGCTTTCTGTAGTTCTGTTATCTACTTCAAATATTTGTATTTAAAAGTGAAACATGTTAATATAGGGGGAAAAATAAAACCTGCATGTCCGAAACGGCAAAACGCTCCTGAAATTTGACATGGTGCAGGCTCAATAGTGTTTGAGGGAGATGGCCATGCTTTTAACAGGCTCTCATTGTGACAGCAGCTGCCTTGAGGCATTTTGCGGTTAGGGGTAACAATTATTGTTCTACGCTATTTTTCCACTCATCAGTTCCAGGAGTCCAGCAGAATACATTTTTCATTGCGCTTGTCACCCACGGGCTCTGTGCCTGTCTGTATGTGTACAATACATATATATCTGGTTAGTTGGAGCAGCAGCAAGTTAGTCTATAATGGTGGCAATCTGGCCAAGCCATGAATGGGTGTGTCAGAAGCAACGTCCCAGGCCCATCTGTGATAGCTGAAGGGCTCTCCTTGCTCTTCTTGCTAAAATAGACTTATCAGTGATATTAAAAGACTCTTGCTAAGATCAGCTTGATGGATAAAGCACTCAAAGAAAGGGCGGGTGGTTCTGTAGGCACATGAAGTATATCTGAGATGTGTTTAAAAGTTTGACTTAGTCCAAGTCTGCATACTGTATAAGGCTTATAATGATTTTTTTTTTACTGCTTGCTCAACTGATTTTCCCTTTTTTAAGCTGCCAGGAGCGACCTAAAAAAGCGGAGTCTGCACTTCCTCTGGGAATAATACATTTTTACAGTGAGACGTAAAAGAAAACCCCATCATCTAGTCCTCAGTGCAGTTACAAAAAGCATGTCAAGCTTATGCGCCACAGGGAAGTTTCTTCAATGGCTTAGCAAGCTATTAGATTATAGCTGCAATATATTTTAGTTGGTATGTGGTGCATTCCGACATGACTTTGCAGTCAGTAATGACTTCAAAACAGCCGTTGATGGTGGTTTTCTTTTTTAAATGAGTAACTTTACTGTGCATCACAGAATACTGACCATTTCTTCTGGCACATACTTTGCTTGAGGAGCAAAATTCAGACCTGTTCCTGAATTTTGATTCTGTATAGCAGAATTTCGCAAAATTGGAAGGTCCTAGAATTACTGTTAATGTGATTGCTAGAGGAAAGACCAGATCTAGAGAGCTGCTGAAAAAAATGATTGATTCAGACTGTCCTGAGTTCTGTGCTGCTGTAACTGTACTGTCACTGATGTCTGAGTGAGGTGAACGCATGATGGTGACATAACTTTGTTGTCTAAGCAGTCTGAACAGAGCCCAGGAAAATATAGATGCTGACATCTTGCTTAATGGGGGTTCTGGGGGAGATTTTCCCCTGGGGGCATTATATATTTGTAAAAATATTCCTCTCAAAGTTTTCCTTGATTAACACAAAAGCTACTCTAAGAATTTTGTCCCCAAAACTGGAAGTAGTTGGAATGGACCTAGAGGAAAAGGTGAAATGAAAAAAGGAGGGAGAATGGCACCACCAGTGAGAGAGAAAAGTTGGGCTATTAGCACTGGAGAGGTGGCCAGAGCTTCAGTACGATGTAAGGCTGTGAGAAAGGGCTACTATACCTATCAGCTGGTCACAGAGGAAGGGACCTGTCTGCCTTTTAGCTTATATATCTGTCATGTAAATTTGTAAATAAGGCAGCGTGAAGAAGCTCTTTGTGCCAGTTTATTTTCACATAGTCCCTACAGTGTGTATCTTGGCTAGTTTCCCAAAGCTGTAAAGTAACTAGACTTTATTAAAGTTCAGTTGAACTGCCATCATCCTTTAATGGAAAGGTTATATATCTGCCCTTGAACTGCTCTCGCAGACAGAGCCAACAAATCAAGGCAGAAGATTACAATCTTTGGAGAAATGTTTCTACTTCTTTAGGTCACTGCTGTTCACCACAGAGCAGAAGCGTTGCCTTGAAAACAGGAAGCCTCAGAAGGAAGCTTAATGAGGGATGAGAGCATCACAGAAGTGACAAAAAACTTCTTAAACTAAGTGCTTTTAAAACCACTAGTAGTTCTAGCCAAGATTAAGTGAAATGTTTCCCCGTACCTCGCGTGTCTCCTTCCAGAACTGTTCCCATGGCTTTTATAGGCCAGGACTGGAAGACAGCGTTGACGCTGCAGTTGTTTATCTACCACCTATACGTGCTGTAGCAAGAATGTGTCAGAAGGATGAGATGACCTGAGATGCTGGTAGACAAGTATAAACAACAGGTATAATAAAGACTAAAAAGAGGTAGCAGCAGTCAAGTTAATGTATAATAGGAGTGGAGCCTGTAGATAAGTGAAAAGTGAGAAAAAGGAAAAACTGCATGAGTATGGTGAACGTGGCGGAGGAAAAAGATGAGGTGAGCCCTGTGGGATATGGGCAGATTAAAAAGCAGAGGGCAGACAACGCAAAGTGGCAATGCTGTTACCGGAAAGGAGATGGTATTCAGAGGGAGCTCCTAGAGAGTAGCGGTAATTAGGTTTGGAAGTAGGTTGCTAAGAGACATTGTTCTTATTAGATAAACACCTTTAACAGACAGTTTGGATATTGCCAATTGTGCCTCTGGGTAACAAGATGGAGTAGAAGACCTCTGGTGACTATTTTTTCTTTCATAAAAGGACAATTTTAGTTCTGAACGTAGTTGAGTGGTGTTGAAATGCCCTACTGAGCAGCAGGGAAAAACAGATGTAGTATTTCCTAAACAATGATATAGGAAGAAGAGACGATAACTAAGCCCAAGAACTTGAAAGTTCTTGGGAATTGTGGAGATGCTGTAACGAGGCTTCTCCATTTGCTTTCTGTTCTTCCTGCCCTGCTTTTCTGTTCTGGCGCTGATGGATAAGTGTTTGAAAGTATAGTAAGAATAGGAGAATGTAATTCTCAACTTCATCTCATATGTATTCTATTATTTATAAAAACATCGTTTTTTAAAAAAGGGAATCACAAATGAGAGAGCTAGAAAAGGTGTTCCACCAAACTCTCCTCTGAAGTTGCTTTTCCCAAGACCAAGACTAAATGTACATAATTACCTGTGAATTGTAATTTCACAAAGACGATAATTATGAAACAAACACAACCAACTGCACCTATCTTGCTGGCTTTAAAAAGAATACAACGTCGTACTGGCCTAATTCATGGTGTTCAAAACACACAATGTCTTAGCATCAGCTGGTAACCAAGAGCATGCTTTAGTCAAATTTCACTTTTTCAGTGCTAAGTTGAATTGTTGGACTACAGAAGTTTAAACTTCCAGCTTAAGATCAGCAAAGTGAGGGAAGCAAGACAGAGGTGGAGGAGTTTGTCGCCAATACCTCTCTGCTAACTGTGTCGCGGCTAGTACTAAGTAAAACTCAGATCTCCAGCCCACTCATTTATTTCTGCCTTTACCTGCCAGGGATTTTTTGTGATAAATCTAGTGGTTTGGATCATTCTGCATGGGTTATCGACAACTGACGGCATGAAGCTACTTTGGAGTAGCTGCTAGCCATTTTTCCAGCCTAGACCAGAAGTTTGCTGGCTGTTAAAACACAGTGGTCTGTGGCTCCCAGGGAGGCAATAACCATGTCAAAGCTAGGCTTACAGCTATCACACCCTGTAATTATCAGTGACCATTATGGCTGCTGTTGATACTGGTAGCAGAGAAGATTGTGTCAGTTCTGAATGTTTATCAGTTTCCTACCCGTCAAATCACAGGCCTCTTTACAGTGGCATCAGCAGGAATATCAGTAGCAGCTGGCTCTGATTTTTTTTTTCCCTTGCTGCTGCTGCTGCTGCTGCTGCTGCTGGAGCTGACCCCACCCAAGGCAAGAAGGAGAAGTTCAGCGTATGAATGAATTTGCAGACAGTAACGTGAAATGGCACATGACACAAAGAGGGGCTTTCCTCAGAGAATCTTTTCAATGAGCCTGAAAGTTCAGCTAATTGCAACTTAAAGTTCAAACTTCTGTGACTTGTTTCCTGTCTAATGAAGCCTGCAATCCTTTTTGGAGTCTGCGCATACAATTAAGAGCGTAATTGAACTCTCTTTTGTACGTACTGGCTTTGGGACTTTCCAGTTCCTCTACATGACAACACTGATTGTGTTATATAATGAAGCAATCTTATTTTTGTGCAATAAGCTTCAACCCCCACATCTCAAAACACAAAAAAAAGACTGAACGAAGTTGAAGAGTAGTCTATAATTTTAACAATTACATGGGAACTCAAACAACCGCACTAATTCAAGGAATCACAGGGAAGACCTGAATTTTACTTACATTTACAATTGGAAAAACACACTACATTACTTTTTTTTCTTTCCTTTTATTGCTGACTGAACTAGACGCAGTAGTTGGAAGCTCTGATACACTGTGTTGTGTCTTGGCGAAAAAAAAAACATATCAGACGTGCAGCAGCTGTGGTAACTTCCGTCTCTGTTTCTGCTAATGATACTGCCCCAAAAGCAATGTGAGATGGTTACAAAAGAGGTTGCAAGGGTACGAGCTGATAGCTGACTAGGAAAAGAATATTAACCAGTGATCAGTTAATATCTACTTTTGTTAATAAGAGGCTGCCCTTGTCAGAACATATAATAGTAAAAAGCTGCTGTGACATAGGTTTTGTTGACTGTGCCTGTCTCACTGTTGCAGTGAGTTAGAGATGCCCGCAGCAAAACAGGTTCTCAGAGGTATATTTCCCTAGGGGCCCCTTTTATTGTTATTTTTGTTAATAGGTAGGTGTCTGTAAAGCAGCAAGGTGTGGCATGTGTGGGTAGATGTGATGAGTAGTTTCTTGCAACGTTCCCATGCAGACGTGAGATGTTACCCAGAGCTCAGTATATGGTTTGTGGCCATCCAGCACACTGTGGGCAGGTGTGAGCATCTCTGTCCAGGCTGCAAGCAAAGTACTACCCACGTCAGGTTCAAGCAGCAACCTTAGGGGAGCAGCCAGCCTGAGATAATATATCTTGTCACCAGGGAGGCTTATCAGCTGGGGATTGGTATCATGCTTGCCACAGCAATATATGACTTCTGAAGTTTTCAGAGAGCTGGCAGAGATCACATGCCCACTCAAAACACAGGCCAAGTAAGCTTGCATCTGCTCTTTCTGCAGCATGTAAATGTAGTAGTTCAACAGTGCCTTCAGAATTGCTGTAATGGTAATGAGTAGTATTTACCAATCCTTCCTCATCTCCCAATGCATATCTTTTAAGACAGATAAGAATCAATATCCCTATCCTGGAGTGAGGAGATTAGGGAAGTAGTAGAGTAAGTCAGTGTTAAAGCTGCCAGATCTTCCAGAGTCCATCCCCACGCTCTGGGTGAAGCTTCTGTGTGAGGAATACAAACAGTTAACTGGGCAGGTTCGAGGGAAACTACTTTTTGCCAATTATTAATGAATCATGTTTCTTTATAGTGAAGACACTGAGGGTGAGGCCTGAATTCATCTCCAGGTTTTGCTTTCACTCACTTTCCTGTTCTTCCTTCTGCCTGATGAGCTGTCCTCCACCAATTTTCATATCCTTTCCCTTTTCCATCATTTACCCAGCCACGTAAGGGTAGAAAAATGCTTCTTTGGCTAATGAGTCTTCAGATTTATAAATACAGTTTTTCATTCTCTGCTCCTGAATATTGCTTATGCCTAAATTTGACATATAGGAACATTTTAAACACAGAAATGAAGTAATATATATTCTATTGAAATCAGTTTTTTCAGTAGCAGTCTTACAAAAATCAGATAAAACTTTTCTCTGTCTCTCTGGCAATTCCATCTTGTTTCATTGTGTGAATGATACCTACACAAACACTGAAGACTGGCAGCTATTTCCCACTCAATAGCACTCGGTTCCTGTTAGACAATTGTGGAAGTGAAGTATAGTTTTCTGAAGAAGTTCTTATTCAGGACTGATCTTTTTGTGATTAGGGACGCTGTTGGGCAAATGGGAACCGACCAAAATCTTTAATCCGACTGTGATACTAAACACTTCTTTTGGTTCAAGAACTTTAAAATGGATTTTATAATCAATTGTGGAATGATGTGTTCACATTAGTCAGATTTTTTTCCTGGTTTAAGTGAAACATCTGGTGATAATCATCATTTATGTACTTGAGATCAGTAGCTGTTGGAGGTATTTGTACGTAAAGGTTTGATATTTAGGGAGAACTGAGTGCTGAGAGATATAAAATGACTTGCTCAAGGTGACCCGATAAGTTGGAGGAGCCAAGAATAGAACCAGCACCTCCGGTTCTAGCCTGAATGTTGTGCAGCTGGCCACGATGCCTCCTTCACAGCTTGAAAGTCCAGAGAAGCTTTAGGGTGTCACTATGCAGCAGCTGCGTGGATCCAGTGGGTAGCCAGGTGTATCTTTTCAATGTCCATGTCTTCTCTTGAGCAGCTTTCGGTATTCTTTTTAATTGATTAATCAGTGCTAAAAGGAGTTTGGTACAATGACTTTTTAGTCAGCTATTATTTCTTCCATTTCCCTCACTGTTTTTCTGTTTTTCCTATTAGTCCATGCCCATCTCTCTGTGCCATGTGGCTGAAGCAGGATAATATATTTAGCAGCCTCTTATCAGCCAGGGTTCTCGATAGACAATTAAATCCAATTCATGCAGTAAAGTTCTTGCACAGCACCTTAGTCACCTGTAAGCAAAATGAAATGTAGAGCCAAGGTCTCCCAAGAGCCAGGCCTCAGAGAAAACTAGAAAGAAGCAAATTGTCTTGTTTGTGCTTTTATGATTTTCTTTTGATTTCAGCGTCCTGTGTTGGCGCGTCTGACTTGATGTCTGTCATTGTGTTCAACATTAGGCCAATAGGGCAGGAGTATCCAGTAGCTTCAGAAGAGTAGCACTAAGCACGAAATAACACTGTTCTGCTGCAATAGCAAGTGTCATTTTGCCTTCTTGGGCGGAGCAAAAGCATAAAACTCTAGCACAGAAAACACAAATGTTTTGCTTGAAATTTCATATTGAACCACCATACTATAAAACCGATTTTTTCAAGAATGAAACAAATTCATTTTATAGTCTACAGACAATAAATACATCTTCCAAAGCTTAAGCTGGGCAAAATGCAGTGTTCCCATCTCAATATATCTTACAGCACCTTAAACATTTTAACTGTATATCAACATATCTCTGAGATGTACTCTTTCCAGTTGTCATCTGCTGGATCCTTCCTCGTGCCATAGAAGAAGAACTTAATGTTCTTCTTCTTGAAAAAGAAATTGAAGTCTTATGCTCTGTCAATGTATCGCTTTAGAAACAGCTCGTGTCCCTGATGAAATTTCACTCTTTGCAGTCATTCTTTTTCTTGCGTTACATGAGGTTCATGAAAGTGTTACAGCATTTGGTCTGGAAGGGGTAACTGTCTCATCAGCACTGCTGGAATCAAATTGAATGTCTTTAAATTACCATAGAACTTGAAATTTCAAATTTGTGTATAGTATTATTTAGCACAATGAAGATGAGCTTAGCTAGGGAGAAACAAGTGAACTGACAAATATGCTGATAGTAGACAGTAATAACTAGCTTTTTGGTAGTTCTTCAGAAGTCAGTGATTTTACCCCCAGTTCACAGATAGGGAAACAAGGAGAAACTGGGGGAAGTAAGTCACCCAGCAACACAGTTAGAATTATCACATTTTCTCCTAGGTCCCAGTTTGGTGCTCCATCAACAAGATTAGTGCTTCTTTTGCTTGAATTTTGGAGAACAGCTATGATTTCACACTCAGGGCTATTTCAGCTAAAATAAGCGTTATTATTACTCGTTAAAAAAAAAAAAGTCATTGTGCTAATATTCTCCTGGTGCAGAAGTGAATGAGAGTGCCGAGGACTGGGGCCTTCTCTGGAACGCTGGTCCCTTAAAAACTTAGATTAGCACAGGGTCCTGGAAACTCTCCTTGGTTATCAGCTGTTAAGTAATCTGCTGTTGGACCTGGCTTTGCAACGCTTACTTCAGTTGGGCAATCTTTGTGTGAAAATACTCTTGCATGTGTTTCTCTATGAGCAACAGCTAAGTATTTCCTTAATGTTTGAAACACCTGTGCAACCCACTGTTTGCAAACCAGCACTGAATTTATTAACAGTATCAGCCAGATACTTTACCTAACTTTGTTACTCATACTTTGAGTGCTCAGGTCATAGCACTTTATCAGCATAACCAGTCACAATCATATTACTGTTGACTCACAGGAAATTCAGGTGCAGCAACTGCAAGACAGCGTATTAACACCTTTTTTTTCCACCAAGAAAACTCTCATGTAATGCAAATAAATACATAGACAATTATAACCATAGCAACACATTCATATCCTAATGTGAGTTTCTTTTGCCTTTTATCTTACAAGTTAGGTATCTGGAGTTGATTACTATATACTCAACATCTCCTTTCCTTTCAGAACATACAGATTTAAGAATCGGGTGAATTAACAGTTTTTCAGGCGTTGATTTGGTAAGGTGTGTCTAAGGCACTTTCAGACTGTTCAGGAAAGACAAATGGGATCTATTTACAATGCCTGGTTGTAGATCCCCTGGATAAGTGATTCCATTCTGCATCAGCCGCTTCTGCAGTTCTTAAGAGAGATCTCTGCTTTCCGTAAAGAACTTTCCCTTTTATTTTTTGCAAGTGGGTGATGAGATCTTGTCAATTCTGTTTTCAGTGTCTTTTACTGCCTTCCTTTCCTTTTCGGCTCTGATGTAAGCTTGCTGGTCTCAATCCGTCTTTTGTAGTGTACATAGCTCACTGATAATATTTATCATCAGGTGGTAATAACTAGTCACATGAGATCAGTTGTTTACTGTGTTTAGTGATACCTTCAGTGAATTTTGCTCCAGGAAAATAAGCAGTTTTCCTTGCAAACAAAATTCTCCTGGTGCTTTATCAATAAGAAATTACTATTTCTCTAGGAATTCCTCGTTATAACAATGGCTTATGCCTGATTTGCTCTTTGATTTGGCTCTTTCTGACTGTCAATCTGACTTCATAATGCTTTCCAGCATCAAAAAGCTCACAGCACCTGAACTGAGGGCTGCTATTGTGTCTAGTCATTTATAACTCAAACACTGATTTAGTTCTGGATCTTTACATAAGATCCAGCTATGTCTCATTCAAATAGAAGATTGCTAGGGTCAGCCAGCATCACAGCAAAGTCATTTGGCTCCACAATGATTCCAGCGCTTCTGTGAGACAACAGGGCTTCACAGTTTGAGGGCTCTTACATTCAAGAAATAGTGCATTGGCTTCATGTATTTTCATTTCCTAAATGTATACATAGTTAAAACAATCTTCCTGTGCTGCGCTGGAGAATCTGGTGCCTACTTACCTTATAGACAAGCATTTAAATTTCGATTCAAATGGAACTGAAACTTTGAACATTTGAAGATAATTATTTTCACTGCAACCATTATGCTAGCAGAAGTCAGGTGAAAATGCTAATTTATTTCTACATGTATTGCTACTTACTCTGTTTATGTTTTAGGAGAATAGAAAATAACATCTGCTGCAATGTAACTAATCATTTTTTTTTCACTTTTGGATTACTTGAGAGGCTGGATGTGCTTTCTTTATGCTTGTTCCTTTAATGGTGGGATTTGAATTCACTGACTATTAAGACCAAAGCATGTAATTATTCTTGCCAAATTTGTGATAGCAACAGCATTATGCATATACTAATGTTCATTACAAAACCTAGATGTTAAAAATACTTTATTCCTAGAACAATTTTGAAAAAGATTCAAAATTAGGATTGTAAGAATTATTAAGGAAATATAACTCACCATCTAGCTTGGGATACAAATAACCTACATATATTATAGGAAAATTTCTTACTAGTCAGCATTTTCAGTATAAATTTTGAGGTTCTTGAAACTGCAGCGTGCAGAGGCATGAATTCACAAAGAGGCCAGAGTCTGGAAACGTTTTTGCCACAAAAAATTCCATTAGAAACTGTCTGCTGGCCTCGACGTTCTGGTCATAGGTTGTGTGATCCTTTTCCTTCTGGTGCTGGAGAAAAACAGGAGGGAGTAGTGGGTATGACCGCGTTCTCTACCATCCTGACAAGCTTGCACTAATTTAAGGAAGCACAAGACCTTTCCTCTTGACTTTTATAGACCTGAGATGAGATTTGGTTAAACAGATTGTGTTAATCATTGCATGTTCTTATACAAAGTGATTGTTCCCAAAGGTGACTTTTTGGTGGACCCATACTTACAGCAGATCCCAAACTAAATCTTTCTTCTGATGAAAATCTCAAGTTTGTTTTTTTTTTCACTCATTCTGTCCTTAACATTTCCAGAATTACATTTCAAAGTCTTCAGCAAGTGACACTGAAATGTGCATTTCATGAGTTTCATTTTCTTCAATAATATGTAGTATGCATCCCAATGATCCTAAAACTCCCATGGTTACCATCCCTCTCTTGGGGAATGTACTTATGCCTTGGTGCTTCTTGGGTTATTATGGAGAGGAACAGGCTGATATCAACCCACTCTCCACCTCTGAAAATGCTGTAGCTTGTGTACACAGCTGGATATGTAACTTGTTTTTTCTCTGGGACCTTTCATTATTGCCTGTGAATTAAACTCTGTTGAGGCTTTAAACTTCTTCCATGATCTATTCCTCAGGGAGTGCTGTCTTTCTTCCAAGATTGGTTCTTTCCCATATCCAGCATTTCTGATCTCTTCAAGTCATACCATTTGGAAGGCCCTGTGACTAGCAATAACCAGACAGCACAGTTAGCAGAACTTTGTTCAAAATCTCATAATGGAAAGAGGGCAAGATTTCAATGTGTCATCACAAAGCAAGCCAGCTACTTTTTCTGACCATTGAGTCTGGTAAGCAGTTCCTTACTATTCATTCATTATTTAGTTATCATTCACCATATTCAGCTGATATCTGCATGCCTCAATCACACATTTGGGGCAGTCCTTACCAGTAGAAGCCTGTGTGCAAAGTCAGGCTATTGTGAACAACCTTTGAATAATGAACTATCAACAACTGCAAGTCCGTGCTCCATTAGGAAACCAACAATAACAAACCACCATGCATAGTCCACTGGCTATAAGAAACCACACTAAAATAATATGATGTATGCAAAACAGTGGTCAGAAATAAGTCAACAGATGTGGTAGCCTTGATTATCTTTCTTGAAAAAAACACAGGGATAACGAAGAATGTAGAGAAAAAATGCACATGAAGGAAAGGCGTTTCAGTGCTTTGGCAAGAGACTAGCAGGCAAATTTTTATCTTAAGCTTTTAAGGAGTGAAACAGTGAGGGGAAAATATTACAGTGCCTTCCTTTTCTCCTTTTTTAGGGCATAATATCCAGATGTTCATTCTTTCTTTTTTTTCCCTAGTTGGGTTATGTAAGTAGCTGGCCAAAAACTAATCCAATAATTTTTTAGGACTGTGCTTGTTCTAATGAACACAAACATCAGTGTTTATTCCTCTTGCATATTCTGCAGACTTTGAGAATGCAGATGATGCTATACCATAGTCTACTTTTTCTGTGTGAAAACAGCAAACACTCAAAATTAGTGTTTTACCCATTTTTATAACCGCAAAGTCATAAATGCACAAGGATTCTAGATTTAGATACACTTGAACTTCCAAAAAATCTTAGTGATCGAAACTATATCTGCTTAAGTCCAACGCATGCAAAGTTATATCTTATTTTTAATCTGAGAAATTTCTTCTGAATTTAGTATGAAATTTATTATTTTCATTAAATCATGCATTAGATTGGAGATTTCAGATCTGCAGTTTGATGCTGCAGTTCGTTCTTTGCAATATACAGTGGTTTACTGGACAATGTTTTAATGAATATACAAGTAAGAACTATGTTCCCTGATTGATGTGTTTAAAATTGTGCTACTCTGCACTATTCTGTAATGTGCTTCCTTGTAAATTCCAACAAGGAACTTCTGTAAAGAGGCTTAGATTTTGTTGCAGTTTTCCCAGACATTTGAACATTGAACAAAACGGAGAGAAGCTATGAAGGAAAGTGTGAATGAGTTCATCTGCATTTTGGAGCAGCTGAGTTGGAATAAGTGTGGCTCTCTGCTCTTTGGGCGGTTCTCTCCATCCTGCCATCACTCGTTACTAGAAAGTCAGCACGGGTCATTTGTCCTTTGATATGTTTTTCTTTGTGAGACATATTCTAGGCAGCCTTGTTCTTTTTAGTATGTCTGCTAGACTGAAGTTATCTTTGTGTTAATTGGCTGGCTTTCAGAGCTTTTAAAAGATTCTTGGAGTTCCTTTCTCTGTTGTTTTACTGTAAAATGGCCTTGTTAAAGTCAAGAGATATTCTACTTTTTATTCAATATCTCTTTTCATTTTTTTCATTTTGATCATTGCTTTTTTTGCTTAATGAACTTATTATACAGATAAGTTTAACATGTTGAGAATACTTATTCGAGGTTCTCATTTGTAAGCTGGAGGAGCAGAGGATATATAGCAAAATGTTATTCACCTGTGTTTTCTTTCTTCTTCTTTTTTTTTAAGTTTAGAATTTTTTTTACCAAGAAATCACAACTGTTTTCAATGTCAGGTGAAAAATTGTTTCAAATAGCACCTGGTGTTATTATTGAGTAGCACACTGCCAATTAGAATTCAAAATCTATCATTTAATTGGACTTGTTGATTTTGTATCTGATTTTGTATGAATTTATTATCTGAATAACCATAGAACTTGATTCAGGTTTCCCGTGACTTGACAAAGCTTAGACAGAGGCTGAATGCAAAAGTTGCCAGAGGACAATAAGATAACAATCTAATAGTTCTTTGCTCTTATAGCATTTTTTTATCAGTAGATCTTGAATCACTTTTATTAAGGAGGTTAGTTGCAAACTGAGGTAAAGAGATTAATCTTATCCAGGTTCTATCAGCAGGTCAGTAACAAAGCAGGGGATAGACGTCAGGCCCCTTTGAGCTGCAGGCAGGGGATCTGCCTGCTGAGCAATGCTGTCTCACCACTTTCATCCCACATGACTAAATAATGTAGTTTCATAGACAATCAGTGAAGATCAGATTCCAACTATTATTCACCAACTGTAGTTTCCTGCACATTTCTTCACCTGGATTGCATGGAACTGATCCCAACTGATTCTCTTTGCAATGCCTGTTAGTCAGTCTTTGGGGTTAGACTACTCATTATGCAGCCTGAAGCTTGGCTGGTATCAGCAATGATGATTATGTTTTTTCATCGTCTCCAGGGGGGGCATATCTGATAACCGTCTAATTCCAGGACTATGATTTCACTGCCTGCAATGTTTCCATTGAAGTGCTGCACAGCTGTGCCATGTTCGGAGGCAGTCTGAAGGCTTTCATCCCACTGTTGATGAAACTATTACAAATAGAATAATATTAATGTCAGCAGCGAGGAAGTTTATTGTAAGTGATGACACTGTATAGGCTCACTCAGGATGTTTACCAGAGCAATTGTTACCAAGCAGATAAAGCACGTTTGGAAGATGCATTAACGTATTTTTTTCTTCCTGCAGCAACTGCTGAGGAATGAAACATACTTCTTGTACCTCTTTGCATTGCTAGTGACTCTCTGAACGCTTGACCCAGTAATACTGTGTCACCCACCCTTTTTACAAAAGTAAATTAGTAGTCAGAAAAGCTTGTGGATTAAGAGACCTAATATTTCTGCCTATCAGCAAACGCATACAGAGACAATAACTTTGGTGGCCAGTGAACAGATTTTTTAAGAAAAACAATTTATAAGAAAGTCAACAGCTTGAGCTTTGTTTCACATCCCTTCTGCAGTGTGCATTTACAGAGGAAGAGAGCATATGGAGTCTAAAAATATCACAGAAATGTAAGGAATACTTATCAGCATTTGGTGGAGAAAGGGTATCCTCCTACTGCAGTGTATCCCTTTCTGGCTACTGTTTATATCCCTAGCCTCATTTCTTCTTTTTTCTTTCTCTTCATTGCAGAGATCCACCTGAGTCCACTTGGCTCACTGGGTTAGCAAGGCTACATCATTGCTTTTTATGTAGTTAGCAGCATACAGGGAAGTGATGAAGGCACTATCTTATTTGCCTTTTTAGCCCAGTTAGGGCAAATTAGGTGCCCAAATATGACAAGGATGTAGGAACAGCCTTGGCACAGCTTCAGAACAAGGCAGGATTTTATACCTGTGGATCTATGGAGTGATACCTTCACTTTCTCGTCACCACACCCTACTATTAAGAAGCTGTTGTTTAGCAGGCACTCCTTGCAGTGTGCAGGTAAATTCACTTTAAAGAGTTTTCCCTGACTTTACTGTCTTTAGAAAGCTAGGTGTAAAGAGACTTTGTTGTTGTTGTTGATCATTTTACGTCTTTTAGAGCTGTAGCTATGATTTTTCTCTCTCATGCAAATTTTCAAGGTTTATAAACATTTTCCTATGCCAAATTTAAATGAGATATAAAAACTTTCTGCAAGGAAATCTTGGACTGGGTCCCTTAAAGCCATCTATTTTTATTGTAACCCTGTAAACATTTTAATTTAACTTTTAGTTTCATGCAAACTAATTAATTAAATTTCAAAATGAAAGGCAATTTCAAACTGAAAAGGAAACCTTTTGTTTTGTCTAAGTATCCACAAGGGATACTTGGAAAACTTGGTTTATTCCTACTGAATCTGGAGGTATATTTCCTATAAATCACTTCCGGTTTCGCAGTTTGGCACAGCTCCAGGGAAAGTGTTTCGTCTGACAACTCCCAAGAATTTGTAAGCAAAAACTTTCACTGTAAGCCAGCCGTTATCTGAAGAGACCTTGATTATTGTGTAGGTGGCTGATTTCCAGTCTTGTTAAAGCCTCAGCCTCAGCTTTCTGTAGGGAATGGTGACTAGCAGAGCAAGAATATCATAGCTGGCGGAAAGGAAAACATCACCCAGCCACGCTGAATCACTATACACATGACTTGATCATTGGTACTTTTCTGTTCAGATGGTAAAGGACTGCAGCCTCATAGACACATGCTTGCTTAACCCTCATGGAGCCTGTAGAATTTGACTTCTAAATTTTGATCAGCTCACAGTCATCCCAGTTTAGAGTCAGATTTTCCCAGTATGCCTTCCTTTCCCCATCCAGCCCTGAGGGATTCACGTATAGGTGCGTTTTAGTGATGTTGACACGTGTCTATTACTGACTGGGATTGGGACTAATGAATCATTTTACATAACGTAGCAAACAGCTATCCAGTGGTTTTCGTCACGACTGACCTGGGCTTTAGTCCAACTTCTGACATAAAGGTGGAAGCCTCTGCATCCTATTACAGTTGGCTGAGCTGTGAATTCCTCTAGTGAATGGTTTTACTAATACACTTTAAAGAAATAGTGGAATACTCAAGTCAGTGCTTGTTGTAGTGTATTAGGTAATGACTGAATACTATCTTTTGTATATTCAGCTTCTCCCAGATGCCAAAATGGTGGTGACCGGACGATCTCAGTATTTGTGCTGATAAAACGTTTTGGCTTCTGAAATGTTTCATGAATCCGTGTCATATGAGATTTTGTATTCAGAGGGCATTTCCGTTACTTAGGAGTGAAATGTGCATTTTTATTTAGCCATGAAGTCGTTTTTCTAAGAATTCTTGAAAATTACAAACAGCCACTGGAGACAGCTCTGAACTGAGAGGCAAGACCTGAAATGTCCAGACCTCAGGAAAGGCTGGGAATCATATGGCCCAATATCTAGATTTGGCAGGAAGTAAATCAAGGTTACCAGGAACCCTTTTAAAGAAATTTTAATCTGATTCCAAAAAGTCACTTTTCTGTCATTCATCACTAGCATGCATTAAAACAGGTGATAATGTTACAGATATCAGTGCACAGCCAGGATTATGAGGAAACATATTACCCATGTATACCTGCCTGGGGCTTAAAATCTGTTTAATAAATTTAGAGCAAAGCTCTTAAAATAAACTAAGAGTAAAATCTGAATTCTATTAAAGCAAACAGAGAATGAAAGGTATCTGCACCTTCAAGAGGCTAGTTCTGTTTCTGTTTTCCGCCCTCATTCATCACATCCTGGTTACCTATCAATCATCTTGAACCACAAACCAACAAGGAAAATCCCCATGAGAACAGCCTACTAACACTTCCTGGTTTGCATACAATGCACAGTGTGGTTTTACCAAGAAGTCTGTTGACAGCCTTGTGCCTAAGTACTCTTTTAGCAGGCTTTCTGCAAAGTGGGGCAAGGTTTTTGCAAATCTTCTTCCACTTCAGTTGCTTTGATGTATCTCTACAGTTAGTAAAATAACATATTTTTGAATATAAGACAGTATCCTCCTTGAAAATTAAACCACTAGGTATTGTGTCTTGAAAACAATGAAAAGCAGAGAGCAGTACATAAAACACCCACGGAGTAGACTGAAAATCATTATGGAAAAGTGACTCCAATGGGAAGAGTTTGCATGAGTCAGCAGTACTCATTATGAGTAAGGGTGGCAGAGCCAGGGGGGAAAGGGAGATTACACCGGGCTTCTTACTGTAACAGCTCCTAACAAGCCTCTGCTATTAATAATCTGAGTGTAACTCGCCCTTTCATGAAAGCACAGTGCTCTTTAGTCTACCTCTGCCAATTGTATCACGCTCGTGGACTCTGGGGAGCAAAGCATCTGTGGAGCTGGAGGTGGTGATTTTGATGGAAGAGCTATGATCCAGACACTGAGTAGTCAAAAGCCTAACAGCTGCTGGGTGTGAGATACGAAACTGAATCAAATGCAGGCTGTCTTCGCAAGACATCACAGATGGCAGACTGGTTTTGATACAGGAAGAAGGGCAATAGCAGAGGAGGGCTTGCTAAAGAAGAACATGGAGCTGCTTTCTGAATACCTATGGATGGCAGAAAGCGGAAGAGCTGGGAGAGAGACAGAGCACCAGAAATTCCCAGAAAGGCAGGGAGAAATGGCCTGTGTAAAAGTTAGTGCCTTCTATGCTCATTAAGCTGAATGGTGGCCCAGGGGCATTCCCGGGCTTTGGTTTGAGTCACCAAAGTCTCATGCTCTGGATGAGATTGATGATGATGACATTTCAGGCATACTTAGTACTTTTTGCCTCTTTTAAGAACTATTATTAAACAATATTGCCTTTCAGCTGTAGCAAATCACATGGATGTCAGGGAAACATCATGGCCCTGCCAACCACCGCAGCCTGCCAGCTATGAAAAGCAGGGCAGAAGGAAACATTTGGGTGCTGGCTCTGACTCCACTCAGGATCAGGACCCTTTGAAATGTCAGGCAAGTTGAAGGGATAGGTAGTAGTTTAGCACACTGTTGTGTGTTGCCCTGGATGTTGAAACGGGGAAAAAGATATCGACTGCATAACTGTAGTGAAGCCAGCTGAATAACACTAATAGTAAAATAAGCTCCAAAAGTAATGAATTGGAACCTTCCTACACTACTGGAAAAGATGGACTCCATGTTTAGATTTGGATTTGTCAATCCTGTTTCTTCCTTAACTCCAAATTAGACTACAGTCCTCAGCATGGAAGAAAGAATTAGAGGTATTAATTTAGTTTAGACCCCATCTTTTATTTGTAATAGATTTTTGTATTGATATGACTTAGCAACTTTTTCATTAAGTCAGTTATTAAGGGTCGATATTGTCTAGAGATTATAATATGAGACCTTAAAGTTTGAACTCTGAGATTCTGTTTTTGGGTTCTCTGACTGACTGTGCAGCTTTAGATAAAGTACCCTGCATCTGTATTTTGCCATTTTTTAAATGTAGTAGTTATTGCCTTTACAGAAGAGATGTTTGGTTATGCAGCTTTCAGACACCGTGGAACATATGTGAGTTTTAGGTACTGCGGCAGTCATTCGTTCACACTCACTGCTTTCTGAAGAGAGGTATGTATTCTGCAAAAATGTTACAAAGGCTTTTAATAGTACGTGTAGAAAACCATCAAAATAAGGACAAGGTACTCTGTCTTGACATTACTTTAGGGTGAAGTGCTAAATAATTGAGTAGCCTCAAAACCAGTTTTGCAGATAGGATTGTTACATTTCTCCCTGGTGTTCCCTGAACAAGCATGTGATCTTATGTGCTGTACGAGTGGGGCTTCCTGGGAGCTTTGGCCCTTTTGTGCGGGCACAGTGCAGGTGGTCAGCACATGTGCAGTAAGCCCAGAGGTGTCCCAGTGTACAGTATGTACACTGAAAGGCAAGGCTGAGTGTTTCCTGGGAAAATGTGCACATGCTTTACTGTAGCCCACAAGTAGTTCCCATAAGTTTATTTGTATAAATAAGCCTATTTATTTTTAGCAGTTGGAGGTTAAGGAGTTGGTTACCTAACAGATGGGATTCCAGCTGCGACTGGATCTCTGGGTGGTACTAGAACATATAGTAGTATTTTAAAACCATAAATGGGTTGAGGTTTGATGACAGCTGAATCAAATTCACTCTCAACAAAAGTGAACTTCACTTAATATTTCAGTGCATCTGGGTTGAGTTGCAAGATTAAAATACAACCCAAATCAAGTGGATTTGGTGTCTGCTTTCATAGTGAAAGTTCTCCAGAAGTGAACCTAAGTTGTTGGAAGAGATTTTGATACTCTAAGCAAATCTGGTTCCAAAATCTCTGGGCTTGTTACTTCCAGTTACCTTAATAGATCTTTGTGATGTGAACCTTGAATTTAAGATTGTCATGACTGTTTAATTATTAAGAAATTTAGGCCTGTCTTATTGTACAGGGCAGAGAAACAAGAAGGGAGAAAATAAAAAGATGACGACCTTTTCCTGTCTAACTCATTTATACTTAATACAGCTACTGACTAGATAACTTCCAAAATAATATTGGGCTTTGAATCTGCAACCTTCAGATCCAAAACAGAAGTCACTTACACAGCAGATGTGAGGGAGGCTCCATTCCATAGTGACAGTAGTGGGACACATTTTTGTGTGCAGAATAAGCTATTAGTTGCATTGCCATAAGACACTTGCTGGGATCTAAAATGATGGGTCTGAGCATCTGTTGACTGCATTTATGACCCGTAAGTACACGTCATTGCTCTTTTGATCATGTTGTGCTATTCAGTGAGGGATGAGGCAGCAGAACATCACTACTCCATCAGCTATCCCCAGGGCCAGTGATAAAAAAATCTGTCTTGTGCTTATGGAAGCACTGCAACTATTTCTGAATTGTGTGTGAAAGCACTTGCTGAGACTGGCATTGCTCTTCAAACTGCAACTTGGTCTTATTTCTAGACATTAAGTTCTCCAGGAAAGAAAAGTGTGTTTGTTAGCATCCTCTTCCTTCTGCATTGTGTACAGGCTCCTTATTCTTACCTTTAGAGCTCCTTGTGATGTGGCTGTCGTCAGAGAAATTTTGATAGAACTGTTTTCCCTGGAAGAAAACAGATGTGTCAAAATAAAGGCATTTTGAGAAAACATGATAGTCTTGCTAAAATTAAAAAAAAATACAACCTCTTGGTATTTTGATAACACATGATAAAAAGACTATCATGAATGTACTAAAACTTACAAACAGCTAAAGCAGTGTAAATCAGTTTTATCCAAATGAAAAGTTTTTGTCAGTCTAATTAGGGGGAAAAAGAGGATTTTTTTGCATCCTTTTTGTAGAAGTGCAAAGCAGGTAAGCGTAAGAATTAATTCGGTTGTCTATGGTAAGAAGCGTTTAAGACTGATTTTGAGCTCCTTTGGACAAGTATTCATTAGCACTGTTGGACTCCTACCTATCCTATGAATAATGATTGTGTTGTCACATGCCATACAGTCTAGGTCTAATTTACTATTTTATCTCCTTGGTTGTTTCCTCTTACCTGTGTAAGGAAACATTCCTTGCAGTTTACAACTGTGGTGAATGTATAGGAGCACCGAGCAGATACACTATAGATACGATAGCCTCAGTTTGCCAGTGAACAAAAGCAGTTGAAGGAGGAATGCACACCTTGATTACTATCATTTGCTTTGACATTTATGCTGTAGAATGTGTCAATGCAAATGTTCATGAATTGCATTCTAGGTCTTTTATGAAAGCAATTATTACATGTCACATTTTATTTCAAATAGATGGGCTAGACACTCCAGTATAATAGTTGGAGCAGACTGATCTATGTTTCCCCTTCCTGCACGTGGAACTAACATTAAGATAAATAAGAGTCACGCTCCTCTCTTCACTCCAAATAACAGGCTACTCCAATTAACTGTGCTTTGTGGTTGTCATTCTAGTCTGGAGTTGCAACCGTGTTTTTCTCTTGAGGGAAAGGTGGGGCAGAGGCAAAGTTAATTCACATTGCTTTGAAGTGCCCTGAATCTTTCCTTGTTTTCTATGCCCACATTATTATTATTAACTCTTTCTTAGCTGTTCCTGTTAAAAAAAAAAGGCAGTAAGCAGATGTGCATTTTTCCTCTTATTTTACTAAATCGCAGATTTTTCCCTCAGATTATACTGCCTTTCCACTGTACCTGTTGTGCTGTGTAGTCAGTATCTTTCCAACATAAAGATGAGTGGATTGTGATCTCCTCAGAGCCTCTAACCTTATGCCTTTCATTCAGTGTCTATACTGAGCAGTATGATGTGCTCCCCTCCCATAGGCTTTGCAAGTGCAATTGGTTTAGGGTTCCCAGGCTGAAGGCCAGAAAATGAATTGTGTGACCCTGCTCACTGCTCACTGAAGCAGCAATATAACTATGGCACCAAAGTTTTTGTATTTTATTCATGATTTTTATCCTCATGTTGCTTGCCATCTAAAAAGTACTTCCGTATACCAACTTTTATAGTGTTATTAAATTAATCCATCTAAGCCATCCTTTGAAATTAAATAAATTACTGCAGTACATACTGAAATTCTGACAGTGGTTGGCAGTGACATGTGTGAGAGTGAATTCAGAGTTGTAGTGAGAGAAAGCCTTTGAAAATGGAGAGAAATACTGTGCAAAGTAAAGAACAGGAAATAGGAAGTTCATTCATATGTCCTCTTATATAACGTACATTTGATGCTTCTCTATCAGTCCTTGCTGGCTGGCTAAGAGGAGCTTAGAGCACATCTTTCAAGGAGTAATTAGCACTGCAATGTGGTTCTAGTTCACAATATTTGTGTAGCTTGCTTAGTTTTTGTATTGAGTATGTTATATAATATCAGACTAATGCAAGTATTCTGCTTGTGTCTAACTAATAACAGGAACACATTCCTTGAGCTAGCTCTGAAACTGTTAATTGACATGTATTCATTTAAAAGGTTGAAACTGCGAAAGGATCACAATATGATAATTAAGAAACTTTGTAATCATAAAAAGGGTCTGATTATACAGCCATTTCATCTTTAAAACATTCTATTATGAATGAAATATTTTATTTTCAAATGTATTTGAGTAGTCAGTCAGTTTTTCAGTAATGTGGCTTCAAAGACTTGCACAAAATATTTATATTTTCTTCACTGTTATTGCTGATGACATGTTAAAAGTGCTAGATACCGCTAAGAAACATTCTGTACTGCATTTTTTTTTTTGGAAAGGCTGAAGATCTGTGTTTGTCTGAGCCCAAAGAAGGAAGGTATGGAGAAGGTGATTTAAAGTGCTGGCTCTCATTCTGAATGAATTGATACCTGCTACTTGTTGCTGTCTTGCTTTAAAAACACTATACTTGAAAATGAATCACTGCCAGGTCTGCAGTGAATCAGAACATCCAATCCTTTGTAATCATTTCTTTTTTTCTCTTTTTTAAATAGTAGAATTCAATGTAAGTTGCCGATATGCAGGAGTTTTTCACGTTGAGAAAGATGGTCGCTACAGCCTGACACGAAGTGAAGCAGTCGAACTTTGCAAAGCTCTGAATAGTACCTTGCCAACACTAGAGCAGATGAGAAGAGCTCATAAGCTTGGATTTGAAACTTGCAGGTAAAGAGGCTTTAGGAAAAAATATATAATAACAGGTCCATCCGTGCATACTATAGTGTAATAATTATAGTTGCTTTCATGCAGTTGTTAATCAGATGACCATATCATTCCTTAAGTAATTACTTAGGTAACGAGCAAGAAATGTTTCTGCATGTATGTGTTTGCTCTGGGTCCTGTAATAAATAGGTCCTTGACTGCATGTTCTTTTTATCAGTTCTCTTGAAGAAATCCTAACCTCCTGCAGATAAAGTTGAAAGATAGCAACAGATAGAGAGTATAATAAACTGATAAGTAAGATGTTCAGATCATACTGTATCTCTGGCTAATTCTTAGAGACAAGTAGGTGCAAAGTATTTATGATTTTTAATGACCTGATGTAGGGTCAAAGACTGCAGATTGTGTATAGGGGATTCCATCTTGTCAAGGAGTACTGAAGAGCAGCAAGTGGGACGGTGAGAATTGAACTGCTGATTTCCCAGTGAAAAACTGGCCAGAGTGTTAATGCATCCCTATAATATATGAATGGAGAAGTTTCAGAAGAAGGCCATAAAAATGATAACACATACAAAACCCTTTTGTCAAATGACTTAATCACCCTCTGTAATTAATGATTTCTACGGAACCAAATATGGATAATATGTGAACTCTTCAGTGTACCAAAATATAGCTAAATCAATTGACTGTAAGTTGACCGTAGACAATTTGGGACTAAAAAAATTAAGTAAGCGCTCGTGTAATAAAATACACAGAGATGATAATTATTGGTTGACCACAACTTGTAAGGATTATAGTAGATTCTTTACCACACTAAAATTTCATCAGGATTGAATATTTTTCCAAAGAATGTACTCTAGTTCAAACAGGAATCAAGTTGGGACAGTTCTATGGCCTCTGAGTAGGTCAGAGTAGATGAGAATGTGAGCTTGCTTTACAAAATGCATAATGCATGTATTATGCAAGTCATCCTAAACATTTAGATACAGAAGAGAGACTGAATTCAGGAGCTGTAAACATGAAATGTTTTTTAATCAAATAACATAGATTCATATTGGTGGAATGTTTTTGAGGTGAATAAATTTCAGTAGATTTTCCACTTTAGCAAAAGCTAAAATAAAAAGCAAATACGGGAAAATGGAATTTGTCTTGCAATTCACTGGAGCAGGAAAGTTCAGTGAACATTTCTCCAAAATTCAGAGACTTTCATTCTTGAGTTTGCATTCCATCAAAAATAGTCCTAGTATTAATACTACTTGTAATTATTTCACATGAGGGTGACAATAAGTATTATCAGTTTAGTCAGTGCTATTTTACTTTTTTAACTGTGAAAGCATGCATGTTCTTTCCCCTTGGTTTGCAAACTCATGAGAATTGAGTAAAAGCCATATTTCAAAAAGTCATATTTCAAATTAATAGCTGTATTTGCACTAAGCAATTTGTTTGGTTAGCGTGGAAAGATGTGTAGTGCTTTGAAAACATCGTTCTTATATGTATAAATGCCATGCACTGATATTGATGACAGCATATGGCACATTCATTTTCACCAGTGTTCTGCCTTGCACTGTAGAGAAAGAGCCTAACCATAAATCAGAGAGCAATAGACAGAAACCCCCGGTGATGAGTGTTTTAGAAGATTCTTCCATGAGCGGTGGTAGCATTGTTTAAAATACTGCCAAATAAAGACTAGAGGCAGTTCTTCATTATGAGGGAAAAGTCCTGAATGATAGAGTAGGCAAGTTCTTTCTCTAACATTGACATGTGAACGTACTTAGCATTCTGAATTGTCCAGCACTGCACTATATGTGGAGGCCGTGCATTGAATCCTAACTAAACGCCTAGTGGTAGGAATTTCTAGTGCTAGCAGTTAAGAGAATTTTGCGGTGTGGAGAGTCTTTCCTGAAGTTAAAATGGAAAAATAATTGAAAGAAGGAGTAGAGGGAAATATATTTCACAGTATGGAGCTTGTGTAGTTTGTCATTAACAATACAGTTCTCTCTAATTTACAACTTAGCAGAGGACAAATATGGACCTGCAAGCCATGCAGGAAGGGTTCCTTCCTTCCCTCCACCCTCCCACCCTCTTACTTTTATTTGTTGATCCTGTATTAGAAGTACTTGTCAGTAAGGCCAGACTGTCACCAAGTTTGAGTAGGAGAGAAAAAATATACTGCATATAATACTCAAAATGCATGTGGAATGGAGAGTGAGTGAGATGAATCAACTGACTGTAACACAAGTAAGTGATTAATAGATTATACAGTGTCACCATCATAGGCTCAGTTGGAAGTGTCAGTAAAGCAAATTATTATTCCACCTACAACAGAGATTTAAAATTGCAAGTGTCTGCAAGGCTGGAATGGGACTCAAGGATAAAAACCTGCAAAACTATGAAATTTACTCCTCCCTGATAAGTTGTACGTCTTAAAAAGCAAAACAAAAAACAACCAAACCCCAGTTCTTGTTACCATTGTATCACCCCTCCCAGCTAAATACATGGGAATTAATCAGGTGCTACAGAATTGCAAAATAGTAGTAATGCATTGCACATTATGTAGCTCTGTTAACTACAGTCTTCACTGAAATGTGTGAACTCTGTACACAAAGGCAGCATTGCTCTATCGAAAGAAACAGTAAGAATTCATGGATGGATGAGTGTTGTATCTGAACATTTTATTAAGCCTTCTGCTTTGCAAAAGGGGTATGACTTGCAATCATTCTCTAAATTTGCTCACGTACTGTAAATTGACCCCCAAGTATTTCTCTGTGAAATGGTACTGAGCAATGTGTTATGCTCAAGGTAATGAAAGTGTGACTTCCTGAAGAAGAAAGAAGCCAATCGTTAGTGTCAGGTAATACACCGTACCACTGAATAAAAAGTGCACTTAGCTTTCCAATCCCTTACTTTCACTGCCTTGCTCTGGAACCTGTCATCTTGGCCAATAAGATACTAACTTAATTAAAAAGGGTTTAGCTCTAGACATGACATGCAAAATGGTGTTGAATGGATCGAGACTGATGAGATTAGCTACGTGTGCAAAAGGAACAACCTTCATGTGCAAAATTATGCATAATGCATGCACATTTTTTTAAATGCTGTAAGATGAAAAGATGGTTTCTTCATGTTTGAGACATCTAGAATGTTTGTGTTGTCAGCTATAATGTATAATATGGTGTGTTTTCCTCTGTTCTTCACAGGTATGGGTTTATAGTGGGGCATATTGTTATCCCACGAATCAATCCTTATCATCTTTGTGCAGCAAATCATACCGGCATTTACAAACTTTCATCAAACACAACTGGTCGGTATGATGCATATTGTTACAATGCAACAGGTATGTATATGCAGTTATGATGTATTTTAGATATAAATTAACTAACAGTAATATGTGTGATCTAGTTATGATCCTGGAACGCTTGTTGAACGTCTTAAGAGTTTGGAAATATCTTGCTGAATTATTAGGAAACCGTAGATAATGTTGTGGCAGATGCTGAACACAGACAGTATTTGAAGGTAAAAACTGTGCTAGCTTCCAGTGTCTTGGATTTCAGCAGACTATTGCATTCACGGTGGATAGAAACAGATCCAACAGAAAGCGCTAGGCAGAATGCAGTGAAGATCTGAATGGCAGCAGTATTTCTGGATTTTGGTCTCGGTGGTCATATCATTAGAAATCACCTTTTCTTTGGCATAGTGTTACTGAGCTGTCAGTCTGCTCCAGAGAACTCAGGCAGAAACAATCCATAGTTGGTTTCAGGAAAGCAGTAAATCTTCTGTCATGCAGGGGTGGCTCTTCTCTTGGGTGCAGCAGGGTCTGTCCCCACTAGAGCTTTATAGCCCCTTCTGAGTCTTATTTCCTTCCTGCACTACGAGCAGATGGCACACACGCGAGCACCAAGCCAGGGCAAGAGGTACTCGCCGACCGGGAGTGCACGCTGCCTCTGCAGCAGAGCGGGTCGCCCCAGCTGGAAAGGGGTAGAGCTGCCACTGCTGCCGTAACACTGGGGCTGTCTGCATTGCAACTGAGTCATAAGGCTATTTTAACGGATGTTGACTGGAATGGTTTTCTAGAAGGGTTATGGAAAAGGAAGAATCTAGTTGTTAGCCGAGAGGACAATCCTGAAGTGCCCCATTGGGGGAACAGCAAAAAGAGAACGTAAGTAGATGAGTGAATGAACTTTGATTTGGAAATTTGTTTTTAATCGTCAACGTTTAAAGCCATCGTTCTGTGATTATGTAAATTCTGAAAGTTTTCTGGGAAGTTTTCTGGACTGCCTTGTGGGGTCAAACCAAACAATATCATCTCCAACTGCAGCCAGAAGTTCTAAGCGAGTGCTTAGAAAAGGACAAAGTGATTTTTAGGTGTAGCAGGCAAATTTTCTAGCTAAGTCATACTGATAAATCTTTGAATCTAATTAATATGGTTGTCTAAATGATTTTTTTCTCAATTTTCTGATATTAATATTTTCTATTTTCCTTCCTTTTCAGAAACAAGGGATAAGACATGTGAGCCAATTGAAAAGCTAGATACTTCTTTGCTCAGTGATCACAGCAGAATAGGTA
The DNA here is from genome assembly GCF_040807025.1 of Struthio camelus. Taxonomy (NCBI): domain Eukaryota; kingdom Metazoa; phylum Chordata; class Aves; order Struthioniformes; family Struthionidae; genus Struthio; species Struthio camelus. Next base: position 34,279,202 of record NC_090946.1, read on the forward strand.
CTGTATCAAGCCAAACATAAGAAAAACAAGTTTAGAGATGTTGTACTACAAGTAAAGCAATTAATCACTCATCTTCCCCTAGATCTTATGGGGCTAAGTTTGCCTCAAGGTGCTACTAACAAAGCAGTTTTTTTGTATAAGTATTTGACAAATTTAAACAACTTGGAGCTGCTGATGTTTCTTTGACATATAGGGCTTTGCTTAAGATGGTAACCCTGCTACATCCTGTTTAAATTGCTGGTTAGCAGAGCAACTGGAAGTGAAAGAGCACTCTCAAAATAAATGACTTGTCCCAGTTCTAAAAGCCTTGTCGACTTTAGAGGCCTAGATTTTATGTTTAAAATCAAACTGTTTGGTCAACATATAAAAATATCTGAATTGTATGCACTATATGTTTGACTGATATAAACATTGGAACTACTGGGGATGGTTTGGTGGTGTTTGATCTGGACACACTGGATAGAATGACAAAAATTTGGGTGACCTGATATTAATCCACAACTATTTCTCTTTATTTTGATTTATTATAGGACTTAAGCCATCTATCACAACTGAAATATATCTGTGTAGCTCCTAGATACTAACAGCTGTTTAATTGCTCCTTCCAACAGTCATTGATAATGCAGATGGCTCACGTTATAATGCAGATGGCACACGTCATAGTGGAGATTCCTCAACCTCTGGTGTGGATGATGAAAATGTAGGTAGTGGATCTACACATGACACAACTGCAATGGATACCTCCATCAGAAGATCCCCCAGTACCTCGTATTTTGAAAATACTACTCCAGTCTTACAGCTGCCAGATCATTCTTCTGGAGGGGGTGAAACGGAATTTCCTCCAATAAGTACTGGTAAGGGTAATAGGTTGCAACTGTATCCTCTTCAAAATAACTGAGTGAAAAGTTACATTACGAGGTAAATGATTTCACGAGGCAATGAGAAGCACAGCCTCTGATTTGCATCCCTAAGAATTAAAGGGAAAAGTCTGTATCTTTGGAAAAACAGAATCACTCCAAATGTCTAAGAATTTTTTGTGATTAATGAGAATACAAGGCACCTGAGTATCAGCATAGTTTCCCACATAAACCTTCCTAGATTGTTAATAATAATTGGTTCTAAGCATTTGCTCTTGTTGTTATTAAAATATTGACACTGATTTCATTAGAAAGATCAAAAACATGATGAGCAGAGAACACAGAGAGGTTAGGGAGGCAGACGGTGTAGGTATCTAGAGAAAAGGATAATATATTATCTCTTTTCTAGTAAGATGGATTAACAGATTCTGCACTTAAGTAACAAAACCAAGGAGTAGTTTTCAGTACAAGTAATTTTTCTTTGTACAAATACAGGGGTGTTTTTTTAGAATGTCTTCTTACTACAGCATATTACAGAATGCACAGAGATTAAAACGTCAGATAAAAATGTCAAATAAAAACGTTACTAATAGGTTCTTCCTCCAGGTGATAAAGCCAAATTCTATTCCTGTGAAGCCCCACCAAATGCAAATTCCATACTCTTTCCTAGGGCATTCTGCAGGGTACAACCAAATATAGTATTAGAGTATCTTGCCTATATTTTGCTTTCTTGTGCAGGTGATGTGGGGTTTTTTTTTTGTCTTTTTAGGTTGCTTTTGGGGGTGAAATTATCAAAAGTGTAAAAGACTAGCTCCCACTGAACCTAAGGGTTACAAATGGAATGCATTCCCAAATACAGGGGAGTTTACTTTGTGACCTCTGACCACAGGCTTTTTATCAGATCATTCACAATCACTTACCAGTGAAGGATACCGGTAGTTTACATCATTGTCCTGCATAACTATTGAAATTTATAACTTTTTCTGAGCCAGCGCATCAGGATTGTAAAATGACTTAACACTGATGGTGTATTCAGTGGCACTTTATGCTTATTTTTCTGTATAATGAATACCATGACAGGTTAAAGCTAGCATTTTCTTCCTGAGGAATTAGTATAAGAGTCATTCCCCAAAGTGTATGCCATGTACTTCAATTGCTTGCCGTGACAATTCTTATCAACTCTGCTGACATGCATAGCCTTTTTTTGGACTAGCTCTGAGTATATCTCAGTAAAGAGAAGAGTACAAATAACTTCATTGTTCTAGATTCCATGTCCAGATGGGACAAAGGTGCAATAAGAGCTTGGATGACATGAACAGATTGTTGCCAGAATTTTCACTATCTCTATAACATACAATTTTCTTGAAATCATCTGTTTTGGTGATATATATACCATGTTAGTAAAGCAAGGATATTTGGGGTTGAACTTGTATGAAGAACCTACTGTGTGTCTTTCTCCTCAGTTGGACCAGTAAATGCAGAAATGGGGGCTTGCAATATAGCATAACAGTAGCTGGGAGTATACTGAGTTGTAGCTCAGTTAATGAAATAGTAACGATTTATCTACTTTCATACAGATGATGACTTTCATACAGCATCAACTTACATCTCTTTGGTGCCTGTAGCTGATGATTTCCCTGAAAAAGGAGATGGACAGCAGCCTGCAAGTACTAGTAAGATTTATATATTATAGTAACTACATCAAATATAGATTGTGTTAAAGCTGCTTTCTTGTTCCAGCAGGGCATTCTGGTAAGTAGCAAGATATATACTATCTCCAATATTGCAAAATCATTGAAGGACACTGCTTTCTGGAGTGGTAGAATCAGAAATAAACTCTACCATCTGGTGATTGTCACTTACTTAACAGGACAAGGGGAGCCAAAACACTTACTGTTTGGTTACTTCAATGCTTATGTATGAGTTAAGAAGGTATTGTTGATTTACTTATTCTGTTTCCCACTGCCTTTTTATCACACTTATTTACTCTACAAGGCACCACAAATTAATGCAACCAATTATCACTTAAAGTCACCTTATTTCAAAAGTAGAAAGGATGTTTTTAGCAGTTGTGAGGAATGTATGTCTGTTTGTGGTTCTAATTTGTTTATTGTTGTGAAGGTGGATAATTGCAGGCCAAAACCATGGTGTCTCGCTCACCAAAGCCATGCTGTCAGTGGCAGTTCAGTGCCAGCCCACTTGTGCGCTGCGAAAGTGAGCTTTATCCTTGTGGGTGGCAAGACGCACATGAAAATTCTGGGGCTGTGGTGGCTCTGCAGGCTTTGAGACTTCAACAGGACACTATTTTCTCTGCTTGTCCCTAAAGAGCTGTACTGAGTAGGAAAACTTATTTTTTATCTTTATTTTTTATCCGATATCTGCTGCACAGCAGCTATATCAAAAAAAAAAAAGCCTTTTGAAATCATCTTACACTTCTTAAAATGGAAATGTACAGGTATTCATCTGAGTTCTTAAGTTTAATGTGATAAAGATTTTTGTGCCAGAAGAAGTGAAGCAAAAGGGAGAACATTTGAATATGATGGAGGAGATTTACAGAGGTATGATTGACACTTGTTTGTAGTAAACATTGAACTGATAGAAATAAACGTTTCTTCCTGTCAATTCTTTTTTCCCCGATGTGGCAATGAGTGATAGTGAGGAATTTACTTAAGTGTTTGTTCGATGCTGATAGATAGTCAAATGATCTACATAATTTGGAGGGACATGGCCCTAATTACTGTATATAAACATTAAAGGGTAGAGTAAAAGTGATTTTAAGCCTTACAGAGTTAGCAAAAGCTTTACTAAAATACAGGAATCATGCAACCAAACATCTTGTTTGAGAACGTGTGAAGGTTGGTAACACTTTACAAATATATAGATAAATACGTCCAGACGCAACCCATAAGGGCAAATAAGAGAGGCAGATTTCTGTTGAACATATTCTACTAGCGCAGGGATTATATATCCTATCATAAATGTTTGTTGAAGAGGTGTGTTGGTAAGTGTTTATTTGGGAAACCAAAGTTGGCTTGGGTGATTTTTAACAGGACTGGCATTGTAAAAGCCCTGCATTTATTAATATATATATTTTTAAGTAATGCTGCATTGACTTTATCCTGCACTCTTTAATATTTCAAGGTGCCTCTGTCAAATTATTTCCTCCTACAAATTTGTCACAATGAACAGATCAGGAAAGCAGATTAGATTTACGATTTCTCCACAGTTATGGATGTTTTGCTATTTGAGAATTTTTGTATTACATTGCTTAATTCTTCATGGTGCAAGAAGAGCTTTTTCCTGAAGGTGTTTGTATGTTTTGGAAGTGTTTTTGTTTGCTGAATATCACAAAAAAAATCTATAGTACTCCAGTAATTTGTTTCTGCGGGCAAGGAGAGGTGATATCAGATGCTAAAATACATCCATCATATTTGACTTCGGTGCTCACCATGTCTTAACCTAGCCTTCTTCAGTAAGAGAAATGCACAAAAGAAATGTAAAGGAAATAACATTAGATATTCCAACAGGCTACACTTTCAAATTATATGTAGTAGGTAGTATATGCATGCAATAATAAACCTTCTCATTAGTTAAATTCTGGGAAGTGTTTGTGATAACCTTATACCTTTTTCTTACTGAAAACTTAAGTTTTAGCAGAAGCATCAGTGGAAATTTTTATGTAATTATGTGTAACTACATATCCATAAAATACAAATGTGTGTATGTGTGCACAAATGAAATGATGGAATTTATTAAGTCCTTCTAATCATAACAGTGCTACTCAACTAGAGCATATCTGTACGTCAAAAATGTGCATTTCGTTGATATTTCTAAGGGTTTTCTTTTTTTAATGCATTATCCATATTCCTGTTTTGCTTTTTGACATTGACCACTGTAATCCTTTATTTCTGATACTAGAGTCAGAGCAGTACTAAATCTAAGGAATAATTGGTGACCATTGGAAGAGAATATGCCTATTCAGTCAGACAGCTTTTCAGAAAGTCAACATTTGTTAGGCTTTGCTGCAGAAGGGGCCACTCCTTGTAAAAATGCCGTTCGGAGTTTAAGTCCATACGCTTTGCAGTTTACAGATAAGGAAAACATATGTACTGTAGACTGAAGAAAATCAATTTGTCATGTTTGGTTATTTGAACTTTGATTTCTAGGTCTTGCATTTTCTAATGCTTTCATTTATTACACAAAAAATGATAAAAACTAGTGTCTTGGAACTCAATCTTCAAGTTTTTCTTCTGAATGAATTTTTGAAGACTATTCTTCCTAATTAAAAAAGAGTACATGATATCTCTTCCTCTTCAAAATATAGAGCATGTTTTCAAATGCTAATAAAAATATTGCTTGTGAAGAATTGCTCAGAATACAGATATTTCTGGAGAGACATTTTGAAGTAGATTTTTCTTGTTTTTTAGTGAATGTGTGTATGACTTGCAATACAACTCTTATTGTAAGCTCTGCTTTTTAGTGTCATTGCTTCACAAGGTTCTTAGCAGTGAGAAAGGTTAAACTATCAAGGTGGCTTGCCTGAGGGATTTCATTTTCTACGGTGTGCATGCTTCTATTAGCTTTGTGGGCTGTATGTTGAAATAAGTGAAGGATATTTCACGTTCTGGAAATATTACATTCTTTCATAGCTATAAAGCCTGTGCAGAATTCATTGACTTTACTGGACTTTCAGAGCAATAACACAGTCTTATACTTTAGCTGGGTGTTTCAAACTTCCTGGACGCTAAAACCATTGGTTTTTCATGTTCTTTGAGGAATGTACTGATACCACAGAGTTCATACATTCGCTTTGTGCTCACTTCCATCTCAGTGGCATGAGCATGTTGAGGGTGCCGGTGCTGGTGGACTTGACTTTGCTGGAGGAAAGGTGCCTCTCAAGAAATAACAAGTTCTCGGCTGAATGAACCATGTCCTAACAGCTCCAGGGCCTCATCGTGATGACCTGGAGAAAGCCACCACCCAGGCTCAGTGGAATGCGTTCTTACACCACTGGTGGTGGTCAAGTCCCGGAGACAAGGCGCAAGAACCGACGCAGGCAACAAGGGGTAACGAATGTCATGCTAAGAGGGGTGCCTGGTTTAGGGGTTGAATATCCTTGCTGCAGGAAAGCAGCAAGTTTCAGAACAGTTAAGTGGAGGGGGCTTGGGCGTGTGGTATTTGTCGGTGCTTTTTGTTTTGATTTGCTTTGACATGGAAAAAAGCAAAGGATTAGGCTCTCTCTCACTGACTGTACATTTGGTAGCCGTGGTACACTTGGCTGCATTCTTTCATGAACTGAGGAGGTGTGTATGTGTGTATATATATATATATATATATATGTATATGTATGTATATATGTATGTGTGTGTGTACATATACAGAAGGGATGAATATATGAGTCAAGTTTTGTAAATAATCTGATTGGATTTTTCTTTTTTCCTCTTTGGAGGTGCTTTAGAAGTAGATTATCCCAATGAGAAGGACTTGCGGGGAAAGGGGGGGAGCACATCTTCTGGGCTGTACCCTACCTTCATCTGCTGTAAGGGAGCAGGATTTGGGCAGAGCTGCAGCCATGTGTGGGGCATTGAAATGTAGATGACAGGCACTTTGGGGCAGCTTCAGCAGGGCCGTAGCAGTGTGGTGAATCCCTTGTGGGATGGAAGAACCAGGAGGAGAAACGGAGGCGTGGGAAGCAAGGTTCTGTTGAGCTGTGTGTGTGACTTTGGGCTGCAGGCATTGTAGGGGAGACAGGAAAGTGCAGATGCTGTCAGTAGGAAGCCTTGCAGGTTAGGGCTTCATGGCCAATTTAACATCATCACAGCAGATGTGCCTTCAAGTGGCAATGGTTCAGATGATGAAGACTCTTCGGAGGAGACGGTTTACCCAACAGTGTTTCCAGGCTGGGACGTGAGTGTGGCCAAGAAAGAGTATTCTCCAAGTACTAGTAAGGAATTGCCTTTCTTTTTTGATTTTTTTTTTTTCTCCCCTTGTCCTACCCAATGTTTCTCCTCCTTCACCACAGCTGTGTTGTGGAAAGAGTGGTGGCTGTTCTGATTTGCTGTTCCTTCGGAAAGGTCTCCTATGCCGCAGTAGAATAGCCTATTTAGATCTTGTGAGGTCCCTACTCTTAGAAGGAACCTCTTCCAGTGCTGTTAGAACAGATGTCCTGGTGCATGTACATTTGTTTTGCGGGTTTCCCAAGTGTGATGTTGTGTCTCAAGTAACAAAGCCTTTTGGGAGGGGTTTTCTGACCTGTATACTTGTGGCATGGTTATTTCTGTTTGCATGCAAATACCTATTTGGCTTGCCTAGCACAATGGAGGAAAAGGGTGTAGTTTCTTGTAACTTCTCTAGATGAAAAGCTATTTTCATCCATAAACATCTGTGACAAACTTATGGAGCAGTACTACTTGAAATGCAATGTTATGAGAAAATGCTGTGCATGGGGAAGGAATATGATAGAAGTATAGCTGTGTCTTTCTCTCCATAATGTGATGATGCCTAACTCAAAAGTGTTTCTGGTGTGGATTTTGCTGACAGCATCCGGTCAGGGGAGCGCATGCGTCTTTCAAGCGGAATGGCCGTTGTTCTGAGCCCAAGTCTTTGGTAGCGTTGGCTTCATGGCGTTTTTGGTAGAGAAAAAGGCTAAACTAATGGGTGTGCTTGTCTCTGGGTGTCCTTTCTGCCTAGTGTGGATCCTTCTTTCACCTTTTGTATGTGTTTTTATGTCAAGATTTGTTGGATGTTCCACATTCTGGAGGCTATCTGCTCTCTTTCCTGCTGGCACAGCCTGTACGGAATTCATTAACTGTACTGAACTTCAGGGGCTTGCAAAGACCCATAGGGCTTTTTGACAACTCGTCCCAATGGATAATGTTTTTCTTGGGATGGCCACTAGTGCTTTTGTCTGACTAAGCATGTGAGGAATGTACTGACACCACAGAGTTCATACATTCGCTTTGTGCTCACTTCCATCTCAGTGGCATGAGCATGTTGAGGGTGCCGGTGCTGGTGGACTTGACTTTGCTGGAGGAAAGGTGCCTCTCAAGAAATAACAAGTTCTCGGCTGAATGAACCATGTCCTAACAGCTCCAGGGCCTCATCGTGATGACCTGGAGAAAGCCACCACCCAGGCTCAGTGGAATCCGTTCTTGCACCGCTGGTGGTGGTTAAGTCCCGGAGACAAGGCGCAAGAACCGACGCAGGCAACAAGGGGTAATGAATGTCATGCTAAGAGGGGTGCCTGGTTTAGGGGTTGAATATCCTTGCTGCAGGAAAGCAGCAAGTTTCAGAACAGTTAAGTGGAGGGGGCTTGGGCGTGTGGTATTTGTCGGTGCTTTTTGTTTTGATTTGCTTTGACATGGAAAAAAGCAAAGGATTAGGCTCTCTCTCACTGACTGTACATTTGGTAGCCGTGGTACACTTGGCTGCATTCTTTCATGAACTGAGGAGGTGTGTATGTGTGTATATATATATATATATATATATGTATATGTATGTATATATGTATGTGTGTGTGTACATATACAGAAGGGATGAATATATGAGTCAAGTTTTGTAAATAATCTGATTGGATTTTTCTTTTTTCCTCTTTGGAGGTGCTTTAGAAGTAGATTATCCCAATGAGAAGGACTTGCGGGGAAAGGGGGGGAGCACATCTTCTGGGCTGTACCCTACCTTCATCTGCTGTAAGGGAGCAGGATTTGGGCAGAGCTGCAGCCATGTGTGGGGCATTGAAATGTAGATGACAGGCACTTTGGGGCAGCTTCAGCAGGGCCGTAGCAGTGTGGTGAATCCCTTGTGGGATGGAAGAACCAGGAGGAGAAACGGAGGCGTGGGAAGCAAGGTTCTGTTGAGCTGTGTGTGTGACTTTGGGCTGCAGGCATTGTAGGGGAGACAGGAAAGTGCAGATGCTGTCAGTAGGAAGCCTTGCAGGTTAGGGCTTCATGGCCAATTTAACATCATCACAGCAGATGTGCCTTCAAGTGGCAATGGTTCAGATGATGAAGACTCTTCGGAGGAGACGGTTTACCCAACAGTGTTTCCAGGCTGGGACGTGAGTGTGGCCAAGAAAGAGTATTCTCCAAGTACTAGTAAGGAATTGCCTTTCTTTTTTGATTTTTTTTTTTTTCTCCCCTTGTCCTACCCAATGTTTCTCCTCCTTCACCACAGCTGTGTTGTGGAAAGAGTGGTGGCTGTTCTGATTTGCTGTTCCTTCGGAAAGGTCTCCCATGATTTGGGAATAATCTTGTCAGATCCCTATCCTTAGAAGGAACATCTTCTCTCACTGTTTAAAATTAACAACTGTTTCCTAGCTGTTTACATACTTGAAGTTAACCATGGTCTTCCAAGAAATAACCATCTATTCTGCTTTCTAAATTTTACATTTTGGGGAAAATAATATTAATATAATGCTAGACTATGTTACACATAGTCTACGTCTATGCCATTGCCGAAATGTTATCAAGCAAAGTACTTGAATACTATTCTTTTATATATTTTCTTAGGTAATTTCTTGGTCCTGTGCAATAAAATATCTAGGCACAATTCAGTGGAAGCCAAACTCTATGGACCACTTCCAGTGTGAACTGTTGGCAAGGCAGTCCCATATTTGCCCTCTTTCATACACTCTTCTAATGTTATCCCATTTCTTTTGTGCCCTCAAATGTTTTGTCATGACCCAAATCCACAGTCCAGAGATTTTAACACAAAGCTTTCATGATAAGAATAATTCTCAGTGATGATCTGATAGCTCTTTGAGTAAAAAAACTTTCTATACCTAAAATCCTTTTGTATCAAAATCAGAAGACCACCACTTATGAGGCTCAAAGCCATGTGCTTGTGGCATGGAAGCATCCAGTCTGTGCTTCTTGGCCTCACAACCAGGGAATTGCCCCAGCCCTCAGATTTTTTTTGCATTACAGATGTCATTATTGATGACAATATTCCATAGTTCTCATCTGCTCAAAGATGATAGTTTATTCCTTCTTGTAATTTAATTTAAATTAATTTAAGCACATCTTTAAATTGTCTTTTGTCTTTTTACTTGTGCACACAGAAGTGCTTATAAATGAATGTTTATAAACATTTAGTATTTTGTTTCTGAATGTAGTGGAGTGTTTGGGAAAGATTTCAGTGCTTTTTTTCAGCAGTGGTCTTAATTTTCATGAGAAAAAAAAAGTGTGAGAATTTCTGCTTAGGCAAATTTATATCTGCCTAAGTTTTAGGTTTTGCTGAAGTTAGTTTATTTTGCTTTGACTCTCTGCACTGATGACTTATTCCACATGGTGCATCGTATTCCAGCTGCCTTCTATGACCTGAGTGTGTATGCATGCTCCACAGGTTCAAATCTATGCAGTCTCTTATGAGAGACTCTTGTGGAAGGTTTTTTTTAATCTGTTCAATTATATTATAACTTTGTTGACTAATACTAACTTTTTGGTGGCAGTCATGGTGCTTTCCGATTTTTCCTGACTATTGCTTTTGAGCTCAGTTGTGGATATTCTAGCACGAATCTGAGAACTTACTGAATACTTAGCAAGCATGTTTTACATGTACTCAGACACCTACTATATTCTTTAGGTCCAGCATTACTCTCCAAGCTTGAGCTGTAGGGTTTTGTATCAGCTGTAATGATTTTGCACTACTTTTGCTATACACTGTTGTACTTCTGTTGCTTATTTTCCTTGATATCCTTGGGAAACTTTGCATCAGACAGAGTTTTTCTTCTACTGGATGTAAAGGGATCTGATAAGAAAATTAGTGAGACTAAGGTCAAGCTAGGCATGCATGTTTATTATCCTTTGTCTGTATGGGCACACACTAACAGTGCAGTAATAGCAGTAGAAGTAGAGCATGACCACCCACCGTTGAATCCTCCATTGTCCTAACAGCTGTGGACTCTCAACATGAAATGCTTCAGGAGATCTCCACACAACGTCATTGGAACCCATCCTATACAGACGAAGAGGAGCTGTATTCTAGCACTGCTGGCAGGGGTAAAGCAATTTAAATAATTCAGATAATATTCAGATTTATGACGTAATTCAGTGAAGTGCAACACTTACAGTGAAACTGATTGTACTTCCCATACCATTAGCCTCAGTTCAATATAATACCTTTATATTAGTTGTGCTGGAGCCCTCAGAGGTGTCATCTATAACATTCATCTGTCATTCCAAGTCTATCTTTTGTGTGTACCCTTCATTACTTGCCACTTTTCCCCATACCACTGGGATCTTTAAACGTGCGTTTCAGTAGCGTAGTATGACTAAGCAGAATGCAATATGTAACATGTTGGTGACCCAGCTTGGTGAGGAAAAAAAATCCCCTTTTTTTCTACTACAAAGTATCTGTTGTAAAATCTGAGGTCAAAAAAGGGAGCTGGTGATTCAAAAATATAAAAGGTTGTATTAATCATAATTTCTCAGTTAAACTAGGTCTCTGAAACAACAAGGTCTTGTTAGTTAGGGATATGACAAAACTGAATAGTGACCTCCTACTCTTTCCATTGCTTAGTACATATGCAAAACTGTAGGTTTACTTACAGAAACAGGGCAATATTTGAAAATTAGGTAGGTGGCAAATCTGCAGATAAAAAGTTCATATTGACTTGGGTAGATTCTTTACTGTAGGAAAGGAAGCAGTCAGAGGCTCAATGAGGAGAAAATATCTAGAACCACAAAAAAGTACAGTTGTTGTTGAATTTTTTTAATTCCTTCATTTGACACTTTACCTGGTGAAGTCTTTTTTGCTGCTTGTGTTTCTCTGGTGTGATTTTACATAGCTGGTTCTTTTTTTTTCCTGGATTTGACTCCTATTCCTTATATAATTGAGAGCACTGTTAATATTATTATTATCAGCTCTCCAAAGTTATTTTCTTCTTCTAGAGTTAGGAAAATGACTTTATTTCAGTGAGTCTTGTCTTATCTTCTCCAGTCTTATTGAACTTGCCTTGCATTCCTGCTTGTTACGGTTTGGGCACTAAAGGACTTACCTAGCTCTTGCTCGCTAGGAGTTCAGAGTGGCATGTTTAATAGAACATAGGATGCTTTTTCTGATGCCTTATTCATTGTGAGTTAATTAGTCTATAACATCAACTGCCAATAAGCAGAATACTGTAGTTTGATGATTAAGACATAAGGCCTTTATCAGACAATAAAGATGACCTTGCTCCCTTTCTGCACCATACATACAATTGGTTTTACGCAATATACCATAGAGACAAAAACTGAAGTTAATGGTAATGGTGGCACTAGTAATTTGGCAAATGTTAAGTTGAAATGCATCTAAGTGTTAAACTGTTGTCTTCAAGACACAGAAGACTCAACCTAAGATCTGTTATTGCTTGGCATTCATTTTGAATGGAATAGTAAACATAACAATCTGAACTGTGCTACGAAGGATAATATGCTACCTCCAGATGAATGTAAACATTTGAACGTTTTCCTACGGGTGTTAGTGTTTATATCCCAGTGAGATGTTGAAAACGTTTTCATGTTCCTCAAGCCAAAAAACCTTTGAAGGAAAGGCCAGTGCATTCACCAGCTATTTTTGCTATGTATGTAAATAAATTCCAGTTAAAATTTTCTTAAAAGCATAGCTGAATTTAAGCTTTGTTTTTAGGATATTTTAGCTATATTGCAGCACTTTACCCTCTTAAAGAGAGGGGCAAAACTGAGTAGTTGGAGGCACAGCTATGTGCATCTAGATTTGAGGACAGCCTGGAAATTGCATAAAATTAGATTATAGTGAAAAGAAATACATTTCAGTGGGATTTAGGCAAAGCTTTCTTATCCTTCTGTTAAAAAGAAAAAAGAAAACACATTTTCTGGATCCTGTGGTACTTCATGGACTTATGGGGTCTGCCTCCAAGAACTTGATTCCTTTCTTTCTGGGTTATGAAATGGTTGGGAGCAGTGAAGTGCTATACAATTGGCATCAGACAGGAAGAGTAATACTCAGCAGGAATTACATGCACTCTTACCAGCTCCACAGTTCAGGACCAAATTTTACATGGTTATCAGTATATGTTAGGTTTAATTAAACAAAAAATGAATTGCATTTGTGTGAGTGCCCTCCTTATGAACATTTCATTGTTTGAAATGTGAAGAAAAATACCCCTCCAGTTCTGTACTTCTTGGGAAACAGTTAGCGTAGGATTCCCTAACTGGTGGCTTATGGCCTATATAAAAGGTCCAGCTGATTCTTTGCATCCTCTAATTAAGGACCTTAATTTTACCATTAGTATTATAACTCATGGAAATGTTCACTACCCAATGCAAATATTTTTTAAATTGAGTTCTGATGCTTATTGTAGTATTATAGGCATTCTTTCTTTCCTGTTGTATCTTTTCAAAGCTTTTTAATGTTCATTAGGAAATCTCTTATGGTAGTGGTACTTCAAGTGATTTCTGACTGCATCTTCTGGTATGAAAACAAGAGGAAATTAACCAGTGCACAATGAGTTTATTGTATCAGTGAGAGCTTTAATTATTACTGAATATCAAAAGAAGCATGCTTTTCAGCTTCTGATATATGAATCTATTTCATTCATCCAACCAAATATTCGATTGTTACCAGAAGCAATGGCAATTTCCTTGGAAGCAGCCTTGTAATTGTGCAAAGAGATATTATCTCACAAGAGAAAGTTCATCATCTCTTTTTCTTTTACAAATCCAGAAGCCACAGTCTAAACAGCTAAATTAAGATAATAAATATGAATTAGATATGCAAGCTGTTGTTTCTGTGTGTTCTTCCACTACTTCTCCTATAGCCTTTTTCTGCCATTGGTAACCGGGACATTTTCTAGCAAACTTGTATCTTCTTCTTATCCTAGTAATACTTTTGTACGATAGACTTTTCAAAGGAGCTTTGGCTGTATCTTTCATTTCACACTAAATGCAACAATTAAAAAAAAAAACAACAAAAAACCCCCAACAACCCTTGTTGTGTAGACTGCAAAAATGAAGATGAAAATAATATGTCTGGGGTCAGATATTATGATCATTATTGATTCAATCATCATCTTATCAGCACTAGTCACAAATGAAAATGAAAAACGTGAAGGACCAACCCAACATCCACTATTACACAGTGTTCATCCTGGATGGATCAGTCAAGAACAAAGTCCCGCAAATACCACTGAGAGTAGTGAGCAACATGAATTTACTGTTCCAGGCGAAAATGATATCGAAAAGGAATCTTCTCATACAGGTAATATTAAAGGTCATGTTTTAGTTAGCAGGTTTTTTAACAAAGTTTTGCACTTTGAGGCCATAACAGAGGTTCTATGACTAAACCTGAGCAATGCAGAGCTGTAGGTTCTATTCTGTATTTTACAAATTATTCTATTCATTAGGCTCAGTCTTGGAGGTTTGTTTTTTCTCCCATTTGGATTGTGTGCCAAGACCTATAGTGCATTAATTCCATAACCACCTCTTACATGTTCTGTTCTGTGTCATGCAGCCACCAGATTTTATCAGGCTATGTATCAAGGTTATATCTGCAGGAAACAGTGAACATTTGAATTTTAATTTGAAAAACAGTAGTGTCTGTGTATTTTTCACATATTTGGGAGCTGTGATCACACCCTAGTTACAAATAAGTCAAGCAGCTTTTGTTAATATGACAATTTTAACTAAAAATAAGCTTCCAAAATATCTATTCACCCACTTCTGAACTATAGCAAGATGATACTGATGAAGAAGTAAAGAAAACAAAGCATAGTGTAGAATAAGAGAGACTTCCTTCCTCCATCAGTCAAAGAAATTGAAATGTAAAAGATCAGATTTTACTATAAAAGCAACAGCTGAAGAATAATATAAATTAGTTGCTGTTCCTGTGAGTGTATTATGTTTACCTATTAGTGACTGATGCGCTGTTCTAAGTACTGCCATCAGTGAATTTAACATAGTCATCACTAGCTCTTACTGTTTATCAAACTCAGGCCACTGAAGACAAGTATGTCATAGACATTATTTGGCATGGTGTATTATGTGAACCTATTCTGTCAACTAAATGCGATCTTATTAGCAAAAGTATTGGGTAGCTCACTGCTCTAGCAGTTCCTAAGCCCACATGTCTCAAAGGCAGCAACCCCAGATGTTTCATCAACACCCTTTAAACTCTGATGATATAGTACAGTGTATTACTGATTTATATAAATACTATACTATACTACAATAGCTAGTTGCAGTTAAAATTTCAACATGCTGTGGTAATTTTCTTCATGTTTTTTTTTTCCACTTGGGTTGGTGAGTTTTTTTAATTTTATACCTAAAGAAGATGAAGAAATTTTAAGGTTATATTACTCACAAGATTTGGTTACTCTTTTTCTGTAACTGTCTTCTGAAAGCTGCAGAATGGTTGATATGAATAGCATTTTATTTTTCTAACTAATTGCAGTATCAAATATTATCATTGAAGCGCTGTCTCATACATTCTGTGCACTGTTCACAAATCTGATGCATGTGCTAGCTCTCCCTTCTGCCAAACATCTTTTTTTTCCTGGAGAGGCTATAACTAATACGGCAGTGAAATTGTGAAGGGAAAAAATTGGATATAGTCAATATACTCCAATTCTGTGCTTAAAATCTTATTGACAGGGCAGATTCTTGCATTTATTTCTACCTTTGTTGTTCTTATGTCTGCATCAGTGGATATTGGTTTGACAGTCAACCAATACAAATTAATGAAAAGCAGCATGATCTGGGGAAATGTTTTTGAAAACCAATTTTAATTCTGCAAAGTATATGCTCAGTTTGAGGAAGAATTCAGTCCTACTGGTGACAGTACACAGCTTTTGTAAATATGAACCAGAATGAGAAGCAAATCTGCTTTACTTCTCTTTGCCATTAAATGTAGTAGACATGTGAGCAAGCCCTGTCATAGAGACAAGAACCGAAGAGGAGAATAATATGACAAATGGATCTTTATATACTGAGTTCATAATTGCTTCACCATCATCATAACAGCTATGGCCTCCAGTTATGGAGCCAAACAGAATGACTCAGCACAAGACCACCCACTGGTGTATCCAGGTTGGGACGAGGGAGATGATTATTCCACACGACCCACTGTAATGGATAGAATTATTTCTTCCAGAGAGAATGACCATGAAAGAGAGTCTTCCAGTACAGGTACCAGTAATAATATCAATTACATCTGTTTCATGACTTAAGTCTCTCAGGTGGTCTGTTCTGGAACAATACTGCATGATTTTGTACATCAACAAGTTTATACTTTTAATCTGTGAATATTTGTCCGGTGAAAGAGTGTTGTTTTCCTAGATTTTTTTTCAAAGTACTTATCCCTCTGGTTTGGGATCGCTATTAGAATGGTGAGAGAGAGGAGTTTACAAAATTAACATACAATTCTACCACGCATCCATGATATAGCACTTACGTTTTATGTCAATGAAGTATATTCTAAAAGCATGATATGAGAAACACATGGGTTCATTTGTGCTGAAGTAAGAGAAGGGGGAATTTTAATCCTTTATTATAGAGCTGCTGCTCAGAAAGTTTGTTTGATTTTGGGACAACATGTGACAAATCTCTGTCATGTCAAATTTCATGTAGAGTTTCCGTGTATTCTCTTGATGGTCTTTCTTGCATCTTCATTGTTGCTATCATAAACAACATTAGCTAATTATTCTGAAAAGCAAGGAAGCTTAGGTTAACAAGACAATGACAATGACAATGTCAAGACAAACAGAAAAACCTCTTTGCTTTTTATCTTTATGATCTAATTAGAATAGAAAAGATAAAGTGTACTCTGCATATAAGGAAGAGAAGTACAGAGTGGATGCTAGCTTCTGTAAACACCATACCACCATACCACAGAGTAACTCTAACAGGCAACCTTCTGCAGTAATTTTAAAACTTTAAGATAATTCTGAGAAGAAACCAATTTTTCCTCCTACCAGTAAGAACCACGAATTGCAGTAATTTTCTCTTGTTTGTCCCCGTTCACATAGTCTTGAGCAGCAAAGGGGCATGAGTGGTTGTGGAAAGGATTGTCTGCTGTCTGTAGTGATATCCATAAAGTAGAGCACGTTGTTGCAATGCTTGACGGTGGCACTGAAGTTGAGGAGCCGCGGTCAGCTTGTGATGCAGGTCAGGGAATTCCCCTGACTGCTGTCTTACTGTCCTTTCCCTGTGTCCACTGACTTTGGGACTCTTGTGGACTAAGGCACCAAGTGGATGAAAACAGCAAAGGAAAATAGCTGACTAAAAAGTTGAGACAGCAGTGATGATGTGTGGGAGGACAGGAGGTCTGCCTTGTCTTCCCCTTTGGTGGTGTGAGAAGGGCAGCAGCAGTGGAAGGGATCCTGGCTGAAAGGCAAGAGGAGACGCAAAGGTGACAGGAATGGGAGGGTCTTGGTAGCATACGCGTTGAATTCACAGCTGATTCAATCATCACCGTGACAGCTGTTACCTCTCCCGATGGTGCCCGTCACGAAGACCCAACTGAGCCACCTCTGCCTTCAGATAACGAACACGGACAGGGCACTGAAGGCGTCACACGTGCCACAAACACCCCCAGGGATGAGGTGCTCCATGGGCGGAATCCTGCTAGTAGGAACGAACCGGAGGATGAATCTCCACTGACGGGTACCAGTAAGCATAATGAGTCGTACTCATTTCGCCGCCCTGTGTGAAATGAGACATTATTTCTTCTGAATTCAGCTCCTCTCGCTGTCTTTCTTGTCTTGGGGGCTGCAGCGTTCTCACTGTGGACTTGCATTGTAGACGTCTCTGGTGGGATCTGGACTGTTGTTAAGGTGAATCTCTGGACTGGCTATAAGGGACTCCTTGCTGGTGTGTTTGGCGGTTTCTGTTCTTTGCCAAAGCATGTTTCTGGGTGGCCTCCTAACTGTTCTGCAAGGCATGCACTTTGGTGATTCTGAATTCCTAGTCCCGACCTCCTCAGTTGCGCAGAAGTGCGTTCAGGCTTGGTACGCTTTGCAGGGTGGTGACTGGCGTGGTGGAGGTGCTCTGGTGGGGCTTACCTGATGGCCTGCTCCCGTGAGTCAGCAGCGGCGCCATCACCAGTGAGTGGTGTCCTGGTGGTGAGGGGAAGGGCAATCACAGAAGAATCACGTCCCATAAATTCTGTGTTTGGTTCCTTTCTCCTCCTTGCTGGTGGAAAGCCAGGCAAGATCGTCATAGGTGCGGCTGCTCACTCCTGAGTTACGGGGTCCGTTTTTTGCTGCTGTGACCCCTTCTTCTGAAGGCCTTCCCCCTCCGTCCGTCACTGGGGTATGCGTCTGTTAACCAATGTCCCTCCAGCACGGCGAGCGCGTGTTGGTTAAGAGTCTCAGCAGGCGGTGACGGTGGAGGAGGAGGGGAAGGCTTTTGCGCCTTCTTTCCTACTGTGCTTTAGATCAGGAAGAAGGGAAGCGCTCTCTGGCTTGCTGTGGTGCAGGAAAGAGGAAAATGATGTGGGTGGTGGTTTGGTGAGGGTTGAGTTTTAAAGCTGACTGAGCCGTCGTCGTGGCAGTCACAGAGTCCACGGACGTTGTCAACCACGAAGAAGCAACCAAAGAGCCACTGGCACCCAGCGCTCAACCTGGAAGTGAAAGTGAACAAGCAACTACTGCGGATGGTTCCCATGTCAATTTCATACCTGCATTTTTTCCAGACACGGAGGAGGATCATCTTAACCGGTTACACACCCCTCCTCCTACCAGTAAGAACCACGAATTGCAGTAATTTTCTCTTGTTTGTCCCCGTTCACATAGTCTTGAGCAGCAAAGGGGCATGAGTGGTTGTGGAAAGGATTGTCTGCTGTCTGTAGTGATATCCATAAAGTAGAGCACGTTGTTGCAATGCTTGACGGTGGCACTGAAGTTGAGGAGCCGCGGTCAGCTTGTGATGCAGGTCAGGGAATTCCCCTGACTGCTGTCTTACTGTCCTTTCCCTGTGTCCACTGACTTTGGGACTCTTGTGGACTAAGGCACCAAGTGGATGAAAACAGCAAAGGAAAATAGCTGACTAAAAAGTTGAGACAGCAGTGATGATGTGTGGGAGGACAGGAGGTCTGCCTTGTCTTCCCCTTTGGTGGTGTGAGAAGGGCAGCAGCAGTGGAAGGGATCCTGGCTGAAAGGCAAGAGGAGACGCAAAGGTGACAGGAATGGGAGGGTCTTGGTAGCATACGCGTTGAATTCACAGCTGATTCAATCATCACCGTGACAGCTGTTACCTCTCCCGATGGTGCCCGTCACGAAGACCCAACTGAGCCACCTCTGCCTTCAGATAACGAACACGGACAGGGCACTGAAGGCGTCACACGTGCCACAAACACCCCCAGGGATGAGGTGCTCCATGGGCGGAATCCTGCTAGTAGGAACGAACCGGAGGATGAATCTCCACTGACGGGTACCAGTAAGCATAATGAGTCGTACTCATTTCGCCGCCCTGTGTGAAATGAGACATTATTTCTTCTGAATTCAGCTCCTCTCGCTGTCTTTCTTGTCTTGGGGGCTGCAGCGTTCTCACTGTGGACTTGCATTGTAGACGTCTCTGGTGGGATCTGGACTGTTGTTAAGGTGAATCTCTGGACTGGCTATAAGGGACTCCTTGCTGGTGTGTTTGGCGGTTTCTGTTCTTTGCCAAAGCATGTTTCTGGGTGGCCTCCTAACTGTTCTGCAAGGCATGCACTTTGGTGATTCTGAATTCCTAGTCCCGACCTCCTCAGTTGCGCAGAAGTGCGTTCAGGCTTGGTACGCTTTGCAGGGTGGTGACTGGCGTGGTGGAGGTGCTCTGGTGGGGCTTACCTGATGGCCTGCTCCCGTGAGTCAGCAGCGGCGCCATCACCAGTGAGTGGTGTCCTGGTGGTGAGGGGAAGGGCAATCACAGAAGAATCACGTCCCATAAATTCTGTGTTTGGTTCCTTTCTCCTCCTTGCTGGTGGAAAGCCAGGCAAGATCGTCATAGGTGCGGCTGCTCACTCCTGAGTTACGGGGTCCGTTTTTTGCTGCTGTGACCCCTTCTTCTGAAGGCCTTCCCCCTCCGTCCGTCACTGGGGTATGCGTCTGTTAACCAATGTCCCTCCAGCACGGCGAGCGCGTGTTGGTTAAGAGTCTCAGCAGGCGGTGACGGTGGAGGAGGAGGGGAAGGCTTTTGCGCCTTCTTTCCTACTGTGCTTTAGATCAGGAAGAAGGGAAGCGCTCTCTGGCTTGCTGTGGTGCAGGAAAGAGGAAAATGATGTGGGTGGTGGTTTGGTGAGGGTTGAGTTTTAAAGCTGACTGAGCCGTCGTCGTGGCAGTCACAGAGTCCACGGACGTTGTCAACCACGAAGAAGCAACCAAAGAGCCACTGGCACCCAGCGCTCAACCTGGAAGTGAAAGTGAACAAGCAACTACTGCGGATGGTTCCCATGTCAATTTCATACCTGCATTTTTTCCAGACACGGAGGAGGATCATCTTAACCGGTTACACACCCCTCCTCCTACCAGTAAGAACCACGAATTGCAGTAATTTTCTCTTGTTTGTCCCCGTTCACATAGTCTTGAGCAGCAAAGGGGCATGAGTGGTTGTGGAAAGGATTGTCTGCTGTCTGTAGTGATATCCATAAAGTAGAGCACGTTGTTGCAATGCTTGACGGTGGCACTGAAGTTGAGGAGCCGCGGTCAGCTTGTGATGCAGGTCAGGGAATTCCCCTGACTGCTGTCTTACTGTCCTTTCCCTGTGTCCACTGACTTTGGGACTCTTGTGGACTAAGGCACCAAGTGGATGAAAACAGCAAAGGAAAATAGCTGACTAAAAAGTTGAGACAGCAGTGATGATGTGTGGGAGGACAGGAGGTCTGCCTTGTCTTCCCCTTTGGTGGTGTGAGAAGGGCAGCAGCAGTGGAAGGGATCCTGGCTGAAAGGCAAGAGGAGACGCAAAGGTGACAGGAATGGGAGGGTCTTGGTAGCATACGCGTTGAATTCACAGCTGATTCAATCATCACCGTGACAGCTGTTACCTCTCCCGATGGTGCCCGTCACGAAGACCCAACTGAGCCACCTCTGCCTTCAGATAACGAACACGGACAGGGCACTGAAGGCGTCACACGTGCCACAAACACCCCCAGGGATGAGGTGCTCCATGGGCGGAATCCTGCTAGTAGGAACGAACCGGAGGATGAATCTCCACTGACGGGTACCAGTAAGCATAATGAGTCGTACTCATTTCGCCGCCCTGTGTGAAATGAGACATTATTTCTTCTGAATTCAGCTCCTCTCGCTGTCTTTCTTGTCTTGGGGGCTGCAGCGTTCTCACTGTGGACTTGCATTGTAGACGTCTCTGGTGGGATCTGGACTGTTGTTAAGGTGAATCTCTGGACTGGCTATAAGGGACTCCTTGCTGGTGTGTTTGGCGGTTTCTGTTCTTTGCCAAAGCATGTTTCTGGGTGGCCTCCTAACTGTTCTGCAAGGCATGCACTTTGGTGATTCTGAATTCCTAGTCCCGACCTCCTCAGTTGCGCAGAAGTGCGTTCAGGCTTGGTACGCTTTGCAGGGTGGTGACTGGCGTGGTGGAGGTGCTCTGGTGGGGCTTACCTGATGGCCTGCTCCCGTGAGTCAGCAGCGGCGCCATCACCAGTGAGTGGTGTCCTGGTGGTGAGGGGAAGGGCAATCACAGAAGAATCACGTCCCATAAATTCTGTGTTTGGTTCCTTTCTCCTCCTTGCTGGTGGAAAGCCAGGCAAGATCGTCATAGGTGCGGCTGCTCACTCCTGAGTTACGGGGTCCGTTTTTTGCTGCTGTGACCCCTTCTTCTGAAGGCCTTCCCCCTCCGTCCGTCACTGGGGTATGCGTCTGTTAACCAATGTCCCTCCAGCACGGCGAGCGCGTGTTGGTTAAGAGTCTCAGCAGGCGGTGACGGTGGAGGAGGAGGGGAAGGCTTTTGCGCCTTCTTTCCTACTGTGCTTTAGATCAAGAAGAAGGGAAGCGCTCTCTGGCTTGCTGTGGTGCAGGAAAGAGGAAAATGATGTGGGTGGTGGTTTGGTGAGGGTTGAGTTTTAAAGCTGACTGAGCCGTCGTCGTGGCAGTCACAGAGTCCACGGACGTTGTCAACCACGAAGAAGCAACCAAAGAGCCACTGGCACCCAGCGCTCAACCTGGAAGTGAAAGTGAACAAGCAACTACTGCGGATGGTTCCCATGTCAATTTCATACCTGCATTTTTTCCAGACACGGAGGAGGATCATCTTAACCGGTTACACACCCCTCCTCCTACCAGTAAGAACCACGAATTGCAGTAATTTTCTCTTGTTTGTCCCCGTTCACATAGTCTTGAGCAGCAAAGGGGCATGAGTGGTTGTGGAAAGGATTGTCTGCTGTCTGTAGTGATATCCATAAAGTAGAGCACGTTGTTGCAATGCTTGACGGTGGCACTGAAGTTGAGGAGCCGCGGTCAGCTTGTGATGCAGGTCAGGGAATTCCCCTGACTGCTGTCTTACTGTCCTTTCCCTGTGTCCACTGACTTTGGGACTCTTGTGGACTAAGGCACCAAGTGGATGAAAACAGCAAAGGAAAATAGCTGACTAAAAAGTTGAGACAGCAGTGATGATGTGTGGGAGGACAGGAGGTCTGCCTTGTCTTCCCCTTTGGTGGTGTGAGAAGGGCAGCAGCAGTGGAAGGGATCCTGGCTGAAAGGCAAGAGGAGACGCAAAGGTGACAGGAATGGGAGGGTCTTGGTAGCATACGCGTTGAATTCACAGCTGATTCAATCATCACCGTGACAGCTGTTACCTCTCCCGATGGTGCCCGTCACGAAGACCCAACTGAGCCACCTCTGCCTTCAGATAACGAACACGGACAGGGCACTGAAGGCGTCACACGTGCCACAAACACCCCCAGGGATGAGGTGCTCCATGGGCGGAATCCTGCTAGTAGGAACGAACCGGAGGATGAATCTCCACTGACGGGTACCAGTAAGCATAATGAGTCGTACTCATTTCGCCGCCCTGTGTGAAATGAGACATTATTTCTTCTGAATTCAGCTCCTCTCGCTGTCTTTCTTGTCTTGGGGGCTGCAGCGTTCTCACTGTGGACTTGCATTGTAGACGTCTCTGGTGGGATCTGGACTGTTGTTAAGGTGAATCTCTGGACTGGCTATAAGGGACTCCTTGCTGGTGTGTTTGGCGGTTTCTGTTCTTTGCCAAAGCATGTTTCTGGGTGGCCTCCTAACTGTTCTGCAAGGCATGCACTTTGGTGATTCTGAATTCCTAGTCCCGACCTCCTCAGTTGCGCAGAAGTGCGTTCAGGCTTGGTACGCTTTGCAGGGTGGTGACTGGCGTGGTGGAGGTGCTCTGGTGGGGCTTACCTGATGGCCTGCTCCCGTGAGTCAGCAGCGGCGCCATCACCAGTGAGTGGTGTCCTGGTGGTGAGGGGAAGGGCAATCACAGAAGAATCACGTCCCATAAATTCTGTGTTTGATTCCTTTCTCCTCCTTGCTGGTGGAAAGCCAGGCAAGATCGTCATAGGTGCGGCTGCTCACTCCTGAGTTACGGGGTCCGTTTTTTGCTGCTGTGACCCCTTCTTCTGAAGGCCTTCCCCCTCCGTCCGTCACTGGGGTATGCGTCTGTTAACCAATGTCCCTCCAGCACGGCGAGCGCGTGTTGGTTAAGAGTCTCAGCAGGCGGTGACGGTGGAGGAGGAGGGGAAGGCTTTTGCGCCTTCTTTCCTACTGTGCTTTAGATCAGGAAGAAGGGAAGCGCTCTCTGGCTTGCTGTGGTGCAGGAAAGAGGAAAATGATGTGGGTGGTGGTTTGGTGAGGGTTGAGTTTTAAAGCTGACTGAGCCGTCGTCGTGGCAGTCACAGAGTCCACGGACGTTGTCAACCACGAAGAAGCAACCAAAGAGCCACTGGCACCCAGCGCTCAACCTGGAAGTGAAAGTGAACAAGCAACTACTGCGGATGGTTCCCATGTCAATTTCATACCTGCATTTTTTCCAGACACGGAGGAGGATCATCTTAACCGGTTACACACCCCTCCTCCTACCAGTAAGAACCATAAGTTACAATTAATCTTTTATTGATAGGTCAGGTATTTTTTTGGAATATGATGGTACTCTAAAAATGTTTATTGTAATTTTTTTTGTGGTTTAGACTCCTTTTTGATGTTGCTTTTTGTTTTTTTTATTGACATTTCTAGATGTGTTTATAATTTTGTAAGGTGGCTTTTGGTGGAAGTTTTTTCCTGGCCAAAGAGTGAATTTTGATGAAGAGAATGAGTAGTATTGTTTTTCAAATTACCTCTTAGTTTCTGTTATCTTTATGTAATTACACTACCAGAAACCTGAACAAGCGCTTCTAAACTTTTTCCTCGGGGCTATACGTGACCTGTTAGCGTTTTTTCTTCCTGTTTGATGACCACAGATCCCAGCTATGCAACACTTAACTGTCTGTCACTTTTTCCTCCCTCCACATTCCCTATTTATGAGGTGAACGTGTATGATAAAAGGTAATTCTCTGAGTGGCCTTTTTTCCTAGGTATATTTGCTGTTGGTATCTTGACAGTGAATAATGATAGCTATTTGTACTAGTTTATAACTGATATTTGTGAACAACTTTTTTTGTGAAGGGTAGTTTTTTTAGTAGAGTTAGTACAGTTAACAGTAGCAATGTTTATTTATCGCACTACAAATTCCCTTTTTCCTTGTGGTCACGTGCTAATAATGTGGGAAATGAAGGGGCTTTTCCTTGTTCTCAAATGTACTTTTTGTACAAATCACCATCCTAACAGTAAGCTTTTTTCCATATCCTACTTCTCATACACACTAATCCAAATAATATTTTCCTGCTCTTTCCTGGAGGTTAGTGGCACTGTGCCAGAGTAGATTTTGGCCAATACTCTGTGTTTTCTCTTTGCATATAAGCAAGATTATGTACCCATGTATTTACAACATTATTGAGTAAACACTTTAAAGGTAATTCTTTTATTATTAATAGTTAAGAATTATAATTTGTATCCAGTGAACACATTACTTTTTGAAGGATTTGAGTAAAAAAGGGGATTTGATGTTATAGTCAAGAAGTGTTTCTACTTTTGTCTGCTTTCTCTTTTCACTTTTATCTTGGCATAAGTCCACTAAATTTGATTGATTCTGTTTTAATTAGCATTAATTAATGTTATCTCATACATCATAAGGTTGAATTTGGCCTACATTTTTTTCAGAATTTTATATAAAGTCAGTAAAATAAACCCAATCAAAACTGCCTGAGTTGCAGTATTTTAACAAAGGCACAGTAGTATAAATGCAATATATGTATTTGATACAATTTCCCTGGTAAGATCAATCAATTTTTAATAACTGTTTCCTCCTACAACAAACTCTTTCTTGACTTCCTTCCCCTAAGCGCTTAATTAGTCCAAACTGTCTCTCTATTTTACCGTGCAGATATTACATGCTATGAAAAAATGCCAGTTACCTTTCTCTTTTAAGCCTATAAAACCTGTAAGAACTGGTTTCAAGATCATTTTCAAGGTGAATATCTGTGTAGAATCTCTGCAATGTCAATGCCCTGGCAAAGGTTCATAAGGCCATCTTCCCCAAACTCTTCCATTTTATTAATTTATCTTCTGTTGGTGTTCTTTAAAAACACAATACAAGGAAGTTACTAGGACAATACCATCATCACAGAAAGTGTTTATTTATTGAGGAATGCTTTCATTTGTAATGTTGCCACATATAGTTCTAATGTAATGTAAAAGATTTATTAATGTATTGATAGACTGTATTTAAAGGCCTTCTCTGAACAGATGAATTGCTCAATGTACTACGCTTTCTTTCGCTTGCTTTTTCTGTACAGCAGTGCTTAAGCTGTGGTCTGACTAATGACTGATCTTTTGTCCAAGCGTCACAGTGGAATAATGAATCGATCCACGGGAGGAACCCAAAAAGTAACTCAAAAAGAGAAAATACAACAGCATAACTTCAAAATGAAGTTTAGAGAGTTTCTTAGGATCCCTTTCTGCCTCCTGGAAGCACATCCCCTGGCTGAGAACACGACGGACGTAACGGCATCCCGCGTGCTGTCCGGGCGTAGGGGAGGAGAGGGTGGAGACAGCCGTTCTGTGAGCGCAAGGGTCTTTAATCAACATCTGCGTATCTATCTAAGGGGCTTTCCAGTTGCAGAAGCTGTGCCATTTCTCAAGGATGATATAAAGCACCTTAAAAAAATCCACTGACATGTTTGATAGACAATTCAGTATTTTTGTCTTAGTCAGCTTTCTTGGAGACCAGCTCTGATCCCTTAGTTGCTGAAATTAGTGGTGAGATAGCACAAAACAGCTCATCAGTCAATAAGTTTCTTGTTGATAAAAAATAAAATGAGAACATCTGGAAGATTCATAAACTACTTGTTGGCTAACTAGCAGCAGGAAAAATGTGCTGCTTAGTTCTGTATTTGCCAGCTGCTATTAGGAAGTGAGATCAGAGGTGCTGACTAGAGTTGGAATGGGTGTTAAAGAACAAGAAAAAGAACTTTACTTTTGATTGGAGTAAGCACTTAATTTGCTCTATCAGAGTCTGGAAGAATTCAGAGAGATGAAGAACTGTAATATGGCTTGTGTAGTGACAATAAAGATACTTTTAGTAGTTTCATTTGGGACCTGGGATATCCATATGGGAACAGAGTGGGCCAGAAATAATACTGTAGTCACATTAAAGTTCAAGGGGTGTGGCCATCACAGCAGATAACTGAAACTCAAAGTGTGCATTTGGATTTAAGATTTTAGAAACAAATTGCACAGCATATTCAAAGGGGCAGAGGGATTCATATGCAGGTTTACAGGGAGAATTTTTTGCTGTTAGGAAACATATTTTGATTTTTCACAGTCCTCTTCATGTACAAAGCTATCAAATTTTAAACCATCCAGAGAACTACACTTCTGTTTTATGGGCACATTGAAGTTTTAGAAATTTAGCTTCATTTATCCTATGTAGGAATAAAAATAAAAGTTTAAAAAATTCTCCAAAGTGATTATTTTCAGTTTTTTTAAAAAGTTACATTTTCTTTTTTCTCTCTACATGTTCTTTTTTGCATTCTATTTTTTTCCCGTGGATCAGGCAAGACATTTAACCATATATGTCAAAAACATCTTTCAAAAAATCTGCCAAAATTTGGATGCCCTTACATTCTTCCTAGAAAATTTCTAGGCAGTTCTAATCACATTTTGGTTCATAGAACTGTATCACAGTTAAAAAAGAAACATATGAGAGGGGAAAACCATGAACTGTGTTATTCAAAGTACTAAAACTAACCATAGTTCATATGAGTATGAATATAGTCTACGCAAAAGTTTTCGGTATAAATACTTTTTAATGACCTCAATGTGAACTTCCTAGAAATATTTTTTGTTATTTAATAAATATTTTAAATTGTGAAAGCTATATCCTAGGTACCTTACTGTTAAATACTCACTGGACATATTGGGCCTAAGGGATATTTTTGTTCTTTAGGATCTACATCCAGTGTATATGGCAATAAAGGACCACATATGGGAGATTATGAATCCACTCCTTTCCCTGGACAGACCACAACAACAATAAATTCGCAACCAAGATCGGCCCAGGTACCAGGTAAGTTTTCACATTTTTCATTTCTTTTCCAGGTTTTCATTTCTTTTTATGATTTAAGCACAGAATTGTGTTAATATGAACTGAAGCAAGAGAGGAAAAGGTAGGTCAAGTACAGTTGTTCAGGTTTTGTTCTGAAACAGATAATACTGAGCATTTTCATTAGTAGTCTCAAGAATGTAGCATATTGTAACTTATAAAACTTTCCAATTATATCAAGATGAGAGAAATCGTATGCATTTTGGAGAACAGGATTAAGATTTAATTAATTTTGATAAGTTGATCTGAAATCAATTAGATGAAATTCAGTAAAGATATAATATGAAGTATCGTATCCGTGAGAACGTTCAGTGAAAGCGACAGCTGAGACAACGATATTACAGAAAAAGACCTGCAGATTAAAATGGAGCAGAAATAACTAACACCATGATATCATTGCAAAAAAATGCAAGTACATTCTGGGATATATTAATAGTAAAATCTTTTGTAAGACACAGAGGGTAACTATTCCACTTTACTTGGGCCTGGCAAGTCTGGAGCTGCAGTACTGTGTTCACTGCAAGACATTGCATTTTATTAATCAAATAGAAAAAGCAGAGACGACCACAAAGATAACTTTCAAAGAGGTAAGCTTTGAGGCAAGTTCAGAAGAACTCATATTTAGAGAAGAATGAAGGGAGATGTGAGATGAGTAAAAGAGTGTTTATCAGCTTTTACCACGGAGTAACAGTAATTAGCCAATTAAAAGAAGTAATTTGTTGCATATGAAACATGGAAGACTTGTTCAATTAGACTTATTTCAAATGCAAAAGAAAAAAGGGTTAACTATTAGGAGAGGATCTCTGTCTATGATGGTAGTAAAGCATAAAGAATAGACTACTGGGAAGGCTGTGAATTTTCCATTATTCAAAATCTTAAGAGCAAGTGAAACATCTCAAGCGTGTTCTTACTGATCCTGTTTCACTGGAGTGAAACGTAAGTGATGTGACCTCTTAGAGACCCTTCCAGTTTTGCCTCTTTATTATGACTTTGTAGTTCCTTTGTTCAGGATTTGCTCTCAAAATGCCTACTAAAATAAGATTTTAAAGGGAAAAAAATGAAGGTAGACATTTCACTCTACGTTAAAGTCACCCTACTTTTGTATCCAGGATTACAGATGTCTCAGTAAGCCTGTCATAGGTCTTGGAATAAATCAGTGATACAACTCTTTTCCACCTGTGCTGACCAAAGTACAGTGCTTACAGGTGTTAACAGTGATTAGGTATTTCATCTGCATTGGCCTGATTGTAGCTGAATGCTCTTTTTAATAGCGTACTCAGTGAGACTGCTAATAAAGTATTTGCTATGTGCGGGAGCACTTTGTAAAATGAAAAAACATTCATGCAAGCTAGGGAAAAAAAATGGCAGTATAAATGAATGTAAAAGCGTTTGTGTCCTTGCAGTTCTGTGACATGACAAAACTGTATGAGATATATTAACGGGTTCCCTTCCCCTCCCTCAATTTTACCCACAGAATGGTTGATTATAGTTGCTGCTCTTGTGGCACTGGGGTTGATTCTTGCAGTCTGCATCGCTGTTAACAGTCGGAGAAGGTAAGGAAGTCCTGTACTTTTTCAAAACATGTTGCTTCTTTACTTTCCTCCTTGAGAGGCTTCACAGCTTCATGCAAGACCAGAGTAGTGTAACATAGGAAAGAGCTTCCACTGCAGAGATCTGTAAGTTGAGGCCCCAGTGCAGCACAGGTCACAGATGAGACTTTACACACGTGGAATCACTTTAAGGCAGTAGCTGCATAAAGAAATACGTTAGTCTTTATTTGTAGATAGAAACTGAATCAGAGCAGAGAGAAGTAACTATTCTCTATCTATAACTTATTAATAGACAGATCCTATTCACTGAGAAGAAAAGTGTGTTATATGGGCTGAGCTGAATATAATCCTCTACCATTAACAGACTGTTGTCCACAGGGACAGAGGTACTGTGTGAAAGGCTATATCAGAGAATTGCAGGCATACGATTAATTTGTTCCTTCCAAACCAAAGGCAGCATCACAGCTGGCAGTCACAGGAGTAAGAACTGTGGGGCTGGGCAGCTGCTGGGGGGGGAATTCACCTGCAGGTAATAAGGGGTTTTGCTGTCAGCAGCTGCTTTAACTCTGCTGCAGAGACTTGAAGAACTGGAAGCTGCAGTGATTTGTGCAAGGTTAGCCAGAAGTCTGCGGAAGAGTAGTCTAAAGAGTAGGCAATGAGGTTCTGGGCTCTCTTCTCTAGTGGCTGTTCTGATGTCACTTCTCGATTGTCAGAAACAGCTTATTGCTACTTGAATGTTAAACTTGAACTTCTTACCGGAGTAAATATATCCTATGTGGATAGTTTTGTTCAGGAAGCAGTGAGCAAGTTTTTTGCTGGTTTGCTGGTTGCAGGAAAGCACGCATTAGTCCTTCTGCAAGAGAGGGTCAGGTACTCCAAAGCCTGACTTGGGTGCTAGACTAAAGCACTCACCCTAGTGAGGGAGCACCCCAACTAGTCCCTGCCTCTGACACAGAAAGCTTCTCTGAGGCAAGGAAGTCCAAACTGAATGCATCCTACAGGCCAAAGTGTCAGATGGAGTAAACTAATATGGTCTTACTGAAGAAGGTGGTGAGATGCCTCCTAGCACGTTGTCGCTGTGATTGTATCCACGATATCTATGCTTCTCTGACAGAGTTATTGGAGACATGCTAAAATAAGATATCAAGCTCATGGTGAGACAGAATAAACTACAGCTTTCTTTCCATTAAGTGATTCTGGAGTTACATAGTCTGAATAGTATGGCTTACTGATTTACGTGCTACTCTGTTATGTCTATGAAAGCAGAGACTGCCATTGTTTCTTCCCTTCCAACCCAGCATTGCCATAGAAACAGCCAAACAGCACTCGTATGACTGAATATGGATTGCTTCATTTCTCATCAGATGCTATCTCAAAGCTATAAATCATATGCTAGATATTGTTAATGGAAAAATCTGTTTTTTACTTAGCACTTACATGCAACTGGGAGCAAGACGAAAAGAGAGAAAGTGCACATGGGTGTATGTATGCATACAGATTTGTGGATTAGACCCTAGCAATATGTGTTAATCACTGTGAGGAAAATTTTTGGAAGCAGAGACATAGTCTGAGATGCTTGAAACAAGATTTTTTTCATTTCACTTTAACAGGATCCAAGTAATAATGTGGATAAATTAAGGATCCTGTGTTCATCTATTCTGATCAGTGCTAATGTGCTGAAAATTCACAGAGAGGTAGTTGCTGTGCAGTAAGCGTACTGTATGTGAATGTCAACTAATATGAAACTAACACTACAGCTGTACCACAACAGAGTTTGGAGTTTGGAAAAGAGGATGATTGAACATTTCGGTGTTAGCTGAGCAGTAACTTGAGAAAATTGTAAGCATTACAATTTATCAAAAACAGGAGAATTATCATTTTTTTGGTTGGTAGAATGATATCAGTTATGCCATTTTCCGAATGGATGTTAACTGCAGCTCTTTCAGTTTCATTCTCATTCTGGTTGTCTGGAAGAGCCGAGGGAGAGCAGGAGTTAGGCTCAAGGCACAAACTACTTGATTCAGAACTCAGCAGATTTAGCCTTTCTCATTAGGAGGTCAGTATGTCACAGGAGATTTAAAGCATTTCAACCAAGCGATCAGCTCTTCTCAATGAATAGCAAATTATTTGGCTTTAGTATTTCCTTTATTTTTTAATAACTGTTTTTTTAAATTCTCCTACAAAAAATAAAATGGCCCCAGGCTCAGTGTGCTGTGATTTATTTATCTATCTATCTATCTATTTATTTATTTATTTATTCCTCTTGTTGCAAAGAAGTTTGCCTCTCAGTCTGGTGCCTGTTGTGAAAGGTGTTTGAGTCTCCTTCCAGAGTCCAACATAAGATACTGCGCAGCCTGACCTGCATGTCAGGAAAGAAAACCTGAGCCGCTTTTCTGAGAGGCGGTAGAATTTCACTGCCACTCGCTCGTCTCTCTTTTGGCGTTTCACAGTTGCAGAACAGGAATTTTTCGCAAGTGTTTGTATAATATAAGCACGGTGTATTGAGCTACTTTGGCTAAAACAACGGTCACATGTCAGTGACAGTTTCTTAATGTCTATAAACATAAGAAAAAATACTATCACATATCAGTGTGTAAATATAAGAAAAAATACCTCAGAAGGATAATAGTATAATTAAACTGCCAAATTAGTCATTCAGACAAAATCAGTGCAACTGCACAAAGACAGTGTCCCTCTGAAGGGAGCTGTGCTTTGTATATTCGGTTTACACCAGGCTGTTCAAAGACAACGAGTTAAATATTGAGCACAGTATAGCCAGAGAACCATCTGAGCAGCGTGAGGCATAGCTGACAGCTATACAACTACTACTTTTTTTAAAGTACTACTACTTAAAGACTACTTCTGTGTTCATCTGTAGCTAAATATAGGATTTACTGGGTAGCACTGGAGTGAGTGCAACTCTAAAAACACAGTAGCTCTTCTCTGCCTTAATGTCTTCTCAATGATCTCAGCTCTTGATAATAGCAAGTGTAACCCTGCCTTATTCCCTGGCAGTTGGCAGGATTCTCGGCCTGACATGCTAATACAAAGAAGGAAAATGTTGTCTTTTATAACTCGGTGAGAGCTTGGTCCCTTGATCCAAATTTCCAGCTGTCTCAAAAAAATTGAGAATTTCAGAGGTCTAGTCCCGCACCTGAGTTAGCATGACCCTGTCCTTATTGTGGCATATATACAAAGTTAATAAATATGGAAATGTTCAAGTATTAGCAAATCGTTTCTAGCTTTCAGTAGTGCATAGTAGTCCTATCTGTAGTAGAGGTAGTTGGTGATCATATCAGTGGGCTTCTGCTAAAATCATGGTGGCTGTTCATAAATGGTGGCTTCATCTGGAAATAAAATATGCAACCCAGAGAAACTTTACACCTTGCGTTGCATAAGTCTGCACTTGCAGACCCAAGCCTCATGTCTAAGCGTCTTTTCCTCAATATTGACTAGAATTTTCATTTCTTTAATTTCCATTAGTCTCCATTTTGGTGCTTATTTTATTTTTATTTCTTACTAGATGTGGGCAGAAGAAAAAGCTAGTGATTAACAATGGCAAAGGGGCAGTGGAAGACAGGAAGACGGGTGGATTAAATGGAGAAGCCAGCAAATCACAAGAAATGGTGCACTTGGTTCATAAAGAACAGTCAAATGACCGAACAGGAGCATGTGATGAATTCCTGACCATTGATGAAACACAGAATCATCAGGAGCTTGACATGAAGAGTGGAGTGTAATGGCACCAAGTCGTCAAGTAGATCAGATTTGGGGAAATCAAAATCACAAGGAACTTGGACAGGAGTTCACAGATGCACTGTGCTACTGATGTCTTTTGAACATAATTAAACATAACTTTTCTTCATTTTTAATTATTTTAAAATCATGTCCAGGTTGCAAAATTGATATTTCCTTTCTGAAATAAGTCCCCAAGAGTTGCATAAATTTATCGGTTCCCAATTCCTACATGGAAGGCACTTTGTCTTTGGTGTTGGGAGGGATACAAGTTTATATCATTGATCCCCAGATGCAGCATCTTCGCTGTGCGGAGCTACAGGAGTATCCAGTCGCTCCACCTTACAGGCACTTAAGGTACTAAACTTGCCATGGTACAAGAATAAGTGAGGAATAAATGTCAAGAGTGAAAATGAAACTAAAACCATAGAGGCCTTCTATACGATGTCTAAAACTTCAGAATCCTTCAGAAATGCTTTCCAGCCAGGAAGAGTGGTAGATGCATTCAAAATAGGCAAAAAATGGCGATTTGTAATGATTTACAACTTAATCTGTAATGCAAGAAACCCAGAAGGACAAAGTTTATTTATCTCTATTTTTAAATGTCTGTGGGAGTATAATAAATCTTCCTGGGAGGGGGAATAAAGACATGAAAACATGAACTGATACATAATAAACTTCTATACTCTATTATCTTAATCTGTACAGTTATCCTTGAGTTTTTGAGGTGCTCATTGCTGTTCCCCCTCCCTCCTTCACTGGTCATAGCTTGTGTATGTTTTTAATAAGCCAGTTAATAAGGCTAATGAGTAAAATAGAGTGACCCCAGCTTAATCATACATGTATAAATCAAGCAATTGAAAATCATCAAATGTGATGACAATATTTTATTTTCTGAAGAATAGGGCTCCATCTTCCCTTGCTTCCTTTGTATTACCCCAGTTTGCTAATATTTTAAAACTTGCTCACTTTCTATGAATTCTATTTCATCCACTTTTTTTTTCCTCTGCTTTTTAAAAATACCAGAAGAAAAATAGCTTGTTTGTTGGTACCAGAAGTTGAAATTCTACAAAAAAGATCAAAGAAAATTAAAGGAAACTCTCCCACCATTGTAATATAGTAAAATAGCTGCAGCTGCATTGTCATATGCTTTTATTTTGTCTTTATATGTCTGTTATGAAAAGTGTTTGTATTAAGCTATGATGCTGTGCATTATATTGATATGAATTACCAGAAAGAAAACTATTTACTACCAGTAGTCTGTGCCATTTTTAAGAAAGCATTTTGGAATGGAGGGAGACTGACAACTGCTAATTGGGCTGCCTCAGAAAGCATGTAAGAAAAACAACGTAAGGTAACTGCAAACAGTGAGGTCTCTGTTAGTTGTGGGATGGGGAATCTTCTGTAACTGGTTTATTGAGATATTCATGTTCACTCACTGCTCATAGCACCTTCATTTAAAATTGTTCTACTGAGGCATGCTATTTTATGTTCTCCATTTAAGCAGATTGGAAGATGAGTACTCAGCTGGCAAAATACTAACATTAGCTAGAACTGATCCTTTTTGGACCATAAAACACAAGATTGTTGTGATTATATTTCTCAGTTACAGCCCTTCAGCGGTTTGCCATGTGTTTATGAGTTGCTCTTTGCCCTACAGGCAATCTACAGGCAGATTTCCCCAGGGGAAAGTAATGCCTGGGCAATAGGACCCAAGACAAGCTGTGATGTTAAGGGACACATAGGATGCTTTCAGATTTGTCATATGCCAGTACGTTTCGTCTATGAGCAGCTACATAATCCATGGTCTGTAGATGTTCAAACAAGCTGAAGGCAGTGGGGGTCATAGCTATTTACATTATCAGTGCATGTGGTCCACTGTCAAACTTCTCAGCCCTATCATGAGCACGCATTTTAATACCGAACTGTGCTGTGGGAAGTCTGTTGACTTTGTGCATTGATTTTTTTTTTCATGCTTGTAATGTTTTTAAGCAAGCTTTTCTATTTGTCATTATAAATCAAAACAAACTGTTGAAGGCTGTGTTAAAACTGGCATTATATGCTCATTCTGCTAAGTATAGAGATCCAGAGGAAGGATTATTCCTCTCTTTGAATCCTAATTTAACATAAACCTCTATCAAAAGGAGTTAACTCACTGTCTTGAAGGCTAAAGCTTTCTAAAAGAAGACTGCAGCATGTTATTCATCTCCCTGTTCAGATGTTTAATGGAGAAACTGCCTTCCTAATTTATCTTATGTGCAGTATCTATAAATACACGGACAATATTGTTGGGCTTCTTTTTATATTTTTAAATAGGGAGATGCTCAATTTCTCTTTACGGAGGCAATGCTCTTGTTTTATATATGCTGATTCCTTTTAGATTATGTCATGTGATTTATCTGAAATTAAGTTTCATTATAGTTTCAGAACTACATGGCCATTTCATACATGTAATATAGTAAGTATTTGTATTAAGCTCAGTTTTATTGTTTGAGGGGTTGTTCGTTTCGTGTGTGTATTTTTTTATAGAGACCGATTGATATATTTGCATATTTATTTAACGAATTAATCAGAATGAAAGAAAATATTATCTCTAAATTGTATCTAGAAATAGTATTGCTAAAAAGAATTGAATTGTAAAATGAGCTTCCAAAAATAAACTTGATTCCACATTGAGGATAAAAGACAAGATTGGCGTTACTAGTGGGAGAGAAGAGCTGTGCAGCAGGATAGTCCTTTCTAGTGCTGGTGAGCCAGAGGTCAGCTCTTCTGCTTGTGAGCTCCGCAGCAGGTGCAGGCGGATGCGTGTGACCTCGTACGCTAGCTACGCCGGCCTGCGTAGGTAGGCTCCCCGGCCCATGGGGACAGCAACAAACTCAGCTCCTCCTCCGGGAGCCGATAACCTGGTCCGAGTTAAGCTCAGCCGAGGAAGCCGGTGCCTTTTCCTGCTGAAACAGCAGCGTTGGAGAGAGCTCGGCACCTGACGGCACGGCCCTTCCTGGCCTGCTGCCCAAGTGCTGCCGCGGAGGGACCGGCTGGGCTTGGTCCACCCTGGCCTGTGCCTGGGAAGGGCAGGGATCTCCCTTAAAAAGGCTGAGGAGACAAGGCTGGACCCAGAGCAGCCCCTGCGGTCAGCCCCTGGTGTTCCTTCCTCCTGAACAGTTGCCAGCTGGTGTAGTCCAGACCCTCTCTCGCAGCATTGAGTATGTTGAAGAGAGAGGTTGGCTGTTTCATGAAAATGGAGTGTTTTCATCAGACAATCTGGGGTGATCATTTCACCTGTATTTTCTTGAAGAAAGAGGAAGGAAGGGCACTCTCCATGTCTACGTAAGTGGCTGTTTTTAGCCCTTTCCGCAGCACCAGTTCCAAATTGGTATTTCTGCACAACACAGTGCTTCTTAGGGATAACTTTTGGCTGAAGCATATTGACTAGAGTAGTACCAGGAGGTAACTACCCTGCGTCTTTTTAGCACATAGCGATGGTGCTGGGCAGAGACAGAGGTTAATTCATGATCCTGGTTCAAGCTGGGCTTAATTACTCTTTCTGTAGACGAAGGAAAAAAATTATGTGCTCTGAGAATGATATTTTGCCTCAGCATACACAGAAGCCAGGATGCTTAGAAAGCCAGCAGTTAAGGGGGTTATTTTATGTTATATTTGGCCCTTAGGACAAAACATTCAATATTGCAGCCAGCAGTCATTTCTTAGCCTTATTAAGCAGTTCAAGGCTCTGACTGCTTTAACTAACCAAGAGGTTTGGTTAGTTAAAGAGTACAGACCCTGTGGACAGTGCCAGGTATTGACTAAGTTTTCCTCTGGGGAGGGGAAAAAGATGAAAAGGCGGAAGGAGAAGTGGTGAACTGTGCTCTTCCTGGGGGTGCCGATCCAGCTCCATGGGAGTGGGAGACCAAACGTGTTTCTTTAAGAGAATTACGGAAGGGTGTTTTGAGGGCAGGAACCCCATGGGATTTGGGGAGGAGGGAGGACGCAGTTGCTGGGAGGTGAAGTGAAGGGAGAGCGAATTTTCTGTGCTGCTCCGTGGGAAAGTCCCGTCAACATTCCCAGGGTGTTGGTGCTTGAATGTTTCACAGCTCTAAGAAAGAAAAAAAAATAGGGTTTTTCTTGTGAACCCCCCACCTCCAGGACACCTTCCACCGTGTACCACCCCATTTGCAAACTAATTTTGACCAATTTCCCCCTAGCCGCCGACTTCTCAGTATTACTCTGCCACGCGGCCTGTGGTACTCACCAGCCCGACGAGGAGAGCAGCCAGCTGTGACTATGAGAAATGACTGGCAAAATGCAAATTTGATAAAGATGAGTAATGGTGTCTTCTACATAGCACACAGACTGTACTTTCCGCCTCCCCATCCCACTGATCGGTGCAGGGTTAGCCAAACGCCTCTACTCTGACAGATTTCTAGAGCACACCTGTTCTTGCTCATCTTCCTGTTTTTGAAGTGCAGGACTTAGGTGGATCTGGGCCATAGCACAGCTTTTTGAAAAATTGAAGTTAAAGAAGTGAGTGCAGCATCAGGGACGGTCTCTTGCCCTCAAGGGAGCTGATTGATTGTTTTTAAGGTGTAAGTAAAGCAGAGACAGCAAACAGCTTCGCGTATGCTTTAAGCTCAGTCTTCTTTCCATTTTGTTTGGACAATTCCAGCAAATATGGAGGTTTTGCCTAAACTAAGGATTCTCTAGCTTTTTATTAAAACCTCTTTCTCAACAGGAAGGGCTTTTCAGATGAATGAATGGGTGGATGAAACCCATTTTCATAAATTCTCTCCCACTGAGATCTGCACGTTGAACGCTGAGGTGAATGGCATTGGATTTGTGTTGTCTTTCGGAAAAAAGAAACACATGAAAATGATGAAGATTTGGATCAAAGCAAATGCTCAAAGACTGTCAAATGAGAAGATGAGTAATTTTGGTTTCCAGAAAAAGATACAGTTTAAATTAGTTCTAATATCCTGAACAGGAGATGCAATTGTGCAGAATTATGTTTTTTTAGAAAATTCATCATGCCTAACACATAATATGGCTTTCCTTTCAGACTAAAATAAAATGCTTAGAAGTAATTTATTGCCCATGGGGGAAAATCGTCTGTGTAAATTTACAGGAAAACAGGGTTAATCAATTCAAACAGGATGTGACATAAATTAAAGTGTGCCTATCAGAAAACCCTAAAACAGTTTTGACAGATTTCCCACTCTGGAGCACCCCCCGTAACTCAGGTTTTAGCCCCGCAGTAACTTCTTCCTGGTGCCGAACGTGAGGCAAGAGGCGCTGCTGGGGGCGATGCCAGAGGCGCAGCCGAAGCTCGGGCTGCGGGGGCTGCCCGTGGGAAACCAGCACGCGGCTCACGGGCGGCGGAGGGTACGGTCAGTCAGACGGGCTCCAGCTCTGCCAAGGTAGTTCAAACTGCCAGAGCAACCCAGGGTAGAGGAGGATCCAGTGAGGTATTTTTCACCTCTTCTCCATGGGCTGTAAGTTTTGTGCTTGGTGTCTGAAAGCCTTGCCTCAGGCTGTCGTGTTAGCGTGGGGTGACCTTTGCTACCTGTATGTCAGTCCTGCGTTGCCGTGTATAAATGGTTTGGTTACAGGCAGAGTTTTAGCCTTAGACCTAAATTTACTTGCAGTCATTGGGGTACTTCTAGCTTCTGGCACTGCTGTTCTTTTTTTCCTGGCTTAATTTAAAAAAAAGCTTAGATCATTTTCAATGACAACATTTTCCTTGCATGAACCAAGACGCCACGCTTTCATTTTACCCAGAACACACAGTAATAAACTGAATATATTTTGCCTCATGATCAGATAGTAAATCTGAGTTTACCACTTTTTGTCTGCCTTCTCTTTTTAATAGTAAGCATCTTGTTCAAGGCTACCGATGATGATTTTTACCGGTGCCCTTACTGTAGCTGCTCCAGAGAGACAGTGGGAGGATTTCACCCCTAGCCTGTAGACTGAGTTTTTTCTAAGATGAAGAACTTTCAGGCAGCCTCCCTGGAGGGGAAACAAGTCTCTGCAGCCCTTCATATAGCTGGGACCACTGTCAAAGGCACCGTGATCCCAGCTGACAACTGCGTGACTCCTTACCTCCTTGGCACGGGAGAGAAAATACTTTCTGCAAATGCTCTGGACTAAAACCCTAAATAATAGAAGCCTCACAGCAAATCTCCAGAACAGTATGTTGAGTTAATTTTACTTTTCAGAGCTACAAACAGTTTCAGCTTCAGTCATGCAGTGGCAACCTATGTCTAAATGCTGCCTATTTATACTTCTTGCAATGTGGAAGTACACTGGATTGTTTTGTTTGTAAAACTGTTTTACAATCATCAGTTACAATTGCCTTGTTTTACAATACAATTAAGCCTATTTTGTTTTGTAG
This sequence comes from Struthio camelus, assembly GCF_040807025.1. Taxonomy (NCBI): domain Eukaryota; kingdom Metazoa; phylum Chordata; class Aves; order Struthioniformes; family Struthionidae; genus Struthio; species Struthio camelus. The sequence goes on from NC_090946.1 coordinate 34,318,344, forward strand.
CAGCAGGTCGTCAGATTCACAGGTAGAAATAAATTAAATTTATAGTTATCAGGAGCTTTCCTGCAGTTGTTCTCCAATGGTTCATTTTTCTAGTTAATGGTTCTTTCAGGCATCCAAAGAAAGTTTGAAATGAGGTCCAGGTAAAGAAAGATATTTGTTTGTTAAGTTAATGATTTAAAAAAAAAACAAAATTATCCTTTCTTCAAAAGAGTGCAGTTTGCCCCTGTGCAGTGGGCCAGTAAAAAGCCTGCAGGTTAGTTAAATTCCACCTGAGCGGGGAAAACAGAATTCAGACACCATTCACAGGGGCAGCTTTGTGCTGATTTTCTGCAAAGATGTGGGTCTTACTTGGTGAGTCTTTTCTAGAGCAGTGTTCATTCATATTACAGAATAGTGCCTTCAAAATCATTGGCAAAAAAGTAAGCTAACAAAGTTTATTTACTCCTGGCAATTGAGGTAATCTGGGTAATTTAGGTAAAACAGTGGAATGAATTTCTAGATGAATTTCCTAGATTGGTCTCTCTCCCTTTTCTCTTTGAAGAGTTCAGGAGGCAACGCTCTTCGCTTCCTTGGAGGTCTCCAGAGCAGTATTTCTCCAGTGGTGTCCAAGGACCATAAGAAACTGGTCCATGAAATACCTCCAGGCACACAAGTAAGGAAGCAACCAAACCAGGGTAGATCAATCTTACAAACGTATATGGGAAACGCAGCCATATTTTTTGTTTCGTGCTAAGTGAAAATGACCAGCGCTATAGCACTGTGAAAGGTGGGCCCTCGATTTCTTTTGTCCCTGTGTTGAGGAAGTGCTGCGAGCAGTGCCAGGCACGGCTCCCACGGTGCCTGCCACTGCAGGGCCCTGGGGCCGCGGCTGCCACTGTGCCTTAGCTGTTGAGCACACACATCTCGCTTATCACTGCAGTGCCTGCCTGTCTCAGGAGCAGCCACACAACCGCAAGACCTAATCTCTCATGCAATCTAGTTTCCATCCTGCTGTGTCTACAGCAGAAGTTGCCGTTGGACGTCCTGCACGCACGTCTGCTGGCTCTGCGGAGCCCCAGCTCTCAGCTGTCCCCAGCGCACCCACGATGCCTCCTGCAATCTTGGGATCTCTTCAGTGGAGCTTCTCTAGTTCAGGGGAGCTAAATCCCATTGGGATATTTGCACATCCTGCTAGTATAAATGCTCCCTACAAATAATTCTGGCTAGCTTGACATTTTTAGTGTTGTTTTCTTCCTGAAGAATGTACGTTGGGGCCACCTGCTTCTTTCATATCCTTCTCCTGTTTACATATATAGTCTAATACAAAGGAGAAGCTTGTCTTTAAGGCTTATTGACTCTAAAATGTTATCTATGTTTTTCTTTCATGCCTAAAGGGGGAGGGCATATAGAAATATCTCTTAATATGGATCAGTGATTCATGACATCATTGTCTTCTATGTCTCTTCACTATCTCATAGTGGCGGACACATTTGGGCCATAAAGACATGCCAGAAATAATTTTTTTTCTAAAGCTGAGGACTAGGAGAAAGAGAGGCTTACAAGGCGCTTACAAGGGCTTACAGAATCAGCCTGTGGGATGCATGTTTTTGAAAGGGATAACCTCATATAATTGTAGAAGTGGCTCCTGCATGCTTTTTTTAGCTCGTTCTCACATAAATAGATTGAAAAAAGTAGTCAGCATAGGTGATAGTGTTGTGCCTTTAGTTTCAAATGCTTTGGCATGATGTGTAACAAAAAGGCTGACCATCTTTTATGGAAGGAGTCCGAAAGTGCACAATGCACCAAACAAAATACGGGAGTGATGGGGATCCTGAACGCAACAAACTTCAAGAGGAACTTAAAAGTCAGCAGAACACATTTATTATCAGTGCCGGCTGAGGAGGACAGACTAGCATGTTGTAACATCCTTCCTCTGGCAGGAAGTGTTGACATGGTATAGAAATGGCAGTGAATAACCTGGGCCTCAGATTTATCTCTTGCCAAAAAATCTTCTGGACCTTGTTAGGACTTTGGTTCGTTAGTGACTCAGAGGGAAGGATGCCAGCTGAAGAACTGCCAAAGCCACTTCCTGCCATGCCTGCCTTTTCTTTGGAAACTTCTCAAGCAAATGCTGACCTTGGTTAGATTAGTAAGACACAAGCCCAGGGTGTCGCAGGCTGTGAAACCTTGCAGACTGGGTTTGATTTAGGTGTACTGATCACTTCACAGTGATCATGCTGTTTCCATTGTGTGTCCCACCGAGCTCACAAACATCATAGCTTCTGCTTCGTACTCAGCCACTGCCAGTCCTTTGGCCCATGGCTCTTTTCATGAGCATCTCTTAATCCATGTATTAAATACAGTACATTTCTCCACAAAGTGGTCCAGAGGTTCAGCTAAAGGCATTATGTTTTTTCTTAAGAAAAGCTAAGAGGAAAAAAAATTTTTTTTTAGCAGAAAAAAAATTGCTAAAGCAATTGCAACTATTCTGTCTTATCCTCCTACTCTTCTAATATTTCTTCCTACTTCTCTAGTTTTAGTATTCCAGCCTACATATGAAATAAATAGAGCATCACGCATATCTCTAGACCTCAATGCCAAGAACTGTGGGTTTTGCATCCTGGACTTCATGACAAACGAACTCAGGTGCAGCCCTGCAGTGTTTGCAGTATTCAGAGTACCCCCGTGAGGGGTGAGATTTCTAGCACTTAACAAATTCAGACTCACTTTTTATAGTTCCTCCAGTTTTTCAGGGCAGAGAGCCTCTCAGATCATTCTGTTTTATCTGAACTCCTATCTGAAACATTTCAGTACTGAGCCCCAGCTTGCAGTAGTACTCACACATATAAGCCATGAAAATTAGGAACCAACATTTATTGATGATATGTACATAAGAGGTACAACATTTAGTGAAATATTATATTCACGATTATTTCCAGTATAGAAAGAATGTCCAGTTTGTTTTATACATGAAAGTTACAGAAATCAGTTCACACCATAAGAAAGCATTAGAAGGGAATGGCTACAGAAAGCTGTAAGGAGGAAGGGATCTGAACTACAAAAATAGGCTTCGTCTACGAGGCTTTCCAACTACAGCACACTAGAGCAGAGCCCAGAGAGGGGAGAAATGTTATCATCATCTGCATTCATTAGTTTTTAAACAAACTGTGCTAAAGATACTGTACAGTATGTCATTTCAAAATCTGGGGAACTTTTTGAATGTAAGGAAAACACAAACCTGATCCCGCTTGTTTTTTATTCTTTTTGCATGAAACATCTTAGAAATATCTTAGAAGATTGCAGCTCGTGACTGGTCACGTTTGGGAGGAGGCCCGGGACGGGCGGTAGGAGGAAGAGGTAGCGTAGAGTACTACAGTGTGCTATTCAAATCGAAACATCATACCAGGTTTCACCATGCTTCCCACGCTTTGGGGCCTGGGTTTGATCTCTTTCCCCTTACAGGGAGATGTTTGAGTTGTGAGGGGAACCAGGCCCAGGGGAGCTAGGAATGGCTCAGCTCCTGCCATTCATCTCGCCCAAAGTCTCCCAAAACCTTTCAGCATCAGTGATACTTTGTAACACCTTCAGCTTTCACCCCAGAAACTGCTTATTTTCTCAGAGTTTGGAATTATAGTCCAGATTTCACCAGAATTTAGCTACTGAATATATAGAGCTCAAACGTGTTTTATCAACAGACACGCTTTTTGTAAATAGCAGATGTCATGGACATCAACCATAGTAGCTTGAGAGGTATTTAGCGTTTTATTTAACTTCCAATAGCTACTAATACCCTCTCTTTTAACAATGGAAGTAACAGGGGACCTTTGCCTGTGAGTCTATTATTAATATTTCTCCAAGACCCTCGCTATGGTGGGACCGAAGGAGCTGTTCCTACTGGGAGGGCTGGGGCTGGGGCAGCGCAAGGCGCCCCAGCGGCCGCCCCGGGCTGGGGGCCAGGCTCGGGCGCTGCCGCGCAACAGCGCGCTCCCAGACGGAGCCTGGAGTCAGTGAGGACCTGGAAGGGATTCAGTGGGATCCTGTAACGTGACTACGGACTGAATGAACGTTGCACAGCGCACACATAGCCAAAAGGAAATAGGGTGTCCAAAGGGAGAACGCAGTTAAGATGGATTTTCCCTTGTTCGTTGTGCTAATTTAAACAGTGATTTACTAAATTGATGGTGATAGTGTTCCAACACGTCAAACAAACAAGAAGAAAACAAATCATAAGCCAATTATTATCTGTGCCCATTAATTCTTAATGTAATAACTAGTGCATTTGCAAGGCAGCAAATCTGCACTGGGATCACTTCCACTCACTGCCAGGGAATCACACACATGCAGGTACTAGCATGCACCATTCTGGTTAGCTAGCTGTAAACTAAAGATAACATATTTACAGTAAGTTGTCTGCATATATGATTCTGAATGTTATCAGAAGAAGATACTCCGTAATAGCCAGATAAAGCAGTTATTAAGATATGGAGCCTATTCAGTTAAACGGGCAAAAGGAAAACAAACCCAAATAAAAACAAAAATCCGAAAGGCAGAACAAAAATTTAAGAGACTGTCTGATTTTCTACTATGGGTCAATGCAGAGCAATCAATTCAATTAAATTAAAGCACCTCTATCCATACTGTACACACCATTTCACTGAAATTACACATTGATAGCTACATTATCTACACTAAGTGCAGAGAGGCACTGGACATCATGCTTCAACAAAATGTCAAAACTGGTATCAAGAAGGATCTACTGTTATTAGCAACTCACGTAGCACTATTCTACCTGCAGTTCCAATTAAGATAATACCTGGTACATCTGATTTAAAATACAAGAAAGATTAAAATACAAGGGTACATCAACACACTTCCTATATGTATACCTACCAGATATTTAGTCTCCAAAACCTCAGGAGAATATAATAGCCCTGTAGATTTCTGAACAGTGAAGAGCTACCCAGTGTCAGTCACACGGGGACAGCACTATTTGCCATTCAAAGTTTGCTTTCTTTTGAATCACACTCACTGAGCTACTTGGCTGTAAAAGGAATTTTCTCTGATATAACTGTTTGTTATGAATATTTTTATTCCTTTAAAAACAGTTCCTTGTTAGTTAAATACAATTTATTATAGCCACGGCCTTAATGCCAAGAGGTATTTGCCTAATGGGAACAGATGACCATAAAAGAGAAGCAACGCTTACTTGTCTTGGTCAAAAAATATAGTGTTTGTGTTCTTTAAAATATGTAAGAAAGAAGGAGGTATTTGTACAGATGCTACCTGGTTTAACTGGTCCCGTGGTGGTTCTGTTGGTCCCTTTTCAAGGAGGCAAAAGTGAGGCCAAGCCATGAAGTCTTTCTGCAGGCTGAATTCATGCACATTTTATCCTAGAAAGAGGGACTAGGTACCTGATAATGTATTTTTTGCCTACCCAAATCTCCAGTTTTCTCTATTCAGCATTCTGTGTCAGTCAATTATACATGATCAGATCCTAAGAAACAGCTGCAGGATCTGGCACAGGTAACACCAGGAAAAAGGACAGAAATGAGGGACAATTGCCCGAGATGGTCAATCTAGAAGATTATTCAGGTTATAAGAACATTGTTCCATAACAAACTGCAGCATTTAAGGACATCTTGAAATTCCTATTTGCTTCTTACATTTTGTGCTTTGTTTATAATTCATCACTAAACATATGCTCTTTAGTTCATTAAACGTAACACAGAAACATTTGATTGATTCTAAATGTTACAAGAAAACTGGTTTTGTTCTAAGGTACAGATCACCTTTAAAGGATTATTTCCCTATCTATCTTATGCGGTCATATAGAAAATATTATAAGAAAATATTTGTGTGTCTGTAAATTACAGATACTAGGTAATTTAGTTCAGTCTACACTGTAGTTTCCGGAGAATAAGTAAAAACCCATAAAACCTGTATTAATAACTAGTTCGGTACCGAGTATATCATATTTAACAATATAAATACATATGTGACTTTTTCTCAGGCATTCTACAAACTAGAGTTCACACCAGATCATGGGAAATGGGATCTATTCAAGAAAGGAGCAGGATATGTTGGACGGAAGTGTGTGCAATCGTCTTTAAGAAGGCAGAACAACCTGTAGTACACAAGAACTCACAAGCACGTACAAAACACCAAAATGGAAATGCTACAATCTACAATTTTGACTGCAAAATGAATTTGTAAACATAGTTTGCATTCAGTCTTTGAAAAACTGTAGAAAAAAATAGAAAAGAATGATACAAAAATCCCTGCAAACTATTCTATTTATGTACAAAACAATATACAGACACCGGACAATCCAGGTTGCGTGATGCTGCCTGTGACAGTCTCCCTTTGTGCCGTGGCGCTTGCCACAGACCATCATTAAAAACAACTGCGAGATTCTTGCATTTTGGAAATCAGACTAAAAGGACTGGATAATCCATTATCAATCAATAATGGGTCTGCAGCAGAACATAGTTACAAATGAAAGGGGAAGTACATCAAAAAGTTGGATAATGTGAGAAATCTCAGGAGTCTTCCAGCCTCCCCAAGTCCTTCCTTAGCTTATGGGTTAGTTCCCTCTCAGACTACAGAGACCTGCTCAGTGGCTCAGTAAAATGTTCTAAGTTTTTTTAATGTTTGAAGCCTGGGTTTTCCATAAGACTCATAGATTTGAATGCACACCTCCATATCTGCTCAGATTTGTATGGCCTGGTAGCAGGAAGTCACCAGGTCTCCACTGAGGGGGAAGATGCCCCTGGGATGGTGGGAAAACCTGAGGGATAGGTCTCCAGCACCTTTTGCCAGTGAACCCATTCGCACAAGAAGTAAAGGAATTCACAGCACTTGGCCTTTAGCAGCAATTTGGCTCATTCATAGCAGCAGATTTCATTTTCATATCCAACATGATCAGGTGGAAAAAATTAAGGCGGGACCCATTGCACAGTCCAACCCAGGCATACTTGCTAGGGACGTTCATGAAGTCCTGCCTTAGGTGGGCAGAACCAGAGCGTCTGCTTGTGCTTTGTCCGGGGATTATGGATAGACAGTGTCTAGTGTTCGCAGGGGAAGAAAGATCCATGACTTTGGAAGGAATATATATTTAACACATTGTTTCAGGTAAATTGTGAGCAAGGATATATAACACTTACTTAAAAAATAACATGGTGACATTGATCAACTTGTTTACAGCTATATTTTTGTCTCTGACACTTCAGTATTGCAATTTTTTTTTTGCAATGCTTGAAGTTATGCTCTGTATATAGTTATTCAGACAATAGAAATTGGATAAATATTTTTCCCTTGAAATCATCAATATGATTGGAGAAAAGAAAATCACTCTTCCTCCACAGGGTGCTTCCTGCTGGGAGCAGGAGTTTCCACACAACCTTGTATGTTGAAGCAAACAGAGTTTTACCAGAGGCGAATGGCCCCAAGGACTCTGTCTATTATAATAGCTAACATGAAAAATACCCTAATCATGGCGTTAGAAGTCACAGTAATAAAATCAAGGAAAGTCTTCTGGCTCACAACAGAATAAGATTACAGTACATTTTTTATAAAGTGCCCTTGTTTCCTCTCCTGTAAATTAATTCAAATGCAGTAATAAAAATGGAAAAATGGAAAAACGGAACTTAATGACACGAGGAACAGTTAGACCTTTAAGTGTCTACAAAAGGGTTTTCTGAGCCTGGTACTAAAGCTCAGAGCCTTTTTAAAAGCATTTACAGAAGTGAAGGTCAGAGGTGAGGTTTAATACAGCTTATGTTTTCAGGGAATTATGTGATTGCTGCTGTGTTGCTACAACAAGACCACAACAACACAAGTGAAGTGCAGAGAGTAAACGAAAATCCAGGCAGTTGCCAGAATGAATTTGTTCAAACCCTGTTGCTGCAGCTTCTTAGATGAATAGTCTGCACTTCTGAATATCTACTACCAGAAAAGCAATGACCCTGGAAGTGATGGAAAACAAATCAGAAATCTAAATTATTCATGCATTTTAAAGTGACACAAAGCTCTGAATTGCATGTGCTCTGAGAAAGAAACGGAGGTTAGCTGGATCTCGGGGAAGAAACAGCTCAAAACCATAATAACAGTGATCCTAATTTCTATGCAGACTTTAAAACTCCTTGCTGGACTTGTAGCATAGAAGTGATTTGCTTTTACAGCATCTTGGCAAAAACATTTCGGGTGTGAGAATCACTTTCGTCTTAAATACCAGACAGTGACTCTTCCCTAGGACTGGATTGTGAAACGTCTTATTACTTAACGGACACAGGAAGAGACTCAGCCTTTCCGGGAAGCCCATGACTCCTGTGGGTTTCGGTGGGACTTCAGGTAGTCAGAACATTGCAGACCAGGTTTTACTACATCAACAAGTAACTTTCTGAAGAAGTAGAGTTTCTCACTGGTTCAAATGGAAGAAGCACATGCCATAAGATGGTTCAAATGGCTTACCCCCACCTCTTTGAAGCATTTCCCTGTATAAGACCCACACTTGCCTCCTAGAGTGCTGGTGCAGCCTTTGCTTTCTAAGTGATGAAGGAAATTCAGTAGCAAGGCGTGCCTTCTCTTCTTTACTTTTAATGTACAGTACGCTTCAGTTTTAATCACCCGATAATAAGAGAATGCTGACCCAGCTTCAGCAATAAATGCATAAAGTAAATGCATAAATATGTACTTCATTCAGCATACTTAATTAAGCACTGAGTCTTTGCCTAGATTAGACTTTTCCATGTGCCAGTGATACAGCAATCCAAAGGGCAAAGGATATCACAGTTGCGCAGACAAGGGGAGAAAGAGACAGAACAACAAACAAAACGAATGTAGAAAGAAATATTAATTCCTTCAGGGACTACACAGAAAGTAAATCACTTCCTACTGTGCTTTAACTTTGCTACCCAAGTACCGGAAACAAATACAAAACCTTTGCCAGAAGCAATTAATACATTAATTGTATTAACTAAAAAGTTAGTTTATAAAACTAAAAAGAGAGAGTGATCAGTAACCAGCACTGTATACTCAAACGTGAACCTTGTAGTAGCTTGAGTGGCCAGCTCCTGGGTTATTTTGTGTTTGTTCAGTTAAGTAGCAACCCAGTCTCATGTGGAATGAGCAAATCGAGAAATGCAAGCCAAGAATGAGTTACATTTTCCCAGATAAACGGAAAGCTTTTTGATAGTTAAATACTGTGCTGTGTTGGAGTAACACTATATTAAGAATTCAGCCAGGGTAAAAGTAGAGGAGTTTACCAAAAACAACATTTCTCCTTCTTCCATATCCACATTTAAGCAGAGAAATGCCACCGTAATTATCTTTCGACGCTTCCCTGAGTTACTGTATCTACAGAATTGCTATTTTAAAATCACAGTCTGCTATTCTAGTCCTATCAAAAGACCCAAATTTATTCACTCCTACGTGGGTGGAGTTTCTGCAGCAGCTCATTCCTTCCTCCCCTACTCTCCATCTGAAGAATCACTCTTCAAAGACAGCATGTCCCAAGCGGCTAAGCGTAAGCATATTCTGAGTGTTTCTCAATACGTAATTTTGCAGCACGGCCTAGTCGCATGCTGCTGGCACTCCTATTTGCTTCCAGCTATGGCACAGCTTCAAAAGGCAGCTAGACTTATACGGACCAGTTTTCTAAAGCTACTTTCAAGACAAGCAACTGATGTAGCTGCTCCTAAGAAAGTGTTAGGAGGAACAGGCTGGATAGTCGTGTATTAATTGACAGACTGTGGTGTGACACGGTTTGAGAAGCCAGGCTATATGCTGCAGTAAACTGTGTGTGTTATTCCTGGATACAGCTGCTACTCAAGTGGCAGTAAATTTCACTTGATGTGAGCCAGCACTCTCAGAAGAGAGAATATTTTAGAGTACCTAGGCGCCCTCAGAAGCACATTGCTGGCACATAACCCAGAAGAAAGAATTTCTTCAAATGCAGACTAGGTCCCTGATCCTGAGATGATCTTAACACCTAAGCTTTCAATTCAATACCTAAAGTGCAAAAATTGGTGACTTTTTTTCTTTTTTTCCTATTAAAAAATACACTGTAAGAAGAAAATATGTGGGTTTGTTCCCCTGTGTTTTGGGAGAAGAAGGTGGTAGGAAAAGGTTAACTCTAGATATTCTAACACCAACGACTGAAGAGAAGACCATCTGCCAATCACTTCTCCGAATATCGTATAGTTCCAGCCTCCATAAAAAATTCTTTAAGGTGAGGCCTTCACTTCTGGAAAAGGTCTCCACCTCTAACGCAGGTTAGAGATCTACAGAATTCACAGTGGTTCAATATTCATTAAATTATGTAGGCCATTTTGCTTTGGATTTAGCAATGGCATGTGAGAACAAAAATAGGATGGCAAGAAAATATTCCATGCCAACAAATGCTTGAATGAGGAATACGCTGACAATGGACTTGATCTCACACATCATTAATCATGCAAGTAACCTTCAACGCTCAAGTCAGTGTACACTGCTGGAGATTTTTATATGAATGCAGATGAGCAAGAGTAGTTTATATTTTAATAGCTTCTACAGAGCCAAGTACCACTTTACAGTTAAACACATTACTCCTGTTTTCATCCATGATAGCTCTGAGCACTGACGAGCCTATGTCCACACATATTTCAACTCCGTTTTCTGCCATTTTAAAGTTCATCGTATGCTCCTATTCTAGTTCATTCTAGGAACCTCTGAAAGCTCTGCAAAACGTTCTGTGGCTTCTGCGGGTAGAGCTTCCCAAGGCCCCTCGGCTCAGCTTTGCTACAGAACATTGTTACTATTGTAAGAGCATTCACCAGTGTCTTAAAATTGCTGAGTTTTAACAAGTACCTTCAAAAACGTTTAACAGGACGATTATCATGACTCTGATATCTTCTGACAGGATGAGCCAGCTATACTAGGTTGACAAAACAGTGTCTTGTTAATTCAGATGCCATGTGCTCTAGGAATCATTCCTCTGACAGTAGAGATTTGTATGAATTGTCTACTCTGAAAGAGACAGACACACAGCTGTATATTCAATTGGTCTAAATCCTGAAATTCCAGTTTATTCTTCATTCCGTCCTAACTCTTGGCCAATTCTATTAACTTTAATGTGGAATTTAGCTTAGTAATGAGTTCAGGTTTTAGCCATTGTCTGAAATACAACACATACTTGAAAGATGGCTTTCACTTTAAACTAAATGTTAATAATGATTACATTCAGAAACTCTCAATTATTTAGCATAACAGATTCAGGATTTGCTTGCAAACAGTTATCATGCAGCCAGCCACAACATCCTTGCTCATACCTAGTAGTACCTTACTTGAGTAGTCCCTTCCACACAAGGGATCCCACTGAAATCAATGCAGTAGGGTGAATAGTAAAGTGCTACCTAATTTGATTAAGGATGGCATAACTGAGGCCATGGTATTCTGTACTTTGCAAATCAGGCATAGATTTAGAGAGGGAACTAGCAGCCCACCATTGCATTAATACTGCCTTGTATTGTACGATGCATTGGGGTCACAGAGCAGCACGGCCCCATAATAAAATGAAGGCTCCATCTGCCATCTGTGACAGCTGAAAAAATACAACGCGTGTGCACTCAAATGTAAGATCTTGTCTTGATGTCAAATGTTAGTTGTACTGATGCAGTAAAATGTTTGGGGTAATTTATTGACTTCCATACATTAATCTTGCCCCTGGATCTAAGTTCGGTTTGAAGTGCAACTAGGCACAACATTTCTGTGCCTCCCATGCCAGGTGCTTATTATTAAAACAAACAGAAATCTTTATAGACATTTTCAAAAGATATTTCTGCCGCACAGTGCAAACTAGATCACATGTACACCGTGGGAATGATTCACAGGTATGCCACAAGAGTCACCGAAACATTTAAAGGCTGTCAGGACGTTACGTTTATCTGGCGCTACGTCTTTGTGACCCTGAGTCCCTGCAGAGAGCCATACTGGCTCTTGGAGCTTTCCGTTTTGCAGTATCTACATTCGCTGTGTCTTGAATGAGAGGGGAGGCGGGTGAGAGCACATCTCGGCGCACAGAGGAGTCTCCAGCTGCATCCACTCAGACAGCAGCACAATGGAGCCAGATGGTGAGGGATCATTATTTGGCAAAGACACTACAATGACTTTAGGAGCTCTTTGCTAAGTTTCAGTTAACAAATTAAGTAAGCAGAAACTGTAGATGTTAAATAAAAAAAAGAGAAATCTTCTTCAATCATGATAACTTTTACCAGAAGAGAGCTTCAGGGCTTATTAAAGATGGAGCTGGGAATCTCTTCCCTTAGTTTTCACGTTTCCAAGGCTCTTCTTCAACAACACTGAAGTCTGCAGACTTGCCATTGGTTGCCAGCGTAACCTGCAAGTAATTATCATCAACAACTGACTTAAAGACCAAGGCACTTTGACAAGAAAAGTCATGAGTTTTATATGAAAGATCATGATATTTACAGGAATTACATACACTATGTGTTTATATATATGTAAAACTTATATTCAGAATTCACAACACTCCTAAATAGTGAGATTCTGTTCATTTTTAATATTGACTAGAAAACACTAGCAGTAGAAAAAAAACTTCCATATTTTCTTAGCCTTTGCTGTAGTTTCGTTTTTAATAACTATTTCAGAATTCTATTTCTGTCTTACCTCCTATAGATTTCTCTGGGTTATTTCAAAAAGCTTTTTTTTTTTAAATGTAGAAAATTGCATTTGATCAGAAGAATTCCTTGGCAAAGCAAGATAGCTGATGCCAGGACAAGAAAAATGTGCAAGGCCAGAATAATTACATGTATGTGTGTGTGTGTTTACATATATATATACGTACACACAAACTTACAATTACAACAGCTTTAAAGAAATGGAGGCAAAGATATCCTGGGAAAGCACTGTTCACTGTATCACTATTTCTTATGTAGTGACAGATTTTTGGCTATTTTGGGTAGGCCAAGATTCATAGTAAAGCTCTGTTTGTCTTACACAAAGTATAACAACAAAATGTCACTCTTCCACATAAAGATTTGTGCTACAATTTTTAGTTTAAATGTAGAGTAGAAGACCTCTAGTGATCTATCAACTTATGGTAAATAATGGTAGGCATGCTGCATCCCAAAAGTCAGTATAAAGCTATCCTTCAAAGGAAATATTTCTAGCCAAATGACTTAAAATTTTTTTAAAAGGTAAAACAGGAATTTTCCTTTACAAACATGATCTAGACCTTTAAAATAGCGAGGCCACCTTTCATTTAATTCTTAAAGAACGACTCACTTTTTCCTAACTTACCTTATATGTTAATATCCTCAGCGTCTAATGAAAACTTAAAGACAGAGCTGAAATTCCCCATGCTGGATAAACTGGATGCATGGAAGCATCAGGACATGGAAACATGACAAAATGCACTGATTTTTGAAATAAAGTCAAGCTTTTTCTTGGAGAATTGGAATGGAAAAACATGCAATTACAGGAATGATCAGCTTATTCAGAAATGAAAATCACACAGAGTCATGTGAAATGTGATAATAAAAAAATACAAAAATATCATGCAATAACAACCACTCTACCCCAATATAAAGTTAGATTTCCTATTAAAAATATACATTGACCATGCAAAATTATAAACAACTAGCACTATACATGGAATATATTACACAAAGTAAAAGAAAGGACATGCTAGTAGATTAGCTTTTCAAAGTTTTGACTAGACTTGCAGTGAGCTTTTCACCCCACCAGTGAACTCTACAGGATGAAGAGATGTCTCTTCAGATTTAACATCTGGCTATTTTAAATGCCAAAAACCTACACTCTGTTGCTACTCCAACACTTAGGAGATGACGACCACTTTGACATGATCCATCCTTTTGGCAGCTTGCAGGCAGACAAGTGACCTGCTCAAAATCAGATTGTGTTCAGTTCAAGTAAACCCTGGCTCCTTCTGTAAGTTTAAATGTACAAAGTGGGATCTAAACCAGTGCAAACCTAAAACAACGAAAAAAGTCAAACACTGCTGGCTCAAACAATTTTGGTCCTAAAGTTTAACTAAAGGGTGTGCTTACAATGACATACTGTATCATTATTCCATGTTTCTGAGACAAACTAATGACTCAGCTGATAGGAATGATTTGAGAAACTGAAGAAAAGAAAGTCCAGTAAGTATAGTATCAAAGGGCTACTTTCTAGCTGGCCTTGGATCTCTGTGCAATTCTGAGAGACTGGAAGGAGAGAAAATTTTGAGCATTCAGTTCCATGAACCCGACTCAGACTCATGGTGGCTGAATTTGTCCTAAACACACTGAAATTATAACATTCCATTTCACTGAAAGATAGTTTTCCAAGAGAAGTATAAAGTTAATCAAAAAGTATGTGTGTGTGGGGGGGGGGGGGGGCTGCTTATTTTTAGTGGAAAAAATCTTCTATCAAAGAAGACACCTCTTTTCAGGGAATTTCTTTTTTCCTTGCAATTTTTATCTTTTCTATTTATTTTCATTTTTTAAAGAAATATAAAATAATGACTTCTTAAAAATTTTCTGTAAAAATGAATTCTGTTTCAATTTCCAAATGCTTGTTTCCTTCATTTTTCTCATGGAAAAAGGTCAGAAGAGGAAGGGGAGGGCCATATCATAACAGAATGCTTTTTTTTAATTAAAAAAAAATCATTTTATCAAAAACTTGAAAGATTCAGTGAAAAATCAGGAATAAGATGAAAGTTTTTCTTTCTCAAATTCAGTATTTTTTCCCCTGGAAATTCAGGTCTGGCCAGACATTAGCTAGAACTAAGCATTACAAAAAAAGATATTCTAAAGAACAGCTCCAGCCCAGCTGGGGATAGGTGAAAGTAATAAAATATGATTTATATTTCTAATATATGTGCTGATTCTCTAATGGAAGGAAAGCAGGCCTTCAGTGAGCTACTACTTCAGCTTGGGCAACCGAAAGGGGCGAGAGCATCTCTGCTCAGGTTTGAATAAATGGCTCAGGTTGGCTCACTGGCAAACCCACTCTGTCAGAGGTAACATGCACAGGAGCAGATCAGAAAATTAATTAGAAAACCTGATTCTGAAATGAAAGTTTCCAGCTGGTTGTTTCAGGCTCTCTCTCTCTCTCCCTCTTCAGTTAAAACTTCTCTCTTGATTTTAAATAGCCCTGTGCAAACTGTGGGTGCTTAGCAAACTTTTAACCACCAGCATCCCCTATTGTTTCCTCATTCAGTTGGTGGGGTTTCTCAAGCTCACTTTGCTCTGGTAAAGACATTATTATTACTATTAATAACTTATGTTAGTTACAGCAAGGATTAGAAAGAAAAGAGGAATTTTGTGTCTTTACGAAGCAGGAGTGACGATGGAAGCAAAGCGTAAGCATGCTGCTTGAGCACAAGAGCATTCGGATGGTAAAGTGCATTCAGCATGTGCGTCTCTGAACAGCATAACATGGAAGGCAGTCAGCAAATGACAACATCGGTATGCGGTTTGCAGCTATCCTTCATCTGAGTTGGCAATTAAGTTCTCTGTTGCCAAAGAAAATTAGGTAAATGTCCATAGAAGGTGATGCCATATTCTCTGTGTCTTGGCATATTCCAGAACACACTGCATCTTGCCTTTTGATATGTAAACACTGTACATGAATCTTCACGTCAAATGACAACTTTTAAGAAGAGTGCAAAAAAACATGTTTTGAACTGCTCAAACTCATTCAAAATGTCTGGGGTTCACAGAGCTTGTTCTCACATTGTTATTTGTGGAACAATTCTAAAAACCCATGCAGGTTAAAAAAGAAAATAAGACAAAACATAAAGTGCTATATACACGTCTCAATATCCATAAATGTGAAAGGTACCTTGCACTCATCTACTATGACTGAATTGTGAGCTGCATAAACGCACTGGTTTGAGTTGTTTTCCCTATGATTTTTCATGTCGTCATAAATTGACTGTGTCTTGGTCATTTCAATGTCTTCATGCCCTTTATGATGCGAGTCGATGCTGTCGAGTTCAGCCTTGGAAAGGTGGTAGACAATGCCAGCACCGAAAGAATCCCCCACTACATTGACTGAAGTTCTCATCCGGTCCCTACAAAAGAAGCAAAAGGCAGAGGTTGAATGACTTAACAGGAAGAAAAAGTCAGGCCTGAAAGAATGATTTAGTGTTACAGTTACTGCATTTATTTCAGAAAGGTTAAGGCATCTTTATAACAGAAAGGATTATAGCTTTCAAGTGAGAATGAAACAACTTGTTTTTCCAGGGGACTTCCTCAGACAGGGATGTGCAAAATCCCATGTCACAGCTGCTCATATTCATCGGTCTTGGCAAAGAGCTTGCCCTAGAAACGCAGCCAAACTGCAGAGCTGTGCAGCCGAGACCTCCCTGGTGCATGCTTCTGGAGCTGGAGGTTTCATCTCCAGGTGCCTGGCCTGCCTCATCTCCTGTCGGTTAATCTGAATTCATGGAGGCACTGAACTTATTTAACGCAGCCAGGGAAAATGATTTTGCATTTGTTGAGGTTTTGCATTTGCATTTTGCATTTGTCTCATACACCTGGGATGGATTAACAAAGGGCCTCTCCATTTAGTCCAAGTGAGAAAATTATGCAAAAAAATGCCCAAAGCATCTCCATAAAGCTCTGGCCTTCAAAGCTCCTACTAGATTGCCCTCTGCTAGCACCATCTTTACAGATGGTCATCTGTTAGAGTGGAAGCATGCCCATTCACTTATTGTATGCCAGAACTCAGCATATGAGCCAGCCAAATATAGGTCATGGCCTACAAAATGATGAGCCCAAGACAGCAGTTCAGTAACAAGCGCCCCTAGTTGCAAGAAGGTGCCAACTGAGGCCCACATGCTTCCCTATAAAGAAACATGTTTGTTGGCTCTTCCCGGACATGATGCCATCAGACAGACGTGCTGCCTTTCCCCTGCCTTGCTGATAATGACTCAGTCTGTCAGCCCTCAACTCTCAGCTGTGGATTTTCCCCTCATCCTGCCCCAAAACACTGCAAAAGGGGAGGTGGTCTTACAGACAACTACAGGACTGTGAGTTCACACTCTCTCTCCTATGGCAGATAAGCTGTATTACACACTATGAAATCATTTACACCTGCCAAATAGGTGTGAAGAGCTAGCAATCTGATTTGCCTCTACGTATAAGAGCTGAACATAAGAATCCTGAAAGACTTCTGACTGCTAGTTGCAATTTAAAGCTACTGCAGCAACCTTGAGTTTAGCTTTGTCAAAGAGATCAGAGACGCGATTACAGTAATTAACTCTCTGAGGTACATCCACCTCACATTAACTCTCTAAGGTACATCCACAAAGACTCAGTAACACAACGGGTAGGTCAAACAACGTGGACATTTGCTGAGTGACAGGAAAGCCAGTATGTAGGACCTCTCTTTCCCATGATGGGGATTAATTTGAAAACACTCTTTCTAGTACTGCTGATATTAGATTTATGTGACATCTCTGCTTTCTGTACAACACCAAGGAAAAAAAAACAAAACCAAACCTCAAATGACAGACATAGATTATTCATCCCTATTTACGGCCATACAAACTTGTGAGCTCTTTTTAACATCTTTGCTGTAAACTTCTGTAAAACTGCCTTTCTCAGCAGTGGAACTGTATTCCCTTTCAAGTTTCCCCTTTCCCTCTCTGCATTATCTTGCCTACGAGTTTGGAGTTTGCAGTGTAATTTTTTACCTGAATCAGCCCATTTTTATCATCAAAAGAACACCCAGAAGGAAAAAAAGCCTCCAGTAATCCTGCCAAAACCCAAATAAACCAACAACCCATAGGCAAAAAAAGTTCTTCCGGTTTTGCTTCACTTGAATGACATGTTTTACATAGTTATCATCCTATGCCTATGAAGACTGTTTTAAACTTGGTTAGAGTGGCACAATAGGAAAATACAACTTGCTTAATGAAGACTACCAAATACACCGAACCATGCATTATAGCTCCATAAGGACATTAAAGAACACCTGCTTAATTTTTATTTACATGAATAGTACTAAATTTTGAAAGGATTCATTGATACTAGGACTAGGGAGGGACAGTATCCGTTGCCAAAAAGGAAGTGGAGAATATATTATATTTATATATTTTTTTATATATTATATTTATATATTTATATATATATTTATGCATACCTTGTATTTTGAAAGGGTCATTTGAGGAGATGCATCAGCCCATACTCATGTACCAGCAGCCAAGAGATTCAGTGATACAAACTGCACAGTGCTGCAGAGCAGACTATACTGAGTAAACTGGAGTGAACAAGTCCTTAAGAGAAAGGACAAAATCTTGGCTGGCAGGAATCAACAGCAAAGTGTCACTGACCTCTTTTGGGTGAAAGAACACCCTAAGAAGGATCAATAAGATCGTACTTACTCTTTTGTTAAAAACAACCAACCATTTAATTCCAGATACATTGGAATGATCTGAACAAAACAAATACAGGAAAATTGCAGTCTAGTAAATTGGTTGTCCAATGTAGCTACTTCCAAGTTGTCTGTAACTCAAATTCTGGGAGGAATAATGGAAAAGAAAGTGAAAGCTCCGTCTCAAAAGCCAATCAACATCTGGTGAGAATGTGCTTTGGAATCATTGGGAGGTAATCCTTTAAATCCTGATAAGGATTAATGTATTATTTCCTCAAACTGATATAAATCAGAAGACCTGGAAACTTAACAATGTCGAGGAGAGGAAAAGAAAAGAGAGGGTCTGAATCAGGCCCTTAGAGTCTTATTATTATCAGTATTATTATTATAACAGTACTTACAATATGCTTGTATGCAAAAAAGGTATTCTTGTTTCCTGGGAACTTGGAAGTCTGGGAAATAACCTTACTAGATTTTAGAAAGGAGATTAAAATCTTAACACACCTGCTAAGTCAAAAAGCAAAGGATATGTTTAACTAGCCTTACCTCATTGCCATTCTAGGAAAGCTCTCATTTCCTATAGTTTAATTCCATTTATATGCAGCCCTGTCTATAACATTTAAATGTTGACTAGGTCTGAATGTTCTGAATTTCAATCTAAGCCAAGGAAAGGGACTCAGAACTCAAACAATCTTTTCTAATTGATTTTCTGAATGAAGGTAGGTGCTCTAAATATTGGATCAGCTGCCCAAGCCCATTTTCTCTAATTCTTCTTTCCTCACTGCAAAATATCACTGTACTTGAGGCTGTGCTTTGATATTTGCTAAGCTTGTCAGCCTCACATTTGGAAAGTAGCCAGCTCCTGGCTAGAGCAAAAGAAGCTGGATTCACTCGAGCTGTCGGCATATAATTACTGTCCCATTAAATGTCACTGCTGTGTGGTGCTTAATTTTAAACTGAGAAACTATGAGAGCTGTGAAAGCTTGGGAAACTTGCCTGGTGAAAGCTCAGTCTGTGTATGTGGGGGGGGGGGAAGGTCTAGCCACCTAATCTCTAGATATTGGAGTAGCTTAAGAAGATATTGATACAGAAACCTTTTGGCTCCAATTTGAAGGAGAGAGTGTCAAGTTCACGGCCAACAAAAACTCAGCTTTGTGTTACAGCATGTTCACACTGTTCAAAGCTGCTTTTGGTCAGAATGCAGTTTCAAATGATGGTGGTATTGCAAAACCAATTGATGTTCTGATGTTTTCCTTCACTGGGAATATTGAAAAAAGCACGGAATAGGCCATTTTTGTAAAGCTTTCATTATCTGGGATTGAAATGCTATAAAAAGAGCGCTTCCAAAATAATTCTACACTGCTGGTTGCACTTATGCACTTGTTCCAGAAAAGTGCTTTGAACTGACCTTAAATATTTTAACATTCTCTTCTACGTTCTATCAGAAATACTGCTGTAATTTTGTCTGATGATCCAAAGAAATGACAAAAACCACTGAAGTTTGTAAACACAGAAAATATCTTTTTATGACCTTTTGTTTCAAATCCTCTTTAGATCTGGTTTGCGTGCCCAAAAGCTTCCTCAAAAGTTGCCTTGTGTGTCCTTTTCTAACATCAGCAATGTCAGCCACAACTTTTTGCGTATCTCTTTAGACCATCACGGCTACCACAACACAACCACAAGAAGGTAGAAAATAAAACTATTAGCTACTGGAATACGTTAATTAGCAGGTCACCTCCATCTACAAACTGTCTTACCCGCCCCCTTCTGGCAGGACACAGAGCTTGTAATCTCCTGTTTCATCTTTTTCTTTTTTCTTTTCCCTCTCTCTTTCAATTTTAAATCACTCCGGAATGGCATTGCTGATTGTCAGGCCAAAAGGATCCACAGCCAATCAAGTGTGCGGAAAGGTTCTTTTGCCTGGCATTGATTTGGGAAAGATACCTTGAAATATTTATTTCAGAAGTACTATCTCTGAATCTACCCTTTCTATACTTACATTCATTGCTGCTACAGCTCCACAGTACAGACATTGCTACTTCTCTAAGCAAGGCTGGATGACCCCGGGGTAAAAATGCTCAAGCCAAGACTGAAATACAGCATCTACTAGTGGATCGGAACTGCTGGTAAATTTATAGCTCTGAGGTTTGGTAGTGTGGGCAGAGCTTCTCAGTCCACAGGAATATTTTTAAATGACATTTCCTTAAAAAAACAAACAAACCACAGGCTCCATTTGCACATCCTCCTATCAGCTGCAGAAACCTACCTATTTGCCTTACTTTGAGAGCCAGTATAAACATATATTTAAAATTAGTATGTACCTCCCTTTTGCTCTCCTCCTCCCAGCTGCAGATTCCTACACTGCTTTCCTGTTTTGAACCATGATTTCACAAACATAATAAACCCACAGAATGTCATATTTTCCCTATGCTGTACTCTGACTGATGAACCCTGCCTCATTTCACCATTCTTAGTCAAGATATGATATTCAGTTATATACAAAATACGTAAGTCATCTTTTCCTCTGCTTCCCCAAGCTGTAAATTTCTCTTTCATTTTCCCCTGAAGCAGAAATCAGAGCTGGGAGCTATCCTTCAAGACTCTTAGTGACATGACAGTTAATAACAGATACAGGATAGCAGTAGGCCCAAATGACATGTCAGAGGATTGACCAAGATCTTGAATTCCTCTCAATAAGCCAAAAGATAAGTGACAGAAAATCGTTTCCTAGTTTATCTCAACATTCTTATCATTGCTATTCCTTCTTACACAATTTCAGTAGTATATGAAAGCTACCACAAGCAGGCAGCTGAGGCCACTAGCAGTAGGAAGAAACGCATAAATAGTCCAGAGTGGCCCGGCTGCCCTCACATCTTCGCTGCTGCGCGCCAAAGCCAGCACAACAAAAGCGCGCCATGTAAAAGACTATTAGGACGAAAGATGGTGGTTGGCCAGAATATACCGTGCCATAGCAGTAGAGGACAATATAACAGCCTGTAGTGACCAGTGCAACTTAGAGGAATAAGGAGGCATCAGCTCCTGTGAAGGTGACAGAAAAATATCTACACTGCCAAATGACAGCATAAGAAAGGATCTGGCTTGGCCTACGTTCTGTCTATATTCACAGCTTCTGCATCCAAGTGTTGAAGAACAAAGGCCTTGGAAAACTATCTATGAGTTTGCTATTTCTTGTTTGTGGACACCTGGCACTGAAGGACTTTGATCTCAAGTCTTTGAAAATGAAAGCAGGTCCTTCAGGTTTTATCAATCTGTCATTAAAACCTGGCTAGGGAATGGCCTTGCGGTTTGTTTTCTCATTTTTCTTTTGTTTATATCCTGCTCTGGGACAGTCATCCTACAGTTTGTTTCTTAAAAGCATTTTACTTTCCTTTCACTTTCAGAGACTTTTCTCACTACGAGTGTATAACATTTTATACTACAAATGCCCAAACCCCACGGTAACTGGCTCATAGCATTTTGACCCATATATTCAGCATTCGTCCTTAATTTTAGACTAGAAATAGAACAATGAGAAACAGAGATATGATTGCAGAAATGAGAAAAACTGTTGGTCAGCTAAGTCTGTGATGGGGGGGCATCACTGAACAGAGGAAAACATGGGGGCATAGGCCCAAGGAGCTACGATTCTTATAGGCAGGTCCTTGGCTCATAGAAATGGACTGCAGTAGTTCTATAGCAATTTTCACTAGCTTAGAAGCTGCTTTTCAGCGTCGGCTACTTGTTCTGACACTATTTTATTAAACAGCTCATGCCTTTCCTCCTTTGCTTCATCTGTAGAAGAAATTCTTAGAGCTCTTTAAGATCAATGGCTGAAAAGCAATACAGAGTCGCATTACTTTACTACTTCTCCTGCACTCAGCAGTGGAGTCAGCATAACTTACAAAAGCCAGTCAACAGCAACAAGCAAACTGATGTCCTGGGTGGGGAGACCCACTGCAGTCAGGATCAGGAGCATAGTGACAAGTCCTGCACTGGGTATACTGGCAGCTCCAACACTTGCGAGGGTGGCAGTCAAACTGCAAAAACAAAAACCAAATGTGAGTAGTAGAAAGGGGAACATAATTTCATTGCATACTCATGTGATCATTTGGAAGGCCTTACTTCTAAGGAGTTCTTCCCAGAAAACCGAGGACTGTATGATAAACCCTGGTAAGTGCAGGCCACAGCTGGAACTCATGTTCCTCCAAAATTATTTATTTAAGGGTGGCCAGATCTACAGGGTTTGTTCTGAGAGCTGTAAGACTAAGATTGGTTATAACACTAACATCTTTGGGCTGGTATTGTTATCTGAGCTCTACCAATACATTCAGGGTTTTGAAAACAGAGTTGTATAACCCAGACTTGCTGAAGTTTGGTGGCCACAGGTTGAATTTCCAGGATGGTTCATTTCTGTTTATTTATGGTAACTGAAGACTGAATTGGGCGTTAATGGTTTAGAGAAACTGGTTATTATCAAGCAGAGAAGGGTAAACGTCTTGGTATCCAAAACTCACTGTTCAAGTGCGTGGTATACCAAGCCTGGATACAAATCCCCCTATATGCAAAACCAAAATTCATCTGATTGTGTCACAGATCCAAACCTATCTTTGTTTTTAACTCTTTTTTTGCTTAAGACCACTAGAGTGAATGCCTGTGCTCCAGATGCTGAAGTTTGCAAAAATACACCACAGAGAACAACAAACATTAGCATCACTGGGCAATCCTATGCAGAATGGAAGATAAACTTGTCAGAGAGTAAGCCAGAGAGTAAGGGGAGGAAAAAAAGAAAGGGAGAGGCAGAGGCAGAGGGGAGAATGGAGGGGGAGAAAAAAACGCCTGCCCTTTTGAAGCAGAGCACAGAGTTGACTAATATGGTTGCTATTCTCTGGGTGGAACCAACAAATCTGAAAGTGCTTCCAGGACAGAAGTAGGGGAAGAAGTGTCTCTTGGGGGGAAATCCTCAGCTGTTAGCCACAGAACTACTCTGTGGAGATGTTAGCCCGATTTTGACCTGTCAGATGGCAGGTTTGACCCAGACAAGCCAGACTGCCGAGATCACCAGGTGTCTGGGTTAAAGTGGAGCCTGGCCTCCTAAACCTCTGGCTATGCCCAGCAGGCACGCAGGCAGGATGCTCGGTTCTGCTGCCAGGCTCTGAGCGTCATGCCATTTCCTCTGGCACTTCCAGCCTGAACTGGTGAGGGAGCATTTCCAAGTTCTGGGAGGAAACACTCCCTCCAGCCTTCCCACCGCAATGCTTACAGGGCTGGAGGGGAAAGAAGGTAGCGCTGTTCAGGCCCAAACAGAGTCTGGATCGGCCGCCATTTCTGAGATCACCCTCTCCTGAAGAAGACAGGAAATTAGAGTATCTACGCGACTAAAAAGAAGTAACTAGGGCTAGTTGAAGACTAATCTTAACCGGATACAAGTCTTTGTGAGCTTACATTTTGGTCATTTGAGTATACCCAGCACCACAAGCTGAGTTTGGCATTAAATAATAACCTTCCATTCATTCGTACTGCCACCTCAAGGGATAGCTGTGATCATATTGCGGCAGCAAAAATGCTATATTGCATGAAGAGGAGAACCAGTGGTCTTCCTACAGATAGCCCAAAGGTACTCACTGCTTAGTAAATGCGAGTCAAAAAGTTGCCTACACCAGTCTTCAAATGGTGAGATCAGACAGAGCTAATGAGTCAGTCCCTCAGACGGGGAGCAAGAGGACTAACTTGGGCTCAAGCTTACCAAATCTCTTGGCCAACTGCTTATCCCTGGCTTAAATTTCCCTCGTCTCAATTTGGTCTAAAATGTGCCTTCTCTGAAACGACTGTTCTCATTTCTAGCAACAAAACTGCACCATTCAGGTCCAGCATCTGCCTTCATTAGAAGCAGCCTGAACCCCTTTTAAAAACCATTTTAGGGATTAGGGCAGGAAGCAAAGAAACGGAAAATGTGCTGGTAATAAAGCTGGGCAACAAACACAGAATTAGACATTGCTATGCAGGTGGTTTCTTTAGTGTTAAAAGGGTTTAATAAAAGAAAGGTGGGTGGGTGAAAAGTACAGGAAGAAGGCAAACTTGGCAGCTTTCACTTGTGGTTTACATTGTAACTATTCAAAATGTCAGGCCTGGTGTCTTCATCAAGTTTTCCACTGTAAATTAACTTTAGCTGCAGTAGTCATAACTCTGCCATTCCTTTTTATTACTCACCATATCTCATGAGTCTTTATTAAAGCTAGATTACAGTAAACAGTCTTGAGCTACTCTTATCCATTTTGAATGTGTACTTTCCTCTGACCAGAAGTTGAAGCTGAGTACTAAATATGACTACTTGATATGAAAAGACTAGAGCTACTATCTTCTGGGGTAGAGATAAAAAATCCGAGAGTACCTAGACCATGCTGCAGGTAACCTCACCCTGAGGATGCTTTACACTCAGTCCACTGGTTTTGCTGTCAAAACCATAGTCAGAGAAAAAGGACAAACAAGCATGAAGACACAAATACAGTCGGTGGGTACGCTTTTTTTCTTCCAATGAATATAAACAGATGTATTTATCTAAAAAGTTAGTGCCCCACTTTCCTCTCTACTCAGTAAGTGAATTATGGCACTGGACAGAGAACGCTGTTGACTTTTACCTTGTATTGTCAACCACAAATCTGTAAAAAACACTACCAGCATGCATTAAAGCTGCAAATAACTGATAGAAAGTACGAGCCACTAGAGAACCAGGAACAACATATAATATGACATTCTTTGCATATCATTACTAGAAATCCATGAATTTTGCAGTGGATCCCACAGCCACTGAGAAGACATCCACGCTTCATATTTTACAGTCTTTAAAAACAAAGCCCAGAAATACTTTGAACTCACCTCACAGTAACTATCTGCCCTCCATCCAGCTCAATGCCATTCATTTGTGCGATGAAGATGGCAGCCACAGCTTCGTAAAGGGCCGTTCCATCCATGTTAATAGTTGCTCCAACAGGAAGAACAAACCTTGTTACACGCTTATCAATGCCTAGATTTTCTTCAAGACATCGGAACGTAACAGGTAATGTTCCAGCACTGAAGGAGAGAAAGCAAATAAGTACAGGAGACATAATTAGAATATAATATGCAGACTTGAGGGAGCAAAGTCAGAAATTCTGCTATCATTGTTTACATTTTCTACTTCCACTTTCTGCTGTGATTGAAGCCTTCTTTGGCCAATTTTTCAATTAAGACTACATTTAGCTGAAGGAGGAACTGTGGCCAAGAAAAGAACATGACTTAGGCTTAAGGAGTAAGAGCTCGAAGGATTGTAGATGAAGCTTTCAGACTCATTTATGAGTTATTTCTTGCAATTTCTTCCAAGCATATATTCCAGATGTTTTCTAATTTGTTAGAACTTCAGGGAAAGGGGCATATCCTAAATTTCTTTGATTGTGAATTTGCTCTGAAGAGAAAAATCAGTGCTTCTTTACGGAATGGACAAGCCAGGGGAAAGATACACAACCCATGCAACTCTCAGAGTTTGGAGGGCAGGAAAGGATGAGAAACCTGGTTGCAGGATAGGAAAGGATGTGAAACATGGTTGGTTAGAGGGGCTCCTACCAACCATAGTGTCTTGCATTGGTGGGAACAGTTCAGGCTATTGCACTCACTTGTTCAAAATAAAGCACCTTCATCTAAAAATACAATTGATATCAGACCATAACCTTTTCCCCTATGGATGCAAATATCTTCTACGCCTTCCCCTCCCTAGCAGGTCTGCTTGCCTCTGGCAAAGGACTTGCTGCTACAGGAATGAAACCAACACAAAAGGATGTTTTGGTTCCTTAATTTTTTGTGGTATCTCTGAGGTCAAGTCCACCACTAAATGAAGTTTATAGCTGCCTAACAAGCTGCTTTGAAAAGAGAAAGCTGAGCAGGGGAAATTCCTTTAAATTAGAATTTCTGTACTGAATCAGCTCGGGTGCGTCTGCTCTAGCTTATTTGCTTTTCTCCAACCGAGCTGGCGGATATTCTCAAAGACCTTGACTATTGCACCACTGCTAACGCTGGTGTCATTGCCCCCTACAAAAATACTAATTTGCTTATAATGAAAAGAGTAAAGGTCTAAACTCACCAAATGTTTTCAAATAAATACTTACAGCATATTGTTTCTAGTGCCTTGCAACTTCAGAGTCTTTCCAACTCATTCATTCATTCATTACCACAGAGACGCTATTGGGTAAAAAAAATGTAATCCTTCCATTTTACAGATGATCAAAGCAAGAAAAAGGGAGATTAAGGGAATGACTGAAGTACCTAACCATAAGAAAATAGTACCATATTATATTTCCTAGGTTATCTGGGACAACCACATGAGGCTGGCATATATCACACAGGATCTATGGGTAACCCAAAACCTTCTGGACTGGCTGACACCCGAGTCACTTCCTAAGTGACTCCTCCAGTCCCACATCTACAGAAACTTGACTTGGAAGTCAGGAGCTCCTAGATCTCCACCTTGTGCCCACATGTCCAGGCCATTCTTTTGTTCACTGAGGTTATTTTTTTAACAACTCTCAATAAACCAGATACATAGTACCGATCATTTGTGTTCTGGCATCTTTACAAATATACTTGCAATTACAATTTGTTTTGTTATGTTTTTTATCAAAGGTAATCAAGTTTATATTATTCTGTGTTTTTAATCAAAACAGAAACAATTCCCACCTTGTAAAAACAATACAGTATTCTCTCATAAGTTACTCTAGTGGCTTTATTTATAGCATGTAGCTGAAAAGATCTGGTGAGTCATTAACTAATAACTACCAGTTAGTTTTTAAGTCAGTGCCTGCATCACCTTGCCTTCTAGGGTAAAGATATTCCCATATCTTATTCAAAGAACAACAAATTAGAAAACGTAGTTCACTGATACACATTGAAACCCAGTTAAAGAAGGTTCTTTTTCTTCGAAACAGATAAATCCCACCTAATATTTGTTTTCACAAGTCAGATTGTCAGCCATGGTGTGAGAGCACTGCAATGGACCCTGCCTGGCTCAGGAGGCAAGGACTAGTCAAACATTTTCCGCCTTCGGTTCTGTACCTGTGAGTAAAGACAGGTGGGCAGACAAGGTTTCTTTGTTAAAAGACTGCAGAAAATAAGATGCCTTACTCAGTTTGACCAAACAAAGAACCTTAATAGGAAGCATTTGCGCTGCCCAGAGGCACCAGATTAGACTGTATGATGACAGCTGTTGTAACTTGTCTATGGAGCTACAGACTGGTCCAGTTCTGTCCATCCGGTTACTCAGATCTGAATAGCAGTCAGGTGGTAAAGGCAGTACCCATGCAAACCCATAAGCTCGAACCACTTAGGGATTCCCTACCTCCTTCAACTTTGCTCGTCCATCAAAAAAACGTGACTTTGTGCTAAAAAAAGGAATGGTAAATGTTGCGCACAGACACTGGAAATTTTTAATATAAAATCTAAGTGGAAACTTCAACATTTCAATGCAGAAAAGCCTTAAGGAAACTGTGGTGTATTCAAGCTCCTGGCCAAGCTCTATCTCTCATAGTGCCTCATTATGTATCCTCTCGTTCATTAGGGGAGTTGTCCAGCAGAGCGGTTTTGCCCCAGAGAGGGGTAGATACAATTCGGTTCTCTTGAGGCACTCCTGAAATGAAGAATGCTCAGTTTTCAGATGGTCAATTTTGAATTAGGCTTCTTTGTTTTCCTTTTTTAATTAAAAAAAGGAAGATTAAATTTTCTTCAGAAATAAAGCATTTCTTGCAGAAAAACACTTATTATAAAATACAGTTTTCCACAGAAAAATAGTTTCAACCCAAAATCTCCTGACTGCCCCCACACAAAGCATCACAACTTATTACTGAGACCTGAGTCATTCAGTCTCCTACACACTTTGCTGAGTCTGTTTTGTGCACTAGCTCCAAGTCTAAAATGCTCAGCTCTATACTGAAGTCCCCTTAGTCTGCAAAACTGTATGAAAGAAGAGTGAGGCTTTTTAGTAAGTCTTTGCTGTTGTTTGTGAACCAGACTGTATATAAGTCTAATTTGCAGAGAGCTCCCTGGATACCTTTTGTGTCCTTCACAGAAGAGTGGAGAAAGGGCTCGGGTACACTGAAATCCTCACTGACAGCAGCAGATACAGACAAAACCTGGAGCTCTCTAGCTCTCAGTTTACAACAGCCTCTGCTGCCTATTATCATCCTAATTAAAGTGACTGGCAGCCACAGGAGATTTTCATACATCTCCTTCATTTCTCTCTTCAAGTCTAGCACAATTCTTTCTTTCTGAAGCCGCAAGGTAAATATCTGTCAAGAGTCAGATTAAAATTCTTATTCCTTACAGTTTGCTATATTAATAATTACTTTAAAGTACTCATACCACTTTCTCACTAACATGCTTTCAAAAGGTGAGCAAATAGAATTATCACTGTTTCCTAGCTGAAGAGACAAGCCCAGAGGTAATCCGATTTACACAAGTCATTGGGCCAACATCAGAGACGAAAACAGGAACTGGGTCTCCCATTTCCCTTCAGTTGGCCATATGAGCGCTCTCAAAAAATCGCCAGAGTGTATGGTCTTTTTTTTTTCCCCAGCAAGACGGCGTAACAAAGAGCTTTTATTCAATGGCATAAAATGATTTTGTAGTGAAGGTCAGAACAGCAGATGTATTATCTCTAAACAGCAGCTAATGATCTGCTAAAAAATAAAGCTGTTATTTCTCAAGTGTACCTGGAAGCTGTGCCTAGTGCTGTGATCCATGCCTGGAAAATCCCAGCAAGGAATGAAAAGGGGCTTTTCCTCGTTATCACAAAGTAGAGCAGAGGCAAGAAGATCCCTCCGTGGATGAGGAGGCCCACAATCACAGTTACCATGTACATGCCAAGTTGCCTAGCAACTACTTCTAAGTCCTTGATTGCAATGATTTTTCCACAAATGAGACAAGCAATGCCCAAAGGGGAATACCTGGAGAAAGAGAACAAGCAGAGACAGAACTGGTCTTTACAGCATGCAGTCACAATCTTTGCAGTTAACAGAACATAGACTAGGGAAAGCAGTAGGGTGCTCTCAGGCTCCGCGGATCAGAAAGCGATGGAAGTTCAGTGGATTGCTTTCACACCTCTTTTAAAAGTAAAGGCCAACTTCAGTGAAATCCGCATTTACTTCTCTTTATTCCATCCCATCGAATGGAATATGCATTTCCTGAATAGTATGTGATTCTGGAGTAACATCCTACAAGAATATAATAATGTTAGACATGCAACTGCTTAGGACCATTATGAAGAATAGTGTAGTATTTGTTCTTAATATGCAACTCTTGCAACTCAGACAGCTCATCTGGGTTCAGGGAGTTGTGTTATTTGCTTCAGTTAAATTATCTGTTGAAATGAATTGCCTTTCTTTTATCTTGAATGCTGTAAATGTCTCTATTATGTTCTTCCAATAATTTGGACAAATGCTTTTTCGTCTATGGATTCTTCATTTATGTGCTCCAGTTATGTGCTTTTGTTGTTTATGACAGGTTATTGGATACCTCAGGCATGTGGTCCCCTGATGGCATAACTGGAACTTTTAAATAGGGAGAGAACTGTGCCACCCCATAAACAGATTTGAAATGAACGCATATTTTTAATAATCAGCAATAGTGAAAATGCCTGAATGTGCATAGGTAGAAGATAATATTTTTTCCTCCACTGGTAAAGGTTAGTGCATCGTATCATTTTGAGTGACATTCACTTTCTCTATCTGTTTTATAAGACTTCAGCTGAGAGAAAGTATCGTGCATAACGTGCATAGAGGAACAGTCTACAATAAAATGTTTCTCTGAGAAAATAGGGTTATCTAATTTTTCAAAAATGATTAGTGATTTGGGTGCTTAATTAAAGACAATACAAAGGAAACTGAGCTCTAGAATGAAAGTGCTTCATGCTTTCCGGAAGACAGATCTCATGGTCTCTCAAGCAGTATGACCAAACACTGGGAAGCCCTCAGTCATGAGTCACTTAAAATGCAAGGCCAAATATTTTACTAGCTGTCATACAGTCTGTGTTTCAATAAGCTTGACCAAGCATATTCCTTATAGAGAATTATATGGTGTCACAGTCAGATGTCAGATTTGTTTTATGTTCCCGAAGCTATGCTGTGCTCCTGAGAGTCTTATAAGCTACTGGAGCTGCCACAGGAGTTACAGCCTTCTGTGGAGAGAAATCATAAATCAAACAGAATGTAATTCTGCATAAAAAAGACATGCATTTGTCTTTATAAACACACACACAAAACACTGCTCTGGCCACAACAATTCTTTAACTGTTCTTGACCGTGATGAACAAGCAGAACTCCTAGCATCAACTAATCTCCTTTCACAAGGAAAGGGAAACAAAACGCACATAAGTGAAAATAAACATTTGCAGTGGGTATGTTGAAACTGGAATGGTTTCCTGTCATTGCAACACTGACTACTAGAGAAACTTTGTAACTTCAGTTACATATTATGTCTTGGGTGTACCAGCTGGTGTCACGAGTAAAATAAGAGTAAATTCTAGCTCTTGGAGCGTTTTGAGAGCAAAGTCACCGTCTCTCTCTCTATACAGTCAAGAGCAGCATATTACAATAAACAGTGAAAACGACAGGGTTTTGTGAATAAAAACAACTATGTTTTTATATGTCAAGATCCCCTACTGAAAAGCAGAATCATAATAGGAATGCATGGCCATTCTTTAACTTTTGTTCTGTACATTTCCACATAGCTGTTGCTATCTGCCTCACTCCTGCATAACGTGTCTTCCCTTGAAATACTGCTGAGGGCTCATGCTTCAGCCACCTTGCTCCCGCTTCTATTAAACTGTCCATCTAGATCCTCAGAGGAGAGGCAGAGTGCAGCCCTGTGACTCAGGGAAATGCATTTCCAGGGACATCTGGCAATCGTGGGAGCAAGGAGCCATAATAGATGTGTTGTATTGGAGTGGCTATTTGTGCTCTCGGACTTCATCGCTAATGGTAGTCAGTTCATTAAAGAGCTGGGACGAATCCTAATTCAAACACATATAATGCAGACACACCAGTCTAGGACAGTAAGTGTTGGCAGAAACAATGGAGTGCTATCAGTTTTCTTAGTTTGTCCTACCAAAAAAGCCGGTATCGACTTTAGCTGATTGAATGAGCTGACTAGTGTAGGACCTAGGAGAGAACCAACTCAGCAGCACTATGCCAAATATAGCGATGCATTTGTAAGTTCTGAAAAACTAGTTTTATGCAATATGGCCATGTTTGACACTGCATGCAAACAGCTCTGGGGAAGCACTCAGGAGAATCCTCTCCAAGAAAGAGAGAATCCTCCTTCAGAAATGTAAACAAGGGCTCAGTCCTGACTGCGTGAAGTCACTCTGGTGAGGACAAGCCAGGCCCTCATGTTGCGAATGGGCGAACTTCAAAAGCCGGCAGCTGAGCTCCAGTGCCCTGACTGTGGTGAGCTTCTAAGATACAGATTCTGCAGAAATTAAGCAGGGGGAAGGCGAGACACATCACTGACAACCACTGGAATTTTATTCTGTGGTAAGCGAATTTTGCTACAGAAGACAGTTAACAAAGTCTGCCTTCAGGCTTCTTTACAATTATGCCTCTGGGCTAATACCCTGGGATTATGCTAACCTCCCAGGAAGATTTGGACGTTCTCATGTGGGGCTTGCTAGGCTGCTTAGGTGTCCTTCTAGGTAATGAACTTCCACAATAAATGTGGCACTTAAGGGTCCTTGCTGGTAGCTGCAAGTCTTGGATTTTAGTAAACAGAAAACAGAGCCTATCATCTTCAGAAATGTTTCAACACGAGTCCTAAATAATCCTCACCAAATAGAAACAGTGCTATTAAGCCCTTATTAAGGCTTTTAAAAATGGACTATTTGATTATACTGGTTACTAATAAAGCGCATTCACTATACGCAATGTTAAGCTTTTGTCAGATTTTTAAAATCTGTTTGTGTTCTAGAAGTTAGGACTTGAAACTTACCACATGATCATAGTTACTAGCTTCATCACAATCTCATTCAGGATATTGAAGAAATCCACCATCATCTTGGCCTGTTCTCCCATCTTCCCCATAGCAATGCCAAAAGCAATAAAGAATCCTATCAAACCTATTGGAAAAAAGTCACAATAAAAAGAAAAGCAAGTAAAACCATGTTTTTCAGTAAGTTCTTGCACCTAGTCAACCTTTTGGAATTATCTGCTTTATCCAGTTTTCAAAATGTCTATACTATATTACTCATATCTTGGGACCTTTTAAAATGAACTCACCCTCAACTTTCTTAAGCATATTCAGAAGAATATCCTTTATTCTTTATTATTTTACTACATTCTGATTTCACAGTCCAACTATGTTTTTCCTTTTTTCTAAATTGATCCAATCATCAAAAAAATACCTATAGTGTAGTCTTCCCAGCACCACGCAATTGATAGAAACCTACTCCATGGCACATGGGAAAGGCACCATATCATGACTGTTCTTTGCTGCTGAAACAGTTGCTAGAGACCAAGAGCGTTTTTGGAAAGCTTCAAGAAAACCTCTTGACAGATTCAACGTACTGGCTAGTCAGCCCCAGAATACAGGGAAAGACAAAAAGCAACCCCCAAAAACACCATTCGCAGGCCAGGAATATCCCAATTAAATGAAGAATATGGGGGTGGGAGAACAAAGAGGATATTGTACTTTAAGCTGAAGTAGGAATTCACACTAAACAGATTAATCTCACTGAAACTGGTTATCAGCGGATACATAGTCATAGAACTCAATATGAGTAAGACCAGATTCCTAAATTTAAATTAGTAAGCATGAAATTCTTGAGTATTGACACTACCAGTATGACAGACCAATTGAGCACACCTGCTAAGTGTTACTTTGGAGCTGTGTTCCCAATGCTAAGCTTTACTATCCAGTAATTTTCAGTGTCCAGAGTGAGACTATTAACTGATACTGATAGATGGTCTGAAGCAGCTCTTTCAAGCAGCATTTGAGATGCAATATGAGTTCAGTATTTAACAAATGTGTGAACTCAGCTTGGAAATTCCCCAGGAAAAACCCATTAGGATATAAAAGCAGCAAAAGCAGGGAATTTCAGCTATCAGTACCCTGGGAAAAGACAGGCTGTTCCATATCCTCACACTGGGTTCAACATCAGATATTCTTTTTATATCCTCTTGGATATAAAATCATTCTCTAGCACCAAGCCATCGTTGTTGAGTCACTTAAATAGGGAAGGGCAGTATATGTATGTGTGCTGCAGAGCATGGAGAAATGATGAAAAGCTTTTCAGTCAAAGATCAAGTAACTTCCTGGAATTCAGACTGTGCATCAGAAAATGTTAGTAGGTGGTTTTGTTCCGTTAATTCCAAACTAGCTGCTACATTAGTCATA
The DNA here is from genome assembly GCF_040807025.1 of Struthio camelus. Lineage (NCBI taxonomy): Eukaryota > Metazoa > Chordata > Aves > Struthioniformes > Struthionidae > Struthio > Struthio camelus. The sequence continues at coordinate 34,352,109 of NC_090946.1, forward strand.
GCAGTCAAGTCAGTTCATATCTGCAGGAATTTGCCTGGCAAGCTGGATGGCAATTCCCCAGCATTTTCACATCTTCATTCAAACATTTGAGAGTCGTTGATCAAAACACTGCAGCAATTTTCTCACCTAAACTATACCTTTAACATTGTATATTTTCTTTTAGGAATTTTATCCAATCTTCTAGCTCTTTTCTTATCCATAACAGGGCCAGCACAATGCAATTTCAGCACCAAGCGTAATGCATCTCTCACATGAGAAACACTGTTTCATTTTAACACATAAGCAGAGCGCCAAGTGAGAAAAAAACAGGTGACGGTAACAGCATGAGCAATAAGCTGCTGCCTCACACAAGAGTGCAAAATGCCAATTTGCACCTATGCAAGAAAGTGCCTACTCTGCCCACTGATGTTTAGTGGAATGAGAAGTCATTGAACTACACAAAATACATACAGTGGCTCCTAGCTCTGGTAGAGCAGACTGCTTCACAGGGAAACAAATTATTTCTGAACAGTTTATTGATGCTTTTTTCCCCATACCTAGGCAGAGTAGCCACTGCAGGCACAGCAGCCACTGCCTCCGTGGGAGCAGCCATAAGCAGTCGGCATAAGCAGGCTACTTGCCCCTAAAAAGTGATGGGCTGGTGATGTTCACTGAGCTAAAGCAGTGGTTTAGGAATTGCCACATGCTCCCACTCTGAGGACAGCATCTATAAATGAACACCAGTGTGACCCTCAGCCCTGTGTCAGACCATGTGTACGTTCAAGCGTAGGTGTGCAGATGAGTGCTACAAATTGAGGGCTAATTTGTGACCAACCTCACCCACGTCCAGACAGTAAGAAGGTGAAAGAGGAATGTGCTTTTCTGGGCTGACAAAACTATGAGTCTAGGTACATAGGAGAAAATAGGAGAGGTGTGGCTGCCCTTCATCCCCCCCCTAGCCTTCCCTGGTTAGAACAGGTGCTTTGGGAAGGGGTAAGAAATAGGCAAAACCTTTTTTGTACCACCTCCACGTGCTGGCTTGTACAGACAAGATGGCATGATGGTGGTTGTTCATAATTTGCAGCTGGTAAAGGTCAGCCGCCAAGATGAAACAGGGAGGGAGTGGTGACTCAGAGATGTGTCAAGCCTCTCTGGGATTTTTCTTGGGTGGTGTGGTTCACACCCCACCTCTCACTTCAGGCTATGCCTCAAGCCAAATTCTAGTTCAGCATGCCCAAGAAACCTTCCTGGAAACAACAGAGCTCAAATTCATCCGAGGGTGGGTAAACCACTCTTGAAGCTCTTGAAGCTTCACCCCCTGCAGTTTTGTCAATATGTATTAATACTAGTCTAGGTAGGCTACTTCAAGGATGAAAGGATATTTTGCATGCCTCCTACATGCTTCCCTATTGTACTCCAAAAAATGCCTGCAGAGTTGCCAGTCCAAGATATTTCGCTTGATTGTTTCTCTGATCTAGTCACACTTCTACTAAGACCATAAGGTTTTCACCTCAGAGACCAGCTGGCAGCTAGTAGGTGATAACATTTGATGACAATTTGTGGGGGCTAAACTCGCATGGAAGAGCAGATCAGACAACACTGGCTATCCCCTGGATACCTAGTCACAGCCAAGAGCTATATCGTACATATGAGGTACATATTTGACAGGCAAAAAGTTTCCCTACCCAAGACATTCATGCCATCCTTAAATTCAAGTCCTTTCTTAATGACCAGCTGGGCTTCTGGTGGTGCTTCCCGCACTGTCTCATTCATCATAGCAAAAGCAGAGTCAGTGACATTAGGTGGTTCTTCAATTGGTGGTGGCACCAGCACTTTCTTGGTGACAGTTTGGATCTGAAGACAATAGAAAGGGATGATGAGAATGGAATCAGACTGAATGTAATCCATATGGGAGATCAGGAAATAATAAGAAAAAGTCTTCACTTGAAATTCCAGGGAAAGATCTTTTTATAGAATTAGGCATGCCTTCCACAACCTCTTATCCCTTCTTCCAAAAACAAATCTGTTTTCCAACAGTTCCAAGTGTCACAAAGTCCTGGGAGTCTTCCTCACAACACTGGTGTGAAAAGGATGGCAAATACTTGTTCTTTACCACTACCATGTAACGTTTTACAGATAGCCCCTTTTTCCAGATGTTTCACAAGTGGTGCTTCACAGATTATGTTACACATACATATCATTTTTTATTACCAAAAGGCAGGCACTTCTAAGATCAGTCACTGTAGCAACTCTATCGCAAGGCTTGTTATTCAGGCTGGTCTATCTGGCTCAAGCTATCATAGTTTGATGGTTAACCTCAATCAAAAACTTATGGCATTTCCAACACTTCATTCAGCGATTGTTTGTGAGAGCTCAGCATGGAAAACACACAGGCCCTGAGCTCTCTGATTAAAATATTTTGAGTGACAGATAACAGAAGAACTAGGTAAGCTGGCAGATACCTACCAAATCAAATTTTGCCACCTCAAAAAAAGGGAAATCAACATCTGAATAGATCTGGACTACTCCTGACACAAGAAAGGCAGGGAAAGCTGGGAAGGAATGGCAGTGGGAAAAATGAGCTTGATTTTACTGCTAGCGGGGGAAAAAAAAAAGAGGGAGGGAAAGAGAGAGATCCGTGATGTCCTGCTTTGAAAAGGGACTCTTTTCCACCTGTTTTGCCACCTTGAACCTCTGCTGCCTCTTCAATGGCTCTAGGACAGGCAAAACGGCAAGGAAGTTATGACCATTTTGCCATTGTTGCCTGTCTGCTCCCTATTTTCTATGTTCCTAGAAAAACGTTTGAGCAAGACATGAGAACCAGTGTGTTAATCCTTCAAAGAACATTTGCATCTCCTTCTTGTTGGGATGGCACACTGTACTACTGTGGATGGTGCCCCCATTCACATACCATTTTAAAATATCTTACTTCTCTCCTTTCAAAACCTGCTGTCTGAGCCTACAGAATGAAAGGGACATAGACAAAAAACAACATAGATACTGAATGAGAAACTCTTCAGTTGTCTTGAAACCAGCCAACACTCCTGCACGTTTACTTTTCTCTAAGTCAAATTTTATCTGGGGAATGCTGTCAGCACATTATTTTTTATGTAAGGTGTCCAGAATGTAAGAGCAGAGCCACAGAAATAAAACTTAAAGCATTAGATTCTGAGCACTCACAAATTCTACTGCAGCCAATTAAGTCAAAGGTCCACAGCTCTTCTCTGCCTAAGGCCTATAGTCACTGTAAATGCCGAGCCTAACATAAAGTTTAGATTCTGATAACAACATCTGAGGCCAGTAAAGCATCTGAATGTCGCAGTCATTATCCTACATCAAATATTTAGACATAATAGTCTAATTCTCTTTTATGGCACATAAGATCACAAGTCTCTGCTGGCATACCAGTTTTCATTACAAATTAAGCATTGTTTGTGCACTATAGAAAAATTCAAGAGATGGTGAAATCCCATGAAGTTCTGAGTTCGGTTTCCAAGTAAGCTTTATCTAACTTACAGCTGACTCCCTTCATCGCTCTCTGCCTGACAGCAAGGAGAAGGTGAGTAAGCCGCCCACACAGACCAGTGCTGCACAGTACCACTGCCGTGCACACTTCAAAATCATTCTTGGCAGGAATTCTGCAAAAATTGCCTCCTCTTAAGGCAACCTGGAAACACTGAACGCTCATGGGAGAGTCTATATGTACGTAAGAAGAGAAACTACACTCTGACACCATGAAAAGAAGGTAAACTTCCTTGTAAATAAAGGGAGAGATAAGTAAAGCCTAACTCCTTTACTGAGGAGTAAGTGATAATAGGAGGCACAAGTTCTTCTGGGAAAGGAGCACGACTTACTACACCAATGAAAGGTGTTTTTGTGGCAGAGGCTTTCTCTGGCAATTACTTTGGAATCTGATAGGATGAAATATAGGAAAGCCAAACAGCTCTCTAGGAACTGTCCTTCACACACCACAGAAATCAGGATTGTATCCACAGACTCCTATGGACTTTGAAATAGGCCTGGGCAGGTAAGTTTAAAAAAAAACTATTAGTGGAATTGGTAACCCATCCCTAGTGAAGTGTACTAAACATCAACATTACACACACTGAAAAAAACAATATAAAGGTTCCAAGAAAACTATTAGACATTGGTAGCTTAATTCTTCCTTCCTCTCACTTTTTGTCTCTTTGTCTATTATTCAGTCACTTCCAATAAACCAAAAACGTAACTCTTCTCGCTTCCACAATTTACACTAGGGGAAGGAAATAAAAACACAAGCACCCTGTTCTCCCCCGACTCAGTTTTGCGAAAACACGTTTCTCATTAGATGTGGTGTTTAGCCAACCACAGTCTGACCACATGACTGCCATTCCCATGATGATCTGGATATATTGAGAACATTCTCTCTTTAAATCCCCAAGGACTATGTGTTTTTATGGGAAAGTCTAGGGAAGAAGTGAAGCAATCCAAGTCCTTTTGGCAGCTTAGGTTGCCCTTCATTCCTCCACCCCCCATCGTACCCCCCACCTCTCTTCATCCTATTCTCCAGCCTAAACCACAGCTCCAGCTATCATGCCATTTCATTTAGGAATCCTTGGGTTTGGCAACAAATCTTGTTTGGTTTAACAAAAAAAGTCTGCATTATTGCCAAACAATTTAGTTGTAGGAAAAAGCAGCTCATACACAAGAAATATGCTTAAACATAGACCAGGGAGCATGTATTTTTCATTTCTTTTACCCCTCCAAGTAAAGTCATTTTGATTAAGCATTGCTGAAAAGTGTTTAGACAAGATTATTTACCCATGCAGCAAGCATCACATGGTGTCAGTCAACTGCTCTCCCAGCAAGCCTCAAACCTGGCCTGATGGAGCCACCTGTAGGTGGGTCAGCCACTTGCCTGTATTATCCCCGCATGGTCTGGGCTCTAATGCAGCAAATGGAAGTTATGAGAGGTTGTGTTTTGCAGTACATTTCCACTGGCACCCAGCCTGAATGAAGACCATTCATATAGTATGCACAGGGCACTGCAGAGCCATCAGCTCAATAACTAATGACCAAGACCAAATTCAATCAAGGTGAAAGATGCCATAATTCATCCACCATTCAAGCCAGCATTCATGACTGTATATATTGTATACAAAGTGAGGAATTATTTTAAGATTACTTAAGAATAGACTAAAAAGAATCTTCCTTAAAAAGTCTAGGAAATAAAATAACAACTACAATACAAATCAAAGTAGCTATAAACGATGTTCTTTTCAAGACCTGTATTTCTCTTTTCATCATAATTTCTGTCATCCACCTATGCAAAAACATTAACCCTACAGACATTCCTGGCAAATAAAAGATGTTTGAAAAAATATTGCCACGGAACAGAAGGTTTTACCTGCTGAAAGCACGCTTGGACTAAATTTTCAGGGAACAGGTTTCGGATCAGATCCAAGAAAGCATCCAGACTAGACACTTCATCATTCTTCTTCCCTTGACCTAGCTGTTTCTTGAGCTTTGGATTCCCAGGGTGGATGGCTAAAACCAGAATCACACCCAGCACGGCAGCAATAATAGTGGTAGACATGTAGTAGACCATGGCTCTTGTTCCCAATCGGCCGCTTGCTTTAGCATCTAAACCAGACAACCCTGCAGGTGTTTTATTTAAAAAAAAAAAATTAAATTGAAACTCAATATCCAATTCAACGATCATCACAGAAAAGCCTGTATAATTTGCCAAGTTTAATGACCGCTTGCAGATATTTTTTGTCCTATTGAAATTTTCACCACTAGATAGAGTAGTGAAGCTTCTCCCTCCCTCCAGTTCTTATATGAACACTGCCTGCCGTTGCTAATCTGAGGACAAGCATTTGAGATTCCATCTAACTGCAAAGGAGACACTGAAAACAGAGAAGGTACCATACCATCTTTTACCCTTCATTGCTGAAAACTCATCATCTTCTGGCTGACACCACAGCTTTAAGGAGGCGAGGCTTTCCAGTGTCATGCCATCATATCTACAAGGTCTAATTCAGGAATTAGGTGAAACAGCATATTAAGAGAATTCTGATGTTCAAGTGGGTAGTGCGTGTGCAAGTGTTTGAAAAGAAATTAACTGGAGCATCTACCTACTAAAGCCAATAAAGTTAATCAGAAAGGAACCCTGAAGTACACATTGCAGCTGCAAAATCCTTGACAGGATCACACTACTCTTCTTCTTCCTACGTCACAAAAAGCAAACCAGGTGATATCTGTAGCAAGCATCTTAAAGTACTTAGGGCTAATAGATCTTACCTGTGATTAAACTGGAGATAATTAAAGGGAGGATCAACATTTTTAGCATCCTCATAAGTATATCCCCTGGGAAGGCTATTAACATGATTATGTCAGGGTCAATAGGTGTTGCTAGACGAAGAAGACCCCCACATAGTGCACCCAGGATGACACCTAGAAGGGGAAATAAAAGAGAGCAGATAGGCAAGGTAAGTATATCTGAATGGGTATTGATTACCCAGCAGAACAGCCTGGATGAAAAACAGTTACAAAAGGTAGGTGATTTTTGGTGCAGAGACAGATTTCTTTCTTCTTCAGAATGCCTAGCCTTCTGACTAATACCAGGGAATATCATGCTTACTATGTATCTCATGATTAAAGACAAGTGGTCCTGATGTGCAATCTTCTGTCAGCACTATTTTGCTTCCATATGATATTTGCTCATAATATTATTGAGATTTTTTTTTTCCAGTGCTGTGTAGGTCTTGTAACATGTGGAGGTATAATCAAATATAATTCATATTTTCAGCCTAAAGCTGACAAGAGGTGATGTGGCTTATACAAGGCCTTTCAGAACTGGTAGCAAAGCCAGGGTTAGGACACAGCTCTTCAGAGTCAACACTGAGCTTGTAAGAAAAGACTGGTTACCACTAGAAAACAAGGATGGCTTGAATACCTATGAAAAACTACAACCTATGAAAAACCCTGCAGAAAAGCTAGAATAGTCTTGTGAAGAAAAAAGACTCAAGTTCAGTTTGGGGTTTTTTGGAGGGGAGTGTCAGTCATTTATTAGCAACACAGCCATTGCTGATTCTATCACTATCAGCATACAATTTAAGGAAATAACAAATGGAACCAAAAAAGAATAGGTTCCAGCCTCATTCCCACCTACCCCCCCCAGCTCTGATGAATCCTTTCAGGGAATTGGACACCACTTTTCCAATCAAACCTGAAATAACTGATATAGGGCTGTGTCATTCATCCCAAAATGCCTGATCTGGAATATAGCACATATCACTGAAGAAAACTTGATTCTTGGTACTCACTTATTACTCCTTGCCTTCAATAGACTGCATCCTACTGTTGTCACTGAGTTAATGTTTTCATATAGTCATTATCATAAACAATCCCTTCATTACTTATCTAGAGTCTTAGTATGACCTAAGACCCTCTCTCAGGCCTGAGGCTGTTTAAAAAGGCTGTGTTTACTTCTTTAAAATAATCTCTGTGAATGGATATTTAATGTTTACATTGAAGATGCCTGTTTTCTTGATCCCAAGCCCATTATAAAGTCTCAAGTGTGATAAAACTCGATGACAAAGCCTGAGTCGTGTTTTGAAGTAACTATGGGATTAACTTATGATTTTTTTTTGAAGTATCAGTTTGATACAATGGAAAATATGTCTTTAAAACTTCTTGTGGAACTGCATCAGGTACTTTCTAAAGATGATTCAAAGCAAACACTCTAAACACTTCAGTAGCATGGATTTTGAAGGCTGAAAAATATGGAGATGAAATTTGCAGCTCAAGACCAGCTGCTGTTAGTCTTTCAAACAATAACAAAACAGACTATGTCTATGAATTTGTTGCATTTGGCTGTTAGGCTTTCAGTGAAAGAGAACGAGGCAAAGAGCCAGTGAACCATAATAAAATGTCAAACCATTCCATATTTGGAAGTTGCTTAAGCCAGAGGCAATATTCAGGATGAGATCACCAAGTTCTGGCTGGTAGCTGTCCCCCCCCCCCCCCCCCCAACCTTGTAGAGGAGGGGACAAAACTTAAAAAGTAGTTGAGGAGAAAAGCATGGGCTGAGAGAGAAAAGATGCAGGACAGGAAGTTTTGGAGAGCGTGGGTTTTTTCTCATTACTGAGAGGAAAATGTGTGGTTCATTTAGTTCTACTGAATGGCATCGATCTGACCAGCCTGGGGTTTTAGACTGTATTTCAGTCAAAAACAGATATAGTATGTAGCTCAGTGGTGCAGACTTGCTCCATGTTGTGTCAATAATGTCCTGCACACCTGAACGAAAGGGATAACCTGAGGGTGTCCTATTTACTCTCTGGCTGTTCAGCTAGAACAGCTGATGAACACAGTTTGTGGTACTATATGAACAAATACAGATACACATAAGTGTCCAGACAAGCAGGATGTAGCTTACCAAATACAGTAAGAGTCAGGAGCAGGTTTCTGCGGAGTGACTGGCAAAATTGCACACATATGTTCCTGGATCTGGGCTCCACTGGACTCAAATGACTTTCATGCATCCGCACTTCTACTTGCTTAGGCATATTGTTGGCACTGGAATAAAAAATGAAAATCAAGTAAAAGTTATGGCACAAGATGCCAAAAGTGAGAGGAAAGTCTGGATTACTTCCAACATATATAAGTGGCGAACCTGATGCATATTCCAGTGCTTCTCACATCTCAAACACTGTATCTTTACTGCCCTGAAGAAGAGGTCTCTGAAATGCTAACGGTCTGTTCTTTTAAAGGTCTTGCCTTTAAGGTATTTTGGAGGGGGGGGTTATCTTTCAAACAGTGGAGACATACCCAGAATGAATTCACCGGCCACAGCATCTCGGCTGTTTTAGGGATTAAACTATTTGTCCTGATCTGGAAAATTCAGTTTCCCCAAAGGTTAGGGTTCTCTACTGAAATAGGAGAGATGGTAGAAACTTTGTTCTTCAACCATCAGGAAAACAAAGATTTTAAATACCTGATTTAATTCCAATTCAGAAAAAGTTTAAAAAACAGGATTTATTTGCAAAACAAAGTATTCCAGAGTATTTTGGTTTAGTCTTCCCAAAATATCATTTCAACACTAATGTTTTATTTTAATATAACCCAAATGTTGAGGTCAAAAGAATCTTTTTTTTTTTTTTTAATCTGGTTCTAATGAGATTTGATCCACTGCCTGTGAAAAGTAGTCAGAAAACTATACATTCCCCATGAAAACCTTTGATTTCATTGAACTGGTGGAATTTAGAGGAAGAAGTTTTTGACTAACTCTGTTTTACATCCAAACAAGTGATTTGCATATGAGTGCAGGACTTTGAAGGCCATGCCTCCTAACTTTCTCAATGCATGAGAAACCTTTAGCAATAGACTCCTTTCTTACATACAACATCTTAAACTGAACTTGAAAAAAAAATACTACTACAAATAAAATATACAGGAACTAAAGGTTAAGGGTGTCTACTTAAAGAAGAGAAATGGCTGAAGAACAAAATTTTTATTATCAAGAAAACAAAGATCTTGAAATCTGGTCTTATGCCAGCTTAGAAAAAGGAGATCAACTTTGCCTCTATAGTAGTAGATTGAGGTCTACAGACTTGAAATAGGTTTAAAAGACAGAGAAAACTTGATGCCCATCAATCCACCCTGAATACTTTCTCAGATGAGGCTATGCTGTCCCACAGTGAGTCTGTCTGGGGCATACCATTGACTGCCACAAAACTAACAACAAGCTAAGCATTTATAGGAAGACAAAACATTTCTTAATTATATGCATACAATTCATCATCTTCATAGCATTTCTCAGAGTTACACTTGAACCTCTAATAAGAATTCAGTTGTTTTGAGGCAAATAGTTTTGTGATTAGCTCATGATGTTCCCATTCAAAGTGAAAAGGAATTTCTTCCCAATACATCCCCTCGTGGAAAAGGTAGCATTGGTAGTATTGCATCAGGGGATGCCCTTTAAAAAAGGAAAAAAATAATAGTCATGCCTGTTTCCTGAATAGCTATAAGTGCACATATGAGAGATAAATAAGGATTAGCCAGGGGAAAATGTCATTCTTGGTTATCTGAGAAGCTATAAGAAAGATGAGACTGACTGCAGTGTTCACGCACGTGAGCCACAAAGCCACTAACCACAGATGGAAGTGTACTACAAAATGAAGGAATCTGAGATTCAAACTTTGCAACTGGGGACTACATCTCATTTCACTTGCACTCTAACATGAATGCATCATTTATTTGGATTTATATTCACCACAGGTATGTTATATATCCCTCTGAAACTGTAAAATGTGGGCAGCTGAAAATAACTCAAAAGAAAAACTTAGAGGCTCTTCCATTAGTAAATAATGAGGCAGAACTGGAATGGATCATTAGACAAAAGCACTTGATATTATATGTCTCTTTAGGATTTTACTTTGGGCTAGGTTCAGTCTGGTTTCCTAGACTGAATCCTATCCCTTTCCCATCTAACCTCACACATAGTTTCAAATTGTCCAAAGAAGAGCCACCTTGCAAGCACTTGCTTTCCCAGCTGTGGGCTACTCTGAGAAGTACCACACATCCTTTTTGCTAATTTGCAGACAACAGGTGTATGTCATTCCTTTGCCATGATTGCTCAGATAAGTCCTTCCATACAGAAGCAAGCCTCTGTTCCTGCTTGGAGTCAGGCCTTATTCCTGTTCCTGCTCCCCTCTAAGTGGCAGTAGGTGCTTGCTGCCCAGGTGCCCCTTCCACACCATGTCCAGTCAGCATCCAGAAGCTCATGAAGTGAGGGGATGGTGGACCTACTCCATGGCTACAACAACTACTTCAGGATCATACCCCAGGTGAATCAAAGCCAGCCCTGCTTGGGGTGATCAATACATAGCTTTTACACTACCATGACTATCTTCTTCAAAAGTTCAGTCATGTCAAATGTAGATATCCAAACACTCACTGACAAGAGAAGAAAATGAAGACACAGAATTCTTTAGGGGCGTTCCTTCAATGCCCAGAAATCTACAACCATGCCGTGTGCTTCCCTCATGTGCAAAAATTGGGCTTTACACTCTCCAGCTCTTCAGGATTGCAAGTGAACCTCCAGCATGGAATGAGATTTTTGAATGGTATGTTTTTTCTTAAAGAAAAAGACTAATGCTAAAATATGTTAGTTGCACAGATCTGTTATAAACAGTGCTGACAGATGAATATCATCCCATGAAAAATGGGACCACAAATGATAATTATTTAAATATCCACACTGTTAACACTGGTCTTAGCAATGATATTTTTATCACTAGCCAGAGACATGGTATTTTCAGGCTGTTCAGTATGTTGCAAGGTGTTTGGGGTGGGGGAGGAGACACAAAACACCAAAAAAAAAAAAAAAAAAAACCTTCAGCAAGTGATAAAGCAGCTTTTGGTATAACACATGAGATTAATATTTGGCTCCAGAAACTATCTGTGCAATTACTAGGAGATGAAAATCTGTTTGATCTGTGAATGACAGAACTGCCATAGAAATGGGCTTGTGACTTATGAACTGAGTTATCTATGTGGTGCTTTTCCTTTGCCTCTGTTTGTATCTTGTAAATGGTATTTAGCTCTCAAAAGAATGCAAAACTTTGCTTCTCAAATTTGCTGTTGCATAATCGCCTAACTACAAGAAGTTCCTGTTGAAGTTAATGAAAGATGCACAGATGTAAATTAGGGTGGAATATGGCCTGTTATGGACAGCAGCCCAGTCACGTGGCAATTTTGCATGTCAGACTATCCCATGCACTCTACACAGATCTCAGCTTCTTTCTCTACTTTTGGATACTGACTGCATTTTGTGCTGCACAGATGCTTTCTAGCGTGTCCAGGCAGAAACACCTCTGGCCACGGAGGCAGCAGCGTGGCACTGAAGCTTCCTCCTGGCTGGGTCTTTGCGGGGAATGCATCCATTGCACACCTTCTAGCAACAGACAAAGCAAGAGAGAACTTGTGCAGGAACTTACCAGAAACTATAAATTCGGTAAATGCCTTTCTCTAGCAAGCACCCTAGATCTGCTCAACCCCCCTGCTGACAGTCACTGACAACACTGCACCCCCAAACACCCCACAGTCTCCACACCAGGAAGGCCTCAGTGCCATGGTAACTTAGGGCACTAAACCTATGCTGTGTGTAGGGAAAGGGCTTAAATGCATATTAGGGTTTCTTGTTCTTCAGATTTTCTTGCCGAAGGAATGAGTTAATGCATGACAGAGTGCAGCTCGATTACACACAAACTCACAGACAGTGAGTTTTTTGCACTCTAGTGCAAAGTCAGATGTGCACCAACAACACAGATGCCCCCCATGTGGCTAAACACCACTAATACGGTCTCTGCAACAATTACATTAATGGTACTTCTGTCCATAGGTAAGTACTACAAAACAGCACAGAACCCATTTTAGCAGCTGTGATCTTTCAAACATGCAAATGATTACCCTGGTTAAATAAATTCCTGTTCCACTGTGTTGAGCTTCCATGGTTATTTTATATTCAGGAAACAACTGAAGCAGTCTAAATGCTCATCTGAAATCCATCAGACCAAAACGTCTTTTAGCCTAACTTCACTGAAGCTAGAACACTATAATATAAATTAATTCTGCTCATTATTTTCATATGTCATAGTGACAAGCAGCCAAACAGCTAAGCTCCAAAACAGACCCACAAGAGAACTGTTAAGAACTGAGACCTTCAAAGAAAAGAGTATTTTCTGCCAGCTACAGTCACTTGAAACCAGTGACAGGAGTTGCAATTAAAAACAAACAAACAAATAATGGAAAGTGTGTAGTCACACGAAAAAGCACATACCAAGAGCCCAGTGTCACCTATTCTCCTCTCTTTTGAGGTGGCACTTACCCCTAGAAAAGAAGGAAAGGAACCCCTTTGAGTCCAGATTTGACCTTTATTCACCTTAGGAAAGCAAAGAAGTTCCTTAAGGTGAACACAATCTATGTTTTCACCTACTCCTAATACTTTCTACTCTGCCAGGGTGGTATCTAGGTTCACTAATGGAAATGAAAATCAGAAGCAAACAATGCAATTTTCCTGGCCTTTATACTGCCTGAATAAGCAAAGGTTAGCCATTTGCTCTTTCCAGTGTCCCTCATCCCCACAGTATGCGCAAGGAATAACAAAATCTGTCCTGAAATACATGTTCGATTTTAGGTTACCTAAATATTTATAGTTAGTTTTGCCTGTGAGATATAGTGTTCTGCATGAGATAGAACAATCTATTTATCTGTATGCTTTAAGTCACAGCTTGTTTATCCCACTGGTTTTTACATATAATGGTCACAAAATGCAGGAAAACAATTTATTAAAACATCAAGCTCCCTTGAATTTTTTTGTTCCTATTTCCTCCAAGTTTTTCTCTTGGATTTTATTTTACCTCCCTCTGGGAAAGTCTGCTCTTCTATGCCATTTCCACTGCCTCTTTCTTTCTTGTACTCCCACTGACGGTTATAGACCTAAAAGGACGGAAAAACCATTCTTTTTTTTTCTTGGTTACGAAATATCACTCATTTTTTCATGAAAGTTAAGGGTTAACAATTTACATGGTGCTTGAGTGACAATTTCCTTTTACTTCCAGTCAGTCATAGGGAAAGAACTCTGCATCGCAGAATGCTCCCCCGGCTTGGCAGAAATCTAGAAAAGAGACTAGAGGGAAAGAATAATCTAGGATCTAAATGAAACATGTAGGCAAAGACTGTAATGAGGCTAGTGAAAACAGATGCTGAAAACAGAGTAAATTAACAGAGACTATGTTTAATCTGAATAAGGCATTTCAGCTGTGTCAATTAAGCAAGCAGGTAAATCTCAGTATAAAACCCAGTTTTGGGAGCACTGCTTAGCACATTAATTCAGTTTTTTGGGGTCAGGGAAGAATGGTGGGCTGTTAGAAAAGGGGATGCTGCTAGTACGGCAAGTGCTTATTTTAGCATAAGAAAAATGAATGAGTGTAGTTATGTATTTAGGGGCCTGGGAAAACAGCTCTTGGAGGTTTAGCAGGGGTTACTTAGTAGAACTACTCAGGGTTTTAGTAAAATTTTTTAGTGAACGTTTAGGGAAGCATTATGCTCTTCCTAGAATACCATGAATAAAGCACTAGTCTAGGTTTTGTAGCTACCGCTTCAGTCAAGGCAGCTAGAGTAAGTCTTGAGAAAATGACCCTGGAGAGGCTGGCTTACGTTTCCTTTCAGGCTCTCAGACTGCCTCTCAAGTAGATGTTAGCTATTGAACTAAGCACCGCCCTCCTCTGAAGCAATGAGTAAACAGCAAGCATAAATGTCAGTACTTGTTCAGTCGTGTTCCTGCTAGGACTAGCCTTTAAAAAAAATGAAAAAAAAAAATGGAACTAGCTTTCTTGACCCCAAAATGAAAGTAGGAGAGCTTGCAAACACTTCCTTTGCCAACCATCTACCAATCTGGCAGGTGGTTCAAATGTGCACACAGCCTCAAAAGTCATGCTAAAAATGGTGCCATAAAGTTTGGCATATATTAATCATGGTGAATCCTCACTGACTCAGCTCATTCTAGCAACCAGGGAATTGCATGAGGGTAAATGAGAACTTAACCTGGCCTGAAGGATATTTGTTAGCAGCATGACTTAGATCAGGGTCACATCTCTTCCCCTCTCCCTGGAGCATGGGAGAGATGCTGCAGCTTGTGTCTGATGATACGGGATCATGCACTGTACCTGTGGCAAGGAGAGGGGGCATGGATGTGCTCCACCCCACGCAGTCTGCTCACTCCTATTACAGATGTAGGAAAGTGTCTGTTTTGGCTGCTAGATAAAAGAAGTGTGACCAGAAAAACTTGTGGAAAGTCACCAAGGCAAGCGCGATTTTACTCACTGGACAGGAGGAGTCGAGGTCACTTTCCACAACTCTTGTGAAATCAGGGCTCAGACATAAGCTTTGGCAAAACTTCTAGTTTGAGCTGAAACAGAGCTGTCAGCTGCTTAAATGATTTATACCAAGATAACAGCTGTTCAGCTTCTTTTAGGACAGATTTGGTGATTATTTACTGTCCCACAGCCCCATGGCACGTACTGCAGTTTTGTGGTTTTTTAGATTAGATGTATTTTTCAGACCATTGTGGAGCTGGAAAATCTCTTCATATAGAGCCACAGCGTAAGAGCTGTGCAAGTGAAACTGCTGAAATACTTCTATTGTGCAAAATATACCTTGGCTTTAGCATTACTCTTGCTATGCGATGGCCAGTTGCTAAATGGTGGATTTTACATCACTAGAACACTCTGGTCCTGTCTCAACCACACAGACTCTTCACAAGCACAAAAAATGCAAAAACACACAAAACTACTACAAACAAAAGTAACATAAGCATTAGTCTGTGTTAAGGAGGCGTTCATTTTAAGCATCTTGCTGTCACTAAGCCCTTCTATTGAATTTTACCTGCATTATGTAGGTTTTTCCTCGGTATCAGCAGTACAGTAATGAATTTTGAATGGTGATTTAGCTATTTACCAGGGAGCCTGATTTGGCTCCCTCTGCTTCAGGGTATTACAAGCAATACCCTGAAGCATGACTTGCTTTCCATAGTGGGAGAAGAACTTTACTCCCTGGCTCAATTTACAGACATGTTCTTTCCTCTGAGTTAGTGTTTAGTATATATTGTGCAAGCTTAACACATCATGTTTGAACAGCTGACCAACAGCACCTACAGTGAGCCTGCCGGGAAGGCTGGTCTGAGTGACACTGCTCCTGTCTCCAAATTAGTTAGCACTTGCTCTCTTTCTTCTGATGGCTTTTTAATATTGTTCTGGAGGGTCATACAGGAAGGCGACTCTTCATGCTCTACCTGAGTTAGCAGACTTTGAACTTATGCTCAACTTGTTTGCTTTTTTAAAACCCTGTTAGAACTGGCAGGAGGTTTCTGCTGACTAATACTTTTTTTGATAGTTTCTCCACCTTTCGAATTTGGCTCAGGAAACTTAATGCACAGTGGGCAAAGGGTAGTTTAGAGGCGATTTGAAAGAAGGAGCACAGGAAAATGAAGTATAACATGACTGTCTTGATTGCTAGCACAGCCTAGAGCTCTTTGACCAAAGGATGGATGTGCTGGGAGCCTGAAGGAGGAAACCCTCCGCCACGAAGAGAAGCCAGCGAGAGGAATGAACAAGCACCTTGCCCGGAGCACGATGCAGAGCTATCTAGTTGGGAGCCTGGCAGCTAGAAAAGCCTACAGTTCTTTTACAAGCATATGGTCTTGAAGTAAAGGTCATAGATCTGCCAGGTAGGAAGGAATTATGTTTTCTACTCACAGAGAATCACGTGCACTATGTATATGTCTGTGTACATGACACTGACTAATCTCTGTAGGTATAAAGTAGTGCACGAAGTCTCTCCGTGTTCGATATTCTTCCTATTAACTGGCACCTTAGTTTTTAACCTAGTATTTTATGGCACATTATATAGAGATCAGAATGAGTCCCTGTGAAGAGGTTGTGAACTACAAGGAACTCTGCACCACAAACCACTTGAAACCAACAGATCACATTGAATCAAATTATTTTTGTTAGAAAGAAGATAATTGTATTTTGCCCAAATAGTTACATAACTGCATACCTAGAAACGCAAAGGCAAGTGAAATCCTGACTTTTGCCTTACCTTTGGGAGTGTCAGGCAGCTAGGAGAGAAAGCAAGCAAGTAACATTGACGTTGCTTTTTTAAAGGAAGAGAGAGAGAAATTTCTGCAGGAAATTGCAGAAGGGAAATCTGTGACATAAGACTCACTGCTTAGTCATTGCGTGAGTCTGAGGAGTGGGAGCCGCCGCAAGCTTTACGGGTATCCTTGCACCAGGCCACCACGGGAGCCCGTCGGCCACGGCCTGCAGGGATCAGCCTCTTTGTGTGCGTCCTACCCAGCTGTGTGAAACCCTGCTGTTAAGACCTCGGAGAGAGTGGGTGTCAGGGTGTCTCTGCATGTGCACATTCGAAAGTTAACTGGCTTTCTAATTTAGTGGCATGGCAAAGCCTGATGGAAAGACTGAAAGTAGCAGTTCCTAAGAATTAGGCCAAGGTAACTATTCAGAAATAACGGGAGACAGATCTCAAAAGAACTTCCAAGGTCCTTGGCAAAGAAGATCCCCCGTACTTTATAAAGACAGACGTTTTAGTGATGGGAACTTCACTTGCTGCAGGACTACCTGAGACCCAGAGGTGCCTGCTGTGTCTGCAGTCTGCAAGGTGATGGCAGTGAACAAAACTTACTGCACGCACCTTCCCTTGTCAGCATCTCTGGAATGAAATAACACTGCCTCAGCAGAGATTAGCTATTGTTTTTAGGAAGATGGACCTTGTACTATATTTCATATTTTAGCAAAAACAGAAGAAACTTCTATAATTCTTCCTATTGGCCACGTCCTCTGATTCATACCGGCTGAGGATCTGGCTATACATATTTTTTTAACAAGACTTTAAACTTAGCACTGAGATATTTATGTGAAACTCTGGCTCTGTCAGTTTATCGTCTCTGCTTTCTTGATTCTGAATCTCAGACCTAAGCAACTTAAAAAAGAAAATCCTAATATGACATAGTAATGGTTCAGAGCTTAAAAGAAATACCAGTTCTCAGTGGAAGGAGGGTTGCTGGTTTGTTTCTTGTTTGGTATAAGGTACATTTATATCTACAGGGATTGTATGCTATCCACCATCTAGAATCTAAAGCAAGAAGATGTATTTTAAATCATACAGAATAATGACTACCGTAAAGATGATCTTTTATTTATTTAGTGATGCACATGTGGACTATCTTTTGAACTGATAAATTTCTGATAGGGCTTTATAATTGTGTAGCCACCTGGGAACACTCTGCCATACATGCTTCACTACCCCAGAATTATGTACTGCAGCTGAGATGGAGAGTAATAGAATTAAGGATGAATCATATTGTTATTATGGTAAAGGATATAATAATGATGTGCTTTGTGCAAAATTATCTACTTACATGCTCAGAATATCAGAGACAAGTAAAATCATGATCTTGCATTTGCTTCTACCTGGGGTGTGCCAGGTAGCACAAAGAAAAAGGCTATGAAATGATTTGGGATTAACATAGTTTTCAAGGGTACTGAGCAAGATTATTAAGCCAGTTAAGAGTGTGAGAAGTTCAGAAATGAGGCAGCTCCTAGACATGCTGGCTAGGGACAAAAAGAGGTAGAAGTGTGAGTTATTTTTATGGAATTTAGAATAGCTCACAGACAGGCAGACTGAACAAGGAGCTCTGATTGTGACTGATAGTAAAAAATAATTTTGTCATGACAATAGGAAACCAAACGAGAGCTCCAGGTTCTCTTTGGTGATTGTTCTTGAACCACTTTTTCCTGTGGCAAGTTCTCAGAGGTTTGTCAGTGGAAGCCATTATACCAGTGAGTTTGGGAGGCATCACTGGCACAGAACAAGTTTCTCATGGCCATGTAAACCCCCATGACTGAACTGGTGTGTCAATGCTCCACAATTAAGAAAGCTCTAACGAAATCTGAACAGAATTATTAGCATTCATCTAGATACCTTTAGGGATAAAAGGACGTAAACTCCGTTGCTTATTTTTTTCTCATCAAATCTATGTGTTAACAATTTATTGCCAAAAGTATGATACATGTCAATGGGCAGAAAAACTACAAAACATCAGGAAAACTCCCCTTGCTTCTACACTAACAACGACTACTCCTGGTACCCATTTTAAAAGCTCCCTACAGCTTTCACAGCAGCATGGAAATACCAGTAAGATGCATTAGCAGTGTCATTAAGGCTGAAGTGCTGTAATCTTGCAGGTGATTTCACTAGCCATGGAAAAGAAATAGCTCCAAATATCTTTCAACTAAAAATAGTGTCCACAGACACTAAAGCAGATACTGCTTTAACCTGCAAACAGAAGTTCCCTCTCTTACCAAACCTTCACCTCTCTTTTCCATTATGCTCTGAGAAGCCACATAACAAGCCAGTTACCTCTCAAAGTACAAAAAAACCTTTAGCTTGTCAAAGGTATGCTGAGAAGTGACAGGATAATGCTGGGTTTGCTATACACAGCTAACTAGGAAAGATAGAAAAATCAAGTAGAAAAAAAAATCAATCAAAGCTCCTCTCTGACTTCCCGTGGCTAAAGTCTCAGAGAGCTGACCTTCCACTTTTTCAGTATTTTGCTTTAAGCCCTGCAAAGGTCACAAATAGATTCAAGTTTGGCTAGACTTCAGATGATAGATTTAATAAAAAGAAATCAGTTCATTAGAAATGCCTTCTATTCCATGGGATGTTTGTCAAGGAGCCAGCACATAACACTGAATCCAGCACTAATTCAACTCACAGCCTTGTATATTCTGTTATAAAACATTTCTCAATGCTTCCTGTGTGGGAAATCTCTCTTCCAGAAAGTACTGTGGATAGAGTCAGAAACTGTTTGTACAAAGAGCAACTACTAAGGAGACTACAGGAAAACAGTTGAACTTCTATGGAGAAAATGTCAGAATTTGGATTAGACTATGGAAACTGAAAGTCCCAGTTTGCTTCTATGTACCCTAACAGATGTTAATTCTGCTTTGATTGTAGATAATGGTGCTTTTCAACTTTCTCCACAATCTCTCTTAAAGGAAATTTTAAACAAATATAAAGCTAATTTATCACTGCAATTGCTGAGTGCCAAACACCTCCCTTCAAGTGCAGAGGTTTTGGAGCATAATATTATAGACAGACCATATTTGTCCATCAGCACAATGTAATTATTTATTTCAGAGGCAGAAAAATAAAAAAGACATTTTAAGCTTCTGCTGTCATCATGTGGATATTCTATCTTAAAATGCATCCTGCTCAAGAAACTTCTAGTCATTCTTTTCTCTTACTCATTTTGTTTTTTTTTTCCAGAGTCCCTGCTTTTCTTTTTATGCCAATGCATTTTTATTATAGCCAGATATTCAGATTGCTTTAATCACAGCTATTGCTCCAACAGTTTGGCTCTGGCCAAACTCCGCTCATGTTCCTTACTGAGAAAATTCTCAATAAAAATTACTTGGGCTGGGCTCTGAAAAAGCAAAGAAACTTGTTTTGAAGAAACATTAACTTCCTACAGTATGTTAAAGAGATTATAGAAATCAAATGTAGCATAATAGAATCTCTTGTGACAAATTATTTTAGCTCCTAAAGCTCAGCATGTGCTGTTTTATCCTTTTTGATAGCTGTTCCTTGGAGCAGGATTTATGATCACACATAGCAAGCTCTGATGAGTGCATGCCATCTGCTGGATCCAAAAAAGCTTTTTCCGGAGGAAATGCTAAAATGCAACAATCATTTTCACTCAGTGTAATGCATCTGCTTTATTGTCTCATGTGCCTTAATAATTAGGGTTTGGAGGCTTTTTTTTCATACTGTTCCTTAAAAGAAAGAAAATGGTAGTACACATGTTGTGACCACATTCTTGAAAGAGGAGGGAAAAGTTTCCTGTTCACATGGATTAGGTGTTTTATTCAAGCAACTGTATGAAATGGACTGGACAATCAGATAAATAAGTTGTTCAGGTGATCTATTTATATTCTTTCTTCCTTATCAACATGTCAGAAATATGCCTGCTAGGAAACTGCAGGCTGCACCCAGAAAAACAACAGTATTTCAGATGGGAGTCCATGAATACAAAATAGCTTTCACAAAGTGGTGTAAATTTAGGATTAGGAGCCTGAAGATTGATGATCGGGTTGTTTTATGTATTATACATGTGATGCCCTAAGGGCACATGGCACTCTGTCAAAGGATCTGGTTGAGGAGGAGTAAGCAAGGTTCGGCCGCCTTTGTCTCCCTGAGGTCTGCTTGCACTCATTTTACAGATGCAAAAGAATCAAGAGAATTTCAGTACTGGCAGAAACAAGATTGTTTTTGGCATTCCCTAAGTCTTTATTCTAGCAAGATACTTTCCTCAACATTTTGCTTTTGCTGCTTATTTAGTATTGTCCACTTGACTGTAGTGTAACACTTTGGGTAACCTCAGGTGAACTATTTTACTTGAGCCTGGCAGTGCTTTGCCAGGCAGATGCTGCGCTCTGAGACAGAGCAGCGCAGTGTCTACGCCTGTGTTGAGGATAGATCCTTAGACATAAAAGTATTGCGACTCAGTCGCAGGATGCACAACTCTGAGCTGCAGCAGTAAGTTTTATGCACTGCACGGACAGTAGCCGCACGCTGCAACTCCCAGCACTGTCTTGGATGATCACAGAGTAGTTTCTGTGAAAACTAGGCTGGATTTTCTAATCTTGGCCAAATTTAATTGACAAAACCAGAATTTTTCAAAGTCCTAAGGTGAACTGTAAAAAGGGTAATTTACCAAATTATTCTGTGGTCTTCACCCTAATGGCTTTTAATATGAAGACTGAAGCAGGTCAGACTAGAGAGCCCATTTAACCCTGTTCGAACCCTAGCAGTGACCAACTGTAGATACCCAGGGAAGAACATAGCAGCAAGGCAAGCTGGTAGCACGGCGTTTCCCAAAGCGCCGTCCTGGCCTTCACTGGATTGTAGCGTGGGGATTCCGCGTATCACCTCCACAGGAGCTGCAAGACTCCTTCAGGACTAAATTAGAAGAGGAAAGTACAAGCACATATCACAAGCACTTTTCCCCATTCTTCCTTGTGATACTTGTAATCCAGTTTGCTTAAGAGGAGACCAAGCCCGAGCTGACACTGGGAACCTTTGCAGAACACGTTGTACAAGTAAAAAACTTGCAGAGTTTTAGCCTGAATTATGCTTAGCTATGTATCAAAGCATAAATTCCATAGTGATCTTAACACCGGCCATATTTTCATGGCAATACGTTTTCCACGGCAAATTGCAAAGCATGTTATGTAAACATAATCTACAACAAAATGGTGACGTATTGCACAGCACTTTAGTCCAAGTCATGAAAAGTCAAAGCCCAATAATAAACTCCCATGAACTAAATCCTAAGGCCTTTACTCAGTTTTTCTGTGAGATTTTTACTAAAGTCATTGAACGTGTAGCATAAGTTGGAGCTATGGAAAAGTCTTCACCTTCAGAAGAAGTTATTGCCAAGAAATAAAAAAAACACAGCACTAAGTGCCTAAGCCTAATGGATGTCTTTAAGTGAGTTTGAAAAGGGCTAGTAAAGCTGTGTGAAGCATTTAACCCCTCGATGTAATGACTATTACAAATTGCCTCTTGTTAATAATGAGAATGACTGGCCTGCCCCTAGGCCAGCATCCAGGTAAACGAACAGAGCTTAAGGTTCGCTTACAGCACACATCACACCTGCACACAATTTTCTGGTCTTCTAATCTAAAGAACAGTGATTTCTGGGGATACAGCTGTGTGTTAACTCGGCAGCTCTTACACATGTTCTTAAAGTTAAGTATATGTTTATCTGGTTGACTGAACTGAGCCATAACCCATGAACTGCGGGAAGATTTAATCCTAGTATTTACTAAGCTATTTCCTCGAAAAAAGCCTTATAATAAAATGGCAAACCTGAAAGCAATCATTATCCAAATAATGATCAAGGGAAATAGATTTTTGACTAATAGCTGTACATATAATAGCTTATTTTTTAATGATAACTAAATATTGATTCTATATAACAACAAATAAGTATTGGCATCTAAATACTTATGGACTTTGAAGCCAATACTAGTTTAAAATACCCTAATGCTTTCTTCATTATATGCCAATCATCTAGACAGTCCTGACTTTTAGGAGTATGGGAGGCTTCAGCTGACATTGCTTTTATTTACTGCATTTTTAATTTTTTGCCTGAAAACTTTAACAGCAAAGGGCACTTCAAACAACAGTTCAGTGCTGCAGCATTGCTGTTTGTGGCCAGGAGGAAGGAGAACGCTAGATGCACCCGCTGTGCAGATGCCTGCGCTTTGCTGAACAGCCTGGTTCCAAGACAGCATGCTTAAGGACACCCTCAGCAAGAGCTCATACAGCTTCTACCATTTACATTTATAGTTTATTCCTTGTCAACAGAGATTATTCTGTCAAAAACTACGAAGTGGGGAAACAGCTATGGAGGACACATTAAAAATACGATGGACTAGATAATATTGCGGTTATGGCCATATTCTGGGGCAAGAAGACGCTCAGGTTGAATTTGTACATAGTCATAGATCAAGAACTTCACGTGCTGAAGTTATGAGGCTGAGTTTTATAGCATCTTGTGTGTTGCTTTCCAGTGAATGAAGAAATCTATATTAACAACCCACAGAGTACATGACTTAGCTCTGTCTCACTGCAAACAATATAGTACGTGCTAGCTTAATTGCTTATCTTCAGCTGAGTGTTCAGTATAAAGTTTAAAGAGGGAAAAACTGATGCTTTTCTTCTTTTGCTTAATAAACCTAACTGAAGAAGCATACTCTTCAAATGTTCTTTAAAATATTATTGTCCTTTTTACATATCCTGCAGTAACAACGAGGCAGTTTAAGCTCTGGTACTTCTCTACCTGATTAATCAGCAAGTGACACCAATCGAAGGACAAAGGTTTGTACCACTGAAATACTTCAAAAGTTCTACGAGAGCAAAATTTGGGATCGTACATTTATGTGTCTATCTTCAGGCACAGTCACTGACTTAAAGTCATACGTTCAGTGAAGTCACTGACTGGAAATTACCACATATTTTTATTTAGGTCTCTTTCCCTCTCTCTTTCTGCCTAGCTCAAGTCTCATAGACTCACATCACTCCTTCCTGATTATTAAAGTTGTAGTTTTTCATGGATTGTATTTGTAATAACACCATTAAACAAGCCTGATCGTTTTAGGCGGTTTTGTCATTCTTGAAATATTTAACTCTGCCTCCTCTGCCTTTAACGTGCCTTCAGGCTGTCAGTACAGTCTAAATGTCACAACGTCTCAGTGCGAGTGAACAGAAGGTCATTACCCAGGGAATTGTCTCCTGTGGTCATATGCCTCTTGGTCACTGTACTGTGCATCTGACACCAGCCACAGCTTTGCCGGGTGTTGCAAAACACACAAGCATCCTTGAGGACTCTTGCAAGAGCACGGCAGCCATCACCAAATGTGATGAGCAAGCTCCTTCAGCTGGTCGAAAGGAGTAGTAGATTCATCAAAATCAAAATGTTTGTGTCAGAGGGATCACTGAAGGACCAACTCCTTGGAAAGGCACATTCAGCATTTCCTCCAACCAACTAACCGCTCTCTCTCGCCCTTCCCCTTTGTCTCTGGTTTCAGTTCCTGTCCTGGGAAGTGGGAGGCAGCTGCTATTCTCCTTTCCCAATGCCCCAGCTGCTTGTCACTGGGGAAGCAACTAGCTGTGCTGTGTTGTATGTCCACGCAGGTTTCCCAGTACTTACCTAAAAGTCACTTTCTAGGAGTCTACGAGACTGATGTTTGGGAAATTCCAAGGCAGAATCAATGCATCTTTTCTCTTCCAAAAATTACTGAATTTATTACATTTCTCAACAGGTTCACTTGGCCTTTTAAGGGGCAAAAGTACGGTTTGTTTCAGTGAGCCTTCTTTAGCAGCGGCAATAAGTGTGAAACCCACTGGTCGCAGTACGGCCTTCAGCTTTCCTGGCATGCCATGAAGTTTTACTTCTAGCACTCCTCAGTGAGATTTTGCATGGCAAGCATTTACAAACGGATACAGTTTCTCCTCCTTTTGCTACCAAGTTGGACATAATCTGTCCATGAAATCTGTAACATGAAATCTGTTGGACATAAACAGCCACATCTTTTGCTGGTAAAAAACTATGCATTTTTCCTAAAATGAGTATCTTTTGTATTGATATATGACTCCAGAAGCAAAACTTGGCTAAAGTGAAATCCAGCTTCCTATAAGGACTGCAGGGAGCTCAAATTTTAGATCAGACTATTATATTTGGGGATGCTCTATTTTTTTCAGTTTAGGATTTAATTGTCAGGTGATAATTAAATCATTTTATAATACAATTCACTTTAGGCTTGGATTTATTCCATTTCTGCCTCCTAATTCCTTATTCCGCTTTAAGCCTCCAGCAACTGGGGCTTAAGATATCTAATGTAAAAAGATATTTTCAACTGAGCAGGAGGAAATCATTCTTTCTAGTTAACTGAGGAATGTAAGGGTCGCATTTTATAGGGAAGAAGGCTGATCTGAAACGGTCAAGGTAACCTAAAGTGCCCACTTTTAGAGTAGTATGGACTAGAATACATGCTTTGTTGTGAAGTTATATTCCTTGCAAGTTTCTTGCCGTCCTGGCACATTTGATGACCCCCCCATGCTGGTTGGAGAGCTGCATCAGGCTTCCACAGAATCTGACAGAGCCTTGGGCAGTGGCACTTGCATGTCCAAACAGTGCACCACACTGCAGTACTTGTTGGTGTCATCTGAGTACTCGTCAACTAATAGGCCTTGCCTTCCACAAACCGAATGGGAAAAAAAGGGTTGGAGCTAGTGAAGAAGTTAATTAACGATCTCTGTACTTTTGCCTGTGGTTCTCAGTTTTAGTAATCTGTTCACTTTCAGGGCAAAGACTAATAAAATTTTCCGTGCATCCCAATACTGCCCTGTGTGCAAATTTCTTACTAGCACAAATAATGACTCACAGGTATTTTGCAAGAGACTGTTTTTAACAGGAAGCATAGGTGTTAAACAAGAAAATGAAACCATTCTTCACCTATGCTTAAGAATAAATGTGCAATGTGAACAGTAAGGGTGAATACTTATATTTTAGGGAAACAAGTGGGAAAGTATACAACCATGGAGCAAAGTTAAGAGACATTCCTTTACAATTTCATTCATGAATGAAATCCCACCTTTGAATGGTGATATAGGACCCTTGCATTTTAAATGTAAATTTTTATCAAATAAAATGCTTCTGAGCTGCTCCTTCTTTTAAATATTCACCTCTGGAAATACAGAGCATGACTATCTGCTATACAAGAATAGCTTACTGCTAATGATGCAAAAGTCAAAAGCCACAGAATGGCCACCAGCAACCTGCTTCATTAACATCAGGCCTCATCTGTACCACAGACACAGCCCTGGCATTTCCCCAGGCTCTCTCTGATTTCTCTTTGGGCTGTAGACTGAAAACCTCTAAGGTCATCCAAGGATGTGAAGTGATATGTTGGGGGTACATGCAAGCGCAATGCCACACAAGGATCAACCATGCTCATACCTGCCAGGAGATTCCTCAGAGGTCTCCTTAAAGCAGCTTTTGTTGAAGATCTGACCATACTACACCCAATCAGATGCCAGGAACCGCTTGTGAGTAAGTTATAGGCCAAAAACTGCTCAGGGAAACCATATAACAAATATTCATAAATTAGAGATACATTAAGGAGAAAAACTTACTCTCTCCATTCTCCATGACTGATTCCCTCTATCTCGCTAGTCAAATATTTGCATTTTGCTCACCACCATGTTATGCAAGAAGTTCATAAGCTAAAGCGTTCATGCGGATTCACTGGGCATGTTCTAGTGAGACACTACAACCCTCTGCAAACCAAACCTGGCCTTGAACTTATCTGGGAAAACAAAGCTCTAGCCCTCCTTCAAACTGATTCTCTTTCCCAGAACAATCTTTCTTCCCACTCTGACATTTCCCTCCTTACTCCCGAACACTTCTACATTTCCAGGTTCCAGAAGGCAGACTTGAGCGCAACAGGAATCTCTCGGCAATACCTGAAGGAGCTGGTTCAGACCAAGCCAGCTGAGTAAACATCCCCCCAGTTTTCTTCTACCAAAAGGTAGCTCTGCTCTGCTCACGCATTCCCAAAGCTAGACACACCAGAGATACAGATTTTCCTGCCCTTGTCTATTTTGGCCTTACCTGTATCAGGCAGAACTTGGAGCCTGAGTGCTAACTAACTGAGTTACACTGCCTACTGCAAGCCTCCGCATACAATAACAATGCTACCCAGCTCATGCCGGAGCCTGTTATAAATACACTTCCCTGTATTGTCTGTACAAAGAAGAAAAAATACTATTTTGACTGCTCTTTCTCCTCTTGCACATCACTTGGGTTGAAAATAATTTGGCTTGTTATCACACTTGCAGGAAGTATGTTATAGATCATCTGGGATGATGAAATGAACACCTGCACTAGCAGCCAACCTACTTTTAAACCCATTAAAAGGCAAGTTGGTTTGCTTGGCAGTATTTCTCCAGTGCAGACACATTTTTGTTGAACATCTTAAGCCTAGACTTGCTTTTACATACAATTAGGGTTTATCTGCATGCAACCTCAAAGAAGGGGAGGGTTGGGAGCATTCAACAGAATCGGATGTATATTTTCAAATGGTAAAACAATAAAATTGAAATCCATCTCTCTCCCATTAGGCACATGGGAAATATTGTAAAGACTTTACAGACCGTAGGGCTGCTGAGACATTCATATCTGACTTGTCTGTTGCTAAAATTGTTCTCAAAGTGGACACAATCTGTTCAGCCTGTCCTCTGCTAGCTAATGTGCCATCATTACTCCTAGAAACTTTAGCTCCTTCACTCTGATTACACCGGCAGAGATACAAACAGATAAAAGATAAGACTACATTCCAAAGATAAAGGCCAAATACCGTTTAGCAGGAGTAAGGATGAATTAATGTTCTTACAGCACTCCGTAATTGTCCAACAGATTATTTTACACCTTTCTCAGAACTGCTCTTGGTATGGGCTGACATCAAACGTTTTTTTCCTAAAATTAAAGGAATTATAGGCTATGAAATTTTCCTTCTATTATTTCTCAGAACTAAGAGCAAATGGAATATTTTACAGTTTGCCTTTGCACCCTGGGATTACTAAAATCTGTACGAAGCCACGCAACAGTAACTCACAGTACTTTTCTGTAAGTATGACTGAGGTCTACCCTGGATTTTCTGTCTTTGAGGAACTAATCTTCCTCTGACTTCTTTGCCTCCTCCCCTTTGCTCTCAGATCTTGTTGGCAATTCTGGCTTTTGCACAATTAAAGAGCGTATGCAGTTTAAAGAATTTCAGTGCAGGATGTGCATACATCAATGTATGATACCACTTTCTCAGCTTTCAGTGGAAGGTGAAGTAAAAGTGAAAACACAACTATTTCAGCATACAATCCATAGAGAAATGATTTTGCTGTACCTCGATCTCCCCCATATTCTAGGCACCAACACGCTATAAATAAACCCTGACAGACACAGACGGATTATTCATAACCTTGCCAATTTTTGTGGCCATTTATGTTAGTGTGAGTTGAGCGCAAACCATTCCTGGGTTCACAGTTCTCCTGGTGTATACCCTGGTGACACCATTTTGTTTCTACCATGCAATTCCTGAAGCCCTACTGTGGGCCAGAGCACTCAACTTCTGAGGCTTCTAAGAACATCCCCATGACACCAACTGGATGAAGCAGATCTTTTCCTAAAGAATATAAACCCTCCTCTCAAGTAGTTGGTACTGCCACATATCAGTGAGAGGAAACGAAGCTGACCTAAGGCCCTGCAGCTATCCTCTATGCCCCCAGGTTCTGCTTTGGAAAGGAGAAATGATAAACTCATGGACACTGTCTCGGTTTATTCCTACCACAGCTGCTCACGGCCTAAGAAAATTCACAAACAGAGGGACAGGCAAACATGGTATTTGCCCTGAAGACTTCTGCATACAAGCCTCTGACAAGAGAGACGATTACCCTGTGTGCCAGTGAACACTGTGTTTCCTGAACAGGCTTGGGATTTTTGAACAGAGGGGTGGGAAAGTTTGTATGCCATCAAGTTTTTCTGCTCTGTGGCAGAAGCGTTATTTTTACACTGACTACCATTAAAATCCTTGCAAAAGTTTGGGCAGGGAGTAGAGCCCAGAATCTGCTTTTGGTATCTGCTATATCAAGGGCTGTTAACTGCCACAAAAACCAGGACCGTATTAGAGAGAAACCTTACAAAAGTGTCAAAATTTTAACGGTAATGCTTACACCTGAGCTAGTTGTTGCTGGGTCTTACACATCTGATCTTTCTGACAAGCAAAGTTTTCCAGTGCAGTTTCTCCCTCTCTCTCTCCTCGATCCCTTTTGTTATGCTATCAGTAGTCCAGATGATTGCAGCATTTAGTGGTTTTGCTAACAGACACTGTAGTGATCAGCACGACCTGGGGTGCTTTAAGCAGGTGCTGTTGCTCTGAATGAAGAGGGCATAGACATAGCGCTTACATCCTGAAGGCCATCTGGACGTCTTCCTTGATGTGTGTTTATATGCTATATGGTCCATCAGGCACCGAAAGAATTTAGCTAAATTCCAATATTTCACAGGATCAGACTGTACTCTGAATGCAGTTAAGTACTCTAGCCTCAGAGAATCTCTTTAGCATTAAGTACATTTGAAACTGTCTTTGGTCATTTCCTAAATCCTTTCTTTCCTCTCTGTTATGGGTGACATGGCTACATGTAGTTTTGTAATGAGCCAGAGGGCTCTTCACTGAAAGCACAAAGGATTCTTGAATGGTAATAGAGCTGGAAGACTTTGTACACAAAAGAAAGCATCTGCCTCAGCAGAAAAAAGAAAGCAGGACTACCTAGAGCCCCCTTTTGTTTGGTATGGTAGTGACCACTGTGTGTAATTCGATTACTTTGGGTACACAAGAGTGTACTCAGTACTACAAGAGATGGTACCAGTGAACAGAGTTTTTCAATAGTAAAAATAAGAAAAATCAACCACTAAATAGCAGAGGGTGATGTCTGTGTAGAAAGATTTTAAGTCCAGCACACATTCATGTTCAACAGGAACTCAACATACTTCACCATTTCCCAAAGGTCAAGCTGCTAGAGACTTTTCAATTCCTACATACCCCATGGCCTGAGCACTTGCTCTCTAGACAATTCCCCAGATGACTAGTGCGTCTTGTTACAACTTGCTCATGTTAGTTTTATATCAGTTGGAGAGAAAATGAAGTTCTTCATTTAAGCACAAGGTAAGCATGTAACAGAAGAGCCACCGCAGCTCATCTTGAAGCTCTTCAATCACCTTCTGGAATAAAAGCCAACTCTCTTTTTCAGAAATTATGTAACCCATAGACATTAGGTATGATCACCAACTCTTCTACAGATCAGCTACTCCATCAACATTTTCTATTAGCTCGCTCTGCCGGTACTATATTTGAATCAGTGCCCTAAAGATGGAAAATTACTCTACAGTAGCAAATTGACCAGTGACCATTCTGAGGTGCAACCTGACCCCCTCTGTTTAAATCAGGCCCCTGTATCCCATTACAATATCCCCGGTAACATCTACCTGCTTTTTATCTCTTCTTATTTCCAGTTCCGTATTTAACAGAAAGAAGTGCTACCGTCACTATGACTGTATACGATGGGCACTGTCTAATTAAAAGCGGGAAGTCCCTTATTTCATTCATGTGCCAATCAGAGATTGCATTTCAACTCCCTTTGCTCTTACACTGGTATATAAAAGGTTGCCCCTGCACACTTCTCAATGCGCAGTTTTCTGCTTACCTGAGAGGTTCAGGGACATGCATATTTATTTTGGTGTGCCCCAGGGGTCAGTCCTGGGTCCAGTCTTGTTCAATATATTCATCAATGACCTGGAGGAAGGGACAGAGTGCACCCTCAGCAAGTTTGCTGATGATACTAAACTGGGGGAGAGAGGCTAACACACCAGAAGACTGTGCTGCCATTCAGAGGGACCTGGAGAGGCTGGAGAGCTGGGTGGAGAGGAACCTCCTGAAGTTCAACAAAGGCAAGTGCAGGGTCTTGCACCTAGGGAGAAATAATCCCATGCAGCAGTTCAGGCTGGGGGTTGACCTGCTGGAAAGCAGCTCTGCCGAGAAGGACCTGGGAGTGCTGGTGGACAACAAGTTAAGCATGAGCCAGCAATGCGCCCTTGTGGCCAAGAAGGCCAACGGGATCCTGGGGTGCATTAGGCAGAGTGTTGCCAGCAGGTCGAGGGAGGTGATCCTGCCCCTCTCCTCTGCCCTGGTGAGGCCTCACCTGGAATACTGTGTCCAGTTCTGGGCTCCCCAGTACAAGAGAGAGTCCAGCGGAGGGCTACAAAGATGATGAGGGGACTGGAGCACCTCTCCTATGAAGAAAGACTGCGAGAGCTCAGCCTGTTCAGTCTGGAGAAGAGAAGATTGAGAGGGGATCTCATCAATGTGTATAAGTATCTGAAGGGGGAGTGTCAAGAGGATGAGGCCAGTCTCTTCTCCGTGGCGCCCAGCAACAGCACAAGAGGCAACGGGCAGAAACTTAACCACAGGAAGTTCCACCTAAACCTGAGAAAAAACTTCTTCACTGTGAGGGTGACAGAGCATTGGAACAGGTTGCCCAGAGAGGTAGTGGAGTCTCCTTCCCTGGAGATATTCAAAACCCGTCTGGATGTGATCCTGGGCAATATGCTCTAGAGGACCCTGCTTGAGCAGGGAGGTTGGACTAGATGATCTCCAGAGGTCCCTTCCAACCTAAACGATTCTGTGATTCTGTGATTTGCACGTGCTCTATACAGTCACTGGACCGACCTGTCACAGCCTAGACCCACTTGCTTCTACTGGAAATAATAACTTTTCAGAATAATATTGTGTAAGGTAATCCTCCAGACTGTTTATAAGCACCACCTAAAAGAAAGTTCATCTTCAGGTTGAATTCTGAACCATGCTTTTCCTCTTTATTAATAAGCTTTCCCAAGGTAAACAAGGTCAGTACATGTCTTTTTGTCTCTCGCTTGCCTGCCCCTTTAATCTCCTTATGTTTCATTCCTTTTGTCAGCTGCCACTTCTCACATACTGACAGAGACATACAGTTTATATTAATTTTTTTAAGGCCTCAGCCCACTGCTCTACCATATTAGTTTTTTGCTGTCACTTCTATAGAAAAAGTGATGATTTCCTTCTCTCAGTTGTGCAGACGTGTATGAGATGGAAAGACTTGGCTCTAGGACTAAACAAAATTAGGTGTGCACAAGGCTTGCCATAATCACCTCCTAAAAATGGAACGTAATTGATTAGGTGGGACTGACCACTCCTCACAATCGTGTGCCTATTTGATCCTGTTTTAGGGCTCAGTTAAAATTCAGGGTTTGAAGAAAATCCAGGAAGAGAAAGTTCAGAGGAGGGCTACGTACCCCCTGGCTAAAATATTTCTTTTCAGATATGCTGATATGAAGGTGTCTAGTTACCTCAGGTCCATATATTTTTCTCTGTGTAATGACCAGTAACCACAGCATGCTCCATTCTTCTCATCATAAGACATAATTTGACCTCTAACCCAGCCTATAAAGAAGAACGGGAAACATTTTGGGTACCCAAATTACAGCTACTTCAGTAAGACAACAGCATCCCACATTGCAACAGTTTGATGGTTCAGCCACAGTAATTCTGATCTGAGTTTACTTCAAAATGATCAAATTTCCACAGGAGAAAAAATAACAAAAAAAAGTATCTCAGCATTTCTGTCTGCAAATTCCTTCCTCACACAAGCTCTCCAGGGAGTTCAAATATCTGCTATAAAATCAGATTCACAATATTAACCCAAGCTTCTGAGTTAATATTAACC
Source organism: Struthio camelus (assembly GCF_040807025.1). NCBI lineage: Eukaryota > Metazoa > Chordata > Aves > Struthioniformes > Struthionidae > Struthio > Struthio camelus. The sequence goes on from NC_090946.1 coordinate 34,384,590, forward strand.
CAACCCTGGGCCATATCTCTATGACAAAAGAAATTAAACACCCCAGAATTAAGGAAAATTTATGTTTCAGTTTGGTTGTGACTTACAACATTATTGATGTAATGTTATGCTTTTCTCTTTGAATCATAACCACATGAATTGTCCAACATAAATGAAGCAACACACATGCTCTGCATGTGCACTTTTTATAAAACATAAGCAATAAAAATCCCAAGAGATCTATCAAATGCAAGCATGCAAAACCAAAACAAACATGTCATCACAGCTTGCCAGGAGGTACGCTAGCCTCCTTCATAATGCTGCTCCTCAGCGCACATACTCAGTGAGAAGTTAAATTAGTGGTACATTTACATTTTTCACTCTTTAGAGTCCTGAATAGGGGTTATATGAATTATGATGAAGGTTAAAGTACAGGTGATCTTCACACTCAAGCAAAAAATATTCCAGCTCCATTGATTTTGTGGATTCTTGCTAAAATATATTTTTATATATATGTCTGGCTGAACATTAAATCTAGGGAAGTTTTTTTCCCTCAAAAGTGAGATCTATAAGCAATTAAGCATAAAATTATAGTAGACAAGTTTTAGCAGCCTTAAGAGTTACTGTCACTAGAGGGTCAGGAAGAATATCAGAGTGCCTAACCCCCCCAAAATAGTTATATTAATAGTGAAAATGTTAGAAGTTTTTAGACGAGGTTAAATGAAGAAAGTAGGCACAAAAATACACATTGATATTTTTAAAGTATATCAATACGGATGTCTGTCATCTCTAACAAACCAGGACAAATAGGATAATTCAAATTATATAAAACAATACAATAAACAATGTCACAGGTCCATAATACCTTCCAGTATTTTGTGTGCTGTGTTGAAGTTTTCATTGTGGAGGAGTATTAAAGCAGCACATGTTAGAATTGATTCTGTAATGCAGAAAATGCTTTGGGCTCCTAAAGGACCTCAAAGGGTTTTTGAAACATACATATGAATAAAAGTTAGAAAGTATGCACAGCACCTGTTAGCTTCGCCACTGAGGTCTACTATTTAGTTTTGTCTACTTAACAACTTCTTGCTGAGAAATACCAAGTTCCTCCATTCTACATCAAGGAAAATTAAAAACTGAATCAAACTAAGATAAAAATAAAGAAACAGTTCCAGAGAAACGCAAGCAGATGACTGACTGTGCCACTTACCTATACTCAAAGACCGGTGACATAACTTAAAGTAGGGAAGGTCTCATTTTTTCTCTTGCATTCTGATTTGTAAAAATCTATCAACGGGTTCTTATCAAACCCCTGAAAGCTACTCAGTCTGCTGGTTGATATGAAAGAAGAGTGATCACTGATGCCTATTGATTATTTTTCTGGCTCTGGATCTCAAGGTTGCTAAGGGATTGTTTGAGCAGTTTACAAATCTGGAAAACTGAAACACTCGATCCTTTTTTTCTTTCCAGTTTTTCTTCCTGAATTGTTGAGTCAAGAATCTGAACCTATACATCCACATCTATTTTACATGCAAGATTAGCAGCTTGACTGTGAAAATCTGGCCGGCTTGATTTCTTCATGGAAGATATTTTTATCTCTGAAATGTACAACTGTCCACCATGCATGTATCACAGAGCACAGAGACTTGTCACAAACTAAATGTGATATTATCACATGTCTTCCTTGACCTCTCAATTTTTCAGAGACAGTCAGAAAGCTGGCCTGCTCCCAACTCACTAGGTGATAACTTTTCTCTTACCCAGCTGCTCTATTGCTGCCTGCCTAGAGTCATCAAAACAGATCAGAAGAAAGGTGGAAGTGATACCCTTTCTCATGCAAGCAATCTGGAGCCTGCAGCACTAGATCAAATTAGCCACTGAATTTAACTACAGAAACCACTGTCCCTTTTGAGAGTTCTCCTGTGATTTCCTGTTAATTCTCCTTTTGTATCCTAAAACATGCAAGGGCTGCTGGGCTAGGGTTTTAGCTGGGAGGGGCGAGGGGTGCTGGAAGGCTGTCGCAAGCTACTCTTGGAGCTGCTTCCTCTCCCCCTGGTGTGCATGCACAGGGGGACTGGGAGAGCCTGAAGCCTGGCGGGGCTCATCTTACACCAGCCCACATCACTCCAGCAGATAAGGTCCTTGGACTGGTCTGTGTAACTTCTGTGGCACAGAAGTGTAAGAAAGGGAAAATCTCCCCAGGAAAGGTGCCTGCTACTTCCAAAAGGTCAAAACAAGACATGTAAAGGACAAAAAGAAAAAGTAAGGTAAAGGTTTCTTTCATCAAAGAGGTTTCTTGAGTCCTTAGACAACACTCTGCCTATTACTAGTCTAACTGCAGTTGTCTGCCTTCTGCCTGGGTAAGTCACAGCATAGTTTGCACACCCACTGAACATGATACTGTAAATGACATTATCACATCCATCATGTCCAAATGCCCTCTCCAAAAAGGGGAGAAACCTACATCTAGTCAAGGTCATAGCACAAGCCATGGGAAAAGTTTACGTAATAGTTTATTTATCTGTAACACAGAGGAAAGAGCTTAACAATCAAAGCTTTCCATCTTCTGGCATTTCCACATTGAGTTTATTAGTTATCAGATCAATGAATGTTATGGCATTTTTCTGGCTTGATTCTTATACCAATGTTCCTGGTTCACATTATACAAGAGTTTACTCCTAGGCCTGAAACTTGCAGTTGTTCTTCATTGCAACTTTTTCCACCACAAAAGCTACACAGACCTCAGACTGTCTGCATCTGGCACCCAAGATGAACACTTAAACATATGGCTTTACCTGTACTACATTTATACAAGAGCTACTTCATTGCACTTATTTCACTGCTTTGCTCTGAATACTTCCATATCCTACTGTTCACCTCAGGTTGGGAAATTCACGGTCCTAACAACATGCATTAAATCCAAAGCAAATCTAGAACGATCATCCAAGGTCCTAAGTCCTTGCCTATGAAACGCTGACAACTCCCCACTGATCCAATTGGACAAGCTGGGATGGCAAGAGGTCCATGAGAAACAATAGTATGTTCATGCTATTGTTATATGCTTTCTTAAGGTCTCCTATTTGACAGTCTTCAGACCCCTTAATAAACATGATAGAATGAAGATATCAAAGACTCCATTTTACAAATGGAGAAAAAGATGCCTGGAAAAGTCAAAAGGTTAGTTCAGTGTCATACAGCATGTCTGCGGTAGGCATGACACTAAATCTACTGTCCAAGTCATGCTCAAACCACAAGGCCATACAGCTTGAAATAAATATGTTTGCATCGCTCTGGTATACACCCCTTTCATAGCAAGCTTAAGGTATGCCATACAAATGTAAAGCATGATAGGAATTTTCTCATACAAGCTAGAGATGGAAAACAATACATAACAGAGGTGTATTTAAATTTCATTTGACTATGTATGGGAAAGCTGGAAATTCATTTGCAAGAAAATTAGACAAAACCAAGCTGCAATCTTACATTCAAACTCCCTCACCTCTCCTACAATTTGTACTTGACCCTGGCTTTCTGTAAACAGTCCCTTTCACATGTACCTCTTACAGAGAATTGCATCAAAATAATGAATTCATAAGCAACTGAATGAGAGGGTACTGAAAACACACTATGGCGTAACATAATAATAAATTGGATTATTTAATTTTTACCCCATTTGTTTTCACTAAGTGGGATTGTATAGCTTTTCTCCATTTAAGATTCTGCATCTGTTCCATGTACTTTCATAGGTTTAACCCATAGGATAGCTATGAACTTAAAAACAACAAAAAAATCCCAACAGCTGGTGCAATGAAGATTAAATATATATATATTTATATATACATTATTTATACAATAAATTTACTATGCTTTACTCAGTATAAGTCCAGTAACTTGAAATTCATGCAACTGTGTAAAATGAGAAAAAATCTGGCCTTTCAAAAGTAAAGATCAATCCTTCTTTGTGCTGTTTCATTTTATCTCTCTCCTTATTTCCTGCAGTCTAACTCACAGGCTGTGGTTTATTTTTCCAAATATGAAAGGCTTTCCTCTTACTTCCCTTTAATGAACAAAGAGAAAAAACTTCCAAAGAGGAACATTTACCATAGGAACATCTACCTTCTAAATGTCTTTTCTCTATGATGTAGTGTGAATGGTGCTGTGAAAATGGACCTTAAGGCACTGCTGAAAGTAGAATTTTTTGAGAATATCCCCCGGCTCGTCTGCTAGTTGAATGCAGTGGCAATAAGCATCTCACAGTCATACAGAGCTTCTAGCTCAGTGATATGAAGAGTGTCGTGGATATGCCACGGAAAGATAATTAAAAACCAGACATTTCTTGGCTGCTGCCATTTTCACCTAACGAACATTCAGCCTTTGCACGTCACCTTGATGCTGCTTGTGAGATGCTATTGGGGCATGAGAGCTTAGTCCTAAGATCCTTTGCTAGAAGAGGATTTAGAGTGACACCACGACACACAGATAAGACGAAGAGTTTAGGGCATTGCAGTGATGAGAAAGGCCTGTAGAAGCAGTACAGCTGCCTCACCCAGGAGAGAAGCAGAGTCTGTTTTCACCTCCCCATTTGTCTCCTCCAGAGAGGGCTGTGGGACACCCCTGTGCCACACAGGAGAACAGCGGGCAGCAGCAGCCCCCCTGCCTTTCCTCTTCCCTCTCCATGAACCCAGGAGCAGACATAATGGGGCTTTTAAAATTAACCTTCTTACTAGGGCTTGATCCTGAAACCATTACTAATGCCCAGTGACGCTCTTTCAGCCTCCCAGTTTTAGGGCATCGAGGAGGTATTTGAAGCAGGAAAAGGGACATGTCTGGTTAGCAAGGGCTGCAGCAATAGTATAGCACTGAAAAGATGGGAGTCTGCTTTGGTTTTATACTGCTCATAGGCTTCAGAAGAAGGGCTGTTCAGTGAATCCCACTGTACTTGTGTATATATTTAATTCATCCGCTCCCTGCTGGTGATTTTTCAGCCTTAATCCCCTTTCAGCCAAAATGAACTTTTTTATCTTGGTGCAACTTGTCATAAAAATGGGGGCGGGGGATTTGGTTTTTTAAACGGTCAAAATTGCTGTATATATGCCAAGCAACCTGCAGCCAGAGAGAAGTATGAAATGTGGGATAAAGCCTCAAAATGAGAGATTAATAAAGAAGAAAGTAAACAACATGAACAGCTTGAATGAATGCCACCTTTGTTCTTTTTAAATGCACATGAACGTGAAGTCCTAACTCCAGTTTCACAACTTAGCATTCTGACGTAAATGGTTTACACAAGGAAAACAGAGAGAGGCAAATTTTAATGGCATCTATTAACTTCTACAGCTAAGGACAGGACCTCATGAAGGAGGACACTTTCTCTTACTTGAATTTAATGAACAAGGAAAAAAACTCCCAGAGAGGAAACCTTGCCATGGGAATATCCAAATATTTGAGGGGCACGAAGCTTGTTCTATTGTGCAATTCAAAGTGCTGGAGCGAATAGAACATTTGTTTACTATTGAGTGGCTTTGGTTTAGATCATATCCTAATAGAGTTTCAGGAGGTGTGTCCACACCTGGCACTTGGGATACAGGTTAGCAGACAGCAAACAACACGCGCTTTTTGTGGTCATTGTCTCTGGTTTTTTGCTCTGCTTCTGGTACATTTCTCCTGTGACTGGTTACATACGGAAAAATAGGTACAACCTTGACTCACACTTCAAAACAAACAAGGAAAAAACAAACACGGGGTGGGGGGGGGGGGCATGACTGCTGTTTCAAAAGAATTTGCTAGGGCCTGTGTAAATTCTGACCTGAGGCAAATTACTGCAAGTCTGGGTCTGCCCTAATCCAGACCTGGTGAGCTCTAAGACTGTCATACCTTGCTCTTACAGAGACTTCTGTGGGCTCATTCAGAGGATAAGAAAGGATAAGATGGATGCTCTTTACAAGGATGCTTCCACTCTATGGTCTACTCCATGTACTGCTGCTTACGCTCTTGACACAGGTTCACCTCTGATTTCAAAGGAGCAAGACACTAGGCTGGAAGATCTTCCTTATGCTGAAGCATCACAGATTGAGCTCACCAGGTGCTCATGAGCCATCTGACATACGCAACTTCCTAGTGCTAGGTCAAGTACACAAACAACCGTGTCATGGTCTCATGGGCTTGTCTGAGGTGATACTGCTAAAGGTTTCAGAGAAAGAGCCCAACTGGCTACTCAGCCTGACCCAAACTCTCTTAAATCTCATTCAGCCATCAGTGGATGGATCTCCCTTGAGCAGACGCTGCAGGTGCCCTTTTCCATAGCCAACACAGAGGCTGCAGACAGGAGAAGTAACCGGACATCCCTACAAGCAGAACTGATGATTGCTGCAGTGACTGCTTGGGGCTACAACCCCCAGTCAGTATCATTTAAATCCCGCAGTCAGTATTATTTAAAGCATTTCTCGGGCAGACTCAAATTGTGCTGTCCTGGACTAACAACATGTTCCTGTCCTCTAGGGCGCATCACAACAGTGAAAGACCCAATCAGTGGGTTGATTTCTTTTCTGAGTCAGCCACATTCTAATTATCATGTTATATTTTAATAAAAAAGGAGTAGGAATGGACTTGGATGAAGCCCCCCATTTTTCCATACCAACCAACAGAGCTGAGCAGGTGCAGAAGGGAGCACGCCATGCATCCTCCTACGTGTGTGAGCAAAGCAGCACCCTGTTTTCCTTGAGTACAGCTCTCCAGAGCAGCACTATTACCCAGAGCCTCAGGGCTCTAACATGAGGGACTTGCTAAAGGTTAGGCAAGTCAAGACAAAACCCAGACCTCCTCTCTTCTTCTATGACTCTTTCTTTCTGCTTTTGAACCTGAACTAAACCATACTAAAGTTAATGGAAGATTCCTGTTCCTTTTCGATATCTTCAGAGAACGTCCTCCAACCTCAGGGCTGCCTAGTAGGAAGACACAGGCTTCTCGCTCCCTGAAAACCTTGAGCTGCATGCAAAAGAGATTTGCCTGAGCAGGAGGAAGAAACTCTCCCATTCTTGCTTTTGTAGATATACATTTCACTTACTCATTGTCAGCTTTACGCACAAGCTCTCTTCGGTCGCTCAAGCAGAACAGCACAGCTGGTAATAGGTTTCATTTTATACCTGCTCAGAGAAAAAACTGATGCAAACACATGTGGAGAGCATGCCATCCTCCCTCTGGACATGAAGACTGACAGTGATGGTGGAAGCTCAGAAGTTGTGCTGGAGGTTTGGCAGTACCCGCAGCACAGAGGGTACATAACACAGGGGCAGAATAAGGAGCCTCCATATCGTCTCCTGCGCTTACCTTAAAGACTGCGTAACAGTTGCAATCAACGCACATCTGTCCCTTAACACTCCCTTACACACAACCAAGAATAAGGAAGTGGAAAAAAATCCAGTTTCTTTATCCCTTCCCTTTACTGGCCTGATTACATAAAGCCCTATCCAAAAGGGCTACAAAACATTGTTAAGAGTGCAGCAGTGATTCTGCTTCTATCTAGTACGGCAGTTGTTTCCTCCAATCTCACAGATACTCAAAGTCGGTCTCTACTAATCCATCCCTTCCCTCCCCACAACACCTCTTCCACAGAACTCCACGATATTCCCTAGCTCATTTATAAAGCTTTTGAGTGACAAAAAAAAAATCACTTTGTTCTGACACACTGCACACTGGAGTTTCAAACTCTTTTCTCAGCTGTTAGGGTCTGCAACAGCATCAAAGAATCCTCCCATCTCCAGACTTGCGTTACTGGAGCATGGAAATAATTGGCTACGAACGTTCCTCTTGGGGATACTGAACATGGTTGTGCAATGTCTTGACAAGGGAAAAGTTCCATACAGCACTGTCAAATAAATATCTACTTCTTTAAGCAGAACACCCTCCGACTTTTGGAGAGTGTATGGCTTGGCTTCAAATGAAAGAACAGATTTATTTTTAAAGCTCGTAATATCAGTGTGAGCTGAAATCAGCTCACAAGAACAATTAGACTCCTTGTTTCAGGGCACACTCTTGCTAATGAAATAAGAGGAGATGCCCACATGAGGCACTGCCAGGCTACACGCCCTGAAAGGATCCCATTTAGATTTTCACATGCAGTGTATACGAAGAAGCAGCTTATTCAAAATAGTTGGTCAACACTTGCCTTTAGAAATGTTTTTCACCACAGCTTTTTGGCTGATATGTTATTTCTAGATTTCCCAGTCTGGGTACAAAGAACAAGCAAGATCACCTCATTTGCTTATTTCTGTTTCCTTGAAAAAAATATAAAGTTCATGTGAAACTGGAAATCTTATTATAAAATATATATATATATTTACTTGTTAGTTTGAAAGAGACATTAAAAAACCTGTCCGAGGAAAAGCTAGGTTCTGTGTCTTTACACTTAAGCACCTATTGACTTTTTTTTTAAATGCAGAACTAAAATGACTATTGAAAAATGCAGATGAGTTATTCCTGATCACATCCTTTTTTCCTTTAAAGTCACTGGAAGCTTTGCCCATAGACCTAGCCTTTTTAAATTTAGCCAAGGAAAAAACTGATTATATGAGCACTGGGAGAAAAGTGTTAACCAGTCAGAGGAAGTTGCTTGGCAGACTTAATAGAAAGACTGATCTTTGGACCAGAAATATATATCGGCATTTTATGATACCTGGCAATTATTTCAAAGGCCTAACTGAAGACAATTCATAGTAAGAATCAACAAAAGCTTTACAGGAACAAGAAAGCTGCTGAAAGACAAAGATAATCACTCCAGTCTTTTTTCAATCCGCTTTTCTTCCACTGTGATTTTGAATCAGGCTAGGAATTAGAATGATAACTAACAGGACAATTGAGCATTTCTAAAGGAAAATTTACGGTGAAGTAAGCCATCTCAGTTTTATTGACTTTAGTGGAGATAAGCTAGTTAATGACGAACTAGCTCACTAGCATTTTTAGAGTTACAACTCCCTTAGACTTGTCCTTGACTTTGTCATTGTCTCACTGTTACTTTGGTGGTCTGCCGAACTCTCGGTACCTCAGTTTTCCCTCCAGTAAAGTAAACGTAATGTTGTCTCCAACAGTGTTGTCAGGATGCAGAAACATGTTTAAAAGCCATTATAGAAATATACTGTTATTATCGCTGTCTCATCATAACTTCAAAGAGAAATCTCATTTGAAGGGTGTGGGCGGAAATGACTTCTCTGGCATGCGAGATAAGCAGCACCCACGCCAAGGGAGAACTCCAGAGACCCAGAAACAGTTACTCGAACCACCTGATAAGGCGCAAGGCTGCTATGAAACTCACCGCTCAGCTTCGGGGCTTCTCTTATTTTCTACTCATAGCCTCCTGAGCCTGGAAATCTTACAAATAATTGCCACAAAACAGAAATCTAGAAGAAAGCCTCAGGAGCTCAGTAGCATATTCTTTATCTTGAGCTGGTGGTAGTGGACCAGGTACACAGTTTTGGTAGTCCCTACCTAGCCCAGACCTTCCTGCAGACTGTTTTCACATGAAAGCAAAAACCCTCCGTTACCATTCAAGGTTGGTGCAGAGCATCCCTTAATTATTCTAGCTGGATAAGCGAGAATTCTGTGTTTATTTTTCTGCCACCACCACTTCCTCCCAGCAGTCTCCTGGACAGCAAATCAGTCTGTAGCTGATGTTCCTCATCTCAAGCACAGAGGTGACCTCTGCAAAATTGTATCCAAATCCTTTTAGGGTATTCACCTTTCATCTTGAGAGAGGAAACAGGATTTTTAAAACTTGTATGGAAATTTCTATGGCATCATCACATACTGTTGAGAACTTCTGATGTTTCTTAAGGTGAATTTTTCCCTATTGTATGACCTTCCTGTGTCTCAGCCTACTCCCCTGGATTTGACACAGGCGTGACCTCTACACTATGTAGCATTTATTTTATAAACTAAATGTTAGCATTCACATTCCTATTCATCTTAAAGATCATCAACACAGGAAAGTCATGCAAGGTGAACTAGTGTGTGAATATTCACACATCATTACTTTGCATAATCGTCTGTGTGGCTGCAGCTTACTCTAGGGGTGCTCTTACAAAGCTAAGTCCTAGACATAGCACACAGAGGCTAACACAAATTTCAGTGTACTTCTTGGTAACTTGATTTAGTAACAAGCCCTTCTGTGTCTCATGTTTCAAAATGCTAAGTCTCAACTACCCCAATAAAAATTAGAAATGTTTCCTAGGAACTATGTTACAGTGGTAGTAATACAGAGGTATTTTCCATAGAATAATTGTCTAAATCTCACCTACATGTTTACATTTAAAAATACAGTCCTTAGAAAAAAAATATATATGACCTGATCCTCAGGTGCATTATGCTGGTCTTAGAGAGGTCTGACTTTGCTGAGTCTAATTCTCCTTAACGTTTGCATCGCACAACTCTTACTAGAGTCAATGAGAACTACGGATTCACTCCTGGTGTTGTATCAATGTATATGAAACGAAAACTAAGGCAGAGAGACCTGGGGCACTCTTGGACCAGATTCACCACAGGATTTATTCCTGTTTTTTAACTTTGTTATAACATTCAGCTTAAAAGAGTGAGAAGAGCATAAAGCTAAACTGACTAACAACGCAGCGTTTTGCTGTCTGCTCAATTCATTTGCTTAGTTGCTGGTGGATAATCTTCTAAACATTTTCCTCTCTTACTTTGCCTCTGACTCAACAAACCTTTCTGCTTTTGTTGTTAGATTCCACGACAAATTTAACAAAAAATCAGGTGTTCTAATCCAGATAATGTACTAAACTCTTATTCTGTTCTAATTACACTTCCCAAATGGTGTCTTTAGAGGGAGAAAACAAAGAGGAAGCTAATATAGCCTAGCAAATTAAATCCCATTTGTGGCTAAGAAGAATAGTGAAAACGAAATATATCATTAGAAAAGCAGAATATGATGCCTGAATTGTCAACAAGCTTATATTACGCTGACACCCTTATTCGCAATGCAGACCACCAGGTTTCACTTCAAGACTCTTCTCAAAACGTGGCCAGTGTTTTATGTAGAAGAACATAAAAAATAAGATTTTCTAGAAGGAAAACAAATAGTGAAAAATAAGATAGGCATCCCTGGCCTTACTGTCGTAATGCTACCACTCTCTCATGTGTGGATGTGTGGGTGCATGGAGCATTTAACGACCCACTGATCAATGTGATTGCTTCCATTTTGCAAAGTTCTTTGCTTTTTGTTTTTCTACATGTGAACAGAAAGCCCAGTCTGGCATCTAGAGAGCGTATCATCAGGTGCAGAACACAGACTATCACCACATTTGGCCCAAAGTGCTAGACACACAAATACCACAATACAGCAAATGAGGCTATCCCCAAGAACATCTTCCTGACATTCTCCAGTAAAAAGCAAATTAGCTTCCATTTATGATCTAGGAGTTGAAATAGGCTCTCTGAACTGATGTAAGAAAGTAGTTTTTTTACAAAACAAGGCTTCTTTATCTAACGTGTTTGTAAGAGATGCACTGAATCGTCCCTGCTCGTGAAATGGAAACAACCATACACAACAAACCATCATTAAAAACCCACATTATAAAACCAACTGACCAATATTTTTACTACAGCAGGAGCAAATGGGGAATTCTGTTCTGTGCTTGTACAGTGGAAACTCCCTTGTAAACTTTAATATAACAAATTCAACTCATCATATAAAATGTTAAGTTATTTAAATTGAGATGTAATACCAAGCAGAGACAAGAAAAGTCTTCCATTATGAAACAGGCTACTGCATAGGACAGGAATTATTTTTCATCTGTGGCAGTTGTGGATAGGAGGCAAAGAACTTAATGTTTAGCAAGGAGACTGAGGTTAGACATTACAAAATCTTTTCTAATGATGAAGACAGTGAAACTCTGAAGTAGGTTTACCTAAGGAGGCTGGGGGACGTCCTTCACTGAACCTCTAGTTTAAACAAAGACCTGTCACAGATGAGACCACAACAACTGATCCTGTCTCAGACGTAGCATGGAAAACCCCTTAAGTCCCTTGCAGCATTATTTCCTATGAAACTATAATGGTTTGCTCTACTGTGTTGTTTTGGTCTTCAATAACATGTAATAAGTATCAGTAAAAATGAACAGTAAAAGGCTTTGCTTGCTTGATCGCCTTTAATCTCTTCCTAATTATCAGACAGTGAATGTGTTTTACAGTTTGTGCTGGCTTGGGGAGTCGCTGCTCTTTGCGAACCAGGTTTGATGCGCTAAATCCCTAACCATGATGCTAGGGTTGTCTGGGATGTAAAACACTCTGTCACTTTCCAAATAACAAGGAATTATGGGGGAACAAAACTTCAGTGGTGTTCATTAGTGGGAAAATTCCCACGGACGTGTGTCTGTATAATAACTTATAATACATAAGTTTAATAACATGTTGTCATTTAACCATTAAAAATAAGCAAGAATTTACGTTTTCCTTAAAAACCCAGGGCACCATCACACCTCCTCTAGTACAGAAGTATTAACATTCAGATTTTATACTTCTCAGAACAAGCCAGGTGCTTATTCATTCTTGCATTGTGATGCCTTATTGTCTTAAGCACTGCTGTCTATTTGCAATCTTTGTACCTCTTCCTGGATAAAAGCATGATGGTTTATTTTTAGTGAACTTCTCCGAAGAGTTTTATTTTAAAGCCTGACTAATCTTTGCTGCACCATGGACAAGGCTGATCGCTTGATAAATCTTAGCTTAGGTTTGTGGTGAGCTGCAAGAAGACACCCAATGCTTTTTCAATTAATCCTCTTTTATATCCACCTTTGAAAGAAGAGGCCTACAGTAAGGGAGCCACAGAGAAGAGCCAGAAGCCATGCAGCGCTTCCCTAGAATTCAAGTGCAGCCTGAAAAATGTGGGGGAGCTTCATGCACCGAGTTGCACTCTGTTTCCCATGGTATTTTTAGCAGCTCTACAACACATGAATTTATCTGCTCTGCCCATAATTATTCATTGCATCTCAAAGAGACAGGAAAAACAGACATCTGATTTGCTTGCTTAGATTTTCTTACTTTTGTCTGAGCCTCTCTAGCTCAGCTGCTGGAGAGAAGAAGGGCTGGGGGAGAAATTTATTTCAATTTATGGAACAGTGCATTTGTAGATAAATATTACTGTTAAATTTTAATAAATGAGAATAACAGTGCCAAAGCCATCATCATTCTTTGATGCTTTTTACCTGGCTGCAAGGAGCGATTCCAGAGGCTGAACTCACCCAACACAGAGGGAGAGGGGGAGACCAAGGCTGCGCTCAGCCTTGCTGCTGCTAATTCTGCCTGCCCCCTTCCCTCACACTAGGAAATACAGTGATAGGGTTATTGCAAGCACTGTCGAAAAGCTGGTGTAACGGTAAGGGTCGCTTGGCCACCAGTCAATAACTGGGTGGGATTTCTCCAGAGCGAGGAGGACGCCAAAGGCAGAAATCCCTGCCGGGAGCCGCATCCCAAGGGGCGTATTGGTACAGGAAAGGCCACTGCACAGTCAGAGAGGTGTGAGGGGATGAGCAGCCAACTCGCACTGTCCTGAAGTGACAGCCAGACCTTGGATTACCGCAAGCTGGGTAAAGGTAGAAAAGCAAATATGTTTTCCTAATCTGTGCTGCAGTTACAGCCACCTGGATGATGGGGGAAGCTCTGACAGGTACCTCCCCATTTCATCAAGTTTCAGGCAGAGGCCTGAGTCTAATTTTCTTCAGTAAAAAAGAAAATCTTAGCTTCAGCTCCCTGAGGGGTTCAACTCTGCAGATGGTAAGAATGCAGCTCTTACTTTTCCAAGTGACTGTACAGGGACTGCTTATGAGAGCAGGCATTGCAAAATCAGGCTTGAACTCTTCTGTTCCATGCTTAAACAATCCCCCTTTCCTCTCCATTTTAGGATGGGAAGAAAGAAGACACAAGTACAAGAAAACCCTGGAGAATTCACATTTTTTTTTAAAATGACACCTAGAAGTACTATTCAGCTTAGCATGTTTATTGAATTCCTGGGCAGTGGAATGCCTTGTAAATGCAAATAAATATCTCTAGAAATATTTGACTACATTGCATAAATAAGACTCTAGCTGTAGCATTTTGTCCTATTTTGGGCATGAACTTCAGGTCTTAAATCCCTGGCCAATTTTCCTACCACCTCTCCAGGGGAAATCAGCCGAGTTGGGTAGGGCTTAACACTTGCCAACCTGCAGAGAGCCCCGGGGCCATCAGCTGTTAGTGAGGGATGACCAGGCTGTCTGTAGGCTGGAGGGAAAGATAGGAATGCTAGGGATGGGTGGAAAACAGCAAAAAGCAGCTTTACTTTTGTTACAGCCAGAACCCCTGGGGTTTGTGGTAATTTGCTATTTTTATCTCATTCATGAAGTAGTGACTGTGTGCAAAACAGTGCATTAAGCACATCAGAGACTTGGGCCATTCCCATTCACGAATACACTGTTGCGTTAGCCAGCCATCCTACAGGAGGTCCGTTATATCTAGCCCTTGGGGCTAGAGTAATCAATACAGAGCAGACAACAAATATATATTTTCCTCAAGCCCTGAGGAATTTCCTGAGGTTTTACTGCTTCCCCCTCCGCACTGTTTTTACCATCTGATTTGTAATGTTTCCTTTTTCGGTCACAAGGAAAAGGGAGTTGCCTTGAATATTCTTGAATCATGATTCTACCCAAGTTTACTGAGTAGCTAAAATATCTGCTAAGGACAACCCACTGCTAATGTTATAGCCCCACGTATTCCCCACAGGCCAATTCTCTTTATCCCCGCTGTTAAGTTGTCAGGTGGATTATACTTGAGGATCACTCCTCTTAGTAAATACTTAGGTCTTAGTAAATAGATCATTTCCTACCACTGACTGCACTCTACATGGGGAAGGAATATTTTCTTTCCTACCAAAAAGGCGGGTTTTAGAAAACGGTGCAGATACTGCCGTGATGAATAAACAGGAGACTAAAGCTCTTCTTGCTATTATGCACACTGAGTTATGTCCAGAAAGAAGCTGGTGGAAGCTCTCAAAACCCCAGTGGACAACAGGATCCCACTATATAAAAAAAAAAGGGGGGATGGATTCTTCTATCTTCCATTAATGCCTTTGGATCTCCCACCTCTCAAAGGAAAAAAATCTAAACCAGATATCCTGTAGGTCATCTGGGTTCTTCCTAAGCAATTCTGACTGTGTACCTTGTGCTGCATGAGAGTAATCTGTCCAATCGGCTCATTAAAGTTTCAAGGAATTTATCTTCCATTACTTCCCCTGGGAATCTATGCCGCAGCCTAATGAATCCTGTCATTAATGCATAAACGTTTGAATACATTTTGATTTTTTTCAGTAAATTCAAGCTCATTTTTCCCTTGTTTCTCCCCATCTGACTATTCCTAATTATATCTCATGGGGACCAAACAAATTAATTTCCTGCCTTTCCTGATGGTACAAACACTTCTCTCAACCTGTAGCACTGCATCTCAGCTCAGAGCCCAGTGGAAGGTCCTGAGATGCAATTCACTTAAAACTTCAGCTCAAATCATTCTCCCTCCTTCCCACGGCAATAAAGGTAAAGGTTAGCTCTGCTTTTCCCTCTGATTTCAATGGCAGAAAATACAGAAAACTAACAGAAAACTTACTTCTAACAAAAAGCAGACAAAAAGCAAGAATCCTGTGATTTGAACTTTCCGTTTCTCCAAGCAGCCTGCTGTGCTGCCACTCATTTGAGGTCAGCTGTTTGGCCTGACCTGCTCCTAGCTTTTCTGAATGACTGAAGCCTACCATTTCCTCAGAAATGGGATCACACATTTACTTCTGTCAAACTGCAGTGAGGCATGATCCGGCTTGAACAGTTGGCAAACAAGCTGCCTAATCTTCAGTTTATTGCTTTTCCTAGAAACGATCAATGCACCTGCCAGGTGTCACAGCAAAGCAAGAAATCTTACAGCTCTGATTTCCTGGTTTTATCTTTTTCCCAAAGGACTCATTAAAGGCCTGTGATGGACAGCCAGGCAGATACAGTTCATGTCTGTTTGGCTGCTGAGGTTATAATATTTGCCCTAGACTGTCAGCTTTGTATTTGAAACTATCCACATAAAACCTGCCTTTGGTCTCACTCCTGCATTTCAAAGCCTCGCTGGAGTGTGAAGAGAGGAGAAGAGCTGCAGAAAAATCTGCATTAATAAAAATAACAACAATAATTATCAACATACAATGACATTGTATACCAGCCACCAAAATAGGAAGGGGGGGGTTGGAAGGCGAAGACATCCATTGACTTTGATCAAGCTGCACAGCCCTATAAGAGCTCTGAACTTGGCCCAAAGATGCAAATCCCCATCCACGAGGAGTACGGGTGGAGCTGCACACTGCACCATACCCAACAATTCCTGAAAGAAAAGATTCTCTCCACCCAGAAGAACCATCATAGACAAACACCCACATACAACCCTTTCCACATTTAACATGATAATTCACCTGTCTGGGACAGACAATTTGGGAGACATGCTAGTTTCAGGTGCAAAAATTAATGATGTGATTGATATTCACTAAGTTATTTCACAAACTTAGGATCACATTTCCCCAGGATTTTTGAGCCTAACTACAACTGCCCGAACTGGGAGTTGTAATAAATCATACCAAAACAGAATTTTCTTCTTAATATTAACTAAAAATCTCCATTTTCCTGGAACACATTCATAGAATGGTAATAAGTGGAGGTTGACACCTATGCGTTTCTTAAATCAAACTTTAAAGACTTTCTACCATTCTCTTAATAAATATTCAACCCTATCAGAAATTAATATTTATTTGAAGTCACCAATCAAATCTCTTAGTGAGAAAAAATTAAGAATAAAGACAATCTAAGTAACTAAAGAAAACAGACTGTACATACATGAGAAAGTTTGATAAGCAGGATCATATTTTTAAGCAGTTTTAAAACAGTCATGTAAAATTCTATGATAGCAATACCTCAGGACCCTTTGGAAAAGTAAATATGCTGTTAAACAGTTTTGTAAGCTTATAAGAGTTATCTGACCCTTCAAAGAACAGCTGCTGCCTTTGCAGGACCAGAACATAGAAGTATACATTACCACTGATATTAAAGATGAAAAATATTCTACTCCCAAATTATGCTACTGGCACGTTTCTTTTCAGTGGGACTTGCCCCCTTGTCCACATGATGCTGTTCACACTAAATGCTGAAAAGAGCTTTCAGGACATTTTGCAAAGGAAAAACGTTTGAAATATGTTTCTGAGGGAACCTGAGTAAAGAAAATCCACTTTTCAAATTCTTAATAAATAGTCCAGACAGAACTTCAGAGCTCGTCAATCTAGCTTAATTTTCTTAGAAAACAAGAACAGTGCAGTTTTTCCCTATGCGTTTATTGGTCTGAAAAATTCTGTGGATTACTGAATGTTTAAAAAATTCAAAATCTTCTGCAATATTTTTACTACCAGGCTATTTCTGCACAGAAAAGCTGTATGAAAAACTAGAAGGCATAAGATGCAATTTTTTCCTAAAATGTGATTTTTATAGTTACCACCATGATTCTAATTTTAAAAAATTAGTTTAATAAATGTCAGGAGGCCTTTCCTATATCAAATTTACAAGTGAGTTATGAATTTGAATTTTGAAGCTCAAGGGAAGAAATCTCCTTTAAACATAACCCACTCTGCCTGTCAATTAACGGTAAAATAAACTGCTAGAGCTGCTTAAAGCTTGAGAGTAGATGACAAAGTCCCTGGGAACATACATAAAGAAAAGAAAAAAAACCTTACAGCTTACATACTGTACTAGGAACTCCCAGGCTTGTAGCATTTTCACAATAAAACACATAATACCACAGTGCACAGCCATAAGGAAAGGGATTTTGAATTTTCTACTGCTGAAAATCATTAATAATTTACTCCTGAATAACCGTAACAGCGTTAAGTTGCCATAGTAATGTCTAAGCTCTATTCATAAAAATGTATTTGGGCTGCTTTGAACAGGAATGTTGCATGTCTTGACAAAGAGTAGATGTGCATACACTAAAGCTGAACTTTCCTCATAAAACACACAGTCAGCAATTGATTGAATGATTTATTGTCTCTATAAATCTCAGGCGAGTAGAGGGTCAAATCTCCGCTGATGCAAATTGTCAGAATTGTACTGGACTCAGCAGAGCGATGCACAGTGAACACTAGCAGAGAATATAACTCAGTCTCCTGTATGAGGGAAAGTAAGAATAAATACTCTGTGTTTCCATTTTCTTTCTCACTGCACTCCCTAGAGAATATTTGCTGGATTGCACATTCATACTATGATAGGATCTATTTGTCCTAATGGACCACTGAAGTAACTGTGTGTGTGCACATACATGTGTACGTACAACTGCCCCGATGTAGAGTGAGAACGGATCCATTCTGTGTCCTTTGGCCATAAAAATCTGTGTCACTTTTTTGCACAGCTCCTTCAGTTCCCTCAAGCAGGAACATAAGTCAGGAAGAAGGGTGTTGGACACGTGGTGGTCTGCGGTGCAGCCTGTGATTTCAGAAGGAAGGTCTCACAGCTTAGGCCGTTATTACCAGCATGAAGTAGTTATTAGTAGCAAAATATAATTCACTACTGCCTGAGCTGCACAGATGTACTCAGCCTTGCTTCTCCAACAGGGCCACTCCTTTCTGATGGATGTAGCAATAGCACTGCGTAATAGCAAGAGGAGTTTTATTTTGGGAGAGGCCGAAATCCAGGGAGAGCGGGATGACTAAGGGAGGGTAGCTGGGGATCCTGGCCAGCCTGGCTTGGTTGTGACCTGAACCCCTAACCACCTAACGGCAGTTTTGTAATGGATGTGCAGCAAGTGACTGCAGTTCCTAGGGAGCAGTCCCACAAACCACCAAAACATTACTTGTGGTAGACTCAGCAGTGAGAAGCCAAAGGCTAAACTGCCCGTCAGGACTGAATTTGCTCCCTGCAAGAGAGGCAGGATGAGATTTTTTCGAACAAACCCAGGTTGTCTGTGTGAGCCTTTGGAGCCCCCCCTGGAAGCCCTCACTGGGGCAGCACAGAGGCTTCATGCTTGGCCCCCAAGGGCAACAGCGACTGGAGTCCTTCCTCCCGGGCTGCTTGCTTGGCACTGCTCACAGGCATTGAAGTCACTCTGAGCTAGAGCAGGCAAAAGGCATGTTAATGTGAAGTAAAACTATTAGGCAATTATGGTTCAGATTAAAAACAAAGGCTAGAAAAGAAAAAAAAAAAAGATTCAGGGAACCTGCACCTGACTAAGCTCCCAAAGGCAAGTGAAGAGGCTAAGAGAAGGCCGGCGTGCACAGCTTTGGGGTGGGCTGCAAGAGAGGCAGTAGTGAGGAGAGGCTAGCAGGTGAGAGGAAGGTAACTCAGACAGGCACAGCCGCCCAGTGCTGACGTCCAGGGTTTGAATAGCACACCGCCTGCAGAAAAAAGCTCTCCCTGCTCACGCGGACCAGAAGGGTCACCAAACGCACGGTGGCCCACGCTGACCACCACGACACCGAACGCCTGCTAATACACCCAGCTGACAGCAAGGCCACACAAAAACCATTTTGACTGCAGCTGCCTCGCAGCCCTCTAGCCCAGAGCACAGGCAGCGCTGCCCTCGTGGTTGCCCCCCTCACCACATAAGCACTCCCAGAGCAGCTCTGCGCTCAGGCACTGGGGCAAGAGGGCGCAGAGCAAGGCTTTAAAAGATCCATATCTTTAACTGAAGTGTATGAAGAGGCAACAACAAACTTACAGCTCTCTAAGTCCACTTATGACCAAGTCAAGCTCTTTTTATACCTCAGATACCCACCTGCATGTTGCTCTAAACCCAGATATAGCAGCATTAAGTGAATACTCAGTGAGGAGCAGAAACTGATCCTTCCTCACTTGAAAAAACTTGCTTAGCTGGGTTTGATGATTCCACATCCCTGTTCCTTTTCCTTTCCACATCAGGGAGCCCCAGAAGAAAATCACAGACGTCTTTTTAAAAATACATTGTATTACGTGTTAGGAATCAGATTTGAGTATTATGAATTCTATTTTTTAAATATGGTGTGCTGTCTTTGCTGTACATCTGCCAGCAGAATTGGATTCAGAATTTGTATTTTTTTAAAGCAGGAGAAAATGTGACTCCACAACTGCTATTTGGAAATGGTAGTGTCAGTGTATTCCTTAATTGAGTTTCATTAGCCTATTTACAGTATTTCATTTAAAAACCCATCCACTTAACATCTGTGACCACTTTTCTCACAGCTTCATGAGGGAAGTGTGTACTTGGCTTGCTTTGGTTTTCACAAGTCACTCTTCTTTAGTGCTAATTACACTCTCCCATACAGCCCTCTTGTGTCCTTACAGTTATATACTACAGTACGGCAACATTTGCTGTTAAAAAAAGGCCCTGTGATGGGAGAACTGGGAATTTTAGCTTTTTCCCCTCCATTTCTGCACATCACATAAATGTTTCTAAGCTGCGCATGCTATTTTCTCTAAAAGAGCCGCAGGCAATTGCATGCTACTTGTTTTCATGAATGTCCTCCAACTAGAGAGAAGCAGCTCTGAGATGCCTGTCCTGCTCCTTTTACATCCACAACATGAGGTGTGAAGTAACCGCAGCACAGAATGAACACAGCGAAGCCTGCAACAAGCAAAGGCCTGCTGCTCTGACACAGCCGAATTACATTTCTAAGATAAGTAGGTGTGAGTCAAATTCATTTTGGGCATAAAACCCAGTGGTTTTTATTAGTTGCCAGGCTCAAACTTGCTGGATGTCATGTGTACTACTAACTGGTAGTCAGAAACTAGCAGAGGCAAAATCAGTTCTGTAACCCCATCTCCTGGCCTCATCTGGGCAGTCAAGTTCAGAACTGAGCCAAAGAAAATGAAGCTGGTAAAACTTGCAGGGAATTGAAAGACGACGCAATTTTTAGGATGGCAAGACTTTTACGATTGCAGGGCCTGCCTGCACTGGTGCAGACAAAGGAATGAATACATATCATGCTGGCTACCGCACACTTGCAGGGTACATTCAGCCGCTTCACGTGTGCTTAGGGGCAAGCATAGCTGCATGAGGAATTAGCGCAGCGTAGCTAGCGTGCTGCCCAGCAGCCCGGTAGCTTGCTTTGCAGCAGGCAAGCCTGTGCATCTCCAGGCAGAGCGCTAGCAAGCTTGGGAGTAGCGGTGAAGCACTCCCAGTGCGTGGAAAGACTTTCAAAACCATAGAAAATCCAGCTGCGCATCAGAACGCGTTGCGTGTGCCATGTATCACGCATTCCGCGGAGGTCCTGACTTGAGCAAAGACGAGCCTGTCTCACTGACACCACCTTCTCCCTGTCAGCCACACAGGTGACAGTCTCACTGAAACAAGAGTAGGCCTGAAATGTAATTTTCCTCTATTTTAACTGACAGGAAGTGATTGTCAGAATATGGCCAAATATTCAGGACAGTCTATACTGGCAAACCCAAACCAACTACACACTGTTGGCCAGGAGAGCTACAATTAAATGTCTACCACCTTTCTCACATTCTTTTGTAATTATTTCGTCTTCATTCTTGCAATAAGTAAACGTTAAAAAGTAACAAACTGGCAGAATAATTACCTTTTGGCTATTAAAATAAGTATCTGGTAGGCACTGAAAATTCTACACCTTTTTTCCCCACTTATTTTTAAACAGGAACGTACGTTGGGTTTTGTATCAAGAACTAACAAACAACTATCAGGCCTGTTTCTAGTTCAGCTGATTAACTACTACTGCCACCACACTGAAGAAAAGACTAAGCATCCATAAAACATATGAACACGATGGGAAAAATCCCTATTATCTTTACTGTATATCAACAGAGGCTAACAGTGAAACAGAACAGAGCGGGCAGCCAGAACTGATAAAGCTACTTCAGTTTTTGCCAGGAGGTCACTGTTTGGTCTGTACAAAAAGCTAAGAAGGAAAGCTTCTCAGGTCTAAGGTGCTCTAGCACACATGTGAGATTTCTGCGTGGACAAACTTGTAGGACATTGTGTGTAACACTAACGTCCATATGAACGTGGATGCTTGTACTCACAAACCCCCACCAAGAATACACGCTCACACAATTAAGTGTGCTTATTGAGCCTGTCAGGAAACATCACAGAAGAGTACATCGAGGAATTTCAGTACAAACATTACCCATAGGCACTAAACAAGCCATAGAAAATTCCCACTTTGGGTGTGGACAAGCCAATAGGAAAAAAAAAAACATTAACATATGTGCTACTCAGATGAATGTCTCTATGGGCAAATAACAAGTAGATGGTGAAGTCTAACTTTTTAATTTTCATTTTCCCATATGGGAATATATAATGAAATATTCCACTCATTCCAAAGGATGCATTTTAAACACAATTTACAAATTGCTCTGAGATCTTTCTAGAGAATGTATACTCGTGCACCGATTTGAAACCCACTGTAATATATCTGAGTGGTGTCTCTGACCTGGAATCTATAGAATCAGCATGGAAGCAAGCATTGTTGCTACCCATGCTGTACAGTAAGATAAAGTGGGTCTCTCCCTCTCTGTTGGGGGTGATCGTGGTCCTTTTCCAGGCTGTAAGTTGATTTTTTGAGGTGTATTTTTTTATGTTATATCAGACACTGCATTATCCAACCAGATAAGCCAACCCACCCTATTTTCTTTTATAGACAATAATTACAGTAAGTTTCCTAACTATATATTGTAGCCCTGCATGGGATCTGATGAGCCTTTTTGTCTGGCATATTATTGTTTTCTGACTTGGTTTCAGCTAATCCAGCTAATCTGTGCAGTACCTCATGGCGCTTGAAAAAACAAATACATGAATCACTACAGCAGGTTAACACTGATGGTTTGAAAACACTTATAATTAGTGGGATAACTTGTCAGGGAAGACTGTTAGCTACATTAAAGGGTTTTAGAAGACGACTAGATTTAAAGTCAAAATCTGGAGACCATTCTGTTCCACACACATCAATTGGGTATTACCAGAGGAGTTAAGAGTGCAGTTCCTTGACAGGGGGAAGACACTGAAAGGTATAAACATGGCTTAGTCAGCTCCTGTACCACCTCCTCCAGAGACCCTGGACAACAGATTTTTTGAGGAAATGAAAGATAAGAAAGTCTAGTATACTAGCTCACCATTATAAATGGTCCCAAAAGCTCAAAATTAGAGCATCCGTTAAGAATAATCTAATTCATACTGGGATGGGACTGTGCATATGACTTCCACAGAGAACCAAACACTTCTCTTCTACTGAACTCAGGACACGGTGAAGCACAGGAGAGAATCTGGCCACAAAAGCATTTTGAGACCAGTAATACCCAGGCAGCTAGACTAAATGATGGCTGTGCCACCTTCACTTTAGCGTAAGCATCGCAGTACATCACACGGGGCATTTTAAAATTATGTCGTGTTTGTCAGTTATGTCCTAGAGATATCCAGCAACTTGGTGGCAGGTCACCCTTTGGGCACAATGGTGCATGCATGTTAGCATGTGTTTCTTTCAGTATGTGTCCATATGTAAAAACACCTTCCTTGGTTCATTAGACATGTATCTTCTTTAAACAAGGAACACCTTCGAGTCAATAGTTATGGTCAATTTCACAAAAACACACCATTTTGCTGCTTTTTTGCATTTTTGTCATGAAAAGTGGACAGCTAGGCTGTTATCTTGCTTTCATACTTGATCATGAAACTGATAGGACAACTTTTTTCTGTCTACCCTACTATTCTGTTCTGCAGGGTAGAATTTGAAGTTATGTCACAAAACATAAGCCATGAGAAAGAATATACCTGTTGAAACATGACACATCACATCAAAAATTGTTAAATAAACCACAGGCTTCAGCTGAGTTTTGACTTTCCATTTCCTGAATATTTTTCTGCTAGTCCACAAAAGAAATAGAAATTGAAAGGTTGGTGAAGTGTGATAAGCTGGTGGATATGCCAATAATGTTCTTTCCATTCTGGCTTTCTGTGTACATTTGACACTAGTGTATTTCCAGTCATTGGAAAATTTCCAGTCTATCCTTCAGGTACATATTGTTTGATGCCTAAAAAGCCTAGTTTTACTCATCAGCCACCACTAATAAACACATCAGTTGCAGGACAGTGTTAGAAACAACAGTTCCAAGAAATGCAGTCAGACTCTAAAAATAAAAAGTAGTTGTCAGGTTTTAAGATACTCTAAGTTTCAGGGGAAAAAAGGCTTGGAGAAAGCAAAAGGAGAACCTAAGCATTCCAGAGCAATTCAACTAATTTGAAGACAAGCTGATATGTTCTTTTCACAAGAACAGAGAAGCCACTGCAAGTCCACACACAGAAGTAAGTTCAGCCCTTCTTTTGGCCTCCCTCTATTCTAGTCAGGCAGAAAAGGGGCAACCAACATTATCCAGAGTGAAAAGTGTGGAAAACACATGGTTTTGTGTTACCTAACTGGCCACGGAGACACAAAAACTAAACTCCGTTCTAGCCACAGTCACAGATTCCTGCGTGATACTGAACAAACCTTACACCTTAGTTCTCCCTCTATAAAGACAATAATACAAGCATTTCTCCTTAGCTTTCTCCGACAAGAGAATCTTAGACAAGAAGATAAATTAGGAGACACTTACATCTTTTAGTACATATCATTTTAGCTGCAAAGAAGCACCTCTTAGGCATTCTGGTAATCCTGTCATGCCAGGATTGGAAAAACAACACCTCCCTGTGGCCACTCTTGTTATGCCACGGAGGAGAAGGCAGGTTGCCAAAACTACCGTCTAAACTATGAGTAGGAGGAGCATAAATAGCAGGAAAACTGGCTGGAATTTAAAATCCTTTTTCCCTTTCTTTTCTCTCCCCCTTGAAAATAATGAAGAAATAGTAGATGACAGCTACCGTGGTTTTCTTAAGGTGTGTAAAATTACGGAAATACGTTACTCAGAGGATGATGCACAGTCACCGTGTACTCCAGGGTAATTACAAGGCATTAACACACAGGTACAAGACAGTAATTAATTTGTCATTCCCATCTTTTCAGCTCTCATCTTCAAGGCTAAGTCTGAGCTCCAGGCACCAATTGGTTTTATAGTTATGGCGTGATGTGCCTGTTCAATTCGCGTCCCTTTCTGACGGGTTCATATCCTCAGCCCCCGGCGGCGTTCAAATGACGACTCTTGGTGGTCCCTCTGCAAATGCAGAGCTGGTGGCTTTTAGGTGAGATGCTCCAGCTCTCTTTCCCAATCACCTGCAGCACTCAGCAGCCAATGGCTGTCTGCAGTATCCCAGTGGTCTTGGACAGGTGACAACTGCTGTAACCCTCCTCAAATTTGTCCAAGGAGGAGCAGCGATAAAACAGTTGCTGTTATGATTCAGAAATCAATGATTTTCTACCTCCAGTGCAGAGTCTGAATAGAAAAATAGATTACAAACCGTTACTACCTAGTAGAATTAAACTGTCCCTTAGCACTTTTTCAAGTCAATGGCATCAATCTTTACGCCAACTTATCAAGGAATCTGTGTAACAAAATAGTTCCAGACACAGGCTGAACAGCATGATATACACTAGTGTGATCTGGAAAAATCAGTTGTATTTACTAAAGTAAATAAAATCTGCATCAAGTGGTACAGACACAGGGAAAAAAATCACTGATGAAATATTATTGTTCTTGATGTTTTTATTGTTATTGGCTCCACAAGATGTCTTGGTGACAGTCTGAAGCTTAAAAAGAATAGGAATAAAGATACTGGCATTCAATTATTTCTGTGACTAAACCTTAACTATTCCCTTAAGATAGGAAAAGGCATTCTTTTCTCGTGATTTAGCCAATATATCCAGATTAACTAACATCATTGTTATTTTGAACAGGAAACATTTCTCTGTAGGTTAGTGAATAAATAAATCCTACAAACGGAATTGCTTCATGTTCCACCTTACTCCTGTTCTCACTGGGATATCAAAGGGCCGTAATAGGAGATGGTATCTTTTTTTAGCTAGGAAAAGGTCTTGGAGCAGGAAGAAGTCTTGGCAATAAATACTGGCATGGTCTCATTCTAGGGCTTTGCTGAATCTCTGTAAGAGAGTCCAAATTGTAGATAATTGTCCATCTTTCTACTGTAAGGGTATGTAATACTTAATGAGCAGTTAGGCTTTGATCCCCAGAACAGAGCTTTGGAGACTGCCACCTCAATGACGAATCAGATCTTAAACAGATCAAGTTCTTAGTACTCAGAAGATTTCAGAGCATTTGTAATTTTGAAACTGAGGTATCTAAACTCAACAATTCACCTCACTTGTCGACAGGCAAAATCAAGTAATGCAATTCCACAGTTTAAGCTGGCTAGAATCCAGGTGACCAGAACTAAGTCCTTCAGTCTGAATTTTGTGGTGCACATTATCGCTTAATGTTCCACAGACTCCTTAACTGCTACTAACAGTAATATTGCCTCATGGTAAAATATTACTGCAAAAAAGAACAGTATACGGGGGGGGGGGGGAGCATTAATCTCAATGGATGGGTACTTTCACTCTTTGTACTAGGATTTTGTGTCAAAAGCCAGGTTATCTAAGAAAAAGGTGCTCATACAGTCAAGTCATCCTTGCGGGTTGTACCTGTTCCCCGCTGCCCCATAAGTCTTTGGAACTATTCACTGATTTCAGCCAGACACAGCCAGGGAACCAGCACCTCAAAAGTATTCAAGCACAGCTCAAGGCAGGATGGAGAGTCCAGGTGGCACCACGGCGAGAGAGAGGGGTGGCAACGGAGGGGCTGCGAGACTCACGTGGCTGTGGGGCTGCCACCATGTGCCACGGCCCCATTGCACAAAGGGAAAACAGGAAGGTACTTCTCTCCAGGAACTTGTTTAAAAAGAAAGTCCTCATTAAAAATTAGAAAGACTTACCCAGCTAAACAAGGAACATGTAAACTCTTTTTAGCTTAGACCTTAATTCGACTGGGATGCCATACAGCCATAACGCGTGCCGAGCACTGCGGCTGCTCCTGCCTCACCAGGCAGTAAGCGCTGCTGAGGCTTTACTAAGCACAGCTCAGAGGCTTTATTTGAGATTCCCCCTAGAAAGAGTTATTACTGGCCCCATCCAACAGAGCATCGGAGAACTACACCTCTCACTGAAGCAGGAAAGAAAACAAGAAAAGGCCATCGCTAATCCTGGCAATGGCAGGAAGTTTCTCGTTGAGGTGCTCTGGTATTGCAGTGAGCTGAGTTTCACAACAGTTTTGGTCTACATAGTCGTGAAGGTTCCTCCAGCACTTTCTGTACCAATAGGAATAATATCTCCAGGCAGTTTTTAATGCAGGACATTACCATCTGCCTACTTTATATCCTCCTAAAAACATCAGTTGAGGGATTCTGATTTGTTCTGCACTTTCCATCCTAGATTGGTTTGATATAAATAGCAGCCAGGTGTGTTAAATTAATTCTCCTATGCCTGCATGCGTGCGTATGCCATGTGCTGCTTAATATATACGTGCACTTTTAAGGCCAAATTTTTTCTAAGCTACTATAGCAAGAGCAGTTTACAGATAAGGAGCCAGATGCTTAATTAATGAGATAGTTCTGTGTCTTAAAGGAAGTGAATTATGATCACGGCAAACGCAATATGCCTTGTTTCTCTCACTGTACGAGGCAAAGAGCCCCCTGCACTTTTGGCATGAATGTGCAACGGAAGGCTAAATACATGACTGGAGACTGGGTTTTACCACACTTTGCTTCAGTCTGTGTTCCTCCTAATGAGAAGCTAGGTCTTGCTCACTAGTGTCTAACATATGCGCACGTCGGCCACGGCAGCACCTGGGCTCCGCAGCCGCACCAGCTGCAGCGCTGCCTGGTGAGCGTGTGTACCAAGCAGGTCGCTCGCACAGCTCCACACGGGAACTGCCCAAGGCGAGCACTTACCTGAGGAGTCTCAGTAACCAGCCAAGGGTAAACTTGCATGAGCAATTTAGTCCAGCTCAGGAGGGAGCTTCTGCAGCGAATCTCCTCATCATTCCCACCACTCTGGTTCGCCTTGCAAAGCTGTGTCGTGCACATGCACTGAATTATTTTTGGATGCAGCTAAAACAGAAAATGCACCCCAGGAGCATGCTTGAGGCACTCCACTTACTGGCCGCAGACCAGAGTGGAACTCAGTACCTAGTGCAGCTCCGAAGATGAACACAGTGTGGACTTATCAGATCTCTGCAGATCTGCCCCTGCTGGGCTGCACTGCTTGTTCACGTAGACATCGCCTGAAGCCAAGCTCATGAAAATTCAGGAACATGGACATAGTACGGTATGATACGGTATGCCAGCAGTCGGCCACCGGTATCACAGCCATAACCAAGACCATTGTCTTCAGCTATGAAGATACTACACAGAGACAGCTGTACATCTGTAATTGTGGACTCGGAGAATAGCTGACATTGGAAGAGGCCTCTAGAGATTGTCTAGTCAATTCCCTCTGCCCCTCTGTTAAGTGTTATATATATGCTTTTTTTTTTTTTTTTTAAAAAGATTTCTAAGGAAGCCATGGTCCTAGACAGCTACTACTTAATAAAAACCACAGCTGCTGGCCACAGACCTCACACTCCAGAAGAAAAAGCATTGACCTTTTGTCTTTGGACTGAGAAGTCTGTTGAGAAAAGGGTTCTCAGGCTCTGTATGGGCCTGGCCTAGGGTACGAGATGGGTGTCTGCGTCTCCATCTGTGCTAGCTCGGGACATCCATACTAGCACCCTGCTGTACTCAAGCTAATTAGCCCAGCTAAGAGGCAGTCATTAGCCTGAAGACAGTGCTGGGCTAATACGGTTACACTGCCCTCAGGATCTAAACAGGTCTCTGCTCATGGGGCTCCCCCAGGTTGGAAAGCTGTACCAGAGGCACCAGTGCTTCCCCCAACACCTCTAAGAGGGTGCTACACTTGCCCAAAGACTCTCACACAGAGCCAGGAGCTGACAGGTTTATACACAGCACCTCCCAGCCAGCCTTGGTGAACGATGTGTAATGCCGCAGCAGCTTAGCAGTGCATGTGATTTGTTTACGGGTGATCTCTGTCACTGTCCCCACGAGAGTGCAAATCTCCAAGATCCAAACTTAACACAGCTGCCAATGTAATCACAGTAAATTACAGGGGGAAAGCACAGTGATTGGCTTGAAAGACAAAGACGACAGGTCCTGCCTCAAGGAGGATGAAGGCCACAGGCCTGGAAACCACATGGCATGTGTGGAGGAGGCTACAAGTAAATCAGAGATGCAGTTTTCTTTCTGGTTTAAAGCACAAATCTGACAGTGGGACCAAGTGAGACTAACTTGATTCACACAGAGAGGTCAACTAGAAGGTGATGTAATTATAACTTCCCTTAGACATGCTTACCAGTCTTCCCCTGGGTGGAGGTACAGGCATAAGTTAATGTCAAGAGTCCAGTATGAATGCAGATGTTACTGTTACCCTCTGCAACCCTTCTGGAACCAGCCATCTTCTCGCTTACACAGATTCTACGTTCAGATACATCACTGATCATCCCTCGCTCATACTTGCATCATACCAAGAGTAATCGGTTGAATTCAACCTTGCCTCAAAAATACCTATTTCAGAGGTGTTAACCATTATCTTATTTGATAATCCATTACAGAATAAGAAAAGGCTAAATTCTTGGACAGAGCTTAAAGACCTTGACTTTGGTAACCTTTTGCCTCCAGCCCACCCAGCAGAGGCAGGCAATTCAAAGCAGACAGCCTCTGTGCCTATATATGGTTACCGGGATTGAAAATCAACACCGCAAACCTGCGGTTGCAAAAATCAGCAGAGGAAAACATACCAACCGTTTCTAACATTAACGCAGAAAAGGTTCAAAACCTCCTAGAAATTTTGGAAGCAAAACCAGTGAATAAGCTGAAGACAAAACCAGATACGCCTTTGTATGCAGCCACAGAAAAAGAGATCTTTTACTCCAAACTAAGCAAAATAGTAATGAAGCATAGAGACTTGGCACGGTTTTTCTTCCCAGCTAGCTGTCTAGCTAAAGACAGAGACCTTAGGTGAATCTCCAGTGTCTAGTGACCAGGAAAGGGAAGCAGCATTATAAAAGACAAAATAGAAGCCACAGAGGACTAGAAATAACAAAAGGACAGAGATGGCTGAAATGCATACAGTTTAACAAAACCGGAATTAAACCAAATTCTAACAATAAGAGAGAAACCAAAAGATGTTGTGGAAATACACAACGAGGTGGAATTAAAAGGCACCAATATGACATAAGCAACAAAGTCTACTAAATAAAACTACTGAAGAAAGGAGAGAGTACTTGAAAGTTTCATATTTAAAATGGAGTAATGAAGCACATATGCACACGCGTGTGTGTCTATATCTATTGTGTGCGTGTTTATATCTATTTTTATATAGATATAAATTTAAATGTCTAAAGGAACAGACCAGGCTTTAGCTCCTGTGTTGGGAAAAAAAAAAAAAGGGAACAAAAAAGGAACCCAGGGATGAAAAGGGAACAAAGCAGAAAGGAACCTGGAAAATTATTGATTTTTGACTTGGAGGTCATATTTTAAAAATCAAGAAAAAGATTGGTTCAGGTCACACTTAAAAAGATATTTTTTGAGTTTCCTAGTAACACTAAAAAAAATTCACAAAATATATTGTTTTGGTCAACACTAAATATTTCTTTAATCCACAGCGAAGCGTTATGTTTTGTATTGGGAGTCACTTACCATTTTGATTTAGTCTTCTACTCATTTACCTTTTATCAATTGAAAAAAAATCATTCTTTAAAATGGAAAATCTGAAAGACCAAATGTTTCAAATGATGAAACAAAGCATTTATTGTGGATGTTTTCCCTTTTTAAATTCCTCTCCTCCTTTTCTTCAAAGCACTTTGCTGAATCTGACTTGATTTCTCGGATACTTTTAGTGAACGTGAAACACTGCATTTTTGTGAATTTCATGCTGTTCTCCTAGGGAGGCCTGTAATCGGCAGGAGTGTTCCTTAAGACTTATGTCTTGGTTCTTGTTTTCCTTCCTTGTAAGGATCCCCAATTTGGAATTGCTTATACAGGATCAAGTATATATGCAAGTTAGAAAACATATGTAGTTAGAAAGCTAGAAAACACGATGATCTTTGAACCTAGTCTGTTATCTTTCCAAGCACCGAGACACTTACTGTAGCTAATTGTCTTAAAGCTTTAAGTACACTGAGAGGCTTTGAAATTAATATAGAGGTAGGATTAAATATATAAAAGCGCAATGATATTTTTATTGCTTGTAGGGCTCTGGAAATAGTATTTTAAACTAACGAGCTGGATGCTAAAAGTGTCAAATATTGTACTGACTTGGCAAAAGAAGAGTTTTCATTAGCAGATGGCCAAGAGCAGATGATGGATTTGACAGATCTGTCCAGTGTTTTCAAGCACTCATATAATTAACTGTTCTAAAGAGCAGGTACTGACACACGTGGGGCTGGGGAAGGGTATTAAATCATATGAAAAATGAAAAGTTACTAAATGAGAAAGGATCAAAGGTTAAGGCCTATTTGTTAGCCCTGCGTCTTCTCCCCATACACCTCCCAAGCACACAGCTTGCTGCTGTGCTAAGATGACTCTTTGCACAGAGAGCCTGGAAGTTGCCGGCTGGATGTAAGTAGTGCATCCCCCACAGGGAGCACAGAAAGCCCCAGTGTTCCTGCTGCTGCAGACACCCAGAGAGGATCTGTATGCCCAGGAGAGGCCAAAACTTATGTCTTCTGCACAGCGGTGGGGGCAGATCCAAACTCTTGGTTGGGGCCTAGCTAGGGGCTGTGCTTTGAACCACCAGGGTCCTGCTCTGCAGAGTGAGCTGGGGGGAACACTAGGCAGCGCTACACTTCCCTTGCCACCATCACAGTGGTTTCAAAGGCACTGAGAACGCAACCGGAAAAAGGGAAGAGAGAAAATAAAAGCAGTCATTCAGATGGAGGAACATAAATAACACACCAGTTCCTCATCCCAACACTGTCCAGTTTCACAAGACATTCCAGACTGAAGGCCAAGGATTCCTGTTCAGCTTTAGCCCTCCTTCTGACACCAGTAGCATCCTGCACATAGGGAGAGGCTTGTTTATATCTGAATAGGCTGCACCACAGTAATGCCACTGGAACAGAGAGCAGTCCTGGAGTTTCCATCAAATTGTTGCACTAACGCTATAGATCACATAAATAAAACAATAGTTTGAAGACCCATAAACCTGCCCCTCAGACATGCACACACCTGTAACCTGACCTGGACAACATGGTAAATTCTGATAGGTTCACACATAAACACACACAAGGTCCCCATGGAAAGATCAGCGACACCCAGGTAATTGTACATTTGGGTATGGTAGTTTAAAAGCCACATTTGAGCTTTTGAGAGAATAGCCTTTGCTCATCATGTCTCTGCATTTATTTTGTCTATGCCTCATCTCTTATAAAAACACTTTCTGTTGACCAACTTCATATTCTCATTTCCTTCTGCTCAGTAAAACTAAGTTCTCCAAACCTGAACGCCAGTGTATGACAGAAGAGAAGCAGTACTAGCCATCTGAAGGCTTCTAAAAACAATGTGTATTGTCTATGTCACAAGGAGCATGCTATAAAATCTGAAATACTCTACCTCACAGCTTAAGCAAAGGAATGGATGATTTAGATCAAACTTAGTGCCATGAATGGAAATTTGGGAGAGTAGCAATTGAAAAAAAAAAAACTGAGGTCTTCAATGCAAACTTGAAATCTATGATTTCTAGGACTAAAGTAGGTATTTCTAGTAATGACACACCACAAAATATCAGACTTTGTGGGTGAGATTTCACTACCTAAATATAGGCTTTCACTGACAATTACTTTAAGGGAAAGACTGGATACCTACACATTTCAAATAGGAAAAAAAAAGGGGTTTTATGTCAGTCTTAACTGATAAACTGTGATTTTTAAAACACTGTTCCCAAGCTTACAGTTGTTACTGATCTTGGCCAGGATAGACTGTAGGTCAAGAAGAAATGGGAAGATGAAGGAAGATAATTAAATGCGTCATATTTGCTATTACAGAAATACAGTACTGCCTTGTGGCTATCACAAAAACCTATGCAGAGTTCTTAGTGTGCTTGTACATACACACACGCATGTATGTTCAGAGGATGTGTGTGTATACACATCTATTTGTCTATCTCATGGAAGACTACAATAAGCCAGGACTTTTGAAAACTCTAGCTTTTTTTTTTTTTTTTTTTTTTTTTTTAAAAAGGACCAGCTACCTGACCGTACCCTTTATACATCTATTCTGATTCTAGAACATGTTTTTCCAAATAGCTCAGATACATAAGCTCCTATAGACTTTTTTTAGAAGCATTTTAATACTAAGCATTTTATTTGTGCCTCTACATAAGGATCTAGATAGCTACAAAACCCGAGTTACAATGTATACGACAACTTCTTTTTGAAAGGGTAGCCCAAGGTCAAACTGAAGGTTGGAGTGATGAGAACTCTCATGTCATCAGATGAGTTTTAAGGAACCTGTGTTATCTTCTGCAGGGCCTAATTCTCTTTTATTGAAATCACTGAGAGATTTGCAATCGACAACAGTGAAACGAGGTCAGAGCCACAGCTGATATCTCTAATTAATAGACTACATCCACTCCATCTGTCCCACAACATGTCTGAGAAAGTGTATAGGGTAAAACATCTCCATCATGGGTTGGTGCTATTCAAATCCTGAATAAAAATAACAGTGGAGCGCACATGGAGGATTTCATCATTTGAAATATCTAAACACTCTCGCCAGCACATTTCATCAAGTTTCCATTTAGAGGAGTTTTGCGGGTAAATTACTGGATGAAAACTCAGATGACAAGAAATCTGTGGGTGTGCTTGTGTACATATTGTGGGAGATCCTAAAAATCCACTCTCCTACGTACGTATTTGAACGTTACAATGAAACACAGAGCCAATTTTACTGACTCAGACAGGCATACTCCATTGTCTCCAGGCTAGGTGTTAGCAATCTCCCCTTTAGGCTGTGTCTTGACAATACAGTAAATGGCTTTAGGGCTCCTACTACAAGATCCATAACCACCACAGCCACATAACTAAAACACTAACCCAATATAATAAATTCATTCTTACGGCTAAAATTTGTTCAAGAAACGTTGACAGCTTAACACAGGGCTTTATGCTGGCTAAGTTATTTATTATATGTGCCTGCCACATTAACTTTATGTCGAATTGACTCATTTTTTTAAAAATTTTTTTATTTTTTTATTTTTATTTATTTATTTTTTTACAGCTAGTATAAAACCCATGTAAGTTCTAAACTATATGCTGTGGCTAATTTTAGAGGAATCTAATCATATGCCCTTCCCTGAACTGGACCAAACTCATATTGTTGGGTAACCAGGTGGTACAGAGAATATTCATGATTGCAGAACCGCAGCTTCAGAGACAGCGAAACTTAGGATGAAGATAGAGAGTTTCTGCAGATGAATGTAGAAACAGTCAAGCTCAGAGAAAAGGAATGGACCACAGCTGTTTTTGTTTTTCTGTTAACTGAGATATTAATAAAGTCAAACATCAGGAAGGGAATCTCTGTAGCTTACATGCAGTATATTCTCCATTCAGAACAGCATGGGAAATCTGCCTCCATGCCATTTTATATTACATAAAGACCATCTATATTCAACATATATAAAATTGTGAAGCACGTACAACTATGTCACCAATCAAATCATTACACTAAACAATTACCCTGAAGCTTCTGCATTTTCAAGCACAATGATGTTTCAGCATACTTCCTCACTTTCACTAGATTTATTTTGCAGCACTGTGTGTACACACACGCACGCACACACTGCCAGTTAAGTGTGTGGCACATAAACTAATAGAGACGTTGCCTTTACGGGTAATAAACATGCCCTGGGACTGTTCTCTAGCACTTAGGCCAACTGAAAGGGAACAGCCCATATCTGTACTATTAAACTCTCCAAAATACAGTAATTGCATCCAAACTGACTCCTGGGAACAACCACTGGCCCATGCTGACCATGCCTGGGAACTGGGAGAGCACTAGCTAGCCAAAGCCATGGTGGGAGTGCTCTGCTGCCTGACTGGCACAGAGAGGACTGAGCTCCTGGGCTTGCCCCTCTTTAATTTACTACCACAGATGCAGTGATAAGTGTCTCCTACCAGCTGTATACTTAAAGGAGCAGGCACTAACCCAAAAGTCATGCCTGAAATTCCAGTCTTTGAAAGTATACAAAATACTCTAAAAATCCAGAGATGCATTTGTATCTAAAATACCGTTACTCAAAGGGGAAAAAAGGAAATAAATAACACCCATAGTTTAACATCTGAACTACAAAGCCCCATCCAAAACCTATCTCTAGATTATAGAAACCAGTTGTTTGCAAAAACCAGTAGCAACGTATTGCTTTATTTCCCTTTTGAAACAGTGAGGCTAACAAGAGAGCTCAGAGCTATAACAAAATCACAGGAAGCAAGGTGCTCAGGGCTTTGCTCAACCGCCCAAAGACAAGCATGGGCATCAAATGGATCACAGTCTATCCCATTTACCCTTTAGGCCCTTTCAGGCCCTATAAAAGTAAAGCAAGTGCTTAAAAGCACTGTCTTAAGGCAGAAATAGTTAGTCTCCATAGGTTCAACCTACTCTGCTTTGCTGGATGCCACAATGAGAGGTCTTTGCAAACACAAACTAACGACAACGGATCTTTGAACCACGCTACGGACTCAGGAAAGGCTATGCTAGCACAGATCAAACAGCTGTTTCTCCTAGTATCGTGCCTGCAGTAATGGCCAGTAGAAGATGTTTAGACAGAGAACGTTAACAACAAGCAACCTAGCACAGTATCAGTAATTGGGTCTAGCCTGAACTACTTATTTTCAGTATCCAGCTCCAGCCACACACCAAAAATCCATCTTGGTACTGAGATCAGTATCAGGGGATTTTGTGAAAGGAAGACTAAGCAGTCAAGGTACCAGTCAGTCCACACTGCAGTAAGCCAAAGCTCCAGTAGTAGGAACTATGGCAAGGTAGACCCAAAAGCCCACAGGGGCTTGATTTTGCCATGTTTGGAAATGTTTTCTTTTTCAACTGATCGTAGTTTCCTGTTGTCCATCAACTCCTTGGAACAGAACATTTTGGACAGCAAATGTCTATTCACAGATAAGTCTAAGAAAGACACTGAAAAAAAAATTATGACTAGACAGGGGCAGACAAGGAAATCTCCTTTCCTAGCAAATCCTGGGTCTAAGTGGTCCACTTCCTGAGAATGAAACACAGACTTGCCTTCCCCTGTGGACATATCGGCAATTTCTGTCATTCACCAAATATCCTGCGCTACTCCTGATACCCCCCAATTTGGAGATTTTAAGTAAGATCCCCTGTGAAAGGAGAAATAACTCAACATGAAAATGATTGTGATTGGAATAGCTCCAGCACAAAGAAAATAACGACTTACAATACAAGCATGGCACGTATCTTGACTAATGCGTCTATCTGAACATCGTAAGAGCCACCAGGCATAAAACCGTAGCACATACAGCCTGATTACCCTACGCCTTGCCTCTCCTTTCCCTTGTCCTCGTCTCCACCAGGTCTTTCTCCACACACTTGCGTGTGCCTGAGATACGCTGCTCTGCTTGCGGCAATGGACGCTCCCTGCTACCTGTCTTTTTTCCACTGTGCCAGTAGAAAGCCTTTCTTGAGCCAGGTCCAGTTGCTCCAGAATTCACTTTCCCTGATGATCCTTATGGTGCCCGAGTTTGCTGAGCCTTTAGGTTGGCTTATCTCTATTCTCAGCTTTTTACCTGAGGGGAGGGAAGGATGGCAATTCAGTTTTGGAAGAGGTTCTCACTGGTAAAAAGAGATTGACAAGTGAAATGCATCCCACTCAACTTGTTTTCCACACCTCCCTCAGCTATCACCAAGCATCAGCTGTTTTGAAACAGACCAAGTAAGCAGTTTCCACTTGTCTTAGTCTAGGTGAATTTCCTAAAAAGTTTGACAGCAAAGGCTAAAGTTTTTCTTTTATTACACTGACAATTTAGCTCTGTCCCATAAGGAAAGTAAAAACATGTATCTATTGAAGCCTTTTTATTTCTGTCTCTCTCACCTTTTTTAGTCCACCTGTTCAGTCAACTTCTTTCAAATTCGTGGGGAAAGAGAGGTGGTTTTTAAACATCCTTTCTGTCTGAAGTTGACGAATCCCTCTAACACAGCCACCTCTCTTGTCATGTCTCTCTCCTTGTTAAACCCTTGCACAACACATCTCTTATTCCCCCACCAGTCCGAAACAAGCCTGAAACAACTGCCAGTATTTGGGAACGGAAATAGCAGGCAACCCGAGCTCTCAGAGGGGACAAAAATTGGGGTAGTCCCAGGAAACAGAAGGGACAGCACACAGAGAGCTGCAGGTCCTTTCCTCGGTCCCTGAGTCTCTTCCTCGTGGCTCCGTTTATTTGTTGACAATACCTAGTTAAGTGATTTCACTGCCAGAGGAAACACAAAACAGCAGATTAAACCGCTGGGCTGCTACTGAACCAGGAATGTGCAAATCTGGAGTAGAAAATTTCCTGAGAAGGCAAGACAGTGGCGACCGGTAAGTGGGCTACCTTTGCCATGGTCGCGTGACAGCTCTTGCGCACCCGAAGAGCCCCAGAGACCTGCCCTGTCAGGCCTGGGGGAT
Organism: Struthio camelus; assembly: GCF_040807025.1. Lineage (NCBI taxonomy): Eukaryota > Metazoa > Chordata > Aves > Struthioniformes > Struthionidae > Struthio > Struthio camelus. The sequence goes on from NC_090946.1 coordinate 34,422,268, forward strand.
CGTCCTTCTCCTGAAGGAAAGGACGCTAATACTTCCCAACCGTCCCCCTCGCGAGGCAGCGGCGCGTGAGGCCCTCTCCTCGCCCAGGTGCCGGGGAAAACCTGCGTGCACGCGCACCCCAGACATGTGTCAGGTTATTTAAATCAGCTCAGCAAGTCTTTCCGCCGGAGAGACACAAAAGCAGTACAGGCAGGGCTTCCTTTTGCGCTCTGTCCTCAGAGAGTCCCATCCAGAGCAGATCATACTGATACAACCTGACAACATCCGAGGGATAAAGGGGAGGCTCACACCAGATGCAGCCTAATGCTAGCCAGTATTATAAGAGGGCAACCAGAGATCAAAGAAACCTTTTCTTTCCTGCCTTACTCCCAGCCGCTCCGCTGCAAACCCAGCGAGCCCCCAGCCCCAGGGGAGCCGCGACGCGGCTGATCCCCGCCGTCCTTTCACGGGCAGGGAGGAAGGTTTCCCTCCCAGGAGCTTCACCACCAGCGAACTGTGTTTGTTTTTCTTTAAACTTCTTGTATAACCCTTTGCCCTTCCCAGAATTTCTCTCGCTAGCGCTGTAATACATTTGGCTCAAAAACGCAATATTGCAAAACTCCTCGAGAAGTCGGATATGTCCGTTGCCCTTTTTTTTTGTGGGGAGGGGGGAAGGGGTGTGTTGGGGGGGGGGGGGAAAGCTTCTCGGTTGTCCCCAAGCTATATATACAGTGATTATTCCTAAGAGGCAGCTCCCCGCTCTGAGTTAGCCCTTCACTTCAGCGTCCAGGCAGGTGGCGTGAGCCTGACCCGCCCTCCAGGGGTTAAGGAAAGAAGGGACGGCGGGGAAAGGGAAACCTTCCCAGCGGCTCATACTTCGCATTCCTCTTCTCGCCTCCCTCCCTGCCTGCCCTGACCGCGCCTCGCCTGCTCCCCTCGCCGCCCCGTCCCTCAGGCGGGCCGGGGCGAGCGTTAACAGCCAGACGCCCAAGGAGCCCCCGCCCCGCCGCCGCCGCCGCTGCCCTCACCCGTCCGCCGACGCCATGGTGCCGAGAGCCGCGGCGGCGGCCGGCGTCCCGCGCTGGTCCCGGCCGGGCGGCCTCGCTCCTCGGCGGGGGCACGGCGAGCTGGGGCCGCTCCGCTCCGCGCTGCTGCCCGCGGCCGCCCCGCACCGCCGGAGCCGCTGCGCCGCGGCCGGCGGGCGGGCGTGTGTCCGTGTGTGTGAGTGAGCGTGTGCGAGTGTGTGCGAGCGCCAGCGAGGAGGTGGGGGCGACTTCACACCGGCATGGTGCTGGCCGCGGCGGGATTGGAAGGCTTTAGCCGCCGCCGCCGCCGCGCCGTGGATTTGCAGTCTCTATTTTAGGCGAGGGCTGACATCACTGCCCGTTGTTGCTGCTGTAAATCCCCCCCCCCCCCCCAGCGGCTCATTTAAAGCGGGAGAGGACGCCCGGGGGGAGGGGGAGAAGCCCCTCGCGGGGGGGAGGGCCGCCGCCGCCGCTACCTGCCCGGCCCGGCCCGGGGGCGGCCCGACCCCACCGCGCCGCGGGGGGCACCGGAGCCGCCGGGAGCGGGGGGGAAGCAAGGAAGCAGCCGACCCCACCGGCCCGACCGCCACCCCCGTGCCCCGCCGCCCTGCCCGCAGCGCCCCCCAGGGCGACGCGGCCGCCCCGGCCCGGCGGCGGCGCGGGGCGGTGCTGCCCCCTGCCGGGCAGGCGGCGGCGGCCCCACCTGCCGCGGCTGCGGGCCCCGCCCCGCCCCGCCCCGCCCCGCCCGCCGCCGCCGGGGGGGCGCCCCGCGCGCTCCCGCGGAGCCCGCGCCCTTCGAGCAGCCCTTGCTGCTATTTTTCATCTGTACGCCTCTGCTTTTACAAGCAATTTACACACGTACAGCCCCCTCCCCCGCCCAAAACATATACAGAGAGAGACACAAATGCACTGGAATGAGGAAGAAAGCTGAGGTTATTTTGTTGATTTTTTTTGTTTGTTTTCTTCCATAGCCATCTCTCTCCACAGCCTTTTCCGCAAGCCTAGCTCCTTTCCTCAGGGGGAAGATGCGTTGCTGTCCCTGTTGTGCTATTTCACACCCTTTCTCCAACAGATGGCATAGATCCTCACCGGTTTAAAACGATGTTTGAAATAGTTTTGCATCTTAAAAATAGATCCTAGCTATCAAAAGGATTCGTGTTTCCAGCTCGGTTTATTTATTTATTTATTTAAACATTCTTCTGCTGTTTTTCCTCTTCAGCGGAGTTACATCTCAAGCCTTGTTCTGCTCGGGCTACTGTGAATCACCTGCCAGACAGGATGGACAAGCTCTGCCTAAGAGGCTGTTTCTATCTGTAATTCCTACAAAGACTAGACGTTGTATGCGTGCATAAGAGTATGTGTACGACTATCCATGTGTATGTGTGAATATATATGTCATATGATAATAGAAACACATTATATTTGCATTTATAGGGAAGTCAGAATTGAATCTAGGATTCATGCACCGTCAAAGTTAAGGTTCAGAAGCAGACCCAAATGCTGCAGTTAATTTCTTTCTGTAAAGAACTATGTTAAAATTTTAAGCCAGTGAAACCTAACTTTCTTCTTGCTTCTGTTTGCTCTGAACAGAATCTCTAAGCAGAATAGAAGTTTCTCTGCAAGAATATACTTTTGTGTGATATACAGCCAGTGAACTGCTGGATTGTTGCTGCCCGAGCCCAGCAGCCTCCAGCTATCCACTGCCAGATCCGTGAGCGGTGGAACTAAATGGGGAAGGGAATCAACACTGAGAAGTCAGAGGACCAGTAAGTACCAGGCCCGACTGATCTTTTGAAGAAGGAGATGAGTCAGAGCCAGAATTAACACAGGGCTGGAATTAACACAGACTTTTTGCTGACCCGTGTGGACCACAAAGCTCTCAACTGGACAAATCCTAGGGGAGAAAAAACATTAAGGCCTATTCTTTTCTTATCTCAGTTGTAGCAATGGAGAGCAATAGTAATGCTATGTAAAGCAGTGCAGGTATGTTGCTGTAACTGAGAAAAGAACCAGGTCACAGACCTTTATGGTTTCTGCTTTGAAAGAGAATTTTTCTTCCCAGGAGAGCAGAGACTCTCCTTTCATTTACTCATGGAAGAGCTCTCACTGAGCAAGCTATGCTCCAATAAACAACCATATTCTTTTCTCATTCTTTCATTTCATTCCTCATTTTTCATGTCAGGAAGAGACACATGTTGACCTGCAAGTTTAACCCCCTCCAAAACTGTCACCTAATTACCTCTAACCCTTTCTGTCAGAGTAGGAGTACCATACGTTCCTTGGCACATGTGCTTCCCAGTGGAGGAATGAAACAGATCTGATTTTTCACATTTAATTCAGAGTTTTTGTTACTGTGGTTGCCATGCAGTTTGTCAGCCAAGCATAATCTCCTGGCAGGAGGAGAGAGACAAGCAACATAAGCAGAGAAGTAATTCACTGTGGTTGTAGCCCTTAACTTTTGGACTCAAGCAACAGATCATCTTGTCCTACTGCCAGTGAAAATAAGCGAAGTGCAAAAGCATAACACATTAAGTCCTTCTGCCCATGAAAGCAAAATAAATTACGCGGAGCTGCCTCCCATACTAAATGCCCTTTTAGCAGTAATTTTCGGATTCGTAAGTAGGTGGAAACTACTGAGTCCTAAGAAACTCTTAAACAAGATTTTCATAGCATCAGAGAAATCGGAGCTGAAAAAAGACTTGTTAGCTTATAATAGCTATAGTCATGCAACAGTCTAGGCAGAACATGACTTCAGGAAATCTGAGTCTTCCTTCGTGAGAGCACCAAGTCCTTTCATCAGATCCCCAGCGTTCACATCCAACTGTTGTCTCTAAGCTTGGTTTAGGCACTGTAATAATTCTGAGGTCCTACAAAGTCCAGGTGTCAGAGATGATATAGCCAGGAGTCATTACTGATGGGAGACATTCCCCTGCTCCCTCGCCCCAATCTTATCTAGGGCTTATCTCCAGTCCTTAGTCACTACTGAACAGGAGAATGATATAATGAGAGGGTGGTGATAAGGAACGTGAGGAGACCAAAGTCTCTCCACCACACAACATGCGCAGTGGAGAATCTTACGCTTTGATGTCAAACAATGCAGTCAAGGAAAGACTGCTAAAAGTCAGACCCGAACATTATTCTTCATGCTGAAAGGCTACAGAGGAGTTATTCTGCCACAAACATCTGTGACCTGATGGAGACCAGAACTTTCCACGTCTTAAGGAGAGCCTCTCCCAAGACATTCACAGGTCTTTGAAATAATCCACATGGGATTAAAAAGTCAGGTTTTCATCTGTTCAGAGTACAAGGTGGGAGAGAACTCCCCAGATACATTTCATTACAATGGCTCATGTACAACAATAGCAGCACTGGATGCATTAAGAAAAAAAAGATGCAGGTTATTTACGCAGTAATTGAATTGAGTGCTAATTCTGCTAACTCTTCAGTATGCCTGAAGAGTCCCAAGTGAGAGGCACACGCAAACAGGCAAGGGCAGTAGACAGGCCCTAGACTGTGACACAGATAAAGCAACACGGAATCTAAATAATGTCAGACATGGGTATGTAGGTTAAAAAAACAAACCTTAGTTTATTTAAATGTGTAAAGTACTTGGGAGGGAAAAAGATTACATTGTACTATGGCAATACAGACAGCACATACCATAACAAGCTCATCCATGGTAATGAATTCAGGCTACGCTTTCCAGCCTCCTAATCCTCTCTATCACACAGATCTTTGGGAAAGACTCACTGTCGATTTTTCTAGGGGACTCTAAGGGAGACCACAGATTAATTTCAGTGAGAACTTGCTGTCCTGTTTCTGTATGTAAAACTCAGGAGCACAGCATCATCCTCCCACCAGGAGAGAAAGCCGAAATACGTCAAAACTCCCCATGCACTGAGACCCTCTGTCATGGGTTAAGAGTAGCCTGATGGAACAGCTGATCTTAGGACAAGTTACCAGGGTGTCTGCCTTCACCTGGCTCATCACTGGGATGAGAAGCCTAACGCAGTAGAGACTGTGAGAGATATTATGATATTTATAAAATGCCATTTCCAGACACAGCTTTTTATTTCAGGTTCTTCTCAATCCAGTCTTTGAAAGGAAGAGCTTTTGTGTAGCCACTGTAGAGTTGGAGGCTGCAAGTTTTATCATAACCCCAGCTCACTAATCCCATCAGGTGCCACCTTAGCTCAGGAGATGCTTTTCCAGGCAAAGGTATGGCTGCAATCCCACCAGTCTCAGCAGGACAGATATTAGAAAAGGCTGTATGGTCCTGTTTAGCACAGAACATGCTGTCAGTGATGCTGACCTGTATCCCATTATCCTCATACTGTTGCTCACACAACAGTGAGTCCATCATCCGAACAACTCCCATGCGGATTGTGTCGTTCTTGTATCCGGGATCTTTAACGTCAGACAATACCTTCCAGCCAGTAACCATTATTTTTAAATCCTCCATGGATGAAGTAAAGTCATGAGAAGATGCCAAGCAAATGGGTTGAACACGACTGCTGATTCTGGCTTTGTCCAAGAGTTTTATGATAGCTATGTCAGAATCAAGTAATATAGGGTCATAATTGGGATGCACTATGATGGCAGAAATCTGGGGAGGAACCAGAGTAGGAAGAATTGTAGGGTTAATAGCAGTGGAAAATCAGCAATACTCTTTCCACATTTCTACAATGTATTTTAGCTTATTTTGCAGTCTTCTCCCCGCTTTACTCCCAAAATGTTCTTTCACCGCAGGGCTCACTCAAATGACTGCTTCCAAATCAAAAACATGCAAAAAGATCAAGCATCTTCCCTTAGGGGCTTTTTTTTTTTTTGGCTTGGGTTTCAGGCCAGTTTTTATTGCGTGAAACCCCTCTTAATGAAATGCCATCAAAGATATCTTCACCAAAGTGGGGAGTTCAAGATTTTCCACCGTTTACTGAAAAGATTTTGGCTGCCATGTCATCTTCGGTCTGTAGAATTAGAATTTTGGGGGGGAGAGAGGTTTTGAATTAAAATGTCTTCTTCTTTTCATACTTCACCTATCTTCCACCCCCGCAAAAGAACAGTAGCAATACAGAACAGAATACTGGGGCCAAACTTTACTGCTAGTTACCGTGATGAAACACTACAAGAAGAGATAGGATTCTTATAAGGAATGACTGTCAAAAAATAATACATATAGGAAGATCAGAAAAAGCTGCAATTAGGGAAAGAAACCAAAAAGCTGCATATAAAATAATAATCAAATTAACCATAACTCACTGGATAAAATACATTCATGAACTCACAAATTCCCCACTCCAAAAAAGAGACAAAGTTGAAATTCCCGTGTTTCTCCTCATTTTGACTTCAGCCTTTCTAGTTTTAATTCAAACAAACCACTCAGCTGAGCCTGAGGTGCTATTTTTACAGCTGGAGTCAGAATCAAACTTCTTTAGAGTTTGGGAGTCTCTTTAGAGTCTCCTCAGTGCTGGGACTGAGATGTGAAATGTATTCATGGTGTCAAACCAGGATCTAGAGCACAGGTGTCTCCCTATAAATAATGCTAATTGCTATTGACAGTAGCTGGCACCTCTTCTCCTTTTTTTCTGGCAGTATCAGTCAAGATCCAATGGCCCATGGAATCTGGACTATTTTCATAGTCATCAGTGTTAGGGGGAGCCATGCGAGCTGGGCAGTGTAAGGGAAATTTAATGCGCTGCAGCATGTGCCCTCCTTGTGCCATGATAGTTCTGACAGTTGATTCTCTTGGTATGCGTTTCAAAGAACAGTGTGTTATACAGTATTTTGTCCAAAGGATCATCTCTTTCTCCCCATACAGGATGAATGTGATGAACATGTGTCTGTGCTAATCATTTTCCACTCCCACCAGACTTACCCGCAAGTTCTGGATGGCCTTTTCCTCTCTGTCATCATCTCTGTAGAATTTCCCCAGAACCACCTTGAGCTCAGCTGTCTTGAGCACAATGGTCTTGCCCAGATCTGTGACGCAGTGAGCTGCCACCACCACAGTGCGCTCGTTCACCAGGGCCCCGCTGCAAATAAGGATCCAGCTTCCTTTCCGGAGGCTGCTCTCCTTCACCCCGTTGGCTGTCCGATAGATTGCCGCTTGCCACGGCCACCTGGTAGAGGTCACTGTCTTTTGAAGGGTGATGTTTTCTGCTTTTCCGCAGACTGAGGAAACATGAACCAAGCGTGAGGTAACGTCTCTTCCTCTTCAAAGAATGTGAGTATCACTCTTCCTTGATTCCTGCTTAGGATGTGCCTCAAGGAACCAAACTGCAATGGTTAGCATGAGGCACAGCTTTCCTATTAACCTTTAGCTTTAACCTGCAAAATTCTAGTATGAGTATATTTTATATAGCTGTAAAAGACATTCATTTTTTCCATTATTATCTGAATTCCTGGCTAAAGTAGGAATGTGGATTTAGCACTTGAGCAAGTGAATTTTCATGACAACCTTTTCAAGCTGCACTATAATGAGGTAACTACATAAAGAACTGAAAAGAACACCACTGACTCTTGCTTATACTAAATCACCATAAAACCGGCAGTGTACTAAAACCCATCCTAGGCAGTCACAGAGTAACTGTGGGGTCATCTCCTAGAACTGACCTTGGCACAGCTGCGTTCATTCCTACAAGGACAGACTTCTCTTGCAGCAAAAACCTTGAAGCAAATGCACATAAATCAACAGCTATCTCAAGGAAAATGAAAACAGAAAGCCATGCCTTGCTCTAGGAACATATTACCCTGGCTTAGGTCTGGGGTACAATTTTCCATAGTAGGAAAGGTTTACTTCAGTTCAAGGGGTTGCAGCAGGTGGTCAGGAATTTTTTCATTTCCCTCAGGACAAATGGGTTTTTTTGGGTTACAGTGTTTACATGCCCACAGCCAAAAGGAGTGAATGAAATACTTCTCAACCCCTGAGATGATCTCAAAGCAAAACCACAGATGAGCACTCTGAGAATCTTTCTGATGTTAGGATCTAACTGATGTTTTAGGATCTAAACTTCCATAGTTTGCTTGATGTCAGTAGCGAGTCATACCAAATCCTGTGATGTTATTATCCTGACTTACTATATGCACTATCTCCGGATAAGATTTCATCTGATCTTACATTTTGCAATATGAGCCCTTCCTTAGCAGGGTATATTAAAGGAAGGGCCTTTTTGAAATGCAGGTTTTCCATTCTATTGCTTAAACCTTGATGTTTTCTTAAGCTGTGTGCCAAAGTACAGAGATGAAAGAAAAATCCCATTTGCAGTAAACAAAACAGGAAAACATGAGGTGATAATTAGAAAACATTTTCAAAACATGAGAGAACCCCATTTTGCCTTTTGCTCAATAAAAGAGTAGAAAAAATGATGGCAAATTATAGTGCCAAAAGCTTGATCCCTTTACCATCACCTACAGAAGTTCTACTGGTGGGTAAAAAGAGCCATGTATCTTGCAAGCTTTATTGCTCCTATTTCCCATCTGGAAGCACAGAGACTCTACAGTGTTAGGACTCCCTAATTATCTAAGATGAATATACATCCTGTTTCCCCCTCCACCAGGAGATGTGCACTTTTTTTTCCCTTAGAGACTCACTTGGAATACACACAGGGGCCCTCCCACTCCATTTGCCTGTCTTCAGACAAGTCCTCCTGCTGCTACCCAGGCGGCGGTAGAAAGGAGAAATGCATTCATACTGCAGCTGAGTGTGCAGATGCTGGTACCCCAGAGGCAGGTCTCCAAATGGCAGTGCCGGTTTCTTGGTTGGATAGATTTCAAGCTTTTGCTTGCTGAATGTAGATGAGTAAAGTTGATGCAAAGGTGTTTCCCTGTTTCAATGCAAAAAGGGTACAAGGTAATAATAATAGTACGACAAAAACAATCCTTACCGTAGATTTATTATTGGTTGTGTTAAATAGCCTTTTAAAACGTAAGCAGTTAGCTTGCTTGTGAAAGAATAAGGCAAAAAATCTTTCCAACATAGTTCAGCAATATTTCCATTTACCTCTCTGCTATTTTGCTTATTTCTATGTATATACATACAGATCTTTGCCTATAACATATCTGTTTGTGTGTCTTTTTGTTTTTCATTTTACAGTTTCTGGACTGCATTCAGTTGCTTCTGAACGTGGAACAGTTCTTGCCATTCACAAAAAGACTGGGATATCACATTTTTAATACAGAAATTACACTGGAAGTTGGCACTGCCATCATTAGTCCTCCCTAGAGAGGAGTTAGACGCATCTTTTCTCTGGTGAACATTTTAATAGGCAGTATTAGAAATCGATTCAGATTAAATCATGTTGATAAAGTTTCTTGATTTAGCAATTAACAGAGATAATTACTTCACCACAGAGACTTCATAATTGCAATATGCACTAAGCTTCCATTTAGAAATTGTACTGATTAGCTGAAACGTGGCACATAATTAAAAAAATAAATACATGCATCAGCCTGGATATGGACCATAAGGTTGACTACAGCCATACTTAAATCTTCATCACTTAGAACATGGCCCTTGCACTAATGCTTAAAAGCACGTATCTCCAGAAAAAGCTATTTACATCTGCAAAATTCAGCAGGAAATTAATTTCCCTGGAGATTTCTGGTACTGCCTGCATCTAGAAGAGCCCCAAGAATGGATTTTTCACATGGCAATTCCATTTCTGGTCACAGAGAGACACAGACTGTCTCCATCACATAGCATCTGTGAGATGATATGTGACAGCACTCAAGGAAGGAAAAGTTATTAAGAATGAGAGCAATGGCAAGTTTCTCTAATTTTGGAAGAGGGATGAGAGGTGCTGTGTGTTCGTGCTCAGACTGTCTGGGTCCAGTTCCCTACTTACATGTGACCTTGCATTATTGCTTTACCCATACTTTGCCTCACTATTATTCTGTAACATGGAAATCTTACTTCAAGGGATAAAAACAGTTCACAAATATGAGATGCCCTCATGGTGCTATAGAAGTGGGGACGTGTATTTGCTCTCATGCAGCAGGTTTAAGCAATCTGAAACATTTAGCATAAGAAGACTTGTGTTCAAAAGCATAGGGAGAATTTAAGAAAAAAAAAATCTTCTGATGGCTACTAAAATCTCCTGATGGCTTCCCAGGGCCATCTCTAAGATCCTAAGCCACAGACAGCTGGAAGGCAGGAGAGTATCTGCGGGAAGTATGAGCTTGCCTTGTTCCTAAAGTCTTCTCTAGGCATCTGCTACTGGCCATTGCCAGAGACAGGATAGGGCTTGAGCTGGACCTTTATTCTGACCTGGTATGGCTGTTCTTAAGACCAAAGATGAGGACAGTTCTTGCACTGCATCTAAAAATAAATGAATCCTGCACTGCAAGAAGACACTGAAATGAGAAATAATTACTTGGACAAAAATGAACCTGAACGTTGCAGCATAACCAGAAAGATTCAGATTGGGCTCATTTCAAGAAATCAGCAAAAGGGCACAGCCAGACAGGGTCTGATTTTTCATTACTTCCTTCCCATCCTACTCGCCTTCCTCCTCTCCCCCATCCCCATCCCAAACCCAACTTTATATCAATTGTACTGTACTGCTTTGGACAGTGAAACCTAATGGGAGCAGATTACACTAGTATACCCCCTTCTCTCCTTGTGCTCTCCCCGCTCACTTATTCACTAAGACGCCATGTTTTCGTATTTTAAAACACATCCGTAGCCCCAAGGAATTTTTCTGAGATAGTTCTTGTTGTCTGTCACAGGCTTGCAAGCCTTATTGCAGCATCATGCCGTACTTTGCACATCTCCAACTGTGCATAACTTCTTGGCTGCCTCCAGCAGCTTGCAAACCTGCGCTTAATCAGAGCTCCCCTCCCAGCAGCTGTCATTGCTCCGTTATCAGCGGAGCTCACACCAACCATTTTGCAGGAATGGCTGCTCAGTCGGGCCAAAGCACACAGCGCGGAAAGGAGAGGAGGGAAAAAGCAGTCACGTTTTTCTTAAAACTATAGTTGAGGTATTGCATTCTCACCTTGACTGAACCTGCATTGGAAGCACTTTCTGTCTCACCAGGTCAGAGATCTTTGGCTCTCTGCAGGCTAGAAAAAATACAATGTTGCACAGTGCTTTTCCACATACAGAGCCCAAACGTCATGGTTCATATACCTTTCCACCCTTTCCTGTAGCTAGCAATAGTGAATTGAATTAAGAAAAGAGGCAGTAACTTCTATGCATTAAAATAAAGATAGGCCATAAAGCCTAAAGCTTTAGAAAAACACTTCCCCGCAGATCTCCAGATCTATCCCAACCCTGGAAGCAACTGAGCGTCTTCTGTATGGGGCACTTTCAGCCATGGAGGAAGCTGTCACTGTCAGTGTTTGAACGCCAGGTTTATACCACTACAACTGATAGTTTGGAATCTGAGCAAACTTTTTCAAAAACGGAATTATACGTAAAATATTTAGTGTGCCTCTCTGTAGCAACACAAAGCTAATCCCAGGCATACAGAGAAAGGCAAGCCAGTATGACAGACTTTTGCAAGCCTGTTTGCTTGTGGACACTTCGGGAGGAGCTGGCGAGTCTGATTTAAAGGAACACCGCAGAGTTACCTGAATATACACAAAAGAGCAGAAGGAATCCAGGAATTTCTAACTTTGCCTATTAAATTTATTTTAAGAGGAGGATGAAATATCCAGCTTTATCCGTTCAAATGACTTTGCCAGAATCTCTTCCCTGCTGCGCACAGTGGAAGAAAAGGAACCTTGCAGGATGTAGTTCATCTGTATGCCTGAGCAGTCATGTTCTGTGGGATTTAACAATATCTAGCTCTTTGTCATTACTGTGTATGTTAACCTTTGTGTCACTATCAAAGTTAACATCAGTAAAGATGCTGTCCACAAATGGAGATGATTACATGCTTCAGGGAGAGAGTATTTCCATCTAAAATGGCAGAATAAAGCAAATTCCCCAGGGGACAGATATATTTCCTTATATTATCATTACTTTGGTTAACAAGAAAATCTATTAAAATATGTTTCAAAAAATTGCTTTGGGATAAAGAATTTGGCAGTTCCCCAGCCCAAATTCCTTTATCCATTCAGGGCTCCAGACATGATTTCAGTAGCCCCAGGTCTACAGTGTAATTCCCTTTCTAGCAAAGCATTTAAAGATGTGTTTCAGTGTTTTGGTGAATACAGATAGTGTAAGCATCTCCTCAAGTGATTTTTTTGAATCATGCCTTTGAGGCTGCAATCTACAAGCCTGGCCTTAGAAACCTTTACACTTGTGACTGGGCCCATTGACTTAAAAGGACTGTGAGAGGAGAACTGAGCCCTATGACAGCAAGTCTGATGAGACAATTATTTCCTTCTATTTCAGTTCCCTGCTGATCTTCTTTGATTTTGATCGTACACAGTTTTATCCTAACATGAGGGTAATAAAGGTCTAGGGAAAAAGTCCTCTCCGTGTTTAAAGATGAAAACATCTGCTGGAATTGGGCTGATTTTAGCAGCCAGTAAGAGCTGGCAAACTACCAGCCTCAGAATCAAGAGTCAATCACAGGGTTTACTCTTAGGAAAACTGATTGATTGGCCAGTGTAAATTATATAAAACAAACTCTAGTAAAAACATAGCAGTTTTTATGAGTTCTTGTAAAAAAAAAGATTGTAAACTACCTTTTATGCAGATTGGCTGTTTCCCTGACCATTCTCCATTGTCTTGGCAGGTCCTCTGTTCATTCCCACTAAGAACATATGAGTTGTTACAAAAGAAAGCAATGACTGTGCCAATTTTTGCATAGCGTCCATTCAAGAGCCCAGTGTCTTCTACCACTCTTCTGTAGCCATTGAGTGGGCCACCAGGATCTGAGCAGTTTTTTTCATCTAGAACTAATGATAGGGGGAGAAAAAATAGTAACCATTTTATCAAGTTCACAGCATCATTTTCTCCTATCAGATGACTGCTTGCCGCTACATGCAGATGCTACTACACAATCTACACTTAATTAAAGATGCCTTTTCAAAACCTGTCTGGGATCCCAGTCTTAGAAAAGATCAAATATTAAAGGAGCGATAGTAATACAGAATCACAGAATCACAGAATCGTTTAGGTTGGAAGGGACCTCTGGAGATCATCTAGTCCAACCTCAATACAGATGTCTGCCTATAATAAGCACTTCAGTCTTTGCTGAAAGTGTAAGAGTCCCTCAAACTTTGCTTATAATCCTGAAAAAGAAGCTTTGACTTTACATGATGTTAATGTTCCATTAACTTACACAGGGCTATTTCATGTGCCTAACAGGATGCACTTGTAATATTTGCAGGGAACTGGCCTTTGGCATCCTTTTACCATTTCTGCACTTTCAAAACTTCACTGGACTTGGATAATAAAACTAGACTACTTAATTTTACTTTTATGTTTGGTTGCATTTTGGTTTCTTAGCACTGAGAGAGATCTCAATAATCCAGGGAAATATTGGAATTTAAAGAGAACATAATATATATTTTTACTGATACTAAAAATTTAATATGGAAAGCTTATTCACATGAAGTTCTGCCTATAAAACCTCTTTTACTTCCTCCTTCCCAACATTTTTCTCTTCTTTTTATTTGTTGTTCTTTTTTCTCTCAATAAACTTAAATTTATGGCCTACATCTAGATGACGATTACACTAAGTACTGCTAACAAATGCTTTTCCCTATATTTTTCAGCCCTCTGCTCTTTCTTTACATTTAAAAGCTGAAAAAGGTTCATTTTTTTCTCCATTTAGATTTCATCTTTTAGTTTTCTTGTCAGGCTGACAGTAACATGCAATTCTCTTTAATTTCTCTAACATCTCATTGCGTGATACCCCATGAACGTCTAGTTTAGACAGTTAGTGTTGGTGCTATTCTGCGTATGGAGGCCTGAGAAGGCAGAGACATGTATCAGTTGTCCAGAAATGACCTTTTTATGTCATTGCTTCAGACGTGCCTGCCCACTGAGCCTCAGTTCACAAAAGCACCAACATACAACAAACCACTTAAACTTTTATTTAAATCCCTGTGAAAGCAGCACAGCAACAGTGCATCAGTATGGCCCTGAACTGGTACCCATATCCTCATGTCCCCAGGCAGAGCCCAGCTCAACGCAGCATGTAAGCACATAGCTAACCACAATAGCACATGCTTAAATGAAGAGCACACGCTCTTAAAACTGGCATAGGCATAGATTCACTGCTTTCCTTAACAGCATTGGACTTCAGCACATACTGAAGGTTACATATGTACTTACATACCTTTCCATGTAAGATTCATATACAGTAAACAAGGAGAGCTGGACTTCCTTGCAACCAGGAGAAAGGGAGAAGCAGAGCTCTGTTTTCTTTTAATTGAGCTCCCTCTTTCCCCCCCTTACCTCACAGGCTCTCACTTGTGAACCACAGGTGACTGATAACTTCTCAGCTGAAGAATACAGGGAATCACCCAGCACATAATGCTTCATTTGGATGTTGCTTTCTGTACTGTTATCTAGCTTAGACACATCAGCCGATGAGCAGAACGCATGTTTTCAAATGTACCTAAGCTTGACCAAGTATGTCTACATACTAAGTCTTTAGAAGCCATGCTCTCGTTTCATCTTGTGCTTATCAGTAACTTCAGAAATAATTATCTTTTCCCTGAGTTCAGGGTTATGACTTCTCTGGTGGATTACAAATAAAAAGAAGCCATCTGGGAAGGAGAGACCCAAATTACACCACATAGCATTTCAGTAATAGCCAAGTCTAGATACAGATCTTTAGCCAATGACATCATGCAGCAGGGATTTTAGGACAAACCTGTATTACATTCATTGCAACTGGAGACTTTCTCTCTAGACAGAAGAATGCCTTTTGCTTGCGCTTTCAGATGAACTTATATACAGCTGTTTCATGACACTCCCCTCAAAAATTTGCATTGTTTGCCATAACACCATTATGAAAGCACTTTTCAAACTGATACAAAGGATTTTGGAATCTGGGAATAAAATTCTGCAATACAAAACAGCTAAAGAAAAATTAAAAGTCTCTTGGATGGGAAGAAGGGGTTTGCAATTTCACAGCTGCATTTATGTGAATGGTAGAATTCCTGTAGGCATGCAAACTCGCACAGCAAGAAGAGATAGAAGCATTTCTCCTTTAAAAATTTTGCTCTAGGATGGGAATCCTGTTGTAATAAGAGTATAGTCTTCATACAGTAAGCCCCTTATTCACCTCTGGAGAATGCACTAGACTTCTGCAGAGAAGGTATCAGAGATACAGTATTAACGGCAGCAGCTATTCATTGAATTGAGGGCATGAAGGCCCTCTTTTGGTTTTGGTCCTGGAAATTGTCAGTCTGTGTGTAAGGAGGATGTATGCCTACAGTCTTTGAGGAAATTATTTTTCAGTCGCTTGACGTTCCAGTCAAACCTTTATATAAGCTATAAGCAAGTTCTGCAGGCTTGGGCTCCAGGAAAGTAAAATCAGAATCGTTACTGCTTCTTAAAGACAGGAAGACAAAAGAACATCATGCTAAGCCATGGATCTACCAAATTTCAGGTGAGATTTGGATATTCCTGGTTTAATGTGAACACAATGGCCGCAACATTTGATAAGAATCAAAACTTAAAGTGACCTTACCACATTCAGGATGATGTGTTGACCAACTCCCATCAAGCTGACAGTAGGCAACACGGCTGCCTTTTAAGCTGTAACCTGCGTTGCACTTGAAGTAAACCTGGGCCCCGTATTTAAAGTCATCTCCTTCCACAATACCATGAGCGGGAGCACCTGGAGTCCTACACATCACCACTGACAGTTCAGATATTTCAAAAAAATCCACTTTATTACAAAAACAGGACTGTGTTAGGATGATTCTTTATTTAGAACATTGAAAAATCAGTTAAAATGGGCATAGAAGTCAAAATTACAGATGCCAATCTTTAGAAAACTGTTTTGACTTCAATTCTACACACACATATATGCTCACTTTTCAACACATAACTAGAACTATTCAATTCAATGTAATGACTCAGATGCGTGACGTGACCAAGTGCATAAGAATTTGTAGCATTAGGACTCTCATTTCCTCACAATATTAATATTTGAAGCACTCTCCATCTTAACAGAGGTTTTGAATGAACTGCCATGCTTGATCAACAACAATTTTAGATCCTTAAAACCTTTATATTGAAATTCTTTCCAATTTTGTTTCCATTTTTATATACATTTTCAGATAACCTCCCTGAACTATTAAAGCGTCATTATTTGTGTAGACCAAACGTTATCATAACACCATTAAAAAGGAACCTTGATATTTACCAAACTGTGCTATTTACCCTTTCCACAGGATTTGCACTATTGGGAAAATACTGAAAGACAATGGTGTACTTAACTTTTGCAAGTAGTAAATATTAGATTAAACATCCTAAGTAAGACTTCTCTGACAACATCAAACCAGAGCCATACTAAATCAGATGAAAGGTCCATCCAGCACAGAATCCTGTCTTCAACAGTTGCAAACAGCAGATGTGTAGAAAATAATATAAAAATAGAGCAAGTATATGCAATACTTTCCTGATGTGTCCTGCGATGGCAGCCCCAGAGATTCATCAGTCTGGGGCTCAAGCACTACCTGAACTACAATGCTGTCTTTGGGTAAAACATACCTTGGTGAATACTTTCTTACAGGAATTTGTCTATACGCTTGGTCCACAATATCCTGTGGCAATGAGTTCCAGAGACTAAGTGTTGTGCGAAAAATACATTGCCTTCTTTGGCTTGGTTTTTAGCTTGCCGTCTGACAGTCGCATTTGATGCCCTGCTTTCTGTGTTGTGAGACACAGAGAACACTCATGCCATACTCACCGTCTCCAGATCACTCTTAGACCAAAGTTGTGTATGCAGAAACTGCAGCAGTGTAAGAAATTACAGCTTTTAGTATCTACACAGTCACCCATCTCCCTGTCTGTCTCTGACTTTGCCCTTCCATTCATTGTGGAGAACTGCACAGGAAGGGATTCAGTGCAAGATTTATCTAGGCATATGTTTTTTCACTTGGGAGGTGTGGTACTCTGTCAAAGACAGATGAATGCTACAGAGATCATTCCTGCTTTATACTCTTCTAATGCAACTTCTTTTTCTCTTTTGCTTTTTAGCTACTGGATCTGGATACACAAGGAAGGTTGCTTTCTAACCTACAGCCAAATTTTGATCCTTTCACTACAAGAAGAAAAACCTTTCTAAGGCCTCAGCTCTGCAATCCTTACTCAGAGCACCCATGAATGCATCTATTTATACAGAGTGTGGACCATCCAATTATTCACATAGGAAAAGATTCCTGAGTGAGTAACAGGCCTAAAGTAGAAGCATTCACAAGAACAAGGCTCCACAGAAATTCCTCTCATTTTGCAGATTACTACAGACATCAAACAATGAGTTGGCAGAATCATTTGTGCACTACTAAGCACAAGCCTTGAAAAGGAAAACTGTCTAACATTTAAGAATTAGACAGGGGCCCAGACTTACTACTCCAGATCAAAACACATCTAGTTACAGGAGCTCAGCATTTCCTCTTGGCTGCAAGCATTCTGCATCAGCAGAAGACTAATGATAAAAATTCAACAAAATTCATTCCTAGATAACACGATGTTTTTTCATGCAAAACATACCCACACATATATGTACATACATACATACATATCTGCATATGTATATACACACGTATACAAATGAAAAGGAAATAATGGGAGCATAGATTTTCTAGAAGTTTTAAATACTCAAAACATTTGTCCCCCCAGTCACTCCCTTCATATCTTTCTTTGAACACCAATTTATTTCATTACATTTCTATTTCTCTCTTTCAATGTATAGTCACACTCAACTTGTCAAATGAAAAAAAGATTAGAAACATATGTGGACCACTGAGAATCCTTCTTTTTCTCCTAAACACAGGTTTTCTGTATTGCTTGTGGTCCAGCTCTACAGGAGAAATGCTTTGGTGCCCTTGTGTTCTAGGTCCATCCTGGGAAAATCTTCACCTAGCTACACTTACTCTCTTCCCACAATCTATAAGCATTTGATCTTGTCCAGTCTCCTAAATGATTAAGATCTGAAGTTTCTAGTCCTTTTGATTTGCACTGGTTGCTGGGCTTTCTTTAGATTCTCTGTGCCAATGTGACCTAGCTGGAACAACTCTGTTTTCATTTATGAGGTAAATTCAGCATTTTGTGCAGAGATTTGTTTAGTAATGGAACAATGGACTGGAGCAGAGATCATGAGATCTAATCAAAGCTATACAACTGTGGCCATGGGTAAGTTACTTCATTTGCTGTATCCATCAGATGAGAACACCCCTTTGCTCCCAGGGATGTTATGAGCATTAGCTCCTGTCTACTTATGTCACAGAGCCACTGCAGGGTTTCTCTTGTTGCAAAACAGCTAAATATTATTAATAGATGTGTCCCTTCTATTACCCATGCCTTTATCTGCTGGCTGTCTGTTCTCTTGTAAGAACAGGATCTTCACTCATTGTGCGTCCTGTTCTCTAAACTGTGAGTCTGCTGTGGCTAACTGTGTTAGCCACTCACTTTATCTTGTCTTTGGTTCATTTCATAAGTTCATTTTTTCTCTCAAAAAATTAAACCAGTTTTGAACCTTGAGGTGTTCCGTGGATCCCACTACCACAGCTGAGCTCTCTGTTTTGACCTAAATTATCTAGCCTGAAAGTCACATAAAGTTACTGCAGTACCTTCCTCTGCTGCTTTGAGTTTGAGTTTCTCAAACTGTTCTTCCTTCAGTCTGACTTGCCTTTTATCCCTTTTACCTATTGTATTTCAGGCAGCTCTTTTGCACCACTTCCCTTCACTTGCGAACACTTCATGCAATGAAGTTTTGAATGCTTATTGTGAAGGGAATCCTAGCCCCTTGTGTGCCTCATCCAGTTCTCTCTTTTCTTTTTGTGGATGGCTTCCCATCAAGACTATGAATTTGACAGATTCTCACATCTTTCAGGTTGTGCAGTATATTCCAGCAAATTTTAGGACAGCCTCCTTTGTTTGACATATTTTACTGAACATTCTCTCTGGTGTAAGACTATACCCAGCTCTCCAACAGACGTTTCTCAAAGGTCAAAAAGAAAGAAAAAAATGGAATGTTTTGTACCTGTCATTCATATCTAGCTCTGCCCTTACCCTTTAGTTACACAAACTAGCCATAAAATCCAGCCATCTGAGCTGACCCAGTTTTCTTTAGTTTCTAGGCTGTTAGAGATCTGCTGTAATGTCAGATTCACTTGCCTAAGCAGGACAGGCCTGATCCTGGATCTACTGAGTATCTTCGAGTATCAGTATTCTGGCTGGTCCAGCTCCACAGCCGTGAGAGCTGGATCCCCTCGCATCTGCCATCTCTTGCCCAGCCCTCACCACAACCAGTCATCCCCATCCCTCCTGGTATCAGCCCTCAGCTATACCTGTGCCTGGTCCAACCCACTGTTCCTGGGCCACTGGTGAGACTGCTCTGTTCCACATGAAATTAGTGATTCCTACTGCCCTGCCTGCAACTCTAGCTTCCTACCTTAAGGGTGTCTTGAATACTTGCGGTTTGTGCTGTGTTTGGCCAAAGCATTACTTGTCAGTAGCAAAACAAGAGAGGAGAGAGTAGGAAAATCTGCCTTGATAAGCCAGAGGAGGACTTTCTCAGTGACTCACCAGTGGTTAAAGAAGGAACTGGAATCTATAGGTCTTATCCTACTTAAAGGCATGATAAGCGTTGCTCCAGTGTCAGTGCAATATCCTCTGAACTGCAGTCACTGTGCAGCCTTTCATAAGGTTAATTACCTTACCTTTCCTCTCAGTGCACTTTGCAAGGCAGACAGAGGCAGAAGCAAGTGACAAGGCAGAGCACTTCAAACAGATTTATCTGCATATTATCTATGAAATGTACCATGAAGTCAATAAGACTCACTCCAAACCATAAGGTTTGAGACAACTCTGCCAAATTGGAAGTAGGTGAGTGTCAGGGATTTCAGGCTGCAGTCTCTGCACCTTTCTCTCTACAAACAGCAGACCAAAGCCACTGGGAATCCAGAAAACTTCTACTATGAGAAATCTGAGCAAAAAAATATCTGAGCAACCTATGGCTGCACCAACCCAGAGAGTCTGGGTTTGAGGCCGAGGCTGCGCCTATTGCTCATGCTATGGGTGTCATCACACCTATAAAGTCTGCGTTGACTCTGGGGACTTTGTATCTAGAAAACTACGGAAAAACTGGAGAGAATTCAGGGAAATGTAAAACTAACGAGAGAGAAATATGAGCCTGAGGAAAGACTAAGAGCTAAGAATGCCCACCCTGGCTAGGTAAAAGCTAATAAGTACAACAATATGAAAGCTAAAACCAGGGACGATACAGCAAAATGTTTAAAGAAAGACAAAGAGATGTGTCCAGACAGGAAAAAATTAAGAATGGGAGAATTCTTACTGAAAAGGTCTATAAAAGTCTCCTTGACAAATATTTGAAGTGCAAAGTAGGATGCAAGTAGAGAAGATATAAGCCTCAGCATTTGAAAACTGCAAATTCAACTGGAAAAAACACTGGAACACATTTTGGAGAGAACAGGCCTGCACTAGTAAGCACCCTGTGAGCTAAAGGATTTTTTTCAGTTTTAATTTTTCCATATTTTGCTACATAATGTTCCTGAGAAGTTCCACAATTAATGTACAGAAGCATGTAGATAAGCCGTGTCACTTTAGTGTTAGAGGCAAGTGTTAGCCTGATACAGCTCTGTACAGTTCATGAGAGAGGAAATGAGGAAGGCATAAAACTAGGTGGCTACAGGCACCTCTGGCAGAAACGCTGAGTTGTGACAGCCCTGTTATTAGAGAGAGAATAAAAAAACAAAGCTGCCTCAAGTGTCTGTTATACAAACTCACAGATTCCCAATAAAACTTATTACTCTTCTTGCCTCATACCTTACTGTCTTGGAAAACGAAAAAGTATTTCTGTCTCATATAACTTTCTGCAATCAGAGAAAAGCTAGAATAGATGAACAGTTAAGTTCCTGAATTTTTAAGAAAAATGTTCCATTATTAATAAAACAGCGCAGATTCCTCTCCTTTTTCAATTATATGTAGGAGACATTCCTCAGATCTGAATTATTTGCCATTTAGAAATAGTTTTCATGCTCATTTTATCACCAGTGAGATAAATTAGATGATCTCCTGAGCTGCACTTTTCCCTCTTCAATGTCCTTCAAATCCTGCCTGATGGAATCGTCATTTGCTCTTGTTCCAGGGTCCCTTCATTAAATGAATACCATTTTTTCTCCTGTCTTCCTCTCACCCACTTCCTTGTTAAATAATATATGCCCCCTCACACATATCATACATAATCTCTAAATTCTGCATATCCTGTTCAATAATATATTGCATGCCTGAAATAAATCTCATTTCTCATTGGTGGTACTAAGGCAAGGTCTGCATTTCCATTTTGCCCCCCTGAAACAATAGGTGCAAGAGCTTGTAGTTGTATTTTTGTTTGTTCTTAATTAGCTTGCAGGATTTTTTAATGCTGCTGCTGCTAAAGAAATTGATCTTGTTGCATAGTCCCAAGTCAGAGTTTGGCTTTGGGTTGACCTGTGCTAATGTATATAGCACATTTTGACTATCTAGTGGCTTTGGGGAAAATTTTTCTGTGCACTTGTAATATTGCTTTCACATAAGGTGTGCTGGCAGGCTCAGTGGAGGCCAAACACTGGCCACAGAAACTGCACTGGGTAATGAGCAGGGGAACAGAGCAGCTTCCGCTGTTATGGCTCCTACCATATGGGCTCTGCAGTGAAAGAGGTACAGACTCACTCTGAGACCCAGGATGCTGGCCAGCATCCTCGTCCAAACTGGTCTAACGTGTCAGAGAGAGCCTGACTGAGGTTTGATAGAAATTTAAATGAATATCCTCAGAAACAAAAGTCTGAAACACTATCACCAAACAGATTTCACTTTGTCAGAAGAAAGCCTAAACAATATTATTTCTTTCTGGCAATGGTACCATGACCCAGCGTGGCTGCTCAAAGCCACAGCAGCCCCGGAGCCAGAGCAAGGCTGCTCAGGGAACCTCGGTGCCAGGGTTTTGGATCTAGAGCTTTTGGGACTCCTGGCTCCAGGGCAGTCTGCCTGGCAAGGGGCTCTGGAGCCAGCAAACCTGGAAGCCCCAGGAATCACAGCTCCAAGATGCTGCTGCTAGAGGGAGCGTGACAGGCAGACTCTGTACAAGTGGAAGTGATTCTTTTTCCTGACCAAGAAAGCAAATTTTTAAAAAATGCATTTCCAGCAGAAAATGTCAAATTTCCTGAAAAGTGCATTTACTGCTAGGAAGCCATTCTAACAGAAAAGTCCCAGCCAGCAGGAGTCCCTGCACGCACTTCAGGCAGCTCAGTGATACTTGCAATCGCTGCCTATGGCCAACCCTGCTATAGTCAATAGTGGTAAATCTCCTCAGGTTTGACTTCTGGCCTCTAAGTCTCTGAGTTGATCAAACTCTTTTTCTTGGTTTAACTTTTTTTTTGAGGGCACGTCTGATTAGGTTACTACCTGCACATCATCCTGTAACAGTTCTTAAAGTTTATAATGTCTGTATTTCCAAAGTCTTTATAAAATGAGTCTCTATGTGCATTTTACTGCTGGGGAAGCTACCAGCACTGAGACATTAAGGGTTTTACCTGAAGCCAGGGAGTCAGTGGCAGAGCTAGGAACAGAGCTGCTATCTCCTGATATTCTTAGTAAGTAAGTTTACTCTTAGCTACCCCAGCTTTGCTCAGAACCAGCATTAAATAATTATACCATCATGTAATCCTACACAACATTCACAGCAACAGAGTTTTGTACTAAGGTGATAAAGCTATACGGGAGGAGATAGTTCAGTGTCCCCAAATGCAAAACACAGGAGCTAAGAGAGGAACCAACTGTGAACAGCTTGGCAGTTACTGGCAGGTATTGCAATGCCCTTTCCAAAGCCCCACAGTCAAAAGCTTTTCAGATTCCGACTTACAGAAATTGTCATCTTCACTCTTGACAGAGCCTATTCCCTAATCTTGCCCATGAGCTCTGTGAGTCCATGTAAATCTTTGACACCATTTATTCCCACACTTATCCCCCCCTCCCCAGCATGCCTGCCCCAGGGAGGAGGGGATTCTCACCAGATTTGCTGCCAGAACAGAACTGATGTGGGGGAGGACTCACATGGCTCCCCTGAGACATAATCCTGCTGCAGGTTGGCATAGCAGCCCAGAGACGGTTAATGCCTAACATATAAACCCACGGAGACTAACTTTAGCTAAAAGCATAAGGATATTTGTTGTCAAAATGTTTTTGGAACAGCTCTGTCCTCAAGGAGGTAATGAAGTGAGGGATTTCTGGAGGCCATGGCTCAGGGTGCTCCAGACTGTTATCACTTCCCTTAAGCACTGAGCAGGGCTTTCAAGAAAGTATACGACTATGGCAAAGGATCTGATGAAAAAGCCCACCAGCATCTGCCATCTGGAGGCATGGTGGCTCTTTTCTCTCCTCTGCACAAGGCAGCACCCCCTCTGTGTGTCCTGTCAGACCGTGATGCACATCTCTTATGACCAAGGAGGAGCTCCGACTCCAGATTGATGCTTTAGGAGTCCCTGCATGCTAGTGAGACTCATCTCTGCCTAGAGCCCTTCAGACCTCTCTCCATGCTTGGACCGTGGGCATATCATAAGTCTGCTATGAGCTACATGGGTTACATGAGGTCCTGCAGCGGGGAGCAGGGCAGAGGTGGCACTATAAGGGCATTAACCTTCTTGCCACCACCTTCCTGAACTACCTCACCTCCCTATGCTGAAGAGCACTGCTGACTAGGAAGCCACGCACTAACAACGAGCCCAGCTGTCCTCGTCTAGACCCTGGCAAGACCTGGATATGAACGACAGTCAGCAAGCAAGGCTAGATGGCTTCAGCTTTGCAACATGAGAGTCATTCTTCCTTGCAGCAGGAACAGCATGCTGGGAGCTGAACCACTTTGGAAGACAGGCGATCTCAGTCCATGTGCACAGGCCATGTCTGAGGGGGCCTGGTGATGTCTAGCTTGCTTACTTGTCTTCTTGGTTGCGCTTCAGAGCTTTTATTTTTTGGAGCTGGCAGACTCTGGGTTTGAGGTGAAAAAATAGTGTGACTGCAATTTTTACAACCAGAAATTAGAGGAGAATGAACAAGGAAAGCCAAGCATGTTAAAGATTTGGGCTGAAAATGATTTTTTTAAGGCAAGACTCTCAAACCAGGGAAAAATAAGTGCAAACAGTGAGGCAGACACTGTACAGGAAAAGGCAAGGAAACCACTGTGATAGAGAGCTGTTCATAGTGATGGCAGTTTCTGGAATAAGTGCTCTTGGACCTCCAAGAACAGGGAGACTCTGAACAGCTACAGCTGCACACCCGCACTGAACTGTGTCAGGCCTGTCACCAAGATGCAGCACCAAGCGGTTGAGGCTTCATGCAGGGCGCCAGAGATAAAGCCAATCTCTACCCTACCACAGGCACAGGCAAGGCTAAGATACAGCCAGCTCCACAAAGGTGCCTACGTCATGGTGATTTCAGTTGCTAAAAGAGCAAATAAGTATCTACATGTCTTTGAGGACCTTTAGTATCAAATGCAAGCCCTGGAGAAGTCCCAGGAGGATTCCTCCTCAAAAGAAGTGCAGGTGTTGCAGTAGCTTCCATTCAGGTTGCCAATCAGCGAGGATTTTGGATATATTCTCTACCCTTATTCACCTGCTTCAAAGGACCTGGGTTCCCCTTGGGATGTCCTAGGACACCTTCTCCCATCTCTGTGTCCAGCTCCAGCCACAGTTCATGCAGAAATGCTGGGACAGACAATTCACCACATAGATTTCTGGCCTTAATTTCTGGCCTCTGAAAGAGTCCTGGAAGCTCAAAAGCTCCTCTCATTGTTGAATTTTGCCAGTCTTCACATTAATCCTGGAAATGCCAAAAGAAATCATAACAACAGCTGATCAGCTAACCCCAAGTACTAGAGATAGCAGATTTCCAGTCCTGCTTTCTGGGCCTCTTTGCTTTTGCAGCGGTTCCACCAGCTAGGAATAATTACATAAAACTATGATGTAATTCCTACCGAAACCCAAATCTTTTCATTCCTTTCCAGCCAATTGGAACTCACCCCTGATGTTTTCCAGCTCCCTGCTTCTGTGAATGAGACAGTATCCATGTGAAAATATGCTTGGATCACCCACTGTGTTTTATTCATCCGGAGGCAATTTGGAGGTTGTTGCTTACAATTAGCCACTTGATCTTTATCAGCATTGTTCTTAGCCCTCAGAAAGCTGTGTTTCTGGATACAACCTTTCCGGTATTTGGATGGCCTATTTAATTACACAATTGGACCTGTTTGTGCATGGGATACTGGGCTGAGTGAAATCCCAACAATCCTCAGCGTTCGCTTTCTCTATCAGCAGCGAGAACTAATATTTAGAACAAGTCCTCCTTGAAAAACATTACAGTGTCACACTGCAGAGGAGACCACCATCTGCTCAAGGGGAAGACTGTAGGGCAACAGGGGGGCTGATATGCTCACTATTATACCAAATTACAAAGGAGAATAAATCACCTTGAGGTGTTTCTTTTTGGAGATGTCAGCTTTCCAGCTAAGCAGAGACAAGCCTAGACGATGCCAGATGAGAGAGATGCTCTAAAGAAATGCATGTTACTTTGAGACCATGTTTGTGAATGTGCATTAAATGTAAGAGCAAAACATCATTTAATTATATAGATTCACTCTAGCGTAGCTGACAGAATAGTTTATTCAGCCTTTTGCAATCTTCTAAGCTGGATTTGAGATAGAAAGGAAGATTTGGCATTGCCTGTTTAAGAAAAAGAGATCAAAATTACCAAGGGCTGAGATGAGAGTATAGGGAAAAAGAAAACAAAGAGAACTAAAAAGCAGGAGAATACTAAGGAAGTGGCAAGGCAATTTGGTTGGCTGCGAAAAACAGTTGCTTAGCTCTTGAAGAAAACAGAGAGGGGTATGGGAGCCATAAGAAAGAGCAAGTGGGATACTGCCTGATCATTTCTGTCATCGTTTCTACCGCCTGGGGCCATTCTGCTTTGCTAGTGTTTTTTATCAGCTGCAAGACAGCGTGCAAGACAGTGAAATCCTGTCCCACCAGCAAAACAAAGGGAAGTGTGTAAGGTACCTTGCCTCAGAGATATGTGAGTGCAAAATCCTCAAGGAGGAACAAAGCCTTGTAATGAACTTTGCAGAAAAAACAGGGGAAAGCTGTCAGCATCTAAGCACAATGGTTGTTCCAGAAAGCTTTCCAAGTAGTTTTAAGGCTACCCCAAAGCGTTACAAGAACCTGCAGTCTGATCACTTGCACCTCAGAAGCTAGGAACCGCGTATCAGCAGGCTTAAGAGAGGACAAGGATTAGGTAGAGACAGAGACCTCAAATCTACTCTGAGCCTTTATCTTATTTCTTCTAGCTCCAAAGAAGCCAGAAGATACATCTCCTCCCCCTCAGCTAGGAGGCAGCCCTCTGTAGTCTGCAACCTTTGGACTGGAGTGACCCCAAAGCGTGTCAGTGATGCCGACTCTTACTTCTGGCCTGCTATGCAGTTATTCTGCACTGAAGAGCTGACTTGTGCCATAAACTAGAGCAGCCTTGTGGGGAGGACTTAGTCTCAGGATTCAGTGACAAAATGATGGCAAGAACTATCTTTGTCTTGTTCAGTGTGGGAGGGCTACCTGGAACATAGCTTGAGCTGAACTGTCCTCCTGCAACACTGAATCATCTTTCCTCATGGCAAGTCACACCAGAGAGAATCCCATGGATGGCTTTATTTCTCAGGCCTGTTATCGGATGGGAGAAAATACCTAGGTTTGTTTTGGGGTGAGGAAAGTGGAGATCCCCTGTGAATCAATTTAATGTGCTTTAGAAATACATCTCTTTTCCTAAGACAGGCCCATCCTTGGATGGATTATATTAAGGAAAAGACAATATCTGATTTAGATGATACCAACAGCTGGGGCTGTGCTCTAGGCAGAATATCACATTTTTTACCAGACGTTTTTCTTTTCTGAGGAACTAAAAATCTGGCTAGTTAATAGACATTGAGAAAATCAACAAAGGGATAAGAGTAAACAATAAAGGGGTTGTGCTCTCTTTCAGCCTTGCTATAAGCAACACTTACTCACTGCAGTTTCAAAACACTGTAGAAACATTATGAGATTAATCCACTGCTAAATGGTATTAGCAGCTTCCTCCCAGAGACTGCATGACTTGCCCAATCCAGCAGTTGTCCTGACAGAGCAAAAGGAAACAGCGGTCCTAGGGACCAGTTTTCTGCAGTCTGATGCACAAGCAGCAGTGGTTTATGAGTGCTTCCCATGAAATTCAGATAGCAATTTCCATCCTCAGCCATCAACCTCATCCTTCTCTTAGGTGTTCCTGCTCTCCTGTAGGGACATCTTGTCTGTTTGGGTAGCTGATGCTGAACAGCTTTAATTGATAGCTCTGTGAATTCAGATAACCCCAAACTGATATTAGATTACCTTAAAACACCACACATAATGTTTGGTGGTTTGGCAGCGCTATGTAAACAGCTATGGCATCCTTCTAACCAAGGGAGAAATCTCCAAGAAAGGTACTGAACGGAAAACTGGGAGCAGAAATCTTTACTACCATCTCAAGCTAAGCCTTTTGAATTCAGAACGAGGAACTAAACACAGGTCTTTCCTCTTAAACACACGATTCTCCTGGGAAGGAACATACTGCAGTATGGGGCAAAGTGCATAACGCAGTACCAATGTCTAGCCAACATCACAAGTTTCTGATCAGCTCAGGAGAACAAGAGAGGACAATTATCCCACCAGAACTAAACTTTTTAAATATATCTCTGAAGCTGGCAGTACTATTATCTTAGGCAGCTCTGCAGAGACATATGGGCCAATATAAAGCTTCCTGCACAACTGCATTGGCCATGACTTCACGGCAGGATTATCTCAACCCGTCCATAACTAATTGTCCTCATCAACATCCTAGCCCATAAAGAACAGCTTAACTGAGTAATAGTGCTCAAGATACAAGTAACTACGCTACCTTTCCTCTAAGAGGGGGTCCTAGGAAAGCTCTGGAGAACAAGCAGCCCGTGAGTGCATCTCACCTGTGTTCATGCTACAGCATTGTCATATGATCAGCTAAAGGGTGGTGCTGGTTTAAGCTTTAGCCTGTAACCTCTAATGGATCTGCAAAACCTGAGAACTACCCCATTCCATTTAAAGGTTTTTGCTGGTGTATGAGTCTCAAGGCAGGGGAACCTTGTACCGTGATAGTGAAAAAAGGCCCTACCCTTTACTTCTTAGCAGGTCCAGGTATGTGCGTGTTTTGACAGTAGAAGGAATTAGGTTCTTCTTATTACCCATACTAAACAGGTAAGCCTGGAGGGAAGGCAGTAGAAATGTGACAGAGAAAGTGTAGTCTTTATCTTACCTCCTTGACATACCGACCAAAAAAGGCAACCTGGCACAACTGGGGAAGAACTCTGTCCTTTTAAAAAAGCTGTAATAAGTTATTTTCCAATGGGAAAAAAAGAAGGCAGGGCTAAGAGTAGGAAAACCAAGAGTTGTATTTTTTTTTCAGAACATTTTCCATAACTGGAATAGGGCTGAATTCCAGGTCAGAAAGGTGAGAAAGGACGCAGGGGCATTTTGTTCCACCTCAGCTTCCCCGCTGTAACTCTGTACGCACGGCCTTGACACAGGCTGCAAACGGCAGAATACACACCAGTGACTATGGACCGTAAGGTAATGGCACTCCTTGAAATCTATTAGTGGGAATCTTTTTTTATAGAATATAAAAGATCAAGCATTCCCTTTGAAGGGTCTGCATTGCATGCCCATGGTTGAGTGAAAGAAAAAAGTTTAATGTCCAGAACCTCTCCCCAGTGCCTAGTCCTAGACTCAGCTGAGGTTAAAAGTCTGTTTAACCTATGCTAAGCACTGACAGCTGGGCTCATTTCTCCCACAGCAGGAACAAGGCAGGGTGTGAGGGAGTGCTAATGCTTTCTCCCTATCTAAACGTCAGTCAGTCAGTTAAGGGGGAGGGCATCCCTAAGAACCAGCCCCAGCCACAGTCGTATGGGGCAGAGGAGAATGGAAGGGAATTAAATCTGCAGTGGGGAAGACCCTGGAAACTATTTTCAGAGGCCTCTTGGAACATGGTGAGGCCAGCACCAACAACATCAAAGGCTACAGCAAGGAGCTGGTTTACACAGCTCAGTCAGCTGGTTTAGTCCCTTCATTAGGATGCCAAAGAAACCTTTTTTTCTTGGCAAGCAAGAATGAGAAAGAGACTGAAAATGGAAATCGGATCTGAGCCCTGAATCCCCCATTCAGCACGAGATCTCCTTATTTGCGTAGGAACTCTGGTTTGCTCGGCTTTGTTTGAAATAAAGGTAACAGGAAATTTCAGGGCAGGAGGAGGTCGAGGTCCCTCGCTCTGGGGCCAGCAGGCCCTGGGAGGACTCCTGAGTGAGAACAGCCCGTCCCAGAGGAGAATGATCGCAGGGCAAGGGTTTGCTGTGGGGCACCAGCAGCACCATCTTGCTCCAGCTGTTTCTCCAGCAGGCAAACACAGCTCTGGAACTTGAGAAAAGACCTTTCTGAGATTGAGATGAACAAGTAGTTGCCATGCTGTAAAGCACTATTAACAGTCTGATACTCGAGTAGATGCAGTTCAGCATGCCAAGCACCAGGACCAGGCCACTAGTCAGCTCATTACCTCTAACACATATCTTTTGAAGAAGTTGCTGCTCTGCTTCAGGGTATTGCAGGATAAGAGAACAAGATGATCTGATTTTTGTTATTTCTTACGCCTCTGCTTGCAGGATTATTTGCATTGAAATCCACAGAGGTCACATAGAAAAGCCTGAGTTTTATCTCAGTCATGCCAGCATGGCTCAGAGGTCACTGAAAGGTGCATGCAGGTATACTACAAATCCATTCAGATTAGAATGAAATCAAATTACTTTAAATAGGAATTAGGTTTCTCGGCTTACTGTATCATAACAAAGCATGCTTATGTGTAAGAAGATATTTGTTACTGATCTATGGGACTTGTGTTTATTGTGTTTTACAAGAGAAGAAAGAAGGAAAAATCTCACTCTATTGGTTAGCAATTGTTTTATAATTTCATATAGAAAAATCTTTTAAAACAATCACTAGAGTAAAATCAGACATATCTAGATTAAGCAGTTCTCACCCTTAAACTTAACTGACTCAAATACTAACAGCTGTTAGGAAGACACGTGCCTGCATTTCACTTCATGCTATTGAAGCCTTTAAATCACTGTATTAGTCCCTCAAATTGTAAACAAAAAGGCAATTTCTTCGCTGCCATAGCAGAAGAGAAAAGAGAGCACTAGTTATAAGCAATCTGTGCTTTTAATCATTTAATTAATAGTGCAAATTGCAACTGACAGAGCAATTAGTGTTTAATATTGCTCCAGCAAAGCAGCTTGGCCAATGCTGATCATCCTGTTGAAGAGATGGAATTTATTTTAACAGAGGAAAAAATAGGTTCCTTGAGGTTTATCCCATTAAGGCGATTTCTATAATTCCCACTATGATTCCCACAATTCAATATTGTTAAAACTAGACTTGGCAACAGACAAAAAGACACAGCTGCACTGGGATGGTGAGTGACATAAAGTTTTCTGATTCTGTCCTGAAGTGTCTATAGCTGAATTTGCTTTATTTGGCCTCAACTTATTCCTCAGTGAGATAATTCCACAATCTCCATTCTTCTAAAATATGCCCTTTTGATTTCTCTGACCAAAGCCATTGTGTCTCTCTGAGTACCTTCTGTTGCACCACCTCAAATCTTTCACATCCACTTAACATTAAAGGGCTCTAATTTTCTTCTCTCTTATACCTATTTTTCACCAACATAAATCCATTGACTTTAATGGGATTGCACCTGACTTGCTCCAAGAAAACCAGCTTGAAAGAATCAGCCCCACTGTGTGCAAAGTCATATTCAATATTCCAAAAGTGACTAGTCTTACAAAGAAATTAAGTTATCTCCCTTAGCTTCCCCCACCAAGGAACAGGAAAGACAGCACTGTTGCTGCAAGACCTGACAGACAGAAAACTTCTGAGTATGACAGGATCTCCTTCTAACATTTAAAGTGGAATTCTGTTCAGGAAACTACATGACGAATTTTTAAAGAATTACAGCCACAGATATTTTTCCAGTTCTTCCTTTTGCTCTTAAAAAATAAATCAAATTTTAATTTTCTGCCTTTTTCCCCCTTAAACACTTTCCTGGAAAATACTTGGGATATGTTTTGGCAATACTGAAGGAAATATCTTTAAAAATACTTCTCTGAGGCCAGAGAGAACAGAGGTTTGTCATGATATTTTCCCACTGTGATGTTTGCTGTTCACACACAAGAAAAAAAATATCAAGCTTTCTCTGTGTTACAGAAGGGAGCAATTTAGGTGCTGAAAGATAAATTTCCTAGTCTAAACAAAAGGCCAGCATAAAACCCTAAACATCATAAACTGCACTGTTCTTTCAAAAATCAAAGTAAAGGATTCCTGTCAAGTTAAAATCTTACAGTATGTATTTTTAAGTGTCTTCTCCTTTTGTCCTGTTACTAAGTACAGTTTTCATCATTTATACTAAGGCAGAAGCCTCACCCTATTATTTTTTCACTACTTCCTCCATTATTTGCTTTGTGTATTGCACATGTGAAGTCTCTATACTGGAATTACAAGAGAAAGGTAGCAAAAGAAGGAAAGCTGCGTTTCTTGCCTTGACTGTAGTGTGGAGCCTGTCAAAACTAGGATTTGAGGTTTGCTGGCAATTTAATTAATTTGTAATTTAGGTTTGTTCTGAATCAGACAGGAATATTTTATCTTCTCTTTTTTAATTCTCTCCTGAAGACAGAAATATCAATTTCACTGAGCAGGTGCAAAGGGCTCTGGAGTTTCCAGTCCCTAAAAGATCTGTTAAACAACTACCCTGCATAAAGAAGCTGTTAGCAGAAGAGCCAGCCATGTTAGCCCTGAGGTCAGGAACCCCCAATTTTCAGCAACCCCTTTCCTTCCCTAGAGAAAACACACCAGGAATCTGTGCAATCTGGCAAAGATGGATTGAACCCAAGCTGTTTCAGGCTTATAGAAAACATACAGCAACCTCTCCTCTAGTCTGTTAGGAGAAAAAGTCAAGTCTTGTCTGCTAGTTCTGGATCTGTAGAAATACAGAGGTCTTTTATCCCACAGTAATACTGTTAGTAATGCAAGGAAGTACCATCCAGGAGAAAAATCCATTCCTGAGGATTTCACAACAGGGGCGGAGATTTTGAACTGGGGAGGATATATATTGTATACACTGACTCAGAACTGAAAACTCTGGAGGCAGACAGGGCATTACGTGCCTTATGGCCACAGCAGTGCCACAGTAAGCCATGCTTTCTGTCTTAGCCAAGTATGATCCCAGCTGGACTTCACCAATATCACTGAAATCCTCTAGGGTCAGCTGGAGGTCTAGCTCAGTGACTGTAAATATTGCACACTGTTCCTTTCAGCTAGTAGAGATGATAAAGCCTTTATCGTAGCATATATTGCACAATTCTCATTCCTCCCTGCTCTTTGAAGCTCTGTTAGACAAAGACATTTCCTCAAGTGTGAAGGATTAAATTGCTAGAACAGACAGTTGGTTTGATCTCACTTGAATTCTGCTATTTTACAATTGGCCTGGCAGGTCAAAAACACGTGTATGACTACACATACAGTGATGACCAACACAGATTAGGACAGAATCTACCTTTTTTTGTTTGTCCTGACCTCAATCTCTCTGTCATTCGTGAGTGCCAGCGCTCTACCTTTCTTTCAGCTGGCTGTGAGGGAAGACAAACTTCCTAAGAGTGACTCTGGCTAAAGCATCAAACTCAGGGCTGAGCTGAGGTATGCGCTGTTAGAAGAGAAGAGCTGATCCACACAATGGAAAATGGCAGAGATATCCCTCTCCTGATAAGGCTAGCTAGTTGCAAGATTTCTTGTGTGCTGTTTCCCAGCTCCAATTCTTTTTTATCCTTTTGCACATAGATAGAAAGCCCCAGAGCTCTTCAGTGGCAACCTTCGTAAACTGCAAGCACTGTGTCTGTAAAAATGCCAAAAGAATCTCAGTGCATTCTCTGGTACTGTGATTGACCTACCCTACATATAGATGGTACTCCTAACACTTAATGGCCTGGATCAGTGACAACACTGGAGGCAGGCCATACACACAGAGCCTGTACTCACAGTTTTCACAGCGATTCCCTGTATAGCCAGCCAAACAGGCACATTTGTAGGCACCACTTTTGTCTAGAATGCACGTTCCATCATGAAGACATGGAGATGAAGAACAAGCTACAAAAGAAAACCAAGAATAATCATAGTCTCTCATAGGATGAGTTCTTACTGATTTTTCTTCATGACAGTTGTGTCTTGGGGTCAATTAAATATTCTGGTTAAAAGTTAGAAATGCACAGTAAGGGGCACATCAAGAGGCCTTCAGCTCTTCTCTACTGGCTGGAGAGACAGTCTTCTCCCGATACGCAATTCTCTGCACTCATCGCTTATGGAAGAAAAATAATTTATAGCAAGCTCCACCAGTATGAAGAGCTTAGCCTAAGTTAAGGTTTAGTATTTACCTACATTTCTCCTGTAGTTCCTCCCAAAGTTCAGCTCCTGCCCCACGATTGCCTCCTTGGGGGGGGGGGGGGGGGGGGAGGGAGAGGGCCTTGGACATATGTCATTCCAAACTCTGTGAGTTGTTCTGCCTCCGAGGACCATTGCTGTGGTGTTGGACTCAGGAAGCTCTGAATGATCATGATGACCCTGAACTATCTGGGGAAGTTCTGGCATACGACAAATCTAGCAGTGATATGAATAAACCTGGACATATTAGCATAATGGAATATCAGAATGTGTAATTGCTCTATTTAATATGAGCAAATTCCATTGTGCAATAACGCTTATATATTTGTGCCCATTCTAACAAGGGAGGAGAACATTAATTTACCCTCAGAAGGATAAACAGATAATCTTAACCTAGATACTTTCCAAACTAAAAATGGGTCTTAGCAGACAGAAAGAAGGCCAAATCACAAAATTTAAACCCAATTTAAGATTTGAATAAGTCAAATATCTGAGGAATTCTGGATTCGATGCCCTGGTTCAAATCCATCTTAACTCTCCAGCAAAGATCACCTCTGGATCCACATCAGTAGTTGATTCCAGTTTTAGCCCAAATTGACTACAAAACATAATCCTCAACACCAAGAATTATCCAGGCGTGCCTGATAACTTACTACTTAAATTTTGCAATCATCATTGTTACAAAAGACATCATTCAAATTAATTTATCAAATATTCATTCATCTTTGTCCTTCCACAGTGAATACCTTCCACATGACAGGAACAGGAATCTTTCCACCAGCCATTGAGTTTTCCACCTGAGAGTCCCTGGGGCCCTACACTGACGTTCTGCACTATTACATTTAAAATGTTCTCTCTGCTGCAATCTAGAATGACAGATCTCAGAATGAGCAGTTTTCTTTGCAAAGATTTCACCTGAAGAGTGATCTTTGAGTCTCTTTTATCCAGATGGCAAGAGAGAAGAAATAGATTGGAGCCACATATGGACTTCCCTGGAGATTTCATGTGATGTTGCAACAGCAGTTTGTATCTAGCTGGGCAATGAAAATCTTCCAGGTCTGTTTGAGGACTAAGGACAGTAATTCCTTCCTGAAAAGCATTGCATTACTTCCTGAAAAGGAACATATACATGCGGCAATTGTACTGTGTCCCTCTAACCTAAAACATCACTGAAAAAGTAAAGAAGCAGAAGAGCCTACATAGACTGATATTTTGTAGTCACTGGTTTTAAGCCAGGGAATGTTCAGCTTTGTCCTCACCCCAGCTTTGTCTCATGGCTCTGAAGAACCAAGCATGTCAAGAGAATGAGGGGAGGCACCAGACATGGTCCTAGAAAAAGCCTGTGATACTCAACAGAACTGAATGTTTTTCTCCTTAAGGGAGTCTTGACTGCTTAGCTTCAGTAAAACAATATGGGACAGTACTACAAAAGGTTAAAACCCCTATGTTAGGTGAAAAATCACTAGCTTGGGGTATGGAGAATAAAGTGCTACGGAAATTCAACAGCAGGCTTTCATCCAACCAGATGCAACACATGTTTAAACCCTAGGAGCTCCTGGTGCCTCCCCACCTGGCCACTCATCCTTCTTATCTGAAGTCTGCTGTGAACTGCTCCTAGTCACTCATGCCAACCACTGGACTCCATTTCACGCTTGGCACGGGTGGCAGAGCTCAAGGGCCTAACACTTGCTTCCAGAACAGGCAGCCCAGCAGGTTGGGCGGTTTCTTCCTTTGGGTAGGCATGCAGTGGCCTCTCATAAAGGGGATATAGGCTTTGCAGCTGATTTTTTATTAATTTAACCCTTTCTGGCACTTGAACCAGTTACCTCTGCATAGTCAGTGCCACTCCTTCAGCAAGCTGTGACTTGTAAGCCAGTGCAGAGCTCTGAGGAAGGGAAGACAAAGAGGGAAGGAATTCAGCTCTGACCCCACAAGCCACTTTTCCAGTCCTCTACATTATACTGCCAAGGCGCTGGGCACATTAGAGCATCTCCACGGCCTAGTCCACATCCAGTGAGCACATGCACTGCTGCTGCTCTCACCTGCACCGCAGGGGACTGCTCTATCAAGCCTCATTCGACCTATTCCTGAGACCTCAGCTTTTCGCAGGGCTCTACAGAGAGGGGAATTCCAGGGAAAACACTTCAGTTTGCAATGTGCTGCCAGCACTTTCAATCGTGTGCTGCCCCTGCTTTCAATTCTACATTGCCTCAAGCATGCCGCTAAACTGTCCTGCTGG
Organism: Struthio camelus; assembly: GCF_040807025.1. Taxonomy (NCBI): domain Eukaryota; kingdom Metazoa; phylum Chordata; class Aves; order Struthioniformes; family Struthionidae; genus Struthio; species Struthio camelus. Next base: position 34,458,208 of record NC_090946.1, read on the forward strand.
CCAGGTTAATGCTTCACATAAAGAGATACTGGAGTGTTTTAAAAGCCTTTCACTGCAGTGACACATCAGGCTAGAACAGCTCCACAATAAAGCACACAATGAGACCTCCTCGCAGACTCCAAGCCCTTTGCAGCATGCTCTGTGTGGATTACCACACTTGCAACCACCCAGCCTCAAAATAATTACCACTAAAAATGGGGTGGAAACAAAGTGCTCAACAGTATTGGAATAGCAAGTTTTCCTCCTGGGCAGAGAAAACAGAATCAATTCAGCTTGCGCCATATGGAAAACGTTAGTTCCCTGAGTGTAGGCAGTCCTTATGCAACATAGCCCACACCACATTTGTTTGTTCTGTATCACCTCTCTTGCTGGAAGCCGAGGCAAGCTATCAATAGCTAACTGCTCCTGCTACGCTACTGACTGGTATTAAAGGTAACAGTTAAGTAACTAGAGGGCAGGCTAAGGAATGGCATAGGCACTGCACGCAGAGGTATGCCCGTTTCAGATTACTAGCTACATCCTCAATCACTAGTAACAGCTGATCCAATGTAAGTTTTTATATTTATACAAAGATTATATAAACTAACTAAACTTCCTGAGCCGGATATACCCTGTATGACCTCATGAAATGTGGGCCACCAGGGCATACGTAAGGCGGGTAATGACGAGGCATAGATCCAGCGGGGTTTATCAGCGGCAAAGCAGCATGTTCTGATTAGCTTTCTGTGCTAGGAGTAATGTGGATAGATTTGACCAAAATTTCCTGCATAGCTAAGCAAGGAAAATCCAGGAAAAGCATACAGGCTGCTTCAAATGCAACGGCAAAATGAGGAGTCAGTTACATTTTAAGCGTTACTTGGCAGGCAGAAAGAAAAGGCAGAAAGCAATGGGGGGAACCCAAGCGCTGAGTACTAACAAACACACAGGAATTCTGGAGCCATGCTTCTGTCATTCATAATACTGAGTACATCACAGGATGGGAAATGCCTTTTTTTTCTCCTTAAAGAAAAGAATCTGTCCTCTGTGCACTTTTTTTGTTTGTTTTTTTTTCCCCCCTGAAAGCCCTAATGGTATGAAACAACAGGCATGTAAGGGTATTTTCACTGAGCTAACTATGAGGACATGCATCAGGTTTCTGCTTACTGAGATAGTGACTCTGGTCCTGCACACAGCATTGAGTAGTTCACAATTGCAAAGATATACATGCCCCCTCCTCTATTTCCTTCTGTGCTCTTAGCACTTGGATTCAAAGAGAAAGGTCTCACAAAACAGCAGCCTTTCTGTGCCAGCCAATGTGCTTGCTCTTCACACAGGTAGTAGGAGTTTAGTCTTTGTTAGAGAGCTTCGCTTTCACAACCCATCTGATGGCTTTTGAACCTTCCCTGCACTGATTTTGTGTAAGTTGCTGTTGGTAACACAGCATGAAAGTTTTTAATGAAGCAAAATAGGGAGAGAAATTAGTGAGACTGAATTAACAAGTGGCATGTTCCATTTTTGGATTATTTTACCTGTAACTTCTTCAAAGACAGCATGAAACCCGTCAAAGTTCTTGGAACCATCGGACTGGAAAAGGACATGGAGTGAAGACCCAGTGCTTCGGATGGGAGGTGGCCTCTCATTTCCACAGAATTTCTTAATTATCCTGCTGTCCAAATTGTCCCCATCACGGACCTCCACGTAATCATACTGGCACATGTAGTCAAATTCAAGGCTCAGCATGGAAAACCTTGGGGAAGAAGGACACACAGTCAAAGTACACACTCTCACCTGCGTACCCTGTCTCTAATTTATTTGGCTTTTTAGTTATGTTAGTGCCCCTGCCCCAGTGAATCAACAAGTCTCTGATTATATGAAGTCCCCTTCACTTCATCTCAATGTTTGCATCATGATCCTCGGAAGCCAGCTCAACTCTGCAGAGTTGCTCGATGGGAACGTTTAAGTGGCATGATGCAGTCTGCTCACGTGAATCACGATGCTAACCACCTCACAATGATAAAACTTTCGTCTGGGGTCAGATGCTGTAGGGGGCGTATCTCTATCCTAGCTATTTGCTGAAAAATGATGTTTTTCCCCCTCAATACCAAGTGCTGAGAGTAGGAGTATAAAAGACCAAGGATCAAAACCTATTTACATTTTTATGTCCAGAAACTGGCAATCAGGGGTACAAGGAAAGCTTAGAGACCTGACAGTAAGAGAAAGAGGCAGAGAAAGGGAACCTGAAACAATACAGCACATCTCACCTTAGAAAACAAAGTGGTAGTAAGTCTGCAGTGGCTGGCTCTTGCCTTTCTTTTGGGACAGGAATAAGGGACAGGAGTTAATGCAGAAAGGAAACATTTAAAGCCTTTTCCTAGAACGTCTGTCTTTCCTAGCTTTGATCCAGCCACTGCACAAAGCTCTTATTCGTTAACAACGTTATTTGCTACTGTTTGAAATCAGTGGCACAGAGCCAAAACATTCCACCAGAATACAAACGAAAAACAGAGGGTGAGAAACACCAAGTGCTTTGGGGAATAAGCAATGGCTGGGGAGCCTGGCCCAGCCTTGGTGCAGAGGATAAGAATTAAAAGATTGGGGACTGCGAGAAAGCCATGCTACTAACTGCTCAACAGACTATTTTATAAATTAAACTTCTAATTTACTCAGTCTTCCTGACAACTCCTAACTCTGCAAGCTGTGTGCTTTTAGGATCAGGCTAAATCTTCCACATTGCCTACACAATATGGGCAATTCCAGTGTGGGCCTAGTGGTTTGGAAAGACTGCATTTTCACACCGAAGAGAAGAGCCAAATTTTGGATCTGCCACCAGATTTCACAGTCTGAAGAAGTAAAAGGATACAGGAGCTCATTTCCTATGACTCAGGCCATAAAGGAAGCCCTCATATTATATGAAATGACCTCCTTTTCCCACTCGTGACTTGTCTGAAGAGGTCTGCTCACTCAGTCATCTTCGTTCAGGTTTCTTTTAGAGTATCATGTGAAGCGAAACAAATGAGCAGTTGTAGGGATCTACATCAACGGAGCAGAGCCCCTCATTTTCAAAATCATCTGGTGGAAGGTAGAGTAAGAATAAATGACATCTGCTTAAAATATGCATAAGAGATTAATTCAGTTTAGCTTTGCATAAAATACATGAGTTGGGGAGACTGAATTCTCGTTTTGTCAGGTTTCCCAGAGATGTCCTCACAGGCATCATTTTATGTACCACATCTTCAAAACATTCCTTCATTGGCAGACTAAATCCCAGGGAACTACCCCTTGTGGAAGTTACAGAGCTATACAAATTAACCCATTCATCCTCGTCATACCTATCAGGCTACAGTTTATGCTACCTAAATCCTAAAAATGTTGTCTGGTATTCTGAACTATTACATTTCTGGTTAAAAATAAGTATGTGTGTAAGTATACTGGGAATGTTTCTGGGAAGCACATCGTGTAATGGTGGGCAGAATTGGGCTAGTATCAATAACTTTCCATACAGTATTATTTGTACATGCAGAGGCAAACTCTGGCTGACAACGTGTTCCTGAACAAAGAATATCAGGAGCTATTACACAAAGTGGAAATATAGAACGACAGAGGAGTATACAGAGTACTGCTCGTAATTGTTGGTTTTCTCTGCTCTACAAATAATGAAAACATAGCAGAACTTGTGAAAGGCATAGGGGGGTTCTGATTTGCGTTTTATTTAGCTTGGGGTAGAAGCAGATATGCTGTACAGATGACACAGGGTCCCACGAATAGGGCTTAGAAATGGCAGGTCAGGAATCCTGCCAAAGGCTTTTCAAATCCTCTCGTCTTTGGCCTAGTTCAGCAGACCCTTTACAGACAGCAAGGTCTATCACTGTTTAAATCACAGTTACAGGCAATATGTTGAACTTCAGTTCCCTCACCTGTGAAATTGTGACTACTCCCTAACACTCTTGAATATTATGAAATAAAGGGTGCTAATTTAGTGTTATAGGTTATCAGATACAAAAAGAAGCACAAAGTATTGTCTTGATTTGATTTGGTTAGTGTCTCCAGCATGAACACACACCTCAATCCCTCCGAGGAAAGTTTCTAACCAAAGGAAAAAAATTAAAACTGCATCTCTGCTGAAGCATTAAAGAAAATGATTTAAGTTATGTGCTACTTCTACTGTGGTATGACATCCCTGACATGGCTCGGGCTGAGGGAGCCTATACATCACCACCTCAAGAAAAACAAGGCTGGAAAACAAGTAGACAAAACAAACTACCACTGCAATCTGGGCACCATTTATCTAAAACAGCTCGGCTTAGCCAAACCCCAAAGGACTGTGTGGCACAGCTTGAGGCAAGGGAAGATTTATCCGTGTTCCTGAGAGTTTCATTCTTCCTGTCCCGTGTAAGCAGAGAAGGATATAAAGCGCTCTGTCCCCCTTCTGTTCCGCACTGTCCCCATCCCCTGCCCTCACGAGCCATCAGAACGGCTGCGCACTGGATGTGTGGAGGACGCCCACAAAGAAGGAACAAAGCAGTTCTTCTGTTAGCTGTCACGCTGATTCAGCACAACATCGGCTGTGCATTACAACTCTAAGCAGAGCTAGCACCGCTGAGGGAACTGGTGCGTGTATACAGAAACACAGTCAAGGCAAAGATTTGGCCCCAGATGGCAAGTCCAGGAGGAAGATTCTGGTGGACTCCTTGGTTGTACCAGCCTTTCTGTGCAGGAACGGTCTGAAGGACAGGCTTCACGCTAAATATAGCAGCTGCCGCAGGACCTGCCTGCTGGATTACCTCACATAAGCAACCTCATGTAAGGCATGTATAGGTCCTCATGCTCTCTGTTTTGCCTGGAGGTTTCCTCCTATGCCTCCTGCCCTGGGGCAGGGTGGCAGGATTAACTGTGGGCGGCCAGGATAGCTCCTGATCTTTCCCTAGAAGTGCCCTGGCATTTGCTGGCATCTATAGGCACGCAGTATTCAAGCTCAGTTCACTCTCTGCACAGGGCTTTATGCTTCTCCTGCCCTACGCTTCTGACTACCCAACTCAGACAAGTGTAGTCACAGACAACAAAAGATTGGTACCTCAGACTTCCCTCTTGGAGACTTCCACAGTTAGAGTGCAACATTATGTCACAACAAGCAGATGCCTAGTATGGAGTTTAATTGTAGGAAGGATGGCCACAGGGAAAAAGAAAAAGTCATTCTCATAAGGGTAACCTTCATGTTGAATATAAAGTTTTGCATCTTCTGGTACCAGCAAAGGGAAATGGAGTGAAGTACACAGATCTCACATGATGCTAACATCTTCCTGGCATGCAGGTGCGTGGCCTTCAGGCCCTAGAATGGAGGTCTCTTGGTCTTATTTCTCCAAAGACTGAGCACATCGGTTAGCTGACTTGACAGATCTCCAAATTCTTCTGCCTCAAAATCAGATGAGAGTATTCTTGGTGCAGCCGTGAAGGATTTCATGGCAAGTACTGTTGCCTGTTTTAGCGTCCTTTGTTAAAATAGCCTTTCCTTCCACTCTTGTACCTTGAGCCCTGTGTTAGCCAGCTGCCATCTCTTTACCCTAGAGATGGGTGCATTTTACTAGTGATGTGCACACACAGGATCCATTTCTTCTCACCCCATCCTCTTACGAGGGAAGATATGGTGACACCTGCAACTCCTGAAGCACTTTTATAACCTTTCAACTGACAGAGCCTTGTACAGGAATGTAAAACACTACAGGTTAACACCTCTCTGAGCCTGTGCTGTCTAAGCTATAGTCCTAATCAAAATTATTTTTTAAAATAGGGTAGGTACGACTCACACCCAGCAAGTGACATAAAGTAGTGTCATGAGAACGCCAAACACCCCCTCTACAGCACCGCTCCCCTGTCTCTCTGACACTGCACACAGTTCTCCAGAGTCAAGATGCTACAGTGCTATTCAGGCAGTAATTACAGCTGGTTATGACTACACAATAGGCTTGTGTTTGCAAGTCTGAGAAAAGGGCTAGTATTAGCTTCATGGCAACATCACAAGCTTTTTTTTTTTTTCTTCAATTGACTTCTCTTCCTCTTACTAAATATTAAGTCTCTCTTTAAATACATAGGAGGAAATATGTTTGTGCATTTAGCATTGTTCCTTTGCCTGGGCTCCAAAGCTGGTGAAATACTGATGTGAAGACTTTAGCTCCTGTTCTTATTATACTAGCTAGCGGGTTTTGAATCGGATCCCCTGCCAGGCTTCCTGCTGCATGTGTGAGCTGCCTGCCACATGCATGTGGAAACAGTATTAATTACCCCAACTAGCAGCTCTTCTGCACTGGGAAGGAAACCTCTTCAAGAACTGTGCAGTTGAGTCAGCAGGGGAGAACTCACAGGACTAAATATACACAGCTCAGTGCAGCAATGACTTGCAGGAGAGGTGCATCCTCCAGGCATAGGAAGAGGAATAACAGACTGGCAGAGGACACGGCTACTAAAAGGAGTGAAAGGAAATGAAGAGGAAAATCGTAGGCTAAATGTAAGGCAGGTCCTAAAGGCAACCCTCTTCTGGCATGAGACATCGCATCAAAATGTTCCTATAGGTTGTCTTCAGGGATTCTGTCTTAGTTAAGCCTGGTACAGTCTTGAGAAAGCACTAGATGCTTTAGTGCCAAGGTCTTGAAGAGTATCTAGAGAGATACATTCTGCCCAGTATCTGAGAAACCTCTCCTTAGCTGTGTCCTAAATGAGAATCGAAGGCAGAGCATTGATGATTTCTACAGTGGCTGCTCATCACAAGGCAGGCCAGAGGAAAGAGCTGAGTTGCCAAATGCAAAGGGTAGCAGTACTTTCACTGTTACAGGGACCTCAGTGTCTTACCCTCCTTGAGATTCTTTGGTTATCCACATGCCCCAGTGTCATCCTGGAAACAGTGTTGACTAAAAGCCACTATGACCTACCTTAACTCAATATTAAATCCAGCTTGAACATGAATAGTCCATTCGCATCGTGCATTCAGTGGGTAACTCTCCAGCAAAATCTGGCCCCTAGAAGCTCGAAGAACCTGTCCACACCCTAGGGAGGAAAAGATAGAAAAAAATCTCTGTAAGGGATCTTCACAATGCATCTGAAGAAAACACATATAGAAGTAACACTGGAGTAAGAGAACAGGGTGGCTCAGGAGGAAACATACTTTTTTACCAGGTGGTATATAAAATAATGGGACAGCTGCACAATGGATAGCTGAGCACAGGAGTGCCCCCAGAAAAGCTTTAGTTTCCTGCTTCTCTCCACTTTGCAAAGGGGGCAGCCCCACAAATCCCTTTCTTATAGCTTTTGCCCCACTCTGAATTAGCCTATCCACCCATATGTGTGATGTTCCAGCTCAGAACAGTTTTGATGGATCTCACGTGGACCTGGGTAATCACTGAAGCCTAGGAAGCCGGTGGGACAGTGCCAATGGGGCAATGAATGCTAGAACTAATTCAAGGGAATGAAACTTGAGGAGGAACTGTTTCACATAAAACCATAGTTTCAAATCCTTCCCAAGAAGACTCTGGGAAGAAAAACAGTTGATGAATTCCTATAGGAGGAAGATGCTTTCAGTTCATTGCAGAGAATCTGTTTGTCTTCAAGATTCAACACATTACCCTTACATGTTAATGTCAGCATGCCAATGGGGACATATAGCCGTCACGGCTCTTCCACCAATGATGGCTCCTCCACCAATGATTCAGTGTAACATATGTATAACATACAGTCCTCATCCTTTCTCTGAGGTTCATTCCTTCCCTTATTCTCCTCCTACCCTACTCTGCCTGCATCTCCCTCTGCTTTTCACCGTACCCTGAAACCTACATCCATGCCCAGCATCAACAGAGTAAGATGAAGGGCTGTGGTCAGTTCTGCCTAGCCTGAGAAAACCATCAGAGGAAAAGGACTTGAACAACCAGGCAGACGAGGTCACACACTGAGAAAGCAGTATCTTTTCACAGCTCGTCTGCAGCTGTCCCTAGGCAGCTGTCCAGGGATAGTTGTCCTAATGCCTCATCTTGGATGCTGAACATATTTAGCCTAGAGATTTCTCTCACCTTCTGTAACCTCTCCCTTTCCCCCATTTATAAAATATGGCTAACAGTGTTTTCCTCTTTGGAAGAAGAAAAGCTGTTTGTAGAGCCTTCAGTGACTTGTAAATGAGAGTGCTAGCAAAATGCACAATTAAATCATTAGAAACCAAATGGAGCTCATTTCTCATTTCTCAGTCCTGACTACATCTTTTCTTACGGAGTCTTATACATGGCTACATTCCCTGGTAAACCTTCTGTTGCTTCACTGAGCGATGAGGCTGTGTCCTTAAGCCAGAACCTGTAACAGAGTGTAATAGCGCAACTGAACCAGCGGCTTCCGATACGCTGCACACTGCAGATAACTAGGATAAGTAAAAAGACAAATGACCCAAAAGACCACAACAGCAAGTCTCTCTCTTGTTTCTACCTCTCTAGTCCAACAGAAAACCCTGTTCCCCCCATCCGTTTCCAAAGAGGAACCCTAAACTGTTAACCGCTAACGCAGGATGAACTTTCCCAACTAGAATGGTGGGTTTTTAAATTTGCCACAGGGTGCTTGTTTCCTTTGAGGGGAAAGGGTGACAGTGACCTGATTTGGAGAAGTACCAAGCATCCGCAGTTCCCATTGATGTTAGTGTCTGGAAATCAGTCCTGCTGCATCTGGTCTATGGGGAGACATGTGAAAACCAAGGGTCAATTACTCCTCTTTCTTCTTAAGAAAGAGTTGCTCAAATGAAATACCCTTTGTTCATTTACCCTCAGTTACCCTTAATTAAGTAGGACCCAAGGAAACAGAAATCCTGCTCAGAGGAGTTCCTTACAAGTGTTTCATCCTCCTCAGTGGCTCGCTTAGTTCCCTATGTAAAAGGAAAGGATTAATGACTGTGCCCAGCAGCCACATTAGGATTCAGCAAGGACGGCAGGATCTGCTGTGGTGCACATGATAATGCTTCTTCCCACAGCAAGGAACAGGACCTTGTGCTGCTGCTGGCTCCTGCCTCAAAAACAACCAGAGACAAAGCTGCTAGAAATCTTCAGATAGTTTGACAGGAGGCTTGGATCACCTCAAAGAAAGCTTCCCTTTCGTTCCGAAGGGCTTTCGAGTTTCCTATGCCTTTAACAAAGGAAAGCCAAAGAACTGGTGCAGAGAGATACTTGTGTGCAAGGCATACTAAATACGCTTTTCTGTTTGCAGTGGTACAGCCTGAACTTTCTGAACACTGACGCCAAGGAAGTAGGTTTGGCCAGCAAAGCAGGTGGTCCAAAGGCTAAAGAGGAGCCATTCAACAGCTGCCTCCAAAAGAACATTCTCAGATTTGCTACCACCCTTCTCTGCATGAAGCACCTTTGCGATCAGATCAGATCTGCACTCCTGTAGCTCCACCCCTTCCAGCAGAGGTTAGGCTGACTCCCCAGACCAACAGTTCAAGCATCTGTCAATCAAAAGGCATCTTTTATTTTCCCATGGTGACTCTGCAGGAGACCTGGAAAGTTCTCAAGGATAATTTACATCCTAAACACACATGCTGGCAAATCTTGCCTCATTTACAAAAAAAATCCACTTCGGCAAAGTTTCAACATCCTTGTTCCGTTCCTGTTTGAAAAAAGGCAGCTTTCAGGGCCACACTAAGATTTCCTCTAAGGCTTGTTACCAGAAGAAAAGAAAACAATTCAGGGCACCCCTGGGTTATAGCCCACTGAGACCCATGGGTCTGTGGAGGGAAAGGTCCTGAGGAGACCTCTGGTAAGAATTCACTATCTGCTGTTCAAGCGCTATGGCACCACGGTGGGGCACCTTCAAAGGGCAAGTGAACTCAGTGCAGCAGCATGAGAGTAAAGCGGTGGTGGTATTCAGAAACAGGCTGATACGGGGAGGTAGATGTGACTTGTCGCACCTTGTTGCTACCTGTTGGTTGTTGCTCACCAGTGTTACACAAAACCGCCATTTCCACAGAGTCTCTAAAACTACAGCTATTGTCACCACAGGGACCACACTCAGCCAGCAAGCCTGAGGACAGCTGTTAGATAATAATGTTTTGTTCTTGGCGTCGAGGGAGCCTGTGTCCATGAACTACATGAAAATCAGCACTAGGCAAAGGCTGTCGGAGCACAGGGTACAGAGCAGAGCGTCCTGCAGGACTCTGTTAGTCTGGGTTGAGTTTCTGATGTGCCTTTTGGAGGACGACAGTCCAACCCAATGAACAGCCCCACCACCAAACGGTCTAGGACCCAATTAACTTCCTTCAACACACATCCTATCTCCTCATAACCTCCCTTTGCATTACTCTATACCATTCCTTTTCCTGCCAAATGATCTGGTCTCCTTCCAGCTGTTTCTCAACCAGGCGTACGGCCCTGTCCACGCCAGCAGACGGCAGGGAATCGCGCGGCTCCCTTGGCGGGGACCCACGGCACTTCTCCCCCCTCCTCCTTCTCCCACGTCCCCCCCCACGCCAGCACCCCGGCTGCCCCTTCCCAGCCGTCGGCTCTGGGGCGCCCGCCTCGCCCCCGCCGCTCTTGCCCCGGCGGCCCCCTCTCGGCCCGCTTCCCCTTTCCCAGCGGCCGGGGCCCGGCTGCGGGGCCTGCGGGCGCCCCCCGGCGGCCGCGCGGCGGTACTGCGGGAGGGGTCGGGGCGCAAAGGAGGCGGCGGCGCCCGAAGCGGCGGCGCTGGCGGAGCCGAGGGGCCCGTGCTGGAGGGCGGGGCGGGCGCGGCCAGGGAGGGCGGTTGGCGGGCAGTTGTGCGCCCTGAAGGGGGCCCGGCCGAGCCCAGGTGGGCGCGGGTACGGCCGCCACCAGGACACTTGTCCCCTCATAGAGAAGCCCCCCCCTCCCCCCTTCCCCGGGGGGGGGGGGCTTTCCCAAGCAGTAAGTAACTGCCCAGGGCACCAGTACGGCTGTGAACGAAGGACGCGCGGCCCAAAAGCAGGAGCCTGCTGTCCCCTGCCGACGCCCTGGCAGCTCTCAGGCCGCCTGCCTGGCCCCACAAGGGGGAGACAAAAGCCCGCGCTCCCCCCGGCTGCCCCCGGCCTCCCCGCGAGCCTTACCGCCCCCAGGCCGTGCTCCTTTTATCGCCTTCGAAGCGCTGCGGGCAAGAAAGCGCAGCTGAAGCCTCTGAGGAGGCAGAGTGTCCCCAGCGCAGGGGCTAGGGTCGCGGGCTGCGCTAGGTGGGAGGAGGCGAAAAATTTCTGCTGAGAAATCCTTGCCGGGGCCGCAAGGGCCCGCCAGGAGGGCCCTGCTGTCTGGCTGCTGCAGCCGCGTTATTCCCCGCAGCAGTGAAACCCGGTGCGAAGTGAAGCTGTGTATGCAGGCCGGGCACAACCTGCCCGGCCGGTGCCGGTCCTGCGGGCTGGCTGCGTGCTTGCTAGCAGAGGGCATTGGCGTTTGCCAGACAGGTTGAAGCAGACAGATGACATCCCCTGATTACTTGGGTTGCGCCCCCTTGAATTGCCTCGATTTATTGGCATCTTGCCGCTGGCGAGGTGCCCGGAAGAGGCTGCAAAGCTCCAGATGTGATCGTACATACAGGTACCGAAAAGAGATATCGCCTCCTCCTTCTCCTCTCCCCGAACAGTATTGTGTCACCGTGTCTGCTGCTCCCCAGCCCGTGCCCGCTGTCGCTCAGGGGCTCCTCGCTGGCCGCCCTCCAGACCAAGCCTCGCTCAGCCTGCGAGCGCGGCACCTGGCGTGGCTGCAGGCTGCTTTCCGGACATCCAGTGCCTGTGCCTGCCCTCCAGGCCGTCTGTGAGAGGGCGCCGAGAGCCAGAGGAGGGGGGCTGTGCTCTGCGGTGTGCTGCGACCATGGGCACCCTCTACCCTCCTCTGTAAGAGTGGAAATGACAACAGCAATCTCTGCCCATCCTAGCCTGTCTTTAGCCTCTAAAGTACCGCAGAACTGTCCAGAAAAGCCCATTTTCTCACTGCTTCATTCGAAAGAGCAAGCGGCAGGAAAAACACTAGCGCTGCGTTGGGCCGGTATTACAAACTGACTGCAGCGTGAGGTTGCATTTGCTTTCAAACACAAGTAGGCAGAGCAGGCTGAAATATACGGTAGGCAACGGACTTGCTCAGGCAGAGGGAGGGAGGATTAGAGGAGCTAATGATTCTTTCTTAGCTCTGCTCTTATAAAAAGTGCCAAGGGAGCTTTAGCATCGACCCAGTGCAAACGGGCCTTTAAAACGCTATCGGAATTCACACTCTAAATTGCAAGGGACTCAGTTTATCAATTTCTAAAGAACCAAGGTTGAGTTAACCCTGCTGCTGAAACGTGCTGATCCCCCGCATTCTGCTGCTTAAAGTAATGATTTTATTTTGTTTGCTTTCACCTCCTGAATGGTCATGGACCATGTTGGATAGGAAAGCAGATTAAATTGTTGCCTTAAAATCTATGGCTGAGAGAAGATAAGACTAAGGTGTGCAGAATAAAAAACAGCAGAGAAGGAAAGGCAGGCTCTGCTTTCACCCCTTTCAGTGAAACATGCACAAAAAGGCAGTAAAAACTGAAGGAGGGCTGGTGAAAGGCTGCACTTTCATCAGTGGGAAACTGGTAAAGGAAACACTTGTCTTAAACTGTATCCAATTAGCTTATGGAATCCATTATTAGAAGATAGCATTGGGACTAACGGCTTAGTGAAATCCGAGAGAGGATGGGCTGTATATGCTATCTGGAACAAAACCTTGAGGTAGCCCTAACAGAGCCTGAAACACTCCCGATCCTTCAGGACACAGCAGTTGCAAGACTGTGCGTTTGCCTGGGCTGTCTTGGAGTGTGTTGGAGCAGCGTGAAGGGGCGAGCCCTGGGGCTTTGGTGGGGCTGGTTCTGCTGCCCGGAGGTTGGGGAAGGACGGAGGAGAAGCACTTTAATACAGATGCTGTCTTTGTAAATGTTTATGCTTCTCTGAAGGCCTCTGGGGATCGGTTATGTTGACATATGCCAGAAGAAATGCAGAGAACAGAAGATCTCAAGAGTCACAGTAGTTAAAGTTTTAAAATAAAAATAAAAATGACGGAAGTTTAGCGGTGTTATATACTCCCATGCCTTGGGGCCCAGGCCAATCTCTAGCAGATGAGCTTTAGGAGGAAATATTCCCTGCTATAGATCTCCTTACTGCCTTGTTGCTTTTGTCCTCTTCTGCCTGTGCCAGCTACCGGAGTAGCTGGTATGGAATAGCATGGCTCTGCCTGCAGCCCCTGCTCCCTGTGCCCCACCGCTCTGCCCGTGCAGGACACTTACTCATGCAGTCCCCTCCGTACCAGCCAGCTCTGCACTCGGCACAGTAGATCCCCTTGATGTAGAAGTCATCAAGCGTCCCTCCCCAGGAGCCGTTGCGGCAGGACTTGCAGTTCTCAAAAATGGTGCAGCCTGAAAGGAGAGCCAGCATGTTAAAGGAGAGCCAAGATGGGTTGTCCTGAGGAGAGAGGAGCAGCCTCTATCTGTTTTTCACAACAAATAGTGACAACATACATGATTCTGCTGCTGCTGACAGCTTCCCCTTTGTGAGCTGTACCCAACCTCCACCTGCAAACCCTAGGAGAGCTCATATGCTGAGATCTGGGGCCAAACTCCCTGTCTGACTGGCCTGAACCTCTAAATCTCATTGCTTCCAGTGTAAATGCTACTCTCAGGAGTCTGAATGAGGATGCTGGTGCAGCTCGGGCCCAGCCCAAGTGATTCCAATTTCTTCTAACCTGGCCCTATCTCCTCCTGCTTTTACCTTTTGCCCTTTCCTCCTTACTAGTCAGACTTCCCACCCTCTCTTACTTCTTGCCTTGGAAATACAAATCATCCCTGAGTACCCATGAAACACTCCTCATCTAAAGCCGGCTGTGACATCACCATTTGGCAGCTCCAAAGCTTGCCCAAGGAGTCCTGAGGACCGTTCTGGTGGAAGGTTATTTTTCTAGCAATGATGCTACATGGTGCTAAAGTGGCTTGCCTCGTGTCTTCTGCTGCCAGCAGGGTGGCAAAGAGTCTCCGAGGAGACAACAGGCAATCCCTCACCCCAGGCAGATGCGCATGTCCTCCCTGCCTCCCTGCCCAGCAGCTGCCTGCACGGCTAAAGGTCCAGTGGGGACACAGCATGACTGTAAACATACCTGGGTGAATTAAGCAGGAATCACACTCGTTCTCCTCATTCCTGCAGCAGGGAATGGTGTAGCCCACTCTTTCTTTCCGTCCTGGACAGATGCACTCAATCTGGTCATATTCACAGCATTCCCGACACATGATATTCCACTCTGCTCCAGGGCAGTTTTCATTGATCACTGTGTACTCTGCAAGTGGGGAACAGAGAGGTGGGAGCAGAGAGGGAAGATGGGAAAAATCCGCTATCTATCCTTATACACTGATTTGTCAGATCATATATATAATGAGGTTGTCCTAAGTTTTCAGCATAGGAAATGCCAAACGATGCGGTAACACACAGCCGAAATATAAGCTCAGTTTGGGTGTCTCAAGTACACACAGAGAATTTTGCAGTGTCAGCCAGAGGAGACAGACAGACCAGAGTTAAAGAATATGTTCAGTTCGTTCCTTTCTCTGAAAGGCCTTCCCACGTCTGTGTTGAGAAAAATGATCTAAAAAAATACAGGGAATGCAGTCACATGAGAAACTCTTTTTAAAACCTCAAGACTGATTTATAGCCTCATGTAAAGTATAGGTTATTTAAATTATCATAGCATTTTTTTTTCATGTTTCTGTTTGTGAATTTGCTACTCCTGAAGACCAGGGTGTCCAACAGGAAAGGCCAGTTTCATGGCTGGGGCTTAGGCAGTTTCACTCCCTATTTTCACTCAGAAGCACACAGTGTTACACTATTGCCCAAGGAAAAAAGATTTTTCCATTATTTTTAAAGGTTAATTTCATCTGAGCATTTCTTATAAGATAACGTTATTAATATCTTTTATCATTTAGCATAAGTTTATATGATGGTGTTTAAGCTCTCCTGGAAGTGCCCTTTTAAGAAACCACGCTTTGATGCCTCAGAGTGTGACTCCAGACTGCTACAGTAACTGCAGATCCCCATCTTCCTTCCACCAGGTGCTGTCTAAATTCTACAAACTGAAATCTAATGAGTGCACGATGCCGTCAGCATGCCCCTTAACCAGCCCGCAGACCTGACGGCTGGTTTCATGGAGTCTGATGATGAAAAGTGAGAGAGCAGACTAGAAAGATGAGACGTGAAAGAAACAAAATGAGACTTGCTCTTTCTTCTTCCCTCTCCCCTCCCCTTTTTTCTTTTTTCGTTTTGGCTAGATAATATCCTTTTTTCCTTTGTTTTAAACTCTGAGTGACAGAGCTGCATTGTCATTGCAACAAGCCATACACATCTCTGAAGGAGAACTGTGCCTGTACCTGGCTCCCTTTGCACGCAGGTTCTGTTTTTGTTCCATTGTGCCTCATAATCTAATTACGACGTCTGCTTTAGCTCCCCACTGCTGAACCTTGCTGCTCTGTCTCACTTGATTCTCCATGGCCTAATGAAGCCTGAGTCCTGGAAGCTTATCTTTTTCCTTATGTTATTTATTTGGTCCATCAAAAAGGGACCACCAACAGTTTCTTCATTTTTTCATTTTGGCTGGGAAATGAAATTTACCCCTTCAGACTTCTCAGAATGAATCCTTTCCCTTGTGCCTGATATACAGACAACTGGAAATGCTATCACAGTTCTGACTTCAGAAATAAAGTTGCTATTTATTCTAAAGCGATTCTATTCCCCTCTGCTCCTTCCCCCCTACCCTGCAACCATTCCAAAAAAAGAAGAAAGCTGCTTCTGGCATTTGGTCAGATTCTGTAATTTTTTTATTCCAATAATAAATTTTTGTATCAAAATAGTCTTAGTGCTTAGCACTTATGCAGCTTTTTTGCCCATAGATCTCAACATGCTTCACAAATTCCTTTTTCCAGATGGGAAGCTGAAGCACAGAGAGTTGAAGTGACTTTGCTCAAGGTCCCAGAGAAAAACAATAGCAGAGCCAGGAATTAGACTCCAGCCTTCTCATTCCCAGAACAGCAGTCAATCAACTTGACCATGTTGGGACTTCTTAACCTATGCCTATTATTCTCTTTTAATGAAGCCATTTATATATGAACTGTATCTAATTCAGATTCCAGAGCAAATTGATTACTCGTGTCTAATTATCTTATTAGAACTGACACTCAGTTTGATGCATCTCACTACACATTATGGAAAATAGCTGTCTCAGTGGTGTGTATGGGTTGGGGTCTTACTCCTAGTTGAAGGAGCATTCCCAAAAGTTTAAATAATAAATAACTACCCAACACTCAGAAGCTTTTGCAAAGCTTCCTTCAAATTCTTGGGTCTCTCAGCTCAAGCCAGAAATCTAATTTCCCTCAAGATTGCTAATGCCCATTAAATAAAACGACTATTTCCTATGGGATTGTATCTGTACCTTTCCCAGGACAAAGTGTTATCTTTAAATTGATCCAAATGTCCACAGGCAGAGTTCTGCTGGGATGACTAAGGCATGTCTCTATCCTTGGAGAAATTCATAACTTGGCTAGATAAAGTTGTGAGCCACTTAATGTAACTTCAAAATTAGCATTGTTCTGAGAGAGGCCCCTTTCAACCTAAATTTGTCCGTGATTCTATAAAATATTACACATGTGTTTGTATGTGTGTAGAGTGGGTGTGGGTGTGTGGGTGTGGGTGTCCCCATATTTATTTTTATGTGTACAACTTGTATATGCAACAGGGCCAAGGAGCAGATACCACGCTTACTCTTGTTGAATTCAATGGGCCTGTTTGCAGTGTAAGGCGAGTTAAAGGTAATGTTTTGTGTTAAGATGAGAGCAGCAGATCTTAGCCCTTAAAGAACTGTAAAATAAATTTGCTGTCACCTAGAAATGCTGTTTGCTCACTTCTTGCCCTTGTCTCAACCGAGACAATGAAAATAGCCTGTCTTTTGATTTATTGCCAATTCAATTCCCTTTCGAGTTCTCAGGTACTGCAGTTTGGGCAACATAGATAGCCACGACAAGGAAATTTGTGGGTCTGAGATTTTTTTGAAGTGATGCTCTCTGGGATTTTCTTCACAGAAGCCATGAAATCTATTATTCTGAAGTTTTGTAGAAGCTATTTTTTTAAAAATGCGTGTGAAGACTTGACAGCACCTCTTTAATAACAGTGGGCTCCTGTTTGTTTTGCGTAAGTATCTCCTGGCTGCTAAACAGGAGGCAAGGGAAGGCTTTGCCGGGGGATGCTGGAGAAACATCGCGGAGCCGAGAGCCGAGCCCTAGCGCAGTTGGCGAACCCTTGCCTGGTGGCGCCGCTCAGCCCGGCACCCTGGGAAGACGAGGCATAACCCAGCCGCCCCTTGTGCGTTTGGGAGCAGGTGACCACTTCCCTGCCGGGGACTCGCTCTTACTGCCCCCACCTGCACTTGGCCGTTACTACCCCAAAACGGAAGCGAAGGAGGCCGAGAAGAGTGCAGGGGATGAACTGAGTGAGCAAAACGCTGGAAATGAGGCCAGGGCCAGCCATGGCAGAGACCGGCGCGAGGTGTTTGGGGATGGACTTTACTCATCCCTGCAAGGCGGCCGGCAGCAGCTGCGTCACCGGGTCGCCCGGGGCCAGGCAGTGCCTTGACCTCCTTCTGGAAGAGGCTGGAAGAAGCTGCTTGACAACGCTTGCAAAATATTTAGCTGAAAGGGACAAACAAGCCTCAGCACAGGCAAATAAACAGTGGATTCATTTATGGGATTTTAACGATGAAAGAAAAGACCCTTAAATCCAGGCACACCTACGAGGCGCAACAGGTCCCTACAGCACAGGGAAGCATTTCAGATCCTAAAGGCCTTGGCCGACGGGTCGCAGCCCGCAGCCCCATTTCCATGAGCTTTCAGCGCCTCCCTGCCAGCAGTTTCGGCAGGGGGTCCGAGGCCTGGCCAGGGCATTTCACAGCTGAGTTACAGCAAAGGGAGTTCGGCATGGTGCCACCGCCTCTGCCCCCTCCCTGGAGGGGAGCTGAAGCTTTGGGGGAGCCAAAGGCTCCTCACTTCAGGGCTCCCTCGATGAAAGCTGACTTGAGGAGCGGAGGAGCCAGCACCAGAGGGAACACAGGGGAGTTTGCTGCATAGTTTAACGCTTGCAGGCAAGGCCTCGATTTCCCCACCAAGCCTCAGGACTGCAAAGGCAAAACCTTTGGGCTTGTTCTTAGTCTGGCTCATCTGTCTGCCTCTGCAGCCTATACCCCCTGAGCCACCGAAGGGAGGGAGTGGGAGTAGGTTACTCCTGGTGCTATAGAAGCTTCATGGGCAAATTGGGTTTTAATTTGCTGGGCTGCTTGTGCTTCTACTGTCACGCACTCCCGTGATAAAGTTGCAGCAAATCCTGCTCTGATTTGCCTGGTGAGGCTTGCCCACATCCCTCACGAGCTCTGACCCACGATTCTCTCGTTTGCTACTTATTTCGTCTTCACCTTTCCAAAATGGTCTGACTTCCTCAGCCAAGAGATGTGCTTGGGCTAGCCAGCCTGGCGTGCAGCAGAGGAGCTCGAGAGTCTGTACTGTAGTAATCCTCTCCCTGACACAAATGTGTCTGTTTTTCCTATCACCCGCATGGTCTGGGCGCACACATGACTCAGACATCTCTCTCCTTGCCAGACCTCAAATACGATCCTATTCCAAACTGCAGGACCTCGGAAAATGAGGTGATAAAAACCCTACAAGAAATTCTTTTATTAGTGCTTGGAAAGGATCACGATTGAGGGTTGACAGAAATATCATTAGCAATTGAATAAAATGCCACCTTCCAAAAGGGTAGTTTTTACTGCACCCTTCTGAAAAGCCAGAAGTCTCCTTGGAAGATAAGTGAAGGCTCCATTAGCACTCACCCTGAAGAATGGAGATATGTTACTTATGCTTATGCCAGTGAGTTCAAAGAGGATGACCAAGTAATAAAAAATAGCTGCAAGGATAAGGCCATCTTAAAGCACTAGTTCTATTCAATACGAGCTCTGCTGGAAAGGATAGCGATGAGTCCTAAGGGATATACAATGAGCCCGGTCAAATCTCTCGTTCGAGGGAAAAGCAGAGACCAATGAGGGTTGGAAAAAAGTCTGATCATCAAAGAAAGCTATGTCTTAATGCTCAGGGATAAAGGGAGAACTGCCAAAAGCCAAGCTGAATTTGACCTTGCAAAGGAAATTAAAATAATAACAAAAGGTTCTTCAGCCTTTTGAAGAAATATGAAGAAAAAGAAAAGAAATAAGGAGGAAGAGAGACTCCTGTGGGATGGGGTGCAGATAAAATGTAAGATAATGGTCAAAAGTGTAGTTAGTTTTCATCTCCAGGGAAGCTATTGATGGGGAGCTTGTGAGCAAGGCAGACAGATTAATGGGTTTGAGGGCATGGAAGCAAATAAAGTGTGATCCACATATGAGCGTGCTCCTAACCCACTGCAGTTTGGGACGTTCAGGTAAACCAGCTTTCATTTTGGTTTATCTTACTAGATCAGGCTTTAAACTTTGGTTTCAGGAACTGATGCACAAGCACAGCACTGCCTTGGGGTGGGTCAGACAGCTGATCACGGTAAAGCTTGCGCTTCAGCACACTGTTTTTTTGCCATGGTGAATTCATCAGAGTCACAGATACCTTACTGGATAGGAAGGGGACTTCTCTTCCAAAGGGCTCATAGCTGGGAAAATTATATGGCCGGCAACTGAGGTGAATTGAAACAAGCCTGATTACACCAATTAATTCCAATTCTTTGGAAGAATGACTTTTTTGGAAGTTTTCTTTGGAAGCCTTCTTTGGAAGAATGACTCTTTTAGCCATTCTGCAGTTCTATAATCACTTTAAGCTGATGTAAACACATGCTGCTGCTGAAATGGGACACTCTTCACTCCACTGTCTTCTCCACTTCCCATTCCCACTCCCTTTCTCTGTGCTGGTACACGGACTTATTAGATGCTGTGTGGACAGATCAGAGGACTAATCCATCAGAAAACTAGTTTGCAGCCTCCATCCCTCCTTGCAAAAAAAAAAAAAAAAGATAAGTTTACAACCTAAATGTGTTCCATATTCCTCCAAAAGACAAAGCACTTATGAGCCTGCTAGATATATCCATCAGGAGAACTCCTAAGAGATGAAAGTGCTTTATATGGACATCCATATCTTGGTCTGAACTGATGAAACTTCTCATCCTACAAGTCTATTCTTTCTCCTGCAAAGATGAGTTTACCTCACATCCCTCATTTTATCCATCAGCATACTGGTATAACATTGCTGAGGCTCAAAGAGGTTTCATTGCAAATTGCTTTGAAAAGTGGTCTACAAATTAGAAATGTGTTGGAAATAAGAGCAGATACAAGCAGATATGTCTCTAAAAGAGTCCACAGATGACAACTTTATCAAAGTGATTATTTAACCAGTTCATGTTTCACAGATTAGAATATGCCCCTTTTTATTTGATTGCATTTTAATTTTTCAGCATGACGCACAATAACAATTACTGCCTTGTACAGAAGAAGCTAGCATCTGAATCTGAGGGAGCAATTTCTTAAGGTTCCTCTTAGGGAATGTTCTCCCATTCATTAACTGCCTCATTTTTATTATTATTTTATCCTGCCCTTTCTTATTCAGCTCTACTTTCACTGCACTCATGTGCAAGCAGGTGCTGTGTGTGTATACCGGACCTTAACAGTGAGCTCTGAGCAGGCAGCTGCTGAGGCATTTGTCATCTAGAAATGAGAAACATGTTGGGTGAAACTGTGGCTCCGCTGTGATAGATAGCAAAACTCTCCCTTTGACTTCAGCAGGGCCAAGATTTTATTCATTGGCCAGACGAACAGACCTGAGAGAGGAAGAGAGATGTTTCTTTAGGAGGCTTTTAATGGAGCATTGGAAAACACTGCACCCCGAATCAATAATAATAATGGAAAATGTAGGTCTTTATTCTTAATCTCTTCTCGTATCAGATAACCCATTGTGCAAATGATGCCTATTTTCCTAATAAATAGGGTAAAAGGTTGAACGGGATAATGCTGTCTTTAAAAACACTTGCTTCTGTTTGGAAATTATGTCCCCATTATTCTTTGTAGCAGCCAGGCTAATTAGAAGAGGAGCTAAAATACATCCCTGTTTTAGTTTACTCAGCCTGCTTACTTTATGGATTGGAGAACTTTCTTGAATAATCGGACTGCTTCTCCTGGTGAGTCAGTTAGCATCCTTTCCTGGCTATTTGTATATGTTTTCACATAGCAGTAAGAGTGGAAAGAAAAAAAAATGAAAGCATTTCTATAAAAAAAGGCAAAGCCAGCATGTGAACCTAGGGGGAAATCTACTATACTAAGCTGATTCTAGCCACTTAATAAACGTGCATTAATTCCACTGCCTTTTTTCAGTCCCAAATGCAGGATTGTGTTGAAAGCAGACTAAACTACTACACAATATGTAATCTACTTAAGAAATGCATTGAGAACTGTCTGGTGTAAGTACAACTGTGTTCTGCTGGATGAGATCACCCTTGTCTTCAGCTCTGCCTTTTTAACAATTCAGGTCACGGTTCATATAGATAAAAAGGCTAATGCAAATTCTCCTTTGACTCAGGAAGTGGGAATCTGCCTAATGTTTTCAAATACAAGGGTCTCTTCCGGATTTCATGTTGTCATATAGTGTACAGGAGCTACAATTTTCACAGATAAATAGCTGTGAAGTTCCTCATAGGCTACAGATTTCCTTCAGTGTGCTCCTAAGGTTGACTGAGTCAAATTGGCTAATAGTAGTGCCTTTTTTACTCCTGTAAGCGTCCCTTCTCAGCTCGGCTATGATAAGCAAATCATAAACTCCCAACAGCTCTGCTCCAAGGAGAGCAGAATTATTGGTTCAATAAAAAATCATTTTTGAGGTCTCTGTTGGGTCATTAACAGAGTTTCCAGCATGACTTCCAGAGCTGGTATCTGTCTCCACACTGCCTCGTTTTGCTTTCCTCGTGATAAAAATCGAGTATCTCAGTGTAGCTGAAAGGAAAGCCAACTAAAATTCTGCTTCCTAGTTTGTGGGGTCTAGAAGTTGCCCATCTATGAGGTATACTGGTGGGCTAATGCATAAACAGCATTAACACAAGTAGCTCCAGGTTTTCTGTTTTTCAGTCTGGACTCTACATTCAGTCCTTCTGCGTGGTAAAGCCTCAGTGATCCCAGCGCCCTTCAGCCAATATTGCCTCCCTTCTGATGCCCATTCAGTTATGCCAGTGCCATCCATTTTCCTCTGACAGTAAATCTTCAGGCCCTGCAGCTCCTCATCTTGCCTCTCTACCCACTACCGCAGAGATGACGGTGGCTTGACAAGGAGCAATGGCAGGTACCTCTAGGAGAGGATGCTTGTTCCTATTAGAAACTTATTTCCTTTCTTCTAGGTTTCAGCAGCACTTTTTCGCTGGTGGTAAAAAGTATCATATGAAATAGATCTGTCCTCCACACACGCCTCAAGTAGAAACTCTGCTCCTTTCCCCATTTTCTTCTATTGAGCCCTTTCGATTGCCTGCTTTCACTTCAGAGGCAGACTGGTTGGGCTATAGGCCCAGAAAGCTGCATAAAGTGTCTACATCTCCACCACATCTCAGATCCTGTTCCAGTTCAAACATCGTTCTCCTCAGCATGCATCTTCCCCTTGCCCTCAAAACACCACACAGCTTCCTCTTACTATATCTTTTTGTCATAGCTGGATTTAAATTACAGGCCATCCACGCCACTAAGCAGAATGTTTTTAGTGTCTAAAGCAACCTGAATAAGTCTGCCCTAAACCTTCCCCTCCCTCAGTTTCTTCTCCGTAATTGTGAAATGGCATTTGTGATCTTATTATTGGTACTGTGGCATCATGTGTTCGTCTCAGAAGGACTGTGACAGTATAAAACAGCCAGGATTAGGCCAAAACTCAGAGGTCGTTACATTACCCATCAGGCCTCGATTTCTTTCTGGGATAGAGAAGCTTATTCCGGCCAGGAAAATTATACTAGCGTGATCAGGAAGAAATGTTGTTTTTTCTGTACTGTAAGACAAGGCATTGGAGCAGATATGGACATAGCACTTTGGAGATAGCGAGAGCATCAATGAGATTAGAGAGCCCGATAAGATTAGAGCTCTTTAACAGGATCTGGGGGACAAAGCTGGACTTTTGTGGCACACGAGAATGTGCTGGTGTTAAACACGGAGGACTGGTGCCAGACCTGTCTTGGGTGCTTATTTGCTGTAATTGCATGACGTTTTGAACGTGGTTCCCGTGGCGGTGCAGCACAGCCCTAACCAAGGACAGCGAGATGCCCTGGGGGGCCACCTGCCTCGCTGCGTCCCACCTGCGTGGCCAGGCACCACACCTGGGTGCCACCAAGGGTATCCCTGTCCCCGACGGAGAGCATCCTGCCTGCTGGGCTCACAAGGATCCCAGGAGCCCTCCGCTGCCGGATGTGGCCTCGGGGCTGAGCACAAGGACCCCCAGGTCTCCCTCAAAGTCGAAAGCCGGTCCCTCGCCCTTTGTCCGTGCGGGCAACCGAAACGTGCGAACTGAAGTAACCCGCTTGCTGGGATTGAACGCATCTGGATGTGTCTGAGTGCATCTGGGCTCCGCTCCTCCAGACGGAGGACGGAGGGGGAGGGTAAGAGGGGTTGGAAAGGGTTTAGATAGGCAGAGACACACACAAACACACATATATTTTTAAGGAAATATGAGTCATTTGCACTGGAAATTTATTCCAAAAATCAGCTCCCAGACCTCCCCCAACTCCTGCCCCCAACTTTTGAGGCAAGCCCTGTGCAACTGGGTGTGATAAACATGGACAAAAATTGGATACATCTGTGGGGAGGAGGCAGAACGCTATTTTCCAACCTGCCCTGAAATGCTAAGGCCACCGCACTTCAAAAATGTTCCCCCGCCCCCAGGCACCCCCTTGCAGCTGCTGGAAGGGGAGCTCCTCGTCCCTTGGGGGTGTGCTGGGCGAGGGCCAGGTTGGCCCCTCAGCCAGCGGGGGGACGGGGAGGCAGAGGAGGCAGAGGAAGGACAGGAGAGGGGCTGGCTGCCCTGGACGTGGGTCCTGCGGGCTCTGCAGACTGTTTCGCACGCTGCTGCCCGGCTGGTGTCGAGGGGATGGGATTTGCTGCCGCCTGGCTTAGCCCGAGCCCGTGCCCATGCCCAGGACTCGCTTGCCGCAGCCAGGAGAGTCTCTGTGCTGGCTGTGGGCCCCCTCCAGCGAGGCGGGCTCCAACGCCCTGCAGTTGATGCTGAGTTATTTATGGCCATTTGTGGTGATCAGGAGGGCGGGCAGTCTCAAGGCACCTCACCTCCGCGTCCTTACGGCTGCACCCGCGACGATGCTGAGGGCCGACCGTGGCAGGTAGCTTCAGCCACCTCCAGGTGTGAGCAGCACACGTGCGCGCGTGGGCATCCTGACAGCGAGTCTGCATTCAGCAGTACGTGCTTTTTGTTTAACCTTATCAAGGAGAAACTGTGCATGCTGGTTCAGCAGAAACCGGAGCAAGATTTGACTATAGAAAAGATCATTCAGCTTTAACCAGGCTTCCCCTTTGCAAGAATAAAATATTGGCAGGACTAAAGCCCAGTTCGGAAACAATGTGTGGCTTTTGTTTTCCTTCTTTCTTTCACTTTTTTTCCTCTCTTCCCTTCATTCTTGGTGTTGGGGCTGGAGACGAAAGTCTCTGTCATGCCAAATTAAACAAATTACTCTTTACAATTTGGAGCCTTAAATGCCTCTTTTTATCATCATTTCCTTAGCATTGAGTGTTGAGAAAATAAAGCAGTAGTAAGTGGAGTGATTGCATAGGCTTTTCTTGATGGCCATTGGCAAACAAATCCAGCCAGTTGTTTCTCTTTAAGGCTATTAAGTCTGTCTGGAAGTTATCCCTTGACAAGCCTCCCCCCCCACGCTCCATGCCAGCAAGAAAGAAATAAATAAAGCAAAACCCCTTCTTTCTAGTACTAACATCCCTCCGGACCCCTCCGCTTCCCATGACAGCGCGTGAAATCAAACCCCTCGGACCACGCCACAGGGAAGGAGCCCGTTCGGCCGTGCAGAGCACGCACACACTCACTTACGGTACCTCTTGGCAAGCAGGAGACGAGCAGGAGCTGGAGCACGGTGAGTCCGACGTGTGTCCAGGGGGCTTGCTCCATGCTGCCTGGGGTCAGTGCGGCGGAGCGACTGCTCAGGAGGGGAAAGCAGGCAAACGGCTTTTACTGGGACCTCACCAGCTCCGGGCTGCGAGGGATCTCGGATTTCAGACCTCGGCTCGCTCCCATCCACACCAGAGGGGAACTACCTTCAAGAGACTTCTCAGGCGTCCAGAAGCACGACGTCACCCCAAACCTCTCCAACTGCTGCCTTAACCCTTTCTGGACTCTGGCAGCCAATCCCTACTAAGATGGGCTTACTGGCTTGCAACGCTCAGCTCTGAGATAGTGATTTTCATCTCAGAAAGAAAGAAATTATAAGGGGGGGAAAAATGCCTATGAGTCATCTCGGGTGAGCTGAAGTTACATACGTCTCCAGAAGGAGGCACTTAGTGTGTGGCGCCTTTGGGCACGCAGGAGAGTTTGTCCCTGCTGGGAGCGGGGCCAGCAGTGGGAGGGGTGCCAAGAGGGCATTCCCGTCCCACGCACCCGGCAGCCCGACGAAGGGCAGTGTGTCACTTCACGATTCGCTTAAAATAGCCATGCGTTTTTATGGAGGGGCAGATGAATGAATGAGGCTCACGCGATGTTCACTCCACTGTGGATGAAAACCACAAAACACAAAAGGAATCACTTGGACTACACATTCCTGAGCTCATCAAAAGCTTTTCCACGGAGTCAGTTTCTGCCAGAAAGCAGAGTTTTGGCAAAATTGAAGTGTTTTGTCGGAGCATGTTGATATTGAGGAAATGTTCAATCCAAACAAAGGAGACCATTTCATGTGGATTTTATATTTGTGCTTATTGTGCTTTGGCTTTTCTATTAGTACATGCTACTGATTTTGTCTGGTCTACAGCTCAAGTATAATAGCGGTACACTTTATTCTTTCTAATATTTTTCTAGTACAATTTTTCAATACTATCCAAAGGAAATAGTTCTCAGTTCTAAATCAGACTTTCTCGATTTCCTTTCTGTAGCAAATTTTCAAAATTTACATATATTGTGAGAGAAAAAAATTGAAATATTGGAATTTTCTGTGGAATAGAAACTCAAGCGCCTCAAAGGCTTTAACAGATACCTAGAGCTCTTTGCAAAGTTCTCAGGCATGTTGAGCAACCTCAAAAATTTGCAAGCAGTAGCCAATGGAAATCTTGGGCAGTTTCCTGCAGTGGAAAATCCATTACGCCTTCAGGTGGTCTTTCACAGGGTGAATTCCTTTATCCAGACATCTCTCAAGGTTATGCCTGTCTATCAGCCTGTTGGCTTTTAACTGTGACCACTCTTTGCAATGTTTGTGCATCTTCCATATAAAGCAATACCAAAATGTTTATGGCTGTCTTTTTTTCTCTAAATCTCTCAACACTCCTGCAACCCCCCCAGTGAGAATGCTAACGTGAGAAGGACTTCAGATAGATGCCAAGATTTTAACCTTTACGGCACACAACACCACTCAAAACTTGTCACCACAACACGATGCTTAAAGGGCATTTGGTCGCCTAGCTGCCATTTGACTTTCTACAGGGTTCCCAACAGTGAAATAGATGGTAATTACAGATACAGTAACAACTGTTCAATAAATATATAGTTTCTACTTCTCCAGCACGATCTTCTAACTACTTCAGTATGAGCTATAGATACTAACTAAGTTTCCACACATCCCTATGAATTAGTAGCTCCTGTTCTCTACCTCTGAAGTCACTGGCAAAATGCTCACACCTCTTATGAAAAATGAAGAAATGGAGGCTTACAGTTGGAAAGATCTCTTTGGCCATGGGAATAATTACAGGGAAAGTCCATACCAAGCTGAAAGCAGGAGTCCTAACATAAGCTGAACAAAGCTTACTACAGTATTGCTATTCCCAATATTCAAAAACCTTAAAAAGCTCATAATATCAGTGAAATACACTTGTGAAAATATCAAACTTAAGGTGTGTATTCTTTGCTTTGGTCCGAGAGCAGTGTCGTGTGTATTTCAGTTAATTGTGTTTAGCATTTTCTTTTTAAATTTAAGGTGAGTCTCCTGTAATACCCTACTTGTAGTGTCTGGCAGATTACAAGTCTCACCTCTTTCTGAGGTGTGATATGACTGCATTTACTTTTACTCTGCAATGGCCCAGGCTAATATTTTCTACTTTTTCCCCAACTTTTGTGAGTTTGTAGTCTCTGCCCATGCTAGGTTTCACCCAAATCCCAAAATGAATCCAAAGATATCTAGTGGGAATTCATTTGACAACCCTAACTTTTATCTTCTTTCACAATTGACCCATAGGAAATCAAAAACTGCAGAGAATGTGGATGCAAAACTATAAAAAGCTCCAGATGTACAAGCCTCAGAGAACAGCTCATTGACTGGTGTGATTTTAGAACATAATGTACCAAGTGAGATTGTAGCCTCCGTTGCAGATGTTCATTACTTTCAATGCTAGTTCCTCCGGCACCTCCTAAATAATGCTGCCTCTCAGAGCTGGTGTCGACATTGCCTCCTCCTGCTACCAGCCATCCTCTGAAGCAGTCCTTGGCTGGTGCCCCAGGTAGATAGTGCCTCAGGAGAAACTACCAAGGCTCTAAAAGTCCTGTTGAGCCCTATTTCCCCAGAGCCCTGAGCACTCTGCCCTTGCAACCCACAGCTCCTTTCTGATAGCTCTCTGTCGCACGACTCCCGCAGAGGCTCTGACAATGCTCCTTGTTCAGGCAGAGGAATTGCGCTCCGGACGTCCAAGCTGTGTCCTCTCTCTCTGGCACAAATATGTTGATTGATGCTATTCCTGTAGGAATTCCTGAGGATTTCAAGAAAAAATGCTCACAACCGAATGCCTGCGAGGGATAACAAGGCAGGAACAGAAAGATACAGAAGAGCTAGTGACATACTATTTCATACTGATGCTAGTTTGTGTTGAAGAAATGAAAAGCCCAAAACTCTGTCTTAATTCCAGCTTTAGGCTTCTCTAACAAGCCATCACTGGTCAGTGTCAGGAGGAAAAAAAGCTAACTCCTTTTTGCTCTTTTTCACTC
Organism: Struthio camelus; assembly: GCF_040807025.1. Lineage (NCBI taxonomy): Eukaryota > Metazoa > Chordata > Aves > Struthioniformes > Struthionidae > Struthio > Struthio camelus. The sequence continues at coordinate 34,486,366 of NC_090946.1, forward strand.
CTTTCCATCCCACCCAAACCACTGGCACCAGCCACTCTCCTTTGTGTGTAAGAAAAAACTGAAGATGCCCTAAATAGCTGAAAATGGTGAAAATGGAATGTCCTTACCTCTCCACAAAGAAACACAAAACTGTTTTAATGTCTATGGAATCACGATTAGTTTCTTTCATAGCCTAAACTCCTGGTGCACAAACAAAATATTTAGCATAGTGAGTCTTGTTGGCCCTGAAAGTTGGCTTACAGGTATGTGAGGCTTAGATTTATCTGAAGGGGAGGCTCATAAGAGCCTAAATTGAAATTCATTCATGTTGTGTGAAGAGAAGGAAAATTCCAGAGCATAAAATTAGGCTGGAAACTGGGAATCAGAGGGTTAAGACCTAATACATAGGTTTTTCATAAAGGCCAGGACCCTTGGGGAAAAACACCCACAAGGGCCACAAGTATTTGTTTATTTGAGCTAGTTCCCGTGGCGAGACTTTCAAGACAGCAGGAAAGGAGCAGCTGAAGTTGCACGTTTGTCCTGTTGAAGGAGCAGCTCTGGAGGGACACCTTCTGTTTCAAGATGGAAAAGTGGCCTTTCTATTTTACGGAGGAGTGGGCTAAAAAAGAGGAAAGCTGATAGATCTTTGTCAATTTTATTTCTGTTGTCTCCAAGGGAAGGTAATTAAGTGCTTAAGTTAGCTTAGCACCGTCCAAAATCAAACTTACTAGGTAGATCCACTGTCTCCTTAGAGAATGGCTCAGCAGCCGAATAAGTGACTTCTGCCTGATCCCATCGCTTTACCAGCCCATGGCCTCTTTACACAGGCTGGCTGGTGGATTGCAGCTCTGCCCTGTAAATGGCTCTGCACAGCTTACGCAGCGCTCCTGAACGCACTTCTTGCCTTCCTGTGGAGAGGCAGCAACCAAACCAGCCTCATCCCACCAGCCACATATTTCAGGCTGTGTGTAATTCTCAGTGAAAGAGAGCAAAAAGCTCTTAGCCATGTGTCTGTGCTGCTGAGGAATCTCGCTGTAGCATTTGGCTGCAGTGTTCATGTCTGCCCTGCTGCTGAATATGCTTAAGTGCAGGTCTGAAAATTGCATTACACTGAAGCTGAATTGTAAAACAGAGTGGTGCAAAAGTTGAGAGAGTTAATATATTTTAGCAGTCATTATAAAGTAGCTAGCAATCCATTTCAGCCTAGAGTAAGACCATCCCTTTGATAAGTAATGAGTGACCACTGAATGAATAATTAATATGTAATTAATACCACTAACTTGTGCATCTATAAATCAGCCATCAAAAATCTGAGACATGAAAGCACTGCATATTCCACTCTGCAAGAAGGGAAAGGATACCACCATTTTATCAGGGGGAAAACCGAGATGCAGGGAGAGGAATGGAGGTTCATGTCCTGCAGCAGTGGCGGAACAAGGAAGGGAACACAGAAGCTTCACCCTCGTTTGGTAATGAAGCTCTCGACTCTGCTGCCTGAGAGGACTCAGTGAAGAATAATTAGGGATGACAGCATAGTTCTGAATAAAATCAATTTAGACTTGAGGTAAAATCATTGTCTCAGAGCCAGGATGACTTTTGGGGTAGGTTTTTTTTCCCCCCCATCTTGGAAAGTTTACTGAGCTTTCTATTCCCTTCCATTTTCAGGAACTTCTAAAATTTCCTGTTTCTGTTACTGGAACGTTACCAGAAAACTCTTCTTTTGTGACTTTGACTCAGATGATTCCATCCTAAACGGCCCCGATGATCTTCCAGACTCCTGAGGTCCTGCTGGAAAGAAATCTGTGATTTTTGATGTTATGCATTTGCGCTACTGCAGATTGGATGCATTCACAGGACATCCTTCTTACAAGCAGATTTGGATCCCATTTCTCTGTCTCTCACAGGCAAGATTCCCACTGAAACTAGTGGAGACTTCTGCCAAAAGAAGAGTTTGAATCATTTGAGCCCAAACTAGCTCCCAGTCGATTTGGTGCAGTTATGTCTTGGACTTCAGCGACTGCCTGATAATGCGCATCACACCCAAACAAAATCCAAAGAAAGTTTTTGAAAGAGAATGTAAAAGGAAATTGGACCAGTTGAAAGCCTGAAAGGGCTTATATCTCAGAGGGGAAATTAAGTTCAAATGAAACTCAGACCTGGAGCTTTAAAAGTAGCAGCAACAGCAGTTAATGAAAGATTATCACTAAGGTTTTATTCTTCCCCTCAAACCATTACTGTCGAATGAGGGGGCCCTTTCAGAGGAGAGATTACAAAGTATTTGTCTTTAAAGCATAGCTTTTACAAGAAATCCCAGACCATACTATAACAGCAGAGGAACATTTTATACGTTTCTAGGAGCATTAGGGCTATACTTTGCCCTCTGAGCTTCGAGTCCTACCAGATGTGCGCACGGCAACATCCAGCATTTATGAGCCGCAGAAGAATTATAGCAGCCTCCCTTCGCAGGCTGTCCGGGCACGGGCAGGCGGCGGGACTCTTCCTGGCCTGAGCCACACAGTCAATTCCCAGCTCTGCGCAGGATGTTAATCCTCAGTGACTGAAGCATCATGATCTGGGAAAGCAAAACAGCTCAGGATGGAAGAAGCCAAAAGAGCTAGCCGCTATCATGCCAGCACACATTGCAGCCATTGCAGCCTAACGGGACTTGTAATGACAATGGTAATGCTTCTACTTGTTCAAAAGATCTTGTCAGGAAAATCGAGGTAGTTTAAAGTTTATGATTCCAGTTACATTTCTGGGCGGGTGATCAGCAAAACATGGCCAGAAAAACGTGAATGCTTAATAGACTCTAACAAGCAATACAGTTTTTTCAGTTGTTATTTTATACCTTAATCTATCCTGATGTCTTTTCTCAGTGATTCTTTCTGTGTTTCACATTTGTGTAGAGTCTATGATGATCTTCACCACAGCAACGCATAAGAAAAGAGACAGCTGGAAGATGTGGTCTACAATTAAAACTAGCCAGCAGTTAAGGCTACTTATCCATTGGTTGAACACTGGCATTACGCTCAGAGGAGGTAACAGAAAAGGGCTGCAATTAAGTATTTCTTTAAGTGCAAGTAGGTGAAGATGAAGAATCTGTACATTCAATCGTTCTTATGATATATACTTTCCTTCATAGGTTAATAACTAAGACTTCCTAGGTTAAAGAATAAAACTTAGAGTCTCTACAACAGACTCAAACTGATCACCAAAGGTCAATGTGAAGGTCAAGAAGAGAATATAAACGTGAAGCAGAAACCTAACAATGATCCATCTAGAAGGCCAGCCTAGAGCTGCAGCCAGACAAATGCACACATGAAATAACATTCAGAAAATGCATGGCGGAGGCAATTGGTGGAAGGTTGGCTTTTCAGAAGTGCTGAATGTCAACATTTCCAAACTGGAAGTGTAGAAGTGTAGTACTTTTGGAAATATGATACATGAAGAGCTGTCACTGTAAAATATCCTTACTGGTTGTAAGAAGTCCATTGCAGCTAGATACTGAAGTGATGTAAGACTTGAGCAGCGCTGTCGAACACATTAAGTGCTTAGTCTGAAGTGCAGGTTTTTTGTGATCTCCTGTTCTCCTTTCATTGATCCCCATAAAAACTGAAATTAAAGCTCGCTTTCTCTCTCCCTGTAGATAGAGAGAGTCTGTGTTTCAAATTTGCCAGGGTCCTTAAGAAGGTTCAGTAAAGAAGAAGTCCAGCTAGTAACAACTGTAAAATTCTAATTACAAGGAGTAATAAAGTCATTCACCCTTTATACAATTGTCTTACATGCATTGCCAGTAAATAATCAACAAATGTTCAGTAACACACCATTATCTGCCACTCCCCTATGCATCTTTTGGAAGTTCTGCCATCAGTCATTTAATATCCTGCTCTGCTAATCGTTAGCCAGTTTTACACCCTTCTCCTCTGATTGACTTGCTTGTCCTTGACGATCAGTGGGCATTTGAAGAAGATGACAAAGACAATAAAAAAGTATCAATTCAGAAAGAGACAGCAAGATTGCTCAAGCGAAAAGACAAAGCAGCTGAGATCTTTCAGAGCAGTAACCCCTTCTGAGAACAATTGGACAAGGTCACCAGGGCACTGCAAAACTTGACCTCATGATATAAAGAGTTACATGGAGCAAAATCTCAACCCAGCATTCAATCATCTCTTGAATTCTATTTAAAAAGCAATCAGCATCTCCAACTACTGCAAAACCAGGTGCTGAAAAGCCAGTTGCTGAAAAGTAGCATCTCTTCCACTTCTTTTTTCCCTATCAGATGTTGCAGTGGCACTTGGCAGTCCTGATGATCCTGATATTTTTCTGCATGTCGTTCTTGTCACCTTCCAACTCTGGCATGTCAGGCCGCTATTGATGTTACATTTGAAAACTTGAAAAAAATCATGAAAAATATTTCCTAATATTTTTTCTTTTATTATTTTTTGGGCACTGATATTCCGTTATTTATAGATATACAGATGGAAGCGGGAGAGATTTCGGAGACTTATAAGCTGTTAATCAAGGAAGAAAATCTATGCACAAAATCCAGGAGCTAAAAAGTTCATTCAAGTTAATGAAAGACTTTGTATATAGCTCATAAGACCTCTGCTTAAAATATCCGTGAAGATATTTATACAGTACTGATCACAGTGGTATTTTAAGCTCTGACCCAGCAAAGACTTAAGCATGTACTTAGCTGTGGGTAAATCAGTAATCCCAGTGAATTCAGTGGGGCTAAATGACACACGCTGAAATCTTTGAAGCCTGAAGGCCTGAGCGTGTGACAGTAAGTGAAATTTGGGGAAGCAGGGTGACACTGATGGTGCGCTGCTGGAGCTCGGGGTTGGATTGCCTGCGCCTCTGCCCCGGTGCAACGGTATCCCCGTTACCGTAGGTGCTGCCCCAGCAGCAAGCAGGCGTCTGGCTCTCGTTTGGCAAGGTGCTCCCGGTTTTGTACACGTACGAAAAGGGAGATATCCCATCAGGCCAACAATTATGAAGGGGCTGGCACCGGCTCATTCATTGCTTTGGAGATAAGGAAAGAGGGACAGGAGTTTCTAAACAGGACAGCTTTCAACAGACATTGCACAGGTGTATCAGGGCTTTTTAGTAAATATTTATGTAGCTGCCCACAGGATTAGAAATCATCGCTGCCGCTTCCCTTTAAAGACTGAAAAACTGGCCTGAAGCAAGGTGAAAGACTTTACCGTGCTGTTGTCACTCCCCCGATCGTTAGCATTCAGTGGGGTGCAAGCCGACAGAGAGGATATTAATTTGTATTACTTTGAATGCTTCTTCATAGAAGAGAAGCCAAAAACAAAGGAGTAGAAAATGAATAATAGTGATTCTTGTTATCTCCAGCAGGACTTCAATCTTACAAGTATAAGCCATCCAAAGAAAGGCATAGTCTATTCCAATCCACTCTGTCCCACTAGACACTCCACATTTTTCCAGCCTTTTTATTATTTCTCCATCTTGAAACCACAATGCAAGCGCGTGCCTAGTGACAGCAGAGCTTGAAACTGCTGACATCTATTCATGGCTCCTTGGGACCTTCCCAGCCTCCCATTGCCCTCTGACATGCAACTTCATGCGTGGAAGGAAGAGTCTGCACGTAGTCTGAATCACTTTAGGAAAGACCTCAGGAAAGCTAGTCTGGGATACAGTAGAGAATTTTCCATCTGCCCTAAAATTATATTTACTGTTCTTTCTTTTTCCTGATTGTTATTGTCTGTCCATAAGTCCATGATATCTGTATTAAGTCAATGTCTTCTCTATGAAGAATCTCTTGGCCATTGACATGTGTTTTAGATTCCTTTTCAGTTATTTTAATCCAAAATAGCTCAATGCAAAGCCATTAGTGAATGGAAAGGCTGTCATTGAGTTCAGTGGCCTTCAGAGCCATATATGGCCCATAAAGATCCTGACCATCAGCTGATGTAAATTTGCCTGAAATGGATGGCCACATCGATCAGCTTTGAATGAGAAGCTGCTGGCACGTCTGAGAGCCGGGGTCGCTTCCTCTCCTGCCTGTTTCTGCCCACTTGTCTCCGGGCCTGCCTGGGCTAGCCGGCTCCTCCTGGCACTGCCACTGGCGCTCCTCCAGATGGTGGCACCTTGGGCCAGGTCTGGAAGGTCCCCTTACGGCAGATCAGCAATTTGCGTCCTGGGACACCTGGAGCCACCCTTTGCCAGCATTATAGGCACAGTTAATATGAGTGCACTGCTTTTTAAATGACTTGATCATCTGGATCCAAGTGACTACATGCAAAACTGTAAGTTAAAAATAATACCTTCCTCTGTATTAAATGTGCTAACGAAGAAGGTTTTTCACAACCACTGACAAAACAGGCAGCCTGTGTGGACTTTTTATGTCGTAACAACCCAAAATTGGCTTTTACATGCCTTCAGAAGTAATCACTGCCAAAGACAGGAACACAATTGAATATATCCAGCTATTTGGTTTCTGAGGGAAATTATTCTCTTACTGATGTCCTTGGTTGTGCTTCCCACAGATATTTTCAAAATGTTTTAATTTTGTTAAAATATGTAAACTATGCATCTTTCCTGAGTCACTAGAAAGCGCAAGCCAATATCAGCACCTTGAAATAGATAATTAGTTTTCACTTACAGCTTGTGTCTATCTTCTCTAAACACACGAATGGCAAGCACATCATTATGAATTTCAGTTCTTATGTGCAAGCCTACATATTTTAGCAACTCAATGGTTCACTTCACCAGGATTGTTGCGTATGTTGTGTGACTACAGTGAGTAACAACAATCGCTTTCCTTTTCATGAACCATGGCATTTCTGCTCCTTCAACAGGAGCCAGTCAATCAGAATCCGTTCTCCTGCCTCGTCTTCTATTCCTGATCTAAGTCTCAGTTGACCAACAGGTCTCAGTCCTGGCCTGCAACATTCTGTGCTCTTCCACCAGTCTTCCATTTCAGGCACAAGGATGGCATTCGTCTCATCAAATGTTAGGTGACTGTAGGTAGATATCTGAGTTAGTGCTTTTGATGCTCTTTATTATAAGTGGACAGAACTTAAAACTTCTCAGTTTGTGATTTACCTGCCCCCTTTTAAAAGTCACCACTGGAATAAGTTGTCCGTTCTTCTCCGTGCTCTCTGAAGGGATTTTAGATAGCTGTCTCAGATGTAAACACTGACATTTGGGATGTCTCATGTTGGATAAGGCGAATCCCCACCAGCCTGGTGAACTTGTGTGAGGACTGCATGCCATATCAAAAAGTAAAATGCAGTATTGATCTGCTCTCCAAACCCATATTTCATGAGACAGGTAATTGCAGTAGTTCAGTTTGCCATTCATCATGAAGGTAAACATTGGCCTCTTCTGCAAAATGCAGATACCAGAAAGGTGGCAGATAAATGCCACATGAGGATCTGGCCTTCAGTGCCTGGGATTTGCCAGCCCTTCTCTGCCGTTTAGCAGAGTAAAGCCTTACTGGGCAGCACGGGTTAGCTACTTCAAATGCTTTATGATTCTCTCTGAACCAAAAGAAGCCACAAGGTCCACAGTGTAAACAAATAAATGGAAACAATAAAATGCAGACCACAGAGTTCTGGTCTGCATATTCTTGGATTCTACATATTCTTCGGTATCTGGAGTGTATTTAGTACTATATCATCCCCTTCCTTCAGCTAAGAGGGAACCAGTGCTTTCTTTTACAGTCTCTCCTTTTGAAGTATGGCATGTAAGCTGCAGAAAAGGAGGAAAACATAAATTAGAACTCCTCACTAAGTTGTACTCCAAAATAAGTTGGTGAGACATTTTTTTCCTCTGTCGAGGCACAAAGAGTAAACAGGTTAATCAGTTTAAGATTCTTTTATAAGGTCACAGTGCTCAGTACGATTTACTGAAGATGAAATTTTGGCAGGCAATAAGTTCATAATATGATCTAATCATGTTTGGTAGTTTGGTAGGGGGGGAATAAAGAAATTGGCTGAGAAAGGTTTGCTTCAAACTTGGCAACCTTGCAAATACTGTAACTTCTCTATGGAAATCTCATTAGAAAGACGAGCCAGCCAGCTTTTCAGAACCCGTCCAGAATTTTTCCCTTCAAAATATGTGTGCATGTGTGATAATAGATGACTTATATTACTGGATAGCTCTTCCAGTGCACTTTAGGCTGACCTGAAGTATCCCCTGCTATTTCAGTACTGGACTCCAAATTGCTCTGCTGAAAGAGCCTCTCTCCTCAATCCCTCCTTTTCTTTCAGGGTTCATAAATCTTTTGGAATATTGTCATACAAACGCAGTCGGGCCAGATGAGATTGAGTATCTGCTTCGTGTAGTGTCTTGCCTCCAGAAATGACCAGGACCATATGTTTCAACAGATGTAAACAGTGAATTCATTTGGGATAACCTGCTGCAGCCCATAGTCCCATCCTGATCTCCACTAATAAAGACTGGCTCAAATCCTAAAGTGTTTATGGTTTAGCAGTTATATTCCCGACCTCCTGCTATCTACAGCTATGTCTAATTCCCCTTTCAAACTTGCTAAGATTTTGCTCCCAGAGTTATGCCATGGTAAAGATCCATTATCTAGCTGCACGTTGCACAAAGAACCGTTTCTCTAGTCGGTTTTGAAAAGGTCACGTTTCATTTCATGGAATTTCCCCTTGGTTCATAAAATCCAAGGCAGACACTTAAACCATACCTCTCTAATATTTTCATGATTCAGCAGGTTGCTGTTATTTTTTGATAAGACAGTCATCAGTTTCTTGAATATCTACCAAGAGATCAATGTCATGTGTTTACTCTGCCTCTCCCCTTTTCCTCTCCACCCTCCAGTCCCCCAGCATCCGTTTGAAAAGAGGTGGGATGAGGTGAGCATCCCACAGAGGCCACCCTGCTGACTGAGATCAAAGTGTCCCATCATTCTCCTGGTTATTCTCTCCTCTGTTTGTAACTGCCAAAGCAGCTGCCACTGCCTCCACTGCCTCTCTGAACTGCCTAGGAAAGGACCCAGCTCTCTTGCCTGAGCTAATATAACTGATCTGTGCCTTAAAAGTTCAGGAGTGACTTACTCTTCAGATGTTTATATTGAACTCCATTTGCAATGGTGTTGTCTGCTTCTCTAGACCCTTGCTTAGACTGTAGGTGGATGTTTCTCATGATCCTTCCTTGGTCTTGATTGCACAGCTTAACTTGATTCTGTCAGCAACTGTTGCTAGCTCTCAGCTCGCCTCTCTTTTGGGATCATTAATACATGCGCTAAACTACACATGGCTTCACATGCACGTTGGGACAGCTCGCTACGCCCATGCTGTCAGGTATGATGAAAGAACCATTTGCTCCTACTCTTTCTCCATTTCTCTCAGACTGTTTTGACCCATGACTATACTTTATTTCCTAGTCGTGATAGTCTAAATTTCTTTCCGTCCTTCTATAAGACACCTCAATAAGGGCAGCAGGGAAGTCTAACTAACCTATGGCAACCAGCTCCCCTTTATGCACCATTTGACTCACATGTAGGTTCACTTGATTTCTGTCCTGCAATGCTCATCACTATTCCGAGCCTAGAGCTCCTCACAGCTCCCCAGAGGTATCCCTGTCCTCCTCCACTGCAGTCTCAGATGTTCCCAATGAACTTTTGTATTGACCTATGCAAGTCCTCATTAGCTGCGATGTAGATCTCACTAATACACGCAGCCCAACTGGTGTGAGCCATGAGAACATGTCTCATTGCCTAATTTTACATAGGGCTCATGATTTCTTTTATCTCTTCATACTTTTTTTCCCCTATGCTCAGATACACAGGCACTAGATCCCATTGCATGACCACTGTGAGGTGTCTGAAATTTTTTCACCAAAAAGTTGCTCATGTAACAAATGAGAAGTAGTAGCACCACTGTCACAAAACAGTGATTCATCATTCTATAAAGCTTTGGCAACGTGACAAAGGGCAAATGTTCAGGAAAAGAGAATATTTTCCCAGTGTCAGTAAAACGTTCAAAAAAATAAATGTGAACTCCCCAGAGATCACTGGCAACGAACATCTAATTTCATCCTCCCCAGAAATGCATCATTGTTTCTTTTATTCCTTTATAGTTCCCCAGGATAAGGAATGTATCTATGGAGGATTAATGTCTAGATAATGGGTTTCCCATGAAAGGCATTTACCTTTTCTGTACTCCTTTTTTTAACTCTTCAGAAACTTAACACATGGGTGTCCTGAGTATTACTTGCTGGACAGGTATTTGGTCAGGGGCTGCAGCCTTCAGTACCCACTACTGGAGAAATGCTTTTAGCACTGCAAATCACCTTTGATTTACTCACCTTACCTGCTTTGAGACATGGTAAGAATAACTTTTTGTTTGCAATAACATAACTAAAGTGGTCCTGGGCCACGGTGACAGCAAGCTCTATAGCACACTCTGGAAGTACTTTTACTAGAGGCAGAAACCCAGGTTTGGAGCAGTTGCTGCTGTTACAGGCATGAGCCCTGGTTTGCAGAACTGCTCTGCTGTGGCAAGGGGGCTGTGCCAGGCCCTGCTGGCCTCTCACCCAGCCCCTGCCAGGAAGGGATGGTGGCAGCTATTAAACTTCTCTGATAGCCTGCCTAAGGGAAGCACTTCGGGAGGGTGGGCTGGCTTCGGGTCTTCATTAGTTCCTCCAATTTCTCTGCCAGAAGAGAAAAAGGAGAAGTAGAAAGTGGAAGATCCCTAACATCAAAGCCAAAGGAGCAGATGTTGGTCATGGGCTATATAAAACTGAGGAATTCACAGGGAAATCTTAGCAGGTGAGAGGATCAAAAAAAAATGTTTTCTGAGCAGAAGGGTTTCTCTCAATGTGTGGGAACAGCCAAACTCGGAGGAAACTGTTTTGTAACACAGAATAAAAGAAAGAGTGAGAGAGAAAGAAACACTACAACTGAAAACCAAAGTCATTTTCACTGGTTATCTAAGTCAAGGAGCTCCCAGGGAAAACTAAGACACGGGCATTTGTACAGGCATGGTCACTGCTTAGTCCAGCTTTCCTGTACTTTTGCTTCTATTTAAATAAATGATTATATTCTGCAAGGTTTCACATCCTGAGTGCTTATTGCCCTGCCATGGGAGTTAAAACATTGCCTCAAACACTCTAAGAGCAGAAATGCCGGGAAGCGATAGGCTCACACTCCTGCACCCTGTGGGACAGCAGCAGCGAGGGCGCCAGGGTGACACGGCCACAGAGGTGCTTCGGGCACAGCGGCGGCTTGCCAAAGAGGGAGACCCAGCATCTCAATGGACGGTGCCTCCTGAGACCCAGGGGAAGGAAGGCACCCGCGGGAGGCACCAAAACAACCCAGCAACTGGCTAGTGCAGAGATCTCCACCAGGAACGGGTGGCCCATTGCAGGGTGAAGCACGTGCAGCCAGAGAAGCTCTCACATCAGTGCTCATCTTCACAAGGATAACGTTTGCAGTCAAATGAGTCTTTAAATGCTTTCTTGAATGAGGATGGACTGAAAAATGTGCACGAGTCAAACTTCTGCAGTTTCCTGAGGGAAGAAGTGACATATCAAGATCGCAATCTGGTTTAAATTGGTCTATCAGATGTGAGGCTTACAAAGTTTTCAGATGTCTGGGTAAGTGTAATTACCTTATATTCCTGGCATAAGGGAATAGCAGCTGTTTTTCCTTATCCTTTGTTTTTTTCTTCTGTCCTAGCTAACTCAGCCTCTTTAAACATTTTATCCTTGTGTGATGTAAGCAAAAAGCATGATTAAAATCACATGGCTAATAACATGGCACATTCTGCAGGAAGAGGAAAATTATTGATTAGACCAAGTGTATAGCTGGAAAAAACAGACTCGCTTTCAAGCAGACAAGCATGAGTGAACCCAGAAGCTTGTCAATTTTTCCCAGCTCTATCATATGCTACGATAAAAGCTATTTCCTCTCTCTGTGAACTGGCTTGTGTGGATTCGCTGAGGGCACAGGCTGGAGGCTGCCCTGGGAGCAAGGCAACCTGTCCAAGTGTCCCCAGAATTGCACTTTATAAATTGGCATATCCTTGGGTGAGGAATCCCTTGTTGTTATGCAGTTATCCTGAAATCGCTTCTAATTCAAGCCAAGAAAAGATAAAGTACATATAACCGTATTTGTTCACAAGTTCCAAAAAAGACAACGCTGTCACAAAGTTTATAAAATACAAAGGTAAAGAAATGGAAGGGAAAAACATTTGAGATTAAGTGGGAAAGGTCAGTGTCTCCCAGCCTCCCTCTCCCTTTTTCGCAGTGCTTTGCCGTAGCCATCCCTCACATCCACCTGTCGGGGCTCCCCTGTACACCTTGCACCTCAGCCTCGCCCCGGGAGCAAACCCCATCTCACTAGAGCACGGTAGCTTTTAAAGCCAATTTGAAGCCTTCCAGGGGATCCAGGCAGCTGTGATCGTTCTCTCTCCAAAGCCAGTTAATTTGTTTTTCACACAGGCAGTAGTCTGACCATTCCTCTTCATCAAAATATGGGTCGTTTGACGTTCTCGGAGACATAAATCCCTCTGTGATGGAGTAGGTGTTGTTATGGGTTTTTGTCTGACCGCTCACCAGTTTCTTAGCCTTCTTGCCCTTCCTCCCGCTGCTCCCGTGTGACTCGGGTTGTGACGTGACACTGAACCCCACAGTTCGCAGTGAGCGGTACCTTAGCGAGCGTGCTTGGTGCAGTGGGATAACGGTGTATAGCTCCTTACTGGAGTTTGCCTGAGAGAAGGTACGAAGGCAATTAACCTCTTTATGGCAATAGTGGATTTAGGGTGTTTGACCACTAACATCTTTCTTCTAAACAAATTGGAGTAAGTGCCTTGCCCCCCTGCCTGAGAAGGACGAATGAGCACTGGCTCATCATTCTGGGCGAGGGGTGATGGCTCTATCTCACTTCATGCTCGTGGAGCTGAGACACAGCAAGATTAAGCTCAGGCGTGCATTTGTTCTCACGGCCCAAATTGAGGTGTTTAGATTGCTTTTTAACACTATAGTTTCTCCTTACACTATCAGAGCAGGCCCCATAGGCTTGTGTAACCACTGTCAGTGCCCACCCTCCTACAGGTCAAACCTTGGGGTGGCAAGTGGGGACCCTAGATATGTCAAACGCCAAGTAACTGAGAAGTTTGGTTTCCAGAACCGCAAGGAGGCACGGGGTCCTCGGCGTCAGCTGTGACAGAACGACGGACGCAATCGGCAGGATTCTGCTCGTTTAAGCAGGTGGCGTCCTTTGTTTCGTGTAGTCCCTTATTTAGGTTGCCTTAGGTCGCCCCACCACTGCTAATTTCTGCAAGATGTGAGGTAGAGACCTGACTACTTCCCACCTTAGATAAAACACCATAAGAAACTACCCTAGCAAAAGCTTTCACTTTTATCTCATTTTGTGCAAGAAATGCAAAGCAATTGGTGGAGGCTGTTGTTGTGATGATTTGCATTCGTTCAGGATTTTCAGAGCTCCCAGAAAAGCCTGTGCTCTGACCAATCACTCAGTTTCTTTTGTTTTTATTTTGCTACTTTAAACATTGAGGAATGTTTCAAGCCCACGATGTGCTACAAAGCCTTTTTGAGGCCAAGAAGGAGAAACACAGCTGGGCTGCTTTCCCCTTGGTGACCCCCCCAGCCAGATACTCTCCTACCCCAACCGCAGCTGGTAGGAAAAAGCAGAAAGGTGGAAGGGCAAAAGGAAGTGTGTGTGACGCGTCTGCATTTCTTTGAGACTGCTAAAAAAAGGCCTGATAAGTGGGACTTTTTCCTCCCCCTCAAAATGGCTCCTTTATCTCCTTAGATTTTTTTAACCTTTGAAGTATCAGAAAAGTTAAGGCTCATCTTCCCGGCTTTTTTGTCTGAAACTGGACAGATATCTCTGGTATCAGCTCTACAGAGCAGATTGAGCTGAATCTTTAGCATGCTGATGGGGTTTTTTCCTCCAGCTGTCATTGGGGTTTTGTATTAAACGTACACTAATAGAACAGGCTTTTTAAATAGCCTAGAAAAAATATACTCCCTTTCTCAGCTGGCCATGGTACACCTTTATCATTGATAGCATGTTCGTAACGGTTCTCGAGCCATCCATAGAGTATACCAGCAAAAACAGTGGAGATGAGATCTGATTTTTCCTCTTGTACAAAGCATCCAAAGAATTATTTCAAAGTACTTAGAAAACAAAAAACTTTCAGGCCTTCTCTATAGGTAGGAAAGGAATGAAAAAGGATGAACCCATTTATTCTGCTCTTCCAGGTCATCTCTGGAAGCAGGTAAAAGAACTATTTTCAACTGGAATAAGCTCAGCTCTTACCGGGATGCCATGGCCAAGGCTGGCCAGAGCGTCCGCTGCTGCCAGCTTTCAGCCCTGACACCGATGCCAGCACACTCATTGCAACACAGGACTTTGCTGATTTCATGTATCTGGAAACCAGTCTATGGACACAAGAGGCACACAGCTGACACAGTGAAAAATAAAAGCCTTTCAGTCTTCAAAGGTGTTCGTCTGGGGGATAAAGACTCTCATCCCACTGACTTATTTCAAAAATATTGTATCCTACCTTCATGCAAAAATGTTGGCTGCATTATATCAAGATACAGCATCACAGAGATTTTTCATTCCAGGTAGAGCAGTGGTCTAACACTGCTTAATACAGATGTTAACGCACAGTCAAGCTGAGCGTATGGCACAGGCCACAGAGCGAGGCTTACAGCACCAGCACCACGTTGTCCTTTAGGAGCTGGCACAGCAGACAAGAGCCCTGGTGCTGAGCAGAGCTGTGTGACGCATTCTCAGCTGAAACACAAAATTGCATGGAATGAATGTTACACACTTGAAACCAGGCAGTCTGGTCAAAAAGGATCCCTTCATCTGGAATGTACCTGGCCCTGGTTCTGAGGAAACTTGGATGAAATTGTGAAAACCATAAACTACTTTTTTTTTTAAACTTGGAAATTGCTGAAAGTCAAGGAACACAAACCCACCGAGACAGAAGCAAAAGAAAAAGGTTGTCATTATTCTCATTTAGGCTTGTACCCACTTCTTCATGAAGCCCTGCCAGGACACACATCGAGAAGTTTAACAAGTCCTTGAATGAAGGAGCACAACTCTTTCTTTCTCTACAATGAAAGCAGATATATTTCTGTGTGATACCAGACAGGGTTATTCAACAATGCATTCTTTGTGAAAATGAGAGATTTTGTGCGAGAGGAAGATGGCTCTGATGCTGATAAAGCTAATAATCTGTAGCTTCTGTATGATGTTTTCCCTCCTCGGATATCAAAGGACTTCACAAAGGATGTTATTCTTATCCTGTCACTACAGGAAAGAGGAACTAATACAACAAGGAATGAAAGAACCAGTCCAAGATCAAATGGTAAATTAAGGGGAGAGAAATAGCCACCGTCCTGCTGCTGGCCCCCACGATTAGGCTGCCCTGCAACGGGCGCCAAAGGCGAGAGCTGGCTCCTCAGCCTGGTCTTCAGAGGCAGGAATTCGCACTGCCACCTTTTCCTTCTCTTCCTCCAGTGCTGCTGCTCCTCTTTATCACTTCTTGCCCCCTTGGCATGTGTTTTCTCAGACCATGAGCTGCTGGGACACAGGAGTGACATCCTCAAGAGAGAGGGCAGGTTTATGGTGATCTTCCTGGCTTGGCTGCGTGGTGGTCAGCGCTCTGAGGAGCATGCTACACGTATGCTGAGCACCACGTATGTGCAGGGACAATTTGCGTCATGCACACTGAGACCCACAGCAGTCTCTGCCTACTGCAGGAGTCTGTCCTGCCCCCAGAGCGGCAGGCATCAGGGTCGGATGCCTCCTGCATGCTCTGCTCTGTGATTGCTCACAGCCTGGGGTGGGCTCAGGGTAAGGGCCAGGACACAGAGCAAAACTCCATTGCCTTACCAGAGAAGAAAATTGGCCAGTCCAGGGAGGAGATACTCAGAGCAGCTGAATGAGAAAAAGAGATAGGTTCACTTACCCAAGATTCAGACTTCATTCCCATCAGATGCTGAGGAGCAGAAGTTTGTGACAACATTTTACTTAATTAAAAAAATAAGCATACAGTGGAGACTCACTCCATTTTTTTAGGAAGAAATATTTCTGTTTCACAAAGAGAGCTTCCAAATTTTTGCACACAGATTGTTAGGAAATTGCAGTTTCAGGAGCCCAGAAATCTAGACGCTGCTGAACTTTGCAACGCAACATGCTGCAAAGGAACATCTTGTCAATACATTATGTATTGTCAATGTACATTTTTACCTGGTGGTTGCATGGAAGCAGCTTTGCCAGGTCTCAGCTTAGATTGAAGCCTCATTATGGCAGATATGGTACACACATGTAAGAAAGATTCCTTGCCCAAACATGCTACGGTCTCTCTAACACAGAGAAGGGCTCTTATGTCCATTTTAGAGACTGAAGGCATAATGAGATGAGAGGACTTGTCAAAGATCTCAAAAGCATTTTGTGGCAGAAATACAAATACATTAAATTCAGATCTGCTTAGCAGTAGCCTGTGCCCTGACCTCAAAAGCCTCTGTCTTCAACTGAGCACTTTCAGGCTACTGCTTTTTTAACCTGTCTCTCCTCTTCAGGCAGTTTCCAGAAACTACTGTGCCATGGTGGTTAGAAGCTCAGATCTGTAGAGAAAAATAAGCAAAACAAGAGAGTAGCCTCCTTTGGGCTACTCTGAGCAGGAGTCAGACATTTATGTGTGGAAATTACCTGCTTGCCAGGGGCTCTGGGGCTGAAGGGAGACCTGCAAAGTGTCACAGCTAAGGCCAGTATAAACCAGGACAAATCCCAGCATATCCAGAACACCTGCATTATTTGCAACAGGGAGCTGTCAATTAGCCCGGAGTCGATGAGACGTCAGCAAGGGAAAATCTCCTGCTATTCGGGGAAGGGTGGAATGACTCAAGAGCGGGTGGTTTGGCAGCCGCGGCTCAGCCAGCTCCTATCGCTGGATTAACAAATTACACAGATATGCTCCCTACTTTGTATTTACAGCACATGACTGGAAAAAGGAAGGCAGAGTCAAGAAGGATAATGTGAGATGAGTTCAGTTTCCACATGTAATGTCAGTTTAGTGGCCAGCAGGGACTCTGATGAAAGCCAGCACGCTAGAGCAGGATGCTGCCTGTCTGTCTGCCTCTAGTGCGTACACCTCGCTGTTTAAGGACATATTACTCCATCTCCTCATCCCAGATAAAATATAGCATTATAAACTACTGATGTTTCCCTCTGCCTAATTCCCAAAGCTTAAGCTAAGGCTGAGCCTGTGTCTTTAAGCCCTGTTTGTTGTTCCCCTTGTTGCCATAGCATTTGGTGTTTCCATGTTGGAGATTTCCTTTTTTTTTTTCCAGACATTACCCCATCAGCACAGCTCCAGACCTGGGATTCCAGCCACTTTTGGCGAGGAGGAAATTCATTTTTGTTGCTATAAAAATACCAAGGCATGTAAATGCCCGTGGCCTGGATCTAGGTCCCTGTGTCTAGGAATAGCAGCACAGCTGAGCGCGAGCGAGAGCAGAGAGGAAGAAGCCCAGACCTCAGTGCATCTCCTCTCATCCCTCTGAGACAACCTGTCCTGTGAAGGACAGGAGGAGAAACAGGCTTTTCCAGTCCTCTGGCACAAGAGCAAACCCTGTAGCTCTTTTCAGTGAGAAGGCTGCTCGCCTCCGAGTTGCCTCTGTGCAGGCACACCGCGAAGTGCCGACCAGGCGTAAGGACCTGGCCTGGGCCATAGCTGGAAGGACGCACCGTCCCCTCGAGAGCACAATGACTTGAAGCTAAAAGAACCTGCTCGGCTGGAGCCTCCTCCAAGGGCCAAGGCAGTAGAAACTCGCCCAGCCCCCTCGCAGCTGCTGGCCAGGCTGTTGGACCCGGGTTGTCCCCAAGGACCACACCGGGGTGCAGCAGTCGGGCAGAAGGGGTGACACCGCAGACCCCTCTTTTTCAGTACCCCACTTCTGCAGCCTGCATGAAAGTAGGTTCAAGCCTGGTCTCTGCACTCAGGGGTGAGCAGGATTTAGGGTCCCTGGACAGACCAGGGCTGGCCAGTGTGAGAGAAGATAAGCCGAATCTTTGGAAAGAAACTACCTTCTTCCAAATACCAGGGAGCCCAGAGGGAAATTTTGGCCTTGAGGGATACAAGTGCTGTTTTGCTTCTGGTGCTGGGCTGCTGCAGCATCCTCAAGCCCTTAAAAACAATGGTTTTTAAGATAGGGCCGTACCCTGCAAAGTGCAGATCCCAGGCATTAATGCTGCACAGAGATCAGTCACTGCACTGTTCTGAGCCTCTGGTTGCCTCTCTGAAAACAGAGGTAATGAGTGGATATTTAACTGCCTTAGTAAAGTGTCTGCAGATATAAGGATGGAAAACATGAGCTAAGCACAAAGCACCCCTAACATTAAGCTGTTTCTTATAGCGTTGTTAACACTGCTTCCTGCAAATCATTGCTATTGACTCACCCTGGCACTCAAATTATTTATGCTGTGCAAAGTGTCAATCTGCTACATTGCAGCACAGATTGAAAGAATAAGATAAAACGCTCTGGGGAATATGGCATGAAGTTTTAACTAGCTCTGGGTAGCAGCTCCAACTAATTATTAACATTATATGTTCTATTAAACTACATTAAAATAATAAAACATTTCAACTACTATAGTATGTCATACTGTAATATATGAGAAGCATTAATACAATCTATTAATGTAGCAGCAAATTATATAAAAAGATACAAATAATTTTAAAAATGGGGAAATAAAAATAAAACGAAGTAAAATTGTGATGGAGAAACAAACCCTTTCTACAGTGCTTTTTTATAATATCTTATTTCATGCAAAATTCTGAGCACTTTTTTCAATCAAGCTTTATTTGCGAGCCTCATGGATTTTGAAGAGAAACAAATCCAGGATCATTTGTGGAACTTTTCATAAGATTAAAATGGGAAGTCTGGTGCCAAATTCAGATGATTTTCCTGGTGTCTACTCACTTGGGCTTTCTTGTGGTTTTGGATGAATACTTCCTGTCTTATGCTCATGGGTTATGTTGCTGTGCAGGGAAAACCCTTGAAAGAAAGGAATTTCAACAAAGATCTTGTTGGGCTCACAAACTGCGGTTGTTTTTATTACTAGCAGAAGTAGTAGTATTCTTTGTTTTCTCACTTAGCACATGAAAGGAAAAAATGGTTCTGGCAAAGGGGAAACTGATAAAGTCCAGAGGGTGAAAGCCTCCTGTTAGAAGTTGCTTGCAAGCCAAGGAGAAAAGAGGGCTTGTGGCAGCAGGACTGAAGGAGCTGGATACATCGCAATTAGGGAAGCGGGGAACGTTGACACGCGGTCCCGAGGGGCAGGGAGACGGAGCGCCCGAGCCTCGCTGCCGGCAGCGGGTGGCCCCGCGGAGCCCCTCCGCGGCAGGGTCTGGGTGGGCTGGCTGCCCCGTGGGACCCGCGCAGCAGAAGCTGACAAGCCCCGGCCCAGCAGCTCTCCCTGGCCTCCCCGACAGCTTCCTGGCCGGGGTTTCTGCATCCCACCCTTCTCCAGGCTCCCAGACTCTTAGCAAACCTGCCCATTTCTGGGCACATCTCATCAGAGCCAGTGCTAAATACCGAGGGGGGGACACAAGCATTTGGAAAACCAAGATGCACATTGGAGCAGTGCTTGATTCCTGAGCTCTGACGCCGCACAGCAGAAACGCAACTGTGAAAGTCATATCAGCGTTTGACAAGGGAAAAGCTTTAGTTAAGAGCGAATATAAGGATCTGCAACTGAGCGTCACAGAGACTGGAGACATATAAGCATGTACTGAAATGGCAGGGGGGAAATCCTTGGCCCAGGTTTCTTGTTGCTGTAGGCTCCTGCAGTACCGGGGGGTAAGTCAGAGTGGGGCAGCACGGGACGCACCTCCTGTTCCCGAGCTCCCCTCTGCCTGCGCCAGGGCTCACGTGATTTCTGCTCCTGCACCACCAGCATCCAAGCTAAATTCAATGTTCTCATTTTCTCTAACAGAAACATCCAGGGATGTGAACAACAAAACTCTCTCCTACCACAGCTGCCTGAAGGGGAACTGCTACAGGCGAGCAGCTTTCCTGGAGCACAGATTGATTTCGTATGCTGTTGTTTTATTTTAAAGACGCAGCCCCCAGATGATGTCATCTTTTTGCCGCTTACACCTTCATCAGCACATTCAGCTGCATACAAGGATAAAGGGTGCCAAAGGCGCCAGGCTTCAAGGAACGTCTCGGCTGGCTCTCGGCTCCTCAGGGCTCCAGGACACCGCACACACACGCACCCAAGGCAGTCTCCATCTCACACTGGAGCTGCCATCCCCGTCTGTACAGCTCTGATCGCCAGCTCTGATTTGGACTGCGTGGTTTCGACTTTCCCGCACACAGCGTTAGCCCCATGTGCTGCAAACACAAGTTGCACACGGAGGAGATGAGAGGCAAACTCTCGTCCTGTTTGGGTGCAAGGGAACCTCACCTCCCTGCATGCTTGGCTCCTTTCAGCTTATCTCACTAATTAAACATTTTATTTTAATTTGTCTCTGCATCCTTGCCCTCATTGGGTCCAGAAAGGGGAAGAAAGCTCATATAGGCAAGCCTGGAGAGAGCTGGGCTGTTTGCATCTAAGTTGATATTCTGACTGTCGAGCCCTACTGAAAACAATAAATCACAAAACAACCTACATTTAACTAATGGCTCTTAACAGTACATTGACAGCATTTTAACTACCCCTGGACATCTCAGAGCACTTGACCGTAAGCAGAAACAGTTAGATTCAACCTTGACATTTTAGCATAATAAAAGAATTAAGATGGGTGTTGCACATTAAATATTATTTTGTTTCCTGAGCAGAATTCATAATACAAGCCCATCTCAGGGTGTCACAAACTGCAGCCTTAAACGCAGCCCGAGCACCTTCCTCACGCTGCGTATTTGACTCGGTGACTTTTGTGCCCTCCTCTGTTGTGGTACCGAGAGAGGGCATATGCTCGGGGTCCTGGGATGGATCCAGAGTGCAACAGTAGTAGGATGAGCCCCGTCTCCAGCCCCGTCTCCTGTGGCCCTGCCAGGACCCCCCAGCCAAAGTGAGACCCCAGCGCAGCCCCTCGCCATGCCTGCAGCTGTGGTGGGACCTGGTCCCCCAGGCCAGAGCTGCTGCAGGGAAGGAGTCAAAGGCTGGGACACAGGCAAGTGCTGTAGCTCACGCGGCTGCCCTATTTTTGCAGGAAGAGCATTTTTAAAGTTCTCTTTCATTTTCTATGTAAGCCTTGATGCAGAGGGCAAAGCAGTGGCACTCCCACCTCCAGCCGTCCCCATCACTGGGCCAGTGCGTTGACGCCACAGAGAGGAAGAGGAATTCAAGTGAGCTTCAGTTTTGCTTCTCCGCCTTGCAATTCCCCATCCAGCTGTGCTGGGCCTCCTCTCAACCCGAGTACATGCCTGCTTGCAGCATGGTGCAACCAAGGAGCAATAAACCTGCCCTAGGAGCTCCTTCTCTATAGTAACTTCTGATATGCAGAAGCAAGGCCCCAGGTCTTCACGTTGCCTTTGTCCTCGTTGTCCTTTGTCCTTGCAGCAGCATGTGGCCAGGCAACTTGGGTGGCCTGTCTTAGACACAGTGGAAACCAGAGGAGGAAGCACCATGGAGTCACTTCAGGTAATTGCTCCAGGTTTCCCAATGGCACAATACGGCAATACACAGAGCTCAAAGCGTTCACGGTGATCCAAGCCCTACAAAGCTGAATTCCTCCATGGTGATGCTCAATCTGTGCAACTGTGTAAAAGGACGATTAGGCAGCACAATGTATTTTCTACATGCTTAGTTCTGTCCCAGAATAAAACATATCTGGTATAGAGCTTGCAAAAAGACCTTTAATGGTGTACCTGCCGCAGTGGCAAAATCCTGATAGTCACCTTAAAGAGGTTCTTTAATGGGGAGACAGGGAGGGGGCAGGCAGGCCCCGGCGAGCCAAGCGGGAGGCCTGGCGCAGCGCGAGGGCCGACGCGGCCGCTTTGCCGGCCCAGAGACCCCCAGCAGCAGCTGAGCTCCCGCGCAGCTACCTGCCGCTGCTGGCCTGGCAGACTGCGTGGAGCACTGCCCTGGTGCCATCCCCCATCTGAGGAAGTTCAGGTTTCTGTTCGAATGCATTTCGAAGCTTAAAAAATAAACATGCCTGTTTTCTCCATGATGCCTTTGCTTGTTTGTGCTGTCTCCTGTTATCTCCTTGGTCTGTTTTTTGTGACTCAGAGGAAAACCAGCTCCTGTGGTGGCTAACAAAGAGCAGGAGGAAGAGAGCTGGCTGCAGTAACTCATGACCGTGTTTGTTTTTCTCTTCTTTGGGGGATTTATTTTATGGCTCTCACTAAAGTGTTTACAGAAAGTTCAACAGCTCAGCAGAAAGTCATTTGCAAGGAAACTGGGATAAATCAAAACAAAAATGTTGGTCGGTTTCCCAGAGGGAAAAGAACTACTACAGTGTTCGTGCTGCCCTTCCTCTCCACCCTCCGACGCGGGGAGTTCAGCTGCGATAAGGGGGCGCAGAACAGGGATGAAAACCGATGGAGCCGTACCTGGTCTGGAAGATGGAGGCCTGGGGGAAGTATTTTGCTTTCTTTTCATTAGCTTGAGGTCAGTGAGAACAACACAGTCATATGCAAGTTGGGAGTTAATTGAAATGACAGTTAATAGCAGCAACAAAAGTAATAAATGTTGACTTCCTAGAGCGTCCACCAACTGTTCGCTGCTCTCAAGGAAAACTTGAAGATCTCTTCAGACGTTATTAAATAACTTATCTGCACACCGTCCCCTTCTGCAAGGGGAGCAACTGAGGCTCAGGCAAGCTAAGCGACTCACCCGCTGTCGCAGAGGGGAAACGCAGCAGGGCTGGTTGTAGAAACAAAGACCTAGATGATCTGTCTCACCAAGCTGTAGCACATGCAAGAAGGGCTGAGGGAGATACCCACTTCTATACTTCTGTATTTTATCGCTTGTGATGGAAGACGCATTTTATGCAGCGTGTGGTAAATACGACATGGAGCCTCTTACCCTACTCTTACCCCAGTGGCCAGGAGTCCAAAACCAGTCTGAGGCTTTGGGAGAACATGAGCGAGCACCTCTTTCCCCCTAAGCGAAGCAAAGCGTACCCTAGTGGAGCACACAGGCGAGTGTACTAGCCCAGATACTATAGACCTGTAGATCATATCTTTATTTTGTAGCTTTACGGTCTTGAGCTTCAGCCGCTAGTCCCAGTTATTCCTTAACGCTGCTTCGCTTAGTGGCCAGCCACGGGCTTTGCAGGCAGGGGAACGAAGCATTGCTTTGGGCCAGTTAAGCTATGCAATAACTGAAATGCTTTCCTGTGCACAGATAAAGTGTTTGGATTTCATTTAGAGTTAACATACATTTTGATTTAATAAAAGCATTATGGTGTTTTTAATAAAGTCCACTGAATATAAAAATGTTTACGGCATTTCAGATATTGGGCAGATTCAGTCCCTGACTGCACAGTTCTTAGCCTCTGAAGGGTACTTTCCTATTTCCATTTAAATCATATGCAGTAACTATCTCTTGCTTCTGACTCTTTATTCATTCCTTAAGAGAATGCTAGTTAAATACCAGATAACTAAATACGTAATCAATGAGACATTTATTGAATGTTAATGCTATGTTTAATAAGGCTTAGAAATTTAAATAGGTCACATTAAGATGTAGAGTGAGCAGCAGGGAAACTTCTCGGTGTCACGAACCCCAATCACACATGAATCATGAGCTGGGGCCTTCAAAACTGGGACATCTTCATGACTCAGCAGTGGAGGGTTTCTTTTGTTTCCTGCCTCTCACCTGCTCAGCAGGTGAGCATGTCTCCATCGCAAAATGGACCACGATGCAGAGATTGCTGTGGTTGCAGAAACCTGAGCTGATAAGTCCATTCGAGTCTTAATTTAGTCTAGTCATGCAAGGCTCACTGTACTCCCGTGCCAATAACCTGAAACTGGGCTTCTGAGCTCAGACAGAGAGCTGGGATAATGCAGCTAGATCGCATACCGGCTCAGCTGGCTTATGGCCAGACAGTTTGGCTGTCCTTACACGTCAGGGAAGACCCTATTTATTTTCTTCAGTGAAGGCTAAGAGTGTCAGTCAACAGCTTGATCCCAACAGCTGGAACGTGTAGAAAAACTATTACAGGAAGAGCTGCAGCGGCAGTCGGTGCTCCCAGCAGAGACGTCTGCTGGCCTGGAGCGAGGATGGGTGGAAATCCCATCATTTGAGTCACATAAAGTCGGATAAAACAAAGCCCTAGGGAACATGAAGAAGGAAGAGTCTCTACAAAAGAGGGAAGAGCCTCAGTGTGGCCATCTAAGCTGCTCCTGCTCCTGCTCCTGCTCCTGCTCCTGCCCTCAGGAGTGGAATTTGCCCCATACATGCCGGGAGGTCCCCTTCAGGAGTCCCTGGGGTGCCACATGCCCTGCTGTGACACTCACAGCTTGGTGCGCTTTCAGTGCAGTCCTAAGGGGCCAAGTCCGAGGCCAGCCATGCCTGGACAGCCAAGCTGGGAGCTCCTGACCACGCAGCATGGATGGGAGACGGGCCAACCCAAGAAACATCGCACCAGGGAGGAGTCACACAGAGCGGAGCAGTGACAGGATCCCCCGGGACCCAGGGGCCGAAGGAAGAGGGAGCAGGACATGCTCCACATTTCCCCCTGCTGCCTCTCATGGTTTCACACAGGGGCAGAGGATCCCTCCAAGGAGGGAAAAGCAAAGGGCCAGGAGTTTACACGTTGCTCTCTCCTGTGTCTTCCCCCTCTGGCCGGTGCTCTCAGCAGCAGGAGGGGCTCTTCCATCCTTAGAAGGGATCCAGCTGCCTTTCCAGGCAACACGACACAGAGAAAAGATATTAAGAGCCTGGAGAATGAGTTTGCTGCTTAAGCTGGTTCTTTTCAGCTTCACTGTATGGCAAGAAATGAGCAAACAGCTGGCTTTCCACTGACACAGCTGGTGTTTTCACCTTAAAACTAATTACAACACTTTTATCAGCAGTGCAAAAGCTGCACCTTTTTCAGACTTGCTGAAAAGTTTAAGATGCATCCTGGGTGTATTTTTTAGTAGAAGCTAAATTTTATGAGCATTTTTTTTCTTTCCTGTAACAATAGTAAGTCTACCTTTAGCTTGGCCTCATTTTTCTAGTCAAGCCTCGTCCATCTCAGTCTTTGACTGGGCCCATCACAAGGCTATGTAAGTGACTGGAGAAAACATTAAAGTGAGGAGGTTATTTTTAACAGTGAGAGTATTTAACCCCTGGCCCAACTTACCAGAAGATGATGGAGAGTGTAGACACTAAACTAAATCATACATACTTCTCCAAGTACGATTGCACGGGCCAGGTACAGGGATCAGGAGCAAGAAAGGTCTAAGGGCTATAATTGAAGTGGTCTGGACTTCTCAGCTCCGGGAAGATCCTGGATTTGGGTTCTCCCTCTCTATCCTGTTATAATACATTTGGGCAAGTGTCTGGAATTACTGTGCAAACAGCATTGAATAATATTCTTCATTCACACGCTTTGGTAGCCAGAAAAAGGAGAGGAGATACGCTATCGATATGTACCACAGGAATATTGCAAGCAATGGGATCTGCCCCTTTAGGAAACCCTTGAAAACAGAGGCTAATACCCAATGCACTAGTTTGCCTTTCTTGCAATAATTTCCTTTTGTCTTCTTAAATTTCTGCAATGGTTTCACTTGAAGAAGTTCCTTGAAGAGGTTCATTACTTCCAAGCCTAAAAAATGTATTTTGCATAAGGGGCACAAACATTTGCTGTGTTCCTCTCTAGGAAAGACCGCATTTCAGGGTGGGCAGGGAGCAGAGATCACCCAGAGCTGCTGCAATATAACTGCTGCAAGTCTGAGTAAGCCTCTCACCGGTGCGCAGCTCCGCCTGCTCAAATTGCTGAGGATCTCACCCCACACCATGAAAAGCAAGGCCATAGTGCCTGATGTTGGTGGCTTATATGGAAAATCCTCTGACCTGAAACATCAGCCGTCTGGACACCCTGGGTCATGTTTGTATAATGGACGCTGCAGACACCTACCATTTCAACATATTTCTGTCGTAACCATTCTGCACAGCCTCCTTGCTGGAGACCCTGAGGACATCAGTGTGAGTGTAGCACAAATTTCATTCTAGCTTTGCAGTTCACCTTTAATAGAGATGAGAATAAATCCCCTAACCGACTGAACATTGTGAGGCATCTGACAAGCCTTATGAACATTGTCAAGAGCCAGGCACAAGAGCTCAAGCACTTACTCATTTATTGCTTTGGTATTAAAAATAGAGTCACAGATATTAAAAACAGAGAGACTGGAAGTCCAGAGGAGATAGGATCTGTTGTGTACACGGAAATTGCCTAGCTTCATGTTCTACATGGTGCTTCAGATTACCAAAAAAAAAAAAAAAACATACAATCTATTAGAGTACCATCTGCTTGGGAGCTTTTTTGAGAAACCAAAAAATGGAGTCAAAGCAATGGAAAAACTTCCAAGTTCCAGGCTGAGTTAAATTTATAAGGACTTCCAGAAGCCACCAACAAACTTGAAGGGCAAGGTATCTAAGCAGTTCACCTCTCTGCCATGAAATGCAGTGCAAAGCAGCTTCTTCAGCCCACTCTTCAGTCATGACCAGTTTTAAACCCTCCACCTCAGCCTAATACATGGTCTCTGGTTTGGCCTTCAGTTGCTGGACTATCTCATTGTGAGGGATGCTTTCAGGCTGAGAAGTACAAATCCACCTTGACAAAGCCATAGTCAGGCATATGCAGGGACTGCTTTGCTGATAACCGTTGTACAAAGCACTCCTAGGATGGGAATAACTTAAAGTGATGCTAAGCACGTAGCACTTTTACATACTAAGTTTTTGCCAGTATAGTTTATTCCAGAATTCCCACCCTTCCCCAAGAGAAATAAGCTGTATTGGCAATAGCGTTGCTTTGCTGATAACCCTGCATCTGTACTAGACGCTTTTGCAGGCGCATCTCTTCTCCCCCAACCAGCTAGTCTCAGTAACATCTTTTCAAAGGGAAGAACTCAAGTATGCACTCGGCGGGGCCAAGGGGCGCTGCACGTCCTCTGGGACACCGCGGGCTCAGGCAGGGCAGGAAGGCAGCGCAGGGCGCTCTCACTGCCAAGCAAGCCGTGCACTGGGGAGGCTTTCTGCAGCAGAAGAGGAGCACTGCAAACCAGCTCACACGGGTTACTGGGCAGTAGGGAGCTAAGAGCGGTCTGAGGGAGGGCTCCGCAAACCCACATTTCACAGATCCAGCAGCTCAAAGCACAACGGGAGGAAGCACGGAAGGACGGGAACGGACAGCACTGAGGAAGCAGGGGCTGCGCTTCTCTGCAGCGTAACTGTAGGAGCTTTCACATCCTGATTGCTCCCCGGGGCAGAGGCAGCTCCATAGGCAAAGAGCATGCCACGCTGCGGGCTCAACGCTGCTCACCAGCACCTCTCCTCACAGTGACCCAAGGCGGTCCCTTTGGAAACAGATGTCATGAGTTTGCAAGTTCATTGGCACCAGCTGACTGACAGGAGCCAGAGCTTACTAAGTAGGGGTGGATGTAAGCTGCTCGGATAACTCTGAGGAAATGCTGGATAGGGCTCGATTTGGGGATGGGGGTTGATAATCTGAAGGATAAAGAGAAAAAAAGAGTGCTGACTGAATGGGAGAGGCAGTCAAGGTGCGAAGGGGAGAGAAATGACGTAGGACTGGAGTAAAACACCCCTATTCCCACGCCACCTAGGATCCTGAATCAGAGTTCAGAGTAAGGAAAGGACTTTGGGCATTGTGTTGTGCTACTTAGGGACATGGCAGTGAAGAAATTGCTTGGCCTCACCCCGGTGCAGTCTCCAGGGAAGGAGTTAACAGTCCTGCTTAGGTTAATGTGCCAGTCACTGGACTCAGTAACTTGGTACTGAGGTGAGTCAGCGCGGTTTGGCATGAGATACATACCAAAAATATATGTAGATATATGCAGGCTGGGGTGCGATGGAGGCTCCCCCTGCTCCTTCTCCACCATCTTCCTTTGCTCAGCAGCAGTTGTTAGCAGAGGCAGGGCTGCTCAAGTCCAGCATGGGCAAGCTTTGCCCAGAAAAATCAAGCAACCATTTGCAACCCATGATCCTAATCCTGGCAAAGCCCATTAGAGTTTGGCCTTTGATTTGAGTATGAGAAAATTTTCAGTGCAGGAGAGAGCTCCTGAAGTCTCTGTCCAGTCCCTGGTTCCTCTGTCATCGAAGGGACAAACCGCTGCTGTCTATAATGACTCCTATCCCACATCGCTAAGAAGGTATTGGGGTCAGGGAGAGGAATGAGGAAGAAAAACCCTTGCTGCTAAGATCAGTGCTATGCACTAGCAACAAGGTATTCTCTAGCTTTGTAAGGCAGCTAAAATCAAGTTAACATAAGAAGTGACAGAGGGAAGCGAGGAATTATTTTGTTATCTTTACACTTGCTAGGATTCTGGGTCTGGACGGTGGCCAACGCTCCCTTCCCCAATATAGGTCTGAGAAGCCTGGAGACTGTTCTAATTTATCTCCAAGCTGCTCACTGCAATGTCTGCAAAGCAGTAACAAGACATCTGATTGACCCAAATGAATCAGTGATCACAGATTCAGGAATGCTTAACATCCTGTAAATCGAACAGCACTTGAGCTTGGCTGATGTTTAACCCTGTACCAATTGTCTGGTTTTAAAATATTCCAGCTTGCAGTGTCCATAAATTAGCCAGCAGGATGGAACATCACAACTCGGGCTTGTTCTCCTCTCAAAGAGCGTAGTGCAGAAGCTGGGAATTTGGGGGAGATGCTGTATTCCCAGCTATTGATTTAAGGGTGCAGTCATAGCATAGCCTGCTGATTAACTGCTTAGTTTACAAGAGGCAAGCTATAATTGAAACAAATGTCATACATAACTGGAGGCTTATTTTCATCTTAATAACAGGAAAGGTAGTATTCTTACCCATGGCAAAGGTACTTTTCCAGTGGGACTTTCCAGCACAGGAACTGACAACTGGATGCTCATTGTAAGCATAATTCACCCCAAAAGAAATGCAAACAATTCACTTAAATGGAAATAAATGTCCAGGTAGGTCTGGAATAAAATTCATATTTTCAGCTTTCAGTGCTTTTCCAATAAGCTTTGAGTTTTCTTAAAGCCAACTCAAGCTGGAAAGTTGCACAGAACAGAGGCTATTCTGTGTCATTACTTTGGTAAAACTATTCAGCCTGCCACTGGATAAAAGCCTCCTGCTCATGTAATGGTATTGTTCATATTGGCCACTGTGAATTGTAGTAATCACCAGCTGCAAATCATACACCCGGGGTTCGCTGTGCAGCGCAAACGGCTTCAAAGGCCGTAAAGTGTAAAGCATCATCTGGTAATATAAGGATTTAGGGTTGGGAATAGCATGAGATGTGAATTCACGGATAACAAGAGGAATGATTACATTTTGCTTTGCATTTGAGGGAAGCCAGGATGGTAACTATTTCTCATTTCAGTAAGTCCATACGCACATGAGGAACCCACCTGCACTAATGCCCCTAGTTACAGTGGTCACAATTGGATGCGAGGTCCTGTTGCTAGAAAAGGCATCGGGCACAATTTGCGGTAATAGGTGCTGGCTGTTTTGCCGCGCCCGGCGCTCCTGTGCTGGGGTTGGTTTTTTTCCCTCCCCCGCAAAGCGCTTACAATCACGCCGTAAGCGCTTGCCCTGCCGGGGGCTTCCCAGCAGCCAGTCCCGGAGGCCGGCGGCTGCTGCAGGCGGCGCCCGGAGGCGACGGGCGCGGGCGGCCCCGGCGCGCTGCCTCGGGGCGCGGGCGGCTGCAGCGCGGCGCGGCGCCCTGCGGGCGGAGCTGGTGGCACGCGGCGGCTGCGGGCGCGCCGGAAGCAGCGGGCCCGGGGCTGCTCGCAGGCGGGTTGCCGGCCGGCGTGCAGCGCGGGTCCGCTGGCTGTGCTTGTTCCTGAACCTCTGCCAGGGCTCGGAAGCAAGCGGGCAGCCTCCTTCAGAGGCAGGCGTTGCACTGCATGGGAAAGGCGGCTGACGGCAAGCTCCGCACCGCCGCTGGGTTCGCCCAAGGCAAGGTGGAACGAGGCGCTCCTGTCACGTCCGAAAGCCCGAGCTTCCCAAGGCAGGCTGGGGTGTCGCTTTGAGGGTGAATTTGAAGCAAAAGGCAGGGAATGGACCTTCCGCTTTTTTGAGCGTTTTAAAATGGATGAGGAGGCTCTGGATGCTTTTAACAATAACATCGTGGAAGACAGAGAATTCCCTTTTTCTTAAATTACAAATTCGCGTCTTGTTCTGCCTGTGTTTGGAAAACTAGGAACTAGTGTGATGTCTGTGCTATCTCAAGAAAACGGAAAAAGTTGAGTAGGTGAGAAGACGATTTTTCTTTTGTAGTGTTTAAAATTCTGTATGTGGTGGTTTTGCTTTGCTGATCCAACTCCAATAACTACTTTGGAGGATAGCCATGGTGGTGATGGAAGAAGGCAGAGATGTTTAATCAAACTCAGCTCACAAACGTTCCCAGGAGAGGTCTCCAGCAAAATACAGAAGGAGCAGAGCTAAATCTCCTCACCCTAGGAAGGCAGAAAATTGAAAACGGCCGGGGGAGGGGGGGGGAGGAATACCCTCTCTTCCAATCTTGT
Source organism: Struthio camelus (assembly GCF_040807025.1). Lineage (NCBI taxonomy): Eukaryota > Metazoa > Chordata > Aves > Struthioniformes > Struthionidae > Struthio > Struthio camelus. The sequence continues at coordinate 34,517,019 of NC_090946.1, forward strand.
GTGGGCATCCTGAAGACGGCAAAAGCGCACAAGTTTGGGGAGAGGCAGCGCTGGTTGCTGCAGTTCCCCCACGGCAGGAAATCCCGTTTTCCTCCACGGGGCGGACCTCTGCCCTATCGTTTGCCCGCGCGACACAGCACAAACCGCGGACTTGAAAAACTTCCTCTTGGATGAGTTAAGACGCCAGGAGAAGCCGGTGGCCAAAGCGAAAGCCGTGGCACGTTTAGTGGGATAACACGCTGCAGGCACCCGTGTGGGGACCGAGGCGCAGCTGCCCGCGGCTCCAAAGCGTCTGGCTCCCGCCGCCGCGGCTGCCGAGCCGGGCAGCAGGGGCAGCAGCCGGAGGGGCCGGACGGGGACGAGGAGGAGGAGGAAGGCCACACGGCCGCTGCCGACCCACGACCACGGCGTGCCCGCTGCGGCAGGGACGCTGCCCGCCGAGCCGCCGCCGGGGCCGGGGCCGGAGCCGGGGCCGGGGCTGGGGCCGGGGCAGCTCGCACCCGCCCGGCCCCGGCGGCGGCCCCCCGCGGCGGGCTCCCGCTCGGCCAGGTTTGCGTCCCTCGCACACCTGCATGCGCGCATACACACCCGCGCGGGCACAGCCTCTGGGTCCCCTCCTTTCCTTCGGCAGTCAGCCGCCGCGGCGCCCTCCCGAGAGCCCGGGGACGCGACGGGCGAGGGAGGCGCCGGGAGCGGCAGGCCCGGCCGCCGCTGAGCGCGGCGCGGGCCGGCTAGTGGATACCGGGGCTGCCTGACGCGCGACGGGGCGGGATCGGACGCGCTTCCCGGCGAGGGCCCGCGGGGCAGGCCGGGGGCCGCGGCGCTGCCCGCAGCCAGGCGGCACCCGCGCACCGCCCCCCGCCCCCCGCCTGCCCCGCGGGGCGCGCCGCCCCGGAGGTGGGCCCCAAGCCAGGCGGGCATCGCCGCTTTAAGCGGAGGGCCACGCCGGGAGGCGGGGCGGGACGGGCGCGCCCCCCCCGGCTCCCCCACGTGGTCTGGGCGCCCGTGCCTCCCGGCCGCCGGCGGGGCTGGGCGCACACAGCGCGGGGCTGCCGGCGGGGGCTCGCCCGCTCCTGCTCGGCTCGCCGGGCGGCCGCCCGCCCGCCCCTGCCCGCCGCGCGGCCATGCGCGAGCGCCGCGCCGAGCAGCCGAGCGGGGCTGCACCGCCGCCGCGTCCCGCAGCAGCGGCGTGAAGCGGCGGCAGGATGAAGGGGGCGAGCCGGGCCGCGCCGGGCTCCCTGGCCGTGCTGGGGCTCTTGCTGCTGGGCTCCCTGCTGGGGCTCTGGACGGCGCTTCTGCAGCGGGAGGCGGCGGCGCAGCCGGAGCCGGAGCGGCGCCTCCCCCCGGAGCCGTGGGGCTGGGGGCGCCCCCCGCCGGCGCGGGGCGAGTCCCGCGGCGGGCAGAAAACTTTCCGGGCGCTGCTGGCGGTGCCGGGCCGGGAGGAGCGGGCGGCCGAAGGGCGGTCCGCTCCGCCCGGCTCGCCGCCGCCGGCGGGAGCCGCCGCCGCCTCCCCGGTGCAGCGGGGCATCTTCTGGAGCCGGGAGCTGGAGGAGCAGGTGCCGCCGGGCTTCGCGGCGGAGGAGGCGGCGGCGTGGCTGTCGGCGGCCCGCGCCGCCCGCGTGGCCTCGCTGGAGCGGGGCGGCTGCGGGCGCAGCTCCAACCGGCTGGCGCGGCTGTCGGACGGGAGCCGCGCCTGCGTGCGCTACGGCATCAACCCGGAGCAGATCCAGGGCGAGGCGCTCTCCTACCACCTGGCCGGCGTGCTGGGCATGCAGGAGCGCCTGCCGCCCATGGCGCTGTCCCTCGTGGAGGCCCGCGGGCGGCAGTGGGAGCCGGTGCGGGAGGAGCTGCGCGGCTCGCACTGGGCCGAGGGCGCCGTGGTCAGCCTGACCCGCTGGGTGGACAACCTCACCGACGTGGTGGCCCCCGCGCCCTGGGGCGCCGAGGCGGGCGCCGGCCGGCGGCTGCAGCCGCTCTCGGCGGGGGAGCTGGGCGCCCTGCCGCCCTCGCAGCTGGTGGAGCTGGTGCAGTGGAGCGACCTCATCCTCTTCGACTACCTGACGGCCAACTTCGACCGCCTGGTGAGCAACCTCTTCAGCCTGCAGTGGGACCCGCGCGTCATGCGCCGCGCCACCAGCAACCTGCTCCGCGCCCCCGACGGCGGGCTCGTCTTCCTGGACAACGAGGCGGGGCTGGTGCACGGCTACCGCCTCCTCGCCATGTGGGACCCCTACAACGAGCCGCTGCTCCGCTCCGTCTGCGTCTTCCGCGAGGGCACGGCGCAGCGCGTCGCCGAGCTCCACCGCCGCCGCAGCGCCGCCGCCGAGCTGCGCCGCCGCTACCGGGCGCGGGAGCCGCTCTGGGCGCGCCTCGGCTTCCTCTCCGAGCGGCAGGCGGAGCTGCTGCAGGCCCGCGTCGACTTCGTGCACCGCCACATCGCCCACTGCCGCGCCCAGGCCGCCGCGCTCTGAGGGGCGGCCGCGCACCGGCCCCGGCCCCGGCGAGCCGCCAGCTCGGCAGCGGCGCCGGCCGTCACGGAGCGGCCGCTGCGGGGGCGGGAGGGGGACGCGACCGTTACTAAGCGGCAGTTGCCGCGGGGGAGGAGGGGCAGCACGCGGCCCTTACGGACTGGCCGGTGCGGGCCGGGGGGGGGGAAACGCGGCCGTTGCCGGGGGGCGCGCGCGACAGTTGGGGTGAGGGGGTGGCGACCGGGGCCGCGACCGTTACGGGTCGATCCCGCTGCCTGCCTTCGTTTGGGTTTGGTTTCTTTCTTTCTTTCTTTCTTTCTTTTTTTTCTTTTCACGTCGGGCCGCGTAGCTGGGCCCCCAGGACCAAGCTGCGAGAAGCTGGAGCCGCTGGGCGAGCGCGCTCGCTCGCTCCCTGTTCGTGACCTGCAAGGGAGCTGAATGTAGTCTGCAGAGTGCCTCTCCTAGGTAGCGGCCGTCAGGCTTGGACCCTCGTACCCGGTCTTCGGTGCCTCAGTGTCGTTTAAATGCTTTGGCCTTGGGATCTGAGCCTGCTAGGCGCGGAGTGCTCCCGCTCTCCTTCTGGTTGGCCCCCGAGAGTGGACTTGTTCCTCCTTGCATCTGTGAAGCGTGGATAATAACTGTCTCCTTGCCTCCCAGGGCTTTTCTGAGGAGCCATTAGTTAATGTTTGTCAAGATCTCTGAAGATGCAAAGTGCTGTCAGTATTATATCCCTCTTAGTTCCACACTGGGCCTTTGTTTCCGGAGTTTAAAAAAAAAAGAAGAAATAATACATCTTAACTATTTTCCTTAATTCTCTTGGTGCACTTGCCTGCATAAGAGAGCCTGTAGGAAAGCTATTGTCTTTATCTGGATTGGGGTCGACTACCTTTTCCTTCCAAAGGAGGCAGACATACATTTTTATATACTCTTCCTTTTGCAGCAATGTATTTAAAAATGAATATTGATATTCATAGACCAAGAACTGATTGCACAATAGGGGAGCCCTTGACTAGCAAAACTGCCCTATTTATAAAGCTTGTTTCCTATTGATTTTCTTTAACCAGAGTGAACCTTTCTGCTGGTTGTTAAATTTGGTCAATGAAAAGTGTATAGAAAGCCCAAATTCCCATAGTTCATAGTCTTTGTTGTGGACGCATCTGGTTAAACGGTTTTGATTCTTGGGTGTTTATTTGTAATCATCATCATTTGATTTGACCAGTAAAATAACTGACTAATGGGTGACAGAAGAAAATCTCCCAGGTTTTAGAGATATTGCTATGTACTAAGACTTTGACACAATAGTTAAAGTGGAGAAAAAAACTGTTTCATGCACTTTACTTTGACTTTTTAATTTTTTTTTATTAAAAAGACCTTTTTATTTTACAAAGTCTGCCTTTTATGTACATTCTATATGTTCATAAGCTTTTCTGTAACATACTAAAGAAACTGATATTTCAGTAAACTGTGTTAATGTTTTACCTCCTTTGTCCTGAATATTTGCCTGAGCTTTGAAAAGGAAATGCACGCATCTTCAGTCTTCCCTGTTGAGTGATAGAGACTGTTTCTTTCCAGTTTTCTCCGCTGAACTGGATGAGGTTTTTCACGCTTCATCCTAAGCAAGAAGGAGCAGAATTAAGCCTTCAAACTCTGCTTTTCCTTCTGTCTCTTTTTTAACAATTGTGGGACTGGAATGGCAAAAGCTCTTCAAGTGGCTAAAGTAACACGACTGTAGTCTGCTTTAGCTAAATAGACTTTAGTCTATCTTTAAACATTAAAATGAGCCACTTCTGACTAGCAGTGAGATAGGTGGTGTGGGCTTAGGTGCAGTCAGCCTCTTCAGGTGTTCAGGTAGTGTACCAACCTGTTAATGCAAGTTTCTTCAAGTGTTATTGTAAGAACATCCCCAAAGGTGTCAGTTGTTTTCAATGTGTATTATTTTATGCTGTTTCTCAGTCCTCTGTGTCCATTTTGTCTGTATCTGCAGTGGGGGGTTCAGGCAGAATTGAAGAACAGGAATGCTTTTCAGTCTTACTGACGTACTTTATTTTAACAGGATTTTTAACGAGTTTTTTTCTAGGTGTGGCAGGATATAGAAAATGAAGTATTTGTATCTCGTTTGCTTTTTGAACATGTATTCATAGAAGAGGCAATCATATGGCTCAAAATACAGCCAGATAAGGCACAGACAAAGGAAAAAACAATCCTCTTTAAGCCCCAGATGCAAGTGCATATCCTGCTGTATCAAACAGCAGCATAATCTCTTTTACATCTGGGCAGGCACTTCTCTTGATGAAGGCAATGGTGTGCTCTGTGGGTACTACGCAAGTAGGTGCTTTTTTCAGTATGTCAAGCACTAACCTTCCCCCAGACTCTGAGCGCTGTGCACTCATATGTACCGGCAGGAGATCTTTGGTCTGTTATTCATTTAGTTAGATTAAACTTTGCGTGAGGATAATTTTCTCCAGCAGTTGGGGAGGGTTCTTTTTTCTCTCTCTTTTTTTTTTTTCCAATAGGACAAGATGATAGTTCTACAAAAGAAAACCTCATGGTCAGTTGGTTACCTATATTAGCTATTCCAAGTGTGTTTCTGTATTTATTTTAAAATGTTACATCAGCCTCCAAGACTAGCTTCCATTCAATTGCTTAACTGACAAGGCTCTTTATTGAACTTGTATTTATAGTTCACAGCATTTATCTCTCTGAACAATGCACAGAATCCCATGTGACATTCCTCTGCTATTTACATGATAATACACAATTTAACTGTGTAATTCATAATTCTTCAGTGCTGTTTGTCAGCATTACTTTCTAACTCAGATGCAGAAGCTCTGTCGCATTCACCTAATGAAAATACATTTAAAGAATAAACTGCTGGCATAAATTTTAAACCACCATGAAGAGCAAACTGCTGTGCCACAAACATCTAAGGTTGTATTTTGGTTTAAGTATTTTGGTAGGTATCAGCACAACTGTGGTTTTGATGGATAATAGGCAATAAATCCCGTTTGCGATGTCTTTAGAGCCAGACCCTAGGTAATTACAAGTTTCAAAAAGAGACATGATTTTCTATTTGATGATTGGTAACTACCTCAAGTTATATATAGGTTATGTGTTCAAAAATGGCTCAAAAACGTATAGTTATAGGTTAATGAAACTAGAGCTACTGTGTTAGAGAAGCTGTGTGCTACTGGAAGAAGTAGGCTTATTCAAAGAGGATGTAGAAAACTAGCTTGATTGAATTATGATACTTTTCTGTGGAACTTGCTGCATTTTATTCTGCTACAGGTCATCTGCTTCTGTGCTAGAGAAAGCTTTGAATTACCATCACATTAAGGAAGACTAACTTTCTCTCCTCTGTATGATTTCTTTAAGGCAAACAGTGTCTTGTAAATTCTTGGTCTGGTACATTCTTTGCATTCTTTAGCTTTATGTGCTGTCTGATGTTTGACTATCTTTCAGCAGAACAATGGGGTGAAATTCTATAAAACTTTTTTTTTTTTGTGTTAATGTCATTTGTACCAGTCTAACTCTGCTTTCTTGCAGTGAAGTTTCTTTTGACTTAGAGTAGTAGGAAAGGCAGATCAGACCGTTGCTTATTTGAGGGCTAGAAGACTTTAAGACCTGGAAGGTTTAAGTAGAAATTAATCTGTGATAGGAGGAGTTACCAGTTCTGTTTGTGCATTGCTGGCAGCTGAGCAGGGTACACCTGAAGTTAAAAGAAGCGAGCTGTGTAACTTATATAAGAGATTCAGGCTGTAGGGTTTTAGGCCTCACTTCAGCAGAATGCTTAAGGTTGCCCTTAACTTTCCACTGCTGCTCACTCACAGGCTTTCAGTTAAGTATGGGCTTATGTGTTTACTGCACTAGGGCGTTAATCGGACATGGGTTGCTGCACAGAACAGAGAAGAAGCATCAAAAGGCTGAGTGGGGGTTGGCAGCACGCTGGCTGTCCCAGATCCAGGGCAGAGTTTTGTGTTTTTCAGCTCTGTGGAGATTCATGTGCTTAACTGATAACACTAGCTTTAGAAAAGAAAATTTCTAGAGGATTTTGGAGTGCGAATGCACTTCATTAAGTCCTAGATTTCAGCATGTTTCCTTCTGCAGATTTTTCCTTTTATTGGAATCTAAGGGAGTGGGTGGGTGAGGGGGGTTGTTACTACTCACAGCTTGATGTCACTGAGACATTACGTCCAACTCATACTAGCGTGAAGGGAGGACTGAGTTCAAGGATTCTGAGACCTGCATAAAGGGTGTCAAAATTGTGTTTGCGTGGAGAGTGAGTTACTGCTGAATCTTTGGGGTGCAAGGAACAGCAGAAGCTCAGTGAATTCAGTAGATTTCCCACTTACTGAACAAAGCAAGACTGGCATCTGCAGAACAAAGATCCCCTTTTGTTTGTCTGTGTATGAAGTAATTTCAAAGCTGGATTTATTTGCATTGTGGCTTTCCCGTTGAGGATTTCCCTCTCCATTGGGAAGTTCTTTCCAGGGGCAGAATTCCCTTGCCTTGCACACAAAAGCTGCTGCCCAGGCAGAGAGCGCAGTTCATCGCTGATGCCCCACTTCACTGGCTGCCTGAGGTCAGGTCAATCTGTTTAAAGATTCTGGAAATTACTTGGGCCTGTGGAAGAACGTTAAAAATAAAGTTAGTTACACTTTGAATTACTTGGCTTACAGCATGTCTTTAATATCACCAGCATAGTTTTTGTGGTTTGACTTTTCCTTTGAAGTTTGGTGCATTTTTCTTAATGTTAATAATACTCAGAATTTTCTCACCGACATACTAGGTGGCCCAGGAGTAGCTTGGATGTGAGATCATATTAAGACTTAATCCCATTTTGCATGTTATTCCTACTTTGCACCCACAGCATAAAATTTAATCACTCCTTCAGAGCGGCGCTCCCTGGATTGAATGCTGTGAAGCTCTCACACCAGCAGGCCAGGCTGTGCAGTAACAGCACCTGCTGGGGCCCGCATGGCTCCTGCGACTGTCCATGGCCTGGAAAACCTTTCACCGTACCGTCGTGGGTGCTAACGCGGCTCACCACTGAAATCAACTGGCACAGCTGTGAGCGGAGGTTATTTCAAAGGACAGTGACTTGCATCCGCAAATAGTATTTCACTGTGAATTAACTGGCATTTTAACAAACTTTATCAGTCTCACCTTCAGTGATGGTTTAACCTAGCTCACTGTACTTTGCATGGAGGCCAGGCATGAGGAGGAGCCAGCTATTGTGTTACACCTGTAGTTTCTCAACCCTTTATGTGGGCTGTGGCTTTCCATCGCCTGACCCAGGCAGAGGTGCAGCCTGAGCTCACCAGAAGAAAGCAGGACAGCAGCATCCCCAGATAACTGCTTCTGTGTTTTCTCATTAGTATTTCCCAGTACTTCAGCACTGTTTACTTGTGTGTCCTGTAGGATCTGCTTCGGTAAATATCTTCCTCTTCCCCTCACTTAAAGTCAGATATACAACCTCTGCTGCCCCTTTGCATCCTGAGGATTTCACACGCCTAGGTCAGACTCCTGGTGGAAGGTCCCTGCAGAGCTTCTGGACTTCATGGTCCCCTCAGGAGGAGCACATGTGCAGGCCTGCTTGAATCAGAGCCACAACTGTGCGCAGGTGTGAAAGGAGCTGTGCAAACAAAGGAAGGAGAATTAGCACAGCTGAAACCAGGCCAGCATTGTGAAAAGGAAAAGAGCGTTGGCTGGATTATCAGAGGATGAAAGACAATAAGCAACGAAGAGGGTCTGATGCGGCAATTGGACTGGATGATTCTGAATGATCCTGCTATTCACCGCTTCTTTTTGTGGTTTTTGTCTGTGGCACTCTGACCGTTTCTATAAAGAAGCAAACCCACGGGAAGACTGGTTGTGCAAGATGCAGACATCACTGACTCAGAGAAAAGAGAGCAGGCAGCCTGAAAACCCAGAAGCCTCCAGTTCCTATTCCAGGGAGGGAAATGCAGGTAGGAAGATTTCATGTCAGATACAAATACAGCACCAGCTGGGGAAGAGTAAGTTACAGTATACTGTATTGTAATTCTACAGGCAGATTTAAATTGCACAAGTATTGGTGCTGCTAGGATATTGGCATGCTTGTCTAACCTCTGTCTACCACTTGGACTTTTTAAGTCCTCTACATAGTGCAAAATGCTAACAATCTGGGCTTTTTTTCCCCCTGATTATGTATACGTGCAACCGACCCTCAGCTTTGCTAGATTCTGCCATGCATCTATCAAGTCTGGTGTTTTTGTTTTCTTTCCTGCTTGGCTGACTCCTCTAGCCCAGCCAAAATGAAAGTACTGTGCATATTAACAAGGAAAACTAGTTGAAGGAATGTAGTAGTTAAAGTAACAGATACTTTAGAGAGGGAAGGGGGGGGGGGGGAAAGCCCACTGTAATAACTTTTTGCTTACTCAGTTTTGTCCCTGCCCTCGGTGTCAAGGCAATGCAAGGTGTTCTGAAAGAAGTAGTCAATTGCGTGAAAGTTCATAAAAAGGAATAGACTTTTAAGGCACTGAAAAGCAAGTGACTCCCATCAGATATATGTCTGTGGCAACAGCCTTGAGAGATGTGTTTAAAGAACTTATCCATAGCCCAATGTGGACAAGGAATATGCAGGAATGGAGGGAAAATTGCTACAGAGAGGCAGTTAAATCCTTAAAGAAATTAGGAGGTGGAGGGGTTAATAGCAAACATCCTTGGAGGAAATCATACAGGTTCAGAACTTGCTAATCTCCCATAGCCCTCTTTCTCCACCTTCTATGACAGTTTTAGTGCAACAAGCTCTGGAATGGGTCTTTTTCTAGACAGTTTGTGCCAAAGAACAAAGAGAAAAATGGATGTACAGGGAAGCTCTCAGCTCTGGAGTACAAAGGACTGGCCCCTTTGCAACGTAGACCAAAGAAAACTTGTAATCTTGAAAGCCCAGCATTGTTTTCAAACACTATCATTAAATGTTTGTATGTTCAATGAATTTCATTTTGCATAATAATAGCTGTGTTCAATAACTTTTTACTGTGCGTATTTAATTCAACATATTCGGTATTATTTACCAAAAATCACAGAAAATGTCCTTACTTCCCTAATCTTGAGTTGTGAGCAGTTCATTAAAAAGCTCGCTTTCCGTGTCATAAAACTGGCATGTAACATTTAATGTCCAAATACATAATAGTCCAAGGTTTTCCAAACTACTTGGACTAGCTGATACTGTGAGCCTTGAGGCGCTCTCAAAGGTCATACCTGTAGCTACACAGCACTGAGCAATTCACAGGCGGTTTCCGCACAGTATGTTTTTGTAGATGGATTGCGGAGCAGGCTGGTGTCGCAGGGCCTGCTTGCTGGTGCTGGCTGCTCGTGTTGCTCTTGGGCATCCCCGAAAACACGTGCAAGAATTAAAATTACTGTTTGTCTGTATGGACTGAGCTGCCCATGATTTCCTCTCTTAGTTGGAACTTAGCTAAGGATTTTGTTCCCAAAGATGTCTTCCTTTACAAAACGGGAAAGACATCTGTTAAAGTGTCCCCACGTGCACACACGCTACCCCTCCCTTCAACTCCGCCATCTCCCAAAAGCCCTTTCACTTCATCACTGAGATCTCACAAAATCCCTTGCAGTGAAGACAGATAGCCATTTACCTAAAGCAGTATTAACACACTAATGCAGCACATAATGAGGTAAGGACTGGATACATTTCATAGCAGTATCTCAAAAAAGAAGGGTGGTTTATTTCTGCCCATCTGTAAGTTTCAGTCAGAGGAGTCATAATTTTTTAATGTGCCTGTCTTGCTAGCTCCCTTTTTGTGCCCTGCTGGGGGGGAAAGTGCATTAATAAACTATGGTTTGAAGCTGCCATTGCGAATTCTTTTTTTCTGTGCACGATTTCTCAGAGAGGAGCTAGGATCTGTTCACTCTGGTTATTTGTTTAAGCGACTGCAGTTTGCTTGATTTCCTTTAGTTTAGCTAGGTCACCTTTGTAATCCCCAAAGTTTTCAGTGCCACTTAATATTTTCAAGCCCAGGAAAAGTAATTATTTCCTTTGTCCTGTTAAGAATATATGGGATTTGCTCATCTGGCAAAGTGTTCTATTTCCTTTTTTTAAACTCAGTACAGTGCAAAATCAGGTGACATACATTATGGATGAGCCTGGATGCAAGGATCTGGAGGATATTAATGGTATTATTTCGTTTCACACCAGCTACACAGCAAGGCAACTGCTCAGTGGAGATATTTCTGAATTTTACAGCCACCAGAGATCAAAACCAGGTCCTCTGTTTGTGATTTGTGGGATAAAAGTAACAGGCTAAGTTCTTTTCTGATTTACAGCCCCGCAGGGTTAAAGGCATGAGTTTGTCCGCAATTTGGATGCGAAAGCTGATGATGAGTATAACCATGATGAGTATTATTTATGATATGGTTTTATCCTGCTTGCTTTTAGAACTGACAAGGGTGACTGACAGCAGTGCTTCGTGCTCCTTTCTTTGACTAGCAGGCTAGCAGACTGCCAGGAGCCCAGTTAAATAGAGACTGCTCTAAGAATCAGGGCTACAGGACGTTTTATGAGCTCCTCTGTCAAGAAATATTTCAGACAGTGCCCAAAATGAGGCAATCATCTTCAGGCTCGTAAAAACAATTACCTGTGTAGGAATTTATCGAAAGTAGCTGCAAAGAGGAAAAAATGTTCCAACAGGGAATGTCACACTGAGTCCAGTTATATTACTTTCAAGGCTCATTAAAGAGGTTAGTAGACAGCATTAAGTCGTTTCCTTCCCAGAAACACGGTACAGCATGGAGGGGGACAAAACAGCCTGGGGACTGGCACAACTCATCACATGGGGTACTGCCCAGCAATAAACAGGGGCTCCTGAAATCACTAATGAAAGAGCCCACTGCAGTGGTTTATTCCTCCGTTCAAGCCAGTTCAGTGGAGGATTTCTTTGCTCAGTGCGTATTTTGCAGGATTTTGCCCAGACTAACCTTAAGTGAATCACAGAACCAGGATTTCTACCTATTTTCCTGGGGGCTAGTTTATGTTCTCGTAGGCCTTCCAAATTTGGCTTTTCCTTGTGATATTTAAGCTATGTTTTTGTTCTTAAAAAGTACCCTTTGGAGGAAGAGAAAATGTTCTTAAACAGGAAGGACTTTCAAAGTGTTGATAAAGTGAGGAGAAGGGTCAGCTTAACTGACATAAAACCCTCAAGATGAAAGTGAGCTGTACTAATGTGGGATATTACTATCTCAGATGATAACCAGGGAGAATAATTTCTCGCTGTATTCACATGGCAAACCTGAGAGACTTGGCAGGTGTGATAAAGCTGAGGGCTTCCATTAGGGGTGTTAACAAGGCTCTTCAAGCGACTGTCAGCCATAGAACAAAGGAAGTCACTGATGACTGACAGTTTTCATACCGCTTTGTGATTTATTATGGAGCTGATGAAATGCCAGACTTTCTAAAGTCAGGTAGTCAGAGCTGATACAGAAAGGTTACACAGATGCTCCGGGGTGGAGTCACATGTTTTTCTTTAGAGGGAAAAAAAAACCCAAAACAAACAAAAAACCCAAACAACTTCCTTTGTTTCTAATAGCGCTTCAGATGATTAAAAGTAAACTATAAATGTAATTTACTTGTCAGTACACAATCTGATAGTTATTTTACTTGTTGTATTTAGTTCCTTGTTCTTAGTCAAAGGAAATGAGTGAGGTACTTTGTGCTAATAGTCTCCAAACAGTCTCATTTTCTAGACCTCTTCTATACAAGCAGGACACTGCAGTAGCTGTACTATAGACCCTACAATCAGTATTCCTTGAAATTAAACTATTCCCATTAAAATAAAAATCATTACAATTATCTCCTGATATATTTCATAAAAGACTATATTTAGTGATTCATTTTCCATGAATCTTAACAGGCCAGGCTACACGTTTTTTCTCTCTTTCAGACTTTCAGCTTTAGCTCCTTCATACTGAAAGGGAAGTAGACAACTGGCTCCTATACCATATATTTCCTATAAAACAGCATGGTAGTGCTAATGAACCCATCTCCCTTAATAGTGCCTTTGGTGACATTAGGAAAGATGCCTCTGACCCAAGAGGCATAGAATAGATAAATTAAATACCAAAGTATAGATCTAAGGGCTTGGTTGCTGCATGGTGACATACTGATGCTTTTTGAAGATATAAGAGATCTGGGTTAGTACATAGATCTCGAATTCATGCACAGCTTCAACACTTAATATGAATTGGGACCCTTGTGAATACAAATGTTAGGAAGGCTTTGTTTGGCCCTGGGAGGAAAAAAAAACCCTCAGGATCAGCACCAGGGCAACTGTCTCTCTCTTCCTTCTCCTCCCACCCCCTTTGCTTGAAAATAGTTTAAGCCAAGGAGGAGCCCTAAGCGCGTTCAGACGGGACTGAAACAGGTGCTCTGGGAAGCTGCAAGATCCACGATAACGCTGCTGATGCAAGTGTCGTCCATCGTGGGAAGAGTGGCAGCTGGTGCAGGATATGCGCAGGGCTTTTCCTCCAGCAGTCAGTCTGTCGCCCGCCAGCGCCGCGCCGTCGCTCTGCCGGTCTGGCAGTCACCAGCCGCAGCCAGCGATGTGACGCGCTTTCTTCTGAGTCAGAATGGTCACAGCTCTGTTCCATCCGAGTGGGATATCTGGCAGATGTTTTCTGTACTGAGTGGCAAAAAATCTGAAGTTTCTGTGTATTTTTAATGATAGGTCAAGCCTTTCTCTAGACTTAATGCTTCTCCCTGTCAGAGTCATCCTGACCACCTCAGCAGCTAAGGGTGATCTTGAGAACAGTATTGGGTCATAAGGTTGGGGAGCAAAAGCGGATGGATACATCAGAAAAGAGAGCCAGAGAGGGGAGCTTTGCAAGCCGAGCACAAAGAGGCTGTAGCTACATACCGCCACCTAAGGTATGCAGGCTCGCTCCATTGGTGAAAGGGCCAGAACAGGGGCACAGCGGAAATGTGGGGGTGGGACAGCTGTTTTCTCAAGAAACTCAGCAGATTCCAGCCAACAGGAAGGAACATGCTCTAACAAACTTTTCTGCTATGATGTCAGATCAGATGCTTGTGCCTTATTTTCCATGCCCCAGCACGGTTAAGTCACTTGCCACAGGCTATGGGGTAACGAGCAAATACCACATCTGGAAGGAGGGCTCAAGAATTTTGATCCCTCCCTGTGTTCAAACTGTTCAGCACTTTCTTTACCATATAGATCACTTTTGCTGCCATCCACGCTTTGCTACAAGTTCTCAGACAATTAATATTTACACATGCTCGTATGTGTTGTATCTTACAGACACAAGTCTGTCTGCTCTGTGCTGTCTGTTAGCTTCCCTTTGCTATGCTGGGCTAGGAGGACATAGCCACTCTTACACAGTGCCCCAGAAACACCAGCTAGAATGATAAGGAACATACGATGTATTATTTTATAATAAAATGCAAATTGATATTTCCTTCATTGTATTTTATCAATGTGCCGTCAACTTAATGATATCCATTGGTTCCTTTCAATTACAGCAGCTATCAGCATGTTCGTGATTATCAAGAGAATTTCTTTTCAGACAGGGAGTGTACTCACTGAATGACTTTAAAAAATGTCCTGCCTGATACAAATTACTCACAAAGCTCGTTAACATTTCAGTTCTTGTTTTGCCTAATAGCATGAAAAATAGAGGTGCGTCAGATGGAACCCTTTATGCGTTAGAAACGACAACATTTTGACTTCTAACATTTCAGATGTCCATGCATCTTACTGAAATTGTTGGGAAAGAACAAATTTAAAAAAACCATTTCCAGCATCTCTGTGCAACTGCCAGGAGCTGAGATACAGCATGGATATGTAATAAATAATGCTTAATGATAACAACATGCCACATTCAGAGATGTAATACAATAGATTGTGGTAATACTGATGATGTAACCCTAGTGCTTTGAAGTTCTCTCATTACTGATTCAAGGTGCTTTGCAAAGATGAGTTAGCCATCCCAGTGCTCTTGCAGAAGCTCCATTATTGCCCTCATGCTACAGGTAAGAAAACGGAGGAAGGGAAAAGCTAAGGCCATGTTGCATGTCACTGGTGAAGCCAGAGCACCAGACGTAGCAGGAGGGCTTGGGCATTGGTGAGCAAGCTCTGGCAAATAGCACTCTTACCGATGAAGTTGGAGTTAAGCTAAGGCGAAGCTGTCAAGACTCAGGTGTGTATCTTTTTCTACTAGCAGTGCTGTATAGGCAGTATGCTGTGGCAGGGGGATGGAGAGGATAGCTGGGCCAGCAACTCCTCAGACCGCTGCAGGGAGATTTGCAAGAGCAACATCCTAAGGCTAGGGAATTTAGACTGAGCCTTGCAATGTATTCAGTCTTGCAGACACTGTTATTCAAGCCCTTTACCCATAAGCTTTTCACACCCTTGGTTTAGGTGACACTGCTGTGGCGGAAGGAGGGCAGCTGCTTTTAACATCATAGTGGCAAAGGATCGCTGTCCCTGGCAGACCTTGCTTCTCTCGGGGAGCTAATTGCGTGGCCTTGGTGCAGCCCTGCTTTGCCGGCTGAGCTGCACTGTACTAGAAGTGCATGCTGAGGCACTCTTGGTTTAAAGGTGCTTTTGATGCTGAGGAGCTGGCGGGATCCCTTACCATCTGCCGCGTGCAGGAGGGGCCCTTGTTTGCACCTCCTCACGGGACCTGCCTCCTCCGCGCTGGCAGCTGGCAGCTTAGTCTGCCCACGCTGCTGCCAGGCGCTTGGCAGAAAACGTTGCTCCTGCTGCTTGGCTTCCTCTGCACGCACCAGTGCGTAGAGCCCTCCATGCCTCTGCTGTATACGCTTTTGCTGCCTTTGTAGGAGCAACACAGCTACTTCACTAATTTCACCTTGGTTCCCCTTGTATCCTAACACCAGGCAGAAAAGATAACGCAGTTCCAGGATTGTAGTTACAAGCCTCGGAATCGTAATGACAAGTAAAATAAAGCTGTCACATGGTTATAGTCTGTTTAACGTGACAGCTTCCTGGTTCTTCTCATACTTCACCCAGAGCCCTTGTGCGATGTATCACAACGGGCAACAACGTGCATGTAATGGAGTAAAGTCTACTGCAGGCACTTAATATCCATTTGAATTATGTCTCCTTCCCCCCCCCCCAGTTACACTAGACCTTTCTTTCTGTTCCTATCTAGTACAAATGTAGCATCGATAGCTCATGTGTTTATGCTTGCTATCTTTTGGGATCCTTCCCCTTCCATCCCCTTCCTGGGGAGAAAGCTTAATACACAACCTTAGAGCTTGCTAGAAGTCTGTGATGTTCAACCCAACAGCACTGTACAAACCATAAATGTTTTCTCTTGAGACTGTGGTCTCTGTGCCTTCCTACCCTTGCTAGAGATCTGGAGGGCATTGGATACGTTACTAATACTGCTGAGAGGGCTGGCTGGGTTGGGCTGTTCCTCGCTACCAACGCTCAGGCCGCCTGAATTGGCATTTGGGGTCCTCTGTCCTGAGAGGGAGCACGAACAATTCGGCAGCATGCCTCGTGCAAAGCCATTCCCGAAAGAGAAGAACTTTAAAAACTGAAATGTGAAACTGCTTGGTTGGAGGAGTCAGTGTAGCACTATATGTAGCACTATAGCATACTTAATGAACATGGCGTGATGACTTAGAAAGATTTTGGATTTCGGTACTATTTTTTCATGTGGATAGACACACAATTAGGACATGATCTTTTTCACTGCGTTGCTGTTGGTGTAGTAATTTGCGCTTTGAAAAAGTATGGAACCAAATGATGGTAAAATAAAGCCCAACAACAAATGTGGAGTTTTAAGCATTGTACTCATTCTATAGTTGTTCAAATAAAACCCTAGGGACAGAAAAGAAGAAAATCAGGCCATTTCATGCTGTTACCTACCTAATTTAACTAATGTACAATCCAGCTTCAGAATAACCGGGTTTGGCAAAAAGAAAATAGATTAAAAAAGAGAATAACACCTTTATTAGAATATAAAGGTAATGAATTTAAATCATTACAAGTAGGTGAAGCTTCTGCAGATCATCAGATATCAAACACAATGTAATCACAAATATCACCTAGTATTAGCAGCACTTCCAGTCTTCCATTGTTCGGGAACATGGGAAGGACTTTATTTTGATTTAATTCATCCACAGCTTGAAAACTGATTTTCTAGCTTTCTGCCAGCAGAAGTCAGATCAGAATCAGGTTTAGTATGTTATTAGTCCAAGACATAAAGTTTTGATCTTAGGCTGTTTTCTTGGGGGAAGGGTGTCTTTTTTTCTATTATTACTTTCAGATAACGTCTTGTGTGCTTATTTGTTTGTCAAGGGTAAGTGATGACTCTGTGACTTTGTACTAAACTGCTAATAAAGGCAGCTGAAATAGGTATGGCATTCATATGCTCCTCACAGAGCCTCAAGTTTTGCTCTATCAACACTTTTCTTAAGTGCATTGCATTAAGGATTCTGTATGACAGGTTTCCACCTGGAGGCAAAGCCTGCTCCCTTCCTCCCCCTCTTTACTTGAAACCTGAAGTCTTTTCACATCAAGTATTTAATTTTCCTTTGTTCAGGATAAAATGATATGTAAAGCATGCGTTGCCATGGATGCAAAACTGAGAGCCTCTCCCTCCCTTATCCAGGTAGATTTCAACCAGGATATTTAACATCACACAGCACTACAGCATGGATGGGAAGATAGACACAACTGGAAAGGTGTGGGGAGAAGCAACCTCAAAACTGAAGTTCACACCATTTGGAAGTGGCTTGGTGAAAAAAAGTAAGTCTTGTGCCTCTGAGGGGGCTGCTGGACTTGTTCTAAAGGTGTGTGAGGGCGGCATCCCTTTGCCAGCCATTGATTTTCTTCTTCCCTTCTTTTGCTTTAGTCACTGGGTGTTTGGGCAGGCAAGTCTCAACGTGGAAAAGATGCTGCAGAAGGCCAGGAGCATCCCAGGAGTAGGGACAAAAGGCGACGATGCCCCTGCGTCACCTGCAGCCCTGCCTGGCAAAGAAGGTGTCGGGGAGCAGCGAGGCAGAGGAGAGGGCAGAAGCGGGGACGAAGGCAAGCCCTGTGCCGTGACAGTGCCATCCCACAGGGGCTGAGCCAGCACAGAGCCAGTGACTGAAACCCATGCTGATCCCAAAATCAAGGCAACATATATGGGGTAAAGTACATTTCGCCAACTCCGTTCCCAAAAGCAGAGTGCTATCTCTGTGCTGAGTGCAGTTCACCCCCAAACTCAAACCTGTAGCTGTGCTCCCAGCTAAAGGCAGTAGTCCTGCTGAGGGCAACAGCACTTCTTCTCAGTTTGCCTCCTCTTACCTCCTGCCCCTGCTTTCCTCTCAGATTTTCCAAAAGGCCATAGCTGTGGTATTTAAGCATCTCAGTCCACAGCTAAAAGCTTGGATCGTTCCCGTTTCCATCCAAGCCCACTCAGATTTGAGCCGTGGCCCAGGTAAGTCATTTTAACGTGTATTCCACAGATGCCGAATAAGGAGTAGCGGCATTTCAAATACTGCGCAAGGGTGGTGTGAAGATTAATGTTTGAGAGTGCCGTGGGAGTACCACGAACAGCCAAATGACCCAGCTGGGTCAAGCTATTCCTCCATCTAGGGCAAGAACATAGGAACAGGGTGAGCAGGCAGCAACTCGTGGCTCAGGGGCTTCCTGAGCCAGCACTTGTATCTCTGTGTTTTCCTCTCAGTAGCAGATGAGACCGCGTACTCAGTTCTCATGAGCGACGCACTGGGTAGTGTCGAGCTACCGGCGAGAGGCAATCATCTCGTAGGAACGCTTTATGGCTCCAGAGGGGGGGGACAGCTAGGGCATGGGTAATAAATACACATGTTTCAGAAGTGTTTTACAGTGTTCCCCTAACTTAATTCCAACCTTATATTTTATACGCATTATATTTTCCGTGGCTTCATATCCTTTCATTTCAGCAGTAGCGTACTTATATAAGAACATCAATTTGCTGTCGTAATTACATTGGACTGTGGCCTCCGCAGAACTGCACTAAAATTGTTTCATTTAATTTTGTCTAAAGAGTGTAGCATTGCCTCCACAGACTTGCACCAAAATTGGCTCATTTTGCTTCAGATTATCTTTTCCCTGCAGGATTGCATTATTATGGCCCGCACTTGCTCCTTGCTGCTGAAAGCACAAACTTTACACCAGCTCAGGTCATGAGTTAAAACACCTTCTTTCTTTTGGCGCAGAGAGCTCTGCTCGCTGCCCTCTCTGTGCTTAAATACAGGGCACCTTAGCAGGATTTGATCGACAGTTCACGGGGTTTAGCAGATGGGACTGTTGTATCTGCTCCAGAGAAACTTGGAATCGAGCAAGCACGAAGCCTAAATTAGCTCCTCACTCAAAAGAGCCTGATACCTCTGTTCCTGGGGGGAGAAAACGTGAGGAGGGTCTGCAGAAGCAGCGGCCGTCGCTTTCCTTGTTTCGGACGATAACGCCATTCTCTCCTAGAGCCGTCAGTCCCTCCTCACTCATATGAGCTACTGTAGCAGAAAGATGCATTTTTTCTGTAATTGAATTGGGCTTTAATAAAGCTATTGTGTTTGATCGCTGGCTTAGGAAACAATAATTTAGCATAATAGGAAAAGATCATTAATGTGCAATGAACCTAACGCTCTGCTCCAGTTTTTGTTGCCCTGGAGAGATGGAGTGAGTTGTTTTCCCTCAGTTGAAGGCAGAGCGGGGCACGCTTCATTTTTCATCCCCAGCACTTTTTCCAGCAGGGCCTGCGAGGCTGGCGAAGGCGCGCAGAGACGCGGCCTTGCCCCGCCGAAAGCAGCCGCCGCTTGGCCTGCCGAGGGAGGCGCCGCTGCCGACGGGCGGGCAGGGGCAGGGGCAGCGGCAACGGCTCCAACCGCCTCCACGCGCCATCGCCGCTTTAAGGGGCTCAGGGAGGGCGGGGGGGAGGGCAGGCGGCGAGCGCGCCGCGTCCGCCCCGCCCCGCCCCGCGCGGGGGACGGCGGGAAGCGCGCGGTGTTGGAGCGGCCGCCGGCGGGAGGCGCGAGGCTCGGGGTGGGGGAGCGCCGCGAGGGCGCCAACGGCTCTAACGGTCCCGCAGCCCTGGCCGCGGCCCCGCTCCCGGCCTGCCTGGCCCAGCGAGCGCGGCCGCGTAGGGCCCCGCCGCGGGCATGCGGCTGGGCGGCTGTGAGTGCCGCGGCGCCAGCGTGGTGCGATGTTACCAGCAACGGCGAAGTTGCGGTGCCGGCCTTTCCCGAGTGCTCCGTGGCGGCCGACCGCACGGGTTGGCGTTTGGCGTGTCCTGAGGGTGCTAGGTGGAAGCCGCAGACGTGGTTCCTCCTGCGGGTCCCCCCGGCGCCCCCTTCAGGCATTGGAAGGGTTTGAGTTGCCGGTCTCATGGTTTTCGCCAGGCAGAAGCAGGGTGGTTCCTGGCGCCTTCAGAAAAGCGGCATGTTTGAGGAAGCTTGCCTGTGTCCTGGGAGCACTGCCCCTGAGCTGCTGCTACACTGATACAGCTCCCGCTTCTTGATCTTAAACTAAAAATCCTGCAGCACTAGGCTTTTTAAACTCGGTAATGACTCACGAGGAGTTAGAAGTCTACTCTTGTTTTCGGTTGATTCAGCATGTCTTTACTTTCTTAAACCTGCTACCTGATATTTGAAGCTGCCAGCTTGCATGGGGGATGGCTGATTTGTATAATTAGTTTTGCTTTGCTTCAGTGCAAAACGGTTCCTGATAGACAACTGCAAACAGCACGTTGTAGTGAAAGCCACTACCTCATAACAGTGGTGATGGTCGTTAGGTTGAACCTTGCCTCTGGTCAGGAAGTTTTTGCTCATAGTTGTGTTTGGCTCAACTTCATGAGCTACTCTGCAGGGTGGTTCCGGTGGTGTGATGGCCTGAATCTCTCTGGGCTGCTTTTTTGCCTGTGTTATGATCCTAATGGTGAGCCTGTGCCGTCAGGAACGGAAAGCCTAAGCAATCAAATCCTAACGTCCAGATAGCTAGGAAACAGTCAGCAGTCAAGCTGAGCTCCCTTTTCTCTGTAGGCAGGCGTTTGGAGTACCTGCAGGGAGGTATGCAGGTTAACTCCAGAGAGTCAGCAGCGTGTGACTGCTTTGTCTGTTGCAGATCACTTGCTTTTGTGTATATAGCTTCAAGATGCTGTGAGGGAAGAGGAAGGATGGGGACAAAAATGAAGGAGGGAGATGGTCAAAGACAGCATTGGTATGTGAGAGCAGGGGAAAAGTGCCAATTGCAATCAATTGCAATCAGTGTTTCCTGTGGGTGAAGGGGAGGAACTGGGAGCTGTTGGTATAAGATCTAGTTGGGCATATGGTTCTTAATAATCACAGCGGTTCTGGATTTCCTTGATAGCTCTCATCCTGCTGTCTTCTTCTGAACACCTCTCACCCTAGTCTCCTGCTGTTTTGCTTGAGGAAGTGATTTATGTATTCAATCCTCTTGCCCTATGAATTGGGAGCTTCAGGTCTGTTTTGGTAACCTGCTGGTGCAAGGTGCCCTGACAACCCTGATAGGTCTAATTTTAGGTCTTCCTAAAATGGCTTGATGGCTGTTTTCCTTGGATCCCAGGAAAAGTACTGCTCTGTCTGCAGAACTGTGGGAGGCTTTTAAATTATAGTGTTAATTTTCTAGCAACTGAAATAGGCATTAAGGGGAAAAAAGAATATTCTGATGAAGTTCCAGGGATTTGGGAGTGCGTTACTCACTTGACAGCAAGATTATTGTTCATTAACAGACAAAATGATCAGTGGGAGAAGTGCACATTCCTCGTGCTCTCCTGCGTTCCTTCACTGTTGTGTGTATTGGAAAGTTTCTTCTCCACCCCCATGCTAGTGAGGGAGGGGAACAGACTGGTGTGGGGTGCGGGCTGGGGGAGAACATGTTAGTAAAATGTTAATCCTTCAGCCTCCAGGTTATTTTCAACGATTATGAAAGGCTCTTCCTATGTGATGGCTATAGGAGCTATTTGTTAGTGCATATAGTACAAGTGGCAGCTTCTTCTAAAAGGCTACCAGTGAAGATTTTCTTTTACTTGCTAGATTAAGGCATGATGAGAAAAGATGACATACTCTTCTGACTTGGCATATTTTGTATGTGAAGTTGGGATTTTGGCATCTCAGGTACAAAAAAAAAAAAAAACCAGCTCCTGTTTTGCACATGAGGCCCGTTGTGACTTCAGTGGAAATTAGGCATATTAAAATTTCTGAGAAAAGAGGCTTGTTATTTAGAGGAAGGGATGAGACATGACTTAAAAGGAGTCTTTTTCTAGGGACTAAGCTCTGGTCCTACTTTAAGGTTGTCCCTGAAGGTCATGGCTTTCCATTTATTTATTTATTTCTTCTTCTCTAAAAGAAGTATCGTACCACAAACCCACTCACACAAATAGTTGTGCGTGTTCTTCCTGTTTCTTCATGTCTATCTTTAGGCATGAAACAAGTTAATCTAAACCCAGAAAATCGGGAAGAAGCACTGCCAGCTGAGTTTAGTTCAGTTTTCAAATGTGGCTGCTGTTCGAGGTGACAAGGAGCCTTTTGTACTTTGGTTCAAATTGCTGTTAAAAGAAAGTACAGATGCCCGAGTCCTTGAAACAACTTCACCTTCTTATGGTCTTTCCTAGAATCTGGTTTGGCGTGAGTGGTCTGTGGCTTGGTGTTGCAGTGAGATTAGTGGAAGGCCTTTCTGCCACCGTGCAACCTGCAAGCTGTGCAGAATCTGCCCTTGGTCTGTACTTCCTCAGCTGAATCTTATTTGTATCATAGTACACAGTCTAAATTAGCTGAATGTTTCTGACTTATGTTTACCCAAATCTGATCATGGTGGTCCCACCTCCATTACGAACAGAATAAATACTTGCTAGCTACACCTTTAATTTCCTCAGAGTATTGTTTTGCTTGAAATGAACTAGTGAGTTTGTGTTCTTCACCATGTATGCTGTTGACACCCTCTGGGGCACTCCATATCAGGCTGTACCATCTGTATGAGGTGGACCTTAGCTGAGGGCACTCACATGAGTGAAATTGTAAGTTCAGAAGTACTTTGCAGATGAGGCTCCTCGTCTCTGCATTGGTAGGCTTCCTGTGGCGTAGAGGGAACTTCAGAGGGGTGGCAGACAGGATGAGTTAATATTCGTGCGTGCTTCAAATTGTTGGCTTTATCCAGAGTTGAAATGGCTGACACTGGGATAGATCATGCTGCCTGTAACGTTTATGTAAGCCTGTAGAAGCCCTCATGCGTGTTCCCACTGTACCTGCATATTAGTGTATCAATACTTCCTTAAGAGATAGTATAATTTAAAAACATTTGGATAATATTCTAATTCTGCAAAAGAGCCATACAGCAAAGGAAGCCAAAGGTGCATAAATTGCCCTAAGCTGATCAGTCTTCAGAATCATAGGAGCTGCGGTAGTGGAGCCAGGCCACGGCCAAAGCTCAAGTCCAGTAGAACTTGTACATAAATTTCTCTAATTTTACATTCAGCGTCTGCAGTGTCTCTTGAGAGAAGGAAAAATGTTCTTGTTTTTTGCCTCTATCAGTCACTTCAGGGGGTATGTTAATGGACCATTGGGATGTTTCTTGGCTCGTTTAAGTCATTCTGCCTTCTGTCTTGAGTATAACTAGTCCCTCAGGACACTTGCCACTAATGCTGCTTGAAAAAAAAATCTATTTGGAAACAAGCCTGCCGGCCTGCCATATGTTAAGAGCTTAGGGTTTCCTTTTTTTGGTCATTTGGGGCACCTGTGTAAAATATTGTTGCTTTTGATTTTTATCTCTTGCTGCTGTTTATGCTTGTTATGTCACAAGCTGATTGCTCAAAAGATAATTGTGCTGTCCAAAGTGGAGGATGCAGTACCTAGGAAATGTAGTGATTGGCAGTCCATAAGCACTGTAAGACTTAGAGTGAGGAAGGAGGGTAAGGAGCAGTAGAAATGCATTATGATGTTACTATTCCTATGTAGCTGCCTGAGGCAAGAAAAAGATAAATAACTGGACCATACAGCATAAACCGAATACAGGTGAAATAGGATTTGGTTTTATTTTGTGGCAATCTGACTAATGAACGGGGGATAGTTTACTGGGGCTTCTCAGCAGTGGGAATGGTCCTTAAAGTGAAAAGTCTTGAGGCAGTGATAGTTGGCGATATGGCTGGGGCCCATTCACCTGCACATTGGGTCGATCAGAATGCATCGAGAAAAAAATGACGTTATTGCTTCCATGTTGTTGGTAGTCGTCAGTGTCCACGTGAGGTGATCTCCTTTCCCATTCTTCCCTCGTCTCCAGCGATACAGTTAGTTCAGCCTGATCTTTGCTCTAAGCTCATTTTGGAAGGCTTCTGTACTAGTATTGACCACCCTTACAAGTACTCTGACATGTCCCTGGATTGCAAGATTGGGCCGTTGGTTAGCCCTCACTTGCAAAAAGCAAAAACCTTAGTCTTCATGCTGGATTCTGTGGGGGAAAGACTGATGTTCTTTGACTCAGCCAGCAAGACAAGTACTCCTTGCTGTAAGGCAAATTTTGAAGTGAAATGTGACCTCAGTCCTCTTCCTCTACGCCTTCTGCTTCTTCTAGGGTACATCCATTCTTAATGGAGAACAGTCATATTGTAGCCCAAGTAATAGATGAATCTTTCCTGCTGGGCTCTGAATTACTGCCTTGTACCTGTGAAAATGATCGTCCTTGCCCTTGCTCTTTGACGTTGATAGAGTATTTACACTACCTCTTTATTTCTGGTTATGACTGGAGATACAAGAAGTGCCAGATAGCAGATGGTGCTATGTTAGTGCAACTTCTCTCTTGTCCCTGTTGGGCTGCCATGGAGAGTGGTATCAGGATAAACCAAAAATGCCGGCAAGTTGATGTTAAAATCCAGTAGTCTCACCTGTACGTGGGACAGAAAGACAAAAAGGATTGCTTGCATTCTTCATGCTCCTGAGTGTATGAATAGGAGGGAGTTTGTCAAGAGTGGGTTCCAGAGGGGTTAGATTGGAGAAAGACTTAATATAAGCATTGCAACTCCCAGCTTCTGAGTAATCAGATAACTACTGTTTACTCTTCTGATCCAGGCCTGGGCTTGCCCAGTAACATGTGAGAATGCTTACTGCCTGAGAATGGGATTTAGGAAAGCCAGGATATGGAACCATGAGGACTACAGACAGACATGCTTAGGAGAAGCGTATAGTTTAAGCTTTATCCTGTGCCTTGCATGCCAAGAGAAACACCTTTTTCAGCCTGGGATACACAGTTACGAATCTTCTTTCCTGTGTTCTGACTGGTACCTAATTATTTATGCAGAATTGAAGAGCTTCAGTAAGAGACACTGAGTCCTACCCCAGAAGGCCCAGCAGACCAAGAATTGGAGCATTTCTTTGAGGAATAGAAGTTCTGGCTTCAAGTCTATCAAGCAGACAGCATCATTGAGCCTAGGCTCTATTACTGCAGGAGACTGGTGGCTGGGCAAGGTAAGGGGATCAAATTGGAGAGCAGTGCCCTCAAAATGAAGCATTGCTTCGTTTTGTTTTAAATGCAGCCTGCCTGTGCTAGAGGCAGAAGAATGCTTCAGTGGGTGA
This sequence comes from Struthio camelus, assembly GCF_040807025.1. Classification (NCBI taxonomy): domain Eukaryota; kingdom Metazoa; phylum Chordata; class Aves; order Struthioniformes; family Struthionidae; genus Struthio; species Struthio camelus. The sequence continues at coordinate 34,542,075 of NC_090946.1, forward strand.
ATTACATGGGGAGCAACGTGCAAGATTGCTGCCAGGCTATTTGGCTGTTGAGATTTAGGTGGGCTCCATACATTCCATTGCAGGGGTGGGGGGAAAGAAAAAAAGCTATATCTATGGTATTTTCTTGGCAAAGACTCAAATGCCTTTAGGATTAGGTGGGGCTTTTGAGGATTTGCCTTTTGGATGTAGGCATTTGAATCAGGAGTTAGTTATCTAAGTTCCCCTCTAGCAAAGTATCAGCAAATTTTTTAGGTTCTGTTCTGTTAGATGCTGTATATAAAATTGGAAAACAGTCTTGGAAAAAGCCTCCATAAGAGTGTACCTCGACTCTTAGTCAAGAAACTGCTGCCTCTAACGTAAGAAGGGTAACAATCTTTTGCGGGGAGTAGTTGTGAAGAAAAGGAAACAAATATTTCAGGTATTCCATAAATGTCCCACATTTCACATGCTCTCCCGAAGCTTGCATCCTTGATTGCTTCCTTAATTAGTACTTTCTAAATTTCTCTCTGCTCTCTTTTATAAATGAAAATAGAAGCACAGAGTATTAATTAATCAGGCACTCAATCCATGTTCTAGAGAGTAAACGTAACATGGACCACAGCCACCTATCCTGCCTATCCTACCTCAAAGGACTGAGTGCCTCCCGCAAATGCTTGAGTCACTGACTTCAATGGTGGATATAGAGCATCCCTGAGCGTGTCTCATGGCCCTTCATCAGTGAACATGGATGCAGTGAATCTGTGAGACGAAGAAATGAATGAATCGGCCTGTGCGATTGTATTTAATTTTCATTCCAATAGGTTTCCCGGTTCACTTGGCAGTTATTCTTTTTTTTTCCCCTTCATCCTTTCTTTCATTCTTTCTTTTTTTCATTCTTTTGTAGTCCTTTTGACTGAACAAAACCAATCCCACAAGGGCAGACTAATTTATTCATAGTTCTGCTGCAACTTGGCTGATAGAATAAGCTGAAAAATTGCTACCTCCCATTGTTTAATGAGAATCCTTGTTGTGCTTTGTAGAGTTAAAATAAGTGCTGTCTAGTGACCTCTGCTCTCCTTCCTTATAGAACAGAGAACCTGTTGAACTGAGTGTGGTCATGCTGCAGAGGGTGGAAAGGCTAAAGTTCAGATTTGCAGACCCAAAAGTAAGTTACTGAAGTGACTGCTTGTTTGAAAGCTTGCTTGCATGCTCTTGCCTTTCATTCTCCTTGATTTAAGCGTAGTGTATTGTTAATGCCTATCTGAGCATTGCATTAAGCTCTAATTAAGCCTGCCAATCAAATACTCAGAAACCTTCTAGTATGCCTGATGATAAGTCACATTTTTCCTCCCTCAGTTTTCTAACTATGAACATGGAACTGGTAATTGTGGGTTTGGGTTTTTCCCTCTGAACTGCAGACAAATGCTTAATGAACTTTTACCACAGTGTTTAACTTAAGGGCCAGCTTCCATTATAAAATGACTTTGAGCAAGCATCACATGAAAAGTCCAGATTGTGCCAGGCTGTAACTAGGGAATAACATGGGGAAATCAAGGAAGTTGTTCTCAGCTTCTCATCCTGTGTCAGAAAATATGCTAGAAATCTGCAGGAGAAGGAAAGTGATTAGGGGGAATAAATGTGGCAAAGCTGCCTGGAAGGTTCTCCTGGAAACGGGAGTGAAAGTACAACATCCAGAGCACTCAGTCCCCTATTTGATGTTGGAGTAAGAGCTGCCGATGGTTACGGCTAATGTAAATTCTAATTTGTTAACTAAAAAACAACAATGGAAATGTCAGACAGTGTGGCTTTGGAGCTTCCACTGAGGCCTTGGGAGTGAGGAAGCTAGAGGGCAGAGCCACAGACTGATGTTGTTATTTATAAGCAACTATAAAAAGGGCAGGTAGCTTCTAATCCAAGTTATATTTGTAAAAACAAAGCATATCAGTAGAACTGAGATTAGGGCTTTGTACAAGAAGCTTTTCAAAGCTGTAAAGAAAAACAAATTGGGACTAAACATTATGAAAAATTCCCAAGCATCAAAGTCTGCAAGAATCTCCCTTCCAGGGAGACACCAGAAGCTCAGCTACCTTGTTTTGCTGCAAAGTGAACAGAATAAAATAACAGCATAAAATGGGAACCAGAGCAACTAGCCAAGATAACGAATTGGTCTTTCCCATCTCTTAACCTGAGCATTTATTTTTCTGTGCAGCATCATGATGGTTTCTGCACTTCTCAGCTGCTGAGTCACGTACTTCTTCACCTGTGAAGTTTGCATCATCTGTGGAAGTTGTATAGCAGTGGTAAGCCAGTACTCAGCATCTGAAAGGATGTGGCAGGAAGCTGTGGCTGAAGACATGTGGCTCCTAGATATGCCATCCTGGTTCATGGACTTTAATAAGAAATCTCAGACTAATTAAGCTTTAATACTGTACGTAAGGAAGGCTGACAGCTCTGCTGTAGCCTGACCCATATCTCAATGTGCTTTTGTGCCTGCAAGATTTTTTTTCTTCCTTCCCCTGCTGTAATCCTCATGGAACATCTGCTTGAACCAGAAACAAATGGCAGCTTGTTCTCTGGATGCAGCGTCCTTGTCTGAACACTCTGGCCCTGAAATCCTTCAGTGCTTTGTTCCTGTAGTGTTTTTTCCCCTCTAGCACCACAAGACTCGATTAATCCAAATACTGAAATCCCGCAGGCACTGGTTATTTTTAGCAGCATTAACACTAGAGCTCTGCAAAGGGTGGATGAAGATTTATGTTTTTTGTTTAATATAAATCTCACAGCCTTTCTCTTTTCTGCTAGAGCTTGGATGGATTCCAACATCTCCCCCACCCCCAAAATTGCCTTTTATTTCTTTTAATTAAAAAGTTAACAAAGGCCAGCAGTTTTGCGTAATGACCGTGGGACAGAATAGGTACCATATCCATTTTAGTTCTGTAGGTTTAGAGGTTCTGCTTTCGTTTGCATTAAAGCTTTGTAAATGACAATTCTGGAAAGAACCTCTTTATGTATGTTATTTTCTATTTGGAGATGGGAGTTGAGGGAGAGGATGGGAGTGAGAAGAAAGAAAGATTGCTTAAACATGTGAACATCAAAACAGAATTTTCATGTTAGAAACTTAGTTTCTTACTTTTTCTACTTCATGAGAAATTCCTCATCCATTCTTTCTTTTCCTCCCGTAGCTAATTATTTGTGCTTGACTTTAGCTGGTGCTGAGCTTTCTGTTCCAAGGGTGTGGGGGAATGTTTTAGGAAGAAGTTTCAAGAATTCATTTGGTCAGGTCACATTCCTTCCTGGACTGTGAAGAGGGTGAGGAGTGAGAGGGAGATGCAAGGTGATGATATGGAAGCACAAACTGCTTTTGCTATGTGATTATTTGACAGTATAGTTTATAGATATGTGTGTGTGTGTACATATATATACACACACACTTGCATGTGTACATGTGTATATGTACATATATAGTGTGTGTACATATATATAATACGTGTACATATGTGGATGGATGTATATAAAATACACACACACACAGATATATAAAATGGATGGAGTACTCTTATTTTATATCTGACCAAGCAATGAGCTGGAGGCCCTGTGCAGAATGTTTGCAATTATCTGAAAGACAAGCCTGAGGCACAGCCAACTGTGTGGTGACCTATATGCGAGCAGCAGGTTGCCATGCTCTCTGCTCTGGACCCTGCTGTTCCTACCAGCCACACCAAAGGGAGACTTTTCTTTGCTTGCATTTTGCTTGTTGTTCTGCTTTCTAGGCTGTGCACATCCAAGCACAGCCCTGCTGTTACAGTCTTCCAGTGATACAGTGATTCCCGCTTTTTCCCCCCTCCAGCTTCAACATGCCATACACCCTAACTGTTTCTTGGCACACCTAAGTGTAGTTTCCAATTTAGACCTCAAAACCTCACTTAAAATTAATTTAATTCATCAGAGAGGCAGCTGTAATTACCTTCTATTTTCCGGTACATGCTAAGGCATGCTAGTGTGCCCAGTAATGCCAGTTGGGAGCTGCTGTCTTCACCTTGTGGCCTACTCCTGCTTGGAGCCACTGTTACAAAGGCTTGCAATGTAGCTCCCAGTATGTTGGGAGGCCTGTCCCCTGGGAAGTGCAAGGAGCCCTAACTCCCACTGAAATCAGTGGGGGCAGAGAATACTCTGTCAACAAGATCAAGTGCTTAGGAAAAGTTACTACCATCTGAATTACTCTGCTTTTCTGGAAACTAAATTTCCTTCTTCAGTGTAACTTTTTAATTTTTTTAAATCTGCATTATGATTAGCAATTTTTAGTAATCTGCCTTTGCAGCAATGCTGCAGGCTTCCTAAAGTGTGTAGTGGTGTCGATTTTTGTAACTGTGGACGCAGCAGCAGTAGCTGTATTAAAGGATCCTACCTTCTACACAGGCCCTAGTTTCCAGCTAACTAGTTAGCAGTGTAGCTGTGTTACTGTGACAGCTGCTGTGCAACTAACCAGATGGAGGTGTCGCTATCTGTACGTTTCCCCATGCAAACATGAAATCAATAGACTGAAGCAATTAACTAGACTTTATAAACTTCAGTTGGCAAGCTTTCTGGAGTCGATTCAAAAAGGCAGCAACAGTTCCTGACGTGCCTGAAAGGGAAATAAGCTCAGGATATTTCTTTTGTTTAACTGATGGAGGAGGACAGAGGCTGGCTGAAAGAGAAGAAGCCTTAATGATCTTGTTTAAACATCAAATTGGAAAAAAAAATTCTCTATATCTTCTTCTGCCTCACTGTTACAAGCAGAGAAATCAATCGTTTAAATATCCGATTAGAATTTTAAAATTGCCCTAATTTTTCCCCTCCCCTGCCCCTCCCCCCCCTTATCGCAAGCTTTAGTGAATAGATTCTAGTAACTTTTTGTTTAGCAAATGGCGATTCATTTGCCCAAACAGCTGATTGAGGCAAATGCTGTTTTGACAAGCAGAGCAAAGCTGTCAGACTTCTTTTCCCTATAGGCAACTACACTTCATGTCTCTGGTGCCAGGATGATGTTTGACATTTAATATAAGACCTTCAGTGCCTGTATATAACTTTGCTATGATAATAGCGATAAAGCAGCTCAGTGTTATATTTGATGGTCTTTTCTTCCCTTCTCCTAGTTCAACCCCATGCTCAGTTTGGGCTGAAAGACCTGACTTGAATCAAGGAGAGGAGACGTAACCCTGAATTTTTATGAATTGAAGAGACCTCGTTTGCAGATAATGATTCGGTTGTGCTTCTTACCCTGGCTCACTTGTTAGATGCCAGGTAGAATTTATGCGGAAGAGAAGAAATGGAGTGGGGGTAATGTCAGCAGAAGGGAAGGACCTTCTGTTCGTAGTTCCTCCAATTACTCATCTTCTCACAAAGTAGCACATACTGTATTGATCAGTAATGCATTTCTCACAGGAAAAAAATAGCACTAATAGTATTGACAAGGCTCTGGCTCAATGAGAAAGAAATAGCTGGATTTTTTTTAAAATCATGTTGATCTGCCTCGGCATTGGTGGTACTCTAGTAGTTTCTGCAGGATAAAATAGGTCAGGCCATTTCTGCCTTTGGATGGATGAGTCCTGGGGAAGAGAGGTCAGTGATGCTGTGGGTAGCTCTTCCCCTTTGGTGAGCATAGACTACGTCCTCTTACTGGGTGTGATGTGAGGAGCATTCCCTCGCAGGTGACACAGACAATATGTGGGTCCTTTATAAGTGGTCAAATTTAATAAGAGCTGAGGTGCTGGAGACCTAGCTTTTTCCAAATGGCAATGTTTTCCCCATATAATTCCCTTCCCCTGTAGCACTTCCACAGGCTAGTATGTCTTGTGGTACCTCTGTACAGTAGCAGGAATTGGACCTTACCGTGTCAGTACCTCAGGATCTCAAATGCATGCGTTCTTCTTGATGACACCTCTGTGTGATAGGGGTGTTTTACACTTCCAACTTGCAGATGGGGTAACTGAACTCAGGCTGTTTCAGGCTTAGATCAGACATAATAGCTACCCTTCTCTCTGAGGAGGAGAGAAGGCAGGAGTCCTAGAGAAGGCAGTCTGATTCACCCGTCAATTTTTTGATCCCAGACAAGGCGATCAGATGTGATATGCTTGAGACTCCAATATAAGGTGTCCGAAGTAATACTGGTAATTATGTCTAGTCTTGTGAAGAAAGGTCCTGATGTAATAGGTATCTGAATTCGTAATATGTTTCTGTGTCCCAGCCATTGGCTGTTCTGTTTTATTACTTTTCCATTTTCTCTGAGCACTAAATGGCAAAGGTCTGCTGTGATTTGGTAGTGAAAGGAGAGTGGTCCATTGAATTCCATAGAAAATTCTCATTTGAGGAAGAAGAAATGGGCCTTGTCCCCTTTTTGGAATAAAAGGGGCTTATGTAAAGGTACATTTGTCAGCGAAATGGCTTCCAGACAGTTTATCTTTTTGTGTGTGTGCATGTATGGCTTTTTGTGGGTTTTTTATGAGGTTTTGTTTTGTTTTGGGTATTTTTGCTTTATGCTACACATGGGGCTTCAAACTGCTGTTTAGCACAGAGGTAGTTCCTTTATCAGCATGTGTAGGAACATAGTAGAAACTGAGATAAACTTTTTCCCTAATTCTTTCACCTTCCATGTTTAAAAAAAAAATACTGTGATAGTGCTGATGCTTTGTCATTTGAAATAGCTGAGTAGGGAGTAAAAGCTGTGGTGAGTTGTGCTTTTAAGGTGGTGATTAAGACACTGGTAGCGAGTATGTGTTGAAGACAGCAATTGTACTACTGCTAGTATAGAGCAGCTGGGAAGGAATTCTTAGGTGAAGAAAAAACATTATACAGAGAGTCTCTGGGATCTAACATGCTTCCCATGAAGAAGTTATGTATTCGGTACTACAGCAGAAACTGGAAAGAGTAGATAGCTGACGTTTGAAGTCTTTCAGTTTAAAATGAATGGGCATGGCACAGTATGGGGGAATGGATTTTCTCTGAGCAGAACAAACATATTCTACATGAGTGTTTAAAAATAGTGCCTGCCTGTACAAAGGCCCCCAGCTCCTTGTGTCACTTCCAGCCACCCACTTCCTCCATAATTGTCTAGAGTGCAGTTGTTTTCTCTCCAGCTTTTACAGATTTCTTACCAACAACTGCTTAAAAAAAAAAAAAAAAGGAGATAAAAAGATGTTCTAGGAGAGTCCTGGGGCTACTTTCAGGTATATGTGATGGAGAGGATGCGTACTTGTTTATGATGTGGTTAAAGCACTTTAAAGAGACAGCTCACACAGAGGGAAATAAAAATCCACTGCAGACACGCAGTGCACAGTCAGGCTCTACTCCAGTGTGTACTTCTCTCCTTTCTGGCTTGAAATGTCAGTGCAGATTAGCCACAACCCCCATCACCAGTCCACGTGGTAAATAATCTGTGTCCATGCTGAGGCTGCTTTTTTGCACCTTCTCTATGTGAAGACTTCTTAGACTGGATTCCAGTGTTTTTCGTATCTCACCAGATAGAGTTGTCCTATGGATGGCTGGGAGCGTATCGCAGGAGCTCTTGCCTGCCTAGTTCAAACCTCGGTAAGAAATTGGTTTAGTGCTACCACTACCTTTTAGCTGAAGCACTTGCTTGACCTGCTTTTCAGTGCTATGGAGGAGCAGCTATTGACCGTAGCTTAGATTTTTATTCATGAGAAATTGGCTCTGGTGATACTTAGCGGGAGTTGAAGCCGCAGGGCAGTGGAGCTCACAGGGGGTTGCCTGTGGCAGATAGCAGCTGCTATCACAGTCATCCAGTTGGTGCTTCCAGAGCAGAAGGTAGACGTCTACAAAAAAATAAAAGAAGATGGAAAGATGCTTGGGGGAGCATCAAAGCCAGCCCTTCCCTTGGGGCAAGATCATTTGTATCTGCCATTTCCAACAGATGTTTGTCTAACCTTTTATGAAAAAACCTTCTGTGATGGAAATTCCACAGCCTTTTTGGGAAGCCCGTGCAAGTCTCTTACTATCCTAAGCACTAGAAAGCTTTTCCTAATGGCTATCTTAAATATTCTTTGCTGTAATTTAAACCCATTGCTATTAGCTCTGGAGTGCTGCTACTATCTTCTATTCTTTCATTAGCCACAACTGTTGCAGGTACTTATTCTTTAGTAATAAAGTGGCTGTTTAGCATTCCTACTTTCAAAGATGCTTCAGACCAGACATTCTGACATGAATTTCAGATTAATTCATTAAGTAAAATGGGAGAGGAGTTGGCGGGATCTGGCTAGAGCGATCTAAAATGATCAGCTATGTTACCAGCATTAATTAGAACATATTTTAGATCATAGAAATACTGGATGATAGTACCATTTAGAAAATATCAAACAGAAAGAAGACCTTTTCCAGTTTTTGGTGTAATCATGCAGACTGCTCTAAGTAGATTTGTCACTGAACAGTGATGTGAAGGAGAAGAAGGGGACGATCAACTGCAGGAAGAGGCATTTTGGGGATAGTTAATTACCTCACGTTCTTACTGGTCCTCCTGAGTTTCTGCTGCCAGAAGAGTTTTCCAGCCCTACCTGTGAGCCAAGGGAATACTGACAAGATGCCAGTATTTAGCAACTGGAAGGGGTTGCTAAGAGTAGATGATTCACATGCGTCTTGCTTATTTCTTGCTCTGCAGCTTGGATAGTGTGCCGGAAAAAAGCAAAACTGAAGATCAAGCAAAGAGATCTAGGAGGGTTTTTACCACTTCATACAGCCACTGGGAGCTATGACTCGTACAGTACAAGATGATTCTTTAGATTAGTTTTAGATCTGTATAATTCTGCTGGTCTGAATGAATTACTAAGCATTTGCGAAGAGATGCATTCAGCCTTTGTAACTTGCACCCCCAGCCCCTTTTCTTGACTTGCAACGACAGTGATAAAATACATAATTCCTTATTATTCCTTTTGGAATTATCTTGAATCCCATTTAGTGAGGAGAGTAACCAAGAAGGGGACAAATTACAGGGATGTGTTGTGGTTTATGTCCTCACTTGAAACTAGACCTGGTCTGCAGGATATAGTATACTCTATGGCGATCATTGAATGGATTATAATATGCAGATCCCTCCTGTCTGCTACCATATTCCCTGCACTAGTAGGCAAAATGTTAGAGGACTGCCCAGTTTTGGGCCTGTTCCCAGGCAGGACAGTAATGTGAAGTGATACCCAAAACACTCGCTAGCTCATTGACCTGCACTGGTATATCCTAGATTTTCAGCTTCATAAACTATTGTCCACAAGTCTGTCTTACGGTAATGTAATCTCCTCTGCTGCTGTCTCTGGACTTTCACCTTGTTCTCTAGTCAGAAAGCAGCACTGTCCGTGTTCAGAATCTGTTCATGGAGCATTCAGAAAATAAAGCTCTTCTCATGGTCATAAAAATACCTTATCTGAATCATCAAAAGAAAGGAAAGTCACCAGGGTGCTGGCTTATTTGAGAAGCTGTGAGATGGGAGTGGATTGGACTGTTTTTCTAACTGATCTTTTCTGTGTTGACCCTAGAAATAAACACAATTTCTGTATGGAGTTCTAGGTTCCAAACAGCAGGCTGGGAGGTGAGAAACTTGCTTTTTAGCAGAACTAAGATTGAACTGAACAAGAAAATAAATTGGGGTTTTGGGAATGAAGGCTAAGTGTTATGAAAGGATATGTATATATGCTGAAAGCAGTTCCAAGTAAACAGGAGATAAGAAAGTAGTTCTGGGGAAGGGACAAGAGCATGCAAGTACAGAGACCGTGGGGATGGTACTGGAGGAGTTTCTAACTGCAAGCCCAGGAACCCAGGCTTTTGCTGCCCCTGTACAGCAAAACAGGAAGGATTAGGTACAGTTAATCCCACACTGAACTCCAGACTATTGAACTACATGAGTTTGACATGTGCATTTAAATGTCTCGAGTGCTAATTATAAGATGGCTGGGCAACATCACGCTGCAAGCCTGCTGTGAAGAGTTGCACTTAGACCATGTATTTCTTTAGCACTTACTTATAGGGCTTTATTACCCCCCAGCAGAGAAACTAGCAGCTGTTCCAGCACTTTGAGTAAATGGGTATGCTCTAGCAAAACACAAAATTTTGGCTGAATATCTGTAGAAAGTTGTTTTTTCTTCAGCTGTGTTGGAAAAGGGCTGCTGTTCATTAACCGTCACTTGTACTGGCCAACTACCTGGTACTCCAAGCAAGTAGCCATCAAAAGGTAAGTCTGCATTGTGCTAACAAGATGCTAAACTACTGTTAGAGTCATTGTTAAGGGAACTAAATCGCATTTTAAATAGATGAACATGGATATTTGTGAAGGACTGTTCCTGAAGTTGCTGAGAGTGGGGGATATGGTTTTAACTGTAAGGGCAGCTGCCCGCATTCACTCTCTGGAGCAGGAACTGAAAAGTCTGTTTGTCCTGTAGTATCAACCGCCTAAAAGAGAGCGTAGAATTATTCTGCGTTGTGTCAATGACTGCACAAGGTACAAAGTAATAGAACAAAGTACCAAGAGTCTGGAGATGCAAATTCAACTTCCTTGGCAGGTGTAAATTTGATTTGACCCTGGGCAAGTCACTTGGCCTGTGTGTGCTTCCGTTCCCCTAGACTGCTCAGCATTTGTAGTTTTATAGCGCTGCTGTTGGAGGGAAAACCTATGTATTAGTCCTGTCAGTAGTCTTACAGTTGCTTATGCAGCTGCTCTGTGCATCAACCCCTATAATCTTATGTATTTTATTACATGATCTATTGTTTTCAAATAAAAGCTCTACAATTTATAAAGTACAATGGTTGAAATCTTACAAATGAAAAGATAAGTCATCAAGTTGAGTATAAACTTCGCTTTGCACAGCCAGATTTTTTTTTAGAAATCAAAAAGAACCGTTAAGTCTAGGTTTAAAAAAAAAAAAAAAAGGAGGAAAAAAATCCCAAAACCCTTGATTGCTAAATCAAGCATCCATCTGCCTTTTTCCCTTTTGAGAATCCAAGGTCTGTACTGAAAAAAAGCAGGGACCATTTGGGAACAAAACAAATTTGGTGTTGTGATTGCTTGCTAATGCTGGTATGCTTCTAGTAGCACTTCACTTTACTGTATTTTCAGTGTATTAGGGACAAAGGCTGAGATATTTCTCCCTTCGTTAGTTCCCTTGTCCTCTGAGAGTCCAAGAGCTTCTTACTGAGAAATTTACCTGGTGCGTGGAGACTGTAGCTCAAAGTGGCCCTGGGGTTTTGTGAGGAAAGGAAGGAGTGCATCTGGCTGGGGGAGGGCAGGGAAAGTGTGGCTTCCTGCCAGCCCCTCTTCCTTTTCTTTGCTGAATTGGAGAGACCATGCAAAGAGACGGACAATGGGCTGCATGGCACTGAGCAGCATTGGAGACAGAGTCATGCTGTCTTCCACTGGCAGGAGAGGCCAGATTAAAAATGCGAAGGTATTCTAAGTCTGGCATTTCTAAAATCTTGAATGCTTGTAACCTAAACAGTATTTTTTTTCTTTTTAACCACAAAGGGGTTTTTCTTCGTGCATTTTCTTTCTAGTTCCTAGTCTTTTTAGGAAAGACATATTAATCTCAATTGCTGTACCAGCTCCTTGTAGGATACTAGCAGTAGAACAGTGCTGAGACACTTCTTCATTGTTGCACAAAGTACTGTTGCCTAAGTATAGGATTAAAATTTCTTCTGCCACCAGCTAGTGCTGCTATTATCCAGAAGATAGGAAAGGGACCCTTGCTACATTGAGCTTTATCTTGGCTCTGGGGCGAGTGTGCTCTTGTCATTCTTCATAATAGATTACTTCACCATCTGGAGTTTCCCAAAGTGGGTGATGAGTAAGACCAGGTACTGGTCTGGTGGAGCAGGGATTGGCAGCATCTCCTCACCCGCTGCTGGCATCTGCCTGCCTTCCTGAGCCTTCTCACTGGAGTGCAGAACTGCTTTAGCAGGATGAACTTGACTTTTTTTTTTTTTTTTCATTCCATTATTACTTGACAGACTGCTGCTGTTTTCTGAGGAACACAAATAATAAAAAGGAAGCTTCATTTTTTTATCTGTTGTTTATAAAGCAATAAAATGTGGATGGAACTTCCAGGCTTTGCTAGCTTAAGAGTTTTTCTCCGTGACATTATAAAGATGAATCCTTTCCAGGGAGGTATCAGTGCCAGAGTTTCCCTGATAAAAATTGAGTTAATCTCTCATTTTGGAAAGTCCCAGGTGGCCAGCATATGGGGAACACTGCCTTCCCGCTCTGTGTGAATTTTGTTGTAGGTGTAAGTACTTCTGAACTTCCCCAAACTGTGCTGAGCTTAAGTGTACAAAAGTTGGTGAGTAACGTGGCAGTCAAAGTTGTTGAAAATTGCAGAGGTTCAGCTGCGTCACTGGAAGTAGGTAGCTCTGTAGTGTAAGACAAGGTGCTGGCATGTTGCCGCAATTTCCCTGACTTCTCAGGAAACTGCTTTATAGTGTTTTTCCTGCATACAGTGCCTGCAAGAGAGAAAATTATATTTAAATTCAGATTGGAAACGCATAGTTATTCTGCCAACCCCCTGCATGAAGAAAACTTCCACGTATTTGCTATATCAGCACCTGAAGCTTCAAAAACAATTAACTGATGAGCAGATACCCACTAAGTACCACTGAGAAATGTCACCATCTGATTGGTCTGTACAGCTTTGTCTGTCTGTCTGCTCTTTTTTTTTTTTTTTTCCCCCACCACTCCCCAAATGAATGAAGAGAGAAGCTGAACTGAAAATAGTGTGAGGATTGCAAATTCTCTCAAGGCATGGCCCTTACAGTAATCAGATCTTATTTCGGGAAGAACTCTGTGCAGAGGGTATTTTTGGCATTCGTTTCCAGTTGCCTAATTAAACTTCTCAAAACAACAACAAAATGCATCACCTCCAGAGCCTTGGAAAGTAGCTGGATGCATCTAGTAAGAGCAGATGCAGAAATTCTCATTCCACGCTTATGACCTTCAAAACCTGGGTATGCTAGTGCTACAGAGGCTTGTGGCTGTATAGGCTGGGACAGGGCAGACTCTAACAGGGAGAAGATGTCCTCTTGCTCTCTTCTCTTGCTTCTCCTCCCCCCACCCCATTCTTTTCAAAACAGTGACCACTCAGATGAGCACATGAAATGATGCTCCTGCCTTGATTTTTATTATTAGATCTCTACTTCAAATTCCACCTTCATTTCAGTCCTTGCCTCATCAGGTGAGGTACAGAGTGGCTTCCTTTATACCTGGCAGGAAGTCTGGTTAATAGGATGAGCGCTTCTGAAGTGAATAAGCCATTTCGGTTGTCTTTTTGTGCTGCTTCCTGCCCTTGACCCTTACAAGTTTTTGCTGGAGAATGCCTTGTGAGCAGTTTTCAAGAGAACTTTCCACACAGGTTTCTATTGTTATCTAACCATGTTAATTAGAAGGAAAACTATAGCATATAATGCTACCTGCTGGTACCAGCCTTGCCAGTCAGTCAGGGTTAACTTGTGCCAGTTCAAAAAGTGCTCTCTGTGGATGGTGTCTAGTGTGGGCTGTAAAGGATATATATTTTTTCTACCTCTATTTTAATTGCTTTAAGAAATTTTGGTAGTACCACCTATTAAGATCTCTCAGCTTCCTATTCTAAGCGGTTTTCAGTTGATTATAGTGTTACCAAGTGATCATTTTGGCTGAAATTTTCTGTCCATGGTGGGATTTATTTTAAGCTTCATCAGAAAAACGTTCAGCCTTGTGTGGGAACAAGGCTCGGAGGAGGGCATTGCTTTACATGAAAACAAACAAGCAAACCTATCTTGGCAACCTTCTTTGTGAGCGTGAGTGCTGCAGTTGTTTGGAATTTGGCAGAAGGGTGGCCTTTGGCTCCTGGATGAGCGTTTCCCACTCTGTGAGAAGTTGCCAGTTTTTAAGCTATATTGTTCATATGCAGAAATGACTTTAAAGTTTTGTTGTTGATATCTAAGGTTTTGTACGCTGAAAGGCCAAACCTGCCATGTCACCTAGTGCTGACCAGCCTGTTTGTGAGCAGAGCAAGTAACTATAAATATGCTCCATGCAGTAATTAGAGGTAGGAGAAGAGACAGGTCAGGAGTCAAGCAAGTAGGAGGAAAAGAGGGAGGGTCTGTGCCTAAGAAAGCATACGTTATTCCCCCTCTGGAGGGGAACCCGTGACTGCTCTCGGTCACAATTAGTTAATGCTGCTCTTGGTCTACCCTGCTGCCAAAGGAGGCAGTCCTACCCTCCCTCACTCCTTTGGCGTGTTCCTATTGACTAATACAGGAAAAATAACCGACATCTTCAACTGGATCTCAGCTTCCTGACCCAGTTGCCCACGTGGTACACAAGTGTTTGTAACACTGCAGAGGAAGGAGGAGAATGGGGTGAGTGACTACAGGGTCATGCTTCTTTGCAGGAAGGTGTGCTGCAGAACTTGCTGCCAGTGAGTACGTCTGAACCCTGCTGGCAGTTTGCCTCATTCCTTTTGCAGCTGGTCAACACAGGCCAGCAACTGTTGCTGGAGTAAGTTACTCTGTTTGCCCAAGTAAGGTCTGTGAGGCACATTGATATGCTAAACGTTGCTGCTGATCCCCAGGTGACAATGATAAATCACACTGTGACATTTCTGAATTATGTTTTGTTTTTCTAGAATTTCTTCTTGCAGTTAATTTTGTTTTTAACTCGCATATGAAATATACTGAAAGGTAATTATTGAGGCTGCAGGCTCAAACGCTTGGAAGAAGAGTTGTTTTGACCGTGGTGGACCTGCTGTGAGGATGAAAGGGGTTTCAGAAGGGCGAAGGTTGCTGCACCCCTTCTTATTTTTTGCGGAAGCTGTACCATAAGGAGTGGATGAAAAGTGCTATTGCTTTAGCCATGCAATGTGATTCTTTCTCCCAGCTTCGTTTGGTATAGTAATTCCTCCCCCTCGCTCCCCCTCCCCCCAAACCCATTGGATACTTGAAGAGTATCTTCTCCTTCTGATTAATTTTAATTGAAGTGATTGCATTATTTAATCATTAAACTTTTTTAGATTTTCAAACTACTCAGCTCTTTTAGTAGCTTCTTAGAAGCTCACATGAAAATACTCCTCACCTCTTTAAGTGAGAAGAAGACCCTACGGGGCAGTGATGTCGTTTGCCCAAAACACCGAGTCCTGATATTACTCCTTTGTCCTTCTGAGCAGACCCTGAACAGAAGAGATTATACCTTACATATTCTGCTTGGCTCAAGTACGTGTAGGTAAAAAAGGAAATCAGAGCAAAGCTTTCATTTTGTTAAGTCTGACTATGTTCTCTGTATGTGCAAAACATAAATAAAGACAGCCTCTGCCCTGAGGAGCACTGAAAACCCCTCTGAAGTCAGGTCACACTCCTTTTGTCTGTGATTCTTTTTTCCCCTGAGTTCAAGTATCTTTGTAAAACATGCACAGCATTATGATAAAATTGCTGGAACGTGCTCTTTGTGGGATGACACGTGAAGGTAACTCAAACTTCATCTAGTGAAAATGGTGGTGCTTGCTTCCGGAGTGGTGTTTTACATGGAATATATTGAAACGGGGCCTGGCAGAGACAGCTGGGGGTGTTTTTTTTGGATAAAAGGATGGTGTTGATTTGATAAAGCAAGCCTTCTGGGATTGAACTCCTGGATTCTGAGATCACTTCTAATAAGTAAAACAAATATCCATTTTATTACTGTTGCACATGTGTGGAATTGCTCTAGTCATGCAATATTTCCTTGAAAATTACCCACTTTTGATAGCGCCAGTGAAACAAAGTACGTAAATGAGGGGGCCAGGCTTGCCACTGTGGATTAGTCTCCTCAAGTTTCAGCTCATTGTTTAAAATCATCAAGGACGTTTGATGTGAGACTCTTGACTTAGAAGTTTGAGTTCACTGGATCCAAAGGAAGCATTGTAGTCTCTGAAAGCTGTTGCTCTTCTGATAAAGTAAAATCTAATGCTGCTCACTTCTAGGATGTTGCAATGCCTGTGGGAGGAGAAGCGGGCAGTGGACTGACTCCCCTTCAGAGTTAAATGAAAAAGAGGTTTCAGAGTGTTCATCCTATTTTATGCTGAGTAATTTGAGAATCTATCCGTAGGAGGCATCACAGGAACTTCTTGTTTAGAAACAGTTTTACAAATAGGTGCCAAGTGATGTACTCAAAGCCATCCTGGGGGTGTATCATGATAAGGTGTTTACTTTAAAGTCTGGACTGTTCTGATTTTCCTTTTACCACTGTTTCCTTCATGGATAGAACAAGTAACAAATGGCCAAAGACAGTTAAAGTAAACATTTTAAACTGTTGGCATCTAGTTAATCTCATTAATTGTTAATGGAATCCAGTACCATTACATCAAAATCACAATAAATGTAAAAACAGTGAGGTTGGATGTGAGCAGAAAAATCATAGACTAGTGTTATTGTCCATGAGTTGTCAACAGATGTTTCCTCGGAGTTGAGAATTGGCCAGATCTGTAGAGATCTCCCTGTCATTGCAGGAACAAAACTATCTCCCAGAAAACTTCTTGGGAGTTCTGGGCATCAGTGGAAATACAGCCTTTTTATATTTTGGATGGAGTCCCTTAAAATGTCTTATCACAGTGACTATTCTGTCACTTTTCCACATGATACTATTTTCAGTTCCCATCTCTGGCAATTGGTATTTGCTAATCTTCCTTCTCTGATAGAGCCTTACTTCCATAGACAAGAATTATTTTTTGGTTTAGCCCCAAGATCTGGATAATTGGAATGTCTGTCTTTTCTAGCTTCCATGGTCCGGTTGGTGACAGTGAAGTCCCATGTGATTTTTGCTTTTTTTTCTTGGGGCTATATCAGGTTGGGACCTCCATTGCCCCTGATCCTTAGGGGCAGGTACTCTCTACCAGGCCCCAGTAAAAACTACTAGCTGTTTGCTTTTATCTAGAACATGTGTTTCTCCATTAGATAAAAGTAATTAGAATATCTTAAGGAAATGTTTTGTTGCATGAATACTGTATGTTAAGGGGAGAATCCAAAATACTTCTTATTGATGTGTTAGTGGTATGTACAGGGAGTTAAGTATTGGGGCTTGAACTCAGGAACAGAGTGATTTTTCTTTGTTATGCATATATAGTCATATACAGGTAATGCATAATGAATTGAAATATAGAGGACTTGCTAAAGTGAAAGATAGGTGGAGAATGTTGTATTTTGATGACTTTTGAAAGACTTCTGTTTGAGAGGTGTGAATTTATGCATTAAATTTCGGGCTTTTGCTCAGAAGAAAGTGAATATTCATCAGGACTAGCAGAATCCTCCGTATGAGAAGTGTTAAAATAGGCTGTCAGCATAATGAATGTGTTCCTGTTGTTCTCTGTTTTCAGACTCATTCTGTCATCTTGATATGTTTTTTTTTTTAAAAAAAGTTTATTATTTATTTACATGATGCCCGTTATCTGCTGAGGCCATAGATAAAGGCTAGATCTAAAAAGATAGGTCGTAGTTTCACTGAATTCATTAATGGTTCAATAATCTAAGTAGAATTACCCCTAATTTGGATCTGGTAGGGAGCAGGTTTCCTTTTGTCAGTCTAGGGCCTAAGATGTTTAGTTTGTCATTGCCACAGAGGTCAGTATCCAGACCTAGGTCTCAAGCGTTTTTTTCTAGAGGTAGTCTCTAAATTTAAAAAAAACATACACACAGGTCTTGCAAAATCTGCCTTTCATGGGTAAAGTCTTTTTAATTAATTGATAAATAAAACTGCTGACTTACTCATATCAGTCACCATAGTGAAACCAGAAAAACAATCATCACACAGCGACTATGTTTCCAGGACTTTATTTGTGGCTGAGTACAAACTATCAAGGGAGGAAAATCATTTCAGTTTTTCACAAAATTCAAGAACACACTGAACCTATAATTATTGTCCAGTTTTTGAACCTAATTTGTTTGATTCCTTTTATTTTTGTTTGGTGTGTTGTCAAAGTTGTAATGGTCTAAGGACACAGGCAGTACAAGGATTGTAGAGCTAGTATCTTGTGTGTTAAACCAATGAACATAGCTGGAAAAAGTAAAGATGTTTTCAAGCACACAGGCAACACCTAACTAGGATTAGTGTGCCTGAAAGCCTATCTGCTTCTTCTAGTTACATTATTTGGTCTTATCTGAGATATTTGCTCTGACTACAAACCCTGTCTTAACCTGCTCCTTCTCTGATACCTGTAAGCTATAAGGATTTAAGCAGATTCTGCTCGTTAAATTACACAGCCTACCTCTGCTGACTTGCATCCTTTTCTAAGAAGAGTCCTTTTCTAGGAACAGAACTGATTTTCATCAAACAATTTTTTTTTCCAGATAAGGTAGAAATTCTTTAACTGATGAAGGAGTGATATAGTTTTGGGAAAGTAGTGACCTCCACACTGTTGCTGTGGCTGTTTATAAATACTTTGTTAAGTATACTTTGTAAGCTTTGTTAAGTACCCATAAATTTAACTTATCCCACCTCTTTATATCTATCAGTCTTAAGTCCTACATTAATTCTTAGAGACAGTTTTGTTTTCTGGAATCTCTTCTTTATTGAAACAGTTTTCATCAGACTCTGCATCTGGTGTTGTTGGAATAAGAATGGAGACTCTGAAGTGACCTAGAATATAAGGATATTATAGGCTCTGTACAGATGTGAAAGGTTTAGGCTCCTCTGGATCTGGTAACAAATCTGTGCTCTATCCTGTGAGCCATAAGCACTGTATTTCTAGAGGAAGGGGTGATCAGAATTCACTCAAGGAGGGGGGAAATGAATTCTGGGGTGAAGAAACACACCCCTTCAAAACACGCTTTGATATGGACTCTTTGTTTAGAGGCCATGTCCAGGAGCATAGCAGAGAAGTTCACTTCAAAGCTTTATCTGCATCCAGGCAGTCCTTTGAGGATTAGCAGCGTAGACGTTATAAAAATGAATTGTTCTCTCCTGTGATCTGCAGGTAACCCAGAGTGAAGCAGAAATGTATTCAGCAGCCGCTCTGCCAAGTACAGAGAGCTCTCTGTCTTGTGGGCCAGCTCTCTGTCTTGTGGGCCTTCAGTAAGCCACGGCTACTGCTTAGATGACTGAAATGCTGGCTGAAATCAGTATCTGCATGACAAAGCTAATGACTGAGATAGCAGAAATCAAAGGGCACCTGAACATCTTCAGTGACCTGACCTTGCCCAAACCTGAAGTAAAAACCAAGAGCAGATGAAGTGGGTTACAGCAGGAGTCAGCAAAGAGTGCCAAAGAGTGGGAATCTTCTATTGCTTATGTCAGCACTAAATACTTTCATAAATGCCATTAGATATCCGGGCTGATAACCTATGATGTGAGTAATAATGCAGGACGAGTTGTGCAGTTACATGTAGATGCCCACATATTTGTAGTGGTTATGAGGGGCAAAAAACCCATTTGTCTCCAGCCACTTAATACTCTAGTATATCATATATAAAATTTTTGGGAGATGCTGTTGCTTCATAACGAGTGAGAGAGTGCTTTAACGTTTTTATAACTCAGCTGACAAATAGGGACACGCAGCTATTCCAAGCTCTCTGTGTGTTCCAATCGCTTCTCCCTAATACCACTTTTTTAAAACAAGAGCTGTTATCGATGCAGTATTGCATGTGTGTCCATAGAAAAAGAAACAAATCGGTCATTACTGTTACAGCCATGGTTCTTAAATCATTTATTTCCCAAGAGCCTGTGCATCTGTAAGCCTTCTGCTTGTTGTCTGGATCCTGGCTGGTTAGACGTGGAGGGTAGATCAGTGAAGAACAACTCTCTTGCATCATACACAAAGTGTCCTACTACAGGCCAGAGTCTGGATATGAATTTGATCAGTTATAGTTTGAAACCTTCATATACTGCTTAGGCCCATTATGGAAGCGAGCATGAGGAACAAAGTATAGGTTTGAGCAGTTTACACTCTTATTTGGACAAAGCACCACTGATGTTGAACTCTTAATATAGCTCTTCACACAAAGGCTGTTTGTCAGTCTGAATAACTGCATATCTAGAAACTCAGTTTCTGGCACAGATATACATATAAAGAAATTCCAACGAACGGAAGGCAGACAAGAATACAACTGATCCCTTAGAAAACAGAGATAAACAGATTAAGGGGATAGTGAGATTCATAATTCTCAATGCATGGAGATCTGAGCTGCTCTTGATTTCTGAAAACTTGATGATTTTTATTTTAAAGCCCTACCTTCCGTGCCTTGCTGCACCAAAAGTTACTAGGATATCCTGGAGAGTGCTAGGTGAAGAATAGTTGAATTTTCCCTTCAACTCTGTACCGCATAAGAAGGCGAGCAGAGATATATTGGATTTTCACACAAAATAAAGAATTTTTCGGGGAGCAGCAACACTAACAGCTGAACCAGGTGGTTCTCTTGTTATTTTGCAATTAGACATTTCTGTTAATAAGCTTCCATTAATAAACTTGTCCTTAAAGCTGGCACTCTATACAAACAAAAACCTCAAATGTCCCACTGTTATCCTTAATTATGTCAAGGTTTCTGCCTGGGTTCTAAAATGTATTTGTTTTTCTTATAGGTTCCTGAAAAGGAAATGTTATGCTTTCATTTTCTTTTTTACTATCTGCTCATTTTATTTTCTGCATTTCAGTGCTACATATCTAGTATCTAAGGTTTGAGTTGGATAAACCGCTACCTCAAATTCCCATGTAGCCAAGCTCCATGATTCATGCACCTGAAAAAAGCCTCGTATGGCGTCTCTGGTTCTAAAGTCTTGGTTTGAATCCAAAACACAAAGATGTTTAGGAGTAGTTGTAGTTGTGGAAAGGGAAGAGAAGCCTATCCGAACACTTGGAAAATGTACAGATTATAGTTTTCATGTTAATTTTAAAAACTTGTGATGTGGTTTCTGTTTTTTCCCCAAACAGATTTGGCTTTCCCTATTAATCTCTTTACCCCTTGATTTATCTTTTCCTTTGTCCTTCACTCAGTAAAAGCTTTATAAAATCCTTACTGTTCATAGTGTTAGTATTTATGGAAAGGTGAGGAAGATTGCTCTATGTGGATCATAAAGTGGTACAGTTGCTTCATACACGTGTATCAGTCAGGGCTTCAGTGTTCCAAGACAGAGCATTGAAGTCCTCTCTTCACATAGGGCTCCTAAATAGATGTTTAAAGTTGGTTCTAAACCCATAAAACGACTGTTTACGTGCATGAATATCTGTGGTCTTAGTATGGATTTTTTTTGTTTGCTTTTTAACACAAAGGATCAGAGCTCCATAACAAAGATGAGTACCTCGCGTGCTAGGCGCTGCACAGATGCTTTGTGAGAGTCCAAAGAGTTTACTATTCAATATTGGTATTTCCTTAAGGCTCATTTCAACTAGTGGCTTATCATCTGAATATATCCACTTTTAATTCACCCAGTTCTTTTAACTCAGTACTCAAAAACTCGGCCCTGCTGAAATTCAGTTCACTGGACCAGTACTTTGGTGTTACAACAGGAATGAGTTTAAGAAACTCCAATTTGAAAGAGCCCAACAAGTCTGCACTGAAACTTGAACATCTTTTTTAATGCTCTAGGAAGAGATTAATTCTGCTCAATTGTTTTTGATTCACCTGCAACATAAAGGGAACTGCAGACGCTTTAATAGCTGGATTGAAAGGTTGTTGAGTCACCGTTATATCACTGTAGTCTTTGTTCACTTGCTGTTTTGCAGCTGCTTTTACCATTATTCAGTGAGTTGCCTCAAAAATGTGATAGTGGTACTACGAGATTTTTATTTTTCTGGCAGTAGGAGAAGCATAGTGCTAATCCATATCATTACTGCTAGCACCAGGGGGTTTTGCATTTGAAGTGAAGGTTATACAGTAGAATTTGTTGTAGCAAGTAACTGTCTCAAAGTGGTAAGGAAGAATATGGTTTAGCACATGAAGCTTCCTATCCTTTTGGATCAGGCTTTAGAGGACTTAGGTGAAACATGCCTCATCTGAGACTGGGGACCTTGGGTACTACTTTCATAAAAGTAATTAAGAAGTCAGTAAGTACATTGTTGAATTTTTTGCATCTCAGCTATAACAACTGAACTAGGTCTCTTACGTGCAGGCTATGATTCCCAAGTAGCACCAGATTAAGTTACGTTGTTCTGCAAGTTTCTCAGAGGTTGTGTTATAACAGAACAAAAATGACTTAATGCATCCTAAAATACCTTCTACAGTTTAGAATGGTACACAGCCTGGAGTGCTCAGGAAAAACCGAATTGGTGTTTATTACCTTGATTTTACTACATCTGGCTAGAAACTATAGGAGTATAGGTTTTGGGTCATGAGTGGCTTTATCATGCAGGTCATAAAGTTTGCAGTACTGAGGCATGAACCGTGATCTCAGCAGCCATTCCAGTAAAATCTGGTGTACTAAGGTCCTTATACCTGTTCTAGCATAAAAAGACAACTAAAAAAATTGAGGCGAGTTTCCTGGTCTGACTGAAAGAATGAGCAATGAGCAAGGTGATTCGGAGCAGTTGAAGCATATGGCCAGGAAATGTTGATCCTTCATTTTGCTCTTCTACCTAGTGGCTGTAAAGAGAGGAGCAAATTGGAGTGCCTGGTTGCTGTGCAAGGTTTCTAAATTACCCTCGTAGCTATAGAGAACCACAGCAGCTCTTTTACACAGTGAGCGTAAAAGAAACTTTAAGGCAATTTGTCACTATTCAGATAGTGAAAGTGGATAAAAAAGCAGCCATTCTGATCTAGGAGCTTGATAATTAGTTTGATTATCTCATCATCATGTTTCATTTCACTTTGCATGACTGCAAATGCTTAAACCAGGCACAAAGTATGTTCCACCAAGTCAACTGGACTTAGTTCTATTCTTAGTTTTACTCCTTTAGCAAAGTTAAAGTCAGCAGGCTTACAAAGGAGTTGGTCTGCTCTTTACAAAACCAAAGAAGCAAATCATTTTAAGCAGTACATGCTTAAAATCTAAGCACTGCAGTAGAGTTATCAATGTCTTACTAGCTGGCCATTGATGTATTCGGAATTGATATTTGGATTTTCTTATGCTACACATAGCCTTTGATCAGGTGATAAATACATTCATGTCTGGTGTCTCCTTTCCTGGATGTGCAAATCAGGGTACACAGAATGATTCCTTATTATTCCTTTAGTGGAAAAGAAACTGATTTTTTTAAAAGGTAGAGGAGTTTTATGAGAAGGAGATTCTTTTGTATTTTTTCCTTCCAATCAAGTAAGTCTATCCCTGTGATGCTAGCAGTAATAGTGGAGCCCCTCCCCTCCCCCCCCCCCTTTTTTTTTTGTCTCTGCACAGGAGAAACTTGGAATGAAATAGATTTCAAGCCTGATTCTGATCTCACTCATGCTCCCTGCATGCATTTTAATCAGGATTAAAAATTAATTATATAGAATTAAAATTAATTATAAACAGAAGTTAAGGTGTTTTTCTGTACTTATTTCCTCAGAGAAAGAAGAGACAGCATAATAATGAAAAGATTATCAGATTTTTAGAAATCTTTCACTCATAGCCAGCAACTTGGTGAACAGTCTCAGAGGAGGAGTTTGCTTTTAAGGGCCTAACTGGTTCTTAGCTTCAGCATAGCCTTTGTGTTTTACTTTGTATCTCGGGTCTTTTGCAATGTTGTCACTAGCGGTTGACATCGTATAGACAAGGGTGGAAAATAGTAGGGTGAGTGAATAAATCCAGCCAGGTAGTTTTGTCTTTACCCTTATGGCTGGTAAGGCATCAGCAGCACGAGGAGGTAGCAATGAACATCATCACAGTTCATGTAAATGCCTAAATTGTGAGAAGAAAATTATCTGTAGGCAAAGATATCTCAATTTAATTTCTTTCAAGCTATTGTCCACAAGGTTTCAGCTGACCTTTAAGGCAAGTGATTGAAGGGACCTAAGGAGTGCCGAGGCTTAATTGTGCTGTATATGTTTAGTTGCTTAGCTATGCAAAGCATGTTAAATTGCATGACTGCTTTGGTTTATATAATATAATTCCCTTCCAGATTGTCCAAGCAATAAGAGATCAAAGCTTGCTTAATACAGCTCTGTCCGGCTTTTCTCTGGGTGAAAATAGTGAGGAGGAAGGAGAAGGTATTTTTTGTGTGTGCCTATTGCAAAAATTCCACTGTCTGCACAGATCTTGTGCAGCTGATGTAGTTACAATGTACTTTGCTGTATAAACATCTGATGTAAGCAGTCCCGATGCCTTCTATAGCATGTATAATTTCAATGAATAGTGATTTATTTCTAATACTTGTTTGTATTTTTGTTGACTTGACTGGAGTTACTTCTTATTACAAAGAAATAAGAAATAAGAGTCTGGTCCCATGTGTTTTGTGGCATTTGCAGTTAGTTAAACTCTGCTGTGAAAAGGAAATGTGATCTCTGAAATGCAAGGTATTGTTAGACTCCTGTGTTTTTACACACTGTTTGCTTTAGTACACGTTGGATAGCTGATCAGCTCCTTTCTGTAGCAAGCCGTACTATGGTGTTACTATGAGTGAATAATATTGGTCCTAATTCTTACTAGTGTAAAAGAGAAGAAAATAGGGCCTAAAGAGGTTGTGCCTGTATTTTATCCTTTGTAAACTGTGATCATGTATTGTTGTGCTATCTAAATCTAATAATAAAAGCATTTGGCCTGTTAGCTCCTGCTTGATCCAGTTCATATGTGAGGGGGATGGGCCACAAAGAGGCAAAAAAATGCATGTCTCTTATATGAGCAGAGGCTGAGAGAGCTGGGACTGTTTAGCCTGAAGAAAAGGCTCGGGGCAGGGATCTTATCAATGTATATAAATATCTGCTGGGAAGATGTTCAGAGGATGGGACTAGACTCTTCTCAGTGGTGCCCAGTGCCAGGACAAGAGGCAATGGGCACAAACTGAAACACAAGAAATTCCATTTGAACACAAGAAAACACTTCTTTACTGTGAGGGTGGTTGAACACTGGAACAGGTTGTCCCAAGAAATTGTGGAGTCTCCATCGCTGGAGACATTCAAAACCAACTGGACAGGGTCTGGGCAACCTGCTGTAGGTGACCCTGCTTGAGCAGGGGAGTTGAACTAAGGTGATCTCCAGAGGTCTCTTCCAACCCCAACTATTCTGTTGTTCCACGAGTCTGTGATGCCCTTCAGCCATCAAACTGTTAGATCTTATCTCCCTTAAAGACAGCAGGTGATATGTACTCCTATTGCTGTAATATTTGTTTCAGAAAAGATGGTTTTCTAAAGTGGTGAACCTAACATCATCTTTCTTTCTCTTTTTTTTGTTTGCAGAGCCAAGATGAGGAACCCAGGTAAGAACACTTATTCTTTCTGCTTTCCTAATCCTTCCTTCCTTTGATATCTGGAATTCAGTTTTGAAAGCATTTGCTTTCAGAACAATGTGATGAGAAGTCGTATGGGTCATTGCGGACGGGTCATAGAATTAAAACTGAGAAACCTCCTGGTTCTAATCCAGTTTGCACCAAAAGGTGCTTGTGGTTAGAATACTCAAATGCATCGATCTAAAAATATGCTTCAATGGTTTGTACTTTGGGAGTGTTGTGCATCTGCAGCTTCCATTAGCTTTAGCTAGACCTGTGCTTGGACTATTGTTTGTTTAGGAACCAGTTTTAATACTACATTATTTTATGTCTGTAGAGCACGTTTAGACTGCAATGGAAGAGAAAGCTTATAACCATCAGGTGAGGAAGGTTCTTGGCCAAAAGAAGTAAGAAGGCAAGATGCCAAAGAGTTTTAATATCATTCTGTTTATTAGAGGAATTACATGCTTAAATCGAGAAGCAGCTTGGGCTGCTGGAAGAGGGAAATATAAACCATCTTGCAGCTGGAGGCCACATAATGTTGTGAACAGCCACAGTACAGAGGCAGAATATAGCAGATACGGTTCTGGAAGTCTTCTGTGTTTGTGGGTATGGGTTCTTTAGTTTACAGTATCACTTTCAGTTTTTACAGTTACAAGCCAGAAGCTGGGTAACCTGCGGATGCTGACCCATTGGTTACTGGTATTGTGCACAACTTGTGTTCAATCTGAAGTCCTGTGTCTTAAAATGATAAAATTGATGAGCCCAGGATTATGAGAAACAAATATTAAATGCGATGCTTTGTACTGCTTTCTACTTTTTATCCTGTTCTTGTATCTTTGTATCTTCAGCCTCTTATTTCTTGGCTTACAGAATTCTTTTGCACAAATCCATCTGCTAGCTTGCATCTGAAAAAATGGGAATTCATCTGGACAACATCTGAAGTAGCACTTAGAAAGCATTTCTTTTCTTGACTAATGTTATTTAGGAGCAATATTTGACTGTAAGCTTGTAAACTGACATGCTGAATGGCTTGTTCTAGTTCTTTTCCTACATTCCCTCTAGATTTTTTCAGCCCCTTGCTGTTCTGCACTGAAGTTGTCTAGATTAATTCTGCATTGACACCCTTAGATTTTTAGATTCTCTGAGGAAACCGTTAGCATTTATAGACTATCAGTCCAACTAAGACTCAGGAGGATGCTTTCCTTTCTGAAGACCCACGTTCTCCTACACAGATGCAGTCTTGAAGATCTTTGACTTTGTGGATAGACTGAATTGAATGCAGTGGAGAGGAAGAGGGGACTGGGGTAACCGAGTGATAGAGGAAAGACAGATCTTCCTGCTATATTAGCATGAGACTTTTGGTCTGATGGCATATGTTTTAATGCCATTTTGAGACTAAAGGCAGGAAATAGGAAAGAGTGCTAACTTCTTAGACGCCAGTGATGGAGTGCTGTCTCCACAGAGCTCTGCCCTACTACACTTGTCGGTGCTAATTAGTTTGTTTATGTTGAGCTTCCTTCCGACTCAGTCTGTTCTAATTAACACTTCCCTGTAGATTGCTGCTGAACTCCAGAAATCTCATTCATTTATGACACACATTTCACTATCCCAGGGAGCCAAGTATATTTTGTTGACAAAGGTGCTGATAACGCTTTTGGACTGCAGTTTAATCTACGCATCTCAGAGAAGGAGAGAGGTGACAGGACTTAGTCTGAGGGGGGGAATGAAGTTAAAAATAACACTAAGAATTGCAGCTGCAGTTTGTCTACCAGTTCAAATTGTTGGAGCTCCAGACAGTGTGATACTGTATCTGCTGCAGACAATCATAGGCAGTGTTTATAACTTCTGTCTGTGCCTCTGCATCCTATGTAACACCATAAAAAGATAAAATTGTTAGAATGACAGACTTAAATATAGACCTTCAATTGTTTAAAAGAAAATCAGGAGCTGCTGTATTAGTTGAATATAAACCCTACAAATAGAAACATACATGAAACTACTGCAGAGTTTCTATCAGAGATTGCAGCATCCAGAGGCCTCGTAACAGGCTGTAGAAATGATGTGCCACTGAGTACGAGAGACCTTTATACCTAGCCTGTGGCAGCTGTCAGTGAGGCTGTCTGCTACAGCAGAGAATGGAGTAATTGCAAAAGGCATTCTGGCTCTGCAGGTACTAGTGGAAGAGCACTGGGCTAGGAGACCTGTGCTGGTTTTGTCCCAGCTCCAGAGAAGAGCTCTGGAAACGTAGGAGGTCTTTCCTGCCACCGTTACTCCTTCTACCCCTTTGGTAGGGGCTCTTCCTAGCCCTTTGGTTTGTGGAGGTCTGAGATAGACTGAAGCCTACCTGAAAGTGGGAAGTGTTGGCCCAAGAATTAAGGCGTTTGAATCTTTCTCAGATTTTGTACGGGTGCCTTTTCTTCCATCATGCCAGCGGGGAACCTCATATTGTGAATAGGGATTTTTCCAGGAATCTAGTTAACATTATCTACTGTATGTAAAAATGAACGATTTTGCTTAAAACCTTTGAATCCTCTCTGTGAGAGGGGCTTTTCCCTGCTGGCCTTTGTCTTTCCCCTTCTTTGCTTTTTTTTTAGTGTTGCCTCCTACACAGGCTTTGTGTTCTAATGCTGTTCTGTAGGGTGATGAAAGCTCCTGTGCAAGTGCAAAATGCAATTTTTCTACCTTAATGGCTAGCTCAGGATGACTTAACTTTTACCATTTATCTTCAATCCTCTCTGCAACATAACAAATGTCTTAGTATCTCATTCCATAACATTGTTTTCTTTAACCATTTCTGGGTTGACAATGTTAATATACTCAGATATGCCAGAAACTATACTTTCTTTCTACGTTGCTCACTTCCCAGGATGCAATTAGTTATTTGAAGCACCAGCAACTTATGTCCCTAAGAAAGCTGAGGAGACCCATATAAATTGGACAAGGACAAAATGAACCTTGAACGCTAATCTAGTGGACCACATGTATGGAGCCTATGTGGAGCTCTTTGGATTTTAGTGATATTCAACTGTAATTCTGACTTTTATGATCATGGGTTGCTTTTGCAGCCTTGCTTAGAAAGACCCTTCAATTTTATTCATCAAGGACAATCTCTCTTGCTGAAATAGCAATACTTTCGGCACCCATTCAGTTCTAGACTGTCTTTGGGGAGTCCAAACCTAGCTAAAGCTGTCTCCGTGACAGTTAAGAGATGTTAACAGGATCCCAGCAGAAGAGTAAATCACAAACCAGAACAATCTGCTCACCTTGCACAGACCAATACTGAGTTAATAGCTTAGCTTTGCCACTGGGGAGTAGTTGTCCATTGCCTTTCCATCTGCCCTTCTTCTGTCTCAGCTTCATTAGAAAAGGCTTGAGTGGGGACATATTGATGTGACTGGAAATGGAGATTTAACCAATGCTTAGTCATTTCTAAAGGGTTTCTGCAAAGAGTAAGTTTGAAGAGTGGATGCTTTAAAAAAAAAACACCTTGCTCTTTCAAAGGAGCGATTTTCTATTTTTTTCTCTGCTGTTCCTGACTTTTCTTTCTATCCGGCTTTATCCTGCCTCTGCTTCATGTGAAGGGAAAGTGCTAAACGATGGAAAATGTCATGGGAAAGACTACCAGCCCAAACACTATGTCGTCTTAGGGGATGAAAAAGCAAGTGGCTATTCTACTTGCCTGTCAAAGCAAGCTGTTTACCCTATCTTTATATGTTGAAAAGCAATATTACAGCTTAGAGGCTCCATATAATCTCTTGTCACTTTTCCTGTTCCCAGTATAAGCCGTACTTCACTTTTGTAGTAAGTTGTGTGCAAAAAGGGCAGAAAATGGTTGGAAACTCAAACGATAACCTCTTTACAGCTCATGGTTGCTAGAATACAGAACTTCAGCATTTCCTATGCCAGGACCCCTTATGAGAGGATAGCCTAGGCTTAAAAATACTCCCACTCTTCTTTTAGAGCTGATCATCTTTTACATACTAGGAGCAGAGGCCCTAATTTATCTCATACTGTGGTGAGAATAGTGTATTTCTTAAATCAATCAAAATTATTCCTGATTCCCCTATGTCTACATAACGCATGAGTCAGGCTTCTGTTTTCACTTTAACATTAGCATTTTTATTAGAGACAGTTGGCAGTGAGTCAAGTGTCTGTATTGGTGACCTGAGCAACATCTTCTATTTTGAAGCATCAGTTTTGTTAATTGTGTCCATTGTTGCATGCTGGACACAGAGTTCTTCTCCAGTCAGTTTGTGTCACACAGAATAGCAGCGTCACTTCTTTCTTTCCTTTTTTGTGTTACAGATTCATGGCTTTGTTGTTGCATTACAAAGAAACGCAGTCATATGGCATGAGGCTAGTGAAGCAAGGGCTGTGAGAGCATACAGCCATACATCATTTGAAGAGACACTCAGACATTCATGTAAGACTGACATTTGAAGCCCTCTTACAGTGCATGTAAGCTGAGCGTTTTTCCTCTTCTCTCATGTAAGATAAAAGTTTTTTGTATAAATTTAGGCAGTTTTCGTTTAATTATTTAATAAAAAAGTAATAACTGATTTTCAGAATAAACAGCTCACTAATAATAATTCTTATTTTGTAAGTTTCGGCCTGCTTCTGAAAGGCTCTTGTCCAAAACAGAATATGTAAAGTGATCTTTTAACAATCACTTATTGTATTTATTTAATGATGCTATCTTAATTTATGATAGCTTGAATTTAACAGCAACCTTCTTCATAAATCCTCATGCTTTCATTTTCTACCAGCATCTTTAGTGGACTAGCTTAAGTACCACATACTTTTTAAGCATACCTTTTTGCACGTTAATTAAAAAAAGAGAAGAAAGATCATGGTTTGGAACAGGCAGCCACTAATAAAACATAAGTAACAACATTGTGCTTGATGTTGTGTGTAGGACTCAAGGCACTTCCAAAAGACAAATATGGAGATATTTGACGGATGGAGAGATGGAGGCTAGGGAGGTTCGCTAACTTTCTAGAGGTAACAATGGCAGAAGTCAAAATAAGGTGTGGGATTTCCTTGCTCCTATGCCTGGACTCAGGCCAATAGCCCTTTTCTCCCTCCTGCGTGTTCTTCATTGTGTAGTTCAGTTCTGGCTTTGAGGGGGAACAGATTTTGGTGAAGTCACGGCTGGTTAGTTGTCCTTCTCCCAGATGAAGGACTCTACTATGTTCCTTGTTGCCCTCTTGTAGTGAGGGGAAGAGGGGGTTGTTCAAAGCAGTGGTCAGTCCGATAGGGGTCTGGAGGGCATTATGCTACTGTTTAGAGAACAGCAGAGCACAAGGAACGCAGCCTTGTTGGAGGGTTTCATCAGCTGTCTGGATAGAAGTCCCTCTGGCGCTTGTGGACAACAGACTGTGTAGGTTATCTTACTTTTTGATCTTAATTGTTTCTTAAAAGTAGCTCTAGCATTAGGAAACCAATAGCTTCCTCAAGTCAGTCCTGTTACAGTGTTTCTGGTAGCAACCTTAAGGTCATGTCTACACGGTCTAGACTTAGAAGCAACTTCTTCAACATCCTGAGAGTACTCTAACAAGTATGCCACAGGTAAACCTCAGGAGTGCTCAGTCCTACACTGTGTCCTCTCACATTGTCTGGATAACGCCACGCCCAGGAACAGGCATAATCTGCAGACGTATTCCACGAGGTCACAAAGCGTGCAAGGCTGGTGCTGCTGTGCCAGGCCACTTGTATCTGCCCGCACTGTCCTGAGGAAAGAAAACATGTAACCTTGTGCTGTCCCTGTCGTGATCTGGTCTGTGGTCTCTCTGGCTTTGTCAACCAAACACTGACTTTGTTTGCCAAGTCCTAACCAGTCCTGCAGGTGGCTCCTGCGCAGTCTTGAATGGCAATAAACAGGTTCTTGAACCTGTTAGAAACAATACTGAAAACAGAATGGGCTGTCCTAGAATGACAAACCCACCTCAGGGATGGACACAACACTCTTCTCACAGGCATATATCGAAGGATGGGGGATATCTTTAAGTAAGGCAGAGCATTGTGGAGAGCCAAATGTCATGGGCAGAGGGATACAGCTGCTTCAAGAATTTCTGCACGGCAGTAGGTGCTCCTGTTGATCTTACCAGTGGCAACATTGCCTGGTTCCCCATTGAATGTCATGTTTCCGAGTGTGCTGAACATGGCAACATGAGAAGTGCCTCTCTCCAGTCCTTTGGTAGTAGTTTGCTGAGGCAAGTGCTGTTCATTGAGCAACAGTGATAACGGGCTTCTCTATGTCCACAGTTTATGTAAGTGGGGATGGCCAAGTATTTTTTCCCGAGGCAATGACAGTTCTGGGGTCTTCACTGGAATAAAATGTGAGACTTTAGGGTATCTTGGCCCTGAGTCAGACAACAGTGATGATGGAGGGAGCCTGTGAGACTCAGCAATCAGTATGTTCTGGTCCTGAAGTCTTTGGAAGGAGCTTGTTGTGCTCCAGCTGGATCAAGCATATTTGGGAAGCTACTGGTTTCTCTGGCCCATGTGAGCTCTTAGATACAGACCTTGGGAGACTGGTGGAAAGCTCCTGTGGGAAGTCTGGCTTCTGAGGCTGTTTCCTCCTTCCCATAGAAAGCACAAATTAGGCAGTGATACTTGTCCAGGACAGTGGTGGGAATCACTGGGATGTGATAGCACAGATAGGTATGGTGTTGGGCAGTTGCTAAGGGGCCTCTCTAGAGCTGGGCTGCGAGGGTTTTTGTGTACAAGGTGTGTTTGCAGTGCCTAAGCACTGCTCTGGAGGCACAGCTGGGCAGTCTAGAAGGCCCCACCCCATAGAAAGGGAGAGGCCCTATCCCTCTACTGTCTCTTGTAGGTGCTTTCTAATGAGCATTGGAGATGTGGCTGAGGAGCTATTGGTAAATCCAGAAGGGCTGGAGGAAGAAGAGATTGGGCATAGGAAGAAAAATCATACAGTAAATGTCTATTTATGGGTGTTCGTACTGATTTCTGCAAGGGCTTGACTTATGTCAGAAGGTATCTGATAACTATTTATGAAATCTGGTTATTACTTATAAATAAGAATGGCTCGGTGCCCTAAAACAGTATTCCTCTAGAATCACTGAACTCAATACCAGAATCAGCTATCCTACAGGTCCCTTTGAGAGCTGCTGCTAGTGCTTCTCTGTGTTGTTGGCATTAACATCTGTTGTTTCATGATAGGAAAGCAGCAGGAATCAGTGAGCTACTTTCTCAGCCTGAATTAAAGACACAGTTTTACTGAGGAGTTAGAATGTGGTTCTCCTTTGTCAACTAACAGCCAGTTAGCTGACTGAAGCACTTTGCTGTGATGACCTCTTTGTTTGATATATTTTTATTTTAATAGTTGAGTAGAGTTTTAGCCACAAATGACCAGGCATTTACTCCAAAAATAGTCAATACATCAGTTGAGAACTGAAAACCCACATATTCATGCCAATAAATTGAAAGTCCTTGGAGAGAGCCATATTTTCATTGTTGATTTTATTTTTGCCATTGATGCCATTGACTCTTCAAATACCCAGGCAATTTTTTTTATGACCACATCATTTTCAGTTTTCCAGTGTTGTTCGACCCACTTTGCACATAATTAACACACAGTACTTTACAAGGGCTCTTTGAATGCTTTAGCTGTCAGTATGGATGGGACAGAAATCTCTAATGAGGGTCTGACCCATCTTAATTATTAGTCAGTGGATTCTTTTGATTTATATGGTTTTGGTTGCAGGGCTGTTCCCTTCATTAGAGCGTCACTGTAACAATTGTTAGGATAGGCAGGCTGAGGGAGACCTTAACTTTAGAAAAACTCAAGAAAATAAATAAAAGAGAGGGAAAAGTGTTTTACTTCACTGTCCAGTTCTAAGTATTCCTGCAGTTTTCAACCTTCTCTACTCCTGCTGGTATCATATGGTTCATAATAAAATTTCATATTCATTTTATGACCCAGCCCAGCTGGTAGACTTTGTGTTGAGTGCAAAAAAAAAAAAAGAGAGAAATCAGATAAAATCATGCAAGTTTAATCCACCTAGTTGCATACATTGTGGCATCTTTGTCATAATACTGTCATTCTGTCAATACTGTCATTACAGGAGGTGCAGGCCTAAGTGAGGTCTTAAATGAATTCATTCTTCCTTACTAACTGAAAGTAATCTGATAATTCTGAGATACTGAGTTATTCCTTCTGATGTAATATGGTATTCAAAAGAAAAAAAAATCAAAAGCCACAGGCTTACTCTAAGAAGGCAGTTAATGAATCAGATGCACAGAACATGGCCTGTTCACATACCCTTATTCAGCTGTGGTAGTTCAAAGTTTCTGTAAGCCCTCAGAGAATTCCCCCTGTATTGGGGGAATTTGATTCCCAGAGCAAATGGTCTGTACTCAGGTGGTACAAAAGGCTGAAGAGCTCTTAGAGGAAGGGTGTCACGTCTCCTATCTAATCCAAATGCTGCAAAAACAAAATGGTGGCCTAAATCCAAAGTTATTCCTGCTCGCAAATCCTGCCCAGACCTCGTATTTGCTGAGCTGGGGTTTCTGGTCATGGCAGAATTATATTTGCAGTATCTTTTTAAAAAAAAAAAAAAAAAAAAAAAAAGGATTCAGCTAATTATTAAATAATATTCACATGAAAAGTAGCAGCCCGAATTGGGTGCTCTTTTCTCTGCTACTGAGTTTCTCTGGGCTAGTGAAAGTCTCTTTTAAAATCCTAGCAATGACTGGTGCAGCATCTCTTGGAGCCCATATACAGCTCATCAAGGTGAGAGTGTGAAAGGTGATGCTGGCAGGTAGACTCAGATTAGCAGCAGAGAAGGAAGGTAATCCTTTTTCAAAGCTATACTGACTTCTCTGTCATCCCTGGGGATAGTGTGCTCAGCATCCAGGGAAGGAGCGGCATCGGGCAGTTCCAAAAACTCACGTGGTCCATTGGCCCTCATCTTCTTTACTAATCTGAACAGAGTTTCCTGTGACCACAAGAAATCATCTGTCTCCACAGTGTCTCAGCAAATGGAGTGCTTATTCTTGTCTTTCCAGTTGAGTTTCTGTTTTCGCACAACTGCTTCCCAGAGGCTGAATGGTCAGTGACAACAGAAAGGTCGTTCGTTACCCTGTTGATATATGGTTTTCCTCTCCTCTTTCCTTCCCAGGAATTGTGTTTCAGATGTAGCATAATAAAAAGGGACAGTGCTGGAGAACTTAATGGGTGGGTCAGGCATTCTCAGTGGGAGAGTGATTCTGATTAAAGGCTACTGCTGAGAAACCTCTTGATTCTCACCCAGATGTACCTTCACGAGCAACTCAATCAACACCTGGAAAAAATAACTATAAACCACAGAGATGGGAGAAAATAGGCCTGCTGTTGTTTTCCCCAGGAGAGACTGTTATGCCTTATATTTCTGGAACTTGTTTACTGGGAACTGTTAAAGCAGTAGAATCTAGAGTCCTGCAATTGATGCAGCGTTATTTGCAGCTTATTTGCGTATAAAGTGCACACGACCCTTGTGTGGTAACGATGGTACCAGGCAGAAATATCAGGGAAGGCTGCCTGCTATTTTGTTGTAAATATTAATCCTCAAGTCTGTCAGTCTTGAGGATCTCACATGAGGCTCACTATGTAGCCAAGACTTCCTCTTTTCCTTCTTCAGTCCTTGTTCTTCTTATGTGGCAGTTTCACTCAAGGTTGTGGGCAAAGACCTTGTGGCCTGGAAAAAGAGGAGGTCTAGGTATCTTTTCTTTTACTTTTATGAGTAAAATAGAAACTCCAAAAGGTTTAATTGCAGGAAGAGGAGTGATTCAATCTGTGTATATACTACTGTTGTCTGGGAGAGTGACTATGTAGCATTGTTTTGTGCTTTAGATGCAGAGTTTTTATGGGGTAAACATTAATCAAGAATCCTTCTTTTTTGACAGAACAGATTCTCAACGAATGCTGGAACGGACAAGAAGTCTGGATGCGCGTGTCCTCTTTCAGACAGTACCTATTACCGTATATTTTCTGTTCTTTTTTTTTTCTGATCCATTTTCAAGTATCTCAGTGGCTAGGGATGTTGTCACTCCAGTCCTCTTGGGAGGCTGTTTCACAGTTCCTACTGCACAGACGTCTCTGTTGGCAAGCAGCTTATTGCTAGATGCAAGTTTTGTGCTCTTTAACTTTTCTACTTTGTCTTGTTTTCACCATCAGTGAAAAGTGATTAAAAGGCATAATTTTGTTTTTTATTTCCTTCCTTCGAATATTTTCTTTCTCAATTTTTTTCCCCCCTTAGGAATTTTAGTTTCTCTGCTCCTACCTTTGCTTCTCCATTAGCAAATGAGTATTCGTTAGAAATGCATTTTTCTGTTTGTATGTTTTCCGTACTTATTCTGGTCAGAAGAAGCTCACTGTAAGGCACTACCTATGTTTGTAGTGTCAGAACTGATTATTTCTGCAATGAACAAATCCAGGGAATTCTATGTGAACTGGAATCAGCTAGCACTTTTCTAAGCCAGAAGTAACAATCTGTCAATTATTCTTGAATACCTTATTGGGGGGGGGGGGGGGGGGAAGAGAAGAATGTCTAAGTTTTTGTGTTTTTCCTGCACAAAGCACCTGACAAATTATTACTGATCTAAAACTGTTAATGTTTTACTAGATCCCAAATTTTGACTGCATGTTTGCTTAAAATCTTCTGGTATAAACCCCATTTTCTGTTAGAGGCTATGGAAAACCAAGACTGTATTGTTTTGCAATGTCTTCATTTGCAGATGAAACGTTATGCTTTTATTGTTGGTGAAAGTGCAGAAAAGTTATGGCCGTGTTTTTCGTAAGTGAGGTGTCAGTTTTAGCTTCCCTGTTCATACTAGTCTGTGTTTAGTTTTGCAAAGGTGCAGAGATCTTCAGTTCCGTTTTGTTACTAGATGGGAAGATGGGAGCCCGTGGCTTTTGAAATTGTGTTTTTGAAGACAAACCGGAAACACGTAAATTTTAAGGAAAGCTAAATAAATGCCTTTACAGGTCTGAGTGAGTGTGTGGCGGAACTGTGGGCACAGGGTTGCCCCGCTGCCATTAGGGTGCGAATCCTTTCACAGAGCCCCGTCAGCACCTTGCTTCCTCTGCCCACCAGCGTCCCTCTCCTCCCTGCCTTCCTCCACCATCCCGCGCCCCTACCCTGAAGGAGGGTACTCCGGCTGCCACCGTCGGGGTCCCCCCTGCCGCTACTCGCCCCGTGGCAGGTTCACGCCACGGCCATCATGGCCACCAGGGAGAACAAGGAAAGTGCCTTCGTTCTGGAGCTGGTAATTAGCTGGGGGGGGGGGGGAGAGAGCTGATTGCAGCAGGAGGGACCAGGCCGTGATTGTGGGAGAAGGGTGCAGGCAGGAGCCAGGCACAGGTGCTGCCAGCGGGGCTGCCCCAGATGGCGTGAGAGCCCCCACAGGTGGCAAGGCGAGGTGAGGGCAGCTGGCCCTCGCAGAGGCTGTGACCGGGTCAGAGAGCCAAACCCGCCAGGGACTCAGTAAGGAAGCTGTCATTAAAAGGAAATGCACAACTTGAATTCGAGTGGCAGATATCAGAGCTCTCTGTGTCAGCTACTAGCCAAGATCCCTTCACTGCTATGCTTGCTGAGACCTAGCATCAGGTCACTGGCTTCAGTGTCAAGGTTTGCTCAAGGTTTACTCAGTTACTCAAGGTTTACTTCAGGATAACGAAGAGCAGAATTGCGTTCATTAGGTGTAGCATCTGGGTCGAGAGATACGAATTACAGCCACTTCTCTGGTGGAATAGTCTTCAGGAAGCAGCATCTATGGATCGCGTGTCTTTGTATCACATCTGAAAGACTGCTGCTATGTGTTGCTTCTTCCCACTCCCGCTTCTTTGTTGCCTTGATCTTCGTTTTAGGGCTGAATCAGGAGGCTGCTGCTGCCTTCCAGCTTGTCAACACACTTCTGCTCGCAGCCCCAGCTTCTCCTTGGCAGCCCTTCTTGCAAGATGTGACTAGGCTTGACCCTGTCTAGTTGATGAAATTTGACAGACTCGCGTGGAGAGTGGTTTGGCTTTGCAGGCTGTTACTGGGGAGGAGCTTTGCTACGTGCTGCGTTGGTGCCTCAGGGCTGCTGCCTGGATGGGCAGAGGTTGCGCGGGGAGGAGAGGCGGTGGAAGGACGCGTGATAACAAAGTGACCTACTTCTGACCCGGGTGGGTGTTTGCAGCTCTCCCATTCAAGACAATAGACTCAGTCTAGGTAAAGCCTCCCAGAACTGCTGTGGGTTTTACTGAATAAGATAAACTTCCTGTCCCCCACCCCCTTCCTGGAGTTTTGCCACTTAACAAGAGGCTGTTGGAATCTAGAGAAAAGCAATTAATGTTGCAGTTGAGGTTTTTGACTGACACAGTAATTACGCTGGAAAATGTAATTTTCCCTGCATATTAGAGATGGGATTATTTCAAGGAGATCTCATTAATGTGCTGTTCACCAACAAAGAGCCCAATAACCTCTCTCTTAATAAGATTAGTGTGGGGGTCATAATGCAGAAGGCTGCTAGGTTGATATATTCCAGCTTTTATTGTAAAGAAATAAATTATCTTCTGCTGTGTGGTGAGGGCATGAAGGAGTAGATTTCATTTAAAAAGATGGAGACCTGACATTTACTCTTTTCCTGATAACTAGTTGACAACCTGTGCCCAGCTTTCTTTGTCCAGATGCTGTGTATCAGAGCGGTGAAAATGTAGGGATTAGGAGGGAGTCTGTTGTAGTGGTCAGCATGGGACAGGACGGGCAGGTCACTCTGGAACCTCTTCTTGGATCGCCCGCTTGCCTCCTGGATTAGTGTAGGCATAATCCTCTGCTATTTGCCTCTCTTTACCTGATATTACAGATAATAATTGCCCAGAACTCCTCCAAGATTAATGGCTGTTTGTATAGCGTTCCAGATTCCTTGATGAAAGGGGTGCACACTGTGTCAGGGAGCGTAAGTGTTGTCATTGTGCTTCACCTGGTGTGCTCCAAAGGAGAGTGGGAATGATGATACAGCGGGGTTGAAAGAGGTGCCATCAGCTTGTTTTTTAATTTGATCACCATATGAAAATTCAGGCCTCTGTTGGACGCCACGTAAACAACATAGATGCTTTTTCTGATAGTGTAAGAGTTTTCCTCTGCTGATGTTCGTGTGGGTGTTTTGGGTGAACCGGAGGGTGACACCACTTAAAACATTTCCAGCCAGCTTCTCCCTTCCTGACTGTGCACACATCTGTCTACCATCTATTTTGACTTCATCTCTACTGTGTTACTAGTAAACATCTTCTTGAAACATCCAGGGCACAGAAACCTTGGGAATTTCCCCTTCCAGAGCAAAGTGTTAGGAATGGTCTCCTGCTGCCACATAAAACAAGAGATAAGCTGAGCAGAACCAAACAGAGAAACCAGCTGATATTTATTATTGGCGCTGTCGTTCTGCAGAGGAATCTCAGTTATGGGTCAAGAATCCCTGCCATTGAGCTAAACATGCAAAAAACAACAGCAGACTGCTGTAGGGGCTTATGATATTCCTTCTCTAGCAAGCACTACCACTGTTCAGAAATATTTTTAAAGTTAAAGATATAAGTAAACTGTACCAAGAAGGGAGATGCGTCTGGCGGTAGAGTCTTCAGTGTCACTGTTGATTTTACTTGGAAGGCACTGATTTATTGTAATGGAGCGTAGTTGTGTAAAACACCTTGATAGTTTACAAAGGGAATTCCAAGTTTCTCTTGCATGCACACTGTATGTTTAACAGCTTTAATTTAAAAAAATGAATAAAACTTTGCTTATTCTGTTAGCTTCATGATACCTCGTTTAGCTTTCAGTTTATATGCAGAAATAGGAGTGGGGACACAGTACTTTAGATCTATGTAGGTTGAAAGCTTTCAGCAGGGTGGTAATGAGCAGCAGTTAAGTATATTTTGATGCAATTTCCTTGTGAGCTAGATAGTACCTATTTGTAACATTGTTCTTATTATTCATATGCATCCATATATAGGTAGAAGTGGTGCAGTAAACTGCAGTTATGTTGCTTTCGCTTCTCCCATGTATGCTAATAATGTACTGAGTTGTTTGTTTAAGATATTTTGTGTTAAATAGTAATTTATGATTCAGCTGGTGGAACGCCTAAGAAAATTGCTTTGGTTGACCTCGTGAAAACCTAAGATTGTCTCTATCCCCAGTAAACTGTTCTTGAGGGGTATCTTAATGTCAAAAATGTCCTATATAACTTAAATATACTATACTTTAAACAGATAAGTAAGTGAACGACAGGGGAAAAGAATTCTGATATGAGCGGAAGAGGGCTTGCAGTCATCCTGTTAGTGCCACAGTTATCTTTCTTGGGCACAGCAGAGAAATAGTTTCTCTTTTTCCCCAAAATAGCCTTTTCAAAGGCCAATGATGAGTTATTATCTCAGGGTGAAACAACTGTAAAGCTGAAAAACTTCAAATGTGTGAGCTTTTTGATATACTTGTGTGTCTCATCTGAGCTGCAAATAGTTCTTTTCATACTTTTGCAAAGGGAAATCATGGAGAGAGCTGTTTCTGACTCAATGTATTTTATCACTTACTTTTAGCCAGTTGCAAGCATCTTAGAGTTCCAGTTATGCTGTCATATCTGTTCATCATCTCTTTGCTAAAACAGCACTAAATATTGAAGACTAATCATTGGGAATTCTGTGGTGAATCTGAAAGGATAGTAGCCAGTCTAACTTTTCACTGCTTAATAAACCAATTCCAGATTTCAGAGGTTCTTGGTTTCTTCCCCCAATATATTGTTGTTATGTCTAACTTTAACCAAAAAAAAAAAAAAAAAAAAGCACTCTTGCCAAGCCTTAAGTAATGTAGTTGCGTTTCCTATGTAGATGAACCAGGTCAGAATCTCTGTCAGCAGAGATAACACTGTACTTTAATAAATAAATGAAAACATTGAACATGTTTCTTTAGTTTGAAAGCTGTAAATATTGCTTCATCGTCTGCTAAAAAACTAGAATGTTATTTGTGGCTTAACCTATGATTTCAATGTGAAGGCCAATTAACTCTGCTTCTGTTTGTTGACCAATGCTTCCTTAAAGTGAAGTGTGTGTAACGGCTCCTTTGGATTGCAGTAATAAGTTAGTAAGGGGACCATTTCGTCTGGCCTCTTGAGAAGTCAAGTTTGAGAATTTCAACCAGGACTCTTGCACTGAGTCCCGTAACTTGTGCTCAGCTGAAGCATATCTGTCTAGGGAGATCTCCACGTGTGACGTGAGGATTTAAGATAGCTAGCTGTTCAGATTCATTCTAGGCTAGTAGAGACCAAAAGTTGTTATATGAGGGTGGCTGTTTGGTAATATAGGATGCAATTATGTGTAATAGACAAGTGACATACCAAAATGCACACCTGCCTTCTGCTTTCAGGGTCTTCGGAAAGACTCTGTATTATACAAAGTAGCTGTCACACCACCTCAGTGTTCCACTTCTGGTTTAACCCTTTCTCTAACTTTCACAGTATCTTTTTTTTCTCCTATCAAGCTCTTTCAGGACATTACTTCTGTATCTCTGTCTTGTGTATTGTTGATTGTTCTGTCATGACTAAACCACAGTAAGAGTGATTTTTTTTTTACTGTCTGCTAGTGCAAAAGAAGACAGAAGGATGGCCGTTATAGGCAAGAAGCGTGCTTAGATGTAAGACAGGAGTGTTTAGGTTTTTCCACTGCCATGTTTTACTGTCAGAGCGAGATAGAAAGGTGGAAACCTTTTTTTGAAGGATAGAACTTTTCAGTTGCTTGTAACTCTATATCCAACTTGAATGCCTGGCAAAATTTCCAAATTGACTTTTTTTTCTTTTAAAAATTGTATGTTTTGATTAAAAAAAAATTAGCAATTTGACTCTGAAACATCTGCAGTTTTACTATGATATGCTTTGATGTCCACCTGTGGTAAAGTCTGGCACTTTCTGTTTTTGCTGTACTAAGGAAAGTTTCTTTGATTGCACTTCGTTTGCCTCAGTAATGGAGCTGACTTCTAAAAGAGAGAAACTTTCTGTCGTTAAAGTATTGTATCTCTCAAAAGAACAAGAATTTTAAGATTCTCCTTCAGCATCCAAAAGCCAGATGCAAGCAACAGGAGAAATCCCAGTGAGGAATTTGGCAGTTCATGTTTAGCTGGGAGGTCAGACTCTTTCTCAGGGAGATCGCGATCAACCTCCCTGTGTAGGTAGAGCAGAAAGTCGATTAGTTTTAGATTCTTCTGACTCACTGGGAAATTCACCAGGACAGCAGGGCAGTTCTATGGCTGTATTTGGAAATATGATGTGAGAAGCGTGTGATATGTTATTTTCTTTTATACTGAGTTTGGAAGCCAACAAAAAGTCACAGAACAGAATACCTTGTTTCTGATAAATTCACCGTAACCATAATTTTGGATATTATCAAGCAGTAACAGCCATTCCACAACCTACAAGTAAATTTCTGTTATAAGCTTCCTTCTGGTTTCCTCTTCAGAAAACCACAAGTGTCTCTGGGCCTGATGCATAGCTTGAGCATAGTGTGAAATTTTTCTACAAAAATATTGATGTTGAAGCGCAGTAAATTTAGCCTCCGAAAGCAGAGCTGCCGAGTGAAAGCCTCAGTGTACTAGCACCCTGTAGCAAACGTGAGAGAGAGATGATTTCAAGCTAGTTTACCAAGTTTCTTGTGGAATTACTTGTAAATGGAGTCACATTTTAAAAGCACATAGGAACAAATTCTGAGTTACCTATTTCCAAAAGCAACTTAAAACTTCAAGACCACTGGCTTTCACTACAATTTAATGGGATTTACACACAGAGACTGCTATTGAGTATGAGAGTTGAAGCCCTAAGTTATTTTAGCTGCCTTTGAAAAATTTCCTCTTAGCACCTGAGCTTTTAAATTTTAAAATAAGATTACTCAAAAATGCTTTTGTCATCAAAGCATTCTCAGGAACATCAAGTTAAGGCAGCACCATCGAATGATTGCTCCATTCACAAGGAGAAAAAAAAAAAAGATTTTCTAACTCTTTCCATTTATAGAGAAAGCTTAAAATGTAACTCCATCACCTCATTGTGGCCTGTCAGTGTTAAAAACAGTTTTTCAGCACAGGGAAGAGGTAAGGGACAACATAAAGGGAAGAGAAGAAACAGGCTGTTTATTGTGGGTCTTGCAAACCTGAGAAGGCTCACAGGAAAGCTGGCTTCACGTTCCCTGTGGCGAAGGTCACAGAGCTTGTAATTTGCTTAATGTGCTGAGAGCACTGAGCCCGAATCAACGTTGGAGCTATAAAACGATATAATCGCCTGATTTCAGTGGCACTGCATTCGTTTACTTCAGCACTTCATTGTGGTCCTTGTCCCTGTATTTCCCACTTTCCCAAGTTTGTTTGTGATGAACAGCTAACTACCTGAGGTATACAGGAGTATGTTTTTAATCTATGATTGTAGGGGTGGGGGAAAAGGGAATTACAAGAACGCCAGCAGAACTTTTGCTGCTATGATTTGGTTACAGTCGTTGCTGAAAACATTGCCACAGAATATTTGTCTGTGTTCCCTTTCTGTGGCCAGGATCTTTCACAAACCTGCTCTGTCCTCACTGTGAGAATCAGACCATTGGCACAGGTAATGGTAACGGAGGTGCAGGATAGGTCTTCCGAGTCTTTCATTTGCCATTTCTTGGTGGAGATCTGGAGGAGTGAGCCTACATTTGGACCATCGGGGCTATCTGCCCTCAAGAGGCACATATCCCTCACGCATCAATCAAAAAGAGCAAAAGGGGGAGACAGAAAGCCACAGAAATTAGTCATTTTCCCTGCCTTTTGTTTCGAAAGCAATTTTAGTGCTGTTAAAGTTGATGTTACAATTTTGTGGGCTCTGTGCCCTGCTGACGTACTTTTCCTGAAGAGATACTGCTTAAGGGAGGTTTTTGGTAACAAAGTCTAAAAGTTTCAGGATGTGAAGCTGAGATTGCCCCAATGGCATTTGCAGGGCAGGTTTTGGATACCTATCATAAGAAATGTTTCTGGCCTAATTGATTTGTACCTGTACATTAATAAACTTCCCTCACATTTTTTTTTTTTTTTTTACCCTCGGATGAGCTTGGTAGAAGCCAGTACTTTGCCTTTGGTAAGATGATTTTACTCTTTGCTAGCTGATTTAATATAACAGTGGAAATGAAACTTTTGTGACTCAGAAGTCTTCCAGGTCTAAACCTGCCTGTAGATGAGCAAATTGAGAAGAGATTTGAGTTAAATTCCAGGAGCTTGTTCCTATCTTTAACCTTTCTGAGACTGTGTATTAGTTTTTCAAGGGAATAGTAGAAAGGCGCTCTCTTCAGATGTCTGAAAATTAAATTGGATAAGGCAGTAGCAAATATCCTATAGGGAACACTTCTGCACTGGAAAGTGGTCTAGATGACCTACCTGGCTCAGATTCAGAGATGGAAAAAGACCCATTACAGTAGAGAGCAACAGTAATTTTACAGCTGAGGTGCTAAAAACCATGTGCACTTGTATTTCCCTTTTGAGCATCTGAAGCGGCAGCTTGCCAGTGCCTGACTGAGTTTCTTTTAAATCTGTATGATGCACTCATTTCCTTATTATCACTTTTATAGACAAGGAATCCAGCAACACATTACTTTTTAAATGTCCTACCATTATGAATGCATTTGCTGTTCATTGTAATAGCACCAATCATAATGAGTTCATTTTGCATTCATGTAGATGTCATGAGCACTGTGGATGGTTTTTCTGTAATTTACATCATAAATGGACAC
This sequence comes from Struthio camelus, assembly GCF_040807025.1. Taxonomy (NCBI): domain Eukaryota; kingdom Metazoa; phylum Chordata; class Aves; order Struthioniformes; family Struthionidae; genus Struthio; species Struthio camelus. The sequence goes on from NC_090946.1 coordinate 34,586,106, forward strand.
ACAAAAGCATTATCCATGCGCCCATTGCTCCACCAAGGGAGCAAGGGGAAAGTCTGCATGTGGATGTCAAGCTTGCATAATCCCCTGCCTAGGAAGCTTCCTCCTAGCTAGAAATTAGCAACCAGCCATTCTGGATTGATTGGCTCTTCCTTGTGACAGCATGGACCTTAATCAATTTGTTGCATACGCAACAGGCACATCTGTGTTCATGCCATAGGCGTTGCACTGTCATTTAGCAGCTGGCTCGGTTTAATGGACCACTTAATGCATCACATATCTGCCTTAAGTTTTTTGAGCTGGGGAAAGGAAGAAGCCCTCTTAATTTATCAGAGGAACAATCTCCTTTCTTTTTTGCAGAGCACTTTGTGTCTTTCCCCTCACATAAGCACACTTTAGCTGAGAAAGGTTGGCATTGCCATGATAAGCCTGTTGTCACTGGATAAATTCTGTAGCTCAGTGATGCAGAATCTCTGCTCAGTGAACCAAGTCAGAGAGAAATAATTTGGTGGCAAATGTTTGGAGTTCAAAAATCACTGAACATCCAAACGCTGATATGAATTGTAGAGTGTGTGGGGAGAGTAGAGAAGGGGCAGAGCACAGGGGGACCAGAGTGCTTGTTAGACAGAAGCACAAAGAGAGAAGGGTGCTAATGGGAGGCATTTAAATGTCTTTGCAACACTCCTGTTTGAACCAAGCTGCACTGGGTATGTCACATTACAGAACAAAAACATGCAGGCTTTTTATGAACTGTGCACTTACATTGTTTCTTGATTCTTTCTAAGTCCGTTGAAGATCTGAGCTCTCTCACTGACTTCAGGTGGCTCTGGAAACCCACCAGGGACGTTTTGTGCATTACTGGGCCTGAAGGTGCTGAAGCTTCACAACATTCTTTTGAGTCAGCTGAGAAAACAGGCACTAAGAAATTGTGGTCAGCTCAGGATTGTAGACAAAATTAATCACAAGAAGGACTAGAATGTGGAGGCTCTCATTCCCAGGGATCTTGGCTCTTTTCAGTCTTCTCTGTTCTTTCCCCAGATATCTCTGTAGGTAGATCTGAAAGCAGGAGTCTTTAGTGCCATTTTACCGTATCAGATCCAGCCAGCCCCAAAGTGTCTGCAACTTCACACCATGACCATATTGTTCTAGTTAGTGTCTGGAGCGCTGGGTCACCAAATAAGTGTGTTCAGATCTAAATTTGGTAGGCTTTGTTTTCTGGGGTTGGCAGAGGAAAAAAGGAGGAAAGGCCAGGAAACCAGGGAACATGAGACCTGGTTTGAACCCAAGCAGCAAAACTGGGGAATGCAAGGTTGAGACCCGTAGGCTTTTTTGATAATACAGTCACAATCTCATCATGAATAAAACAATGTGTTTCACCTGACCACCTCATCTAATAAGGAATTGCCTCCTCCAAATTCTATCTTTTTCAAAATAATGAAATCTCCCCAACACCTGAAAGGAGATAATTTGACCCGTGTTTGTAGACACACATAGGAGAGCAATATCTACGGGGTTCCCAGCAGGTCCACTGCTGCCTATGTTTTTGATGCAGGAGAAAAGCTTCTCTTAAGGTTTTATTGGTTCAAACAGATAGCTGGGAATAGTGGTTTTTGAAATGACTATTCTGCCCTCTCTCTGCGGTATACACTTTTTCTGCACTGAAAATACTGTCATGTGGCTTAAGCTTAATCATTTCAGAAGCTAAACTGCAAGAAGGAATTCATAATGTGGAAAGAGAGTGTGCAGATGAGGAGGGAAAGCAAAATAGCTGTTGTGTTTCAGATATACATTTTTAGTTTACTTTGAAATATTTTCACCTATGGATAAGCCCTTGGAGGTACCAGCCTGTATTGTTTATCAGGAGGAAATTTGTAACAGTTAATAGCTTCTGCTTCACATCTACACTGGAAGTAGTCGGGGGAGCAATAAACTGCCTCACTCAGTTATGTCCACTCAGTTGAGTAGACTCACACAAATGTCCACTCATTTGTGTAGTCTTAACAATGTAAGCCAAATTAATTTCTGGTGCAATTGCAAAGGCTTCCATACGCCTCCTTCCTGAGATGAATCTGAGAGTTGTGGTTTCTTGGAACTTTTCTCTTTGGTTTAGTGGGAGTGAAAGGAACAGATTTAGTCCACTCTTCTTGGCATGAACCCCCACACCTTTCCCTTTAGAGTGGTGTGTAAAGCAGCAGAGGCATGGAGCTCAATCATGTAGGCTGCTGTATCTTTCAGTCCTTGCTCCTTTTGAACTAATCCTGCAAAAGGCCAAATACTTCCTGCATAAATCAACCTTAGAAGCTCTGGTCTTCTTCCTGCCTCATGATTCAATATTTTTTTAGGTGAGTTTCAGGTAAATTGCACCTTCAGCTGGAGACTGTGTAAACCTTGGTGATTTTTTTAGTGTATTCTAGCCCCAGCCAGAATAGTTATTAGGAATTTTTTTTTCTGCAGTATAAAAAAAATCAACTAATTAAAATTAGGAGCAAAGGTGGGCAATGCAAACTTATATGAGGTTAGAAGGAGAAGCAGACCCTCAAGAAAGGATACTTTTGCATTTTCCACAACCCAAGCAATAGTATAGGAGCAGTGACATACTGAACCCAAGAGATTACTGTCAGTAATAGTTTGACTATAGTGCTCTTGAGCTGAGCATTGCTGATTACCTTCTTGTGGTCTCTGTAATGCTGCCATCATGGTGCAGAAGTCACTTTGTGCACTGTGCTGCTCTGCAAGAAAAAAAAAAAGGAATATTATGTACAGGCCAGTGTTTGCCCTATATTTGTTTAATTTAAGAAGTTTTTTGGTGTCAGTACTTATAGGTATGGCGTCTGAGTGCCAGTCAGAAATGCTTCTGGAGATTACAGATAGGAGGTGACATCCTCTCTTAAGCCAAGGCCAATGATATGCAAATGAAAGGAAATTTCTATGCCATAGTGACAGCAGTGTAAGCATTGATGCTAAGTCTGCCAGGAGCTATGTGCTGCCTTAGAGTCAAAACTGTTACAAGTGATCAGTCCTTGCACGCTGTCTCAGTGACCTAACACTGGACTGTGTAGTCTGTTTAGAAGAACATTTAAGGTAATGCATTTAGTCTGTCTGAAGGCTACTGAGGTAGCGTATTGCAGCGTGTTGTTTGTCCAGTCATAATCTGGACATGTAGTGGATTGTATAAGGAGTGAAAAACAAGAGCTGAAATCCCATTCTAGATTAGAGTGCTGTTCTAGTCACTTTGTGCTGGGTTGTTTTGTTTCATTCTGTTTTTGATTTCCTGCTCTGGCTCTGTTCAGATAAGCCAAACTAGAGTAAAGAGACCTCACTACAAGAGAACTGGGACTCACCATTTCCCCGCTGGGGATGAGGATGATTTGATTGACAGTCCTACAAGATGAGTGGAATATAGGAATGCTGAGCTGTCAAGTCCACCTAGAACGTTAGAAAAAAATAATGAAGATGTGAATACCCTAAAATACCACACATAGTTTTTAAAGATTTTTTTTAAATGGTTTCTGACTGATTTTCATTTTTTAAGAAATTTATATTCTGCAAAAATATGTAGTCCACGCACCACATGTAGTAAATGTAAAGCAGTGTCTCTAATGAAATTACATGAATTTATATAGGATAGAATCTCTTCCATTTTAAAGCTGCATTTCTCCTTCGCTTCTTTGGTTTAAAACTTTCGTATTAGCTGGGACAGTGGCTCATTAAACATGTTCTCCAGCTTGTTATTGTGTTTGTTGCCCAGGAAAGGGGTGCAGGCTGTTGTCAGCTCTAAGGAACACACTTCTGTTCCTGCTCCTTGGGAGGTGCAGTTTGATTTTTAAGTGTTCTCTGTTTGGAGCAGGTGCAGAGAAATGGTCTCCCTTCTGTGGAAGGTCATCACCTTACTTTGTCTCAGTGGCAGAACTTTGCTTAATAGTTAGAGCATAGTGTCAAGGAGTAGATGCTATGTAGTGAAGAATAATGTGGGAAAAGAAAAAGGGTTAAGGCATCTGGACACTCAGTTCCCATTAAAAATAATGAGGAATGGGTATCAGTATTCCCTAGGCAGCTTCCAAAACATCAGTCTTAGTGCTAGTATTAATTCTAATTAATTAGTATTAACTATAAAAGTCCTTCCAGAAGTGAACCAGTGATCTAAGTGTAGAACAGGCAATGTCTGAAAATTCTTGTTTAGTCATATTTGAACAAAAATCCCCTTGATCTCAGTAGGAGGTTTGGTTTGCTTTGTTTTGTTTTTTGAGAAAATAGAGGATTTGGCCAATATAACAGTAAGCGCATGCCAGAGTAGCCAACTGAGAAATCAGTCAGGCAAAGTTTCGCTGTCAGCTGGCTTTTTCAAGCTACACCTGAGTTCATATGCCTTTTGAGCAGCCTCACCAGTTCGTGCGAGCAGAAGCGCTAACTAGCTGCCTCCTGGAGCACCCCGCAGTGAGAGCTCGCCCGGCACCCAGGCAGCAGCATCAGCCAGGGCCAACTCCTTGCATCTCAGCTGTGCGCCCGCAAACGTGTCTGCACTTCCTGTTGGATTTGTCACTCTTTTTTTGTAGTAGACCGTTATTCTTTTTGACTGATTTGCAGGCATGCCCTAATAGTTATCTCCTAGTTACTGTCATGTAAAACTGCAGTTCAGTTTTGATCAATAATTATTAAAAAGGGGGATGTAAATAGTTGGCCGTTCTAGTCAGATACCTTGTTCCATTCTGACATCTAATGGCTGTGGGGTAGGTAATTTTGTTGTCTGGCTTAGAAATGGAAAATTCTTGCAGTGCTGCTTTTTTATTTATGGTCCCAGGTGGAAAGCACTCAAATCCTGAAATCCCTCCAGATGTCTCCGTGGCACACTTTCCCTAACTCTCCTGAGAGTGCATGAAAGAAGGAAATCTAGATCTTGCATTTATGTCTAAATGCAGCCCCTTACCACTCTCCTCATTTCCTTAATTACGTTTCATGGATACTTAATGGTGAAAAAGACTCAATTTTTTGGTTCAGCTTTTCTGCCTTGCTTATTGTGTGATGTGAGTTGTCAAAAGAGAAGCCTTTGCTGCTGCGAAATAATCTCCACTGAATTCACTTCTCTGGAGGAGCCAGCAGAAGAGAGGACTGAATCTATGGGGCGTCACAGGGTGCAAGATAACTTAACTGTGACCTTGGAGCTGTAGCCCACTGTAAGCAATGGAGAACCGCCAGAGCTCAGGTTTGCGTGCTAACACCCTGTAGACAGAGGCCGTAGGATTTGGCCCAAGCTTACTGGTTAAATGGAGGCTTCATTCAGAGTCTAGTTGGAGACCTGTAGCTAGTGGTGTCCCCCAGGGGTCAGTCCTGGGTCCAGTCTTGTTCAATGTATTTCTCAATGACCTGGAGGAAGGCACAAAGTGCACCCTCAGCAAGTTTGCTGATGATACAGAACTGGGGGGAGAGGCTAACACACCAGAAGGCTGTGCTGCCATTCAGGGACCTGGAGAGGCTGGAGAGCTGGGCGGAGAGGAACCTCCTGAAGTTCAACAAAGGCAAGTGCAGGGTCCTGCACCTAGGCAGGAATAACCCCATGCAGCAGTACAGGCTGGGGGTTGACCTGCTGGAAAGCAGCTCTGCCGAGAAGGACCTGGGAGTGCTGGTGGACAACAAGTTAAGCATGAGCCAGCAGTGTGCCCTTGTGGCCAAGAAGGCCAATGGTCTCCTGGGGTGCATTAGGCAGAGTGTTGCCAGCAGGTGGAGGGAGGTGATCCTGCCCCTCTCCTCAGGCCTGGTGAGGCCTCACCTGGAGTACTGTGTCCAGTTCTGGGCTGCCCAGTACAAGAGAGACATGACGCTACTGGAGAGAGCCCAGTGGAGGGCTACCAAGATGATGAGGGGACTGGAGCATCTCTCCTCTGAAGAAAAGCTGCAAGAGCTGGGCCTGTTCAGCCTGGAGAAGAGAAGACTGAGAGGTGATCTCATCAATGCATACAAGTATCTGAAGGGGGCATGTCAAGAGGATGAGGCCAGTCTCTTCTCTGTGGTGCCCAGCAACAGGACAAGAGGCAATGGGCACAAACTAAAACACAGGAAGTTCCATCTGAACCTGAGGAAAAACTTCTTCACTGTGAGGGTGACAGAGCATTGGAACAGGTTGCCCAGAGAGGTAGTGGAGTCTCCTTCCCTGGAGATATTCAAAACCCGTCTGGATGTGATCCTGGGCAATACACTCTAGGTGACCCTGCTTGAGCAGGGAGGTTGGTCTAGATGATCTCTAGAGGTCCCTTCCAACCTCAGCCATTCTGTTATTCTGTGATTCATGGCTCTTGTGCAGTGTCATGGCCACAGCACTGTAGGAACTCACTGGGAAGTTCTCTGGGGACAGAGAATTAAATTTGACATGAATACCTTTTTGCCCATTTTGTCCAGTGTATCTGGAAGAAAAATTGCTAATAAGTCATGATGCTGGGTGCAAGCTCCCAAACTTTTAAACATGGCTAATGACCGAGTAATAACTGTAATCTGTCCTCTTTTCTCTTTCCCACCTCTCCCACTGTGTATTTAACAGTAAAAAAAAAAAAAAAAGAAAAAGAAAATCCTTGGGCTTTGTCATCTTGTTATTACTGTTCATTATATAGGATCTCTGGGAGGAAGTCCACTCTTTAATATCAGCTGACGTAGTACTTAGTAAACTGGAGCACTCACACTTGGCCAATTAGAGAAAACTGAAGAGCTAGTTATGGTAATGGTCAACTGTTCAACTTCTAAACAATATTGAATTCTGATACCTAATCAGAAGTGAAGCCGCATGCATGGGCTTTGTTCTGGGGGTTTTGCGTGTTCTCAGTCTTCTATGGAATTAAGTTGGAAAAATGTCTTATCCAAAATAGATGTGTAAACAGTGGTGAATGTGATCATTGGAGAATCTCAGCCTTAACGTTTCCCTTATCCTGTAGGATGATTTCCACTTTTGACATTTAGAAGGTCTATTTCAAAAAACAGAAATAGAATTTTTAGGCTCAAGGATTAACTTATGGGTTGTATGAAATAAGTACAAAGGTTTGAAACTAAGAAGGAAACATCACATGGCTCCCTAGAGAGAAAGTAAGAACTGTCAAAAGCAAGCTTGAGCTAGATGCAAAGCAAAAGGAAGTAAAACAGATCAAATAAATGATTACAGAACTAAAAAATGGAGATGATGAGGGGAAGGTGCTCTGTGTAATAAAGGTGAGATGCAATTAAATATATCATAGGTGTGGCTCCAAAACTGAGAAAGTACTTTGCCTTTGTTTTCAGGAAGGATGATTAGATTGGACCTGATCAACCTCATGCTTTTCTGCCTTTGTTCAGTAGCTAGGGTGAACAAAGGCGAGATGACTAGAACCTTTGAGATATGAAGGAAAGGTAATCACTACATTCAAAGTGGATTCAAACCTTTAAGAGTTTAGTGGACATGCCTGAGGGGTTATATCTTTCCCAAAATTCTGCTAGAACTTGTACGTGAAGTGACAGTGTGGAAATAAGGATTTTTTATAAATCTGTGAAGTCAGAGTACTGTCTATCTGACTAAAGAACAGAAAATCTGCTGATGCACAGGCAGACATGCTAAACTGACCTCAGTAAGCGTGCAGGACGATAACACACATTGGGAAGCAGAGAATGAGCAAGAATATAGAAATAAATGGAAAGTAGAAAAAAATGCAACACAGGGTTTTCAAAGATTGTGCCAGGTTTATATGATACCTTTAATTAGATAACTGATTTCCTTGGCAAAAAAGCAAGAAATCTAATTTATTTGATGCCATGGTCTACAGGGAATTAGTTAAACTAGAGGAGACAGAGATTAGTAGAAGAATTGTAAAATGGTACAAGCAACTGCAATACAGGGAGATGGCAGCAAGTGATACTGTAAAAGGAGGATAGGTTGGAGCGGGGTTATTAAGAGTTTTCCAAGGATAAGTCTTGGGACCAGTCTTGCTTGATGTTTTTATTAGTTACCTTGACTCAGAAAGCAGGAAAGAGTTAATGAAGTAGTTTTCTGTTACTAATGCAAAGTTGTGAGGCACATCAATGAAAGGAAGAATAAAATATTGTGCAAGAAGAATTGGATGACCTTGAAGACTGAGCAATAGAAATGTTATAAAATGGAATGGGACAATATAAAATGGAATGGGACAAAGTATGAATTTATTCGCTTAAGGATTAAGCATAATCCACTTTGCTGTAAACTGGCTTCATAAATTAGAGAGGAATGAGGCAGAGAAAGATGCAAGTAGCTTGGTCCAGATAAGACTTGCTGCATTTCCTTTGTCTACAAATTCAGCTGTTTTATGGTGGTAAAGGATTGGGTTGATCTGATGCAATATGTTTTTTGAAAACCTGTATATTATATTTTATAGAATGAGACACCAATGTGATGCAGCTGGGGAAAAAGCCAATGCAAGCCTAGACGTGGTGAGAGAAGTGTCAGTAGAGAAGGGCGCTAGTAGCTGTTGTATATGTGGAATCAAGGGTATGGTTTTGGTCACTCATGTGCAAGAAGGATAAACTTAGGCAGAGATGGTTTCAGTGAAGGTTTACCACAACGAAAAAGTTGTATAAGGGGAGATGGGAAGATTTGTCTTGTTTAGTAAAATGAAGGCAAAGAAGCAATATGATTTGCTCTCTGTAAAACCCACAAGGGTGTGCCCTACATGGTGGAAAAGCATAATGTAAGCTAACAGACAGTCTTGGCACAAGGGCAAACGGGCATAGATTGGTGAGAATGCTTTTAGGCTACACATTAAAAGAAAATTTTTTAACCATAGGAGGAGTGAGATTCTGAAACAGACTTTCAGTTAGAAAATTTTGAACAGCATGTTTTTGGTCCCGTCAAAAATCAGAAGCAAAAATATGGCTAATTTAAAATGGAGGTTAACGTGAACAAGACATATTTACTTGTGATAGAAAAAACCTGGACAATTCAGGAGGAGCCTTTGAGTCCTATGTTCAGGGCCTTGTGTATTTTTTCCCAGGGATGAGTGAAGGGTCAGTGAAGTTGCCCTGCGTCCCTGGAATTCTCAGTGTAAAATATATAAAATAGGAATCACTTCGTGTTTGTACTAAAGAACGTTTTTTGACTGTACTTGGTGCTGTACTCTGAGACCCTGAAAAGTGAGGTGGCCATTTGGCACGGGTGATGTCCCCGTGAAGCAAAGTGGATGTCCCACTTCAGGGACAGCAGTATGTTAGCAGAAAGGAATCTAACTGACAGCAGTGAAATGACTGGATTTCCCGTGGTCTTTTTAAAGAGGCTGTCATTTGAGAACTCATGTAAGCCCATGAATACATGATAAATGGCAACCCAGTTCTCTCTAAAGAAGTGGACCTGTGAAGAACAGTGCATCGGGGTATTGGTGTGTTTCTGGAGAGGGATGGCTAGAGGTGCTAGAGGGGCTCACCTCACTGTCTTAACTACATGAATTTTTTTTTCTCTCTTCCTTGTCCCTCTTTCTGTAGTTTCCTGTCTTTCTAGCTTTCGTATCACATCATGAAATTTCACAGCTCCCAATTTTATAATGGGCATGTTTATGATTGCTATAATATAATTTATAGGTGTTCAGTTTTATAAAGAAGGCGGCATTCCAGCACCTGTCAGAAGCAGTCTAAGTACTTTTTCCTGATCTGAGAACTTGTCAGGTGGTTGTTCCTGGGAAGAAGACGAAGCATTTATGATTTAGCAAGCAATTTATTTACCAATGTATTTAAAATATATATATCCTATTGGTTCATGAACAATTTTGAGATGAAAATGAAGGACTTGTAGAAAAAATGATCACGAGTCATGCCTCAGTTGCAGTTTCTGGGAGAAACCTTGCTTCAGTCTGCCTTTGTCTAACACAAAGTGATTTCTAACATACTGCAGGCGCAACATCGTCTCATACGCTGTCATTTCTACCGTTTTGAGGAATCAAATAGACTGACGTGTGTTTCAGAAGCAGAGTTTGGTCATCATGTCTATGTGCTGGAAGTTTACCAGGATCCTGAAAATCATAGAAATGACAGTATCGAGCAGTTGAAGATGCAAGGACTCAATGAATCCCTTTGAAACTCTAGACATGAATAAAGATACGATCTTTGTATAATGCTTCATTCTTCTTCTAGCCCTCGTGTCCTCAGATGTAGCAATCCAGGAAGCTGAACTCAGAATTTAGAACAGCACACTTTTGTTCTTGCAAAAAATCAAAATTGAATGGCACGGAATAGGGCTGTCTTTCATGAAGCAATGAAATGATTGCCTGTCAGCTGCTTCTCGCAGGTCAGTTTTGTCAGGGAGTGAGAATGAATTCAGGCTAGCTCAACATCTACTGCATGGAGAAATGTTAGTGTGTGCTGCAAGGCAGAAAGTAGTGCTGAGGGAATAGGCAGGGTATGGTGCAGTCCAAATCCTTGGTAATGTAGCATATCTCCTTGGTTCTCCTTAATATTCCTCTAGTGCAGATGGTGGTGACCATCCCATCCTTTCCTCCCTACTTTCGAATTTTTTTTTACCTGCGTGTGTAATGTGAACTGAAGATTTTCATACCGATGCTTGCCCTAGAAGTTGTCTTGGTTTAAAGAAAGCTGCCTGTAGAAGAACGTTCTGCTGTTGTTAATGGTGAAAAAGATGTTTTCTGTCGTTAAACGTAGCAGCTGCCCTTGTCCTACAGCAGCTCAGATGCAAACAGCTAAAAATGTACCTGCACAATTTCCAAAGGGGAAACAGCAGCTATCCCTGGCTTTGAAAGAATGCTGCTTGTGGGAAGCTGGGACAATATGGAGAAAATATATGTAATATAGACAAGTTTTGTACGGCCTGCAGTATAATGTGTGTAATGGTTCACAGAACCGTAAAAAAAAGTATAGTGGAGTGTACACATAGGAAAGAGACAAGAGATCTTCTTAATAATATTTTGTAAATACTTTGAAGAGATAGTATCCAGTTTCCATTGGTATACAAAAGGTTCTAACACCCGTCTTATCTGCAAAGCTTTACCTGGAGCATATATTTAAATTTCAGAAACATACAGGAAGAAGAGATTTCAGTATTAAAAACAGAAATGTGGGATCTTAATTATTTTTGTACCCTCTGGTCTTGTTCAACAATGAACACCAGCAGCACAAATCCAGGGGGCCTATTCCAACGTATTCCTATATTGCCCTGTAATATATCTTCCAAAAACTGCTATTGATTCTACCTGAGACTTTCTTATTTGCAGAATAGTATAATATCATGTCCCTACTGTAACTTTACCAGTATTTGGGTGTCTTACTATATAATGATAGTCTGTAATGCAGTCAGAAAGTCAAGACTGCCAGTCCTGTGATGTGCAGAGCTTTCCCAGAAGCGAGTTCCTGTGTTCACTAGGAAACTGAACAACTTACGCCATTTCTCCCGGTCCAGTCTGTTTAGGGTTTTGTAATGTTTAGGAGCCAGTCTGTTCTTCTTATTACTAAGTAATATATATTGATTCAAGCAATAGCATTACCCACTGAAGGTGAAGCTGATTTCTGAAGCTTCGATTGCAGTATTTGAAGAGAAAGCAGAGTTCTGCTGGCCGCCTGACCATGTCAGGGTAGGGTAGGCGGTCAGAGGGAGCCCCATTCTCTCGGTGTCTCTGTTGGCAGCTCTCAGGCAGTGAAACATGGCCTTTTGCTGTGGACAAGGGTCTTGGTTCTTAAGCCTTAGCTTTTAAGAATTCATCATAATATTACATAATCCAGCATTGCTAGCAGTGCACTGAAGCTATGGAAGTTAAAGCTGACTTATTAGATAATAAAAAAAACCCATCCAGTTTAATTCTTTCCAGATGGGTATTAAACTAAAGAGAACAGCTTTTCCTCACAGCCACATCACCCCTATTTTGGAAGATGTAGATTCAGTGCAGGGGCTTTCATGTTCAGGCTGCATTAGAAGCAGCAGAACAGGATACATATTGTTTCCTATGGGTGACTTTAGCTTTTCATGTAAGTAGCTTGATTATCATGTAAGTAGCTTATTTCACAGTAGTGTTTTGTCCTTTTTCTGAGCAAAATGATTTGGTCTCTCCTTTAGTAACTGATTGGTTTCTTGCCATGTATCTCCCTATCAGAGGCCCCATTTCTGCTGCTTGCTATGATAAAACACCACGTTGGTATGTTCTCAACACTGAATCTACTGGGAAGAAACCAGAAATTTCATGAGATATTCCAAAGGCTTCTTGAGGCTGAAATGTCTCCTGTAAATCCATTAGTGTCAATATATAATTTACTCTTCATGTTTCTCTTTTGGAGCTGTCACGTGTCTTTGCAGTATCCTGCTTTCTTTAAAAACTTAAACCTGACCATATATAACTGCATATTCTTAGAACAGTGAAGCCCTTTGCTCTTGCATGAATTTATAAAATGTTTTAATTATAAATCAAACAATGAGCAATTTCTTTTTCTTGTCAATCCAAGGGAAGAACCGGTCAGTTGACCTCATCTGCTTGGCAAAGCAGTATCCAAAGAGGAAGCAGCATCCTCCGTTTAGCTCCTCTGAGAACACTTACCCTTTCCTTGTCTACCAAAATACTAGCCTTTAGCTCAAGGGCCTAATCTAATTTCAGAAGTTGTGGTATCACAAAGGCAATGAGCTCTATAACATGCTTTGTGGCCTAGAAGGTCCCTCAAAGGAGGTTCTCATGTGGTAGCAACAGTAACAGTTTTGGCACAAACTAGTTGCTGCTATTGAATGGTGTATAGGCCAACCTGTCAAAGTTAGGTCTGAACATTGCTGGCCTCCTCTTTGTACTTCTCATCAACAGTATGCTTTGAAAGACAAAAAAAAAAAAAAAAAAGTCTCATGCAAACAAAGCAAGATGCAACTAGACCCCAAAGGAGTGGGGCTTTATAGATCATAGCAAACCTTACAGAGCAAGAAACAACAGGCTGGTTGCCTAAAACAGTGGCAACTTACAAGAGAGTTGAGAGTTCACTCTGTATCTCCTCTCTCCCAGTGGGAGATGCACTATTAGCAGTGACTTCTTCCTGTGATTTGTTTGAAAGGAGTCTATGGCATCCTTTTGGTTGCCAGTGAGATGTGAATCTGGATTACAAGAAGAGCCTGTTCTAGCAGACTCGGCGTGGGATGAAGGACGGAGTAGGGGCTCAGTGTCACGGAAAAAATTCCTCCAGGATTGAATCAGAGGTACATTAATGGGGGAATGCCCGCATTGCTGCTGAATCTGTAGAATGAATGATTTGGGGACTTTGCCCTCTTCTTCTCCTTCTTCTCATTGTGCAGTCCTAGTTCATTTTGTGCCTTCTGCATTCACGTTGTGGTTTTATCCGAGCAACTTGCTGTCAGGCTGTTAAGAGACTTTAATGTTGTCTCTCTTTGTGAGGAGATGGTAAGACTGTGTGCATGCTCAAATGATCGCTGCCACATGCCAAGTTTGTACTGTGGCAGCTCATAATAAGGTAGACCTTAGTCATCCATCTGTCTTTCATAGAGGAACTTGCATATCTATTTTCCTGATTTCCAAAAGAAACTGCAGGCAATTAAAATCATCCCAAGGTCTCCCTGGCTTCCTACTTCTAATCTACTTTTTCAAGAATGAATAAAAACTGTGAGAGGAAATTGGTCCTATACTTTTTAAAGGCCTAGAGGGGAAGAGCAGGGAGAAAAAGAAATGAGATATATTTATAAACCGAGAACTCAGAGTATATTCGTCTGACATTTCAAGGTCTTATTTGAGCAGATGCTCTGATGTAAAGAATAGTTGAGTGTGCATCATCTCCCTTATTCCTCTTTCCATTCACTTAATAAGAGGCTTCAATGCTATAGTTAATATTCCAAGGGACTTTAATATATTTTTCCTGTTTTATCTTATTCTTTTGCTGCAGTATTTTGTGTATGGTTATTCTGATATTGAAGTGTATTTTTGTAGTTCCTTTCTGGATTAAAAGAGGGAAAAAAGCAAAGAAATAAATAGCCATTTGGACTAATGGAGGTGGGTTTGATAATCATTCACCACCAGGGCTTGGCAGGCTCTTATTTCTAAAGGCAAATGAACATTAACAAAACCTGTCATAGGACTGCCCACCACCTGTAATTGCCCCTCTAATGGGAAATAAGCTCTGAAAGTCAGGTCATTTGTGCTGCTAAATATCCAGGAATTAAAAAAAAAAAAAGTTGAGAATTAGGAGGGACATTCAGGGGTTGAGGCTTTAGACTAGGAGTCTGTTCTTCCCCTGACCTTGAGCTTACTTCTCTCTGGACCCCAGTTAACAATTGCAGTCTGTTTTAGCTGCTGTGGCTGAAATGATACTGCTTTAGCCCTCCTCCTGCCAGAGCTTAATGCTAGAGCTCCTGCTGAATGGGGCCCATTTCTAGTCCACAGCTCTCTGGTTTAGCATAGACACAAAGGAAACTGCACACTCCAGAAATAAACTGCAGCAGCTGAGGAGCGCATATATGTCCTCCTCAGCCATCGGTGCTCAACAGGCAGTAACACCTCTGTGAGTGCAAGACTGACAGCTGGAATTAGAAACCACTTTAACTAGAAGGTGCCTCTGCCTCCAGCCATAAATGCTGTGAGTTGGAGCCCTCTCTTTTGTTTCTTCTCCTTTCAGGTTTCTTGTACAGGCTGTTCACTAGGCAAAGTCTTTGAATGAGGAACTATTTTATACAGTGCCTTATTACAACAGAGCTCTGATCTCCATAAGGGTCCTTCAGCACAACTGTTGAACCAGCAGTCCTATTTAAGGACATTTGGAGCAGGCTCTTGGGTGAAAAAAATTGCATTTGTGTACTTTTATGTTAAGTGGCCATTTGTTTCCAGGGAACGTGCTCATGTGTGAATTATACATATTTACACAAAGGTGTATAAATAATACATGAAACCAAGATTGCATTTCATCTGCCTAGTGAGAAAAAGCTTAGCTATTTGTGTTTTTTCCCTGATACTTATTGAACACTACATTAAGAAGGAATACAGAAGAGATGTAGTTGGCTTCCGTGTCAAATCATGCCTGATGTGATGAGGGAAGGTGACAGAATTTGAATTTTCCCAAGCAAGTGTGAAACCTGTGGCAAATGAAGAAGCAGATGATAATAACAATTTTGTGAGCTGAAGACTTTTTTTTAAATTGGCTCGTCCGTTAAGATACCTTTCCCAGTGACATCCTGATGACTGGTGCGTGTGTTATCATTCCAACCACTTTCCCACTTGCGTATGATGTGTAGAATGGTTTTGAGAGCCCCGGAGTGTGAATGTGCCACTTGAATTGTTTTGTGTCTGCTTTCAGACGTCTATGTTTTTGCTGCCTCCAACAGGATCATACTGAAAATGTCCCTGATTATTTAACACAAACTGAAACAGGGAACTAATGAACCTCAGACTTATTTCTTTCCTGTAGGGCTATCAGTGCTGTTTGGCTGTCAATTTTCTCTGCAAGATAAGGTGGCCCTCTCATCTATGAATATTTCACCTCGTATTTTTACTGGTTTAGGGGCTGGAGTTACGCTGTGCCAAACGTTATGGCATTTCAAGCCAAAGTTAGGAAATTATACTTTTGCAGCATTGTTAAATACATTTAAAGCTGAACCAGCACAATCAGGAGATTTCTGTTAACCCTAACATCTCCGATCAGAGGTTTTTCTCTGTCTGAGTGGGGTGTCACAGAGGCAGTCTGTTCCCTAGGGACTGTCAGATGGAAAGCAAAAATAGAAACTGTTGGAATAGTTTACTCGGACGTCTTCCTTCAAGCTGTGTGTACGTCCATCTGAGAAAGGGCTATCTGTCTGACCGAAGGGAAGAGCTTAGTTCTGGATGAGATTTAGCACAGAGCAATTAGATTTATTAGGCATACTCTTGAATACGAAACTGTTGTGGGAGCTTTGGAAGCACAAGGCGAGCTCTGGCACTCTGTAATGTGTTCATTACTTTTGTTTTGGGGATGGCTCATCAGTTAAGACTGCACAGAAACTGCTTGAAATCAGGCCTGTGACTAAACAAAATGGGAAGAATTTCCACTCCAATTTCCTTTAAGGTGATGCCCCCTGAGACAGTCTCTCCAGACTCGAGCTCTGAAGACAGAAGTTTCATCCATAAATGACCAAGTTTGCCTTTCTCCCAAGCTGCATTCTACCTATCAGCATTGCAGTATTTCCTTCTCCCTTTTCCTCCTGCTCTGTCCCAGAAGTTTCCTGCAGCTGCATCGCTGTACTTGCTGTCCTCACACCATTGATGCAATACATAAAATGGGGGTTGAGGATTTTGTTTGTTTGTTTTCCTCCTCCCCACCCCCATAGCCTCTCAAGCATCTTCCGATGATGGATAGGCTGCAAGATAGTCAGTGTGGAAGATAAATACACTGGGGAGATTTCAGCGCGTGTCACGAACTGGAGACGACTTTACGAGAGTCCCCACTGCATTAGTGAGCTGCTCTGCTGCCATTCAGCACAACTGTTCCGGACAGGCGTCAAGCTTTTCCTATGACCCCCTTTTATTTGTTGATACTTGTTATTACTGCAGTCAGGCAGTCACGCCTGCAATAATGGTATGCGTGAAGCACCTGAGCGCCCTGTTCACGGCACTACCACAGCCATTAAAAGATATGGCCAACAATAAAAATCTCCATATTAAAAGAGTGGAAAAGGCAACTGAAACAGTAGCATTGTTACAAAACAGAGGATCCCACATATGTGCAGATGGTAATTAAAATGCAGTAGGCTTCTGGAAGCAACCCTGTTTTCTAAACATGGATTTGCTTTGTATTGAATGCACTTTCTACACAGTAGAGACTATATCCGGTGAATGGAAAAGCAATTAGCATCCTTTCTGTGCACACATTTAATAGCTACACAATGCTGTTGAGTACAATAGGCACTGTTTTGCAGCAGATGCATGCTCCACAGAGATACCAGTTTGTATATACACACACACACACACATGCAATCAAGATTTCCCATGCACTATGTGACAGTCACTTATCCAAAATGTAGTGTGGTTTAGCCCCGTATGCTCGCTCACAGTGGACTGAGAAGTCTATCAGGTTTTAAACTTCTATGAGCTCTGCAGCTTACTGAGGAAGGGTGAGCTGGTCAGCAGGACTGCCCAGAGTCTGAGCTGCGCCACTGACTTGTTTTGTGGCTTTAGGCAAATCAGCTGACCTGCTGCTTTGGTCCCTTTTTCTGCAAAATGGAAATGAGGGCTCCTTTTCATAGTACTGGAGTGAAGCTTTGTAAAAATGCTCTGAAATCTTGTGGTGAAAGGCCCAGCAAAAGAGCAAAGGCAGTGCAGTCCACCTTCCACGTGTGTAACAGCTAGCTGTGTGTTTTCACTTGCAGTCAATGAATGAATTAGTAGCAGTGGCTTTGAAAGAAGTAGAGATGAGTCAGTGGAACCTTATGGTCTTGTGCAGGGAGGAATATGGCCTTACAGCACCTCACGTCAGCCAGCTTAGTTCTGTATATGCTGAAGTGAACTCATACTCGGGCTACCCTGGGGACAACGGGCAGGGCTAGTTGGGGAAGCATGGAGGGCAGGATGAGCGAATGCCCAGGATCTCATCTGATGTTGTCTGTAGAGGTCTGAACATGTTTTCTAGGCAAGACCAGGATGCTAAGAGAAACCCCTTAAGAAGGGTTTTGTTGTTGCACAGGGACCTAGCTCTTTTTACTCTTAATTTGCTAGATTGGAAGGGACTAAAAATAGGACAATGTAAGGTCTGTTTTGCTGAACTTGTGATTTTTACTGTCAAAATCCCCAGTGGATAATTGGGTACATAGCTATCGTTCCAGCACTCCTGGTGACACTCATTAGCTCTTACTGGCTGTCCCAGTAGCGACTAAGGACTGAAAGGCCCTGGACACTCAACTCAGCTCTCGCTGGAGGGACTTTCTGCAGGTCGGGATTCATGCTGGGTGGGAGGTTGGGCCTGTTTTGAGGCTTCATGAGGCTTCAGCCTCCAGGGCTCTGTCAACAGCATGTTTCAATGGCTCTAAAGTCAGGCATCAAAAGACGCAAATAAATTTATTGTTGCAGATTAGAAATTGATTCCGAGGGTACAAATTGCAACTAGAGTCATAAAATGCAAGACGTGGCCAGTGTTTTCCTCATTTGTTAACTGAGAATCTCTCCTCACTGCTGCCTTACTTCCTCCTGATAGTTTCCATTGTCTTTTCTGCAAGTGTCCTAAGAGCGTAGATGCTTGTAGATGCCCAGGTGTGTTTATTACTGAGCACAAAATCCATCATATTGCTGCATGAGCAGGCAGATTGGTACATCCATTCACAAAGGCAAGTGGAGTTAGCTGCAAAACATACTTTGGATCATTTCTGTAGACTTACTGTGTGTCTGTGGGTGCCTGCATCTCTGCCTTTTTATTGCTGTTTTTCCTAGCAATAATGCAATATTCTTTCCTTTAAGCCTGTCACTTGATTCTGTTGCTAGTTTTTCTCGTTTATGAAAACCAGTTTCTGTGTCTGATCTCGTTACTAGCAAGGTCCAGTTGTTCTTTATTTCAGTTTACAATATGTCACTTACAATAGTGATCCAGTAGTCACTGTTTGATGCCCCATTCTTAAGGATGTTTTCAAGAAGAAAGAGAGGAGAGAAGAGACAAAACCAAGCTCTCAATTTGCCTGTCTTGGAGAAATCACCGTACAGCCAAGGCTGTGTCTTTGAAAGCACAGGGGTTGCTCAGGTTATGAAATGCTCAAACATTAGCTCAGCATGGTTGAGCCAGGGCATAGGGAGATATGTGAACCCATTAATCATTGCAGGGCAGCTGCCAGCTCGCTGACTTTAATTGGGCCCTTCTAATATTTAAGCTGTTTGAAGGGGTTTTTTTTGGTACTGCTGATAAAGAATTTCATTCCTCTCTCATGAGGCTGTGGCGAGACAGTAGAGGTGTGAGCTTATTTCAAGGTTGCTGAATGACTGGCAGCTACTGGGGAAAATGATGTTGCTCAGCATTGTTTTCCTTCTGAAATTGCTGTCTTGGCTGCATCTCTCATATCTTTATATATTTGTCTCTTTAAATTTCCTGTTCCTCAGACCACTCTGTCTTCACAATTTTCAGTCATTGCATTTATATTAAAGATTTATATGGAAGTAAATGGTTTTAGAGGGCACATCTTTCCAATATGCCTGTCCTGAGAGGAGGAAGTGGGAGGTGGAACCATTTCTTAAAAAGAAGGGGACGACTGGAAAGCATGGTACAATCAGTGTAACAGGTAGAGAAATCAGTCATTAGAACTCATATTACATCTCAAACGGTAACAAAAGATAATTAAAAGAGTTCTTTTTGCTCACCGTGGTGTATCTGTCCATCAAGGGGCCCGCTTTGCTGGTCACATGCAACCCAATTTCCCCAAATACAGTGCCAAGAATTCACTTCCACATCTGCTTCTTCTGCTCAGTCCCAGCCAATGGGGCAGCTTGAAGAATTCTTCACCTGCTACCTTCTTCCCAACAGCTGAAAGCAGGGATGTTTGCAGGAGGAGGAGGCACAGAACAGGCAAATACCCCTGTGCTTGCTGAGTGGCAATGGCCTGCTTCAGCTCTGCCTTCCCATGGGGTGGCAGGTGAACAGGATTTCTGTCTTTTCCAGAAGCAGTTCTCTTCCAGCTTCATTCAGTTTAAACATTCAAAGTGTTGCCAACTCATATTACCAAGCACATGCAAGACAGAGCTGAATCAGATCTCATGAGTCTTTACGCCAATATATCTACTTTGATTTCTGTGGCAGTAATCATCCGCTTACAGTGGACTCAATGTGAGGGGAATCCAGCCCCCTCAACACAGCTTGATGTTGTACTGCTTTTACATCTGGTTACTTTATCAGTTCAATTTGCAGCCCTTTGTGTACACTGAATGTTCTTTGTAGGTCAGCTGCCATGCAGGGATCCTACATGTGTGCAGTGTTTAATTGGTCTCTCAGCTCTTTCCCATTTTCTGCTTTGTTTTGCTTACAGAGCTCATCCGTTCCCTCCCGTTTCTCCTTCCCAGGAGGAAAGGCAAGATGATGATGACGATGCATTCTCAGCTAATGGGCCCTGCTGAGACAGTGAGTTTACAGGTATCTTTCACTTATCTTACCTACTTTTTCCTTCCTCATTGAAAAAAGGAAAAAAAGGACCACGCTCTTCCAGTGGTTTGACCTTTCCCCCCCCCCCAAGACCTTTGCTTAAGTGATGGCTGGAAGCCTAGCTCCTCCTGTGCTAGGAAGATTTGTAAATCAACCTGTGTTTGGTTTTTACCCTGTGTCCATCACCACATACCATCTCCCACAATGCATAAAGCAAGGTAGTGGTTGGCCTATGTTGTCCTCTCAGAGTTTCAGAGGAAAGAAAGACAACATGAAGGTTCTTAGCTGGGGATTTTGTAAGACGTTATGTTGGCTAGGTTTCCAAATCCTCCTGAGTTGGAAGGGCTTCTTGGAAGGGGCTTAATTCCTTCAAAAAGTCCTACCCTTTCCTAATACGTGCTAGCTAACAAAAAATACTGTAGACTTGATATGACAAATGAGCAGTGGTTTGCTGTTGGAGTCTAGGGATAATCTGTTCATGCTTAAGCACCTTACCCCCTTCTGTGTTCTGTGGTACTGTTCTTGCTGTGATAATGCTAATAGATTTTTTTTTTTAATCATAGTAAAGTTGATTCATATCCTGGGAAAAGTGCAGCTCAGACTTGGTTGATTAGTCGTATATTTTTAAATCTATAAATCTGGATTTTCGCCTCCACTTTCAGT
The DNA here is from genome assembly GCF_040807025.1 of Struthio camelus. Classification (NCBI taxonomy): domain Eukaryota; kingdom Metazoa; phylum Chordata; class Aves; order Struthioniformes; family Struthionidae; genus Struthio; species Struthio camelus. The sequence goes on from NC_090946.1 coordinate 34,606,803, forward strand.
AGTAAAAGGAAAGGAGAACAATAAGATCTCACTTTATGTTTAGTACCAGTGGAGGTTGTGGATGCAGTTCAAGCTCTGCAAGGCTTCTGGTGGGAGAGTTTGACAAAAGACACTTTGTCTCCTTTGGAACAAATGCCACCAAATAGTTGAATTTATTTCTTAATTATTTTTCTAGGGTCCCTCTGTTTCCAGCTTGCTCACAAACACTTCACACAGAGATTTGCTTCTTTGGAATGGCATGAGGGGGGACCAGCAGTGGGGATTTGCTTTCTATGCATGGCATGGTTTGCCTCGTCTGCGTGAGCTCTTTCTTGTTCCTAGGATACACTTGCTTGACTTAATTTATGGGCTTGCTTTATTATTTTTTCTTTTTGGCTGAGATCTGTTTTGACTTTCCCACTAAGCTCCTTTCTGAGCAGGGGCAAAACCAACAACACTGAATTTATTTAAGTAGAATTAAAGGGCAGTCCTTGTGCTCAGGCTGGGTCTGGGCTGCTAAAGCATGCTCAGCCTCCTGAGGTGCTAAAGAACCTCATGTTTCATTCAAAAGCCAACTGCGCTGAATAGCAGAGAGCCACTTCTAAGGACTGCAGTGGGGCTCTAATACCATCCGTATAGTATGAAAGATGGAGCTTTAGAAGGCAATGGGATATAAAGTAAAAAGAGAAAAGAATTGACCGACCAGATTAGATTAAGAACGCAGTGAGTTTTGTTGCGCTAGAAGCAAGGTTTGGAAGATGATATAGTCCCTCTGCTCCTGCTGTACAACAATCGCCATTAAAAATAGGGGTATATTTAGCATATGTATAAGCATTAAGAGTCATTTTTTAATGAAAATGAAATTCACCTTCTACAGTAATGTTCTAAGAATTGCAAAGAGGGATCTGCCTGTATCAAATCACCAATTGATGGCCCTTGAAAATTCAGCCCTAGTTTGTATCTTTGCAGATATTTTTCCTGCTTATATGCTTGCTGTGTTTTGATTTTCTTTGTCCCTTTTTAAAATGAGAAGCAAACTCAAGGTTTCATCAGAACTATACAGATATGCAGAAACTGGGCAAGAGAGTTCTTTGTGTAGAAGAGCATATGGCTTTGCTAAGCAGAACCTGGGCACTAAGTGTATAAAGGCTCATCTAAAGCCCAGCAAAAGAAGGTATTTCTGAGCCTGTTCAGAGTAGCTCTGATAGCTGGTTCCACAGTGTGACCAGGATGCTAAACCTCATGCAGGAGCTTGAAGGCAATTAGCTGAAGGGCAGTCTTCCAGTGCAGTGCCCATTGGACTGGTGGGCACAGTGAACTCTTCATATGTGTGGGACAAAAATCTCAACATTTCTGCTTGTTTGTCCTCAGAAGAGGAAAGCCAGAGGTCAGAGGTAAAAAGTCACAGGAATTTACCTTTTTTCCTCACCTTTTTTTCCCCACTTACTCTGGGAACCACTTCAGGGAAATGTAATCATACCTGTTTATCAAAATTCAGTCCCTCTGCCTCATCCTAAATAGACAAGGCAACAGGTAAGGTGAGTTAATGAGACTTCCTAGCCCTACCTTTGAAGCGTACAGAGGACTGAGGGGATCCAGTAGTTCCGGATAGGCAACAGCTTAAAATCCCCTCTCATGCCTCCAGGAGTTAGCTCCGAGATCAAAACTGAAGCTTGTGGACAGGGAGTGGCACAGCAGAAAGCTGCATTTCCCATCCTGCACTGTAGATTGTAATAGAAGCTCAGCCTCTGGAGCAGTTACTCCTGCATTTCCAACTGGCACTAGATTAACTTGAAAAACTGACTTACATAAATCATCTCCAAAGCATCCTTTTGAAGGTGGGGTCCCAGAAATCTACTTTTCATAGCACCTTGAGTACAGTCACATATGCTGCAGGTTAAAGTTTTTGACCCTGTCAGATATTGGCTGTTTGCACCTGGGCTTCTGTTCATCTCTTCTTATTAAAAAGGTTAGAAGGGGAATGAGAGGTATAATGTAATACATTATTTATCTTGTAAGGAAAAAATCCAGTTTAGTCCTTGGAGTCTTCCCTGTATTTTCTACTTTATCTCTGTTGGCAGAAGTCATTGTTGGTGCCTGTATTTTTACAAGTAGTGAAATTGAAAGCACACAAATAAGAAAGAAACTAGACAGAGAAAGAATGACTCTTGTTCTACTAGATGGAGGTGAATTTAAAGAGATGATGCCTGGATGTGTTGGTGCCTCCTGAGGAAGAAATCGCGTTTACTGAATTTGACTATAGGATGTAGTGCTGTGTGTTTTACTGACTCCTCACTTGCAGTTCAGCCTGGATCCTGGAGACAATTATTTTTGATCGTTGGCTGACAAGAGTAATGTCAGAGAATGCCAGTTCTCCTTTGAGGCAGCGGCCATGTCATAAGCTTCCTAGGTGTCACAGTTAGCATGGAGAATGTGTCCACACAGCAAAGCAGTGAACTTGTTATGACGCAAATAGCTGGCCTTGGTAACAAAAATGGAAATGTGGCATTAGAAGCTTCAGCATGGGCTAACAGCCAAGGTAACGGTTGTAATTTCCACACACCAATATTTTGCTGGACCCTACATTAGAGTATGCCAGTGAGTCTTTGTTTCACTTGCCTCTTCTAGTTAGAGAAAAGCTAACATAGTTGGCCACACCATGTCACAACCAACCCTTTTCTTTTGTATAGAGACCTTTCTAACTGCCATACCAGCTGGCAGGTCATTAGGTTTCTCAGAAAACAGATGAAACTATTTTATCATCCCCGAGTTAATTCCTCCAGAGTGAGGTGTACCAGTGCAGAGGAGTTTGCATGGTGGGCCTCCAGCAGCTGGATCATCAGCAGAATTTGAGGGTGGGATTTTCATGACAAAGCATCTGCTATTTGAATCAAAAAAGGTAATCACTTTCTCTCATCCTAGCTTTGACCATTCTCCCTAAAAGTATCTTATTGTTTGGTGCCGTCAGCCAGAGCAGCTTAGAATCTGTACCTTGGGCTGGGGTTGTCGGTGAGCATCTTTTGTGGTTTTGATTAGAAATGATCCTGCTTTCTTTGTTCAGAAATTTTACCAGGGAAAACTTTGTTATCCTATTGGGACACAAACTTACTTGTAGATCTCTTCCTGTTTCCCTAGTTGACCCTTACCTACAGAAGATTTCTTTCCACTTCACGGAAAGATCTTCTATACTCAGTCTTTATCTGGTGATGAACACAAGGAAAGTGTCTTGAGCTCCACACCTGCAGCAGGAACAGCAGCTGATGCTTCCTCCTGTTACTTCACTTGGCCATGTCTTTGGTTCACCTAGATGATGTGATTCTTCACCATCCTTCTCCTTCAGGAATTCACTGCTTGTCACACCTAATAACTGATTGACTCGTCAGCCTTTTTTTAGGTTGACAAATATCCTGCAGAGATAAGACACTGGCCTTTGAAAATGTGGTGCTAGTAATTAAAATGAAGAATGCATTACAGTAAAAAGTAGAAATATGGATCTAAAAGCCACACTAGTATTCTTAGTGATGGGAGTTATTGAAGATTTCAATTTAATAATTCAGTGCAGCTGAGATTAATAAATGATAGGAGATCAAAATGGTCTTTCAAGAAGAAGGATTTCAGGGGTATAGTTAGCAGTTTAATTTAGTATATCCTGAAAGATGCTGCCTGAATTACCATATAATAACTCAGTAGAATCCTAAGATTTCTCAGCCTGTTTTGTAAAAGGAGGAACATGTATCCTGAGTGAGGATTATGTAAAGTGAGGGAAGCCATCTGAGATCAAGCCAAAAAGCCTAGAAATCCCAGCCCTGACATGAGTTCCTGCCGTACCCTGCAGCCAGTCACTTCATGTCGCTGTGAATTCCTGCATATGCAGCAGCAGGCGGTAGGCGCTGCCGGGACCAACGATGTGCCTTTCCTGAGAAGCGCCTGCCCACGACCTCTCACAGCGAGCGCCTGCTCATGACACAGGGCCTCCTGGATGGGCCGAAAGGAAATCCATTCCTTGTTTCTCAAGGGTAAGTGGGGGAGGAAATCCCAACATGTGAGTGAAATACTGCAAGCCTGGGAGCAGTCCCGCATGCTGCCTCCCACAGCAGAGCTGCTCCAGGGAACTCTCCCTGGGGCAAGCACAGCCCTGAGTAGCTGCAGTGATACTCATCACTTTTATCTTCCTTGCTCCATCTCCCAAAAGCTTCCTGAGTTCCAGGCCGGCTTCCCTGCTTGCTGAACTGGTTTCAGGGCATCAAAACAGCTTTGAAGTTAAAGGGCCACACACATCATTACAATCCAGACCCGCAAATCTTACAAACTTTGTAAACACACTGCTTGCTGTGAATAGCCCCGCTAGGTTCATGACCTCACTGTCGTTGCAAGTGCTGTGCCTGAGAGCGTTTTCAGGTCTGACCCCTTGGTTTTCACTGTTCTGCTCACACAGAAACTCTCCCAGTGTTGAGAATGAGCTTCACCTTTAAAGCTCCTTTGCTCAGTAAAATATTTGAAATTAAATAAACTGGACATTCTGGCTGTGACACTGATCTTTCAATTCGTAGCTCTCTGAAACCCCAGGATTAGCTCTGTGTAGCCATCAGAGCCGGTTGTTAGGCAGTTCCTTTAAGCATCATGGATACATTTTATGGGAGGTTTTTTTCTTTATTATTAAAAGGCTAAAAGTATTAAATTATCATGTTGTTCACCTGAGGTGTGAGACTGACTAGGGCTGAGATACGTCTAGGAGGCAAGCTTATCATCTTCGGTTCTGTTACATGCTATCTGTGCTTTGGTGTTGTCATCTGAAAATGAAGGAAATGGTACTATCCTGCTCCCCCGTAAGGATGCACTCATTCATGTTTGTAAAGCAAATGGGAAATGCAAGGGACAAGGGACTAAGGACTAAGGGACAAGGACTTAGCAAATTTACGTGAGCCTGTATTTTTGTAGCTTGCTGGAATGTGGTATGTCCTGCTAGTGGACGTAAGGACTGTGGCATTCTTTTAATGCCCTTCTTTACAGAGTCTTTTCCTTGTGTATGTAAAACTGGGCTGTAGTTTCTGGCTCCTGGTGACTATTTAGGTGCTCATACTGTCAGAGCTGCCTCTGTCTGTGGTGAGAACGTTGTGGCGGCTTTTTGTAGTCACAAACCTGGCCATGGCGATTCTTGTGTTTCTGGCCTCTGGGCTCAATTTTATGCAACTTGTAACTAGAATAGAAAGGGTTAGCCCTGAAACAGCTGCATGTGGTATGTAGTAGTGCTGTTCAGCAGCCCAGCCTGTTCCTCCATGCCCTAAGCTTGCTCCAGATATGGTGTCCGTTCTCAGCTGTGCGCAGGCTAATCTTGAAATACTCCCTGTCCTTCCATGTCCGTATCTTCCTTCCCTGAGAACAGAAAGACTGTCATCCCATATGAAGAGACTCTGAAGATAATAAACATGCCATGATCAGAAGCTGGCCCTAGACCGGGGATTTTACTCTCCTGCCAAAGGGTAAAAACATCTGTCAGCTAGATCCAGTTTGAATCCTGATTCAGCAAGAAGCTTTAAGCACATGAACAGTTCTTTGGGCCTCTTCCTGCGATAGTGTTAGTGTACATAGGGTTAAGCTCCTATGCTTTATCTTGTTATGCTCAAAAATACACTGGAAAAATCTATAATTTCCCGTCTGTATTTTAGATGAATAAGTTCCCCGGCAGACGTATATTACAGCTGGAACACATATGTTATATGCAATGTACTGCCCAGACTCTAGAGTGACCAGATTATACATATGGAAATTATTCAGGCCTTCTCCTCTCATTTGCTTTGCAAGGTTCATTGTACGCTTTGTTCACTCCCCTAATTTTCTGTTGACTATGAAGGATGAATGGAGGCAAGTTCACTGGCCACTCCAATCCCTTTGAAGTTAGGGGACAGTCCTATGTGAGTAGTGAATTAGACTGAATATAGTGCAGAGTTTAACAGCTTTCTATACTGCTGTTTCTAATCGCAGTTTCTAGAATAACTTGAAATATGGAAAGGTTGAGGGAGATGATGTTTTTTTATAGCCACTCTAACAGTAAAATCAATGCAACCAGTGATGGGAAGGAGGGAGGGAAACTAGGTCCTGAATGTTTTAGAGAAAATCATCCCCTCTCTTCTTAAAGGCTGAAGTTCACTCACAAACTGTTATATGTCATATAGCATTTGGTGGGTGTGTATGATTTTTAATTATCTGCCTGATTGTGATTTTTTTTCTCATTCGCTTCGGTTTTGAGATATTATGACAAATTTCAAAGAAAATAATATTTTGAATCAGTGATCATACATCTCCATGTTTTCGAAATCAAAATTTGCCTGACAATAAAGACTAGAAACTCTCTGTGTAAAAATCAGTAATCCAGCCAGAAAGAGGCACCACAGGATTTTTAGGAAGGGTTTCTAATCTTTTTTACAGTTTCTTACTGTCTAGGACACCTGATAAAACTGGAAGCAGCAAGTACATTAAATACAGAGCAACAGCTTGTATCGAACTGCCCAGGGTTTCTGGTTTATTCATTTTATCAATGTAAAACCTATAATATTTCCCATAATTGCTACAGCAGGTACCCGTAAACTACACAGTGCTATGTTAGTCCTTGAGCATGAAAATCACACTATTTCCATTTTCTTCTTAGACCATTCTGTTTAAGTGCTGTTGTATTAGTCAGATTTAGACTGAATTATGTTTTGATTTGACATGGGCTGCATTGCTTGCCGAAATACTGAGTAAGCTTTTATTGGGGAAGCAGGTAACTGCTTCTGTAATGAATCAAGTAGAGAATAAAGCTGACGGTTGCTCACCAAACAGACGCAGAAGTTCCTTTTGAGCACAACTCATGTAAATGGTTGTGTCCCCATGTGAGTAATAGCAGCAGCTGGAGAGGAGCCTAGCGTTCCTGGGGCACTGATGGGGCACCAGACAGAGCAAGAAGGGTTGCAAAGATGCTTTTGTTCATTTCAGTAACCGTCCATGCCTGCAGTTGCATACCTAAAGCAAGGTGAGTCTTTAGGGTATGAATTCGTGTACTGGCTCTGTGGCACAAGTGGTAACTTGAAAGGAGGAGAAACTGAGGCACAAGGCCTGTGTGATGGAGAGTAGAGTGGGGAATAAGAAGTCGGACCTTTGACTTCTTGGGTTGTTCCTTTGCTTCTCCACAGAAAGATGGCTCCTGAGTGGTTTGCTCCCCTGTCCTCAGGATCAACAGATTTTATCATTAATGTTGTTGCTGTTACCATAGTAGCATGGAAATGTACTCATTAGCCACAACTCAGGAGTACTGGAGCTGCACAAACGCACAACAGAGAGATCATCTATGTCCTTAAGAGTCTTCAATGTGAATTTAGTCTGTCTCACAGATCGGGCTTGCTCAGCAGCAGCCCCTGACTCGTCTGGACTTCTTTGCTGTTGCTTTAGGCTCACAGTATAGACAACACCAGAAAGCAGAGTTGAGCAGAAAAACAGTGATGCAGCTTTTTCAATGAAACTATGTATGCCCTCTGATCCGAATTTGACAACATTGGGCTTGGCCACGGTTTGTGTAAAGTGCTTCTGGCCTGCAGATGATAATGTGTCCCTGCCAAAAAAACCTTCTCCTTTTCACAGGGGTGTGGGATTTTTAAAACTAATTATTGTTGTTAAAAAACAAACTTGGAAAAATGCATTGAACAGAACCTCTGCAATGGAGATTTTCACTGCCTCTGTGCAGATATTACAAACCTCTCTCCTCATGTAGCTTCTGAGGCTGTTGATTTGAACTTCAATTAATTTCTGAAAAGAGCACACATCAAGTCTCCAGTCGTAACTAGAGAGTATGGTGCAATATCATCGTTGCTTACCTCTGAATGAACCTGAGAAACAAAGTGATCAATCCAGGCATAATTGCCAGTGTCACCAATTAATTGTTACTGACCGACTGAGGGACCTTTTACGCTGGCAGCCTGTCAGTCCCAGAAGTTGCAATTCAGCGTGGCAGGCTTTGGGTGGCAAGAAAACACCCTTTTGAGCCAGTGTAAATTAGTAGCAGTAGGATTTTCTTTTAATGCCTTGCTGCACATCTCTAATTTCAGCATTACCAGATGGGGATTCCCTGTGCAGGCTGTACCTTCTCCAGCACAGTCAGGATCACACAGTCTTCACTAAGCCCTTATACAGAGACATGTTTAAGCAGGTACTTAGAGTTAAGCATGAACTTAACTACCTTTGAGGTCAAAATTAGCCAGCTACTTAAGGGCTTTATTTAGAAATTACTCCCATAAAAAACACGCTTTCTCCGTTCCTAATCACACCGGTTGCAGGGGAAAGCAATGACACAGAAACAGCATCTGGGCTTATAGAAAGTTAATACAATCTATACTTTCCAATCAAAAACACAGTATATTATTTTAGAAGGTTTTAAAATATTTTTGTCATTATTTTTCAGAACCAGGGTTGGCCTGAGTATATTGGTAACTGTGAAGTTTAATTCCAGTATTGATCTCTGTGAGCCTGTGTCTCTGTCTGTACAATGGAACTAAGGGTATAAGCATTTGTGGTTTGGTTTGGTTTGATTTTATTTATGGAAGTGGTTTCACAATAGTCCATGTTACCCTCCGTAAGCTTTTGGGTTGATTTTGCAGCTAACCTTTTTCCTTCCTTCCATCTATTTGAACATAAATCATTCATGCCCTAGGCTTACAGAGGGAAGGTCACTTTTCCATAAGATGGCTGTTTAAAAAACTCAAATTATGTTACGTGGCTTCAGTTTAAATCTAGTCCTCAGCTAATTAGTCTGGTAACATATCTGTATTTCCAAACAAAGAATAACTATAATATTATCCCAGTGGAGATCAGTGAAGGAATTTGGGGAATGCAAATGTTGATAATTGTAGTTCCTGCTCTATAGTTAGCTTGAGCAGACAGACATGTGCCCTTTAGCAGACCTCTCTTGGTGCCAGGAGAGTTACACACAGGACAAAAGACAGTAGATCCAATTGCAGGATGAAAGGCCAGATTCTGACATCCCACCTCATTTTATTCAGTCCTTTCTCAGTCAAAATTATCGAAGGGCATTTTCCCAAAGAAAGACCAGAAAGATTCCCAGGAATCTTAAGTAGATTAAGGCAAGGATATTTAATTACTCCAGTGGGAGAGGGATGTAATTCTTCTTTCCTTTTTTTTTTTTTTTTAACCTGTACCTGGGTTGCTAACTAACCAAATTTAGGAAGGTAATTTGGCCTGACCATTCTGGGTCATTCTGGGTCTGCGTATGCATTCTGGGGGATTCTCTACAACATTTAGGTGCTTTTGGTATCTTGAACAGCTGTTATGTTTTTCAACACCTGCCATTTCTCTAGCTTGGAAAGTAAAAATGACCTCATTACTCTTAAAAAATTAAAAAGAAATCCCAACCTCTGCTCCAACCTCTGAAATATGCTATCTTAGCTGAGTTTGCATTGAGCTTTTACTGTAGTAACAGATTTTTGAAAAGGCATAAATAATCTGCAAATTTTTGAAAAGGCATGTCCTAAATGGCAAACAATAGTGTGTTACTTTGGCAGATTTTTTTCGGGAACATGTACATTTAATGTAGAGGGCCAGTTAGACTGAAGTATTCTCGGTATCAGCATTACCACTAGTGGCTTGCAGGCTCTTTTGCAGGTAGAACCACCTCTGTAATAGAAATAACTTAAAAAAACCTGCACGTTTTGAGACAGGCCTTTTTGTGTGTGTGCATTTCTTGGTTCTGTATTTCGAATCTGCATTCTGCTACTATTGCTCACTGCATGTTAATAGTTGAGTTTTGTTTGCTTTCCAAACTCAGCAAGCAGTTTCTTTGATGCTAGCAGAAAAAAAAAGAGCGCAAGTTGAAGACTCGTCTGTGATCCAAGTTTTACGAGTTACAGGGAGGCAATCAATTGATTGGTCTTAATTACAGAGGTGGGCATGGGAAGGAATAGTGCTCAAAGTAGATAGAACGAGTAACAAGCTTGCCATACAGCTTAACCACTGCTGCCCCCATCATAGTTGGTCTCGCCTGGCTTTTGCTCTTGCAGGCTATGTAGACATTTGTCTCTGCAAGAGGTTCATTTCCACCTGCGGGCAGTGTAACGGCTTCAAACTGATGCTCCTTAAACATCTATTTTATTGGAATGAACAGTAATAAGCGTGTTATACATCAAATTTATACCATCTTCTCTATGTCAGAGTGAGAGCTGATCTCATTTGCACTGAAGAGCAGCTGGAGCGACCCCAGTGGAGTCAGCAGAGCGTAGCGAGCTCTGACGTGAGCTCCAGGCTTTCATAAAGCTCCACACCCTGAACTTTTAGTCCTGCTAGGTTGTACTTGTGTTCTCAGGCGCTCGTCTCCCTCCCCTTCTCCCTGAGCTTCGCATATAACCACAATAGGAACTGACACTCTCCCAACGGCCACATCAAATCTCTTTAAAGCCTGGAAGCTGAAGGCTGGCTGAGAGGGCTCTGCTGGCTGACAGTTCACCCTCTTTTCTCACAAAGCCAGAAATAACGTCAGCTTTAGGCAAAACAAAGCAGTGTAAAGATATGCAGAATTCCTTCTTTCCTGGTTCTTTAGAAGCCGTTTCATCAGGCCAACTTCTGGAAGGGTGTTTTAATTGTGTAAATCTAAGGTGCTACCAATCACTTGACACCTTTCTGGCTTCTATGCATACAATTAGAATCAGATCAGAGGAGTAATGTGAAAGCCTGAATGCACATTTAGTATCCAGTTTGCCACTGCTAATCAGAAAGCACTACAATATGCTGGTCTTTATGAAATGGCTGCTTGTGTAAATTGAACAGGAATGATGCTGCCACACACAAATGCTATGTTTGATGCTTTCCTCCATGCGGTTGGGATTTCTGGTGACTTTCTGCATATTTCCAATGAATCTAAAGACAGTTGGGGTTCTAAGGCCATCAGGTATTTTGCACTGAAGTGAACGTGGCTTGGCTGAAAAATGGTAGCCCTGTGGACAGACACCAAAACGACCAAAGAGATCTCTTTGCCCACAAACCAGCATGAAATGGGTACCGCAGAGTGCTGCTTGAACCTGGCGAGGGGATGTCTGCAAGGGGACGTCAGTCTTGGGGACCGGCTTAGCCTTTCCCAGAGTGCGTGGCCACCTCTGAGCCGCAGCTGCTGGAGGGACACCGGCCTCCACTCACCTTGTGCCCAGCCTGGCATGGAGGGCCGTATGGAGAGATCACAGAGGTTTTGGCACCCCTGAAACATGAAGCCTTCTTCACTGCTGAACTTCTCTAGGTATAAGCCCCTGCCTGGACAGAGAAAGGGCTGCACACACCTTGCTCCCAGCAGTATCACAGCTCCTCCACTCGCAGTGCTGCTTCTCCCAGTATTATTACTCACAAACACACACAACCTACCGAGTCCCATCTGGCCATCCTACAGCCTGTCGATCCTCCCCTGACTTTAACCCTGGCCATACAGCAGGGCACAGTGAAGCTTTTGCTCCCCAGCTTATTACAGCTTAACAACTTCTGTCCTTAGAGCAACAGGTCATCTCCCATGGCCTCCTGCTGCCAGCAGCAACCAGCCCCTTGGGCTGTCTTGGGGGAAGATGCAGCCTCCCTGGAGGAATGTGTCCCCTGGCTCCAGCCTGCAGTCAGTCTGAAGCCCTGAAGCATGACAGCCGATGAACCTGGTAATTTTATTCCAGCCAACATAGCTGCAAGTACTGTTCTGAATCATATAAATGTCAGATCTCTGGTTACAACTTCCTTGCCTGCTTTACCTCATTAATAGCTGATGGCTCTCACAGGTCACAGAAATCATCTGCTGCAGCAGGGCTCAGCTTGCATCTCTGATACCTCCAGCACGTCTCACACATGCCAGCAGTGGCTTTCCCCACCGGAGGTTTTGGGAGGCAGTGCAGTGCTGGTCACAGTGCAGGCTGGAGGCTGCAGGGAGAAACACGCCAGACTGGGGAGTCACACTTTCCTCTGCTTCGCTTACAGCCAAGAGAGGCGAAAAATACACTCCTTCCCTCAAGCGGCTAGAAAAAGGAAACCACAAAGGACCACAAGGCATCGCAGGGCATCTGCCAGCACTGTAGCTGCCTCTCACAGGTAGGAAACAAGCACAGGAAGGTAATAGCATGCGGCAAGCCTAGGTGAGTGGTGCTGCAGTTTGCTTTCACGAGAGAGGAGTTCAATGGAAGCTAGTACAAGATCAGAGTTAACAGAATTATACTTTAAAAGACAAAAAACCCACAGAACATCTTACAGCCACATCCCTCCTCACGCAGCTCTCCTTATGCCCTCAATCAAACAAGCATGAGTGGGAAAAACAAACTTTAGGCAGCTGAGACAGCTATTCCCATCAAGCCAAGCTTTCTTAAAGAGACAGTGAGACAGCCCTCCACACACACACTCCCTTCCCCCAGGCTTGGGGACATCTGTTCCTTGATGAGGATTGAGTTCTATTTCAATTTAAAGTCTTACTCGAAAATACCAGCTTTTCATTTTATTTAGATACTTGAGTTTAAGCCTTAAACCTGATTGTAATGCAGAGACGGTCAGATTAAGAGCTGATGAAGAAAATGAAGGGAACACACTTTTCAAGTATTACAGGTATGTAATTATTTGTCTTGGAGAGAGCTATAAACCAAGCTTGTAGGATTTTCTTAGAGCTGGTAGATTGTGTATTTTTATAGCTTGTAAAGCTGATAAACAAGACCAAAGTGGAGATACATAATTTGTGCTGACTGTGCTAAAGTAAAAGGGGTATAAACAAACGCTCCTTCTTTAAAGGTAATTTTTCCTACTGGAGCCTTAGCTGTCTGTTAGGAAAAGATGTAAAAGGTAATAATGAGGGCTGAGCACTTCTCCCTTAGCAGCTGTATTTTTATAAGCTGGTGGCAAGAAACCTAGTATAAATACCCGTTTTCAATAGTTGGCCCACAAATATCTAAAAGTATCTCTAAATTAGCCTTCATGGCTTGTCCTTTTCTATTTGAATTTCCTCTACAAAGGAAAGGAGATGCACCTCTTCACACATCCTTTTGATGATGTGCAGGCTCTCTATTCACCTCCTATGTAAGGACTTTGGTGTCTTGTCTGTGATACATGTGGGTTTTTTTAGAATGTAATGTTCCCTTGCGTTTGTAGCATGGTGTGTGCATCAGGGCAGCTTTTCTGCATGTCTGCATGAGTTCTGCTCTCAAATTCTTTATTAAATGTAATCTCACCTGCTGGTAGAGGGGTGAAATTGTAATATGGGCTAGTGATGATATAACCAGAAGTAAACAGGAGAGATGCAACCTGACCGGGCTCCTGCTTTTGCTTGGTATCTGCCTCTCAGGGCCCATTCATGGGAAGACAGGAACTGCTGGAAGCTTTCCAAAGTGAACGGCAGCCTGTGTCACAGCTGTAATTCAGCAACAGCCAGGACACACATCATGTGCTTCTCCATGGTGAATAAACTCACTGTGTTTCACCTCTTCCTAACACTAAATTAATATGTAATATTTACTTCTGCAAAACTAAAAAAGGGGGAGGGAAGAGGAGCTGAAAGGGGAGAGGATTAAGGCAGTATTAAATATTAGGTCCTTCTCTTGGAAAGTTGAAATGAGGTCTGGACCCACAACAGGAAACCACACTGTGATGCCAGATGTATCTGAATCTAAAACTTGGGTCATTAAAATCAGTGGGCCATGGCTGCCCTGCTCCCGGGAGTACCTACAATAGAAGTTTACGTTTCTCCTGGGACGCTTTCTCGTCTGGTTGTGTGTGGAGGGATGTGCTCAGAGCTGCTGCAAGCCTCCTCCTATAAAGCTGCCTGCCTGCGAATAGCCATCTCCAGAAGCAGAAACAGACCCACCCAGAAGAGACATTGTCCCTGGGGAGGCAGCCTGGGCAGAGGAGCAGCATGTTACAGCTCCAGTGCAGAACTGGGGTTTTCTTAGATTGGTTTAGACGCTCATAGCCAGCTGCTAAAATGTGCGCTGGAGCTGGGGGCAGCAGGGCTGGGTCCTGCCTAGCGCTTGGGCTTATGCACCAGCCCAGCTCCTGCTGTTCCTGGAGTTCCCAAGTATTTGATCCTCCATAGTTTCAGGCCTGAAAAGATTTTGTTTGACCCCCTCTGAATGGGAAATGCTCATGACAGGGTAAAACGGAAACAAAATCAAGTTCAAAGAAGCACAGGAATGTGGCTTGCGAGGCTTGGGATTAGGTTGCATGAATTTATAAGGATGTATCCCATCCTGCTATTTTATAGTTACCACATTGTACTAAGTGGTGAAAAGCATCTGGCTGCAGTCACCTTTCCCTTCAGGAACATCAAGGCTCCCAGCCGCGTGTCGTGAGACTCTATAGACTACGGTGAAAAAGACTTCAGCCCTTTCATTCTGGGCCCAGTAGGGTTTTAGTGTGAATATTATTGCTTTAAAACTTTAAAATCCCTCATACATCAGAGAAGTCCAAATTCCAATGCTGTTCTTCAGGCCTCTGATGGCGTTACCATGGTCTATGAGCGAGCTTAAGAAAAATCGAGTTTAAAAAAGCAGCAGTGCTGAGCAGACCTTGTACGCAGTGGGTGGCTTCATCTCTTCTGTATAGTCAAATGTCAGAACCACAGGCAAAAATATTTACCTCTGTACAGTACATGAAAAGGCCACGAGGAATCATGGTTTCTCCTTGCTTCTGCTTTATTCAGCAGCTTTGCGGGAGGGTAAATTCCATGCACAGATGCCCCAGCTCAAGCCATTTAGAGAGACTCTCCCCTTAGAATATTACTTCCCTGCTGCAAAATTGTGTCGTTAAGTAGTAACAGCTGAAATCTTTCCATAAGGAAGGAAATAAATAAGGGCCTTTTTTTCCCTGACTTGTTGCAGAAAAACCACCCACGATGTGTTTGAGAAAAAGAGAAACCAAGTCCCTGATGTGTAAGTCCAAAGAAATTGAATATGATGAATTGCTCTCTATTGAGATATACTGCAAACCACCACTTTGCCTGCCCACTTCAGAAAAGGCAGCTTCGCTCTTCAGAGCAGGTCTGTGTCCCTCACAGCAGAGGGGCTGTGGCAAGGAGCGATGGATGGAGAGTAAACTGCAGAAAATAGGGCCTGAGTATCAGAGGGAACTGTGCAACCATCAAAGCCGCAAGTCGCAGAGCGTTGTCTGAAAGGAGGTGGTGGCTGCCCTGGGGAGCCCCGTGGGAAAGGGCAGAAGGGAGGGAGGTGCTGGGACGCTCTGGTGGGTTTGCGGCACTGCGGCCAGGTTTGCAAAAGTGAAGTGCTGAGGGGCACGGCAGAGCCCTTCTGGTGGCAGCGCTGCCCGCAGAGGTGGCAGCATGCGGCCTTGCTCGGCTAATGGGAACTTACAGTCTGAATTTGATCCAAAGTGTTGTTTAGTATTGGAAGCAGGGTCGCAGGAGGCACCGTTGTGTGTGGCACTGGATTAACATGGCAGCTGTTCCTAAAGAGCCATGTTGGAAAGAGGCAAAAAAAGACGGGGGTGGGGGGGGACATCCGCTGTACTTGTAAGTGGGGAAACTGAGGCAGAAAACAACTACAAAAATGCAAGGAATAACTTACTTTCTGTGCCCACCAGGAAGGATAGGAGGGAGCACCATGCTGTGCTGCAATAATTGCCCAGGGAAGCAGGGGCACCTCCATGTGGTGAGGTCTTTTTCTAAAGCCAGCTTGGAGAAACTGCTGTCGGGAAGTTTGGGTTCAGTTCATTGCGCTCCAGGGCCTGGACATGGCTGGGTGGTTTCCCCAGGCTCATGCAACCTCATTTCCCATGAGTGTCCAGAGAGGCTGGGTGACTGTCCCCTGCAGGAAGATGGAGAGGGAGCCAAGAGCTGGTTTACAAGCCTCAAAGCCCCACACCATTGTGCCAACCACAGGGGCCATCCTTCCCCTGTGTCACTCCTCTCCATCACCCGCTGATGTCTCCTCAGTGAGCCTGACTGGCAGGACCCTGGAAGAAGTTCAAAACAGAAAGTGTGACTGAGGACTTAGCAGTTGCGAGGCCCTTCCCCATAGCAGAGCAGCCTTCTGCTGAGCTGCGAGTAGGGAGGCAGCGGCATCAGATGCAGCCCCTTGGGGTGGGGGGAGGCCATAGGGAGGCAATGCTGCCTGGGCATTTGCTGCTGAGCAGAGATATCCCTCAGCTGCAGAAAAACACTGGAGAAGCAGTGAGGTGGGACCAGGAGAGCCAGGTGCAGGTGGTAGGAGAGGCTCCTGGAGGCGCTCATTTGACAGATAATCTCCCTCTGATACTGCGCAGCTCCTTTTATTTCTAAAGCTGTAGTCATTATTCATCCAACTGGAGGACATCTCATCTCCAATACCAATTTACTGTCCCGGCTGCTGATCCGGCTGATAATCGCTTTGCTTTTTCCCCAGGGCCAGGCAAGAAGTAGTCTAAAACTGAGTAGAAAACTGGGGTCAAATGAGGAAGAAGCATGATCCTCCAAGGAGCAAACATTTCTCAGCTAATGCAGTGTGATCCCAAATGGAGGGGAGGGGACGACGACCAGCAAGCTACCAACCTGTATTCATTAAACCACTGAGTACTTGGAAATATAACGAGGGCCATAGCCCACCTGGCTGGGAGCCATGATGTGCAGCAAAGAGGCCCGTCACAGAAAATTGCCAGTATCAGAGTTGCTGGTTGGTTTGCTGCTGTCTTTTCCATGCTGCTGTTAATTTCTCTCCTACTTTAAGGAGGAGTGAGGAAGGAGAGACGGTGACACGGGTGCCTTTTCCTGGCTCCTTCATCACAGGTAGTGTCACAGGGCCGTGGGGACAAAATCCCAGAGTCCTAAACCCTGGTGGCAGAGGGCACAGGGAGGAGAGGCGCCCCGGCAGTGTGTGCGGTTGCGCGCAGTCGCTCTCGGGTCTGGGGGGCCTTTTGCGGCTGGTCTGGCAGGGCTTTGGCAGCTGCATTTATCAAATGCAACAGCTCCGCAGATAATTGTGCCACTTGTAACCTTTTTATCAGAGTGCACCCTGTGAATATTGTGTCCCCTTTCAAGGGGACCAGCAGCAGCTACTCTCTTAGTCTTTTTCGAGACAGTAAATCATGAGATTGATTTCCTTTTTTTTTTTCATTCTCATGTCAGCACTGAAGTATATTAAATATGCTATAAGCAAAAGCCTTCATGCTACCCAAGAAAATATATTAATTTAGAGAGCTACTTCATGCCAGCAGGCTTTCAGCATCTATATATTTACCGCTGCCTGTTTCTTCGTAGGCACTGAGGCAGGTCCCGAGCATCGGCAAAGCACTTGGGCAACACTTTTCCTTGGTGCACGTGTTTGTACAAGCCCTCCTCCACCACAGCCCTCTCAGAGTGAGCAAGCTGAGGGCCAGGTTGTGTGAAATGGCTGATGAATCTAACAGCTGGCTGATGAAAAAGGAGGAAACTTGTTCCTTCTGCTGTTTCTCCTGACCTTCCCTTTGCACTGAGGGTCACAGTCCTGTGCCTCCCCTGTGCCAGATGCAGTGGGTTTTGGACCATCCACCAAACTTATTTCTTCTCACTAATCCGGGAGAAAACATTTTTTCTCCTGCTGACATATTTTTCTGCTGTGTTTACAAGTTAACTTGGTTCACAGAGGGATCTGAGTGTTGCCAGGGCTGGTACAAGGGGACACCAGGGCAAGTGCGGTGGCTTTGCAGCAAGAACCTCTGCCACAGTCACCTCGCGCGCGCCTGTGCGACAGCCCTCGTTTCAGTGGTGGCAATTTCGACTACGTGCTAAGTGCTGCTGGCCAGAGCCCCATCCCTGTGCTGCCCCATGCAGCTGAGCCTGCCAAGAGCTGGGTGAGCGCCCTGAGCCAGGAGAAACCATTTACTGAGTTTGCAGGCAGTGACCGGGGGCCCTGTTCTACCATGGCTGTGGGCACCTGGGGTTGTGCAGCAAGGGTACTGGGCACCTCTGGAAAAATCAGTTCTGTCGAGCTTTGACCCCTAGAAATCAAAGCTCCTAAAATCAATCAAGACTTGTCGCAGTGCAATGGCTGTATTTAAACTTTGAGCAGAGCAAGTGATGGCTGAGAAGTGATTTCAAGCACAAAACCTAATGGAGGCTTTGTAGAAGAAAGCAGACAGGTCTGGGGAGGAAAGTCAGAGGGCCATTTCCTAGGCCTTGATTTTTAATGTCTTTTAGTTGTAAGAGTCAAAAGTTCCCCTGCCAAGCAAAATTCTGCTTTTTACGGATGGCAGAGGCTCTTGTATGGGCAGCTCAGAGAGGGCACGAGAGGAAGCCATGGGCAACCCTAAAGGCTGCAGAATAAACCTTTCCCATCCCTCTCTGTCCTGGTTCTTGTAGGAGTGCAGGCAGAGAGAGAAATAATACGTAAGGGAGAAGAAGGGAGTGAGATAGTTCCCACAAAAAGACAATAAATAGATTTCCAAGCAAAAGTGTATTTCCATGGCTTCTTCCCCATCTGCAGAGCAGACCAGACAAATGTGGCCTAGTTTTCACAGGTGCTGGGCACCCATAAATCCCCCTAGCTTTAGCGGGTGCTGCAGATGTTTGGTTCCTTTGAAAAACAGAAACCAGATCATAAATCTTTCTTCTATCTGTGTCGTCTTCAAACTTTTTTTAAAATTAAAACTCTACCTTCTATTGTTTCTGAGGACTGGAAATTAATTGTTATTAATATGGTTTAAGGCTCTGTTGCTCAGATCCTTTTGTCCTTCAGATGTGTGGTGTCATCAGAAATCTGGAGCAGACCTGCCCTTACTGCCTTAAGGGGGAAAAAAATCCGCTTGAGGAATTCACCTTGGCAATAGCTGTGAGCCTAGTTAAGCTCAGCGCGCTGCAGCTCCCCTATGGTGGCTAGCGGTATTTCTGTCAAGATTGCTATGTAATTGTATTAGATCCACTCCACTACTACTGGTGAAGCGCAGTCCTGTGAATAAATGAGAATGGGGAAGAGGGCAAATGAAATGAGATCAGTTTTCAGTTTGTGAACCTGGACTGATGTTTCTCCAACATTTTATGTCCATGTGCCAGCTTCCCCCCCCCCACTCTATATATGCCTTTATGAAATCAGCAGCTCTCTCCGTCTGCGTTGCTTGGCTCCTTCATGTTTTCCTCAGTCTGGCCCCATCTCCTGGACTCCGAATGACCCCATCCCTATCTCGTCTTTCTCCCCTGCCCAGTAGCCGTGGCTGGGCTTTGCCTGTAGTGCCGTTTCCTGAGCTGTGTATGTGGTGCGTGGCCCTTATATTCGCCTGCGTTTGCTCAAAAGCAGCTGGTGAGCACAGAGCCCAGCAGCACACGCTGGGCCACAGCTCAGTTTCCCGCTTCCTTCGTGTGCGCCATGGGACGATGTCTCATTCGCGTGTTCACTTAGATGGTTGCATGTAGTGGATTTTCTGCATCTCTGTCCAAATCTAGCAAGCAAATCTCAAGAGTAAGGGCTCCCACTGGTGTGCACGAACCACAGCTTGTCTAGATGTGGGGCAGCCTTTTCTGCCCCAGGTTTTCCTGCTGCTTTGCTCTGCTGTCTCCTATCACTGCTGCTGTGCTGCTCCGGGTCCTTGCGAAAGGGCACTGAGTTATGGATGGAGCTGCTGTGCATCAACATTTAATCTTTTCTGACATCAGTAAGATCTGCGACATGGCAGGGAAACGTACGTAAGACTTCAATATGGAGAAGAAAATGGGGATTTCTGCATAACCTTTCTGGCCTGCTTCACTGCCTGGGAATCGGGAAGGTGCTGTGAGGAGAAGGAGGAGCAGGCAAGGCGCTGGTGTTTCAGAGGGAAAACCTGAACAAGGCAAACGTTAGATGGCCCGAATTCATGCAGGACGTGTGAGCGTTTTAACAGGCCAGGGAAAGGAGCGGGTGGAAGATGCCGACAGGGCCCACGAGGGTCGCCTGTGCTGTGTCCAGAGGGTGGCCCTTCTTGGGGTTGTGCAGTGAGGCTCAGATCTACGCATTTCTGGTACGCTTTATTGCAAATTAAGTCTAGATAAATGGAAATCATTTAAAATGCCTCTAAAGCAGACTTTTTTTTCCTTCTTTTTTTTAATGACTAAAATGACTGAAAATGAGCAATGCAATCCTTGGGTTAGGGTTACAACTCAAATCAAATCAACCAAGTCATGAATTGGCAACAGTATGAAATGAAGTCAGCAGCTGATTAAATCATCAAACAAGCACATACAAGATTTAAGTAATGAAGGCACACAACATATGGTGAATTTTATGAGACAATGAGTACTGCTCTTCCTTACTTCAGTTTTGCTTGTCCCTTGCCCACATACTTTTTTTTCTCTTAGCCTTCCAAAAAATCTTTGTCTTTTTTCTTCCTAAGAAGTGTTGGAGAAGCAAGGATAATTCTGTGTATTCTGATCTAGTACAGATCACCTCTTGATAATGGGTCTGTTTGGTGTAAAACCGATTGAGGAAATATTAAGAGCTTGCGAAATGAGAAGAGTTGGAATTTATTCTTACAATTTATATATAATACAACAGCCTTATTAAATAAGACTACTTCACAAGGTGAGGGTCAGGGGTATTTGGAGAAGGGGAGAACAGGGAACCAGTTTGTCTCAGTCTCTTTTCCTTGGCAGCTTAGGGAAGGTCTTGAAGCACCGTACCACAACGGGCTGTGTCTGTTTTTGCCTGGGGCTCACCAAAGCGCCTGTGCCCCTCTGACGCAGGCCGAGCTATGTGGGCAGGTGGTGGAAGAGGAGCAGCACAAGTCAAGCAGTGATCTGAAAAAGTGTGTGGAAAAAGGGGCTAAATGCCTGAAAACCTGATTGCCTTGCATTCTGCATTTTCACTTGAGGACTCTTTTGGGAGGGGAGTGGAGGAGGATGGGGAAACATCTTGTAGTGATCAAGCTAAGGAAAGCAGGAGTGCGTCTAGAAGTAGAAAAGAGATGGGTGGATATAATATTTATGTAGTATATCTTCAGCCCGTTCTCAAATGCTTGCTGTCATGATACCTGCTATTTCCACTGACGATTGTTAGCTATCTATACGTAATTTGTCCTCTTGATTTCAGATGAGCAGGGCTGCACTGGGGCGGGGGGGAGGGGCGCAGATCTCGAGGATTTAAGATTCCTGGGGAAATTCAGAGCCAGAGCATTTTAGATGCTATATATCCACCTTTGTACTACGTGTGTATGCAGGCTATGCTGTCACTATGAAAAACAACTTAGCAAAGGCCCCTCAGCATTCTGGTGCCACAGGGTTTCCTTACTGCTTCCAATTTTTGTGTCTTATTTGCTCAACATGACATATTTATTACTAGTTTCAGTCTTGCATGGTCAACCTACCTTGTGCACTGTGCAGTTCAAAGCAGAAGGGAAAACATAATGAAGGCAAGTCCATCTGCACAGGGTTTTGCTCCAGGCTTTCTTTTTTGGGGAGGAAGGTGGGGGTGATGGAGAGACCTGAGGTGCAATTTTGCATCCTCTGCAGACAGGCTAACAATGCATCTGTCAGTATTGCTTGCTGAAGAGCTAGGCTGATGTTGCTTTATTTAAAAAGCTTGTCATTATTTACGGTAGGAGAAGGTTCCCCAAACACTAAGGCTTTGCAGGCTTGAAGCACCCTATTCTGCAACAAGGGCAGAGGAACAGGAGTCAATGGGGAAGACAGCTCCGAGGAGTTTTGTAGGGAAGCAACGTGGTCCGACATTGGTGCTGAGCTAGACCACGAGCAGGGTTGGTGAAAACTCTCGCTGTTCGCACTGTGTGCCGCCTGCTGCCCCAAGCGAGCTCGCGACTCTGGGCTGCTTATGGTGACCATGTCACCGTAAAAATATTTCATCACTGTACTCATTGTTACTTAGTTTCAATGATGCAAAGAAGCCAGCGACTAAGTGGTGGCACGTGGTCTTCAGCCTGTGGAGACCAGCAGCATTGGCATCGCTACTGCTGCTTCCCAGACTCCCAGTGCCGTTTCTTAATGTGCCCCTGGCAGATCTTGCCTTGTCCCAGGAGTCCCAGATAACTAATGTTGTGCTGCAAATTTGCTTCCTAGTTGTATGCGTAAGAACCTTGCCTTCCTTTCCAGAAAACCATGTTTTCTATTGCCTAATTTAAAGGAGCTTTGATTCCTTTCTAACAACTAGCAGGTTCCTCAAGCAGTACATATATGGGTACACTGCTGGGGTGCAGCTGGAGGACAGAAAGGGAAGCATCTTCCCAAGAAACAAAGTAAGGGAGAAAAATTTGATCAAGAAGCAAAAATGAAAAATGCCCCCTATGGCAACGCGTCACGGGAACTTTAAAGGTCAGTGGCTGGCCCCTGGTTTACCCCTCACTTAGGAAATGCGTGCGCTCATAGCAAAGTCCCCTAATGCTATGCTAAAGCAGTGAAAAAAGCAATGCTTTCTCAGTCCCCAGCTCACGCGAGGAAGGCTCTGGGGACAACTCCAGATGGCGGAGGAGGGAAGGAGGAACGAGGCAGAAGTAGTTGGTATCTGCACCTATGTGCACACACCCGTTTCAGACCCTGAGGCCAGACTGTGCCTTGGCTTCTTCGCATCTTGTCATTTCAGATCTGATCTAGGACAGCTTCTCGGAGTCGCTGCTATTAGTGAGTGTGAGCTGACCTTATCCACCTCTATGTCGCTCTCTTCTGAAGGAAAACATCAGAGGAGAAAGTGAAACCGCACAGCGGGGCTGGAAAGTAAATAGTATAAAATGTGCATGTTCCTACTCGAAGCCCGCAGGCTGTCCTGCCTCAGCACAGCCCGTGCTCAGCACGGGGGGAGGGTTGCAAACACTCGTACATGAGGCTGTGTCGTGCTGCCTCACACAGCCAGATCCTGGAGAGTCTGGAGATAAGGAAAATTCCAGATATCAACTTGCTCCCCAGCGTCTCCAGCACTTCTGTGGGGAAGGACACAGCAGCGATGGTTGCTGATGACAGGTGGTTCCTGGCCCAGCCTCCTCCGTAGTGACCAGGCCGATGTGACCTTGACAAGCCAGGACAGGCGCCCTTTAGCCAAAGCGCTGCTGACGAGGAGCATCCGCCTGTGTGCCCTGCCGAGCATTTCTGGTCCAGCATTTCAGGCAGTTTGGGCACAGGATCAGCCAGCACTTCAGCCGATAAGACATTTATTTCTCTGGCAAGTCCGTTGGCATCTTGAAGAGCCACAGTTTTAGCCATCTACTAAGATAGAGCTCCCCAAATCTCACTGTTTGGCTATGAGTGTTTGTATCTGTGGAGAGTTTGTATTAAGAAGGGCAGAAAGCGGCGATCTCAAGGCCAGTTCAAAAAAATGCCAGAGGTGAGGGAAATTCATTGCCACTGAAGCTACAGGTGGAAGATGAAATCAGCTGCTCATGTGCACAGATGTCATCGCAGGCACCTAATTCTGTGGTTACAGAGCACCCCTGGTTCAACTGCCCTCAGCTCTAGCTCTTAGAAAAACAATCTAAGGCGAAATTGTCTTGCTGTAGCCTTGGGCCGTGCCACTCCAGCAGCTCAGAGTTCAGGTGGGCAGTGTGACCCTGAAGAGCCTCCTTGAGAGGCAGAGCTGAGAAACCCAGCTTTCCCAACCTCAGCGCTTTGGTGACAGGGAAGGCAAGACTCTGCTTGGGTATCTGCATGTCCCTTGGGACACGATCGTTTTTGTGGCTGTACTTCCATCACATGGTGCTGGCGGTGGGGGAAGCTTGCTCAGTGCTGGGGGCCTGTAGGTGCACCGGCAGCAGAAATAAGAGCTGAGCAGTGGGTAGTGCTGTGGCTGGTAAGGGGTATATATGTTACTGTTGTCAAAAGTGTGCAGAACTCCATTTGTAACCTTTACTTTTACACCGTGGACTATTGAAAGGGAAGTTTCAGCCTAGGATGCTGATTGTGACAGGCACTTCTGGGCTCCAGAAGAACCAGTGATGGAGGCACAGCAGGAGGGACCACAGTGTGGGGGACCAAGCAGCAGCTTTTAGCAGCTGTAGAGATGTCAGATATCACGGAGGCTGCAGGGAGCGGTGGCCTCCACAGGGACCATGCAAGCCCTGGGCAGCGACTCCCAGCGCCACAGCAGGAGTGTGAGCAGGGGCACAGGGACCAGCCGGGTGGTCCCATGGTGTAGGACTCATGCCCAGGGCTCAGGCCGTCGCTCCTGCTCCGTGAGTAGCCTGTGCTGTCCCCTGTTGCCCCAAACCTGCCAGGGTGTGCACAGCAGCGGGAGCTCAGCAGTGTGAGCTGCAGATGGACAAATGCTCCGGGGTAGATATGGGGAATTGAGTGAGCAAGCAGCGGCATTGCTAGGGTCCCGTGCAAATGGCATTGCTTCTGTGGTGAGAGCTTTGCGTCTGCCCCCTCGGTTGGTGAGTACCATAAAGACTTTGTCTGTTGGCAACAGTTCAGCTCTTTCAGCATATCCCAGCTCTCTTAGGGCCTCCTGAAATGATGGCGCGCTTCCAAAAAAGTGTATTTTCCGCTCTTGCCATGGAAGATATTTGCCCTTGATGTTGCTTCCTGGCAATACTGATTGTGTTAGCCCAACATGAGAGACAGCTGAGCAGACATGTAACAGCTCCCTGCACTCCTCCCCAGGGCCACTGCATTCCCCTGGCGCCCTGCAGCACCCACCTCTGCGGGGGCCATGCCCTCGGGCACTCGGAGGTTCAGGCTCCACGTAATGAAAGGGTGGCTTGATGCATCATTTATTTCAGGCATTTGTCATCCCAGGGTGACTATGCTGTGAAAACATGAAAAAGCTGGGTCCCCGCTGACTGCAGGGCAGGAAACTCAAAGTTCAGTGCGTGGTAACAAAACTAAATAAAATAAACAGAAAAGGTAATAATGCACCACGGGCAATGGAACAAGAACCGCTCAGGAAATTGTTGTTGTAAAGGAGTTCAGGAATATGCTGGAGACCTCATCTTTGAGGTCACTCTCTCAAAGACAACTAAAAATGGGTAGTGATCTAAAGTCATTGCTACTGGATAACAGCTTGTTATATGGAATAAATTACTTATAATGCTGATTCCTATTGCCTGGTTCCCCCTTATCCCTCTTTGTGCCCGGGTCAAGGATAAAGATTTCCTAGCATGGAGGGTAAGCCGTGTCGTGTGCTGGCTGCAATTGCTCTGGGCGTTTCGCGGCCTGGGCATAAGGAAGCTCCCCACATGAGACTGTGCGACTTTCCTTTCCCTGGGTGAACAACAGCTTTTGGGGCCCGGTCTCTGGCGATGCGCAGTATCCATGGTGCTGGGGGACTTTGAGTTCTGGGCGTTCAGCGCCTGCAGTCAATTTAACCAAAGACGATGCCGAATTTTGCAGAGCTTGTGCGCTGCTGCTCACAGCTGCCTGTGAGCACTGACGCTCACAGCAGGTAGGGATGCGGCAGTGCGAGCGGGGACGCTGGCACGGCAGGCCATCCATCACCGATCTGCCCATCCTTGGGAGGGAATCTCATCTTTAAAAACACTCGCACAGTTCCAGTTTCTTCATAGGAGTCCATCAGTATTTCCATTTGTCTAATTAAAAATCACAGTCTTGCCCTAGGCTTTTATTCTGTTTTGACACCTTTGTAACTCCCAGATAGGAAGACCATAAATTTCTCCTCACCCTTGTGCAGCAGGCGCATAACCAGAGCCCAACAGCCTTTGGAGACAGTCCTGTTAATAAGGGTGAGGTGACGGTGTGTTAGGAGGATCCCCAGGTGAGCATTTGCCACTATCAGCACTTGAAAGATGATCAGCTGTTAGCGAAATCTCCCATAAAATATCACTGAGCCCACTTATGCCAAAGTGGGTTGGTAATAAAAGGCGATGATAAGAATTTGCAAAATTCCCCTTCGGGCTTACTTCCTGAACAGTAAAGAGCACAAGGTAGAAGGTAGCAGGGCTGAGCCCCTGCGGCCAGGACCATGGCAGGGAGCAGGGCACGGCCACCTGCCTCGAGCACCAGGGTGCTCGTACCTGCCCTACCAGCCTGTGTCTAGCATGTGGCACAGGAACGAAGACTCATTTCCAAAATTTAGTTAAAATAAGGGTTTGGCTTAGGGGCACCTTGCACCTCTGTCCAACTGCCAGTGCCTAGCCAGGTAATACCTGAAGTAATGCCTTTTCCACAGTGTCTCTTTCCAGCCAAAAAGGGGCTTTGCTTGTGGATAGCAAACACCCGACTGTGAGATCGGTCATTAGTGCGGCCGATGGGAAGTGCCAAGATCGAAGAGGGGATAAAGAAGCAGCAGCAGGGAGGAAGCGCTCTCAGAGCGCTGCTTTTAGCAGGCAGGTGCTGGGGCTGATGCAGCCTCTATCCAAGTACGATCCTGGCATTTATGTTTCTTGCCTGAAGACACAACCGATTTCATAATACATTTGTGAACCGGCTGCACGGCGCGCTCAGGGTGGCAGGTAGGAGGCACCTGGCCTGCTGCGAGACGGCAGCTGCTCTGCGTGGCAGTGCCTGGTGGGGCTGGCGAGGGTCATGTCATCTCATAATTGCTGAGGAATGCTCATAAATCAGCTCGCTTGATGCTTTCCCCAGTACTACACATTGAAAATAAGCAAGCATCTCAATACATATTGCTTGCTATCTGTAGGGAGAGAGAGCAGATTGCCGTGAAATCAGCTGGGGCTGACAAGCCATGTCCACTTACATCTGAAATCCAATGCCGAAAATTGTCATCCCCTTGAGCAAAGTCTGGCTGAGGCCACTGCTGCCAGGATGGCGCGCAAGGACCGATCTGGACGCGAAGCACCAGGGCAGCCCTGCAATCACACCAGGGAGAAATCCTGCCGTTGAGAGGCCAAAAAGAGCATGCCTGGTTTG
Organism: Struthio camelus; assembly: GCF_040807025.1. Lineage (NCBI taxonomy): Eukaryota > Metazoa > Chordata > Aves > Struthioniformes > Struthionidae > Struthio > Struthio camelus. Next base: position 34,633,522 of record NC_090946.1, read on the forward strand.
TGTAGGCCAGGTACGAATCAGTCTGTATTCCTCCCACTCGGCTCTTCACGCTGTTGCAGAGGTGTCCTGTGCTTGGGCTGCAAAGAAAAACACATCCTCTCTTCTTCTTGCTTTAATTGTACTTTCCAAGTGTTTGTGTATAGCTGAAGGGCAACATGCACCTGCTTGGACAGGCTTTAAATAGGCTCATTTACTCTCATTGTCTAAGGTGGAGATCCAAGCGATGTCAGATGCGGGCATCTGGTGCTCAAAGGAAATCGCAGCGTCGACTTGTCATACTTTGCTCCTGCATCCTGTGTAGAGAAACAGCAGCCCACGCACAGCTGGAATTGCTGCCAACAAAAAGCAATGGTAAGGAGGTGAAATCCGCATCACTTGGGCCTTTGAAATTAGACTCTTATGGGACTCAAGTGCTGTGTGACCTTTTGCTAGGCTGCCAGGCAGAGGTGAATTTTTCTTTTGTGTGCAAACAAAAAATCATCTGACTTCAAAGGATTCGTTGTCAAAATGCTTTCCATCTGTGCAGTACGCTGTTTGTTACTTGCTTTTGTCTTCTGTTCCTGAGGGGTTCATTAAGACATGTATCCTTCCCAGACGGTTGCTTTACTGGAGAGAGGCTCAGAACGCAGATTTGTTTTTCTCTGCAACAATGTGGTCATATGTCCTGGATCGCTGCTGGCAGAGCTGGAAGCGGCTTACGAGACGAGCCCATACATCTCCCTCCTGACGCAAGGCTCTTCCTTGAAGGGCAGTCCTTGTGTTTAATCAATATGATATACAGGAGCTTGGATTACTTGCTGCCCTTGCTACCTCCTGTTTCTCTGTTATTCACAAGTTCTAGATTTCGTTGGAAACCCTGACAATTTTGATTGTGTTTATAGCTGTGGTGGCCCAAGGAGGACAAATTTTTAGTTTCAATTAATGCATATTAAGACATGTGAATTCAGGTTTGTTTCAAGGGTTGCTTTTTAAACTTTGGGCAGGCTGGGCTGCTCTGCTGCTGCTCGGTTGCTGATGGACACAGGATTATATTCTTTGAGTTAAATCTCAAACAGTGAAGTTCAACACTTCCCAATTCCATAGGAACCGATATCAAAATGTTATCGTGCAGCTTACAGAGATGCTGGGCTAGCACCTAAATAGCCCAGCCTCAAGACCATGGTACTAGGGCGTATGTGATATGTTGTATTCACTCTTAGAGCCCCTCTCTTTACAGAAGGCAAAGTAACAGCAACAGAACAGGAAATAAGGGGGGAGGGAGAGAAATCACAAATTTCAAGAAAGAGCTGTGGGTCAAAAAGAGGCATTTTGGGTGCCTGTTCTTTTCACTTCTGTCCATTTGATGGGATGTAAGTTGCTCTCCCTGTTAGCAGGCCTAGGTGACTGGTGTGTCCCCTACCAGCTCGGCAGACTGTTACTGCTGTGGATGCATTTCTTCAGTGTCTGTCTTGCTGGAGAGAAGTGATAGGCCTGAGTCTTGAAGTCCTCTCTCTGCCCAGCAGACACATAGCAGATGGGCTGAGATACACAAGCGGTGAGCTTATGGGCCTGATCCAGAAGACCAGAAGATGTGGTAGGCTGTGGGTCAAGCACTGCATTTGGACAAGTTGTATTGCTTCTGTTTCAGCAAGGAAAACAAAGGTTTTGTCTCCAGGCTAATCAGGCTGTTGTCATTCAGCAACACAAGTACCTATCTTGTGACAGCAGTAACCAAATTACTGGGACCCACCACATGATGCTGAGCACAAGACCACTGACCTGCTGGTAGGCAGCTGCTAACTAGGGTCGTTCCCACTACTGGCTAGACCCAAACGTCGTGATGTCCTAGCGGCACTTTCAGTGGAAGGCTGTTATGGTCACATTTGCCAATGGGCCCAGAGAGATTTCTTATTTCAAGCAATGGTACTGTTTTAGGAATACTCATAGGTGTGTTTCCTAGAAAAAAGCAGCGGAGGGTATCCTCAAGGGGAGCCAAGTCCATACTGAAATCTGGAGAAGAGACAGCAAAAAGACGATGTCAGCGTAAGAATTTCTGCAGCTCCATATCGAGCCTATAAAGACCACAGGCCCTGCTTTCTGCCTTAATGAGCAACATGGAAGATAAGGGCATTTTATCTCCATTGAAAAGATTAATGTCAAGCAGGAGGATTACTTTTCTGCAGCGCTAGAGATTAAGCTTGGACTTTGCAAGCTTTCCCATTATCGGCTTTCCCTAGACAATCCCCAAAGGCCTTCACCACCCTCCCTGGCCAACGCTGAATTTCAGTGAGCATCTCTCATTCTACTTTGTTTCCTTTTTCTCTAACTCCACATTAAAATAACCATGGCATTGCAAGATTGTGTTTTATTGTAAATTTTCTCTTGGATTTACCAGGCCTCTCCCACAAACCTACAAGGATAAAACCTCTCTTCTATATTGGAAAAGGAAAGAAGAAAGTTTTCTCCTGCCAGGCAGAGGGCCATGGCCACAAGTTCTATCCCAGACCCAGCTGTGCTAGCTGAAAGTGGTACCTCCTCCTCCAGCTGTAGCCATCGCCGCTGCTCAGCTCTCCTGGCAAACTGATTTGTGTGAGCCCTCCCTACCCTGGTCCAGGCAAAACCAACTAGAATAACCCACAGCATCTATTTATAGTGTTTAAACTAATCCAGGTCATTTTGCCTGAAGTGGATTAAGGGGTGATCCGACCGGGAAGTCAGGGGGAAATTAATTTGTTATCCTCTCTGGACTTGCTAAGGAAGGACTTCTGTGTTCGAGCATCTGCATGGCCAAGGGCTGAGACCAAGACGCAGGTGTGTGCCAGATGGGAAGCTGAGGGGAAGTGACAGTGAAGGATGTGCTGACGAGCTTGAAATACAGCATGCGCACAGGCAGAGTTCATCCAGTAGTGTGCGCCCCGGCCTCTGCTGCTGCTGTTGCAGATGAGCCAGGTCCAGCAGGTTCCTGGTTCTCCTGCTCTTAATTCCCTGCAGTGTTTTTACCAACAGCTGCCACCTCAGGCAAGCCTTTCTCAGGGTGGCTGGGAGCAAACCTCCCCCTTGCTTGCAGGGGAGCAGGGTGCAAAGCCCACCCTGCCAGCATCACCGACTGCTCGGGCGTCATGCTCTGCTTGGCACCACGATTTATTCTGGTCCCCAGGCTGAGCAAAGAGTGTAATTTATGTTCAATGCAATGCAATACAATGTTAACACAATTTGTGTTAAATGCTTTAATTTCTTAAGGCAGAGACCCTGAACTGGAGGGGCTCTCCCTGTTGGCAAAGCTGCATTAGAAGAAAAGGCAGTACTTTTTTTCAGGAATTTCAGAGTTCTTTTGATTGTTTACCTAATGCAGTTTCAGATCATAATAGGATCAAACGTGCTTTACAGACGATAAAACTGAGTCGCAGAAGAGCAGTAAGTGTCTAGCTTCACACAGGAACACATGCCAAACCAGGGAACACAAATCTCAAGCACGGAAAAGGTCACCCTCCCAAAATAATAAAGCAGCTTAATTATGTGACACCTTTGCATTAATTATATATTTCTGTGCAAACTTGGGACCACTTTTTCTACCCTTAAAATTGTTGGTAAAAAGGGAAGTACTTCATGATTTAATGTGGCTCACTAGCTCTGCTTCTCTTTCCTCTGTGTCACTGGCATAAGCCATAACAAGTTAGAGGCATGGAGAGCCTGCTCAAACTGCAGTGGAGAGGCGGGCGAGGAGAGGGGCATCGTCACCCCAGGTCCCCACGGCGTTCAAAGAAATCCCACAGCGCTTCCTCTGAAAAGCCAAAAGAAGGGTGGGGATGAAGGTTTGCGTCTTTATTTATCACACAGGTTTTAAAATGCTGAATTTTAAAAATCTTGGCAATTTTTTACATTGCTAGTTCCTACAGCAATTCAGTATACGGCCCCCTCAGTTAGGCCGATGCAGGTGAGCAGGGCTGCTTGCACACGCTGACCTGTCTCTCTCCGAATTAAATCTCTCCCTCTGCGCCCTTGCTCGGTGGGACCCCACAGACTTATAACGCAAGCCGGAGCTGCGCTGAGGCTGTACAGTTTATGCTCTGTCCCCGTCGAGCTGGCAACGAAGCAATGAAATCTGAGAGCTGTGAAAAATGGGTTTCAAGTTGAATAATCAAGAAAGTGTCGAAGGAAAGGTCCTGCTTTATTATGACCTATAAAATACTAGGAAAAGGCCCCATTCATTTCCCTCAGTTTTACTTTTAATAGATTACCTAATAGGTTGCTGCTGAGGTAAATATATGTGTATATAAAGAGAGTTTAAAAATGACTGTGCCCATAGTAATGATCCCTTACAGTATTAAAAAGCAGAGCATGTGAAAATGTAAATAACTGTATATCTTTCTTGGGAGTTTTTATTTTGCACCTTACAGAAGCCTTGTTTAATCTCCAGCAATAACTAATTTGCCTCAGGTTCTCAGCCTTGTCCTTCTTTCCACCTCTGATACCAGACCGGCGACCCAGTTACAAACAGTTAAAAGCGAGACCGTAGGGTGACTATAATCATGGCCGTAACTGGGCAACCACCCACTTAATCTGATTATCGGCCTGTGACGCAGTGTAGCCTGTTCACCTTGTTTTGACCAGCTTCCTGACACTTGTGGCACAAATAGAGGGTGACGTGATCAGATGAGACTGGTTTTGCTCGCTAGTACAATACTGGTACAATATTCGTGCAACCCCCCCCCCCCCCCCCAAAGTACACCCGCTGAGCGGTGGTGGGTTTGATGTACTCTCTAATGCAACCAGAAGAAAACGAACTTATCACATGAGAGAAAAGCAGGACAGTGTGATGAGAGAGAGAAAAAGCAAACACAGCTCTATAGATGCATTTGGTATTCTAACTGTATTTTAACATGGGTTTGGGGGCAGGGCAATTTTGGCCCAAAACATACAAGAGAGATTTTAAAAGTAGCAGTATTAGTCATGTAATAAGCCACGTATTCTGTGTTAGCATTGCTTTCTAACGGATGGTATCCAAAGTTAGTGGTGTTACACAAACAGTCTCTTTGCTGCAAAAAGATAATCTCCCTTACTTCAAACGGCGTGTATTGCAAGGCTGGAAAGACCGTTGCGATCACCCTGACCTTCTGCATACCATGTCAGAGAATTTCGCCCGGCCGGTGGAAGCCAATGCCTTTGGAAGAGCACGCTGTGGATGGTCTGCGTGCTGCCGGTGCGGCGCTCTGCGCAGCTGCAAACACGCACATGTTCGGTAAGTTAATGCACACATGTGCCCTTCATAAAATAAAAAAAAAAAGAGAGAGAGAGAGAGAAAAAACCCTTCTAACCTTGTGAGCCCTCTGTTGTTTACTGGAAAAGGCTAATAGGAAAAAAAGAAAGGAGGCACAAAGAAACGAAAGCATTAAGATGAAAAGAAAATAATTACATTGGCTATGATATGAAATCAAGGACAATATTTTTCCTCCCTGCTGTAGGCATTTATTTTTGCTAGAAGAGCACTGGGATAAGGAGACATTGTTCACCTCACATAGTCAAAACAAATGTAAAATTTGCAGCCTGACATTGAAAATGACTGATGCTTTTGCAGAAGGCTGGACTCGGGCAATCTGGATCGGTATCGCTGTGGCTTCTCATGTAGAACTTTGCTCATTTCAGTCCGCATAAAAGAATCCTAAATTCCTGCTCAAGGGTGAAGCCTGTCAAATGAATACAACATCTGTGAATCAAAGCAAAATGCGTATAGAATAAAAATGTCTCCTAGTAGCAAGAAACTTGTGTCTTTGCTGCATCTGTTATTATCCTTACTGTAATCTTTGTTTTATAATAAGTTTTACTAATTGACTCATTAATCAGCAGAGCTTTAGGAGCTCAGCAACGCTCTGCATATGTGTGCAGGCACGGCGTAGCGCGAGGGATCACTAGCACACGGGGATCGGGGTAGCGAGCTACGCGAAACCTTCTCCGAGAGAACAGTAGCGCAGCTTTCAGCTTCTAATAATTTTTAAAAAGATTTCATGGCCAAACATTCACGTGTTCGGGATTACCTAGCAGAAAATTATACGACTGTCAGCAAATAAATCATTCTGAATACAGATGAGCAAGGCATGTAAGCTGAGTCAGAAAACTATTGTTAACTAATCACTTGTCTGACCTGAACTGCACTCTAATTACAGGGTCTACGTTCTGGGTGCCTAAGATAAATGCTTATAATAATATAATGCCTGTTACAGAAGGACTGGCAGCGCTTTGTGTTTAGGCACATCAGGTTGAGAACAGGATTAAGTCTCGTCAGATGAAATGCAGGCAGGCCTTGATATCTGCCGTCTGGTTATTCTCCGTGCTGGGCGTGCAGTGACGCAGGGCTGGCTTTGCCCGCGCGGGATGCCCAGCAGCGCGCAGGGCGGCAGCCCCAGTCCCGCCGCGTCCCTCCGCTCCCTCCACCTTCCCCTCTCGCTGCAGGAAAGCTGTCTCTGGAGACAAGCCCCCGCGCAGCTCCGGTTTCCGACGGCGCTGCCTTGCAGAGCAGTGGGCACGTTCGTTGCTTGTATTGCTTGTTCGCTGCAGGGAGGCAGGAGCGGCGCTGGGTACGTGCCTGGTTGCGACCCAGCTGCGTGAGGTGCCGCGATAGGTGCCCCTTAGTTCTGCGGGGAGGGGGGCAAGAGGAAGGCGTAGAAAGCTATTTCATGACACCACCTCTTTTTCCTTTGCACTCTTGAAAAGCCTGGACTGGGCTGGCTTTCCCGGGTAAATAACAAGTGGCATCACCACCTGCGGCTGGACCCGCAGTGCCTGCGTGAGCTGAGAGGTGTCGGGGCACGGGGCTCCCCGAAAGGCAGGAGCGCCGGCCCTGCCGCTGCTGCGCTCCTGGAGCACCAGCGCGTTCAGGGGCTGCAGCGTCCCCCCCGCCGCAAGGCACCCTAGGGCTCCGGCTGTGGGATCGCTTTCTGAATTGGGGCGACCCAGTTCAAAGAGCTGTTTCGACCTGATACAAATAGAGGCAGCCCCAGCTGGTCGCTGCGGCGGGGGGAGCAGGGACGCGGCCTGGGCGAGTGAGGCTGGGCCTCCGGAGGCTGCGTCCCGCGGAGGGACCGGCCCCCGCTGCCTCTGCGGGCTGCGGCCGCCGCTGGCGGACGCTTCCCTGAGCAGCGCTGAGCGTGGCGGGAGAAAACGTCTGCCTCCCCCAAAGCTGCGATCGGATTATCTAAGGCAAAGTAGCCACACGCTGGACGGCACTCACAAACCTGTTGTCCCAACAGACACATGAAGGGGAAATACGTCACAAAGAAATGCTGGGATTAGCTGTGGTCACACTGCAGGGACACCAAAGCTCGTAAAAAAGAAAATGAATGGGATAGGATATCATTTTGGTCAACTAATATAAGTCATGCGGGAAAGGTTGATGCCAGCACTCCAAGAGGCTGCCAGGACAGAGACTTTCTGAGCTAGTCTCATAGTCTGAAATTATTTTCATGTCCCAGTTTAAGCCCTCACTCTCTCTCTCCTGCAGGCAGGTTACATTCAAAGGTGTGTCCTCCATTTTTAATATCCTTCTTGCTATTTTCCAGGTGTCTGCTTTTGCATTTCTCTGATGTTTCCTGTAGGAATATTCCCCAGCAGTTCCCTAAAATAAGACTCACGTAGACAGGCTGTTAAATATGAATCTCAGATGCTATGAAAAATTCCCTGGTCTAGCCACCAAAAGGGAGGTAGAGAGGGTAAGAGCTAAAGGAGAAAAGTGATATCACAGTTGAAAAAGTTTTTTTCAATCCTGCAGGCTGCCGGAAAGATTGCTGCTACAATCTTTGGAGAACATCCCCTCTCCCAGAAGTATTTCTTGGAAGTTAAGGGTGTTTGATGTGTCTTTGCATTTAGGCTATACGGCGCTTGTACGGCTGATTTAGGAACACTGGCTCCTGCAGCAGAACAAAAGGACAGACCCTAAACGTTGGTTTAACCCTTTATCCTTTATTTGGCACAGGAGTGATGCTGGGTAACCATCTGTAATGACGTGTCAGACACAAGTTGTCTTGACCTGATGATTTTAAACTGTCTGATGTTGATAGCTACTTCTTACCGTTCTTATTGCCTGGCTACCTGTGTGGTTACTGCTTGGCTGAAAGTATTTTGACAGTCATGATGGGTATCAATTCATCAACTCGTTTTTCTCTGAACAGAACAGAAAAAAATGTGGCCCTCCTACATTAGTATTAGAGGAAGATAGTAAATTTGTCATGATGGACTGATACTACTGAATAGTTTTCCTCTCACCCTTGAAAAAAATACTCTTACAACTTCTCTTCTTCATTTTAGTCTTCAACTCTCTTGCTATAGGATTTTCCCGACTTTCTTTCTCTTTACTCAGCGATTTTCTATGTAATCCTGACCGATTTTATTGGATGGGAATTTATGCTCAAATGCGCTCCTAAGCTGGAGCACGCCACCGCAGCTTCTCGCTGCCAGAGAAATGAGGGTACCGGCAGCTATTTTTTAAATGACGCCTCTCAGCTAGTTTCAGACCAGCTTAATCTGACTTGTAGCATGTCAGTGCCAGTCACAATTTAGCCACTAATAATGTCACACTTAGGAAAAAAATTGACCGGCTCAAAAATGAAACTTTGAAGTTAGAGTTAATAAACAAGACTCCCATTTTGGGGCCATCGCAGCAGGTCCAGCTGTCAGCGTTTCAAACAGCTCCTCCAGGGCCTAACTTCCTTGCAGGGCCTGCAAGCTCGGTCAGGGGAGCACTCGCTCTTTATATCACTGTGTTTTTACAAGCGAACCCCAAAGAGCGCCTGTACAGCACTCCCATCACCCTTAGGAAGCTCCTAACAACATACTGAGTGAATAACACTCATAGTTACCAAATAACCCGGATCAAGCAACCCAGTGTCCATATAGGTGCATATAGGCCACCTTAGATTTCCATACAGATAGGTTTCCCCCTTTCTTTTGAATGAGATCTCAGGCGAGGGCAAGGGAAGGTGGCTGGGGGGACATTGTTTTGGTGCCTGTCATTGCTCATGCAGCTCTCGATGCTAGCTGCACCAGGAGAGCCTGCTGGGAGAGGGCCAGGGCCCGGCGGCTGCCCGGCGCGCGCTGGGCAAGGCAGGTATACGCTGGGGTGAGCAGGCGAAGGGCTGTCCTGACGTCGCATGTCTAATCTAATCTGGGCCGCAGTCATTTCCTACTGGCTCAGCTTCAGTCACATCGTTTGCCTGACGCTGAAATTAGATCCTGCCTGCCAGCGACATTCGATTTCCTACCGGGACCGTGTCCGTCCTGCCGTGCTTCCTGCGTGCTGGCTCAGCTCGTAGGGGAGCGACAGTCCCGGTTATGTCGATCCGGGCATGGCAGGCGGCTTTCACCGAGCGCTCCCCGTGGAGCGAGGCAACCGGCAAACGTGAGCGTGTCGGTGTGCCATCGCTCTCCTGTGTAAAGCAGGCACTTCACCATGTTACGGTCTGGGTCTGACTCCCTCCCAGTGCCCTGTGCTCATCACAAACTGGTAATGACAACTAAGGTGTATGTGAGGAATATCCCTTACCTAAATCTATACTATCGCTATGTCTATTCTGCGTGCAGTCAGGGTGGGATAGCGAATCTCGGCCAGATGCATTCAGCTGTTACTCCTCTTGCTTTGTGAGGCACTAGGGTGAGACACACTATTTTAGGCCCCTTTTTTGACCTCTGGCCATACAAGCCTGTGCTATGATCTTATATGTTAAGCATGGTTTAGCTGGCCCATTTCTGAGTGAAGTCTTGAGTTTGCAAGAAAAGTTGTAGCAAGCAAACGGGAGGTGCGCTTTCCTCAAAGCCGCGCTGTTGCAGCCAGTGCACTAGCAACGCTACAAACACAATGACTTTTGCCACTTTTTCCATCCTAAAATGACATGACATTGAAGAGTCCTTGTAATAACCAAAGAGTCCTTGAGGCTTCAGAAAACTGGAGAAACCAGGACAAGTTCCTGCGGGGTCATTAATTTCTCTTGCACCTGCTGCACTTCCCAGGGAGCAGGCTTGTACTCACTGCTGCTGAAATGCTGCTCCACCTCTTCCAGGGAGCTGGTTGCACTTCGGAGCAGGAGAGTGACAGGAGCCTCAGGCTGGGGACCCGCTCCCGCACCAAGGGGGTTGCAGTTCCTGAGGTGCTGGCTCTGGATGGGTAAAAAGGATATGCGTCACTGCAGGCACAGTCATACTCATGTGCGACTTTAAATGTGTGAGCGGTCACGCTGCAGGGGGATGTCTCCTCTTAGCACAAGACATCTCCGTTGCAGTTGTTCCCATCTGAGCCTGGCACTGTAGGCCTCTTATGCGTTTAGTGGAGAAAAGTGGGCAATGGTAGGGATTTACCTCATCCTGAAGCAGGCATCTAAAAAGTCGGATGAACCCTAGAAGTGCTTTCTAGGAGGACTTTATCCTTGCATAGTGTGAAGAACAATAGTCAGCGAAAGGACTGGCTTTGGACGAATTCCAGATTCCAGATGACCTTTTAAAATTGTAATATTTTAAGTAAGTATTTTAATGTAAAGAAGCCTTCAGTTTCCTCTTGTTAACAAAAGCAAATAAATGCACATTTTTTAAAATACCAGTTGGGATTCCAATCAGGAACTGCAAACAGCCTATGGATTCAATTCTCCCATTATCTTTTTGCCTTGCGTTTCAGGAGGACTGAGAAGAGCCATGGCAGGTTCCTTTCTTCATCTCTTATCTAATCGCAAAGTCCTCTCTTGGGCAAGACCATCTTTGAAGCTCTTGGGAAGCTTGTCTGATTCAGGACCTCCGGGTTCAATTCCAAAAGAATTAATTTAGGACCTGGCTACCAGAAAATTCAATTTTAGCTTAGATCTTACTTCCCCATGACAGCTCTAGGATCCTGGCTATTCTATTCCCTCCCATCTTATATTTTTTATGACCTCTCTGCTTCTTGCTGCATTTCACCATGTATACAAAGGCATCAGTGTGAGATAGCACCAAATGTTTTGAGAAAATATAAAAAAATCCACATATGCATATAAAAAGAGGCTTTCATGATGTGTTTATTCCTGACCTGGAGCAAAGGCGCAGCACTCTAATTCTAAAACAGGTGTTAAACCAGAGGCATGAATTAAACTGTCAGGCTTTCAGGTGGCATAAATACCATAGGTGGTTTAACACTTTACTTTAGCTGAGGATTTACACACTTAATTCAGTTTTACAGCATTTTCTTGCAAATTGCACTATTTTTTTCCATCATCCAGACATACTGATTTACCTTTAGTTATTTATTTGTTGCTTATTTATTAGAACCTCTTCAAGGGATAATTGGACTGCTGTGGTCTTGCTGGGGGATAAGTATTGATCTGAGCATTCCTTTATTGCTTGTATGTTTTACTGCCAAATAATCCTCTTTATTCACTTGTCTTCACTTACTTTGAATTCTAGAAGCAGCCTGGAAATGCCATGCTGCCCATTACAGTAATGGAAGGTATTGGTATGCTAATTGTCCACGAGGTGATTGGAAGAGCTGGGAACAGCATAATCATCTTGCTGTTCTACAAGCTGTCTATGATGAGTTATTCTGAAATCATTTATTGCAAATATTGACATGCCAGGTAATGAATAAAACTCACACTGAAGAACCACAATTACTTTTTGAATTAAGAAAGCCCTCCAAATGCTATGGATTTCTGATCAGTCCCTCCAGAAAGTGCAAACACTCAGAAGGTCAAGTGTGATAAAAATGTGACATGAAGGGGTTGGGCGGGCTTGCAAATGAGATCTCTATCTGGCTTTGTAGCTAGAAAACTAACTATACATGTGCCTAATTTAAATGTACATTTATAAATATTTGAAATGGCAAGGATGCAGTTTTTTGAAAGTGCGTTTTGCAATTGAATCTGCCAGCATAGCCCCCACAGAGTAGAATTAAAAGGTGAAGCAGGCATCATAACTTTGCTTTGGGAAGCCTAAGACTATGCCGGTGGCACCAAAAAAAGGGAGGAGAAGGATCTTTGGGCCACCCCCCCCCCATGTCCTATGTGGGGCCAAACATAATCCTAAGCGAAGGCAGATGGGAGATAGATGAGGAAGTCGAGCATTGATAGGAAGGAAAGAGAGGCTAAACACAGCGCTCTGCTGGGGTGAGGGCAGGCTCCCGCTGGAGAGGGGCTGCCCTTCACGCGAGGCCGAAGCACGGACCTGGGCACAGGACAGAAAGACGTACTGTGCAGTAGAGGACAGTTCTGCATTGTCAAGTGGTATGAGCAAATTAGCCTAACAAGCTTTTTCCATCTCTAATTTCTGAGTCACACACAGAGAATGCCATTACAACCGCATTTCGGGCCAAATGGGAGCTACACAGCAGGGGGCTCTTTGCGGGCAGATGAAGTGTGGGGAATAAAATGAAAATGAATAGGCCTGAGTTTTGGGCCTTCCCTTTCCATAGTGCTAGGACAGACAATCCAGCAGCTAGTGCAGAGCAGAGTGAGCTACGGTCTATGTGCGTTGGCTGAAATGCTGAGCCCAAGGCCTGGCAGAAGAGGGTTTAACTGTTAGGCTAACTGACGTTGCACTAGCAGAGCATCCCAGGCTGGGTCCTTTGTAACACGCTGTTTCTGGATGCTCATTCAAACACTTCAGGCATGCAGCACAGAGTAGCTTGAACCTGCAGAGACCACTCCTGATATTAACCGTTTGCATGACCCAGGGAGTCCAGCATAAGCATGAGGAGTAACCTCCTGGGAAGGCAGGCGCAGGGGACGTTGGCAGAGCTGAGGCCTGAGTCCAAGCCTGTTGCTTCTGCAGCGCAATGAAAGGTGAAGTAATTTGCCCAGGTGCCTCCTGCCGCTGTGGGCTCAGGAACCCTTGGTGTGCAGGGGATGGGGAGGTTTTTCTCACACTCATGTAGTTGTCAGTTCGCTTTTTGAGAAAGTTTCCTTGTCTGAAACCTCTTCCTTACTTTCAATTTAATCCTTGCAATCGGCAAACTTAGTGGTGGGTACCACATCAGTGCATACAACCAATATCTCTTTACATGCTAAGATGTTATTAGAGAGGCATATGAGTGACATGAGGGAACCTGAATGCCTATTAAGACTCCTCCTCTGAAAACTGAGCTCCAGCTCCGTTTTCCAAAGAGAATAATGTTGCAATAGTCAGGAGAGCTTCAAGCTTCATGCAGAGTGAAAGATCAAAACATTATAAAGCCGTAATGGAGATGAATTCTAATGGGCAGATGGGTATATGTGGATATGCTAATATGTCCGTTTAACTTGATAAATGTTAATGATGATGACAAATTTATAGATGTATTTGGATCTACATTTATCATTTGCTGCAATATATTAAAAACAGGATTATTATTATTTTGAATCCATCAAAAGGCTGTTGCTAAGCACAGTGCCAAACGCTGGCTTGCTAAGTGGCAGTCAGTCCTATACAAAATATTGCAATATATTATTATGAATTTTTGTTCTTAATTAACACAGTCCTGAATTTTCATCCTCATCAATCCTGTCACTGGGTATGACACATACAAATGACTAGAATTAATTTTTTTCAGAATGCTATTTCCAGATTGCAGCCAGCAAGGTTAGATTGCATCTGGAGACATTATTGCATTTTGCTCCTTTGCCTCAAAACAGTCTAAACTCCCTAAAAAATCAAACTCCTAGATTATAAGAATGATTGTGAAATTAAATATGAATTATATACCAAATTGGTCAGACATGACAAACGAAAAATCTGAGCTTCAGCTTCTAACATGCCAAGCACCTTTACCTCCTAGAGATGCCACTGAAAATGTAGATCTCTTGAAACATATTTATGAATAACCCTTTGTCCCAAAGAGTAAGCGCTGTCAGGCTTGCCAGTATCAATTGAAGACACTCCTGAGTCTGTGATAATTAAAAACAACACTCTTTAAGTTAATAATTGGCAGGGATCGGTTATTCTTCAAGAAAGGTCTAGATACAATTTTTGTAGCAAATACCATACATGTATCTGATACCTTTCATCTGGGCATCTCAACAGAGCCTTTAAGCAGCAAGGGGTTAAATCTCACAATCCTGGTGGCAAGATGCATTAATAAACCCATTTTACAAAGCTGATATGTTTAGCCTCTGCTGCATGGCAAATTGGAGGGAGAGCTTGATGCCAAAGCCGGATATCCTGACCCCTATTCTCTTACTGCTGTCAGCCACCCAACCTTTAACACGGCGAGGTTGCTGAGAGCACACCTCATTTATTCACAGACGTGCCACAAATAAATGTCCAAACAGAACTGAGTAAAGCTATGATGTGGATGGAGCTAAAAGAAGAGGCTGTATAGCCCTTTCAGCTAATTCAGTGCCCACACAGGACGGCACTCACGCAGGGCATCCCCAGCCTCCTTTGCATTTCCATTAAGTTCCTGTCTACTTCAACTCCCTTGAAGTCACCTGCAACCTTCAGGTGTGAGAGTGCAACTGCCTGAGCCAAGTGGACACCACAACCACAGATAATTTTATTAAATACTGTTTGATATCAGGAGATCAGGGTGTTTATAAATTAGAAGACTGATGATTTCATTGCAGGGTAGGGCATAAGGAGAAGGTGCGTTTGGAAATGAAAATCCAGCAGAAGAAAACCCACATCTTTTAGAACAGTGATGAAAGCCCCAGAAACTTTGGCTAGCCATCAGTTGTATTTGCATAAAGGAGCCTTCTCTGACAAGCTTGGCTCTGAAGAAAATTTCCCTTTCTAGCCTTAGTAGTTGTGCACAAAGTTACAAAAAGTAGCTTTCTCGTAATGGATCCTGCCAAGACCACAGGCCAAGTGCAGTTTTCCATTTTTTTGGCACAACACGCTATGAAGCTAATAAAAGCAAGAGAAGAATCTTTTTCTGAGTGTTATTTCCTTGTTTGCTCTGATCATCCTTCTGTGCTGGTACCCTGCATTTTGGTTATGCATTCATACCTAGCTGTGTTCTGAGCAACCTAAAATTACATATCATTGCAACACCTTTGCAGTGTGTGTGACCTCTTGGTCTCCTCAGGTGTTATGGTGCGGGCTGACAGAGTGCCTTGCTTGGGGCCACAGGAAATCTGCAGCAGAGTTGGGACCGCACCTGGGCTCCAGGTGCAAAACCGGATGCCTCTCCCAGTGATATGGTGATGTGAAGGCAGAGAGAGAGATCAACGCTGACAGAAACCAGCGCCTTTTCCAGCTGCCACGTAAACACAAAGCACTCACACGCACACGAGCAGAACGGTAATGTGATCCTGTCTGGTCTGGTTGTGCACACGCAGCCTCTCCAGCCACTGTTCCCACATCCCCTGCTCTCTCCAGCTGCTGGCACTTGTACAAGCCCTCGCAGTTGTGGTCCCACTCATGCTGCAGGTGCCTAGGCCTCTTACCCTATGTGCTAGCTAATCCAGCTTGAAGCTCGCTAGCAGTCACGCATAGAGAGCACACCTGCACATCAGATAGCTAGAAATAAGATTTAATGACAATACAAGACAGCATGTGGTGAGCAAGCACAGGGCTCAGCTCCGCTTAACCAGCCGCTTTCAGCTCCTTTCCCAGTATTTCCCATGTGTCTTCCTCCCTGATCCACCTTGCCCCCTGCCTTTCTCTACCTTTGGTCCTTCCCCTAAACATCACATAGTAAGTCTGGCACATTCCCAAAAGGCTTTTCCCACTGCCTCCCATAACAGGTCCTATACTGTAGGCAATAACTACCTTCAGTTTGCAAGGCATCTGGGGGAGAGTTTCTTGGCTGACTCATCTTGGTGGGTTTCATGCCAGGGACCGAGGTCTATCAGTCCTCTCTGATGGGTGTTGGAGCAATGAACGCGGTGTGCTGCAGTTTCACTGAGCAGGTTACTGGAGTTCCTCCACCCGTCTTTGTTCTCCCTGGGCCTCTGGGTTTGCAGCGATTATCCTTTAATCATATCACCTACCACCCCCAAGGAATACGACTGTATCCTTTGTACTGTGCTGCCCGAGAAGCTGAGGAGAATAAAATCTATTTACAGCTCCAGAGCTTTCCCTTCAGTTAGTAAGCGAACTGGAAGATCTTGCTTTTTGGCTGGGGAGAGTTGGCTAGAGCCGAGCAAGTGGAGAGATGGGTTGTGCGGGACTGTCATGCTGGGAACGCTGGTGGTGATCTGCGCTCTGGCGGACGGAGGAGATTCGTGCTTCCCACAGCCACGTCCCTCAGGGGTCAGAAACCTCTCCTCTTTCCCAAACCCAGACTTCAGTTCTGGAAACTGGTTCCCAAGCTGACTTCCACTTGGGAATTAGCTATTAGGGGTTAAAATTCCATTAAAGAAGTAATAAAAGCTAAATCTAGACATTCAAATAAAACTCTTATTTTAAGTAAAAAATTACACTCATCCTTCCAAGTGATGTGAAATTCTCATAAATAAATCTCCACTTCACAAGCTTCTCTGACTATATTCAACATGAGCTACAAGAATTCTGCTTGTACATGACAGTATTTTGGTGCAGATTAGTTTAATACAATTTCAGAAACCATTTGGCAGCTTTAATTGTTAGCTAAAAGAACTCATGCTCTAAGCATTTCTCTTCAGCTATTAAATGTATGCTGTGAGCTTTTTAGAGAGTTAAACTTTATTCTGCACACATGCAGATCTACTTATGTACTTGCCTTACACTGGGGAATACCTTACAACCAAAGGTACCACTTAATGAACAGACAGTGATTTTCCCATAAAAGCAAAATAGCTTACAAGCTAACGTAGGTTTATTCACTTTCGGTCATTATATCCCGAAAGTTAATGTTCCTAAAACAAGGGCTGTTCCTCCTCCCACTGAAGTCAAGTGGAATCAGGATTGGGTCCATAAACTGTGCAAGCTTCCTAAAGGGCAGGTTTCACACTTGTACAAGGGTACTGAAAGCCAGCTTGCGATTGACTGGCTGTAATGAAGCTGTCTGCCATTTTCCAGTTATGCAAGGAAGGTGAAAGGAACATGTGCCAGAAAACGGAAAGAGAGCCTTTTGGGGAGTAACATCTCCCCTTCCTTATTGCAGGAGCATGAGTGTTTCTGTCCCGTGTGAAGTTAGTCACGTGGACGGTCTGTGCACTGGGCTGCAGCCCTGACCCTCCCTGACCCGCGATGGACGGGTTGCGATGGACGGGTCCCTCCTCTCCATACGTGGAAAAAGGAGGAACGTTTGGAGAACGGAGAAAATTTGGTAGAATAGAGCAAAGTCGTTGTATGAAGCGACACCGTGGCCACGCCATAGCTCCTACGCCACGGCTCCCTCCCACCACGCGCCGAAACCGGCGGGTGCCTGTTGGGCCAGGGGCTTGGGGAAGGCCCGACCGCTCGCGGCGGCCGGGCGCGCTGCCGCCACGCACCGCGGCCAGCAGCCCCCTAACCGCCAACAACGACTGCTGCCCCGTCGTGGGTCAGGCTGCCCAGAAATCACGAGATGAACGAAAAACAACCCCCGAAGCGTGGGGGGTTATGTAACCGCAACGGAGCCCTGCGGCTTCTGGCGCTGCAGCAAGGACCGAGCGGTACTTTCACCTTTTTCACCCAGGAGGCGGAGAAGTTTCGCAGGGAGCGTGGGCCGGGCGGGTCATGGCGCGGCGCGGCCCAGCCCGGCCGGGGGGGAGGCCCGGCATCGCCGGGCCGGGCCGGGCCGAGCCGGGCCGGGCGGGGCGGCGGGTGGCCCCGGCGGGGCGGAGCGCGGCGGGCGCCGCCCCCGGCCCTCCCCGCGCCGCCGCCCCGCCGGCCGCAGGCTCCGCCGGGGCCGGGCTGCGGAGCGGCCCCGAGTTGGCGGCGCGGGGCCATGTGGCTGCTGTGGCTGCTGCTGGGCTCGGCCGGTGAGTGCGGGGCGCTGCCCGGGAGCCGGGGCGCGGCGCGGCGCGGCGCGGCGGGGAAAGGCGCCGGGCCCCCTTCCTTCCCCCCCCCCTCCCTCCCTCCCTCCCTCCCTCCCCTGCCCGCCCGCCTCGGCCGCCGAGCCGGGCCAGGGGCGCCTCCGGCCTCCCCTCCCTCCCTTCCGCCGCCGGGCCGGGCCGGGCCGGGCTGGGGGCTGCGGCAGGGGGGCGGAGGGGCGTGTGCCCGTCCCCCCCTGAGGGGGTGTGCGCCTGTCCCCCTCCCCCCGGCGTGTGCGCGAGAGCGCGGCGCCTCGCGCCGGCCGTTGGGGTGGGGGCGGCGCCTCGCGCCGGCCGTTGGGGTGGGGGCGGCGCCCGCGGGGCCGGGAGGGGCCGGCGCGGTGGCGGCGGCGGCGGCGGCCTGCCCGTGGCCACCTGCCCGTGGCGGCGGGTGGCCGGCCGCAGGTGGCGGGGCCCGGGGAGCTCGCAGAGGTGGCAGGCACGTAGCGTGTGCGCAGGCTGACCTGGGGCGTTAAAGGTGACTTTCCTTTTTTTTTTTTTTTTTTGGTCTTAATTCATGCTTGCAGAAAGTCTTGTTTTTACGCAGTCTGTCCGCGTCAGCGAGTGGGTTATGTTTTGTGCAGCTCTGCTGCAGGTGTGAATTATTTCTGCAACGTGATCTTAGCAGGCGCTTTTCCAAGAAAGTGTAAGTAGCCTGGCTTTGTGCTGCTGTGTCTGCTTTTGAGTTGCTCCTTGGCAATGAAGTGATGACACACAGCGGGTAAAACTCAGATGATGGAGCTCAATTTCTTTTTCTTTTTTTTTCCTTTTTTTTTGAAGCGTATTTGTTGTGTTGAGGGACTCCTCAGTTTCACAGCTTCTGTGGTAAAACTTCTGTTTAAGTTGGATTTAGATGGGTAGGAAGGACTGGAAGCCTAATGAAACTTGCACTGTTTTGAAATTACCTAATTTCAAGCTTCAGATGCAACATTCATAACGCTTGTGAAATTCTTGTATAACTTTGGGTTTCTTTTTTGCAATTATTTCAGCAGTTCCTTATTTGGAAACCTTCAGGCAAAGCTTGGGTTTGTTTATCTAGATTGGGTTGCATTACTCCTTACTAACCTTGATTATACTGCAGTAGTGTTGCCAAAATATCACCTAATTATTCTTAGCTAGGTGTATGTTTCCATGTGCTTGAATATATTTCCCTGTAATATCACCATTATATTACTATGGAGGATTCCAGGCTATGAGATACTTATCTTTAAGATTTTCCAGCCACCTCACCCATATTCCACCCTCCCCTGTGGGCAGTGGCAAATAAGACCTGTTTCTCTTATGGAAGATAGTACTTTAGCTTTCTGTCTGCAAACTGAGAAGTCTTGCACAACAGTTACCCTACAGTTATTTAACCAGCACCTCTGGCTTACTTTGGTGCAGATTCAAAGAGCTTCCTGAAACTTTTTTTAATGTGTTCGGTTTTTCTTTTGAAGAATAAAATAGTGGATCTTTGGGGATTTATTTTTTAAATAAATGTTTCTTCCTCTGTATGTTTTGGCACCCTTGCAATCTTCCCACAGGGAGAATTAGTTTTTCTGCCTCACTTTCACTCTGTTTTGAATTTTAGTTCTGATAACTTCTGAAAAATATTTCTTTCCCATTGAGTCTTTTTTTGCGTACAGATAGGAAGCCTTGAAACTCTGGGGATCAATTTCAGTTAACAGAAAATAAACACTGTATCAACTCTCTATCTAAACAGTTGTTCCTGTTAGCATACAGAAATAACCATTGTCTTGGATTGTGTCAGTGAAGATTGGCAAGGCAAAATTTGATCTTTCATTTGGATATTTATTTTTAATAGTATAGTTGAATCCAATGTTGCTTTTGATCATGAAAGACCTTATCTGCATGGGTAAGGTTTTATCTTGTTAAGTTAGATAGTGTGAACTTAACAGCAAGACTGGTTTAATTTCAACTTGTAATTGCAACTGATACTTGAGCAGAAAGAAAGAGACCATCCGTCTGAAGCTTTAACCTCTTTTTCCTAGTGCAGGAACTCCCTGATTCCCTTTCCTTTTCCTTTCCCCACCTCTCCTCAGGTCTCATCGAGCTCTCTCCCGTGGGCACACATGCACACCCAGCTGCCCTCATCTGTGCCACTGCTCTTGCCTCAGGTCCCTTCCCCTCCTGCTGCCCTGTGTGTGCCGTGCTCTCACCCTGTTCCCACTGCTTTACTTTGGCTCTCTGTCAGCTCAGGCGCTCCTGGATGTTGGTTAGATCCTGCAAGTAACAACATTAACGGGTTAAGTTAAAGTAGAATATGATTTGTTAGTTAGAAAACCGACCTCTGATTTCCTTCTTCCCCAGTTTGTGCTGCTTAAGTAATGCAAGCTGACCTATACAAAGTTTCAGTGAGCCCACGAAAGAGTTGCTTAGGAAAAATGCATATACATTATAGCTGTATAAACCAGTAAAATGCAGATGAGCCCTAAAAGAAGAATTAACTCTGAATATAATTCTAGCTGCTGCTATGCTGGATCTTCAAGGCAAGGATTTTGGTTTTTATTCAGAGAAGCCCAAAACTGCCAGATAGGTTTTGAAAAGAGCTTCATTTTTTTTTTCTTTCACCTGTATATCTTCTGCTGAGGAGGGAAATGATGGGAAGAGTCACTGCAATTTAGCTAAATGAATTGCTTTAAAAATAATATATGAGCTGAAAAGGAAGATCACTTTTTTCTGACAACAACAAACTTTATTCCTGTTACAGCTGTGAAGTAGGTCTTAAAAATGTCCATCTTCAAATAGCTGGAGAGTCAGAATGCAATGCATAGCTGAAATTCCTACATATGGCCTCTAAGACATCACAGTCTGTAACAAAGACCTTTCTGAGGAATAAGCCAAATGTGTGATATAGGTATTGTATCTCTTAGAAAATATACTGAGCTTGCTCTGTGCTGGAGGAAAGTTTTTTTTCATCTTGCACCACCACTCTTCTGGACTAATCCTGTTAGGATCAGGACCTGGCCTCATGTAAAACATAAACACACAAGGCCTTGTGTGTATGTGCCTTCATCATGATTTGTTAGTACATTTCAAAAGCCTGGAAAAACCAAAACATCCACCAAACCCAGCAGTGATAGGAGTTGCTTGAAGAGTATTGTTACCACAGTAGCCTGCGTTGTGTAGCGTCCATTAGTGTAAAACTTCTTTATACACTAAGGGAAATACTTAACATTTCCTTTTGTGGATCTTCATTTGAACTGAGACTCAAAGGTATTACTTCTAATATGAATTTCTTTGCTGAAAAACTGCATATACTCTATGGGAAGAGAACTGAAGAATACCCTTGTGTTCAACGGCTGCATCCATAAAGAGGGCAAGAAAACCACTCTTTGCTTGGAGACTCATGTCTGTCCTGTATACGCTGTACATTTATTTGTTATTCTTGATACAGTTCTATTAAAAAACTCTGGGTCTAGTTCTTCATAACCAGTGTTTTTCTGTTTCACTACATAAGCCAGCTGTGGATTTCCGTAGCGTGTCAGTGTGTTAGAAATGAAGTAACTCTGGCAAGTCAAGAATCTTTCAACTCAGTAAACTAATAGGAGAATAAGTGATACACAACAGGTGTTGGAGACATGCTGAAGAAGTAAATCTGCCAGCAGTGATGGTGAAAAGAGTTGTGTGATATTACCTTAGTGAAAAGCTCCTTGTGTGTTGTGTGGAGAATACTTGGAGTTTCTACCAGGATCTGAGGCCCACAGACAGCTTCTCCCAGGTCAGTTTCTAGTTATTAGGCATTTGATGTTTGAGGTTGTTTGCCAAAGTCTTCCTTTTTAGACAATTGTTATCCTACTCTTTCTGTTACTCACTGCTTGACAGCATGCAATAATGCTTTTGGTAGTAGCTGTTTCTGCTTCCTTTGCTTTTGGGGTATGAGCAGTTATGTTGCCCGACTGTGTTCCTGCAAGTATGCTTTGAGGCAGGGACTGAAGGCTTTGAGGCAGGGACTGAAGGAAGTACGTGATTATTTTGTGGGTTTCATGTAAATTTAAGGGAGTTTCAGTATTGGCAGGGAAAGGAACAGGTCTTATCTAGAGCTATGCCCGTTCCTTTTGCCCCTCAGGTGCGGGGAGTTGCCAGGCTCGGGAGCTTCCAGCCATCCTGCTTGTCGCAAGTTTGTCACAATTGTTGCCTCCAGTTGCTGAGGGCTGTGAAGCAGAAAATGTGATTGCAGCGTTGCAGCCACATGTTGTGACAGGAAGTGGAGATTATTGTTTACTATAAAATAGATGGGGAAAATGCACCTTTGGTACAAATGTGAAAGAAAATATCTTAAGCTTAGTCAGGCTTAGCATCTGATACACTGGGAGACTAGCAAGCTTGGTACTTCTTTGGGTGGCAAAATTTCATGGTGATACTATAACGTGTACCCGAATTTACTGTGAAAGGTTGCCTTGCATCCTGCTTCCATTTGTATGTTGATTATTGACCAGCCGAGGAATAAAATGGCTCCCTTTGCTGTTAATCTGGTAGGTCGTGTAACAGACAGATAATCGTTTGTTAGGTGGTAATAATGGAGTGAGCTGAGGTTCAAGCATCTCTCTGTTTAAGGGCAGTTGTCTGTGAAGACCTGGTGCAAAATTAGCTTATCACTTATGGATAAATTTATCTTTTAAACCAGTAAATCTTAACAGAGTAGCTTCTGTAGTTTATCCGGTCCTATAGTTGCTGTGTCCGTCTCTTTATGCAGAAATGCAGTAAAGCTGCAGGCATGTTGGAGTGAAACCTGTAGTGATGACAGAGCTCTAAAATTCAGTATATTTTCTGTTATGGGAGGTAACGATGATTTTTACAAACTGGTAGAAGACCTTATATGCTGTCATTGTCCTACCTGCTGCAGACCAAAGCTGACGATATCCTTCCTTCAGCAGGAGGCACTATGTGATGAATATTTGAACTAGCATATTCAGAGATTTAACTTGAAAACAATTTCTTTGTCAGCAGGTGGGTTTTGAAGGTGAAGAGGGAGAAAGACCTTCTGCTTCAGCAGTTCTTGGTTGGTTGGTTGGTTTTTTAATATTTTTAAATATTGAAGCAAAGCTCTCCTACTCTGGCAAGATCTCATAACAGGATATGCTGAGATGCAGAATGAAGTGTTTCAAATGAAACCAGTTTTACTGATGAGATGTATTTTAAGGTGTATATGTGATCAATGAAAAGTTTGAGCTGTGTATTTTACATTGCATTTGCCATGGACTAAGAGTGTGTATCCGGATACTTTCTTATTTGACATGTAGAAACTTGTTAGACTGAAGTAACTGGATTGTGTGTTGTGAGTCTTTTTCGTGTAGTCTCTTGCACTGGTAAAACTGTGTCCGGTTAAAAGCTGGTTAAAGCCCACCTTGCATTGCAACCAGTGTTGACTATCAGTGCAGGAAAGTCCTTTCAAGCGAGGAGATGGTTTAATGCTAATTAGTTTTGGGGTGTGTGTGTGTGTTTTAATTTGTGTTTGAGTATTGTAAGGTAGTGAGGAGATTCCTAAACTGAGCTACTTATCTCTTTGTTCCTCTTTCCAGCTGCTTACACAGATACCCATGTCTTAATTGCAAAGAAGCTTGTGGAAGGGGGGATATTTAATTTAGCTGCTGCTTACAAAAAGCATGTCCTCTTTGAAAGTTTGAGAGGAGTAAGAAATACTTCCTGTTAGTGTTAGAAATGTTTTTAAGGACTAGGGAATAACCTAGGTAGATAATCAAATGCACCCAGATAAACACTCAAAATGGAAGCAATTTGCAGGAGAGCAGCTGGTGAGAATGCTTTCCTTTCTTCCTACAGTGGCCTAAACAGTTATAAACTTGAGCATGGTTACATACCAAGTAAAGGTGCTTTTTGTGTATGAGTAAACAGTTGCAGAAATTGCAGTGTGCTGTATATCATTGTGAACTAAAAGCTGTGATAATGGATGGAAGGTGTTGTTGCCATTAAACTATACTAAAATGCTGCCTGTACTGTGGGAATAAGCCTTTAGCGCACTGTGTAGGATCATTTAGGACTAGGAGTTAATGAACTTGTGGCCAATCTAGAGAGGTCCTGATGCCATGTACCATTAACCAGTAGGTTCCAGTTTTAGAACGGATATTGTACCTCTTGGGCACTCTGTGAGGCTTAATCTATTAAAGATTGTGAAGTGCTTAGGGTGAAGTTGGCTGAAACGTGCCATTGTGTTATAAAACACTGTTTCAGTAGAGCCAAAACATAATTTCATAATTTTTCAGTTTTGGAGATTTTTTGTTGGTGGTGGTCTCCCACCACCCCCAGTGAGGGTTCTGATTTGTGTGTGATTTTTTTTCTTTCTTTTCTTTTATTTTTTTTTGAAGAAATCTCATAGTCCCACACCTTGCTTCGTGTCTGTCTCTCTGGTATTGTGATGTTACCTTCTGTCTGTTAGTAGACAGACTCTTATTCCAGATGGCTCTTTGTGGGAGGGAAAAAAAGAGATTCCTGTTTTAGCATTCAGTTGATTTGGGGGTTCTTTTTATTGAAGATTTTAAATGGAAACCAATTAAATCGGTTGAGGTAGGTCAAATGAGGTGGCCTCCATTGGTATATTTTGAAACAACTGAGTTTGTTGGATGGAAAAGTTCCATTTTAATTAATATTTTCCTGAATGTATTGATCCCTGTTTTTGATTTAAAAACAAAATAACAGAAAAGAAACAGGTTACTGCAGCAAGTAGGTTGTGGTCCCATAGAATGCCAAGATGTGAATTCTGGCTACTAAGCATCACTTTCTCCTCCCTGTTCCAATCCTTCTTTCCTTAGAGTACTCTCTCATACTTTATATATTTTGCAGGAAGTTACCTTAATTATCAACAATTAAGGTGACATTTATAGCTCCAGGCAGAGTTCAGTTGCCAGCCAAATCCATGTCAATGGAAGACTCGCGCTCTGCTGAAGGAGTTCTAGGTCTTGGTGGTCTGGATTGTACTGCTGGTTGTATTACTGATCAGCAGTGTGACTTTGGGCAAGTTCTTTCTTCCCCCTCCAGACTGACTTCCCTCTTATCAGCTTAATCAGTTTTTTTCTGTCTTCCAGTCTTTCTTTTATGGAATTAGCACTGTAGAATCCTAATCTTAGTCAGGAGCTTTATGCTACAAATAACTACAGGCCTATATTTCTAATGATCAAAATAGCTCTTCTCCCTGTAGAAATATTCTCTTTCCTTGGTTGAATTTAGGTGCAAGGTAAATAGATTTTTTTTTTCTTGATACTATGAATTTTTCTCAAGTGTTCCTGTTTTTCCTTTCTCTTCTTCTTTTCTGTTGCTGTTACAGTAAAGTCATTAAGATTGTTCAAACAGAGGATTTTTCAGACTTGGAAAAGTATGAAACAGATGATACGGATCCACAGATTGACATAATTATGAAAATCTATATATTTGACAAACTGAAATTTTTTTTCCTTGGTAGGGCGTGGCAAGAGTTTGCAATCTGTGGTACTGTAACCTGTCCAGAGGACTTGCTGTTCCTGGGTAACTTACTGTGCAGTAGTGTGTTGAACTTGCTAAGCTACTGGCTGCCTCACAGAGAACATGGACATTGCCAGCAAACGGCCACAACAATTATTTTATTTGAGTTGGCAGAAGTTTATGTTCAGAGTTTGGAATCGTGATTCTGTATTCTGCTGCTCTTCTACTGACACAAGAGTAAGTTATGTCAAGGGCAATTAAATGTTTCTACTGATGTTTCTATAGGTTTAGTTAAAATTTTGCAGCTAAAATAGTCATTCTTTTTAAGATTCTGAACCCATTTCTTGTGATATTCTTTCTTCTTTCCCTTTCTTTTTCTGCCTGTATCCTCATTGTCTTGTTCTAAAGCTGCGCCCTGATGACTTACTCTTCACTTGCTTCTCTCCATATTTGATTTGTCTGCCTTATCTCCCTACTACTTGCACCTCACACCCCTTCTTTTTCTTTGTGCCTCAAGACCTCGCCTGAAATTGCACAACTGCATAGTTCTTGGCATTGATTTGCTCCTCATGCCTCACACTCTGCTTTGGAAAGAAGTAAGGTGACATGTGTGCAATATTGTTATCTGTACATGCTAAGGCTGTACATATGAGGGTTATATGCTTCTGTAGGCCAAACCTGCAGCTATGAGGTGTTCTCTATCTATTGTCGGTGCTCTGCACTGCTCTGACTCCTTTCTTCTGCAGCTGCGTTCCTGTGTCCCAGTTTGTATCGCTATTTTGTAGCGAGACTGCCTTTCCTTTATTTTGTGACCTGCTTCATGCAGAATAACTCTCCTTTGCTAGACATGACAAAGCACATCTATTCTTTGTGAATAGATATATTAATAGACTCGGCACTTATGACCTCTGATGGAAACACATTACAGCAATGACAATGAACTTCAAAGGCAAAATAGTCCTTTAACTTGCTAACAAGTCTCCTGTCAATGGCATTAATAGCTCATGCGGCTAGGGCCAAAGCTGTGCAGTCTTGGGAACTGAGTGGAGCTGCACACCTCTAAAACCAATATATGGTCTAACTGGAACCTGAAATGCATGCATGCATGCATGCATTTTTGTCTTGAGGAGAATGGCTATCCACCTGCAGAATTT
This sequence comes from Struthio camelus, assembly GCF_040807025.1. Lineage (NCBI taxonomy): Eukaryota > Metazoa > Chordata > Aves > Struthioniformes > Struthionidae > Struthio > Struthio camelus. The sequence goes on from NC_090946.1 coordinate 34,659,926, forward strand.
GAGACTGTTTGTAATTTGTCAGTATGCTGATCTTGGGCCTGAGGAGGGATTTAAAAACCTGCAATTGTGTGAACAATGATAGGGAACGTGCCTTATCAAGGAGTTGATTGATATCATGTTAAACTGAGATTATAACTTTGCTTGTTCGCATAACGGGAGAGATGCAAGATAGACACTGAGATCGAGATCCACTCAGGCTGACAGAGTGCAAACCGCACTTGGGAAATCCTGGAGTCTGTAAGACCTGTACATACTGCTTAATCAGTTTTAAAAGACAGAATTATTCAACTAATCAGACATAATTCAGAATTGGCCTGCAGAAGCAACAAGAGTTTGTTTGTATTGGTTATAGTCTCTTCAAACTCAAAATAGGCTTTTTATACAACCTTCTGAGAGGTAGAAGATGGAGAGAAAAAAATGGATGAGACTGATGTTAGGCACATCACTTAATGAAGTGCTGAATGAATTTCAAAAACATGATTGTAAGTGAAATAAAAGCATGCAGAGAACAAAGAGTAGATTAAAAAAAATGTGAACTTTTAAGTGAAATAGATCAGTCATTTTACCATGAGGTTTTACATGATAAACTTGCCCTTTATAAACTCAAGTTCCTGTTGGAATTCCTAGTTACGTTCTCAAATTTTTGCTTGCGGGACCCTTCTTAAAAGGTGATTTCTACCTCCACTTATGTTAGCCATTTTCAATCTTGTGGATGTATCAGCTTTGCCTATCAGAAAGCATTAAGGTAAGTTTGAAAAATCAAATGGTATTTCTGCCTATGAGCTCTAAAACAAAGCACAAGTGATTTTCCTTCTACAGTCAGTTGATCAAGGGCTTCACCCCAAATCTGCAAACAGTGTATGAGTTTCAGGAATCAATTTCTTTTTCTTTCTCTGAAAAGGGAATAAGCAAGTGTATTTAACAAATCAGGATTATGCTTTTGACCAAAAGTGAAGATCATTCAATTGGAGCATTAACAGAGTACCTAGAAGAAAAAAAGGACCTTGCTAGCAGGGTTCCTAATATTATTTGTTGGCAATAAAAATTGGCAGTGCCAACTGTACATTAAAAATCTTCCATGAGGGATGTTAGTTCCTAAATTGCAAATTTGAGGAAGAGTGATGTCAGCTCTTTCTTCCCTATAGAGACTGGCAACAGCATCGCTCTTTGGCTTTTTAAAAGATTTCTTCATTACAACTTTTCTCTTTCAAAATGAGTCCAAAATTGTTACAGTGACCTTATTTCATACTTGAATTACATGTCTATTAAGGATTAGCGCACAATAGCTATTTCCCCTCCTCCTTCCAATTTTAATAAAATGTAGTGAAGAGGTGTTTTATAGTATAACTTCCTCTTTGATACGTTATAGGTTTAAATGATCCTTTTGAAATGCCTGTCCTTTTGAAAGATGAGATACTAGTAGATACTTCAAGGAGGACTCCTGATTGGATGTATGCTGTTTTGAGGTAACATATAAAGGGATCTGTCTCCTAGTTGCATCAGCAGAGACCACCCAGAATTAATGGGTACTTGATGACAGTGATTTGCATACCTATAGCTTATCATCAGTTTCACTCTTTTATGTAAAATAGAAAGCTTTTACCATTCTTATACAAAACTATGCACATTAATTATAGTAGAAATGCCTGCTGTCTCTTGTTGAAACAGCTTTGATAACTTTCAGGCTTTCAGTTTGAGGACTCTCTACTTATTAGCCACTTCTACACAAGCTAGACTTTAGTGTCTAATCAGATTGGGTATCCTGAAAATTTTCTAATGGGATCCTTGAAAATCTGCCAAGGGACTATATAGGTTTTCTGATGAATTGTTTTAATGGAGCTCTGGCTTGCTATTTGGTTAACAGTCTTCAGGATAGCCTCAGGCTGCTTACTTTCCAATTTCCTTGTGTTATATGTAGATGAATGTCCACCTTATTGGAGCTTAATATCCAATTAGATGAGTCAATGAAATCTGAAGATAGAAAAAGCAGTTCTTATCACTGGCAGAATATTCTAGTCCTAACTGAGGTTGAATCTGGAGTTGCTTAACCTGTTGGCGGTTACTGCTCCTTGTAAATAGTATCATGGGGAAACTGTTCAGCCTGTAAAGTGTGATTTAGCTAATTCTTCCTTGCAGTGTTGGTGCTTCGTTTGCTAGTTCATCAACAGTCACACAGTTAGGCAGCCTACCTCTGTCAAAAGACTCTTCCGTGTAAGAAGCAGTCAGCTTCCATTGGACCTGTGTCTGATATGACTGAAAGTGGGCTGACTTCACTGGAATTTGCTGTTGGAATGTTCATCAATAGCGGAGGGAGGGAATTTACCAAGACACTGCAGTTTTTGTAACAGAAGTGTATAAACTGTGACTATAACAAGAAACATAAGAGAAAACAGGAATGCAGTGAGCTACATGGTTTACAGTCACTTTTTTTAATCTTTTAAGTTAGATCTTGAAATAAAGGTTTTCTTGGTTAATCCTCAACTTTTAAATTTCTGAAGCTTTTTTTACTCATCTTAAATGAGGTCTAAAGGGAAGTAAAATCTGAGCCTCGAACTGGTAACTAACTTTTTGATTTGGCTGTCTTTCCAATGTGCTGAGGAGCTTTGGGTAAATAGCCTCTACTGCTTCTCCTGGCTGTAAAATGAGCACAGGTTATGTCAGTTAGCTTTCAAGAATGATGGCAAAACTTGCAGATAGCTATCCACTCCAGCTTATCTTGCTGTTTTTGCTTGTTAAGCCCATATCCATCAATGCCGTATGGACTGTGGTGTTAAAATTAAACTTTTATGACTTCTAAAATATCTGGTGATTGTTTTGGGAGGGAAGCATGTCTAATATGAAACAAGGAACTCTTCGGAAGTCGGGCAGTCTTTCCACCTTTGCAGATCTAGCCCTCTAAGGTGTGATGAGCTGGGCATTTGAAAACTTGAGCCTTCCAAACTACTTTAAAAAACAGAATTTGGCACACCTATAAGAAAGCTAACTTCGCATAGACTTAGTAAATACCCCAGTGTTGTTTGTTTCAATTTTTTTGAAGGACTGTGTTGGTCTATTGTTTTGGAAAATAGGTATATTATTCTACGCATTTTGTAGTAAATGTTTTGGTTAGAGAACGTTTTTGAATGAGAGCAAGCTCAGTCATCAAAATGAAACCCTAGGTATAAGCAGCTGTATCAAGAACTAGTTATTGCATGTTTTCAGAGCAAAATCATTTTGCAGAAGTTGAAATGTAGGAGATTCATAATTTATTTTTAAGCAAGTTTCCCAAGTTGTTCTCCCCTTTTCCTCCTCCCCAAGAACTCCACCCCCTTCATTAAGCAGAACAAATGTATGTGTGTATTTTTGCAAGACGAAAACAAAAACTGACACTGTACCAGAGATTCTTACCAAGCTCCAGTGAGTGTAAATATAGGCCTTTAAAATAGGACCATTAATTTTCTTCTCTAAAATGACTTGAATTTACTAGATTCAGTGGACCACTTATCTCTGTAGAGTTACCGTGTAAACTAGGTCTACCTGATAGTTAAGTAGCCTGAGGAGCTTCAGAGGCCAAGTTCTTCCATTGCAAGGTAGATGCACCTATATTTTAATCAAAATCCCTGGACTGAATGTTAGCTGCGTATCACTCGGAGTTTTAATATTACTTTGTCTGTTTGCTACTGAGGAATAGACTATTCAAGATGCAGCTGTGGGCTTTGATATTGGTACTTTGCTTTTTGTCCATGGTGAGTCTTAAAAAAAAAAAAAAAAAAAAAATTGGAAAACTACTGATCACTGTATATTTTCAGGTACCCATCATCCCCTTAGCATCTGAGCAGCATGCAAGCATAAATTATGTACACTTGCAGCATTCCTGTGGGATAGGAGAGCATTAGTAATCATTAATGGTTAAGGAAAACTGAGGCCAAGGAAAGCAGAGTAATATGACCATGCAAGGCATCTGTGTTAGGGCTGAACGCTGCATCCAGTCATCTTAAATTCCATCCAGAAAGATGCCCTTTCCTGGCAGGGATCCTATCTTCAAGGCTGGAATATGTTGCAAGTACTAATATTAATCTTCCTCCTCCTGCAGCTTACATCGCTAGCGTTCCTGTCAGGGGGAGCGGATTGGAAGTCAGCACACTAGCATTAAACCATTGTGTTGTTTAGCTCAGGTCAAATGAGATATGGCCATCAGTTTGGAGTGCTGGATCCATGTCTGTCTCAACTCTTGAAATTGTCATTGAGGGTGAAAGCTCTAGAAGTGTGAGAGGCTTAAGTAAGTATGTGTAGACAGTATGTAAGCATGTCAATCCAGTAAGCCTGATGAAGAACTGGGAAGGGCTGGATTAGATAATACAATGTGAAGTGAATGTTCATATTCTCCTGTATCTGTTTAGTTTTTGATACTGCAAAGATATAATTACATGAGTAGAAAGTTTTTTGTGTGAGGAGTGGTAGGAGAAGGCTGAATTTCTCCTCTTTTCTAGACTACTTTTATGCGTTAGTGATAGGAGATGTGGCTGTATGTTACGAAATACTGACAGTCCTGAGTGGCTTGTAGGAATATTTTAAATCCACAAGTAAATTTCTGGACTTTTTATTGAGTTTGTAGTTGAATGCATTAGCAAAAAAAGTTGGCTAAGTTGGAGGCAGGACTTAACGCATCTTGAAATGATGGGACTTAAAGACCTTCTCTGATTTCTCTGGAACAAATCCTGCCACCGCTGATATGTAGGAGATCAAGTTTTGAGTGCGAGGTTTTCTTTTTTTTCCTCCTCCCTTGGCTTCCTCTTTTGCTGCCCTTTCTGCTAAACACATCTATAGCACCCTTGCTAAAAAGGTAGTAAGATGCAGCGATTACTGAAACTATTCAGTGTTGTACATGGAGCACTCACAGTGCCCCTCTGAGGTGGGAATGTCTTACATATGGGTAGACTGGACACAAATCAAAGTGATGTGTGATCATGTACAAATAGAGCTAAGATAACATCCTAAAGATGACTGTGATCTTTGGTGATACATGACATGAGTCAAACTGCTTGCTGTCTGCCTCATTTTGTGCCTTATGTAGAATGGTGATACCACTTAGCCACTTCAGTTTCTTCAGCTTCATAAATGCTGGTAAGCGCTCAGCTCCTCATATTGAGAGGTATCAATAATTCATTATCACTTAATTGCTGGAGATAGTTTATGATTGATTTGGTAAGTAGGACGCCAGCAAATTGTGCATTTCCCCTGTCAATTTCAATTCACTGCTTTGGCAAATGCCTCCTTGTGGGAGTTGTTCAGATGTCTTTTTCACTCCTTCATGGATGCTCTGGCCTAGGGCCACAAAAAAAAAAGAGGATCTTGCAAAAAGAGTAGGACAGACAGCATCGAATTGAGTGTGGAATGCTTTTTACATCAATAGCTTGTCATTGAAAGCCTGAACTGCAGGCAGACTGGAGTTGGAAGGCTCAGACCTGTGCGTATGACGCACACCTTCACTGTGTGCCACTTCTCCATTTCTCTTAGTTGCTCAGATAAAGAGGCTCATCCTGGTCTTGTCTTCCTGCTGGTTCTCAAAGTGGTTAAAGATCTATCACCTTTGTCTGATGCTGTTGTCTATAGGCTTGGCTGAGAAGGCAAAATTGCCGCTTTCATACTTTGAATCACGTGGGCTATTTCTGATGTTTTTCCTGATAGTGGGAATGCATCATTGGAGTGAATGTCAGTTGTAGTTATATTTTACTTTCTTTATGTGAGGAATATACTTTAAATCATACCATCGGACACTGAGATTTGGGATTATGCAAGTTCTCCTTCCAGCGTTTCCTGATTGGAGAAGGGGAAATGCCTCCAGTCTCTGAGTGGAGAATGAGAAGTTTCTTTTCTGGCAGCAGTTCAGACACTGGAGAGGGGAACTTAAAATAGATGTCTAGGAAAATATGTGGTGGTTGTTTTTATCAGCCCAGGGTAGTCTCTGTTCCGTGTAGGGTGCTAAATAAAATAAAAATGAGGAAGCAATGCCATGTCAGTCTTATATGCATAGAAATAAGAGAGGGGAAGGACATACTGGTTTATCTGTATGATTTATTCCCTAGGGCTACTGGAAGATTTGGTTATCCAATGCCTCATCCAGTCCAAATATAAGTAGGTACAGAAGGATTTTACATATTTAATCACAATATCTTCTGATTGCGTTCTTTTAGTTTGAGGCATTGTCTTTATCTTACGGAATCTAAACTGTTTAATACCTGTGCAGGCTTCAGTAGTTTGAGTAGTTCTTAGAGGCTGTGCTACATCCTAATAAATAGCGTGCAGTCTTTAGTAGCATATGTTTTATCTGAGTCTGGTTTGCCGAGGAGCCATTAGAAGGGAATGTTTCTTTTTCCTGCAAACATATATAGTTTCAAAGTGGATTCAGCTTTTATCTTTCTTAAGCACATATCAAGAATTATTGTTACTACTTCTACACATTTTTGAGGCTGTTTATCCTGGTTCTCCCCCTCTTTAAGTGAACTTATATGGCTTTATTTCAATGGATGAACTCCCTGTTTTAAACTTCATTGAACAGAAAAATGAATTGACAACTGACTCTGAAAAACAAGCCTTTTCATATTTAGTTTGTTGAACTTGAAGCTGAATTCCAAATTTAGGAAAAGGATGATGATGTAGCATGATGGTCAAAAAGTAAATGTAAGCATGATATTCTTTCACTGATCTTGTCTCCACCTATTTCTTCCCCTCCATACTTACATGAACTTGAAGCAAATCTTTAAACATGAGGAGGGATCCTTGTCCTAAGAAAGAGAGAAGTAATGGAGATTTGATCTCTGGGAATTTGTTGCTGTCTCTTGTAGACAGCTGTTGTAGATCTGATCTGTATTTCAAGTGCTTACTCCCTGAATCTGAAATGTTTTACTCAGTATCTTTGATTCAGTGCATGTTCAGAGTTTCCCATGGTGACCCTGTTACTTCCAGGTTGTGCTGCTCTGAGACAGTGAGAAGTACCAGGACCTGCAGTCACCTTGCCTTGGAGCTGGGAGTCTGCAGGCTTTAAAGCTTTTGCTCTGAGGTGAGCTCTATTTGCTGGAAGCCCTGTTAGTCTTGGGAGTCAGCATTCCTGAGCTCAGAACTTGGAATCCCTCTGAGCAGTGTCTAGGATCTACAGGAGCTTTCATCCTACAGACCTATAAAAGGTTGGGGATAGAAATCTGAGAGCTGTGCCATCCTGGACAGTTTTCCTAGGATTTGCCATAGAGCTCAGAGTAATTTCCTGGTTTGCAGCTCGACTTCTGCCTCTGCAGTGAATGCAGGCTTTCAGAACCAAAGTTTGAATTGAGTTTCTGGGCGCTTCTGGGCCGTGCTTTAGCATGTAATGGACAAATGTGGTGTGCCCATGGAATGCCTTGGATGCACTCACCTGCTGACCCTTCCAGTTCATGTCTGTGGAATATCCGTCCCCATGAACAGAGGGTCTGCTGTAGCTCTTGAAAGCCCCGGCAGCTGCTGACGAGGCTGGAAAGACTGTTGGTTTCAGTGAACAACTTTACAGGATTCCCTAAAGACTACTTAATTTCTTCAGGTTACTTTTTTCTTCTGGTTCCAATTTCTAGTTAGCAAATTTCCTTTAAAAATGTTGGTTTCTAAAAGCCCAGTTTCAAAAGATGGAATTTCATGATATCTGGAACAAACTAATAATTTTAGTCGGCTCTAATTTGTTGCGTTCACGCAGTATCACTCTTACCTCTCTTCAGACTAAGGAAGAAAATAAAAAAAAAAAAAATTAAAACTGGGAGTTTTGACTTGAGTTTGTTGTGACTGGGATATCTTGAGTAACGTGCCTGCACAGTATGTTCCTAAATCTTTTTTAAGAGTCACAGAAAAAGTGATTGTATATTTTTCTAGGCAGCAAATTGAGAAGGGAAAGACAGTAATTTTAAGGCCTGAGTATAACGGCTTAAAGCTTCATTTTTTCGTAAACAAAATGCTTCATTCTGTGCTCCTGCTCACCAATGTGATTCTAATAGCTTCAGATGAATAGCACAGATGTAAAAGTGGTTCAGTAGAAGGAGGAGTTGAGAGCTGGGCTGCACTATGGTGAGGGAGTAACTGCATTTGTTTCCTCTGGCACACTCAATTTTGTGCTCTGATTTGGGAGTGGGTGGGAAGAAGGAAGCTTATTCTGTCTATATATTTAGAGAGTTTTACCTTGGTTTTCATCTTGCACTAAATAAGTGTTTGATCACAAAACATCTCTGTTAGCATGTGCTTCTTGCTGACAAGATGTCTCTGAAAAACACAAAAGGTATCTTGTGATACAGGAAAACTTGTGGTGTCACCTGGCTCTGGCAGTCATTGAGAATGACATGACAATCCGCTGTGTCTGGGCCTGATGAGAGATTTTGTTCCGGGTACTCAAGCCTGTTGTGTAGGGTGTTCTGGGCTTTTTGTGAAATTTATTGATTACAGGGTTATCTTAAATGTACCAAGAGGTTTTTTTTTTTTTTTTTTAAATGAATACTGCAATAATGACAAAAATGAAGCTGCTGAGACTCAAAAATGAGTCTCTGCAAGGAATAGTCTTCCTGCCTTTGGCATGAAACTTAGTAACTGTTGAAGGATACCTAGTGCCATTAGCAGTAGATTTCTAGAGGAAGTAAGAAACTAATTTTCCACAGACAGCTTGTTTCTTGGAGTTGGAAATATCCCTTTTGTATCTTCTTCACACAGGTCAGCTAACTGAGGGATCTTATGTTGCATGTGTGGCTTGTTCCTTAGATGTTGCCTCCCTCCTTCCCCTACAACAAGTCTAAATGATGGGGTGAATCTTGCTCCTTGTCCACTCTGCAGTCAGCACTTTGGATTTTATAGAAAAGATGCTGGTCATATGAGTAATCCTAGTGACCCTGTAAATGGTAAGGAAACAATCACTATTATCATCAGCTTAAGGACAACTGTGTGTGGGATAATGTCATACAGTAGATGTGCTCAGGTGTCCTTCCTTCTTTGGTTTCACGTATGGAATTAACTTGCCTTGTTTGGTGATGATAACACTTTGGCTCAGTTAAGTTTGTGTGTGCAGTAATCAGCTGTAATCCAGTCAATACTTGGTTTTCCTTTTAGATTAATTACTTTGGAAATCTACTGGAAAAGTGTAAAGAGCTGGTAGATAATTTAAATGCTACTGGCTGAGCAGGATCATCTGCTTCATATATAAATACATGAGTATGGTGTAGGATGCTTTCTAGCCTGTGATTTGTTTCCCAAGAACTAAGCTGTTTTTAGGGTGCTTGTGTTCGGCAAATTTTCCCAATTGTATTGTATTCATTGTTATCTTAGTTTCCCCTTTACGCTTTCAGCTAGTCCACAGAATATGAATCAACGTACATGGTAAAAGAGTGAAAAATTTATTGTAAGTGTTAACTTCTTGATGAGAAATATACATAATGTCCAGCAAAGAACGAGTGTGTAAATCTTTCCTCTGTGTTATAGACTATATTGTGCTTGAATATATGGAGTTTAATTGCATAGAAGGGTAGGAAGACAGGAAAAACCTGTAGTAATCACGTTGTGCATTTTTTGAGTGTTATAAATTTAAATTACATGAATTGTATTTATTAATTGAGCTTCACACATTTATCCTTTTCCTTTTTAAAAAGGACGGACCCTTCAATGAAACAGAAGCCCTGTTTGAACAGAAAGCAAAGGCAGTACCTTCAATATAATGGACAACTATACAGTACAGCTCATTTCTCCTGGAAACGCTCCAGTTACGTGGCCATTAATAGCTAAATTATTAATGAAGTGTTGCTGAAAGAAGACACTTTTGACCATTGGCTATCCTTTTTGCTCTGTGTGTTTGTCGCCAGCGTCATAACAGTCTCCTTTCGCACGAAGTGCTGTGATGCAGACAGGCTTTCTTTCAGACTTGAAGTGGAAAATGTGGCTGAGTGTCCGTGTTCTTTTGCAAAGCTCAGTTTTTCTAGTTGTTTCTAGGCATTTACTTTTAGGAGCAGAGAATCAATAAATGACAAGCATCCTCTTCCGTACTTGCAAACAAAGGCCTGTCTGGAATTAATCAGTGTGGGGTGTGCTTGCAGAGCTCCCTTGGAAAACAGAAGAGCCTGCTATATTATGTAATTTGAGATTGCAGGTTACCCAGTGGGATCACTTGCTTCTCTCCTGGTGATGCTTATCTTGTGTCCTAGACAATATTGCATGCTGTTTTCTGCTAATGTAGCAATTAGTATAGCCATCCTGTTAAATAGCTGCAACAGGGTGTGACTCAGCATTGGTGTTTATGAAGAGGAAAGTATCCCTTTTTGGAAGCTTGTTTAAGAGCAGTGAAATCTTTTGTTCATAATAAAAATGACAAAAGGTGGTTGAAAAGATCCCTTACTCATGGACTGTATCATCTGAGTGCAGAGTTCCTCTTCTCAGCCAATTTTTGCCTTTGTAAGAGTCACTTCTATGCAAAAGCACTGATCTCTATATACTTCTGTAACTTGCAAGTCTCAAAATATAAGCGAAGGGAAAACTTTGGGAAGATTGTTTATAATTGTATAAAGTGAAAGCCTCTCCTACTTCTTTTGTAGGAGGAGACTCATCAGTGCTTAAGTCTCTGCTCTCTTTAACTTAATTATTTCCTCTCTGTTTGCTTTACATCTTGTCTGAAGTATATAATCTCTTTCTAAAATGTTCAACTTATTTTCAGAAGTTATAGTAGGGTCTGTTACTTCAAAGAGCCTCTCATCCTCCCCATGGGGCCTGTTTCACTGATCATAATATAGCAGGTTTAGAGAAAAGAAATAAAACCTCAGAGTATGAAATGTCTCATTTGACCAGACTTACTACTTTGGAAATCAGAAGCTTGTCCAATGTGAACAGCAGCTAGTATGAACTAAAAGTGGGCTGGGACATCATTCTTGCTTGAAAGAATTGGAGTTGCCTTAACAGCAGAGATGGCCTGTAGAAATGCAGTGGCTTGAGACTGCTACTCCTGGTTGGTGCTGTTGTCGGTGTGTGAAGTGGGATAGGAGAAGCTTTCACTGATGCCCAAATGTGTTACACTAACGGACTGGTAAATGGTACTGGCCATTAGTCTAGCACTAAGTTTATATTACCTACCAGAGTGTCCTACATATCCGATTTTTATTGTCTTCTGAATATCTGGTAGTGAACGTTGTCGTTTGGGTAGGGATAGGAAGAAAAGTGCTAATGTGTATTTATGGAGTAGTAGAGAACCATGGTGTTAGAGCCTAGCTAGTTACTGATTCCTTAGGAGTGGTGGGGGAGTAAGAGAAATTTGAACCTGGTAGTTGTGGAGAAAATATGTTTGGGTTGTCCTTTTATTCCACAGGTTTCTTTCCCTTGTTGCCTTGTGTCGTCCAGTCCCTACTGGTATCTACTGTGCAGAAGCCAGTGTTGCTTGGCAACACTGCTCGTTGACCAAAAAGAAATTACTGTTGAAACTCAGCAATGGACAAGCTGTGTTGCCTTTGTCGTTACCCAGTCATCGTAGTCATTTTTTTTCTTTCAATCCAGTGGGAGGGGAGAAATAAACAAGCTTTCATGAAGTGTGATATCTTTCTTTTAATTTTGATTAATCAAATACATTCTTTACCAGTGAAGAAACACACACGTGAGACCCACCCTGCTAAATTTACACCCTGTAATTTTCAGACATTCATTGCCACTAAACTGGCAGAGTGACTGGAGCCAAACATACCTGCTTTGCAATTATATCTGCTGGGCTGGTATTTATGGGAATGTACAACTGAGCCAATGAGACTGGAAATTAGAATTAACCCTTAGTGGCGACAAACTGCAATGGCTGTTTCGCTGGTATATTCCTCAGGACACTCGGGAGCCCCAGTTATGGTGATTCTGAAATGCTACTGCAGATGATAACATTTGTTTCCTTAGAACCTTGGGGAAAAAAAAAAAAAAAAGCAGGGGGGAGGGAAATCCATGAACTTGGTATGCAGTGGTTTCTACATCTCAATTTGGCTTTTGTGTAAAAACAAATGTACTCTGTCTTAGAGCGAAGTAAATATGAACTTTGAGAATAAAAACTTTAATACTGAGAAGCTCTGTGTCTTGCCTGGGTATCTTGAGTCTCCTGAGTCACTGGAATATTATTAACTTTTGTTTTTGTTGAAAATTTTCACAAAATTCTGGAGACTGCCCATTCCCTCCCTTCCTCATCTGTGTAACACTGTAGATGGTTCACAGGCTCACTGCTTTGCTCCACAACCCTCCCAGTATTTGTCAGTTTGGCATTTTCTGTCTGGACATGCCTCTGCCCTGGCTTTTTGAAAGGACACTTTGTAGCCTGAGTAAATATGACAGATGCCAGGAGGAATGTGGCGTTTTCAGGGACTGTTTAACCAAGAAAATGATCTATGGGGTTGTAGCAAGGTTCTAGATTTTTATTGGGGGGCTGGGGAGGAGTACTCGCTGGAGGAATACGTGACTCAAAATGTTGAGTGAAGCCTTAAAAACCAAAATGGTTTTGTAGTTAATCAGAAACGTGTTAACTTATGTTAACTCACAATTTGTCCAGGAATTCAACAGTCTTAGTAAAATACCACATTCAAGTTGGGAAGGTGCAAGTGGCTTAAGTGAGATACCTAAAATACTTGGATTAGGGACTGAAGTATATAAATGCTTATTCTTCCCTAACAGCTGGAGTGCACTGTGAAGCTTCTCTTCAGTGCCTCTTATCTAATGGGTACTTTGATCAGGTGAGATGATTTTCTTTTTCTAAGGACAGGATAGACTTTAAAAATGGACATTGCCTTTGTTGGCAAGTGTTTAGAGGATTTGGGCAAATAAAACAGAATTGGCAGGAATCAAAGAAGAAACTGAAAAGGAAGAAAGCTGAAAGACCGCGTGGCCTAAATCCTGGACTGTTGCTTGTATAGTCCTTTCAGACACTTTGACCAGCGTTGTCCCTGTTGCTTGGCGTTGGGGGGGGGGGGCCAGTGTCAGGTTTCCTGTACACACATTAAAACACATTTGGCTTTTTTCCCCCCTCTGTTTTTTGCTAAATCTTCCTCTGTCCAACTTCATTCCAGTATTCCTCCCTCTTCACTGTGATGTTAAACATAGCAACTGTTGAAAGAGCCAAAATCCAAGATTGCATGTATTACAAGTAAACCCATGATTTTACAAATTGCTTTAAAGCAATTTGTAATGTGTGGTTTGCTTGGATAGAATCTTGCTATGGCAGTTTTTACTGGAAAGAATTGGTCACATATGCCATAGAAAAAAATTATGCACCCACACTACACACCCCACATTAACTTCCCATCTGCAGGAAGACACAATGTTAAGTTCCGCTGTAATGGAGAAACATCATTTCTGTGAACTAGAGCTTCTGTTACAATGAATAAGTGAAATAGATAAGGTGAAACTAAACTCCTGTGAGAAGAGTGAGCCTCTGACTTCAATATAATCCCTTCTGTGTATCTTCATAACAGTATGTTTCCCACTGACAAAATGCAAATGCCATTTATTTTCCTATTATTGATTTGCTTACAGAAAACAGTAGAAATATAATCCATGCAGCAAATAGGTCATTTTATCTTCTATATACATTTTTATTATTCTTGTATAAAGCTCATCAAAGAGCTCCGTTTGAAGTCGGGGAAATCATGTTTTAGATAGGTGGTTATAAAAACTGTTTTTTGTTTTTTTAAACTTGGTATGATTATTTTCCAGGTCTCTGGTAGTGATTATGGGACTTTCCCAATTTCAAATAAATAACCAATTGTTGCCTACTTTTACCATGTGATTTAACTTTCTTTGAGGGTTGCATAGGGGAGGACACATAGCCAGACCTACCAGAAAGAGCCAAATGCATGTAATGCTTTGTTTTTAATAAAAGAAACCTCTCAAGTCTAAAGTAATAGCAAAGTCTCTTCAGACAGACCTATGGCACAGCATTCTGAGAGACTTGTCCTGTGATGTTTCACTGTTGAGTTAGGCTGTTATACTGGCAGTGGTCTCCAAAATATCATTGTGAGAATTATGTGAGGTCCTGGATGGTCTAAAGGGTGCCCTTGTGGTTGTCCCATGCCTTGTCACAGTTTCAATATAGGCACTTGTTGGGAGGGCAACTAAAAAATTAAATTATAGCCCCACCTGTTGATTTTTTGAAATCAAAGCGTTGTTCTTGTTATTATGTGTTTTTACTTTTTTCTAAAGTACATCTATTTCTGTAATATTACGGCTGGGGAGGAGTGGTTTGCCTTTCCTCTTGAAGCTTCGGCAGTGTTCCAAGTTCACCTTGCACCACGTTTGGTCGGCAAGATATGTGGTGTTTCCTGGTTCATGTGTAGCCTTTGTCCAGTCTAACTCTTATCTCTTTGTTGGAGTTAAGTTCACTTTTGAAAAATAATCATCTATTTCCCACTGACGGTTCTGTTTGGAAACTACCGTGTCGTAACCTGCAGTGCACTGTTACTAGCACTTAGTACAGTCGCTCTCCTCTTAAACTATTGCCTTTCTTGATTCTTTGATTGTCTTCTCCTGATTCTTCTGCTAGCTTCAACTGTTGTTTCAATATATTGTTTGGAAAAACATTCTTGTTCCACTTCCAGATTTTTTAGGAGCCTCAGAAGAGAGGCTTATGGACTCCTTGTTTCCTGTTCTTAGGGCAAGACTTCAAAGCAAGAACAGAATTGCCTTCCCCGGGTAGGGAAGTCTGCAGATCTATCTCACTCTGTTAGATTAAAACATTGCTTGTCTGTCATCAGTCTCCTCACGCTTGAAAACTAGCTCAGTGCTGTTGAGTGAGAGGTTATGAGCTCTATCTTTATTGTTAAGGACACTGTTGCTGATTTACTTGTTATTCTGGCCCGCATCCTGGCCTCTTTCTTGGGCTTGGTCCTCTCTTGACAAAGCCTCCAGGCTTTGTCTTGCAAACTACTTCTGAGATGTGACCTTTTCATGTAGTTGTGTGGGCAAAGCTCTCCCCTTGACGCTGATACCACAACTTAGTTTCCCCTACAGATGTGCTGTACTGACATATAGTCAAATCCCAAATAATATCATCGTAACTTCATTATAATCTCATCTTTTTATTTAGTTTTGTTCAGTGCTTCACCAGCTCCTGATTCACTTCATCATGCTTACACTGTGTGAGTTTGCTTTCAGGGCCCTGCACAGTCCTTTCTCCATCACACCTGTCAAATTGTTGTTCACTGGCAAGGTGTCAACATGGGATGACAGCCTTCCTTCCTGGGGACATAGTATGACATATCTGTTATCTGGAATGCTGCTTTCCATATTGGGGAAGAGATTCAGATCTGCAGCTGCCAAATAGTTACTGCTCTTGAAAACTCTCCTTCACTTGATCTTTAAAGAAGGAATCATGGCATAGGTGGTAGGGGCGAGCAACTTTATTAGCCTAAGAAGAGGCTATAGTCTTTATCTTGCTTTCATCCTAGTGGTGCGTTTCTACAGCAGCTTAAGGCACCCATGTTAGGGCTGGCATCCCATGCTGACATGTTACCAATGCGTGATCTCTGCAGAAGAACACAGTTTAAGTGAGAGCTGGAACAGCGTGCCTGCCCTTCCTCCCAGGGCATGTGCGTCCCTCCCCTTCTCTTCTGTTGTCTCTTCTGTTCTGCTGATGCTTGTGAAACCTGATGGTGGTTTGATTCAGACAGCTCTTCCCTCTGAGAGCTAAAGGCTTTTACTAGTAGTTTTTATCCTTTTTTTTTTTTTTCCCCTCTTTAACTAGCTGCCACCTGTGTTGGAGTTTTGTGTAGCTGGCTAATAAGAGGGAGGACAGTAATTCATAGCCAGGGAAGGTGACAGATGGGGCTATTTAAGCCCTGATGTAGATCAGTTTAAGCTGTTGAGGAGACACACCTTTAGCTGATCACAGCTGTGTACGGGAAAAGCAGCTATGGCTAGTTTGCCATTGTGCTGCTACTACTGACCAGTATCATTCCATATTGTCATTTTTTGTGTTTGGACTCTAAAGTCTCTGGAGGTACAGGGTTGTTTTTTTTTTTCCTTCAGAGGAAGAAGACATATTCTTCTGTCCGAGTCATCAATTTCTATTTATAGTGGGGTTTAATTTTTTGCTTTTTTTGTTTTCTTTCCAGTAATGTGTAGCTCTCATATAAACCGCATTCTTTTGCAGTCATTGACTCTGTGTATGCGATCTGTATGATGCTGTGGGAGAAAAGACTGCAGAAATACTACCCAGTCACTCAGCACTCATAAGGATATTTCATGGAGAAGGAGCAAGATGATACCTCCTTAACGTCCTGCTGATGGAGCAGATAGCATTCTCCTCCTCCCTTGTTCTCCACTTCTATGTTTTTGTGTTTTCGCATCTTCAGGCATTATTGCTTTTGTACACAGGGGTGTTCTGTGAACTAGCTGCGTCCAGTATCAGCTACCAACTCCAAAGGTCTTCAGTGTTTTGTGCCTATAAATTAGATCATACTGTTACTACAGTGAAATGCTCCTAGAGCAAGTGATGTTATAGGAGGATAAAAAATTATACAGTAACCGATATAATGGCACAACAGAATAGATTGAAAAAGCACTGGTATGTGGGGAAATAGGTAGTGAATCAAGCTGTTCTGTCTGGACAGAACAACTGTGGGATTTTTCTTATGTCTGTTGTAAAATCTAACAGAGTGAGACTGTTCTGCTCAGCTATTAAGACTGGGCATCCTAGAGTTGCACAGCAAACCATACTGTGAAAGCCCCTAAGTACAGGCAATTCAATACACGTTTTAAAACAAGAAAACAGTTTAACAGCAGCCTACTATGAACTGTTGCATCTGTTTAATGTGAAAAAAGCCCTTGCAGAAACCAGTCTGGAAGAGTAATTAAAAACCTTCAACCTTTGAATATAATGGTTCTGTAACTGGGAAACTTAAGCTTAAAATTTTGCTAGGTAAGGGTTTTTTATTTTTATTGACAATGCAGTATCACTTGAAGAAATTTAAACCCAGACCTTTGCAGTACTGGGGGGAGGGGGGAGTCTCCCCTAAGGGCTCTTTGTCAAATGGAATTTTTGTTCATTGGTTTTGTTATAGGCTATTCCTTTGTATTTTACTAACATTGGACATAACTCACTTCTGTGTATTTGCAGTCCTGCTAGGTAGTGGTTGGAAAAGGTTTATTTACCTGCTCATCTCAAGTGTATGTAAGTAAAATAAGCCAACGGTATTTCTAAAGATTCAGCACCCAAATTAGTGGAATTCCAAATATAGTTTAAACTCGTACATTATCATTCTTTCTTCCTTTTCCTACCTTTCCTATCCTTTGATTGAATAACACGTTATGAGTTGTTTAATATTAACAGTCACTTTGTACAAGACTTAGTGTCCAGTTCTTTAGTCTGCTCTTACAGGTTTACACAAACTTATGGTTTATGCTGGGTGATGCTGGACCGAAGTATCCTGTTGCCGAGGAAAGTGTTAAACAAAGAGGACTGTGTTTGCTGAGAGAACAAGTAGCCAAAATCTAGATGTAACAGCGGAAAGTAACTATATAGAGATCTGTATATAGCAATTTGGTTTCATCACGCATGAATATTTAAAGGCCAGGTTTATGGGTGACTGATTAGGCTCTGCATAGTAAGAGCATTTTAAAATTTTATGTTCTGTTGTGTTTCGCAGACAGAATGCAGTTATCTCAGCAATTTGTGAAATAAAGGATTTGTGAAATAAAGGCAATCATTTATTTAAGCAAGATCTTGGAATAAACTGAAAGCTTATTATTAGTATTCTCCTCCAGCACTAAGATATTTATTTGTTGATATGAGACTATATTTCTTTTTTCTTTCCTCCTTATCAATAAACCCTTCAGGATTAGTACTCAGAGTTCCTTCTGTTGGGAGAAGAAGAAAAGATTCACCTTGGAAAAATTATCTCTAGGTGGGTACTGGGCATGAGTACGTTTCTTTTACCATATCTTATCAGCAGAGTAGGTGGTAAGATGAGACTGGTAGAGGAAAGAGTTTCAGCATTAAAAGAGTTGTTGCAGATAGCAGAATGTAAATGTTTCCCTGACTGTGATTGATATCACTTAATTTTCCAGCCAACTTCCCATGGCTGCATCACCCTACCCCTCCCCTCGTTCTCCCCCCTCCCTCTCCCCCCCAAGAAGAAGAAGGATTGAGTTCCAACAGTAGCCAAACCAGCAGCCAGAGCTG
Organism: Struthio camelus; assembly: GCF_040807025.1. Lineage (NCBI taxonomy): Eukaryota > Metazoa > Chordata > Aves > Struthioniformes > Struthionidae > Struthio > Struthio camelus. The sequence continues at coordinate 34,678,083 of NC_090946.1, forward strand.
ATGTTGCAGTGTGGAACTGGGAAACGTGTTTGCTTTGTTTTGTTTTCCTTCAAGTTCCGTGTTTTTAGAAAGTATTTCTAATACCTCTGTTCTAAGTAGGCTGTCATGGAAGAGTTGTGAAAACTAAGTGTTTTTCATCTGTCGCGTGTCAAATTGATGATGGGTTGTAATTTGAGCATGAGATCTAGAAAAACAAGGCCTTCTGCAATCATAGAGGGGGAGGGTTTGGTGAAAGGGTGTGATAATGATATTGGGGACATAAGAAACAACAGTGAGATTTGTTGTCTTTTTGTTCTGTTTCCTTCTGTGCCCTATTGAGAATGATTTAGGCTGTGGTTCTAGAATCCCTAATAACAGATCTGTGAACCAGATCACCAGAGAGCGCAGGCTCGATCCAGGCAGCGTATCTGTTCAGTTAGGTAACATGCAGCAGTGTTGTCTGTGGGAGGTCAGATGATACTGTATTGATCATAAAGTCTACCAAGCCAAAGCTAGGTTCGTGGGCTTTTTTGTTTGTTTTGAACAAAGCCTTTAAGGCAAACCTGGCAGAATATGTTCATACTGGTTCATCACAATGTCAGATACTTGTGGTTCTTTCTTCATCTGACACTGGTTGCTGCAAAACTTCACGTACTATCTCTTGAAACCATGATCTGAGTCATCTGTGAAAGGATAATATACCTAGCTGTATCATAAGGATGTTAAATGTAAAAAGGATGATGACTTCAGGCGCTGTGGTAACGTGGCTGTATAATTATGACAGAGTACATGCAGGTCTCTTTCTTCAAAGGTAGAAAGAGACTGAGCAAGACAAGGTAAAGTACTATCTTCAGAGATGCTAAAAGCAATGATCTTTCCTGTTCTCTGGAGGTGTCCTTACTCTGTAGTGCAATCTGTGTGGTGGCTTACTGTTGCCCTTTGTTGCAAGGTAGCTGGAGTATAGTGATGATTATACATGATATGTGGTTCATGAAGAAGCTGGATGCTTTTCTATATGTACAGTTTCTGTATTTTATTAAGAATTAAAAAAAAATACAGAGTGCATTGAGTCATTGAGTATGGCAGGTATCAAATCAATAGGATTAGCTTAGCTTTTAGCAAGTTTGAGTATAGAAATTGTGTCCTTGGATATTTGTCCTTTCTTGCTGTTTTTGCTGCTACTCTCATCAAGATACTCAGTTGGGATTTTTTTAATGTGTATTTATATTGCTTATTTTTTGCCACCAGTACTCTCTCAACCTTCCATCCAATTAAGAATTGAAGTTAATTTCAAAAAGCATGCATTTTTAGCTAGGGAACTTCTGGAAAAGGATTATATATCAGACACTAGTAACATGATTGCAGTCAAAGCAAAGTTCCTTGTGACAGTATGTCTCTTGGGAATTAGCACTGCGACACTCTGTAAGGGTCTAAGCCAAGCTGTTGGCAGTAGTCATGACAGGAAAGTTGGAGCTGGTTCAGTAAAGGGCAGATCAGTCATACAGCCTGTGAGGGTGACTGTTGTTTTCTGATGCTGAAGCTGAACTTTTAAATAATCTGTCTGAATGTGCAACTGTGTCACCTTGAAGCTGTACCTTCTGCTAAGAAGTAGAAAACCCAGGGTTAATGCTGTTAAGGCTCTACTGTTTGGGGCAGTGCTAGTAGATCTATAGGTGGGATTTTGAGGAAGGAATGCCAATGTCCTGTGACTTAAAGCAATGTGCTAAAGGAGATATTTTCTAGAAGACTCAAAGCCTAAAGTCAAAGGTAGTCACTGACTACCACTTGAAACCCTTAATAACCTATAAATAACTGAGCTCTGTGCCGTACAGAAATCTGAAATATGAGCTTCTTGTGGTGCAGCAGAAACTAGAAGCATTCCAAGAAGTCAACTGGTATTACTTTTCTTGCATTTCTTTGCTAACTATGCACATAGCCTGAGTAAATGCAATATCCTATAGTCGTCTTTAGCAACTGTACAGCAACCAATACTATTTCTTTCTTTGTTATGCTTATCAAGGAATGTGAAGGTATATGTAGCTTTAAGCTGCGCTCCGGTTAAGGTGTTTAAGAACCTGAATATGAAGCTGACTTGGAAAAGTTTGTTTATCAACTGTCTTCTGTAAGAGTAGATTTTGTCTGAACTCCGTGTTTTTAGAGTAGTATGCGTGTTGTGGGGGATTGCTTGCTTTCGATCAGTTGTACTGTTGCCTTTTTTAATCAGTGAGCATCATCTTCTCTTCTGGAAGATCAAAAAGATAACCTCTAGATAAGACAAAAGAATTAGAACAGAGTGACTCTTCAGTGAAGAGGACAGCTGTATGGTGAAATATGTTCTTTCTATTTCAACTTTTTATTCTAGACAGTGTTATCTTTCTGTTTAAGTGCCTAGAGATAATGGCTAAGCTCTTCTGAAAACATGAAGAACAAATAATTAGGGAAAATTTGTTATAACAATTAACTTTCTCTGGGATGGATGGGTGCTATGTAAGTTCATGCTCTATTTGGTTGCATGGTAACTGGTTTCTTAGTCAGTTTGCTTAAAGTCACTGAAGGAAAAGAAACAAAACTGGGGAGGCATCTGGGAAAAACAAAGCCATCCTAAGTTTGGAGTGTTGATTTTACTTCAGGGGTTGTGTGGATGGGAATCACAATCTATGAGTTGGACTTGCTCTATAAGTTATCTTGGGGAATTGAGGCCAGGCAGGAAGGGAAACAATTCAGTAAAGAAAACCGTTTACTGAAAAGTCCATTGTTGTCAAAGGATGGAAGTTGGGGGTCATGTACTGATTCTCTTCCACAAATCTCCAGGAGTCTCCGCTAACCAAAAATAGGGAGAAAGGTAGCTACATGATGACTCCAGTAGTTGCAAAGGATTATGAACCTTATTTGCTAGGGGATAGTAAGGGCTTAAATCCACCATTCTTTTGTTCTCGTTTGTACATCATATGCACTTTGGAGAGTTAAATGCTTAAATTCATAACTGAAAGACTCAATATATTATCTCAGTACTGTCACAGTTCAGGTGTGATCTCAGTATTTTTCAGGCATCATGTTGGCTTGATCCAATTGCAAGGAGATTGGACTAGTGCAATGGGACACATGAGCTTCTTAGTGAGACTGCAAAATAAAGTTTGTCATATCCCTTCCCCCACCCTAAAATTAATTTCTCGTGTTTACAGCTGTCCGATACAAATCGGAATGACTCCTATTCAGCACGGAATTATTAGTATATTGCTAAAGCAGAGACTGGAGGTCTTGAAGTCTGAATTCTGTCTCAACCAGCTGTAGGGCTTGTGTGCCATTAGGTAAATCCTTTAGTCATTTCCTTTTGTGAAGAAGATGAGAATAATGCTGGCCTCATGATGGTGTTAGAGCAATACGTTCTTCAAAGGCATTAAGAGTAAAAGCGAATTACTTCTCCCTCCTTTATTTAGAAGAGACCTGGTTGGATAGCTTTAGTTGGGATAAGTACAGTGTGAAATCTTTCAGTTTGATATGCTGTTTTCCAGTTTTTGCTGCTGGGAAGCACTTCCCTGTAAAAATGCACTTGGTTCAGTAATCTGAATAAGTTGAATCTGAATAAGTACTTCCCTTTCTCCTCCTTTCTCTTCTTCCCTTATTCTTTTTTTCTGTTTAAACCTATGTTAGCATGCTGCTGCGAACAGGCTCCACAGTTGCTCCATGAACGGCGAATAGCCTGTTTCTCATCCACTATGCTAGCTGTGCTGAGTGCCTCTGGCCCTGGGAACTGTGTGTGTCTTTGGCATACTTGAGCAGCTGCACTGGAGACAGGCAGGCATGAGGATTCTAGTGAAATGCCCAGTCCCCCAAGCGTGAATCCGGTCATGAAGGCTGAAGGATTAAAGTAAGCCTGTTCACCTCAGCTCAGTTCTGGCGCATGATACCTCTTCTGAGTCCTTCAGTGTAAGGAAGAAGCAAATGGCTGTTTATTAAGGAAAAATTTAGGAGATTATATTGAATTGAGGAATTTGCATTGCTAAATGCTGAAATGCGGCCACCTCTGATGGGGAATGTGCCAGTTGTTTAAAATAATACTGTAGGATTTTAGAAAAAGATATTATATTCTTTGCATGTTATCTTGTATTTGTGGTGGTCATCATGATGTGCTAATTGCTTTCCAGTTCAAGAAATAGTTTCTGCTGTGGGGCATTCATGGGTGGAAGATGGGCATCCAGATAGCTGGAGATGCTCAGATTTCTCAAAAGTGTGACTGACTTCCTTGACATTTTAGTTTTTGTGTCACAATTGAAAAACATCCTTTTCAGTGCTGTAAAAAGTTACTTTCCTGGACTCTGATTTGCCTTGGTAATATTTAATGTTTAATGAGAAGTAACTGTAGGAATTTCTGGTCATGTGGCTAGGCCTGATCCATTTTTAAATCTAGAAAATCATGGATGAAGAACTGAAGAAGGGGAAGCAGAAGCTAAATAGTGAGCAGTTCCTGGAATAATCTCTAATTTACCTGATACCCTCAATGAAGAAATATTTCTGAGAACTCATATTGCACTAGAGTTGTCAATCTGTATTTACAAATAGCCCTCATAACTTGTAATGTTGGGTGCATAAGCAATGTAATCATCAGGCAGTTTAAATGAGGAGAGGAGAGGATGGGAATTACAGCTGTTCAAGGGGATTTAAGTCTTCAGATAATCGCTGGCAGGTGTCCTTTGCTTGTGACAAATGGTTTAGGTGGTGTCAGTGGTACACACAGCAGAGCAAGAGGAAAGCTTGTCCTATTTGCTTTCCAAAACCAGCCTAGACATGCACTAGGATGCTTTTCTTCTGTTGTGTCAAAGTATCTTTGCAGTAGTGCATAGGAAAGCAAATCAAACTGAAGACTGGCACTTATGGGGATTTATGAGACAGGTTTACAAACATGTAGCTGCAAATAACTTTTTGGGTGATATCAAATGTGTTTACTCAAGAGATGGAAAGTAAACTTGTAGTTAGTGTTCTTACTTTCCTTATGTATTTGGTGCTGTTAATGGGCAATCTTTATATGCTGTACAGATTTGGATTCAGTATAGGATCGTCCTCCTAAAAGCTACTGTCCTATTTTCATTTTAACAACGGGTGAAGTGATGAAAAGGGAGCAAAAGAGGTTCAGTAACTTGTTGCCTGGAGAATCTGTGGCAGTTGTTGGAGTTCTGACCTAAGTAGTCTGTCATAAATACAAATCAGCACTGCCTTTCGTTTTGATAAAATGAGTGTTAAGCGAAGTCTACCTTAAATCCACTAGTGCTATCTTGCTGACAAAATCATTTTCTTGCCAATGAAGTTCGTGCATGCATGTGTTAAACTGAAGTTCATAGGCAAATCATAATCTGTTTGGAGTTTCATCATGCTCACCTTTTGAATTCTGCTTCTGAATGCGTCTACGTTAGTAGATATGTGTAAAGTAGACAAAGATTTGGTGAGTCAGATGCTTCATATCAACATAAAGAAGTATGGCAAGATATGTCTGTGCTCAGCAGCTAAATATGCAGAAGCAACTGGACCTAAATGTCAATGTCTGTAAATAGTTTTGCAGCCTCTGAGGAAAGAAGTCTTGAGGTATCCTACCACATACTTAGCACTGTTTGTTGTTATCTTTAAGATTACTGATGCAGATCAAAAATATGTTTGTTGAAGTCTGTCTTCATGATTCACTCTCCTTCAGCTGCTAACTGTTTTTTGGTGTTGAGCAACTATTGGCAGGTATTGGAGGTATATCTTTTTCATGCTACACCTGAACACTCATCCTTCTGCAAATTCCAACTTGTATTCAAGTATCTGTCTTCCTCCTGTTTGTTTTCACAACATGGGGCAAATTTCAGTGTAGTGAAGACAGATTTCTAATATGTTGTAATCAAACCTGGTGTGAATTTACACCAGGCAAGGAGATTAAAGAAAGAGGGAGGCTGTAGCACCATTTGGGTATGGAGTATGCTGTGCACCATGTGCTAGGAGAGTAGTCATGGATGCTCCTTCACCATCACTAATATGTACTAGCATGGATCAAAATCACTCTCTTTTCAATCAAAGAACTATAAACATTGATCTACTGGAAGTATCCAGTGAAGATCCCTGGATTTCCACAAAAGACATATCAAAGCTTTAGCAGGAATGAGATCATGCTTCATCCTTGGCGATGGATCGTTTTTGAAGAGAGACTGAAATTACTGACACTATTCATGAGGATGCTGAACACATACGTAGATATTTCTTCCTCAAAGAATCCTTGACCAGAAAGAAAGGCTGCTCTTACCAATTACACTTTCTGACACAGAAGTAGCAGTGTATCGGTAGTGCTCTCTGCTATAATGTCCCCAGTTCTCTGGAGTGCTTTCAGGTAAGGGCTGAAGCATATCTTGACTTGCTTTGTTAATACAGAGTGAAGTGCTCTGTATGGCTTGTCCTTTTATTTATTTTTTCCCTGGTTCTTTTTTAGCCAGTATTCAATATTTAGATGCCAGCAGTTTTGGAAGTGGCTACTAAAACAGATTGGCTTTTCTTACCCAGTCCCCTTCAAAGTGAAATTTGAGGCTTTTTATTTTTTTTTTCAGCTCAGATGGTACGCTTTTTAAAGTGAGCAATGTGTTGCAGTGAAAATCGAATACTTCTTTCCCCTTCTTCCCCTCCTCCTTTGCTTAACTGAACACATCCACGCAGCTCATATTTGGGTTGGATTCAAAATTAGTCAAAGAGGCTGCAGAGTAAATATGTCAGCTATTGGAAAGCCAGCCCTGCCAGATTGAAGGAATTTCTGCCACTGCCAACAGTCAGCATAGCAAGTTGGCTGCACAGAATCTGACATCTGTATGGACCTTATTAAAACACTGCTTCAGTCCTCCAGAAAAATGGATGAGATGATCTGATTAGGTCCTTTCCATGTCTGTTGTCTACATGTGTGTGATGCTGCTCCTTGCCATGCGTGTGTGCAGAGTACCCTTGAGTTATGCAGCAGGCTGCACTCTCAGGGAGTAGGCAGGGACATTGCATTCCTGAGGGCTGGGAGGTGAGGACCAGATTGAGGATTTCCTTGTGGGCCTTGAGGGCTTTTGTGTTGGTTAAAGGAGACTTCCAAAGTGAAGGGAGCAGAAGGAACTATGTAATTTAAACAGTTCCACATGTGCAATTGTTTTGACAGTTCTTTATCCACATGGATTCTTTAGAGATAGAGTAATGTGCATAACGAGTTTGTAGCTGCATTGACTGTAACATTAAAATTGCTTTGTCTGTAACCTGTGACTCTTTTCTAGCAGCTGATAAAGGCCATATTTTAAGAGAAATAGCTCTTGCTTTGAAATAGGATTGAATCAGAATTGAGTTTTCCAGTTCTGTAGCAAAGCTTGCATAGGGCTGTCAATAACTAACTCTGTCTGCCTTTATCTTTTGTTTCCTGTTTGATTTAAAAAAGAAAAAAAGTTTAGTAATACGTCCTTATTTTAGAAGAACATTGAGGATAAATTTATTGTATGACAAAGGAAATCCTATAAACAAACATCTTGCTGGGTAACGAATGAAAGTTAGTATCTGTCTCAGAAATGTCCCTTCAATTTAGGAGAGTGCAAGTATAGCATTTATTTAAAGGGGTTGTTAAATGTGAGAGGCAGTTCTTTGTCTTTGGGGGATTTATTTTATTTTGCTTTTTGAAACCTAAAACTTTCCTTAATTGATTTTGCTTGATCTAAGTTTTTAAGTTAAAGAAGCCTTAAGATCATTGCAGAAGCTTTGTAGGCAAGATAGAGCAGTTGATCTGACAGGAGCTAAGCTTCGGTTGATCTCCACAGGTCTTACAGTCCTTGGAAATGCATCCAGTTATCTTGTTTTCTCAGAAATACCCCAGTGTTTAGAGGGAAGATGACAGTTAAGGCGAGTAGCTGTGAGACCTGGAGCCTGTTCTTAGCTAGCGACTTGTCACAAAGTCTAGAAGAGTTCTCACTTAGGTGTTGGCAGCAGGGTTTTGAATAGATGCAGCTTCCATATGGAAGTAGAGCAGGTTAGTGGGGAGGTGTAGGTAGGAGGGTCAGACAAGAAAGTAGTGAAGAGCAAAAGCACAAATAAGAATGACACCTTTTCTGTTGTTTCTGCCTAAATGTACTGCCTAGATGCTTAGATCTCAAGAGAGAGAGGAAAAAACCATTGGTAATTCCTGGTTCTCTTGTCAAGTTTAAAACCTTCATTTTACATCTGAGACTTCTCAGACAGGAACTTTCAGTTTTGTAAATTTTTTTTCTAAAAACAGCTATAATTACAAGTGCCAGAAGAGTCTTCCAGAGGTACCATACTGACCTGAAAGCTATTCTTTAGGCAAGCAGGGAAAGAAGGTTAAGATTATTTTGAAGCTCTTGGATGCTTTATAAAAAAAATCTTAAGAATATGGCGTGTTGGCTGTGCCTTTACATTAAAAAGAATTTTCAGCTATCATATCTCAAGCTGGTGAAGGCCTACCTTAGTTTGTAATAACTGCTGTAGGTTTTCTCCAGTTGCAGGCATACACATGATTAGCATGCTGTGAGTTGTTTGCTGATAAGGTTGATGATTTCACCCTCTGTGTAGCTGTTTGAGAGTGGCGAGTTTGGCTTAGTGATTGCTTATCAGATACAAGTCTGTGACAAAGACTGGCTTGAATGTGTTCAAGTACTGATATTTTAAAAAAAAAAAAAAAAAGGACACTTGTTGATGGAACATAAAACTGCAAAACTTCATGTCAATAGTGATACTTTAAGACTGCCCTAGCCTGGGGTTTGTTATTGGCAGCTCCGTATCTGTTCAGTTTTTCATTGCTGGAAAAGACAAGGACAGACCGTGCTCATCCCTGATACAGATTTAGGGACTTGGGCCTGAAGTGGATTTGGGTAGAGCTTTACCCAAACAGCTGCTGGGAGCAGGCACCTTTTCATGTGACAGTAGTACTAAAATAGTCCAGAGCTGAGTGTTTTCCAGTGTGCAGCAAGTTGTAGCCTTTTTGCACTGCAGCGTGGAGAGAGCAAAACCATTTTCACTTGACCAGAAAAGCACTGATGCAGAGAATGAAACTGAGGTTTGAATGAAACTGATAAAAGCAAAGGACACAAAATTGCCAGCTGCATAGCCTGGCCTTACTTTTAACAGGCTGTCACTTTCTTTCTTTCTTTAAGATGCCTTGGCAGGAGTGTTACAGCTGGCTCTGTGTGTGTGGCCAGTGGTTAAGGTTGTCGCACCTGCCTCACAAGGCCTTGCTTGGAGCGTGTTGTCTGGGACTGCCTTAGGACGTGACAGAGACAGGGACAAGGGTATTCTTTCTCTCACCCCCTGAATGAACTTCTTCTGCTTATTAAAGTCACTTAAGTGTATTTATCTCCCTTCATTTAAGTTTGCATTTGTATTTCCAACTCTGTGCATTACTTTTAGAATGCAAATATCACAACAGATTAATCTATTACTGGCTAGAGTGGTGTTTAACCTCAAAGGCTGGTCTACTGACTTCCCTGTCACACTGTTCTCTTGATATGTAGCGGCCTACTACTAAACCTCCTCCGCTTGGCAAACTCTCTAATGTGCCAGCTACCTTACTTGCCTGTGGAAAGATGTATGCCAAGGGACTAGATCAAGACCAGGAAGCTCAATTCTGATTTTGACTAGCAGCATTATATGTAAAATTGAATTGAAAAGCTAGTGTGAGTTAGCCAATGTGTTACCTGGTTTCCAGCCTGCAGGTAAAAACAAAATATTCTGTGAGCATAGTATTGATCTGACAGAAACATAGGGGTATGGAGCTGATTTGCTGTAGCCTCTTCTGTTTCACTTGTGTTTAGACCCTATGAAGGAGGAGAGATTTTAAACAAATTTTGCTGTGGCCTGAGGATACAAAGAAGGCTGCCTGTATGTTCCTAGAAAGAAAATAACAAGAAAAAAAATCTGTAAGATGAGGAGTGTGAATGGAGAACAGGTGAAATGATGATTTAAGAGAGAGAAAATGCTAACAAGTACCACATTCAGAATACTGATAAGTAACGTCAGAATAACCAGAGTCAAGATCCGTTTGTCTCATGTTGATTCAACTGCTGATAAACAGCTCGCTCAGTGACTGCTTTTGCTGCCTTTTTTTTTTTTTTTTAATCTCCTGTAACCTTTCCTCTTTTGTGTTGCAGAGAGCCAACTGTTGCCAGGGAATAACTTCACAAATGAATGCAACATTCCTGGAAATTTCATGTGCAGTAATGGGCGCTGTATCCCAGGGGCCTGGCAGTGTGATGGGCTGCCAGACTGCTTTGATGAAAGTGATGAGAAGGAATGCCGTAAGTGACCATTGCCATTGCTTAAACGTGCCTAGTATGACGAGGCTTGGCTAGGCAGCATTAATTGTGTTCTGCAGTATACATTATTTAAGTAATGAGGCTGCTGCCAGTTTTTTTAATGTCTCTTCTGTTAGAAAAGATGTATAGCCTTTCCAATTATGTCAAGTCTTTGAGGCTCCTCAAATTGGCCATTTTTTAGTTTGGTGCTTTGTAGTAGGTACCTAAACCCCTATTTACAATTGGATAAATTGAGATAGACCTGTCCTAGGATTTTCCAGTGGAAGATACTTTAAGTGATGTGCTGCGTGTGCAACTTCAGCACACTGGCCTCTATTATAGAGACTGTAGCTGCCCAGCGCTACAAGTTCATCTCCCCTGTTAAGAGCTCTGACTATGGAGAAGATTTCCTTTTGTCTCAAAATTGTTGACACGATTCTGTTCCTTGTGTTATCTCTCCTACCAGTTTGTAATTCTTAAGCCTTTGAAACTTCAATAGTAATTGACTATTACTTTCTGGAAAACAGAGCAAATGGTTTGGCTAATAATGTTAACTTCTTTCTATCCTACCTGCAGCAGTCCCAGTTTTAGAGAGCTACAGAAGTCTGATCTGGGTCTCCTTTGTAGTTTTGTCCTTTTTTTTAGCATTAATTAAGCTTTAGGTAGTGTTACTCAACCTTTAGTTATCATGAAACTTCCAAGGCTGCACAGTATATCTAGATAACAAGACTGTGCTGGGCCTTTCAGCATAACATTGTGATTTAAAATCCAGTTTGGGGGCAGAGAGGAACCCTCAGAAATTCCACGTGTTTCTAAAATGTTTCTGAAACTTTCGGAGAAATAAGTTGCCACTCTTGGTCTAACAAGCACTGCTCCTTTACGTATATATTTTACGGAGGCTGTTATTAATTTTAAACACCACTGTAAGAAGCTGACCTTTCCCAGGACACTTCTAAGATGTTACTAGCTTCCCTTATGGAGTAAAAGAAGGAATAGCTTCTTCCCTGGCAGTTGTGGGGAAGAAGAATTTTCACTGGGGCAGAAAGTTGGGGAATCGCAAAGGAGACTGGGAAGACTTTATGTTGTTACTTGTTGGCTCTGAATTCTGAAAGTTGATGATAATGTCCTGAAAGTCTCAATGATGGACGATCCTTATAAACCAGGAAATACTCCATCACCTAGCCTTGGTGATAGCTTAAAGAGAAGGTTCAGTTACTTTCAGGCATGTAGGTATATACCTACAGTGTGTGTAGCTAAAGTAAGGTTTGTTTTGCTCTTTTGGTGAATTTTGAAAATGGGCTATTTCCTGTGAGATACAGTTATAGTTATCTCCAGCTAGTCTTCTACATTAGAAAGAATCTGATGGACTTAAACATCTGAATGTGGTATTAGAGAGTTTCTAGGTCAGAGGTGAGGCATTGAAAGGCAGCCCTAGCATTTTGTCTGAGAAGGGCAAGGGAGGGAAAAATCACTTGTTTCTTTCCCACCAACTGACTCGAGGCTGCCTGTAAAGATAGGATGATAGAGTAATTCAGGTTGGAAAGGTCGTTTGGTTCAGCTGTCTGCTCAAAGGAGGACTAATGTGGATCAGCGTGGTTCAGGGCCTTGTCTGGTCAAGTTTTGCGTATCTCCAAGGATGGAGTCCGCAGTTTCCTGGGCACCTCCTCCAGTGTTTGAATATCCTCACTGTGAACCTTTTTTTTTCCTTAATATGTAAGCAGTTTCCAGTTGTGAGGTAGAAGCTGAACAAAATGATTTAAAAGAATGTGCAATGTGATTAATATTCAAATTTGCTGACCTGTGTGTGTGTGTGTGTGCGTGTTGGGGAGGGGGAAGAAGAGGGGATGAAAGAACCCAGAGATCATTCTTCTTGACCGCAGGAGCAGCTGCTGCTTCTGCTGAAAAGTCAGTACAGTTGCTGATATTCAAAATCTGCAGTGTGCATCACATCTGATTGTCTCATTGCAGCAACATGTACATTGTGTTACCTGTGTCACAGTAACTCAGTGGAGGACAGCCATACTTGAAAGTGTCGTTTTAGCATCATAAGGCTTGAGGAGTGTGTATGTGTATACACACACACACGAAATTCATATAAAATCTTCATTTTAAAAAATCTTTTTTTTTGTATTAAACCTTTATATTTTTATATTAAATACTTAAATTTTTATATATTTATATATAATAAATAAGATCTTTTTATAATAAACATCATATATATAGATAAATATATAAATTTATATATATAAAAATAAATATAATCTTATTTTAAAAAAAAATTCTATTAGGCCTGGCTCTGCCTCCCTCTCAACATAGGGCTCTAGTTATTAAAACCCATCTTGCAGCAAAATTGGAGTCCTTTGTTTTCTACTGAGATGTTGCTTTGCATTAGCTGAGCTGTGGATAGTTCAGGCAAAGCTTGAAGGAGTTGCATTAGCGGCACGAGGTGGCTGAGTTCCCAGTGTGTTACTAGCCTGAGCAGTGCTTTAAGCTGCTTTGTCTGTGACTCCTCATTGACTAACTGGTTCACGTTTAAAGGCTTTACCCTTGCGTTAAAGTGTTTGTGTGTGAACAGGATTTCAGCTACAGAATCCAGATTGTGCTGCAGACTGACGTTTCTGTTAAGATAAGTGTGTTGTGTTTTGGCGTGCCCACCGATGAAATTTTGCATGCGTTACTGCTGTCATGTGCAAAGTCTTTCTCTCCTTTTCTTATAGTCGAACATGGATGTCCAGCAACATCTTGATCAGTTCCATTATTGTAGCACATCATCCTGTCTGTGCCCCTCCAAACATGAAAACTTGCAGCTCAGGTGTTCTGGTTCTCATTTTATGCAGCCCATGCGTGAAAATTGCTGCTCTGTGTTCTGAGAAACTTGAGGACAGCTTAGCATCGTATACCACCCACTGCAGCTCACGTCCTTGCAAGTATGAGGAAGAAGTGAGATGCGAACAAGCAATGAAAGCAGAATTATCCTCAGCTTGTCCATTAACGATTTATCTCTTCCATCTGTTCCTTTGGTCCCTTTTCTGACTCCTGCTTTGCAGGCCCTTCTCTGTTAACAGTGTCATTTTGCTTGTGCGTTTTTTTTTCTCCTCTGTCTTCCATGTTTGCCAGAATTTATACCATCTGTCATGTTCCTTGCTTCCTCTTTGCCCTGACCAGTGACCATTTTAACACTTCCTGTGCTAGCTATCTGTACACTATTTGATGCACAGAACAATTCATATATGCTTGTCTTCTGTCATGGCAACGTGGTGATGTGAAAATTTTATCCTGTTTTGTTTTGGGGAGAAGGGATGAGAAAAGGCGTAAGAGGGAGGGAGGAACCTGAGACAGTGACTTGTCATTTGTCGTAAATGAGAACCGTTTCTCCTAGAAGCAGAGTATCTCACTGGCTTTTCCTCCAAGCCGCTAATTGAGCTTGAAGAAGAATAATTGGCCAGTGTAAATGTTTCATGAGTATTTCCAGTTCTTGATGGTTTGAGTAACCTACTGTCTTCAGTCCGTCTCCCAAAATGGAGAACCCTTTTGTAGTTATTCCCCCTAGCTCTGCTGGTTCTTGTTTGTCAGATTATTAATCAACCTGTGATGTCAAAATCTGGCATGCAGTTTTCTTTGTAATGTTAGCAGACTTTTAGCTACTACTTCTGCTCATTAGCTGTGTAGATAATTTGTAAGGGATGCTGAGGCTCCTCTTGGCTAGTCCAGAATTTTTTCCAGCCAGACTTTGCTCTGGAGCTTATAGCTGTTCGTTTTGTAGCTCCTGAATCCTGCTCTGGATATACTCCCTTATATACGTAGGGGGTATTGCTTGCACTGTTCAAGATGGAACATGTATATTGTTAGCCAGCCCACACCCTCAGTCTGTTAGAAGCAATGGAAGATCCATTAAATGACAAAAAATAGAGAACCTGGAGAAAGAGACCCTAAACATGTGTGTGTATGTTTCTAAATATTTTGAGGTACGTAGATTATCTTTAATGCTGACGCTTATACCTGCTGTCATCTTCCTTTAGGGACAAAACATACTTCCTGCTGATGGAAGGATTCTCTCCTTGAGATTTAGGAGCAGGATGATGTTCTTAGTAAGCTCATAATGTTCTCTGTCATCCTGTTTCCTCTTTTCTTTGCTCTTTTATATATCTTTTTGTTAGATTATTACAGAAAGAACAATGTGAACACTGAATATGGCTTTTGTCAGCTAATGAGCAACAGCTAGTAGAGAGATGGCATGTTCCTGCCTTTGTCAGCTAACGAGCAGCAGATGGTGCAGATTCAGAGCATGGCACATCATCTGTGCTAAGTGCTTGGCATGACAGGAGCCAGAGTTACAGACATACCAGATACCCAGAACTCTAGATTCTCCTTCATCACTCTTCTCATCAAGAGTCCTTTCTTTCATGCCAAGTTTGCGTGCTCAGCTTTGAGCAAGGAGTGGCGCACAGTGACCAGCCACGTTAATCCAAAGGCTGAAGAGTATAGGCTGTGGGCTGGAAAAATCTTATACACGGATTGCTGTCCCCAAGGACAGCATGTTCTTGTGTTAGGAGCTTCTGTATCTCACGTTTCCATTTCCAGTTACCACTATTGCTCATTCAGGCCAGAATATAAAGGTGAACTGGTTTCTGATTCAATGATAAAGGCTCTATAATGGGAGCTAACCCTATGGAAAGCTAACCAAGCAACAGGGCATCAGTGATGCACGTAAGAGTGCGCTGCCTACACACTGTTCTTCACCTGCTGTCAAGTGCTGACCTCTGCAGGAACATCTGGAATTAAAGAAGTGAAGAGCTCAGTTCATCACTCTGTCAGCAGATCTTACTCTGACAGCTTCAGGGGGCAGATGTGCTGAGTAGCAGAGGTTAGAGTCTTTACGTGCAAATGCTCCTCCATGGGGGGAAATGTTTTCATTAAATGAAAAGCTTCATGAAAATAGTGGATTTTGACTAGCATTCCCCAGGCAAGTGTTAAAGTCACCTGCCAAGCAGGCTTCCACTGAAGGTCAGCTTAATGTCTTGCCTGGTTGCAAACGCCCAGCTCCTCAGACATGTACTTGCAGGGACCCCCTTGTACTCAGGACTGACAGGTTCTTGATGGCTGCAACCCTGGGTTGCATTCAGCCCAGGATGGTGAGCCTAGCTTTAGCAGAATCCCAAGCCAGCAAGGCTAAGTCTCATAGCCCTGAAGGCCACTACTCAAATTTGGCAGTCTGGGAAGCCAACTAAATCCAGATGTCCGGCAGATCTGGTAAGAACATTTCTGGCTCTGTATCAGGGAACTGAAGCCCTTGGGGCATGCACTGAAGCCAGGATGCTTGTGGCTTTCTGGGTTTTGGTGACCAATACCCTACTCCTATAGAGTGTAAAATAAGTAAATACTGCTATAGAGAATGAAACTGTTGGTTGTTGCTGTGGGGTGTTGTGGGGTTTTTTTTCGGGTTTTTGAGGTGTTTTTTGTTTTGAGCAGGTATTAGTGGGCTGCAAACATGCTTCTTGGCCTATTTGTTTTCTTATGGTTTTTGCCATGCTTTTATCATTCTTGAAAGCATCCTTAACTGTCTTTAGCAGGCTAATAGAGCAATACTTGAGATCACTCTGTAGTTGTTTGATCAGTGCTGATATGTTGGCATATTAATCCTTTATTTCTTCTTTACCTATGCATCTCTTAACTATATTCTTCTTGTTTTTCCCCTCAAGAGCTCAAGTTACGTGTGTTTATATATAATGTTAAAAATGTCCTTTTTTTTTTCATGTTCCATTCTACATCTATTTTTTTCTGTGTTCGGTATATTTTCAGTTCCACCTAATCTGTCTAAAACACCCAAAGGTTTCCTGCATATTTTTATTCCATCTCCAATATTAAAAAAAAAAGCCTACCAGACAAAATGTTTACTGCTCCCTCTGGTGTTCAGTTGCAACAGGTTTTACTGTTTGACGCTTTAAGGAATGGAGGGTGTTTATAGCAAACAATTGTACGCAGTGTGGGTGACATGTAAAGAGAATCTTTATAAAAATGCTAAAGGAAATTCGCACTCACTAATTAAGACTCTGTTTTCTTGGATTATATGATGAATCTTTTCCTGTGCTCTAAAAGCTTTTGGTTGGAATATTGAAACTCTTGTAGAAGAAAGGCAGGTTCGTTCTGTTTTCCTCCCAAAACTGTTACTTCAGATGCATGTGGACTGATTTAGTTACATCCACAGTTTCCACAAAAGAGGTAGTTCATGAAGAATTGTATATATTAAAATATTAAACAGCATGTGAGGGCTGGAAATAATTTTAAAAAAAAAAAAGAGGAAAGAAAGAAAAAAGAAGAAAAAAGAAATAAAGCCCTCTGGAGCCCAGCCTGGCTGATCAAGTTGCTCTGTCCTGGGAGAAGCCCCTGAGTGCAAGAACTCCTATGCTAGCAGGAAGGAAAGGAGGAGGATTGACTGGGAACCGAACCACCCTCAAGCAGACATTGTGCCTAGAAGCCTCGGACGAGGATTGTCAGGCTGACTTGTCCTGCGCTTTTCGCTGATGAGAGGTAGATTTAAGAGGCAGCTTTGGACTTGTTGCTTCCCCACTAAAAAAGGTTCGTGAGGTTTGCCTTTGAGATTAGGATCATGCTTCAAGTCTGCTCTAGAGGAGCACCACAAACTGGAGTTATATTGAGGCACATTGAGTACTCATGCTTTTTTCCCTATGTAAATCACAAAATTAAAATGGAGTGACAGATCAAGTTCACTAATAAACAGTCGTCATTATCTACCCAAATCTGCTTTCTGGCGATGATCTGTTTTTAGATGTTTGTCCTCATCTCTCCTCAGACTTCGCTGTGAGAGCAGTCAGATTCATGGCTGCCACATTGCTAAGTAAACAAATGTTCTAGCTGTGTAAAAAGACGGTGAGTAAAGGTCCTGTAGTGGGCTCTGCAATCTCTGTATTTAGTGGCTGCATATTACCATAGTACAATTACTATAGTTGAAGTTTTTTTGTATGTGTTTAGCTGCTCTGTGGAGTCAGTCTAATGAATAGCTTTCATGCAGAGGAACAAAGGGCACAAAAAAACTCCAGCTTCTATCCTTTTAAATGCTAGGCTTTAGGATAGACAAGCAGAGCTCAGTGCACTGAAGAATGAGATGCAGCATTTTATTAATAAGAAGAGTCTGCCCAATTCAGTAGTAACACCAGTAAACTCTAGGGATTGTCTGAACTAGCTGAGATCTCCTAGAAATAGAGCACCAGGCCAAGACCCTTGATAGGACTAATCCTACCCATCTGCAAAGATTACTCACTTTGCATTGTTTAATGTATCATTGGCCAAAATAAAAGATTCTTAAAGCATCAGTTAGCCTTAGTTAGCACTAATCTGTAATGCCATAGAGGGGGAGGGAGACATGGTATTTTCAAAATATGCATTCAGATTGCTGGGATTAAGATCCACGGTTGCATATCTGTAACCATTTCTTGGACGGCCCATCATATGTAAAGGTGAGGTAATCTCATCTGTTGCACTGTGTTGCTGCTAGCCAGCTGCAGTTTTAGCTTTCAGATATTTCCAGTGCTGGTTTTTGATAAATCTGGATTCTCTTTAGCTAGCTAACAGCCTATAATAGTGAGAGCTAAATAGCTATGCAGTGTGTTGCTTGTTTTTTTTTTTCAAAATATAGTGAGCTTTGTTGGTAATGAATACATGTAATGAAGTGATTTAGGAACTTGTCACTTATAACAATGGAATTTCAGCATCAAAATCTCATTTGAACTTTTAAGGATTTTATTTTATGCATCTAACATCATACAAAAATATTGGAGCTGAGCTTGTGCTCTTATGTTCTTCAAATCTATGCCCGCTACTTCAGGAAGTGCTGAGTGGTATTAGCCGGCGGTTTAGGTGGCTGTGAACTTAGGTCATTGTCTGTGCGCTGATTTAGAGATGATGACAGGCCCCTGCTGCAAACAGTTGTGTCCAAAGACAACTGAATGGTTGGTGCACATAACTGAGGTACAGACAAATATTGACTCGTTTCATAGAATGCATGTGGTCTGGGGGATGAGCATGGAGGATGACCACACGGGCACAAGAAGCAACATAAAGGCATAGAGACTATAGAAGCTATAACTTAAAGTAACTACTGTAATTATGGCAACTTCAAGACTTCAAAACTCTGCATCTCTGTTAAAATCTATTTGAAATGGTTGAGGTGTAGGGCTTAGGTTTTCCTGTGAGCATAATCTGGGAATTTAACTCTCTGTTTATATACAGGACTAACAGTCTATCTTTGTGGTTTCCCACCCTAAATTACATCTCAATCTGGTGTATTCCAAATGCCTGTGAAGCATGTGCAAGGAAAACTATAAGTAGGGTTTTTTTTTCCCCCTTGACTGCTTATGTCTATTTTGAGTACAGGGAAAGAGAAAATGCAACAGTAAGGCCAGAACTAAGAAAGAAAGAAGCGTGTTCCCAAAGCTTGCATGCTGGAGGGCCTATGCCAATAAAAATAGCTGCAGTCAAAGTGGATTTTTTATATTTCTTCACTAGCCATTGTCATGTACTAGGATTCCACGCTGCCAGCTGTTGTGCAAACAGCACTCTTGCAAAACTGTTCAAAAACAATCTTTAGTTGTCCAGTTCTTATTTATAATCCAGCAATAATTTTTGGAAAAGGTTGTTGAAACTAGCATATAGCTTTTTTGCGTTTTTTATCTTTTCCTAGATAATTAAAATTTGCAGCAGAAAGTTAGGAGTTCCTCTATAAAATTAGCTGTATATACACCTATAGAAGGCCTCTGGACTCTTATTCACAGCTTACTGAGTGCTTTAAAGTCTCCTTCTGTTTTTTCTTATGGCTTCCTGTTATCTCCTGGTTGTCCTGGAATACTGTAGGTGGTGTGTTAAAGCATCAAGCAAGAAATAACTTTCAGATACATCTCCAGGTTCCTAGAACCTGGAGAAAAGTCCTGAAGTTCCTAGAAGGAAACTTAAGGCAGTCTTCAGAGGGAGAACACAAGTGTTGCTGAACCTTCATCTGCAAGTCATCAGTCTGTCATATCACCATTGCTTAGTTTCTAGTATTTCATGCAAAGCAAAGATTTTGTATGTATGCTTGAAAGTTGAGAAGCTTTGCTAATAATATATTCATTTTTTAGCACTAGTGTATCTGATCTTTCAGGAGGGCTGGAGTTGTGTCTGAATTATGCTGCCTGTAAAGCCTTTCCTCCTTGATCAGTGCATTACAGGTACCAGTCCTGCTTACCTATTTCGTTTGGAAGATCAAAAATCAAGTTCAAATGACTGACCAAGTTGCTTAGTTTGAATCTCCATCTTGGCTGCTTCAGTGGAATGAAAGGGCTTGTATGAGTGAAGGCTCAGTAGGGGATTGAGCCCTGACTGCAAGAGCAGGGAAGAGCTCTGGTCTATTTTGGGGAATCAAGCTCAGCAGGTCAGGCTTCTAAATCAACAGTGCTCCGTTCAGTCTGCTCAGAGGCTAGCTTAAGCAAGTCTGTCCACTACATTACAGTAATGCACTGAGGGTCTGGAAGTACTTCATAGTTATTAATTACCCTTGTACTGGCCTGTGATGTGCATCTTGCAGAAGTGGAATTGGTAATACCAAGATCTAAAGTGTCTTCTCAGGTGCTGGACAGAAATTCTTTGGCAGAGCTAAAAGAAAATCCAGATCTCTTGGTCTGTAATCTATTTTCAGCATAAGACCGGCTTTTCCATCAAGTTGTTTTTCTTATTAATTTAGTTGTTTTTCTAATTAATTCAATTAATCAAGGGCTAGTTTTTCTAGCCTTTAATTTTCCAGGCAAAACGTTGTTCCTAAAGCTGTTGCAGTTAAGATGCCCTCAAGAATCCAGCTTGTATTGCAGCAGTTGTGAAAAGTGAAGTAAAGGGGAGTTGCTTTTAAAATCTCTTACTAGCTGCCTTCAAGCGTGCATTTGCTGTTACAACTAGTAAGTAATCAAACGTCAAGATTTTGATAGCGTTAGTTCTCAGTAAGGGGGGCAGGTGCAGGAGCCCACGGAGTTTAGCTTTACAACAGGAGTTGGAATAGAAACTGAGCTGGGAGAGGATAATGATAATCTTTGGCAAAATGATTTCTCAGCCGCTAGTTGAAAAACCTACTCTCCAGTGTATAAGAAAAGCTTGGAGTCTCATTTTGCTGGCAGGGTCACTGGAACATATACTTTAGTTTTTAGCAGGTTTCTTAGGTAGGTGACAAACATCAGAATTCTTAAACAAAGCTGAACATTAAACAGTGCATGAAATGAGCATCTACGTTTACTGGGAAGATGATCTAAGCCAGCAGCTGATCTTTCTGTCACTTACTCACAAACTTAGAATGTCAAACTAGAATTAACTCTTGTTTCACTCATGATTAAGCAACCAAACAGTTAGAGCAGTTATAATGTGATTTATAATGAAGTGACCGTGCTGAACATTTCATTTGAAGCTCAATTACAAAAATTTACACATGATTAAGGGCAAGTGCAATAGCAACTTGCGTTTGTTAGCTTTTTATGCAAGGAGATCAAGAAGGACTGTGGTGCTAATTATCTAATGCTCCTACTGGTCTCCTGTAGGTGGGGGTCAGCAAATAGCTGCTTGAGAGCTTGACACGCACTTTTAACAGTTGGATAGAATCAGTGGCAAAATAAGGAAGAGAGAGATCATATAGCTACTAGCCCAGAGCAGAGTGAGGGATCGTAGTCTGCGACACACTGATATCCTTTGAGGAGAGTTGCCCCCACTACTGAAGTCTCTTAGGCCCAAATTCAATTCTGCTATTATGAACCCTGAGTGACTTGATAACTTTGAATTGTGCTGAACTTATCCTGTTTAACAGCTGATTTAGAAATTGTCCTTTCGTATGAAATTACTATATTTTTTCTTTAATGAGCAGTGGCTTCTAGACTACTTCTTTTTGTGAGAAACTGTTTTACTGAATATTTGAAAATTGAGCTTTTTGTCTTATGCTCTCACCTGATATCTCATCTGCTTTGTGACAATTTTGAAGGATGCTTAGACTTCTAAACCATGCAAGATTACTTAAGGCCTTACTATTTGACAAGGAAGGCATAAAGGCCACTGTCTTCTTAGTACTCCAGCTAT
Organism: Struthio camelus; assembly: GCF_040807025.1. Lineage (NCBI taxonomy): Eukaryota > Metazoa > Chordata > Aves > Struthioniformes > Struthionidae > Struthio > Struthio camelus. Next base: position 34,699,445 of record NC_090946.1, read on the forward strand.
AATATACTTTCTTTTTTCCCCCTTTTCAGAGGAAGCAGTTGAATCTTGGTGGAGCTGATTCTGTTGGCTTTTGAAATTTATTTTTGTGTTGTTCTTTCCCTCTTAACTGTAAATTACAGTGTAAATATTGTCCATGTAAGTCAGTATTGGTTTATTCGGTTGGAGGCAACCTCTTATGATTACTCTAGGGTTAATTTCACTAATTGTTAGAAAAAGTTACTGCCTTTCTCTAAGTTTCTTTAGCAGTTCACTGCTAACATCTTTCCACCGGAGAGATCTGAGTGGCTAGACAGGGAGCAGAGGCGAGAGTGTTGCAAGGGCTTTCTTAGGTGTGAGGAATGCTCTTCAGTGGTTATGTTTTAGATCAAAACTCATTAAGTTAAATAGTTGCTTTATCCTGGAGAACTTCTGGCATTATAGACTGTGTGTGGATTTTATGCTGGAAACAGTGCTCTAGTGTTACCTTTGTTCTTTTAGATAGGTAAGAGAAAGCAGAGACAGTGAAGCTTCTTGTTATCCTGCTGGAGAGCCGTGATGAGGAGCCCTGTGAGCGAACAAATGATGCGTTCACGTGCTGTGCTGAGACACCTGACTGACTGCAGGTAGTAATAGCTTTCCCACTGGGAACTGCACTGAAAATATTGTAGGCTCAAAACAGTAATTAACTAAAAAATAGCCCTGTTAGTATCAACTGGGTTAAGATTTGTTATCAGTGAGGTGGAAGGCACTGTACCCTGTTGTCATCCTCCTTATGTTATGTAGCGTTGTAAAACTGATCCTCCTCTTAGTTATGTTAAAGATCAACCCTGGTTTTTGAAGAGCTGGCACAAGTGGAAAAGATGGCTACTTTTAGCTGCTTCATTAGAGTCTATACTGAAATGCTGTGCCTAGCCACGCCTTTATTAAGACAGACTTAACTTACAGTGCTGTTTGTTGGGGCTGTGACCACAGCCACATTTTTCAACATAAAAATTGCAACAGCAGAGAAGCTTACGGGGGTCTAGTATCAAAATAAGGAAAATACCTGTGGCTGTGCAATAATGCAGCAACTGCACACGACAGTTCCTGTTTAGAGAGTTGTTCTTGTTGCGTGCAAGTAATCAAGTTTTGATTAGCTGAATAAATCATCATTTATTGTTGGATTGAGATGTGTGGGCTTGAAGCAGCATACAGTTATTTTGCCTGATTGCTGCCTGGAGGGGTTCTGAGGCAACAATTTCAGTTCAGAGATGCTGATACTGAAATACTGTACTTCCAGTTGCAAGTTGACACAGAACGTCTGCTGTTGATCTGCTACATCGTTATTCCTGTTTCCCTTGCTCCAAATTGCAAAATAGCTGGGAAATTTATATGTATTTAAAAAAAGAATTTTTTGTAAAGTTAAAAGAAGGAAATGTGCTTGTCATAGTGGCAGCATGGTATAGGGTACCTGTTGTATGCTCTCTGTGCATCTGTTACATGCAACGAGCAATGCCTGTACTAGTTCACTGAGACAAGATATTAAATGCTGGAGGTGTGGACTAGCTGTCTGAACGGTAAAGGTTCCGTCAGAAAGTTTCTTCCCCAAAGGTTTCACTAGCAAGACTGTGTACTGTCTCCCACAAGAGAAACTCAACCTGTAATAAGTGGTGTAAAATAAGTGTCTTCTGTAGGCACTGGCACATAGCTCTAATTTTTTTTCTCTTTATTTTCTAAACACTAGATTAGTATCTACTTAGTCACATAGCACTTCCTTTTTTTTTTCCAAAAGATTGGCTGTACCGTCTTGTCCTTGCTATATATCCCTTCAATCTGTAATCCACATGTGCACTTTATTTATGCAATCCCCATTTTCTTTGCTGTTCAGTTGCAGCATTTGTTATCTACGGAATACAAAGCCCTCACCCATCCAAGGCCTCCGCCGGAGATCTGTTGTAACCTTTTAATAGGTTTTAGGACCTTGTAACCAAGTCAAAAGAATGTCGGAATATCTTTTATCCAAGGATGTGTCTATATATAATATATGGTTTTATGCCATATATGCTAAATGTGGTTGATTCCCCACTGTTGCTCATCTCTTTGAGAAATAATAAAAAAGATTAGACTTTTTGAAAAATAGCGCTATTTCACACTTAGTGCCCAAAAGATAGTAATATGCTTCTCTCTTCATGCTGTAGAGCCATGCCTGCAAGATGTCATTTCTTTATTGGAACATACAACCAATCCTGATCAGAAATTACTTCAGTGGAAATTAATTTATTTTAGAGCCTTAAAAGAAGGGAGTGGGAGGATTGCTTTTTGTGTAGCATACAAAATGAGGTCACACTCTCATACATAAAAGTAGTTCTCTTGAACATAAGCAAGTCAAGCTGGGGGGAGTGTTTGGCAAGCGTGATACTATGGCCAGCAGTTCTCTGCAACCAAATTAGCCATTTGCTTCAGTTTTGAATTTTAAGAGATGAGAAGAGCGTTTTAGTGTAGAGCCTAGTTAAGAGAGTGAGAGGAGGCCCCTCTAGTGCGCTGCAGTTCGCTGGCACCTCTTTCCCCGTACCATGGGAATACCGTTTTGGTTGATGCAAATACACATTCACATTAATGTCTCAGCCCTGGGTTGCTTCTGCCATTAATAGGTAACAAATGAAGAGCTGCGCTGAGTTGGATTTATTCTTTTTTACCATGGGTTTGCAGATGCGTTGAGTGTCTGTTCATTTCATTCTTTTTGTATTTGCCATAGTTCCACAATTAATTTGCCATCTGGATCCAGACTAGAATCTGCTATTTGAGTAGCCCTTCTTTAGACATAGTTTTCTGAGTTGCTGTGTGATTTCTTGCTGTATTTCAAGTGTATACTTCAGTCCTTCCCCCATCTTGGCTCAGGAGGATTTGCTAGTTCCTTAAAAAGCCTTTCCTTTGGCTGATTGTAACAGCAAGGCTCAATAAAGTCAGATGATCTGCATGTGTCTCTGTCCTCTTTCACCATTCTGCCGGTTTTCTGTCATCTCCCAGTCTCCAAGTAATTTTGGATTATCCTGAGCCCATTTCAGCTGAGTGTGACAGCAGAATATAGGTCGCAAAGATGATGCCCTTGCAAGCTTATCAAGACTGAAATTACTGAAAGAACCAAATAGGTAGTCACTGTCAAATAGGAAGCTTTTCAGATATAGATCTGCCTGAAAACTTGAGGCTTGTGTGGCAGAGGACACTATGCTGAGCAAAAGAGAGGAAGGCAGTTATCTTAGCAGTCGTGTGATGAGAGTAGGAGTTACAGAGGAGCATTGTGAACATTGCAACAAATGACTTAAACCTGCTACAGGCAGTCATGACCCTGGTAAACTTGTCTGTTGTTTGTGAAGGTGCCAAAGACCTGAGGAAAACAGATTAAGGATCTCTTATTAAGGATCTCTCTGGAGATCATTGCAGAATGGGAAAGTATGGTCCTGCTGGGGGAGAAAACATTATACTTTCCACAGGAACTCTGTGAGCAATGACCAAACAACACTTCTTGAAAACCTTGGGAAAACTGTGCCCGAAGACAATAAGGATGTCAAAACCAAACGAAAGCAGAAATTCCGCAGTGGGAGAGTATTTGGAGCACTTGGAGTCAGGGAACATGGCTTGGTCTAAGCTACTGGTAGTTGCTGGTCTTTCCTGCATTTATGCACTGCATATAAGAAGTGCATTTTGTATTTGTATTTTTAAACCTAGAAGACAGTAAGTTTGGTTTAGGAGTGGGGGTTGCGTCTACTAAACTGCACAGTTGTGTTGTGACTAGTGAATCACTGTGGTGTTTGAAATATTCTTTTATCTTTTCAGAGTATTTAACGTGAATGAAAATTTCAATTGGGATTGGTTTGTGTATGTAATATGCCAGCTGCAAGTATGCGAAATTGCATTTGTTTTTTGATTTTTCCTTCCTTCAAACATCTTTATATCTGAAGAGGAATTGACTATGTAAAAGAGAAATTTAGAGATGATGTGAAGGTGTTTAATTTCTTGGGTTTTTTTTGTCTATGGTTACCAGTGGGGGCTCTTACAATACATGGTTATGCTAACTCAAAATTCCGTTGTTCTCTAGCTGCTCTTTCAAGAGGAGGACGAGGAGGTAAGAAAGGGGCTGAGGAGAAAATTTTGAAATAAATGCTGTATAGGTATAAGTAATACTTCCATTAGGTCATTATTCTGAATTATTTCTCCCTCTTTTTAATGGGTATCAGGGTGCTCTGGACACACTAAAGAATGTGTTTTCCAGAATTTTAATTTTGTTCCTGGGCACTCTCAGGCCACTTGTCTCCAGATGTCATGAAACAGTAAGTATTGCTTATGGTTTGACTGTGGCTGCTCAAAGGAAAAGCACCAGATATGCTTTTGACTGCCCTGTCCTCAGGGCTAAGGTAGCTGAGGTTGGCTGGGGAGCGTGTCTGTCGTACCTGAAACTGAGCAATTGCCGCATTTGCCACCACTTGTAGCTCTGTGGTCAGAAAAGTGCAAGTACAGGGCTTGTGTTGTTGAAAGGGCCAGAAGCTCAGGTTTCAACAATTCTCAGTCTAAAGTCTATCTGAAAGAGTAAGGCTGTGGTAAGACATTGTCTATGTTAGGTATTTTAGCAGTAAATAATTTTGAAGCCTTAATTTGGGTGGATTTTCAGAGATGGCAAAGAACATGATTTGCCGGAAACCTGATAGCCTCCAAAATCCAGACCCTTGATCATGACAGAAGTCAACTCACTTGAAGAAACGGGATCCAGTAAATATTAAGGGGGGGGCAAAACCACAGTCCCTTCCTCCTTTTATTATTTCCTCTCCTTTTCCTCCTTGTCTTGGAACTGTTCTGGCTGAAAATACATCTCTAAAAAGGAAGTTATCCAGAGACGGTCATTTGTCCTGGTAAATGTAAATGCAGTGCATAGTTTGGAAAAGATGGTAGCATTTAGGAAAAAACATCATTAATTGGGAAGCATTGGGCACCTCTTTACATGTATGTGTGGCTACCACAAATTCCCAGCAGCAATTTGGCAGGCTGCTCAGCATGTCGAATATTAATCGAATGCTAATATAAACTGCTTACTTCAAAGGTGGTCTTGCAATCTGTTACTGAAGTGTTTGTTTTGCCTCTTTTGTTTAAAGACGTCGAGTATGGTATTGCCTCAGACCTCTTGGTTACTAAATTATTTAGCTAAAATCAATCCGCCTCAAAGGTCTAACACAAAACTTGCTGTTTTAAGTTGTGTAAAGAATTCCAAGGGCTCAGATGTATTGGCTGAAGGTTTTCCACTGCCGATGTTCTTAAACACTGCAGTTACTTCAGGATAATTTATCAACAGTTTTTCTATGAGGTAGTGGTCCATTTTTTTTTTTTCTGAGTGGACCTTGGATTCTCTTCAGAAAAAATGGTGGCCGAGTATGTGAAATTCAGTGATACATCCCATTTTATGCTTCATAATCCTAACTGAAAACTGCTAGTAAAATAAAGAAAAACATGTAAGAGAGGAACTGCAGGAATTTGCTTTTGGAGGACACTAAATCAAGCAAGAATTTACTTACTGTAGCTGCAGTTTAAAACAGTTTATATGCTCTCTGCTGAGTGACGGAAGAAGGCTTTGCTACAGCTGTGCAAACACCCTGGAAGAAAGGATTCCTCCCAAATTAATGCTAAAACTGCTCGTTCCCGTTGGCTATACCTGTTTTCACTTTACTTTTACTGTTTTCCCTGACTTTGCCTTAGAAAGGTGCGTGAATTGGCCTATCAGTATGCCTCATGGCTACATAAAGACACTGCCTGTCACTGTGATCTTCAGCTTCGCACATCTCAAAATCCAAGAGTTGTAAACGCATAGTGTATATTTGGTGTGGAAGTACGAAAAACTTACTCAAAATCCATTAAGTTACACAGCTGGCTGTTTTTCTGCTGTTCTCCTGTCACTGCTCTGTGCATCGCTATTGCTGCGTGTTCCTGTTGCTTTCTGCATGCATCTCTGCAGTTAGCCCATGCATCTCTGCAGTTAGCTGTCGCCTTGGTGGCTGCCTTTGCTTCAGCGGGGACTTTCTGAAGAGTTCAGTATCCCGTGCAGAAAATGTTAGTCGCATGCTAATTCGAAAATGGAGAAGGAGGGAAAAAATTTAACCACGTCTTGTTAAATTGTATTTACTTTGGGGAGCTGCTTTGTTCTAGGGTGGCGATAGGACAAGACTTAACTGATGCTTGCCTCGAGCAGTGTGGTGGAAGCATCTGCATTCCTCTAGCTGAAGGCAGCGCTCTCTTCTTTTTGCCATGAAGAGCTGCTGTGCAGTGAAGTACAAAATGTGAAGTACTTGATTATAGAATCTCATTTTATCTCATTTGTTAAATACATTTGGGCTCCATTGTTAGTATTTAGTGTTATGCGTCAGTGTGCTGGTACTGTGAAAAAAGAATTATTTCTTGTCATGAAGAGCTTTATAATGGGAACCATGTGGAGAGATGTACTTTAAGAGATGCAATTTAGGTAATATTCCTGTTGCACCCAGTTTTATGTAAATTATTCCGAGTAAAGGCAGCGTTAGTTCTAGCATTTCCTTTTCTCTGAGTTCAGTTCTTTGCAGTCTCTTATGTAGGTCTCTTATGAAGGCCTCCTACGTAACTATCTAGCGTCTACCAAAAAACTAACTCCTTCATACTTCTATATTCCCCCTTTCCCTCTCCAGCTGTTTCCTGGCTCCTTGTACTCCTGTCTTTGCCCAAGTTTGCCTCCAGATCCCAAATTTCTGTTCTTTCTTCCTAACCTGCTGCCATGTTCCTTGTCCCTCTCTGCCTTGGACTTTTCACTGTTAGACTTCCCTGAGCCAGCAAGAGGGAGCACTGGTGATGTGTTTTTAAAAAAAATTTAAAAAAAGAGGCTTTTTGCTGCTATTAAGTGTGTGTGGGCTCAGCACGATGGATAGCTACAGGTTTGGAGGGGCTAAGACTGGTCCTGCTAGGACTTTGCAGCTGAGGATTGACAGCAGGTCCATGACCCTCTGGTCTGCCGTGTTAGGGTCTGCTTAATCCCTTCTATTTAGGAGTCCATTTCTTCAATTTAGAGTTGGAATGGTCACACAGATAGTTCCATACAAAGAGAGGTAGTTGCTGTTGTTTTCCGATGTATGAGCTTCTATTTTAATAACTTTCCTCCAAGACTTCTAACTTGTTTAAATTTGTATGGATTTTTAAGGGACAGTTAGAAGTCCCTCTTTGCCAAATTCACAAGCGTGTACTCCAAAGCAGAGGGGAATCTAAAGCTGTTCTGAGGAGCCATTTACTTGTTTTTAAGTCTGAATGTTTCCGTCATTCTGGAAATTACATAAATTGGAAAAAAAACCCAAACAGCTCAAACAAGTGAAAACTCATGAAAAACTTGAAGCAGCTGAAAGCAGGATCATGGGAAGCTTGGAACGAGCTTAATATCGGAGCTGTCAGCACTGTGTAGAATACCCTAACTTATACTGCTGCCTAAGTGTCTTTAACCTTTTTAAAATGTTTTCCTGATCTTTGTCCTTTTCTGTATATAACTTCTTTTAGCAAAAGCCAAATCCAAATGTGGTGCCACGTTTTTCCCCTGTGCTAGTGGAATCCACTGCATCATTGGCCGCTTCCGGTGCAACGGCTTTGAGGACTGTCCAGATGGTAGCGATGAAGAAAACTGCAGTAAGTACAAGTCTATTTGCGAGTGAATAAGCTTTTTCTTTCATCTAAGCAATGCTACATATAAAGGAGGCTAAAATTAGCCTTTAGTTTCAAGTCAGAGGTCCTCCCTGCCACTTATCACCTTGTGCTTTTCACTCCATAAGGAACAGGGTCTCTAAGTAGCACCTAGTGTTAAAAACAGTCAGAAGTCTGCCTCAGCAGGAAGGGTAAACTTCAGTATTCCTCACAAAAGAAATTCTTTAAGCATCTTGTATTAACAATGAGCTTACCTTCATCCTCCTTAGGAGATGTTTGTTCTGTGATCCTACAACAGTAGTATTTGCAAAAGGGAAGCTGCAAATGTTTCCCTCCAGACTAGCTGCTTAGTTTTGTCAGGCCTACACGCTGCCTGCTGCAATTTGGCATGGAGCATGTCTTTATGATTGTTCATTCAGTAGCTCAGATTAGACTTCTGCAACAGAACAAATGTCTCTATAGCAGGCGGTTCAAGAGTGGTGTCAGGGCGATATCCAACTTCTTTGCAAACCATTACATTTAAGAATGGAATGGATCTATGTTGCAGGATGACCTAAATAGCGATAATCTAGGTAAGGCTTCACCTGCCTTCATCTGTTTTGGTTGTGTCCAGTTCCTACCCACACATGCACAAGCACCCCTTCCTTTTCATTAGTGTATTCTCCCTCTTTTCCTCATCACTGCTTTTTGCCAGTCTGACTGGATGATTTTCTCACTAGTGTTTTTTCTGATTGACTTGAAGCTGTATCCTTTTTGAATCAGTCATAACTACAGAAGAGCAAAACAGAGCCTGTTCTGCCATATACTTCGTCAAGCACCAGTCTCACAATTTAGCCTCTTACTCTTGTCCGAGACAGTGAATCACACTGGGCATTCACATCACAGAAACAGAGCTGGCGAACTCACTTTTTTAAGGTCTAGCTCATCCTTATATTTTGTACATAATGCTAGTCTATTACTTTAAGCCCCACCTGTAAGCTTTGAATGGCTCTTCTCTACACAGATAATGTCACTCAAGTTGAGTAAATGTTACAAATATGACTTAAAATTGCTTAATATTCATTTTCCCCTTTCTTGTCGCTGAAGAGAATGACCTATTTGATCATTACTGCATTTAGCACCTCTATTTATATACGCTCTGAAAGAGCAAAAAAGAGCAGGAGGGGTTATTTGGTGGTACAGGCTCTTGGAGTGAGAAGGAGGTTGTGCTCAAAGTCAAAGGTGCCTGCCAATGCACTAGCTTAAGTTGCTGCACAGCAGCTTGCAAGGAAGTCGCAGCAAAAAGATTATTTGAAATAGTGCTTGACTTGGGCTAAAACTTTTGCATGTGGCTGCACAGATTCATTTGTACTTGTAAGTACAGCAGGGATCTGTCATAGCAGTAAGGAAAAGTTATGTGTGATTGAGCAGCTCTATTGCTATTAGCAGGAGCTGCTAAAAGCCCTGATGTTCTGTGGGTCTGAAGGTAGAAGCTTGCAGCAGATACTTGCTCCTACTCTTGTTTAAGTAGGCTGGGTTTTTTCTTTTAATGACATTTAAAGGTCAGGAGGAGGACAACAGACATCAGCTTTCAAAGATAACAAAAGGGGCGATCTTTACAGTGATATGTCACTGTCTGCTTCTCATAGGACATACCTTTCTTGTTTGTGTGCTTTCCTCGCGCGTATTAAGGTCTCTATGGCAGCACCAGCATCATTTAAGATGCCATCTGTTGTTTGCCTAGAGAGTCTGATTTGATTCCTGGCATTTGGACTGCGACAGGGAGATAGCACCTCTACAGAGCAGATGAAGCTAGAGAAAGAGGATTAAAGGCTAAGGAAATAATTTGCGATCTTTGGTTATGCTTAAACAAGTGGCACTAGAAAGAGTTTTGGACAAATGTGCCTTGAATATCCTTGAGATGAGGCAGTGACAAATGGCAGATCTCAGGGTTTAAAATGTATCAGCTCAGCACAAATGCAATTGATTATAAACTATGTAATTTTCCACGTTTTTGCAGTGTGTAGCTTCAGCAGGCCTTACAGCTGATAATACCATGCCACCGATCTCCCTTTTACTCTGTGCAGATGTACTGAGAAATGCCAAGTGTGTGCTTAAACTAAAAGTCTAGTTGCTGCTTTGTTTATGGAGAGCAATGGTGCTGTAGGCCCTAAAGTGACCTGCAAAATCAACATGCTACACAGGTATGCAGCAATTTCAGACCAAAGGAGATTTATCATGTTTATGATAAATGTGCTTCTGGAGAGCTGAGAGAATTACCCGGACATAGGGAGTGTTTGTTATATATACTGCAGATTGTATGCATGGCAGACTTAAAAGGTGTTTTTTTTTTTTTTAAATACCCTTTAAGGGCACCTCTTACTTTAAAAAATATGCAGCCAGTTACTATTTGGGAACTGTAATCCCCTTTGTTATTGTGGCAGAGAAGCACTTTGAAGCAGACAAGGCATCCAAACAGCTTTAAGGTTTTCAGTTGGAATATTGCATTCAGTTTCAGTCACCTCATTACCAAAAATTGGCAGAAGTTCAGAGAAGAGTGACAAAAATGATTAAGGGACAGAAATTGATTTATTAGGAGATATTAGAAACAGCTAAATTATGCACATCTTGGCTAAGCCGTGACTATGAAGGAAGATAAGGCTATATATGAAGAGTGTAAACACTGTTCAAGGAGAAGGATTTTATAGTTGTGTATGCTGGGGTATAGCTAAAAGTAGAGGGATCAAATTAGCAAAGAGAAAACTTGAGATGAGTATCAAGGAAATCTTGACAGTGAGACACATTGAAACTGTGGAGTAGTCTCCTAGGAGAAATGATGAAAACTGTACTGCTTGAGACTTCAAATGAGACTGGACATAATAGTAAATATGCTGTAATGAGTGAGAAGACTGCTCTATCTAAATTAGTCTGCCTAAATTTTATTCGGTTTTTGCCGTGTGTGCACATCACCTAACACACTGGGCCTTATTATTTGAAAGGGTTTTCTGGGGGCTACCACAATGTGCGTGTTACCCTCAAAAAGAAGTTGCAAATTCGAACATTGAGAAGTTAAGGAACGTCAATATTGACACTTTGGGCAAGAGTAATTTGGTCCCTTCAATATGTATTGTGATCTGTAAGTGAGAGGATCTCTGCTTGTTCTCGGTGCCCAGACGTGGCAGTCAGGAGCACTCCTGCTCTAACCGGGGTCGAAGCGTGCAGCTGGTGATCTACGCAGTGCTGATGGGCCCCCACTCAGGGGCTGCAGCATTGTCTTCCTACAAAGGCATACGTGGCCATCGTAGATAGGATTTCTACAGAGCTTCCGGAGGGCACCTCCTTGACAGGGGGAATTTCAGGTCCTATATCTACACCTGGGCAAGAATTTGCCATGAAGCTCATTTTGCTCATTTTGTGGGTGTTCTCATTGTGATTCATTCACGTAAGCAGCCATATTAACTCAAAAAAAAAAAAAGAAAAAAAAAAAAAGAAAGACCCAGAGAGGGAAGGTGGAAAAAGATAGTTATGGTAGAGAACATGCTGCATGGCAGTTTTCAACCTGAATTGTTGCTTATAATATGAGAATTTAGCTAAACCGAGTGGTGTAATAGGAAGTAACAGGCAGTGTTCATGACAGGCAGTGCTACCAGCTATGTGTCTTCAGAGTAAGCGAATGCTGAGCACCTAACAGTGATCGTGATAGGGGCTCTCATGAATGTGAACAGAAGACTCAGCGGTGGGTGGACTAGATCTCTGCTAATTCTAATGAATCTTTCATGAATTAGAAATTCCAGCACCCTCCCTAGAGAGACAAGATTTGCTTGGTTGCCAAGTTACTCCCACACATTCAGTGAATTGACCAACTGCTGAGTTGTGACCTGTTGTTGTGGATTGCTTGAAGGCTATTTCACTGTCTGGGTAAGAGAATTTCTAATGAAAGATCTCACTTTCTGTTTTCACAGCAGCAAATCCATTACTTTGCTCTACTGCTCGATTCCACTGTAAAAATGGTCTTTGCATTGATAAAAGCTTCGTGTGCGACAGTCAGAATAACTGTCAAGACAACAGTGATGAAGAAAGCTGTGAAAGCCCTCAAGGTAGGCATGGGGTTTTTATGCTGTTCTGCACCTTTATACCAACTTCAGTTAATGTTCAGGAGCAGGCTCAGAAGAAAACGTGATTCTTCCGATTTACTCTGCATTGGATAGAACTGCTGTTTCCTAATCCTGCATTGGATAGAACTGGTGTTTCCTAATCCTGCAAGTGAAGCATGCAGTGTGTGTGCGTGTGTGTATTTCATTCCAAGTCCTCAGAGGACTGCTGCTGTCTCTTTCAGCTTAGTACAAATGCACTTTTGTGGAAAGTCTGTGATCCAGTGCTCACTGAAGTTGCTCACAGTCCATTCAGTGACTTCCATGAGAGATGGATTGGACCCAGAATGATCATTAATAAAACTTCATTTTGAAATAGTTCAACAGTCTGTCCATTTCCTAGATGAGTAACTCTGTAGGCTTAATTTAGATCTTCATTCCTCAGTTACTTCTGCAAGGTAAGTTTCACTGTAGGACAAGTCTGCAATGAAGGAATTTGCTCCTACCCTTCCTCATTTTTGTACTTACAGAAAAAGATGAGGATAGGGAAGGCATTGTTACTACTGTTGTAAAAATATTCTATATCCAGTTTTGTAAGAATCTCACAAAACAATCTGTCTTTCTTTTTTTCTTTCTTTTTAGCTTTTGCTATAACTCTATATCTGGTGCTCCTCAGTTGTATTTTCTCTAACTTCATGCCATGACGTTCTATAAAACATGAAATATATATGAATTGAGGTTGATGAATGATGTATACTGGGCATCATCTGCTAAACCTTTTTATGTCTGAGTTACTACTGAGAGATCAGAGTAGAGAAAAAACAGGAGAGTGTGGGGTTATTTGCAGGAGTGATGCAGTGTGCTTGCGCTTATAGCAGACAGGAAGCATGAAGAGAGAGAACAAGGTATGAAAAATGATGAAATTAGGAAAATTGAAAGAGAATGACTTTAATATCAGCTGCACTGATGATTTAGTCCCTCATTTAATACAAGATAATTAAAATAGTGATAAATATTCTTGATGAATCATTGCCCCTTATCAAAGCTCATAGGGGAAGAGGGAGAACATGCAACAGCAGTGTCAACAAAAAATGATGTATAGTGATGGCTGGTATAGGAGAGTCTCTCTTCCGTGCAATTTCTCTGCTTAACCTATGAGCTCTTTCCTTTTGCTTGAGATCTAAAAGTGGAATGGGTCAGCCTGGTACTTACCTACTTGCTGGGCTCTGTGTTGCATCCTCAAAACAACTCTGCTGAGAGAGTGCCTCAGAGAGAATGGCTTGGCCCGCTCTCAGATTAAGCTCTTTCTGGATGGAAGGAAAGGACTTCTGAGGGACTAAAATTTGTCTACTGCTGCAATAATGCTGTTACCACTGTGCTGAGGGGTGAATTGTTTTTCCCTGTGGGCCTAAGGCAGCCTAATAAGATTAACATGTGTGGTAAGGGGTTTTTTGCGTGTATGCTTTTTTGTTTTGTTTTGTTTTTTCATCAGAAGCTTAAAGCAGCAGAATTCTCTTCCAAGGTTGGGATGGCTGCATCCTCTGCAGATTAAGTGGCTGGATTGCCTCCAGGTTGTTTGTTGTCATGACAATCTGCTTTTGGAAGTGACTGTCAGGCTAAGGAGAAGAAAAGAGTTGTATTTCATGAAGCTGTTACTTTATCTTTGGTCCTCTGGAAAAGTCAGACTAATAAGATGGTTAAGCAAAGTAATTCTGTCTGAATCTGTGCATGAAAGAGCCCCCAAACAAGAGAAAAGGAGCTCTCTTTCGTTAGGACCATAGTAGCAATGACCAAAAAAAAAAAAAATGCTGTTACAGTTCACAGGAGAAGAAATTGGGTCCAAAGTACAAGATTGGGAGTGTAAAGAGTTGCTGAACTGAAATTCTGGCTCTGTGTATATGTGATTGTCTCTGTCCTTTGGCAGTTCAGAGTTTCCCTGAATTGCCGTTTCCGAATCTGTAAGTGGGCGATGCTTATGTACCTATCTTTCAAAGTGAGGATTAAACAGTGTAATAATGTGCTCAGCTTCCCATCTGAATGTAAATAAAGATTCCTTCCTGAGTTTGCAGCTATGGCTCTGTCTGTCCTGGCTTCCAAACATACAAAGGACTTCGTGTTATTTGAGAATTAGAGGCAACTGTGGACAGAATCTTTTCATTTCTCACCATCCTTTCTACAGCAGATCTAATTATGGTAATTATGATGAGTTTCATGTTAACACAGCACCCAAGAATCCTAGTCAATAACCAGAACCAGAACATAACTGTTCTAGATACTTAGGGACAGAGCAAAGGTGATAACCTGTAAGTTATTATGAAATCAAGGTATAGTATTTTCTTCCCACTAGCCATGATACAATGTTAAATGCAGTAGCTTTAATTCATAGTGTAATTGAATGAAGTCTGACATATGAGATTGCCCTTGTGTGCTATTTTTCTGTGTAAAAATTTGTTGATTAAGCAAACACTAAGCTTCTGAACCACTCCCTATAGTAGGATTGGGTCATTATCTCTATTTAACAGATAGGGAAAATGAGGCACAGAGCAACTCAACAAAATGCCCCAGAGTAACATCCTGGCAGTTAGGAGTAGAGCTTCATCTGTGCTTATCTGCTTCAGGGGAATGTTGTGAGACTTATTCAATGTTAGCAAACTGTTTTGAGACGCTCTGATAACATGTGGAATAGAAGTGTGAATTATTAATTGGTACTTTGCTCTCTTTCTGCTCTCGGGTATACTGACAAGCTTTTTAAATTAACACCTCTTCCTACTTCTCCCGTGAACTTCAAAGGCCTCCTTTATCCAGCTGTCATTACTGAAAAGCTCCAGTGCCATATCTGTTTGGTTTGTTTCAGATGCTCCTCCATGCATAAAGATCCTTTCAATCAAGGGTGGTCACGGTGCAGTCTAGGAAAACAGGAATGTAAACCCTTACTGAAAATTGTGTTGACCTGGCTTTGATATAGGAGACTTCAAAATGAGCTGTCCTTGATGAGTAATAGCTTTGCTGGGACATTGGAATTTGAGATGAACCTGAAGCTGTAGGTTTATGAAGATTAATTTTAGTCATAACTAGGGGTAGGGTAGAATCATTTGAGATGGGGAGAGGCCCACGTCAAAGTCACGAAAAAGGGAGGAAGGTCAAAAATTTTAAAGGCAATTTCCTGCCCTCCTTTGTTTTTCCTTACCACTTGTAACTGAGTGTTGCACGTTTTATATAGACTTTTGTGTCATGGGGGAAGTATCAGTTTAAAAACTTAAACCATTGCAATTTAGAAGCAAGTCAAATGATTAATATTTTGTAATTATTTGTAGATCTTGTAGCTGCTGTGATAATCCTGAGCTCTTCCTTTAATCTCACCAGTTACACTTCTGTCATCTCTGTTTTCCAGCATTAAAGTAGAATGGCCAGACTTTTCTCTTAGTCTAGAATATAGTTTTAGTCCCGATACATGCCTGAATCTTAGGAACTGGCGAAGGCTGTAATTGCTTGGATCAATCTGTGTGTTTGTGTATGAGTAGTGTGCAATTGCCCTTTCTAGGGCATTATTCTAGTTTTAACCACACTTGCAGTGATTGGAATTTCTGTTCCTACTCTATGCTTAAAGTGTCTTAAATTAAGAAAGTTCATCTCCCCCATCCACGTTTCTCATATTTCAAGATGATCTTTCCCCATGCCTTAAATTAACTGATGGTGGTAATAATTTAGAGAGCAGCTGCTCTGGGTATACTTGTCTGATCTGCCTGTTGGGGGGGGTGGGGAGGGGAAGGAGGATTTCCTGCTGAATCCATTGAATTAGAAGGGAATTCCTTATTCTTTTTCTGTCTCCTCTTAATTTTTTTTTTCAGCAACTAGGTGAATTTGTTCAGCTCTAGGACTATATTTATGTATTCCTTTAATTGCTTTCTATCTAAATGTGTTTTCACAGTGTTTCTTCCTCTCTGATTTCTCCTCTGTGTTGTACTTTTGTTGCTGTTAAATCTTTCTAGAATAAAAGTAGTATATGGGCTCTTTTGATTCAAACTTCTCTTCTTTTCATGGTCCTTCTTTTCTTTCCTTCAAAGTTTGCTAAATACCTTTATTAGTTTTAACCCCGTTGCCTAGGAAAGGGGACTTTATATTGCTGCAAGTCTGTGTTCACTGTGACTGGTGCTGTAGAGGCCCTTGGCTTCAGCAGTGTTTCTACCATTCTAGCTCTGCAGTTGTTAGTAAACAGTACCACTGTAGTCAAGTTATAAACCAACTGTTCTGCAAGCGCCCTGAAAGCGATTCCTGCCCTACATTTCTGCAGTGGATTCTGTAATGCCCACTGTTGCACATGTGAGTACCTGCCTTCCCCCTCCCCTTCCCAAGTTGCGTATTTTTTTCATTGAAGCTGAATTAGGGTTTTGATATTCCCCCAAATTCTAAAACACGTTTAGAAGCATACACAACTGTCAGAAATCTCTGCTTTTTCCTTTGTGGCACATATAAATTGCTGGTATAAAAACTGGCAGTATACTGAAAACTGAAGAATCTGGCCCTATGTCAAGCAAGTAAAATCGGCTCCAAAAATTGATTTGTTAAAATTAATTTTTAAGTGATGACAGAAATTCTGTAATGATCACTTAGGTGGAGTTAGGTGAGATTAGATTGGAATGGAACTGCCTAAAGCAGTAAGCACTAAGTCCCATTGCTGATGTTTGCCATGTATATTATGATATTTGTTTGCATCAGCAACCCTTTGCTGATGTTTGTATAACACAAAGTGGGTTTCAGAACAGACTGCCAAATGCAATAGACATACTCTAAATTTGCAATGAAATATCATAATACTGAATTTCTAAAACATAAATAGCTACTAGAACATCCCACTCCATGTGGAGCTTGTAACCAGCCCTTTGCATGTGGCCACATGAAATTCTTAAATTCCCAGATGCTGTGGTATCACCTAGACATCCCAAAGCCTTGCAGTCTGATTCTGGCTGCGCACATTTCCTTTTACTGAGTCTCTGATTCATTATTTACACAGTCTGTAAACTGAAGCTCAACTTGCAATTACTGTATATAAGCTTAGCCCAAATTCAGCCCACAGCTGGGATTTAATATTCAGAGGCAGACTAAATAGAAGCAGAAACTTAAGAGCAGATACAAATAAAATGTCACTGAATGCTTTATTAAATAAAGGCTATGCCCGAGCATATTTAGCTGTCTGAAACCCCTGATTTGTAACACTTCTTAGATGAAAGTATTTCTGTCATCTATGAATTCATTCTTTCCTCCATTCCCCGATAATTTCAGGCTTCCTGTTCTTTATCCCCTTTTTACTCCTTCAAAGATGATTTATTTCAGGTGTTTTCTTCCAAGAAAAAGAGTGATTCATCTGGGTGGAAGCTGAAAGATATGATGAGCTACAGGAAGCAGATGTTAGTACTAGAAGATGTTTCAGATGGCTGATAAGTTCATCTGTGCATTGATTTCAACAGTATGCAGATTCCAGTCCCTCCTACCTTCCAGGCCAGTCTGTAGCTTGCAAAATTGACTGTTTATTCATTTGATTTGGACAGCAGATAATAACACAGGCTTTATATAAATGGTCTCAGATTCTGACTTCTCCATGAGAAGAACATTAACTTCTGAGTGAGACTGTGAGGAGAAATCGTACTTTACTGTGCGTAGAGGCTTTGCAATTAGAGTAGTGTAAAATAGCTCTGTGGATATCAGGGAGAAGTCCAGAGGACTGGTACAAGTGTACTTCTGAGTTGCTGTGTCTTACAGTTCCCTCATTTTACAAAGGTGTGACTGTTTTCTGGCAGAAGAGACATACATGCCTGTGTTGTGGATCAGTCTGTTGCCCCTGTGGACGTTCCGACTTAGCATTTTGGCAGAATAGTGATAGATATAATACCAAAATGTTAGGCCACCGCTGTTTGTATTCAGTAGAATAGCTGCTCTCCAACTATAATGTGAAGATGGATAAGCAGTGACTTCAGGTCTTCCAACAGACAACAGGCTCTTACTTCAAACGATGTTTATGGATCTGGGAGGTATCCAGTCTCTTCACCTGTATCTCCTCTATAGTCCAGCTTTGATGGGTTGTGGCTGAAAACTATCAGCAGATGATGACTTGACTAGTGTAAAATCAGTTTCTTGACCTTGATTAAATCTCAGGCAAGGTTTCATATCACTCAAGGATCACCATGTTTACCAACAGCATTAGCAGGAGGAGTGGGGGAAAAAAAAAAAGTGGGGGGGGAGGGGAAATCTGGCAAGCTGTCATCTTGCCCTGAAAGTGATTCTTTAAATGTAGTACAGATAAGGAACTGATTCTGTTCATATTATGCTTGTTCTGTAAATAGATACCACTTCAGGATGCAGATGTAGACCTTCCCTGCATGTGCAGCTTGCTGTAAATAATGATGAAAGTAGTGTTCTTGCAGGAGTCCATTATGGAACTTCTGCTGTAATCTGGTGGTCGGTTTTTGTAGCTGGGGCTAAAATTATGGTTCTCAGGCTAGTTACCAAAAAAGCAGTACATGCAGGTAGTAACCATGTACCAGCTACTTTCCTTTCAGCCAACAACAGCTGATTAGGGAAGCTGGGAACTGAGATTGAAAATGGCATGTTTTTTCCTCACCGCTGCAGAAATGAAATATGATCTCTTAACAATTTTGTTCTGATAGTTTTACCTTCACTTTGACATTTATGCCTAATTAACAGTTCTAGAAAACGGTGATGACATGAGTATCCAGTTTCTTTGCATGTGCTTCAAAACTTGAAAAACAGGTGATGATATGTCAAGCTAGAGGAAGACAAGTCTAGAATACAGGAGGTTTTTTTTCCATTGTTCTTGAGGCTAGTTAAATTTTCTCTTGAGCTCTCATTAGTGAAAACAATTCCTTTCAAATAATTTTTCCACAAGCGGATGTTTGAAACATACCATACACTTTGGTGGGTTCTACGCTGTCCTGGCTGCTGAACTGCATTAACTTTTCTTAGATGTCATTGCCGTTTAATTGTGTAGAAGGCTCCTGCTGCAGAGCAGCAGGTGCAAGCCCCTAGTCTTTCTATTGTCAATGGAGGAAATGCAAATAAAAGGCACAGATGTCAATTTTTTATTTGTTGTCGAACAAAATAAATTCCGCATAAGGTGACCAAGTGATTTTTCTATAATTGTTGTAGAAAATTATTATAATGATTGTATTTAAAATACAATTTTAATTCCTGTTAGTGCAATTCCAGTATTGAGAAAACCTGCTTCTTGTAAGGAAATGGTAGTTGTCATAAAAGATGCATTTCAGAGAGAAAGGAGGCCCAGCAAAGGTTTCCAGTTTCAGCTGTTTAGGAGATGTTCTCACTAGCCTAATTAGCTCTCCTGCTTCTTCTATTTCTAGTCCTAACCCTCCTTCATCAGACCCGGCTGGCCCAAACATTAGTTCTACTTCCACACCTAGCCAAGAGCTGGACTGTATGTCTCTTATTGAGTCTGGCCCATCTGCTCTGCAGTGTCAATCAAATGGTAAACTTAGTTCTTTAGCCTGAGTATCAGTGTAAATCTTAGCTAGGTGATGCTTCAACAGTGTAAATCTAGCTTTGAGACCTGCCTGTACTGACTGTGGCAGCAGAAAGCCTAATGTTCATTTAAGCTTTAGTGCTTTTGCAAATCCTGGTCTGGAGCATTGTTAGTGTCTATAACCACTAGTTAGAAATAATTTCTGAAAGTGAACTGTTGGGGAAGGTTGCTACCCTCAAAAGTTTGAGCAGAGACTTGGGCAGAGAGCACAAGAGTTTGCTTTTCTTGTTCTTCAAGTTTGTGCTGTTTTTTTTGATCTTCCATTTAATTTCTCTGCTGCACAGTTTTGCTGCTTATACCTGTGTGATCAGGAAAAAAATATCCTAGAATCCTGGATTTTTTGTTTGTTTGTTTTGGGGTTTTTCTTGTTTGTTTTTGTTCTCTCCCCCCTGCCCACCACTGCCAGCAGTGAAGTTGGTAGGTGTGGCTCCAAAAATGTCAGGCTGCAGCGATGTCCTCAGCTGAAACTAGTTTTGCACAGGGTTATAACTGAAGCTGTGAAAAAATACAAATTTTATGTGGGAATATTTGTTTTGCATGAGCTTTCTCAAAACTGATATATGTGTTTTTACTCAAATATACAGCCACAAGCGAAGTCAACATAAGCAGGTATAAAAGTTAGTGCCTTGTATTCAGGTACTGCAGCAGCTTAATACTTTGTCAATTATGTAATTGACTTAAACCAGCATGATATCTGTGCAGACAGCCACCTCGGGT
Source organism: Struthio camelus (assembly GCF_040807025.1). NCBI lineage: Eukaryota > Metazoa > Chordata > Aves > Struthioniformes > Struthionidae > Struthio > Struthio camelus. The sequence goes on from NC_090946.1 coordinate 34,719,437, forward strand.
AGGGTTATCAAGATCTATTGAAATTTTTACTGATGTATGCTCAACAAGAATAAATGCAGCGTCTGTAGGTCAGCCAGATGTCACCGTAGCTAGAAACTGTACTGGTGTGTTGCAGTTGCGTCTTAGAAGAGCAGTTAGAAATGCAGAATTGCCCCCAGGACTGTAGAGGTCCTATACGTGTGGGACCTTGATGAGGTCTGGGCAGTTTGTGTTTGCCTTTTTGACAAGGCCTTGTTCAGAGTAATTCTGTTTTTTCTCTAAGTGGTATCACTTAGCTTGCATGGCCACAATTCTACTTTGCCTGACAGAAAGTATAATTTTATAGCTTATAAGAGAAATGAGTGTGTGGGAAATTACGTCTGCGGGGTAGGGAGGGGGAGTACCTCCCCACTATGGTGATGTTAACACTGAAGTGTGACTACTAGACCTCAATTATGTCTTCATGCCCACAATCTGTTCCAAATGCTGATCCCAGCCAGGTCAGCAGGAACATTAACTTTCTGCAGCTGAAGCACATGGTGTTTGTCTCTTTGTTGCAGGTCACACTTAAGCTACCATACCAGTGTGCCGTATTCACTGTGGAGCATAAGTTGCTTGAGGGTGATTTTTGAAACCAGAGCAAATTGCCAGCCAAGGCTCCAAGGAAAGGTATTTCATGCTGCCTGATCTAAAACTAGCAAATGCAACTTGATAGGCAAATGGATTACCACCACCAAAAAAAGGTTTGTTGCCAGACTTTAGATTAAGGCAAGATTAATTCTCAGTCAAGCATTTCAGTACCTGTAAATCTGTGAAAGATGAGGCTGTTTAATTTTTAACTGCCCCTTCTTTGCTGCTCTTGCATTAAAATTTGTGTTTCAGAGTGTGATCAACCTTCTTTGGAAAGCTGGGTATGATAGTACCATAGTATCATATCCTCCTCCTCCTCCTCCTGATGAAACAGCTCCTCCTGGAGGTCATCACTAAGCATGTGGAAGACAAGAAGGTGATCAGGAGTAGTCAGCACGGATTCACCAAAGGGAAATCATGCTTGACCAATCTGAAAGCCTTCTAGGATGGACGGACTGGCTGGGTAGATGAGGGGAGAGCAGTGGATGTTGTCTCCCTGGACTTCAGCAAGGCTTTTGACACTGTCTCCCATCACATCCTCCTAGGTAAGCTCAGGAAGTGTGGGCTAGATGACTGGCTGGATGGCCGAGCTCAGAGGGTTGTGATCAGTAGTGCAGAGTCAAGTTGGAGGCCTGTGGCTAGTGGTGTCCCCCAGGGGTCAGTCCTGGGTCCAGTCTTGTTCAATATATTCCTCAATGACCTGGAGGAAGGGACAGAGTGCACCCTCAGCAAGTTTGCTGATGATACTAAACTGGGGGGAGTGGCTGACACACCAGAAGGCTGTGCTGCCATTCAGAGGGACCTGGAGAGGCTGGAGAGGTGGGCGGAGAGGAACCTCCTGAAGTTCAACAAAGGCAAGTGCAGGGTCTTGCACCTAGGGAGAAATAATCCCAGGCACCAGTTCAGGCTGGGGGTTGACCTGCTGGAAAGCAGCTCTGCCGAGAAGGACCTGGGAGTGCTGGTGCTGGTGGACAACAAGTTAAGCATGAGCCAGCAGTGTGCCCTTGTGGCCAAGAAGGCCAATGGTCTCCTGGGGTGCATTAGGCAGAGTGTTGCCAGCAGGTCGAGGAAGGTGATCCTGCCCCTCTCCTCAGGCCTGGGGAGGCCTCACCTGGAATACTGTGTCCATTTCTGGGCTGCCCAGTACAAGAGAGACATGGCACTCCTGGAGAGAGTCCAGCAGAGGGCTACAAAGATGATTAGAGGGCTGGAGCACCTCTCCTCTGAAGAAAGGCTGCGAGAGCTGGGCCTGTTCAACCTGGAGAAGAGAAGATTGAGAGGGGATCTCATCAACGTGTATAAGTATCTGAAGGGGGCATGTCAAGAGGATGAGGCCAGTCTCTTCTCCGTGGTGCCCAGCAACAGGACAAGAGGCAATGGGCACAAACTGAAACACAGGAAGTTCCATCTGAACCTGAGAAAAAACTTCTTCACTGTGAGGGTGACAGAGCATTGGAACAGGTTGCCCAGAGAGGTAGTGGAGTCTCCTTCCCTGGAGATATTCAAAACCCGTCTGGATGTGATCCTGGGCAATACACTCTAGGTGACCCTGCTTGAGCAGGGAGGTTGGACTAGATGATCTCCAGAGGTCCCTTCCAACCTAAACAATTCTGTTATTCTGTGATAGTAGCCTACTGAAAGTTGTGAAAGGATGAGAGACATCACACTATTTTTTTTAGTCTGTGCGCTTGTTCCCTGGCCTTGCCAAACTAACTCACACTCCCCATCTCACATTACCAGATATTCTGTGCTAATTTGCTGTAAAGAATTGTGCTTAAAAATCCATGTTTATGAAGGATGTTAAAAAAACAAAGCAATTATATGGTTTTCAATTAAATAAACATCAACATGCAATGGGAATTAGAAGCTGAATAATTAATTTTCCATTTATTTGTAATGTAGAGTCTATGCAAACAGTAAAACCTGGAGAACTAGCAGAGGGAGGAGTGCAGAGGGTACACTGAGTGCTGTAGTGTTTCGTGTCAAACTAGCTTTTAGTATCTGCATTGAAATTCAGTTCAGATGTCAAAGCAGGCATGAGATTTTATGGAAAGCGACAGTTTGGTGAGTGGGAAGCACTGGATATAGAAGTCCTGTTTGTACATATGCTCCATATAGTTCATATGCTCCATATAGTTCATATGCTTGCATAGTGTTTCTAACCACATGGCTGAAGGACTGGAAAACAGGGGAGTGTGTTCTCATGTCCTGAGCACAGAGCTAGCAGCACCTCAAGCCACCTAGATTCTTTGTTATTGACGTGGTAAATGACCTTGGCATTTTCAGTTAACTTCTGTCATATGCCTTATCTCTATTTTACAGATGAGGAGTACCAAACTCCTTACTTTTTAAGGTTTTGTGAAGGATTATACTGAAGGAAAATAAATGTCAAGAACCATTTCTGAGTGTTATCTGTCAGCTGATGTGCACCTTGCAGTCTCTGTGGGGCTGAGCATTAGTGGCGAATTACATCCTCCTCTTTTATAATGATGGTAGGATTCAAACCAGAAGCTTTCAAGACTTATTTCACACCTTATCTTTCAGTTATTCCAGTGCTGCTATTACATTGTATTAAATGCAGCAGCTACCAAGTAGCTCTTAAGTGGAAATAATTTTGGGGATCTGGTATTTTTGTTAAGTGGTTAGGAAATGTGTTACGCTGTACTAAAACCTGTGGGAATTAAACTAGCTTGTTCCATTGGTTCATTTATTCTTAGATCGTTGTTTCTCTTTGCCTCCTACGTGCTGAATAGCTATCAAACACTGACCTCATTTCAGTGATGGCTGTCCAGGAAAACGCTTACAGACTTTTTGAGATGGTCTTCTCTGTGGCAAATGGGTCTCACAATTTACCTTCTAGAGGAGGAGACTTATGATTTGCCGTCTAGAGGGCAAGTTCTGAAGCTGTGAATGTTCTTCAAGAGGGCCTTTCTTAACTTAAATTTGACTATTAAGTCAGTCAGCTTTGAAGTCCTTGTGGACTGGAGCCTTGCTGACTGGTTTGGAAAGTGGTGGTTTGGGCTTCGCTTGAGGGAAAGGGTTTATTACATGCAATTAAATGGGAAGCTCTGTGAGGTATTTGGCACTGATGCTTGTAATAAACCCATAGCTAGGAATATTGTTTGGGAATGAGAGTATTTATCTTGAGTAAGTGACTAACTTGCCATTGAATTCTCCCGTTTCACACTCTAAAGCAGAAGCAGAAAACAGTAAGTGTTTCTTCAAGTGTTACTTGAAGAAAGCAATGCTGAGGAGAAGATCATATCCTTGTTTAATAGCTGGAGGAGCATGATCAGTCAGGAAAAGGCAGGAAGATGAAAAGACCGTATGTTCTATTCAAAAGCTAGCAAATTCCGAGCTGAAGTTTTTGCTGGTTCTGGCTTGCTATTAAAGCCAATTTTGACTGACCTGGCTGGAGCTGATATGTGAGTGATCAGTTGGGGGCCGAGGACCCTAAGAAGTGGGCTCAGACACAGGGTGGTTAGAGCAGACTGAAGCAGCTGTTCATGAATAAAAATGAGATGTAGTGGTAGCGAGTGGAGTCTGGCTTTCAAATGGACCTAGTCTCTGTGTCTGTAAGGGGTGCAGATCATATGTAGGGGCTTAAGCCAGGGTTCTAGTTGCTGATTTTTTTTTATTTTGTTCTATAAAGGACCCCTTGTCCATAGTCTTGTTTTCTATTGTGTGGAAGCCAGCTCATATACTATCAAGACCAAGAAGGTGGTAACTTTCTGCTCTTTAGCTCATACCATCAGTTTTGTGATGAATCAGCTGCCATGGTTTACATTCCTGAGCCCAACATCTTATTCTTTCCGTTAAACTTGCAACACGAGTGTGACTGAAACATTCAGCATTTGCACAAGCCACAGCTTGAATCTTTCCTGTCTTCCAGCCTGCTCTTTTCATCACCTCTTGATATATGGATCCCAGAGAGCTGATGATTAGTCAGTGACAGTGCAAGATCTTCTTCTAGTTATGACTGATAACTACAAGAAAATATCCAGAGAGTATCTTCCTGGCCAAGCTGGATGTAATTCAAGGGTCTGTGAGTAAGGGAGCTCTGGCTGGAGGTGCCTGAGGAAATGCACAGAAGTGATATCACAAGCTTTCATACTGCAGCAAGAACGTGACATGATCCCTTTGCAAGCTGTACTGGCCGTTTGAGTTGGAGGCCAAGCAATGTGGAAAAACACCGTGAAATGAGTTAGCCTTCTAATAATGAATATCCCAGGAAGGTACAAGAAGGCTTTTGGTATGTGTCATTCTTACCTGTACATTGGTAGTATGTTCCTCCTTCCCAGAAATCCTAGTGTAAGTGTGGAGTAGAGAATATTGTGAAAGTAAAATGATGAAGGAAAAAGTGCAGAGACATGTTTGATATGTTACTGTTATAGATCCTGCACTATATGTTAAGCTATATACAGACTTTAATCACCAGCCTACAGTTAAAATATGACAAAATTATATTGTCCTATTCAAGTAAAGTTCTCCTATTGAGTCGTTGTTCTTATGTTTTAGTGTCACCCTGGAGGGGCAGGAGTAGTCTAGGCTTAAAAAAAAAACTTCCCAAAACAAACAAAAAAAAAACAACAAAAAAAGAGCACATATGGGGGAAATCTTCAGTCTTTGCATCAAAGAGATTTAGGAGAAATTCCTATCTCTTTCAGCAATGCACTGATAGGTACCACATCACTCTTCTCTACCATGAGTGCCAGGTAGTGGCCTCTTAAGAGAGCAGTTGACAATATTCATAGCAGATGTGCATTCATCTTTCAGCAGGGTTGTCCACAAATCATAATCTGAGAATAGGAGTCAATTTCTGATCCAGCTATGCTAAAGCTGTTACAGCAGGAATTTCCTTTCTACCTATTTTACCACATGATTTATGCTTCTAATGTTTTATTGCCTTGATTTACAGTGTATGTCATGAGTTTCTCTGACACTGCTAGCAATTCCATGCATGTGGTTTGCTAGGTGGGAGCAGTCTCCTGATGCTTTTGACATTAAGGCTGCTCTTTGGCAACAATATTTTCCTGTAGGACACCAGAACCGAACACATTCAGTGAAGGGAGGGCCTTGAAAGAAATTACATTAAACATCTGTTAGAGGAGGAAGTTTCCACAGAACTGTTTTAATAATCCACTTCTCGAGTGTAAGCTAGGAGCAACCATTTGGTAAGCCCCCTGCCGCACACAGCACCTGGCAGCAAATGAAGCATTGCAGCAGTTGGTCTGTAAAGCAGGAATTGTGCTAGCGCTGTCCACTCGTACGTTAAAGGGAGAAAGAATTGCAGCTTAACTGAAGGTAGGCTTTTGCTGTCAGTCATCTCCCATCATTCTTCACTGCTATAAAATCCATGAATGGTGTCTTGGAGAGCAATCTCTCCAAAACTATTAATCTTATGGCAGTTGCCTCTGGAATTGTAGTCCCAACATATTCTGTCTCTTCCCATGATACTTTGAAGGGACTTCTCTAGCTCTTTTTTTTTAGTTTTTTTCCCTTTCATTCCCTCATCCCTTTTACTCTCGCTCTTCAGGGAGAGCGGCAAGGAGATGAAATGAAGGCTGCACACCTCTGACCTTTTCACATAGAGAAAGGAATGCCTGTTGTGAATGCTATGGCTATGTCGCAAACAGAATGATGGTGTTTTGTTTTGGTTTTTTTTTTTTCCAAAGTGCCTGTTTTAAAGGCACAAATAATGTCAACTTTTAGTAGGTTCTGCGCTCCCAGACACTCTTGAAAATATCACCTTTTTATGTTAAAGGAAGATTTTTAAGAAATGAAGTAAATAATGAAGCATTTAAAAAAAAGTTGATGCATGCAAAACTTTTCCCTGCTTGTAAGAACATTGACTTGGGCACATATCACACTGACTTTTTTTTCAGTTCCCTCTTTGTAAGAGACTTCAAAGGTGATCTTGATTGCCTGACAAATCAGTTTGTCCTGTGGAACACCATTCTATTTTGTTCAGTATAAATTTTAAGGCCTCAGGTAGTAAAGTTTTCATTACAGTTCCTGGAAGATTTTTCTACCTGCTAATAACAGTTCTCACAATAGGTTTTCCTGTTCTAACTTCACCTCATTTCTCCCAGCTGTAAAACTCTGACTATTGCTTTCCCCACTTGGTTTCTGTGTCTCTGCAGACCTGTAGTACAGGTCCTTTATTGTGGATGTAGGATGTCTTTAACCTTTACTTTTCCCTTCTGTTTTGTGTGCAGAATAAACTCTCTAGCTATTTGGTTCCAGGGAAATCAAAGAAGAGAGTAGATTTATCTGACCACTTGTGGATGAAGATTGATGTTGAGAGTAAAAACAACTCTGCAGTACACTAGTCTGCTTCCGCTGTTTCCATAAACCGTACTGTGAATATGTGCCCTGCATTTAATGAACACTCTGTTTTGTGTGTGGGGTTTTTTTTTTCATGGCAGTATCATGGACTAGTTATCATTGAGAATTTTTGATGAGTCTTACTAAATAACTTTCTCTTGTAAGAAGATTCTGCTTGTCCTGAGATGTGATCATGTAGTGCTGAGTATATCTTCTGACTTCTTAATTTTCCAGTGGTGAGATCAAGGTAAATTCAGGCCCATTCAGCCGTTAGGAATCCATTAAAATACTACTCTAGGGCTTCACCTTTAAACATGGAGTTTATTATTAGCATTTTGTGTGTGGTTCAAGCTGTTCTTGTCTGCTTCTGTCCTCTGCATTTTATTTTTTTCACACGTCTTATGTGTTTGTATAGGTGCTTCGTTTCAGAAGACTACAGGAGGGGGATGCAACTGTTATGCAAATATTAAACTTCATTTATTTATTATACTGTTTGTGCTTTTTTGATCTCTGGAACTCAAAGCAACATTGAAATAAGGATTCTTTTCATTTCTCTTGGCACTAATTTCTCTCCTCATCAACGGAAACGACTTAGGTTGCCTCTCACAGAGTCAGTGACTGATAAATAGTGTGAGTTGGTCTTCAGTCCAGGAGAGTTTACTACCCATTTCTATTTTTGCTAAATTTGAGTTTCAAAACCATCCTTCTACCCTACTTGGTTTACCTTTAGTATTGCAGGCTTCAACTGTATCTTGTGGTTGTGGGGGAAAACCTTTGCGTGGGTTCCCTCTTTGTGTCTCACCCTCCCTCCCCTGAGCCAGGAGCCCACAGGAGGCAGCCCTGGCTCTCACCCCTGCAGGGCCGGCTGTCTGCCCGGGGCAGAGCCCAGCCCGCAGCCACCCGCTACAGGAGAGAGGCACCTCTGCTGCCGCCTGAGCAAGCTCCTTACAGTGTTTATTTTCTTAGGCGCTTTCAAGCTGCGGGAAAATGTGTTTTACTTGCCAGGTATTTCATGAAATGACCAGAAAAGGGATCTAGTTAGGAGGAGACCACCTTCGGGAGGGTAGAAGGAGAGGAATGTTTGTTTGTGTGGGTTTTTTTGTTTGTTTACTTGTTTGTTTTTACTATTTTGAAACTGCACTTGTTACAACTTACAAGGTACTTAAATCTGCTTGCTTATTGACTTGATTGTTTCCGTTTCAAACCTGTATATTATTAACATCATTTTTATAAATATGCATATAGAAAAAGGGTAGTACAACTTGAAGGGCCTTGTCATTCAGCAGAGTTATTTATACTGCTTTCTCTGGTGGTTCCTTTTGCAGAGCTGTTTATGTGCCGCTTCAGAGTATTTATGCTGCTTAAGAACAGTATTAAGTATCTTAATTAGCTTAGAACATGTCCTGGGTGCTTTTATGCTTTAATATTTTTTTTAAATGTTCTTTTCACTGGCAAGACTTCAGAATGACACTTTTTTCCTTTGGCTGTGCAAATGGACTGTTACACTGTATATTCTCTAGAATTGTGTAAGCTACCATTTTGTTTTATTTTATTTTATCTTTGTTTTATTTTATTTTATCTTTGTTTTATCTTTTCTTATCTTTATTTTATCTTATCTTTATTTCAGGAGTTCCCATCAGATCTGATTTTTGTAGATAGGGGTCCACAAGCCAGGTTTGCAAACGTCAAGAAGACTTGGTGCCACAATACTGAGTCTTTTATAGGAAGAGGGAGGGAGAAGACTTGAGGGAATGCTATATATTTTACTGATGTGGAATATGTTAATGCCCTGAGTATGTTCCACTTGTGTTTGGCCTGTAGAAAAAGTGGAACCTGCCCTCAGACTGGACTCTGAGCACAAGGACTTCAATCCCTACCCAGTGTCTCAAGAGCCCATCCTGGTGGCAGCAGAGGGGTGGTGCCCACCTCTTTCCTGAGTTCTTCCCTGAGTTCTCTGTATTTTTTGCTTCATCTGAATGCAATTAGCATGTTTCTCTTTAAAGCTGTTGATGGACTTCAAAATTTAATGAATGTCTTGTTGTTGTAGTAGAACATCAAGCAGCAACTTCTAAATCTGTAAGCATGTAGGCATCATAAGTTGTCGGAGGGGGTTCTGCTGGGTGGAAAGAGAGATCCGGTTGGCCTAAATACTGAAATATGTGAGAGTTCCCCTTCTCCTTTCCTTCCCTCCAGCATCTCTCTTATAACTTCCAGTTGTTGCTGCTGCTGCTAGTTAAAGGGTATTTATTCACTTAGTCATTCACTGCCGAGTCTCACATTCATTCAGTGGTAGTGCTAAACCAATCCCTCTCTTTCACTACGCTTTTCAGTGAAAAGCCCTTCGTTTTCCCCTCAAGTAGAATGTCTTGAAGTGCAGGCTGTTGTTAGGTGGCCTTCATTCACTGAATCAAGGGGGCCTCTGGTGAAATGAGAGAGTACTTAAACTATGGAAGAGCGCAAAAAGGAGAGATTATTGCTTGTATTGGTAATTTTGAAGGCCGGCTGTTCTGTACTTTCTCCCTTTAATTAGGGAAAATATTCTGGCATCCTCACACCAACTCATTCAGCAGTTTCTGATGAATCTGAAATGTGTTAGGTGGTGTGTTTCAGTGCTGCGAGAGAAGCTCTGGGCTTCTTCTGCTGAGAGCCTTACAAGCTGATGGTTTGGTGTGACCTTCCCTGTGCCGGTTCTTCATCTCTTTGGTGGTAGATGGTCTTTGGGAAAAACTGCTGTTTGGTTGATGTGTTTTTAGTTATATTGGTGGAGAAGCAGCAGTGGAAACAGTGGGAAAAGTAGATTAAGTGGGAGATACATTAGCTAAGGAAGGGGAGGGAGAGGATTTTAGGGGCCGTTCTGTGCCAGGTAAGTCAGAGTGAGGACTGTTTGCATGCAGTGAGTGAATGCACTGCAGAGGAGAGTGTCATTCTGTCTTTTTCCTTCTCCGTTTTAGGCTGCACCTTAGCCATATGTTCTGTCAGCCCTGGAGAAAGCCACCTACTCTTCTTGTTTCACTTCTTTAGCTAAGCTTATGAACATTCATTGCTCTCAAGGATGGAACTCCTGTCTGCCATTTAAAAGCATTTACTGTTACGAATTACAGTGTCACTTTTTCTCAGGCCCTAGGTGCACTTTGAATGAGGCAGGGGTTTAGCTCCTTGATAGTGTTGTCCCCCCCACCCCCTTTTCAGCTAAGCAGCAGGAGTTCTTAAGAGTTAACTCTTTTAAGTGCTTGCTCCTGTAGGGATGTAGTAAACTTCCCCACTACACATAGTTACATTGAATTAGTACAACTTATCTCTGCATCTTTTACTGTGTTAACTTTAAACACAGTTTTTTTAGAATGCTGTGCTTCACGCAGGCTTCCAGAGCTCAGGTTTGCTCACTCAGCTAGGTAATCCCACTAAGTGCATTTTACCTCCAGCTTTTCCTTGCAAACTTGCATAGCCCAATTAGCAAGAATATTTTGCTCAAAAGACATGTTCAGAGAAGCCCTGAAGGCTAATGGGAGTCCTAAGAGCTCACACAAAAAAATTGCTTTGCTGTCAGTGAACAGTCTGTGATGTGGTGGTAGCTTTGCAGAAGAATTGCATTGAGGGCGGTGGGCAACAAACTAAGGTAAATGGCATTTTTCACCAGAGCCAAATTACAAAAACGTTAACTGCAAATGAGGTACTGAAATCTGAAATACAGGACTTTTATTTCAGTCAGGACCTTGTGTTTTCATCTGACACGAAGCTTTGAACACTGCAGAATCTTCTAGCGTGATGGTGAGGCTGTGCTTCTGATACAAAGCATGCACTTGTGAATTTGAATTTCTGTTTCTACTGTTTGTAGGAGATGAATTTTCTTTTTCTTCATGTACACACACATCCCCTCAGGAAACTCATTTACCCTAATCCCGTGTTTGGCTCATGAGACTTGATGAGATCATAGCCTGAGAATAAATTGCTGCAGCCACTGCATTCACAAATATCGTCAACATCATCTTTAAAGTGGTTTTTGATTACTTGAGACAAATGTTTCAAAACATTAAAGCAACTTAAATAATTAGATGGCTAAAGCAATACAATTCTGTGAATACATTTCATTTTTCATACTACTCAATTGTTTTTTTTTCTTTTTCAGAAGACAGACAAGGAGCTTAAATTAAAAAGTAATTAAACCTGCAATCCAGGCAAGACACAAAAAAATCAAAATTTAATGCTAATGCAGGGTTTTTTCAGTTCGGAGATGATTACCCACTCGCATGCGCACAAGTATGCACATCATTAGCGCTGACAAAGAGCTTACTGTGAACTTTGAATTTCTTGGTTTTCAGGAGTTTATCTCACAACTCCCAAATTATTATGTAAATATATATATATATGTTTTAACTTGAGCCGTTGCCATGAGAATAAGCCTGTCTACAGCACTGCATGGGATGCGTCCTGCAAAAGCTAGGCAGAACTATCTGTTCTGTTGAGAGTGATGTTGCTTTGATTTATAATTAATCTCTAAGACATTAAAGCACCTTGACGGTATGAAACAAACACATCTGACTGTCTGACAGTGTTGTTTGCCAGATGAGACAGTGTCCTGCATTGCATTGTATGCATTGCACTGTGGCTTGGTGGATAACTGCTGTGTAATTACTGGCTCTCCTATAGAGGAGGTGTGTTGCATGAGGCTATGCTTCTGTTGAAAATATGTAGACAGGAATATGTTTAAAGAACCTAATCTAACCTAATTCTATCTAACATAAGTAAGGTGTGTTTGTAGCGGGGAGAGGGGTGATGTTTGAAAAAAAGAAAGCCTTATGCCCTTGGCTTGTGAAGAACTTATGTATTTGTTGCTGTTTATGTGCTTGATTCAGCATGATGAGGCAAAGAAGCACCTGGATGCCCAAAGCTTTTACAGCTGGAGGGCAGTTGTTGGAAACCTTACTGCGATGACCTCCTAAAAAGTAGAAGAGAAATCTCAGCCAAAGTCTGCTGAGTAGGTTTTTTCCTGAGTATATTTTGTTAGAATAGATCTGATCAGACTTCAGAAATAACGGAGGGGCACAGAAAGTGGGAAGGTGGTTGTGAGATGGCGGGGGCGAGAGGGTGGGAATGAGGAGCAGGTGGCTGGGGACACAGATTTTGGAGAAATTCAGATGGGTTTCTATGACAACAGGCAGCCGAAGCCAGCTCTGTGCTCGTTAGCGAGCTGGGCAAACACAGCAAAGTAAGTTACTGCCGTAGTTCTGCCAGGATCGCTAAGGCTGCAGTGGGACGGTGTTGTCTGTGGGTTGCAGTCCTACCTGGAGGAGGCAACGGGGGCGCCTGAGGATTTATATGCAGTGGGAGAACTGTGCAGCTTTATGAAGCTGAAGTGTATGGTTGCATGTAGCACAAATTACCTTATTTTTCTTCTTAGCTGGGTTTGTGAATGCTGTGAAATGCTTTTAGAGATAATGTACACAGACTTGTCCTATCCTTTTGTGAAAATGAATTCCTTGTAGATTTTCACAGTGGGGAAGGGGATCAAATAGGAAAAAACAGTTCAAGACCGCACTTCAAGACACGCTCATTAATGTGTCTTCAACAACCTTAAAGGGTTGTTAGTGTTGTCTAGGCAATGAATTCTGAGTTTGGGGCTTGCAATGGATGATGTGTTATCTTAACAACCTTGCCCCTTTTTTTTTGTTTGCTTTTTTAACAACAATCCCTTTTGGTGAGATTGTTGTTCAGTATAGGAAATGAGATTCACCCATTAAAAAGGTGGAGAATTTTGTGTTTAGCAATGAAAATCTTTCCTTTGCATATCTGCATTGTTCCGTGAACGTGGAGAACAGGGCTTCTAAGCACTATTAGACTTGTTAGATTATTTCTGAATATTTAAGAAACTACATATAACTGGAGATGAGTGTCTGTTTTCCAGTGTGGAATTATGTATGTTTTCATGTGTTTATGTTCCTCTGTGGTGCAAAGCTTTAAGTTTTGAGTAAAATGCAGTACCTTAATGATTACTTTCAGCTCAGTATTAATCTCTGCAACGTCTTTAATGGCAGTTTTATTTGAACGTGGGTCTGCTAGTCCTGATCATGTAGTGGTTCCTTCCAATAATGCTTCCCCCTCCTCCATCCACACACCAGCAAGCTGAATGAGTTGCATCCTGTTGGCCTGGCCTTTGCAACTAGATACTGATGAAGATACTGCTTCAGAAGTGAGCCATCAGAGGCATCTCAACATCTGCAATCTCACTGTCAGAAGACATTCACTAGATATGGTATGAGGGCTCATTGATAATGCCTCCGTCTACTGCGACCAGCACGACTTGGTGTTGCGGGGAATCAGCAGAAACTCTGTGCTCCAATTGGTGGTGATTTCCTTTTCCATAATCTGATTCATGCATGTGCAATCCACTTCAGTGGATTTAAATGTTCTGAATGCTTTTTTTCTCAAACGGTCAAATACGATATTTGCTTTGAAAGCAGAACTAATGTTTGGAATATTTCCCATATTTTGCCCCAGAGCTGCTGATATGCCTGTTTCATTGAGTATTTGCAGCCCGGAAACTGGCTGCTTCAGACATTTTCCTATGTAAAAATCGAGCTAGGTATTTCTCAAGATGAACCTTAAAATTAGGAACTTCACACTTGAACGTCAAAGTTCTTTATATAATTTACTGTGATGACGGCCACATGGTCTCTATCGTGGAAGAGTGAAATGTCTTGAGCCAGTATTGACTAAGTTTGTGCATATTTCACCAAGTTTTGTGCTCCCATAGTGCAGATGAAGTAGACAACTCTCAATTCTATTTTGCCTGAGCTGTTCTAAAGTGTTACAGTCACACTGCATGGAGTTATCAGTCTGTAGTAGATTCATGCCGTGCCAGGGTTCATATTTGTAGTTTCTGTTTTGCTGTGAATAGTATCACATAAATGCTGAGCTTGGTCTGTATATTTGAAATATTAGGACAAAGGGAAGATTGTCCTTCTTTGGGCTGCGTATAGACATCTTTGGAATAATATGGTTGATCTCATGTCAGGCTAACTTGCCATCTCCCCTATCAATCCAAAGGGTAATGTTTTCTCTTCTGGTCCCTATTATTGTAATTAGATACCTTCAGATCATTCTATTTCTATCTATTAACATGTGATCATATGATTGCATACCAAGTGTTTTCAAAAGGAAGTGCATATTTTACATGAGTTTTCAAAACAGCTAGGTGAACGAAGTGCTTGTGGAGGCACCTTAGCATGCAGCTTGAAAACTAGTCATCAGTCTTCTGTCCTGCGCACATTTTATGTCCCTCCATAGCTTTCTGGAACGTTAACATTTTCTTTGGTTCCCCTATTTGATGTTTAGTCAGTTGGTCAAAGCACTGGGTATTTAACTGGACAAAGGAAGATGTTTCTGTATTGTGGATTTTTATTGATCAGCATTTAGTTGGAGGCTGACTTGCCCTTCTGAATGGATTGCTTGTGTCAAGGAAAGCTGCTGACCAAGGATATTTTTAGACATTGTTAATTATCCAGGGAATGTACTGTCAGATATTTTCTTTTCAGTGTGTGTGTGGGGGGGGTGGTGTGCGTGCGATTTCTTTTTTTTTTTTTTTTTAAATCGCTTCAGGTTAACATCCAGCTTGTTGTGTCTGCATCCTTTGACACCATTAATTCTTTGTGTTCCTTTGGGATAAGTGCCTGTGCAAACTATGAGGCTCTGATTATTTCTGTACCCTCTGTTTCTTTCCTTTCTTGATGGAAGGGAATAGCATTGCATCTGAACTACAGTGGAATTTGAAAAAGTAGTCAGCACTTGTAAAAATACTGTTTTCAGCCCCAAAGAATTCAATTGTATTCCCATGGGTAAAGTATCAAACTTTATGATCAGCACTAAAGATCAGTTCGGTTTTTCTTGACACTGCCTTGCACTAGAGTATAGGATTGGTCTGAGGCTATGATTCCAGAATCATTAAACTTGGATTTGTGTGCTGGTGTATCAGCCAGCAGTGAAGATTTGACACATGTTTTTGTTGTTAGCCAGGACACTGAGTTTAAGACAACTGAAGGACAGATGATACTAATTCAGCACAAAGTCTTCTGATACAGTCACCTGCTAATTTTTAATGAATTTACCCAGTGGAGTGGGTTCATGCCAAACGAGCCCTGTGTGAGAAGCGGTCACAGTATTTTTGATTTGAGATTTCAGACTTGCACTGGGGCTTCAGATGCTCAGCAGAATGCTTCTGTTCTGGAAAGTGTATTGGAGTCACACAGAGGAGCAGATTTTCACTGAATGCTTCATTTGTTACTACCATGAGTTAAAATAGAACTTCCTACCTAAAAGTGGGAGCCCTTCTAATCCTCAGAATTGTAAAGAATGATGTTTTAATATCGTTTCTTTGTCCCTCATTCTCTAGGCCATTATGGCTTCAGAATTTCTTGTGATTTGTGGCATAAGCTGATTGCAAAGTAAATGAGAACATCCCAGCTCCTTCTGCCAGTGTAGTCTGTTGCTTTGTTGGCAGACTCCAGAGCTGGGTATTGGTGATCAGACTTGGGCTCTTGACTACTGTTGTAGTGATATTATAATGTTTCTAATAATTCCTCTGTAACAGAGCCTCTCTGTAGGGAATGAGTGTTTGTTATGAGTATTCATGGAGTTTAGCTATATGAATATATCTTCCAAAGAAGGAAAAGATCCTGTTGGAGAAAGTCTAGCATTTTGTGTGGTTTGGCAGCGTGACTCAGTGCGCTTACCTGCTGCATATGTAAAGGTATTCCTCTTGAGGTTGAACTCTTTAGGTGTTAAGAAAAGAGGTTCCATGTTGTTGGCAAATAGCTTTGCAAGCCAAAAAAGATGCATTGTTTTTATTTTTAAAAGTTTTCTGCTATTGTAGCTAGAGTGTAAATGTAGAGATTGTCTGTCCATAGGCTTCCTGGTATAGTTCTAGTTGTCACCAGAGATTGTAAAGATCAAAGAAGCGTCCTTGCCCCTTGGGCCATCCTAATCAAAGAGTTGAGAGATTGAATACAGTTCCTTGCTCATCTAGGATCCTACTGTGTGATTTACTGCAAGTTTCTGTCTCAGTTTTCAGTTTTAAAAATAGGAATCTTTTTCATCTCTCAAGGATGTAGTTTGAGATTATGTAAATTCATTGTAGATTGTTTACTTAGGTACTATAATAATGAGAATCACAAAAGTCTAAAAATATGTGGATTTTTAGCATTAAGATAGGCCACCAAAAATAGTGTATGACTCATGCTTGCTTGAAGTGTTTGTCTCTAGCTATTTGTGGGCAGAAGAGATACTCTAGACACACTAGGTTTAATAGGGCCTCTCAATCTTCCTGTGGCTATATTTGTACAGTATTTATTAAGTGATGGAAGTGAGCAAAAGCAAAGGACAGCATTTGCCCTGTCCACCACACAGATATAAGCAAAGCACGCACCAGCCAACCCATAAATGCCTTTTCTAGCAAAGGTTTGAAAAGAGAAGGGGCAGAGAAGAATTCTCTTTCTGAAAGTGGTGTGTGGTTCAGCAGCTCTTAGATGGGTAGCAGGAGAAGCGTGCAAGTATCGTGACAGAAACTGCGACTTATAATGGCGCTCAGTTGTATGTGGCTATGGGAAGCTGCTGTTCTTATGCAGGAACATAAGCACACCTGTTTTTTCCATTGCAAAATGCAGCCTTTATTTACCATCACAGCATTTTGGTGATTGATCTCTCTTTTCTATAAGGAGGATTTCACTCTCAAAGTTGATGAATTTTATGTAATGCACCCCTACAGCAGACTTTCACTTGATCTTTGAAAGACTATGACTATGGTGGTATTTTGCATGAATGTAGCACCTATGCGCTGTTAAGAAGTAGGGCTGAGTTTTTGGCTGTAAAATTTAACATAACTGTTTTTACGTTGAGTCTCCAAACAGCCAGAAAAGAATGGTAAGTGATAAATGCACACTTTAATCATCTCATAATAGGCATTATTATTTGATTTACAGTGTTTTCAAAAGGCAGCATGAATCATTGTTTAATTGAGGAGCTGGACTGATTTTTTGGAAGAAAAAATATTTTTGTCCTTTGCAGTCCGGAGATTTTCTTGTACTCAGTATCTCCTAATGCTTCTTACCATCATAACTTACTTATTTTTGACAGCATAGATGTCAGATGTGTTCATCTATCTCCTTAGGGGCTCTTATAAACTTTAAGGGAGGGAGAGGAATCATTCATGCAATTTTAAGCTTGAAAGAAGCTATAATTTCAGGCAATTAAAAAAAATGAAATGAAAGTGTATTATAAGTAGTCAGTCAGCTGTGTGCTGACAGAGGCAAAATCACCTACCCGATATCACAGTATTTGGGTAATGTTATTTGTACCTTAATGTGGTATCCTAATTTTGCACTAGGTTACCTATTTGCTGAAAGAGTAAATCTCTGTCCACTTTAGGAAGAGTGTTTTGTATTATCTACACAAACTGCAAAGCAAGAAATTACTTCTAAATAGAGCAAGACCTCTAGGAAATGGAAAAACAAATTGTATTTAATTTTTTCCGTATGAACGTAGGGGTTACAACTAATGCAAGCATTGAAGTCTGAATGTACTTGTGCCGGCAGTCTTAAAATGGCGTTTAGATGCGTTTCAGGGGACTAGCAAACTGACCGTTAGTGTCTTGTCGTTTAGTATACAAAGGGGCAGGAACATACTGTTGCCAGTTCCCTTCAAGATGCTGTTCAGAAGGAAGTTGATGAGTTACACGTGGGGAAGAATTCGTTGCTCCTTTTGATGTATCCTTGGAAAAGTTAGTGTTAATGCATACAATTCCCCAGGACATCTACAACAAGCATTCTGGAATAGGGTGACGTTTTAGCAGTATGTTTTGCTGTCTGATTCAAAATGTGCCTTTCCCAGTAGATTATTTCAGTGGAATTATTGAGCTCGTGTATGTGGAGTTTCCCAAAAGAAGTCAAAACTTTGTTACCTAAAATACTAAAATGGAATTGATGTCTAACTTTTGCCTAAGTGAAACAGCTATCTTTTTGTATGTGGAAAATACTTGTATCGTGCAGCTCTTTGAAGTGCAAGAAAAATATGTAGTCCCCCTCCTGGTCAATGCAATCTAATTCTACCCTTTTTATCTTTATTTTCTTGCATGACTTCTTTTATCTCTTAATAAACCTCTTGAGAGGTTAGAGGACAATTTAATACACAAGACCAAGCACACCTCTGAGTTCCTAGAACCTGACCCACTGGAATTCTATGTTTAAAAAAAAATTGGGGTGATAGGGTATTCGCAAAATAAGCATCTACATTTTGATCTCTAAATGCAATCTATCAAATATTTTTATTCTTACCTAGCAAAATATGAGAACATACACTCTCACTCATTTCATATTTATACCTTTTCATTTGAAATCAATCAATCTGTCTGTTGGTATAAAAAATCAGAATAATAGAAAATAATTTAATCACTATTTTGCTTCTGCCTTGCAAGTGAATAGTGATGAAGGGAAATTTATCAAGAATCTCGTATTCTTCGTATCATTTTTTGCTTATACTGGGTAGGAAAATACTTTTAATTTGAATTAAAAAAAAAAAAAAGTATACCTGCTGTCTTTTTGCTGCCTGATGAGGGAACACGCTGTTCTGTAAGCATAACTCTGTATAGTATAATAAATAACATCTTATGTTTGCGTGATGTGTTTCATCCTGCTGGCACAAGTGTTTTATGAAGTGTCTAGATATAACATCGCTCGTACCTTGACACTATGAAGTGTCTAGATATAACATCGCTCGTACCTTGACACAGCTAACAGCAGCTAGATGGAGAGATGGGTCTCTGCCTCTGTGGAAGTGAAACTTTTTGGTCAAGGACATCAAAAAACCTTTTGCAAAATGAATTATACCTGCATATTGGATTTTTTCCTCTACCGTGAAGAACAGACAGGGACTGACGATCTAATGGTCTCCTGAAAAATAAGTGGCGTTATCTTGATTTGTTTGAGAGGATGAATGGCTTAGGTAACCTTTTCCTAATCGTAGCATGTAGTTCTAGTGGGTCTAGGTATTTTATCCTTAGTTTCCAGTACACTGTCTCTGACTTACTTTTTTATGAAGTTTGGTGCTTATTATTAGAAGGGCAGATTTTGGTTCTTTGAAAGTGTGTCTTTATTAATCAAATATATCATTAAACAGGAAGGGGAATTAGCTGGTAGTTAGAATAATGCAATTAGTCAGAGGGTTTCACTGTGTTCTTTTTCAGGAGCTAAAGTTGCACTCACTCTTTTTAGAAATGAGCTATATACAAAGAAGTGACTTACAGGTATAAATAAGGACCAAAACATGAATAGCACAGAGAAGGCACTGAGGTTTATTCATTTGGCAAAATAGCTTTTGTATTATAGGGGCAGGAGAGGAAAGTGTCATTAATTAACAGCAGGAGGAAGCATCTGGAGTTCTACAGAAGGCTTTTACTTGGAAAGCAATTTCTTTATTAGTCCCTTAGTAATGACTTTGCTCACACAGTTTTTGCACATACTGACCTCTGTTCCCCTGCAGTTACAGTACAAGCCTTGCCGAATTTGAGGTGATGATGCAAAGACTGTGAAGGTACGAGGGTTAAGAGACTTGTTTCTTCTCTACTTTATGATCTTAAGCCTGTGTGCTTATGAAGATGTTCTTGTCTTCTCATCCCAACCTGGCAAAAACAGCTCTTGTTTGTTCATTTTGTTTCTAATCTGCATGTGAGAAGACTCTGTTCTGCCCAGGCATTGCCAAAAGTTGTCTACATCTGAAAGGATACTTCTAAACAGCAATGGAAAGTCATTTTCCACTCTGAAGACATTCCTGAAGTTGTTATGCTTCTGTCATACTGAAAAGAATCAATGTAGAAACACACTGTATAAAACATTACGTGGGATATACAGTTCACTGATGTGAGTTCTGTGTTCAGTGCTGTTCATAAAGCTGCTTCTATTAGTTACTCTGGATAACTAAGTGAAACAGTCCTCAACTTGTCCAAATTTGCCATTGATGATTTTAAAAGATATAAGTAATTCTTTCTGGGATAAATGTCATAGCAATACCATCTCTTCCGCTTTAAATTGTCTATTCAAAGAAGAGATCAGTCAAGCTGGAATTCCAGCAAATGGGGTCAGGAAGTTTTTTGTGAGGTGGAGAAATCGTTACCTTAAAGAGTATGATTTTCTAAACAGAAAAAGCTAAGGAGAAGAACAGAGGCTGGAACAATTATTGAAATTTATAGTAGTCAATGAACGATAAAGTAGTTATCCATTATTGCATTTCCGCGTGGTGGACACACTTTCAAATTAATATGATTTACCACAGAGATTCAATATATGGCTCTGTAATACTGAGCTAAGCAAAAATTGAAGCCATGTGATAATCAGCTCCAATGGGAAAGTTTGAAGCTGGTGGTAACAGTAGTTTTACACTTAACTGGTTGTGTGTTTTATCGCATCAGTGAAAAGCTCCTCGCTGTCATGGGGTCTGACCACTGCCCTTCACTTGAAAACTGATTTTTTAGTCTTGTACCAAGAGAAATTTTATGATTTGCATAAATTAGTTTGAGGTGTGTAGAGGTATGGGGGGAGGGAAGGAGGAGAAACTGTTAATGGGAAAAAATACATAATTTATTTGAAATTTCACTAATGCCGGATTTGGAGTACTTTTCTTTGTAAGCAGATCTGCAGTGTGCCTTGTTATCGTGTTTCGTACCAGTTTTCATTTCCTTTTAGCCCAATTAGAAGAAATACATAGAGTGGCTGTCCCTGTGTGTAGAGAGGAAACATGCTAACAGGTGGGGAACTAATGTTACCTCTCTTGGAATCGCTCTTCGGCTCATGGGCCGGGTGAATTTTAGAGGCAGTGTAAAGAAAAAACTGGCTGAATGTTTTCCTTATTTTTCCAGAATTAAGCATTGATCATCTTAGGAGAGCAGCAAATCTTTGGCATTGCTGAATGGAGCACTGAGGTGAAGGGAAATAGAGCTGGGAGGGATGTGTATGTGTGTGTGAAGACATGTCAAGTAATGTATTGCTACTGGAATGGCAAGTTAAACTCGTATGCGTATATGCCTCAACTTAAATATTCAGTCGACAGCTCTTGGATCACTTGATCTCATCAGGAAGAAAAGAGACTGCTTCCCTTCCATTATGCAGATTGATTTTTGTCAAAGTTTATCTACTTTTATCCCCGTGTCCTAACTGGAAACTATTAGCTAACCTGTAGGACTGTAGGACCTGTAGACTGTTATCGCATTCAGATGGAGGATGTCTTATTTCAGTGGCACAGTATGTTAATAAACTTATATTTACCTGAGTCTGAAAAATGAAGTGTCTTGTCTTATTTCAAGCTTCAGCAAATACTTGAAGCTAGATGATAATACTGGAGCATGAAGCTGTTAACCAAATAGCGATCAGTGCAACAGTTTTTGTGTTATGAGAAATTGTCAACCAGTCTTGAGAATTTTTTTTGTTATTTTCAGAAAAAGAAATATGTAAGTAGTTTAAATTGCTTTGTAGATGTTACAGCGACATTCTTCAGAACTACTTCTCCAAGGAGAATCAATATTAAGATGGTCAAAAGTCAGAGCTCAATATAACTTCACTTTTAAGCGAGTAGCAAGTCATCTGGTATTGTTGTAATTAGTCTGGTATCAATAGATTAAAATCAGTATCAGATTAGTGGCTAATTGGAGGCCTCTGACTGGAGTGGGTGTGTTTTTGGGCAGTGGGGGGAGACTGTCATAACGAATTCTGCTGTGCAAGCTTTTTCTTTACTCTTTCCCACATTTAATACCATGCTCGTCTTCCACACCTGAACTTGCAAGCTTTTGTAATCTAGGCGGGGGGATAGTATTTAAAAAAACTGCTAATCTCTGTTAGGAAAGGTAAGTCTGGAACCAGAGAAGATGTTTAACATTTATAGCTATTAAAAAGCAAGTATAACATAACCCAAATCCTCCTACCTAATATTTGAAGAAACTGGCTTAGGGTCTTACTAGTCTTTATCAAGTCCCAGTTCTGTCTGCTTTTTCTCACAGGCTTGCTTTATTTGTTGTTCTTTGCTCCTTGCATTCAGGTTGCAGTACAACTGGCTGACAGATGAGGGGGAATTGCATTTGTTTTTCTTTGTTCAAACTGTATTAATTAAAATACTTCCTACTGGGCTTTCAGTTTGCTATAAGTAGCACATATCATTAGCTTTTAAAAAACAACAGAATCATGAACTTAGGATTACTTTAGTTTAGATGCTTTCTGATTTAAGATGCACGGTGTAACCCCAAGGCAGAATGGTAAACCTGCACAGGCAACTTTGGGCATTACAGAAGGATGTTTTTCTATTTGCTTTTTGTTAATAAGGGAAGAAGTTGTATTGACTGGGAGTGGGAGGGATGTACTTTTGTAACCAACAAAGCAGATCAATTCTTTGACAAGAGTTTTTTTTTTCCCCCCACAAAAGTAAGAATTAAAAAGGAACATATCTGCCAAGGTTGCATTATATGCCTGTGCGTTTATTACTGGAGAAAGAGGTGCCTGGGATGTGTTCTTCCTGCCGAGAAGCTTTCAGTAACATGTCACCTACGGACAGCAGGCTTTATTCATGAGCAAGTTGTGGCTTGGAAAGTTCAGGTCTATATCTTCTGTTTCCTACCTTTTGGCCTGGGTGGGAATATCTTTCTGGACAGGAGAAAGCATTTGAAACATCCGGCATCTTTTATGACATTTAAATAATCAGGAGTTTGGGAAATTCGGAAACCAGTAGGAAGAAACAAATTGATTTTTCTCTGTGAACCAGGCAGGGGTGACAGGAGGAGTCTAAGCTAGTTTGCAAGAAGATATCAAGACTAATAGCAAGGAACATGTACTGGGTGTTTTAGGAGCATGTGTCATTAGTTACAGGACAAAGTCAAGTTTGGACTATTTCTGTACACTTTAGTCTGGGTTAAGGTCTATACAAGTGACCCTGGGAACTGTTAAAAATGCACGGTATGCAACAGAAGAATGAATAGGAGCTTGTCTCTGCTGGAAAGGAGAGAATTTGCAAGTAGGATTTAAAATGTTTACCTCAGACTTATAAGCCCTAGTATTGAATTGCCATGGTAAGTGTTTATGCTTTGTGGCATGCATTCATGGAGTAGCAGATGTAAAGAGAACAGATGAAGTTTTGTCTGTTGGGCTTCAGATTAAGAGACTTTTCCCCATATTTAAAAAAGCATTGGCCCTGGGCAGTGTAGTGCAGCAATTTTTTTTTTCACTCAGCCCGCTGTTAAAAATGCAGTGCAGTATAAAGATCATTAATTAAGGATGTGTAGTTCATTACATGAAAGATTTTTTTATCCAGTTAGCGACTGGATAACTGGTAAGCAAATGAAGAATTATATTTAGAATTTCAGCTAAGAAACTATGCCAATGGCAAAGTCAGAAGGAAAGTTTGTAGCTAATCTGTGCCGCATTATTTAGGACTACACTGATGATAATGTCAGGTAAGAAGGAAATGGCGGAGATAGAAAGAAAAGGACCAAGATGCCTTTTTACCTTTTTGAAAGACCTGTGCTATTGAGGTGTGGTAAGTAATTGTTCAAAAAAATAGACCGTGGCTAATGCAGTTGAAGTGTTCTGTTTCTGCGTCCATTTTGGCAGGAAAAAGCAGTTTGGCATCTGTCTCCGCCCATATCTGATTGGGATCTTCTCACCAGGAGGTCCTTTACCAAAGTCCCCCAAGGTGGAGGACTGACATGCACAGGCAGGATTAAGTTCCACCTGAAATATAGCACTTGCGTCTGCTTCTCTCAGAAAGACACAGGATGTTTTTCCCTTTCACTGCCACAGTTCGAGTCAAGTCTTTGTCCAAGAGTATGCCCATTCATCCTAAGGTGATTAAAATCAAAATGTCTTAGGAGAGAGCGTTTAGCCGTATGGCCTTGGGGTATTTGGGCACAAGCACTGTTTTCCTTCTGTTTTGAAACTATCCTTTGCATGAGAGAATTTGAGAGTCTGAGAGTCTTTGGGCCAGTAAGCAGGAGAAGAGGAAGGATGCTGCAAAGATGGCATGGAAGGAAGGAGTTTGTATTCCGTTCTCTACCCTTAAGTATGACTTGTGTATTTATTTATGCATAGGACTGTGTAGAAAAGCATAAGCAGTCCTTGGACCAGACATCAGAATCTGCACTTCCAGTTACCCAGGTGAGCCTTCCAATTGCCAGACTGCAACTCACTGTCCTGGTAGGTTCAATAACTCTTGGGAGATGCACAAACATGGTTTTGGACTCTTGACCAGATAAGGTCACACAACCCTGATTTCCTTTGCTATCAGATACCGGTTAAGGTGGGAAACAGAAACAATACAGCTTGCATGGTAAAGGTCCTAATGCTGTAGTCCTTTTATGGAATTAGCATATAATGTTACTCTGTACCATGAGTGTCAAGTTTGGAGTCTTTCTGTAAGATGTATTGAAAAGAGGGTGTGCAGCACACACAAGTTGTCATTGATTTCTCTTCCATCTCTACAGATTGTAGTAGTACTTTATTGTTTTAGTTATTGTCCTGGATATGGCCTGCTGTTACTCGTCCTTAAAGCCTCATAGTTTTATTTCCAAGTGTAGCAAACCCTTTCTCTATTGAGGTTCAGCAAGTCACTTTCGAAAAGATGCAGTTTTGCTGAGTGTGCAAAGCCTGGTTTATTGGCTAGTGCCCCACAGAGGATGTAATAAGTGTTATATGTTCTATAGGGTTTTTCTGTCTAGACAGAGTATTAGAGTAGGGTTGTAAAGGTACTCAGGAACATTTGTGATTTTTCAGTACAAGAAATACTGTATTACTAAGTACCTTCTCAGCTGCTATTTGCTTTTCACAGAGTGTTTATGTCTTTAAATAAATCCAAATGCCTGTAGTTGCTTCCTACTAAACAACTTTGGCATGTGTTCAGCTCCTTGGGTATGGTTAAAAAAGTAATTACTTTCATCACTTGGGTTCTGCTTAGAACCAGAATCGTTGTCTCCATCTGATATGTAGCCTTTTTGAGATTTTTGGTCCAAGATCACAGTACAGGAAGAGAAAGAAAGTGTTTATAGCTTTTGTTTTAGAGAGGACTGTGTGTTGGTGAGGTGGGTTTCAGGTTGCTGACAGCCAGTCTAAAAGTCCCTTTAGGAGGACTTGAGAGAAGATAACTTACCATCATAGTCATGTGGTTGCAGTTTTGTTCTCCTCTAAATCCTTGCTGCGGACAGAAAACTCTGCAGAGGCTCTTCTCAGGGTGAAAATCCTCCTTCTGGATGTTTAATGGGAAACACTCCTTTGTACTGATGCTGTGTGGCCTGAAAGACGTTCTTTTGTCCCTCAGCCGCCTCTACTCTCGCTTCTGGCTCCAAGTTGTTTCCTAGGTTCCCCCTTCTCTTTTTCCTTTCCTGTACCACCCCTCATCTGCTCCAGGAGCTCTCACCACTCCGCTTGAAGTGATTTGATCCCTGGCTCCTGTGCCAAGGTGGCTGCATGAATTGGTTTGTTAGAAAAATGAGTCAGAGGAGAAAAATACAAATTAAACCTGAAGATATTTGGGGATTTTCAAAATCACCCTTGCTGAGATGAAAAAGTTCAAGCTGAACAGGCTGTTTTCCTAAAATTGTCCTGTTTGTTTATTTGCATCAAATATTCAGTTGTCATAGACCTTGGGTATATTTGAATTAAACTTGTTAAGCCTGTACTTATTTGAGAGCATTGTATTACTGAGAGCAGTATTTGAATTATGCCAGAAGGGACAAATTCCTGTGTTCAGTATCTTGCCAAACTGAGGGTTTTCCATTAGAGTGAAGTCATCTTGCTAACCTTCCCTGGTTTCAAGGGGAAACAAGTTCATCTTAAACCACAGCAATAATTAAGTCTACATACCTGCTTGACCGATTTGATATTTAATTAAAGCAGAAGGAGGGTGGTGGGATTGTTGAGCTAAATGACATAGTCACTGTTTACAAGACTGACATCCCCTGATTTCTTTCTCTTTTTTTTTTTTTTTTGAGCTTTTAAAAACATTTCTCAGTGCAGTATCTGGGCATGCATAGGAAAATCCTTCGAAAATATGTCCCTAGCAGGTATTCTTCGAGTTTGGATTAAAAGCGTAGAAGATTTTAATCAGATGAAAGATAGAGTACATAAAAATTCAAAGCATTTCACACCAAACCATACGTTGTATTTTTGTGTACATATCTGTGCTGTAATATTGCTAGCTAGTAACAAGACGAATAATAATTTCTTTGGTTAAGGCAATGTTAATTTGTTTACGGAGAGCTTTGCAATACTACATGGTTAGAAGTGTTTAAATATAGGTAGTCTGTAAAAGTATGCAATTGAATTTTTAAGTTTTACTTCACTTTTTAAATTGGGCATGATAAACAAGCAGGGATTTTTCCACACTGAATTGCAGATTATCTGTGGAACAGAAACCATTGCTTTCAGACACTATACCAGAGACAAGTTTATTCAGAACCTCCTAGTTAATAATACACATGTGGCTCCTAGGTTCAGTGACTCTTAGACTACTGAGACAGAACAAATACCATATTCATTTGCTTTACTGGTAAGGGATCACTAATCATAGCTCTTTATGACACTTACTGAAAGTGCCTTTTTGGCAATCTTGGGCTCTTAACTTTCAAAGCTTTTTCTTTTTAATTACCTTTTTAATTACTCCCCGTGCGCCTTGGGAACTCAGTATTTGCTCTGCACTCAGGAGTTTTAAAGTGAGGATTTCCTTTTGCCTATTATTACGGTTCCATCTTCTTTGTAATAGCTGTTCTAGTAATTATGATGTACATGTCTTCCTGACTTGATGAAAACACATTTCTGTCTCTTATAAATGTTGTCCAAGAGTGCTTTAACTGTATGTTCTGTTGTACAACTTGTGTTGTTCAAGGCTTTGGCACTATTGTTCACGTGCTGTTACAGGCAAGTTCTAACCCAGGTGATGGGATTAAATGTTTGGGATCTGATTTTGTTGCAGCAAGATCCTGGATATATTGCAGATGTAGTTGCTTTAATTGATCTTTTGTGAGCTCCTTTATTGATGTTGTGCCATCTCTGAGGTGTTGCTCTTCAGCCTTTTGATTTCTGGGGACACCAGGCTTCGCTCTCGATAACTAAAAAGTTAGCAGTAACGATCCCTCCTTGGCCGAATAGCCTGCACTGTAGATCTTTGTGACAGCCCTATGGTAGATGGATCTTTGGCCCTGTTAGAAGAGGAGTAATTTTTGCACAACTGTGGAACCGATAAACTTGTCTTTTATGTAGTGATGTCTTGCTCATGGGGCTATCAGTAAGTAAAAGCCATGGTTTTGAAAAGAATGTACTTTCTGAGGAGAACAGCATATAAATCTCCACCTTTCATTATTGCAGCTTGACCTTTCTGGTTCCTGTGATGAAGCCTTGAAAGATTATAATGAAAAATTTACCCACTGAGTTAGGTAAATGGCCCCTGGCGATTGTGGAGAGGTAAGGAACGAATGCTTCATTTGCAAACTTCTTTTGCTTATGAAAGTCCTCTGGCTGATTAGATGTTTGCAGGTTTTCTTGACAAAAAGGAAAACATAAATTTGATCAAGCTAGTGAGGCTGCAGCTTCAGAGTTAGACTAGGAAAGGTGTTTGAAATAGAGATGAGTTGACTTTTTTTCTTTTTAGTGGTAAGGAATTTTATTTTTAGTTGGTCAAAAAGCTATTATTGCCATTATTATCAGGTACTAAGAATGTGAATTTTAAATGAAATATCCCTGATAGTTGAGTGATTCGCACAGGACTATGTGGTGTGGGTCTATGAAACGTCCTCTGATTCTCAGAGACATACCAGGCCCCTGTTCAGAGTACCATTTGCATCATGGAAATTGCTGGGGCTCCCCATCCGCTGGGCTTCTGCGTCCTTGCGTCTCCTGTCACAGCATGGGATCTAGATGTTTGTTAGTAGACAGCACAGATTTATCTTGCATAGTATCCTTCATAAGAGGCATGTCCCAAATCAATAAAATGCCATGCATGCAATCAAAGTGGACCACCTTAGCAAATAGGGAGACCTTGTTAAACCCTTGCTTATAACTTTGACAGGCTTTGACCTGTTGATTTGAAGTTTCCCATGTGCAGTGTGTGCTCCTGAGTAATTATTTTTCTAGGCTAAGTCAAAATGTTTCAGTCAGTTATTTTTCTAGGCTAAAGCAAAATTTGGCTTTTTTATTTGATTCTCTCTCTTCCACTGCTTCCCGAGGGAAGAAACGTTTGGTACTTTTTCAAAATTGGCTATTGAACTGGACATCCAATATCATTAGTCATCCTTGAAATATTAGGTACAATGTTTGAACTACAGTCAAAGAAAATCCCCTTTTTGAACTTGATCTAAACTAACTGTGGCACTGATGGAGTAGCTTTTGTCTCAGGGGATGATGTGCGAATACATTGCATGAGATGACAAGTGGCAGTGGCAAGTTCCTTGAACAGTGCAAAACTAACAAGTTTATAGTAAATACATATTAGGATAACAGTCTCTTATTTTAAATGATAAAATTTCCAGTACTCTGTGCTGCATTACTAAAAGCCATTAAAAGAACATTTTAGTGTATGGCACATCTGAAGTCAAAGCACTGTGCTTATAACAATGACTAAGTTTGAAAAAAAAAAAATAATTTTCAATTAAGCTTGAAAGGACAAAGTGCAAAATTAACTAACTTGCAATTAATTTTAGTAGTAATTATGTAAAAATTCCAGGCATATAGAAGATGAGAAGTGTGGCATAATTAGTTGTGGAGTTTTTTTTTTAACTGCTGTAATTATAGTGATGAATATGCATGAGGCTGTTTGGAGAAGGAAAGCACAGCACGCAGTTGTATTTAATTAAACTTTTAGCTGGCTTAGTTATGGAGGCTGTTCTTTGTTTTAATCCCTTCAAAACTGCTGTGAAACTCCCAAGACAGAGGCAGTACACCCCAGAGTGTGAAAATAACTGTTTAGGATCCATTTTTCTGTGTAGAGGTCTCTAAGGTCATCTATCACTTAATGAGTTGTAGGTAACCATTATGTTTCAACTTTGCAGCTCTTGAAACCTCTGTGAAAAGACTAATCAAAGCAAATTGCACCTTTTATTGTTTGAGTATTTAAAATGTTCAAAGAGAATGATGGGGAGTTGCACGAGTGAGCGTGAGACTGAGAAACAGTCCTGACCTTTTTTAGCACAAGGCAAGAATAAGTTCACTGTGCTTGGTTTACTTAGTCACACCTAGAGGTCTTTTGATGGGGTCCTTATCTATAGAAACAGAAATTAGCTGAGCGATTAAAGGAGAACTGAAACTGGAAAAGAAGAGAAGACTCATGAGGAGCGAGTGTGGGTTTTTCTTCTAGTATTTTCTAGATATTGGAGATGCTCCATTTAGTCCAAAAACCAGTGTGATTTTGTTTTTGATTTTCTTGCCTTATTTGTATTCAGTCAAGTTTTTAAGCTGATAAGTAGACATATTAATAAATCAATTCCCTTTTTTAAATGTACAAACACTTTAGCATGGTAAAACAGCACAAAATGCTAGGGAGGATGGTACGGAGACGCTCGAGAATAATTAAGTGTACGTTGATAGCACAGTAATCAAACTCTCTCCTTTGTGGTAGTAAAGGAAAATTAAATAATCCATTAAAGTGTGCGCAGAGAGAAGGATACGTCTAATGGAAGCTGAGAACTGCTACATTCTGATCCTGGCTGACAGTGTTTAGCTCTGCAGCTTTGGGCAAATCGCTTTATTATTCTGAACCTTGCTCTATAAGTAAGGAATGTGTTTACCTAATCTTGTTGGGTTACTGTAAGGTTTTTGTGATTTGTCTGTAAAAACTTGAAGGAAAATTGCTACAGAATAACTAGCATAGTTATCTACATATGAATTATAAAGGATAAGTAGTAAATGCTGTTTTTGTTCTTCATGTTTGGAATGGCATAAACTCCTAATCTTTTTTTATTTTAACAATAATTCTAAAAATTGCTACAGATGCTCTTACATATGTGTGTATGGAAGCGTGTTGCAGCTATTACAAAAGATGTTCTTTTCCTAGATTCTTCTCCCACGTGACATGGTTATTCCCCAGCACAGAAATCTATATGGTCATCCAGCTTTTGTTTAAGTAGAGTCATGAAACGTCATTTCACCTATTTACCCTTCTTTCTGTGAAATACATCATTAATTGTATCTTGCATCTATTCCCTCTTAACCTTATGGACTTTAGTTCTGATCTGCCCAACAATCTAAAAATAAATCACTGAGCTTGTTCTTTATAACCTGCAGCTACTAAAAATACTTCAGTCATGTCATCTTTTAATCATGTTTTCTCAAAGGCAACCTACTTTTTTCTCTTTTGATATTTAATCCCTGTGTACCCATTCATAATCTTTGTTTCTTAGGCTTTGCTCTCACCAACCTCACCGTTCTGTCTGTCTTCAAATAAGCTGACCAGAATAGGATGCTACAGTTCAAATGTGGTTTCATCACGGTTCTGTAGAAACATGCAACAATACGTTTAAAAGCGTTTAGTACGCTTTGCTGGTGACAAGCCAGCTTTCTATTAACCTTCTTTACCACTGCTATGCATTAGACCAAAAATCTATCAATAAAGGTTAACTTTCATGTGACACATTAGCTAATTCAGTGCCTTTTAAACTATGCTTAGCTGTACTAATCATTATTATTTTTCTCCGGTCTTTCCATGCAGAATATGAACTCTAAGTATGCTACCAAAAAGCTCTTCATTTGTCCTTGCATACAGTAATTATCTTGACGTAGTGATTAATAATTATGATTCCTGCCTCTTAATACAAATTTTAAAGAACATTTTTCTTTCTTGTGTTGTCGCAAATGCTTTTCAGATCTAGAATTACACGATTCAGTATGACTAGTTGAGTCAATCAGCCAGGGTCAAAGGGAAAATAAATGTTTCCGTGATCTCTGTACAAGCAAAAAGCAAGCCTACATCTTCAGCAAGAGTAAGTCTGGCACTCTCCTGTTCATTAGACTGCATTTATCAGTGCTGAATAAACAACCTTTCATCAAGTACAGCAATTTTCTTCTTTCTATAATTAGATATTTTTTGCTTTATTTATTTATGTGAAAACTTGCTGAAGTGAGACCAAAATTCTTATAATGCGTATTTCACAAAGAAGGCTCTGGATAGAGTCCCAGGTACTATAATATCTTGTTTTACCGTCTGAAATGTTATGCTGAATCTGTCTACAGAGGAAAGATATCCGGATTTCCTTTACACATTAAAGGAGGAGATGATCTCCTTGTTCCTTTGTGAACGCATAGTTAGCTTGTAAGGGCTGTAGAATTTATAGATTTGTCAATGAAGTATGAACTTCTACTGAACTTGGCATTAGGATGAGATCATGCAACAAATGACAAAATTCTTAAAAAGAGGAGGCCCCTGCTCAGTGTTAGTTTTTTTGTTGTTGTTACTGTTGTTGCTCTGAAAGCAGACTTGGTTTGACAATGGAGGTTTGTCAGCTCTTTTGGAGGAACAATCCAAATTTGGGGTTTGCGGAGAGTTTGGGGCTAGCTTGCTGGAGGGAGGAGTTAGGGGGTGGTTGTTTTCTGGACTATAGGCCAGCATATGTTTTCAGGACTATCGGAGCTCCCAATGGACCTTGAAAGAGGCTATCTAGATCATTGTTTGCTGAAGCAAGATCAACTTTATCTATGTTTATCTATACTATCCTTAAAGTTCTCCAGTGATGGAGGCGTGAAGTCTCTTAAGGCAGCCTATCCCAGTGCTTCATTAGCCTTGCCACTTAAAAAGCTACGTCTGATACAGAGGCTACACACGTGGTTTGGGAGGTTAATAGTAAGTTGTGGTGTTGTCGTGCTTTGCCTTGTGGGGTAAGTGGTTCCGCTCCAACCTGGCTTGTAGGGGCTGGCAGTCGGTAGGATTTTTGGTGTTCTACAGAAAAAGTGGGGAAACTCGCCTAAGGACACAAAGGGATGTTAGTCTGTGTGAGGTAACAACAGAACAGTTAGATTATTAGATAAGACAAACTGAAAAAGGGAGTGAATCATGGAGGCATGTGGTGCTATTACCATTCAAACGAAGCCAAAGGTAATAACTCTAATCAATTAGATGTGCATAGTATAGATGAAGATTTAGGGTCTCACGTTATTCATCTGGGACCCTTTCCTGTAGCTTTTGAAAGCGCTGAGTTTTTATTGGTAGTCAGGGCAGGTATTATTTTGACTGTATGTTTTCCATTTTCGAACCGCAACAAAATGTTTCTGTATTTGCAAATATTAAAAGCTTTCTTGCAGTATTTTCTTTAGCCTAAACAAACCCAATTCTTGAAGCTTTTCCTGGTGTCTTCACCAGGAAATAGTGTCTTCAAGACATCTGCTAATTCATGTTGCTCCACCACTGAACTCTAATTCATCTTTCCTTTTTTGAAGTGAGATGCCTTAAGCTGGATAAAATGTTCCAGCAGAGGCCTTGCTAATGCCGAGTGGTGTGGAGAGATTGTACTCTTATTCCCTGACTACCTGTGCCTCAGACCATTTCTGCTATTTTCAGATCATTTTGAATTTTAATCTCGTCCAGCAGGGTGCTTGCAGCCCTGCCTAACAGCAAATTCAATAAGCATATTCTCTCTGCTTTGTCATTCAGGTAGTTATTGTAGAGCACTAGATCCAGAACTGAGCACTTTGGGCCCCTTTGGAAAAGCTTTTCCATTTTGTAGCAAACCACTGACAACTCCAACCCTTGAGCAGTTCCACCCTCCCTCCCTGTTTTCATTGTCACATTTGCTGATCAAGCGACATTTTAGCAGGGTAGCACTGGTTTATCTTCTTCCTGGTGTTAATGCCTTCCAAATGCTGTGATTTGTTGGTTGGTTGGTTGGTTTAAATAAAGACTGAGTGTCGTCTTCTGCAGTCAGGAAAGCCAAAGAGGGCTTTCTAAACAGATTGTTGTCCTCTTTGCTGTTGCCTTTTATGCAGTATTTCTCCTTTTAGAATGTTTAAGGAAGGATTTAGAGTTTGATTTGCGACCAAGTATCACGTTTGTTAAGACCTTCATCGAGGTGTAAACTGAACATAGTGGACCTATTGAGGCCACTCTTTGGCAAGGCTTTCTGGCTATACGCTGAGTTTACAAAGCTTGTAGCTGGAAGGAAACATCAGCTTATATCACAGTTGTCTGGTATGCAAAGTCAGGATAACTTTAAGTGATGTAGCATCTTGTGATATAACGTCATGCAGGTACTTTTTCTGGTAGAACCAAGCACTAAATTACGATCTTGGTTTGAATTGTGAATCTACCCAAATCCACTCAGTTTTTGTGGCCTTCCTTTCCTCTCCAGCCAGGACAGCCTACAGAGCTCTCGTTAAATGGTTTTTCCATTGGTTTCCACTGTTGCATCCCAGATCCAGTCAGCACAGGAGTATTGGTTAGGTATAAATGGATGGTGTTAAATGTTAGGAGAGGTATTAGGTCACCTGGCAGATTTTGTCTATCTTAGCTTTGTTTTGATTTTCACCCAATGGTTACAACAGGCTAAAGGTTTCTGAAGGATACTATGCTTCAGTATCCTTAGGGGATACTATCTTCAGAGAGCGAAGCCATGTGGAGTGCTTATCTAACAGAAACTTTTCCTTTTCACAGTTCTAGAAAGAAAAAGGATTCATAACAGTAAAATATGAGACAGAGTAGATGGGACTTCGTACTAGCAGTTTTTCAGAAAGCAGATCCTTTAAAATACAGTCTTTGAATGATTAGACTAAATTTAAAAGCAGATTAAAAACTTACTTTATACTATATCTAAATCACACTTAAGCTAGCAGTATTCCTTGCCAAGTATAGCTGACTCTGCAGGCTCTGTAAACCCTGCGCTGCCATCTCTTCAAGCCTTATTATCCTTCTTACGCACCAGCTGTCCATAGCACTAATACAGTGTCTAGGAAGAAGTGTGTGTGTTCTAGCTGAACAGTACATGTGTCGTCTTACCGTTCTCCAGAATAAAAACTGTAGAAGTGCGATTCAGCTGTCTGTCCTGTACAGCATCCCACAATCAGCTTTTTCCAGCCTTCAATTGGAGTAACATGTTTTTGTGCAGGCATGTAGATACAGATCATCCAAAATAAATCAACATCACTTCTGTGACGTAGTGTAAATTAGTTTCAGGGCTGATAGATGGAAAAACCACAAGCACTTCATTTTCTGATTTTCACTGAAATTATATTTTAATTAGTTTAATTTTTGTTTTGAGATTTTTTCATGTTTATCACAGATATTAAAATGATTTCAAAAAATGTTAGCTAAGCATTTTTAGAGGCTTAGAATCTGAACTCTCAGGGAGAGACTGAAATATGAAAGGCGAGAAGCCACCCTCACCTCTGATGAATTTTATTTTCTTTCATACTTTTGATTTTTAAACTACTTAAGACCTTGCAAAATCAGGATGGGTGGAGCATGCTCCTGTGCTGGCGGAGAACAGGGAGCTGATACGATGTCCAAGCTCTTACCTTCCTCAAAGTTCTGCTGTTCTAATTAACCTTTACAGAAGACACGACTGTTCGCTTGCACATAAAGTCGCTAGTGTTCCCAAAGGCGTTCGGTGAAAAATCCATTTGAATGTTATGCCTTCAGTTAAAGAAGCAAAAATGAAGCTGACGTTGGAGACTAACTTTGCATCCCCTTGGGTCTTGCTGGTTGAATTCACAGTTCTGTTGTTTTTTCCATTAATGCATTCTTTCCCTGAAATCTTTTTCTGTTGCTTTGTTTGTTTGTTTGTTTTCTTGTTCTTATTTTTCATCTGAAGTATTTGGGAACCTAGATGATTTTGGCTTTTCTTTCAAGAAAACTAACTGTATGACTTGCCACCTCTTTCATCCTTCTGTAGTTTTTTTGGAGGGTGTGGGGATATGTCTTATACAGGTGACTTAGGCCTGCCATGACTGCAGGAGTAAGTATTTATTGTTAAATTATTTTTCATCTTAAAATTCAAGACTATACAGTATTGTTCATTAACTAATTGTACAAAATGTATTACATAGTGACCCGGTAACCAAAATCTGAAATGAGGAGCTATTTATTTACTTTCTCTGCCATTTGTGGCTCAAGCAAGGCAAGACTGGAGTATCCCCTGGAAGAATAGGGGGCGGGAGGAGGCTGGGGGACAGGAGCTATAGCTAGAATCGGGGTACTCCCAGTTGCCACAGGTCTTGGCAAGAGCACCAAGGGTATGTTTGTCCTTGAATACAATTTATTTTTCAATGCAGCGCAGTCTTGCTGTAGTTATTAAGCTTGAGCCATCGTAAGTATGTGTTTCAAAAGAGCATTTCGTGTAGTGGTGTTACTTGAGACTCTTTGCCTGGAGAACAGGTTTAACTGACTGGCTGGAGGAAGCAGAGAAGACTATGGAAAATCCCTAGAGCTTTCAGTATATTAGGCACTGAATAGCATCTTTCTGTCATGAAGTGTTATCATGAGAAGTGAATAGTAACTAATTTTTTGGCAGTTTCCTTGATGGTCATGGCCCATTTTCAAGAGAAAAAGAGGAGACAAGAAGCAGTAACTGAACTATTTCATTTAAAGAGGAGGACTTTACTAGACGAATGTGCATCCTTTTTAGTTCTGTCCAGGCTTTTGTGCATAGTTTCCATGCTGTCTCTGGATTAATAATCAAATTACACTAGCCTTTTGGACTATCATGTGTCCAGGAAGTACTGCTTAGATTGATGTCAGAATGATCCTGAACTGCAGTTCAGTAACACTTTAATTTCCTTTTTGGCCTCTGTCCAGCTGCCGAGCCTGGACCTTTTGTTTCCATGCTTGATGGCAGATTTTGGCTTTGCAGGTTTTTACATTGCTGTCAAGTTAATTTTAGAACTTTAGTTGCCATGGCTGCTGGTAAGTATTTCTTAGTTTTCTACTTATTTGCTCAATTTGCTGCTCTGCTTTTTTCTTACTCTTTTTTTTTTCCCCTCCTTTTTCTTTTTTACATTTAAATTGTGATACGTGAAGTGCATGGAATAATTACCTAACCTTGCAGAAGATAAAAAGGAGGGCATGTGAGAGGTGAGGCTCTTGATCTTCAGCCTGATGACTCAGCTGCTCTGTCAGCAGCTGCAAAGACTCGAGAGCACTGCTCTTGTAATGCACAGTTAGGATGAGGGGTGTAATTCTGGGGAGGAAGGCATGGGTAGCCTCCTGGGTCTGATGCACTGAACAAGAGGTGCTGAGATTGTTGCTAATCCTGCTGACTAATACTGTCTTAAGGGTTATCTGTGGCTCAATGGCTAGTTGTATACGTGTAGTCTTTTGTCTTAGCTTGCCTTTAAATTCTTTGGAACAATGGCCATCATCTATCTCGTTCAGAGTCTGTACAGTGCATAATACAGGGAAATCCTATTTCATGCCTGGAGTGCCAAGATGCTACAATAATGCCAATAATGATAAACATTTAAGGATGGGTAAAAAGTTCCCCAAATCAGGATCTCATACTCAGTTTAGGCAGGCGAGGTCGTGAATTTCTTTTCAATCTTCGGAAAGAATAAGTGAAAATAGAGTGCTATTTAGACTTCTGATTAATATTTGAAATACTAATGCTTTTGAGGAAAATATAGTTCTTGTCACTATGGAATAGCTTGGGAGATCATTCTGAGAGCTGTTCTACAGACCAATACTTCTGGGGCTGGTCTTCATAGTGGGTTAAGAAAACACAAAATGACACTTCTGTGTGTAGTTTGTGTCCCCTCTGAGAGCGACAGCAGTGCAAAGGGCAGTAACGTAAAGATTTTACATAAACTTTTGTCCACAGTATCTCAAATATTTCTCAAAGAGCAACATTATCTAGTTTGCAGGTGGGGAAAAGAGGGAGGGAGCCAAGAACAAATGACCTAATGGGCAACTGCTAGAGCTGGGAATAGAGCCCCAGTCTACTCCTCTGTTTTACCTGGAGGGCCATGTTGGCAACTATGTATGTTGTAGGTTGTGAAGCCTGTATGTGACGCCACATACCTGGAAGGAGCCAGGAATTTCATCCTGCTGCTTTCCTGGACTTCCTCTGCCTGGTAAGCAGAGGTGTAATCATATTGTACTACTTCAGCTGTTCCCAAAGTTAAGGTCTATTTACTATGTGTAGCACCTCTATTAACAAATCTCTTTTCTGTGCCTGAAATGGAGAAAGTCAAAACAGGGTAGAAATGCACTTTGAATGCAGTTGGAAACAAATTCTGGCCTTTAAGCATTTAATGCAAATATGAAGGTGCTTAGGGCAGGGGGAATGAATGAAAACTCAATCTAGGAAATGAGCATGGAACTCCCTGAAGTCAAGATGCTGTGCCATCTGGACTAGATCTTGTTTGTAGCTTAAAAAAGGGAAGAAGGTAACTTGTTAGAAAGGGCATCACGAGAACAAAGAGCATCTTGAAAGTCCAATGCACAAAGTCTACGTAAGGCTTGTTATAGTGGGCCACAAAAACATCAAAGATGAAAAATTTAAGAAGTTTGGAGACTTAGCTGGATCCCCTCCGAACTACTGCAGCACAAAAAGTGAGTAGTGTGCAAAGGTTCTGCCTGTCTGTATTTGATTTTTGTCATCTTTAACCTTCTGAGCTGCAGCTCTGCTCTTTAACCGATTGGAATTTAAATGTGTTGTTACAGTAGTGTCTTTGTTGGAGATGGACCGTGACTTGTGTTCATTAAAGCTACAGATGTCTGCTCAGATTATGTATTTCAAAAGCTTTCTCTCTGATGAGCTGTGAAAAGCCAGACTTGAGCAGAGGATTGCAAAAGATAAAATAATAGCCCCTCATCCCTGTGTCTGACAGACTTAATGCAGTTACTCTCAGATCTTTTTAAAAATTTTGAGACAGCAAATTTGTTCACAGTCAATAAGATAGCCCTCTGAGCACAACCCATAATGTATCCTTTATCACTCTTTTCCTAAATTATTAACAAAGCTCTTTACACTCCAAAATCTACGGTCTGTGAATTCAGCATTTCCCAGGTAATAAGGTTTAATAGGCATAAGTGGCATTGATAAACTGTTTATACATGGTGTGATTAGAAAACATAGATCTTTTTTAAGGGGGAGAAAAAAGAAAGAAAAAGTACTCCGTGAATTTAAGCAAAATTAGCTTGCCCACTCCCTTTTTTGTGAATTGCATTTAATAGCAGAATAGACAGAACTTTCTAAACCTGCCTAGATAATGCCTGCTTCTTCTGGGAAAAGGTGACTGAATTACCAAGAAATTCAGTTTAGTGACTTATGTGATGTGTAAACATTTGCAGAAAGTTATTAGAGCAGAACTAGAGTTGTGGCTTTTTCTTTCTGAACTGGTATTGCATGTCCAGCAAAGAC
This sequence comes from Struthio camelus, assembly GCF_040807025.1. Classification (NCBI taxonomy): domain Eukaryota; kingdom Metazoa; phylum Chordata; class Aves; order Struthioniformes; family Struthionidae; genus Struthio; species Struthio camelus. Next base: position 34,757,715 of record NC_090946.1, read on the forward strand.
TAGGTGTTATGTCTCATCTTCTCCCTATTACATGTGCACAATACATACATGAGCCTGGCATTCATAAAGCAGTCTCAGCCAGCTACCCCTCCTTCCCTTCCACACCTCCATGTGACTGTGCAAAACCCAGAATGTCACGTCTGTGGGAAGCAGTTATTTGCACCTGTGTTTTCTCCTAGTGCAGAACTTTCTCCTCAAATTTAAAGGCTAGGATAGGACACTGCATTAAGAGAAAGGGAGTGTGTATAGCTCATTTTATTCAGCATGTTACAAGCACAGCAGAAGAGGTTAGGCACTGAGAGGATATGGGAAAACACCAGCTGGATGTACACCAGTGATGTGTATTCCTTCCTCTGCAGCTTTTCTGAGTATGTCCTCTTGGGGAGTTACGAAGCAGTCACTTGTTTCAACATTTTCCAATACAGTGGGAAGAACAAAAACATACTATAAATCTCTTATATGCAAAACTGTTTCATAATTCTGCTACTTTTCTTTTAGTTATCACTTAGAGCATTGTTTTGGAAGGTGACCTTTAAGGGAAATTTGTTTCTCTTCTTTGAATGGAAAATGTCTTTTCTGGTGGTACAAGTCCTAGATGCGAGGGCCCCAAGCAGTGATGTCGGAGCAGGCTCAGATACCGTTACTTTCATCTTTTGTAGTTTTGGATTTACTGGCTTTGCTAGGTGAGGGAGAAGATTAGGCTCGGACTTGGTCTTAATCAGTTTAATTTATGCCATGGAATACCACTGGCCTTCATTTGTGAGGATGTTTTTGCTAAATGACTTTAAGATTTTTCTTGGCCCAGAAAACCTACCTGTAAGGCAAGAATAAGTTGTGTTTTTTGTGGTAGTAGAATAGTGTGTTTTGATGATAGCTGAATTTTTCTAGGCGGAACGCTGTTTTCTGGATAGGGAGCGCTGCTCGTCTGTTCCTCTAGAGGCATAAAGTTTATGCATGTTTGCAAATCCAAGGGGCTGGATTCTTTTCATGGGGAGAGAGGATGTCTCTATGCAAAGTATTTATTCACTGTTGCTCGGTGCTGAAGGAAGAGTACTTGGTGGGTAAACCAGCTTTCTTCCTCTTCATTGGATGCATCTATACTCCTCATGCTCCATGTTAGAGGTACATCAGCTAGTAATAGCTGCACTGATAGAGATGCTAATTTAGATTCCAAATGCGATATAGTTGTATTAGCCAGTTCACAAAGCTGCACCAATTAGCACTGTTCAATGCAGTGCTAATGGCTGTGCTGTCATGGCTGCGCTTCTCCTTCGGAGATCTCAGCATAGGGCTGCACTCCCTGGTGTAGACATACCCCTAGATTGCTCTTATTCTCAGAGATACAGTGAGCTAAATGGGAATACAAGCAATAAACCTAAAAACCTGGGAAGGAATAGAGAATCACTGGTAAACAAATGATGTGTCATTAGCCACAACATTCACAAAGCTCCAAAATAGCACGTTAACTGCAAACGTTTCCTAAAATCTCTATAAAATGGATAGGTCTTTGTTGTTGTTGCATGAAAAATAGCACAGAACTAGATAAAGCAGATGTTTTGTTTCAGACCATACTTAGGCTGTTATCAGATCCCTGTTTAAGACATCCCGCTTTCAACAAAATATTCTTTCTTCAGCATTCTGGTTCATCTGTCTGGATATGTGGGGGCTTTCCACACGGGACATTTAAGAAGCTATCCTAAACGGACAGATAACCTGAAGTGTTTTATAGAGAAGTTGACATACAATGCAATGCACTGCTCTCATTTTTCTTCCTTTTTAATAAAGATGGAGATTATAAATGAAAAGGACTGTGTGGCTTCACAGTGGTCCCATGGTAACAAATTAGTTCTCATCAGATCTGCAAAGACATCCTGTCCTCAGCCTTCTGCCAACGTGCAGCAACTAGTGAGCTAAGCTGAATAGAAGTTTTGTGCTGTTTTGCTGGGACCTCGTAATATACTTACCTTACTTGCACTGAAGGATTGCAGGTAGTGATATTCATCCATGGATCATTCCTTGCCAATAAATATGTTAATATTTGCATTAAAACGATCTGCTTGTCACCATACTCCCCACACTGGCTCTTACCTGTCTTATGTGGCATGAATTCTCCAGTCTGCTGGTGAATTTGGGGAGTGCATTGGAGAAGCTGCAGCAGTATGTGATGAGCTGTAATTAAACTTACTAATGTATGTAAATTCCTTTCGTCTCGTCTGTTCTGAGTTGCATTCTTCATGCAGACGCAGTTCAGGTTAGTAGGCAAGTCGGAGACCTGGTGTTGACTGGTAGCAATACCTTTTCTGCTTTCTCTCCAGTATGACTGCATGAGGAAAGGAATTTAGTGTCGATTCTCACTGAGGTCTGACAGTAGGTACCAGGAAAGCTGTGATGATTCCCGGTGCAGCATGGCCTGCAGCTGGCCTACAAAGCAGCACTCTGGTTATACTGGCATCATCAGTAAAACGGATTTATCTAAGAGCAGTAGGGTTTTTTTGTAGTCAATAATAGGGCCAATAATTGTGGTTTTTCATTTTTGGTACAGTTTTTCTTTCCCATCTCACTCCTCTTTACTAAAACATCTTTGATTTTAAAGGGTATATATTTAAAAGCAAAGGATTAGCCATTTTAAATTGCATTATCTTACCCAGCTAATGCGGAAGTTATTTTTAATGATGCTGTCAAATGTGATTTTGTATTTTACTGTGAAAGTGAATGACCAAAACTAAATACTGAGAGCAATACCCTAGCAGTCTTGATGCAGAACAGTGGGTGACTCAGGAAAGCTCTTCCATTCTCCCAGAAACGGTGTATATATACTTCATTATTTTGCTGCTAGAGATTCGTAAGTGGCTCAGTTGCAATTCTAAGTGACCAGAAAGTATTTTCAGCTGACAGGTGAAAGGAAGGAAAACTGTATGCTAGGTTTTACTGTACCAGCCTTCTGCAGTAGAGAATGAAGATCTTGGATGGATGGCCCTTCTGTAATTGGGTGGATTTGGGGGGTCAGGGGCTTGGTTTTGGTCTGTTTGTTTTACTCAGCCTTTTTTGGTTTAGCTTGAGGTACATGAATGTCTTGTATTGTACCAGAACAGCATTTTTATTTTTGAGGCTGTAAGGAATCAGAAGTTCCTCCCAAATTTTGCCTAGAAAGAAAACAGTGTTGAAAGGCTTTATGACCTTATGAGCAGGGTGCTAGACTGGAGTCAGGAGAACTCGTTCCTTGTTTTGGCATTGACCCAAAGCGTGACTGAGTCGCATCAGTGTGTGTGCACATATGTTGTTTTTGCTTCTCTGAGCTTTTTTCCCCCTTTGCATTTTTCTTTTATTGTTCTGCTTTTTTTTTTTGATTATTTTTTTCTGTAAAACTTCCATGCAGTTCAAGATCCATTCAGATGTCATTATTCTACCACCTATTTGTTTCCCTGGACCAGGAGCCTGGTTAGGTGTTTGTTCTGCTATATCATGACTCTGGATAAATCCTATCTTAGCTTCTTTTATAGTATTTGCTAACTTAGCCAGTTCCTCTGTGCCTCCAACAAATAAAATATTGACTATATGCTATATGAAGTACCTCTTCTTATCTGGCCTTTTTTATTGTCGGTCATCCCTGAAATACTGTTGTTTAAAGTCATGCTTCTGCTCCTTTTCCCTACTACTTAATTGCTATTCCCAGCCATGTCAAGTTGAAGCTCACTTGCGTGAGCACATGCCTCTTTCTCATCTTGTCCTATGCTTTCCTGTTTGCAGGGGGTGGGGGGGGACACGGCTTGTTTACCATTCACTTCCTTGCCTGCACTTTTTCCTTTTAAGCTTTCTCATCTTTTACTAATATCGCACATCTACCAGGCTTACATCCCCGTTTTTATATGCAGTTCCAACACTTTTCCTTCTTTGAATTTCTTCCAGGAGGAGCTCTTCTGATCACAGACATTCAAATAATCACCTTAACTGAGCAGCTATGTATTTTTTTCTGCTGTACTTGTTTTGGACTGTGAGATTCTCCGCTCCACAAATCTATCTGCTGCCTTTTTTGAAAAGCTCCATGTAAACTTGGACTGCTCTGGAAATTATCATTAATGTAAAGATCAGGCCTTTTCTATTTCTGATTCTGGTTTGTTTTGCCAGATACAGCTTAAGGTACTGTGCTTATGCCTTAGAACTGGATGTTCTCAGCTGTGGCCAGAGGGGTGTTAGGATCGACAGGCAGGGATGTGGGAAAAATCAAGCATGTGCACTCTTATAAGGTTACTACATTGTGTATTCTCTTTCTCAGTTTCTGTCTCTCCCTCTAGTTTGAGTATATCTACATCCACTGTAGGCACTTACTGCAGCTGAAGAAGAACTGATTGATTGTCAGCCAGTCTCTGGTTTTCATGCATGTGATTTTAATAAGGTAATTTTCCACAGTCCTAGAGGAAGAAAGGAAACTTGCTTGGAAGCTGGTCTGGCAGCATGTCACGCAGTGCATTAGCAGAAAACAGCCTAGCTTAAGAACAGAACTTTGTATCAAAACAAATCTCAGACTTTCTTTTCCTTTTGTCTTGCAGAGGCAGGCAGCGGCCAAGATTATGTGACCTCAGAGAATCAGCTGCTCTACTACCCTAGTATTACCTATGCTATCATTGGTAGCTCTGTCATTTTTGTACTTGTGGTGGCCTTTCTTGCCTTGGTTCTGCATCACCAAAGAAAACGCAACAATCTCATGACCCTGCCTGTACATCGACTGCAGCACCCTGTCTTGTTGTCCCGACTGGTGGTCCTTGATCATCCACACCACTGCAGTGTCACTTACAACGTCAACAATGGGATCCAGTACATGTCCAACCAGGCCTACCACAGGCCAGTGGATTTAGACTCTCCACCATCCTATTCAGAGGCTGTGCTAGACCAAAGGTATGTACAGGAGCTAATTCTGTTTTCATCAAAGTTTAAAGCTACAGGTTGCAGCTCCTGGAATCTGTGCTTCTGCTTCCCAATTGTCTTTACTATTGTTTTTGACAAAGGTGCTATGTTGCAGTTCTGTCACTTACAGGGAGCCAAATTTGGGCAGTCTTTTTCATAGCTCCCCCTGCATATGAAAAATTCAGGAGTCCACACGTGCCCTTCTTGTTACTGGTATTAAGGGGATTTAAGACAAACTTCAGTCATGCTGTCTTAGTATGTGTAGTGCATGGGGATGTCGGGAGAATGGGAAGAAATATGTCACTTCTCTAGTAGTGAAATCCTGTGCTAGTCTGGAATCAAAACATGAAAATTGAATTTGCATTTATTCCAGGAGACAGCTTAGTTGCAAGTCTTACTATTTAAAAATCTTAAAAGCTTATGACACATCTCCATTACCAAAAGTAATAAGTCTGCGTTTCTTGCAACAAGAAGTCATATAGTCCTCCTGCTCTATCCCCTTTCTTCTTCCTCAGCAGAAGGAAAAAGACCTCTGTGAAATGGAAAATGCTGTTCTCATTCTAAAAAGCTGAAAGTGCTGTAAATTTTTGTGGGTTGGTGTCATTTGGGTCATGTTTTTTTTTGTAGTTATTACACTAGTTTTATCTGTAGATAATTAACCTTCATTTTAACCTCTATCTGTAAACTCTTTCCAAGCAAAACTACTGGACTGTCATCCTCCCTGCATAAAAAGGGCACAGTATGAACTCTGATGATCCAGGTTGTTCACTGTCATCCTGTTGGTATTCTTCAATATGAACTCTGGGGTATAAGAATCATAGCAAAATATTTATGTTCCTGTTCTCTGCTGCATTTGGCAGCGGCTTCTTTGTCTTGATGTTGACACTCAATAATATCTTTCCTTTAGTAAGGACAACTAAAGGAGCAGCTGTCCAGATTGTAATCGCTCCTCTCCTGATTGATACCACCATCAGCAACTTCAGAGCTAGTTGTTCCTAAGACCTTTTATCCATCTGCTAAACCTTTCAGTCCCTTTTTGTGTTTACTATCAGAACCAGTAGTAGTTTTCTGGAACCCAGTACTCCTCTTGTCTGTGCGTACTTAGCACTTGCTGTGTGTGTGTGATATTATGACAGCAGAAGTGATTCTTCTTATGAAGAATTCAGTTCATTTATTTGTAGGCCAGAAACCGTTAATTTCCATCACTTAACGGAGGTTTCCTCAGAGCTTTCCTATGTTCACATCATTATCTACAGCTGTAAATCCACCTTATTTCTTTTAAAGTGTTATTCAGGAAAAATTCTTGCAGCTGCCTTTGAGGAAAAGCTGAGATTTGTTTGGCAGTGCATACCCATGAAAATTATAACGTAAAATGTTAAGCAGGATGTGATTAGCTATGTTGCATCTTGACTAGAAGCCTTGTCACCTGGTGGTAGTGGAGTGGATGTTTTGGAATGACCTGAGTACTGTAGGTAGGGCTCTTTGAGATCCTCTGATAAAAAAGCCAAGAAATGCTGTTTGTATTGTTCATAACTGAAAAACTCTGTGTACTTGCTTCCATATGGTTGTCCGGAGTAACCTCTTACTATCTTGTGTATCTTACAGCAGACCACCTTGGTTTGACCTTCCTCCACCCCCTTATTGTTCTGAATCTGAATCCCCTAATCATCCAGACCTTCCTCCTTACCGATCTCGGACGGCAAGTTTGGTGAGCACGGATGCTACCATGGCAGGAAGCCCTCTGGGCACCGAGGGGAGTCGGACAGGCAGTACCCATGACGGTGTGGACTGCCGCAGAACTCTCCTTGAGAGGACAGCCGGCCAAAGTGATTCTCTGGTCAATGCTCTTGCTGAAAGAGAAGTGTAACTGCCCTGGTATTTGGGATGGGCAGGAAGGGACTTACTTTTTTCAAGTCTGTATGGGTTAATCTGCAGTTAATTAGTTTCAGGTGGACATGTGCCTGAATGATAACTTGATCTGAATCCAAACTTGGTGGTTAGTTGGATTCAGCATTTTGGGCTCAATGAAGACCAGAGTTGTGAGAACTAAATCTACAGTCACATCAGCTCTCCACAAAATTCCCACAAGCAGGTTCTGGTTTAGGCCGGTAAAAAAACATCAGTGCTATGTTGAAGACCTGGTCTAATATATGTCTGGGAATATTTACTGTATATGAATGTATGTATGTGCATGTATAATATATACGGATTTTGCAGACAAAAACTATGCCAGAAGAACTCTTGTTTCCAGACTGGCTCTTGTCCTATCTACATGCGAGTCATTTCTTCTCACTGCCTGGTGCCAACTGGTGGTCACTGAAGCACCAGAGAGACAGTCTTTCTGCTTGGAGATCAGATGCCTGATGCTAGCCCACTGGCAGTGCTCAAATTGCAGAGAGTGTCTTGACCCTTCTCTCCCTGGTTTGGAACATTATCACTGTGAATGTAATTTTCAAAGTTTTTAAGCCTGAGAGGATGCAGCAAGTCTCTAACTGAGCAAATAAGTTTTATTTTTCCCAGATGCTAGTAACTAGGCCAAATTAGCATGGGTTTTCTCAGGAATATCACAAAGGTTGGCTCATCTGTCAAACTTCAAGGCTGTACACGGAGGCACTGAAGTTTCTCAACAAACCGGTGCAAGACTTCTTTTCAAGCATGGCAAAACAACATTGCTCCTTGTGTTCCTTCTCAAAAACAGAAGAACTATTTCAGCTAAAACTTGAACACCAAAACCAGCCTGAGGCAAACACCCATCGTGGAAAACTTTGGTGTGAATGACTAGCTTGTTATTGCTGTAAATAACTGAAAGAAGGCCATGTTAGTGGAAGGTGTTGGGCTCTGTGTTTTGTCAGAACTGTCTGCAGTGCATATACATACATGCATGGATACACATGTTTAATACTGTGTATGTGTGTATGCAAGCAGCATATTGCATAGTTTATTTGTACCTGTAGAACTCTAAAATATCAAATTTTCTCTTATGCAAATCTCATTCTTTTATACAGAGTTTGCCATTATTCGTATTCCTTGGGTTGAAATCAAGTTTCTGCATAAAGACAGAAGTATTTTTATCTGTTTTTTTCTATCTTAATTTTTGGAGTGTTCCTACGTGAAGCATGTTTCAGTGCACAGTATTGAATCACCTTTGTGAAAGCAACTCAGATGAAAAGGTATTCAGAACGTCAAGAAAGAAGGTAAGCTGTGAATTTAAATGCCACTGCGTTGCTGTGCTTGTACATAATATACAGAAAGGAGTGCAGTGTCTTTCTTTTGTCAGAGAGAAATTGGCCTTGAAAAATTGTAAGTATTTACCTATTAGACGAATCCCACTTCTCTTCCTCCATATAATGACCAGTGTCATTATACAGGCTTTGCAGGGAAGAAGCCAATCTCCCCCTCACACCTTCCCTTTTCTTCTTCACCATCTTTCTAAGGCAATCTCTTTCCCCCAAAGGTTATGTGCTCAGAACTCAAGACTGAGCTGTGTGTAGGTAGGGGAGTGACTAAAGTTAGGTCTCAGTTCCCACACATAGAACTGAATTGGTTCAGGGCTGTGTTGCTCATCTCCACATCTAGAGGCCACTGCTGTAGCAGGCAGGGGCCAGGTGGATTTTGCAAGCCTAGGTCATTCTAACAGCTGATACGGTAGGGAGCACTGCAGCACTCTAACGTTAGTGGTGTTTGCTTACTCTGGAAGCAAATTATCAGCAGCTTTTCCTCATAGGTTTGGGCAGCCTGTCCTAAGGTGTATTGATGAAGATGCTGGTAAGTACTTGTAAAGCCATTTTTAAGAATGGGTCCGATTCCCTCCTTAGTGGGAGCTCGAGCAATGTACTTATGCCACCTTCAGTAAAGCAGGATTTGGCTAATTAAGTACTCACTCCGTACAGCCTGACAGGCAGACTGTTGTCATTGTCACACAGCAGATAAATATTCTTTATTTTACAAGTACGTTAAACTCAGGCCTATAACTGAGTTAACAGGGAAGTTGGGTGCTGAGGTGTATCCTGTGAGCATGAGTCCCTGCTGGCCTGCTTTGCTTAAAATTCTGCTCAGCCTTCACTGAGAGGTACATAGTACAGTATCAGAATTACCCTTAACATTTTTGTATTATTGGTTTCAAAAATTATTTTGTACTTTAGGGTGTAGAAGAGTTCACAGTGGTTCCATTAGACATGCTTTTGTTTTGGGTATTTTTTTTTTAAAGTAGCCTACAGCTGTATTAGTGAAACTAAGTCACTGTGTCCAGCGTAACTTTCATGGTACATATCCCTCATTCAAACCTTCCACGGGGACTTCCTTTCACCCATCTGGTCTAAGACACCGGGGTATGTGTAAACCAAGTACACATTTGCCTGTGGCATCTGAAAAACACTGCCTTGCATTGTTCAGTAGGAAGAAAGGAGACCTAGGCTGTCCTTTAGGCATTCTGTCAGTCACTGTCATATATGTACATACACACCCACACACACACTCTATATATATAAAATACTCTTTCAGGTTGTATATATTCATGTAACTTTTGCATTAAGATAATCTCTTTGGACTTGAAAAAAAAATCTACATGGTATTACATTTTCCCTTCCAGCTAAGGGTGTATTTATCTTTGTATAGGAAACTTCTGGGTGTTTTTTGAGAATGGGAGTTATTAAAAAAAAAAAAAATTGTGCCTTTCTGTTTGAATGTTGATTTGTGGGGGTGGGGATGGGGGACTGGTAATGGGTAATGGTTCTGGGTGGTCTTGCATATCATTGTCTAGAGATCCAAAAAGAGAAACAAATGTTGTCTTCCTTTTTGTTATTACTTATGGGGACCATTGAACTTTGCAGGGTACAGAAGTTCAGTATCTGCCTCCAAAAAACATGCTAAAACTTGATGGAGGATATTCATTTTGCTGCAGTTTTCTGGTGTGTAGAACAGATTTGCTAGCCAGTTTATTTAGAAAATGCTGTACTATCATACAGGAATTGTTTATAACATGTCACTTTCCAGTAGGAAAATAGTAGTGTTAATACAGCATTATACTGCATTATTCAGGGGAATCTATGAAAAAGGGTGGTAGCAGCAGCTGTGCTGATGGAATTAAATATTTCATTGAAAAACCTGTAGTTCCTTGATCTTCAACTTGTAAGGCTGAAGTTAAATGCTCATGAAATACTATGCAGTAGGCTTTCTTGTCAGTAGCTGATAAAGTTGGAATTGATCTGTTGTTTGCAGTTGCTCTTCACCTTTCAGTTTGAGGCGTCTCCTCCAGGAGCTCTCCTTTGTACCTAATATTTAAACAAATGCTTGTTCTTTTAAAAGACCTATTCTTACAGAAGTAAAACTGATGAAAGTTTTCCTCCAGAGCCGAATTCTGATTCTATATCTGTGTTGAATCATGACCACAGTAATGAATAGTTTGGCTCAGAGTAGGTATTAATATATTTGGGCTCAATAAAGCTATTTGAAGAGATGACTACTTGTGATAAATTAAGGGATTTGGTTTAGCCTATTAGAAATAAGATTTGGGTTGTTTTAAAAAAAAAAAAAAAACAAAACAGAAGTTTTGAAGGTCAGTAACCTCGACTGAAGTCAGCAAGTGCTGTGTATTTTAAAATTAGGCCATTAGTGAATACAACTGATAATAAACTGAAGTTACTTGAAAGGCAAATTACAATTTATCTCTCTGGTATTTTACTAATGGAAAACTGGCAGTAATGTTTTTAAAAGAGAGCCTGTGAATAATTTTCTGTGCTGTTGTCTACAGTGACATACACAACAACACTGACTGCACTGCAATTTTTAAATAACTCTGCATTCGTTCTTCTTCTCCTTTAAAGTCAAATCAGTTTTATTTACACCACTTCACTTTGATACAGCTAATAGGGCCCTTGTGATAGATTTAGGAGTTGGGTGGAGGAATGAGATGATGACTCTCATTTTAATTAATGCTGCAGCTTGTTAATCTTGTGCGCTTTACTGTTTAGACATCTTAGAAAAGACAAATGGTTTTAGTAGATAAGAAAAAACTATTAATGATGAAAAGGATAGAGGGACACTGATTCTGAATTTATTTTTTAATGAATATTTAAATTTGTTTAAATAATGGAGGAATGTAATGCTATATGTTTAAAGCGGTGATCAAATGACAAGTATTGTTTTTTTTAACTAATGCTGGTCAGAAGCTACTTTGCATTTAGTGCCTGAAACTAAAATTGTAAGACAAGTGCTTTTCTTGCAGTTTGTGCTAGATATCAAATACTTTCTATTAACACAAGGCTGTATCAAACTCATGGACTGAAATACATGACTGCAGAAAGAATTTGAATACCGTACAGGGTTCTACCTGAATGTATCCCACTATAGGACTGTGGCTTTGTTCATCTTTTTGTTTGTTTCTTCCTGATTTCAGGGGTTTTTTTCAACTTGAAATCGAGATGTTATGTAAGAGCTTTAAGGGAGGCTGCATGTTGGAACCCAGCCTTGTCTTAAACTTTTGTAAACTGGAAATCTTCAAAAATGTATTCTGTATTCCTGAATAAAGTTGACGTTTTAATACTGTTCACAAAAGAGGATGTCCCCCGTCATGTGAAATCTCTATTGTTTTAATAGTATAGCCTCCTACATTAGGCTTCTTACAGCTTCTCTTGTGTTCAATATTAAACTTTGTTAAATCTGTGTGCCTCTTCAACGGTATTAAAAACAAAAGGTAAAAATGGAAAGACGTGCACATGCATATGAAAATATACTGGTGTATATGTCTATAAATACTTCTGCAAATGAAAATTGCCTTGTTTCTTAATTTTTCTTTTTCATTCTCCCATTTGTCTTGTGCTATCTGAAACAAGGCATCTGAAGTAATCCTGTTTTGTTGTTGTTTGCGTTGTAGCGAAGCTTCAGAGACTTCAGTGGAGATTGACACTTTGTGTTGAGTGCCGCAGATGGATTTACTAGCGGAGCTAAAAGGCCTTTGGTTACCCTAAGCATTAGCTTGTACCTCCCTCCTGCCTGCAGCTTTCCTCCACTTACATTCCCAGCACAACGTTCTTGTTTATCTACAGCTCATGATGCACGTGCCAGGCGTGTGAGCCTCAATCAAGCTGAGATGCTTTGTGGAGGGTGTGTGTCTGGCTGAAGTCCCACGTCCGGGCTCTTCTGCCAGCACGTGCCTGATACAGGAACCACCGTCGTGACCCTCACTCAGCCTGGACATCCTTCCACCAAATTTACATCTGAGCCATGACCACTCCTCCTGTTTAGATATGTGATTAGAGACAGTCCTCTCGCTCAAAGGGCTAGTGTTAAGAGAAACCCCTTATGAAGTTATTTTTGAAGACTAGGAAAAATAGGTCCAAAAATTATATCTAAATGTTTCTACCTAGAAAAGTATATAGGGACTGACATACTTCACTTCCATGGCTCCTCTCCCCTTGCTATCTTAGCTTATTGCAAAGGCTTGTCAATTTTCTCATTATCCTGGTTATTTAAGTCACGTACCCTCACCCAAATACTCACACTGCAAGCTTTGTTTGACGCTGGCAAACTGCCCCAAAATAAACAGCTGAGGATTCAGAATTCACCCCACCATCAAAAGGAAAAGCGTCTGTTGACACTGCCACAATGCATTCTCCGCAGGAGGGAGAGCACTGGAGTCTCAGAGCTGGCACATTCAGTCATATCCCAGCAAGGACTAAGCTTGAGAAATGTTGCTTCAGAAGACAGCCGCTTATGGAAACGAATAGCATACTCTCCAGCTAAGCTTCCTGGTTAATTGTTTTTATTCTCTCTGCTTCCAATTCATTTAAAGATCTTAATTTTTACACCTTAAAAATTAAATGTGCATTTCATTTCAGCAGTGATTTCTAAGGACGACGTATTTCCGTGCTGATTTTTAAGCAGCTTGCTGATTGTTCAGCCTCAGTTATGTTATCAGTCAGAGAGCTAAGATGCTTTTTAACTTTTTGGGGAGCTATCGTCCCAAATGATATGCAGTAATTAATTGAAGTAAAGGCATCTTCATGTGAAAATTCACAGCTCTTCAAGCGTGCTTTTCAAAGCAAAGTTTAGGGTATGCATATTGCATAAAGCACTTTGGAAATGTACTGGATTGATCTCTCTGGGAAGTTAAGTTTTCTGTTTATCTGCAAAACCTTGAATGAATAGCAACTCTGAAAGTTGAATCTGCACTTCCGAAATCCTACCAGTATTCCTTGCAGCTGTATGGAGGGCACTGCTGCAGATGATTAGGTCATGCAGTTTCTGTGGCCTGTCCAGTCCTTAGCATTTCTGTGGGAATGGGCACAAAGTGGTTCGGGGTACCATTGTTTTGGTGCTGGATCCTATGCAGGAGATCCCTTTTCACTGAGAACTGAGTTGAGACTATCCAATCCTATATTCTGCCCAACAGCTGCCATATGGGTAAGTATTTTTGTTAGTAGCTCACCTAAGGTTAATTCGTAACACTCACCTTTTGCTAAAATGTTTCGTTTCACGTTACTTGATGCCGCAGCCTGAAACTCCTTTCCATTTAAACTGTGGCCATTTCTCAACACCAAAGTACAAGAGCCTTCACTGGTATAAAAACAATAGGGTTGATAGTCCAGTTTGACCCAAAACAGTTCACTTCCTGAACACCGAACTGGCAATGTCAATTTGATTGAATGAATAAACGGTCTGTTGCATTTATTTGCAATACCTGGTGTTTCCTTGACAAATGTGAGTAATCTTGCCACACAGTGGTGAAGAAGTATGATGTTTTATTTGACAGAGTAGATTTTTCTTCTCATTTGTTTGTGACAGGGTTATCTTAGAGAATGCGTTTTTCTTAACGATGCATCCAAAGTAGCACTTGCTTGTATAGATGCGCAGGGAGGTAATTAAAGTTGTTGTTTGATGTAGATGTAACCCCTTAGGAGGTGGGGTTTGGGGCTGTTTGGTTTGGTTTGGTTGGTTGTTTTTTTAAGTGTTACTATGCATGAGTGTGTTTGAAGGAGGAAACTTAAATTTTTCAGCTCACAGATTAGAACCTCATTTCCTATGACTGCTGAATATGCAATAGGAAGTACAGTGTGAAGTGTACTGCACAGCACATTCTAGATATAAACTATGTTCTTCATACAGCTGCTGCTATATACTATGGTCTGTTGTTTGAGCAAAGAGTGTGGACCCAGAACTGCAGCTGGCAACTGAGATGATACTGATTCAGTACAACGCGGTAGCAGGTATTCCTTGGCAATAGAGGTGGCTGCCTTTCCAATGTATTGTTCTATATAGAAGTATTTTATTTTTTCTATTTTTAATGTGTCTGCCCTTTCTAACTTGGATTTTGTTTTTTTATTGCACCTGTTACACCCAAAGAAGAAATATTTAAATGCTCTGCAATACCTGTGCTTGCAAACTACAGAGGCACTGTTGATATTTGGCTGTTCTTTTGCTAGTTTCTGTTTACCCAACTATAATGCAAAGTGAAGCAGCAAAATTTTCCATGCATGCGTCGCTGTATTTATTGCTATCCCTTGGCATTCTGTGCTGAGCGGAGGAGTTAGCAGAACCAATGAATTATCCAAAGTGGATTTGGAAATTGCTCTGCTTCAGAAATAATGGCTCTGGCTTAAGTATCTTCTTTCATGATGTCCTGTTAGATATGTTAGTTAAGATACAGATTATACGAGATAAAAATCATACCTGAGCTTCTGCAGAAGTCACAGCTGAAAGCAATGGCTGTTTTGATTTCTGTAGCACAAGCTGGTCTGTCTGATACCTCAAGTCTGTGAAAATAATTCTAGACTGATTGTCACCTTCCTTCAGAAAACTAGATAGAAATCCTCTGGCTGCTTAACTGAAGTCATATTTCTCAAACAACTAACTGTTCTTATTGCTCTTCTCTTAACTAATTTTTTTTTCTTTTATTGGCTGCAGGGGTAGGAGGAAGACTTGCCCTGTTTTGTAAGCAGGGATAATTGTAACATGGAGAGACGTGAGATTGGTTTCGGGAAGAACAGAACCTACATCTGAGATCCAGCCTTTGGATGATTGGGTAGCACTGTCATATTCATCCACTTATAATCTTTTAAATCCATTCAAATTTACAGAAGTAAATTTGAAGTGAAAAAAAAATGTTATTTGCAGATTTAAGAAAAAAAGACAGAGCGAAGTCCTGAGCTGCAGAAAACGGTTTCAAGTTCTCTTCCTTTCTGTAAAAATGATCAAAATTTAGGGCACAGATGGAATAATAGAGACAAAGATTTGTATTCCTTAGTTTCTTTTCCTCCAGCCTCTAGGTATTTGTCTGCCTTATTTATACTTGCAGACTTATTGAAATAGTTATTCTGAGGTAACTCTTTGGAGGCTTCTGTTCTGGAATAAGTTTCCAGGCTGGGACTTAATCTAGAGCAGTTATTTTTGTAGGTTTCTAAAGGTTAACAAATCTGTAGACTGTGAACGTCTCCCAGAAGGGAGCCAAGGTGTGTTGAAATTGGCTTGTCATAAATGATAATAGTTTAAAGTTGCAAACTACAGTTGGAGTGAGAGGGGTAGAGGTACAAGTGATGGGGCTGTGGGAACACCTTGTCAGAAGACTAAAGCCAGGATGTTTGCTTTATGCTATTTGAAAAGGAGGGGGAGGAAGTAGGAGGGAGAAATATCATTTTGCCCCTGAACATAGTAAGTAGCCCAAAGTGATACGCAGAACAACCGAGAGAAGAGAGCGGTCGGGCTGCTTTTACCCTGGCATTTGAAAAATGAGCTCAAGATAGTGCTTTGAGGGGTGGCTTGGTGATACTATTTTAAAAAAAAAAAAAGTCTCCACTTTCATTTCTTGATATCTATATCAAGAATTAGACGACTAACATGTGGGGGAGAAAGTGGTTTGAAATGATTTTGGGATGGTTTTTCTTCTTCCTTTGAAAATTTGGGTGAAGTTAATTATGGAATGGCAGCAGTGTCTGATCTGAAGCGGGCTCTTTCATCTCACCTCCTGCTCTTATAATAGCTGTGTTCTTATCTCTGCTTTGAGGAAGAGGGAGTGGGGGGGAGAACACTCTGATGCTCTCACGGCCTGGCGGTCTCCAGATGAATGAAGTGCCTGTAAGATCTGAGGCCGTTAAAGGTTGCAAGCAAAGAATTAATAAAACTTTAGGAGCTAATTTCCCATGATGAAGATGACCGGAGGAAGAAAAAAATCTGTGGTCTGCAAAAGACAAAGAAAAAACATAAAAAATTAATGAGCCCAATTATTTTAATACTGTCCAAAATATGTTCTGTTTAAAGGAAAGTGGAGGCAGACAAAAACTTGGAGATGTGAGTGGTGTTTCCCCTAATCTCCACTGACAGTCTCAGTCGTACAAATGCTGATATTAACCCTTCTCTTTGTTAGTCACGCCTAAGTTACAACTATTAATCATTATTAAGAGCCTGCCACTGTGCTGATAGCATTTTTTGTATTAATCTAGTGAAGTAAGCAGAGAGGAGCTCAATTTCCAATATAGGCTAGGTGTAATAGAGAGAAGCACTTACTGTACACAGCAATATGGGCTTTGAGCGTGTGCTTAAGGCTGTAAAGGGAAGGTGTGCTGTGACATTGAGATAGCTGTCCTCATGCAAAATCCCAGAAGGACAAGGCACTGGGTAGGGGAGGAGGTAAGAAGGGAGCTGGGGGGCTTCTGGCCTTGATGCCTGCTAATTACATCAAGCTAGAAATTACCTTTGCCTTTGGTTTTCCTGGGGCTGTGCAAATGCCATGTATATAGCGAGAGCCCAGCTAACTTGAGAGCTGAAATCAATATTGCTGTGTCAGGACGGGCATCCATTAGGCTGCTGGGTAATGAGGCTTGTAACCCCAGGCAGAGCTACACCAGTGCACAGGTTAATATTGCTCCGTGGTGTGCTGGGTAGATACATCAGCATCTTCAGGGGTTACCCATTATTTGCAAGTGATGTAAAATTTGACACTGTAGGCACACTTTGGGATTTCCCATTCTTTTGAAGAAACAGATGCTTTTTCAGTGGAAGCAGAATCTGAACTGGGCCGATGCAATCACCAGTAGACTGTGGTTCATCCGTTGTCCCACTGAGTTTTGCTGAGTTGACTTTTGGTGGTGACTTTGACCTGCTGTTTTACTTCTGACTTAGGAAAGCATTTAAGTGGTTAATCGTATCTAGGATTTTTATTTATCAGGTCACTGAGATCGGATCAGTGTGAGGGGGGGATCTTGAATTGCTAGGTGTTTTCAAGATGAGGGCTTTGGACTGTAGCCTTCTTCCGGGGCATACATGATTGAGGTTGGTAGCTGACCATGGCAGCCCTAGCAGTAAGTCTGTCTGAAAGCCCTTGAGCGTATCATGGGATGCAAGCATCCCCTTAAGCAAAAGCAACACAGTGCTTCTTTACCAAATGAACTGTGACAGATCCAAAGGGAAAGGAGAGGAAACAAAGGCGAAGGGCAGATAATACTTAAGTAACATTGAGGCTCTAATATCGGCTAACAAAAGCTTGGAGCTCTGACGTTTGCTCTTAAACATGATACGTTGTCCTGAACTGAGCTTTGTGCTGTGTTCTTTGCACAGTGGCTGATTCCACACAATCAACCAAGTGGAGGTTGAAGAAGGGTCTCTAAGAGGCCCTGGGGAGTGTTCCCCTGCCACTTTTAACTGCTAGAGAGATGTCATTGGGTTTGTCATCTCTGCTTAGACTGAGAGGTTATTAAGATACCCTCAAGAATTTCTTGTTTTGTTTGGGCCTATGGTTAAATCTCTTCTGTTAACTTGGTGTTATGCTGCCCTTCAGTGAAGATCTCGTGCTTCTGTGTATGCTCTCAGTTTGAGGACTGTGTTCTGCCCTTGCAGTCTTTTTCCATCTTTTTCTGTGACTGCATTACAGTGCTCTGCTGATGGAAGGTAATTCAAGCAATTGAAAGCCCTCACTGAATTTTTCTGGGATACTCTTGCAGTACAACATCTGCAAACAGGTCTACTCTGATTTGGGATGAAGCCATCCCATATGGGTTTTGTATCCTCTTGTATGGGTTTTGTACTCCAGCTTGCCAGCCATTGAGGTGGTCTGGGGTTCCAGTACTGCTGTGGCTTGACCAGCTCCTTGGGTGTCTGCTCACTGTCTTCAGGTGGCCAGTGGGAAGAGGCAAGTAAACTTAGCTCTTTTGAGGAAGAAGTTTGGAGAAGTCTCTTCCCCGGCAATGCGTTAGCAATGGCTTGTCAACAACAGACATCCCCAGGGGTCTGTGGGACCACTTATCCTTTATGATGCAGTGATTTTCACAGTCAGTGGCCTGTGCAGAGAGCAGTAGTAGTGTACTTCTCTAATCAGAACTCCAGATTCAAGAGGACATCAGAGAATTAGTTATGGTGTGTTTGTGTTTTTAGTGTCTTGTCTTTCTCCAGTAGGAAATCTGAACTTCAGCTATAGTCTGAGTCTAGGAGCCACAATCTAAGCAAGAACCTTTCAAATCAAGGATCTAAAACAATAAAACATCTAAGTTACCGCTGAGTTAACGCCCAATGAAGAAGCAAATCTTTGCTTCTAATCTGCCTGATCTGGGTTTTTCCCCTGCAACCACACTACCCTCACCTCGCACAATAATCCAATGCAATGCAATGTTATAGTCTCCTTTCTCCTTTTCTTCTCAGGCTGGGTTTATTTTTCATCCTGTACTACAGAACAAGGGGGCACAGGGACATGAAGCTGAATTCATTGCTCTCCCTCTGGGTCAGTGAGAAATGACTCAAATCTTTTCCTAGATCACTGAGTTGCCATCAGGTCCTAACAATCTGGCACTCCCTTGCAGAGACATGAAAAATGGTCCTTTGCCTTCCATGTGGCACTGGCACTGTGGGTGAAAAATGCTCCCTTTTTTATGCCTGCTTATTTTATGGCTTTGTGCGTTTTCCAGATAAGCTGTGTGACGGCCCTCTCGTTAATCAAATGTATTGCTGGCCTATGAACTGATAGCCTAGAGCAATCTGTTAGATTTGACCCTGCTGAAGGCAGGGCAGAAGGGGCTAGTGCTTCCAGAGAGGTGGGGAATGTGTCTAATAACATCACATTTCTTTGCTGAGAGCCATGACCTGAGATATATAAGTGAATCCATCCAGGATTAGCCTGGTTATTTAACAGCCTCTTTTTGAAATGCATGAAGCATTCACTCCTCTTTGGTCTGCAAGTAAACTGGTGATTCTCAGTTAAAGGTAAAAGAAGGGAAGAGAATCAAGAAATTGGCACTGGGGTGCTTTTAGGCAAGTTTCTGAAAAATGCTGAAGAATGACACTTTTATCATTTTCCAATTAGATATATTAGTTCCAAGGCTTTTAATTTTTGAATATTGAATACCTTCTTAAACATTCCTCCCCCTCCCCAGTGAGACTGCTAATGAAACAAACAGATGGTGATTTGAACAGAGTAAAAAGAAACAATGAAGATGTACTTCTAAATGTCTAGGCAGAGCAAATTACATAGGAGACTGGGGAAAAAGAAAGTGATGGAAAACTGGGAGTGAAACACCCCCCGTACTCCTGTTGTTCACCAAATGGTCCAGCATGCAAGTGAAAAGATGTTTAATTACCTTCCATAACCTGGTATCCAAAAAATGGGAAGAGTTGATTTTTCTTTCTTAAAAAATGTTGGATGTGATATGGAATTTTAGTCTTGATCAAACACAGGGGCCAGTCAGTCAGCCTGTGTGCATCTCATTACTCTCCGGGCTGCTGCATGTCAGCAAGTGACGTTTTGTTTGGTTTCTATTTTGAGCAATACCTGAGAGAAAAGCACAACTTTTTTTTGTTTACCTCTTTCACACACTAATGCGATTTGCAATGCAATACCAGAGGTTCTGGGAGGCCTCAGGCAAAAGTTGAAACTGTAACCCTTTGAATATTATGCTGTACTGTAACCAACTGAGTATTCTTTTCTCATGCTCAGAAAAGGGGCTGGGGGAGGAGGGCCCTTGGGCAGGTTGCCTCTTTCACTCTCCCCTTTCTACTCCCTTCTTAGCATCTATGGGCGCCTTGTGCGCCATGCAAGCAGGTTGACTGATGTTGCTAATTTGCCTTTCAGTAGCACCTTCTCTCTGTAGATTGCAGTATGCTTTGCAAATACTATGAATTAAAATTTATAAGCTTCTGTGAGGAGATAATAAAAAAAGAGAAATAATGTACTTACTACAAGTCTGAAGTAAAAATACGTAGTAGAATCAGATCTAAGGCTGCAGACTATTGCAGGACTTGGAAAAAAAAAAAAAAAACCCTGTTTGAAACTATCACTGCTCTTCAATTCAGTGAAGAGGTCCCAAGGGTTCTGTGGCTGGAGCATTGGAAGTATCTTCCGCAAATACCCACTGTTGCCCTCCTTGCTCACTCTGCTCGTACATGGCACGGCACTGCAAGTGGTTATGTAACTGTTGAGTACTTTGGGAAGTTATAAGTGACTCAGACTAGGGAGAAATTCCTCTGGGTGGGAAGAGGGAAAATGGCACCTTTATTTCAGGCTAGCAACCAAAGCGGAGAGGAAAGGCATGAGTTTTAGAAGTACATTTAGCTGTGGAGTGACCCCCTTCTTCATCAACATTTGACTACGTGGAAATAACAAGTGAATTGATATCCAAGATACTAGTATCTCCAAAGCTTTTGTGTTTCAGTGTGTTCTAACACTTCTAGAAAAACTTAATTGTGGTCTTCTGTTGGCTGGAGTTGCAACAGCACCCTTATTAACACACGACCAAATGTTTCTCTCTTACTGAACCAGAAATCCATTTTGTTTGGTTGGCTTTTGTTTATTATGAACAAAACACGTCCTTGTTTCTGCTGTGCCTGTAATTGCAGCCCAAAAGGAGGAGGAAGGCAAAGCAGTGTACATGTCTCCATAACCATCAAAAGACAGTTGTGGAGCCTTTGGGAGTTATCTTTCACCTGTCCTTGCGCTATGGCAAGTTCCCCGGTTCCTTGCTGCACCTCCTTTCTGGTCGTTAAGACTGTGATGATTGCAAGGAGCAGTGGGTGCCTTGATGGCCGCAGCTTGATGCAACTCAG
Organism: Struthio camelus; assembly: GCF_040807025.1. Lineage (NCBI taxonomy): Eukaryota > Metazoa > Chordata > Aves > Struthioniformes > Struthionidae > Struthio > Struthio camelus. The sequence goes on from NC_090946.1 coordinate 34,778,634, forward strand.
TTTTGTGCCAGAACAACTGTAGGAGCTGCCGAGTCTCACAGAGAACCTTTTGTGTCGCTTTGTGCCTTTAACTAGGTTTATTGAATTATAAGTACGTAAGTTAAGCAAGAACAAATTCCTCTCATGCAGATACACACAAGTTCTCAGTGTGTGCACTCAAACTGCAGTCTCTGGAGAGAGCTGAAACAGTAATAACTTAGCCCTGGCTTGAAATCTTTACACAGACTATTGTGTAGCATCTTACAGACGACTAAAGCTTCACAGCCTCTTTGTAAGCTAGGGGGAAATTATTAGCTAACTTTTATCCTGGTGTACTTAACAGGCAGAGAGAGGTGAAACAGCTTGACCACAGCACTCGCAGTATGAGTTAGGACCAGACTCCCCTGAGTCCTGGCTTGCTCTTTGGAGGACTAAGTTGTGTAAGCTTACCTCAAAGAAGAAGGTTCACAAGGCAAAGATCTTTGAAAGCATCCAAGGGATTTAGAAGTGCAAAATGTGTACTCCCTTGTATATGTAATATGCCATTAGTAAGGCTCTGCATTACCGCAGGATATGTAAAAACGTACACTACCTCCAACAGTTTTGAGGACAAAAGATGTGTTATCAAGCAGCACCAGGCATATGTAAATGTATAGTCAAAAAAATAATTAATGCAGTCATTTTTCATTACATGGAATCAGCTTTTTGCTGATCTGTGCATCACAAGCTCAATCCTGCTGACAGAGACTAGAGAGCTTCTTTTACCTAAAGCAACGTCTCTGTTTTACTTCTGCTGTCACAGCTGTGATGTGCAGTATGGTCACAACTGAGGCATCTAAGTGGCCATTAATTAGCTTTAGCGTATGTTTTGCTACGTTTCTGTAAAGACTAGCAAATCATTACGGTAAGGATGTATAAAAGTGAGTTTGGCCATACTTTAGCAGACTATTGGGTTGCTAATTCCAAGAGCAGTCAAAATCTTAGGCTAATCTGATTTGAAACTAGTCTTATTTTTTTCTTAGAGGTCTGTGTGTGGTGCAATGGTATTTAAGCTTGCCTTGCTTAGACAAACTTTTCTGTGCTCTTCCCGAGTCTTTGAGAAGGAACAGCTTCAGGACAGCTGGGACTTGTCTTCCAGAATTTTTTCTGTGTGGCTCCATGATGATGTGTGAATGGTCTCCTGGATCGCAAGTAAGAAGCAGCCTTTGCAATAGAGAGGAACGCTGGCAGCAGACAGTCCCAGGAGAAGGGAAGGACTGGGAGGAGAGTAGGGAACAGAGAGGGCAAATCTGTGTTGCAGAGAACACAAATCAAAGGAAAAATATGAGTTTGTCTATCAAAAGTGAAAAATCCGTATTCTAAACTATAGCACTGAAGTTGGCTTAACTGGTAGAGCTGGTCTCTATGAGTGATGGGACTGAACTGAGGGATGTCACTTCTGTTGAGTCTGAGAAGTCAGGGTGGCCTTGTTCAAGCTGAGAGCTTTGAAGGGAGGGAGAGGCCCTCGTGTACTTCTGGAGCTTGTCAGCCTTTCTGCTCTGGGGTCCCAAACCTGTGGAGATAGCTCCTTTCTCAAGAATAACAGTGGTGCAGAGAATTTTAGTGAGTATGCAAATAGATGAGATAAAGCTAAAAATCTTCACTGCCACGTAATTGAGCTAAAGCATTGGGGAATGTCTACAGCGCAGGTACATGGTGAATCTGGGAACTGGGTGGCTGGAGCTGGAACCAAAGAAAGTGGTAAAGACATGGCCTAGGCAAGCCAGAGCCCTGCTTTTCTGTGTCTGTGCAAAGTCCTGTAATGGGGATAAAACTTCAGCCAGGCCTAGCCTGTGCCAGGCTAGCCTTAGCCATCCAGGGTCTAAAGCTGAAGTCAGTCTGGCTTGTGCTTGTGCTTGTGATGGGAGCTCGGACAGGATGCAAAGGACATGCAAAGCAGGAATGTAGCAGCTGTGTTCTCTCTGCTTTTTCAAGGAGCAGAGAGAAAAGGAGATGGCTTTGAGCCTTGAGAAGGAAAAGCATGTTGAAGTGTTAGGGCCTCAAGATCTAGCAGAATTTCCCAGTATGTCCTTGAGTAAATCACTTGGTTTCTGTCTGTCCTAGTTCCTGTCTCTATAAAACCTTGTCTTTGGGCCTTTGACAAGCGGTGTCTGTTAATGATTACATGGCACTCAGGTTATAACATGATGGAGTTCTCAGGGATAAACCCTGCTGGGAATTTGGAGACACTGGAAAAGAAAAGCTTGGGACTGCATCCTAACTGCTACCTCTTGGGAGGGCTGCAGTTAGTTTACAGTGTCAAAGTAGAGAGAGCATCGTTAATCAGATAGGTATGAACAGTTGTATTTCACAGAGCCGTTTCATGTAGTTTCAGATGCTGCGAGAGGAGACATGAGAAGTAACTTCAAAAATGTAAGCAGCTGTTGAAAAGGGGGAAAGAACCATTTGTTCTCTGGCCATGTGGATGGGAAAAAATAGTTGGCTTTAAGTTCAGATTCAGGCGGGGAACTGGAAAAAAACTTTTTTTAAAAAAGGTAGGGAGGCACTGGAAATGGTTAGTAACAGCTCAGGGAAAGCTGTCCTTCTCCTACCTGAGTTGGTCTGTGATGACCACCCAGCTTTCTTTCCCTATCATGACCTAAGAAAGTACAGGTTCATTCACTGACTCTTTCCTCCCTTGGACGGGGTTCAGTCCTTGTGATATGTATTTACTATGGATTCCTTTGGGAATAGACTTTAGTACTTGGGTGCTATCTTGCTGTTCTGACTAAACTTTTCCTTACTTTAGTTCATGCCCTTTAGGCTTATAGTGTGGAAGAAACTGAGAACACTCTCTAAACAAACTTATTAGAATAACTTTGAGCAGTTTCTGTCCTGGCCTTGTGACATGCGGGCGACTGTTTGTTTATAAGGGAAGTTAGGCAGACATGTAAGGAGTTAGCCATTGACCCTTGCAAAATGTTGTAATAAACTGATGATGGAGGAAGGATAAGAAAAAAATCAAAGAGCCTTTACATCAAAGGCAGAGGGAGAAGCTGCAATTAACATGGTCAGATGTGGGAAATCCAGCAGGGGAGAGAGCGGGTACCAGAATTTGCACTGGTGTCCCCCGTCCAGACCCTATCACTCTTGCCAGGGAATTTGACAGGCGAGAAAAGTCAAAGAGCAGCTGAGGGATTCTGAAATCAAAGGACTTTGAAAGCTGGATCAGAGAATGGAGCACAGTTTTCCCATCTGCTTTGAATTTATTGTTGCTAATGAGGAAGCAGCCTCTGGTTTGAATGAACGTGTTAGACCAGAGGGGTCATTTGACGTTTCCATCAAATTCAGAAGAGAGTATCAGGGGACTGTTTCTCAAAGTTAACCCCTTCATTGTCAAGCACATACAAGTCAGCAACTTACAGTGAGATGTCACAAGGGGAAAAAAAGCTAACAAGCTAACAGAAAGTCCTGCTTGGACATCCAAAATCATATGGTCCTATTTGTCTGTATGACCTGGTGGGAACACCTGCTGATAAAGCTGAAAATCCCAGCATCAGTCCCTCCTATTGACCAATTCATAGGTGTATTTGTTTCTTCTGCTCTGTTACTAATGTTCATTTTGGTCAGAAATTTGGTTCACTTAGTTTGCAGAGCTAGAACTGCAGAGCTGAGAATCCAAGATCTGCAAGTACCTTTGCTATCTAGACTATGATTTATATACAAAACTAGAAATGGTTCTGTGGAATATTTATTTATATCTATACTCCACGTCCCCTTCTTGTCTGAGGCTATCCCTGTCAGCAAAAGTTGCACGAACAGAACAGACCTCTTTCCAGCCTCCCTGCTGTTTCCTAAGCAACAGGGATTGCATAGTGTTTGTGTGAGGGAGCAGATGAGAGAAAATAGGCTGATGGGACTGAGATGCGTGTTGGAATTAATTTGAGGCCTTTTGCAACTGATGAGAGTTCATCTCAAAATTGGCAGGCTTATTATTTTGAGTACCAAACAACAAACCCCTCTGCCCCAGATCCCCCAAAACTTTTCAGTGCTCACTGGCCTTTGCTACCCTAAATGCTGACGCCCTTGCATTTGACTGACTTTGACTCCTTCTGATAATGCTGAAGGCGCAAAGGCCAAAGACTGAAGCCATGGGGATCTGCTCGCTAAGGTTATGATCCCTGCTCTAAGCTGAGCCAATTATGATTCTAGGCTTGTCTACAAGGCAAGTGCAATAGCTGAGACTCAGCAGAACTGCGAATCTTCAGAGGGGGACAAAGCATACAAGAAGAAATGTTGGCATGAGAGCTGAAACCCTGACTCATAATCTAAGAGCTTGTCCGTGCAAGCCAAGGAGTCTCTGTTACAACAGGGGGCTCGGTGGCTCACACTGCAAAATTCGACTCCAGCTCTGCTTTTGAGCGCTGCCTAGCTCAGAGCCAAGCTGGCTCGTGGAATAGACACTGATCGCAAAAATGACTTCTGGGGTTGCGTTCAGAAAACTTGCAGAGTGGGTGAATGGATGCTGGAGTGTGAATCCTTTTCTAGCAAAACACAATTAAACATGGCAGAAAATAAGACAGACTAGGCCTGACCATTCAGAAAAGGACACAGTATGGCCTTAAGATGCCATTTCCAACCTGACCATGTCATGTCTGAAGGAGATGTGTCAGAGGAGAGGCCCTGCCTGTGGGCTCTGAGAGACAGGGAGCTTCCGTAAAGTTCCTAGACTTTTAGATTCTCTCTGACTCCCTCTTCTGAACATGCTGTGGCTTAATTTTTATGGGGATTTCATATAGTTTTCTTTTTTCATATAGTTTTCTTTATCTCATAAAATTTAATTTCTGCTCCCTGTTATTTCTACTTCAGTTCTTTGTTTTCTTTACAACAGGGTGCTTCAACGATGTGCTTATCAAACATAAAAAATGAGGGCCCTTGACTGGGCTGTCAAAGAGTTGCTAGAGGAAACCAGTAAAGCTGGAGGATAGCTGAGGCGTTTGTTGCTGACAGCACTCAAGTGGAGATGTATGAGCTCACAACTGAACTACCAAGGCTTTGTAACTCCTGCATGTCAGCTGAGCCACATAAATGTCTGTGCACATGCTCTTATCCTGCTGCAACTGTGAGGTAAAATGTGTTAACTTACCTATCAGTGTGGATTTAAGTTGGTGCATTTAACCTTGTGCTTCCAGTGGCTGAGAGCGCACGTGTAGTGAGTTACCATGGCTCTGCTGACATTCAATAACTTGTTAAACTGCAGTAGGCTGATTGTGTGGCTGAACCCTAAGATTTGCATGAACTTAAAATCATAAAAGAAAACTACTCTTTTAGGAGTCATTCGCAACCAGTCTCAGTTTGCAATCAGACTAAGGCATATGACAATGTCTCTATTGTGCCCTATCTTAGTGCTCTTCTGAAAGGCTTTGCCTTTCCCCAGCCATTTATTTTTCCGTTGTCTCCTTGGATATTAGGATATGTAATTCTAGGATGATCCATCCAAGTTCAGTGGTATTGCACTGGGTCTCTTAACAGCACTTCCGAGGCTAGTTCAGTGGTTTGTGATAAAGCAGTAGATATCAAATAGAAAAGGAGTACCAGAGTGGATGAAGGATGCTGTGGCCATTGGTTAATGTGATATTTGGGTTATGCTTTTAAGTAGAATTGTTGGGAATTAAAGGGACAATGAGTTTTCAAGGACGTTTTATCTACTGGGAATGTTTAAACCAGGAAACGTACAGTGTCGATAATATAACAGGATTAAAGCTTGTTGCATCAGAATCAGCAGAATTTTATTGCCAAAGAGTAGCTAGAGTACAAAGCCCTTATGCAGCAATTAATTCTCTTATTTGGAGGCCTTCCTGCTTACTGCCCACTAAATTACAAATACTGACGGACATTTGTTAGTTTGTCCTCAAAAACTCCTCTCTGAACAACTGACTGGTTCCTACTGCTGTACCCAATTAAGCTTACTGAGCAACAAGACTGAACTCGGCAGTAAAATCTCCTGAGCTAGATGGAGTCTAAATATACCAACCATTGCACAACCCAGAGGGGTCTAAATCTTCGAGAGCTAAGCTAGAATTAGTAGATCTATGTTAGCACAAGCTGGTTATTTAAGTGAACTGTAGATATTTATCCTCTCAGCCAAAGGTTTGCTGAGTCTAATATTAAACGTTACTTAGCAATCAGGTAATGCCATGGCATAGGCCAATCTCAATCTGCCATCCCTCATCGCTAAAATTATCAGTCTCATTGCTCACAAAGAGCACAGTAAAATTGATCCTTCTGCTCCCTGCCTGCCTCCTTCCTCTCTTTTTCCATTAATGCTCTGAGTGTGAATAGAAAAGAAAGCTGTAGTAATCAGAGCAGTATTGTTGCTGTCATTCCCTTAATAACAGAGCCTGCCCGGTGACTAGAGCACCATGCTGGCTGCAGTAATGTCACAGATGTGCAAAGCTGGGATTAACATCAAAGAGTCCTAGTCCTGGGCTTTAGCGGCAGGTCTACCCTTCAAAGCTTGCTTCAAGCTGGCCACAAATGTGCTAACAAGGCATGAAAAAAGGCTGCTGGAAGAAAAACAAAAAAGCTGTGGGGATGGCTTGGGTTTACTTTAATTTTATTTTTGAAAGTGCTGTAGCTTTGCATGTTGATGCAATAGCTGCATGTAATGACGGGGACGGTGGAAATAAGTGATCTTTTCTGTGACGCGTTCAGAGGGCTCCTGGTGGAGAGTTCCTGAAGAGCAGGAGGGGAGGAAGAGAAGCAGGAACACCGAGGGGCTGTTTTGTGGTTATAAAAGAGCCTGTGACATTTTCTGCATAAGTTGATATGCAGTAGATCTTAAGTGGTAATAATGGACCTTTAAACCTCTTTGTGGGTCAGCCCTAATGGAAAACAGCATCTGAACATAACTAGTTCATTGCAGGCATTTCTCTGTCATGTGCAGGATATCCAAATATCATAAATGCTGTAATAAAAGTGGGTTAATAAGGCAATAAATGGCAATGATGAAGTCCCTGGCTGACTTCATCTAAAAAAATCTGTATTTATATTTCACCTCGGATGGCTGAAGCTTTATTAGGTCCCTTCCCTGCCTCCTACATCTGCTTCATCTCAGGTTTATTTGAACTATACATCACTCCACCCATGAGACATTGCTGGGCTCTGCAGCCCCCTCCTAAAGGCTTGCAGAAGCTATACTGCCCTCCAGGAAGTGTGCATTTTATGGCAAACGGCTGGGAACCAGGCAACTCTCACCAAAACAAAGCAGCACAACCTATGCAACAGGGACCTAGCTGTGAAAATGGAATTCATGTCAGTGAGTCAGTCAGGATCATCTGGGCTTGATTCTTCAGCAGTGCCAAAAATGCCTTCCTCCCTCTACATGGGCACGTGCACCGAACAGGCAATGGTACCGGGGGAGTTTATGTACCTGAACTGTCATCCCACCCAGCAAGTGCTGCTCCCCAGTCACTAGGTACATGAAAGGAGAGGGAAGGTTAAGGGGCAAGATGCCACTGGGGAGGGTGAGAAGAAAAGGAGGCAAGGTCAGGGTAACTGTCTCAATAGTTACTTCTTACTGAAAGCAGATGCCGGTTCACCTGGAAAGTCTGAAAGTGAGACAAGGCAACAGGTTCTTCAGAAAAAAATGAGCTGCTCTTTCATTGTGGCCTCCATTCATAATTTCCTTCTGAAGCCTTTTGTATGAATAAGCTAGAAGGACAGACTTTTAAAGTGGGTCAGGGAGAGGTAAAGACTTGCTCTCAGCTGTAAAACCCAGCAGGACCCACGACTCCTTTGAAGAGCCTTGTAATAATGATTTTAAGTTTTAGTTCAGGAGTTGAACCTTGTTGTGTTTTCAAAGCTGTGCGATGCTGTGTTCCTAAGGAGCTGAAGAGAGTGATAAGTAAGTTCTGCAAAACACTGCTTGCTTTGTAGGCAGCAGCAAATAATTTCAGCCTGCGCTGTCATGTCATAAGGAACGCAATGCTCTGGCATTGACATCTCTTTCTTGACAATATGCTCAGTACACTTGTAAGTTCTTTTGCCTACATATTTCAAGAGGCTTAATACCAAGTGAATCACTTAATTATCCCATCTCCCCGGGAAGAGGTGTAACCTCGCTTTTTACCTGCTAGGCAGAAAACAGTGTGGTTAATGACATGCTCGAGAGTCACAGCAGAGTCAAGCACACAGCTCAGAAGTCGGCTTTTTCAGTCCCTTCCTTCCTGGTGGCTGCTGACACTTAAGGCTACCACCTTCAATTTTTTGCATGCAAGAAGCTGTGAGAGATGTGTGAGTTACTGCAGGGCATGCAGAGGACTGAGCAAAACTGATTTGTGGTGCAGCACTGCACTGGTGTCTACCATTAGAGTGGCCCTGTGCTAGAGGATGTGCCCTCCCCCAAACCCTGCTAATGAGAAGAGCTGCCTGTACTTAAGAATAAATATAATTTGTAACTGGGATATTTATTTTGTATGCAGCGATCATCCGCAAAGCTTTTTCCCCTCTCTAGAGAATTACCAGTAAATTGAATTCATTACCTGAAAGTCAAGTTCATTTTCAGTCACTAGCAAATTTCATAGCTCCTTTGATTGCTTCAATGGAGGGTGTGTTAAGAGTGTCTGTGTAATTTTTTGGTTTAAATGTTGGTACTTTTCACTATTTATTATTACTGAATTTTTGAAATAGGAAAGTGTTCTTTCACTGCCAGCGTGCAGCCTGCTCTGGAACGGAGGATAACAGTGCATATGATGCAGAATGATTTAGGAAAAGGAAATGTAGAGGAAGAAGAAATTTTAACCAGAAATGCCACAGAAGTTACTTCTCTTGGGGATAATTGTCCTGGGATCCCTTCTGATCCTGCAAATTGGATGGACCTGGGCGGGGGGGAGGAGGCTGGGTATCAAAATATGTCAGAAGGATCTGAAGTTCCAAAAACAATGTACTCGACACTTCTGAAAACAGGACCGTTTTGCTGCGAGGTGTCACTGGAGAAACAATCCATCCATTAAACTGCATGGATCTGTCTTATTTTTCTACAAAACGATAAAAGACCACTGCTGTGTCAAGAAGCTAGAAAGCTTGAAATCTAATCCTAAGATAACCAAACTATCTTGATGATGCATTACAAAGGACAGGCAGAAACCGTGTTGTTATTGATGGCAGCACTGGCTGCGGCAGCACACCCCACGTGCAGCTACGAAGACAAGAGAACTTGCCGTCTAGGCAGCCAATGTGCAAAGTAAGACAAAAGAGGGAATAGCAGGTGCACCTGGGTTAGATTTCTTGCTTTGGTTTTTTTTTTGAAAGCATAAGAAAGACTTATAATTTGATATCTGAGGAGAAGGCAAAAATGTGTATAGCTTTTATTTTATTTAAAGGGTCTTTGCTTTATTGGAAGCTATGTTACTATACCCACGAGGGCCTTTAATATTAGCCAAAACTTCTAAGTTGGCACCAAAGTGAGAAATGAGGTCACTGGAAAGCGATGGGAAGAAACTGTAAATAAGATGATTGCTTGTGGGGCTGATGTTGTAGACAAGAGTGATAGTGATGTTTGAAGTTTACCATCTGTGCCCAGGAAAAGAAAAACATCCTGTGAAGCAGATGGTCAAGTACACTTTGATGCTGTCCTCATCAGAAAAAGAGTTGTCTCTGAATGTACTTACCATAACTTTCTGTTATGCAGAGCACTCCGTCATGTTTTCATGCTTTCTTTGATTTTGTTTTGATCCTCTGATTATTTATTTGTCACCAGACATGTCTTTACAAAAGTATTTGAGCTGTTTGGTAACATCCAAGTCAATCTTTAGATTTTTCCATGCCTTTCTTCCATTCAGGTTTGGTAGAGCACAGGATAATACTGACTATTATTAGGGGATTCCAAAAATAATCAAAAGTAAGGGTCATGTCTCTAAGTGGGTAGATAAATGAGAGAAATGCAGAAAAAGGTCGGTGAATGAGGCAGCGAGTCCTAAATCCCACAAAGTGCTAAGGAACCAAAATACTTCTGACAGTGTGTACCATACTGACTCTTGTCATAATTCTGCAACGAGCTTTATGCAGGCTGAGCCCTGCTGCCATGCAAGCAGCTTAGCAAGCCCTGCTGACTTGTATAGCACTTTGCTCGGAAGCAATGACAAAATTTGCCTCAAGACTTATTGGTACAGAGTGGGGCTTTGGACACCTCTGGAGCTACAGTCACAGATACAGTTGTAAAGATGTCAGCATTTCCAATTAGACCAATTCCCCATCAGCACAAAGGCCAGGCGTTGGTATACTTCAGTCTTCTCAAATAGGTTTCTTATCTCCTTACAGCATGGTCCAGAGCGTCAAAGCAAATTTGATACTTACTTTTTTAAAGAAACTGAAAGCCAACTGTAAGGTCCAGATTTTCAATGTAAAGTTTTTCCTCCATCTTATTTGCATGGCTGAGTTATAACCGTCTAAATTACAAACAGAAGCACTGGCAGACTCTAGCTAAACAGCTCTAATGGATGCTATTATAATTCTGCTGCTAGCTGGCACTGAACCTTCACTATCTCATCAGCGTAAAGGGGTGCTGTCAGCTTGAAAAATCATGTCTCCCTCAGAGGTATTTAAAAAAAAAAAAAAGCTATACCTACTATTGTTACAAATAAGTCTTTACAACAGCTGTAACTGGAAGAGAGGAAGGATGGGAACTGTCTCTGTTCAGTGCGTTTGTGTATTTGACAGCACTTTACGGGGCATCAGTGTCGCTGATGTGCGTGAGCACCTCATCTCTTGTACACTGGCAAGATGATGTCTGTCAGGAGGTGAGGGCACAGACGGGTCAGTGAAGGAGAGCGGACACTTTTGTCTCAGGCCTTTTATTAACAACAGCAGCAGAAGCGAGGCTGAAAAAGCAACAAGAAAATGTGCATGTACATACAGAACAGAGATCAAGTATAAAGGATGATGCTGGGCTTGGTGCACTGTGTAGGGCTGGTTTGTAACATGATCGGGAGAGAAGGAGCCCCCCCCCCCCCAGCTCCCCTCCACCTTACTTCCGTCTACAGACATGATTGTAACAGATCCTCTGTGTATTGCTATTTAAAGAGAAATCTTTGCAAACCGTGCATTGTTTGAGATGGGCTGGTTTTGAAACATTCCAAGCTGTCAGCATCCTTTTAAATACACTGTTCTTTTCCAGCCCCGGTGGAGTTTGCATCTGACCTGGCATTAAAAGGAAGGACTCATACTTGGCATATATTCTTTCAGATTAAAATTGCAAATGACTGGCATGCTACAGAGAACCATCCGCTACTACCAACTGCCAGCTTCCCCTAAAATGTGCTGGGCTGCCTCAGATGGTAAATGTTGTAGCAGATGACAAACCTTTTGCTAAACCAGTGAATAATATCTCTGTCTTCCCTGTTCAACTGCTAAAGTAAATGGTTCTGTTTGGGTTATTGCAGACACTTTATTCCTCCTGGCTTCTCAAAACTACAGCCCCAGATTGCTGCTTCCTACAGAGGAACTGGATGATGGAATAAAATTGGGAGACCACGTTCGCCATCTCCTGGGCAGAAGGCATAAGCTTCCAGGAAAGTTTATTTTATATTATTCCTTCCTTCCTCTTGTTCATTTGTGAAAGACCAAGACCTCAGGAGAAGTCTAGGAAACTTGCTGGCTTGTCATGCCAGCTCTGACCTACTGCATTCACTCTTTTTCCTGTGAGATTGTAAAATAAGATACTGTGTAATGACTGTATTATGTAATTAAAGTTTCTGACTAAGGGGTCAAGAAGCTAGAAAAGGGACTGGGGAGGTGGGATTCTTCAGTGTCCAACACTACTGATTTGTTACAACCATAAGGACCTACTTTACCTCTCTACAGGTTAGTGAGTTGACTCCATTAAGGGGTATGTGAGAAGGACTGGTGAAATCATTGACCTGGTTTACTTTTATAGGGTTTCCTGTTATTCTTGAAATTATATTCTTCAGCCTGTAAACAGAATTATTCTGACTCAAAATAACAAATTTTAAAGCAGATAAGGATATGCCACTGCTAGATGTCGTTGTTCATAACACCAAGAACTGAGATCAAGCTGGGATGTTGTGATTTTAAAGAGAGAAGCCATTCACTTATCAAGGTCTATCACAAATTTGTTACAAAACAAGTCTATAGCGGTTCTAATCTGGGCATTGGGTCCCATACATATTCTTAAACTCTGTTACCTCCGATAAAGATCAGATACCAAACAAATTATGAAACTAGTATTTTTGTTCTTAGTTCAAAACAGTTCTAAAACAGATTATTGGTAATGAAATAATTTGTTTGAAGTTTAAGAATACCGCCTCAGTTAAGAACAAAACAAAATCTTTTCATAGGAGATAGGAGATAGTTCTGGGAGAGCTTGACTATGTAAATTTCACATACTAAAACCAAAACTTAATGCAGGGTAACTACTATTGCTTCACCAAATTTTACAGGACTCGTGACAGTCTTCTGCATTTTAAACCAATGTTCAAAAAGTGTTATGATTCCTAGCTTACGCTCCAATTAAAAGCTTCTTTACCCTAAGTTGTTCTTCGTGCTCTTAACCCCCAAATCCATGTGACTTTTCGCCTGAAGTACATTTTCCTGCAGTCACTTTCAGTAAGAGGAATCACAGTTTCTTTTTACAAATAATACTTAGAATGTAATGTTTTAAGTGCCTTTTGAATACTTGGATACAGTCAGATCCAGCACCATGTCTGAACTGTGAAATTACAATTTAAATTCAACTTGTATATTCATATTTTACAAACAAATTTCTCACTAGGTGCTTTGCCTGCTCTAAGTGAATTGTCACTTCACAAACTGTGTGTGTAGGAGTTGTTTTTTCTACTCCTCAAATAATACTAGAATGAAGATTGACTTTTTGAGCTCTACTTCACAGTGAAGGTTTGTGGTTTCCTGGGAGAAAGGAGTTCATTCAGATGATTCAGGTACTATGGCAGCTCTATTTTTTATTAATATCCTTGGATCAGACTTCTACAGAAATGAACGACTGTGGTGACCCCCTTCAAAGGAGAAGCTTGTGAGTGAAAAACGGCTACTACGATGCTGAAAGGTACAGAAAAGAGAGTTTACTATGCTTAGTCCTTACAAGTGCAGGAGAATTTCACTGTTCGCTGTAAGTACAAGGGAAAAACAGAAGCTGGCAGAGAACTAAGCTAAAGGGAAGCGTTGGCACAGGAACAAGCTGGTAATAAAATAGTGATGAATACATTTAGGCTAGCCTACCAAATAGCAGCAATATGTGGAGGGAGGATAAAAACCTAACTGATTTTAAGAGAGCAATCATTTTACAGAAAAGATGACATGTGATTGCCTGCAATAGCAGGCATATTATTCTCTCTGTGTATAAGTCTCTGTAAGTAGGTGTTAAGAACATTTAACGAGGTATTCTTGCTGGTCGGGTAATGACATTCCCACTCAGTCTCTCTTGTTTTATACATCTTTTTCTGAGCAGTGAGTTTCAGTTCTTCTTCTGGCAAAGGTGATAAGAGCCAAGAAGAAAATGATTCACACTTTAGGGAGAGATTTGAAAGAAAGCACTTATAGCCTCCTAAATCTTGGTCTAGAAAATACCAGTATCTTTTCGTAGAATGACTTGAAAGATACCACTTGAAATCATCAGATGTTTTTCAGATTAAGTTCCCTGTGTTCTCTCCTCAAGAACTTTTCAACTGTCTGAAACTGGAACTCTGGTACTCTGGCCACTCTGATAGTGGAACAGCCTCTTCAGTTCTAAGCCTTTCAGTTCTAAGCCTTTCTACTTCCTACATGGCAACACAGGATTATTTGACTTGTTTGCTTGGTCCATCATCCATTTGAAAAAAATAAAGTGAAACAATACACAGTAGTTATATACTTCTTAGTCAGTGGGTGATTATGCCCTATTCTACAGTTTTGTAATTTTGTATGAAAACACTATGCAACTATCAGTTATTCATTTAATTAGGCCTTACAACACTGACTATAAAGATTTGCTTCAAAGATTTCCTCTGTGTTTTGACTTCTTCAGCTCCTCTAATAGTACGAGCGCTTTGTTATGCGTTACTCCTCTCCTCATTGATTCTTACCTTCTAAAATGAACAGCACAATATAAACTATATGAAATTTTGTAAGGCTAGGGTGCAAAGGCAACAAAACCTCCTCAAACTGAAGAAGTCTGTTACAGATGTTTTCTACAGCTTGACTGGAACAGATGCTTGAATATTCATCTTCTCATTTTAGATTCCATATTAAATATGAAGTTTACCAGTTTATCTTGAACGCTGTACTAAGTGTTATAATCTTAGGTCTAAGCATCATCTAGTGGACCTTAACCAAGTGACTTGTTTATAATTACCAGTCATACATCTCATCTCAACGTTGCACAAACTGTATAATCCTGGTAAAAAGGCATAGGCCTTGTTCACACCTGTGTTCTGGCCTGCATAGGGATGATTTCACAGTTGCAAACAAGAGAGACCATCTTCTGTGTGTTAAGGTAGAACCAGCTGCAAAGTGGGGCTTTGCCGTAAACTAAGGTAAAACTTTGGATCCAGTGTTCCCATTTGTTGCATTACAGAAGCACATCAGAAAGATGTGTCTTATTTTTGTTCATTCCTCCCTATTCATCACTTCTTCCTTTACCCTTTCAATGCACATATATCTATAACATTTTAGATCAGGATCATCACCTGTGATGTTGGACAGAACCAGTGCCTATGCAAAAAGATGAGCTTTTTACAAAACCTTAGTAAACTTTACTAAATGGAGAGTAGACAGAGTTTAGAAGATCAGTCCATCTGAGCAGAAAACAAAAGATCCCGCTTGAGCAACAAAATTAACATCCATTACACCAGCCTACAAACTAAGCACCATCACAAACAGGCTGAGATAGCCCAGGACAACATCTCTTGTAGACAAAAAAGGACTTACAAAATCAATCAGCAGTTCATTTTTTTAATTAAATGAAGACTTAAACAACAGAATACTTTGGGGAAGTGTACACACCAATTGCCATAGAAGGGTTTCCTCCAGCACAGACAATGGCCATCAGTTCTTTACTTTCTCAGTCTGTCTTTTCTGCAGCAACGGCAATGCCTAAAGGCCAATAAGCCTAAATGCAAATGAGCTAACCTCCTTTTTTCTTTTCAAACAGGAGGAGGAAATTACTCACTGCTAAAGATGTTCAGACTAGTCATTTTGCAAATGGTGCTATGAAGCTGATCAGAAGGGAATTTGCTGTAGCATAATTGCCCTATTTCAAAGCATTATCCTGTTATAACAATCTGCAGCATGGCTGTGCTTCGTTAGGAAGGAGAGAGTGCTATATCCAGCATGCACCTCAGTACACGCACATTTCAGAGAGAAGCACCCTCCTTGTCTGCTAATGCTGGAAGGCAGCCCATTAGCCAGCCTGAGCCTTTTAGATCCTAATTTCAGGGCAGGGAGATAGCACTCGCTTCATTGGCTGCAGCTATTTGCCATTTCCCATTACGACCCTTGTGATTAAGCCAGGCTCTGAGCCTTTAAATCCTTCTCTGAAAGGGAGAAGAGTTTTTGTTCAACAACACTAGGAAAACAGTTTTTGGCACCAGACCAACTGCATGTTTAAGTGTTAGCTTTTCAAAAGCTATCTTCATTAACTCAAAACAGAAATCTCTTTAATTTTGTTTGGTCAAGACAGAAAGCATAGGACGCTAGGCTGTAACTTATCAGAGCTGTAGGTAGAGGAGAGAATACTTCCCTTCCTGGCAGCTGAAATTCATGCCCTCTGGTATTCATTTGTTTGCAACAGCAGAAAGTTGGTCCCGAATCCTTCCCAGCCCTTCTAACATAGTGTCCAGGGTTTCTTTACTCAGTTCCACAGTCAGTGCAGAAACAACAGGATTATTTCCACATAAGGCAGCATCTTCCTGAATCTGAAAATAGGAATGCAGGTGTTAGTTGTATGAAAAAATCCATCCACATGTTTCCACTATGACTGGGAAAGTCGGTGCTTAATGGATGGATTAAGAAAAGTGTTCTAAATCTGGCATCAAGTTCCATCCTGAAAGACCAGGGCACATTTTATACGCTGCGTGCCTCACAAGTGAAGTGCACTCCCGTTGACAGGGCATAAGCGAGCACATACAGCAATGAGCAACGGAAAATTCTTAAGAGTCTTACAGCGGGAGGCCACATCCCTATCAGAAGCACCTTAGCAGATACCCTATAGGATATTTAATCCCATGCCACAGATAGGAATTAGATCTTCCTCCTTCTCTCAAGCATATCTATCTGATTTTACTAGTTCAGAGGGATCAAGAATTGCATGGAATATGAGAAGTTTGGCTATGCTCCCCAAAGGATAGATGCGGGGCAGTGAAGAAAGTTACTAATAATCAAAAGCCACCTCCCAACTAACGCTCAACTAAACATGCTACTGAGCCTTGAGTGGTTTTGTAAGTAAAAGCTAATGGCTCTCCGTGACTTGCTGTCTTCTTTCTTTCTTCAGAGAACATCCGCTTGACCAGGGGCAAATATGCCATCTCCTCCTCATGCAGAGAGAGCTCTCCTTTAAAACAAGATGGCTTTCATTAGAGACCTCGTTCCCAGGCTCCGTGGTATTTCACAGATCTTCTCTGAGAAAGCCCGTTAGTTGCTCAGCACCCTTCTGTTCTTACCCGCTGGGCAACATGCAAACACCACACGCCTGTCTGAACTGTTTGGGGCTGTCACTGGTAAGTCAGGTGTTAGACTCAGTTATTTTGATCCTGTATCCCATGCAGCCACTGTTATTACCTTCAACTGTAGCAGGCAAGTAGGGACTGCCATTCTGCTGATGCTGTCTGAAGAGGTCTTGATGTCCACCCTCCAGTCCATGTCAACCAGGCGAGGCAGGGAGACTGAGGGATTGAAAACCAGGGGCCAGTTAGGTCCAGCTTCTCCACTAACAAGGGTTCTGCTGACCTTGTGAAAATGGGCAATTCTAATGCTACCACCCGATTTCATACCATTTTTGCCCTGCAATAAGTCAAACTATGAAGGCCTCCTCGTGACACTAGAAGGGCAAACAGGGTTCTCCTATCATAGGTGAGCATGGTACAGCGCAAGACGAGCACAGTTAAGTTCACAAAGCAGCTGAGAGAACAACAAGATGTCTTCTCCACCTCTCCACCCCTTTCTTTGCCTTGCTGTCTGCAACATTCAACCAGCATTTCAGCATGAGTTGCTCTGGGACCTGCTGTGCTTATTGCTCTGTTCTGTAACCAGTGAAAACCCACACAGCAAGCAGATCTGACTTGGCTGCCCTGCCAAGAAGGTTGTGCAGGTATCTCTTGCAGAGAGAAGAGATGGAGATTCTCTCGTGATGCTGTGTACTTAATGCAGCTCTTTGCACTTTGACCCCTGAAAAGTCCCTAAGCATCACACAAACTGGCATAAAAGCTATGGTTAAGGCCCTCTCAAAAAAACTTTGGCACCAACAGGCTTGACTGCAAGCGCTGTTTATCAGCTCCTAGGAGTATAATGTTTTTCAACAGTGTTTTTCACCTTTTAGGGAGAGAAACTACAAGAAACATAAAGATATTCAAGTGAAACTGTTGCCGGTATTTAGATGAGCGGCATACAGATATCCTTGCTGGTGTTTGAACAAAATACATATTCCTACTCACGTAAAGAAAACACAGTTTTAACCCAGAAAAGGACACAGTACTGATATTCTCATCTAAGATTTACAGGTATTTTCTATTAAAACTCCAACCCGGAGGAAAGCATAATTACTTATGCAGCTGGATTACAACAATAAATGTTAAAAGGTAATGCTTGAGCTCCTGACTGCCAGTGGAAAGATGCACAAAACACATTTTATCACTGGAATCCAGGAATTTGGCAAATGTCTGTAAGGTAAATGCCTTATTTAAAATATATATAAAGAAAAAAGTTTAAGGTAACAGGGCATACTTCATGTCATTTCCCATTTTGGAACTGTTACATCTATAGGAAATAGAGCATCTCTTGCACCTTTTGCAACTCCATTTTCTTTTAAGAGCTGAGCTGCACTTCCCATGTTTGAAAGTGCAGCATCCAGTTTCCTGGGGAAAGAGAGTAAACCCTCACTGGAAGAGAAGTCCACACCAAGGACAGAGAAACAATAAGAAATCCTTTCAGTTTGAGAAAGGAATTTGCAGCATCACAATTTAACTACTTAAACTACGTCCGAACCGATGGCTACAGGGTGCCGAAGGCAACGTTGTTCCTGTTTATGTCAGTCAGGAATTGTCAAAGGAGTCTGAAAGAATTGTAGGTCTAGCCGTATAAAAGATCAGTAGGGAGATGGTCATTTATTCTCAAACTCAGTTTAAAATCTCAGCTGTGGTGCTTAGCAGGTTTGCATCTGCTAGGTTCAAAGGTATCACACTGAGTGTCTTTGTCAAAGCTTTATCAAACCTGGTTTTCAGCAGTTATTTGCTACCTATTTAAGGATACGAGGCGGGGCAGGAGGGTGAAGAGGCAAAGACCAAACTTCTGTTGAGTGCTAAGTGCTGTTCCAACAGGCAACTACATCCCATCTGGAGTCTGTCTATCATAAGGTGCCTAGCTTCTTTCCCAAGGGCTGATCCCATCTGACAGTTATCCCTCCTACTGGCTCCAGATGCTCAGTTGTTTGCTAACAATGCTGACAGAAATTTCTCTTTGTATCTGGGGAAAGGCTCTCCCTCCTCCGCTGAGCAGAACTCCAAGGGGCAGTACAGAATTGGCTGCCGTGCTCTTGCATTTGGATCAAATTCCAATTTATAGTCCATCAGGGCCAGCACTTGGCAGCATTTGCAACAACATAAAAGGCATCTGTTTAGTCTTGTATGTTAATTTGCAAAGATTCATTGCTGGTGGCTTGGGAGGGGCAGGAAACCATCCACATGTTTATGTTAATATAGATCGATCAGTTGGAATATCTGTTCTTTAAATCATTGCCTCTGCCCCTATGTAGTATATGGCAGGTGTTTCACGAATATGATACTGAAATGATCCATCATTTCCCAGAAGGCAATCCAACAGGGTTAAATATTCACCCAATGGGACATGAGTTTCGAAGCAGAGTTCCTGGGTGGTGTTCCAAGAGCCACACGCAGCCTTGCTACTGGGTTATGAAGATCTAGCTAGTGTGTCAGGCTTGCTCTCATTTCCTCTAATGCACAATACTGTTAAGGATACAGGAAAAAGCATTATGTCTCTTGGTAACACTAGAACTATGTTTAAGTAAGCAACTGCTGTACTGTTTTAGCATTATGCAATAATTTCCTCCCCCACGCTCTCTCTTTACCATTTATACTCTAGAGATTTTAAAGGGAAAGTGGTTTTCCTAGTCTTTCGTGGCATATTCTTTCCCTCTTGGGGATTATCTCCTCTGCAGACTGACAAGGAGGCCAAGAGGAACCATGCAGACCTCAAAGTACTCTTACATATCAGCTCTCTTGGAACCTCCAGGTGCTACAGCTGTGAAGAAAACCTCCTAAGGAAAAAAGCAAAGCGGTATAGCTGCCTGGAACGCTTAGTAACTGAGATGTAAGTCACTGCCAGTGATGCTATTGTTAAAGTTAGCATTGCATAACTACATCACACATTAGAAAGGCTATGAATATATGCAGTGTACTTCCTGATGAGTGTAGGAAAAGAATGCACAGAGCTGTCTAGATGCGCTCAGATGAGGTATTCCCTAATACTCCTGTATCCTTTGCAGTATATAGTTGTTGGGTACAGACGCCACTTACTGACCTCAATGGGGAGGTCAGAGTGCTTCGCTTTCAAAAGTTTGGCAAATACTTGCTATTTCCACACCGCACTCTGCACTGTAGCAACAGACCAAGTATTAAATAAAACTGCTTGAGGATTGAAAACAATTTAAGAGAGCACCACAGATCTCGATACAAGCTTGTTGGCCTCGGCTAAGGTCTATGATGCCACAATCATACAGCTTCATCTAAGGCATACGTGGGCATCTCTGTGCTATGCTGCAGCAAGACGTGTTGTAACGCACACTTCTAAACTCCAGCCTCTCTCAAATGATCTCAGAAACATTAATCGCAAACATGAGATGCTACTTACTCTGACTTGCTTGTGCTTCATTCCTCCACGCAGAGCTGCGAAAAAGTGGAGAAAATAAAAATAAATGGCATCAGCAGTGGTTAAAAAGAAGTAGGGAAAGCATCCTGGGTGCCTTTTCTCAGATGGTCACCAGGGCTGCAGCAGTGAAGGGAAGAGAGACTCGCCTGTGCTACTGAGCACTGAGAAAAGGCTGCCGCCAGTAGGGCGAACTGATGTCCAAAAATAAGTAAATCAATCATCTATTGGTTCTTCTGTAGGTGCAACTCACTGAAGACGTGTACCCTTCTCCCTGGTATTATCAAAGTAACTGGCTACCAAACAGTGAGAGTATCCAGAATGGCTCTCCTCTTGGGTGTGCATACAGCGCCCCTGCCGCATACAGTGCCTCAGCACCTGAGCCACGGTGCTAAGTGAATGGGCTAAACAATCTGACTTTCCAGTACTGAAATCTAGCTAAGTTTTATTCTCACCTGAAGCATTTTCCCACTGCACAGATGAGTTGCTGGGATAAAACAGACTCTGCATTATGTGGATCAGGCCCACACCTTTTCCTAAAGTCTCGTGAAAACCTGTGCATACTGCAGCATTTTGGCAGCCATTCCACTCAGGTGCTGTACTTCGTTCGAGTCCCCTCATCCCAGCCTTTGCAATTGTGTTCATATGGTCAAAGGCATGCACAAAATTGGCAGCATGCAGAGTGTTGGCTCTAGCATCGATCCCAACAGCTACATATGCTTTAATTTTCCCATTGAAAGCAAAGGGCAGGTGGGTAACACTCACGCATTCTCCAAGATTATCTTGGTTAAAAGGTTCTTCAAGTTTTGGTGGAAGTTTTCTGGAAAGAGAGAGAGAATATCTTCTGGCTTTGTCAAGCCCTGGTACACCACGTGCCTCGTGAGGTTGTGCAAAGCAGATACCAGCTGTGGGAAGACAGGAAAGGCCTCTGCAGGGCTGAAAAGCGTTGCGTGCAGTATGGGATGTGACTTCAGCAGGCAGGAGAGACAAAGCTGCCGCAGTGAGACCAACGCGCCACATGCAGAGCAACAGCCTTCGTCCGTAAGGCAGGACGGCCCCCGCTGCTCTCCACGGGCGCACCTCACACCCTGCCTGCTTTTAGAAACTCAGAGCGGTATCACTGGGCGCGCATTTCTTTTATCGACTATCTTCAACTGCAGCGGGACCCGCGGTCCTTGGGCGCTTTGGGGCCAGCGCTCAGCAGGGCTGACTGATCACCGCCCCCGCGGCGCCCGGCACTCCCGGCCCGGCCCCTCACCCGGCTTCTCGGCGCAAGGCGCGGAGCACCGAGCACCGGGCGCGCTGCGGCTCGCGGCTCACAGCGCCCAGCGCCGGGCAGGCAGCTCCCCCGCGCCCGCCCCCGCGGCCCTACCTGCGCGGCCTCCTCGGGGGCGGCGGCGAGGCCCGGGCAGGCGCGCCGGGCGAGCGGGCCGAGGCCGGCGGGCGGGCTGGAGAAGCACTCCTGGCACAGCTGCCGCACGGCGTCCCGCGACGGCGCCTGGCGGACAGCAAGCGGGGGGCGCTCAGCCGGGGGCGGGCGCGGGGGCGGCCGACCCGGCCGGCCGCGCGGCGCCCCCGGCCCCGCTCACCTTCAGCAGCCCCTGCAGGGCGGCGAACTCCGCCTCGCGCAGCGCCGCCATCTTGGCACCGCCGCCGTCAGCTGACGCGGGCGGCGCCATGTCGCGGCGCGCCGCCGCCGGGCACGCCGGGCGCTGTAGTCCCGCCGGCGGCGGCCGCGGCTCCCGGGTGGCCGCCCCCGGCGTGGCCGTGTGCGAGCAGGCGGCGGGAGCCCCTGCAGAGAGAGCAGAGCTAAGAGCCTGGAAGGAAAACCTGCGGGGAAAAGAAGATCCAAACGGCAGCTCTCCTTCTTTTGCTGCTGCCCCCCTCCAGCCTATTTGCTGCCCGTGTGCCACCTTCAGAAAGCACAGCTACAGTCGCCAGGTGTCCTCTCAGATACACGTGTTCTCATTTTTTAGCCTCAAATCCTGGTCGCGCTTTAAAAGCACAGTGATTACTCATTTTCTTGAATTTCCTGCGTGGTTCTACACGAGGGACAAAATCTGGAGCCAAAGTAGTGGAGATCTGCTGCTGCACGCTTCCTTCCCAGCCTCCTTTTTAACCGCCACCTCCCGCAGCTCGGAGCCTGGCTTGGTGGGCGCAGGAGACAGCGCAACAGCTGGGGTGGCTGCGGGGGACGCAGCAAAGCGGGGGCGCTGCTGCCGCTGCTGTCCCTCAGCCCCACGGGAGGTTTCCAGGAGCGTCACCAGCCACCGGCCCACCGCTTGAGGAGCACGGCCGTGGGAAGGCACTGTACCCGCTGCACAAGGAGATGGTGGTATTTTAAGATGTTTAAACTTTAGCCCCATGCCCACAAAGCAACTGACTGTACATGTTCCTGGACCCGAAATGCAGCATAATATTTCACACCAGTTTAGTGTCCTTCCTCCGTAAAGCTCAACAGACTTATAAGAATCAATCCTGTGCAAAACCCTTTTGAAATAGCTGAAGTGATTCAACATCTGACAAACATGTCATTTGCATCTTTGTTGTTAATTTACTGAAGAGAGAAATGAGGCACAGACTTCAAGCAACCTGTCAGTGGTCACACACCACAAGATTAAGAATGACGTTGAAATGCAGCATGAGTACAGCGAGCTTTGTGACCCATTTGTTTCCATTCGTTTCCATTCGTACTGGTGCCTGCAGCCCAGAGCCTTATCTCTGTGTCTGAAGCATCTACTCTGTACTGAGAAGGAAACCTCCACGTGGGGTAAGCAGCTGTAGACGGACTGCATTGTGGAGCATCAAGCTCACCTGTGGCCAACTTGTTCAGCTCGCAGGAGCAAGAACTTGCACTAGTGGTACCAGCCTCTGTTCTGCAAGCGCATGGGAACGTTTGGCCTAAATTCGCTCTGGAAAATGTGCTAGTATATCAGCCGTGTGAATGTCCCATGAGGTGGGACTGCGAATGGGCTCCGAGCCTGCTTACCTGACAGTGTTGTCATAACCAGTGTCAATAGTGGCATAGATGGGATAAGAGGAAGCTCTAGCCTGCCTCTCCTTCTCTGGTTTAATCACTTTTTTTTACTGTCAGTGCAAATATCTACATTGGACGCAGAATTTAATACTGAGCACTCTTTGTTTTCAGCTAGTGGGAACTGAAGGTAAAGGATTTGTCATGACATTGCTGCAATGATATGGACCATTACCTTAGTGAAGTGTATGTGTTTTTTGCTTTGTAAAAGATATTGAAATAAATCCTCTTTCTGAGAGAGAAACAGTCTCTTCTTTGTCTTAGGTAATTCACAGCACATCTGGTACCAGGGCTTCTGGGTAATCTATGGGCTTTCCCCATCACCACTTCTGCCAAAACACCCCCATCTTCATTTTCATTTGCGTTGTTCTCTTGTAAGTAGAATAATACATGGTAAGAAATGCAAATGTGCAAATGTTATTTGCGTTGGGCTCCACAAGTTTGACAGGAAAAAAGGCTTCCGCTTGTGGAGGAACTGAATTCACTTTCGCATGCTGGGAAACTTTCAAGGGCAGAAGAATCCAAAGGGAGAGGGTTTTATTTTCTATCATTTTTCATGAGCAACAGGAAATGAGGCTCTGGGGGGAACTATTCCAGGGTATGAGTTTACCATCTGTGGCCTCTTGAAATTAATTAGTATGATTGATCAGTTCAGAGAGCTGCAATATATTTGTGCTGCCTTCTTCAGCATTGTGTTACCAATAAGTTTAACCCAGTGCAGGCAGTATGTTATGTAAAGTTGAGGGTCTGCCATATGGAGTCTTCTTAATGGAGGGGCCTTCCTGGGAGAATAGATGTGCTGCTGAATTTGCGTGGCAGAACTGAATGGGCAGTGAGTCTTGTGGATGCCAATTGCTTATCCAGGTAACCTTACTATACAACTCAGTAGTCTGATGAGAAAAGGAAAACCAGCTATGCAGGATCAGATTACAGAAACGCTGACATTGTCTGTTCCTTCTCAGGAGGAAGTGTCTGAAATATTTGGCAATGGCCTCAATGCCACAAGTTTCCTTTTCTACACAAATATGGCAGTATCTGTAAACTACACATTGGAATAGATCAGGAGGTGAAGGGAAGGGATTTGGCATCCTAATTTTTTTTCCCCAAAACATGAGGTTTGCAGAGCTAGTGAGCTAAACAATAGCATCCCAAAGGAAAAAATAGACTGGTGGGTAGAGGCCAGGGTTTAAGAGCTAGGAAACTGGGATCTATGTCCTGACTCTGCTTCTGCCTTTGAACAAACCAAGGTAAGTCACTTTTGTCACCTGAGTGACAGGAAGACAATGTTATTTCCTGTGTAACATAAAGTCCTGTGTAGGCGTTTATTAACATCAGTAGTGAGCTTAGAGACTGTGAAAACATAAATAGAATGAAAACATTAAAAAAGACCAACACTATATTACTATCTCTGGGCCAGTAAGCTTAAAGGAAATATAGGGACAGAACACAGGATGTCACTTAATATTGTAATTCCTCACTTCAGCAACCTTCTATAATCTGTCCGCTTGTTTTGTTCCTAAACCAATAAGACTATCATTTTCTATGGAGATAAGCAGGATTTTTCTGACCAGTAAAGCTTCTGAAATGCCGTATCCATCTGGGGAAGAGGGTCATTGCCACTTGAGAGGACTCTTCTATGGAAGCAACTACATTACTTTCCTCTGGATAAAGATTTGCCTTGTGTAAAAATCAGATTAATCCATGCCTAGATTAAGGCGTTAACTGTCCAGAGTAACTTTGTGAGACAAATAGGAAGAGAGATGCAAAGGGGGGATAGACAACTATCATTGATGTGAAGGTGTCTATGGCAAGAGAGAGCATTTACTTATGGAATCACGGATTCAGAATAAAGATATTGCCTACCAGTAAACACAGCTGGCATCACAATGAATTCATACTCCAATCCAACTCCTATTGTTGCCATTTCCTCACTGTGGGAACCTTCTCATTATGAGGAAATAATGACATGGTTGATTTAATATCAAAATCGAAATGCTCAGGTTGTAGCTCATGGGTGGTCAAAAGCCAACAAAAGTGCATAGCAAAAATGCTTTATCTGAATGTGAGTAAACTTTTTGTTCTTTTCTTTACCTTTGTTTTTTTCTTTCCTTCTTTGGTACTGTCTGTAGCTGGCATCAAGGTCCAGACCTCCAAAATCAGATTTCCTGATGCAATAAAGGGTGAAGGGTGAGACCTCATCGTGTAAGGAAGGCTGGTGCTGGGATCACTGTGCTCATCAGGAACTTCTGAGAAATACCAGTTAGCTGCTGTGCCACAGACACTCTCTCTGAGGTTGGAAGAATCACTTAAGGGAATGAGATGGATTGGATGACCTCCTAGGTCTTCTTCCAGCCCCTTTTGCTCATGACTTTGTATCTTCACCACCTAGTGGGACCCAGCTGCGCGCTCCGAGCCTGCTAATGCATCTGTATAGTGCTGCATGCAGATATTACTTTGGATTTCAAGAGGTGAGCTGCTGTTAGTTCTCTCATCCAGTCTCATAACTAAACACTGCCTCCCACTGGGGCAAATTTGTCTGCACTTAGGCCTGGGTGATACTGACACCTGGAGCTCTCTTGGTTGAGCCGGCCTGGGCATCTTTGCAAATTATCCTCCCTGAAGTAGTGCAATATGTCCATTTAGAAAAATGTGGACAATAGCACTTCCCTGTCTTTCATGGGACTGGGTAGGTGAACAGTCTCAAGACTGTGGGACTCTTAAATGCTGCTGCTAACTTTCTGAATTCAGGATTTCCCAGACATGAGGATGTGGGTATGTGGATATATGTGTGTATGTACTTGCTGTTCTGTTTTCTTAAACACTGTATTCTCAGCCCTGCAAAAAAAACTTGGAACCGGTACTTCATAGGGGGAGAGAGGACTAATGACACTTACTGGGAATCGCTTGAATAAGAAGCAAAGTAAGGTGAGAAGGAATGAATTCCCTGAGGAAGGTGGGAGGTTTCTGGTGGGATTTGCAGACCTCTCAAGGCTTGAAGTAGGAGAAAAGTTCTTCATTTGCCTTTTCAATTGAGACAGCAAGTTGTCCTAGTTTTCTGTATCTACTGTTACCTGGCTGGTAGACGGCAGTCCACGCGGAAAGAGAATCGCTACAGTCGTAAGAGTCTCAATGGCCTCACTAATTCCTGTGGCTGTGAGGACAACATGGATAAATGCATGTGGCAATGAACAGCTGTATGGAATTCCCTTGTTCCGGGGCGTATGTACAGCTCTCTTTGCTGGACTCTGAGGGATTTAAACTTCTCCCTGCTTGCAAAAGAGCAGGAGGGGAGTGGCCTGTATACCCTTTGCCTTTTTTGTTGGAGAGAGCCTGAAAACCCTTTTTTCTGAAGAAAAAGAGGGGGGAGGTAAGGGGAGAAATGTGTATATTTCATATATGAAGTATTTCTCTTGTACAGAAATCAGCTGTGATGAAAGAAAAAGTTCCATGGAACTACAGGACAAAAATCAAGAAATGGAAAGCTGAATGGGAGCACTTCAGTAAGTTAGTCTAAGACACGGCTTCATGTTTTTAGCAGAGTTTATGTATATATTGTTATATAGAGAGACTTATATATATAGTTATATATGTATAACAACATTGACAGATAAACAGTTTGCAAAAATGTCATCTGTGTTATAGTCCATCAGCTAAAGTGAGAGCCCAAAATAAACATATTTGAGAGGCAAGATATTCTGAGGAAAAAGTCAGTCTTGCTGTTTGTAATATATCCAAGGTAAAAAAAAATGAAGCTAAAAAAGCAAGCAAATAACTTATCAAAATCCATTCCAGCCAGTCTTTATTTGCCTTAAGAAGTAAAAAAGGAAAAGAATACATTTAGCTTCCTTACAATTCTAGGCTGGAAAACTTTAACCTTTTACACTCCAGGGAAAGAAGCATACAGTTATAGCTCACTTTGGCTGCATGAGGCTCCCTGAGAAAGAAATCCCTGGCATAGTAAAGATTTGGTGGGAAGAACCATTATGCTTTTGCCTGCAGTGTAGCCTATGTTCTCTGGAGCATCTGTGGCGGAACAATGGTCTCTTCTTTGTAGGCTTTCTGCTGCAAGGCAGGGCTGTGCTGTGTAACCGCACCCTGCTGCCTGTGGAAAATTTCCCTGCTGCAGGGAAGGGTGAAGCTGTTCTTTTGCCATGCCTAAAAAGAACTCCCATAATAGGTCATTCTGGTTTAGAGAGAGAGCGGAGAAAGCATTAAGAGGCTTCTTTGCCTTAGTTACTTTTGCATTATCTGTTTTTTTTTTTTTTGTTTTAATGGTGTTTCTTTGGCAACAAACAAGCGCAAATAGGAAAGAAGTCTTCACTGAGCGTGCATGCGAACTTGGGTTTACTAGTAATGCCTGCCTGCTTGTAGTCATATTCTCCAAACAGGACTTTCCTGAAAGGTGTCCAGCTTTTTAAAGGCACATTTATAGTAGCTTACATATCATGGATATGTCAGCCTTTCCATGCCAGGGCTAGGACAGAAGGGTTTTTTGTTTGTTTTTGTTTTTGTTATTGGGAAACTTGCTTAGATATACTACCAGAAGGGCAATTTTTCCCCTAAATGTCTGGTAACATCTATACTAGTACACTAAACAGCGCAAGAGAACATTCCTGAGGCCTCTACTGTTAAATTGTTCATGCTACTCTTGGCATGATTTCCACTCACACGGACTGTCACTCTCCCAAACAGCTCAATGGTATCGGTCAGGAGTTAGCGTGGGCTGGAAAGCAACCCCAAAGAGCAGTGTGCATGTGACAGTCCTCTCTAAGAGGCTGAGACCCGAGTAGCTGATGCAAACCATTCCCTGCCAGTTGATCTCCGCACTAGAAAACAGTCCAGGGCATGTTTAATTTACTAGCACAAATATAACTTGTATGTTCCTATCCTCATACCTATTGCCTCAGTTAAAATGAGCTTTTCAGAAGACATGATCTCTCAGGTTATTCCACTTCACCCACTGCACGAACGTCTATTACCAGAGGCTACAAGGGTCCTTGGTTTTTGTGCCTAACGGCAGAGAGAGACTGCAAACCATGAGCAAGCATAAAAGGTTAAAATTCAGGATTTTAATCCTCAGATTACAAAACCCATGTTATTTTAAGTATATTGGCAGAGCCCTCTGATGGAGATGCGGAGTGCCCAGGGCAGAAGCATTTTTCCTACCCAGGGGTTACGTGCCTGCAGGCCTACAGCATAACTCAGCTAGTAGGCAGCCTCTCATCCAAGCTGGAGGTACTGCCAGCAGACCTATGTTTTTTTTGCATGTTCCTAGGCAACACTGCTATGCTGACAAACCTTGCAGACGATGTTAAAACTTTCAACATCTGTTAAGGCAACCCCTTTCAATTTTAAATATGATTAAAAACTAACCTAGGTCATGCCCGGGAGTATAAGACAATAGCAAGTGTCTTGGCACCTAACTCAAAAAGCATTCCTAGAACCAAGCATATCCTGGTTGACCTCAAGGTGATGACCACCTTAGTATAAACTAAGCAGAAAAGAAGAAGGATTCACTTTCTGTTCAGTGCATTGGAGATAAATGCTTGTAAAATGAATGGAACAAAATATGATAGCAAAAAAACACTGGTTGCTTAAACTGCCAGCTGATTTGAGTGATCCTTTTTTTAGATGCTGAAAGGCTGTGACTTGAACAGGAAATGTAGATTCCTAAGGATTTATTAGTCATAGAAATAATGATGAACTTAGAGAACCTGTAATAGCCCCCCCAACCAGGAAAATTTGGCTTGAACTATGAAACCTAGCCAGAAAAAACTGTTGGCTAAAATAAGCAGAGACCATGCCCTCTAACCAGCTTAGCTGTACTGGCAAAACACTTGATGTAGATTCGGCTGCATCGAAGGAAAAATATTTTGCTGGTTAAGATATTCAGGGACCTGAGTGACTAATAAAAGCAGAAAAAAATTATTATATGTTGTGAGAAAGCCTCTATGTTAATGTAGCTACTCTAACACAATCTCAGAAGTATAGAGAAACCCCAACACCATAAAGACCTGTTTCCAAGTAGTGGATGCTTTAGATACTTTTGATACCTGCTTCAGCCCTTTCAGGCTTACTAAATGCAGGCACTGGATATGGGGCAGTTATGGGTAGATACCAGCAGGCCTCTAAATAGATGCAATGGTCAATCCCTGCTGAGAGCACTGCAGGGTAGGAGTCAGGTAGGCCTACAGCTCAAGCATCCCACACACAAATGTCCTGAATAAGGGGTTGTGGGGACTAAATCTTGTCCATATTTTCCAGCTATAACAACTAGACTAAAGAAAAAAGCACTATGTTGCTGTAGTTCTTTCCAAGTAGTAGCAATTATTTTTAAAGTTGCCAGTGACAGTAATAGAAATAAAATACCTCAAGTATAAAATAATATATTGATTATCATTATTTATGTTAGAGTACAGGCAAGGTTTTCGTAGTTCATACATAGAATGGAAAATGATAATAATCCATATCCCCTGAAGTGTATGTCTATGCACTTTGAGACTTGCATATAAAAGAGTACCACTTGAGGTTAGAAACTTTGTATTTTCTCTTCTGTTGCCTCTTACTAGGTAAGGTGAGGAAAATGTGTATGAAGCTTGTAAGATGGTGTTGCGTATCCGGTACCAGAAGTCCCTGGGCCAGAAGCGCTTCTGCTGTACACCAGAAGAGATCATCAGTGGAACAGTGGATCATCAACTGGGTTTCAACCACTGGAGGATAGAAATGGAAAGTGTCTGGCAATTCTAAAAAAAGGCAAGAAAACTCCTCTAATTTTTTCTTTCCTTTTTTCCTTTCAGAAAAAATCTGAAATTCTGACAAAAATTAAAATAGTTGTATTAAGTATATGCCTATAGAAACAAAACTGGTGTACAAAAACAAAGCAAAACTTACTCCTTTAGGAATGAGAAATGTGTTGTTATCAATATAGTTAGTAAGTAGAAATTTCTGCTGTTTATGACATAGCCTCGTAGCAATTCTTGGCTTTTAAATAGCTACTCATGTATATATTATTAGAGATGGAACAGTACTAACATGGAGGTATTTAATGTATCTTTTTCCTGTTGATATCACTGGAATGAGGGGTGATGAAATATACCAGTTTCAAAATGGAAAGCATTAATTTTGCACACTTGTAAACAAAATGGAAGATCATAGCCATAGGGCTGAGAAATAATATGTAAATGAAGACTGTTGTTATAATGCAGATAGAGGCAGAACTCATGTTTTTAGAGAGCTTGGAAAATAACCATGACATTCCTATGTATTTTATTATAGTGTAATTAAAAACGCCATAGCATTAAAGACCAGCCATAAATCTGGCCTCCACTCTGTGGGAACTGTAATTGCTCAGCAGCAGCAATTTTAAAATGAGCTGTCTTTATTTGAAATAGGTACTAGAAAGAATTTTAAAAGCCTGTAGTGCATGACTAATAATATAATTTTAAATTTTCTCTGCACTGGAAAGAAAATATTTAATATCAAAGTAGTTTTTTTCCTCATTTTCAAAAAACATTTTACGATTTTCCTTACTGTGCATCAAAAATAACAGAAGGAACAGAGGTTTGGCTTGTACCTTTTCCCTCTACTTCCAAACCTTCATGTCACAAGCAGAGAAGCTGGTACAGTGTCAACAGCACCCTAGAGCCCATAAGAAAAAGAAAATTCCTAGTAATAAAATTATTTATCCTTTTCCAGTTTATAAATTTCAGGGCTGGACTCCTAAATTAGTGTAACAGTTAGGGAACCAAGTATATGTCAATTGAACTAGATGCAGACTATGTGGTGACCAAGAGACAAACTCTCTGCCCCAGCTGTTTGGCAGATAAGCCCTGCAGAATTTCAAGGCGCAGGATTTCAGAACTGCCACCTATTTGCCCGTCAGTATTTATAAACTCCACAGAAGAGGCAGGAGGAGAAATGCCTGCTTGTGCATCAACTGCTCCAGTACAAAGACGTTAGCTTCAAAACATCTTCGTCAGCAGCCAAAGTCAGACAGGAAACATTGCACTGGAATGACTGAGCAGTAGGCATACCTTCCCTTCTGCCAACCCTGCTGCAGAAACAGCTGTATCCTGTAGAGGGAGAGAGATCTGGAGTGATAATTTCTTAGGACACTACAGCAAGATTTGTCACTGCTTATCTGTCAAGGCCCTTAGATTTCTCCTAACTAAAAGAGGAAAAAAACTACTTGCATCTACTTTTGTGATGAATTTTGAATTTACAGATCGAAAGCATTAGGCAAGCACTAAGTATGTTTATTTTTTAGAAATCAAGCACCAAGCAGTTAAAAATATTGAAAAGCTATACAAATAAGACTACTTGACAGCAAGTCATCGAATGTGCATTGATTTCAGAGTCTGTGTGGAATGAAAACAAGGCTCTTGTATTTAGCATTTGACATATAATTCTTTTTACTGTAATTCAGACACATTGATTGGTCCATGTGAATCAGGAAAACTTCTGTACTGATTACTGGACCTAACAGATAATTCTTGCCTTAAGGACTTGTCTGTATTAGACTCTTTTCTTCTTAAATATTTCCCACATTTATTTCTGTTGGTGAAACCCATTAATTTTGTGAGGGTGAGAGTAGGGGAGGTACATTGTTGGCATTATTAACAATGTTGGCGTGGTTCAGGAT
The DNA here is from genome assembly GCF_040807025.1 of Struthio camelus. NCBI lineage: Eukaryota > Metazoa > Chordata > Aves > Struthioniformes > Struthionidae > Struthio > Struthio camelus. The sequence goes on from NC_090946.1 coordinate 34,810,373, forward strand.
AGCTTCGCATCCTTGTGCATTGTCGGAGTCTGTCATTTGTTCCAGTGGGACCTTTCCTATTTGCACCGATGTGGCATATGGCCCCATCCCTAATCACCAAATAGGTCTCATCCTGACAGGTTTTTAGCGTTCGTATGAAGCATTTAGGGATGGACAAAAACATGTGGCTTAGTACTCTGGTTTGTACTCTTCAGTGTCAGTTCTCAATCATGTTTTAGATGGCAGTATTCCTTCTTTCCTGGCCTTTCAGTTGAAGCAGCTAGTGCATTTTCAGTTTCAGCTGCTGATGCTTGATACTCTTTGGATGGGGCTGCTAATTAGAGGATGAGACCACTCATGACAGATGTGACCTGTAAGGCTCTGTGCTAACAGATGCTATCTGTATGCTGTGTAAGTCTGTGTACGCTTATCTGTATTAAAACTGGGAAGTGAGCAGCTTAACACTGTTGTGAAGAAGGCACTGCACAGTAGTGGTTCATCTAAGGCAATTCTCTTACCCCCTGCAAGATGGACTCCATAAATTTTGATAGACAGGTCAGACTCTGCTAGCAGAAGATTATGAACGCGTCCAAATTGCAAAGTGTCATGGGGGGGGAAAAAAAGCTGAGTATTTTCCGGCAGGAACCATTTGGCCTAAGCATAATACCAAGCTCTTACAAATTTCCTTATCCAAGATCTCACCCAGACTTAACAATCATTCCTTCCTTTTTCCTCACTCTCCTTTTAAGCATATTAGCATGTGAGTGTCCCTCAGCATGACTTATCCGTGCTGAAGTTAGATAGTGAATCAGAGGCCAGCACCAGTAGGGGCTCCCAGCTCTCCCTTTCAATCACTGAAGGCCGCTACCATGCCATCTAAGTGACAATATGGGAGGGGAAGAGAGCAAGTGGAAGGTTCGAGCATGCCAAAGCTCAGTGGCTAACTGTGGTTGACAACAGCTGCCAGCGAGGGCCCCTCCAGGACTGGTATGGAAAAGAGCAAGTCGCAAGCATGGTTTCTTTTTTCCTTCAGGGGAAATTACCATCAGTAGGTAAGCAGTTAGTAGGATCTATTGCTGGAAACCATTATGAGAAAGAAAGCAATTTCTCCATGTAGACTGATCCCAGGGAATATTGCTGACCTCTGGCCGGCATGGGCTTCAAAACCAAGTGAAACTCCAAGGACTGACTCTGAGATGTGCAGTGATGCCAGTATCAATAAACTGATTGTAGAAACACTTCATCAGTTGAATATGCTGTGTTTGTTACAAAGACTTGCTACAACATAACCCTTTGTAGTCAGCTCCAGGCACAAAGTTCCCTGTGACGCAACCTATAACGTGCATAACCATTTTTAGTCTCCTGAAGTTTCTTGCTCTCATTCCACTTTTCCACATTCGAAACCCCACTTGAGCACTCTTCTCTGCACTGCCTGGCTTTAACCACTGGGTGCCAGGGGCTTCCCACCAGGGAGCCACTCATGCATGATTTCATCCTCCCGTGATGGGCATGCTGTCTGCAGATAAGCAGAGGCCTGCAAATAAATCAGTGTGATGTTCACTAAAGCAAGGTGTAAAGTAAACGGATGGATTTTGTAATGTGAAAGCTGATAAATTCACAAGGCACCACACAGAACGTGTGAAGTAAGCGGCCAACATTCAATCACTTCTTCTAGCTGTGCTTGTGCTCGATTTGTGTTTGTGATAAATACTGATAGGGTGGAAAGGTGCTGAGCTGTTAGGTGTACCATGGGCAGTGGCAGACCAAGCTGGCCCGCCATGCTTCAAGAAATGGGATGTCCACATTCATTGTGTCCTTAGTCTTGCTGCTGAGGCTGCCTGCAGAGCTGCAGTGTAATGGCAGTTATAAAGTTGCAGTTGTGACCCAGAACTGCAACAAGAATCCCATTAGCTCATTTTGTATGAGAATAGGTGACAGAACAGTCACCGTCAGTTCAAATTACAACTCAGTAATTGTCAGGAAAATGCTTGAGTCATTCCAGCCCTTTTTGTTGAAGTTGCTGTCTTTTATTGCTTTGAAATGACGATAATAAGGGCCTTAATTCTGCCCTACTAGCTAGGGTTGTCTTTTCATTCTGTGTTCATATACTGGCTAGTTCAAAGGAGTCCAGGTCTAGGCAATAAGAAATAATAATAAAGAAAATTGTACATCTATAATGTCTCGATTAGGTGTATAATTACAACAGAAACCAATAAAAAATCAATTTATTTCTCTGTTTTTTTGGATTACTTAAAACTCAAAAGATGAGGCATGCCCTATACACTGCAAAAAGTCTCCCTAGTAATGCCACAAAACAGAAGAAGAGCAGAACTGTAAAAACTAAAAAACTGGAATATAAATGATATATCTCTTTCTTCTGCTAAAGCTTCAATCTCATCACAACCACATGCTTAAATTACAGAAGCATCGTAAGGGTGAATGTCAAGACAAATGCTTTAAAAATATCCTTCCCAGTATTATTAACATCACCATGGGCTATTAAAATTAAAGTGCTCTTTAAAATATAATTGATTTTTCATTATTTATCTCCTGTTATCACTGTTCACTTCCCTAGCCATCAGCAGTGAATCCCCAGAGGGGTGTTACATATCTCTATAAATGTATATTAGACAATCACCTCTGGCCTTTTTGAAATAGCACAAATGCAGCTGTGTTTGTGTGTCTGTAATTTCAGGACATGAGCCAACCTCTGACAGATGAGAGTACAAAAGGAAACTTCCTGTTGGCAGCCCATTCTTTACGCTCTTCTGCAGATTTTTATACATTTCTCTAAAATATGTGATATTAGTGACCAGGGTTTGTGAGGTGATGAATGCTGTGGTCTGCTCTGTCCTGGAAATTCCTATCTTAAATTATTCAAGGCAAGAGACTCAGAGTCTTGAACCTATTATGGTTGGCCAGTTACGTCTATAGCGTCTGTGTGTGCGCGCGCGCAGGGCATACTGATTCAGATGAAGACTTCTATGACTGTGTCAGTATGAAACAAACTGGCCTGAGCCAGCCATCACCTTCACATACATTTTGATGTATTCTAAAGGAAGAAAGAGGTCAATTTCTTTCCTTGACAACTGTCGTAATTTGAGAGCATATTCAGTTTACTGTGATGGCTGCTTAATTTTATGGTTACATTTATATTCACTTCAGAACAGCAGAAATTATCAAATTACTTTAAGACTCCAGGTTCTATTTATGTGAAATATTATGCCACAAACTATTTGAATCCACATAGCTCTCTCCTGGCCTTTTACCAATAGGATAAGTATGAAATATGAAACTGTATGAAATAATTACTATTCTTTTCAGGAAAGCTCTGCAGGTGGATTCCGCAATAAGCACGGAAGGTGTCTTCATCCCCAGCCTACGTGATCTATTACATAGTAAATGAAGCATGTTTAGTAGAAATTAATAGCACACTGCTTTCTCCAGAAGAAATACCTGCAACCACTGTGTGTGCATTCATTATATCTCAGAGTCTCCATTCCCAAAAGAGTGGTTTGAGTATAAACGTAATGAGCTTCATTTGAAAGCGGTGGGGTCCTGACACTTTTGCCAGCATTACACTTGCACTGGGATTTTTTTTATTCAGAAACATACTGCTGGGATTTATGGTGCGCATTCTGCTGCAGGAAGCACTACAACAGAGCAACCAACAGACAGCTAAGATAACAGTGCGAATGCGGCGGGGTGTCAGCTGGTCAGCGAGCTCTGCTTTGGTGAGCACAGTGTGACAAATGAGGGCTTCGGAGGGTGAACTGGCCTTTGAGGTGCAGCGCTGGGTTATTGTACCACAGTTAAGGTACTAAGGCAGAAGTCATTCAGTGGACCTTTGGGAGGTCATACAGAAAACTGGTGGCAGAGAGAAAAATAATATCCAAGCTTTCTGTTTCCTGAGCCCATGAGGCTTTAGACTATGCTTTCATTAGGCAAGCACACATCGAGATTTGCCCAAAAGTTAAATATTTTATCTCACTTCAGTCTCTGACAGGCTTTGATGTTTGTTTTACTATTCTTCCACAGCGATCAGCACAAGTTCTTGATTCAAGAATGGACTAAATTTGGAATAATTAGGTGCACTAAGACAAAACAGAAGTGTATTTTCTGTACTGTGGGGGGGCCTTAAACTGTAATGGCTACAGGTACTGAAGGATAAGAATGAGAAGCTTGTTGAAATTGAAAGCAAAGAAAACTGTCTTCCATGTGTTCCTCTGTGACGCTTCAGGCAGCACGGTGCTGGATTACCTGGCAGGGTCGGGGCCGGGGCCGGGGCTGGGGCTGGGGCTGGGGCTGGGGTTGGGGCCGTGCTCGTGCCCAGCTGGAGAAGAGGGTAATGTCAGGCCTGTGCCTGACATGGCAGGGATGCAGAAAGGCGGCAGTGGCACTGCAAACGTGTGAGGTGCAAACCAAGCTGTGGTGTGGTAAGAGGCAGCTGTCAATGCTGTGGCTCACGATCAGTGTGTGAGGTTTGACAGGTCTGATTTGGAGAAGGGCAGGGTTATAGCAGAAGTGGGCGCTGCGGGCAGGGAGCAGAGCGCTGCCCCGATGATAAAGGGGAGGGTGCCATCCAGCAGAGACCCTAACTGTGTTTGGCATCTATCACTTTTTAAAGCATAAAAGTTCATGCTTAACTTACTAAGTACCGCATTGTGTCATATTAATTTAATTTGATATATTGATGGTTTTACTGCATGGTGAACATTTTATGGCTATGGGCATTTGTGGTGTTTTCCTCTCAGTAGACTGACCAGGCAAAATACAGCATGCCAAAAAAAAGAAGAAAAAATATTAGAACATGCTTTATTAATCATGGCACCTCAAATCTGTAGTTTGATGTGTCAGTCTGAATCTTTGGCCATGCCAAGAAGAGCACCTAAGTGCTAGCGGGCTTATTGTTTTGTTTCCCTCAGACTGGTACATCCGGCAAACGAGCTGACTTCATTCTTTGACCCCACAATGGCACCATTATACACTTCAGTGCAGGCACAAATCAGCATCAACAATGCCTCATGGTACCAGAGCCTGAACTGAAGGGATACTGAGGAATGTCACAGCCTTAAAAATGACATGACTGAACCCAATTGAAAAATAGCTGTTTTTTAAACCAGGCTTCCTGCATTTCTCTGTTAAAAACATCTGCTTTTGAAATGGTTATAAAGTCACCTTGGTCAAAGGGTAAACCCAACGACTGTGAGTCTAACAGCCACTCTAGCAAGTTCTTTCCTTGGCCTATAGCTGCTGGTGTTGCCCTGTTACTGGAGTATCTCACTGCTTTTACCCAGCTCATGTATCCTCACTGTGAAAGATTGTTTTGGCAGAAGAGCCACTACCTGGGCAACAGCAGCTCTGGGAAGACAATTGAAAATGTTGTTTCATTGGTAGAGTGTTTGTCTGGCAACTATATATTTGCTGGGGATTTGTGCCAGCTCAGAGCTTTCAAGAAGAGGATTTATGCACAACAGAAATGCTGGTTATTGGTGGCTGACATTGAAGTTTCAATGTGTCCCCATACAAAGCTGTCATTACAAAAAGTAACAAAAAGTCTCCAATTTAGCCTGCAACTCTTGATGTTGGTGCTACATGGGAGTATTGCTGCCCAAATCTTCTTCTTGTGATATCTTGACAATTCAGGGTGATGTAAGATTGTTAAGCAACTTCATCACACAGTGACACAAATATAGGGCTGTAGCACTACTTCCAAGAAAAATTCCTTCCACCAGTAAAAATAATGCTTAAATCAACACAAAACCAAGTCTTTGGTTTTGAGTCAGCTTAGTGTCACCAACTGTTCTGAATCAGGATGTCTGGAAATGATGCAGAATGAATTCCCATATCTTCGGATACAAACATTAGATAGACAGTTAAGTATAATTACTTTGCACTTCAGGAGGTGTGCCTAAAAGTAGGAGCTGATATATCACGCTGCAAACAGCAAAACCAAGTCTGTGTCAGTCAGTTATGCCTTTTTTCTACATTGTGATTGTAATGTCTTGTAAAGTAAGCTAAGTGTGGGACAGAATATCAGAATACCATTACAGGAATCCTGTCATGATCAGTTATGTTGTGTCTCCATTAGTGCTTTTATTCCAAACAGAAGTGTAATTCTGAAGCAAATTTCCTGATGAACTCCATTTCCTGTGTTTTGTTTTGCATCAAGGGCTGATTTTGGAGTGTGTGGAATCAGTTCTGTTTGGGTGAAATTAAACTGGAAATTGTGCTCCACGAGGGCGCCTAATGTGCTCCAGCCCCAAAGGGCGTTGAGTCCAGGGGACTCAACTGAAAATAGCGTGAACTAAAAACCTTGGAATATGTGTAGAGTGGATGTCAAGTCTTCAGCATGAACTCTATAGTTCTACAGAATCTTGATCTACTTGACAACATAGATGTAGCTGTATTATCTAATTTTTAACAGGAGTTGATGGAATCTACAGCTGGCCTCTGAAAATAAAAACTCCTAACTTTTTGTTTCGTCTTCCATATATACGAAATGGGCTGAGTGGAATTTTTGCTTGTTCACCGACTATGATCATTAATGAGTTAGTGCTTACACGGTATCACTGCAAGAGCCATGTCATTGATATTAATGTACAGGGCATTGATGCTGATAACAATGAGGAAAAGATACTATAATAACACTTTCTAATCTATAGACCTTAACTAAGGTCCATAACTAAACTTAACTAACTTAAATAATTGGTAAACACTTCAATTGTCTTTGAAAATGCAGCCACTTCTGGAGTGGAACATGTCAGTGGATTAGCAGCACACAAAGTTACTGTGTGGGAGGAGAGGGAAAAAAGGAACAACATAAGGAATCCCATATCCTAAGTAGAATCACAGTATGGTAAACCAAATTGGACTGGATTTACACTAGCATTTGCCTCCACTTTTATAATAAATTACTCAGTAAGTTTAGGTACTCAGGATCCTCCCTGTTACAATTCCTGAGAAACATAGCATTGAAATGCTCAAACTCAATAAACTAGGGCAGGGGACAGACTTTCTGGAGAAAAATGATTTCTACAATAAGCAAAAAGAGTACTGAATGGCCTAGATATTTTCCCAGTCTGTCTTTCTAAAAGGAAAGAAATATCATTTCAGATAGTCGTTAATGTAAGGACTTATAAGTAAATGTTAAACAGTGTGTGGAAGAAGTGTGATGTTAATGAGTTACAGAAAAATATGCTACATTTTCAAAAGTTCATGCCAGAACTTCTATTTTTCCTTAAGCAGAATCACAGAATCACGGAATGGCTGAGGTTGGAAGGGACCTCTGGATATCATCTAGACCAACCTCCCTGCTCAAGCAGGGTCCTCTAGAGCATATTGCCCAGGATCACATCCAGACGGGTTTTGAATATCTCCAGGGAAGGAAACTCCACTACCTCTCTGGGCAACCTGTTCCAGTGCTCTGTCACCCTCACAGTGAAGAAGTTTTTCCTCAGGTTTAGGTGGAACTTCCTGTGTTTCAGTTTGTGCCCATTGCCTCTTGTCCTGTTGCTGGGCATCACGGAGAAGAGACTGGCCTCATCCTCTTGACACCCCCCCTTCAGATACTTATACACGTTGATGAGATCCCCTCTCAATCTTCTCTTCTCCAGGTTGAACAGGCCCAGCTCTCGCAGCCTTTCTTCAGAGGAGAGATGCTCCAGTCCCCTCATCATCTTTGTAGCCCTCCACTGGGCTCTCTCCAGTAGCGCCATGTCTCTCTTGTACTGGGCAGCCCAGAAATGGACACAGTACTCCAGGTGAGGCCCCACCAGGCCTGAGGAGAGGCGCAGGATCACCTCCCTCGACCTGCTGGCAACACTCTGCCTAATGCACCCCAGGAGACCATTGGCCTTCTTGGCCACAAGGGCGCATTGCTGGCTCATGCTTAACTTGTTGTCCACCAGCACTCCCAGGTCCTTCTCGGCAGAGCTACTTTCCAGCAGGTCAACCCCCAGCCTGAACTGCTGCATGGGGTTATTCCTGCCTAGGCGCAGGACCCTGCACTTGCCTTTGTTGAACTTCAGGAGGTTCCTCTCCGCCCAGCTCTCCAGCCTCTCCAGGTCCCTCTGAATGGCAGCACAGCCTTCTGGTGTGTCAGCCACTCCCCCCAGTTTAGTATCATCAGCAAACTTGCTGAGGGTGCACTCTGTCCCTTCCTCCAGGTCATTGAGGAATATATTGAACAAGACTGGACCCAGGACTGACCCCTGGGGAACACCACTAGCTACAGGCCTCCAACTTGACTCTGCACTACTGATCACAACCCTCTGAGCTCGGCCATCCAGCCAGTTCTCAATCCACCTCACCGTCCACTCATCTAGCCCACACTTCCTGAGCTTACCTAGGAGGATGTGATGGGAGACAGTGTCAAAAGCCTTGCTGAAGTCCAGGGAGACAACATCCACTGCTCTCCCCTCATCTACCCAGCCAGTCAGTCCATCCTAGAAGGCTTTCAGATTGGTCAAGCATGATTTCCCTTTGGTGAATCCGTGCTGACTACTCCTGATCACCTTCTTGTCCTCCACATGCTTAGAGATGACCTCCAGGATGAGCTGTTCCATCACCTTTCCAGGGATGGAGGGGAGGCTGACAGGCCTGTAGTTTCCTGGCTCCTCCTTCTTGCCCTTTTGGAAGACTGGGGTGACATTGGCTTTCTTCCAGTCCTCAGGCACCTCTCCTGATCTCCAGGACCTTTCAAAGAGGATGGAGAGTGGCCTAGCAGTAACATCCACCAGCTCCCTCAGCACTCGTGGGTGCATCCCATCAGGGCCTATAGATTTGTGGATGTCAGGTTTGCACAAATGATCTCTAACCCGATCCTCCTTGAGTAAGGGAGAGTCTTCCTTTCTTCAGACTTTCTCTCTTGTCCCCAGGGTCTGGAATTCCCGAGGGCTGGCCTTAGCAGTAAAGACTGAAGCAAAGGCGGCATTCAGTAACTCTGCCTTCTCTGTATCCTTCGTCACCAGAGCATCCAAAGGAAGGAAGGAAGCAGGAAGCATAATTCTTTCAGCATCACCACTGATTCTGATTTGATTCAACTAGGAAAGAAAAAAGTCTATAATAAAAAAAAATAATAAAAACCCTCTTTCCTTCCTGAAACAGGAAATGTAAAAATAGGAATAACGTGCTTCCAAATCCTGCTAATAGAGGTGAAAATATCTCATACTTTGCCAAAAAAATCTACCTTGTTTTTGAAAAGCCAAGCACAATAACCTAATCAGTTTCAGATACGAATATACTTATTTATTCTTTTTAAAATGACATAGAAAATATTAAAGCACATAAGCTCCTAACTGCCCTGATTTTCAAGACACACTGTCACATAGTCCAAAACAGTGTCAGTCAGTCTGTGACCTGTAGGCCACTATCAACCTGTACAATACCAGAATGCAGTCAATGGAATACTTGCTGACTTCTGACTGTTGAGAGATAGCTAGTATCAGCAATACTCCAGTTAAAATGTTTGTAGTTATAACATGTAATTTAATTTTTCTAAAATAATAGAATTTTATTAAGTAGATGCCAAGTACTTTATTTTTCGAGCTCCTAATTGTCAAACATCAGTATCATATAAAATATACCAGGGACACCTTTCCCCCCCCCCCCCCCCCCCCCCAGGAAACTAGTTGGCCTATTAATTAAGAGGTTGAGAGCCACTTTTCTAATGGCCCGGGTATGGGCTTGGATCTTGATTCTGACTTAGAAACTCCCTGTCCCATGTCTCCCTGTTCTCTTGGTCAGCTTACTTAAAGGCATAGTTTGAAAAAAAAAGGATGTCTTAGGTTTTCAGATGTCCAACAGAAGCTTCATTTTCAGGATAGTCACTAATCCAAATTTATAAGCCTCAAATTCAGTGCAGTTCAAAACCCGGGCATCTTGAAGTAGGAGTTTCAAATTCTAAAATACTCCTTCTCCTGGAATCATGAGAATCACTTTGTTTGGACAACCCCTTCTAATTTCTCTGGCTAAGAAGAAGAGTTTCAAATTTTTTAGGTCTGACCTGTGGCCAGTGACATAACTAAAGAAGCAGTTAACTTTGTGCAGACAGAAGGAAAAGATGAACCTCTCCCAAAATGCGTAGGCCAGCTCTCCTTTCATCTAGTGCAGGGAAGTTTCTTCCAGAATACGTTCTTGGTTGCGTCCAGCAGACTGCATTCATCTCTGTCTTCAGATATGATCTACGTGATTAGCTGGAACTGAGTCAACACCCCAAGACCAGGGGACAGGATACAGGAGGATTTTATTACGAGTTGGGTTTCCTGGAGGGAAGTCTAGTTAAAGAGGAGGCTCGCATTCTCCCCAGGCTATTGTTCAGTCAGACTTGGACCCTGGTCTTTTCTGTTTATTCATCCAGATAGCCCATCTCCTTGCATACCAATCCATATGTGTACAGTAAACACTGGCAGCTTATTGTAGTGGTAATAATGTAGTGCAGCTACAAGTATCTGCATCTTCCTAGGGTTAACTGCTAATCTGGGTTGTCCCTGCCCTCTTTTCCCTGTTGCCAGGCTCAGGTAAGAAGGTAGGTGCATACAGCCCGTAGCCTGTGCATACAGACTTTTATTCCCCTATGCACTGCTGCATACAAAACTTTCATCAGATGAAAAAAATATCTTTATGTCAGCAAAATGTCTTTCAGGGGTAATAGATTTGACAGAAGGATTCATTGCTCAAACTTCCATATTTAGCAAGTGAATCTCTCTCAGAGATTCTTCTGTTGCCTTGGAATTTTCTATTCTTATTTTCCTGTTGTGTTTATGTGTGCCAGTGCACAAGAAAAGTCAGAGGAAGATTTTTTTTTGGTTAATTTTATGATCCGTGTGTGTAGAGAAGAGCACAATATGGGATCAGATTATGATTAGTTAGAATCAACTTTATTGACTTGCAGTTCAGGCTGTGGTTACATATTTGGTGGCAACATTGCTTAAACCATGTTAACCAGTTATTTCCCTTTGTCCCCTCTCAGGAATGTGTGCAATCCCTGTGCCATGGAAATTTGCCCAGCAAGACATCTGCCTTTGCAGACTTCGGAAAACAAAGATGTGGAAATAAATTCAAGCGTGTCTATGGTTGTAGAGAAGGAGTGATTGAAGTGTAGAGAGCAGCCTTCGCTAGCTTTCATTTAGCTAACACAGGTAAAAATAGTGATGGAGATGACTGAAAGAAGTCATCTTTCTGTATGCTTTTCCTGTTCCTATGGTCACTTTTGGCCACTGTTTGAAACAGGATACTGAGCTAACTGGACCCACTATGGCTATTCATATGCTACATTGTGTAGTAACGAAGCACAAGCTGGCTGGGGTCCCTGCTAGCCTGAGCTAAGATGTATGCAATCAGAGAGGTTCCCAGTTTTCAGTTGCTTGTAACAACTGCAAAATTAGATTGAGCAAGAGTCTCTCTCCCTCTCACTGGTAGAACTATTTGTTTTTAAGCAGGTTGATCATTCATGGTGAAAATGAATCTGTTGAACAAGATGTAACTGCACTTGCTTTCTCTTGTCACTTCAAAAATCCTCTGCCTGGGCCTGAACATCACCTCTCCTTCACTATGCAACCTCATATTGCAGCCTAATGCGGAGCCGCTCCATACGGCACGTTCCCCAGCTGCAGGGGAGCATCACAGCCCATTGCCCCTTGCATATGTGCCGCACTTCACAGACCTCCTGGTCTGCAATGTAATGCAGCGCTAATCCTGGCATCGCCTTGCTACTATTTCATTACAATCATTATTTTTTTGACAGTTGAGGACTGTACCTTTCCTGATGAGTTGAACTCATCAGATGCACTTTCTGTTGCAGATAGAGGACATGAGAGAGGACACATGCTCAGGCCATGGTGCATTCAGCTCCAGTGAGTGATAATCCAGAGTAAGTTACTATTTGCTTGGAATTTTCTTTGCCATTTTGATTTCACGTGTTTCAGCAAGGTGTGAAATTGATGGGAAAGGGAAGGAGGGAGGGAGGGAGAGAGGGAGGTTGTTGAATTTTTTTGGTTGTGAAGCCTGAGTGTTGGCCTTATGTCTGTTCTAGTGAGTTGGCTTTACATGCACACACATGTAAGATCTTGGATTTCCTTTATGAATAGCTGAAATTCCAATCTTGCCTGGTATGAGGGTAAGTTCCACGTAAATAACAGTCTCTGTGGAGAGTTTTTGAAAATAAATCAAAATCCTAAAGGATTTAAAGAGGCTAAAAAAACCCTAGAACTGAGAATTGGAGATGTGTCAAACTGCTTTGCCCAGCTTCATACTGGCACAGTTAGGATGTGACTTTCTTCCACACAAATACAGTCCTAGATATAGACTCCACAGCTGGTATTCAAGCACACATGTTAGCTCTCTGAAGGGGAGCGTGTCTGTGCATACAACCACTCAGCCACCATATGGTATTCCTCATAAGCAGTATGAACACATGCATATGGGACTCTCTAGTTAAACATATTCTGGCAAATAGAGGCTGAATTATACAAGTGCACAGACCCTACTAGCTTGCAAAGACTCGTGTGCAGAAGACGGCTACACAGTCTGCACCTTCATTTAAGTGAAATAGCATTCTTATCATCTCACATCCTTTCCCTCCCAAATTACGATCTCAACTACACTGCCATAATTTCTGGTGCCTTTGTGCTGCACAGGGACTATCTGATAACATCAGATAATTTGGGATCCAAGGCATGTGATAAGATGGAAGAATACTCCATGGAGCCATTCTTCACTTTACCAACCATATAACTCTCACAAGCCATGCATATTCTGGGTATATGCATCTTAATCTTAACTCTCTGTATTCAAATGCAGTCTACCTTCTAAATCCTCCTAGTTGTGCACAAACCTTCTCAGCCTCTTTACTTTAATCTTACAGTGTAGCCTAAAACTTTTCCAAAGTGACATCACTTCTATGCTAGATTAGAGCATCTATTCAAGGAGTTTAACTGGCCAAGGAAGAGGGGTATAGCTATATCGATATAACATACTAATTCTGCCAGTACTTTTCTCTATTCAGATAAGCTCTGAGTGGCTGAGGTTCCTTTCCCCCCTGCCCCAACTGTCCTCCCCGAAGCACAACCTCCTTTACTAGACAGACAGAGGAAAGAGTTCTGAGTATGGAAAGCGTGTTTCCCTCTTGATTTGAATGAGGTGGCAATGAATGTCTGTAGTGCTCCTGGAACCCTTCTTACTCTGGTTTTCAGTTTTTTTCAGTAACAATTAGCAGTTCCACATGGCAGCATTTATATTAGCATGTGAATGCCCAGGCAAAATCCTTTAATTACTGAAGGCATCTTCTAATTTGACTTTAGCACAGTTAAGTCTGGAAGAAATGACCTGGCATTTAGAGTGGAAGTCAAGAGCAGAAAAATAAATAAGTGCTGAACTAGAAGACACTAAATTCAAACTATGGCATGTAGCTATGTTATGTAGATACCGCCTGTGTTAAGGAAGGCCCAGTCATCCCTGGGTGGTAAAGCTAATTTGTCAGTGAATGTGCCAACTTGCTGGCATATGCCACATGATAACAAATGAGAAACCTGCTGAAAGTCGAAAAGGCATGTCTGCTCATCATCCTACCAACTGTGGGAAGGCTAAAAGGTTTCAAGTCTCTCCCATGTTCTTTCTGAATATAAATACAGGCAGAGCCACTGTGATTGTTTATGTGTGACACATGATTTCTTTTTGGCCTCTGACTAAACTATTTCTTGTGCCAGTCAGCTGGGGGTGAATGTATCCTTCTGCTGTATCCTTATACATTCATTGACTTAGCTGGCTCTGAGAGCTACATCAAAGCAAAGTGATGGTGCTGAATGCAGTTAGCCATTTTAAGGAAGAAAGCCTGGTTTCTGACTCAGGGAGAACTACCCCCAGTAATGGGTTTTACTGCTTCAGAATACTTCTTTTTCAGCTGTTTTGCATCCACAGAGCACAGCATGGTTAGTAAGTGAGATGTGGGAATTAAAATAACACGGAACCAAAAACCAGCAAGTGAATCACAGCAATAACAGAAGACAACTTAGGAGCCTCTTGTAATTACAGAATCTCAGAATCACAGAATCGTTTAGGTTGGAAGGGACCTCTGGAGATCATCTAGTCCAACCTCCCTGCTCAAGCAGGGTCCTCTAGAGCATATTGCCCAGGATCACATCCAGACGGGTTTTGAATATCTCCAGGGAAGGAGACTCCACTACCTCTCTGGGCAACCTGTTCCAGTGCTCTGTCACCCTCACAGTGAAGAAGTTTTTTCTCAGGTTCAGATGGAACTTCCTGTGGTTCAGTTTCTGCCCATTGCCTCTTGTCCTGTTGCTGGGCATCACGGAGAAGAGACTGGCCTCATCCTCTTGACATGCCCCCTTCAGATACTTATACACGTTGATGAGATCCCCTCTCAATCTTCTCTTCTCCAGGTTGAACAGGCCCAGCTCTCGCAGCCTTTCTTCCTAGGAGAGGTGCTCCAGCCCTCTAATCATCTTAGTAGCCCTCTGCTGGACTTTCTCCAGGAGTGCCATGTCTCTCTTGTACTGGGCAGCCCAGAAATGGACACAGTATTCCAGGTGAGGCCTCACCAGGCCTGAGGAGAGGGGCAGGATCACCTCCCTCGACCTGCTGGCAACACTCTGCCTAATGCACCCCAGGAGACCATTGGCCTTCTTGGCCACAAGGGCGCATTGCTGGCTCATGCTTAACTTGTTGTCCACCAGCACTCCCAGGTCCTTCTCGGCAGAGCTACTTTCCAGCAGGTCAACCCCCAGCCTGAACTGCTGCATGGGGTTATTCCTGCCTAGGTGCAGGACCTTGCACTTGCCTTTGTTGAACTTCAGGAGGTTCCTCTCCGCCCAGCTCTCCAGCCTCTCCAGGTCCCTCTGAATGGCAGCACAGCCTTCTGGTGTGTTAGCCTCTCCCCCCAGTTTAGTATCATCAGCAAACTTGCTGAGGGTGCACTCTGTCCCTTCCTCCAGGTCATTGAGGAATATATTGAACAAGACTGGACCCAGGACTGACCCCTGGGGGACACCACTAGCCACAGGCCTCCAACTTGACTCTGCACTACTGATCACAACCCTCTGAGCTCGGCCATCCAGCCAGTTCTCAATCCACCTCACCGTCCACTCATCTAGCCCACACTTCCTGAGCTTACCTAGGAGGATGTGATGGGAGACAGTGTCAAAAGCCTTGCTGAAGTCCAGAATTAGGACTATGAGATTTGGTATTCATTCACCAGTAAGAGTCATCCAACACCTACTGATTGACTTGTTCGGCAATAAGAAATTTGTCTTATACCACCTGCATACTTTCTTTTATATAACCAAAAGTTGTTGCTAATAGACAGCTAATATGTGAAATATCAGACCTCTTTACAGCTGGTAACTGAGCCAATGGTCACCTTGCCAAAATTACCTACTCTGCTGACCTCTTTGCTGGCACAGGCCACAGATCCGATATGACCTGAAGGTAAGCCCCGTAACAGCAGGTTAGTGTATCTAGTGGACTCACAACAAAGAAACTTGCATTGCTGCTTTCTGTGCTTTTCCTTGCACTAAGGGCACACACTGAGATTGTGAGTTCTCCTGGGCTCTTAGGCTGTTGTTTTTCACTAGCCCTGATTAATTGTACAAGGAAAAGCTTGGTCTGTCCTGAGTAAAACTGTGATATGAGAATGCTATAAATGGTTCTCAGAGAGATGGGCGCAGACACTAATAAGAGCTGGGATGTTCTTTACCAGATTTTTTTCAGAAGGCAGGGGAATGAGAAAGTGTGCGTAGTAGTGATGACTTTCCTCAGCTGAGGGCTATCACACTTGCACACCACAGAGATCTCTGTGGCCTTATCCTATTTTTTGATGAAACTGTGGCAAACAGCCTTAAAAGAAGCATGGCTGTGGGAAGCAACTCCTTGCTTTTGGTCTCAAAAGTGAACATGTCCTTGATTCACATGGAAATAGGTCCAATTATCTTTATCCAATGCCATCAGCAGAAGAGAGTCAAGTTGAGCTCCCAGTAGGGAGCAAGGGAGATGCCATTTTTTTAAGCCAATTCATTTTCCTGATCCAATTTACTTTGCGGTCACATGGATATTTGGTGGCACAAAGGAGAGAGAGCGCTGGGCAGAACTAATGACTTTGACCAGTGTGCGTGTGAGATGACCTTTTTCAGTGGTGATTACAGCTAATGATTGTGAAACAATGAAGTGAGAAACTGCAGTAAGAGACAGGCTGAGAGCAGCGGTGATAAGTAGAGAAGGAGAAGTCAACAGAGGGACGGAAAGTAAGAGGCCTCACAGTCAAAGCAACAGGCTAGGGCAATGATTTTTGTAGCGCTGTTCTGGATGGCTATGGGTGAAGACTGTATTTTCCAAAGCCAGAGGAAAAGATATCACAATAATTTTGGCATGAAGTAACAAAAGTGTGGCTGAGGAATATTGCTCTGTGAATGAATAAGAACTTTCTTTGAAAGACGCCGTACAGAAAGTGTCTGGAAAATTTAAACATAGCCTGAATATGAGGACCTAGAGAAAGATTTGAGTTAAAAACAATGCCCAAATTCTTGGATGAGTGATAGGCAGGTGGGTCATATATGCAGTAACTAAAATAGAAGTAGCAAGCTAGCTGTGAGAACAAAGATTATGAATTGTATTTCAACTATGTTGAGTTGACAGGTGGGACATCTATGAAATCATGACAGAAAAACAGACCATGACTTCCTTTTGAAAAGGAAGAGAGAGGACTGGAGCAGAGAGTACAACTATGCACTGGTAATTAAACTTTTATTTGTGGATGAAATTACCTGGACACAAAGTGAAGGAAAAGAAAAGAGACCAATGAAAAAAGCCTTGCTGAGCACCCTTCAGGCAGCTGAAAGAGGATAGATTGAAAAAGCAATTAAGGAAGTAGGACTATCAGGGAAGATAAAGGCCACGCAGATTTTACAAGAGCTCAGCAGTGTATTTCAAAAATGGCTGGTTGTCAGAGAGGATGGACTGAAATGTGGTCATTAGAAACCTTGACACAGCACTCGGAGGCCCAGGGTGTAGAAACTGGCTTTAGGATGGATGTACAGGATCCTAAATAATGAATTTAAACGTTCAATTTACTGACCTTGGGGATGAAACGCAAGAGGGAGATGGAGCAGATGGAGAAGGTGGAGCGACAAACAAAATCAGGAGTGGGATGGGAAGGACTAAAGCAGGAGGATGGAAGGAAGGGGTCTGTTCTGCTGCTTGGGGCTCCTGTAAATTTGGAAATTTACATTACGGTTTCCAGTAGAGGTCAATATAAGGACGGTCGGTTGCCGCTGGCTTTGCTTGACTATGATTTGTGGTGTGACTGTAAAGTATCACACACAAACATTCTTTAGTTCTTTTCTTCATTTAGATCTTCTTTCCCTGAGGGCTAGTTTGTTTGTCTTCTCCCTCAGAGGTTTGCCACTAACATGCCACACTGCTCTATGGAGGAGGAAGCTTTAGAGACACAGAAACTAGAGCTGGAAAATTCCTCTGTAAAAGATCAACTAGTCCACTGCGCTTGCTAGGCCAGGCATAAACACTAGCATTGTGCTTATTTAAAATACCAGAAAAAGTATTCCAGAGCAACTACTCCAGCAGGTAGTGGATCTTATACCTAAGTCATTGTAACAGTATTCCTCCAAATCTTTCATGTTCTTTTCCCCTTCCTCATGATAATAGTGCTTTCACTTCTGCAAGCCTAAATAGTTCCTCTCTCATGGTGCTTTATGCCGTTTCTATTTTTCATAGCTCTGGGTCCTATACCCCATGCACAGCACAACTAGTTGTATTTAGCTCTTTCAACTCATACAGTCACTCTCCAGGTCAATCCTCATCACTTCTGCTGTTTTTAAATGGCCTTCTTTATACTTGCTGATGTCTTTTTGATGAGAAGATGCTCAGGACTGAATGCAGTATTCCAAGGGGTTTGTTTATACTACAATAGGGCTAACAGGGGCCTTTGTTACAATTTCTGTTTATGAAGTATACTATGCCATTGTTTTTTTGTTTCTGCTTTTTTCCTCCCCATCATCTTAAATTGCAGACATGTCTAATTTACTGTCTGATCTGCTGCTATTTTAGGTCTCTTTCAGCGTTACAGCTTCTGAGACTCCTGCTTCCCCATGAATAGCTGTGATTTGAATTATTTTTCACCAGATGTAACGTAGCTGCATTTTTCTCTGTGGAATTACATTTTGTTTCCTGAATCTCATTTATGCCAGAGCTTTGACTTGTAAAATTGATAGAATAATGTATACCCTCAACCCCACAGCTTTTATATGTTTCCCTCCCTTCCACTCCCCAGCACTGAAACTACTAAAATGAATATGAAAGAAAACAAAAGAAAAAAAAAATTCTCTTTGCAGGAGTTGTTTAAGCTTCATAACATCTCTTTGAGACAGGGAAGTATCTCTGTACACCCTCTAGAGAAAAATGAACTGGGCTGTTAAATAATTTGCACAAAGTTACTCTGAGCACTGTCATACTCACTGTTCTCACTGCAACTCAGCTGGGATATAAGGTTATTTTTCCCAGCTTATGTCCAGCTGTCTGCCCCATACTCCTTACTGTTATATGTAAGTTAACTTCAAGTGTAGCTGCTCCCTAACCCATTTCTGTCAAAATCATCCACTTCAGCTTAAGCTAGATTTTCATCACTTGCTTGCTTGCTTTCCCTTTCTCTATTTCTCTATCTCTGTCTCTCTCCCTCTTTCTCTTTTTTTTGCTCCTTTGACAGATGTAGCATCTACATACCATTCTAGCAGATGGAAAGGGGCAGAGATCTGTGGTGGATGGGATAAGAGTAAGCCAAAGGATGGCGACCTCTTAAGCCGGTTCAGCTGCTGCCCTCAGCCCCTGAAAATTAGTGCCAGTTAGGAATGCTCTTCAGGCATGATGACTCTCCCCATAGCCCTGTTAGATCATACACTGCAGGACTCTCCAAAACTCATTTCTGGGAAGCACATGATGCTGAAGACGTGTTGGATCACACAGATAGAATGAAGGTTATATGCTGTGGATTCATCCCATCATCAAATGCATTATAAAGCAAACCAATAAAAGGTCACATCTGTTAGTCACAACTCTTGTGGTTTGGCTCTCGTTGAACACCACAGTATGTGAGACCAGGACGTGTGTGTGCTCAAGGCTGTCTTGCTATACAGAGTGTGCTGCAAAGAGGATGTGTGATGTCGAGGCAGGGTGTCAAAAACAAAATTAAGTCTGTAGCTATTTCTCACATATCTGTTCATCATAAAAACATCTGTAGCAACATCTTTGATGCTGTTAATTTGCTTGCTTTTCAGTTAAGATGATTCTGTAGACTTGAACAAGGTCAAAGAGGAGTCAATTCCTCTGATACAAAGGAAATGGCAGTCCATTTGCACCATGTATTTGTTTCAGTGCTGAGGGTTTGTAAATTATGACTTATCTGTTTGAGGCAAGGAGCTTTCTTTGGAAACCGTATCCTTTTCTTTTTGCTCTAACCAAAGCTGAAAGGAAAAACGGAGCTACTAAAGGTCATTTTCCTCATTTGTCAATCTAAACATAACTCTTTTTCTCTTCAGATCCCTTTCGCTGCAACTCTATGTCATTCAGGTAAACTTTAGAGCAGGATTTATCTTACCTAACTTTGAAAGTTAGGTGTGTTGTTTAGGGTCGCTCCTTTGATTATCAGCTGAGGCACAGAGACACTTCCAGAAGGCAATTCTTCCTACTCTAACATAGCTGTCTAAGCTAGGGAGATGAATTATCTTGGGACATGTCTGTCTCTCCCCACTAAGTCCAGACAAGTAGATTACAGGAGGTGCATAACCTCAGAGAGCTAAAGCTAGGTAAGATGAATCCCACCCTAAATTTTTTATATTTCCCTTCTGGGTTAATAGCTCTCATCTTCTTTCTCGTCTGCCTTTGCTGTATATTAACATCCTCCTAGTCCCTATGCTCCTGCATAAGATAACTGGGGGCCCTCGCAGTGACAAGGACTCTTTCCTTTCCACAGAGGCCTCACTCCTTCCTAGGGAGACAGTCGAAGAGGACCTCCCACTTCATCCTGGAGTGGTGGCAGGAGATATTTTCAGCTGTTTCTTCCCTCTTTTCCCACAAGCAGAGTCCAGCCGTATAACATAATGGCCACAGTAAGTCTGTGTCATGGCAATGATGTCCCCCAGAGGAAGTCTTGAAGTTTGCACCCCATGGGTAAGGCTAACAGCTTTCCCCTCATAAACCTGGTATCCCAGAAATCTGCAGATTCATGTATCTGTCCCAACAGCAGTAACACTGGAAACATATTTTAAAGTTTTGATTTATAATTATGTGTGTTAAAATGTGGCAAACGGTACAGGCTGGTTTGTTATTTTTTTACAAAACTTGAGAATTTGCTATGTTCATATAATGCCAGAAGCTGAGATTTGACCAGGAGTCTGTACTGACCACATCTCAGTATTTATCCCTCATACAACTTTTCTGTTTTTTTTTTTTTTTGTGGTATTTCTCTCAAATGGAGCACGCCACTGGATCAGGCATGTCAGATCACCATTCTCTTCTGCAAGTTGTTTCAGATCTTTGCTCGCCCATGGAGAACAGTTCAACTATGAGACCAACATGCATGCTTCTCCAGTCAATAACACTCATAGCAGGGTTCACTTCATGGCTGTATCAGGTCTTGCAAGGAGCCACAGACTGGAGATCAAGATACACTTCTGCAAATGTTGCCTCTGAAAAATTAGTAAGTAATTGTTGGTTTGAAAAGCAAATGAACAGTGAAAGACAATTTATCTCCTTTGTTTGTTAGTGGGTCAACAGATGCGCTGAAACTGTATGTGGTGCACAGGTATCAGCTGTCCATTAAATGCCACATCACTCTGGGACAGGAAACATTTTTGTGTATGTCTGGACAGTTTCCAATAGAATCCTGTCTGCTAGCTCCATAAATAATAATAAATAATAAATCTGATTATAAGTCTAGTAGTAGCAATGGGCGGTAGGTAAGGTTCATAGTACCCCAGGGAGTCTTTGTTTTGCACATCTGTAGATGGAAAAGGAGGAACTGAGGGGGGATCTTATCAATGTGTATAAGTATCTGAAGGGAGAGAGTCAAGAGGATGGGGCCAGACTCTTCTCAGCGGTGCCCAGCGATAAGACGAGAGGCAACGGGCACAAACTGAAACACAGGAAGTTCTATCTGAACATAAGGAAAAACAGAGTCCTGGGCAACGTGCTGTAGGAGACCCTGCTTGAGCGGGGTGGGCAGTGGACTGGATGATCTCCAGAGGTCCCTTCCAACCTCAAGCATTCTGTGATTCTGCGAACAGAGACATTAGGATGCCATTCCTGCAAATTCCAGCAGCACCTCTTGTCATCTGAGCTTGCTTTAGATATCTCCAGAAAAACTCAAAGCCTTAGAGGATTCCATCACGGGCTAATGGATTAATATCCTGCTTCCAGAGTACCATGAGCTTTTCTGATTGTAAAATCAGACCTAACTCAGTTGTAAAGTTATGATTTGAGTTTTCTTAACAACCAGTGCATTGGGTTAGCCAGTGTTAGCAGTACAAGTATGTTAACTAATTCACAAAAGCCTTTAGCAGTTAGCAAAAATGACACTGTTTTACAAATTTGGTATGGCTCCTTCAAACGCTTAAAAATCTTAGTGCCTTAAACTAATGAGCAGCTCTCCAAAAGTCAGTGCGACCTTCTGAGCTACACATTGCATGCACATGCTTGCTGATTGCATCTAGCTGTTGCTTGTAAAGTCTCCTTCAGGACCCTAAATTACACGCGAATTTTTCGGCAGTTTCCTGTCCGATACCTGCTGCAGGCTGTTTACAGCTGAACAGAGCAAACTGCACGGGGCTGCAGCTGCCAGAAGAACCTTGGACCGTAAGACTAAAATAAAACAAGCCCTAGCTTTAAATGGCACATCCACTGCACCCGCGCTGCACGCTTCATTGGCCCTAACGACCAGTTTCTTTATCTGTAACTCGGTGTTAAGGCCAATCCCACACCTTCCTGCGCCAGGTTTGCGAGCAAACGGGCTGGCGGCTCGGCCGGCAGCGGGACCGGGGAGACGCGTCGGGGCGCTGGGGGTGGGCGCCACGGCGGGAGCGCCCCGCGCAGCCCCCGCGCAGCCCCCGCGCAGCCGGGCCGGCCGCCCTGCCCCCGGGCAGGGCCTCCAAACCTCCTCCATCCTTGCCCTTCCCTTGCTTTCTCTAAAGGTCAAAAGACTTCAAAACTTCCTGACTCCGCCGGAGCGGAGCGGAGCGGCCTTTGCGCCCTCCCGCAGGGGGCACCCAGCGGAGGTGGGGGGCCGGGGCGAGCCGCAGCCCCCCCAGCCCGGCCCGGCCGCCTTTTGTCTGCGTTGGGAGGAGCCAGCGAAAGGCAGATTGTAAAAATAAAGCCTGGCCGGGAGCCAGGAAGTGTAGAAGCCTGCCCGGCCGGTGGCAAATTTCGCCAGATCGCGGCGAAGAGGCAGCACGTCCTCCAGCCCCCGGGGGGCGGCGGAGCGGGGCGGCGGGGCGGCGCGGAGCGGCGCGGAGCGGGGGCAGCGCGGAGCGGAGCAGCCCGTCCGCCCGCCCTGCCGGCTGGCCGGGGTGAGTGAGAGGCGCTTGGGGCCGCCGGGTTGAGCTTGGGGGGGCTCCGCCGCAGCCGGAGAGGCGGCGACCGCGGTGCTTTCGGCTCCGGACGTGCGCGGCTGCCGCGCCCGCGGAGGCAGCGGCGCCCGGCGGGGATGCTGGCGGCCGGGGGGGCCTGCGGCCGCGCTGAGGAGCGCTTTCTCGCGGAGCGGCTCGGTGCCTCCGAGGCAAAGCGAGGCATAAAACCTGAGTAAGTTCTCCATTTAAAACTATTAAAAATAGACCCTCCGGCTCCGTAGCGCTGCCGAGTGAGTCATTTCCAAAGCAAATGTCTCAGTCTAACCCTTCCCCCCAGGAGACACAATAATTCTGAAACCGGCGGTGAAGGGAAAGAGGCTTTTCCCCCCTCTTTTTCTAAATAACTCGAATTGGCGTGTAGCCCTCTGCGAGAGGAGACAAAAGCCATGTGAGTGGCAGACCGCCTGTTTAAACTAGCGAAGCGCAGCATCCCTTTCTGTCCCCCTCGGGTGTCTCTCCGGTGGCCGCACCAAGCTCGCCCCCTTTCCTGGTTCCCTCAAAAGCAATAGGAGCCTCTGTGGCCTGGGGATATTTATTGAGCTTTCCATTTTCGTGGACAAAAGTCTACTTTTTTGGCTCCTTCAACAGCCAGACCTGTCCCCTGCCACCTTCTCTGTGGGACATCACCCATAGCTGCAGGTTGTGCCAGCAGTGACCCCAGCGGGCACAGCTCCTGCCTGTCTGTGCTGAAAAAAATAGTCTTAAACACAGCTATTTTTTTTCTGCCTTTTCCAGTCATATGATGATTTGTTCATGTAAGCAGGCTGTCTCAACTCGAGGGATTTTTTTGTTTGTCAGCAGCAAGTGGTGAGCGTGTTTATAGACAATGCTGCAATTTTGTGGTGTGAAAGGTTTCAGTTATGCAGAACTCATCAGTACCTGGATCAGCGTGCAAGAGCTGTTTACATGTTGCATATAGTGCTGTGTGCGCATGTGTATTTAATGTGTATACCCGTAGATCTTATTTCATAGTGAGGCTAGACACAGAAACTGATTCGTAGGCTGTATAGTTTTATTCTAAAGCAGAAGCTACAGTCCTAATGTGCGGTAGGCCTTGGTGGTATAGATATATGACCAGTGAGACACGCTGACTTTCCTTAAACCTTTTGAGACTGTAACACTAGGGGTAAGGTTCTCAGAAAGTGACCTATAGCTAAAAATATGTGCAGCAAAGTTATGCTAGCTATTTTACAGCCAAATGAAGGATGTTAGGTTTGAGAGTACGATCTGTGGTAGCAACCCAGAGCTAATGGGATTTCTGTGTTGGTAAGTAGAGAATCACTATGTGAAAGCACTTACGTTCTAAGAAAGTCTGTTTAGGCTCAATTTACCCTGTTAACATTACTTATATATTTTATACTCAGCAGAGACCATTGTGATTACCCTGTCACATAAGGTGACGTAAGAACGTAAGAACGCTCAGAGATTTCTGCAGCAAGTCTACAACTTTTGTTTTAGTTGTAACATGTAGGAGATTCATGAACCTAAAAGTGCTACAAAAGTACTGAGCTGAAGAAAGCAAACGTGATTCTCTTACTGTTCCATAAGAGGAGAAAAAAGCGACTTGACATTCCACATAAATGAAAATCTCACAGTAATCCAAGATGGCGTACGCTCTTGATACACAGCTCGTATGGCATTTGTTGCTAAGATTTGAGTGAGCTTTGTAAAGCCATGGACTTCTGTAACATACCTGAGGGAGGCAAATAAACCTTTGTACTTCTGTCAAAAACCAACTGCCTTTTGGTGACACAAGGAAGAAACTTACCTGCAGGTAGATTTTTCTGTGATGGTCCATGAGGGGGATGTCCTGAATCTCTAACTGAAATACTTGATTCGTATGAAGTCTGGTACAGTATTTTGCACGTTGACGGTCCCTGCAAGTTCTTAATGCCAAAGACGAGCAGTGGAGTTCAAGCAGAGAAGCCCGTGTGAGAGTCTTTTTTGCTAAGTCAGTGTAGGACCAGTATTTCCTTTTCGCAGCTTTACTGCAGAGTTTAAATACCCTGTGTATCACGTTTATCTTCAGCCCTCGAGATAAAATTCTCTCTAATTGATTTTATGCAGTGTATTTATGGACTGATATGAGCTCAGACTTTGATAAGACTTCGGAGGTTCAATTTCAAAGCTCAGCTGGACCATAGATGGCATTTATTAACTCTTCTCAATTACTATTGGAAGAATTTCAATTCCTTAAATTTTCAGTAACCAAAACTGCAGAGTAGGTGAGATATTTAACGTCTATTTGAGAAATAAACAGATGCAGCTTCCATTCTTAGGGAAAGAGCGGAGGGATGCGACTTAAATGGAGGAACAGGGCTCAGAAGTAGCAGGCAAATAAAAAGAACCCAAAGCGTATCTTTTTTTAACTCACATTTTCAATCATATGTGACTTTTCTAGGTGCCTGTGGTTTTTGTGTTTTTTTCCATAAAAGTATGGCCTTTTGTACTCACTATTTCTGCTGATGGAAATTCAAGGATAAATATACTTCGACTAAGTATTTGCTGGGTTCCAGAGCTTATTCGGTACTGGATAACACTCTATTCTTACTACATGAGATGGGGCTCAGATGATAGAAGATTGCGCTGAAGACCTCGGCAAAAACCCAATGGTATTAGAGCTGGCAGAGGTTGGGCTTTGATGTATAAACAGGCTACTTAATCACCATGTTTTGTAGCCCAAGGGTTAAAAATGTGGGATGCACTTCTATTTTTAAAAATAACAATAGGAAATGTGAAAACAAAAACAAAGAAACACACGAGAAAAAAGTGTGAAGTGTAAGAAAGGACAAAGATAATATGATATGATTGTCATTCTAGTTGCAGTATAGATAGTTCCTAGAATAATTGCAGATGCTGGCTTTTTATTTGGTCCTGATGAAGTATATCTTGCATGCTTTTCTGATTATCGTTCCTAGAAAATTAAACATGTCATTACATTTAGACTAATACAGCTTCCTTTCTTTTGCTTCTGAATCTGTGCTCTTTCTTTTCCCCCTTTCTCTTTTTTATAAATTGATGACCTTCTGCCTGATTTCTTAAAGAAACAACTGCTGTGGCTCTCTTTTATCTGCTCCCCTCTAATAACTTTTGGAATTGGTTAGTGTATTTCACCATATTTCACCACATTTGACCAAGGAAGCAAAGGTCGAAAAGGGTAGTTTCTCTGAGTTTTGTGAAAACTTTTTTAGAGGCCATGCTGAAAAGAGGGCTCTAGTGTGAGTTTATCTACTCCTGCTCATGTAAAATTCAGAAGCGAGCGTGATGTGGGAGATCAGACTTGTTTTAGTTCTGCTGCTCATGTAACTACTGAATATAAGCTTATTTGCTGAACAGCTACATTTTTTATTCCTTTTAAATACAACCCAATCACCCCTCCATATGCTAAGCAAAACTGCTGTGATCTTTACAGTAAAGTGTTCATTGTACATTGTAGTACGCTTTGAATGAATTAATACACATATTTTCTGAATGTTGCAGCAGATGCTACTGCTGTCATTGCGGAGCTATTGAAAATAGGTTGAAGCTGCTAAAGGTTGGTTTGTGGGTTTGAAAGTGCCTTTGTCAATTAAATCTTAAAGCCTTTTCTACAGCAAAAAGTTTGATGCCTTACTCGTGTCATTCAAGTGATATGTTCCTGGCCTATTTTGCTCCAGTAGGGATGCACTTACTAGTGCATCTACTAAATGCTGTTCCCACTAGTGGAAGGAAATAGCTATTCATGTGTGTGTCGTCTTGTTTCTGATGTAAATGTTTTCATGCCACGAGTTGTTCCAGTACAGCTGTGCTAATTGAAAGTCTTTGTGCTAATCAACATAGTTTAGGGCTTGTAGGCCTAGGAATATAAGAACAGAGCAGAACTCGCAGGCAGCTTTAGGGCTTGAGCTCCTTAGAGTCCTACTTTGCCACGAAATCAGTTGTGGTTTTTAGAGTGTAATAGCTTGAATAAAGCCTCACTATAGAATTGGAGATAAAGCAATGGTGATTTTAACTTGGCTTTCTGAAGCTAGCTGCATCTTGATGGGTGAGTCTCCAAAGAGGGATGCAGGTACGCTTGCTGCTTCAAGAATCTAGGCTGGCTGACATGGATTAGGACAGCGTTACACTGAGCTTATTTTGAAAGGATCGTTACTGTAGCTGTCGTTGATAGAACTTGATATAATATCTAAAAAGCCCTAATGCTTTCAGTTAATCAGAAAATGGTGATGTAGATTGTCTCTGTTTTCCCCTCTTAGCCCTTCTTCCCTTCCTGTGGATGTGGTTCTTATTGAACCAAAGAGGTACCTGTATTTTTTTAAGTCCCAATGCTTTTGAAACTCTGCTACGTTTTTGCATCTCGCCTTTCATAACCAGATCTTTGGTGTGATCGTTGCTTATATGGGAAATACAATTTGTCTTCAACCAGATTAGATCAGTTGTTAGTGCATCTAATTCAAATTTGTCTCTAACTTCATACTGATCAGCTAAGTGATTATAAGGAGGTGTTCTTTGCTATTTTCCACCCAAGCATTTCAAGGTGTTTTACAAACAAGTGGAGCCTTTTAGTAGCCTTAACAGTCTTCTAACAGTTTTTTGGATCATGTGAGTCCAAAGAAGTAACTGAAATTCCTAAACAACACAGGAGATCTGTGGCAGAGACCAAAATAATTTTGTTGTCTTAGATGCTACTCCTACGCTACAAAATATTTTTCCTGTATGTTCTTTACTATGACTTAATTTCTTTATTTCACATTCAGCTGACTTGCTCTGTGCTATAACTGTTTTCTTAGACTTTTTTTTTTATAAGAAATCATAGTATAATTTATGTAGATGTGAAGTATGCTTATTTCTAACAGGCCATAAACTCCAAAGGGGCTACAATGTCTCTGAATTACAGAGAAGCTTCTCAGACCATGGTGGGATGTAATAAGCAAAGATTTTTCCCCTCTGTTTCTCATATATTTCCTCTCACTCTTACCAGAGTTTCACTTTGAGTTTCAGGTTTGCTTTAACCTCAAGAACTCAAAGCATAACTGAGTGGAAACCACTGGGTTTCTTTTCAAATATTACAGGGATGGCTCTGTTGTCAAAGCCAAGTTAAGATTTTTCTGTTGGTGAGTTTGTTAGGGATATATTGTGAATACAGATCTGATGTGGGTCCAGTCTGAGGAAGGGAATGTACAGAAGAGGGAGGAGGAAGACAGGGACCCTGGGCTCGCATTTGTGGAGGTGGGTTTGTAATAGGAGGATGAGGAAAGTGAGGTCTTGTATTGGGGAGTTAAAAGGTGGCAGTAAAATCGTCAGATATGGGGGTACATACCAGAGGGTTGACACTTCCTACTGGGAGGAGTGTATTCTCATATTCTGTAAATGCACTTCTTTTACATGCTTTGTAGTTAAAACCTTTAAGTTTAATTAAAGAAAGGTGAGGCCAGTAGAATACCTCCAGACTATTTACGGGGCTCCAAGTTGCTGCCATCAAAGTGGGTGGCCCAGCAAGAAAAAAAAAAAATCGACCTTCTGGTATTGAACCATCTTTGGAAAGAAGAGGTAGATCAGAAGAATCCTTTCTCTCTATGGCTGTGAAAGGCTTCATTAAAAGAATTCAGAGGGATATTTTCCTTTACTGAATAGGATCCTGGCTTGGGAGGTGGAAGACCTGGGTGAGGCACTTCATTGACTTTGCAGCTGCATTTCCTCAAGAAAAGTAGAGATAATGATTTTTACTCTCCTTATTAATAATCCTCTGAGAGTCCTTGATGAATGGAGACACATTTTGCCCAGCTGAGGGACCTGTTCACCTGGGGCTGGGCCTGCCCAGGGTGCCTCAGGGCTTTCCCGGGGGATGTACGCCATGCGGCAGGGAGTGGGCAGGCCGGTGGCGTGGGGCGGGCAGGTGCCCTTGTGGGACGGGCACTCCCAGCCTAGCTCAGCGCTTCACAGACTCGGGCCAGCCAGGGTGGGCCAGCAGGCAGTGTGTGGTGGGCTGTGGGTCATGTGCTTTTGCCGGCTGAAGTCCTGCATCCGCCAGCTGGTGTGTAACCCCCACTGAAAGCTTGAGGGACCAACCTGTATTTGCCTATGGGACAGCAGCTCGGGCACAGCCCAGCGAGATCTTGGCAGCAAACGCTTTCCTTCTTCCAGCCTGGATCCTGTCCTTGTGCTGGGGAGTAGGGACATGGCCACTGCCAGTGCTCATGGTCTGCAGGCCTTGGTCATACCTTAACTAGAGAGTTTCTGCTCGCAAAATTTGTGAGCTCATCTGGTTTTGTCACTGGGATTTCAGAAACAAGTAGCATTAATATGTGGGTGGAAAGAGCTGTCTTGTAAAGGCTGCAACTTGATTCAGTCCTACTGATGAGATTATCAGAGCCAAAAGCTGGTCTCGCACACTCCCATTTACCTCCCTGAACTGTGAGCGTCTCTGAGCACGGGCTGTGCTCCTGGTGCTAGCGTGAGTGTTTAAAGAATAACTCATCTTCACATCCGTGTTACTCTGTATGTGAGGGGCTGCTAACATGAGAAAATACCTGCACTTTGCCTTGCTTTTTCAGGATTTGATCCAAAACAGTAAGATCAGTGGTTAGATTCCTATTGTTTTTGATCGGCTGTGGATTAAGCACTAAATTTTTCATGAGTCAGATTTCTAAAGGTGTGAAGGAAGGTAAGGATGAGAGTGTAGGTCAGAAAACTCCCATACCTTGAGATTGAGCCCAAGGCTGCCTTCAAAAACCGTTTTGGAGACTTTTGCTTTCAATAGCCTCTGAGATGTCTTAAGACATATCTTCTAATCAGTGTTGTCCAGAAAGGAACTTTTTTGGGTATTGAATAAATCTTAATTTGATGATCTTCTCTCCTTCTGAAAAGCAAAACTTGTTTGGTTTTTATTTTTAAGAGACTAAGGAGTTGGGTGCTGGAAGAGTAGCCAAATGTGTTGTAAATTTAACAGTAGCAAATGCAGTCTGTGTTTTCTTAAGCTAAGTTCATGCACACGCATATATAGTTTTGATGAACTAAAAGACCTGAAGGTACAGGTTGTGGGCTGCTTGCCCGCTTATCAGTATGGCTGTATAGAGAATAAATGAGGGATTTGTGTCAGAAATAGTGCTGTCTTGGGATCTTGCCAGTTCAGCTCAAATCAAGGATTTTGCTAATCGCATGCTTCATTAAAGATCTACTGGGCTGGAGGAAGAAGCCGCTAACAAGAATCTCGACAGTTCTCTACATACTTTTTTGTGTCTGAGGTGGGATGGAGCTTATCCATTGTGGATCTGTGGGTCTAGTATAGTGGGGAATTTTTCTTAAATTCTGATTCTTCCACACCCCAGGTCATTAGAATAGATTGTGGCACATGTTGCAGTACCCAGTTTGTTTATTTCAAGGTCACAGGTCAGCAATGTCACAATTGTACAGAGCATATAAAGGAGAAGAAAATGGGTGAGCACGTATCTTCAAGCACGGGCTGTTTTTCTACCTCTAAGATGGTTCAAATGGCAGAACATTACTTATATCTGGATAATCCCTCATTCTCTGCTGCTACATTTGAGGAGACCTGTGAAATTTTTGTTGGGATCAATAGGGGCTGCTGTGATTCCTCCCCTCTCCCCTTCCCTCCCTTGCCGTCTGGTTTAAAGTTGCTTTTTGACTTGTGACTTTTTAGTGTGAATTTGGTGTGAAGTAGT
This sequence comes from Struthio camelus, assembly GCF_040807025.1. Taxonomy (NCBI): domain Eukaryota; kingdom Metazoa; phylum Chordata; class Aves; order Struthioniformes; family Struthionidae; genus Struthio; species Struthio camelus. The sequence continues at coordinate 34,840,656 of NC_090946.1, forward strand.
ATTGGTGCAAGTTATTCTATACGAAGCAAAATCAGTTTGTAGTTTGTGCTGCCCCATCACTTCCAGTAGCAGCTGTTGCTCTGACTCTTGCAGAAAAAGTGTCAAAGGAAATCTGGAGTGAACAAAGACAAATATGGTCTGTTCTTTTGTTAAGTCTTACTTGCCAGGGGTTTTTCATTTGTTTGGCCCAGTATTATCAAGAAAATGCCAACATTTTCTTTGAGTTATTCTCTCTTCAGTAGAGAAAGGACTAGGTATTTTGCCTGATCTTTCTTTTCCTCCAGTCAGATGTATTTTGGTCTCTTGGGTGGAAAATATCTTTTCGTTAAATTTTTTTATGATTATTTCTCTGTTGGTTTTTATGACCAATGGAAAACAATTGATAAAAATTCCTAGTTTGATCACTGTAATGTTTTTATATATGCCTGTATCTATGTGTGCTGCCCCAGGTTAGAACGTTGACATCCAGCTCTGAACTATTTGCTTACTTGAACGCTTAGGTTTTACATAGATGACATTTGGGCCTTGCTAAATATCTAGAGGGGTTGAGTAGCTGGGTTTTGAGATGATAATCAAGGATAAGTGGGGAAAAAAAAGACCAGGGGTCTTGTCCTCACCTGAAAGGGAAGGAAGAGCAATACATGTCTCTCTGAGTTATGACAAACTTCATGTCTAAAAAAGCATGTGGGTTCACTAAATGAGATGAGGATAGTGGAGAACCTTTTAGGACATATTAACTGCCACGTAGTTTGAGACTTTCTGATGCCACTTCGGTATGCTCACAGCATTTAGACTGTGACAGTGAGAATACCTTGTATTGATGTAGCTTGTATCTCTTAGGCAGTTGCTGCACCTCAGTCTGCAGGTCCTCAGACCTTTCATAATCAATAGTGAGAGACTGTTGCCTAGTGGCTAGAGCATTTCACATCCCAGTGTCTCCCTTCTCTGGGAGAATTAATAATTGCTTCTCTGTAAAGCTTTTTCTAGTTTTGTGGGTGACAAGTAGTAGGAATGTGATTATTAGATGCAGATTTTATTTTATAGTCTTCCAAAACTCTTTGATCTTAGGAAGGGGAGACAGTGTATGTGTGGGGGAGTGAAGACTGAAAGCTTCTCGGAGAAGAATAACTGTTTCTGAATCTTTCTACGTAATTCTTTAATAGTTTTCAGAGCAAACTGAAGAGGAACAATTATAATCTTGTTGTACTCAGCACTTCATTAATTATTGTGCATTCCCAGTAGCTAAAATAGCCCAAATACCACAAAGACTTCTTACAAACCTATAACTACATTAATGCCTCTCTCACCACAGGGATAGTTCCTCTCAGCAAAAAGCCAATAAATTGCACATTGCAGAGAGCACAACATGGACGTTGCCAATAAACTGCTAATGCAAATTTCCTGCAAAGATGAAGCAGTATTTACAAGGGTGCCTTGTTTTGGGAAAACTTTCAGTGGAAACTAGTTGCTATGAAAGGAAAATCTGGTTGGATGGAAGCGTGGGAGATGCGGTTCTTTGGCAGCGACTGCAGAGAAAGCGCGTGAGGTTAAGGGTCTGGCTTTGGTGCTCTGCTGTATGCTCAGATGCGCGGGGTCTGCAAAACCTGCACACCTGTAAACTTGTTGTGCTGAAAGACTGTTGTCTAGTAAACACTCTTACTTCTGGCTTTATGAAGTTCTAAAACTAGTAAAAGTAGGCTGTGGGCATGGGGAGAGGAGGATCTTTCTCACAGATTTCGGCATTTCTGATTCTGATAGCGTGATGATCAGTTATATTCGGATATCACTTGATGGCCAGGCTGCCTTCAGAGTAACAGTTTATTTACCATTCCTTCTATTTAACAGTCACCATTTTAGGTAAGGTAGGAGAGATTTGTATCTTTGAATCCTGAAATCAGACTCTGGATCTGCCCCTAAAGCAGAAGATTTTTTTCTTAAATTCCCGATGAGCACCTAGAATAAAGTTTACGTGACAATAACACAGAACTGCAGACTGTGTGGCTGGGGGGAAAAGGGGGAAGAGGGGATGCCTTATCCTCTCTACTCAGAGGAGAGCTTGTTATTATCTGTCTGGGTGACTTTTACAGAGGTTAAGGAAAACAACGTGTATGTTTCCGTGAGCAAAAACAAGCACGTTCTTTTAGTAAGAGGCATTCAGGAAGTTTGTCACGGGGACCTGTGTATCCCATAGTTCTGTTGCGGTGGAATTAGTCTCGTTAACCCATAGATCAAGCTCAGAAAAGACCTTCATGATCATATTTTCTCACAAAATGGGCCGAAGAATTTTCTACACAAACTTTAATGATGTATACAGTAAGGCACAGAGATTTTTCCCCTTGGTTTGTACTACTTTCACCTTTCAAATTAACATGGCTCTGAATTGCAAAGTTTTTTTTAATCGAAGTGCAGCTTTATAAATATAAAGTGCTTTCACTGTGGCTTTGCTAGAGTTGAGAATAGTTATATGCAGAGCTTTACCACTTATACCACCTGGAATAGTGATAGGAGGATTGTGGGCTAGCACAAGCATCCTAACCGCGGCTTTGTAAGACTGTTAAAAGCCTACACCTGATCTAAAGTAACTCTTATATTGTATTATATGGCTCTGAAAAATATATACGGTTTTCCCTGTAAAAAAATTTTAGAAATGGAAATTTTACTGCACCACTGGGAGAAGTGACCCTCTTTCAGTCAGCACACTGTCAGCTGAGGAACTTAGAGATGACAAATATTGGCACAATTACTTGTTTAACAGCAGAAACATCCATTTAATTTATACTTACTCTTTGTCTCCAGAACACCTTTTGGTATGTTATGCGAAAAGTCTGTGCTCAGCTCTCCAAGGTGCTGTAGCTTTTTTTCTTCTGACAATTTCTAATGTGGTTAGAATTGCCAATACAGAAATTGCTGGCAGATTGAAAATGTGTGGGCAATTTAAAATGAAACGAATGTTATTTCAAAGTGCACACAAACGACGGTGTTGATTTGCTTATGCTATTTGTATTTATTGTTAATTTTGTAGGAGTTATGAATTTTTTTTAATGGAACAGAGCAACCACAGAGTCTGTAGTCTGCTGCTGCTTCAAGTAATGCCTGTCAAAGCTCGGCTCACTTGGTGAAAGATTATCTGCACTTTGTTGTCTCTAAAGACAGCAAAGAGTTGTCAGGAAAAAAGTTGTATTTGCAGCGATGTTTCAGCTCCACAAAGATCTATCCAAATTTGTGTGTGTGTGTTGGGGGAGTAACAACTATATTTATTTCTTGAATAACACAGAGAATGAGAGTACCACATATGTCAGTGCCTAACAAATGAGGTGAATGGTGGTTATTTCCCAGGCTTTTGGGCACAAGGATCTATGAGAAGCCTCGAGGTCTGGGGCAGTCCCAACATGCGTACTTTAAAGGGGATGGGGAGCTGCTCCCCATGCCCTTATGCGTCATGGTTTGGGAAGCCTTGAAAGGAACCCGCTTCTCTCTAGTCATAGCTCAATTCATCTTTGCTTGCAATAAATCTCCCTCAAGAGCAGGGCTTCTGTTTTATCGCTTTTAGCCTGAATCTGGTCCTTCTGCTGGTTCAGGTTCCCTCAGCGCAGGGCCTGCAGCGTCTGGCGGAGCGGAGAGCTTCCTCTCACTTCGGGTCAGGCTATGACAAGCAGAAGTGGAGGCGGGGTGTTGAGGTGGGCCCAGTGTGAAGCAGGGCAACTCAGGAGGAAGCAAGTTGTTCTCATACTTGTAAAAGAGTTAATTATGTTTTAGGGAGTGGGAAGAGTTTCCTAAAGATGAGAACTAGTTCAATTAGAAGCACTGTGCAGATACACAGCATTTCTTTGGCTGATTTTGTCTCTTTTCACCTCATTCTGAAGATGTGGTGGAAAAGAGAAGATTTTGCTTTACATCTTCTGTGTGCTCTTCAGTTACACAAGTTTTTTGTTTGTTTTTCTTTTCCTCTCTTTTCTCCCACATCTCCATTATCCAAACTGCCAACTACATCTACAGCCTGTATTCCTCTGAAGTGGGAAGGCTTTGAAGTTCAGAAGCTTTGCCAGAGTCGCTGTGGTTTTTATCCAAACACGTTCTAACTTCTGCTGTTTCTGTGGTTTACTCAGGGCTGCATATTCATCTGTATGAAGATGATGGTCAGAGGGGAAAGCACAGGCATTTTATATTTGGTCAAGCAATTTCTTGTCCTGTAGAGGGAAAAAACAAACATAACAGTCCTGCTTACTCTCAAGATATCTCCTCGTCAGATCTTTTTTGCAGAAGCTCCTTATTGCATACTTTTTGTGATGGACTGATAGCGAGTGGGTTTTATTCCCTTGTGCAGCGCTTCTCAAAAAAAAGCATTGTGTTTGTCTGTTCATCTTTTGTCCGTTTCTGCTTTCTGGTGAAATAGTTTGTTTTCTCTCTCTCTCCAGTTTCCCCTCCCATTTTGTACAGTCTGAAGGGCTGACTATTTAAAGGTATTTGTAAAGTGCCTCTGACAGAAGAGTTTAGGCTGTTCTAGCTGTTCTAGCACCCCTACTAGATGAAGTGGAACGAGAGACTGTGCTTGTTTTCCTGGCTGACTGCGTTGTGTGGTTCTTTAAGGGACAGGATGGAAGACTGGGCTGCTGTTGAAGAGCTCCTGAAGGGTTGCCCAAGTTTTTTGCTTAGGGGATAGGATATTTCTCTGTCTTGCATTCTTCCTTCCTCTTCAGTTTGCAGGATTGTTTCAATCCCTTAATTGTATTGAATGTGAATCCATGTCACAGCCTGAAGTGATGGAGAACTGCTAGTCAGAGATTGACTCTCTGCTTTTGCTGCAGGATTTGAAGACCTGTTGATGTCAGTGAGATTGACACTTGGACCATCAAGAGAAGACGCTTTCTGAGAGCCCAGCTCCAGTCCATCTGACTCTATGACTGGGGGGTTCACCGTGGCTCCATCCTTTGCTCTCCAGTTGCACAAGATGGGTTCGTTCAGAAGGCCCAGACCTCGTTTCATGAGCTCCCCTGTGCTCAGCGATTTGCCACGTTTCCAAGCAACCCGGCAGGCTTTGCAGCTGAGCTCCAATTCTGCGTGGAACAGGTGAGCAGGACCTGTTCAGCTGAGCTCTGTCTGTGCGTAACAGCCCCTCGGTAATGGCCAGATAAGGTCTGATCTTTGATACCTCAGACCATTTATGGCTAAGCTATCTGTTTATGGGCATGAATGAATTTTTGGCATACTCAAGCTTTGCCTGTATGGAGGGGCCTCTGTGGAGGTGACATAATTAGAACTAGTAGTGTTTAGCCCTATTTTTGGCTAACATTGTTCAGAGATGCTGTCTTGAACTAAACCATAATTGCTTTATGGTAACAGTTACACCTCTTTGGTACCAGTTAAGGAAAGCACATTGCTAGTAATGTAACAAAGGTTAGTTTCTTAATGTAGCCAGGCATTCGTTTGCATATTGTGAAGCTTTTACCAAGATGAAGTTCCTCTGACAACTATTAAGTTTGTGGCTTCTGCCAACAGTTCTTATTGATAGTCAAATCCTGCCTGCAGTACCTGTCATGCCACAATGAATATTGGAAAAAAGACTTGTAGGGTGAAGTGTGAAATGTGCTGAGTTGATTTAATGGCTTGTTTCTACCAAAAGTGGGTGTTCCCACCTTTTTTTCTGCTACCTTGCACCCGCCTCTGCTCTGCACACTCCTCTCTTGTTGACCTAGCTTAGCTTACTAATGTCGCACAACAGTAGCCCAGTGGAAACATCATATATTTTTGTGCCAGGATAGTTAACTGAGGTCAGTGAAGCATACAACAAGCGCCATAACTGGCCCACGGAAGGGAGCACCTAACGGAGAAATGACACCACCTCTTGTTGGCTGCGGCAAGCTTTTACACCTGCTAAGCCATCTTGTGTACTCTCATGTCATGACTTTCTCTGTGCCGGTCAGAAAAGTATTAGTTAGAAGATCTTCCAACAGCTGGTTACTTCATTTTGCAAGCATTAACTGGGCTTAAAATTGTGTCTGACTGAAGTGATGTTGGCTTCAGAACTTGTTCCAGCATAGCAAGGATCCTGCCAAATGCTGCAGGTAGAGAGGTTTGGCCAGTCCTGCTAACATCACTTGGTAATGCAATACGATGTGTTTGGCAGATAATGCCAAAACGCTGTATCTCCTTGTAGTAACTAGCCTGCAGGACCTAGCAGAGATCCACTAAACAGTCATGTTAAAGATATACCCTGTGCAAGTGTGTTCTTTGTGAACAGTGTCCCTATGATGACTTTCCCTTGCTTACTCTAGGCACAGCTGGTTCTGCTCTGTCTCCCGTGAGAGATGTAGGTAAATAAGAGTGATGATTTCCAGGGGAGAAAAAGTGGAAGTATTTAAGTGCAATTAACCTCTCCACCCCATTATAACCACTCAGCTTTTGGCAGCTAGTTCACATTGCTCTCTATGTTAAATCACCCTGGCAGTTGTTATTTATGGATGCCGTACTGTCTTACTTCTTTTTTTGACAGTGTTCAAACAGCAGTGATAAATGTGTTCAAAGGGGGAGGCTTGCAGAACAATGAACTTTACACCCTCAATGAAAATATCAGGTAGGTTACTCAATTGCATGAAAAGGATTTTTGTTGCTGGTTGTTTGGTGTTTGTTTGTTTTTGTTCCCTTAAAGAACAGTAGTTAGAGGACACTGGTGGGAGGAGAAGGGGTAGAAGCAAACTTAAGCACAGCTTTGCAGTTTCAGGCTAACTTTCTTCTCTTATGCCACTGGGTGCGATGAATGGCATGGGACTAAGCTCTTGGATAATGTTTCTCTGATTTATGTGGATGTGTAACTTTGACAAGGACAGGGTGTGTATTTACTTGGATTGAAAAGGATGTTGTCCCCTCCTAGGGAATTTGCCTCTTCTGCCTGATTTTTTTCACACTTTTATCAGCTATGGCAGTGTCTTTTCTAAAGCCAAGCTTCCCAGAATCATGGAGTGTTTCAAAACAAAGCATTTCCTTAAAAAAGCTTAATCTTCACATGATGATTGTGGAGCAAGACCTGAAAATATGAACCCTGAAGATTAAAAAACTAAATGTCGCAAACAGGTTCCAACACTGCTAATGGTGATGATTAGAAGTAACATGATCTTTTTTTAGCAGATTTTCTGTTTTTCTGTGGTTTCATTCTGGTTATTTTGAAAGTTTGGTTAGCGATAGATAGGACTGCAGAGTAGATAAAGAGCAATTTATTCTTGCCTTGCTTCTAAGTGGTACTAAGAGGAGCGTTGACAGAGCTCATGAGGGCAGTTCCTCCTCCATCTCTCTTTCCCACGAATCCATATTCATTCACCTTGAATGTCATCATATAGGTCTCAACTTCCACTTTTTTATGGAACCTGCCACCCCTAATCCTTGCTGCATTCTTGCTGCTTGCCAAGTTATGGTTAAAGTTCAAATGACTCTTCAGGTTGAGCACTTAATAAGCAGCATTTTAAATTACCCCTTTCCCTACTTTCAAAATAAATGCAGCTTGCAGAGCCTGAGACTCTGTTACTTAATCTAGGCCCAAAGGTGAAAGTTTCATAAAATTCCTTTTGCAAGCTGTGTGAGGGCAGGGTCTTGTGCTTCAACAGCATCTTAGTGTGCTCAGGTTAGAAGTGCTCAGGTTAGATTTCAGTACTTGCAGCAGTCTAATTCTCAGTGGGACAAGGACAAACAAATGTCTTAAGCCTTTGAAAATACCCTACTCCACAGCCCTTTCACAGACTTGGAGACTGGATTTGGGTTTTGTCACTGATCTCTCAGGCTGTGGCTCCCTGCAGTGGCTGCAGCCAGCTTTCCCTCCCCTGTGCAGGCAGATGCTCCTTCCCACCCTTGCAGGAGAGACGCTGGGCATCGAGTGTTACTGCACGCTGCCACAGATCTCCCGTTTCCCCTGTCCTCCTCCTCCTCCTCTTCTGAGGAAGAACTGGCGCTCACTGCCAGGCTGCTTTCGGAGTCATATGCTGACTGCTGTGAGCTGCTCTTGCCTCTTTGATGTAGGCAGAAGGGAACATCGCAGAGGGCACTAGAGCACTTCACATGTGCTCCCACTCACATGGGAGGTAGTATCAGCTCTTAGCAGGCTTGGAGAAAGGTATTTGGTTGCTGGAACAGCAAGCTGTGCCTTGGTAGCCATTCTCTCTCTTCCCTAGAGGCAGGGAGGCAGCGTGCCAGGCAGAATAGCCTTGTTGCCTGGACTTAGCCCCAGTGGCTGGACCATGCTCTGTTCACGTTGATTACTGAAATCAATCTAGTCTGTCAAGAGTTGAGTGAAGAACAGGAAATTCTTTGTGAAATTTGTATGCTTTTATGAGCAGTTCTCATGTTGGGAAGGGAAATACGCTCTTCCAGATATGGGCACTCACAAGTAGCACTTGGAAGCACTCACCTTGAAATAAATGATTAATATCCCTACAGGTGCCCTGAGCATTGGTTACGTCTCAAAATGTCATTCCCTAAATAGGCTGCTTCAACGTTCAAGTAGCTCATTAATAGCACTCTGAGGAGCAAAGGACATGCATCTGCATGTATGTACGTACACACATTTGCAGCTTTGCACCTGTGATTCTTGATACAGCTTCCAACAAAACGTCAGTTCTGCACGTACAAGGTAAATGTCTAGCCTGACACTTGGCAAAAGGCCAGACCTGGAGCGTCCTAAGACTGAGCTGGTGCATTTTCCTGGTTTATACTTATCCGTTCAGATCATCCATGGAAGTCAGTGAATTGTTAAGACAATTACAGATTCTGCACAGTGCTTAATTATTTGATGATGGGAATAAGGAAGAGTTTTAAATTCGGGTAGCAACGACAAGGCCAGGAGATGAGCAAGTGGTAACATTTTGCTCTGGATTACTGCCAGAAAGTTTTCATCCTGCTGTGCTTTGATACCATCATCTCACTAGATACTTTTTTTTTTTGCTGCTCTCAAAGTCAGTTGTTGCAGCAGGAGGAAACGTCAGAAATGCCACTGAGAGATGGACTCCCAAGAAGCAGGAGGTGACCTGGCCACAACCAGCAGGAGGCTGCCAAGGCTCTCTCTGAAATGAAAGCCTTCAGTTGCAAGGGCAGATGATCTACTCTGCAGACTCAAATCCTCCCATGGATATGTGAATTAATTGACCAAAAGCCCTCAGAATTCAGCTGAAACCAGTGGAAGTGCTTCTCACAAACAGGCTCCCAAAAACTCATCTAGTTTAGCCATCTCATAGAAAGAGAAATGCGCTTTGAGGTGGACAGTGTAAATATAACCGCTGTGAGAGAGAAAGAGTAAAAGCATATTTCCATGTGAATAAATGTAGACGTTTTACAAAATGTTTAGAGAGGAAGGTTGTTGCCAAAATCTACTTTCACCAAAGATTAGGAAAAAAAATGGTGTAGTCTATTAGCAAGAACCCAGCCTGAGAGTTGGATATGTCCCTGGCTCAAATGTCATTTTCAGACACTCATGATTGTACTTCTTCTTGGTGAAAAGCAAAACTCTTTAAGAGCAAAAATGCAACGCTTTGCAGTGGAAAGTATTAGGTAACTTCTAAATTTGAGGCAGAATTACCAGCCCAGGTCACAGTCACTGACAGCTGAAAGTGCAGATGCTCTGAATTTTTTGAGTTCTTTTTTAATACTACTTTTAATGAAAAGCAATCCTGATTTTTATATCAGAATTTTGAACTATAAATGCATATCAAAATTTAAAAATTTTAATGTAGCCTGATTTAAAATCAGCTGTTTGTAAGTAGAAATATTTGTTAAACGTGGATTCTGCCTACATGTATTCAGCATGCCTCTTGTTCCACTTCTACAATTGCTTTCATGAAAAACGTGCCTTTTTATTTTTTTAATGTGGTACTCACGGGGAAGCCACAGCTTCTGCCCGCATGTTTACTACTTTGCTCCTCTCCTTATCATCCCACTTTCTACTTCCAAGAGAAAAGGAAGTAGGGAGATATGCTGTTCACAGTGAAATGAAAGGCAGCTTTTTAAATTTAAAGGAAAATCAGAAAAAATGCTGAATTTCAATCTAAATAGAGACTTTAAATTCTCTTCCCAGCTCTCTGTGAATTCAGGAGGTCAGTGGGTCGGTGGTGCTCAGTTTTTTGCTTGTTCTAGGTGTGTGGCTTATAAATAGAAGACTTCAGGAAAGCTATTTCATTCCTTTATAATTTGAGTATAGCCTCTGCTGGCATTAGTACAACGTATGCTTAGATGTAAATGAAATTTAGCTGTGGCCAAAATGACACATTCGTATATACTCACGTTTCTTGGGGTTGACTGGTAGTGAAGTGCAGATATGCTTATAAGAAGTGACCAGCAATGGCTATTTCTTCATGGATGTGCTCCTTCTGTCTACAGACGGCTGCTGAAGAGTGAACTTGGATCCTTCATCACAGATTACTTTCAGGTATTACATGATTTGCTTTCTCTCTTTTGAGGTGTGTTCTCTTCAGCTTTTTAGTATATAAAAGCTTTGGTACCCCTTTTAACTAGCAGGTAGCCTACCTCTGTTTCATTTTCATTTTGCCACAGAAAGTCATGGAGGCATTGGCTCTTTTTTTATGTGGGCCATGTAGCCTTGGGAGTAATTACATTTAGGTGTGTTTGTGCTAATATAGAGTTAATCTTAGTGGCTGCTAGTAGCCTGCTAGGGTCAGGAAAGAATTCACTTCATAAACTTTTTTAAAAAGATGGGGTACCTTTTGTAGTTTTTTTCACCCTAAAAACCTCTAGTAAATAGAATACTGGATGAGGTTTTCTGCAAGAGGAGCTAGTGAAGGGCGAATGGGAAGAAGAAAGATAACGTCTTTCTGTTCTGGGGAGGCAGAGAAGGAAGTCCCTATCAGCAGGAAATCAACCTGGTTACAGTTTGTTCCCATAAATATACTTGTAATCTGTGAAAAAGCGAAAGATGAAGGATTAGGAAAGACATGATCACAAATATGAATAACTGTTACTGCCTTTTACTACTACTGTCCAGATAAACAGAGGTTGAAATGTAACCGCATGAAAGGGTGGGTTAGATGATTTTGAGAGAATGCTGGTGGCTTTCAATACTGTAAGTCATTCGATGTAGTGTTGATTTTAAAAAAGGGAAGAAGAAGGCGGCTGCCGAAAACAAGAGGGATTTTTATGTTGGTTTTACTCCCCTTGAGTAAAAAAGAGAGAGAGACAGAGACAGAGAGAGAATTTCAGTATGTTCTGAAGTGGCTGACGCTGCTGTCTGCTGTGCCAACAGTTTAGAAGGGGTGAAAAAAAGACTAATGTCGTTTCCTATCAGTATTAGATTACATGACTTAAAAAAATTCCCCACTGCATGCTATCAAGTGAGAAACAAACTCCTTTCCTGGGGGCAGTTATGTTTCGCTTCTTCAGCCCTATCTGTGCAAGTCATTTACTGGAAGGAGTCTTTTGCTTCAGGGCAGGATGATTCCTAGAACGTGCACGGAGCCTGGTAACCGCCAGGCCCGGAGACACCCTGCCCAGACTACAGAGTATCTGGCTTAAGTGGAAATCCGTTACTGCTCCAGCTAATTTAAAAACAGACAAATGAAACTTCGCAACTAAATGTACGTGACAACTTGAGATTTGGAAGGGCTTCATTAGGCACCCAGAAAGCCCAGTGATAGGCATGGTATAGGAGCCTGGATAACGCAGAATATTTCCAGAGGCAACTTTGTGCATTTGTAAGACTGAATAGAGCTTCGAGTTGTGCATGTTGCTGAGGGATATGAGGTGCTGATGTACGACTGTTATCTGCTTTTGAAAATTCAGTGTGCACTGAAAGAGGCCTGGTTGGGTTCCAGCTCTGAATAAGACACAGCTGTGTTGTGTTACTGGGCAGGATGAGCCGGAGACTCCTGAGGCCTGGATGGCTCAAAGCATCGGGTTTTGGATGTGTTGTTCTCTTCCTCCAGACTGTAAACCTCAAGTCTATCCTAGTCCAGCTGGGGCTAGTGGCATTAGCTGATACTCCTTAGACCTCTCAGCAGGAGAGCTAGTGATTGAAGAGACCGCTTAGGCTGTAGTCTGCTTGTTCCCAGAAGCAGCACATCTGGACTGGGACTGCATCCCTATTAGCAAGTACAGGGCATCCGAGCTTGTCCTGGAAGAAGGATTTTATCACCAGTGCTGTTCTATGCAAAAGCCTGGACAAAAAATGTGTTCTCACACCTTAATGACAAGGCTATATTACTTCATTCAGAAGCCACCGTCACAACGTATATATTCAGCACTATACTATTGCGGGGAGAGAAATGGCCTTTGCTTCAGAGAGCTCGCAGTGTGAGGGTTTGGCTACAGTCAGTCCTGAATTTGTTCTTCTGTCAGTCTGCCTGTTTGCACTTGTGCAAATATCTCAGCGTGTGTGTACTAGTTCAGTTGCAGCTTCTGCTCTCCCGCTAAAGTCACTGGTCATTGGTCTCTAAAATTTAACCTCTGAGGTTTTTTTGCTCAATGCTGAAAAAAATCACTTGGCATCTATCAGACTTCGCCTGAAGTAAAACTCTTGGTGCTGGCAAGCCACGAGACAAACCGTGCGAGATAAAGGCAATTGTAGGAAATGATCTCTTTTTCCCTGCTGTGAGCTAAGATGCAGGCATATTTCTGATGCTAGATTGACAGCATATGCCAGTGATAAAAGTTACTATTTGACTTGTACTCAATACGTTTTGTGCTCATCACCTTTGATATAAGGGAGATGATGGGAACGGGTCACCAGGGTGGGGAGAAGAGTAGGACTGAATTTTTTGTCCGTGACTTCCTCCTACATCTATTACAGCCCAGTGAGAAATTGTATCCTGAGAACCAAGTTTACTGTTCCCTTAGATTGCAGTGCACCCTGAAGGATCTGCTCTCAAGAGTAACCAGGCACCTTTAAATGTCCTAGCAGCAACTAGAACAACTGATTGGATCATGTAATATTTGGATGTGATAAATTGACTTAATATTTTTCCATTTCTTATGCCATAGCACTTGTAACAGAAGGCACTGAGATAATTTTTTTTAAATCACATTTTCTATTGTTTTACATCCCTAGCTCTTACATTATGTTTATTATGCACGTACATAAATACCTATAAATACACACACACACACACACACACACACACACAAATGTTTCTAACCACTGAATATTTAAGACTCAACTAGAGCAGAACTTTCATAGTGAGACAAAGCTACTTTTTGATTAACTTGAATTACTCACTCAGTAGTCATTTTCACCAAAACTCATGGAAGTCACCAGTTCTGAGCTACAGAATGAGTAAGTTGCTAAAGAAATCTTTAGGAAACAGATGGTGTCTAGGCAGTCTTCCTCTGCTACCGAATCTTCATCCTGCTAGAGTTACTGGGTCTGTTTTGTATTTGAAAGAGAAATGTAATTCCTACAAGGGTTTTGGTGGAAACTCAAGTGTCTCGTTCTGAAGGAGGTTTGTGTTTATAGATCTGCTGCTTTAGCAACCGTATTAGATACACAAGCCATATCCTTGGATCGGAGTCTAATTGTAAATGCCAGACAGTTGGGACTTGGCATACTCTGTATTTGCTGCAGATGTTCCTCAAAATAATGCTCCTGGCTCCAGGTTTTCTGGGATTGTATTTGCCCATGGTCCCATATGCATCTGAACTGGTCTGATAGTTTCCTGCTGCTGAAAACGGATGCCTTGTACCCACTCCTCTGCTCAGTAACCCAGCAGTGAACCATCTATTCTGACTGCTGGATTGGTTTTCTCATGGGTTAGTAAGCTGAATCACAACGGGGAGGAATCCTATGAATATGGAAGGTAAGTGGTTGGGATTTGGAGGAAAGTGGTGTGTTGGGCGCTGGGACTTCTTTGGGGCAGCCTAAGATTTTCAGATAAGTTCCCTTCAATTTCATGCTTTCTGACCCTCGTGGTTGTGAGGAAAATTTTTGAAATATAAAACTAGTAAGCATTGATAAGATGCATTGTCTTCCTGATCCTGCCTGCAGCGTGAAACAAAACCTTTGGGAATGATGAACTGTTTCTTTTCACTCCCTGGGGACTTGTCAATTCTGAAACTCACAGAGGAAAATGGTAGTGTTAGCTATTTCACAACTGACCATTTTAGCAGCAGAACTGTCTGGTTTATGTATGTTAACTTCAAATTGACTTCTCCTGAAGTAAAGAGGCCCAGCTCCTCACCCAGAGGATACTGTAAAATCTACCAGCGCTCATGGGTTGCAAATGCAGAAACTCTGTTGCAGAGTTAATACCTTACCAACCTGAAGTCCACTGACTACAGTGGCAGACTTGGGAGCTGCAGGATGGTGAATTGATTGTATTTGCCCATTTAATTCAATGAGAGCTTTTATATCTTGAAAACAGAAGTGAAGCTATTACATAATTTCCAGTCTGTTGCTGTGGAGGATCGTAGAAGTCAAGAAGTCTTGACTCAGAATCGGGCCCAGCTTTCTATTTATAAGCAAAACCATGTAAACCACAGTCTACAATGAGACCCATGTCACTGGGGTGTCAAGCAAAGTCAAAATGGAAGATCAAAATGGATATTTGCAAAAGTAAGCTGCAGCACTAACAGCACAAGCCCTGACGCAAGCCAAAATGGATTTTCTTTTCCCTCCCTTTAGAGCTGTCAGGAATGAGCATTGGTGCCCCTCAGTGTGGTCAGGCTCTGCTGTGTGGAGTCCCTTTTGCTGTAGGCTAGCCTCCTGTGTAAGACAGCTGGGGCTTGGGGGGAAACATGCACTTGCCCCTCTACTGAGTCCATATAAAGCTTTTGGCTTAAATCACTGCTGCATCCCTTTTCAGCACTCCAACCTAACCAATATCTTCATGCTTTTTCTCCTTTGAAAGTCCGCTTTGTAGAGCGTTGCTAACAGCGGAAAAATGTTGTGTGTCTCTCTCATGCTTAGTCAAACAGAAAACTGGAGTGTGTGACATTTCTTTCATTGTCCCCAGGTCTCTATTTTTGCCTGTTTCATAATGAGGCAAGGAAATGGTTGTTTAGGTGTCGGAGTGTTACTGCTTGATAAAGACATCGCTAACTCTTGTGTGACAAAGCACTGTCTCACGCCGGCTGCCAGTGGCTGGAGTAGTTTGGCCACTACAGAAAGGGAAAGAACTCAGACTTGGGTGATTTGCAGAGCGCAGCCATATGCCTGCAACAGTCTCTCGGGTCACACTGGTCTTTATTATTGTAGTGATCTTCCAGTTGGCTGGGAACCCTGTTCATGCAGGTCTACCAATTATTTCTGCTTCATCTGGCCCTTTCTAGCGCTGGGCTTTCGTGGAGCAGCTCCAGAGGCTCCACAGCAACTGCCCAGCCTTGTTGTTGCGGAGGAGTCCCAGGGCAGCTCAGCTCTGCTCACGTGAGCCTCGTAGAGGGCTGAACCCCTGCTGGCGATGGCAGCGGAAATACCTGCTGTTGGCCTGGCGCGCACCTACTCGGTAGGTGTACATGAGTCACTTTAAACTGTGGCTGGTTGTTGCCACTTAAGACTTACCGTGAGCTGTGTGCCATGCTGTCACTAGCCAGGGCTCTTACCTGGGCTTGCACTCGTCATTACGAAGCTGTGTGGGCCAGCGGGTCTGATTTTCCAGTAGCTGCTGCCTGGCTGCAACGCTGTGGTCTAGGGCTGAGCAGCGCTGCCTACTCGGTTAGTCTCCCGAGTCTGCTCTCCTTTTTACTCTCACTGCAGCACTTTTGCTCTTTCAGTGGGCTTTCTTTCTTATTTGTATTTTGAACAAGGCTGCCCCAAAAAGAGTCATATTGGGATAGTATGTCTGCTTTTATGTGGCAGTATGTTCTCTGTGTAGGATCAAAATGATCTCCCTGTTTCTATCACTACTTTCCCCTCTTCCTAGAAAAAAAAAATCCCCATTTTTGGCAACAAGGTATGAATACTGCAGCTCATACAGATTTGCATTTTTAAAACACTGTCAGAAAGTAGGTTTTGTGTGCAACTGGGAATATCTTACTGGAAAATACCTTCAAATAAGTTTGGGTAATTCTTTTTTTCTCAAATTAAGATGAGATTATCCAAGAAACAGTGGCTATGTGTTTCTTCTAGAACCTCTAAAGTGTCAATGTAGCACTAGAATTCAAAGTTATTGCAAGGGGTGGCATTTAAGAAGTGGTGAAATGTTTACAAGAAATTCTTCTTTTTCATCCAGCAAAATGGGATCAATTATTCTGAGTTTTCTTGGAACAGTAGATTTCTGAGTTTCTGTTTCTGTTTGATGAATTAGTATTAATGTAACTTTAATGTGGCTTTTTAGAGGCATGCTGGCTGTGTTCAGCCTTGAGAAGTGAAAGGAAAAAAAAGTTGTATGTAATTCAGCGGGTGTCCTTGTAAACTTTTCTTTCCCCCAAGTGTAGTGGCTTATTGGGAAGCAGTAATATTGTTTTGATTAGCGAGAGGATTCCTTTGTGCCTTGCTAAACTCCAGAGACATGGCTCTCAGACAAGATGTGAAATGTCTTGCGATGGCAGAAGATTCCTTGATGTCCTGTTGTCAGAAATGACTTAGTTGTTTTTCCAACACCCTCCTGCTTGAATATACCACCCATAGCAGAGCAAGCCATGCTGGGATTACTGCCCCACAGCAGTCCTTGCTAGCTCTGCCCAGAGGCCACCACCATGGCCAGATGGAGCACCTTCTTCACATTTGGTCGATGGACCCATCAGCTAGTCCTGCTGATTTTGCTTGACGCAGCCGGGAGCGCTCCCAGGAAGGGCTTGCCGGCACACGTGGGGATGACAGCTCCTGACAAGGGGCACGGAGGGGAGGCGACAAGGTCACCTGCAGCACTAGTGCTGCTGGAGCTGAGAGAGGTGCTTTCTCCTGGAACAGCCTCCACCTTCAGTGTTTGCACTGAGATACTCTGAATTTGTCCTCTGGGGATAGAGGGAGAAACTTGCCTCAATTCCTCTAACCAGGGAGGGGAAGGAGAATATACCTGTGCTGAATCAAAGAAGGATTTACCTGTAAACTGTCTGCATTTTACAGCATGGCATGTGACTCCCTTCAGATTTTTTTTTTCCCTCCAATTATTTCAACACAGCTTACTTAGGAAGAATAGTGAGCGCATGTACCTTGCGGGAAGGAACTCTCTGCTGCACAGTAAATCTTTGCTGAGGAAAAAATCGAAATTGGTTTTCTTTCTAAAGTTTTGAGTCCTGGCTTCTGAAACTTTAGGGCACTTAAACTTACGCGAAGGCTCTCTCTCATCTGCCCTTATTAGCAGAACACCTGAAACGGTTACTGTGGTTTTCAACCTGCAGGATTTCACAAGTTCACTTTTATCTGCTGCAAAACATCTCTCTTCAAATTCATCAGCTACATTTACTTGTGGGGGATAACTCAAGCGTTTGTTTCTTTATAGTCTGTATTTCGCCGTAAAGAGAATAACGACAGGTTTGTGGCACCCATAATGAGAATATAGCAGCCAGGGATGTCCTAGCAGCAGGGGTAGGACCCCACTTTGGGAGCCAGGAAAAGCTGCTCCAGGAAGGAGAGGGGAGTAATTGCTACCCAAACACAGAGTTCAGGCTGTAATTGCAAAGAGACAGAAGGTGGCAGCTTAACTTTTTCATGTAAATGTGTCCTTCAGGCTCACCTAGTATAGGTCTGTATCTGGTCCTGCTTGTAGATATAATATTTATTTTTCGTCTTGGCTGACTGTGCCCCCCTATGTTGCCTATGGCAGCCAGGAATAAAGCAGCAATGAGATGGGTAAGCTAGACAAGGTCTGATGCAAACCTCCACTGTGGCTGCATTTATTAGATTGTATTGATTTGTCACCAAACAGTGTAGGATTTTTTTAATGCAAACACACCTGACTTGCTTGATCTGAGGCGGTGATGTTTGGATTGAATCCCTATCTAAGCCTATGTCTTTAACAGAAAAGGCAGATAAGTAGAATTTCCAGAAATGTTCAAGGTAAGCAGAAGGGAAATTAAGTGGGTGGCGGCGGTGGTGGTATTCTTGTTAAGCGTCTCTCTCTCCTAGAGAAAGTGGAAATTTGAGGGGATAATTGAAACATCTGCAGTAGCTATATGCTTTTGGAACTAAACCTTTTTAAGAAATCTTAAGAATGAGAGTCTATTTAGCATGTGGAAATACTGATGGATTAGTTCATAAAAGCCTTATAAATTCTTTATTTCAGGATAATGATAAATAGATCTAGTTTTTAATAGATAGGAGTATGCTGCCCAATAAGGTGCGTAAATTCATATTTTGTTTCCTGACATAGCTTAAAGACAGAAAAGATCTCTGAAAGTAGAAAGCATTAATAATACTAACTTATAAGTAAAGTGGAAAATTATATCCACAACACTGATAAAGAATATGTAAACTGAAACCTAATGTGCTAGTGCAGATAGAGGAGGAGTTCATATTTCTCGAGAGAAACAGAAGAAAAAGTGTGACATCCTCATATTTGTACATATATTTTTGATTACAGAATAGTTTAAAATGACACAGTATTAAAGACCAGCTGTAAATTTGCCCTACGGTATATAAGAACTGTGAGTACCTCATGCTGTAGGTTGAAATATAACAAATTGAAATACTTTATTAATAAACAGAAAGCATATGGAAGGACTGACATGCAGCATTATCTTATTGTTCAGATAGAAAAATATTTACAGTATAAGTGAGTTTGTTTTTTTGTTTTTTTCCCATAATTTTTTTCCATTCCAGGTTTCTTCCCCCTTCTCCTTTTTCACATTTTCTTCTTTTCTTGAAAGTTTTCAGATTTTTTGGCCAGAACCTGACAAGTGTAGTCATTTTTCTTCTGCTGAACAAATCTAAAATATGAATGTAGGTCTAGACAACTTAGTGTCTCTCTCCAAAGCCTCTATTTCTGCTAGAGAAGCTTTGAAAGTTAATCGCTTTTCAGTGGTTGATAACAATGTTTGGAAACACTGCAAATTTTTCATCATATGAATGAACTTATCCTACTGTTGCTAATTACTGTTGCCATTGCCCAGACGAAAAATGTCTCCCAGCCAAGTTCTTTTTGCAGCTTGCCCCTTCCTTTGGCAGCCCCCTTTCACTGCCGCTCCAGCAGCAGTTCTGGGCTTCCTCTCAACCCGAATCTGAACTCAAAACTGAACCGTAACTCTAGCCAAAGAGCGAGCTGTAGACTAGGTCCCCCAGCCAGTGCCCAGATGAGAATTTTCTTGCTCACGAGTTCTCTTTGCTCCCTGCACTTCCCTTTGGCAGCCCCTAATCGTGTTGGTAGAGATGAATAAATCAGAAAATAGGCTTCTCCAGAAGAAGAAAAAAAAAAAGAATCACTTTATTGAGGGGAAAATCCAGGGTTCAAAAAAATGCAGAAAGTGGACTTTTTTTCAGAAGAAATTCGTGGCTTTTCAGTTACAACTGAATAAGCTGCTGTGAGTGGGCCGGACACTGCAGGTGGTGGGAGGGGAGGAGGAGAGCAGCCTGGCCCGGGGTGTGCATATGCATGTTGTGCTGGCAGTTCCCCACTGGTGCAAGCCCTGGGGCACCGGTGCAGTGTAAAGCATCAGCCAAGATCAGAGTGTGCTCCCCCTAAACTGAAAGCCACACACTACGTGAGGCCTGCAAGCAGCTATTTTGCTGTCTGTAGTGCTGCCAGAGTACTCTGGTTTTCACCTGCTTGCATCCACAGCTTTTAAACTGCAGTTAATGAGAGTCATTTGTGCGCCATTTGTGAGCAAGTTCAGAAGGTAACATGCAAAAATCCTCTGGACTCCTATTTCCCCACATGGTCACCCAGGTGTAAAATGTCATTTTTAGCATGTTCCTGTGCCAAACAGGACTGTGTGTCAGTTCTGATTCCTGAGCTGAAATTCCTAGGACTGGTGGATAGTAGAGTGTGAGAACTGTTTATAGTTTGACTGTATCACACAATGCTAGCGCTTGTGACTTGGGTGTGCAATTCAAATACAGTTTCATTCTGCGCATTGCCCCTGAAATGGTCTGTTTTTATTGTGTAACTGATTTTAAAGGGCCCTAAATTCTAGATTACTTTGGGAGTAAGACCATTCTAACTATTTTTGGTTTTAAAGTCTGAAAAAAGCTACTCCTGCTAGGAAGGCTAAATCAGCTTAAACCAAGCATGACTATTAATTATTTTTTTCATGCATGCACTATGTAATATTTAACCAGTATTGCTAGTAACAGCATTTAACCACTGATGAATTGGATGGCCTGTAGGTCGTGATTGAACTTCTGGATATATATTAGGGGTTGCTGCTTTTTTTTTTTTTTTAAAGCAGTATTCCAAAAGTATTTACATCTATCCCATTCAAGACAAGTAAGGCATGGTAGCTAAGCATGAGCTGGATGCAGCCTTAATGTGAATGAAGTGGCCGTGAGATGGGACATAAGCCAAGGAGAGGTACCCATTTCCTAGAGTTGTGTAGCACGACACGTCTGTCTTGCCGTGAAGAAGACACTGTTCATATGGTGTGGAAATGCCTTTCCATATGACAAGAGAGCAGCCAACAGGACCTCGTTGCGTGGAGGCACGGGTAACCTGCCTTAGCATCTCCTACGTGTGTGCCTGTTGTCTGAAACGGGTCTGTTAACAGAGCTTCCTGATGGTGTTTATATTCTTTAGAGCAAGTTTTATCTCGACTTGAGATCCTTTTTCATGGACGTTCCCCCCCTTAAAAAACATGAGAGGTAGTTGGTGAGCATGTACAGCTTATTCTTTCTTCCAAGCCCTTTTTGTTGAAATCTTGAAAATGTGACACTGGAAAAATTTCCGATGGCACCCATCACTGAAGTTTCTCGGTACTCAGCTTTAATGAGATGAGAATCCAAAGTGAAGGGAATGTCTTGCATTCAATTTCTAATTTTATTAATTTAAGTATTTTCCTACCTGACAGTTTTGAGTGTTAAATTCTCCAGCAGTACAATGCATCCAGCGGCATTTCCTTGCCGATAGGATGTATGGGGGTCTCTTCAGTCCCTTAGCCTTGACCTGCTTGCAGAAGCCTTTTGGTATCTATTTGATTAGATACTTTTTAAAGAAGAGCCCTTCCTTTCCTACACGTTTGAAAGATGTCCGATGATAACAGGTAAGACTGTTGAGTGGCAGGCTTTTCTCCTGCTCTAGAGAGTGAAGTACAAGTGAAGAATATCACAAAGCAGTGTCTATTTTCCTCTTTTAAATTCCTCCCAGAGTACCACAGTTTAATGTTTCTTGTTCTTGAGAGGATGCTGAGGTGAGCTGCTCTCTTGGCTTAGGCTGACTCATGCTGATACCTGTTTGCCTATATCATGAACAAACCAGCTTGCTACATGGCTACAGCAGGAGGCAGGTCTGACATTCAGAGCACCAGTGTAAGGGCAGGTTTGTGGTATGTCAGCTCATCAGGAGGCCATGCTGGGGCAGCAGCTTGCTGTACAGGCAGTGTTTGCTGGGAGCAATGTGCCTTTCTTCTTGGCCAATGGAAGGGTTGAAAGGTGCAACTTTGGTGTGGTTATCCATTAAACACAAAAGCTGGGAGGATAAACATGAGAGAGAGGCCTCTGAATATTGTGTGCTACCCTGATGTTGAATCCTTTCAAAGGAACAGAAGCTTTTTTCGCTATCAGTGTGATCTCTATGGTAGGACTGAACCTTCTGGGATGCAGTAATACTGCATTACCTCTCTGCAACTCCTTTTTCTGAGATTCTCAAAGCTTTTCAGAATAACTGATTCTCCTAGTGCTCTTGGGAGAAGAAAAAGGTAAGTATTGTAAACACTGTTTTTACATTTGGGGAGACAGGAGCAGAAAGTCTATGGGTCAATTATCAGATACTTAGATGTCCAGAGTTGCAAATGGGCACATTCAGTATCTTGGTCTGTCTGGTCTGTGATGGTTAAGATTATCCAGAAAGACTGCAGCTCCTGCCTTTCTCGTACGGCTTGAAACTGCACACTGAGATGATTCAATTGGTTAATATAGTGAAAAATAGCCAGATGAAAAGAGAATATGTTGTTCTCAGGTTAGGGAGCTGAATTGACTTATTGTGCAGTCAGGCCAGCTCTGCGCTAGTGCAAAGGAAGAGCAGAGTGGGACGTTCTGGCAGTATTTGGCTCTTTAATCCACCTCCACCGTATGGCTCAGGTATAGCTTATGTGGCTGCAGTTTTAGGTTAAAAAAAAAAAAAAAATCTTATTTTCCTGACTCCCTCCCTATGACCAGGACAAGTTTATTCTTCCTCTCCATATGGTGAAATCCAGTTCTGGGAAGTGTTTCAACTATCTAATGTACCTGTTGGTTTCTCATGTCTGGTCAGATAAGAGAGGGTTAATGAAATGTGCAAAACTCACAGTGAGATCAGGTCTGGTGGCAGTGCTGGGAACAACTGTGACATGACTAATCTTTAGATGCCTGCATGTAAAGTGGGTAACATCAGAAAGAACTCATATTCTCCCATGTTTGTTTTAAATCTTGGAAAAGGCAAATGCATGTCTCTCTTCTCTCTTGGCAGAACCAGCTCCTTGCGAAGGGCTTGCTGTTTATAGAGGAGAAGGTTAAGCTGTGTGAAGGCAAGTATAGTAAGAAATGCATTTTGGAATGGGGTGCTGGAGGGCGCCTTTGAGTCATGCTTTGATGTTTGGCCAGATGTGATGATTCACGTGGCTGGAAAACATACAGCCCTTTCTGCTCAGTTTAGACAATTTGCCATCTCTGAGGTCTTTTTTTTGGTACTGTCCTAGAGCATCACTCAGCCTGTTGGGAGCCAGGTTGCAGTGCAGCCTGGTACTGCTTAAGGGATGGTGGCCTGTTTGAATAGCAGCATAGCTGAAACATGCCCACCAGGTGTGTCTTCACCGCAAGAGCAGGAGTGTGGATTTTGTATGGACTTTCAGCACGAGTTCAAAACAGTTTCAGGTTTGATATGAATCCTATTTTGAAACAATGCTGAGAGCCTTCTGCCTTTTATTTCTCAAGATGATTTGGAGGTCTGCAGTCTGGCTTTTTGGAGTCTTGTAAGCATGACTCTGACTACAGTGATACTCTGTCGTTGTGCTTTTGAGAGCTAAACTAGCAGGCTTTGTGTAAACATAAAGAATAAGCGTTCGCTTGGATGGGAATGAAACCCTTCAGGAAAGAAGTTCGTCACACATGAAGTTCTGCTCAAACCGCTGGGATACAGACACTTGCTCCCCGAGGAGCCTGTGAAAGAAGGCTAGTTTGGGGCAGTGACTCTCAGGGTTTGATGTGTGGGAGTTAGCCACCTTTATTAATGGTTTGCTCAAGCAGAGAGAGTTGTCTAGCACACGTGTCTTTATTCAAAACTAGGCTGCCATTTGATTTGACCCAGTTTTGTAGCCTGTAGGGAAGATTCCTCGCTAGTCAACAGTCTGCTGTATCTGGGTCATTAAATCGCAATAGACGCTTCTAATCTTGCATCATTGTCGGTGCTGGATCCCTCCACACTGTGCAAGCACTCCACACTGCTCATCAAGTGACTTCTCCGTCGGGCCAGCAGGCTGTGGGACGTGGACACTTGAAGTAGCTGTGCTGTGTGCCAGCCTCCTGCTTCAAGGGGACAACCTTGTGATGACTTGCTGTGCACTTCCTTGGCACAGTCCCTGTAGGGAGAAAGGAAGGCGTCTAGCAGATGCACAGTATCCTGAACAAGGGTATCCAGCTGCCTCTGCCAGTTCTTCAGAACAAGCACTGAGCGGCTTATCATAGGTTTTGTTTTCTGTTATGTGTAGTCATATAAAACCATTCCAATATCTATCTTAGCATTATGAAAATTGAGTTCCAGTCTGTAATAAGCTGAGAGCTGCCTGGGAGTAGCTTGCTGTTGCTCAAACAGCTTGGGAAAGATTAAGTTTCCCAGGCAGACAGCAGAACCCCCTATCTATGACTCTTCTTTGTCCCTAGTTTGAAGCGACACTGGAACCACTTTGTCCACGCAGACCATCACCTCTGCGGTAGATGACTCATGGGCTCTTTCCCCCCACCTTTCTTTTGCAGTGTGTAGCCTTGTTCCAGGTTTTGTGGTCACAGCAACAAGAATGTCTTCTAGGTGCTTCTCAGTTAGCTTTGCCTTCCTGGAAGAGAGCTCCTGTCCCAGTATTCAAAGATGGAATAAAGTTGCTGCTGCAGGGCATGCAATGTTTTACAGTGTCTGCTTTTCAACTCGCAGACTCTTACTTTAATGTCATTTTTCTTGATCCAGTCTGTCAGAACCTCTTTCAATGCGTATAGGATTTATAATTTCTTGAAGAAACAAACTATTCCCCCTTCCCTCTCAGAAGAATGAATGATATTTCATTCTAGCTCTATACACCAAAATGTTAGAGTCTTAGGGAGGAAATAGAATAAAGAGAAATTCAGAAACTCAGTCTGTTTCCTGTTGTCTTTTTCATTTACTGTTGCCAGTTTCTGGTAATGGGTAGCTCTGGTGGGGTGCTTGTGTCTGCAGTCCCAGTTTTGAAGCTAGCATGGTATCTGATCTGGTAAACCCTCTCTCTCGGCCCTCCCATGGTTAGCAGGGTCTCTAATCAAAAGCGAATGTTTGTTGAATCTGGTCCTGTTGGTTCTCTGCCTTCTGGCTTGTGTCTTAAGCAAGCCAAGAGGCACAACTGACGGACAAGCCCAAGGAAAGCCCGTTTGGAAGTCTCCAGATGGGGAATACACTTCAGTGTATGTTGATAAGACTCCTTTGAGTTGCAGTTTTATATATGTGCCAGTTGCTCATATGGGGGCTTTAATAAGCTTAAGGCTGAGACTTCAAAGTCGCTCTGGGCCGTCTCCCATCTCTGCTCCTTGGATCTTAGCTGCTTGTGAGCTACTTCTGAGGCTCCGTGAAAGATATCTTGGAAAATCATTTTGTCAGAAACTTAATTATTAAATATGGGGCTGTATTTCCACTGAAAATATTTGGGGGAGGTGTCCACAAATTGAAAAAAACATTGCAAACCTCTGGCCTTTGGCATGGGAAAAATCCTATGAAAAGCTAGGTCTTGGGCCTGAATGCTGAGAAACACACACAGCTCCTGTAAGTCAATCTTATGAGTATAATATAAAATGTCTATCCAAAGTATTACGTTCAGCAGAGCGTTTTTGTTAATACTAGCCTTTTGACCACAGTTATATTCTTGTTATGGGAGTCACGAAGTGCAGAACTTTTGTCTGCCTCCGTTTTAAACCCCAATAACATTTAGGTATGCTTGTTGGAGTCAGGTTTACATGAGGGGTGGCCACAAGGGCATTTCACTTGGGAACCTTCCCAATTGCCAGGTATGAGAGGAGAAGTTCTGAGAGGAGCATGGTAGCTTTGTGGTGGCTTTCCAGACGTGGGTGAACACCCCTGCAACAGTTATGGCTTCTGTGTCTGTGCTTGGGAGCACAGGCTGGGGAAGGCTGAGCTCTTAAATTTGCCTCCCAGACTCAGTTTCTGCAGAACAGCCAATACTGTCTGTGACCTCCCAATTTTCATTCCCAGCTTCTATCATGTGGCCATCTTCCTGTGTGAATTTAGTAATGAGCTGCGAGATTATGCAGTCCTTTGCAGTAGAAATAAAGCGTTTTCCTTCACTCTTCCGTTGGAACCGATTGCTCATATTTTGCACAGAGCTATTCTCTTCATGATAAGCAGCACAGTGATTTCTGGTGACAACCTCGTGTCTCTGTCACTTAGGGCAAATCTTAGCTGAGTCATGGCCCCTTTTTGGAAGGACATTGTCAACATGAAGGGTGGGTTTGCAGCTCTTGCTTGGTAAAGTAGGGGGTAGTGGGAAAATCCAACTAGACTTTACTATTCCTTTTACTAATGCACTTCTTCACTCCCAATCTCTGATTTTGTAGGTGAGGATCGCATTGATATCCTGTCCGAAATTTGGGATCACTACTTCACAGAGACCCTTCCCACACTCCAGGCAATATTCTATCCAGTCCAGGTAATCTTAATTAAAATTCAGTCTTCAGTCAGACCAAGCAATGTATCTACAATGTCTGTCAATAGTACATGGAGACTTCCCTTTGTTTCAGCAGTACTGTTCTGTCTGGTGAGTAGACAGGTCTCAAAATCTTTGAACAAAATCTGGGAGCAAGTGCATTTTGCCCCACTCAGTGTTAATTGTGTAAGAAGGACTCCTAGAATCTACTGGACCAAGCACAGTGTTTTGAACTGAGTTTATTCCCGTCGACCTGTCCTCTGTCTGTACTTAGCTAAGCCTGAACACCAAAACTATTGGACTATACTTTGTCCAGACAGAAGCTCTGGGGCATTTGCAATTGTAAGTTCTTCTGGTTTTGAAATACTGTGTTAGGGCAAACGATAACACTGACAGCATGTCTTCAGAGGGATAAACCTGAAGACTAGTTAAGGAACAAACCTATATTAAACTCCCACTAACTGTTCTTGGCAGTCTGATGCCTGAATGATGTGATGCACAATGGATGCCTGAGTTGTGCCTTTGGAAAAACCTCTGTTGGGTTTTCGATGTTTTAATAAAGTAATATGTAAATATCTGGGTAGAAAATGAATGAGCAACTTTATGTAAGACTGATAACCAGCTGTACTATGAAAATGGGATATCCTTTCAGAAGTGTTGACTTGTCTTTCATGTCTTTCATGTAGTTTTGATCAGGTTTACCAATAATAACAATCTAAATAGCCCCCCAGGCCATTTTGATCTTTTCTCCAATCAGAGGAGAAACAAAAATATATCTCAAGAGTAGACTGACATTCTTAAAAATGTTAGCCTTCTGCTCTTGACTTTTGCCTGTTCCAGGAGGTATGATTTCTGAAGCCGTATATTATTATTTTTTTCCTTGTATTGTTTGAAAGGCAGCAGGTAAAGCTCATGGGTTGCCCTTTTCCTCTAATCCTATTAAAGTTGACATTTCCTAAAAGAGCAAAGGATTTCTGTGAAGACAGACACTAACCTTTTCATTGTATTTATTCTTATTCTTTCCTTGCTGCAGATGCTTAAAGGTAGGTGTTGGTTGACAGGTAAAACTGCACAATTATAATATCCCCCCACTCTCTCCTTTTGCAACTAATTTGCAGGCATCAAGTGACCTAATCTATATAAAGTAGGGATTTATTTGCACTGCAACAAGTTTGCGTGCACTGTAGAAACAGCTGAGCTAACTATTTGCCACATCCATTGATGCTAATGTTTCTGCCACTTACCAGCAAAATCTACTCCATTGCTGCTCTATGTCTCTAATGAGAAACTGAACAAAGATTACTGTGTGGTGGTGCAGCTTCTGGAAGTAACTTGGTGGTGGTGATGAAAGTGTGACTATGGGATGTTGAGATTCTTTCTTACTGTATATCTCTTGTCACCATATCTGAGTCACTCAAAAGCATTTCATAGAAGCTGTGAAATTAAGGAAGTATTGTCATTTGGCAGATAAGGAATGGAAAGGTAACAGATTGGATATGTACAGCTTTGCAAACATCTCAGTCCTACACAAATCTATGGGATTTAAAACCCCTAAGAATCTGATTTTAAGTAAACTGCCTAAGGCTACAACAGGGATAATCACTGGTGCAGGAAGAAACTGAATCAACAAGATCAGTCTAATCCCAGGCCAGTGCCCTAGTAACAAGTTTGGCCTCTTCCTACAAATAAGGAACTGTATATACCTATTTATATGGTGCTTCACCAAAGGTAGAGCGAGATCACCTAGCAGATCTTGCGCACCAAGTCACAGTTCCTCATGGACTGCTGTGGTAGATGGGAAAGTCTATTTGTTGGTCCCCCGTCTTCTGTGACTCCTCTGTTGCAAATGTCAGTGTAAGCATTCAGTTGAGTTTTTCTGTGATCCCAGCAACTGTCCATTCAGAATGAAAGTAAGCCAGCCGAATGTGTGAGCACGTTACCAATGGTGGTAACTAGAAGTAACTTCCTATTTTAGCTAAGGCTTAGGGTTGTTGCAGAAATATGACCTTTAAGCAGCCGAGTTGCTTAAATTGCTGTACAGAGGGAAACTATGTAAACAGGTCACTGGCTTTTGTATGGTTGCAGCTGTTGATGTAACTACTTGGTGTGGCGAAAGAATAGCAGATCTTCTTGTTTTGTTTGGCACAGTGATACTTTTGCATTTTGAATTGGGTTATGAAGTTAGTTGGACTAAACTGCATGATAGAAGTAAAAAGTGAGCAGCTGCTGAAATATTCAGAGATTTGTACTGATCTTTTCTACACCCTAATATTTCCAAACACACACTGACGGTTTAAAATAGCAAAGTGCTTTCGTTGTGGCCAAGCTGGCCTCCAGAGCATTGGCTTTAGGTCTTATTTACATATTGGTGATGCTGTAAATTATGACATTAAACCCATTATGAATTAATGATTAACTGATGTTAATTCCTTCTAGCCAAATATTTGCCTCAATGAGTGTGTTATGGAGACTATAAAGTGGTTCCAAAATAGAGCATAGGGCAGAGATTAACGCGCTGGGGAGAACAAGAGAAACTCTTCAAGCTGGGAAGTGTTGGGCTGGCCTGGCTGGGAAGCAGGGCTGGGAAGAATATTTCTGCAGTTAACTTAAGCAGCTATGGGGCAAGAGAAACCATGGGTGCATTAAGCCTAGCAAAAGGTAACACTGACACCAGAATGATGAATGGAGTTCAACTGTGTTTAAAATATGCTGAGAAACCCTGCAACATCTTCATCTGTTAAGCCTGCTCACTTGTGTGTTGATGTTAAAAGATAAAATCTGGAGGAGACAGAACTCCTTGTGGTTGAAATCGAAGCTGTTGCTTTCATTCTCTGTCCAGTTGTTTTTTAAACGGTGTTGCTAGAAGCAGTCTTAACTAGCTTTGTTCTAGCCTAAGTGCTAAAATCTGCAGTGGACTGAATTGTGGATTTTTATCATATCAGCAAGTTCTAAAGTGCAAGTGTTGGACAGAAAGAGGATCTAATGCAGACCAGAGGTAGGCTTACGTAAGGAGTATTCTGTACCGACTTCTTCCCTATCAACTCTGTTGTGGTTTATCAGCTCAGAGTGGCAAAAGCATTGGCTGCCTCCATCCTGGGCTTCACATGTTTGTGACCACGTTGGGTGACAGTTGGGTTTTATGAATATGTAGTCTTTTGGTGAAATACAGGCTCTTTTTTGGCTTCACTTCAAGCCTAGTGGCATCTCAGATGAGGTGTTACTCATATCACAATTTGTGTGGGACAGTGATTAACTGATAAACAGTACCAGGAATCCTCAAGCTGAGCAGCTGGTGTGTGCTTTTACCACAGCAGCAACTGGCAAGATGGGCCCTTTTTGTGTGCATACACGTGTTGCTGTTGTGCTCACATGTTCCTTTACCAACTGGTGGATTTTTGCCTTCCGTGTTTTTAGGGTCAGGAATTGACTATCCGTCAGATTGCTCTTCTTGGCTTCAGAGACTTGGTCTTGCTCAAAGTGAAGTTGGAAGAGATCCTGCCTCTCGTCCAGGCAAAGCTCCCAGCTTCCATTGTCCAGATGCTGTTAATTCTGCAGGTGGGGAGGTTTTTTTTTTCTTTGTCTGACTCCACCTGGGATTCTTGCACTCATCTAATCGATAGGAATCCTGGAAAGGAGAGTGTGAAGGGTAAAGGGCGCGATGAAGAGGAATTTTTGTGTGCTCGTTTGGGGACGTTAAACATAGAAATGAGAGCTGAACTGCCTCTTAAACGTTCTGAGCTTTCTTGGCAACAGGTAAGCATGGTCCTTACCCGTGGAAAGACCAGATTCTGCTCTTTGGTGTTTGTATTTTTCTTCGTATATCATCTCTCCATCTGGGAACAGTCACAGGACTCTTTTATCACATAAATTGCCATCTCACAGTTTCTCTAAATGCCTCTTTAGGTGCTAGGTCTCCTGGTTTGTCACCTTTGTCATGACAGGATGAGTCTCCCTCCTAGCCAATTATGGAATCGAACAAGCTGTGATTGCTGACTGCCTAATATTGTCCCCCCCTCAGCTAGATGGGACACTTAGCCTAGCCTGTAAGAGAAGGAATACCTTTTGGCAGTGGGCAAAATGCTGTAGATCTTCCAAAGGCCTCTCCCAAGAGACACAGAGCTTCTGGGGGACTGTCCTTTGTATCCAGACCTCAGGAGGACACTGTTTTTATCCTCCAGTCATGGCATGTACAGCCAAGTATATCAGCTGTTTCATCTTTTTATATGGCCCAGCCTGCAAGCCACAGAAAATACTAGATTCCTGGTGTCTGGGTTCCTCTGGCTTTTATTTCCCTTTTACTGAAACTTATAACGAGTGGCAGGGAATGGAGCTTTCTGAAGTACAATCAAAGTCAAAAAGGGGCTAAGCTGGTATTTTATATGAGTTCTCAATGTTCTGGTGTTCCCAGTGACCACAGACTATAATGACAGGAGATATTAAAGTACTAGCTGAATTTCCCTGAAATATTTTAGTAAAAGAAATTTGAGGGCAAAGAGGGTCTCAAAGTGACACATCCCGTAATGGGAAAGAAAAACTGATTGAGGCTTTGCAAGAAGTTAGTCTGTGAAGACTCTCTGAAATTACTGTTAAATTGGTTAGTGTTATCTACCACCTTCACACGTGTAAGCTGAACTTCAGAGGGTGCTTTTCCTGCAGTCTTATCTAGGGAGAGAGCAGTGCTTTGCCCAAGCTGTGTTAAGGCTTGTCCGCAAAGAGATACTTCCTGGCAGAATTGCCCTGGTATAATTATACTGCTGCAGTTACACAGTGTAAATTCTCAGCGTGAGCATGCCTTATGCTTTCCTGTCCTTTGGCCAGAAAAAGATAGACGGCTGCTCAATATCCATAGGAGTATGGCTATGACCTGAACATGGTGGTCAACCTGAATAGTGCCCAAAAGTCCATTTGGGCTAGTTAGCTGTGCTCCTCTGAATGCTGTACCGATACAGCTGTCCTGCCCCTTGTCACAGTGGCAGCCTGTTGACTCAGGTACCAGTACAGTGCTGTGTTGCTCCGTGCAGACATATTCCCTCACCTGGAGGGAGACCCCAGCCCTTCTGACTCCCAGAAGTCATGCATACATACATACACAAGAACAGATATACATATATGTGTGTCTGTGTGTGTATATATATGTGTGTGTGTGTGTGTGTGTGTGTATATTTATTTATAATATACACTCTATAAATTCCTTATTCAGAACTATAGAAGCGTAATGTTGGCTTTTCATATTTGAATTTCAGAGTGTCCATGAGCCTACTGGCCCCAGTGAGGGCTACCTACAGCTGGAAGAACTTGTCAAACAGGTGATATCGCCATACTTGGGCATGTGTGAAGATCACAGCTTCTCTGGTAGCACCTGCTTGCTTGGTAAGACACGCTCACCCTACAGAAGCTCTTGCAAACACTCTTGTTAGGGTAGACATGTTGGTCAATGTAAGGCAGTGCACATCTCTGCTAGAAAAGAAGACAGACAAAGGAAGACTCCACAAGACAGAGAGAGAAGAAGAGTTAAAACACCCTTAAGAAGGTCCTGATCCAGTATGGTTCTGAATGTAGGTTTTTTTGTGAAAGGCTTTTTATTTCCCATGACAGAGGGATCTATTATGACCCCAGCACCGCACAGACTCGTGAAAAAATCCCTCCCCTCCCTGGATGCGGGTTGGATTTGAAAGCTGCTCTGGTTCATGCCTGCTATCCTGACCTCACCCTCTCACCCTCCTTTCCTGCCTCTTCTCTGTGCCTGCTTGCTAGGTGAGAGAACTGGCAGTGTACTTCAGGAAGGGGATGCTTACAGTGGAAAACTTCTCCACACATGATCCAGGAGCTCGGCTCACAAGTGTGGCCAGCAAGAAAAGATTGACCAGCCTCGAAATGAGCATAGTGATAACTCACTTTATAACCAAGACGATATAAAAAGAAGTGAAGAAAGCTCTAATTTTTCCTCTATTTTGTGACACTTTTATAAGCTTTAGGCCTAGTTTTAATACAATCATGGTAGATTTTAGCTAGCTGCAGATACACAGTCTGTCTTTTTCCACACCTTAGCAGCGCAGGGGAAAGATGGTCATGTGGTAGAAGGACTTACCAGAACTCAGGGTATCTGTGTCTGTAACAAACTCATGGCGTGACTGCAGGCAAACTACTGCTGAGGCTTTTTGTTCTTCAAATAAATAAGCTACTTTTTATGCAAGTGAACTTGGTTAGACTGTTCAGCATTGAATTACAACAGACTTGGTCCAGAGGCTAGAACTAGACCACATTCCCCCCATAAAAGTTGAGCTTTGACAAATTTGATTGTTTGGCTGTTTATGGATGACTGCATGCTGCTGAGATAGTTTCAAATGTAGCTGTCTGACTTGTGTTGAAGTTTCTAGCCATTCTGGTTTTTTGCCAACTAAACAAGCCCTTAGTATCATTAAAAAAAAAAAAAATCACATGAACTGGTCTTGTAAAGTTTATGTTCCTTAAAATCATTGTGTTTGCTTTGATTTTAGCTGTCATTTAGTTGTGTGTATTTCCCATGTGGCCTTTTGCCCCTGCTCCACCCTGTGCTGAGTAGGAGGAGGAAAGGAAGAACTTGTGTTTGCATTACACAACATTAGCAGTGGAGTAGCACTTTTCTGCAGATAATCTTGGTATTTTCCAAGCGCTCCTGTGGTGGTGATTTCTTTTGCTTAGCTCCCACTTCCAATCAAATTCTTTCCTCTTCCTCTCTCCTTCTTTCTGTTGCCTCCGTCCTTTCTCAGAGCCAGTTTCTTCTCTCACTGGGCAGCCCATAATGATGAATTCCCGTGGCTTTCCTGCCATACAATGGCTCTGTAGTAGCTTTTGTGAAATGCACCGTTGAGCCTTGGGTATACTTGCATTTTCAGTGGATGCCATGGAGTCCAAACTGCCCTCTGGATTGGACTCTTGATTCAAGATGAAAGAGCACTGAGAAATGTGACTGAAGAAGGCCTCTGCTCCCTGCTGTGCATAAACGCAGAGCTTGAGCCTGCAAGGCTGCTGTGTGTTAAACTTGATTTAAAGTGGGAGAGGCATGCAGCAGGAATAGATATGAAAGGGGATATGACAGCTCACAGAGGGAAATCGTAGAGGGCAGTATCCCCCGTAAAGCAACAAATTGTGAAGTCAGGATGGATGGAGAATGGGGAGGAGAGAGCTGGACCCAAGTGCTCGAGTCCAGGGAATGACAACGAGGCTTTCTGGATGGAGTTCTCTTCATTACAGCTTTGTATAGATGACTTGATAGAATGGATGAATATCATTGTTTTAGTGTTACAGAGGTGAGACAGTGCTGTGCTGTATAATAAGATATGCACAATAATTGAGCAGGGCCAACTGACGGGTGACTTGCAGAAAACAAAGCTGGAAGGCATCAGAAGACATCCAGTCTTATGCTTCCCAGTCATCAGTTCATAGTGTAGCTTGTGGTCTGTGCAAGACTTGCAGACTTTGTTTTTAATTTTACAGGGGTTCTGATTGTTCTGTCAAGTAAATAAAGGGGAAAAAGTAAAGCAATAAATGAATGTTCAGAGTTTAGCCTAATTTTTAAGTGAATCACATCATAAAGGATTTCACTTTCATTGTATGCAGTCATCTATGGATATTTTTTTCCCTCAAAAGAGTCTGTTCATCTCTCACTTGAAAAGAAAAAAAAATTGAGAAATTCGCTACTATTCATCTCTCTGATTCCACTCTTGCTATGTAAGCCATTTCTACAAAAGTCTAGCTAATCTGTTCTTAAAAACCTGCACCAAGGGAAACTCCACAACTTTTTTGTGCAGTTTTTTGCAGCCCATATCCTTGGCATTCCTGTGCTTCTGTGGGGCTGGAGAATTCCTGTAGCTACCGCAGACAGAATCTGAGCACTCCAA
The DNA here is from genome assembly GCF_040807025.1 of Struthio camelus. NCBI lineage: Eukaryota > Metazoa > Chordata > Aves > Struthioniformes > Struthionidae > Struthio > Struthio camelus. The sequence continues at coordinate 34,874,417 of NC_090946.1, forward strand.
TCTTTAATCTATGTATTTTATTTCCCACTACCACCTTCCCCCTCTCTGCTCTATCCCAACTTCTGTGAAATTTTGTGATCAAGAATTGTCACAGATGAAGGTCTAGATTATTAAAGGCACTGCAATACTTAAAAAGTTGGGTTCCTAAGTCCACCAGTGAAGTGCTTTTGATAAGCTGGTTGCCTGCATTTCTGCATGTGGAAAGCTACACAAGGGGTAGTGAACTGCTTGGGGTCCTAGTCCAAGCAGAAGGCACTGAGGCCTCAGAACAGGCCTCCACATACTGAGTTTTCTTGACTGGTGAGGTCTGGTTGTGCTCCTGCATGTTCAGTGCATGGAAAAGGTAGATGTGGAAGGTATTTTTCCTTGGATGTGGAGAGTGCGTGGCTAATGTGGCAGCAAATGGATTTGCATCATTCTGCTTTAGTTGGAGCAGAGATTCGAATCTGACTCCCGTAGTCCAGATGAGTGTCCTAACCAGTGAGCTAAGATCAGCTTCTCCCTCAGAAATAGAAATAACGCCTGAGGACTCCAGCTCCTCAAAGCTGGGCAAGGCTGAAGGCTACCTTACGAGGAGTCGCAGGGCATGTTTCAGATCCCTGCAGCATGCTGTGGAGCATGCTGTGTAAGGGAGTGGCTCTTTACTAAGCGAGGGGTATTCTGCATGCAGGGTGCATGAAGGGTGGTTTGTCTGTGTTGCAGACAGAAGTTGAGCTAATCTGTTTACGGTACCTAACTCTAGTATTTCAGCTACAGACCCTTTGCTAATCTTGAAAGAGAGACATGCCTAGCTAGAGAGAGCGTCTAAATGCTGTCTGTTTTTCCTCTCTAGCTGTTGATGTTCCTGACTAGCATAGGCAAGCGCCACTCAGCGATCCCTTCCTTGGTTAAAGTATTTCTTAAGTCCTTGAACATTTCTTAAATATGTGAACTAAAATATTGCAACAGTTAACAAGAGCAATGCCTGGTATCATTGAGAAATGAGGTACAAGGGATTTGTCTAAGACCCCTAGCAGAGTGGGAAATCAGGCTGGACTAGAACTTCTGGATCATTCTTCGTTTCAAAATTGCTTTTGCCTCACTCCTTTCTCATGGTGTTGCCCGTCACTGAATTCCGTTTGGCCTAATTGTCAGTGCTGTTGGATTTGGGGCAAAAATGTCCTTACATAAGCCTCAAAAGGAGAGGGTTCCCAGCAGCTTTTGTTGCTGTTTTTGTAATTTGATAGCTAAAAGGTGCAATTGAAAGTATGTAGTACTGAGATCTGAAATCCAGATCTCTAAACAAATGAAAGACACATGAAGCTGCTACAGAATCTAAGTTAGAAAAGTAGGGCCATCTAGTGGCCCAGTGAAATGGTCTTTCTGTTTCTTCCTTAACCTATCTGTGTGAAATGAATAACTTGCAGTTTAAACAGCCCTAGTGAATTCCAGTAGACTGGGAGAAGCGCTGTGATTTTGCAGACTGGCTTTTTCTGTCCTTAGTTAATTCTTCTGCTCTCTTATTCAGTGTTTAATATTCAGCTGGATTTAAAGCATCTATTGGAGCAGCACCTTTATCTCAAAAGATCAGGCTGCAAGAAGAGCATGGTGAAATAATACTATTTCTAGTACAGAATCTAGCAGCTTGGCTGTAAGAGGAGAGGAGTTAAAGTTTATTTTCTCCAAATTAAAATATATGAGGATTTTTTTCAAGCACTGGGATAAACTATTGATATTGATTGCCTACCTACTTAAAAAGCGCGCAGTGAGAATGCTGAGTAAACGTTGGCCTACATATAGCACAGATATACTTGTGCTGCTAATTAGGCGAGTGGTTTAGGTGACAAGTGATCGCGTGGCAGCAGTGCGGCCCCAGCGCACGCTGGCTGCGTGTCTGCCCAGGTGCTTGTGTGAGTTTGCAATCTCTCAATTCTGGGTTCAGCTCAGGTATGTCTTCATTGTCATTTCAGTAGGTCTGGGCTACAGTAGTTACTTCGGTGTAATCAGACCCAGGACCTTTGCTTTATTTTTCACGTAGGAAGCAGTGCAGTGCTCCTATTTCCATGCTGATAGAGATCTGAGGGGAACAATGCAGGCTTTCGAATTACTGTCAGTGTTTCCCTCAGTACCCACAGGTTTTTACAATCTTTCCGTCCAGATTCAGATTAGATTTCAGAAGCTTAGTGATATCAGACTTTGAAACACTGACCCACGCATCAGCTCTGTGCAGTCTGCTTGTCAGTGAGTGAGTATATATATATATGTACACATACACACACCCATACATACATAGTGTATATGCCTATGAAATGATGAATATAGACTGGCTGGCTGGTTTGCAAACTGCCACAGCGGCTGATGTTACTAACAACACTAGCTGACCATTTTACCAGCTACCAAACATGTAATGGAAAAGGCTCTCTTTCCCAGTTCAGGTGAAGGCCGGGTAGCCAGGCTGGGCAGCACTAGTTTTACATTATTGCTTCCTGCATTATTATTGCTCTTAGTGGACTTTAATCTCTCAGCTCATCAGACCTGCCTCTTTCAGCAGCTCTGAAAGTTACATACAAAACTGGCACTTTTTTTCTCAAGGGAATATTTTTATTTATTTATTAAGTGAACATCAGGCCATGACTATGACTTTCCTTTCTGTTCTTTCTCTTGTGTATTCTGTCTTTTGGGGATGGGAAGGACCCTAAGGTGGTATCCCTATTTAAACGAGGCCTGTTTTCATTTTAAATGTGTTGTTTAGGAAAAGAGGGGAACAAAGATTCTGCTCTTGCCTACAAATCTGCAGCAACAGCGTCTGGAAAATTGGCAGCTTTTTGCCTGGCTCAGTCCAGTTTGATTTCCTCAGATCTCTCTAGTTAGCTAAGATACTTCTGCACAGCTGAAGCCACTGCAGGATAGACACAATCTAAATATTAATTCCTGGTATGGCAGAGTGCTATGAACCATTAACTTAAGCCATTGAGCTCTCTTTCTCCTCGCAGCCTGAGAGCTCCTAAAGCTTCAAGCTGAGCAGTTCCTAACACAGATAGGAGATGCACAGCTAAATACTTTTAAGGATCTGGGTCATTCAAGTTACAGGTAAATAACTTCCCTTGCCATTGGCTTCTCCCTTCTAGTGTCAATAGTTGACTTTGTTCATAGAAGTCAGAAATGAAGAAGCCCTGGAAAATATTGGGGAAGGTGGAGAAGCAGCTGCTGCTAATTCCTCATGTGCAATTTAGGCCATGTCTATGCTAGACTAATTTTTTATGAAGCAGGCATGGGCAGTACCACAGCACTAACACCCTGAGCGGGGTTAGGTGGTGCCAGTGCTACAAACCAGTCCGGTGCTAGCATACTCACCTGCTGCGCCCTGCATGCAGCTGCCGACAGAGCAGCAAGGAGGGTCGCGGAGGAGAGGAATGCCTGTGTGCCTCCCCCCTTAAATTACAGAATCACAGAATGGCTGAGGTTGGAAGGGACCTCTGGAGATCATCTAGTCCAACCTCCCTGCTCAAGCAGGGTCACCTAGAGCATATTTCCCAGGATCACATCCAGACGGGTTTTGAATATCTCCAGGGAAGGAGACTCCACTACCTCTCTGGGCAACCTGTTCCAGTGCTCTGTCACCCTCACAGTGAAGAAGTTTTTCCTCAGGTTTAGGTGGAACTTCCTGTGGTTCAGTTTGTGCCCATTGCCTCTTGTCCTGTTGCTGGGCACCACGGAGAAGAGACTGGCCTCATCCTCTTGACACTCCCCCTTCAGATACTTGTACACGTTGATGAGATCCCCTCTCAATCTTCTCTTCTCCAGGCTGAACAGGCCCAGCTCTCGCAGCCTTTCTTCCTAGGAGAGATACCTTTCCTCAGTGCCCTCCAACACTACAGCTTGTTGTGGATTGAGCTGCAGTGGACACCTAAAGAGTATATTTACTGTAACTGGCCTTATGTTAAAACTTATTTTAACATATTCTTAAGCAGCAAAAAATGATCCCTTTCAAATGAATGCATTACTGGAAGCAGCAGGGTGAACTGTTGTCATAGCTTGGCTGCAGCCAGTGGTGGAGTTCTGGCTGCTCACCCGTTTCTCCCTGTAACAATATAGTTTGTTTTTTGCCTTTCTTACTGATGCAAGCTTCCAAAAATGTTTCATAACCTTCAGTGACTGGTGCTTCTGCTTTGCGTTTTGTTACTCTCACTTACACTCTAAAGTCTTGGTGAAAGGATTTTACATGGTCTAAAAGGCTGCTGAATTTCTGAACTGAGACCCTATACTTTCAGAAACTAAGAGACAGACAGAAAGACAGGTAAGGAACAGCTTTATCAGCTACTTCTGCGATAGATCACAGGAGGTGGTTAACAGTACATAGCAATGCTGCACAGCAGTTGAAGACAGCAGGCAAAAAATAATACTGCCTGATTAAACCTTCTAGGGGAGCGAATTGCAGTGAGGCCAGGACACAGGCTCAAACCCCTACTTCTTAATGTTATCAGTGTCAGAATTGAAATGGTGCTTCATGATATCGTGCTGAGGACTGCGCCTCAGGCTTGAATTTTAAACAACAAAACTCATTTTTTTTCCTCTGAATATTTTGCCAAGCAGCTCTTAATGCTTCCTGTGATGCCACTCTGTTGCTGCATGCCTTTGGCAGTGAGTGCTCCATAAATATTGCGTTCTTCTTCCGCGCCTTTCACCCCAAGCGCTCTGTGGTGTTCCTCTGCACACTCAGATGTTTTCAGTGTCTTACTCCAAAAGGACTCATGTTTCAGAAGTGGATGAAATGCTTTTTTGTGTGCATGGTCTTTAAAAAGTAAAGTGGGATGGTGCTAGCTGAACAGCCTTTCCCTAGACAGCTAGAGGGGCAGTGCAACATCAGAAATTTCATACAGACACTAGCTAATGGCATCTCTTGAGAGAAATTTTTGAGAGGAAGGGATGGCTCCTTAGGTTCTCACTGAATGTTTCTTTTGGGGCTGATTTTTCAAAAGTAGAGAGCAAAAGGAGACCTTTTCTCTCCAGAGAGCTTGTTTCCCCTTGCTTGCGCCAGTTGAACATTGCTGATTTCAGTGAACCTGCCCAAGAGAGCTCCTGCTCTACCCTCACCCCCTCTTTAAATAAGAAGACAATCAGGACACTGAAGAAAGTCTCTTTGCTGTACCCATCACTTTTCATCTCGCTTCTCTAGTAGGTAGCAGCACTGTTGCCTTAAAGCAAGCTGGGAGCTATTTCCTTACGGAGGGAGAAGCAGAGCTGCTTTCAAAACCTTTGGCAGGAAGAACTGAAGTGCATCTGAATGTTTCTCAGGGATAATGAGAAGGGAAACCCAGTGTGGCTGCAAGCTGAATCCTACCTGTTTCGTATGGCCAGCCTAGCAGTTTGGCACAATGCTTTATCTATGCCTTTTTGATCATTTCTGCTTCCTTTTTATCTTCCAGAGAGACGGTACTCCAGATCCCGTCCTAAGACTGGTATACTGAATTATTCATCGCAAATGGTGACGAGTCGGCAGCCCAGCGAGATGGCCCTAACACCGCTCACAGAGCAGGAGGGTGAGGCTTATCTGGAAAAATGTGGCAGCATTCGTCGCCACACTGTTGCCAATGCTCACTCAGATATTCAGCTCCTGGCAATGGCCTCCATGATGCACACAGGAATGGTCATTGAAGAGTCAGACAGCAACGACAAATGCCTCCTGCTGCAGTCCAGTTTCAGCCACAGGCAGTGCTCTAGTGAGCCCAGTATTGCTGATGGGCCGGAGGGAGTCATGGCAGCAGGTAGACAGGACCCTGCAGAGCTGAACTGCACATCAGTCAGCTAGAAGAAATCTTGTCGAGGAGAAAAGAACAGTATGCACTAACTTGGACAAGCTATCATGTCATCCCCACTGGGAAAAGAGGAGAATATGATCTTTGCTCATGTCATTGAAATGGTTGGGTGGGGTGTCTTATGTCTCTTTGGAAATGTTCTCTAGATTTATTTTTCGTGACTGTTTAGGATCATTGTTGATGGAGGTACTTGGTTGCTTTTGTCCCTCTTTCTCAATTCTGTACTGCTTTTTTGCTCTGTGCCTCCATAGCAAAGAGCGCTGTGCTAAACCTTCTCTTTGCTTCTGGCACTGGGATGGTGATGGCTGAGGACTATATTTTTCCTTTTGAAAAAGGGAACTCAGGGATGAAACCACTTGCGTCTTTCAGAAAAATCTGCACGGATACCTTATGAGAGAAGATGCTTTTCTTTGCCTGCCATGAGCATGGATAAAAAGTCCAAGACTCAACAAGCCTGAACAGAACTGGATATATGTGGAAGCCGAGTTGAGTACTTCATATGTACTTTATTTGGTTTCAGTCGTATCTTTAGGGGTGGTAAATTGGGTGCAAAGGTGGGGGGTAAATTGGGGGCAAAATATAGTCCTGAGCATCTTGGCATTTGTCATCAGTTTGCTCCTAAAAGGTCAACGTTGGTAGGGCTGCACTGAAAGGAGAAATCTAAATGGATTCCTTCAGAAAGAAAACGCTTAACAGAATCTGCACTTTTGTTGTGTGGATGACATAAAGTTGCTTTTCAAGAAGGGACCATCATGATTCCAGAGCACGAGCTGATATAAAGGATTTCATCCGTGGGCCTTTCTGGCACTTCTAGCACTTGGCGGATTTTGTGAGACCAAAGACAACCAGCTGGATGTAGAAAGGTATCCTGTCTCTGTAGCATATTCGTGAAGTGCTTCTGACCTCCAGTGGTGTTTGATTCAGTGCAGTATTTCTTTTAAGATAAAGCAAAGGCTATTTGCAGTCTTTGTTTTTGTTTTAATTTTGAAGATCAGTAATGGGTCCAGTTCTCAAGAAATGCAAACGTGCCTGTGTGTCAGGCACTGCAGTCCACAATGTCTGCTTTACAGCATCACTTGGTACTCAAACGCTGCTTCTGTGGGAACACAACCAATCTATTTGAGCAGTCCGCTGGGATACCCTGCTGATGTCTTGCTAAGTAGATTTGCGAGTGTAATTACAGGCTTAGAGGTGAACTGAAATGCTGCCTTAAATGTCAAATCCCATTAAAAATATGGATATAACACCACTGCCACTAGCATCCAGTCCCTGTGGTACTGACTATAAATAAATCTACCTTGACAAGGAAAACAGAAGGCTAGATGAGCCTTCAGGACGTTTTTTTCAGTACCATGACATTAACTACAGAATCTGCCCTGTTTCTGTTGGGCATTAAGCATCATCTGCTCCACCATCTGCAGTGGAAGTGCACCTCAGACCTGTCAGGATCTGTCCGTAGCAGCATGTGCAGCAAAAAGAAAGCAGATTATTATCTCTTGTGGTTTGCAATTGTTCAAAGAGATATTTGAAAAGGGCCTGCTTTTTCTTGCTGTTACCTAAGGCACCTTAGCTGTTGACCTTTGTGGAAATGCTGAGTATTTTGATCACCAGCCGCACTTACAGCTTGAGGAACAGAGATGTAGTTGTGCTGTGTGCCTCCTAAAGGGAGCATGCACAGCCTGGTAGAGGCCAGAAGGAGGTGGCTTTAAGCAGTCTTTCCTTCAGATGGACTCTAGACTAAATTGCCTTCCTACTCATAAATTGGCCTGGTCAGGCCAAATTATTACCTGATGTCATCTGTCCAGGATGGCCGTGGCTTGTGGTGGGGCTCCACAGTCTCTGCAATGGCAGCAAAACTCAGTAGTCTGCACTGGTGTTACCTTGGCATGCTCCTTCCACCGTGGGGGCGGATGAGGTCATCCTGCTCCAAGGGAATTTCTTTGGCCGCTTGCAGTGATTTAATGCCTTCCCTTTACCATAGTATGGCGTGTGGGGAAGTGGTCGCCCTGCAGCATTTCAGTTCACTCTCACAGATGCTTTTCTTCTCTCTGTTTCTCCTCTACCCCCATTTCCCTTTTGTAATTATTCAAGCCCCCTGGATTAGTGAGTGGAGTCCTCTTTTATGAAGAAAATGAGAACGATTTATTTATTTCCTGGCATACTCTTGGATCATCATCTCTGGGGCTAATAGGAATCTAGTCCTGGTTTTAACTTGAATTTCTTTTGTTTTACATGTATGTATAATTTGACTTTGTATTGGTTACTTTGCAAAAATTTGCACCAAGCCACTCTGAATCGTGCACTTCGCGTGTTGTTTTGTTTTTAGGGAGATTTAAAGCTGGTGGCTTTACTTTGTGAACTGAAGTAAAAAAAATTGTTCTATAAACAAAAGTGAGGGTCTGGTAATGAGCACCACTTTTACAAACATTTAGGATGCACAACGCTCTGCAAGCACATACCCTTTACAAGCTGCACAGGTAAACCTGGAAGTGTCTGGGAAGCTGGCACGGAGGAGCGGCGCACCGGCACTGAAGCAGAGTCAGGACCGCGGGGCAGCACCGCGTCACCGGCGTTCAGTGGAGGATCATCTCTGCCTGCTGATGGCAGGTCCCTGGAAGCAACTGGCAGAGACTCTGCCCCCAGGTAAAAGCTATGATATGAGAAAATTTGCATTTTACATACAAGATTTTGGTTTGAGACTGGTGTTACACTTCCTCTCAGCTCACCATTTCACACAACTGTGACAGAGGCACAGGGTGGGTCTTTTCCACCCTCAGTGGTCTGCTGCTTGAGAAAGCCTTCTGGGTAAGCTGTCAGTAGAGCAAGAAAAGATTTCGCTCACCACCTCCAAAGTCTGCATGTTACCTTCTGAATGGATTATTATCCAGATTAAGTCACTTCTCATCTCATCAAATTTGTCTTCCTTCTGCCAGTTTTAGTACTGCTGTCTTCTCTTTTTAAGATAAGTGATTTATTCTCTGTGTCCTTACAGTTCTGTCATAAACTTACTGAGGGGTCTCAGCAGAATTGGGCAAGTGATGTGGTTTTATTGCCAGCAAGCCGAGCTGCCTCAGTCCCCTGCTGGCTGGGCAGCAACCTGGTTTACTTTTAAATTTTCTGTCTGAAGAAATCCAGTAAATCTTGATGTGGCTAAGTTGCTGGCACTGCTGCCAGCATGGGAACCGCAGTAGGGCTTGGGATGACTCTCACATAGCACATTTCTTTTTGGGTCTTAATGGCAATGGGTTCCCACTGGAGGAATGTTTTTTTCATTCCTGACTCTTTCAGTCTGCCTGTGTGTTCACAGCAGTTGTCCCTCCCTAAACATTTATTTTATGCTAATTGTTGCAGTGATGTAACACTTACTTATTTATATGAACTTTTAAAAAAAAAAGTTCTGCTGTAAACCCAAAGTAGCCTGTATTTATTGTGGCATTGTCTGTTTAACTTTTTGCATGGGAAAGACTAACCTTCACACTTGCTGGGTCTCATGCTCCATGCCCCTTGGTCAGCCCGGCACAGTGGTAAAGTTGCAGCCTCCCTCCCTTGAGCTGCATGCTGATCACGGCTGATCAGCCTGAGCAGTGATTCACGGACCAGCTGCCACAGGCCTTACCACAGCCAGCGGGAGGCCACAGTACAGTCACAAAGCCAAGAAGCTGCTTCCTTAGCTGCACTCCCTGCTCCTTCCTCTCTCAGCGTTTGGCTCTTTCCCCATGCCAGTGACCAGGGTTACGGGCCAGGGACGCATCTCCTTACCTGACACCACATTACGTGGAGGGGGAGTTGCAGCAAGAGAAAGGGGATGTGAGTAGTGTTGAAACCTAGTGAAAGTTGATGGCGCCGATTTGCGCTGCCCTTGCCAGATCCAGGAGTGCACGTCCTGTGTTAAGAGCAAAATATACTGCCCATGCAGTGGGATGCTGACAGGGCCCTTGCTGTGCAGAAAGAGACACACTGTCTGCGGGTCTTTCTCACACTTGGGGAAGGCTGAAGAAGGGCAAGTTTTAGGTACTGATGCTATGTAAGTGAAAGCAAGTGTCTCTCCTCATTCACAACTGTGAAATTTTGAGGCAGCTGTGGAAATTCCAGACAGCGAAGGCAGGTTGCCTTCCTTCCCACTCTCTTCCTGCCACGTATTTTCACACCCTCCTACTTTGCCAAATCAGGATTGGAGCCCTGATCCCCCCTCCTCACCCTGTGCTGGAAACACCACCGCACTGCCAAAGAGCTTTCTCTTTGCCCTTCACACTTCCATCTCCAGCCCTGCCCTCCCTTCCCGAATAGGGAGTTTTTCAGCACAAGGTTATTTCATACAAAAATGAATCATAATGCCTGTATAGGAGTTGCAACCAGCACCTTCAGCGGAGCAAATTACGCGGTATCTCTTGCTCTTTCCTCCTTTGTAGGTGCTGTGTGATAAAAACCTTCCGAAGTGGTTAGTGGCAGCAGTAATACGCAGTCGTTCGTTCCTGCGGTGGCCGGGCAGCAGCTCACAGTTCCCGCTCCTGCTTACTGTAGACCCTAACCTCCCGCTGCCCTGAGCGAGCTCCTTCCGTGGGACTGTCGGTAGAAAAACCTGAACAGCTGGAAAAAGGAACCTATACAGATCATGTGTCTAAATGAAAAAAAGAAAGAGAAAGAAAAAAAAAAGTCACTCTCAACCTCATTAGGGACCATCCTCCAGTGGCTGCCTCAGGTGCCAGGGCCTTGTGGGTGCCCCAGCCCCACGCCGCCTCCCCAGGGAGGCAGGGACCCGGGGCACCCTGCCCGCGGCCCAGGGAGGGCCCCACGGCAGCTCAGGGCAGGCCTGGCTCTCCCGGGGCCGTGCCATCAGGGTGTCCAGCTCTGCCCCGGTGGCTCTGCTGCTGCGGGACGCCATCGGCAAGGGCACACTGGGCCCCCTCCTCACTGTACTGGAGTCGGGCCTCTCTTCTTCACTCTTTTCAGCAGTCCCGTGAACCTCTCGTGCATGTTGGTTAGTGGCCTGGCTGTGGAGGAAGATGGGAAAGTGCCTCCCTGTGTCAGCCCACCCTGCGGGGTGAAGTGCCCACTCACAAAAGAGGTTTGTGCCATATGTTGAGCTGTGAGTCAGGCACCTCAACTCAAGAAAGAGGTGGGAGGCCAGACCGTCTGCTCCGTCCTGCTGCCTCACTGGCACTAACTGCCTGCCCGGCGCGGGAAGCGTCCAGCTGCCCTGCGAAGACTTGCAGGCTCCCCATACCGGCAGCGGAGAGAGGAAGGCAACTGACTTGCAGCATGTGTCTTGCTTCAAGGAGCCATTTCGGCATGGTGGTTCGTGAGCCTTCCCTTGCTGCGCGGTGCGCCTCCTTCGCGGGCTGGGCTCTGGCACTCCTTTAGTGCCCGGTGAGACAACTGAGCCCACCCAACTGTTGGAAAACTACTCAAATTTTTGAGCTGTACGAGCCTTCTGCCAGCTCAGTGAGCTGAACTGCCTCCCAAAAGGCAGCAGTGAGCTCTGGCCAAGGGCAAGGCGAGCGCCGGGAGCCTTGGCTAGTGGCCCGGCATTGGCCTTTCGCAGCCCGGAGCGCTCACAGTGGCTCCGCGGTCCTCTGAAACCTCATCCTGGAGCTTCATCGTTCCCGTCCCCGTGGCAGCTGCACTGCAGCTGGGGCAGGAAGCACGGCGTCGTACTTACAGAGGCGAGCACCAGCTGTTGTTGACCGGTCAGCGTGCGTTTATTTGAAGATACAGCCATGCTGGGAATCACTGCTTCCTGTGCAGAGGGACCTGGCAGCAGAGTTCAGGAAACCTGTGACAAAACAAGTGAGAAAACAAGACTTACTCAAGCGCAGAATGTGTCAGGAAAGTCCTTGAACCTTTGTGTGCCGTCCTAATTTCCCAGTTTCTGTCACTGAACACACCAGTCATGAGCTAAGGCTATTACGACGGAGTGCAGCCAGCCACTGTGGTATCCAGGGAGTTTCCCACAGGGAAGTGTCCCTCCTGCAGAGTACTGGAAATTTGGCACGTACAGTCAGTTTGCTTCTTTCCCACAAATGCTCAGGCTCCCTAGGAAGTCTGCAAGTTTTGCTCCTAATTCCAAGTGGGCAGAGTGTGGTTAACGTTTGGCCTTTCCCTGAGCGAAGAGGAGATAGTCAGTCGTCTTATTCATTTTTCAAACGTAGAAGACAGATTTGGCGGCACAACAACAGCTTAAATGGGATTGTATTACTTATTTACCCATTCAGAGAACGCTTGCTGCCCCCTTGCTATCACAGCAGCTTGTGGTGAGGGCACCACGCACTTAACTAAATAAGCAAAAGCTTCAGAACATGAATGCTAGCCTTTAAAGTAGCTTAGCAGTTGGAGCAATGAAGGAAGAGCATACGTTCTTTAATAATACAGTGTTCAAACTGCATGTGGTAACTACCACTTTCCACCTGCCAATTGGCTGCCTTTCATTCATTATACGCCAATACAAGTACACCTGAAGATACAGAGACCTTGAGCACCTGTATGAGTTATATTCAATCATTATTTCCACCTGGGAGACTAAGTGTGTAAAACTGCCATGTCAGTTTACATCTCCTCTATATATAAGTTAAATCCTTCTGGGGGCAGAGTCCTGCCAGAAGCAGCTTGCTAGGCCTAGTGAAAGCTGCCTGAAGTACAAAAGGAGGAGCAACTCGGGGTGCGTTAGCAGTTTGGACTGTATTTCTCAAGTCTCAGTGATAAAATGAAATAGTGATTCCAGTGAAGACATAAGTGAATTGGAAATTCTCATTATTAATTCATAATTGCTACTTGTATATGGCCAGCACGCTCTCTAGGCCACAAATAGGGGTGAGTGTGTACAGGAGACGCATCCATGTACAAAAGAACGTATGGAAGAGGGCAATGAAGAAAGAAGCATATGCAGGCAAAGGAAAGAGCGGACTAGATGAATTTTTTCACTGAGAATTGCTATCATATAAGGCGAGGTAGAGGGTTAATTATAGTCTGGTCATCAGATTGTTCATTAAACAAAGAGAAAGCAAACTCCTTAAAAAAAAAAAACACACACACACACAAAACTTGAAGGGTCTTACCTACCCTAATCTTCTACTATAGCCTACAGCAGCTTTGCAGTAGCTATAAATTGTAGCAATATTCAGGGAGTCAGTTTGAAGTATCTGTCATTAGGCTTCAGAGCTAACTCCTACTTAATGCTAGTTCATAATTCTTGTGGAGCAATTATTATAGACCATATAGTAACAACCTTTGTTACACTGGAAAATAGATTGGAGTCACAGAGTTGATCTTTCTGTCTTGAAATTTATGAAGACAGCTGCATTGGCTCACATCCAGAAATTTTCCTCAGTTGCTATCATCGCTGAAAATTACTGTTCCCCCCCCCCCTTTTTTTTTTTTTTAAATCATGAAAGCATGAGTTCTGTGAGAATTGCTAAGGCTCCTGGAAGACCAGAGAGGCCAGGTTTGAGATCTGCCCAGTTTTAAAGTTTGTAGCTGCAGCGGAAGCAGCGGGAAGGCAACAGAATGGAATCTGTGTATGCTAAAGGTCAGTGAGAAACCACAAAATCTGGGCCATGTATCACCTCCCCTTCAGGACTCTTAGAGTGATTTATAACCATTATTGGTAAAAACCAGCCCTTTTTTTCAGTGTGGGTTTTTAATCCACTCCACACTAAACAGCTATTGACTAATATATATTAGTAGTTCTTGGGGTAGAAACAAGAAGTCCCCCCTTCTCTCCTGCATATCTGTGAGGGGCTGGCTCTCTTTTAAAAATTGCTAAACGCTTTGGGCTCACCTCAGCCCGATGATTTATTGTTTATTTGCGGTATGATTGCATATAAGAGATCGGAGGATGCGGGAGGCCCAGCTCCCGGTGCCTACTGCCACCTGCAGCCCGCGGGTGCTGCTGCCATCGCTGCCACGGGGCGGCTGTCCCCCGCGGCCTTGCCCTGCTGAGCGCCTGTGCCTGCACTGGGCCGTCCTGACTGTTTGCGTGACGGGGAGCACGTGCAGCTGTAATCCCAGTTAGACACGTGGTTGTCCTGGACAGACCTGAGCTAAAAGTGTCAGCCGCCATCTGATCATTCCCCTGTCAGAGGAAGGCTGTGCCCTAGTCTATAAAGTTTGACTTACTTGAAATACTTTGAAATAAAAGTAAATACTAAAGTAAATGAGACCTGGCAGCATTTGCTACAAGCGAATAAGACGCCCACGCTATGCAGCCAAACGAACAAAACAAGCGCAGCTTCAAACACTCACTTCGTTAACTTTCCCCAATGCTTAACCTAATCCGCAGCTGCTTGGGTCTTCCCTCCTGTCTACAGAAACACTCACTGCCAGCTCTGTGGCTCGCAGCACACGGTGGAAACTGGTTAAGATCCACTTGCCCCAGGTTTGCTTTTCCCTGCTTTAGTGGCCTTGTTAGTGTGGGCAGCTGGCAAGAGCCAGCTGGGGCAGCAGCTGCCCTCTGCCCATGTGGCCTCGGGTACAGCAGCCATTGCGAGGACTCAGGTGGCTTTTACATAAAAAGCAAGGGTGCATCCAGCACTGTGGATTCATATCTTCAGTGACTATGAAGGGGTAAGTGAATTAGGCTGTCAGAGAGGGCAGGTATTTGCTTTGCAGCTGTGTTGTTCCTCCTGTGCAGGTGTGTTGTTCCTACATTGCTTTTTTTTTTTTTTTTTTGGGGGGGGGGGTTGCCCTTAGTATGGGAGCCTCAGATAAATTTCTGAGATTCTTGAAGGAATGCAAATCTGTCTTTGTCGCCTACCCTTTCCCCAGGACCAGGCAGGTTGCCTCTGTCAACACACGCACGCGCGCATGTGGGCTCTTACCTGGCTCTACCCTCCTTTGCAAACCAGACTCCCTTCACCAAGGCAGTTCGCAGCAAAACCCATACACCCTGCTGGTCCTGCACCATCTGTATGCATTGAAGTGTCATGGTGCATCTATTAAGCAGCAGTAATATTTGTAGAGATGTGAAGTGCCTCTGAAAGCCGGTACGTTTATTTTGTTTATGCTGTACAGGGTATGAGGTTGGTATTATTGCAGAAAATTGATTTTGGCGGGGGGGGGCGCAGAGGCCACAGCCCCACATACAGCCACTTATGCAGCTTGTGGCAAGAGCCAAGTGTGTGTGCAGAAAGGTGATGCTTTCTGGTTAGCAGCAGCCGTGCCTGTACTTGGTGTAGCCAGGCAACTTGTCTCCTATCCTCCACCCTCCTGAGGGTGCTACATAGGTGTCTGTCTTCTTGCGTAAGCTGATAAAGCCACGTTTAACTAAACATTGTAGCAGTGCTCTATCCAACGAAGTGCCAGCTCTATAAATGTAACTAGTGGATAACAGTGATCACAAGTTTTGTGTTAAGCCCACGTGGTGGCCCTCCAGGGCTCGTAACCAACAGAGTTTCCCCAGCCATAACAGAGTGAACTCTGAACTGGGACACCTAAACCAGTGCAGGTTTTGGGTGTGCTGTTAAGTCATGAGAAGTCATCTTAGGTTAGTATCAAATGCTACTGGCAGGCCCTGCAATAATCCCTCATAAAACGGAGGATTGTGTCAAAACGCTGGCTGACGCTAGGCTTCTCTAGCATCAACGCAGGCTGAAACCTAATTGGAAGGGCAGCCTTTGGTCAGGGTTAACTGCCTGTGAAAGCAGGTCTAATGTGATCCTGCCATTAAATCTCACTTTTGCTTCAGACTCAAGATAATAACTACCAAAACCTGCAGGCCTACTAGAAAACTGGCCATGAGAAACATACTGTTAAAAGCTTGACTGGGGGAGGTCAATTATTTAGGTCACTGGACAGCATTTTCCTTCTTATGAAGGAAAATGGCCCGTTGACCCTTTTTAAGAATTTGGCATATGGTTGAATGTAAGCATATCTTATGACCTCAAAGGGAGGCAAGCAAATACGATGGTTAAATGTGCTGTAACTGATCGACTTGCATATTTGAGGGACAATAGGTCATACAAACAGGCATAGGTAGCTCTAAAGGTTGAAGGTCACACAACAAAGGGAAAGATTTGTTGCAATTTTGCTTTGAATCAGAATTGCTTGTTTAGAGATAGTCCTTGCTGTGCCACTTACCATCACTTAGTGCTGAACCCTTCACCCGCGGGATCGGGCTGCAGGTCTAAGAAATGTGTCTAGGAAACCTACAAATCAGAATCGTTAAAGGTTGCAGGAAAGGGTAGGTCTTGCACTCATTTATGTTGCTGCACCCTCTGGGATTAGCAAAGTAAGTGTGAAGGTTGAAGAAGGTGCTGGATCAAAAGTAGTGGGAATAAGGCCTGAGTTCATGGCTTTTCTTCTTAGACTAAAATGACACCACTTGTTGAAAGAGATGGGGGGGTGAGGAGGGGAAGGAGTTTTCAGCTGTGGAAAAACTTGACTCAGTAAAAAAATTCTGCCAAGAGAAGAAATCGCCCTGTGGAGTGCCCGATTATTCTGATCCGCTAGTAAATGTTGCCACATGAGACTGGGATTTGTTGATGCTGTTGACATAGTGAACCTGTGTCGTATTGCTATCAGACCTTGTGGGAGAGGCAGGAAAGCTTTGTGTGATAAGTCTGGCCCACAGCATTATGGAAATACAAGTCAAGCAGTGCAGTTGACATAATAAAGATTTGATGTGATGGATCCCAAACAGCAAAAGGCTGTTGCATCTGAGACGAGAGGCGGGGGGGGGGAAAAAAAAAAAAAAACTGCCCAAATCAAACCTTACATGCAGTTTTGAGGCCAAAATGACCGAGAGAAGACCTATCCATATCATAGTCATGAGTTATTAAAAGGACTTGCAACAAATTAGACAAACAGTAAGCCCTCAGCAGTTTTGCAAGGACTTCCAAAAAAATGGTAACTTCTGGTAGGGACGTTTTAGGCCTTTGTAAATAGTCCTCCAAAGAGACAGACATTCAGTAAGAATTACAGTGGTGGAAAAAGTATAGAGGGAGGACATACTGCTGGTAATGAGCATTTCCTACCGAGTGTCAAATGGATCTATTGTTGTTTGGGTATGTTGGGAGACCTGAATTTGTGGAAAAATAGCAAAAAAATTTAAAAAGCGTTGACTGTGACAATTCTGTCAGAAGCAGTGTGAGTGGTATATGATGCTCTCCATGTGAATAGCAGTTAATTTGTAATCTCGCATACTAAGTCCTGCCTAATCCTGCAGAAAACTGTTCATGAGTTGGGAGTCTTTGCCCCTGTATTTTGCTGGTGATCCTTAGGAGCTTGCTACACCAGTCTGGAAGCTAATACATTGTCTTTCTGAAAAGGCCTTGTTACTTGGACTTTTAGGAGTCCAATTTAATTTAGTGATAGGAATCCCAGACCAAAATTGGTGCAAAGATAATACATTGATAAAAGCTTTGCATTGAAGAAGTGACTGAGAGAGAGAGCACATGAGGGGATGAGGTCTGTCACCCCCACACCCAGGTATCTTTGTTTATTCTCCCATTCTTTGTAATGGGCTATTTAAGGGGCATCATCCCCACTTTGCCTGGGCTGCTGAGGGCTCTATTCAGCTGTACTTTCAGGGAGCTACAAGCCTTGTCCAGTAATTACAATTAAATTGAGAGAGAGAATTTAGATACAGGCCCTTTGAATGCATTTTAATGCTCACCAGCACTCTAGCTCTGGTGTTCTGGTAAAGTATGGTAATACAGCTGTTAAAAAAAGAAACAAAACTGCTTACCCTTTCTGCTCTCATATGAGGAGGTGTGAAGGTGTGGGAGGTACAGAACCGGCTCGAAGAGAGACATCGTTATAAGAGTAAGCAATAGGCAGAGTTTAAGATGCAGCTCCTTTGCATTCACACACTTGCTCACATGGCTGTCTGAAACGGTCCTGGTCTTTATCCCCAAACCTAAGGACACCTAAAACTCCCTTCTCGAAAGATACCATCGTCTTGATTTGACGAGTAAAACTCACCAACTTTGCATTTAAGAACAGAATGAACTGTAGGCACTTCAGTGGCTTGACACAATTGTTTCCCTAGAGTTTAGGCTAACAGTCACAGAGAGGAATATTTACTTCTGAAGGCAGAAGAAGAAAACAACAGCAACTAACCATCATTAGTCTGTATGGCCTGTAACAGAATTGTCCTGAGTCTGCAGAAAACTTTCTTCTTCAAAGATCAGGTGAGACAAGCTGAGATTCATCTCATTGCTTTTTGTAGCATATTAATAATCAGCAAAGTACCATGGAAATGAGTTTCTCTCTGGGAAGTGGGAAAAAAAAAAAAAAGCCCTACTTGCTAAAAATCCCATAACGAACTGTGCAAAAATGTGACTCTTCAATCAGATGTAATTTTTAATAGGCTGAGAGAATGTAAGAGTGTTTTTCCCAAACCTGTGAGCATCCCACTGATACAGCACTGCTCCATTTAGGTGTTGGCCTCTTGGTGCCTTTGACCTTTCACTTTTCAACATGGTAAGCAAGCTCCCCCCCCCCCCCCCGATGTCACCAGAAAACATATATATGGGCTATACATTCATTTTGCAACAGGTTGGCATCTATTCGAGCCAGCTGAGCTCGAATGTGGCTGGTACCTTGGTGAGAAATGATCAGTTTGTTCCTGAGGGGCTGCTTTAGAGCAATGTGAGATGTGAGGTGACAGCAGCCTTCCCCATGCCTCAGCACCAAACGAACGGCTCAGCAGTAAATAATTAACCGCAGTTATATTAGAGAGTGGCTGGCGCTAGCCTGCAATTAAGATCCGATTGGGACAAAAGAGCAGGCAACAACAAGCTCCAACTATCTTACACGGTTAAGATGAAATCACTAAACTCGGAAAACTTCATGTGTTGTGTTGACTCAGGGATAGGCCAGGGGACCAGCAGAGCGGAAGAGGAAGCACATCAGTCAAGGTTTGCACTGAGGCTAATAGGGAAATGATGTTCCTGTTTCACAATCGCTTCCTCTCACAGTTTCAGGAGTTTTCCCAGCCCATCTGAGAGGAAAAAACAAAACAAAACAAAAACACAACTTTCAGAGCTGTAAAACCAGAATGTTTATTTCAGCAGACCAAATGGGGGGGGTCAAACAAACAGCTTCATCACCAAAAGACTAAATAGTGCAGAGTAGAAAGATTATCTTCATGATGCTCTCTTAACCTTTATCTCCCCCCCCCCCCCCCCCCAAAAAAAAAATAGCAAGGTAATTTCACTTCAACAATATCCTGTAGTCTTTCCAACCGGGGGGGGGGGGGTGTGCAGTCTTGAAGAAGGAATGAAAAGCAGTGATAATAATGGTTCTGCTTGGAATAAAACAGCAATGAGAGAGAGAGAGAGAGAGAGAGAGAGAGAGAGACTCAAGCTACATTAGACCCTCTTCTCCTGCTTCCTTGCAGACAAGCGGGGGAAAAAAAGGGAGCAACTAGGAGAAACAGACATAGTTCTGTCTGGGTTGGGGTGTGTGTGTGTGTGTGTGGTTTTTTTTTTTTTTAATTCTTATTCACAAATTGGAGAAGAGGCAGAAATAGCATAAAGTCTTCAGACATGAGACATGACAAGCTGATAGTAACGGTTAAATAGGTGCCTCTGTGCGCATAGACATGTAATTTTATCAAGTAAGTGAGAAGTTCTTCAACAAACAGAAATTAAAACCAGGAAAGGAAAAAGACATGAAGGCCACAAATTCTGAAATTGTGTCTTCCAGGTCACTAAGATTGTTAGCTCCTGTGAGGGCTGTGGAGTCACCAGGGTCCGCTCAGTGCCTGGGCAGGCCACCCCTTTACCATGAAGCAGACAAAGGCTCAGGGTGGGCAAACTAAGAAGGTGAGACAGTGGTAACAGTGACGTGGACTTCCTTTAGCCACTGGCCCTGCCACTGTAACCCTTTCCTCCATGAATGGTGTGTGTGGGGGGGTGTTTTTTGGTGGTTTTTTTTCCTCCCCAAAAGGTACAACAGGCACAATTCATCAGCCATTTTACTCATTTCATCCAGAGAAGCCTAGTTTCCCTGCCTGTTGTATCTGGTCCACTGACCTCCTGTTCTATTGCCTTTTATTTTTCGCACATGATAATAGCGCTCCCACCCCTCATCTGAGCTAAATCAATAAGGTTATGTTTTCTCAATTTTTTTAAGCAGTGTCTTGGAACAGGCTAAATAGACACAAAATCTAAAGACTCTGAACAAGATGCAGCACAGACCAGCTGAAGTCTAAAACTGAATGTGCTCACTGGGGCTAGTAGAGCAAGTTTTGTTTTTCCAGATGGAACACCTTTAGTTCATGACTATTGCTCTTCTGCGAGCAAAGTCCCAGGTCAAGTCTTGAAATGAACTGGCATTTGTCCTAAAGCTATTTAGTAGGAAAATTCTGGTCCATTGTTGTTGTTTCACTTGTAGACCATCAGGTCTATTAGTGGGGGGAGGGGGGCATCAATATTTAACAGAAACTTATAGGTACATAAGACCTATGTTCACATATTTGTATTTACATAGACGTGGGCATACTTTTACACTGCTGGTATCTTGTATTGCTGCATGTTGACTTTCCATTCACAGGTGCAGCTGCATATGCCTAATTTTTCCTGCTTGAAAGAAAAGCAATTCATCTCATCAAAAAAATATTTTAATGCACTTAAAAGTAAGGAACATTAAAAATAGAGGATTAAAAACAGATTAACACAACAGATACTGTTAGCTGACCATGCTCTCCTGTCCATTACCAATGGAAGGTATTAAGACTAACTTCCTCCATGAAAGATAAGTCATAATTAACATTAACTGAACAGTATTAGACATTACCTCTAGTAAATACCACTGAGAATTTGAAGGTCTTGAAGATTATAAACATTTTAGATTCCTCTTCCCTCTGATGCTGCTAAAAGCAAATCCAAAAGAACGCTGTGGCTGAAATAAGTTAGCAGACTGCCAGGAAGCAAGCACATCTTTCTTTTTCAGAGAGTGGAACTCAAAACTCCTTTTCATTTCTGATCCGGGTCTCTTACAAAAAGCTTCAACAAATAGCTGTTTTTGTGACCAACACAGTAAGCAAGCAGGATGTGGCCAGTTAAATGACAGTGTGGGGTGTTTTTTCAGAGCTGCATCTTCAATGGCCGCATTGCCACAAGAATACTTCATTCATTACCAGAAGACAAAGCTTAATTTATTATCAGTTACACTAGCTAACACTGCCTTTTAATAAATTACACTTTTTAATCTTGATAGTGTTTGACTGCTATATGATACATGATCTCCATTATAAACTAGCCAACTCTGAAACACACAGAACTGAGAAATTACGGAACAGGTCCTGTAGTAGTTAATCTTTCTGAACATCCTCTGATGGAAATAAAAATGCAACATACACAGCTCTTTTTAATTAGTTTATTTTTTAAAATCCTGTCAGAAATATAGCTGTGCATTAATTACAAAATATATTAAACAATCTATTGATACTTCTTAGAGAACAGGAGGGCTTCCATTCTGTCCAAATACAACCACCACAAACCTTCAACAGTGACCCCAGAATAATCTTTTGCATCAACTACCAATACATTTGATGAGAAAGTGTCTCTAAATGAGAGCAGGAAGGTCATTCTAATTCGATTTCATTAGCAAGTTTAACCCCTCGATAGCAAACGTGACCAGACATATCATGAGACCACTTAAAAAAAAAAAAGTCTATACATCTCATGTATCTGAGCTCCCACACATACATGACATACATACCAATATTTTTAGTAAAATAATTTTCCCTGCCCTGCAGGGGGAGACATTCAGAGGCAAAAAGAAAGCTTTTGCAACATATTATACTTGGAAAATTTGTGCCATAGCAGCTTTGCAAATACATGTACTTAGAGTGTCTGACTTGAAATATGTTCAAGACGGTAGAAATTGGAAAGATAAAAGAAGCTAAGCCACCTTCAAAAAACCTTGAGATCCAATAATGTGGCAAAGCATTAAGAGTTACAGAGCTAAAGCACTCCACTCCTGGAAAGAATGGAACTGGTTCAATCCCCATATTACTTCAGATTTGTTTTAGAGACAGTTCTCAAGGCTGCATACGATTCTGCTTCCATTCAAGTATTTCTTGTTGTTATACTCAATCCAACATAGTATAATGATTTCTCAAAAGAAGAGATCAGATTAGAGGAACATAAGAAAAAAAAAAAAAGCGGCTGTTTCACTGAAAATATATTTTCACACAGGCTGTCTTACCGCCAGCCTTAAAGTTTGAATAAAGGATAGTAGGACTACATCTGAGATAGTAACAATCTAGAGTCATAAGTTCTTCCATTAGCTGGAAATGACGTTCTTACCTGTAAGAGAAAGCTCTGGAACTGCAGTTAAAATCAAGAGTAGTCTGGAAGGTGGGGGGAGAAAGAGGAAAGTCAAACAACAAGATGAATAAACCTTTCGTTAACACTTACAATTTGTCAAGACAGAAAAGTTTTAATTGATATTTAGCAAATTAGCTATGAAAGTTTTTAATGCAAAACTCTGGCATTATAGTAATTTGGCATCATTCAGAGGTCTTCCTGGTAATATTAAGATACAAAACCAGTAAAGTAGCAGCAGTGACTAAAGCATTCATATTACTGTGGTCAATACAGTATTATACATACACTAGCTTTCTATTTGCTATTGGGTTCCGCTATTGTACAGTATTAACCTGACTCACTTAAACACCGAAACCTGCCACCGAACAGAGTTTCCTCCCCAGTAAGAATTACATCAGAACTAACATAAGGCTCAAAGCAAAAATTCAGCTTCTTGTACTTGAAGGTTTGTGATGCAAAGCTTCAAAAGGAAAGTATTAATGCACTTAGTGGATCTTGGTAATATACTCTTAGGATACGGACTAAGAGCATTTTAAATATCACTGAGGTTGAGAAAGGGACTGAGGCAGGAATAAGCTCTCAAATTACCTATTTTTTTCTTTCCTTCTCCTGAAAAAAGGAGAAGCTTAGTAGTCTTTGAACATCTTGGGGAAAAAAACCCAGAGAACTAACAGCCTGAAAAAGATTGGAGAACTAAGATACAGTGTCAAGAACCGCTTTCTGTATTTACTGGAGCTGGGCACTGTGACATATATTAAAAGCCCTTGGTTAGGGATGGTTTAACTACTAAGAATGCTGTAACCAAAGACACTCCCAAACAATTCAGCTATTACGTTGAGTCTATTCCATGTAACAAACTACTTAAGACATAGTTTTAAAGCATGATCTTTCTGTATTTTGAGTAATGTACACTCATCTGTCTTCTAAATCCACAGAATTAGTCTAAATAAAATTGACTAAGTCAGTCAGTGACTGTCTGCATTTACCATTAGCCACAAAGTTCAGGTTTCAGTAGTGCAATATTCCATTGAACATAATCTCCCTTCAATTAATAGGCTCCATCCGCAAAATAAATTTTATTCAGCTGGATATGATGAAAAAAGTGGTATGTTGCATCCTGGATTTTTTGATCTCATGCAGGTAAGCAGAGAACCCTCCCAAATCAATATATTATAATGCTCTTTCATTGGCCTTGTATGTATTAAATATGCACTTTCCTGACTGATGATCCTTACTGGATTGCCTACGTGGGGTTAAATACCCAGGATGCTTTCAGTATCTTTCCAGTTGCAGTGTCTTAAGCCTTTCGATTGTTTCACTAGTTTGGAGGAATAATGGAGAACATATGCTTACGTATGGCTTAATTCTTTCTTCTGTATCTGACTGTGTACTTAAGTTACAGGATGAACAAATTCCACTCCCCTCCCCCTTTTAAAGGTAAAATTCAGAATTTTACCAGCACCATGATAAATTAAAAACTTGTTATTAGCACCAATGACCTTGAACTATTCAGCTTTGACTAGTCAAAGCGATCATGTATATAGCATACAAACACTCAGTATAGAAAAAAGTAATACATACAATTTCAGGAAGCCTATGAATTCTTTAAATAGCACAGGGGGGTTGGACTAGATGATCTCCAGAGGCCCCTTCCAACCTCAACCATTCTGTGATTCTGTGAAATCTAGTGTTTGGTAAATGGGACAGTATGGAAGCCAGATTTTTTTTTTCCTGGAGAGCAAACAGGATTGCAACTTCTCCCTCACACTAACCAGAAGGCTTTTCTTCCCCTTCAAAATGTTGAAGGTGGCCCAGCTCCTATTGCCAAATGGGACAGAAAAATACCCATGACACTTGGATGTTGATATGGCCAGCTGTCCACTGCAAATTAATAGGACACCACTCTAAGTCACCCAGAACACCACGGAATCACTTGAACAAGATGCAATTTTATGCCACAAGTTCAACTTTGGTGCAAATTCAGGTTTGATCAATGGTTTAAAAAAAAACCACAAAAACTGGAACATCATATCTAGGTGAAAAGTCTGGAAATGTTTAGCATCAAGAGGAGGTCCTACCAGCACAGAAGTATCCTAGCCTAACGCTAAACAATCTCTCTAGCAACATTGATTGATGTTGTTGGCCTGGAACACACACTTACGAAAAGATTGGTCAAATAAAGAGAACTTGGGGGTTCCTTTCAGACCACCTTACACGTTTCTTCAGTGAACTCAACTCAGAGTCATTTAGCCTCCTCCACAACACTACCACATGTCTTTCAGAAATTCTAATGTCAACTCTACATCAACATGCAACTTCCTGAAGCTAACTTCACAGGAGAGAAGGGTCACAGCTTATCTCACTTTTGGTGATGTTGACAAAGCCTTAACCTGATTTAAGATTTCAAGACAAGCATAGCCAATTCAAAATTATTGCTGAGTCAATATAGCAACCATCTCGACTCCAAGGCAAAACTTCCCCGAGTTCTGTAAAACAAAACAAAAAAAACCCCGAACCCTCAGCTTTATTAATTTAGCTATTTCTCTGCTACAGCACGGGTACATCCATACCAAGGCACTGAGGCACAAAGGTTTACAGGTCTTTTCTGATATGACTTTTGTTTCACCAAGCAGAGATGTCCAGGTACTTCAACAGGATTCTTTTGCAGGCAACTAAGCTTTGATTATTAACAATACTTCATGTAGTTAGCTTGCTACAGAAGTAGCTTTCTACATTAATAGAGAATGATAAGTAATATTTAAACACATGACCTCAGAGGAAAAAAAAAAATAGTGTACCAGTGACCTCTAGTTCAATTCAGGTGAAGATCAACTATGTTAGCTTGCAGAGTGACACTGAATCTTATGCTCTTTTACACATTTAGTCTATATAGACTAGGAAGCATGCTTGTAATCTGTGGCTGAAGAACATGACCAGCGGCTCCATTCCTTTGGTTATGGCTTTCAGGTTAAACAGTCCCATCAGTACTGCGAGCTTGAAATCCTTCTCTGCGGAGACTGTTTAAGTCTAGACGTGTTAGAACTTCACAGCGCACCAGAAGAGTATCATCCTTTACAAAGGTTCTTTGCTTCAAGGTTTGTAGGTGCATGAAAGTCACATAACCAAAACCTTTGGGATTGCGGTGAATTGTTGGTCTCTGGAAGGCTAGTAACTCCGGCTTGGCTTCCATTACTTCTTCATGATTCTGCCTTTCAGGTCCTTCTGACTGATCCAAAATAGAAAGTCGTATAGTGCCTTGGAAAGGCCAAGGCAGATGGCTGTCATATTCTCCTTGCATAGTGTGGACAAACAGAGATATAAAGTTAGCACAGCGCTGAGCGTTTGGTAATTGGATGTGTAGCCGCAAACACAGCTTGTAGCCAGGTTTTCCAGTATAGAAGCCAGGACTGTGCATCACAACAGGTCGCTCTTCTTCCTGGGCTTTCTGAAGTCCACTGAAGTTCTCAATCTTCCAGATGTAAATACCATTACATTGCTGTGCCTCCATTTCAGTAATTTTTCCCTCCAAATTTCGGATAGTACGTTTGAGTTCAGCCATGTGAGTGTTCTGAGTCTCCATTTTAGCAATCAGTTCTCTGATTTGGTGATCTTGTCTTACCAGACGACCTTCCAGCTGCTGAATAGTTTCTTTGAAGTTTTCGACTTCAGGATTACAATCATATGGGGCAGATGAGACACGGGAGAAGAGGGTATGCTCAAAGGGTAGGCCATTGATAAAGGGTACACGATTCGCAGCAGTAACATGGATATTTTGAAAACTCTGAGCCATCATTCTCATGTGAACCTGAGTGAACTCTTGCATATGTCGTGCCAGCTCATTCCTCTGCATCTAGAATTTAATGAGATGGGGCATTAGGAACATATGAAACATTATCTGCAATCACAACTTAAAGCTAGCTCTAGAGAAAACTAAACTACTGTTTGTTTCTCACTTCTATTATGGGAGAAAAACTGGATTGTCAATCAAGGACAGATTGTCAATAAAGGACAGACAATGGGACAAAGTAGCATTTTACCAATGGAAGGCTCCAAATTTAAGACCACCAAATGAAACAAATGGACAAATGAAAAAAGAAGTTCAAATGCCAGTAGGCAACTATTGTTTAACTCAGAATAGTGGCAGGGTGAAAAAGTGTTAGGATTCCTTCAGCGATAAACATGTATTCAGTGTTTCTTCTGTGTTCTAAATCAGCATTGAATTCCCTTCACTGAACTGCTGAAATGACTGCAGAGTTCCAAACATAAAGGGTTATGAGAACTGACAGAGGAAAGGATGAAGAGAAAAGATTCACTCTTAGAAAGAGTTATTGCATAACTACAATGAAGAACATCCAAATAAAACAATTTTAAAATTTAATCTAGTTTAGAGCATTCTCAAGTTTCCTTCATTGAAATTTAAGAGCCACGAATGTATTTGGTTGCAACTTTACAAGAAATGTTAGAAGTTACTTTATTGGCTTGAAAGCTGAGATACACTCACAGATTACCACAAATAGTACATCAAACTAATCATCCACAAAGACTTTTTTACATTTAAGAACTTTTGAAAAGCACTGTATCAGGCCAACAAGGAGTGTTTTAGAATCAACAACAACAACAAAAAAAACCTCAAACCAACCAAGCACACAAAAAACCCCACCACCCACCAGCCTAAATACTCAGTGATTTGTGAATGAGACCACAGTAGCAAAAATATTTAAAAAAATGCAGAAATCTGCAATGAATGGTTCTGATAAAGGCTTACCTTTTCAGGACACCCAAAGGCACTGTAAAAACATGGTACGGGGGCAGTAGGACAATCATTATCATAATGGTTAGGCATCTAAAACAGATCAGACATGAAGTTAATTTTCCCATCAAGGGTATTCTTACAATATCCTGAAAGACTAGCGCTAAATGGACACCGAATAGGCGTCTGAAGTCAGATCAGTTATTCTTGTATCATTTCTCAAAGAAATGAGGAAGTTTTGAACAAAAACATTAGCTAACAAAAACAAATTGACATCCTCCTTGTATATGCTCTAACACTTCATTGCCTTTGTTCTCACATTAGGGATCAGGTTTTCTTGCTATGATACAAGCCTTTCGATTCTAGCCTATCTGCAAGCTAGATCACAGTTCATTTCCTTCCTGTCTGTAGCCCTATTTTCACATACTTAAAAATAGTTCTCTCTGATAATTATCCTCTTCCATCAAAAGCTCAAGTTACTTCAGTATTTCTATTCTATTCAATATTTCAATATTTCTTATGGTCCATGTTTTCCAGCCCCTGTTATCTCACTGCTCTGGATCCTCCCTATCCTTCCCCACTCCAAAAGCTGGGCAGCTTCAGCTGAGGCGTTATAAACCCTAGGCAGAGCAAAGGATAATTCTGGGTTTTATAGATGAAATGCCTCTTTATATAAGAGGCCAGTATGTTTGCCTTGTTTAAATATCATGATGAAATAGAATACAAGCTTAACACAGGTTATCTACTACTTTGAAATAACTGCTACCCAGTTTAGCATTCTCTGTTCCATATTTTGGCAGGTCATTATTCTGCCTAATGACAGATTTTAGCCTTTGTCTTTACTGAACTCAACCCTGTTTTTTTCAGACTAGTTCCCCAATTTGACAAGATCATTCTTTATCCTAACCCAGGTCATTAGCATGGCTGCCATCCCATCCAAACAGGGACAGGCTGCAAATTAAATAACACTTGTCATTTTCCTGTCAGTGAAGTAAGTTATTATTGAACATAAATAATAATGACTATTACTATAGTAATAGACTAGCAGAACTCTACCTGGCATCTACTGTTTGGCAGTGAACTATTCATAGCTAATTTCCAACAGCAGCTTTCCAATTACACACACTCTCATTCTGTCCAAATCAAAGTCTTGTCTTCAAATGTCAGTCAAAACCTCAAGCAGCTGTTTCTTGATTCAAGATCAGAGACATGCAGCATAGATCCTATCACAAAACAGTATACCTCAACAGTGCAATCTGCAGTAAGAAATCCTACAGGTTTGCTAGACTGCAATTGTATCCAAGAGCAGCATTTAAAAGAACCCTACACGTGCAAGGATGCAACTTTTTTCAAGAGAGAACAAGAGAGAGATTTGTTTGCTAGCGGATAAGCTGTTTCTTTAAGTTTAATTTGAGGTTAAGGCAGCAACGTAAATACAAAATATCTGACCCAGAGAAGACCCAGAGAAAGGTTGTCTCTTACCTGCTCTCTGATGAGCACTGTATTACAATATTCACAAAATACGTTGGCTAGTGGACAGGTTTGGTCATGAAGCTTAATTATCAAACAGAAAAAAAAAAGGAAAGAAAGAATTAATAATATTATATATGGATAACTTAAAAGAATGCTGGTCATCTCTGCTGAGATGATCAATTTTTAAGTTTCAAATTTTGCATTTCACTGAATTTAACTGTAGGGAAAAAGAGACAACTCCCTTACCCTGAACAGCACATTTTCTATACCTCCTGTTTTTTCCTGGTCTCATGCCAAGAAATTCAAAAAGATGCAGAAATTTTACTTCCTAAAGCTCTTATGTTCCAAGGAGTCTGAATTTAGCTAGATATTTCTAAAGTTCACATTCAATTGAAGTGGAAACATATTAAAGGTTTTATTTTTTTTTTTGGATTGCTGGAACGTATGGGGTATCTTTGACAACTCAAAAATATTGTATCATATACTTAAAATAAACTTAATAGCCCTTGAAATAAAAGACATCCATTTAGGAATAAAGAAATAGAAGCTATAAAAGGAAAGGGCTGTGCCCAGCATCACCCAGATAAAAAACACAAGAGCTAGGAGAAGAATTCAGAAGTGATCCTGGCCTTGTGCGTTAGCGGATTCCTCCCAAAAGATGCATCTCTTGCCCTTTCTGCCGGCAGAGAGGCAGAACAAACTGTAAATGCAAGATACTGCCCTGCTATTTTGGGAGTAGATATCGCCCTCTCCGATGGTCAGGCCAAAAATCAATGGCCCTTACAGCAAGCCTTTTGACACCACAGCGTTCCCAAAAGCAGTGTATCTAAGCACAGTCCTCTCCCCAAATTTCACCTGTCCTAGACAAACATCCTAGAATTCACAACTTCTCACCTGTGCAGCACAGAAAGCTCTTCTAGATCAAAAACTTTTTTTTTTTTTTTTTAAACTGATGCTGCATTTACAATCAAGAACACACGGAAGGAGGTGAAAGATGCTCTTGTGAAGTACCTCTTTATCTTCGTAAGCCATAGACATGGCACAGTTTGGACAACAGACTTGACGCCTTGGACACTCCTGCGTCATGTGCTCTTTTAGGTGGTTCTTCTGGAAGGATCCTTGGCACTGAGGGCACTCCACAGTGGAGAAATCGCACTGCAGCTGGTGGTCCTGAACAAGGGCAAAAGAAGGATTTGACACTACAGACAGGTACTAGCCTCTCAACCGTCCAAGAGGAACATAAACAACTTGAAATCTTTCCTTCATGCAAACGCTTACATCCTTATGGTGACTTTACTAACTAACGGCCTGTCAGTGTCCCATGACTAAGATGAGGACTTTATGCACCCAGAACTTTAACAGCAGCATTATGATTACCCTTAAAACTTGGTGTATTATTTTCCAGAACAAATAATTATTTCAACTAATATATCTGACTGCTTTGAGGGAATATGCAACTGACTTTAGGGAACTTGTGTGCAGTACAGACCCAGCTGATGCAAAGGCAAATAAGAATGATCCTAAAGACCAAAGTGTATTAATATAATTTTTCATGCACTATGATGTTCACTTGAGAATGACCTAACTACAGTTACACACGTCTTAAAAAACAGTTGTAGGCTTGAATGAACAATGTTTGAATCAGCATAAACAGGTATCAGGTATGACCACTACTAGGTTACCTTGAAATTTCAGTTGCTCAAGAAAACAATTCTCACCTCCAAATGCCTCAACTCCATCTTCATACAGCAGCCCTTGTTGGGACACCTCACCATTAAAGAAAGGATTTCCCGTTTAGCGAAGTTGTCAGGGAAAAGTTGATTTTCAAGCAGAATTTCATTGTCTACTGGACATTTATGGCCTGCATCTCTACAACGCACAAAGGAAAAAGATGGAGACAAGGCAAAAGAGAGTCCAAATTTTCTTTGCCCTTAAATTAAGATAATTTTACACTATCAAGACATCTGTGACCAAATTATTACACATAAAAACAGTCTTTGAAAATAATGGCATTTATGCAGCAATTACCAGAAACCATACAATGTAAATCAGAGAAACTGCCAATATACAATTTTCACTTGAGGCGGTACTATTGTAATCCAGTACTATTCTAATTTAGTAGTTTCTACTTGGACAAATGCCCTGACGGATACTCTGGAAATAAACTTGAGGAGGATATAGAGAAGCTGAAAACTTAGGGTCCCATCTCTGTAAATACTTCACACAGCTCAAACATCAAAGAAATAGTCCTTTAAAGATTCTTAGACCTTCTCCTTTCTTTTGCTCTTTATAAACATCTCATTTTGTTACAACAATCAAGCTGTTCATACCCAAGACAGAAGGCAGAGGACCTCTTTCTTCCAGATTCATTTCGTCTGTTTGACGGAACGTTTTGTATAGCCCATTTCCCTGTCTCTGTTTTAAAACCACTGGATCTGTTGGCCCCCCTTCAATCTGTGTATTTCTGCATAGCAAGAATTACTGAGAAGGTGACATTAAAACTATGAAACGGCACTGGATATGGGATCAGGTATAGTATCTGATGCCATTTTAACAGCAAACTGGACGTTCCAGGCTGGTGAAAGTCGAATCTGACGGTGAAGCATAAGTGCATGCAGCTCGCACAGGGGAAGTAACAGACTGTGACACTTTGTCAAGTTCTGTCTACCTGCACGTAAACATGATAATCATCACAAATGGAATCAAAAAGGGACACCCTCCCCAAATTTTCCTTAAAAAAAAAAAAAAATTACAGAATCAGTGGTTGAGGTTGGAAGGGACCTCTGGAGATCATGCAGTCCAACCCCCCTGCTCAAGCAGAGTCACCTAGAGCACATTGCCCAAGATTGTGTCCAGACGGCTTTTGAATATCTCCAGGGAGGGAAACTCCTCCACCTCTCCGGGCAACCTGTTCAAGTGCTCAGTCACCCTCACAGGAAAGAAGTTTTTTCTTATGTTCAGACGGAGCTTCCTGTGTTTCAGTTTGTGCTTGTTGCCTCTTGTCTTGTCGCCGGGCACCACGGAGAAAAGCCTGGCTCCATATCTTCCCTTCAGATGCTTATTGAATTGATCAGATCCCCCCCACAATCTTCTCTTCTCCAGGCTGAAGAGTCACAGCTCTCTCAGCCTTTCCTCTAAGAGACTGGAGCATATCTCACATATCATCTTCATAGCCCTTTGCTGGACTCGCTTCGGGAGCTCCATGTCTCCCTTGTACTGGGGAGCCCAGAACTGGACACAGTACTCCAGGTGAGGCCTCACCAGGGTTCAGTAGATGGGGAGGATCACTTCCCTTGACCTGCTGGCAATGCTGTGCCTATTGCAACTCAGGATACCACTGATACCACAAGGGCCATGCAAGGGCTCACGGTCAACTTGTCCACCAGGACCCCCCAGGTCCTTCTCCACAGAGCTGCTTTCCAGCAGGTCACTTGCCAGCCCATACTGGTGCGGGAGCTTATGCCACCCAAGGTGCAGAACCCTGCACTTCGCTTTGTTGAATTTCATGAGGTAATATTATGCCATATTAGCTCATTTCTGAAAGCAGTAAGTCAACATACACAACTAAATAATATAGTTAAGGGGCATGAGGGATTAAAGTCTCTGAGCTACAGTAGTAATGGAAAATAGCGATAATATGGAAAAATACATGGGGTGGAAAAAAGTCAGAGAGCATCTGTGGTGCAAAGATCAAAGGCCAGATCATTCTTTCTGCTTGCAAGGGTGAAGGGAAGCAGAACCTAGTGGGCTGCAGAGAACAGGAGCGAATTTGTGTTCTCTGTTGGATAAGGAAATAATTGGTCAGCAACTCCTTTATTAGCAATGCTGCAAGAGGAAGTGGGGGTAAATCTTAGACTTTAGAAAGAGACAATGAACTTCCTTTCCAGGGCTTTGCTCTTAAGAGCTAATTTGCCACAAGTCTGACAGTCAAACTCCTAAACAAATGGAAAAAAAGAAAATTCATCAAATTCACACCATTTCATCTCGTAGCTCCCTCAGCAGCGTGCTGATCTTTGTCACAACCCAGAAACCTTCCCTCAAGTCACCCTTGTTGTCAAGTAACCAGTTGTTACAGGTATAATTTGGTTACAAATATCCTACTTAGTGAAGTTTATGGAGAGCTCAGTAAGACAAGACAGCAGCCTTACTTCTACATGCATAAGGTAACTATGTTTAATAATAGCCAACAATAGATTAATTTTTAACAATGACAACTGGATCTCCAGTTTAAATGACTACCAGTCTGAGGTTAAAATAGGAATGCCTAAGGCTGCTTAGATCTAACTACAAAGAAGATGCTGTAAATTTCCGCATCACAGAACTGAGTTTATGCACTTCAGTTCTAATTTACATTGCATGCTGTTATTCCCCAGTGGAGGCTTTCCTATGTGGGAATTATTCATCAGGGTGAGCTCTGCCACAATCAATGGTACCTGTGAAACAATGATAACATACTATTAAATGCAATGAATATTCATGTAATTCCACTGGCAATTTAGTTACAGATATGAAAAGTAAAGCCAGAATAATCCTCTTTGAAGAAGAGTGTTCCATGTTTTTAGCAACTGAGCAGCTTAACCCAGAAGCAAAACAGCAGGCAGACAGCTTAGCTGCAGGCATGCAGGTTGTTTGATGAACTGCTCGCACCCAAGGCTCCCCTGGCTCCCCCACTTGCTCATCTGATAACAAAGGGTCAGACATTTGGTGAGTCCTGCTACAAGCCCTAAATTAGCTTTGACGTAAGACACAGGAGAAGAAAGACTAGAGAGAAATTTAGTTAGCTATGGCATCTGAACTTAGTTCTTCTAAAATTTCCAACAAAACATTTTGTGGACAGTAATATTTGTAAAGTTCTACTTGCAGTTACTTAGGTAGGCAATCATCTTTGCTACTGTGACTGATCGAGCTTTACAGTACTTAAGACAACTTTACTTAAAAAGATGCCAAGGCTTTCTGAAAAGCAATCATTTGTTGTGATCAAGCCCATCTGGACTAATCAGGTACCGCTTGTGACAAGACTGAAGCTTAAAAAGCATTTTTTTGGCAATTAAAAGCTCTTTAGAAAAATCTTCCTAGTTTCAGGCACAGCTTCTTCAACACGGACAATTACAGCCAGTACCGCTGTGTGCCTAAGCCACAAGACGACTGAACAATTACTCAACAATTACTTGCCCACCCGCTACCATTTTCATTCCTTAATCTCGGTGTTCTCTCAGAGCAGACAGTGGGGAAATGAGGAAGTAAAACGGAAGCAATTTTTTTCTTGATCAAACAAAGGCTGTGACAATCCCTTAACAAACAAGTAATACTTAACAATGTAAAAATCATTGTCCATTCTCATTTTATTTCTGCACAAGCTTCTCAAAGACATCAATCAATATTGTACTGTAGGCATCACATACCCTGAATTAATATCCCAACCCACGGACCTCAAACCTCCAGTTCAGCCCTTCCACTTAAAGGAGTCTGGCATTTAAGCACTCTGCTCTACTTTCACAAGTACTCACTCAAACTGCACTTTAAAGACTGATTTCGGTGGGGAGCGAGGCAAAATATTTGCTATTAATTAAACATCTGAAATATCACAGTGATGATCTATAGTCTCCAAGATGAAGAAAACCCTTGCCACCTGTGTTCAGTACTCACTGAAACAGTTAACACTATCCATAGAAAGAAGAGAAGTAAAAAGAGGAAAGGGTGTAACACAAGTAAGAGCTTCTGGTTATTAACACTGTTTACAGACCTGCAAAAGCTCTGTTAATTTAAAAAGGAAGAGAAACCATTTCCCATGCCTGAGGTTTAAGAAGAAAGTTTTTCTACCAGCTATGAGATACGCTATGTTCTGAGCACAAACTTACTGTAGTTCCTCACTTAAGGATTGTGGTAAATTTTAACTCATGAGCATCATTTTGCAGCTCATCATCAGAAGCAGAAGAATTAGAAAACAATATCACCTTAGATACTAAGATTATGAAAGGCTGGAAGCAAGGGACCCTTTGCGGGTAACTTCGAGTTTAGTTATTCTCCCCGTCCCCTTTTAAAGCTAGGAATTTGGTGCCTTTGAAGTGATTGGTAACTAGATATTTCTAAAGCTCAACACAGTTAAGCACTGACTGATTTATCTTCAGAATTTACATTATGCTCCCATGAGAAGGTTTAAAGATTTCTTATTTTTTCTTTCTTCCACAAATTCCCAAGTTAAAGGAGCAGATAAAAACTGCTATTGCCAAGAAATACTGCAAGCTCGGAGACAGCAGTTAGGGACTTCCAAATTTAATGGCCTTCATTAGCACAAAAACCTACTTCTGTGCTTACAAGCATATAATATTATGTCCAATAACCTCTTGAAAGAATTTAGTTTGGAACATGCAAAACAAAGGCTAGAAAGTGCTTTGTTTAAACTGCTTGTGCCTAGGCAATAGCACATACACAGTCATAGCCAACAGGTTTAGTATTGCTTTTGTCTTACTCTGTGCCCTGAGCTGACCCGAATTCCACTAAACAATGCAACTGGGCAAGGCCTGACTTATTTGTTGAAGTAGTAGTAATGTCATGAATGAGGCACGGGACTACAGGTGGGGAAAAAAGGGTGATGCCATGGTACGGTTCCTGGAGTACTAATCCTCTCTTAGCTTCCTCAGCAGATCCAAGGGACAGGCACTTTTCACAGGTGAAACATTCTACATTTTCTAGATAACAAAATGTCACCCTTTTCTCAAAAACATTGATTAAATTAACGTCAACAAGAACTGTGCTTGCAAACAAATGCAATAAAGTTGTGCATTTCCTAGAGAGGAAAACAACATACTCTTTTGCTATCATAAGTAGGGAATGTAAAATTAAGTTCATCTTTCTATACCCAGCTCCAATGCTTTCCTTCTTGATCGAAAAAGGATGCCATGAAGAAACATTGTCTGCATCGGACACAACAATGACAGAAGCTACAGAGAAGCCCACAAAACCACAAAATACTATATTCAGAGAACACATTTGCTGGCATGCCATTAATTTATGTGAGCTACAAATGCTGAACTATGGATAAATGGAATAGAGCTACATATAAGTGGAATGGAAAATCATCAAGAAAGCACTATCCATTTTGCATGCTAAAAAAATAAGTGCCCGGAAAAACAACGTTGTAAGGCAGGGCTGAAGGCAATTTCATGATTTTATGCACAAAGGTGTGAAAAGTAAGGGTGGAAATTAACTAATTCTGGCATTTTCTGATTTAAATATACAGCTTCAGAGCTCTAAGAACTGCAATGGTCTTATAAATGCAGTACAGTAGGAGTATTTAAAAAAGAAAACAAATGAACAAACCAATTTCATTATGAGGGTTACATACAGAATTCACTCTTTAGATTTGTACCGAAGAACTGTGACATTTGAGCTAACAGAGCAATGGAAAAGAAAAATTCTGGCTTATGCTTGGGTGAAAAAACCCAGCATATTACAGCATAATATCTAACCTGTCAATGTGTTCCAGTCCTTGCTGACACGAGTGAGACGATGACTACTGTATTCCAGGTTTGAGGGAAGCACAGGGGAAACCTGCCACTGAACCTTCCTCCCTCTCTCAACCATTCATTTTTACCAGCTCAGCCTGTTCTTCTCTTGCATATCTCACTCCCACTCCCCTGCCTACCACCTAATTTCCCCTCCCAGCTCTTTGCTCCAGACTATTCCCTTATTACTTCTTTTAAGTAAAGCTACTTTCTCTCCTTCAGCCCAGCAAGCAAGCATGCGATTGCTAGGGCAGAACAGAAAGCAGGAATTGCTGCATCTGCACCAAGAAACCTTGTTGTCCGTAGTTATTAAAAGAAACAATCATAAAGAAAGGTCAGCTTTCATAACCCTGGGCTGTGGTTGGAATTCATCTGGAGGATTTGGCTACCAGATCAAATTTTTTTAATTTAAGGTTTGCTCAGTCAAAATTTTATACTCATAACCTGGGTGACTTTGGATAAATGGCAAAATACTTCATGCTCTTGCAACCTCCACTGTGTCAAGAGCTTACTTTTTAGGATCTTCACAGGAAGGTTACACAGTATGCCATCCCAGAAGGATTCTTTTTAAGAATTTGCTTTTAATCCCTTAAAGTAACTTATTTCTTCTTAAACAAGTTTTTAAGAAAAAGTATTAACATATTTATTTTTATTTATTGACCAAGGGAGACACTTGGTCAAAGTAAGTCTGGCAAAGAGACAGATATTACTGTTAGATTAAAACTCATGATATTTTGGCTATACATGGTGTTTATTAGACAGCATCTTGAATGCATTATAAATTGAAGGAGCAGCATCACTATTCACTGATGTGCACCTTAGTAAGTTCTGTTCAGTTTACATTGTCTTTAAACTGTCCTACTTTGTCAAGTGAATTTCTTCTAAAAAGCAATTTCCACAATTTTTCCTTTACCTTATTGATTTGACAATGCAGCCTTTGCAAAAGCGGTGTCCACATGGTGTCTGCACTGCTTCCCGAAGAGCCATCAAACAGATTGGACATTCATATTTACTTTCCAAGGGTGGATCAAACTCCACATCATATCCTTGAGTTTCCTCTGTGAAAGAGCTTGGAGGGTTTCCAGCCCCACTGCTGACGCTTACACTATCTTCTTTTGCTCCCACGCTGCAGGCGCTGGCCATGGCTGCACAGCAGCCACTTTCCAGGTCTCGGGCTCCGCAACTGTTATCGCTGTGTAGCAGGCTCATAGTAGCTAATCGAGTATCACTCAAATGCTCTGCAAGATGACAAAAAGATGCATTAATTTCAAATATTCCAAGACCTTGCTTTCCAACCAAGAACAAGTCATTTCTACTTCTGACCGGAAACACTGGAAAATAGCACCGGCTGCAGATATGGTTCTACCCAAGATAACTGGTTTTGTTTTGTCCCAGTTTCTCTGTCATGTATCTTTTTACATATCTTGTGATACAGAGGAAAGAGCACCGCATCCTGTCAGCTGAGTTCAAACACAAACATGCACACCTTTCTGCAGTCTCCTTCATCTGACTACCTAGTTTCTGTAAATTGAGGAATATTCTCTTTCCTGGCTATGTTTAGTCAAAATGAGTCTTTTCCCTTTCCATATTCCATACGGAGAAGTATTTCCATACTTCTAAAGAAAACACAGATAATTTGCATGAAAAATGTGATACAAAGCCAAGTTTTATTGGATGAAGATAGTTTAATTTCATATTTTCCTTGCAATGAATAAATGCTATTTAACATTTTTTGTACAGAAGGATTTGTGGTATAGGTTTCAAGTTATTTGCTAACACCAGTTTAGGCGCAAGCCTCCAAATAAAATGCAAGTCCAGATAGCCCAAACAAGGAGACACTGTGCTGTAAATGCAATGCACATATACGGCAATGTTGATAACATTTAAAAACTGTCAATAGGATGTTGAATTGAGTCAGAATCTACACGTGAGAGAAGGGTAATATTTCTACAGCTCTAAAAGCTATCCACAAACTAATAGTATGCAAATGACTTTCTTGCTTTCCTGTCTTTCTTTCAGCACAGCTGGGAGGGAGGACAGGAGGACACGACTGTAAAAACAGAAAACAAAAGTCACATTTCCCTGAGGAGGAGCAAATGGCATAACAAAGCCAGTTTTTAGAATACTGCTTACAAAGCAGGTTGAACTCATATTTGTGAGATGAACAAGTGCTGGTATCCCCCACGCTAACTTTTCTACACGGAATGAGGGAACCGCCATAAAGAAAAGTTTAAACAACAATTTTGTCATCATCACAAACATTTTCTTAGCCGAGTCCTCTTGTAGTCAGTTTTCTATAAATGACACTACTCCGAAACACAGAGGTCATCCAGAGGCACAGCGCGAGGCAGTACGAGCAGACTGAGGGTTACGAAGTCAGGCATGCAAAACCCGGTGCCCACCAAGCCCACATTTGATCTTTTGCACAGACAGAGGGAAATCTAAGATTAATCACGATTTGAACGGTAAGGGTTGTTGTCCTGTGACGTACTACCTGCAATTTACAGCAACGGGGGGCAGGAAGGGGGTGCAGAGCTGAATGAGGAAGGGTTAAGGTGATCACAGCCTCAAGGAACTGAACTTTTCCCCTTTATCAGATCTCTAACATAACAAGTCATTTTATCATTTTCCTATTTGTGAACACGTTGTTACATAGGGAGTTTTATTTGGCTATTTATTTTAAGATATCTGAAGATCAAATCAACAGAAACGTTGATCTCACAAAGCCTCAACTCCTATTTACTGGAAATATCCTCTGAACACATGCAGAACTATAGAAGTGCGCTTCAGATCACCTTCATGCTAAACAACCTTAGCTATAGCAATACTGCCCATGCATCTTTGAGGTGTTTTTTCGTGTTTCTAGTTAACTCGGAAAAAAAAAAAAGTAGATCTACCCAACCAAAAAAAAAAAAAAAGGCAATGTTACCATATTAGGCCAGTTAGAGCTGGAATCAAAACAGAACTTTTACGATGATGTAAATATGTAACTGCATTTTTTTTTTTAGAGGTGTGCAAAGGTATGAGAAATATCTGAAGAGTTGTGTTCCTAACAAGTACCATTGAGAGAAAGTCACAACCCACAGTTTGATAATCTGGCATTGTACTAAACCAGTCAGCAATGCTTACTTTATACAGAAATAATTCTAGAGCAGAGCTGTCTAGAACTTTGTCCAAGGAGTAAAGTTTACGTCTGTTCCTTTTCTCTGTCCCCCATTTATTATCCCTACACATTATCTAGCAGAGTAGGCTTTATAATCAAGACTCCTAAATGTAAGAGCCATACAAACTAAACACCAAAGAACTTCTCAGCAGTTGCCTGAAGCACAATCCAAGAACTGTGAACTTAGTGCCCCGGAACTGAGCAGCCCCCCAAATTACTTAGAATGGAAACAGATGAATCAGGAGACAGAAAAATTTAGAAAGGTGCTCTAGGAAAGAACAAATTTGGAGACTGCCATAGGTAGGTTTTCTTTCTCTGGAGAAAAAAATTGTTTCCACGGTTAAACTAACATAATTTTTACCTGACAGCAGCCACAGATGTTGATTAATCCACAGGCTATATTTTGTGAAAGAAATCACAGGAACTCAGTTTGGGCCGATGGAGTAAGAATGTTGGCATGTTAGGACACCAGAATCCACAGACCAATCCAGATCTGAAAAATTCACTTTATTCTAGAGAATAAATTCTAGAGAAATGTGTGTCCCATTAGCAATGGAACAAAGGAATTCAGGAAGTAGAAAAGAGGAAAATATCATAGCTTTTCCAAAATTCAGCTATCACGTTCATTGCAAAGTGCAGTGATTGCAAGTCTCTTCCTTAAAAAAAAAAAAAAAAAAAAAGAAAGAATCTATTTGAAATACTATTCTTATAAGGAAGAAAACAGGATCTGACTCAGTATAATCTTAATAGCTGTAGATTTAAGTGCTGTGCAAACAGTGTTCTCTTTCCCCATTTAAATTGTTCCTACAGACAGGAGCAGCTATGTACATTCAGTTTACGGAAACAAAAATCACATACCAGACTCATTTTAATGACTGAGTCAGTGCAACCAGCCAGCATCCCTGTCTCATGCAAAAATTCCCTTATTCAGGGACGCACTCCACTCTTACGTGGAGCTTTTTGTCTGCATATAAGCAATGGGTTCACAAAAAGGAGTGCAAGTATCATTGCCTCCTTTTTATAGATAGGGACATTCAGGGACAAAGATGCAATTTAAGCAAGGTGATTAAGAGACAGATTCTGAACTCTGCTCATATGTCAAATGGAATACGTAATAGGATTCTTCCTACTACATGGCTCTATTTCATCTCATCTATGAGGGGGAATCCTCCTCCCCACAAACATATTTATCGGTGCGGGGCAAGGAACACGGGTTCGAAAATCCACAATGCCACTAGACTAATAACCAAAGCCTGATTAATCCACCATAGCTTAAAAGTTGCTCACAAGCTGTAGCTATTTCAGTAGGAATTTTCTGTTTCTTGTTGCAGAGCAGGCGACCTGTGAGCC
This sequence comes from Struthio camelus, assembly GCF_040807025.1. NCBI lineage: Eukaryota > Metazoa > Chordata > Aves > Struthioniformes > Struthionidae > Struthio > Struthio camelus. The sequence continues at coordinate 34,914,727 of NC_090946.1, forward strand.
TACTGTAGCAGTTTTACAAGTTCCTCTCCTGGGGAATTTAAAAAAATTTCAAGCTAGGAGAAGAGGCTATATTTAAAGTAAAACCTGTTTAGGTTTTGTATATCCTAAATTTCATGTCAACTTGCTACACCTTCTTCTTCATTATAAAACAGATTACCAGTGAAGTAAAACTTAACAAACATCCCCTGAAAACCACATCAGTTTTTCTTCCTACTGATAAGAGTTATTCCTCTTTGTCAGTGCTGAACAAAATTGGTCTAGTCAAATATATCTATACGCAAATATTAATTTATAACATCTTGCTATGCCAGAGGCTCTAGAATTTATCCATGTTTGACACTGATAGTGTGATGCATTAACTATTTCAGCAGTTTCTTCTATGAATGTTTATGTTTGGACAACTTAAAACCAAGCAGCTTTCACTTCAAGGAAATCTGAAATTAAACTGGAGCATTACATGGTGATTTTTCCCTTTGGTACTGTAAAGTTTCTCAGGCAGAGCCAGCCTGAAAGGTAAGCTAGGAAGTCCCACTCGAGTGGCTCAGTAGCCAGACAGTGGGTTTTAGCTTGCAATACGGGGCTAGCATTCCTCTCCCAAAGCCCTGGGACCCGCAAAGGCTGGGGTCTCCTCCCAAGGCAGCAGTTTTGTATCATTTGACAACAGAAAGGAAGGTGCTTTCCAAGCCAAATGGTAACGGTCAGCATTTGTTTGATCATCGTTTATTCTGCAGGAACCTGGAACGCCTCTGTCTCTAAGGAGCAAACCTTCATATTCAAAAACCAGGCAGGACATAGCTAAGACTACATGGAGCTCCCACACCACTCTTCTGACTTTAAGGTCAAACCATAACAAAACATTTCTTCAGCAAGCAGCCTGTGCTATGGTGCTATTTACTGTGTTGCATTACAAAGCGATTAGGTTAACCTGCGATATCACAGTCAGGCCAGAACAGCAAACGCCTGCAAGAATAATGTACCTCACGATTCACAAAAAACAATTTCAAAACAGAAACTCACTAAAAAACATCCATATTTTAAATTACTGTGTGCAGTAAAAGTCTGCATTCTGACCTGTAAAGTCTCACAGTATAATGAAGTTTAGATGAGTCTTTTACAGATTTTCATGCTCCACCTAAGAGTCACAGTATTAACCCAGAATCTTTTCTAAATCAAAAACCTATTACTGGTACCAGAAGATATCTTCTGACTGCCTGGGGAGTTGCACTTTAATTAGAGTAACAGGGAAGGTCTAGGAGTACACACTGTATTCTCTTCACACTGAAATATGAAATGATATTTTTATGCACTTGGCAAAGGTGAAGGAGCACCACACAGAGTACATAGGTACTATAAAACAGAACTTTTTGCATAACAATCAGTAATATTAAATACAACTGATTTCCACATTATCTCTTTCTAATAACATTCATGCTGAATAGCCATATAAATAAGAAAATCAGTACAGAAGACCACTCCAAATACCTGTCCTTATTTAAGCTCATAAGGAAACTGCTTTCAATCTGGCCTGCACACAGCCAGCAGGGGGCAATGTCTTCAATGCCACAGCAACAGAAACCTAACTGGCAAAACTATTCTCTCCTTTTCCTGCCTCATTAAGAACAGCTTTGTACATACAGATTTCTGGGTCATGAGACTGAAAGACCAGTGGAGTGACTTTGGATGATTTGTTTATGAAGCAATCTTGCAATGCTTACTCCCAAGCACATTAATCAACAGTCTACCGACATCTGATAAGCGCCATGCCCAGCGGTGTTTGTATTTATCCACTTCGTAACCATCTTCAGCTTGGCTCCATCTATGGAGAACACATAAAGTGATGCAAGTTCATGTTAATTACTATGGATAAAATACCTTCATTTCAAAGCTGCCAAAGGGCTAGACAAGCAAAAGCAATAGGAGATTCAAGTAGAATTCATAATTGCAAAGAACAAATTCTGTTTTCTTATAAAAGCCTACAAGCACGTTCCAAACATTTTCTTGAGCTATCGACTTTTTTTTTAATGTAGTAACTGTTAAGATTTCCAGGCCTCTTGGCTAACCACTATAGTTATTTAAAGTTTTTAGGGTCACATGTCAAACTAATAAGAATTTGGCATTTGCTTGGAGAAGATGCTGTCAGTCTTTTGTCATATATGTATTTGTATGTTTAAGCGTTACTTAGGAGACTACATGGCAGCATATTCCTAGCTATGTATACGTTTTATCCCTTTTAGGTCCTACTTAAGTATGTCAAAACAACTTTAATTGTATTGAGCACTGGAAGTACTATATATTCTGTTTAACATCAAAATATTCCACGAGGTTTTTTCTTGGAAAAGAAAAAAAAGCACAAACCTTTTTTCAACTCAGTGAAACTTCTAGAGACATGTCATTAAAAACTCTTCAGTCAGCAAATACAAGGCAAGTGTTATTAGTGAGAAGAACAATCGTCTCTTCTTTACTTTGGCAGAGACTTTAGCTCGGTGCGCCCATGTTCTGCCTTAGACCCTTAGTGGGAACCACTTAGATGCACACGTTGTGCCTTTCCATGCTCCTCAGTAGGTCTGCTGAGAATTTAAGATGCTGCCATAATGGGGACAAGGCAATCCTTAGGACAGAAAGCAGTTCAGACAGAGGCAAGGAGCCTTCCTCAGACACAGGGTGACTCAGACTAGGTGTACTGATTTCAACAGGACTCGACATATAATTCAACTGGAGCGCACACGCATTTGTAGGACAACAGTCAAAGCTGGAACTTGATAAAAACCCTGGCGGCTCTGCTCTCTGCCATCACAAAAGCAGTATGGCAATGGACAAATGTCATATCAGTTAAGCAAGGCACAGCCTCTTGACTGGACTTAACTACTGCTTGCCTCAATAAGCAGTCAGCTCGTACCTGGCATTAGTAAAATAATTAGTAAAACGTACCTGGGAAAATAAATAGTGAGCTCGGCACACCTTCTGAAACAATTCAATTATTTCTCCTTTTTTCTTTACCTTACATTTACTTCTGTTTTGTTTGACATACACGACCCCCAGCATCTCGTATGATGAGTTTTCACAGCCCAGACCTAAATATTTTTGATGTATCTGCTTACCTCAGCAGCACAGATTAGCTACAAAAAGTTACTTTTCTTGACAGACTATATTCACAATAGTTCAACAAGTGAAGAAAAAGCATGTTCGTCTTCTAACTTTTTCTTTTCATTCTGAAGTGCTAGCAGCCTAAGCGTCTAATGTGTGGGTTTTCCTTTTAATTACATATAGCAGCGCATTTTTAAAACAGAAAGCAGTATGGCTTCAGCTCTTTGCATTCAGCAGCACCTGACTGGACCCCACAGACCTTTAGCTGCTGCAAAAAGCCTAGAGGAAGCACGGACAGCGCAGAAGCATTACGCCTCAAGTGATGTCTGCCATGGAAGTTATCCAAGCGCTGTAACAAGCACACATTTGCGATTTTTGCTCCCCGTGACAGTGGTGGAACTAGTTTTGTGGGCCTCTCCTGCCGGGCAGAGACAGCGCCGCTCGCTTGCAGGTGCTCGTACCAGGGGGTTATGAATCTTATCTGCGGGCTGACGCGCAGCAGAGACCGCCTTACACAAGCCGCTGGCGCTAAGGCGCAACAAAATCCGCGCAGCTCGCGGGCTGCTACGCGACGCGGACAACTCCTCAGAGGGACGCGAGGAGAAACGCTTCAGGGCAGCTCCCAGCGCTGGCTAGGAGGGACACAACGAGCGCACCTTCCTCTCAGCCGCGGCCCGCGCTTCCATCTCCAGCCTGAAAGGACTCGGCGCGACCTGCCTGCAACCGACTGCACTGACGGAAAGCAACGCCGGAGCCGCAAGTTATTCCCGGTTAAACACTAGCGGCAACCAGTCTCTGCCGCGACGGCGAAGCGCTGCCCGCCTCTGCTACAAAGCAGAGTGGCCCCCTCCTCCCCGGCCCCAGCCCCCGGCCCCGCCACGCAGCGCGGCCCGGCCCGGCCCGGCCGCGCCCGCCCCTCCCCCGCACGCACTTGCCGCTGCGGGGCTGCTCCGGGCCCCGCGGCGCCTGGAGCCCGGCGCAGGCAGCGGGAGCGGCAGCAGGTCCCGGCGCAGCCTGCGGGCGCCCCCCGGCCCGGCCCGGCCCGGCCAGCACTCGCCGCCGCCCGTTCGCCGCCGCCCGACGCCACTTCCGCCTTCTGCTCGGCGCCCCGCGGGGCGGCGGCCGCCGGGACGGAGCGGCGGCGGCGGCGGCGGCGGGGCGCGGCGCCCGCGGCAGCGCCCCCTGGCGGCCCGGCGGGGCGGCGGCGGCGGCGGAGGCCGGGGCCTGCCGGCGGGGGGAGCTGCGCCCCCGCCTTGCGTCGCGCTTTCTGGGCGGCAGAGCCGGGTTTAGGAAGCGGGGGCCGCCCCGGCCCCGCCGCGGGGGCACAGCGGGCGCCGGGTTGTCCCCGTGTTGGGGCTGGTGCCGCCGCAGACGAGGCTCTTCGTTGGGGGCACACACACGGCGATACGGAAAGCGCCGGTCCGACGTGCCGAGGCTGCCAGCATCCCTGGGAGCCTTGATGAGCACAGCAAAATGAGGCATTACCTGCGTCTGCCTGCGAGGGGGCTCGCAAACGCAGCAGAGCGGTAGGAATCACCCAAGGCTCCCACGTACCACAGCAAAGAAATGGTTGTATTAAGAACCGCCTATAAATTTAATACTTTGCGGGCTCTTTCCTGGCCAACTGCCTGAATTTCACAGCTGTCCTTTTTCTCCTGCTGAACGGAAGAGCTGTTTGCATGTTTCTTTCGCGATCTGTAAAATGGAAAAAAAAAAAGTCTATAAAAATCATTTATCCTTACACAGCTTTGTAAAACAGATACGCTTAGTTGGAGAATTCTCCATGGTTAAAAAATACTATTTTCCTAACAATCTGTAAGGTGCTCAGAGCACTGATGTCCCCTGTATTTTGATCGGGAATCCAAGGAACTTATCAGGGGAGTTTATTGCAAATCTAAATTAAATTACTTTCTTCAGTGAGGTTTCCAAATCTTCGTGGTTTATCGCAAGCTTAGGCCCGTAGTCATGTGTATTAATGCCCACATTGTAACACAAAATAATGCAGAAAAGCTTTTTTCCACTTGGTGGTGCCAGGTGCACAGGGAAAACAAATTCCAGCACTGGATCTGTGCCGCTCAAACTGTGGGGCAATTATGCTCATATGGACATAAGGCACAGCCGTAGCTGTAGCAATCTGAGATCAATTAAAACCTTTACTTGCCTGTAGCATCCCTAGAAGACAATACTTTTTCAAGGTGATTTCCTGGGTGCTTTGGAAGTAAACCATTTGTCTATGCTTACATACGCCCAAGTGGCTCTTTTGCTAATCAAGTTGCTGCCGATATAGTGCTGGCTCGTTTGCACTGAAGCTCTGGCTCCCAGAAAATGGGGCAAGTAGCCAGCTACCTGGGTAAAGTTTCAAATAAGCACCTCAGAGGGAGAAATTTGCCAAACTACTTCTCAAATAGCCCCAAATCCCTCAAACCAAACAATGCATATTGTCAGTGCACTGCATCTGCTGTTTCAAGATAAGGGAGGAAAGTGGCATGTGACTGCAGAGAGTGATTTTGACTGATATCTAGTATTGCAGCCTGATCTGAGATGTTTTTGAAAAGGTCTCTCCAAATGCTAGTGAGGGAATAGTAAAAATAATCAGGTTGTTAGGAAGTCCAGCCAAAGCAGGGACAGCACAAGAACTGGGTTCGGGAGCCATGCAATGCTCTCAGAGGTCACTGAATACCTCAGTCATGGGATGCTTGGCCTCAGCTGTCTTAACCTGAGAACAATGTCTATGACTTCTGTTCCACCTTATGCTGACGCTCACGTTCACTTGTTACTACTCCTACACACTGGGATTTTGCCCGAGTCAAAGTTTCAATCTGAGCAAGGATATCAGGGTTTCGCCCTGAACTTGGTTCGCATTCACCGTACGTTACTTGTGTTGGTATGAGTCGTGAGGAGCTGTCGGCCACTCGAGGGGTACCCAGCACAGTGACTTGATCGATAGCTAGAATTTGCTGCACAGTGTTGTGTGTGGAGACTGAAATCTTTCAAGCTCCTGTTTTGTGACAGAATTTGGTTTCTTTTTCACTTTGAGGCAGTTTCTGAGACAGCTGATCTGTAGAAAATAACAGTCTCACATCTGTGCTTCTACAGAATAGCTCACTCTACCGCTCACCATCTGTGGCCGCTTGCGGCCCATAGCTGGTGTATTATGTAAATAAGAAAGTTACACAAAAATATATAGCTAGTTTTCGTATTTTTAATTTGTCCTCCCTATTCAGGGTCTTCAAGACCCTGGACATACATCACCAGAGAGGTGATATCCTTGCAGAGGAGATACTGGTATCAGAAGAAAGGGCATTTTGTGATCCCCCTTGTCAGTTCACCCCAAAACCAGAAGCTTGGCTGCAGGTGACCTGAGGAAGTAAGACAGAGGCCTTTAAGGAAATCGCTCTGGTGAGTGACTCCCTTGACAGTAATGTGACCGGACACCAGGTTCTCCTCTCAGATAGATAACAGTGAAGAAACCAGCTCTGAAACTAGAAAGAAGAATGCCAAACACAAAACTTTGTCGTAAAAAACAGTGCAGGTGTTCCTCAGACCGTCGCTGTGTACTTATCTCAGAGCCCAGGGGTCTCACGCAAGAGGACCTTGTTTTTTATGAATTTTGTGGTTAAGCCTCATAAATTGCCAGGTGCCACCTGGATCTGAGAGATCTGTATTGTGCTGAGTTGAAGCAACCTGTGGTTACCACCAGGGTGGCACTGGGAGCTGGGAGGGACAGGGATAAATGAGATAAACAGCACTGCAGTGGCTTTAAAAAGCAGCGGGAACAGAGGAAGAGAGAAAGCACGCACGAGAGAGGGCAGGCGAGCCTGGCATTTGGAACAAGCTGAACAGACATTTCAGCAGCTCTGCAAACTGACAGCGAGCTCAAGGTAGGCTGGCAGTACTAATGACAGCATCCCAGATGCTTGTAAGACAGCCGAGTGTTGATTCATTTTCCTGTTTTAATGTGCAGGTCGATGATTTTATTTCATACGTGCTTCTTCACCTCAGAGGTTGTTCTGTTCATTTCAGCGAGACTATCCATAGATTAAGGTCTTCTCTGACATGAGTAACGGTATTACAATCTTGCTCTTGTTCTGAAATAAACGAAATATTGTGAGCTGGAAAGAAAAGCGATTTCTTTTTCCTTGTCAAGGTAAAAAGAGTTGATATTAAACGCAATCACAGCTGTCAGAGCCAATTAAATTGCCATGGCTGGGGTTCCTGGCTGCGGGTCACTCTGTAAGGATCTGAACGGGGTGAACAGTAGGGAGGCAGGAGAAGGAGGAGGAGGAGGAGGAGGAAGGAACTGTTTGCTGTAACCCCCAATGACCCGCAATTAGAATTACAGACCAAAGGCAAATTTAGAACGAGTAGCAGGAAATACGCCTAGCACTGGGAATATTTCTAGCTCTCCCAAGAAAGCTGCTGAAAACGCCACTGCCTGGGAGCTAGGCAATTCAAAGTGTTTGACAAATAGCCTGTTGGCAACAATTATCTACTGCAAGGGGCGAAGGTTGGGTGACTGGAGAGGACTTCTTTGTCATTCCTTTCTTCCAGGGGATGTTCAACGAAAGAGGAAAAAAAAATGACGTTTGAATTTTTCTTTAGCGGGGTAAACTCTGCCTGATTCGATCTGGAGATTAATAGCAAGAGTTAGGCCTTGGGCCTGGAGATAAGTATGGCACAAAGGTGACACTTAGTCACAAGTCTGGATGAGGAAAGAAAGTATTAAATACTTTGCTCAAAACGTACTCAGTGCTGGCTGTTTCTTTACACTGAATTAGTCAACAGCTCTGCAGAGGCATTGCTTGTGGTTTGGGAGATGCTGAAGGTGCTGCTGGAGGTGGTGAAACTACACAAAATGGCATAGGCTGTTTTGCAGAAGGAAAAGATCTGCGGACACTATTGGGCAACTAGCTATTCAGTTACTCCATAGGCAATCAAGTACATGTCTGTAGGAAAGCAGGACTATTTGGGGGCAAGCAGGTTATTGAGCCACGGATAGACTTTACCAAGTCTGCCACGGGATGCAGCCACGAAAGGGAGAAAGCAGCACAGCTCCAAACACATCTGGGCACAGCTGCACATCACAGGTCTATGGACAGCAGGACACAAGCAAGCTCGTTGCCAGGCTTGATCTGCAGGGGACCGCAGTGCAGACAGCGATATTTAGCAGGGTAGGCAGCTGGACAGAGCCATGCAGGCAGACGGGATGGCAGTATGGGCAGCTTGTTCTCAGTGGGATGAAATGAAGAGAAGCTGGGAAGAAAACAAACCTTAATTTTTGTTGCCAAGGCCCAATGAACAATTTTGAAGTTAAACACAGCTCTTGAGGCAAGAGCTGAGCGGGCTGATGTGTCATTCTGGACCTGGGACTTAATCAAAGCACGCAGTCCTTTCCTGATGGGCTCTGAAAGATTTACCGAAATAGTGCTTTATGGAAAGGTTATAAATGAAATAATCTCAGAAGCATCCTGAGCATCATCACTTTAGACCATGGACGGGACATATAAAGGACACCTTCAGAAAAGACACAGAGCAGAGATTTCTAGCAGATTAGGTGAAGTGCTAATTGGGGATATAATCTATTCAAGAAATCCAAACCATACCCTCCTAACTTCTAGTTCAAATTGTATAGTCTTAATGTAAAGTTTTCCTCATTTTTTTTGCTCATATCGACCAGATTAGTAAACAAAAAATACATTAGGAAAGGTAATTTAATCTCTATGCTATTTGTTTATTTTTTGCACTTTTAATAGCCAGTTAGTGAAAGGTAGATTAGTCAGTTTTAGTTTTGTTTCTGCACAGATTTTTTTTATAAGTCTGACGCAGTAGCACAAAGTTGCAGTGTTTGAGGTTGCATTTATTTTTATACAATACCATATTTCCATGGCAACCACATTGTTATTATTTTTGGTTGTTTTTCTATGAAAGCTAGAATTGAGGTCAAATCTGAACAAGAATTTTAGCTTTCCAGTACAAGTAATCCTTGCAAATAGAGTTCTCAGCAGGGTCCTTAAACAGACGACTAACTTAAAATGTATAAATATTTTCTCTAGAGCAAATCTGCAGACAGTATGAATTGCCATTTCTCCTTTAAAGTCAAGGGAACTATAGCATGTTGCATCAACAGAGGATACACTCCTCCAGCTTTACTGGAGCTACTCACGTTCAGTAAGCATCTACCAAAACATATTGCAAACTTGAGGCCTGAATGCAGTCTATGTTGGGATCAAGTAGCATGTGCTGCTCTGCCTGTACAGAATGGTGCGCAGGAGACACTTAAGTTCAGAATCAAGGACTAAAAAGTGGTGTGAGAGCAGTGGTCTTGATTTAAATAATATGGCATGAGATGGACAAAATTTCATCTTTCAGCTGCCAGTCTCATTCAGTTTTGTATAAACTGAGCTGTAAGTCATCGAACTTGCAGTCGCTTACTTTCAGAGCATTTTTCAGTCAAAGTGATTAGAATGGTTCTATTAAAAACTATGTGCTTTATGCACAGGCATCATTCATTATTCATTATGGAACATAAACTAACTTACAGCTTCTCTCTCTTTCTCAAGTGACCTGGTTTCTACTGGACTGGAGATGTCAGTAGCATCAAAAATGGACCTGCCTGAAGAAATTCAGCATCCCCATACAAAATTTTCTGAATGGAAATTCAAGCTGTTTAAAGTGCGATCATTTGAAAAAAGACCTTCTGATGACACCCGATGCGTAAATAAGAACCAAGCAGAAGAGGCAGCTTCTTCAGACAAAAGCATTATAGTGCATAAGGATGAAACAATGCCAAGAGCAGAAAAGTCAATTCTGGCACAGACGGACTTAATGGGCAATAGGGAGGCACTTGAGAAAGATGCCAATGACATGAAAATACAAGACAATGAAGCTCATCAGAATAATCTGAAGCAACTTTGCCGCATCTGTGGAGTTTCACTTAAAACAAATTGCCACAAGAGAAGTCATCCAGTACATGGGCCAGTGGACAATGAAACTCTGTGGCTTCTGAGAAAGAAAGAGAAAAAAGCAACCTCTTGGCCAGATCTCATTGCTAAGGTTTTTAAGATTGACGTGCGAGGGGATATTGACACAATCCATCCCACTCGATTTTGTCATAACTGCTGGAGCATTATCCATGGAAAATTCAGTAATGCCCTATGTGAAGTCTATTTCCCTAGGAACACCGCGATGGAGTGGCAACCCCACTCCCCAAACTGTGCTGTGTGCCGCACTGCCCGCCGGGGTGTCAAGAGAAAAAGCCAATCACCCAGTGTACAGCTTGGCAAACGAGTGAAGGCCACTGCAGGACGTGCTCGAATAGACAAAGGCCTAAAGAACCAAGCACAGATAAAGAACAAAAACTTAATGAAAGAGATTGCCAATTGCCAGAAGATACATCTCAGCACCAAACTCCTTGCAGTTGATTACCCAGTAGATTTCATTAAATCCATCTCTTGCCAGATTTGTGAGCACATTTTGGCAGATCCAGTGGAAACAACGTGTAGACACTTGTTTTGCAGAACTTGCATTCTTAAATGTATCAAAGTTATGGGCAGCTATTGCCCCTCCTGCTGGTATCCTTGCTTTCCTACTGATCTGGTAAGCCCAGTGAAATCCTTCCTGAACATCCTTGATAGCCTGGGAATAAGATGCTCTGTAAAGGAATGTGATGAAGAGATTTTGCTAGGTAAATACAGCCAACACCTCTCCAGCCACAAGGAGATGAAAGAGCGAGAGCTTTACGCTCACATAAATAAAGGCGGCCGACCCAGGCAGCATCTCCTGTCTTTGACCAGGAGAGCTCAGAAACATCGTCTGAGAGAACTGAAATGTCAAGTCAAGGCTTTTGCTGAGAAAGAAGAGGGAGGAGATATAAAGGCTGTATGCATGACTTTGTTCCTCCTAGCTTTAAGAGCGAAAAATGAACACAGACAAGCAGATGAACTGGAGGCTATCATGCAAGGAAGAGGATCTGGACTTCACCCTGCTGTCTGCCTGGCAATCCGAGTCAATACATTTCTTAGCTGTAGCCAATATCATAAAATGTACAGAACTGTAAAAGCTGTCACTGGGAGGCAGATATTCCAGCCATTGCATGCTCTTCGCGCTGCTGAGAAAGCCCTCCTACCCGGTTATCACCCGTTCGAGTGGAGACCTCCCTTGAAAAACGTATCCACTAACACAGAAGTGGGTATTATAGACGGATTATCAGGGCTGCCACTCTCAATTGATGACTACCCAGTGGACACAATTGCAAAGAGATTTCGATATGATGCAGCCTTGGTTTCTGCCTTAATGGACATGGAGGAAGACATCTTGGAAGGTATGAAAGCAAAAAATCTGGATGACTATTTGAATGGTCCCTTCACTGTGGTGGTAAAAGAGTCCTGTGATGGAATGGGAGATGTCAGCGAGAAGCACGGAAGTGGGCCAGCTGTCCCAGAGAAGGCTGTGCGCTTTTCTTTCACAGTCATGAACGTTGCTATAGTCCATGGGAATGAAAACATAAGGATCTTTGAGGAGGCAAAGCCCAATTCAGAGTTGTGTTGCAAGCCCTTGTGCCTAATGCTGGCTGATGAATCAGATCATGAAACTCTGACGGCAATCCTGAGCCCTCTCATAGCAGAAAGAGAGGCTATGAAAAACAGTGAACTGCTGCTTGAAATGGGAGGTATCCTGAGAACATTCAAATTCATCTTCAGGGGTACAGGATATGATGAGAAACTTGTCCGGGAAGTGGAAGGGCTGGAGGCCTCTGGTTCCACTTACATCTGTACTCTCTGTGATGCCACACGCCTGGAAGCATCCCAGAATTTGGTTTTCCATTCCATAACAAGGAGCCATGCTGAAAATTTGGAGAGGTATGAAGTATGGAGGTCCAACCCGTACCATGAGTCTGTTGATGAGCTCCGTGACAGAGTGAAGGGTGTTTCAGCCAAACCTTTTATTGAGACGGTTCCTTCCATAGATGCGTTGCATTGCGACATTGGCAATGCAACTGAATTCTACAGGATTTTCCAGCTGGAGATAGGTGAAGTTTATAAGAATCCCGATGTGTCTAAAGAGGAGAGGAAGAGATGGCAATTGACTCTTGACAAACACCTCAGGAAGAAGATGAACTTAAAGCCTATGATGAGGATGAGTGGAAATTTTGCTAGAAAGCTCATGTCCAAAGAGACAGTAGAGGCAGTATGTGAATTAATAAAGTGTGAGGAAAGGCATGAAGCCCTAAAAGAGCTGATGGACCTTTATCTGAAAATGAAGCCGGTGTGGCGATCTTCATGCCCTGCCAAAGAGTGTCCAGAACTGCTGTGCCAGTATAGCTACAATTCGCAGCGTTTTGCTGAGCTCCTGTCTACAAAGTTCAAGTATAGATATGAAGGCAAGATTACAAATTATTTCCACAAAACCCTTGCTCATGTTCCTGAAATCATTGAAAGAGATGGATCCATTGGTGCCTGGGCAAGTGAAGGAAATGAGTCTGGAAACAAACTATTTCGGAGGTTCCGAAAAATGAATGCCAGGCAGTCCAAATGCTATGAAATGGAGGATGTCTTGAAACATCACTGGCTGTATACCTCTAAGTACCTCCAGAAGTTCATGAATGCTCATAAAACATTAAAAAGTCAGGGCTTCACAGTTGATCCAGAGGGTAGTTTAGGTGACTCATTACCACTGGAAGGCTCCTTGGAAAGCAACGATTCAGGGGAATTTTAAATGTAATGAGTATTTGGCACTGGGTTCACTATGGTGTCTTCCTGTAAGGAGGCAGGTTCTTTTTCAGGTCTGTGGAGGTACAGGGAAGGCTGAAACAATTGTTTTATACTCCCTGTTCAAGGTGTTGAGTGGAGTTTAATAAACATCCACTTCTGTTCACGGAGTCCAAAAAAGGCAATGCAGCGGTGCGTTTACCGGTTGTTAGGTGAGGTGAAAGGGGAAACACGTGGGAAGGAAGGGTCTTCTGTTTATTGTGGTCCTAGACTGCTGTTCATAAGTTGGAAAGCTAAAGTAAAGAAGGTTTTATATGAAGTGGTATTGTGAAACAAATATGATTATGGAGAATTACAACAGTTGATGAAAAAAGTGAGTGTGGCTATTCCTTCTGTTTGTATTTTATTTACTATTTTACTATTTACTTTTTAAGAGGGTATGATTATTTCATTGATGGTCCTCTGGCTTTTATAGGTAAAGATTCAGCAGGGAGATACTTAGATAATTGTTTTGAGATAAAGTTCAGTTATTTATATAAAATACTGACTAAAGATGCAAACTTTGATCTCACGAGCTTTTAAAAATGTTATTATTTAGCGTTTATTTTGGAGTACTGCCTAGGCGCAGTTAGTGGTCTCACCATGCTAGTTTGCTAGATGAAGATACTGGAAAGGTAGCTAGAATTTTTTGAAGAAATTTTTATTGTAGTCCATTTACTTTAAAATGTAAACCAATATTTGTGGTCCTAAATCAGGATTTACAATGTCTTGTGCTTATCTCGCCACACAAAGTACACTCTGAGTCTGAGTACACTCAAACTCTGCTGTGTACCTTATTGTTTGACAAGCATTATAGATTTCTATGGTAACTTCATATATTGTATAATTTTTATTAGTAGAATTTTACTGGGTGAATTCCTGGTGAATTAAAAGAATCTGCTTTGGTTTTTATTTTGATGTGGCAGGAATTGGTTTGTGGGAGTAAGTGAACAACAGACTTAAAGGCGTAGTGGTCTGAGGCTTGTGTAGTAGTCTCTGGATCATGTTATCTACTACATCTTTGAAAGTCTGATGTTTACCATTTATGGACAATGAAAAAATAGAGTTAAGTGTTAGTAATTGGTAAAAATATTAGTGTTATTCTGATTATGTCTTTCGTTTGATTTTCTTAATTGAAATACTGATTTTAAGAGTCTTCTGTAATTTAAGATTTATGTTTTAATATTGTTTCTTTAAACATAATGTAATATTTTGTCAAAATTTTGGATTGGAAATAATTAATGCTCCTTACTTAAAGCACCTACTATTCTAAACACTTAGTCATAAGAACTACAGTGTCTTTTGTATGGTTCACCATGTACGTCTCCATTTACTGAGTGTTTATTTTCTAGATTAAATTATTTCTTTCAACTGTTTGAATAAAACAAGTATTTCCCATAGAGCATAAATACCAGGCTTACCTAAGTATCATCTCTATCAATAAATGCAAACAACAAGTACAGCTCTTTCCCATGGAGTATAAATATCAGGTATACATTAAAGAGCATCCTTTAGCAGTAAATGCAGACGTGGTTTGCATTTTTGTTTGGCACATATTTCATCATGCAAATGGTTGCACACGTTTTTTTTTCCCTCTGTATGCCTATTTGGGATAGTTGTATTACCTTATGTTTTATCCTTGACTCTGCTTGAATAATCTAAGACCCAGTTTAACAATCCTTACTTACCTCATGGTGATTTTCACTCCAGTTAAGTGGTATATACAGTTTACACTGGCTTTGCACAGGAGTGAATTTCACCCCCAAGTAATTCCACCCTGTTTATTGCATTACACCCATGCCACACATGCCACTGAAGTGACAGATCAGACTGTTCATTTTATGCAAGTAATTTCACTGACTTCACTGACGTTTTCAAACTTCAAATTAACTTCAACAAGCTGCTTATGCAAAAGCAAGTGATTTTTCTGACTGCTTTCAGAAGGATTGAGTAAGTTTTTATCCACAGATGTAGGCTTTCTCAAGACGAGGTTTATATTCTGGGGTAACTCATCAGATTAAATAGTATATGGACTGGGACGTAGCAGCGCCGGTGAAATTTTATTAAGCCATCAAGACGCAGTTCACGTTCTATCAGCTATGGAGAGAATAGCTGACATAAAAAGCTAATACTTTTTTTTCCTTTTCTTTAGACTTGAATCTAGTGTAATCTTTTTTCCCCATTGTTGACATTTTCTTTAAATCAAGAGACTCTCTTTGAGAGTTTTGAACCCATTAAAACAAACAGCATTGAAACGTTAGGCACCTGCAAGTGAAGCTTTTGTAAACAAGGAATAAAATAGCAATGCTGCATGTACACAGGCATGCACATGAAGGCAAGCAAATTTTGACTGCAGATAGGCACATTTGTTTACTCGGTCTATTGTTAAGCTTTTGGATTTTGAAGAGGCTTTAGAAAAGTGGAGATGCTTTTATTCATTTTACTCTTGCAACCCTTCACATTTCCTTTTTAGTCTAATACTTGGTACAAAACCTGCAGTGATTACTTCATGGAGAATAATGCCTTGTTTTGAAATTGTCCTGAACTGTATTTTTATACAATCATATTATGTTTGTTTGGTTTTATTCAAGGGCTTCGTATTGTGAATGCTGTGTTACAAAACAATGTGAACTGTATTGGAAGCTATGATTCTGGTCTCACTTTTTTTTCTCCTTACAAGAATATTTCTGTTGACTCTAAACAAATCAGCCTTGACTTTTAGTCAGGTAGTTCAGAATCAGATTCTAGATATTTACAGCACCCTAATTTCTGACTTGACTGAGTTTTATGTGTTGTCTCACAGCATTTCTTTATAATTTTACTTTTTCTTACTGTGTAACAGTTTCTGTATTCATAAAATCTATTTAAAATAAAGGTCTTGTAAATATTTAAGCTTCTGGACTTGTATTTCTTATCTTTTTTTTTTTAACTATGCACACAATTTAACGCTAGCAGTCCTACTTTCCATTCATATTGCGGCTGCTCTTCAAGTTTGGATTGTTCTAACACCCAGGGACTACAGCTGTGATTACAGGCCTCTTCTGGAAGCTGCTGCGTTAACACAAACGCAGATTACTCTGTGAATCCCAACAGTCCTTTCAGCACCTTAGCTCCCAGGCAATTGTTTGACCGAAAACTAAAATATCTTTAAAAACAGCTTTATTTATTCTGAAAATTCCTTTTGCTTCATTCACAAATACCATCCCAGTGTTTGTTTAAAATCAGCCTTGCACTGTTATGTCCAGACTCCTATATTAAGTCTCCTTATTGGCTTCTGTGCATCCTCTGCATCAAATTTTGGCTCCTCAACAGTGACTTCAAAGTTAGCTGCAAAAATTTCCAATCCACCTTTTAGTTAACAATTTCTAGTTTCCCTTTATTCCACTTAAGAAAATCTTTCTTTCTTCCATGCAATGATATCTCAGGGTCAAAAAAATTATGTAAACCAACTAGTTTGGATGGAATTAATGATGAGCGAACTAAGCATTTAGATGATTAGCTACCTGATTTCCTTATGCAATCAGGTAATTAGACATCTAAATTCTAGACTTCATATTGCCAGCTTAATACTTTCAGCTGACCTTGAATAAAAAACGTTGGATAAAAAAGAGAACCTATTTAAAACAAAACAAAGAAAACCCAAGCCCTGCATAGTTTCCTGGTAAATTAAGATATTCTAGTTCCTTTACTATAAAATCCTTAATAAATGACTTGACTGAATTTCACTTCCCAGGTATTCTTATTAGAATTAGAATCAGAGGAAGAATAATGAGGCTTACCACTGCTCTTATCCAGAGTACTATTTCAGGTGATTGAATATGCCGCGTTTTTCAAGTGGCCAACCACTTGCAGCTCTTAACAGTGTGGGTGCTTTTTTACCTTCTGCATCAAGCTGAATTTGTCGTTCTTAATATTGTCCACAATACAGCAGGACAAATTAGAAAGGATATTAATTAGCACCTTGTGTAGCAGCCTCAGGAGACAGGTCAAGACGTGAAATAGTTGTATTTTCAATGCCCAGGTCTTCCTCTAAAGGTGGGCATTGTGAGTCAGCAGACCAAGGGATATACAATAACCACCAACTGGTAGGTCCCCCACACATGTGGAAGCGGCCAGTGTTCTCATCTTCCTATATATGTGTATGCAATGAGAAATATGAAGACTTATAAGCTGATTGCCCTGCTTTTTTGAAGAAAAAATCAGGGGCTTCTGGTGTGTCACAAATTTCGAAAGTCAAAGAGAGACACCAAACTGGAATTTGATTGTCGGAGGCTGTTGCTAAGCCCTTCTTAGTCTCCTTTGAAATGGCATAGGGTAGGTAGTCACTTATGGAGGGACCTATAGCCATTCGTCATTTAAAAAACGTAAGACAGTCCTTCTATCTGTAATGCATTGAGTCTAGTAGTAATTAGCTTTGAAGATTTCTTCTCAATCTGAATTCAATCTTTCCTCCTTGCTTTGGGCTCCCAGCTGCGTTATTTCCACTCCTTTCAATGCACTGGTGCAATGAGTCACTCTGAGCCACGCCACATGGTTTAGTGCCACCACTAAAGTTTGTGCTGTGCCCTTCCTGCAGATTAATCCGGTACTTCAGGATCCAAGTACCTCTCACAAGCAGTAAAATCTATATATTATT
This sequence comes from Struthio camelus, assembly GCF_040807025.1. NCBI lineage: Eukaryota > Metazoa > Chordata > Aves > Struthioniformes > Struthionidae > Struthio > Struthio camelus. The sequence goes on from NC_090946.1 coordinate 34,932,193, forward strand.
CTCTTAAAAGCTGATAACGACAACATAATGTCCTTAAAATGTGACTGGGACCTGAGGTACTGCTCGTTGTCGTTCCAAAACTCCTAGGTCACGTACAAAAGAGATTTTTTTTTTCACTTAAATCTACTTCATTTTACCTTCTAGTTCTACTCTGCCTGAAGAAGAAAACATCTGGTTTTGATTAGCTGGTTTTGAAGAGAATCAATGCTCTAACAAGTACATGCCCCAAAAGCGTCATCAGAATTATCATGGAATTAACTATTTCCTGCAATGTTTCAAATGCTATGTCAAGTGTCATACACTTCATCACAGACTGATGATCATATACCTCTTTATGTTTCAGTCCTCTGGAATATTATGTTTTACTTTGCTTATGACCACCTTCCTGTTCCTGCAGTGACTGTGGTCTCTGACGTGTGATTTAATGCTTGTTATGCTGCTCTCACTGTGAGGCTGGGACGTGGCTTGGCTAAGCAATTTCTCCCTCCTTCTGAAATAAAACATACGTTTAAAAAAGGCACAGTCCAAACGCACAATATACTAATGGGCGTGACCAGGAACACGGTAAAGTCAGACTGTGAACTGCTCTTTTCAGGAGCCTTAAAATTAGCTAAGAATCTGAAGGGGCTGCAAATTGTTCTGGTGCTTGCCAAATCCTCAGCTTCCCTCCTTGAGGCTCCTAGTGACTCAGGGAGCTGCTGGAGCTCCAAGCCTCAGTCTGGAAACTCAGGGATTGTCTTAAGATATTGCAGCCACGACACCAATGCCTGCGAGCCACTGGACATTATCGCATGTCACTTCTGCTACCCCAGTGTCAAGCTTTTGCTTTGGAAAACGTTTCCATCCTTTTGTTTGTCTGTGCTAATAGTGCTTTAGCTGAGTAAGACCCATGACTAACCTTCAAAAGGGGATATTGACTATCCAATTTCACCACTTTGAAGGGACTTCACATAGGTGTGATCTTCATTCGTTCCTTGGAAAAACATAAAGCACTAGACTCTGAGCTCAAATTCAGTAGCATGACAAAGGAAAATTGAAGCCGGCATTGCAATCCATGAATTTATACCAACACAAAACTGTTGAGAGAGGAGTTGGGATGATTTACTTCCCACTTAAAAGCTCTGCCCAAACTATAACCTTTCTCAGCCTATGAAAAGGTTTGAAACTGAAACTTTGTACTGTAGATATTTGTTTTCCTCTGTGTTTACTTGTGTTGTGAATATTTTAAGGGCAGTAGTGCACATACACGTTTGTGATGATAGGAACACTTAGCTGCACGTGCCGTTTGTAAAGGAGTGGCTGCCCAGGGCCTGCACGTACTGATCAGACTGCTGATAGCTGCTCCTGCTGTTTTTCTTTTTCATTCAGAGGTCCAACACGAGAGCTGGACTGTGAATACTGAGCTATTATCGTAGGCTCACAAATGTGGAGCTAATGGTATTGAGTTTTTGAGAAGATGTTTGGAACAGTAATAAAAACAAAAAACAAAAAAGTCAAGGATGATGAGGGTTTACAAATAGCCAGTAAGATACCTGCAAAAAAGTTAGTAAACTCTTGGGCTATTCAACCTTGACAACGTCCTTTTCACTCTGAATCCAATCTTCTCCTTGTGCTTTTAGCAGCCAGCTGCATTTGTTTCCACCCCTCACAATGCCCCACCAGCTCAGTGAGTCATTCTGAGCTACAGCGTACACTTTCAGACTTTCACACTCTGCAGTCACCCTAGGGGAGCAGAGGAAAAAATGTGTAGCAGAGGACCTGAAGTAAATGATAAAAGTTCCTTCTGAAGTCAATGGGAATTCACAGCATGGAGAAGCTGTGAAGCCAGACCCCTTATCAGACCTGGGTTCCCGAGTACATATGCTGTCCTTTCACAGACTTTGGGATTTATAGTATTTGACTTATCTCATGAATAGGTGAAAAAAACGCAAAGTCATTTTTATTATAAACTTTATTAGCTTACTACTTTTTTAAAAAACAAACACAAGGCATTTGTTGAGCATAGCGGTTTAAAATAGCAATTTGATTTTCGTTATGAGATGATATATTCCACAACTCTAGCCAACACTGACACATAACCTTTCAGTACCTCTGAAAATCAAAAATTAATTATCCAGAATTAAACACTCCATATGTAAACTTTCCATAATGGAAGTCTCTTAAGAAAACTGAGCCTCAGTGTCTGAGTATTTCATTATTTCTGATACCAGGGACTTGAACCATCACTTTAGTGGAAAACTAGCATAATTACTCTAATTTCAGTTCATTGCACCAACATAAATGTGGAGTAATGCAGTTATAAATTAGGCCCAATAATTCTAGAACTACTCACTAAGACAAAAAATTAAAATGGGTACTATGATGCTGTTTATGGACAGATACTAAGACCAGTGAGAACATGGGATAATGCCTTACTCTACAAGCAGTTCCTTTAAACTCACTGGGGATAACTGAGGAATAGCATAAGATGATGCAGCACAAAGTTATCAATATCTGGCTGCCTGCTTGCACAATGCGTTGTATGAGTGGGGTTCCTATCTTCATTTTAAGATCTGGATGTTACTGAAATATACATAAGAAATAAAAGAAATACTTGAGCTTTGAAATTCACCTGAAATATCACAATAATTAAAATCGATTAAAAAGATCTCTAGGAGCCCTAATATCCCATTCTGCTGCAACCAGTACTAGCTGTCTTTGACTGCGATTTCACTTCCTCCCAGCCAAATATTAATCAGTGACGTAAATCTATTCAAATAATCTCCGAAGAAAGGATTTCTTCACTGGTGTTAACTTCATGGCTTTCTTTTTGCGCAGTGGTTTCATGGGTTGTTTTCTCAGTTGCCCCACCTTCTTGGGAGTTTGGAGCCCTTTATTAAGGTCAACATGCTCATTGCAGAAGTACTTGACGTTTGCTTCTGAGAGACGCAGGAGCATGCTCTCTGACAGATCCATACATTGTGCGTGGACCCAGTGGCCATCCCCACTGGAACACAGGATCATTGCAGGCTTGTTGAGTTCTGTTGAATAGAAAGGGACCCAGGTGTTAATGTCAACATTGCAACTGGCAGAGCAGGTGATCCAGTAGCCCGTTTCTGATTCATCTTCTTCATCATCTTCATTGTAAGTGTCAGTATCATCAACATCAAAGCTATTGGCTTCAGCACTAAAACAAAACTCTTCTGAATCTTCAAATGGAGTGGAGTCTCCCAGGTCTTCAGTAGATGCCTGACTGCAAGTTTGGGCTGTCAGTTCTTCCTCCTCGTCCTCTTCTGCTCCTCTACATCTCAAAATGTAGAAGTAGTTTGCATCTGAGATCATCTGTTTGTTGTCCCCTGGAATGCCCAGCAATACAGACCCTTTGCCCATATCACAGCCAAACCACATCTTGCAATGTTTAATATCTGGTGTCCATTGTGGGCTCTCCCTTTCCACAATCTCTATCTTGCTATCTTCTAAAACTATGGTGTTACAAACTAGCCTTTTCTGGTTGTCAGACTGATAGCCCCCAACGAGGACAAATTCCGTATCACCAATTTGAGTCACGACAGCACTTGACACAGATATCCCCCCCGGCAAGACAGTGCAAGTCACAGCTGGGCTGCCCAGTGGCAGATCAACTTTTAGCTTGTATAAGCTGGGGGCCCTGATATTATTTTGAAGCGAGTGACCACCCAAAATGTAGATCGTATCATTTCTGGCGACTGAAACATGGAAAGAAAGTCCGTCTTGAAGCTCTGGAAGTATGTACGACGTACAGCATCCAAACTCGAAATCAACCAGAAACACAGATGGCAAACAGTCAACCACACTATTCCATTTTTCAGTGGTTCTTTGTCCAAGAGGAATATATGATCTACCTCCAAAAATAACACTCATGCTTTTTCCCCGGCTGTGAACTACATTAATTGTATGTCCATATCTAGCTTCAGGGACATCTCCGGCCAGATCTTTCTCAATGCACTGAAACGTGGCTTTCTTGCTATTTTTGCTTACGAGACTCATAATGTAAATCTTGTCAGAAAGATCGTTGTTAGGTGTTTTCCCACCATGAATGATATACTGGTACTTATCGGACTCTGCATTGCCTCTGAGAGTGCAAATAGCAGGGTAGCGGAGAGGGGGAAGATAACAGGAATCTTTGGAGAAGATTGCAGGTTTCATTTTGAGCTCATTCTGTTTTATATCAAGGAGGAAAACACCAGTGGGACAGGACCTCTTTGGCCATCCTTTCTGCCCAAAAAAGAAAACCTGCCCACCAAAATTCAGCAGAGAAAAGCCAGGCTGAATCAAGGACGAGTTACTGATAGCTGATACCATCTGCAGTGACATTACACCTGGTGACTGGGTCATATTATGATCAGTATCTGCAAAAGAAACACATGAAACACGCTTTAAACGCTACGAGAGAATTTAAATTTACAGAAGACTGGCTGCGTCGTCCTGAGTAGGTTGTATCAAATCGGCCGCTCAGTTCTCCTCTCTCTTAAATGGGAACACTGATACTTATTAAGCTTTGTTAAGAGACGTAGAGACCTGAAAAGAGAGCGTCGCCTACAATTTAAGGTACAAATTAAGCAAGGATTGTGCCTCAGGCCTGGGGAATTTGGTAAAAAACCAACGGCTTGTTGGAAGTGCACGACAAAACCACTTCGTGCGGGCGACCCCTGGCCGCTGACGCGCCAGCGGACACGCCGAGCGCCGCAGGAAAGGAGGGACGCGCCCGAGAAGCAGGAATTCCCCGCCACGGTCCCAGACACGACATCCTTCAGAAACTACCCCAAACGCTCAAAGCTGCCCTCAGCCCTCCGAAGAGTTTATCGGCCGGGGCAGGGCAGGGCCGCGGCGCGGCGCGGCAGGCCGGGCCGCGGCGGCTCCATGGAAACGGCGGCCGCGGCGCCTTGTGGGGGCGGTAGTCGCGGCGGGCGGCGGGGCCCGGCGCTGGAGGCCGAGCGCGGAGCGCGGGGGCCGGCGGCCCGGTGAGTGGGGCCGCGGCAGGGGGCGGCGGCCGCCGGCGCCGGCCCCCGAGCGGGCAAAGGGCTGAGGTGCCGGAGGCGCGGGGTGCCCGCAGCGGCGCTGCGCAGGTTTGGGCTCTGGGCTGCGGCGCGGCCGGGCAGCTTCCCCTCCCCCGCGGCTGGCTGGGAAGAGGTGGCCGGCTGGCGGAGCTGAAGGGAGCGCGCAGGCGGACCAGCAGCCACGGCGGCTGGCGAGTTTGCGAGTTTACAAGGAAAAGACGACGATTTGTCGGGGACGGTCGCAGCTGTGTGGCAACGCAGCACGTCCCTGGCCTGGCTGCCAGCCGCCCCTGCTAGGGCGGGCGCTGCCGCCCCAGGGCCCCTCTCTGCCCTTCCGTGCTTTGAGCCTGCGTTTGGCATTCGTCTTGTAGTCTTGCGTATACTGCGGGAACCTTCAGGTGTGGCTGTTGTCTTGGTCTCCCCGATGTCACAAAGTGACAGTTCTCCGTTCTGAAGCCTGCGCTCTCTGAAGAGACCCTTGTAGATAGCGAGTGGTGAAAGAGCGATGACAGCGATTAAAAGGGACATTGATAGATGGACACACAAAACGCACCGGTCAAATAAACACTCTTAACTCCTTTTGTTCTTCTCGTCCCTTAACGCTCTGTGAGCTGTACATAAGCAAGCAGTTCAATAACTAAGAGAATATTTCTCCTAGATGCTGTGAGAGGGGTCACTCCTTGGGCGCATGGTTGGACTATTTTGGCTTTCCAGGTTGCCCCGTGCTGGCTGTGGTGCGTTCGCCCTCAGTGTGGCTGGTCCTAGGCTATGCCGTCCTCCACCTCTTGTCTTCCAACAGCACTCATACTTACCTGACCCAGAGCGGTTTCAGGGAGCTAAAGAGTTAGAAAACTAATCTTGTAACAAAAAATTTAGAGTTTTCTGTGGCTTTAGGTTGAAAATCATCTCACTGCAAGGTCAGATTAGCCCTACTGCTGGGGTATATGGGAGGGAGGCACACAGAGGCTTCGTCCCTTTTGGTGACAGCTATCCAGTAGTTCAGTTTAACAGTTATATCAGATGCAACTCTCAGTCTACTGCAAATTTGACATAAAACAGCTTGAGTTTTCCTCAGTGAGCTTATATATAGGCAGTGCTTGCACCTTGGCAAGAGCTACTTGCAAGGAACTACTTCTGGTAGCTCCTCTGAGCAACCAGAGTTGCTCAATCACATGCGTGGGCCCTGAATCTTCAGACACATTTCAAATCGCCATATTCAAATTTTACTTGGATTGATAGACTTCCTACCAAGTGTTGGAATTAAAGAGGATGATAATTCAGGAATGTTACATGAAAATGGAAAATGGTCCTTGTGAACATGAGGAAAGGAAAAGGAAACACGGAGAAGCCTCTGGAGAGAAACAGACAAGTGACTTTGTTGTGGTGCAGCACGAGCTAGAGGGCAAAAGACACTACACAAAATGAAGATGGCTAAATAGAGAGGAGTGCAGTTATACAAACAATTACCAGTTACAGTGACCTGAGTCATGCTTTATCATATTAGGTGTTTTTATCAAAGACTGATTTCCAAGGATCATACAAATTAGTAAGAATCTCAGCATTCATTTTAACAAGAACACATTTTCTAACCCCTATATTTGAAAAGTGAACTGTAGAGATCTGAGTTAGAAGCTAAATGAGAGAAGGAAACCAACATTCTACCTTATTTTTTAAAAACTAAACTTAGGAGCCCGCAAGTGCTTTTTTTATTTAGCAGTTGTCTGTATGGCAAAAATATATTACAAGGAATTCAGATTTAGATAGTTTTAATGGGAGATCTATTTACAGGAGCAAATGAAGAGAGAAGGTGCTTTCTAAAAGCAGTAGCTAACATGATTTGAAATGTCCTGTAGTGATTAGTATGGAAACAGATGGACATATTTAAAATTGTGGGTGAGGGGGATTATTTTAGAAACTGTCTTACTAGTATGTCAGCTCATATGTCTTTGTTTTGTATAAGTGCTTGCTGCAAATTATGGGATGAATGGGTTTTAGAAACAAAGGATAGATGCGGGTGCCTAAACATCAAGTGTCATTTCATATGCCTTCTTGTCTTCTAGCTGCTGCTAAGGAAGGCTGCAGTCTCCCATAGGACCTGTGTCCTAGGTCCTAGTCTATCTAGGGTTTATAAAATGTCCATAGATTCCTGTGTTTAGGCACTGAGTGATTCCTAAAGTGTGTTTCCTACTTACTGTTCTCTTTGATCCTATGTAGTGATTGTCTGGTCATCAATGTGCTGTGGCTATTCCTTGGCTAGGTAACAAAAGCATTTTAAACAGGAGAACAGTGAATAACCAATTTTGTTGTTTAATATGACTTTTCGTATTAGTGTTTATTTTGTGGACATTAAAAAAATACCATATTCATAATAATTTCACAGCTTCTAGAATGCTACCATATAGTATATGATTTGATCTTATGAACTCTAGCAAACCAAAAGTACCTTTCAGTTAGAAAAAGATACGGTATTTTAACAACTCTGATTAGATACTCTAAGAGAATGGATTGCAAGATAACATGGAGTCTTAGCTGCTAAATGCTCACTGCTGTCCATCAAATTCTGTCAGCACTCTGCAGTTGCTTGTGACTTGGCATGAACACATTGTGGAATTAAAGTTATTTTGCAATATTATACATATTTTTTTCTCTGATTGCTCTGCAGGGTCTCCTTTTGCAAAAGGACAGGAGCATACCCCTGAAAAGCAAATGCAGCTCCCAAATTCTTCACAATCAAAATCCTATCCAGACACCTAAAGAGCTTTGAAGTCCTCCACAAAGAGGGTTAAGAAAGTAAGTTTTTATATAGTATTTCTCAAAACATTTGCTAACTATCAACCAAGTTTGCTTTGAGCAAAACAATAAGTTAAACGTACCTGGCTGATAGAGGGTTTTTGCGTCCTCCAAAATCTTTCTATGTAATGGGGATTCAAATGTGAGCACTTTGAGGAATCTTCTCTGACTGCACAGGGGGCTTGTGGCATAGAGAGGCAGCCCGATGGAGGGGAATCTATCTGCTTAATTTGCAGATGTGCTCCTGAGAACTCAGTCTACTGTGGCTAACTGGCTGTGACCGTTTTTTTTTCCCCCTTTCCTCTCATGTCTTCAGAAGGCATAACAAGAAACCCACCACCAGCTTTAGAAGCTTTAACTCTTTGAGGTAGAGCCAGACCAGGGTGAAAGTAGATACCTGTTACTTAGATTGTAAATGGTTTGCAGCTTGCACTCCTTTTTATTTTAATTCTACTCATTGCTAAACTCAGCAAGCTCGTGAGCTTTTGGGGAATTTTTCAGTGCCACTGTAATATAAAAATAAAACCTAAGGTAATTTTTGAGTTCAAAGAAAAAATAACTCCAATATCTAGTAAAGAAAAATAAAGCTATGCTGTACTGGTTGCTGTATTGCTTTCCCCAGAAATTCTCACTGATAAGTAGATTGTGACTTTGAAACAGAGCAAAGGAAATGACAAATGCATGCAACCCAGTGAGTAAGGGCTGACTAAAAGTCTAATCCAAAGTCCATTGAAGTCATTAGAAATGTTTTTTTTCTACTTCAGTGGCTTTCTGATCAGACCTGAAAAGAATAGTAATACTTTGCACCTTTCTGTGGCATTTTTCATCAGTTTCACAGAGCTTTTTTCCAACAAAAAATAATTAGACTCTTAAGTCCTCTGGGAACATATCCTTTCAACAGCTAGCAGTGCAGGGCACAGAGGATAATTCACTTGCATAACATAGCATAGCAAATCAATGGAAGAAGCTGGAAAACAACTTGCTCTTCATAGCTCCCTGGTTTTGGTGTCCTGGCCTTACTTCACCTACCCCTGAATTACAACATCTGCTACATAGTATTTTAGGAAGATCTCATCTCCCATTTGAAACAGCAGTGAGAATATAAATAGGAAGATCTTGAAATGGAATTTGATTGTAAAGGAAAGTAAACATACCGAATGTTTGTGAAAATTGTCTTGAGACCTTTAAAAACGGTAATGTAGATTGGATGTGGTGATGTGTCTCATCTGAAATACAATAGCTCCAAGGCACTGTGTCCTGTAACGTTCATATGGGCCTATTACTTTATTACTGATACAAGGATAAAAGTAGACTCTATTGCAGGGTTCAGAGCTAAAGAACTTAACTTCCACCAATTTTAAGGGTGTTCACATCAGGTTTATTTCTATTTCTGGTAGTCCCTAAATGATATTTGACAGCTTCCTATCCAAGTGCTTGACATAGCCTGATCCTTGTTAGAGTGTATGATCAAAGGATCTACTGGCAGAAGACACAGAAACGTTTAAAAGAAAAATTTCTCCCCCCTTGTGTCTCATTTAGTATTTTATATTTGTTTTATTCTTCCTCTGCCAGTTGACATGTCTTATCTTTCGAAATTCTTTTTCCAATTACTTTGGATGAGAGGACAGAGAAATTAAAGTTCGTTGGCAACAGCATGTCAGTTTTGGATAAGGAAACGCTTTGTCCAAGCTGGTCTTCTCTAACTGTCAGTGACAAAGTGCTTTGGAGGAGCTGCAGCAAGTAGCTTTGGAATAACGTAGCTACAAGGCAGAAAAATCATGTTCAGAACTGTCCAGTTTATAGCAATAACAACTAGGATTTGCATCCTGAATTTATTTGGCAGCGAACCCATGCAAAAACGTATAAATAGACTTCTACTTTACACATTCTATTTTAATAACATTGACATAGGTAGTCTGTTTCCAACAGATTGCTCACTGTCATGGAAATGCTTTGTTTCACTCGATTTTCTTCTACAGTTAATTACTAAAAATAATATGTGGTTTACATCTTCTTCATTCCAAATCATGACAAATTGCATTCAGATATTTCCAGGCTTTTCAGCATATTTTCTGCCAGTAAAGCACAGTCATCTCTGAGATGGAACTTAGCTGGCTCACAGCGGATTGTAGTAATGCAGTCCAGTTAGGCAGAGAAAGGGAAGGCCATCTTATTTGTTTGCGTAAGTTTAGCCAGCCAGAACGCAAATGCTCGGCTGGCAATTTAGCCAAGACCCATGGGCTGAAACCTGTGAAGGAATGGCGCAGGGAGTCTGGTGTCCTAGAGTCTTCAATTTTCTGTCTCATCTAAAAACATCAGAATACAGTATTTAACATGTGAGTGACTGGTTTTATTTGGAGGCCTCATCTAAAATGGCTGATGAAATCCAGCTGTGCTTTGACTGTAAAATCCAGGAAGATCACACTCCAGGGGACAGTGGCTACTGTGTTTCAGAACAGTGTTTGGTGCACAGGAAATGTCACCCTTGTCATAGGCCTCCAGGTGGTCTTTAAAGTGAGCAGTACTCTTGAAGCAATTGGAAATTCACAAAAAACAACTGTCGGATCATGCACAGGTCTGAGATAATAGCACTGAAATCAAATAGGATCAATGTGCTTGCTTGCAATTAAAGCTCTTCGATATCTCCCTTAAAAGCCCATGCTAGTTGGGTATGAAAGGCACAAATTTTTGACCATCACAAAGGTCAGCTTTGAGGCTCAATAATGCACTTATATAAGCAGATGCAGCTCCTATTCAAGCAAATTGCTGATGCATTAAGTGTGTGCCCTTAAGACCTGCTCCTGCTGAAGGCAGTGGCAAACATCCAGTTGATTTAAACAGGATTAGAATTAGGCCTTTAGCTGTTGCAGATCACATTGAATTAAGGGATGCTGCAAGAAAAAGCTGCTTGAAAGTTTTTGTCCTTTGTAATTGAAACATCTTTATTTTACTTTGTTCCCTTGGTTAAGTTGACCTGCACCTGCTCATAACCAGAGCTTTCTACTGCAAGGTTAGCTCTAGGAGCTGATGTCAAGTTGCAGGTGGTGGGTAGGGGGGAAGAAAAGGGAGAGAAGTAGGGCAGGATTGTAGAGCAGGGGGCCTTTGCTTTTGCAGCTGTAGCTTTGCAGGTGTCAGGGCAACAAGTCGGAGTGATGCCAGGAAAGAGAGCTACCTGCCTGCTAGAAGGTGCCACTTTCTGTGCTGTCCCATAGGGGATGTTTACTCCTTGCTCAAGGCAGTCAGGAACTCCCTGGCTCGCTCCTTTTACTCGGTCCATTTCCAAAGTGCCATCCTGGGATGTTTGTTAAGATACGCAATCACAGTCCGTACTCGAATAAAAACTTTTACTAAACACAGGCTTCCACTTAGTTTGAGTTCCAGCTTTGTATACCTCTTTTCTCCATGGTGGCTGAAGAGCTGCACGGTAGCAGCTGTAGCGATAGCGCAGGTACGTGTGCCCTGGTAACAGCTGCTTTTGCTAATGTGGAGGAAGCACGGCTTTCTGGGCCATTTATGAGCAGTGCGTCTGATGAAGATCTGCTTTCACAGTTGCATAAGCAGATATGACCTGCTGCCAAAAAGAGCAATCCTGCATCTTTCCCTTGCTACCACTGTGTGCTCCCACTGTCCCCTTGTGCAGGCACTTGTGATCTTGTGGCTATACAGCAGATCAGAAAACACATGTATTTAAAACAGGACATACATATTTGCTCAGTTTAGTTTCACTTTTCAGATGGGTTGTTATTTTGTCTGGCGCAAGGGAGGGGAGTTAGTTGCCAGGGGATGGAGAGGGAAAGAGGGTTGTGCTGCCTTTTTCAGGAGCAGCCGGCACTTAGATAGGCTTAAAAGGATTCTGACTCCACAAACTTCTGATGTAAGCTTACTCCTTTAACACAAAAGTATGGTGCTACTTCATTTTTGTTGTTATTGTAATATTGTAGAAAATACTCCTCTAGAGTTTCCTTGACTCTTTAATATGTTAAACATTAGTAAGACAACCAGGGATAGAAGTCAGATACTTTTCCTCCAGAAACACTAATCCCTGCTCTTCAACTGAGTTTACATTAGTTGATAACAATGTAGGACCTAAGACACTCACTTGTACTGCTGCATTTGTGTATTAAACCAGCCTCCTTGAGCAAGTTATAGACAAATACATGGGTGTATATATTACTGTCAAATGATAAACGGGATGATCTTTTTTGTACTGCTCTCTGGTGGGCAGATTGGGATGCTATTTGTATGAGAGCTGTTACGTAGCTCTTGGACAGGGCTGGGGAGGCAACTGTAACGTCCTGAATCACAGTCTGCTTTCTCATCATCCTTGGAGGGGGATGGTTCTGTACTGCCCCCTTGAGAACTTACTGCGTACTTAAGACTTGCCTATACCCATGCTGTATTGCCTAACTACACAAGTGGTCAACCTGCAGAGGTCATTTCTGCATTGCCTTTACCCAGCCTCCGCATCACTGGCCATAGCTTGCTTTCTTTTATGCTGCTGAACTAGCCAGGCCAAAAGACCCCTACAATCAAGGTATTTCTGGTTCAGATCCAAGGGTAAAAACTTTATGGATGAGAGGTGTTAAAGAAATGTTTGTTGCTAGTTCGATATTGTGGGTTGTAAGAGTAGGGCTGCTTTTATGAGGTATTAGTTAGATCTGAGGTATTAAAGACTCACTTGAAAAAAGTGGTTGTGACAGGTATAGTTGCTGTAAACGGGAAGCCGATGTTCCGCCACATTTTTCATTGCTTAATAGAATTAATAACTATGTAATTGAAATCATGCTAATACTCAGTTGACTTGCCTCTGTGATTCAGTGCAGAGATTTCTGGTTTGGCTTAAACTGCTGGGAAGATGGCTGCATTTTGGGCAATAAAATTGATTTTGCACAATCTGCTGATGATCAGCAAAGCTTAATGAATAATCACCTCAGGAAACCTCATTACAGTAATTTGGATGGATGAGCAGGATGTAAACGCAAAAAGAAGAAAGTATAGTTGCTCCTTGAACGCTTCCTTTACTCGTATTTGACTCTAAAACTTCAGAGCCAACACAGGGAAAGTATCAGGTATCCCTGCCTTACTTTCCTTGAAACCTCTGAGTTACTTTGATGCCTCTTGGGAGAAAGAAGGTAAATTCTTGATTTCAGCGGTAGTTACTCCCTCGCAGGACAACACAGACATTTCGTTGTGAGAGGTATGGCTGTGTGCAGTTCATAGCTTATGGGTGATTCTAATCCATTCTTGTAAATTAAAAGAACATGGATTGTTTTCTTTTTTATGAAAGTTCAAAGAAGTCATTGCCTTGATACTGTGAACTAGATGATTGCTGTAGCCTTTTATTTTTGCGGAGCTCCCTAGCAAAGGTGAGAGTCTTCTGTTTAGCCTGGTTTCAGTTGTTCATGTCACAAACCTTCTCTGCAGCTCATACAGTATGATGTTCGTTTAAGAGAGACTCAGGAATACAGTAGATGGGAAATAGCAGAAAATCAAGTTGGAATGAAAATGAAAAATGCAAAAACCTTGATAGGCTGAGACAAGTTTCTGAACGCATCTCTAGTACCATCCAGCCTAACCGTATGTTCAGTTTCAGGAATAGTGGATATTCTCCAAATACCAACCTCTGTGCTTGCTGTCATCTAGACTGACAAAATAGCACCCTACGGTTTTTCAAAGTAATTGAAAATAGCTGGGACAGATAGTTCTAGCTCTCCATCTCGCCTTTCCATTGAATGAGTAAATGGGTCTTTTTTTGATAGAACCTAACCTTTTATTAGGATGTAGTTGGTTCTTCCTATCCATGGTCTCCTGATTTCTGCAGCGGTAAATTAGAGCTTTATGGCAGTGCAAGAGAAGGTTAGATCTGTGCTGGACTACCACCTCTTCAGTCGCAACAGTGATGAAATGAGCAGATGGATGCCAATAGGACAGTTAGGGTTTCCTCCCCTGTTTTCCAATTTAGGATATGTCAGAGCATGAATAATTAAGTGAACTCATGTCTGGCAATGTGTTCTTTGTGTTTTTCACAACAAAAAAATAAGGAAATGTGGCCTATAGATTATATGTTATTTTATATCCTTAACCAAGATAAACGCCTTGACATAGTAGTTGATAGCAGATCTCATATACTAGTGCTAGCCTGCAGTAACTATATTGACTATAGGGGAGCTACTCGAGATATAGGGCTTTGACTTGGATAAAAATTTGGTCCATTCCTTGGCAAAAAAGCTGCCAGTCTTGAGAAAGTGATTTTTTCCCATGCTTGGAAATCCAGGGAATTTTCTCAACTATTTTTTAAAAAAGCAGCACTGTTTTGGTGAAGTTTCTCTCAACGCATACATATTGAAGTGCATGCCAGAGGGAAATACGTAGGTTCTGTGAAATATATTAGTGTACAACCTTTAGGGATAACTTCCTCTTTAAAGTACATCATGAGATTTCAAATATTAAATATTAGATTATATTCTAAGGGCATCTGGTACTGCTTTTTTTATGAAGCTGACGTTCAGAATTTTACAGAAGTAGTTTGGCTACATTTTGTCAAGTTGAATTCAGCGCTGCACTTCCTAGCTAACCATAATGAGTCAAAACATGGGTTTTATCCAAACTCTTGTTGTACTATTCCTCCCCTACTGCTTAACCAGAAGAGGATGTTAAAACCTGAAGTGAAGTTTCCCAAATTCTGTAGAGAGTAGAGGATGGACAGCCAAGTCAAAATTCAGCTGTAGCATTTTGCTAAAACCTTGATCTGGATGTTTAATCTCAAATTGATGTTCAGGTGGCTGTAAAACACAGCATTCACTGAGAAAGCTGGTGTTGTGTTTGGTTAATGATGCAAATATTCCCCCAAACTGCTTATCAGTTTCCTAGATTACTAGAACATTTTAGAGCAGAGGAATCTAAGCAGTAGTGCCAGCCTTCCTCTGATTTGTTAAGTCATTTAAACTCTCTGTGACTCAGTTTTCTCATTTATAATTGAGAATAATATTTTTTGCTCTTCTTCACAGGACTGTTGTGGTGTTTATTTCACTAGTGTTTATAAAAAACTTGGACGTCCTACATGCCAGGTGCCAAAGAAAAAACAAAAGGTTATTATTACCATTATTCTTTGTTAAATATATGTATATTTATTATTTCTTTGACAGTGGCTTTACAAATCACCACAGTCATTCATATAATGAAATTTACCTCAAACAATGACTGTAATAACTGAGCAATAATGAGGAACAGAAGGGCATTGTTTCCCTCTGAAACCACCATAATTTGCATAAACCACTCTGAGTGTCTGGTAAATGATATTTTGCTTGGTGAGTCCACAGAGAGATTAATACTGGCTTATTTTTGGTAAAACATTAAAAAAATTTTTAAACATTAGGTCATGTGTGTGTGCATGTGTTTTTATATCCCCAGAACATTAGCCTTCTTTATGAGCAGGCAATCCAACAAAATTAGTGTTTGACATTAGAAATCATGCTTTCTTCTCCTGCTAGGCTCTGAACATTTCTTGTTCGATCTTACTTAACTTCTTAAATAAGGTTGACATCCCGCCCTTAGTGTAGTTGATTTGAAGTTTTGCTGAAGAATTAAGCTTTCATTCCCAAAAGACACTTTTTAGTGCTATGGTAAATCAAGGCAAGAAACATGGGGCCACATGAAAAGCAACTAAGTGTATAATGTACTCTTGCACCTTTATCACAATTAATGTGTGCAAACTGATCGTTTACCTATTTTTAGTTAATCTACCACTGTGTGAGAGACTCTTGTGTTTTAATAATCTGCCAGTTACGTGTGTCCATGCCCTGGCTGGGGTTTTCTACTTCCAGTAGCCTGGTCCTACATATATCAAAAATCAGTAGTATTATTAAGTATTTAACAGTGCTAACAACAGCCTTTACACAGCTTTTACAAGCGTTGGGCAATGTTAACTTCAGCATACTTCACTGACAGCTGTTTCAGGGCCATTACTTCCCTTATAGTCTGCTGAAGTAATTAAGATCAACTGGAAAGCTGCTGCTGACTGACTTAAAAGTGGAGCTCTCAAGTGAAGAAAAGCATCCACGGTGTTCCTTCAGCTCCCAGTATTTATTCCCTTCGCAAGATGGGATCCAGCCCTTCCTCTGTGACTGCCTCATTCCGTCCTACCCTCTATCCCATGTACAGGTGTCCCAGTCATAAAATCAAACATGTTGGTGAGTGGTCTCACTGTTTCGGCAAAGAAGGCAGGGGTTTGACAGGCTGTAAAACTGGACAACTTAAAATGAGGGAGAGGGAACACTGCTGAGAGAGGCTGGCACTTCTGTGGGCCACATACTACCCGAGAACATAAATTTAAGTCAAACGTGCTGCCAGTCTCTCCCTTTACATTTAAAATAACTATGTTCCCTTGTATCTGGGGGGAGTTGTTGTGTAAGCTCCCAATGAGAGTGATCAGGCCTTCACAAGGAGAGAAGAAAAATCTGCACATTCTGATGCTCATCTGTGTGAGCTAGGCGCTCTTCAGTTGCTTTGTTTTCTGCCTACAGAAATATATGTCTCTTTTGTTGCAGAAGAAGCCTGGTAAAGCAGATACACCTGTTTGACTATCAAGGTTGTGGATCATGGAAGAACAACTACTAAACAACAGCATCCTTGATCAATTTATTAATAGCCATGAGCAGTCGTATGAAGAGTTTCTAAATACGTTCACTTTCCTTTTGAAAGGTATGTAACTTCCAGAATATACCATTAGAAATTGCAGAAAGAGGGGAAAGTAAAAAAAGGAGTAATGCTATTTAGTGCCATTCTGCTGCTCACTTGCTCTGTGACCTTAGGCAAATCCTTCTCACGTCTTTGCTTTTCCTATCAGCAGTGGAATCCCTAACAAGAATTTTCCTTAATTTGCTTAACGGACTGCTAAGGTATGGCTCTAGAGCTGGTTAGCATAGCAGATTATGAATCCTTGTGATCCACATTTTGCTCGGTTTAGGAGAGTGGAGCATTGTGGTCTATCTGGAAGGATAAGTTGGGCTCTCCCTAACTAAATCTCACAGCATTCTTCTAAGGAAGCATCCATGAAAGTGGAAGAGCGTAGCAAACGTGCATAGCAGTACAAGTACACGGCCTAAGGTTAGGGTTGTGCAGTTGAGATACTTTCATTGGTTTGTTAACACTGGGCTACCGTGCTATGCTGTGGTACGCACCAAGCTAACTCTGCGGATAACGTGGATGAAGGGACATCACGTTACGGTGATTAGGCTGAAAAGGTCTCACGCTTTGCACATGAAATGAAAGCGTTAGAGGTGGGGCTTAACGCTGACGTGAGCATTGCTGCATTACAAGAAGTTCAGATCAGTACCCAAATTCTATAGCTCAGGTTCATTTTTGCTAGCCGCTTTAAGGCAGATGCCATAAAAATGAATGCAAGTTACATATCACTCAGTTATAATTCTCTTGACCGCAGCTTTGTACTGAGAATGATATCCTCATCTTATTCCAGAAGCACTGTATTTTCCAATTACATGATGCAGCACGCTCCATTGATTGGCACTCAGAAGTCTGTCCTGTCCTTGTCCTTCAGGCAGAACTAAGTGTCAGTCACAGGCACTGAGCAGAAAACCAATGGGGGAGTGGAAGCTGCCATAGAAATAATCTTATGGCAGCCTTCTGTCTCTACTCCTAATAAAAAATAGAAAAGGGAGGCACTAGGGGATGAGATAAGAGGATTGAAAATTAGGTTCTAGTCTTCTTTATGTATGATTGATACACTGGGGAGAGCTTCTATCTTGAAAGCATGCTGCACATCATGATGCAACTTGCAAAAAGCCTCAGCATGTAGTTCTATCACTTCGATAGTCACTACAGCATTTGCCACCAAGCGTGTGTATAAAAGGTGGAGTTTTAGCTGAATTAAATGCTTAGAAATGCACTTTTCTCTACTGATATAAACAAAACAATTCCGGTTGTTTTCCTCCCATCTTCATTTTCCTTTAAAAATACCTAAAGGTGCTGGCTTGCATTATAAACTAATGACCGGCAAAAATTCCACTTAAAGCACAAGGCATTTTAGCATCAAAACAGTGCAAAAATACTTTTAAAAATATCACAGTCTTAGTTTTTGTAGTTTGCATTTGAAGAATAGTCCTTTGACTTCCAACAAAAATAATTTTAAAAAACAACTGTGATATCTTAATAAGACTATCTGTTGATAGGCTCCAGAACTTTTCACTTTCATGTCATGAGTTCAGCTCTCTACTGTTGGGATAGATTTGTGGTTACTGTCAGTCTATTAAGGAAAAAAAGGTAAAAGCTGACCTTTTCCAGATTACCTTGAATTTGACCTGATAACGGTGTAGAACCACGGAGTACATCTTTGCACAATGGGCATTAGTGTTAGAATTCGCAATTGTGCATAATTAGATATGGAGATACCTTTTCATATGCACAGATAACCAACTAGTCTATTCAGTTTTGTGTATAAACATTTATGAGCTCTTTAAAATAATTCCTTGAACATCATCACCATCTGATAAGATTTTTGGCTGTTTATAGCACTGGAAACAGAAGAAACACATGTAACTAACTAGAACCCACTGATTTCACAGGCTACAATGTTTATATAAGGTGATTTTTACTTGTGCGTGAATGTGTACTAGCTCCCTCATTAGGGATTGCAAGGGTATTTTTGCACCAGGAGTTTCTCCATTGTTCTGGTAAGCATCTCATAGGAAGCTGCTTTCCAAACCAATGTTTAATTTTTCTTCATTTGTTAAAATCACAGAGTGAAATTGAAAAGAATACGTACTTTGAGCTTAAAAAAATAAGCATCATTGACTATTCTGGGATATCTAGAAAGAACCGTTTGAGACTATGAACGTTAGTCTGGAGTATCCCCCTGTGAGCACATTAAGATCTTTTACTGACAGAACATTCCCATTTTTGTAAATATGGGAAAATGAGTTTCAATGCATTTTTATATCCCTGAATTTATAGGCTTTTTAAGGATTGCTAATATCTTATTAAAGCAAATGTCATTTTTGTAATGTTATCTCTGTATATCTGAATGTGTGACATTACCTTTGGCTACTCTATAGAGTACAAATGGAGATCCTGTTCTTCCTTGTGTTAGTTAGGAGAATGTTCTTTTAGCTCAGGTAGAACAACATTTGGTGACAAGGTATTTCAAAAATCTCTGTAATTTATTTAGTGATATGTATGTGGTTTAAGTAGCACACAGATACATTATAACGTAGTTGAACCGTAAAACCATATCTTTGATGTAAAAATTTAATCATCTTGACTTTGTTATTCCTATAAAAGTAACTACTTTGAGTCTACTTGTTTTAAAGTGTGCTTGTTGCTGTGACAGAATGATAGACTTATTGATGGGTAGATCTTATAGTAAGGCTTTTACCTCACTTCTTCGAGATCTGTTAATGACAGGATGTGAATAAACTTACTTAAATGACATTTTAAAACTGAGTCTTAAACCAAAAGCATTTATACTCCAACTGAAAATGGCCTATATGTTTTAAATGCATAATATTTAAAAAATATGGCAGCGTTCCGTACATAATTGGTAAGGATTTTAATCATTTTTATTGATCCTGTAGTGGATGGACACTTGAGGCTTAGGTTAAAATTCTAGTACGTTCCCTAGTTTTCCTATGCACAACATCTAAAGTGTGTTTTTTGTTGAAAGGATAATATTAACAAGATGCATAGGTAAGTGAAAGGGCTGGCAAACTTTTTGTAATATAATTTTCAATCTGATAATAAAACAGATGACTGGCATTTACTGTAAGGTTGTACAACTCTCCTATGCTGTATAAGTCAAAAGAAAAAATCTGAAAAGTGACATCTCGACTGTGCAGCTGGGTTTGTCTGTTGACACGTTGGTCCTGTGAGCCCTAAGAAGCCTCAGAAGAGTTAGATTTACAAGGAAATTGATGACACAGATTTGTATAGATGTGATCAATGAGTGATCTCTTCAGTACTAAACACTTACTAGAGCCGCTTTGGGCACCAAATCCATTTGAAATAGAAATAGAACCAATCCCCACTTTTTAAAAATGGCCACAGGAGCAAGGAAGCTCTTTCAAATCTTAGAAAAAGCATTTGAAATCTATTGGAGAGAACTATGAGGTCCAAAATGAGAGGGCAGCATCTGCTTGTTTTTCTAAATTCAGAGGAAGACTGGGAAATTCACTGGAGCATGAAATATCTCCTTTGACCTTCTACAGGAAATACAGAAGAAAAAAAAATTGACCCAAGCAATTACTCCTCTCCCACTTCTAAAAATATGGGATCCTGAAGTCAGTCAGCTGCACAGAGAAATGCTTCCAGGAACAAAATTCTTACCCAAATCCAAGTTTAGGTTCAGAGTTTTTCCATGGTGCTGGGCATTTAGCCACTGGGATTCAGTGTGTCCATTCCAGCTGCTTAGTGTGCTGAACTTCCAATACCTCATAGCGTCTGGCACTGAGTTGGGGCCTTAGGACCATGGTCAGACGCCTCTTTAAGTAAACTGAACGGTGGATGTGTATTTCGTAGCTTCAGGGCTGTTGTTGTGATGCTTTTGTGCCCAGCAGGCTGGCAAGCAGGGGAAGTCAGACAGTGACTGACCACTTCCCTGCTTCCAGGTGGCATGCAAGAGCCATAGCCTGCGTTGCTGTGAGCTGATTAATTTAATTCCCCAGTGAAGGCTGGGTGATGTATTTAGTTCACAGTCCATTTGACAGTAGCTGTCTGCTTCCTTTTTTCGTTAACCATGTTTAGGAAAAACAACAACTTTAAACTTTCTACATAAGTGTCTGTGAAGGCACTTTACAAATGTGAGCCTAGCAGCAGAAAGCACAGCAGAAAACTATACAAGAAATGACAGGAAATTCACTTTAATTTTAAAAATGGACCAGTAGGACAATGCTAACCCCAAGAGAAATTTGCAGCCTTCCTCGTATGAGTGGATTTGCCAATAAAAGCAACTAGGCAGTTCAATAAAACTAATTAAATTAATCTGTCATCCCCAGGGAACTTAAACAGGGCATGAAATAGGGAAACAGCGTCAATTCAGAGCTTTTTATTGATGTGTTTTGCTGGATCATTGGAAGGAATTGGTTGGGAGAAAAAAATTGCAATTTTCTATTGATCATAAATGCAGTAGCCATCTCTATGTAACCTTCATTCAATATAGTATGACATCAAATATTATACAGAGCCCCTAAATGAAGATAAACAGACACAGGGATGCAAACAATAGATTATTTTTGAAATAATAACAGGGAATCTGTTTTGTGGGTATTTTTTGTCCTTAGATCTCAGTGGTATTTGTTATGTAAAGTACTTTGTCGCCATTTTATAGACAGAAAAAACTAAAGCATGAAGAGAGGAAAATGACTAGTGTAAGTTTGCACAGCAGCTCACTGGCAGCACCGGATAAGGACAAAGGCACGCTGACTCCCTGAAACTCTGACAGTCCTTGAATGCTGGTGCTTCCCTGACAGCAATTCTTTGTTCTTTTGTGTGATGCCTTTATTGCTAAGCGGTTTCTAAAGACTGTTTCAAATGGATAAAGATGTATTTTTGTTCTGTTGCATTTTCTCTTTCTAGAAGATAGAGAAAAGGGAAATTTTTAATAATTTTACTGTTGATATTTTCATACGGATTTCTTCCTACTGTGGTATATTGGCTATGGCTGAATTGTATGCTAGTATATAAAACGGTAACACAGAATGAACCCTTGTTCTACCTCATCACCTTTCCTTGAAAGGCACCAGAGTTTGCTAAATGCAGCTGATGGCTGTTCCATGACCTTGCAGCGAGGTGAGGAAACCCCGTTATCCTTCTTTCTCAGATTTGGAACTGACACGGAGATAATATTGTCAGAGATCAAAGCCGTTCAGTGGCTCTACAGGAAAATCAGAAACAAATCAGGGGACTTCACTGCCAGTTTTGTGCAGAACTCTCTATAGAAAGTACTGGGAAGGGTTTTCGAAACCTGTTTGTTCTTCTGTGTTCAGGATAAAATCACATGGAAATGCCTAATTTCAAAAAAGTGTGTATTTGCCAATCTTTTTTAAATCAGGCTTCTCTGAAGATGTCTTAATTTTGGTACGTCTTAATTATCACATCCAAAATTGGGCGTTTTTGAAAATCTTAGTATCTGACTTTTTTATGATGGGTTATTAATTTGTTCCCACTTGCTGCAATCTTTTTATGATATTATTTGTTAAGAGAGGAATACATTGTGTGGAGTTGTGTCAGAAGACTGTGTCCTTTAAACAGTGTCATTGCTTCTTGTAGTGCTCATCTCCGTATCTGCTAGTGCTGAATTGTTCTTGAATGCAATTACAAAGAAGGTTTTCAAACCAATGCTGCCCTGATTTATTAGTATATCACCTGCTCTTTTAAAGTGTTCCCAATGTGTATGTTTAATGAAGTTTCCTTATCCTGAGGAGAAATTTAAGCACATCTGTGCTTCCTTTGATAGTAAAACAGAAAAACAACTGTAACAGATACTCTGCTTCTTTCAGTAATTATGTTTCTTTTAGCTAAGGTTCAAAGTATGGCTCACTGCAGCTAAGATTCAGGAAGAAGTAGGAAGTTCTTGTACACTGAACTAGGATTTTCCTACTTATTACTGTCAAACTTAAAGCTATTCGTAAACCATCCCCCAAACATAATTTCTAAACTCTACTATTGTTTGCACTGAGCAAAAGATAATGTAGGTTTTCTGAAGCCATAGGAAGCAGGCCTACCTTTCTTTATTTCTTTCTTTTTTTTGGAAAAAAGTCTTTACTTCTACCTCCTATATCCTGAAAAACTCTCTATTTATGACTGTGAAATGGCACTACTTGGGCCTGATGCCTGGTAGATACTAACAGGCTTAGCTCTCTTAATAGGAATTTGCTGGTTAATATCAGCTGAGCATCTGCCCTAAGATTTCTTTCATGGGCTTTTTGTATTTTGTTAAGATTATTTTTGGTTATTGTCTGTTGGAGGAAGGAGGATTTTGGTCTTGCAGGATGCTGAAAGGGTCAAATGCACATTTGCCCTGTTATTTAACTGCCTGCCTTAAAGTATTCAAATGTAGGTTTCTGGCAACAACACTATTGAACCATGGCAGAATGATATATATTTTTAAATGATCAGCTGGGCTGAATGTGGTATAAACAGGAAATACTACCACTTTTTCTAACACTGACAATATGTAAAGCGCAACACAGACATACATGTTGATATAGATAAACAGCACATGGAAATACTACATATAGCTTACATTAAGGACGAAAGAGGAGATACTGCTACAGTAAAAGAACAGTTATACTCTTGAAAATTTAGAGCTGAGTTAGTTACCTGATTGAAATAAGTCTGAGAGTAGCAGTCATTCTTCTTTGCCCTGAAGGAGGAGCACATATGAGAGAAAATCCTTTCCTTCATGGTTTTTAAGCATATTGCAGGGAAGTATCCAAAAATGGCAGTCAAAAATAATAATAGTTTACCCTTCTAAGTCAGAAACAGTCCTACTGAAATGACATGCCCCAGTCCATATATTTATTTATCCTAGCTGAGGATATGGCTTAGCGAACCTTTTGTAGTAAATTGGCGGTAGTGAGGAAAGAACCAGGCCCGTAATCCTGAATATAGTAAAAGTTTACCTTTTAAATGAAAAAATACAGGTAAACAATACTTTTTGCTAATTATTTGTGCTTTAATCGGGGTAAGGTCAAAGAGATTCAGGGAGAAGGCTGTAATAGCTCTGCTCTGGTGTAAACTGGAAAAAACCCTGTTGATATTAATGACTTAAAAAAGAGTAAAACTACAGTGAGGGAAAGGGAATTCAGCAGCATAAATGCCCTTGGTAACTGAACAGGAGGTGACGTACAGAAAAGGAAGATCACCATGTTTGACATTTTGCACTTCCAAGATATGTTACAAATATTAATTCGCACACTTAGGCAAGTAAGTTGTTACTCTCTCTGCTTTATAGATGCAGTTACTTTGACAAAGGAGTTCTGCTTTCCCAGTGCCGCTATGAAATCACTGTCATTGAAATTAGTGAGGGTTTTGGCTGAGTAAGATTAGAACAGGACTTCAGGAATTAGTGTAGTTAAGCGATAGATAATTCAGATGCTAAGGGTTGGCAAATATTATATAAGATTTATAGAAATCCACAGCCTTCTTGCATGGCGGCGCGAGGCCAGGCACGATACCCCTCAAACACGTAAAACAGCACTAGATAGCTATGTTTAGGCATCTGAATTGCACCTGGATTACTCTTATTTATGGACAGACATACAGGCCCCTAGTAATGAATTCCTCCAGGTATGTATGGTAGGTACTTGGGCTTTTTGTTTGTCACAGAAAGTTGGACAAACTCAGCATTGATTTACAGTGATTTATACTTTTAAATACATGGAAATAGGCAGATAGCTCAGGAATGTAAATCACAGCAGATTTTCTAGGCTAAGTAAATTTAAAATAAAACGCTAAGTTCTGTTCTCAGCTGTACAATACGCAGAGGGAGGCTCTAAATTCTGCGCTGAGTTACTGCAGAAGTATGCGTGCGAGCAAGTTTGACTGAATTATTGAAAAAAAAAAGGCTTTAAAAATTGTCCTCCCAACACATTGTTTTTTCAGGCTTGGAATTTTTTTTTTCCTCTCATGGCTTGGCATTTAGGGTAAATTACCTCAGCACAGTACAAAAGTTTGCATAGTTGCACATAGGTAAATACAGGTACTTCTCCTACGCTTACCTGCGCTATACCTGCTCTGTTTTGATCCTCCAAAGTGGTATTTCACGGAAACATTTCAGTGACAGGCCTTAGTCATGTTTTAAAACGTGGCTCTTAACACCTTTGATTCGCAGCATGTTTTTGCTGAGGATGAATTTGAAGAATGCAGATGGTAAATGAACATGAAAGTTGTACTCTTGATCTCTGTACAAGACAGATACCATACTTCTATGAGTAAAATTATTTTTCGTTCAGGAGTCCTGTACAAAGTCACTCTGTCATTTGAATCCCAAGCGTTCCATTAAAGCATAACTTGGAAGGGATGTGATGGATTCACAGGCCTTCCGCTGGCCAGCAATCTGAGGCCAAAGAAGTAAATCAGAACTTACGATAACATCTTTGCTGTATTATATTTTTTATAGTTAAATGGGACTGTTTCTCATCCTCCCCCAATTTTTACAAAGATTTTTGGAATGAATTCATAGAATTGAAGACAGAGGGAAATACCTGGTAGTTTATATTGGGTAGTCCAGCATTTTTTGCCAAGCCAGGTTTTCCACAGTATATTATCGATCGCTATGTCTGCTCTTGTTTTGCAATGTTTCAAACCGGAGGACTTTCATCATTCTTCTGGGGCTAGTATTTCATCTAATAGATTTCACTGTCGGGAAACTTTTACTGATAATCCTGATAGCTCTCTTCTCTGGCTCTGTGATAAGTGACTCCATTATTCTTCAAAATATGTGCGCGATCCGTGGACATTTTCAAGAGATTCCATTCCAAATTGGAAGACAAAAAGAATTTTAAGTAATATAGAGAACAGATAGCTGGACAGAAAGAATGTATCAAGTTGGATATACTTTCTGGTAGAAATATGTTTCTGAAGTATGCAACGTACTTTTCAGTGACACACAATTATGATGGATGTTACTGTTGAGAGACTCAGATTTACTTTTCTAGAGACCTAAGCTTGTCATGCCATTGTTCAGGTACTGAAAGTGGAACTTCTCAAAAGTAAAACTGAAGAACTTTCTGCAGAGTGAATATGTGGATCTTTCCGTCATTTCAGCCTTCTTCCTCTGGTACTTTTTGGGCTTTTGTCAGATGTTGTAAAGGCCAGTGTTGTACATTTGGGTTTTGGCAGGTTGAGAACTGTGACTGTGAATAACAAGTCAGTTGTCAGTTAGCCCGGGGGAAGGCAGAGTGGAGCCTCTTGCTGGCTGGAACATGATCTTTTCTCCTTCTCTTTCCAAAGTAAGGATGGGAAAGGTTGGCATTCAGAACATTGTAAAAGAGACATGACATTTTCTGCAAAACGTAGTTTCTTTAGATTTAGAAAAATCTATGTGAATTTTTTTTATATATAATTTTCTTTTAAATCATAGCTGCTTCAAGGGAGCCAGTTACTGAGATGCTCATGCTGAGAAACTAGAGACATCAATAGTTACTTTGGACATCTGAAGAATGGACCTCACTGGTCCTGAACGATCGTGCTCGAGGCTAGCAATGTAATGTTTGTTTCACCCCATAATTTATGTGACATAGCCTCATTATGCACGATTGCTTATCTCAGACTGTGTCTGCAGCATGCGTTTCAAAACTGCTTTTGGCTGCTTAGATTTTTTTCTCTTTTCCTTGTGAATTTTTCTTCACTTGCAGTCATGAATCTAGTATCACATTATGTTTGTGACTGTTTCATCAAATGTAATGTTTGATATTATATAATCCAGCAACTCTGCAATGGTCTTAACCAAAAAAAGTTTCTAACAGCAATTTATGACTGATCCCTTAGGAAAAGGGACAGTGCTTCTAGCTGTAGTGTGGGATGTGTGAATGGCATATAAATACTGACAATACACTTGATTTCTTATTGGTTCATTTAATCTATTTAGCTTTATAACTGTGACAATAACTCAGCTGCCCAAAAACATATAACCTATTAAAATAAATTTGTGGGCTCATATACATACCGTCTAATTATAACTGTCCAGCTCTGTGTCATAGATCTTTTGATGCTAAAAATGATATTCTTTTATCTGGAGTATTCAGAATCTACGTTTTGGAGCAAGGTGGTCTGATTTATATCCCAGTGGAGTGACCACTGGTGTATCCAAGATTGGCATGGGTTGGTGCAGGAATATCGTGTTTATTCAGAGAATATCAGCTGTATGAATTATGACTCTCATCATTCCAGTTGATGCTTTTTGTCTCCTTGTTGACCTGGCTGAGAACAGGATATGTTTTCCAGAAGCTTCTTCCCAGTTAACATACATAAAGCTCCCTGAAATGTGCACAGTGACATTGGGTCCTCAGTACCTATAATTACACTCTACAGGTCTGCTTATGTTTGACTACATAATTTACTAATGCAGACACAGCCTGAAAGACATCAATATCCTTTTGTGGCTTCTCAGTTTTTAATATAAAGCTTTAAGTTCTTAGTGTAAACCAGGAAGTTCATCCTGTTATTATCACTATAATAATAAAAGATTGAAGCTTTGTAAGCAGCTTGCCTGATTCTTCCTGTTAAGTTGAGAGACAATAAGAATATCTTCAAATAGCGAGTGATTATTTTATCTGTCAAGAGTTTCAAAGAGAGCTTCTGATGTGATACATCATTTCCACAGCTTGAAAAAGAGTGTAGGAAGAAGTGATTGCCCATATGTAGTGCTGTTTCCAAATATTGTTTTAAGAAAGTACTTGTTAAAAAAGCAGGGAAGCCAGATGTCGTATTGAAAGACCTGGGATTTAGGAATTATCTGTGGTCTGAGAGTTAAAATCTGTTTGCTAGGTTGTTCTGATCTGGTGCAATTTGCTTTTTATGAACCTTTACTCTTATGAGTATAGGCTGTAGGTTGTGTCCAGAATGCCAGCCCTTTCTGTGTCATAATAACTGGAGCGCAGAGCTGTCCATGGGGATTCATAACTCTCTGGGAAAGTGGACTGCTGAAAGTACTGACCCCGAGGGCATCATTAAGACTATCCACAAGAACGACTTCAGTGCCCATAACGTATAATTATGCCTTCAAAGTGTACTGCAGTGTTTCTAACTGTTGTGAAGTAGATTTTTCAAATTGAAAGGAAGACACTTGTTAAATTCAGCATTTATTTTTCATTAAGAAAGGTGGTGTGAAGTCCATTTGAATATGTTGTCCTGTAGCTGCTCCATATTTGATAATGGAATGTTTAAAACAGAAAAGTCATGGAGTTTTATTTTGACCATGATTAATATATATTTTTTACCATGTTGTAAGGAAAAGCTATTCAGCATGAGGCCAGAAATCCACACATCTATCCACATACCTGTCCTGACCTCTAATGAGCTCTTACATCCAGTGTGCACTGTTGAGATTTGGCTTGATGATTGGCTAGCCATATCTTAATTCTGCTGGCTGCTCTGTGCCCTGTGGATCCGGTAGGACACTCAGCAGAGCTAATAGTTGTCCTAACCTTGATCCTGGTGTCAAGGGAATTTTTAAAGATTTGAGAGATGTCCCAAGCTATCACTGAAAGTCCCACTTCTGTTTTTGAATACCTCTGTATTTTCTGTGAGGGACCAGTTAGCTGCTACTGATGGATAAAATAAACCTGAGAGAAGGTATTCCAATCTTTTGTCAATGTACTGTCAAAATATTTTTCCAGTCTGTCTTTCAAGATCAGAGGAATCCCCTGAGGAAACCAATCCTGCTTAAACTTCTGCATTTGATCTTTCATCTCAGGAACGACACCTCTGGCAACTAAATATCACTGACATGCTGCTGTTTGTTAGTTTGACCAAAAAATAAATAATTACTGATACATTTTTTCCCATCCAGTCAGGTTGCAAGTGTACTGGGGCAAGTCAAACAGGTGATGCTCTAAGAGAAGATCATACTACAGCTGTTAAAGACTGAAAGCTGCAGTGCCTAGTGGTCACAGTACATCCAGCTCAAATGAGAGCAGATAAAGATACAAGGGCTAGATACAGTGTAGGAAGAGGAGAGTAATCCCTTGCTCAGTGTCAGATGCAGTGAGGGAAGCCAACCTCTGCAGTTTACTTTCTTATCCGTTCCTTAATAAGAGAGCGCTTAGGCTTGGGCATCTTCCTGGGTAGGGCTCAGCATGTTATGAGGTTAGGAACTGGGACTCCACCCTTTTGGGGTAGGGGGTTCTGCCAATTGTGTCCTGTCTCTTTTCTTCAAACCGGTAACATGTAGGTGATAATAGGTTATAAGATCTGTCAGTGTATCTGTTATCTGGTCCTAGACTGGTTGAGGTTCTAATGGTGCTGCCCGCGGCAGCATGAGGGCTCTGCAGGGGTTGTAGCTGGGTGGATTCAAAGCCAGTATTAATAACAGCTCTGATAAAGGAACTGCCAAAGCACACTTCCCTGCTAGACAACATGGGCATCTGCCCTGATGGTTTTGAGTGTCACACACACAAGGGCATGTGTTTGGACTGACTGTCAGTTTAAATAGAGTGATATCGATATATTGAGGTAGAAAATATAAAAACTACTCCTTTTTTTGACCAGACGGTCACTGTACTATGATCAGAATCACAGTCCTTTCATATGTTTGTTGAGAAGCTACCCTGTCAGTCAGGTGTGGGAAGGAATAGGCGCACTTGAACTACTTAAGAAATCAAGTGATTTTGTGAATACAGATCTTGCATAAGCACAGTTGTTGGATTTTTGAAACGAGACATGTAAGTATTGGAGCATATACTAGTTTTAGGGAATGAGGGGCATTTGGTTTGGTCTGGTTTTAATTCTAACAATATACATCTAAAATAGTTCTGCTGAGTGCATGCAGTTGCTATGGGTTTTATACTGGTGCCATGAAGAAAAGTATCTGTCTTCGTATGTGCTGGTGTTTGCAGTGCCAAATGTAGGCACGGGCATAGGCATGTGTATGTGCTATTTTGCACAGCGTTCAGATAATTTTTATACAAAGCGTTTAAATAGAAACAAAACTGCAGCCTTTCTTCTTGTCTTGCTTTTAGTTATTTTCAGCCGTTGGATTATTTTATCAAGCTTTCTGTATATTGCATAAACTTTTAGGACAATGAATTCTTCAGTATCAAGGCAAAGGTGATACTCTATGCGCTTTTAAGTTCAAATTGCATATTCAACTTTATGATAAAGACCGCAGGATAGATGTCTATGCATCATGTGGTGTGCATGGAAACTCTGAGGGTGAGTGGAAAAGTGACTATGAGTTAATATTAGATCCAACAAAATTCACATTTTTCTTTTTTCCTGGATGGTGTATTATGTTATCTGATCTGGTGTGTGTCTCCTTGCAGAGGAAGAGGGGAAGACGATTCAAGGATGTAAAGTGGATGCCCTAAGAAAAACATTTACTACATCTGAGTTACCAACCAGAAATAAAGAGGATGATGGCTCGCCTGGAAGAAACAAAGAGTTGTCTGTTCTTCTGCCACCACAGATGCCAAATGGGAATGAGGTAATGAGTTAACATTTGTCCATGTGAACAAGCATCACATTCCAAAAGATAAAAATATGGGGAGATATACTGTCCAAATGCTAGAGGCTGATGGTATTATCCCATCTGAGGCAAATATTCAAAATACTACCCAAGTGCGTAATGCAGAGGTACCTGAAGGGATCACATTTGGCAGTGGCATTTGCTATCCTGAAGAGTTGCCATAATCTGACTGCTAAATAAGGAATCTTGCAAAGACCATTGTAACGTTTTCACTACAGGCTGCAGTTAACAGTCGAGTTGGCATGGCAAGAAGGTAGAAAGTCTTGAGAATATGGACAGTGTGGACAGAGCATGCACAGATTTCTCTGCTTCTTGGGGATATTAGCAAGTACTGAATTCTGTGTTACTGAAGCTAGATCGCTTCAGCTACCTAAAGTAAACAGTAGGCAGGCCAGAGGCATTTTTAATCTTCTGAAACCCATGAGATTAGGGATTTAATTTATAGGGACAGAGAAACAATGGACACTATCTAGAGAGAGTGAGGTAGAAATCTGTAAGTTCTCTTTTTAAGAACGTCTACCCTCCTGCCTGAATAACAAACGATTAAGCTGTGATCTAGCTGGTAATCAAAAATTCCCTTCATTAAACATTTTATTGTAAAAGAAGTAGCGGGCCATATTGTGCAATATACAGAGCAGCACACTTAAATGACTTGAAAAGCTGTGGCTATCAGGTCTGAGTCAAAGAGCAAAAACTGTCATTTTCCTCTGTACTAGCACATGCTTTTGAGGTCAAATCAAGCACGGTTTTTACAACAATCACATTCTTTCAGTTGATTATATAATAATAGTGACAAGGATCTTTTTGCCATTTTTCTCATGAAGAATGTGTTTGTCTCATTGGGATAGACTGCCTTTGGGTCTCTTACTGTAGTCACTTTGGATGTGACTTTCTGCCCCATAAAGCAATGTGTAGCTTCATTATCCAGTCCATTATTTATTTAATGGAACATCATAATTTTTGTCTTTGTTGCTACAGAACACAAGTTTCGGCCATGACTGCACATTTTTGTCACGTCAGCGATTTGAGAAACAAATACAGTAATAGTAGAATGTGTTAGAAAAATTGCTAACTTAGTAGCAGGAGGAGTTTATAATGCAGTAAGTTGGCCACTGTAACCTTTAAACCTGCCCTGAGGAAAGAAAAGGGAAAAACTACTATTGAAAGCAGTGTTTTTGTTCTAAACACTGCTTTTTAGGTGATTACTTATACTGCTGTTCCAGTGGATTCAGTCTGAACCTGTGTAGGATTTCAGAGGATTACCTTATACATTCTGTTTTCAGGCGCATTGCATTTACTCTTCTACATTTTAAATACAGCGTAAAGAGTCCGTATGTGTAAATCAGTAGGAGCTTTGATTGTGATTTTGGTCCTGTTTCATGCATATAAGTATTTTTGCCTGCCTACCTACAGATAGCGATGAGTGAGTGCTGCAGAGCTGGTGGCCCTGATGGAAACAATTTCAGTCTGTTGGAAAGCGTGAAGGTGAGGTTTTCTTTGATTATGAGTAGAACATGACTAATTTTGCATTTACAAAGTATTGACAGTTTGTCAGTGTTTTTCTTCCCCATCCGCAGGAAAGAAGAACGAGAGCATTACCATCCAATGTTTTTTTAAATGTTAATGCACGTGTACTTTTATAGTATATGGGTTGTGTAAGTGTTAATGAGAACAGTGTCAAATCAGGTTGGAAAAAATGATCTATGAGCATCTCTAATTACTGCATAGAAACACAGAAAACTACTTAGTGCATGTACCAAATCCACCACGGCAACACTTTTCACAGGAACCATAGCTTTTCTCCACTGTCTGTAAAGGCATCCAGTTTGAAGGTGCTAATTTTGACTTGAAAAAATTGTTCTTTGTATTCTTCCCCTCTTTTAGCTCAGTAAACTAGAGATGTGTTGGGGGAGGCTGTTAGAAGGTCCAAGATACTTTTTAGGGAGAATGAGAACAGTTGGAATTTCTGTTCTCTAAATTACTTTGCAGTTTGCTCCAATTCATTAAGTTCCAGTCTCTTCTGCAAGGATGGTTTGTTTTCCTAGGCTTTAGCTAAAGTGATCAGATGCGTGGGATAAGTGAGAAAGAACTCCAGTTTTTGAGTCAGACGGAATCCTTTTAAGACTTTCTGTAATTTTGTAGGTAGCAAGACTGCAGGGTTCCAAAGTTTACAATTTGCAGATTATTATCTCAGTTTTATATCAACTGAAAACAGTTTACCAAACTCAAAAAAGAAAAGATACCATTTTACTTTCAGAAATTTCATATACTTAATTGATGAACTTGTGTGTATGTTTCTAGAATGAAGCTCTGTTTTCATAGAGGCATGGCAATGTTGCTTGGAAAGGAACCTCTGGAGGTCATCTAGTCCAACCTCCAGCTTAAATCAGAACTGGTGCCAACATTAGATCAGGTCAACTGTGGCTTTGTTTAGCTAAGCCTTCAAACCCTCACAGAGTGGAGATTCCACAAGCTCTCTGGGAAACCTGTTCCAGTGCTGCACTGCTCACTTAGGGAAGGAGCTGAAGGGAATCTCTGTTCTGTCTCTCTTCACACTTTTCCTTTTAAGAGTCTCTCTTTTGAATATCTCTGTAAGATTGTGCCAGCTTTTTACATTGATCATACAGGTTGGGAAAGTCCTTTCATTCGCACTCTATGCATCTGTGCAGAGTGCTACCTCAAGAAAGGCCTGTTCTTGTGGTATGTTTCAGATAGCTTAGCTCATATTTCAAAGGACATCGCCCTGATAACAACAGTAGTGTGATGATATCTTAGAAGTTTCATAATTGTTAGCTTTTTATTTCCCATTCAGTTCACCATTAGTATCAAAACAGAAGGATCAGGATCTCCTTTGCTTATAGCATATATAGCATATCCTTGTCATATGCAGTGGGCTTGCAAAACTGCAGAGTAACTTACCATGTAACTCCTTTCTATGAAAACATTTTACTCTTGCGTCTTCCCACCAAGTCCCTGAAAAAGTTGCTCTTCAGCCTGAGCTTATTTTCCTTCACTGCAGTTAGTATGCAACAACCTTGGCAAAATTCTTTGGCTATACATAAAAACATTTCCTTTGGGTTATACAGTTCAAAAAAAAATTCATATGCTGTCTTGGAAAAATTCAAGGGGAAGCGGAGAAGATGAAAGAGACAATTTAATGATTTTTGCTTTGCTCTAGTTTGTACTGAAAGGAATGGAATCAATAGATTTTCTATTTTCTGATTTGGGGCTTTTCCTGCAGATGGACAAGTACTTAGATTTGGAAGATATTGACACAGATGAAGAGACATACAGCGGTAGGTTTTTCCCTCCTTCATATTCACAATCATTATCTGCCTTTAGATTCAAATGTATTGATTTTCCTTTTCTTTCTTGACTCTGAGACACTGTTTAGCGGAACCCTTTATCCTCTAAAAAGGATATACTCCCCCAGTTCTTCCATCGCTAGAAAACTGCCAACTACCCCAAAACTAAATCATCCATTTTCTCACTCTAACAGGTAAAAAGATGTTTCAAACAGTCTTGATTATACTATGTCCTGGTGAGAAGTGATTTTTTTTTTCCAAATTTTTCAAAATTACAAAACACTTTTTAGTAACATTTCTAATTTTTCCACACATATTGAAATTATTTTCATTATAAAGGGTTTCTCCAAATAGTAACATGGTTGCTGAGAGAAAAGTCTATAAAGTGGAATTATTTAATGAAAGTATTGTCCCTACTCATTAAAATGATTTCATCCTGGGCTTAAAATAGGTTAATTTTGAATGCACAGTGAAGTTCTCCAGGAACTCCAATTGTAAATATTTCAAGTTTTGTTGAACTGTTCCACACATCTGTAATAATTTTAACTCTCCTAACTCTATAAAAGTAAATAGAAAGCCAGTGGTTGCAGTGTATTTGTCTATCATAGGTGCTTGCGTGGTCTTTATCACCACCAGAATTGCAGATCTTTTTGTGATTAAATCTATTGTCCTCATAGATACCTGTGAGTGCACAAGGAAACTGAGCCACACAGATTAAGGGATTTGCCTAAGACCACTGAAAAAAGCTGTGATGTTCCTTCAGTCCTTGGTTATTGCCATTTGATTAGTCTGTCTAATCCATTAAGTGTTTGATTAGTCTTTGCTTTCTGTAGGTACAGAATTCCCATGCAGAGAGCTTATTGGCTTCCAGGTGACGAATATTTAGAGCATGGCTGTTACTCAAAAGACAGCAATAAACCAACCTAAATCATGAGTACAGCATTCTTTCCTCTAATATGGGTATTTCAGAATGGAGGGATTAAGACAGTGGTCCTGTATCAAGTACAGAAATCAAGGATTTCTTCCATGTAGCATTCATGTGCACCATTTTTTTCCCTTTGTAGGACACTGTTCTGTGTTCATGTTTTAATTTCTATTAAAATCTGTTAAAAAGTGGGGCTTACTGGTGGAAACCTAACCTTAAATTTCACTTGCATCATAATGAAATGGGGCTTGGGGTCCTGTCTAGTTCAGTGGAAATATTTGTAGATATCTGTAATTCAAAACAGGCCACAAAGCTGAATGATAGGCCCAGCACCAAAATACCAAACAGGTCAGAGAGGAAAGAAGAGTGCTGATAGAGGGTGGTGATATTTACACTGCCATTTTCCGTACCGTGCCCAGCTTCTTTCAGTTGTTTATGTGTATTTGTGCATGTGTGTATCTCTGTGTGTGTAAGAGTCAATGTTAATCAGACACATTTGAAAACATGTAGTAAAACAGATTGCATTTAAACAAGTTGAGAATTACAGAAATGATCATCTGCTTGTACTGTCTGAATACCACTTTATGCAAGCCTATTTGGAAAAATCTTTCAGTTACTGCTTTTATTGGTGATTATAAAAATAATAATCATAACATTATACCATCACTACTGTAGATTATCACTGTGCTAACTACTAACTTTTTATGTGACACTTGATTTGGCTTTCAATATCTGCTCTCCGCAGCTCCTCCCATGAGAGAGCATTCTCTGCACAAACTGCCTCAGTGCAGAAGGAAGCCATATCCACCCCTAAGCAATCTACAGTGCCCATAACAACAACATTAAGCATTTATATTGTATTTTATAACCTTGAAACACTGCACAGCCAGGAGCTAATTATTCCTGTAAGCTCTGAAAGGCAAGTAAACAGCCTCCAAATTTATACCTGGAAAACCCACAGCCTGGGTCTTGCCCAGGGCTTCACTGGAGATAGTTACAGAGTCAAGATGAAGAATTTCCCCGACTCCTAAGTCAGTGTGCAGAAAATAGGCCTCATAGTTTGATATTTGTCTTAAATGATAAAGTTCACTTGATAGACTTCATGATTACAGAGGTATAATCCTCACTCCTGCAGAAGGCATTGTAACAAAATGCAAATTAACATAGAAAATGGTATCTCTGTTATTGTTTGTAATAATAAAGTAATATAAAATAATATCCCTAATGACCAGCTTAATGAAGGATTCATTCTGAAGGACTCCAAGTAGTTTATAAATAAGGTGTTACACAAATTTGTAATGCATTTTGCTGCTGGCCTTTTTCATATGCTGCCCCCTATACTCAAAACAAACGGTAGTTTTAGCGTTCATATTGGCAAAAAAGGGCATCCAGTGAAGAATACCATACCTTGCTAGTATAACTGCAACAACATTTTCTCTCTGCTTTTCTCTCTTTTTCTCTTGGCAGCACCTCACTATCTCTACTTCATTTAGCTTTAAGGGCAGACCAGTTAGCCTAGTTAGCAACTGTACATCAGTACAACAAGTATTCACACTTAAGGGGAAGTGGCTCAAAGTTGGCAGTGTAAAAAGCATGACAGAAAATAGGCATTAAAACATCCCATGTAAACCAATGCTTTTGCGGGGAGGTCTTAGGAGAATCACTCTAGTGGATTTTTCTTTTTTTTTTTCTTCTCTTTTTTTTTTTTTTTGTTCATCCTATGTCCAGTGTCTTTTAAGGTTTCAGCAGCCGCTTCTTATGAACAAAACAGCCCATAGATTTAGCCAGTATGCAAATATACTGTAGCTGTTTTCGGTAGACAGCACCGGGCTGAAAGCTTGAAACCAAGGCAATGCTTTGCATTGTGGGACTTTGGCACAATCAGCCCTGATTGGCAAGGTAAAATTGCTACCCTAAGCCATAGCTTTAACCCATAGTGTGGATACAGCATGTGGATGGTGGGCTGTTTAATCCCTCTTTCTCCTTATATTTAATCTCCAACTGTAAGTAGCTTAAGCCAATAATACATATCATCAGGCTTTCTCCTGGGAGAACACTTAGCACCCATGTTTTGGCAATAGATTTCCTTTTCAGGACTGCTGACAGATCACTTTCTGCAGGATCAAAGAATGGTTGGGTAATAATATGGAATATTTGCATAAAATACAAAATACATAAAATGCATGTCTGGAGACCTTGAGTGTGGTATTTGTTAAATACAGAAGCAAATAACAATAGGACTGATTGAACGTTGTACGGGTGAGGATAAATAGGCAAGGATATCACAGCCTTGTCCTAATCTAGCTTGGAAGCCTAAGATACTGCAAACTTGTTTTTTCAAAGTCCTCTTTATCTGTAACCTCACAGAAGTTGTGGAGAACCTGGCTGACTCAGTTACTTTGAAGCTGAGGCCAGGCAATACTATTTGATTATTTATATAAGCAAATAGCTCTTTAGGCAAATTATATCCATACCTGTTGTTTACATAATTTGTGTTTTCCCACTTGTATTTTGGGCCTATATTTGCATTCAGGAAGATCAGCTTGGGGAACAGGATTCAGAGTTAAATTCTGTGGATTTTTTCAAGTGTGGACCTCCTCCTCCCCCACCTCTGAATCTCCTTCCTTTTTTTCCCCCAGTTTCTGCAACCCGTGTAACAGTGCTTCGAGATGATTGCACATGAGGCTCTTTGGGGCTAACAGCCTGAAGCCTGAGAATCAAAGGAGACAGCAAAACTTAGCTTTTAAGCTTTTTCCTTTAGCACTTCCACCAACACTATTTTTGTCAAATGTAGTGTCTGAAAGTGGTAAAACCTGAGCTGGTCTATCTATAGCTAGGCATAGGCTGGGTACAGTAAAGATAAAGACATAGACAAGACTTTGAACTTCTTCACTCTTGTGAGTTCAAATCAGTTTGTACCAACAGGTTTTTTTTTTTTTTTTTTTTATAAGTTTAATTAATATGTTAATAGCATGAAATGAGCAAAGAAACCAACTTGGCAGTGTTCAGAGATGTAGTGATCACTTTCTGTAGATCCATCATGGGGGGCAGGGGGAAGGAGACTAAAGATAAGAGAATAGTTCAGTTTCCAAACCTGCCCTGCTACGCTGTGCTGGACTCGAGCAAGATCCTCGGATGTCACTGCCACATCATCCAGGGAGCTGATTCTCTGCAGCATTAGGAAAGAGGCATTCCAAACCCTCCTCTCAGCATTTTGATATCACTGCCTCCTCACTAATCTCTATATATGGTGCCAATGGCACTATCCAAGGCATTCCTGTTGCTAATTAATCACCTCCACAGAGAACATAATTAGCAGCTTAATTAGGTTCATCATCCACTAGTGCTGTAGCATTGGCCTGAACCAGCTGCGAGGTACTGGCTAGAACTTACAATAGCCTACAGTTCCTTTGGGAGCTCCCACTGAGAAGGAGGACTGTCAAAACTCCCTAATTTTTCTCTCTGAAGGAGTTTCTTGATTAAACATTATCAGGGAAAGCAGCGTTTACCGATTAGACTTTCATATGCTGTCACACAGCCAGAATAGAGAGACAAAGCTCATTTCTGGCATGTCTACTGGCAAACAAAGGTTGATTGCCACATTCTTATGGGGTGATTGAAGGAAATTTGAAACATTGTTTGCATTACTAACAAGCCTTAAAAAATTGGAACTGACATTCTGAGCATGACAAGCACTTCTTGCTAAAAGCAAAAATAAATTTCCTTCTGTTGTCCTAATTTTAAGAGTTTTCTTTTTGAGCCATTGCCAGACCGTTACCTAATAGTGCTTCCTCCTCATCTTCTCTCCACAGGGTCTGTTGAGGGTGGGAAGAAGGGAATTAGCTCCTACTGCAGAAATAATGAGTGTTTATATCAGGAGGTAACACAAACTTTTTGATGTCCAGGCCTTCCTTCCTTCAGTGACAGTATATGTTTAGGATGCATGTTTGAAACTATAGTGGAAGATCCCAACTTTGGGCCTTTTGGCGAGCCTTTGGGCGAGCATTCACATCTTCCTTCTGCCCTACACAAATTTTGACTTCAATCGTGAAAGAATGAAAACAGCAGTTGCAGAGCATATGAAGACATAGCGTATACCTGTGGACTAGACTGTTTTCCAGAAAGCTTTCTCAAATAACTGAAGCAGAATGAGCTCCGATACTATGCTGAGAACAAGTACTGACAGCGTGTAAATGGCTAGAAACAGATATAAGTAACCAAGAGAATAGGGCTGAAAGCTGGAAACGACTTACACCTGAATCATGAGCCAGATGGTGAAAATTTGGGAATAAGATGAGATCCCAAAGGCATGAACTTCAGCTCTTTAATAAAGAATATTCCACTTAGAAGTCATAAGTGGTTAGCCCTACTGGCTTTGAAATTATATACAAATCCCAGAAGAAAAATTAAATGAAGGATTTGCTCATGGATTTTTCAGGAAGGCCTAGCTAGGAAATCATTTTTTCAAATTCAGATTTACAATAGGATGAAGGTCTGTAACTCAACTACTGTTGAGGCTGTGCAGGTAGAGACACATGGCCACTTCTTACTCTTTTTCACAGTGGATCTATGTCCACTCTTGTTGTTTTTGTTTGTTGACATTTAGGCAACACTTTGAAAGTTTATTCTGAGATTTCAAGAGGGAATCAAGCTACTAAAATCTAGTATAAACCTGGAAAGAAACTTCTACATCAGCCAGAAAAAATAGTAGGTAGGTTAACATAATCCTTCAACTAAATGGTGAGACATAAGGTCTCCTTAAATTTCTTCATAAAAATGTTACTGAGACGAGATGGACACGTTTGTGCTATAGCAGAGCTGTGATTGATTCATGTTAAAAGATATTTCTAAACCTAAGGCATGTCCTTCGGCACTTCGGCCAAACAACGCAAACCACTGTTTCCAGTGTGACCATTTTGCTTAAGAGGTATGCAAAGGAAAAGTGATTCAGAAAGCCTATGCATTTGTGAATTGTGGACCAAGTCCTGCCAGCGTGGAAAGGCATACATGTCCGCGTATCCTAGATATAAGAAAGTCCCCTCAAGTATCTCTTTTTGGAAAGCTGAGAGGAACAAACATCCATGAAATATCCTTAAAAAACAGGGACATCTGGCACTGTATAGCCAGGTAGGGGATATTATTACTTCTGTCAGGTATTTTTATTTAATATTTCAGGGGAATACAGAAAAAGCTTTGTAAAGATTATTTATGCCCAATGTACAGATGTTGAAACTGTAGCAAAAGAGAATTGAAATAGACTGCCTAGCTAATCAGTGCAAGATGAGGGTTCAGCCTGGCATTTTATAACTCCTACTGCAGATGTGTCTGCTCAGGACTTTCCTTCCTTGCTAGGAAAGAAATTAACCTAATTCCACATTTTCTCTGAGTTTAAGAGTTTCTAGATCCAGGGTTTTAATTCAGCATCCTCAAGAAAGAGGAGTTAGCCATCTATTTTTGATCAAGTTTGTTTTTTCTTTAGCATAGGACATTTTATGATCTATATTTTAGCTCAGGAGTGCATCTGTTTTAAAGAGAATCACCGGTATTATAAATTAAACAATAATAAGAGTACAGCATCCTTTGACTAACAAGCTTCTGTCTCTGAGCACTGCAGGATTTTAGACATGATTTTGCTAATCTTTACATTGAATGGAAAGATAAAGTTGCATATTTTGTATTCAGCAGGGTCATTAGTTCTTCCAGGAGAGGTGGAACAGACAGTGAGTTGCTGTACGCTTTCTTTTGATGAGCCTATTCAGCGGAAGTTCAGGACCTTGTCAGTTATACAGCCGTCAGACAGCAAAACCCAAGAGGTATGAGGTCAGATTTATTTAAACGCTATTGGTTTTTTTACCTTATTTCCACAGAAGAACAGGAGGATATAGATGGAGTGCGTGGAGCTGCTGTGAGTTAACAGCAAATTTTTAAATTAATTATGAATTCTTAAATACATTAAAAGATAGATGATAGGTTATTGTTTTGTTGCACACTGCTATTATATAAGCCTACATTCTTTTTCTTATTTCTAACTTTAAACTTGTGTGTGGACTTTTTTATATTTAATTGATGTAACTCTCAGAATTCTGAAGTAAACTTTTGCAGTTCCTGGCTTTTCAAAAAATCATAACTTACACAGAATGATGCGGCATTTAATTTCCAGTGATTTCGTGATTTTACAACATCCAGTCCTTGTTGGGCTGAATGTAAGAGTCATCTTCTGCAACAAGCAGTTAGTGAATGATACATCTAATGTGACACTTAAAAGAAAAAAGGTTTTAGAATATATTGTGATCAGAATTGGGATTTCTCCTCTTGGAAATGAGTGGTAGCAAGATGCTGCTGAGGATCAGTGTTGTCTAGGTCTGTTGTGGAGAGGTTTGCATTATGGAGTCTCAGTCTTTTAGTCAGAAACAATCAATAAACACTTTAATTTAAAATTGCCGTTTTCTCTCAGAATTTCAGTCCTATTCAAACCAGAAAAGAGGGTATGGATTGCTCACAAGCTTATTTTAAGTCATTAAGCTTCCTATCCAAACAGCTGGTGTGAGCATTAACTTTCAGGGATGTTGCTACTGAAAAGAAGTCATCACCATTCTTTCCCTCGCCTGATCATTATGTTAGAATCTGCAGTGAGCTTCTCGCTAAAACTGGGCAGTTTTGATAGTTTCGTATCTTTATCGATGTCCCACGGGTCTTAAATCAAATTTATAAATGATGTGTGACCAATGAAGCATTGATGTATATGGTGCCTCCTTTCCTGAGTTCAATTGCATTTGGTTCTTTGCAATAAACTCTTAAGAATTTACTGTAAAGAACAAGCCTGCTTTGGGAAAAAGTAAATGTTTTAAAATGACCTTTCAAGCTATAATACCCACCATGCTGTGAATAAAAATACTCACTCTTTTCCCTAAGCATTGATGTAATTCAAGGTTTTTGCCTTTAGAAATATCCATTGGTACACAAAAAGATCTAGAATGAGGTATTATAGTTTGCTCATCTGGTAACTTCTGTCTAGAACCGAAAAGGAAGGAGAGTTGTAGGAGCCTGCGGTATTCATAAAGGATTGCATATGACTCTAAGCTATGATTCATGAGAAGTAGATAAAGATCCCACTGCATGCAAAATTCATTTCCATTTGAGGAAAAGTTGGGTTAGGCAAGAGAAACTGAGTATTCTTACATTGGTGAAGGGTTTGTTGCATTTTTCAAGAATAAAGATGTATGATTGTCACAACTGTTTGGTCGGTGTCAGGCTGCTCAATACTTAAGATAAAGGTACTCTTTCCCCTAAATTATGCATATATGCGTACCTTCATTTGGACAACGTAACTGGCCTGATTTTTCAGAACGGTCAAGGCCGAACAGATCCATTTTAAAGTCCCTCAATGTTTCAAAGTGTCATTGCTTTGAAAATTAAGACTTGTGTTGCTTACGGCAGGACTGGCTTAGAAAGGGGAAAAGATTTTCCCTAGAGACATCCCCACTTTGAAATGACACAGTTCTCTATCCACCAAATCAAACCTGTTAGGGAAAGGCAATAGAATGTGGCTGCCTAATCTGTAATTTGGTTTTCCATGCCCTGTGAAAAATGAACAAGCTTAATAGTGCAATGTATATGTAGGAGTCTGTGCTATGGATATATTTGTGAGAAAATTTAGGGGAATGTGTATATTTCTGAATGTATTGCTAGTGGAAGTTTAATATACAAAAATAAGCTCTATTAAGATCCAATGTATATTTGCCTAATTATTAAAGAAAAACTCCTCTCCCTGAAAATGGATCCTCTGTCAAATGCAGTTGGGAAGAGGCTTAGTGAATGACATAGTAAACTGTTTTGGCCAGCAGCTTTGCTTCATCTCTCTTCCCTGGTTTTTGGCATAGATACATTCCTGGATTTTGATATATACACATGACCTCCCACAGACCACTGCATACTGAAATTGCACTCACTGCGTGGTTGAAGTACATTATCACAGAACATTTACCTCCCCTTCCTAGATATTTATGCCCTCATCTATTTCTGCTTAATAATTTATTTCATAAAAGACAGAGTTTTTAAAATTAACTGTATATGTTAATATCTATTTCCTAGCTCCTTTATTTGTTGCTATTTTCCTCCTGCATACGTATGAGTGCAGCTGAATACATATTTTCCATCCACTCACTATTCATATGTGTTCAAAGTGGGGTTCATCTCACCTAAATTTAGCCTTAAATTTAGTCTCATTTGGTCCTGTCATCAAGGGGAAGACATAAGCACCTCCAGAAGGTGATTCATCCTGCTTGCTGTAAGCATTTATCCTAAGAGGTAATCTATCTGCATTCACAGGCTGACTCTCAGGCTGGTTCTTTTTTGGCTAATTGACTACCTTAATCTAGAAGCACACTTCTGTATGGCTGGGATTAGGAAAGATGAGTTCCGCTCTTCCATTCTCTGTCATTTATCTTTAGTTTGAGCATTCAAAAAAGTATTTACAGTGCCTGTCATTTTAGCTTCATCTGTGGAATGGCATCAGTGAAACTTAAAATGCAGATTCCATTGACTTCCTTTGGTTTAAGATTTTATGATAGGCTTCAGCTAAGGTTTGTTTCTGATAACTGCTATGCATAAATGCAACAAGAACAAGGAAGAATTTATAACCTGAAGACGAGATTGACGTAGTGAAAGAAAACGGAGGGGTTATGTCTTTTGGTAGGACAATAAAGACAAAGAGGCAGTAAAGACAGTGACTAGCCCAGGGTGATAAACAGAAGTAGAAAATGGGCCAAGATTTATTGACTCCCAGTCTAGAGCCCCAAGCTCAAGTCAAAGTTTCTTTTCTCCCAAGGACCCCAGTGCATATTACACTTACATAAGATAATGGCATACGTGCCTTTTTTCCCCCTTTTTTTGCCCCTTTTTTTGGACCTAGTCAGTTTTCCCTTGAGTAGACAATGAACTCATCAGTGAGTATGTGTGCATCCTTTACATAATTTGAATGAGTGAATCACTGACTGCCCATAATTACACAGAAATACAGGTTTTAGAAGGACAGAATCAGGCTGTTCAGCTAACTGTAACTCCACACATTAATGAAAAGAACCAAGTTGCCAATTATTAATACACTTCTGAAAGTCTCAACTTTAAGGTATTTTATTTACAAGATTACTTTGTAAAACAGCCTCTAGTGAAATACTTCAGTTATTAATATGAACATTACATTCTTTTATTCTTTAATTTGGGCATGCAGAGGCTGTAAATGAAAATGATTTTTTCTTCAGATGTGTCTCTGTTCAAGTAAATCACATGGGCAATCTTAAGCAAATTGGCAGTTTTCTAAAAGAGCAAAATTCTATTCCCAGAGAGCTTCCAAAAAGATTTCAATTAGATGTTAAATGAGACACCTGGAATTCACATATTTCTCTCAGCTCCTTAGGCAAAAATAACACGATAATAACTTGATCAGCTCAGAGGATTCAGTGTTTTATTGCAAAACATCTTCCTTTTGAAGTAGTTCAAATTGCAGTTCACAGCCTAAAAATTTTAGATTGCTTGTCTGTGTGGAAGGTTGAGATGAACGGCTTCTTGGGAGAAGAAAAAAAAGGAATCCTCAGTGCTTTGAGAGCACAATGATAACTATGCAATGATGTGAATAAACTTTTCTGAATGTGCAATCAATGGGTAACTTTTTTTTTAAATAAAAGCTTTTTGAGTGTTTCTCTACATCTACATGAAATATTACTGGAATGTCATGAAGGTCAAGACAAAGGCACAATGAATGAGTGTATACTTTCCGTTACTATGCTGGTACGGGAAGGATAGATTTGATTTTGTAGAATCCCAATGAAGGTTTACTGTAATTTAAATTACTGTAATTTAAATTACCTACAGGTGTGGTAACAAACAC
The DNA here is from genome assembly GCF_040807025.1 of Struthio camelus. NCBI lineage: Eukaryota > Metazoa > Chordata > Aves > Struthioniformes > Struthionidae > Struthio > Struthio camelus. The sequence continues at coordinate 34,976,312 of NC_090946.1, forward strand.
TGTTACAACCAAAGTAACTGAAAAATATTTGCATATAGCATCATATTTTTGAAGGATGTTCTCTCCTTCAGCAAAGGAAAGACAGGTAGTAAAGAAACCCTATTGCTGGTACCAGTTGTTACCCAATTGCTGGTACCCTTACTGACGGGGAGTTTTAGTAAACTTTGCCTATGGGAAAGATGACACTGGACGTGACTGTGGTGAGCAGGTGAAGGAACTGACTGTAGCCTTGATGGCAAGAGAGAGCTTGTATGCATGTTTTGCCCCATGTAAGCTTTTGTTGGATGTGCTATTTATGAAAGTTAACTGTGGTTTACCTGTGATAGTCTGTGGACCTAAGCAAGATAATGTTTGCATGCAGAATTAATACCTTTTGCTAGACCAATTCTATCTAGAAATGTTGTCTTGCTTATTTTTAAATGCATATAGTCTACAGGTCTGTACCCAGGACGATTTATATGCTACAGCACCTACTGAAGCGAATGTAAGCCATGTCCCTAACGCGTTCAACAATATAGGCGCTTAATGAAAATTAGGCAAAAACAGACAAATATTGCCTGGTCACTCAGGCAATATTACAATTTACTTGTAGTGACAGTAGATTTTAACAAGGATGCAGGTGCTTGCAGAATATTCACTGCCACATCTAACGGTCAGGTGCTTGGCCACCGGAGAGGAATCGAGCTACCACCTCTCTATCACTTACTAGATGGCATTAACTGTATCCATGCAGCTTCTTCCAAATGTTACCAGAAACTGTGTGGGATACCGTGTTTCTAAATTGAGTAGTGACTGTAAGACGCTGAGTGTTCTTACTCTCATTCAACAAAACAAGTAAGTGCATGCTTCACTTCAGATACATAGTCACTGGTTTGAATAAGGATTCATCAGATGTTTGAAAATAAGCATGCGTTTAAATGTTTGCTGATTTGGGACTGTTTTTGAAACACAGAGCCCTGGAGATCTGCTGTCTGTCATGGCTGAAATGTCTTGACATTTTCCACTACCCTCCTCAAAGCACAGGGAGCATTTCTGTACTGTTTGGGCAGTGAGGATGCCTCTCCTCTGCAGTTCTGGAATTCCTTTGCTGGAGCTGCTTACCATAAACCTTTTGTGCTGTGGCCCCCTGCAGTTTCTTATCAGTGTGCAGCTTGTCAAAGTTATTCATTTAAATTATTTTATAAGCAGAGTTTCTTCTAAGATATTTCAATGAGAAGCAATATAGAAATGCTAAACGATACGTCAACTAAGCAAATATTGGCAAATGCAGCAGGACTTTCTGTTCATCATCCAGGAAATCTAAACCAGCCAATCCCACATCCCTGAGATGGTTAAAAGAAATTATTAGAGCCTGAAAATCGATTAGGTGTCATTCTGCTCATTTTATGCATTTCCTTTGCTGAAACTGCGTTTTGGGAAATGTTGTATTAGTATCAGATGCAAATACACTGAAGTTTTATGTAATACTAGCCCAAATTTTAAGGATATGGCATCTGTCTTTGAAATTTTACATAGTCATACATAACTTGTCCATATCCCTGCAGGCCTGCTGCTACAAGTGCTAGCAATGTAATAGATGTGTGCAAAGGAGGTTTTTAGATTCCTTGCCTCGAGCAAAATTAGCTAATGATATTCATTCAGATATAGTACAGTACAAATGGGGCACATTAAATGGCTTAAATTAGGTCAAATTGAATAATTGAATTTATTCTTTTACTTAAAAACAACTTAATCAGCTGAGAGTGCTGGAGTCAGGAAAAACAGTTTAATTAAATATTAATTAAAAGTTTATACTTTGAGCTTCCTTATCATCACTTGCAGCAATATTATTTATATATCTGTCTTTCCTCATTGCAGCTACTAGGGGATGATGTTCAGCCATTCTCACTTGATGAAGAATTTGATTATGACAATGTGGCTCTGACCCCTAAGTTCTGTGAAGCTGAGCTGGAGGCCATTATAGACTTGTCTGAAGAGAAGAAAACGGAGACAGATGTTGTCAAGTCAGCAGGAGCTGAAGACTGAGTCAGATGCACCTTGCATGGCATTCTGTGCAGTGCTGTTGAAATAACGTTTTTAGGGGGTAAATCTAGCTCCCTATTGTACCCCTATTTCATCTTTTTATCTATGTGGTCTGTAAATAACATCCTTGAGATTTTTTTATTTGTTCCACCAAAGTGTCTTGGTGCCCTGAGGTCGCCTGCACACCCACCTTCTTCTCGTTCTAATAGAAGCACAGAATAGAAGGATGGTGCTTGCCCAGAGTTGCTTATGTAGAAGCTCTTCAGCCAGCAAGGAAGTATTTGTTTCCCTTTAATATGTATGCACGCGGACTTGCGCATTCATGTTGGCTAAGGAGGTCTGTGTTTGTCCCTAAATCCAATGGGATTTTTCTATACATCAATGGCCTTATATATTCTTAGGCTCCAGTTCTCAGCTACTTTGTTGTTTTCCAGGTTGTACAAGGCAGTTAGAAGGATGTCTCAAATGACAGCCATGAAGTCCCTTTTTTAGAAAAATCTTTGAGTAGGGTGAAGCCTGTATTGCCTCAGGCTAGGCATGCTGGAATAAATGCTCCTTAAGAACAATGCAAGCTGGTGCAATTCAGAATAGCTGTATGGCTATTCTAACTTATATTTGGTACTGACTCCAGTTCCTGACTAACTCAAAGCTAGTCCTAAAACTGGCTTTACTTATTTCTTCTAGCAATGCAAGAAAGAACTTTATGCAGCTGAGGGATCCGCCTTTAGCCTCTCCCTATCTTTCTGTCTATTCAAAGGTACAGAATTACAACAGAGAATAAATCCGGGAATGGTTTTTGACTCTCTTGGGTTATTTCAGTTCTGCAGAGAAATAAATATTCCTATTTCCAATAAACTTTTTAAAACATGATCAAAATTGACTCTGTGTAACTGCTGACAAAAAATTAACTGCTACTAAAAGTCTTCCAGACAGAGGAAAAAATAGTGATCTCACCTGTTAAAAAAACTGACATTGACATGCTGTCAGATTTTACATTTTTTTACAGGAGATGATTCCAGATAGCAGTTTAGGACTTACACTTAGCATCACTCAATACAGGAAGCTCTGGAGTTCAGTAAACCATGCCTAGTATAGGCGGGAGAGAAGAATGTGCATCTCTAACACAAGATAGTATGTACTCTTGCCGTGAGATTTTTAGAAATGAGCTTTTCTTAGCTTACCAAAGAAACTTTGCTAGTGAGGCTTGGTTTAACATTATGTTACTGAATTGTATTATTGGTCTTTTTCATTCCGGTATAACTTCATTAGGTAAAGTTTATAGACCAACATTTTCTCCTTGGCCTATCTCCATTATCTCTGGCGTAGCAGACTAACATGAGGAATATATAGTAAGACAGCCTGAGAAGGCAGATTACAGACCAAACCATATGTTGTTTAAAGGCTTTGGATGAAATCCGTAAGTCCAGGTGCTCCATTGTCAGCAATTTATAAGAGCGAAAAAAGGTGCTTTGTTTTTCCAAAGGAAATTATTTGAATCAGTCATTTTGTAGACTAAAATCATGTATCACTGAAAACCAAATTTGTTTTGAGGAATGCTATTTACTTTGATTAGGGAGATAGATACAATTTAAGAGTGAGATTAACAACAGAAAAGCAAACAGTCTTAGCTAAAATGTTAAAGGAGACTGTTATAAAACTGGAAGTATGCTGTGTAACAAAGTTGGCCTGTATAGGAGCTTGTTAGTAGCAGGTAACTAGAAAAGTATTTTTAACATCTACACTCATACTGGTCCTGTAGTTAAAACAGATTTTGATGGAATTGGCTGTATAGCAGATTTTGCTGTTGTTTGGGAAACATATATATATATATATATTTAATTTGGACTGTATTGAATTGAATGAAGAATTTTGTTGAACGCAGGATATTTTGAATGAAGATCTTCAGACCCAAATAACTGCAAGTTTCCAGTAAAACATTCAGTTAAAAATTCCTAAGCAGATCTACTTTTTAATTTATCTTATTCTGTAGGACATAGATGCTGTGTATAAAATAGGAGGGATAAGAAGGAAGTTCTGGAAGAGCTCCAGGAGCAACACCAGGAGAAGAAATTGAGAACCACTGTACACAGATACCAAGGTCAGCCTTTAAAAACCTTGCCAGAGGAATAAGGAGGACAGCCTCCTTTAACATATATATGTGTAGCAGAGATACATAATGAACCCTCAGTCTAAGAGGCCACTGCGTACAGAGTTTACAGACAAAGAATTGGCCTAAAAAGAGATGGACTTTTGTGGGTTTGTGGAATGATTCCCTGATGATTTATTTGGTACTCTTTTTTGTGTATTTTATAGAAAGGTATAGGACAAACAAACTATGAATCAGTCCTACTGGAGTCTTATTACCACTAGAGTCAATGACAAAACTTGTCCAAGGGTTCATAATGATCTTCAGGTCAAGTCAACTCTGGAATCTCTTAAGTGTGTTCTCTATTCATTTCATTAACAATTTTTCCTTGTACATTAGGAATACATTGAGCCATTCAGTTCCTTCTCTCATAGGCAGATGATTCTCTTACCAAATGTTCAGAGTACATATTATGCTCCATAAGTGTCGTTCAGTATATTGATCGTATGCTTCTGTTTGATTCTTTACTGCAGAATATCCCAACAAAACTGGAACCCTTTATTCATTCATCTTATGCAGGAAAATGGGGATAATCCACTTATATTTACACCCCCCATGAGTTATATTTTTGCTATTTATTAACAGAGATGAATATCGCAGTGGAGATTAAGCAATGTAGGCGAGATTTTCTGAACATCTCATTTTATTGACCTGCTTCTGTGGTTGTCTTTGGCTTGTTTATGTACCTTTCCTTTGATTATCCTGCACAGAGAAGCCGTATTTTCCTTTTCTCAATTAACAAATCTTCATTTTTAAGAACATAGTTTATGTGCATTTTAAATTTTATACACGTATATGCAGTGGGTTACCTGGAATTGTTTCAGTATTTTTGAAAGAGTCTGAATAGTATTATGTGTTTCTTCTCTTGTAGCTTGTAATCTCTTTAATGTTTTAAATTTCCAGCAGGGGTTGGTCAGGGACATCCTGCTTTTCTATTTAATGCCTTTTCTAAACCTTCCAAAGCCATTTCAAGTAAAACACTCATGGAACGGGAAACTCTTCAAGCGCCAGTGGGAACTAACTGAGAGATTATTGCGGTAGAGAATGCTATTTGCTTCCTACCACACTGACCACAATTTTGAACTGCAGAATCTCAAATATTGGTGGAGTCACTGGAAATCAGGTCTGTCTGATGCATCTCTCTAATCCCTTTGTTTCCATGACTTCATTAATGTCTACAGCGCAGTGGACATATGAATCCAAACCAGTCAGAGAGCTTGCCAGTGTTAAACTTGTAGCTTAGGTGGGTGTTTGCAGAAGGAAAGTGGCGGTTTCCTCTCACAGTCTGGATGGATCCTGGGCCATGGGGAGTAGCTCCCCATGTTCTATGGCAAATGAGGTAGTTCTTCCACAGGGGCAGGTATCTAAAGGGTTGCTTCCTTGACTGGCCATGGTGCAAGCATGGGTATTAATGCTCAAGAGTTATTCCTCATGAATGTAGTAGGAAGAGTAATTATTTGCGGAGCTAAGTGATGGTGCAAGAAAAAGGTAACAATTAAGAAAATGAAAAGAGGTGCAGACAGCTCTGACTCAGACATTATAGTTTTAAATATATTTCTGTTAGTGCACACAGGTATGATACAGGTATGATTATATACAGCTGTATACATGCAGTACCACTGAAAGCAAATAATTCTAGTGTGGAGAGCGCTCGCCAGATAATTCAGAGCACTCTGAAGAAGGTGGCATGGAAACAAGCACCTGCTCTTACATAAAAGACCCTTTGATCCTCTGGCCTTGATTTTGTGCTGCTATAAACCGGGCAGAACTCCACTGAGGCCATTTATATTCATACAGAGCAGACAGGACCCTGGTATTTACAGTCGTAGCTGAAAGAATATGGAGCCAAATCAATTCCTGATTCAACTTTATTGAATATAAAGCAATGTATATGACTCATTATCTTTATGGGAAAGCATTTAAATGCAGAGCCAATGCAAATGAAATGTAAAAATCATATCTTAATTGTTCAGTTACTAATTTTACACAGGCCATTTTAGAGGGTTCCTCTAGTGCTGGGTGTTTGGAATGTTGGCTTTTTGCTTTAACAAAAATATCAGCTATCTTTTCAAGGCATGTTCAAATCATGAAACTTGAGCATGTATGTAGATACTATTAATTTCCGCCTTCTTTAAGTTTTTTTTTTCCTCTGCATCTTGGCAAGGATCAGAAATGGACTTGACTTTATCTTGGAATTGTTTTAAAAAGACCTCATATTCTCTGTAAAAACATATTCTTCATTACAAAGGAGGATTTTCTCAGTTAGTGATGGAACTGAGCTTAGATTTAGATTTTCGTGTTGCAGAAACCAAAATAGGACCAAATTCTTAGTTATTCAGCAGCCTCATGGTTTGGCTAAACAGCCACTTGATATCAAATGGTCTACTTGGATAGCAGGCTGATACATATCCTATTGGTTTTTTATAGCTTTGTTTTTACTCAGGAATCTAAGCGATAGCTTTGCTCCACTTAGGTGCGAATTCTTACAGCATTGTAAAGAGATTATAAGACAAGTCAATTAAACTGACCAAAGAAGCTGAACCTGCGGTTTTGTACTGGGGCTCCATGCACTCTCCAACCTGCTGAATAATTTAGCTGACTATGGCTATTCACCTCTGCTCTGCAGTGCTCCGTATGTAAAGATTTGTGTTACAACTGCTGTGAACATTATACTTCTGAAGGTGCCAAATGGAAAAGGGAGGACTGGCAAGGGTGGGACATAGATTCATTGGACCTGTTCCCCTCTTTGGGCTGCATGCTGAACAGAAAGTTCACCACCTAGTTCACAGTCTACGGTTCAGCTTAGGACCAATCACGTTGCATAGTGAGGTGAGGAAGGCCTTGATGAGGGTTCAGGCTGGCCTCACGAGATGAGTTCCCCGCACCACAGAGATGAGCTCTTGTGATAGCTAAGGGCATTCCCACCACGGTGGCCTTTCTTGTGGCGCAGCGTCAGTTAGCACAGGTGGGTGTGAGGTGCCGCATGTGTCCTGGGGCTCCTCGTGGAGGCCACGGACCCCTTCGCTGAAAAGCAGGTTGGCTAGGCCAATCCCTGGCACATTAAATTCTCCCAGGTGCTAAATGTCTGCCTATCCCTTGTGAAAACAAGAACAACTGTTTTCTCTGAAATGGTATTGATTTGAGTTCTAGAACTTGCCAAAGTATGATGAGTTTGGTAAATTTCTGATGATCGGGCCGTTGGAGGTGACATCTTGGTCTGTGTTGGCAAGGTACCATAAGGCAAAGTCGCAGGTGTATGAGCTGTGAAATGCCACAGAGTTAAACCGGAGGTAGCTTTAGTGCTGGTTTATGAGAAGTTTGCAAGAAGTGTTAGAAGATACTGTCATTTTTATAGACAGGCTAGTTTATTTGCAATTGCAGTGCCCCACAGTTAAAATGGAAATCAATTTTAATGCCTTATGAAAATGCAGAAATATTTGTCTCATTTACAGCACTTCCAAAAAGGACAGATAATAAAATCCCCCTGATTAACGATCTATAATTTTATGTGCTCTGTGGTGTCTTTTTCAGTACATCTATCTGCATAAACATGTTTTAAAATAATAAGCAAAGATGGATCTGAAAAAAATCCCTAAATCTAACTTCACACTGAATCGCAGGCTGTAACAACTCTATGTATTCAAAGCCCTCTTTGATATATTTGGGAATATTCAGATATTCCCAGACTTTAGGGAAGTAGAAATTACTCTAAAAATATCGAACCAAACATTTCTCAAGCAACCATTTAGTACCCATGCAGACGGCAAAAAGCAAAGCAGTCTGGGACATGCCTGTATAAAAAGCACCTACAGAATGTAACAATTAGAATAACTGCATCCTATAGGAGTACAATAATGTTCTATAAAATAACTGTAAATATAGTAGAATTAAATGGAAAATCATATCTTTAGAGAGTGAACCAAATGCAAACACTGAAATACTGTTGACTTGATACAATTCTCAAAAATGTTTCAGTGCCCTATTGAAAAATTAGTTTAATCATTTAGTAATTTATCTGGATTTACAACACAATTATCTTTGACCCATTAAAAAGAGATTAGAAATTGTGAGGGATTCTTCAGTGAATTTCGTGGCACTGCTAACACCATAAATTAACTAAAGCTTTAGCCTCGTCATATTGTGCACTATAACAGAATTTGCTCTGCTGTAGCTGTTGTGGTTGGGCGTGCTGACACCACTGTTTCTGGAGTCAAAGTGTGTACTTGTTGCAAGTAAGCCTTAAGTTTCATAGGTTTTCTTGAATCCATATACTTTTCTGTCCATACATATAAAATCATGTAATATGTAATAGGGTATGCATAATTCTTAGGAGAAGGCAAGTGTCATTTATTATGCTGCTTGCGCATCTCAGAATAATATAGCTAGAGGACAAATACTACCCCTTACTTAGAAGTGTTGATTCTGCCATTTAGATTTGCTGCAGATTGCACATTTGTTCTTTAAGAGAGAAATGTTGAATGTTTTCCTCTTTTCCTTCTTTTGTTTTTGTCTTTCCTACGTCAGATTTACAACTGGCTTCCCTAAACATGAAAAGACACTACATTAATCCAATGAGCTACCTTCCTGCTGGATAAAATTTTACAGTAAAAAAGATGGAAGGCTGGTGTCTGGGCCAGGAAAAATCAAAGCACCGTTAGCATTTCATGCACAAGCTTGGCATTTGCAAAGCTTTCAAAAACAAACAATCAGGAAAAATACAAATGATGGTCAGCCTGCTTACTGAATGAAAATTTAATTCCAGATTGCCTTTGTTTAAGTCAGCTGCTCCCACTTCAGTTCCTGTGCCCACCAAGGATTCTGTTAACTAGTGTATTTCAAAAGCCAGACTGTCAAAAACACTGACAGCTAGCACTAGCTGAGTAACACTTCCTGCCTGCAATGCATTTAAGGCTCTTTGTTTTGGGTTGCGAAACACTTCTTGAATTCCACAGATATATTTGTCATTCATGAACATTCATAAAGTAGATTGTATAAAAAATAATGGCGCAGCAGATATCTTTCTGCTGAGAGCAGGAAGAAGGGAATTAATGGGGAGAGAGGTTGGCTGGACAGCAGGGTATTGACTGTGCGCTGCATGTGATGTTTGCTGTCTTGTTTGTGATTCTTCTGCAATATTAGTATGAGAATCCTAGTTGTCAAAAGAGCTGGCTGAATAACAGTTCCCCCCCCCCCCCAGAAAAAACCCAGATGCATGAATGTGCTGGCAAGCAAGCTATCCAAATTTAATTGGCTGCTATTCCAAGGGTAATATTACTCATTATGAGCCATGTTTTACAAGTCACTTGAAATTGAGGGCATTTACCAATTCATAGCATTAGACCCTGATCACAAATGTCCAAATGAGTGTTTATCTGCTACTGCTTTTAATTTCATACTTTCCAAAATTTCATTTTTGGAATTTTTTTTTATACTTTTCACTTCATTTTAGGCTGCCCCAGAACCAACAGATCAAGGTCATTCTTCAAAAGTAGTACTGAAAACAAATAAATTGGAGTGCTCTGAACAGAAGTGATGGAATTAAGAATAAAATAAGTTACTTATTCCTAAGTAGTATTACTACTTAAAAAAAGGTAAACATTTGCTGAAATCTGCTAGACTCTGGAAGAAACACAAGGGAAGCTGGAGGAGATAATTTGCTAAGGTCCATTAAAAAAAGCCTGGAGAAGTATTGGAGAATATGCTACAGGGACAAAATACTGCATCAGCTAGGAAATGGATTTGATTAATATTCTCCCTCTTAAGTCTAATTTACACGAGAATGAATGGTTGAAGTCTGAAGTATTTTACATATGCTGGCTACCATCTTGGGATTCCAGTTTTTGTAACTGAAAAAAGTATTTTTCAACTGGGTGGTGCAGGTTCAGTCCGACTGTTCTAGCTCCAGAGCATCTCTACAAACTGTTGATTTGCACATAGGCTGGACCATCCATTTATGAACTATCACTGCCAGCATTTGCAAAAATGTGAAGTGGTCCATTATTTTAATATTCTGCTTTTCTGAACCGTCTGATTACATTACAACTGCATAGTAAGATAGGAGAGAAGGTTTTTTTTTCTGCTCTTGAAAAAGCAGTAGTGCTTAAGTTAGAAGTGAGTTTGAAGTGGCACGTTAGATCAGAGCCACATTAGGGCTTTGAGAAAATTTGTATCTGCATATGGATCTATGTGTCATGCCTTCATGGCTCAGCCTTGCCTCTTCACCTAAATAAATGACATCACCTTTGATCTAACTTTGGAGTATGTGAAGCTAAACTGTCTCTGGAATCCAAAAACACTGTCAAATTTATATGTGCAGGGCATGCTTTTACCCTTTATTCTTCTTACCTTTACTGGTCTTATCTGTCACATTAGACAGCAATCAAGATAAGATAAGATAGGACAGGATATGGCATCACCATGTTTTTCAGCAGGCGCGGGGAACCTTCTCCTTGCTGAGAGCTGAAGAGGCCACTGAAACACCTTTGGTTGGCCACTCATCAATTTGAATAGATGTGTATTAAGTTAAGCCTGTATTTTTATGCAATATTGTTATTATCCAAATCGGGGTGATGCTGCCGGTTTAAATAATTCAGAACAGAGCTCAGTTCAATTAACTTCAAAAAAATTCTGTCTTTTGCTCACTACAAATTCCTCTTGGTACTTCCACTCCATTGTAACTGAATCAGAAGCAACATACCAAACATTTGTCGGTTGTAATTAGACTCTTATATTCCAATTCACTGAGACATTTCCAGTGAACTGCAGCTTACCAAGAGGCTCCCTCAGAAAAGAAAGTATATATATATATGTTTTTTTTTAATGTTCCAAACTACACCTCCATGTAACCCTGCCTCACCCCATCCTCCCAAAAGGAATGGCTAGGAGGTACCATCAGTGCCTAGACCATTTGCCACTTGTTGGTTTTAATTGAGTTTTCAATTTTGCTTTTCAGTTCACCTTTCCTAACCTTTCTTTTCCAGATGGAATTTTATTTGTAGTGCCAAGCACTGAGGAAACAATATCTATGTTTCTTCAAACCATCGCCATCCTATTAACATTCAGAAAGACGTTTGCTCATGTATTCAGTAAGAGTGGAAACTGGTTGCTACCTCACAGTAAAGTTTCTCTAGTTTAAATGTTAATTGTTTTATGCTCTCTGGAGTTTTCTGTGGCCTCTAGGTCAATTTTTATAATGGTTGATACAATCTCTCACAAGAAGGGGAGAAAAAAGTACTTTGCTGGCCTACTTTCAGGTAACCTCTAAAAGCTCAAGCGGACCAATTACACATAAAAGAACAACAACTTCATTTGAATCCCAGAGGAACAAAATGATAGAAAATCAATTAACTTTCCACATGAAAAAATAGCTCATATTGCTAAGCTTTCCTTCTTGATTACGTTTGGAAGCAAATTGCCTTGGTTATACCTTTGATGGGGAGGAAAGCCTTTTAATTAATTTAATACATACTATAGCAGTGCTAAATTGTATCATGGAACGATTAAGTGGGCCTATACTGATATTTTTGCCCTGTTGAAAATGGATATTGCTCACTTAGTGAGTCATGCTCTTGCTGGGTTGACGCAATTATCTGTTCATTGCAGAGCATGTGACATAAAAGCTATTAGAGTGTTCTATATATAAGGGAGGCTAAATGGAGTAAACAAAAAGCCAATTTAGGTAGAGAGTCTGAAACAAGTCTCCCCTGGTCAGAATTTTGGAGAAATACGAGCTAAACTTCAGAGCCTGTACCCCTGTTAGAGACTGAACCAGAGCCCAAAATCCCAACACAGACCCAATTTTGGGAATATTCAGGCTTCAGATCTAATTTCTGTTGGTCCTGGGTTGAAAAGAGAAGTGGATGTGATTCTCCATCCCTTCACAGATGACACGCAAACAGTTGCTTACCTAGGAACTATTGACATTATATTTGTATAGCATCTACAGTAAACTAGCTGCTTCTTAAACCTTAATTTTGCCTCAAGCTCTTAGCTGAAAACAATTATATTTGCTGCATTTGCTAAGAATAAGATTTTAAAATGACATTATTAATTCAGATGTTCAAAATACAACAAATATAAAGAAATAATGCAGTCTATGTTATTACAAATAATGTACATTTCTTGTATCATTAATAATGTTACATTATATCACTGAAATAATACTAAGAATCTTCTTGATTTGTCTCTGTTGATAATGCAGATTTTCTTGTCATGCTGAACTAGTACGACTAGGTCAGTTTAGCTTCCTTGATGGATCTTGCCTATTAGGAATATAATCACCTGCACAGTATTTTCCGTACTGAGGTCTGCTGGACCTTTCCTGGTGAGTTGTAGAATGAAATACCCAAGGACTGAATAATAAAGGAAAGAGAGAGTCCCCACCAGAGGATCTTTGCTTTTTAATGTATGTTTTTTTGCATTCACTCATAGCTGTCTGAATTCAGATAAAATATTATCACACATATTTCTAATATCCCAAGGTCATAAGCAATGGAAAAAAAATAGTACAAGCGAGGATCAATACTCTTATTTCATGTTCTCTATTCTGATTTCTTGGAGAAGAGCAATCTGGTCAGGGACCTGTTTATAAAAGGAAGCTGGCATGTATGGTTAGGGAAAGAATCAGGATGGCAGAGGAAGCTTTCCTGCAGCTGCGTGAAGGTGAATCTGCGCTGGAAATGAATCTTAAGAGTTGAAGAATGTACAGCTGTGAATGCTGTATAACAAGACTTGCATGTTCTCAGCTAGTGGGTCCTATATTATTTAGAGCTTTGATTTAATAATTAGCATTTTGAATTGTGATAGAATTGGGCTGACAAAGATTAGCGTGTAAGGAGCGCTGTCAGATGCACTCTCTAGGCTCATGTACCAATAAAAATATTTAGTATTGACTAAAACTTAGAGATGGGCAAAGCCAGCAACTAGAATGGCCGGATGACATCCTCTGACGTTAGGCAGAGAGATGGAATGTGCACCATTTAATTCAGCAAAGATTCACTTTTCTTGAGGACAGTTTTCAAATCCACTTGTGGCTCACTCAGGGAGTCTATTTGTTGAAAGTGTTAACCCAGTAACTGTCTCCTGGTCCCAACTGGCTGTTGACAGTCTTTTGGACCAACTGGGGACTGCAGCTTCAGTGAACCTGTGATAATTAGGCTTGACTGACTGAGTGTAGTCAGTGAATGTACTTGAGAAAACAAATGTTTCTTTTTTCCCACACATATTTGCTCCTTGCATCTGTGGCATGAATGGTCCGATGTAGTCCTGTAACTTCCCATCAGTAGGCATTAGGACAAAAAGATGTTTTTTCTTTTTTAAATTCTTCTTTCCTGTCATCACAGATGCCATACATGTATGCATTGTTTTTAGTTATACCAAGTTAAAAATAGTGAAAATACAATGTGCATTCACATTACTGTATTGTGATTGCATTTGGGTTCTATTTTGAATGCTTAGCCTTCTTCATCAAGAGGAAAAATGTACACTCCCTTCTTATTAAAAGACAAACATCGATGGTTTGGGAACTATCTTAGCTCTGAGATCAAACATCACAGTTAACTAAGACCTGGTTAACCAAGACCTCACCCCTCTGAAAGACAGATGAGTAGACCAAAGACGGAAACTCTATTGAAACATAAAAGACAGTGATATATGGATAATCATTCCCGCTATAACTGGAATGTGATTTTCATTTGGTTGCTCTTGGAATCAAACTGCCTTACAAATTCAGCAAAAATATTAAGGCCAGTACCTTTATAAAAAAATAAGGTGATATATTTCAGTTCTTGAGTTTTCCACTTAGATCAGGGGTCATTAATTAATAACTCAAGTTGTGCCTCATGAATACAGCAGACCAATAAGAGAATCCCAAGTGCACTGTTAACTGACTGGAATCGCTCAAGAGATGGTTTACGGGCAGGGCTTAAGGGAAAGCTGACAAAGAAAGAGAAATATGGACACTAAAACCAAAAAAAAATTTTTTTTTTTTCTGAGACAAGAAAGATTAAAAGGGTGAGAGCAAATACATGACTTAGTTTGGGAAACTGGATTCGAAAACTGATGTTGTGCTCACTGAGCATCGTGTAAGAGTTGCAAAATACTTTGTTTGGGCACCAATTTCCAGTACCTAAGTCCAAATAAAAAACTATTATGTTAGGGAGAAAATACTCAGTTACTCTTTTGTTTTTTCTTTTTCTAAAATAACATGGAAGGAGTGTAATTGTACAGATAACACAAAAATAATGCTCAGGCTAGAACACATGGTGGCAATGTTGCATCACTTCTGAACTACATTGTGTAGTACTTACCCAGCCAATATTCATTTACTAAACAATAAATAGGTAGACGCAGTAGAGTGGTGCTTTACCCAGGGAATATTGTACTTGGTAGCACTGATTGTGTTTTCTATTAAAAAACAGAGTAAGGTATAGGAAAACTAATGTATTTTTTTCCTTTTTACCACCATTGTATAATTTGAATGCATGCTAAGCACAGATACAGGTCAAATTTTGCAGCAATAACCTACCCAATATTGCAAAAAGATCTAATTAGCTTTATTCCACAGAACCAACTGTACCTGCCTGAGAGGAACACTTAGGGCAATAACCAACCCCACCCATCAGGCACACGGAGCAGGCAGGAACTGTGTCACACTGACATTAAAAGGTTTCTCCCTCTCAGAAGGAAGCTTTACTGTTCAAACATGCTAACCATGAACTCTCACTTACAAAAAGATCTCCAGTCTAAATATAAGTTTCCATAAATGCCTACAAAGACATGGTGGCATTGCAAAAGAACTGTATGTATCTTAACAGGAAAAGTTTCTGGTGTATATGAGCTTGAGTTTCTGTGTTTAGCAAGCCGTAGATGGCTACAGGCACAACCAGACCCTCCCAAGTTGGTGCGGTTTGGCTGCACCCTTCTGGTGATCATTTCAGCAGAGCTGCCCTGGGTTCATTCATTCGTGCACCTTCCCTCTCTCTTCTGTCTGACAGGAGGTCCCTTCAGAGGGAGCACTTAGCAGGGGAAGACTTATACTATAAAGACAATACAGACTTCAGAGTATTTCAGTTCTGGGGTTGTCTTTTATATTTATCCTACTTTTGCTGTGCTGTGGCAGTTTCACTGCTTCCATTCGCAAGCCATATTCTTTTGTGTTTTCTTCTATGTTTGTGGACCTCTGCATCTTGGCAGACATGCCCGTTTCTGTGCTTCTGTCTAGGCTCAGCTGAATCCCTTTATCCAGTGTGGAATTGATGATGTTTTTTTTCCTCACCTCTGGGAATCTGGGTGCAAACCTAGCTCTTGCCTTACTCTGAGTGGGGGAGGCCTAGGCAAATAGCGAAGCTGCGATGGCTTAAAATGACAGAAGCTGAAAGTACTGTGCAAGGAGGAAAATGAGGGTTTCTTTAGTTAACAATTGCAGCTGTGCTGTCTCTGCCTCCTTCTCCCCGTTCTACCAGAAACAAATGTCAAATAAAACAGAAAACAAAATCAAAGCGTGAGAGCGAGCACTCAAAAGAAAGCCATACTAAACCAACGGGTTAGATTCATGCTTGGGAGATCAGCACTTTCAAATCAGTCAATATAGGTTGATTCTTATGAGCAAGACATCCACGCAGGCCAGTAAAAAATAAAGATTAGAAATTAACCAAGTATTTGGGTCACGTAGCTACTAATGTTGCTGTAAACAGCAGCTGGCTTGAAACACTGAAAATGCACTGAAGTAACTGACATAGTAGTAGTGATGAAATTGATTTAGCCTTTTTTTTAAGTCTAAAGTCCTTTTTAGGTGTGCATTTCTAGGATGAAAATCAAGAGCCCTATAAGACCTCTTTTTTTTTTTATCAATGAGAGGTACAGCTTAAGCAGTAGTGGACAAAAACTGAATGGAAATTTGCCTTCAGCTGATAATCAGGAGTTTGGTATGCAGGTAGTTCCTACCCTTTACTAAGCAAAATAACCAAGATCAAGGCCTTTGAAAATGTACTCGGGCAGGAAATGTGTCATAGTATTCCTTTCCCGGTGCACTAACCTCGATGTTATGATTACATATTTCTAATGCCAGTAATTCTTAACAAAAGAGGTGAACACAGAAGTGCCTTTGGTATTGTAATTTCTTGAAATATGTTACTCTCGAGAGATTCATCTAGAACAGGAGCAATCCCACTTCAGTCCCTGTGTGTAAGCCAGAACATCAGCCTCACATGCCACTGTCTCTAAAGAGTGGTTTGATACAGATACTTACCTTTGGACCCCCTTAACGATCCTAAGAGCGGTCTCTCGGTTTGGCTAGCAAAGTTCTTTCCAACTTCCCTTCTTTGCTGCTTACGAAAAACAATAATAGTTTCCATAGCACTTCAATCAGCGTTACTTTTCCTTCATTTTTCCTCATTCCTTATTCTTTCATTTTCCTTATTCAGCCTCTGCCAAGTCCCCACTTGCACCACACCTCCATAAATGCCACTTTGTGATTGTACTATTTTGTGTGATTTTCCGCACTCTTTGTTTTAAAGACTACACTGCTGAGGAGCAACAATCAGGAAGAGTTTCATTTTGAGCCCTTGGCCCAACAGTATACAGGCACAACCCAAAGAAATGTACAACCCTGTATGTCTAAGCAATTTGGTTTACCTGCTTCCTTCTCTTTCTATTTTACATCTGAGCTTGAATTGAGAAGAAACAAACTCAAACACTGTTAGTAAGAAAATGATGTTTCCCTTTTGTAAAAACTATCATCTGTGATGTGCAGGGAAATCGATAAGCTAAATATTTGTAATTTAAAAAGAAGGACATGAAGAGACTCATTCTTACACTTCTTAAAAAAAAACCCCAAAACCAAAAAATTGGCTTTTGGTTGTTTCCCCCCCTAACACATCAGTACAACATTAGTTCTCTAGCCTCAAACAAGAGCTAAGAAAATAAATGTTTATCAGTTGTTCCATTACTGATTGAGATACAAAGTTATGCTTTCGGCACTTTGTATTAATGGCATGATGATCTTCTGCAGCAGCTTCTGCCAACCCCTTTTAAAGGACAGTATGAGTGTCATTTATCATTTTCTTAGTCGAGGCATTAAGTCCCCAGAATGCCCAGCAAGGCCTCCTTGGTGTGTAGATTTATTTTCACTCAGCAGCTAGAAGTATTTCAGCAAGGGAAAGGTGCAGAAGAGAAATACAGTAGGTATAGATAGCATAGCTTCAAAGACAGATGCTGTAGAGTACTGACTGAGGTCTAGAAGGTTACAGATTGTGATATTTAAAGCTCATCACTAGTTCACAGCTGATGTACCTTCACTTTCCTGCCCTGATAATATTTCACTTGGTCAAGGTTTGATGAAAACAAACAATAAAATCCTCAGTGATAACATATATTTTTTTCTTCCTCGGGAATAGCACACACACAAAGTGTGAACTTCACATACAGATGCTGCATTGACAATCCTGTTTTCATGAGGTACATAAAAAGGATTTATTGTTTCGGTTTCAGATTTAGCATAAGCTCTTTTAGAGGCAGAGGGCCAGATTCTCAGTTCACCTGTGCAAGAGTGGATGGAATGAAAAACTAGCAGTTCAGACAGGACCGTGGAAAAGCAATCCTCCAGTCTGCCTAGCAATTTGAACCAGTTTCTTCTCATACAAGGAGACATAGGCATAGAAAAGGGCTAGTGGAGAGAATGGCTCTGCTATCTTGATTTTCTTTCTGTTTGTTCTTCTCTACCGCCCCGCAATCAGCAGGCAATCTGTTTTGTAGCAAACACCATTTGAGGCTGGATTGTCTTTGGGTCACTTCCATTTCATGCTTTAGTACATCTTAGTGGAAGCAACTTGCTTTAGATGCCCTGGGAATCTGCAGAGGGGGAAAATAGCTCCTGCAAGATGTTTAAAAACGCATTCCAACCTTTCCTGTGCAATTCTGTGACAAATGTTTTGTCCATCATATTAATCTATTGTCTTGAAAATCAGTTCATATTAAAGAAAATGCCTGATCACAATTGATAAACGTTTCCCTTGTCAACCTTTCCCCCTTCTCCCTACCTCAAATATCTGTTCTAATGCTTTACTGAGGTCAGCGTAGTGAACCAGCAGTTGCCTGCATCTAGTTTTTCCCTGTCCACAAGAGTGTTACCTTTCTATTCCCAGTCTTATAATACTATCATCATTGACAAATTTATTAAAAATCCTTACTACTGGGCTTGCGATTTCATCCGTCAGCTCTCTTACAGTTCTGGGATAAAGATTATCTGGTCCCCTTTATTGAGAGCATTAAGATCTTGGAGGTTTGCTTCTTCCTCAGAACACAATTTTAGTCTTCATATCCACAGTTCTATTAGCTCTCATGCTTTTACCCACACGTTCAACATCACTGTCACTACTAAAAACAGAGGTAGGTTTTAGTCCGTGGGCTATAAATAGAGTATTTTTCATCTCTGTGCCATACTCTCCTTCCTGTGTAATTACGCATTTTCTTCTTTCACTAATATCTGTGATACACAAAGGACAAGTCTGCCAATAAAATTTACTAGTGACAGTGCTGGGAAGTGCTTTCAATATAGAAAAGGGCCAGAATACCACTCAGGGGGCATTGGTTTCCCTTGAGAATGAGAACAACATGAATTAGATGAAATTCAGTAATATAAAGTGAAAGGAAATTTACTTGGATTTGCCAATAACCAGACCTACTGCTATTAGCCGGGAACTTATCAGACTTCCAGTAAGAATAATGGGAAGAGCACTTGGACATTATAAATGTAACAGAAATACACGCTGTCTTCTAGTCCCATCTTCCGTCCTGTGCTTTTGAAATGTAGGTTTACTTAGCAAGAACATCTTAGGCAATAACAAGGAATTAATATATTTTTTCCCATGATGTAATAAAAGCATGTATCTGTTAGTTTAATTTATTAACAGCTAGATGGTGTCTTTACAATAGAAGATTTTTGCTGTTCCAGGCATTTGAAAGGCAGAGGGAAAGAAAAGGCTATTGTCTAAGTTTTTGTTTTCTTTAAATGTTATCCCTGAAGGTGCATGTATTCGTTTGAAAATAATTGCAAATGTCACCACTCTGATTTCAGCTTATGTGTTGCCTGGCTTTCAGGGATAAGGGCACTTAAGTTGCTAGTAAACTCCAGCCTAGAAATACTCTGGCCTTTTCAGTTCCTAAAACATATTTCATAAACAGCATTTCCTTTCTAGCCCGCAGCAACAAGACTTGACATTTATATGTTGCCCCACACATATATCACACAATGTTGTCAGATTCTTTATGATTAACTGATGTAATTGATTTCTGAGATAAAAAGAAATGTATGTGGGAGAATCCACAGAATAAAACAAAGTTTAGATTTTATTCTAAAGTTCAACTAAGAAAAGGAAAAATTAGATCTTTCCTGAGGACAGCCATTCCTTCAGGAAAAACAAGCATATGAAAAGAGACTGCACCAAAACAGGTGAGAAGTAAGGACATTCCAAATTTATCCTACACCTGGGCAGCGTGTCAGAGAGAATGTATCAGAGAGAATGCAGGAAAATATAGAACAAACAATTCATCAGAGAAGTTAGAGCTGACAAATAGCATTCTCAAAGTTTACACTAAGTCTTCTGCCTTTAGGAAGGACTGAATCACACTGATTTTTTGGACTAACCTTTTACTCAAGTGTTGCTTAAGTATTAAGTTAACTGGTATCATTCCATTCCACATCTGTCTAAATGCTTCACAACAGGTGTATTGCTGGTGTTTAAAAAAAGACTTGAAAATTTTCAGTGGATGTGAACATCACCAAACTTGCATCTGAAATTGTAGAGCAGAGGGTCTCACAAGACATTCTTTTGCTACCTGATACTTTAGGTGGTTACTTAAAAGTGTTACTAGAATATTTGACAATTAAAGCATTCAGGGGTTAACTTAGTCATTAGTCAACCACTTTCAATAAATATATTTATAATGTGGTTTGACATGATCTGAGCATCTCTGAGCACCAGAACTGCAGATTTCTGCATGAGCTGTATTCATTCAAAAACATTTTTCTGAGATTTCAGCAAAATGGGAAAGAGCAGCAGCACCATTGAAATAGCGGTGTAAAACCCAAGAAGTCGAACAAGAGGGCAGTCGTTTGAACATCATGTCCTTAACTGTAGGAATATTTCAGATCTTATTGCAACTATTATGAAAAGAAGCAGCTTTTGTTAGTGTCCTGAAGGCTTTATATATTAGCCTGCAACTCTTGCTTTTTACCACTGTGCATCTGGGTAAAAGACTACCAGGATGAATATCATTTTCCATTTGCTTGATGACAAAAGGACATCAAATTAATCAGACTGATAGGAAAAAGACTTCTACTGATTTATTTATTTTTACTGGAATGCAATGTGATTCTAGGAAATTTGTCTATCTGAGGATTCCACAACTCTAGAGAGACTATTAGTGATGCTAGGGTAATTTGTAACAGGCAGTGGTACGTTGTACCTCCTATTTGAAGAGTTTAGGAGATCTACCTGATCTTCCTTACTGCGTATATTAAGAGCTCCTCTTTTCGTTTCATACCACAGCAACCAGTCACAAAGAGCAATAGACACTGAGTGAACCCCTAGCTAGTTAGTTTTTCATTACAGAACTGAACTTCAGCAATGGGAAATAAATAAGAATACTTCAAGACCTAAAGAAACCTGTTGTTCTTGTGTTAATAAGAGAAAACTGAACAGAAGAAGGCATAATACAGAGAAGATTAAACGACTCCTTATCTCATAGCGCAGTGACATTTTCTTATCCTTCTTAGAATTCGTGGCCAGATCTAGGAGTTGTGTTAGTAAACTTGTATATTAAAATTCAAGCTACTTGCTGAACTTTAAAATGTTTTCCCTAATGCCCATTAGATTGAAAAGAAATCTTCATTATTTCTCTGTTTGAGTGGCTTCCTTCTGTCAACGCTATTCTGTGAGTCACCAGTAGCTGATGCATCGCTTTGCCTTTATTTAGAGTGGCTAGAAATACAAAATGATACATGTTATGAGGTAAGTAATAATTTATGACAAGGTGTACAGTATGCAAAATGCCATATAGTTTGCAGAGATTAATGCATGAGCCAAGTGCAAATACATTAGCTTAACCACCTATCTGGAAAGCAAGCTTAATGAAAGAGAGAAATGAATGCAACCTAGGAAAAAAAGGGACTGCAGTGACAGAACATCATACACAGAGTATGTATTCAATACATTGTCATATATTACCTGTATGAACTAATAGCTCATCTCTGAGCTCATGTACATGGATACTCATCACCGGCAGAGATGGACATATAATTTATAATGGGATAGTCATGTCTGATACCACTGATCCAAACTCTAGTGCTGGAGGTTGAGTTTAGCAAATGTCAGTCTTTAAAAAGTTTGTTCCAGGGCAACATGATGTCATACTTCTAGGTACAGCATTTCAAAGCATGTTTTTGGAACGTTTTAAAGCACATATCCATGTCTCACTCTATTTAAAGTCTCATTTCTGCAATACAGATCAGTAGAAAAGCAAGACTACACCTCAGTGTCTTTAGATCTGAGCGTTTCTAACAAACTGCTGGATGTTGCAATCTTTGGGAAAAATCTGCTTACATCCTCAGGCACATATGTAAAAATAAGACTGCAAATATTTTGAACTGTACCTGTGGCCCATACTGAAGTCAGCTTCAAAAGACTGTAGGTTTCTTGGCTGCTCTCTAAACCTGGAATATTTTCTGTGATACCACCAGAATTTACACTGTAAAGCTCTTGACCTTCAAGTCAGGTGTTTTTCCTGGAGTCTTTTGTGTTGACACTACTTACAGACTGGGACAGTCTAATTTGAACCTTTACAGGCACCAGTAAGCTTAGGCTTGATGGAATCTATGAGAATCTTAAAAAAACTGCCATCAGAAATGTGTGACCTGCCATCTTACTCTTTCTTCCTATAGTGGTGGATTCTCTTTGTCCTCCAATACTTTTGGCATCAAGTGTCACAGCTTATTAAACTACAGGAGAAGGCAGTCTGTATTTCAGCATCTTTTCACAGTTGCAGGCCCAGGACTCCTAGACCTTTATGTCAAAGTAGGGGAGACATGAAAGAAAGTGAGTTCAAAGAAACAGGTTTAGAGAGAAACATTAATTCTTGTTGATGTCCTTCCTCCATTTAGAGGCTGTGGCTTTCTCCACATGCACACTGCAGACCCAGCCTGGCATGGTTTCTGAAGCTCATTACAAATTGCCATAGGTGATAAAGATGACTAGCTGTGTATTTACTCCTGCCTTGTGGGCTACAGAGTGAAATTTAAGAGCCCCTCAATATACAGGAAGTCCAACTAGATGATAGAATGGGCCTTTCTAGGGCCATGAATCTCTGTCTATAGATATATAACCATTAGGATTCTGTTTTTGTAGATGGCACCATGAAATTTATGGGAGTTGGCAGTCTGCAGAGGTAGCTGCCTTTCTGTGAGATAGAACAGATGCTGCCTGTGACACAGAAATGCACAACACCTTGTTCGGAAAGTCTTTGTGGTTCATATTAATCTAAAATAGATCAAATAAATACATATAAAATATAGATTAACTTTAGGGATAAGGACAAATATAGCATAAACCTGTTTAACTGACTTCTCTCCATATGGAATTTAGATGAGAAATCATAAAATTGTAACCAGAGGATGTCCATCTGAAATCAAGATTTCCTCCCCTGGTATTCTGTCTTTGCTCATTGTTTCACTTCCACAGTCACTCCTTGGAGTGAACTCTTACATTTAGCCAGGCAGATACAGTCTCTCTTGACAGAAAATGTTCTCAGAGATTCCCCCATGGAAAAGTCTACTACAAATGTACTGTGATAATCTTAAGGCACTGTGAATTTTATTATGCACAAATAAATACTGAATCTTCACGCAGTGATTATCCATATGTTTCAGAAAAATACAGGTTGAAATTTTCATATGTGTGATTTACAAAAAAGACATTTAATTCCTAATTTTTACTAACAGTAAACAATTGCTGATAGCAGGAACTATTTTCCCATATAAGCAGCAAAAGAGTAGGTGCTACATATGAAATACAAGAGTGTATTACAGAATGGAAGTTGTATGGTTTTTAGCAGAACATACTTTGGGAAACATTAATTACAATTATTTATTTCTCAGTCACTAAAAATATGTGTGGTCTACATTTTAACCAGCTTTTTCACAATTTCCCTAAATAGTTTCTTGGTTAATATGCTAAGAGAAGAAAGATGTTCACGTTCCTTTAATTATTTTATTCTTGTAAACCACCTGTATATAGCTTGCATTTGGTTTTTGAAACCAGCTAGGGAAGAGCTTTCTTTTTGCTTGTAGGCATGACTTAAAGACGGTGAGCATTACCATAAGAAAAAAAAAAAGTAGAAAAAGCCATGTCTTCTGCTCTGTCTTTGCTTCAGGAGATTATATGATATTGGCACGGAACAATGGTAGCTACTGAACTGACTTGCACGGGGATGAACAGGAACAAAAGTAACCTCTGCAAGGGTCAGATAGTGGGCTGAAAGTTTCTAATCAGTCCATTCATTTCTGGGCTCAAGATCTGGGGAAGTCCATTCAGTGGAAGTTATCTAAATGCCGATTTTTGTCC
Source organism: Struthio camelus (assembly GCF_040807025.1). Taxonomy (NCBI): domain Eukaryota; kingdom Metazoa; phylum Chordata; class Aves; order Struthioniformes; family Struthionidae; genus Struthio; species Struthio camelus. The sequence goes on from NC_090946.1 coordinate 35,000,096, forward strand.
TCACGAATGAGTTAAGGAAGAACATGCATCCTGCACTTACAGCTGTCATTAAGCTAATGTATCTCGAATGCTTTTGTGCATAGTAGAGCAAAAAGAGAGGTCATATTCCTCTTAAGTATGTGCTGAAGGCTACGTTCTGGCTCACTGTTATAAAACGCATTAATTGGCTTCCTCTTAACAACGTGTTCTCTCCTATCTTTTGTTGTGTATACTGGCTATTTTCTTTTGTAAGACTCGTGCATGATTATAGCTAATCATAATTTTCAAGTGTTATTCACTCCATGAGGGAGAAACTGCACTGACAATAGTGCTAAGCATTGTTTGCTTCCAGTAATCTAGCGAGATTTGTTGGTTCATTTCTTTTCCCCATAGTAACCTCATGATATCCACACTGCCTGATAGTTCTCTAAAGAAAAGTATTAAAAAGTACCTATTTTTTCTTTCTTTAACAAGAGCCTATTTATCTCATTATTTCTTTTTGTACCCTTCTCTTTGGAATAACTCTTAAACTGGCTTTAAACTCTTTTCAGTTTTTATGATTCTATAAATAATCTTGTTTATGTGAGAATATATAAGTCCATTCAGGGAAATTACTCCTAACTCACACAGAGGTAAATATGGGAGAATTATCTAAAGATAATTAAGCCTTATATAATTATAGGATGAAAATTTGTAAGATATCTTTTATTAATATATTTCTATTGATGTTCTATTCTTTGCTCTGTTTTGTAAAACAAAGTTGGTATACTGAATTCTCTCACTTTTAATTATTCTATTATGCTTTACATGCCTTTTGTTGAGGTTTGCCCCGAAGACTCTCAAAATGAGATTTGCTATCCACACAGAGAATATGCCTGAAAGCACAGCCCAAGGGTGACGTCTGGGTCATCAAAGACCCTCTGTCTGTGCCTGGGTACTTCTAACAGTGTAGTTGCAGCCACATATACCCAGTCAGGCAGTTGACATGACCTGTCCACTGTCTGAACGTGAAGTAAATCAGTAAGTATCCTCATGGCTGCTCCTGAAACTGCTCTAAAACAGTGGTGTGCCTTATTTAAGGGGTCATGTAAAGACAAACACCGTAAAATTAAAGTTAGGCTGCAGTGAGGGTGGGTGGAGAAGAATTATCCTCAGGAGCACCTCTGAAGGGGAGGAGGACTCCGAATGAGGAATGGAGACTCCCTAACCAGCAGGACGCTTCCAGTGTCTTGATCCAAGTCACCGTGGTGGAACCACTTGGTCCTCCCAAGGAGGGTAAATCCTCCTGAGACTGCTCAGACAAGATTGCGAAAGGGACCATTTTTTTTGCATGCTTTCAGTTTTTCTAAAGTGACTTAATAATACCTAAAGGCCTTATATGCAGCCTCCAGTGGATGGATTGTCTCTTTTGCTCTACCTGGGCACACCGTGCCAGATGATCTCCATGTACAGGGAAACACAAAAACCCCACAATATGTATGAGATCATTATATCCATTCATCAAATAAGATACAGCTCAGCAGGTGCAATTTAAAGACCATTCAGGTATTTCTACTGAACAAGTTTTGGATCAGCCTCTGAGTTTGGTTATACAGACATGTTTTTTGTATCCATTTCCTTCTTACATTTTGTAAAATTAGATGTCATTCATAGAAGGGATGCCAACAATGACTGCAAATGCTAGTTTATTTTATCTTCTACTCACTAAATGCCCTGTGATTTCTCCTGATTTAATCGATCGATAAATCGATGATATAGCCTTATTAATTTTGCTAATTTTCCAGTGTGTAACCTTTTGATCTCATTATGTTTAACCATGTCCATTATAAACTTGAGTCAGCATGCACAAGAGCATCATTACACACTAGGCCTGCACAGTGTTCCATAATCTGTGGCTCATTTAAATTTTGAGATGTAATTATCCACCAGTTCTTTCTGTTTCTTGAGAAATGATAGTGAAAGATACTCAAATAAAACCTTATCCTATGAACTTTCATTTTAATTATCTCTATTTTGTCTGCTGAGGAAAGAGCAAACTACTTCAGGTAAATATTTTATTACTTGATGAATTCCTTCAATTTCCTTAATATTAATCTTTGAGAGATGACTATGTACCTCAGCTCCTTTTGCTTCTGTTCCAATATATCTAGAGTATCAATACTGTCTACATTCCTTCCACTTAGCTTCACAATTTTTGTTTCATATCATTTATCTTATAGCCAGAAATTGAGTCATATTCCTTTATTATTTGGAATAGTTCTGGGATTGATTTTGAAGGCATTGAAATGTACTATAAAGCATCGTCCGCATAAAAAGGAATTTTTATGAAAGACATTCCCTCTTTCTATCCTCCTCGTTTTTTCTCCCTCTCCCTTATACTGTCTGTCAATGGCTCTGCTGACATGGCAGAAAGGAAGTAAGCCCGCCAATATATATCCCATTGTGGACAGAGTACAGAATAAATAACTTGTCTGCAGGTAAACTGTCTCTGCTTCTTCTTTCATTGTCTTTTCTTCCTCTTTCCAAATGAAAAATTTGAGGAATATGTAGGGGATGCTGGGAGTCATGTTTCTGAAAGAGAGTGGTAATAACAGAGGGGATGACTTTCCTCATGCATGAGGCTCAATGGCTATTGGAAAGGAGGGGGGCTATCCTCTAATCTCCCCTACAATCTCCTAATCGCCAAAATCAAGTCTGGGACACAGAGGAGAAATCTTAATCTCAGAAGTTCCCCTGAAAAGTACATTTCTGTGGTTATGCTACACAAGTGGGTGGTGAAACATGTTAAATCACAACTCTTTTTTTGCCATGGGATACTCATCTCTTTTTTGGGTGAAGCCAGACCTGCAACTAGCTAAAAATCTGCCTTCTTTTAAGGAATCAGAAAATCAAATATGGAGGGCCTGCTCTTTTCAATAAGTGTACAAAACGTGCCGAAACTCTGGCATTGTGGGTAGGCTGGGAAACAAATTACGTGCCAGAACTCTGGCATTGTGGGTAGGCTGGGAAACAAATTTCAGAGTCTAATGTATATCTTTACTATTTTATTTCTCTCTCCTCCCCTTCCCAAATTGTACAGAACAGAATGCTACAAAAAACACTGCAAAATCTTTCTGGCTCAAAGAGGAATCAGGCAGTTATGAATACAGACACAGACTGTGGTCCAAGTAGGTGTTAGGACAGCTGATTTCTTACATGTTTTATAGTGTATGGCAGTATAGTGTTCTTTTGCACTTTTGTAAGAGTGCAGAAGAATTGCATCTGTGATAGCTCTTGAATACTGTGTTTTTCCTCGGTGTATCAATTATTGAAAAACTTCTGGCTAAATAATCATGTTCAAGACCTTCAAATTTTTCACTCTATATCTCCTGTGTGATGGTTTAATTGACATAATAGACTGCTGTATAAATCATGAAGGGAAATGGAAGCTACTAAAATTATGTTTTCATGAAGCTAGTGGTTAGATTAGAGATTTCTTTCTCTCTCTTTGCCATTTCTCTGTGGAGAAGCCCACTATAAATTACAATGATGTCAGATTACCATTTTCCTGACCCTCCAAAACTGACTGACTGTTGAAAATCACCAGCAAATATCTTCACAGAACCACTGTGTCTTACCTGTCAGTAAGGAAGCCAGGGACTGTGTATGTAAAATACTAGATAAGTGTGCATGGTTATGTCCCTCCCTGTGGCTGGCTAACCTACAGTATGTAAGAATTCCTTACCCTGTTTATGAGATATATTCCTTTTGATGATGTAGTGGAGGCCTATGATGAAGACTGCATGTGTGTCACCCACAGACTACTCAGAGTGAATGTTATTTCAAAGGGGGAAGTATGAAGTTGGAGTTTACTACATGGGTTTGGCAAAGAATGTCTGAAACTATCCTTCCCTCAACCAAATTATCAATTAATTAAGCCCCCAAACCTTCCTTTCAGGAAATAGTCTTATATATTAAACACCATTGAATAAAAGATGGGATTTCATTATTCATAAATGATTTATCAAATTATTCACCAGATGTAACAGACTTCTAGCAAAGACACAGGTGCTTAGAAATGCATCCTGTGTAACGCAGATTTGTCACTGTACTTTGTGGAACGTATTATAATCAAAAAATGTGCCTGTCACCTGTTTTCAGTCATTATCTCAAATCTAGCTCTAACATTAGAGGAAGGTCACACTCACAAAAGAAAACAGTTTTTTGGTTACTGTAGTTATGGTCACATAACTGATAATCTGGACAACTGAAATTCAGTCCTATTCATTACTGGGAAATAGTGACATTTCGTATGGCCTAATGAAAGGCATGATGGCACAAGGACAGATGGGTACAAAGATTACAGCAGAGCTGGTGGATGGGTTGCACAGATGGAGGGCTGCAGTAAAAAGCATGACTGGAAAACAGCACTGCTGGATAGGGTAAATGTGGAAACAGAAGTAGTTCTGAAAACCAAACACAAGAGGTTTTATGTTGTCCAGTTTTGGTCATCCAGTTTTCAGCTGATGTATTATAATTTGCACTCCTGCTCATCTCACTGTCCAGACAGTATCATTGGATGGTCCAAAAAAAGTGTGTGAAAATGCGTTGATTGGATTATCACTCCTGTTGACATACGGTCCACTGACAAGACTGGGACTGACTTTTCTCCAAAAAGTTAAACTCCCAGACAACATATGAATGTACCTCCCTAGCAGACTGCAATATAGGTTTGAGATAGGAGAGTGAGACAATGGTGGGGGCTGAACTAGGCGACCACTGGGTTGCCTTGGAAGTGACATTGCAGCCAAATGAAGGAAGAAGCAGGAAGGTAGGCAGCGACATCCCTCTGCCTTGATGTAAGAACAAAACTGGCTGAGAAGGATGGCAGGTCTTTGTACTGGCACCATCTTTGTCCTGTGATGTGTGTCAAGATACAGCCAAATATGCAAAAATATTGCTAATCAACAACAGCCTATTTTGTGAGGGAACTCGAGACCTACTTCCATGGGGAGGGCTGTTCTCTTTCTGGTAGGGAAAACAGTTTATTTAATATTTAATATTAAAATTCAAGGAAAGTGAAGCGCTAGTGAAGGCATTTAGGAAGGAAGGAAGAAGGGATATTTCGGAGGGAAGATCCTCAGCATGCTGGGCAGAAAGCAGGTAACATGCTTTCTAATCTATTGTCACAGACTAGTCTTCATAGATGGTTTCTCTTTGTCTTACCCAGCACGGTACTATTCCTTCTGAAAGTTACTGCCTGAATGTATGCAAGTGATAAAAACAGGCTGCGCTTCAGATATAGTATATAGTCTCTGCTTGTTCTGAGGACCAGTCATAAAGTGGTAGTTAGGCCTGGTTTGCAGGAAGTGAGAGGAGAGGAGCAGATGGGCTTGTTGAAGTGGACAAGACCAGTGTATTTCCCAGTGCTGAGCCATAGAAACACACATAGCAATTGTCTTTTCATCTCTTATAGATGCCAGGAACACACTGATTGCTTATCTCCTTGTGCGTACTGTCTAATGAGATGATGTGAAAATACAGGATAAATATCTGAACCTATTATTTTGAAAGCCAGGGGAAACCTCTTTGCTCTCTTCTTGTATAATTTGTAGCATAAGAAGTTTATGAGAATTTGAGCGTGATGAAAAGCACGTTGGTCCCAAAGGGCACGGCAACATTGGAACCGACGACACTGTGGCCAGATACATTTGTAGAAATCAAAGCTAAGGCCTGGTTTTCTGAAATGAAGTAAGGGGCTCTCAAGATGTAACTTAAACGTTTGAGTGGGATTTTGTGTTTCCTGGCTGGTGGGATTCATGACAAGAAAAGCTGAGGACGGAGTCATCCTTGCAAACAGGGGAATGGCCTCAAAAATGCGCAATTGGTTGTGACTGTGATCAGTGACCTGGGAAGGCTGTACGTTGGGCATTCTTCTACTGTGTTTGTCTCCAGGTGAGGAGGCATCCAGATCTAAGAATCATTCCGACATGAAAGACACCTAGCTGGTTTTCTGCACCTTTGCCTAACGTGGCATTCCAAGAGGTCAAGCTGGATGCTGTATTGACCTGCAGAGGCTATTTAGACATCCAGTTTCTGGATGCCATTGTATAATTCTGTTCCCTCCTTACCTCATAGTCTACATCCCTAAATGTGCCCAGGAACTGATTGAATATTGAGGGCAAAGAAGCGGAGGTAACAAACAGAGACAAGGCATACACCTGGGTCTAAAGCTTGCAATTAATAGTTTGTAACTGATTCAAAGTAGCTATAGAAACCAATTTAGGAACCAAGCAGTTTTTTACCAGACAGGAGGAAAAAAAAATCTGTTTCCATACAGTTGAGGAGAAGATGGGAGTAATTTTTAATTATAGGTGTATTTATTCCACCTGCTTGATAATATAGTTAAATGGAATTAATTTAACAGGGCTTCTTAAGAAAAGCTAACAAAAAATTTAACTGTGGTAAGGGATTAAAGACATCTTCTGGGTAAGCAACATCAGGAAAACAAAAGAGAAGTATTTGCTAATTATTAATTGGCAGGACAAAGCTTAAATAAGCCCCTAGAACAAACTAACAAAGTATGTCATATCTCTCTGGTAGCTTAGTGTTGCTGTAACTACATTATTCCTGGCACTGATTTGCTCATTTAAGTGAGGTCTGATGCGTCTCCACATTATACTTCTGTTTGTGATGCGGATACATAGTCTAAATGGGAAGTTTAACCACAGAGATAGCAGAAAACTATCAATCACTTGCAGATGAAGTTAGAAATATCAAAGGAGGTAAAATACCAGTTCCCACCACAGGTGCCACAGTGTAACGAAAATGGCAGAAGTTATGGCTTGGTACTGAGGCAATAGCGGAGTGAACACTGAAGTTGCGCTCTCCAGAAGCTGCGGGTAGGGGCTCATCTCTTGAAGTGAATGAGTAGGAAAGGAGAAATTCTGGGTGCAGCTTGCCCCGAGCTATTACTTTAGGATAAGGCGACTGCAGTAAAACCATGCTAGACTTTGCTATCAAGCATGATCTTCCCACAGCTAAGCTTCATAGCCTTTAAAACCAGTTTGAGTATTAGACAAATACCAGATGCTTGGTCTTTTATTCACCATCCATTTATCCTGACATCCGGAGAGTCAAGTGAGTTGTTTAGGTCAGCTGGAACTTTGTATGGAGATGTACATACAAGGCCATTAATACCCTTTCAGTAGCTGCACACCAGTATTCCCTGCTGTGTTAATGTTTTCAATTCATTCAAAGGTTCTCAAGGGCACATGTTGAAACATAAGAACTCAACGGGCAGTGAAGGAGTGACTCTGAAAAGATGAGATGCAGTGAACATTAGACAGTAAATGTGCTTCATTTCTGGATAATCACAGCTTGGAGCTTGGAACAGAGCTGCTGAAATATTTTAAACTGTTCTGTAGACTGAAAACAGAGCTTGTGAAGCAGAGACAATCACATCTAAAGAGGTCTTGGAGATCTGTCATTTTTAACAGCAAAGTGGTGAAGGTATTTTTACAGAGTGAACCCCTTATACCACCTTAGAAGAAAGGTAGCAAAAAAAAAAAAAAAAAAGGATACAATGGATTTCTGCATGAGGAGGTATCTGTAAAATGATAAATTCACCACTGGTTTATTACTCTTTGTATGTCATGCAAAATGAGCTACTGAACATGGGACTATTTCTATTACTCAAGCTTGCAAAAAACAAGAGCATGTGAGCAATGCATTGAGATTGTGCACAGAACCAGCAGAATTCACTCATCCAATACACTCATTTCAGAAGACCATGCATTTTTATTGTCATGTAAATGCATTAGCTCTCCATGACGGAAATAGAACTGAACACGCCAAGGAACACAGTAGTATTTTAAACATACAGTTAGTAGGTCCTTATTAAAAACAGGCTCATAACCCAAGGCAGATTTACTCTGTTTAATTTTTTCTGTTGCGAAGGAGAGGTTAAATCTAGATACATTATTAAGCAGATAGAGCAACTTTTTATACACTGCTTAGAAGAGCAGCAACAGTTCCTCAGAGATTTGTCATACTGCACAGGCAAACCACATGTTTTCAAACAGCTCCTGCAGCAGCCTCCTGCAGAGGTGGGCATATTTTTTTTCTCTGTAAATAGTAAATCTGAATAATAAGAAGAATTTCAGCCATCTCAATATCAATCTCAAATTTTATTTTTGCTGAATACTTTCTTTTTGCAGTTTTCAATCAGGTGAGGAGAGGGGAGAAGGGAGAGAGCAAACTAAAGACGGCTGTTGTTCTGCAAGAGTCCTGCAGTAGTAGATCACTCCCTGGGGTTCAGTTCCTTGCTGAATCTGCCAGGATTCAGATCTGTACCTTGAACCTCCTGGTGTGCCTTCACCACCAAGGACAGAGAGATGGACAGAAGGAGTAGTCCACACTCCCTGAGTCAGGACGATTCAAAACTGTTTCACAGGAGGAGAAACAGACAGTAGAATGTCTATTCACTGAGATAACATCACTTACAAGGATGTTACGCCTGATTTGAAGCAGTGAAGTTGAATTAAAATTAGGTCTTTTTTTGTGCCATGACAATAAACTGAATATATACCAACAGATACACAAAATGAACATTATGGCAGAAATCAGAGAGTTCTCTCCAGATCAATGTTCTGGAAGTTGGAGGCAGAAATACTAACGTAGATCCCTTTTAAAAGATCAGGATCTTGTTCACCAAGTGTACTATGATTATTTGGATAATAAGCTCTATAATATACTGGTTTGGTATACAGTATTCTCCAGTGCATAGCACAGTAGTAGATAGCTGGAGCAGTTTTGGGGAAGAGAGCTGTCATGCCCTTTCAACTTATTTGTTCCCTAGATAACAGCAGTACACTTTGCTGAGCTTGATCTTTCCCATGGTAACGTTCACTTTTATATTTTTTGGAGTTGAGGTGCACTATAAGCTCTCAGACATCAAATTGGCTGCCTATAAGCAGAAATATTTTGTTTGAGCGCACAAACTATTTCCTACCTTCACAATGACATCCAGGTACCAATAGCACAGATGATCTTAAAAAGACAGTGTTAGCCTATTCTGCCCTCTTCTTATCTCTTTCAAGATTTTTAATTATTCCTCAGCAGACAGATAGGGACTATTCTGTATTTCTGTGTGTTTCCATCAGGCTGAAAGATGAATGTTACCTGTGGCTTCATAAAATTCATGTCAGATTGTTATGCTTTATTTGTCAAAGTTGCTTAGCTTGTGACATACACAGGGCTCAGAATATATTACACAGTCTTCTCTGGAAAGGCAAGAGCAGAGTTTGCCAAAATACAGAGCCTACTGTCTCTTCAGCATGCACATCTAACTTCTCTTTGATGCTAAGTGAGATGAAGACACATATCAAAGGGGTGAACTGATGCCCTACGATTTTACAAGGCCTGCGTTCAAAGATATAACAGTATCAGAAGGGACTGTGTTGTAAATAAACAAAAATCATCATCCTTGGCTTTCAATGTACACTGAACTGTGCATGTTAGCTTATGAGAAAGAGCGTGAAAAATGAATTTGCATTGAAGCTACTACACTGTTTCATAAAACATATACTTGGGACAACTTTTGAAGTATGCATTGATACGCACAGCAAAAAACACCAACCACTAAAAAAAAGGCAAATTTGAAATATCTCTGTCTTTCGTGACTCCTCACATAAGTAGACTATTCCTTAAAATAAAAGTATCTGTTTTTTGACAGTACTAACAGTTCAATATTTATGCTACTGAGGGCAAGGCCCTGAAAACGAGAGCTTAGGGATGAGTTCTCTAAGAATTGAGTTACCTCCAAGTTTGTGGCAAATTATGGGAAGTGTTGATCTAGTTACTTTGTGTGCATCTACTTCTACATGGTTTGTTAGATCTTTAAAAGACTTTTTAGGGGGATGGCACCCTGCCCTTCTAGATATGCAATGTTGGGTACTGAAAAACTACAACTTCCAAAATGCCTTTTCACTTTAGAAATGTAGGCCATTTGGCCTTCTTGCAAGAAACATAGTTCGTTCTTGTTATACTGCATTACAAAGTTATGACTTCATTATATTTTGTATCTCTCTTTCTATACACTAGTTTAATCAAACACAAAACACAGGAGAATTCCTTTTGCTTCTGCCTCATTTTATTATGTTGGTGTTAGCAGGTAGTTTATAGCAGTGTCACTGGTCCTTATTTCTGCTCCATGTAGTCTACATTATTCATGTGCTGAGTCTTGTTCATTAATGTAAAGCCCTTTAAAGTTTATTGTGGCTTGGCTTCTTTGCGAGACTTTGAATAATCCAAAAAAGAAAAAGTGATATGGAGTCTTTAAATTTTCTTTTTCCCTCTAGAATGGGGGGAAGCATAGGATACATGGAAGGCCCACCAAACTCTGATTGCTATAGAACTGGAAATTTCGTTTCTATAATACTCAGGGACAAACTGCAAGGAGCAAATCCCATGACAGTATCCATTTAATGGTGTGTATTTCAAAAGCCATAAAACTAAAGTGAGAGAGAGGGACGTTCAGTGTTCAGTGAGAGAAGTGAATTTGGAGGAATGGGAAGAACTTGGTAGCAATAAATTAAATGACAAAAAAGTTCAATATTGACTGCTCTGCAGTAGGGCTATTCAGAAATTGTATTTCAAAGTCCTAAATCTGGAAATGAATGGCTTATATGTAAAAATAAGTCTGGATGGCAACTTATTGCATGTTTGTCAACAATGCACAGGTAAAATTCATGCAAGATTTGCTTATTTTCTGCATGGATTGATGTCTTACAGGGAAAGGCAGGAGTTTGTGTGGAGATATACCCATAAAAGGGATCTTGCAGACAGGTGAATAGTTAGGTGAATAGTTTTCCATCATGCAATACGTCTACTCAGAGGACACCACAGGCGTAGAGATGTACAAAGAAGTGACGTTAGTTGCCCTAAGACTGAGGAGCCAGGGATGGATAAGGATCTTGGACAAAGAGCCCTAAGGAGAGCCTGGGGAGTCCTTCTCCCTGCAGCAGCTGCTGGAGACAGCCTTGGTAGCAGGCTTTGAGGCAAAAAATGAAGTTTCCAGTACAGGCAGCACTGTTAGCCCTACCTGCGTCCCACACCAGCTCCATCACCCCTCAGCAGAGGCACCAGCCAGTTTGGCTTCCCAGGACTATGCTAAGCTAATGAAGCAGGTCAGGTCCTAGTCTGCTGCCCTTGCAGGGGAGCACTGCAGGGAGCTGTCATCTCTGCCTACATCCTCAGATTTAATTACACAATTATTCAGCTAGAAGGAACTGATTTATAAGTAGACAAAAAGAAGCAAAAGATGTGGGAGTATGATTTCTTTTCCTCTCTCAATTTTAAGAGCTAGCTTGGCCAGAAGGACGAGCCATTTGTAACACTGAAGAAATGACACTGTTTATAAATGGAGAAAGGGGGAAGGGAAAGAAATACACTGCTCCAGAGATGTTAAACTATTAACAAGAAAGACTTCTTTTGGTTATTCTAGTCAGAGAGTTTATCTGCCAAATTCAGCACAAGACATTCTGGTAATTAATCCACAGGGACACTTACGTATCTAATCAGATTTGAGATACCTGTGTTCTTGGCACAGGTAATGTTTCATCGTTACTTAAGACTGGTATAGATTGGCATTTAGCTGAAGATTGCACCTGCACACAACATGTGAATTTTTGCTTGTCAGTAAACTACCTCAGACTTTTTAAATAAAGAAGTAGAGAAGAAGATACAAGAAAGAACTGGGAAATGCTGAAACCTTAGATCCCACTGGTAAGAGCAGAAGCGTTACGGACTGTATTTTACCCTCTTTCCACAAAAGCTCCATCTAGAAACAATTGCCAAGCCCAAACTCGGAGACTCTGTCAGGGAGCTTTAGTAAATGAGGCTTCCAAGTGCTGACTTTGTCCAGTGATGTCAAATAAATATTGAAACTAATCCTTTTTTAAGGCAATACTTCAATATGATGGTTTCAATAATATCTTCACATGAGTCATTATCAACAACATATTCTGACAAAGGAGTATTGTGAAATTAAAAGGACACTGGCCTCAGTCAAGTCATTTCAATTTATATAAGCCAGAAAATTCGTTGTACTTGATAAGGCACTAGATTTCTCTATATAAACTTAATACTTATAGTTGAAAATAGACTACTGCTGTAAGGCATATTTAATATTGTCACTTGTTTGCTCTCGGAAACAGTGTAATAAGCAGAGGTTTTATTCCCCTCAAGACCTGTGAGTGAATGAATAGTAAAAAAAAAAAAAAAAAGTATATATGATATTCTAATGAATAAAATCCACTTAGGTCATATTAATTTGGATGGAATTCAGGATCCTTTCATCATCTATTCAGGACCAGCTAGTAAACAAGTTTTTTAAAGCAAAAACATCACTAATATTATCATCACAAATACTGGTACAGCAGTTACCTCTAAAAATGTCTGACATTTTAAAGAAAACAATTTATTATTCTCACATACAGAAGAACTATCTCTAGTGATTAGTGGAAGTGGTAAAAATATTTCTCAGAAAATTCAGATTATCCCATCTGGGAAGCAAAAGCTACCATGTGAGTTTAAAGATTGACTACATAGTGTGAATTACATGTTAAAAATGATCACTGTGATGAAACAACAAGTTAGTCTCAACAAGTCATAAAAGACTGTTTATTGTTGATGATTGTCAATTCTTGTCTTCAGAGAAAACCATTCATCAAGCAGGAGAGCAAAATGAGGGGTTCAGATTAGGAAGTGAGTGAAAATCACAAACCCGATGAAAAAATCAACCTCTGGACTTCTGTGATAAGTTTTAAAACAGCAGCAATGAAGTCTTATAATACAAAGCTTCCTGTAGTCACAAAAAAGTGCTTTTCTTTCTTAAATGCAGACAGATTTTCAAGCAGAAGCTGCAGTAGTACTAAGTGATTTACATATAAATTAATCCATATCAGACCACAGGAATCATTCACTCCTTCAGGGGAATGATCACCATCCAATTGGTCTATTCACCTAAGCCAAGTGAACGCATAATGTTAATTGTGGTGTACACGCCATCCACAACCAGCAGGTTTAAATAATTAGGTAGGCACTACTGTTAATGGGTCTTGTGTTTAAGTTCCATTGGAGATGGGCCGAAGCAACACAGTCCTGCACTGCAGCTCAAGTTCCCACGGTTATTTGGCAAGATCAAAAGTGATATTTAAATCTGTGATTTCCTTCAGACCTGCAAACATGGTCTGACCCGTGGTAATGGCAGGTAAAGTCTGGACTTTGTTCGTTGGCCTCAGTTACAGAACCTGGGTCAAGATAGCAAGGCTGAATGCTCTTGTCGCATGACATGAGTCAATCTTCACTGACACCAGGATCTTCTTTAGCAAGGACACTCTCTAATTTCTGCTAAAGAAATCGCTCAATTACTGCCTCAGCACTAGGAGTTTAATTTTCCTGGCACACATTCCTTTCTCTGAAGTGGACGTGCTTAGGTTAAGGAGTGAAGGTGTTTTGACATATTGAGAAATTTTTGGGTACTGGAGCTATGAGCCCGACAATTCCCAAATTTTCCCAGATTCTCCCAAATCCTCCTGGCAGTTCCATGCTGGTTTCTGTCACACAAGACAATATTTCAGAATTAAAAACCAAAACCAAACAACCAAACTGGCCCTGATCAATCTTTACTAATTTGCTGTAGTAGACACAACATGAAAAATGCATAGAATTAAGGAAGGAGCTTTTCTTTCTTTATTCTCTATCTATCTCTGGAGTCAAGTTAAAATGGAATATAGTCATTAAAAGGTTATCTAGTGTAACAAGCTAGCCAGTAAAAGGCAGAAGCAGAAGGCTATATTCCTCTGTGAATTGTTTTATGAAGTATCTCACGGCTGACAATCAGTGAACTAAATCCTTCGACAAGGAGAGATTTACAAGGACTTGTCTTCAGAGACAAAGTATTTCTACAGACTTCAGGCAGCCCTGGGACCAGAGATTAGCAAAACTGCACATAAATACAGCTTACAGCTATGGAATGCCACAACTGGGAGCCTTCAATAGGAAACTATTTGTAAATATACCTATGGAAGCAGGCTTTAAATACTGACCATGCAATGCATAGTTTTAGAATAGCTTTGCAGACCTTTGCATTGGACTTTGAAAAGATGTTTTCTCTCGCAAACTTAAACAATAAGATTTATGTCCCTAGAATTTTGCAATCAGACGTCATCTGGTTCCCAGCTACTTCAAAGTCTCCCACTTGGAAAACCCCAAACTGCAATACTCCTATGTGGACCATGATTGAAGGTTATTCCTACATAGCACTGTCTTCTTAAGGGGCTGGGTGGTTTTTTTTGGTTTTGTTTTCTTTTTAACTGAGTGATGAGCATTAGAAGATGGATCAGATAGATTTTAAATATCACAAGCTGTTAAATATTAAACACTTAAGCAATACTTTATTAAGCAGTTGTATTCAGCAGGTGGTCAGGTTCTGAATGGTGATTGCATGCCTAGGGGGGTATTATGCTGGAAAAGACCGCATCCGATTACCCTTATTAACCACCTCAGGGGGGTAGTAATCAACAGCTGCAGAAATTTACTGCCTAAAAAAGCACATTGTTATCAATGAAATGAACAAAAATTATCATAACATTGCACTTAATGGGCATTACAGCCAGACACACAACAATACTGGCAAATCATTTTGCATCCCATTTGTGTTCAGGTAGTATTAACTCTGCTACACAATACTGATTTTAAGTAGGATTCAGCTGGATAAGTCAGTGGAGTACAGATTGCTGGTACCTGTGTTGTGCTGGTAAATCTGCGACTAGCATCCTTTGAGAAATGAAACTTAAAAATAGCCTTCAGAGACTATGTGTATGTCCACCCTGTGAAAATGTATTCTTATTGCTTGATTGTACTTTGACATTAACTGTCAAAATCACAGCCATGGTGAGCTTGATGTGGCTATACATACCATTACAGCAAAAAATTCAATCAAGAATCATCACGTCAGGGCAGCATAAACACAGGCTGGGGTACTGCTGAAAGTACTGAATTTTGTTTCTGAGCAAGGACAACTGTCAGATCCCAACAACTAATGGTCACTTTAGTAATCACATCTTTTGTCACAGGTTGGTGCTGTTAACCCCATGTACTCAACAACTGGCAGGTTACTTTCCACATAGCTAAACACCCAGTAGATGCACAGATCCCCAGCAAGGAAAGATGCACAGAAGTGTATTTCAGCTACTGACTACACACTTCTCGGGATCAGAATCTTAAATTGCCTCATTCTCCTTCCAGCTAGTTGTTGTATGGTCCTTTTTCACTTCTTGCCCTAAGCTGCTAGGCATAATATGTCTGTGCACTGTAACACAGTTACTACATGTACCTCATAGATGATTGCTGGGCAAAGTAATCTCTCCATTTACTTAGCTCTGTCTCTCTAGGATACATTAGTATGCTGTTGAATGAGTCTACTATTCCAAACCCCTGAACAGCTTCAAGGACCCACCATTTCTTTTAAAATCCATCTGACAGAAAATATGTCTTTCTTCTTCCCTCAAAGTGGAACAATTACCCGAGCTGTCCAGACTGAGCCCAGGGCCAGTGATGGGTTTCCTATCCATAAAAATGACATGACTTTGAAGCTCATTGTCTCACCGCCTTGGTGGGGCAGAAAGCAGGAGTTGTATCCTTTTTGAAAGGGCAGAATTGCAACTTTGCTACCATTTGCTTCTAAACTCTGGAATGGGATGAAGCAACAAATGGAATGTCACGACACTGCTGGAGCTAAAAAAGGAATCTGAGAAAGGCTGTTGTGACATATGCCAAGCCTGCTGCAGTTTGAGTCAAAGCAACTAAAACATCCAGCTTTACCAGATGGGTAAGAAAAAGTCTTGCAGAATTACTTAAATTTATCTGAAATGTTCCTAAAACGGAACTGTTGTAATGAAATGGCAAAGGATGGAAACAGCACCCATTTGTATTATGACCATTTCAAACCAATACCGATCACCTCTTCGTGTCATACTTCATCAACACGTATTTCTTGTATATCAGATTAGCAAAATACTTTAGGATCCCTCAGGATTATCATCCTTACATCATGGTAAGGTATTATTATTTAATAATATCTTTAATACACCAGTTACCAAATATATCAGTGCTATTATTAATACCTATTATTTCATATACACTGTGCTTCCTCAGGATTTAATATCAACTCATTTATGCAAGTGATGTGAAACAGACAAAAAACAAAGACGGTAACTTGGGAACTGGGCAAAATTCTTTAAAGATGTCTTTAAATGATATTGCTACTTTTTAATGTCTGCCTTTGGCAGCTTTTCCTCCCTCCGCACAATTACTAAGTCAGGACATTATTATTATTGCATACGTGATGAGGATGTAAGATACTTTTTAAAAGGCTTTATTTAAAACAAATAAACTCTGTAAGCATTCCCATTCCCAACAGCAGAGTGGAGCTATGTAATAGAAAGATAGCAACAAAGTTCTAGGGACCACAGTAGGAAAAAATAGTAGTTCAAGTTCATATGCATTCTCCTTACATAGTTTCATCTTTGCTTTCTGTACTATTTATTTCTCTTATTATGAAGAAAAGGTTTCATTCTCTGAAGTGGGATAGTTTAGAGATTCTAACATTCAAAAGTGATGATAAAAATAGATTGATACTAAAAGTAGCAATGGACAACCTGACTGACACCATGTCAATACTGAAAGTAAGTACTGCACCATCAGCTTGCATGATGCACAGAGGGATTTTTTTCTTTAGTTCTCTGATTCCTGCAATTATTTTGTTGTCTTAAGTAAAAAAGGAATTGACTAACAATAGCAATTAACAATGAAAGCATACATCATGGGAAACATGCAGTGTGCTCATGGCATAAATGCACATAATCTCGCTTTCTCTGGATAATATGAAATCTTTGTACTGTAAGATAGTATTTAAAATTTTCATGTGTTCTTTATCTTTTGAGCTTGAAATAAGGGCCTTGCATTAACAGGGTAAAATTTTTGAAAGTATTTAAGGGTGAAGCTTAATGCCATTTCCAAAAAATGAGCTGAGACTTTCAATACGTAAGCCTCATTGAGGGTTAGTGGAACATAACCATTCTGGAGCTCTACACCCAGAGCCACAACCTGGACCCACATGTCCAAAGTGAGATAACGATGCTTTACGTCCCTAAGGTCCAAGATTGTGATCCTTAGATCTGCTCCCTGGCTCCTTAGACATCTGAAGTTCCTAGGAACATAAGCTTTTGCCAGGAACATTTTCTGGAAGAGCCATCTCCATAGGGGTGATTTGCATCTTTTGGCTTTCTCAGTTTAAGGAGGACCAAGCATGTAATTACTGCCTGCAGAGCACTGCGTTGATTCGGTTGTGCTGTCCAGACCCTTACCTGTTTGTTCAGATGCCCCTACATGAGTGCAGCACTGGAGATCGAAATTAATTGCAAAAGCCTCTGTCTAAAAACACACAAAACTCTAGTAACTAAAAGGCATGACTGCATAGGTGAAATGATTTGGCATTTGTGGGATGGCTGATGATGGATTAGGGGTGATCATTAAAACAAAGACATCTCAGAGAACTGGAAAAATCTTTGTACTCTCGAGGTATAACATCACTAAGAGATATAAAACTTTTAACAGAATAGAATAATGAATATTGTTCTGATTTTATCTTATCGCTGTAACCAACTAGTATCGGTGACATGTATGAAGGGAGAACTTTTCTGTTTATGCTTTTAAAAGGTAGCTAGAAAAATCTGAAGACAATAATTCTGAAAGAGATCTTTCCCACAGGATACAAACCAGCATTGCAAATTTCTCCAAGAGCTAAATATTTTAGATTCTCTTCAAAATCAGCAATTTAATAGAAAGATCCCCCTTCAGGCAACAGTGGTAAATGTGTTTATTTACGGAAAACATTGAAAGTTTGAACATTTTTGTAGTACAATATTACAAACTGACACTTTTATCCACAAAGCATCCAAATCCATGGTTTTGTTCCTCTTTATGAAATTAGCTTCTGATTCAGATAAAACTGCGGATAGATGCCCTTGGATTTTCTGTCAAGGACACTCATTGGCTGCAACTCCCCCTGAAGTCAGTGGGAGTTTTTTCACAAGACTTCAGTAAAGGATTAGATCTACCCTGCCTGGCTCAATTAATGGTAGTGAAAGTACCTCTATAAAAGCAGAATGTCATGACACCAATTCTGATTGCTTGTAGTCAGTTTTGCCGGTCAGTCTGGAGGGGAAGCTGTGAACTAATCCAGGAAGCTGAATACAAAGGGAGCACCAGCTCACTCTAAACACATTTAAAAGTAAGGTTACAAAAAGAGACCTAATTTTTAGGAGGAAACAGAAATAAAGACTATACAATGTTTTATAACAAGCTATAGGGGAATACCTGTCTCCTCATTTCTCACATAATTTATGGGTATTTGAGCTGACTGAGGCTGGAGTGGACAAGCAGGGGAGGGATATGTTGCTAAAATAACTGCAAATGAGGAGGTGGCCAAGTTCGTGTGAGGAGTCAAGGGTTTGAAGAACACAGACTGGGGATGCACATTTATGGGAACTCTCATGGCTTGGTGCCAAATTTAGAGCTGAACTGACTCTTCCCTGGAAAAGTAGCCATGTGATAAGGGTACTCTCTCAGTTGGGGTCTGGAGGGCCAGGAGTATGTTGCTTGTTGAACAGACATTTTTGTCAACTTTAAATATAAATATATCTGAAACTACAGGGCACCTTTGTCAGCCTGGTTTTAGGTGACTACCATTACAGCAGGAGCCATGGGCTACCCTGGAGCTAAGAGCGAGCTATGGAACTAGGTCTCTTGGTAAAATAGCAGCTAAACTGAAAGGCGGAGGTAAGAGGCATTGGCATGCTTAAGCTAGTTTTCTGATAGCCTGTGAACTAAAGATATCGCTCAGAAAGGTTTGTAAACCCACAAAGATTGCCTATTCCTAATAATTCATTATCTTTTCTATTACAGACTTTTTCTGCCTTACTTTTAGGACATTGCTTTTTTTGCAGCCATCTTGAGATAACATTAATAATCCTCTCTTTCATTTGTACTATCTCCGTGGAAATATTTACGGACTAGGCTCACATTCCCCTGAGTTCTTCTTTTTATAGAGAGAATTAATTTTTTTCCTCAGTCCCTCTCCTATGTGTTAGTCTATAATCCTTCCATAGTGTCATTTTCTTGCCCTTCTTTGGACTGTCTCTGTTTCTACAATATCATTTTTAATCATGCACAACAGAACTACATATAGCTTCTTAAATAGAATTGAATACATGCCACCTGCTCTTCTAGCTCCTTGACTGAACAAAGTGAAGGGTCAGGAACATACTTTCAGCACTTGTGGTGCAAGAGCTCCCATTTGGAGACAAGATATTGCACAGAAAGCTGAAATTATTCAATATACATATGGGAAAACACAAGAGAAAGAGGTTGTCTCTGCAGTCCTACAGAGGGCCTATACTGCAAAATGGCCAAATGTAATTAATACCCATTAACAATCTTGGACAGACAGGATAATATGGTCTGATTTTTTTTTTTATCAACCTTGACAGGAATATTTAAAGTAACAACATAATAAATTGCATATGTTTTATATACTCACGTTTTTTGCTGCGCTATTCGGCACTGAAGTGAAGGAGACAGATTAGGGTGATATAAAGTGTTCACCTTCCCTCAGGTTTACATAAAAAGTAAAAGATGATATCCAAGAAATTCAATGGCTCTTGTGCAACCCTGCCTCCAAGAGGACTCCTCACCTTCTCTGTGTCAATCACCTATCACCATGCGGCACCAACAGCTAAACCACATTCCACTCTCTTAGAACGATGAGAAGCAGCCTTTGACCCTCCTGACTAGCACTATTCATACGGGAGAGTTAGTGTCTGCACGGAGGGTGAGACTGGCATACTTTGACAATAGAAGGACTAAGAGTTCTTCATTTCATAGAATTAGCTCTTCCTGAGTAACACTAAAGGGGAAATTTTCTTGCAGGTTCGTTAGGTGCAGCCACACTTCATTCAAAATGCTAAACTGCACTTTTAAGATTATTTAGTCTAAAAATAGGGTTTCAGCAACATAGCTTTAACTTTCCCAACAGGTGGAACCGGGGCAGAAGAAATGATTGTGTTTTTTTTTTTTTTTTTTAATTTCACATGTGTAAGAATGGAGCCAGAAGCAGCCATCATTAATACTTTTACTGAGGATTTTTCAAGACATATTGGAATGTCTCTTGGGGAGGATTTCATCTGTTAATTGCCCTTTAATAGTTGGTAGGCATCCAGCTACTGTCCTATAACTTAATACCTAAACCAGCACTTTGATTGTCATTCAGATAGATGTTCTGTGCAGAAGTACTGTTTCAGTTTAGATTAGTAAAATTATCAAGACTGCAATCTGCTTTTGTGATTCATATATCTATTCATTTGTTCCTGTAATAGTACCACATCTACCAGCCTCATTAACTGTAATAGACCTTTAAGCTCCTGGTGGGTTATAGGGTTCTAAACTGTTATGAAGTAATTCATGTCACTATAATTTAAATATGATGCTGTTGTTATTACCGAATCTATTTTTTAGACTTTTTTTTTCCTTACTAGCTATACGCAGAAATGCTTGGTTGTATATTACACTAGGCTGCAATGATAACAAAAATCTGGGTAATTACAGATGATGAATGGTGGATACTGAGCTCTCGAATATCTACAAGAACCTCTGCCCTAATGCACATCATAGTGAAGGTGCTCCAGCATAATACTAATGACGAATATTACATACTTGGCCCTGAAAATGAGCCCAAATTGTGATCATTATGCATGAAGATACTCAGATTCACTAGCACGAACTTCATCAATGAACCTTTTCGATATGATCAAATGACAGAACATCCTAAAGAGTTATTTAAATACATACTGAGATACTGGAATTTTTTGCCTCTACAAAATAAGGTTTCTCTAGTCATTAGTCAGCAGTAGTCACAAGAAAATGCAGTCCTTACTCAGAGCAAAGAGATTCCAGTCAAGCACTGGACCAAGATAAGACATTGCTTGTATTCTGCACTATACTTTGTCCCTGAAGAGTAACAAGAGAAATAACATCTTTTATTTTTATAATACTATTTCTTCATCTCATGTAATCATACTTTGTACTTATTCAGTATCTTTCATTCAAGGATCTTAAAGGCTTTTTCAGCTTCAACTAGCAAAACCTAACAACCTCAGTGCTTAAGTATGTTTATTGTTGTTGTTATTTACCCTCAATGCATTCATTTGGCAGTTTCCCACCATGTTCACACATCTATAGTGGTGAGATGACTGTTACAGAGTTAGATACACTTCCCTAATTTTCAGGATCAAGCCAGTCCCAGGTCTTGGAGATACTCTGCTTGCATAGGTCAAACTCCAGTCAGTGTCAGACTTGGCTTCAAAGAGCTTAAGGTATGCCAAACTGCTCTCTACATTGACTTCATGCCCTAGACTTCTCCATGCAGTTATACTACCCTGGTTAAGGGAATAGCACACTCTTTCTTAAATGAGATCAGAAAAGTGTTTAGGAGTGCAATGAATCAACAGAGAACCAGTTAGTGCTTCCAGGCCGATCAGGTGAAAGGGGACACAGAAAATACAGGTAAGCTGGAAGTCAAGAAGAGTCGATCGTCTTTGTTGCTCTGTGGTGGACTCACTGCAGATGTAACAATGCACCCTATTTTGGTAGAACCTAGGTAAACAACATGAGCAACAAGCTAAAATTATTCCTGAGTAATTAAAACAAGTCCTGCTTATACTCCTGCAAACAGATGGCCCAACTGGATTGCCAAACATCCTTTGTGTTCAAAAGGAAAAGGAATTCTATACCATTAGATGCTGGGATTGGATATCCTTTTAATTGAAGGACTCAGCACTTTCCAAAGAACTTTCCACTTACCAAATCATACGGATTAGGTAAAGAACTTGTTCACAGGTAAAGCGTAAAATCCAGGAGAACTAACTCAACCTCCTCCTGCCTAGTATTTTTGCCTAGATTCTAGGGCAACCTACAAAGTTTTGGGTTTTCCCATACTGTGTTATGAGTAATTCTGGTTAATAGTTCTGAGAAGTTCTTCTTTGCCTCAGAGTTCTTTCCAGCAAAACTCACTACTTTTCTTCCAGGGATTAATTTGTCCTTTCTTCTTTTCTAAGAATGGCATATAACAGATGACGGAGGCATACATACAATCTAATACTACTGATACTGCCAAGAGCCTTCACCTGGCAAACTTGAAATCTCCCTATTGCTACAATATTTGTTTGTGATTTCTCACACTCTGTGGGCCTGTCAGGAATGTCATAGAGCAGCAGATCTTTACTTTTTTCCTCCTCTGTGAAATAAAATAAAACCCCAGAGAACATACATACAGCGAATATATTACATTTTCCCAGTGCCTTTTCTCTCTGTCATGTATTTAAACATAAGAGATGAAGAAGGAAATATTTGCCAAAATTGTGTTAACTGCAGATGTGTCAAAATGTTCAAGAGAACAAGTGGATCATTAATCATCTGAAAAGACTCATCTGACATTCCATAAAAGGCAAAAGTTTTTTTATTCCTATGAAAAGTATCTATTCTCTCAAACTGGCTCCCTTGGCAGACTGACAACTATGGGTCAATAATTACTCCAACTGCTGAAGGTGATTTTGAAAACTTAAATTCAAGCAAGACCTGTGATATAATAACCAGGAGCTTTCCTACTGCTTTGTAATACTAAATAGATCACACAACATGAAACAAAAGTCTATGCATCTTGGCTAAGGTATAAGTAAGAGACCATCATACTTCTTAACTGGAATCTCCTCACACTTACTACACGTTTACTGTTTCTAATAACATCTTAGCTGTTCTAGAAGATGATCAGAAAGAATGTAACACCCTAAACAACTGCATTCAGAAAAGCAGGGCAGCTCAGAAGATGAAGGTTGCCAGAGCCATATTTTTACCCCTGAGGGCAAACATACAGATCTACCTTTGAGCCAATACTGGCAACATTTATGACTCTAAGAGAATTCTCTTTTATATGGAGTGAGTATTTAGGCCATTTTAGAAAAAAACTGCAAAAGGAGAAGTGAACCTTGACAAACAGTGGCCTAGATCTTCAACCAATTAAGCCATATTTCAAATCCCTAAAGAGTAGAAATTTTTGATTGCTCTTTGTGCTGCTGCAAGAGGCTTCTTTTTGTGTGGGTTCCTTCTTTTAGAGGTATTGAGGAAGATTACAATCTACAGGGAATGACTGAAAACACCGGGAGGAAAGTAAAAGCAGTGCTGTGTTCTTTCACTGGAAAGATGCCTGCATCACAAATGTATGTGCTTGCCTGTGCATACACGTGCATATAATTTCCCATTGAGAGCATGGGTAGAAGAAGGGACTAAATGAAAAAAAAAAAAATCACCACAGAGTTTCACTGAGGTTAAAAAAATTAAGCAACTTTCCTTCTCTATCTCCTGAGCCTAACAGAAACAATAGAGAGAGTAATAATGTTGGGAAGGTTGCCTTGCTGTGAGGAAAGTATGTTGTCCAAATTGGCAAGGCTACTAAGAGAGTAGTGCTGGACTGCTGCAGATTGCTTAGGTGTGCCATGCCCCTACCACTGCCCACTTAAAGTCTATGTGAAGGCAACCCTGGTACTTCCATGTCTGGTAAAACCTAACTATTAAAAACTGACAAAGTTTGAAGTATGAACTGACATACCTTCAATGCATACTGCAGTAATGCTGACTCTTTGTTGAGCAATCCAATTAGATGCTTTAGAGTTGTGTGGAGGCAGTGGAGACAGAAGGGAAGAGGCAAGTTTTGTATGTATAAACTGGCTTAATACTCTAGAAGTCATTAAGCTACAATACCAGAGGTGAGTTGGGCAGTGAGAATTCTGAGGTGAGTTGATTCCTTCACAGGGAAAAAATGAACAGTGCACATGTTTCGGAAATTCTTCATACGATGTTTTAGTCACAAACAATAGATATGTAAGGTCGCATTCACCTTATAAAGGGATTGCAAAAGCAACAACAGGCCTCATAGTCAATCCATCATGAAGACTTCAGCTGAAAATGCACCTGTGTCCCAGGCTGTGCCGATCAGCAACTGCTGTCTGTCTCTGTCATTCGATTTAACAGCACTGTGATCATCCTTAGGACCTACTTTGCCTTGGTTATTTTGGAATAATGTGTTCCTGCAGACCTACTACCACAGCAGATCACTAGCGTAGATGTAATTTAGCCCAGTTCGTTACTACTGATTGTATGTATTACTGGATCATCTCCAGTACAAATCAGCTGGAGACACTCACTCTAAACCCGGAGAGAGAAAAAGTACAGTATTCAAAGCCAGTGCTGTTTCAGTGTTACCACTAAGCTAGATGAGAGGAAGAGAGACACTATCTGATATAAAATATGCTTCCTCCACTACATTAGAAAATCCCTAAACCAACAACACACATTTGAATGGGTAGAATGTCTTTGCACTGGTTCATGACTTTGTATCATATGGTGGCAGTGATTTTGATCCAGTACTAAACGTTGTTAAAGCCTGATTTAATGCCCGTGGAACCACAACCTAAGGTTATTAGTCACCGTGACATAGAATCTGTCCTAACTACACATAATCAATACCAGCTGCTCTCTCTCCACCAAACCATTACCTGGCTTTGCCAACAGTGTGGAATTTACTGCGTGCACGTCTGCAGTGCTGGGCCTACTTTGGATCCCACTGCCCTGCTTGATGCATGGTTGATTTTATGGGATGTAAGTGGAGGCAGCAGCTGTTGGTCCATTTTTGTGGAGTCTTCCAGGCTTGTTACTATGTACAGAGCTGAATCTGGTAATTGGGTAGTAGGAGCTACTTTGAAAGTGACCTTAGAGATAGAACTTGTTTAAAAAAGACTGAATTGTCCTTGAGTTTTGGCAGCAATGCACTTTATGGATGATCTGAGGCTCTTGCATTTCATTTCTGGGAAAGATAGCACTAGAAAGCAAATGATGGTGCACAGTCAACTTCCGTTGGCTCTGTCTCTCAGTCTTGAATAAGTGTTTCGGGATGACTGTGACAATTGACTGAGGAGAACATTTAATACTAGATACTTCTAATAAAAAAGGTAAAACTGTATCCTTTCAGTCTACTACCAACACTGGAAAAACACGTATACAATTTTAGTGGTATTTTCTTTTAAGGTTGAAGGGAGTTCTTACTAAGGATGGCTCAGGTGAGCAAGAATTAGCGAGCACTTTTGTCACTAGAAATAATTTAAGAAAATCTACTCTGTTTTAAAGGCACATTTTCAGACAGAGCCAAATATTGTCTTGAAGGCAGTATGCCAGTAAAGCCAAAGAGTCCAATAACACTAGGATCTCTCATGGTAAGGCTGTACATAGCTAGTGGGTAGACTAGAAGCAATTTGTTTTATTTTTTTTCCCCTCAAAGGATAAAGCTTAAGGGTACAACAGAGTTCAAAAGCCTTAAAGATACGATAGCAATTAAATACCATTTGGACACATGTAATAAGTCAGTAATGTAGGGTTACAAAAATTAGCTGCTGCGTATGGAAATTGGCTGTGCTTTCCAGCTATGAAGCTGCAGATCAGAGTTCTTCAATTTTAATTATTCATTCTTTCCTTTACTGTGTATGACCCAAAAGGCTCTTCCACAGACTTGGTTTCTGACCTTGGGTAATTAAGTTGAGCTTACCTATTACTTAGTTTCTACAACAGGTAATATTTTCTTACTTCTCAGGTAAGTTAGGTTTATAATCATGTGGGTATATTCAAATACTTCAGTGATGGTTGGTATCATAAAAGTCTAACAGAGTGATATAATTACATCTGACCATCTCAAAAAGTGCAGCTAGTTCTCTTTCACTCCAGCATAGGAAACACTGAATTACATGCTGGATAGCCTAGGAAAACTAAATTCTCAGAAACACTGTTATGTGTTTGTTGAAATCTAATAAGAAGGAATAAACTAAACTAAATGAATTTCATTTGTAGAAGAAAAAAAATGTTGTATTAACAAAGTAATAGATATTTTTAGTAAAAAACCCAAATCCTCTTCTACAAAGTAAATTTAAAAAAGTGTCAATGAAAAATGGACTGTCAGATTGGTGCTAGTCTACTGCTGCTCTTTCTGCAAGGAACATTATGCATGAGTGAGTTGAGAGCAAAAAGCTGGAATTATTCTGAGACACTACATATTATTTCTTTAGAATAATACAATCAACTATTCTATCTCAGGCAAATCGGTCCCTTAAGCTATAAATGTATCCTGATTATTTATCTCATAAGCAGCCAAATGGAACAGAAAAAGCAGGAGTTGTACTTTCCTACTGAATTTCTCCTATGTGGTAAACACGCTTGCAGAAACAATTAAGCACCCTGAAAAGAACATCTTTCATTTCCTGTGATGCATAGCTGAATTTGGGCACTAGCATCTGTGAGTACAAGAAAATTGCTGCAATACCTGCATATTCTCTACACTGTTACGAAGAAACTGCCATCACAGCAACCTCCATGGCATATGAAATACGATCATGTCCATCAGGCAATTTTATTTTCTTTGCTTTCAGTGAACTATATAAATAGATGAAATATATTGTACAATATTTTTGGAAAACATCTGTCTCTTACTGACTAGTTAACTTGGGCCTAGGCCTCTACTTGGTTATTTTTGCATAAATTCTAACTGAAACCTATGGGAATATTCACGTTCTTGAAGTGAGCAGGAAATTAACCTTGAACTCTGAATTGCATTCTTAGCCGTTTTTTAACAACATTACCCATATGCAGCTTAGTGCAGGACTGGAAGCTGCGGTAACTATGTTTGGTCAACATGGCTTTTTGGCTGAGAATGCAGAGTACTCCTTGTCCATAAGCTCTGTCATAGTCTCCTCCTGTCTTGTGTCATCATCTTCATGTGGAAAACAGGCTCTTCTCTTTACAGGTCTGTAAATCCCAGGCCTCAAGTGAAGCCTTGCAGGCACTGCTGCAACACGTACAGCGCTAGAGTGCATGCCCAGGGCAGAACGTATGGTTTACATCTGCATTCGGTCTGCATTTTCTGCATTTTCAGTGCTAAAGAGTTCCAGATGTGAGTCCTAAGCCTTTCTGACAGCAAGGTTTCAAAACTTGCTCCTCATACAGAATCACCAGCTTGTACTGGGCCTATCTCTTTACACAGCTGGAACAGGCTCATTTAGGTCTAATTTTCTTCAAGGACTTTCTTTTTTGGGTCACTAATGCTGTGAATTTACTGAATTCTTTCATTTACCTCTGAACATCTTTCAGCTCTCTCTCTCGCCAGACTCATGTGACATTTTGCAAGAAAGAAATTAAAGGGTTAGATTTCAGCAGGCAGCTGCAAAGCAGGATCACAGAACTACCTGTACCGATGCATAACCAAGGAGAAAGAATACTTTTATGGAGTGCTAAAAATGACTGCTATGAAGTTTGTTACTTGCTCCCCTCCCTCATCCTCACACCTTCCCCCAATCCCTTGCTGGCTGCCCTGAGTTCTTTGGACTCAATCAGCTGTTTTAAAACACAACAATTAGTTGAAGAACAGCTGGCAAATACCAGTTGCTTTGTAAAAGGACACCATGATAATCATCAGTTACTTTTAAATGATTAGCAGTATCTACCTAATAGTGTTGAAATTTCTGTGTTTGAAGGCAGGCAAACTGAACTTAAGTTTCAGCCCTGGGCATAAAAACCTGGTGTCACCTAACCCTGCATGCTGGATCTCATAGGTCTGCCTGGTTACAAGGCAAGGTGAACAGATAAATTGGCAGGGCTGGAAAAGGGGAAGCTTTCACACAGAAGTGTAACAAAAGCATCTGGATTTTTTTTCACTGAAGTATTTCTAAGTAGTAACAAAAGAGATAGATGCTAAAGCCTGTGGCCTCTCATTCTGACTCTGCCATAGGCTGATGTTGTCAGCAAGTCATTTGACTGGGCTCCTTTTTCCCTCATCGACAGTCAAACAATAGCACTCTCTCCCCGACTTCTAAGTGCTATAAAGCTTAATTAATAGAAAGCCCTTTGAGCAGAGATTAGAGGGGAGGAGTGGTGGATGCTCCCCCTCCTCTAACTTCAAGGTTCAAGACTCACAGAGGACTCCCCCTGCATCAGCTAGTGCTACTCGAGTGTCTTGTAAGGTCACAGCGTCTCTGAGAGCCGGTGAGGGAGGGTGTTTTCTAAAGCATCCTGCACTAGCCCAGCTCTGTTTCAGCTGGGCCCAACTGCACATATACTATTGGCATCAACAGGAGCAGAATTAGGCCATGTGGGACATGGCCTCCCATCCTGACAGTAAAAAAAGCCTTGGATGTAGAAGAATTCCAGAGGGACATTCGCAGCACAAAAACCTTCTCCCTCGGTACGTAATCACTGGATGTGTTCTAATAAAAATATCATTGCCTTATTTTAACAGAGTTAAAACTTGGTGCATGAAAACCTTGCTGAAATTCCACCCTCAAATAATTCAACAATATAGCAACAGTAGGGCCAAGTTTTTTTTTCCGTTTCCCTGTATAATAAACGTCACTGGAAAATGAGTGTGAAAACTAGGGCTGATAGTGCCTGCTGGTGAATGAAAGATGTACAAAAACACTAAGAGGGCCTTAAAGAAAGCAAGTAACGTAACAGGGAAAAAAAAACATGTGGCATCTATATAGCATCACACATGGGAGAAAAATTCTGGTCTTGCTTTGCTGTAAGTCAGGAATAAGTACCACAGATCATTACTATTACAAAGGGCCAGTGAGAAATCAGTCAGGCCTAGGATACATATGAGAGGGAGCAAGCACGTAAACATTAAAGGGTGCACGTTTTTAGCTGGCTGTGCTAAATGTGTTCTAATTAACAACAGTAATAGGATTCGCACAGCTAAATCCTCGCACATCATGCTGAAAATTTACTTCTGATGCCTGCTTGCAAGGAGATGGGTAGGAGGAAGGGAGGGAGAGAAAGTAGAAGCATAATAACGATGACATTTCACCCTGCTCTTTTGGAGGAATTGTCTCATAATTGCTAAGCAGGATTGACAACTTCCTTTAATGTTAGATTTTCTGGAGAGGGCTCTCTTTCTTTTTGCTGGGGGTGGGGTAGTAGGGAGGGAGGTAGGGTGAAGTGAAAGATTAGAGTAGTCTGGGTAAACAATGAAACCTGAATCTTGATTGCTTAAAACTCAGGATACTCCTAGCAAGTTATGAGCTGAGCAGTGGGATAATTTGAAATGTAAATGTGACATTCTCCTCAGTAAATTAACAAGACATGACTGCAGGCTCTCCTTGTTACTTCAGTCACATTCAGAGTGTCACCCATTCTCTCTCTTCTCATCTAATGCTATGACAATAGACAATCACCAGGAGCTTTCTTCAAATAAATATCAAATCAAGCCTTTATCACATACAGGAGTGACATATGCACTGAATTACCTTTTATTCATTTTGCAGAATCATGCAATAAGCAACATATTACAGGATGATACAGCAGAGAGGCTGTCCCTTCTCCCCCACCCCTTTACCACCTATGAATTGCATACTTTCATGCAATAACAGCAAGAATCCCTCTCTGAGTTAGATGGTATCTAACACATGATTAAGAGCAAGGATTTAAATTTTATTATGCAACAGCCCAATATAAAATGGAGAGGATTGATCTTGGATTCTTCCTGAACATCTTGAGTGGTTTTTAAAAACCTATTTTTATTTTTTAAAAAACTATTTTAAAATGCCCTGGCCTGACATATCAACGCTTCATTATTTATGGTGTTAGATGACACAATATCAATATGGTACAACTTCTGCAAATTAAATCTGTCCAGAAAAGGGAGCCATATTCTTCTGTTCTTCAAATACAAATGGATGTTAGCGTTTAAACTATTGATAGAACTTCTCTGCTCGTTCCCCTTTTCTTACTTGCAGTCAGGGAGAGGGAATACTAAGGACATGCCCCTTTGACTGTATTCTGTCCTAGCCCATGAGCCTCTAGGTGCTCAGAGAGGGAGCACCTAGATAGCACAAGCAGCCTTTGAGTGGTAGCATTTCTTGGTGGTAAGGGTTTATTCTTCTGAAGGTTTGCAGGGAACGCCTCTCATTGGGCTGAGCGTTATAATGTGTATAGCCCGTGGTAAAAGAATCTTGCTCATGAACCTGAGTAAAAATAGCTCCACAATGGGGAGAGCTCAGCACTTCAGAGCCAGATGTGTTTTAATAGAATATTACGGGCATATCTTTTTCTCTTGAGAGTTACTTTACAGTGCTGCTTGTAACCTGTAAGCTGTCCAGAGAAAGCTTCTAGTTAAGTCTGCAGCACTATCTTAGAGAACCATGAGGACATTCCCTCAACTGGTTGAACAACCCTACATTAAACTTGTGACATGGTATTACACTACATGCTCAGCATAGATACCCTCATCAGAAAGAAACGCTGATCTTTGCAAAGCCCTAATGAGCATTATACTGATGGTGTGTATCTGCAGTAAAGAGATAGCTATTTTCTGCCTGTGGCATTGGTATTACTTTTCATGCTTACTTTCTGAAATATGACAGAGATAAAGGTTTCTGAAAATAAATTTTCAGAAAGGCGCTACTACCAACACCTTAACAGTCTCATTAATCTCTCAAAGCCATATTGCTCCACAAGAAAAACTGCCAGTTATCAACAGCCATCCTTTCCCAGGGTGTCATGTAAGTTAAGCCTTGCCTATATGCTAAAATCACTCCAATTAAATATGACTTCCCATATAAGAGCATAAACTCTCATATGTCTAAACACACAGAGATTTTCTCCCACTGATGATTTTCTGGACTTCCATCACAGCCATTACTCCACTTCAAAACTGAAATATCCTTGCTGTGCCATGGGCAAGGAACAAGCTGTTAAATGCTTGCTGAAATGCAAAAGTTTCAAAGTCTTTCTTTAACCAGATGGCCAAACTTGGTCATTCCCAGCAAAAGCAGTAGTGCTATAGTAAGACACAGTCCTTAGGAAATGAAGGATCACAATTGTCCCCAGGTAATTTCAGCAAGACCCCCTTCTGTGGTGATCTAGGATTTCTCATCCAAAAGTACATTTTCAAAGATCCCATAAAGAAATATTTTTTCCGGTTTGATCTGCAAGTTAAAATCTAGATCAGAAATTCATTGCATACCCTATGCTTCTAGGAGAATTATGGTCACAAGAGTTTCAGTACTGTAGATGAGACAGTAAACTAAGGACATTGCTTTCTGACATAATTATCTGATCAAACACCAGTGAAAATTCCCTTGATCTTTTCTCAAAGGGAAGAGATGAGTTTCTGTGTCTACATTCCTGGTCAAGGCAACGAGAGTCCTAGAAATCTGCAGCAGTTCCACTATTTAAACAGGACATCATGATTTGTGATTTCAAGCTTCTGTTCCTAGTCCCACAGTCCGCTTATGCACTTTGGCAAGTCCGTTAGGACCAGATCTACACATTTAGGTGCCTAACTCATCCATGAAGGAAGCTGTTATCAGTGAGAGTTAGGCACCTAAGTACAGCTGTGGTACTTAGCACTTAAGTTATTCTACTCTTTCTAGGTATGCCTACTTAACACTGCCTTTTCCTGAGTGAATGAGCTAGTCTGATGAACCTGTCTTATTGCCATATTCAAGTGATGCTGATTCTCATACCACACAGATGTTCTGTGCCACACTTTACCTGGCCTGAATAGTACTGGCAATGCCACAGAGCCCATATGCTGTGAAGCTGAACTAATGCACATTTGCAAAGACGACCCTTTGGGATCTGAAGAGAGAAAATGCTTATAGAAATGCAAAGTAGAGCAGCCAAGCAGTGGCCACTATTGTTAATGATTCCATGGTTGACTTCAAACATAGCAGTTTTATTTCGTGCTTGAAATTTGCCCTTGTGTTTGACAGGAAATAGGCAATATCAACGGAAGAACTGAAGTAACTGTGTGCACTTACTATTAGAACATGCATGCTGGTAAGTTGCTTTAGAATTCAAAAAGAATTTTTAATGTTATGTCCTAGCACAGCAGTCAGTTCATATATACTGGCTTGTGATCTGCAAGCTAAAAATGCTGATTAACTATGATGCAAGAATGCTTTAAAGTAGAACACTTTGATTTCTATATTTTCTGGCAGATATAAACTAGTTATTGAATAACATTTGCATGATTTTTCTGTTTTATCTCCTTAATCAAATTAAAAGATTCAAAGGAAAATGTATTATTTATAATGGTTTTATGTAACAGGGTTTCATCTTAGCCTGTTGAGTATTTATGTTAGGTATAGATATTTTGAGAGAAGTTGACACTGCCCGAAACCTAAAAAAGGGGAAAATATAGTCAGGAGTAGTAAATAGTATCTCCTTAACACTGTTCAAATATGAAAACTGTGGTGAGAAGAGTCTGCCAAGGTACGATATTTCGCAGATATTTCATCCTCTGTATTCTTTTTCCTCACATTTGCTCCTATGTTACAGAAGATAATTTTTTGTTTTCTTTCCTACCACCAAAATGAGAACTGACCCATGGTAATATTCATTTTTGCACGGGCAAAATGACATTATGGGCAAATGGACATTATAACCAAATTCTGATGTTCGAACCAAAATAGCATAACGCTAATGGGATAACAAATTTAATAAATATCAGAATCAAATGAAAAGGGTTTCTCTACTAGATGGGTTTTCAAAGAAATGCATTTAGTACCTCAAACACTGTGTGTAAATGACCATATTGTAAAAGCAGAAACAAATAGTCTTTTTTGTCACTGGAAAGACAACAGTAAAATCAGAAATTCATTAGCTTTGGTCTACAAGACCTGTGAGCAGCCTCCTTTTTCACATTCCAAATGATCCCTCCTGCATGCCAGAATGGACTTTCATCCAGTTTTCTTATTTGTTTTTTTGGTAAGTGGTTATCTTACATTCATTCCTAAACTATCACGCCATATACAAATTGATTTACAAATCCCACAGTATCAAATGTCTATCTTCATCCACTTTTACGGAACTTTAGTATTAATATGGTTTCATTCAGTTTGGCATGGCTTGATCTATTTCCCTCACCTATCCACCTCAATGTGCAAAGACTAAATGACAGATTTAATGACCACTGGGCAAAAAAAAATATTTGACATCTACATTCCAATAAGTATAATACTGTCCTTATTTTTGTCCTTTAGACAGCTGAAAAGAACGATATTTAGTCTTACGACAAATTGTCATTTCAGCGACTTAGGGATCACAAGGACACCTGAAGCAGTTAAGGTTATGTCAAGGGCAAGGACAAATGAGAACAGATGCATGTTCAGAAAAAAAAGAGTTCACCTGCACTGTAGCATAAAACATAAGCCAGGCTCTATAGTGCCTAGCAGTAATACATCTGGTCAACTTTGTTAAATCTTGTCATACAAAGCACTTTGTACTAAATTCCACTCATGGCCTGACTGTCTCCTGAGATACCAGTTTTCAAAATAGAACTCATGTTGGCATATTAACTATACTACCACCGTTAGTAGTAGAGCCTAGATCAGAAGCAAGACCCTGCTTTTCCCTTGGATTTTTAATATGTGCAACATCAAAAAAAGCTGAAAAACTCTGCAAATTTCAGTGAATTTCAAAAGTGACCTACCACTCAGAAGAGATTTGAGCACTTGAAAAGCCATGGATTTGGTACTCTGTTCCAGCTCCGGATGATGCTCTTGCTCATGCTATATACCATAACTCTACACTCTATATGTCCATGGGACTTTTTCTGTTCAACAGGAACAGGGTTATGCATGTGACTATTAACATCTGAATGTGCCAGTCCCCAACGAAATGCATGTCCAATGCATGATGAAATGGGTGAGACAGATCCAACTGGAAAGAATGTATTTACAAACAGCTATAGCTGGGCCTTCTATACTGAAGAGTGATAGGCAACAGAGTTTGGGACAAGCCTTTTATGAGATCTCCCATCATAACCACAATAGTACTGGCAGCAAGTGTCTCCTTGGTCTGGGACAAGACCACACCCACCTCAAGTGAGGGTTCTCTTGTTTCTAGCGCTCTGCAGTCTTTTGTAAAAGCTGAGGGGAGGAACTGGATAGAAACTCCAGCTCACAGAAGCAGCAACAGAAGCAGCAACCTACCAAAACAAGGAATACTGGATAATCTAAGAACTTTCTAGAGTTTTGGTTGGATTTTCTATCCTGTGCTGTTTGGGTACATGCTCCCAAACACCACTGTGCTCCAGTGACCTGCCTCTTCTTTGCATTTATTTCAAACCTTTCCTTTTCAGGATTTTTCCTTGTTTTCTCTTCCCTCTACATCCAGTCATCTCCTTTTCACGTTATCAGAAGGGAGTAAACCTCTTCTATTTCATTATATCTAAAATGAAACAAAATTAATGTTGGCTTTGTCAGGTAGTCACTGTGTTTCTATGCCACATGCCCCTTTCACGCTTCCTTCCATATGGCTGGACTATTTTTTTAATAGTAAGACTATGATGCAGTATTAGAAAACAGCAGTCCTGAGGAACTAGAGAGAGACAGGGAAGAGGGAAGGAGAAACAGCCTGTGTGCATATCTGTTGACTTTGTCCAGGCATGGGTTACTGCAGGGCATATGATCCGATAATCAGTACTAACACCTCCTGCACCTGCCCCAGTCTCTCCCATCCCATATACATGAAAGAGGTAAACCTCATACCTCACCCAGCCCCAAGCACCACTTCTTTACATGAGGGCACATATTTAAGCACAGAGGAATCTGGTAGCTGAAACTAAACCGAGGCTGGGAAAGCTCATTAGGTTTAGTAAAGAAAAAAGGCAAAATGAGAGGGGTGCATCAAAAAAGAGCTGGGAGAAGAAAGCACCACACAGTATGCCAGAGCTAGTCCAAGTTGCCTTGCTGCCTGCCCCACTACACATGCTTCCATTAGCTGCCATGTCCACCCAAGGCCATCTCCTCATCTAGTAAATGGACTTTTCTCTGAGCCTCCCTCTAAAAGCAATGTTAGCTCCTCCTCATCCTTTTGGAATGGCTTTCAGAAACTTCAAAGACTGAACTGAGTACAAATCCATGCACGAAACAGGAAGGGAGAACATGTCTAAGAAACATGAACACAGAGTGACTGTACAACATTTCTCTTTTGCCCACTCAGATGCTAGGTTCTTTTTCAGGAAGGGAACAGGGAATATTTTACCTCTGTCTTCCTAACAGAGCCTTGACACCGTTTGATGCTTTGTTTTATATGCATGACGATAACTAACTTGTTATAATAAAAAGATGCATAAACCCCGCATTTTGGTGTATATTTGCGCATAACTGACATTATTTTTTTTTTCTCACTAGGCAAAGCAAGCTCTTTTACACCAAATGATGCCAGAATCATTAGAAGTGGAATAATTGTTCTGAAACAAAATCATTTGTATTTGGAACACTGTGTCTGCCCTGGGGAGACTTATCTGCATAGTAAAAATGGTAAAATTATTCTGCTATAGTGACGACAGTCTGTTTTCCCATGTAGAAACCTCTAACTGGTTCTTGGTAGGTGACTGATCCACACAAACAAACAGGACTCTCAATGATTTATATGAAGATATTTGTGAAACCAACTCATCAGACTGCTTCTCATTAAACTGATTCATGAAGAACTTAGAGTAAAACAATTTTGTGACGACAAACTG
Organism: Struthio camelus; assembly: GCF_040807025.1. Taxonomy (NCBI): domain Eukaryota; kingdom Metazoa; phylum Chordata; class Aves; order Struthioniformes; family Struthionidae; genus Struthio; species Struthio camelus. Next base: position 35,035,800 of record NC_090946.1, read on the forward strand.
AACTGAACAAGCAACAGGTTTGGGTCCAACAGGGTAAGCACTGGCCTGAGACTTGGAAGACTGCAGGATATACTTCTTGGTACTGACAATGCTTGATTTGGTGAGCTTGGTTAAGTCATTTCCCTTGTCTTAGCTTCATTTTCATTAGCTTTCATTTTCATCTGTAAAATCACAGAATCACAGAATCACAGAATCGTTTAGGTTGGAAGGGACCTCTGGAGATCATCTAGTCCAACCTCCCTGCTCAAGCAGGGTCACCTAGAGTGTATTGCCCAGGATCACATCCAGACGGGTTTTGAATATCTCCAGGGAAGGAGACTCCACTACCTCTCTGGGCCACCTGTTCCAATGCTCTGTCACCCTCACAGTGAAGAAGTTTTTCCTCAGGTTCAGATGGAACTTCCTGTGGTTCAGTTTGTGCCCACTGCCTCTTGTCCTGTTGCTGGGCACCACGGAGAAGAGGCTGGCCCCATCCTCTTGACACTCCCCCTTCAGATACTTGTATGCATTGATGAGATCGCCTCTCAGTCTTCTCTTCTCCAGGCTGAACAGGCCCAGCTCTCGCAGCCTTTCTTCAGAGGAGAGGTGCTCCAGCCCTCTAATCATCTTGGTAGCCCTCCGCTGGACTCTCTCCAGTAGCGCCATGTCTCTCTTGGACTGGGGAGCCCAGAACTGGACACAGTACTCCAGGGGAGGCCTCACCAGGCCTGAGGAGAGGGGCAGGATCACCTCCCTCCACCTGCTGGCAACACTCTGCCTAATGCACCCCAGGAGACCATTGGCCTTCTTGGCCACAAGGGCACACTGCTGGCTCATGCTTAACTTGTTGTCCACCAGCACTCCCAGGTCCTTTTCTGCAGAGCTACTTTCCAGCAGCATATTTCACCGTCCACTCACCTAGCCCACACTTCCTGAGCTTACCTAGGAGGATGTGATGGGAGGCAGTGTCAAAAGCCTTGCTGAAGTCCAGGGAGACAACATCCACTGCTCTCCCCTCATCTACCCAGCCAGTCATTCCGTCATAGAAGGCTTTCAGATTGGTAAAGCATGATTTCCCTTTGGTGAATCCGTGCTGACTACTCCGGATCACCTTCTTGTCCTCCAGATGCTTAGTGATGACCTCCAGGAGGAGCTGTTCCATCACCTTTCCAGGGATGGAGGGGAGGCTGACAGGCCTGTAGTTTCCTGGCTCCTCCTTCTTGCCCTTTTGGAAGACTGGGGTGACATTGGCTTTCTTCCAGTCCTCAGGCACCTCTCCTGATCTCCAGGACCTTTCAAAGATGGGCATTCTGAAACTTATTTACCTTACAGAGTGCTTTCAGTTTCCTGTTGGAAAGCGTTCTTTAAAAGCCGTTATTTTCTTAGAAATTTCCGTACCAATTAGCCTATTTTAGTTTGCTGTCCCTCAATAGGGGTCAATGATTGATTCATCAGGAATTTAACTCTTATAATGCACATAATCACATTATAAAGGAAAATAATTCCCATGAGAAAATATTTCTTCCTAACTCAAGCTGGTGATCGGCTTATGCCTTGAAGCATAAGGGCTGTAGTCCTTGTAATTTTATCCTACCTACTGTAACTGCAGATGCTTTTTTTACAGTATTCATACGTGTCTAATCCTTTTCTAGAATCTTGCTAAGCTAGTTGCCTCAATATTTCACTTTACATTTGCTCTGGTTCTGATATAGGTGAAGATTTGTAATATTCAGGATTGGTTCCAAAGCTCAGCTTCTTGGTTCTTCAAAATTCACAAAGAACCTTGCCTCAAGGTTATTAGTCATGGCTTCTTGGAAAATATTGTGATTATACATAATAAAATGAGGACATTAAACAGCATCCCAAGTTTAGTGGTATGCCTACTGTATAATGCAGTGCCTTGTTTACAAGGTTATACAAATGAACACACATCTATTAACAAAATTAATGATGAACAATTGCTGTAATTTCTCCCTGCTTGGAAAATACCTCTTGCAAATAAATTGGGTTAATAGTAGCTCACTGATTGGCTTTATCTTGCAAACAAGACAATGAACAATGTTAACAAATTCACTTCAGTAACATTAACATTAAGATTGTTGTACAAGAAGCAATACAAATTTGTGGGCTGTTATGGGGAGTGGGTCTAAACAAATGCCAGAGGAGTTTTCTGTACGAGACTCTGCCTTGGTCTCTGAGGCTTGTAGTCACAGTGGCATAGTGGAAATAGGTTAAACAAGCTATTGATCTGCTCTGCTGAGGCATATGTAATGCACTCATCATGTTACTGACTAGGAGCCAAATGCAGGAATTAAAATATTTACTACCCATAAGAAAAGATCAGTGTCTTCACTGGCAGAAATATGTCACATGGAATATGCATGGAGAAGTGTCTAGAAGAAAGGAATATCATGCATTCCCATTGCCTATGCACGTATTTAGAGCCAGCTGTCTTAGACCCAGGCCTTCTCAAAAAGATATATATTATAATTTGACAGAAAAAAAATTGGCAAAGAAAGGAAAGAAAGAAGGAAATGAATAAAAAGAATGGAAACACAGGCACTTAGTCCTAATTTTCAGCATTAGAGAATTGTAGAGCTGACTCTTGGCTGAATGTGCTCATCTGCCTAATACGCACAAGATTTACTTTGATTTCCAATGGGGATAAGCACAGTAGTTTGGAATATGTTTTGAAATGTTGGTATGAATATTTGCTTTACGAATTAATTAACTAAAGTATGCTTTATTCAAATGAATCTCAGAGACATCAGTACAGCCTCTGCTTCCAGGCAGACATTAAGAAGGGTTCAAGCAATTCAAGTCTTGTTCTAGACATCAGGAAATGATATGTAAGAAGGTTCTTACATACTGAATATTGCTTTCTTCAATACTGAAGAAAGCAGTATACCAAGAAATTTTGATAGATAACTCCTTTCTGGTTTGGGGCAGTATTTTACTTTAACCTCCTCCTCCTTCTCCCTTACGAACGTGCGTGCACACACATGCACAAAGGTGCACAACTAACGTAGTTCACGTCGTGAACAAAAAAAGTCTATGAAAAAATACCCTGTGTTTCTTTCCAGTCAAGTTACTTCTCAGCACGATATTGATCTTCTCCAAAGTTACAGACAGGATTCCAAGAGAATCTGCCTAAAAAGAGGGAGCCAGTCATTCCTTTGCTAAAGACATATATGAGAAGGACCAGAGAATGAGACTGAATGCAATGGGAGGATAACAGTTGGCCTGAGGTGTCTGAGCATCACACGCCCTGATACATCATTTGCATGAGAAGTCACATATTTGGCTGTGCTGATTTCCATCTTTTAGTTGTTTAGCTTTTATTGTTGTTTCTTCTCATCTGTGAGTTTATATGTTTGTGAGAAGCTGTTGATCAGCAATCCTGGAGAATGAAATAGTCCAGATGTTCCTAAAAATAGTGTGGCACAAGTACTTGAACAGTCTGAAATTTTCCCATTTAATGTACCATGAGCTAACCCTGCTGAATTCACTTCAGAGAAGACTAAACCTATCTCCAGTGTATCCTGGCGTGTGCCTGAGCCTGCCAGCAATGTTGCCAGGTAACCCCTATTTGCTTCTTTCTCTTGGGATTATTTTTACGATTTGGGTATTTTCATTCATAAGACGAGGCCACAAAATGCATTTCCCACTGGCCACCATACTGGCTGAGAGGAAACCATCCTGGGCAACTATTTACTTAAAGGCTGCATATTAATGAATTGCTTAGAAATACTTCCTTCATGATAGCTTTATTAAAATAATTTTGTGCCATTTTTCTAAAGAACATTCAAACACAGAATTTGCAAGGGTGTGCCAGGGTGTCCAAAAAATTGATCTTATAGGCAATGACGTGACCACAAATCAGTCTTGTGCTCAGAATTGATAATTATAATGCACCTCAAATTTCCAAAGTAGCTCAAAAACCAAAATAGTATATACTATGCAATGGGACTAAGTTCAATGGCCTAAAGAAGAGTACTAAATGCTAATTATACAGGTAAAGCTAGGAGGAGAGTTCGTAACAAAATACATTTTTATAGTTGGTGATTGCATATTACAAGAATTAATTGTTAAGCTTTTTTTCTCCCTTGGAGAGTTATTAGATACGGCCCTCCAAAGCCAAGTTTATTCTTTGGAATTCCTCTTTAACAGACCACTTGCTAAAAACTCTTTCAGCACCATTTCCAAACGGATGTGCTGAAGGGCTGAGCAGCTCTCGCTCCTCTAAATTGTCTGCAACACTGAAATTAGATGCCTAGTTGTGGGCAGAGACTGAAATAAATGGCCTTTGGCCCCTGTAACTGCAAATGAATGAATTTTGAAAGGATTATTACTCATTTGAAATTTAAAATTTTCATCTAGTTGCCTAACTGAAACATTCAACGATGAAAATGTTGACATGGCCACGTAACTGCTTTCCGACAAACGGCTAAATAAAACCTCCTGCTCAATACATATAACGTTGATGTTGCTATACTAGTGTCACTGTCTGCTTTTCTCTGTGGGACTGAATCCCACATCTCCACACCGGAGGGGAGGAAGCCTTTTCAAGCCCGCCAGCCAGCATACCGAACAAACACTGAAATGGCAGGTCTGCCTGGAAGAGGCCAATCAGGCAGCACCTCGAAAGCATTCTAAAATAGCTACAAGAAATCCATAATCTAGCTATCTGAAATGTGCTAAGAGAGCAAATGCCAGGTCAGGCTTTCAGACACCTAGAATAATGTGCTCCTCCTTGGACCTAGGACTAAATACCAAGACCCTGAAATCCCTTACTGAGAGTTTGGCTTAACATCAGGAAGGTGAAGGGCTTGCTTTACATCAGGCATGACAACCCGTAAATACCAAATTTACGGGTAAAACCCAAATCCTCTTTAAATCAAATCCACACTTTTCCCCATGTAATTTTCTGTGTCACTGAAATTTATATAGATTATAGAGAAGATGGAAAAGGCTGTTCATTGTTCATTAATGAAGCACAATTACAGGTATAAAAGGAAATGATTTTCTTAATGTCTGTTATACTCCTGCAACGTGATCGATGGTTGCTGTTACTAAAACAACAGAGAAAAATCACTTAATGACAAAATAATCTTTTTGTTAGATTGGAGAGATGTCATGGGGATTGCTTTTTTCTAAAGCATACTTTCTTGCTATCAGACCCCCACAGGATTTCAGAGTTTTATTATCAGTCTGTTCTTTCTACACAGAGGAACCCAGCCCAGTGAGGTAGCAGAGGCTATAGATCTTCTACGTTAAAAACAACCAAAAAAGAAAAAAGGATTCCTGTACTGCAGAGATTAAAACTAGAAAAGGTTAATATGCAGTTATCTATGTAATCTGTCCATCCATCTCTGCTCCTAATTGACTTCATTAAATGAAACCTCTTTTCAAATAGGGTTTGATGAATGGGATTGAGTTCTGTGATTGCCTGTGAGAGTGGGAGAATGGACTCCACATCCCCTTCAGTGCTATGTTTCTATGACTACTGCTGTGACTAGGAATCAGATAGAATAAGGCTAGCCTTCGTGGTGTACCTATCATCAGAGTATCTAGGTACTACTAAATATAATTCTATTCTGTTAAAAGGAATGGACTTTGTGTCACATAAAGAGTAAATAATATTCATTTTAACAAAGGTTACTGGGAGAAGAACAGGAAGCTTCGATCATTATCATGAGAACATTTTCTTCATCCATTTGCCACAACATTTATTTCTGTATTTTTTTTCTTAATGTAATTGTTTGCTATTAGAACACTCTTGAGTTAGAAACAAATCTGTTTAAGGGGAAAAAGAGCCAGAAAATAGTTTCTTAAAAGCAGGAATTATATTGATAAAATCATATTCTTAATATCTTCACAATAATCACTGCTTTATGGCACAAGCATAGCAACTTGTTATCCTCGTGTAGTCTTATGGTATGCTTTTGGCATATGTCTAGGGATACGTATTTTAATGTTGGCAGTAGAATATGAACAGGAGAAGCAAACTATTTTTATCACTACACACTGGAAACACCTCAGAGGAGAATTAAGGACTCCTGAAGCCACTTGATTTTGGTTGGATGTATTTGTGTAAGTGCACATCACTGTACGTTCTCCCTGACTGTTGTCTGGCTCCCCAGGACAGACTACTGGGTAGGTGAGCTGCACCTTGCAAAGGTCTAAAAGCAAACTACTCTGACACACAAACAGAGTGTAAAGCAGGGACTGTGAATCTTTGAATTACAATTCTTTCTTGAAGCTCCCTCTTGCATAGAGATTAACTCTCAGAGAACCCACTCAATTAGTTCTTGCCATTTCATAAGGGAAAATCCTCACTTCATGAACAAATTTAATGGTATTTTCCTATTCTCTTATCTTCTTCCAATCTAAAGAAGCAGAATCATGCAGCTGATAAAGCAGAAAATATTACCGACTCTTAAGAAAAATCACATACTTTTCACCTCTCTTCGCTAGTTTGCTTTGTGCTTCTCATTAAGACTTCTGTCCAAGGGGTGTGCCTCACATCAAGCCCTGGTAAGTCGAGAGAAATGACTCAATTCAGTGACAATAACAGCATTTACTGAGATTTCCCCAAAAGGGAAGGTGCTGTCATAACAGATGCCCAGAGCTTGCAGATATATTGATGAAAAAGAGAGCATATGATCAGCTGGGGCAACATTAAAAGTGTTGAGAGGCACTATATCTTCCATTAACGATTTGCAGGTGTACATCCCAATAAACCAAGCGAACAAGGCAGTATCTTGACACAGTTTTACTGCTTTGAGTGGAGTATGCAGACAGGAAGGTGACAGATGATTTTAGGAAAGTACAAGTAAATCAGAATTGAAAATGGAGAAAGCTGATCAAAGAACAATGAAAGAATTGCATTAAAGTTAATCATCCCAGGGTTGTAAAAATCAGCTGTAAACCCTTAGCAATGAAAGATTAAATAAGGAGGAAGTTAATGTTTCAAATGAATTTAACTTTTCCAGTATATAACTTCAGAGTTTCAACAGACTTTGACCTCTCAGAATATTTACTACAGTCTCCAGCAAGCCTAGTCATGCCACAGGCAGCTTAAAGAGCCATCAAATAAAAATCATCTGTTATCCATATTATGCAAAAGCTCAGGGTTCTTAAAACCAAAGAAGTCGAACAAATAAACTCATAACCCTAAAACCTGACACATTTTTAACCAAGAATAGTATCAGTCTTTTTGAAGATCTTAGTTTATATCTATTGAAGTCATGAGTCTGGATCATGCTTCTTAATAACAATCAGATGAATGATAGTTCTGGAATATCCATTAACAAATTTCTGGTATTTAAAGTCATGATGTACCAGGCACAGTATTATGTATGTATCCAATATTCGTATGAAGTTGTGTAGTTGCTCTGATACACATTTCACTGCATAGCCCATACATTTTTGTCACATCTGATTATACTGAAAAACTCTTGAAGTAATAACAGTAATACTTTATACTTTTAAAGATGTAGTTTTCATTTTTCTAGGCAGCCTGATCTATAGTTCAGTAATTCTGTATTTCTCAGGCAACATACAGCAGAACTTTGTCAGCACATGTGCTCCGAAGAGGGTTTTCTCCATAGCATTCGGCGCTGGCTGCTGCTGGAAGGAGGATAACAAATTAAATGGCTCATTGATCTGTTCCAGCACAGAAAATCCTAGGTTTCTCTGTATTTATTGTAGCTGTTGCTCCTTAATACCCAAAGGCTTAATTTAATGCCATCAACAACTTCATAGGAGAAACTGAGAGAAACCTTTAAAATTAGGACTTTTTTTTTTTTTTAAAAAAAAAAGAGTGCAACTTCTACCACAGCCACATGGGCTATATGATTTCTATGAAGAACAATTCTGAAATTTGTATGTGGCAGAACTCTTGCTGATGTTAGACTTAACTGTCAAATCTTCAGAATTAGGTCTACTATCTGCTTCAGCACTGATGATCCCAGCAAGAACGATATACTTTACGTGTGCATTTATATATCAGTACCCTGGCCATGACATTTGTTTGATAAGATTCACAGCGGATAAAATACAGCTGTTGGAGCAGCATCATGCAGACCACTTAAATTCTATTTCTATCCTGCAGTTATAAGGAAAACTTGTGCCCAGGTCTCATGTTAGCCCTCCGTGAATGGCAGCCAGTAAAATCTGCTGTTGTTATTGTTCAATCCTAGACTGTCTGCCTAAAAGCTTCTGCTTGATCAGTGTGTGGTTCCCAGCAGATGCAAAACATTCATTAAAGCAGATACTCAGCAAAATAAAAGATCATGGCATGACATAAATTTTAAGCAGAACTCCCAGTTGAATAAATGCTTGTAATTATTTTCAAAAACCAAGCAAACTCACAGTACTATATAGCAAAAAAAATCAACTAATTAAAGACATTGGTCATATCCTCTGCTACCGCCAAAACAGAACAGCAGCAATGGACGTAAACGGGGGATCTGGCATTTTTCATTTATTGCAAAATCATGTTTGGTATAGTTACAGAGTAACAAAATCTCCTAAATCCTGCAAATAGGGTTAAAGGAAAACAAACACCAACTGCTTAAAGAAACAACATGCCAGGAAATTTCTTTGCGCTTTGTGGAATACCTAATTGCAGTGTGTTTTAATATTTATAGTAATTAATAGTTAATACAATCTCATTTTTAGAAGGCACATACCCACTTGAAAGTGAACATTACCCTATCCATATAAATATTTACATTGAAGAGAAAAATAAAATACCCAGTATCCTGTCCTTCTGTATCAAGTGGAGAATATATACCGCCAACGTGCAACAGTCTAAACTACGAAAAATCTCAACTCCTCTTCTGAGACAGTCAGAGACGTGCACTGGAAAATTTCCACAGAAGGTGGCAAATCCTTCCTCAACCAGTATCTGTCTAGAGAATATAGATGGCCATTGATTGTTTACTCAGCTGCTTCAATATAATCTTTATGATTTACGGAACTGTTTTAGCATGTTATTTTCTGCATGAGCACTCCCTTACACCGCCCGTTACACTACCACCAAGGCCCAGGTTTTAGAATGTTTTGCTGAAGAGCTGTCAGAATATTTAATCTGAATTAGATGATCTCATTGGGACAGATTTACCTTTGGTGTAACTGTGCAAAAGTCAATAGAGTTAAATGATGAAAAAACTTTGTCTGTTGAGATTATTGATTCAAATTTGATACATACAAATCACAAGCCACATCCTATCTTTGGACACATATATTCAATGTGCTGTGCACTAGTGCAAGCCACAAACGTACATCTGTTACTAGAACATGGACCAAAAATTGTATTAATTTCAGCAAACGTAACTGTCCCTGGAGTGGGAAGCAGGGCAATGTCCCGAGTCTAATCTCGGGCAGAGCCATTGAATCTGTGTGGGAGCTCAGCAAATCTGCTGGCCTCCCGTGCCTCAATAAAACCCTGCCCGAAACCTCCGAGCATGGAATCTGCAGGAGAAAACAAACAGACAAACAAAAAAACCCACCACTGCAAACCACTGACACTGAATTAACTTTTTCTTTGTAAATAACTTTTACTATTGGTATAAATATATTATGTTATATGTGAAGAAGAGCTGCGGAAAGAAATGGGTGGGTGCTAAAAATTTATGATGCTGCCAGAAAGGTACTTAAAGAGAAGTTTGGGGTTTCTTTTGTGTATGTTTGCTTGCTCCTAATGTGATACTATGAAATATGGCTTTGTAATTTAGGAGATTTTAACATCTGGTCTTTTGTTATATGCTACTTAGATTATTCAGATAATTAATTCTGGAGATCATTCCCGACAAAACAAGCTTGCCTGCAAGCAAACTGAGCATGTTCCATAGCTCAGAGAAATAAAAATCTTCTATCTCCCTCTCAGGGAAACATGAAATGTCCAGAAAGGTATGCAGTGAACTACAAAGAAATGTAGACAGCTGGGCTGCTTACTGTCAATGTGTAAAGACAATCAATATAGTGAAAGGATTGAAAAGGATTCTTCCTAATACTTCTAGTATATAGAAAACAGGTGGAAAATGTTAGGGGGAAAAAAAAACATTGAGCACTTAATGAATTATCTTGGCATGCTTAATGTATATTATAGTGTAATTTGTCACTTCCCCCTCAGCATTTTCTTCTCATCACTATCGAGACGTCTTTGGTAGCGCCTGGAAAACGTTCTGAATCTCAACAGTCTCAACCTATTTTCTGCATCTGTGCCATACAGATGAGAATGTGCTGCACCACGAGAACAAGCAAAAGGAGGACTGCGAGATGTGTCCTGGCAGAGGCAAGCACGGAAGGAAACTGCAGCTCCGAGTGCAGGGCTGGGAGCCCCCTGGCAGGGCTTTTGACGAGTTGACGAGGTTGTCAAACTCTCTGGCTGTGAATAAGCAACATCTTTTTTTTTTTTTTTGGTCAGAGTAACTGCATTAACAAAAGCAGAAACTTAGGAAGTTGTGGCAGCTGCTCAAAGCAGAGAAACGCAGAGAGAACAGAGTCCTGTGCAGATGGGAGCAAACAGGGTTCGTTTACCTCGGGTTGGACAGCGTCCTCTCCTGGGGCACGGAGATCTGCAGATTGGCAAAATGAGTGCTGTGCTTTGCCTGGAAACAAAGTGACACCAGGGGAGTAAGCCTTGATAAAAGAGGTGCATTAAAGTAACCCCCACTGATCTGAGTTAGCAGAACATAATGTTATGTTCCCAAATCTGTTTCTGTGATTACTGAAAAAACTCAGTAAAACCCAGCCCTTGATATCAAGCAAAGGAAAGAGCACAATCAGTATGAGTAATACATTAGCATCCTAATTGTTAAGTCTACTTCTCTCAAAGTATTAGAAATAATATATCTGCAAGTCTCAGCAAAAGGTCAAATACCTGGCAATCATTGTTAACACCAACCATTTCAGTTTATGTTTACAATAAAAGAAATAAGTATTTATACATGCTCTTTAAAAGCATATCCTGACATTTCTCACCAGACCACGTTCTCTAGTTTGAGCAAATGTGAATTCTTTCCAGGCTCAGAACTGACCTGCCCAACCTCACCCTCCCTCCAGACCATATAGGTTTGAAGTTAGAAAATCAAGGAGGCAGCACTTGGTAATGAAACGTCCTTTGATGCACCTACGTATCTCCTATTTGCGTCAATGGAAGTTACTCATGGGAATGCAAGGGACAGTGTATGACCTAGGCTATAATATCAAAGCATGCATTAGCTGAGTACTAGCAATGATTTCCAATACAAATAAACACAGTTTATGGCCCGGTTCTTAAGATTCTGAGCATCACATTCTCAGTCCAAACAGTGCTGAAGTTTGTTGCCTAGATAGATCCAGAAGTTCTATCTAGCCTATGTACTTTTACAAATACTGCAACATTTACTACAAATGCCCAGAAACCTCATTAAAATGTGACATTAGGGTTTTATATTTTCCTGGTTATATTCTTATACTCCTTCCTTTCCTAAACCCTATTTCCTAACAGGAAAAAAATGAGAAAAAATAAGTAAAGAAAAAGGAATGGTGCATTATTTTTAAGAAATAAAAGTGCTTCCAGAATTATTGCTGATTCACATCTTCAGGAACCTCATAAAAAGGATCTGAGTAAGCATTTTTATTCATTTTAACGAAGTAATGACTGTGGAAAGACGAGTGCAGAAGTCCTTAGCAAATGCTATGGAAATAAATAAGAAAGAAAATATCAACCCCCAACCAAAACAAAAATAACTCTAGAGAGGAAAAGAAATTAATTTCAAGAATAACATAATGCCACGCAGGCCTGCTCTTACAGAAAATCATCAGGTTAATTTAATTCCACAAACCCCGTTGCTCCAACAAAATGTTGTTTAAACCAATTCATTCTTTCATTAGGCTGCTTAAGAGCACCACGAAGTGATGAGAAATTACTGAAATGACTTTCATGTATCAGAATCCCTTCAGTTTCACTTCATTTTCTGTCTTGATGTGGGATTAATGTGCTGCATGTGCATGCTGAAATAGTATATTTAATTGTAAAAGTGGTGTTGTTAAATTACCTTATAATGAGTTTATTTTAAATGGCTCATTAACGTTTTTTAAAAAGCTTGTTGCATGATTGCATCTCTGCACTGCTTTGATGAATGACATCTTCAACCAATAGCTGCAATGTAGGAAACCCTTACTTGTTATGCTGTTTGCCCTTTCAACAACAGATTTTGAGCTAAAACCAGTTGCAGTCTCAGGGGACCAGACTCCGCTAATTACAACACTTGAGCAGAAGTCCAACGCTCTCCAGAACTGCACAAAAATTGTATGGACCTATTTGTGTATGTATGTGTGTATGCTATCATCCGGAATGAAAAATACTTGTAATGCTCTCTTACGTGATTCTCCATGCCCTGGTAGCAGTTGGCTCACATGCTGTAGCACACAGTCAAGTCACCACATAATGCAGTATTTAATGATTAATGTCATTCGTGCTCCCTGGAAGGATAAGGTACATGTTTTTTTTTTTTAAAAAAAAAAAAAAAAAGGTCTTACAATATGAGACATGCAAGTCTTCAGATAGCAAATGCCTGGTTGAAGAGCACATTTTGTTCTCAGAATACCAAACACTAAGGCTTATAGTAAGGCCTTGAGATTTAGGTCCCTATCATGAAAATATCTGAGCTCCTTTGTGGAAGGGAGTAATTCAGGTGCATCAATTCATTGCTAGTAATACACACACATTTATGTTTCTCCTGTTTTATAAAATTATATTCCTTACTCTCTCTGCTAACAACATACTTTTCTCTGTCCATACAGCAGGAGAAAGGCTTTCCTCTATGCTTAAGTGGGCAGAATTAAGGCTTTATTTCCAGTTTTATCTGCGTACTTCCTGCTTTTAGAGGTCATGACCTAAAGGCTGTTGTTAAAATGTAATTTTTCAACTTGCTCTCTGTCCATATTTTGGTTACTATTGCTCACATCAATACACTCTGAAACATAATGGAAGCATCATTTCTCTCTCTTGATCTCAAAGGGAATTAGGTACTGAAATAGCTTTGAAGAGCTAAACGATAGTTCTTAGCTTGTAGAATAACCATGCCGTTTTGATTCCTTGCTGTAGCTTTTAGTAAGTCTGTCGTAAATAAGTAGAAATCATTGTCGATATTTAGGTCAGCTATATGCTCATGCACTTACATGTTGCTTTTCCTCCCTGGTGATATGTAGGAATACCACCCCTTAGGGAAGAACACTGTGTCTTTAATCTATGCTGTTACATCTCTATTACCACTTCTGTATATAAGCATTTTAAAATTAAAGATGGGATATAGAAATTACGTATGTTTGGACAATCAGTAGTATCCGTGCTAATAGTGGTATGATTAACTCTTCTTCTCTGTCATTAACTGGTATATGTTCAATACCTCAAGGTATGAATAGAGAAGAAGCGGAAGTCCCTCTTGTCTATACTGAAAGCAAAGAACACTGCTAATGGGCATGGAGTATCTTGTAAATCCTAGAGTCATCCTTGAGCAGTTCAGGATGAATTTGAGAGTCAAGCAGGTGCAGTCATTCTCTCAGATCCTATGCATATGGATGGCACACTTTCAAGCTGCTTTCATCTGGATTTCATTTTATACTTTGTGAGCAGACAGTGAGCACGAATTGGAGCCACGGCATTGTGTACTACACTTTAGCAAATGAGGCAGAATCCAAAAAGCATGCACAAAAATATCTTGTTCAAAAGACCTTGTATTGTAAAGTACAAGAGGTCAAAGCTCACGCTAAGCTTTCACGCCTATTTTTATACTCCCTGACTTGTAAGACTTTGTTCTGTTTTTAAAGACATTTAAAGACTTGTTACTAATATTATCTTTTCATTCACTCTCTCTATTTCACATGTTGCCCAGATATATGTTTGATGGTGGGCAACCAAAGCTACTTTGACTTTCATGAATGATGATCCCAGTTTTAAATTATACATCAGCTCTACATAATTAGATGTTTGAATGAGAGAGAAAGTGGCATTACACAATTTCTCCTAGGTATAGATGCTTATCAGCCAAAAGCCATTTTCTGTTTTCACATAATTAAAGTATCACAGCCCTTCCTTGGCACAAACAGACATTCCACGGGCTGGAGTGCCTAAAGCTAAATCATGCAATAATGCTTTGCTTTTTACTTATTGGCTTACTACTGTATACTGTTTACATGAGTTCAACTTTGACTTCAGTGAAAGAGCTACAGTTTTACTTCCCAGACTCAGACTAAGTTTTTTGCAGTAAAAAGAGAAGGCAGCAGCTTTAACACATTGTTTTTTGGGGATCCTGTTTTCTTGGTCTGCTGGCACCGGCTACCCAGCACATGTTTGCAGCTGATGTGCAGATAGTCAAAGTTCTTGGTGATCTATCTGCAGAACAGTTTCTAGGTAATGCCTATGATTTTACTGAAAACTGCTTTTGTTGTTAGTACATATCACAGAAATAACAATTTTCTGGTGATTTTTGTTTCCTGTTGTTATGGCAGAAAGAGCCTTAGTCCAGGCCTTTTAACAGGCTCTGTTTATTCCCAATGCAAGTACTCACTGGCTCCCTGAAGGGGAAATTAAAAATAAAAACAAGCGTCTAGCAAAATAAAAGAACAACTTGAAGAGTATTTTCTTCAGTCTCTCCCCTCCTTTTCTGACAGCAGATGTGCTTTGCTAGTCTTGAAAATGTGTCTCTGCAAACACTCCCATTTCCTTTCCTCTTCTATGCAAAAATAGGCACAAGTCCCAGCTTTGTAATCAGTTTACATAAGTGGGGGTGCACACTATTCTAGCTGTCACAGAAATCCAGAGCCATTAAGGTTACACTGAAGTTAAAGGTTGACAATTTTCATTTAATAAGATATATATCTAAAATCTTCAGACGTTCCAAGTCCTGCTGATATTGTCAGAAACTGCTTGTGATATTACAAGAAAGTTTTTTTGTTTTCAAGTACTGGGCATGTTGCTCAGTTCTGGCCTGAGTGGCAAATTAAGTTTCAGAAGACAGCGTATGTAAATCATGGATCTGATTCCTGCCTGTTCCAGAAGGGCCAGACACTTGAGGATCATTGTCTGATATGTACATTGCACAACAATCCTGAGAAATAGTGTCTGTAGATAGGCAGAGATGCACAGAAAAATATTTCTTTGCATGATTTTTCCTAATGCTTCCCTGCCCTTCTGAAGCCTATAAGTCAAAATACATTTCCTCTTAGCTAAAAACAATACCAGGCTTCTTCCAGCTCTGCAGCTTAAATTATTTGAAAGGGTTACTATTAGGCTGCAAAGCCTCAGTTTCATTCTCTGCTTACGGTTGCTACAACATCCTTTGCTCATCTCTGCATAGAAAAAAGCCACTAAGACAGTGAACTGACACAAGTCCTCCTCCTGGTTGGACACAAGTGTCATACTTCAGCTCCTAATCATATTAGATAATTCTTTTCTGTATTTTTATCTCCTGGTGTAAGGTATTTCTTCATTAAACCAAGGACAGATTAAGAACTGGCCCAGAATTTCTATCTTGTCTGCAACCCTGCAGACAAGCCCAATCTGGATACTGGGGCATTGCAGCATTACACTGATAAGCCAGCTTCAGGTACCTCAAATACAGCTATTCCTAGATTATTATACACATACTAATTGCCTGCCAAACAGAAAGCAACTTTCCTGAGCAGGACTGAAGCTTTTTTTCCCAGTAGAGAATCACCAATTATGTTATGCTAATAGAACTCATTAGCAGGCTTCAGGCCACTACTGTTATTACAAGCAAATTTTCAGCATCCTTCTCTACCAGCCCTACAGCCCAGCACAGGCCAAGATGCTTTAGAAGTCTCTCTCTGGGTTTTTCTGCAGCCTGGAGGAGAGGCAGGGGAGAAGCAGCTCTTTTCATCTTACATTAGATCTTGAGACCAGTAACAGGAACAAGATTACGGACAATCACAGCCTTCTACCGCTGCCATCTCACTCTTGCTATTAGTGGGCAAGTCAGAATATTAGAAGTGGAATTTCAGGAAAAAAGAGAAGAGAGAGTCAAGAAAGAGGAAAACAAACTTATAAAAATCTCTGTAAATGGGGAAAAATAGGACAATTCATGGGACAGTAAAGATGGAGGACTTATCTGGCTACAGGAAAAAAATTAAAAAACAATAAGATGAAGAGGAATGAGATTTGTCATATACTAGAGGGAAAACCCTGATTAGCCTAGGAAAAGACAAAAGATACATTTACAAGGAGTTAAAGAAGAGGGAATAGATGTTACAACTAGCTCTTTCTCAGTCATTCTGGGAGCTCAGCAGAGCATATGCTTTCTTTCTGGGTAGCCAGAGAGAAGAAGGAAACTGCTTAGTTCACAAGAATTCCTTCCTACCAAAACAAAAATCAAAGAATCTACCAGAACAAAACCTCCCACATCCAACAGGAGCTTCCTAGGCCAGAGCTAATTATTTTCCCCTCCCACTGTAACAGGCACCCTCTCACAGGTTTCCTCCTTCTGTAGGCCCTCAGCCCTAAGAGCCTTAAGAGATCAGCCCATACCATCCCCAGAAACTCCCAGCTGCCCTGCTTTGTCCCTTAAGCATCTTTTTCAGACACCGAGGCCTAGCTGCTCTTTATTTCATATCGATTACTGACTCCTAACTCATCCCCCAACCAGCCTACAGCCAAGCTTCACACAGCCTACCTGCCACTCCAGCCTTCTGTAGGCTAAGTTTTTGTCATGCGACCTTTTTTATCCCATCTTTCCCACCTGGGCAGGTGAGCTAATTGCAGCACAGCTGCAGCTAAATATCAGCACCCCTTAAAGAAGCAGATCTGTTTTGCAGCAAGTAAAGAACATGTCTCATAATAAAACAGCCAAAGCGCTCATAAGGACCTTATTTTTCTTCCCATAAATATCCTTCCTTTTTCACCTTTAATCTCCCTGCTTCCCAGACCTCAAGTTTCCAGACTAGCTGCTATTTACCAGACTGATATTGTCTGGGACTCTGGCATTTTCCAGTTCAGCTCTAGACTTAAGAGTGATGCAGTCTAACAAAAACCTAGCAGCTCTCTCTGGCTGAGCGTTTCACTTCAGCTTTTCCCATTCCTCTTCCTCCTCACTATCTCTGCCTTATTGACATACAGTAAGTCATAAAAGAGCACGTCTAAGGAGCTACAACTATCCTGTAATTCCAAGGCTCATTTTCTGGTATCAGTATCAAAACCTGACAGGTGGCTGTCAGCGAGACCATCAGTAACTGTTGGTAATGTAGCACAGAGATGTTCTTCCTATTAATTCACTGATTTGACAACAGCACTTCAAATCGTAACAGAAATGTCAGTGTGACTACACAATATCAAAAGTAAATAGGCCACGGCACCATTTATACATATTCGTGGATCTCTGAAAAATCATTGCTCAGCAAATGGTTTATTTGGACAGCTTTACATGACACCAGAAACATTACCTCTTGAAGTTCATGTTCAGAGCTGTGACAGCATCTAGAATAGCACAGTCAGGTTCAGTTTGGCTCCGTAAAGCTTCTGTACGTGCACATTGTTCATAACACATCAAGCCAAACCCAGTCTTGTAATTCCACAGACACTCTAAAAGTGTTCCTGTTTTCAAGATCTCTTTGGAAGTAAACTGTGGGGACTTCAGCCCTTTACTTAAGAAGGATCATCATATTTAGAAGCTTAGAGAGAAGTGATGCAGTGCTCCCCTTTCATATGGCTGTAATCATCATGGTATTTAGTAGGGGCTTTTGGTGCAGAAATTCCTAGACAATGAGATTTGTCTGTTTTGTTCCACTGAAGCCATTCATTATTTCAAACCTTCTTCAGAGATATAAAACATTATTTTGGGTTTTTTTCCAAGTACATGAAAATGGCATACAATGGAATTCATTCTCTTATTGAATTAATTGCAGCTGCATTAAAATCAGGAAATTCTGCCTGTCTTGTATGTGCATAGCTACTCACTGTAAAATGCCTCTGAATCTGTTTTGTATCATCCAAGATTTGTATAAGATGGGACTTTTGGGACCTTAGCTGCACCATAGACATGCGCGGATTTTAGCTTGACTGCTCAGACAATTGCGTACACTTAGGTAAGAGGATACTCTCTCAACTCTTGGTCTTAGAAATTTCTGACACGTTCTCTCTCTTTTATGCCTGATACCCCCATCCAGAAGAAATGGATATATTAAATCATGCTTGTACAAAAAGGGCCAAATCATTTCTTTTCAAGGAATGAAAGGGGAGAGTGAAAATGCAGTGAATGAACCTCATGGCTTATGTATGACTAAGGCACCTAGAATGACAGAAGTTAAACGCATTCTCAGAGCAGTTACTATTGCTGTGAAAAAGCAGCTCTGCAGCTGACGATGGATGTGAACAGAAAGCTCAAGGATTTCCTGCCCACCCACCCTTGTCCGCTGACTGATAGTGGCAGCATTTGCTCTGGGTCTTCTGCAGGGATACAAACCAAATGAAGGGAGGCATTCCCAGGATGAAAGTTTTCTATCATCTAGGATTTGGGTGCTAGTCTGCAAAGTGCTTTTAGAGCCTTCAGATCTCTATACATGAAGGTGGGGATCAGTAAAGTTGAACTGAGCAAACACCATCAAGAGCACATATAACTCACAAAGCTGATGAATTTAGCAGAAACCTTTCATACCAGAGAGTCTATGAATTAAAGACAGGAGAAAGAAAGATATACAAAACAAACAAAAGAAAGTTAAGGCAGTGGGAGCAGGTGGGGATAGGGAGCTTGCATTTTTCACTTAGCACTTCAAATGTTCAGTGTTCAGATTCATTTCAGACATTGATGAGCCGCCTCCAGTCCATACGAAGGGGAGAGATGTGAGGCATTATCTGATGCAAATGTAATTGCAGAAGCTTTGTGGAGGGAACTAAGTGCACAAAACGTCAACTTTTCTGCTCGCTCTTTCTCCCGTTTAACTAAAAGTAAATTATATTTCATCAGATTAACAACCCAATTTGTCCTCTGGTAGTACAAGAAAGGCTGTTTTTCCCCAGGTTATCATTTGGTTCTGATTCCTTTCTTTTGACTATGTAGTCTGATAGATTAGAACTATGTATTTAATCATTAGATACTACTTAAAGATGCTGTATTTGTAACTGGAGGCAGAAGGCTTTTTCATCTATACTGTGGGTAGCAATAGCACAAACTTCATTCCCTACTTTGACCCAAGCATGCCTATGCCTTGATTGTATCTTTGTGAATTGGATGAAAAGGAAGAGCTATGCCCGGAGTGACTCCCAAGAATAAGACAGGCAGACACTGCCATTATGTGAGGCAGAAACAAAAACCTAGATAAACAGATGCACAAAGTTAATCTAGTTCTTGGCTTTGCCTTTGTCAAGTACTGCTAGCGCAGATACTGCTAGTGCAGTGATGGACACGTATCTATTAGGCAGATATTAGCTCACCAAAATCAAGTTTGGTGAGCTCAGTTTTCCTGTCAACTTAGCAAGTGAGAGATGACATTAACTTTTTGTCTTGGTTTATTTAGGCTGGATTAGGAATAGAATCCCTGTGATGAAAAATTCCTATCCCACTACTCTTTATATCCCCACACAGACCTTTTTAGGGCAATGATAATTCTCCAGTGCTGATGCTAGGCTCAAGGCAGCAGACTACAAGATACATTCAATAAAGAACAGTTAAGATTTACTTAATAGTAAATAGTTAAGATTTACTTAAATCAGATGGGAACATTTGCTTTGATTTGGTGGTGGCTGTTTTTAACACGGTTAGTCCCGCAAGGTTTCATTAGCAGCTGAACAACTCTCGAAGTCATTTACTGTCACGGACAACATCACAGCAAACAGCAATATAGGTTTGTGTGAGTCAGACATCCATCTCTGTGAATTATGCTACTTTTTAAGCAAAACTCTTCTTGTGAATTTGTCTTTTCAGTATTTCCCCAAATAGATCTCCTCCCTGCCTTCTCTTCTCCTATAGGCACTCTTAGTGGTGATTAGCTGTCACTTCTGAAATGCTGTTTTTTGTTACACCACCTACAAGAAGCCAGGAGAGTCTGAAAAGTCGACATAAGGAAAAGAAGGTGAGAAAGGCAGAGTCAAAGCAAAATAACTTTGCAGGGCATGTCTCCCCATCCTGGATGATAGTAGGAATACTCCAGTCCTTTGCTGCCCACCTGCTTCACATGATTTAGTCAATCATGGTACTCCTTTTTCAAAAGCTAATCTGCAGTCCTGAGCTGACTGTATCTGGAGCTAGGACATTCCTAACTGAAGTAATCTGATGTGTGATAGATCTCAGAGTGAAACTCTGTTGTGAATCAGAACTCTAAACTTTTCAATATAGAAATTCTGATATCTGATATGCTTTGTCTGCTCTGCAGCACTCAGCAACCTGCATACTAATTCAGTGTGATGTGCAGCAACCTGAGTCAGCCTAACCACTGAAACTAGCCTTGCCACTGCAGCATGGGATTCTCTGCAGGCTAATTTACCCAGCTTCTCTATATAGACAGATCTAGAACTGCTATTGCCAGCAACGTGGAAAGCTCATGAGAAATAGAGCTTTCTGTGTAGTGTTATAGGTACTGTCAGTCGTTAAACCAGTGCTAAATGCCAGACTATCCCCAGACTACAGCTTCAGCATGTTTACTTCCAAGTGGAACCCAGTGTTGCATAAGGAGGCGGCAGGAGCTCTGTAGTCAGGGTTTTGCTCACTCTGATGATCAGCGTCACAACTAGTGTGTGATTTACCTAAGCCATTCTCACTGTGCATCAATGCAGCTTCCATAGCAATATCTAAAGTTGTGACTAGAGAACATTTATGGAAATGTAGATTGCTTTTTACACCATCTATTATTCACCCAGGATTGTGAGATATCCTATCTTTTTTTCTTTACATATCCTGTTTTCTCTCAGAAGATGGAACAGACTGAGATAGGTGACACTTATCCCAGAATGAGGCTTCAGAAACTGAGATATTCATATGGAGTTTTACTGTTAATCTGGAGATACTGCATCAGTCTCTACAGCTTAATCAAAACCTTGTTTTTTCTGCCAGTTATGGTGATCTCCGTGAAGCAAAAGCTTGCCTATCAGAAATCCTAGGAGGGAGGGAGGAAGGGAAATAAGAGCCATTTCTCAATTCTTAATAGTTATTAAATGAAAATAGTTTACAGTCAAAGCTTACTTGAATTAGACTGGCTTTCTGAAAGACCTAGAATTAAAAGCCTGTATTATCTCATTACTAATTTTGTAAGTCATGCACCCATAAACATAGCAATGGACTTGCTGCCTCTGATATATGGACTCTCAGATAATTAGCATAGTTGGGAAAGAAATATGATTTATTAATGGTTTGTAGATGTGTGTAGATTCTTGCCGGAGCGATACATTTTGAATTTATTTGAATTTCATGTGGAGATATACTGTGGTGTCCACTGTAGTCTTCTGCTTTTGAAATGTCTCTGCCCTCCTGAGCATTAAAAAAAAAAAAAGAAAAAAAACAGCCTAGCTTTGCATAACGGCACAAGCTCTTTGTATAGTAAATTGCCATGTGTCCTTTCTATACACAGTATGCTCAAAAACAAGGAATTTGAATGTTAAATTTGAATAATGGCCCAAAATAAGATAATTGCTCTTTGCTGACAGGATCGCATTAGCCACTAGCACACACAACCATTCTTCAGTACAAAAATGTGTTCTTCAAAGGAGGGGTAATTGCAAAACAGCTAACTAGAAAGGAAATAAGTTGCAAAAAATCACATCTGATTGATGTACTTGACAAGTGGGTAATACAATTAGGTTCTACTCAGAACCATTTGAGATAATTGATTTGGTTTATGAGTTTGATCAAAATATGCAAAAATGCAACATTCTTTGATAGCGTCACTGTAATCGCTCATACTACTGAGAAAACAAGAAAGGAAAAAAATGGCTATTAGACAGAGTTTCTTTATGAAAATGGCTAATTAGAGAATCTGAACAGGATGTCTGAAATACCGCATCTTCTACAAAGCCCATGGACTCTGTACATATCAATACACATACTGCCAGTAACTCTTATGAACCTAATTGTGTATGGAGTTCTAACCAAGCCTCTGATTTTATACCCAGTGACCACTGTGGGTACAAATGACATCACTGAAATGCTTGATTTCCTCTCCTATGCCACTCCAAGGCTGCAGAGACCACATGATACGCGGTCAAATCCTAAGGATTTGACAATTCTTAGGCTCTGTGCCTGGAGGCAGATTATAATCAGCAAAGGATCCTTAACTCCATGGTTCACTTCTCCCGTAAGCTAAAAAGAGTGAAGTTAGTTGAGTGGCAAAACCAGACAGGGCTGACCCTTGTGTGAATATGTCCAACTAAGGATTCAAAGCTCTTTGACACTGGGTATAGACACAGCCAGCCTCCCTGCTGCATGCTGCTGTGGCATGTAAGCCACTTCAAACCCATTTCAAGGGCACAGGATGGCACAGGCAGAAGTCCAGGGAATGGCTACGCTTTCTTCCCGTATATAAAAAGACACAGAAGCCTTTAGCCACAGAACTGGCCTAAAAAGGGACACAGTTAACCTCTTTACAGCAAGGCTGGGTGATAGCAAGCAGTAGGGTTAGAGGATATTTTAGATCCAAGAGAGTACTTTATTTCTTGCAGTAAAAATGCACCACAAAAATCAGAAACAACAATGTGAACATCTTAGTTCAGTCACCTATTTTGACAATGTGATTTTTGAGCCAGGAGCAACTCATTAGCTGTAGCCTAAAGCTTTCCCAGCACGTCTTGGGAAGAATTGAGTGATTTCGTATTATAAAAAGCTTGTTATAATAAATGGACCTTTTAAGTACCAGGAAAATTTAAAGAACACTGTCTTGAAGCAAAATCTTGTAAGGAGACACGTGCACTTATTACTGGCTCTCTTGATCGTTTCTGCGTGTATTCAGTTGCTTAGCATCACTGTGTATGCTCACGTTCCCAGCAGGAGAGCTCATAGTTCTCAGCAGAAACGTTTCCCTGATTAGGGAGAACAAGAGTTAGAGAAAGTACAGAGAAATGTTTCCAGGATGTGTTAAAAGTGATAAAATGCTTGGGAAAGACACAATCCCTTTAACTCTGCAGAGTGGGATTTATTTAGCAAGACAAAATGACATAGCTTTTTGGAGTCCTTTATTTTCTTTTTCAAATGATAACTCGGACCGAATGAATGAGATGAACTATTTCCTATGGAAAGTGGGAAATTGGGCCTGTTCAGCAAGATTTATAATTTATGCTGTATAAACATTTGGATAGCAGTAGACCTTGTGAAATATTGTACTACTCCAGGAGAGCACCTTGTTTTGTTTCATTTAATTGAATATCAATAAATAGCTATTTCTGAGGCACCATCTTTCACCAGCTGCTTGCCAGATGTTCATTAAATAACAACTTTATTTATTTATTTTCCTTGACAGGTTAAAAAATTAGTTCCTGTGAAGAAACCTTAAATCAGGAATTAGAAGCAAATGTGGCGTAAGGCAATTATTCCTATGCCTTTCAGAAAACTCAGTCAATCTGCAAATCTGCAGAGCTGAAGAATGCTAGAAAGGGAGAAAAGAAATAAAAATCTGGATAGACACTCACAAAGACGACTCATTCTTTACTTGGGTGTAACTGCTAGTAACTTTACTGGAATTCTTGTCTATGTAAAGATTGCAGGGGACTGAGGTGTGGGTCAATGGGAAAGGGGTAAGATCAAGTAGGTAACAACAGAGGAAACTCTTTCCAAGTTAGAGTACATTTGAATCTGAAGTATCTCTCTATTAGCAGATGTAGGTTCTGTAAGATTCTTTTCAAGGAAATAAATGTTTCAAGTGAAATGTTTGGCTCATAACCAATTGGGTTTACTCCTCTTTCAGTACAGATCTTCATAGGGATTTATATTATCTCCCTAGCCTGTATCTCCAATCTTGTAAATCCAAAATACAGACATTTAAAATCCTGGGCCAGTGTCTTTCTCTTGAGCGTGCAGAGAAAAGTGTGCAGTTACCCAACGTATAAACCTGAGGAAGTACTCAAAAGTCTGCTCCTGAGCATACGCAGAAGCATTCAAGTACTAACCAGAGATACCGCATCCCTGTGGGGATCCACCCATGGGAATCATCTGCCTGTCTTGCTCACAGAGCCCATCCTAGGGCCTGGTCTCAGCTTTAGTGAGGAAGAACAACAGGAGCAGCAGGTCTGTCCTTGGCTTTTTCTCAACAATGTTGTTTGCTGCCAAAGGACAGACAAACCTTAAGATGTTCTCCCTTTCTACTGGATGCTTTCGATGCCTCCATGCTTAAGTCAGAGACCCCATTCTCAGCTGACCAACCTTCTCCAAGGAGCTGAATAAGCATCTTATTTGCCTCATTGGATTCCCTGGAGACGGCCAGATGGTCAAAAGTCAGGCAGTCCTTCTATCATTTTTTTCTCATTGAAAATCATAAGGATTTCAAATTGTAAGTCACCCACATATTCTGAAGAATGTTATCCTTGATAAGGAGAATTAGGAAACAGAAAGTGACCCACAGAGAAAGTTTGGCCCTACACTGGCTCTCTGTGGGGAAAGGGGAAAACCTGGGTGTTCAGAGACCTGGAATAACTTACTGTATGAAAACAGCAAAAGTATAACCATGGAACACACATTTTCCTGCATCTTTTCCTTAAGGCTCTGATCCAGTAAAGCTGGTGCTTAATTTTACATACGAATATAGTCAGTTCCATCAACATCAGTAAAACAAATCGTATCTCTAAATGCGCTGATGTGCTTTTCTGGCTTGCAGTATAAATCCCTGATTGAACAGTTGTGGCAGACTATGTTATCAGATGAAGGGAAAGAAAGATTATTGCAGAATTTAGCTATGTATGGAATCAACTGACATTCAGAGGGAAAAATTTACCCCAAATATTTCACCTTTCAGACTCTGAGCACTACGCAGTATGATTTTAAACACCTATCCACACCAAGTAGATCACTAGCTATTCCTGCTCTTTCTAAAAGGCAGAAAAAAGGACCATATTCCACAATCCATGTTAATCTTTCACCTTAATTAAACCATTAGAGCAGCAAATGTTCAGTTTAGGGTTTTCTTAAAGAGAATTGTTGAAATATTCCCTGGGATTTACAATTTTCTAAGTGCTTTATTTTTTGTGGTTTTGTGAGGGTTTTTACGCATTGTACAGTTTCTACCTGTTTGCTAAGAGGGAGAAATGTGTCAAAGCATGCGTACAATGTCTGCTTACCTTGTACTGAAAGGACTCATTCTGTTTTTACTGAAAACAATAGAAAACCTTTCACTGACTTAAATTGGAGCAGGATCTGTTAAAGAATTACATGAGAATTCTGGAAGCTTGTTTCAGATTCTGCAGTTCTTGATTACATTAAATGGTGTCATGAAACAACTAGACTTTGGGAGGATGGAAAAGTAGCCTTAAGCAAATGGTTAATGTTTCGTATAGTTCAGCTAAAATTGATGGAATTTGGTGCACGATGTCAATTTGATTAAAGTCTGTATACGGTTATTCAGGGATAAGTGAATAGCAGTACATTTTCTGTGAAAATTGAGGGCAAAAGAAACAGCAGGAACACAGCAAGAGTATTAGAAAAATAACTGAAGTGGACTGTTTAACAGCTAATTAGAGTCATCAACTGAGCACTTTCAGTTTGCATAACTGGAGGCCTTATGCCATAGAACAGGGATGTGCATGGAATATTTCATTAGTTTCTGGGCATCTCTATACTGAAAGTTATTGACATATAAGGTATTTCAAGAGGGAGAGCAAAAATTACCAGAGGTGTCAGGGATCAATTCAGCAGGGAAGCCCGACACATGTATGAGAAATTCATGTAAGCAGGTTAGCTAAACATCAGCTAAAGCAGAGATATGCTAATAGTCTGGCAGCTAGGAATAAAGAAGCTTAGTTGCCTAATTTTAAATCTAATGATGAGATCAAAATTTCTATTTATACTCAAATACTTTCTCCATCTTTTTAATTTAACTTGGATCACCTTGGCTTTTAAGTAGTTCTTCTACCCTTAGCAATATCAACAAAGATTCTCTTAATTCCAAAGCCACAAACGGGCATTGCCATCACCTAGTCTGATCTGGACAGATCACAGTAATGATTCCTTTAATTCATTTCTGTTTGAAATAGAGCAGCGTTTTAAAGATAAAACACCTAGACTTGATTTAAAATTTTCTACAGATGTAGAATCTACAAACCATGGAATATTGTTGCAATGTATTATTGGAACATATTAAGTATTACTAGTGTAAAAAAACCCAAAACATTGAAAAAAAAAATCTGAGTTTTCCTAGCACCAACCAGTGGATTTCGTTATACCTAGACTGAGGAGCTCTCTAGTTTTCATTTCTGTTTCTTGCATGAATACATATTGACTGTGATAAGTAAATGTTTAAGTCTTGTCTTTAATAAGGTAAACAGAATTTCCTGAGACTTTCATTATACAGAATGTTTTCCTGTTAATTGTTCTTGCAGCTCTTCAAGCGTCATCCTTTTTGGCCTGAGGACACAGCGCTTCTGAAGCAATTCTACTACCAGCAGTACAAAGATAATGCAACCTTGTACTGACCTGGTTATATATACAAGAATTACACTAGCCCTTTCAGTCACACCATCATGGGGAAGTTTGTCTTCCAGTTGATTAACTCCCATGGCCCTGCCTTGCTCATTCCGCTATCATTGCTCCCCAAGACAGACCACCCTGCTCTCTAGGTATAGCTTACATTCTTTGACCCTGGACACACAAATTTATGTTTGACTATACTGAAGAATATAGTATCTTCTGGTCCCCAGCTTACCAAGCCATCCACATCTTTCTGTATTTTTGAGACGTCACCTGCAGTATCATTCCCCCAGGCCTTATACCATTTATAAACTTCATCAGTCATTGTCTGCTCTTTCTTTTGAGGTCACTGCCCACAGAGCTAAATTGCACATGGCCAAAAAGCTGTTCTTGGGACCATGCTAGAAGCTCACCCGCATTTGCAATTATACCTGGAGACAGTGGCTAAGGAAGGTTTCAGAACACACGAGGTAAACCGTTCTCATTTTTGTATCATCATCTGAGTTTGTTGTTGTGATGCCCAATCATATAACTTTCAGGAATCTACCTCACTGGCATTTATCCACCAAACCAGACCTAAGAGCACTTCTAGCATGCCTTCACTCCACTCCTCCTTGAAATCATTTCTGGGACGAAAACTACAGGTAAAACACCTAATATAACAAAAGAAAGCTGGGCACTAGTCACTTGCCGAACACGGATGTTTAGATTTAACATCATCTGAGGAATGCTAACAAGGGTTCTGAAAATCCCTTTCCCTCTACACATTGTTCACTGTGGACCTCTACTTCAGTGAGGCTGCGAATAACGGACCTAAGACGGTTCAGACAAGTTCAGAGGCCCGCTGTCTGTTCTTCAGTTACTCATCTGGTTCTTAGTAGTAAGATGGGTAGACTGGGTTAGGCTTATGTTGTAATCTCTGGTTTTCACCAGCAATAAATTAACTTAAAAAACCTCCCCCCAACAGTAGTGTCATTTTAAATATAAAAAGTTATAACATGCTGCTCTGTGGTATTAAACTCTAACAGTCTACCAGATTACAATAATAGAATGACAAAGAAAAATACACTTTCCATTTTGCAGGCACAAAGAAAGCATGGATCAAACATAATATGCACAGCAGAACAGAGAGCAGGGTTCTTTTTAAAAATAAAGATTAGCTAAAAACATTTAAAAGGCTTTACACACAAAAAAACCCTGCAGGGTGTGCGCTCTCTGAATAAAGATTCTAAACATTATCACAAAAGAATATGATTCATTATTATAGTTTTTATCACGATGACTTCTCACACTGCTCTCCAAATGAATTCAAACTTGGGAACTAATCTTCCTGCTGGCAAGCTTGTTTATGCTATTTGGATCTCGGAATCTTGAGTCTGAATGACTAAGATTGGATCAAGACAACGTGGGTCAAACTGAGCCCTAATTTGCCCCCTAAATAACTCCACTGATGTCACTGCATGAGGTGCAAGCCAAACGATTTTAAATGTCTTTGCAATGCTTTTACAAGTTACTTACATATTTTCTGAAGGGTTAGATATAGCAGTAGACCTGAACTTAGGCTATCTGGCTAAAGATTGAACTCAAGAAGAGTTCAGACTTCTAAAGAATCAAATCATCTGAGATAAGTTTATGAATTGGATGCTGACTTCTTTCTAATGCAATTCTATACAGTTTAGTATAATTTCATATTACTTATTATGCTATAATTAAACATATCTATCTTAATTGTATCAAGATTTACTCCCAAAGGCCATCAGTGCTCATACCAGACCAGCCTCAGAAGAATTAGTTCTTCAGTTAGGAACAGCAGGAAAAGGCTTGAAAATGTTTCTTTGGTACTGTGGCCTCACCTGAACATTTAATTGAGCTAGTTCCACCAAGGTAACTTGATCTCAGTGAAAGTGACCACACTGTGAAGTAACATTAAGGCTACAGAAGGTGCCTGGATTAGCAGGAGATGGTTTGTGCTCGCTAGATCTATAGGCTACGTCCCTGATAGAAAACCAGGCACCATTTGAAGCACCATCAGGCAAAGGTTTTCATGTGCTGACAGGATTCAACTGAAGAGCGATGCCTGAGTCCTGATGCAATACCCTCTACAGTGCAAACAAGCCTCCGACTGTCCTGATTCTCTGTACCCATGCCACTGAGCTGAAACTCCTGCAAGAAAGATCTCAAAAGATTTTATGGACATCATTTTTGTTTACCCTGGGGTAGTTTTCTCATGTTTTCAATGTTGCAGTTTCCAGCTGAATCTATACAGTGAATGCTGGAAGAATGGATTAAAAAGTGGGTAGAAACATCCTATGATTTCTCTTATTTCAGTCTGCTTTGGGTTATATGCCTCTACGATTAATCGTTTAGATGCACTAGCTTCCTTGAGATTTCTAACAAGGAGTTCCAGTCTTCTGCGCACACATTGCCTCATTCTAAGTGCTTACTCATTAGTAAAACATCATTTTTTTCCGCATTAAGTTGCAAAAATGTTATCAAATGTTGATAGAGATAGGAATAGCACACCTAATTTACAGCCATATATTCTAACCCTTGATCACGGTCCCACTCTGTTGAAGGTAGTCTTGATTTTTTTTCCGTTTGATATTAAGACAAAAGACTGTCATTTTCTATTTTGATGTAAACCATTCAGTCCTTGCAGTTGTTTTCAGCCTTCTCATCCATTATTTTTCTTGCATTTTCCAGTGTCCACATCCTTCCTTCCGAATGGCAAGCCAGTAACAGGCTTTCAGGGATTGCAGATTATAGCAGGTACACCCCCTCCCTTCAAGATGACTTTAATCCTCCAGGCTAACTTCAACAATGTGTGGAAACACAACTGCTGAATGGGACGTTTAAGCCTGAAATAAACACAGTATTTTTCTACACACCTTAGGCTAGAGATATCGCTGAGCTGTTGCCACAGCACTGGGTGTGCAAACCGCAGCAGACTAAATCTGCCATAGAGAAATCATTTAGTAAATGCTACGTAGGAGCACAAAGATAAAGGAGGATTCTGGGGTTTTTTCAGCATCATATGTTACTGTGAGCTTTATTGTGCGTGACTGATGAATTTAGTGAAAGGGAAAGGCTTTCTCTTACAAAGCTGCTGAACTTTCTGCAGCCAAGCAGGGATGTAATGTGTGTAGCATAATCGCAACAATTTACAGAAGCCAATTACAAACTAATTTTGTAAGCCTGACATGGAACAGATAATGTGTATGTGAAATAAAAATATAATAAATATGGATACTTGTCACATGGAGAACATACAATTTTCCTGCAGGACAGCATGTGACAAAAATAACTAGACAGAGTGACACACCTGCTGAAAGTACATTGCAGTTATCATTCCCGCTTGACCAGTATTGACCGGAGACTTCCATTTTTCCATTACTCAGCACAGAATGTCAAGGCTCACAATACCAAGATGCAAGTTCCTTTCTTCTTGTCAGCATGACTCAGCTATTCAAAAAAAAGGTGTGCAGAGATCATCTGCAGGAGTCAGGCAAGGGGTTGGGCTCTGTGCCTATCTGCAATCATAGCCTCTCTCCCGAGACTGTCAAATGAAGTGCCAATCAGTGCCAGTTTTGATAGTAGCCTAGGAACTAAACTAGGGTGACTGCATAGGGAGTTCATATCACTCACATTCCAGACATGCAGTCATGCAGATGTCAAAATACTATTTACTCATAACTGAACAGGGCTAGGTTTGAAATGGTGAAGGTTACTGATTCTCTTGATAACTTTTTATCATTTGAGCTCTGCGCATGCAAGTGACTCGTTGCTACTACTATTTACAACCTTGCATTGAGCAGACTAGAGTAATATCGATCCTGGTTACAAATCTCATCAGCAAGCACACAAACGCACTGTTCGTGAAAGGCAATTCATGAGAGAAAAAAAATCTGTTTAAAAAAGGCTCAGCCACATGGTCATGCTATTTCTCTCTTTTCAGGTCAGAATTAACATTTCTGAACTGTCAGTGCAGCAGGCTCCTTCATTTCGGTGAATTCCAGTCAAGCTGTGCTGTTGTCGTTATTGGCCATCAGCTACAACAACAGATCATGGAATCAGAACTTAAGCTGCCAGTCTGGTTATGATTCATGAGGCACAGGGGAATCCAACTTGTTCTCTGCAATGATATTGGTTCTGAAGTGCGGATGGTAGTAAAGCTTAGTTTTGTTAGTGCATTACAGCATACGTGATTTGGAAGACACACGGAGCAGAGAGTACAGTAACAAGGTGGTATAAATACACTCCACTTGGATTTATGGCTTTTTCATGTATCTACCTGCAGTTGTAATCAGGGGCACTACTGAGTCCTTTAGTGAACCTCTTCTGAACTTTCTCCACTCCTCACACAGACTGTGAGGAAACAATCTGAGTTTCCTCCTTTCAAAGCATCTTTCTTTTATTTAAACTGTATCTTTTCAGAACAAGGATCATTTCTTACTATGCAGTGAGGCCTTGCACAATGGAGACTTAATTTTGATGGAGGCCCCTGATTTCTAATGGATTTCCAAAAACACTAGCAATTTGGCTTATCTTATAAGCTACCAAAATACAGGAGGGGCAGCACACAAACTGCAGGAAAAGAAGCCATCCATACTTTTATGCATCATTGGGAAGTTCTCTCGAGAGCAAAAATGAAGGAGTATTTTATTCAAAGTATTCACCCATTCTTTAAAGCAACCTAACTGGAGCTCCTGCTATGAGTGCCCTCCACTCATATGAGTGCACCAATTCACTAAGTTGAGAAAGGGCACTCAGCCTATGGCTTTCATGTTCCACCTAGCCAAATTCAGCTTTACTGGTGTTGAAAGGGTCACTAAGATTCCGCTCGAGAACAGCCAGAATTCAAGGAACTGACAGCTGCCTTCTAGTCATTGGAGCTTAAGAACGGTTTAGTTTATATAAGCATTTTTTGAAATGCTTAGATCACTGTCCTCAAACGTTTATTGCAATTGATTAGAAAATTATTAAATCAATGAAGATATATTTTGAGAACCCATTAGCTTTAAGCGCAAGCATGACTACTGATGATTTTTATCAATAAAATACAATAATCAGATTTCTAAAAAGTTCTAACACAGCTTCCATTAACTTTTATTTTGATATATGGGAAATAGTAAAAAAACGTGATTACAACAGGAAAAATTAGCACTTGACCAAAGATGCTCATATAGAGGACAAGGAGGTCACAGCTTCTTCCTGTTCAGCTAATGTGATCAAATATTCACACATTCCTTGCTGTAACAGCAGAAAGGGCTAGATGGAGTTGAAGACGCTGTTCTACGTTTCACTGCTGGGCAGATCCTCCCAGTACTTTCTGCCAAGGGAGATGACAGCATTGTGGCTGTGTCTCCTTCCTACTCCAAACTCCATCTCAGCAGAGGGCGAGGTAGGAAGCAGCTCATCAGGCTTTATATCTGTGATACCTGTCTCCATCTAAAAGGAATTTCCAGCAAATAAATTAGGCAACCTCAAGCTATTGGGGCCACTTGGGAAAAGAATGAGCCAGTGAACGTGGCTTGATAGGTTCAGCTGTCATACAACAACAGAAGGCAGGAAAGAACTTACTGAACACCAAGTAATCTGAATAGGAGTGCTCAGTGAGAAAGCAATCATTAAAAAGGCTTCCCTATAATACTTAATTGACTGTTTTTACAGACATATTGTCTTAATTTGGTGCAACTGGAGGTATAGCAATACTTGCAATAAGAAATTATTGATACTAGCTGAGCTTTCTCATGTTTATTTGTCGTTGCTTCTGGGCCTGCTGTCATGGCTCTTGCCTTGAAATATCCTATAGGAACAATGTTGTTCGCTTATGATCGTGGAGAATCAGATCCGTTGCAATTCTTTTTAGAAGCAGGTCTTTTCTATTGGTAAAGATACCAGAACCCTCCCCTAAGGAAATGAACTTGGAAGTAGCAATATATTAAGAACTGAAGCCCGAAGTCCTGTGAAATATGTGTAACAGGATTTTTTGTATTTCTCTAACAGTTCAGCGTTGGCCAATTGCCAGAGGGACTGTCTAATGTTAGGTTTATGTTGATTTTTTTTGTAATACAGGATTAAGATCTGGCTAGGGAAGCTTATAGCCTCAATGTATTTTAAGAAGATGCAATTTTTCATGTTATATAACCTGGGCTGTATATCTTCTTCCATTCTGTGGCTATGACGACAATCTGTTCTAATTCATTACTAGGGTTATTGTCTTCAGTTCAGCAGTAATAACAAATACAAAAAGACAAACAAAGAAACTTGTGTAGCATGTACCAACAGAGGTGTGCAGTCTGTTCGATGCACCCCATTAATACACATGCATTTAATTTCCTTGTTCATATTTTACTCATGTAATTATCCAGAGTCACTAAGAAACTGGAAGAGACTTGGAAAGGTCCAGCTGGAACACCTCAACTGAAGCTGCAAGCATTATTTTGGATATGGCCATGTCATAGGTACTCGCCACTAGTGAGTTTAAAAAAACAAAACAAAACAACACAAAAGAAACATATACAAGAATTAGAGCAGGGACTTTTAGAAGTAAAAACATGAACTACTGTACCAGCCATACAGATCATTGTCTGCAGCAGCCTGGTTCTGCTGGCATTCCCAATTTACAACCTTCATGGATAGGGTGTACTCTTTCAGAGTTCACATCAGTGCAGTTCTTCTAGTTAAAAATAAAATTTATTACTGTCATGAGGCCAGGTTTCATTTTAACATGCAGATTTTTAGACATTCCCCTGCAAGTATGGCGGTAGACATGTAATTAAAACCCCCAGTCACAACTAAATAGCATACCTTTTTCCTAGGCACAGTATGTTAAATGCTGTGTGCTCTTTTGAACTAAAAGCAAATAATACAAATTTGACATGATGCTAAAACAATGCTTCTCATGCTGTTAACAGCCTGTTAAAATGCTTACCATCAGTTATTCTGAATAAATTACCTGAATCATTCTTTAGAAATCAGCAATATCTGTAACCCTTCAAAATCTTTCCAACTGCTATCACCTGAACCACAAGACGACACTGAACTCTGCTGCCCTAAAGGAAGGGTAAGTCGCATGTTGCTACCTCCAGTTTTCTCTGTATAACTGCCCCTTAGATAATGGTAAAGTGTATATTTTTTAATGTGTTAATTGCATTATGAAAGTATGTGCAAAATCACACCTTTTGTCATTCAAGAGATCTACTTTCAGTACATATGATTTATTTGCAAGTAGCATATTTTACTGATTATGGCCTAATTTTGTAAGGTGCTTAAAGGGAGTGTCTTGAGACACTCAGTCCTTTTATCTCCCAATGACTTCTATGGGAACTGAGGATGATCATTATTTTGTAGGATCAGGCTCCTCAAACACAAACACATAAGTAATTTCACTGTAATTAACAGACAGTTCACCTCTGGGAATGCTTTGCTGAATTGAGCCTATGGTAATTTTACATTTCACATCTGTCAACAAACCAGTATAGACTCTAGTTTACATTTTTGCATCTTATCAGCAGAACTACTTACTAGATTCCTGAAAAACTTCTGTTCCTGGTAACATTCAAGGGAAAAGGCACCTAGATTTGACTTTTGGATTACATGTCAAGCTTGGTGCCAGCGTTTTGCATTATTTAATGTGCAATCCAAGGAGAAGTCTTGAGGCACAATGAACAGTGCCATCATGGCAGAAATTTCTTTTAAGCACTGGGAGAATTGAATGGGAGGATAAAAAGGTCAGGTGTGTGCTTCCTTGCCCTCAGGGTACTAAAAGCCACCTTGATTTTTAGCATGCGCTTTCTATGCACAACCCACCTTTTATCTGCTGGTTTCCAAACACTCAGCCAAGCTGAAAAGCAGCATGATTGAGAAGAGAAGTCTGTGAGTAATGGAAGTTTCTGAACACACCTGAAAAGCTGGCATCTTCATTTTTATTAAGATTTATACTGTTTTCATGCTGAGAGGTCAAGAGTCAAGTCCCTTTTGACGATATATGACAAAAAAAAAAAAAAAAAGGTCCAATGGGAGCCATGACAGCTAATCTTTTTGAAAAACCTGGATTTTTGTATTTTTAACAGGTCATCATGACAACCATGTTGCTGTGTCTCATTTTGCCCAAACAGTTATGTTAATTATCAGAAAATAAAAAGTGAACATCACAAGAACGGTACTTCATTGAAACTACAAGCAAATAACATTGGGCATTAAATGTTCGCAATTTAATCAATTTCATATTTTGAGAGGAAAAACACAGTTGCAGGTGATGTATATTCAACTATTCCAAAATTTAAAGCACAACTATGTTAAGCAGAAACTCTTAGTTCGTAAAACAACATTTGTTTTATAACATATCATGCAGCAGTAGCAGAGTGATACTGCAGAATGATATTGCAGAGGAACAATTACTTTTTCAGTGTAAAAATGCATGATGGGAATCCATGAATTGAAATACAGTAGATTCATCATTGAGCTACCTTAAAAAAATGCCCCGACCAATTTATTGCTAGAATTTGAAAGCTGGGAGTCTAATCGGCTTAAACACCAAAATGGGGTACCTACAGTGTGCATTAGCAGCATATTTTAAGCTAATGATTAAATGATGTATCATAAAAGTACATTTTAGAAAAAAAATAGCTCTTAAGTTAAAATGTAGACCACCTTTAAACTTGTGCTCTCTGCTTCCTCCCTCTCTGAACCCATACCCTAACTCTAACCTGAACCCTAGCTGGATGTGAGCCAAGGCCAGGAGGGCCATGCAAGTGCCAGCAGATAACGTTGTCAGAGGGCAACAGTTTTGGCAGCCCAGCACTTGCCTTGCAGGCCCCTTTGCATTGGCAGTCCACCCACAGCCGTCACATTAATCCTTGAATCAAAGTCATGTCAGCTCCCAGTCTTCACCTATTTCCAGTCTAATGTACTGGAAGAAAAAAATCGTGTTTCCATATTTGAGTAACGCTGTTTGTTCTACAGTGTAACTTTATTTATACCACGAGAATTGCTCAGAATGTATATGGTCACAGGCGTTTTCAGAATCCTTCCCAAACGTTTGGCAAATAATCTCATCAAGGGCATTGAATGAGACTACATAAAGAACGTCTCTTTGGGTGGCAAAACAGTGCTGACCAGAGTGCTTTGATGATGTATTCTGTGTGCCAGCGAATCTTTTTCAGAAGATTAGCATAAACAAAAAACAGGTAAAGCATTCCATTCCCGTAGCTCTTTAACTGAAATACCCAGAGACAGCAGAGCAATCATGAGACGTACAGCAAAAGCATAGTGACAATTAGTTACGTTCTACTATTGTGTACCTTACAACCAATTGACTTAGTTTGTCTTGTCAGCTTCAACGTATGTAAACATTACATGTCCTCCCCTGCCAACCCTTGAGATTGTTTTTAAAACTCAGAAGTTTAAAAAAAAAAATCTAAGTATTTGGGACTCAGAGAAGAACCCCCAAGTTCTGAAAACTGAATTCCTTGGAGATGGAAAAAATGAAAGAAGAAAATGGTCCATATGCTCACATGAATGAAAGGCTACCTTTCACAAAAGCCACTATACTGTGATACTGATGGTAAAAATCACATCTGTACATTTCAAATAATTTTTGCTTGCCTGAAAATTGTTGAAAAGGATTTGCAGTGGTTTGGTGATAAGAAACAACCAGACAAATTTATTCTTGGTGCAATTTTCAGTGCAAATGTTCTTACAAGTATCTATTTACAATTGTAATTGTCATGCTGTTGCTTCCAGGAAAAAAAACCTAGTTTAGCTGTGCATCTAATATTGCATCTATCAAACCAGTGGTGTATGTGTATTTTTTTTTTTAGTCTTTTCACTGAATTCCAGTTGTTCCCATCTTAAATTTCTGTGATTTTCAATTGACTATTTCAGCAGTAGCTCTGCCTGGTAGCTCTGAATAAACCTATCAACATATACAACTTAGATTTAATGGCTATAAATCAACAGTATTTCACCGAAGCCAGTGAAGTAAAAACTATATTATATCACCTGCCCCTTTGACGTTGTTTTCCTCCAACAGCACTTTTCCTATGGCCGCTCATATCTTTTATATGAATTTGCAAGGAATATGGAAAGTCAGTCAGACTCACCCAGATGCAAGACAAATTATGATCACGAAGCAATTCTATCAGAGGCGATAAAAACAGGAAGGAAAACAGAAAAATATCTTCTTAGCTCTGCCAAAGAGGCAACATTTGAATAAAAATGTTGCTTAAAATCTTAACTCATGCATTGCAGTGTTTGAAAGATGTATAATGAAGAATATGAGTTGTTTTATCTTCCGACATCAAGAACTGTTAGATGATCTATTGACAATTTGCAAGTAATCTCTGTTGACAGTTCATGCCCCCAAGTTCTGTTGTGTCTGTGTTGCAATTACAGCCTGTTTATTGGAACTTCTTCCATATACATAGCATCCTACTTTACATAAACCTATTGAAGCCTGCCTAACATTTATTTTTTTTCCTCTTTCAGAAATGCAAAGGAAGCTGCAGCACAGGAATATTATAGATGATTGATACCATGGCTACTTTAGGTGGTTCTGGCTACTTTCAGGAGATACTATCTGGCACAAACAGTTCTAAAAAATACAGTGAGCAATGGCACCAGTGATCACACGGTGCAAACAGTGACACCTATGAGAAAGCAAGTGTACCAAAAGTCTACACAGTGCGTCCACAAAGCAGTGATTTTCTAGAAGAGTAGATGGCTTGCTTAGGAAGCTGAAAATGAGAAACAAAGCCTTCTAAGTCACTGTCATAACTGGCTATCGCTTGTGGTGATAGATAGTTATATCCAGGATCAAGACACCTTGCAAAGCTCTGGTCACAGAAGTCTGTCTTTGCTGCAAATTTATGTTCAGGATTCCCACTTTCTTTCCTGGCTATATGAGTGCTTCTGGTCTTGATAATTACAGTGAAACGTGAAATGAACATAACCAAGCCAGAAGTGTAACTCAAGTCTTTCAGAAGTCGGAAAAGGCAGTACTAAGTGCTGTTCTGGCAGCCAGGCTCCCAGCGTCTACAGTCGTCACCCCCAAATTTGGAATATTCCTGAAGTTAATATAATTTTGGACAGTAAAAACACTTAGGGGACCCACTTCCATTTTCTGAAGTGTGCTATAAATAGACAATCTTCTCTTGTCTTGTACATGCTTTAGAATTCATAATATTTTCTGTAGTTCGTTTGCTTCACTGAGGAACCAGACATTTAGGGATTTAGTCTTTTCACCCTGTCTGGAATGACATCCAATCCTACAGTGGAGAAATAACTTGATCGCTGTGCTCTCCCTGTAGCACACCCTGTAGAAGTGCTGCTATAGATGAATACGCTTAAAGTCATGCAACTATACCATTTGATACCAGCTAATAACATAGAAGACTCTGGACTGGGCCATGAAGGCAACTTTGTGAGAGTCAGGAAGGTGGAGTATAGTAGGCTGCCTGGAGTGAAAACTAGCCTCAAAAGTAAACCACTTCAAAATGATCAAGATATTTGACCTGAATAAAGTATTTCCGTTTATGAACCTTGGTCTGTTGAGGAAAAGGGATATGGTTAATACCTCAGCAATGGGTAAGAACTGGTGTTGCTGAAATTGGTGGTTATTCTGAAGAGTACTGAGCCCTGTGACTCTGTGAAAGCTATCTGATGGCCTATGAAGGCCTACGTAGGGCAGAAGCATCTACAGCATAGATAACGGAATGGACAAAGCTTGTGTAGCTTGCATCAGCAGACAGATGTGCTTGTTATTGGATTAAATGAGAATCCTCTACCAACCTGGTCTAACCTGGCATACTCAGAACAGCCACAGTTTATGATAGAGGACTTACGGGATGAGATCTTTGTAGTACAACTGCCTCTAACGAAAACTGCTCGGCATTACACTTACAATTAGCTTAAGTGTACAAATTCTTTTCTTCAAGAGGTAACTTCAAAGTGGTACTTGTAAACTCTATAATTAAAAGAAATGCTTTATAATTTTTTTTTATAGTTTATGCTACAAGAAAAAAGTCTTGACTGCCTTGACTACTGTCTCTCTATCTTCCATGTCAACATCTGGCTTTCATGGTTGCACATACATCCAACTTGCCACAGAAATCTCTTCATCCAATATACTGTCCAGCTCATTCTCTACATTGCATTTGACTCCTATTAAAACCTTAGTCTACAGAGCATGCTCAGAACTCCTTTATCCTTCTAAACAAATATTTTGTCTTCCAACTAATTGTAAGTTCTATCCTTTTGTCCCTTTCTATGCTGAGCGTCTGTGGAGTGGTATCACCATGCTTTCTTGCACCTGAATATTACCCGTGAGTGCTACTGGACCCAACTAAATTGTAAACCCTCTTCCCATGATTTGGAACATTCTTGGTGCTAACACAAAAAAAGAAAGTATCAGTTTCCCAGACAGACAAAAGCGTTAGCAGCACTGACTTCTCTTCATGGTTTTGTCTCAAGGAGACACTGCTGCCACAAAAATAGTATTACTTGAATCATTTTATTAGCCCCAAGATATCACACTATCCAAGGCTTGCCACCAACAGATAATATTACAAGCCAAATACACAGCTACAGTTCTAACAGTATTCTGCTCAGTTACTTATTTTCTTGCCTATGCCTCAAGT
Organism: Struthio camelus; assembly: GCF_040807025.1. Taxonomy (NCBI): domain Eukaryota; kingdom Metazoa; phylum Chordata; class Aves; order Struthioniformes; family Struthionidae; genus Struthio; species Struthio camelus. The sequence continues at coordinate 35,075,023 of NC_090946.1, forward strand.
AAGGTTTCTTCCAACAAGTAAAAATTATTATACCAGAGTGCAGCACTTCAGTGAAAATATCATCAGGTACAGTTTCTTCATAAGCACTGAAGATGTGATTTTGAATGTTTATTCAAACAGAACCCAATTTTCATTTAGGATTCATCCTTTTCTGGAAATCAATGAAAAGAACATGTTTCTGTGAATACACCACAGGTACCTAGGGGACATGTAGGCTAAAGTCCAGACTGTTGCCTTCCGCAGCTCTGTACATCTGGAGTGCCAAAATTAGGCAGCCTGCAGCTTAGTGCAGCATATTACTTCCTGTATTAAGGCAGCTTCAGATCAAGCTGTTTACAAATCTTATCTTCCCTTGCAGATGGGATCCTTGTTGTCACACTACACCAGTGGGGATGGGGATGGGACGCATGGTGGGACACATCCACGTGCCAGCCGGTGAACCCTGGAAACTTGGCTCATGTAAACTCACGCAAAGCTGAGTTTTCCTGCAATAGCCTCTGAAGGCGGTATCATCCCTATATCTAAATACAAGAGTTGTGCAGCTATACCATATGGACACAAGGAATCTGGTCTCCCCTTTCATGCAATAAACACTCCTACCTTGCAAAATGCATCTTCTAACTGGCTCCATTGTTTTCTCATATAATTAACACACCATAATCATGCTTCTGATCTGTTCAAATGCATCCGTTCACATAACTCTTCTTAGCATAGTTAGGATGTCTCCAATCTAGCTAGATCAGTTATACGTATACTCATCTTCCTAGTTCTTCTTGCTAATTATTCAAAATTACTTGATTGTTGTCATTACTATCATGAATTCTCAGTGCTTAGCTTTACTTGAAACATCTGTTTAGCCAGATGTATAACTTCCCTTCCTCATTTAAAGGACTACAACCAAATAACACATTTTGCATAATCCCAAATCCACACTATGTCTGCATACAGCAAAACAGTCTTTGGTGAGATGTATTTTGCAATTCAGACTACTGCCAAGCATGCCTTCATTGCTTCAAGACTGCAACAACTCAAAATTAAGAGACACAGGTAATATTTCTCTTTTCTTCCTTCCCAGATTCCTGATTTTAAAGAGCCAAAGGTAAGGGCCATGCAGAGTTGGCTAGTTTACCTGCTGAATGGTTTAAAAAGTCTGCAGAATGCCAGCAGGTGCAGTTAGCATCAAAAGATTCAGCACTCGTCTCTACCTCTCAGTTTACCTGTTCACCCGCTAACTTGATGACAATCTCTTGCATCATCCTAGGCAAATGCTGAGCGACTGATGCTGATCTTCCCATGCCCTGTGCAGCTCCCTGATGCACTGGTGTTGCCCTTGTGTTTTTCTGTCCACCTGCTGACTGTCTGATGCTGCTTGTCTGTTAGTACTTTCCTCCTGACTCATTTCTTGTTTGATATTCATCCACCAAATTTATCCTTTCCTTCTAGACAATGATTTGAAAATAAAGTTATATAGCCATGCTATGCTAGCTGATGCTCGTATACCTTGAAAAATACTTTCAGACAAGTGTTAACATGATGGGGAAGAGCTGGGACTGGCACTGCTGAGTCCTATGCCCAGCTCTGTCATCTGAAGCAATTGTTTAATCTCTGTACCTCATTTTCTACTTGTAACTATCTATCTATTGATAGAATTAATTCCATTTGTAAACGACAATGGGGTGATCTAGAAGTGTATTCAGTAAATTAAAGAATTATTAAGAGAGCTTATCCGAAAGTTTTGGGGTAGGCTTTCAGCCTTGCTTCATTTTCAAGTTGCTTCAAACAAAAAAACAAGTAATCCCTCAGTGAAGGACAAGCCCCAAACTGAGTCACTGTGAATGTACTCCCAGAGGACTCATTTGTTTATGAGTAGTGTTATTACATCTCAACCAAAATTTTTTTTGCAACCTACCACCAATAATAATCTATGTAGAACTGAGCTTGAATCTGAAACTGGTCCGGAATAGCTGAATTTCTACAGACTTTCCTAGGCACTACTGCTGTTGCTCCCCACGGGGTCAGCAGGCACTACCATGTGGCTGCAGCAGTACAAGGCAGCATGCCCTCTGCTCATATCACCTGCCTAGGGCCTAGAGTAGACCCCTAAGTTGCCCTCTATCTTTCAGGGAGAAAAGTCCGCTTGCCTTTGCCCTCTACCCTGCCAGAATAAAGGTAGGGCCATGGTTAGATTTAAAATAGCTGTGTCTCAGCGTTACTCATACCATAACTGACAACTGTTTCTGCCTTCTTTATTCTCAAGCAGAGGACATTTTCAGGGACTGAAGGGTCAGTACCTGGAGAGCAGCAAGGATTAAATTTCCTTATCAAGGAGATGGATATCATAGTCATTATTTGTCTACTTGCACAAAACTACATTTGTGTATCCTAGTCTTGTTTGTACTGGCCTGGGTTTGCTATCATCCCCTTATTTCCACTGATGAAAGGTGGTACTTTACACCAGGTTAAAAAACAGCAACAGAAAAAAAAAGAAAGAAAAAAGAAAAAAACCCCCTTCCTCTAGTCTTGGAAAGGAATTTCCAGGTGCAAAATCTATCCAGCACTGTCTGAAACTAAGAAAATACCAAAAAAGCTCAATAAAATCATGCTATACCATCTCTGCTTGAAATTACTTTTTCTACAGTACAGCATTGAGAAAAAAATCCTTCTATAGTAACATTTAAACACAAAGATTGACAAGTTATTGTAAATATTGAAAAACTCTCTCTCTTAAAAGTCATACTGGGAAGAAACCTAGCAGGAATAGTAAGACAGAACTCACTGGTAGGTAATGTTGCTATGCAAATTTACTAAGCTGAGCAAATTTTGCCTTAAATAATCATTGTTCTGGTGGAGAATCAATGCTGTTAAATTTCTAGAAGAACTAAATGCCTTCGGGTTGTAATTGAACTAAAAATCATTGAAGAGGATCATTTTAAAAAAAAATTACACCACTGATGACATCTCTACATATTTTAGGAATAGTCCCACAATTCAGACAAACTGTAACAAGCAACTATTAAAATCTTTGCAACAGGACCACAGATAAATTAAATTAGGATGATATTAATGAACGACTGAATCATTACCAAATTTTAAAAATAATATTCATATTCATAGCTTGCTGCAGCTGCCGGAAAAATACAGGAATTGCTCTTTTTCAGGATGATGCCCGGGCCCAGGCCCCGAGGGTGCCCACGGCCCCTCTCTGCCCCGTCCCCCGCTGCTGCCTGGGTCCTGCATGGCCCTTGGCCCGGCTCAGTACCTTGCCCTGGCCCAGGGCTCCCTAGATGCCGCCAGGTCCTGCTGCCTCCACTCTGCTCGGCTCCTGCAGCCCCGTCCCGGGGCGCAGCCACCCTCGCTGCCCCCTGCTAAGCTGTGGGGCGGGGGTACAGCCTCCCCCTGGGCTAAAACCGGCTCCCCGGCCGCAGGCGGGGCCGCTCGAGGCCATTCAGGCCTGTGGGTGCCCTCAGGGCCCTGACAATCTTGTTGATTCAAGTTACAATGATGCTTTTTTTTAAATAGCTTTTTTTTTTTTTTTTGACAATTCATGCAAGCCGATCTCCTGAAGGTTCTTCTCTCTTATCTCACTCCTCATTCATGGGATGATTTTACAGTGCCAAATTCAAAACAAGAGCAAAACTAACTTTGAAGTCACTGGGTCAAATCCTACTGTTCGCCATCCCCACTCACAACAAAATAAATTCAGAGTAATTATCGGAAGCTTTCCAAACTTAACAGGAGCAAAAGTGGGAGCAGCATGGATTCCAGTTAAGTAGTTGATGAAGTCACGCACCGTTGCTGTGAATTAAATACGGGTTATGATTTCCACTGTGTGTATGGCCAGTGCTGACGTACGGAGGGGCGAAGTGGCTTCTCTAAGGTTCCGCAGGAAACCAGCCTCTGAGCCAAGCACGGGTCCCGATACTCTCTCTCAGGCCTCTGGGTTATACCTTGTGCTAGGCTGGGTTATAACTGGAAAATACTGGCCTATCCTTGATACGGCCACAACTGGGAGGAGTAAGTGAAGATTCATGAAGTATTACAGTAGCTTGTAACAATTACTGTTATTAGGTGTGCAGAAAGGTGACAGCCTTATGCCAGATGAAAGAGGGCTTTTAACAGATTTCCAGACGTTTGTGAGGGTTGTGGCTGATGAATTAGACAAGGGTAAAATCAGAAATGAAAGGCCTAGAATCGGTATACCAAAAGTTAGGCCTAGATATGGAATAAAATCACGATGAGCGGCTCTGGTGATTTCACCTATTGTCTCTCTTTTTTGACCTTTAATAAACGGAATAAAAACGCTCTCCCGGACAGTTCCCAGAGGAAACCCCTCAGGCCGCTGCTCCCGGGGTGGCTCGGGGCCGCCATTCCCAGCGCCCCGCCAGGACGCCCGGCCGCTCCTTACCTCAGGCCCCGCGCTGGCACCGCTCTGATACGGCAGCTTGCGGTTTTGTTCCTCTGCCACGCGTCTTTCCCGCTTTCCTCCTTTTGTCTCCTTCCTGCCCTCGCTCGCCTGGGTTTTTTGGCTGATCCAGGGGCTGACTGCACTGCTTGGTGCGCAAACGGATGAGAAAGCTGGTTCATTTCTGACCAGTCTGAAACTAGCTGGTAAAGGGGGATGAGCTGCCCAGGCCCGTCGGATGTTGTTCCAGCCCGGCCGAGGGAGCCTGGGACCGCAGCTGCCACCGCCAGCCTGTGAACCACATCCAGCTGCGTGCCACGGCCGTGCCACACCTAGCCGCAGGGAGAACCTTCTGGAAACCGCCATTTCCTCCGCCCCCTCCTCAGCCCACCTGGCCTCCCCCCCATTTTGAGCTCGCCTGCGTTGGTGGAGGTACTGACTGTTCTCACAGAGTCCAACTGGAAATTCGGAAACAGCTCACCCTTCTTCCCGCCGATCGCTTCACTGAATGAGACGGTAGGTGCACATCCTCCTTCTGTTGGAAAACTACTGGTAGGCTTTGATTGTATTGTATTTTATTGATTACACCGTATTTTATAATTTCAGGCCTTGTTGAGCTATTTAATGTTTCAGAGTGTCAGGACCATGTTCTCCCCTTTGATTCTCTGGGTCTATTTGTTAGGTTAAAAAAAGAAGAAAACCACTACAGTGCTTGGTGATTGACATTTCTTTACATGGATTGCAGAGTTAGGTACCCTTTAAATAGCTGACAGATCAACAAAGCAGCTCAGTCATAGGTCAGATGATGGTGGTAAGATCACCTGTCTTAAATATTTGGGCGCACGACTAAAGATAGAGCCCTTCTTTTCCGTTCTGAATTTCCAGTAGGGTATACGTACTCTCAAGGGTATTCCAAGTTTGGCATCCAAAAACGGAGGCTCCCAAAGCCCCGTGCAGCTTTTGAAATTCCCTGATCCATGGCTGTGTATTCCAGTGCGCCTTACTGGGCAAGGGAAGTTGGTTGCAGTGATGACACATCTGCTCAGCTGAGGCAACCTCTGCTCTGGTTGCAGATTTCAAATGCAAGTAAACAAATATTAGTTGTTATTTGTTTCACCTCCCCATAGTTTGTAAAGTACACACACCCAAAGATTAATTTTGTTATACAAAACAGGCAGGCAGCTGGCTCCTGCAAGTGCCAAATTCAAACTCATTGGCTTTGTGTTAAAAAAATATACGTGGCTTTCCAGACATCTCTCAGTTAAAGACACTGTGCACTCAAGTAAATGTCAGCTTGTTGCTATTGTTCCCTACCCCAGATAAACGCCAAGCAGTGCCTTCATAATCCATGGCAAGGCAGACACTTTCAGCACCTCCGTACGCAAGCTGTGGCAGTTTGTGTCCTTAAGGTGGCAGCAACTATCAAAAAAGTTTTTTGGCGTAGGGGGTGGAGAAGCCGCCTTAAAATTGGAAAAATGAGACAACTAATTCTTCGGAGCTCCTTCTTTAATCTTCCATTTTATGCTCAGCAGAATCATATTCATAGTCAGATTATTCATTATTAAGAGCTTATTTCAGATCAAACCCTGTATGTCAGTAGATTAGGACATTGAGGAAGATTAGCTTCTCACTGTAGGAGGTGGGAGTAAGTTCTTTATCTTATCATTAGCATGGACTTTCATGGTTTTTGATCATAATTATTAATTCTGCCAGCAGACTTTCGCACAAGGATTAAAATGCAGATAGGTGTCATTTAAATAGCATGATCAAGCTGAAAGTGAGGTTTAGTGGCAAGCAAATCCTCTGTCTTAGGAAGATTGATTCATTTTTCTAAACTCATTTTGCTGTTTTAAAAAATTGAAATTGTTGTTTACTTTCATGTCTTGTAATAGAATTTTATTAGTTGTTTTTCTCCCCCAAAGAAAAATACTGTTAGCAATCTAGTGAACTTTTATTCTGATTAGTATAAATGGCATGTAAAACTCTTAAGCAAAGTTTCTGCACATCCTTGCATTGTCGTAATTGGAAGCCAAGCATATAGATGAAGAATTACTGAATGAATTCAAATTAAATCCCTCCCTCCTTCTCTATTTCTGTTTCTATTTTTTTTTTCTGTCACTTTTTCTGAGATTTTTCGGCTTTATTCTCACTGCGAATGTGGATTAGTGACATGGCTCCGAATGTATAAGAATCTAAGACTTTGTCCCAATGTCACAGTGAACATTCTTAGAACTTCAGAAAGATTAAATTTGCCACGTTTCTGAATGTTATGAACAAAGCAGCAAAGAAAGACCAGACAGCATTTCACCAGCAAAAGCATTTTAGTTAAATTTTAGATCAAAACCCCAGTAAAGCTGGGATCTGCATCATTTGCTAAAGCACACAGAAGTCTGGCTGCATAACTAAGCTGAATGATCATACTCCATTACCATTGAAGTGTTCATAGAACTCTTATTTTGCAAAATGTAACACGCAGGAAGCTGAGGAACAAATATAACACTGAGAAGGATATGTAGAAGCAGCTCAGACCTACAACCACAATGAAGGTGGCTAGTTAGCAGTTGTTTCTGTTCTAAATTTGATGCTAATTAGGCAACTGATATGATAGACCACTTATATGACACAGGTAGTGATTACACTGTTACCTAGAGATTTCTTTTTTATCACCTTTTTTTACTTCTATCATGCATTTCAAGTTACATTGCTTGCTTTCTGGGTAGGGATTATCTCTTTGTCACAGTTTTGTACAGACTCTAGCCTGGTAGGTCAGGATCTTTTAGATAGCTTTGCAGTTAACATTGGAGACGTGTTTAAGCTGCGTATGACAGGAAGCAGAGCTGAATGTTTGGTCCCCTGCCTCTAATTATGTTAGGGCTTTGAAGGCAGCAGTGTTTTGGAGCCTGAGAAATAGTGATATTGATTAAGTATTGCTACAAAAGGAGGTAAAATTCAATGGAGACATTTTTAAATGCTAATTTAGGTAAACAAAAAAACATGCAAATAACTTGTCCAACCTCATAGAGAAACTTGGCAAAACACGTAGGGCTTAAAGTCCTCTTAGACACTGATCTCTACTAGCAAAATATGAACTTCTGTCTAGATAATATGGAGGCTCCTGTGCAATTTTGCATACTCATCTAGCATTTCCAGCATATAATCATTGTACTTTCGAACTGTTTCTGCATATTTAAGATCACAGCTATGCTAATGTCACGTCCTTGTTTTTCCTGAAAGCCATTGTTTAGTATTCTTTTCCTGACCTAAAGAGTACTGCCTTGGGCAAACAACACTTGTAGGGCTCATGGCGCCGTCAGAGAAGCCCTGACATGTTCTTCTCTTACCACCAAAGAACACTGTGTGACAGGTGCTGTGCACCAGACAAACCCCACTAGGGGCTTAAGACTTGTGGAGAAGTTTGTTTTCATTAAGATATATTCATAATGATCATTTTGAGGTGGCAAGTGCACGTAAAATAAAAATAAATTCCTCACTGCGGGTATGGTACGTGGGATTGGAGCCCACATGTATATTTCTTTCCTTGTAATTGCAACTATTAAGACTTACATCATGCTTTAATGCATTCCTATCTGAGGCATGTTGTAAGTCTAAATAAAAAGTGCATCAGGGATTAAAACATATTGGGAACAAAATATTCATCTTGCTCATTTTCAGCAGTTAGGTTAGAATGAGTTGAAAATCAGTGCAGTTATTTCTTTGGCTGTTTTCAGCAGTGAAATAATTGGAGATTTTTCTTATGTGACAAGGCAGCAGCAAATCAATTCTGATCAGTAGATTTACCTGCTTGTTCAGGAGAGTGTCATAAACCCTCATGATTTAAGAGCACTAGCAGCTGTTGTGCATGTATGAGAAATGCAGCTGTATCTCCAAGGTCTGTTATGCTGGAGAATTTTCTGTTCTGTTCACTCATCGCAAGGCTTAGGTCATATCTCATCCCTCTGTTAGTGATATGATTTTATAGTGCCAAATCTGAGATGAATTAAAACTTACCTGCACTCATTGGTACCAAATGCTGCTCTCATTTAAACTAGGAATTCAGAATGATTTTTGGAATTTTTGCAGATGTATCAACAGAAGCATAGTTTCTTTTGAAGGCGTTCAGACTGAACAGAAGCCAAGTGAAGACTCTGGGAAGTTAGCTATTGCTATACACTGTTCAACCCCAACTCTGCAGCACGTCCTTAAAAAAGCAAACACATACTGGAAACTTAGGTCCACCCTTGTATCTACTGTGTTGTCTTAGCAAAGTAACACGGTACAGAGCTGAAAGGACTGTTTGTGATTTTGCTTAGTGGCCTGTGAGAGTACTGAAGAAGATTACTTGGCGCACTTGGGGAAGGTAGAATTCAATGCCATACAAAGTGATGAGGAAGAAAGCGTGAAAATGAGAGTAGCGGAAAACACAAATGTAGTAGGCTTGGTAGAAATGGAGGGAGCGAAGCAAGGAGCAGGAATAAGAGAGAAAGACGGGGAGAGAGGGTCGTGGAAAAAAGCCATTATGTCAAGAAGTTTGAACTTTATAGGAGAGAAAAAAAGCTAAGAAAGCATTCACAGACTGTGTGTTATTTTACTGTGGAGGACCTAAAAATAATCTTTTAGCAGAGACAAGGTAGAAGTCAAGATCAGAAAAAGAGGGGCATGTAGCTGTAATCATAATGATATATAGTATCCCTGATTATGAAAGTTAATTTATATCTAACTGTTAACTTGATGGAAGTCTACAAAAGCCTTATTATTCTATGCAGAATATTGTAAATACTCCCCCTAGAGTTGGATTGTGTCCTCAAGATATTTGCAGAGCTTTCCATCTGTTTACCAAACAATTCCAAAACTTAAAAGTAGAAGATAATTGGTATTAGTATTATTATATGCATGTTTTGCCTGTTCCCTTTCCGTAAGAAGTGAGTAAGCTACTGTGGAGAAAAAAGCTTGGCTTAGGTTACAAACTTAGAGTGAGAACATGCACATGCAGATGAACAAGCATGTACATTTACTTAAATATACCCACAGCATAATCATATATACATACTAATATACTCCTATATATTCCTCAATATATAAGGTTGTTAAGCTAATCTGCTAATTTACAGTAGCCCAAATAGATATCTCAGTTACAAAGAACTTGGCTAGATGCAATGATTGGGATTTTCTTGTTTGTCAAGGAACAGGTTATTAGCCTTTTACTATTCAATGATTCTTCCATGCTGGGGCAGCTTTAGTAGTTGGTTAGCCTTGGTTTCTGCCTCCTTTTTGATTTCATAGCTATAGAAAATAGGCAGAAGGGGAGCCAGACTTACGTGCCTTTTAAGGACTCTTGTTGACTTTGTTGACATTTCAGAGGACGAGTTTTGGGCTAGTAGCCGAATAAGGTTGGTTTGCACATGTAACATGCTTTTGTTGGTGGTTCCTTGATAAACTTCTCTGCATGTTTATATCAGTTATGACTATCTCTGAGCACATTCAAGCTATAAAGAAGGCTGATCAAAAACAGAACCACAAAAAACAGAAAGTGTGTTTTACTAGAACACAATGCCAAAAAATATCTTTGAAGAGAAAGAAGCTGCATTGACAGCAGATGAATGAATACATAGGTAGTATGAATTAGAGCTCCATTTTCTTTCACCTGTGGGGATAAAATCATGTAATCTGGGGAGTCAAGGCCAAGAGATCGGTCTGTAAGAATCAGCAGACTAGAGACTCAGTGTTACTTTTGCCACTGTGACAGAGGTACGGATGAGAATGTCATGAAAAAGAAAGAGATCTTAACATAAAGATACAGGGCAAACAGAAAGCTAAAATAAGAGCAAATGAAAAAAATGGATGTAAAGAAAAAAAAAGCAGTTGAGTCCAGGTGTAGGTACTATGAGCACAGCCAGATATCCCAAATTCCCAGTTTTTGGTTCTACTTCTTCATATATCATACAGAAAAGATGTCAGTGAAAGAGAGACCTCATAGAAGTATATAATATCCTGAACGTGCTTTGGAAACAAATACTCACTGGCTTTTCTGGTGCAAGAAACAGGGGGCATGGAGCGAGACTTTCAGGTGGCAGAGTAAAAACAAACAAAATGGGACGCTTCTTCATGCAATGTGTAGTTGAGCTGTGACCTCCTTTGCTTGCAGGATGTTGTGGATGATGAAATTTTGCAGAGATTCCCAAAGTGAATTAGTAGGTTCAGACCTAAGACAAAAAGACAAAACCTGTCAGAACTCCTAAACATAAAAATAGGTAGGTGAAGAAGTCCTGAGTGAAAATTGTTGGAGTCTGGCAGAGTGCTCTGGGGAAGTATTGGTACATGCTGATCCTGGTTTTAAACTTCTCCCCAGACACTTCCCACTGGCTGCTGTTGGAGCCTTCCATGTTACTAGGTTATATGCAGCTGTAGATATGACCATTCTTATGCTCTAATAACATTAACTCTTGCAGTCCCTGTGTGAAAAAGGCATATATAGAGAGAGAAAGAGAAAGAGAGAGGCATTTTTAGCTTGTTCAAGAAAATAGTAATTTCTGAAGTACTCCTTCATCCTCAGAAAAAGGTTGCTATAGAACTATGGAGGATATCTATCAGTCATTGAACCAAGTGATTTGAATTTCTTTTGCATATAAGACAGATAGATAGATAAAGGCTGATTTTCAAGATTGCCATCAATGTATTCACACAGTGTTATGTAAAGATTTCCAGGCCATATGGGAAGAATACAGAAAGCTGAGTAGAAAATTTCCCAACCTCCAAACAGAACTTCAACAAAATCAGAAATCCTTTTCGTATGATAGTCAAGATGCAGAAAAAAGAAAAAAAAATCAAATAAAGTCTTTGCCCTCACCCCTCTCTTCAAAAACTTTGAAGCAGCCCGTGAATGGTAGGAATTCAAAATGGTAGCAATTACATTAATTTCATTACTAAAGGATCAAGGTCACAACAACAGCAATTACCTATAATTTCCCATTCCTGCAATTATATTATTATGAAAATGAACGCTTGCTAACTACCGTGAAGCTTGCAGGGGCACTAAAGTGAATTCTTTTTCATTTCAGCACGCTTGCTAATTGTATCAGGACTTCAGTGTAATACAATTACCTTTGCTTTGGTCTCATCAGAACAGCAAACGGTAGATAGGTAGTGCCTGATTCTTCTCTTAGGCCTCATCTATACATAAATTTTATGCCAGTATAACTATTTAGATTAGTAACACTGTATTTTACTGAATATTTGTATCACTATAAATCCTAATAGAACAAACCTTGTAAGAATGAACTGTATTAGCATAGGTATGCTTATACCAATATAATTGGGTCCAAAATAAGCAGTTGTACAGTTTTGCCACACAGTATAACAAGATGAAGAAAAATGTCCTGGTTCACATCCAGCTATATTGGTAGAAGAAATTACCACATCTTGCTGCTAGTCACCTCAATCTGCCATCAAAGTATTTTTCATGAGCGTTCCCTAAATTGCTTCAGGCAAAACCAGCCAATGTAACTCAGTGTAAGAATTTAAACTGACCTGGATGATTTTGCCTGAGATGATTCAGGGAGTGCCTACACAGGCTGCTCTGCATAGTGGGGGTGGTCTCTTACGGCATAGGGGCACTCACAAGCTGTGGGAAGTAGTGGCCTACTTCATTGGCAAGGATGGATTTGGCAGTGCCTGTCCACAGCCTTAAAGTTGTGTTGCATTTCAGGGGAGATAAGGCTTTACCCTGCGCTGGTTTTATGCTAACAAACACACAATTTTAGCTGGATCTCCCACTGCAGACAGCCATGTTCTGTAAAGCCATTCAGAACATTCTCTAGTCTCGTCTAATAAGAAGTTACCTTTTTTGGCTTCTGCTACTGTGTTAATAGTAGAAGAAGGCTATTCCAGAGTTTTAACTGTTCTAACAGCTAGAAACCTAAATGCAGGCCTAAATTTAGTCATGGCCTCTTTGTAACTCCATGGTCTGTTTACATCCTTTAGTTTAAACGATTCCCTTCCCACATTGGCATTTATATCCCAGAATTATCTGTAGAAAACAATCACAGCTCTTAGCCTTTGTTTACCTAACAAAGTCAAACTCTTGAAAGCTGTGCTCTCCAGCTACCTCATGCTCCTTTTGCCCCTCGGCGAATTGCTTCAGGTTGAACTTGTCTTGAACACCAGTATCCAGGACTGTATTTAGTGAACAAGATTCTTCTGGGTGCTTTTACTACGTACAGTTTCTATGTTCCTACTGGAAATACTTGTCCTGAAGCATTCTTGAAAAGTTGACTTCATAATGGTTAAATCATTTCGGTGTCTCATTGTCATCCAGTTACCTATAGACAATGAGTTTCTACCAGACATTGCATGAATTTGCAGTCTGTCCTTGTATCTCGATTTTATCTCATACTTCTGTCCAAAAGGTCTTTCAGTTCTTCCTTTGCAGTATTTCTTTTTTTTCTCTGTATTGACATTATCTCCCAAACAGTGCTGGCAGTGAATTTCATTAACACATTTTTATTGCAATATTGTTAATGAAAATATTTTTAAAAACGCTGTTAGGACTCATAATTGTCCCTTCTTTCCAGCAGGATTGTTTGTTATCTCTTCATTAGCTAGTTCTCATAGTTCTTGGGGAATCATGTTCTTTAGCCTACAGTGTGGCAGCTTACCAAATGTTTTAATGACATAAAGTAAGAGTGGTTATCCCAAACAGCACTTCTTTAGAGAAAATACAGTTATCTTAACACAAAGAGATTGTGTTAGATAAGACAGCAATAAGAGAACATTGGGAGAAACTATTGGACTTTATAGATACTAAAAGAGTAGAATCTAGAGCTCCCCTTGGGTGAAGAATGTCAAAAGATAGTAAAGGAGGTGCTGGCTCATTGGGTCACTAACTAAGACTGAAATCACCAAATAAAGATATAAAATCAGGGACAAAGGGGAAAGAGTAAATGTAGGTTGGTTGTTTATACGGGGAGAGGAGAAAGGGCAAAGAGTAAGCTAAGTATTTGCCTTACTGCAAGGTAAATCAAATCAGATGATTTAGGCTGTTTGAGAGTATCTGCTGAGCAGCCTTGTGCTTGATGAACGCAGCTCAGACAGGACAATAAAATTGTTGTTTGGACCATGCCAAGTGTGTCTGACTCACTTCTGCAGTCAGGGGGCCCCTAGGGTGCTCTCCCAGACACTAGCCAGGGGATAGATACCCTGAGGGGGATGGGGGATGGATTGAATATCCCTAACAAGAGCCGTACTCTCGATTACCGGTGGATGGTCAAAAATGAGGAAAGGAGGAGATGGCATTTTCTTGTAAAAGAAGCCAGTGATTGTGTTGCTGTCATCACTGTGGTTCTGTGGGGTTTTCTTGGAACAAACATCCACCTTTTGCTTGGTTTCCACACCTTGAGACTGGGTTCCTTTCCTTTGGGGTCTGTGGTTATATCGCTTTTCCTATCGTAGCTCTCTCTTTCAGTATGCTCTCGTGTTAGAGACGGTGAAAATGTTTCTGTATTGTTCTAGATATCTATGAATTAGAATCCTAAACTATCTAATGGCTTTTCATTCTCATATTCACTGTTACATGATAACATTTCATCCTTAATTGTACTACCAACTTGCAAAATACTTCTCCGGAACATGGACCCTTTATAAAAATACAGATTTCTGGTGTAATTTCTCAGTATTTTGTTCCTTTGTCTGTTTTACCATTAATGTAATTCTAGTGGATAGTGGTAATTTTACAGGCCTGAAAACACAGGCAATAATTTAAGCAAGTTCCCATTTTTACCAATATATTGACTCCAGGTGCTAATGTACAAGGGTTATTCAATCATGGTTTAAGCTATGATTTAAATGAAAACCATATTCGTTAGCACTGACTATAATGGTGATGGTTACTGTGAGATAGGACCAAGAAACAGAAATGAATTGTGTCAGATAGTGCAGGCCAATGAATAGTTTGTCCTCTGATGAACCTGTCATGATACACAAATGCTGGATTTGAGTTTGGATCACTTATATGTTACCTTTGATACTTAATGACATCTAAATGTCAAGTTGCAGCTCTTCTGTACTTTATTAGCCAACTGCATACATTATTTTTTTAAACAATTTTTTCTCAGTCCTTTCATATTGTTAGATATTTTCTTTTAAAAACAGAAGAGGAAAACCTGGGAAAACTACTGTGATGTTGCTTTTAGCTAACATGTCAACATGCCATTAGAATTCTGAGAGTTTATAGTCATAAGAGACTGTTTTGAAAAATATGAATCTGCTCACGTCTGCAGGATATACCAATGCTTTTCACTCCTGTAGTTAGTGACCAGATAAGCCATCCATTAGAGATGTGAAATTATTTTCAGCATGGCTTCTAACTAAAATCAGCTACCAGCTAACGCTCTGTCTCTACTGGAAAAAAGTAAAAAATTACCTTTATATCACACTTTTCACATGCTTTTTTACATCAATGTAGTGAACCTCTATAAAATCCTGTCAGAAACAAGGAACTGTAGTTTTTTATGTTAATAGAGCTGCTCGAAGTCTAGTAAAAGTAAAAAATACCTAGGCTTTGTCTCCACTAGACACTTTGATCAAAACACATATCTTGGTTTTGGAAACACACATTTCTTGCAGGAAGGGCAATCCCCAAAAGACCTGAATGGTTTAGGAGGGTTTTAAAGTACGGATGCAAGTCAAAATCTCATCAGTGTTCAAAACTACCTTCTAGTGAAACTGTCAAAGGGGACGCGATGAATCATGGCAGTGCTGCCTTTGATTTTGGAAGAACAGAATCGAGTTCTGTGTTTCCTATGTGAGATATGTCAACCTATGTTTAGTGAGTGGCATCAGATTATTGCCTGTTTAGAATTTGCTTCGTACTAACGCTTCCTCTGCACTTGACACACAGGCTTGTATTTGTGCTGGAGCGAAGCAATTAATCATAACTTCTTTATGAACTGCACCTTTTATCTGAATCTCCTCTTTGTTGCTCTTCTCTGCAGCCATTAGCTCTTCAAGTCTTTTTGAGGTAGATATGCAATTTCACCTTTATTTCATCCCTAGAGAAATTGAGAACTGATAGTCAGGTAGACGTGATGACGGTTTGCTTTCCGAAAAGTGTGAATGTAGATGAAGTGTGTCATGCTAGAAAAACTGCTATGCCTGCTACTAAATTCTAGACTCACTGAATTTACTGTGAGGTAGCTTAAGGGAAGTTAATGCTATAGGCCTTTCTCCAGGGCTGATCTTACTGAGTCTGCCACCTGATGAAATGGTTGGCTCCTGTCTTCCCTAAATTTTTACTGTGGAGTAAGTCACACACGTTGCTTATGCTGTGGGTTTAGTGTTGTGTATCCTCACAACGGGTTACAGAGCATTCAGGGATCACAAGAAAGCTTTCTTTTGCCGTTATGGAGCATGTGTTAAACATATGATATTTTGAATCTCCCCTGATCAAACTAATTAAAAGAAATTTAACTTAACTGCCAAAGATCATATGTTAAGAATTACACTGTCTTTACAAATACTAAGATTACAGCTGTAAGAGGATATGGGTGCCATCTGAATTTGTGGCTGGGAGGAAAACCCTACATTATAAAAAAAATTCCAATCATGGCAGCATTTTGGTATTGAAATCTATTATAAATGATTGATAGTGCAATAAAAATCACATTAAAATTCTTAAAAGCGCTGTAATTTTTACCCCAATCTTGCACACACATCTTCAGGGAAATATAGTCTTGTATCAGACACATGGAAAACTGCAGTAACCCTGCAAATTATCTGCGTGCCAAATTATCTCTATATTGGCCCCGTACAACCATTTATGATTTCATGTTCAGCTTTATGTTTGGCTACCGCTGTGGGTAAACTGTATCTGATATCTGTAACACTATTCAACTGTGGATTTTTTAAAGGAGACATACACTCATTTCCTTCACTGCACTAGCCTGAAAGCTGAAAACCAGGAAATGCATCATGCCTTCAGTAAACTCTGCTGTAATATAAAACACAATCTTGGTTGTGGCTTAAAAGACTTTTTTTTTTTTTTTAAGGGCATTTTTGCTGGTATTCATAGTATGAAAGTTAAATAGGAATGATTTGTTATACTGAAAGGTGCTACTGGCTTATGCCCAGGTTCTTGATTTATAAGTATTCAGACCTTGGTGGAAGATACTGCTCAGATTAAAGCATTCTTCTTGTTCTGGCATCTACAGTTTCAAGGCTTCTTTGTGTTGTAAAGAAACTGCACAGAAGGTGCATGGTCACCTTTCTTTTAAAGGCCACGATGTTTCAAAGGGAGGTGTTGAGAAGTAAAGTTTAAGGCCTGGAGCAGAAAGGCAAGACCTAATACTTCAGATACTGATCTGAAATCACAGCAAGAGAGTAAGAGACGGGGGGAGATGTCCAAGATAGGATAAAGAGGCTTGACCAGGTTGATGCCGTTTGGCACACCTGCACGCCTTTCTGGTTTCTCCTCTGAGCAAAGGAATGGATTACTACTCAGAGAAATCCTGTAATCAAATAACTAGCAGGGTTACACTGCTGGACAACAATCTAAAGAGGATAAACAGGTTCCTAACTCCTAACAAGGAGACAGTTTAAAAGAGGGACTAAAAATTTGCAGAGGGTTCTGAATTACTGCGTGTCATTTATTAGGACTGTAAAAGAACTAAAATCTACTAAACAATAGTACAAATGAGGGGGGAAGTGAAAGAAAGGGTATAAACAACTCTTCAAATTTTTTGAAATATAATTTGTCACCTGTATGTTACATAAATGAATCAATACAAGTAATCTGGTTCAAGTAAGTACAAACACATGATCAGCTCCCTTTATGTGCTGGAGGTAGCAACATAACATACAGCCGTTTGCCACATCCTCTCTATATAGTTTCTTACTAGCTAGTGACAAATTGCATAGTGGGATCCTCCCTTATACCTTTGAAGGCCATCTGCCCGCAGAGCTGCTGCTGCTAAGGTCACATCAGTAAAAAATGAGCAAGTAGGGGGGAGAGGGGGAAGACATCAGCATGACCAAAGTGTAGATTTAGATAAGTAACCCTTTTAGGTTGGAAGTTTTTGTGCAATGTAGAGTTATCATTGTATTCTGTTTACAACACTAATCAACACTAGATAGACAGGAAATCAAACTGTTTAGTGCTCACGGGGTAAACATGAGGATTTGTATCAAACCACAGCACGCGCTTCCTAGCTAAACCAGATTGTCTCCCTTGAGCTATTTTCAAATTGCATCCGCAAAAAGGACGTTATGTAAAAAGGCCTTAAACCATATGTTACCAGGTTGTACTCCCGTACATCAAATACATTAAGAACATTGTAGATGTCTATACACTGTATGCAACACTTGCATGAAATGAATTTTTACCAAACAGGGTTGGATAGTCTGTCACTAACTCCTAATGATGGAAGCTAATACATAGTGAATGCTGCCTTTGCATTTTGCTAATTGAATTACCAGGGAAAAGAATACCTGTATATAAAACAAACATCTCTCTGCCGTAGGGGGACAAGAGTTCAGTGGATTTATCCCAAATATATTCGGTGGTCTGCATATGAAGATGTGAAAAAAATGCATTTCCAAGATTAAATATTAGTCTGATTACAAAGTTAGCGCTCAACAGGGCTTATGGACAAACTAGGCAAGGTTGTGAGATAGGTGAATGTCCAGCTATCTGCTGTTTAGCCTAATGGCTAATCTAATACATTAAATAAGGAGTGCAGGCTGCTATTTGAGCTGTATTTCTTTTTCAGACATATTTCAAAACTTGTAGCATATTGTAGATGTGGAAACACACATGAACAGAAGAGCTTTGGAGCAAATTCATTCTATTCAATTTGCAGTAAGTTTGCGACTGCATTAGTGGGCTGAAATGGAGCGCGTTTTACAGCTTGTACATTATGCAGTACTACCTCTAAGGTCAATAATGTCTGATTAGCCACTGTGAGTAGAACACCTTTTGCCCTTCATTTCAGACAGATATGTGGTCTCTTCCTAATTAATTAAAATGTAGCATCTTTCCCTAGCCAATAAGCTAATTAGGTAATGATATCATTAAAGGGTGGACATTGTATTATTCATCACAAAAATAGTTTGATGAAATTAAATGGGAGATAAGATAAATCATAAATTGAATTAAAGGGGAAGTACTAAGCTATTTTGTTCAGGCTAGATTGTGACACATTTTAGATATGACCTCACTCCACAGACAGTTCCCGGTAGGTTTCAGAATGGCTACCGATGAAGAGGTTAAAGAGAAAAACATAAAAGCCATATGAGGCTGGGTATGTCGCATAAAGTTAGATGCAGGGATAGCTGATTTAAGCCATTTGCAGTGTCTAGATTGAACTTGAATCTACCCCCAGCAACCACTGAAAGAAAAGGGTGCTCTTCAACACAAAGCCTTTCCTGCACCAGTCAAGAAACCTCCTCTGCATTTGAAAAGGAAAAGAATACAATAGGAGGTGTATTCGTTTTTCAAAAGCTAATGAAGAGCTATAAGGAAAGTAAATCCAGACTTCTAAGAATGAATGTGTTTGAAATTAGGTTTCATTTTAGTTTTGGGTTTTGCAGTGTATTCAAACGACGACTAGTTGTATAATTATTTTTTCTAGCAGGTTTTACAGAGAAACTATTCAATAATATATTTGCAGTGGTGAACAGAGGTAGCTATCTCACTGGAAATGGTAACTAAGAACTCTGCTGAGCTCTGTGCTGGTGAAATACATCGTGCTGTCAGTAGCTCTGTCTTTGTTTTGATGTGGGAAGGGTTATAAACATGACATGAAAAGATCAATTCCAGTCTGACATGACCTGGGCTTCCAGCATCTCTAGTCTGCTTTGAGACTGTCTTAGGGAGATTTAGTGCTGATTAGCAAAGCCTTTTTAATTGGCTACTCAGCTGAGACATTCAAGCACCTTTGGAATATAAAAGGATGTTCTTTCTGGGGGTTTCTCGAATGTGGAATTAATTCTGAAGCTTAGCTGAACATAACACACAGTCTCTGATGATCAGCGAATGATGCCAGCTATTTCTGCTAAAATGCTGCCTGGGATGGCTTGAATTCTGGCTGGTTTAGGATGGAGACTGGCAGGTGGGACAAAAATCCTGTGGGAGCAGTAGAAGGCAAATTTTAACTAGTTCAACTAATTTCATTCTTATAAAAAATAAATTATATTTCCTGTGGCATTTATCTTAGAAAGGATTCTATTTCTGGTTGTCTGTCATATATTGAATCTTGGAAAAGTTGATAATTTATCTTTTTCTAAATGAAAATAAGCTGGGAGATGGCCAGCACTCAGTCTCTGGTCAGTCACCGGACAGAAAGCTGGAAACATACTTGAAAAAGAGGCTGAGGGTGCATTTACCTGTGGACCACAAACTCATGGTAAAAAGGAAAGGACAAAGATATTTTAAGTTTAGCAACAATGTGAAAAATAACATTACCTTCTGGTAGATTTATTGTCTCTGCAGAGAAAAAAGGGAAATAGTGTCTGGGTGACTATGAAGGGAGAAGAGCATCCCAATGCACTTGAAAATTGCACTTTTTGTTGTACTTTTCATTGTACTTTTTCATAAGTAGCATTATTAATGTATATGATAAATCATATCCTGTATCAGAGAACAATGACTAGATGTTAATAACATTGCGTAAGGGACTATCTTGTGTATACTTATATGTGCACCTGGAACTGCTCTCTCTTGAATGGAACTACAACAATTAACCTGCATATAATGTTCTGTAAACAGTTACCAGCTTGTGCTCTCTATCACCCTTCTAGCTTAAGTTAGGGGGATGCTTTTGGAGGACATAGTACAATCTCTGAGCAATTACACTGTGCAGCATAACAACAGCAACCACGATGTGCTCAAACTATGAACGATATTTAGGGAGAATGTCATTTCCCTGGGATTTATTACAGTGAATGTCAGGGATTGAGAGAATATCTGGCCCAGTGAGTTGAAAGTCAGAAAAATATAAATTTTATTTTTTCATAGTTTTACAATATTTTGATTCAATTTTACAACTGATCCAGTCTGCGAACATGATCATTTCTGTTTCCCCTGTGTTTTCCCTTGCTACTTTGTTGGTTTTCTACATTTAGATTACCATCTCATCCAAGCAAGGATGAATGTCTTACTCCGTGTTTCTAAAGTGCTTAGCGCAATGAGGTTCCTTTGAAGGAAGTAGTTAATAGGAAGTCTAAAAAGAACAATAGCTAATAGAGTCCTGCCTGACACAAAGAGCTGGACCTGGTAAAGAAGTGCGGATGCTCTTCAGGTCTATATTTAGGCTAGCCACACTGATTCCTGCTACCCCATAGCTCTTTGCTTCCCAGCATGCATTATTACTCTTCATAATATGCATGATCTCTAATGTGCATTGAGGCCTTTTATTTTTCCGTTTCCACATGCCTTTCTTTTTCTATGATATCTATTACAGTTGCTATTGGACCTTTTATTTTTTGAAACGGATCCCGTGCACAGAGGAACTGTATGTACACTAACGAGAACCAAACCACCGACAATCTTGGTTGCCTGACTTCAAATAGGTTGCACAAATCCTGCATAAAATCAACATGGACTCAACGTTTCTTCTTCTCTAGTAGGTGGCCTTTCATACAATAATCTTCTTCAATGGACACATACAGTGGTAACTGATCTTACAGCATGACAGGTAAATTTTACTGCAAAAAAATCAATTTCCTTCCTTCGATATTTCTTTGAACAATTTTGATAAGCATATATCTTAACAATAAATGTTCCCAGCTACTGTGATTAACATGCAAAGCTGTTTCTTAACAGTATTCACTCTTATTTTAAAAATGACACTGAGAGCTTAGAGGCCCTTGTTCTTAATTTTTAAACCCACTAATTTCATTGTGTCTGACACAAAGCAGAACATCTTTGCCATAATTACTGTATAAGTTATTTTTTTTTTCCACAAAGTTGTAATTTTCCTAAAATAAGCTGGACTGCTTCAATTATGCAAATCAAATCTGTAGAGAATATAATGACTGCATTGGAGAAACACAATAGAACTTAACAGGAAGCTAGCAGAGGAAGGAGAGAGTGCGATGGGGAAGGCAAAAGCCCAAATGAGGATGTTTTTTTCAATTAGAACCGCAGCAAATTCTCTGCCCTGCTGGTAAACTGGCTCCTACAGCTTCTCACTCTGCCAGATTTGCTCTTCCCTTGGTGCCAGAGTACAACCATAAAGATTGGCAGGAAGTCCAAGCTAAAATGAAAACAAGCGTGCAGAGTGAGAGGTGGCTGAGAAAAAGCTATGCCTTGCTTATGATCATTATTCTGTATTTATACTGACGCAAATACACAGACAGTAGTGCCTACGAGAGCTTATGATCAGAAACTTCAGGTGAGACATCTCAGGCAATAGGTGTAACAATGACTAGGAGTGGAAAAAGGTCACAGTAATGAAAACTGCGGGAATAGTCAGGACTGACAAGCTGTATCAAATGACTGGGAATAGTTGGCCTTGATCCTGAAAGTCCTGAGAACATGCGACTCTTCTATACATTCTCCCCTGCATGATTTCCCCTATAAGTCCTAACCTTTCTTCATTCAAGAGCTTCTCAGTGACCTAAATTGCATTGTGTGTTCTTGGGATGCATCTGTTTCTAGCTTTTTGCTCCAGATGGAGCGATCAGATTGAAGACAGCTATACAAAGGTGAAGTAACAGCATCTATTTTTATTATGAAGTCACTGCAGCTTTATTTTCAGTCCTAATCCTTGTGTTCTTTATTTTCAAAATCTTTTCAAGCAGCTGACATGCATTCAGCCAAGACCTTCACTGATCGCTCTTCACTGACTCCCATTTCTTTTTATAAATAATTATACCTAGTGTAGAAGTTGTAAAAGTACAAGATTCATTCAGATGGGTCTTTCTAAAATGTTTCTTTTGCTGTTTATCAGCATTGACTTTTTCTGTGGCAGTGTGCTTGATTAAGTTCTTGTGACCATTAACCTTGCTTGATCAGAGTTCTTCTGAAGTTCTCACAGGTTTTGCCAGTTCAAGGCTAAAATCAGAGCGTAGAAAATGTATTACTCAGTGTGCTTGTGTATGTGTGTGTATTATACATACTTTGTTCTATTATAAAATCTTAGACATTCAAGTGTTAAAAATTTGTCATGATTTATTCTAATTTTAACCAGTTTCTGATTTATATTGAAACTTTAATTTTCATCCTTGAACTATGTAGTTTTACATAGTTTCATGGGCAGAAGGCATCTGGTCTGACTTAGCAGTCTGTACTTACTTTTGGTGATTTCTGTGTCGAAGCCAGAACTTCTGCTGTAGCTCCGTGTCTTACAAAGAACTTCAAGTCTACAATGAAGTCCAAATAGATTCTATTATTTGAATTGCCTGTAGCCACTTTTGGCTGACGTACTCATCTAGGTAATTTATAATTTTATCTTTAGTTAACATTTCAACTAACTAAACTAGTGTAGTTAAATGTGTAGTTCAATTGCTTTCTGCTTTGTAGTTTCCCCCATACTGGTATTTCAAGAGAAACACGAAGTATATAAATCTTTCAGACTCAGGTTCCTTCAGCATACTATACTAAGATTTTCTTGCTATCTAATGCTTTGCTAATCTAATACAGTGCCTCTTTCATCCCAGTCTCTGACTGTGATACATTATTACTACATGAAAAGAAAACTCACAAAACCATTATTATTATGCAAAATCTGATGAAAAATTCAGCATCGCCCTCCACCAAATTTGTTCTCTTCTGCTTGGTCTAGTGATCCCACTTACACTGTTACCTTTTCAACTTCACATAATCCTAAGTAAAATCCTTGTTGTTTGCTTTTCGTGCCTATGCTTCTCCAATTACCTCTTGCAGAACAATTGTGTTATTTACTCAGAAAAAAGTACTGTTGCTCTGGCCAAACGAGCTGAAGAAAGAGATCACTACACTTCTCATAGGGAGTTGCAACAGGTCGTACCTACCATGGCTGGATTAAAGACTGTTCCATGTCAGAAAAAACATTTTGCAGGAAAAATATCGTAGGATGGCGTTATTTACATTAGTCCTGCTTGTGTCAGCTACGTTTCACTTATCTTTTTCTGGGTGACACAGTTCAAAATATATTGAGTTGACAGGTTCCCTGCATATTCCTTTACCTTGGTGGTTGTACCACCAGGAGTTAGATTGCTTCTCCCACTTGCAGAGATCAAAACAGCGTACATCATTGCTGGTTCTAGCAACACAGTGGAGAATAAGCATCAGAATCAGATTATATGTCTGACAGATAAATGTCTTTCTCTCCTTGGCGTTGTAGGTCACCTGAGAGGTGGTGGCAAATAGGTTTTATGGAGGCTGAAAGGAAGAAGTAGTAGAGATGATGCGTCACATATAAGATGGAGAAAAATTAAAATGTGGAGGGTAACAAATTAAATATAATGATTAAATACTTATGTTTTATAGGCATACCATAGCCATGAAACACTCTCTGTAGTGGTAGAGAAAATAGCATGAATGTGTATATTTACATGTTTGTTTATTTAATTTAATATTGCCCAAAGGAGGGAAGTTGGTGGCATGTTGCTGTCACCCTGTAATCCACAACACATTTTGCAAGGCCTTCTTTTCAAGATGACGTGATTTTATTATCAGAGTTTAAAACTATGTAAAGGAATGTTTCAGGGAAAGTTTTGCCAATGACACAAGTGCACACAGGAAAAGAAGCAGTATGCGTACTGGCACTCAGGAACATGTGCTACTTTTTTTTTTTTCCTTTTTGCAGGAAGTATCAACAAAGTTGAATTATTATCATTATCCTTCTGCACACAAAACAGGCTTTAATCTCTCAGATATCAGAATTCCTGATATATATACAAACTATTAGTTCCCACTTATCTCAGCATATAAGAGAAAAAAAACCTTAATTATATGTGCAAACCCTAACTGAAATAGTAGATGTAATTTTGAAGGAAACAACAGATTGAGTTCTGGCTGTACTATTGCTGTAGAACAGCTACTACATAAGAGAGCTATTATTTCTTGCCTATCAAGTGAAGCCTTGGATAAGACAGTATTGTCTTTGAACTCCTTTAAACTCTATCTAAAGAAACAAGACTGAGCTAAGCAGACCATAATTACTTCATTTACCACACACAATTTCATCTGATTTGCTGTGGACATCTGTAGGGGGACCTTCAATTACAGCACAGATAACAAGGTTCTGTGTATTATAACTAAATCTGAGTACCAAAGGACATATAACAAAAGTACAGGCAAACTCACAAGAAAATGCTGTCTGCTGATTTATTTGTCCTGATATCTCTTGTCTCTGATGCATGTTGTTACTAACCAGGCTTCAGCTAATTAAAAATGTGAAAAAGAGGATTTTAAAGGACCAATATATCCTCTTCAATATAAGAAATTTAAAAAGGACTATTTTTAAAAATAGTGTCCTGAAAGAAATGGAAGTGGATGAATCAGAGCACCATAGAAACTATTACAGAAAACTCTATATGGTACTGCTGTTTTCAGGAAGACTTGTGAACTACAAAAAAGGAAATTATGTATCAGATCAGAGAGAGCATGGGAAAAGATAACTCAAATTTATTGAGCCAGGTATAATGACAAAAGAAGGGTGAAGCTGCAGCATCATTTGCAATTTTTCTTGTTCTCACTTGGGAAATTATAAAAATCAAGGGTTTAAGGGATTAAGTGAGCTCATAGTAGCAGTCCATTTATGAAGAAACGGGCAAAATCTTTCAGTATTATCTGGTGTAACTTCGATGCAGCGCATGGATGGAATTTTATGCACTGTTAAGCAGTGTAGAAAGTCACTAGAAAGCTGTGAAAAATATTTATCAGCTTTAGAACGCTCTGCTCGTAAACCCTGAAGAATGAGAGTGCAAAAAACATTGGCACAGAATCTGAGTAGTACCATACGAAAAATCTGCAGGACTAGGAAAACAGTACTTTCTTTTGAGATGGAAGACTTCACTGGCCATTAGCGTTGTCCAGATGAGGAAGAGGAACTAAAGGGTTAGTTCTGTCTTCTCATGCTTGTTCTGCCTTTTCTGTTGGAATTCTAGACATTACAGAATTGCGAGGAGTATACTATTAGTCCTTTTCGGTTCCTTCAAATCTGTACAAAAATATTGCCAAATGCTCCTCCTAGCAGGAATATTAAGACTGGCAGCTAGAGTAAAGCTCAGATAATCACTATCAAATTATCTTCTTTCTTCCATTTGCACTGTTAAATCAAAAAAGTTATCCTGTTTCAGGTTTACAGTTGTACTTAACGTCACTATATTCCCCACGATTTCCTAGAATTCACTTTTTCTTAGATGTGTACTCTACATAGCATCACTGTAGGTCTGACATACCGTGGTTCCCCCACAACGAATTCCTGGAAGAAGAGGAAAAAAATCTTGAAAAATTTTCTGCTGGAAAACATTTTCCATAACATCCACCTGTCTTTGGTTTATTACAAAAGATACCTTCCCACACACACGCACATACAGATATACACACAAAGACACACCAAAAAAGAACTTTTGCTCCCTCAGAGGGAGGAGGGGTTTCATTCTGGAATGAACAGGGGGAGAGAGAATATGTTCGTGGAAAAAATAACTAACCATCTATTTTCCTTATTTTTCTTTTGGTATTTGTGCATAAAAGGAACTTGCTACTTCCTAGTTGTCTTTCTCTTACCTGATTCCTGCAGTGAAATCATAATAAAAAGGAAAAAAAAATCCAGCAAAGGTAATTAGTCCATTTTACAGGCTTTGAGTTTCTATCACTGCTGAATGCTTGTGAAAATTTGTGTTTACTGTCGTAGCCTCAGGAGATGTGCATTTTGTTTCCAAGAGCATCCTGCGGGACAACCACCATATAATCCCACTCAAGTGTCCTTCAGTGCAGTGTAAACAATGTAATGCAAGAGATTTATTGCAAAACAGCAACACTAAACTTTTGTGATTTCAGTCTCTAACAATTCTGAGGCTCTTCAAGGTCATACATCAAACAATGCTTCATCTGGTTTGCAATAAAAAGTGGGGCCTGGGACTACCCCAACCACACTCTTCTTTATATGAAGAATGCAGTCCTTTTACACATATATTACTCTCATATGAGATAATTTTAAATATGGAAATAGAACCAAACAAGTGCTCTTTTAGCTAGGAGGTGACATCATCTGAAGTCAGTGACATTGTCCTTGAGCCGGGGTTATGAACGCATACCGGCAGAACATGGTCCTGCTCCTGCAGTCAGTGCAGCTCTGCAATAAGGTAGACATAGCCACGGAAAGTACGTGTGTTTTCTTAGTAGAACAGGTGGGATGCAGTGTGGCATCTGCCCCTTCTTGCTTACTGATTTTTTCCGATTTTTGGAATTTAAAGGGCTGCATCTGTGGCTAATCTTGCCTTGTGTGTTTTTTTAAGAATATGCAACTTTGAGGCAGACGTCGTAACAAGAAAGGGAAAATGAAACTCGTGTTCTATCTCTTCCCCTTGTAAAAGTGATTAAAATACACACGCTTCACAAAGGATCTCTCTCCTTTCTTCTGCTCATGGATAGGACCATCTTCAGAGTCAAGTTTGCCTGTTTGGAGATGCTTTATAGTAGCCCATTTACTTCTCTTCCCTCCTCTGCTTAACAAACCATAAAGAACATGAGAATCTGTGAAAGCTGTGTCCTTCTGAAGCCTCTCTCTCCCTGTAGTGTGGATTCCTCAGATCCTCCAGCCCTTGATTCTGTCACGTATGTGCAGTAGATAATAAAAATACCAAGTTGCCTTTCTAGAACAGTCATGGCTCACTGATCTCATTAGGAACATACCTTATTCTTTCTCAGCAGATCCTTTGGCTCTGGCACTTGAAGCTATTTGAAATTCTCTGGCAGCTCAGGAGGGAGGCTGAATAGTGCGGTATTTGTTCGCTCCTCATTGCCAGTCTGACAAGTGAACAGCAGTTCACCAGAGTTCAAACATCTGGCAAACAGCTCACTGCAGCTCTAAGCTGTCACACATTAATAAAGACCAATTGTTCTGTCAAGAACATGTAGAAAAGTTTAAAGGAGGAGAAAAGCCAAGGGGAAATGTGCTAATTAAAAGTATCTATATAGAGCTGTAGTGAATAAAAGATGATTAATTTACCTTTCTTAAAGGTAAATCTGTGTTACAGGATCAGACAGGAACTTTATTTAGCATAATTGAAGAGGAACAGAGTCTGTCATCCTTACTCCTGTTGAATAGCACCTTATTCGTTGGATTGTTTCATGGGATCCCACTGAACTCTCAGACGGATTTCTGTCGTTGATGTTATGGGAAGACAGAAGAGCAAATTTTCCTGCTGACTCCTCTTCTAACTTTAAATAGGCAAATCTGTTTCTGCAAGGTGACAGAAATCTATGTCTTCTTTGTTCACAGAAGAACAGACTTCTTCAAAGTCTGTGTTGCTCATTATCCATCAATACCATGTACATTGTGTATTATGCAGAGTATTTGTTTTAAAATATGCCTTAAAAAGAGATGTGTGGAGGAGGAGACCATCAGAAATGCACTACTTATATTTCATGGACAATTACTGCCTTTCTATTTCAAGAGATCTAACTTTCCCCAAATGTCAGTTTCCCTTCTATTTTCAAATATCTATTTTTTTGTACTGCATTGCAACATTAAATTTTAAAGAAAAATCCATAGTTTTGTTAGAAACATGCACAATATTTTATCTTTTAATTCCAAGTCTCTACTCGCTTTTTTGCTTATACGCAGCTTATAAGAGAAGAAAGTCTCCAAAAGAAAGGGTCTTCTCTCTCTGCTTCAAAGAGAATGAATTCAGAAACATCTTTATATCCTGAATAATCTTGTAAAACTCACTGATATCATAGGAGTGATATCAGGCACAGTCCATTCAAGAATTCACTTGAATTTTATCCTTCAAGAGTGAGAGATGAAGGTGGCTCATGCCCAGGTTGTTCTAAATGGCAAAGGCCAGTGAGAGCAGGATTACTTTGCAGCCTGCTGGACTAGCTGACTGCCTATTTGTCTAGACCTAGAGCTAGCCCTGGTATAAAGCAAGTAGAAACTTGTTCAGCTCTTATCTAACGTGTCTGAATAATCAGAGACTTTGATGTAGAAAATTCATGTCTTTTGGAGACCAGCAATGGTCAGTGTATCTCTAAACCTTTGCATAATGATCTGAAAGCATGGTTTGTAGCAATTTGTAAGTATTACCATTTTTTGACAGTTAATGGTCTATTTGCACATGATTTCAACACATTTTGCTGGGAACAAGTTGCTCATCTTTCAAATACCCTCATAAGTTAGTGCTACTGCCTGATAGAGGCTAAAGGCTGGAAAGACGTGTGATAAAATGAACGACAGAGATTTCTTGGGAGGCATAGTATGGAAAGTTACATTATTACTACTGGTGCTGTACTAGTGCTGAGAATAGCGGTGTGCTGTTAAATAAGCTCTTTTCACTGTTTTTTTTTTTTTTTAAAGACACTTCAAAATAAATATGCAGGATAAGATTTTAAAATATTTCCATTCATTTTATTTTCTCTTTCTCTGTGTCATTAAGCTGAGACATACCATTCAGCCTTATAAGTCATTTTTAAAAACTTTCTCCAGATTCTTTTAGGCTTTGTGAATCATAAACCTTCCCAGTTGACACCTTGGGACGATACTGTTCTATGACCAGCATCAGCAGGCTATGCTTGTTGAACAGGAAGAATTGTTTTTTATAGGCACAATAGGAGAAAGTGTTTGGGAATATGGATTTACTCTTCACCTAATTTTAATATTTTAACCTGTGAAATATAAAATCATTGTTCTTAAAATTTGTAGATAATTAAGATTACCTAATTAAAAAATGTCATTGATAGGTCAGATGACCACCATGAGCAAGCCCACATTTTCATTGCCCCGTATGATAAGCTGGGAGAGGGCTGGTCTGTCCTTAGATGGTCACAGTTATTCCTCCTGCTCATGAGACTCTAGATCTCATGCTATATGACAGTTCGCACAGTCATGCCTTACACATGCTAGGGGTACAAATGTAAGGAAAATGCTCTTAAAACTGCCAACCAAATAGGCACATGTAAAGCCTAAAAGCTTGGCAGACTGGAGTCTCCTGCTACCTTTCCTATAAAATGCCATATCTGAGGCTAATGGAGTTTGTATGGAGAGATCTCAGCGCTGAAAGTGCTGCAGGATACAGCCTCAGATAGTGGCCCATGTTCTCACTTGGTTTGACTCCAGAGCTATAACAACTCAGGGACACCAGGAGCTCTTTGTTTTCTAGAGCTGGGCATGAAAAGCTGTGCAGGTAGAATAGAGCGCTGGAAATATAGAGTTTTACTGCAACTACTAGTCTAGCTTCTACTCTTGAATTTCAGCTATGAGACACTTTTCCTTACAGTCTTTCTGGTGCAGCTGGCACGTTCACTGGACCGCATGATTATTGTGCACGTTCATAGCAGAAGAGCGTCTTCAGCTCTTGACTAAGCCCTCTGACAAGGCAAGAAGACTTGGTATTGCAGTCCCTGTTACACGTGGTTCTGCAGAGCATGACACAATGCAGTCGTTCCTTCCAAAACTTGGAGAGATGATGGGGTTGGTCAGAGAGGGGGCCCAGACACTGCTGTGGGCAGCTGCCAGACAACTGACAACTCTGGGTTCTGTTGGGCTGAAAATGCAGTGCAGGAGGCATGCAAATAAATGCAGTGTTTACAATTGAGAAGAGTGTAGGAGTTAGGTGAGGGTGACAGTGTGAAGAGTGGGTAACCCACCTCTCATCACTAATACCTGTGGACTTAAGGGCCTTAAGAACACAGATGTTTCTCTTGGTGCCAGAGGTGAAACTTTACTGGGAGCAACTAATTTCACAACAGTGTACATGAGTGCTCCCATTTCACTTCAGAATAGGAATTTTTTTTTATAACAGTACCTAAATGTGAAGTATCATTTAATAATAAGAATTGGAATTATTATTGCAAACTGCAATTGATTGTATAACACATCTGAGGTGTATAACACATCTGATGTATTTGTATGATCTGTTTCTTCTTTTTTAACATGGTGAAAGTTGAATTTCATTTCCCCCTACAGCAGTTTTTGTAGTATGGGTGACTTAGACTTAGTGATCTTTACATACACGTATTAAAGCAAATTGGATCAAACCAATTTTAAAATGATAGACTGACCAAAAATGGCACAAAAGTAATAATGTCTTCAAAAATCATACTTTGATAGATGAATGACAGGCTTTTCTTTCTTCCAAGATTTTACTGTTGTATCTGTGCCGGTACCACAGAAATTCTCCGGTAAATTACAATTAATCATGGTTTTATGGCACTATTTTACCCTTGGGTATCCTTAAGTTTTTATGGAGTCTCACTAAATATCCTACTTGTTTACCGTGTTCATCAACAAAAATGATGACAAAATAGCCGCCTGTTGCATGATTCACAGCATTACTACTCTTAAAATAACGTGTCTTTTCACTTTCTGATGAACTGATTTTCTTCAGTGCACCTCAAGGAAGATATATGATCATATTATTGAGTGTAGGGTAAATGAATGCTGTAGGGTAGGTAAAGTTACTCAACAACAGCAAGTTTTTGAAATGTTGGAAGCCTAGCTCTTTCCCTAACAATAATAATGATGATGATGAGGATGTAAAGTCTTTACACTATTTATAAAGTGATTATATTCAAGGGTCCCAACAACTCTTTAGTATACCATATGTTTAACAATACTTAATCCACAGCGTTTGGAGTATCAGAAAATATATTTAATAAAGCAGCAACAGAAGTTAATATTTAAGACATAAAATGACTATAATAAAAAACTGACGGAGAAAGCATGTGAAAAGGTGAAATTTATTCTCTGTTATAAATAAGTGAGCGCATAGAGCATCTTCTAAGAAATCCCTACTGTGGAGGCAGCCTCATCATTTTATTATTAAATTACTCATATGCCCATTCTTGAGACTTAATTCTACTGCACACTTTAAGGTTCTGTTATTCAACATGAATTATTTTAGTGCAGCACCCTACACCATAAATTTGGGAGAGAAAACAGAAAAATAAGGCCTGTGCTATATTGTACATTTGGTTCTACCTTGAAATGTAAGTGAAACATAGGGAGCTATTACTAACCAGTAATAAATGTAAAGGATCATGGTAGTTTAAAAAATTCACGCTTGGCAGAATATGCACTTTTACTGTTGCAAAGATAAAAGGAAAACCTGTGGCTTGGAACCCCAAAGGATCAAACTTATTTCAAGTAGCAGTGTTTAAAAGCAAATTTATCTGCAGATGGTGGAAGGGGGACCATTTTGTTCAAGAACTCCAGTATGCAACTCTGTATTGCTCTAATGTAACACCCTATAGAAAGACATACCTCTATAGATTCAGGTTTGCACAGAGAAGGTCTGGTGGTAATTGTAATCAGGGAGCCAGATCTTTGTCTGGTAAATTAATATAGCTCTGGTGATTTCAGTCTGGACTTTTACAGACTAGCAAAGGAATGGGGAATTAAAGGGTAAAACCTCTACTGCTCTTAGATTTTGAGCTACTCCTTCTAACTGTTAGTGTTTTCCTCTCGCGGTATAGAAATATTTGTAAATATTAACCATACTGCAATACTTGACCATTCAGACTCAGCTAAGTGAAGCTGATAATAGTTTGTTGGATGTTTCTCAATCAAAGATATCAGCACATCAGATGAAAAAAAAAGTACAAAATGCAGCAGAGATAAGAAACTCCAAAAAATACCTCCAGTCTACACACTAATATTATGTCCTGAATGTAGTATGACTAACCCTACTGATAAAAATAAATGGGAAAGAGATTTGGAAAGCCAAATCTAGGAAGAAACGTGGCACTTCTTTTTGTAGGAAGTGTGTGAGTGTATTACACTCACACATGCACACATCACATTTGAATCAGAGACAGGTCTCCTCTATAATTTGGCATCATTCAGATAGAAATGATATATAATATAAAGCAGCATCGTAGTAAGCCAAAAACTTGTTTAAGATACGTAGGTAGGAACTTAGAAACATAGTCACTCTCTGTGTTCTGTGCTTACTTACGTTCATTTCTTATTTGTATCACCATCCTGCCTAATACAGTTGTTCAACAGGAACAAGTTTTCTGATTATCATTATCACAAAAGGTAATTGGTTTACATTTTTATTATTGTCTCAGAGGTGCCTGGCATCCGCTTCTCATTCCTGTTGCTTCCCTGTGCTCATGAAAATTACTTGCTTTGTTAGCCTCAGCACAGCCACACATGTCCATGTGGAACAATGCAAGCCCTGCAGTGGTGCAGGTGCAGGTGGCTGGGTGGGTAGGAACCTGCAGCCCCTGGAAGGGAAACCTCCTTCTTGCTGGCACCTAAAGCAAGAGGTCCTTTCACACCCCATTTTCAGGCTTTCCGTCTCACTCTTCTACCCACGTAGATTTCTGTGCTTCTGAGAGTGTCAAATCACACTTAGGCTGCGTATGTCGTATGTCGTCCTTTTTTAACTGATGATACGAAAACCTCTGACAGAAGTAGGAGGAAAATATTAATTGACTGTTGACTATTACTTTTTGAAAGTGATTCCTGGTTCTGCGCACAGTCAGATTTTGTACCCATCGTTTTGGTGACTCTTGCATGATGCTTCCCTTAAATGAAACCATATGGATCTTTCCTCTTGAAAAGATAAGCTGGCATTCAGCTCTTGCAAGGAGTAAATGCCAGAGGGCTTAGCACCTGGGAACATTGAGTGCTGAGAGCTCCCTTCTAGGGGACTGCAGGTGCATCTGTGTTGTGACTTTAGGTCACAGGTGAACAACTGAGTGACCACTTTTGTGCTCCACTGGGTCTTGAAAAGGGGATTTTAAGCATCTGCTGATCAGTTAGCACAATAAAAACAGCACAAGATGAAAATGTCCTCCTTTTAGAGAGTAAAAAAAAATATTTTTCAGTCGCGTGTCCAACACCACAAATATAAACCATTAGGAGGACCCCCTGTGATACAGAAACAGTTATAAACAGTTATGCTGCAGTATTTTTATATTACTTTCAATAGAAGCATAACTGGAGCAGTGTATCTTGCATTTTTAATCAATTTTCCATTCTACAGCCTCATTTTCTGAAGAAGCAGAGCTGGAGTTCTGTGTAGCCATCACTCCTGCACTGTTGAATGACGTCTTGGATTTTCTTTGCTGTAATAGAAGTAATAACTAGTAAATATGTCATACTTATTTGCTACTGATTGATATGTGGCTGCTAAATATGTTTTTATATAGATGAAAATCTTGGCATCATATTAAACTGTAAGTAGGCAGAAAAATAGCTCCCCTTGCCTAAAGAGTGTGTGTTGTTCAAAGGAGTTCAGACATAAGTGCACTGCAGTTACCCAGTGGGCCCCTCAGGTTGTTCCCTGGATGGCATGTTCAGAGCAGTACAGGCTGTCAGTGATGCTGCAGTGTCAGTAATTAGCACGGCTAAGGGTTAAATTCCATGGAGGCTGGGAAAAGGGAACTGAAGAAGTTTTATATTCAGGGAGAACAAAACTACCTCAAAGGTTGGTGCTGCAGCATAAGCAGAATATAGTATAGAGCTTGGAGGAAGGTCCCCCTCCAAAGGATGCAAGCATTTCTACTTTCTGCTGGTTGCTTTCTTTCCTCTAAGTCGGTTTCACAAAACCAATAGCATGTATTTTGCTGTCGGGTTACTTATTACCACCACTAGGCATGTAAGTCACCTTGCGGCAGGGTTAATGAAATATAATGTTGTCCTAGTTATACAGTCAATTTGTGATCTGGATAACGGTATTTTGCTGTTAAACTTCCTCTATTGTTTCGTCTGGACATTCTGGTCTAACTCTTAACTACCCAGTTCATTAGATCAGTTCTTCACAGATGGTATTCACTGAAATTGGTGACATCAGCATAGCATCCACCTGATTTGGTGGACGTGGATTATCACTTCCCACCTATTCTTTCAGTTTTGATCCATCATTTAAACTATTAATGAGCTATTAAAAAATGATAATGTCTCCCCAACTTTATCAATACTATAAGTTTTATTGGATATTTCTGCTTTACTTCCTTAGTAGTGAAAGGCCTCAAGCTTTGCCCCATTTGCTTTTAGTGGCATTTCAACCATGGAGGTGCAAGTGGCCTAATGAATTCCAATTGCTAAAAGACACATGGTGTTCAATAACCAAGGAGCTTATGAAGGAGAAGGATTGAATGAAAGCTTTTCTGTATGCAGAGGGTTTGCAATGCCTTTCCACCCACAGCAAGAGAAGGAGTAACTAACATAAAGAAATAAAGAAAAATAATGCTAGTCATTATAATATTATCCAAAGCTTTCTTGAAGTGTATTGTCAGCATATAATCCCATATAGAACCTTCTGAAAACATCTGTGTTCAATTTCAACATTGATACTTTCTGGTATTCTAAATATATTGCTAATGAGTGAAACATCAAACGCTCTCATTTTGAACATGTTCGGCGGGTATCTGAGCAAGTTCAGCAAGTAGGGGAAAACGCTAAAAGAGTTGACTTGTATGACATCACAAAATGAATAAGGGCTTGAGCTATAATTACTGGCACAAATACATTGTTGGAGGTATAAAACTGGTTATGACAGAGTTGGTCTGGATATGAGAAAGTTTCTAACCACCACAGCAATGATGTTTTCAAATAGAGTCGCGAACATCAACATCTGAATTGACTGAAGCTGGAGCTTGATGAGCAAATGGGATGGGGTTCACTAAGAGCTGCTTCCAGACCCGGGGCAAACTCTCCCAGCCCTGCCAGCTCTCGCCCAGCCTATGATGGCAGGCAGGCAGCAGCTGCAAGCAGCAAGAGGAGGCTGGAAAAGAGCTCCTCCTTTCCTCTGGGGCCTGAGGGGAACGGCTTTGGTTACTCCCCTCCTTTTTGAGTCTGTAACTCTTTATAGGTCTTTATAGGTCTTTATAGGTCTCTTCAGTAGCAGGGACTGGCGCTCAGTAACCCAAGGTACCCCTTCCAGCACGATGTTCTCGGGAGCAGTCATCGCCTCTCAGCTTACCTATGTTTGGATGGATTCACAATGATCCTTTGCCTTTGGGGATATTTTCAAAGGCATAAATAGCTGCTAGGCACCTAATGAGAATTGCAATGGAAAGTCAGCGAACACTGAAACAGATCATTTTCCCCCTCACGTCACTCCTAGCTGTGAGGCCTTACTTAGAAGGCATGATTTTGCATGACAGTGGTTGCATTTTACACCCATTTGACATATGCTGAAATGACTGTGCTGTGTATCAGGCAAGTTAGAATCTGCCTTCTCTGTGTACACATTTAGACAACTAGATTTTAGAGTTAATATATGAAAAATCTTTTCCTCTCACTTCAAAGAGGAGCATATTTAGATAGCTTATTATCATTAAAAACACAAGCTTCACCGGACTGTGTTTTGAAAAGAAGTGGGGCAAGTAAGGTCCTCAAAACACAGTGATGGTTATTATTTTTGTTGTAAAACTGTTTCTGCACCTCTTTTGAAATTGTCTAACCCCTGCCAGGGGCAGTGAAAGGAATGACCCGCAAGTGTGAGATGTTGATGCACTGCCAACAGATTTTTTTTGTATTACTGTGCTGGCATGGACTCAGAAGGTACATAAAATACAACGTTCCAACCCATTTCACCCTCAAAGTTAGGGTGAGGTATGTTCATTTTCACTCTCTGCACTCACTGCCTGTTCTTAGTGAGAGAGTCAGAGCTCGTGTTGCTGTGCAATCTTGAGCTTCTTTTATGAGCTTAGCTGGAACGCTGCTGGGTATCTTTCTTCACTGCAGCTTTTTTAATCTTGGCTTACACAATCAGAAGCTCTTTCCTGGCTGCGCAAATGATTACCTTACTTTAGGTAAAGTCTCAAATACCCTGAAGTATCTCACACAGGTTCTCACAATATCCTTTTCAGCACTTCTTTTTCATTGCCACATTTGGTGTGCCAGTTTAATTGGATCATGCACATTGGCTGCTCATATATTAATTCTTGTGACTGCTTAGTGGCCAGTCTGTCTTTGATTCTTTTCCTTCTTATGTTTATCTGTTCTACTGCCAGAGAAGCATGAGGAACCAGATGAAAATGCTTACCCCATTGAGATCCTGAGAACAAATTGTACTGTCAAGAGAAAAATGTATAGGGAGGCAGCTCCCAACAACAAGAGCAGCAATAATTATAAATTATGGACTGAACGAGCGATTTGCTTTGCGGCACTGAAACGTGATGGTTTGTTGGAACATCTAGGAAAGGTTTTTCAAAAGACTGCAATATTTTTACCTTCTTGTTTTTACCCCCTTAAGAAAGAAATTAGAAGCAAGCCATAACTTCAAGCTCAAACTCTCCCAAATGGAACAGAAAATCCAAGATCTAAATTTTGTTACGGACTCCTACACTTACTGTTGATCTAAACAAAGTCTCAAATTTAAACTGATTCATATAAGTTTGATGGATACCTGCCTACCTCATGGCCTCCATCATTATAGAAACTAAATCCCTCAAAAGCGTGAATAAGTGTGTCCTTATCTGGCTTCCTTTCCTATCCTCACTTTACATATGGGCAAAGGAAGTACAGAATGCTTAAACAACTTTTTAAGGTCACGTAGATGTTTCATGGCAGGAATTGAGCTTATTTTCTACATCCCATTTCAGGATGTTGAATGTGTGATTAATCCTTCTCTCTATTTTTACCAGGTAAGACATTTCAAAACAATTAAAAAAACTTGAGATGAAATTTTAAATAGCAATTCTCCCATTACCTTCACAGATTTTGTTCTTATTAGGTGGCACTGGGATGCGTTCATTCCTTAGCAGCCCAAGACAGCTTATCATTTTATTGCAGGCTGGTCCAGCAGTACCTTACAAAACAAGCATTTGTAATTAGCAGGAGGTGGGGAGTCTAAGGTTTGTCTCCCCGGTGCAGATACACGATTTGTAAATCTCTGCTGCTTTTGACTAACATTTTTCAAGTGCGGGCAACAAGTTGGAAAGCTTGAATATTGACCTCTTACTTCTCACAGCTGTTTCAAAGGCAAGTAATCTCCAAGAGACTCTGTTATTATGCACTTATTTATTAGCGAATTTTAAGTTTTTGTATTACCTTTATCAGTAACTTTAAAAGCTTATTAGTAAACATTACTACTAAGTAAACATTATGGTTAGTGTGCTGTTCAGTTGGGTTTAGGGATTCAGAAGCTTAGGGCCTGATACTAAGTGAAACTAAGATGTTGTATGTTCATATTTTCACAAATGAACCAGATTCTAGTCTCAGGGTCTGTTATATGACCAGCCTAATGAACTGTTCCATTTGTGTTAATTGAGAGAAGAGCTAGGGATAATGGAGAGATTCTTGAAAACAGCGTTTCAGCTATGTCATGGGAAAAGATAACAAGCATTGCATTAACATTTGCAGAGGAAGTATAAAGAGATGACAGAAATGACCTAAAGAAAGTTTAGCTACTGTGGATCATTTACTGCTTATCGCTTTATTACAGTGGAGCACGGTTTGGTAGGAGTCTTTTAAATTGGGCAAGCTAAGACATATTCCTGCTCACTTCAATGAGTTTTGGATCATGTCCGAAAATGTTCTGTTTGCTGAACAGCAAGGCAAAAGTTTCCAAGTCTGAGCTGGAAACTCCTATATTCAGCTGCTGATGTTGGTAGATTATGTGCCAAAATAGGATGAGGGAAAGTTTTCAAGTCTCACAGGAGCATTTCAGCTGAAAAGTTCACCAAGGTATGCTGTCAATCATGGGACCTAGCCAACTTTCATAAACAATCCTTTACTTCCATATCTGCTAAAAAGAAATTGTAACAACTTTTCCATCTTCCTTTCTGCCATAGTGAAGCTGCTTTTTCCACTGCTTGTGATGTTTAGCATTCTATTAATCTTCAGAAATTATCACATTTCTCACACCCAGAGGTATGCTAATTGCTTTTCTGATTGTCTTCCATAATGCCTTTTTCTTCTGAGTCTCAGTATTATAGTGGTCACCTGATACACTGTAAGAATTTAAATTTTAAGGATATTCAGTATCACTGGCAAATACCAATTAATCTAGTACTATTACTTCCAGTGTTCCATGTCTAAAACCACTCTTCCTTGAATATCATTATTACTTAGCAGATTGCACACTTTCCTTTTGAACAATATTAAATAATTGTCCCCTCAGATTTGCAACTGAAGGACTGTTCACATTATGCATAATGCCTTATGAAATACTAATTGACGGCTTTGTGCAATCTCTCAATGGAATAATTGCTTGTTTAGTGCAACACTTTCACTGAACAATTGCTTATTCTTTGCATATTTTTCTTTGAAAAGTAGTTTTCCTTCCAGTGTAATATTTTCAGAAAGACTCTGCTGTGGTGTAATTGGACCGTGATGTGGGAGATGATTTAATTGCTGAAGCATGAACTGTGTAGCACTGTTCCTACTTTTGGGGTTGTCTGCAGGCTGTGTTTTTACTATCCCCTTTCAGGTACTCTGTGCTTCTGGATGTCTGCTGTAAGATTTGCCATGCTCTATCTGAAAAACTGGCTCATCAAACCCACTGTACTGCCACAGTTAGAAACCAGTCCTTCAAGGTTTGGATTATTTTGGAATGAAGCTAAGGTCAATAAGGAAAAAATGTCTTTCCGTTCTTTATTATCATGAAGAACTGCAACAGAACTGGTTCTGGTTGGAAGCAGGCTTCCCTAAAGGTAGGCAGTGCCAACCTGCATAGAAGAATCTGCAAAATTTAGATTGATTTGGACCCTGTAGAGTCATTATTGTTAAATGGTTTTGTATCCTGGTGGAGTTCCTGTGAGTGCACACAGACAAGCAATCCACCAGCTGCAATACTG
Organism: Struthio camelus; assembly: GCF_040807025.1. Classification (NCBI taxonomy): domain Eukaryota; kingdom Metazoa; phylum Chordata; class Aves; order Struthioniformes; family Struthionidae; genus Struthio; species Struthio camelus. The sequence goes on from NC_090946.1 coordinate 35,114,322, forward strand.
CACCTCTTCTGTCGTAGAGACTATCCAGGTTATGCTGCATTATTTGGTGGTGGTTAATTAGCAATTTGTTTTAGATTGTGTAACCAGGACTTTAACATAATGGCAAATAAGCTAATTGTTTGGGGAAAGAATTTAGGAAGGAAAAGACAGCATTAAACATCTCTCCCTAAGGTAAGCGGACTTGTGTTAACAGCTTAACTAAACTGGTTCAGTCATATTCCTCTAGGATTGTTGCATTTCAGCCTCTAGCCTTATAGATTCAGATAACTTGTAATTCTGTTCAGTGGAAAGTGGACCCAAGAATAGGCCCAAGAATTTGCCCAATAATAGTTTTATCCATTTTTCTAGTAGCTCATCTGATTACATTGCCCATAATGCCTGGCCTTTCTAGGGAGTGTACTTGGCTGCACTATGATAGGTAGGTGTTGCAAGGCAGGTAATTGCAAAAATGAGTTAGGGGCTAGAGGAAATCACATTCATGACTGTCAAACCTGTAAGCAGGGAGATATCTGGGTCTTCGCTAGGCATATTGCGATCTCCCTGAAAAGCATCCCACCTCCCAGCCTGCTGACTGCTGCTCCAGATGAGTGTCACCTGTGACCTTGCTGCAGGCATGTTCTGTCTCACCGTCCGGGTCAGTGATGAAGATACTAAACAGTATCAATCCTGGTACTGACCCCTGAGGGACACCTCTTGCATCTGGCTGCCAGGTAGACTTCAAACCTTTGACCACTGCGTTTTCAGCCCAACAGTCCAACTGTTTTTTCATCACCCCTTTGCCATCTTATGTCCAATCCGTATATCCACAATTTTTCTACAGGGATTACTATGGGAGCCAGTATCAAAGCAAAAGTAGAGTCCATTTAAAAAAAAAAAGTAAATGATATCTGCTCCCCTCCCCGGGAGGTCCCCTCCCTGGTCACTGGACCAGATATGTCATTATAGAAGGCAATCAGGTTGATCAGGCATGATTTTCTCCTGGTAAGTCCATTTCTTTCCCATGTTAACCAGCAGGAATGCAAAACTACGCAGATGTGAAGGGACTGATGTACTCTCTGGGTGCCTACACCAAGGTACTGCCATGACGTTCCTAGTGGGATGCAGCAGATGCACATACCCAGATTCAGGATCTGGAAAATGTTTCCAGATCCTGTAGCACAGATCTAGCATCAATGAGCTGAATTTAAACATGGTTTTGGAGAAATGACATGAACGTAGGCCAGGAATAGAAACTTTAGAATTCGAGTCTGGTTAGGAGAGATTACCTGGATAGTCATTAGAGAATATGTTAGGCCTGATGCTTGTCTTAGACCCACATGCAGGCACTATGAGGTATTTTATATAAATATATATAATACATAAATAGGTATAATACATAATATATATATAATATATTATATAAATATAGCACTATTATTATTATTAACTAGTGCATTGTGCTACAACTGCATGGTTGTATTACGGCAGCAATGTTTTCAAATGCCCATAAATACATTTTTACTTAATCACATATTTTTTAATATTGCTACGAAATGAAGGGCTTAATGGATTCCTTTTGCCCAAAGCTAAAATTCCTTCCTTTTTGGCAGTATAAAAAGAGCTATATGGAATTATATCCTCAGTGAGCTGAATTATAATGTAGATCATTAAATCCCTAAAGATTTGGCATGCAGTTCAACAGTTGTTTATTTATCTAATGTATTTAGAAATTTTCAGAAAATGTATTTTTGAGTCTCCTAGGGAAAGATTAAACAAGAAAAACACTGTAACCCACATCTAGCAGGAGCCTTAGTTATGAATGGTGACATAGTAGTTCTGCTTTGCATAGTAGTTCAACTAGGAATTGACTTGCTGTTACTTTTTTTCTCTTTATCTTCATTGTACCCAACAAACTGTTTTTCACAGTGTAGACAATGATATCATCTGAACCAACTCAGACAGATTCTAATTATGCATTTCCAGTTTGCATCCACATATTGACAAAGTAATAATATACTATCATTTGTGAAAAATTCCTGATGGGATTAGTTCATTGCAAATGCATTTAGAGACACATAAGACCCAAAACGTTAAAGAACTCAGGCTTAGCTTAATTGCTTTACCCATAAAAAGTTCACTCTGAGGTTTAATTCTAAATTAAATAGTGGGTATATTCTTATTCCAGTGGCTTCTACATGGTCCCACTTGGTTTCTCTGTGGATAAATGTATTTTGATTATTTTGGCAGTTTTCTTGCCATTCAGCATTACATAAATGAAAAGGTATCAATGCATAATTGATAACCAGAAAAGAAAAAACAGATGATTTGGAGCTGAATCCTTTATCTCACAGATCCTACATTTTAGTCAAGCTAGTTCCCTTATCTGTATTACGGTATGAAAACAGCTGTCATTGTTTCATGTGCCCTGCCTATCAATAAGGAGGGAGAAACTCATGTTCTGACTGTCCTTAGGGCATCGAAAGGTGTTTTTAAGTTCTAGAAAAGGAAGACCTAAAAATCATTTTCCTGAAGGAGGCTATTAGAAATAGAATTGCTAGTAAGAAAATAATTTAGTATACTGGCCAGTTTGTCAGAACATCATAGAAAATAGGCCAAAAAGTAAATCACTGAGGACATCTTATCTGACTTTTCTTCTTTGTATGACATCATGCTCTTTAGCTAGAATACCAATTTTAAACATATTGTGACAGTCTGCTAGAAACAAAAAGAGTCTTTCCATAGGATGCAAGAAGCTTTGGAACAAGATTTGCAGAACATGCATAGTTTATGACGTCTTCATAAACAAAGCTTTCTCCCATATAAAATGAAAAAAACTCATCTTCCAGGCACAGAATTGAGCTTAAGCATGTCTTGAAAGTCCGTACAAACCCCTAGATATTCTTTCATGCCTGTTCCTGAAGTTCAAGCAAATCTAAAAGCTGAAAGAAGCTCAAACCTCAATGAAAGATTTTTGAGCTACTGTTTTTGTGTAAGGAAGTATTCCATTCTGTTCCTTGTTGGATTGTGTGTTGCTTTTGCAGTGCCATGAAGGCTTTAACTGGTTCAGCAGAATAAAACTGAAATGGGGCTTCCCCACCACAAATACATTTGAGCCCACCAGATTTAATAGACTGACCCATTCTTCAGTCTCAGTAAAGCTGCTAATTCAGAAATTAACCAGATCCCATCACTAATCCACCTTAACAGACCTGAACCATTAGGTATCTGAAATCAAATTTAATTCTTGTTGAATATCTTTACTGTTAGGGCTTTTCTTTTTTTCTTGTTTAGAGCTATTGAAACTTTCTAATTGCATATCAACCAACAGCTGTTATTCTGTGCTTGAAGCCATAGTGTTATTTTTTTTAAATACTATTATTAATCTTTTTATTATTATTTTAAAGCTTTTCTTTGCCCATTGCTTCTTTACCCATAAATTAAACTTGACAAAGATTTTATCTGATGAAAATTTAAATAAGGGCTTCAAGTGGGAAAATAAATTGGTGCAGCAAATGCCAGATTTGTGCAGACACCATGGAACTATATTTTGTAGCTAATTACCTCAGCTCTTTTCGAGGCAGGTGCTTAGTCCTGGCAAGCTCTAAGAGGTGAAAGAGCCCTGGAAACAGAGTCAGATGGAAGTCCAATGCACAAGTATTTGAATCCTATGATAAAAATACATAGAAGAAATGCAAGTTCCCCTCTACAAGGCACCTGACTGTTTCAAAAAGGTCTTTTAAAGAACTGCAGCGTGGATTTGCTCAAACGCATGGGGATGTAAGCTGCTCAGGAAAAGGAGGCAAGACATCTACTGCTTGAAAGCATATTGGATGGGAGACTACTTAACAATGTTCTTTTTTGTCTTCAGAGGAAAAGAGAAATCGCAGAAAATGCTGAAAAAGATCTAGAGAGATTCTCAGCATTTCTATGTTATTTATATTCTCATTTATCTGAATATAGCACTTCAGAGAGTGAGAATCAGGTACATCTAATATTGTCCCAGTGAATATCCTGCTGTGGCTTTGTAATAAGTTAGGGACTAGTTCAGCTGCCATCAGAGTCTTTGGGAAGGCTCTTGTTGCCTTGATAGCATTTTAATCAAGCTCTGAATGCTTGGGGAGGTGGAACAGAACAGAACCAAACAGACTATTCTTTCTTCTAATGTGACATTCTGGTACCAAGAGAAAAAAAAAATCACAGAGATCAGAGACAGATTACATTTTAGGATAAAGTGGTAAATTGTGAAAGGTGGACAAAACAAAAATAATCCCAAGTACTTTCCAGCCTGGAAAAAGATTGTGACATGTGGCATTCTGTTGAGGTATATACATTCTTAATGGTTTGGAAAATGTCATTAGAATTTACTATTTTGAGCCTTACAAACTCCATCATCTAAAGAGGATTATGAGATTACAGTTTTAAGACAACAAGAAGAATGGGTTAAGTCTCAGCCAGTTCCTGTTCTCATTACTATCATTCTCTCAAGGCGAGATTAAAGTTGTGCCATTTGCTGTTTCCATTAACCCCTTATCCTGAGAAGGAAGTGTCAGTTTGGTCTTGTCAGGTTACTGTCTCAGGGAGTTCTCTTGGCTGTGCCACTGACCTCTGATTTCTTTGTCCTTTCTCTCATCATTTTGATCGCTTTGCCATTTTCTGCCTTACCCTGTTTACCTAGGTGTTCTAGGAAGGTGGTATCTCTCACAATGTTCAGTTTGAGTCCCTCATATGGTTCTTAATGAAAAAATGTTTATTCCCATTTACAAATGCTAAGTCTACACAGCCCTTGTATGGCAGCCATGAGAATGACTATGTGATGATCCACACATGGGCCCTATGAGCAGGACTTTTACGTGGGTGCTGGGCAGCACATAATCATCCTGCAGCCATATAAATGTCACACTGAGTCACTGGGCACTCCTGGCAGTGAGAAATTCGAAACACTTCAGAAGTAGACTTTAGCCTACACCAAACCTGTCGTGCATAACAAAAGGCATGAAAGGAAAACTTATTGCAATACAGTTCATGCAGTGGATAAGGGCATTTACCTTCAATTGACTTGCTTGGTGACAGAGGTTGCCAGGCGAATTCAAAATGCATGTCACCCCCCACGTTGATCCATTCTCAGGAAGACGAAGGGAGTATAGCATCATTTTCTCCATCATTCATTCCACTCCTTACACACTGTAATCTTAAGGCCTGTCTTGGCTTCTGTGCCCGCCTGCTGTGGATTGAGACAGAAAGTCCTAAATGGAAAGAAAAACATAAGCGTATTCAGAATAGCCTATTGGAAGCAGGTTTTCATGCAAAAGCATAATGTGTGTGTTACAATTTGACAAGTTACTGAGACAAAAACTCCGGAGGTAATTCACATAGCCAGGTAGATGATATCCTAAGGGAAATAAAGTATTTAAAGGAATAAGATGGGAGGAAGAGGTTTTGCAAGTTCCTTTAAAAAAAAAAAATCTTACTATTAAAGAACAAGAATACTTAACTCACAAATCAATCAAAATTTCCTGCATCCAGGCTTGAGGACATACTGTAGGGACATGTCTAGCACAGTAGAAAAGAACAGGAATTTGCTTTATGTATTAGAGATAAGGCTTAAATTTTCTAGGAGCAGAATTCTCTACCTTTATTTTTCCAGAAGAATCTGAGCTGTGTTATCTGAGAAGGGGGAAAGAGTAGGAAAACACTAGCAACACCATTTTTGCCTCTTACTAAAGAAGGCAAAATGAGGGAGATGTCTGCCTTTCTTTTGGGGAAATAAAAAGGAGGAGAATGATACTCAAATTTGCTTGAGATGTACTTATTGCTGCTGAGGGGTTGCAGACACAGACTGAAACCCTTTGTGCTTCTCTGACACTGAGCTTCTGAACGCCTTTCATCAGTTCCTGTAGAGAATAAAACTACCCTATGCTTTTATTTACATCAGCCACCTAAAGAATACAGGGCAGCTAACTCAGGGAACATAAGACACGGGAGACCTAGCTGTATATATATGCATATATTTTTGCCTTGGGCATAAGGAATCCTGAGTTCTTCCTCACTTCTCTGCATTACTGCTCAAGGACAAATTGTTCAAAGGCAAATTGTTGTTTAGTTGAATTCTTATCTAAAAGGGAGGTCGGAGGGTTGAGAGATAGAAACTAAGTCAGAAAACAGGAGGAGAACAAAGTAGAAAAACTAAATGGTGTGCTTAGTGCACTACTGCTAGTCCTGATAGAAAACAAAAGCAAAAAGTCAATATACATTATTCATGAATATCTATATACACACAAAAGAATTACACACATGCCAGCACATCTTTACAGCTTTTTCCCTCCAGAAAGAGAGAAGAAATAAACATGAAGTGAGTAAAAAGCCCAGAACTGTGTTATTGGCATCCTCAGACATTGGGAGTGTTACCTTTTGGGCAAGGTCCCTACTGGGCATAAGCAGGTTCTCTAAACACCAAGGATATATTTTGTAAAGGCTAGGTGGGACCAAGAGTGGTAGCAGCAATGACAGGAGATATTTTACTGTGTTTAGAAGGATGACTACAGCAATATCATAAGACTGAAAATACTTGGCTATACCCAGTCTATAGCAGTGTGCAAATTACACTCCCTTGAGGCAATCACTGTTACTAATTTATCTCCAGAGTTGCGTGGGTGGTAATTATACTCCTCATGTATATTAATCTCTTGTCCTGCTGGAACAGAAATTCTACCTTGTGCTTTTCTGTGACATGCTCATTCTGAAAAAAAAAAAAAACCAAAAAACCCTATCACATGCTTCTTTGTGCTTATATTGTGTAGTAAATTTCTATTTCAGTTGGGGTGAAGTTCATTTTCATCTCTACCTGAAATCATACGCAAATCTCCTGAGTTATAGAAGAACAGTATGAAAAATCAGTACGACCTCCCAAATCTTCTGAGAAAGGTTGTTTTCTGATATGATGCAGGACTCTGGTAAATAATATGTTATAATAACTGTCTTTGAGATGAGAGAGTGAGCAAATGAAAGTTACTTATGTCAGCTTTATACTCACACAGCATTGTTGTGGGTTTACACTAGGTTTATATTAAGAAAGTGAATGCTAAGGTTCAGGACCAAGCTCTTATTTAGAAAAGAATAATTTAAGAACATATCATAAATGATTTCAGATGAGCAGGACAGTGATCTTTTCATTAAGGATTTCAGAAGAGTTTGTCAACATCCTGTGTGTTTCCTAATACCCATATAAGCTACTAGGAACTGTTTTATTCTTTTCATTCACTGGAAAAGTCTGGAGCTGATTTCAAGTGATTTTCCCAGCCTGGTACAATGTACTGACCCATGATTCCTGAGGCTGATTTGGCAAAATGCTGTCATCTGCATTGATATAAACTCTGAAAATGTACAGCTGATGAATCAGGAAGGCAATTTTAAGTGATAGGCAGAAATGCCAAAAGGTTGAATAGGTTTTTGTTGCTGTTGTGAGAGTGAGAGAAGAGCCAGAGAGGAAGTGGCAACATTGCAAGAGTGAATGGGAGCTGAAGTCACAGAGGATGGTAAAAGAGCTGAGGCATTAAATGAATACTTTACAAGCAGGAACGCTAAAAGATGCACCAGCTGAAACTGGCTGTTGTATCCACTCTCACAGCTGACTTCAGAGCTAGTGAGGCACAGATACTGAATTCAAGTTAAGAGAAGTCGAAATCAACAAATCATCCATGCTGTGTGCAACCTTGAGGCTTTAAAAAGAGATTGGAATAGTACATTACATAGGTAGGTTGTTCTTCACTCAGCAGCTGTAAATGCCAGATTCACAAAGAATAGAGATGAATGCTATAGGCTGAATGTCGTAAAATCTTAATTACAACCTTGTAGCTACAGGGAGTCCTCACTGAGTCAGAGCTGATGTATTTTCTGTTAGTAAATAGAGGATTTTATTTATATACCTAGCTCCATATGTCCCACTCGCATGAAATCTGTATGCATATGCATATATGTCCATACTCCTGCGCATTTTCAGTTTTAAATGAGTCCTTCAGTAGCAGAAACCATCGCAAGTGTTTATAGTGAGCTTTATGACACCTGCTGTATGAAACACATTGGGTCAGCTTTATCATTAGTAGTTTACAGACGGAGAAACTGAATTAAACAGTAGGGAAGAGGCTCCCTCGTTCTTTTGTGGCGATTTCTTCCTTTTTTGGTTTTGTTTTTCTGTGGTGGGAAGGGGAGAGGGAAAGAAGTCAAGGAACCCACCTGAGAAGTCTGTATGCCATCTCTTTGGAACAAAAGACATAACCCTAGGAACAATTCTTGTCATCCATGCATGACACTTTACGTGTATATGTTTTTCCCACGAAAAAGCCCTATGTGCTTCCCAGCTGCTTAGCAGCTCTTATTAAACCGAAACTGGCAGGTGACCAACTCCCCACCTCTGCAAGAAGCCCGAGAACAGCTAGTGTAGCTGGCCATGGTGGACTGGAAATAGATCTCTATTTCTTGTTCCATTTTCCATTTTATTTGCCTGTATGCAATAATAAAATAAGCCATCATTCATTCAAATGCCCAAGGTACAGTATTATGACAGCTAAGGGTTTCATATTTTAATAAATCTGGAAAGATCACTTCCCTTGTTGATTTTAACTGCACTAAGAAAAGTGCAAATAAATATGTAGCCATATAACTAGCAGATGCTGACTGAAATATAAATACAGTGGGAATTAGTGTCTTGGGTAATACGAAGGAAGGCATCACAAAGCACAACTATATATAGCAGAGATTTACTTTCACTCTTAGTGGCCAAAACACAGCTAATTAGAAATGTTATTTTTCCTCACGTAGGTCTTAGTCCTGTAGTCTTTATTTACATCAATGGTATCCCTCCTGTGAATAAGAGCGGCAAGATAAGGTCAGTAATGATTTGTGCTTCAGGCTCAAGCTCATATAAGCGAGGGAAGGATGATTTCTTTTTGTTTTCTGTTTGCATATAAAAATGAGCAGACAATTTTCACAGCGCAAAGTGGTTTCATAAGTCATCACTTCTCTTCTTTGGGATGTGATAGCTACTATTTACTTAACTTCCATTATGCAGTTCCTTTTAGGACAAACACTAATGATAAAGTGCAAGACTGGTTTGGTGCCAGAATTAGCTAGAAAAGAACTAGAAATTTCATACTAAAATTTGAAATAAGCATTTTTTGTTTGAAACACATTTTTTTTGCAGAAAACGTCCAGATTTTTAAAAATCTTTCAGTGAAATGAAGTTATTTGTTTTTCATCAGGAAATACACATATTTCCAACTCAAATTAAAATTTCCACAGGAGATGTATTTTAGTTTCAAAGAGCTGCCATTGTAGTCAACATATTTTCGTGGCTCTAGTAATAGAAAACTTGTGAGTACTATTTTGAAAATTTTCTGACTGTTTTCCTTAACATTGCAAATTTGTAGGAGAAAAACTCAAAAGTAAAGGCCTATATACAAATATATGTTTATGTATACAGTTATATGCAGCTGATTGATACTTTCTCAGTCTGATTGGATTGTCTTGTCCTCGGTCAGTCTTCCTTATTGTTGTCAGGAGGAAATAGAATGAAAATGCAGGGTTAATCTGTCTAACCTCCTCCCCCCTTTTCAAAACACATTCATTTTTAAACTTGATATAAAAATTGAAGGAGGGAAAAAAAAAAAAAAGAGATCCCTGCATGATTAGCCTGGACATTCACGTTATTCTTCAGACCTATTGACATTATAGTAGATCTATTGTAACAGGTATTATATAGAAAAATAATACAAAGACAAGCCTTTCTCCAAATAATTTCTACATCTTGATTAAAGAAAAAATATAAAAATCACAAAAACCATATAGAATATTTGTATGAGAAGAGGATTATTGCATTAGACTAATTCAGGATTTTTTGTAACTTTCAAAATTACTGTAAATTTTCTCTAACTGACACAGAAATTAGCCATCTGCACAGTTTATAGATCCAGATCTTTGCTTTTTAGCGAATTTGAGACCATGCGTAATATTAAAAAAGAGTAACGAGTGATATTAAAAAATATCCTTTCAATTGTGAATGTAAGTTCTCCATGCCTTATTTTCCCAGATCCTCAGTGAACTTTCCAACTAACGTCACGGAGAATTCGGCATGTTGCTTCACTTTCTTCCATGGGATAAACCATACAGATTCTCTAAGGTGATTGTTTCTCTTGGCTTGTAGTTCAGTGGAGTAATTCTTAGGACCTCATAATTTCTTTTCTGTATCCCTTCAACTTACGCATCACAAGTAGTTTTGAACAGAAGTGATTGATCCTGTGGGGGCTATATCAGCCCAGTGTCATTGCCTTCAACTGGGCCCCCTGAAATGGAGCCACTGCTGAATGTGGAACACAGCAATATTTAGCAATCAAAATCCGTCACACAAAATTTGTATGGGCAGAATGCGGCTTCATCCAGAAAGAATTATGCTATCCTTAATCTGATTTGCTCTCTGGATTTAAAGAAATTTCACATTTAGAGAGTAACTCTATCCATTTATAGTATTTGCAAAGAAGAGCAGGCCTTTTTGAAGCTCTCGTTTTTCATTTGGCTGTAGGCTCAGCTGCTGAATCCTGTAAATCTGTAAAATGCCAGCTGCCAAGCCCTTTACCGCCCACTTCCTAGGAAAGAATTTCGTACAATATAGGATTTAGCTCATAAACTCTCTTGAAAAATGCTGAAAGAAAAACAATAGTGCTTTCCTATATCCCGATAAAACATATGACCATGTGAAGAGTGATTTAAAGGCTTTATCTACATATTCTGGGGTGAATCACATTTCAGGGGTGCGATTGGCATGATAAGCATATAATAATCTGCATTACTTGTAAGGAATAACGTTACAATGAAGGTGTTCATTTGTCAGGCCAAACTACTGATAAGCCTATTACCTGCTATCTCACCATTATTGTTTATTGGAAACGTGGCAGTCCCTATAGCATCGCAGCAGTGACTGCTCTGTTGAACAAGCATAAATTAAGAGATAGTCCATGCCCATAAAGAGCTTATTATCTAAATTAGTAAGGCTCAGAAAGGGAAAAGGGGGTTTATCATCTTCATTTTAAAGACAGAGCAAACTGAGACTCAGAGAGAGAGGAAATGACTTCCCAAGTCTTTGGCACAGAGAAAATTTGAGAACCACAGTCACGTTCATCATGTTTCCACTGCAGGTTGTGGACAAAAGCTTTTAAACAAAAACATGAGACTTGGTTATTTTCATATTTATATGCCTGTCTGTGAAGAAGCTGGTGATTTGCCAGTGTACCAACACGGGCTTCAAAACAAAATCAACTGATAATATCACTGAAGGTTTAAAAATTGCTAATGAGGTCCTGAAATATCTTTTCTTAGCTTTATAGTGTCTCAGTTTCTTCCAGGCTTAGCCCAGCTTTGTGTTTCTGGAAAGCTAGAAATAATTGCTATATAATGATTTATCACACCTGCTTCTGTCCCAGTGCTCTACCAGTTCTCGCTACTGGGCCATAATTTTAGCTAAGCTTCAGGGATGCATGCTGCCCATTCTTCTGCTCAGAAAAGTAACTGGCTATTTATTTTAGAAGAATGAATGAAGAGGGGAGAATTACCAGTGTAATGGGAATGGCAGGCGGGATGAAAAGCAATGATTTAAAAAAAATGGTGTGGGGGAATTGCAAAATTCTCAGAAATATGGGCAATCACACACAGTCCTGTCAGGTATGGATTAACAGAAAAAGCACCTAAGTACATAGAAGGCAGTTAAAAGTCTACAGAAAGGCTATCATGTTCATATACAGTGCATTGCATACAATGGCCACTAAAATTCTTTTTGTGAAAACAAACATATATGGTCCTTTTTCATTGGTAAGTTTAATACAAAATGACTAAACAAAGTGACATATTTCCTGAATTGCACTTGAAGTGTATTTGTGGGACAGCCATGATGGCTTCTTGATCGTGAAGGAACAGCTAAGAACTGGCAGGGGAGAGCTCATTCTGTCTGCCGTACATCCCCTACATGGATGATACGGAGGACATGAGGACATTTGTATAGTCTAATTTGTCTGCTGTACATCAGGTAGGTGCTGTCAAAGGAACTTTTTGTTAACCATATTGCAGCTGCACCGGACGTGCTGAGCACCAAAAAGCACCAAACTGAGGAGAAGAATCTGGCAGAGAATCTAGATCAAGATGTGGAGGTAGTTGAACATTCAAACAGGTGAGTAAACCCATCTTACGCACAGGAAGAAGTTCACATAAATACTTTTTTCTTGTTAGTTTGTCCTCCTCTCAGCTTAGGCTTTATTAAAAAAAAAAAAGACAAAAGTGTAATATCCAAGATTACAATCCCTTTCCCAAAGGCTGTATTATCTCCGCTTGAAAATTAGGAATATATCACATTGGTTGTGTGGATGGATTCATATATCAAATACTTACTCTCACTTCGAGATGAGAGCTCTGGCTGATGGAGGGTTTGCTCAAAGTCGTAATTAGTGATAAAAAAGCATTCCTCTTATTGCTGCTTTCCCCAGCATTAATTTCAAGATCTGTAATCTCATTTGTTTTCAGGATTTCAATAAACTGCACTAGTAGAGAACGATTCTGTCTATTTATATGATTTATCAGGGAGAAGCGGGTGTGGCTTTGTTTTCCAGAGAATGGGCATTCACACATAACCTAAGTAGCCACTGCACCACTGTAGCAGAGGACAGACTCCTTCAAAGGATGTACAACAGCTAGGTGGGGTCATCTGTAGACTAGAGATGCAGAACTAGACCTTGGATCATGAACAGCTGAGTCCCTGATCTGAGACTGATACAGAGGGGCATAAATCATTTGCAAGTAAAGTGCTGTAGCAGATAAAGATGTTATTGCCTCGTCTCATTATATGCTGAGAGACACCTTGTCTGTTTTGGAGCTAGAATATAAGAGCTCTTCTTATTTCACTACATAGCAAAATCAAAAGGTTAAGTTAAACCGAGTAACTTCAGTGGGTGCTTTTGCACTGAAGTGAATGAGGAGTGCTCGCTCTATGCCTTTCAGTAGGCTGGGCAGTGGGATTAGCAGCATTTGCTAGAAGCAGCATTGCTTCTGGAAAGGCCTGCGTTGTCTCTCTAGGTCCTGTGTTATAGTCCCTTTCTGAGAATAAAGAGAAATAACACAATTGTTCAGTTACAATATTACTTTAATTTAAAGCTAGAATAATCTAACATAAAAAATAAGAATAAAGTGATTCCTTAGGCCCAGGTGAAGAAGTTGAGCTAAGCTTTTAGAATGTGTGGTGGGAGTTTGCTTTGCTTCAGTTTAAGCGCTAAATTAAGAAAAAATCTTTTGGCAGCAGGCCACAGGAAAGAAGCAAAATGCTAACTAATCATATTTAATGTTAAAATCAATGGTATAGTGTTATACCAGGTTAGCCTGGAGGAATAGAAATGTCTTTTCTTAGCATACACAGTAATAGACTTCGGGGTCAAGAAATGATATATTACTATAGTATCTGCTGCCTTTTAAAATGACATTTGTAATAAATGGCATATATTCCTCTTATAATTCCTTTATTAGTAGCACAAATTTCACCATCTGTGATTATCATCATAGATGGCAGATGAAAAATTCCCCGCTGCCAATGAACATATCAGTTGAGTTACACCAGGGAGGCACATGGCTCACCGTGCATATAAAGAGCTAAGCCATAGTGGTTTATTTAGTGTCATACAGTAGCAATATTCTACGCCTATTTTCTTGACAGGTAGCCTCTAACCTTCCTAGGCTTCTTTGAGCATAATATCAGATTTCACAGGTGAGGGAATACATCAAAATTAGGGAATCATTTGCTTTCTGCATGCATTTGGCATAGTCCTGAGGATCAGCAGTGTACCTTATCTGACAATCAATTTCCTTTCCATTTTGATTGAAGGGAATGTATGACTTAGCTTCAAGCTCTGTTGAATTCCCTACCATGATCTCTACAGAGATGTAAATGAACATTAGCTGCAGAATATCAGATTATGGAAATGTTTAAAGAACCCTGTGTCTTGGAAAGAGGAAAAAATAGTCTCTTGCCAGCAAGTCATTTTCTCTTTGAAGGAAATACTTGAATGACATGGAGTTGAGGCTAAAATATAAATTAAATATGAAAAGTTGGGCGAGATGGTAATTATTGAAATGATTTGGATTAGATAGGAGAAATTCAAGGCCTGTTTCAACAGAGAGATCTCATGCCTGCATAGAGAGGTATGCGAATTCATTGTCAGGAATTGACTTTCAGTGCATCTCCACAGAAGAAATAATATTTTATATATCACCTACTCCTACAAGCACAGTATGGACAAATAGGAACAAATAGGAGTGTCAGCATTAAAGAGGAACAATGCAACAAACTGTATCGGTGTCCCAGTCTATATATAAATTCTCAGAGACTGTGCCAAGGAGAGTAAATTTATGTTGTATTTTTTATAAATGTGATCAGATTCTGGCTGTACAAGTCTGTACAAAGACATCTGTGTATTTTAATAGGGATGACTCTACCATACACATGCCTGTGTGGAAGTAAATATAAGGAGAATTATTTTCCTGTTGCCCATTGGAATCCCATCTGACGCTACTAATCGACCAATTACCTTCAACAGTTAATAAATGAAATGATAAAGAAACTATGCCAAAGGATTTTTTTTTTTTGTTATTACTCTTGAACAGAAAAAATGTCAACTAAAAGTTTCTGGCTACAGAAATAAACTATTTTCTGGATAAGTTTCTGAAAGGTAATAGTTTTCAAAGAAAATTTTAGATTCTAGTGGACCGTCTGACTTGGCTTCTTCCTTTGACTCTGATCTTACTTTAATTACTTTGCCACCCTTTCTTGTCTGCTAATGAACCTGTCCTTAGTGGTTCCAGTGTCTCCGCAGTGATGGCATATGCTCTTACAACCTTGATTCACCGAGCCAGTACATTTTCTAAATTCAGCCTTTCCTCTTTCTAAATGTTATGATGCATCCAAGAAGTGAGCCAACAGAGACATTCAGTATGCGTACCTCTCAGCTTTTTGTGAACGTTAATGTACATTTTCTTGATACAATTCCTTTTTGTCCCCCTGATTGTCCTGAATAAGTTAAATCCACCTGTGACAGCATTTAAATCCTGTGATATGTCCTCACAAGTCTCCATAAAGCCCATTAAGTGTCACACTTCTGGTTGTATACTAAAACTGAAAGGGACTCTAACTTTAAATTATTCATATAATTGTATTTGAAATAGACGCATGAAAGGAACATAGTTACCTTGGAGCAAACATTATGAACAACGTATTATAAAATGCTACTTGATCAACTTGAAAACAGTGTAAGAAAATATTTGTTTTTAACTTGAAAATAAGTATCCAGTTCATAATTCCTCATAAGCTGATGTTCTTAGGTTTTATGTTTTCTGGTTCTGGGGTCTTTCCGGGGGATTGGTTTTTCTTCTGTTCAATGGGAAAGGATGTTGATGTTTTTAAAAAGAAAGTATTAAGCATTTTTTCTCTCCCTCTTTCAGTTAATATGATTCAAGGATATGAACAGACAAAAGGCTGCTCAGTTTAGCACCACTGGCTGAATGACACCAGCCTTTAAAATTGAGTTTGCGTCAGTCTGGTTAGACCTCAGGCCCCTTAATCAAGGCACCTCCTTCACCTCAGGTGGGGTCGAGTCAATAGCAGTATAGGCATTCTATCCAGTGCTTTGCTCAGCAGAAATGCACCATTTGGTCCAGATGTTTAACCCTTTTGTTTAAATATCTTTTGTACAACCTTCATCTCTTGGTTTTGTTTGGTTGTGTTTGGGAAGACATGGATCTGTTTAGAGATGTGTGGGTTCTCTCCAGGACCTGACTGGTGGCAACATCACATTGACCAATAAACCAAGAGACAGGAATGGTCCTCTCTGCTCCACTCAAAGACATTCTCCACTTTCTTAGGGGACGTTTGTGGCAGCATGGAGTAGTCAGTCCATTTTCCATATAAAGCAGCCTGAAAACAACATAGGCAGAAAACTGCAATGATTCTTCGTAACCCACAAATCACCAAATATTCTTACCAACTATGTATTCTTACACAAAGTAAAGGCTAATCAGCACTGAAGGGAAAAATGTACTGTTATTGCAGATGAATAAAGCATCCTTAAAGTTCCGTATCCCTGGAAAAATTGAGAGGAAGCAGCAGAGGCTTAGAAGCAGGATGAATGATGGAGTGAGAAGTGATACTTGCATTTGTTCCTTGCTGCCATTTCTGTACCAGAAAAACCCAGGTGCTATTGACTTTTATCCCTCTTTGAGCTTAGGCTAATATTTTCCTGAACAGATCAGCCAACACAGTGGCAGTTTACTGATCTACTGGACCTTGCCATTGAATAAGTCTTGAATAAGACTACCCTCAGTTAATTTGTCTCATTAGATCTTCCCTAGTTCATTGATTCAAGCCATTTTGTGAAGATAGAAGAGCAATCCTAAGTTTACCACTGTGTCACTGAAATCAAGTTTCAGTTCTGAATACTTTCAGACTTTTTTCCGTGGCATTAATTCTGGAGATGAGATGTGGGAGGACAGTGGGATTGACCAAAGAGGCAAAGGCTGTTTTACCTTTTCCTGAGCAATTTCTGAACTCTGTTATGCAGAGACTTTTTCACTGTTACAGGCCTTTCAGTAGAAGGAAAGTAATTTCATGTACATTTTTTTCTTCAAAATATGTTGTAAAATTGTAGTCCGTGGTAGAATTTAGTTTACTTCTGGAAATAATGTGGAATATAAATATAGATTAATATATAGGAAAGAATTTAAGTCTGAGTTATATAAATTGAGATTGGTGAGCAACGCAGTAGGGCATTTCTTCTCACAGAAGTTGCTCACATTCTTACCTGCCAACTGTACTGCTGTTTAGCAGTAAGATCTGCTTGAATTAAAGCATTACTGAAGATTATTGTATTCTTTATTATTATGTAATGATATATATTAAATACATATGCATATGTTACTAACTATAACTCGCTGGAGCTCCCCAGTCACAGCCTGACAAGATCTTTTCTGACAGAATAACTCCAGACTCTTCATGAGCTATTAGCGGATCAGGACTAACGACACACAACGGAGCAGCTTATTTCCATCCATGGCAAAGTACTACTAGCACATGAACGTAGTACTATGTGAGTGATATTTAAAATTTGGAATTGTCTTTAGATCGTATCAGATTTGAATACTGTGTGAAATGAGGCTTAATTCTGGGTCACATTCAACTTCGAAATGATGGTAACCTTAATTTTTAGTATGGTCCCATTTAAAGGCTTGTGAGAATGTGATGTAAGAAGTCAGCGCTGTGCAGCTAGAAGAGGAAGCATAAACTGGAACTTCTGTCTGAAACTATAGTTTGCATACAATCCACCTCAAAACAGAACAGCTCTGCAGCAAGGTCTTAGTTATTTTATCTTATAGGGGAAAGACAGGAATGTATCCATATGTATGAACTCCAGCAACATTTGTTTTTCCACTGAGCAGCAAGAGAGCGAGAAAGTTTTAACAGCTTTCACAAAGCTTTCAATTAAGCTACTAAATCAAAAATTGTTTTCTAAAGATCGTTGGAGTAGGGAAGATGCATCAGAAATTTCTTTCTAGCCTCAGCTGTACAGTGTTTATTGGTTACTAATCTTAAAAGAGAAGGCAGAACTAAATTATTTTTGTTGGTTCTCCAACTAAGGGGATATAAACACATGGCATGAGCAGCGCAGAGCATCTTGCATTTCTTCTGCTTTGCTGTGGATATAAAAGATCTTCTGGGGTGTCACAAGCATTAAAATTATCTTATTTATTCTGCAGAACCTCACTTGCACAGGGCACAAAGAGCAGACTGAAACGTATTGCAGAGTTTAGCCTACAAAGAAAATCCAAAAGCACTGAAAATAGCCGATAGGCATGGAAACAGATTGAAAGGAAACGCGGTGAAATCCTACTCTCTCTCTCCCTATGTATTGGATGTGCTGTTTTTCTAGCTCATCTGCAATACCAGACTAATAAGCTAAAGGTCAGAAGCCCCAAGTATAAGTACTGTATCCTCTTTTTTGGTATACAGCTCATCCCATTTCTATATGAGTAGAAGGTGTTTTCCTTTCCCTAATATCTTTGCTGCAAAAAAAGAGTTCAAATGTACAAATCAGTACTTCCTTTTCACAGAAGGAAGTAGAGATGGGGAATTGTTAAAATGCTTAAAAAAGAAAAAAGTTTTCAAAAGAGATGCTGAAGGATTTGAAATGCAAAATATGACAAACTCTGGCCAACAAACCCTTGCACTGCAATAGCCCAATTTGTATGCAGGGAGCCCAAAAGCAGAAGCAGGAAGGTTCCAAAATCCTAATGTAGATCTGAATTTCCACATATATCATAGACCTAACCAAAACTCTCAGGCTGTAAATATGTATTTAAACTGGAGGTCTAAAATTTTGCTGCTTGGGTCCACCTCTTCTTGAGGGATTGATCAGTTTATACTCTTATTTTATTAGGCTGAGGATTTTAACTTTACACTAAATTATAAACACCTGAAAAGGGCGAGGTGTAAGTTTATGAGAGAAAGCACTAAGCGCCCCTCATCTACAGTGACAAAATTGCCACCACCATAATCTCTATTAAGTGCTACAAAATTACAGTGCAACAGCTCTGAAATTACATGTGACATCTGCATGAATACCAAATCGATTCATTATGTTCAGCCCTATTACAAAAAGCACTTACCGAATTTGTACTGATTACAACTCTCACGAATTAACAGTTACCCAAGTGAACTTACTTGCCAGTGTACATATATTATTTAAAGATCACCGTTCAGTTAAATGGAAGTAACAGTGCAAATAATACTACCACTTAGCATGGAGTACCATATCTAAGTAAAGTACCCTAATTTTTTAAAACTCTTTAAAAAGTGCTTGATTTTTAGAAAACTCTTCTCTTTTTTTTCCTTTTTGGTAAAGCATGCCATGTCACTCTTCTATCCGCTCTCTCAAGAAATGAAGTCTAAAGAGGGAAGAACCAAGAAAGAATATGATAAATGTCCCCATTATGCAGAATTTGCCTTTTTGAAATCCCATTCCCCATTGTGCAAGCCAGAATTTTATAGAGATATAAATCACAAAGAAATAAGAAGCCAATAATGAGATAGAAGTATATTTGAAATATGGATGCACATCCTCACCACCTGCTGAGCAAAAATAGTCTGCAGAGACTGTCCTGAAAACTGAACTGCCATTAACATCTTGTAAGCACTAAATTTGCAGCAGAAGAATAGTGGAATTATGTGTCTGTGAAATGTCAAAGGACTCTTTGATTTATCTCTAAGCAGAATGTTTCAGCTACATCTACATAAATATTTTAACAGGAATTTAATTTTCATTTTAGTCACACAATAAATCTTTTTATTGCACAACATCATCTTGTCCTAAATAAGTTACCTTTTGCGTAGGAGCATGAAGACAATTGTGTTCATTCTTCTTTTTGATTTGACGAATACTGTTTGAATATGCAATGTATCAGTGCATTTATTTACATAAAAACCTTGCCACAGGCTGTTTAATTTTGTCTATAATGTCTATTCATTTAGGCCTAAGTTATCCAATGACCATCAATTTAGCTCTAGCTCTGGAACTCTCAAGGGTACACCAGAATAGAACAACAGAAAACAACAACAACAGCAACAACAACAACAACAACAACAGCAGCAAGAAATCTGTCTGGAAAGTGTGAATAGGTATGTTGGCAAATGTGCATACACTGGCAAAGGAAAAATATCAGAGGCTTACTGCTTATTTTCTTTTTTGTGCATTTATAAACAGCAGTAGGAATATAGGCAACCCCTGCCTGATTGAATCTTACTTACTGTGCATGTCAGACGTCATTGCTGTTGCAGTTTGATCATGTAGTGTTAGAAATGGCAGAAATGTCTAGCCAGTAACTTATAATGTCTCTAGAGGACAATAAAGTGGGCGTAGATTACTTTTACTGCCTGACGGGATGCTGAGAATAAGCTCCTAGTAGTAGAAAGTTTATCCTGAGCAGGGCAGCATGGTGCAGAGTTACTTGCCATTCGCAGTCTGTTCAACATGGAGCATGACCTACAGAACAGGAGTCTGCCAGCAAGACAGATGAACAGAGGCAAGTATATGTAGTCCTTTTACTGTTCTTTCTGCAAGTTCTTTGCTTGCTTTATTGCCAAAAGAAAACTGTGCTGGAGCTGTAAATTTGTAAATCTCTCTTCAAGCATGTGAGTTCTTTCTGCGCAAATCATACTGCCCTGCCTTCAAACTGATTATCATATTTGATTTATTTAATCTCAGAATCGCAGCATAGACCATTTGCTCTCGCACTCAGATGGGAACAGTCACATGTGTAAATAACAACTGAAACAGCTGAAATTAAGTTATTAAGAAAGAGATTTTCAAAGGTTTAAACAGAAGCTAACTATCAAGCAGGTCCAATCAAGTCTTTCACTTGGAGCTAGGCACCTGTCATTCATTTCTGCCTTGGAAAATCTTCCCATAAAATGGTCCTGTTCATAAATTTTCAAAATCAGAGGTAAGCACAAGGATATGAGCTTACAAACATTTGCTTTAATTTTTGAAAACACAACTCTGAATTGTTACGTAAAAAGGTTTTAGGTTGCGTGCCGAATAGGCATAAGTAAGTTCAGACACATTATTAGAGCCGTCCTCAAGGCAGTGGTCTTCTCTGCAGAGAATTAAGAGGACAGCAGACATCAAGGCTGTCTAACCAGTATCATTTAGCAAAGCTAAGCTGATGAAAAAAATTATAGAAAAGAGCAAACTGTACATTATGCAAAAAAACTTGGACAGCTTTAAAACCATGTACTACTTACTGATTGTTACTGTACTAATCCCAGCCTATAAGTTTATAATACGTAAGCAGATAGGCAGTAATGGAAACACAGGTATAAAGAGAGCCTGTTAAAAGGATAGGTTCCAATATAACATAAGACACAGCAATGCAATCTTCTTTTCATTCCTGCTTTGAAATGTAATTTGTAGTTGTCTTTGTAATTATTCAGCCACTGACTTCTGTATTAAGCCTGTTGAGCCCAGGATTTCTTCTCCTTTCTTATTAACTACTTATAGTCTTCCTTTTGTCTTTTCCATTTCTCTGATTTTCGTATAAGCTAACCACGCAAAGAGCTTAGAGAGGCACACACTTCTTCTTGGGCAAGTTTTTAAAGGAAATGGCTTTAAGCATCCAGGACTGTCACACCAGCTTCTCTTTTCCTTTAAAAGTGCATCATGGAGAAAGGAGAAACACAGCAGATGATAGATACATTATTGTACTTCACACATCTTAGCAAGAAGTTAGTTGATCTACTTACAAAAAGTGATATGACCTGCCAGGCTTTGTGCTTAATTAATAGAATCATTGGAAAGCTGCCTGGATAGGATCTTTAGATGTCATCTAGTCTGAACTCCAGCTTGAAGCAGGGCCATTACCAACACCAAATCAGTTCAGCCTTGGCTTTTTTCTAATTGCATCCCCTGTCTGCTCAATGCTACACAATAATGCATTATGGGAGTTGTACAGCTTCCCCAAAGTCATTTTGCACTGGGCATTTTTAGAGGCAGGCCACCAGCTCACCAGACTTTTTTTTAGTTCAGATAGACATTACTTATGTAATGTCTTCATGTACATTTATGTACACTTTACATGTGTAAACCACAGAGCCTTCTCACCACTGGGTCGACAATATGCATTCTGAGGAACTGTGCACACACTATACATTTTCCACTTGAATCCATTTACGGTTATTTAGTGTAGGTATTTATATAATTGTAGCATATAGGGAAAAGTTCAGTGCTCAGTGCTCCTTATGGTCATTGTTCATTTTCTATGCTATAGTGAACTACAATAGACTCTATTATAAAGCCTATGGGAATATTGGCTCATTCCAGGCCAAGCAGAAGACTCTTGTTCTCTCCGTTACCCTTCAGTCACTTGTATGAGACTGCTTATTTTCACTGAGTAAAATTCGCTCCCAGCACCTGACATGTAATGACTCTTCTGATCTACTCAGGTACAGCAACAATTCTGAGCAGATTGATCATGAAGAAGACAGAGAATTAAATCCCAACTTCCTCAAGCCCAAAGGAGAAATGCTGTAGAATTAAAAATGTTCATTCAGCTGTAAACTTGCAGTTGGTGCCAACAGATTGCCTATACTCAGGAGTCAGGTAGCTGAAATTCCCACAAGAGAGGGAAGTGCCTCTCAGAAAGTAGTGCAAAATTTTACTGTTTTCATGAAATTTCACCAGTCCTGAAATTCTTCCATTTTGTTCACAGCTTAGTTAAGTGATCTACCTGAAAAAGCTGATATAGTTCATTCAGATATCAGCCTGCTTCACTTGCTGGACATCAGCTAAACCTTCCATATTATTGTCAGTAGCCCATTTCTGAGAAGCCTCCATTAGAGGTGAAATTTATCTCTGAAATTGCAAAGGAATCCACTGCATTTGTATGATGAAGTCCATGTCAACAGCACTATAAAAAAATTCTGTATTTTAACTATATCAGGAGACAAGATTATTTAAACTGTGAGCTTGAATCCATTTCATTTGCAGTGTTGCGGTGGTCTCAGTTTCAAGCTAGCTCTGTCCCTGTGGTTAAAGCATGCCACCATCTTCATCTCACTGCCCTGTTTTTATGGTTTTTTATTGTTGTATAGTTTTGCATTCAGCTGAAACCTTGAGATCACTTCTCTGACAGTATCCTGTTTCATAGGTTATGACATTATGTTTAAAACATTTATATTTTAGAGTGAGTTTCATTCTTTATTGCATCATTCGCATGCACCCTCTCTACCTTTTGATAGGTCTCATAAGACTGAATTTGTAACTCTGATCCAGAACATCCTATTAGCTCCTTGGGTAATCTTGATAAGAAATAAGCGTTTCATTTCTAGAGAGCCAAAGTTAGGTCATTTTCCCAAATGAAGAGTTAAAAAAAGATCCTTAAAAAATAATAATTCAATGCTCTTCAGAACTTCTGAGTAGGTGTTCAGTTGAAGAGTTTGCTAGATACAGGCTTGTTTAGGCTGATAACCAGTACGATTTGATAGACAGTCTTTGCAGGGGAGGGAATGCACTCTCAAAGCCTGGCTCACCCACTGGGGAAACATTGCTTGAGGCTGATTTCAGTCCCTTTTGTGGCAGTAGGAAGCAACCTCAGGAGTGGACCCTCACTGAACCATGCTGGTCTCAGAGCTTCATCCCACTGCTCTGTGCATCACCCCCTTCACACCATGACTCTCCAGAGAGAGCTGCCTGCCACCGTTCTTCTGCCTCTCTGTCTTACACTGCACGGCCCAAAGTCTCACTGCTATGACAGATTTCTCTCGCCTCTTTCCTGGGGGAACTGACTGGGTTAGATTTACTCTCTGCAAATATCCTTCTTGGATTCTGGACTGGCAATTAAAATAACAGCTACTGCCAAACAAATCCTGAAATTCCTTTGAAACAACTATCTTTTTTCCTAATAAAAGCCACTCTCCTGAAGTCATCTTGCTTCTCAAATGAATGCCAGTCTGGCGAATGTACCATCTGTCTCCAAGCAGTTGTAACATGGGGTTGAATGTGCAGAAGCTAGAACAGTGGAGTGTGCTGCATTTGTTTTCCTTTGTCTTTCTTTCTTTAGAGGAATACACATGAAATGACTGCCCAAAGTTTTTTTTCTTAATTCTTTCAGAAGATCACGCTCCCTTGAAGCCACAGATTGGAGCACGGTTATGACAACAATAGCCATTCAGTATAACATAACTGAAATCCACCAGGTTACAACAACGTATAAACTGGCATGACTGAAGATCAGAATTGGACTCTTTCTTTAGATGGGAGGTTCTTAGCATAACATCTCCCTGAAAAATTTAATGGTGTCAGAAACTTGCTTATCTTAAAAAATTAAGAACTATTTTAGTAAGAAAACCCAGATTCAAACAGAAAACATGAACAATCTTTGGCAGATGTATCTGAGACTAATGAGACAATCAGTGACAGTTTAGACCAATAGGAGGTATAGCCCTTCAAACTTGCACAGCTCAGGTGAAACAGCGCTTTCCCCTGCCACCACCTGTCTTTCACTTTAGTGTGAGATTTGGAACTTGAAATGATACCTTTCCTGGAGACAAATGCAAGACTAAATTAATACATTCCACTAAAATATTTATCAAACTTTTGAAGTCCTTTCTGGAACAGATTGTGGCTAGGTCACCATTAGGTACAAGTATATTGCATGAAAGCTATAAGGCAGCTTGCTCTCCCCACAGCATCACACCAGCACCAGCAGCTCCATAGAGAAGACAAAAGTGAAAATGGAGCTCTCTCCTGTCAATAGAAATAGCAGAACAAAGAGTGGATCTGTTTAAAGATTAGCGTAACTGCTGAACACCAGAAGTGCCAGCAGAAATAAGCAAAAGAGGATTTTCTGTGACACACAGTAATACTTGGGTAGCAT
The DNA here is from genome assembly GCF_040807025.1 of Struthio camelus. NCBI lineage: Eukaryota > Metazoa > Chordata > Aves > Struthioniformes > Struthionidae > Struthio > Struthio camelus. The sequence goes on from NC_090946.1 coordinate 35,138,799, forward strand.
CCATTTTTTTCTGCCCTGGACACTGTAACAGGGAACCTTTTAGATATATCAGGATAGAGTGCAAGGTCTCCGCTGGTATGATTTACTGCTCTCTTAAAACTGCTTTAAATTGTATATACCAGTTGTCATTCTAGTTTCTAGATTTGGGGTGAGGGCAGAAAAATGACTTCCTGCTATTCCTATTGCAAACAAGAAGCCTGGCCTCCTATTTGGAGATTTTTTTTACAGTGCAGTTCCCACAAGAAGACTGAGAGATCCTTGGAGTGACAAAGGTGCCAAAATGTAATGTTATTCCCTTCCAAGATTGAATAATGAGCTGTATAGACTTCCTGTGCAACTTTCCAGTAGAAACAAACTAATAGTATGCAAGGCAGGAAGGAGAGTGAAAGAAATCCCTGGAATATATTTCAGATGCTAAATCTGTTATTGAAATATAGGTGCCTGTCTAGCTCAGAATCTCTGCTCAACAGAACAATTGTACAAATTGTCTCTGACTAATGAAAATAAAAGGCCTGAATCTCTGTATTCCCTGGGCAATTTAAAAATCTGAGTTTAATATTTTGCAGTTTCATTTCTGAACTAATGCAATTGTATAAAAATATTTTGTTTAAAGGAACATTTTGCTGTAGAGAGCGAAGTACAAGAGGCATGGCTTAGAATGCTACCAACCACAGAAGCTCTTAAATGAAGAAAAATCTAGGGAAGAACATTGAAAACTACCTTTATATCACAGCAACAGGCCCAATATTAGGCCCGTGTAGTCTCATAAAACATGGAATCCTGCTGAGTAGTTTCCCAGTGACTAAGAGGTGGCTCAGGCTCACTCTCACCCTAATCATTATTTATGTAGAAAAATATGCATACAGTGTCCTGTAGTCTTAAATAGCTTCCACTAATCTAGATACCCCCAAGTCTGCTATTCTATTGTTTTCTCTTTTAGGAAGATTTTGGCTTTCTCATGGTCACATTTCTCATGGTCACATTTACCGCCTTTTCAGCCTACAGTTTCTTTACCCCTGCACGTGCAGCACAGCAAACATTTCAGTGCATATGTGTTAGCACTGATTTGTTAGATCTTGGACAACAGCTGCATCAGGTACGCATATATTTACCACATAAAAGTGTTTGAATGCTCCTTCTGCAGATTCCACAAGAGAAGGGTGACTGCTGCTGGCTTTGGATCCCACACTGACCTGTCTGCCAATATCATTACTGAAGATAATGTTGTATCACCAAATATTTAAAATCAGCTAGGGCTTGGAGGCCGTGATCAGCATCTGTACTGTGGATATGTAAAGGAAGATCTCACTTCTACCTCAAACAACTTTGAGTCTAAGGTTGAAAGGGACATGTAAAGGAAAGGGAAAAACAGAAACAGGTAATTTTCCTATACGAATATATTCATTAAAAAACCTATTCCTCGCAAGTGTCCCCCTTAATTCATCTAGATGAATCCCAGCAAAAGTATCTTGAGAAGCCAAACTGCTGCAGTGGACAGTTAAGAAAGGATCTCAAAAAGGTTCAAGATTCAGCATGACTTAGCGAAGCTCCAAAGAAATTTAGAGGCCCTTTAAAATCACTATAAAAGTCCACAGTGCCTTCTTCAGCATGCGGGGTGAACTGATCACCCACTGAGGACAACCCGTAGCATGACAACTTCCTCCTTTTTATAAAGCAAGGCATAAAAACTCCTGCAAGAAATAAAATCTGAAAAATGTGGTGGGGCCACAATATATTTTCTGTTGCGTGGGAATATAGTTACTAGTACTTCACAATGGAAGTACTTCAGTTACCATAAAACATTTTGCAATAATTCACAGAAACCACCCAAATCCTCAGTTAATTCACCATCTAATATGCATTTCACAGTCAGTGATGCGTGTGACTATGTTATTTCCCCTGTCCTTTGCTCCCTTACCTTTCTTCAGAGAACTTGCCTTGAAAGCAATGTCAAAGTGCTTTTTAAGCAACGGATGGCTTTCTATATCCTGCAAATAAATCAGGGCTCTCCTTCTCAGGTCACACTATAAAATCCACAGGATTTTGTATCAAAAAAGAAACCTCAGCAGAAATATAATCATGTGGATTATATTAAACTGGACTGGCTGAAGGACTAACTGAAGCCCTGTAAAACTAATAGATGTTGCTGAACTTCAGTATTCACATAGGAGAAATGTACAGTGAACTAATTACGGTTTCTATTCTGTATACTGTCATTCATTTCACAGATTCCCTGAGTAACATTCCCTCTGTGATAGCGCAGCAGCAAACTGTCCCCAAAGGTCACATGTAGAGTCATTGTATAGAATCTGATGAACATTGTTTCTAAACTCTAATTGGAAACTACATCATTTTGACTTGTCACAGCTCGTGTGTGTGTGTGTGCATATTAGTTGTTCTGTTCATGTTTATTAAACCTCTTGTGGTCTTAAAGACCTTACGGTGCTGAAGGAGTTGCTGAATCAGGATCTCTCACATTACATGGTCATTCACTGGATGCTAAATGAGGAAAAAACAGCAAATAAATCAAATGAATGAGACTGTATTCTATCATTTATCCAACAGTGCCAGAGCGTTTTAGAAACTAACTTTAATTAGTGCCCCATGGTGAAGACAAACATAATTACCCTCATTTTACAAAGTGAGGAAAATAAGATTATAGGTCTGGTCCAAAGTCGTCGTGAATCAATGAAAGGAGCTTCCAGGAACCCAGTGTTCATTAAAGCTGTAAAAAGTACCATGCTTCAGCAGAATGGAGCGGCAGCTTAATATGATAGGATTTGTCCAATACTTCTGCTTTCAAGCCTCAGCAGAACATAGCCTTCTACCCAATAAAAGTATTTGATGAAACTTTATGGAGAGCACTGAGAAGCTAGTCTCCCTGGACAATAAAGACTTGAGTATTACATTATTTAGCCATCTCGCTAATGTGGGCATCTCCTGCAGATGAGAGAATACAGTGTATATAGTACTATCGCTGATGATATGTACAGGCACCTAATGTTCTAGAACAGCCATTATGCAACATAAGCACATCAGTGCATCTGTCTGCCGTGAGATTTCCCCTTTTTCTTTCCACTCTAGCCAAGCACTTTACTTTGAACCCAAATGGTTTTATTTGAAAAGCTCAGATGGTACTTTCCTCCCTCTTTCCCAGTACATCTTATAGCCAAAGAGTTTCCAATATTTGATCCCCCAGGTACTTGCACAGGAGAAGGGTTTTTTTTTTTGTGTGGATGTTACAAACACCTACCTGCCAAGGAAGTTACTTCCGAACAAGCTGTGAGAATACAGCTCCTTCCAAAGCTTTTTTTTTTTTTTTTAAACAGATTTTACAATCTAAGTTAATAGAAGATGGTCTGATCTCTGCCGTTAGTACAGTGGAATGAGGAAAAAGGAATAAAAGAAGAAAAAGACTAACTCTGCAATATGACAAACTCAGGGAATGTATCAAAGAGACATGCATGCAGATGGTTCACTAGTGATTTGAAAAAGGCTTCAAATGCTTGTACCTCAGGATAAGTCATTATCTACTAGATATCGAAAGGAACTGAAGCTTGTATTAAATCAATGAGCTCAGTACCTGCCTAGTATATAGTAAGTAAATCTTTATGTAACATTCAGTAGACCTAGGATGTCACAATTTCACAGGCTTCCTCCTAGCTGTTAAGCATTCTTTTTCTCTGTTTCAGATCCTTAACATTAGTTTCCGCCCTTTTTATCAGAGGAAGATGTTTAGTTCTTTTTGTGGTGGAGTCTTTTTTTTATCTGTGAATTTCGCAGCATGGCTGATTCGCTGGACCAGTCTCACATGCCAGTCTCCCCCCTTCCCACCATGGTCCAGCTACTCAAACAAGATTTAATTTCTTCCAGCCGATATTAGCTATAAATCCCAACTGCACGCTTATCCACCCTGCCTGTTATTTCAGCCCAGCTCCTTGCTTGTGCTGTGGTTCTAATTAGTTAGCTAGCCCTGGGTCAGGGCTGTGCTCCTCCACTTTCAATAGGAAATGCCAGTGCGGTGCAGGAAGCCCCTGAACCAGCTCCAATCCCTGCTTTAAATGACACTGTCACAAAAGGAGAGGAATAGAAGCAAGCAAAAAGGAGGGTGTCTTAGTCTGATTCTTTTCCTGCAGATGATTAAGTCTGTCTGAGTTTTTATTTACCGAGAATCTTTTACTGGCTCCCCTTTATATAAGGCAAGAATTGTTTTCTAGTTAAAAAAGTAAAGGTGGGTGTAGAAGAGGCAGCAAGCAGCTGCTGCAGAGTTGCTCAGGTTATTACTGGAGCTGGGAGTTGCCAGGCAACTGCTGTTTGTAGAGGCGGCAGGAAGGTTGTGCTATGGCAGTGCACTTGCACAACACCCACCTGAGCTGGAGTCTCAAAGACAACCCACATTTGTCTGATGGTGGTGATTAGGGCAAAGGGGGTGAAGTGGGGTGGCAGGAGGTTTATACTCTTATTTTCCACTGACTGTGAGATACAAAGGGATGTATCTGTGTGAGAAGTGTGTTGAGCAGTGCCAAATTGCTAATAAAGCAGCAAGAGTGTTTGAAAAATTAATGATTTTCGGTGTTTTGCACATTATTTTCCACTTAGCAACTTGTTCTGTTTCTGTTCACAAGAGCACTTACGGCTATAGTAAAGTGATGTATATTCTTCTGCATTATGCTCTTCGGTTGGATTTCCTTTATTGTTAGGCCTGGTGTTGGTCTAACACAGGCGGAATTATTTCAGTATTTTCATGAGGAAAGTATAAAACCTTGCGTCTGGAGCAGAACTGTGCATCTATCCGTGCATTTGCAATGTGATACAGTAGTTTGGCTTAAGTAAAATTATACATGTCATCCAAGCCAATGGACTGGGATACTCTATCAAACATTCAGGCTCCTAAATGTGGACTCCTTGGCTGTGCAAGGTCTGTGTTCAGGCTCTTCTGAGCATGTAAGAATAATGGTGGTGAGGAAAGACATACAAGTTTGCAGATGAACATGAGGAGGAGCTCAATTTTTTATTTCAGTGGGCTTGTTTGGAAAACGCTGATTAGACAATACTGGGAAAAACTAGCGGTGCTATGTTAGTTTTGATGATAGGTTAATCAGGCAGATTTTCTGAAGAGCTTTTTAGCCAAAAGATATGACTAAGATGCAGGGACAATTACCACAGATTTCCCATGTTGCTAGCCAGTTCCTCAGTTGCTTGTTGATGGGCTGTTCAAGATAGGGTCTCACTAGTTCTCCTGTGGGATTTATTCTGCTGTGTGTAAATTCATCAGCTAGTCACTGAAACAAGCATGGGCATCAGGATGTCTCATGTACAGATGATGTCTGAACAGCTGGGCTAAAGTGTCAGCACCTGTCTGTCTGTCTCAGACTGCACCTATAGCAGCTGAATGGATGAGTGGGACGGTGTTCTCCACACCTCTCTGACAGCTCAAGCCCCAGGCACATCACTAGAATAAACTACCAGGTCCAGGTACGTACCCTAGCTAGGCCTTGCTGTTACTGCTAGCTCTTGGGAAAGAGTTCCTGTCACCTAAGCTGATGTTTGGAGATCACACACATGCATTGCAAGAGTGAAGTTTGCATAGGGGAGGAAAGCTTTCCTCCCTTGCGTGCTGAGTTCTCCTGGGTATTAGGGCATGCTGCTATTTCATATAATCTTCTTGTTTACCTGGAGCTTCCTATGAAGATTCCTTTCACTCATGAATCTAAATAAATAATACCCATAACACCACTTAAATATGTCAAGATTTATGAATTATTTCCTGAATTTTCTATATTAATCTTAGTGTAAACATTCACCAAAGAAAAGAAGTGATGCTTATAGAAATATATGTTTAAATTCTCATTCCTCATCTTTTTTTCTTTTCTCAGATCGTTGCTCATTAAGTTCCTTATAGATTTAGACCACTGGGTATGCTTTGTTCAGCTGAACAATTTACATCACATAGAGACAGGGCTTTCCTTCAGGTATCCAAAAAAGCAATTAATTTAATCCTCTGAATACAAATGACAGCCTTATATGATGGATATTTACATTTATATCTCCTCTTATTCTGTTGCTGTTTAAATCCAGCATATTCATTTTCTTTTGTACTTTCCTGACAGGGTATTGTTTTGTACCATTGACTTCCATGCACAAAACCAGTCAGATGTAGCAGGAAAGGCAGGAAAAGCAGTGGCTCTGTAGTATCACAGGTTGTACCAGGAAGCAGAGCATCAGGAAGGCTTGAGGCAATGAGCAGCTGCCCCAAGCAGCACTATCTTTCCTCCTTCAGGTACACGAAAACATCCTCTGGTATCATATTCTGGTTGCTTGTCTACATAGCAGCCTTTTCCATAATGGCTCAAGGACTTGAGGCAGTTGCTGCAGGAGACTAAACGCTCAATATGCCTACTGCTGTGGGAAAGGAGGTGTTCGATCTTGTTCAGTAAGAGATAAGGCCATTTTCTATACCTTCCTTGTGCCCCTCCAGTTTCTTGGGACCACGCAAAGCTGGAGGATGGATTCCTTGTCCCCTGCCTTCGCAGGATAGACTGGTCTAAGGAGAGCTTCGAGGCTGAGGAATAAGTTGCAAAATCAATGCATCTGAAAGAAAACAGATCAGTTGCCAAACAGGAGAAAGTGACTGTGGGCTGCATGGAGATCATTAGAGTGTCAACTGTTGCCTATTTTATATGCCAGCTCTTATCAGAATCTGGTTCTAGTCAGGTCTCAGAGCATTAGAAAAGCTTCAAAGCAGCACAAAGCAGTTATAACATCTATACAGATAGATAGATAGATCTTCTGAAATACCATAACCAGTAAGAGCAAATGAAAAGGCTGTCTGTGGTGTGGCTGACCTCGGGCCATTGCCAGCTGGCTGAGTTCTGTAATAACAATAAGAAAAATAGGTCACTTAGACATCTTAGTGTTTCTTTCCTTTCTCACCCCCCAGCAGATAGTTTTGCACTAATGCAAACCCCAAAGCTAGTTCATATGACAATCATAATCTTAATAATGGATGCAGACCTCTGAAAAGGTGATGGGATGATCATTTAGTAGTCCAGATCAGCTTTGAGAAAAAAAACTATATATTGAAAATGTGGCAGGAAAGCCCATTTCTGTGAGATTTTTCAGTACATCTTGATTTCAGATTGGCTTGGAAACAGCGAACTATCATATTTTTATGTGCCAGTTTTGCTTGAGAAAAAGGTTTGAAATTGGTCCTTTCGTACTAGATCTGAGGAATGTCAAGCTATATAGCTTTTCTTTCACAAGGCTCGTCTAAAAACCTCAGAAGTCTAGGACCTCCCATACTGGTCACATCCCAGATCTGTTTCCTTGAATAATCTCTCTAAAGCAAAGAGATTTTTTTAAAAAATAAATGAAAAAAACCACAATAAATACATGTGGGGTAGTTACCCCTCTTGTATGACTAGGATCAGTGCCTACTGACTTCATGTGTCTTCTCATCAGAAACATAACATGTTTGAACTCCAGATTTGGTGGTAACTAATGATTTAGAGGCAGCAATTTCCCTTCATTTAACCCCAGTGGTTTTTGAAGTCGCTAGACACCTGGGCCTTTTTTCACATGTCATTAATCAGTGGAATACTCCACCACCTTTAATATATTGAGCCTTTCCAACTAAAGAAAATATTTGGGTAAAAAGGAACCTAAAATAATTACTTGGATAATCTTAGAACATGCAGACTAGCAAGATTCAAGACAACTGTATTACAAAACAACTCCTTAACAGGTCAAGCAGTCAAAGTGAAGAGCAGTCTCCCAGAGAAAGAAATAGAAATTTCATTCATCACAAAACTTAAAATTAGAACAAACCAAGAATGAGTTAAAAGGAACACTTTGTACTGATAAGGAAAAGTGTATGAGCCAGAGTTTTTCTGCATGGCTATTTCTATTGTTAATTCAGTTTTTTAGAGACTACTCCTTTGCCTGTTCAACATTCTGCCTTTTTCTCCAGAAAAACTCCACTCCTCTCTGGCTTTATCATGCTGCCTAAAACAAAAGCTAAAAGGGGCTACACTTCAGTTTGGTTGTTTGGCCTGATTTGGGCCTCTGTTTGCAACTGTCTTGGCCCCAGAACAAGTCTATACACTAGCTATACTTCCTTTCTAATCTCCTCCAGGTACCCACTTAATACTTCATTCACTACCTACCTGCAGATTATTCCTCTCCAGATTGCCTTGTTACACCTTTTTAAACTCAGCTTAATGGATACACCAGTGCACTGACAAGCTTGATTTGCAACAGGAATTTGCAGCCATGCGCTTGGAACAATTTATAAAAGAGTTATTTTATTGTATTAGCGTTTCTCTTGCCAATATATCACACCGCTGGCTCCGTGAATTAACACCTAAACTTAAGAAAGAATGGGAGAGGCAGAATCAGAAGTGGCGGTGGGCTGGGGGCCAGGAGAGGCCGTGATGGGCAGGTCTGAGGGCATGAGTGAGGCATCCTGCCAAAGCAGCTGTGCTGCAGCTAGTGAGGGGGGCTCCTGTTTCCTGCAGGTGGTTTGCATGAGGCAAAGAAGCAAAAATGGGAGAGATTAGGTGGTTGGATCTGTATGGAGGCAGGTTTGTGCTGTGATCTTTTCTTCCTCCTAATCCTCTGCAGTTTACCACTTTGATGAAGCTAACCCCAGACTTATTTCTGGGTCTGCCTCTTCCTAAAAACAATTTAGTCTGAGCAAAGGGCTCCTAAACACTGTTACAAAGCACAGTCTTGCCCTACAGCCCACAGCCTGCAGTCAGCCTGAACAGAGATCTAGCCCTGGCTATTGTCTAACCAGCGTGGGTGTTTGGTGCTACTGTTTGTACCTGTTTTGGGAAAAAAGTATTTCTTGAAAATGCTAAAGCAAAGAATGTGAAACACCTGCTTCCCCAAACTCTCTAGAATTGCAAATATTCTTACCAATGTTTATACAGTAAAGCTTCACTGATGTTTTCAGCTAGCTGTATGAGACTACGTTTTTGCTGCTTTTAGAAAATATTAATGGCAGAGCCTTGCTGCTACCTGTGCACTCTGAAAAATTTTTTAATTTACTTAGTTTTCACTGCACTTTTTGCAAATGAATGGTAAAGCCCTCAAAGAAGCATTGCTGCTTTGTTATAGGGACCTACTATATTCTTCTCCTTTTGTTTTCCAGCTTACGGAAAAAAAAAAATTACCAGTGCAGATAATAAAAAGGAAAGCTTTAGCTTTTTCTGTATAAAAAGGGCAATAAAAGAGCAAATATGGATCCAGTTTATTTAACATATTCTCTGTGACCTCTGCAGGCCAAGAAACCAAAGAAATAGATCACTAATGGTTATTGTTGTAGTATCTCTGTAGAAGTAACATAAGCTATGAACCATAAACTGGGTTTCCTGTATCTCTTGCTGGAGATGCTTACACAAAGTCTGCAGAATGTGGGTAACAGCTTCAGTTAAAGAATGAATTGCAAAGAGTGCCAGAGGATAAAGACTGAGATTAGAGGCATTTTAGAGAGAGCAACAGGGCTATTCTTGTTTTGGTAGTACAGACCAGACATGACAAGGCTAAGGACAATTGCTCAGTGGGTTCATTGATACTGGAACATATGGAAGACTGTGCCTGCCACAATCTTATTAGTGTGAGGATTTTGCTGTCCTCTGGACGGCTTTGGATGGACTTTAGAAAGCAAGGATGGTACAGCTGTTAAGCCTCACCTTTCACCTTGGTTAGGGAACTTTCTGAGGGAGCAGATGGTGCTGATTTTCAGACCATGAATCACTGTCACTAAGTCTATGCTACGCAGGGCTGATCAAGCTCATTAGGTAATATTTTCATTGCGATCAGTGTCACTCTGATCAAGCGCTCTTGCTGCTGAGATGATCTTTATTGCTACAACACTAAAGCACCAGAATCAAGTGTCAAGAGCCAGAAAGTCACACTGATTCAATACCTCCTAAGTGGTGGAGGAAGAGTAGGAGCATAGTTTGCTTGTATTCATGCAACTGTATTAATGTAGCATGACAGCCCGTTCGTTATGTAGTTGGAGGAAATGTATTGATGCAATGTGAAATGCAATTGCTTCTGATGAATTTTAAAGAGGACTTATCCCTCTTTGATATCTTTTTCTGTGTTAGAGGACACACCTGAACAAGTATCATGAAAACACGTAAGAGGTCAATCTTTCCAGGTCTATAAAAAAGGAAGTACTAGAGCCTGAAAAAAAGTAAATGCAAGACAAATGAAAAACAGTGAGGAAAATGAAGAGTTGATGAATTTTGTGATTGCATCTGTAGACAGGGAATAGGAAAATGGTTTTGAGAAGTTCAGAGAAAAAAACAATTTTTGAGAAAGGAAGAAATATCCGAGTGTGCAGAGAGGAAGCAGAATAGAATTATCTGTTCATTAAAAATCACATGTAGATACTGAACTAGATGAATGTGAACTTCAGAAACATGAATACTTGAATGATCTGAAGAGTCTTGAATGATTTAAAAACATTGCCCATCTATAACATTTATGTCTCAAAATGACATCTCAAGTGCACCTTTATTTTCATTGACAGATATGAACCATAACTATATTATTATGTGATAAAGCAGAGGTTCTCAAAAGCTGAGGAACTAATTGCCTTGCCTTCCCTTTCATTCCTTTGTTTTCCCTGCAAATCGCCTATACACTTTTGGAATTCTTAAGGTCGATTAACCTCCCTAGTTACTTTGGCAATGATGTCTTTCTTCTTCTACTGGGGATGAGAAATGCTTCCAGTGTGCATTCAACCTTATGAAGTTCAACAAAGGCAAGTGCACGGTCCTGCATCTAGGAAGGACTAACCGCATGCACCAGTACAGGCTTGGGGTTGACCTGCTGGAAAGTAGCTCTGCAGAAAAGGACCTGGGAGTGCTGGTGCTGGTGGACAACAAGTTAAGCATGAGCCAGCAATGCGCCCTTGTGGCCAAGAAGGCCTATGGTCTCCTGGGGTGCATTAGGCAGAGTGTTGCCAGCAGGTGGAGGGAGGTGATCCTCTCCGTCTACTCAGGCCTGGTGAGGCCTCCCCTGGAGTACTGTGTCCAGTTCTGGGCTCCCCAGTCCAAGAGAGACATGGCGCTACTGGAGAGAGTCCAGCGGAGGCCTACAAAGATGATGAGGGGGACGATGAAGGGACTGGAACATCTCTCCTATGAAGAAAGGCTGCGAGAGCTGGGCCTGTTCAGCCTGGAGAAGAGAAGATTGAGAGGTGATCTCAGCAATGCGTAGAAGTATCGGAAGGGAGGGTGTCAAGAGGATGGGGCCAGCCTCTTCTCCATGGTGCCCAGCAACAGGACAAGAGGCAATGGGCACAAACTGAACCACAGGAAGTTCCATCTGAACCTGAGGAAAAACTTCTTCACTGTGAGGGTGACAGAGCATTGGAACAGGTTGCCCAGAGAGGTAGTGGAGTCTCCTTCCCTGGAGATATTCAAAACCCGTCTGGATGTGATCCTGGGCAATACGCTCTAGATGACCCTGCTTGAGCAGGGCGGTTGGACCACATGCTCTCCAGACGTCCCTTGGCCATTCTGTGATTCTGTGTGATTCTGTGATTCTGTGCACTACATCGTTCTAGGGTTGTGATGCTAGAAACAGTCAGCCTGTGCTGTAATTGTGCTGCTTCCTACACCCATCCTCTCCACTGTTGGGAGGGACTGTGACTACCCTGTGTATCTTCATCTTAGGTTATATCTCTGCAAGTTGATGTAATCACTGATTTGCCCCTATATTTTCAGTCAGTGCAAATTCTGTAGGCCTGAGAAAAAAGATTAGGCTGAGCTTGATGCTTAGTTTTGTCTTCCTGCATGGTTGCAGGGTACAACTGCAGCTAAGTTTCTTTTTTTTTTTACAGACTTCCTTCAAGAAGTCAGGGGAAAAACATGGCTTGGTTCAATGAACACCGTGACCTAAGGGATCAATTCAAATAGTCTTTAGACTATGCTGTAAGATATGAAACAGCCAAACTTGGAGTTAATTTCCATAAAAAAATATGATCTGCAGAAGTATTAAGAAGAGCTGAACTGTGTAGGATGGACCCAAATAGAAAATATGAAGCTAATAAAAGTAAGACTAAGTTTCTACGTAAGTTGTGTTCAGGCTGTATATTCAAACAATTTTGTTAATGTGGCACTATGGCAGTGTGTTTATATCATAGGGTGGCATTCGACACAGGGAGCAGCAGAAGAAAATTGCATTTTAAGACAGTACATAAGAACAGTTTGATAAAAACAAATTCACTAACACAGGTTTACTATAGTTACTTCAGAACAAGCTGTGTGTGGAAAGTTGTGCCTGTTTAGGTGGAGATTAGGCAGCTGTTGGAAAAATGGATTCACCAGTATGATGAAAAATACAGTATTACATATGTATGATCCTTTGTCTTCTTGATAAAAGTGTATATATTGAGTTGGCTGGCACATTGTATACCTAGCTGAAATGTGTTTTATTCATGTAAATTTACCCAAAGGACTAGGCATCAGATACGTGGTTTTACAACTAGACTTTACAAATAAAATTATAAAATAAATTTGCTATTATTATGTTATAACTGTAAATGGAAAGTGTTTTTCTTTTCCAGTTTACTGAACCTAATTTTAAAAAAGAAAAGTTTTAATGTCCAGATAGGTATTTTTATGAATCAATGTTGTTTCAAGGTAATAAAGCAACTTTCATATAAAAAAAGAGACGTTCTATTATGATGCATATTTTCTTCTGAAAAATAAATTTGATTTGCCTCTCTTAAATATCTTTCCTTTCCAACCTGTATATTTAATAATGGCAGTTTGTAAAATGTTTATACATGGGTATGTGCACATACAGGCTTTTGCTTCCAGCATATTTTTCAGAAAATACACACAACACATCTGAAACTGCATTACAAATACGTGAAATAAGCTGCATACAAATCAAAGAGATGAATTTTCAGAGTTCCTTTTGATAATCTAAGTGGCAACAATTCACCTAATTACTTTTCCCTGTTTTAAATTCTGTTAATTGTTTTCCACCACGTCTCCTCTCTAGTATGTGAGCTCTATGATATAGCTTACTCTTGAAGTGGAGCAATAGCAGAAGAGGAAAGAACAGGACAAAAAAAGAGCATGCCTTTACATACCTTTACAAATAACTACAACTTAGTCATTTGCAACCAGAGCCACAAGGTACGAAGCAGTATGAGCAGAAGCTTTCTTTTGTATAAATCCACTCTGTCCATTTCCAGCTACATGATACGCTTTTTAATGGGTTAAATTAATCCCTGTGCAGAGGCCTCGCACTTGACCAATGCCCCACTTAAATGCCACTTACGCTCTGCTCACCTTGGCCCTTTCTAATAGCCTGCTGTGCAAGAGTTAATCTAGCTCAAGGGGGAACAGAGAAACTTATTAGTAGGAGAAACAAACGGAAAGGCCAAAAAAAGATTTTGGCTGGATAAGAATGGACTGAAATCTGACTAAGCAATTTAGAAAGTGATCTTAATTGCTTCTGTACAGTAAGAGAAATTTTTAAATTGGAACGGGAATGAGTTTCTTCTGCTTTTGCCATAGGAAAACCAGGAGCGGTTTATTTTTCAGGCAATAACAATTTAGTCAAAAGAAACTGATATGGTTTTACATCATATCAGAAAAGCATAAATGAAAAAGACACGGACAGATAACTGCATGTAACAGTCCCTTTAAACATTTTTGACATGTGTTCATGCTTTTTTTCATGGTGATAATTCAAGAGATCTATCAGATAATTACTTAAATATATGAGGTGTGCTCACCATCCAAGGGAAAGGTTAGTGCCATCATCGGCTGTGTAAATCTTCCTTTATGAAAAGGAAGGCAAATGAAATGATCACCTAAGTCAAAGTTTTATAAAATATTGACTAGGATTATGTTTGCTTTGGGAGTAATTTTATTCTAAGCCCTCATTTGAGATTCTATTCCTGTTTTGATTAGATGATCAATCAAGTGACGTCCTTGAATATGGCAGGTGGGAATAAGGTCAAAACTGCAATATGCTTACCTTAGGAATTATGGAATATCTCTTTTATAGACTTCCAAACAGTGGCATGGATCTTTAGTTTCCAGTGGTGGTCCTCATAGATCCAGCTGTGTAGGGAATGAAAATACGCTGCTGTCAATGTATGCCAAGATTGATCCTAGATTGTTTGTTACCAGTATCTAATATAACTGCTACTACTTTATTTCTTTCCTACTAGGCCAGAATTTTAATTGTTAGGAGATCATATTTTGAGGTTTTTATTTTAAAGGATCTCAGCAGCTTACATTCACTGAAAATCTAGGCATTTGTTTTGATATATTTTTATAAGCAAGGCCTCCTGAGAAATCTGACTGCTTCCCACTTAGGCCCTGAGACTACTTAAAAGAGCTGACTTTTATGGCTATTGCATGTCTGTCACATCACAGCATGCAAAATGTTTCATGACAACATTTTATTTGGCAATAAAGTGTAAACCCCTCACTGCTCTTGAGCTGTGCAGCTTAATGTGAAACAAAAGGAATGAAATCTTTATCCTTCAGCTTTTCAGTCTGTTTTAGAGAGAAGCCATGGTTTCAAGAAACCCAAAGGAAAATGTGACGGTCAGTGCGGAATAGGAAGAAGCAAGTAAAGGGCAAAGAGGTTTATTATGCAAGCAAAAACAACTGCTACAGCAATTTCTGAGGTCTGAATTTAGGGTGGTAGTTCTGGTGGCTTCATGATTCCTGCAAGGGTTTTGTTCCTCTGTTGAAGTACTGCAAACAGTGCATAGCTAAATGTGCTGCTGCACACAGATCTAAGAAGCAGGACCTTGTACGTGAGTGTAGAACTAATTATAGTACCATCGTGAGGAATGACAGTGAAATCTTTGCTTTTACTGGAGCCCGGTCTTCACCTTTAAGTGTTAGTGTGAGTGTCCAAGTATGAAATTGCATATCTCATGAGCTAGATTGACATTTGGACATAGAGGCACTCAACCCTAAAACTTATTCAAGTGTTGAATTCTCTGTGATTTCAATACCTATTGTAGCAAATTTCCAAATGTAGTCCCTGTGAAAAAAAAGATCTCTGCAGAAGGGTTTTTTCAGGTTTAGCAAACCACGTCTCATGGCCTAAGCAAAGTCTAACAGAAAGCCAACAACTAGAAACTTTTCATACTTTGTTGCCAGTGAAAACTTGTAAGGTTTCGGTTATGTGACTTTATTGTATTGTATCTCATCTTCTTATTCTGAAAAATGTAACTAATAATACTTTAAAGGCTGTTTTGAAAATTAATTGAAGTATGTTTAGCAGCGCTCTGAAAACCTTAACCTCCTCTATAGCTGCCAAGTACTATTATTGTTATTGTGGCATGAACAATAGTGTCAGCTGGTGATTGGCCCAATCCATGACTAAAAATATCCAGAGATAAAGACTCCCAGGAGCTTCAAAAGAAGCAGCCACCAAAGCTTATGCTGAAAGGAGAGAGTGCTGGCAGCGTACTAGGAGAACTTAGCAAAGGATCTCTATCTATTCCCGTTAATGGTTTCACATAGGTTACTCATTAGGCTTTTCTTTGAACAAAAACATAAGGTTTTTTTTTTTTAATTCCTTTATAAAAGTAAAGCTCATAGATTTTCTTCACAAAAAGCACACAAAAGAGCACCTCTTAAATCTGCCTACACTTTATTTTCACTATAATCGTTCTAGAAATTTTCCTCACCTTTCTATCTGATATGGTTTTATAATTATTTTCTATCATATAGCAATTTATATGTCAAGCACTCCAGTGTTAAAAAATACGGGTTGTAGGTTTTAATGAGTGACCTAAATTCAACACAGGTATGAAGATGCATTATAATTAATAAAAGTTCAAAATAATATGGCAAGATATTTTTTTCTGACGGTAATAACAAAAAGGAGGAAAATTATTAGTATTTGCTAATATTGAGGAGCTTAAGGAAACAGTGCTGTTAACTATGCTGTGCAAAGGCACTGTATGGAGATGCCAGATCAATCCTGAAAGCTGTGGTAGTGTCACACCTCACAGGAAGTTAATAACACACACCTCAATACTGCACTGAAATACTCATATTGCTTTGTGCTCTGCAATTAGCTAGATTTCTGCTGTCTTGATCTCCTTTGTACCATGCTCCAACATAGACAAAGCCACGTTCTTCCCCCTTGTGTGAGTGAAAGTTGAATTGCATTTTACACCTGGAACAGATTTAATTTATATCCTGGCATACTTGCATCTGAAAATGAGGTAAAGAGACATATAAAATGACCTGTATTGGTTCTGCAAATTTCCTGTTACAGTGGAGATTCCGTTAAGGGTGGGTGCATACAGATATGTGTGTGTTACTGCACTTAAACCCATGCAAAGGCACATACGTATGTGGTACCAGTTAGTTAGATACATATTTCTTGGGCTTTTGCCCGCAGTATTGTAACACTACTAGGTTACAGTTGTGGCTGGGAGTACCTCCTTAAGACACTTTTGATGCTTTTCCAATGATTTTTTGCTTTAATCATGCTTTTTGAGTGTCAGTGTATAAGGTCATGATTTCAGGAGAAATACAAATTTGAACTCGCAGTGCCTGAGTGCTTTTTCTCCCCACAAACACTTCTTTATGGGTGATGTCAAGATTCTGGAATATCATTAAAGAATCTAAGGATAGAGACAACTGGATTTTCAAAAATTAAAGGAACCATCAGTGCTATGTCTGTTCACCCCTTTTGAGAAATTCCTTCCTCCCCCAATAAACTATGAGAGCTGTGCAGTACTTCGATGATTTTGCATTGTTGGATCATGAGCAATAATTCACAATAGGTATTCCTAATATAGGGAGCTTCTAAATAGTTAGTTATGACATGATTTATAGATAATTTTGAACAGTGAAAAAGGAAGATATGTCCTTTTTATTGAGTTGCTAATGGACAGTGGTCAAACTCTTAGAAAAACAATTTCCATACCTCCTCAACATCCTTGAAAACTGCTTTGCCTCCTTTGTTGAAAGCACTACCAAGCAGGCTATAAAACCTGTAGAGCACTTTACACTTCCAAACTAGTTTAAGGTTTAATCTCACAAACTGCCTGTTGAAATAATGAAATCTCATATGGTCAAAGAAATAAATTATAACAAGCAAAACAGAATCTGAAAGGACTTGCTACATATTACTGTCTAGATGCATGTGGAGAAACCCTCTCCTTTGTGTTTTTAATATTATTGACCTTCCATAAGTGATGATCCAGCATTGTTCATAAATTTTGAGTACAAATTACCAAGGATGATTAACCAACAGTTAGTAAGGAGATAACATCCTCCTAGTGTTTCCAGTATGAGTCACAATGAGTTCTTCCAGAATTGTTGTGTAAAACTTAGAATTAAAAAAAAAAAAATCCCAAAGAAAACATAGATTTGTTTTTATGGAAGTGAAACAGTATTTTCATGACTGAAACATGCACCAGTAAACTCACGGTAATGCCTTTGTTGCTCTGCCTTATGGCCTCCCTTTAGATTTTGATAGGCAGCAACAGAGAGTTTTAAATAAATTTTAAGCGGAGTCAAATTCTGTGGTGTCTGCTCAGTTCTTTCTGAGTCCTTAACTGGGAATTTCCTTTTAAATAAAGAGTGAACGTTTATGCTGGGACACTCAGGGAAGAGAAATTAACTAAAGATATAAAGTTAGCATGCATTTAGATCGTGCTGGAGTCCCTTTCTGAATGCTCTGGTTCAGAAGTACATGCCATTTGCCTTAGCTTAATCCCCATTCTGAAGGAAGTTTTAGGGTCCCTGTAGCTCATGAACAGTTTAGCTCAGTGGAGCTGTGCTTTTCTTTATGGCTTCTCTTTATGGCCACACTGACCTGGCTGGACGTTAGGGTAGTGCAACAGTAAAATGGTTATGTCAGAGATACATGTGGGGAAACAGTGGAGTGTGCTTAAAATAATTAGAAGCAAGAAATCTGCATGTGTGGCTGAAGGCACCCCTACATCACACAGCGGAATAGTGACATGGTGGGCAATTAAAGAAGAGAGTGAAGTAGCTCAGAAATTGATGAAAAATTTCTTTCAGTCCCTGTTGTAGAAGCCACTGGGGAAATTCCTATTCCAAGGACACTTTTTTAATGGAAATAACAGCATGGTCTTGACAGAGATTGAAGTCTCAGAGGAGGAAGTTATGGAGCAACTCAGCAACTAGGACAGCAGAATATTCATCTGAGAGGCCTGAAGTAAGGAAAGTGTGAAGCAACAGAGTTAATGAAAAGGACTTTACTCTTAAAATGGTGACTGTTCTTGAAAAGGGGAAAGTCACTTCTTTGCTTCTCAAATTAAAACAGGACCCAGGAAAAATCCAGGGAATTACACTTTGGCAAGTTGTACTTTCAGTCTGGGGAACACCCTGAAAAGCCTAATTAAAGAGTAAGGTAAGTAAGTATATCCTGATGCAGTCATGCCAGTACAGCTCCTCTAAGGAAAATATGTGACTCATTTATCTTGCAGAGTTTGAAACAGTTAATAATGTGGATAGATGAAGGTGAAGGTAATAGTTCATTGGGGTGTGGGCAAAGATACATTCTTAAAAAGGTTACAGGAATAGCTTAAATGTGCACAAGGACAATCATAATGAATTAAATAGCTATGAAATTAAAAGAAAAAATAATCCCAAATGTTCTTCCCTGGGCATCTGTACAGATGGCACCCTATGCTCTATGTTTTTTGCCTGTTGTAGTGGCTGTTTGCCTCAAGAGAAATGCACCAGGTTTCAGAACACTTTGTCATCCTCAGTGTGCTTGGATGGCCGTGGTGGTTAGTGAAGCGCTAAGCGTGTTGGGACAATGCTCCTTATAGCTGTGGCAGTCACCGGCTCCTCTGGGCAAGCTCTTGCAGACACGCAGCCATCCACTGTAACCCCAGCACTTGTGGGCATGCCCGAGGGACAGTGAGGAGCTGCAGGACAGCATGGATGCTCAGCGGGCTTGCAGACTTCCAGGACAACAGTGACCATGGTGGTTTTGTTGATGCTGAACTGATGTGCCACAAACCCATAGAAGATCGCTGTGGGCAACTTCAGAATCATGATGCGTAAAAAACTCTGGGTCATAAAGCGACCTAGAAGTAGGTATACAGCTGCTGCTGCTGTACACTTAGTGTCACCTCCTGACACAGTGGCCTTTCTGCAAATATGTGGAGTTGTGATGAGGCTGATAACCACACTCAGTGCCTGTCCTCAAGGACAGGGCCAGTAGACAGCGAGCCAGCTCTGTCCAACAGGAATCAGGAGCTAGAGGCTGGGAAAGCAGAGCCTTGAAGGATCTCAGTGGAAGTGGACTGGCAGGCATTTCACGTGGACTAAAGGAAGGATGTGAAATAATGGTGCCTGTTGCTTCTTGTCTCCCTTTTTTTCTTGCCTTTCACAAGGAGAGGGCTGTCTTTTGAGAGGAGAGAAATCTGCTGCCAAATACAGGAATGGTGTTGCAGAGAGGATAAAGAACAGCTGATGGTAAACTAGGAGATGAAAAATACAGAAGAAAGAACTGTATGGCCTTGAGAAGTACAGTAATGCAAGTGGGATCAAATGTAATAGTATAAAAGTACAAGTTCATGTGCTTAGGAGGAAAGGTTTCTGCTATAAGCTGGGAGCTGATCAGCCAGAAGTGACAGAGTAGAAGAAAGATATGGATATATGAATCAATCACAAACTGACTGTGAGCAACCAACATGATGTGTCTGTAAAAAAAGATTAATTCAATACTTGGTATATCAGAAAGGATGTGTCTGGCACAGAATTGCGCACTATGTGTTTTGCACAAGATTCTGGTAAGGCCTCGTGTATATAATTTTGGCTGCCTTTGAAAAGTGACGGAGGAAGAAGGAATTTAAACTAAAGGACAAAGCACACGGGGTCACAGCATCTCTTCCAACCCATGTTGCTGAGTGAAGGGGACATGAAAAGCTTTGTTGTAGCATTACATATGATTTTTTTCTGAATTGATGTATATAGCATGGAATTTCGAGCATTTATACTGTATTTTCATTGAATTTATTTCACATGTCTTAAGAAAGCCTTATAATACAAAAATATTAAAGCTGAATTTTAGCTGTGTATAGATGATATACAAAGAAAAACTTAAGCAAACCCCAGACAAACTACCTTTCTCACTGGTCGATGGTATTGTTCAGGTAATATCTCTTTTCCTTGGGACCAAAGTAGGTGCAGTTATTAAACACGTTCAGATTTAAGAATATGTGCTTTTCCTTGGACAATTTCTGTTTGGAACAAATACCAATTATTTAGTTTCTTTCTTTTTCCCCCCATTGTGGTTAGCTTTTGAATCAGTAGAAAAGAGTTAATCTCAAAATATGCACTCACAAAGCCATTTACAGCAAAAGTCACTAATTGCATTCTTGCCAGGCTGTTTAAACAAATTCCTGTAGTTAACATGATTTCAACAAATCCTGAGGATAAGGCAATTTCATCTGTCTTTGATATTTGCAAGTCATCTTCCCCCTTCTCCTCCCCACACTGATCTGTCAGTCCATAACCTCGAAATCGTTATTAACGGCAGTATGGCAAACCCTAGCTTGTTACTTTTTCTCTGCTCCACAGGCACCAGACAGGCTTTTTTTTTTTTTAAGTTTTAAATGTTGAAGTTTATAATTAATGTAATTTAAATTACAAGCCACCTGATTTTAGTACAGTAAATAGAAGAAAAAATTGAATCCTTTTTTTTGCCCTGGAGCTGGGAATGTCTAGCCTTTAGAAAAGACTTGACTTTCTAATCATCTGGCTCTAGTGGCAGAATAATTTAACTTGTACAGACAAACAGTAATTGGTGAAAGTTGCCTTGCTAAAGAAGTGACCACTTAAATGAACTTTAGAGATCTGTTTTGTTTAAGACAGGAATGCAAGATTATGTGTTTGAAAAAAAAGTCTCAATAAAATGTTCTTAGAAAATTTATTGCAGTCACATTCTTTGGAATGGCTAAAAGCATGGTCAAAGTAAGTTGCCTCGCTAGTACTTTAACACATGTTGAAAGAAAGATCATTGGGGAAGTGGAAGCAGAGTGTTGTGACCTAACATCTCACAATCATTGCTACAGATAGGGTCAAGTATGATCCTCAAAAAGGGGGAGGATGGCCCAAATTCTCATTTTTTTCTTTTTGTATCAGTTCATCACTCCATAGTACACAGCAGAGAATGTGGTTCTGCAGAGAAATGAACACATGAAGATTTCTGCACTGATGCAGGGCAATAAAAGTCAATTTGACAGTGAGACTCCCCCTTCAGAATCTCAGCATACCTTGGCTTTTGCAGTACAGCCTGGATAGATCATTGTGCTATTCTTTCAGTGCAGGTGGTACCACAGCAGGGAAAAACAAACATAAATTATCATAGTCCAGAACACCCACCATTTTTGACAATTCAGAAAGACGAAGACTTGAAGATTTCTCGTAAAGCTGGCTGTCTCCAGAAGAGCTGTGGATAAGGAACACTGTTCAGAGAGCTTGGCAGCAGGCAACAGGATTCAGTGGAAGTTTTGTTTTCACCTTGAATGAATGGACTCTATATTGTACTTTTTTTTTTCCCAGGAAAGGTTGCTTGTTTTGTTCTGCTTCTTAATGCAGAGATTTCAATAAAAATTTAGGAGGTTGCATTCCAGAACATTTGTTTAGAAAAGCCCTTTGATACTAATTTACCTCCCATGCTTTCACCTGTGTGTTCTAACCTCCAGATGGTCAGGACTATGACTTTGAAAAGCTGCTGAATAAAGCATTTGTCTGATAATAATCAGTTCAGTGTTATCTCTGACTGTTCAGTTGTCTGTTTCGAGCTTGTCATCAAACACAACTATCCATTCTACTGCTTAGCCACGTCGGTCATATTGCCCAGCATGGGCCTGCTTTTTTCAGAGTTTTTAATTTTGATGCATAAAATGTTTATGAATGTTGATGATAAAAATCTTTATGAGTAATTTAGCATGCATGCTGGAGTATTTAAAATGGCTTATTGTGTCTGGCTGTACCATCTGCAAAGAAAGTCACTAGACTTTTCTACAGTTCTCTTGGGAATGTTTTTTTAAGCCTTTTAGATTGTTCTAATCAACACATTTGCCAATGCCACATAAACTGCATTTTGAAAATAAAAATAAAAGTAAAAAGGTTCTTAAATATATTCACTTTTAATTACAGCTAAGGAGTAAAGTGTTTGGCTTATGGTGTACTAATTAATACTGACATTCAGTGCCATTCTGCCAGGAAGTACAATATTAATGATATCAGCTCTGGCCCAAAGGGAATCTTCCATTTCAGTCGGAATAAGCACAAAATACTGTTAGCAGCTCTTCTCTTAGAATTCAGTTATGTGAAAGCATCTTGTTAACTTCTTTGATTGTAGGATAAGTGGCTATGCAAGATGACATTATGTGGCATTCCATATTTGTTCTTGTTCTCAATGGGTTACATATCATCTCGGATCAGTTTACACTTCAAAAGCTGATTTTCTTCCTCTCTTATCCTAATAGTATAATGTTCTGAGGTTCCAGCTGCAAACATCGAGCGTCCTGCTGTAATGAGATCTACCAGATCCTGCAAAAAATCAACGTGGGAACCATATCTTATTAATTTTTTTTTTCCAACCAGCAATATATCAGACTTTGAAAACATTAATATCTTCACAAAGATGTGCTTGAAATTATGATCATTGTAATAACCAAGGGATATGACTTTTCTCTTCTTTTTCTGTCTCCAGAATGAAAATATTAATGCTCCTTTTCCATACAATTTCTGAGAAAGGGAGAGTAGGAGTTCTGATTGCACAAAGTTTCTCTAACACTACTGTAATATATCTAATAATGATAGAGAAACACAGATTTTAATTCTGAAGTGGACACGTTTACAGATCCTGGAGTGTTTTTTATCACTAACTCTGTAAGACAGAGATTCTCTCTGCAAACAGCTGTACCACCTACAGTGTTCCTATGAGCTGTTTTTTGTTGCCCCCAGTTCTACCAAAAAAAAAAAAAATAAACGAGCATTTCAGGCAGTCAGACAGGTTAGAATAAACACCATACGAAAGTGGTTTGGGCTAACTTGAGAGACTGTGCCTGGAGGACAGAATCAATTTATAGAGAGTGATGAATAACGTGAGGTGGGGGAAAGTGCGTAATATCTTCAGCTGGTGCAGCAAGAGTCAGAGCAGAAAGTATGCCTACAGCCTGACTCATACAAGCTGCAATAAAGGATGCTGGACTGAATTTTTCCTGCCGTCACCTGTGTATACATCATATCTATGCAAAGGGGTGTAAAAATACAGGCAAACCTATTGATATTTGTTATAATGAGTAAACTCTTATCTGAAATTATATATTAGAAGTTACCAGGTAAGGGAGGATTAGGCCCACCTTTCCACTCCTTTAATATAACAGGAGAATTATCTTAGAGGTTATAGGGAATATTTCCAATTTCAACTAAACTGTTTAATAAGCTAGATGATAAGAAATGCAGTGCCTTGTTTACAAAGCATATTTAGGTCATGGTATGCATTAGGACTAATCTCATAAAACAGCTAATGTCTGATGTGCTTCTCTTCTCTCCCTCAAAAGTTTTTAGGAAAAAAATAACAGAAGGTAAATGAGAGATGAAAATGCATCCAAACAATGAAGTGTAATGTTATTAAAGTAATATTAATCTCTGTAAAGTCAGAGGAAAAGGAAGATGCTTTTCAACTTCCTTGGAGAGTGTGCATATTCTGAGTGTGTTATAGAAATTATTTCATACATAAGGTATATAAAAATGTGAGACTTAAAAAATTTTGACAAGCATCTAATGTAATTGTATATGGTTCGGTTCTGATGAAACTGTTTTTCCTCTATTCATATCACTTTCTTCAAATATAAGAGGGGAAAAAGAAGATTTATTTTGCACAGCTGAACATCTGCTGCAGGGTACAAATTTTGACAAATTGACACATTTTGGTCTGTAATATTTTATGGAAAGGAAAAAAAAAACCCTCCTGGGTATTAAATTTTTCATGCAGTAGCTGAAAAGGAGAGAAACATATTGGAAGTAAGTTGTACTTATTTTCAATTCAAAGCTAGCATCCGAGGGGTATACAGCTGATGAAAAGGATCAGCAGAGTTAATTGTTTGTATCTAAAGTTTACTTTATGGATGCAAACAACAGGTTTTTTTAGATAACTTATACTGAAGCAGTAGCATAAACTTTAGATAGCGCTCCTTCTGGGTTGGTGGGCATAGACTGGAGGAAAAATGTGTAAGGAACTGTGCATGGTTCCCTGAACCTCTCAACAGGAACTATTTGCTTTCCTAGTTCTTGGCTGAAATAATTTCCCTTCCCCTGGCAGCTTTCCAGAAAGTTAAATGGATTTAGTGGTGTTAAGGGATTCTAAAATCCCCTGATGTAAGTACTGCAGGAATATTTAAATTACATAAGGCCTTTCCAACCCCTGGAACGGCTTAAAGCCATCCTAGTTCCTCTTTCCTGCTGAGATGCCATCTCAAATAAGCACAGAACTTTGGATTTAAAGACTGCAAAATGCTTAAGACACTAGAGGTAGAGGCAGAGAGGAATAGTGCAATTTTCCTCAGTTTCTCTTTCAGTGCTCCCTGTCCTCTAATGCAGAGACTAATTTTTTAACTGACTCTGTATAGCTACTATATGAGTGATAGTTCTGGAGGTCATTACATCATTCTAGAATGTGTTGGCTAAGGTAGTGGCAGTGGTAAACATATATTTTGAAGACACTGGAAAAAGTAGTAAAATTCCAAAGCTTGAGTAATTCCATGTCTCCAAGAGGAAGAAGAAATCTTTTGTCATGCAGATGTTACAGTGATAAAAAGAAGAAAACAAAGGAAAAGATGAGTTGAGCTTTCCACAGAGAAAACTAAAGTACTCTTTCTTAAAAGAAGAAAACACTTCAAGGATTTTCTAGGATAACTTAATCTGCCGGGTTGCAATCTCAGGCTCACGTAAGACTCGTCACTGTTGCAAGGCAGGTAAAAATAGTGGCAAGAAGCGTTCTCTGTTATCACTAGCTTGCCGGGACACATTACCTTTTCCTGTTGGACTAAGTCTTAGTAACTATGATTCATGTCATCTAAAGGTTGAACAGTACCAGTCTAGTGCTGAAAATAGTGGGAGAAATGGCAAGAGTCCCTCTGCAGAAACACATCCATCCTTTTAGAAGAGAAAAAAATACGTGTGAGTGGGTTGTACACACAAAGGTCATCTAGATAGAGTAATGGCGAGGGATTATTACTCATTTTAGGTAACGTAGATTGTTGACCTATAAATCCCACTATAGGAGGAAAAGGACCAAGCTTTAATCTTTATTTTTCAGGTATTGCACTAAGCTCTTGCCTAAGTACATGGCAATTAATCATTCAGGCTGTAGACCCTACTAGACTGTGGAGTACCAAATATTCTTGAGATGTATCTGTTCTTGGAACATAAAATGAAAATGGCACCAGTTCTTTCACTATTTTAAGTGCACTGAGTCCCTGAGGGTGCTAATTAACAAAATGTCATGATAAGCAGTTTTATGTTTTATGCTTAAACTTGCCACTCCCTTATGCTAACGTATAAAAAATGGTGAAAGAATTTCAGAACTTTTATTTCAGGAGACTGAAACCTCTCTTCAGATGAAAACACATGCCTTTTGCAACACTGGTATCATATGTCAAACATTAAAGTATGACAAAAAGTGGATGGGCACCATTCTGAACCTTTACTGAGGCCTGAATTTCTCCCTGCACCACGCATGTGTATGGGTAACATTCAGCCTGTGTGTGTATCATTCGATGAATATGTATTTTTAGTGAAAGAAAGCAGGAAGCATTATAGTAAGAAATACATTAGGCTAATAAAATTGTGCGGCAGACATTCATATCGACACTACTATAAGTATTGTATCCATACACTCAGATATGGAAAGGATTTTTAAGTCAGTTTGGGTTTTGTGTGTGTGGTTTTCATATCACCTTACTAAACCATTAGCAATTTGTCCGTACGTCCTTCTCCCTCCTTGTCCCTCCAAGAGTGCCATTATTTTGATTTCAGCTAAATACTGCCAGCAGTTGTACAGACAGTGCTTAGCTGTGCTCTGAGCATATAACTAGCTATTTGATGCCTTCATGGGATTTTGTGAAACATTGGTAGAGGTTTAGGAAGCTTCTGTTCCTCAGCCACTTGGTGTTTCTCCTCCGCTGAAATACAATGGTTTCAAACAGCAGCTGGCTAAACTCATGGAAAATAAATCTATTGAGAGCTGTTAAAAAAAATGCCCTCTGGCTTGGGCAATCTTTGAGATGCAAATTGTTGGAAGCTAGGAGATCATCAGGGAAAAGATCATTGTAAGCACGTTTATTCCTTCCTAGCAAAGGACAGCATGAGGGACAAGTTACTAGGCAAGACTGACCTTTGCTCTGACCCAGCACAGCTTTTCTTAAATTCAGGTAAGCAGTTCCTTTCAGGACATGGAGAAATATTTTTGGAAATCTTTTCTAAGTTACGGTAACATGCTTGTATTTTTCACACAGAAGGAGCCATAAGGAGGTTAGGTTTATGCAATGTGCTCTTGCACAGAGCTGGCCTATTACCAAGAGAAAAAGTTTTACATCAGGCCAAAAAAGGGTGAAGGCTGCAAGACAAGCAACAGCAAGAGATTGTGTCTGGTTCCCTTAATGCCCTTCCTCCCAGCTACCCTCGATTCTCCTGGAGTTTCTCTCAGTTGTTACTAATGGCATTTACTGCTGTCTGTGGTCCCTAAGGTTCCCGATGTCACCAGTAACTCCGACACTAGCTCTAGGAAGAGATAACGTAGCACATAGTTGGGCTTCTAACATGGGCATCTCATTTTCCCTAATATAGGTGCTTAAAGTTAAGGGACTTTTAACATTCTCATGTGTCTAGAAAAAATTTTAGATGTGACTCAGCTTTTCAAAAGAAAGTATCTCTGTGATAAGACAAGGACCTGAAGATGTTGAATCTTCTGTTGCAATCATAATTGTAATAGATCATGGGATATCTGTTTATCTGTATGAAACTTGGGTAACAATATTTATTCAGATTATTATTGCTTAGTTTTATTAATTAATGTCTACAAATACTTAGAAATTACTAAAAGAAAAAAGGCTGCCACAGCAAAATAAAAAGCATCATCATTTTTATTGTTTCTTTCACGGCTTTTGAATATGTCTCAGCATACATATTTCCTCTTCTACAGACAATAACAACTTTCTCCCTGCTGCCCTTTACTATTTGATCTTATAAGCAAACTATGTGACAGTTACTAATTTAGGAGTACGGTTTGTATGAAAGGCGCCATTTCAGAATGAGGGTTTTTATTAGTCTTTTCTTTTTTTTTTTCCGCTGCATCACATGAATGAACAATCAATCAATCATATTAGACTCCAGTTCTGAAATTTGGAAACAAAATGCTCGCTTGCTCTGCAATTACCTTTCCTGTTAAAATACTCTGTCTCAAAGAAGGACATTCTTCCCTATTAACTCTTAGTCAGATGCTAATCTAGTTTTTCTTTAATAAAAGAATGAGTGGGATTTCGTTTTGACCAGGGATGGAACCAATCAGAACCTAACAAGTGACATTAACAGAACATAATAATTTCTCATCTATCGATGACCTTTAAAGAGAGTTGTAGTTATCACCTTAGAATATTCTCTCATTTATTACCTGTCCCATCACTGAATTCCAATGCCTTTATGTAGCAGAAATATAGATGCTTTGCTTCAAAATAGAGAAATACGATTTAACCGTTATAATGGCTCCAGGCACTCAAGTCTAATTCAATTTTTTTCTCATTATAAGGGATTTCTGAAGATGATGCTGGTTACTAGACCAGGCAGTTCACTGGCGAGAGTCAAATGAGTTTATATCTTAGGGCTAAATTAGTCATAAAAGAGTATTTTCTCAGATCTGGCAGAAGTTCATTAAACTGATGAGGTGTGCTTCTTGGATAGCAATCTAACCTATTATTGGTAAAGCCCTTTACATTGTAAGCAAAAAAAATGGATGTTGAGAAGTGAAAAATGATTTGAACATTCACCCTTTCACTTCTAGTCAACCAAGTCCATCTCTGGTGGAGCAAAACTCAGTGGCAGAATTAGTCTTGTCATTTTCTGATCGCAGACGTTAAGTGTCTTTTATTTCACCTTCTTTGTCCCAGTGCTCTTGCAGCAGGGGAACAAATGCATAATTCTCGGTGATGTCACAAGCTGGAGCCTTTACGCTATGCTTACCTCTTCCTGGTAAGAAATAGCTGCACTTCCTGGTATGCTTTACTGTGCGTCAGCATTTTTTATAGTTTAGCATTTTCCTAGGTGGTCAAACAAATGTTGATCTATCTTTTCTTCAACTCAGCTTTGGCATAATAGCAAGGGTTTTATAAATGAACAAAACTAGCAACACTGAGCAAGATTAAAATGGAATGATTTGGTCCTCTGAAGGAAAAGTTCTTCCAGGCTGTGCCTTCTTGAAGGGTGCTTAGATTATTTTATCCTTCAGAAAGAGAATATATCGTGAGTATCATCTTTGACTGTATCTTATGCGAAAAGACATAGATGCAGAATCTGACAAATATATATATAATACACGCAAAGTCATTATGCTAATTTCAGGACTGAGTTACAAGTTAGAAGATGTTGTAGTCATCATCATTGTCAGTTCTTTAAAACCATTGGCTTAGTGTACAGCAACAGCCCACAAATCCAATAAAATGGTGGACATCATCCAAATATTGAGAATAAGGCAGAGGACGTCATTTTTTTCTCCACATAAAACCTTAATGGGCTCCCATCTTGGGTACCACATGCAGTTCTACTTACCACATTTCCAGAAGTATCTAGTGGGGTCAGAGACTATACGGAGAAGGGAAACTAAATTAACCAAGGGGATGAAGCAGCTGCCCTACAAAGAAGAGCATAGAAAGGCTGGGATTCTCCCAGTTTGGGGAGGGGAAGTCACAGAGGCTGCGCTGTGGTGAACGCAGAATTCCTAGCCACTGAAATCCCACAGTACTATGAATGGAGGCCAATTGTCGGAAATAGCTGGAGGTTCGTTTAAAACTGGTAAAAAGTAGTACTAACTAGAAAGTATCTTTCAATTTTTTTGCTTCCACCTATCTGTTTCTAACTACTTGTTTTTCTCACTCTGGTTAGCGAGTGGATGGAATTTGCTGCTTGTGGAGGCAGATAGTAGTGGCAGGTTTAAAAAAGGATCAGATGAATAGATAGAACAGGTCCATGAACAGACACTAAAGGAATAGACAGGATGTATCCTCTACATCCCTAATCCACATTTGTGGGTGGTAATGAAGCATGAGGAAAAAGGGCCCCAGAAAGCAGCCAGGTCTATGTGCCCGGCCTCAGTAGTAGCTCCCATGGCCGTGGTCAGAACCAGAATAACCAGCCAGCTTAAGCTGACCCAGCAGAGCATTTCTTATGCTCTTACAGGTCTTTTTCCACGTGAGTTGCTCGTTTGTTTGTTATGGGGACTCCGCTTAATTCTCAATTAGCTCATAAAATTTTACTTGTCTGGACTATCTCTTACTGTGTGTTACTCTATCTCCTAAAGGGATGGGACCTCAGTTCTGCAGAAACCTCTAGATTTAATTATAATATTACTAATAATTCTTACAGTCATAAAAATATTAATAAAGTAATATTTCCATTGTGAATTTTCAAATGTACGTAACTTGGATTATTCCCAGAAATGGTATAGAGAGTTTAATGATGCATACCAGGAAAATATGTAACTCATGCTTATTTAAGAAATATGATAGTTACATTTTTGTTGCCATAGTGTGCTCTGCATATAAAATTTCTCAGGCCTATAAGGACACCTATGTCTTTTACCAGAATAAATTGAGTGGGGGAAAATGGACTGGCTTTGGTATACAGTCCCTTCATCAGGTCATCGTGGTCTTTAAAAGGCATTCCCTCTCTGCAAACCCGTTTCTCAAATAAAGGCTAGCATGTACGTTGAAAACAATTTTCCAGAGTCTGAACTGAGTGATTTAAATTGCAGCTTCCTGGTTAAACTTGATCAGCACTATTTAAAGCAAACCGAAATCTAATCTGCCCAACACGTTATAACCTCACAGTTAATGAGGCTTGTTTTGATTTTGATGAGAATTTTCTTTTCAGGGCCAGCATAGGTTCAACAAATCATGTTAAAAACGTGATTTGAAACAGCACATTTGAAGGCCTCTGTCCTGACTGCTTTAATCGAGCTTTGCAGGAAGCCAGAAACTATTAATGTAAGGCCCAGCATTGTTGTTTGGGTTATTACTTTGGCAATAGTCTACATTTCTTTAACAATTTGGGAAGCACTAAAACTATCCTGCTGTTAGATCCATAAACCCAGGTTGGGCTTTAAGGCCTCTGTTAAAATGATCAGGGAACCACCACACAGTGAGTGTCACAAGAAGGTCTGCTTACCCATATCAAATGAACCATCCTGAGGCCATAGTTCAGAGGGCGTTCCCTTCTCGAGTCTGTAGTGGCCATTCTTCCTGACAACGGGTAATTGCTCTACCCTTACTAAGACCTGCGGTACCTTCAATTTTCTTAAAATTTTCCCAAACTTCCACTAGTGGTGAACAAAGTTTTACGTTTCCTGCAGAACCGGCCATGAAACCAAGTTTTACTTTTCCTACCAAACCCATCATGACTTGCGCTGACCTGGTTTTAGTACCTCACTGGTGAGCGTTGCCACCACAATGACTGTCAGGTGAAATCACCCTGTGCCAGCTGTGTGAAATGCCATTCCGGCGCTCACCGGATTGGAAGCCCGTTGTGTCCCACCTGGGTGGCCAAACTGTTAAAATTATCTTTTCTCTTTTGTTCGTTCGCAGGCCTGGGTTATGAGCAGCAGGAGTCAGATATCTTAGTTGCTAAGATTTGTAATTGCTAACTATAAGGTGCCTCTTGGCTGGGAGCACAAGAAGGACCCTGAGTAGCTTTTTGCTACAGTTTTAAGTGAAGATAAGTTGTTACATATTCAGTACTTCAGTGTACATAACCCATCAGATCTATTCACAATTCTTAGTTTTACCAGTCCCCTTGCCACGTTACAGTACAAAGTAGTTCCGTTCCAACCTTAAATGGTCCATCTTATGATTATTCATTTGTTGATTTGCACCTCTTCTGGTGTTACCTTTGAACAACTTTTGTACTGCTGGCTGGATTAAACTGATTTCTTTGCAGTTCTTCAACTGTGTATGAAAAACAGGTCTGAAACAAGATCAGATAAGATGTCCTGCTTGCAAGGCACGTGACCTTGCATGTTTTGTCTGCAGAAAATTAGAGTACAGTGGAAATTTTCTTAACACCTCACACATACGAGCCATGGTGGTAAGACAAAACATATAGAAGGAAAGAGGACCAGAGGTGTCGTGCTCAGGGTAAAGTGGGTGCAGAGCACCCAAATCTTGTGTGCTGAGGGGAAGAAGGAAAGCTATGGGAGTCCCATCACCTGCAGAGGCTTTCACCTCAAATCCTATGTATCATTTCTCTGAGTGGAGCACAAAAATTTGTGTAGTTCCTGTCCAATACTTAAAGGCACAAATCAGGGAGTGCAAGCTCTTTATCTTTTTCTTGCACGCTTAAGTACCTCTACAGGGGTTGGCATGCCTCACAGAAAAGCATTCAGAAATGTGCTGACCATCCTACCTCATGACATAGAAGATTTTCTTCAGATATATTCTGATTATCTCAAAATCATCTGCTTTCTCAACTGTTAATTACTGCCCTAAACTGTGGTGTATTGCTGAAAGTGCTTATTAACTAACTCTTCCATTTCGTATGTCAGATGGAAGAAATTATTAATATGTAGCACATAAATTTAGCGGATTCCTCTGGACAGTAAAGAGACTATTTCTCTACTCTGTAAAGACTGAGGTAGAGTAAGTAGCATTAACTCAGTTTTCCATAAAAGCTAAGACTGGTTTTACATAGGGTTTCAAAGCTTCCTCAATGAGGAAGTTTGACACCTACAACAAGCATCTGGGAAGATGCCTTGTTCCCACACTTATGACATGTCTAGATGAGGACATTCAGCTCATATTTTGAGTCTGATTTTGAGGCCCACGTTTCCACTGATCTCTCATGTCTTGTACTGCATCCCTTTAGGGGATGCAGCCATATCAACTCTGACTCACTGCATGACAACATTGCTTTAATGTATAACATATGTTCTTGACATGCCTTCATGTATTTAAACAGCAGCATCACAAAGATTTGAAAATGTTATAGGTAGCAGATATAACCAGGTGTAAATTACACATGGACTATGTGACGTTTATATGACAAAAATCAATTCACTGTCTTCACTTTTAATATTATTGCAAGGTTTAACTATCTTCCCAGAGAAAAGACAGAAATGAAGTGGAAACTGAACTGGACTCACAGCCCTTACATATTAGTGAACCTTTTAGCCCCCAAACTCCTAAAAGGAAAAAAGATAAGTATTTTCATCAGTTATTCCATCTAAGTTAAATAAGAATTGATTTTCCAAAACAAACCTACTGTCACTTATCAGACACATAATTAATTGATATTTTTACATATCTATAATTCAGAAAGCACTCAATTATGTTTTGCACACAATACAAGGCCTATTAAATCTACATTACATCTTTT
The DNA here is from genome assembly GCF_040807025.1 of Struthio camelus. Taxonomy (NCBI): domain Eukaryota; kingdom Metazoa; phylum Chordata; class Aves; order Struthioniformes; family Struthionidae; genus Struthio; species Struthio camelus. Next base: position 35,171,456 of record NC_090946.1, read on the forward strand.
TGTAACACATTTCATTTGATATGTCACTGTATTTGCTCTTTCTATAGAAACTGATTTTATGCATTCTATTTAGAAGATGAAGATTTGAAATAAGAGGCTACACATACAGTCCACAGAAGAAATATGCTGCAGAAAATTTATTGCATAGCAGACTCTACCCCAAGTGTTACCTGAATTTTGTAAAATACTTACGATAAGAGGTCTTCCTTTTGATTTTTCTCATTGGAATCTAAAGCTGCATCTCACCTGAATACGTCGCAGAAGTTAAACAGTACTTGTTGGGCGTTGTGTATATGTGGGTGTCTGTCTTTCCTTCATGCTGTATCCCTAACCCCCCACTAATATTTGCAGGCTTTGCTACTGTGAACTAAAAATAGCGATGTCTTTGCAGTGAGGAAAATCATTTGGAAATAGTACTTTAGTTTTCTTGTCAACCTATTATTTCCAGACTCTACCCACCATGTGAACAATACAGTTGGAAGATGTGTCCTAGGTGAATGCATCCTTATAGCTAGCCATTTATCTGAGCGTATATTCAGCTATCCAATACACCAGTCTATCTTACATAGTGGCAGGAGTTCAGCTGAATAAATGCTGATTGATCTGAATGGGGCTGAAAAAAGCCTTTATCACAGAAAGTGTCAACACGTTGTCTGAGAGTCTACTTGGTTCCTAGGAATACGATCCAGATTAAAAAGTATATTGAGATGTCCAAAATCATATTCAATCCATTGAGAAGTCTTATGTCCAGATAAGATTAGGTTTCTACATGCCTTTTTTGGATGTCTTCTTTTGTTAAATAGTACTTTAAATATCTGTTTTATCTACGTTTGGAACTTTTATCATGCGTCAGCTGCTACTAAAGACTACTTTTGCTTATTTCTGTTTCAAAACAGAAAACAGTTAATGAATATTTCGACACAAAACATTTCTCTACCATTTCTTAGAATTCCTTTTTGTTGAAAATGTTCTTCCTGATGTCAATATTTGCAAGCTCCACTAGGGACAACATGTACAGGAGACATTAAGAAAAAAGAAAATCTTACGTTTTCAGGGAAGCACCAGGTATTCTAGATCATTTGGACTAAGTTTACTAAGTGCAGAAACTTTTTTTTCATATTGATTGATAACTTAAAAAATGCTTAGTTAGAGTCACACATCTAAAAGCATTTCTGAGTTTATTGATTTTGCCCTGTTGGTATTCTGAAAGGAAGCAAGAGGTGGCAGGCCAGGAGAATATGTCTAAAGTGTTATACTCACTGTGTCTTTTGAAAGAAGGAAAGACAGAGCATCAGACTTGGTGATTTGAGCAGATTACTTCTTAGAACTGATAGACGCAAAGAGGAAGAGGCATCAAAGACTGTCATTGCTATGGAGATTTTGAGATTTTGTAGGACCATCTGCTCACTCCTATCAGGAGCTCCAGTCCAATTTTCACTGCCTCAGTATGGTTTCAGGTGACTGTGCTCTCAGTGTTATCATGGCAGTGAACATTGCATGTTTGCTCTTGAATTCCAGATGTACACCTTATCATGCTTTTCTTGAATTGCTCTGGCTGGTTTCAGATATCAGTAAAGACTGTGTATCTATCTCATCAATTTCCTAGTGGCTTTGCCACAGTGATTTCACAGGTCAGAGGGAGCCAGGACGTCTGAATGGAGCCAGCAAGAACATTAGCAGAAATGGATAGAGACCTTCAAGAATAACATCATGAGGGAAGATTATAGTTAGGCTAATGTACGCCTGAGTGAAGACAGATAACATTTGTAATATTTTAAAGATGAAACACCCAGAAGGATCAGGAATTATTTAGTGTGACATAAAGGCATATGGAAAAGAATAAAAGCAAGCTTATTAAAAAGACCATGGAAATCTAAAAATGCCCTTCATTTTGAAATGTTCACTTGATATTCTGCCTGCTCAGAGCTTATTGCAGAACCACAGGAAGTAAAATGTGGCAAGTTTTTGAATGTGATAGAAAGTCTGGAATTTTTAGAGCTAGATTCTGTAGTCTGAAGAGTCGCTTCTGGCATAGAAAGCTGGATGTCATCAATAAAAGTCGATACATTGATACTGCACCCAGACTACATGACTTCAAATTATTAATCTTATACTATTTTAAAGAAGTTCTTTATTAGAATTTTGGCTATATTATTTCATTGTAAGATGCCTTGGGAATTATCAAAATCAAGTGTATTTGTTGCTAACAGTAAAAATAATGCAAGAATTCCATGGCTGACACAATAAGGAAAACTAACAATAGTGCACGTTTTTGTAATGACTGTCATCAAAGGATTCTAAAACATAAGCATCGTGTTGATGGAGCACAGAAGTTATTCTGGGCCAACAGTAGCGCTAACAGGTTTTAGGAGAGGATGTAATTAATAACTTCTTTAATTGAAACTGCAGGAAAACATTAGGGAGAGAGAATATAATTAACTAACTTGGAATTTTGCCAGTGAGCTATGGTTAATACACCCTCACTGTTATGAAAAGTACCATGGGATTGTCTATAACCTCACTCCAGTTTCATTCCCTGTGGAAAGACAAAAATTACGTACTCTTCTGCTGTGACTTGTAGTATAACGTTGGGAGATTGTAAATTCAGACAGACCAGAAACTCAGTTGCTATGGTGGTAAGACAATTTCTGAGAGATGCTTAATAATGTCTAAAAGACTAGAAGCATTGGATCAAGTGAAAATATACTTTTCTGCATTCATCCTCTCTGTAATTCCGTTTAGCATTTGTCAACACCAGTAATCGTCTCCTTGGAATCCAATTCAAATCAGAAAGGTTTCTTTCTACTTTTCTAGAGGTCTTAATGCACACAAAGACGTTTAAATAAAAATAATGATTATGACAAATTATATTCAGCACCATTTTTGTTGTTGCTGTTCTCTTTTCTGGTCTGGTTTACAGCCTTCTGTCACTGTGGCTTAAAAAACTGTGGTTGTCTCAGAAAGAGTGTGTTGCACTTCCTCTCCTGGCATCAGGCCCCACATTATTTGCCTGCCAGCTGACTTTTTAATGCAACAATCTGAATCTGAATTGTTTTGCTTTTCAGAAAACCGAAAAGAGAGGAGTTTGGCTGGCTGTGAAAGGCACAGCTTTCCCATACTGGTGAGACAGATGTTTTTGCAGGTTGTCATATTTCCCCTTTTTTGCTCTTCTGTCAGTGATGTTATGATCTCTGATCCCATCCATATGGATGTTGGAGAAGCTTATTCCAAATGCCTGTGGCAGACTGTATGTATGTTATAAAAATGAGAATAAAAACAAAAACTCCACATGCTTGTATCAAATTGTAAATTAAGAAAGAGGCAAAGAACTATGGAGAAATTTCTGTATGGAGAAATCAAATTCAGGCTCTTTGTGAGGGAACAGGATGGTAACTGAGAGAAGGATTCTCCACCTCCACTGCATGTCCCCAGTGCAAAGCAGGGTAAAATACAGGAGCTGAAATCTCTTTCCAGTGCCTGGGATATGACTTCTACTCTTGCTTAGAATACATAGACAAGGTGGAAAGGGTCACACTCTGCCTTAGTAAGAAGCCTAATTACTCTTGGCTGGCTCCATTACTAGATCGGCAATTCAGAAAATATGCACGCTGGGCCCTGCTGAACCCTTTGGCTGAACAAGGCAAATGACATGCTACTGTGGTCAACTCCTGCTGCTTAGCTGGAGCACAGGCCTCCAGTCAAACCTCCCAGCTTCACCGGCATGTGGAGTGGAGCTACAGGGAGCATTTCAGTTGTCACGGCTGAGGCAGGGGCAGATAGCACCTGCTCTCAGGAGCTCCTCGCTTCTTATGCTCTATTCCAGCAGTGGTTTTATCTAACCTTTTTGAGTGAGTCGAGCAGAGTGAAGCATCTCTCCCAAAACTAATACAGGTCTCAGCTGGCACATGCCTCGTGGTACCACTTTCTAGCAGAGCCCAAGTGAATGAGTTCCCTTCTTCTTGATTCCTGGAAGGAAGCAGATGAGCTGACATCTCCTAAATCACAAAAAGGAGGAACATTCTTGCTGTGACACTCTTCCAGTCTTAGCGGAAAAGCTGGTGACGAACTCTGTTCTCTCTCAGCTGAGATCAATGTCCATTAACTTCTGGGGAGAGGAAATGACGAGAGGAGATGCATTTGTGCAATGCAGAGCCATTCTCATCTGGAAGCAAATGTTGTTAATTGCCATGTCCTAGCTGAACCCAGACACGATGTTTTCCAGTGCTCCTTCTCTGCTTCTTGAAGGCTAGAGAGTTCGTTAATAGCTAGAAACGGCATATTAAACAAGCCCAGCCCCAGTGGACTCACTATCCACTCCTACGTCCCATATGATGGGCTGGATGGCCACGAAGCGGGTAGGGGAGAGCTGCATATGGTAGGCAAGCAGTTGAGAATAGCATCTGCTTTGCATTGGTTTAGACACTTAGCTAGGTAGATACATAGGTTGGTAGATGGACATATAAGGTAGACAGACAGACAGATGGAAGCAGTTAGACTGAACAACAGTTGTCACAAAGTATGTGCTCGCTGGGGACAATGTGTACATACTATGGATGTGTTGTCAGTAATTGACTGTTGTAGGATTTTACATTTTTAAGTGACTTTTTAGTACCAATCAGAGAGTTATTCTGGCTAAAGGAGTAAAAGTTAACTCATTTTCTCTAATATTGAAAAGAGTTATCCTGACAGAGTGTTTGATCCAACAGGGAGATCTAGAGGGATCTGTATCATCTTACATTTTAGAATAATTTCTCACTGAGAGAATGAAGAGCACAGACTCTTTACTACTCTTTCATTAACTGTATCTATCCCACCACAGTGGACAGCAATTCCATTTTCAATTCTGTGTAATGATATCAGTGACCCCAAAGCACATATCTATGGATGAATTCTTGTGTGTGGATGATTTCTTGTTTATAAGAAAGGCAGAACTCCCATCAATTTCAATAAATTAATTTTGTTACTTATATAAGTACAAGTAAGTCTGTAATCGCAATATAAGCTATTTCTATTTTTTAGTATCTCTTCTGAGATTCCTCATTTTTCCTGTGTTTTCCTTTTTTCTTTTTTTTTTTTTTTGTGAGCTTGCACTACAATATCTGCATGTATGGTTGTATTAGAGGTGTGATTCTTGACCAACCCAGCTACAGTAGTTGAATATATATACGCTGGACTTTTATCATTTTTGCTAATATCACTACCGTATGTTTTACCCTGGTTGAGAGTTGCCTTACTGCTTTGGTATAAAGATTAGATTTACTCCTATTGTGTAGGACTGATAAGGGAGCTTGATAGGGTATAGACGTAAGAATTTAACACTGCTGAACTTCATGGAAATGTTGCTTGTATAAGGACTATATGAGTGCATTCACAGCGTTTTTTTAAAGGAGAAAATATGATGCTCGATGTGAACCAGTGTAGTTAAGTGTAAATTCCAACTCATGGATAGAAAATGGGCTAATATGGCATATGCATTACTGGAGAACAAACCTCCTTTCACTTGTCCCTGGCTGTAGAATATTTATGTGCTTTCAGCAATATAAACTCTAGAGCATCTAAACACCAAATTCAGAAATCAAAGTTTTCAATATATTCAATATATTCCTTAATAGATTCTTTAAGACTGTGCTTTAAAAAGAATATCTGCTGAAAGACTTACTTTGCTAATGCACTGGTGCTTACAGGAAAGGTTAGTGCAGAAAGATTCACCTTGCAGTGGACTGTAATGTCCCAAGCGAATGGATCTTTTACTGCTGACATCAAGGAGCACATGATTAAACCCCAAGAGAGCTGAATCCCATGATAATTTCCTAGGGCTTCCATATCTGCATTTCTGTTATTACAGGATTACCCTGATCTCAACAGCAACTAGCTCCTTTATAGTCATCAGCATAGTCTCTGCTGACCATTGCATCCACAGAATTAATACGTAGGAAAAGAGGTAATCCCTTACAAAAAAAGCTGTTAATGGATTTCAGTACAGGGATAATACTCTGAATTAGAATGAAAGCTTTTTATCTTTCTAAAGAAGACATTTTACAAGAAAATGTCTTCTAAGTATTGATCTAAACCCATCATCAGAATAACTCTACTGAAGTCAGTGAAGTTATACTCTGTATGAATTTGATCTCCGTGCTTGGAGAAACCTTTCCTTTAATTTTGTGGCTAAAACAGATTTAGCCACAAACTACTTGTTCGTGTTATACATAATTTTTTCAAGGGATTTTTAGTGCTATTCATTCTCAGCCCTAAGGGGTCTTCAAAATATTAACATAATTGTCACTGCAGGCATATGTCCAGTTAATTTAAATTACACTGCATGCATTATTGTTTCTTAAGGTCTCACTGAAACTATGTTGTAAGGTTTTAGCTTAAGCTGTGACGAAGTTACCCAAATCAGATGGCCTTTCTGATGGATTTCTGAGCAAGTTCCCTGCTTGCAGATATGAAAGCAGCATCTCATTTCATCATTTGACATGAAATGAGAATGCTGCTTTTTCTCATGATTTCATTTGAATTGTAAAACACTGAATTTATTTTAATCTAAAATTTTAGGAAAGTGGCCTGGAGGATGACCCAAGATATATTTAAAATATGTATATATATAACAAAGGAAAAAGCTATGGGAAGTGTTAGCCATGTTACATCATATAGTATGTAGAGACAAAATAATACTAGCATATAAGCCTCAGGTATGATGTTAAATAGGAGAAAAAATATTTCATAAAATGTGCTCATATGCCCTTTAAGCAAATATATGTGAAATGACAGTCAGCCTGATATATTCACTTGACAAGGACATAGGAAACCAGAACATTTTTCTTCAGTCTACAAACTGCCTGCCCATCAGTCAAATCTATGACATAAATGAACAGATTTTAAACCATCCACTATGTACACTCACTTACGCGTGTGCACACGCACACACACACACACGTGCACACACACACACACACGGAGATGGTCACTGTCATTCCCTTTCAGCAGGAGATGTCTGGTCTTTTCTTTATGGACATAATAACAACTCGAAGAAATTGTTTAAAACTGTGAACTTGTAAAGCTTTTTGTCAGTAGAAAAACCTCAGTCGGCATCGCTCTTGTGCTTCAGCCAGCTGTCAGTCCGGGCCACTTACGGCTACAGGGAAAGGCCTTTGCTGTCCCCTGTGGCTCTTCTTGCAGGCTATCGTGGGACACAACTTGGGTCGCTGACGCCACGTGGCAGCTGTGCCTGGACATCCAGCCCCAAAACCCACTGTTGCCCAGGAAGGCATATTCTTCTGCAAATGCAGCAGAGGCTGCACTGTCCAACACTGGATTCTTTCTTACTGAAGAAACTCATGTCCACAGAAAGGAAAACAAATGTCATCGTGTTTCAGACACAGGCACTGAAGGCTTGTCCCACAGTTAAAGCCTAGGCCTGGAGGTCAGTATGCATTGTGTGTCAGTTCTAGTTCATATTTTACTCTCTAAAAGTTGGAAAAGATATTTGAAATTTTTTTTCCAACCTCAGCATAGGGATAATTCTCACTTGTATCGTAAGGATGCAACAGTAAGAATTAATTAATGTTTACAAATTATTTTGAAATACTCAAATCAAAGACGCTAGAATTAGAAACTATTATAAAAATCAAAGGAGCTAATTCTGAGTGAATATATTGCAGTTCTACCTTAAGGAGATCTGATTTGCAAGGCAACCGCTTTAAGAGGGGAAAAGAAACCCAAGCAGAGTACAATGGTTGTGAATAAGTTTTGCTATGGAGAGGTTATCAATTTGTTTGCAAAAATTTTAATAAAGCCTTGTGACTGTTCTAAGCCTCTGAGAACTACTCAAACACCTTAGCTTGGGCTATGTTTTTCTTTATTTTGCAATATAACCAGTCAGATGGAAACTTTGTTTTTTTTCTTTTTACTCCTGTTCTCGTCAAGCCCTTTTGGGCCCCATATCCTCTTCCTTTCAGTGGATTGCTGTTCCTTCTGGAAATACGCAGCCCACAGTTTGACGTAGTGAGTAGTGTGAAGGCCCAGGTTTACCTGGCCCTGCTAGGCGTTTTGCTGTTTGCTGTACCCAGCCTAGCCAATTGCGGTGGGAAATACTCAGAGCGTCTCCAGGAAACAAGCAGCACTTATAAGCTGGGGGCCTTCAATTTTGCTCACTACCCTGGTGTTTGAAACAGAATGAAAACAAGATCATTCACAAGGCTCTTTCCTCCCATATCTTCTAATTATAGCTTTGGAGATAATTAAGCTGCCTGATTAGGTCCACTATTACCATTACTGTTGTTACTTTAGCTATATCATTTGAAAGGCAGTGTAATATTGACCAGTAATTATAAACATTAAAACCACAGAGTGCTGCAGTAGTTGTGTACAATTGGTTTTCATCCTGTTAGGTGTATAATTTCCTATTATTTCAAAAAAGAAAAAAAGAAATCAAACGGGTCCTCTAACCCACCCGTTATCCCTTGGGCATTCTAAGATTTATTGGATTTTAAGGAACAGGATGATCAGCCTTTGTATCATCTTTTGACAATATACTGAGGAAGAATGAAACTTTTATCATCTACAATCAACGAATCCTCTCCATTAGTGCAGCTCTGGAAAGTGCTAAATGGGTTGTCGTTGGAGGTGTTTGAAATTCCATGCACAATATTTTCTCTGTGCTTTCTCAAATGCTTCATTTTAGCAAATAAATGGCTCCCATAGCATGTTTTGCAAGGAATGGTGATCTAATACTGAGAGGTCTGGAGGCATCTTTCAAATCTTACTTTAAATGTCAGTCCAGATAGGAGCTTTTCTTAGGGGGAAGAACACGTTATTGGCATCCCTGTCCACTTTCCCCATTTCCCCTAAAACTTGTTTTGGAAAACAATATGAAGAGCTAACCTTGCTATAGGCAAATTTTTGTCTCTTTGGATTAATGCTAGTGGACATCAGGTTCCTCGGTGCATGCTGGAAGGTGGGGTGGCAAGACAGTCTTTGGATCTGATCTTTATTAACTTGCTACAGGGCCTTCAAATTATGCAGGACACTTGGTTTTCCAGAAACTAACATTCTCTGCCTATTGCTGGTTATATATATGATATCAGTACAACTACTGTGTCCTAGAGAAAAATGACATTGAACATTGTAACAGGCAATAAAGCAAAGTGGAAAGCGAAAACATCAGCACTAAAAAAATTCCCATTTTGAAAGAACTTAGTGGTTTCCAGATAATGGGGAAAAGTAGAACTGAAGAACTAGTTCCTGAAGAACTAGTCAATACAATAAATAACAGCACTGAAATCAGTAATATTTGCTGTGGGACTTCTGATCAGCCTCTTCTCAGTTTAGAAGACTTCTATAGCGTGCTTGGACTGAAATACGCAGACCTACAGATGTGCAGGCTAAATGCCATACTTGGAGATGTTTTGGGATGTTATGAGCATTCACTGTTTGCAGAACCTTTGAATCCAGTGCTCAGAAATGTATCTAACTTCAACAGAATTTAGATACTTAGACAACCATGATCCCATCCTCTTTTTCAAGGTACTTGAAAGGAATATGGTTTTATTTTTTAAATCTGCCTTCTGGTAATGCTATTGAACATTTATGGCTGAGAGAAGGATCCCAAGCATGAGTTTGGAAGTGAAAAAATCACTGCGAGTCTAGACTGAGGTATACTGGCGAACTATGCATGGGAAACGTAAGGATAGCAGGCAAGACCAAAGAGAGAAGCTTGTTTCCCCCTATGCTTTTAAGGTCTTTATTTTGATTAGTAGCAAATTTACAAACCTGTACTTCTATCATGTATAGATGTGCATTAAAAATCCATACATCTTCCATTCTTCTCATTGAATAATGGAAATTAGTTGAAGAATCCAATCCCAAGACACAAGCTAAGCATTATGTATAAAAAAAAAATGTTTTGCATAATATTACAGCCTCATGATAAAGTTTTAGGTCAGGCAGCCGCACTGGGAAACAGAATCGCAAGAGGGGGATCTTGTCTTTTGCTACTGGGTAAGGCTAGGTTACTGATGCCTTCCTAATAAAACACTCCTCTGCTTTTCACATGCTGAAGTAAATAATTCAGTAACTTTTGACCTCCCTCAGAGATGAGAACTCATTACATACTATTGCAGGTACTTTGTTCTGAAGGAATTGCATAAAGCCTGGATGATCCAGACTTTTTCCAGGTGTCACTCTTGCTGCTTATTGCACAGAAGCATTTTGCCTTTTACTAGAAAAATAAATAAATAAAGCCACACACTGTAAAATACTTATAGAAAATAATCCCTGAAGGGGAGAACTGTGTATGCAACTTGGTTGCTTAGATGAGGATTGCAAATTGCCTCTGTTGGAATGGGAGTTGCCTTTGTGTTGGCTTCAGAAGCCGATACAGTAATAACACTTTGTGCTTTGTACAAAAGAGCGCCTTTCATTAGGCAGTCTTCAGAGCCTGAGAAACCTCTTCTAATGAAATCTCACATCAACCTTGTGAGGTAGGTAAGTAGCAATATTAAATGCATTTTTAGAACTAATTGGAACTTAGTGTTTTTGTTATGCCTCAAATTTCTATAATTCATGATTTTCCCTTTGTCACACACTGGAATGAAAAGTCAACACTTTATAATTGTCTCTGAACAAGATTACAGGAGGAAGTTGTTCTGGAAATTTCAAATAGGCCTTACTGAAACATTTAACTGGCTGCTTTTACTTTTGCATTTTTTGCATACGATATGATCGAATAAAATATGAACAATCAAACCAATTGAATTAATGTAAAATGCTTCAACTTTGAGGGGAAAAACATAGCAGTCATGAGTTTGAAACAAAATATTTTGCCATTATCAAAACAAAATCATTTTTCACCAAAAAAAACCTAGAGATATCAACATGTTCTGATAACAATTTACCATCTGTATCTATATGGCAATATATGTAGTTGGTAAGCAGATATCTTCAGGAGGATGAGCTTGGTGTTATGGGGGACCCTTTTTTCCCAGCAGTGCAATCTGAGCACAAAGGAACTGTGGCAACTCTGTGCTGGCTCTGCTGGAGTGAAGTTACAACTTTTGAGGAAAACAAGCTGATATTTGAATCCTTACCAGACACATCTCCCATACCCTTCTCTCACTCCTTTCCAACTGGGAAGTGTTGGGCATCTTGAAAAGTAGGGGTTATATGCAAAAGTATAGTCCAAATCAGCAACGTTTCACTCTACTCTGAGGTTTTTGCTGCAGATAAAATCTTGGAGGCTAATTAAGTGGTTCCTATATGTCAATTCTCCATCAGGACAAAAACATCCTTTGAAGCATATTTCCTTTTCTTTTTGATTTCATACAGTTCGACTGTCCTGGGTGTTTTTATATTTCAGCATTTCACTACTATTCGGTTAATGGCCAGTCAGTGTCATGTCGTTAGAGTTTCACTTTTTTGCTCCTCTGGCAAACGTGGTCCATATATATTTAAGTGTACAGTATGAGAAAAAAGAAACAGTTATCATATGTGTTTCCTGGAAAATGTTATATGGATTCTTTTAAGGACAGTATTTACGAAAGAGTGCTTGCTAGGTAACTGAAGAAAGGTAATCACCATTTTAATATTTTATACTTTTAGATATATTTCTCAAATCGATAGAATTTTTACTGCTGGTTCTCTGTTTTTTTTTTCCAGCTATCATTCATCTAGTTCACAGCAGTGGCCACCCAAATTGCTCTAGTCAATATGAGAACCAAATTACTTTACCTGCCGACATCGTGCTTTTGTCTTCATTCTAAATATCATTCAACTTTGAGAATATTGTCGCTGCAGGTGCAGAAGTGAGTGAGAATGCCAACAGAAATTAAATGACATTTTATTGCTTTTGAGATGAGATGTCATTTTTTTTAAGAGATGATTTCAATTCTCTACACATATTTCGTGAACTGGCATATCTATTGCTTCCTAATTCAACTTTCCCTGAAGTAAATGATAATTTTTCAGAGACTTCATACAGAGATGGATTGGGCCCAGTATGAGTAATAGAAGGACATTCATGAGATGCGATAAATTTAACAATTAGATTGGCAAGCAGACTGCCTCAGTACGTAAAAAATGCCTTAGATTGTCCAGGACATAATAACTATCTATCTAAAACCTATGAATATACAGATCCCTCTGTTTTAGGACCCTGTTGCTGGCAGTAAGCATTCAGTCCAGAAGGAAGAGATGTATTCAGGATTGTGCCTATTGAGCAGGAGTACAGATGTTTACTTCTTAACTCTTTCAAGTCTTCATATAACCCCTGAAGAAATGAAGTTGAGTATTTCTGTTCCCATTTTTATTAAAGATCAAGAAAATAACCAGAATCATCAATCTAAAAGTCATTAAATAAGGTGCAATGCACAGACTGACCAGACTGCATGTAGAGAGGTACTGTCCTTCATTTACTCGTGAATTTTCTGCATTTTGAATGCGTCTTTCCTCAACCCTCATCTTCTCCCATACAGAGTCAGTGTTTTTACTTTACTCATTAACAGTCTTAAAGCAGTTGTCAAGTAATGAATCCACCAAACTTCTGTTTTCAGTACTTACAAGAACCTTTAAACATTCATTCTGTCTTTGAGATAGCTAAAGAGCTAAGCTGATGTGGCCATAACTTATTAAAAATACATTGTAAAAAATCATCCTCAGCTGGATCAATCCTTCACAGATGATAGTTTAAAAATAACTTTTGTGAGCAGATGTTAATAAAACTCAGTGAATGAATGCTTGCCCAAAGAAAGCACAGAATGCATCCAAAAGAGTATTTAATCAATTCATGTAGCTGTTGAAACAAATAGCCATTGAAAATGGTTTTTGTGTTAGCTCAGCTCTTGCTTGAGCTTCAGAGTGGGCTTGTGAACAAAGATGTAGAAAGGAATCATTTAAAACACTTTTATTAGTCACACACCATGGAAAAGTAAGTTTTGACTGAAGTAGAAATGTATTGGGAAGTAGAAATATAGTTCTGATAGTCTTGTGTTTTTAATGGTCTTCTCATCAAAATGTAGTAGTGCTGATGAAATGTACTGCAAGAGTTCTTGCTATTTTAAAAGTAGATGGTTTCTTAATCCTGATAATTCCATTTATTTCAACAGGAATAAGGTAGTTGCTTGAGGAGTAAAACATTATTCAGCATGAATAAAGGTGTCAGGTTATATTTTGTTTTGGGACAGAGAAGATCATCTTTCAGGCAATGGGAACCTTCCAATGCACAGTGTGATTTATTCCAACTCTTGCACAATTCAGAATGCCTTTACAGCTGAGGTGTTTTACCACACAAGCCACAACCCCATCCAAAAAAACTGAGAGACTAGAATGGAATAACTGAAGACTAGCAGAAATAATTGCTGAATGGAAACCTGCTTATTCTGAAGTTAGATACTCATCATTTAGGAAACAGTGGACTAGATAATAAGTGGGTTTATGGCAAAGCAAGGAGAGGAATCACTGATGGTCATTATTAATAAAAAAGATTATTGTTTTGCATATTACTTTTAAAATATTTCTGTGAAATTTCAAGTGGTCTAGTCCTTTCATTGGTAGCTGAGTTTATTACAGATATTTAGTTTTCCTTTAACTGTGTCCTAAGAATTTGAGTAATTAATATACATCTATTTAACAATCTTGTTCAGTGCAGCTACATAGAGTTTTTTTTACCCCTAGCTATTTTGAAGAATATCCTTGCAAATAACTTTGATAAGTATTTATCTTATCTGGGGAGGATGCGTGATGTTGCTATCACTTTAAACTATACAGGGACCAGAATTACTGGCTTTGGGGAATTTCAGTTATTTTCTTTATCTGAACATGTACAAAATAAAAAGCTTAAAATTTCCAATGACACAATATTGGAGAAAAGTATGTTTTGATCAAGCAAAGCATTTACTTTGATAGAAGTGGATTAGAACTGAGTTCTCAGTTACATAAAGCTGTCTCAGAACAGTGCAAACAACAAATATCTCTTTTTCAGAAAGACTGAAACTGAAAGATTCCTTTTACATAAAGAAATATTTCAAAATTTTTAGAGAGAGAATTTCATTTAAATCCCCGCATTAGTGAGCAACATTCTGAGGTTCAACAAATTTCTTAGAGAATAACATTTCACTAAATTTCATTTTAAACCTGCTGCATGCTTCAGCTTTGGTCTGGGGCATATTATTTTACAATAAGGTACAGCATGGTAGTAAAACAAATTTTCTGCCACCTTTGGAGAAACCAAACAAGGGGAATAGGGACACATAAAGTAATAAAAATCCTTAGTCCATGTTATAGAGCAAAGTAGAGGGCAAAATCCTCAGCAATGTAAAAATCTGTGCAGCTATCCTCAATCCAATTAATCTGTGCTGCGTTTTACCAGCTGGGGTTCAGGAGGTGAATGTCTGAGGTACAGACAGAAGCAACAGAAGCTGCTTTAACCTTTGAGGACGCTTCTTTTGTCTTCATGTCACTAAAGTGTTACTCAGGCAGTGTGATTATATTCATATTTACCTCTTGCCATTTATACCAGCTGGGTTGTCATGACAGCTCTTCTTCATTTGTGTACCTAATAACACAAGTTTCTTGAGTTTTTTACACTAATGTGTTTTTTCCCAACATATGTATATATGTAGTATGACCTTCCGGTGCCCTTCCAGATTTAACTAGCATCTGAAATGTGTCTTACTCAAGCCTATATTGCATATTCCAAAGGTCATAGCTAAGCTGAGGCTTTCAAATTTAAGCATTGCAGTTCTGCTTTCTACTTATTGCATGGAATCCTTGTGCAATATTGTGTTGATGTTTTATAATTCTTATTTGGTTATTTTCAGAATCTCTCTTCTATTCTATTTCTATTATCTTGACCAACTGTGTTAGTCACACATTTCTTTTAGGTTATCCAATCAAAAAATGCTTCTGCCTTTAACATAGTTAAAAGTGGCTTTTTCTACATTGATTTCTAACCTACACCATATCCTCTCAAGAGCAACTGAGCCTAAAAGCCTCATCTTTACTTGCACACTCAAGGCCTTCTGTGTGCAGTGCTGCCTCATTACTAAAGCTTTGCTGTTGGCTTAGCCATATCAAATAGATTGAAATTTGCTTTCTGTAGCTTACTGTTTATAAACTTAGCTATACAAAAACAGTAAGAGTGATATCCATTATTATTGTATGAATAGCTACTGTATGTCTGGAAATCACAGTGAAACCTTTTGAATCTATTTTAAGGAGAAGTTACTATATCAAATAAAAACAGCTGCTGCAATTATATAAGGTAGAATTCAGTCTGCAAACGCTATTGAGCTTTGGAGCACAAGCCAGTTACCAGCAGGAGTGAGAAAATGGTCTACCTGGAACAATTAACTGAACTATAAGGGAGGTAACAGGGATTTCCATCCTGAAATATCTTACACTCTGGCAGTTTTGAGCGAAACGGCTTCTTATCTAGCAGTCACTCAAAGGCACTTATCTATTCAGTATCTATACTACTATGGACTGAATCCCATAGTCATTGAAAAGAGTGGTCAGTGGTGGTATGACACAGCCCAGAAAAACTTGGAAGAAACTCTGTATCATCTGAAGGGGTCTCAGGGTCCTTCTCACTTTGGCTGCATAGTTTCCAGTTAAGCAACTTCTCTTTGCATGTAGTGGTGGTACTTGGATCTTGTCCTGGATCCAAGCTCTGGACTTAACTCAGCCTTTGCTTTTATTTCTCACGTTCCTGTAGCAAAACATTGGTAGATTTTTAATTTTCTTTCCTTTGTGAACAATTCCCTGCCAGAAGAGAGCCAACCTCAACACGTGGGATGGCAGGAGCGAGCCAGGTGTGCGGAGAGACCTGGTCCCCCTTTCTCCCCATTCCTTTCTTCCATGGCACTGATCTAGATGGGTTGGTGTTACTTCTGTATAATGCAGGGATTCTGCTCTCATTAATACTGTATGGGGGCAGTCTGTCCTTGAGGAGAAGACCCATTTGCATTGCAAGCTCAGTGGGTATGAAAGGGAATGGGATTCTCCTTCTCTGGCAGGCCATGGGAAGCACTGCTGCCTTCTCCATCCTCTAAAGGGAGGTCTTCACCTGGGCATTTATGCATGCGTATAGATAAACCTGCCCACATTTCTGCGCTCCTCTAGGCCTTCATAATGTTCTCTGCACTTCTTCAAGGCTGGCATTTGGCCTTTCCTCCTCCTGCAGAGTTCCCTGTGCATTTGCTTCCCATAGCCTGCACATGAGGGCACTTCTACAGTTTGTTGTCAGAGAGTGACTCCCTTCAGCTCCTTTCAGGGGGCTGGAATACGTGCCTGTGATTGTACATACATTTACCATCTTTGTACTGCGCCACCTTCCCTCTAACAACATCTGCTCTTTACAGACTTCGTAGCGCACTAGGTCTAAAAACTGACTCTATGCCTATCATTTTGTTACACCTGGAAGGCGTAATTTGACAGTCTTGTAGTGTAGCTTCTTCTGTAACTGCCCTATGGAGCCTAATATCAATGGTAGTAATACATTTCTTGCTGTTTGAAAAATGCAAGTGTTGGCAGCCACCACAGGGTAATTGAAAGCAAACTGCATCAAATTCTGGCAGAGTTCAGAAGAGTCAATTTAGGAATGACTGTAGAGCCATGCATTGGGACTGCACAATTCAACACTTCAGCTGTACATATCTATTTCAGATATTTTCACACTATTTTTTTCTTTTCTTAGTGAATTTATGACATGTGGAAGGCTTCATGCTGGTGGCCCTGGAGACAGAAATCCTTTATTCACAAAACAAGTAGCAGCAGTGCCAGTTTTCTGATGCTAATATGCCTCAAGTGCAACTCTATCCTAAGAAAATTATTGCAGCCCTTTACCTTCTTTCTTGACTTTGTTGTGAGATTACCTGGCACACTGACGAGAGCCAGATGAGTGTTTTCTTTTCATTAGATGGAATACATTTTTGGTGTGGGTAGGATTTAGATCATCTCATGCAGTCATATAGTAGGCTATGGGCATCGCATGATGAAAATTTCTAGTTAATGTGGACTTGAATGAAAGGTTTAATGGTAATTTACACTGGAAAGCATGGCGTCTATTTGGTCTCCTATAACTGACCTATAACTGCACCAGAGCGGGGTGCTGCTTGTGACTCCAAGAAAGACTTGAGTCCTGTACTAAAAGCAGGGCTAGACTTATAGAACAGTAACAAAGATGAAAAGTTAAAATGTAACATGTTATAATGTATAAAATACTTATTACATCTTTCTTAATGTTTCCATTAACAAGAAACTCAGAGAAAGGTGTGTTTACAACAGGAAATCTCTAAGGAGTTTGAAGATTGTAGTTCGTGTCATCTTTACCTGCGTTGTCAACAGCATCTATAGTGTATGGTACATGCTGTAAAGAAAAAATTCACATGCGTGGGGAGTAATAAGTAGGACCTCAGGTAGTGCGTGCATCTATAACTATCTATATACATACTAATACAGTTTGCTCAGCTCATCCAAAAAGTTACCATTCAAAATCTCCTCAGAGAAATTAGTTAGTTCCCACTGTGATAAAATGAATGTGGATGCAGGGAGGTACTTCTGCACCTGGTGGTCCTAACAGCAGCGTTTTGCATGTTTCTTTTTTCCCTAAACTAGCTGCTTGTGTAAATACAAACAATAAAACCAAACAGCTAGGTCACCTGTAGATCTTTAAACAATGAGACTGCCTAGACAGAACAGTTACCAAGCTTTGAAAGCAAAAATTGTTCTGTCCAATCTCATCTGGGGAAGTCACAGAAGTTTATACCAGCAGACGTTCCCTACCTAGGACTGTTTTCCAGGCGGTTAGGCTAATGCCATTCCTATTTGATTTTGAAGCAGCCTTTAAGCATGGTGCACAGATTATTATGATAGCCTAGCGATTCTCAGCTCACAGCTCTCAGGTTACGTGCAGCTTTTCCAGGAGGTTCCCTTGAAGTTTCTAACTGAAGATTACAACACAATTATTTTGTTTTCTCCATATGGCTCCTGAAAGGTGACATTTTAAGCTTAGAAAAAAGAAATGAAATGAAACCAAATTAGTCCCTTGCGAGGCTGTATGAAATGTTTTGTTCTGTTCTGTCACGGATTGCTCTTCATCCAAAAAAAAAAGAAAAGATGTCAGTGAAAGTTTTCCCACTGTAAAAAAAAAAGGGGGGGGAGAAACTTGCAAAAATACGTAACTTTAACAACTCGTGCAAATCGTAATAGTAACTTTGGACCCACCACGCACAGAAATAATCAGAACAGAGACACTGTTGCTCCTAATCGAGAGTGCTGATCCTCTTTAAACAGTGATCTTTCAAATTATATCTCAGTATGTATGGATTACTGATCAAATTGCCTACCTGACTATTAGTATGTGCTAATTCCACCCCTCCCTCTCCCCTGGATGGGTGATGAATGTGTAATTGGAAAATAGTGACAGTAATACTCTGAATAACCCCAGTATAAGCTGAGACGCTAGGTCAGATCTAACTAACAGGCTGCAGCGTGCTACAAAGCATGCACATGCACACACGTGCACACGCGCACACACACACAAGTGCACACACACATGCATACTGTGTGTTTCCCTCTCTATTTTTTCAAGGAGTTACTTTTCTTGATCTGCTCCTGGAGAAAAGCTCTGGCATCTTTAGGCCTTGGCAGTTTCCCGATGCAGGACTTACCCCTTAGGGCTGTGGCTGTGTGAGCATAATTTAAGAAGCCCCAAGGCTTTTCTAAATTACACATGAGACTGAAGAACAACAAACATGATTTATAGCCACCTTTTGCTTTTCCACCTTTCCTCAGACATGCCAAGCTTATAATGGCCTCACTTTAAGTACTGCTTTTTATACTTTATTCATACAATTCATGATAGGCATAAAAGGCGATGCTTTTGCGAGGTTATTCGGGCCTTGTGAATCTCCACAAGAGAGATCGAACTTTGTTGTCTGTATTTAGTGATACTACCGCCCCATTTCTGGAAAATGCAGCTGCGTTTTTTGTAATGGATCTGCTATATGAAAATCACATGATCTCTGTTTTGAATAATCAGGTTTTTAAGTTATCAAAATTATTAAGGATTCTTAAAGGCTTTGTAAAGAAAAGGATTTGTAGTAATAAGAATGATTTATAATAAAGATGCCTTATTATTTCATAAGGGAAGTTCAAATAGCTGAAATTGTGTGATGTGGTACAAAATGGAGCATATAAAAATGCACCCTACAAGAATTTAATTCAACATCAAAATGTATTATGTAAAAATTGTGGCTATTAAACTAGGTAGCTCCACCTAGCCTGTGGTAACCCCAAATAACTCTGTTGATACACCTGTAGGGTTATTGTAAAGATAGGGAAGCGACATGAATTGTGTGAGTAAAAAAAAAAAGGTAATCAATGCTAAGCAAATAAGAATCTTGAGAATCTGCTAAAGACACTTCTTTATACCAGAACTTTATTCATTCTCTCTGGTCTTGCACCTGAGCACTTTGTCAAGTAAATAGCTTTCCTGATTGTTATATTTGCCTTCTGCGGTCCATGAGTTACCGCTCAGTTTAGAAGGCAAAGTGGGACGGGTCCCACTGGAGAAGTGATAGACTCCTGGGGATGGAATGGGAGGGCACTGTGGTGGTCGGAGAGCGGGTCTCCTTAAGCTACCAACAGGGTGCTAGCTACAGCCTACAGTGGGATAAAGCTGTACTGGCAAAGTCTGTGGAATACCTGTAAGTTCTGATAATTGCAACCAACTTCAGCCTTTTATCGTCCCATGTACTAGCTGTAATTACTGGTTAAAGGAAGAAGGATTTCCTTGTTCATATTCAGAGAAGCCAGTCTGCAAGTAAAGTGGGCTTTGAACCCATCAAATTAAAGATTTTTCCAGTGGGACAGACTTGACCTGACAGACTATTGGGTTTATTTCCTCTCTAAATTCCTGCCTGATCTGGATGATCATATAGTGAGATATGTCAGTTGTGTTATCACACATTAAAATGACCTTACCTAAAAGACTCATATAATCTGAAATGCTTAATCTTTCACATCCTAAAACATTAAGCAAAAACAATAAAGCAATGGGCTTCAAAAGTCTTGCTAAGAAATACTACAGTTTTGTAGACTTTCAAGAAAAAGAAATCCACAACGCATACTAAGAAATGGAAGTATTACTCTCCTACCCACTTTGGTAGTGTGAAAGGGTTGTACCCAAATGCTGTGGGTTCCTTTCCTACACACTGCTTGCAGACTGGCAAAAAAGAAAGGTCAGAGAGGCCCTCCAGGATCCTGCTGGCCTTTCTGGGTACTGTGGTTATGCCAAAGAGACCTTCCCACGTCTGTGATAGGAAACTCTCTGATCCATTCTCACAGATTTCTCCCAGCTAAGAATATCGATCTGCAAGTCTGTCACTGCTTGTCAAAGCAGCAGTAGTCTTAAAAAAAGGGACTAGCTGCATACTGAATACTTAGATGCTTATCACATGACCAGTAAACTGTGACTGGTTTCATATGGCTAATTCCACATAAAGGTCACTCTAAGATGAAAAGAAAATAGATTTATTCACAGGCAGTTCTTAGCACATACTTAGAGCATTTCACTTATAAGTAAAATTTTACTAAATGCCCCAAAAGAGTTGTAATTGCAACAACCACAATCAGAAAACCATTTGATTTAAACAGTCCATGTACAATACAATCAATCATGGATAAATGGAGGAAGGCTACCCCAACAAATTCAGATAAGTTCATGCTGGGTAGTGCTCTTCTGGGAACTCTAAGCAACATGAGAAAACAGGAATACTGTAGGCCAATACTGGATCAAATCCTCAGCTGACATGCAGTTCAGAAATTTTGATATAGCTGTATCAGGGAAGAATTTGGCTTAGTTGCCTAGTTACTTGCACATTAAGTGGAGAGTACAGAATTCTGTGCTGTCCTGACACAACCAATGCGTCTCAGAAAGTTACAAAATATACTTTGCTTAAAATTCTGTAAATCCATTGGAATAATTACTGCTTTTCCCCTCTACTTGGAATTGGTCTGAATGGTCTCTGAAGCTGGTCATTGCCTCATTCATTTCAAGGGCTTTTGGTCCTGTGACAGCATGTCACATTCAGGGAGAGAATATCTTGTGAAAACCAGTCTGTCTCTTCATTCAGCTCTTGAATCATATTATTTTACATTATTCAGGTGTTCAGTGCATTGAGAGCATTTCCCAGTAAAGGCCTATTTGTTAACTCACACCATTTTTATGAAAGTCTAAATGTGCTGATTTTGGGAGCTTTAATTCTTATTTATATCAGTGTCTCGGGCACATAATTTACACTCTGGTCAGTTTAATCTTATCTTCCTAGCTGCAGACAATAAAAACTAGGAAAAAAGCAGACCTTGAACACTACTGTAATCACATGAAGTCATTGACCTCTGTGGAAGCACATCTCCTGGCAAAGGACAGAATAAGACCTTAATTTTTCAAATGCTGTACATTGCCTTACTTTTTTGTGTAGCCTTTTCATGACTCTTAGGATATGAGTTATATAAGTCCCAAATGTATGAACTAAATCAAGGCTTAAATACACAGAAAATGCAAGGACATTTGTGTGAAAGAAGTATGGAGGACTAGGATAGAAAGAAGTATGGAAAACATCTTCCAGAGGTAGAGTAGTGCAGTAAGAGAAGGACTGAGACAATGAAACATCCTAGAGCACTAACGTAGTTTGTGCTGAATAGTGGCGGCAGGACATTACGTGCCTCATATTTTGAGATACTGGATAGAAAGAAGTCTGTGACCCCAGTAACCACACAGTGTCTCTTTCTTTGCCTTTGTTCCTGATCTGGCTTTTTATCCAGAATCTTTTTATGGAGAAGGTCTGCAGCAGAGCTATGCTCTCAAGCAAGAAGGCGATATTTCATGCTGTGGTTTCTTTTTGGATAAAGTTCTTCCCCTGCATGGAGGAACCTCGATAGTTCTTGCATGTCAGAGAAGGCAGGGAGAGGAACTGAATGGCCTTTTTCTCTCCTAATTTTGCAAGGAAAAGGATGTTTTATTTCAGCTATCTGAAAGCAGGATATCTTTGGGATCTAGGAGAGAAAGCCCCGTTACGCTTTTGCTCCCTCACTGTAAGACAGACAAAGAAACTACATAAAATTCTTTTGCCATGAAGTCTTCCTGGCTGCACCTTATGAACAAATTTTAGCTTTTAGATTAGTGCTTGCTAGGATTGGTATAACTCGTAAAACCTTGTAAATAGTCCCCAAAGAAGCACCAGTGGGAACTTTAAAAGAAAGAAATGTATTCCATATAAGCGATATTACTTTAGCAATTCAAAATCAAAATGTACTGGGCTGCACTTGCTTGGAGAGTTAGCTCTACAAACAGTTCTGCGTGACAGCTGTAAATCAATGAAGTAGTTTGAAGTCACCGCATCTGTGCGAATTATCTCGTTGAATCTTTAGAATGGAATAACTGGGATCCCCTTAAATGAATGCATAGACTGAAAGTTAAAAGCAAATTAATTAAAATTAACACAAGAAATAAAAGATTAAAGATGATGTTTGGTTGCCAAGGCTTCTCCTGGCGATAGAAGAAAATGGAAGTACATAACCTTTTTCATAGTACATAACCCTCAGCCCACAGAATGCCTCATGGCCAAAAAATTGCATCTAATCCTGGTTTCTATTTTGGTGACTATGTTTCACTAACCTGTTACATTCCTGGTTAAAAATTAATCAGTTGATTTCCGAGGCTGTTTTGGGTTAATTACTTTTTAAAAAATAATAAAATTTAATCTAGTTGGAAGTCAATAATTATTTTTGGTATTTAAAATATACACAGCCCAGGTAAGAGTGCTGAAAAAAGCCTATCTGCATCATAGTTTAATTAAGCTACTGAGAAGTAGCTAGTTGCTATGATCTATGATTTTTATCTCTTTTAAAAGAATATCTCTATTTATTAAATTAGCTGTTCTCCAGTTTTGAATTTGCAGCTGTTAATCTTATAATTCCTTTCATTCTGATACTAAGATTTTTTTAGTGAAACATTAATGTCTTACAACATCCTACTGTCATTCTAAATCCTGGCTCTGTGCAAGGTAACAGAAAAGGTCTTATTTATTTTAGAGGGATCAAGATTTCATTCTAGTATAAAAAATAAATGCTTCATAACAGAGTGCGTGAGGGAAGTATTCCTATCTGTGACGAACTGGGGAAAACGTCTGTCTAACCTTAATGACTGTTGAGTGCAACCCTGTCTGAATGCGCAGCATTGTCAGAGGAAACCACTGTAATATTTTTTTCTTTCTATGTTCTGTATTAGCATGCAACATAAAGGGTGCAAATAAAAAAACCTCCTGCACTAACTATTGAAGGAGTTACAATAGCAATAGCTGGGTTATTAATTGAGAAGATATCTATCTGCTTCCCTCTGGGCTGGGTGTCTTTGCGCTCTCAGAGAATAAGATAGGTGCCAAAAGGCGGCCTTGGCCTCCCAGAGCCTGGACAAGAAGAAGACACCGATAGGGAAGTTACAGTCATGAAAGCTGCAAAGAAGTCTGGCTGCTTCGTAGTATCAAAGCAGAAGATAGCTTAGCTGAGGGGAATTTACCAAGGTGTAAACAATATCTTGAATGTGGGCCATTTACCCTCTTTATGCATTAGTCTAAATGTGTTGCACCTGTTTAGGCATCGCTTTAATCTGTCATGTGTCCTGAGTGGAAATCTTTGCAGGATTCAACCTGGCAGGACCTGCTGAAATAGTTATAGCTGGTGCCCGTGTGGCTGCAGTACCAGCTATGATCTGAGATGAGAAAAATGAGAGGTTTCTGTTTTGGGAAAGTTATAGGCTTGAGATCTGACAGCAGGAAAGGGGCTGGTGGGACCTCAAGTCAGCCGCAGCTGTGGAGGGGATCTAGGTCTTTTCTTTACAGTTAGTTCCCTCTGCGATATCCAAAAGCTCTTAAACAAGCAAACAAAAACAACCCAGATTTTTTAGGCTACAAAGTAGGTTAATTAAGCTTTTAAATACAGAAAACTAAGATGGAATAATAATAAAGAGGAATTTTAAAACAATTTCCCTTTGACCACTGTGTCCCTTCCCAGCAGACCACTGTTTTTTGAAGTGCAGCTGAGCCCAGGCGGTGGCTCCAGAGGTGGCTCTTCTGCTGCTGCCCTGGCCTGGCGGTGCCTCAGCTTCTCCTGGAGCCGCAAGCTCCCGTCTCCTGGTCTTCCCCCCCACCCCCCCCTTCCTTGTACCTCCTGGCATCCTGAAAATCCTCTGGCTGCACAATTGCTCCTAACAAATGTTTTCCCCCGCTGTCCAGAAGGCTGTACGTGATCCTCACTCCCCCTTTTAAGGAGCGTGGTGTCTATACTGAGAAACAAAGCAAGGACACAGTCTGTCACGTAGCTGCTGTTGGTAAAAGTCTCAAAAAGGAAAATGGTCCTCCTACTTCTGTTGCCATGACAATGTGCACTTTTACAGAAAGGCACATTGTGGTTAAGAAACATATTTTCTAGCAGTTCAAACAAAGCATCAGCATCATAACAATTACCCTCCTGAATCAGACTAACAGGCTGTCAAGTCCAATATCCATTCTCTGGCGGTGACTAGTGCCAGATGCTTCACAGGAAGATGATAAAAAACTAGTTTTAAACAATTATGGAATAATCTGCCCATGGAGGGCAATTCTAACTGCTTTTAGTTAGAGATTAGTTCATAAGTCAGGGAGTTTTACATTTTTGTGATTACATAGCCTTCCTATGCCATGTAAAAGCACATGTTCTGATTGACCATGTAAATGAACAATTTTCTTTAACTAACTTTTAAAATTTTAATTCTGAAGTTACCCTATGAGTTAGAGTCAATATTTTTACATTGCATAAAAGGAATTTCTTTGACACTTTCTCATACATCAACTTTTTTTTTTTAATAAGAGCTCTGTTATCTGTTATCAGGAAGAGCAAATAAAAACTGTTGCTCCACTTCAATCGCTGGTTATTTGGCATGTCTCTATCATGTCCCATCTTACTGGTTTTCTCACAAAGCTAAACAGACCATAACTGTTTACTGTTAACCTTGTTAATCCCTGTCTCTATAAAACTCTGACCATCTTCTCTAATTGTGGCTATGCCTTTTTGTAGCGAAATCTGAAGATGATCTCAACTCTAGACCAGGGTGTACTGATTGCCAAGATAATGCCATCACAGTATCTTCAGTATTTACTTTTAGCTTAACTACATAAAACAACACATAAAGGGAAGTGAGGGTGTGGAAAGTGTGCAAGGGGAAAAAAGATTTAAAGTGTGAAAAGGTAAAAAGCAAATAAAAGTGATGACAATTACAACAGTGCATTTAAAAAAAAAAAATCAGTAGAAGAAAATCCCTCAGTCAGTCCATCACAAGGGAGAATAGTGCTGAGGCAAGCAAACAAGCAAAAAATCCACTGACTAAACACACACTGAGGAACCCTTTACTAAATCAAGCGTGCAAGGGCTGAAGAGTGGCGGAGATACTCCAACACACTTGAGACATTGTATTTTGTTCCTTTTGTATCTTGCTAGACTAATGGTAACTTTTATGAGCAGCTGACCTACCTCTTTAAAGAGATAACTGTATTTGTTTCTTTTCTGAGTTGAAGACTAGTTCATCAAGGCACCAGCCAGAACAGACTTGGGAGCACTTGAGACAAGATAATGAAATGCTTCTTGCCAGGGAGTTGTTATCCCAAGTTTCAACTTGATAATAAGATAAAATGCAATAATCATGGGCCCTTCCAGTAGATACTGCTGACACAGTATTAATTATCCTCTTGTACATGAAGCAATGGTGTTTGAAGTAGAAAAAGAAAAGAAATAAAACGGCTCTGAATAAGAAATACTGCTCATAGGTCAGCTGTAATTGTATCTCACACAGAGAATAGTCAAATTTCAAGTAAAGCCTAACCTCAAACTTCAGTAAGCATAGGGTAGTTAAGAACAGAGAAGTGGGCTTGGTATTTAGATGGTGACATCAATGGGAGTCTGTTTATTTACACAGCTGAGTTATGCAGCACTCACTTTTTTCAGTACTTAAAACATGTACATTCTTGGCAAATACGAATACAATTGAATCATAAATAAAATAAAATGCACATGAATAAGTTAAATATACAAGCATACAGCAAAACCACAAAAACTATTTTTCAGGTTTTTAGAATAAATCCATCCTAATTTTGTTTGTGTTAACTTTCAAAGAATATTTAGTGGGCAAATTTCTGGGCAGCAGCACATTCTGGAAGAGACTGCTACAAGATGAATACCTCAGAGAATGTACTGTAAGATGATTTGCAGCTTGTAATTGTAAGTATTGTCCCTAAAAATTTAAATAGTTAAGATAAGAATGCAAACCCGTGACCAATAGGGACAAAGGAATACAACATGAATTGGCAGAAATCACCTTGGAAAAAAAATTCATCTAAACTGTTATGTATAGGAGGACATTCTGTGAACAGAAAAAAAGATATGACATCTATTGAATTAATAAAATTATACCTGCCATAATAACAAAATCGCAGGAATGTTTTCATGAAGAAAAAAAAGTTAAAATACTCTATTATTTTGTCTTTTTCTCTTTTTTTCTGTGCATTGTGATAGTGCTAGACACACTAGTCTGCCCCAAGACCTGTGTTCCCCTCCAGGGAGGGGCATTTCAACAGTTTCTAAAGCAAGACAGACAAAGTAAGGAAGAAAAGCAAATAATCATTCTCTTTTTATGGACTTACGTGCCTAAAAGAGTCAAATTACTTAACCTAAGCCATGCAAGATAGCATAATCATAGCCTTGTCTTTTGAGTCCTAATTCTGCCTCCTAACTGAGAAGAGAATGTCCTACCTGCTCAGGGAGAGGAAAAGGAAGAAAAATGGCACTTGAACCCCTAGTTCAAGGGGATAACTACAAGGTGGTCCAAACCAGATTATTACTGCTCACTGCGATTAGTGCTATCTGAATTACTGGAGAGTAAAGTTCAGAAAAATGGGTAGGATTCTATTTTCACGAAAAATGAGATCGTACTAATATGTCTGCCAAAAAAGCAAATGTATTTCTTCGGCTTGCTAATCTACAGAAAATGCCTAAGACACTTAAAAATTTAAGAGGAATCAAATTAACTGTGGAGGGTGAGGGGAGCAGATAATAGTCACTGGGGCTGGTGTGAAGGGGAAAAATGGACCTGTAAGTGATCTTGCTGAAATGTAATTCATATTAGAGACCCAGTCTCCAACCTTATTGCACACTGCCTGTAGGAGGTGACGTATTATTAGAGCTGTGGTACAGCCTGCATTTAAAATGCTCCATAATTGCGTCTTTATTCATTTCTTTGTAGGATTGCTTATAAAGGCAGTGGGGCCCTTGGTCATCTGGTTACGGCCTGCTACAAGGAGATCATGCATCCAATTGAATTAAGGCAAATGTGCTCTAGTGAGGGAATTAAGCAGGAGAAATTGAACAGAAAAATAGGTAATAGGATATTAATGGGGCACATGACTTTTCTGTAGAGGTCACTGTATGTAAGTCAGTCCTACTGACTAATAACATACACACTGGAGTAGATATAATGAATAGACATGGATGACTCAGTAATTGCAGGCTCAGGACAGCATACGCCGCCAGAGGGTTTTTTAGAGGGCAGGAGATCAAGGAAAGGTTAAGTTTAGGACTTACAAGGGGCAGTTTCATGTGACCTTGGTGTTATCTGTGGCAGCAAGAGCAAGGCTATGGACCTGAATAGATGGCTAGAGCCGAAAAGAGTTCAGAAAACCAATTCACCTTGAAAATAGCATCAGAGCAACTAAAATTTTAGTATGTTGTTTTGCTTTTGATGTGTACAGTAGAATTTCAAGTTAAGAATCCCCCCTCCCTTCTTTACTTAGCCCATTAGGACTTGGATCAGAGCACTCTGTAATGATATACTCAGTTTCATCAGTGAGCGATGATTATTGCTCTTACTTGCATGGGAAACCTCTGAGACTACCCCAGGTCATTGTCAAGAAATGCTGTGGTCAATTTAATACTATAAGGGTCATTCTTCCTTCAGATTGAACAGTGAATTAAAATCCTAGCCTGCAATAGGCACTGAAGCTGTTTTCAGCTCAGACATAAAGCCAGAAACGAAAAGATACAAAAGCACTTTAATGAAGAGTGAAAGTGTTACTCTGAGCATCTTAACTAAACCTCATTTGTCTCATTAAATCTGCTCCAAAATTTTGTCTACATGTGAATTAAGGTATATGTCAGTATAGTTCTGCTGCGAGCTGTCACTTGGCAGGAGCCTTTCACCAGAAAGAGCTAGCTTAGGCACTGGTACAATGGACTTACACTGTGACCTAGGTTCTTTAGGAGCTTTGGATGACATAGATTTTTAAAACCTTCATTACTATTTTCACCTTTAGTGAGCAGCAGCTTCACCTAAATGTGGTTAACCTAGCTCCTAATGGAGCTCCTAAGTCAACAGATTTAAGTGGATATCCAACTCAGTACCAACTGAGAATCAGACTCATTAAGATTGTGGTATCAGAACTTCCAACTACAGCTTATTTTGATTCATTCATTAATTTGGATAATTATGTTACCAAAAATATTTATGTCATGAATATTTTTATTAGATATATCTAATGTATATTCCATCCTGGAAACTTCTCACCAACTGAGCAGCCTAATTTTCAAGCCTAGGTTATTTCTATTCCTTCCTCTCAGGGATTCTCATTGCTCCGATGCCAAAAATTCAGGTTTGCTCTATCACAGGCAGGCTACACAGAGGATAAAGGCATTTCAGGAGTCGTTAATCAACCATTGTAGTCTTACATGATTTAGAATAGTATTTAAAACAGAGATACATTGTAAACCAAACATATCCCTTCTCTGTGATTTGCATTTTCATTTGATCATAACAATCAACTCCTATTACTCACCTGAATCTTATATCGTAGATATGAAATTCACAAGTTTTCCACAAGTATTTTAAAGCAAATGGACTAATCAGTCCCCTAAGCCAAAATGAAATCTCTCTCACGGAAGAAGAAATGAACCAGTCAATTAATGCATATGCATAGTATAGTATGATAATTTGGAACGGGAAATGATTATTGTAAAGCATTTTTGGAGAACAGCACAAAATAAAAGAAAAATATTACTATATTAGAGCCTTTTTGATAGTAACGCAATCTCAAATCTCTAATTATACGAGGAAATTATTTTAGAATGGTCTAGTTTTTATAATATCCTTGTATCTCATTGTGGACTGTAAACATGACATGCATAATTAGAGGAAGAGAAGGAAACAAATTGACTAAGTAGTGAACCATGCTGCAGCTCAAGAAGGTGTTCTTTGTCTGCAGTAAAAGTGATTTACTACAGATCCAGTACTGAATTCAGTTTCTGTACACCTTATGCTACAGAGATGGGCAGACTGAAGGAGTTAAGGGAGAGTTACAAAAATGAATATGGTGAAGAAGGCAATGGTCTGTGACCCTACACAAAGGAAACACTATGGGCAGTGTTAAAAGCCACACTCTTAGCACCTCAGTGGAAGCATAATTAGCATAGTGAAAAATAACGTGAATAAAGATAATGCACTGCAATTAAGAAAAATGTAGTCATTGCTAAAAATGTTCAGATAGTGATTATATTATCTGTAGAACAATCTCCCATAAGAAATGCTGGAAACCTCATCCGTTGGGCTGGTCAAAACAATAAAGTAAGCACGTGACAAGAAATGGTGATAGACGAGGTGTTTTACTACCAGCAGGCGCCCTCTCCCTTCCGATTTCCATGAGCTAAACCCCCTACAGATGCATCTCTAAGAACTCCGAAGGAAACATAAATTAGCGTAGCTCAAATATTTGATATATATTTTTTCTGCTCGCCTTTTCTGTGTCTTTGAGTAAACATACTGCAGGATAATTAAAAATCACTTGACTAAAAACACTGTGATTACTGAATAGGTCTGACTTGAAGTTATATTAGACTGAGACAGCAGTAGGAGTTGTGAAGAGCTGATCTTGACAAGTCCTTCAGGCAATCTGTCTCTGTAGCTGTAGTGAGCTGTACTGTTTTTCGTAGCTGTGCTTGGGCTCATCTTCACCAGGATGACTTGTGTTTACACTGCTGGCCTTAATTTGCCCGTGGCTCTTACACTTCACTATAGCCAAATTCAGGGCCAATGCTTATCTCATATGGCTTTCCCAGGTGACAGACAGGCCCTCTGAAACCTGTGCCTCAGCCTGTCTCCTCAGTCCGTACTGTGCACTGCCCATAGTCTTCTTATGCAGCCTCTACTCCTATGCACACACAACGCTCGCTGCACAAAACTCCAGCTGCTAGTGAGATCCTTGAGGGCCAAGGGGGTTGTTTCAGGCTTAGCTTTTTGGGATGGACCAGAGGCAGAAGGAGGTGAAGACTCGTAAATCAATGCTAATGCCCTAGCAGGCAGAGTTACAGCTGTAGTTTGTCCTGCCAATTTTACCTGGAATGACACTTTTGGAGGTAAAAGCCAACAGGCAGAAATTATGCCAAGGACTCCCTTCAGTGCTCTGTCTTGACACCTGCTCTGAAACCCTGCACACTGAAGACCATTGTCCAGTGCCCATAGCATTTATCATCTTCTAGGTTGTGGCTATGGGAAACTGGGAAATCATTTGGGATAGCAAAATTCACAATTAAGATAATTATAATAAAGATGTAAACTCTCACCAGCTGTTTCCTTTACTCTCCTGTGGGAGTCTTGAGAGTTATTGCTAAACAGGGGTCAGTGTGCCTTCCAAATACGGGTTCACATATTTAATCCACTGCCCACTCCCAAGAACTATGACTCTGAACAAAAAAAAATTTCATTTCATTCTAATATAGGCCTTGTGAACATTCACAGGCATTTCATGGACTGTGATTATACTGCATTCATGAAAGTTATTGTGTCTTCAAAACAAATAGGCATCTTTGCTTTTAACCTGTTCAAACTCAGATATTGCAACAGCCCTGGCAGCAGGGGACAAAGGCAGTGCTCCAGCTCTATGCTGCTCTAGGTTATTTGTCCTTGCTTGGACAAAAATGGGTAAATGGGTCAAGCAAGCACTCATTTCCTCTAAGATGGCTGTGGAGCCTGCATTCAGGCAATTGACTACAAAGGGAGGATTTTGCATAATCTCATTGCCCTACATTTCCTCTTGTTAGTGTATCACCCTCTGTGCTTCATAACTTCTTCGACGTCACCATGAGACTGCTCTATCAGTTGTGGATTGAGCAAGTTGAGACGGGCCGTAACCCTGCACGCAGGAGCTGTGGACCCCAAGAGGAAGAAGTAATCTGGAAAGGCTTTTGCAAAGGCCATGTTCTAAGGTCACCTTACAAATAAGTTTTCTAAGTATCCTTATGCCTTTATACATTACTGTTTTTCACAATAACCTGAATCATTCCTACTTTTCCCATCTCCCTCAAGCACTGGCTCCCTCCTTTCTCATTCTAATTGCAACCTCTGGTCTGTTAGACTGCCTGTCTCATGTTCTGTATGGTGTGGACATTACACCTGCATGTGGTCCTCCTAGCAGGGCTGGCCACCCTAACAGAACGTCTGGTCAAGGGGAACGAAAGTGCTTGATGCCTGGGAAAACTTAGGGAGAGATAGTAACCAGTTATACTCATCCCTTCAGGAGTGCCACAAAATGTCTTGACATAGTTCTTTTGTAGCTTACAGTGAGGAGGCAGTAAGGAAACTCTAAGCTTACAGGCACATTAAATATTATTGTGGGGGTATTTGCATAGGAGGCTTTGTTTCACCCAGCATACAATAGGAATATATACAATGAAATTCCACATATGAGCTCTTCTGAAACATGAGTGGCACACCAAAGAAAACTAGTGCTTGCACATATCCTATTATTTCATTGCAGCAATAAGGATGCAAACTGGCTGCCTAATTTTAGCTGTGAGCTAAAAAAGGAAAGTTTTATAAACCTCCATTTCATTCCAGATTCTTCCCTTCCCCTGACTATGAGTTTGACATGGCTCTTCCTTACATCCTAGCATGCTGCTGAATGGGAAAGTAATCTTTTCCACAGTACATCAGTACAATCTTTTGAAGGTACATAAGCAGTATGACACACTCAAACATGTATCTCCTGCAGATGATATAAGGCACAGTTTAAAGCCTAACTGGAAACCAGAGCATGATACTTTGTAGTTTGTCTTAAAGTTTAATGAAAGCCTCACATTTGAAGTTAATGCCTTTCTGGATAGGCTATTTTTCTACAAAAAGAATATCAGTGTTTCAACAGAAGATGGTACCTGGTATAGTCCAAACCCTGTACATGATGACTACAGTCATTAAAGAAGGATGCTGATGCAGCACACTACCTACAACAAAGTACAAGCAGCCCAAAAAATAATCAATGTGCATGTATCTTTCGCACGGTATCCAAATCTGTGATGTTCAGTGCATGCTGTACAGATAGGAATCACAGGACTGTGCCTGTAGAGAGCAGCTCTTTTTCTTCTTCTTTTATTAGATGGGCAATTTTTTTTTTGAAATTGCAAATTAATAGCTGACATTTCTCTTCCCTAACATTTCTTAAGATGCTTAACTCTGAGGACTAATTCCAGTAAAGGTAGCAAGCCAGGCTACATTAAGTGATAAGGATTATACTAATTCATCTGCAGCATCTTGATAAACAATCTTTCAGTGATGGATGAGAGGAATTTAATTTCTACTCTGAATTCCTCCAGCGTTTATTAAGTACTGAAAAAGGTCTTGCATATAGACGTGTAAACTGACTCCAGTGACTGAAGCATTCAAAACCAATTTCAGCCTGATTTCCAGTTGCAAATTTGTGAGCAGTAATTTGTTCATTTTTGGCCGTATATGCACAAACAATAATAGATTTACTGGAACACTTCAGAAGAATCTTAATACTCCCTTTTCACTGATGTGGCCTCCAGTCCCTTTCTCAAAGTGCTTAGCATCTCACAGGATTTGCATCTTTATTAGGCCATGGTTCATACTGGACTCCAGTTAACAAGATAGAACAAGTTTCATAAAGAAAGAAATATGATTTTTCTCTACAAATAGGCTAACCTGAGCAAGGCCATCTCAGTCAACATAAACCATTTTAACTTGGCTTTGTAAAGATACTGCACTCAAGTTAAGATCAATTATCCAGATGGAAAAAGGATAGCAAAAAAGGCACCAGCTAATCTGGCCAATAAATTTCAGTATAATAATGATTATAAAGTAGTATATAATATAAATGTGTTTCATTTCTCTCTTACACATAGAATCTTATTACTTTCACTGATTTATCTTCAAGTACTTCTGTGCCTTATGAAGTCCACTATATATAGTAATTTGTTCATATGTAGTAGATATTTAATAATGGTGGGCTACGCAATATATGCAAATTTAACTTCTGCAGTCCAGCAGTTTAAAATACATTTTTCTCCATGACTAATATATACACAAGGCATTTCAGGCTAACCTCACTAATCTTCTTATCCATTGTCATTCCTAATATGCATATCTTTAAATCCATTAAAAGGACAATATAAAACGTTTTGTCTATTACAGTACCCTTTTGTTTGAAATCAAGTATTCTGGAAATGTTTCTGTTTTAAGGAACAAAAACTGGGAATCCTGTTCTGCATTGCTCTGCTAAGAATAGCATGATGAATGAAATGATGACAGATAGGGGGAGACATGTAAGATATGCACAAAAAGAAAGGCACAAGATTATATTAAAGAGTAGTCTGTACAGAGATTTCAACTAAGCAGCCAAACCGTAACACTGGGGTTCCAGTAATATGTTTCTACACCATGAAAAAATAAATAAAAAATGAGTGTTCAGAGGATTCATCTGAGTCCCTAGCTACATATAATCTTTCATTGCTTGCTCTTATTCCATGTCCACCCAATCTTATATCTTATTTCTAATAGAAAATTTGCTTGAATACATTAACTGTTATGGACTGAGTTTTCCTACTCTATAATACAGTGTGAATGGTTTTCCTTCCCCTTACAAAGTTACTTGTAGGATTCATTGTCTTATACAATCAGCTCTAATTCTGAACGTATTCAGGCCTTTCTTTCATTTGTTTCAAGACTGAATTACAATATCATACCTCTTCCCTGACCACCTCCCCAGCCTCCTCAGTTCTCTGGAGCCACTCTTTTTCAGAGGAGTTATGGCATTACTTAGATGTATTAAAATGCATTAATGACTCATCTTTATGGTAGTTACTATGAAAATACATAGGCTGAAAATGGCAAACTTCTCACTAACTTTGGGAGGCTGTCAGGATTTAACAATGCAAGATCATTCTTACAAACTCTCTATTAAACTGAAACTATTTCTACAGCTAGTAGTCATTAATTTTTTTAATGATGTGGGTAGTGCTCTGTGAAGCAGTTTCTGTAGCTTCTCATGTAATGGCATGAAGGAGTCTTGCTTTGGAACTAGGGCCTAAATAAATGCTGATTCCTACTGCAGTCCTGCATAAAATCTCAGCTATGACACAGCATGAAAAGTCAATGGTATTAAAGCAGAGCTGGTGATGCCTCTCCTTTGCACTTTGCAAATATTGCTGAACCAGCAGTTTTGCAGAAGGGGTTTTATCTAAATTAACATTGTTTCACACTCAATTTGTTGTGCATAGTTTACTCTGCCTTTCATGCCAATTAAATTCCAGAAATGCTTGGTGTGCAAAATGAGGGAGATCTAAATGAATTAAATAGCAACTTAATTGTACTATATGATAATAGCTGCTTTGCAATTCATACAGTCTTCTCCATTAATATATGTATGTTTTAATAACTTGCATTTTTAATGTATTCACCTCAAAACCCTCTGGGAAGTCAGTTAAGTGGCTGTTTTAAGAGCCTAAAATCTCTTCTGTCATTATATTAAAAAGGAAAAAAAGATTAATTTGATAAACCAGGATAGATGCTAAACATATCAATCTGAAAAGGTGGTGTTTACATGATGTTAAGTGGGAACAAAATCTCTTGTGATAGTCAGTTTTCTTCTCTGTTCATCATTAGTAAATGCCAATTAGCTGGCAGAATGTCCATTCCCGTTAGGTGCATTAAGAACACAGTTGAGTATCATTGACTTACTACAACTGTAATTCCCTCTGAGGTAAACAGATATATTTTTTCAAATGCTCACCTAAATATTGGGAACAATTTCACAGCAATCAGAACACTAACCTAGCAGTCAGAAGTAATGGAGGTTTATGCCTGACTCTCCCACAACCTTGATCTGGTAATTTCTGCAGCATTAATACAGCAATAATATGTATATACTAGATAATACATAATTTGTAATATGTAAAGTGTAATATATAATAAATGTATTGTTTTTTTTCCAGAGAGAGTTTAATTAATCATTTGTGAGAGTTCTTTAAGATCTGTGGATGGAAATTTTTGCATAGGTCTTGAGCATAAGGAAATACATCTGCAGAAAGGTTAAATATACTTACGTGAATTTGTGATGTTTATGAATCCTTAATTTATCTGACCTGGCATAGTAGTATTTATCAAGATGTGAGCTCTTTGTCTGAGTTTAAATACGAAGATTTTGCACTCCTCTAAGCACTGTTCTTACCGTCTGCATCTACCATGTCAGATTCTGTTACACCCAACGTGAACATTACCAGTGAGAGCGAATACTCTAGCTGTGAATTGGTATACTGGAAGGAACTCCCCTCCCACTTGCCTCAAGCTCTGCTATTAGAGGACAGCTCAAGAGATGTAAGAAATCTTCTGTGTGAGGAAGCTAAGTCTGCTGTCATGTCAAAAAGAGGCGAACCATCTGGACCGGAAAATACAGAATTTCCAAGATCAGTTTTCAGTCCTCTGTTGCAGTAGTTATTTGTTAGCATTCTGCATGTCTTTAAATGAATTAAAGCAGATCTCATACGTTCAGGTGTTAATGTATTTTATGAAGTTTACAACAGAATAACATATGATACTGCATTGTTAAGTTGTGAAGGCTAAGACACTATCTCACTATCCATAGGTGAGGAAGATGGGTGTGTACTATAATGATGATAAATGTGGCATAAACATTAAAGAGAGAAACATAAAAAGAGAGAAACAGACAGACGGATGTTTTCTTTCTAGTCCATGTTGTAATCAGTCCCAAACACTAGTGAGCAGTAGAAAAACCTAGCAGAAGTTGTCAAAGTGACAATATAGTAGAAGTGATGTTTTTGTCTTCTTTTAAAAAATTGAATGTAGCACTCTACACTTACCTGAATTCTGAAATGTAACATTTGTGATTGTGACTTGCAAAGAGATCTAAAGTATATGTTGATACAAGATTATGCTGTGTAAAGAATAGGTAAGTAATATAGGCTGTATATATATTACTGCATATTCATCTGCTCTAGAACCCTGGACCACTTCTAGCCCTCTAACTCTGAAAGATGGTCATCGTGGACACCTTTGCTAGAAGACTAGCTATAAAATGAAAAATGAGCAGCCTTAGCCTTTTCTGGAAATTCTTAAACAGAAGTTTTTGAAGGCCATAAGGAGAGGCATCCTATGCTTTCCCCTAGAGCCAGAAGAATGGCTTTGGCGTCAATCAGAAGTGCTTGGAACAGACACAGGTTCGCCCTTGCTGCAACCCCTTTGTTGCTGGCCTTCTGCACCACTGTGAAGGGAGGACTAGTAGCTCCCATTGCTCTTGTGCTTGACAGCTTCAGCGGTAGCAGGTAAAAGCTCCTAGTCAGATGAGCGTCTGAGGAAGCCCGGCTCTCCTTCTCTACAGAAGCATCCAGCAACACCTGAGGTAGTGGGGAAAAGAAGTGTTCTAGGTATTTACTTTAATGTTTCATAGTGGCAATACTCTTTATCAGTAGAAGAAAACCCAACATTTACCCAAGAAATGCGAATTCCTCTCGCTGCTCTCCTGGATAGAGCCAATAATCAGAGGTGAAAAAATTAAAAGATTCCCACAAGGAAAAGCAGAACATAAGAAGAAAGGATTTCATCTTTTCTCCTTTAGGTCTTGAACTCTGAAAAGTACTACAGGGTCAGAATTTTGAGCAAGACTTAATTTAATTTATATCAGGATAAAACTTCAATAACCCTAATACATTTGGTCAGCGTCCTTCAAATTTGCTCCTATTTAAATGGAAGGCAGTCTTTCCACTGTTGCCATATCATTCTTTACTAAAGAGAGAGATATCATTCATAGACAGAGGAAGACACTGGGTCCTGAGTTGGACCTAGAAGGATAACCTCCACCAGTATGCATGGCTACTACAGCACCCATCTTGTCTCCAGGTGCTGTCAGTGATACGCTCTCAGGAACACTTTGATATTCCACACTAGTATATTGTTTCCTGCACTGAATTTAGCCTGAGAATGTAACACATCATTCCTAACCACCTTCTTCCTTTGTAGTTTTCTGAACACTGATTTGCTGCCACCGTGTTATTTAGTCAACTTACTTGTTTAAAATGCTTATGTTGCTCAGGAGATCAGGTCAGATGATATGGCACTGTTTCCTTCCATTGTCCTCACCAGATATGACAGATCTGACTGATACAGATATTTTAATTAATTAGAGTTCCCTCTACTGGCTAGCAATATATGAGGAAATACATTAGTGGTAATATAAGGTTGTAGGGCTAGGTTGCACAGTTGCCACCTGCTACTAAATTTAAAACAACTTCATTGTAAAAATGGTCTTTAGAATGTAAGTGACACATGAGAAATCATTTTAACCATTTGCAGCCTGTTTTTACCCTCCATTTCATACCACACAACATTGACATGTGGAACAGGAAAGGACTTAGATTTGATGATACAGCAGAACAACTTTCAAGGACAACTTCTGACATTTAGACTTTCAAAAAAATTCTGTGTTACCTGTAGTTCACTCACAGAACTTTAATTTGCTGCGAGCTATTTACTAGGGTTTTTTAAAGATAAATCAATGTAAATACATGCGCTAAACTGTGAATATACAGTTTACATGTTCACCTGAAAACACGTGATAAACTGTCAAAATTCCATTGACTGTAGGGAAGCTGTTGTGCTAATCTCGGGGAAAAAAGTCTGCTTTTCTATTCATACAAAGGTGTAGGAAACAACATTGTGCAGTACTTCCCAAAGCAAAAAGGAACTGAAAAGGGCTGTTTCCTAATGAAATCCAGAAGCCAAATTAGAAACCTCTGCACAATTGCACAAGACTCGGAGGGGTGCCCAGCATGATGCATCCACTCAGACATCTACACTCTTGTGAAGAATAGCTGATGGAGAGTATTATGCTTGCCTGGAGGCACAACTCGTATCAGTGCTAATTTTGCAGAGTGGGGAACCAAGGAGTAATTAGGCAAGCAGGGGCATCATTAGAAGGTGGCATGTTTTCCTTTTGTTCTCATAAATTTCAGATGCAATCGGGTTGTTTATAGAGAAGAGAGGAGTCAGGGCTTGCTGCATTATTAAAATTCTGAATTATATTTTGAATCTTAACACATACAATCTTTCTCAAGACAAATGACCACAGCTGAGCACTAGCTTCAACCACTCTTTCAGATAAACAAGGTAACTAGTGATATTCACCTTTCAGCACAGACAAAGGTTCATCTGTGCTCCTTTAAGGATTTGGGAAACAAAAGTGTATCTCATTTGCAACCACAGTAATCAGCTTACCTTTAATCTTCTGTTGTCTTTATTAATAACAAAGAATTATTCATTTTTAGCTGTCTAAAACCAGAGCCACCAAAGACCATCTGAGAGCATTTGTCTTTGTTCACTGCAACCTAATTTTTGAAAACTGGAGGCAAAGCAAAGGAGCAAAGAGGTTTTCAAGTGCTTGCAGAAAGCCAAATAAACAGATTTCTTTCCAGACTCTGGGGCTGTTGTCACTGAGTTAAGGTGTGAGCAAAAGCATTTTTCTCCTAGCAAGCTGCAGCATTTTAGTTCAAGTATATTTGAAATAAGTCTTTATTGATTCACATTTTTTTTTTGAAAAACTATCTCCACAAAAATTTGTGGCAAGTTGCCATCCTTTATTAAAACATCGCCTTCCAGAATACTAAACACCAAGCAAGGATTAAAACAGCCAATCAGCAGAGTAATTCATCATGCTGATGAGTGTCAGAATTTGGCAACATTGGTGGAATTAAGGCTTAAGCTCCAAACTGAAGCAAACCAGATATTAACGACACAGTTGATATGTTACAAACCTTAATTAATCTTACTAATTTCTTGCTTGCTCTAGCTGGAATGATAATTAATGTAGTTATGATTAATAACTGGATGGCTAATTGCTATTTTTCCTCACTTCTCTAAAAATGTGTGTTCGTTTTTATCCAAAGACAGTATTCTGTGTAACTTGTATTGCATATTTCTGAAGGACTGATTTATCCTTCCCCCCCCGAGTAGCTTATTACAAATGTATGACAAAGCAGTAATTACTGTCAGCTCTGGGCAAAGCATGTCACATGTTCCAAAGTATTATTTAAATCTATTACTGTATGTGTCAACTTAGTTTGTGCCAGTGGGAAATTTCAGGAAGAGACAAAAATAGCATCAATACAAATGCCAAAAATAATGGAGACAAGATGGGTCATAAACCAGGCCACGTGACAAGGATAATAACCTTTACAACTAAGACCAGGTTATATATCAGGAAGCAGGAATTAATTTCATTTGTCTTAAACCAGCACCTCTGAGCATCACAAACTTTTTACAGCAGTAAACCAGTCAGAGAGCCAGGTCCTACAGGTCTTACGTTAGCTCTGGTAGAGAAGTTAACAGAAGCTTTGATTCTGAATCAGTCTAAAAGAGCACAGGAGGCGTGAGCATTATCCTCTGTGCTGCAGCTGGTGGGTGTATTTCTGTCCCTTAGGATTGATGCTGGATTAGTAAAGCTGGTCAATATTTTCTGAATTCTTATTTTTCACTGCCTTTTAACGCAAACCTACTGAATACTGATTAAAAACTATGTTTCTTACTCAATTGAGAATTAATGGAAATTTTTAAACATTCAGGTAAAACAATATGATATTTTGTGGAAGATTAAACTATGCCCTCTGACATTTTTCAGTCCACTTTGTTGTTTGGCTTTCTGGACCACAAAAGTATCTGAAAGTTAGCTGATGTTATGGGTCATACCCGTATTGTGATGTGGGGATGATTCACACTATGGTGTGGGGGTGATTATGGGTGAAAGCATTAGCATCGTTTAGATGATGTCATA
The DNA here is from genome assembly GCF_040807025.1 of Struthio camelus. NCBI lineage: Eukaryota > Metazoa > Chordata > Aves > Struthioniformes > Struthionidae > Struthio > Struthio camelus. The sequence continues at coordinate 35,211,658 of NC_090946.1, forward strand.
GCCATATCCTAAGTGCAGTTATAGTATGAATAAATCTCTGTTCATCAAGTTATGACAGTAGCCTTTTAGCATTCACTACTGTCAACGGCTGGCCAGTTCCACAAATATTATTCAAGTCTTTTAAAACAACATGAATAAATGAAAAAACCTCAAGATTGTGGTCCAAAAGTTCTTCTGGGCTTCTCCTCCAGCAGATTTCTAAAATGTTCTTCTATCTCTAAAGATATCATTATGCATTTTCTGAAAATTTTAAAGTGCCTTTCCAAGACAATTATACTTCCTGAAGCTACTGTATTCAGTCCATTGTGTAAATATGTATTTAGCATTTTTTACATGACTGAATACCTTTTTTTCTGACAGGAGCTTATTCTAACTTTTAAGAAACTTCTTAGCAAACTCAGGGATTTCATCAGATCTCACAATCTATATCGTATTTGACCTCTCATTGCTTGGAAGGAAAATCTTGGGTGGAGTGTGTGTGTGGGAAATGAGGTGCTGTACTAGTATTTCATTAAGGTTGCTGTATTAATATTACTCAGATTGGAATCAAAATTTTAATATGCAAGGAAAATTATTATTTGTATTGTTGTAATTGGTATTTGCCAAATTATATTTAAAACAAAAGCCTTGGCCACTTAATATAGAAGCTGAATTATCACTCTTCATGTGGAAGACAGTGGTAGCTCCAGATATCGTGGTCTTGCTCCAAAACAGACAATCGTAGTCCTTTGCTTCAAAGTTAACCTATGGCTTCCAATGGTTGCGGTGTTTTTTTCATATCTCCTCTAAGCTCTTGACTAGTTTTTTTTGCATGCTGTGGAGTAAATAATGTGTTCTACCCGAAACAAGGCAGCATTTCAGTGATAGAAAATGGGCACGTTAAACACCCACAGAAAAAAGTTATCATTAAAAGCTCACTATTCTCTGCTCTAGGTAGCTGCAGTAACCATGGTACTGTTGTATACATCATGCTAACGGTACAGTACAACAACCTCCATGGAATGGCACATGTTGAATTTTAATGATTCCTGCTTTATTCAGGTTGTAAAGTACTTTGGGACAGGTATCCTTCAAGATGAAAGGTAGTACAGAAATATAAGCTATTGCTATTATGCTTTGAATTAACCACTTGCTTTCCCCTCCAGAGTGATGCAGAAAAAAAACTCTTAACATCTATTTTACTTGCAGCCTGAAAAAAGAAAGGCACTTTGCCCTCATCAAATAGAATAAAGCAAAGCAAAATAAAAAGTTCCTTCAAATTCAACAGAAAAAAAGTCAGTTTCATTTTGATATATTTGGCTTTCATCCTGCATTTCTTGAAATCAATATGCATTTGAAGGGAAGAGAATGAACTATGGAAACAGGATTGAGTCCTTAGTTATTAAGTATCTGCTAGGAATAAATTCTGACTAGGTAACATCTGTAAGCCCCTAAAGTAGAACTGAGGAGAGAAACCGTACCACCCACTTAACACTGTTAGTGTGAATGAGCTGCTATCATAATGCATAGTAATTGGAGTAATCAAGATGCAGACCCTGACTTAATTAAACTTCACTGCACTGTGTGAGGAGCAGTAAATCTATACAAAGTAAAAGTAGAAATGATTTAAAACTAGATTGGATTGCATATTCATTCAAATGATAATAAAATTTATGTATATGGACATATTGATAATTAACACTTGTAAATCATTCAGAAGGGACCCTGTTTCAAATGTGCACTGACAAAGACATAAGGGCTACATATATGTATCAGTGATTAATGGGATGTAAGTCAGCCTCTGTTCCTTTGGTTTCTGACTCAGAAAATGAAACTGGAATCACAGAAACTAGAGAATTAACATTAAGGTAAGGATATCATATTATTATTGCATAGTGTGAAATTGCACAGATAACTGAGAAATACCCTCGTGTTGTAAAAATACCTAAGAAAATGACTGTTTTCCTCCCATAGAACTTATAATCAAAATGTGGGTATGTGCAGATGGGGAGTACAAGAAGCAATGAAAACAATGTTGAGGAAAGGTTTGCAGTTGTGGGGATTTTGCCAGCAAAATAGTTGCTAGTGGGACTGACCATATAAGTATTTAGTTAATATAATTTATTCCAGCTCCCCTACAGCAAACAAACTATATCTTCATAAGGATGTTTTTCAAGCATATAATGGCCTCTGCTCTTTGGTTTTAGCCAACAGAGCTAAATCAATGATGGTTTGGAACGTTTTCATACCCCTAACAGACAAAGCTTTATCAAGAAAACTTTTAAGAATTAAATGAGCCCTTCTCAGTATGACACAGAATCATTTCAGCCATCTGTTAAACTCTTCTTGTTGCTAGTAGATACTGCACGTTGGCAAGGGTCAGGAAGTGATGGCACCTGAAGCCAGAAAACAGAATAAGGAACTTTTTTCCACACAGATAACTAACTGTAGATGTTCATCGTTTGTCTCTGGCCCTGAGTTCCCCAAATCACCCTTTCTTCCGGTCCAATGTTCTTCTCAGAGGCAATGCTCAGATTTGGTTGACAACAGAAATGACATTTAATCCAACTTTAGAGATATCCACAATTTTTTCTTTTGAAGGGCCAAAACACAGATGAACTGGAGGTTTCCTCTGGATGTGAAAGACAGCAGCGGGATGCCGTCTCATGAGACACCTGTTGCAAGAGCCCCACAGACTCTATGTTCTGCTCAGTGAAGGTAATCTAATGCTGTTCTCAACCTTGATGATAGTGGAGAAAATCTAGTGCCACTTTTTCCATTCTCCTTCTTGACACCTCTGGGAAAAAAGAAAGCTGCTTTTTGCAATTAGTCAGTCTGCTCAGAGAAAACAGGTTCACCACACCTATCATATGCAGAAGCCCACATGGGTGCTCTGGTTGCATAGGAGAGCAGCACATACAGAGGTCTGTAGAAATTCTGTATTACCTTAACTGATGGCAGTGAAAGATTAGCTGTGATTTTTGACTTTTTGACTGATTCTAGTCCCACTGGATCTACTTACAGACATCACAGCAACCTTAAACTAAGGCCAACCTATACCACATACTCTGTGACAATGCCCATTAATTGTTCTGAGACTTTTGAACTGCTGGGGAACAATAAAATATGAAACAGCTATCTAAAACTATTATTTGGGTGTTGTAACAAAATTTAAATTTAATATACAAGAAGCTCTGGAGACCTTAGGTCACCTGAGCATTTCTGCTTGGAGGAAGGCTCCATCAGCAGGTGGCGTTCATGATCTCCTGATGGACAGAGGGCCCTGGCATTTGATTTGCAGTATATCTGTGTCCTGAAAATACAGGTCAATGAATCAGTGATGACTTGCACAGATTTAATGAAAAAATAACAGTGAAGGGAAATATAGCAATGGAATGCAACTGGCTACAGTTACATCAGTGAACAACATCTGAACTATATTCCCGTTCTGCCACACAGGTTAATATTTTGTAATTGTTGCCCAGTTATACCAGAATCAGAGTTTCTGCCTGACTTTCTAAATGGACTTCAGTTGCTCCCCTACTGGAGTCCAGCTGATAGCACTCTTTTAATGGTTGCTTTCAGTTGACAACTTCTCACTACATATGTAGTGCAAGAATGCACCAAAGTAATTGACTCAGCATTCACTACTGGTATATGGGGATTTTTTCCAAAGCTTTGCCAGTTACGCTTGCAAAGTGCTTGCTAATGTCTTCTGCATCCCTTCTTGAGAGTTTAAACATGTTAATGAATATGTTATTTACTATAATAAAGTTAGAGCCTGCTATTAAATTAATAGAGCAAGTCAACCAAGAATCCCATAAAAGCAATTTATCCCTGCTGTCCATGCAAGTGAGCTCCAACTACTGTGAGTTTGGCCATTTGAATTCCACACTGTCTCATGGATACTGCATAAATACTACTCAATTACAGATGGTTATCATACTAAAGTTAATTTGATTTTTCACCCTGTTCAGCCAATCATTTAAAGCAGCAGTTGGTAATTGGATCTCTGTGTTGATTTAACTCCTGGTCTTGAGCAATACTCTAAATTAGCACAAAGCTAAATCCTTTTCCCAGCGCTAAGCAAGACTAAAACTGGGTTTTCCTATATCTGGGAAGGCCTCAGACACCCATGGACACTTCATCCAGAACTACACTTAAATCTGAAGGCTGGAAGATTTTTAAACTTCCATACCTAATTTTCCATGCTACCCCTGCTGCTTTTTCTATTTTGCAGCTGAAGAAAAGAGGGGGAAGAAAAGCACTTGAGTCACAGAGGTTATGTTTGCACTGAGAAGCACAAAAGAAGGGATTTATAACGTGACACTTATCTCATTATCGTCTCCTTATTAGCTACCACAGTCTGATCACAAAAGGCACCCTCATCAGAGTGGACACCTGAGTCTGTATTTTATTCTGCAATTTTATTCTCAGAAGCAGCCAGTGTTGTCTCTGGAGTGACTGTTCATGATTCCAGGCTTGCTGGGTCAAATGTGCAGGTGGTGTAAATTGATATAATGTTATTGACTCTAATGACCAAACCGATTTATATGAGCTCAGTATCTCAATGTCTGTCACTGTTTACTGAACCAGATTCTTCGTCTGTGCTGAAAACTGCCTTTTTATTTTCAGACTTTATTTTCCAAATAAAGATGTCAAGTCTAGCAGGAAATCTGAATCTGTGTGCAGGAGACTTTGTAAGTGTTTTTCAGGTATCTCCCACCCTTCTGGGCTTGGCTGATGCTCTGGGAAACAGTGCATGAAACTGGCTGGACATGTGAACACGGTGAGCACAGGGGAGAATTTTCATTTGTCAGATGGTCACAGTTTGCTTGCTTTCTAACATAATAAACTCCACACCTCGTAGAACAGCTTCCTCAGAGAAACAGAGGTTTTTGCATATCCAAAAACCTTTAAATATCTGAAATGTAAAGGAAGAAAAATAAGCTATTTACTCTTAAAAATGATGGGGCCAGTGGAGTTACTCACCAGGACTTGGATTTCCATCTACTAGCTGAGCAATGAAACCACTGAGATAGCAACATCTGTGTGTGGTTGTATAGTCCGCCTCTCTCCAACACCGGCATGTTACTTCTGTACCAAGATCTTTGGATTCTCCGAGGCTTTGAGGTGGCATGTGAAGGTGTTAGCAGGATGGCTATCTGACCCCAATCAGAGTGATTTTCATCAGACCAGTGGCTGAACGGGACTGAATAGGGGTTTAGGTGGAGCAGAAAAAAAAAATGTTACCAGCTCCTATTATGTTATAATGAATCTTGTAATAGTTAGTTTCACCGAAACATCCCAGTCTATCAATTACTTGGGAATATTGTGTCTTTTTTTCTTTATCTTTTTCTTTTCTTTTTATTGTGGTTGCAGAATAAAAGTCTTGAAAAATGTAATCCAAATGAACTTGAAGTCTCAAAACCATAACCTCAAAAGAATCATAAAGACATTATTATTTTAAATCTCTTTTTAAAGCCTAACTTCTCTTCCATTCCTCTTCCCTCCCCCCCCCCCCCCCCCCAAATCAATGAGTAAGGCTTGATGTGTGACATCTGAATGCTTGTTTCGGGCTTTTCTTTTCATCCCAGTTTTAAGGATATTCCTTCAGTGCTGTATAATGATGGGGGTTTTATGACACTCTCAGATTTTCTAGGACAAAGATTTTTAAAGGGCTCCATGGCCAAAATATGTTTGGACCATTCTGATCTTACAGTGTACTTTAATTTCTTGTGACGCTGTGCAGTTAGTAGAATTCATCAGCTGTAACTCAGAGCAAAGAGGGAGGCAGGCGGATCCAGACTAGAACAACAGACTGCAAAAATGAGTTTTAAGTCCATTTCCACAAACACAGTCCAGTTCTGCATATGTAGTTCATATTCTAGAAACTGAGCTATAAACCATACAGAGCATTAAAATGCTAGTGAAAGCCTTTTGTTGTCATTTCCATTAAAAAAACCTGAGTGTTTAATGGGGAAATAGCAGCAGTTTTTGGGGGGGGGGTGGGGGATAGCTAGCTAAGAAGCCTATCAGGTTTACTTTTACAGTTCACCATGAGAATTTTGTTTTTGAGAGCTCAGCTTGGCCTAAGCAGTGCTCCTGATATGCTTACTTGTCATTCACAGGTAGCAAGTCTCTACTGATTTCCACGGAGATGTCAGTCACACAGCCTATCAATCACAGTTGAGAAGACAACTTGCTCAAACAGAATAAGAAAAGAAAATGAAAACACAGGTGGGCATTTCTAATTTTCCATCCAGTGGCCCCCTCATATGAAATCTGTGACACTTAAATCCCAATTCATTTGAAGCACCTTTCCCCTGTCTCAACCACTACCACTAGGGCTGTAGTGCAGGTACCAGCCGTAATGTTATCAGGCACCTACCAGTGAGTTATAAAAGGCACACAGATGGGAATTCAGCAGACAACCTCCAAAGCCCTGCACTGTCACTATCCCCCCATCTCATTTCTTAGAAGAGGTGGGTGTTTTCTGCTGTGCAACCTCTTACCTGGTGCTGTGACCCTTGTGGCAGGGTAATTGGTTGTTGCTGGGTGAACGTTACCAATTTGACCGCATGGAGGGAGGTCAGGTCTTCCCACAGTGGAAGCACTGGCCTGCGTCACTCTTGATTAAGGAGGGTATTAGCTTTTAGTAATATAGAGGCAATGAAACACGAAGCTGTTCTTAATTTTTTCCAGGGGGTCATAATGATATTACTCATCAACTAATAATGACAGTATTTAAGCTCCTTTTTTGCACCTAGATGAAAACCATTTACTCAAACTAGTAATTATTGCTAATAGTAAAGCACTAAACTAGCTATAAAGGATGAGTTTGAGGTGGCAGGCCCCAGAGAACTGGAGGGCTGTATCTTCCACAGAAGCAGAGAAACTTGCTGTTCTTGCTTTATGGAACGGTTAATAATTAATTGTAAAAGAACTTTGGGGGTTCTTGAAGCTATTTCAGAGGTTTGAACTATAGTGGAGTAGCAGGATGGTGCTTTTATCTGCCACTGAGAACTTTCTAGAAAAACTGCACATCTTACTACACTCACTTGAGACAAGAATGTTTTAAATACGTTTTCAGAAGGGTATTCATACATGAACAAAATATCTGTGCTTTATTACTCATTATTTGTATTTATCATTATGTGTTCTTTAGCCTCTATTTATCTGGCCACAGAAGAAAATGGTATTTTGTGAGTTAATGGCCAGTTAGAATGACCTCATTCAGACGGTGAACTGCAAGAGCCTGGAAAAATGAAAATTACCTGTCCAGTACCTTGTGGAAATAAGGTTCATTCATGAACAGAGAGTAAAGGATTAAATCCATCAGATAATTTCTAGAGTGAGCATACTCCAGAAGTTTCTTTTGGTTGTCAAGTTACTACTACTCTTGGAAATATACATCATTATAAACATGCATATATGTGTGTGTATATATATCTATATGCAATGTTTATCTATAGACCTGGCATTAACTTTTAAATTGTACTTTATTTTCAATGAATAAATTAACCTGCTATGATCCAATCAGATTGCCCAATCACTGAATATATAGTCAGCTTGAGAAATAACATTGCAAAATTGAGCATGCAGGCGTGATTTGTCTTCCTGGCTATCATCTAGTGCTTTTAAAATCCTACTGGTCCTTTAAGAAAGAGAAAGCCTTTGCGACATAAACTGAAGCAGTTCTTTCCTACAGAACTGAAACTGCTAATCTGGTGGCTTTCAACATACAAAGCAACAAATCTGATACAGAGAGGTGGAGAGTTGGGAGGGACAATAAATAAACATAGACATACTGATATACTTAGAAGACCAACAGTCCTATCAGAATTAATAAGCACCCTGGAATGAACTACAGGATTTGCAGAAGCTAACACGGAGAAATACAGGTGTTATATTTACTCAAAAGTGGGACTGTTCTTGTGATTACGAGAAACGCAACAGGCAATTTTTTAATCCACGTTTCTTGAACAAACTAATTTCCTCCAAGCCTCTTTTATTCACTCATGCCCCTACCGAAGTACCTCTCACCAGAATCATCATTTAGAAGGGAAAATATATATTCTTTCTCTTATTTTTGTTATAGTATTTTCATAATGAACACCTCTGTGGCAACATACAAATAAGCTTCATTTCTATAAGCTAATCTTAGCTCTCTGGAATAAAAGTAAGGTCACATTATATAAATGTTCGCTACAACAATATCTGAGGAAAAAAAAAAAAACCCACCCTTCTATAGATCCTTAATGACTCATCGATTTGTAACCCAAAGGCCAGAGGTTACTTCTGCTAGGAGTTGATATAGATTTAATATCGTCTATGCTGAGACTAATTCGATATTGTTGAAAGTTACAGGAGAAATCTAGGTCTATACACTGCCTTTCAGCACAACTGCAGTTATAGTTCGGATGCAGAGTTACAGAGCTCAGCGGTAGTGGGTGCATTCACCTCATGCTCCAGGGGAAAAGCAAGGGGACGATGGAGGAATTTTGCTACCTCTCTCCTACACGTTTCCTTTCACTCATTTTGGCATATCTGCTGCTGGTAATGGTAAGACAGACAAGCTTTACTTTCATGCCTGATTTTTCTGCTCCCTTTGAGACCAGCAGTCAGGCAGTACAGCCACTGCATCCCTGACCACCTTAAGGCACTGAATCTCTCGCTCACTGCAGTTGGGGTGATTTTCCTGTTAACTTCAAGAGAAAATGCACTGTTCCTTATCCCATCAACAAGAAGACAGAATAATCTTTCCTATAACTCTACATGTGGCACATGCAATAAACTATAAACAAAACGGACCATACTTGTGAAATGACAGCTGGAAGGCCAGGAAGCTGGTGCTCTTTAAGCATCCTTGACAGATGGGTACCTGAAAGCACTGAATTCTCACCTGACCAGAGGGCACTTGGCTGCCCCCTCACAATACTTCATGGGAACAGATCATCTGCACTCCCTCCTAAGTAAAGTGAGTTTGCTCAAAAATATTTACTGTTTTGTGTTTGCAAAGTATCTGAAGAGATTTATTATTTTCTAAAACATTTCTGCCAAAGCATATCAATTTTTGAGATCATTTTCGAGCAACTGAGCGCAAACAAATGTTTGGTATGCAAAATGGGAGCAGTATCATGTGATTCACATAACTCATTGGTACGATCCTGGTGAAGCAGGTTTCATATGCAGATTTGCAGAAAGCAAACGCTAAAGGGAAACTAGCATTTAGGGCGAAAAATGAGCAAAAATCAAGACAGAGTTCACAGAAAAGTGTTTGAAATATTATCTAGCATGAGTTTTCAGCAATGAGTCAAAGCCTACCGAGGTCAACCTGAATTTCTGATTGACTTACTGGACTCTTGCTGCTTGCCCCTGTTTCACTGACATGCTGTTCAATTTCTGGTCTATATGGGGAACCCTGGGCAAGACCCATGACTCTATTTTGTTCTGAACAGCAGTTGGTACTAAACAGATGTTCAAGGCATAAAACCAGTCTGTTTCTGCATAATGAGGGCAACACTGCATAAGCTGCTAAAACGTGGTCAGAGGCATGAGTCAGTTAATATGCAACAATCACCCCAATTTGCACTCCTGGTATGAATCTTACTGCTGTTGTGAAATGCTGGGGTTTTTTTTAGTATCAAGCAGTGAAAGCATAAAAGCTCCAATAGACATGCATGGGTCTGGGCTTGACTGTAGTCCTTTTCAGCCTCGTTGTCAAGAAAACCCCTCTCAGAGGTCATGGTCACTGGTATGTGGTTAACAGTGCTGTTCGTACAGGCTAGCTGAACACTTTACCTAGCGACAAATTTTCTAGTAACCCAGCACCTACCTCTGTTTTCTTTAATATATAATCTGCAGCAGTTTATATACTGTAATTCGCAGCCATTTAGTAGCTGATAGGTGAGCCATCTACCCAGTAGAGTGGGGATGGATGGTTGAAAGTAGGAACTACTATTTATCCAACTAAAAATAAGCTATTCTTTCTCATCAGATCTCTCTGACTTGCAAAGCTGATAGGAAGCAAAGCATCCATAATTTTAAATACAGAATGATGCTTTGTTCCCCCAAAGGAAAGTATTTTTCCTTTGCTTGTGATGGCAGTGTAACGTACCAATGTAGTACTGAGAAAACTGCCTATTCTGTTTATTAGCCAATCAAAAAGAGAAAGACCCCAAAGTTTCAAAAACAGTATTTTAATTTTTTGCACAATTTTTAAATTTCTCCTTGCTCATTTTTTATGCTGACTCAAACCACTCAGGTGTTATCCTAATGAACAAACTCTGTCTATATAAGAATATAACAACATGATCATTACTGTAGTGTTTTAATTATCTGCTAGAGACAGATAGATTTGGCACTCAGAAGGAGTGCTAAAGGAGAGAACATAGGAGTAAGAATAAATTTTTTTTTCCCTGTATATTGTTGCAGTCATTCTTTCCTGTAGGAGACAGTCATGACAGTATACAGGAACAGTCAATTTACAAAAGGTTTAGCTCACAAGCTAAATTAGCTAATTTAGCTCACAAGTTCTTATCAACTAGCTAATGGAATATTAATTAAGAAAAGCTCTCAGTGATGTTAGCTTCATATTCACAGAAAGTATTTCTCCCTGACTTTTTAATTCTAATGAGCCTCAATTTGAATATTCAAGTGTTCAGCTTCATCTAAATAGTGAGAAGATTTGCATATGAATGCACTGATTCCAACATCAGTACTTACTGTATTTAATTTTTATCATTAAATAATGGGAGGGAAAGATATATGGAAGCTACTTTATGACCCTCTCAGATGTGGATCTGAGAGGGTCATAAAGTATCTTTAAATCACATGGTGTGATACAGTGGTTTTGTAATACAATGGCTGTGGCAAACAGACCATTCATAGGCAAGCTGTGATGAACTAAGTTGAAATAAGGTGCTGTTTCTCTACTTGCTTTTTCCAAATAGCTAAATTACACTCAGTATATTCCTAATGTTACCTTTTCCCATCATTTCATGTTTTTTAGAGGTGACTGTGGAAAAGTGGTATCTACAAGAAAAACAATTGCAGAAGAGATGTTCAACACAAAAATGTTTTTGCATTTCTGGAAGAAGGAAAGAATTATTAAATCTTATTATTTAAATAAGAACGCATACTTTGTCCTCTACAATGCTCAAAATAAGGGAAAAATTTGCTTACAGGAGCTCAGAGTCTAAAAGGCAGCTACTGAGAAGACAAGACACAGCAGGAATCCTGTAAGTAGTAGTAACTGGCATTTTCTTTTTTTAATTTAACATTAACTCGCTTCATTGTGGTATCATGTAAGAAGTATTTAGGAAACTGTGTAGGTGGGAAAGATGACTTTCAGAACTGGCATGACTATTACACTCCGCAGAGACACAGGCTTGTCCACATACGGGCATTTGATGTGGCAAGGCACATGGAAAAGCTGCACTTCCTTTAATAAGGCAGCTCTGAAGCCTGCTTTTTGCCTGTCTGTGGTGTCTACCAAACAGCTGGAGGTTATAACAGAGCTCTCAGTTGCTTCTTCATTCCTCCTTATTTGCAGTAGGCAAATAGTTAAGACCCCACTGTGCTGCCTGCCACTCCACACCCTTGGCCTCCTCTCAGACGAGGCCCATTCTCACTGTAGATCCTTGCGGTTAGGATTTGTCTAAACCTTGCATTGTTCACAGCTCCCCAAAGATCTGGTCTCTCTTCTTTATCTATGCAGCTATTGCTTTTGTCTGCACTTGCCTCACCTCTTAAGTACCGCTTTATATTTTGGTTGACAAATACAGCCTTCCCCATTCGTTCAGAGTGAAGATGTAAGAATTATTCTTCTGTTTAATCACTTTGGCAGTGCCTCTTTTTGTAATTTTCCCTCCAGTTTTCCCTTCCTCCATTGCTTTGAACATGACGACTTGTCAGCATCTTCTTGTGCTGTATGCAGTTGAGCATCAAATGGTGACACTGCTCTTAGTTATATTTTAGTTATATTTTTGCCCACTGAAACTTCTGCCGTGCATATCAACAGCTGTTGTGCTTTCTCCTCCATCTGTGATCCTTCCTCTGAGCCTGCTGCTGCTGCTGGGCAGGGATTACCTCTGGGGCACCTCCAGGGGCCGGCACAAGGGGGTCCTGCTTGAGGCTGGGACGCCTGGGTACTGCGGCCTTACAGACAGCAAGCACCACAAACAGGGCTGCAGACTTTGTATGCTGTATCCCCCCCTTCAGCAATCCTAAGTTTTCCTGATCGGTTTCAAGGTTTCTTTCCCTTCTCTTGTACATCTTGAACTCAAACTCTCCTTAAACTCTCTTTTGTGTGTTTGGGTCAGACCTTTCACCTCACTGGAATGCAGGTTCGAGGTTTAAATCCAAGCAGAGCAGTAGGTGAGTTTAAATAGAGGCTGATCAATAGTTTAATCCGTCATTTTGTTTCTAATTCTTTCTGTGCTGCTGTTCTAGTTCTTTTCTCTCGAATACTGCAGTTCCAAAGTCAAACTCAGGTCACGCTGAGATGCAGGGGCCGATGAGAAAAAAAAGACACTATGTCTGTCTGCTGAATTTCTTTAGAGCTGCCAGATGAAAGCCAGCAGGGTATGTAAATCCGCATACCTATACTGACTCTTTTCCTCTGCCTCAGGAACAGTTTATTCTTGTGTAAAGATCACGAAGTTATTTTAATGAGTAGGAAGCTTTCAGAAGAGGAAGCAAGAACAGTGAAAATGTTAAGGGAAATTAGAAGTGTCTCTTTTCAGTCCTTCTAAATGAACAATTGGATCTCACAGTTTATTTCTCACTGAGGTACTACGATTTACAGAGTCTAATTTTGGAGCTGGTTACATTATTTGTTTTAATTGATTAGTATTAGCTGCTAAAATATCTCTACTGCAGTCTTACTTCTGCAGATGCATTCATTGATATTCATTAGGTAATTTATGCTAACACAGAGAGCATTCACAACTGTTCACTTCCAGTACTAGCACTTATTGGCATTTTGTCAGCCACTTAAAAACACAAGCTGTACAACTGGATTACTTAAATGTTTTAATTAATACTGTCGCTGAGAAACCATGGTGAACAGCAGAACATATTTTTTGAATGATTAATCACAATAAATCTGTCAATAAACAAAAAGCACATCTACAGTTGATATAATATGAAGAAAACAATTATCTTCGATAGATGTATAATGATTTTATCTAGGCTAGGGTCTGCTGTTATACAGTTTGGTGTATATAATGAAAGCGTTAAGCTTTTACTCTGAATGTTCAATCTGGGAGTACTAGAAGGACAGACTTCTGAGTCTTGCCACCTTAAAAAGAATCAGCATTCACTTTATGACATTGTTTTTGCTCATACCAGAATCAACCTGCCATTTTACACCAGTCACAGGTATTTTTCCTCTCACTTCTTTTATTTGTCTTTTTGGACCCAGTCAAACAGCCCACATGTCAGAACTAATCAGCAGTGACTGAATTACAGACATGGGTTTAGTAATTGCTTCTTTGCTGGAACTTAACGTTTGCCTTCCAGTAATCTAGCAAAGGAGTCAGCGCTGTATTGTCTAGCCTGGTTCCAAGAGATTAAGAAGCATTTCCTAACTGCTATATTTTTACTGTTTTGGATAACTTATAGTTAAATGAAGCATACAGTACAAACATTACTTCAGTAAAAAAAAAAAAGTTCTTTCTTTTACCTTGGGAGATGCCACTTACAATTTTAAAGTGGTTGGAATACCTCCTTCATTCTTCCAATACACGTCTAGTTTTGAATGCTGGTAGAAACTCTGTACATTCAGATAGATCAGAGAGAGCAGGAAAAACAAAAGGATAACCAGCTTTTTACCTGACGTTGTTATTGCTTAGAATTTTAAAACTTGCCCCGACCATCCAATACTAAAGCCAGGCTGCAGGATTTTTAACTGTAATTTCATTATTACAGTTGAGGGTTTCCATATAACATTTGTTTAGGATAGTAATAGTCTATTAATCTGCAGATTAATCTACAGATCCCATTGAAACAGAGGGACTGGCAAGGTACAAGTTGTTAGTAGGCACAATGTAGAATTTTCAAATAGCTCTTGCATAAAAACAGTGCAATCTTTCAAAAAGTGGCAGAAGTGGTCCCACTCCAGAAGCGATGGAGTTCTGTTCTCTGTGGCATGCGACCCTGTTAAAAGTGACGCTGACCTGGCATGAAAGCAGCTCTGGAAGCACACGAAGAAACTATTATCATGTGTACATTGGCACAAAACCCCCACAGTTAAACACCTTCTGGAGGTCCCTGCACAGGTGCAAGAGCGAGGAATGAAGTTCCACAGATTTACTGTCCCTCAAGCTTCTTTCATTAACTTCAGTGAGGCCTTGAATCAGAAGGAGATTGAATTTTTGGAAGGACATGTTGGTGTTTTAAATACTGCCCTCAAAGACAGGCTCCAAGCTGACTGAACAAGCCTTTAAAGAGCCAGATTTGACAACGCAGCCCGTAGATATCAGAACCAAGAAGAACTAAACTCATAAAACATCTATTGTAGCAGAAGATCACCCACGTGCTTTTGCAGGTATAGTAAAAAAATCTAACTTTGGGAAGAAGCAAGTACTAGGTGAAATATGTTCTCCACAGTTTAACTTTCTGGAGTTAAGAAACAAAGAAAAGGAAGATGAAACTTATGATACGTGCTATTTGCTTTGCTTGGCTATCGTAATATTAGCTGGCTGCATTAAAAATGTCTGTTTGGCCATGAATACTTTTGGCCAAAAGTATTGTGGTTCACTGAACAAAAACGTAGTCAAAGGTACAAATTGGGCCAGATCATCAAGCAGCTGTAGCTGCAGTAACACCTGCTAGCTGAATGTTGTGCCCAGTATCTTGATCCTACTGAAATCAAATAAAAATTTCTAATTAAATTTAATAGGGGTCTCCCTTTTTATGTGTGATCATAACTAGAAATAGAAATTAGGTAGAAGATTTTCTCCTTTGGCACAGGGTAAGTGTAAGTCCTGTAGCATTACTTTACAAAAAGGTATCCCAAATATTCCTATTCAATACGCTTGACATTTCTGACACAAACTTTTTGTTTTTGAAAAACCAAAGTAGGCTACTGATAATACTAGTTTAACAGTTTTAAACAGGCATTGAGTATATTCAAATGTTTGTACTGAATGCATTTTTTTATCTTGATGTTAATAGCAATAAGGTAGCAAAGTGTTACTTTGAACTTGTATGCAAACTGTGTTGAGGGACCCAAAAAAGTAATGGACTACTACATTTGTCTGAGCATGTCCTTGTGTGTGAGAGAGAAACAGAGACTCATTCTAAGCTCTGTGGACTCTCAGGCTATCCCTTGTTCTTCATTTTCCTTGCCTTTCTTATGAAGCTTTTGGCTCTCTTAAACTCTTGTGAGCAATATTAATATTAAAGGCGAAGAATTTTTTCTGAGGCTTTCATAAAAGACGGAGGAGGGTACATGTTATGTGAAGCTGAATACAGCATTCGTTTCTGAATAGTACTGTAAATTATCCCCTTGGAACTATGCTCGTTATATAACATTAAACTGTCTCAGTCTAGAACAACAGGAATATTTCATCTGACTTTTGCTTATGTATTGTCCATAGTTAATTCTTAATTTAAAATATGCAACTCATAAAATAATTATAGCGCAATTTCTTTAATTACCTACTAGATATCTACAGTGTAGCTAGTTCATCATGTTGCTGGGAGAGGCAGGCAAACCCTATTTTATCTTCCTTTAAGCCTACCTACAGCCTAGACCTATGTGTGTAGTAGGTGAGCTTAACACTTGAACAGTGCAGGGAAACAGTGACTCTTAGAGCCTTCCCTAATGGCTGGGCAGCCAAGGAACAAGGCAGCTGGCCTGGCAAAGTAAGCTCAGTGGTTCTTCTGTGAAATAGATGCTGCGTTACTTCTATCTACCGAACCAGCAATTTCCTATGACTTCTTATGAATTCAAGTATCTTGGATTTGGTGGATTTTAAGACTCAGTGTTAATACTTGTGAATTTTTTATTTACTTGCTCAGGTATTTTCCAGGCTCCATACTCAGCTATGAAATTACAGAGTAGTTGGAGAAGAACGCTTGTAGCTAGAGAACAGTCATTCTGCAGGGGGCTAGCAAAATTCATCGCTTCCCCATCATCCTTTGTCTTGGAGACGAGTAAAATAACTCTGTTAGTATATAATGACTACTATACACAGGAATTACATAATCTTAACATAGGTTTGCTTAACCTTAAACAGAATTTTTAAATTTGAATGTATATTTATTTAGAGACACTTTTTCAAAATTATCATTAATACAATCTCAACTTTTAGAGAAACATACCCTGAAATAAGACCTATATTTTCATTAAAATCCATTACTTTTCATTCTTTAGTATTGGGTGTGTAGCATGAGGTTCCCTAAGACATGATCTACTGAGTTCCTATCAGTCTTACTGCAGTAAACTAAACTTCTGGCGATGTAATATTTCTGAAAAACAGGCCTAATTATCATCTTCTAATAGGAAGTAATTGATAGAATCAAAACCTAAAGTGATTACTTTTCTTACTTTACTGCAGATTAGAATATGAAGCACTACAGACAATTGGGCAAGGGCTAAAGCGGAAGAGCTGGGACATAAGCAAAGGCAAGTGAGATTAAAACTAATCAGGATGGATTAGAAGATTAGATTTGCAAAGCATTATGCTGGGATGAAAAAAGCAGGGTTTTCTATCTGCAAATACCGTACATGAGAGGAAATTAGACAACAGCATGGCAGTATTCCTCTGGACATGAATCTCCAGTCATTAATATAGAAGGTCCACTACAATAATGACATATTCATTCATGGGGGTCATACAGTCATAAATGCTCCCCTGCTAAAGGCTGCACTTCACATAGCACAGAAAAATCTAAACCTTCATGATTGAAAGCTTTATATATTTTGGGTCTTGGCACTCTAGTTTGTAGTCTGTAGCAAAATTAGCAAAGAAATGCTGAAATTTCTAATAAGAAAGGAGAAAAATATTTGTTTCAGAATTCAGAACATGCATCTTCTTTACAAATCAAAAAAAATCCTCTTCCTCATGACCCAGAATCATAGTAGACACCATCTGATACAAAATACAGCTATACATAGCAAGTACACTCCTAGAGGAGGTTGAATCCAAGCATGGAAAAGAGGCAGCACAGCTGGTATGTGAGACGTACTGGTCAGCACTATGCACAAGAAGAGAGGTACAAGATATGTCTAGAGTAGATGTGATGTGCTACCATCAGCAGGTACCAGTGTTCCCCCATTGGACTGTCCAGGAAACGTAGCTGAGTGGATGCTTAATTTTAATTGACAAATTCCATATAGATGTATGAGATGTGAATGCATTCCAACTTGGATACATACCTGGAAGATCTAAAGGAGTTTAAGTGAAGCACCAGAATACTTTTAAGAATCTGGCTCCTCTTCTTTAGGTCTGTTAGTTAAATAACATAATAAATTTTAGTGAATTCAAACTATTTTCCTCGCCATTTTGATTCTGATGAATGACATACATCAACATAGAAATGGCAGAAAACATCTTCAGATTAGGTTTAAAAGCCCAAAATATAGCTGAATCATATGGATTCACCCAAACATAGGATGAAGTTGAGTGGCTTGAGATCTCATGAAGTGTTCTTTTGACACGTTGGTCCAAACTTTTGGTTTGGAGATGAATATGATTTTTAATGGCAACATTTTTATAAAAATTGCTATTTGCATGATATCTGGCCCATATTTTATTGCTCTTTATTATTTTTCGCACTAGCAATATCAGCAAAAGGCATAGAATAATGTGGACTGGACAGCTTCACATAAGGAAATTAATTCTGATTAGACAGGTAAGATATGAAAAGTGATGACATTTTACAGCTTTTAAAAAAAGAAGAAGCACAGATGGATTATGCAAAATGTAAACTAGGCAAGAATCATTACCACTTTCCCCCTTTTAGTAATCTCTGAATTATAATCATCTCTCTTAAATTATTTCAGTTCTGTGTATTTTTAGGAGTACTGTTATGGGACCCAATACTTGTATGAGTTACTCCATAGTATCAATGAGGTAATCTGTGAAAGAAACTTCTCAGTGCTGTGAAGGGAGGGCTCACGACGGCTCTGAAGCCCAGAAAGATATATGACTTGAGTCTGTGTCCACAGGTGAAAACATGTTGCTGTGTCAGAAGTTAAGAACATGAAGATAGTGGAGATTTCTTGCTGACTGATTATTCTGCCCTGTTCATTTACAGTGGTTGCTATTGTCTCTGACTTGTAAGGAATTTAGGATAGCTGTGTTTTCTCTCAGTATTTCTATGCTCCATTGTTAATGTGACCAAATGATTCTGAATGATGATAGTCTGTATCTAACATGCCTGTCTAACATAACTGTGCCTCTGTGGCTGGAAAATTGTTGCTATATTATTCAGTCTTCACCATTCTTTCAGGAGGATGATAAAGTTCACTCTCTTGAAAATGGGCTTTCTTTTATTTTCTTTTTTTGTCCCCCTCATGGAGCTATTCAGGACCTCCTCTGTAAGGCTGTAAGTAGAAATTGTGGCACAAATCTCTTCTCTTTTCTTTCTTCTCTTCCTGCAAGATCTTGGCAGGTTTTTTTTTTTTTTTTGATTTTTTAAAAATATCAGATTAAGCATGGAAATAAGGGTACTACTGTAGACTGCACTATTGGAGACACAAATAAGTCGTGATGTAGATACATTAGCAATTTCAGAAATTTTCATCATACTCAAATAACTTTTCAGCTAACTTTTTGACTTTGGCATGATCATTGATGACTTTTCATGTATTTGGTGCTTGCTGATGACTCCTCACTGGAATTTCTATCCTTTTCTGCAGTAGTATTTTGCACTTAGTAGTTTTTCATGTAAGGACCTCATGGCACTTTAGAAAATATAAGGATGTCACACATTTTGTAGGTAAGAAAACTGAAGAAGAGAGAGAATGGATGATTGGATCAAGGCCCTTGAGCAATTCAATAGCAGTGTTAAAAGATACAATTCAAGAATCCCAGCTCCTCCTGTATTTGAAAGGTAAAACACAAGAATTGACAGAGGCTGTGAGGAAGCTCAGAACAAAACAAGATATGGCAGGCGATGGTAGATTAATTCACATCAAGAACCACAGGTAAGCCCTTAAATCTACTGCTTGGAATGCTAGCAATTAATTATGAATGGTATCAAAAAATTCTGATTAATGCCATTAAATGCTGGGACTTATTTGTTCGGGGCTTTTTGGAAGGGTGTGTGTTGTTTTGTTTGAAATGTCATATCTAGGGCAATGAAGAAACAGGATTACTTTGATAATTTGCTGAATTGTCAGATGACTGATGATTTTCTCACAAAACATAAATCAGATAACATCTCTAATCCCATTTTGAAGTTACCTGATCTCTAGCTACTGTGCTAATCACTTTCTTTCTTCAATTCGCTTTATTTGCTCATACTTACATCCAATTTCTCAATCTATCTTTTATCCAAAAATTGATGCAGGAATGTCAGTGTGTTTCTGAATCTCTAATGATGCCTGATAGAAAACAGTGGAGTCTATTGAATACCAACAGACCTCTGAAGGATATAAGCAAAGCATTTCTTTGCTGTTCTGCAAACCAAGAGCAGCAGGAGATAACCATATACAGTGTCAGTCCAGGTAAATGACATCTGTTGTAAGATGACATTTTTACCCCAGACATCCATTAGTTGACACTAATATACCTCAACTGCAGAAGGCTGGTGCTTTATAAAGCAGCAGGATTTTCAGGTGATAACATAATAACAAAAATAATTAATCAGCCACATAATATGTAAAATTGCATGCTGTGAAGTTCTGCAGTGGTAGTTTGAAATACGCCAGAGCCTCTCTCCTGACAGAACCCCTTTCCTGCCAACACTCAGGTCTTTGTATTCACTGATCAGCTCAACATATCTTCATTATTCCAGCATTAGGATGGATTATCCCCATTTTAAAGGTGTTTCATCATATAGCACATGCTCTTAGAAATGCTGTTCACAGCCCAATGGATACTGGAAGACATCTTGACTTACTTTATTCCTTATTCCTGTTACTCCAACCTTTAACTTATTGAAAACACTTTAACAAATTACTTAAGTGCAATTACCCTTTAATGCCTATTAATCAAACTGCCCCAGGTAAACGTTCAGTTTTCAAAATACACAGAAGCTGCTTTTCTAACAAATATTGCTGAACCATTGCTATGTAACTGAAAAGTGCTGTGAACCTCAAACTGCTCAGGATCACTAACCACTTGATGCCAAAATCCTACACAGTCTGGAACTGGCAGTACCCACTCTTCCCACTGGAGGAGTCTGCTGCGTAAATACTGCAGGTCAAATACTCCTTGTAGTTAATTTTACACGCGCTGATCCCACCCTGTGGATTTCAGTGCAAATGTATTGGTGTAATTCAAAAGGAAAGGTAGTACATTAACTGTAGAAGTAAGATCGTAACACTCATACTTGCTTCTTTGAAAAAAAAATTTTAATTCTTACAATTATAGGAATACTTTGTGTACTGTTGTAAAACCTTTGTCTGGGGCGCTCAACTACCTTTATAATCAAGGGAATGCAATTCATATATTATTTTACACCATTTTAAGTTTGTTGGCCTCAATGAAGTTGCTTATGTAAGCCTGTATTTCTGTCTGCGTTTATAAGGTCCTAATCACTGTCACATATTTGTGTTTTTAAAACATTAATTGGGAATGGAGGCACAGAAAGATTAGATGAATTGAGTAGAACTTTATTTCCAGAAATTAATTCTCTGTATTTAAAATTTCTGCTCTACTTCTGACTCGTTTCTACTATGTGAAATATTCAGGCTAACCGGAGCATAAATATATTCTTTTGCTCATTCAAAATTCAAAGTGCTGGAAGGAAACATACTTAATTTTGCTGCTATTCGTACATGCCCTCCTATCAAAATATCCATCTCCATGTTTGATTATGAGTATCCAAGACTCTTGGCACGCGCACTGCTATCCATCTCCATGCGCGACTACCAGTCTCCAGGACTCTTGGCTTGCATGCTGCGGATCTCCAGAACAGATGCTAAGCCATCTTCCTTCGGTGTGTGCTTTGCCTTGCTGATGATATCCCATTATACTGCTCTGGGAACAATTTCCATGCCTTAAGGACTCCCTTATGTTTTCGCAGCAGTCTGAGAAAAATAAAAAGATGCTGTGCACCCGCTCCTGCCAGCTGTTTCCTTTAGCCTCAAGAAATAACCTTGTAGGCAGAATCCAAATCAGGAAAAGACAGTGGCCTCAACCTCAACCTCAGGAAAAGACAGTGGCCTTTTCGAGTGTCAATGTGTAATCCTGGAACAACTTAGAAAAGCTTTCCGTATCAGGCATGGCTCTTTATGCCTTTGTTTACAGAGATTTTGCTTTCAAAAGTCTCAACAAAAGGCAAAAAGCTAAAGGATCCTGCTGGCAACCAAGCACTAGAGCTTTGTTCTCATCTCATATACACACATCATCATATACACAGCTAGAATTAACGCCAGACCTGCACAGGGAGTTCAGCTTACTGTCTAGGGCCACAGGTGACCACTATGATCATTGGGTTGATATTCAGCCTAGTCAGCACTGGCCTAGAATTTCCTACAGTGATTCTTGTATGAAGACAAAAAAAAAAGTTTTAAATTTGACTTTTCTTTCACATTTATTCTTCTGAAACAGAATGTGAGGTAAAAAGTGAAAAGAATGTAATTGGCACATGAATGGATGTACCTAATGAAATGAGAGTTAAGATAATTAACAGGTAGTACATATGCAAGGCAATCATGTCTGAGTTCACATCAAAATGTCAGGAGCTGATTCTTATCTCTTACAATTTTTACAGTACTGTAACTTCATCTTGCTTGGAATAAATGGACTTCTGATTTATACCAGTATGAACAGGTTCATGTCTGAATTGCAGTGCACCTTTCACTCCTAAAACACTTGTTTTAGAAGGACCACACCAGCCATAGACTTTTATTCACTAAGGCATTTAAGTTATTATCTGCTTTTCACAAGTAAGCTTTGGTTTTGCTCCAGTATGGCTGAAGTGGTAGGCAAGATACCTCATTTCTCTTTCTGCCTACCCCCTTCTCCCATCTGAGTAAATTTAGAGGACAAAGTTGTTTTTATTTACTTCAGCAGGATTATGCCATGAAAGAACACATGAGATAGGTTTAATTTACTCTACTGCTATACTGACTTATTTCCTGGGTAAACTAGTCTCTCACTCCCTTCCCGTTTCCCTTATATTCCTGTTGATTTGGAGCATGGATTTTGTCTCTTTTCTGGTTTTACCTACTTGCACAAAAAGCTCGTTACCTCAGGCCTCAGCAAGTGACCTCCTGCTGCCCAAGCATTGCCATAATACAAATCAGACATACATTTTTGGAGTCTTCTGCACCATCCACCTCTTGGTCACCCTCAGTGTGACTGGAGACCTGCATTTAATTCCCTTCCTCCTTAAGGAGACTCTCCATCCTGCACTGGGGCAAGGTACTGTCATGCCAAAGCAGCTGAGCGCGGGCAGCTCCTGCCACCGTACGCTGCCTGCCATGCACTGGGCAGCTGGGGAGGGCAACAAGGTCCTGAGCAGCGAGGGATGTTATTCAGGCCAAACAGTGGTAAAGCAGCATGTTCCCAAGGATGGCATTAATAAGAATCACTTGCAGTGAATAATTTCTACCTTAATGTGCTATCATCACTCAGTGCTCGAAGAAACTGGACAGTTTAATTGGATACCTGCTAATGAAGATGGTTTTCTTCAAGTTTGCCCACATTTAATTCTGGATTCTGCCAACTAAGAATGATGCCATGGAATTCGCAATGTAAAAGTCCCTGTTCACATAAAGAGCAAAAATATTCACAATAAGGTTATACTCAACTTCAAATTCAGTACCTCAAACATGAGTCTTATTTTACCATCTGTAGTACTCTTAATTCAATTTTGTTTTAAATTAAGAAAAATTTAAAAATAGTATAATAAAGTTTAGCCTAGTTCACTTTTCTATCATTTAATTAACATTAGGACAGAACTTGTTATTCACAATGTCAGACTGACAAGGAATTATTGCTAGTATAATTTTTCTAAAACATTTACATGCATTAGCTAAAAAATGAAGTTGCTGTGATATAGGTTTATAATTAGTTTATTTTAATGTTCAATTTTTAATGTAAGGAACATTGCTCGGTATGTTTTTTGTATTTAAGAATAATAAATAATTTCAACATTTTATTTTTTAACATGAAATGTATTTAAAAACCTAGAGTCATTTTGGTCCTAATCCAGCTTAAATATATGTTTCACTATAAGTACTTGACCAATCCAGTGAAACCACTGGAACGAGGCACACATACAGTGAAGCAGGTGCTTTTGTTAGTAAGTCATTCTCAAATCAATTTTTAATTTCAGGGAAGTTTCTGTTAAACATAAATGTTTACAAACTGATTCATTTAAATTATTCTGAATTTACTTTTCGTATTAGTAATATATTCATATGTTTGCATTAGGTCAATCACCTGAAATGTTACAATGACTAGTGATAGTGATAGTTTAAATTTGCAAGTGTATATCCCTTTGATTTTTAAGGCAGAATCGTCTCTCCACTGAAATCAATGGGATTTTTTTATTGTCCCTGATTTTCACTCCTTGGCCGTACTTGTCTTGCAGTTAAAGAGCTGTGCCTGGGACGGCAGAGAGGCGATACTTTCCAACCTTCTCACCTCCGCTAGTGGCTGTTTGCCTGGCTGGTTCTCTGTGACTCTGCGCTTAACCAGTAAATCACATGATGACACCAGAGTAAACTTACAGGGATGCTGCTATCCACGAGGCATAAAGAGTATCCCAAGTTAGTCGATATTTTGGCCTATACTTCTATGCTTTTTGCTGGTAAAGGACAGTGGATCTGGTCTTGAGGGCAGCTTAAGGGCACTGTGCGGCAGCCTGGTTACACTCCCCTCCTGCCGGCCGTCACACGGGGGGACAGCATGACAATCCAGGGAGACAGCGCGGAGCTGGAAATAGAATCGATAATTTGTTCTCTTCCCTTCCCCTGTCCTGGCATTTTATTGCCAGATTGAAAAGAAAAACAATCAAGGCTAGGTCTGGCAATAAGCATGTTTTTCATTTTGAGAAAAGAACAGTATTTTGATAGGCTACAGAGCATGTAATCATAGATATTTCAAAGCTGTATATCTAAACAATGTTTTGTTGTCCTCAAACTACTCAAATCATTTGGAACAAATACAGTGATAGATTAACCAGTATATTTGAAAGTTAAATATGGAAGTCCTTTGATTTTGTTTCTTTCTCCTGCAATATTTCTTAAAAGACAGGATGGCTGAAACATCTTTGTATATTGCTACATCTAAGGAGGACTCTAAGGAGACATTCTTTAGTTTGTTACAGGAATGGGTTACATACGTTTACTGCATCATTCCTCATTCTTGGTGTGATTGTTGCCAAGGAAAGGATTAATGTTGTTCCATTTCACAACAGCAATGCAGCTGTAATTCACAAGTATAAAATGCATTATCTTTGGGTAACTGCTTCCCACTAGTTGAAGAGAAAAAGTGTTAGGTTAATAGAACAAAAACTTTGTATATGGTAATATTTTGTTACCACTTTACATAAGCATTACAACATAAGACAAAGGCCAGTGAAAAATTAGATGTAAAAACTGGGGAAAAAAAAAAGCTCCCTATTTCTCTGATGAATTTCTCACCAGCATCACTGAAAGAAATGAGCTGGCTAAACAACGGAGTAAAAGATTGTTAGGACTAATTCTTTCAATTCTGATTCTCTGCTGATTCCTTTCTTTTATGTTTTCAGCCTGTCTATGTCAATATCAGCTGATTTTAGTTTTCTGTATGTATGCCTTTTGATTTTTGTATTACCAGCTATTTATGCATGTAATTTTTAGGGACAGATATAATGATGGGAAAGAACAGCTTGATAGCCAACTTGTTTCACAGATTTTTTTTTTTTTAGATTATTTTTGCATTTGCCAGCAGTCGGGGATTACCAGCCACCCATTTGACTCTGCATATCTGAACCTCTGAGCTAACTCAGGATAACAGAATTGGTGCCAGCTTCATTTAAGATGAGGACAGATTCTCTTCTGTCCAAAACCTAGCCTGAACTAGTCCAGGGCATAAAAATTGTTCTTTCATTCTTTCTTTGCAGTGCTCAGCTATGTCATTCCTGGATCAGAAAAATGATGTGTAAGGCCCATTCCCAAAAGATCTGTGATTCAGGATGCTCTTTCCAAGTCATTTAGATACTTGGTGATGACCACAGAAAAGCCGGGATTCTCATGCCAAGCCAAATGAATCTGTATGGCCAGTCCAAACAATGTTCAGCTGGAATCACCGCTAGTAAGTTCAAACTCTAAGTGCACTTGGAGTTTGCACACTGCTAAATAAATGTGTAAGTGAGCTCAGTTAAGCTCCAGGACTGCTTTTTTCTAGATTACCTGCTTGTTAGCTCACTCCCTGGCTCTGTGTTGATCGCTCCAAGGAGCTCTTTCCAGAACAGGGTCTAGGCACTGCTCTAGAGACTTTTTCCAAAAGGCAGCATGGACAGACCTCCTCAGGCTCGGGTTCCCCTGCCTCCCTCAGTTGTTCAGCATTAGTCCAGGAAGCTCCTGGACTAAGGAAGCATCTTCAGCCTCCTCATATGTCCTTCTGTCACACCTCAGAGCACAGAACACTCATCCTCAATTTTCATGCTATAAAAACACCACTCTGATGGTCTGCAACACAGCCTTCACTTTATTTCAGACATTTCATTGTAAGAAAGCATAGGAAATATTAGGTATTATGCCTAGCAGGACATCACATGTGGCCCAGTACAGATTAAGGCTAAGTAAGTGCTGTAAGATATGGATACAGCAGTCTGCTTTAGAGGACCAGCTCTACACAGTGCAGCTGCGAATCACTCTGGGCCATTTGGCTTCAGCAGCTGGAAGTGCCCTGTGTTCCTCTTCTATTTAGCAGCATAGACATAACCTCGGATGATTTAAGTAGACATCCTGCCATGGTTATTTCCAGCACTAGAAACTGCTAGTCAGTGATAAAGAAGCTGATCCTTGAAATCCATGGAAAAATTCCTGTTATGTTTAGCAGACCTTAATAAAGGCCTAGATGACCTGTTTATCTGCAAAATTGCTCCTGTCCGTAGAGTGGTGAATTTCTGTGCATGAAGGACGGTAATAAGGGTGATGAGCCTGATTTTGGACAGATAAATAGCATCTGCCTTGCTCAGGGATATTCCACGGAAAAATTCCTCCTGTCTTTCCCCACATACCCTGTAGGTTCCCTTGCACTGGATGAAATGAGATACATAAGCTTTAACAACTTTTAAGTCATTTAAAATATTTACTATGTTTATTATTAATTATCCTCACTGCTATATTTCCTCTGACCCTTACGAAGCTTATTTCTGTTCCAGTTCTGAAAAGGATAATAATTAAACTATCAAGTTTGTAATAAAGGTTTAGTGGATAAATGATCATACCATGAATCTTGCAATTTACTGCAGGTAATCATGCAGTCAAGTGAAATTATGGTACAGAGATTTATAAAACTTGGCGATGTCAATGGATATGTCATTAGGGGATTCTGTGGAGTAAAGTAATATTTTTTAGAAAAGATCTGCAGCAACCTCTAATTTGGATTTTCTCTCCTTTGTTCATAATTGCTACACTACTTTAACCCCTGTAATTCCTTGTAAGGCCAGGATATATTTTCCAGCTGTTGTTAATATTTAATGCTGGTCCAGTACTAAGTAAAGTAGAGCAAGAATGCAAGAAGGGGGTCTTTATTTGCAAAGTGTTTGTCATCAGAGCAGTAGGTAGAAATTCCTAGTTAGATTCCTGAAATGGATTTAACCCTGCATTTATGAGAGAGAAAGGAGAGTTAGACAGCATGGTATAGCCTCATAATGACATCTGAATTTTGTCTTCACATCACAAACTTGTAGTGAGAAGACTTTTCTGCAAGGTTATGGCATCCAGCAAGAAATTCTGAAGGTGCTGTGGAAGGTCTGAGCAATCCTGTGGCATCCTGGAAAGGGGATATAAAGCAGCTATAAAGCATCGATGGTGTACAGCTGTGTAATGGATAAGATGATGGCTTTTCTACATGAATAGAAAAATTACTCTTAGAAGGTTTTGAAGGAGGGAAAACCTATACAGTACCAGCGCTTGGTGTAGCTTTGATGGGATGGAGGAAGTTCCTGTCTCTTTCAGCGTTTTCACTAGACCCAGTGCCAGTACAGGGACCAGCCTGGGCCACCATGCTGTGGTCGGCGAAGTCAGGCTCCCATGCCTTTGACGCTGGCTCTTTGGTGGCGTGACTTCCTTGACCTCAGTGTTGTCTTTCTGAATATAAGTGAAAGAAGAGTCCAGTATAATGTCTCTGAAGGAAAAGGTTTCTCCCACAAGTCCTTGCATAGGATGCAATCGCACACAAAGCTTCAGCATACTACCTGGGAAACCCCTGAGGTTTAACTTGGTGTAGAATCCATGATCTAGAAAAGTTTGTTTTGTTGCAGAAGGTAGGAAGCAAGCACACAGGCATATTTAGTATAAATAATGTTACGACAAGCTAACAAGCACGTTAAAAAAGAAATTCCCATATGGGCAAGCAAATAGAGCTGACATATGCTCTGATACTACTTCCTAGTGTAAAAATGGCAGTACTCAGATTCTGCAAGGCCTAAATTCTGCTGGTAGGTCCTGACTCCATTATCTATTGCAGTATTTCAAATTCCCCTATAAATGTGAAGGCATTCATGCATACACATCATTCAAAACAAATGACTTACAGTATTTACAGTGTAAAGTCATCAAGTGCATGATGCATTATTAACAGTTTGCACATCAGTCGTGCCCCCAAACCCTGCCAGGAATCGATGCCTCCTTGCATTTGATCACTATTCTTGGTAGAAATGGTTCTCTCTACAGAGTCCTGATGTGATGAAATATTTTTAGCAATAAAACCTGAAAAATAACGTGCTCCTTAAGGATTTTTCTCTATGCCTACTGAAGGAATACTCATATCAAGATATTTATTGTTCATGATAGTCTGAAATATGATTTTATGTTCTTCTCTACCATTAAATGATTGAATTTGCTTAACAGCAAATGAAAAAAAAAAGTAGACGCTATAGAAAAAGGTGCTTTTTGTCCTTATGGGGTTCTCTTCTCTTTGACTTAGTGCTGCATCTATGGTCAAAGCTCTGTTCTGCTTAGAACTGCTCTGAAATGTATTGTTATGAGATTGTTATCATTCTTTATTATATCTGCATTTACAAATCATGTGCCTGTTGTATAAGCCTCTGAGCATGTTTACAAGTTTTTAAAGATATCTTCTAACACTGAAGCGCTAAGAACTGGCAGCAGGCAGACAATACTCATGAACATAAGAGAAAGTCCATAATAGCACTTGACTATTAACCAAATGCTGCACATTTATTTTATTAATGAGCACACTAAAACTCCCCAGACCAAAAGGATGTAGTGTTTTGTTTTTTTTCCTTGTTTTTCCACCATGCTCCTGGTTATAGATCTTTCAAATTGTCTTTTCATTACCACTGAAGGTTAATATTAAATGCATGAATTAAAATTAACAAAAATGTGACTTGAGAACTTGCAACCTCCCAAAAGAATTTTTATTTTCTCATTGCTGATTCATAAAATAAATGCTATGGTTTTAAACACTATGTCTGTTTAACCATTATCTTTCTCAAACAAGACGTACAACCAATTCCTGAGTAATTACTCAACAGCAACCATGTGAAGGCAGTATAAAAACCTCCCCTGTTCCAGAAGGCAGCTGACTGGGAGTAAAGACCTGTGCTATCTATATGTAACAAAAGAGAATAGGCTGAAATTGTGAGGCCCTCAGAATTTTGGCCAGAAGTAGTTTTCCGTGAGGAAATAATATTAATATGTAGGGAAAGAATAAGGCATTCTCTGCAGATGGGAGAGCTAATGGAATTTTCCTGGAGAACAGTGCCACCACAGTTTGCCTACAAAGAAATACTGAGTAAGGAATGATCAAAGCCATGCATGACCAATAGTTAGTTTCCTGCGTGCTCTCCCAGAATTAGAAGAGTTTAGAAGAATTAGAAGAGCGTGTGATTTGGATTTACCCTATTATATTAAAAACCTCACACTGAGCAACACAAAATATTGGTGCACCTTGTGGTGCACCAAAACAAGTTTCTGTGATACTGTAAAGCCTAGGAAAAGGGCTGCTTACTGTCTTGTTTTAATTACTGGTACCCTATCCTTTAGTTGTTTACCCGTAAGAAGAGTGCAATATCTCTAATTAAGACAATGCTTGCAACAATGTATTACTCTCATTTATTACTGCTGAGGAGCCTTAACTGTACTGGACATTCAGTCCTTTTCTGAAGGGTAAGAAATAAGGACTAACATAAAAGCCAGGAGGTTCACGATATTTCAGTAGATATATATATTTTTAATGTTGTGGAAGTTAGCAAATTCTATGTCTTACTAGTGCTGTGTGTCATAAAAAGGCAATAGACCCTGTTTTTAAGCAACACATTATTCACATAACAAAAGGAATCAGGTTGGGTTAATGAATAAAGAGCATCATTTTTTCTACAGATCACCTTTTCCTTCTTTTGGGTAAAGGTTTTTAAAATTACTTGAGTAACTGAGATAAACAGAACAAATTGGCAAAGCACTTTTCATAATCCATCTAGAAATATATATCCAAATTTGTATCTTCAAGTTGCTAGCAGCAAGTAGGACACTTCAGTCTTTCAAAGACCAAAAGTCAACCCCACAAAAATAAGGCTGATTTCAAGGTCATGCCTTGTGTTATTATCTTGCCATTTGATAGGCCTTTTGAGACATTCAGTTCCATTTTAATTGTGCTTCCAAGCAGTCACGTCTGCATTCACCAGCTCTAGGAAGACATTTTAAAATAAAGTAAAACAGAAATATATAACGTCTTTAGGAAGTGGGAATGTAATAGCAATATCTACAAGCATGGCAGCCAGTACTATCAGGATGCAGAATGGTGGTTCTAGGTTGTAAGACCCTCTTCTTTTCTCCAGTAGTGGTATCAATTACGGAAGAAGAGAGAGCAAAAACATATTAATGACTTATTTCTGCTTCCAGTAAAGGTCTGCTGCTTGCTGTATATTTTTAATGCTATGTTCAGTCTAGTTTTAAAAATTTCAAGTGATGGCTGTTAAAAGTGGAGAACTGTTCTATATCTGCTGCACTCACTCATGCACTTGCAGACTACTTTTTCTGTATATGTCTCTCATAACAGCACACTTTCAACTTTTTTCCTGCAGATACATAGTTCATGACTGACATTTTCAAAAAAGTAAGGTTGAGAGTATGCCCCGTATTTGAAAATCAAGTCTCTGAGACATCTCACAACTAACGCTATTTTTGAAAATGCTGACCCTTGCTGTTTAAAATATCATCTTTCTATTTAACATTACAGATTCTACTCTTCTTCCTGAGGGAAAGGAATAGATTATAAATGTAATAGAAAGGTTCATATAGAGTATATTCATGTAAAGAAAATGCAATCCCTTCTGTTGTAATAGACCTTAAGACTGTTTCTGTCATCCCATTAGGGGACATAATTAAACTACACCAATTCTATTAATATACTCTTTACTTAAACAATAACTCATAAATAGTTTAAACTGAAAACTTTACTTGAAGAAATAGTGTAAAATATCTGTTAATCAGCTCTACCAACAAGCATTATAGCCCTGTTCCATCCCAGCTCACCTAGGATAGCCTTATTTTATCCCAGCTCATCTGGGAATGCAATATACATTTAATAACTCACTTTAAAAACACCTAAAACAAGTAAAACACAACAGTTTCTGATACCAGATTTTTGAATTTCCTCTATACTGAGTAATTAAGCTGTTTAGACCATATATCTCTAGTAATCTATGTTAATGAGTAGTGAAGAATTGCAGAGCTTTAATACAGATTTTAAGGGGAGTGATTTATGTCTTACTACAGAGTGTATGACCAAGACCAGTGGAACAGCAATCCAGTGGTATAAAGCATAGATATACTTTGCTTGGTTATAAACTGCTGCTTCTTCTGTAAGTTGATGTACTAATATGTAACTTCCATCAGGTGAAAAAAATTGCAAAGCAATAGTTAGCTTCAGTTGTTTAACTTAAACATTAAATATTTTTCTTGCTTTATCACTGTAATTTTCACATTTAAATTTTTGGTTCTCTTGTCAAGCACAAAGTCGTGTTCAGACAAAAGTACTACTACACCCACCTCCTCATGGTTATTAGTCTTAATGCAATTTTAAAAAATCTCGTGAAAACATTTATTTCTTATATTGAATTTAGTGAAATACAAAACTCAGCAAGTGAATGTTATCACTGGTGTCTCAGGATAGTGTTGAGAAATATCTCAAGCATATTACTAGGCTATATGGCTTGTAAAACATTGTGTGTCCTGCACAGGTTATCATTTTCAAGGGGCAAACCTGATTTTACCTGCTGATCCACATTTCCACCCAAGCACAGGACTTAAGAGCGTAGAATATGTAGAGCCTTTTATTCATACCACTCATCAAATATACTGGGCAGAACAGCTAGTCTAGCCCAAGGTAGAAAGAATATCAATTTTCTCACACTGACTACTGGAAATTACCACTCAGACTTAGGGGGAGAGAGAAAAGGAATCGCATGTTCCCATTAACTTTCTCAAAAAGCTAATTGTTTAAGGTGCATTTCTCTGCCTCCAGGGAACTCCATCCACAGTTAAGAAAAGTACAGAGGACAAACAGAGGTGTAATTATGGACACTTTTTATGGGTTACAGTTAGCATGTACAGGGGAGGAAGAAGGAAAGATGCAAGAGGGGAGCAGTCACAGTGGCTGCCGGACCCACTGCAAGCACAGAGGTGCTCTGTGAGGGAAGCACAGTGAGGAGAGACAAGATGGATTATTTCATGTGGGTAACCCCTAGGAACTATGCATTTCTTTCCTAGATCCTATATCCAAATTGCAATCCAGAGCTATGCAATATGACGGAGGTTAAAAACGGAATGCAGGGAAAGTCTGATCCATTATTTTCATTCTCAGTCATGATCATCATCAACATTACTCCAAACAGGCCCAAAGCACAATCAGCTTAATACAAACAGTCAACTTTTCTATTGGAGTGCATCACATAAATATAAACCAGTTCTGCCTCTCGTGTTTAGCTCTCTCACCTGTCAGCTAACGGTTCATGTACAGTGCTCCCTGATCTTTCATTTTTAAAAGGCAATTCAAACCAGAAATAAGGCTGGATTCTTCAACAGCAGTAAAATTGAGGTGAAAAGCCAAGATAATCAACTGTGTCCCAAGTAACTATACAATCTGAAAGAAAGGTATACGCTCACTGGACAAGTACTGTTGCTGTTCAGGTTTAACGAGTGGAAATCCGTGAAAAATTAGAAAACAAATGTATTTGTGGTAATGAGATAGTTGCAATGCAATCTTACTGGAGAAGAAGTGACACACAGAAAAGTTTAATTCTGATAAATAAAGAGAAAAGGAAAAACCTGTAAAAACAGCAAGCTCATGTCTGCTCAAAGCTTTTATTCATGTGGAAAACAAAGCTGATCACTTCGGATCAGCATAGTCCTATGGGATACTCCATGTATGTTACTGCAAGTGTTGGCATGCTGCAGTCACTCAGATTAAACTGTAGGGATCCTGGGTCTTGCTCTGTTGTGTGATATAAACCGCTACTATACAAGCAGATCTGTGTTTTTTCCAAAGAAGGTGTGGAGTAACAGCCACATGAGACATAGTTAATTAGAAGGAGCAAGAATTAGACCTATGCCCTGGAAGGCAAGAGTTTTTCTCGTACTACTTACCAGACACCTTTTCAGAGTCGGCATCACTACAGGATTCCACTGATGAACCACTGACATCTTTTTGACTAAACGACCTACCACATCCTTTTATGCCACTCCATAAGCATCTGAGCATTTAATTATACTACGGGGTGCTTTTGAACTGGGACAAATGTTTTATAATTCTGTTTTACGACTTAATCACATCTAATATATAAGCTACATTACTGTTTGCACCATTGCAGTATTTAAGCTATAAAAGACAAAATCTGTTCAAAGCTTTATTGGAATTTATCTAGAATAACTCCACTGAAATTTGTGGCACATTTTGGATAGAATGGGCCCAGACAAAGTACCTTGATTTATATTGCTATCATTGGAAGCAATATTTGGCTCAGCATCTCTGGACAACACTAACTTTAAGCATGAGAGCAGTGTGCACGTCATTACCAATGGCTGCAGCCTCAGCAGACAAATTAAAATCTGGAAAGTTAAATGACTAGAAAAAAGCAGTACACAGATAAAAGGGCTTCATTTCCATTTTGCATATCATTCTTACAACTTTCAGCTGGGAAAAACAAGTTTACAAAGATTCAGAATGAACACCATCTTCATGGACACCTTCCATCGTAAGTAAATCCCAGTGATGCACTACAGTACAGGAGGCCAAATTCCATGTAACAACCCATTCTAAATGCTGCGCATGTAATACAATCGATAGGCTATCAGCTTAGTCTTATCCACACACCAAAGTAACAAAATTAACAGATCACAATCTCCAAGCCAAGTCTGAAGCAAGCAAAACACCGATTATGAGTTATGTACTACCAGTAATGATCCAGAACTCTGTTTCTCTGTAAAGTTTTGGTGTCTCTCTAAAATCATCAATAGAATGAAATTCAAAATTTTTGTTTACAGTGAAATGTATTCTTGATAGCTGCAAAATGTTGCTCTGCTGAGTTGTGGCTTATGCTAAATAACTTACTATTATCAGATTTATTACTCAAGTGTAAGTAGCAAGGACCAAATATGTATTATTTGCAAAAATACCATTCCTGTAATTGGAGTAACAAGGTAAAGTATAGCAGTAGTGGTACCTCATCAACATTTATAACACTTCATGTAACACCGGCCTCGAGTGTGGCTGGTTATCAGGGTGAGATTTGGACAGCACTGCTCCAATTTTTATCATTCGGAGTCTCTTGCCAATTAAATGGTGAGCTCCAGCTGATGCTCGCTCTTTCAGAAGTTACCACCCAAAACACCAGCTTCCCAAATGCTTTTTTTTTTCTATGTATGTGGGACACACCTGCATGGAGGATTAAAAAAACCCAAAAAACAAAAAACCTAAAATGTTTACATTATGTTCTGCGGCAGCTGGGAATCTAATTATTGCGGTAATTATCAGCTGAAGTATGGTCATTTCATTCTGTTGCCCTTTATTCTGTCAGGACAGTCTTTCATGCCACATGTCAGATAAGTACTATCAGAGGCTGAGTTCAGTTTTGCTTTCCCTGGACATTATGGCTAATCCTTATATGCCATCAAATGGTCCATGCACAAGAATCAATACCTCTCTCTTCTTTCACTTATAACGCACTATTCGCTCTGGAAACAGACAGTTCTCATTCATTGACAGAAAGTGGGAAAGGTCATAGTCGTCAGTTGGTGCTGCAAACAACATAGAAAACCTAAGGACATAGATATGGACAGGACTGATGATGTTTGGTTATCTTTTAGAATCAATAAAAAATAAAGGAAATCAAAGTGATTTTTGGTCATAGCAGAAGTAGCTTAATTTTTGTATTTTGGAAAAACAGCGTAATTAACTGATTTGCGTTCAGCTAGTTCAACTAAAATTCATCTATTACACAGGTGAAACCCCCCCTTATCAGAGCTGAATTAATAGTGTGAATGACAGCTGTCATGACTATCCATAAAAATTAATGAATAGACTCTATGTTTCCAATCTTTATTGATGAATATACTAATAAATACTTACTCTATTTGCTATGGATATTGAAACAATTTCATAGAAATCCTGTAAAGTATATAGGCACCATAAGGGAAATTTTAGTATATAGTTATGAGTATTTGGTCCAGAGACTTAGCTCCAGTAATTATACACATCCAAACTGCAAAGGGAAACACATGTTATGCCCTTCTGGTATAAGTCCAGCAAGCACTGCTTAAATTTCAAACGCCACAAAATTTGACTGATCTTCCTTACAAATGAGCTGCAGCACAAAAATTATCTATATAAATTAACTCTTGAACAGATTATAAATCTGTTATAAAGAAGTCATGCTCTGTTTGTTGAGAATTCCCAAGCAGGGAAGAAGAGCTGAAAGTCAAAAATAAACACATTTGCTAATAATTATTTCCAGAGATCGACATCATCTACTGACAAATCTCTTGCTGCTTTTCTTGGGAGTTCTAGTTGTGTACAGATGACAGGACTCAAAAATCCAATTTTATCCGTATGTGTATACTTTTGCTGATATTCTTTGGTTGTTATATCTGAGCAATTCAATGCCTTAAAGACTAAATGAGCGATCAGACCTGTGGTTTTCTCTTAGACGTTTATAACACAAGAAGCTGGATTTGTTCAAGATGGATTGAGTATATGGTACCAAGGGTATGGACTGTAATACAGGCAAACATGAAACAGTTAGGGGAGTTTTATCTGGTAGATTTTGCAGAGTTCCTGATCATTTGTTTCCATCTATTATTTGTCCTAACCATTCACTCGTTCCTTATACAAACATAGCCAATGAAACCAACTGCTACAATACATCGCAAGCTAGTGATGGTTTTTACTGATGGCATGACTGGTTATCTGGGAAAGAGTTGAATTACGAGGAGATTGAGGCACATGTGCATGCAGCACATAGATTATGGAAGAATTATCTTTTGATGTCATGAGAAAATTAGGGTTCAGATTGCTCAGATATACCTTAGTAAGTAATGCAGCAGCAGATCCTAAAGAAAGGAAGAGCTTTTGTTTGTGTCGTAGACTCTCAGCAAAAGCAATAATCTCCCTGGACTAGGCTGAGTTAGCAAATCCACCCATATTCCCTCATAGGAGGCTGGGTTTGATGCAGCTCCGGTCTGTTTTCCTTCTTGCGTGGGAAAGGTGATTCTTGGCCAACTGCTCGAAATGGCCAGTGATTCGGCATTTTGGAGGGGCAGCGACATGCCCCTGTGTATTTACCCCAAGAATAAAGTGCTCAAACAGCTTTACCTACACCCCAAATCCCAGTCCCGACAACATTAGAGAATCTGTGCTTTTCAAAAGCTTCAAAAAATCATAACCTTTGTCACTTTTCTTTGAAGTTCCCATTTATAGCATAGAGTTGATTGTACCTATCCATTATCTGAGAAGCTTTTTTTAAAACTAAATTAACTGTAGGAAGGCATCAAGCATTTTACATGTTGGTACACATAGAAAGACTGAAAGTATCACGGTCAATATTTTCATCTCTTTGACAGAGTCCAGAATCTGGAGATGAGACCTGCAGATGCCCTACAGCTATGAGTTGTTTAAATGAGTTTCTCCCTTTAGCAGCTGTGATGCTGTAACTGTGAAGGTTTAAGGTTTGGACAGATGCAATGTCAGTTTTCTCCAGCTATGTCAGCTATTCTAAGAAAAAATATTACCTCTTCCTAAAAATGCTGCACGTCTTATATAATTTAACTGCCATGTAAAACAAGACTAAAAATGTCCTTTTACATTTCACATGTGTTCAAGAGAATATACTGGTGTTAATTCAAGCTATTCAAATAGAAAAAAGTAGCAGTCCGTAAACTGGTTAGTGTGCACATTTATGACAAACACAGAGAGAAGTATTGATGAGCTGATAACAAATTCAGGTTGGTACAATGTATAAAGATTGGGCAGAATAATCCTGGCAGCTTGTAGACTTCCAAGTATCTTTAAAACAGGCTTTGGGACCTAAAAACGTGATTCTGCTAGTGGTTTCTGCCGATACATGTCAGATTTTTAGCTAGATTAAATCAGTGGTGCTTCAGTGTGGCAACCTCCAACTCCACTGAAGTTCAGGATCTGGCTTAATAACTAATAGATATTACCAAATGTTGCCAAAATTATTTTCTTTCTTTTTTGGTTAAAAAGAAAAAGGAACAATCTACACTAGTTAGCCCACGCAGAATATATAACAGTAATTTGTAAGGTAATTTTACTACATACAGAAATCAACAAAAGAAAAAGTTACCAGATGTTATGATGATTTTAAGCTTGGATTTCTTTTGTTAACTTACTTAAAGGAGATTGCATATGCAATATACAATGCAAAACAGCTATCATGATATTTTGAAGAAAAGGCTGGCGTTACTTCATTTTCCAAATGATACTGTCTTTTTATATAAAACTCTTACAGGAGAAATACCTTCAGCATAAGCACCGCCAATCTAGATGTAATATATTAAAATAAACAAAACAGACTAGTGATTTTATTTTGCTTTATGCCCCTTGGAAGTAGCCCTGAGAAGCACAGTAGTGTTCTGCATGCTTTGCCGTGTTCTGCCCTTTCTGACAAAGTACCTCACAAAATAAGTCTTGCTTCCCATTGCAGTGCATGGGAAGTGTCCTATTACTTTTCACACACGAGTTCAGGTTTCTGTTAATTGACAATTTGGTAGAAGTCCATGTACCGGTTGCTTCTATCAGACAGAACAAACAAACTGGGCCTCATGTTGCTGCAGTGTGTTCAGTGCATGGATGAAGACGGGGTACCAAGTATTCACAGAAATGTCAGAATTTTCCAGAAGTTTAATGCATTTTGATATCGTGATTGTTTCATCTGCAGATTTATGCTGGCATGGGCACTGTTTGCTGCTGCTTCTCCTTGACTGCATATTCACCTGTTTAAAATATTGTAGTCAGCCAGCCAGATAGGCAAATTAACCAGTCGCACAGCAAACAAAGTGAACAGCTCACAAATATGATATCCACAGCCTGACATTTGTTCATGTAAATTACTGGATGAATACATATGAACAACAAATACATTAGCAGAAATCTGAGTCGGATTATAGATGTGTCTTGACCAGTAAATATCACAAAAGCTCTATTCCTAGTTTGTCAGTTCTGCTATTGCTTCTGCTTTCTACTGCAAAGATGAGTTACTTCTGGCTAAGCTGTTGACAGAAACGCTTTTAATGTTTAATTTTTCTTGCTGGAGAGAAAAACTTGTTTAGCTGTGAACACCCTCAGCTGACCAGATGGACACAATATTTCTGCATGGATGTGGAAGTTAGCTTTAAAGAACAGCAATGAGCTTTAAAACAAATGCTGAATGTTGCACTGTCGTATTTCTGAGACAAAACTGAATTTAAATATGCTCATTTAAAAATATGAGGAAAGTGAGGCATAAAGAGTTAAGCAAATTATTTGTGTGTCAGAAGAGGGAAAAGCACTCAGACTGCTATTCCTAAACAAATGCCAGAATCATAAACAATCCTGGTTGCTTCCAGGTCACTAAGTACTTTTTTTCTTATTAGTGCTGTGCACATTTCTTTGCATACTGGTGAAAAGGTATAAGGTAAGACCTTATGGCTTACTTCTTTTTTTTTTTTTAATACATCTTTGAGTACTCATAAACCTAAAATTTAATCATAGCGGTTGCACTGACTCGTGACCAAACAGTGGATCCCTTTGCATAAAGCACATAGCACAGAACAGATTCATAAATTTTCAGAATATGTTTATTTTTATGTTTTCTTGTTCTACTGACTATAGCTATTATGTCTGGAGTGACTCCATCTTTTCATCCTTGCTTACTCATATGTATTGCTATTGCACAATTACCTCAGGACAGCCCTCATAAATACCAAAGATGAAAGACACTAAAAGGAGGAAAAAGCCTCCTTGCTTTTCTCCATGCGGAATAGTTCTACTTATCTTCCTGTGTGGTCAGCGTGGGCTTGTGAACTGTATACCCTGAATTTTCAAAAATATTTGAATAATATACACAATATCACAGATACAAGATAATATAAAATAATTTTCAAACTCCTTATTTGATGTGTAGTAGATACTGGCTTCTTTAAAATATTTGACTCAGTTGCAGACTATACTTCAGTTACCAATTAGAATAATACGTAGTCTCTATGGGAAACAGATTAATAGAAAGAAAATGCAACCGTAAAAAAACAATCTTTAAGTTGCTATCGCGATCACACAGGAATCCAGTCTTGACCTTACATCTTTGAAAATGTTTATCAATGACTTTTCAGCAAGTCTAAAACACAGTGTTGATAAAATTCACAGATAACTCACAGAACAGGGATACATTTTTATGCACAGAGAGGCTTTAAAGTACCATCATAGGAATGATTAAAGGATTGGAAGCCATGACTTTTCATGAAAGACAGAGACTCTGAATGCATTTAATTTATCAAAAAAATGAAAGATTAAGGTTGGTTCAGTCAGTTTAAAAATATTAACATGGGTAAAAAGTTGGAAAAAATAGAAGTCAATCAACAATCTAGCAGACAAAAATATAAATGAAGCTGAAATATAACTTACACAAAATTAGACTACAATAGAGTAGAGTAGGTGCATAGTACCTAGGCTGTTTAAAATCAGCTATCGGAACTCACTAAACACTGCAGTAATTGTTACATTATGCCTGGAGGGTTTAAAAACAAGACTGGCCATTTTCCTAAGTATTATGCGTTGATTTGAACAGGATTTAACGGAAGGAAGTTCTGCAGTCTATAGCAGCCATCTCCGTGATGAACACTGGTCCAGTTTGGCCTTTCAACTTGTGTAACTATGCAATAGCAGGTCTTCACCTCTCTCTGCACAGTACTGGGCAAGCGGCCATCAGAAAAGCCTAGCCCTAGGCACTTTGCCTAGCGCTTCAGCCCGAGTTTGCTTTGCTCATGTGGCATTGCTGCCCCTTTTTTTTTTGCTCTCATTTTGTAACTCCCACATATCTGTCTTGGAGTACATTTGTGTGAAGACTGCTGCTTCTGCCCAAGTGCTTTTGATCAGCGACAAAGAGTGCCATGCTGTTTGCATTGTTACTGTGTGTGAAATTTTGTGCTTCAGTCCATTAGCATGGAATCTGCCTCACATTTCTCTCTCTGCTTTTTTATTTTAGGATAGCAATTTATTTCATTTTGAACTTTTCATGCTGTTTAATGGGCCTCTTCATGTCAGGCTAGAAAACTCAAGGAAAGGAATAAATCTTGCTTTGATTTGTCCTTTTGAGAAAATCCGTTTCCTCCTCATAAAGGCATCTCAAAGCCCAAGGATCTGAAACACCCACAGAGGTCACAGTGGCTTTGTATTGCAGCCTTCCCTCCAGGTAGCAGAGCTCTGCTTGAAGCCATGCTTACGCACAGTCCCTCATACCTGTCTGAATAAGATTCACCACTTTGCAGAAAAAGGCAGGGCTTTAGCTGTTTAGGAACAAAGTTAGATGTGAGTATAAATATCTGTTTATAATTTAAAGAGTGCAGAATAGATACTGATTGTAATTACTTTGGTGTAAATCTGAAGTAACGCTGCAGGAATTCAAATAAGAATATGCCCTCAAAGTCAGAGAAATTACTTCATTTATAATGAGGCCCTGAAAATGGAAGAAATTGTAATGACACTAGACTCTTTCTGCAGAACCAACTTGAACTTGTTTCGGCTTTTTGAAATAGAGCATAATAATTACATTCATGAGAGCTGGCCGAGACTGGGCAGCCAATTCACAGGTGGAAGGAACATCTGCCTAAATCCCTTTAGCAGGGAAGCCGCCAGTGCATGCACCTGGCTTTTTGCTGGAGTCATTTCCATCTGCCAAAAGCATTGCTGCAAAATAACGGGGAAAAATAAGCAAGAAGGAACAAGGCATGGTGGAATTTTAACTAAGACAGTGTCTTGCCTGAGTTTAGGAAGGCTAGGGGTAGTACTGGAGGGCCTAGACTTTCCCACAGGCCAAATAGCAGAAAAATCAAGATTTGTGGGAGTTTTATCTGCCTGTCTCGTGTTTATTTATTACTTGTTTCTCCAGCAGTCCTGAGAACCTTATTGTTGGACAAGAGTCCCATTCTTTAGGGACTTAAAAATGTAAATGTAATTCTGGGTCTTGTTCCAAAGAGATAGTATACAGTGGTTTATAGGCATTTGCAAATGGTGTCAAGCTCTTGCTAATAATATTTAGGAGCTGACAACTTTCAGTTTTCAGACAGTTCACTGGTGAGGTATGTCACTTTTTGATAAGTATGATGTGCCAGGAGTCACTGGCCTTACTAACTGAATTACAATTAAATGTCCAGAATATAATCTAAGCGCTCAGGACCAAGGGTTAGGGTATACGATGAGGACTGACCAAATGGAGAATGTAAGAAACGCCAGACCTCCTTTATGCTCTAATGCTACAGCATCTGCTACAATCTCTTTTTTTCCCTTTCTCCGTTGATTAAATTTCTCTACTTAAAATTACAATAGCAATAACAAAGATTATAGCCCAAACTGAGCGTAAAAGAGAACTGGGTCCCTCTGGGCTTTATCCATCTCCTAAAGGTCTTACAAAATCTTTACAGATTTAGAGCAGCCAACAATTGGCACGCTGCCACCCCTTACAGTTTCTGTATAGCGGGCTTGCCAGGCAGATTCTTGGTCACTGTCCTGTTGGGTCATTTTTCATGCTCCATGTATTTCTGACTGCTAAAATAGGCTGTTGACAGCCAGAAGCAGCCACTGTGCTTAATTCCTTAGTCTCTTTGCCAAACTCATCACTGGCAAGAGCCAAATCTAGCTCTGAGCCAATAAGCTAAAACAAAATACTATAACTTATACTAATTTGCTGACATGTCCATCAGACCTCTCCACATTCTGCATTGTATTTCTCTGCATGTGGAAGGCAGTTAGTTGACAAAAATAAAAAGAATACTTCCAAAAAAAGCTCTTTGTACCATTCCTCTTTGTGACCCTCCCCTCAAAGAGGAAACAGGGAGCCTTACAGCTTCTTGGATTCGAAGAGGAAGAAGATATTTTGCATTTTTGTATAAAAAGGGAAGAGAGAGCAGAAGGGGAGGAGGTCTAACCTCCTGAAAGCTACTGTATCCAGCAAATGCTTACTCTTTCCTCTTCTCCCTTGTAAAAGGCATAGCAGGTCTTGGCTGCTAACCTGAAAATTCCTTCCTTTTTGGATAAAGTCGGTTGCACCCAGGCACATCCACATACCCAAGCTCCTCATTTGACCTGCACTGGGAATTGGACAGCAAAAGATAAACTAAACTTAATTAAAAGTAGCAACAAAGAAAATATTTCTAGTGACAGCATCTCTAAAACCCTGGAAGAAGTAGCATTAATTGAAATGTATGCGGTGTCTATATTTTAGGTGTATTATATCCAGGCTAAAGCAACTCTCTGAAGGAGTGTATAAAACTATGTTGGGACAGAAAGGTAAGACACAATTGTTCTTTCCTTATACTTTGCAACTTTGTTCTGAGCAATTTACAGGTGAACTTTCCACAGAAAAATGTTACTGAAAATCCTGGCCCCAAAGAACTTTCAGCTTCCTTTAGTTACTCTATACAACAGCAGTTGCTTTAATGCATGCAGTGAGAAAATACATGAAAAACAATTTTCCTTATGGCGCAAAATAAAATGAAAATCAGGCATGTCACAGCCTGGAACACTTCTTAATGGATTGTATCGTGGATTGGCAGATATGAAGATGGATTTTTTTTTAAACTTGTATTTCTGTTCATTGTACCTGTGAGCCAGGCTTATGCTCTGTGTACAAAAAGACAGAATGATGAAATGGCTGAAGGTATTGGATGCAATTTGGAACATTACGTAAGAAATATATTTCAGTCAACTCTGACTGATGTACTGTGTCTGAAGCCATAAACGGTTATAGAAGCTGGTGTCCTGAACCATGTAAAGATAGCATTCCAGCACTGCAGATCCCCTGTGCC
Organism: Struthio camelus; assembly: GCF_040807025.1. Taxonomy (NCBI): domain Eukaryota; kingdom Metazoa; phylum Chordata; class Aves; order Struthioniformes; family Struthionidae; genus Struthio; species Struthio camelus. Next base: position 35,254,523 of record NC_090946.1, read on the forward strand.
TTGCCAATCCTTTGCCATGGAACCAATATTCTAATCTCTGTTGTATTAAAGACAGTAAGGGCCTCCAGATTGCGGTCGTATCCTCTTTCTGTGAGGAGGAGCATATTTTGCCCTTTTTGCATTCCTCCCTCTTTACTCTTCCTCAAAAAAGAAAATGGCAAAGAAAATAAATGATAAGGTTTCATGCAAAGATGACTTCTGTTTTGTAAGTGTTTGTCTGTTCCAGCTGCTTATTCCTCACTCAAAGTCCGCTGTCTGCCACATCACAATTAGCAGTGGAGATGTCGGAGATTTACATTCAGAGGAATATGACTTTCAGACAGGAATAGGCAGCAGGAGTGAATGGAGTATGCAGCATAAATCCTGGCTTCATGCAAATATATTTAGCAATAAAAACAAAATTGCACACATGCACAGAAAGAAAAAAATACATGCCGTATTCTCAAAGGCATCAATATAAAAGGGGAGTCCAGTTCCCACTGGAAGCTAGATTCATAACTCTTTAGATTTTAGAAAAAGAGCAAACAATGTTTTTCAAGTTTTTAAACAGTTTTGTAACTTCTGACAAGAAACATTGAGCTTTCTCAAGGGTCAGGGCAACACAGAGAACCAGTCAGAGACAACCAAGCAGATGAGTGACAGTAGAGGAAATTCTTATGGCCAAACCACATGAGTATTCTCTACTTGTGGTATTCAGTGATGAATGGTAGTGCCAAGGTAGAGTGTTTTTTTGCCGCTGGGGTCAGTGATGTAGACCGAAGTCTTAAGAAATGCAGACCTAATCCACCCACAGTTTTGATGTCTTCCACTGGGAAGTACATTTTAGTAGACATGCTCATATAAACATGAGAAAAATCATCTGATGATGATTTGTCTTACATATATTTAAGACAAAATTGTAAACTTTATTGATGCTAAAGTTTTGGGGCAAAAGCTGATGACTAGAAAAGAATTATTTCTCTCCAACTCATAAACATAATTGCCATAGCACAGCAAGGGTTTGGAGTAGGTAAAGAACAAGTTCTGGTTCTTCTAAAGTAATTCTTTTGTCCTTGAAGGCAATCATCAAAATTTTCTGTAAATATTGGCTTCTCACTTAAAGTCCTTTTCCTGAGCTGAGGGAAACACAAAAAGCAGCAGATAATTTCTCAGCTTAAAAACCCAGAGTTGTGATTCCAGAGGCACCAGTCATCTTGGTGTCCCAGTGAAGGAGGGGAGAAGAGCTGAACTGTTTGGAGCAGTGCGGTGCAGTTTAAAGGCGTCTAAAGGAAGGACAAAGTTCTGTAAGCACAAAACATGTAAGCATAAATTTTGACTATTTAATATATTTGCTGTGGCTACTTTCATATTATAAAGAAAAATAACATCAAATAAACTGTTTGAAGGGATCTCTATTGCTAGCCTTAACCTACAATAAAATTCTGTTCTTAATGGCAACTAGTATATTATTCTGAAAACTTCTCCCTCTCTCACTGCTGAAATCCAAGCAGATTCCGCTCTGAAACACTTTACAGTGATGTTGCTTTTACTGCTACTCAAATGATTGGGGAGCTGCAGGAGCTGAATCACTACTTACAGAATAAGCTGAGAAACTCGTTAAAAATGTATAATTACTCTGAATAATTTCACAGGTACACAGAGCTCTAGATCAGCAAAATGCAGCCACACTGTCATTAACTGCATAAAAATAAATTATATATATATATATATATTTAAAAACCACCTTGTTTCTTTAAACAAAACAAAGCTTTGTATATGGTTTATAATAAACAAAAATTCTCATGCTTTTCTGCTGAGTTTATTAGCATACACTCAGAGAGGGACGTTAACAACAAAGAAATAGATGAGGCAGACCAGTTATCCTTCATTTAATAAGCATTAGGAGTGTGTTTCATCCAATCATCCATTTTATTCCTTCACAACTCCAAGAGGAAAGTCAGTGAGGTATTATGTTTTCTGCAACCTAGAGGAACACCTGACATCAATTAGCTATCCATTTAAATGTCTCGGAGAATAAAACCGACATCCAAATAACACAATTATTTGTGCTTACGCGTAGAAGATTACATTGCATTGCTGTTTTCAATCCAAAATGAGCAGCTGAACTTCAAAACTACTTTAAATTCAGATCTGAATTTAAGTCTGAATTTAAAGTAGTTTTGAAGTGGGCCACTAGCTTGAGTTGGTCCAACTAGCAGACCACCCTTGGTCCACTAGCTTGACTCGGTATTTATATACAATGTATAGATGTCTATCAGGCTCTCCAATCACCACTTGGATATGGGGTAACATAGTTTGGTGCCTCATTTTTCAGTGATATGACATGGATGGCTCAGAAATATACCTCTTGGTCAAAATACTCAAAATAGTACACTAAAATGTTCAGCCCATATTAACGAGGCCTCTCAAAGGTCTCAATGGAGTAAGGAAATACTAATCCTTCTAAAATTTGGATAAACTGAGGAAAAACAAAGATACTTCAGTCATTAAGCATGACTAAGAGTACTACAAAAATAAGTTTGGAAAACAAAAACTCAAACTCTGATAGCAACTGCCCACCTTTAAAATAGATTGGTTTTCAAATGAATGAATGGATGCAATCAGTTTTCCCAGGGTAGAATTAAAAAAGTGAGTCAAAAGAGAACAGAAAATAGAAATAACAATGAAAGAACTGTACAAGTAAGCTATTGGAGATGGTAAGCGCCTAAAGCAAAGGAAGGCTTGCTAGTTGCAATCAGAAGCCTAGAGTGATCTCCACAGATGATACGGTAACAAGCTGCAAACCCTTCCAGTTGCTCATTACACCTGTAAGCACGTCAGATGAGTTGTTCCAGAAACGTGGAAAGCTGTGAAGATTCAACACTACATTTAGCTTTTCTGGGACAGATACTGAGACTATGAAGCTAACACTGCAATTATAGTGAACACGTTCCTGGTAATTGTATATAATTTTTCACAACTGAAATATGATTAGTAAAGCATCAACACCAGGTGCTGTATTACCCAACCATCTGTGACAAGGCTGGGCAAAATGATTGGTTTTGCATGTGGCTGAATGAATTCCTGCCTTTTCTATTGCTCTACATTCTTGTTTCTTCTTAGTGAAAAGTACTATTTTCTCTCTTTCTCAGCAGCCATTATCATTTAGAAATGTTTATATGATCTTTAGAGAGAATAAATTTGTTTGTTTTTATTTGCATGACAAATACTCATTGAAGAAGGTGGCCTATGCTTCCCTGAAAGATCAAGAATCAAGAGTCTGGGTTCAAGTCTTAACTTTGTTCCACGTTATTTTCCTGTAAAGTATCTGTTAAAAAAAAAAAAAAAGGCGGGGGAAGGTGATACTGATGAGTAACAATCCTTGAAAGCAAAATTTGTAATTTTTTTTTAAGTAGTAACATGCACTGAAAAGACAAGCCCTTAGTACAGAACATATTTAGTTTATAGGCTTTGACTGCTCCATTTTTTTTTTTCATCAGGCTGGTAGGCAGGTAATGATAAAGAAAATTCATATTTAATAATTGTTAGCCTTTTTATTTAGCCCCTTTTTAAAAAATTGTCAAAGTGTGAGAAAATGACATCTCTAATCATTAACAGCCCTTAGTTTGCCAGAGATCATCTGAGAAAGTAAAATCCACCCTTATAAACACTGTTAGGTTAATTTAGTGCTAGCTGAAAGATTTGATTTGATGAGGACTCTTGTTGGCAGAAATGCCCAATTATTCCCAAATCAACCAGGGCTAAAAACATCCTAATCACAGAATAATTTAGATCAGAAAGCCCTTTGGAGCAGGACAACTGCCTGCTAAGAGTAGGGACAATTTAGATCAGGTTGCCCAAGATCTTTGTGCAACACAATTTCCTATAATTTCCATCCTATATTGCTTCACTGATTTTGATCTGGAGGACTATACAGAGGTTTGGCAGGTGAGAGAAGGTTTGCTTACTGCAGCTTTTTAATTATTCAATAAAAGAGAGATCAGGTGCTACCATTTTAAGTTGCTTCAAGGTTAGGCTGAATTTGTAGCAGCAAATTACAGTTGAACAGCTTTCTAGCCTGTCATTGTAATTATGATTATAGCCCCTAGATTATAATTCCAACAAAGCTGATCTCTGATCCAGCTTATTGCAATTAGTAAAATAAGTAAATGGAGTCTTTGTCTGGATAAATTGTCTGGACATTGTGTTAAGGGACAACTGAAGCTGAATCGTCTCTGATAAACTAAAATAGTGTGATGCGTACATTAGTGTTTTAGTGAGGATCTAGGGTGCAGTTTTGAAACAAATCTGACTGTGCCCGGTTACTGAGCTCTGCCTTGCCTCATATTACAGTCTTGGAGCACATGAACTGGATTTCTTTTGGGTGAAACTAAACTGAAAGATGTGCTTACCGTGCACACCTGATGCACTGAAGTTATTAATCCATATTCAGTCCCTGGGACCAGATTAAAGCAAGTCTCAAGCACCTCCCCTCTTCTACCAGGGCACATATAGCAGATATCCAGTCCTCCTTAATAACTCTTTCACTCTACTTCTCCTCTTGTGCCATACTACTTGCTAAGACAATGATGATGCAAATGGTCTCCATCCATTAGCAGCTTTATTCCCCTGATTTTTCTGCAGGTCTGTCCAATTATGCTGGAGTATCAGTCTACTGCATTTGCATGTAGATAATCTATTATCAGAAATCTATTATCAGACACTATGGAAAATGGCCTTGATTAGAATCTGAGGATGGTGAGATAACTGGGCACTATCAGCCTTTCAGCCAATGATGTTAGTATTATAACTATTCTGCTGTACAGCCATATGTATGAACTCACATTCAAGGTAAGCTATATTCATATCTCCACATACAGAGTATCCCAGCCCTGTTGGAACTGGCTTAAATCTCCTTCTCCGAGGACTCAAAATTTGCTATGTATTTGTATTTAAAATTTCATGGCTTATTGTAAAGGTAATAAAAGATGTACCTTTTAGCTGAAATACATTTATATATTCTAGTTTTAAACTGCAGATGATATCAAATGGTTAAGATGAACAGTTCCTTGTCATCTTTTTTCTTTTAAATCTAATGTTCCCATTTATGTTCTTTTCATACAGAAAACTGATAAAACACCTTTTTTGTGACTGACATTCTCTAAATTTAATAAAAAGCCTCAGCCTGCTTTAGTAGTCTAATCAACATGACGCAAAAAGACAGAAATCAAAGTACTGCTGTTATATTAAATACAGAAGTCCTCTAACTTTGCCCTTGATAATCAATGCACAGATAATTTTAATGCATGTGGAAAATTATTTGTCTAGGGACATTTGTAATTGCAGATGTTGTGTACGGGAAAGGCTCATGGAACACACTTGCTAAATACACAGGTGTTGGTTAGTACTTGGGGTGTTGCTCAGATTTTATCCTGATCATTTGTGTGCCTCTGCACAGAGGCCTCAATCTTTTCTCTCTTGGGATGGAATTTTGCGATTCTTCCAGGCCCTACTGGCTCTTAACACATACTTTTTCTCTTTTCTTTAAACTTGTGATCATTGGTTCAAACGAACAGCTTACCAAAAGCAAAGTCTTCTTGTTTACCAGCTGGATCAAAGCATGCCAAAAACTTCACCTCTTAACCAGGCCACAGGCTACTCCAATAATTGGGCAAGATACTCTTGTTTGTATATATTTCCCCCTCCCCCTTTTAAGGGTTTATAATAAAAGCACCGTAAAAGTACAGCTTTACAGATATAAAAATGATATGGCACACCTTGTCAAAAGCTCGCAGCTCTCATGGATTATGTAACCTCACTCACACTCCTCAAATTAGGAACTAATATAGAGCTTGGGTGAAGTTAGAGTAAGGTTGCTTCTAACTGTCTTGACAAAGGAGTTGAGCCTATTCTGATTTCTGTTAATAGCTGAGTAAGTTTCTGATTGGTCCCAGATGCAGTGGATGCAAAAAGTAGAAATATAATCTCTCCTCCCGCCAGCGCCCGGCTTGCTGAACACATCTGAAATCTATTTCGCCAAACAGTTATACTTTAATGATCCAGAATGCCTTGCAGTGGAACTGATTTAATGCAAATGAATAATAAGCAGCAGTCTGACTCCTCAGTAGTTAATCAATGTGTTTGCTAAATAGTCATTTTTCTGAGAAGAAAAAGGTAATGTGTTGTATCAGAAATGGCCCCAGGCTAACAAACCTATGATTGCTGTCTTAACTCTTGTTTTCTATTCTCCAGGAGCGTGCACCTGTAGGTGGCAAGACATTGCAGCAGAAACAAGGGATGAAAAACATTCTGGTGAATAAATGTTTTTGTCCTTCTCTGGGTTATTAGTAAACCATTTTGCATAAAGCTGCTGAGACTAGCTCTAGGGCTATTTTCAAACCTAGATTTGCAGCCTGGGCTGCAGTGAGTTTAGAAGCTGGGTTCAGGTGACCTATCATGCCATGCCAGGTTTTTAACACTGAATATATCCAACCAAGGTCTCAGGTATCCATCAGATCCATGATGTCAGTATGGGAATATAAACAGCATCTACTTCCCGCAGAGATTACTTGCAGCAGGGATGTGGATGCTGTCATCTTCATAGAAGCCATTAGCATAGTTTTCTTGAGACTGACAAGTCTAATAATACACGGATACATTTATTTTTGTATTTCAGCCTCCATGATTTATTACGGAATTTTTGAGCAAGAACCAAAGTGTATACGAATTGTTTATGATACTTACTTCTTTGACAAGAAGTATCCTCCTAGTATGTTCAGTAGACTCAAGATTTGGCTCATAAAATCATGTTGAATGGTCTAATATTAAACAGATCTCTCTGAATATATCATCAAAAGCAAGAGCGCCTGATCTGTTTGATACAGAAGTGCTTAGGATAGGCATAACCTCTATATGAGGAGAATCAGGCTGTGGATTCAGTAGACTATACTTCATATTTCTGAAGAAGGTTCTGCATGTGGGAGAGAGCACCCACATGCTGATTTTTTGCCACCTATACTATTGCTAACCTATAAAAACAAACTATTTTGTTTCCTAAATATTTACAAATCGTTATTATTTTACTCAAGATATCAGCCCTCACAAATTTTGATTCCGTTAGCTCAGTGGCATTAAGGACTAGGAATTGGTATTCCACTGTTTGTTTCTGTGTTGCACTATTATTCAGTTCATTTAGTAAGGGTAAAATGTGCTGCTACTAAACTAGTAAAGGAGCTCTGCAGGTGTTTACAGATAACATAAATGCAGATTCCCATGCAAAATCACTACTACTTATAAACAGTAAATACATCTTTGTCCAATAAGCAGCCTATTTTTAAGGCTACATAGTCAAAACAGACGCTTTTAACACCTATACGTTAGAAGTGCGTTATCAGGGTATAATCAGTATTAGTTTGCCTTGAACCCACATAGGAGCATGCTAAAACAGTGTAACCAACAGTCATGTGCAAGTATTTTATAATAATGTGATTGCATAGCCAGGCACATCGTATAAGCATTTTACGTAAGTGAGTGAGCAATGTGACCTCCAAAGAGGCACACAAATTTAGATGGCACAGGAAAACATGTAAACAACAAACCGAGTAACAGAATTTGCAGAATCAAAAATAAAGAGCAAAATAAGCACAAGGGACTGCAAATAGGCAGCAGCCAGCTGAACATACAGGAAGGACAAGTGGCAAAACAGTAAACAAGACAAGCATCAGGAATAGAGGAGATCTCCCTTTTGGGAGGGGGCCAAGCAACATAAAAACACCAGGCATGAGTGAGGAAAGATGGGGAGAAAAGAAGTCACCCACTTCAGTTCTGACCATCCTCATGGAAGAGGTCTCAAGCTGGATCACCCTGACCACAGAGGATGAGAGCCATCAGGGCCCTCGGCTGTCAGTGCTAACTACAGAACATCAGCTTGGTGGTGTTGTACTGTCACAGGTAACTTAGAATAAAGTGTTAAGATTTAACAGTTTTGTATTTTTGCGACTGGTCAAGTATGTGCTACTGTGTAAGGAGTAACGGTTAGCACAAAGTATTTTGTTAATCAGTGGAACAGTCTAGCACAGTCTTGTTTTTAAACTTCAAAACTGGCTTAAGCCATCTGTCTTCCTAACCCCCCCCATCACAGCGATCTCTAATTCCCTGATTGATAATGAATCCAAAGTCTAAATATCCAACAGCAGCACGTGCACATTTCTCTCAAGTATCACTGGAACCACAAACTTAGCATGCAGAAATTCATTGCTTGTTTGGGACAGTAGAGCTACTCAAGTTTTTCTGGTTATGAATGCATCAAGTCAGAGATGCTGATCACTTTCAGCTATTTAAGCATCAGCCTCTCTCAGCTGCAGACATATGGTGAGGCTTAAAAAGAGTACAACAATTTTTGGCAGAGCCATTCCTGAGATGGGTTGACCCTGACCATTCCTCAGGAAATATAAACTTGTTACCATTACAGCTATATCAGCTTCTTGTTTCAAGAAGAATATTGTGATAGTTCATACTCGATATCACATTCTGCATAGCATCTACAGATTCCATTTGTATTTTATTTGTCATGCAACCATGACATGTGAAGCGTTTTTCCCTTGAAAAAGTGGTTTATGGTTTTGTTTCTGGGATTGCTAATGATATGCAATAATGGTGGTCCTTCTTGCTCTCCGTTTAGAAGAAACAAATTAGTTTAGCTAATGGGAACACTTACTGTTTAATCTAAATTATATCATGGTTGCTCGCAATCAAATCTCATACATGATGCTCAGACTGTTGGCTACAAAACAGAATTGACTTTCCAAAAGTCGTATATTCTTACTGACAAGCAAGAATTATGCAACTGGGATCTCAAAGAAGTTTTGTGATGTAACAGAAGTTCTTTTATTTTTCCTCTCTGATGCTGATGTGCATTTTTCCAGTAAGTCTAAATATGATTTTTTAGTCTATAATGCTGGGGCAATGTTTGTATTTTACAATTGAACTGAGCCTAGAATGGCATATCCTGAGCAGTGTTGAGAAAAAGCAAGAGACTCCTGTTTGGAGGAAACAGTGCATCTTGAAGGATGGAAAGATGGGAACCTTCTGTTTGGGATGACATAACTTGACCACCTATAGAATTGTGTAAGAGCTTATGATTGGCAAGAATGTAAATTCTGAGGACATTTGATTTGAAAGAGCTCATTTCCAAGAACCTTCAGAATGCATTACATCCTGCTTTGGTCTCATTATGGTGGTGGTGGTGGTGGTGGTTATTGTCGTTGTTGTTGTTGTTGTTTTTTTAAATATTGCCATCATCTAAACATCAAGACCATTGGGAAAGAGAAAGCGTATCCCAAGTACTGACTGAAGAATCATTTGAGCATTAATGTAATGAAACCCAGCATGTAACTAATAAATTCAATACTGCTGTTAGAAAACAAGATAGTCTAGATCTGTTTCCACTATAGAAGCTCTTTCCGAGTAGTTTATTCAACTTCTCAGCTTCTCCTCAAGGGAATTTTATTGCAATTTAATTAGACCAAAAAGTCTGTAAAAGTTAATTTTAAGTCACAGTCCCCATTGACCAAACAAATGCTTGTGAAAGAAAATTAGTTATGTGGCACAGTGTACTCTGAAAATGAAGCTAATACAGACCAGAGTCCACCGAACATACTGTATAAGTGCATGACTGTCTAACCAGCCCTTAAAAGGAGTGTGAAAACAAGAGTCATCCTGAGCAAGTAGTTCTTTATGGAGTTTCCTCTGTGAGTTTCTTTTAGATTTATCACTAGGAAATTAGAGGCTGTAGGGCTGGAAGGGGTGTTTAGAAGCCATTAGTCGCTTCATGATACAAGGCAAAATCCTGAAAGAGATAACAAATGCATTCCTGGAAATGTCAGCCTAATTTATAGTTAAAAATCTCCAAATAGAGATTCCTAACATTTCTGGACAATCAACTCTGGTGCTCATTTGCTTTTACAATTAAAAAGATTTTGATCATGTTAAATCCAGCTTTCCCATGTTTCAAATTAAAGATATCCTTTTTTGTCCTATTCTCAGTTAACAACTTTATTTTCTTCTCCTTTAAAGCACGTTTCATGTATGTGAAGACTATTTTGGCTTTCTGCAGTCTTCTCTTTTTTTCTAAACTAACCACATCTGAATTTTAATAGGTCAAAAATGGAATCTGGTCCGAAAACGTATTGAGATTTTTGTGCTCAGAATGAACATGGTACTTCTGATGAAGCAGGATATTTACTTCACATGACTTATAATCTTGCATATAATTGCAGAACTGCTATATATCCTTTGACTCTTGATATTGTACTTAAGTTATTCATTATTCCTATTCAAATACAGTTCTCTCCTTTATTGATTAATACTCTATTTTTTCAGACCACTTTTCCAGTTTATCAAAACTATTTTGTATTCTAATCCTGTCCCACTGATTACAGTTCTGCCAGCTTCATGTCACTTAGAAATTTAATAACCATATTCTTCATTCCAGAAGTCCTTGGGGTTTGTTTGTTTGTTTTTTTAAAGATTAGGCTCTCCCTGTCCAATTCAATGCTGCACACCATCTTCTGGCATATCTCCCTATGCCAATACATCTCCTCCCACCCAGGTCCTCCTTTGTTACCCACAGCCCTTGAATATTCAAGCCCATCCCTTCCCTCCTGAGCAGGTACCTTCTGGGAAACTTGCTACCCTCCTTCACACTGGTCTAGCTCCATAATTGCCTTATTTTTCGTGTGGACTCCTTAGACAATAAGCAACAGTCTTGCCTCTACGGCTGATGCAGCGTTGTTGTTCATGTTGTGGTTCACTCCCCTGACATGTTCCATGGAAAAGTGGGGAGGCTGAGGCCATCTAGATAGCGGTCACCACATGTGCAAAACTCACATAGAGTCCAGACCACAAACTTTACCTCTGCTCATTTTCTTTTCTCTTTTCCCACTGGCTCACAATAAAGGCTCTGTTATTGGTATGGCTGAGACAGAGAAAGGGTAGTATCAGACTCGGGCACTGTATAGGTACTGTGGAAATCCACTATATGCATCCTTCCATTCTGACAAAGGCCCATTGATAATTATTATTTGAGGACAGCTGAACAATTGGCGAGCAAACGCTCTCATATTAGCGTGACCTACCTGTAGCTGCCTACCTTTGTCACAAGAACAGTAAGTGAAGCAATATCAAAGCCTTACTGAAGTCAAGATTATTGCTACTCTCACCTATTCATAGGAATCGTGACCTTGTCAGACAAAAATTACTATTGATCTGGTGTATTTTGGTCAAACAGCTGATAGTAATTATTTCTTTGTTTTTCTATAGGCATTTACAAATTGATTGTTTTTTCTTTTTCCTTCTGAGAAATGAAGTTAAGGGAGTCAGCCTGTAATTCTTCAAATCTTCATTTTGTAAGACATATGTTTTGTTTTTTCCTAGTCATTTGAAATAGTTTTCAACTAGCCTTTTACATTTCAGAAAGATAACTGCCAACAATCCAAGGATTCTTCAGAGAAGAAGAAAATACCAAAGGTTAAGTTTCATTAGGCTTGAGAACATATGACTTCTTTAAATACCTGTTCTTCATGATATATTAAAAAGCCCACCAACTTAACATCTCACTTTAAAAAATAACTTTAGCATATTTCCTCCTAAACTAGTTTTAAAGTTATTGAAATATTATTGTAAGAGGAAAACAAGAAGCCAAGCTTATGAGGGGAAAACTATTTTCTGAAGAGCAGAATTACAATTTCAATAAGCTGAAGCTTACTTACTTCTTTCTGTCCTTATATTTGCTGTCTTCTTATCATGAGTCCGCACTCATTTGATTAATGTAGCTCACTATGTTTGAGATATTTTTGGTACTAGTTTAAACTAAAGCCTACCTGTACTATAGCACAAACAAACCCGAGTCTTTCTATGTCTAACTGCTTTCTTAAGGAAAATGAAAAGAAATCCCTAAACTCTAAGCATAAAGTAACAAAGACCACCAGCCCTACCTATAGCACTGCTTTGTCTATAACAAATGAAAAGCCTTGCTTCTCTCACCTAGCCTATTTGAATCAGTGAATCTAATTACTCTCAACTGCATCCTATTTCTACCAACATAGAGTGCCACTATTCTCTGATTAAAAAAGCAATTGAGAAATACCCAAATACTACATACGTTGTAAGACTTTGCTTGTATAGATCAGAAGCAGAACTAGGAAAATAGGAAGAGAACTTTTTCACTTGTCTTTTATTGTCATATCATTCTGGATACTGCTAGTTTACATTACTTCACATAAGTCGAATAAACGAGGGCTTGCAGCTTCTAGTCTTCTCTCATCCTGTTTGATAAAACTAGTGTGGTCTTTTTCCTGTTATATGCTAACCAGGAAGTTCACAGTTTGCGTACATAATTTTGTAAAATGTACCCTTTTAAAATTTCCCATCTGTTTCTCCAGAACCTTGTCATTTGTATGAATGACTTGTCTTAATAGCAAGGTAGCAGAAGTTGAAGGAAGCTGGTGCAGAGGATACTGGGCGTGCATAATACAATTTTTAATATGCGTTAATATTTAGGGCAAAAATGCTCACAACAATCTGTTTATTTGCAGTTAGAAAGAAGATGAAGAGTGATAAAGTAATACCTTGAAATTTTCTCTTCAGCAGCTGTTCCTCCACAGAAGTGACTTGGACTTTTAATAGTATCAACCATCTTGTCTTAAGTATGTTCATTAACGCCAATACATATGCGTTCTGCCTGCAAAGAAAACATAATTTTCTGGACCTTTTTATCATAGTTGTTGTATAGTACATAAATGACAGAGGGTAGTGTAGAGTAAAAGTGATTATACCAATACTAATGAACTTAATCCATTGTATGCAGGATGCTGTAATTAGTAATGTATTTGAACTTTTGAATAGTCTGTTTTACATTCTGCAAATTAACACTACGTTCTCTTAGCACCAAAGGGAATTAACCAAAAGCATCTTAAACAAATGCATAAGTAAACAGTTTAAAATGGAATTTCTTTTAATGACAGCAAGCTCCCCCAAGGAAGTGACTGATCCTTCTCCAAGGATGTTTATTAAGGGATAAACTAATTTTGGTAAGAACCAAACGCTACTGTTATTTCTAGCTGCATTATCCTAACCAATGAGTACTGTTAGTAATTATTTGAAGCAACAAAATAAGATGCAGATTCCACTATTTTTCTACTCAGACATGCAAATAAGACAAGCTGAAATTACACATTTGTTCAGGAAGTGGTTACAAAAATAAATATTCTTAGTGATGTATTCCATATCTTAATTACCTAACGAGGAATAGCTTTCACAGGTCCCAAATGCATTCATTGTCTAAAAAGAAATATATGTCACCTCATGTTAGTATTAAGCTGAAATAATTTTACTTCATGGCTTTAGTTTCTTGAGTTCTGGACAAAAAAGCTAGATGATGTATGATACTGTAAACAGGCAGGAAAAAAACAAACACAATCAGGGCTTTCTCCTGTGTTTGCTACTGGGAGGAAGACAGCTGATAGTAACTTTTTCTCATTCCATAGGCATCATTCTCATTCCACTGCCTCATAATTAATGTTTGTGTTGTAGGGTTTTCTAAACAGCATGAGACTAGTTTAGACCAATAACTTCATCTCTGCCTCAGTGTTCAAATGCCTCATGCTTAAGAAGACAGAAGATAAATTTTTGGTTGCTTTCTGAAACTAGAGAAAACTAAAAGGTGATGTGATGCTCAGAAACAAATATTAAATTATTTGCATTGTTATTGGGCATAGGATGTGTCATGTAGCTGAAGAAAAAAATCACTGATAAAGGAAACTGATGAATGTCAAAATATCAAGTTTTAGGAGCCCTTTTCTAACTTCTGCTATTCACTGTTTCAAACAGTGATGCAATAATTGGTTGCATACTTTCTCTTTCAGTACTGAAATAAGTTAGTGAATACCAGATTTTACTTTTGTTTGTTAGAAAGAGCTTTTCATAAAAACTTGGAGGATTAATCAAATACAAGAAATGACCAGCCAATAATTACTTATTGTAAAGATACTGAAGAACGAGAGCAAATAAGCTCCTGGATCATACTAAACTCATAACATGCTCTCTGTTAATTTCTCAGCTGTCCTTTTTTTTTTTTTTTTTTTTCATCAGAGGAATATAATTCTGTCATATTTAGATTAATAAAGGAAAAAAAGCATAGAATTATTAGTTAGTATTCCTGCATAGATTTCTTTGTTCCTAGAATCAAAAGATTTTAAATTCCTTTAGAATATATTACATTGTCATGTGATGCATGGAAATTATAGGCTTTTTTCTGTAAGACTTTACCAAGTAAGAAAATATTCATGAAGATGGTAAAAAGGCTGCTAAACAGCACACCATACTTTAACAGACTAGACTGACAAAAGTCAAAACGTATCCTTCCTTCTCAAACTCACAATGCATATATACTAGCAGATTAAAAAAAACGACATATAGATACTGATTGTACTGGGAGGCATGCAGCAGCCCTGGCTGGCCAACACGCAATCAGCTACTCTGTAAAGAAAACAAGGAATCTAGGCAAATGTGCCATTACAACATCACTATTCATAAAATTGTATACTTCTCTAGAGAAAGTTAAGTTTCACTCTTTCAGGGACAATTTCTGTGTTCCTTTGCCCCATACTTTCATTTATGCTGTTCGTGTTAGGTTGGTCACTAAACTTTTGATTTCTTTCACAAAACATTATATTAGTCAATCAGGAAATCCCTTCTGTATGTCAGTTTTATTAAAGGGGAAAATTCAAAGGTCAGTGCCTCCTACAATATTTTGGAAATTACTTTTACTTTTGTCTTTAAGATGTCTAGGACTTTTGAAAATTAATTCCACATATCTATAATAGTTTAAATTTATTGCAGATGAGTAAGTTAATTGGAATACGTCATCAGAACTAAAAAAAAAAGGAATTAACTAATGAGTTTCATTAACTTCTGCTGGTGAACAAAAAAATCCAACTCTTTCCTCTACTATTATGCAGCGTATAAAATCATGCAGTTGTTAATTGTGTTAACAGACTATGACAGGCAGAGGGAATAAACATGGTTTACGGATGTTATTTCTGTTTCACTATCCTCAAAACACAATGAAAAGAAAAATAGGAGAAAGATGAGTTAAAGGAACTAGTAACTGAAGCATAAAAAACAAATATTATATATGGTTTCCATTTTCTTCAGAATTATGTTTGGCTTCCAAGCAGTCACAGGTAAACTTCTGGATTGGTTTAAATCTTTGGTAGAGAAAAGAGTGAACTCAGAAGCACAGTAATGGCTTGCCTGTGGTAGCACAAATTAACATTTACAGTCTTGCATAAAAGCTGTAGAATTGATAGCAAAGCTTCATGGAGGTGATTAAACTTTAAGAACCCCAACTGCTGAGTAGCTACTTTATCAGATAGCAAACAATAACAGAAAGTGGCTACGATTTTTTTTTTTTTTTTTTTTTAAAAGACTAGTGATAAACAGTATCTCAGTTTGCACATTTCCAACAACAAAAACTTTGTGGAGATTCACTGGAGTTCAAAATTCATTTTCTTTTTATGAACAGATTAGTAAGTGCATATTGGTCACCCCAAAACACCAAACAAATTTGTAGTGGTGACTAACAGCGGTCTGGGGCAAATTTAACTCCAAACCTAAAGCACTCACCGCCTGTTATATGAATATAGTGTCAGTAGAGTTCAGCGTCTGAAATCAGTTTTATCCAAGACGCCTTTGGAAATCTAATCTTAGGGTCCTGCTTGAATGATCATGGATAGTTGTAAGGACATAAAACCTAGCAGACTGGATCAGACCAAAGGCCCAGCAAAGCCCATATACTCTGCAGATCCAGTTACTTCCCAGTAAGGGCAGGTAGAGAATTACCAGGGGTCTGTGGAAGGGAGAATTTATAAATTCAGAGCATGTCTTTTTCCTTCTATAGACTTCTAATTTCCAGCAACTAGTTTTTTAAGGAGTTTCTGTCTCTCCCCCTCAATGAGATTATGATAAACATTCTGATACTCAGTTCACTGAAGATGATGACAGAAAAAAAGAGCTAGAATATAAATGAGAACAATAGTTAACTGACTAAGTAGGGTAGAGGAATTGGATGAGATCTCACACATTTTTATAGAGCCTACGAACCATTGTTGAGAAAAAGAAAGCTTACTTCCAAGATCTAATCCTGTTAATTTTACCCCGGGGGACTGCCATCACAAAGGATGGTTTCTTATTCCTTTCTGAGACTTTTTACAGACAAGAATTTGTTATGTTCCAAAGTGATTTCTGTCAAGACTCAGTTTTTACGAAGCTTGAACCTAAGGGAGATTTCAAGAGCTGGTATATGGTGAAAAGAATTAGATTTTTATGCCACAGTGTTATAATCAAGGCTCTTTGGAATTAAGAGCCAAATTTAGTAAATACAGGGTGAGTAAAAACTTGTTTTCAACTAATAACAGTTAGTATTGTAGTTACAGCAAATATCTAAATGAAAGACAAGTAACTGAAGGGATGGATGGGATTACAGGTATGGGCTGTACAACATTATTTGCCTGTAGTGAGTTTTTTTATAAAAATATTGGGAAAATAAAAGCAATGGCAAAGATTATACTCCTTCCTTTAGCACTGAAAAAAATCCCCATGTCCCCAGGCTGGCTTTTCTCTGTTTAAGAGAGCGAGCAGCATAGAAGGCTGTGGAAAACGTGGCTTGGTGGAAAAACTGGAGGAATGGAGAGCTATTACAGTTGCCAAGGCTGTCAGGCAGGTGACTTAGAAACTGCAAATACTGCAGTTATAGAAAACGAAGCAGGTACTGCTGTCATATGAATAAAACTGGATAACATGAGGCAAACCGTATAGATGAGGTATCAGCAGAAGCAGAAGTAAATTCTGAAATGGCAGCAGGAACGCTCACCAAGTATCCGGTCCATTTCTGGAAGCATCACATACAAAACTTCTGCTGTATCCAGTGAAACAGCAGCTGTAGACAGCAGCGTCTTTCCTTCCATGGAGAGGAGATAGTAGCATAACCTAACTGTTACACCAGCTGCAGGAACATGTAATCACAATCAGATTCTCATTTCAATCATCTGTGGCCATTAACAGTGTTACTTCTGTCTCCATATCCCATCTGCAGCATCTGATTTTATTTTGCAGAGGATGCAGAGAGAAGTGTCTCTAGGCAAGAAGCTCCTCTCATCTACCTGAAATGCACATTGTCTTCTACTTGGTTTCTTCAGGATGGATTATGAAGCAGATGCTTTCAAGAGGAAGATCTGGTGCAATATGAGTAGAAAAATTAAAAAAAAAAAGAGGCTGATATATATTTTCAAGCTTACACAGGACCTTAAGTTGTCAGATGGTCTCCTGACATTCATCAACCATGAAATAGCTTCGAATTAGTCTGATAGTGCCTGAGGAAACCTGTGTACATGGTTCTTCTATAAGATGTTCAGATCAAATTATATCATGACTCGAGCAAAAGGGGAAAGGAGTAGCCAATGGCAAACAGTCATAAGACTTCCATGTGGCCGGGACATGTAGCACATTCTGAGAAGACTTTGTAACGTTATTTAGGTTATTAAATCCATCTAAATACTTCAATTAAAAATTTCCTATGGGGATTATAAAATAGTATCCCAAAACCGATCCTGTAGTTCATATCTTAATCCACTCTTTGGACTTCATTTAGCAAAAGCTATGTCTAAAATGCAGATGACTTTCAGAGTGTGTAAAGGGCTCTTATACATATAAAATGCATTAATACTAAAAACTATTTCCATTATTTTTTCTGAGATTTGGATCTAACTGTAATTGTTTACCTATACTTGCAAGACTTCACCTCTAAAGTGAGGTAAAATAATTACAAAGAATTGGTTCCAAATTTTAGGAAAAACCCACAGACTTCTTTCTCTGAGCCTGTGAAGTGGACCATCTCCAGCATTCTTGTTCATGAAATAATGAAGTCCTGATTTTGGGGATAATCACCCCCATTTTTTCTCCACCTTTCTGTCTTTCTTGTGTCAGGATGTTTGGCCTCTTAGTGCTTTTCCAACTTCTGATACATTTCTTCTGTATGCTAGTTGCTATAAACTAAAGGGAATAATGTGTACTTAGGCATAAGTATTTATGTCTAATATAGATTCATAAAGCTATTTGAAATTCTCAAATGAAAAGTGCATAAAACAATAAGACTCTCTAAAAAAAATAGTCACTGGGAAATGAATGAAATTTCAATTTCTTTGAAATTTTCTTCCGAATAGTTCTATTTTCACTTTTGAATGCGATAAGTGAACTTTCCAGATCCATTTATCAGGATGACTTTGACTCTCCTACCCTGAAAACTGTAACCCTCTCATTAAAATTGAAAAAATAGATACTGAAGAAAGTATGAGTCAGCCACATCAATATTAAAATATTTAAGATAGTTTTAAAAATTAATTTAATGCAGAAAGGACTAAAGATTGCCAATCTGCAGGGATTACCTTGAGTTGCTGCTGTGCTTATTCTCCAAACGTTCCTGGGGTAAAATGAACTGAAGAGGTCACGGACTTGTTCAGCTTTCCCTCTGAAAAGATCAAGCAATTCTAAAGTGATGAGGACTGGGATTGTCTGATTACCATAACCAGGAATAACAATGAATGTTTCTATTAGAATGATTAATTCTGTACTGGTCATGCAGTTAGAATAATAAAGATTAGGACTACACAATTTACCATCACGAATTATTATAGCTTGTTTGGAAGCTTTCCACAGTGAACAGTTAGGATAAGAGGAAGGAAGAGAAGGCATAAACATCCTCGTACTGTTCATGAAGACAGTTTCTTTCTGGAAGCTTGTTCATCAAGCATATCTTGAGGAGGCAGGAGAGAAAAAAAAAAAAGAAAGGAGGATGAAAAGCTAGGATTTGGCATAGGCCTTTTTTTAGTTCTGTCTGTAAATCACAATTTTTAGTTAACTAAATTTAGCACTCCATCCAAAGTTCATGGAATAACAAAAGGTGCTAATGCCGGTGAAAGACAAATAAGGTTATAGCTATCAACTATAGTTGAACTTTCACACTGTTTTAGAGACAAGAAAGAATAATTTCAAGTCAGTAAGGATTTAATATCAAGTCTGATTAAAAAAAGGGTGAAATTCTTCCATATAACTGTTTTTGTGCATTGCCTGGACAATGCATGACTGCATGTTTCTATACAGAGTACACTGCCCTTACAAAGATGCTCCTCTCAACATCCGTGTTTTGGCTCTTGAACGTTAAAGTTGAAAACTGAGAAATGACACTTAAAGAAGGGCTTACGTGAATTTGCTTGATTACCTACAAAAAACAGAGTGAAATGGGAACAACAAGTAAAGCAAAATATGCTGCGGCATATTTTATTGTCTACCAGGAGGAAGAATCTTTGACTTCTGTTTGAGAGTTGCCCTGTAACGAACACTGTCTGACTCACTGTTAGGAAATTTGTCTGTGTAGAGCTCGGGCTAAGTGTTTACACCGGTCTTTCCCACTTCTGGGAGGCATCTTCCTATCTTCTTTTTACTAGCGATGTAATTTTTCATGGGATCCAGCTGAGGTTCTAGGCTGTTATCTCAATCCAGCAGAAATTATACATTCAGAAAATGTGGTCCTAAATCTCTGTTTCCTGGTGGGCTTAGTCTTAGGCAATAAACAGTGGTGGATACTTCTGGTTTCTGTCTATTGTAAGACCTTTTCACTGGAATTATCTTTATTTAATGATTCTTGGCAGTCTAGTATCATAAAAGCGCTCCTTTCCCAGACTGACAATCAAATCAATTTCAATTCCAGATTCTCCACTTTTCTGTTCTCTATTCTCTTCTCCCTGCTCTATTATTTCTTCCGCTGTCTTCTGGCACAGACAGCTGGTGCAAAGAAGAATTAATTTTCCAAATTTGGCACCGATGTGAAGAGGTTGGAAGCTTAGACAGATCATTTTTGAAGCCATTAGTGAAATTCCATCTCATTGCCAACCCTAATAGATGATTATAATTTACAGACGTGCAGAATGAACTTGAAAAGACATAAATGATACTGAATACTTCATAACTGAAAGGACAAATCATGATAACCAAGTGACGATAGAAAAACCTTGTGACAACGCACTTACTTTATGCAGTTTTTTATGTCAGCAGGCAGCAGCAAGGCAGGATGTGCCATTACGCCTGTTTGTTCAGTAGTCTGAATATAGCTTTTTTTTTTATAGGTTTTATTACTCACTGCAGTAGTATCAGGATTTTGCTCATCCGTGGATAGTATTCACAGTAGGGCACTACACTGCGGTGAGCCATAGATTTTGGGATAGGCAAGCCACCCTAATGATTTTGGGCAGGGGGTTTCATATCAGGGATTTCAGCAGGACCATTACTTCCACTGTGCTCTGTGCAAACTCTCCCAAGAAGCTAAAAGATACCATGGGTTAATCATTTGTCAGCAGTAAAACTTCAAATGAATGCTTTTGTACCTTTTCTGACCCTTCACTTCCCTTAAAAAAAAAAGAAAAGAAACCAATAAACCAATAACCATATTATACTGCAGTGCCATTTTGGTGCTTATAAACATTTGGTGATGAAAAATGCACTGTGAGCACTGCTTATCATGCAAATTAGTATTGCATCCTTGTTACCTTACTCTTAGTTTCCCCTTTATTTTGGCATTCACCTGTCGTTTTTTTGCTGTATATCGCTGTTTGCTATAAGCTGGGACAAATAACCAGGCTCTGGATCACATACTGTAGTTGTCTTGCTCTTAAACTGTTTTTAGGCACTTGCTAATAGGCGTTGATGGAGACAGGACACTATGAGACAGAGCTTTGGCCTGACTCAGTGTGTCTGGTCTTATGCTCATGGACTGTTTGTTCCAACATCTGGAAGATCTTCCTGAAAAGAAGTTTCATTATGTCCTGAATCTGTTCAGCATGTAACGCAGGTGGACCTGATAACCTCTGTCTTGGTTAAAATATATCACAAGTTTTAAAGCTCTGTGGTGATAAACCTTCTTGGCAGCCTGATTCTTGAGATCAAGAAAAAGGATGGAGAGCGTTCTGGTGTCAGGGCTGGAGCACTGTCCTCCCTCAGTGGGACTCAGCTGGCTGAGTCCTAGCTCTGCTCCTTCCCTGATAAACGCTGTTGCGAAGGAAGCTCGACACAAGGGCCTGCCTCTCTTTCCCGCAGTGCTGCCCATGCTACGGCGCAGCTGCGCTGCAGCCACGTCTGCGCCTGCTCTTGTGCCTCCTTGAATCCGTCCCCAATCCGGACCTGCTGACCTGACTTCTTGCCTTGACCTCAGGCCTGCCTCCCTGTGGCAGACTTGCAGGGTGATCGCTGGCCTGCGGATGGCCCCGACTGCTGTCTTGGCCGTGATCCCCACGCTGAAGTGCCAGCTCAGTACCTTGGCTCCTTGGCGGGAAGGACACTGTCCTGGATTTGCCTTGCCATCTCCCTGGCTCCCAGCTTGCTGGCCCTGGCGGAGCAGCCTGCCCCGGCTCCCTGACACATTGCTCGCTTCCCCTCTGCGTGCTCGGTCTCCTTTCTGACCGAAAGGCCTGCAACAAAAGCGCATGATGTGTATCATTACTTTCATTTTGCCACCAATCATCAGTCACTATCTAAGCTGAAAAACATCTGATTCCTTGGCATACATGATAATTGCCTCAAAACTTAGTTCCCCCCTTTCTCAGACTTTTTTACAGTCATCGCCAATTTTTCAAGAAGTAATGACCTGATTTTCATCTTTACCAAGATGCTCTTCGTTGCTACCTCCAAGAGACATAGAGGACTTTACCATTAAAATAAGAAAAAAGAGAGAGCGAGCGAGAGAGAGAGAAAAACCCCATATCCAGTGAACAGGAGGAAATGATTGATTAAGGCGTACTTGCAAATGCCATTGGTAACAGGAATAGGGACAATATGTGCCTGGAATATCTTATCATAAAAGGATGCAAATCAAAACTCATTTCTCTTTATTTTTCTTTGTTGACAACAGATGTTGTGAACATTAAAAGCAGACAGTGAATGCGTGGAGAGACATGTCAAACGCCTGCCTGGGATGACTGACACTTCTGAGTTGCAGGGAATTGGTTGATGAAGAGATGATCAAATCTGCTACCTTTAAAGTTATGATGGAGCTTCATGGACAGCTATTTACAAAATGGAGGAGGAGATGCTGACTCCGTGTTCGATTAATAGTTTTATCTAGGAACTGAATTATTCAACAATTAAAAATACACTTTAAAAAGAAGAGATTCTTTTATTAAATACTTCCTTTATAAAGCTTAGCATGCTGATTAAAAATATGCTAAAAATTTGTATGTGAAAAATCAGCATGCATGTGGTTTTTTTCCTTATTTGTTTTGATAAAAAAATATTTTTTTCCAAAATTGAACATACACTAAGAGAAAATAATGGAGGTCTTGGTGGTCTATGCCACCGATGGGAACTTGTTAGCCTAGCATTCCCAAGACTTCACTTGTTTTGCGGTTTTCAAAAACTGACGCACATTTATGGAATGTTCAAGTAAACGTGAACCACGAGGACAGAATTACTTCATGTTTAACAGATGTCAGTGTCTCAGCATTAAATCCTGTTTATTTACAAGAGGTAATAGCAATGTCTTGCAGCCTCTCTCCAACCGATGCTCTACACTAGTGACTTCAGCTGTCTGTTGAATATTTAACCTTGTCTTTGCTATCAAATCAGTGAAGACAGCCTTTTTTTCACATGAAATTCAAGCTGCTATGTCAGTCTTTGCTTTTAAAAGCAAATACATTTTTCATTCAACTTCTGGTACTGGAAAAACTGCAAGCCAGATGACACCAGACAGGAGTTTCCACAGGACATGTTGTTTCCAAAGAGTGGGAACAGCTGTTCTTTTGCAGTGCCAGGGAAGTGTTTGGAGATGTGTCATGACACTATGCTGAAGGCACAGCATTTGCATCAAGCTGGTCACAGTTATGGACTGATGCCATTCTTTCTTGCTAGAATTGTTCCACTGACTTGGATGGACATTACATCCTGGAATGTTGCAGGACAAATTTCTGTATGGATGGAGTGAAATGCCATAGACAGATACCATGCTGGATTAGGTGTTCTTGAATATCACTATAAATAAATTAATTAGTGTAAAGCAGAAGTTCATAAAGGTGCAGGATATTAAAATTCATGGTTACTGATTGTCCATAATGCAGATAAATTCATGCCAGCTTATTACAGTTGAAAGTAATTTACTAATGTGGTTTGAATCCTGACATCATCCTTTGGCTTACAGTCCAACCAGTATTGGTAGAGGACACCTTAATGCAGATGAGACACCTCATAATTCACAACACTACTGAAAATATTTGCAATGTTTTAATGAAGAATGGGTGCATCATTGAGCAGCAAGGAAATTCAATTTCTTCCTTAAATAAATAAATAATAGAAAAACACAATGGGATGGAATTCAGTTCCATGCATTTACTGTTACTATTATTATCAAAGTATCCCAGGGCTTTCCACACAGCTGTGACTGAGGCACTGATGAACCATGCTTTGGCGATGCAGGCAAATGGAACTGATGCCTTATCTACCAGGCATCCTAAAGTAATCTGTTACTCTTGCCTCTCCACTCTTCCTCTGCCTTGACCCTCTTTGACTCCCACCCTTTCCCATCCAAATTGACCAAATGGACGCCTCCCTTTTGGCCTTGCATCACCATACGCTCCTCCGTTCTGGAGAAGGGCTGAAGGTGAGCAGCAGACAATACAAGGCACAGACAATGGTCATTCAGACGAGTATCAGATCATGTGTGGCATGGCCAGAGCTGCTTTGTCTAGACCTGGTGGAGGAACAAAGCTAGTTTTCTGTGAAAGACAGTGAGCTGAGCACAATGTCTTGCTTGCCCTCCTTGCGAAGGCTAGTTATGCCTCTGCTGTCAGCTGTCTCATAGGCCTCTTACATCTGTGCAGGGTGCTCCTGCTGACTTCTAGGTCTTGTGTTTTGTAACAGTCTTGGCTAGATAGAGAAGAGTATGAGTAGCCAAAGTCCTTCTGCAGAAGTATGCAGTAACAGTTACAGTGAAGGAATTGGCCTCCTTGTGTGGAAGGAGGCAAGGGAGAGGTTAAGGGGAGGCTTTGCATGGCTGCTCTGGAAATACTGATCTTTCATGCTGCTGCGATGACCTGAAAAGATCTTGGGGATTGTAATTTCTCCATCTGACATCCTAGGCACTTAGAGTGCTTCCTTCTGCGTAAACAGGGGAGTGAGATGTCTGCCCTTGAGCAGGTGAACGGTATAAAGCAGGCATCTAGTTCGGAAGTGGCGTCTCACCTAATTTTGGACTACTGCTTTCAGTTAGATGAATTGTACCCATAGTGAAAAAGGAAATAAAATCTGGGAGCCTTCTGAGTTTTGCTGTCACTATTCTGCATACTACACAAAGCATAAGCAAAAGCAGATGGTGGGTATTTTAGTGCCTTCACATTTCTGCGTATCTAGGGAAGAGAGCATCTCATTGCTGCTACTTTCTGAGCAAGTCAATAATTCCTATTAAAGTGCTTACAGCACATCCTTTTTTGGTGCAGCACATTTTCAGGGGAAAAACAAAGTTCTTTGATATGAAAAGTTACAGCTTTTATATTTTTCCCTGTAAGCATCTATTTTAGTTAAATTGTCAAAATATGCCAATCTCTTGACAGCCAGAAATTATGTGGGTGTCTCAATACAAGGGAAACTATTTTGTTTTTAATTGTGACAGCATCTGGAGGAGTGTCCAATCTTATAAGTAGCTCATGCCTATCTAATTTAAAAAGCTGCCAGCTGGTTCAAACTACACACAGGGGTTTCATTTTCTTTACTTCAGGAAACCGAAGAATTTCACCAGAGCAAGTCATGTCTGAACAGCGCTTAGTGTTATTCACTGGGGTATGGTGACAGCTTCACGGTGTTATAATACGATGCACTTCACTGAAAACTCTGATTAATAATACTAAGCTGATTTTTTGAAGGTATTTGACCAGGCAGCTGTTGCTTCATGTATTCAAATCAGTCTTTCAGAAAATTGAGAGCAGAATTAGTATCATTGCTTCACTGCATATGTCATTCATCCCGAACTCTTTCATTATAAAAGTTGAATACTTGTAATTTATGTTATCAATACGTTGCAATCTTTTGCCTAAGGCATAAAAGAGCATTATTATTATTATTATTATTATAGATTTGCTGGCCATAGTAAGACTAAACTGCAGTTATTTGAAAATCAGCTAAGCTCTTAAGAAACTCTTAAGAAACTACCTACAGGCCAAAGCCTGCTAGAGAAAACTTTCAGAATTAATGATGAATAGGATGTTTTACTTTTGTAAAACCTAAGATTGGAGAAAAAGAAAAACAGCTCCTAAATATGCACATGACAATGTTACAATGCAAACAAAACTATTCTTTTATATAGATACAAAGTCCCAAGCTTCTATTTTCTTTAATACCCTGATTTCTGGAACAGAGAAGATGCTATAACTTAATGAATACGGTGCTTAGGAAAGAGTTTTGGAAGTTTTTTAAGTGGTTATTGAAAATTTTGAGATGAAATGTTATCCTTGGGGAAGAAGGAAGCAAAGCTTTGTTTTTGAGGAAATGTTGTAGGGATTGCTTTTTAATGTCAAAATATTCTGTTTTCTAATTATTGGAATGCATTTTACTTCCATTGTTCCAAAATATCTTTCATTTATAGATTTGTTTTTATTTCAGATGTTTTAAAATGTTATAACATAAAGCTAAGGTTTAAGATGACTTAAAATGATTTTTAAAAATATTTTATTTTGCAAAGTATTCCATTTCACGAAATATTTTTAATTTGTCCACTTGTTTTTCTTCCCTGACTGGAACAGAAACCAGTTCTCAAGTATGAAGACTCTCATGGACATTCCAGGCTCTGAGAAATGCAGTCAGAATGATTTAAACCTTTAGGCCACAGAGGGAGTAAAAAGCCTGTTTCCTTTTTGAAACTCTAAAAACAAAATATAAACTGTTTGAATCTGCAAGCCTTGTAGGAAGTCACGTAGAAAAAAGCCTGTGTAGCTCGTCCTTCCTATCTTTCTAGCATAGTTTCCATATGATGCTTTCTCATGTTTTGGTCCAGTCTAGTTTTAGTCCCGTCTCGTTTTAAAGTCCAGAGACAGGAACTCCCAACCCTCCCTAGGGGGATTACCCCACAGTCTGTCAGACCTCTCAGTGTGGAGGCAACGTGAATCCGGACACTCCCGTGGGAATCCCTGTCACGGCTGAGTCCCGGCAGGAGTGCCCTGCTGCAGCCTGTCTCCCCCAGGCCAGCACTTCCACTTCTGAACTTCACTTTCACCAGCAAGTACAGTAGGATGAGCAATAGGACTGCAAACTTACTTGAAAACTTCCAAGTTTCAGGGTGAGTTAAAGGTGCTCTAAACCCTTTAGGATCACATCTGGGCTTGTGGACGTCATGCCCTGGAGTCCCAGTGTGGGCAGGAAACAGGCACATTCTTTGGTTGTTGCAAATTCCGCTCCACATGCCCGAGATGTTTCATTAAAATCCAGCAAAATATTTGCAACGCTGGACAATAACCTAGTGCATAGATGATGATTTTGCAAGTCCTGGAAATATTGAGCTACTATAAAAAATGGCTTGTGCTATTGCCCCTTAAATACCACGTGCACTCAAGCCTTAAATCCAGACATACTCCAACAATTATTATTTAAAGGTGCTGTAAAACCACCAATTTGCATTCTGAACCCTGGCTTTCCTTTAAAATATAAGATTAAAAAATGTATTATCATGCATACACCTCTTTTATGAGCAGTAATACATGCAACTTTTTTTGTGGTAAGAAAAAGTAAGGATAGTACTGTAAATACAGTAGATGCATATAAATTTTCTCTGCAGTGTAATAATGTGTGCATGAACAGCTTCTCTTGATATTCATGAGCAAGCAGAATCTAATACTTTAAGAAATACATTTTTATAAATATAATTTATAAAATATAATTTCTCACATATTTGTTTTTAAAAACACAAGCAATTATACGTGCTTTAACAACTGCTGCCTTGCAATCTACTCCTTTATATTTCTGTGCTTGCAAATAGTGCTTGAAGGGGTGAGACTCACATATTTCATCTGGAGCCTCATTAAATGTTTCCTGGATGAAGCACCAATAATAAAAGTGAAAAGGGAGGCTGCGCTACCCTCCAGTCTTCTTGGCAAGTATGCATCACCACGTTATTAAAACATTTAGCGTGTGATAAAGAAGATAAGAGCGATGCACAAACAGCATTGCAGTAGGAAGAGAGAAGTCCAGCCTCAGAAGACTGCAGGCAAAACAGCGAATGCTGGAGAAACCGTAGCGGAATGAGAAGCAACAAATATTCTGGTGGTTCTGGAGGGTGGCCCCGTGCAGGGTCACACGGAGTGAGCTCTCTCTGCCATGGATCAACTCTTCACACTTGATTTTGGATCAAAGCCCAGAAACAACAGACATTATCTGTTGTTATGGATCAAAGCCATAACAACAGACATAACATTCATTGTCTTTGGGTGAAATCCACTGTCCAGTTTCCTTCCTTTTATGTTACCCAGGACGCTGGGCAGGTCGTGCCCCTAACGCTGTGCATTCCCCTCTGGTTCTTCCTTGCAGCTACTCCCAGTGCCTACTGATAGACAGGAGCACCAGGGCTGTACTGTAACAAACTGCTTTTTTTTTTTTTTTCAATTCCAATTCAAAATAATTTGGCGATTTTGAAAAATATCAAATTAATAGAAAGCAAAATACAAACTTCCTCTTCTTCCTTAAAACTGATACAATATAGACAGTGGCATGATAAATTTCTTCTTTCTACTCAGAGTCCTGATTTCTTGTGGAGAGACTGTTCTATGATTAGAGTTGAATTCAGTTTTGATAGTAAGAGTTGAATTCAGTTTTGATAGTATTATATGTTGCCCATGACAGCATAGTTAGGAGACAGAGCACAGAGCTATCAAAGGGACTGTGATGTTGGTGCATTTTATGACAAAAGATAACTTTCTCCTGGAAAATAAGCTGATGCAATCCATTCATATCACACTGGCAGCTAAACAACCATCAAACAAAAATACTAATATTTTCTTTAGAACGTATTCCTTTCACAAAACAAAATTCCTGTGAATACTCATTTAGGAAAGACTTTGCCAGAAGTTTTTTTTTATAGTCACTTTTTTATAGTCATATGAATCCTCTTGGCTATCCTTCACTTGTTTGTAAATTCTCAAACCTCCAAATGAGACACAAAAATAATAGGATGGGATTTGGCTTCAGAAAAGAAGAACAATAAATAGCCAGAAATAAAGTTAGGGAAGAAAAGAAGCTGTATGAGGCCTAAGTTGCCGACAACCCATTCAAACCCAAATAGCATTTAAAATATCGCAGGCTTTAGCTGCCTTCTGGTTCATGTTTGCATAAAATTTTCATTCTGTTTGAAGGTGCTCATTTATGGAAATTAAAGTCATTGCAGATAATTCATGATCAGAAACAAGGCCTGAATGAACTTCTAAGACTACTTTGCCCAGCTAGAGTAGTTAGCTTGATGGATAAAAATGCGAGAAGAACCAAAGGACTAGCAATAGACACACAGTCTCTTTTGTATTTCTCCAAAAGGCTGGGATCCAACATTCATTCCAAAATGAAATTAAACAATTTAACAATTACCTTCAAACGTTTGTCATTTAAATGGCTGAACATTTCATAAGACAAATTATCCATGTCTGGAGGAAGAAATTCTGAAACCAGGTTATACCTCTTCAAGTTCATTAACTCTGAATCTAACATTGTAATATAAATCATTTCCACCCCGATTTTCAAGACTAGAATTAAACATTTTTAAAAATAATTCTTATGCAGCAAAAAATCCGGTCCAGAGTTACCACCATTGCTATTTTTAGCAAAGCCCATCTAACTTCCAGAATTGCAAATCACTTCTAATTAATCCTCATATTGCAAGATAAATCCCATTACAGCTGACCCTTTCTATCTTATCCCATGCCTTATATAAAGTATTTTTATTAATAACGTTTCAGACATTGCCTGCTTGAATTCACAGTTCTGCCGTAAGTGGAAAGGGGCTTGCTTTTGTGGTCTATCCAGAGCTGTTCATTATGAGGAACTTGTCATGTTATTCAAATCTTCTTTCGCTGATTGCCATATCATCACTGGGGGGGAAGGGAACAGCTGAAAATGTTTTAATGTCAGGGCTGATACAGTGCACCTTCTTATGGGAGGACAAAGACACACAGGATAGGATTCAACTCATCTAATTCCAGGTGTGCCTAGCTAATGGCAAGAAAGGCCTTTTTCTCCTTACCTGAGACAAATTCTTAACATAGAAAGATCTTTCTGGACATATCTGTCTCTGTCCATTGACAAAAAAGAAACTTCTGATCTGAATTGTATACTGACTTTTACATAGCCTGAGTTAGAAGAGATGAATGTTACCTGCAGCGTCTGGACATATATTAACAACATGAAATCCTACAATGAAGAACTACCGGCGACAAGATAAACAGCCAGAAACGTAAGTCTAGCACCAGTTCTGTTGCAATGATTGCCCCATAACTGTGAACAACTCATTTCTCTTGTCTTCTTACTTGCTATAAAAAGGAAGCAGTGAGACATATTAATTGGTAGATTAAACTTACAGGCACCCATGTTGATTCAAATGAGTAAAATGTCCCCACATAAAAAAATTTGACTATCACTCTGTGACAGAATAACCTAGAATATGCATCTGCTTTAAAAACAAAGATGGCATAGATGACCCTGATTCAAAACAGTGATTTGGAGCTTTCAAGAAATAAAGTTTTTTTATGAGAGTAAGCTGTGTATAGTAGATGCAGAAGATGATACATTTTCTTCTATCATACTTTATATTGTACCAATCATCTAGATGTCAGCGGTCTCTGATTTAAGGAATGCTATTCAGACCAACGACTGCCATACCTATTCTTTTTTCAGCTTAGATTTTGAAGTGTTTCCGGAGTTTGTTACCATCCCACACAATATTCGTCTCACTGGGACCTGGGTTTATGACCCTGATTTACAGATCACTCTCTCAAATCTTACAAGAATAAAAAGAATGGTAAATCTCCACCCAAACATGACATAATAGAAGAGAGAAAAATAAAAACTGTGATTGATAAAACGCTATATTTCACGCCTACTAACATTTTCCATATTGTGCTCTGAAATGAAGAATTTTTCATTTAATTTATCAATAAACAGGAAAAAAGTCAGATCTCTGTAGAGCATGAAGAATGAAGTACAGAACTATGCTAGTCGTTAGTTTTGAGGAATAATTAAATTATTAACTATCATTAGAAATTCTGGATTGCCCTAACAAGACGATAGTAATAAAAATCTTCAAAAACATCAACTGCCTATGCTGCCAAGCACAGACATAAAGTAAGGTTTAGATCATTATTACAGGAGGAGAAAAAGAAGGTCCAGAGAGTGAATTGTCAGCGCTATGTACTGTCCTTTCATCTTTACATTAAATATTTATTGTACTTACAAGTCATGTAGTTTGAAAGTATGTTTTCTTGGCTGATTAATCTTTACTTATGCTAACAGAGATAAGCCCAGTGTCCGGTGACTCACTTAAAATTAATTAACCTGATAATTTTATTAGGTTGGAATTCAGACCAGTGTTAACTGCCAAAAGAAAAATTGTGCAGAGCCTGAGGCTGAGACTGTAACTGCAGCTGGTACCGCTGCTCCGTCAGGAGCGGGGCAGGAGTAGTCCCTTCTCCTCCCTTCCCTTTTCATGGGGCTTGTGAGGCCCCAGGCACGGGAGCCCACAAGCCTGCAGACGCGCTCTTCCAGCTCGCGCGCTCCCAGGTGCACGTGGCGCTGACAGCGAGCGCGTTGCCTCCTCCGCGCCCGCGCCGGGGCAAGCGTGAGGAGCAGGGCTGTCCTTCCAGGGTCAGCAGAGCCTCCACAAAGCTCACTGCACATGTGAGATTATGCCCACTGAGTCCCAAAGCACCCCCCACCCCCCTTCCCCATCTCCTGAGCTCTTGGTAGGGCAAGTCACTGTTTCGAGTGCTCTTGTCGTGCCTAAGACTGTCTTGGTTTAATAGACACTGAATAGGGGTTTCAAAAAGTACGTGCATGTTCAAGTATTTTGCTGAAGTAGGGCTTAAATATCATTATTTGTTCCCCAGGGACATGATGTTGTGATTCTTGCCTGCATTATTTGTTATTTATACTGCACCAGCAGTGCATAATAGTCAGCAAACAAATGTTTCAGTCTTATTTGAACATCTGCTTAACCTCTTCCATTATTCTAAACTTCATTGTTACACTGAAACAGAGGAAAACAAAAAATGAAAAGCAGATGACATCCTGGGGCTAACTGCTGCAGAACCGAATGTAGATTAGAGCTCTTGATACATAATCCTAAGTAACCCATCAGTAAGAATAAAAATAAATGAGAGGCAGGGCTGACGCATGGCCTGGGCTCCCTGGGTCACCTCTCTCAGCCAGCTCTTGGAGCACTGCTTTCTGCCTTTAAGATGGAAACTGCTTTTCTTTTAATGTTCAGACCCTCCAACTACCTTTCAATACGGCTGCACATTTGGTTCCAAAATGAGCTTGGAAATAATCTTCATGCCCAAAACCTCAAGTTTGAGCCCCAGCAATCAACTTGCAACAATCCTGAATCAACTTGCTGCTGACCTTACTTTTAAAGAAAGCTTTTAAATATTGTGGTAGAAGTCTTTATCTTTATTCACATCTGTATTCAGGACTATACAAATCCCTGAAAGGAGGATGGTGAGCAGACCTGGATATGTAGCAGTAACTAGTTTAGCGACAACTTGTGTGAACAGGATTATGTGTGACCAGTTCATGGTTACTGCAATTGAAGAATACAAGTTTTTGTTTACTAATAATATTTTTATGAAACATTTTTATATATTTTACTGGTTTATTTTTTCCTGAAAAGCAGTGAAACACTGAATAATTTTCCAGCACCTAGACATGCCCATTTTTGGAAAAGCATACAGTAGTGGCAGAAGAAAATGAGAAGGGAACTAAATATCAGATGCCTTCAACCTACGGGAGTCAGGGCTGAGATACCATATTGCTTCAGTGTCCTTTGCAGTCCAGCACTTTTCTTTCCAGGTGGAGGCTAAGCTTTGGTAGGCATAACCACCCACCTTTGGTTGCTCTGTGCTATCTGATCAAGAGCTACCTTTTCTAGCATGGAGAGGAAGGGTCCTAACACTGTAATGGATCCGTACACGTAAGATCTAGGGAAAGCTGTATACTAATAGAAGTGGATTAAATGAAGAAACAATCTGTTCTACTGCTCTGAGGTAGGAAGACCAAACTAAGGAGGGAAAAGGAAAAGGAAAGTGAGGGAGAGATGTACTAAGCTATACTAAAAACTATATTTTCACCACAGTTTGATCTTAGGTTTCACCCTTACTTGCGTTCCATTCCTACACAAAAATTTACAGTCTGCTCAGATGTACTGCTGTCCATTTCGAGCAAACGTACAGGCTATGGCTGAAATCACACTTTCTTTCACATCAGTAATCTGCTCAATTGGCAAGGGAAGTAATTTTTCTGATGAAAATACTCTGACGATTCCCAGCAATTCTTCTTGTATTTCCGAAAGAATAGATATGCTTTCACAATGAGGAAGTAATTACTGACCAGGACAGTTTCCTGCATCAGAGGGAGTCAGCGGACTGAACCCCAGAGACACCTGTGAGATAGGAAGGCAACTGTATCACTTAAAAAGCACTAATTCAGTAAACTAAGGTTTAGCAACCCCGTTGTCACACTCTTAGTTTTTCTGAAGGGCTTGGCTGAAGATAGGATCATCTCAGTTAACTCTGCAGGAGCAAGATGTACTCAGAGAAGCAGGTGTGAAGATGCAGCTGGAAGCTAAGCCATACAGGGTCTTGAAAGCGTATTTTTCTTTCTTCTTTACTATTGCGAAGAAGCCAGGAAAGAGTTGTGGGTGTTCAGCTGCTTCTCTGTCCGGGAGGAATTGGAAGAGAGTGAAATGAGATTTGGAGAAGCCAGGGAAGGAGAGGAAATTCATACTTTTCTGAAAAATGTGTGACTCAGATTTAAGAGAGCGCTTGATTTTGTTTTCCTTTACGCATGTGTATATACTATGTTCAGGCCACATAAATAGCGTTATTCCTACCTGAACATTCAAAATATGTTTACAAAATAAAATGTGTGTAATTACAGAAAAACATGGAAGACTGTCCCCAAATCTCCTGCATAGTTAGAATAGTAATGTCTGTGTGCAGGAAGCAATACAACTTTCATTTGTTGCCCATAATTCAATGAATTATATGCTTTCTACTGAAAAATTGAAAGACCCATTAGAAACTCCAGTCCCAAATTATATTTGACTACATGTGTTGCCATGTAATTCATCAAATAATATATCTCCATGGAGGACAAACACATTACAGTCAACAATGTCAGGCTGCTGTGAAAAAGCATCATACTGGGATGCATAAACAGGAGTATAGACTGCAAGACACATACAGTAATTACTGCTTGCAAGTGTGAGTGATGCCTTAGGTGATGTGCAGTGTGCATTTGGGGCACCACAATTCAAGAATGAAGTGGACCATTTGGACAGCAAAAAGATTGATCAATCATCTAAAAGTTATGACTTTTGGAGAAGGAGAGAACACAGTGGGGTTATTAAGATTGCAAAAAAGAAAATTTAGAGGAGGCATAGTAACAGTCTTCAAATATGTACAGTCTTCTGCCAGAGATGAATAATCTACTTTCTTGTCCCTGGTGAACAGGACAGGAAATAGCGACCTTAAATTGCGGGTGGGAAGATTCAGGTTAGACACGGGAAGAAAAAAAGAATCTCAAACACTGGGAAGTACCATTAATAAAGTTTGCTGAGGCTAAGAACCTTTCAACGGTGAAAATTTTTAGGGAGCAGATCAGATGAGTCTTTTTCAGGAATCACATAGACATGTATGAAATGGTCTGGAAGGCAAGGACTGACCCAAAGTTGCTTCTCTCCTGGTTTCTCCCGGATTCGGAGACTTTTTACAGTGGATTTAGGTCAATTTCAAGTGTGGAAGAAAAGACTCCAATATTCTTTTCTCTGATTTGAAACCCAGGGTGTCCAGCCCAAAGATTCATTCATTCATTTCAAATATCCTGTGCCTGGCAATGGATGCTTAGGAAAAGTATAAGAAAAAGAACAGGATATGTAGACTGAAATTCTTACATTTGCCTGGCTTCCAGTTATTAACTACTGCATCAGCTTTTAGTTAGGGACTCCTCGAACCTAATGTTACACACAAGAAATTGTGTTTAACAACACACAGCTGGATTTATCCTCCATGAATTTATTTAATCACTTTAGAACAGTCAAACCACAGAGCTATAGCTTGTGTCCCGGTCTAGGATTTATAGAAACTGAGGCTTTCATACCGAGATAGATGAAAAACAGGGTAATAACCAGAAAGGTTTAATCAGCCTGTCCTGAGCTTTGAAAAAGAGCCATATGTATGAACAGTTTTTCCTTCTACCTTCAGATATCCAGTGATTTTTACTGAATTTAGTTTGTTTAACTATTTCACCGATCAATAAAACCAAAATGAGCAGTATGGTGCTCACATTAGGCAGACCTGAGAAGTACACCATGAGTGTCTTTTCAAATGGATGATGATGGAGATACTATTCCTCAGTTGTACTCGTTGGCCAAAATGGCAAAAAGGAACTGAAAAAAAAAAAAAAAAGACAAAGCTGTTTATCATCAATCTATGTTATTAACCAGGCTTCAGGATTACTAAATCAACATAGAATTTGTGCAGGTGGTAGAACTGTGACCTTCTACATCAGTCAGTGATCTGGTATAGAAAGGCTTTAAAAAAGAACAAAGTTAAATCATCTTCAATTTATTCCCTTAGAGCTTAAAAAGTCCCACAGGAATTGGCCAGCACTGTATGTCTGAGAAACGACTTGCCTCACGGGAAAACGTGAAATTCATTTTCTCAGAATAAGATTTTTACACAGCACACAACCTGAAAAATCCAAAGTGACCATACCAGTTGAAAATTACATGCTACCTTTCAGCATATTTCAAGGTGATTGTGGGGTTGTCCTTTCTTTTATTCCATTGGGAAGAACAGTTGATGACTTCAGTTTGGAGTCTCGTAAATTGAATTGCAGCCTTTTGAGGAATTGTCAGCATGGAGAAACAGAATTCAGAGGTGAAGTGCAAACAGAATCAGCTCTGAGACAGTCTCACG
This sequence comes from Struthio camelus, assembly GCF_040807025.1. NCBI lineage: Eukaryota > Metazoa > Chordata > Aves > Struthioniformes > Struthionidae > Struthio > Struthio camelus. Next base: position 35,289,814 of record NC_090946.1, read on the forward strand.
AAAAAAAGTCAACTTTGTAAATCTCACTCCCAGTGTTAATGCATTTGACTGAAAGAGACAAATTTGCTCAACTCGTCTCTGAAGTTACAGATCATCCTAAAACCTTTGACCACATCTTTACTTCTGGAATTAAGGAAAGGGAGATTCAGAAGCAATTTTCTAATAAAATTTAACCTGCCTTGAAAAGCATCTACCAACCGTAAAACGAAACTTAAGACTAAGCTTAACTGCTTGTAATCTTTCAAAAAAAGACAGCTTTTCCTATCCCATACAACTTCCACTGAAAATGCTGCTTTTCCATATGTAACCCACACACTTTCTTTTACTTTGTCATAAAATGGGAATGGTTGATGTGCTGTTCAGAAATGCTCATTGTTATCTTTTCTTTCCAAAATTAGGAAAAATCCTTAACTGCATTGTTATACAGCCCAGAGTTATATAAACTGATATTGTACTTTATCCTATCCTCCTTATAAGCTGTTCCCATCTTATCTAATTGGTCCTGCAGTTACAATCTGCTGTAAACATCTGGCTGAACTATTTCTTTATTGTATGACGATATGATTACATATTTCTGAATACAAATAAAAATATATTGTTAAAAGATATTGAAGAGGAATTAAACAAACATGTCCCCTCAACAGTTGTGTAAACTGGGTTCTAAATGACTCTTCCCTTCAGTAGATAAATATAAGGCTTTTAAAAGGTCACTTTCTAATTTTACCCTGTTTAGGACCATAGCTCCGGCACTACAGCCTGCAGCGGGTTTAGGCTGTGGGCAGAGCTCCCACTGACAGACACGGGAGGCCCAGCATGAATGATGGAATTAATGGCTTTCAGAGAAAGAAAAATCAGAGAGGGAGACAGAGAGGTTAGGCTTCTGTCCTGGAAAATGATTCACTGAAATGACTCCTTCTGAAGAGAACTGAGGGCAAATGGGTGCATGCACATGTATCAGCACACAGGCAAGTGCTATGCCCCAGGTTGGTGTCTGAACAACACAGGTTGGAGTCGTCAGAGCAAGGGCAAGAGTTCCTATTTCCTGCTCCCACTTCTCTGTTTTGGATAGCAGATTATCATTGCTTATTTGTACCTTACTTTTGCATGGAGATGAGGATGAAGTGGATGAACAGCAAGTGGAATGGAAAAGACTCTTTTTGTTATTGGAAAAATGCTCATTACTGAAATATGAAGAACAATATTAGTTGCTTTAAATAGTCAGATCATAATTCTGGAGGAAGTGTAAAGGCACCTGAGCTAAACTGCAACAGCCAAGCATTCTGAATACGCCTCTGGCTAAGTAAAAATTGTGAAAGCCGCCTGGATCTATTAGTGACAGATATATTTTATTGTAGGGCTGAATCATATAATAAAGATCAATCATTTGTTCTCTTTTATTGTTTAAATCAGCAAGGCTTGAGTGCTTGTTAATATTCTGGGGGAAAAGGAGTCATTTATGTCTGTAATTCGATAGCTCAGATCTTCTGAGGAAGGATAAATGCAGCATTTATTTTTTGAAAAGCAGACACAAAGACCAGATTGCTCCAATATATGCCTTGCTCCTTTCCCATCACCGAATGTTGGATGTACTAGTTTTATACAGCCATTGAAGATCCTGGTAACTTTTGTTCTATCGTGTTGCACTAACAGCATGTCCTCCCCTGTATCTTTGACCTTGAGATATGTACATCAGCATCTTTAATATTTTTTGTTTGATAATGCAAATCCAGCATGCCTAAGATTTATGTTATAGGGCTATGAGTTCTTTGGTCTAAATGGATTTATTGCTTCCACCAGTGATATCATACAAAGTGTTTCAACGACAGTTAACAGCATTACACTGTCACATGACAACCTTTCCAAGCTGATTGAGACACTTTTGATTCACTTCCTGGCAGAGGACAGTAATTAGATGTCAAAATGATGACATCCTTTAGATTTTTTTCTTTACCATGCATACATTTATAATGCATTTTAAGGAAGGCAAAACAGCTTTGATTTCCATCTTGCAGTAAGAGTTGAAAGAAAAAAAAAGGATTAGTATATGTATTAGGGAAAGAGAAAGAGAGAGATGCTTTGTCCTAATAGGATAAAAATGAGACTGGAGCAGCAGAGGAGAGAAAATAAAAACAAATCTCATATAGATTTCTTTTGAATTCTGCATCTTAAATTATCTGTAATAAGAAATAAATGACCTAAACTGAGTTAACCTAAGCTAAAATTCCCTCTCCCTTGTTACAGAGCAGTAGTAGTATTATTACTTTTCTCCTATAGCCTTATTACTTTCATCTAATCTTTCAGACCAGGTAAAAAACTTACGAGTAGCAATTTACTGAATGTCTTCTCAGGGTTTAAATAAGACTGTATTTATAAATGCATACCTTCATAGGTTCCTCCTAAGTGTGAATTTTAACTCTTTCTAAATTGGTTTTCCCAACACTGATAAAGCACAGAGAGTTCTTTATGAACATTTTCTTGAATTCAAACTCAGTATGTTAGATTAGCAGTTATCATCATTATTTGGTGTTAGTGTTCAGTCTGAATACCAAAGTACTGAGAAGAAATATAAATAGGGTTTACAGGAAAGAAAGTATAGACACACACATTAAAAATTAGTGCTTTCAGAAAAAATTTTATGCTTTAATTTGATACAAGACGGAATATGCGCATGTAACATTTTACTTAATTTTATGCCTCTGTGCCATACATTCTTGAGTTTACCAAATTGCAGGTTGCTTTTACAAGAGCTTAAAACTATACCCTTGCAGATACCAGCAATGTTTTAACATTTACGGTATCACTGAGTGACAGGAGTTTCCTTAAACATTGCTACTGTTTCAGATCAGTCCCACAGATTTAGTAACAGCATAATCAGAGAGTATTACAATTTTTATAACACAGTGATTGTTGTGCATCGCTTCTATATATGGTAAAGCGAGTCAAAAAGCTTTTGAAGTTTTATTAAAGTCATTGTCAGAACTGGAATTAAACTCCCCAAGTTGTTATACCATGTGCCTTTAGTTAGGCATTAGCATTTTATACTCATTCATGGACTGTCAAATGAATGTTGTGACCAGACCGCTAGACTGTGATTTCCAAATAAGGTTGAACTTCCTCAGCATTGTGAGAGGCTGAAGATAATTTTGAATGCAATTAGGAGAACGTGTATCTAGATGATTCAGTGCAAGAACTCAAAGCCTCAGTAACGTTGCTGTTTCCTTTTCAGCTGACCACAACTACTTTTCTCCTTAAATGAGTTAGGAAGCAATTCAGTCTCCTGCATCCAAATATCAAGGAAGTCAACATGGTAACCAAATTAATCTGCACAAAAAGAATATGGAAGAAGATGTGGGAAGGGTTGGATAGGAAGCAATGCTGAGACTCCCCTAGTGAGGTAGTCTCACTATAGCTGCAAAAGGGGCATTTGAAGATTGTGATCTCAGGGAAATATTTCTTTACTTCTTACACATATTTCTCCAGTGTCCAGCCTTAACAAAAGGAACTGGAGTGAGAATTTGCCCTAAAATATTTAATGTCAATATTATATGAGGAGTGTAATATGCAAATTGTTTTTCATGCTGTCTTAGTTTTTGATTAGCTCTCTTGATTAGCTGATATATCAGTCACAACTTATGTGAACCAACAGGCAGGGAGATGAAGCTCTTCCCTCAGGAGTGCATGGAAATCTATGGGAAAACTGGAGCAAGTGTAAAAATCTCATTAACTTACTCAGTACCTTAGGATATTTGGTATCCGTCCAAGGAATGCCGTCTATACTACAAAATGGACATACAGCATGCTGTGTAGGCTGTGTACACTGAAAATAACATGAACGGCCTTCTCAGGTCTGTGCCCTCCCTATGCGCTATAAAACTGCATGTAACCTGAAAGGCACAGTGAAAACAACAGTGTAATCTGATTAAAATATGTGAAGCAATCAAAACATGAATATTATCACATGAGGCAAACTGATATTTTGCAAGGTTTTAATTTTTATATTATTCAGAAGATACAGAAAAAGAGTACCCAAGATAAAAGGTATGAAAAAAGGGAAAAGAAAATGAAAGCATGAGCGGAGGAAGCCAGAAACATGCATAGCCTAAGGTCCTTCTCAAGCAAAAGTCCTATGAAAATGAATGGGTTTGATTACCTATTGCCCATAAACTCCTAAGTAGTCATTTATTTCACTGCAGAACACTAACTAAGTACAATGTGGGTTTTTCATTGCTACCAGCTCAGCAGAACATCACATAATACTGATTTTAAAATCCCTGCACTCTAACTGATTATGTTAAAAGCAAAATATTTGGGTCAAAACGCTCATCATTACAGACCTTTCTCAAAATAATGGATATCCAAGTTCTGTAGCAAAAAAACGAAAGCAACGAACCAATCAATACTACAATGATTTCATTTTTAAATATGAAAAACTTCAGTCATTTCACTCTACTCCCTCAGAGAGAAATGTTCAAATGAAAATAACCTTCATGGCTTTCAGAAATAACCGATTCTCCTGCTGGCAGTCAGAGCCGCTAAGCCAGCTCCCTTTCTCTTTCATGAAAATAACCCCTCCCCACCATGGCAGGGGAATGGCTGTGTTGATGGGGACGAGTGTGGGACGTCACTGTTGACTTCATTCCCTCTGCTAATTGATTTCAGTTAATCTTCTGAGAACTGTCCTACTTCCACAGTTTCATAATAATTAGTTTCTGTATTACCTACTAGTATACACTAGTGACAGCAAGAGCAAATAAAGTTTTTATGAACCTTGCATTAAATTTGAAAATCAAGCTGGAATGTCTTTCTAGAAGATATGCTATAGACAAATAAAAATTAACGGGGGTCGATACAACAGTATCATCTGATATAGAGAAGGAAATCATACCTGACAGGGCCTTTAAATTCCATTAATCAAACAAAAACTGTCAAAATCAAACAGAAAACACAACAATGGACTACCAGGGTAGAGACAGAAATCGAGAGGAAAACTAACTTATATTAATGAAATGAAGGATAAACACTGGTACAAATAAAGGTGAACAAGAGTAATGAATCCCAACTAATGTCTGTGAAACCATCATAGACTATTCAGACGATACTATCACACTATTGTCAATCATTCCTCATCATTCCAAAAGGAACTGTGATAAAGCTCTAGTGTCTCAAGATTTCACATCACATTAACTTGAGGATAAATTAAAAATTACTAATTTATAGCCTTTATACAGCACACAGTATTTCCAACTTTTTGAAGTCTATCTGTTTGCAGTTTAAACTTTATATGGGGAAAGAGAATAATGGAAACTAATAGGGCTGAAAAAGCCGAGGCTTTGCAGGAAGCCTGCTGACCCTGCTGACTCGGGTCCTAGGTCTGATTGCATTTATCCTTTCCTGCAGGATGCAGCAAGCAATTTCCCTCTCATAGGTCACAAAATGCAACAGACAGAGAATTTTTTGGAGACTGAATTTTATTAATGGCAATATGGAAGTGAGAAAATGTCAGAGATGATGGGCGATAGTACTGAAAGTTGTGTTTCATTTTTCAGTTAGATTGCAGGTGAAGATTTGTTCTTCTTATCAGAGCTTCTGCAGCACAAAGTCTGTCAGAGTGCTTTTTAAACCATGTAGAACGGTGTTCATACATTGAAGAGAACCTTTAATTCATCTGATAGATAAAGGAATTTCATTCTTTCGGTTTCATAAATTCTTTTTTATCTCTTTTATTTTATATATTTTTATCCCTTATTATTGTTAATATCTTGCCATCTGTAACAGCTTCACTTTGTACAGCTTTTCACTCCTCTTAATCAGAGACAGTATTTTTTCAAACATAAAAACAGTATGTTGCACTCAAAAATCACAAATAAAATAATAGATAGAAAATGTTAAATACTGGGTTGAGCAGACTGCTGCCACCTTCTTCTGGGTAGAGACAAACTGCTCAGCCATGTTATATTTTACAATGCTCTCCCTAAATCCACTGGCTATCAGTGCATAAACAAAATCATATGTGAACTTTCAATTTTCTCCTGGATCACGTGGAATGGATCATTATAACAATGAGAAAGAAAAAAGAACGTATTCCTCTGTCAACTTCTTTTGGACTTAATGTAATACGCTGGATGTCTCCAATGAGCCATCCATGACTCATTCCCAGAATAAAGGAACCCAGCTGCACTCTTGAATTGCTATTGAATTGTCTGGAGATAATCCTCATTTATGTTAAGTATGACAGGAAAAATAGGCTTCAAAGTTTTAAAAGTAGAATAAGTTGAATCAAAATTCTACTCTCAAATACTTCCAATTTGAATGTGAGATCGCACAGATACCTGTATATCATAGTGAACTGGACCACAATCTTATCGTGGGGCTAGAAACCTAGACAGTTGTACAGTATCAATTAAAAGCTTCCTGTATGAGAAATTCTTTCCTTAAGTGAACTGTGTGATCAAATAAACAATCTCCCACTGAATGCTGTGACCTTCCGAAACACACCTCTACGGGTGCTATCTGGTAAACTTAATTAAAAAATGACTTTTCATTCCGGCATGATCTTTCCCTATCAGTAAATGGGTAGTTCAAAGACATGGGATGTTAAGAGAGCAATGATAAACTTTATGAAGAAGGATTGAAAAACAAAGGAAAAAATAACAATGATCATCATCTACAGGAGGACGAGAATGGAAAAATGTTGGAATAATTTTCCAGGCACCTAGGAGATATATTCAATGAAGCAGCAAACATAGCTGCACACATTTTGTATCACCAACAATTAATCTAAATTAACAATCTCAGACAACAGAAAAAAAAGCATTCACACTATTTGTACTACCAGCAGTAGTCAGAGAGAAATGAAAACCAGATTTAATGTATCTATAGTAAGAAAATCTGGGAAACAAGGACTCCATTCTTGGCAATGTCACAAATTGTTGCGTCTCTTTTGAGAATCCAGTTCTTGGCGTATTTTTATAGTTCCTTGAGAATTAATTTTTCCCAGTTAAAACCAAAATGTATGGTATGATGATAGCAAACAAGCAAATAAACAAAGCCCCTGGGAAATGCAGACTCAGCTTCTAAGAAATCCATCTGAAACTACTGAATCCATCTGAAATCCTACTGAAATCCATCTAGGTTTCTATTTTGTTACAAAAACAAAAAATACAAGCATTTCAAGAAGATTCATTTTCTGTTAAGACTGTTAGCAGCTTATGAATTGTCACCAGAACTCTGAAATATCTAATGCTACATGGTTTTCATGCTTGCATGGACATACCGTGAAAGTCGCAATGGATTTTGAAGTGGAACTCAAGGGCTGTGAGCAAAAATGAGGTGAAATGAAAGGAAAGTTGCAATTAAAGGAATTAACCTCCTGAGAGCCAAGGATGCCATATATAGCATCATTATGTTCTCTAACATCACAACATACCGGAATAGCAATACGAAATGTTTGTATTAGGACAGTATTTGTTAGGAAAGCTTTTCATATACTACGCCAGACCATTCAAAAAGAATACTCTTCTCTGAGTTAGCCTTTCTTTGGCATTTGACTTTAACAGCCTCAGTCTTCTGTAAACAATCATGTCTTTACATGTATTTACTAGTATTCTTATACCTTTTTTTGTTAAAAGACAATTAGAAAGGTGCTCTCACAATTTATAAAGAGCTCCAACAGGGACGAGCAAACAATTCTTGGGCATAATCAAATAGCATGCAAGACCATTTACAGTTCTTCACTGCTAACACGCCTTGCTGAGTCCTGGCTAGTCTCTTTGGAGTTAAAAGGCCTGGAGTTAAAAGACTCTGAATTTTGCATGGCAGTGAGGCAATTTACTTGGGGTGTGCTAAGAATGCCGATGCGTCCATTGCTTCATCTGTACCAAGGAAGTAGAAAGGAAAAAAAAAACCCAACAAGCAAGAAGCTGGATACACTAAAGTCTTGGCAGGCCTCTCTGCCAAGCTATTTTTATATATGTTCCTACACAGAAGTAATTGTGTAGTAAATCCGGCATTTGAAATGAGAAATCTATGCAGCAAAACAAATCCAAATTCTGAGTTTCCTGGGATAAGAAGAAACTGTAATCGTTAGTATTCTGTGCTTGCACCTTCCTCTACAGCAGCAATATTGTCCCATATTACGGACAGGACACCACTCTGAATGGACCATTAATCTGAAACAGGATTACATGGTCTAAGAGCTCATTCTAAAACTGTGTTTGACATTTTTAGTTCTAGGTTTTAGGTACAGCTGTCATGAGGGAGAGAGTGGGGAAAAATAAGATAGGATCACTCACTGATGAATATGGTTTTGCTTGCAAATTCAGGCAGTTTCTTCACATTGCTTTTAACCAGTGAGCAGTCACCACTAACTGCAGCCCCTCATTTTTCCTGCCAAGACAAATAGGCTTGTGAGTTTAGAAAGGTGGGCTCAGTGCTGGGGCAGTACCCTTGCCCTTTGCCAGTTCTGCAGATTTAAAATTATCCTGGTCAGCGACTGGAGCGAGAAGAAACTTCAGACATGCTGAAAACCCATGGATCACAATCACAGAGAAAACATACCATAAAAGGTTCAGCTTAGGAGAAAATCATAAAGGCCTTGGATCTTCTACACAGCATAAATTGGCACCATCCCTGCTTTCCTTTCCACTGACTCCAGTAGTGTTACCCAGCCTCTAACAGTCTTTTGAGCATCTTTCCAGATGGCAGATTTTTAGATGCTCCTGATTTTCTAAGATACAGTGGATGTGTGTGCTGCTATGGGAACTGTGGCCTGCACAGTTGTGAAACTGTAGAGTGCAACTGACTTATCACCTAGCGCTCAAGCTGTAACACAAATGTTTTATAGCCCACCATTTCACCAGCAGAAAGACCATTAGCAGCACTTGCAAGATGTACATCTTCAGTCGACATCCTGCCAACATGTCCAGGCTAAACTATGCGTTATTTCCCATGAGAGAGCAAAGTCCTTTGAGTCTGCACCGCTTGCACTTCTAACATGCCCTTTGCCTTGTCTGCTACCTCAGGCTGGTTGTGAGGGATTTATGGATCCTGATGGGAAGGTACAGGAACTGATAAAAATAGATAAGAAAATATTGTTTATCTCACAAACTTAGAGAAACAGGACCAAAAAAATCTACAGAATGTAACAGTAAACCTTGCTGAAACACCATCTTCCATTTCAGAAAGTTTCCTGGGCCTCTACAGACTTCATTCTGTGTTCAAACATATTTCAGACCTTGTCTACAACCCGACAAAGCATGAATGCCCGCCCTGTTTTGCTCCCTGTGAATGTGACGAGCCCAGCGGCCAGCCCTTTTGTGCACATTAAACAAAGCTATGCCACATTTCATCTTTCTGAGTGGCTGAGGAAAGGTGCCACACCTGGCCACATAGAGGAGCGGGAGCCTGGCAAAAAGTTTGATGTTCGGCTGAAGGGGTAAAGGGAGGAGAACGGTGAGGAGATGGCATCTCTAGAAAGAGATTACTGGTGTTCCCCAGTGGACAGCACTGTCCTGCTCTGCCCTCTGCTTCAAGAGGGACAGTCTTGTAGTCAAATACATCTAATTTTCTTGCATGTCTTCGAGAGGGTGATGCCATACGGGAGAACAGCAGCTGGACAAAAAGGGGAAGACCTATTTCTCCTTCTTTGAATCATCCCTGTTAATTTCTCAGACTCAGTTTTACCCTTGTCTTCTCTTCTGTATTTAACTCTCTTTTAAAAAAACAGAGCCCTGCACCAACCCTTTCTTCCTTGCAGTTGTTCAATAAAAGTACCAGTCACCTTTTTTACTTGCACCTGGGAGGGGGAAGCAAGGAAAGGGGGAAGTGAAACATTTTTTGGCATTAAAACATGTTTAAAACGTTAAAAACCCTTTACCTTCCCCAACATTTCCAAAACGTTAACTTGGAAGTTCAATGTTGTTAACAAACTCCCACATACAAGCTCTTCAAAGGGAAGGAGGAAACAGAAAACAAATACACTGGTACTGGTACCTCTCTGACCAGTTTTGAACCAAAATTACATGCTGTTAAGGGCTGTTGAAATATTGAAGAAAACTGCTTACCTGATTTGAAGCTTAAGCAGATGTTTTAATTAAATATGGTGGAATTTGTAATGCTATCATTCATTAATAGGATGTCAGTGTTATGTCTCACATCCAAATGTCAGTCATCTCAGTGCAAAAGCCACTATTCAGGTGTTAGAACTAAGCGCTGGTCTAGCCCTCAGTTCTGTTTTGTATCTGTGTCTAGTGATTTCCAAAAACTCAGAAGACAATTCATGAGGAAACAAAGCAGCATGGTTTTAATGAAAGGGGATTACAGATTCTGAGTCAGGCAATCAGAGCAAAAAGGGGACCCTCCTGATTTTGATGATGTTTCTGGGAGTAAGTGGTGCAATAAAAAACGACTTCTGCAATTGCCTCTCTCTCTTATCATTAGATTAATGTTGAAAAAAGTGACACTTTAAAAGGTTTATTGCTGCGCTTAGAGCTGTAGTGCTGCTGCTAAGTGGATGCTTTTCTTGTTGAAAGAGCAATGCAACAAGAAAACTCATGTTGCCTTCTTACTAAATTGCAGGTTTATATCCATTTATAGTTCTCATTCCAAACCATTACTGGGAACGAAGGATTCTCTTTTCCACCCCGCCTCCCTCCACTTTTCATTTTCTAGGATTTCAATGACATTAGCACCTCTGAATCAAGCACATAAAGAAGGCCTCCTACATTGCATCTGCATTTCATCGTCTCACAACAGAGACAATTCTTGTTTGCACGCATTTCAGCAGGGAGATATGCTGCATGTTTTTTCTTTATAGCCCCTCCCTTCCTGATCATTCATCTAAAAAAGATGAATCCCGTTTCTCTTCTCTCTCCCAAGAGCCACTTTTCTAACCCCTTTCTGCCTCAGAAGTCTATCTTTCACACCACGTTTCCAAAGATGTTTTTATTTAAGCAACTTTTGGACTGTAAGGTCAACCATAAGAATTTCAATTCAAAGCAACCGTGTCTTCTGATCACAATTCTCTTTAACGTTGCCAGCAAGACTGTACTGCTCATGTCTGAAACCTATCTGAAATACGGGCAATGAGTGTAAAAAAAAAGACTAGATTCAGACCCTGTTTCAACAGTGACTGTGAGTGAAACACAGGAATGAAAAATTCTGAACTATGCAATATTATAACAGCAAACTCTAAATGCAAAAAGACAGATAACCTCCAGGCAATACAGTGTGCTGGCAGCATCCAGTCATTCTTCTAGGGCTGCTAATATGAATTTCAAAGGCATTTCAATTTCCCTACTAATTCCACATGTAAAATGTACTTGTTTCTTAACTCCACCTGTATTTGCTGAAAGTCAATGTATACTGTCTTTTTCCAGTTCAGGAAGGTCTGGGTTTTCTTGGAGAGCGGAAATGGGGAAGATGTGGCTGAGAGAGCAGGAGAATCGGTGGAAATTACTCTGTTGACTTCAATAGAGATAAATAAGGTTATGCTCAGAAGTAGAAAAAACTTGGTTTTGGTTTATTAGTTACAATATCACATACCTAAGCGTAACTATGTAGCTTAAAGCTACATAGCTAAGTTTTAAGCTAAGTTTTGTCTTAAGCTTAGGAAAACAACTTGTTTTCATAAGAGGGAGCATAATAACTTGCTTGATAACATTCTGTACCTGAAAACAAAAAGCAGCTGTTTCCCAGTGATTCATTCAAGCAAGAAGAGAGAGTCCTATACAGTTAAAATGTACTACACATTAAACAGAATGGCAACACCTTCTCTCAGTCCTATAGCTTCATGTACCAAAGAGGTAAAAGAAAAGCTAGAAAAAAAATAGTGGTATGACTTTGAGATGGGGTAGGAAAAAGATCAAAGAAGTTTTCTATTACACTTTGGCGTTCCTATGGTATAGAAGGGAAAAAGATCCTGTATCTCTTGTGGCCTTTGATTTATATTTTTCCCTCTGATTTATTCATGTTTGTTAGTTTCTTCACCTTAGTTAATGCCTTCTGATGGGAATATAAGAATTTAATTCATGCCACTGTATGTGCACACATAGAATAAGCATGATACCATTTCTAGTGATCAAGATATGCAGACCTTGTATTTACCCAACCTCTGTCTCATATCCTGCAGAAATCCATTCTTTATTGACTCTAAATGGCATCGATGCAGTCTGAAAAGGTAGGTGCCTTGCAAGGAACAATGAATAACCCCATAGCACCTACTGAGAAAATCACTCTTCCACAGTATTAAGAGCAAGAAACTCTTTCATCGTTCAGATTTATTCACTGAACTGAATCAAGTATGGACATTTTAAGGACATTTTACCGAAAGCACATAAAAAACTACAAACAAGGCGTTATTACCAGCAGATTATTGCTAGAAGATTTTTTCTTTTAAGCAATACTTGGATATGCTACAGCAATCATTGGAGTCAATGCAAAGCTCTTTCCTAAGTAATTTATTGAAAGGCTTAGATGGAATTTTTTCCTGGGTAACATTTTGGACGTAATTCAAATTTAGCATAGGAATAAACATAATATTGACCAGATATAATAAGCATGTAAAATATACAATTTTTTTTAAAGAAGAAACAAAATCTAACAAAAAGGGCTAAGATATCAAAAGCCAGTTTCCACTACAAGCTTTATAACCTCGGTCAAAGTAGTTATTTTCAGCTTGTCTCCCTAGGGCTGGGTTACGTCTCCCACCTGTGAAATGGGAGGGATATGCTCCCAGCAGTAACGCTAGAGTCCATGAAGGAGCTTGAGGTACTCAGTTGTGACTCCCTCAGTGGCATAAAGCTCCACTCACAAGAAAGTAGTTTTCTCCTTTCTTAAAAAGAGGGAAAGGAAAAGGAGAGCAAATAAGACCTTAAAACTCTGTCACCCTCCTCCCTCCCTCAGATGAGGACTAACTCATCTGAAATGAGAGTTCTCTGTTAGTGATGGTGTAAATGCATTTCATATCCTATGTTCGCCTGAACCTGGTGAGACTCCATCTCTATCCATAAGTCTATCTGCCAATTCCCCTCACAGCTCAAAGCTTAATGGACCATTCAGAACCTAGACTGCTCTTTCCTGGTCCCACAAATATGTACTTCTGTAAGCGTGGGACTTTTATCCACAGGTATTCTCTTCTCTACAGCCTGATAATTCATCTCTAACTACTGCTGCACAAACACCACCATTCTCTTTGGCTCAGTTCCACGTCCTTTCTCCTGTGTGCTATCTCATTCATCAGAAAATCAATAGGTGGCTAAGACAAGCTCTCCCACAGCTCCATCTTCCCCAGATTTATCCCTCTTTAGCAATTCTAATGCTAGTTTCTCATTCCTTTCCCCCAGCTTGTGGGAGTAACACAAGCTCTTTCCCCTTTACCTGGGTTTGGTTTCAGGTGTTTTGTGAGTCTCCTTGTCTTTAACTCTGTTGTTGCCATTTGGTATTTCAAAATCCTGTCACAGATGTTACAGTCCTAATCATTGCAGCAATAGCGATGCCACGCCACAGTCTGCCTTCCACCATGCAGCTTCAGTTCTCACAAATTTTAACAAGATATATACTTATGCAGCTCTGTGTATAGTTTGAATCTGTGATTTTTTTTCAACAGGGTTATAGGAATAAACAGTAAAAAATGACCAGTAAAAACGTGAATGTAAAATGTCTAGTCCTAGATAAAATGGACTCTAGAAATTTCTCACTTATCTTTATTTATAGGTAAAAAAATAAAAAGGCAATCAGATGTTTAAATTCTTGCTTGTATTAGTGTTTATTTACTTTGCAGGTTCACATGTTTGTTTCAGGCATACTCATTTTTGATAGTCACAAGTTGAGCCAACATTTGTAATTGGGCCAACATTTGTAAACCTGAAGCCCTAAACGTAAGTATTCAAGGATGATCATTTTTAAAAATGCAAATTTCTGAAAAATTTCCTCCGCTTAAACCAAGCTCATCTTTTCACCCCGGGAATCTTAACAAAGAACTAATATACATTACTGTGGTAATCCTCAGACTGCAAGTCCTGGTGCAGGGCCTCATGATGTTGGTCTCTTTTGGGTAATTTTTCCTATGATGTATATGCGTGTCTTCAGCTAGTAACTACTAAAGGACTAGCGAACATGGGAACAATTCTGATACAGTTATACAGTTATGTATGGATAAAGAAAGCATTATTGTTCTGCTAGTACCTCTTGAAAAAAGCTTTCTGTATGAGACTAGTACAAGGAGTAATTACCTGCCTGAAAGAATTTCTGAAATCAGGTTTCCAGCAAACCAGCTGTATCCTATTATTTCCTCCAGCGCTCTGCAGACACATGTTTTGTGTCAATGTGTTCTGTTCAAACAAGTGAGACTGCACGGAGGCGCGCTGCCTTCCCCGAAAGGTTAAGAGCTCGGCGCTGCGAGGTGATGAGCAACCCCGGGAGATCTGGCTGTCTCCGTCTTCCCTTGACTCTAAGGGGGGAGCAGCCCAGCCCCTTGCAGATTGAGTCTTTTTATCAAAATGCTGGAGAGCTACCTATTGGTGCTAGCTCTGCACACACACACATACAACGGGAAAAACGCCCCTTTCACCCAGGCTGCGGATGAAAATAATCATCTCATTTCTGGTTAGTTCGCCGGTCATAAGGGAGAAAACATATTTCTATTCTTTCCCTGGGTAAATAAATTAAAATAGCAACATTATTTGTAGAGATGGGCTTTTAAGTTATAAAAAACCAAAATCTGAAAAGCCTAATAGAAGAAAAAACATCCTGAAAGGAATTTTACTTAGTAGAGAACAACAGAGCAAGTATAAAGAGGAAAACCTCAGTCAATATTGAAACAGTAAACGTGATTAAATCAAATAAAACTGTACAATCAGGTAGGAACAGCTGAGATACTGTGCAAAACAGAAGACAAAAACAAAGTAGTATTTGGAACTGATCTATTTTTGAATATGGGAAAATGTTACAGCATTTTATTAAAGAGAGAAATATGTTATTTTTCTGGGACTGTGAGATGCTATTCTATTGACAACTGATACTAGAATCCTGGCCAAGAGCTGCCGGACTCACTGCAAGTACTGGGTATCTCATTTTTGGATGTCCAACTGGAGACACTTCCATGGGTAACTGGAAGTGTCCAACTGGAGACACTTCCAACTAAGTAAATGTTTTTGAAAACAAAGCCCTTTCAAGAGTCTCAGTTTAGGTAAACATAAATTAAAGCAGCTGAAAACACCAAAGAACTGTGTTGAGCTGATCCCAGATTTTAAAGAGGGCCTCACTGCCCTTTCACTTAAAATGGGGAAACCAGGGAGAACCAGGAAGAAATTTTCTTCCGCTGACACCCAAAACAAACCAAGAAATCAAGCATCAGTTGGTTATTTGTTTGTTCTTCCTATGAGCAATTACCACACTTTTCTTTTCCTTACACCTGGATGAATATTCCTTAGCAAAAAGAGGATAGATATGACCCAGAGGCCAAAATAGGAGGTTCTTCATCACCCCCACACTGGATTTTCTCTTCAGTAAAGCCAAATATTGCTTAGGGTTGACTGAGCCTTTCCTAGTAAAATACCTACATTATGGGAAAAGTATTAAGAGAATATAAGACCAGAAAAATAAATTTTAGGAGACTGTAAAGCCTTTCAAGACTGCATAGGCACATTGGCAGAAGATAGATTATTCTGTGGAAAAAAAGGTTATTGAAAAAGCTATATTGAAATTCTTGATTTGTTATACATCCTGTCTTGCTGGTTACCTAGGCCCTACAGTATTTATTTTTCATTCCGTTTGGCAAAAGAACAGTTCTCATTCTATTACTGAAAATAAACATGTAACACATGCAAGCAGAGCTTTTCCTTGGGTATGTATGTGAGACCTCTACCTTTTAGTAAATAAACCAAACATGATTTACCAGAATTTTGGCAGGAAACACGAAAAAAGGTTAAAAAAGCCATTGAGAAATCTTTCTTTCATAGCAGAAGGACAAACCCAAACAGACTGCAACCTCCACTGATGGCTCCCACCACCGAAATCTGGGGCTAAGGGAGCAGGTCAGGGAATGGATTAGCTTCAAGAAGTTTTGGACCAAAACCTTTCTGACTTCCTGCAGATTATGCTGCGAATCTGCTGCAGAGTTAGCCACAGAATGCGTCCTTGGCCACAAATCTAGATTTCTTCTGAAACATGACCAGCTAATATTGTGTCTTCTCAAAGGCAAAAAAATCTGACATATTTTCAGACTGATATGCTGTAAACTTAGACATTGCCATATGTTTCACTAAATATTTTGTATGCATCAGAGTATCCTGAAATGTTCTGCAATTGCCATATACTAAATGCCTTGGTGTCCTGCCTGTTTTTTCCATGTATATTTGATTTCTGAAATCTTATTTCTTGAGCAGTTTATTTTTAAAAACATCACCTCCTCAAACCACAGCAGACCCAGAAAAGAGGTTTATTTTATGGAAATCCCCATTCTACAGACATTAGAATTTTAAGTCGGGGTGTGTGGGGGGGTTATTCTTCACTTCCTCTTTCCAAAACTGAAGAAAAAACTTTTTTTGGATACTCTAGGTGTCACACAATAGCTTGTGAATGACTCAGAAGAAGCCGCATGTCGCTGGCAGTGAATAATCTTTATACGGCTGAAATCTGAAAAGCAATTTCTGTCTGCAGCCATTTTTTTTCAGCACCGCACCTTTCACTGAGTGTGCAGTACATCGTAGTCCTTTAGGATTACAGTCCTTATAAAGCTAAATTTTCATTTTTTTGCCCTTTCTTCATAAGAAAGATTAACGGAAATGCTAACCAGAGCCAGTTGGTCCCAGAAAGAGAGGCCACAGTCTTGATTCAACTCATCAGCTGGATTTAAATATAAGGTGGAGCGGACGCTCGTCCAAGCGCTTCCACAAAAACCTTCCCACAGCAAGCAGTCCCGTCTGCTTGGCGGCAGGGTCTGCCTCCAGCGCCAGGAGGTAACGAAGAAGAGCATGGCTCGCAGATCACGCCACCGTACAGTGTCTGTAGGGCGCAGCTTTGCTCTCGGAGGGTGCCGCGGGTCCGAAGGCACCAGCTCTCGGTGCGCAGGCTGTGCCGGCTGCCCAGGTGCTGACGCGCAAGGCTCAGGCCAGGGTGCACGGTGGCGGCGCCGAGGCTGCCTGCGTCCAGCCCTGACTACACACACATATCCTGTCGGAAGGGCTGCAGGAAACGCTGCTGCTGCTGCTGCTGCTGCTGCTGCCCAGAGCCCCGGCCCCAGCTGCGGGCGGAGGCAGATCTTGCTCCTGGGCTGCTGTCGCTCCTGGCATGTGACAAAAGGCAAGGGAAGGTGGCTCCTTTAAGGTACGGATACACACTGGTGTGTGCGTACTTTGAGACAGTTTCCGAGGAAAGGGGATAAACTGGCAGCAGAGAAAAAGACTACAGTCCAATGGGAAATGCAATAGTTGGTATGATTTTAAGATTTCCCCTAGCTTCAGAATAAACACCACAACATGAGTTAAAGAAGCGCATGCAAATAATTTGTTTAGGATATAAAGTGCAGCTTGTAGTACTTTGCGTAGTATGTAAGATCATGTGCTGAACCGCAATTTCAACTCAGGATTTTGTCCCAAAGATGGACACTTAAGGGTAAAACGTAAATTCTCCGACTCTGCTCATATTGCTATTGTTTCACGGCAAAGGTTTTCCAAGAAACATTTCACAAAGATCTTTGTCCCATCAAGGGAATCTACACTACTCAAAACAATATATTACTGCAATTATACCAAACACTATACCGTAATTAAGTTAGCATTGCCATTATATTAAACACTGCACATACAACGCTGTATTTTGAGAATTTGTGTTCTGTGACAGAGCTGGTTATGTCCCATTCTTATGTAATGAAAAAAAAGATGCCAGAAGCAATACTCACAACAAATTGACATGTCCTTGTTTCTTGGTATAAAATAAACATGAAGTGAGGAATAAAACCCTTTCTATACCCATAGAAGACTTAATATCCTGATGTTGCTCAATTTTTGTAGGGGTCAACGTTCCTTTTAACATCTGCCAGCCTCCAGCACCACACTACAGAAAGACATCTTTATGTATAAGCAGAGACTGACAGGGTCCATGTCGGTGTGAAAATCTTTTCTTTCATCTTTTTCCCGACAAAGGGTGATGAAAAAACAACACTAATTTGCCTTTTGTACTTTCTGGTTGATGAAACATTATGAGTCGTCAGAAGATTTTTAAGTATTCATGAATACCAGTGCTCTACAACATGGATAAATACAAGTGCCCTCGATTATTTATAACCTGAGATGTCAAATTGGAGGCTCTGAGCCAGCTAAGTGTTTAGTTTACATTCTGGCTCTTTATTCTGTTTTGCTTTTTGCTTATTTGTTTCTCCAGAAGAGATAGCCTTCTGTTCCTGAAATGAATTCATTGCTAAGAAGCATTTGTAAATCAAAGAGCAGTCTTGTTTCCTTGCTGTCCTTCTCTCACAGTGTGTCCTTTTAGGCTGAATATCCTCTGTTCATGGGCATTTGAAGTTTTTCTTCAGTGGTACCAACTAAAGGGGGTGGCATTTTGTAGACTAAAACAGTGGGTCTGTGATTTTGATGCCTGTCAATTAACAAAGGAATAGTGTCTCATATGCCAAATTTTTTTTTTTAATTTTCCTGAATCAATAATAATAATAAATATTTATAATATCTTTAGAACCGGGTTCCTGGGCTTTAATGGAATTTCAATTTCATGCCCAGACTCCATAATGATTTTACAAAAGACATCTGTTAGCTCACAAAACTGCGTACACACTTACCTGTGTCAACAGCTATGTCCACAATTTAGCTATACAGAGCGCAGTGCTACTATCCTAATCTTTCTTCCTGCACCCTTGGGATGTCTCTCACCTTTAGGATTTCCCTAGTCCCTTACAACTCTCTCTTTGCATGACATCTTAAAAGTGAAGTTCATAACTCTGAGCTTTAGTCCTGTTCGTCGTATACCTTGTTTTTTGTATTGCTTGCAGCTCCATTATTAATCACCACAATTACTTTCTATTACTGTCACTATACCACTCCTTGAATTTTTCTTCTAGTTTCTCTGTTTTTCTAACTTTAGTTCTGAATTTCTCTTTCTCATAGCCAGTCCTTAAGAATCTGGATACCATCTTGCCATATTTCCTTTGATACAGTCCACACTGTTCCCTTCTTCTCCTTCTACTACTTTCCACAAACTTGTCTGCTCATGGAACTTGCCAGTCAATCCTAGTTTTCTTCAAGTGTCCATAATTACAGTATTTATAAGTTGTCTCTCTCCCCTCCTGAACATTCTCTAGTGCTCAAGAGTATACAAATTTGCACTGCAAACTTTTTTCATTATAGGTGCTTATACGAGGAAATTAGAGCATCCAGTTGGACTCCAGAAACTTTTTTTTAGGAAACATATATGACTAACTTATTTCTGGGGAACCTTTTTTCTCAAATTTGTTCAAAATTGGCTAGCAGATGCAAAAATGATTGGAACGGGGAGGAGTGGGAATAGGGAGAAAAGAACAGAGAAGGAAATTAGTACACCCTAAGACAGATACAAAGGTGCACTGTGGCCAAATACCTCTCATTCTTTTAGGAAACTACGCTTAAAAACAAAGAGGATTTGTTTTTGGATATCCGATAACACTCACTAAAATCTATTCATATATTGGTCAAATTTGAATATTTCATTCGTGTTTACTACCTTGCCACATTCCATTACATTTTGCTCTGTTTGCAAGCCTTTTTATACATTATTTTCATCCTGCAGTGCTTGAAGGCTGTCTGCTCTACAACCATTTCAGAAAACAACTGCTTAATGAGCTGGCTATATCTCTTCATCTTCTTTCCTCTCTTGGCTTCCTTTCTGATAAACCTGATGAATCTAACACAAAGCACGATTTGGATGCTGTATGTGGTTTGATAGTGCTTCCTTTCATACATAGCACGTTGGGGTCTTCTACTTGCTATTCAATGCTTTTAAATTCAGGAGACAAAACTACCCAGGCTGAGGCTGGAAAAGCTAAAGGTGGTGGTGGTGGCTAAAGCCAAGGGGAACAAGTAGTCAAGCAGGAAAGTAATAGTAAGGAAACAGGCAGGGTAGATACCACATCAAATGGTTAGCCAACTGAGCATAAGAATTACAGCTGTTGTACTCTTGCATCTGCGAGAGTAAGTGAGCCCTCAAGAGCTAAACAGGGGAAGGAGCAAGAGATTCAGCTCAGAGAAAGCAATCCTGCACAACAACTTGCTGCAGCATGGCAGGAGTATGGACTCCATGACTGTCACGTGAACACAACTTCCGATTGTACACATACAGGAGCCTTTTAAAGTGAAGATTCAGAGATACCACACAGCTGAGCACTAAAAGGATGTGTAGGTCTCTCTGAGTGCAGAGCGTGTTATGGTTTACAGGGCAGTTCTCTCAGCATCAGCCTGTGGGGTGAAAAACTGCATGCATTAGATACTGATATGAACAATAGTCCAATGACATCCGTATCCAGGAAAAAATAGCTGTCTAGGGAAGATTACTGTGGTAGCAGCTGGTGGTGTAGCCAAAGGCTATAGTAAAGCTTATGGAGTAAAGCTGCACTGCTTGCATATTGATGGCTTAGCTTGCATATATATCCCTGTATGCTGGGGCTACAGATATCGGAATTCCTTATACAGACGTGTAGGACAAAGAGATTTATTGACCATATCTGCACCGTCTGAATAAACACATTTCTCAGAACATCTTAGCTTTCTCTCCTGGCATGCACAAGGCACAGTGTGACAGACTGAATCTATTTCCAGGCAGTTTCTGGTCCATTTTTCAGATTCTTTTACTCCTGGTCAGGAATCACAAGGATGTCCTCAACCAGTGGATCTACACAGCCACAGACTCATTGAGCACACTTTTAAATGAGCCTGGCTCCAACACTGTTTCATAAACAGCATTGTCAGTGAGAGGATCCCTGTCCTGTTCAGCTTGCTCTCTTTTTCCCTCTATACAGTGGCAAGTACTGGTGCAGCTGTCTCACAACCTCTGCATGTTTAGAAAAGACTTGACCTCCAGCAGAGACCTCAGAAGAACTCTCTTTGTCTGATATTTGCATAGAGAAACAGTATGTAACTGAGTATGCTTTGATTTTTATAGGTGAGGGGATTCTTAATGGCAGCTGGGTTTGCGGAGGGAGTGTACAGTCCTGGATCACCGGCTAAACTGAGAAGAACAGAAGGCTGTTTCAGAACCCGTTTACCTCTTTCTTTTTAGTTGCCTGTGCTACATTTTCCAAGAGCATTAGTACATCCTAATAAAGGTGAAAAAAGCCCAGTATCAGAAGGAAAGGGAGATTAGTGTGTTTACCACAGTACAATTTATAAACTTAATAGAACCATATATTTCTCTACAAGGAAAAAAGCATTATGAGTACAGACACGTGTTTGGGTATACTAGATTGCAAATATTCAGTGTCAGCAGCTTGCTCTTACAGGTACAAGTTTTTACTTCCAGCTTTGAGCTACAATTGTATAGCATCATATTTTATTGCCAGCGACACAAAGACACTGTTTTTTCTATGTACCAAACGAGTCGCCAAGGTAAGTAACTCTCGTTATGGAATTAACAACACAATTTTTTATATGAGGCATGGTGAACATTACTAAAGAGCTTGAAAGCATTCACCCTAGTCATGGTGGCTGATTTAACTAAAAAAAACCCCTCTTCAGTGGGGATGGAAATGGTTGTTTTATTAACCCTGCAATTTGATGATGCTTGCAATTCAACCTCTAGTGGTTATAAATAAGATATTAAATGGTCAAGCTACTACATGCAGAAACTACATAATATTGCTGCCCTGCAGTTTCAATGTGTGCCATTGTTCACTTCAATATAAACTTAAAAAATCATTCTGTATTCAAAATAAAGCTGTATTAATACAGTTGCTCTGCTTCACTTGCACGTTATGATGTGACATCTTAAAAGTGCACATGGAAATCTGAAAGATACTAAACCCAGATAGATACCTTGAAAGATATGAGACCAGCTTCTTTCTCAACATAAGTATATTCAGCTCAAAATAATAAAATATTGCAGACCAAAAGGGAAAAAAAGGAATCTGCACAGGTACAACTATTCTCTCTCTTGAGAGAATACTTCCACAAGAAGTTGTATCTTCATCATCATGGTGTGAAACAATTCATGAATATAGTAAACAAAAAAAACAGAAGAAAAAAAGTGAAGAGAGAAAAAGGCAAATGAAAGCTATGAGGATTCTTGGCAATCATTAAAGCTAGAACATACTCTTTGAAGCCCTTGCCCTTGCTTTTCAGACCTTGCACTCTGACAAGCAATAACGGATGGATTTGCCTGCTGCCCAGTTCAAGTTTCAGAGGCTACGTAGTCCAGTTTAGCTTCTTCAGGTACTACTGGGGATAGAAAACTGCAGCTTGGCTCCTATACTAACCTCTGCTTCAATATTGAAAAAGGAATGTGGGATGGAGAATAGTCATTTACTCATAGTGTCATTTATGTGACTGGCTACTTAAGAGAAAGTATGATAAATAGCTCGTAAGTGTGAGAAACAACTACAAAGAGTCTTTTAACAGACGCCTTCGTAGAAGGGAATAGTGTTTTGAGAAGGAAAGGAAGAACAAGCTGTCCCTCACGATTACTGCTGATGTGCCCCTGTCATAAGCTGGCTCTTCAGTGTAGGCAAGCACTGAGCTACAGAAAATTGGCTGCACTGAGCAGTGCACGTTTCCGTCTGGAACCTCCTATTTTTCATAGTAATTAGGAGGCCCAGGTAAACATAAGCACCTCTTCTAGACTTTGTGTCCAAGTAGTACTATATGAGAAAATTGCAAAGTATCTTCTGTTCATGAGAACATGAGATTAACTCCGTTGTCTCAAAGGCAAAGAGGTCACCGTGTTTCCTAGTGAACTGGCATGTGAAATTGTTTTTTCAAAAATTAAAGGTGTGAGATGTAGTACTAAAGGAGAAAGAGTGTGTGGATTTTAAGGCATATTTTTGGGCTTTTTAATCTTGATTCGGAATAAATATAGGTACCATTTTCTAAGTGCTTGCTTTACTGTTATTGGACGGATTGTGGCATAGAATACAGATTGCTTTGAATCAAAGCCATATCAAAACAGAAAGCAGGATGAGGGGAGAGGAGAAAGCAGAATGCTGTCTCAAAGCCGCTTAGCCTCTTGGAAGCCTTTTATGTGACAGTCTGCAGTTGTTGAGCCACTGCAGGTGGGACACTCTACCGAGCCACATGTTACCTGAAGAAGAATGTCTCTCGCAGCCGGCTCCTTCCAGCCTGTTCAGATAATTATGGGCTGCAGTAGGGACATGTACGCTGATGACACTGCCGGAAAAGGGTTGGCTACAGGGGAGAAGATAAAATGATTCTTTAGCTGTGATAAGTTGAGAAACATTTTTTCATCTGAGCAGCAATGAAAAGGTATTCAGTTGGTCTATATCCTTTAACTAGAGATGCTGTGTGCAATGCAATGCACTGAATTAAAATGGTAGGCCAGGATGTTGCTTTTTGAGGCCAACTGACAAGAAATTTTGCAATGTGGATTCCGAAACTATTCCAGTTGCACTGGGAGCACTTTGAGAATGGAGAACAGAGTGAGAACAGACATTTCTTCTATTCTAGGACCCACAAAGTATAACTGCAGTGTGGCTAAGAAATAAAACTTAAAGTTTGAGAAGTGTCACAGGCAGAGAAGCCATTTCTGGAATATGTGTGTGTGCGCAACGTGAAACGGAGTACTGTAGAAGAAAGAAGAGCCACAGTGAAGTATGGCTTTATGGGAACACCTTTAATCACTAGGAACCTTTCCACTGATTTCAATAAACACTGAATCAGAAGAATTTAAGTAAAGTCACATAATAAAACTTGTCTGCTAAGTTACTGCACCTAGATATTCTTTAATACTTAAATCTAGCTGTACCAAAGAGATTTAAGAGGTTAGGAAATTAGTACGATAGCCAGGGAAACATTTATTTTGCAAAAACATTCTTTAGGGAACCACAAACGTTCAAATCTTGGCAAAGAAACTACAAATTAAATGGCAGATATATCACCAGAATTGAAACGAGCAGATCTACCATCAGGCACGTTATCTTCCAATATGAAATTGTGCAATAATATATTACTTTCAGTAATTTCTTGATTAACTGGTACTCTGGTTACAAGTCATACGATGATTTTTCTAACTGCTGAATCCACAAACTCATTGTGGGGTCGGAAAATCAGTGTGCTGCATCCTATAACGTAAAAAAGATTTTACAACTGCAGCTATCCCCTCCTTGAAGAAAGAATAGATATTACAGCATGCAAAAAATGGGTTTAACTTTACATGGGTTCTTCTTTGAATTTCTGAAACACACAAGAACTTCCAGCTACTAGCGGTTTGGCAGAAAATTTTTCAGGGAGTCCAAATCTGTCCATGTGAAGATTTTTTTTCCTCTGGTCAGGGTTGGCAACAGGTTCCTGGATTAGATGGTTAGATCAGCTTTTTTTTCAGGCTTCATTCTGCTCGATGTTAAAAAATATGCTCCAAGGGAAAAAAAAAAAAGCCATATAAGAAAGGAACTGTCCGTACAGAAAGATGGAAATTAAAACCTGTAGCTATTCTATGAAGTTAAACAAATACTTCTGTAAATCTAGGATACATGATATTTGCTGAGTGTGGAAGGAGAAACCCTGTGTGAAGTGAAGTGCAAGCTTAAAAAGAAGCTTTATTGTGGGTTTTCTGTACCTGACGAAATTTTAATACTCTGTTGAGGAGGATTTCAGACAAACTAATAGGGCAGTTCCTGAATTTAAGAGATGTGAAAGTGATAAAGAGCCTATTAGCTAAACAGTCTTGGTGCACAGTTGAAGTATTTTTTTAGGTAGATTTGAAGAAAATTTCTACATGGAATATATATTTCATGTGTTTACAAAACTTAAAAGATAGCTCTTTTCTCAAGGTTGAAAAATTTGATTAGCATCAGCAGCACATATTTGACTAGTCAGGAAGAGCTCCAGAAAATCTAACTTTTTTTAACCTCTGTAATTACAACTCCCCCTTCAAAACTGCTTATTTTCAAAAACGGCAATCTGACTACCTGTTTGTAAAATGTTTATCATCTCGAGGAAAGCCGCTAGACTGCTGTTCCTATGCAGACCTTCAGGTCAGACAGGGTTTACTGATTCTGATATCGTAAGTGAGATCCATGAAACAGTGAAATATTTTAGGTACGTAGGATCTTCCATCAGAAAATTATTGCTATTTACAGCTATCAAAACACATCATCACAAGCAAAATATTTGAGCTACAAGCCAACAAATACATCTATTAGTCATAAACTACAGTTTTTAAATTTATCTTAGCTTTCTAAAAACCTCCTTTTCTTTCAAAGCTACCCAGAAGCATGTATTTAGATTAGTTTAATAACAAGGTCATTAATCAGGTATCAGTCTTTCAAGGCAATTTGTTGATCAGCAGTTCTTTAAAAACATTAAGAAGCCATTGAACAGAATATAAAGCATACTATGCATTAACTTCTTGTCAGCTCGGTCAGTTTCATAGACTATATAATGATGTAGTGATATTTTCAACACTTTGAGCATTAAAAATGCATTAATTTTGATTGCCTTTTTCTAGTCAGTGGATAATTGGGTATGGAGACTTAACATACCCAGTCCTTCATCAAGCAAATCTGCCAACGAGTTCAGATTGCTATGTCCAATATAAATGTCAGCGTAGTATCCGCTCTCCAACTAAACTGCTGGAACAGCCAAAAGTAGAGATGGAGAAGGGAGCCAGAGAGCGAATATGGAAATAACAACAAGAAAATAAACAAGTTCTGAATAATGAGCCTGATTCATCATTCACTTCATTAGTGTTGTGGCAGAACATCCATGAAACAAAATCAGAGTAAGTCTTGGTACAAGACTTGTCAAATCAAGAATTTAAGATCTGAAAGCTTCTTCTTGGACTGAAGATTATACTGAAGGACGAAAGGCTGGTTTTGCCTCTGAATAAACACATTTTTTTGTCTTCTAATACAAAATTTCATTTCACGTCAGCACTTCTGCAAAAGGATTACAGACAAAATAAAAGAGCGTGCTTCTTCTTCTGGCATCTCCCAAGTCTTCTTTTTTCGTTTGGAGAAGGAAATTAACTCTGCCACTAAGAACAGGCATTCAGTCCTGAATCCTTGGCTGATGCTGATGGCCAGTTAAAGCTGGTTGTGGTGATATTTTTTATAAATGTGGCCATTTATGTTTCCCAACATGCTTGCCTAATATTAAAAGCGTAAATCTTTATTTAAGCACCTGAATAAAAGTAGGATAATTTTCAGGAGAGATAAGTACCCACAGTTACCTTAAGTTAGTGGACCCTGCATCTTAATTTCTGAGAAATAGATCACCTTCCTACAGAAATCCTGAAGAATTATACATGCAACATTAGGCATCACTTTTTGAAAATTTTAGCCCTACTGTTTTGGGCCAAAAATCATTCTCCAGAAAATTCTATGTCAAAGATGATTCAGTGCCAAAAATAGCAATCTTTGTATCATATAGTCTGAAGTGGTGTCAAATAAGAAAGTGATTAGGTGGGTTCAAATAGCTGAACATGTTTTTTGGGAAATTTGTTTAGTTTGGGTCCATCTGTCGTTTTGGGTCCATCATGCTGCACATGTGTGTCACAAGCATTTATGAAAATTAGAATTATGAATAAGATTTCACAGAGGCTATTAAATAGCCTTGACATTGTGATATCATTGGATCTCTAACGGGTCCTAAGCTTTGAATAAATGATAGACATAAAATGTAAGAACTTTAAAAACTCTAACCCACTTTAACTCTTTTAACTCTAGGTAGTTGGAACGGGAATTTTTTTTAGTCTAGACAAGGAAGAAACAAAACAGAATGGAAACCTGAGGTAATTTAAACAGAGAGAAACATTATGGGAATGTTTTCCACTGCTATTGCCACACGAACAGCATCTTGCTCATTTTCCCATTAACTTTGCCATTGATCCCACTCCTGCGTTTCTCACAGGGAAGCAAAACATCTCCTAGGGTTCTGATGGCTGCTTTGATTCCCCCTTTTTTGGAATCTGATAAGTCATTGGACAGGTTTGTCTTCCAGCTCATTTTGGCTTTCTGATCACAGAAAGATATTCAAACGCATTCTTTGCCCATAGGTGTTGCAGAACCTAAGGCAGAAGGGAGATTAAGCTCTTGAAGGCAGCTTTGGGATTATCTGTACTCCAGAAAATGTTTCTTTGATGCAATCCCTGCGTTAAAAGGCAAACAATTTGCTTAAGAACCTTTATGGTTCAGAGATAAAAAGTAAATCCTACCAGAGAGAGTTTTAACAGGTGGAATATTTACAAGTGTTCAGATTAGGGACAGGAGAAGCAAGCAGGCAAATACACACTGTGATACATAGCTTTTAAATTCTATTTTACACCAATAGAATCCAAACATCTTCAGTCTCCCCCGTCCTCTTCCCAGTGGAGCCTCTTTAGCACATTCACAAACGTCAGCATATACACCCTAAACACTCAGACTTTGTCAGGAAGGATAGATATAAATAGTACTAATAAAGCCTAATTCTCATCAGTACCTCTTCTACCACTATAACGATGAAGAATTAAAAGCCCATTGCAGGGCATATATTTCTTTCTAGCTGAAGAGTGACAGTAGTCCAGACAGATGGCATGATTTGTGTGTAAGATCCTTAAGTCCACTGCAAGTATTGCATAACTCAACTCTGGGATCCACCTAGCGTTTTCCTGTTGTCTGCTCCCTTATGCCTGTCAGTATAATTCTTTATTGTGGTTGAATAAATCAGGTAGTCAGTGAAATGAAAAAAAGTCAGCTCTTCTGTGAACAAACAACAACCACCTTAACAATCCCTAAATAAACATAAACATGTTCTAGGGTTTTAAATAATGAATGCATAACAAAGTAACAAAATCTTTATTTGAGCTCGTTTTTACATCTGAGTTTGCTTATTTGTTTTTCACTGTTCACTTCCATCTTTTACTAAAACCTCTGGTTGTTAATTTAAAAAAAAAATCTCAGGAAGTCCGTGTAGCCCTTTCCAGTAATGTTAAAGTATTTAGATTTATTCTTTTAGATCAGCTGGCTTTTGGCACTATGGAAGAGTGTGACTCTAAGCCTCATAAGATTTCACTGTCATACAAGCTATTTATTAAGGGTGTATAAAAGATTTGGCTCAGTGTGTTTAAGCCTTGGGGTTTTTTCACAATCTCTTCATTTGTCTGCAAGATGCAAGGTCTTACAAAGCCAAGCAACAGTTTTCATAGCAGCATACTTCAGCTCAGTCCCTTCAAAGATGTAAAATTATTTGACTAAATCATTGAAGATCTTTTTAAGGTCAGCGGTGTAACTATAACCAGTCATCTGAGGCAAAAATCTTGGCTGTTGTTCTGAAAAGTCTTGTTGAGCTTGATCAGCATTCTTGCTTTGTATTGAATTGGTTAGTGGGTTTCTAGAAATGATATCTGGTATGATATAGGTTTTTTTACCAAAAAAAAAAACCAAACTGAATTACCATTCAGTAAAATGTTTCAGATTTTTAAAACAGGGAAGCCGTGATGGACAGGTTTCTCTCCAGCTTACCAATTCTGCACCACAGAGAGCAGCAGAAGCTGTAATACTAGGTTTCAGAAAAACAAAGTAGTATTAGAAAGACATAAGAAAATAAATCACGTTAATGAGATGTGCCCATATGTTTGATTGCCTCCCTCTCTCCTACGTAAGTGTTGTTTTTTCCTTGCTCTTAGTTGCTGAGTTCACATGTTTAGTGACAAAATTCTTCTCTTTGTAGTTCTCTCTGGTTTTGTCATTAGATTAATTTTTGTATTTCCAGTGTATTTCCCGTTGAAACAGATTCCTGTTGAAACACAACGACGAGAAAAAAAGGCATAAAAATAGTTTCACAATACGCCGGACAACTTAGAAGTGCAAACGCAACACTAGAACCGCTGCCTTGAGGAAGCAGGAGGAGTGGCAGGATTCAGTCAGACCAGCAGCGCTCAAATGCAGAAACACTGCTCAAATGAGAAAGCAGCGGTAGCCTGACAGAGGAGAGGTCTTTCCACAAGTCACAACTCAAGTGACAATGTATGACTGAGACAAAAATGAAGTCACGGCAAGTTTTCTTCATTGCTAACCCAGTTTCGTTCAAAACCGGTTATTACTGGAATGCTACCTGATAAAAGTGAGAAAAAAATGCATAACTTTGTGACAGGGCATGAAGGGCAAATCCACTTGCAAAGTATGCAATATCAAGAAACAGGTAACAATATAAAATATCTCTCTCTTTCTACTGTGTGGCTGTGTCCTGTAGCCTTGAGCTTTAGTTCAGAAACACGTGTATAGATTTTTCATGACAGTGAAACCACGGAAAGAAAGGCATGGAGTTATCCAATATGTCATGAAAGAGGAACTACACTTGATATATTTTTTTAATAAATATATAATAGAAAAGTTAAATATAGAAAAAGTTAAAAACACAGAAATTTTTTCCAAATTCAATCAGAAAGCCTGCTTTCAGAAGACATTCAGACAGAACTTGGACACAGTTCTTCAAGAGTCGAGTGGGAATGTTTCATATGAACAAGTGTTGATTACAGATCGTGCCAAAGCAGATTTCCTATTTGGAATTAAAAATTATGGAAGTATTTACATCTGCAGATCTCAAGAAGGAAATAAATGTTATTATCCTCATTTTTTTCGTGGAGTAAGAGAAGAAGAGGTCCAGGGTAAAAATTACTGGTCTTGCAATAAGATATTATGTCAGAGTCAGTGTCTGGGTCCAGGTGAATCTTGAGCGTAGGTAAATGTGCCTGGATGAAATGGGACAGAAGATATACTTGCTATCTAATCAATTTTATAAGCATCGGATTCCTTATTGAAACTGTTTTGATAACAAGACCAAAGCATACTTGACAAATAAATGTGGCATTGAAAGGTATAGATAATGTTAATCCTTTTTTTCAAAATATCAATTTATTAGTTTCAATCATTCCATGCAAAAGGCCAGAACAAAGGCAATGTAGCATTTAAATCCTTAAAAAAATGGTCCTGCTGGCTGTGAACTTCACAAAATATGGATAGTTTGTTAAAAGTTAATCAAGAAAAAAAAGCCCTAATCTTCAAAACTATTTTTTAAATGTAACGCAATGCTCATTATAGTAGATGAATATTGTGGCTTATAGCTTTTTTAACTCTTGATCATCAGGGACAGTCCTTCTCAAATTATCATCTGATTCACCCCCAAAGGCTGACTGAAATAACTACATAAGTTGGACAAGTCAGAATGCAGAACCTCATCAAGCTTCCTAAATAATACATGCATACTTTTAGGTTCCTGCAGCAGCTTTCTGGCTGGAGTACTTTGCTACGTGAGTGAGAAGACAGAGATACTGCAATTAAGAGTACGCTTAGGGCTCCTGTAAAAACTTCATTGCCATTCTTAAGCAGATGTGACAAATACCATTTACAACATTTACCAGTAGAACAATTAACAGCGTCAGATAAGCAGCTGATACTGTCAGGAAAACTAGAATTGTTTAATATTGATATCTGATGAAGAGCCTTGATGCATAATTTATTCTGCACGTGGAGGTGCACTAACAGAGAAACTAGGAGGGCTGCAAGATGCAACCTGTAAAAGATGAGAGTGCCCCTTACATCTGTGATATTAGCTCCCGATGAGAATCATTAGTCCTGAAGAAACATGAGAATTTCAATTTCACTTTCATTATAATTCATAAAGGGTAATTAGTGCATTGATCCTTTACATTTCAAACAGGCATGGTTTCACATTGATGACAATGAAAGGCAAAGAGGGGGGGGAAAAGGGAATAAAAAAGATCAGATTTACAGGCATTATATTCATTAGCAATGTAATAATTTATTCACGTAAATCTTCCTGCACTGCATATGAGTGAGCATGGCCCTCAAGTTCTTCTCCTCTTCAGCAGTCTTCCTTTCTTAGGGATGCACACCTGAATACTCATGTGCACCTTTCTCATTCATTACAAAGCTCCCCGCCCTGCAATCCCTACGCAATAATGACACTGTGCCTTTGCTAGCGATAGTAACAACAGCCAAGAATTATCTGATTTTCTCCCATTAGCAATGCTTTTCACTTCAAGACGGGACTACTTCGCTCTTTTTACTTGCATGGTCTTTCATTAGATATGCTTTTTCTATGTGTAGAAACTATTCTAGCATTTAGTAAATATCATGCCCTTAAAAATCTTACGAGCTTCTCACAAATCACTCAAAAATCATATGTATTTTTGTAGTACAGAATTAATGTATTTTATTTATTTATGAAAATTAAAGTAGTTTGGTAAGTCTGCTATACAAAAAAGCCCACAGGAGTATTAATTTTCTAAGGAATTCTGTAGGACTTTGCATGTAGAAAAATATACTCCTTACATTGCCACTTTAGAGTAGTAAGAGAATGTGTTATACATATTTTAATCCATACAGTTGAGATTAATGATTTTTAAACTAGTTTTTAAAATAATATGCTTGCTCATACATGTGTGCTGTATAGAGATAGACAGATAGACAGACAGACAGACAGACAGACAGAGTATGATTACATATTTCATTGTGCTTACCCAAGAACAACATCATTCTGATCGTGGCTTTATACCATGGAAGTAAAACTAACTAGAAAGGAAATTAAAACTGACAGACAACCATTCTTACTTTCCAGGAGGTTTAAAATAATGACATTAAATAAAATAGAACAATATAAAAATTAGTCATTTCACGACTTTACGGATAAATTATGAAGCTGGTTTACAACTAACAGCGTTTAAAAGTAAGTACATTTTTAGATTATTTCTGTTTCCCTCGAGCTTCTGAATCTTCAGGTACAACCTTTGACATATTTCAAGCTTATCTCCATAATTATGAAGGATAGAAATTCACAAAAATGTAAAAATAAGACTTTTATGCAATCACCTGAAACTAGGAGCTATGGCTATGAGAAAAACAACAAATCTGGACATTCAGAAAGCTTCAGAAAGCAGAGTGAAAAAACAGAAATAACTTATCTTTAAATGACTGAGATATTTTCTATTTTAATCAATAATAAGCATCACTAGCAATTTTTTAAATTAAAAATACATGGAACAAAATACTCAGGCAGCACTGGTACTCACAAATCACTTAACTTTATGAAGATATATAAACCTTGCATGGGATTGAAGGAGAAGTGAAAAGGCCTAGAGATCTCTGCATTCATTCCAGGGGGCAGAAACTCCTTGAAGATTGCAGGGAGTTGGGGCCTCAATACAAATAGCTCCGTTGCCTTCCTCCATCCTTATCTTATGCTTGGCTGCACCAGCCTCACAATATAAGGCCCAAAGAGCACAGGAGAAAATGAATGGCTATGCCATCTGCTGACTGTCTGCAGCATTCATATCCTCTTCAATGTGTGTGCCGGCACTGGCTCTGCAATCAGCGTAGTAGAATGATTAACGGAAAATACTTCAGCAAATGCAAGAGAGACAAGTTTTCATCCTTTATTGGTTGTGGTCAAATTATTCGTGCCTCCAATTCTGGATCCCAGGAACACTTGAATTCATATTTCTCTATTAAAACCCACTTAAGTGCCTACAGATTTTCTGTCTCTTTTTACATGTGGCCATTGTCTGCCAAAGTACTTGTATTAAAATTGCTCCTTATTGACATTTTCAGATTAATTCCTTACTGACCTTATGAGATGAGAGTTTCTCCATTGGTTGCAATGAAGCGCTAGGTCTTGAACAGTGGACATTGATATTACCAGTTAAGTCTGGCACAGGAGAAGGGCTCATGAAGCGATAGACTGTGTTTAGAGTTCAACTCATGACAATGAGTGTAAATGAGAAAGACGCATAACATAAGTATGTGACTATATAACATGAATTTACCAAATAACTATTCTTTCTAAAGCTAGTCCAGGCATGGCAAAACTCATTTGAACACTTTAGTCAAAATTACAGTGCATATTTAACATGAGAAAGGTGTACTACACCTTGTGTGTGTTGTACGAAATGCAATATAATACATCCTGGGACTAAATTGTAGCATTTTCTGCTGCCTCAGCAAATTTCTGTTTGTATCTACAGTTTTGTCAAAAGGCAAAAAGGAAAAAGATTATTCATTTCACTAAGGGGATGCAAGTTCTATTTATTTAAACTGCAATTCTAAGACATGCTGCTTCAGTCTTTGTACGAACAGTTTATCATTTTCATTTAGAGGCAGCAAATCTTTACCCCCCAGTAAAACTGCCTTCCAGATGAAAAAAATATGATGTTTACTTAGAGATAAACTATTTTCAGATGAGAAGGGATGTTAGTCCTGAGATAAGTCATGTGAATATCGAAAAGTAAAAAGCTCTAGCGGCATGTATGTATTACAGACGTTCCTCTTAAAACAAAAACAAAAACCCAAGAAGCCTAAGTCTGAGGAACATAAATGTTTCCTGCCATGTAACATTTACCAAAGCTGGCTTTTCAAAGAGAAATGGAGAAAATGCGTTATACTGAATATCAAATATCCTAAATCTTCACACAAAGCTCAAGAGGATTCTTATTTATTGGTTTTAAAGGTATTAAAGCAGAGTGCTTTCCGAAGCGGGAAGTATTAGGATGAGGGTATGTTCATTGTATGCATGTGCTGCATGACTCGAGCGAGGGGTTAGTGACAGGGGACTTGCTGAGGCGTTAGACTGAAAGGAGCAATAAAAGCACCAAAGCTGGAAGAATTTTAAATGTTCTAGATACTTCTCAAGCAAGAGACCTGAGGAGTCAGAGCTCATACATAGGGGTTTCAGCAAGTCTTGTGGTTAAGTAAGTCAGACACAGGTGAAAATGTGAATAGGACCACTGTTTCTCCAGCCAGAGAAGGAAGTTAGAGAGATTGACAAAGCTGGCAAGGAAAATTAAAATCTAAGTTCAAGCATGTAGGTTTCTGTATACAGTCCCAAATGAACTGTAATTTCCTTACATCTCAATTTGCATTTACATATGACACTATTTGCTTGATTACTATACAGCTTCAAGAACAAAGAACAAAGAACAAGGCAGAACTGGAGGTAAAATGCAGGCAGGACCAAGGCCAGGTGAGCTGATCAGGACTCAGGAGAGGTGGGATCAAGAATCATGTTTGAGATCTAGAAGCAAGGCAGAGTGAAAGCAAGGGTCGCAGCTCAAGCCAGTTTGGTGGGAAACTTTCCTCATTTGCTCTCTGCCGCCTAATAGGGCTGTGCTGGGCACGAGGGAGAGGTCTGCGCAAGCAGCAGCCAGTGTTGGGCTGTCTGACAAATGACTATCCCCCTTCTGCTTGATGGATCACTCAAAATTAATCTACTTTTTATTATTTGTTATTAAGTATTTGTAATATGCATGCCTTCTATACTGGCATGAAACAGAAGCTAAAAGTCATAATCTTGATACTGAACAGCTTGTTTTCTTCATATCTTCTCATTAAGGAGCTATGCCATTCAAAAGGATACAGAAAAATGTCTTTTGCTGATTTTTTTATTCTCCTCACACTCCATGGGCAGAACCAAAATTTTCTTACTAACACTGAGCAGCATTGCTTTTAAAAACTTACTTGCTTTTAGTTTCCCATCAGATGCTAATGCTTTACAAGTTTAATGTGTGAAATTGCTTTGTCATAAATTAGCGCTTCCATTTTGTCTTTTTCTTCATTTACATTATTGTCTTCAAGAGCCCTGTGTATAAATAATTATAGTGCATTTTGTGCCAATTTTTTTTCAATACTTTCATATCCCTGGAATAAATTATGGAACATTATTCTAGACTGATAACAAAGGAAAAAGAAGTCATGAGGTAAATTTTCATTGGATCTTACAATGGATATAGTGAGTGAAACACTCATAGTCGGTGGAGAATTCGTAAGGTATGGAGCCCACTGGAAGTGGCAGCCTGGCTATAGGAGATGCAGACATTCTCATTTGCAAACCGTGTATGCATGCGACAACAAGCTAACGTCAGCCCCTCTTCTGCCCAGATCAGACACAAAATTAGCTGACAGAACAAATCCCTGTCAGTTAATGAAAGAGTATTTTCAGCTGAATAACAGATATGAAGAGAAATCTGATGACATCTGACCAAATGTTCTAGGATTAGAGGCTATAAAATTGCCTGAAGTGAGCTCTATGCCACCCAAACTGGATTATTTCTGAGCCTCTGGGAAGCTCATGTAGGCTAGCTGTGGTGTCTCTACACATTACACTGCAGTTTACCAACACTCTGTTTCTGGGGCTGCATGTAGTGCCCTAACAAATTCCCAGAAGCTGTAGTTTTGGCAATCCAGCAATAATGCATTTTTGCATAATAACTACACATTGAGTCAGCGGTGGCCACAACTAAGAATTACTGATATTCTCTACATTGCAGTGTGGTGCTTTGCTATGTAGACCCTAAGCATACCTGTCACAGCATATGTCCTGTTTAGCAGCAAAAAGCTTAACGTATCTCTATGTTTACATAGACCGACTAGTGAGTAAGCACATAGGTGAGCACTGAAAGACCGAGGTTCTACATGTAGATCTACCACAGACTTCTTGTGCCAGTATTTGCAAAGCACACTAATTACCCCGGCTTTATTAAAGGAAACATACCATTTCCTTACCTACTGGAGCAGTTTTTAAGATCAAACACACAACGTGTTGTGAAAAGCCCAGATACCAACCTGATGAGAACCGGTCAATCAGTGTTCCCTTGGGGGTAAGAAGCCTTAAAGCACATTAAAGAGTTTGATGCTTTGAAAGTTACTAGGTGCATAGCCAAAAACATGCAAAGTCCTAAGTTGATCTACAGAATGAACACGGTGCAGCAAGCAAGACAAACACGTTTCCGTCGTGCTGCCTGCACGACATTCCACAGGGCACCTCGCATAAATGAAGGAAGGTAGGAGGGAAGGGGAAAACACAGTAGCTTTGGATACTTCTTTGGTAACTGCATCTCTTTTCTCTCTTCACTTCTTACAAGCATTTCATGTAAATTACCCTGATTTCGGATGGTCTCACAGTTCAAGAAGCAATTGACTGTCAATACCTTCATCCTATATATGCGAGCAATGTGAATATATGATATTTAACACACAGTGATGCAGCTACATGTTTCTGTTGCCATATGCTCTTTTAATGTTTTAATTTACAGCCTGTTTCTCTTGTTTCTATCACTTGGCCTGTCGTTATTGCAACATTTGTCTAACATCACTGCTGTTCATGACTCAGGTATCCCTCTATACAGGGAGTACAGGATGCAATGTTGCAGATATTGCCTGTGGTTGGCCTGAGGTGGATACAATTCCTTTGGTAGCATCAAAACACAGCTGCTCATTGCTACTCCCTACAAGATGAAGCGTGGCTAATTTCACACGCAGCTTAGGTTTCCTCTTTGCATTAATGTGTCCTTGCACCCAATCAAAATGTTACTCACTCAAGGTAAATACAGGTGTTTATTTGTAGCAATTCAGAATTTTTATTATTTGAACTGAGGCTGTGTTCCATCATCATTTTTGATGTCAGTGTCAATATGAAATCTACAAATAGAAATAATTGCAGTAAACACCTCTTAATCTCATTTCCACACTGTAGTCAATCCAGGCATGTGTGCGCATACATATGTGAGAATATATCCACACACACAAAAGTTCATGTGTGAGCTCATAGGTAGTTGACGAGACTGATGGTAACTCCTACGTATTTACAGAAACATGATACAGAAGATAGTAATCAAGTGAATTACAGTTTACAGTGCAAATCTGGCATTTAATATTAGCGCTAGCACTATATATACTTAATCTCTGCTATCCATTTTCCTACTTCTAGGGCTGTGGAAGGAAATTTGGCAAATGCTGCTAACAATTAAACAAGTTGCTGGCATTTTCGTGCCATCACTTCTCAGGTAAACTGTGCTTGCCTGCAGCCTCTACAGCACAAGGCTCCATTTCTTTTCTGCCACGGTTCTATTGACTAAGCAGTCAACGACCATGAGGTATTTCCTCTGATATCTGTATGAAAACAGAACTACAAAACACATCCTTACATTCTCCCTTTGATCCAAGATATTCTTAGAGATTGATCCAAAGCCAACTCAGTTCAACAGAACATTTTGTCCACAGAGTGGATTTTGGATCAGGTACTTAACCGGCATCATCTACAAAGTCTTCCAGTTCTTTATCAATATTTATTATGCTAATTTAGTTTCCCTTAGATTCACTGAGTTTCAGCTCACCCTTCAATCTATATCATATGTGAATTTGACCACTTGTATTTTACAATGTAAAACTGAAATACAAATTCCACTGCATGTTACTACTAACAGCTACTAAACTTTTTTTGTAGTTTAAAATTCATTCATCTCTGCACTTGCCTCCACTGAGTGAGGCATACATAAGGGAAAGGCTCAACCTAAGTGTTGAGGGCAAGCAGACTTCCACTCTGGCAGAAACTAAGGCAGTTTCCAGAAGGCTTCTAATTGCCACAGAGGAATGAGTAAGCAACTGGGCTACCCATGAACAGCCACAATATGCAATGAATCACGGGCACAACCACATTAGGTACAAGGAACGCGTTGCCTCTGTTGACAGGGAAAGAGGAATTTATGCTGTATTGGCAGGAGGTTCAAGTCACCAAGAGATGAATTACATTTTCATTTCTGTTATGAAGCAACTGCCAACCAGGTTGATAAAAAAATACTGAAACCTAGCAAACTTAGG
Source organism: Struthio camelus (assembly GCF_040807025.1). Classification (NCBI taxonomy): domain Eukaryota; kingdom Metazoa; phylum Chordata; class Aves; order Struthioniformes; family Struthionidae; genus Struthio; species Struthio camelus. The sequence goes on from NC_090946.1 coordinate 35,327,609, forward strand.
AGTCTTTTTGCCTCTGCAAAGTTTTATTAACATTTGGAAGATCAGCCAGCTGGGTACATTCAGTGCAGGTAGAGAAAGTCATAAAAAAACTGTAAAGAAATTGGCAGGCGCAGACCCCACTATTTACTACTGACAGTTAAAGCCTTTGTTCTTCTATCATATCTATTTAAGATCTGGCATGCTTTTCTGCTTTTCTGTAAATATTTAAACTTCAGCCGTTGGGTCAAGACAGAATCTATACAGCTGCAAAGGGAAGCCACAGGCACTGATGTAAAACGCCAGCCAAACTAGACCTTTGCAAAACTACAACGAGCTATGTAAATTATTCAATAGCAGCAAACCACTAGCAAAATAAATACATAAATAAGCATGCAGCAGCATGCTGCATAGCACTATTATGAGTGCAGTGAAGGAAAAGGGTGTACCAGGAGGAGTAAAAGGGAAGAATAGAAGATGAAGGACTAATAGACGCATGCAGCTGGCACTTGAATGGATGGGTTATATAGCTACGTTATATCTATTTTATACATATTTAAAATGTTCAGAGTTGCAATCAGTAGGGGCTAGAGTAGAGAAAGAGATCATTATATTACACAGATGACAGCATCTGCTGGCTGCCTCAAGCAGGGCCATTTGTTTGGTTGAACAAATCTATGACCACAGGGAATTTATCCCAGCAAATTTACTGACACTGCCACTTGTATTACAGGAACAAAACTGAGGATCAACTTATCACATGATACAGATGGCTGCTGAAGGAATACACCGAAATAGCTTCTTTGATATGAATTACCTGAACCACTGGTGTAGACTCCGAAGTGATGATGAGGCTGGCAGTGATAATTGAATTGAATTTTGTAGGGAATGTACTACTACGTTATGCATAACATAGCAGCTTTCCCCAAAATATTTCAGAAGTAATTCAAGGCTCTGCTTAATTACTTGCATTTCCTCCTAGACCATCCAAAAATGTAATATTTGATCATTTTTTAACTGTACGTGTTAGCAGGATCTGCTCTTCAGCAACCTAGATAGGGAAATTTATGTGTGGTGGCAAATTACATCAATTTATTTGCTGCGGTTTAATTTCATTAACACACACGATAAGAGAGATTGAGCTCAACATCTCTCCTTTTATGTACAAATAACCCCCTGGGTGACATATCATATGAAACCCAATTACTGCACATAATAAAATGACACCACAAACAAAAACATATTTCCTAATTCAGTTATACTCAGAGATGAACAGTTAGTAAACATGCATTTGGCACTGAATCAGTAATCAGCACCACTTACATAATACATAATAAGCTAAAGCATATGATCCCTGGTATGAGCAGAAGGGGGATGAGGAGCCCGTGTTGGTTTCTGGCCCGTTTGCTTCCTGACTCTCATCCACGGGCTGCGCCGGGCAAAGCGAGGGCTGCTACAGAGCAGCTCCTTGGGGCACTCCCTGTGACAGATCTGGGCGCCGCACCAGCTCTCCATAGGATAGATTTCCAGTGTTCCTCCCAAACTGCAGCCAACTAATTTGTGAAACCCATCTGTTTGGGACATGCAGATGCAGGTTTGGCATCCGTAAAATAAATGTGCCTCCATTTATTAGCGGCACTCGCCATTTTGTTGTAATGCAGGATAGGCTAATGATTTCTTGTCTATGGACACTATGAATTGATTTAAAAGGAGCTATTTCTTCTTCTCAAGATGTGATAATACATGTATTTCACAGCTGCTTTTTAGTGGACCATTGCAAGGACTGACACTGCTATGAAATGGACATTTGAGCTACAGAAGAACGGAAGTAGAGAGATGCGCCAAAGCGCGACCGCCTGCGTCTCAAGAGAGCAGAGGCAGTCGCAAAGCCTGGCCGCAGGGTACCCTGCAACCCCGGCACAGGGGCAGTTCGACTGATTGGAATACATCTGCTGACAGCTTTGAAATAATGCTTCTCTTTCTGCCATTTGCTTCAGCTTCACCTGAGGTGCCTACCAATCTATTTACCATTTTTCTGTGGGAGCCTGAACTGAGAAATCTATGTAAATGAAAACTGTTTAGAAGACTACTGGCAAGTAGACCAGCCTTTACACTCTCCGAAGCTCACCTTCTGATTCCTTGAATAAACATCACCAAGATACTGGTCTCAGCTGAATCAAGTTTAAACAGAAACATACAGAGTAAGAGCGAGCAAGTAGATTATATTTATTTTCTGTGCTTTCAGTTTGCTCTCTTCACACTGTCCATAAGCAGCAATTTGGTATTTGATTTTCAGAAACATGTACTTCGTTTTAGATTCATTAAAATACAGGCCAAATATAAATACTATGGGCTGGCTGCGTGGGGGCTTGTTTTTTGGATTTTGCTTGCATGGCAGTAGTCTTGATGCTTCCTTGGAAATTGTTGAATTGCATCGTGTTGATACTAATAGTATACAATTTCTGACCTCAAGGAATTAACGAGGAAAGAACAAACACCAGAAATCATCCCCTAAGGGTTAACTGACTTAATAGCCTTTGCTTGTTCTTCCAGTCACTGTTGCAGAATGTCATGATTTCATAAACTTATATATAGGACCTAAATAAAGACGTTGCCTTCTACACGAAAGCAGGACCATTTATCAACCCTGAGGATACTGTCAGAAGAAAATAAGGAAAGTCAAGTGCAGTAATGTTCTTGATATACTGGTTGATGACACAACAAGATGTAAAACACAGTGTGCAAAAAAACAGATACAACAGGGGTCACTTTTCCTCAAGGCTAGGACCCCCTCAGGGATGTGCGAAATAGCCTTTGAGAATTCGGGAAAGAGAGAGCAAAATAACATACAGACATAAATAAGGTATAGTTCCTTTATCCTTTCCACTGAAGTCTTTCTGGGTACCAAACACCACCACTGCAGGAATTGTCAGGCAGATACTGTGTGAGTACAGCAATTATTTATAGTAAACTCTAGATTTGGTTCACAGAATTTGAAAGTTTTGCATCTTAATTGTAGCTTTTAGGCCAAATCAAGTGTGCTTGTGTGTATCCTGTGTAACTCTAACTTGACCCTGCAATGAGATAGACGAAAGAATTTTTTGAGATAATGGCTGATTTTTATACCCGGAACAAGAATAGGCTCAATGATTTAACATGGTGTTTCATAGCATTAATTGATAATGCCCTGTCATGATTGGGGACCCTAAATAAACTGTGTGAAGACAAAAGGTGTTGAACTGTGTGAAAGTGGAAAATTGGCTATGATCCATCATTTTTGGCATTGCACTTGCAGCAATGGTTTTTATTTTGGCTAGATTTATATTTCAGATTCCATATTCTAGCCAGAAAAAAGGATTTCTATTATTCTAAAACTGCTAATGGTAAGAACATTCTACGAATATTTTATGCAGCCAAAAGAGGCTTCAGGTGAATGTCCTTCAACAAAGAAAGTCTGAAAAATGTATTTATGTTGGAACAAATTGCTCATTTCCTATTAAATCATATACATACAGCTTATGATATGCATCTGCATATGCCTTGTAAATATTTATCACCAATATACATTTTACATTCATTTCCTCAGTGTTTAAGCAATTCCGTCCTTGTTAATAGAACTGCCATATTAATCTGACGTTAACATAAGTTTATACAAACTTTCTTCCCCTTTAAAAGCAATGATTTACATTATTTTGCAAAGCACATTGGCTTGCAAATGTCAGTGTGCAAAATGTATAAACATGCATGCTATGCGAAGAAAAGTAACGCTTATACATGCATTTTTCATTAAAGTTGGAAAAATAGATTTGGATGAAATGAACAGTGCTTGAAAAAGTGAGTCATGTTGAGCAGAGATAGTTTCACATCAGATAAAATTTTTGCTGAAGAAGATTATTCTAGCACAGAATGGAAAACAACAGTGGTAGATCTGGTACTACATTATTTGAGAAAATTTGTGCCATTTCACTGGACAATTTACTACAGAAGAAAAGCCGTAACTTTCTTTACACCTTTGTCCCTATATTAAATATACCCTATAGAAATATGTTCATGATGTCCTTCACCATTGTGCATCTTAAAGTGTTTCCCCTGTTTTTCCCAATTAATTACTGTTAACGAGTGTTCTATCCTCTTATCAGAGCCTGCTTTGACTTTCCAACATCAGGATTTTTTTACTGCACTGCTGAGATGACAGTTAACCCCTGTTTTCTGTAAGCCATCTATATGGTGCAGAAAGGAAACAATTTTAGGACAACTCACAATTTTCATAAATTTACAAATTCCATATGGAAAAAAGGATACTGTTACAAAACAATAACTGCATCTCTTCAGCAGCACTTTAAAAAAGACTATATCTAACAATACGTTCTCCTACAGCTAAAGGAATTCTTTCGAACGTTCAGTGTTGTGGGAGGATGCTCCCAGCTTTCCCCTGCACCTGGTGCCGGATAGAAGCAGGCTGCATTCCCCGGGCCTCACACTCGGAAGGGGAGGGTGTCAGGATCTTGAGAGACAACACCTGCTTTCACTGCTGGGCCAGTGCTAATTACTGTGGTCTGGAGCCAATTCCTTTCTCACCACTACAAGAGTAAAGCAGTCATTAGCAACTCCACCTCCTCCTTCCCCTGGAGGATACAAATAGGTTGGCCCCAGAGGCTGTCTTTGGCTTCTTGTGGGCAGCAGTGGGTCTGTGAGCTTGCAGAACCTCTCAGGATGGAGATGCCCTCCTGCAGTTACTTCTCTGGAGTTGAGTGGATGTTGGCTGCTGAGGTAAGGTGGGTAAGATCAACCAGAACTGGCCTAGTTCATTTGTTTGGGTAATTACAGTTAATTAGCTAGCTTTGCCTGTTTCCTAATTACTTACTGTTAGCATAACTTTTAGTGTAATTAAACTTAGCTCAACTAGAATACTTATTTTCTGTTAATAAGAATAGTTGCTTTGTACTGTTGTAACTTGTGTAGTAAATCTGATCTCTGAAACAAGATGTGGTGTCATGCAGTAAATCTCCTTTTCTCCCTTCTCTTATGCCACCCAAAGCCTGCACTGTCTGGGACTGCAAGGTAACTAATTGCCCTGTGACAAGTCTTTTAAGAGACATATGTGGTGGTCTGCTCCTTTTTCCCAGTACATCCTTATCTGGGCACATGACCATTCTCCACTTTCAAGAACCCACAACATCCTGTGGTGAACAAGTAGAAGATCATGCATTAGGCAGAGTGTTGCCAGCAGGTGGAGGGAGGTGATCCTGCCCCTCTGCTCAGGCCTGGGGAGGCCTCACCTGGAGTACTGTGTCCTGTTCTGGGCTGCCCAGTATGAGAGAGACATGATGCTACTGGAGAGAGTCCAGCAGAGGGCTACAAAGATGATTAGAGGACTGGAGTGCCTCTCCTATGAAGAAAGGCTGCAAGAGCTGGGCCTGTTCAGCCTGGAGAAGAGAAGACTGAGAGGTGATCTCATCAATGCATACAAGTATCTGAAGGGGGAGTGTCAAGAGGATGGGGCCAGCCTCTTCTCTGTGGTGCCCAGCAACAGGACAAGAGGCAATGGGCACAAACTGAAACACAGGAAGTTCCACCTAAACCTGAGGAAAAACTTCTTCACTGTGAGGGTGACAGAGCATTGGAACAGGTTGCCCAGAGAGGTAGTGGAGTCTCCTTCGCTGGAGATATTCAAAACCCGTCTGGATGTGATCCTGTGCAATGTGCTCTAGAGGACCCTGCCTGAGCAGGGAGGTTGGACTAGATGATCTCCAGAGGTCCCTTCCAACTTAAACAATTCTGTGATCAAAGGAAAGTTCATATCTAAATTGCCCAGTGTGTTAAGACAATTATTTAAGGCTGTGTATGTTTTTAGCTAGATTGTACTGTGTGTTTCATAATTAGGGGGAATTGCTGTTCTTATATCCTTATTTCTACAGATGTTGAAATCACTAATACCTCCAGCTGACAGTATTTAGGCACTCACTGACAATAAGCTTATATACAGGAACACCAAGACATTTTTATCTTGAGGATTTGGGCCTGACTGTGTGCTATGTTTCAAAACACTTAGGAGATGGCTTTTTTTAGATGGAAATACTATAAATATATAGAACTAGCACAATATTTAGTATGATATTCTTTCCTGTATATGCGTATAGGACTGTTCTCATATTTTTTCAGTATGCTTTAATTTTGGGTGTAACTGTCCTCTCTAGTACTACCAGCATTTATCCATTACTATTAAGTATAATAATGGACCATTATTACAAGAACCCTATGAGCATTTCCATCTCCCTTTTTACTGCAATACAGCTAAAAATATACTGTGTCTAAAACAGTCTTCTGCTTTTTTCTTTTACTCTTTTTTCTTTTGCTATAAAGAGAAAATGCTTTGGAGAATCCAACAGGACTGTTTCACATCCGTTCTCTGCTTTTGGCTCTCACTAAATCTGAAGTAGTTCATTTCACCGTCCTATATCTTAGCAGGAAACCTTTTATAGCTGAAGCTAGGTAAGTTAGTGAGAATTAATTGTTCTTAGCTCTAAACTGAGTGAAGTAAGAGGATTGTAAACTATTGTTAATACTTAATTATTTGTATCTCCTTAGAAAAATAATATGCTAAAAAGATTATATAGCAATTCTAAGCCAAGGAGAGGGATGAGATAAAATAACAGTGAATATATTGTATATTCCAAGTATCTTCCAGGCTGCTGAACATTACTGTCAAAGTAGCTAATGATAATTACTTAATGTAAGTACTCAGTGTAAGTATTTATTCCTCTTTAATAATGTATCAACCGTTTTTCTAATAGTAAAGTCCATGTTGAACTAGGTGGAACTTATCTGATGTTGTCTAATACTTTAGATGGTGTTTAATACATGCATAACTTTATTGATATAAGGCTGCATTTGTAACAATGCAAAATACTAAGTATCACATCACTGGAAAATACATGAAAAATTGGAGCAGTTTACTCATTCTAAAATGAGTAATGCAACATGTCAAGGTGTCTAATTTTTAACTTAATATGTGGTTAACTTTAAATTACATTTTTTACTAGTTCTTTGAATAGGTTAAAAAGTCTTCCCCTGTGAAGACTATACACTAAACTCCTCAGCTGTTAACTTAGGTTTCTCAGAAATAGTAGGGGGACACTTTGGAGTAAAAGCAATTATGCTTCAATAAGTGCAATATATTCTATTTAAATAATTTGTTCCCTCCTTGTCCATCTAGTGCCTTCTTTATGATCTTTTTCAATTGTTTGTAGAAATGGATTTAAATTCATGGATGCAAACACAAATGATTAATCTGAGTAATGTAAGACAGCTAATTGAAAATGGAATCTCTATCTTTTGTGTTCTATGTATGACCACAGAATAACTAAATACTAACTCTGAATCCCACAGCAGAGGAGCAGAAATCTAAGCTACAGTTTCACTTTGAATGCCTTCAAAACTGAAGGCCAGAGAGGGAGAGACTGTCGAAACAGAAATTTAATCCCACTTTAGGAGGAATGTCTAAACAAATGTTCAAAGCTACAACCTTATTATAAATGGGACTAAAATATTACACTTGGGCCCAAAAATTATTTAATCCTTTTTATTAGGTGAACTTCATTTCAAGAAAAATCTACTGTGCATTAGGAAGATGAGTGTTTCTAATTTATGCAGAGCCTCTTTTCTACTTCTACTGGAATGACTACATCACAGATTCAGCTCTGTAGTGGCTGTGTCCTTGCAACTCAGCTTTTAGTTTAGTGTATCAGTTCTCCAGGCATTTCTCCTAGTGTCAGTTTTACATAGCCAGTTCAACAGTTCTTGACAAATGTATTTAACATCTGAATAATAAAAAGATAATTTAATATAATTGGGTAATTTTTTAATAGACAAGATACATAGCTCTTTTCCCAAAGACTTCTAAATTGAACATAACTGAACAACTGATATCTAACCCAGGAGGCTAGAATGCTACTCTATCCAGGTGATCTGCACAGAGCCTTATTTTGAAAGCTCAGGTGGTGCTTCAGTGGTACATAGGACTTGGAAAACTGCCGTTTAAATAGGGTGAACTTCAATCTAGCAGAATTACAGCAACAATGAAATGACATTGAAAGAACAGGCAATTTTACTAAGATTTGCAAGTGTGGTATGCAGATAAACGAGACCTAGAGAGCAAAACTGATAGGCAAATCTGACAAGCACTGCAAGGAAGGCATGCTTATTAATACAGTCTCCTTTTAGAATATAAATCATTTAAGCGTACCAAGTAATGTAGCTGAATTACTTATCCTCGATCAGCAGCAGCTATCTGACTGGCACATGTAGATCCTAATAAATACTAAAAACAAACATGAGAAGGGGGGGGGGTAGACAGGAAAGGCTGAAGCTTATAAAGCTTCACTCTAAGTTCTAGCTGAGATTTTGTCTGTCTGATCTCTGTTAAATGTGCAGGGCTATTTTGTTGATCTACAGATGTTGGAGATGAGAGCTATGTGCTGTTCTAGAAAAGTCTCTTTAGAAATTTTCTAATGTTAAATAATTTTAAGAAAAGCTGGAAGAATTATTGTTTTAGAATTCCTGACTTCACTTGCATTATGAAGCCTCATGATATACAGCCTAATGGTAGAGGCTCCCTGGTTTGTATATATTTAAATGATCGAAAAGATTGTGCAGTCACAAGTTAGCTTTGCCCTCTGCCACTTGTAAGTAAAACTGTATTCAGCTACCTGCTTATGCTTTATGCCATTTGTCAAACTTTGACTTAAGACAGGAGCTTCAATGCATGCACAGCCAAATCACTTTTTCTAAATGTGTGCATATATATTTACTCCAAATATCCTCATGAGTGTTTCATGCCCTGGTTCCTAAATGGATTGCAGCATCACCTTTCCAGCAGCAATTATGGCACTAAACAATTGATAGGTGATGTTTTGAGGGTCACATTTCTCTGGGTGTCATCTTGTTTGTTCATGTATGCTGTTCCTTGCTTGGTATGTAGTTTACTGGAGTCCTGAAAATCAGCACACCAACTTGGAAGCTGCCTAGAATTACATAAAAATGAGCGTACTGACTACAAGCAGTAGCAAATGGTAAAAGATTTGGTCACTAATCACACAGTGTAATTAGGACTGGAAGGGAACCATGTTTTAGCTGTGTATTTCCAATATCTCCTGAAAGTTTATGGTGCTATAAAAGTGTTTTAAAATAAATTAAAAGCAAATGCAATGAAAATCAGTATATTATGTTGACAGGTCCTCTAAAAGTAAACATGGCTTAGTATGCAAAATTCAAAACCCATCTGGAAATCTCTTGGGTTATGATAAAAACTTTGGATGAAGTGGGAATAGCCTACAGGCATATTCCTTTTGTTTTCACTTCCATACAATGATCTCTGCTATTTTCAGTTATTTTAATTTGTTACACTGTTTCCTTTTTAAAAGGCTTTGGGCAAAGATGTATTTCATCAGATAATGCAGAACAAATTATAGGCCTTTTGTATCATAAAAACCATTTATTTCAAACTTGCTGTTGCAGTGGAGCCTACTAACCTAATCTACAAGTTGAATAGGGATCACAGGTTTTTCTAGCCAATGAGAAGCCAACCCAATCACTTGGCAGTCCTTTCAAAAGGTAACCTTAAATAGCCAGCAGTTTTCACATGCATCCTAACCTCAATATATCCTGAGTATTTACTAGAAATCTAGAATGTTAGAAGCTGGTGATGATGATTTTCCATCTTTTTATCTTATAAAGTAATAAACAGGCACTCATATGTGCTTAATTTTAAGCTTCTAACACTAAACTCACATTCTTTTATTTTCATAAGATGAATTTGAGGTAAGTGAAACAACTTTTGTCTGAAATGTTTCTAAATTTTCTTTATTAACCAATTTATGAAAGAATGAATTTCTCCAAGTTTGCCTGAAACCCTGACATAATCTTCCCTGCTCATTTGAAATAAGTGCAATAAAAAACCCACATTTTGGCTGAAATTCTTCCAAAACTTTTTCAGCTTATTGTCTAAAACCTGAACATCTCAAGACTAAAGTTTTAGGCTAACAAGCTTTTAGATTTAGAAGAAACTGAGTTAAAGCTAAACTTAATATCCTAGTGGGAAACCTCCATTCTCACAAACTTGACTTTTTATATAAAAAGCTAGATTTCTAATAATTAGACTAGCAATTCATGTAAAACATTTTTAACTTAACTATTTAAGATCTCTTTTATCCTTTGCTTTATGATCCATGGAAAATTAATCAGCTGCTTTACAATTAATATTGGTTGTATAAGTATCACTCATTTTACACTGCCAGTTAACTATATTCATTTTTGGAAAGTCATTGGAAGCAACAGCCTGCTCAGGCTTTTCACATGTAATTAGTGATGATTGTCAATACATCAACTACACCTTAAATCTGAACATTGTTAAATGAATCATTTTATTTAAGTTTTCATGGTAAGGTCAATTTGTAAAGTCAATGTTTTCATTTCATGCCATCAATGAGTAATTCTGGCTATCACCATACACTGGAGCAGATTTTGGCCAGCCTCCACTCAAGGGTTCACCTCATGTGGCTTAGGTGTGAGTACTCTCTTAGTTTAAAAGCCTTCTTCCAAAGTGGTCTCTGCAGAATGTTGTACTGTGAAGAGATCATGGAGGACTGGAAGTGAAATTTTGCCTGATCAGGATGGAGAAAGGAAAGATATGTACTATACTTCAGGTCTGGCTGCAGCCAGGAGTCCTGGTGCTGGAGCAGCCCATGGGCCCTGCTCCCCTGCATGCGGGGGTAGCACCTAAGTGGTGCTGGTTTGCTCTGTGCCACCAACAGCCTTTGCAACTGGCTTTGGGACCTGCTACTCAACACACAATTTTTACAATGACAGCTCTGAGGCTGAACGTCAGTTCTCTTGAATGCTTTTTAACTCTCCCTTTGAGAGAAAGGGAAAAAGGCTGGTGCTTTTTTCCTCTTCTCAGATAAGAGTTTTTAAAAAAAACCAATAACAATAAAGACCTTAAGTCTCCATAGCCATTAGAACACACACATAATGTGATGATCAAAAAATAGGAACAGATTTTGAGTATTAGCTTAAATCTTTAATTATTTTCCTTTCTGTAGTAATAGCTCTCGGTTTGTATGGTTTTTCAGCATGAAATTGTGTCCTTCAGTGTTTCTTATATTCCTTTAGATACTAAGACAATATAAACTTTAATTTTGTTTTTCTGTTGACACCTGTGGCTATATAAAAATCAATTACAAGCCAATTTTAAACACAGCATGGGTTCTCATACAGAGATATAGAGACAAAAGCAGGATAATTTTTTAAGAAAAACCTCTGGAAGGAATTATATCCTGTTAATACTGTTTGATATCAAAGTAAACCTAGACTAATATTTTGTTTGTAGGATAGCAGGTCTTTTAGAGAAGCTTTTAGCATAGAAATGGTTCTTATTCTGAAGAACAGCAGGTGCCACAAAACTACTGAATGATTCAAGTTCCTTTGCTCACTTCTCATATTCTCTTTGAAATCCTTGTCTTCGAAGTTTAGTCCCCATAAATGTGGCATAGGTTTAAGCATAAACTTTTTATTAACCTACATGGTATTCCTGATTTTCGCAGGGACAGAGCAAAGAAAGCTGCTAATAAATCATGTTAGGGTTACAGTGGGAATATGACAGCAAGGCCTGGAACTAGCCTTAATCTCCACCCCTTCATACCTATGAAGCAAGCCTGAGCTCTAGCTACTGATTTACTGCCCTCTCTTGGGACATGCAGTGTACTAAACTTGCAAAGGGTTAATGTGGTTGGGATTGAAATTGCAACTCTGGTTTCAGTAATAAACACAGAAGAAAATTATGGGCCCCATAGTAGACAGATGACAGAAGGATTTTTCTCAAGAACTTTCACTTTTCTTTAAAAGCCATGAAATCTGATTTTAGTATTTCAGATTTTTCAACAGAAAATTTCAGAAAATCTGAAAAATCTAGAGACTAAAATAGCAGAAGGGAATACATCCCCCTTAAGTCATCTTCCCTTTAAATTCGTAGAACACCATCCAGAAACAAAAGATAACATGCAGGCTTTTCTGAGAGAAAATCATCTACTATATGAATGTTAATTTCATAATGAATTAATGAATTCAATTCAGAGCTGTGTCTATTTGAAGGTCAGTCATTAGCTATAAAGCCTTAAATAGGTTAAGACCTAATAATGCCAAAGACCTCTGCATTTCAGTTAGGCGTCTGTATTTAGTGGAGATCTAGCAGCTTCCTTTTCATGTGGATGAGCAGCAGTGCGCTCTATACAGTGACCCTGGTTGCAAGCCTACTACTACGAAGAACCCAAACTGCACCCGAATATGAGAATTTTAAGCAAGAATTTCAAGGCTTTAATTTTTCCTAACCTTGTTCAACTGAGCTATGGGACCAGTACTTACTACTCTGATACTTAAATGCCTGATTATTAACATACCTATCCTTATGTTAATGTATGTTGCAATTATGTCTCTTTGTAAGAGTTTATCTTAGGAAATAAAATCCTTTTCTTGAAAGCTAAAAATAGTTGTGACAGAACAGATGGAGTTGTAACTGTAGTTTGAAACTGAATAATCACATACTGTATACCTTTCAGGGGAAAAAAATAAGCCCCCCCCCAAAAAAACAACAAAATAGCTGACTCTCTTCTGTCTTCTGGCATTGGCTACTGCCTTTGCTTCTGATAGAGGCAGAATTTTCAGTTTCAGTAGTTGTGGTTTATACTGCCATTATATTTCCATTTTCTAATATAAAGTTAAAGCTGTTTAGAAATTTCTCCATCCATGTTAAAACATGCAAACTATAAATTAATTTTCTTGGAACCATAACCTTGTTTTTTTTTCTTGAAGTAAGAAGTGTCTTGAGAATAAAGATGACTTCAATTCTCAAGTAAATGAATGTGAGCTTAGCTTTGATCTCCCTAAGCTCTTCCTAGAACGCAGTATTGTAGCTATGTAACACTAAATGCAATGTTGGGTCTTCAATGAAATCTTACAAAGTAGCTGCAAGTGTAGCCTTCAGAGGGGCAGAGAAAGAGTGCCTTAAAAGCACTCAGAGTCCTATGGTTACACTTGGATACCTGATTGCTGTGCATGTCACAACATTGAATTGCTTAATATGTTGCACTGAGTAGGCTAAATTGGATGGTTATAGCTTGTAGAAAACTTGAAGTCATAGCTTTAAGAAAGGACCTGAAGAAGTTGGACAACCCTTGGTATGTAGGAGAAAATACAAGTGCATGAAGCTGCATGATGAATTGCCAAATGACTGGAATGGGTGAAAATGAGTGTGATGGAGAGAGGCCTGAGCAGAGGTGATCTGAGAAGAAATCAGGGCTGAAGCTTTTGCAGGGGGGAAAAAACCCAACCAAAGGAGAAGTGGTCAAAGACAGACAGTCAAAAGTGCAGAAGTCTAGAAAGACAAAGCCATAGCCAAAGGAGTTACAGAAAGTAAATACTATTTGCTATCCATACAGAATTTTACAGATGTCTAAGCCAGATGTATAGCTGCTGGAAAGGCTGCTTCATGATTTTTAAATGTATATGCTAGATGACAGGAGTGGAGATGAGAAAGTCTGGTGAAATAGAACAGGTGACTGGTCAGATGGGCACCTTTCACTTGGGCAGTGTGATCCAGGGACTCCTACCTGGGGCTACCTTCATCAGGGCTTTGCTCATCTATGCTTGGTAGCTCCTGCTATGAGCATTTACTCTCCCAGACAACTAGGATGCATGACTGAGGTAACAGGCTACTTCTCTCTGCCTCTTTTGTCCCAAGACGTTTCTTCAGCCACACACTTGGGTGTGTAGGAAGTCTGTGTTATTTATGCAGGGTGAATAGAAAGATGAAAGCCACAAAGAGGGTAGGACCCAGCCCTTTATTTTCATTCTTTCATTTTGCTTTAAAGTGGTGCTACCAGAGGTATTCCAAGGGTAATCTCCAGATGACTGGCATTTTAAAACACTACTTATTTTCCCAGACTAGAAAGCCTGAAGCATATGCCTTGTGCCATATTAATCTAATGCTATTTGTTCTACTGTTAATTAGCAAAGGACACTCATAGTGTCCCCTTAGTGTTGTGGCATGCTTTGTCATACTCATGACACCATGTTGGGTGCTCAGTGTTTTGTGTCATGCTTCTGAGATTATAAATCCTGATGTTTGTACCATGGAAGCTGACAAATGCACTTTAGGAAAGCTGTAAATGTGAAGCCTGTGGCCCACTGTGTAACAAAATGGTCGGTGACTGAGGACAAAGGTTTACAAGGTGGAAATAATAAACCTGATTTAAGTGAAGGACTTTCCAAACCTTTCTCAATATGACTTCTTAATTTAGCAGTGTTTTCCACACCACATGAGATTTTTTTCCCTTCCTCTTCAATAATTAGATACACACTTGAAAGCATAATCAAGGCAACAGAGTGGTATAATAGAGTATGACTTACAGCTTGTTTATTTGCTGTCTATTCAAGGTATTTTAACATTTTGGCTTTTAAAGATTATGCTTCATGGAAGTAAAAATTGTGCTGATTTAAAGATGGATCTTCAGGAACTTGCATTTATGGATAGTTCTAGCAAATTTCCAATATCTTCAAAATAAACCTGCTACATCTTAGGGAGGAAAATTTCAAACAATTTGGACTTCATTTTCCAGTATAGGCTATAATGAGATTTTCAGTGTTTCACTGTGTGCAGTGAGAGAAAACCTTTAAAGTAACCTCATCTCAGTCAACAGGCTGGCTTTGGTGTAAAATACTACTGCTTACTGACTCAGTGGTAGAAAATAAGAAATTGTATAAGTAGTTAGATAATTCAAATTAAAACAAAGTGCTTTTTTTATAGGAGACAGTTAATTGAATATAATGTACAGAACTTTATGAATAAACTGGTTCACCTTAGTTTTAAGTCATGAAAAATAAGCTTTTGGGTACACAAGTGGGTATATGTACAAAACAGTCTCTCCTTTAGAAATCAGAACTTGCAATAAATAGATTTGCAGGCTGCCTTGAAGCCTGATATGTCCCATACTATCCTCTACTTAGTCCACAATGAAGGCCCTCTGCCTTACCGAAGCACTGAAGATATTCTTGGGAGATGCAGTTCATTTTCCAATTAACAGCCAAAGAATGGATGTAGCTAAAGATTTGTAAAGCTAGGATTTGCTAGTATCAGGTTTCCTTTACATTGTGTGTATGTGCTCTGAATGCTTAAGGCTACATTTTTCAACTGTGCTTCAAAGCCTCTGGGTTTCTATCCCTGCACCTAGCAATACTCATGTCACTATATGAATCTGCAAAACAAAGAAATTAAACTGAAAGAAGAAATTCACATTATTCCTGAGAAAATTTCACTACGGTGAAGTTCTGCCCTTTTTGATAAATAGATTTGTTTTTTTCCAGACCTGGCGTCAGAACATTAGTACACTGAGTAGACTGCACTCTCTTTCTCACCCATATAAACATTCTCCCCTGGCCATCTTTACTTTAGCTTTTTGGTTGCTGCTGTTGAGGCTAACACCAAAAGCATTTTGAAGGACTAATACCAACAAGTAATGTCAGAGCCTCAATGAAAAGATAGAAGAGAGTCTATCAGTTGCTGGTACTTGAGTGCTCAAGAATTCAGAAGTGGGACTATTGCTTTACGGAACAAGCACAGTAGCCAAGGCTTTTAAACCTATCACGAAAGCATCAAAACAGAACGAAAAACATTAGCAAAGACGATTCTAATGTGTAGGTTTATCCTATTTTAATTTAGAGAGATCTTACCTTCACAATCTAAAAATCATGACCCTAAGCCTCTGTGCTTGAGAGTGACTAGGTAACTATCTCCACATATTATGGCATCCATAATAAATGTAACTATGAAAATCTACCAAAAAATTTGTATTTGGTAAAACATTAAGTTAAAAGTGTTTTTATGTTTTCATCTACTGGGGGCCTGGGCTCTACATGAAGCTCATATGAAGCATACTTCATATGCTCATATAAAGTACATTTCAAGCACATGCGTATTTGGTGAGGACACAATCCATTTCTCTGTGGTGAGCCACCACTGGATGAAACAGCAGAGGGCACTGTTCCACACAGCATGCTCTTCCAGGTCTCCAGCTTAACAGTAATTAAACGAGCTATGGTGACATTTGACTAGAAATTGGACAATTACTATCTGTGACCAGCATGTGATAAAAACAGATATGAACTTTGGACATCTCTGAGCTGGCCCCTCTGTTCCCAGTATTCACACAGTAAAATCCCCCTAAGCAGCACAGCAGGTGTGTGGACATAGAGAGCTTGCCAGGTGCTCTGGTGCAATACTGCATCCCCTTGTAAAACCCTGTCTTGTTTTATTCTGGTCCAGTTTGCAGGGGAGCCAGTCTGGTTCCCTCTAGATTGTTTACATGCCCACTCACTCATAGGGGTGCATTTTTATAGTTATTACGCATACATCACTCACTTAGAACAAAGTATTGAATTTTAAAATTCCATGATCAGCACACATGTGTTTTCTCTTCAAATATTCGATTTCTTCCTGAGAGACTCAAAAACTTCAACAGCCAAATATCTTTCTGGGTTTTGCTGTTTTTTGCTTGGTTTGGCTCAGTTTTTAGAACCGTGAACACCTTGACTCCAATTTAGCCAAATAAAATAACTGATCACTAGCAAAGAGTTGCATGCAGCCAGGGAGAAAACAGACACAAGACTATCGGATCACACAGAGCTAGCCAGCCCAGTTTGCTTTAAAATGTCTGGTGCGTGACCTTCCTTTTGGAAAAACTTTAGCTAAATGATGCTCTGTTAGGATAGTCATCAGGCCAGTTCAGAGGGAGGAACAGAGTCACAGCCCTTCCCTCATCAATATACCTTGCACATAGCTTATCTAATAGCACACTGTTTATTTTGTACTATTGTTCCAGTTTGTCACGATCATGTTAAATTCAAATCCTTGCTATACTTTAGTCACCCTCAACCTTGCACCACATGCAAATTTAATAACCTGTTCCCTGTTGCTCACTGGGCTGCTAGGAGAGAAGGAGAGGGAGGACGAGGGGCTGCGGAGGGCTGCAGCCAGCAGTCCCAGGAGCCCACCCTGACACAGAGCCACCAAGCGCTACTCTCAGAGCACATACCTCCAGCCCACAGTTTTCCAAAGAAAATTTCTGAATTATTTCATTTGCTTGCTTCTAGGAAAGCAGTGTGAGATAGTATTAAAAGCTGTACCAAGGACACACAACACTGACTCCTTCTCCTGATCCCCAAGGTCTGAATCTGTCACCACAGCCATGTGACTGGTTTGGCAGGATTCCTCCTTGAAAAATCCAGGCTAGCTGTCACTAATCCCCTTGTTATCTCTTAGGTGCTTACAAACTCTTTCTTTGATTATTTCTCCCAGTGTCTTTTTGAGAAATGCACATTTTATCACTTTATAGATCTTTCTTTTTCCCTTTCATAGGACTGGCACCAACCAGGCTCTTTTCCAGGCTTTGCCCAACTTCCATGAGTCCAGGAAATTCACTATAAAATGTAGTAACAATTTATCATCTAGTTCAGTAAATATAAATTCTAATTTAATTATGATCAAAAGCTGTTGAAATTGTAGGAGTTTCTCTTATCTCCTTTTAATTACTCTTTTTTTCTGCCAAAAAAGTTGATAATATGATGAACGATATGAACTATTTATAAATAACATTCTGTAATTGAGTACTTCTGTGTCTTAATAATCTGTATTCCATTGCAAGCATACATTTTCTTTGTCACAGGATGCAAAATTGGGCATGCATTTAATTACTGCAAAGGAAATGTCACAGAGAAAGGTGACTATGTGAACTAGAGGTCAGAGCAAAGCAAAACACTGCTTTAATCTTGTCTGATGCTGTAACTTCAATATATAGTAAGTTTATGTCAATCTCAACTAAATTTAAAAGAAATAGAGGAAACTGAAGTCTTCAGTGAAATTGCACTTTCTTCAGAATGAGCTTTTCTGTAATGTTCATCCATTGCTTACAAGAGTTTGTTTTCTGCCTAGAAACTTGATTTTAACATTACTGCAAAGCATACTGTATTTTATATAGAACTTACACAGTGTCTATCACAAGACTTCAGAAAAAAACCCTTGAAACAGCATTGATTAAAAAGAAGATTTAAAAAAGGGGGACATACATAGGAAGAGAAGAAAAAACTTATTCAGAATAAGAGGGCAAACAGTTGCCCATATAACATTCCTTCATTTTGGACTACTAAGTAATGAGTTGGGAAAATTCTACTGCATTTGGAAATACGAATTTTATTTTGCAGATAGAGAGGAAGCAAGGTCTAATTTGCATTGTTCCCTTTCTTCGTAAAATTGTCTATGTGTTATCGGCAGTTCGAAATTCCAGCTTCCCTAAGAGCAGCGCCTCAGTCACACCACTGTTCACACACACTCCTATCTGTGATTCACCATTAAGATCTCTGGTGTCCTTGGCTGTCATGTACAAACAGGTTACGTAAGCAGCCAAGTGGTATGAAACAGGTAGACTTGTCTGTTTAAATCCAAAGATGTGCAAGACATACATGATGTATTTGTACATGAATACGAAATACTTATTTGCTGTTAGGAACATCTAACATTTCAGACCAATATAGAATAATTGAAGATACTGCACTGTGAAATAACCTGAGAAAAAAATAATATCCAAACCTGTGGTAAGACAAACTCACATATGCTTTCTGCATCTATTACTTACTACAGAAATCAAAGAATAGGTTTTCTATATATCAACTTTTATCAGTGGAAGTTTCAAAATTAATATAACTTTTCATATTCTAAGCATATTGTAAGCAAATTGAGGATGAAACTATCACTAAAAAAGGTGAAAGACAAAGATGGAAATCTGTCTTTGAATATAGTGAAGTTCCTACTAAAGCTTTACTTTCTGAGAAGGAAACAAGTTTGTCAGTTCTGAAACATCTGCTTTGAAACAGAAGTTTAGCTTTTTCTGTTGAAATTCAGTTCCTTCAGGATTTAAAAATAGTGTGTAATGTTGAAGTTTGCTCAACATACTAAATGTTAAAATAAAAAAATTATTATCAATACCATTAGATTTCTTAGATTATGGTTGAAACTGTTCAAAATTTGTTTTTATTCAGAATAAAATGAATTTCAAAACCTTATGCTCTTTCTAATAACATTGTCTTCTTTATGCTATGGCATAAAGATTGGTTGCTCGACATTGATTTAACACCACCACCTGTATGTAACCATGTCACCCTTCTTTTAGTTAAGTAAGATATCTTTAAGACATTGATTATCAGAACCTACTTGAGGAAAAGAAATACTGTAACTGTCATTTTGCAAAGGAGAATTACAGATCATCCAGGGAAGTCTGCAGCAGAGCAGAGAAAGAAATGCAGATTTCTCTAGTCCCAAGCTAAACCTTAATGTCCATCGTTTTCTAGAAATTAAATTAGAAGTTTGGCCTAAGAGATCTGAGAATGAGTCTGAGTGACAAGTGTGTAGGAATGAAGAAATACTTGGGCTCTTTTAGATGTGGTCATACATATTTCTACAGTAGCTGTCTTTATGAATCCAAAATGCAAGACAAAGCCCTTAAGAGAAGTTCTAAATGTTGAGCTTGTTCTTAAGTTTTCTTTCTGTAATTTTATGGAATATTTCTACATTTTTATTGCAGCAAATAAATGAAGAAAATACTTAGAACCTGAAAAAAACACTTAGTATTACACTGAGTACACTGAAAAGTTCTCATGTCAGTGAAACCATTCAGTGTTACAAGTCTTACAGCCCCAATTCAGAAAATCTTTAACTAAGTGATTTCCTGAATAAGACCGTACAGTATTTGCAGACTCAAGCTATCCAAGTAGATGAGAATTTAAAACGTTAGGAGACAAACAAAAAGCCCCCAAATCCCAACTCTCTCAAATGCTAAACAAAGTCTATTTCCTCAGACATATGTGGGATACGGCATATATCAACATGACTGATGGATGTGACAGTTATGACTAAGCATGTCTCATTTGACAGCAGCCCTACCTTCTGTGGAAATGATAGCACTACTCTTGCTACATTATTTATAGTTAATGACAGTCTTAGGAGACATCATGAAGAGCAAACACAACTTAGTAAACACAGAGGCTTCAGTGACTGTAGTATCTTAATCTCTGGGACCAGAAAGCTGGATTTGTTTGGTCCCCTTGATAGTGACATTTTTCTGAGTAAAAAAGGAAAAATAACACTGTATTGTTTATATTCATCATAAACAATCACAGTTTCTTTCCATAGCATGTGGAAGATGCCAACTACCATGGTCAACTCTATAGACTTACTAGAGGCAAGAAAATTGTAGTGGGTATAGGGCTGGGCCAAGACCAGGCCCTATGGTGGCCAGTGCCACGTAACTTCCTGCACTGCCAGACTGACAAGGATAATCCTCTCCTGGCATCATCACCGGAAATGATTAAACTCGGATTTGTTAACGTTATTGCTTTTCTTGGCAAATATCAACAGGTGCCCCTCAGTGTTAAACACACTGATATCTGCTGTATGGCACTACCAGGAATTAGTGATCAGGGGCTGGGAACACCCTTGCCAGCCAGAGGTCTGGCCTGAGCAAGAGTCAGCAGCTCGTGCGACACGTGAGCAAGAGAAAGACAAAGCTCCATTTATGTATCAGTAGAAATGGGCTGCTTGTTTCAACCACTCATCTGATCAGAAGCGTTCAGATTATTTGTTGATTAAAGCTAGAAAACAGTTAATATCTGATTCATTACTGTTGCAGACATAAGGTCATGCTGCATGTTTTTGACATCAGGGTCACACTTAACCATTGAGAGAATGACCTGCTTGACCAAATACACACAGGAACATTCTTCAATTGTGCCACAGCCTATTTTAGCAGCGTGGTTATAAGCAGTTGGTTCAGACCTTTTTAAAGCATCACAGACCTAACTCAATAGTAACGTACAACTACTTTTCCACCAACAAAACACATTTGAACAATGTATTTAAGTTTTGGAAGTATAATTATATTTTAGAAGAATACTTGTACCAAAGTTTCTTAATCCTACCATCTTTATAAACAGAAGTCAGCAATTCATCAACACACCATTAATCTACTCCATTAAGTGGACAAATACATTGTTAAAAATAGGAAGCACTGTCTCACAAATTTCATTCAGACTTTCACAATTTTTGTAAAACTGCTGCCAAAACCCATGCCATCATTTCTACATTCAAGCACATGTGATAATATTTGCTCTACTCTGTTAATTTTTTTTTTTTTTTAAATGAAAGAACTTTTGCCACTGGAATCTACGTGATTGATGACATGATTGAATGCTTTTGTACATGTACAATACTGCAGAGCCATTTCATTTTCAAAAAATGTTGACATATTCAGATCATATGTGGGAAAAGAAATATATATTGAGATCGTTACCAGACTTTCGTAGCTACTGTCTGAACATTGATTGTATTTTGAGCACAGTTACGAATATTGCTTCTTAATACAGTCCATGGATACTTAATTTTGACAAGATCATGTGCATTTTTTCCTAACAAGCAGCCATATACTCTTCCTTTATTTCATTCTCACAGCAGCTGGTATACCCAGACGCTTTTGGTTTTATGAATGCATATACTCTGAAACTGTCACATGTATATTTGGCTAAAATTTCAATTGCCCTACAAACTCTACCTAAAGTTGCATTCAATATTATTAGACATAAAACATTTAACATTTTTTTTGTTTACTTTTGTGTGCACAAGTTTTATCTTACTTTTACGGAAAGTAAACTGAAAGTAAACCATGAGTAAGATGAGCAAGAGGCAGACTTTAGGGAATAGTTATGCTTTAATCTTACCCAGCCCAAATTACTAAATTATTAATATATCAGTGGCCTCATAAATAACATCAAGATATTTTACAAGACACTATCTAGTGATGAAAGAACGTGAACTAGTATAGGTTTTAATGGATTTTCATCTTAGGTTGGAGTTTTTAATTCAAACATTCATCATTTGCTGCCCAAAGGCCACCTGCCATATCCAAGACTGTAGGAGATCATTAGCTGCAATACTACGTAAGATCTCAAATGTTTTCCCTGTTAATTCCCTGTTCTGACTTCATACCCTTTTTGTCTAAGAAAAATAGTCCTTCTTCCTGGTTATGCAGATGGCCGTATGCCATTTTTGTCACAGAACTAGAGCTTCTTTCCACTAACAGATTGGACAAACATGGAAAAAACACCCATTAAACTGAAAAGCTATGGGTAGCTGGTTGAAGACAGCATAACCATCCAAGTGCAAGAGCTTAACTGCATCTTCCCTTCCCACAAGCCACGTTAGATTTGCAGTCTCACTGTGAGCTGCGTGCAGTAGCAACTGGACAGCTGGTGTGGATCTCCCCTCCCACCTGCCCCGTTACTGTCTAGGGCACAGATCATTACGTGGTTTAGGTTCTACAAATATAAGCTGGTACACAGACTGCTATGCCGAGGTAAGCACTAAAGCAAATTTAAACAGTCTGCTACTGCCTCCTCAGAGCTCTAAACTGCCAATTTCAATTTGGGTCATGACAGTGATTTCATTTCTGAACTCTATATAGGCCTTTCTCCAAATATTCACATCTTCCTGACAGAAACTCTCCAATTCTTTTTGTGGGTCAAAGTTTCTGGCAGTTAACTTGCTGTCTTTCCATAAATTTGCTCCTCTTCTTCTCTACCTTGTATTTTCTATAGTAAATCCTGATTCTGCACCATAATGAAAATACAGTGAATTCCCCTGGGTGAAATGGAGGCGACCCTGTGGGTTCGAACTCCTAGATTATGACAATTTATGGATTTATTGAGCATAAAATTCTATAGGCTATTAAACACTTTCAAAGTTTCTCCCTTTCATGCGGCAGCTTTTGTTATTCACTGTCAAATACATTTCTATCTATCCTTGGACTACCTGCCTCCGGATGAAACTGATGTGATAATCTGAGGCACTGATGAGAATAAAGATTCATTTGGTAAGGGGAATGTTTATAAAAATTCTCATAAAATTCCAGATAAAGTTTTCCTTTAAATATGCCTTTCCTCTACCATTGCTTATACATGATGCAGAGATGGGACATCAAAATCTATCCTGTTTATGTTCAAGATAGTAAAAGCAATATTGAATTTTTACAAATTTCCACAGAAACAAATAATTAGTAACTCCCACTCCTCACTGCTGGCTGAATAAAAGTTTACACTTAGCCAGGCCCCTAGTTGTTGGGACAAATTGGTTCACGGAAAAGACCTTTTTGGACAGGTTTCTTGAACAGCCAAGATTCACATCATAACAACTTGTCAAGGACACTGCAACTTACTGTTGCACTGTCATTAGTTACCATGTCATTTCTGGTGAAGGTGGGACTTCCAGGGACAATGCAGTAGAGGGAACATACAGCAATATCATCCTGTCTCATCTGTGTATAATATCCAAACCAGGCCCTTCCCCTCTCACCTGGCTCCCCAGATAAAGCTATTTTCTGGGTCTTTGGTTCATCTCAAACTATCAAAGAGCTTTGAATTTAAAATATTAACAGATCTGATTATTAATTGTTACTTTCCCGTAAATTAAGTGTTCAATTCTTCATGAGACATTATTACTGCTATAAATACCAACCTTACACAGATCTGGTTGTTAAACTATTCGTATGGACAGTAAAATCACTACTCTCAAGGCCATCCCTAGGGGTCATGAATAACTGTTTATTCAATTTTATTCAGGAACATATAGTATTCAAGGGTAAAACAAATCAAACTGAGAACAGATTACAAGTCAAAAATTAAAAAGCCTTTGAAATTCTGAAGTCTGTATATACTAAAAAAAAATAAAGTTTTCTTTAAAGAGCCAGAGCCAGCTTAGTTTATTCCTCTAATGCAGTTTTGTAAACAAAAATGAAATGAAGTCAAGAAGTACTTTCAAGATTTTGATCGTACTTAATAGTGAAGAATGTAGCAAATTCATTCTACAAAGTGGCTTACTCCTCCACAGATCAGTCTGTAACCAGGTGTTCAGCAAAGCTGAGAACACCTTTCCCAAAAATATTGCATGTCTGGCTTTTCGATACCGATTCATTTGAACAATGAGCACAGAATTAGGATTTTGACACAGAGTCTACCACTCTTGGCTTTCAGCCAGAAGTATATGGTTACTGCAGATGGGTACTGAAATCCAAGAAATGGTCTGGAGATGCAAGTCTTCTCCGGCACTGCTGTGCACCCCCAGCAAGCTAAGGAAGTATTTGAACTGGGAGGAAGATTCAACCTGCAAATTAATCTGGATGACGATGTTGTTGATCCCCACTGTTGATCCTCTGTATGTTGATCCCCACTACTGATATACCTTTATCCTGAAAGGAGATACTGACATTTATATACAGCCTGAACTGAAAAAATTAATGGATGAACATTGTCATCAGGGGTGCTGGAATACTGAAGTGCATTTGACATCAACAGGTAGGGGAGACACAGAAAGGCCTGTTTAACAACTACAGAAGTCTTTACTTTCCCGCTACAAAAAAGATGGGTTTGCTGTTTTAAAACTATATTTCAGCTGTAATGTGATGTACGTTTTAATAAGTTGCTTGTGTAACAAACCTAGCACTGTATTCTACTGAATCAGAAAATTTAGTGTAGGGGAAAGCTGCATGCTTGAAGTACAAAATCATATAATCAAGAGCCCCAATTAGGCTTCAAAAGTTTTGCCAAGTGTCTATTTTTAAAAATGAATAAATAGGTCTGGTTGAAATTTAAGTGAATGAGCAGAAGCCATCTTCTAACTCCTCTCTTATCTTTGAGGACTCTGATCCCCACTTCAAAAGACTTACACTAGAGGACTGTTGTTTTTTTTTTAAGCCTGCAACATTAGCACAGAGGATGACAACTTGCATCCTTTAAGTGAACAAACACCCATGTGTGCTGCAAGTGTGAGCCTCCGCAGTTCTTGTGTGTTGATATTCAACCTGAATGTCATTCAAGAAAGATCTCCTGCAAAAGAAGGCTAATGAGATAAACAGGGAATTAGAGAATCTAACTTACAAAAGGATAAAAGGTCTGGCTTGTTTAGTCTAGAAAGAGGGGAGGAGTGTTTATTGTTCTCTAACAGTTCATCAAGGGAATAAACATCAGGGAAAGCAAAGGGCTATTAAAACTTGAGGATAATTTTGGCAAAAGAATAAATGAGTATAAATAGACTATGAATAAATTTAAGGTAGTTATTAGAAGTAGTTTTCTAACCATTAAGGGAGTGATGTTCTGAAAAAACCTTTAATTAGGAATAACTGAGGAAAAAAATGTAATGAGTTTTAAGGAGTTAATTCCTCTCCTGCCTGCAATTTCCAAGGACTGCAGTGATGACTCAGAATTTCTATTCTAGTTCTGGGCCCCCTCTTTGTTCTCTATGTGCTACAGAAAATGTACATTTCTCCCATACTGTGAGCTCCATTCACATACAGGTCTCAGGCCTTCACTTAAACTGTTACGGACGATTTGTAGGCATATGCAAACTTGAGGATACCATACACCCTTTCATAACTGTAAGACTTACTGTTTCTCAGTTTTCGTGCAGAAATAAGTCTGTTGTTATGGTGATGCATGCCTATATCTTATTTGTCAATACTATAGCTGGTAAATCACTATATTCACGCTAAAAATACCTTTAAAGATCATGCTTACAAGAGGAAAACATTGTAAAAATTTCTTGATCCACTGGGTATGAGATATAGTTTAGCCTATAGACTACTGCTAATGCTGCCATCAGAAACCTGAGGATGCCTACAGCATTTTTTAGTAAAAAAAAGATGCAGGACAAATCAGTTTGTCTCTTGAAAGCCTCCAGCTCTGGAAAGAAACAGGTGGAAGTTACATTTAACCTTCTTCTCATAGGGAAACTTCACAAACATTTTGTTAGGGACCAAGAATTAAGCAGCCTTTAAATTTAGATTTGGAGAGACCAAACTTAGACAAAACCAAGAGCCCCTGAAACCCAACATTTTCCCCTCTCCCTAAGAAATTTCATATAGCTTGAATATTGGAGTAGCAACGTACTGCAATGCCTTACATACACAGAAGCAAAAAAGGTAAGAATGAAACTAATATCTGAGTGGTTATTTAACATAGACAAAGATGCACGAAAATATCAGGAAGCACAAATAAAGTTCTTCCAGAACTGAACATCAAAGAAAGGAGTTATGGCTGAATATAAGAAATGGCAAGGCAAAATATTTCTGTCAGTGCAAAAAAGTTTATAAACAGAATGATGTTCCAGCAAATGACACTATAGAAATACAGGTATCTAAGAGAAAAATCACACAGCTTACAAAGCTTGGAAGATTGCATATTGAACAAATATTTCTGCCCTGAATAATTCTGATAAATTCTAATCAACATTAGCTTTGCTGACCTTACAAAAATCTGTTGTGACCCTTGAGAGTAAGAGCATAAGAAAAAAAGGCATATCACATCAGAGATTGAGACTATTAGTGAAACTTCATGAAAAGACTTGACTGCTGTGTAGGGATGAACTAAAAAAACCTGGATGTTTTGAATTAGTGACAAAAATAGAGCAAGTATTAAATGAGAAAGAGGTGACTGAAAATAAAAACTCTTTAATAGTAAAACTGTAATAAAATAACCTGGGAATCACCTAGGAAGATGAAGCAGAGAAAACCAGGATCAGATATTTTTGGGATATCTGCTTGCCTACATCCCACAGAATCAAGGAGCAAAATTCTGAGTGTTGGCACATAGACACAAGAAAACCTCTAGGTGAATGATGATTTTTTTTTTTCTTAAAAATTATATTCAAGATTACAAGTTGAGCAAATAGCATAATTAAAATTAATGGAGAAAACACAAGAGCAAATAGAATTAAAGAAAACCGCATGGGATATTAAATCCATTGTTAGAAAGCCTTTTAAATATGAAGTTTTAGATGTCTGTTCTTATTTCTCCTTATTTAGGTGAAATTCTTCAACTGATATTGGAGAATGATCACCTTCCTGCGTCTAGAGCACTGAAAGTAAAGTTTCAGGCATATTGTATATATGTTTCTTCTTTGTCAGTAGCCTAATACAACCCAACGTTGGAGTGTCGAGAGAGCAGGATGAGGCTGGCAGCTGAAGAGCTGTGATTGCCCACATAACTCATGAGAGAATAACTAAATATGCCCACTGGCAGTCATGCACTTTGGGTCATTTGAAATACATATTCCCTCCAGGCTTGTCATCTCTCTGCCTTACCCTCCTCAAAAGAGCACAGCAAGAGCAATTCAATTAGGTTCAGAGACTCAAGTAAAATTAAATATGCACAATGCCAAAGCACACTACCACATGACATAGGCCAAGTTAAACCCCCATGCAGCATACACAGGATTCACCCTCCAGTGAACATCTCTGCCCACAGAAATAGCGTCTCGCTGCACATGTTTCTGTTTCTTCCTATTTATGACAACACAACATTGCTTTCAGTTCATCAGGCAACTGAGCCCTTTGCTCTCAGGTGAGATCTCCTTCTGAGCTTCTCTCACTTTTAAGCGTGCTTTGAAGCTTAACACATTGCCTATGGAGGTAGACTACAAGTGAAGCTATTGCTAGCGCGTGGCCACACCAGTGCCAGGTAAGGCAGCCAGCAGAAACACAAGTGCAGAGCTTCGCAAAGATCACATGATGCTTGAACTAGAATAATCCACTTATTTTCCAAATTAACAATGTTACAACCAAATTGGGACCACTCTCAGGTCTTTTAATATAACTGGGAAAGGCACTGAATAACGCAAAACTTGTATACCTATAGTTCCCCTTAGGCCACTAATAAAAACATCTGGCTTGGTGTTCAGTGTTTAAAGCCACGTCCTTCGGCTATTTCCCCACAGTTCTGAGTACTTCTGGAATATGTATACTATTAAGAGCTAGACTGCACCTTCAGCGTCAGCCCTGGCAAGAGGAAGGGTCACTTCACTGTGCTGCTCCAGGGGCAGATTTGATGTTGAGTTAGTTCCTCTAGCTTTTCAATATTGCTTTCCAAGACCAGGACACAACTTATTCCTTAATGATCTGTTTTCATCTTAGTTTTTAAAATAAATTAAACAAACTGAAAATGCATAACTTCCCTCAAGTATTAACAAAGCTCTGATAATTGAGACAACAGCTGAATTAGTATATTCATCTCCAAGAAAGAATATGCTGTATTAGAATGAAAATTTGCATGGAATGATCTTATATCCAACATTACAAAGAAAAACAAAAAGATTCATTTAAGAAACTACATCCGTGAGAGAAATGGAAATAAATGCTTTTTAAAATAGTCATGTCTGGAAGGTTAGAGATGTCTAAAAACAGAAGATTCAGAGCTCAAACAACCAAATGTCAACAGTAAAATAAGCAAATATGACTGGAGATTGGCTAAGCAATAACAACATCTCTGCTGCTTTAAAAAGTTCCCTGAAGATTAACTAGAGCTGTTATTTGATATGGTTAGGAACTGCAAAGCCTATTAACTAAGTTATTTTCAGGTAAATGATATTTATGTTCACTTTAAGAACCATTTGTGCTGCAGAAATGGCATAAAGGAGACTTGAAGTAAAGCACAAGCAGTTCTGCTGTGTTTTCAGGACTACTGCAACATTTCTTTTATGCAAGAAAGGGAGACAGGAAAAGTTAGAAAAGAAATACAGCAGGGGAAGGAAAATCCAATGAGCTACAGATTTTTCTGTACATGCCATCTATCACTACATACTTACTAAATCTATGCACTCTGCACCACTGTTGCTTTTACTCCGGCAAAGTTTTAAAATCACTTGAGATTGCATTTGCTCATGACAAGAGGCCTAGTCAAACTTAAGTCCTAAAGTGAAGGCTTAAATACTTGCTAAGTCTCCTGTGGCTTTATGCTTTTTGTAGGAACTTCATTCAAAGTCTATCCACAAGTGACCTGATAAACATTTCATAAATCATCCTCATTAATACAGTAATCTGGTAAGAAAAGATAGAAGAAACCTAGAAGTGGTAGAAGAGACTGCAAGCTTCAGAGATAGCAGTTACTATTTTGCTTTGCTGTTTTAAATTAGGTGTTAGCTTGAACACTACTGGAAGTCTCACCATTACTAAGATGAGGTATATCTCCAGATATCACATATTAGATGTTAAGAATGCACAATTTCCTCGCAATGACCTACCACTGAAAATTCAGTCAGACAACACCTAGACTCTCTTCACACTACACAATTCCAAAACACTTATCAGTCATGGGTTCAGATGCCTCTTCAGTGGTACTAACGACTCCATAGCATTTCACTGAGAGATGTGAACAGAAAGATACATTGAGGAAAGGATTGCTTGAGAGCATCTGCAGAATAAAGAGATCAAAGGAAGTACTCTTTTCTTCCATACTATGTGTAATAATGTATTCTTCTCCTTCCTGAAGTTCTTCAGCCACAATCTCATACATCAGAATATTAAGTAAGCCCTACATGTTTTCTCTACTCACTTTTATCACCAGGAGACCACAAGCTTCATTTAGCACTTTCATATATACAAAAAAAAAAAACAACTACATTATTCCTGGTATAAGCTTCTCCCTCTACAGTCTCTGCTGTATCAAGGAGCTAAAAGAGAAGGCAGTGCCTTGGGAAGATATAAATAGCTGGTGGAGGGGGAAAAATGGGAGGCTGGTGGGGCTGGTCAAGAATTATTGGGTCATCAGGTCAAGTTATCAACATCATCTGTGCTGCTGGGGAAAGTGCAGCTCAGCAACGCTGCAGGGCTAATCCCCTCCTGACCGGTGCCTGCCTGGCTAGCAAAGACTCTAGGTGCCCTATCAGGGTGATGAGCACACTAATGCTTAACCTAACAGCTTATGAAGTTATTAAATAATTGTTAATTATTATTAAATCCTATCTTTTGCATGCGTTATTCAATAAATGCTTCACACATTTAATTTCTGTGTGTTCTGCTAGCAGGGTCTCTTTGTGCCCTCCTAAAGATGCTCAAACTGAGCCAACAGAGGGGAGCTACCACCAGCAAGTTTTCCTGTGACCTACCACTTCTGTCGCACTCATGACAGAAGCAGCCATAATTCAGCTCTATCTGTACTCACAAAACACTAGAGCATATTCAGAACTGTGTGGAAGATGGCAGATGTTTAACACCTCCTATGACTTGCAATACGGATCACATCAGGAGAGGAAGAGAAGAAGGTTATTATACCCAGTGGGAGCTTCAAGAAGAATTTAGTATAAAGCATAAAGTAAGTATCCTCATCAGAATTTGTTCAAGAGGACGCAGTAGTTAATAACACTTCTATTCTTTTGAAGAGTGCCAAATTTTTCCCATTTATTTTCACTACTTTACATAAGAGAGTTTCTGTTTTGAGACTAAAAGTTGATTATAAGATGTTCAGAAGTACTGGGACATAGAAGAACGCAATCACATTGTTGCTACAGCAGACAAACAGAACTCTTTTTCCATAATCATCATCTCACTTTCATTGCCCCACAAAAAAAAACCCAAAACCTAAACCCCTAAACTAAAAGGCTTTGAAATTTTAGCAAACTCCAAGAATTTCTTGCTTTTCTGTTGGAAAAAAGCGTATAAACTCACATTTCCAGCTATGCTACACTAAACTGCCCACAATAAATGTAGCTCCAATGTTTCACTAGCGTATCTATTAAGAATATACTCCAGCTCCTGATTAAACTACACTGTGGCTACTGAAATGTAAATATTTACCAACACTGTCAGGCATATACCAACATTCTCCCTATTAAAATTTGGCTGCACTGGGGGCAAGTATTGTTTTTTACTGGATACAGAACACGTAGGGTTTAGCTGATTGATATAAAATCTGACATGCATCATTTTTCTTGAGTTTATTTCAGCACTGTAACAAATCCAACCAGAAAGATAAAATAAGAAGAGAAATAAAATGTATGAGCTGCAAAGCTTTTATGCAGAAGAAAGAAGTCCATATTTTCTCCTTTTCTTTCTCAAAACTGCAATGCTTATTTCTAAAAACAATCATTTCTTTGGTTAGAGTTGCTGAAGGTCTAAAAGCTCATTGTTTTTGTCTTATGAAAATTATAATTTTTTTTAATGTCTGAGAGAGAAACTTACTGTCTCCTGCTCTTGTTCCTTTAAACCTTTAAAACCTTTTACCTTATTCAGTCTTTGAATCTATCCTGTTTGAAAATATCACTATTATATTACATTGCATAAACAACAGTTCTTCATGAAAAGCACTTTACATGTTCAAAGGGCTATGTAAACATTCACTGCTGAAATTATAGAGATTAGGGTGGAAAGGAGCACTCTGGGTTTTTTTCCTATAGCTATTTTCTTCAATTAGGTGCCATTTTAACCTATTTAGAAAACTTGTCTCTTTCTGACAAGCAGTCTCAGCAGCCTCTCAAAATGAGTCAACGCAACATAGAACAGAAATCCATTTAATACCTGACCCTGTTGCATGGATACCATTTCAGCAAGCCTGTTCCTTTAAGAGGCAGCTGCCAAGGACATCACGGAACAGCCCTGCAGCTGGTAGGCAGCAGCTGCTTATTTAGCTGTTCCACTTCTTTCAGCGACTCAGCTTGCAGCTGCCTTTGACTTCTGAACAATGAAAAGTTACTTCTTTAAAACGATGAAAATTACAATTTGCACCCTATACCAACAGAGGGCTTTTCATACGTTTTTGTAGATGGAATGGTACATCTTTCACTTGATGTATGATTTTCTTCTTTTAAGCAACAAATGCATTTAATGGTGGTAAGAAGTAATCGAGAGATAGGCAGGCCAGCAGAAAAGAGGCCATGCTGTTTACGCAGGAAGGTGTTTAACACAGCTGATGGTAATTCATACACAGTTCCTTCCATATTCACTATGCAAGTTGCTTAGTAGTATTGTGGCAGGATTTCCTTCAGAAGAGATTAATCCAGTGTCTATATGCAGTCAGACCTTGCTATGTTTTGGAGTTACCAGCAGCCTCTGCGTACTACACAACGGCAGTTCCTCTTCTGGAAAGACAGAAATGCCAGTATCACTTTGACGTCTCATTCAGTGTCATCACCTGAATGCCTTCACCCAGTGTATTTCTGTAGTATGACCGTGATAGATAGTATGATAGTCAATAATAGTGACCTTAAGTTCTGAGTCTTTCAAAGAAAATTGATGAATTAGTCAGAGCGTAGTTATTATTGAAAAAGAGCAAAAAAGTGAACAGAAAAACTGGCATATTTCTCTGGCAAAACTGTGAAATGTTTGAAAACTTCTGCACCCAGAAGCCCTTAGACCATCAAGCAGCCACCAGCCAATTGCTTAAATCACACAAAATTAATCGAATGAAAGCTCTGACACTTTCTTCTCACTCACCCTTTGAGAAAAACATACTGAGTCCAGTGAGTGTTTTACGCTCCTGTTGTTAGTCTGCCAGACCTGTTTTAGTTGGCTTTTTCTTGTACATGAAAACTACTGTGTATTGATGCAGCTGAGGATCACCTATAAATTAGAGCTTCTTTGGATTTGTTTTGTTATTTTGTTTTCACTCCATAAATGCCATCCAAACACTTTGGAGAATTTCTCAATGACGCTTCAGGTGACACATCAGGAAAATTCTTTTGCAGATACCCCCTCTTCCCCCAGCGGACCTAAAACATAGGTGATTTCGACTTTGCCATGTATCGACTTTCTTGGGTACAATTTGCAGACAGGCTACCGCAGTTCAGGTGTAATTTAGATGCACATAGAGTAAACTGGAATCACTCACAAGTATATAAAGTAAGCATGTGCACGGGGCCTTCGGTCACCTCTGAAGTCTGTTCAAATAGTTTTCAGATTTGATACAAAGACAGCACAGGCTGAAGCGTGGCTGCTATCTTTAGACTGACTTCGCAACGGTACCTGCCGCCGCTCCCGCTTGCAGCACCGTGCCCTCTCTTACGGAAGCACAACCCGCTGCAATCAGATTGCCTTTCTTTCTGCTTTTTGATATAAGCATCCAGCTGGTGATTTTTTTTTTTTTAAATGAGCTTGTATAACTCCAGACCATTGTTACAAGATTTAAATGCTAATATGTACCTTCTAGCCTGCATAGGGCTAGAACAGCAGTTTCTAGCACTAGCGCAAACCAATTTGTCTGACAAATGTTCTAAGGTGAAGTGGCAGTATTTTTAGAAATCAGGTCAGTGGATAATTATGGAGGAAAAAAGCCAGTCTTACCATGTTAGCTTGCTTCAGATGTTTTTCTAGAATTGGTTGCAAAATCTTTAAAATGCTAATAGGAATTCAACACTTCAATAAATAAATAAAATGAAAAAATGAAAAAAAAAAGCAGCACGAAAAGGAAGGAAGGGTGAGCTCTTTTGCTTCAGGGGATTTTATATTTTAGTCTTTTCCACTGTGATGAGGAATCCACTAATGTTTTGTACCAGAATCTTAATTACCTTGTTTACACACGTATATATTGTAATTCTATGAAGAAACCAAGATAATGAAAGAAAACGATTTTCTTAAAGTAGGGAAACCCACATATCTTTATGGAGTAAAGAATCTGTCAATCTGCCTTGAAAATATTAATATATAGCCCAGCATTCAGGACACTTGGACCAGAAAGAATGTTCTCTTCGTATGAGACGGCTCATCTAAGGATTGCAATACTCCTTGCCCCACCTAAGGTCCAGGAGCAGCCTATGTCTCTACTTGCTGAATTCATCAGCTGTGGTAACCGTATGCAGATGATGAGCTGATTCGTGCTTCAATAATGTCTGAACATATTGTCAGCAGAAGAACTGTCACTGCCTCTGATGCAAGAAGAGACTATAACATATTTACACATAGCTATTCAGATAAATTGCTACATGCGGCCCTAATCCCACAAGCTGTCCACGAACCTTGCACTTGCACATTAGTACACTAAACGTAAGGGTACGTAAGAGTACCAGTACTGCTTACAGAGTCAGGCCCTATGCTTGGATAGGGCTCCTGAACGATAAGCTCCTGAAGCATAAATCTTTAGAATCATCCCCACTGATTTCTGCATGATACCTTCCAGATTGAGTAACACAACGCCCGTTGAATTTTTTATTCTAAACACTTCACAAAATCTTACAGTTCTTTAATCTTTACATATCCTTTAAAAAGACATCAGGTCAGGTCCTTGTGAATCTAGACAGTTTTACACTACTCTGGCGGGATAAAAGGACATTAAAGAGGATGTAAATGAAATCCAGATTCCCTTTAACCTTCCAGAACAAAGTGAAGTACCTGTGGCCTTAATGCATTGAGTCAGAGCCTTCAAACTTTATTCCATTTTTAATGTCATAGTGTGAAAATTAGTAATGCCCTGTATGTGCCCTGAAATGCCTTCCAGGAAGTGGGCCAGATGACTGGCATATTAACAAGGGTAAGTGAACAGCCATGCTCCCATCACGTGCTTCATCTTTCTCCCCTCTGGCTGGCTGCCTGAGGTTATCCACTTTACCGACCCGATTCCATTTAAAAGCTTGTTGCACCAAGTGGAAATTTAAGGAGAGGCCTAAAACTGAAGGCAGTCATTAACCATTCCCTTGGTTTAAGAACAAGTACGTTCTGTGACATTATGATGTTTTCTTATCCCTGCAAAAGTGACTTGTTGCTGGTTAAGCTATATCAGAAAATAAAACCATGTAGAAATAGAAAACAAAGGTCAGCAGGACCGGAGAATATTATATTAAAAAGTCAAAGTCTGAAATTTGCATTTAAGTTCTCCCTTCAGTCCGGAAGACACTGGAAACAGAGTTACACTGAAGAGAAACCTTAGTGGACGCGTGGTATTATCACTGCATAACGTAAGTGTAAATAAACTTGTTTTTACAAATACTGTGTCTGCTGTATCTCCATACTAACCTTTCCAGAACAAGTTTCATAACACTATTGGTGCAGTATTTTTTCAGTTTTTTTGTTTGTTTGAAGTCCCATTAAAGTTTTCCAACAGCTGGGCTCCCATACAGGCAATTTTAACAGCTTGCTTTTCTTACTACGCTGCATGTACATTGGTGTTTTAGTTAGGATGAAGAAAGTGCTTTTGAAGTGAATCTCGCAGTTGTCACCACTTCACATACTTTGATTTGCATTTCAGAGCAGTCTGAGCTGGACTACTTTTGATAAAACTAAACAGAAAGATAGGCACCAGCAGCCCATAGTCTTTTAGTCTGAGAGACCTGTGTAATGGTAGTCCAAAGTAAATTCGCAACCTCGTGCTCTCTGCCTGTAGTGTGCATGTTGGGGCCGCAGCTTCAATTCTTTCACTCTACAGATCTTTCCTGTTGTGCCAGACTGCTTGCTAATGCAAACATCTCCTCAGCTATCTCTTGTGAACACCAGGGTTTAAGACTACAGGTTCTGTAGACTTAAACTAGACTCTGTAGACTACAGAGAATGAAGCCTGAGGAACGTAT
Organism: Struthio camelus; assembly: GCF_040807025.1. Classification (NCBI taxonomy): domain Eukaryota; kingdom Metazoa; phylum Chordata; class Aves; order Struthioniformes; family Struthionidae; genus Struthio; species Struthio camelus. Next base: position 35,363,049 of record NC_090946.1, read on the forward strand.
TTGTTACTTCAGTCTTCCTCTGGAGGAAGTCCTGGTTGACAGCTTCCCTTACTGCTACACCAAATACTGACCTGAATGTTATTTGGATGTCAACCTGCCTTCTGGAACAGGCAGAATTTTTCATTCAGAAGATTAAACAAGCTCAAATGAAATAACTCTTTTTCTGGTAATGAGGAAGAGCTGTAATATATCAGAACTGATTAAACTCCTGAAGTTATATCATACGTGAGGCAGTAGAAATCCTGCCAGAAATTCTTTGGAGAAACTGTCTTCTCCAGCTGTTTCCAAATTCTGATTAAAAGTTTGGAGGAGATATTAATCGATACAGCAGTAACCACGAAAGAAATAATCTGTCCAAGACAGGCTAAAAAAAAATTCATGATTGTCAATATGAAAATTTGTTGTTTGTCTGCACTCAGATACCTTTGCAGTAGGTTCATCATCTCTTTTCTTCTTCAGTTGCCTGAGCTGCAAAATTGGGAGAACCAGCCATCTCCTAGGGTGGAATCCCAGCCTAATTTTTAAAATGTTCTGTAAGACCCTTGGGTAAAGGATGGTACGGAAAGTAAAGTATTACTCCTTATGGGAATATCTGAAGTTAGAAAATTCATTGCTTACTGACTAAGTAAGTTATGCTTGTCTTGTTGAAATTCTTAAACTAAAAATACCCTCTGCTTCTAAAGATAATCACGATCCTATGGGAAAAGAAAGGTAAGAGATATGGGTACCAGTGCCACCCACCTTCCTTTCCCATTTACTCTATTGTACAGATTACTTCAAAGCACACAGAATATATCTGGTGTCCCCACTGAGTGAAAGGGTTATTTGTGTATGAGTGGAGAAAGCAGGTGGTTTATTCCAATTTTGAAAACGCCTTTTCACTCTCAGCTGGAAATGCTGAAAAGTAGGAAAAAAAGTGTCAGTTTTGCTTTTGGTACAAAAAAAATCTCATTGCTCTTGGCAGTGACCTTAGATTCCAAGAGGAGGTGTTAGCCTTGCATCGTTTCACAGCACTGGCTGATCAGGAGTAGCATTAACCTAACTTTAGTGGAAGCTCATTTTAGCTCTCTCAGCCAGAAAAGAGTCAAAGTGACATGACACATATGAATGGTACAACAATAGAAAGATTACATAAAAGAAAAAAAATAAAGAAAAATGCTAGACCTTCATGAAGACTCAGGTCAGAACACATATAAGTGGAATATTAACTGTAACACTTCCAATTATGGGTCTGCTTCAGTTCTTATTGAAATGAATGTAGTCTGGGACCTTAATACTGTACTAGTGGTATCAGCCCAGATCCATAAGTGATTAATAATCATTGCTTACTTCAACATAATACAATAATAAGCAACATCCTACTCTGCACAGGAATTTTTTATAACAGAAAATTTCAAGCTTTACTGTATAGGCAAAAGAAAAAGAAAGTGCTTTGATGTGGCAGTATAGTTGTTTTTCTAAAATTTGAAAAAAAATGTTTTTCTTCGTGAATGGTGTATTATTGAAAAATACTCAGATTTTATGTTTTTTCAGGCACACTGGATTTTGCATTCTCTCTGATCTTTTGAGTTCAATAGTTGCATGTAAAATTAAGTATCTTGAACAAACACTTCGACATTTATATAGTTACTTGGTTGCATCTAATCAATGCTACCAAAAAGCGTTCAGGACAATTTAAAATGCTGCAGCTTGAAAATATATACTTATTTTATATTCAAAAATATATCTGAATGTGAAATTCTAAATCAAATGTCTTTTCAGAATGAAACATTGTGACTGATTTTTTTTTCTTAAATTTTATATCTCGAGGGAAAAAAAACACAACTAACTCTTTTCGTTCTGGCTTGCTACATAATACAACTTGCAATGTTGTATTTTTCAGCAGACTCCCTTTGATGAACAATAATGCAATAGGCAACACTAATACAAACAATCCAAAGCAGTGCACAAACAGTTCTATCCTGCATGGATTGTAACGATGAAATTATATCTGTGAATACACATACTCTATCACTCCAATATGTATGTGATATGTATAAAGCCACATTTCTTAGTGTCATTATAAATATTATACTGGTATACCAGACATTAGGTGGAGGTATAGTGCTATTCTACCCACTTATATTGTGCAGTCAAACTATACAGGTATCAGAATCAACACAAGAGACATAGCGGAGACGCTTTCTGAAGAGAAAGTGGACAGTTGCATAGTGCGGTGACCAAAATGACGGGAGCCTTCACTGAATATCTGACTCCACAAGGTCTTGCAATTTATTACATAGACCTTTGCATTTCTAATAAGGAAAAATACAGGCATACATCTATATTTTACCTGGTTTATACTCTTTATCTCTGCATTTTACTTTGTATTTTAACATAATCAATATTTAACGTTGCATTTAATTTTTTTCATTTTATTGAATTCCTTCTTTAATGTATCTGGTTGAAATAGCTGGATTATTACAGTACACAGAGTAAAATAGAGATAGAGAGCCTCTTGCTTGATATTTAATGAGATAGAGTTTCTATTTCATTACATTAAAGATTGGTGGTAACACGGATAATGTACTGACTCTGTTAATGCTCTTAACCTATGAATAGCAGTCGTTTCAGCTCTTCCTAATTCCTCTTTTAATCCTCTTTCTTCATTACACACTTTTGAATAAACTTTGCATGTAGTCCTGCCATGTCTACTACTATTGTCTTTACAGGAGATTTCTTTCTTGTGTAAGAATCCTATTTCATCTCTAGAAATAATTACAGACTCATTCCTGCCATTGCCTTCTTCTCTTCTTTCATTGCCTTCCCTGAAAACAGCCACTTGTTGAATTTCATTAGTATTAATAAATACATGACAAAGCATAAGAATTTCTTTTACTCCAAGTAAGACAAGTACATTACACTCTGTAGGAGGTCAGAGAGGGCGAGTTTCTTGAGTAGAATTTTTTCATTAATAAAAAGCATGCAGAAATTCACTGCAAAATGGTGCTACTGAAAGCCTGCTCTGTGTACGTTGCATAGGCAACAATCACTAGGTAAAGGAAGTGTGTAGGCGTAGTACTCTGCCTTTTCTCATTAAAGCCCCTATTTGAGAGGTGCTGAATATGAGCAACTTCTGTCAGACTTCAGTGGGAGCTGTCAATACTCAGTGTTTTAAAAAATACACCAGTTCTGTCAGATTCTTAACAGTAACAGAGACCTGTGAATGGGTCTTTGCAAGTAGCAGTGGACAAATTTCAGTGGATAGTAGACCCCCTGGAAATGTTATTTTGGTGGCTCTGAAATTGTTCTCAGAACTGAGCTGAATTTAGTTCTAGCTGAAAAAAATCTCTCAGCGTAAGCAGATTCACAACAGCTTTCTCAACGGTTAGAGGAGGCATTTCATTAGAGCTCTTGGAGAACATTTTTAAAGAATTCCTTCATCTACTTGAGGTTTGAACAATATTATTAAAGAAAAATGCTTTCACCAACAGATTACAAAATGTTTTCACTGTCTCTCATTCTCACAGAGGAATTTATCTATGAATAAAGATCTTCACTGATGCTAGAAACACATAGTCCCACTAGGTCAATATAGACCTATATGTCAAACTAGAGAGACAATCTCAATGGCCTTTACTGAGTGCAAAACAGTACACTTTCTGCAAAACCATGTTCAAAGAACAGTGGCTATGTGATTCCATCCAGGGGTAGGACACTACTCAAGTATCCTCATGCACAGGAAAGAATGGCCAACTTTAAATGATAATTTTGTCAACATAATCCTTCCTACCTGGCTTCTTGCTCTCCACTTGTTCCCTCAAACTTCTCCACCAGACACACTTGTAAAAATAATCACTCAGAACGAAACTTTCATCTGGATCTGCTGAAATATTTCATTTTGATGTCTGGGAACACTTCATGAAACAGCTGAATTTGAAAAAAGTAACTATTTAGTTCCACCTAGACAGACTTGTAAAGCTACTATTATTATTCAATTCTATTGCCAATAAATAAATGAATTAAAACACCTGTCCTTTGGGTGGACCTACCTACAATTTTTATTCAGAAATACAGATGGAAGAGATTTTAGCAGGGAAGTCTTATAATTGTAGGCTTTCCTGGTTTTAAATTAGAGCACAAATACATACCCTATTCACTACCGTTTGAACAATATCAGAAGTACATAGGAAAAAAAAAACTTTTCCAGTTTTGTCTTGACATTTGGGAATAAGTTATGAAACCTCCTTTTAAATTGTTACCCAATCCTATGTTATTTTTTGTTCAGTTTATTTTCCTGCATCTATCCATTATTTTTTGCTTACTTCTCTCAACACCAGTGATATGAAGATGTTTGCATAATTTAACTATATTTGTGTATAGATTTCCCAAAATAAATAGATGTATTTTTCATATTTTAGTGCTTTATCCATCATAATGTCTATTTGTACAATGCTAAAGTTAGAGTGCTGTGGAAGATTTCTTATTTTTAACTTGGACATAATGAATGATAAGTCTATATGATCGTTTGTTCTGGGGTTTAGCACTTGCATCATCCTAATCAGTACTGGAGAAAGAGAACCTTAAAAACCATAAATGTAGAACAATCTCAGCTCTCTTAGCCTATCCTCACACTGCAGACGCTCCAAGCTCCAAGCCCTTCTTCTTCTTTTTCATGGCTCTTTGCTGCACTCACTTCAGTATGACCATACCTCTCTTGTACGCGGGAGGCCAGAACTGGACCCAGCATGCCAGATGTGTGTCACCAGTGCTGAATACAGGGGAAGGATCACATCCCTTCAGCTGCTGGGGACACTCTTCCTGACGCAGTGCAGGAGGCCATTGGCCTTCCTTGCTGCAAAGGTGCATTGCTGGCTTATGGTCAACTTGTTGTCCACCAGGACCCCCATGGCCTTTTCTGCAAAGCTGCTTTGCATCCAGTTGGCCCTTGGTCCAGTACAGCCTGTACTGGTGCGTGCGTTTATTCCTCCCCAGGTGCAGGACTTCGCATCACCATTTGTTGCACTTTCAAGAGATTCCTGTCAGCCCATTTCTCCAGCCTGTCGAGGTCCCTCTGAATGGCAGCACAACCATCTGGGGTATCAACCTCTTCCCAGTTTTGTGTTATCTGTAGACTTGCTGTGGGTGCACTCTGTCCCACCATCCAGGTCATTAATGAAGATATTAAACAGTATTGGCCCCAGTATTGACCGCTAGGGTACACCAGTGCTGTTTAACATTTTCAGGTAATACTTTTAAACATTTTTTGAGCCTGGCAGTTCAGCTGCTTTTCAATCCACCTCACTCACCGGTTATCTCGTCCATATTTCATCAGTTTTTCTATGAGAATATTATGGGAGACAGTGTCAAAAGCTTTACTAAAGTCAAGAAACTTTACTGTTCTCCTCTCATCCACATCAAGCCAGTCATCTCATCATAAGAGGCTATCAGGTTGGTCAAGCAAGATTTCTGTGATTTCTTTCTGAAATCCCTAGGAGAACCACCATTAATTTCACTGGACACTGGAGAGAATCCCCAGTGAGGGAAACCTCAGGACATCTTATGATATGCATGTTCTTCCGAAAAGATGTTTGTCCAGATTGAGGTCTGTAGATGTCTTTAATCAGTTTTTATTGTAACTTAAAGGATATAGTCATTCCTTAAGAACTGTTAAACCGTGGTCCTTTCTCCCTTTCTAACTGGGCTCTTTCATTCAGAGAAAAGCACACTGCATATACAATGACATCCACAAATAAATGGGCATATAGACCATTTGACTGAGAAAGACAAGAAATGTTTTACTGTTGTACTCTTTTGCAGCAGATGATGTAGTTTCAGTCAAGCTGACAAAAAGAAATGCATACAAAAAGCTCCTATCTACACTGCACAGAGAAAGCGTTTGTTTAACAAGACTGTAATAAAATATATTTATTTGTACCTAAATTCAGTTTACTAAGTCTCCAGTGAACAATGCAGTAATGACCAACGCAGTAAGTACCTAGGAAAAGCATATCAATAAGAAATAGTGGTGTTATTTGATATTTTACTTCTTCTGCAATTCATTTAAGTCTTTTTCAAACCACCACTTTCTTTCTCATGCGGAATCAGTCTTTCAAATACGTGGATTTTGCACCAGCATTGGGAAATAAATTATTCCTCATTTAAAGAGACGGCAGAAGCCAAGGAGTTCAGTACCTGCTCCCAGGGGGGAAAAAAAAGGTACACTTCTATACTTCAGTTACTTTGGCTAGATATTTCTATTTCCTTTTATCTATGGCAAGCAGAACTGACACAGAAGATCATGAAGATGCTAACACATGCAACAGCATTCAAGGTAATGTCCATGATCTGAACTGAACTGAACTGAACTGAACTGAACACCATGATCTGAACTCTGTCAAACACCATGTAAGGCTGGTGTGGTAATTGGTGGGGTAGGCTTTCAGCGACTAGCTCCCCTCAAAGGATAGACTACTATGTGCTAATACTATGTGTGTTAGTTGGAATTTCTTAGGCCTTGTTTTCTTGCTAACTCTTTACTGGCATAGTCAGTCAAGACTTTCTAAGCAAATTGTTTCTCCTTCTAAACATGGGTTTGATTAAATGAAAGCAATGTGGAAACGGTTATTCCTAGCCTGTAAAATGTTTCAAAACTCTGAAAATAGCCCATTTCAGTGTTTTGTAAATTAAAGGTTTTGGTCTTTTATTATGAAATGATTTTTCATTTCAGAAATTTATTTTCTCCTAAGAAAAGCAAAAAATAAACAGATAATAGGGCATTATCGGAATACTTGGTTGACTCAGAACGTTTGGTTTGTTGCTTTGCAAAATTCTGAGATTTGTAATTTTTGTCTCATTTCAGTAAAAGTTTTATAATTATTATTGTCATTATTTTGTTTGTGTGTTTTCATTTTGAAATTTCAGACAAGAAGGTAAAGCCATTTGCCATTCAACCCTGGTGTCAAGCTAAGACAGAGGTCATATGATTCAGTAAAAAAAGAATCGTTAGATTGATTTTAGTCAAGAATGGCCATTACTACAGCTTCATTGTCAAGAAACCAGAGGGAATCTTGAAATACCCCGAGGCCAACCACTCAGCATATTTATGACAATCAAAGCACAGATACCTTCTATTAAGATGTAGTGGTTAGAAGGCTCTTGAAGTATTTATCTTTTTCAGTAATGTTTTTCAGTAAAAACATTTTCAAGCTGTAAAATATGTCGGAAAACTTAGCTTGTGTCTAAAAAGGTGATGGGACAACTTTGACCACTGAAGCACCTCATGAAAAGGACACTTGAAATGAAAAGCCACTTTTGCATCAATATTTGTTTGGAATTGTAAGCAATGAGAAATATGGACTGAAAAATAATCATTCCCATCTGCAGCTGTTTTGTGAGCCCAGAGAAATGAATTGGCAGTTTCACTACTGAGCTTCCAGACCACAAAGATCATGGTCAGCAGATTCTGAGACATTTAGTGATCTCAGCAAATACCACTTCTGGATTTTACATATTCATTATAGTAGGGCTATTTTCATCACAAACTGTGACATTAAAAATAAAGGACTAACTGCAAAATTCAGATCTTGAGTCAGATTGTAAAAGCCTAGTAATAATGAGAAGTCACATAACATTTTAGTTAGCGCTTAGATCTGCCTGTGAACTAGAACTCGAGTGGGGCCTGGTGGTCACTAACCCATATAAACCTAAACTAGAATGAAGGCTGGCATGAAACCGATGGATGTTCAAAGCATTTTATGTGCAACGCTGTGTAAATTCAGCTCTTCAAAAGCCAGGGGAAAACTCTTGTTTCTACAGTTTTGGACCGCAATCTGTAGTTTGTCAGGAGGGATGACAGTGGCATTGTTAAGGATGAATTTCTGTGTATTTAGTTTCCTGTCACTGAGTTCAAAAGGGTTTGTTCTGGCATGGAAAGCTGGCAGAGCAGAAGCAAATTAAACGCACTGTTTGTTAGTTTGTTTACTGCTTGCTCCTGCTTATGAATAAAATTCCTGTAATAGATGTGTGATAGTGACTGCATGGTCAATAATACCTTTTAAGAAGAGACTGAGACAATTTGGGGATAATTCAACAACGTTCATAAAGGTATGCAGCATGTCAGATCTGCCTTTTTCATATCAAAATACTAGCCTTATTCTAGAAGTCCTCGAACAAAGCCTACTGCTGTTCTTTATAACACAAGGGGCTAAAAAGCTTTCTCAGCTTTCAGATGGGGCTCAATGAGCCTGGAGAATTATTTACATCAGCATGTCCTGTACATTGACAACAGAAAATGAAAAGCAATCACCTGTTTAATTCACATCTCTGTTTCCTCAGTGAAGCTTTTCATAAGTAAAGAACTTAGATAGTGATATACTTCTGTGTGCACTAGGAGTAAGGAATGAGTAGTGCTGGGCAACATCCTGCAGGACAAATCTTATTCTATAGGACTTCATGGGGAACAACAGGAGCTTCCCATTTTGCTCACATAATACGAACACTTGAACACGAACACCTTCAAGCCAGACTCCCTGCAGAGTTGAGTACTTAGGATCCTTAGTCACTGGCAAAAGTTATTTCTACGATAGTTGGATCTCCTTCCCTTGGATCCTCGTACAAGAAATCAAACTGAAGTCACCTGCATTGTGGTGCAAAGTGTTTATCACCACAGGCACGTCAAAGAGTCTTTCACTGTAGGTCTTGATGTTCTTGAGAATTCTCTCTTTAGTGGCATTTGTAAATATACTGTAAAGTTTAATGAGCCAGGCTCTGTTGAGAGCTTGTCACTGTGATGTTTCTCTCAGATGACAAAAGTAGATTAAAGCTAATAGATTTATGATTGCATCTCATGTAAAATAAAAAGCGCATCATATTTAACAGTGAATGTTGTGTCTCTCTTTCCTCATTTATCTTTGTTGGTAAACTGTGAGTGCTCCAACCTGGGACAACTTTGGGATTTGTAACTGGAAATAATTTTGTTTTTTTCACTGCAGTAGTTCAAACAGCATAATCACATTTATGTCACAGATTCCAAACTGCTGTGTATCTTGGTGATACAAGAAGAAGGACAGATCTGCTATTAGTAGATTATACATCTCTGCTTCAGCTGTGTAACCTTGCCTCCAGGGAACCAAATATTCACCTCAGAAAAGAGCAATAAGCGCTATCACTACAAGCTCCTAAGGGTTTATGAGAGACAACTTGATTTTAAAAGCAGAACTCACAAGTACCCTGCCTGCAGAAGCTGTTCAGTGCAGATGAATTATAGCAATATAACCTTTATCAAGATAGCAATATAACCTTTATCAAGATTCTGTCCTGCTTTGGGTAGACCTGGTACACCATATACTTTGACATCATATAAGTATGATGTCTTGTATAATTTAGACAACAAATATAATCTGTTGCCACCACTTCTTCCTACTGGTAAATTTTAAGTGATGCTGGCTCAGTCTGGAGATTTGTCTTGGTTTCCTTTGGTAGATGGTTATCGTGGAAGCCGGTCCATTCACAGTTTCACTATCCTGATTTTCAGAAGCAATGAAGTCCCAAAACCCAAAGATCCCTCACAATTCTTTGTGCTCAACAGGAAACAACTGAATCTTGTTTATAGAGTGATAATACGTACATGGAACAAAAATAGAAAGACACTAAGCTGAATGGTACAAGGTTTTAACCAGTGCAGAGAAACACAGAAAAACACAGAATGTGAGCCAAGGAGTCCACCTGCAAAGAAGTGCACTAAAATAACAGAGGAGGGAAGGAAATACTTTTAAGAAGTGATGAGGAGTTAGAACTGCTATTCAGCTGAACATTATTCATTGTTTCCCATGAGTTGTGGAATACTCTATAATTCATCATCTTAGCCATGGTGTATGACATAACTTAAAAATTTAGAGGAAATATACTTACGGAGTTGTCATTTTATTACTGTTATAAATAGAACATCATTTGGAAGATTCTACTTTTATAAATATTTCATGAGGTTCGATGAAAACAGAATAAAGCCTTAGGGTCACAGTCAACCCCAAAGGCATCTCTTTGCATTAGCAAAGGCTGTTTCACCCTGGGGATATACTCCTTCCCGAAACCTCGACTGAGAAAGCAGCTATACGTTTGGCTTTCTGAAGGGTACTGCTGACAGAGGCAATAGTAGAGAGACATGGAATTTCAGTCTTCCAACTGCTACATTTGCTAACTAGCCTCAGCCCATGTCACTCATTTTTTGATTCTGTTCCTCCCTCTCTCTCCTCATGAGAGAACAGCACATAGGCAATTTGTATCCCCACTGTTACACCATAGCCTGCCACAACCTTTAAAACCCAAGGTCCATAAATTATCATATTTGCAAGATCCTGGCCACAGCTACCCTTGAATAAACCTAGCCTTTGTTTAAACCCAACAATGCTGAGTGAGATGTCATTCATGGAGTGAATATTTCCAAGTAAACCTTTTTTGTACTGAAAGAACTGTGCAATAGTTTTCTAAATTCCCCTTTCTAAAAAAGTCTTCTATCAAACAACTCATCTAAGACAGATGCCACTGCGTTCTTTATATTCCCGATGTTACAGAAGTTCCCTTTTCTCAGTTTCTCCAGGTACCTCACTAAATATTTTAAACATATTTAAATTATGCTGCACACTAGGTAAGTTTTCTCTTTTTCTCCCATTCTCTTTACATTTCCCATAACACGGGAAAAGTGTAGTTTGAAATCACTGCAGAGAAATGACTAACCTATTATAGAGATCCTTTCTGGCCTTTTGATTCTTATCATTTTATACCAGCAATGAATAATGCTCAACAGGACAGGAAGCCTGTGCGTAGGGGGAAGGGAAATACAATCTTTCACCTCATTCACATGCAGCATCACTACTTTATTAGTTGTCAACCATATCACCTTTAATTAAATTCAAAGGTCCAAAATGTTCCTTCATAAGATGACTGAAATGTGAAAAAGAGAAAAGGAGGTAACCATAAATGATTTCCTGTGGTACAGAGCGTTTCATGAATTATCCAGCTATTGTTGGACCTTTTTTTGATGTCATGAATGAGATATATCGCTCACCAGAGTTTACTTATCTTCATTAATGTTATACTTTTTCTTTCAAAATAGTTAAACTGGTATCACTGCAGAAGTGGAACCAACTATACAGTACAAAGCTGCTTTATACCAATACGTGCGCATGTGAGCATGGTGTGTACGAGTGTTTATGTGTGGGTGTGTGTTGATGGGTGTGTGGATGCAAGCACCTGCATTTGCTCACATGGAGAAAACAATATATTTGTCCCCTTAGGAAACTACAGAAGTTTAGTCACAATGGCATGGGCTGTGCATAAAGAATAAGGCCTTATTCGATTTTTCTGAGAATTCTTGTTATTTAAAGTCAATTTTGTTTTCCAATAGGCCCAATCCCAGCATGGGAGAATTTATTTAAATTTACTGAAAACAAAATTTAATCTTTTTGCTGATTTGAGTACTTTAGGTCCCAGGAGATACCACTTCAGCAGTATTTTCTTTAGACGCAAAATATCTGAAGGAGATCCTCATCCGATTATATGTCTTTTCTAACGTCTGCAAAGCTCAGCCTCTTAAAGATATGCTTTCCAGTGAAACCCACCATATTCTGTGCTGCTAGAAATCCATTTTTTCATAAACATTAGTTATCCATGGGATATTAACAATTTTCCCTATATTTAATGGCTAGGAAATGGATTCTGCGGATGATTTAATGGACCTGTACTTGATTGCAGGGTCTGCCCTACCATGGTCACTTTCAAGACCAGACTCTAAGCTATGTCTTGTAACTTATTTTTCTAGATCAGTGCTAGAAAATAATATTCTTGCATATGTTGGCCTGCTTTCACAGGGACCGGATAAAGTCTGATAATTTCAGAACCTGCTTCACAGCTTCACCGTGTGGAATAGCAGGCTCTAAGTCATGGTTATAGCTGAGTTACACCAAGATGAGCAGAACTTTCCAGCCTAGTTACATGCCAGCAACTTTCTTTCCTCCCTTACTCTTACAATGTTTAGATTTTGAGCAAGTAACACTAAATCATATATCAATGGCAACCAAAAGTGAGGTATCGTACCCTTCTTATTTCAATAGCAGGTTGCACTATATCACCACATATTACAATAATTTATGAGTAAACATTAAGTTAAATGCTAGGAAATTATATTCTATTGCTTTGTTAATTATTCAAAATATTTATCTAACTGAAAGGGAGTTCCTGAAATGTAATATTTTATTCACAAATTCATCTTGTCAGGCAAGGCTGTTTTAGCACAAAAAAATCTCCTTTGTCACTCTTCATTTCTCAAGCCTAAATTCAGGTTACATATCAGATTCTCTATTACTAGATTAAAAAGTTTTGTACAGGCAATATAAAATTGGTTGACAATAGTTAAAAATGTTCAAAATTGCTCAACAAACCCCAGAATCCCATCAGACTTCGCTGACCCTACAAGGTGAGTACTTAAAAATGAAAACCTCCAGAAAGGGAAAACAAAATAAAACCAAAAAAATGTGTACCAGGAAGTAGCACGAAAAGAGCCAGGAGGTGGCACTGTTTTCTTTGAGCTAGTACATCAGGAAGGAACTTCAGAGCGGTTTGATTCACTATTTATTCTCCCTTGGTACAACCTCTGATCTTTCCTTCCTTTTATTTTTGCATCTGATGGCAAGTAGTCTAAAGAGTCTAAAGAGTTAACTTAGAGTTAACTTCTTTCCTGATTATTTCTGTGAAGCTTTTGAAAAAAAAAAGTCTTTAGCTTATATCTGGCCAAATTTAGTCTGGGTTAAAGTCACCAATTAGTCCACCTAACAATCCTACTTTTAAAAAAAAATTATTTTCCCACCGAATCTACCAAATAGTGTGGTATTTTTCGGTTTACAAATGCTCCCTTCAGCTAGTGTTACAGAACAGAACTCATGCATTATGTCTTCTTTCTCATGAGCCACGGTATGTCCACTGCTTCCTGATGACTTAATTTTTTATCTAGGAGAATACAGAGATTATAGCATGGAGCTCGAAACCTCACACCACCTATTGTTCCTTCCAAGTTTCTTCCAAACACTAGGACTCTCCGAATGTTTATCAAGAATAACAAATAATAACATAAAAAATCAAAACTAGGCAACAAGTACTTTCTAGTATTCTTATTTTATTGGCGCAAGTCAACCATTCTAATTAAAGTGATGCAGACAAAGTCATATTCTATTATGACTCTCCAGGCGTTTTTCAGATGTGCTTGGTTTTGCTTTGAAAGCAAACTGACAGTTTATTTTCCACCTCTTCATGATGCACTCAATTTAAAAGAAACTCACAGTCCAAAAACATGGCAAAAGTTGAAGAGGGCTTACTGTGAGATGGTTTCCAATGTCAAGAACAGCACTGGCTCAAGAAGAGAGATTCACATTGACAGATTACTGGGGAAACACATCCAGAAGAATAGCAGTCAGAGGGACTGGAGCCTATCGGGCATGACAGGGGACTGGGATTCAGGACACGTTGTTGTGCATTCAGATGTAAACTTGACTTGCTCTTTGGCATAAGACAAGGTACTTAATCCGTTTGTTCGCTGATTTTCCAATTTGTATCTCCTCAGTAGCTGTATCAAATGCTAGACTATATCTGTCTTCCAACCTGATAATCTTTACCTATTCATTGTGTGTGTATCCACCAATTCATAGTGTGATTGTGCACAATTCACTGTACAGTTCTGGTTATTCCCTCTCTCACAAGGAAGTCCATGAGGATTTATTGCCTGAGCATAGTTCTGAGCATGACACAGATTTGAAACGACCTTTCATGGATATAGTGTGGATGAATTACTGAAAGTTTACAAACTACAATTGAATCCATGGTTAAGTCAAGACATGGAAAAGGAGTAAAAAAAAGGGATTTTGCTCTCTCTTAACACCTTCTGATAACTTCTACTAGATATGATTAAAGGTTATGACTTAAAGTAAATGTACTCCAGTGTTAGTGATCACTGCTAACTAGTGATCACTACTAACTGGAAACAGCAGAAAAAAATAGCTGGACTTCATTGCCTGTTCGTTCAGATCATATAATGTGCTGATGTGATGATACAACGGGCTTAATCTCCTGGTAGCCTTCCTCCTTTTAGCACCCAAATCTAGCCTAAAGTTTCAAAATGAAATTGGCTGATTGGGACACAATAATAACTGCTGGCAGCAGAGAAACAGTCTCTCTTAAAGGATTTAGAGATTTCACAGAGGTCTATCTGGACCGTCACCCCTGCCCACATCACTGATTCATGAGTTCATCTCTAGTAAGACTGCAACAGAATTACTTTGCTATAGAGAAGTGATAACATCTTGGGGGAGAAGAGGGTCACACTGTCACTTGGTGAATATCATTCAACATAAAACTCAAATACTATAACACAGTAAAAACTCATCAAGTATTTCTGAAAACGAGGGCCTTGCTGCTGGGATTCTGTCAGGCAGCAATTTTTACTTTGATTACCGAAAGTCACTTCATCTGTCTCTCAGCCTTACATCATCTGTAACTTCTCCCTCTTTTTCAAAAGCTTGTTGGATACTACTGACAGTCTTTCTCTAAGATTTGTCATCCTCTACTATATGCATAACCTTAAAAAAATCAGCACTTTGTCCCATTATTTTACATTCCAAATTCCAGCAAAGTTTTCTAGGAAAAAAGGCTCTAAGAAATCTATGTTAATCAGTTTCCAAAATAATGATAATGACCTTTGCATGTATTTTTTAAGACATTGCTTGGTGCTCAGTTTTTCACCACTGCATTTTTTACTTCTATTGGACTTCTTTTTTTTTCCAAGTATCAGTCAATACTACTGACAAAACCTTGTGTTAAGGCCAACGTTTTTATGTTGTGATCCTATCTCACAGGAAAGGCAGACAACTATTCAAAAAGTTCAGGTGACTTCTCACGTGAGAAGAGCGAGTGAAAGAAAAATTGAGGGCTAAAAGAGCTATTTCAAGAGCGTACACTTAAATGCAATCATGCCTTTTGAAAAATAGGTATACACTTTATTTCTGAAATCTTGTTTCACTATATTGCCAATGATCAGCATTTCTTCATAGCAGGCATGAAAATATTGCATTTTACATTATTAAACTTGTATGTCTGTTGCTGGAAAACGGTTCCTACTGCTGTTTGTATGCGTTGATTTAGTGCTGATTTACTGACCGTTATTCTGGTGTTTAATAAAACTAGTAAGCGTTTTTATGCCTTTTCTCATATTTAAATTCCTGTTCAGGCATTAACTGGTTATTCAAAACAATAGTCACAATGTTATTATTCCCATTTCACAGACAAACAGATACATAGACGAAGAGTGATATGTCCAAGGTCACAGACTGAATCAGTAGCAATACTGGTATTAGTGGGTTTAATATATAAATCACTTTAAAAGATTTAAGAGTGAGAAAGCTTAAATGTGCGGCATTTAAGAAACAAAGCCATTTTTAGCTCCTTAAAGATGTTTGTGCATAAATTGCTTTAAGGATTAAAAGCAGCTTAAGTACCAAAGCCCCTTTAAAACCTTAAGCTCTTAAAATGTTTTATGAACATGGAGATGATGGGTCACCCTGAGAATACAGAAATGGACTTTGATTTGATAAAAGAGCTTGGTTCTGTAAAGAGAGAGCTTATTCTAAAAACAGTCAAAGCCTGATGGTGAAGAAGAGAAAATCTGGCTGGTGGCTTTGGGATTCTGCCAAGAATTTTGTCTGGTCTGGATCTCTCGACGATAGGTTTTTCATGCATGACCGGGCCTACAAAGAGGTCTTTCCAGACTGCTGGTCATCATGGAGATACCAGTTGGACTGGCTAGGGGACCATCACCAGTGGAAGTAAAGAAAAGAGGAAAAAGGTTGAGCTCAGTGCTGGAAACTGCCATTGATGGCATCAGTAAAAAGAGCTGCACTAGGCTGGCTCTGCTTGGGAGAGGGATTTTGCTGAGTGGAGTTGCTCCAGCAACAGGGTTTCTGACTTGCACCAAACTGGGGTTCAGGGGATGGTGTTAAAAGTCATCTGAATTAATTTTGCATTGCTCAGTGTAGATAATACAGAAGTAATATCCAAGGGCAAATTGCAGTATGTACATGTTCCCTCATATGGGAATGGCTGTAGGTACTCTAACCCCAGCCCATCTTGCTGTTACCGTCGCCTGGGGAACTTCCTCAGGTTGTGGAGGCTCCTCAGGCTGCCACAGAGCCTCCTCAGCAGCTGAGGGAGCCTCTTTGAGGTCAGGCTGCACAAATCTCCCATGTAATAGGAGTTTGTTTAAAAACAAGATTAAAAAAACACTAACAATCTGTTTAAAATCAAAGCTGCAGCTTGCATACTATATTTCATTTGAACACAGCTAAGCAGAAACATATACTGAGAAAGTTTCCTCTTTCCTCAGTTACAGGACTTGTCCTCAGCACCGCCCCCCCCCCCCCCCGCCACATCAAACCCCTACGTATCTGGAAAGCAAGTTCCTGTTTTGAACGTCCTTAGCTAGACTTTCATGCTTATAATGCTGCACTCACAGAAACAGCTCTTTGCCTGTAGCTGCTTATTAACTGTGCTATTCAGAGCATTCTTCCTGTTTTTGAAAAACAAGCTTTTACAGATAAAACCCTCAGCAGAAGTTTTTTTCTACGATGTTAAGAAGATAAGGTGGTTTAGAAATGCTCAGAGGCTATGTTTCAAAGCCCTAATCCCACAACAGTGTATTACAGATCATCACGTTGTTTGCCTTTATCAGTTTATTTAGCCCTCTTTTCAAGGTCTTTTCATTGTTTTTTTCTCCTTTCCATGAAATAAAATTTAGGGACAGACCCCAGTCTCTGCGGTATTATTGGCATCCCCAGTTGGCCACCACCGTGCTTCATTCAAGAAGGATATTGCATTTACAGAAATTATTTTTGTACTTCATTGTTTTCACTGGATCTAAAATAAATATTGGCAATAATAGTTGAAAGTTTACCAGTACTGCTATTTGAGATGGCTTAAGAAATATAACAATGAAAAATGATTTCTAATTAATGAGAAATAAGTAGTCTAATTTTATTTAAAGACCATGATCGTAACGGCCAGCTAAGCATGTAATTCTATTTATTTGCATCTTCAAACAAATGGAGAGCAGGGGTGGGAGGGGACGGAAGAAGCTACCCATAGAAAAATATAAGAGGTTTCTTTTATCTTTTCTTTTTTAAAAAGCAACATATTTCATTAAAAAATGCAAGCTCTCAAAGATGTGTAGCATATAATAGACGCTTTTGTTGCTATCAACCTAAAGAATCTTTCTTTTCCTCAGTAGATAAATAAATACATAAATTGTATGTACCATAATGCACTGATAAACAGGGGAAACATACACTCTTGAGCTGCTTCTAGTAAGCTATTTAAATTGCATCTGCTGCAAGGTAACTACTCTCCAGTTTTTCTGAAGTTGCATATTTTGGACAGCTAAGCTGATGTTATTTGAGTAGGATTTTAAATTAATTCTTTTTGTCAATACCTCTTTGCACACAGTGCGTTTAAAGGAAAAAAGAAACCTTTCAAGCTGTTGAAAGATTGCTTTCATTTTAAATTGTCATACAGTGCTTCCAAAAGGTGGTGTCAAACTCCTCTGCGTGTGGAGAATTACGGGAGCTATCCTACCTTCAGAACGCCATTGTCTGATAGGAATGCTTTCTCCTACCCGATCGTATCTGTAAATTCCGCAGAAATGTGTCTCTGCGTGTGTGTGTGGAGTGGAAGGAAAATAATTAATGATTATGATACGGCCAGAAAGAGAAATTGTTTTGATTTTGTTTCAAATGACCCAGAACAATTCAGTCATCCAACAGCCACAGAAAGTCACTCTTACTAGTGTTATTAATCACAAAAAATGATTTTGTAGGCATGTCTGCAGCTAGAAGAGACCTTACATATTTACTGGCATGGACTCAAGGCAGACAGCATCCTCATTTTCTTAGAAGGGTCTTTATCTGCTTGAACAAACATCTAGAAGTCAAAACGGTCCAGTAGATAGCGTAAAGGACTGCATGACAGGAAACTTATTTACTAGGTTTGTCACTGTTTCACTTTTGGTGGATTTTTAGCATCTGTGCACACAAGTAAGTTTCTATGAGGGTGAATAGGAATGTTGGCTGTTCTGTCGTATTTGCTTATATGTATTCTCTTTCACTGTTAAAGGTTAGACGTATAATGAGAAGAGGAGCCAGGATGACCTATTTCAGACCATCTGTTTGTATATCTTTCTATTCTTAATTTCTTCTCTAAAGTAAATCTTCAGTCATTCTTGTTGCCTGTGTGTCTGAAATTTTTAGTGTGTACACGTGTGTGTGGTAAAATTGCCAGAACACACACTAGATTTTCAGATTCCAGTGAGGACATATTAGATACCCACAGAGCTATGTTTTAATATTCTCCAGGTTATGAAGCAGTGAATCCTAGCATTCCCTGGTTTTCCTAAAATCAAGGAGTGTTATCACTGAGTTGTCCATAGGTGGGTCATAGCTTTGAGACTCTGGTAAAGGAAATCATGTAAAGGTCCCTGGCAAAATGTGGCACACCAAAAGACGTGGAAAGATTGAAGCAGGAAAGGTTGCAAGCTTAGAGATGGTGGGATATATGATTTAGTGGCAAAAGCATTAGAATAAAATAAGAGCAACAGATTCACGAATTCAGCCCCTCCAGCCAGGCTTTTGGACAAGTCTGAAGCATTAATCCTCTAATACAGTAACAGCGTGATGCTCAGTCATAGTGACTAACACGTTCTTCTTGTTCTTCTGTATTTTGTGTTTTCTGAACGTTACTTAGAATCTCAGCAGTGGTACAGATTCATGCTCTTGATTGTTCTATGGATACCAGTCATTTTTTGTCCCCATATATCAACACCCACTTCCTTACCAGAAATCTTGGTAGTTTGACCACAGCAGCAGCACCTTCTTTGTCAAGCCATTCATGGTATAATTTGCAATGCGCACACCTCCTTAGGACATGCTGCCTTGCCGTAGTGCTGAAAGCATGCTCTTCTTCCTCTAGACCCAGACAGAGCAAGACAGAGGCCATGGCTCTGAATGTTACATGATAAGAGTTTTTGACTGAGGTCCACAAGAAACTGTACTTATTTTTCCAAAGGAACTGTTGTCAAATGAGGCTATAGGTGTTTCTTGCTTCAACATGACCTCTTCTTTAATACACCAGGTCTGATGCAGTCCCCCTAGAGCTGGGCTGGTCACTGAAAAGTCCTGCTGTTTGGGGCTGGCAGAAAAGGCCTCTTTCACAACATTTTCCTAGCCAAAAGAATTGCCAGGGCAGTGTTCGTTGAACCCTGTTAGGTGTTACCTACTAAGCAGTTTCCTACCTGCCAATGCTGATGGGGTTTATAACTTCACTTTGGAGAGAGGAATGAGAAAGAACTGGGGAACTAGAAGAAAGAGTGTACTAGAAAATAAGGCAAATCATGAATGAAATTAAGGATTGAAGTTTAGGTTTTAATTTATTAACAAAGTCAAATTTAGGCTACTGATAAAAATTTTGCCTCCATTCCTGTGTTAGTCATATACTTAGAATAGGAAAATCATGGCCTTGGCCTCATTGTTCATGATTTCTTGTCTCTCTTACTCAGTCTTCATTTTTTCTTTTGATTAGTCTGCATTTTTTGGCTTTTTGAAATATTATTTTACCGTATTCTCCTCTGTATCCAGCCACTTAGCTCATTCCAGCAAAAATAAATTGCAGTAAACTGGAGGTGTAGGTAAATAGATTGCAAGGAGCAACAAAATTACTGGAATTAGAGAACGACTCCCCAGTTAATTTTCCCACAAATCTTATTCCCTCAACTGTTTGACAAGAGAATTGAGAGCTGAAACAGCAAGTGGCTGTTTGAGTAGAGAATTGGTTTCAAAATAAAACTCCTATGGTAGTGAGAGACAGGAAGAGTGGTCGAGGTTTCTGAAAAGTGGCTGCTTCAACTAGGGCAGGCAAAACAGTGAGCTTTTCTGTGCAGAAAAGCATTTTTGAACTGCTTGCAATTTTTACAGTACATGTCCAGAACCAGTTCAGAATGATATTTTTGCTCTTCTGAGGCAGCTTATGGGAGGTCACCTGGTCTAGTATCTTTACAGTAAAGTATTTTTAGTGCTACAAGCAAAGCATTTAGAGCCATTACTATCTACTTGAGTACTCTTCTTTTCAAGCACACATTTAGCAAAAGGAGAACCTCAGTGCAGTTAAGTTTTGTATTGTCCAGATTACTTCTGACTACCTCCTATCAGGTAGTAAAATCCAAATAGTGGAACTGCTAATAATTCTTCTTGTTTGAGTAAGCTTTGCCTGAGGCCAAGCAAATGGATTGTACAACCATTTGATTCTGAGGAGCAAGCATAGATTGCTATAGGGGTTACTTGAAAAATGTGATCAGAGAGAACTATTTAGCTGGCAACAATGACAACAGAAAGCCTGTTCACTCCCTACAGAAGCTACCTATGTTGAGTTTATTTAGTAATCATTCTTAGAGATCAGTGGAAAATGAAAAGAAAAACCTTCCAACTGTGGCTTACACACCCTGGATAAGTTTAAGCAAATCATCAGGAAACACTATCCTGATACACTATCCAAACACACTATGGCTGTATTTGCAGTGGCCATTCATTTTATAAACTCCAAAAGGATTAGACAAGTTGACATATGAAATTTTATTACATAGAAGGGATGTTCTGTAAGGCACTAGATACTGTTTGACCCTATATGACTGGCAAAAAATATTTGACTGTTAATTTCAGGCCAGAGTCATCACTCCTTGAATGAAGTCAGGAAATAACACTGAATTTTTAAATGATGGGCATTTTAAGTGATCACGGCATGCCACAGATGTATACATTTAATCTGTTAATGAGTTTTAATACCAGTGGATATTTTTGCATTCCGAATAGTTTGCTTAAAATCACAGTTTTCAGTCAGCCTATTCTGTAGCAGGAGGAGTTCAGAAATTCCCTTCCATTTCTAGTTTCACTCACACATAGCTGAAGAGCTTAAGATTTTGGGTAAGAAATATGCAGGCATTTATGCACACACAGTGCAAGAGAAGAGTTTTCATTACATCAGATTCAAATACACAGACTTGTCATAACTTAAAAAATATGGTTTGCCAAAAATTGTTGAAATTTTAACTCAGGTTGTTACCCAAACTTGTATTTCTGAATTTCTAGAAATAATTTTTCAGTATACTTTCTCTTATATTCCAATAAATTCATCTTCTGCTGCTTTTCTTTTTCCACCTTAGGAAATCTACATAGTCTTTCTGGTACAGCACAGAATGCCTCTTACTCAAATCATTCTTCTTTTTTTGGAATCAAATTTTCTTTTTCATTCTTTGCACTAACTTAAAATTGTGTGGATTATTATGTCTTCCAATTTCCCAGGCTGGGGACAATTTATGTTACATGAAGTACTTCTGGGGGGAGCCTCTGTATCTACAACAATGTGCACAAATTCACAGAGGCTTTTTTCAATTTCTACGATAGAATAAAGCTTCATTTGCTTTGAGAGTATTAAAAAGAGGGAGAATTATGCAAAGACACTAAGAATCTTGACTTCACTATGCTTACATCCAGTCTGATTACTGACCCACTGAAGGAACCTGATCATAACATAAGCTCATGTAAAAATATTTTACCACACACGAAAATATTTGCTTGACTGAGTGGAATGTTGTTACGCTTAATTAATGAACTGTGAATTTCTTAGATAACAAGTGCTATACAAAAGTACAAAACTGTTTGATAGGAACTCTTAGCAGGAAAGTTAGCATTTTTTAAAGACTTTATGAAATTGGATGGTGCAGAATTTAATAAAACTTTTGAGTTTTCAAACGGATTCTTTCTTAAAACTTTTTCAATATAGAATACATAGAGGCAGTACTTTCAAGTATTGCAGAGGTAGCCGTAGAGATTCATAGAACTAATCAAGCAGAGATGCAAAGATGAAAAATCCAACAATTTTAATTTATAAGTATCAAAAAATGATTACACCTTTTGCCATTAGCCCACAGCAGCACTTTCTAGTTAGACTTCTATCTCGTTTCCTCTGTGATATGATTTAAATGTACAACCAAATGCCTTTAAACTCAATGAATCTGTAGAGATGTATTTGGCATATAAATGACCTACAGGTTCTTCAGGGCCATATATTAATATTGTAAAAAGTGAAATGAAGGTAATAGCCATAGCGAAGAATCTGAAAAAATCACAGAGGAATTTTGTATATGAAGTGGAAGCATGCAAAACTATTATATATCTGCCAAGCTCTTTTATTTCTCTGTTTTGGCTTCGTGCTACACCAATTTTCCATTTTTTTTTTATCCTAGCTGACAAATAACAGACATTGTCTGACTGTGTGTCTTAAGATCTGTGTTTGTTTTGGCATCATATTTATCATGCGTTACCTGATATGCAAACCTGAAAAATGGGACCCTCTGTCTGTCTTGACCTGCAGAATGGTTCTCTCCTTTCCTTGAGCTCCCTTTTCTACAGAAAGGGCTCCTGTTGCTAAATTAAGGCATTTCCAGTAGACTGGCTCACACACTTCAAGAAAGTCTTCTACTACAGCATTTTAAAGACATTTGGTGATAGTCTTGATACTATTGAATTGTTCAGATTACTCTCAGTGGACTGTTGTACCTGCAAATTAAAGATTTTCACCCTAAAATGATAGGTGGTATAGTTAGAGTAAAAATATGTTGGGATGAACTGTTTATGATATAAAAGATCAGTTTTGCCAACAAAAAGGCTGCTTGGGATCTGAAGAGACTGAACAGTTCCAACTATCTGCCTCCTTTTATTTGTTCTCTGTGGAACTGAGAAGTCTATGGATGGCCTAATTTAAAGATGCACAACTTTAATTTTTTCTTCTGATGCTGGAAGGTTACGTAATTTTTTTCATAGAGGGGCAAATTTCAGAAAGCTAACTGCGATAATTAGTTCAGAGATTTCCTGTTACTGTTCTAGTTGATTCTGAGCATGGCAAGATTCACATACGCAAAGTAATTTTGCTGCCATTCCAGTAACTAGCAGATAAAAAGTAGTGAATAAATGTGGGAAGATGTCATCTGACAAGAGTCTATAATAACTAATTAACTTTATAGACAAAGGAATAATGATGCTGGATAAAGTGCATTCTGGCTGTCTTTTGTATGTGCTGCTGTTTTAGTGATGAATTTCTAGTAATTGCTTTGAAGTCTGAATTTAATAAACATATATAGAAGAAATATTCTATGGCTTATTCTGATTACTTTTTAGTATTTAAGAAAACAACTCGGTCATCACCTTGTCATTACCTCATAGTAACAGGAAATTGGAATTCTGACTTTATATTTGTCCATGATTTTGATTTGTTTTCTGCTTGAATCTATCAGAGGCATATAAATCTACAGAACAGAAAAGTCAGAAAGTTCAGAGTTCCAGATACAAAATTTGCCTGAGGTTAATTTTTCTGCCTCAGTAGCTTTTCCAAAATTAGCTTGAAAATGTCATAAATACAGACTTTTACTACATCATTTATAGCTCTGGGCTAGTTGCAGTAAACTGCGATTCACAGTTATAGAAGTAAAGGAAGAGGAAAATTCCACCACCCAGGGCTGACAAGACGTCACAGATCCATTGGAGAGGATGGTAGGTTAGGGCTTTAGTTTGTACTCGTTTATTAATCTGCTATTGACTTGCCATTAGAAAAATAAGAAAATACTCCCTGCCCCAAACAAGGGATAAATACATTTAAGACTGACATACTGTAAAGAATGCTTGTGTCATGTAGGCTTGAACTAAGCCTTACCTACAGTTAGTCTTACTCACAGCTGAGCTTCTCCGTCATGTTTTTAGATTAGTGTCTGCTAGCAGTTTAAACGGGTCCGGGAGTTCCCTTTCAAACTGAAAAAGGAAAGCAAACCAGGCTGTCCCAGAATGCTAACCCTGAGATCTCTTCACAATCCTGTAAAGGACTTTTACAATTTGAATGGAAGATGAATTAAGGCTTAAAGCCCTGCCTTGAATATACATTGTAAACACAACATCTTATGCACCGAGTTCTTTGGTCCTCAGGATTCAAGAGATTGTCAAGAGACGATGATAAAAAAGCAATTTAGAGTACTGATATAGCAGTTGACTGTTCAGATCCTAAGAAGTCAAGACTGATCAAGCAAAAGATTTGTTGTATGCTGTTCATCACACCTGCCAGGAAATAAATGCTGCTTCAGTCTCACAATCACCCCTAACACTCTCTAGACAAACCAGCCAACTGGTAAGCATGACATGCACAAGGGATGAATTGGGCAGTACATCACATGGAAAAGAATGAAGAACATTGTGTTACTGTAGTACTGAACAATCTAAATACAAATGTAAGAAAAAGGAAATTGTTAGCATTTACAGTACATAATAGACTTTACCTGCTGCTAATATTCTCTTCATTTCTTTCATGGAAATGGACAAGCGATAGTGGAGAAAAGGTACATGTGGGAAGAATCAGATGGGTTCAACTATCTTCATTCTAGAATACAGCCTTGCAGGGAAGCTCCTCTTTTATCTGAACTTTTTAATATGGATAGACTGACATTTTCGACATGTGATTTCCATGCCACGTGTTCCAGTACATAACAGGTATTATACAGCATATGAACGAAAAAGAGGAAATGATGTGATTTTAAGAACTATAATAGAAAAATTTGAAAGGAAATCCTTTACTGAAACTCAGTTATTTCATGATATCATTAGAGCTATGTTTGATAGTGCATGTTAATGAGTATGCCCTCAGCATATTTGTTTTTCTCCAGTTTGCTATTAGCTATATCAACTAAATTTGTCCTTTTTTTAGACAAGTGCTCCACTCTTCATAAAATACTTTACCTGATTTTAATGATATGAGCTGTATCTAATTTAATCCAAACATTTTTTTATGTAAGAGACATAATAAAAATACAAAGTCAAAAAGACGTCAATTATTGCAACTGCAGTTTGTATGCCCAAGCTTTTGGGGCACTGTATACAGATTTGAAGCCACTTGAATTTTCCTCAAGATCAGAGAGGTGTTTTCCAGCACTTGTTCACATCTACACTTACTAAGAATAGCTGTGTCTGCACATACTGCATCCATGCTTATTTGTAGGCTCACTGCAGACACAAAACAGGAAATTGAATTATGGCTTCTTTAAAAACCAGTAGCACAATATATGTGCTCAGATACTAAGGAGATGAGTGTTAAAAGCACCTAGAATAGACAAGATAATTTCCAAGATTTTAGAATTAATTTGTCACCCATTAGGCACTATGGAATCTATCCCAGAGTAGGAAGACAAATCGAAAATTTTAATCAGCATTAGTAATCGATATGTTAGCTGTGTCTTTAGTCTTTTGAGATAAATGGCTCAGCTAGTCGCTTAAAATTTTATTAACAGAGGTAATGTGGTGAGATGCTATCAACAAGGCTTATTAACTGTCCCTATGATTAAGCTTACTGTTGAATAGATTAAAATAAAAAAGATCACCATCTGAGGCAAGTGTCACTCTGTATCAGTGACTGCGGTCATTTCAGTCATGAAAGCAAGTCATAAAATAACATAGAGCTTGTGTGCAGTAAGTTAAAGTAAAGGCTGTCAAGGCTTGATATCATATATTCAATAACTTTGGTATTTGAAGCTATGGTGAAGGTTTTCAGGGATAGAGGCTATCCATATTTATATTCTGCTGCATATAGGATGAACAGGTGCTGTTATCTGCAGGAAGACACAAAACAAACATGACTTTCAATAGTGGACCGACCCTAGGCTCAGGGAAGTAACAGGTTTGAAGACAACCTGTAGGTATATAAATGAGCAACTAACTTGTCTGACCATCCACAGCCCTGCTGCGAGCGTCTCATAAAGCTCTGTACTAAGGAAGTACTTGCTTAACCTTTCATGGTCAGGTTTTTTCTACTCCAGACAAGAAGTGACAAAAGCGTGCACAACCAAGGCCACATTTGGAATGAAAACTAGTAATTATTACTCAAGGCTGTTCTTATGCTAGAGCCTTCACACCACTGTGGAAACCAGTAATGTTCCCAAGCGCGAATCTGGCATGACCAGAAGGGAGAGTGTTTCTGCGGCCAAAGGAAACCGCACAGTGCACACTGGGTGCTGCTCCCGCCCCGATGACATAACCAATACCTCTATGTCTTCCTTTCATTATGTTATAGATAATTATTCCTAATCCAATAGCTGGTTCAGAAAGGCAAATGCTGTACTATTCTGATGGTACAGATCGTGAAAGAAATCAAAGATGAAAAATTGAGTAACTAAAATGTAGATCTGATCACCTGATTTAAATGCTGTCTTGCAAGTAGGATTTTATACCCTTTCAAGGGTAAATTGGTATCCCTCTGTGAAATTAATGCAATTATATCAGTTCTCAGATCACTGAGAATATTGCTCTATTCATCTAGAACCACTGCCTTTCTTGTCTGAATTTCAGCTCTGACAGGGTAGCCTTAGCACGCTAGAGACACTAAGGAACAGTGTCAGGGATAGAACTAGTCACATAACCCCAAAATGATAAAATTATTTCAATAGTTTATTTAAGGTCTGACTATCAACTTCCTGAAATCAGTTCCAGTCCTTCCCTTGACTTCAGTGCCATAAGGAAGTTTTTGGGAAATACTAATCAGAATGCAACTCTCAGTTCAAACAAAGCAGATGATGCATAATACATAGGTATCCAATACGGGGATTATCCATCGAGACCTGCAAGATTTTTCTTTGATGCTACAGTTACGGACTCTAAATTGAACTTACCATGGACAAAGTTTAGAGGAACAGTGAAAAAGGCAACATCAAGAAATCTGGATCCAACTCTGTTCTGTGATTAATTTGCAGGTGGCATGCAGGAATTGACTTCTCTGCTTTTACTTCTGCACCTGTAAAATGGTGTTACTCACATTACTGAGTTGTATCTATGAGCATTTCAAAGCCTGTGGACAAGAAATGTTACAAAATCACTAACTACTATTAGCATTTTGTATTAGGTTACTATATTTAGTCAGGGTAAAGTTTAATGCTTATTATTTAGAATGTTCCAGGTAAATGTGTCTTTCAGAAGATGGAAAAGCACACCAAAAAGATTATTATTACTAACAGTTGCTTCCTCTTTGCAAGGAACAAATACCATATAGGTGACAATTCTACAACTCAAGCTCTGCCAAAGTCAGCAGTGAAGTGTAGATTTATGGTGAACGATTTAAAACACTTTTCCTAGGGAAAAATGAAACCAGTGCATGACTCATGCTGCCACAATATATTCCTTGCTGAACATGGAAAACAAGAGTTTCTCAAAAAAAAAAAAAAAAAAAACCCAAACATGATTTTTACCTTCACATGTATTGGGAAATTTAAAGAACACTAAAAGCCTTCAAAGGCCATGTCACTTTTGAAGAAAAAAACATTAGTTTTAATTTTCCTTTAACTATTTTACACCCTTACAATTCTGCATTACTTTTCTGAGATTGGATTTAGGCACTCTGGACAATGACTGCAGTATGTCCAATTCAACTGATTTAACAGGTGGCATTAAAGATGGTTTTAAATATGATGTTGTCAATTCAAGTAATATGGCTTTTTAAAGTTCAATATACACTAATTTTACAACACTTGAGTATATGATTTAGGACAAAAATAGGGAAGAAGAAAAAAGAAGAAAGAAATTCAAACATGCAGCTTGTACAAGAAATAACTTTATACTTAAGTCTAAAAGTATAAATTACTCTATTCTACTTTATCAAAAGTAATAGTCTGAGCATTTTTAAGGACTCCCTCTACCTTGAGAAGAATTAATCCCTGGCACTAACAGAATAAAAATTCTGGTATGTCTGCCACGCAAAACCCATCACTACTAGCACTATTAAAACAGTGCATGAACAGTAAACTTAGCATGGTCAGAAATGATCTTATACTATCAGAGCAAGAGGTACTGTTTGCAGTAGATGAGATGACTAGGAAAGCTTTAACAGCGATCCAGCTGTGTCTGAAAACTGGAGCGCATATTTTCTCTTCGGTAAGGAACAACTCGTATGTGATGTCACCACTACTATCATTGCTGTTACCAATAGATTAAAACCTAGTGCAACACCTCATTAGGGTAAGTTTGGCTAGGAATTAAACATTTTGACTTGTCTCCTAAATATCAGGTCTGCTACAGTTTATCAAAATTGTGTAAAAACCAAACCAAATTCTGAAAAGAATTTCACATGATTTTAATATGAAATCACGATATTTTCCTTTTTTAAAGAGGATTTTGACTGACCTCCTGAGCAAGGAGCTCATCTCTTATATAGGGACAGATGGACCACAAGCAATGAAAACTTGAAGTACAGTAAAGATGTACAGGGCCAAAATCTGATTTCAACTACAAAAAATAAGTTCTCAGACTTTCACCGGTAAATGAAGTGAGAATCTGCAGAGCTAGCTCACTAGACAAGTTTATCCAAGAGCTGCGAAAGGAGAGGCTGTCATGACATCCAGAGAAAAACAATGTGAATGGAACAAACTGGTGCTTTGATAGGAGCCAAGGACCATTGGTTAGCTTAAGACTAAGCCCAAAGCCCAAAGTATTAGAGAAAAAAGGAAAAAAAGGAAAAAAAGGTAGGGTAATTTTCAGCTTGATAGGGAAATGAACAGAAGCTAATGAACTTGTCTGAGGTTGTGGATTACTTAGCTATTGAAAGAGTAAAGACTTTTTGCATTTAAATTTGATTTCTGTGCTATAAATGCAATCCTTAGCTGACCATGTAGAGCAGCTCCAATATTTGATCCAAAAATTTTGAAAAATTTTTTGGAAACTAATAGAAAAAAACTGTTCACTTTCACTGGTGTTATTTTATGGACTTTGCAGACAGATTTAAATTACTGAGAAAGTATTTTCTGCCAGGACATGATATATTATAAGCCATATATTCTTTGCTATAGGATGGGAAAGAATCTCCAGAATAAATTTCCAGCTCCTGCTTGTCCCTTTTTAAGTGCTGAGATAGGCTGAACACAAGTAAACTGTGTCTGAAAGATGCCTGCCAAACACATCTTCTAAAAACTTTGCATGTTGTGGGTTACACTGATTTGATAGGTTTCAAGCTATTATTCTTTAGTATTTCATATTTATTTCTTTTTTATTATTCTTATTTATTTATTTATTATTTCTCCCAAGGAATTAGAGGATTTTTTCATGAAATTACCAAGTAGCAGGTTGTAGAAAAAACCAAATAAAAACAAGGACAAACCTTTCACATAACACATCCTTAAATTGCAGAACTCTTTGATGTTCAAAGACTTGGAGTCTAAAATAGCAGTTCAAAGAGGCAGTTTTGAGCTCACTAAGTCCCTAGAGTAACGACTTCCAGAAGCTGAAAGGGTATACCTTGGGAAGGATCATTATACAGTTGCCTTATTAGTTGTTTTCCATAAACATCTGTTCCTGACCATGGAGACTGGATGGGGAAAAGGCAGAACCTTGATATGAAACGATATAGCAATTTTTTATGTTCTTCTCTCATAAGGATTTCTTTTCAAGAACTCACACAAACAATTATTTCCTGATAGGCCACATTTTCTACAGCACTCACTTTTGACATATTCTTTGGGACACTCATACACATGATTTTCTGTAGCCTCTTTCTAAAAGTGCTGTGCCTAAAGCAGAAGCAATGCTCAACGGAAGTTTCAATCAGACTTTCAGTTCCTAGCTCAGATCCTTGCAAAATGAATCCAGAGAGATAGTCACTGCTCTACATTCCACTATCAATGAATGTGGCACAAGGGATCATCTTTTGTTGGCCCTTGCCAGCATTAATACTTCATGATCATGTTATATTGCTGTGTATTTGGATCTTTCACGTAGCTGTATTTTTAAAATATCCCAATACTTGTTCTTTGAACCTCTTATGCATTTGCACTATCTTCATCTGCATTTATCTTACTGTACTTACATCTTCTAGTCCTTGGAGTCCACAGCTCCACGTTTCCCAGTAGGAAGTCCTCCTTGACCACTGTGTGGTTCATTGCTACTGTCAGAATTTGGTCAGAATGTGAGTGCGTAGCAAAGTGCTCTGACATTCAGGTATGCTCTTTCTGGAGACAGAAGGAAGACACGGTCTCCTCTGGTTTCTCCTTGATCCTGTAGCAATCAATCAGATGTCTTTCTCATTCTCATGAACTGGGGGCAGCTGGTCTCTAAAAAGCCTGTTTGAAAACAAGTACATTTTGCAGTTTCACCACAAATAATCTTTCTTAATTACTGTCAGGAATGTGCAGTTATAATTTATAATTGAGATATTTTCAGCTGATCCTTCAAAGAAATGAGACAACCAGTTTTGGAAAACGGTAACAAAGAACGACAGGTTATCTGAAGTCTTCAGTTATAAAAGTAGCAATCACAGATCAGCCCGTATTCCTTCAGTTCCAAATGGTTTCTAAAGGACCAGCTGAAATTATATTCTTCTCAGCTGTGCTGAAAGAAAAAGTTGAATTGAGGCTAATTTTAATATTGCTAGAATTAACAATAAGCAAGATCAGTCCACAACGACCAGACATTTGCTTAGAAGTTAAATCATCTTGAAAAGTGTGGGACTCCTTATCTGCAGAAGGGGCTGCAGGAATGGCTGATCTTGCAGATGAGAAGACAAACAGCTCTCTAGGGAGTCCTGAGGCAAGTCATGTTTTGTACATTTCCTCCATGCAGTGACAAAGCACAGTATAACATTCGACTGCATCTGTTGATACACATGACTGAATCAGAAAATAAAATAAAATTTACAGAACTTGAAGGCTGCTAAGATTTTCTACCTGAAGACAGAGTTGTGAACTGTATGATATATGTTACAACCCTACATATTTATCCGATTTTGTTTAAATCAGTGACCTATCCATGATTCATCCAACAAACATAGTCTTTCTCTAAAAAATTAATTAGGTGACAATCTTACTCCATCTTAAAGTAGCTTCATTATCTCAAGTCAATTACTGGCTGATTTATCAATTAACTTTGTCACTGATGGTTCCAGAAGTATTGTGCATTGCAATGTGCCACAACTTAATCACATCAGAGTCTATTAGTACAGGCTTTAAGGCATTGAGAGAAGTCTCTGGCGGTTAATAATAATAAACTATATTCAGCTTAAATTTGAAAGTATAAGTTAGGACTTTCAAATGTTAAAACTGAAAAGCGTAAGAGTATAATAAAATCCACTTTGATTCTGATGCTGATACATTTATGTTTCAATTCTTACTTACTGCACTTTGATATGTACTCCACTCTTTTAATACTCTACAGTGGTGTGTATTATTGAGCACCAAACATGTGAGGAAACTGCATAACAAGATCAAGTTACCGAAAAATGATTGCAGTGTCATGACTCATACTAAAGAGAAAAATCCCTTTATGGGACACAACATTTATTAACATCAAGCATTCTTTTGATTAAAGAAAAATTGTGGTTAAGTAGATCCCAAGAAGCCCAATTACACTGTACACGCTGTTTTTTTTGTCTTTGCTAAAATATGATATTTTTAAAATGTGTCACTAAGAATGACATATTTAACCCAGGGGAACAGATAGGCTGCTAGTTTGCCAGAAGAGTACCAGGATGCTGACTGAAGTATTTTGGGTCAGATCAGAACCAGCCTGTGAAGCAAGGATCACTTCTATGAGCCATACAGTCGGTGGCCTTCTGTGGCTCTGGCAGGGGCACCGAACACTCTCAGGGCAAAGAGCAGTCTCAGGAGTGCGCAGTGACGTGCAAGATCAAAGGCCCAAGGCTGATTTCAGAGAACCTTGTGAAGTCCCAGTGGCTGCTGAAACCTGCTATTGTTCTGCCTGTCATGTCTGTAGAGATCATTCCAGTAGATTCTTCACCGCAACTACAAAGTTGGGCCTCTCTTGACTACTGGTGGAAAACAAGCCTTTTAAAGCATGCATGTCATTCAAGCCTTAGAGATTTCTACTGTGGAGCTCTGTCTGGGTCTAGTTGATGGTTTTGCATTGGATCTTAACTGATGAATTTGCAGAAGCGTTTCAGAGGCTCAGATCAATAGTGAAGTATTTGAAAAACTCTTAAGCATTGATTTCCTTTCTCTGAATTACAGATCATATTTGCAGCTTTAAAATTAACATTTTGTGAATCATTCTATGCATGGGCTCCATGAAGAAGAAACATTTGTGGCACTGATTCATTCCTGAGTGAATGTTAGATGGATTTTTATTTGTTTTCAGTGGATGAAGATTATGCTGCAATCTCCAAATGCCTAGCTTTCAAGTGTTTTATATTTTGCAGCTAAAATCTGCATATGATACAAATTCAGCTCTTAGTAACACATCCTGGCATAGGTCTAATTGTTGGGACCTAAGAGGCTAACTGGGCACCAGCTCAGCTCCAATTCCTTTTGCCTGAGGTCAGGTGGCTTCTGATCACTTCCTCTCCAGCTCAGCACTTCTGCATGGTTCTTTCACAAGCTAACTCCCTTGGGAAGAACTGAGTCCTCTCTGTGGCTTTCAGTAATAAAACGATTGGGAGTCAGCTAGGAGGAAAAAAAAATGGGGAAAGGGGAGGAAAGCCATCCATCTTAATCTCCACATCCCTCCGCTGTTAACATGTTTCCATAAACTGATTAATCATAAATTATTAATGTCAGCCTCACTAAGGTAGAGTGTATCTCCTGTATTGACATCTGTCTCCCAGGCATTCTGGCAACGTTTTTTACTGATAAGCCAATAGCACTTCTATTTGCATAATCATGCTGGCACCTGGCTGCATAGCTAACTTACTGCAGTGTTGACACAATGGCATATGATATATTTGTGCTTGGCATAATCTTGATGGCCCACAACCAGTACTTTTGGATGAGGAGACTATAAATAAGCCACAGTTTTAAGTTATAATTCTTCATTTTATTAATGTTTTGTTTTCAGGAAATGCAGTCTAGGGGGAATGAAGTGCCTTCTGGTGTGTAGGAAACATTCAGTTGCAGAAAGTTTTGTGCTAGGAAAGTAGCAGCAGAGAAGAATAAATGCAGCAGAACAAACCATTCTGGTTTTATCACATCAGGATATTACTGCTTCTAACTTCTTTAAACTGTGATCACAGATCCAAGTGCTATGGAAATACTATTTAAATTCTTATTTAAATTATTTTTGACTTAGGTCTAGAAGACTGTTACCTTATTTTTTTATATGTTTCCCTACAAGTGAAGATGTACTTACAATATCTGCAGCTTTACAGAAGACAGATCCTTCCTATTTCTCACATAGATATGTTATCTTACAAAAGAAACGATTCTTACAGATGAAACAGTTGAGCTAGTTAGAACTAAGTAGTATTTTTGGCCAGACAGTGGAGTTTTAATGAAAATCTTCTAAAATCTTTTATATTATGAAAGTTTTGTCAAAAATGTTTGTAAAAATTAAACGACTCAAAATCAGTATTTGTTCTTTGTTTTGCTGTCAACTTTTTGCTTGGTTTTCTCTCTAGCACCTTTTCCTGAGCTTTTCTCTTCACCTCACTCCACTCTGTATACTCTCTACTTGTCCAAGAGTAGATAGCTCAGTTTAGCCTCTTACGTATTTTCTCTCATGTAGAGGGTTTTATATATGTTCAGCAGAGTACACAGATGATGATTTTTTGTATCAGCAATTTTTAAGAAAGTTTTTTCAACACAGGGTGTTACAAGTACTGTTCTTCTCCACTTCCTACATTAATTTCACACTGCTAATCACCTCAGCCTCTGTGACACTCGTATGTGTGCTCCTCCCTTTTTGGAAAATAAAAGCAGTATTGTAAAATTGTCATGCCTATCTCCATTCTTGCCTCTGATTCTGATACTGCAGCCACTGTATTTAGCTACAACTTCCTGTTGCACATCTGTCACAATTTGAGATCTATGGTCCCCCATGGGAACTGGGTGGAGCACTTCAGCAGTGCTACACGGAGCCGAGAAAGGCTTGTATAGAGAGCAGCTTTTTAACATAAAGAGTTTGAAATCGAAGTCAGAGAACAATACGAAACCCGTTTTGCCTGATGCAGTTCCTCTTCAGAGGAACATTCCTTGCGTCTCTGTTTACTTCTCCAGATAAAACTAGTGGTGGTGAGGAGAACAGGGCAAAAAGCGCACCTCCTAATAGCCCAGTTGGCTTTGTAGAGACCACTTTGTAAGGCCACTGACTGGAACACTAATGTCCTTCAATAACATGTTCCACTCCATTTCTAGAAAGACCATCACTGTCACTGATATTCAGAAGGCCCTGTCTCTATAGCCACTGTCTCTGATTCTCTTGGACAATTTTGAAGAGTGCGTTAAATTGGGTTCTCAAAATGGTCTAGTCAGGTAATAGAAATGATACAGTATGTGGGAGTGAAGTTCTTCTCGCTCGGAGGTCTTGCCTGCATTAAAAATAGCTTTTGGGGACCAGATTCTAACGCTAATTGGAAACGAGCAACAGGTGAACCTGTACCAATTTTATGTCTTCACAAGCTATTGTTTTGTAGTGAAAAGACATGACATTTGGCAGTCATCTATAAACTTAAAAAGGACGGAGTTATTAATGCTACTAGGTGTCCTGTGCTGGATTACAAGCGAGGTAAATTAACAAAAAACAAAGAACTGTATGCACTTTATTGACTCTTGTAGGTGAATGTAATTTAGCAACATACAACACATCTGAAGAAATGCGTTGGTGTACTATAAATTCTATCATTACCTCATTGCTGTGACCATTTCAGGTTACATACAGATGCAATATTGTTCCCCTAGTAACTGTCTGAATGCGTATTAGTCCTTTCTCTCTTTTGTGTTGGCAATGAAGAGGCAAGGATGCAGCTACTGAAAGGCTGCAGAAGAACAAAAAATGATTTTAAATTAATAAGGTTCATTGCATACATCATCAATTGTTTTTTTTTCAGGCTTTGCACTTTAAATATGTATATGCAGATACATAAATATATTTCAACTCATATGTATATGAATTGAATGTATACATACACAAAAATCAAAAATACAATTCTTTATCAATATTAAATTTAAATACACACTTTTATGTTGATATTGTCTTATAGGACAGACATTAGGAAAAATGAGAGACCAGAAGTTCAGAGAGATTATATACTTATACCTCAGTGCTATAAAGCCCACCCAAATGTGATCTCACTTGTCTGAGTTAAATATTGCTTCTTTAATCACTTCTAATGTTTGGCCCGTGCTTATCTGCTTTTCTAAGAGATACATAGACTATTCATTCCGTTCTCCACTCAAAACTGCCTTTGATTCAGGCTGCTGGACTGATATGACTTTGGTCTTAGCTATGCTCATTTTTAGACCAACCCCTGAGCATTCTCATGGAAGTGCTTTAATCATGATTTTTCCCTTGGCATAAGACATCTAAACAGTATTACTTTCAGAGCACAGATTTTACCCTCCTTAGTAGACATAGAGAATTCTCAGAATTTTATTTTCATTTAAACTAAGAATAGTTTTACTGCTTTTGACAGCGCTTGCAGACTAGAACCTTCTCATTTGCATGAAAAGCTAGTTGGGGAGAGTGACATAAGTGTTGGCATAATTCCTCTCCGGTTGTAAAACTTTTGTGCATGTAACTATCTTAAGTTAAGTTAGTCTAATGCCCTACCAACCAAGAGGGTAAAGGGACATTATTTCTGCTTCAAAGAGTTTCTCTTTTAATATATATGTAGGGTGATTGAAATTAGGAATGTGGCATCTTTTGGGCTGAAGATTTTTAAAGAATAAATAAAAGTAAGTGGATAAGTAAGCATGTTTCTTATGTCTTGTGTATCAAAGTATCAAGTGATATTTTTATGTGTTGACTTGTGCTGCAGGGCTAAGTAGGCAGACTTGTTTGTCATAGGCACTTATTTGGTTTTATGCTGAGATGTCTAGCAAAATATTTTCATGATGTAGATCTCTGTCTACTAGAAAGTACTCTAACATTAATTTGCTTTCTACTAGGCCAGAAGAACAGACTTTCACAAAGTAAAAAAAGCCAGTGTCAATCTGTGCTATTTATAGTTCATTGATCTAAATGGAAGAGTGGGTAAAGCAAAACAGAACTTCAAACCATTTAACAGTTTAAGAATAACTTCAGTGAAATTCATGTGCTTAAGCTGAATAAATTTCATTCCTGTCTTTTTTTTAATATGAGAGGTCTTGGTCATTTTTAATTTTGGAATAACGTTCCTGACAGACAGGAAGAGTTCTGCTCCTCTGCATGTCCAGAAGTGCTTCCATTAGAAGTGGGCAACTTAGCACCTAACTCATGCTCAAATCCAGTTCAGATTAACAAGCCGGGTCCTGCCCAGGACCTAAGCATGAAGAACCTATGTGACATATATATGGTTTGAGCAGAGCTGATGCATACTTGTCAGTGCTCATCAGCAGAAGATAGGACAACTTTATACAGAGGTCATCACAATACCTCCTTCACCAACTAGAACGCACATGCTCGGGAAATGGGATGCCTGCATTGAGTACGTGCTTCAGGCTGAAGGGTCTCACTCTGTATCTTCAGCCCTTCAAAACAGTATCCTAACCACCACTCTGGAGCTAACATTGTTTTGGGAATACTCTCCACCCTTCTGTTTCATCCGGACCCTTGTACAGTCACAGCATGGACTGATTCACAAGACCAGAAGCAACCTGAATTTGAACACAGTCAACTGGTTTTAATGGTCGACAACTGCTTATGCATGATTTCCTGAGGAAATTATATGAATTTATCTATGATATGATAGAAAATAAAGCTTCGAACCCACTTTTCTGTGATTTTGTGTGCTTTACTGGAATTAACAATGTACTGACACCTTTTACGATGCTGAATAGTATCTTATTACAAGAAATGAATGACATTAGTTCACACAAAGTTAAGATTATTTCACTTTATGTTTAAACAGATTTTCTTTACTTCCAGTTTGTAAATGACAAAACCTTAGGAAATTATATGAAGCTAGTCTCAAAATCTGTTAAAGATAGATTCCTGATACTCACTGCTCAATTTACCGAATACTGAGACAAAGCCAGCATATTGTCTGTGAAGTTTGTTTTGAGTCAGAGTTAAAAGTGGAGGTTATAGGCTTTTAGAAGTGCCTTTTGGAAAGATAAAAAAATGCCCCTAAAACATTTACTGTTAGCACAGTTTGCAAAATGGCTACAAAGTGAGAATGACTGAACGTTTTTCTTTAGGATATTTAGGAGTCTGATGGGAAATGTGATGTCATTTCTTCGCCATTCCAAATGAAGGGTGAGATAGCAGGGCAGTAGGGCCATCAGAAGAGGTTCCACAAAATTACATGTCTAGAGATTACATGATAAAGCGTTTTGGGTTGTTCTACCTGCCAGTCTTGTTACAACTACTTTTCGAGAATGGATTCACATGATGCTCTTTTCTCTACTTGGAGCAATCTCTCATCAAGAGACTTTGCCAGCAAGTAGGTGAGAACAAGAAACATTTTAAGAAAGGTCATTGTGCTTGACATGCCTGCTGTTTAAATGTAATTCTCAGGAAAGTAAGTGTCACAAAGACAGTAATAGGTTGTATTTTCTACTGGCAGTTGGCCAGCGATGCCATTGTGGTCTGGTGGCTCAAGCAAAAGGCTCGAAAAGACAACACCCGTGCGCTACTCCCAGCTCTGCCGCTGAGCCTGACTCTGAACAAATCATGAGCATGTCTCTCATGTGCTTCAGCTTCACCATCTGTAAACACAGTACTGAATAATGATCAGACCGACCGTCATGGAAACGGAAAGTGGGAAAGGCTTGTTTGTTGATCAATCCATACCCTAACATTATAGAACAAAACTTGGAAATGGAGTTTTAAAAAAACTAGACGAAGCAAGCTGAAGACCTGAGAGACACCTAAAATCCTTACTCCCAACAGAGGGGCTACTTAACCAAGACAGAGATGTCACTTTTAAAAAGGAGGCTGGTAGGAAGAAACTCAAATTTTGTATGAAAATGGAAAGGATTGTGAAAATGGAAAGGCTATGAGCCAAGTACATATTCTTTAGAAACAGAAAATCAAAACTAACTCCATGTTCATGGAGTACCTTTCCACTCCATGTTATATCATGTTCAACCTGGTCACCCTACCTCAAAAATAGATGCTGTAGAGTGTCCCAGGATATACTGAAAAATAAAACTGTTAAGAAGTGAAATCCAGCAATATCTACATTTAATGAATAAAAATAGATATTTTAGGTCCTTGCCATTATATAAGAAAATGGTAGTAGTCTGTAATAACTTTTTAACTGTAGGGGATATTAAAGTGGAAGAGAAAAACACACTGCACATCGGGTCTGCAGAGCTTTGTCACAAAATTGGATTAAAGATAATGGCTAATATGTATATAGATAAAGAAGAAAATCCTTACCTAATGGGAATTGTCAAAAATCTTCATTTCATAAAATGGAGACAATTTTGCCCATTGCTACTTATCACTGAGTTCCTTGAACCTTTCTCTTCAGAATCAGATACTATCTATGCTATATTGTTTTACAGGTTCATAAGAACTATTTAAAATATTTGCTCTTCCCCATTGGATTTGGATTATGATAAAAGAAACAGAGGAATTACTCAGTAAATAAGTAGTGCAGCATATTAAAGGTCATAAGACTATGAGGGGCTGACATCACTGCACAGGGGGAAAAAAGTAATCCACAGTATAGCTGCTCAACAGGATAAGCAAAAAATATACTTGTATGCCATGAAACCTCTATGGGAGATTTTAAACTAACGGAATGTACTTTGATCAAACATTAACTAAAACACGTCCAACTGAGCTACACAAAAACGTAATGTCAAAAAGCAGCAGCCTATTCATACTGTAACTTCTTTGATTCTCACTTTTAATGAGCCATTGAGCCACATAATCTGAAGAACTGATTACAAAATGACTCTTAATGTGCTTACATTTTTTTAGAAAACTACCTTCAAAGTCATAGTGAAAAGAGTCCCATTTACGATGACAGAGTAAGGCACAGACAGGATGCATAAGAATGAGACAGAATAATATAAACATTAATATGTTCTCCATGTCCTTCTCTGTGTTCTCTGACCAGGGCCAAATAGAGATTTAGGCATTTAAATCCTGTTATGAGAACAGAATTCAGCATTTTCAATGCCATTTTCTTTAAACAAATCAGTAAAAATGACTAGGCTGATGGCTGCAAGGAAACCCTTCAAAATATGAACTAACTCCATCAAACATGCTGCCACTCAGGGAAAGGCAATGTCAAGGTGAAAACGGCAAGCAAAATAAGGGGGATCACATGTGAATGAGTCGTGTAGTAACAGACTATCTATCACAACATTAAACCCAAAAGGATACAGATTTGGCTTTCATGTTAGAGGAAAAGGATAAGGCTCTGCACTGATGAATGCATTTCTTCAAACAATCAATTAGACTGTCTACATCACTGCTTTATCAATCAAAATTCATAGATAAAACCCGCAACAGAACGTAACATAAACAAAACCAGTTAGGTGGGTGACTTTGCATGTGTGCTCTGTTCCTGTTGCTTTCTGGCTGTCTCCTACCCTCAAACAAGCTTTTCTAATTTTTTTGGATTTTACTATCCATGTGACTTCTAATATATTTTACCAGCTGAACACTAAAGTGACAAGGAACAGTGCATTTAAAATAAATGCCTTATTTGAAACAAACCTGAGTTCACAATTAAAACCCACAGTAACGTGTATCTATTCGTAGCGGGAAATTTTTCAAGATAAAACTTTTCTGAAGAGTCTTCCTTTAATTCTAAGTGTGTAGGCTTTATGGCACTGGTAAATTTTCATAATGCGGCATTGCTGGGGCAAAGCCAGGCAATAGATTTCAATAAAATTAAGATGAATGCCACTAATGTCTCTCTTTAGAAACATTTAATATTTTTACTAGCAATGGGCACCCTGTGTGCTATGGGGAGCCACACCACTTTTCCAGCAGCATGGGAGGAGTATGTCGGCACGTTTTCACTGTCAAATAAAGAAAACTTTCAAGTCAGTCTTGCCCGGCACAAACTGCAAGTACCAGCTTCGCTGCTCATACACAGATCCAGTGCTCTGATGAGGTGTGACGCAATGTGATGGGGAGAAACATTAAGGAGACTCCATGAAAAGAAGCTGATCCCAGTGCTAGAATAAACTGTGTAGCCTGAAGCCTGCTTCCTAAGTATTTTCAAATAACCACAGAAAGGTGGACCATCAGGACCATGCAGACTCATGCCAGATGAACTATCCTGGTAGGCACATACAATCCATACGTTAAACTACCTTTGCTTTTCAGGAGGCACTCAGATATAAAGAGATCATGGTGGAAGTACAAGCTTTTAGCCCCCTTCCTCCCAACTCATTAAAAAAAGTCTAACCGCTAGAATGTCCTTCTGTCTCAAAGATATTTCTTCTGGTCCTTAGTATAACAAGGCGATGGTAGGAGTACTCTATATCATTATTTGGACTTGGAGGTTAAAAAAGCATGCCCAAAGTTTATTAGAGGAAGTAGCCAGAACTAATCTGAGAAGCTGCGTCCATATTTCTATTTCCTCTTCTGTAAAATGGGGTTTGTTATACGTTACACAACAAGAAGAGTTCAGTTTTTTTTTATTGTTCACCGATATTGGTATAAACAGTAGATGTACGTGGATGCAGCCCTGATTTCACAGTGAACTTATTTTGCATGGGAAAAGCTTCCCTAGAAGCTTTTATTCTAAGACATGGAGGGTTATCCTTCTTTGATTAGGTGATTCTCTCCAAATGAACAAACTTTCTCTTGAGGTATTTAAAGGAACTGTTGTGAAACATTTTACGACACAGTCAACAAACATACCAGGAATGCTCTTATTCCCTGGTAAGTGAGACAGTAACACACACACAGTCCAGAAAGTTCTTCTTAATCTCAAGCAACATTTATTGCCAGAGATTATTTTATGGACACTCTTTTCCAGCCTGTTATGTACAGGCAAACACTGACACCCAAGTGCTGCAATCTCTAGGTCCTATTGAAAATAAACCAGATAGATAGATATGCAGTGCATTTCTCCTCTTTTCCTTTTCATTTGGCATCCTTCCAGTAAACTACAGGAGTCTCTTTCTCTTTATATATATGCGTGTATGTGTGTGTGTGTGTATATATATATACATATAAGAAAATATATAAATAAACGGGAGTTGTCATCTAGTCTCTGCCTTTAAACTATGGCAAGCACTTTTATACACACTGATATTCATGCACCCCGTTGCAGGTTTGTTGTTGGAAGACAGCACACAGAGAAAAATACATATGCACAAAGAAAAACATTTTCTCTCGCTTTTTCTCAATGATGAAAATTAGTAAAGGTTTTCTTTCTTCCCAGTGTCAAATTATCATTTTACATTATCTGATAATCTATATAACATACTAACTAATATTCTACCTGCAGTAGTATAAACCTTTATACTGAGAAAGAATAGGGGCAAAATTTTACTTAATGCTATTGAATATCTGAAGTTTATTTTGATATCACTGTACGATTTTTTTTTTGTTCTAGGACACACTCAAAGATACAATTGTGAGGAATATTTCTCTTCTTAATAAATGTTAGACTGCTATGTTATGTGTTCACCCAGCAAAGAAGAGTATGTTGCTTTGGGTATGAAATGTGTTATTCTCCCCTTGCTTCTACATTAGTAGAAATTTGAAGCTGCAATATTTAATATATTCTCTGAGATAGGGCATTTAGTAACAATTCTATACTAAACAGCCTTGTGTAAACGAAGTATCGAGCACTTTCAAAATGTGAATGAAACTTTCTTGGAAAAATAATACAGAGGAAATACTTGAACATTAATTTTTGTGGAATACCAACCAAAGGAAGCAGATCATGAGAATGTAGCATGAGCTAAGCTTGGAATGAAAAGCAGAGGTGTCAGATCAAACTTGGCTGCCCATCAAAGAAAAAGATGGATTGGATATCTTCGACAGAGAGGCAAATAATGTTGACAGAAATGGATTGTTGGTCAAATTTTGGTTTTCTACTCTGTTACTGTATATCAACTGACTAAATAAAAATATTTTTAAATAAGAAAAAAGCCTTCTGTTGCACCTCCCACGTGTCTGGTCTCTACTGGGGGTTCTTATTCTTTCAGGTTTGTTAGAATCAAGACAAAAGTGTCAGATTTGCAGAAGCTGAACTCCATCACTGCATCACTGTGCTTTTTCACAACAATGTTGTTTTTTTCATAAAATATAATAATAATAATAATAATAATAATAATAAATGAAAGTAGTGGGGAGAATCCTAGGACTAACGGAATTCAAGTCCAGACACTCCTGTGTATATAAGTCTGAGTTATAACATACTCTATCACACCTCAATACTAAGGTTCAAGTCCCTAATGCAGACCAGAAGGTTTTTAAACAGATCACTCCAGGACCAAAACTGAAAGGTCTTGAAGGTGTGTGTTCTCCCGTACCCCTACCCACTTGGCTATAAATATTGGTTGGAAGAATTTCCGAAAAAGGAGCTCTCTTGGATGGGTGCAGTGGCTGTTTGCCTGGTTTGTGCTTTTGTGTTATTTGCTTTTTTTAAAATATAGTTTTAGGGGCTTTGGTACAGTTCTCCACATGTGTCAACTCAGAGGAGTGCAGCACTCTGACCCATAGTCATAAAGTTATGTTTACCTGCTGGCCCTTGCTCTGTGGAGAGAATATTACAGAATATTCGGTGAGGATGCTGGCTGTGCTAACATAGAAGTTGTTTTTGAAATGAAGACATCTGTGTGAATTGTTTCCAGGCTCTTTTCAAACTCCACAGTGTCAGAGTGTAGATGAGGCAGACTGAGAGTTGACAGGCGTTAGATATACTGAGTTGCTTGGAACGCTGACAGTGGCCTAGTTGAAGACTGACCACACTTCTTATAAGGTAAGTTTTATGTATATCTTTTGTTTGCGCTACTGCATGAGTAACATTGCGTGTGAACTTGGTGCTAGGTTGTCTGAGCAACTCGAGCCTAACGTTTGCTTGGGTTGGATTCATCTTCATTCCTTTGGGTATGCACTTTGAAATACAGAACACAGAATTTTTGCAATAACTTCTTTGTTACTTCATGGTATTAAGTTACTAAAGGTGTTTTCACATAGCTGTTCTCACTGGGCTCTCTTTCTTGCTCTCTTGAATATATAACATCCTCTACATTTTCTACAGACTGATACTTCCCTGTAAAACATTTTGGATGCAATAAAATGCCAATTGCTACAAAATTCTCTCGCCTCAAAAGAGTTCCAGTTTGATCTACTCACTAAAATTAGGCACAATAACTTCCTTGTAGAAAACTGCCAAGACTTTTTGAAAGCTAAAACCCGTCAGTTATAACGCTGCTTGTTAAAGGTGAAAGCTTTTTCAGCTACAAGACACTATTTTCAGAGCCGCTGAGAACAGTCCTGAGAAACTCCTGAGATCTACAGACATTTTTATGTGGTTTTACTTACTGCACTACAATGACATCACAGGCGTATTTGGAGATAATAATGCTACCTTGGACTCTTTTCCACAATTCTTACTGAGGCGTGTACTCAATGAAGCAAGGCCCCTTTTTCATCTACGGAGATATTACACATTCTTCTCAGCCTCCATTAGAAGCAAGGTTGAGATGTTAAGATTTGTGTTTCCTCCTGATATTTTCATGGGGATGCAGAGGAGTGATTTCTTATTTCTACTGCTTTGCAAGAAATATAAAGCATCTCTATCAGTGACATGTAACTTTTCTATTTAAATAGGTCTCACACACGTCACTTAGAGAACAAAAAGGTCTTCATGCACACATAGCATCCGAATCTCATCTAAAAAAGCAAAAAAAAAAAAAAAAAAAGAGTTAAACTACGGGAAGCTTAACTCCCCAAGTATGCTCCCCAAAAGATGCCCTCACGTTAGTATCCAATTTTATTCCAACCTGCTCTTTATTGAGATTCTGTTTCTAGGCACTTTTAACTCAGCGTTCAATGGGTAGTCAAAGGAATACATTTAACAGTGGGAGGCAGGAGAGAAAGATTTAAAAGAGATATATTTGTAGTAGTCAGATGACTTTGAAGATGGTTTAGTGAGAAACGGAGATCTTTCACATGTTTTTCATTTGACATAGTTACTACATAAAGCCTTTTACTATATAAAAGGACAATTCCTTCGTAAACTTTCTTGTGTGAAGGAAAATGTCAGATCATACACTGTTCCTGTCTGTTTTGTAAATCAAAAACTCTTAATTTCTGCCTTTTTACAGTTACAGTGGAATAAATGAAGGGGTTCCCCCCCCCCCAACATTTTTTTAATATGAAGTATATAATGGGACCATTCTAAGTAGACAAACACATACGGAACAATGGTGGTATAAAACACTAATCTAAATAACTTAGGCCTGGATTTTGAACAGAGCAATTAAGAAACTGATCTGAGGCTGAATGCAGAAGCTGCTAGAGAGATAGTTGCGTCCTTTTATCTTATACCACCCCTCTTATCTGATCAATTCTAAAGCTACGTGCAAGTTGCATACTGATTAGCACAGTAATTAGAATTAAGAGAGACCTCAATGAGTCCTACACTCCAGGTGTTCTTAATATTTTAAAGTCAGGGTTTACTGAACCTTTTGAAAAAAAATCCATGAAGTATGTACTGCTCCTACATTGGATTTCATTTACAACTTAATAATTTAGGAATTTAACTGAACTTTGACTATCATTTATTATTTCCTCTCTTTTCTCTTTTTTTTTTTCTTATTTTCTTACTTGCTTATGTAAAAATATTACTGAAACCT
Source organism: Struthio camelus (assembly GCF_040807025.1). NCBI lineage: Eukaryota > Metazoa > Chordata > Aves > Struthioniformes > Struthionidae > Struthio > Struthio camelus. The sequence continues at coordinate 35,407,891 of NC_090946.1, forward strand.
TTTGGCAGATAAACTGCCAACATCGCGTGGATCATAGTCCGAGAAACACTGCTGTAAAATAAAAAAGAGTATTTAATGGATATTTTTACAAGAGAGCTGCAGGAGCAGTTTCATAACCTTTAGGAGAACAAACAATTTGGGAACAAATTCTAGGAAGAGAGGGAAAGATGTCTAAAAATGTCACCAAATTTGGACTAAAATATCTCAGCTGCAAAATTACTACTTTAATACATTTGAGGTGCAAATCTTTTTAAAAGGTAAAAAGGAAGTATTTCGGTTCCAGAGAACCTCACTTTTCTCTTCAGGCTTACTCTCAAAGTCAACAAAAATACTGGGACTTAAAGACATACACAGATTAGAAAAGTAATTGAAACGTTATTTGCTCACCTGTCTTTGAATGGCAAATGGTTAGGAAGTCTTGAGCAATATTCTCACACCAGTTGATGAGGGTGCAAGTTACATGCATCAAAAATAAATCACAGTCCATCCTTCTTTTGCACGACAGACTTTGAATGTCTCAGTGGTAATGCATTGATACTTAGTAAAATATGAATTATCTGCAATACAGACTTAAACAGATCAAGCCATAATTTTGACATTATTTCCAGAATGAATATTTGGTTTCCTAAGATAGGAACAGAAGAGGATAAACCTCTTTGCCAACAGATCCAATATTAGTTAGGAGGATTTGCTTTGAACAGCTTTCTGGTGTAGAAGGGAGAAAAAAGTACAACACGAAAGCCATATTTACAAACACGTTTGTCCCTGCTGACTGTGCTACAAGAGAAGGGATAAAATGTCAGAAATGCATGAAGAAACAGGTGGTAATTCAGCATCTTTCCCCATTCTCTCCTCTTAAGCTTTAGGTCACTTTCCAAAGTATTCTGAACTTCTAAATTTCTTTGGAGAATTTGGGTGTATTTTTATAATAATCTTAAGATGCTTCTCTGAAGAAGTCTATTAAACTGCAGACAATTTTGTGTTCTTACAACTAATAAATAGTTAAGCTTTGAAAAATCAGCCTGGATATAACCTGCAAGTGGAAAAATGAAAAGAGACAGTAAAAGTAGAACAATTCCTCCTCCTTAGCTGTTTACTAAAACTTCAGGAAACTAAAACTTCAGTATACGCAACCCAGCAACTGTGGACAATCTCCTGTAAATGGGAATGCAGACAAAAAAGTGAAATTAATCTCTCAGCTGCAATATATGGGCTTTAAATAGAATCACTAGCAGAGCTATCATATTGGTGAATATTTTAGTACTGTCTTAATTACTATAGACTTTTGGAACTATATGTAATGTGTTTACAGACTAGCTAGATGTAGAGACAGATGGACAGACATAAGACACTAGAAAAACCTACAGGCACATATATTTATAGTTTTACACTTGATGTGAGCTTGCTGTTTTCCATGTTCAAACTGTTCTATATGAATTAGCACACAATTACCTCTATGATCAAGGAAAAAGCTAGTAACTTTTCATCTCCAAAAGATCTTTTTGTTCTTGCAGATGTTCACATTCAAGAAGTGGAAATAGCTCATTCACTGCTCTTTTGTCACTCTTTGTAAGAATATAGGGGCTGAAAGCAGAACGGTGGCTGCAACTCCTAGCTTCTTACGCATGCTTAACATTATTCAGAAAAGCAGTCAGAAAGACCAAGAAACCTAAGTCTGTTTCTGATATTTTGTAATCATAAATCATCCTCATACTATAATTTGACTGATAAAAAGGTAAAGCTCTCCATAAGTGGCAGCTTTTACATTTTGCCTCCTTGTACCTAGTTGTTTTTTTGGGCACTGCAGTGGCGAGTCTACCAAAACTAAATGAAAAATCTGTAGTGTGAAGCTACTTTGGAAAAATAACTCTAAATATTGTGCACATACTATACTGCCCAGTACTTGCCGCTGCTATTTTCTACGGATTGCATCTTCCTCCCGGTCTACACAACCATGATAGCTCCGGGGATTTTAGGGTAGAAGTACTATTATCTACATTATTGGATTAATTTAGAGCAGAAGATACAAGGAGAAGTTAGTTTTGTATGAAAGACAAACACAGTAAGTGCAATTCTAGCATGAACCTTAGCCAGATTACACACCCCCGTAGCCCACCACATACCTCTAGTCTGTTTATACACAAACGAGTTCTTTTACTGGTCACCAGACATGTGCTGCGCTCCTTGCTGGAGACACAGAACTACTGCAAGTTACATACAAGAAATACAATCTGTTAGTATGCTGTATTCTTTGAAAGACCCAACACTACTTTTCACATCTGTAATTATAATATTCCACCTTCCAAGTCATAGAGAAAGGGGAAATGAAATAAAGAATTCATTTTGCACTTTCTACATTTTACTTACTCATTATCTGCTTATGTTTGTTTATTTATCTTGTTTTTTAGGAATTTGATTCTTAACATAATGCTTTTCTTATGTAGAGCAACAGGACCCTGAAGTTGATTGGGGACTTCAGACACTCCTAGAAAAGTAATCTAAATTACTATTGAAATCTCTCCCTCCACAGTTATAAGGGGAGAAGGATCAGTAACCTTCCTAAAGTAAAAAATACTGGATTAGAAAAAGTATTTTTAAAATTCTTCCAGCGTGCTAAGATTGATGAGGAAAGAACACTTGATGAGATTAAAAAAACACACCAGTCTACTCCAAACATCTTTAACTGTCAGTTTCCATTAACTAATTCCTTTTGAACTCACTGAAAATCTTTAACAAAGAAGAAGTTTAAATGAGGTGATACACGGTTTCCCAGTTTGAATGATACAAAGCTAGGGGAAATATTTATCCATCCAGAGAGGAAAGGTTACGAGAATTACAAGAAAAACAAAGCCCAAAAGGAAACAAACATAAAAAATGGGAGTTAAACTGACCTTTAAAGAGCCTTTACTTTAAACAAATATTACATTAAGCTGTCCCAGAAATATTTGAAAAAAACTAGCATGCATGTCTGTTTCAAGGAAAATGTTCTTAGAGAAATAAGATGACCTAATTTCCATCTCAATAAACTTACCCTTGTCTGCGCTCAATACTTTAAAGCTTTTTTGAGGTTGTTAAGGATGCAGCGAACCATCCAGGGTTCTCATTTAGGTTGTGTTTTGAAAAGCTGCATATAAAAGATAATGGGTCTAGCTTGTATTTTTAAAACATTAAACTTAAAACTGAGATACTTTGTCAGCAGACCATCCTTTGAAAGCTCAGAAAATCACAATTTTAGATCAGAATAGTTGATTAAATAGAAGTTACTTATGGTTTTGTTGATTCCATTTTCAGGGATATTACTTCACTGAATCTGTCACAAGGAAAGCTTTGCTGTATATATTATTATTATTATTATTATATTATATATATTATAATATTATAATAATAATATAGCATTTCCTTTTGTTTCAATGCTTAAATGCCTAAAAAGGCTAGGAGCCATCACATCTATGTGAAAAGCACTGCTATAAAATGCTATAACCAATTTGAAATGGCAAAGCACATAGAGTAGGGTTAATCTCTTCTAACTTCTCACTGTACATTTTAGGATGGAAAAATCTCCACATGGACATCGTTATTTGTCTTCATTCACTGATGAAGCTAGATGATTAGTTTTCAGGAAGCTAATATTGATGAAGAAACACGTGTTCTTGGATGTTCTGTCTCCATATGTATAGCACACACACTAAATTAATTTGTGAAATCGTTTAAGATGACTTCCATGTTTGTTACCTTTTTTTTTTCCACTTTTTAAGTTATAAAGTGGGTGAAATGAAAGGAGCCAATCTTAGCCTTTAAAAAAAAATCAAATATTATAAGAAATTCAAAGTAATCTGTTTTTTTTCTTCTATGTATGTTATCATACATTTATAATTTTCCTGCTCTGAGTAGGTACCAGAAGTAAACACAGTTCATCATAGCACATGACACACTGTCCTCCTACTGAAGCGGCTGGATTAAACGTTCAAGCGAGATAAGAACTGGAACACTGAGTTTTGTGCAACACCGATAGACTCAAAAGAGAGAAGCAAAAATATTTTTTCTCTATTCCTACTTTTTAAGGAGTCCATGGACCCTTACTAAATACTCTACATTCCTACGTTACAGAACATCATTGTGTGGACCTGTCTTCTATGAACATACACAGGCTTTTCATGATGAAGATCAAAGAGACTGTCTCTGCTCTTAACAGGCAAGAAAAGATAACTGCGTAATTCCCACCCTGTCCAGTAGGAGGCAGAAAACACATCTCATAAATCAACATTGATGACTTTTCTGCAGCACTTTTGGTTTTTGTTTCCTTTCACATTCTTCAGTGGTTGTTGATTTTCCTGTCTCTGGCCTTTTTACTCAAAACTATAACAAAAAAGTTTTAACTCCATTTTTGTGTATCCTCACTCCTTAACTAATAAAAGCTATTTTGAGAATTAGACTTGTCTGTGACCACAGATGTTTCTTTTTGGCTGAGATGCAAAAATAAATAAATGATAACAATAACAACAATGCACTTAATCTCTGTTCAAATATCAGGTAAATTAAAATCAAGGTCTTGACTACCTATGGTCATTTAACTCCTACAGTACTTTCTGTAAGAGTTAGAACATTATTCCTGAGGGTCTTGGCCAAACACCAAGTGCATAACTAAATACCACATACTTAAATTTCCTTAGAAATTGCAGTAAGATATATTATATCCTCACTTCCCTGTTTCTCTCTCCAAAATGAGTACTGTTTAAAGACTGACAATTTACCTGGCAAAGGTAGAGTTGCATTTCACTGACAAATGAAGTCATCCCATTCAGGTGGTATTCGCTTATGTGAAATTTGAAGATTCTGTATTTATAACTTTTCAAAGTCAATCAGCTAATAAAAACTGTTAAGCAAACGGTATTTTTTATTGTTTTGAGTGTTCAGATCACCCAGTAGCATAGGTGAAAAGGAAGTATTTTTTCTCTTTTTCAATTTTTTTTTTCTTAATTCCAGTAGAAACAGTTAGGCAGGTGAGATAGCAATGGTGTAAGTATATGCACAGGAACAAGAAATTGATCATTAAGATGAGTTAAGTGATTTACTTAGAGAATCATGAGCTTTCTTTTTAAATAAATAATTCTCTTCTCTTTTTAAGTCACGCATCCTCCAGAGACCTGACTTTGCAACAAATAAAATACATGCTGAAATTACATAAAAAACATTAAAGTTTTAAACTCTTTTCTCATGCAAAATGGTTTTATTGATAGGAGTATTTTAAATGTTTTCCTTTAGCCAAATCTCACTATAGTTTAAGCCCATTGCCTCGCACCCTTCTAATAACATTCCCTTTCTCCATAAACTACATACAAACCCATATATAGCTATATATAAAAATATATTTGAAAACTGTTTCCTCCTTCAGCCTTTCTTTACATGTCATATTTTCTAGCTCTGTAACTGTTCCAGCTTTCCAATGTAATCTCTCTTCTGGAATCTCTTCAAGCAGTCCACAACCTTCTCCAATTGCAGAGTCCAAGCCTAGACACAGTACTTCAACTTAGGGCCTCATCTGGACGTAGCAAAGTAGAAAAATTACCTCCTGTATATATGATGATTTTCCTGCTTGTTACACTGCTCATTTCCTGAAAGGTTAAAGCTCACCAATGAGGTGAAAACAAAAAGGTATGTTTATCTGGATCAAGTAGGACGGAAATAGTAAGTAAAAAAGCACTGGTTATTTTCTGTTAAAACAAAAACAAAAGTTTATTTCAGTTGAGTGGTATGGCTGAACAGCTTATACTCTATTTGACACAGTATTTCATTTTCGGTGCTGACAAAAGCTTGCTCACTTGCTTATCTATTTCTGGAGTCTTGCCCTAGGAACACAAGGTCTTTTATCACTTTCTTCATGAATGCACAGTACTCATCCTCTTCCAGAAAATACCTCTGCCCAAGCATATAATCAAGTCTTACTTTCTGTGTGTGAAAATCAAAGTAAGTCTCTATTGTTAGCAGTAATTTGCTACTTATTTCCTCCCTTCTATCTTCGCTTTAATTTTTTTCACTTGCACATCATGGTATCTAATCACCTCTGCTATACACAGTGACTACCACCAACATTTTGATCCAAGCTATACTAGTAGATCTGTTTTTTTTGTTTCCATTTTCATTTTAAGTATAGGAAATTCTGGATCCTACAGTAAAAAAAAAAAGCCATTTCAGCTTAGGACTTAATGAATAAGTTACATTTCGGAACAGATCATTTACGCTAACAAAGGGAAACACTGGAAATACAGAGATTATTGGCTGACGATATACGGAGACAGCAAAGAAGCAAGGGCTTTCATACCAGAAAGTCCGTATTTTGTAAGAGAACAGTATAGTGTTTATGGCATGAAAGCAGATTGGAATGCTTAACAGCAGATGAAAACTGCCAAAAATACATGAGATGGTTACCACGGCAACCAGAAAGACTAGCACAAAAAGCAACTGTACAAGCACCAAAGTCCAAATCCTGAGCTGCATTCTGGCTGGATAATGCAGAAGGAGAATGGATAAAAGATTGCAAGTCACATGAATCTTTAGTCCTTCTGCACAGCCATGAAGTGGAACAGCCTTCTTTTCTTGAGATTGTTCCAGTAGCTGGGGTTTGCCAAGAAGAAATCAGGGCAATACTACCAATCAAAAATAAAGACCATAGCATCGTGTATGAACGTTTGCGAACTGCCAGCATTAGGGAATGACATTAGCATATATAGCATTAGAATATTGCTTTAGCCCTTCTGTTTCACATGTAATCACATTTAAAACCTAGTTGTTCCTGAGGAATATTTTTAGACAAGATGCTGATACTGTGAGAATACACGACAGAAAATAATTGCTCATCATTCTTCTTGCAGGTAATGAATCTTGAAATAACAGCAGTATTCTGCAGAGATCAATGAGACTTTTGCATGCTACTCTCCAAGAGTTCTGACGTTGCGCTCACACAGAATCAGGCTACTTTCCATCTAAGCTGGACAAATGTGCAGCGAGAGTCCCTGAAATGATTGGAAGTATTTTCTATTGTGACTCGACTAGCTGTGTTTTTTCTACCACATGTCACTGCCACTTATCTTCTCTTACGCTGCTTTGGCGATTTTTTCCACTCTTAATAAGAGACAGCAAAGTTAATAAACCAAGCAGCTTATGCTGGGGAAAAATAATTTCTGAATCAATTCTAGTAATCTCATTATACTTTCTGCCACAGAAATCTCTTACAACAAGGCAAAATCTCGTGACAAATTCCATGAGAGTCAGTTTTTCATCCAGCAGAAATGCTGCTTAGTGACATTTCTAGTGAACATATTTTATTTTTAAAAGACTTGAAATAACATAGCGAAATAATAACATTTTAAGTAACATAGTGAATCACAGCCATGGTTAAGAACAATTTCTCAGTTTCAAGAGAAGTAAACAGAATTTCTCAAAGGCAACTGCCTATTAAGCAAATATTTTAATTTCAAACCTGTGGCTGTTCAGCATTTCTTTATGCAGAGATGGGGGGCAGTTAAGAAATACGCTTTTCCTGTAATATCATGTTTGAAATGCAAAGAATTGACAAGCATTATTGATAGGCATCAGGAAATTATAGATATTCAGGACTCAGTTGACCTGAGCTAGATGAAGTGATAGTCTCACTTTGAGGGAAAGTGGGACTAGATGATCTCCCTTCCAACCAAATTTTCCATGATTCTATGATCAACTGATCAGCTTAAGCACTTCTTGTTCATTACTATGTATTGCCAGACCTGGCCACCTAGTCTATTATCCTTCGTATTATGCAGGCAATATCATGTTTCTCCTCAGAAATTGGATAATACATTTGTACTTTTGCATATTTTAAGATAGTATTTCGTACTAAGTGTATTCTGCTGCAGTCTCTCACCAGGAAGTTCTTCTCAAATTCTGAATTTTTTGTATGAAGGAAAAGTCTTCCCATCTCTATGACCTAAATGCCCTTCCTGGATCGTTTATAGCCACATATTACAGTAACCCATTGATTTTCGCCAACCTACTTTGCCATCAGTAATACCTATTATGTTATCAATGAATAATAGCACTGTCGAGGATGATGAATTGTGACCAACACCCATACATTGTCACATAAAAAACAAGATCCACATTGCCATGCACTTTTATTGTTTAGATTTTCCACGAATGGAATGTATATTAATTTATTTTCTACTACACAGGTCATAAAGACACACTTTGTGCCAGGGTGGGAGACAGAACACAACAAGCAACTAAATAAATCAAAATATTTTAAAATACCCTTGTTCTCAGTTTTTTTTCTGATCTGTTCAGTCACCCTACTCTTTCTAATCACTCCTAGCAGTGTACCCTTTCTCACTGCTTCTCTCCTGTTTAAGTGTTCCCTTTATTATTTTATTATACCACTAAACAACCATCTTTCCACTACAAACCCTTACTTCAGAAATTCTTTCAATAAAGACATTCCTATTTATGTTATACCTAATAAACTAGATAACGTGATCCTCACCCTAGGGACAGTGTTTGACTTTTAGTTTGTACAGCAAGAAGCATATACATATATATATATATATATATATATATATATATATTTTATCAGTACTGATAAGGCTAGAGGATAGAAGTACTGAGTCTGTAGTTCTTCTTAGTCCATAAACTGAAGAATGCCTCTTCTTTGAGGAAAACTGTTTGTAATATGGGATATATTAAGACCTTTTTCACTTGTCTTGAATCACTTGAATCACAGAAGAAAAGTGAGACAAAGACTTGTTAATTCTGAAGGTCTTGTTCATCTTGGAGAAAGAGATCCTCTTTGTTTCTCTGCTCAGTTTTGTTCAGTATCATAAACTTCACCCAAGCAAATAGCTACTTTGACTTTTTAGCTAGAAATTGCATGTGGAGCATTATTAAAAGAAAAGAACAAGAAAAAAATCCTCATATAGGACTCCTGGATAACAATTAGGTTAATATTTAAGTATCTGAGCTTCCAGACACTTCTCTAAACATAACTGTAGGTTGCTAATAATTGCTAATGATTTTAGAACAAAAAGAGAAAAATACAACTTGACTGTGTCAACTTATCTGAAACTTTATGAAGCTAAGAAAGGTGCTGTGTTTTACAAGCTAATCACCACAACTGATTACCTGCTAAACTAAATATATGTGTTGTCAAAGTAGTAAACGTTGAACATCATTGAATTAAGCCATTCAGACACATCTGAATACACAATACCTCTAAAATTACGGCTACATATTGGCTTTTGTGAGGAGAAGAATCCAGTTTTCTGTCAGTTTTAAAACCTACAACATATACAAACTGTATATAGTTTTAAGAAAACTTTCGGAACGTTTCTGTCAGTATATGACCTTACTAATACAAATTTATTCAAAGTTTCTGAGCTAGGAATTTAACAATAGATTCAAAGAAAAGCATTAAGCGCAGAAGAACATGACATATCACTACATATTAACATTTCATTCTTCTTCAGTGGTAAATATTTGTCAAATAGCTTTAAAAGGGTAGGACTATATAGTCACTTTGCTTAAGGAAAAAGAAACCAAGCCTTTTGGCAATCTGTTTTCTTCTATATTGTCTACTTCACACACACACACACACACATATATTTGTAACTCTTGCAATCTTGTTTGCTGCGTACTGAACCTCTGAAATATCTGCAGGTTTGTCTGCAGAGGAGGCAGCTGACCTTTTGTGAGGCAGAAATGCCTTGCTGAATTTTCCTGCTTGTTCTTGCCCTTATCTTAAATATAAAAGTCATCCAGATAATAAATAAGGCTGTTCTTTGTGTACTAATAAAATATTCTTTAAAAAAGCAGAAAAAGTGGATTTAGAGAAAAAAAGAATCATGAGAATTTGAAAGAGGAGAACTGTGATCAGATGTAAAGATTGAAAAAGATAAAATAGTTTTAGAAATTATAGACATTGTCTGAGTTGATGAAAAAGAAGAATGTTTATAATCATATTGTTTGATAAATAAAATAAAAAAATTGAGATTTTATGCTCAGATATTGAAGATATGATTATCTACTTTCCCCTTGTCTTTGTTCTGAACCTTATGTTTCATTTATTACAACCTAATATTTGTATTAAAAATACAATTAATAAACATTTCCTATTTACCCTTTCATCTTCACTCAGGATGTGATAGACTTACAGTGTATTACCCTTCAGTTGTTGCTTTTCCAGCCCAAAGAGACTTAGTTTACACAATTGTTTCTTGTATAAAAGCTGCTCCGTCTCTTTATCAACCTTCTCTGAATTGTTCTGGGTCTACTCCATACTTTTTGAGATGAGGAAACCAGTACTGCACATTGCATCCAAAATGTGGGGACAGCAGGGATTTACAGCGTCCTAATAACGTTGTCTGTTTTGTCTTCTTTCCTAATATTCTCAATATTTTCTTTGCTTACTGCCCGCTACTGATCACCAAGCTAAAACTTTCCTCTATCTTTCTGTTACAACCCCTAGATTTAATTCTGAATTGAAAATAATTCATTTTTTCCTCTCTGTCAATCACTTAGTATTAATCTGCTGAATTCCAGCTACCATTCTACAGTGCAGGCATCCAGTCTCATATGGCCCTCCTGAAGTTCTTTAGATTTCAATTTCATCTTCACTGTCCTAAATATCTCAGCACTACTTACTTTTCTCATCTCACTTTTAACTGCTTTTCCAGATTGTTTATGAATATGTTGAATAGTACAGCTCCCTCAAGGATTTCTACTGATGACTGTGCTCTGCCATGAAAACTGTTTATTTCTGCTCTTTCCTATCTTTCAACCTGTATTTCATCCAAGAGAGAACCTTCTCTCTTATCCCACAATTGCTTCATTTTTTTTGTGAGCTTTCAGTGAGAAATCTTGTGAAAGACATTTTGGAAATCCAGGTGAACATTAGAGTACTTATTTTCTTTTGACCATACACAGTTTTGGGGATCTGATGTATCTGGTTGCAGCTTCTGCTGCTAGCACCTTACAGCACAGATAAAGCTCTTCAACCAGCAGCTTCTGGCCCTTTGACCAACTTTTCTGAATAACTCATCGTAGCTATTATATAATAATTACTGACATTTTCATACCTGCAAGACTGCCTGGCCCTGAAATGAAAAATACAATATAAGCAATCTATATAAGGCTGGGATGTCCACTGGTGATGAAAAAAAAAGCTATGATCAACTGAGAAAAGTCCTAATGCAGTTGGAGACCTTTTAGGAAGTAGAGAAGCAGGGAAAAGTAAAGTTAAATGAGATTAGTTTTGCACTCTCAAAAAAATTTTTCATGCAGCGAGAATCCACATGATTTTACTGAAAATCTATGTACTTCTGGAAATCTCTTCATTTCACACTAAAAAACAGACAGCTTAGGAAAGGAACATGGTATAATGATTTCAAATCGCAACTGGGGAGGAAAATATAATTTATCAATTGAAATTTGAGCAGGATACAGTGCAGCAACACACTCCTGAAATATAAATACCAAGGGAACGTTAAGATAGGTAATTGTCAGGACGGAGGCACTTTACGCTTCTCGTTTTGCCTCTATTTTTTAAGAGTACTTTCTCGTCATATACGTCTTTTGAATGTTTTCTAAGGAATGGGTGCTAACATCCTTTTCCAGAAGAAGTAACTGAAAATTATGAAACTGCACTAGTGAAAAAGATCTTTGTTTCAACATATATTACTGCAGGGTCAATTCTTAGTGTTATGTTGGCTAAAAGGTAAAGTTTCATTTGTGAATTACTTTCATAACCAAGCTAGAAATTAACTTGAACCTGCTGTCAACCAGTAAATCCTAGCCTTAAAAAGCACCATCCTAGCGAAATCCCCAAATACTATCAATGGCTATGTATTCTAATGGCTAAGAGAAGACTAGGGCAGTAGAGAACACAACGGATGTGTTTTCTATATTTACTTGTGTTGAGTTAAATATTCTCTCACTGGGTTGTAAGTGCCAAAGTTGCTTACACAATAATAAATAAATCTCAAGGCAAAGTCAATACATTTGCTGTAGCTGAACTTGGAGGTTGTTTTCTCATTGAATAATACAATTCACTGTTCTGCTGCTATTATATCACACAAGGCAGACACTTCAAACTATTCCATACTAAGAATGAGCAGTCCAGGTTTCCTATGCTATGCAAGCATCTGAAACATTCTGTTTTAATGAAACGAAACTATACTTATTAAGACTTTAAGAAACATTACATGATTTTGAAAGCAGCTCAAGCCTCAGCTTGAAACAAGGTTCTTCTCATCATATTTGTGACATTAGCTAAAGTGCAGGTTTGGAAGAGAGCTGCCTTGTCTGTGCAATTTTTCATCCGTATTTCTGACTGTTAACATGGCTCACAGTGCTCACAGGTGACATGAGCTTGGAATAATCACAGGTTGTTTAGTTTTACCACCTTCTTGGTCTCACATTGGAAACAGAAAAGCCTGGACCTATGTTAAGGTGCTGTGCGAAGTCTTGAGTCTGCCCCTGAAGCAACTGCCTGCTTCTCTGCTTTCTAGCTTAAGTACGTGCTTGCAGTCACACAATACGAGTTGTAGATAAATCTGGGCTTAACTGAAATGTACTTCATGTAAATATAATTGCAGTGTTTTACATATAAGAAGGTGACTATTCAGCTATTTTTAAAAAGCAGGCTCTTTTAATTAATTTAAAATAGAAAACAGTCTGGAAGTCTCTAAAATCGATAGGCCTTTCTGGAGAACATTAGCTATCCCTATAATTGTGTCATTGTATAGTGATAACCTGAGGTGGAAGAATGGTTAACAGAATTGGGGCACTACGAATACGCTAACCCTGTGCTTGAAAGACGCTGACTCTGTTTGACCTAGAGTAACCTTGCATAAGGACTGCACTAACTCTTGTTTGACTTAGAGTAACCCTAGGGTAAAAAGTAGGACGCGAGCCGCTTGAGCAAGAGCAAGTAGCTGCATGCCTGAATCCACCGCCTGGATCTGGATTTGGAGGTCGCAGAGTAAGCAGACCGAAACTACCGGTAGCTCGTGAACCGAGTAACCAGACCAATCAGGCTGCTGGAGGATGCGTGTGGACAAAGAGACCTAACCAATCCAAGCCTGGAAGTGGCGCGTGATAGCTCGGGGGGAAATAAAAGATCACTAGGGGAAAGCTTCGGGGCTGCTATGCAGACGCTATAATAAAGAGCTTTAATTCATATTGAATGACTCTGACCTGATTCTTCTACTCCGGGGAGGCGTCGCTGAATTTCCGACTGCAATAACCCATATTTGTTTAACTGGAGACGGACTATTCTCTTTATTAAGCCTTTCCAAGAGCGTTTAGATAAATTATCTCTGTTCAAAATTGTGTCTGTGAGCTATTGTGGTTTTTTTTAATCAAGAGCAAAGAGGAGCTCAACTACAGTATATATTTTGTTAAAAATGTTCCTATATCTTTATATTACATGTGTTTGTAATTTTTCATTCTGATTTTAAGAATATTAGAATGATTCAAATACGCTCCTGTTATTTCACTCGGGAACTACTGCAAGTAGCATCTCTAGATCTGAACACTATCTGCTAGATATGCAGATCACCACAAAAGACTTTGTAAACCACAGTGACCCAGACCTGCATTATTAGCACTTTTTAAAAATATTCTACTAGTTTTGTCTAATTATTCACATATAAAAGATGGATGAGCAGAGGTAACAGAAAAACTGTAAGTTATTTAGCCAAAATGATCAACATCACTGGTGTCATAGTTGGAACAACCTCAAGAGCCTTAATTCCTCAACAGAGGACATAAGAGTCCTCAATTCCTTCTATTACGTGTTTCTACTGCTTTAAAGAAGATAGACAGTTAGAATCAAAATACCTACTTCATCAACTGTATTTGAAAATTTAGCTTCACATACTACAGGTCACTAGAAAAACAAATACAATGGATGTAGCAAACTGCACATATGTATTATTCATCTTTTGATATATTTGAATTGAGAGTGAATGTATTTTTGTAAGGTATCTTTTTTTTGTGAAACAGAAGGGTAATGAAATGAAACGCAACGGCCAACAGTACCCAGAGACAAGACTGGATGTTAGCACGATCCCTTCTGGCTCTAGGCACAGTGAAATCCACAAGAGTTTCTGAAACACGAAGAAAGCAAAACTGTGGTGAGCATCCTCTCATAGCAACACAGACCAGTCTACTTTAAGGTTCGTTGTTCTCAGATACTCTCAAAAAAAGTCAAAGTTCTTTTATATTGGAATTGGACTTGCACTTTGGAGGCTGAATAGGTACTTTCAAGAGAAGCATCTATTTTGAACCCGAACAAAAGGTCAGGACAGCTCTATTCAGTGAGCAGCAGCAGCAAAAACAGTTTTCCTCCTACATATTTAAACACCACTATAAACTGAGATGGACTAGTAGGTGACAAACAAAATGCATAATACGAAAAGTGCCTACATGTTTGGACATCTGGAGAATGAAGCAGATCATCCTTCAGCATGAGATAAAACTATCTGATGCAATTATAATTTCAGCTTTATTGTACTGTGGCAAAGCTTGAAAACTGCAAGCCAATGATAACAAGAAACTTAATGAAGTGTCTGCAAAACAGTCTTGGAATTACTGATGTTATCACAGAAGCAGCGATAAAACGTGAAAGAAAACTGGACAAATATCTGCTGCTTCCATACTCAGGAGAAGATAACTTAAAATGAGCTTGGCATGGCCTTGTACTGACATGTGTATCAATCCCAAAACAAACATGGGAGAGGACAGCTGGAAAATAGAGAGGAAAAGACTGAGACAAACTTACGCTATGATCAGGCATAGTTATGTTAACTGGCTGCAATGACTGCTTCAAACAGCAAAGGGAAGAGAGGATACTTAAGACAGCCCAGTGCTCTGTAATATACGGGATGATCTAGATTTGATACAGATTTTTGAATGCGTATGGAATGGTTCATTCAGGAAAGACAACACTTAAGGAGTATTTATTGACTTTTGGCAATGCTTATTCAAGCAAATAATCTTTCATTAAACCTTCATGTGCTAATACGAGTTCTAGTTTAAAGGGATACTTTTAATTTATATGTGAAAATTACCGAAGTTTGCTTTTATTTTTTATCTACAACTAGTAACAGTCAAATGTTACTGATAAGATTGTTACCAAAGGATTAGAGCAAAAGGCATTTTGTTTGTTTTCTTTTCTTTTTTTTTAAACAATAGTTTTCCCTGGCAAAAAACACATACACACACTAAATTCCCCAATGAGCCTGTAATTTAAAACACCCTTATAATACTGGCCATATGCTGTATTTCAATTATATACATAAAACCTTTGTTAAAGGAACATTACAATTGAGAATGAATAGGACCTGAAAAAATATTTATTACTCAGTATTATGAACAACAATGAGGGAAATACCATGGTTTTTATATTTCATTGCCCTAGTTTCTGTCCACTATACTACCCTGCTTTTTAATTTTGTTTTTCATAGGTATGCATAAACTTGGCTGATTCAGAGCAATAGACAGAATTAAAGGGAGAAACAGCTTGATTCTAAGACAGGTGCTTTCAGAATTCCTCCACTGCAAAATCACAGCAGTTGCAGTGATATCTGTGAAGTTATGGAAATGATTCCTTATAAAAAATTACACAATTGCATGCATGTGCATTACTGAAGAGCTCAATAACCTTGCCACGTAAACGAGAACAAACTCTTATTGCTTGATAAGAGCTCTTGTCTATCAAAGAAGTTAACGTTAAAGACTTGGAATCATAACTGAATATTCAATATCTTGTTTAAAAATGTTCATTTAAAATCATAATGCATATTGAGCTTTCTGACACATGCACCATTTGTTGTTTAATAAGTATTGCAAGATAATGATAGACACATATGCTTATTAATTTTACATTTTAATTACATACCGTATGATATAATTAGCCAATTACTCTAGTTTCCAGGTACAGGAGGTTCTGAAATAAATGTAGATTTTCAATTAAATTTAAAATCAAGTTGTAGTAGATTTGTTCTTTGTTTTAGACTAAATAAATAGATGTTTTCCCCTTTTCGCATTTAGACTGTTGAATATCCTTACTGTGAGAAAGAGGACACTACATGTATTACCAATACGGGAGGAAGTTCAAAAGGTGATAGCACTTTAACGTATAGCTTGAAAATTAGTCTTATTTCTGAGATAGATTTATATCATTACCAACTTCTTAATTTTGTCCTTTCCTAACTTTGTCTATTTCTATTCAAATAAAACCAAAATGCTTTTTTTTAAGTGATCGCTGTCACCTTCTACATAACTGTAACTATATAACACTCTAGATCATCTTTGAAAGGTCCTGGAGAACAGGAGAGGTGCCTGAGGACTGGAAGAAAGCCAGTGTCACCCCAATCCTCAAAAACGGCAAGAAGGAGGACCTAGGGAACTACAGGCCTGTCAGCCTCACCTCCATCCCTGGAAAGGTCATGGAACAGCTCATCCTGGAGGCCATCTCTAAGCATGTGGGGACAAGAAGGTGATCAGGAGTAGTCAGCATGGATTCACCAAAGGGAAATCATGCTTGACCAATCTGAAAGCCTTCTGTGACGGAATGACTGGCTGGGTAGACGAGGGGAGAGCAGTGGATGTTGTCTCCCTGGACTTCAGCAAGGCTTTTGACACTGTCTCCCATCACATCCTCATAGGCAAGTTGATAAAGTATAGGCTATATGAGCAGGCAGCGAGGTAGATTGAGAACTGGCTGGATGGCAGAGCTCAGAGGGTTGTGATCAGTGGCACAGAATCTAGTGGGAGGCCTGTATCACACAGTGTCCCTCAGGGGTCAGTGCTGGGTCCAGTATTGCTTAACTTATTCATCAATGACTTGGATGAAGGGACAGAGTGCACCCTCCGCGCTCTGTGCTGATGACACAGACCTGGGAGGAGTGGCTGATACACCAGAAGACTGTGCTGCCATTCAGAGGGACCTGGAGAGGCTGGAGAGGTGGGCGGAGAGGAACCTCATGAAGTTCAACAAAGGCAAGTGCAGGGTCCTGCGCCTAGGCAGGAATAACCCCATGCAGCAGTACAGGCTGGGGGCTGACCTGCTGGAAAGTAGCTCTGCAGAGAAGGACCTGGGAGTGCTGGTGGACAACAAGTTAAACATGAGCCAGCAGTGTGCCCTTGTGGCCAAGAAGGCCAATGGTCTCCTGGGGTGCATTAGGCAGAGTGTTGCCAGCAGGTGGAGGGAGGTGATCCTGCCCCTCTACTCAGGCCTGGGGAGGCCTCAGCTGGAGTACTGTGTCCTGTTCTGGGCTGCCCAGTATGAGAGAGACATGGCACTCCTGGAGAGAGTCCAGCGGAGGGCTACCAAGATGATTAGAGGGCTGGAGCACCTCTCCTATGAAGAAAGACTGCAAGAGCTGGGCCTGTTCAGCCTGGAGAAGAGAAGATTGAGAGGGGATCTCATCAACGTGTACAAGTATCTGAAGGGGGAGTGTCAAGAGGATGAGGCCAGTCTCTTCTCCGTGGTGCCCAGCAACAGGACAAGAGGCAATGGGCACAAACTGAACCACAGGAAGTTTCTGTGAGGAAAAACTTCTTTCCTGTGAGGGTGACAGAGCACTGGCACAGGTTGCCCAGAGAGGTAGTGGAGTCTCCTTCCCTGGAGATATTCAAAACTCGCCTGGACGTGATCCTGGGCAATATGCTCTAGAGGACCCTGCTTAAGCAGGACTAGAGGAGCCAAGCATACTGTATAAAATTTCAGCACAACTTATAAGAACACCAAATTGTGTTGACATCAATCTGTGTAACTCTGCGTACTATCAAGATGGATGATTACTGAAATAAGAGAGTCTTGAAATTAAGGTTAGAGCAGAAAGTGAAGTGAGTGGCAGATCAAGTGCTATGTGAAAAAGCATGTATCTTCATCTGCTGAGTTCTGCTCTGACTAAAATCACATACAAAATTTCTTTCAACTTCAAGAGTCAAAAGATCCTCACCTCGTCAGTTCTTCAACTGTTATGTTTGCTTTAAAGGTTAAAATGGCTCTATACAGTGAAATAGCAGTGCAAGGTGAACATGGCTCTTTGTACAGATACCTAATGAAGGAAATAACTGTTGGTTAAGCATTGTCTGTTTTAATATAAAGAATACTCAGCTAGCTGATACAGTGATTTATCTCTTTCTCCATGCTACTCCTCTACAATAGAACAAAGTACCCTCAAGTTTGCAGTCAAATCTTTGCTTCCCCATACAAAACACAGGAGATGATTGTTTTCATTATATACTCCCTCAGTACAGTTAGAATCACTGTCCATATATGTATAACTTTCTGGTCTACTTATGAGGACTTAAAACAACCAAGGGAGTTTCATATGATCTTCCCTTTGTCATTTGTCCCCAGAAAACAATGACAAAATGCAGAGAATTCTGATTCTCTACTGGCAGATCCCTGCTGTAGTTGTTTGGTAACTGAGATGTAAAACACTTTAAATATAATGATATCTGGCAAAAAAGAAAACAAAACAAACTGAAAAGGAAACTGTAAAGCACTAAATGACTTGCATCCACAAGAAACAGTACATCTTCTATCTAGTTTTATCACATCGAGATCCCAAGAGTGACAGAAAGCTATTATCTCTGATTTTCATATGCCTTATCTCCTCACATCTATCTATGTGTAGAAGATGATGTGGTAACAACTGAGGGCATCAGATGATGGGAGTGAATTTTGCTTTTAAGCCTTTTATCTGATAATATTTTTCATTACAGGAATCACCAACTACATTGCTATTTCCACGTAACAAAGAATGTACTTTACACTAAAAATCCATTGGCAATATATTTGTCATGAAAATAACATTAGGTTACAGCCATCAGGAATGGTAAAGGTGTTACATATTGCTTTTTACCAAGGAGTCATCCACGTGTTTGGGTCTGTTTTTAGACTTTTCTGGGCTGCTAAATGAATGAAGCTTTCTTACCTGGAGCTCATCTAATCCGATGCAAAGCCTCCTTACTGCCTTTCTTAAAAAAAGTAGCTGTTGCTATGAATTATCAGACATTGATACCTTCCCTCTCCTTTTGTTCCCTTACTCCTCTTCCTTTCCTTTAAGTGAATGAGAGCTGTTTAGTGAGTCTTTGAATAGGTGCATGATGTTATACAAAAGAGTTGCATGACCAAGGCGCAAATGTGTAATTACTTAGAAATAAGTTTAGACAGTAATCTAACCATAAAACATCTGGAAAAGAGCCAGTAGGCAAATATATAGTACGATCAGGAAAAACAACACACGACAAAAAACCCTGCAACTGAGTCATGACAGTATAATGAAAGAAAATACATTAGTTCTGTATTTTGCACTGTAATGACTAAAATATAAAACACTGTCTACCTGGCAGACTAAAATATTATCATCACTGTGAACTCAAGGACTTCTTAATTAGAAGTCAGAGGAATCTGCACTTCTGGTGCTGTTAGAAAAAGATTCTAAATTAAAGACTAGAAAAATGAAAAAATGCTATCTTGTTTTCTTTGAATGCAGAACCAAATACAACTAGATACATAGGCCTTGCGAAAAAGGAAAGAGAAAACAAAACTCTTGAATCAACTCTCTACCACTGGAGGCAACTGCATTTCAAATAACACATTCCATAAACTGAGAAAGTGCTGTCTTAATGTGAGGTTTTTTATTAACCTTATTCTATTTGAAAGTTGTTTCATTACCTCATTACTGATGGCTAGAAATTTTCTTTTAATTTCAAGTCTTTGATTATTCTCAGTCACTTTTTAAAACCCATTTGTTCTTCTTCCACTGGTAACCTTGAACTCTGTGATGGGTTGCCATATCCTGCATGGTGTAATTACCGGGTCTGAAATTGCCTCGGTGTGCAGCTACCTTGCTAAATAAAATACCATGCAAGTTTGTGTTGTCTGCCTGATACAGTCCTCCAAAACTGTAGCAGCGGGTTTTATGTTGTTATATTTCCTCACGTTTCCTTACATTATACCCCTGGACATGCCATACACAGCTTCAGCACTGTGCTTGAACAGTATCATTACCAGGAGGCAGTATTTGAAGGCATTTCAAGGCAGTATCCCACTATTCTAATGCATCATGTCCTTGGCAGGGAGGAGTACTATGTCTGGGCCAAAGAACTTAGGATCATGGGCATGAACTGGCCCAGGAGTGAAGAAGCTTCACCTCTACCTCAATCAGCCTGGCTACATACATGGAAGCGAACAAGCAGTGGCAGCATTAGCTCAAAACCACCATGCCTCTATGCCAGCAGACATCCTGATACAGCTGGAACTGTCTTTGCCACGTCAAGCTGTGCTAGACCTCTGGGAGCACATGGGAGAGCCCTAGTAAGCTGCGGCTCCTTAGTCCTTAGGTCCAAGCCTCTGTTTTTCTGGGATAAAGTTAGCAGCGTGGCCTCCACCTGGACTGCCAGACCTGTTCCTATTCCCCCTTCAGGAGACAGGGATGCTGGGAGCCTTTTCCCTGGCTCCTGACTGCCCCCTCCCTTCTCCACTCAGAGTCAGCTCCTGTGAGTAATACTGTTCATAATGAGAAATAGAAGAAACAAGGAAAAAAATCAGTAATAAACTTGGACCTAAGAAAATGGAAAATTATCTCAAGATCTTTGAAATAAATGTATGAAACTATCACTGGATGGTCGGTCAGATAGCAGTCATGGCAGGCTCATTTCTCTAGGGTGTTCTTCATTTCTTACACACAGTAGTGAATACAGGGATATAAATTCTAAATTACAGAAAGATCAACTATTTTGAAGGTAGGCTATAACTCGAAAACATTAAGAATTTTTTTAAAAATTTCCCTTTTCCCCAGCTACTCCTGCCATTCCCATATCGCCTACAAATCAGAAATGCTTTCCTACAACTTCAGCTGTTCCTCATGTCAAGTTTGTTTGTGGCAATGGGCTTTACAGACTGCTACAGGTCACTGCTGATCAGAGCTTACAGACCCTGAGGTAATAAGAGTTTATAATACAGCATTAAGCACCCTGTACAAATAAATATAAAAACATACAAAGGACCATTTCCATCACTTTTTTCAGCTTTCAATATGCAACATACAAAATTCCATTAAAAATTGTTGTTTCATGTAAAGTCTGCTGTACTCTTCACTGAGTTACGATGCAGATTATGCAAGAACTGTTTATCTCTGAGGACAGATCTATTATAGAAGAAAATATAAATATTACAGTCACTGAGCAATTATGGAGCAATTATGATGCAATAAATTACAAAGTGTGTACATATGTAACTACAATAAACAATTTTTTCATATTTATGAAGGTTTTTACAGTTATTGAATAAGCCAAAATTGAATAATTTACTTCAAGAATCTTTATTTACTGTCGTAAATTGCTCATACATCATCTACTTATTTCTCACAATTATTCATCTTGTGAATGAGATTTAAAAATGAATCAGTAATCTGCAGGAACAGTTGGTGCAATCTGAGTTCTGCTGTGAGAAATGGGGGGTAATGTTAAGGGCAGAGGTTTTCATTACACGATTATTATAGATATGACATGTCAAAAAATTTAGATTATTTTACTCTGCAGGGATACAAGGTCAAGAGTTAGAATACGTAAATCACATTCACAGAATTCATGAAGTTTAGAAGTATAGATCTTTAGATGGTATGGACTATGTTAAAGGACTACCCGGCAATAAACTTGCTTTCATAGACAACTGCTTGAATGTGTTCACACAATGAGGCAATGTAAGCGCTTCATGCCATGGCCAGTAGTGGGATGGTGGAAAAGTGAAATATGTGAACTAAGCCTTAGTATTTCACTGTTTACTGAAATTGTCTAATCATAGATTTTTAAATGCAATGTATAAGTGTCTATGACCCCTCTTCTTCTGATTCTTTTAATGTTACGTGGAAGAACCATGTCATTTATCTTGCATACCATTTCCCCTTTTTGCAACTGCACAATAATACTGAGAGCCCTTATGCTCCTGCCATCTTCTATTCCCTAACTAGTCTTTGCTGATCTTGTATTTGTTCAAACCATTTTCTTCCTAAGTATACTTGCGCTTGTCCTTATTAAATTACATTGTTTTTTCAAGTCACTTTTCCAATTTTACTATAGTATTTTTTTCTAATCCTATACAATATTCTTACGTATCTCAATAGTTTAATACCATTCACAAATTGAAATTACCAAATAGAACTCAATCTGCAGCCACCTGCAAAACTGACCGGAAATACCCTTCCCTTTTGATAGCTTCTCTCTGGCCCTGCTTATGACAATCTTTTCATGAACTACAATGAAGAACAGTTCTTAAATAATTGTATCACCGAGCCAATACTCTACCTAAGATTTATAGATGACATCTTTATTATCTGAATTGGAAATTTGGAGTCCCTTATTGATTTTTACCACCAATTCAATAATCACCACTCTCCATCAAATTGTCACTGTAACACTCCTACACTAATGTCACATCATAAATACCCTCCAAAGCCCTTATATACGGCCTCCAGGGGAGAACTCATTATGCCCAACTTAACAATAAAGAGAATTTTCATCCATCAGGACTACACATGTAGAGAAGTGTTTTGGAAAGAGGTGTGAAACACTACGTAAGGAATTGTTTTTTAAGTACAGGAACACACTTCCCCTCACCACTTTACATAACACCCTCTGCTGTCACAGCCTGTTCTATCCCAGAACCTATGCAGAAAGTCATTAAATAATTACAACTTGTATTACAAGAAACATCCTGCTCTTCAAGTAGCCCTGCAGCCTCATTAAATTCCCTTCTAAATTTCCTTTTGAAAAGGAAACTCCTTGTGCTTTCAAGCAAACCAAATGAATAAAGGTTTTGCTTAAGAATAGAAAAGGCACCAAAATATCGCTACAGTTTCACAATAAATATTCTCAACAGCAAAAAAATTGGTACTCATGAATCTTACAGCTACGCTTCTTGGAATATAGTATGCTTCATCCAGTACATCATATACTCTCATGATATCTGTGGAGGTGATATTAAGCAATCATTCTACACAAAAATAAAAATACCCACAGAAAATCTGCATAGAACCACACATTCAGTTTCCAGTGGAGGAGTATTTCCCACAAAATTATCTTGCCATCACTAACATCCTCAGTCTTGATGCCAAAGGGAAACCTGCAAAACTTCTAAAAAGGATGATCTTGGAATTTAAAATTCGTAGTTCAATTTCATGTTTCTCCATATCCACACAACTGATTTTGGTACTTTATAATCTTCCTTCCATTCTCCCACCCTCTCCATTTTGTAAGCTATAAACTGTTTGTTGCTTATTTTCCCCTAGGTGACACGTTCCTTCTGATTTCCTGCTTCTCTCTGTGCTCTTGTGCTGCTCTGTACATACCAACTACCTTTCGCTCAGAGACTTACTCTCTGAAATGCATCTGAGTAAAATCGGATAAATTTTGTGTTGAGCTTTGAAACCTACTACTTCTGTTTCAAACCTAAAGAAGGTATGTTTGTCCAAAGTTAAGACTGCAAGAGCTGGGCCTGTTCAGCCTGGAGAAGAGAAGATTGAGAGGGGATCTCATCAACGTATACAAGTATCTGAAGGGGGAGTGTCAAGAGGATGAGGCCAGTCTCTTCTCCGTGGTGCCCAGCAACAGGACAAGAGGCAACGGGCACAAACTGAAACACAGGCAGTTCCATCTGAACCTGAGAAAAAACTTCTTCACTGTGAGGGTGACAGAGCATTGGAACAGGTTGCCCAGAGAGGTGGTGGAGTCTGCTTCCCTGGAGATATTCAAAACCTGTCTCGATGTGATCCTGGGCAATATGCTCTAGGTGACCCTGCTTGAGCAGGGAGGTTGGACTAGATGATCTCCAGAGGTCCCATCCAACCTAAACGATTCTGTGATTCTGTGAAAGTTTGTCTAATTATTTTAAGTATATCTGTTGGTCTAAAAAGAGATATCAACTCTACTTTTAAACCTTGTCTGCTTTAGACTCTCATAGCTGTAATAAAAAAATGTTTCTTTTCAACAAGTTGCATCTATACACTATTAGTTTCATCAAGAATATGTTTCCCTTTCAGGCTTACTTTTGAAACTATCACGTGACACTGTTTCAAAGCCTCAGTGTATTCAAAGTATCAGCCAACAGAGAAGAAAGAAAAGATTGCTATGACAAGATTTGTTCTTGGTATATGCACACTGTCTGTCACCCATGACCTTGTTATCTTCCAGATGCTTACAGATTGCTGGATTATTCATTCCAGAATTATCTAGGAATTGCAGGTCACATAACAACACATCTAATGCATTCTTGGAGGAGACGAGTGTAAATTGTTGCCATGAAAGCCTAGCTAGCAGTAAGACAGCAGCGCTCAGTTGCCAATTGTGTTAAAGACACTAGAGAAACCAAAAAGTATAACCATTTTAATGCTGTCAGGATTAATATGAAAACTATTTTTAGTGTTAAGGAGGCATTGTTCAGACAGTTCATTGTTCAGAAGCTTTTTTATGTGTGAAGACTGTCACGATGGCACATGTTGCTGTGTATTTGTTTCCCTCTATTTCTGTAAGTTTATCCTTCACCTATTTAGTTTTTCGTAGGAGATTTTAGAATCTGGCAGATTTTTTGTTT
This sequence comes from Struthio camelus, assembly GCF_040807025.1. Lineage (NCBI taxonomy): Eukaryota > Metazoa > Chordata > Aves > Struthioniformes > Struthionidae > Struthio > Struthio camelus. Next base: position 35,432,525 of record NC_090946.1, read on the forward strand.
CTCAACAAAAACTCATCTCACTCAGAAATTAGGTCTGATTTTTGTTCCATTTCTGCAGTGAATAAATCTAGTACTACTAACTATGGACACAGAATGAGATGTGGCACAAAACAACCTGTCTGCTAAATTCTGGGGGAAAAAAAGTAGTTCTTTTAGAATCTCATCTTATTCTCTTTCACGTCCCAAATTTCAATGACCTCTTGTGGGGTTTGAAATTTTATAGAGTTCCCTTTTGAATTACTGTAACTAAAAAAAATTACTGCAGATCACTGCAAAATGAAACTCACTATCTTATTTTTGCTAAATATTTGTTTGTGATTATGCTGTGTTTTGATAAATAATAACCTTAATATAAGATCATTAACAGCAGCAAAGGTGGATGCAGAAAAACTCCTTTGAGATTTTCTTTGTACTTCAGTCCAAGATATTAGATCCAGCTGAAGTGAATATAAGCTGAGAGCATTCAGGATCTTGGAGAAAGAGCTTAGGGTCATATAGTTAGGATAAAATTCTCTAAAGCTCTTCTGTATGGACTGAAAGTCAAATTTCATTTGTTCAGGGGATGAGAGGAGCCTTGAATAACTGAACCTAGGAGCTAGATTGTGGAAGAAAACACAGCTGAGAATTCAAGGGGTTTGCAAAGGAAGTGAAGCTTTAGTGAAGCTTATTTCAGATATAACTCAACTGAGCTAAGAGCTGCAGAAAAAGTACTTGATATAGAAGACAAATAAGAGATCCAGTCATCTGTCTGAATATCCAGACCAACTGAGTAGAAATGATGATGAGATTCAATGACATTTAACAAATTCCTAGTTTTTACTCTGCAGAAGAGAGAGACGTCAGGCAGCTCTCAGATCCTATGAGCTGAAGGAATGTTACTATTTCTGAAGAACACACGTATGTACATTTCTCTCCCTGATACTCTTCCTTGTCTTTCTTAAATTGTTCTATTCTTGAAGCGAACATTTTATTCCATTTTCCTTGTTCTCAAAGCAAGATGTTAGCGGCCAATGTAAAAAGGGTTGCCTAAGACATATGCAGTATAACCTGGGTTCCACCACTTACACTTGACAGTACTTTTCCTGAAACCTTAAGCTAAGCTCTGCATGTTCTGGGGCTCATATATTATAATATATATTATAATCCTATCTTCTCAAATGCTCACTAGCTACAAGTATGCAGCATGTGGATGTCAACAATACTGAGACTAGTCATTTGGACTTTGTGGGTCGGATTCAATTTGTTTCACACAAATAGACTCTTGCTTTCTTTGCACCCAGCTTTTATAAATCCGTCTTGTAGATTCCCTGTCCTGGGGTATCTCTGGCTGAAAGAGAACTGCATATTATGTAAATTTGCTGCTGAAGCAACAAAAATATTACTGTGCCTTTGGGCTGAGTTTTTAACCTTTGTTCCTTTATATTCTTCTGTAGTGCTACATCAGAATCTTAATGCAAAATCTATGCACATAAATTCCTGCCTTTTCGTAACTTAAGCTGGCCATATGTGCTGCCTCCCATTTGAATAGTTTGTGTTCTAGCTGAATAGAATATAGGAAACACACCTTAAAAGCAGGAGAGCTTGCATCTTGACTTTCACCTCTGCTACCTTTCCGAACAATTCCACCTTCTTTCTGCTATAATTTCAGGGTTTTCTCGACAAGCAACTACAGAAATGAATAGGTAAAACCTGAGTGGCCTGAGTGACTCAACTTGTCTCAGGCCTATAGGCTACAGTCAGAGTGAAAAGATTAATGCACTACAGTACATCACCTCATGGACATCTAGATCCAACATGAGGGCACCCATTCCATGCTTTTTTGCAAATATGAAGAGAAAACAAAATATATAGGCACTGTCTTCCCTACCTCTCTCCCTCTCTCTTCTCAAATTGCATCCATGCTTTGATTTCCAAGGTAATATGAGCTGCAAAAAGTAAGCTTGCTGGAAACAGTACACTTCACATCCATTCATTAGGGAGCATACGCTTCTCAGAGATGAAGTGATGATAGAATTTTATCAACATTTTAATATTACAACTCTTCTGAATAACACTGTGGCCAGCTTCTAACAGTAATCTGCACACAGTTTTGTTTCATTTGCACTGTGGAAGTGCACACTATGTTAAATAGATTTATAATGCATATGCCACACCTTTAGGTTGTTTGCTGTTGGGCTGCTGAAAACAGTATATATAATTTTGCATGATAATAAGATGTTGCTCAAAGAGTTAAACACTGCGGGCTGGGAAAGTCTTTTCTTGCCATTAATACATTCAACAGCACATTGAAAATGAGAAGCGTCTAAGAATTTGTTTCCAAAACCCAAGCACAGACTTAGTTCCTTGGGCAATAAGCTTTATTCATGTGATTGTTCTCTGAATTTTTCCCCCACAAGCTTCTGTTTTTTTCTGGTTAAATATATATGCATTCCAGAGGCCATTTTAACTGCCACCCCACTGCCTTAAGATACACTGCCTTAAGAAAGGCAGTCTTCTTACTTTGAAAACCTGTGAAACATTCAGATTATCTCCTAGTAATATATAGTACTATGCTTCAAACTAAGTTTTTAAAATTATAAGACAGTTGCTGTTAAAAGTGCTGCATCCTGGTATTTGTCTCATAATTCACTGAGGCATCTTTGCTAAAGGAGGGCATCTATTCCCCTCCTGATCTGTACCTTTATGTGTATGTTCTCCACTGTAACTGCAAGATGTTTTGTAGATACATTTCTACTATGCAGTGAATAGTGCACAGCTGCATCAGAGAGACAAAAAAAGATTGTATTTCTTGGAAACTCACTGGCTACTAAGTTGCTACAGTGGATGCATCCTACTTCCTTGTCCCAAGACTCATTAAGATTCAATGACTATTTCACTACCTTTCCCACCAACGTATGCACGTAATCTTTCTGACAAAGTCAAAGGGACAATTAGAAGAGAAGGGCCTTCACCCCTAGGCTCAAAGACTTCCCCAAAGACAGCAAAGTCAATCCTTGAAAGAGTCAAACTTCATAAGACATATACCATCTATTTCTGGGTGAATTTAAACTCAGGACAAGCACCCTTTTGGGACAGTACTGCTTCAAGGATATTATGAAACAGTCTTTTACAATGGCAGAGGAGACTGAAGACCCAAGTATAAAGTAGCAAAGACCTGCTGACAGAAAAGTACAGGACAATCCCTATAAGTCTTGTGAAAGAAGAGACAGCTGCATAGCAAAACCTAATAACGTGGTTCAAAGGTTTTCTTCTATCATCACTCCATATTTGCTATTGATTTTAGAAGAACCACCTCCTGCTCACTCTTTCCCGTGTACCTCCGGCATGTACGTTTTGCTGTACAAGGAGAGGTGACGGCTGAGGGAAAAGCAAGGAAACAGGGTAGCCTGTAGTGAATGCAGTGCACTCAGTAACATGCTGTGTCAGAGCACTTAGCAGCGCTGAGAAGTAACATGCTCCTAAAGGAAATCTGTAAAAGCACAAAGTTGGCTTGATGGACTCCCAGAGCAGACAAAAAGGGAAGTCTGGGGAGCATCAAAAGCATAGGGATGTCTCATGGCAGATGCCCGAGTATCCTGCGGTTAAATGACAGATACTGTTGGCAACGTATTGTGGCACTGAGCACACGAAGACATGAGTGCCAGTCTGAGTAGGAGCATGTACTGGGGTGCTCACATACTGCATTTGTCCTCTCTACAGTAGCTTCCAGGATTCTCACAGTAAATAACAGAGGTGCTGCCTCTATGCTGTTTCACTCTCAAGCAGAAATATTCTTCACTGCACTGAAATATCAGAAACATCTGATTTTTCCAGGAAGTTCTGGAGAGTTTCTAATCAAAGATGCTGAGGTGATTAAAGAAGAAGAGAAAAACTCTTGAAAAGGCAGCTGTTTGTCTTAAGAGACCCAGATAGTGCCCAGACTTAAGAATCTGAGATACTCAGGTATGGTATCCCACATGATTTTCATCTTCAAGGTGTATCCTGAATCTAGTATTTACGCCAACTCTTTGTTTCTACTTGGTGATAGGAAGCTCAGGTTTCTGCCCTGAAGGCAACCTGGAAATACACAGTATACTCCTTGAGAAGGGGAATACACCCTCTTCTCAGCTGGGTTTTCTGAAGCTGAAAAGTTAGAAAGGCGTTTTTCGTTGCTTCTTCATTAGCGGTTACCTACAGTCTGGTAACGAAGACAATCTGAGTTGCTTTTCCTTTGACAGCTGTGCTTTTATAGCACATATGTGAGCACAATAACTATGACAAATGTCATAATTGTGTAGACTTGAGAGGTTCAAAAGGCTGTTGTACAGATCTGGCTTGGGTATTTCTAGACATACTTCAAGAGAGACCAGAGGGTGTGAGGTTTTATCAAAAATATTTTAGAGTATGTTTTTCATATATTTATTACATAAATAAAATAAAACCAAACCACTTTTTTATTGGCCTAAGTGAAAAGCCTGGTTGACATACGACAGACAAAGTTTCTGAACTGTACTATTTACTCCTTAATGTAGCTGCATTTCACCACCAATCCCCCCTAAACAAACAAAATAAAAATGTTTTCTTTTCAAGCTACAAATGTCACTTGGGGGATCAGCCTCAGGTTTCTTGGGCATCTTAGGCTCTATTCAGTTGTTTTTCCAGCTGAGCAGTCAGGTGGAGTAAATGGGCTGACCTGAATTTCACCTAGGGTGCAGGGCAACACAATCAGCTGGCATCAAAGAGGAGATTTCAGGACATCTGATGTTCTTAACTGTCGGTGAGGGAATGTCAGGAGGAAGAAACAGAGCAGAGGCAGCTGACTCACACCAATCCCTTCCCTTCCCCCTTCTCTTTTGAAGTCTGTTTAGATTCTCAGGCTTTGCAGTATCATTAGTGTACTGCAAATCCCATAATTTGCAATATGGAAATACAAAAAAACCAAAAATTATCCTAAGTCAACCCAAACAACTAAAAGATGTGACAAACTACCCAGATAGTGTCTCTTTACTGTGGGTGTTAGGGATATGTATAGTGTACTCAAAACGTAAGTGAAAGATTCTTTCCAGCAAAAGCTTTTTGTGTCCTAAAGAAATGAGGCACATTAAAAGGTAGGTCAAACCCACTAATCATTACTGTTTAATATCAAGTTTGCAAGTGGAATCAAGTGTAGTATGTTCCACTGATTAACTTTGTTAATGCAAGGACAAATAAGAAGCTGCTGTAAATATTTCTGCTGAAATTACAGATTTCATAGAGTTTAAGACCAACTGGCTCATATAATTAACTATTTATGATATGCAGAGGATACAAATTCATCAGGTCACCTCCTGTCTAGAGCCAAATAGATTTATACTGAAAGGAAAATCAGCCCTCAAATAATTATTGCTTCAGATAAACAGCACAGAAGATTATGACACTTCAGAGTGCCTAGCAATGAAACAGCTATGGATGGATAAGGTGAGACACACCCACAAGATCCTAGCAGGAGTCACTTCTGTGCAGAAAGATGGAGGGTAAACGCACTGCCAGTTTTTTCACTGGAAATTCCTTATCTCAGATTTGGAGACCAGTTTGTTTCTGAGAAAGTTAGAAAGATGTACCATTAGATAACCAAAGAAGAGTTTGCCTTGTAACCTTTAAACTTGATTTACTGCATCCAACAACCTGTTTACAGTCATCAGTATTTTAAGGGAAGAGAAGAAAATAACAACCCATCCCCAGAATATATCTTCATCGACATCACAAACAACATAGTCTTTCTAGATTATCCTAGGTTGGACTGAAACCCTGAATCTAACTCTTTGATTTTTAGTCACTGCAGACCTCTAAGCGTATGAGCACATCAAAAGAAATACCTTCACCACAGCCATTTATATTTTGAGTTCTTCACCTTCTCTTATTGCTGCTTATTTTTAAACAATTAAACACATTTTAAACACTTAAAACACATTTTTAATTTTGTAATTTAAGCATTGAACTGTGTTCCAACTATCTAGGGTAATTATATTGCACTACCTGTAAGAAATATTAATCATTATGATTTCCTCATTTCATCTTAGAGCATGTTTTCTACTTGCAAGATATCTGCTAGACGTCCACTGCTCTTGTAAGAATGCAAATGACATCACATTATGAGTTAATGACACTATCCCCAAGAAAAATACTTCAAACAAGCTGACCTATTACACTCTCGCACTAAATGCACAGTCATGATACTTTCCTGGTCTAATTGCTTAATTTTATATTACCTCTAAAATTCACAGGTAATGAGAAGAGAAGATATTGGCAATTTTCTTTCAGATGTAAGAAGTAAACAAGGGTAGACAGTTATTAATTAAAAAACTGGCTGAGTGAGCTCAGATTTCTATTGATGGAAGGTTGCCAAGCTGTAATATTAATTGATCTGGCCAACTTCAGATAGGAAGAGCGTTTGAGAATCCTTCATAATCTTACCTGTCCCTCCTCATTGGTCTAAGCTTCTATGTCATTCCTTTATAAGAGATATGTAAATTTCATGTTGTACAAATCAGATATCTGATGAAATGATATCTAATGAAAATTCATTAATTATGGATATATACTGGAAATTAAAAATAAATACTTTCCCATTTAGAAGCTCAATGATTGCTGACATCTGAAAGTATGTCAAGATGAAGAATCTTGTTTCCTGTGTACATAGCAGATCATTTCAGCACAGTCCTTAGTCTTCTGCTGTTTACATTGTTTTACTAATCCACTCAGGTTTCCAGACAGAATTCATATAGAAATACCACCTCACACACACACATACAAACAACTCCCCTCCCCTCCATTCTATTCTTCCTATTTATCATTTAAAAGGGGGTTAACTGCTGTGTTAAAGGGCCAGGACTGATATGCAAACCACTAGTAAATATTTTAATACCTTAAGGAACTTCAGTTAACTTCTGCTAACTTAATGCACTGAAGCTAGCTGATGTAAAGCAGCTGATATACAACAAGGATTAACGTCATCTAAGTTTCCTAATACTCATTTGCACTGTTGTGTCCTAAGAACTTTCTGATTTGGGGGGCGTATGAGTCTTCCCATACTTTCCATTTCTACCTGATTGTTGACTTTTCTTTTTAAATTCCATGCATTTAGATTGAGAGCTAAATCTGTTTTTATGCATGCACAATGATAGCCTCTATAAAACCTGTATGTTCCCTTTACAACAGAGTATCTCTCTCTATAAAATTAAATAAGTATACCCTGAAAATAACGACAAATGACAGCTCGGACCCAAAAACCGAGTAAATACATTGAAAAAGGTGTTTTTTCTTTATATGGGGCCTGCTCTAGGAGACCTTGCGTGAACACGGTGGGGTTGGACAGATTACCTCCTTCCAACCTCAACTATTGTGTGAGGAGTGTAAAGCTTTATGAATATATATCCTTATATTAGCCTTAGAGTAGGAAGGAAGTAGCTTTTATCATTTTTTTCGGAGTTTTATTAAAGTAGTAAAAAATACAAAGAAAATACACTGAAAAATATCCTGCAAATGGCTCTGTAAAAGCAAAACAAATCCATCTATCCAAAGAGTCAAATAAAATGTAGTATAGATAATTTCTAGATCTATTACTCATTTTAGTTTCATATCTTTCGGCATGTTTCGCTATGTTCTTCCCTTTTCTGAATGAAGAGCATGGAAGGTCTTGTTTAATGAATTAGGAGTTTGCTTAATCCTCTAGTATAATGTGGCTCATCAAGAGCTAGAAAGCAGGAGAGCATTCTTTCACAGAAAGATTTCTTCTTTGGTTATTCAAACAGAAAAGTTTGCATTCCTTTTGTAACTTGTTTATTATTTGCTGAGTGCAAAGGAATATATTCAGAGCTCTATGATTAAAGGGGAGCACCCCTGATTCATCCCTTCAGCATTTATATGATGCCCCTTTACACCTGGGCTTTGGAAGCACTTGCTAGTGTAGCTGCAGAGATTGTCTGCAGGCAGGTTTTCATCATGTTGAACACTAAGAACTGATTCTTTCTACCTTTTAGCCTTCTGAACTAGACCTTGAATTGTCCCTACCAGGTAGAATTTTAGGACTTGGGATGCTGGAACTAAATCCATTCTTAGATGTTAATTTTAAAAATAAATCCAACACTGAACTTTCCCAAGTAACAGCACATCACATCTGCTGAGCCACAGCATGTCCTACCCACTGAACCACAGCTTGAAGCCCTGCAGAGACCTAGCACCTTCTGCTTTCAAAGGTTGAGCGTGGATCTTGTACTGTGATGTAATTCCTTGACAGTTTATCTGGCTAATCTACACTCCTGTCAAGTCTGATCATATGGCCTAACTTTGAGGGGGTGTATATAAATATTAATATTTTTATGTGAACATATAAATAAATGTGTAGATAGAGGTAAGTATATAAATAAGGTGGTGTAAACAAAGATCAAGTGTGCCAGCTGAACACTGATGCAGAAAGATTTGCTTACTACCTATGTTTACTAAACAAATGCTCTCTCAAAAGGAATGAGACCAGCTATATTTGGCTAAGCTTCAGTAGTTAAAACTGACAAAATAGTGCAAAAAAGTAAAAAAAATCAGAAGTTAACATTCTTCAGTAAATTGACTTTTCATGCAGCTCCATTTGTCAGGGTAAGACTGAACCACATCTGCAAGCGTTTTAACACTGCATTTTTTAACAAGCGTTTTTCTATTTTTTTTTTTAATTTGGTAATGGGAGTCCTGCATTTAAAGGGCAAGGAGACACAGCAAAGATTTTATAACCCCTTATGAAAATTCAGAACATTTTTGCCATGAAGTTTCTTGTCATGAATTCTTAACCTGCAAGTCTCTCACGGCAGCAACTGATCTAGCTGAATGTAGCTGATGTCAATATACCAGATATGTCTGGAAAAATACGGCAAGGTAACAACATATACTCCTTGACTTCTGAAATACAGCCCAAAATATTCTTCATTCAATAATTTCCTGGATTTGGATATACAAATACTAATTTACACTTGCAGGTATTGTAAAAGAGAAAAAGGACAATGTAAGTATACCAAATGGACTGCAGTTTCCAAACGTTATGCTTCAGAAAGGTTGCAGTGAAGCCACCGAGCACAGAACTTTAACAAATGCGTCTGCTCTTGGATTCATTTTACTGACTGATGTGTGTGTTTGATTTTAACCTCACATCACCGTAGGCAAACAACTCTCGGATAATTGCGCTTCTCTTGAAGTACTAGAAATTGATTTGTGCATTTGATGTGGTCCCTTATAGTCTACAATTAGAAAGTAGGGTACTATCATGTACTCTAAATTAATATTCAGATCTGGCTTTAATATGCTCAGTTTTCTAGCTAGCTATTAAATAAGGACAACAATAAAAAAAATCAGCAGTAGAACCAGCTGGGAATTTGATGTCAATGGTATGTGTGAGAGCATTTGTCTTGCTTTTTAAAGGGAAAGAAAAAAATAGAGAAGTACTGATTGTGCCGACCTCACATAATTTTCTTGTCAGAAAATCTAAAGAACATCTTTAGTGCTGGGCTAAACCTTAACTGAGCATACTTGTCAACCTGAATCACAATAGTTCACTTTGGAGAACTGACATATGCGTCTGTACTTTCTTGTGGTGTTATCGTTTCTGGCTCTTCAGGCTCCTGAACAATAATTCTCCATTAATTGAACTACTTTCAGGACAATACCTTATCAGATATGAAAGGCATTACATGATGTTGTTACCTGTGGTAAAAGGGAACCGTATTTAATAAATTAAAAATTCTCTGCCATTTCCTACTTATCTTGGCCATGTTACATATGCCATGATGAATATATAAGCACAGAATTACCCTGCCCAAGCCACTTGAAGTACAGGACCACCTATGCACTATTTAAGAACCAGAACAGGAACCTGCATAATAACCCTGTGAATTAGTATATATATGCTAAGAAATGCAAACTGAAGTTGAAAGGTAGAGAAGCAGGTTATTCATCCTCAAAAATAAACATACTGAAAATAAAGTCTTGGATTCTTCTTGTGTTAGCTTATTAGAGGAAGAGCCCTGATACAACTATGTGAATTGGGGAATATATTTTGATTGCCTGTTAGAGCCAGCTCATTAGAACTCATTTTATTTGTACATGCAGTTAGTGTTGTAAACTTTTATGGAAAAGTTAAGCAGCTTTTTCTCTCTACATCATAGTTTATACTGCTTTTAGAATGAACATGATGCAATGGAAACTTTTCATGAACAAAACTGAAGGCATTTTGGTGGGATGGAAGGAAAACATTTGCCAAGAGCACCTAAGACAGCTTAGCAAAATTTAAGTTTTTGTTTCTGCTCAGGCCAATTCAAAGTGCTTGAATTCTTACTTCCTGAATTGTGTATATTTCAGCAGACTGTAAAATAAAGCAAGAAAGCAGCTTGGGGACAATTTAGCAGCATGTGATTTTGATCTGCAGTCTGCACTACTAGTCATGCTCTGCAGACTAATTTTCCAGCTCCATCTGCCCTTTTGCTATGCAGACCATATGAGGAAATTGAGCAGAAAAGTACTAAAAAAAGTAAATTTAGTTTTCCTGATATTTTATGCTTGGTAAAATGTTAGAAATAACACCCAAGTTAGCATACCTTTAACGTGTATGCATTTTGTTTTCCATTACAGGTGACAAGTAATGACAGAAAACATGTAACAGAGTACCTGAGGAATCATTTTGTACAAAAATTAAATGCATTATCTGTTTGAGAAGAACGGTGTCCTATTTCTTTCTGTTGTTCTGCACATATGTTCTGAAATGTACCATAGTCTGATTTTAAGGTATAAGCAAAGCATTATTTAAATCTCTCTGCTGCTCCTTGATATCATTGCCAGTTATAAACCCTGATAAACTGGAAAAAAATGAATTCCAGACTATTCACGTACCTTTCAGAAAGTTTAACATCTAGAAAAACAAAATATATCTCTGGAAAAGAACTTAACTGCTAGGGTTCATTGTGTAATATCAAGACCTACTTGCCTCTTCACCTATCTCAAACTCTGCTTTAGCAGACCAATATAGTATCAAGAGTAAAAGGAATAACAGAACTGGCAGTTGATGAAAGAGACTATATTAAACACGACAACATCATGAGGAACAGGTGTGTCTGCACCAGAGACCGATTATTAGTCTGCAAATCAAGAAGAAATATGTAATAAATGGAAATAACGTTGCCTATAAAAGGAAAATTACAAAGTCAAAAGGCTGCGAACTGGCTAAAGCATGCAAGAGACTTTAAAAGGCAACGCAAATGTTATCCTTAAAAATAAAAGGAAAACAGAAGAGCATCTCTTCTGTCCATATTCGGTTACAGACAGCAGATAGGAAGAAGCTAAAGAACTTCCTTGTTTTAGTCTTCATGTAAATTATTAATGTCACCATATGGATGGTAAAATTTATATTAAACAAGAGGAAAAGTAGTAAAATCTAAAAAGTAAAAAATTCAGGACTATTTAGGTAAATTAGATATACTCATATTGGCACAGCTTGCCAAAATTTATGTTTAGAATTGTTTATAAGCTCTTCATAGCAGTCTCTGAATCATTATTTAGTCTTTGCAGAAACTCATGGAAGGTAAGTTTCAAGTGAAATAAAGAAGAGTGAGCATAATCACACATAAAATTTGGAAAAGGTGTATCTGAAGAAGTATTATCCTGTCAGCTGACTTTGATATCTGGAAAATTACCAAAACAAATTATCAGACAATTCACTTATAAACAGAACCATTGTTTTCATATGAAACAGCATCCCACCGATTCTCTAGTGTCTAGTAGGATGTCAAGCACTCAGTGAAACTTCTCCAAGGTCAGGAAATTAGTAATGTCTTCCCTGGATGGATTCTCTAGTGTCCTTGGATGAGTTGAATCTTCATTCTTTACCTCATGAAAGGCTGTTCTCATTTACCTAGCTACCTGCTTCCCTGCAGCATGTAGGGATTTAATTATATTTGAGACTTCTATCCCTCTGGTCAATGTCGAATTTGGTTGAAAAGAGGTTATTAATCAAGAAGAACAGACACACAGAGTGTGACTGCAGAAGCCTAATTTCCTTAGGAAATTAAGCTAAAAAAGTAACTGAAATAGATTTCTCAAGGACAAATCCAGTCAAATTAATCTGATATTTGGCATTGTCTCATATGACATTTTTCTCTGCAGAAGAGAGAAGCGTAGCTAGGTGAAATAAGGTAGGCACACGACTGGCTGAAAATCTGAACTCAGACTGTAGCTGGTAATTCTCAGAGAAGCTAGGAAGGCATTTCAAGTGGAATCCATTACAGTTTTGTCCCTAGTCCAATTCCGTTTTATAGTCTCAATAGTGTTCATGGACAGTAGAATAGAAATTTGTGGATGTCATCCAGGTAACAGACAACTTTAGCGCTTCCAAGAAAAATGATGGAAATTCAAAACAGACTTGATAAAATAGTCTATAAACAACATGAAATATAATTAAGATAAACCTAGAGTTCTACATTTGATGAAAGAGAACCCCACACCAGAAATACAAACTAATCACCTAGTTATATACAGTGTTGAAGAAAAAGTTATGCAGATTTCAGTAGGCTACGAAGACAATGCAAGTCTTGAGCATAATTCTGTCCAGGAATAAAAAGAGGTAAATTTAATTCATGGATGTATTAAATTTAAGATGCTCGAGACAATTATTTATTTGAGCCCTGATAAAGTCTCAGTGAGTATACTATTCTCAGTTTTTCTTATCGTACTTTAAGACATGGATACACAAAATACAGTTGGATAAGTAACAAAAGGACACACAGGAAGTCTCCCTAGGTAGAAAGGTAACTATGACAGTAATCAGCCATACTACTCTGCATTTACAAAACAGATGTGAAACAAAAATAAATGAAGGACATTGAGGGAGATTTAGGTTATACATTAGGAAAAACTTCTTAACTTAAAAGGCAGTTAATCACCACTCAACTGCAGATATCTGAACAATTTATATTATCAGAATTTAGGAACATGTTAGGAATATAATTGCAATGTGCTAGCATCAGTGGCAAGGAGATCTAGCTAGATGATCTTTCTGTTCCTTTCTACCTACGCATTTCTATAATTTTACAAAAGAGAAAAATATTGCAGACATCACTTAAGAATTAAAATTAATGAATTCTTTGCAACCATGGCACGTCAGGCTTCATCAGTTGTTGTTCATTCTGCAGAAGAAGCTAGAACTTGCATAGTAACTAACTTGGACAACTCGTATTAAAATACAACCTGTCGAACATTCTGATGTGCGAGTCAGTACATGGCACACTCTTTAGTCTAATTTTCTGAGATCTGTATTAGGAACTCTCTTCCTGCTGTGGTCAAACATGCAAGCATTAGTTGTTTCATCATCCTCAGTTATTCATCTATGCTGAATACAAAATCATGACATACAGCATTGGATAACATTTCCTTTACAACCCTAATATTGAGGAGGTAGGCTTTTCAATCCCGCATAGTTACAACAATGCTCTCGTCAGTTTGTTTTATTGTATAATGTGTACTTTCAACTGAGTTGTATTGGTTACTGCAGCAAAAATCAAAAGAAGAGAATGGAGTAGCCAAGACAGTTTCTTTTTCCTACTTCCACTTTAACTCTTATCTCATATGCATGTCTTTTCGCATGGATTTTATAAACACAAAACACAAAAATCCATGGGAAGAAGGTACTAGGAAAATATTAACTTGTCTGTAAAGAATCCTTCCATTTTTCACATTGAATTGAGCTTTAGCTTTATGCTGAAATAATTATGTTAAAAATCTCTCTTGAGGAGAAAATAAATCATATCTGTTATTAATCTATACAGATAATTTATCCCCATGATATTGTTTAACAGTTTGTACCACAGTAAGACACTAACATCTGCTTTTGTTACTTTTCTTCTCTGTACATGCTTGTCAGTCAGACGTGATTCTTTCTTTAACCATGACTTAACACTTGTATTTGAACTGGTTTTCTTACAGCATCAGTTAACATTGACGGGCATCAGTGAACTCCCACCAGGCACTGCATTTAATAAACAGTTCATCAGGATCCAGGTTAAGTTACATCAAAATGAAACCCAAGCAAGCCTCATTGCGTTTCCAAGATGATAAATCAACCGTACGTTGCACAGTTGCCTCTGCTTTGATATCCAAAATTAAGGTGGAATCAACTCTTGCTCATCACCCAGTCTCCTTGACGAGTTTGCATGGAAGAAAAGTTGAAGAGAAATAGACTACTCACTTCACACTAGCACAAAGAAAAGAGCTCTATGGCCTTCTAAACTACAGAAATCAGCACGTGTTTAAGATGCAGGCAGGCTGTCATTGTGAGAATGTGCAAAAAAACACACAGAAGGAAGAAAAGCCTCCAACCAAACAGTATACCCAGTAATGATTACAATAATGAAGATAAGATACTCTGCACTTTGGACTAAAAACTTGGCTCTGTCTGTATAGAGGTAGAGAATAAATTGGGAGTAGCACAACCGAATCATACTGACATGTATTATTTTGTACATCTTTTTGAGTCTTAAGCTTGATGATTACTAAGGTTCAGACCTGCACTTCAGAATGAAAAGCAACCTCTGCAACTTTCAAGAGAATGTATTTCTTCACCAAACATGAGAAAGTTGCTGAGAACAGTGGCTTTCCCTTCATTAAACCTCTAGGAATTTCCTACTGATGCCTCTGATAGAAGAGTGAACTTGACAGACCAAAGTTCTACCCCAGTATGCCAAGCTCTATTTTTATGAATGGTTTACTGTTTCCTTGTTCAATAACCTAAATTTTGATCTATGCTCATCATGGAAAACACAGTTGGAAACTGCAATTACAGCAGTTATTTTCCAGATTAATTTGGGATATTTAGCAATATATATATATTTTACTAAACTATTAAATATTCTAGTCCAGTAGTATTTCCTAGTAAACATTCATATTTTATAACCTATTCTTAGAAGTCTTACATAAACCATTTTAGGATCTCACTTTATTTTGGCAACAACAAAAGCAAAAGACAGCAGCTGAAAGAACCTGCAGGTTTACCCATTCCAAAATTAAATTACTTCTCCAACAATATCGACAGAAAAAGAGCACTGTAAAAACTGAAAAGGATTTACAAGGCTGGGGATAGGGAGTAATAAAGAACTTGCATCTTTTTTCTGTCTCCAAACTTCAGATGCATTTTTCATGTAAAGCCTATTGGTAATGGAAATAGAAGAGATATCAACTGATTCTCCTGGCATTATGAGAAAAATAAAACAGATAAACACTGAGAAGAGATAAAAACATCATGGTTATGCAGTTATTTGTCAGATCACACTCATACTGTCTAATAAAAAACTAATCAGAACAAGCATCCCCTGTGCTCGTACTTTGCAACACTTGTATCCCTCAGTGAGCAATTCCATTTTGTGTGACATTTTAAACAAAAGGTAGCTAGTAAATCTAGTACAAAATACTGAAAAGTGAAATAGAACTTTTAATCAAACTTAGGTTCTGCAAAGGCATCCAGTGCAGTGGTTTTCCATTATACATCAATCTTAACATGAAGGACCCACTTATAAAAAGGTAAGATTGTTGTTCTGATCCCACAAAATCCACTTAGCCAATAGTATCCCTGATGAGCTTATCTTGACCTCTGCTCCTCACTGTGATATACATTTTTTTAAATAAAGAGAGAAATTCTCTTGCAAAGTATTTCCTACGTGGGGTTCTTTAACCAGTTTCAATTCCAGATTTGATATTTATACTTATTTTAGCAGATTTTGCAGAGGTAATGTGGTTAAGGAGAAACAGATTAAAAGTGCCCTTTTGATTGGAGACCAATTACAATTCATACTTACAGCTTGTTTTCTCTATTGTCTTACATTATTTCAGGTAGCAGGACTCCTCTCTATGTTTTTAAGGCCCTGGAGTGGAAAAGAGGAAAATAATTATTAGTTGCTATCTAAGATTTAAATTTCCTCCAAACTCATACATACCAAAGAATCAAAGTCTCCTTTAACTTGACCATACTTGTAGCTCATCTGTTACTTGTTTATTACTTACATCATAATTTTTAAAAAATTAGTCGTGGCATTCACGTCTGCCAACTCTACCATATGACATAGCAGTATCAATCGCAATTTCTTGGAAATAAGAAAGGCTCCAGGCATGGATTTCCAATGTTTTTCTCCTTACCCTTTTCTAGAAAAATTCTGACCACCAAAAACACAAGCAAGCTGACCTAAACATTATTTTTTGCTGCTTGCAAATGCTAATTGAGCTCTTCGCTGAGGAAAGGAGAGGACTGGAATGGAAACCTATTTTCCTAGCAACACTGAGGCTAAAGGTGGCATGGCAAAGCACTCTGGTAATTAGTAAATCATACCAATATTCTCTTTCAGTTCAAATTACGTTGCAAGTTTCATTGAAAAGCAATATTTAGTCAAAGAGAAAGATATTAGGCACAGTTTTCTAACAAAAAACCCTCCCACTGTTGTCTTGTAATAGAAAATTACTTCTTGCAAGTTAGAGTCTATGAATACTACTACAACAACCTCAAAAAGAGGCAGGTGAAATGCATAACACAGATTTGTTGCTTAGATAGTAACTGATTCAGAGAAAGTATCTATTACTGATAAAGAGCTAGATAAGGTGTGCCAAAATATTTTATTCTTGTATTCTACAGGTTATACAAAGACTCCTACTGACTATGTACATTTTCTTTCTCTGAACTGATCCTAACAAGTTTAAGATTGTTCTCCTGTAAGTGATAAAAACTCTGTGTGGATTTAAATGGGGATTGTAATGATACCATTAGTATTTTCCACCTAAGCCACTGAGATGTGGGTCACCTGAAATAAGGCACTGCACTACAAGGAATGTAAGTAAAAGGCAGGCCCATTGAGTCTCCAGGTTTAAAAGGTTAAATTCACCTTATGATACACCATGGTTTTGAACAGTGGAAAGGTGAATAGATGAAGGCTCATGGTAGAGATTGTATCATCCATATCAGGACTACCTTATTAGAAGTTAAATTGTTTGAAATTCAAAATGTAATGTAAATTGTACCCACTTAGGAGAAAGACTACACTTCCAAAAATTCTAAACTGCAGAATTTAACTTGAGTATAGTGTCATATGTATTACCAAGAGCTTTTTTTTTTTTTTAAATTCATCATTACGCACAGAAACTGGAAAGCCCTTTGTTTCCAGGGACAACAAAAAATTGAAAAATATCAGTTACTAATGCTCTTCATTTTCTAAGTTAGAAACATAAATGCCTCTTGATATGTGGAGCAGCAGTCCTCATAGATGCCCAAATTATTTTTAATTGGGCTGTACCATTACGCTCGTACACAAAGCTGAGCAACTGACTGGAGTCACGTACCCTGGTCCTCAAGGAAGCATTAGACATTGATCACTTACAGACATAGCACAACAGACCTACTTTATCAGTGAGGTGATAGATAATTGCAAATTTTGATTCATTTTCTGATAGCTTCTCTTTTCATCAAAAAGAAAACTGTAATCTTGGCAAACACACTAAATCCAGGGGAGGGGGAAAGGGAGGCAGAGAAGACTTATTTCTGTTCAAACAATTTCAGTTAAACTGTAATTACTGCTAAACACTAATACATTTAGGGTTCAGTTGCTAAGCAACCATGATGAAGTTTATAGTCTACCTGCTGTAGAAAAAAATCAGCAAAAGAATAGCCAGCTGATTGACAGGAGATTTGCCTTTATTTTATCAAACAAAGGAATGACCTTTGCACCTTTCATTATATTCTGCCACAGACTATTTATCATTTTTGAGAACTTGCATCATATGTCAGCCTTTGATATGTGAGCAGTCGCACAGGTTTGGTATAGTGTACATCACCCTCCCAACCATGACTCTGAGCTTGCAGTAACCAAACACCATCACCCAAGCCTTCACTATGACAGTTAGGACTCCATTTTGCAACATCCAAATTCTGTTTTTTCCGGACTCCACATTCCCAAATCTCACACTGCACAATATACACAATGAGTTGATTCATTAATTGGTTGTCTCTTTTTTGCAATACTGTTTTAGTGAGAAAAACAGGCAGAAGTCCTGATTTACCAGCTCTCAGTAAAATGAATATTCAGAATAGGTACTCTGTATTTTTGATAGCAGAGAGACTGCAGAATCTGATGGTTTTCTCAAAGATTTTATAAACAAAGCTTATCTACTGTCACACGGTACTGCTCCTGCAGCAATGAGAAAATTCCTAGGCAAACACTTACAAAACATAGCTATATAATGCATCACATTTTACAAAGCCCTGTAATTCATCTCCCAACTAAACCAACCTACCTCCCCTCTTCTTTACCCCAAAAGAGTTTGTCCTTTCATCAACCTCCCTTTATAAAGCCCCTTAATGAGCTCATCACCGTAAGTGTGGGCTATCTACCCTGCTTGGCTGATTGTGAAAAAGGTCCAGCTGCACATCTAAAGCTCTGCATAGACTGGGAAAAATACCTGTAAATCCTAGTAGGGGTTTGGATATCTGATCTGGAATCTTGACTTTTAAAAGATCAGTGCCAGCCTACAAACACAAATACACGATAGTGTAAATATAGCTCTAGCATAGAAATAGCTGTGACCCTGTCTTCTGAGAGTTCACCTACGAATTATCAGAAGTTTTGTACTCACCATTATGTTGCTGCAGCAACTTACTGTTCTGCGTCCTATCTCTCAGAGTTAATGATGCTTGTTGATCTAAATTAGGTAGTGCAAAGTACTATCTTGGCATGGAAATGTAAAAAGACTTTCCCAATGTGAGGTTGTGCAAGTAGAACCAGTATAAACAGAGGTCTCCTGACTTCCAAGCAATGTGTATCTTTACATATCCTAGAATATTCTGTCATAATGATACATTTTAGAATTGTGATTTCCTACTTAGCCGGGCTGCTGGGATCCTAAATCTAGAACCCAGTTGAGCTGCTCGGGCTAATCACTGAAACACAAACTGTCAAATACAAATTAATGATTGTTACAGGGCGGGCAAACCAATGGGAATAGTGGAAATGTGAGCCTTATACAAGCCTTGCAAACTCCTCTGCTATGAAGAAATGACACTGCACAGTAAGCAACACAAACACCTTTGTGATTTTCAGAAGTCTCTCTCACACACATCTATCACAAGTGAAGTTAAAAATAAAAATAAATGTGCATCATGGTTGCCAAGTTTCCATCACTAAATGAGGTGGAAAAAGTAATTTCACAATAGAAAGGATCAACACTGATGTGAACCTGGATTTTTTTAAACCTTAACTTTTAATGACTGAATTCTGCTAGTTCTCCCAGAAATCTCCACTTAAGGATACGAATAAGGGAAAAAAAAGAGACAGAGAGAAATAGAGAGAGAGAGAGGGAGAATGCAAAAGCTGGAAAAAGTAATCTGGATTTCAAGTACAAATGATAAGCTATGGTATCTGCTAAGAAACTGTCTTTCTCATATTCTCAGTCTATAAGTGAAAATCTGCAACAAGGTATTGTTAAGTTTTTATTCTTGGAAATACTGTTAATTTTTCCCTGCAATAACACAATAGATCTAAGCACATTTGAAACATTAAAATTAATGCAGACAGTCAGAAATATAAATTCTGCTGGCAGCAGGGTTTTTCTTCAGCAAGAATTGCCCTCAGTAGAAATGCAAGACTCTTCCCTGGGTAAAACATTAGAATTTAATCCTGATTTTAGGGAGTACTAAATGCATAAAAAAAGAGTTGCAAGATTGAACATCGAATCACCAGACTTCAAGAGGTTCTGGATTACGTCTCTGGCATGACTGCTATCTAAGGAAGGCTCTGGAGAGTAAAGATCCTTCTAGTCAGTTACTGAAAACACCTTCAATTATAAACCATTTCATGATGGAGGTAGCAACGTCTGTGGCATGTAGAAATAGTCCTGTGAGGTTCCATGACATATTTTTTTTTTATTTTGCTTTGAGTAATTTTGGAGCCATTTAGACTTTACTTAATTTCATGAGTCTTGGGTTACCTATCTATGCCATTAGGATAGTTATCTAAATATCTGTAAGATTTATGACCTCTGGGGGAAAAATTGCATAGAAATTATGACTGAATAACAACTAAAGAGTTTGTCATGTCATACAGAGTAAATAATTGTAATATTCTTGTATTGAAGGAGTTTATATAATTCCAATGCTACCTCCAATAGTTGTTTGGTAACTTTTCTACCGTCATTAGTCATATCAGAAATAATTTACATCAGAAAAATTTCATGATCATCAGCCTTGAAAACTGTAGAATGGCCTTATCTTAAAAGGTTATGAGGACAAAACAATAACCCCCTCTATTCAAATTCAGAAACTAAATACTCTTAAGGGTCAGGACTGAGTTACAGTAAAGTGGCATGAGACAATAACTTTTGATATGCTTTTTAATATTCTTGTGTTTGGAGAGTGTAGCAAAGGACTTCATTCTCTAATAGCTTTTGGAGGTAGTAGAATTCAACCTCAAAAAGAGAATGCATGTTAATTACAGTATGCAACAGAGCAGCACTAAAAGTGTACAGTACAGCTGAACATGTGTTTAGGATATGAAATACGTACATTCCAAGTGGCACAGTAATACTAACTCTTTATGTGTGCCTGTCGATTTTCAAAGTTAAATATATTGTCCATTGGTTAAAATATACAAATTAGTCAGGCGATATTTGACAGATTTTCCTCCTTTTCCTGTTTGTAGATTATATGAAACAATTCATTTTTTTGCAAATTAGGTCAGAGAATAGTTTCTGCAAGCATAGTCAGGTACTCCAAAACCATCTAGTGAAGCTATGGCTTTGAGTACCCACTATTCATGAAAATTCATAATTTGCCGGCCAGATGCATTAGTATTTTCAACATTTTCTCTTGTCATGAATGTACTTGCAAATCAATTCTTTTCTTTATAAACTATTTATTAGGATTAAAGGTGGTAAAATCTTTTTTAACTTTCTAGAAGTTATTTCTACACTTCCACAATGGCTAAAAAGAAAAAATTAAAGGCAGAAAATAGTAAAATTTATGTTTCTTGTCAGAAGCTGGGGATAGTGGAGGTAGAAGCCATAGGTATTAAGAGTGTTTCTCCTTCAGTCTTTTCAGATGATTCCAGTCAGTTCCCAGTTCACTCTGCTTTGCTTCCGCAGGCTGCGAGGATACTGCAGAGGGACTGTTCCCCTTTTTGGCCTTATGACGTCTGAGACACCAGGCCTTTGCCTAGGGAGAGTTCTGTCTCTCCTGCCTTCTTTGTGTTTCTTTAACACTACGAGAAAGTATCCTGTTTCTTACCAATCCATGGCTATTTCCCAGCAGTGTTAGTAGCCTGCCATCTAAAGCATGAATTTCATCCAGCCACACCTACTTCACTGCGCTTACCACCTCTCTGTAAAGCTCAGGGATTCACTTTAATGAAGTAATACTGATTTACATTAGTTGACTACCTGGGAAGTCCCTGCCTGCATCACTGTATCACCAAAAGGACAAGGTCACAGCATATACATTTTGTTTTACTACATTTCTTTTAGCTTTAAGAACATTATACAGATCTTTTAAACTAATATATATTAAAGAGAATGAGAGCGGAAAGTATTTCAATTTAATAGGTTTAACTTTCTCCCGAACTTCCCAGTCCGTTCACCAGGACCAAAATCTACACAGTATACTGCTGAAGTCAAAGTGCATTTTTCTTGCAATTTATCTGCTGGATTTTTACAAACCATAAATTGTCGCTTTGTCACTCTGCTGACTGACAGCCCATCCCACATTGAGCTGCAATATCCAGTTTTTTAAATTGACAGTATATTACTGTCTAGCATCAGCAAGTCCCAATTGATTTGAGTTGTAAATTAAATGCCCTGATGGTTGTAATATGGTGATTTATTACTACAGTCAGTGGAGGTTCTTTTTTGCAGTGGATGTGAGCATGTGTACAAAAACACAAGTCTCCAGGGTCATGCTCAGAGTGTGAATATTCCATAATTTTCAAGCAAACTACAGCGTGAAACCTGGCCAACAGGGAGTTACAGGGAAATAAAGCTACAGAAGCAGAGGGCATCAGCTGTGCAAAGCAGATGCTGAAAATGCCTCTGGTTGACAATTCTCATGGTTTTAAACACTGACACAAAAGTTCTTGTGAACTAGCTGGAAAGAAATCTCTTAAATTTGATTTGGAAGAGCAGGTGAAATAGAAAATATACAGAAGAAAAACAAGTAAGGAAAAACAAGCAGAGGTTCTTTTTTAATTTTAAAACTCACTATTTAACAGTCACAAATAAATACAAAAAAAGGATGAAGTCCTAATCTCTAAGACATTATCAAATCTCCATTTATTTTATGTATTATTATTATTATTATTATTAATTTTATGTATTTTTTTTACAAATTAAGAATTAAATGTGAAATTAATTTTCACCACTTCCATTGACCATTTATTTTCTACAATAGTGATATTTTTCAAGAATCAAAATTAATATATTTTGGATCTTGGGCTTGGCAAAGGGTTGGCTTCTTTCTGTTTGCTTACAGAAAGTATTCGTTTTAGGCCTCAGTCTACCTGACATCCTTTTAAACACATACGCAAAAAATATTTTAACAGGGTCATACACATAACCAAACAAGAGTGCACTTATCCCATTCCTCTGGAAGGCTGAACAGTTCAGCTGAATATTTCTCCAAACTTCTTTCAGCTCACACTTTCTTTGCCATCAGCTACAGTTACAATTACAGTTACAGTTACCACTTTAGCTGGAACGGACTCAGAGTGCAATGTTCCACACAGTATTTCCCAGGACCCACAACCTCCTATTTTAACTCTAGTAATTCCTCCATAAGAAGCCCCTTTAAGTGTCACTTGGATTGCTGGGAGGAGAAAAGACAAGTGCCATTCACAGAAGAGAAGGACGCTATTCAAGGAGTCAGAAATTTTTGCTAATGATCTGATTTTGTGCTAATGAGCTCTGAATGATGCTCACAAAAATCCTCAATCCTGATACCCGATGTTCACTTTGATTTGGCTACAGCCTCAGACTATTTCACGCAGTTCTTGTGACTGCATAATTTATAATATTTTACTAACATCTTGTGCAAGGTCCACAGGGTTCTGCAAACTTCCCTTTCTGTTCCTGCTGTGCTTGAATGTGTACTCGTCATGAAAGACAATTTGGTCTAACTATTCGTAATGAAAAGAGACAGGGAAGACTTTTTATCTGGTGGGGGAAAAGCTTTAAAAAGTTGTTAGAAGACTGTATGAAATCTGAATCCATGGTATAAATGAAACAGGAACGTTCACTCACTCTCCTTTGGAGTAACTTTTCAGGATTGAAATTTCAAAACAAGAATCCAGTTTTCTAGCTAAATTGCTCTCTTTTTCTTCCTAGACTCCTTTCAGACAAATGCAGAGCATCAAGCACCACTATACAATTTACTTTCTTTAACAAAGAAAGCAGACAGAAAAGGGGGTGAACACATGCTTAACCGTTGAGAAAGCTGGGCACTTTAGGTGGCATTAATTTCACTCAAAATACATTAGAAAAGTATGCAGACTAATCATAGGGATCCTTTTGCAATCAATGGAGGGAACAAGAACCATGAAAGAGAATTCTCTATCTTCTGTGAAAAGGGAAATCATCGTCTGAAAGTGCCCTTCTATCATATTGACTGTAAGTGAAGTGTTACCTGATTAACTGAGATCACATATCAACTTCTTAGATAAGGGAGGCAATATGAATTCTACTATAAATATTTGACAAACTTTTTTTTTTTGGCTACAGAAAAGTTCTCAACAGGTTAATTTTTCTTCACAGAAAGTTTCCCAAAATATATTTTTGTGAATACCAATCTCATTAATTTACTGGGAAAAAAATCTGTAAGTAGTCAAATATTCAGTATTCAAGGCAGTTATGACTGGCCAGATAAATCATTTAATAAAATGAGGTCGCTTAATCACCTCATGTAAATGAATATATAATTATTTCTTACCTATGCATTAGTTCCTGCAAAAGTTTGATTCAGTTTCTGTAAATACCTGTGCATGTTTATCTACAGAATTCACTTTTAGTGAATAATTGTCCTATTCATTCAAGATGAACTAAGCTGCTCATAAGCTAGTGTATCTGTTCGCTCTGAGGTTCCCACGCCGAGCCTACTAACAAAGGTGCCTCATTACAATAATCCTCAGTTACAGTTTGCATGATATTCAAACTATTGTTACTGGCCTGTGCCGTCTACTATAAGCCTTAGCTTCTATCTTACAAAGCACGTAAGAACTATGTAATTATAATAGAACCAGATTTGGTTACCTGAACCACACTGGATTCAGCTTAGATTCAGGTCTACGTGTATCCCTAAAATATTCCACTTACCCAGAACTGCAGGATTAGGCTGGAAATGTTGCTGTATGAATAGGTATCTTGCACAGGGGTAAAATTAGCATTCAGTAGGTATTGGATGCCTGCTTTGGCATAACCGCTCTCTGGTGATGGCTCATTCAATAAGCAAATGCCAAGTAAACCTTCTCAATCCTTTCCTAGGAAGCAGATTTTGACTGGACTAAGCACAGCAGAAGACTAGATGGAGTCAAGCAAGATGTCTCTCAGACATGACTGAGTTAACAGATGAATAAAGCCTTCTTGCTACTCTTTTTTCAAGAGTAATCATGATGTCTATCCCTAGACAAGTTAGGCTGCTCTGAACTTGGTATCTTCTATTTATTCACAGAACACAACAACTGGTCAAAGAGCAAAATCTCTGAGAGGTTTGTGTGGGACCATTTTCTATTCTGCATGTACCTGCCTGAGTATATCATAAAGGAAGCCAACGTCACGGGGCCTTTTGAACCAGATATTACATTAAAAAATTTCATTCACTCGTGAACAACTCGCATCTCAAGATCAGGACAGAATGAGGATTCTGTTGGAGGTAAGGCCAACACTGAAAATGCTGAAATGTTCATTATTTCTAAAGCTTCAAATGACCATAACGTCGTTTCCATGGTGACTTTAAAACTGATGATGATTTTCTTTTCTTATATAAGAGGAAATTTTTCTCTGTAGTCTTAGTTATCTCTCACATTAATGTAAACTATACACATATGTATTTTAGAAGATGTCTGAGCCTCATATGCAGATAATAAAACCAGTTCTAGCCCTCTAGGAACCCCTGCCCTCTTCAGCTCTCCAAGTCATGTAATTTACCTCTGTGGATAAAACTTCTTGTGCATTAACAAAGGTAGCAACTGTCTCTTAACATGTACAAAAGACAGAAGTTGACTTTCAAATATTGGGTTTACAACAATGAAAAGGAAAATTTTTCATACTTGAACGTATTGCATATGAAATTTAATGGAACGTTATTGCAGAGATCCTGACAAGTGTAAGATCATAGAACAAGACCACTAGAACAGAATAAGCTTGTCTGACCTAGAACCTAGTACATTTACATATAAAACTAATATTCTGAGTTAGGTTATGTATGGTCACTCCTGCATTATTTGTGTTTATTGTCAAAGATTGTACACCACTTGGGGAAAAAAATAGTGCAAGGCAACTTTAGTTTCTGTTACTATACATTTCAGATTAATACCGGATAAGGACTGCTAGTGCTTGGTGGATTTATTTTTTCTTCATGTGTGAACAGAGAATCCTGTTAACACCAATGACACTACCATGAAAGCTAGAGGGTATAAAGGATCTTCAGCTGATAAGGACCTCAAAAATGTTTCAACTGTTGAGCATATGATCCTTTCCTTTTATTCCACGCAGCTTTGCATTCACTGTAAATTCACCTGAACAAGAATCTGCTTTCATACAATATACATATTGTAGTTGTTGTAGTTTTAACTTCTGCAACAGATGTAAGTAATTTGCCATTCCAGCTTAAAATTAAGATAGAAACGCACTGCAAGGAGATTTATAAGTTTTATACTTATTTTTCAAGAAAAAGTGGAAAACCTTTCAAAATTGAAAGGCAGCAAATACTGAAATATTTAAACCATTTTCCTGGGATATTATACATACTTTTAAGCATTTACAGAACATATTCAAGACAAAATTGTGAGTACCCTCTGCTTAGGGGTTAATTTTAGCAAGGAAAGAGGATAGGAGTATTTCATTTATCTTCCATTACAGCTGTTCAACTGTTGATTCCTTTGATGTCATAAAAAGTACTGCTACTCAAAGACCTGGAAAGAGTCCTAGAGCCTAACTGACATGAAATAAATGATTGAGAAATTATAAAACATCATGTTAAAATCATGGGAGAAGCATTACTCATTCATTCATTCACCATATATTTTCAGAGACCAAAAAAAAAAAAAACTTCTTTAGCTGGAGATCACAAGATAAACAGAGAATAATTAAGAGCAAACAATAATTTAAGATCAGCCACTTCCAGTAAATAGTACTAAACATCCTTGCTTTAAAAAGACAATAGAAAGTAAAAATCAGTAGTGTAACATGACATCCCATTCCTTTATTGAAAATTGATGTGCAGGTATGTATTTAGCTATCATATTTTCATGCCTCCTCAACAGCTAAATGAATTACATGTGTTGAATATTATAATTGCCATGGTCTTAATGTATAAGGCTTATGCATAATTTACAGCACTAAACTACACAGCCATACTCAGTGGTGACATAAGCAATGGCCTATGATGTGAACACTGAGGGCAAGGTAAAATGGTAGTGTGAGGACAGAAAAGATTTTCATAACAAGAAAAAATACAGGTGTATGAAATCACAGACCCTTTCTTCCTCACACAGAACATCCTTCCAAAGCCTCAAAGACACGGCACAGCTCTAAAAGAGCTTTTAGAATAAAGCAAACGTGGAATCAACAAGAGACACAATTAGTTTCATAAACCCATGGCATAAATGTCAAAGAACACACAAGTGCTTCTTGACAAGGAGTCTTTCAAGGTCTTGACATGCTAGTATTTGACAGAAACATATACAATTTTTCTCAGACTAACATAAGTCTGTCCATATCAGTTCCACAAATTTATACAATCATGCCAAAAATACAGGTTTATTTCTTTCGTTCAGGCTGGAGTTCTTTCATGTGCCTCAGATAATTTATTTTCAATATGCTTGCGTCAGTATCTGTCAGAAACAATGGACTAACTTTGTACAAACATTTGAGTATAGAACACAGCTCATAGGTCTATCCACTATACTTGTAAAAGATTTAGCATGCATACAGCAACAGGTTGTATTTGAATTTTTTCCCAGTATATTGCAGGAATGTCAAATACTGTACAGGCTGCTGCTTCTACTGGAGCCCATGCCAAATTCTCATTGACTTCACTGGGAACAGCATGAGTTTCACTTGGTAATACTGTAACCCTTGCCTAAGGCATCAGGTTGTGTTCAAAGGATTGATTCCCTCTGGGGTTTATCTTAGATGAAGCTGGAAAAATAAATTACGAATATATAATAATAATATATTTTTCCCTGAGTGTTTGCACTTTAGCATAATACAGTAATGGATCAAACTCAGCTTTGACTTCAAATGCTTCAGGAATTGTACATCTGCACTTCATCTTTGGGTATAACAATACCCAATGTTTTTCAGATTTGTTTCTAAATACAGAAACTCTGTGAAGCAGTAATATTTGAAATCTGACTTAGCAATCTTTGAACTATCTGGAGTGTAGCAATACAGAAAGTAAGGAAACCCCACATGGAACAGGAAAAATGTCTTCTTCACATACTGAGAAAAGTGGAAATTAAAAATGGGAACTAAGGAATGTTGGGTTCTCTAACATTATTGGAGGGTCCTGCTATATTTTTTAGTTTAATTCATTTTCATGAGATAATATTAATTAAAATAATTCACTTTATTATAATTAGAGTGCTGGCTCATCTACCTACCTTTCTTCTTTTCCAAAACCCAAATGAAAAGAGATTGCTTGGCCCAGAAGCCTGCCTGGAATGTTTTGCTATGCTTTGTGAGTTGTATTCATTTCTGATCTGGAAAGCTGAAATGTTCTATAGAGACATAATTCTTGGTAAAGTTTATTTTTCTGTGAGTTATACACAATTCAGCCCCTACAAGGTCCAGCGCGCATCTGCAAATGGACCACAGTAGAATTTATTTTATCAGTCTTCTTCAAAGCAGCTATGACCTTTCTTCACTCATAACCATGAAATATTTGCCAGTCTCAGGTATGATCAGGACTGTATCAAGGTAAGATCAAGAGAAGTTGGTTTACCATACGAACAAGAGTTCCTCACTCTTCTGGTGGCATCAGCAGAGGATGAGCCAAAAAAGATGGTAATGCCTCACAGAAACTTGAGGGGGAGGAACACACTTAGGTACCAAAGCATCTTACTACAAATGTCTTTGCTGTTTGAACATTTGCACTATAGGCCTCCTCCTCTTTAGTCACAGAATAATTAAAACAGCATGAATTTTGCAATCCAAACTTAGTTTGAGCAAAATTAGCAGCAACTATACAATAGGCAGTTACCAATGTGGATTAATTATTTTTGGTTCGTTCTTTTCATTCAATTCATCAATATATGATCACAGAAAGCTCTCTAATCCACTCTACAGAGATGACAAACATCACTAGAAGGATGAGCGGCAAATATGAAAGTTGGTACCTACCAAGGTGACATCTGGGAGACTGTTTAGCTATGGAAGAACTGGTGAGAAATGGTATGAAATACCAACGGACATCGTCCCTTCGGTATTCCAAGCCTATCACAATCAAGTTCCACTCAATCACATACTAAGGAGGAGAAAATCTGTAAAACAGTTCTGATTTGTGTTCTCAGTCTCTCAGTATCCTTCTGTACTCTCGATTACACGGTTCTGCTGAACTTCTCCACAGGGAATGAATGAAGTGATATGATCTTTTACTGAGTCCTGTCCTGTCATGTGTTTTTGTTTCTTTTCATCAAGAAGGTGCTGTGGACATTTGCTTTAACACAGGGAGAAAAGTGAGCAAAGACTATATGAAATCTCAAATGGTAAACCCTGCTTATTTAAGGTGTATCCTTCAGGGGGTTTTATACAGTAGTTCTGAGAGTTCAAATGCTGTCTAGCTGTTAGCATCTCAGCCACAAAAAACCTACTTTTTGTATGTATGAATACAATCTCATGGATTTTCTTTTTATCTGCACATGTCAAATTATTTTCTTCTTCCTTCAACCCACCTATACTGTGTGCGAGTGATCTGCTTTACATCCTCTCCATCAAATTTCACCTTATGCAGGATTTATTAATCAGAAAAAGTGCAAGACAATCAAATTAGGTCCAGCATGCTCCAGCTGTCAAGAAAAAAACCACTCAGCTGTGATTGATTAATAGAAGAATGCATCTGATTGTGTGGCGCAAGCCCTTTCCTAAAAAATATGCAAGTGTTTAACATGTTTCTGTCAGCAAACTTTCTCAGCTGACAATCTTTATGGAAAAGCTATCTGTTTTGGGGGATTATAAATACTTTATCAAAATATTTATGACATGTTTCTCCTAAAAGATTATATCTTCTCCTTTTCAACAGATTAATGTCTTAGGGGTAACTTCAAAAACTAGGTATACAGGCAGAAAATAAACTTTTTAAGATTTATCTAATGCACCAGCAAGTGACAGCCCATAGCCTGGGTCCATTTTTTACTGTCATAAGGGATATTAAACTAACATCAACACTTTCAGAGATGCTGTCATTTTATTAACAAATTTAAAGGTCATGCTAAATCAAAAATAAGAAGAATTTAAAATGGCTAATTTGAGGTTACATCTTACCTCTTATCTCTCCTGATTTACCACCTGATTTACCATTTTCACCTGATTTACCATTTCTTGTCTTCACATTTTTTTGTCATTTCCAGAAGAATTAGAATACATACATTTTAAGCATTCACCTTAAAGATGCAAGGGTACTTCAGACTCTGTGAGAGCTTTCACTTTGCTGTTATGCAATTATCCATACAAATCAAACAATTATTATTTATTATTTATCTTTTGTTTCAGGAGTGACCACAGGCATCAGCTAGATCAGGAGCCATCATGCTAGACACAAAGTTAAAAATAATTTTTGGCTATAGGATTTTATAGGCTCCAAGACAAGATGCAATGTGTGAACAAATAAGTAGCAATAGGGTCTGAGAAAAAAGGATGAGTAGAAAAGAATGTTTCTGCATTGAACAATTGCATACACAGTTTGCACCCATTAGCTGATCAGGATAAGTAATATTAGCTTGCCATCCATCCTGTCAGGTGGATATTTTGTGTAGGAAAAATATTGGAGGTGAGGTTAGCCACTATATTTTTTAAAGTGAGTCTTCTGTTAACTTTGTTAAAAGGCTTTGCTTGCTTCCAGCTGGTTTGTTCTGCTGTGACTTTGATTTTGTCCTCCTGTGCGATATATATTTCAAGGGATGCACATATCTAGGAGAAGAGACTTTAAGTTGTGACTAGAAGGCACATAAAATAATGCTATCAAAGACTGGAAAGCTACTGTCTCTTTCAGAAATATCTTGTCACTTTCACTAAGTTATTTCTAACTAAACACGATTTTTTACTTTATTTGGTTTTCTTTTTCTCTCTTCCTCTCAACCCTTTCAGTATGGAGTACTGACACCTTTCACACTGATGGCCTCTTACATGTATTTATTGTTTGGTATATAAATAGTAATAAAAAGGTATCCAAAACCTACTGTATCTCTTTTTCTTCCTAATCGTTTTAGATCTAGAGATTAAAGATTTTTGACATCTTTATCTATCATTATGTTTTAGATATTATATTATGGACATACATGTTTTGTGACAGAATAAAAACTCCATTCCATATCCTCCCTGACGTTCAGTTATTTTTGTCCTATTAATGGATATGACCGAATCTCAACAAGATAACTATGTGCATCGAATTACTCACATGAATAAAGCTAGGTGCATAAAGAAGAATTTGCAAAACTAAGATCTATAGATTAAGGTTTATAAAAAGAATGTGCTGGAAGCATGGCAGAGGACAAACTGGGCTCTTATGCATATGGTGTTAACTGCTGGCCTATCAGGAGTTTTGATGCCAACATGAGATGGCAGTAGTTGCTTTAGACTCAGCTCTGACCTGCAGAAATTCAAACTATCTAAGGTTTACCTCTTACTAATCGTTATCCTAAGGTTAAGCTGAGGTGCTTGGGAAGCAAAGGAGAAATTTTTAACAGCTCCCTGCAGAGATCTGTATCACTTTATAT
Source organism: Struthio camelus (assembly GCF_040807025.1). Lineage (NCBI taxonomy): Eukaryota > Metazoa > Chordata > Aves > Struthioniformes > Struthionidae > Struthio > Struthio camelus. The sequence continues at coordinate 35,463,730 of NC_090946.1, forward strand.
TGAAAACAACTGCAAAACCGATGGGGCTCTGTCGATGAAGAAAAAATATGTACACCTGAAAAAGAACAAAAGTACATAATATTTCCCGCTTTAAAGTGTAATAAAAATATAGGTGTGAATAAACTATTGATATAGAGTCTGGAAAATCATTATGCTTCTGAAAGAAAAGCCCATATTGAACAACTGTAAGTGCAATTTTAGCTTCACTAAGTCAATGAAAAAAATCTGTTAGGTTCAATGAGGCCAGAGTTTCCTCTCTCTTTTTGTTTTAGAATCACCGATACCAACACATGCTGCCTCACAACAGCTCTTGCTGTTTAAGTCTGGCAGTCCAGCACCACTGGGCCAGCCAAGCCAACGCTGCCCCACAGCCTGCAGTTCTGATCTCCTCGTTGCTCTCTGGGGCCTGTCAGTGTGCAGCGCACTGAGTGTACCATAGCCAGAGGTACTCCTATAATGGGACAGGGATACAACAGAGCTTTTGGGTCCATTAAGTTAGGCATTGCTTATGAGAACTAGTCTCTGACTGTACATCTTTTCCTTTCACTCACAGCCAGAGTTCCAGAGAGATGCAGATCTTCCAGCGCTTTTTATATGTGCATAGGTTTGAATGCAATTACAAGTCCGAACAACATTTCTAAAGCTGAAACAGTTTCTCTATCATACACTGATTTCTAAACTTCTTCAGCTTGGATCCCAATAACTCTAGTACATCTCACTTAGTGCCTTTCAAAATATGTCTGAGATCTAGTAAAATAAATGTTTCTTTTATGAGGCTGAATAACATGTCTGCACACACAGGAAGAGTCAAAGGCGTGGATTTTACACTGTCATATACCTCATTCACTCTTTACATATGAATTGGAAAAACAGTTCAGAATCATAATAAGCAAAGTTTAGAATTTTGACATATGGGGGGACGGGGGAACGGCTGGGAGACAAATTTGCCCCCCTTTTGTCTCAGTGCAGCAGTGATGAATGATTGATTCTACAGAAGAACAAGGTTAACTTTGGGGAAAAAATGGCTTGAATAGCACAGCAAATTCCTGGAAAGGTTGCAGCAGATATGTGCTTCAATAAATCTGTCATATTTCATTTTTGGTTACTGTAAGCTATTCACGGCATTGTATTATTTCATTCATATGAGAATGGCTGTACCTTCATGAAACAGGTGAGATGTTTTACTAATGTATGCTGCTAGTTTTGAAGTGTGTCTATACTCGATGTCCATGTCTAGTTTCCAAACAGGACAAATTTTAGCAGGATTGCAAGATTGACGACGGGCAACTGCTATGCCAGTATTTGGGGCTAGGAGCCCACTAGAAATGGAAACTGCAAGAAGGATCGCAGTCAGAAGCAGGTGCTTACTGCTGATTTATGTCTGTTCCACTAATGAAAAATGTATGTGCCATTCTTCATTAGAACGAGATATGAGAATCTACACACAGGGCATACGGGAGGTTATACAGATGAGACTAAGTAGAGGCTTTTCTATCATAGTATGTCACATAACATTTCCCTTTTGTGAATAAAAAGGAAAGAAAATGGTAAGGATGTCAAAGTGCTTCACAAACCATAGGCCCAATCTTGCAGTTATTGCAGAGGCAAGTCTTGCTTGTCAAATATGAGAATATATCACTTCCAGAAGTATACATTGGGCTTGTTTTGGAGATTAAAACATATAATGTTTAAGACTTTATCCAGATGGTGAAACTTGTAAGAGCAAAAAGCAAGCCACCTAAATTCCATGGTAATTCCATGAATAACACTTTGGGAAATATTAACAGAGGTAGACACTGCATCATACATTTTTCAGTATTCTTGTTCATTAGTAATATTTCAGTAATTATTGAGCATCAGTCAATATACTATGTTCAGCATACCCAATTTTTGACTATAAATTTCCTCTGGGGAAAAATTATAAATACATATATATAATGTGTGTGTGTGTGTGTGTGTATCTCACTACCCTGAGGACCAATGAAATAAGCTTTCTACTGAGCCTGCCAGAAGTGTACACAGCTTCTGAAAGGAAGCATGTGGTTAGCACAGACATTGTTTCACTTTTACCACTATATACTGACACTTCATCCTTCAAACAGTATGTATTATAGTTTTGCCACTATATATTAACAGTTTTGATTTTGGGAGCTTCTATTCATTGACAAAGCAAGATAGTGATGAACGTGCAGTTGAATTCTTTCCTGTAATGACTCTGTTAAATGGGGGCAGAGGAACTCCATACAGTAGGGACTTGTTCTGGGAGACAGAATCGGTGCTGAAACACTTATATTTTCAAAGTATAGAGGACTTACATGACTAATTCTCTGGCACGGCAGTTGGTTATGTCCTTCTCCACTACAGGAGTTTTGGCAAGAAGTTATATCAACTTTGTCTTTTGATAACCTTGAGTTCAGGACTTTGCAAATAAACAGTGTTAATTTTATTCCATCTCCCCTTACATTTGATCATAAACATTCACAGCTGAGGCCTAGGAATACAGTTCTTCTTAATGCTAACAGAAAGCAGATCTAATGAATCCAATAGCCACAAACTCCTGCCTAATGCAAAATCTTTAGGAACACCTAAAAAATAGCCTCATCACTAGCCTCAAAAATAACTTTTTCTCAACTATTTGAACCTGGCTTTCTAGTTAGCCACATGCTGATTGTGGCATTTGCAGGATTTTTCTGCAATTATCCAAATTATAAAATTTAATGAAAGAATAGGGTTTGCTAACATAAACTTTCATGTGTCGGCACAGTCTTGAATACATTCATGCATATATTCTGTAACTTGCAAACAAATATTCAGAGGTTGGTTTTGAGTCTCTATCTAAAAATGTGAACTCCTCTTAACTCCAGGTATTTTATGCAAAAAACCTAAAACAAGAACAAATAGTAAACCAATTCCATTTAAATGACATCATTTATGTAGATCAGAGGAGTAACAGAATTTAATTTTCTTTCATATAATTGAGACCGGGTAAGTAAGATTGAGATTCTTGGAGCTTGAGCCAACTCTTGACAATTCGTATTCCAGCTAAGATGAAAAAAAAAGAATAAAACAGAAAGAAGGGTCTGGGGAGTTTGGTTTCAGGCATGAAACCAAATCACAGAACAAATGACAAACCAAATCACTGGTAGATATATCAGTGCTATTGAATTCAGCTCCAATCCAAATCCTATCTTGGACTCATCTTTGTGTTGGATCTTAATGTACTATTTCTGATCTTATCCTTGATGGAAATAGATTTAAATAAACAAGATTAAAAAAGAAAATAAAAAGAAATCCCAAATTTCTAACATGCACTATTATGAAAAGCAGAGGATAAATTTAATAAATCTAAAATGAGATTATGTATGAAAAAGAGGAAAATGCTGTAATGGGGTACATTAACAGTAACATGACTACAAAATAGGCCAGGTAATTACACTCTTCCATGCAATACTGACTAGGACTCATCTGAAATACTGCACTGAGCTCTGGGCTTCACATTTCAAAAATTTTACTCCAAAAAATGGAGTAATTGCTTGGAGAAGATAAGCAGCATAAAGATTTGATAAACATAATCTATGAAGAAAGAGGAGATATACAGGGGACTAGCCCATTCATGCAAAAGAAACATGAGAAGACAACAAATCAGTGTCCGCAGCTCTCAAAAAAGCATAAATTCTGTTATGAAGAAGATAAGTATTATCACGATTGAAATATGACAGAATGAGAAACAGTGAATTTAGTGCCTGAACAATGGAAACAAAGATGTATGCACAGAACTAAAGAGGAACAAATTCTACACCCATGCTAAGGACTGTTTTTCTTCTTTGCAGCTTTTCGTACTGGAATTCAGCATGGCCAGACTTGCTGCCTATTTACATCTTCAAGGTGGGGTTTTATGCCCTTACAATGTGCTCCCTAATACTGTCCAGGATGGGAGTCCCAAACACTTCCAAAATGCTCGAACCAGTTTTTTGAGAAGGCATAAAATGCTGTGATTGCTCGTGACTGTTTACCAAAAATGAAATGTGAAAAATAACCTTTTATCAATCCTACTAAAGGCAGAAAAAAGGACAACCTACAAAAGGTTATAAAACATATTTAATCCTGATGGCTGAAATATACATCTGAGGATTAGATAAATTTCTGTCTCTTTTCTTACCATTAGGTGCAGCAGAATAAAGAACTACGGAACTGCAGTTTCGTTTGAAAATGCAGATCTGAAGTGGCCAAGGTGGTTAACCCAAAAATTTGGGTTAAATATATCCTGATAAAATTAAAATGTTGATAAGATATTAAGTTAAATTACAGTGATTGTAAGCTAAGCTGAACTCAGTTAACTTGATGCTGTCTAAGTACTCATATAGCAGATGTTTACCTAGATAAATAGTCCTTAGAAATTGACAGCTGAAATATTTAAAAATCAGATCTAGAATCACTGACCAAATGCATGAAACACCTGAAACAAGTTTATATAATTTCATTTTCTAAAGTGAATACATCTAGAAACTAGCAAACATTAGAAACAATTATTTTAGATGAAGAATCAATAATATTTTAGTAATGTGTACAGAACTTTGAAAAACAGTATTTATAATGTTCATACTGAAGCATAACGCGTAATACAATTACAGTACTCTAACAGGTTAAGAGAAATATATAAATGACAGCATGTAATAGGCTGAGAAAGATTCTAATATTAGTCATACAGTGTTCTCAACAAATAGTGATTATGTATTGCTGTTGACTGACTTAAGCCTTCAAAGTTTTCCAGCATTATGAAAGTAGAAAATAAAAATAAAGAAGAGAAAATAAAGTAAATGTAAAATCTGTGAGGACAGCTAAGCTTTAGGGAAGGATAAGATGCTATTAAAAGATGCAGAATTCCAAAATAAATAAATAAAATTAAATCATTAGGAATCCTCCTTTATAATTCAAATAAAAACTTTTCGGTGTAAATTGCCATTATTTGTAGTCAACCTTACAGTAAAGCAAAGAGAAAGAAAAAGGCATTGGGCACTTGGTTTCTTAAGCACTTAGTAGTTTGTATTTAGAGTCAGAGGAGATTTAAAAAGCTCTTTCATTTATTATTTATCTCAAAATTAGCTAACATGAAGTGGAAGGACAAAAAAGGCAATGTTCCTCTGCCTAAAAAATATTTTTTGATGGAAGCAAATAATAGGCTGAACATATAGTTACTGGAATACATTTCCAACTAGATTTCACAGAACAGCAAAGCACAGTTTGACACACTAATTTTTTATGTAAGAATGAAAGTTTATATAGCATTTGGTGTAAGAGAGGTTTGAAATAAGTATAATTGCAATGCAGTTATTAGCAGTCAAATGAACAAAACAGTATACACTCAGGCCTGAGTTTTGTCAAAAGATGAAAGGATAAGTGAGTACAAAGTCACAAAGTCAGTTGAAGATAATTTTGACCATTTTTTGAAAGCCATTTCATTCTTACGTAGCAAGGAACGACAAGAGGAAGCAATTCATCAGAGAAATTCAGTAGCAGCCACAGAAGTCAAAGATACTGGGAAGATATTAAATTTTGTCATGAGTAAGCTGGAAGGGAAGGAATGAACACATCTCTTGTGAAAGACACAAGGCAGTGAAACATGGTAGCAACTGTGCAGCGTAGTAAAATTTTCTCAGAGGCAGTAAGGTCAGGGAATGGATACTGAGGAATTGTGAGGTAAAGTTTGTGGTGGGAAAGAAGGGAAAAATTGCAGTGAACCTCCTGCTACAGCTAAGATGGCTTTCTTCTTTTATTTCCATCTATATTGTTCTCATGTTTGTAGTCTCTGTCTCAGGCAGGAAGATCAGACACTCTTTTTTAAAAGATAATTTAATCAAATAATAAATGAATTTATTAGAATCATTTAAGTGGAGTACATAGCACTGCTGTTTACCTTTTTAAAGCTTATTTGCAAGACAATTTTATCAGCAGTTTCTGTCTGGCATTCTAAAATAGAGAAAGAAAAACTATGAGGCTGAGATTTTCACGTATATAGGAGACCTGTATATTCAAATATTATGGGAACTGGACTTGGTTAACGGCTTTGCAAATCATAGGCAGAATGTCTAGCAAGCATTACATGGAGAAGTCCGCTTTCGGGAGTTGTATCATTGCAAGCCAGTACCTTAGAGGATTTACTCAAAGCAGTTGACACAAATTCATTTTTGTTTATTTTCCATTGTAGACTCAGGATCTAATTCTGCCCTCTTTCACCTTAAAACCTGACCTGCTTTGTGCGTTCCAGATGATTAGCTAGACATCCTATTTGGTCATCCTACTCAAACTGAGCGAATGAAAGAGCATTTATTTGATGGGCAACGTATATGACAGGCTGTCAAGTATCTGTGAAGACAGATCTTATTTTCCTCTTGGAAATAAAGGCAGGAAGGAATTGCAAGATATTTTCCATTTCTTTCTCCAGCACTTTGGCACCTCTAGCAAAAGCAGCTCCAACTGCTACAGGAAGTATCAGGCGAATGGTTAACATTCACACCCAGAGTAACTCTACAGAGCACAGAAATACACAGAGCATGGAGTGCCTTGGACGTATCAGCCTCACTGCATGGATGTCAGTTCTAGATAAAAATGGTTAATACTACGATATTAACAGTCATCTGATATAAATCCAAGCAGCTTCTTTATATCCATGTATACATCTTGCCAGCTCAAATGTCATTTGATATAGCCACTCTCCTCCATTCACACTGTGGATGCAAATGCTTCTGCTATCAAAGATCAAGCCCTTTTTTCATTTACTCATAGTCAGTTCTCCTGGACTTTAAATCAGAATTACACAATCATACGTGTCCACAACTCTTAGAATTACTGCTAAGACATGTAAAGAAATGGTAATACAAAGTAGGATGTACCTTCTATCTGCTGGCATCTTTCTTAAGGATTTGTACTAGCTATGTTTCCTGATACATAACTTTACTTTGCCTCCTTTTCAGGTCTGGTCGCATTTATAACTTCCCTAATACATAAGCTGACTGAATCAGAGGGGCCAAAATCATAGGTTCACATTTCTATCCTCCTAAGCAATTACATTGGTGGTGGTGAAGGGAGAAGTGGACTTAACAATTTGTTTTGTTAAGCATTCTTGTTCACCTATATCGCTCAAAAAAAAAAAAAAAAACGCCCTAAAAAAGTTAATGTTTATGGAGTACTCATATTAACCCAGATGGAAAGATATTTTCCATGCAAAGAGAAGAATGAAAGAGGAAAGAATGAAAAAAAAGAAGAACGAATGAGAAAAAAGACAGGAAAAGGGAAAGAAAGAGCAAGCATTTACAGCCATAGGTGAAAAAGACAAAATCCAACTTGGTAATACAGTTCGTAGTACCATGAGACACTCAAAAAGAAAACATTGTTGACTGTAGCAATGTTTATATCAGCTTTTATTAAACAATGTAAGAACTTACCAATGCTATAAACTGCACTCTGAAATAGTAGTAGTCGTAATTGGACCTGACAATATATATTAAGAGTGTTCGCTTTCAGTGATACATTTTGTGATGCTTTGAAAGATTATCTGAACGTGCCAAGTCTGATATTTTTTGTCTTTTTGCCCAGACACTTGTACATTTGCGTCTTCGCAGTCTACAACGTAAAAGCAAAGCTGCCTTCTACTACATTCACTGTGCTGATGCTACTGCTTGCTTTCAAACATGTGCTATTCACAGAAAAGAGAGAACTGTGGAAGTAGAATCAATCATACATCAAGATTTGTCTTATTTGCTCCCTCCATGCACTGAAATGACAAGTGTGATATATGCTCTGCTTTGCATCATGTTGCAGGCCTGACATCAATATTCTTAAGTAATTGCTATGTAGCATCTCAGGTGACATCTGTTCTATAATTCTAATAAATTACTTACAGTCTATTATCATGTCTATAAGCCTCTGAACACTATTTACATAATGAGTGGAAGGCTGTGTAACATAATTACTAGAGGCAAACTATGGCGTCTCCTTCATAGGCCAGGGTTCCCTGGCTCTATATCACATTTCCAGATATTAAAAAAAATCCCATCATGTTGATTCACACATCATCATTGTTTTCTGCTGAACCAAAATGGCTTTTCTGAGGTTGATAATAATGCTTTTACCCTCTCCTTTTTTCTCTTTTGATTGAGAATCATTTTATGGCAATAAAAGCCAATTACTGAGGCCATGAATCTGTGTAATTCTATTAAATATTTTACTTCCTTATCTCCAAAGATCTCAAAAGCCTTTCAAATGGAAGAAGCTGTTTCATTGCTTCCACAGCATGAAATTAAAGGCTGATTCTACCAACTCTTACATGTAAATGTGTGTGCGTGTGTGCGTGGGTGTGTGTGTGTGTGTGTGTGTGTGTGCGCGCGCGTGTGCTTCACGTACAAAACGCATGCACACATGCAAAACACATGCACATACACACACATGAAAGTAACCTGAACGGAAGTGTAAGCTTCAAAAAGAAGAAATGAGATTTAGAAAGAATATTCCTGTTACGTACGTTTCATCCAAAACATTTTGCCCAACCTTTTCAGAGAGCAGTTTAAAAATAAGCTCAAAGGCTTTATACAAAAATTAGGGCCAAAGTGCAACTACAGAAGTTGTATTACTGCTTGTATTCTGCAAAATTCTCCAAACACAGCGAGAATCGTTCTCATTTCCAACAATATTTCTCAAGGGTGCCAAGTTCACTAAAGTCATGTACAGTAGTACTTATGCTTACAAAGGAATCAAAAGAGTGATTTGAACTTCCAGGACAAAGTATCCTAAAGATAGCACCTGTCACAGAAAATTGTTGCCTGCGAACTGGTAAAGCTATTGCTAATCAGAGTGCATACCTACTTTTCTTTATCTGATATTCTCAAATGTATAGTCAAAATGATGTGGTGCCTTCAAGTCCACTGCACTTCTTCATATGTCATCCTTCTCTCCACAAATACGGCCAGGATGCATTTTTCTGCCTTATTCCAAGGTTGGAAGACTAAAATAAGCAAAATGAGTAAGTCAAAATGATAGATAAAGTAAGCTAGAAGTTTACAATGTTTGAAAAATGTAGTCCAGATCCCATCTTGTAACATGATAGATTTCTATCAAATCTTAATTTCCCCCATGTGCCTTATAACCTGGTTTGATAATTCAATAAAGCAAGACAGGAAAGTCGTGCTCCAGTAAGAAAACAGGAAATGAGAGGAGGCTAAGAAAAGACTTCGCTGATCCAAAAGTCACCTTTAAGAACACATTCCAGCAGCTGCAGACAGATTTCTGAGCTACACACTTCATTCATCACCTGCGTTACACCAGTGCATGCTCAGGCTCATCAAATGCAGGTGAAATTCTAGCTACTGATATTTCATGACCTGTTTCCCAGTTTTTCAGATGAGCCCTAGTGACTCTCACAGAACTCTGATTCGAAAGCAGCAGTAGTGCAGTGCAATTAGCCTTTTCATGGCCAATTGATTCTTTCAAAAGTTAGAGCATTAAAATGCTTAAAGCAACCTGACTGTTACACTATCTTTCCTTTTCTCTTCCTGTCATCTTCCAGGCTAAATATATGAACAGAGAGTGAACAGCTGTCACACAGTTTTATTCTTATTTAAAGTTCAGAATGTTCAACATATTTTAATTAACAATCTGGAGAAGACAGCAAAACAAAATTGTATCGTGCTCAGCTGAGCTACAATATTTATTTTTAAGCTAATTCCTACTTTCAAAGAAGTTTGAACTCCACAAATATGAGGTTACATGAAGTCCATATTCCTTTCGCAGTATTCCTTAGCATACACTTTCTCTAAGGCTTTTTCTGTTCTAATCTTAAATGTTGCATCAAATTATATTTTGGTACTTCTTTATAGACACTATTTCATTCTTCAGATTTCACCAGTAAGAGATATTCTGTAATTCAGGGTGTATTTCTTCTTACATTACTCCCTCCTTTTACTGTTATTCTCATTCTCTAAGATATCACACTGAAGAATTCCATGGTATTTGCACAGCTCAAATGCTCACAGCCACTAATCACATTTTCTTCTACAGGCTTGTGCTTACAGCTGTTTAATTATTAAACTATGCCTTTCAAGCTTCCTTTTATTTTATCTTCTGAAGAGGCTACTTCAGTTCTGGTGGTCTGTTCTTAGCAAACAGGTCATAATAAGATTATGGAAACAGTGAAAGAAGCAAAATTGCAGTTTCTGAAGGGCTTCTCTCCCTGACTTCAACCTCTACTTTATATCAAATGACAGTAAAATGTGGCAATAAGCCAAACGTTATTACTTTAGACGTTCACTTTCACATGCAGTGTGAATGGAAGTAGTTGATAATAGAACATGTGAAAAATTAAAGTGAATTTAGTGTTTAATGGGCACGAATTACAATATAAAAATCATGAAGAAAATATATTTGCTTCGTTGATACATTTCCTTTCGTTAAAGCATTTGAGGGAATGATAAAAAATTTGAACAGCATTGCACCAAATGTTAAAATCCAGAACTGCTACAAATTAAATGTACGTATATTTGCAGATCAGACTCTTTATTGCCCAGCTAAACTCCAGTGAAATATTCATAACCAGCATTAGATGGAGATCCATCATTATTTTTGAGCAGCAGTAGTCTCTGGACTACTAGGAAAACAGCATGGTATGAATATGACATGTAGAGTTACCTGAACATTTGCTCTTCTGTACTTAGAATTCATGGTTTCACCAGAAGTGTCAGAGAGCAGCGAGGCACAGCAATAGGTATCCTACTGGAAACAAAGGTGTGGGGGAAGAGGAACACAAGAAACCACTTTCATCTTACAGAGATTTCAGATTTTTGCTGTTTATAATGTGAATTGCAGAATACAAGGTCTCAGCCTTTTTGCCTCTGAAAACTACACATGCTATGGACAGTTCAGAAGCAACCTGGGCTCCCAAAAGATAAGATATAAACTCTATATACTTTAAAAAATTTAAAAAACCCAGAGGAAAATGGACGCTAAAGAAGAACATGTTCTACTATGCCCTCTTTAGATGACCTTACAGGTCACTGCGTCAAAAAGGCTTTCTGAATGACTATACACAGCAACTGCTCCTGTTGGTTATAGTGCATAAATTATTTCCCCCAAGCAGAGAAACATAACCATTGTAAAGTGACAGGTGGTACGATCAAGTCATGGCATTTTTCACGCTCTCAGAGAAATATTAAGAAATAATGAGAAAATAAGAAGCCTTTAAACATAAAAATTAAGCAACTTTTATATATATTTACATAACTTTTTTTGCAGGTTACTAAGAATAACCTTTACCTACTTAAAAAGTAGGTTGTTACAGTATCAAGGCTGCGGCTGGATGAACAGCTAATTCACTTCTGTCACACTCACATACAGTATTTTCATCCTCATACCCACGCAAAAAGCTTATGATCAAACCACCCTCCAGGCTATTTAATTGTCTTTGCAAGATCTCTAGCTAGGAGGGCTGTGTGTTCCTAGATGCAAAGGGGGTGTTTACATATATGTATTTGTTTTGTATAAAGACTGTTATTTAATATGTATGACAACAGTTGCCAAAAGGCCCCAAATAAGATCAAGGGACTATTGTACTGTTCTCAATATATACAAATATTTATAAACTTATTTCTTTAAAAGTTTCCAGTAGACAACAGCGAGAAGAGTTAATAATAATGTAAGACACTTAGTAAGACACCTAGGAATAGAGCCAGGTTCCCTGAAATTAGTCTCTAGCCCTATTCATACTAATATTCAGTTAATATTCTTAAAGCTGCAGCTTAAATCCCAGCACTGACACTTGGAGCACTGTTGAGTACAGAATATATATACAGTCACTTTACTGGCTAAACTTGGCTGCACATGGCAGAGGCAAAACTATGTTACCTACTACCTGTTTTTCCAGCTGTATTCATCTCTACTCATCTATCAGTCAGATTTTCTTCAGAGACTATTACAAACAATGATTGTCATGTGAGTGCTGGAGCACTATCCTAGATACCTACGGTATTCAGCAAATTCCTGTCAGCTCAGCCTTTAGCTACAAGTAAGATAACATCAGTCAGGTATTTCATCTGAGGTCCTCCAATTAAAAAAAAAACAAAACTGATAACATGTTTATGAAAGCAAATAAGGTTGTCTTGAGTCTTTTTCAGTGGAAAAATAAAGTACCATAGTAGTAATGAGTGAATCAAGTTTAATAGCACACAGGTGACTGTCTAGACCTAAACACAATAAACTTTTCATGTCAAAATTCAAAGCATCGCTCAACATATGAGCAGCTCTGTTGCTGCATTTTTCACAGTAACACTTTGTCTTCTCCAGACAAAGAGAAGCTGCTTTTGTTCCAGAAGCACATGCCTTCCCCCTGTATCACACTTACTGCCACAGTCCAACTTTGCACAGATTTCTGTTTCGGATTACTTCCTGTGATTCTTAACTGAAACCCTTACTAGAGGAAGAATCCAAATTACTTCCTCAGTAGTACTGCAATTCTTCCACCAAGAAATATTAGTGTCTGCAGGAGGAAAAAGAAATCCCTCACTTGTGAATGTTAGGGAAGCTGAGGAGGTTGAATCGGACGGAGGTTGCTAGCCTGAGTCACCTTCTCTGGCCTGTTTCATCAACCCACCCATGTGCACAACATTATAGTTACCACATTTTATTTCTAAAAATCGGAGGTTTCACATCTGAGTTAGATTTTTTAGATAAGAAATTAAAAAATTATAGCTAGAACTTTGCACTATATGCCAGGAACTTTCCAATAGTGCCTTTTGGCATTGACTAATGGCTTTGATCATATCCACTCACAGTCTGAGTTACCTAGGTTTTTGGTTTTGAGGTGATGACAGGTCCAAGTCAGAAGTTGAAAAAATAGTTTGGAGGGTCATTTGTTTAATTGAGAAGGAGAGAAATAGAGTTACTAGACAAACACGTAGCTTTTAGGCTGCTATGCTGTTAGCGAAAAAGAAAAATGCTGGGGGTCACTGATCTTTGTGATTTCATCCAGAGGGCCAGGTTACTCATTCTTCTTGCCCATATCCCACAGTTCTCATTTCCCATACTAAGCTGATATTTTGAAGAGAGAAATTTTCAACCCTTTATCTGTATACCTTGAAATTGATAAAAAGCCAGTTTGTTGCCTGGGAAAAGCTGGATAATCTTTTTTTTTTCTTAGAAACTAGTCCAGTATTTTACCTTCAGGAATAATTTAAGGAGTATTTTAAATATGATCGTAGAATTTTTTAATCTTCGTGCCCATTCTCAAAGAAGAAGGAAAAGAACTTGGAGCATTGGTTACATATTGATTACTTCGTTTTACTTTACCATTTCGTTTTTCTGAGTTATTGCCCGACTAAGACAGCACATTACCTCCATCCTTCAGGCTTTTTGTGTGGGGCTCCCCCAGTTCTGGTGAGAAATATGATGTTAATCCAAGTGATGTATACTGATGCACATGGGAGTTTCTAACAGGAATTAAATTTTTTAATGGGAATATAAATATTACATAGGAAAAACCTATGTAATATTTAAGTTCACTAATTTTATTAAGAAAAACACAAGACACTTCACAACAGCTAATGCTTAAGTATCGCTAATGAAATGAGGATATATTAAAAGAAAGTACAAAGAAAAGTGAAAAAAAACAAGAAAATGACAAATAAATTCTACATGTCAAAAACAGAAAATGCAGCAACTCTGTGCTGAAGAAACAGGAGCCAATGCATGCAGTTAAGACAGAACCTAAAATAATTTACCAACATAAAATGCAGTTGGATTATGAAAGGCTCTGCTTAGAAAAAACAGATGGAACCTTTCACAGAGGTTGCAAGACCTGGGCTTCCCGGGGTGCTTACAAACATGAAAACAAGCAAGCTATACAATTTCATTTGTGCTAAATGGAAAGTCAGAAATAAATGGTTACGGTTGTTTGGAAACCTCTTCTATGTGTGAAATTGATTTAATTTGTTCTGTAAACTCCTGTTTTGACCTATTTAGCAAGGGAAAAAAAAAAAGAAAGAAGAAAAAGAAGCGTTCAGCCTAAGCCACAGTATTCACCATGAAAGGCACCAGCTGTGCCGTGCTGCAGGGACGGCTCGCCGTGCAATGCTCAGCATCTTGAACTTCCTGAAATCCACTAAAATTCATTAGTCTAAAACATAATTACTAGGACTGCCTATGCATTTGTATTCTGGAAGATTCAGATAGTAAAGTTGTGTAAGCTGGATGACTTTGAGTCAAAGATTGTGGCTAAGACCTTTGTTTAATCAACATAAGCACAGATGGACAAAAAATCAGATTCTACAGTTTTGTTATCTGATCAAAAATTATTTTTACACCAGGACTGTACTGACAGTTTCATATACACCCCAAAATTATGACGATATTTAATCACAAAACCAAACACGTGCAGTACAAAAATGCTGAAATGAAATTCTACTTAGTTCAGCCAACTTTGCAGTTCCACGAAATACAGACAAGTTTCAAATACAAACTTTGAAATACCTGTAGCTTATGTAATAGTATTGACTGGGCTGCTGGAAAAATAAGCTCATGACAGAAGATTAAAAGAGAAATATGTTAATGACCTTTGTTAACAAATTCAACTGGCCCCCTTTTATGGCATTCCAGACTGTCTAAAATGGACACTGTTAGGGTTTTTCATATTATTTTAAAGTTACTATCTTCATGATTTACATAAACATATCATTTAGTATTGATGTTAGTACTGATTTTCTTTATATGTTGACCATACCGCTGTCTGACTCGGTGATGCTCCTGGTAGGCAAGCCACTCATTTTTAGCTACCGAAACTTGCTATGAAAGATCAGAAAGGCACTTAGGCTTAAAAAAATACCTTAGTCCTATTGACTTCAAAACATGTTGTGCTTTTTAATTACTCAGTTAATGAGAGTCAAAATGCAGCACAGTCATCATCCAGAATTTGCTGTATGCTAATGTAAGGAAATTGCTTCCTTTACCAATGTTTTATCTTGCAATTTCATGTTGGATTCCCCTCTCTCAGCATTCCCACATAAAAAGTTCAGTTCCAAGGAACTGGGTCTTCAATAAAAACTGACTGAAATATATGGTTGTGACAGTTTATATATATGTGCTATTTCACATAATTAAAGCACAGCAGAAGAATGTATATACCTATGAATATAAGCATAATATTATCATATGACACTGTCTGCAGCTTCTTCTCAGGCTCTAATTGTGCTTGGATGGCTCAACTTGATTATGCCATCCCTGAAGGACAACCTTCCGAAGTTGTGAAAGTTTTTTCCTGAAAATATCAGAAAATCACCCTTCATCTCTATTTCTACCTGGTCTCAGCCCTCATGTTCTACCCTGTGAAATAACACTCTTGTGAATTTTTTACAACCATATAAGAAACATTTGGTCCTCAGATGTTGAGCAACAGGTTTCAGCTCCTGTGACCTTACACATAAAATAACACTGTGAATGTTTTCATAAAGAGTAGAGGATTTAATAACTCAGCTGCAAGAGGCAGGCATCCTCCAGCTGTGGATGAGCTGAAAGGCTGCACAGTGTGAGCAGGTCTCTCATCACTTTCGTCAGGGCTGGTTCATGGCTCTGACAAATTTACTGGTCAATGTAATGATAGATCCAAATGCCACCTAGTATTTTCATGTTGAAAACCTACTTCAATTTCTAACAAAAAAAGAATTAAAATAGCACACATAGTAAGAGACGCTGTTTTACATTCTTCTGAGCAGAGTTTTTCCTGTTTCAAATAAAGAGGAACAAAAAGTGCTAAGATTTTTTTTGTCCTGATATCAGTCACATAAAGATTTTCTTCTAGAAAGACTGTTTGTTTCATAACATCCGTTCAGCTCTTTTTCCCAGCAATGTAGTTACAGTCTCTCTGCTCTAACTGCCATTCCAGTGACAGAAGAAGTAAGACATTTTCACTACTGCATTTGTCCTTGAGTTGGTAAACACCCTTGGTTCACTTAGACAAAAGGAATGACCAAGTTTGTAAGAATAACTTGGATATATTCTTGATATTCATCTTTAGAAAGTCCAACTCAGTGAAAATAATTAGCAAAGACATTCAAAAGAGTTGGGTAAAAACAGTATTATGGTTTATCTAGGCTCCAAGTTTTCACCTTTTATGATGAGAATGAACATGAAAGTATAACAGAATCTCATGCACCTGAGAATAAATGCATGTCAAGTGACTACTCTGTGTAAGACCTTAGTTTAAAGTTCTTCTGGTAAGTCAGCGCAGTACATTCTAACCAGTTACATACATGCAACAGAGACTATTTAGAGACATCGACAAATCTGGAGCTGTGTAGAAGCAATTCTCACAACTTCAGCCAGTGCGTAGTAAATCAGCCGTCAGAAACATAGCTGATGGTAAAAAATTATGCTCCATTAAAGCCAGAAGCATTTTATCCTTTTCATCTAAATAACCATTCCTTTACAAAGGATCCAAATGTGATTTCAGTTTGCTACTGAACTTCAAAAATTACATAGAAAAGGCTGCACTTCACTAATCTCCAAGCTTTATGAATTGCACACTAAGTATGTCCACATTCCCTTCTTCTCGGCAAATCTTTCATAGCAGCACACTGCAGTATGTTTTATCGTGTACAGTGCAGAACTTAAAAGTCTTTATTATTGTCATAAAATACATTATAAAATATTCACTACTAAGTTATGAAGGTATTATCATGAATAGTTAAAATTACAATAAGTTGTCAAGATAATTGAATAAATAATATTTTGTGATGCATCATCCTGCACTGATGCGTTGTCATTTTCGTTGTTCCATTCAATTATTCACTAATGTGGGGAATCAAAAATTTCTTGATTCCATACTTTGAATCAGTGACCTTCCTTTATATACTGACAGAAAAATATATTTTTTGAATTTTTGTCTGTCCCCTCAATGTAACTTATGTATAAAACTTCCTGGAATGCTGCTTAAGACACAGGATGCACTCCTTCAAAAGATAAACTTTTTAATAGAGAATTTGATTTTAAAATAAACATAATTCGATTGGTTCCAGACTCTGAGAAGACGCTTGCTTCTGTTAGAAAGGTGGTTAGAAATGTCAAGTTTATTTCTTAGTTTTAAGAAACAAAGCTGCAACAAATAAAACTACAGTACTATAAACCGAAAGAAAGGTGAAGCCTGTTAATTGATGGCAAAGGAAAAACACAGAAGTGAGGGCAAATTCCAGTCTGCTGAATACATATATATAAAACTCCCACTGAAGCAAAGCACTTAGCTCTCACTGATTTTCAATATTGACAGTAAATGATGTTGAAGATTGCTAGAAGTTAATATGATCACCAGGCACTAATTTTGAATGCCGTTTGAGCTAACTGCAGTTACCCACTAAACTTTCAATAAAGGCAGAATATCACAGGTCTTTAATAGAAACAGAACTTGTCCACGGAGAAAGCTGGCCAAAAACTTCACCCAGATTTCACACTGACCTCAATAATATTTCTCTGAAGACTGTAAAAAGTGCAATTGTCATCAGTATTTTCCATGATAGCTCCTTTCTAGAGTTCTATGTTAAAGCCAGTGTTGGCTATCTGCATCTTAGATACGAATATCTTCAAGTATAACCTGTCATATTTTAAATAAGATGTGTGAGAAGTCTTGCAATAAAATTTCTTCTACTGCATCTGTTGCAAAATGCTCAGAAGAGGAAAAGAAATGCCCAAATATAGACTTACATAGCTAATATTTATACAGTTAACACTTACAAGCTGTATCAGGATTCAGTTATCTTTGTCTTTGAGGATTCTTTCAAATTGTAAGTCACAAAGTAAGAATGCACCCGGTACAGTTATTTGAGCAAATCTTGTGAAATCAGAATCACTCTGTTTCCATTGTGCCAGTACTCCTCACGTGAGAGACTGGTGTTCCCTTTGAAACTTCTGAGTGAACCAGACTTGATGGCTCCAGCTCTAATTTTAATGTCATCTGGGATACCACTATAAACCCAGACAGTGACTCATCCTTGAATAACAGTGCTCAGTAGAATGAAAGCATGCCAGAATTCAGGGGATCGATGTGTTCAGCTAAAAAATAAGTTATGCACTTACCTTTTAATATCTAGTGATACTCACAATGAGTAGTTCAGATGAACTGTCCAGGAGACTTCAGGAAGGTTATTTTATTCATCTGAGTTTTTAAATTGTTTCGAGGAAATGCAGCTTCAACTATACTACCAATTGTCAGTATTTTCCATGTTTAGGTTTTGAGATGTTAAGACTTCTACTATAATTCTAAGTGTGTTCTCTTCTGTGAATTTATCTACTAGAAACTGAACTCTTTTTGTGCATTGTAGTGCAAGCTTCATGGGAAATTATCAAGAAAAGGTAGTTGAACAACCAGGTGTGTTACTTTTAAGCCACATTACTTCAAACTTCCTACAGAAATCAGGATCTGCACATTCCTATCTATAGGTTAGAGAGAAGTATCCTCTCACTGTAATTCAGAACCATGAGCATTTTTCGGAATTAAATGCCACACTTCAGTCTTACAGATATACATCTGAGGAGGGTAAGCAAGAAGAGTTGCTCTCCTCTTATCCACATGTCTGGGAGCCCGCTGACTATCAAAAATGTGTCAACCGTGGGCAGGGAAGGCACACCAGCTGTAGGGGTATCACATGGCAACTCTACTGCTCACAAAACCTCACCATTTGAGGAATGAAGTCATCAGAGTCCGTGTGTTTAATTCATGCAAATGTGGCTCAAGTTTCCGACTAATGATGACTCCATTGTGATATGATTTTCTTTTCTCTCTCTTCCGCTTTACTCCTCGTTAATCTCCCACAGGGGTAGATTGTGGCTATCCTGACATAACATGTATGAGAACAGAGATTTCAAGGTCACTGCATCATTCCCCAATTAACACTTCAAATTACAGTGCTGAAATTTGAGCTTTTCTTCCTCCTAGGCTGTCAGAGTTGCTAGGGGGAAGACAGAAGTATTGTCAAGAGAGTCATCTGACCTTGGATATCACTGAAGAATTCATTTAACAGTGTTCTCAAACCACACATCAGCATATGATTATTTATGTATTTATTTTGCTGTTGTTGTTTTCAACAGGAAGAGATAAAAGCCTGGCTCTAGGGACATAATAGAAAGTGTCATCTGCTAACAACAACAAAAATAAGACAGAACTCAGCAATGCTAACAGCAACTTCTAACTCCTAGCATAAGGGAGCTGGGATTTCAGCTCATCTGCCAAATATAGGAGTTATAGCCAGAGAGGATAGTACTTTGTGACTGAAAAGGGAGGTTGCAAAATTAATCTGACTTCTTTCTGAAATGTAACGTCTATAAGGACTGCATTTGTGTGCTGCATTTACACCACAAACATGGTATCTTAGCTCTGCTTATTTCATATGCTTCTCATTTGAGAAGATCAACACTTAATGTTATACTAGACAAAATACTGAAAAATTTAAAAATCCCATGCTACTTGGAGGACAGATTAGATGACCTAATGTTTTTCTTTTCTCTCTGTACTGGTAGTTCTGTATTCAGTGATTCCGTAACACCATACGCTTTGAAATACATGCTTTAAAGACATGTGAAGAATCTTTTTATTCTACTGCAAGCCTTGCTGAAAGGCACAGTCTGTTGCCTGGACCGCATTTCTGGGTGCCCCGATCTTGGTCCTATTCTTATTCCGCTACTGATTACCAAGGTCAGAAGCTCTGTGAACTTTTGCAAGTCACTTCAACATATTTAAGTTACTCTACCATGTTAAGTTAAAAAAACGGGAATAAGAATACTCAGCTTTGTAAATCATTTTGAGATCTATTTGGGTTTGAGCAGAGAGGGAAAGAAGTACATTCTTAAATGTCCAAGACCCAGTCCAACTTTGTTGTATTTTTCAAGCATAAGGTGCCGTAAGAAGACCTTTTTGCGAGCGCAGAGGGATGAAAGAGGTATAACGGTTTAGTTCTATCCTGCAATACATTCTTGTGATTTCTAGAACATGCATATTCTTGTTAAAGGCTGACTGTTCTTCTTACAACAAACTAAGAGTTAGTTCTGCTGTGTTTTAGGCAAGGATCATGTGACCTCGGGGAAATCACTTAACCTGTTTTGACATGTGAGTAGAACACACAATATGATGTAACGTTTTTACACTGATTCCTAAACCGTAGCTTCTAGTGCTTGTTTAAAACTAACTTAGTTACCCCTGCATGGCACTGTACTGTGCTGTGTAGATATACCTCATGTTTCATTTTACCTATAGACTCATAATGGCTAAATCAGCAGGTACAGAACCCTTGAAGCTCCATTTACAAACGTTCTGTAAGTGCTTTGCAAGATATTCTCAGTAAAGCACCAAACTACGTCATCTTTGTAACAAACTGAAAATGTAGACCAGGATGGCATATAAATCCATACAAGGTCATGAAGTTGAGAGCTGTTTCACAAGAACATGGGATTGTTTCTGGTTTGTAAAGAAATTGACAATTCTTAACTTAAATTTAAAAAGTATCTTCCCAATGTACTGGTTGATGAAACCATCACAGCTCCAGGAGTGAACTTCTCTGGTACTGAACTTCATGAGGCATGGTCAAATCTGGCTTTCTACATATATATATGACTCTGTACTCCACAGACGAAAGTTGTTATAAAAAGTGTGTAAGGTTACTTGAGCTGAAAATTAAACTTTCAGGCTACACGACAATGGTAAATGTTAATGTAATCATACCACACATGCTTTGAAAGTAAGAAAATTACGGTCCACTTTGTTGGAACAATAGTTCATTTACTTCTATTAGTTTGGAATTCAAATGTGCATGATTTCTTGAGAACAAACTGAACAGGCCAAATTTAAGTGTTACTAGATTCACAAATGGTATTTTGATTTGTGCATCTTATCTGTCTCTTTTTTAACTTAAGTGTTATTGATGCTTACAGGGGAAGACCATAGAGAACTTCTACTTTTATGCTGCCCTATTTTTGTTTGTGAGGCTGAAGGCATCACTTTATTACTAGCTTTTACCAACCGACCTGAAAGGAAGGAAAAAAATCAACCCTGTATTCATCTGGCCTCATGCTGCATTTCAGATCCGGAAGGAATTTCTTTCCAACAGAAAGTGTGTATATGAGAAACTGGGAATTCACCATAGCTAGGACTTCTCATAGACATGTACTGTTTCATTAATGATTCTTTTAAATCAAGATAGAATTTCTGGATAGACAGAAGCTGTTCCCAGAAAAAAGTCTTCTGGTATATTATCCAGTTAAGCTTCTTGAGCGTGCCGGATAAGTGCCCTTAGCCATGAAGGTAATAATGAGTAATAGTAAGAGGGATTTACTTTCAAAATGCTGAATGATTTGGCTCTGTCATGATGAAATGTAAACAGAAATTTCAAGTTTCAAATTTCAAGGTTCTTGAATTTAAATTCTTCTTCTCAGCAGCACTGTCTCCTCTGCAGACTAATTACCTAAAACTTCCACGGGCTCTTCCTCGGTGAAAGCTTTTCAAATTGACTACCCCAAAGCTGGCTCTCTAGAAGTCTTAAGAGTCGGTCTCGGTTGCAAACAGTTCAGAAGCTTCAAAAGACCCAGCTCCAGAAGCTGGAGACTCCTCAGACTTCAGAGATGTCCCAGCTTGATTTTTGTTCATCAAATTTCAGAACTCTAACCACGCAGAATATTTGAAACTGTTTTTTTTAGATTTTAGAATTTCTATCCCCCTGTATTTTCTTGCAGAAATGGAATACCAGATTCCATGCTGTTCAATAGTTTACTGTTTACAGAAAGAGAGCAAGGGAGAAATGGCAGACTACAGCAAATATAAAGCACTGTGCACTCTAATCAGAATGAGCAGACTACTTTATTGTATTCAAGCATCTTCTAAACGTTGATCAGAATTCACCGGCAAGATCTGTGCCCCAACTCATAAATTTATGAGAGCTAACATTGTTCTGTTGATTCTTACTGCTATGAAAGTTGCTTCTTACAACTTTTCCTCCAATTGCATTTAAATTCTGGTTTTGGGTGAATGTCAGAAATAGGTGGTTGACATATATTTAAGCTTTTAGAGAATATACCATTCTATAATGTTTTATAGTCTCCTCATCACCTCATCATCCTGAGAAAGGTGATTTATAGCTCTTATAAGCGCTTACTAGCTGGATCTGGCTGTCCTAATTAGATCTTTCTTAAAATTATATTAAAAAGGCTTTTCTTCAGGCCATGATCAGACAATCAGAGACAATAGAGACCAATCAGATAATACCAAAATCTAAATAACCTTAAAACAAAATAAATGACATGGAATAAAAAGGATTTATAACTTCAAACATGAAACTAGAAAATAGTATTTATAAGCCTATAAATTTTAAAGCTCCTAGACTAATTTAAAAGCAGTTCACTGATACTGCCAGATGAAAAGTATGTAAACAGAAGGTTCCTTTGATTATCAGAATGTTTGCTTCTGAAAACTAGAGCACAGCCATTTATTAGAAGGTGTCTCAAGGCTATAATCAGTTAAAGATATTCAAGAACTGAGGTAAGTTAGTACGCTGAATGTCAATCAAGACAGGGCAAAACAGGACGGAATGTGCTACTGTAAATGTAAAATATGCATATGCTAAGGTGACATGATGAAGGAATAAGTGACCTTCAGGTTACTAAAGCGTTACAGCACTTTTAACACACAGTAATGAATTTTTGAATTCAAAGGGTACATCTGCAAGGTTTCAAAATGCAAATCTATAGGGACAGAACGGTAAGTTTCAACACTCAAAAATTATTTTATGAGGACAGGTATCTGATAATGTCTCCATTTAGGCACTAGCTGAAAAAGAGAATGTAAAAGGAGGGCAAGGCTACCTCCACATAGTCTCTACCTGAATTTCATATCAACACCTTGATATAAGAGCTCTGCTTTATGGAAAGCTCATCTTTTAGGAGAGGATTTGAACTAAGCTGAAAATAAGAGACCCACAATAACACTATTATATTGATACAAAGGCAAAGAGGAAACAAGCAGGCAGTTCAGATCTCCACATGGACAGACCTCGCCAATATCTGCTTTTTGAAGCCAGAACCTCTGTCACTTCTGTCAAAGAAAGAAACTCCTCTTTCTACATTGGCTGAAAGTTTCCTTTTCTCTGCTTTTTTTTCCCCCTTTTCCACACAGGCATCCTGCTATAAACGTTGGTAATGCTGACTGATAATGACATGCTCATTTAAGAGGTATTGAGAAAAAAGTACTACTGGATCTCGTCCTATGTCTTTCGTCATAATTATAGTAACTGCCTTTTTCACTAGCCACAAAGATACCATATTTTGGGTCATGGAAAACATGGTTTCATACACAAGTTAATTGAGCAGTCGGATTTGAGTCTTTTGGGTTAGTTTACTTGTATTCTGTTTCTTCCAGTCTGAATAAAAGATGTAGATGCTGGAAGTTCAGAGGGACATAGGACACTGAACAGAACTGAACTGAACTAAGGGTTACTAAATACATGAAAATCCCCTCAAGAATGCCCTGAGTTGAAAATACTTGCAAGTGATGACCGTATTATTGGAAAGTGTTATCAAGATATGCTTGCCTTTTTTTTTTTTTGCTCTTCTATATGCAACTGCTTATAGCTAAATATGACATATTACCGGAGAAGACAGTCTGACCCACTACAGCTGTTCTTATGCTCTTACATGAATCAGGACAGAAAAGAATGCAGATACCTGCTACCTGCTATTTCTGTTATGAAAGCAAAATGAACAGAATTTAAATAAATATTTTTTTGCCACCACTCTGTGAAATGAGGATAGACAATGAAGAAGAAAATAAAAAACAGGCATCCAGAATTCTGGATGACTGCGTTTATGGCTAGTACCAAAAATGAACATCAGCTGGAGGTCTAGAATACTTGTCATCATATTTAATTCGGAATACCCCACCCACAACTATTATGTAATCATTTATGAGTAGTAAATTTATCAGAGTTTCAAGAAAGTATAATGGCGATAGATGTAAAAAAGTTCTCCCTAACCATAACCACAGCTATTTCAAAGGTTATACTGAAAAGCAGGGTATCATATTACATTTTTATTTTCTATGTCTAAATATTACATTTTTGGGAGGTTGTATGTAGTCATGATTTTCTATCAAGAACTTGTCAATGCTATGCAAAAAGAAAGCATAGCTTGCTTCAGGACATAAATTGCTGCAGGAGTCAGGAAGGAAAACTTCCCTCTGTATGTGGCAAGCACAACTGGCTAAGTACACAGGAGGAAGCTGTTGCTCTCTTTTGAAGAAACAGAGATTGGTCAATAATGGAAGTAAGACATTGTACTTGAACTAACAATAATCTCTCTGTAGCAAAAATATACTTGCCTTTTTTATAATCTTATGTACCTATGTAAGGCAACCCATAGCTTTACACATCTTTTACACTAGCTGTTACCTTCGCAAACATTTAACTCCCTTAGTCATTTTCAGCTGAGGGAGTAGAACCTTGCATACAACTCTTGAACAAAATGAAGCAATCTCTCAGTGAAATGTTTTTAATTGTTAATCCCCCAAGAACATACTTGAATTAGACTTTTTAACATAATCTTTCCAGGTATCCCTCCCCAAGGCCTGGATGTACAAAAAAACGGTAAGTTTCCAAATTTTACTAAAACACAAAAGCAATTAAACATACTGTATGGTTCAGGTTCTCTTTACTCTCGCCTTCCTCCTCCTTTTTTGTCCCAGTATGAAACAATGGTGACAAAAGAAGTAATGGAAACAAACTGGATTTTAATTACTGCCCTTAAATTCAACACATATTCTTAATCCTCAAGTTGAAGTCTGAAATAACCTAAGACTATAGTTATGCTTACACAAAAAGCAGTTAATACAAATTAAACAAAATTTATTCAATGAAAACGTTAGACATGCAATACAGCAAAATGCATGTGATTTCTCTACTACATTTTATAATGAGCTTTAGTTTTATTATCATGGCACATAAGTTCTTCCAAGATCTACACTGTATTTAGTTAAAGATATGCTTCACCTATCTTTTTCTCACAGAGTTCAGAGAAGTAACACAAAAAGGAGAAAGGGCACATTACTGATTATGGTTTACAGGCAGATAAAAAAAGCAAAGGTGATGACTAAATGGAACTAAATTCCATGATACGTGAGCGTTATGTAAGTGAGGAATGAACTGAAGCCAGAGCTGCTGACTTGGGCCAGTGAGCTAAACATAAGCCAACTGAAGCCACCATTCTAATAACTGAATTTGACTTCCCATTCATTCACTCATTTTTTGATTTTCTCCTCAATCCCCTGAGGAGGTGTACCCCATCTGTCACAGTTGTATTATGCAAAAAGTCATTCTGGGAAATAGTATAAGTTTTTGTCAGTGCTATTATTCTGCTCCTCTATATTTGCCTACAAACAAGGGCATTTGTGCACGAACAGATAATTTTTATTCTGTATTGCTGTTAGTTGTATATTCACCAAATAAATCCACTTGCTCTCACATAGAACAGAAGTGGTATCACACACCCCTACTGATTAGTGACCTAATCAATAACAGAAATCACATTGTTCATGGCACAGTTAATATGCAAACTGACATTTTTTGAATAATTATTGCTGACTAATCACAGTAAATAAAAATGACAATACTGTGTTCTAGGCACTGATAGATTCTAAAGACAGTAGAAAGCTAAAATTGTCAGACGAATTATTCACTGCAAATAATTTATCCAACTCTATCAGTAGCTGCTGTCTGTTGGGTGCATCCTATCTCACAGCAGAATGTTGTTTCAGTTGCAATACAAGTGTCAGCAATAAATAATATAGCTTTACCTCAGAATTCTCTCTGGCATATCTGAAAGAGATTACATCGTTATTGCATACGATAAAACATAGACATAGACTATGCACTGGTTTATATTATTTGAAGGAAGTGGATCCATACTCCTTAACAATCTCTCAGGTAAAAATTCCAAATGTGCCTTAGAGTCCACATGGAGAACAGATATTATCTGATTGAAGAGAAACAAACATTTTATAAAAACCAAGCTCTGAAAGGCTATTTCTGCAAAAAGCAGTAAGGAAACAGTTGTTAGAAAATTTCTCTTCTACTATTAGTAGCAGGTGGGAACATAACATGATCTTTCAGAATCACTGGCAGTTTTAAAGGCTAACAAGGATTTCATCTTGATCTTGTCTGAGTAGGAGATTCTCCAAGAATATATAATCACCTTTTGAAGTAGTAATTCAGTAAAGGCCAGTCTCCGAGCCTGTACTGAACGTTACAGTAGTCAACAGGAAATGCAGAAAAATAGGTTCAAAGACCAAATTTTAAAAAGGTGTTCATTCAAGAGCTACTGGACCTAGGTGTAAGTGTTGGAATCTTAACTTCTGCTTTTCAGCCAAACTCTTCTTGAGTGGTAACATTCAACTTGCCGAACAAATAGCACCTGAAATTTCTAAAATAATAGCAACTTAGGTTTCTTCCTAACCTGTTATTTTGTTTTACTTTGTATCACAAAAATGACTTCATTTTACCCAATCCGTGATTTCAGTGAGGTTTGAGGTGATTCATTTGTGGAAGTAGAACTCTGTTCTACATCTACTGAAATAAATGACTGCAAAATCAGGACAATGCTTTGTAAAACCTTTGGGATCTTTGAGGTTAAAAGGTGCTCTTATAAATGGAAGTCATTATTATTTACTCATGGTGAGCTGAGGTGTATGACCACAGTTGTAGGGAAGCTTCTGCACGTATTACTTTTGCAAGATGTCTTAGCTGAAGTTCAGTAGGTTCAGGTAGTTATCACGAAGCCATGGATTAACAAAAGAGTTGGAACATACCTGAGAATCTTGTTAAACTTCACTTGCAGGAAGTGTTTTACAAAGCCTTTCTCAGAGATCAAAACAGGAAAAATACTTAGAAATACACAGCGTGAGCAAAGACTGATGGCCTCTGAGAAAGGAAAGGCAGGCCTTACCATCTGGTTGGGTTTCTTTGAAGGAAAGACTACCATAGGAGGTAAAAATGGGATTCAATGGACGTCACATGTTCCGACTTCCAGAAAGGATTTGACAACAGTCCGGTTCATGTGTTGCTCCTTTTTACTGTAAAGTTACTCAAAAGCACATGGGCTAGCTGCCTGCTAGCGGTGTCTTACTGTTCAAAGTGCAGTGGAGAATGGAGGAGGAACGAGCTGGGCTCTGGGGGCATCTGGGCATACTAACTGCTGTGAAATGTCATGCATTGATGTTTCACATAGTAACATCAACTGTATTTAACCCTGTCTCTGCTGATTTCTATTGTAATGGCCAAATTTCCTTCTGGAGCACTGATTTTCCTCTGAAATTCTTATTCTGATCTGCAGTGCCTTTTGTCCTACATATGTTAAAGGCGTTTCAGCCATTAGCTTCAAGATGTACTATAAATGGTGGTTTTATTATTACAGAACTTACGCACAGAAGGTGATGTTTCACAGCAACATTTGGGAATTTGTTTACGTCAGCACAGCAAGCAGAAAAAGAAGCTACTGTTGAAACGGGGCCTGATCCAAAATACAGTGATGTCAGTGGAAAGGCTCCTACTGATTTCAATAGGCTGTGAGAGTGACTATTGTCATATGGCCTCCAAGTTACTGTTCTCTTGCAGTAAGAACAAAATTAAACTTAGCCAGTTTTATAGACTAAAGCACCTATCTCCTCAAACATGCTAAATTTTTCGCATATATTTAACTCCTGAGTTCTTCTGAGTAACAGAATAGATGTTCGGGGCTGAAAGGTGAACTTTCCTCATGAAGGAATGCTTGCATCCGTGCTTCAACTTCCTTTTCTTCCCATATAATTTCAACATAGAAAGGAGTAATATTCAAACTTCTTACATTAAATAGTCCACAGATGTAACTTATCCAGACATCGTGCCTTTATTATTTGCTGGTCTATGGAAAATTAGGCACTACAGCAGGATATCGTATTCACATATGATGTCATCCACTATGGATTAAATCAAGGCAGTGTTAGATCATGTTGGGAATTTCCCTTCAGGACATCTTTAGAGATGTTCTAAGCATACTAGAGTCTGCTTCAGGGAAAGGCAATAGACAAGCTGATCTTTTGAGGTCCCTCTCATCATACATGTTCAAAGTCATTATTAGGCCCCTGAACTGTACATCCTGTTAGCTTATTTAGATATTCCTTCCTCCAAAGACTTACTGTAGTCTGTGAGAAACTGAACTGTTCACTGACATCAATATATATTGTACAGATTGTATGCATTTAGGCCTTATCTCTGTAAGTAACATGCTTTCTGATATGGTAGTTCCTTCTCATGTCCTGTAAATGTACTCCTTAACTGCAGCTATTATTATGAGATAGTCAAATGTATGACTTTTTAAAGCTTTCCTTAAATGATAATCCAAAAAAAAAAAAAAAAGATTAAAACCTGATAGCTTTGTTAGGGCCTAAGGTCTCTGAGAGCCTCTCTATGAGCAATTCATCAGTCAAATGACACCAGTCACATTTAACAGATGGCATAAAAGCCCTGCAAGCAATTTAGACAAAATATGTTTTTTCCTCCTCTTCAGCATCCATAGGTGTTTTACTCCATTATACATTCTTACCTAGTTGCTCCTCAAAAACACTGAAGACACCATGAAAAAAACTGCAAACCCTTTCGGAATTCATGTTCTGAGAGAAATATTTCTAAGGGCTTTTATGTCTTTTCTCTTATATTTAAAAAATGAAAATAGTTTTGTGAATAAATAATGAAAACAAAGTCCTGGAAAGCAGTATTTTAAAGAGTTCAGTAACTTCAGAGTTACCAGATTATCTCCACTGCGATCCACAAGCGCAAGTACAAAAGTACAACTTGATTTTAGGTATAAAAGTACATTTTTTAAAGATAATATTCTTGTTCATGCAACCAAATATAAATACTTTTATTATCAGTTTTGCTCTGTAAGATCTTTTCCTGTTACTGTATTTTTGTGCAGGAGCCAGTAAAGGAGAAGTAAGACACGACTACAATTGGAAATTCTGGAGGTAAACTGATTTTTTCATATTAACATCATTGTCATATTCTTATAAAAGGTTTACATGTGAAAGGGGAGTGGAAAAAGAAACTTTATGCCTTTGCACACTGTTGAATGCCATGTCTTCTGCTCGGTTTGACTATACTGAATCAAAAGAAAAATTCCTCTTTAGCTAACTAAAAGTCCTTTTTCAAAACTAGATTTAGATATTAAATTCCCTACATGTTCTTGGACTCTGTTATCCCTCAGATCTGAATTGTAGTGGGGTTCCTGAGGATTAACATAACCTTTGAAAGACTTTCCTGGTTTTGGAGATTTTCCTCTAAAACTATACTGCAAATGCATAGTTTTTTCATTAATTGCTACAGCAATCAGAAGTAATATTGTAGTGTGAACTATCTCATCACAATAAGTATTAGGTATCTGAATTTTCGGTATCTGCACTGGCCAAATACATGTAATTAATGAAAAATATATTAATATCTTAAATATATAAACTTTTGTTTAATAGCCTCTTGTGGATTTATTTTTTTCCAAATGTTATATAAACGTATATGTGTAAGCTCAGTGGATTTACTTTATCTGAGCTAAATATAGATGAAATTAATTTGTTATTGAACAGGATTTTGCAAAAATCTCCATACGAAGGTGATTACCCTCCTCCTGATGAACTAAATGAATGTTTTTCCTTATGAATATACATATGCTATTACTGAATCTCCTCAAAAAGCTATAGTTAGCTGTACGAATCTATTTTGCCTCCTTCAGTCTCCAGATACTGAACATTATTAAAGAAGAAAGCCTTTCTAGAAAATTAATCATACAGGAAAAAGACTGAAAATATTTCTAGGAATCCTTCAAAAATGTTTTTAATATTTATTTCTTGTGAGTTTATTTTTGGTGACATAATCAAATATAGGAAATGAATTACAATCCACAAAGTGACTGCATATTAGAAATACAATTCTTGGAAATACTGACAAGAAAAAAAAAAAGCTTTAATAGATTTCAGTATCTCTAATTTGACAGAACCGTCTTTGCTAAATTTCAACTTCTACTTACTATACAGTTTACTTTAACAAAGTTACCTTTTTTTAATCTAATCTTCTGAACATCTCATGACAATAAAAGTCCATCTTCTATAAATATATCATAGGTTTTAAAAGTCTGCAATGTCAAAGATGCCTGGTAAATAATAATAAGGAAAATTCTGAGTAAGGATTGTGATCTCACATCGTTTTATCCACTTCAGTTCTCATGATTCCAGGGGAATTGCTTGATTCCCTTTTGTACAAAACGTGAGCCAGGTCCATTCATTTGGTATCATAAGACACGTTTGCAAATCTTACTGATGATTTTATCAGTCCTTGCATTTTAGGCCCATATTTGATAACCTGATCTTAGATTTTTTCACATTATCTCCTTATCCATAGACTTTGATTCCATATAAAAAGCATACTGAGGGTCTTACTGATTTTGAGGAAAATCTAATCTTTTCAATTAATATATGTAATACTAATAACAATTAGTATTAATAAAATAACTTCCTTAACCAAATAGAATGTGAATTTGCAAATACTCTGTAAGAAGAAATGTAACATTTTATGAAATCTGAACTTAAAATAAAACTATTTTTTCATGCTTTAAAAAGGGGGGGAAAGTTTGTAGGTTTTTTTTTTTTTGCTTTAGAATTATTGAAAGGCCTTGAGTTAGACTTTTAAATTTGATCTGATGAGAAGTGGTAGAAATTACCCCTTAACAAAACTTTTGTCAACGCCAAACTGATTCATTGAGAGGCTACCTGTTTTGTCTCATTGATCTCACTGAGAAATATGTTAAAGGTAAGACTTACAGAACTGGGAAAAAAAGCTACAGCTCACAGAAATCAAGCAAGAACATTAAAGTTTGTTCAACTACTCCAATTTCTATCAGTTCAGCCTTTGGATTTGTTGGTTCAAAATAGTTAGGCTGAACAGTTTGGGTGCTCACCTAGACTGAACTTAAAACATTTCTGAGACTGCCCATGCTTTATGTTTTATGAGAGTAAAAATGTTCTTGCAAATATATATATATATTTAATCTATGATCAGTAACCTGACTAAAGATGAAGTCCTTGTTGTCACAGATATGGATTAACTGATGAGAAATGTAACTGTTTAGTTAAACGTTATTCAACTAAATTAACTCCAGTCACTGTAGCTTGCTAATTTCAAAGTATACAGAAGCACAGTCTGTTTCATTGGAAAGCTTGAAAGCAGGAAAAAACAAACACACAGACAACTAGGTTACTGTTGATTAGCTTTCATGAATGCCTGAAATGTGTTCTGTCCTGAGATATCCAGATATCCTGCCACACGACCCAGGATATCTCTCCTTACCGCTGAATCTGTCCCTGCATGCTAATACAATGCTTTGAAATTTTCCCCATGTTTGCTCTATCATAGGTTAATTTTAGAAACTGCTGTGATTCCCACCTAATGCTGTAATCTCATGACGTAGCTATACAAGGGCTGTAATAAACTGTACACTGTGAAGTTCAGCTACTGTTTGTAGAACACCAAGGAAAGCAATGATGTGGCTTTGTTGGAATTAAAATGTGCCCCAAGAGTCCAACAGATACCAATTTACTGCAAAGTCAAATACAATTTATAAACCTTGAAATTCTTATTACATTCTGCTGTTTGTGTTCTGAATTACTTTATCTATGGGTGTCTACGGGTGACACACTATGTCACCCATACAAGTTACACAAAAACATGAAAAACAAGGAGACCATGAATCTCCTCCTCCTTATTCTCTAAGGATGGCAAGGATGTAACAGTACAGCTGTATGTGTCAGGAAGCAACCACTTCATACCACAATACATTGTAGTGTTCTTCTTACTTGGCTTGATAGTGCTTTTCCCACCTGATGCTGCTTGCTTCTTGTTTAGCAGTTTTTCCTTCAGTCTCACACTACTTTGCTCCTAATTTTGTATCAAGCTGTGCCATATATAAAATGTATTGCACTTTCTTAGGATAGCAGCATATTCTTCATGCAATTACTATGAGCCCAATATCATAACTGTCAGCAGCAGTGTTTCCATTTACAGCTTCATAGCACTCCAGCAGTTGGAGAGGTTTGTTACCTCTCTTTATAGGTTCCTACTTAGCGGATAATTATCAGTACCTAACTCAGAAAGAAATACTTCAATGGCAATTGCTCAAGTGGTAAAGCAGCCCTGTTGTATAGCTAATAACACACTGTGTTATATGAAGCACATCTCTGTTATTATAAAGGGAATAGGATTCAGGAGTGGTAGCCTTGAAAAGTAATCAGACAAACTTTAATGATAGATCAGAGAATTAGAGACAATGAAATGGTGAGGCCCAGATGCTCAAAAGTTATTTAGATAAATAACTGCAACTGAGATCTACTACAGAAAAATTCTTAAGTCCTTACCCTTAGGTCAGTTTATCTTCCCTGTTTATCAGTTACTTAACAGTGAAATAAATAGAGTGAACTGAATGTTTGTAGATGACATGAAGATAATAGACACTATGTAAATACAAGATATGAGTTGATGAACCTCCCTTGTTTACCCTGGAGTCAGCTCACTTGAGGGCTCTCCCTAATTAACACCCTTAATTCTGAAGTACTCCAGTAAGGTCACGCAGGACCTAACTGGACCCTAGTCCCTAACAGGACCCTATTTTTTTAACAGGGGTTGTTGAATTGTAAAAGCAATCAGTCAATACATTCAGTGCCTTTTGTCTGATGTGCAGTTTTGTCTGTGGATTTTTGCATACTGAGATGGATTTTCCTTCCTCTTTAATCTCAAGAGTTACAGAAGGCCTAATCAGTATGTACTACAACCTAATGAGACCATCTCGATCCAAGGATTTGTCTGAACCCTGCCATCTGCTTTAAAAGAAGACAGATATAAGGACAAAAATAAACACAGGAATATATATCTGCAACATAGGAGCCTTAGTCTTATCTAAGTTAATCTGTTGTTTCTTTCCCCTTGAGATGGTGGATTCTCCAAAGGTTTTTACAGTCAAAGGATATCTAGCCAATGCAGAAGACAATTCAAGAGAGCAATTAATCTCAGCCTCAAGTAGATCCATGTATTTGTTCAGAAGAATTGTTCCCTAAGTTCCATCAATTATGTTGATTAGATTTCTGTTGAATATAACAGGAACTTGGATAGTTAGCTGAGATAAAGAGACATAAAATGGAGAAAGCTAACTGAGATTAATCCCACCCTAGATATCAATTCCCAGAGTCTATTCTTTGAGTTTAAGCTAAATTGTAAGGACTCTCCAGTGAAAAGTCCCATCTCAAGCATCTCTACAAGCTCATGTCATAGTAAAGTAACATGAGTCATTTCAAGTGAAAGTGAATATGTAACTAGCCCATCTTTAAACTAAGGTGTTCAGTGGCTTAACTCATGCTGCTAAATTAAATCAAAGATGCTCCTTGGAAAAGGAATATCTGAATGCCATAATGAATTTACTGACTTCAATCTTCATATGGCCCCCTTAACATAAAACAAATCATAAAAAGGTGAAAAGTTTCAGAGTTTCATTAATATATTCAGCCTTTAATGAATATAAAATTTTTAAGAAAAATGACATTAGATTCTTCTTGATGTATGATAACAGGTAAAACCCAGCAAAGTAACTATCTCCTGAGAGAAGAGCCAAGGAAATGTGTTACTCTGACACGAGTGCTGAGGCCTTCTACAATAGTTTGTGAAGAGGATAGGAATGACAATACTGCACTGTCACCTACCCATTCTTAGGTCTCAGGAGTTAAGCTGAGCAAGGGGGAAATAGAACAGAAAAGTGATTATCAACAAAAATAGATCCTGAAACTGGATAACAAAATGGTGCAGAAAAATTTAATTTTGCTCGATTTACTTAGTGTGACCAAGAATGATCAATGCAACATTTATAACGAACTGACAATCCGTTTGTAGCCTCAGCTGCATTATCTGCCAACCACTCTACTTGGGCAACAAGCTGTCCTCAGTGAAAGGCACTTTCAGTGCTCCGGGGGAGCTTTATACCAGAAAGGCTAATTCGATCCTGCGTGTCAATTAACATTTTCACTCTCAGAAAATGTTTACGGAGATTCTGTCTCTGCTGCTAATGGCTGATGTCAGTGGACTGGTCTACTGACCATGCAGTTCTCCCAAATACTGGAGCTGAGCTATACTGCAGCTGCTTGCCAATGCCCACTGGTTCACTAACTACATTTCCCTGATTTTGGGAACTACATTTCCTGATTTTGGCTCTTCCTTCTTCAGTGGTTAGACCACAAATCACTGTACATACAGGGAAAAATCAGTTGTACAAACCCCTGCAACCAACTGCTACTAGTTTAAGAACATGTGTTGGATGGATTATTTTCTGAAGGCTATTAGAAAAATCACATAATAAACTCCAGTCATATGGGATAATTTCAAAAGGTAAAGTAAAACTAGAATGGTTCAAAATATCCATTACATGAGAGTTTTCACAACGTCTATTACGATAATAATGTTTTTATTGTCTCTTTCCAATTCTGATGCCATTGTCATCTGTCACCTGCCTTTTCTCTCTCTATTTTGTTTCCTAATTTAAACTGCCTTTGATATCACCGTATTTAGATATTCTCATTGGTAGATGAAGAGAAGAGGGAGAGGAAAAAGAGTTGACATTATCCTTCTTATAGAGATCAAATTGAGAAGAGTTATTGCTCCAAGTATTCAATCTATTTCTTTAGGCTGTGCTGTAATGTACCTGCTGCATGTCATCAAAGATCACAAGCAATTTGTTCTACAATAAAACTGGAAAAGTACAATCACTGTTAAATAACGTCTGCAGAAATCAAGGTGACACTGGTAATTGTGGAGAAAGCCTTTTTACTATCAATGCATTTTGGATAATGGAATATAACTGGGAATAGATGTATAACCAGCTCCTAAATCAATCAAGAGTTTTTGATGATACTAAAAATTGAGAGAGCAAAACTTGAATAGTTCAGAACCCCATCAGAAGGCATAATGAACAAGTGACAATAAATCCTTCATGTGCCTCATCACTGTGTATCTCCTCATATCAAAGAACAGCAGCAATACCTACTGAGGAATTTGAATAACAATCTAACAAGCAGGACCAAGTATTCAAAAACCATTAAAAAGTAATAGAATTTACCAAACTATTGACAAATAATATAACATGCCCAAACTTCAACTGACATGTACAGTAAAAATGGACAGATCAGATATTTATCTCAGATAAGAGAGCATTCAAAGTTCATACATTCAACTATGCTCATAAATAATGAACAAGATTCCTTCCCTTTTTTACATCTTGTTCCGATGTAACTCTATAATTCTGATGAATATACTTATGCCAAGCTAAACGAGTAAAAATATTGCGTGCATAAACGTTTCCAGAAAAGGGATTACAATCTTTAGTGGTTCTGTTCAAGTATACACTGCTGATAAAGAACAGTTAAGCTAGGGATGACGACATGACCTTGAACTACCTTCTTAGAACCAGCACTGATACGGTTCCTGTAACAGGAAACTACTTCTACTTGTTTGAAAAAGTGTAAGGGGAAAATCAGCAACATTCAAATCCCAGATCTTTTGATCCTTGGAATGTGTTCAATACACTTTTGAGACAAACCTTATGGCCTTCAGCAAACGAGATTCCTGAGGTCAATCCATGAAAAATGTGCATGTGTGGCCATGTGCGTGTCTGTGCCTTCTCCCATTTATATAAAAACCTGAAGGCCTTTGTTAAAGCATTTTGAAGCAAATCCAAAGGAAAAGAGAGAAGTGATAGCTTTTTTTCTGTGGGGTTTATCTCTGCAAAGTTATATAGTTTTCAAAGTGAAGGTCATAAAAAAATTTTAGAATTAGAAAATGCAGCTTTTATTAAGACATGCTTTTATTTATACTGCATAGCATCTTAGTGCATAGAGAGCTGTATGCACATTAGGCTTGTGAAACATGTATATTTATGGCTAAATTAGTCTTCAGAAGACACAAAGTGTTTGTTTTATTAGGTAAACATTGCTAACTGCAACTATTTAAAGGAATGAATTTATAAAAGATTTGCAGTAATAATGTAAATAATGTCTAATTCCTTCCAACCAAAGGATGTCATTTTGAGGGGAAAGAAAACCAAAAACATGCACTAGTTCTCAACAAGATTCATGTAAAAAAACCTTCAAAAATCCATTTGCAAAACATTAATGACCTAATAGCATAAAACTTGAAACTGAGTTCTAAAAGTAGCTTAATATTATTTTTAAAGGACTACCCTACTCATTCTAATATGCACGTTAGCATGTGCTATAAATTATACTAACCTCTTTCAGTATCTCAGGTAGATGATTGGTTAGGTAAGCACAAAAAAATCAGACCTGAGCAGTTCCTTACTATTTCCAGAGGCAAGGCTTTAATAAGATTAACAGTTGTTAAATGTCTACAAATACTGTGAACTGAAAGACAGCACGACTCACCTTTAGAAATATACAGTAGCTATTGGTTTTGGCCTTCACAGGCCTAAACCGAGATTTCTATAGTCTTTTCTAGAGCTGCAGAACTCAGCCACGGCTCAGGACAGAACATGTCATTATTTGTCCTGTGGTCTTTTTTGAAGGTCACGTAGTTTTCCATCTCCTTTCCACTCCTTGAAATTTAACAGCTATGAAAAAAAGGAATGGTCTGATTTTGCTTCCACAGAACTCTGTGTGTTCTAAAGATATTTAAATAAAAAGAAGGAAGCAATGCATTTTGTGGTCACTACTGTGCAAACTATTCCAGAGGAAAAACACTTACACTCTCTCAAGGAGACAATTTTAATTAATTATCATTTTAGGTTAAAAGAGGAACCCCCTTTGCTCTTTATGCACTGCATAATATTAAATACAGTATTTTTTCTAAATAATTTTCAGATGTTTAAAAGCTGGATATGTGTAAAGATAGGCATAGGCTTTCACATACATAATTACTTAACTTATTGAAACCAGTCTCACTTTCATAAGGGTTAACAATCATTTGTTAGTGAAAAATATCCTAGCATTTGGAGGTTTATATTATCTTTTCAGAACCATGGCATATCATTCATTTTATAGGCTGAATTATCAGCATCCAGTCACTACTATACCTTCAAACCCTTCGTTTATAAATGACTTTTTTTCACCATCATATTCCATTTCAAGACCTGAGTTTCAGCATGAAACATTTTCTGGTGGAACACGTCCCAGAGTTCATCATCTCCCTCCCTTCTCATCTCCTAAATACTCGCTCTTCAACTTCTGCTGCAAATTGATTCCTCTCATGTCCCTCTGATCCATGGACCATGCCAAATTCTTCTGTGCCTTTAAAGTTGGATTTAAGGGCACAAAATTAAATGGAAATGTCAGCTAAGAAAAAAGAATAAATAAACTGAATTCAAATTCCTGACGAGCTAGAGTGAAATGCTTTCGTCTTTTCAAGCATTATAGTTGCATTAAAATCACTATCACGTAAAAACATAAACAAACATACTTTTACTTTTGGTGACACTATCATTTATAAATAAAGAGCTGACGAACAGGAAACGATCCACACATTTGCTTTCCTATGGTCACTCTTGGTCTCTACAACTCTCAGAAGTAGATAGGAAATTACTTTCTCGCTTCTGTTCTTTAAAGAAAAAATCTTTTTTAACTTGAAAGACTCGGCATGGGAGGAAAAACGGGCTAACGAAAAATGTGCAAATATATATACTCGTCAGCCTGCAATAAAAAAAAAAGTGTGTTATGATTGAAGTAGAAGAGAACTGCATTCTTAAACTTCCTAAGAAATTTCATATTTGATGATTCAGTAAATATGAGGATGAAAACGTCTAATTTTATGTAGTTCAGATAGAGAGATGTCTCTGAAAAAAGAGTGGAATCCTTCAGAGGGGTGTTTTTAAGGTAGATCACTCTCTGGAAAGAGGATTCAGGAGATCCTCTTTCCCATTCAGCACATCACAATGTTTCTGGCAGAATTCTTTGACTGATGTCAAAGTTGTTATTTTCAGCAAGGAATTTAGCTTTTTTTAAAAAATCTACTCACTGTAAATAATGCAAAATTGTCACCATTAAGCTAGGAAAAGTGGTATCAAAGGTCACGGAAAAATAGATGAGGGAATGTTTACCTTTTAAAATGAATATAAAGCAAGGTAATTGGCTATTCAGATAAAAATAAGAGCTCTTCTGTGTTGAGCCAGAAAGATTTCCCCTGCTTATAAGAGAATGTGTGAGTTCAAAAAAACTAAATGACAAAAAAGCTATTTCCAATTCAGGAGGACTGAAACTCACCATGGCTTGTTATGGTTCTATGTAAGAATTTTATGTGACTGCTCATTACTTGAATTAATGTTACTGGAGAATCAGAGCTTCAGTGTGAACTTCCCATGGCTGTTCTTTGATAGGATGTTCTAATTTACTTATTTCAGCCTCAGCTCTAGCCAATAAATTTGCTTGGTATTAATCTGACAGAAAGCAAATATACATGATAAGAGAATAAGAGAAATTTAATCTTAGAAGTATGAGGAAAACTTTGGTTGCTGATGTGCAAGTGGTAAAGAGCTCAAAACCTTCAGAGTGATGTCCAGATGTAGCTGTCATACAAGTCCGTATGTTACAAAGCCTGAAAAAGGGACTTTGAAAAGAATGTTTGCTGGTTCCAAGTCTAGTTTGAGAGCCACCGTAAGTTACTACTACCTCATTTTGTAGTCATGAAACTTCCCACTTTTATCTATGCTCCTTGGATCTGCAGAGTTGTAAATAGGCTGCATACCCTATGGATAGCCTTTCTGCTTGTGCCACAGTACCAGGTTTTCTTTGTGACTCACTGTTTTGGAATTACTCTTTAAGAATATTTCTGAAATTTCACTGTATTACAGAAATAGTGAAGCTACTGGGAAGTCAAAGTTGTTGGGGTTTACTGCTTGTTTTACATCTCAGTAAGTATACGAAAATGTATAAAATTAAGGATTTTTACTACTCTGAGTCTAGTCCCAAGGATTCTCCAACCAGAAAAGTTTGTCTTTCTCAATGCTAAGAGAGCGCTCATTTGGTGAAGGCAACAGAACATCTCTCTAGAATGAAGCTGGCACTTTTGTCCTCATAACCCCCTCTCCCAGGAATTTATTTTGTTGAGGTTAGGACAGAGGCACAGCAGCAGCACAAGATGAGGAAAAGTCTCACTGCCTTTTAAATATAATGAAATGAATAAAATAGGGCTCCAACTCCAGGGCTCTCATTTCAGCACTTTTGCAAAAGCAAAAATGTTTTCATCAAAGAAAGCCTGAGCTTCCCAGTTGACTTGCAGCCCTACAAACCTTCACATACACGGTATGCTTTATTCATGAGTTGTGGACTCAAGTCACAGGCAAAGTCACTTTCTGCTAAGGTAGGAAGACTCAAGGCACCATTTAAATGATGATTTAACCACTAAGTCTTTTAAACTACATTATTATAAATGAACAAAGTTACAGTAGCCTTCATGTATTCAGTGAAACTGGTGAAAAAACACTTCTTTCAAGTTTAACTGCAACTTACCTAATTCAGTGAAGAATCCATTATAAAGAGACATAAAATAATCACTGCTGTTGTACAGAGAGCATAATCATTCCTTCAAGTAGCCTCTGTCTTTTACACACCCAGATTCAGAATAATATGAACATTCATTTAAAAATGAATCCAGACAGCCAGGCAGACTATTCAAAGAAGCTACAGTGAAGTGCTTTTTACAAGTTCACTGAGACCACTATTATTGCAAATACCACAATTTCAGTGCACAAGGATGTTATAAAAGCTTTCCTCTACACAGACCCCATCTCCATCTTTTTGTTTGTGCAGGGAACTATTCTTTTAAGCTCACAGCAAAGCTAGGAGAAAAGCGGAAGTAAATAGGAAATGGCTGCAATGGTCATCATATCCAGTCACACTGAACCTACAACTTACAGGGCAATACTTTAAGCCAAAAAAAAAAAAAACCATCTAAGATCTCTTTCTCTCTGCTGTCACTCTTCTTCTTGGGTATCTCATCCGCTGTGTCTTTTGATAAACCCTCAATCCAAGGTAGATATCTCAGCAGAAAAGTAACTCAAAGCATTAAGTTAATAATAGCAGCGTCTTAACACTTAGCAGTAAGTGAACGGTTTAAGTACTTGCAATCAGTGAAGCTGCGTCAAGCGATGAACGCTCTCTTCCGTTTTCCCTTCCCTCCCATGACTGGCACTGTTGAATGTTAGTAACTGTGAAGACTTGTTATTACTACTATTTTAAATATTATGACAGTCAAAAACTAATTGAATTTTAGTGGAGAGTTTCAGGACAGGATGAAGACCATACATATTACCATTACTTATCACTATTCTGGAAACATAAGGGGAGTTTTTGACAGTGACTTGTAAGTTTGATTAATTTTCTTTCAGGGTTAATAAACCCCAAGCAGGAAAAGCAAAAGGTTTACATTTCAGCCTTAACAAAATACACCTGGAAAAACTATACCGCTTAAAAATAATAAAATAAAAAAATAAATATGCATATAGACCCACATGCGCACTAGTTCCATTTCATCATGGGAAGATACCATGTTAATGCCAATGTATTGGATATTTCTGATCTACACATATAGATTATTACAGAATAAAAACTGGTAAAATTTAAAAAAATATTTTAATGATGTATTGAAGCACTGTCTTATAACCTGTTACTGTTGTTTTGTAAACCCCAGTTCCTCTATCAGAAGAGCCAAAAACGCAGAATTTCAACTGAAAGCGGTACTCAGTACTGCAGGAGCACTCAGTATTTTTCAAAATCAAGTGTGGTAAGTTCACATAAACACAGCCCACATAAATTAGAAGTATTCTAGGCCTGGTCTTCAGCTAGCATAAAGTTATATAGCTCTACAGAAGTCAGTAGATCAGGATTACCTTGTTTAGAAAATATGAAAAAAATCCAGTGTCATTTTTATAGCTGTAATAATGTTGGAGTTTAAAGAGAAAGGATGATTTTGACTTCCACAGCTAAAAAGCTACAAATGCTGGATAACACTGGATAGCTTCAAACACAGCATACAGTTTATCCCAAATGTATCAGTGCAGTTTTTGGAGCACCCTGAATTCCAAATTTATACTGGTGTTTCCCAGAATTATATTGCAACTGGAATATTACAAAAGGAAAATCTACCTAGCTATGTGGAAGAATACGGCAATGTCTCTTTCAGAACAATACAGTGCCTTGCAATGTCATATGAGCTATTTTCTAAGTAATATGATGTATTTTACTGCATTATGATTACAGCTGGTGAGATATCAGAGCAGTCACGAAATGAGGACTAGTTCGAATCTGAAGTCAAGGCTGCAGATCAACACTGAAGACCTGTTGTTATTTTCATAATATAGTTAACCAGAGCTTCCAATTGAAATGTTCCAAAACTGTGGGGAAGTTTAAACACAATTATAGATCTCAAATGTGAAATTCCCGCTTCTCTTTAAATGACAGGTTCCTAAGCCATCCCGTTCCCTTTTATGCTATCCTCTTTCACCTTCGTATGTTTGCTATGAATTAACAGTGTCATATCTCTGCCACCTTCCACAATATTCAGTCAATGTCAGCAACTAACCTTATGCTCTGCTGCTGCTTATAGATTAATTTACTGAGCCATCTGTCTGGTTTTTCTCATCTAAGCATTTCCACATTGTGCAATGCTGCTATAAGCCAAAGCCTTTCAATGGAAAATATTTTATTCTGTGAAAGATGGAATGATTTGTCTGCAAATTCTAACAGACTTCACGCAAACATCAGTGCTGCCATGCTGATGATCTCTCACCTCTCACTCCAAATAGAAGAGACTAATCCTCTTTTTATTATCCTTACTTATGCTTTTATTCTCATTTTTATTACTTTATTACCTCCTTTTTTTCCACTGATGCCCTCTTTTTCTCCCTCACCTTCCAAAGAGCCTGAAATTTTATAGGAGAATGCTATTTACACTATACTAAGGAATAATCAAGTTATCCTAAAAAAAAAATGAAGCTCCATGTAATTTAGGCACACACAGCTATTAAAAACAAAAACTGTCAGTCTCTTAGCTGGACAAGACTGTGTAGCACAGACACTTAGCAAAGTTCTTTGTAAAAGGAGCTATGCAGTAACCTGACCTTAAAGATCTTCAATTCCAGGTTGACAATGCACACAAGAAGACAATGGGTGCAATATAACATGACTGAATAGTGGTAATAATCTCTCAGATATACATAAATTTCATCTAGATAAATCCCAAAGTACTTTATAAAACTCATTAACTCAAATAAAAATATATATACACTTCAAGATATAAGTGGCTCTCAGATACACTTAAAATGAAACTGTAATATATGAAATATCAACAGTGCATCTGAAACAATCAGGAAACTTGATCCTCTTTTACTTGCTCCCACTTTTCAATTGCGGCTCTCTCTCCTTTCCATTGTGCTGATACAATTTTTCTTGGGGCTACGCTGTAAATAAAACAATTGGTATGATTCAGGATAAAAAGAGCTATTCAAAAATAAATC
Source organism: Struthio camelus (assembly GCF_040807025.1). Taxonomy (NCBI): domain Eukaryota; kingdom Metazoa; phylum Chordata; class Aves; order Struthioniformes; family Struthionidae; genus Struthio; species Struthio camelus. The sequence goes on from NC_090946.1 coordinate 35,506,357, forward strand.
TGCAACTGCTTGAAAAATCTGAAAATAACCCCCTTTGAAACTAGCTTTGCACATGGGGTGGCCATTCTAACATTGCACTTATTAGCGTATCAGATTTGGCACGGACCTCTCGCTAAATCTGAGAAGACCTTTTGGAAATATAATAGAAGAAAGCAAATGCCTATATTCCCATTAATGTCTTCTAAATACCACTGAATGATTCAGGTATTAATTTTTACTCTCTACTAAAACAAACTGAACAAATAAATCCCACAGAAGAGTACAGAAGGCAGAAATGGGAATGAGTAAAACACAAAGCACTAGACTAGATACACAAAAAGACTGGAATTTCCGATGTGAATGACTTTAAGAATATGTTAGATAAATCACTGCCAGGATAACAGGGATAGACCTGGTTCTGCTTTGGGGCAGAGCAAGTGGATGTGGACTAGATAACCTTTGAGGTGCCTTACAATTTAATGATATTATCCAAATGTTACTAGTATTAGGCAATATTTTGCATAGACCTTTTTTCTGATCAGACTCTTCTACGAATTCAAAAGAATACCTTTGAAATAAAATGAATTTCTCAGTGGCATGAATGATAGGAATATTTAATGCTCAGTTTCAATATTTTATAAGGGCAAAAGATAAAAAAATCATGTAATGAATAAAAATTAGAAGTGGTAACTGTTTGAACATCTTACAGTAACAGTTATTTGGTTTCAGTATTCTCTTTGTATCGTTACAATCCAGATATTACTTATAATGGAATTCAGTCAAAAATAAACCTGCTAAGTCTTTTGAATTACGTTAATTTTGAACCGTTATAGTCATGGGCTTGCAACTGCAATGGTCTAAGGGTGTAAGAGAGGCAAGACGTGCCAGGAGAGAGTGTATTTTATTATTATTAGACCAGTCCATACATGTGGGTCGAAGAAGCTTCCAAGGTCATGGTTCTTTTACCAGGTCTGATAGAAAGGAAAAAAATTCAGAGGCATACAGGATTGGACATTACTATTCTTAGGTTAATCTGGCTTTGGTTAATTAATTAGATGATTAGAGAGAAAAGAGCGGATAGTAATACTGGAGAAGAGGAGCATCGTATCAGGGAGATAAGCGATAAAACATTAACCTATCTGGAAACGAGAGGAAAGAGGTGCTAGAGTTTGTTTATCAGATGGATCAGAAAGAAAATTGTATTGGAATATAAAAAATGATGTAATTCTATTGAATTCAAGATTGCTAGTACCTAGAGTTATGAGCTTTATTTCCTAGGTTCATCTTTTGAGAATATTTTATAAGGGTTCCCTTGAGAACCAGGACTGAAACGGTCTGAGATGGAAGAATTGTTCTGTGAAAAAATGTTCCCCCTGTGGTGATTAGACATTCCTGTCCTTTATCAAATGTCTGCACGGTTCACTCTGGTGCACAGAGTTGTTATTTCACTTATATCACTGGAGAGGAGGCAGGCCCACGTAACCAGTAATATTTTATTGGAAATACTTTGTTGGAAATACTTTGTAGGAATTGCTACTTTAAAACTCATCTCACTGTTGCACTGATATGATAATACGATTGTGGAGGAAAAATGGATCTTTTAAAATGTGATAAATAAAATACAAGCTAAATATTTGAGTTTCAATTCTTTTATTTAGAACTGAACCATTAAATGCTAAGCAAGTTCAGCAGCACACCTTTGTAACACTCGCGTATCTCTTCTCAGTGGCCTCATTTCAAACACATAATGCTACAAATTCTTAAGTAGGAGAAATGAAAGATAAGAATGTCTTATTTGAAGTTGAGCCATTCCCCAGCTGCAAACGAAGGTTGAAATACCCTCTCAGCAATTCCTGCCCATTTTCACCAAACCTCCTAGACAGAATCTAATCTTTCATTCAGCAAAATCTATTCAAGAAACTTCAACGCTTTCTTTTTCAGGGTTTCAAATGCAGTCTGACACTGGGAGCATTACTTTTATGATCTTTGAAATTAGCATCATTTAGCTGAATTCTGAATCTCTTTTTTTTTTCTTACTGCCTGTATTTTTTCCTTCCAGTCTTCTTTGTCGCAAATTTAATGGATGCAAATGAAATTCAGCGCTACAGGGGGAAAAAAAGTATCTTTGTCTGGAAGCCCTTTGAAATGAGCTGTGCTACATATTTTGGCCTTTTTTGCTCATTTACATGTGTATTTGTTTGCCTTCTGTTACCATTTAAGATGACCAGTCTGCCTTTCCTTAAAACAGCTTCAGTGACAGAAACCTGGATGACTACAAAGCCTCAAATAAAATGCCCCACATAAAAACATTTCAACTTAAAAGCGTAATTATGGGGCCTTAATGAAAGTAAAGCTTAAATTAATTGTTTTTGTGGCATTGCTGGTGTCTTTGGAGGAGGGGGGGGGGGGTCTTCATTTGATTTTAACGGCATATAATAGGAGACTCATTATCAAAGATTTCTGTTTGCCATGTCTCTTTTTTTAATCTTGCCTTGTTTGGATGGGCTAACATGTATGTAGCATCAGCTGTTGCCTAAGTTTTCCTTTTGCTGTTATTTCAGCTTTTCACTTGCTATCTCTGGAACAAGTAATTATCAGACCTTTCTCTCTTTTCACTTCTCTGAAGACACAGTGGGTGGTTCATCTGACGCCATGCAGCTCATATCCTGTGTCTTAAGTTAAAGCAAACAGGCAGTGTAGTGCTGTGTGATTCCACAAAGAAGAGTGGTAGGGGAAGCTGCTTCTATGCCCACAGCAAAATATATTGCCTTTCTAGAGCCATCAAATTCTTCTGAAACTGTTAAAAGTGTAATTCGACTGCTTCACTGCCTACTTTGATTTGAAAAAGTAAAAGATATGAGAATCTGATCAGTTTGGCCTTCATTTACACTGGTATAAATTATTATAAACTGTAATCAAAATGTATTGCCTTTTATATCCCCTAGTTCCAGGGGACTTGCTGACGCTCTTCCATACTGGAATTTCCTATAAACATTTCAGTATTAAGAAAATTCAGGAGCTTCACATGCATGTTTCTGAGATTTTTCATCTTTATATTAACCAAAATATGTAATGAAATAATTTCATTATAAAAATCCAAGTCCCTCTCAACTGCTTTCTGAGAATATTTCCAATGCTTTCACTAACTTCTGCTGAGTTTGTTCTCCTGTTTTAGAATTAAAAAGCAAACTGTAAAGATTTCCACACCTTAAGCATGACATAATGAAATACAAACATAGCTAGTGAACCTAACTCATAATTTAGAAGAAATTGATCAAATTTTGGTTTGTGTCCATTCTTTCATATTAATCACTAAGAAAAAGAGACTGGAAAGATCAAAGGATTTAGCAGGCCTGCTGCATTGTGACCATGAGCAACAATGTCACGTAGTTATTTTCAGAGATTTGTAAGCTCCAACTTTCTGTGTTTTTGATCTTGCTAGTTTGAGTCAAAGACTGTTCCAAGAAATTTGCTTCTCTGTTCATTAATCATTTAATTTACAGCCTACATTTATTTGTGGTCAATTTTACCTGTTTGGTCTTATCTGAACACTGTCCTTCAGTTTAAATAATCAATTGTTTTGCATGCTATTTACTCATGTATTCATATAGAGTAATCAAACGTATCTTTTTCTGCCACTTCGAAAAATACAGTCTTTTAGTTTCCTCTTCTAAGAAAGGTTCTCCGTTCCCCTGATCATTCTTGTAATCTTGTTCTGCATTAACCTCAGTTTGTAATTACAAATCATCCTTCCAGTCCTGTAAAGATTTCTTCTTTTTCTCTCATCGTGATATCAGAATAGTAAACTATTTGTTACTGTAACACCGAGCTAAAACATATTTGCTGAGCCCTTGCAGCTATTTTATAGCTAGAAAAATGAGGGAGTTCAGTATTTTTTTTGTAAGATGGGAGTAGATCTACACAGCTGTTGTATCACTCTGTTCTGTTTGAGATTCTTCTTTGCTATTGCTTACTTACCTCCATCTTTTCATGGGATTTGAGATCTACCTAGTATGAAAAAAGAAGATTTCTGATCACAGGAAGTATGCATTCGCTACTGTTTAGGCTGGCAATATGAGCTGAGGAGCGCATATTAATTTTTGCCTATAAATTATTCATTGCATTTAAGAACAAATTCTCATGTTCCATATTCCATAAACTAGTTCCGTATCTTCCTAGCCTGCTTTCTGTATGAATACTACCCCTCTAACCAATGTCCTCCTTGATTCCTTGCTATTTCTGTGTATCACTTGGCATGCTGCTTCATATAGCCCATGTAAGCCAAGAAGTCTTAGCGGGGCACAAATGGGCTAGGATTTAAAATCTCTAAGGATGTGCCTCAGTCACAGCGCTTCCTACTGGCAGTGCGTAACACTAGCCTAGTTTTTGAGGAAGGAAGCAAAAAAGCGCATTAAAGGAAAAAATGCATTAAGCCACTAGAGAAGCCTAAAACAGTCTGCTGAGATGAAAGGAAAAGACTTCAGCATGGACACAGAACAGAAAAAATGAGAGGAAAAGGAAATAGGATGATTGACTCCAATAGCAGCAGGATTATGGAATGGAAATTTAAATAACTTCCCCTAACTTCAGACATGAGGAAGGAAATTCTGACAGTGCATACTTCTGACAGTGGATATTTGAAACTCAGCTTTCCTCCTTTTAAAGATTCACTCCTCGGGGTTTTTAAAATTGATAAAACCATTACAGTCAGTATTTACAGGAGTTGTGTGCACAGAAAATTAGCAAGCCTGTGTTGCCAAGCTCCTCTAAAATGGAATTCAAGCACCATCAGTTGAATAGCTAGACATGCAGGCACGCAAAGTTAACAGCCACTGTAAAAAACATTAGAATCAGTGTTTATGGACTGGACTGAAAACATCTGTGAATGACATGGAGTCAACTGGCACTGAGGTTAGACGCAACTTGCATATTATCAACATGGTGAGTTAAAACTGCATAAACAAGCTGCTGAAGAGGTTTGAAGCGTCAGTAATGATATGGACTATTTCAGTTCTCCTGGAAATTTACACTGCGAATAAATTGGAAATGTTAAAATAATCAGCAAGCCAAATATGGATTTATTTCAGGGGGAAAAATATGTAGCCAATTATAAACTATGATAAGCAATATTGCCAAGCATATATGCAAAACACACCTTTACAAAGTCACTGCTTGTCGTCTGGATTTGCGTAACAGGCTACTAATTTGCACTAGCTGGAAAAATAGTAGGGCCACCTAGAGTCCAGTATTTGGATTTCTTTTATTTAAGTCTTATTTGTATTTTTCATTGCCATTTTCAATGCCATTTTAAACCATGGGGGAGATGATTGAGACAAAATAAGACAAGCTCTTCTCTGAGTTCCTATAGTACCTAAATGTTAATGTTGAAGATATTCTGAAGCACCCAGCTTTCCCACTATTTATGGTTTTCTAACACAAAAATAAATCTTGGAATTTATAAAATGAACACTAAAGCATGTATCATTTGAATTCTCAGGCAGCAGAACATGCATACGTTTTCCTATTTGTTACACATCAGCACACATAAAATTTAGCACTTGTGTAGGTGTTTTGTTGAAAGGAGTCTATCTGTACTCTTTCTCGGTTATGCTTCTATGTTCCCTTGGATTGGAAGACTGAGAATGATGTTTACATTTTTTTGAAGGTGAGCATGAAAATTGGTAAGGGCTCTCTTATAAGGAGATTATATAAAATAGAGTTTAGTAATAAGAAAAGAGATCTTTATAATGATTTTTTTTTTTGTAGATAGGGGTTATTTCATCAAGTCTTACAATTCTATTTAAAATATATTTACCATAGCAGTCCCAGAAGTCACACTCAAGTTTAAAAAAAAAGTGGGAAGGGGGAAGGGAGAGAAGCCTGAAGTAGAAAAAAGTAAGTTCTTCTTCAGGGTCTGCTGATGTCAGTGAAGACCTAACAAAACGCAAGCTGGAATAGTATGTGTCAGGCAAGGACATTAGCCAAGCAGAATCTCCTTGCTAATTGTCTTAATTAGTCATCCTCAAAAACAGTGATATTCAGACCCCGCTTTCAGGCTTTCTGTCACTGGACGATTACCTTGTTAGTGCAAGAGTGGATAAGTTCCCTGGATGTGTGAGAAACTGTAATTGAAATCTGACTGTATGTTATTACTAGTATTAACCAAATACAATGTACTTCATATAACTGGTATAAAATAAACCCATTTTATGGCTAAAACATTTTTGCCACTCATGTGCTTGATCATTGGTCCTATCATAGAGACTGTGAATTCAATTTCATTTTTCATCACATTAATAAAGTGTATTTTCAAGGTCGTCAGTATTCAAATACATGCCATGCCAACATGAGAAAGAAATAAATCATATAAATAATGGCTGCTTCTTCTTACTAAAAAAAAGCGTGCAAAGAATAAAACGGTCATCAGAAACTATTAGATGAACAACGGGCAACGGGCAGAAACTGAACCACAGGAAGTTCCATCTGAACCTGAGGAAAAACTTCTTGCCTGTGAGGGTGACAGAGCATTGGAACAGGTTGCCCAGAGAGGTAGTGGAGTCTCCTTCGCTGGAGATATTCAAAACCCGTCTGGATGTGATCCTGGGCAATATGCTCTAGAGGTCCCTGCTTGAGCAGGGAGGTTGGACTAGATGATCTCCAGAGGTCCCTTCCAACCTAAACGATTCTGTGATTCTGTGAACAATTTTTATAGGTGTGGGGAAGTGCTTAGTGACTTGGGTTAAGAATAGAGCTCAGTTCTGTGGTTATTCCTTTTAGGGTCTCCTTTTAGGGCTGTTCAACCTAAGAAGTTTGTTTGAAGCCCGAAAGAAAATTAACTGTCTTGTATACAGCCCAGTATAGTCTTTTTTTCCTTTTTTTTAATGGAAGAGGTGCATAGTATATTCTATGATGGTGACTGGATTTTTATTCTCTTATGTTTTCTTATTTTTAACTAAACATTACAAATGAAAATATCTTTTGTTCTAAGAAGAACAAAATCCACATTTGGCTCTTCCATTAACTCAGTGTATGTTAACAAGAGTGTCATTTCACCTCTTGGTACCTCACTTTCCTATGAGTAGAGAAAGACAATGATTACCTCAAATGGGTGTTTAGAGGCCTAATTAAGTACTGTTTGCATCATTCTGAGATCCTCAGAGGAAAGTAATTATACTGTGCATATGAAAAATATTACTATACTAATTAATTCATTATTGGAAAATGACATGATTATCTGATGTATTTCAAATATAATTGCATCCATTACTATTTTTTCAGGCTCCCTTTCAACTTGCAATTTCAACTTAGAATTTCACACCTGAGAAAGAAAAATGCTCCCCTAACTGAATCATCAGTTCAAGGAATAAGTCCAGTGGAATCACTGTGTGCAATACATCTGTAGGCTTCATTTTTCCTGTATGTACTTTCATCCAGTAAAGTAACAGCTTAAAAAGTAAGGTTAACAACAGGACGCTGTTATGGCGGAAGAAAGAATCCCCTCCTCCCCACCACCCACAAGTCTATGCTAAACTTTCAAGTTTCAGAAAGGGCTCATTAAATGAAACCAGCAATTCATTTGCAGAACTGAAGTAAAAATGTAAATTAATTTCACATCTCAGTGTCTCCCACCAGATCACAAGAGCCTTATCCTTTCCTTCCTACCATTGACTCTCCACTTTTGCTGCTTCATTTTTGGATGCTTTATGCTATTAACCATAAATGATCTCTTTCGGGTAGAAAGTATCTTCCCTCCTACAGCTACAGCAGTATTAGTTGTCATCTGCTCAATACTCTAAGTCAAAAAGTATCATGGCTAATATCAGATTTGTAGAGCACGTGGCATGATTGGGTCTCAATTATGATAAATGTTTTGGGGCAATAGCACAATATGAATATTCATTTGATGCGTGCAGATGGTTCCACTGCTCCTCACACAGTCAACGTTGAGGGCACAAGTCAACAGAGCATTCTTGTAACGATGAAGATGATCTTCCTCCCTTCACACGTCATAATATAAAGGAAGGCAACCCTTTTCATATGCAGATGCTTTAGGAGATGAGATGGTAACAGGACACTGAGCATTCTGTGAGGAATTTGCTGGTGAACTGTAGGAAGAATAAATAGAATTTGAGGATGATAATCTATTTACAGGTACTTACAAAGTAAAAACAGTGGGCAAGTGTTTGGCCATATCTATTTCCAGGTGGAATTAGATACTTATATTAAGTAAGGTCTTAATTTGAAGGTCAGGCCTGAAAGTAAAATAGGAGGAGAACAATTTGGCAACTGTACCATCTCTCCTGTATGTGTGAACTTTTGTTAAGTATACACTTTGATTTTTAACTACTTCAATTCAGCCCTTTTAGATTATGTCTCAGATTCGGAGATAACATTTTACATGCTTTAGCCTGTAGCACTGCTGAAGATGACAGCTATAGTCTTGTACCTTCATCAAAAAAAAGAAGAGCACAACTAATTGCCAGACTCTTATCTTTGCCTCTTAGTTACAACAGAAATCTAACATCTATACTCTAATCCATGTTCCTGTGCATTACTGTTATTACTTTTAAATGAAACTGTACACAACTACTGCAGCAATAGAAAGTTAAAGACAAATTGAATTAAGAGGAACAGATGGAACAACTGACTTCAGATATGCTGACAGCTAAAGTACTTCTAGAAATATTTACACTGCTGTATTTTCTTTTCTAAATACCACCTGTGGGGAAAAAAGATGACAGGCTGATCAGCAGAAGGGATAGGAAGTAACACATTCTCTTTCTTTCTACTAAATTTCTGCCACTACTGCTAATCAGTATCTATCAGGATGCTAGCTACAGCCCACCTTTGAGTAAAGTTTACATGCTCGTAAATATCAGGGCTACTAAATGACACAGAGGAGTCACTTGGCAAACAAAATATGGTATGTGATATTTTCCAGAAGGGTAAGATTCACCTTCTTGCTACAGAAAACTGTAATAAAAATAACAACTGTATTATGTATCTATTCCTCCTGGGGAAAGTACGTTGATCTGATTTAATTCTGCTGACATTTTCCTCATCAAATCATAATCAAAAATAAGTGATATGAAAGTGAGACTTTGTAATAGTAAATGAGAGATAAGGATAGAGTCATCACTTGAGAAAATATTTGCAACAACACTTCTGTGAAAAGCTTCTTAGTGTATAAGGTTAGGTTTGAAATGCCAAGTTCTGCAGACTTTCTTTTATATCCATTTTTATTCAGGGTTTGGAGGAGAAGCCCATCCAAACCTCTATCCATTTGTTTCAACCAGGGATCAGATACAGGATGAGTTGGGACAGATTTTTCTTTACGTCACAGAATAAAAAAAAAAAAAAAGGCCAGGTTCATCTCTATGACTTTTGGGTACTACTGAGACATGAATAGTATTATTGACTGCTATTTTTCCTGTGCCAATTTGTTTAGGCTCACTGTAAATTTTATGAGCGGTACAAAATACAAAATAGAAAAGTCTACTGGAAAAAATATGACAAATTAAACATTTTCATATTTTAAGCAGGTTACAGATTGGCTGATGTGGATTTGTTGCCCTTGAAGGACATGAAGAATGCTCTACCTCTCCTGATAAGGCATGCCACTTCTCCAATAATTCAGAGGTTGGCTCTGGCCCTCTGATGTTGTTTACGTAGAAGAGAGAGACCACGGACATGGAGAGTGACTCATGTGGTTTTGCAGACTCCTTTTTCCCAGTAGCTGAGCTGAGATTATATAGTACTAATGTCCGGATATAATAATGAAGATAGAAGTATTCTACTTGAGGGATCAAACAGGTAATACCATGTTACTAAGCATCCTTGTGCCTAAGTAGCCAGCTGTTTGAATATGTGAACATTGTTTAATTTTACCTTTGAAGGTATATGCCTTAGAAGAACATGTGAAGGCTGAATGTGGCTAAAGAGAAGTTGTTACACATCAGCTAGTGATATACCACTGCAGTAAGGTATCCAAAAAATATTTCAGTGTAAAGAATTTTACTTTAGCAATTCACAAACGCTTGACATCTTTTTAGCTCATTTCAGAGGGTCACACTGATCTACTGCCTTTGATACCATTACAAACTTTACTACTTCCTTTGCATTAAGTCCATAGCATTGCTTCAAATTACTTCCCTAACTACATTCAGTATCTCATAAATTCAGGAGACAGGTAAAACAGAAAAGTTTTATAAAGCATAAGTTCAAGTGTTGTTGGTAATGAAATTACTAAGTTCTTTCTTATATAGCTGCCTAAGAAAAGTGCGGCAAAACTAAAACAGTAAAGCAGCGACACAACAATTCTACCCACTCAGGCATACAAATACATTACTTAATCACAGTTTTGCATGTGATATGGTTATTTTAATATCTGGTACTGTTACTTTCATTCTTCACATTAACTTTTATTAAAAATTCTAAATTGACTTAACTCTAGGTATAAGAAAAGTGATGTATTAAGTTGCTGTAAGTCTGGGTACAGGGAAAGAAAGTTTTTGTCCCACTTTCTCCCATTTGCATCAATCAGCACCTGAGCTGCATTCAGTGCATAGGCCCCAACTTTGCTTCACCATCAGTACTTGCTAGCCCCACTCTTCAGTCAATACGACTAAGAAGAGTTATTTTCTGTCATTCCAGTATTTGAAAATATTCTGTCATCCTCAGTCATTGAAACACTGAAGCTCAGATTCAATTTACGGGATTTCAGATTTTACACAAGATAATCTCATACTGTAAATTAAGGACTGGCGTAACTGCTTTGGTGTGCAATTCTTTGACTCTCTCTGATATGCTTTCTTACCTATGAATGTACAACTTCATATCTTTCAGCAGAACTGGCCATAGTTAATATGAAATAATTAATATGAAAATCAATGCACACAAGCTGGAAATTTTTCTGCAATGTTTAACACACCATTTCATAAATGTGGGACGTTTCAAATGTGCAGGTTTTGCTTCTGAGTGCAATGTGCAATATAAATGTTTGAAGATTCAGATTTTGCAATTTGCACTTTGAATTTGGATACTGCCTTCAATTCAGAATCAGACTGGCTTAGCTATAGAGCTGGCAGCACTTTGATTAAATAGAATGAGCATATGAAAACAGTAGAGCATAGCAAGCAGACTGATTTATATTTGGAAAAAAATATAGAAAGCTAGGCTGTTAATAACTGCAATCTGGCTGGCAGTATTTCATGCTGTGCTAGTGAGAACTATCTTAACTTGAACTACTGATGCTATGCTATTGAACTCAGTAGTACAAAGCCATTAAATTAAAACAATACAGTTTAAAATTGTAAAATTTATAAAATTACACAAAATCTTACTACTGGAAGCGTCATTCCAGCAGTACCCTAAAACTCCCATTGCAGTTATAAAATTAATATTCAGATACTTGCACTTCAAGCAAGAATTAATCTCTGCCCTAAGGTATCTATAGTGTAAAATACGAAATTAGACAGAATAGCCTAAAATCATTTTTTCATTTAAAAAATTAAAAGAATCTTAAAAGTATCACCTCATAATATGCTGTGGATTATAAGTATATTTTGGACTGTATGGTATAAATCCATGGAAGTACACTCCCTTAACTAGGAGAGGAAGTGCTCCACGGAATAAGGAGAGGTTAAACCTAACCTATGAACTAATTTCAAAGTCACAATGAACATTTTGAAGCAAAAACCCACGTTTCCTATGAAGCTACCTCGGACAAAAGAAGTTAGAAGTATTTGTACAACCATAATATATACATGCTGAAACTACAGCTATGAACAATAAAGTGAAAAGATGAGCAGCTACTGATCTTACATCTTTTCAATGAAAGATATAAACGGAATCTACAGTAACAGCTAATCAGCTCTGAAAGCATATGAAATAACACTACAGGACACAGATTTAAACTAGAATAATAATAATCAAAGATTATTTGGTGTGAAACTTGAGTAAACGCACTAGGATAGAAAATGAATATAGAACAATTAACGTTAAACATACAACTGAATCTATATGAATCTGACCTGATTCAATCATAAAGGTAATTAAACTGATGGGACATGAGCCTACAAAAGGGGAATTAAACTGGAACTCCAATGAAAATAACACTATAGAAACGGATTGACCCAGTCTTACAGGTAATCTAAACAATGATCTGTTTCAAATGACAAAAAAATAACACAAACTGATAGGTACTTAAATTGAGATTGAATATCATGAATATTGTATGATGTGGAATCAAGAGACAAGTGTAGGAAGGGAGTGGTAAAAGAAGGCAGCCTGTCATCTCAAGCCATGTCATTTTCAGTTAGAGCTGTTGAAACTGATTCAGACCCCGGGCAGATGGATGGACAGTGCAGAGAAGACAACTAGTGAATCTAAGATATGGGGAAATAAATTAAAACAGTACAGCTTAATATACAATGATGGATGTGTAATAAAATTATACTAATTCATTTAGAGATGATGTGAAATTAACTCATAATGATTGAGCTGTAATCAAATACAGTATGAAACAATGTCTCAATGCCAAAGTGAACCAAAGGAGGTATGCACCAAACTCTTAAAATGAGATATGCAGTGAAACGTAAAGAACCTTTAAAGAAGGGTACACCTAAGATGGCTTAACAGCCACTTCATGGACGCTACTGAACGTTACATAGATTCAGTTCAAAATTGTATGGCCAGGAGAATTAAGGCAAAAGTAATAGACCTAAATCTGACAGATTTTGGAAACAAATGAAATGCTTCACTTGAATTTATAGAAAAGTAAATTAAACAGAGCCCAAACTAGTAGTCAGTATTCTTTCCCATTGAAAACAGTGGTTAACTGCAGCTCTAGCAATGGGCAAAATCTAACCAAAATTCTGATTCAGTATAACTATTTAATGGTAAAATGGGCTTTAGTGAAAAGAAAACTCAACACAAAAGAACCTGAATTAACCACCTCTCAAATTCAAATATGCTGAATCTCATTCGCATTATTGCAAATATATATATATTGGAACTCCTGAGCTATAACATTCAGACCAATATCTGAATTTCTTCAACATTCATGGACAGTTTAGATCTTGGAACTGATCTGGGCCTCAAACTGTTTACGGATATCACAGGCATGCAATAACATTCCAAATATGCTCTGCAGTGCACAAAGCCAGATAGATTATGAACCGCAGGAGAGCTTTTACATAGACAATTTAATAATACTTATTACAGATCTAGGAGGAACAGAGAATATTTGCTTGCGTTCATCTTGAGGATCAATAAAAGAGGCGTAATAAAAGAGCCACTGTCCATGTTCTCCTTTGAAGACTGAACATGAAAACATATTAAGATTTCCAAGTTGGACATTTCAGATGAAATACCACCTTTATCAAAATCAGTGGAAAGACTTGCAATAGCTTCAGTGGGACTAGATACGTATTGTTTTAAATGTTTCTTAATTTCTTGGCATTGACCGGCAAATAGCAGAGGTACCAGTTTTTAGCCTGCCTTATTTCAAACCATACCAAAATAAGGGACATTCAGCTTTGCCTTTTCAATATGTACTTACTCCCCAGCCCCTGAAATCCTCATCTCATAAAAATCAGCTTGATTTCCAGGAGAGTTTGACTGAGGATAAAAGAAATTATGTATGAGTATTTTAGGATTCATCTATCAGCTGCTTAACAGCAGAAGATTTTTTTTGCCATACTTCACAAAGACTCTCTCTATATACTTACTTATGAAGAACTGTATTGGTCACCAGGGGATAATAAGCAGATCTTATCCAGTAATCATAACTGTGTGCCTAAAGGTGTGTGTTCCATGGATTATCTATTTCAGTTTTTATCAGAAGTAACTTAGCTGAAATAATGTTTCTATGAAATGGAAAGATTCGGGACAAAATCCTCTGTGTAATTGATATCCAGTTCCTTATACTTCCTGTGTAATATAAATAGTGAAGATGTTGGCTGTCATTATGAGAAATATGTTCAGCTTTCCATCACAGTGTAAGATCTGATTTTCATTCCTTTTTCTGACATTATAAAATAATGGAAAGTATTTCAATATAACAAATTTTCTGCGTTGCAGCACCAGTAGATTTTACATGCTTACTGCTTTGGGAGGTTTTAAAATGAAATAGAGTGAAGGCCCTGTTTGATTTGTAGAGATTTCACATATGTGCACAGCATCTACCAAGATTCAGGATGAAATCATGAAAACTGTAAACAAAGGGGAGCAAAAAGGTTTCTCAAAACCTTTTATTGTTTATATGCTGCTATAAACCAGGGCTCAAACTAGCACTGTATTAATCATCTGCATGAACATATCACCTCTCATGTAAAAGAACCCCCAGGAACACACTCACTCATCATTAAATAACAATTATTTCACTACGGGAATGGGACAGCTCTTTTACAGTGCCCAGGAGTTCACAAAGAAGAAAAACTGCTCAGGAAAACTTCTGTCACAGTTAAAAATCACTGTAATATTCTAGAAAAATTGTTGCTGCCTTCACTAAAATTTAGTTAAGCCAACTATAGCCACTTCTGAAACTATCAGAAAACTTTTATCAGCGTCCTGTCTTAGAAAACTGATCATAATCAAGACGTTCAAAAATAGTGTTTCGTCCCAAATACCCAGTCATCCAAACAGTAATGGTACACTCCTTGGTCTGAGTACTGGGGTCTTAAACTAGTATCTATAGCCATATTTAGGCTCTTCATAAATAGAACTTATTTTCAGAGAGACAAGCTAGCATCAGCCATGCTCATCCACATTAGGCATATGTGCAAAAAAATTCTTTTTTTTTTTTTTTTGAATTTAAGTGATTTACCAAAAGAGGTGACTAGATCCGAGCTGCTGTGCTGACTGTGTTAAGGTAATTCACTTGTCAAAGGTCACAGAGCAAATTTGTGTGATAATTTAATGTAGAAGCCAGGCCTTCCAACTCTTAATCCTCTTAACTACAACACTAAGCTATTTCCCCCAAAACCTGAATTAGTTTAATCAACTTTTAAGTTCATGGATATAAAACATTTTATTTTTTCTCTTTGGATTCCCAAGTTATGCAGAGAACCACAGCCTTTTCATAAATTTAAGAGGTTTGCAATTCATCATACTACTTTTTTTCTTTCTGAATATTTTAAATACCTATGTTTCTGTTACTGAGCAACACAGGCATATTAAAGTTACAAAGGTTTAAAGGCAAAACCCTATCAAGCACAAGAGCAAACAGTATTATGCTAAATATTTTATTTTATATGTCTGAACACTCATGTTTCATGCAATGTATCTTAAATAGGTATATATTAGGTAACTATATCTTTGCACTATATCTTTCATTAGAATAACCTAGTTCTATAACTTACAAACTTGATTCCAGTTTCCACAACTCAAAAAAGTCATAACTAAAAGTCTGTCTAGCTTCAGTTAGAAACTCTCCAGTAGTATAACTTCTATTTCATGTTGATTTGACAAGAAGGAAACTTTAAGCTTGAGATTTTTGATTTTATCATTTGCTAAGAAAAAATGCTAAAAAAATTAAATTTTGCTGAAATTGAAATGTCTCATTTTACCTCTTCCAGTCTGATGATTTTATGTAAAAGTTATAATAGAGTCTGGTGTTAAATAACGCCAATCCAATCAATCTTTAAAGTACATTTGAAAAAGACACACCACTCTTGTCCTTATGGAGGAGGAAGTAAGGCTGGAAAACTTTCTGCAGGACAGGTTCTGGTTTAGGACCAGTTAGTCTTTGCTGCTGAATTACATAAATTCTACCTCAGAATTACTCCACAGACCATCTCTACATTTCTGGTACCAGTTTGGACTTTTCCCACTCCAATTGTGCTGAATGAGACGCGCAGGATAAACGTAAACTGGCCAAGGAACCAACCGGGAAGGTTCCCTCCCTGGAGGACTCTGCTAGTGACAGAGGCAGCTCCTTTGAGTCACACGCCCACACTGCTGCTGCAAGGTCTTTTGTCAGAAAAGGCTTGTTTTGCCAAGGGTTAGAAAGATAAGAAGGGAAGTGAGGAAGGGAGAGCTAATTCCTTCCTAAGGGGTAGGAAAGGAATATAAGTGAACTCCCAGGAATAAAACTGAAGTGGGAAATGGAGATGTCATTTATTTTCTACCACCAGAACCTTTTTTTTTTTTGTTTCAGCCATAAAGTAGAACTCACAAATCCATACCGTAAAGCCACCCTCAGGCTATGTCAACTGCCTCCTTTGTATTAGCTGGACAAGCCTCCATCCTAAAAGAAAAAAAAAAAAGGTTTTCCTTACATATTTTTGTGGCTAAAGCTTAAAAAGAAATTTATGCAAACAAATTAACTACATTTTAGCATATACTTGAGTGACAGCAAAACTCAAGGTGACTGCAAAAAGGTATTTTCCATTTTTCTTTTTTAAAGACAACGTAATCTGTTTTGATTTTTTTGTTCAGATTTCAACGAAAATATCACAATCTCAAAGAGGAGATAAATAGTTTTTTAAACCTAATGCACCCCAAAACTGAGAAAAAACTGTAGGCTTTCATTAAGTTTTTTTATTCTTAAATGTGGTCGATTTTTTCTTTTTCAAGTAACTCTAAAGAGCTTTCAAAAAAGCAATTTAGAACAGATGGAAAAACTATTAGATATCTGAAAACAGAATCCATCTTTTTAAACTTGTCTGCAAACCTCCTGGAAAAAAAAAAAAAAAGGATAGCCTTTAACAACTGTCTTAGAAACCAGATGCTGGTAGTTAAAGATTAGGCCAAGCACTGCAAAGCCTAGGTTTGCATGCGTGTTCCCTGCAGCGGAATCTGAACCCCACGTTACTTATTGAAGTTGAGCAGCACACAAGGAGAGCCAGGTCACTCTCTCTCAGAGTTGGTCAGGATGGGATCTAAAACAACCCCCATGCTGAGCGGGGCTGACCAGTACTGGGACAGAAGGAAGCTTCAGTTGCCTTCAGGTTTATAGGTAGAGATCTCCACTTGCAGATCTGAAGTAGTTCAGAGTAGATTTACGGTACCTAGACTTTCCGAAGTAGGTGCTCCAAGTGCTTCTTTCAAAGCACCAATAGGGCTTTCAGTCCATTAAAAGCAAGACAGTGTTGATAATTATTGTGCTTTATTTTACAATATCCCTTCTGGAAAAGCACAGACATGACTCCCCACCTTCAGCCAAATGACCTAAGCAGTGTGCTGCAGCCTCGTGTTCTGCCTGCTTTAGTTCCTTTTGAACCCTTCTCTGTGCTGCTGCTTTTCCATCTGGAAGATCTGCCTTGACGTGCTACAGGGTAAGGCTTGGCCTTGAATTCCCTCAGAAAGAAAAGGGAAGTGAAGTTAGCGCTCCCACTTCCTGAAAAGGTGTCTAACTCCTAAGGTATTTATATAATGAGCACAACGGTGTTGCTTTCCCCATCCATAGTTTTTTTTTATTTTTTAGACTGAATGTTATGAAGAGCCTAATCCTTTGAGATCATATTAGTGTGCTACAGGCCTGACTGCCAAGTAACCTCAGATGAAGTTTGCTAGGTTTACGAATTGTGATAGAACATAGAGTGGTCAGGTTTTGAAAATCTCAGACATGCCCAAAAAAAAAAAAACTTCTGCGCTTACACAAAGTCACTACTCTAGAAAACAGCTCTGGGCATTTTAAAACAGAAAAAAACAAAACTTCTTGGAATTCTGCAGCACG
Source organism: Struthio camelus (assembly GCF_040807025.1). Lineage (NCBI taxonomy): Eukaryota > Metazoa > Chordata > Aves > Struthioniformes > Struthionidae > Struthio > Struthio camelus. The sequence continues at coordinate 35,524,016 of NC_090946.1, forward strand.
CATTCAAGATCTCTCTCTCTTTCTCTTTTTCCCCCCCCCCCCTCCAGTCAGACATTAAAACTCTCAGGTCTACTTGCATGTCCTCTAAAAGAAAATAGTAATTCTTTCCTTCTTCCCAGAAATGTTGTAAAGATATTAAGGGACAGGTATTTGAGATAAATTCTTATTCATTAGGGTGTGACAGAAGAGGTCTTTTCATTTTTCATTTCTCATTTTCATTGCCATAAGGTTTAGCTTCCTGTAAGTGAAAATTTCTTCCCTTATAATATTGCTTTTCACCTTTGGGAATATCTACAGGAGAATACAATTAGGGAAGGAGTGACCAAGATGTTGTGAAAAATATCCTGTTCCTTGTTCAGCTCAGGAAGAGACTGTATGCACACAGAAGATGTAACAATATTTACATATAGAAAACCAAACTTCCTTCAACTAGAGATCAGCCGTGATGGTGCACTCCAAAAACATTGGAGAATAGTCTTCATATAGGAATTACAACTGGACTTATGTTTTGATTTTTTAAACTTGAAATCTCTTCTATTTGGTACCTATTTCACTAAACGCTACATATGCTTGACACTAATTGTCATCCAATGTAAAGCACAGGAACAACACAGTGAATAACGGACAATGGCAGAAACCAGGAGACTTCCTGTTAAATACTGTAAAATAATAAACTAATAAATAATAGCCCATGTAACAAGATAGTCTCCGCATCAGTTTGTAAAATCCCATCTTTATTCTGGAGGTATGTAACAAGTGGTGCCCATAAGACACAGGTAACGTTTCATAAACAAGTAAAATTCACTTGAAGTACTTGCTATATACAAATACCTGTTTCACACTAAACCAAAAGCTAGATCTTCCTTTCTTCCCAGAACCAAAGATAAGTTAGTTGTGAAATAGCAACTATCAGCCCTGGACTAAACCAGCTGCAGAGAGTGATGATGATTTCAGTAAAAGCAGTAACCTGAACTTCAGTTTCCTGCCTCCCTGGAAATTGCCCTATGCTTTCCTTTTGAAAGAGATTTTTTCCAAGTATTAGAAATGTTTCTGACGGTTTTTTTGAAAAGTTTTTGTTTCAATGACAGGCATTTTCTCATGAAAACTCATTCTGATTAAAGAAAACAATAACAACAATAAAGAAAACCAAAAATGCCATCAGAATAGTTTACAGTTACATTTTAAGTTGGGAATACCATCATGCTCCGTGTTACTAATAATGTATATATGAGAGAAATTATGATGTTTATTCTATTCAATTCAAAATTTGGACGCAACTGTCCTATTTAGCAGGTTCTGTGCACAATGCAAGATAGATTCTTGGTTGGCTTTACTTTTCTTTAGCTATTCAGTGTTCTGTCATTAATTCAAGAAAATGTTTATGTACATTAATCCGTCTGCAATCATATGAACTTCTAAGTTAAGATCATGCTTAGCTACTGTCCTGAATCAGAGCCTTAATTATCTTCACAAATGTATTGTTTTTCACATGTACTTTAGATGCTATCAACCTTCATAAGTGCCCTGAGGATTCATCTGAAGTATTAAGTGATCTATAAATGCTGTTTGCAAAGCACACCCAAACCACGTTAGCTCAGAGCAGGGTGTTCCATGTACAGGATATTAAGTACATAGGTGCTCAGGGCTAATTTTGAAAATATATGTTCAGCAACTGCCAATATAAAAAACAGCAATGGAGTCTGCAGGCTTTGTACCTCCCATCTTGATATTGTTTAACAGCAATTAAGAGAAAGAGGAGAGAGAGGAGACGGAAAGTCCATCAGTCATGCTCTATGATTAGTAGACTGAAATGTATCTGTTTCATCTCTCTCCCATTATACAATGAATAGAACTAAACAGTATTTTTCTGATGAAACTGAGCTTTTGTCACAAAACGTTCATCTGCCAAATTGAAGCATAGTGCAAAACAGATGGGTTTTGATGAATTTCTGGTGAAATACAGAAAGGCTGTAAACCTGCCCGATTTTCTGCCTGCTCACCTACGGGGCCGCCAGGGTCTGTGGGCTCTCTAGAAAAGGGAAGAACACTTTGGGCACACATTTTCGGAGATCGATGAGCGTTCAGCATTTGTCAAGACACGGATTACAAAGTAATTCTTCCTAACCATAAACTAAATGAAACCAAAGTGGGACGTATTTTAACAACAACCAGTTATATCACACATGATTATCACACAGTGTGGCATGCAACTAGAACTACAAAGAGAATACTATAAAAGTAAAATTCCTCTGATTTTGGAGCCCTTGGGTAATATACTGGCAGTAGCATCTCTGCACTTTGTGGAAAGCCCTCTGAGATCTTCACAGTGGATTGCCAAACTGTGTCTCTCTATGTGAACCAGCAATATGAAGTATGCATACAGGAATCATTTATTTTAAGAAATATTCACCTATAAGATATTACACCTCCTCACACAAGTGGCATTGCTCCAAGTGTTCACGCAGGTTTCCAGGCACCCAAAGATATGCATACAGGTGGGCAGAACCTCAGTCTTTCAAAGACTATCATCTCTACACAGTACAAGTCAAGCCACTCATCATAAAGTAAAAAATGTTCATGCAGATTTGGCACTATTTCCGGTAGGAAACTTTGAGGAAAAAGTTATCATTTTAATTATTTTTGATTCAGCTTAACTTGTGAGGGCTGACAAGACTGTAGCAAATAGTGACTGCAGATGATTGCTACATAGACATTTACTTCTAGTAAAATACATGTCTCTAGGCAGTACTCCAAGTATAATAGTCTCCCAAATCATCATACATTTGCTGGGAAAAACACTTTAAACCTGCCATGCCTCCTGACTGTAAGTAGTAAGCTGCTTACTGAGAAGACACCATGGGAGCATTCTGCATCTAACTAACAATAGATGAATACCCCAGCAATCAGACAGCGGCTTGCACGGTTAATCCCCGCAATACAAGGAGCAGTTTAAAAGGCAACGTTGAAACAGACCCAGCTGCTACACTGAAAAGCTGGGGAAAAGCACAGCTCTCATTTGATCATTCAGCATCTAAAAATACAACTCAAAAGACAGACCTTTTTTTGTCAGTGTTGCTTCCCCTGACACTGCTTAGAGATGGTCAAAGTTAAAACCAGATGAACAGAAATAGAAATAGTCAGAGCCTGTCCAAATTAGCCAATTCAAGTGAAAAATAGAACAAAAAGATGAAAAAGACAATCTAGCTTATGCACACCATTTCTGTTTCAGTGCCAGACTTTCCGCTCTTCTACATTTTTCGTTATTTACCAATCTGGCTAAAACGTACTAAATGCCAAATTCACTGTTTCTCAAAACAGTTTTTACAAACTGATCCTTCAGTTAGCAGAAAAACTCTTTTCCAGTGTAATTCATATCTTCCTATCCATTTCCAGTGATTTTCACAAATAATTGGTTGAATTTCATTGCATCTTTCTGCTAACTGACTTTGCCATACCCTAAGGCCATCCACAGAGGCATCAGCAGAGTAGATGAAAGGCTGCCTAAAATCAGAGTAAGAGACATAAGCATTTAGAAAGAGGCAACTTTAAATCTGTCAAAGCCTTGTGGCACTTAGGAGCCTATCCTACAGGTAGATATTTAATATTTAACAATCAATTTAGTCATTCTTCTAAAAGGCTTTTCTTTATGGGTCCCAGGAGCTACCTGCATAAGGACTGCCACATCTTCAGATGAAGTGTTTATAGACTTTAAAATGCTACCGAAACAGATATGAGTTACAACTTCTGTGACTGGGTTACCCCCTGAGTTTTCTCAGACAGCTTTCCTCATGAGAATTCACTATGAGACTTATTTTTGTGGATGACATTTCTGTAAAGACAGGGTGGCTTGTTCTAATAAATACCACACTTTGCAATAGTTATTTTAACAAATTAAAAGCTTTTTTTTTTTTTATTTAACATTGATAATTCAATGATATCTACTATCTGGGTAAATAAGCACAGGTCTAGATCACAGTAGACAATTCCACACTGGTTGTTCAGCTACAGAAAGTATTAAAACAACCTCATCCTGTTTGAAAGGTTTGGTACCTATCCAGAAATCAAAGATAAAGATATTCTAACTGTACCTTTCTAATTGTAAAATTGAACTGGGAGATGGACTAGATGCTTTATTCCCAGGATGCCCTCCCCCAAACAGAACATTGTTAAATCAGTGAGATATTTAAAGTTCTATTTCAAATGTTAAATCCAGTCTCTCACAGATAAATACTTACTTTGAGAATAGTAAGCCAGTGGATCCTTCAAAAAGTATTTAGTCTTTCAACTCTGATTGTCCAAAACTACTGAATGAAAAGGAAAGCTATTCTAAGGTCATTTATAGGAAATAACTAACATACATGAAATAAGCTGGCTATCCTATTTAACTTCCTTATTGTCAAAAGCTCGTATCACAAAATCCACATCAACTAGCACTATTTTTGTAGCCTCAGGAGAGGCTAAGAGCTGAATAGATACAATGGCTGTTCCATCTTTCCTCACTGAAGTATCCCTCTTGGTAAGGGTGAACATAAATTCTTCACTGTAGCCGTACCTCTATGTTAATAGACACAGGAGTTCATTCTCTGGAGATGTCGGAGTGCAATTTCTTCTGCAAGAGTTACACAGAAGATGGACAAGCGGTTAGTGCTTGAAGCTTTAAAAAACAAAAAAAAACAAAAAAAACCCCTGACCCGAGTTCCTTTTCCCTTCTAAGGCATGAGCAAGTACACAAGTCTCTCTATGCCTGACTGCAAAGCTGAACTAACAGTACCTACTTTCCTCACTAGGGATTTGTGAGAAAACACACAATAAAAATATGAGGCCTTGAAACTATAGTAAAACTTAAAATGTTAGCACCCTTTGTATCATCAGATGAGGATAAGCAACCTCTAAACTTGCAGTTCAGGCTTTTAATGCGTTCACCTTTTTGATATTTGTATCTTTTATGAAATGAAAGGTGGGAGAGGAAGATTTCACTGCATATCAATAGTGATTGTATATTACTGCTCTTATCCGTTTCACATGTATGAGAACACTAGCTTTTTTTTCTTTACTGAAAATAACTTGAAATGCTTACATTTGTTTGTTTATAGACTAAGGGAAGAAATTAAACCTGATTTTATTGATTCATTAACAACCTAGAGTAAGTACAATCAGTACAACAGTAATGGTACAAACAGCAATTTTGTGTTAAAGAGTTGTGGTGAACTAATAAATCCTACTGCAATACTGAGCAGTACACCATTGCGAGTATGCATGTCAGCATTCGGAACCAACTAAAACTTGTAATATTAGCATCAAGTTAATGTATTTGGCTTCTTTATCATAAGAAACCCATGCCACTGATTGAGAAAGCAAGCCAGTTTACTTGCTTTCTCCTCTAGTGACCACTCCAGTTTTTCTTGGTTTGCAAAAGCTCCACTTGCATATCCTAGATTTTCCCTGTGTCTGTGGTCAGAACATACATAATAACAGATCTGTTAAATTAATTTACAAACTGTTTTTACAAGTAACTCCATATTTCACTGCTGAAATGTCACTGGATAATTATTTTGTTCTCTTTAAGAATTGTTTAACATTACAGTATCTCAACATCACAGTCCTATACTTGAAACAATTTCATTCAGTATCACTAACCATATATGTTACAGTTTTGAGTCATCTTTTAGGAGATCTGTTTTTGTTTGTGTATACAGTCCTCATTATGCAACCACAGGTTAAACAAAATTCTTTTATAAAATGCCTGCAACTTTAGTGTAACAGAAGAAATAAAGAGACGTTGAAATAAGATTGTTCACCATGAGAAACAAATCCCACTACACTAACGGCCATACTTACACAGATTGTTGTAACTATCTTGGCAAAGGAAAGTTTAAAGGATGACGATTTCCATTGTGTGCTTAAAACTCCTAAATGCAATGATCAGTATGGGAAACAATATTAAGTCCTTCACTGATTGGAGAAAAGAGCTAGTATATTAGTAGTGACTGATGGATGGCAAACACCTAGTAGAGCCCTGAAAGCCCCGACATTTATGTTTAATGTGAGACTAGGGAAAGGGCTGTAGGGGGCAACCAGTGTCAAAGTGCAAGCAGAGTAACGCTCTGTTTGAGGAGGCTGGAGATGACAAAGTCACATTCACTGAAATCATACAGAACTCCATAAAGATACCAGCCACACTTTATATTTGGCGTTTGCACAAAAGGCACAGGAATGAGTTTCCTGCTCAGACTCATTTAGTTCAGATCACTTTTAGAGCACCTTTGAAACTTCAACCTGTTACCAACATATCATCTGATTTTCATCCACTCAATAAGAAATATATTCAATACGGGCTACGGGAGAGAATCAAGAAAATAGGGATGTCATTATGTGAACATCCCTGTGAGATTTTTATCCAAGTTAACTTTTGGCTTACATACTTTCTCTCCATTCTGACAATTATATTCTGCTAAAAAGATTTTTTTTATATGTAATATGGTATTACTGCAAAGAAATCAACACAGTGGATAATTTCCAGAAGCTGTAATCCAAATTATTAAACCCTCCATGATTTGACCATATTTAAAGAATAGTTTTCTTACAGACTTACTTCAAGAACACTATATTGCATGCAAATATTGAAGGCGAAATTAATCAAGATCAGATTTTTCTGAAAATCGCATTCCAATGCGCTGGAGCATTTAATTTCCTAATACAAGAGACCACGAGTTCAGACTTAAATTTTGAAAGTTATTAGTGATTTTAGGTAACACTACTATGCTATCTTGATTTTGACTGTACATAATACACTTTTAGGAATGTATCACCTGTGCCATCTCAAAATGAGTGCATCAAAGCTTAAGTATTTAAATAAACCACTTTGGGAAATTCTGATTTTTAGGTTGCTTAGTACAGTGCTCACTGAAAAATAAACTGTTGTGCAAATGCCTTTCCCCCAAAGAAACACTAACAAAAAAAAAAAAAAAAAAAGAGAGAGACCATTGCATTTTCTTTCTTTCTCAAGTATTATTAGTGGAAGCTGACTTTAAATACAAACTGTGGTTTAAAGAATAAGACAAATGTTATCCTTATAGATGATATAGACTTTGTTCTTTTAGTTTGATTGGCACATGTAAAATAAGTCACTCTCACAGTATAAACTCAGCCTTTTAGAGGTTAACTCCAACCTTCATAATCTTAAAGTTTAAACTATACACACCATTCAGATTCTGAAGATGTCAAGAAATTCCTCTTGCGACAACCTAATGTGCTTTTGCTAGGCATACACACACATTTCCTTTAAACCCTACTTTCTGTTTTGTGAAAGTTCACCAAACTGGTAATAGAGAAAACATTTCATGTTTACCTTGTGAAATCTTGCTTTGACAGAAAATTCCATGTCAGTCTGACTGTAAATATAGAAAACATGATGCTTTCTCTTGAAAGACACAGTAACAAAACACCAGGAGGCTAGGTGCACTTTTACCATCTTTGGCTTTCCTAAAATTGTTTTGAATATATACAACATGTCTTTCTACAGTTCTACCATTTGAGTTAATGGTACAATTGTACAGAAAGGTAGACATGTTACCTAAGCATTTAGAGAGCACATAAAACTCATGGTCAAGCAACAACCATTAGTTAAAAATACCTCAGTAGAAGAAACCTGTTTGAGCTAAATCTCTTAGAATCACTCGGAATTTTGTAACATCTATTTTTGTAACATCACTGGCAAATCTGTAGCATACTGGCAAAAAGGACACAGATCTTGAAGTTTGCCTGAAGCTTCCCAGATGAAGATATCCAGTTCTGCAAGAGCATAAAAGTAGTGTAGAGGACAAAACGTTCAGAGGTTTTTGTTTTGTTTTCTTTTTCGTTTAACTTGTTTCAGTCAAAACGTTTTTAAACTGTGGGTCAAATCCTTGAAACAGAGCTAGAATTCAAATAAAGACAGCAAGTTTCCGGCTGTTATATCCCAGCTTGCGTTGAACGTCACCCATTGGAACACAGTTGATAGTAGGAAGAATTCCCAAAACAGGGAACATCATTCCAGATTGGGACTGAGAAACATCATCAAAACTAGAATCTCTTCTTACTATGGCTACTGTGCGAATAGTTTTAGACTTCAAGGTTACACTAACATGATGTTCAAGATTTACTCTGGGCTCAAAGTTCTTGTAAGAATTACTCTGTAATTGATAAACAGTTCTAACTGCCTCTGTAAAGCAGAAGAATCTGTATAGGGTCCCCTCTTCAAACCATCTTATTAAGGATAGAGTTCTGTTCCCCTTGCACCCCCTAAAAGCAGTAAAGCTTAAAAAAATGGCATTCTCACCTGCCATCAAATGAACAATATGAAAATAACTTCTTAGGTGCAGAGAGCAATAAGATTCCTTGTTTTGACACTTTGCACTCTTATAATTAAGACCCATATGAGACAGTAGGAAATTAGCAGGTGGTACTTCAGCTGTTTGCAACTTCTGACTTACAGCATATGCACAATCTGATGCTTATAAAGCAGTTCTGGATTTTAATATTGTTTTCTTCTACTGCTGCCTTTTTATTTATTTATTTAAGATTCATCGCTGAATACTTCTGCTAGTTTCTCAAACTAAGTTCTGCAAGGGTAGATGTTCTGTTTCCCACTATGTGGATCTGCTGTGGATGACAATGTTTCATTAGTGAAATACAGCAATTAAATCATATTAGTTATTAACTACTGTCTTCCTCTACAGCCTTTTCCAGTACTTGGTTTATCACTCTATTGCAACCTGCTGGATTGCAGATAATGGGAGCTACTGATTGTACATTTAAATTCTACTTTCACTTCTTAAAAGCTACATACTCGCTGACTTTCTTAGCTCAGTTATACAATATTAAACAAAAAACAAATGCATCATATAAAGGTCACCCCATTATGGTAGAGAAATGAGGAAATGTTTTAAGTGCAGAAAAAAGTCATTACTGTATTGTGGTATGGCTATTTCAGAAAATGAGAAAAGTACACTAGAACTGTAGATTTGTTCCAGTCAACTCTGCTTCACGGGGGAAGTATAAAAGCCATATATAAAGGCATATAAGTAGAAAAACAGCAGGTGGTATTTTGGATTAAGTCCTTCCTTAGTGTAGCAGCTGTTATCTTGGCCTACCACTGAATAGGAAACCTTCAGAGTTAAAAGCTAGAAACCAGGTTGTCCAGATTACAGTCGCAATAAATTGACAGACTCATGGATTAAGCAAAGAGAAGGTATGACAAACTCACACCAGTAGATACATACAACATATGCAGATTCTGAAACTGTGAGGTAGTTTCACAACCAGTTCCACAACCCACTGAAAAGGAATTTTGCACTCCGCATCTACATAGAGCTGTGTACATAATAATCATACTAAACATTGTTAGGTTCATATTCAACAATTATGAAAAGGCTTTTGTTTGTTACGCTTAAGTGTATATTCAATTTTAATAGCGATATGCTCTCAGTGTGTTGCATCACACTGGTGAGCCAATAGTTTTATAAGTGGATTGAAAAAAAAAAAAAAAAAAGTCCCTTCCAACAATATATTGCTACTTCAGAGACCGAACTCCTATTTCCAAAGCAAACTGGGACAGTGAATTACAGTTCTACTAGAATATACACTCATCTAACACTCATAGTTATAAGAATTATGTGAACAGGCTGAAAGGTTTGCATATATTTACACATCCTCGAGTAGCTGCTTTGTGATATGCTTTTCATGAAACGATTGCACTTGTCATCCAGTCTAAGTCTTTATTTTTCTAAACAGAGGCTTTTTAATTTTATCCTTAGTTGTTCTAAGTAGCTTCAGGAAGCTGAAAGAAATATAGAGGGAATGTCAGGAGGGAAAAGAAAAAGGGGCAGTAAATTTCAATTTCTGCTTTCCCACTTATACAATCTATAAATCATTTTGGTAATCAGTGCCGTAAGGTAGCAAATTTGAGTGAAATACATTTATTCACATATTTTAGTAAAGTACTTTAAAATACGATAACCACTCTACAGAAATAGCTTTTCCATGATGGTCAGTGAAATGAGAATTGAATATTACAGTACACTTTGTTTGCATAACTGCTATTACCTATCTTATTTATAGGATGGCAGTTAATAGCTTTTTTAGTTTATAGTACATACAATTCTTTCACTGTAGAGCTGTAGCTTAAAGTGTCAAATTCATGGTGCTAAGAAATTACGAAAAAAGCCAGATGACAATCTATGAATAAACACAGAATATATGAATAACTCAAAACTTCAGGCTATGCTACTACCTATCTAATCCCACTTCCAAATATTTCTAAAAGTTGTTTAGATCTTCTCCAAGTTTCGAGAAACGGAATGAAATCCCAGTGACTCAATATCCCTAGACACGACTGAGAATGTTTACAATAGAAAAGAACTACAAAACTTCTGAATGATTCTGTATCAAAAGAGCATGGCAGCAGTTACTCTGAAAAGGAAGAAACATCAAGGATATTACTCTGGGAGACTCCGGGCAAATCAAAAACAAATGAGAAGACAGTGTATCTTTTGTTAAAGAAAAAGTCGTCCCTGAAAATGACAGCAGTTTTTCAAATTACTGGTTAAGTATTACAACATCTACGTTTGCAAGTAGTGTGTTATAGCATGAGCAGATCTGTAGAGCAAAACAGTTCATGTCAACGGTCCAACATCTACCTTTTTAGCATTGGGATGTTTTCACGTCAGACAAGCTCTGGTCCCTTAGCCTCCACACCTGTTAGTGTCTACTGTATGTCCTTCAGTTACATTACACCTGAAAGGAAGACAGGGATTATACTCCAGGACAGCTCTATGACATGAACCAAAGTAAAGTAGGGACCTCAGTCAACAGTGCATTCCTAATCCACCCTAGAACACAAACACAGATGACACCAGTTATTATTATTTCTATAACAAACAGAAGAGAACAAAGATGACAGCGCTGAAAACTAGAATATTGCTAATGCATACCTGGAATATTCTAAAATGCTACATACTAAGGAGTGGTGTCTCATTTTTGTTTGGTTTTTGACCAGAAATACTTTATTTTCTGTAAATTATAGCTGTCCTTGACTTAAAAGATTTAAGAGAATCTTAGAAAACTGTTTCTTAGAAACAGTTTCTTTACTGTTTCTTAAAAAACAATAGTAGGACAGTGAGCCATGCAATATTAAATGAAGTAAAGTTTGGAGGACATGATTTGTCTCTATGTAGGCAAAGTTATCAAATAAGTGGAAATGTTTCCCTTTGAAAATTCAGTGTTAGAGGGACAGCTGGATGAACAAAATACAAAGGAATCGCTTTACAGGTAAGAAGTGGCATTGAAAGTACAAGTAATGTTTCTTACAAATACTTCATGTATTTCTAATGTTCTGATCTCCAAAGTTTCTGGTTGGGGATATTCCATGATTATTATACCCTCTAAGTTCTTGTATTCAGGATTCACTTCAACCAATAAATATGTAAAGTTTAAATGTTATAAATAAAAACATGTTTAGTCTCAGATCAAAAGGTATTATCAGTAAGAGTATTGTTATTACTGCTACACAACTAGCATTCCGCGAATGCTCCCACATCTAAACAATGTCTAGAGGCCCTGATAACTTCAACAAAATCGTAGAATTTACTACTTTAGTAAAGCCAACAGCTGAAATTTCCAGGTTTGGCTCATGGACTTAAGTGTATTTATGGCCCTTTGAACAGCTAATCAAAAGACAAATACAGCATCATTATATAACTCCATTAAAATAAAGTGAAAAACGTGTTTGAGTGTTTTCACTGTTAAGTAAGTTACAGTGATTTTCAATCTCCAGGCAAGATCACCAGTGAAGTAAATGGGCCTACCTCCCCTACAGTCAATTGTCTGGTCCCACTGAAGATCTTTACTTATCTTCCTTCCTCTTTTTGGTCTCATTTTTTCAGTGTCGCTCCTTAGTTGCATAGCAAACCAATAGCTACATTATATCCGTTTTCTCAAATCTATCATTCATCTCTTCAGATGACATATCCCTATAATTATAAAACTAAGGAAAAAAAATCCAGTGGTGAATCCTTAAAAATATTGATGATTGTGAAAAGGAATGTGAAATATTTTGTTTTAATCATTTTTCATTTAGAATTTTTATATTAAAAATAGAAGTTATTTTAAAAGAGATCAAAAATAGAGCATTTTATCTGATTTTTTTTATTTTTTCTTTGCTGAGTATTTTGAAGAGCATTCCATTTCAGAAGTTTCTATTTTAAATACATTCTAAATTTCTAATATCAGAATAATTACACTTGCTATTGAGTAACAGATGCAATTTTTGGGTCTATCTGTATTACTTCTACTTTTGCCAGTGGTAATTGTTAAAAGATTGCTCAGATGCTCAACTGTTAAGAATTGCAGAAGTGACAACAAAAAAGCATATATGGAAATAATAGTTGTCACATATTACATGTTTTAGACGTTCCTGCATTACATGGAAAATGCTGTAATCGTAATAGCAGAATTTACATCTCATTATTTTTAACCTATAGTTAGCAACTCATGATTTCATAAAATTGTATCTAAAAATGGGTGGCTGTTTACTGAGTACATCTTTTTTAGACTGTGACATTGTCACGTGCCTCTTCAGGTGAGGAAAGTTTTTGCATGAGCAAGACAATAAAATGAAATAACACACATCAATGTATTTATTAAGATATACTAGAATTTTTATGATTTGTCACGTCAGAGCAACTTTTTCAGGAGTTCACATTTACACATTTTTACAAACAGCACAATAATGCTGGTATTATTTCCTAAGGATAGGAAGAGAAAATAAAGTTTTAGATATACAGAAGCTTCGAGAACGTAGCAAATAAACTACTAGAGTAAGTGACGGCTATCAGCAGTTCACACGCCTTATAGAGGTGATGCAATCTGTGAAAACCTTTCTAGAGTGCCAAATCATCTGTGCTGTTCCTTGGAAATTAAGGTACATCTGCTCTGTTCTCCTACCCCACAACACTACGTCTTCTGTGTTTGCAGACAGGTGTGATAAAGTGTTTCCCAGACAGCAGACTGAATTCATATTTGCAGACTGCCTTAAACTTCTAATGGACATCTTCACTTTGAATCACTATTGCTGTGAATTAAGTGCATCTATCATGTATCAATACTTAGAAAAGAGGCCTTTATTCAGGATTTTACTAAGTCCTCACCATAGCTAAACCCCTGCCGAAGTCCCATGTGTGGAGCTGCATGAAAAATAAGTATTCTCTACAATTGGGACCAAACCTCTGGAAGACATTACTAATTCAAGCACCGAAACAATGTGCCAAGTGATAAATGCATTAATTTAGAAATACTCAGTACTCCCATAGAATATAAACTCTTCCTTTCTCCAGAATTCTAATAAACTATATTTATATATTTTCAATATAAGAAATGTTCTTCTTTTCACATTGGGCCTTCTCTATGCCTAAGATATAGCCACAGCAATGCACAAATCTAGGCTTGCTCTTTATAATTCTTATGAAACTGCCAATCCCAGAAAATTTCCATTGGTTCACTATGGAAATAAAGCAGAAACATGTAAGCATAGACTAAAATCTATGAGCAAATTGAAGCCAGATTGTGATTAAGTAGTTTTACATAATATTCTACTGTTTTACACTAGTAAAACAAACACAGTGAGAAACAAATCAGGTCTAGAATATGCATATAAAAAGGCTGTACCACAGGCAGCAGAGTTTCTCCATTGCTTTTGATACCTTGTTGTAAAAGCATCACAAAAAGTATGTGGTAGGTAACCTATGGAAGCAGTCAAATTATATGAGGTCAGAGTGGCAAGCCTGGCAGTGTGTTCCAAATGTATTTTAAAAGGTTTTAACCCAACCTGGAGTGCTCAGTGGTATGCTCAGAAAAGGTGGAATTGTTTAAAGGTGGGCACGAACGCAAGTGGCTGCAACATAAAACCAGGAGGTTGAAAAGGCTCTCTGACATAGGCTCAAAGAGTTCAGGCTGCTAATTCTCGTGCACTATGTATCTCTGTGCAGACAACCACAGTTTGTGTCAGGCTATTAAGAGATTTTTTTTTTTTTAGCTGTACTGTTTCCTCTGAACATTGTGGTTCAAGGTAACAGTTCAACCAAGTTGTATGAATGGTTAGAAAGACATAATCATTCAGAGATGGAAAAGAAGCGTAATGATTAGTCATTCACGAATGGGTTGACACCACTGGCAAATTGGTTGGCAGTATTTTTGCCGTGTAAACAGAGAACAATGTTCCCCAGACAGCTCAGTCATAAGAATGTCAAAATCTTGTGGGTAGTTTGGGCAGTTTTTTGGCTTCTTCTTTCTCCATTTTTTTTTTAATTTTTCCATTCTTTTCCCATCTTCTAATGATTTTCATGCTAGCAAAAATTCTTCTAATTTAGACCAGCTTCCTGAAGGGCTATAACGGCACCTTAACCATACAAGATCCGTTCTGTGACACATCTGCAATACTATGATTTAGAAGACGGATAAATTGTCTGTTGCTGGAGCAGGCTGAGGGGATTGCTAACAGGATACTCAACAAAAACAAAAAAAATCCATCTACTGAATTGGTGGCAACCCTTCTCTCCTGTATCCAGATAAGGGAAAGGGTAATCAAGTTACAACAACTGTTTTGGTTCACGGTATTAAAACTGAACTTCTTATGGGAGATCTTCAGACTTTCATGATCCTGTACAACAGGCAACCCTTCCTCTCCCCCTGTGCCTCCAGCACAACAGACGTGGTGTCATGTTCTAAAAGGAGTCTCCTCTGTATGGAAAAGGGAGCACACAAGAGAACTGCAAGCAGGAGCATAACAAATGTTCTGTATTTCCCAAAGGCAAAACATGAAAATATGAATGGGCAGGTCTGCAACCTGTAAAGAATTTTTACTTATCTCACGCTTATGGAGATCCCAGTATCAGCTTAGCTTTTTGAAAAAGGATTTTCTCCTGGGCAATAAATTCAGCTTTATACAGAATCTATCTAGATACTTACACTGTCTTCACTATCGTAATATTTGAACACAAACTGTATTGGCATACTACAGTATGTTGTTTGTTAACAAAACTCTCAGTACATGTTTCAGCATAAATGCGTTTTAAACATAGTCTTTCTCTATCCATAAGTGTTTATATATATCTCCTTTTTTTCCTTATATGATTAGTTTTAGAACACTAGTCAATGTAGGGTATGTTCCTTTCCATAAAACCTACTAAGTCTCAGTGCTACTATGCATTTATCATCTCTATTTCTTTCTCCAGCTCCTGCATGATTATGTATGACAGTAAGTCCTTTTAATATGTCTAGCAATCACACACACTAGTGGCTGGAACAGTAAATATGTGAAATGCAAACAAAATTCTTTTGCCCATAATTGATTTTTAATCTATTTAACAAAAGGTAAGGTAACTTGGGGTTTTAAATGGCATTATCTAGCTTTAACTTATATTTTATAAAAATCTAGTTCGAGTTGGTTGTTTTTAAACCTCCTGGAATAAGATACACATATGCATGTTGGTAACAAGCTTCCTTATACTATCATCACCACAATATTTACTTTCTTCTAAAAACAAAAAGAAAACTGAACGAGGTCCTGGCCTGTGCGCCTTAGACAAGGTATAAAATTACTCTCTTAAGAACTTGAAAATACCGTCTACGCATCACCCACAGAGCTCAACTATCGACTAATTATCTCAGACTGAAATTTTTCAAGAATTAAAAAGACCAAAGTAGGACAAATAGACAAATCCTGACCAAACAACAGCAAATTACACTGGCAGATTTTTTTCTTCTGTTCAGTAGACACAAGGTACAGCTGAAGCTGTTGGCTATAAGAAGTCCTATGGCTTTTCTCACCAATGTCCTTCCCAGTTTCTAAGTTAGGGTAACATTCTCGGCTTGTAAAAAATTTCCCTGCAGTTCAACGCATTGTTTCTCCTTACTTGATAAAATACACTGCTGCGCAATAATGTGCAATTGGCTACAGAGATAATATTTAAACATTGATGCCTGGATTATATTACTGACTCCCTATAGCCAGTCAGCGTGTAATAAGGGCTAAATAATATGCTACACTTCAAAGTTTAACCCTTTACTGAAACAATGAAAGCAACAACTGAAACAATGAACTGTTACTATTTAATGAATTTGGCAGCCTACTTGGGATGGTCCCAAATATTGACAACAGCTAGAGGCAAACAAGGTCCCTTCTGCAAGTGCTCTAAAATGTGTTAGCAATAAGAACTCCCTAATGATGCCCTGCCAAAACTCAGACCATCAGAATATAACATAACACACTAAATATCCTCCCACAGCTGCTGCTGCGAAGAGCAGCAGAAGCAGACACTGCAGAAACCAGCTATGCTGGTTTTACACAAAGGTAATGCCCTAAAAGCTCTTAAAGTTAGTTTTCCACATCCTTTGTGCTGACAGAATAATACAATTTGGAAAGAAATAGGGATTAAGATCCAGTCCAGTAATTACAATATTTATGTCATAAAACATGCATTACATAATACACAAAACATACTCAACCTAAGCATAACACTTGTTGGATGTAAATATCCATAAACTGCCCGTTTACTCTTTCTATTCAAACTGAAACACAACAAAAGTTTCATTTTAGATCCAAATACAGGAAAGATTTAATAGAGGGTTTTTCTTTGAGACATAAAGCTAAAATATATTAGCTGCTTTTTCCATCTCACACGTTTTAGCTGACACTCTGGACATTTATATCTCTGTTTGCTGAAAAAAGAAAAGCTAAATAATACCTAGAGAAAAAGAGCAGCCACAGAACAAAGTCAAAAGCATTCTTAAAGCCCAAAGCATGAAAGAAAACCTAGAAGACATGCATCAGACAGAAAAGTGCATCATAACAGCCTAAAAAGAATCCAGTATTGCTTCATTTGGTGTTATGCTGCAGTGTTTCTCTCATCGTACCGAGGTTTAAGAATATACCTCAATGTATTAAGTCACTCTATAGGTATTCTTGGCAGAAACTGATGTAAAGCAAGCAGTGAAAGCATTTGCTGAATTGCAATGATATTTGCTCAGTGCGTTCAAATCCATTTCAGGGCTTTTTTCTGTCCTGAACAGAACACTTGTTTGGCTGAATCACCATCCAGAACCGGAGAGAGGAATGGATAATAGGCTGCTGCTCCCCTGCCAATGAGAAATATCCATTTCGCACGTATGGTATCAGCAACAAGCAGATGATCAATGGGAGAACAATGGGGCTGCTGACTCTGCTACAGATATATAGATATGCAAGCAATAAATGGTTTTTTTTTGCATGAATGGAGGATCTTGGTGCAGACAGACTTGATATCTACATATTTGATGCTTTCATCCTTACTCAAGCAAGCACTTTTAACTTGGGCAACTATTCTAATATACATCTGCAGGATCCTGTCTTGAAGTAATAAGAGTTTTCCTCAGGAAGGTCAAAAGTCCACAGTGATGGGGTTGTTTTTTCCTGTCATAAACAAACCACAAATCTAGAGAAAGCTTGTACCACATAGTCTAAAATCAAACAGAGAATCCTCTGGCATTGGCACTCTGATGTTGTGCGCTCTAGAATGCGGGGAAAAGCATTAAACGGGCATTCAAGAACAACCCATCTCTGTGGAAAAGGGGAAAAGTATATTGGTATAGATTATCAACATTTCTCGAGAAAAAAAGCTAACTAAAGCATCAACCCAACTGGACTTAGCACCACAAGCTTTAAACTAGCTGCTAGTGAAATGGAGATCTGATGGAAGTGCTTTTGTATAATTGCACCCGAGACAGGAACATGCCTAGGGGGCATGACCAATGAGGGAGGAAAAAAAACTGAATTTACACTCTACCAACTAAGTATTAAAACCATATTGCCTTAATATTTTTTCTGCACATACATGAATTTCTTGTAAAGAAAAAAACATTCATGTTGTTTACTCATATTACCTACATCCACAAGACAAAGATGAGACTTAATACTGACTCTTACATATCACATTTCACTGAAAAACTTCTGCACATGGTCTTACTTTCGTTCCTGGAAGCTTGAGAAAGCTGTAAAGAATAAACCTAATGACACAAAGACCTCAAGAAATATAAGGAGCAAACTCAAATACCTACTCAACAGCTATATATCAGGCAAGAACTAAAATATGGCAGGTAATCACCAGAGCATTACTGAATGCCCAGAAATACTGTAAAATCTTTTGAGTCAGGTAAGCCTTGAGAAGAGCAGTCTGAGGTGGTATTAAAAAATAAAAAGTAAAAATAAAAAAAAGGTAATCACCCTTATCAAATAGCTGCTAACTCTTAAAAAAAAAAAAAAAAGTTTTAGAAATTCTGCTGCTCACAGGACCTCCCATTCAATGGGGCATGGAAAAGATAAAATAATTTCTGTTCTTCAGAATTCTGAAAGAAACACAACAGACCCATGCTTGCCACCTCTGAATTCCAGTCTGCAAGACTAGTTATGATTTGAAAAGCATTACATCCAGTTCCCATCACTGGCAGAGAAGTGGAGTTGGGAAGAGAGCAGGAAAGATCAGCTAGAGAATTATACAGCAGAAAATCCCATGTTATCCCTCCAGAACAAAAAGACGACTCCCTCATCAATCAGCAGAGCAAATTAGTGCAGTGCTTTATGCAGTGACGGAGCTAAACAATGCTTTAAAGATTAGAAGAGTATCTGATTTTTTTTTTTTTGGAAAAGTAGTATTTTTCTAATTCTTTTAAAATTCTTTATTTCACAAACACCATCGTATAATGCCTTCAGGCTGACATTTGATAATCCTTGTCATCTCAGCCTGTAAAGCAAGAAATGTTGCCTTGAAAGGATTTAACTCTTTCAAAGTCTGACTTCATTATTTTACATGCATCCTCCTGCTTTCCCTCCCCTCTGCCCATGAACTCTGCACTCTTCTTGCCTAAGAAAACTTACCCACATTATCCTTTTAGCTTATTCCGAGGAGGATCTATAATGCTTTGCTTGGATGATTTGTGGCTAAACATTTTAAGAAAATTCTATTGTTGTAGGCAAATCGTTAAGATTCAAGCTATCACAGCAAATGGCATTACATCTAGTTTCTATCTTACAAGCATTCTGTTATTTCATACTTCTAGCAAATGCAAAATATATACCATATGCTAGAAGTGAAGCTAATCCAGAATGGTAAACTGGCATAAACTATTGCCTGTCAAATAACAATAAGAAGAGAATAAGTCGGGGGAAAAAATATCACCCCATTAATTTTCATAGATTTGAACAACAAAAACTCAGAAGGCTAAAATCCTCAATCCATTATCTTTGTACATGCTAGTATCCCAACGTCTGTGGCTACAAAAGTCATGTCTTACCTTTCTCTAAATAGTCTGTCCTAAAATAATACTTATTTATAGCTTTCTTTTCTTTTTTAAAAAAGGGGCGGGGGGGGGAAAAGGTGGTGTGGGAGATATGGGAAGATGTCAGGGAGGGGAGGAAGAGGAATCAGTAAGCATTTTTACAAAGGTAAACAACAACAGACTCACCAGACAAAGGCCTTTCTGAATTACCAGTGTTAAAAACAAACCATATACATTTCAGAAGCAGACAGCCTTCCAATATTCATTAGGACACGATCAATATAGCAGTTTCTAGTGTGAAGTTTCTTTATTTTTAGATGTACCTAATTCTGCAGTTATCCACATATTACATTTTAAAGTAAGTATAGATAGGTATGCATCTACTTGGATAGATATGGATCCATCTACGTGGAAAGAATATTTGTGTTTTTAAACCTAATGTTTTAAAAATCAGTAACAAACAGATTTACAAATTTAATATATTTAACAACCCAGCAACAATAGATGCAAATTATTTAAATTTAAATCAGTCTCAAAACATTTTAAAAAGCAAACTGGAGAAAAAAAAGTGCCCAGAACATCCAAAAACTTCACACTTTCAGCTGTTATCTTTTTAAAGTTTTTTCAAAATATTGTAGTAAGGTTTGAGATCAGAGGAAAAAGATCACACGCACTCCTTTTGTTGCCAAGACATTATCTTTATCTTTTTGAAAAAAAATTTCTCTCAAATAATATATGATAGCTATTTGCTTGGGGGGGCTAGATCAGGTACCTCCATTCATCAACCTGCAAAAAAGTAACTGGAAAAGCTCTGGCCTTTTAGCCAGACATGTTTCAGGTCATTCGGGGTCTTCTAGGCACAAAGGTGTAGTTTTGTGAAACATGACTGTATAATATACACTACTGAGCCTTGTTTTTTCCAATGTTATGTCAGACACCTAGAGAATCGTAACAGAACATTTTTGCAAGATATTTTGCTTCTTCCTTCATCTTCTTCAGAGTATTGCCCCTAAAGTTTCTTCTGGTTCTTGCCTTCTTCCTGCCCACCTTCTGTCTCAGACCAGAAGTACCTCTGTACGTGTGGCAATAGACCAGCAAGGACAGGAGCAGGCAGGAGGGCTCAGATCCTTTCTTTCCTTTGGCATTCCCTTCACAGAGACACCTCCAACAGACACGAGGGTTGTAGGTGTTCAACCTACTCTTGTCAAATCTTTCCTTGCCTTTAGGCAGGCATTTAAGACAGGCTCCAACAGTTCTGCAGGTACCGAGTGACAACCACTGTTCTCTTTTATTTCCAGATTTCAGCGATATTTCCACTCCTACCAAAAGCTGTATTTTCTTTTCTTTTTAGGATCAAATTGAGATCGGTGCACAGGATCTACTGCCCTCTTACTCTGAAAAAAGCATCCATATTGGCATCTTTTCAATTCTTCAAAAGGCTTGATTTATACAATAGTGTGTGTGTGTATTTAACTACATGTATTTACATGTGTGTATACAAGGATCTCTTCAAACATATTTAATCACACACATGTATAATCTGGCATAAACAAATGAGTCACAGTCAGTACTAGATATGTCAATAATTGGCAACAGAATTAATCCAATTTACCTCATGTGTTAAGTTTTGTCCTGGCTAGATATTCTTTCAGGTTTTCAGAAATATTTCTCCTCAGAATCAGCAGAGGGCATTGTTCACTCAGTGTCCAAGCAAGAAAGTTAATACTTGTGGATGAGACTGCTCCCAAGTTTTGTCTGTCTCATGTTAGGCACTGGTTTTTATTATTCCATTATGATTGTGTTTAATAGTGAACACCTAAACAGCAGGTTTTCGCTTAAAGTTCTGAAAAGTTTTTTTTTGTTTTTATGTTTTTATCACTACCTTCATACCCATTTTACAGACAAGAGACAGCCGGATTAAGCAAATCATCCAAAACCACACAAGTAGTCAATGACATAATCCTGTTATGAGTCCTTCGTCATCAAACCTCAAAAAATAAGGACTTGACAGTTCTCCTTTGACAGACGCTCATCGTATCTTTACAGGATTATAAAAGAGATTAACAACACTCTGCTACATGAACAATGGCTTCCATAAGCATAGTGACAAAATGAAAATGTTCCTCTCAGTGCAAGCAAGAACGGAAAAGCAGCTTTCTTCCATAGCCTGAATGCTTGCTTTGTGAACTCTTTTCAATCCCTCACTTATAATATTCACTTTCATTCTGCATCAGCAGCAAAATGTGGTATTGGCTCCACGATAAAACACAGCTGTTCCCATCGTCTGTCCCTGCAGGCCTGTTTCTGCCACTGTTCAATGCTTGCACTGCATTAGGTGCCCTTAGTTCTTCTACAAGGATCATCATCTCCTTTTCGCCAGCAGCCCCAAGCCTAAATCACACTTTTATATGCAGGGTCCAATTTCACAGCTGCAATGACTGATCATTTTCAAGTAGGTTACATTGTTCAGCTGGAACTGTAAACCCCTCTTGTGAAGTGCTGACCAATAGCAAGGGCCTGAGCGGTTAGGAACTGTACCTAACTACAGCTTCCTTCTGTTGAGGTGCAAAGTAAAATTGACAGTTTAAAGAAACTTTCCCTGCCAGAACTAGAGAAAGTCTACTTCCAAAAATAGAACAGAAATCCAGGAATTCAAACATCTCTCTCTCTTTTAAAGGTGCTTAGTAAGTATACAGCCTGTATTCTGATAGGCACCACACAGGCAAGTGTGGGACTCAGGATGGTGCAGCCCATTCATCAGAGATGTTCTGACCAATGAGTACGTCAATGGGATGAAAGATAATGTTTTCAGAAAGTAACTTAATACACAGCTGAAGGCTCTGAACAAAAACAAATGGACTTCTGTGAAATATGATCAGGCAGAACGTGACCATTATTCCACAAGATACTTATGGCAGGAGATAGTTACCCTAAATTATGTCTACAAGACAGCTTTAAATGATTTACTATTTACTTAAAAATAGTAAGTTTCCTTTTTCTCTAGTATTAAATGCAGGGAAAAATATCCTTGTAATATTCTGATTATATACTCTTCAGAATAGAAAGTCTGCTCCTTTCGAAACTGAAGCAAATCCCATGAGCTCCCAGGACATCAGTAGATGCAATTTGGGTGGATGGCTCCCTAGCAAGTTCTATGAGAATGTAGTTTCATGATAGCTATCATTTGCGATTGAAGTTAGCGACATCCAGTATCACGACCACATCCTGAAAACATAAGAGAGTTCTTGGGAAGTAAATGTTGATCCTTACAGCACTGCCTTAAGGTAGAGGTACTAACCACTCTTCAAAATCTCCCTCAAAGCAGAAGTCAAAAAGGCACAGCAAAAAGGCACAGGGCTACGTCTGAATGTATTTAGCCATCACCTGTGGTTATAGTTCAGCAAAATTACCTAAGTTTTTGAAGTAGATTAAAAAGGCAACAGCCTTTTTAGTTCCTAGGTGAACCAACCACAGACGGTGCCACAAAGCCAAAAATCTTTGGGGCCTCTGGTTTTTTCTTCCTTTACGTCATTCCAGTGGGATCTCACAGTATTGAGTGATCTGGATTCCTAAGCTAATTCTTTCAAATCAATGGCTGAAATGGTAATGCAAGCACCTTAGCAAAAATGGCTGAAATGGTACTGTAAGATCCTTAGCAAAAGCCATTGCCCTAACTGTAATTTAGCACAAAGCTAATTTTACTACCAAGGTTTTTGGTCGTATTTCTACACAGAAGCAGTACTGCTTTTCAGACTAATGTTTTTTGGACCAAGCTGATATACATGTAACACATTGCCTTTTTTGATGAGGCCTGTAGAAGAAAGAGCTGACAACATGCATCTATTAAATACTCTTCCATTTAGTGGCATAAACGCCAGGAACCAGAGGGGACTTGAGCGACATTCACTGCTCCTACCTTTCTGTGAAATTAATGGACTGTGGGTACATGAGCTCTCAGGACTCACCTCTCCTCCATTTCACGTATATCCTTCCAAGTAATACTTCTTTAGGGAGACACCAGGAAACTGAGCTGGGTCAATAAGTGACGCTGTCCTCCAAATCAGGCTTTCAGGAGCACAGGATCACAACAAACTTGCTCCTCAGTCAACACATGCTGGCACCTTTGCTGTAACAGGCATGTTCCACTGATTGCAGTGGAACACTGATTGCAGTTGCATGATGGATGGCTTTACTAAGAAAACTGTAAGAAAGGAGTATAAAAGGTGTGTGTTCAGTCTGTAGTACCAGTTTTGGAACCTTAGACTACCACCATCACTCAAGTCATCTGCTCAATAGTTGATCAGCGTACATATATTTGGGGGTTGCCAAATATAAAGAGGAAAGCGCATCAGTGAAGTACATGAATAGCATGAGGAGAAGCAACTGGTGGTAGTGAAAGAACAGAGTACTCCAAGGCATTATAAGTCTAAACAGAATATTTAACATTACAAAACACAGCTGATTCAGAAACAAACTCTACATACTGAAAATTGTATACTGTATGCTCATACCACCAAAGCGGTCATTCTCATACTCCAGCAATTCTTGTATATCACTTTTGCTTATACAATAAACTCTTCAGAATAGATAGTGTCTCCTTTTTATTTTACATGCTTGGTAATGCAATGGATTGCAGTTTTGACAACTGTTAAATGCTATTACAGGTCAAATAATACCAATGGTTATTATTTTTTCCTCAAGCAAAGGCTATTCACTTTTCTGTTTTCTACCTACTTGCGTATATTCAGGTTAAATAGGTAATAAGTAAAATTAAATTAAAATGGTTCACTGGTTCTGCCAAGGTAAAATGGATGTTAATCTGCTTTAATTAATGTGCTTTGCTATCATTTTAATGATTATTTGCTTACATTTGCTTTAAAGTGACTCTGTTAGGAAAAATACATTATGAGGTTTAAATGATCATTTCAGTAACTCCAAATCAGGTAGGCTCAGCTTCAGCAGAGTGTGTGTGAGGTGTGTGTGTGAGTGTGTTTTTTTTTTTTTTTTGGTTCTTTGTCACAAATTCAACTGAGGGCTTAAAATTGAGCTCTGTCTTCTTGCCTGTTGAATTACTCTCACTGATAGAAAAGTTGCAATTTAGCTGGCTATTTTTCTGATGATGAAGAAGTCAAAGTAGAATCAAGATTGCTCTTTCACAAATGTATTGGGTCTACAGAAAGAAAATTTCAACCCTGGGACCAAAGTTATCAGATATTCTTCAAAAACACAGAAGTGGAAATTATACTGAAACAGAAAGTTCTGGTTTTTAAACATTTTTTAAAACCTGGGCAATTTACATTCCCTGAGCATGCTGTCTATACTGAGTCCTATACAAATGACTATGAAGCATATATTAAAAGACTGCAACTCTTTAAAATAGGAAAGATGACTTCTTACCAAACTAAAATTATCATTAGCTGCTGCCTGCTAGAATGCACATTCTCAGACAGTAAAAATTGGAATAGTGAAATATACCTTAATTGAGCTGGAACAGTTACACATGTGGCCTAATATCAGATTAGGAAATTAGATAAACCAGAAGTTTCAGATATAAATACCTGTCTTTTGTAGCATGTTAATTTGAACTTGAATTAAATAATAAATTGGAAAAAAAAGCATGTATTTCCAGTGTCAGAGTGATAATACGGAAATATGCTCAAGAATACTACATCAACACCCATTACAAGAAAACAGTTCCTAGAGCAAAAGAAAAAGAAAAGCTTATAACCTAGCTAGGGATTTGATTCTCCCTTCCCCAAATATCCTGATCAGGCTATCCCATAATCAGTTTGGTGAGGTACTTAAGATCCAGGCTTTTCTCTTTCAGTCAGTTACACTTGCACTGTCAGACAATACTCTTTCGGGGGTGTTTACTTTCATGCTATGTCTTGTCATCATTTTATTTTTTGCTTTGTTATTGCTGTGCTTGCCTTATGGACTAGATCAGAATTGTCATGTACAAATATTCCAAGAATCCATTCAAACATGCACTCATAAAGAGAGCACCTTTTACAGGCATTCTCTTGTCTCACAGACAATTGAAACTTCAGAACCTTTACTAAAAACAATTCTGTAAATGAGTTTTTTTTATTTTCACAAAAGACTTAAGCAGAGTTACCTTTTCTCCTAGTTTCTTCTAAGCCCCAGGTATGAAATAATTATGATCTCCAAAGCAGCTAATTGAGCTGTCCACAAACAAAAGATTATGCTTTCCAGTAGAGAATAAGCAGCAGGAGCAGATGAACAACTTCCTTTTCATGCAATTATCACTAATAATGAATAGCTAGGCAGAAGGACTCAGAGATGACTCAAGTTTTTAATTACAATTATGTTACTAAGAGGACTGATTTTGTGTCTGTAATGACCAAAGTTATTCATACCTGAAAACTCAATATGTGAAATTAGTTTTGTCTTCTGCTTCCTAGTAGACAAGCGTCCACTTTTTAAAAACGAGCAAACACCAGAAGCAAAACGTAGAATTTGTTCTTTCAGCATACTAGCAACTTTGGCATGGCCCATATATGCTAAAAATAGTACCTTCAGTAGGTAAGAAGGGGTCCCAAGCATTTTGTGGAAGTTCATCTTGCTCTACAAGATCCATTCTTATTTTTAGAAAGAAAGGTATTTTACAGTATCAGAAAAAGGAAAAAAAAAAACTAGTGAAAACATACAAAATAAAAGCTAAATTTTCATTGCCCAAGAAGCATTGTTTTTCAAAAAAGACACTGAAAATTGTAATACCTTCTCTTGAAAAAGTAAATACCGCTTTATTAAAAAAATTCAAAAAAAATCTCAGTCATTTATAAAACAAAATAAACTCAAAGATTTAAGACCAAATCTTGCATAAGCGTGTACATTTTAAGTATAATATATACATTTAAGGATCCACACAAAAGAGGAGCAAGCTTCAGACAATGCCATGGAAGTGGTTATGTCTCACGCCAATTACTCATTTTTCAGGTATATTCTGAAAAATGAACATCTCAGTTACTCAAAATGTGGATGACAATAGCTAAAAAAGTTATTTTCCTTAGTTAAGTTCTAAATATTTCAAATACAAGTCAGGCAAAGAATGATAAAAGAAAATCCATGAAAAGTAGAATGGAAATTCGATGGAATTTTACATACACAAAATCTATTGTAAAAATTTTGAAACGCATTTTCCAAATGTCCTTTGCCTTGCTTTTTTTGTTTTGTTTTAAACGGGACTAATTCAGTGGTTCAAATCTGATCACAGAAGACTGTTGTCTTCTCATTTAAAAAGATAATGCAAGGTAGTAGTAACCCTGTCTTCAACTTTAGATCCAAGATCCTAAAAACAACCCCTATTGTTACTTTAGGAAAAAAAAAAGAACAGGATGTCAGAATAGTCTGAGACCTATACCATTACGAACTAGAGACAAGAAAGACACTAACTGAACCGAAGTTAGGAGATCCGATTCCTAACTCACTTTTGCCTCTGACCTGACTCAAAAGCTAACTTTCTTGTGCTGAAGTCTGCCTAAGAACGCAGCGGAGATGGCATTGCCTCCAACAGAGAGGTAGTGAAACTTAACCTATGCATTCCTTAAGTCCTTGAGATTCTGTATTTAGAAGCACTACATAAATGATCTATAATAATGCCCTGTGTTTCTGTAACTAAACTGAAGAGGCCTGCAGTGCCAATGCTAATAAAATAGGAGTTATTTTATCAAAGAGATATTTTATCAAGTAATCCAACAATCCAATCAGTTGTGCAGGCCACTTGCCATATCTATTCATTTAATGAATACAGTAATTAACTCAAAACATGCTTATATCATACAAATCTGGACAATGCGTGTTTAACATCTCAAGGAGGTTCAATAACCTCTGCCTCCCTTGAACGTTGATAACTTGCACAGCGATTCTCTCAATTTTGTTATTTTTATAGAATAAACATTAGGAAACATAAATATAACAAAGAATTTTCAGAGTAAAATTTCAACTATCCAGTGAGCTATCACAGGGATCAATCTTATGTAGATGCCCCACAGATGTCAGAAAGAACCCACTGAGGCAGAAGAGGAACAGATCTGGGTCAAACCATGTTGAGCTACCAGTTAATACATGTTTCCTGGTCAGCATAATTTTGTTGCTCTAATTGCAGGGATTTTTAAAGACTCACTAAGGGAATGAGGTTCCCAACTCCCATTAGAAATCAATACCAACAGAAAGCAAAAATAGTATTAGCAAGGATGCTAAAAAAATAAAATTAGTCTCACCACGATACTTTGCTGAAGTCAGAGAACTGTCAGTGCAAGTTGCATCTTCTTACGCTGCAAAAGAATGTGGCCTGTGAGATTACCTTTCAGCAGCCCCTCAAAACTTGTCTTAATCACTCCTTAATTTCAATTGCTTTTAATTTGGTTGTTATTCCCTTCACTGTATCTGCCCTGGAGAAGAATGAGGGTGTGGGAGTGGAGAATGGCTGGCAAATCCACACACATTCAGCAAGTCGATGAATATGTAATATAGTTTGCAATAATACCTAAGTAATTCTTCCATTATGAACTCAATCCAATTCTACTATTTGATTTCGGAAATGGATTTTCAACACAGGCCTGTTTGACTAATCGGATCATCATTTTCCTATTCTTTTCTATTTAAATGTTGAGTGACATAGTTGTGTTTGGGAAGGCAGTAATTTCATTACACCAACAGAGGAAACTGCCATTCCAGCAGAAGGACAAGAGCCAAATTGGCCAGGGGAAGTACTCCTGACTAGACTGAAGAGCAGCACAAGAGAAAGTGAAGCAAAATGTCACCTCTCAAACGCAATGACGACAGGATTACAAAAATCTAATTAGCTGTTTCATTAGCTGAATCCTATCTGTGGCAACAGCAAACAATGGGCATTCGGAAGCCATCCATCCATTTTTAATGCAGGCGCTGTCATGGAGATACTGAGACTAATATATTCTCTGCATTGCCTCTGATTGCAGAGTGACTTCAAGGAGGCATTTTGCCTCGTTTGTAAGAAATGGCCAGGATTTAAAGGTGCAATGCACCTCTAGAATCACGTATCACATATATCCTGCTGAAACAGTCTTTGTTTCCTTCTCCCCTACATCAGTTAACTGACTGCACTTCTTTTACAGGTGCAACTTAAGCTTCAGCGCTAAATATAGATATTCAGAACAAGTCTAGTTCAGACTAATTGAACTGCTGGAGGTAAGTGAAGACAGCACCCACAGGAGAGTATTTACTTTCAGAAAGGATAGAAGTCATCTTCCTCCCCCTTACAAAACAGTTTTATTAATTTCATTTCCGTCATAACAATTTCCATTAAACCATAATCAAAATATTATTGCTGGAAACAGCATGGAAGTTTCAGACTGAAACACAGATATTTCACACAAATGTATATAGGCCTCTCCCCACTTTGCAATGTGGCCTCCTTTATTTAAAGCTCCTGAATACTCCAGTTGTGCCATCTGGAGTGATTTGTGGTTGCAGATTTTCAGATGGACAGCTCAAGTCTTTCAGGGCAACATTTGCTGCTTTGGCAGATGTTCTTTTCTGTTCAAAGCGTTTAATGGGGCCAATACTACTGGTAAAAAAAGTTCCAGGGTTCCAACTTGAGACACTGTTGTTCTGCTCACACTACTCATAATAGTAACAAGCAGACTGACAAAAAGCAAAACCAAACCAAGTTTCAAAAGGAAGAGGATAAACATTTATCATCTTTACATCTACAAGACAGAAAACAGAAGACCAGATGCAGATACTACTATAACCTTTGTAAAATGCACTCAATACTTTTGTACTTGAGTAAGCCCCTTCAACTGAGAAAAATATCACATGATTAAATATTTTCAATGCTAAATGTGTCTCAACATCATTTATTTAACAGTGGGAGCTGCCACAACATAACTTGTCTCTTCTGCTTCTCGTTAAGACAGTGAAACAATATTCAAGGGTTGGGTTGTTGCCACTTTGTTCCGTTTTAAAAGAGAGCAAGAGAAACTTAGGTATGGAGAACTGAAAAGACCAGCCCCCAAGATGCAGGCATAGTAATGCTACTAACGCATTTTAGATAAATCAAGGCAGAAAAAGCTACTACTGATCAAAAAGGAGAACTGCAAGTGAAAGTTAAATGCCTGTTCTTGCACCAATAACAGTCCTTCACCAAAACCAGCAAGACAAAATATATCATAGAAAATGCCTTTTACTGTCATTGCTATTCTTTCCCTCCCTGAAGATATGAGTTCTGGAGATTCAATGCAACCAGATTCATTCTCTACCATACATGACATTTCTGTGGTATTGCTAAGTTTCCTTCGCTAATTAACATCCAGTTGGAGTTTCCATATAGTTACTCAACAGCATTTTTTTTCTTTGCAACAAAGACATATGCATACCAAAATTCTGCAACTGAAATTCAGTATCATTTCAAACCAGATCTGGCATTTACTATTTAGACTCCTCTAACTTTAACCTTACCACTGGAGACCCATAATGAGATATAAACAGACTACAGTTGATAAAGGAAAAATCATCATTTTTTATTACAATTTAAAGGTAACCTTGAAAAAAATCTCAGTCTCTCTCAGTCTCACTCAAGTCTTGAAAAAAAAAAGTCTCAAAGCCTTGTATACAATCTCAGTCGTTCACTAGGTGAGAGGAGGACTGCTGCCTTTCCCTTACAGAAAAGGGAACATATTTGGGAAATTAACGTTACTTGAATATATCAACACCTCCTGCGCTCAGCCTTCCTGGAAGGCTAGCTAGAGCTACCACCATGTGACTGAGGAGGAGTGAAGGGTTCCAGCTGCAGCTTGCTGTCCTACCAAACGTGAAGTCGCAGAACGGGCAGAGGCAAAAGTATGCTTCCCAACAATATACAGACCAACAGATTACTAAACGCAGCTGTCATGACAACCGACAGGAAGGCTTCAAAACAGATATGGTCCCCATATTAGGGACTCATCTGATTCCTAGATGAAGTTCTAGGAGCTTCTTGGAAATCAACATCTACAGTGAAGAGACGTTATAGCAACAAGCCTACAATAACAAAAAGTAGTACTTTAGAATATGAGGGCCAAAACTTTTATATGCAACTTCAGGATAAAATTACTTTCCTCAATTACAGAGTAACTTGGTATTCAAAACTAAATTCAGTCTTCCCTAAAGAACACACAACAAATCAGTAGTTGAAGGAAGAAAAAAAATATAGCGCTCTACTTTGGGTGGAAATAGAAGTTTGCCACCATAGGCAGAATTCATATTTGCCTTATCAATGTTCTGAGGCATTTAAGGCAAAAACAAAACTGTTTGTGGGAAAGAGGAGGAGAACATTTACACAACATCTTAGCAAAGACTCCCCAAAGGGATCAGGTTATAGGAAAATAAAAAAAAAAAAAAAACAGAAAAGTTGTAACTTAATGTCTGCCATCAAATTAAAGAAATATCTCAGGAAAGTAGTTTAATACTTAAGTGTGGTGCTAGCTCACATCTCCTACATGAAGGAGAGAATTTAATTTGTCCTAAAAAGGAAGATATCATTGCACCTATGCTGTACCCTAGGTTTGGCAATCTACAAAAATAACTTTCCTTAGCACATGACAACTGTCCCTTGATCTTTAGCTTAAGATATAAAATTCTGTGAAGTTTTAAGGTAACTTAATCCTTTCCATTATGGGATGGAAAATAAATTAGCAAGAAATTAGAATCATAGACAGAAACTAACCTAGCCCTAATTCTAGCATCATCATCTCCATTTCCTGGAAGATCTTCTTTTACTATAGCTCCCAAAGAACTGAGTACTTAGAAAAGCAGGGTTTTATACTTTACAGGAAGTCCCACCACAGCTCAGCTTAAAGGGACAGTCACTCCTGCCTCTCCAAATAATACAAACTGCATGGTCTAGAAAGCAGTGAAAGACTAGAATAATTGAACGGAGGCGAATTACACAGTATGTGCATGTTTGTGAAGTGACAATAATCCTCTTTACAGAGGACACAAAGGAGTTCAATCTAAGCAATCGTTTCCACCTAGATAAATTTTTTATTTAATGTTAACTTCTGGTCTGAAAAAGAACTGCAACTGAAAAATTTTAGAGAGGAAGTAGTATTTTAAATAGTGCTATTGCACAAGTTAAAATCGAAAGTCCAAGAGCAGGAGAGGCAGGGGGTGTGTAGACACTGACAGCAGCCAGGAAGGCTTGAGGAGAGCAAATTAAAGAGCAATTATGATTTTATAGTGTATTTCATGGAGACAAAATTGTCTTGCCTGGCCATTCTGATGAACTGTCACTGTGATGTTCATGCTGTGTTTGAGCTTACATTTTTATGAGCTCTGTGCAGATATAGGAAACATTAGAAAGAAAATACTACCTCACAATCACACAATTTTTCAGCTGTTTTGTCATTATTAAGGCTTCTTATACAAGGCAGTAAATCTTTGTACTTTGAATGTGATTTTGGATTCTGGAATCCATTTTCCTACTTTAAGAACTGTAATCTACAAAACAGTTTACTACTCTCTATCATGAGAGGTCTTCAACTGTCTTTGATTTGCAGTTACCTGATTTTTTTTTTTTTTTGCCTGAGTGGGAGCTTTGCTTTTGAGTACAATGAGAGTTTGTACTATCTGAGCTCAAATATATATTGTCTTAAAAATTCTCAATATGTAGCACTTGTAATGTATTTAGGGACATTGAAATCTAACCAAATTGTTTATTAATGCCTTCAATATCATTCCCTCAAAATGATTCTGAAAATGAAACTTAGCTATTAATTTTGTAGGTACTGTCTGAGACAGAATAGAATCCAACTCATTAACTTCCCTGGCTTTGCAATGCAAACAGAAATGAAAACTTTGCTTTGGGAAGAAAAATAAGCTGATAAAGCTCACAGACAGACATTTGTTTGTTATTGCAAATGCACTCTAATATGAACTCTGAGCCTACTTCATGCTCAAGACTCACAAACCAATCTGTAAATATTTTGTCCATCAATATTTCCTTAGTTCTCAAATGCGAGCACAAACGAGACATCCACATTGCACACTTGCATACTTAAACTGGCAGCTGCCCAGTTCCTATAAATAGGACATCCACCATTTTCAGGTATCTGCTTTTTATGCAGTCCAGTGTTTTGTTCTTAAGGCACCTTGGAGGATTCATCCATTTTATGCACTCTGAAAATGAGGCAACAATCTTCTCCTGTTAGATCAAAAACCTGTACTGTGGTACTTTACAATTGCTAAGTCTTAGGCACAGTGCTTAATGGAAACCAGTTCAAGTAGGACATATAAACCTAGATCCAATAGTGACTTATATGCTTAGGAGTGAAATTCTATGCCTGATTTTTAGCTGTTTGGCTCCCAAAACTAAGTCTATACACCAAAGCTCTTTCTAAAGTGTGAGGCAGAGTTATACATCTCAGAATAGTGATTCAAAGTAGACAACACATTAGGCAGCAAACTGTCCCGAGCCTAAAAGATGGACTACGCTACCTTCAGAAGTGTGCTTTAAAGCTTATGCTTCTACATAGTGCAAGATTCACGCAGCCAAACAGACAGCAAGTAAAGAGCGAGTGGTCAGGGCACTGATGCAGCATCCTTGATTTTGGCCGTTTGTCACAGTACTGGCTTTTGTCTTTTATGCGTAATAATCACTGTCTGAAATATAGACTGGGAACAAGAACCAGAATTGGATTGGATTCCTGAAAACAGTTGAGCTGTGTTTGTGAGCTTTGCTGAGCTATGAGGCATCACCTTTCTGTTCATTATCAGGGCTTATTAACACCAATGCAGTAGCACAGAAACACAGTCTGAGTGAGGCGGGTTACTCAGTCTTTTGGCCAGGAATCTCCTTACAGTTTGAACTAAGGCATATATTTACTATTTACTATAAAAAAATTAAATAAAATTAAAATAAAAACAAGAACATAGGTCTCAACAACTGACAGGGACCCACACCTGACTAACTACTAGGTTATTTAATAAACTACACACTCATCCTTCTCTCCCTGTCCTGAGAAAGTAGAAGTTGGCTTAATCGATGTGTGCAATGTCCTTCGTACTAAAAACCACTCACGGAGACAGGGGACAAACTCATGACAGAAACAGGACACAAATTAAAGGTCCCAAGCAAAAGTCTTACTTGAAATATTGCTCTCTCTTGGTTTTTTTCTTCATATAAATACTCAAACCTTATTGTCTTTATTTGGACTGATTTACACTAAGTCACAACGCTCCAAAGAGTTCCCATTGTTTACGGCATTATTAGCTTTGTTGCTAATAGCTTTGTTGCTAACAGAAGAATTAACTACACACAAAAGATGACCCTGTTCTACTGTAGACAATGTCTGCTGCACTTAAAGAAAAAAAGAAAAAGAAAAAGAAAAAAAAAACACTACACACCAGCTGAGGTATTCTATTTGTACAACCTTTGCAGGTTGTACAAAGAGCGTTATAGGCACACAATATATACAGCAGGCTCATAATAAAGTATTCTGACTTATTTGGGGTAAACTTTAATGTCAGTACGGGATTTTAGTAAACTGAAGAACCTATATTGGAGAACTGAACAACATCTCTCAGTTACATGCACTTTTCAATATTTCTATCTGCATCTTACTAATTCAAATTTTTCACTTGGTATGCAGTTTCTGAATATTTCAATCCTAGCATTTTATCCACTTCACAATCAGCTGAGAGAGAGGAAGAGAGAGAGGGAGGGAGAGATTAAAGAAAGTAGGTGGAAAATGGAATATTGATCTATCAAGGGAAGAAACAAAAAAAGAAAAAAGTACGCCATCGAATTCACAGTCATCAAACCAAGCTGGAAATTCTCAAAGCGTTTACAGAGAGAAGCAAAACAATTAATTCAAGTTCAGGTACTCAGAAGCACATACAAATGATCCAGATAATTATCCAATCCCCTTTCTGCCTGGAATAGCACTTTAGTTTGGCCATGCACCCAACTAAAACATTCGAAAAATTCAGCCAGAGGAAATGGAGTCACAGTTGTGATTTCAGCATTCTCATCATCCATCTTGTTAACTGCAAGCTTGAGGTCAGAAAGTATTTTTCCCTTTGTTAAAATGAGAAGTAACAAAAAATCCCAGAGGAATCTAATACACTCTGCAAAAGGTTATCAGAGAAGTAGAGCCATCAGTCAGGATATTTGAAATGAAGATTGCAATAGAATTAGTAACACCCACAAATGTTTCAATTCATAATCAAATTAGCAGCTCAAGGTTTAGGGACTGAATTCAAAGCGATACACTCAGTCTGTGCAGGCTTCATAACTTTTCATTCCTTCTTTTTATTTAGGAGATAATAATTAAATATGATTTGAAATTGAATGCAATAAAGTACAGCTTAGGAGTATTTCAGGATTCTTAACAAAAATAATTAGATTCTCTGATATTATTTGAAACCACACTGCTATAACCCTTTATTAAACTTTTCTTTTTTAAAAAAAGGAGAAAAAGATGAATTTGTCAGCCTTATCAGACTGTGACATGAAATGCTCTTTTAAAGGGATACATCCTATTTTTATTACCTCAACTATCTGTGGACACCTTCTCTTTCACTGCTGCTTCCCTACTTTTCAAAAACTAAGATTTTCTACAGAAGTGGTTTCCAATAGCATTTACATTTAGCAATTAAAGTGCAACGTAAAAATTAAATCTCAAGGAACAGAAGGTAATTGACAGAGTCCTCAAGTAACATGGAACAGAAATGTGACATTAGTTGACAGGACATCTAGACCAATTCTAAGTTCACAGAGCAACTGAACAATTAAAACTATTCTGAAAGGGCTTGCATTCTCCTTCTGTCTACTCAACATATTAATTTCTTAGCTACTGGATTGATCTGAGAGGTGCCAGTACTGGGTTATATCTAGAGGCATTTGTCAGTCAGATCACATAGTTGTCCAACCATTGGCAGTTCCCACTATTCAGAGTTTCAAGCTCTGGTATTGAAACTCTAAACTATGAACTATTCAGTACTTGGTCCTCAGGTTTTATGAGACAGGGTTGAATGGACCAAGCTAACTGTCTGAAAGAAAAGTGAAATCTATTATTTTAAAAACATCTATTTTCCTATTTAAGAATATTTATTTTGCTAATATCTAGGCTTCTCTTGTATACCATTGCTTCCCATTCCTAGACATCTTTTTATCCTTGTCTCCTTTACTCTGCCATATCAAATAGGGAAATGCATTTATGCTTCACACGTAGAACGCTCCTTACAGAGACAATTCCGCTTATATATTGCATCGCTTATTTTTTTTATTATTGCTGTACTTATTACTAGGGAAAAATTATTGAACTCTTTGTATAAAATTTGAGTCGAGGTTCTGCTTTCATCTGATGATATCTAGAATAATTGATGCTAACAGACATAGCTTTTTTTTTTAAAACGATCAACATAAATTAAAGCATAATCCGTCTAGTAACATCTTAAGAGTTCACAATTTGCAAGCACAGTTCCAATGTTTGTTACCTGACTAGAAACGCAGAATCAATTTCTGCTCTTGGTACCCAGACTAAACCCTTTTGAAGTTCATGAGAGCTTGTGCAGGTTTACTAGAAGAATTCTTAAGTTTATATAGCATTTTATAATTTGTTGCTTTAATTGGATTAAATAACTGTACTGAATATTTAAGAAGGAATAGATACATTTTTACTGTAGCCCAGTCAGTTTATCAGCTTTCCCCACTATCGTCTACCATAATTCTGAATGGAAATCATACACAAGAAGTGATTTAAGAAGCTAGTAACTGTCTTTCCTGTAATTTACTTTTCCCCAGCCAAAATAGCAGCCACCTGCATTCATGTATCTCCTCCTATCCATCTGTAGGAGGCTGTGAATGCCTATCCCAGCTCTGCAAGATTGCTGGTTGC
Organism: Struthio camelus; assembly: GCF_040807025.1. Classification (NCBI taxonomy): domain Eukaryota; kingdom Metazoa; phylum Chordata; class Aves; order Struthioniformes; family Struthionidae; genus Struthio; species Struthio camelus. The sequence goes on from NC_090946.1 coordinate 35,560,243, forward strand.
TTCTGTCATCCAGGACCAGAAAGGAAGGGATACACTTCTCAGTCAGGTACCAGCTTCAGCTGGGAAGTGGTAGCTGCCGCTCTTCAGTGAAGAGCGGAGCTGAAAGGAGGACAGGCTTTGACACCAACAGAGGGGAAGCGCGACTGCTACCTGCACTCTCCAATGCTGCAGTTCATTGCCATAGAAGAGGGAAGGAGGAGGGACCTGCTGGCAGCACAGCCACCCAACTGCCGGTTGCTATTTGCTCTCTGAAATCCAGAGCACAGCAGTAGCAGATCCACTGCAGCTATTATTTTATGATATATAATAAGGAAGAAAGTACAAAAGAATACAGAAAACTATATGCATTTATGTAGAAATATATTGTTTAGTAACGCCCTTAAATAGAACATTTCTCTAGCTTCATCAGGCCCGATGAAAATAGTAGCCCATAGCTGCTGTTAAATCCCTGATTTCCTCTTCAGAGACTGATTTGTAGGAAGAGATCTTTCTCTTCTAATTTCTACGCGAACAGCACATTCTTTGACAATGTTACTGAAGCTCCCATATCTGTTTCTTTTTCTTGGGGGGGGGGGGGGGGAGAGGAGGCTCCTTTATTCAACAATAACAAAGGTCATGCTAGGGAAGAGACATGCCATTCAGATCTTTGGAATGAAGAGTAGCAAGCCTTGAAAGCTTTTTTTTTTTAATTCATGCTGCTAAATTGAGGATTAGTTTCCATTCCTGTTCTATTTACAACTTTTTTCTTTTAGTTGCCATCATATTTTCTAAAGAACATAAACCCAAAGTTACAGAGTTGGTCTTTTTAACAAAAAGTACTTTCTTTACTAACTTTTTCTGTCATGAGATAAAAGACTGACTATCTGTATCTATTTCTCCACCATAAGAATACAAGAAAGACAGACTGACAGAAAAGTGGATAATGCATACGTATTTGGTGTGACAGTCACGACTTCACTTAAAGTCAAGTGTAATGCTATCTGAGCCTTTTTAAAAGTTGCTGTTATTTTCACCCATGTTTTTCATTTCATGTGAAATGAGAACATTTTCATAAAAAATGTGAAAAAATCTTGTATTTTTCAATCAGCTCTCTTCAAGATAACTTAACTTTATCTTAAGCATTCAGATATAAAAAGGTTTACACTAATTAATGATTACTTCAGTATGTGTAATAGATTTTTTCAGAGATTAAAGTCTGTGTTAGATGTTACAACATTTTTAAGGCTACTACTGCTATTAGTAGAAGAGCTACTAGCTCTTCTTATATCTACCCAAGAATATACACATCATTTGTGCAGTGTGATATTGGTCAAGAATTAAACTTCATTTAAGATTTCCAGAGACCGATATTTTAGAGCACGATCTTCCATTTTAAGAGAAGGAAAAAAAAAAAAAAAGAAAAAAATGTTAATAGTGTAGGCTATTCTGAGGTGGTAGAAAAAAAATGTAACACTTGAAAATTTAAAAGTATAAAGCTTAATTAAAAAAAGCAATTTATTTCTTCTAAGTGTTACCTGGCCATCACAATTATATTTCTGCTTGTGTATAACCAGGTGAACAGAAACAAAACAATAGGAAGAGAAGGGAAAATCCTTAGCTCAGTAATTCCCTCACTGGGATTTTAAAATCCTTATTTTTACAAGAAGTTTTAAAGTCTTCCAAAATTTAATGCTTAAAAGAACATTAGACTAACATACCTACAGGATGCACTGTTTTGCTTCTCTCCAGAAAGGAGCAAAACAAGGAACATCGACATAAGCTGCTCTCACACTGCTTCATCAGCAGAAGTAGCTTGTGAACCTTGTCCCCTGTTAGGCAAGCATGGCAATAGGCTACCTTAACCAGTAGACTAACAGGTTAGTCTGGTCTAACTCTAACTTTACGAGATATGACTAAAAAAGTTCACTCATCATTTACATTCTACATTAATTTTCCAGTACCAAAACACTGCCAAAAAATGGAGGAAGTGAGAATCACTTTTTTGAAATACAGTTTGGAAGAGGATGGTTGTACCACTTCAAGATTAGCTTTAACATTTTTGAGTACTAGGCTCTGAACTGTGGACTTTCACAACTCATTCCATTGAGTGCAGAGGTGAGCACTTTACATGACAAAGAACAATGAGGTGGAGAAGACAGACCTTGAGTTAAAATGACTGTATTTTGTTCCAAAAGTGGATGTAATATACCTGCACCAGCATAACATCACACTAATGCATCAATCTTATTTTGACACCTGAGTTTTTGTGTCCTCACAGTGCGGTGCTGTGCTGACGTAGCAACCTATATGAATGATTGCAGTGCAGAGACACCTGAGCTCTCTATTGCACCTGTCACTTGGTCTATACAAATTCAGGAATATGTTTCATGGCACAACAGCTTAACAAACATAGAGGGCAATCTGAAGTTCTAATTCTGAATGAAACAAACCACTAGGGTGACTTAACTGTCCTGCTGCCTCCAACAATAATAAACAGGCTTATATTCATTGCATTCACTGTCATTTATACAAACTCCTTACACTTCAGACAAAAAAAAGTAGCTTCCATGACTTAAAAAAAAAAAAAAAAAAAGCTAAACAGTAGAGAAATGTTTGCTTCCAGGATCCAGCAGGGGCCCAAGTGAAAGTGGCTCTTTGCAGTTTCACCAAGATACCAAGTCCTGTGTAAAAATAAGGAAAGATTCAAGTCCTGTTGACCAAAGCAATGCAGAAGAAACAACTCATGCATTCCAAGCTTAATGAAAATCAGTACCATGGGAAACTCCAAGACTGTAAAATGACAGTGCTGGATTCAGAAACTTTCTAAACCTGCCTAATGACTTATAAATGTTCCTAAATAAAAATCATATCACTTGTGATATGCATATTTTAAGACAGTTCTGCTGGATGACCATGGAGAAATAAAGGAAACACAGATACTCTGTCATGCAAAACTAGTTGCCTTGGTAATCCAAGCATAATACAGCCCAAGTCTGAATGCCTGAGAAAGCTAATGTCCAGCATGAGCTCTTCATACATTCTCACTTACTAGTAAAATAAAAATAAACACAGTATTCAGGAGGTTGCGCATACTAGAGCACTAGTGGATCTAAAAAAAAAGAATAATCAGTATTTACATTTTCTAATAATTGATTTGGCAATGAATAAACACAGCAATTAGTGCCCTAGTTTAAGAAAAAAGTTTTATACACCAGGGCCAACTGCCTGAGACTGAGTGCAAAAAGCACATTTTCAAATTAACTACAATGCTGTGTATTACCTGTACAGACCATTCTTCTAACATATATATATATATATATATACACACACACATATATATATGAAGTTTTCCCCTTCACCTATTTTTCTAATTGACTCAGGAAATCCATTACTTGCAGTCTTTACCTTAGTTTTTTATCTCTGGTTTCTGTATTTCCAGTAGTGTTTGGGCTAATTAAGCCTATGGTTATTAGAATTTTTCTTCTCTCTTTCTTAAAATTGCTAAAAAATAAATCCAGTAAACAGGTCTTTAATCTATACATAAAACTGTAACAAACTGCAAGGTGAAGTTAAAAATGTTTAAGTTAGAAATAAAGAAATATTTCAGTTGAAAGTGATAACTTCTTAAAACAGTGAATAATCAAAAACTGTTAAAGCTTAATAAGGGAAGAGGTTATTTCATCATGACTAAGTCATTTAACAGAGACATGATTTATTCCTGAAAGTCTGTAGCTCAACCCCAAATTGTTAACTCCGTGCTTTTCACATATTAAGTAGGGAAGACTAATACCCCTTCTTCAAGGATTACTGGACAAAATACTAAGGCTCACATAATTATGACATATTCAAATAAGCACCTTCCGGTTACCTATGGAAAGGCTATCTAGGTTGTGGATTAAGAGTACCACTGATTCAGAAACATCTGGATTGCTTGCATAGCAGAGCCAGACTGGATCTGACAAGGTTTAATACCTCAGGTGCAATTTAAGGCAGCACAACTGTTCTGCTTCCAGGGTGTGAAGTACGATATGAGTTACTGAATACTACTATATCTGAGCTGACCCCCAGTAGGACCAGCTTGCGTTATCTACATAGCATGTTCCAATGGCTTCTGGAAAGCTGATACAAAGACAACCAGCTGTCTGAACCTGAGGGTCTAATAACGCTCCACTTAACAGCTCAGCTATCTGGATGCAAAAAGTCTAGTTTGGATACAGCATAGCTGTAAAACCTTGACTCGTATTTCCAAGAAAATTGCTAAATTGTAAGAACAAACGGTAAGAAAGAAAATAGATTAGAGCTACACAAGATAAGAAAGGTAAAACTGCAGAGAGAGATAAGTTTGATAAGAAGAGGTCAGCAGCTCAAGGATTCAGGAGGAAAAACATTATTAGGGAAAGTTACAGAAGCCTTAGAAAAAAATTAGGGATTGGGCAAAGAGCAACTCTGCAACATCAAGGCTCAGCCTGCTCCAAGGAGCAAAAGAGGCTGACTCTTCCCCACTGGACCAACAAAATTGCCTGGCTGACAAAGATTCATTGGGCATCCTACAGAGCGGCCAACGTTTAATACTTAGCATAGCAGCTTGCTAGCTGTAGCTACCCGATGTGTTCTATTAGCCAGTTAATTGCTTTGTATTTTTAAGTTATGTACATCGTGCACATCATTAAAAGTTGCTCAAAAGTAACCCAAAGAGGAAGAGTTGCAGTCTGGCTATTCAGGTCATTCTGGTGCCTCTTGTGCATGATCTTTGGTGCTGGATTCAGAGAGTATTATACAGCATGGCTATAGCTCCATGTGAACAAGCGGAGACAGTTTAGCTAAGCCTAAGCCATTGCAACCACCTGGTAAATAGTGCTAGAGAGCTCAACTGAGGAATATGTAGGTAGTTCCTCCGTAGTCAGCTGAAAGTCAGCAGAGCCAATCAATGCTGAGCCAGAATTACTAACTCCTGTTTGATTCAACCTAACTTCATATGATAAAGATTATGCAAAAAAATCTTACGCAAAGAATCCCCTCTCATCATGTCCTACACAGTGTATCAACATATCTGGAGTCTGACCTACCCCAGACTTCAATGAACCTGAGCGAAGAGCTGGCTGCAAATGATTCGTCAAATAAAAACTCAGCACAGTCCATAATGGAGTCCATAATGCACAAAGGGTAATTAAGCTGCTCTAAAATAAAGGTAAGTAAACAGAGGAACAGCTTCCTTCAGAATATCACAGGGAAGCCATGACTGGGATATCTCTGAGGCAAAGACAACAGTAAGCAGGTGTTGTTAATCATGCAACTATCTTCCAGACTGTGGTCCTGCATCTGATAAGCTTTACAGAAATATGACTTTTTCTTTCACTGTATCTTTGTGGTAGGTTAGTCCCATTTCTAATGAATGTAACCAGGGTACAAGATTAGTCTTCCAGTTCATCAAGGAAGGGATTAAAGTGGAGATTTAACCAGCATGTTTATGGAAAGAGAAGTAATACACATAGCTTGAGGTTGGCTTTTGTTCAGTCAACCACACATATCTGACATCAGCAGAGTAATTAAAAGATACAATTTTCAAAGCAAAGCACGGGACCATGGCCAAGAGATTCCCATTGAAGTTCATTGCTGAGTTACAGCTAGTGCTACTTTCAAAAGTTGTCCTTATGGATATGACTTAAAAATTAGGCACAAGAGCAAGTTGCTCTGAGGATAAAGTCTTCCTCTCAGCCCTCTACCTTCAGTCAATGAAGACAGATCTTGATACCATTTAGGGAGAATTCTCTGGGAAATATGCATTTTGTAATCTCCAATGGAAGAATAAATACAGAGAGATCAGTAATTATGTTTTTAGGCAGTATTTAAATTACATATTTATTACGTTCCTGAGAGACTGAAATGGCTTGCTTGGACCTGTTCCAGTCCGTTATATATATTTATTTTTAATGTACTTTATTATGAAATAGCAGAACCATAGGAAGAGATGGAAAGACCTATTAGGTCATCCTGTCTATCTCTCCGCCCAGGCAGGACTGTGACTATAAATGTAACAAGCCACAGGCAGAGCAAACCTAAGCAATTCAAATCATCCCTTTTCTGAATATACCTGCAGCTTCTGACCACGATGCCTCTACTCAAGGTCAGAGGAGAAAACAGTTGCCACTCCCCTCCTTTCCCCTCCCCCTAATTCTTTTGTCCAAACAATAATGAATCTTTAAAATAAAACTTACAGGCAGCAAATAAAATACAACTTCAATACACTCATCCTCTCTATTCCTTTTGTACCACTGTACCGTCCAGTTGGTAACCATTAAATACGTGGAATAAACAGACAGAGCCTGCTCAACTGCCACATCTACTCTTCTTTCTCAGGCATTATCACTTGTTTAAACTGTTGGGAAGCACTGTAGAGAAGCACTAGGTAAACTGTTTTGGGTGTTGCTGTAGCTTAGCACAGTGCTCTAAGTTGTACTGGAAGGTGAAACAAACCTGCAGGATCACAGAAATCCATGTACTGTTTCGAGTGTACTATGGAAACACCTATACAATGGTATATTTTCATCAGGTCATTTTTTCTTTCCTGAATCACTTATTAGCAATTTCTGTCAGGGCCCAGAGTGCCCTAATAGGCCTCAATGTCCAGTCTCCTCCAGGGCCTCCTCCACCCAGCCCGGGCCCAGACCCCATTTCAGCCTAGCCCAGGGCTGTCAAGCCCTGTCCCACAACACCGTAGTGGCGCTGGGCTCCAGCTCCGCCACAGCCCTACCCCTGTCCAGCCACGGGCCCCACCAACTCCGACCCGCAGGCAACTGCCTGGCCTGGCCTGGCCTCAGCCCCGCCGCAGCCCCTGCAGAGGTGCCCGATGTCCCGGGCTGGAGGCTGACATCCCACCTGCCCCGCTCCCTTTCACAGGGCCCAGCCCACAGGCAGCAGCTGGCACTCGCTGCTCTCCACCAACCTTCTGTATTAACAGGCTTGAAAAGATGTAGGCCTGTAATTTAATCTATATCATTGTTAAGACTTTAATTATGCTGTATCATCAAGTTTATGTAGAATTTTATAGGAAATAAGTTGTGCTAAAAACAAAAATGTAAGCAAAATATAAAAATGACTCTAGCAAAATCTGGACCTAATCTTTCCACGCTGGTATCTAACTAGAATTAGTGAGTAACAGTACAGATTAGGACTGAACAGAATTTCAATTCTCGATTTTCTTTGGCTTTTGAATTTGATTTATTCAGTTTTAATACTCTTAGTTAACACTGATGATTACTTGCTGATATTTGCCACATTACTGAGTGAAAACTCGTATTTGAAACATATTGCTTAATAACTGATTTCTATTTTAATTTCTACTTCTATTTAATACCAGTACTTAACTACATCTTATACCATGGAATACTAACCATGGAATTTCTACCGCTTCCTAAAACATAGCCTTTTTTACATAGAAAATAAAAATCATGATCCCACTGCCATTTATCCATAAAAATAAAAACAGAGATATGATTCAGTTAGATGAATTCATACTTCAAGTTGGATAATACATAATACAATGTCAACTTGTTTAGATACACTGTAAACAACTCTAGAATGGATTTTTTTTGTTTTATTAAAAATAAGTTCAAGTTCAAAGCTGAAGCTTTGTAAGATAAAATTTTGCTGTAGAGTTTTTTTCTGAAATTGTATGCCGGATATGAACTTGGACTAGAAAAGGCCCACCAGTGAGTTATCTTTAGCTATAAAAAGGGTAAGCGAAAACTGAGCGCCTTCACTGCCACTAATGCTGACTGTTCCAAATAATTTCTGGTATTCAGAAAGTCGGAATGAGGACAGTTGTATGATTACTTCAAATACAATCAAACAGAAAGATCTTTTTCCCCCCCTCAAACGTTCAATTCACATAACCTGCTTAAGGGTTTTTATTCAAGGGTGAGTATTTTTGTTTCTGCTTTGGAACTACTTTCTGAATGAAAGTTGAGCCCTTTATTATATACATATCTTTTCATGGCATAAAATATTTAATTTACATACCTTTCTACTGATTGCTTTATTTTACTCTGCTAAATTTAGATGCATCTTCTTGATGATTTATCAAACCATTCAGGAAAACCAGTAAGACAATTCTACTTTTTAATGTTAGAGGAATATTATTTTGTAAATTTTGCAATTTCTAGTCAGGTAAAATTCTCCTGGAGGTCAAGTAGTCTCATCAGTGGGTTTACTGTAAGAAGATATGATCCTTAAAAAAAGAGCCACAGGAGTCAAAAACAAGCTGCTGATATCTCCAAGCGTCACTTAAATTCATTTGCATTGAAAGTAAAGGAAAAAGTTGTCATTTTTAAGCAGTTCCCTTTTGGCTTCACTATAGATTTTAGCATTAAAAATGATGAAAATACTGTAAAATGAAAATAACATTCAAATAAAGAAAAAGGGTTTTTTTTGCAGAATGAAGTAGCTCTTATTAAGAGGGAAATTGGGGTACTAAATTAGGAGCGTAAATTAACAGAGAACAATCTCTGAGTAGTCCATAAAACTCCACAGGCAGATCAACTCTATCCGCACATTTCCTTACAGCTACAATGTACAATTTCAATGACTTTTCTTAGAGTCTTATTTCCTGTTGTACAAACAAAAGCATATGCAAAAACATGTACAGAACTGAGGAGAGCCCCTCTTCTCAAAATGTTTATACTACCTAAGAAGAGGAGAGTAGTATAAAATATTCATAAAAGGATTTGCCTCCCAAGCCCAAGCACTGACAGACAATTGTAGTAACATCCTTGAGAGCCCATTCACAAGCTTTATTGTGCAGAGAAAACCAGGACAAAACAGTTTGTCAGGAATATCCCTGGCCAGAGAATACCAGAGAGAATGGGTAAGCTTTGGGCTACTAGGTAGCCGAAGGAGTTTGCAAAAATGTTGGAAGGCTTCATTCTATGGGCTGAACTAGCTACGTTTGCCTAGACATAACTGAACTAACTTTAAAATAGCCTGCTTGAATACATCAGCTGTGTATCTGTGACAGTGTTTAATTCAGCGCAAGCTGTAAACTGTCTAAGATACTGAATAAGTTCTCAAGCATTTATTCCTCAGTGAACTTCATATTACCACAATCAAACTTTCAGGAATACCTGAGCTACCTGGAATACTACTCTACGCTACAGCCAGAAATGTGACCTAATTCTTCCATCCTACAAGGCTTGGATGTGATCTCGTGTCCACAATGTCAAATGGCTTACTCTGTGGTTGATGTGTGTTGCTGGATTACATTTAAAGTTAGGGCTAGAACTAGGAAGCCAATCATTTAATACTCTGTTTTCCATCTTCATCCTTTTCTCCCAGCTTCCCTCTTTTGTGTGGTGCCTGTTAAAGATGTTGCAGAGAATCTCAGTCTGGGCTCTTCTTTGCTAATTTGGATAAAATCAATTGCCTTAAGAAAGAGAGAAAAAAAGGAGAAAACACTAGCCTTCGTGCTACATTACAGATTGGCTATTTCCACTCCTTCTTCTGTAAACTATCTCATCTTAATATGATTTATCCAATGTCTTTCCATTCTCTCCGAAAACACATAAATGTGACCAAGTACAATGGTGCACACAAAACCCACATGTACATGCATAACCCTTCTTTCTACTTGTTACTTGTTATGAGAGCTGGTGGAGGTACAAACAGCAGGTATTGATGAAGAAAGAGTTAAGCAACTCCAACAAAAGCCCGTGAGCTGACTTTACCTTCTGAAATGATGAATAATTAGGAGCATCTGAGGAAATTTACTGCCCTCTTCCTAATCTATTCCTTTCTATTATCTGTTCTTTGTTTGAGACTATTTGGATCACTTTCACCTTTTATGATCAAGAAAGGGCAAGTGAGAGTTGACTGTAAATCAGTGAAGAATTTAAAGTGAGAACAAACAGGAGAATAGCAGAGAACAAAATCTTGTTTCCTAATGGCTATATACAGTTGGGTTTTAATGGATTCCAGGCTTAGGTCCTCAGCTAAATAAACTGGCATTTACTCTGTCTCCTGCAGCTTTGTCAGCGCTCACAGCACATCTCTATATTACATATTTTAAAAAGCTAAGTCAGGTGTGAAAGGTGTGCTAAAGTAGGAGCGGAAGGGACAGGAATATTTCAATTTCTCAGCAGGCTCAAACTCAGCACTTTGTTTTCATGGGAATTTCTCCCATTCTGCTAAGGTACTACAGAAAATATTAGCAGCAGCACGGTTGTTTAAGAGTTGATTGTCTAGCATCCTTCAACTAGCTCTACATGATCTCTAGATGAAGGAAATTCCCTAGATAAAATTCTGTCAAATCTCTGATTCTCAGCGGTTATATCCATGCTAGTAAATTATAGCCAGAATTGTTGCTGGGCACCAAGAATAGCTGTCACAGAATGGATCATGTCTGTGATAATAAACTCAGCCTCCACAGTAAGGTGACTATATGCATCCTGCTTATTGCAGTAATCCCTGCAATATTCTGAACTGTTTTCTCCTAGCCAGGAAATTGTTCTGTAGAGTGCCAGTGAGCATGCGCTAAAACTGTGCCAAGATCTGTTCTAACGATTTACTAACATATGATCATGTACCTGTGCTTGGGTAAATTCCTTAAGACTGCTTAATTCACGAATATTCTCCACCACTACATCAAAAATATCTTGAAATAGAAATATTAAAAGTTTTTTTTAAAAACAATCTTTCTTTCTCAAACTCCCACATACTCTCCTTTTAACTCCATGTTTTTGAGTACCTGAATAGACTATTTGTACAAGTAAAACCTGGAACGCCCTACACAACTCTTGCCAAAGATCAATGCCAGAACTCCCCTCCTCTTCCTTAAGCCCTTATTTCTCACATAAACATTTAAGTAATCTCCTTTCATAGTTAAATATTATGATGGCTAACAAAAAGTAAAATGCTATTCTCTGTTTACTTATTGTCCACAAACCCATCTTTCATTCACCTATCAAACACACATAAAGGCCCTGCACAGAGGTCTACACCATTAAAACATATTTAAAAGGCCACAATAATTACCAGAACAAAAAGGGAGAGTATAAAAGCCTATTAAGAATATACGTAAAGTAGAGTCATTTAAAAGCAGCACGTGTGGGCAACAGGGGCTTTATGGATCAAATTGTGCATTTCTTTAAAGTCAACTATGAATTGCATTTTATAATTGAGTATTGTACTGTTTAAGTAGTAATTAAAATAGGAACCTTATTTGAAAAAGAAACACTTTTGTCTGGGAAAAGGATGACCTGAGGCAGATATAGCTAATATGAAAGTGTTTAAAAGGAAGAAGGGGAGCACTAGTTATGTGCTGGTTTGAAGAAGCCGTCTGTGGGAGATTACTGAAGGGATGAATAATCTTCTAAAGCTAAGTCAAAAAATTTTTTTTCTGAACAACTACATTCTTAATAACCAGTGCTGTATATTTTGCACCTCCTTACTATTCAGTTTCTCCCAAATCAAAATTACTATCTCTTATGACTGAGAACATTTTTAAGCCTCACTGATGCCATTAAAGTAAGACGAATGCACCAAAGGCTCTTCCACACTGCTGAGCAGCCAGAATTGTGCAATGCCCTTTCTTGTTTTTCGCCTTTCAGCTTCAATACATTAAAACGTTATTTCATATCTCAACCAAAAGATATGTGCATTTCCACAGTTCATATCATTCTTTCTGATTTTTCACAAATCTCATTTTATAAACTGGAAGACTTTATTCACTCTGTATTATAAGATTTCAGTAGGTCTGATTCATATAAAAAAATCAAATTTTTTTTGATTTTACAGCTAAAATAATTCAGTGTCTAAAAATTTATGAGAGAAAGACACTCATTTCCAAAACACATTTGTACAGCAACTTTAGAAAGCCACTGAAATCTTCTGACCAGACACCAGTTTCCTAGGAATCTCTGGAACATTTAGCTTGTCTTGTATTTCTGAAAAGTTTTGCTTTCTTCTCCCCCAAGATTCTGGTAGCCTACCCAGCCAAAAAACATAGCAGAAGGATAAAGATAAGCACATTGGAGACTGGCTATGCACACATTCTTTGCTCAGGGGAAAAAAATCCTCTGGAATTGGAAGTCTTGCTTGAATAAGGTGCGTAAGTTCAGTTCAAATTGTGCTGGAGTATGTTTCAACAGATTCTCTTCTCCCATATGATAGATACCTGAAAATACATAGCTGCCCTAAAAGGCTGTATAAATGTGTTTATATAAGGAACCCTTACTTATACCAAGCTTAGTGATCTATACAATTTGTGAACAGGGCCCAGATAGAAATCTCTATATTATAGTGAAAATATGTACTAGTGCTTAATTGACATCATAGAGTTGTAGCCTTACCCATACAAAGTTAAGAATTACCAGCAGCATCATATAGCAGGGACTTAAACAGGCCAGTAAACTATGTACACATTAATTATGCATATGCATAACTTGCTGCAAGATCAACCCTTAGTCCAGGTGATGTGATGTTGGGCTAGTCAATAGCTGCAACAAATCTTATATGCCTAGCACAATTATTTTAACTTGTTATAAGTGATATTAGAAATATCTGGCTTTGTAACAATTTCTCAAGTTTATCAACCTGACGAAACGCATGGATTATTCTCTGTGTGCATCTAAAAAACTGAAGAGTGCATGGTTTGTTGTTCTTGGTTTTGCAGATCCTCCACATCTTAAAGTTTCACATTATTTTGGTATAATGCCCAAAAGCAACACTGGTTGTCACCAATATGTAAATTATATCCCTTGAGCACTTTTCACATTTTTTTGAAATTGTAATAGAGTTAAAATAGTTCTGCTTCAAGTGATGGTATTTGTAACCCTTCAAGTTTGAGAGTTTTTCCCATTTACTCATTCTTTTACAGTGAACAGAAAATAGAATGAAGTTAACAGGGAAGGGGTATTATTTCCAGATTCCAATCTCCAGTGTTAGAACTTTATTTTAATACCCATGTATAAAAAAAACAACACTTTTCAAATGCAATGCCATTCTGATCATTATTCATCACCCACTGTTATTTAGGGGCATATCTCCCATTTTATTCTTGTAGGATTTAGAAATAATATGATTATTAATAGCAGACATCAATAACTCATATCAACAGCAGTTTTGCATACCCCTATTTTCATAAAACTTTAGAAGCCTGGATTATTCCAAAGTTAGTATTAATTTCTAATTAAAGAATCTCAAAATAGCCAATGATACTTTGTTCTCCTACTGCATGGAATTTAAGAGGAGAAAATCTATCATCCAAGGCCATAAATTCTGTATTGTAATTCCATATCTGTTTCCACTGAGATACAGCGGATTCCAGGCTACTGAAGTGAGTGTCTCAGGATAAGTTATATTTCTCACTAAAATGTCTTTAAGGAACATCTAAGCTACAAGAGCTGTAATAAATAACAACAGCTATGCTTCACATCTTGTGAACATTACTGCAACTTAATCGCTACCTGATCACAAGTCAAATCAAATAAAATCTTAGCTTAAAATTGCTCAAAAAGCAATTTGTTAAAGGCTGAAGTTGCATTAGCATACCAAAAAGAACTGCTCATACCTCATCCCCCTCTTTTTTTGGTGTTACAGAATGGGTGCTCCAGATCAGATTTTGTGCTTACTATGGTTACTTTGCATTCATGAAGAGTATGGTCCTTTACACAACAGTTCTACTTACAGCTTGAGTTAATAATATTCTCCATTTTTTCAGAGTTCACATATAATCCCCAATAATATTTTAGACTTATTTGGATAGTTGTTACTGCTGCTGTCATTTTTATAGGAAGTACAAAAATGTATGAATAGTTATCATTTAATTTTTATATGTACTTTTAACACACAGGTACTATTTCAGTTTCTCTTCCTGTCTAGACATTAGGAATTTTTCTGCACTCATGATTCAGATTGCAAGCTCCTCTTCACAGACTCTTCTGTCTTTTTTTAAAGATTAAAAAAAAAAAGGGATGTGAATCATGGTCCACCTTGGTAATTTCAATATTAACAATATGAACAAATGGGAAATCTGGATTTGATTTTCTCAGCAGCCTGAGGGTACTTGAGAGTACCTTGTTTCCCCTCAAAATTCTAAACTACAGAATGGTTTAGATGAGTTACATGCCGTTTCTGAGGAAGTTGGGCCATGGCGTAGCAGAGAATTCAAGAATAACAGGGATAGAAGAAAGCAGGCAAAATGGATTATGATCCTCTAGTTAAGGCACTGAGGTGGGAAGGAACATTTTCCACGTTGCATTATAGAGCTGAATAAAATGCAGAGGTAAACAAATCCAAATATAAAAAAAATAAACTTTTCTCAGCACTTAGGAACTTCTTACTGCATCTCTGAATGAAAAAGCACCTTAGAGGGAACTTCTATAAGAAAAATGTACTTCTACACCAAAAAAAGTGATTTCTCTCAGAATATGTTCTATCTCCAGGTTAATCAACTGCTGAATCTGAACTTTCATAAAATGAGGCACTTACATTTCTTTCACAAGAAAGATTCTAGATTGCACTGTCACTGACCTTAGATATTTCATTCTATAACCAAGAAAGATTCTGCCATCGTATGGGCGTATCACAGAGTGAATCACTGCTGTACTTACGGCAGCGCTTCACAGAAATTACTCAAAACCTTAAGAATTAGAAGGAGCTTGGGTTAGAATTGCATAAAAGAGGTAGGCTGGGGATTTCATAATGACTTAGGAAGAGCTTTTGGCTACAGTCACTCAAGCACGTAAGTACTGGTGAGCTGTGCTGGAACAACCCATTCGGCAGGGCATTCTTTGTGATTTATTGCCATGCTGACTCAGCAATGTCCTCATCATCACAGAGGGACCAAAATGGATTTCTTAAGAGATATACAGAACGCAACGTAACTGGTGAACAAAGCTCAAGCCCTCAGCGTTCAAATCAGCCACAGTTAGGAATGCCTGAAGATATAGATAACTATAAAGGGATCTTAAGTGAATAAATACAGAACTATCATTCCTGGGTAAAGAAAAAAAGCCCCACATATCTAATACCACATCAACATAGGAATAAAAGAAAAATGTTCCTGATGTTACTTTCTGTTGCTATTGGACAGCATGTTTCATGTAATTTCCCTTGTGTTCTTCGCAATAAGCAAAGGACAGTCTGCATCTGCATTTTTCAGACTGAAAGCACCTTAGACTTTACCTGCAGTATCAGCCTTTTCAAATAAGAACAGTTGCAGACTTACGATATTTTAAAATTTTCACTGCCAATGGAAGTGGTACCAATTCCACTTTTTTAATATATGCTAAACAAAAATAACTCAGTATTATTTAGGGGAAAAATTGCTTTCGGTGTCAGCACAACAGAAGCAAAGGGCAACAAATCAACTAGGTGTTTTCTAAGAAATGCAGTTCTATGTTTATAGATAACTAAGTTCCCTGCAAGAAAGTTTGAGTAAAAACAAAAATTCAGAAAGGAATAAAAAATATATATAAAATTATATCTGAAATAACTATGCACTGGCTTTAGCTCATTCAGATATTTAAACAAAGTAGGACCATAAGAATGTATTTGCATAAGCACAGTCTTTTTGTTTTCCTCTGCTCAACTGTGTGTTATAACATCTTAATACCTTTGAATAGTGCATTAAGCAATGTGACTAGCACTTCTAGTTCATTCTCTTTCTCATTATTTTCCTGAGGGGAGGATACTGTATGGAGCGTTTTGATTTCACACAGCTTCATTTTTGGATTTCCTAATGAATACACCGTCATCTCCATCTTGCCTTCTATAACATGATAATTCTACTCAGGCTTCTGGAAAAATCCCCTGCATACTGTACATATGGATTGGCTAAACACTAAAATTCACAGTCTCAGCTCACATCAATGGCGACAGGGCATCACACTGGACTGGCCCTCACAGTTGCGAGTAGCAAAGGACATATCAATGTAATGGTATCTTAATTTGCTCATCTTCTACAATTAGAAGTAAAATTCAAAACTAAATCAAGGATGTTACTGTTTAAGGAAAAGCAGAGTCACATATGTTAATTGATTTTAACATATAAGTAAATGGAAACTAATCAGAATGGACAAAGCGGTCTCCTAAATTTACTACAACATAAACGGACATGTAATATATGTATACTTATAAAACATCTGATAATTTTTCAAGTCAAAAATTTTAAGATTGTGACGCTACTTAAAGCTTATTTTGAATTAATTCATTCATGAGGGATTACTATGCAATTCCAGCGTTTCAGACACCGATTTAAGTCACACTGCACCCATGATCAGCTAAAATTTAGAATTATCATTTTAGCAGGAGAGAACGTTTTTTAAATGAGCACAAAAAGGTTTGACTTTCAGACACAGGCATGTGACATTTTTCTCAAGCAGAGTAAGATCTGTGAATCTTGAGTTTAATCATGTTACGAGTCAGGATCTTTATCAACATTGTGATTCTAATGTGGCATGACTCGGCACTGTGGATAACCAGTTTGAGACAGAACGAATCAAAGAATGGAGAGAAAGTAATTTTTAAGGGACTTGTCAAGTGAATTGGCAAAACAAAGTGACTCCAGGCAAACAGGAAGCTGCACAATGAAAATTTATGATGGTTGTACACTGCTGCTTACCACATGGAACCTGAAACTGTAACTACTCATTAGAGAGCTTTACACTGAAAAAGCAGTAAGTAAAACCATATTCAGTAAGGCAGGTGGATAATTTAGATGCTAACATCCTGGAAAAAAAAAATCACAGTAATGTAACAAAATATTTGCTTTTATTACTAGTTCTGTATTGCACATCACAGATACAACTCGAAGAGTTCATTAGGTTTTTCTCTTCAGTCGTTATCAAAGTCTAAGGATGAATTTGTCAAAAGAACAACTTTAGCTGGAAATGTAGCAAAAGTCTTACAAAAGAAAGATGTGAAATTTGGAACTGAAAGAAAAAATACAAGATACAAAAGCCCATTTGGGTATATGGTTCATAGATATAAATCCCTTTTCAAGATAGGACACAAGACGAATTAAACATGCAGCGAGGAGAAGCAGAAGAAAAAAAATAACTTAGAGCATAGTGTTGTAACAGAGAAGCAACGTGAGAAATTGGAAGCCATATATCAACAGCTCTTATCTGATGTATATATATTAAAACTTGCATAGAAAATGTCAGTACTTATGTATGAATTCACTGAATTTATATCTCTCAGAAAAGCCACAATAAATTGCTTCAGATAACACAATGAACTAGGTCAGTAAAATCTTGGTATCCATGTGAATTTCATTCAAGAAATACAGAAACATCTTCCTGCCACATTTTCATGATATGCTGGTTGTGGCAGTGAAGGATTCTTAAAAAGTTTGTCTTTACTGTATTTTTCTGTTCCAAAAAAAAAGGGGGGGGGGGGAGGAGGAGTGGAGAAGAGGGGAATACTTCAACTCAGATGACTGCACTAATTCAGACTAAATAAAATTGGGTTCCGTAAGAACTCAGTAGCATGATTAAAGAAGTGGTGGCAGAAGGGGAAGGAGAGTTTTTTCCCCCATAGCTTCATCATCAAAGCTAGCAGACTGACTCAGAGGTCTTAGTTCAGAGGCAGAAGGCAACTACATGATACTTTGGTGGGAAAAAAAATTTTAACAAATTTTGTTCTTAGAGAATGTAGACTAGAATGCAAATACAAAGAAAATATCTGTCAATGAAGCTAGACAACATTTTATCTGCTAAAAATTTAGCTCCAAGTTCACCAAAACAAAATCTGAGTTTATATTGAATTGAGTGAATAATTTTGGCCAAAAAGGCGAGGCTATGAAGTTTCTTCTCGCGTAAGTGAGGGGTTATTTTTCTTTAGGCTTTATCATTTTCAAAGTGAATGTTCCACGTTCTGATTACGCATAACCATAAGCTGATGTTTCCTCACAGGTACAGTAGGGTTTTTTTGTGTTTTAAGAATATTCCTCAAAAAAACAAAACAAAACAAGTAAAGTGTTTTGAAAACACTTCTTCCTATCCCTACCAGCCTTAAAATTACTGAAGCTAACCTGCCTGGATCTGTGCCCTCCCCCAAGCAAATAAAAAATTAAATAACTTTTACAACTGAAGATTAGAAACGCGTATCTACTTGCTTACTCAATAAAATAATATCCTCTACAGTAATCCAACAAAATGTAAACCTTGTAAAGGCAAAGACCATTCTCTATACGTACTTATATAGTGTATAATGCAATGAGGTTCCTTAGCTGTTAGTGTAACACATTTAGTTGTAATACAAACATACTGGTTATTTTCCTAACAAGGATGAAGACAGATGACTTCATCCCAAGTCATGCCACATGGGCATACTTCTCCCACTAAGTATCTGCTACTCCTCTCCAGTTAAGTGCTGTTGCAAGATGACACCCTACCTACTTCAGAGACTCTTTCAAAGTGTGATTGCCAGACTGGAAAAGGATATATGGTGCCTGAGCCCCTGGGATGACTAACACTTAAGTATTTCGATAACTTGAAAAAGGCCTGAAATAAATGGCATTATGTGTACACATGAAAGAGATATTACATGTGCATGTAGCCATATTCATGTGAATCGCTTCTCCTGTATCTGATGACATCAAGTATTTAACTTCTCTTGAAGGGCTGGGTGACAAGATCCTATCTTCATAAAGCGTCACTGAAACTACACTTGTGTTGACATGCCTCCCTTGGAAACCTGCAACACCACGGTCAAAAACTATGATGGAAAGGTTAATTGACAACTAGAGAAGGATCAAAATGCTTATCGTGTAGATACTACTGTAAATGAACAAAATTCTTCTTAGAAGGACAGAAGCACAGAAATCTCAAACATCCCAATAATAAAAAAAAAAGGCGTTAAGCCTATGGCATTCCTTGTTAAGAGCCAAATGTTTCATAGTGTACCAAATAAAGAAGAAAACCTTTTCTCTTTATATCCTCAGCCTAAATCTAGTTTATGTTTCCCATTTAAAAAGAACATCTAACATCTGGAAGTTAAGGATGGAACACAAAATGGAAACTCAACTCTGCTATCTAACCCAAGGGTCCGATTGCAGGCACATGGTGAGGTGAACAACGCACTACTATCCTCTTTTTTGGTATTGCCGATAGAAGTAAAACTTTATGCTGAAGGGCATTTATCTTGCACCGTTTCTAAACTGATTAAGAAAAAGAGAAGTATGCACCATTCAGGAAGAGAAACATGACCAAAGTGGTACATGGGTGGGGGGAGGGAGACAGGAATTACCAATCCAAACTGAAATATACTCTCAAGAAGCATATACGCTTCAAAGAAGAGTGTATCCTTCTTCAATTATTTCCATAGGTGCATTTCTGAAACTGTTTACAATTTTTTTTAGGCAAATACATTAATAATGCCTTATTATCTACAATTTAACTGGTAATCCTATAGATGATCACATCTACATTTGTGACTTCAACTAGTACTAGATAGAGATCCCCTTCCCCTGCTTATTTAGCGATCAGCAGGAAATGAACAGTTTAATTGCCAAATCAAGGGACAATCAGAATCTATTTCCAGAAAGGTACAGCTACTCTGTGGTTTTCTCAACGCAGAGGACTATCATAAATAGCTTGGCTGTTAAGTGCTGCCATTAACCAGTACTGCATATGACAACCCAGCGCTATTGATTTACCATCAATCTCTTTGTTTTCAGCTCAGTTGAGAGAGAAACTGCTGACAGAACGTGAATTTGCCAAAGTATTTGTTGATGGCACAGTTCCTTAATCCACTTTACCGCGTGGCCTAGAACAGTGTAGGGTAAATTGACATTGACGCACAAGCTTACAGCTTGCTGTCAGTCTGCACTCTCCCCTTTAAAAAAAAAAAAAAAAAAAAAACACCACACACCATTTGGTCTGTTAATCATCTCCAGTGCTGGTGATCAAGCTTACTTTTATATGAAAGATTCTAACAATGTTAAAAACACAGCTGCAGGAAGTCACCAGTTTTGTGAACTTCACTGCATCTTTCTGTAGTCAGCTGAAGGCTGCTCTATACAAATCAAGAGGCTGAAGAACCAGGGGACAGGACGACTGAGGAAGAAAGGGAGCCTTGGAACAGGAAGCTCAAGTAGAGCAAAAGGGGACAAAAGGAGGAGATCAGATGTTGTTGCTGCTAAATAAGAGCACAGGGTACAGACTGCTGAGCAGGAATACACAACTACTACTGCAATAACCATCACACCTCCATAGTGGTACTCCCACGGTAGCACGAAGAGCCACATGCCTGCCTTTCAAAGCACTAGCAGAGGAGGCAGGACCAAGAGCAGAACTATCTATTACCCCCAGATAATGGTCAACTCTTGACTTGATGCTGGGCATAGCTCGTGCATTTGGAGGACACGGTAAATAGAAGTCAAATACAAAACACTATCTTGCCACCAACTGGATATTTTATAATCATAATTGTGTGAAACAATGCTTAATCAGGATCTGATCTCAGTTATTCTGGTCTAAAGCTGGTTAACCTGGAATTATTTCAGATTTACACCATTTTAAAAGCATTACCACAAATTTTGCTTTCACAAAGAACTCATACATGTTTATTCCACCATATTTCAGTATAACAGCAACAGGATTCATGATCTGATTTGCATATTATTTTCTCATAGGAAACCTTTTTTACCTACCCTACAAATTACATTTCACCTCTTAAATGAGCTAAGAAAGAGCACAAGTCTGGCTAATTGATTATCTTACCCCTGAAATGGATAACGAAAGTTAAATGAGTGGCGTCAGGCATTTATTTCATGCTTCAGAAACACATGGGTGTTTGCAGCTATTATGTTTAAATATGAACAAGCTTAATCACCCAAATTTTAAACACAAAATCTGAATTTTACCTGCTTCAGTCACTAGTCCTTTTTTTTATAATTAAATTTTGAGATCAGTATTTTGTGCAACTTAAATTTTATAGATGATTCAAGAGCCTGCAGCTGAACAGAAGTAGAAATTTGCTACTGGACCTTTGGTCTCAGTGTGTCAGAATAGCCTGTGAACTCGCAAACTGATGTGATAAAACAAGCTCCATAGTAACTAAAATCTACCAACTCCAAAATCAATCTGCAAAGCACTCTAAAACACCATTAACAAATTTGGTTCCAATACGCCCTAGGTTTATGCGTTTAAATCATTTTATATCCTGTAAGCAATCCCAAGGACTTCAAGGTGAAACCCTGGCCCTATTTAAGACACTAGAAAAACTCCCACTGATCACAATACAGTCAGAATTTTACCTGCTATGCACAAGGGCAGTTCACAGCCTCCTCCCACAAAGGGCACCCTGCAGCCCCCCCCCCACTACCAAAACCTTGCCACCACGTAACACACATACTTCACAGCTGTCTGAATACACATCCGCTATGAACTCTATTTTGTATATCCCTCCATCAGCTGATCCCAAAGCCCTCCTCTGTCACGCAGGGCAGCCCTTACACGTGCCACGGGCCCCAAAAGCCCAGGGCTACACCTCCTCAGCTGTACCACAGCGGCTCCGGTTTCCCAGGTCACCTCCCTGGGCGGAGGCTGCAGGTGTCCTGCCTTTCTCTAATTTCACAGAGTAAAAGACCGTTGAGCGGTCAGACTTTGGGGAGGGGTGCTTAATCGCTGTAACCGGAGGGGGAGCGCAAAGGCTCGTTTTTTTTTAAACCTGCTGAAGGCGGCAGCTTCCCCCGGCCGGTGCCGGGTTCCCGCCGGCTCTGGGGCAGCCGGTCTGGGCTCGCCGCCGCCCGGCGCCCCCTCCCGAGCGGGGCGGTTGTTACCGCCTCTCCTCGAGCCCCGCGTCACCCTGACGAAGCCCGTCAGCCCGAGTCCCCGGCTCTGCCCAGCGCTGCCGGTGCCGCCGCAGCCCCCGGGCAGGGGCTCCGGTACCCGCACGGCGAGGCGGCCCCGGCCCCAGGGACAGCCTAAACAAATGTTGAGCCTCCTCCTGCTGCGGCGTGGCTTGGGCTATGCCACGTCGGGATTCTTTGTACACCAAGAAAAACAGTTTGTAAAATCATATTCCCAAACTGGGGAGAAAAAGATGTGTGCAGCCATTTATTTTTTAACATAACTTTACATAAAATTAGAAAGTGGAAACTTTTTCATCTCTGTTTCAGCAGTCAGTCATTCCTGGAATTATTTGAAGCGTAGTTGCTAGCTGTTAGACATTATTAAAATCTTTACAGTCACTTTGCAATCAAAAGCAGGCAGTTTGCTGAACAGTGACTTATCTGAAAACATGTATTCACATCTCCTGCTGATAATCTAGGAGAAAAGAGATCAGCTAAACATTTGATCTGCAGTTATTTTCTTCCCATTTTAATCCCCCCAGCTGGCTGGCGCTCAAGTTTATCTCTGTGCAAGGGAGAAAAGCAAGAAATAGAGAAACCTTTCTGCCTTTTTAGAAAACTGAAAGAAGAATCTGTGGAACCTTACACGGGCCTACAAAAGAAGAGGAGTGAAAAAATTAAACCATGATAGATTTTGAAGAAAAACCCCAGTGAAGATGCAGTGTCTTTAGAAACAGAGTTCATAGCTTAAAGAGTTGAAAGGAATTTTTTTTATCAGTACAGACAGCTGAAAGAGCAATACATATAAGTGAACAGGTGAAATAAATGGAGGTGAATGGCCAGAGGATTTGTGTGTGTATGTCTGTGTTTCGCTTTTAAATCAAAGATGAGATGGTTTCACAGATAGGGAAGGCAATACATATATTTATCAGTCTTCTGCATCACTCACATGGCAGTTTGGGGGCAACCTATTTAAAAAGGTAATTATGGAACATTTTACTCCCTTCTCCTCTCTCCCTGTGAGATACCAAGAGTGCTGTAACCTAACAGCTTTTCTTCAGGCAGACAAAATGACGTTTTTCACTAGTATTTCACTTGATGCAGCTTTTAGAATGTCACACACATGAAACCAGCTTTTTTTCCTAGAATGAGATCCTGGTATCTTATCAAATGATAATTCACATAGGTGTGCAAAACAAACTGTTTTAAGTTCTTATTTTTTTAATGGCCTTTGAAACAACTCTTCAAAAACCTTTGCCCAAGCATATCTGAAAAAAGAGTAGTGTCTTTTTTCTGGGGGTTTCTGCTGTGTCAAGGACTTAAAATTGGGATCTAAGAATAATAAACTGACAAGATGCTATGCTTTAGTGTTCTCGGGCATCGTGCTACATGTCTTCTGTAACCGTTAAAAGTAAAGAAGAGAAATGGTGTATGGATTGGGAAGGGTTATTTTCTTATTGCCCCCAAGGAGGGGTATGAATTTTTTCAACACGTTAGAGACCTAAGGCAGTTGGCCAAGTGTTTAGGTTTGAGTTCCTGTAATTTAATAGGTGGACTTTCTTGTACAAGTTCATATTTCATAAGGAGTTGTCTCTGATGATGAGTGAGAGTTGAACATGGGCTTAGAGGGTGATTCTGACAAATTAGTTGAGACTACTTATCTCTGGCACATCAGGGAAAGTAATAAAAACTCCTCTCTGTGTCCTAGAACTTTATGTGATTGAAAGAGAACAAAGTTCCAAAGATGGGCTGACATTATCTTTCTGACAGGTGGTCTATATTTGCAGATATAAAATAATGCCTGGTAGTTCTCTAGTAAATTGTATTAATGCCTTTGCTATCTAACTATACCTTCCTCTCAGCATCGTATCTGTCTTCCAGCTGTCCTGGAAAATGGAAGTTACTCACATTTCTTGAGGAAGTTCACAGCTTTCTATTACCTTAGAAGTATGGGTATGTAGATTTTTAGATCTTATGAAACTGAAAGGGAAAAGTAGATCTCCTAACTAAAAGACTGTTTAACGTTCACACTATAAAGGTTTCTTTAAAATGTATAATTTTGTCTATTGGTCCATTCAGAAAGTAATAAAGTATAGCATTTTAGTAAGCAGAATTACTTCCACTTGTTTGCTTTCTTGGACTCAATGTCCTCATTTCATTTTGTACTAATGCACTCTTAAAAATTGTATTTTGGATCAGAAAAGTGATTTTTGTCAAAATTACCTTGAGCCTTCTAGGTATTTGAAGGTCTTCCTGATCAATTGACTTAAATCACTTCTGTGTTCTTTTAAATTTGGCAAAGCCAGTGTATGCCAGTGGGTCCAGGGTCAAATTCTGAACACAGATGTCCTATTTCAGAAGTCTTAGCTTTGAGCCAGAAATCTACTTTGATTTTTGGCTCTTGTGTAGAGCTGACAGCGCAGGCAGTCAAAATGGCCATCAGAGATAGAGCAATTGGCAAAGAGAAATCACTGTTTTTGAGATGCTGTTTGAGAGCCAGCTAAATCTGCAGTTTTAGTTATGCAGGTGAAACACAAAATGCATTTTTTATGCGTATTGGAAAATAAATTTTGTAGTTGCTCTTACATGAATATCTTTGTTAATTAACATGTTAATTAAATGCACGTATAGCAAGGCAGTTGAACATGCATCTCAGAATTTGTAGCACCTATATGTTTTGATCAGGTAAATGACAGATTAAAAACTGTATATTTCAGTTCTTTATGAAAACTCCAGTTTACATTGACAAAGATAACTTGGAAATATACAGTATGAGCATTTTTGGGTAAAAAGTTAGAAACAGTTTTTTGAAAACCTGATTTTCCTCAATTTCCTTCAAATGACAGATTATATTCTCCACTGTTTCAGGACAAGCATTCCTTCTGACTGACTGCCTTATTTAACAAAATTCTCAAGTCTCACTCAGAGCATATCTTGTCAATACTGTAAGCAATTATGGTTAGACGTTGGTACCTCCATTTTGAATTTTTAAAAAGGACTCTGTCAGTAAAGATGATAGAAATGATGCTGGCCTTTGAAAACTGGGTTTCTTTGTCCACAAGTTAGCAATACACTGTACATTTGAATAGCTAAGGAGTTAACTGGAGAAATGGGACAGATTTGTTTTTAGACAAATCTGTACATAGAAAAAGACAGAAGGGAGATGTTCATCTCTTTTGTTATACATACACACACATATATTTTCTTTTGAAAGGTCTGGCATATATTGCTGCAATTACCAGGAGAGTAACTAGAAACTGTCAAGCGGAATCACTCTGCTACCCATGTCTTATTTTTGGAGTTGTTTATTTTTCTTGAGATATTTTTCTGACATCAGGTTTGCCCTTAAAACTACATGAATCACTTTGTTTCTGCTCTTTCAATTCATTTAAAGCAGAGGGCAGAACACAGCACAGTTAATAACTCTGAAGCCAGCTAGAGGATTTAAGACATCTCAGTCTCAGCTCACAGAATGCTGAATGAAAGAGCGCTCCCTCCCACCAGCACTTTTTTTTTTTTTCCTTTGAAACAAACATATCATATTAGGGTCCTGCTTATCCTGGCTAGAGAAGCCTAATGTACCTTGAAATAAGTTTTATTATGATGAAGTAGTGAACTGAAGTTAGAATATTCCTGCAGGCCAGGGAAGTTTATAGAGGTTAGTACATCATGAAGGACGAAATTTAAAATAAAGGCATAAATCTCAGGGGATTATAAATATTGCTACTGCTGAAACTGCAAGGATTTTATAATAATAAAAAAGCACAAACACATTAAGTCCTATCTCTCCACTCCTAACAGCTAGCAAGGATTCCTTCAGTTTCTATGGCAATATTTCCTGTTAAGGATATATCTAATCAGCTTTTGGCTCCCTAGCACAGATTCCAAACTTGATTTTGAATCATAAAGTCATTTCCCACTGCTTATTATTCAAACAGATTGCCCTCTATTCTAAGAACTGATCTTCCTATAACCCAGTGAGGAAAAAAAGGGAGTTGTCATGCTTGCTAATGTTCTAAAAATTGAATAATCCTCCCTCCTAAAGGCAGTGCACCCAAATCTCTAGTCCCTGACTCACAGAAAAATATTAAAAGACCCTAAGGAAGTTACTGTTAAGTCTCTTTGATACCAACATAAAGGTTTCAATATTTGCTTTCCTTGCAGTGATCTCCAGGGTTTTGGGGGGCGGGAGTCCAAATGAATTATCTTAGGACCATACTGTAGAGTTATGTTTATGGATGTAAAAGCTTGACAGAGGGTCCTAAATGGCAGTGGTCATGTTTGACAGGTCCACGTTTTAACAGATCTTTTTACTTTTCTATCTTACAAAACCTAATGCAATTCTGTGCATATTTTTCAAAACAAGCAATTCCATACTTTTTCCTATAAAACAAAAATAGCCTCCAAAAATGCTAGTAAGACTTTTTTTTAACAGCTAAGCACTTATGAATCAGCATACCCATACTTCTGAACAATCCTACAGTAAAAAACAAGTGCATGTGTTCAACAAAGGGAACTAAATATTAGAATCAAACTTCAATAAACCATTTCAATATTGAGGGCAATCATATGATTAAGGCTTGTGCTTCTTCATATACAGAGAAAACATACTAAGCCACAGAGCAAAAGTGTGCTTTTACTTTTCATTTTTACAGGACTTAAAAGAGTTATCGCTTATGCAGCCCTTCTGGATGTATTTGTTGTCACATTTAAGAAAGCATGCCTATCTTGGACCATTTTCCTAGCACATTCCTCCACGCAACTTATTGTTAAGCTTTTTTCCTCTGTTCTTCCTTTTGTTCTTGCTTTCCTTCTTCCTACCCTCCCTCCTTTGTTTCTTTCTCTCTGCTTCTCTGCTTCCAAGGCCCTTGGACACCCCTCAGCATTCATTTCCACACATCTCCCTGATCTCCAGGACCTTCCCATTTCTCGGATCTTCCCTCCAGCCAGGATCATCATCTTCCTCCTTTCAGGCCCCCTTTTTGGGAACCCTTCTTTTCCATCTCTACCTCTTCTTTCTGGAACCCCAGGCCCTGAGTTTTCCCAGCCTAAATAGTCTGCGTATACAGTTCATGATCAGCATCCTAATTAGTGGCTCTGTCTCTTTATTAATTCGAGAATTCAGGACATGATACTTTCTTTTAGTCTAGGTGTTATTAAAAGCTTCAGCCAACTGTTACGAGTTGCAGCAGGCTCTGCTTGAGAGTTCAGCAGTTCAATTTTGGACATTCATCCACATAAATAGCTGTTGGCATTTACAGTTTAAGTTATTTTTCCTTCTAGGACAAGTATAAGCTAGGAAATTGTTACAGAAAAATCTCAAATGGTTCAGAAACCATGTTCAAGTAGCACCTTTTGGAGGATCTCTATCCTGTTTTTTTTCACTAAATGCTATGCTTTGTACCACAATATGGCTTTAAGCTACAATAATTGACTTCAAATGAAGAGCTCACTTCTCTGGAGCTTTTAAAACCAGAAATCTCGCTTATATATATCTTCACATACAATTTCTAGCACTTTGGTCTATAATTTACAGTTCGTTGATCAGTTAGAGTGAAGAAATGCCAAGACTCATACTGGTGAACATATTTTACAGATACATTTTTTTTCACATGACTTTCAGATATCTGCAGATAGCCTTTAAAATACTGTTTCTTGTAAATAATTACTTGGAGAAGTACTCAGCCTTACTTTTCTCAGTGGAGCAATCAAGAAAAGACGATACTGTATCTTATTCTTGTTTTAAGCTCATCTTTTTGACATCCTCATTTCACTGTAATGATGTTTTACGTCTGGTACAGATGGGTCAAAACCTTGTCTCTCAGCAATGTTATACACTATAGTCGTATGCCAGGTTCTTAACTCTCTTTCTGTAACATAAAAATCCCCAATTTGGAGGGGGGAATGGTTCTAGAACTCATGTTCTTTTAAGCATTTTGTTGGAAAAAGCATCCCAGCAAAAGGATGTTTGAGCAGAGGGAGCAGTTCTGCCTTTTGAGTTCTGGCCCCAGCAGTAAAGTCCAAAATGCTAAGTCAAATACACTGTTTCAGTCCTTTTTTATGGACAGGTCTATCTGAAGTTCAAGCTTTAATCCAAGTTTGTCTCAACTGGATGGACTGAATACGTTGGTAGATCCTGTTAACTGACTAAAGAGTTGGTATACATCACAGCAGCTAATAGAGTCTTTTCCTAGTGGCTGAACAGAAAAAATGAAAGAATGAATCCTCCTCTGGTTGGGTGAAGTACCAATGAAGTCAGTGGAAAAATAGCCAGTTGCAGCAGTTTCACCACAAGCACAATACTTCCAGAAGGCTGCTGGTTTTTCAGAGCTGTAGTTTTGCTGCCTTGTATTCAACCTTGTATTAGCTTAGATGTCTTTCTTCACAGAGAAAATGGGTTTCTCTGAGTTATATTTCCAAAGATAACAGAAGCTTTTCTTTCTGTACGTAGGGGGTGAATGAAGCATGAAAAGGGAAGAAAAACTATGATGCAGAGAAACATACTCAGGGTGATGTTCTTAAAGAAACATTATCAAAATGACATGAACAAGACTTGGTGGCCAGACACGGTATGCTGCACTTCAGTATCTTCTCCTACATGCTTGAAACGAAGTACACTTTAAACTGGTTAGGTGTTGATCTCCAAAATAACTGTTTATGCCTTGTCTAGCCTCACAGAGTCGCGTCCCTTGAACGTTCTGTATTTAGTGTCCATGCTTTCTGCAGAGCAAGTTGAAGACCATTAGAAGGCCTAACACTGCTGTAGCAGAACGTGATTGACTACACTACAGTGAGAGCGGAAGTGCTGTCACTCCTTTGCAATCAATACTTGCAGTGATCATAGGCAAAGAGTAGATACGACTATTGAGGCAGTCCTTTTGCTTTCTACTCTATAACTGGACAGACTGACCTTGTTGGAAAACGGTAAGAAATGAGACCTTTTCATTGAGAATTCAAATCAAACACTTCATGAAAGAGTCTGCCTAAGATATATTCTTGAATATTCATTTTTCGGTGTCTCTGTAATTATGCTTTCCCCTCCCTCTAGGAAGAGAAAGTGAAGTCCCAGCTCCTCTCTTAGAAAAGGAAGCGGTCAAGAATAAAACTGCTTGCAATTACTAAGAAACTACAGAACTTCTAGATGACTTACGAATTCTGAAAGAAATGGCCATAAATCCCGCAGATTAGTTTCACGGAAACACCACTGAAGATAAGGGATCTGATCCTTACATTAATCTTATGTAAATACTTCTGGACTGATTTTACTAGATTCATTTCTGGTTTACTTCAGCATGATGAGAGATCAGGCATCAATAATTTAAGCTACAGTAAGCTACAAAGCAGGTGGCCCACCCTGACTGCAAGTCAAATGGTGAAACGTGAATGGATTAACATCAACAATTTTTCTTTCCTCCTTTCTAACTGAAATTGCTTTCAGCTTTCAGAATGTCTAATGCATCCTCGGGTCACCACTTTCTCAGTCTCCCATTCCCTCTGTGCTCTCTCATCACCTGAGCTCTGATGTTCATGTACCAGGTAGAGGTATGAGCCATATTTTAAGCTGCAGAGACATTATAATTGATTTTCCCCCTTCAATTGCTGTAAGGAGTAACCAGATACTTTGTCACTTTTAAGTTTGGAAACCCACTGTTTCTTTCCCTCCATCCCCATCATGCATCAATGAGGAGTGTGCTGAGGGGATACATGAATATCTTCTCCTGAGCCAACAGGCTAGCTTTTAATTGGCTTTTATGGATCGTTTTCAAGGTGTTTGAAATAGTAAAAAAAAAAGTCTAAAATAATTTAAAGGGGATGTTGATTCCTTTTTCATCCTATCAGCTCTTTGAAAAATCATTTTACAAATATGCTAAGTTATATTTTAAATAGTTTTATTTTCTCAGAGCAATAGCCTGGTTAAATCATTAATATTTTCAATTCATGAACATGGAGAAACATTTTTATCTATTAAAACAAGTGATGGTAGATAGAGTAGACCCTTAATATTTTGTTACAGGCAATATGAGAATGAGATTTAATTGCTGTCATGTGCTTCCAAAATCAATTTTACAGTACTTAGAATTGACAGTCAAGTCACAAGCCTCTTGGCAGTGCTGCTGCACTTCCTAGAAGAAAGTTTTCATGCCATAAAATAGAAGTTCCTTCAAGCATATTCCACATACCTCGCATTCCATATTATCCAACAGATATTCAGACTAGTTTTTGCTGCAAGACGGTAAAACTTTTAAGAGAAGCTCTGTGAATAGAATAACCAAGAGCAGTGTTTCAGCAATGCATTACAAACTAACATGTTTCATGTTTCCCAGAAATACTTTGTAC
This sequence comes from Struthio camelus, assembly GCF_040807025.1. Classification (NCBI taxonomy): domain Eukaryota; kingdom Metazoa; phylum Chordata; class Aves; order Struthioniformes; family Struthionidae; genus Struthio; species Struthio camelus. The sequence goes on from NC_090946.1 coordinate 35,590,352, forward strand.
AAGCGAAATGTGTTAGGAAGCTTTTATGGGAAACTTTTATCAGAACATCATTTTCAGTATCAAAGGTAAATATTTTGTTGTAATTATGTTTGTTTCTTTTCAGTTAGTACTGTTTACCAGATTTACCTTTAATTTGTTTTGCTTGATTTGAAACTGTGTTTTTCAAACTATTCACTTGGGAAAAAACCAACAAAAACCGAAACCTAGTGACCTTAACTAAAGAGAGGCACACTTAGTGCTAGAAGTCTATAAGTTCTGTCTGGGAAACGTCTACAAGGAATATATTCTGACCATTTTAGAGTTGCATAAATAGGATCCAATTGATATGCTCCAAGGTAGTTATCCAGAAGGAAAGTGAGTCACTAGCTGAAAACCAAGTAGAGGACATGGCCTACAGTGATTGACTGTTCTACCGCTATAATAAACCTTTTCATTCTTCATTAAGTTACCCTTTGGAAGGGTAAATACAAAAATAGAAAACACTGGCTCCCCTGCCTCTATGACTCATGTAAGCACTCATGTAAATGAAATCAGCTACTATGAAGTACATCCCTCCACAGAGGAGGAAGAAAATTTTAGGGAGGACCAGGATCAGATGGCTAAACTCAACTGAAGCTTTTTTGACTGAAATTGTGCTGCTGAAGGAGTACTATTCCAAGTTGTCGGATATAAATTGTATCTTTCTGAGGAGAGAGACTTGTTTGGTTCTTGAGTTATGTCTCTCAAGAAGTTTCATTGCTATCAAAGAACCACACTTCCAGGAAAGTACAATACATTAGCCAAGGGATAACCTCTGGCAGATTTTGTAAATTCAGTTCTGCAGATGATTGCAATTGAATATAGAGCCTGCTACATAAAAAGAAAGATTCAAATTAAAAATATATTGCAGTTGTTAATTACATGACTAAACCCTTAACTCCTGAAGCTTAATAGCTGGGTGCCAGACAGGCAGGCAGGAATTTAAATGTGAATAAGCTGTGGACGCACTTTAACCAATACTAAACTTTGTCATGAGAGCAACGGACAGCACTAGAATTATCAAAAAGATCATAGAATATGAGGTTAACTCCCAGTGCAAAGGCTAATCAAACTAGCTGAAATGTCATACATGTGGAAGAAATTTTAACCAGAAACATAGAAGTATAGTATTGGCAAAGCAGCTATCAATCAATCTCCAAACCTTTTCTTGACAGCCTGTAGCAAATTAACTCAGGGACACAAACATAGCTGAAGTTAGTTCAACAGCAAACGTATTCAAGTGAATATGCTAGGAAGATTGTTACTGACAAAAATTAGAAAGATAAAGATTTAGCTTGAGTAGAAAAAAAGTTGGACTTGTGAAATGGGACAATTAATTCCCAAATTCTCCTTCTAAGCTAGCTGTTGGTTTACTGAAGGCTTATTTTCTTGTTTGAAGAAAAAGAAGAATAACTACTTAGTCCAGTGGTGTAGCCACAGATATTTTGTCAGGCCACAAACACTTTTTTCTTTCACATCACCAGGATATTTTCCACCAAAGCAGCATGTGCAACCTCTCTGCTGTATCTGCTAATCAAGCTAACATGGTCAAGAATGATGACCAGCTCCTTGAGAGATATGTTACTACGTAATATTTCCAATAGTCTTGAGCAAAGGTATAAGATTTAACGCTATTTGATATGTAAATATTTTTATTTAAAGTCATAGTTTTCTATATAAGTGATTTCAGCTTCTTTTTACCCAAGGTGCAGTTTATAATCTTCATCCTTATTGAGCTTTATCATCCAGTAAGCTACACAGTTTTCCAATTCAAACGGAATATATGTAACCCAAGGCAGGACAAATTTAAATGTAAAATTTCAATTTAAATTGAAAACAAATAATTAAGCACCCATTCAGATGCTTTGCTGAACTGAAGCCAGAGTTTTCAACAGATGCTGAGGGCAGGATTGAGCCCTTTAGTTTCTTTTTTTAATCTGGTGATTAAGTGGCTGTAAATTTTATAATTCTAAAAAAACAGTTAAGTGCTTGCCCTTTGTGCTTTGAAAAATTTTATACAATTACATTCAACTAACTTTCTCCTGCTGGTTTTCTGATGGTAAGTATTTGCTCTGTATCAGTTAGGAAGTCTTAAGAATCTAGAACTTGTCAATGACTCTTTTGTAAAAATAGTTTTTTTATAAAAAATGCATATACACATATATATGAATCAAGTAAAATGAATGAACACATTGGTTGCCTACCTACCATTTTTCTTACCTCTTCCTCTTATTTTCTTTTTATGCATAATTACGCTTTGGTACAGCAGGGTGAAATAACTGTGAAAATTAAACCTTTTAAAAATCAGTATTATATTCTGAGAAAACAATCTAAGCAGAGGAGATGTCTTCACATCTGCTCTGTTCTTGCCAGCCTGACCAGATTTAACACAACCAGAACCTTCCGGTTTCTTTAAAAAAAAGTCACTGCGGCATTTTTGATTGACTGTTCCTTCATGATTGGCATTGAGGAACATTGAAAGAGAAGTTAATCTTCAGTAGCATTATCACAGTCACATATTATACTTGATGAAATTGAAATATTTCTCTTACTATTGTTATTTCCTGTTCAGAGTTGGGAAAAAAAGTTGAAAGGAGCTGAAACTGGATTTTTTTAAAATAATTTTACAGTATTGTTTGCACTGGTACTCATCTAATTTAATGCAGTACAGCTGCAAGCTCCGGTCACTTCTGCCTAGCATGAAAATACGTTTAAAGCCTTCTCTTTCAGAATAGTACTTGACTGTTGCTGTATAAGACCAATTTTCCTTTTCTGAGTACTGACATTAAGGCACCTGAAGAATTATTTATTTTTTTTAAATAAATCAGCAGCCATCTTCCCAGAGCCTGTGGCTAGGTTGTTCCCAAACTTTGAATCACATACTACTAAGTTCATTAAAAATTTACCGGAGGACCAGCACCTTGAAGCATTTTCTGTATTTCTGTATTCTCAGAAAGCTGTCCAATGGAAAACCTTGCAACAGCCATATTTAGTCTCCAAATATCAATGAAATGCTAGAAATAAATATAAAACCAATTTTGTCCCACGTGTCCATCTTTTTTTCTTCCTCATCTTTAAAATGTAAGTGAATCTCATTGTTGTCTGTAGAACTCAGCCTTACCTGGGCAGTGTCTTTAGGTGACTGCAGTGCTAATTGATCAAAGAGCAGTGGCTGAGACTTTCAGGGCTGGTTGCCAATCATGTTAAAAATGAAAGTTTTTCTTCAGGCCACTGAATGACATAACCATTATCACTACAATAAAAGAGATATTTGGATATTTTCCAAAATGTGCAATTATCCCTGGACAGTAATGAATACGGATTGCCTAGACTAAGTAGCTTGACTGAAGAAATGGAAAAGACGGACCTGATTGTGCGTACTGATATATTTGAGTTATGAATGGGCTTCATTTTGAAACTCTCTTGAAAAATTGTCTTTCTAAACTTCTCACACATTAAATAGGCCTGGAAACTGGAAAACTGTTACAGTCATCTTAAGTTCTTGAAAATTTACCTGTGCCAAATTTAATTGGCAGAGATGCAAATGCCCAAACTGAAAATAAATTTTAATTTATTAAACTTTCTTTGCATTTCAGAGTTACTGGATCCCAGAGAGCATTTCGATTAGTACAGTTTCTCACCAAGCATGTCTAATTGCAGGTGGGTATTCAACAGTTGCCGGCATTGCCCTAGTTGTCTGTTCTGATGTCAACACAGATTTTACAGTTTTTGTGCAACAGTCTCTCCAGGACCACCAGAATAACAAAATGACTTAATTTTGTTTCATATTTAGGAATGAATTTGAAAAAGACTTACAATACATGTGATGGAAATTTACCCTAGCCACGTGAAATTTGACCACCTGGAACTCAAAGGCATCCCAAATCCATGGACTAGACCTGAAGTAAGTCATTGCCGGACACCTTTTACACATGTTGTGTATATTTATTTTTGAAGAATTTGACTTTGATACGTGTTGTCCACTAATCCCTTCTCTTCATGTCAGCATGCTTACTTATGCATTGAATCACTAGCTTCTCACACTCTATTGGCCTGTTCTTGGATATAGAATAAGCTAGAGAGGATGGTCCTGAGGACTCTAATTAGTAGAGCTTAGCTTCCAAGATTCTTTCCTTTTAGCTCTGTATATAGTTTATATCAATACGTTCCCTTATGACAGCCTAAAACTTAAGATCACCTTGTTAAAAGTACCAATTTCTCTACATAGCAGTAAACATTCTTCTGTTTTTTTCTTTAACTGCCCCACCCAGCTAACAGCATACCTCATGATCAGTTGTGATATAAGCACAACTCAGTCTGTGTCTGTGAAATGCATCCTGATCTCCTGAGTAACATCTTCATTTTCATGAGGAAGTCAGTCAGCTTGACTGCTCTCAAGAGGAAGAGTGTGACTAAAGGAGTGCATCCCTCTGTGGTCTTTTTATACAATATAACAGATTTCCTCAGCTGGAAGATTAAAAACAGGGTGTTACGAGGTTGTCTGGATCTTATCTCTAAAATTGCCATCTCTTTCTGTTGTTCCTGATATGCAAAGGTCCTCCCAAGTGCTGACAGACATAAAGGGCTTATACTGAACAGGCCTAAAACAACACTTAGCTTGAAGCATGCAGTTGTTTCCCCACTCATCCTGTTTTAATAGTCATCCATTGCCCCTGGAGTTTTTCTTCCAGGATTGATTTGAATCAGCTTATATTGTTGAATTATTGAATAACATCTGTATTTATTTTACAGACTTTGTTTTTGTCCAATAATAACTTGTTCCTCCTTGTTAATGAATTCCCTCAGCCTACGCACCTGTCTGTGCTCACTGGGTTAGGGCTTCAAACCACAGCATTGTTCTACATGCAAACAAAACAAAAGACTCCATTTGCTGAATAATTTGTTCACATGCATAATTTGACCTGTTCCAATCCAACCCTTTCTACCATTTCCTCTACAGACTTCTTCAGTTTATTTATCCCATACTGTTCAGTTTGATACGTGATTCGATATATTATTGGTATGGTACAGATTTCCTCAAGAGAATCACAGGAAGTCCCTCACAGCTACTCCTGATTCACTGCTGTGTGTAGTAGTAACAGCTGAAGAATTACAGTCAATAAAACTAGATTACTATTTGCTATCCATGCATGTTGATTATTTAATTTACAAGGAAGATAAGAGTAAATCAGAGCAGCTCCCACTGACTGAAACAGTCTGCCTTTCTAAGAGGTAATAGAAGCGAACTGGCCATACTGGGAATGATAGGAAAAAGAACATGCATTTGAAAGCAGAAGCAATTGTTATTAACCAATCCATTCTCTAATTCTGAATAATTAGGCCAATTATTATCACTACTATTGGATAAAGAGCATGTTCACTGTATTTTTAATTATTAAATATATATATTTAATAATTGTATGCGTTCCCTGACATAGAAAAGATAAGAATTTGACAAGCCCTGCAATAAAGGTACATCAGAGATAACACCAATCTGGCAACAATCCAGCTTCTTTAGATATTTTCAGCTACATTTTGCAGATTTGATAAAATCAAATCAAAGAATCAAAGAAAAATGACATAAATATTAAGCTCCTGGATACCTTTCAGAATATTTTAATTTAGCTATTACTACATGAGAAGACTTGCTAAGGATTCATTAAATTACTACTGCTTAGTTACTGTGCGTGAGAAAATGCATTAAAAGACTCTCTGCAGTAGAAATATGCATGAATACAATAATCGAATGACAATAATTGAATACAATTTTAATACTTCTTCACAAGGCTCACAAACAAAAATCATTAAACATTCCCTCTTCTCAAACTTTTTTTTAGTAACTTGTTTACATTTCCTTTACCTTCAAACATATTGAAAATTCTTCACACATTTTGAGAGCAAGAGAACTGTTTAAGAGCAATTGTGGAGAAGAATTATTCAGAATGTCCATATCTAGACCAGGAAATACTCTAGAATATATTCTGGAAGCATACAACACTGTGTAAAGGTAGAATGAATGTATTTTTCTTTCTTTTCCCCGTTAATTTTTAGGAGGGAAATGTTGTTGAAAAGCTTATGTCCCCGATTGCTTGAGTTCAGTTCAGCCTGCGAGAGGAAAATTCCTATCATAATTAGTGTTCAAAAGCTTTTTGAAAACCGCCTGGAGCCATCTATTTTATAAAAGCACCTGAAAAAACTAGCGTTTAATATTATAATTGTCTTTTTCCCCCCCATTAGTGAAACAAAAACATTAAGCTTGTCATTTTGGAAAGCAAGTTTATTTCCCTGTCATTTTATGTTTATTTGATGAAAATAACTCTGGAGAAGTCTCTCACGCTGTTCTGTTCACCACAGAAGCTAAATGTGGAAGTCAACATGTATTAAGTAGCATTATATGCTAACATAAAATGACTGCAAACTACTGATATGCGTTCATTTATTATCTCTCTGGGACATCTGTCAATATTAATACAGTAAGCGACTAAGCAGTCATCCCTGGTAAATAAGTATCAGATCCAAATGCATGTACCCTTTAAGCAATTAAATGGAAGCTTAGGGATAGAAGATTAACATACCATTATTTTTAATTACATTATTTATGCCCATTTTTTACTTTTATGAAAATGAATATGCGATTAAAGAACAAACAGCCAGATTAGGTTGAAGTTTTTTAGGACGCTCTTGCTTCCGTTTTTCATTGGCCGCTAAACTGAAAAATAGTAGTTCCCTCAAACAAGAAAGGGAAAATGTCCAATTCTTTAGCCATAATCGCTACATTAGGTCAACTCATTTTATCAAACACTTAGAGAAGGGTACTGTTGGGTTCTGCTTTCCATCCAGCAGATTTGCTGAATGACCTTAGCTGAACCAGTCAATCTCAGTATCTCACATCTATCCAGCTGGAAAATAGATACAAGAATCAGTAGTGTAGAATAACATAAACACGAGTAATGGAGTTCACTCATTTCTTCAGTAAAAATGGGGTCTACTCACTTTTTATATAAACCAAACTATGTAAGCTTACTCACTTTTTCCATCACAACTAACAGAAAAAGCTGTAAGATTCCGTACTGGTAGTAATAAGGCAAGTAAGGAGAATAATAACATAGAAGTAAATAGTATGTGTTCATTCCATCTTCTGCACTCTCACTGCACATTCATAAACAGCAGGAATACATATTTGAATTTTAATAGATAGTAACAAATTGATCAAAAATTTTAAGAGATAATAACAACAAATATACTAGAATCTGGTATATTAGAATCAAATCTGGGCATCTGGGAATACACCTTTTATTGCTATCTTCTGAATAAGGGTATTTTCTAACTCCTATAAGCACTGGCATTGAAATGAATCTCAATCACTCTTCCTGCTGGTTACTGTTTCTGCTAATCAGTGTACCACATTCATTCTTCTTTATGCAGATAAGGCCCCCTGTCCCTCTATTTAAAAGTAAATCAGTGGGATATCGCATGACCGTCACAGACTACCCATATCAATATAAAACATTCTGTAGGAACGATAACTTGAGACAAGGTATATCACATATTAAAGGACAAGGTTAAAAACAGAAGGTGCTTTATTGCAATCTAGTCATATAACATCAAAAAGAAGCTCTTCTGAAGGAGCTTCAGACACATTGGTCCTTTGGCATCCTATGTAAATGCAGCTAGTGAGTCAGTTGCTTGCTCTTGGTTTCATATACATTGTAAAGGAAACACGTTACAGTATGAATTTAACTTTATAGATAATCAGTACCTTTGATGAAGGCAGAAGCAATAAGATACAAAGGTTGTTGTAAAACACTGATTTGGGTATTTTTTGGACTGTCATCGTTAAATGACATATCTACCTGTTTTTAAGAAGTTTTAGCTGTAAATACAGCTGGCTGTAGTAGCTGGCAGTAATAACTGCTGCAGGTACCAAATACTCTGTATACTTATATAAGCTGATGTAGTTCCTGACCAAGATTTCCACTGACTTTTCATCTAAAACAATGAAATTGTTCAGTGAAATGCCTATTTTAATTGGTGACCAGCACTGGAAAAAGATAAAGTGTGTAGGTGCTGATTATAATCCATACAAGTTTGTTCTGATCGTAGTCATTCTAGTGTAGCATCATCTCTTGTGGGGAATTCTAGCTGGGTTTTCTCTCACAGTTTTAACATGGAGGACTTGTTCTAGCAGTCATTGTGAGAGTTTTTATAATGCTTTGGTCTCTGTACAAAACATAGAATGGGACAAGTTAATGCCACCTTCCCTGCTACCACCAGCACACTATTTGTTCACCTAGAATGTGAGGGATTCCAAATCTAATATCCTCTTCTGCTTGCCATCTTTCATGATCTCAGTAAAAGCCATACGTACTGGCATCTGCTCAGCTGATGGTATTGTCATCCTTTTGTCTTGAACTTGTGCTTTGCAGCACTTAAAGAAATGATATCCACTGGATTCAGGAGAGAGAGTATGAATAGTAAGAATAGATAGGGCATTTGCTTGAGAAAGAAAAGAGTTAGATTTCAATTTTCATTACAGTAACTCACCATTTACCTGATTATTCAAGGAATCAGATAGCTGTATTCAGTTCTCAATGCACCCAGACAACCAGTAGTTCCTTAACGACGAAGGCCGAGGACCATGCTCATTTGCTTTTCCTCTGAACTAAAGAATATGTATTTAACTATTCAAAGCAAGAGAAACACCCCTTTTAAACACAATTCCCTTCCTCACCACTGCACTTTACATGTCCTTCCCCCTGCTATTGTCTCCTTTGGACCAAGATTTGCTTTGTCCAAGGTATCTTACGGTCTAGTAACTGGGTCTCTCTCCTGAGAAATTTAAAAGGTCATTTCAAATTCCATTAAGAGAAGAATCATCCTCGTTTTCCCACATTTTGGGTGAAACATTCTTACAACTAAGCTGTTTCTTTGAAGACGATTCCTAGTCAGTAAAGAAGGTTAAACTTCTCCCAGAGAGAATTTAGAGTCATGAACCCTGTATAAAGAGATGTGCCATAATGACATCTAGATTATGGCATCGAAGTGTAAGTGCCTCTGAAGAGCAAGATGTAAGAAGACTCATGTTATCAGATTTTCTTTCTGCCATTTTCCTCCCAGCCTGTTCTTTAGGAATGCTTTATTTAGACATTATAAACTCAGTGTGGGTGCTGAATATGGATGGTGTGAATTCCATTAGGGGCCCACGAATTAGACAGTGCAACAGTCAAGCACTGCAAAGCCTTTGTGAAATAATCAGATAAATTGAACAGAACATACAGGAGGAAGAAAATGGAAGTGTAAGTGCACACTTTGTTTTGAAACCAACTGAAATATTGGACTTGAACAAGCAGAAACCAAAATGATGTAACATCTGTCTAGCACAGGGCTGGTGGCTTCAACATCACAGAGCAGGCTGTGCAGCTGTTTCCATCCTCAGGAAGAGCCCCACCTCCCAAGCAAGCGGTATCAGGGAGAGCATCCCAGTTTTGTAAGGTAGGAATAACTGGCAGGGACTGGAAAATGTATGAAATAACTTTCTCCCTCCTCATCATTTATTTTTTCTCTCCTGGCTGCCTCCATAGTTGAGCAGAGAGGCCATAGGGAGCCCTACAACCACAGGGCAGGGACTGTAGTTAGAGCCCCATCGAACCCTCAGCCGTACAGACCTGGGATTTCACTGTGGTGAGGCAGAGAGACACAGCAGGAGAGAATTCCTGTGCAACAACATAGGGTGCTACACACTTGAAAATGCTTTGGAGCACAGGTGCAGAGCTCCTTCAGTGGTCTGAGAGGAATTATACATTTCACTCATCAGTTAGCAGCTGAAGACTTTTGAAAATGGAGGGTCAGGGAACCAGAGCTGTTTTCAGGCCAGATCAATGCACGTGAGGCAGGGAAGTAAATGGAAACAGCATCCAACTAGGTACAGTTCTCCTGGCCTGGGGATCTGCTGCTGCTTGGAAAGTATTTCATGGCCCTGCCAGGTAAGAACAACAAGGGGAGTCTCTGTAGATACAAGCCACAGGATCGATAAAGTGGTAGGTCTTGAAGGGAGGGGAAGAGGGAGAAGCAACAGTGGCTGTCAGTGAGAAAAAGAGCAAACGGGGAGGCAGGACTTGGCTGCTCGGCTCTGCCTTTACAGAGAGCAGCAGTTTTCATGCTGGGATTGAGGATGTTGCAAGGGCGATCGAGGACAGATGGGGGGAACGGACAGGGAGTGCACAGCAAGATAGTTCTGGTGAGAACTGAGACTCTACCCTTTCTGTAACTTAAAATATTCAAGCTCTGCTGTTAAAAAAAGTTAGCTATAATCCTCTATGCTTTCTCAATGAGTATAGAAGATTTCTTCCTATGGCTCTAGTTCTAGAGAGCCTCACTACTATTTGTTTCGTTATAGTAAGAAGCTGGAAAAATATCACTGAAATGTATGACAAGTTTGGACAATGTAAACTGCTGGATAATAACTTAAAATAATGTACTTAATGAATATGGCAGTGTCAAGCACTGTGTATGAGAAACGTGAAGCTGTGAGAGTGGCAGGGAAATTAAATATCAGGGCGAAGAGGTGGGGGGGGCTTTCAGTCATGCTTGAAAATATGACATCCTTTCTCAAACAGACTATTTCTCATTAGATGTTGTTTGATATTCCCTAAGCATTAATACACCTGCTGAGAAAATGGCATTTGTCCTCAGGAAAAAAGAGAACATCAGTTTTGAATAGCAGGGGCTGGAACAGTATTTAGTGCCAGTACAGACTGCTGTAAATTTCAGAAAAATAAATGTCTTCAATAAATATTTTTCAAGGTGGAAAAAAAGAATGCTTATGCAAAAATAACTACTTAGGGCAGACCAAAAAGATCTGTCTTTTTAAAGAAATCTCTGGAAACAGTTTCTAGTCCTAAAACATAAAATGATCATAAAAGCTGACTTTGCAATTTTGTCATATCATAATGAGGAGTCCTTGTGAGGGAAAACATTATTTGATTAAAGATACAAGAGCTATATTAGGTTCTAGTGCTCACGTCATAAAAGCATGTTGTTTGGAAGCACTTTTTCTACAGACTTGCAAGAAGTTCCATGGAATTGCTTTGTCTCCCTATTTCCACCAGAGCTAGAAGCAAAGTAAAATACATTACACTTTCAGAAAATACTAACCTGCAACTTTGAAAATCTCAAGTCCTCATATTAGAGGAAGAAAGTGTTCAGAACTTAGAAATATCTGGCAAATATTATTGCTGTCAGAAATTTATTCCCTCCTTATTCAGGATAAGGCGGGAGCTAGGGAAACCTGTAATATGCTGCTGTGAGGAAGAGAGAAAGCAGTAGGATATTTTATGTATATTCCATTTGTAATTATGTAAAGATAGAGACACAGATTAAAGAGGTAGTAATTTCCCTTTAAGTAAATTGGTTCACATCAGCTAGTCACTATTCATGTAGTTCTAGCTACCTTGTTCATGAAAGCTTTAATACATTTGAAGACATGCAAAGAAGTTACCCTGATATTAAATGAAGGAACTGTTCATAACACAACTAGACAAAACTCTTGCTCTCAGGCTCCAGGTACCTTGCTTCATCTGATGTCCTGATACTAACATGCAATACAGCAATGAGTACAGTAGAAATCTACCAAGTACCTGGGAGGGACGCTAAGGAGGGAAATAGTTACTTATGACAAGTTGTCACAGAAGACGTCAGAAATTAACCTGAGGTGGTCTCTTATGTATGTAGCTTAACCCCCTCTATTTTAAAAGTAAATTAATTTGATCAGAGATTTGTCCACTTAAAACATTCAAGAGCGTTTTATGCAAAATCATTTAGAATTACACTCCTTATATTATTTTTAACTTTGTTTATGTAAGGAAATACAACATTTAGAATACACAGTACTACAACACTCTACACTGGCAAGTAAGAGTAGATATGCGCTACTCATTGCGTGAGTCCATTACAGTGGATGCTCTACTAATAAAACATTTTATATTTAAATACCTAGAATTTTTGCCTAAGCATTATTATTTTGTTCTATAATGTATAATAAATGTAATTATGTCAGCCCAATAAGTAGGGCGTTGTTTCTAATGAACATTCAGGGGTCAGAGCCTAATCTCAGCTAAGAGGCTTTAAACTCCCAGTTGGAATAACCTCCTGTTCTTTTGAAATAGGTCATTTGTAAAGAAAAAGATGAGGGCTATTACTTCAAATTGTAACTTTACCAAACCAAGATAGAACAAATGCCAAAATAAATATAACTTCTACTTGAAACCCAAGGTGTCCCCATTTACAGAAAATATGAGCCTAAGGCCAAAGCCAAATAGTCTGCTGTCAAATCATCTAGCACTTAAATTACTTTCCTGATAGCCACAGATTCGAAGGGACAATCATCACAAAAAAAACTAAGCTGAGTATACAGACATCATTGTTCTGCAAACAACACTGATTGCTATTGTCATACTGAAAAGTGCCTTTGCTAAATAATGAAATGGTTCATTTTGGAAAAATATTCCTGTATAGATGGTCCTTCTCAGGTTACAGTAAAATCTAAACTCCATTTATCTTCCTTTGTTTTGTAATGCAAATGTAACTTCTCCTTCCTCTCCCAGGTAGCTTATTATTCAGTCATTTTTGTGTCATATTTGTGTATTTGCAATTAAGTATAATTTCCATCAGAGAGGTTTCTACTCCTAACATACACACACAGTAGAAGCTACTGATACAGCAGAGCTCCACTGAAGTAATGCAAAAGCCTCAATTTCTTTAGTCTATAAATTACCATGACAGCGAAGGAGACCAAGAAAAAGAATTAAGTTTTACACTGAACTTCGTCAGAACTGGGTGGTACCACAGATTATTGGGGGACAAGGCAGAGGGGGGTTCTTGATACTTTCAGAAATAGAAATAAATGATAAATATCATCAGACTTAGTGCTGGATCTACAGACCTCAAAGTTTTGATCAAAGATGATAATGCTAAAACTCACAGGCTGGGGATTCAGCTGGGTGTGATCCAAAGCCTGGTTTTATAAAGGACAGTTTTCTGACCTTGTCTCAGGTTTACTCATGAAATGGTGCTGCAAGAGAGAACAAAACATAACTCTATGCAAGACAAGAAAGAAGGGAGTCAGAGATGGCAACAGTTAGTAACTCAAGGACTCAAGCGAAAAGCATCAATGTGAAAAGATATAAAAGCCTGGCCTGGAAAAAATGTGGTCAGTTGGACATCAGCAACCCAGCAACACAGAATCAGAGCTTCCAATGAGCGGTGGAGAACATGCTTCCCCTCTTGGCTAATCACTACCTAGCAAGCAAAGACTCATGATGTGCCTGCACTGAGAGCTGTAAGCATGCAAATGCTTAACCTAGTAGCATATTACTCCTAATTAATTAATATACTGCATGTGTTAATAAATAGTTGCTCTATGCTCTTAAACTATGTATTCAGCTAGCCGAATTTCTCTGCACACAATGAAAAGTACTCAAAGAGCCCCAGTAGAAAGAACGTTACCCCATGATTTAGGGGAGTATCAGAGGAAGATACTCAGAAATACTCATGGATTCAGCTGTCTGTTTCTATTACAGGTTAATTAAGTTTGGAAAGCTGACTTTCCTATGTTGCTTCAAAAAAATCTCAGCATGTGATTTTAACTGATTTTCCTAACTATTCTAAGGGTTACAGATACTCATTCAAGTAAGTAGTACATCTATCTTACAGATGAAGGACCTGCTCTCCAAAGAGCAAGATTAAACTGATGTGAACCGTTTTCAGCATTTCTGAAAATTAGGCCTTAAGAGACTTAGAAAAAGGTCAATAGCTGAACTAGGAATATCAAACAGAAAATCTTTCACCAGTTCCAGTCGTCTGCTGTCAGAAGCAAGTCTTCTTCCATAAAAAAGCATGGACTTTTTAAAAAGTAATTAGTTTTTGCCTCTGCTATTTCTAAAGACAGTCTGTTCAAGAAAGTTATTCCTATGATGATTAGAAATCTTCTAATTTCCATCTTAAATTTATTCATGGGCAGTTTGTTCTTGTGCCAACGTTCTTAAAATTAAATCGCTTTTTCTTCTCTATGTTTATTTTCCTGATGTATTGATAGAAAGCAATCAGTTCCTTCTCACTTTCCATTTTTCTAGGCTAAACAAGACCAGCACTGTTAGTGGTCTTTTTGTGAAATAAGCTTTACCTTTTCAGTCATCTTAGTAGCCTCTCCCAGTACTTGTTCAAATTAGAAATAAACTTCCTCTAACACGCATAAGCAAAATTTTACAAGAGAGTGCAATAATGGCACTTTTCCATAAGAAAAGTAGTTTTGCTGCCTGAAGGTCACCCTTTTTTGGTCTTATACTTTCAGAAAATACTTTGCACAGTCATGGAAATTGTTAGGGTAGATGGAAGTTCATTTAGTAGGTACAGTAATTCGTATATTACATCCCTGTGTTGTTAAAACTACTTTGTGGAAAGCTAGTAGGAGACATACATATAGACTCCATCTTCTGGAGTACTCCAAAAACACTGGTAAGCCAGCTACAGTTTGTCACGCTTGTAACCATGTGTATGTGGTTCCTTGCCTGTGTTCACATGGTTTCTGTTTCAGCAAGATGTGAGCTCAGTAATACTGCTGTCTGCACCCCCTTGGTATTAGCTGGTTCTTACCCAGGAAGTTCAGAGAAAAATTGAATAATTCAACCTATCCAAGGGAAGTTCAGATTTGGTATAGGGTGGGGGGTAGGGGGAGTGAAAATCCCCATAAGGACAGTCAAGCATTTGATCAGGTTACCCAGAGAGATTGTGCAGTCTCCATCCTTGGAGGTTCTGAAGACCAGACTGAACAAAGCCCTGAGCAACCTGGTTTGAGCTCATAGCTAACCGTCCTTTGAGCAGGAGGTTGGATTACAGACCTCTTGAGGTCTCTTTCAAATTATCTTATGATCCTAAGCATTTGACTAGTCAATGGATATCAGCCTTTAACTCTTAAAATGTAGTAATTCATCAGTGAACTGAATCACTAAATGTGCAATTAAAGGTTAGATCAAGATTTAAGTTTTGATTGACAGATAAAGATATAGATGGATTTTAACTCTAGATTTGATTTCCAAGGATCATGATTTCTTGATTAAGTCCTCCTAAGCTTCTACTTGGATTCCTATTTTTCTTCTGAAGTCCATTTTTAATGCTGAAATATGTAAGAATGCTGCTTTTGCAGTTTTTTTCCCCTGACATGAAATATTGTCATACCTGAAATAACAGAAAGCATTTCCTTGAAGACTTACAAACCAGTTGACGAATGATGGGGTACAGTCTTAGGCAAACCATCAAGAGTTATCTGAACCTTTGGAAATCAATATTGCCAAAATCTGAGAGTTTGCATTTGTTGTTGTATTGATAAAATGGTCCACATTAAGGGATATTCCTTAATAAAGCATCTCTTTATATGCAATACCATATATTATTTTTACTTTTTCCAGTAAGTCAGATGTACATCTGGACTCCTAACAGCAGGGTCCGGTTCTACATTTAAGTTACCAAAGAGGTAGAATGACCTCTGAGTTTCTAAATGACCGTTTTTTGGTTTCTGAATTTCCTTCAGAGGCAAATACTTTTCCTGTTCCTCCCCTCATTCCCCACAGTACTGTCAAATAAAACGTCTATCCCACCATTACATATTGTAATCTTAGCTCACATGGTAGAAGCACACTCATCTATAATTCCTACCTCTGAAGCTGGCTCCTGGGCTAGTTTCAGATGCAGTAATTAGTCATTACAAGCAATACTATAATAAAAAGATTATTTATGTTATTTTGAAAACACAGGTTAAAAAAAAAGCTTTGCATTCAGTTTCTCAACCTTCCCTCCTTCTTTCCCTAGAAGAATGAAAAACTATTTGAACTGAAATCTCATTTTATTTTAGGCTTTTGTTTCCCTCTCAAAATGAAATTTTAATATCAGGACAAGCAGAAATGTATTATTTTGTTGGTGGTATTTAAGAAAATGCTCTATAAATAAAGTAGTTAAAGAAAGGCCTAAAGCAGCCATATTTATTAATGCAGTAAGAGACAAAACAAGCTATTGGCACTTTTCTTCCTCCACTAATAAGCTATGTCCACCTACAAGGTAAGAGAGTCTGCTTCAGAGGACTTGAACACTACCTTTTTTGCAAGTCAGGAGAGTATTCTTAGAGGGTGGTTTGACAATATAGCCAAGGCACTCCTCACACAGCTGCCAGAGCAGCTGTTCCGTGTGCTTCCCCTTCACCATGTATTCCCTACCATCTCTCTTCCAGTGGCATTGATAAAGCTCTCAGTGAACCAACTTACATAGCTGAAACACTATGAAACTTTTGTTTCCTAAGCTTAGTTTTCTGTGAATTTAGCTATCAGCTTACCTCAGAAAATCCTTTGACGGTTGTGCAATTGCAAGAAAAATGGCATGAGTGGGTAGTCAGGGAGACAAGAAGGGGAAGAGAAGAGTGGGACTGCATGAGGCTAGTGGAAGACAGTTGCAAAATATATAAGGTAATTTTTCATGAAATTGAAGGTTGAACTTTAAAACTCTGTGCCAAAGTGTGCCAAGGATGCTAAGCATTTACATCAGTTCAGGGAATGCTGAACAATTTAATGGAATAAAAATCTACAGATGATTACTAAATACATGCATATACATCCAGCTATTCATGCTTGCCCAGTTCTTGCATTTTTGCTGTGCATGCCCTTATGTTTGTCAGAGACATTGGGGGCTAAATGGACACGGTGCTGTTCGATCCAGGGCAGTGTTTCTTATGTTGTAGTTCTTGTTCTATAAGAAACTTTTGCAGGTAAATGCTGAATGTCAGCCATAAAAATTGGACTGTTTGTTGTAAGTTTAGTATGAATGATAACAGAAATTAAAATTTGCGGAATTCTGAAAGTGAAGCTATGGCTGCTAAAGAGTTGAGCAATGGTTAAAACATGCAAATCATCTCAATCTTGCATAAAACAGGAAAATAAAGCACAAAATTTTGATAAAGGAGAATAAAACTGTCTTTGTACTTTTCTGATCTTTGGTCAAATACAATATTGGAGGTTTGTTACAACTGTACATAAGCAACTAACACTGTAGGCTGAGATGCATGAAGATTTCAGCTGTATGTGTGAAAACTGTACATTAGCAGTCAGAAGTTGCTGTAAGAGACTTCAGGTATGATTCCATTTATGAAAGTGTTGAGGGCCTTCTGAAACAGATGAACAGCTAAAAGTCAGCTGAAGACTCACATCAAATTTGTGCAATAGTAATTGGCGTTCACATTCTATTCTAATTTTTCCCTGCTTGGGTATAGCGGATGACCTTGGACATACAAGAAATACTATGAATATTAAGTCCAGATTACGTAGGATGGTATAGTAAAAAGTACTGGTTGCCTTCACCTTTGTCAATTTCTGTTTGGAGCTTCACAGCAAAATCGAGGAAAGAATTGAGGTATCACAAATTGACAAATAAGTGCAAAAGAGAATTTGAAACTACCTGTGAGCTTTGAGTCCTAGAAAGGAGCGTGTAACTCATTTGAGACGCTGGTCTAGGTAAACAGCACTCAGTTATCTGGAAATTATTAAACAGTTCATCCATTATCATTTGCAAACGGTTCATTTTTAGCCCACTTGAAGAAAAATTTCTACACGTTCCAAAGGTCTACATGCACAAGAGGTCTTCAAACAGTTAATATATTAATGTTAAAACAAATTGAGTGACATAAGAATTAATCAGAATCTGGTCCACTGTCTCCTAACTTTGTTTCACAAAGCCTGGAAAAGTTTTACCACATTTTCAACTTCAGACATTTAATGGTTCTCCCAGTTATGTGTAGGTGTTGGCAGTTCTGTGTGTTGGTTTATGCTGGAACAAAATATATATAATTCATAAATGCATAAAACATAATATTTATATAGCACTTCTGGAGCAGATGCCACAAAAAGCTTAATACGAGAGCATACAATTAAAAGGCAAAGCCAAATGAATAAACCTTAAAGAATGATTTCCCCCCACTCTCCCCTGTTGACAGCCCTCATAAAGACACAGTGGAAAGTGAGTAACACTCAGCTGACAGAAAAAATGTGGTCTAAAAACTGGAAGACAATATAAGAGCAATTAATATATAGCATCTTCTGTTTCCAAGTTTACAGCACTTTACAAATTCTCTCTGAATACATAAGAATCACTTCAAAGTTTCCATCTTGAAGAACAGGAGCTGAGATCATGGCCTTTTTTTAATGGCCTGTTTTTCTGATGTTTCCAGGTCACTAAGAATATTCAAAAATCTAAAAGAGCAAAGATTATTTATTCATATTTGGAGTCTATATCTGGTCTATAAATGGATTGCAAACTTGCTCACCACTGGAAATTTGAATTGGACTAAGTTTTCACATAAAAGAACCGGGAACAAACAAAAATTGAGTGCTGTGGAAGTGAGCGTGAACGGTGTGCCCTTCAGCTCTTCCTATTTCTAAACCAGATCACAGTATTTTGCGACTCTGGTAAAGAGTTGTAGTAAGTCACGCATCACAACTGCATCAAGGTTATCTCACAGAAATAATGTGGCAAGGAGGAGGAAAGCAAAGATTTGTGTGCTTGCTGAGAAGGATACAGTATGTGTCAATTTAAAAATGAAATTTCTTTTAGGACACTTTGGTTTTATGTAACTATAAATATTATCACTGTCCCCGGTGACATTTATGGCTCTTCAGAGGTCTGAAAATACAAAAGAATGTTTTTGTTTTCTGACTAGCAGTGACACATACTATGTCATTTTCCACATTTTCTTGATAGCTGCTTTGAGACCAGTTTGGATTTACTGAAAGATCATAGCAATACATAAAAGATCCCATTTTGGTGCAGGTTGAAGGGAGATTAGAAGAGGTCATGAGGCTAGATGGCAGTGGGAACATGGATACTTTTGCCTATAATTTGGCTCTTGTGCAGGATAGTATTAGATATCCTCTGCTACACCTGGGGCTGCTTCGCATCTGTACTACTACCCAAGTGAAATCCACAGCTGTGCAGAAAGTTAACCCTGTCCTCTGAAGCTTTGGCAGGAATAACACCTGTGAAGTTAGCCATGATATGACTTCAGAATTCAGGTACACAATAGGGATTTAATGCTGTCGTCTTCACCCATGCTGTTCTAAATAGGACTAAAGTTAGCATAATGTGTAATCAATATAAATCAGTACGATACAATCACACCTAAATAATGGCAAGTGGCATGTGTAAAATATGGTATATGCATAAATGCTCCCACCCTTGACAACACCACCACATTGTCTCATTACAAGACAATAAAGCCTAAACCAAGAGAAAATGAAAAATCTGCTCAGTGTACTTCTCTCCCCTTCATAACTCATGTCCTGAATGATAAAAGAGTGTTTTTAATGATTCTATAGGTTGTCTGATGAAAAATGCTGCTCTCCTTCCCCTGTTATAGACTACATAATGGGCATAGAATTAGTTCTACAATATTTACTCACCTTTATGAATTTAATATTTTAAAGACACAGCTAACGGTAGCTAAACATTTAGAGCCAAATCACATGCATGAACTAATATATCAGTAAATGTGATTACGTGTTTACACATTGAACAAGGAATCTAAGAATTGAGCAAGTAGTGCTCAAAAACAGTGTAAACTACAACTAGACTGACTTAAAATATGAAACTCAAAACCATGGGAACTATGTCTGATACCAGGGTTTTACTCAGAAGCTCAAATGAGACAGATTCTGTGCTATGTAGATGAGTCAACTGCAAGATTCAAAGTAGCTTTAAGTCTCTGTTGTACTATCTGAATTACCAGTCTAATTGTTGAAGGGGCCTAGGCATACATGATATGGTTTTCTACCATACATTAATATAAAATGCTGGGCACTATGGATACTTCATATGTGCAAATATATTCCCAGTGCCAGTGGTTCCCACCCACTGGCCTCACAGTGAGGTGGAAGTGCTGTGCAAAGGAAGGTGCAATGGGGACCATAAAAAAATACATTCTACCAGCCTTTTGTCAGTTGAGAACATGGTCAGCTGGATGGATGTTTCTGCACCATTCTCCCCAAATTAACCAGATGGTGAGACCAACAGACCTAGTAACTCAGTCTTGCCATGACTACCACAACTGGCAGAAGAAAAGATGAGGATTACAAGGAGCAGAAAGAGACTGCTGCTGTCCAAGGAGAAAAGGGAGACAGGACAAAGAAACAGTGACCAGCAGCAATCCTGACTAGGGCAGGGCAAGTTGGAAGCAAGGTCCGTCTGTGGTAGTAATGCAACTCAGATGGTAGGGAAGAGCTGGAGCCAGTAAAGCACAGAATGGCACTTTATTCAAATGAAGCCAAACTCTAGAAGATCTGGGAGCAGCTACCCTACTATATGCCTTGTAATATGATGCATTATTAGAATACATCACAAAAAACAGTGGAATGTGGTTACTACCAACACCTTTTAAAAAGCAGTTTTAGTTTGACAGCTGAACTGAAAAAAAACACTTACAGCAAAACCAAAAGTCTGGTCAAATCTCCTGTTTGCATAGCTACTAAATGCTCTAATTTAGGTACCTGTAAGCTTTAAGAAAAGCAAAGAAAAACAGAGCTAGTTTCACAAAAGAAGATAAGGAGGAAACAGTAGATCTAGCAGGGATTAAACTCCAGAGAGAGAGACCATGGCTCCTTTCCCTCATCCATCTCAGGATATTTACATTGCTATGGCTTACCGCCATGGGAAATTCTGAAGGATATTGGATACTTTAGAGGACTGGAAAGAGAAAGGGAATAAGAGAGAGGAGCGGTGATATACTGGGGAAAAAAAAAAGTCTCATCTACTGACACTCACTCACTCTAAACTTTAACTGGACCCAGCAAATCCCCCATGAACTGACATCCAGGTACTAGCTTCAGGCTGCAACCACTCATTTATGTGCTTTTTTTTTTGAGTGACTATGTAAGTATTTTATATAAAAGAAACATCAATACAAAGCACAGATTTTACTAGGAACATCTCTAATGTGTGAGCAAAGACATGGGCAGACATGGGTTTGTATCTATATTTGGTTTGTATTTGATACAGGAGTGCACTGATCTTTGGCCCACACTCAGCATCTGCATTAGCAACTCCGCCTGCTGGGTTTTTTGTTGCTGCAAATTTTCTCGTAATTATAGTTGGGAGTCTTGCAGTGTGCATTTGAGTGCAAAAGTGGTGAGCTTCATGAAATTTCCCTCCGAGTGGGACCCAGGTGGAAACTGCACTAAAGCACTAGCTAGACTGCACCACTTGCAATGCAGATGCAAGGTCCTCCAGACATTATCACTCCAGGCGTGAGCAGCATGCATGTGCGCTTAAGACCAGAAGGTGGCATGAGCTTCAGCATGTAAAGACCCAACGTAGATATGCAGTCGTGGAATCATAATGGATGTAAAACAAATCAAATCTTGATCCTTCCCTCTTAGTACACCACCCTTCAGTATTGTAGATGCCTGTTCTGAGCAAGCTTTTGAATAAAGCAGTTGTCCAAGTCCAGGCTTGAGGAACCTGTTTCCCTGTAAATATTATTTGGATGAAATAAGTCAGCAATTCAACCCCAGTTGGGGTTGAATGACAACTTCATGACAACTGAAACCACACTTTAAAGAATGTGCTATATCAGAAATAAAATTGCTTTATTCTAATTGCATATTGTCCTCTGCATCATCCAATCAAGATTATAATGAAATTCTTCTATGACTTTCAGCACAAAAGCCTGGCTCTGTAGTTGAAGTTGTTGGAACTGATGCGTTTACCCTTGAAGAAGCCCATAATTCAGTGCCTGGTGCCATCCAAGATGGTGGCCTTCAAACATACATTAGTTTTACTTAGCCCTGCCACTGATTAACCCTGTGGAGTCTGCTGTTGGATCCTTCCCTGTTGTCATCCCACAGGTGACAGCAAAGTAGAGCACCAGCACAGAATACTGCCAAGTCTATCAAAAAAATTTGTTAACCTTTGAAAACTACCAAGTGTCGAAAGTATGCTTTTTCACGTTCTCTTAAAAAAATCTTGACTCTGAACAGTTGTACTCCTGCAAGGATGGATTCAGAGACAGTCAGGAAGCTTAGACGATTTCTAAGTAGTGGAAGTGTGTAGAAAATCAGCTCCCCCTCTGCACAATACAACCCAAAGACCATTGTTTTAATATATTGTGTATAATACATCAGGCAAAGAACATTGCCTATACAAATACTGTTCTAAAGAACTGTTTAAGCATTTTTATTTATATGAAAATGTAATGATTCCCAAAAGATTGAGGTCAATCCAGGCACTGTGTCAGCATGTGGGGAATTGTACTTCCAATAAGTAAAAACTAAGCTTTTCTGTTAAAGCTTTAATACTCAAAAAACCCTTGCATGCTCAGTTTTCCAAGGAAAATATTCTCTTACCATATTCTATGATGGCTGCTGACCTTTTTCTTCCTTCTTTCTTTCCCCCTTCTTCCTCCCTTTGGAAGGTTGGTAACTAGGGAATCTAACTGCATTATTAATGATATATTAACATTTAATTATTTTATATTTTATATAACAATGACCGACCTGTCCAGGCATTTAAAGTGTAATTAGCTGATTGTGCTCTGATAGAAGATACAGGGACCAATCTTTCCACTGCCTGTTCTGAAACGAAAAGGAAAAAAGCAGGCATAAGCAACCACCCTTTCCACTTGGAAAGGCATCCCATAATTATGTCCCAGCACACACAGTGCATGGTGCCAAACAGTATAAAACTGTACCTATTTGAGCCACATTTCACTACTAAGTACTGAAGAAGCTTTAAATCAAAACCTCTGTCAAAACAGACAGAAATTATGAAATATTTGCTCTGTATCATCCATAGAACAAATGAAACAGAATACTTCATAGTATTTCTCACCATGTACTGTGAAAGACAGTATGTGTAAAGAAAAGGTATGGAAGCCCTGCAGTGGTATTTCAGTAGCATAAGGGGAGCAGTGGGGATGCAGAATCATGCCTCAGTAGACTTGATATGCTCTGTGTTGTCCTGAGCTCTCTGACATGCTGATACTGCCAAGCCAGGTGTTGTGCTGCTCCACACTCTGTATTAGGTGTCGCAAGATCACCGAGACCCAAACAAATACAGAAGCATCCTTAACAATTTATTAACCGCAACAGATAACAAAACAGATCTGGGTGTCATTATAGGGTTGCCTGTTTTAGCAAATGAACTCAGTAAGCAAACAAGTGAATCAATACATTTACTCACTAAGGTAACTACGTGCATGTATCTACATAGCCTATCCAGTGGGGTAAGAAAATATTAAGGGATAAATGTCACAAGATTGAGGGTAATTATCATTAGAAAGAATAGTACTTCTGTGATTTAAAATGCAGACTAGACATGTTTCACAGAATCACAGAATCACAGAATTGTTTAGGTTGGAAGGGACCTCTAGAGATCATCGAGTCCAACTTCCCCGCTCAAGCAGGGTCACCTAGAGCATATTGCCCAGGATCGCATCCAGACGGGTTTTGAATATCTCCAGGGAAGCAGACTCCACTACCTCTCTGGGCAACCTGTTCCAATGCTCTGTCACCCTCCCAGTGAGGAAGTTTTTTCTCAGGTTCAGATGGAACTTCCTGTGGTTCAGTTTCTGCCCGTTGCCTCTTGTCCTGTTTCCCATAACGAAGGAACAAACGAGCCCTTCTGGGTCTGAGGACTCTTACAGCCCTTAGTTGCACCACGTTGCTCACTTATCCATGACATGAGGTTTAAATCTTAGCTAGGATTTCCCCGGGAAGCATCCCAATCTGAAGGGAGATCTGCTCTCTTCCACAGCCAGCTGTGTTGACAAGGTGATCTCGATTTTGAAAACTCCCACTGGGGCTTTTATATCTACAGTCGAATTGGGGGCATAGTCATATGGTCTTACATAAGGGTTCAGGTAAGCTCAGGATCATTCTGGCAGGTTCACAACTGTTCTTTTGATTGACAAGCATCAGGTGTTCAGTTCACATAGGTCCTAACAACTCACTTCCTCCAATCAGCAATGTCCCCGACTTTTGGAGAACAACTCCAAGTCAACTGATAGTTGACCTCTTCAGGTGAACTGGTACAACCATTTAGCAGACCCATACAAACCCATGGTGGGGAGGGGAGACTCATGACACTAGGCCCAGTTAGCACAACCAGGCTCTTACCATCTCGTGTTCAGGAATAACTGTAGGGATCATAACGAGACCTCAACTAAACTAGTTCTTTCATAAAGACACAATATCACTTACTCTGAAAGTACGAAATCAAGGATTGTCTGTGCCTCTGGGGTTATGTAATAAATGATGAATAGGAAGAGAAGAGAGTTAGGCATTTTGCTCTGGAGAAATGATACAGGAATAATAGAAAAGCCTTAGCCTTCACCAGACACATTAGGACTCATTACATGAACCTTTTATATATATTTATATAAAGAATAATAGGGAGTCTGATTCCCTTTAGATTTTTGAATTGTTATTGCTTTTCAGTGTTTCTATCTCAGAGAAGCCTAAAACTAAGAGTGATGCTACAAAACAATGTTAAGAGTTTGCCAGTTATGGTAACTCCTTTTAGCAAGCAGTACATACAAAAGAGTTCAATATTTGCTGTGAGAAGATAACAGCTTAGTTTGTAGGAGGAAAGTGAAAAAAATTCAGCGAAAAGTATTTGTCTTTCCTAAGTTGTTATTTGCTCATGAATCTTCTTATCTGTAC
Source organism: Struthio camelus (assembly GCF_040807025.1). Lineage (NCBI taxonomy): Eukaryota > Metazoa > Chordata > Aves > Struthioniformes > Struthionidae > Struthio > Struthio camelus. The sequence continues at coordinate 35,615,113 of NC_090946.1, forward strand.
CATCCCTGTTCTGAGCAGCTAGAGATCAGACATCAGAGAAGCAAATACATTATCATATACTGCTTCACATATAGCTCTTGATAAGCAAATAGATAGCTAATCAGACATGTTCTGTTTCCCACCCACAGAAACGACAGGACCTGTGTTCTCTTCCTGGTGAGGAGCATGCTAGAGCTCTATCTGACTCTTGGAAGGATACAGCTGACTCGGTGGCAGCATATTGCTTCCACCAGGCTTATATCTTTCTTATCTGGCATTTTTGCCTTTAAGTTGGACAAGGAATAGGCATCACTGCCATGGAGCATTTGTTACACTCTCCTGGTGCACAGCTAGTTTGTATGCCCCTTAAAAGATGAAACAAGCTTTTGCACCAGGAGCACAATCATATAACACAGCTGTTCATGCTTAAGTGACTCATTCTCAATGTATTACTCAATGCTGAACCACTTGTTTTAGCTGTTTCAGTTGGACTAAAATACCAATGCTGCATATTGAAAGTGTGTAGAAGCAGAATATTAGCGATACAAATATTAACACATAACAAATAGAAGATTTTTTCAAGATTTGTAGTCTGAATGAACTCTATTGCTAATGTATAATATGAAAACATTGTCGGTGTCCAGGTATTATGACAGAACTGGTAATCAGCATAAAGAATAAATACTCTACAACAGCTATGGGTTGGATGAAGTTTAAATGAAAAAGCGTTTCCCTCTTAAAATGGCCATACTTCTGTCAAAAGCTACTTAGTGAAGTCATATATATGTAACATTAGATACATAAAACTTTTGAAAGGAAAGTTTCATGTTAAGCACTTTTTAAACCCAAACTGTTCATTTCAGGCTTTGTGTTTTTTCCCCTCCTTTTAACCTTGTTTGACTAAACTGATTTTATTCTCTGCTACTTTAAGTTTTTAATTCCTATCAATACCATTCTAAAGTTTTAGTTGCTGATGCTTTATATTACTTTTCTGTAGCTAGACACTTGGCTTTTATCAAATTTCTTAATAATGAGCAGATTTAAATGTCATCTGCAAAACTGTAGTTTTGTATTCAGTCAAATTCTTAATGGAAGTGTCTGTGTCCACAGCCACCCAAAGAAGAGAACTACTCAAAACTACTCTAGGTAGTAATTCTCATGCTTTTGGAAACTAACAAGCTTTTCCTTGTGGTTATACAAGATCTGGATCAGGCAGTGGGTTGATGGGGAGGCTTGGTGAAGACAATCTGGGAAAATCTTTGTTCCCTTATGAGGCAATCCACAGTCCCAGGAATTCAGTCAAGGGAGAATAAAGAGAATACAGAGGCACTGAAGTAGATCAAAGTTGAAGGCTTAATCCTCTTATACACAGTTTTCATTGAAAGGAGAATGCATCTATAACAAAGGTTGTATCTGCAATTTACTGGGAGTGTAAATGCTTATTAGATCAGAGATGCATTTGAAGGAATTTGATAAAAACTGTCTGACTTGCTTCAAAGGGATGAAAGGCAAGATAATACAGATACTAATTTATTCTCTAGAACATAGTTGGCAATAAAGAATGTGTGAGGTTTTGCCTGTTAAAACTCACTCTTGTTCACAGACTTTACTGGGTCTTTCAGTACAGTTGGATGAGAAGCACGATATCCCTTCTCCTGATGCATGAGAATATTCTTGTTCTAAATTTGCAAGTTACATGCATCATCCAGTAAGCTACATGTGTCATCCATTTTCAGCATCCAGAGTTTGACATTTATGAAGTCTAAGTGTTCACAACCTTCTTCCTACAGATGTTGTTGCCTATTACTTTCAAAGGATAGATCATACTTGACCTCCTACTACAGTATTCACAAAAACTTTGAAAGAACAACCAAAATGCAGTCTAGAATGAGTGAAAGGCTTCCAAGTTTATCATTACATGCCTCTGAAATTGGAATAAAGAGCAATTAAAGTGTTCCATTAGAGATGTCCTACCTTTTAACTGAGCTCTATTGATAAATGTAAGTTTGCAGACTGCAAGATAACTTCCTCGGAATGATTTTGAGCTATATATATCTTTTCTAGAAAGCAATACTGCATCTAAAGCATTCAGGACTATAGGAATGAGAATTAGAATGAGTGAAAACTCAGGTTAGGCTACGTGGCACTACATTACATAGTTGCTTATTCAATGAGTATGGTATCTCTCCCATGAGAGAGGTTTCTTCAGAAAACTGGATTATAGTCACATAATTAGAGATTATATTATAATGCCCCTCTATGGAGTAGCCAAATTCAAATGAGTGTAGTGCTGATATTTAACTTGAGCATCTGCCTTTCAATGTTAATAACTTTCAATATTTTTACAAGTATAATCATCGTTTGCTAATACGCAGAAGAGGAAAAAAGGACTAATAGGTGTTCCTTGTTCTAGATGTATGAAAAAACATGAAGCTGCAGAAGGGTGGAAAGTATATAGTCCAGTTCTCAAAACTGTAGCATGCTCATAAAACTATTCCCCCTGGCTGCAAAACTGCTTCCCCTTAGCCCACTCTCCATTCTTTCTTGCTATTGCTACACAGTAAGATGTCATGTAAAAACAACTGTTAGTTGTTTGTTCCAAGAAAGCTCATAAAAGAAGGGAACAAACATTAACTTGGGTGTCCACAATATAATTCAAGTTTCATTATGAAAAGATAGCTATTCGAAGTAAGCTTAAAAGGTGAACTACTGTGATGTATAATGAGTTTTGAGGAAGCTAATGTTTGTAATAATAATCTATTGTGTAGTGCTTGATGTGAACATTGTTGAATTTTAGTTAAAAATTGACAAAGATTACTGTGGGCAGATAGTGCCCACTGAGTACTGAGATAAGGGAAAACTATATATTCTTTTGAGCTTTCCAGTGTATTAAGGAAAGGAGGAATTGTTCATGGGTAAGAGTCGAAAAAGAGAGGAGCGTTTTTCTATTACAAATAGAGGAATGAAAATGCATTAAATACATCTGATGTCTTAAAAGAAATATCAGTCCTTACACAACTTTTGAAGAAAAAGAACAATCAAGTCGTATCTTGCAAAATGAGAAAATTACTCAGATGATTTTCTACTTTAGTGCACTTAAGTAGGCTTTCAGTATCTCCATCTTTAGACCTTTCGGATCAACAGCATGTGACATCTATTTTCTGTGGACCACAGAATTATATTTACTGGTCAGACATGTTGATTGCTGCAAGATCAATTGCAAAGAAAAAAGAGCTAATTGACTACAGCATACTAGTCTAATAGTTGGACATTTTATATAGGGCATATTTTTCATACTACGAAAGATAGATTTCCATCGCAACATCACAGCTTTATAAAACATTAGTCTTTCTGACAACATCCTCCTCGCAGGTTTTGAGGTAAATGTTATGGAATAGTCTGATTTGTTATATATGGTCAGGCAGTGGTGAGCAGACAAACTTCATGGTGCCACAGTGAGAAACAGCTAAGTGCAGATCAACATACGCTGCAGGATATGCTCCTGCAGCGTGTAACACCCATAGACTCATTTCTGGTAATGTTATAATTTCTTCTCTAGTGCTTCTCCCCATTCTTAAGGGCACAAATCAGGTGGGATGTACAACCTCTGCTCTGTGTCCCCTATAATTTAAAATACATTCTTACAGTATCCAATCCTTAAGTCTAATCCATGCAACCGTCCTTATTTATGATAATCCCAGCAACTTCAATATTGATTCACACAACATAACCAAAGCCAGAATGAGGCAATGCTGCCATTAGCCCGCAAAATTGTTTGCCACTGTTGCTTTTTTTGACCTATATCATTTAAGACTGATATCCGCTCTTACAGTTTTTTGGATTCTTACACTTATCCATTTTTTGTGGGAAAAATAAAATGAACAAAGGATTTTCCCATATAGCTTCAGAATCCTCTGTTCTCTGTGCTGCCAGCTGAATGACCTTTATTAGCATTTCATCACTGCATCATTTCATCATTTTGGACACTTCCAAAGTTTCTAAAGTCCACAGAGATTAAGTAAAATTGATATCTTGTCTGTTTACCACCACCATTGTTGGTAATTACATGACTACTGAGATTAATGTTGAGAGTTTCATAAAACCAATTATCTACCACATTTTCAGACTAGACAACTTTGTATTACATAAAGTAAAAGTAGAGACATTAAGAATAAGTTCATGCTGAGTGGCTCTTCCCCTTTCTAAACTGCTTCAATGTCCACGTAACTAGAATTTCAACTGCTTGAACTGAGAGGTCACCTGGAACATAAAAAGGCAAGTAAAGAGTCTCAAAAACTACATGACATCATTTTGTGCCCACACTAGACATTTACTTTTGAAGTGGGCCTTGATCATCAGTGAATATTAGCAGTTACATAATATGTGCTTACAGCTTTTTAAGAAATAAAATCCTGCTTGTTAAATGCCAAAGAAATCTGAATAGATTTGCAGTGCACTTTCACTTAAACTATTTTTATGTTGATTTTTTTTAACCACTCTAAATGTTTCTAGAAATATTTTCATCTGTACAACCTGGCACCATAATCAGGCAAAGTAATTAGGCTTCTTCACCCCAAAAATGTCAGCTGTTTCTGGATATTCACTAAGGCTTAATATTGTCATTCTCAAATATCAGGATTACTATTAGAAGACAGTACTATGAATATATCAAACTATGCAACACTTCTGCCCACATGCAGGCTATATCAGTAAATTATTTTGGTTAGAAACTATTAATATTTGTGCACCTAGCAGTAATTTCTCCACAGTACCATATACAATGAGCAATAGGAAAAAAGTCACATTCCGTAATGAAGTTGCTATCTAAAAGTTAGTTTCATACCATGTTCATGGATCATTGTGGTTCACTGAATCTTGCAGTAGATGGAAGACTAGAGCTCTATCATTATTTCAGAAAGCTGGTCTTCAAGTTGGACAATCATCTCTGCATTTCAGTCATGGTAAATATAAATACTTGAGAACTTTAAGAAAATTGTTGGCTGAACTCTGGCCTCTAGCAAAAAATGTTGCAAGTCAGTATCAAAAATACATATGCCACTACAGAAGCATAGACATCTTATGTGAAGCCATTCCACGCACAACACATTCTTTCATCTCTAGAAACCACATCATTCTTGTAAGTCATGCTCTGTTTTAACTTATCTTTAGTGGAACAGTGACTACTGATCACATGAAGCTTTGGCTTTGTCCACTTTTACAAGTATAAAATTTTTTCCTGTACTGAAGTGCTCCTTCCTTCCTTCTCCTCTCCTCTTTCAAGGAGCTGGTCGACCTCTCTTCTAAAGAGAGTTATCTCTTAAAGTGATACCTTTCAGAAGTCCTGCTCTCAAGCAAATTTATTCAAAGCGCACAGCATGCTCACTGACCCAGTGAAACATACAAGGCTGCCTATGAACGAAGAGTAATGCTGATATATCTATCTTTACAAATAGTATAATGGGCAGAAGCACTGAAAGTTGTATTTGTGTCATGGAGCACACTACTAAACCTTGCTGAAGAAGAATTTTTAGCTCAGGTCTCAGATCACCATTTCTACAGAAGTTTTGCAAGTTCAGTGCTCAGAGGGAGATCATACATTCCCAAAATATGCTGCTTGAACAATGATTTTCATAGAATTAAAAATGGTTTCAAAGTCAAACAGCAGTAGGCTGAATTATGAAAGTAGTGTGTTGTCTAGTGGTCAATGAACTGGAGCAGTGTTAGAAAACTAAGGCTACCACGTGTTGGGTGCAATCTTTATTTAACAGCTGTAAGAAAATATTCACGTAAGATACATGCTCCCCTTGCATAATTCAAGGGGATGCTGTGAGTTAGCTTAGTTTTGGGGCCCCTTATGTCTCTTGAATATGGAAACCTTTCTCTTTATAATCCAAAGCTGCTTCATTTCAGAAGAGCACGGAGACTGCAGGAATCTCCATTTTATGATATCATACATGCTCAGCTGACAAAATCCAAGTTACATTTAAGTTAATTGGATTTTGGCGATCATAAAAAGAAGAAAGGGAGAGTCAGTGAGGATAGAAGAAAAAGATGGTCATACAAATGAATGAATTTTGTGAAGAGTTGCCTTTGTGACGTATTAAAGGTTTGAAGCCTTAAATGAAGCTTTTGACCAGTCCTTACACTAATCTAACCTACCAGCAATATTTCTCTCTTAGCTGCAGTTTCAGCAGTATCTAAACTAAATGCAAGCCTATAACCTCCTAGACCAGAAACAGGCAAATATATCATGATAACACCTGCTGATAAGGTTACAGATTAGGAATAATATTTTGCTTCTATTAAGTGCTCTGTAAATTAAACAAATATTTCAAAAATTGAAGGCAAACACCCAAATAAAGATTATTTAACAGGCTTATTCACCCTCTGTATACACTGTTATACTCTTTTCTAGTTAGTTATCTTTCAGGACAATAAAAGCAGCCAGTAGAAGTGAAAGGAAACCACAGAAATGAGATCAGGCTAAAGACTAAGTTTGGTTTGTTTTCAGGAGTACACCTCAAATGTAAACAGTAGTGCAAGATTTGGGCTTAGGATTCTCTGTAAAAAGACAGTTTGACATTTTGTATCAGTGTCAATACTTCAAAAATTATTCAGAGGTCACTACCTGGCATAAAGAGTTGTTTGTTAATAAAAAATGTGTTAAAAAGGAAGGATTTGTTAGTTTATATACATAATGGATGCTTCCTGTAACTTAAGACTGTTGGTCTTTCCAGCCCATCAATAAATTGGTGTCATTAAAATCTTTTCTGCAATACATTTTATTCATCAACACAAAACACAAGAAGTATCTAAGTTTCTCTGTACATTCCAGTCTGCAGTTCTGAGAGGGTCTTTCCTCTCACTTTACTCATCAGGAGCTATTGCAAGAGCATGTCTCCCTTCAGCAGTCTTTCTCAGTTAATTGTAAGGAATATGAGGCCTTATCTCACTTTCAGTCCAAGAAAAACAGAACCAGGAGGAAAGAATCCTTGAAATATGCAGGCCATCTTGTTCCTGTTCCTTTTGTCTCATATAATTTCTCTAAATTAGAGAAGTGTTGGCTGTAGTCCTTTAGATGCTGCTATAGTCAGTCATCTGTTAGCGTAATTACAAAACTCCTAAGATGCAGGCATAAACTGGCAAGGCCAGTTTGGCAAGGCCAAACTTCAAGGTATTTCCAATGACTGAAAATTTTTGGTGGTGGGCATTACTTGTATCAGTACTAAGTCATTCCACTCCTACTTTTTAAATTCAGTTATTTCTCATTTACGCTAATGCAGTATATTTTAACCTTGCGTTCAGAGTAAAGCTATTCTTTTCAAACACAGATTAGTCTGATCATGATACTGATCATGAGTTTGAGAGATACTAAGCCAGTGTAATTCCAGCAAACAACTGATATCTGAATTAGGCCTTAAAGTAAAAGATAAAACCAAGTTTTAAACTTAGCTGCCTAATAGGTTCATACGCAGATCAACTTTAATTCATATTTGTCTATTCGTAAAGCTGAACTTTTTTAGTTATCAGGCTTGAAAAAACTGATCAAAACCAGAAAGAATAAATGGTGCTTACTAAAAAAGTAACAGGTGCTTACTAAAAAACAACATCCAAACTTATAAAGTTAATTTCAGCACATTTTACGCAAGGAAAGGAAAAAGATTGAAATGACATTTAGATAAGCTTGTATCTTTTTGCTCTTTACACCACTTTGGAACAATCTAAGGGTGACTCTACTATCAGTGTGGACTCCTTTTGAGTAGAATGCTGCAATATCAGAAAGTCAGTTCTTTTAAATTATTCTCTCTCATCAGTGCAGGACTATTTATCATACTATGCAAATAATGCTTCTCACATTTTTGCCAATTTTCAACAATGCAGATGTTGACAGGATTTAGGGCTTACAAAAATTTAAGTGAATTATTTTTCAAGGATACTCGGTTTATTTCATCAGTTCACTGGATATTAACCTTGGATTCTAAATTTAAGCTCCTTTATACCCTTTCATGGGCACATTAGCATTAGATCATTTCTATTCATTCTCTGCAGGTTAACAGATTAATGGCAGTTAGTATATTCATGTGTAGCATTCACCTAGCTACAACCTTACCAGGCCTCAAACACACCAGAAACAGGAAACAGCACATCAAGGTCTACAGGCTGCCATATGCTAGAACTCAGCCTGGGAGTTCTTCCGTTTACAGCCTGAATGGGAGAAATGCAACTGGATTAGTGAACTAGCTTCTTGTTAATAAACTAGCATAGTTGCCTTAACATACAGGAAAGCATGGTTCACTATTTTCTAACCTGGACTGTGCATGCCTTTTGTGGAAGGATTTTATCCTTCCTATACCACCACTGAGATGAGGCACAAAGCCAACTCAGTATCTTTCTGAAAAGAAAAGTTTTTCACTCTAAGTTGTTTTATAGCCACATCTGCATTTTACAGGTACAGATACATCAGGTCATATAGTGTAGTAAATAGTTTTACTCCTGCAACAGCCTATTTTGAGCTTTGGTTTTATATGAAAGCTGGTGTAGTAGCAGGAGCAGAAAGCAGACTGGCTCTCACACTGGGGAATTTGTTTTCTTTATTCTTTTTTAAATGTTGTTGCCTATTTGATTGTTCCCACCTTGGTAGTAACAGGGATGACATGATGCAGTACTCATGTGAGAATGATATTTTTCATGCTAATCACTCTTGCACTCCTCCAGGTCCCCCTTTTTAGCTAGCACTATCGGCTCTTACAGCTATTGAATTTCTTTGTTTTCTTTCCATTTAAGTGAATTTTATACTCGGGAAGGGTGCTAGGTTGACAGCCCTTGAGAACTGATTCCTTTGTTTATCTAAAGAGCAATTTACTTCAAACTACAGTTAGAGGCATAACCCAAAAGGTTGAAAAGGGAGCATTAACTCTTGCCTACTATTTATGGAAGTGAGAGTACTCTAGTACAAGAATACCGCTGGCTTTACATGGTGTGCAAAGAAGTCACCCACAATAACGTTTTCTGTCATTAGAAGTGATGCTGGATTTAAACAGCACCCTTTCCCTTCTCAAAGGGATGAAATGGAAGGCTCTAGTCCTGCCCTTCTTTCCACCCATGACTGGGTTCATTCAGCTGTGACCTTTCTCATGCCTTATCATTCCTCCTTGACTGCTTGTCGTTCTGTAAAGTTGCTTAACAATTTTCCTTTTATAAATACATTGGGAGCTTGATTCAGGCTACAGGACTGCTTTTACCCCTGCTCCCCTAAAAGGGTACAGAACAAAAGGAATTTCACTGAAACGTCAACAGGAAACAGCATAATTTGAACCTGCTTCAGCTAACACCCACAATGGTCAATTAACTTGTTTCGCTGGCTCACATTTATAACCACCTTCATAAAGCCATTTTTATCTTTATAATGCGATACTTGCCTATCTCAGTGAGCTTTGTTCTGGGTAGGACAACCTGAAAAGAGTTACAAGCTTGTCATAATTAGCCTGTAGTCTCAAAATACTTTCAAGTTGCACACAAATACTTCAGTCTTCCCTGAAGTGTTAGTCTTTCTGATGGGTAAAATAAGAGTTCTTTGGCTGCTTAGCAATAACATACTGTACTTTAAGGAAAAAAGTGCACACATTGTAATGATAGAGATATTTAAGTGTAAAGATCCAAATTACAAATATAGGCTCCTAACTTTTACCAGAGTTAATATCTTAAATTAAATGTCTAAATTCCCTGTATAACTCTGTTCCAAGCTAATACTAAACTTTAACCATCACAACGTAAGCTATGTATGTCACATTTCACCACTGAATTTTATCTGACTTCTTGTGTTTCCAAAGCCATTAGTTTCATGGTTTTGGTTAGACAGTTCCTCATTCAACCCCTCTTCTCTTGCAACCATACAGACCTTACTTTTATAGTGCTGGTTGTTTCCCTGGAAACAATGATGCTAACATTTTTTTCAGACCGAAATTATGAATTTAAGTTTCATGCAAAGCTTCAACACTTTTGTTGCAAGATGGACTAAATTGCAGTGTATGCAACACAGTCAAAACATCGCCTTAACTTTTTGTCCAATTCTTAACCACCGAACATTATAGCAAGCACAATAAATCCAGCCTCCTCAGAGCCACATACCAAGGTTAGAATTCAAGAGAAAATTATGAATATAGTATAAATATCTGCACAACACCATAATCAGTTTATTTCCAAATAGAAATATCCTCACAGCTTAAGTACAGCTTTGGAAAAGGTACACAGAAAATTGCATGTCAAGATGATTAATCTGTCAATTTGTAAAACTGCTTATTGTTATGGGCACGAACGACATTGACAATAAAATGAGAAAAATTTCATCCTGGAAAGGCTTGGATACAAGAGACTTATCACACCTGATCTTCATTTACTTTTGCATGCAACTGGCTGCATTTATTCCTCCCGGTCTCTTGGCCATATAGAGGAAAAAGACAAACAATTTCCTGCATAAAAAGTGGCTTGCCTTTACAATAAGCAGGCAAACATTACTTTCAGAGTCATTTTATTAGTATAGGACTATTTAATATTTTAAACATCAACTCTTGGCCGTCTGCCAAGTCAAATGATAACCTTCCCACCCCCCCACCCATCCTCATGAAATCTCAATCTTCAGCTAAACAAATAGCTGTGACTGGGCAGCTGCTTTCACTGATATCACAATAAGGTTGCTGAGAGGCAAATGAAGACTTTCTCAGAAATACTCTTTGGATTCTCTGCAGCTGGATCTGCAGACTAGACTGAGAACAGATCTCTAAAGTAGATTTGACCCTGACACATTGAGAAAATAGCACTGTTACAGTTAAATCCTTTGACTTCACACAAGCTGAAATGTACCTTGGAAAATGGTGATTAATACATTCAGAACAGAAATTAATAAAGTTAATATTTCCATGAAATTTGACAGACTCCCAGCAGAAGCATCCAAAGTGCTAACAGCCAAAGCTTATGGTCTGTGAGCTCTCCAATGAGAACTCCTCCCATGCAAGTAAGAAATAACCCCTTATTTCCTTCTCCAGGGGAACTGGTAGGCTCACTGAAGTCAATGACAGCATTTTGAAACATTGATCCCAATAGAAATTCTATAACACCAAATCAAAGTGTGTGAAATTGCAACAGCTTTGACGTTCTCTTATGAGAATTTACTTTGAAATTTCAGTCCAATGTTATTAGTATTAACTTTAACATAATACCATTATAATATTTTGACTTTTAATCATGTATATTTCAAATCTGTAAAGTGTTTTAAAAAAATCAATACAAATATTTTGTCACATCTAAGTCTAGAATAAGATATTTCCAGTTCAGAGCATTCAACCTTAAAATGTCAGAACTACTGTTGGAACAGAAAAGTTGTAATTTTTACCAGCAATACTTGATAAAATCCAACATTAATATATTGGAATCAAGCCATTGAAGTATTTATGTGGATATTTTGTATCCACTTTTTAATCTTTGATACCAGAAAAAGGGTCATACCCTTTTACTGTCCTTACTGTAGAACATTATTTAAAAAAATCAAGACAATCTGTACTGCTACAATTTAACCTTACATTTACAAATTCATAAAAGCCTTTTCATGGTGTTTCATAAAACAGACAGTATTCATAAAAATAAACATTTGATTTAGTTCAGCTGCAAAAAAAATACCATGAAAAAAATTATTTTGCACTGAAGGTAGATTCTAAAACATAAAACGCATGGAAAAATTCATGCAATACTATTGAAGATTGGACTCACCTAATTTCTCTTCACTGTCCTTTCAGCTTTCTTTAATGCACATATTCACTATAGCTTAAGTAATTTTAAATAGTTTCATTTTTTCCCCTGTCTGTATAACTGTACTTCAAATACCAGTAGTGTAAAAGCTCATATTTCTTCTGTGCATTTCTTCCCTGCTTCGTGGATTGGTCACAAGCAACGTACCATCTTCAGTTGCATGTTATAATTGGCACGAAAAGTGAAGAATTGCTTTATACCCATTGGAATGAGTAGGATATCATTCAAGACAACTATCAGACATGGACTACCACAAATATGCATGCAAAGCCTGAAATTTATCATCAAGATTCAACTTGGTAAAAGAAAAGTTTGCAGTTGTGTATAAAAAGAAAGCAAGACAGAAAGTATAACCTGGTAAGATTGATTTGCCTTAACTGCAGCGAAATTGTGAGAGTTGATTCTGGTTGTGAAATCCTTTCTTCTCAGATAGATCCTTCTGACTATGTAAAGACATTGTCCTTAGCAGACTAATGAGAGAACACAGATCTCTACACACAAAGATCACTGAAAAGCAAGGCGTAGCTCCAGGTTCACTGTTCCAACTGTAGGTATCAAACTGCAGGTTTAGAACAAATGCTAAGTAACATTTTTCTTTTTAGTGTTTCCTTCCAGGAAAAGTCCAATTAGAATCCCAAGGGAAGCTCAGATTTACATACCATGTGCACTGCGTATTCAAGCATTTATCCAAAGCAGTCTATTACAGGTCAATTACAGGGTGTAAATTTTTCATGTGAAACAGCATAATAAATCAATTTTGCACAGACCAGTAAGATGTGCCTTCAGGACTTTAATGGATTCTGCACCAATGACTCTGACACATACGTTACGATTTTATTTGCCAAAAAATAATTTCTAGAAGAAAATTAATGGTTAAATGACTGAAAAGGAACTACTGAAAATTACATAATGCCTTCAGAGCATTGAAAGACTCAATTCTAGATTACTAGAAGCCAATTTCCTGTGTTGTCTTATTTACTGGCTGAGAAAGATACCAGAGAGAAGAAACTGCTTTTCTTCACAGTAAAACTAGTGGCTGAGGATCAACTCTGCACACATCTGGAACTTCCTTCTCTTCGTGGAAACTCCCAATACTTTCCATCTATTCTTTCAAAACACGACTGATTCTTTCATACCTGTTCCGGAGATATGGGCCCCCTTTGATTCCTCACTTTCAATGATATTCACAAACGTGAGAAACATGCTGGGACATAGCTGTAAACTTAATTCCTATTGTAATAGTTTAGGTGGAAAAAAGTACCAAATTATATTCACATCTGAACATATCTTACACTAAGCTAACTTCCATTTCATATTTTCATGAGGACGTATGCAACTACAATAGCTACTCATTGATCATAAGACGGAAGTGTGCTAAAGAAACCTCCGGGGCTTTTCATTTAGATCCTGACTACAGTGAATTATCATTCTGCAATGACATGAGAATGCCCCCTAGTCCTTTTAGTCCTTCAAAGATTCCAAAAGATTATTTTAAGCAATAACACTGCTACATTTTTCCACTGTGGGAAATTAGAACATCTGCCATGAGAGCCCACTTAATGTCACTGAGCAGTGAAGTGAGCTCCTTGTTACACTGGAGAACCAGAGAGCAAGTCTGGCTATTAGCACTGGCATCACACCCTCCATCCTACAACAGAATTGTGTCAAAGAGGACCAGAAAACCACCTTTTCCTGAGGTGCCTTTAACTCATGCCACATAACTGACCTGAGACCAAGAGTGCATCTGCATAAGGCAAAGCTTAATGGTTCCTTTTATAGTCCCCTCATCTTCTGGAGATGCACAGACTAGGGTTTGTCATTCACTGCCTCAGGGCTGGCCCAAAGAACACTGCAGCTGGGTGACAGCATTCTGCCTGAAAGAAACATAAACTAAATAAGCATATCTAAGTGAAACAAGTCCAATTTATAAATTTTTGTCAAGTCAGTGTTTTGAACCAGAGATAAAAATGTATAAACTACAGTGTTTTCTGTATTTCCTTTCAAAGATGAAAAAGCTCTCCCCTAAGTTAACCCTACTAGCATCAAGTCTTTTTCCGTGTCATTAAATTATTAGATTACTAAAGCTGTATTTTAAAAAACAAAAACCCCAAACCAAGGAAAAACACCGAATTATAGCAAATAAAACATTCCTTACACTTTTTTTAGATAGCCATTTATCTATTGAATGTCATTTTAACAGAGATTGTCTTGTCATTTCTTCCTTTCACAGTTTCCTAAAATCCCTGTGGCAAATGTGAGATTGCTGATAGGGGAAAGTAAAGTAACTGAAAAATATTTAATGCATCTTAAACAGTGTGATTTTCCAGACAGAAAGATTAATCAAGAACACAATCTGAAGAATTAAGATATTTCTGTATTAAATCAGCAGGATTCACAGACCTGTTGGAAAAGCACTGATTACAAAACTTAATCAGGACTTCCTTTTGCATTCCATGAAGATGGGTGTATTTCTCTATATGCTACTAATTATGTATTGCCCTCCTTTCTTCTGTTTGTGGGTAGTGGTAAAGTATTCCCAGCTTTTTTCCTTGAAAGAGATATTTTATGTTGTATTATTTTACAGATTGAAAGGGTTTAAAATTAAAACAGTTTGTTTCAAACATTAATCCTTCTTGAAGCATGTGATTCAGACATTATTGAATAGTTAAATAATAACATTTCCTTGTAAGTATGTGATGCTATTTTCAGCCTTGTCATGGATGCCATTGCAATACCATGCACAATTCTAGCAGAGTATTGGTCCCATACTTCCTCTGAATATTCATAGAAACACCCAGATTAACCTTATTTCAGGAAACGGAAAAGTCTCTGAACTACAGAATAAAAAAAGATAAGCACTGAACTAGTGTACGGAGTTAAAGTATCACTGCAGCAATGGTTTGAAACATGCATTCATTTAGTGAGTGAAATCATCTGCTTAAGCATAACACTTCAAAATTCAGATTAAGTAGTGAGGACTCATGGCATTCTCATGGTGTGTAGAATGGCACAGTAACTTTTCAGGAGAAAATATTCCCAGAAGACCTACTAAATCTGCTTTAAATACTGCAGATGAAGTGCACTGAGCTCCTTGCTTTGGTTAGGCAAAGGGTAAACTCTGGAAGAGTTTCAAAGATGTGTAAAGACATTTAGAGTTTATTCCAAGGAGAGCTTAGTAGAGAACTTTTTGATATTGGATCATTTATTTGCCTGCTAAGGTAGGCATGTTCCCATTGCTTTGTCGAATCTAATTTTAGTGAGTCATTTGAGGCACTATACATCAATTACCTTCATATATGTTATATTCCTTAGTTATCATTAAGACTTTTCTTGCATTGCATGTAGTTCATCCTTACCATTATTCTTAGTGGAATATTAATACATATTAAGTAGATTTTTTTCCCCTTGGTGTGTAGATCCTCTTTAACAATTTCTAGATCAAGAGCACACTGCATCCTCGCACATCACGGTACTATCTTTTTCTGCCTCAGCCTCTCCTGATCCACAGTTATTCTCTCAGCAGTTGTGACAGTTTGATTTCAGGTGACTCCCCATGCAGCTGGATAGAAAAACACAACTTCTTTCAAGACAGCAAAACAAGCACATAGCAATGAAATTCTCTGCCACAGCCATCAACTCTTGCAAATCCCTTGTGCTCTGAGCTTACTTTTCCCTCAGAGAAATTCTTTATCCCCAGATGAATTCTAGCCCCTCCACTCCCACCTGAAGGGGGGTGAGGGTGACAGTTCATTGTTCTGACTCACCAGGTAGCAGTCCTCACCCTTCCCACCCATCCCCACCCCCCCTACCAATAAAACCCCAAATGGCTGATAAATATAATGCCTCAGCATGGTACCCTCACCTCCTGGCTGGCAGTGCTATTCAGTCATGTGAATCAAATGCACCAAATACATCCTCTGCTCCTTGACTCCCATTCAAGCTCACTCTTTCCCTATCCTGTTCATGTGTGCTATTCTGAACTTTCTGGAGGGATGTTTCCTCAAGATCTTTTCCTTGTCCACA
Source organism: Struthio camelus (assembly GCF_040807025.1). Classification (NCBI taxonomy): domain Eukaryota; kingdom Metazoa; phylum Chordata; class Aves; order Struthioniformes; family Struthionidae; genus Struthio; species Struthio camelus. The sequence continues at coordinate 35,630,917 of NC_090946.1, forward strand.
GACCTCTTTCCTGGAGCTGCATTTTGCTTCCTAATACAGTCCCCCAGTTTAGAACCCCCCTTCCAGGGTTTATTATACTCCACAAGCACTGAAGTGATTGCCCCCAGCCACTCTAATCATAAGAATCCTTCCTAAACTGCTATGAAGGGTCATACTTTAGAATAGGCTTAGAAGGGACAAATAGCCCTAGTGCAGTTGTCAAATCCCTTCAGAGCATAATTTTATTTTGACAAGTTTAAAATATTTTTTACTCAATTTGATTTCTCCTGATCTATAATCATCTGTAACTACGCTTTCCTGAATTTCTTCTCTAATGTTTTTCAAGATGTTCCAAATGAAAAAGCATCCCAGATGCTGTTTGACTAAATACTTATTTCATGATGATTGCATTTTAAGTAGCATCCTAGATGCATCACACTTTAGAAACTTTTATCTTGTCATCTGAATATGGCAAAGGAGGTGGGTAGTTTTCAGATAGAGGCAAGTAAATCTGCCACTGTATCAGTTACAAAAAAAGAAAAAAGGAGCGGTTTGAATTACTTGCTAAGTGAAACATGGAACTATTTGAATTGGCTTTGAAGCACGATCCATCCAGCCTATAGCAAAATCAGGAAAAATTTCCATCACAGATGTGGCGTTTGAATGGAAATCACTACATGAGCTATATACACCTTAACCTGAAAGGTGCAAGGAGACTCAAAATGGGATTCTTCAAAAGAACATGGCTTCACAAAATTTTAGCACCAAGAAAAATTATAAGATAGAGAAAAGCACCTGAACATCATCTACCCATCCATGTGAACTAATTAGAATAACTGCTTATTTGTCACGAGACAGACACATTAACGTACAACTTTAGTGTCTAGTCCCATATCAAAATGAGTTTGAAATTAATGCTGTTCTCTAGTCCAGCAGCAAAATTTTCATTTTAATTGCTGATCTACTGTTAAGGAAAACCTCAGCTATTATTCAAAATTGGTTTTCTGGAAGAATCTATACACTGGAGGTCATTTTCATATATTAATAACAATTAAATTAATTAGTAAAAGAAATCAGCAGTACTTCTGTATGCAAAGTGCTGTATGTCAGACATTTTATTCATGGTGAGCTATTTGATCAAGTAAAAATTTTTTTTCTCACCTTTCTCTCACACCACAGATACCATGCTTATTAATATAAACATCTCTAAGTCTATGCTATGACATTTGTCAGACAGGTCACTGTCAATGACTCACAGGTAAATAATCAAAACCACTGCAAAATCAAAATTAAAGAGCATGCAGTAGGCTTTCAGTAAATGTCAGTGAGAAATCTGTATCACAGAATATTTGGAACAAATTAAGTACGCGTAGCTCTGTAGCCCAGCATAGAATTCTTGCCCCCTCTCTCTTGTAAAATTTCTCTACATTCAAGCAATTCTTCAAACAAGGTAAACATGATTTGTCACAACACTTAGAGCAAGACAGAGCTGATCAGGTAACCTTCTGACCTCTTGTGTATCACACCATCAAAATCCAGATACTTACTACAATTTGAACCCAATTGCTTGAGTTAGGATGCTTTAGTCCTGTGGAGAGGAAACTGCTGCGTAACTCAGCCAGGGAATAGAATAGACATCTAATGTCACAGAGTGACAGGGACTGATTAGACATCCCCATGAATGTGACAGGAGATCAATGTTACAGCAGAGGGCAGGAAACTAGTCTTAGCCACAGCTAAATTAGTTGAAAGAAACTCCTCTGAACCTAAACCTGACAATGAGTTTGATACTGAACACATGAGCAAGACTCAATCTCTTGGCACCTAAGAACCACCTCTGCTTCTCTTCAAAACAGTAACTCATAGTTTGTCACCCACTGCAATCAAAAAAGAAAAAACTTTCCCAATTCCTGCACAGATTCACTACTTTGTTGGTTATCTTGCTTTCCTCCTTCATCAAGGTTGAAAACAGAAATATGATTCGCAACTCAAGTCTTCAGGGAGAAGAAAGACCTTGCATCAACCTAATTAATTTACCTTTCTCTCTTCTCTGTTTTCCTCTAAATAAAACATAAATGTCAAAGAATATTTCTGAAGAAATGCTAAGTATTGATAAGCTTTATTACCAGCCTTTAAGCTGGCCCAGTACTTAATCACCTTCATTGCTAAGAAGCTATGTATTAGTTCTAGTTGGATTTGTTCAACTTGAGCTTTTCACTAGCAGATCTAACTATTCTCTTCAGCTAGGTTAAAAAACAGTGGTGTATCACATGTCGTGCCCATGAGCAGGTCACTTCACAAAATAATCAAGTCATCTCTCAGTCTTCTACTCAGTAGGCTCAATTTAAGGTCAGATAACTTAAATCTTGAATGCTGAGGCTATTTAGATGGCTTTTCTCCTTTGAAAGCATTGCATATTGATTGTTATACAAGCAAGCTATCAGACTGTCTGAAAAAAGGTAAAAAAAAAAAAAAAATAGATGAGAGGTACTCTTGCCCATTACAGGTTGTCAAACTAAGCCGTAAGTATGCAATATGTTTTGTTTTATATACATATAAGCATTAATTTGTTCCAAATATGTATGACTAAATAACAGCACCACAGCAGTCAAATATGTACACAAATACACATGTACTGATGCTTAAAAGCAAAAGTTACATTAAACAGTTACAAGCATTAGTAGGTAATTCAAGCAATGTCCAAAGCTCTAGACAAGAAAAATTGACTAGTGAATTAACCATAACTGTAGTTTTAAGTCACTTTTGTGCTCTTTGGAAAAAGTCATTTTTCAGGAGTAAAGACTATAGGATGAGGATCAGTTTTCCCATCATCACAATCAAGCGAATTATAAACCAATGAGATTTTTTTATAGCGATCATATCTAGTTTCCCTGTTTTACTGCTATGAAGACACTTGGTTGTTAGCTATTCAATTAAAGTAATATGAGATGCCTGATGAATGACTAACTACCACAATGTTCATCAGATTTACTTTTCATTTCAGTATTATGTTAAATACTGTTTTTGTCAAATAAAAATAAACCTGAAGCAATTTATCTATAATAGCAAATTAAGTGAGAATAGTAGCTATATAATCTTCCTAAGCACTTTTCCTTACCACTATTTCAAGCAGCGTTAAAAGCAGTCTATTTCTTGCCTTCTCTTCTCCCTCCAGAAAACAAACTGCTTTTGCCCTTCTCAAAGAATTAACGTAGATAGTAGTAAAGCAATTTTCAGCTACAAAACCAAAACATATTTCTTTTGAAACGAGCCTTCTGTAATAATTCAATGGCTTTAGAACCTAAGGATAAGTGCCAGAAAGGATCTTTTCCCACTGGGTTGAGAACATATGTCATTCTTTGAATAATAATTTTGGAGAATTTCACAGGAAGATTTCTTATGCAATTGCCCCTTCAGTGGTATCACTTCAAGTAGGAATTACCTTGATTCATTATATAAGACATTTCCAAGACGCAGTCTATCAATGTGAGACCAGCACTCAGCACTTAATCTGCCATTTAGTTTTTCAGCTAATGGCATAGCAAAAACATTCTGTAACTTCCAGATTACTGAATCTATTATTACTCAGTGGCAACTTTAGAGCATAACAGGGGCTGCCCACCAAAAGCACTCTGGATAGCACATGTAGTGCCTACTTGCATCTGTTTCTCTTTATTTTAATTATTTTAGGAAGAGATGAAGTAAAAGCTGAGGGGTAAGCTATAAAATCCATGCTGCACTTTTTTTAATTTGTTCCATTGAGCATCACAACTTTTCTCCCCCTTACGTTATTCTTTGTTATGTTGACCCTACAAAATCCAAATTCATCTCTGAAACCTCCTTTTCAATGAGTGCTGCAGTAGCTTGCCACTTCTTGTTAAGCTGTTTGAGAAATTAGTGGATGATAAACCACATTGCAGGGAACGGAAGCCTTCTGTTCTTCTCAGGGGGAAAAAAAAAAAAAGAGAAAAAAATTCACCTTCCTGCTCACTGTAGCCTGACTTGAAATCTATATTTGAAACACTAACCCAACATCCACTGAATCATTTCAAAGAGGTAACTTATTTCACTTAATTGATGCTGCAATAAAATATCAGTCATGACTCATGAGTAGTTTGGGTTTGCATGACAACATACGAGTAAAGCACTGCAAAACATTTCCTTACTCACTTGAGCAGGCTACATTGTTGTCCCTCAGCACAAACATATTTAAGGGACTGATATGCATCCTTCCATTTCCCTCCATGTATCAAACGGCAGCAGCAGAGAGGAAGGTGTGACAAGTCTTACTTTGGTTGCAGCATATAATATATGTCAGACACGGCAGCTGTGCTGCCCTAGAAGCACAGGCAGTACAGTTCTAGACAGTGCACACTGATCCATCTCTTGTCTTATGTTAAAGAAATTAGACTGAAATACATACCTTAGACCTATCTCAGGTGGAACTACCAAGGAAAAACTTAAAAACTCACTTGTTCTAATGTCTATGTAGATGATATTGAGATGTTGAGACAGTTCAGGCTATAGTGTGGTCAAACTTGCAGCTCCAGTGGGATCTGAAGCATCAGAACCTGTACAGTAGTGATATCTTGCACAACCAAGTAGCAGAAAGATTCAGCTGTTGAACGTAGCAGGCCCCTCTTTCCACAAACAAAAAATGCCAGTTCTAGGAATTCAACAGTAAAAGGCAATAGAAGCCAAGAAGGAGCTGATGACGCTATGAGACCTGGAAGCTAAGAGTAAACATGGTGCTATAGAAACCATCCAAGAGATGAGAGAAGAATCTATCCTAAAAAGTTGAAAGAGGGATGATTTCCTAGAAACCTGAGGACTGGCTGTAGAGAATAAACTCTGCAAAGGAAACAACTGAATACTTCCTCAGCAGGATGGAATACTGTAGGCGAAGCTCAGGGGAGGATGCAGGGACAGTGCTTTAAGCAAGGCATACTGGTTGTTCACATACAGGGAGCAAGTGAAATATGGCAAGGCAGGCTCTGGGACCCAAGAAAAACTACAGCAGACAGGGGTAGCGAGGAGGAATCTACTTATGCATCTGGAACATAAGTGAGAATCAGTACTCAGAGGCAGATGATGAATTAGCACCTATTACCCAGAGTGATTGAGACTGAAAGAAAATTCCTCCAGCCACAATTCTACGCAACTGAAAGACTGCTCTGACCTACACAAAGCTAAACTAGTCTGGAGTGGTGACTTCAGGTCTCCTTATCAGGAAACACTGGAATCTGACAGGGAAGCCGAGTAAAGGTAAAAATCTTTCTCAGGCTTCAGCAAGCACAAAACCTCTTCATGGGAAGAAGTTTTCTTGGGAAGTTTTCTTCTTCTTGGGAAGAAAACTGTAGCTTTATACTGAGGGTAGTCAGAGGTATGGCCTGGATCATGCCTGTGACAAACAGCTTCTGCAAAGCATTGATGAAACCTGCAAACTCACCAGGTATGGGAACCTTTTTTTTTTTTTTTTTTAAAGAGGCTTTGTTGACACAGATTTTGGAAGGTAAGGTTTTATTGTACATCAGCAAGCTTTTGGACAGTGTATAAGCACCTGAAAAGCATATTTGGAGGAGGGAACGTATTGGTGCATTGCTCTTAAAGGCAGCAGGGCTCCAAGAAAGAAGGCTTAGACAGACAAGGGTACTTCCTATGCCACAGCACATCCGAGATATATAATCTATTCACTTAGCACTCTACATTAAGAGGAATTTAGCACAGAACAGGGTAAGGTAACACTCATCTGTGTTCCTATCAGCTCAAGTGAGCTACAGGTGGCAATAAAAACATTAAATAACCAAGTCCCTCAGAGCAAGAAAAGGAGGGGAACTAAGAGAACAGTTGCTTTTAAATGACTTCCTATGCTATTTTTGGGGTAATAGCAAATTGAAGTACAGCCCTGAGCAAGTAACAAGCCATAAACTAGCACCTTATGGTCACTTTCCTTTTTATTTTACAAGAAACAATCCTCAAGAAAGAAAAAACTTATTTTACTATTCTGTACCAAATTATTTCATTAGCAGTGTAATCCTTTCCCCACTTTTTCCTAACTTGGTCCTTTTCTGTTTGTTTTAAACTCCAATTTTTTCCTCACTAGCCTTTGCGGCATTGAATGTTTCCATAGAAACATGTTATGCATACTGGAAAAATTGTGTGTATATATAAAACAACCCATGTAGATTTTAGAAACTGTTTTCATATATTAAATCAGACCTCATACTTGTATGTAGTCAGAACTGTTATAAACACTGATTTTTTATGAGAGAAGGACATATAACAAAAAGTCAAACAGTGAGTAGAATGAATTGTCAGTTCAACAATACATGAAGAATTATTTACAATTATTATTACCTTTACTGTCAGTAGAACTCATTAGCAACTTGACTGGCACAAGACCATTTTATATGCAAACAAGCAAGATTAAATGAGAATATTAATGACCTTGTCACATTCATCACAATTTCAGAGAACTGGTAATCAAACATCACACCAAACAGTTCTTTGATATAGGGCTGAGGAGAGCTGGATGTTCTTCTGGTCACTTTGAGGAGCCTAGTGAAGGAGTGGCAGATGCAATGCTTAAAATACAGCATAAACCTTTTGCTACAGCAGTATATTACACAGACAGGTCTTTCTAGCCCACTCAAATCACTGTTCGTTTCATTACTTTTGATCCTGAGGTAAACTGTTGAGAAGTAATCAGTGTCATTGACCCTTATATGATTAACTCTATTCTACAGTGGTCTGAGGTTAATACCAGTTTTATCACCTTTTTACTGGATAGTTTTATTGAATGTCATGGAGCACAGCACTAAATACAGCCACTGACTGAAAGAAACAGCACCTGCAGTAGTCTATGTGGAAACAGAACTCCAGGAAATTTGTAGAAGCCTGCTTACATTTCTTAAAATTTAAGGAACAAATTTCAAATATCTTATTACCCTATGCAGGAGTTTTGTTCAAGTCAAATAGAATGAGCTAACACTGTCTGTTCAGGGGTGATTAATATGAGAGCACACTGTGCTGTTCAGTAAGCTGTACTCCTAATAACGTTTATTTCTAATACAAATTAATAAAAATACTTTCTTTGCATACTAAACATTACTAGGCTTTAACATTGGCCAAAACAGAACATTGATATGCTTCCATGTCATCACCTGTTTTTGAAATAGTTAACTTCAAAGAAATTACAGAAATAATTCAGTAATGAGCCCCTACCAAAGCAGTTGTGCAGCTGAATAATCAGAAGGCCCAACTTTCTAGTTATCCCAACGTGATCTTAGTCATATATCATCTGCAAATGGCTCCCAAAATTCAGTTTTTATAATGAATCTACACTCCAGACTTTTGCCATTGACACAGAACTGGAAGACGCACATTTAGATGCAAGTACAAAGCATTCACATTAATATTACCATGCATATTATTTTAATAGTCTAAAAAAACTACTGGACACTAAAGCAAATATAAAAAAGAATATTGCAAGGATAGTTCAAGATACAAGAAGAAACAGAAAACAGATTAAGAGATAATATCAAAAGAAGGTCCTGTTACATCAGTATTTTCCTAGTTTTGCTCTGTGAAACATATTCCTTCAGCTTAACAGTCAAAGTTGCATAGGAGTACTTAAAAGATGGTAAGGCAGATTAGTATCTGCAGATTTCTGACCAAACATGAGCCAAAACACGTGCTATTTGCTCAATATCCTGTTCTGCTCTCAGTAAAATAAGGAACAAGAGAAGCCACAAATAAAGAAAAATCACCAGCTAATCAGTTACAGCCTCCGTATTTAGGGAATATAAAAGGGGACTCCATCTAGCTTGAGCAAGCAACCACAGAGCCATAATCTGCTCTTGCTGCTCCTTACTGCTTAGAGTGCCAGGTAGCAGCGCAGGGGCTGGGCAGCTCCATTTAGGCTGACAGAAACTCATCACACTTCACTAAATTACATTCCTGTTCCTAACAGCAGTGTAACAGGGCAGCAGCCTGCGCAGCTGCCGTAGCTAGCGCAGCAGGACCACCGCTCTGTGAGTGGAAAAAGTACACTTGAAAGCATATTAGCAGTACTTAAGAACAGTGGCTGAACTTGCACTGACTTTCATGTAGTTATGGGTGTTCACTGACTGAGAGGAATAAGTAATTTTTGTTTTGATACTCTGCAGTTTTAGATGCCCAAATTTAAGCTTTGAGGTTTTTGCTCTAAACCCTGGTGTGTCTATGTAGCAGAAATACTTTTAAGTTAATCACTTTTGGTTATTTATTAAACAACACAGTATTTCATGACACAAAAGGCCTGTTTATAGCACCATTAACATCACATTTGGATGATTTCTAAAAATACTTACACAGAAGGAAAAAATAGCCTAAGTAATAGAGGAAAAAAATTAACATTGAGATATTTTAATTGAAACAGCCCTTGCTGCTGGTAGAATCTTTAACACTTAAGTCCACTGCTAAAACTCTCAGATAATTTTTGTCCACACTGACAATTATCTATTACCATATATAGGCTGGTACACTGATAACTACAGTATGACTACTTTGTGGGGGTCCCAAATAGAAAGGCAATAACCCCCTACCCACAAAACCCCAAACAAGTAAAGTTAGGGAGCCAGCATAGCTCCTCAAGCCACCTCAACAAAAGCCTCTCATGCCACTTGAGGTCAAAACCCCCACATACACCAAATGCTGCAGCCCCCAGGGAGCCCCCCAAGCAGGAAGGTGAGCAGCCTCCAGAGCTCTGCCACGCTGCAGCACCAGCAACCAAGTGCAGAGGCTCAAGGAACAAAAAGCTTCTATATCAGCCATCTTTGAACCTCCCTCACAAGAGAAGAGAGGAAAAAGGAGAGGAAGGAAAAGGAATTTCTCTCCCCTCTTATAGGATTTTATAGTTTTTGCCCCAATTAGCACCTCACTGACAACAGGTGCCTCAGGGCCCCCAGGAGGTAGAGGCACCCACGTGCCTTGATGGCTGCCCCACCCCACCCATGGCCCCACCCACCACAGCGGTGCCATTTTAGGCCAGGCCTCAGACCTCAGGTATTGCACAGGTACACAATAAGGGTAATTTTTCTAAGATAATGTATTGACACTGCTTACATGAAATATTCCATCAGATAAAATGCATTGACGTAGGATACTTTGTAAATATTTGGGAAGACATATATTTTTGCAAAATAAAGGTTTATTGCATGAATTATTTGTAAACAGAAAAAATTTACAACAAATATTACTCAGCTTCTCCTGCTTCTGAGATAGGTAAATTATTCAAGGACTCAATTGAACTTTTCATAAGAGCAGTATTTTTAGAGGTATCCTTGACAAAAATTTATGCTTCCTACCCTTATAATGTTCTCTTACTTACATTCCTCCTCTTAGCTGAGAATGCCTACATAGTTCTTGTATGTATTTGTTTGTAAAACACTGATACCATTCAATATGAAAAACTGTATATAACTATAAAATAAAATTTAAGTTCAGACCTTTTGGCTTCAGTGCTATAGTTTCATATACAAGCTGTGATTTTTAAGGAATCTGTTACTATTTAGAGTTGTTGCGTATTGTCTTAAAACTTTCAGTTTAGAAAGTATGCAGGGAGATGGAGAAGAAATGTCTATGACCATACACTTTTTGTGTGATTAACACTCCCTGAACCATATAGTCTTTAGTATTATAAAGTAATCAAGTAATTTATTGGCAAAAAAAGAAACATGCAGCCAAACAGTAGTTTGCCTGGTAGAGGAATTAGGAATGCTCATTTTCAGCTGCATAGAGAGGTTATGAAGTGAAAATGTGTTTGCTCTTATATGTTTAGGAGAAACACGTATGTTTAGGATGTGTGCATGCAAGAGGGACAAGTGAAATAGAAGCAGATAGACAGGAAAATAAGATAGTAAAATACACATTTCAAAAGCTTGGTTCTCTTCCTTGCTACTACAGTATAAATTTGACTGCAATCTAACATGAAATGAGCTCTGAGTATGTGCAAATTTTGGGCCGCTAGCACACAATAGGCCCTTGTTAATTTATGTGATGCTGGACCCATTATGTTCAATCCCAGAACAGGTGTTTAGCAGTTGCAATTCACATGATGTTACCCATTTGCATTGCAGACTGAATCCAAAATAGCAAATGCATATCAATCATATCCATTTTACACACACTCGGTGCCAAGTTGGTGCGAGTAACTGGACCAGTTTTTCTATCCTTAATTTAAAGAAATAAAAGCCTCAAGACTAGATGTAGAAATAGGACTGCAAATACAGTCTTGAGAGCAAAACTCAGGAAAACCAAGTATACTAGTCATTAGGCTATGAAACCAGTCATTCATTTCTTATTGTCTGAATTTTTCTTTAATTCTTTTCTGAATGACTGCAGAACTCCAGCAGGCCAGATGGAAAATGTCTCTTGCCTTTCCTCCCCACATCTTCCTTCCTTATGTATGCCCATGCAACTGTAGAGAACTGTAATTGAAACATTATGATTGGTGTGAATGGAGAACAAATAGGGTGGAGTGGGTATGGAAGCAGTAGAAGGAATGGCAGAGTAAGGGCTGTTAAGAAATGTGTACGTTGACTCTGTTCACCTTCTCAGGACACCCAGCTCAGGGGACAACGCACAATGAATAAATCCTAATGACTCACCCAGCTGGGACACAATGGAGAGACTAATCCCTGTAAACTCCTAAATGGTGCAAAAATGCACGTCTAAAACCAGCACATTGCTGCTAGCCTAAAGAAAACTCAGGAGATGTAATAAGGACTGGATAACTAGTCTCCTTTCTTCCCCAGGTCATCACGTGAGATCCTGGTCAAATCACCTGGAGGTACACATCTTGGCAGGATGCTAGAGAGACCATTTGAATGCACGTTTTGCCATTCTTGTGAGTATGTAGGTATGAAAGTGAGCATCGAGTGAGTGAAATTGCTTTGGTGTTAAAAGTAAATCCCATTCTCTCCTTGTAGCTTTGCTACAAGTTTGCTAGGGTTGCAACATTATTTCCTACATAACTATAAACAAGCATACTGAATAGACTTTTTCAGGTAACTAGGCACAGAAGTGGGAAAAATGAATGTAAATTTCAGTACATGGAGTGAAAAAATTAAACCAGCTTTCTAGCTTATTTGCTGTATAGCCCTGTGACAAACTAATAAATAAGTTAAATAAAAGTGATGTCCAAGCTACTACTATCAACAATGTTTGAGAATTGACTTTTCTGCCTAATTTCAGAAGTGAGTGGAAGAAGTGGATGCCAAGGGAAAAAAAAGCCTTTTTTCTATATCTGCATAGAATCAGGATTTTAGATTCTTGGCACTTTCCTACAAGCACTAGAAAACTATATACATACAACACTGAGTTAAGGCATCTCACTGCTCATTGTTCTGCTCTGGGTGCCATTCTAAGGTGCCTAATTATCTACACAGTGTGCGAGTTTAACACAGGCTTCTAGGCTCTGTTTTTGTTGCATATACCTTAAAAGTGAGTTCTGGGTTTCTAACTTTTGTTGGATCTTGCCTTGAGTACTCTTGAACAGCCTATTCATACCACTTCTGGGTGAAAAACTTCCAAACAGATAGCCAGCTGAGCATCTGCCAAGCCATTTAACCTAAATCTGTGCATTGCAGCTGCCTTCAATTTTAAATACATCACACTGATTTCAGATGATAGTTCATCTGTAACTATGTGGTTAAGGATTCTTTGAAACAGCTTCTGCACGCTGGGAATTCAGCAGAAATGAAATATGACCCCCTAGAGTTATTAATCCTGCTAAAATGAATCAACACATTAATAAATGGCAGGAACCTGAGAAAATAGTCTTCTAAAAGGCCTAGTGAAGGATAAAACTTTGGAGGTTTTTCCCCTTGAATGATGATTTAACATCAGAAGAGAATAACTTATAAAGGCTTAATTATTTCCCTTCCCTGTCTTCCTTCATTGCCAGAAAAAATTAATTAAATCAGAATAAGACTTCCTCTTGATATGACAGCTACATACAGCTTACAATGTTACTTTTAATGGCTCTGAAGATAGACGATATAACAGAAGTAAGGCTTATTCAGCTTTACCAAGCAGTGTCCCAATGATGCTGCCTAACGCTACTGTAGCTAGGAACTTCTGCCTAGTAGAGAAGGCACATTTTTTCTTGTTAGAGCAATAACTATGCATGCTATGGGCATATATTTCCAAAACAGTATAAGTAGTCTTTACACAATTCATATTCAACGACTCGAAATTTACGGTGAAATAGGAAGATGCGTGCATTTAGCAGGTTGGGAATGCCTCTTATGAGGTTACCTTGCTTGGTAATGTCTGAAAAAAATAATTAAAAAAAAATATTCAAAATAAAAAATAAAGGGAAATGTTTTTATGGTATTTAATAACATTTCTTGTTGTAAACCATGATGTTACAGAAGTTCAGAAACCCAGTTTAGCATAAACATTGGAAGGCAAATTAATTAGAGAATCACTTCTTAGTCTTTAAAAATTTACTCTTCCCTTATTCTAGGAAAAGACTGGCAATACTTCAAAGACATTTTTACAGACATGCATTCACACTTATAAGTGTGAATATTTTTACTGTGTTAACATTTTTATATTTCCTTTCTAGTAATATTATTTGTTTGTTTATCTTTTTATTATATGACCCTGTAATATAATATTTGAGCACAAAATACATTCTAGCAAATTATTTGGCTGATAGGAACACTGCTGAAAAAGACATTTTTAAGCAGTGGAACAGCATGGTTTAGGAAGACTAATTTGAAATTAGTGATCGTGCATATTCATACCAAAACAATCATACCGATGTTACATATCCAGATATCTATTGGGAAAAAAAGCAAGATAAAAAAAGTAATATCTGCTCAAGACTACATGCAAATCAGAAGAGCATCACTGAATTTATGCATTACGAGTGATTTGTCTGACTTTTATTTAAGAGGCTTCAGGTATGGATTATTCTACAAGAGTTTGTGGATGTTTTTGGTAACTACAGTCTTCTTCACAAATATGCATAATATCTATGGCCAATGCTGTGAGAGTTTCTTTACTTACGCGGTCTTATTGGAAGTAATTATACTGCTCTTGGAAGCTTAACTACTATGAGTAATGTTTGCCCAAGCGAGCTCTTAATTAGCTGAGAATAAGGGGAGAAGAAAGCTACCATAAATATATAAATTATAAACTGAACCATCACCTTGCCAAGTATTTTTAAAGCTACCTAAAGATCTTTAATTCTTTACAACACATGCCAAGAGAAATGCAAGCTGTGACTGCCCTAATGTTTTTCAGTTATCCCTACAGTGTTTAAGTAGGCATTGCAGCATATACTGTGTGGGATGAACATGTCAAAATTGATCGGATATGGAGTATGTTTAGTGGTTAAAACAGGTAATTGGAAGCAGGGAGTGCTTGCTTAGTTCTATTTCTGTGTCTGCTGCTGAAGAGAAATTCCCAGTGAATGTTAAAAGCACTGTTTTTTGATTTCTAGTTCTGCACTGAGGGCCAAGCTCTGTCATAGTTTTCTTTTAATGGCTTCATTAACCAGGCCACATTAACTTTTGTTTTTCTTAAGTTATTTTATGTAACTAGGAAAAAATGGTAGCTGCTATACTATGTTATTATGACAATATATTGAATAACTGTTATGAGAAACTCAGATGCTGCAGTGCTGTGGGCAACATAAACAAAGGCTGCCTACTTCTCAGGAGTCAGAAGGCTAAAGAGCTTGGTGTATTTGCGCAAAGTACCTCGATATTTATGAGTAAAGGCACATTTATTCCATAAAAGCAAAATATCTTTAAAAGCTTTCTGAGTGGTGTAATGCAGTAAGCTGATGAGTAGCTATAGCTCTGATGAGGAAATTTCTTGCTTTTTTGGCAAGGAATAAAACTCGGTTATAATTTTCTTTTTAACTTTGTGCCTAATTAACATGAATGCTGTTTCATGTGTTATGACAGCTATTAAATACCATGATAACTTACTCTTACCAACTTAATGATTCATGTCCAGAAAGAGAATTGACATGAGAATCATAATCCTGACACATAAATGCTGCTCTGTGGTTGTGTCCCCTTGTCTCCACTCTGCTTGGAATTAGTGAAATTGCACTAAGGAGAGTCAATTCTCAGTTGCCAACGAGATGGAACTGCGGTGCCTCATTGCATGTAGCATCCATATTCACACACAACCTGTGTTTGAGTCACTGATACTAACTAGACCATTAGCAATAATGTGAAATCATAGCTTTCTGCAACTGATAATATGCCACTGAAAGCCTAGAGCTCTTCTTTGAATTTGAGTAGAGTGACTCATAAGCTAATTACTTTATGTTTCTCTGAGTGCTAATGTTAAAGTATGTTTGTTGTTGGTGAAAAGCTTCAAACAGTCACTGAAAAACGTGAAGCTACGTTTGTACAATGTACAGATTTTCTCTGTGCAGGGCAACCTGTGCAAAGCCTAAGTGCTGACTGAAGTCTCACTGAAGCATTTTCAAAATAGGTTTTGAAGTAGGACATAAATGCATGAGCTTTGGGTAGGTTCTCTGCAGTGAGACAAATCAGGAAACAAGAAGCAGAGAAGTTTATTTCAGTCTCTCCTCCCTTTTATGACTCCAGTATGTTATGAAGGGTCTAGCTTCATAAATGAAAGGACATGCAATCCTTAGCACCCTACTGCAACTACTAAAAGATGACCACTGTGGCAAGCTGTGATTCTATGTGCATTCCCACCTTTTGGGACAAATCCATTTTTTCTTTTCTTTTCCCTCTACCCTCAAATTGACAAACAGCTGGGTGGCATCTCTTGTCAGCTGACATCAGTCATATTGCACTATATGGTTTGTCCAACACTGATAGGACCTGACATAATATACCAAGTGATTTCTTAGCAGAAAAATAGGGTAAAGAGGAAGAAGTTTATTTCTTTCTAGTTAGTTTCTCTTTTCAGTAATTTTTGAAAAGCACTGTGAAACCCATGGGAACTAGTCTTTCCACAGCATTAATTAATATCTTGACCATCTTCTTCCTTGCAAAAATAAAATATATAATTTTTTGAATAAACTGCATAAATAATAAAATGTCAATGACTTTTTTCATTATCAAGAAGAATCAATGTAGAAAGCATATGGAAACATCTCTTATTAAATATAGATTATTCATATGTATTTCTTTAAGGAATTATAAAATCCCTCTTGATTTGTCATTCTAAGTTTTTACTTTTTTATATCTTACGATTTTTCAATATCTTTGGAGTGATGTTTTCTTCCATAGTTAAAGTCTCCTGCATTTACATCTGACTTTTTAAATCAACTTTATTGATGTCTTAAAGTACAGTTACAGAACTGAGGATTGTTGAAAAAGAGGAGTAAAGTAAACACATTCTAGCTCCTAGGTCTTACATCATTTGGATAAGCTTAAGGTTTTATGCTTTACATGAAGGATGTGAGTATTCTTATTCCCAGTAATTTCACATTAGATCCTTATTCCCATCAGGCAAACAGACAGTAATGACTTATCTGAAGTCACAGGATAGAGTGGCTCTTCTGGTGTAGAAATATTTGATATGCTGTAGCAGAGCACAGAGCTGAGTTTTGAGGAAGTATGTGCTCCACGAGGGCAGATAACATGAACTCAAGGCTCCGACTTACACCTCCCAAGCTTCTTAGAGGAAAAGCAAGCATAGAATCTAAAATCTGAAGACCGAAAATTAACAGGATTAGAAGATAAAAATCCAGTTCTTAGGATATGGCTGGATGCCTTGTTTCTGGTATGCTCCCTCTCCACACTATTTCTGCATGGCAGCTGGTATCCAACTATTGTCTCTTTCTAGGCCAGCTCACTTTTACTCGCATCAGAAAGGGCGAATAGTGACAAATCACTGATTCAGTGTGCAGGCAGAAATAAGGAAATATGCAAAGACCTAAATGGAAGTCTGAGCAGGACAGAACTGTTTAATTAGCAATATATGTTACAGCAGGTAAGAAGATTTAGTACCAACTGTATTGTATTAAACATACTGAAAGACCAGTGTTATGTACTGAAAGTCTACAATATATGTAGAAGTCATTCCAAGAAATGAATTCCATGTCTTTTTTCCCTGAGCTTCAATATTTATTGCTTCTAACTCTTTCAGCAACAGAAGCTACAACAAAAGCGAATGTTACTGCTTTTATAGAAAGTGTCAGGAACCTTTTAATGATTAAGCTTATTTCAAATTCTCACTCAAAAGCAATGGTAAGAGGAAACTATAAATAAAATAAACCAAAGATAGAGTTAGGAAGAATTTAAATACATCAGCTAACCCCAAAGTGTCAGATTCTGTTTTTGTCTTTTGATGGCAGGTAGACTAAGTTAATAAACTAAAAGGCTTGGCACCTATCCTGTAGCATTGTTCCAAGGTACCAGGGTATACAAGTATCCTGGGATGCATTAACACGATATATCCCAGAAACAACGGTAATGAATTGTTTCACTCTTCTGTATTCTGCACGACTATGTGTGGTGGTCAGCCTTTAATTTCCCCATTACACATTTTAGTTTACAGAACCATTCTAAATCCCTCCTAATTTGCTTTTAATACCTATTTGCCTACTCTGCTGTTATAGTTCTTCCAAACCTCAGTGTAATCAATTCTAAAATAAATCAATTTACAGAAAGGGCCCTTTCTTCCTCTTTTGTATTTTTGGATTTTTTTTAACATCCTTCAACATTTGTAGTAGGCAAGTAGAGTTCATTATGTGAACTATAGACACATAAATAAAGACAGTATTTGTGTTTCATATTTGTGTGATCAAATTGAAAGCTTTGTTTCTTATGAAGTTTCTTTATTTCCAGCTGTCTTCATAGCAACTTTTTGGCTAGTTTTTTAGGATTTGCTATTAGGTTACAGATTTAATGTTCAAGTTATACTTACCACTGCTGCAAATAATTGAGAGACAGAATCAGATCACCTCTGTCAGTGTTTTACTTCGGCTATTCACATGTCAGTATTAAATTTCTGGCCCAAACAGGGCAAACCAGACAAATCAGGAGCTTAATGAAGAGGAGCAGACTTCTGAAGGTCTCTGGATGGTACTCCAGATTTACCTAAGTGATGCTTCCTCTCTTAGTTGACTGCATAAAGCCCTAATCAGGGCACCTGGCAAAGACAGCTAATAGGAAACACTAAATACTGGCAAACACTCAGAATCCAGTCACCTGGTCCAAGGGCAGCCCTTTGGAAAACAGCCTGCAGCTCCTTTCACTACCCGAAATGGGAGATTTCAGTCCCAGGCTAATACCAGAGTAAGTGGCCTAGCTATCTAGGACACGTCCAAGATGTGTCTAACGCATCTTGGATGCACAGCTTTCATATCCCTCCCCATATCTATGTGCCATAAACCGTCAAGTTAGAGGTGTTCTTTGAGCGTTAACATGTCATATGGTCTAACGTAGAAGTGATCAATTGGTTGAAGAAGTGAGCATCACTCTCTTCAAAGAAGGTAAAGGTGTAGTGAATAAAGTCAACTGAATATGTCAGTTTGAATAGAAACTTTCAGTGAAACATTAGAAGTGGTAAACTATGTTTTGTTCTAAATTTCTCTAGAAGCAAACAAATAAAAAAGAGAGTGTGACTTCCTCCTTACTGCTTATGCGTGGAAAAGAAAGTTAGCTGAGGGGAAGCAGAAAGAGGTTCACAAAATGCTACTGAAAAATGATAGCGTTTTGATTCCCCTAAGGAATGAACTACATAAAGGTACACATCCTTGGTAAGAAACTAGCAGTAAGAGTAGTTATTGTTATGCTATAGACCTACATAGTGGTTGTAAGTCCTTTCAGTTTGAGCAGGTAACTAAGATGAAGAGAGATCAAATTAATAACATACATAAGTTTTAACTTGGAAAAGTAAGTTTATCACGTGAACTGCAGATAGCACTAGCAAAGCACAGGCTACTTATAGCTATTATAGTCTACTGAAAGTCCTATATATACAAAAATACTATATATAATAGTCCTAGATGATATAGTATAAATACTCCAGTGTATTTGATGCAGAGTAAATGATAAAAGACCAGGGAAAGTCATCAAAGGATGCCAGCATTTTGTAATTCATGTCACTTTCAAATCTTCCATTCAAGCTTTCACATGCACAGGAGAAATGTAGGTTTTTTCAGACTCTTTCTTTCAGGATATCAAGTTATCAAATGTATCTTAAGAAACAAGAAATACCTGGTAGCTCAGGGGGCCTGGTTCAATTCTGGAATTTCAAGAAATGTGATTGTTAGAAAGATCTGGAAAGGACTTTGCATACAGGCAGTTTTTGTCATATTAATTCTGCTGTTGGCAGGTTCACGTATGTATCATAAGGAGTATGTATTTATAAACAGACATACATTGACTATTCCAGTAATAAACTGTTTGGGAAGGGCTCAGTTGTGTGTCCTATTTAATGCAGAGCACATTGGTAGCAGTTCAATAAATAACAAACAACGAACTGACTTCCTCAGCCTGTTGTAAATGAAGCACTTTCCACAATGAAGTGGTGTTCACAAAACTCAGACTGTGAAACTGAAGTGTCTTTCCATCTCCTTATAGATGAAGGGGTAGAAATAATCATTATCGTTAGAAAGCACAGGAGAAAAAATCTTACGGTGAGGCAGAGTCGTTAAGTGTCATGAAACAACAACAAGCAGCCCAGGGTGAGCAAGAGAAACACTCTAGCTCAATATTTTCTTTCAGTTTCCCTCTGAAAAGACTATTTCTATAACAGTGCATGTATTTACAATTATTTTAAGTCTGTAGATGAAAAATATTTTTGTTTACTGTATTTTACAAGTCTCAGGAATACTTTTTCATTCCTTAGCACTTGAAAATCAAAAGGTAGTCTTTGATTTTGATTTGCCTGGTGGTTTAATGATGTACCTCAGATTACCCTGAATGATTGCCTCATAACCACTAATTGGAGCATTTTTAAAAATTTCTTTAGAAAGGTTTTTGTTTACCACTGAACTATATCCTAAAAGCAATGTTTCAGTGCGTTAATGGTTCAGAGGTCTACATTCTGTGCAGTATGTGGTGCTAGAATCTGTTGAAACCAGATGAAGCTGAGAGAGGGTAGGATAGCGAGGGGTGGAAGAGTCCAATGTAATTTCCTTTACTTTTCTGAAAAGTGTATGGACTGATTGTTGACTTCAAGCAGTTCAGTCCCACGTAGTGGCTCACAAGCTACGTTCTATGAGACGTGCCACACTGCGGGGTTGGTATCTCAGAAGGAACGGTGTCTCTTATAGAATAACCATGATACTTCTAGCACAGCTTAACCTTGTTTCACTTGTAAACATTTGCTTGTAAAAATAAAATGTATTAAAATGTGTATATTTTTCTAAAACAGCCACAGAAATTTATGGGGTGCTCATAGATCTGGATAATTATAATAATTGGCTCAATGTATAAAATGAGACATGGTATTATTAAAACACTGGTCATTTTCACACAAATCTAGGAACTGATACTGTTGAACTATTCTTCAATAAGATGATCTTAAGCTTTTCTTTATTTTAACAGTGCCTTCACTAGATGGCATTTTGTCTCTCTTCATCCCAATGCCACTTATTAAAACTCCTTAATTCAGATAAATGCCCCTCTATTGTCTCATCTCCCCATAAAAAGTTTTTCAGAACTTAATACTTGTGTTTACAGACAATTAATTAAGTAATAAAATCTGACAAGTAAAGCTTCTTCAGAAGAAAATGCATGGAGCGGTGAACTTTTGCAGTGCAGCCCACACAGAACCTGTAGACGATGGAGGATCCATTTAAAAAAGCATTTAATAAGAAAAATAATTAAGGGAAAGGCTTTATTTTTTTCTTTCCTCACTCCCAAGGATGAGAAAAGTGCCAAGCTTTATATGCTAGGGCTGAAAAAGGTAAATGTTGGAAAAAACATTTTTGGTCTTGACAATGTCAAAATATGACTCTGACCACCACATTGGCTTTACAGCAGACAGATGAGGTTTAGCATGGAGTCACGCTGGTGTCAGGGATATGCCTTTTGCTATTTCATAACTGTTTGTTCAAATGAGTTCATTTTGAAAGTCAGCCTTCAACAGATGTTTCCTAGTATTTAGGAGCTGCAATTGGTAAAAATTCCATTCTCACTGAACATATCCATCCCTTCATAGATGATTGACCTGCAATTATAATTCCGTACTAAATGTCCCTAAGGAGACAGTCCTGACAATAAGAACGGGCACCAGAGCAGCCCTTAGTTCAAGTCCCAGATGTTTGGCCAGGAAGAGCAGGAATCTGAAGACTGCAATGCTAGTGATGTATCCTGAAAACGCCACATGATGGAATTTGTTGTGAATATAGTATTTTTTATTGTTTTATATTTTTAAGCCTAAGAAATCGCATGTCGTATCACAATCCTGGCAACAGATTTCTGTGGAAAAAATGATATGCAACTATGTAATCGAGACTATTACAACGCATACTGAGAGAGACCAGTGGAGGTTACACAAGGAGCATTTGGCATTTCTTAAGTTATAAATCCTTGACATTGCAAACTTAGTCTTTTAAATATAATGCTAGTGTTTGCATGCATAATTCGGTATAAAATGAATGAAAATTACACACAAGACTAATGGTCCCAGTTTGATATCTACTGACAAGCCCATTAACATGCCTGACATTCTGGAGAGAAGGAACAGCAGATGAGGCTTTCTTAAGGGTCTTAGGCCTGTTGGAGAATAAGATTTAAAGGCAGCCCGAAGAGACTGCTAGCGTGCAATTGTTTCCTCCAAGATAAATTTTTTTAAATTTATGCATGAAATTGATTTTTTCAAAGCAGTGAATGCAGTCCTTGACAGATTTGAGACACAGAATGAACATTTCAGTGGTGACTATAATCTCCTTTGGGCTAAAACTAGGTTGAACACGTCTGAGGATGAGATTATGGATGAACGTAACCTGAAACACAACAAAGTAACAGTTGTTAGAGCTATGCTTCATACAACAAAGTTTTCACTAAGTTTTCTTTTTTTTAAACTCATGTATATTTTACACAATACAGAGTATTATGACAGATGGTTCTACTATGTAGTTATGTGGTAGATGACAAAAAAAATTTCCTTTGTTTGTTTTAAATGAGGTACCTGGTAATTTAATAAGGTGCCTGACAGTTTCTGTGTTAAGGGAGGAATAATTATTCCCTATTCACCTTCTCCATATCACTCATACCTTTCTTCACCTCTTTTCCAAGTTGAAGAATCCTAATATACCTGTTTTCCCCCATATCAATCTCATTCTAGCCCTTTGGCCACCCTTATTGCTTTTCTCTCTCTATCTTTTCTACTTCTGTTTAGTCCTTTTTAAGTGGACTTTTGGAGGTACCAAAATTGCACAGGGCTTCTAATATCCCGTGCATAAGTTTAAGGATAATTTTCAGAGAATGATCCATGACTTCAAAACCACCTTCCTGAGTATCGATAGATTATTCTGAGCCATCACTGTGTGCATTTCATTTAAGTTATTTTCTCCATATGCCTTCAGTTCACTTTGAATTTTATCTACTATTTTATCACTGTTATTCAGTGTTGTGAGATCTTCCTGCAACCCTTCATAGTCAACTGTGGCTTTGACTATCTTAAACTTGAAAAGCAGAGGTCCAAATGCAGATTTCTGTGGTCAGCCTAGTAACTTTACTCAATTTGTTTCTATCTGTTTTTGTTAGTGTTTAGTCAGTTACTAATTAATGAGAAAAGCTGCTCTCTTAGCTGATGACAGAATGGCCTGTAGAAGAGCCTTTGCTGAGCAAACTTCTTGGAAAGCAAATGTATTCTTTTGCAAATATTTTGTTAGGGACCACAGGGTCATGCAATCTGACTGCTAACAAAGCTAAAGTTGAAGATCAAAGGTTCTGGTGTTACCAACAAAAACAAAAAGCTGTTGTGAATAGTGTCTTTTAATAGGTTATTAGTAAATAATTGTGATACCTGCAATATAACAGTATTTTATGCGACACAGTAATCTTGTTTGTTGGACAGAGGCAATTTTGACTCTCAAGGTTAATACTAGAATCCTAATTAGATCCTACTTATGCATCAAATATTTCAGGAGAAAGCTTTCTTGAGAACAATCACCCTTTCATAGAACTTGGTAATTACATATTATGGATGAGTAAAGTTTATTACATTTCTTATGGTGGCCTTACATGCTCAGACATGAAGATCCTCAGGCAGACAAGAAACCAAAAGAGACAAAATGTGTGTACGCCTGTGTCTATATCCTACTAATTAGAGCTTTTATGTAGGAGAAGCAAATTCATCTAAGATAGAGGAGACCTATGATTGAATCAGACAGGCTGAGAAGCTGTGCAGGTGTTCTGTCTTTGATATCAAGGAGGGATGTCTTATTTAACTTAAGGAAGGGCTGACTTTGTTTATATACCAAGTACCCCAAGAGGGTTAACAACTGAAAATATTGAGCAAAAATAGGTGACATATCACGAAGTACATACCCATATGGCTGTACAATTAGACATCTAAATTAGAGCTGACTGAGCTTGCTCTGAAACTGGAAACAACATAATTGTGATCATGCTAATTAGCCTCAGAGAAAGACAGGGCCTGCCAGCTGAGGTACAGCATCAGACTAACATGGTACAGTGTCAGACTAATGCAGGTTTGTTGCTTTTAGATCCCAGGTTTCCCCATTTGGACTTAATAAGCAGGTGTACTAGCTCAGTGACATCACGTCACTGGTGCCTGCACATGCTTTCTTAACATGCCCTAGGCATCCCCTAAAATCCCTTTTTGGGTACAACACATGAAGACATTTTCCAGCTACATCATGTCTGCAGAGTAATTTGGATGAAATAAGTTGTTTGAGACATGGAATTGTGTCAGTTATGTTAGTTTTGTCATAGTCATCATGTAACAAATGCTTCATGGATTTTGTGTGTTCCTCCTCCATTTATTCTCAAATTTGCTGCTACCTGTTCGTTTGTTTAGTGCTATATTTGCCTTAGTAAGACAACTCATGTAATAAATGCTTTCCAGGGAAAGAGCCTATCTAATGAGGTGTTTGACCTCAAAAGTGCTGTTAAAGCCACATCAGTAACATGAGTCTCTTTAAAATAAATGTATGAGGAATAAAGGATAAAAAGGATAAAGGTCTCAAAAGGATAAAAAAAGTATTTTTTTAACGAAGTAGTAATGAGCAAAGGAAGTCATGAGTAGGAGAACAATTTTAAGAAATGTTGAGAAGAGGTATTCTCTCTTTTTAAGGAAAAGCTTTGTTCAGTAGTATTTCAATGCTTGTTTTCAATCATTCTCCTTCTCTCTTATTCTTTTGTCTCTGTTTTACAACTCTTGTTTGGACAGCAGTATATTACTAAACATGACCTTATCAGGGAGACTAAGGAAAAGAGGTCAGATCCTACTTTTATTCTCAGTTATATAGATCCAATGTCAACTGAGTGGGTTCTGTCAAATTATTTCTGGCACACATTGGCATAGAAGAGATATGTATGTGGCATCCACCAGGAATTCTTGATGTGTATATTCTCTTATTTTCCACTCCAAGTGGAATAGATAAGGTATTCAAGTTAGACAAATTTGCCTCAAAAAGGTAAAAACAATACCACAAATCATAATACAAAGTATGATTCTACACGTATGCAGACAAACACGCCGACCAAATACTACAAGTTCTTCCTGCTTCTATCCTATAACATAACACCCTAGTGAAAGACAAAATAACTCAGAGCAAAACGGACACTTGCTGAAGTTTTCCATTTAAGAAGACATTACTGAAAAATCTCACTGAAGCTTAGGAGACTAATAGCATGCATCTATCTTCCTTGCCAAACTTGAAGAAATAAGTTTGTGGGAACTTTATGTTGTTCCAGCTTTGCAGAGGCAATTGTTCAACTCCAGATTTCTCACGCCTAATCCCTTAGGTGACGTGAGCACATGAAAATAATTCAGTGTAATCTGATGAAGCATTAGAGACACTACATATAGGAGACATTTGTGGTCAGCTATTTTCAGGATTTCCACTTTAAATAATCAAAAAGAGCCTGAAAATACCCTACATGATCTCTGTTAGCAGAGGCCAAAAGAAGCCAGGGAGGTCAAGTTCCACCTAATGTCCCTTAGTTAAAACAAGTATATGAATCGGGAAGATGGACTAGTATGGCCAGGCTGGTCGATAATCAGAATGTCTCTCATAAATGAATAACTTACCTAAAAAAGGCATTCAGCATCACGTCAAGTATTTAACTTTACAGCACCACTAGGATAAACCATACTATTTGGAAAACATTATTCCAGAGTTCTTTTGTATTTATAATGAAGATACCTATAAAAATGAACTATACAAACATATTTATATACACAGAAAGATAAGGAAATCAGCAGTTCTAAAAGGGAAACAGGTTAATCAAATGCCTGAGTAAGAAAATGAGGCACTTTAAATGTTTTATTATGTTTTCCAATCTGTAGTCAGTCATCCTTTCTCCTTTTTTTTTTCCCCCTGCCTCATCAGGATGTTGCAAATATGCAGCTGCCTCCTCAATGGAGTTAATGAATTCCAGCACAGGTGCTCTTGATTGTATTGCAAAATTGAAACCCTTTTTCTTTTTCCTATTCCTGTCTTGCATCTTTACTGTGGTTAAGTTCCTTTTTTTTTTCCCTTCTTTTTTTTTTTTTTATTGATATGAGTTTTATGGATCAAAGAACTGTGGATTGGTATTCTTGCTGTCAAATGAAGAGCAGCTCTGTAAGAAGGGGTTACTGTAACAGAGCTGAGTTTGAAGCAAATTAAAGTTTCACAGATGGAAGGCAGAAACTGAGTTTTGCCATGAAGTATATTCAGGAGAAATGCCTTCTTTATTGTCTGCAGAAACTGAGATACTGTTTCAGGCTCTATCAGAGAGAGAAAACCCTTGGATAACACCTTCAAGGTAGGCTGTGGTATCAGAAACTCTGAATTTCTAGGAGATTTGAACCGAATAAGGTAAACCTCAACTGTATAGAAATTCCGTATAGGGACAGCTAGGAAGTCCAATTTCCATGGCCAGTTACTGGATGGCAAACATCAGCTGACAAACAGCTTGCACTGGATATGGAAAATGCATTAGAACTAAGCCATATGCATTTAGTTTGCAGCATACAAAAACCAACCAAACAAACAAAACAAAAAGCAACTCCCCCCCCCCCCCCAACAAATTAGAGATTATTTCACATTGCTGACAAAGAATGCCACTAATGTGGCTCATGGAATGAGAACTCACAGTGGAGAGAGCCATGTACCACCTCACTGCTTTCAACCTATTAACATGCAAAATGAAGCATGGAATAAGGATAAAGTTGTTTAGCACCACCTAATTCAGTATAAAAAAAAAATCAAAAGAGAAAAAGTGAAGATCTGAAAAACAAACGGAAAGCAGCAGTCAGGAAGAAGAGGACTGAAATGCAACTTGTCTTGTACTTTCCACAGTCACAAGCTGAAAACAAAAGGAATATTACCTAACACTGAGAAAGAGAGGTGAGATTTCAGAATTGCTGCGTAATGAGCTACTCTGAAGTATGAAAATAATGAAAGAGATACCAAAAGGAGCGAATAATACCAAGAATCGTTATTTAAAAATTTGGTAAAACATGACAAAGCTATTGACTCATTCTAACGTGATTCAAGAGATCAAAACATATTTCCCCATTAGAAAATATAAAAAGACAAGATAAGAGAAATAAAGAGAGTTGACAGTAGCTAATATTTAGTAATTCAGAAGGAATTTGTTATCTGTTAGTCAACAGGGTTGAAGATACTGCAGAACAAATATTAAAGCAGAGAGTCTTATTTTTAGCATTAATGAGCAACTTATCTACAGCAATTAGACAGGGATGGGAACTAGCCTTGCACAGCTGATGAACAAATACTGAATGCTGCTGTAAAGAAAGCAGAGCTCCAAAAATGGTGTATGACATGACTGTCACATAAGGCACACTTCCAAAGAGCTCCTTAAACTGAAAGCTGGCAACCACTGAGCACCAAGAGCTGCCTTGGGTGCCCTCAGCCCTGGGCCATGCTGGGGGTGCCCAGCTCTGCCCGGCTCCCAGCCAGGCCTTTTGGACCCATGCTGTGACCCCTGCTCCCATGGGACCTCCCCAAGCCAGAGCTAGGCCCTGGCCAGGCCCTTTAGCAGGCCCACAGCTGTGGCAGGACTGCTTTGTTTTGAAAATGTGGCTGGAATAGGAACTACCAGTCAAATTCGTCTAAGCAGAAACTCTGAAGCAGCCTCGCAGGCAAGCATACGGGAAAAGGAGCATGGTAAGATCAGTGGAGCTTACGAGTAAAGCTGAGTAACCTAGAGATAAAAATGTATAAACATCTTGCAATTTTCTTCTCACTAGGAGTTGTAAATCCAAGAAATTCAGAATTAAGGGTATACCTAACAGAAAAAAAATGCTAATATGCAACAAATGCTAATATACAAGCATAGTCAGGGTATTCAAACAGATCAGACTAGAACCTTGAACTTAACAACTATTCTGTTATGAATGTGGTGTTTTCCAATTTATGTTCCACTAGTGAAAAGGGGGGAAGATGATCACACTCACAAGTAGAATTCCAAAATGGTAACAGGCATAAATTCTAGTGATTCCACTGCTATACTTGTCTCTGTCTTTTCTAAACAATTTCCTCACACTGTGCTAATATTAGCTAATTTCTTATAGCCATAACTGATGTTCTTTTCCTCACTATAAAAGGATTTGTGTAGATACACACAATGAATCAGCTCAGAGTATAAATTAACTCAGAATTTAGCAAGGATCACATGGCAGGCTGTTTCAGAGAAGCATTTAGGTATTTTACTCTGAGAACTAAACCAGAACTCAAGAGGTATTTTTGGCATTATACCAAAAATCACTATACCACCTTTGGAGAGCAAAAAGCCCCCCAAACCAGCCCACTATGGTGAATGATAGCACTATTTCAGTGTCAATCATTGTAGCTGTTCTTTAACAGCTGTAATTGAACTCTTTTGTATTCAATGCTTCATTTTAAATACTGTGATACTCTCATTAATAAAAATGTCCCATTAAAACATCCAACAAAACATCTGTAAAATTAATTTAGTGGAATGATTTTTTATTACTCTATTTGATTTCTCCCAGTAAAATTATAGTTATGGCTATTGAGGAGATGTCTGAAAGTGGATATTTTTATTAATGAGAATATGGCAGTACATACATTAAAAATAGGATAATGTCATAAACAGTTTTTTGAGAGTGTGAAATAAGTATGGCGGGAAGGAGAAAGAAAGGAAGAGGCACCTCTGAATTTTTTTCTGCTCATACAAGTAGTCAAGTACTATGAAAGGTTATTAGATGTCATACCATAACATATTTCTCATACAGGTAAAAGGGGTTGGCTGGCTGTCCTAGAGACCAGAAGTTCTCTATCTGACCCTGGCATATGAATGAGCACTATTTCACTGACAAAGTAGCTTGCCGCAATCAGTCTTCTCCAAAATTCAATGACTGTGAATCATATTTTCAAGATTTAAGGCCAAATGTGATTATAGGAATAGTCTCATCGCATAAATTTTCACTTTTTGATGAAAACACAATGAAAAGGACTGCTAAGAGAGTGTAAATTATAAAGATAATGGTTGAGCTGATGTAATACAAATCATCTAATGAAAAGTTAGTTTAAAAATGGACTTTTAAAATGCTTATGTTGAATAGCTTACATTAAGAAAAAAAAATTCTAAGATTTTCTTCTGTGCGGCATTTCCTTTGTGAAAATATGCTAAGAGCTTTCCCATTTCCCAGAGAAGGTTTCCCTGTGATGACATAGCTTTTTATTTGATTCAGAGATTGGGCTGCCAAGCATTTCTTGGCATTTCCCCACCAGGCATCTTCCATACAGGAGGCACAGAGGGGGCCAAATTACCTTCCGACTCCTTTGTTATCTCAGTCCATGTCTTTATCTTGCCTGTTGCACACAGAATGAAATGAAGAATCTGCAGTTACTTCTGATTAACCAGGGCTGGGAAAGCATCAAGTTAAGTTCAATTTGCCTAGTAGCCTTAATTTTCTTTGTTTCTGAAAAATAATAAATTCTGACTAAAAATATCACGACGGAAGATTCTTTTCTTGAGCCTTCTGGCATTCTCAACACAATTTAATTTGCCTGGGGTTTTGGCAGGGGGAAGGGGGGAGGGAGAGAGGGAAAAAGTTGGGGAAAGAGTTGTTTTTTGTTTTGAGGAAGTTTTTAGTGTTAGTTTTAATTGTTTGCTTACAGAAAGTCTGCATAGCTTATTTTCTTCTCCGAATGAATGCATTGTGATCAATATAAGAGCCTTCAACAAAATTAATATGGTTCAAGGGATCGAGTTTTCAGATGTTGACTCATCCCTTATTTTCCTAGAGGTCATGTGGGAAGCTTGCTTGGAGAATAAAAGTCACTAAAACTACTTTGGTGGAGAGAAAGGGGAAGTTAGAAGAGGTAGTACTCTTAGTTTTACTCATTAATGAGATTTCACTAGTATATATGAGAGAAAACCTTTGGCCCAGAGGGTTGCATTAGCTGTAAGAAAATATCTTTATTCCACACTTCAGTAATATAGGTGACGCTGAATCATTTGAAAACAATCAGTTAAAAATGCATTTGGAATAAATGACCAATATTTACTGTTGCCATGAGAAGAACGAGAAGTAATTGCAAAATTTAATGTCAAAAGACTATCGTTATAGCAAGACAGCATCAGGAAGGAAATCAGACAGTTAGGAACACAGACTGATGACTGTCGTAAATTTCTAGGGTTTGGATTTTTTTTTTTCTTTTTCAATAAACTTCAAAGGAAGTAAGAGGTTTGGAAAAAAAAAAAAGATGAAATGAGTTTCTTATTTTACAGCTACAATGAAATGGTCCAATCAAGATGTCCTCACTACTTTCAATCCCAGGAAGTGGCTGAGTAACCACCCAGAGTAAATCAGAAGGCTGCAGAGCAATCCAGCATTGCTCATTTAACACCCTCCTACTTCTAAATTTCAGGCAGCTGTTTCACTATTAAGAAAGCTGGACATGGCAGCGCTCAAAAGACTGAATGACAAGCTTCTTTTTTTCTTCCCATTTTCTACACAGGTGGATGGAATAACTCCAGCTCAAATGTATTACACACAGAGATGAAATGCGCTGCCAACTGGCTGCAAAGCGAAACTCAGTTTGCCAGGTTTATGCAAAAACCTCTACATTTTTGGGAGGCATGGTAAGAATACAGTATAAGTGTTACACATTAAACAAAATTGTTACATCTGCTGAAGTTAATCCAAGATTCAAAACTGTTCGCACATGTAGTTGTACCTAAAGAATTTGTACCAACAGGTCATATAGATATTTATTAACTTTTTATGTTGGAACTCACCTTGTCTTAGTTTTGGATTAGAAACTGGAAGATTTCCACGCTGTTATAATAAACGGAAAGTAGGACGGTTTCAAAAACAAACAAACCAACCAAACTGATATTAAGTAAAGGCACACAAGGAAGGGGGGGGGGGGAAGCAGAAACCCCAAACCAGCCTCCAAACGTAGCTTTCAACCGTTCTCTTACCCGAAGAAATCACATATTATCCAGCCAGCTTTGTAAATCTTTTTTATTTATTTTTAATAACGTGTGGGGACTTCCACCAACTTCCCCCTCCGCTTCTGCCTCCCGCTTTCTCCTGCCGTTGGCGCGGCGCTCTGCCCCCTCCGGCGGCGGCGCGAGGGCGTGAGGCGCCCCGCCCCGCCCCGCCGCCGCCGCGGCTCCCCTCGGCGCTCGCGCCGGGCCGTTGGCGGTGGGTGGTTGACCGTTGGCGGTTGGTATTGCCTTCTGCCTGACACACGCGCTCAAGCAAGGACAGCGGCAAGGCCCAAACCTCCTAAGAATAGGGATTACTGGTGTTAATCAAGCCTAAATGAAAGTGATCATAATAAATAGCAGCAACTCTGGAGGAGTCTGGGAATCAGGGGAGCTGCTCCAGCCTTTTGAAGTTTCTTTGGCACATCTTCAACGCAAAAACCTTTGTTTTGCTTATATCTCCAAAGACAGAACGATGCTCAACAAACAATATTCAGTTACAGCCAGATCAACCTGCTATGCTATCCATTTCGGCATGCGTATGGAAGCTGAAGTACAACACTACATCATGAATTTATTAATTCAGAATTCAGACTGAACTTCTGGAAGAAGTTCAATGGAAAATCCCTTGCATTTAAGAAGAACTGGTAGTCATCATATAGATGCTCATTGTTACGTATCAAATAGAATTGCCAAGATCCTGTATAAGACAGGATGAAGCTTTTCCTGTATTTCTGTGAAATCTGGTTTCTTTTCCAGATGCTTGGCAGCCCAGACAGCTGGTCCTCCAGCAAAACTGTTACTGTGTGTGCAGATAAACAGCCTATTTGAAGCAGATCCAACACTGGTCCTCTGCAGTTAATCTTTATGTGCATAGAATGGCTCACTATTGTGAACACAATGAGTTTGATGTGTCATAGTTGCTCTGTATGAGTATGTATATGATTTATCTAGAACTGCCCCAGAGTTCAGCATTTAAAATTTGTCAGCAGTAATGTCAGGACAAAAGAAAAATGGAAGAGGCTATGCTAGAATCTGCTGGCATAGCATGTGTTAGTGACATTATGTGAGCATCTTAAATTAAAATTGCCTGTCTACCACTTGACTTTAAGGCATGTTCGTGTCAGGAAGAACAGAATCTCTAAGTGTCAAGCTGTTCCTTTCCATCCTCTCTTATGGACTCAATGGGCTTCAGTGCAGCAGAAGTCAGAGTACCACCACCTAGTGAGCAGGAGTGGATATTGCTCAATGCAGGTAAGAAATCCCCCTTTGAAAAAGAGCCGCTCCTGGTTCTGGGTCAGTATATAAGCAATCAGAAGAGGCCTGGGAATCCCACTTGCAAATGGAAATACAAAGAAGATTCTGTACACAAGAGGAATTACTTAGGAAGTAACCAGGACAATTAGCTGGGTAAATCTGCTGGTTGAAATCATATTGTGAAAACCCTAATTTAAGGGATAAAAATCAGATGCAGGATCTGTACATAAATAACTGAACATAACATACATAAGTAGCAGACCTTCATGTGTAAAAATCTTCATGTGAAAGGTAGTAAGGCTAAGCAGGGTAAGGCTGGACATTCGTAACCAGTTGAGAACTGATAAAAGCTGTATAAAGGGGAATTTGGTAGTGTGAGATGTGAAAGTATGTGCTGTAACGTGGAACGATGTGCCCAGAAATGTAAAGCAAAAAAGTATTATGAGGAGACAGTTATAATTCTCTGCCCTCCCCTACTTGGGAGATGATTTAAATAAAAATGGATATAACTGCAAGTGACTTATCAAGTCATCTTTCAGCAAACTGCCATTTTCCCCAAACATCCTGATGGGAGAAAAGTGGCGCACCAAAATCTGAATTTTAGCTTCCTATGTTTGTGCTGAGTCAGGACTGGGTAATAATGTAGTAGATGATTTACTTTGGTTAAAGATGATAAATTCAGAAAGTTTGCACCATGACTTGAAAAAGGCCCCAAACAGTTCCAGCAGAAATTTGAATGTTGTTGACATTAAAGGAAATAGGAAATTTGGTATTAAAGACCTGTAAGTTACACTATAAAGTAATTTGGAAAAGTCAGGCACAAGAAAATTCGTTTCACAGCTTGCAGTTACACTCTGTAAAGCATTCCTGGACAGAAGTGTTAAGTTGCAAGCTTCCTATTGGATAAACCAATGAGCCTTATGTATAAGGACTTTTTGAGTTGTCGTAGCATCCACTTATTTCACATAGAAACCTTCTAATCCTATATAAATTTGAAGCAGTAGGGAAAAAGACCTTTCTGCACTAATTTTAGTAAGCTTGGCATTCATTTGCTTAGATTAGGAGGTGCTACTTTCTACTTCATTGCACAGATTATAGTTGGTTACTCAGGTATTGAAGGTAACACAAATGAAGGTCTACTAAGTGGTGACTGCATGGCAAATATGTCTCTTTCTCTATCCTCTTAAGGTATGACTATGCAAATCTGTTCCTGGATGCTTGGTCTAGCTTTTAGAAAAGGCATTGGATAAATCAGGAAAGATCATTATCAGGGCCTACGTTTGCCTAGGCCAGAGATATGGCAATGAGGAAGTGAAAGAATGTGGACATGTAAGAGATCTTGGGATGCAGTGTGACTATCTACAGCGGGGACCCAGTCATCAGCAGCCAAGAGCAGGAAATAACCTAGCAGGCTGTAAGGTTTGGGTGAAGGGGAAAGATTTATGCGTAGACATGGCCTTAGACCTCTGTCTTACTTTTACAAAATATTGTCTACCTGGTAAGAAATATTTTAATATTCCTGGTATAGGGATTATTTGGTGGGGGGAAGTCATGTGTCCATGCACCAGTCAAATTAGGCCTAAAATATAAGATAAAGGAAAATTTGTTTCATGTTATTCAGACATGTATGTTTCTCTCTCATGCTTTCACCAGAATTAGTTTAGCTTGCAGATGAAAAGACCTACCAAGACTGCATAGCAAATTAATAACAGAGCGAAAACTGGTATTTTGCATTGATCATAAGCCCTTTATTCTCCCTCTTGTTGGCAGAAATATTTCTAGAATTCAATCTGTGCTCCCAAGAAAGGCTAAATATAGTATCCTCCATGCTACGTGTATTTGAGCTCTGGATGACTGCAATTCAGTAGAATCCGTTTGATTCTTTCCCATATTTTATATATACATATGTATATGTTTTACATATACATATGTATGTATATACAAGCATATGTACAAATGAGTTTTTGACTTAATCAACCCTGATCTGCACAACTGTAGCTATTAGACTGAGCCATAATACAACAGTAAATTTTTGCACTGATTTTTAAGATCCTGTTGTAATTCTTCCTGCAGTCCATTCCTAAGGTTCCTTTCGGACCTGATTTGTTTCTTACATACTGCTTTATGCATCAACATCTTTTAAATTCTGTTGAGTTTTATTTTATCTGAAGAAATGGACATTTGTTTAGATGAAATACTTTGAGAAAGAGTTTCTTGGTTTATATATTTATACATTGTCCATTTCACCATAATTTTATATGTGAAAAACACATCTTCTAAGGTCTTGCTTAAAACTCATATTTGAAACAATATATGAATGAACACATATTGAATTTATAGTGGTGATTATTGCACTCTACTGTTCTAATAATCTAACATTTCTGAAGCATGAGCCTGGGGCTGTATCAATGAGCGCAGAACTAAATCTATGTAACTACTAACCATTAAAAGCACAAAAAATAAAATCTGAAATGGTAGTTAATGGTGCACTTCTTCATGGCTGCAAAAACATAAAATTACAGAATATTCAATTTTTTACATTTGTACAGTGAAAAATACATATTATCTAATATTTGAATTGTTTTAATATTGTTAAAGAAGGCTACTGCTATGCATATAGAGGTTTCAATCAATAGTAGTATAAATATGTTTCTCATTCATACTGGTACACAACTATTGGACAATTTAGAAGTAGTCATACTATCTGATTTTTTTCTTTTAAGCTTTTATTTTATAAAGTGTTCTGAATTGACTCCTTGTACCACCTGCCTCCTTAGCTAGGTAGAAATTTAAGCTTCTAACTTCTGAATCATAACAAAGCTAGGCTCTGTCTTCCTTAGCAAGCTCTGTAGCTCACATGGTGTAGATTTGTAGTCAGAAAAGGTTTGTGCTGGGAACTTCACAACTATACTGTTATAATTTCAAGGGATTTTATCTCAAGTTAGTTCTAGTCTGGTCCTGGGGACTCAGTGCCCATTAGTAGCTGGAGTACATTAGATTAGGTACAGTCCTATTTTAGTTTTATAGAAAAGGTATCCTGTTTTTATGTTACAAGGCTGCTCTGTGATGTGAAGTAAAAGTGCATCAAACGAGAAGATAGATTTCCTTCAAAAGTGCACTTCTAGTCTGAACTAAAAATGCTGATGTGTCCTGTACAGCTAGCTAGATGTTTCACCTTTCCCTGTAGCCTCATTGATGCGGTTATTCATACAAAGTGAAACAGTTCCAAAGGCAAATCTGAAACATGACTCACACAGCACACCTAAAAGAGTATTCTTGTGACATTTGTTCAGATCTTCTTGCTTTAAGGCTATTTTCCACATTTTATGTAAAATCCATTAACATCAAGTTATTATATTTTCAGAATATTTATTTCCCCCCAAAATGTCTGTCTAGGATTGTTCCTGGATAGCTTTAAAACCTTTCTTGATCAGACTAGATGCTTAAAGTCTATCCTGGGATTCTTCTATATTTTATTCCTGAACGCTACCTCTTTTCTCTTTCTTTTATTCCAAGCCAATTTAGACAGCTGTCTGCACAGTTGTCTGTCTTGTAAGGGTTGCTTCCTTGAGTTTAGAGCTCTCCCATGGATTGTGTAAGTATCTAGGCTCCCATTACTCAAGAGTTTTGATTTATTATCTACTCATTCTATGTCTACATTATGAGATTTCAGTAGGCCATTTTATGCATTATTTCTGTTACTGAGATATCACAAAACCATAAAATAATTTGAAAGTTTTTGCAATAATATTTTTGAACCACAAAAACCAGAACATTTTAAAGAATTTT
Organism: Struthio camelus; assembly: GCF_040807025.1. Classification (NCBI taxonomy): domain Eukaryota; kingdom Metazoa; phylum Chordata; class Aves; order Struthioniformes; family Struthionidae; genus Struthio; species Struthio camelus. Next base: position 35,665,554 of record NC_090946.1, read on the forward strand.
CCAAATATTTTTGCACTTTCCGGTTCAGACAAAAAAAATCTAGGTTTAATCAAATTGAAGTGTTTCTTTCAGTCAGGTTCTTTTATACTTCCCTCAAGTTGTCGATTTGTCTCTTTAGAAAGAGACAAAAAGCCAAAGACAGGTTCTGGTATACGAATGACATTAATTTCCTTTTCTTTATTAACACCTTTTAGGGGGAAAGAAAAATCAGGGTTGCTTCGTTGTTATTTCTACTGTCTGCTTTTAGTACATCATGTTTTTGTTGGAATGCTGATTATCTGAGGTTGACAATCTACTTCACAAGAGTCTGCTATAAATATGTCTTTCTCATTATATCTTTCTCAAATTTGTGTTCTCTTTAATTTGACAAGGATTGTTATGGTTTTATCATACTTTGTAACCAATTTAATATCCCTCTCTGATAATATGATGTGATTTCCCTGACTGCCACTTTCTCTTGCACTCGTAGTGTCTTTCCTAATACAGTCTCTAAGGTCCCTGGGATATGTCATTTGACTTTCTTTTTTCCTTCATTCCAAAACCTTACTAACTGGTCAGTCTCCCAAGACCCTAACAAGGTGTGCAGCGTAGCCTTTGTACACTGTGAAGAAAAAAGAATATCCTGAAACAAATAGTTGAAGGGATTTTCCCGATATAAGCAGTGTGTCCAGGCCTGAAATCCAAGTTGTAATTTAAAGCTTAAGTTCTGATTTGCTGTTAATCCTAACACTTTATTTGAAAATAAGATGGAAAAATGGCAAAAAGTGAACATATTTGCATTTGTCTCCAAGAAATCCAATGCTGTGCTGTTAATAAATTTTTTTTGGTAGCAATGTAATAGTTTTTAGAGATTTATTTTAAATCCTTAACTGCTGTTTATTGACATCATTATGCAAACTTCAGATCTCACTCCTGAAAATGGCTTGTAGAGCAAAGTTGATTCTTTCCATGCTGTATAGTTGATTTTTTCTGTCTCACTCTATATGCAGGCTAGGTATATGTGTGATCATATGTTACTTTGGTGGGTGATTTAAGGATAAAAATACCTTACTGTAAACCAGTCAAGCTTCTCTCCTAGTTCCAATGGTGCCTGCCTATACTGATGACTTCAATTTCCCACTGATGGCAGTTTCACTTCTTCAGTGAAGAATCATCCTTAGGGCAAAAATAGAATTAAAAAAATAAATTTGGGGAATATAAATTTGACAGTTATAATTATGTGGTATTAGAAAGTATTTCAAATTGAACACAAACCAAATTTAATATGCCCGTTACTGCAGCATGTAAATATTCATAGAAATGAAAGTGTTTTTGGGGGTGGCAGGAGGACAAATAGAAGAAAGTGTGAAGCTAGAAAAAATGAGTAGACTTATTTTTACATATTGTATGGTTTGGTTTACCTAAACAAGAAATGACTTCTTTTCTTCTGAAATTATTCAGAATATTGTGGTATATAAATGTTCAGCTGTCCAGAACAGAGTCTGTCTGGATCAAGGTACAATACCTTCTTTCTGCACTGAAGTCCCAAACTTTATTCCACTGAAAAGGCTCCTTGGTATCCCTTAACAGGATCTCTTTCAGCATGCTCTTTTCTATGCAAATCTTTTATCTCTTTTTATTCTTGAGCAATAACCATATAATATTTTATTTGTTCACTCCCTATCAAGCCCAAAGAATCCCGCTTAATTTCCCTGGAGTTAATACATTTAGCCGTAGCTAGAATCTGCTCAATTACTGACATTGCCTTAGATCTGAAAGCCTACTGTGGACCCCCCTATTTTCTCTCAGGAAATGCAAGCCAAAAAGAGCATTCATCCAATTCAATAGTGATTTTGCTATTAATCTCAAAAGATTTGTCCCCTAATCTTTTTTCTTATATGACTGCCACCAATTTCTTCTCATATATTGCTATTAGTATTATCACTGAGAGAAATGTCATCTGATCTGTCTTCCTTCTGTAAGTAGAATATACCTGATAACATTTTGTTAGTTCTTATGTAATTTTTTTCCTATTATTTCATGATATATCACTACTACTGATGTCATAAAGTGACTTAAGTTTTGGAGGCAAATGAAAGTGTTTCAAACTTCCAAAATACCATTTGAAAATCCTGGAATAAAAGATATTCCAATATACTGTATTTTTAGTCAAATTTGAAAGCAGAAGTAAAAGCTTTCAGTTACTTACCAACAGCATCCTTCCAGCACCTTTCAAAGATTCCAGTAACTCACGAGCTGTCATCAGTTGCTGCTGATGCTGCATCCTTGCAGTTGCTGCTGTTTGAAATTGTAATGGATGTCCATCCATGTTTTCTTGACTATTTCTTCCCAAATCAATTTTTATTTCTCGTTCATTAACAATAACCCCAAAGCGAATGCAAGTGTATATCCTGCAGAAATTCAGTTTAGACTCCCATTGTCTCCTCTGAAAATCCCATTTGCAATTTCAACTGTGATGTTTGACTGTATAAACATTTTGGTATTCAATACATGCAGCATATACTATGAAAATAAGATAATGGTGCCTTGTACTGTTCTGCAACACTGCTAATTACCTTCTATTTTTTAAACTAAACAGCAAGATTCCTCTAATACTGGGATCCAGAATATCCAAAACCCCAGTTCAGTTTACTGATCTTGTCTTTAGTTTTGAAAAAAGCAGTACTGATCTGACTTATTCTAGTCTATACTGGAATCTTCCTTCTGCTTTAGTGAAGGTTAGCAATTTTCTTCCTTTCTGCAGCATGGTAAATTGTGCCGCTAGCATAGCTATCAACACACTACTAGTTTGTGATATTTGAACCTGTCTACTCTGAAATCTAGCACAATGGCAAACAACAACTCTATCTGCTCCAAAAAGAAATGAAAAGAAATAGTTGACAGTGTCAATATAAACAACAATATTAGCTGTTCTCAGAATAGCAAATAATGTGTTGCTGAAGCCCGGAGCTCAAGTTTGAAAGTGCTTGGAAGCAGTAAACCACAAAACTAAACTGCGTCAAGTTTCTAAAGAAAAATTGAATTTTGATTTTTTTTTAAGGATATCGTCAGGTGATCCAGAACAGTCAAAGTAATGTGGCTTAAAAATGTTATTGCCCATCAGTTTAGCCACTGTTTGCAGTCATGGTGGTACTCTGAAGCTTCTCAGCTGTGAACTTTGTTGTTAGCTAAAAGCCTGCTTCTTCTATTCCAGTCAGGCTACAAGGTTATGCTTACTTTTCTGATCTTTTTCAAATAAATAACAGAAAACCAGACCTCCCCAAAGAATAATCAGAAATTTCTTGATACACAGCAGCACAGCCTAACGACTAGGTGTCTGGCGCTTACAGTGGTCTTGTAGGTGATATATTGTGTTTGACCTTCCCAAACAAAAGCTTGGTCTTCTGGTTCCTTGGTTAGTGTCCTATCCATTAGTGTAATCTATAAAAGAGAAAGCATCCTTTCCCTCTTCCTACGGTGGTCATAGTTGGAGCAGGGCTTGGGGAGAGACAGGTAACTTTGCTCATTTCTTTGAAGGAGACAATATTAGTATCCATCACCAGGGGAGGATCCTGGGAAATTGAGCAGAAGTTAATCCTAGAAAGGGATGAGGAATTAAGACCTACAGCATTCACCAGTTAAAGGTCAGCAGCATCCGTCTCTTGCATCTCCTTGCCCAGTATGCCTGCCCATGCCTTGGCAGCAAGCACTCCTCACTGACTGCACAGAGAGCTTATATGTCACAGAGGTCTGTGCAGCCTACAGCCTAACATTTGAGTCCTTGTATCTAGTCCGTGCCATTTATGCTATGCACAAGGTGTTCAGATATTTTAGTGACAGGCAATAATGTAAAATTCAGAGATAATGGTAGGTCTCACTTTTGCAAATCCCAGCCTTAAGCAGCTCTCACTGCTTCTAGTATTTCTGATCTGACCTAAGAAAACCTAAAGCTATTCTTAAATAAACACATAGATTTTACCCTTCAAACTGTCCAGAGACCCCAGCACAATCTGAAATCAATGGACACTGTGAATACTGAGTGCAAAAGAACAAAGTGTAGTTGTTATTCTCACAATTAAACTCTGGCTAGAAAACTATAGTGGGACCAGAGGTATATTTAGCCATTGAAAAGGCCTGTAGTTAAAAAGTGTTACTGTAAATGTAAAATTATATTAGAAATTAAAGAGCGATTCTAAGTGATTGTAATTTCACTTTCAAACCCCACATTTCAAAGTACTTCTACTCCTAATAAGCAGCAAATAAAATACTAGAAACCTTGTTATGAGAGTGGTTTCCAGCCATAGAAGTAACACAGAATTTTACGATACCTATGTGGTTACTACATGTTTACTGTACTGGAAACAGTAGTAATGGCAAAATCAGCGGCAACGCTACTGTGTTATCTAATGATAACATGATAAATCACTTAAAGCAATTCTTTATAATATCTTCTTCATTAGGTAATACAATTCCGTAATTTCCAATTCTTAGCTTGGCAGCAATATATGATTTTTAAGAAAGAACGATCTTATTTTTTAGCAGCTGCCTCTGAATACCATGCAAAGGGTTATTTTGGCTTACTTGGAAGCATTCTGGCCAATTCTGGCATTTGTACATTTTCTAAATTTACTTCAAGCTGTATATTATTCATGGGTCTATTTGTCTCTGGAAAACAGGCTTTTTCATATTCACGGGGATTTACTTCTTCATTTTTTGAAGGGAAAACCAGAGAGGAAAAGTAAAATGCAATCCCTGTTTATGGAATTCAAGCAAACCAAAGTGCAGTGTTAAGACAGGTTATACATTCACTGGCTTTGCACTTCTAAGCTCTTCAGGAGCAGAACGCTCAGTGTTACAGAACATTCCTAAACTCCCCAGTGTTTAAATGCTGAGAACTACAGACAGGGTGGCAGCTTCCCCATACCAGCTGGCTCAGCAGGGATTATACATTTACGGACTATCTTCAGCACAGAAAGTCTTTATACATATAAGTCCTATTGAAATAGCCAGCCTAGGATAAGAAGTTCTGTTTAAGATTTTAAATAAGAAAAAAAGTATTTAGGCCATCTGCAAATTCTTTATAAAGCTGAGTTTGCACTGTGTCCCCCAGGGAGGCTGAAGTAAAACTTTGAGTCATTTGAGGAGAACAGGAATAGACCCTATATATGAAGGACTTTTTGGCCTGCTTAAAACCCTAGCTGTACTGCACTTTCCTAGCCTGGCCAGTGGTAAAGACTGATTCATCACCTTGGGCTTTCACTTATTGGAAAGTTAACCCAAGAGTCTAATTGAAGCATTGTCTGAAATTAAGAACTAAGGGTGTTCACTCTAGGAAAGAAATTTTCTCTTACTTACCTTAAAAAAGGCCAACCCTTGCTTGTCAAAACTGGCTTTAGGCAAGTGAAAAAAGAGAGTGAAGACGGGTTTTCTGATGTTTTAAATCTCCATGGAGTAAGATGTCTACTTCAAACAATTTGTGAAACCTCATGTGCTATTAAATAATAGATTTCTTCATTTCTTTGCTTAGTGGGGCGGGCAAAAAGTGCTTTGTATAATATCTGACTACAGCTGTCTTTCTTTAGAGTTAAAATTCATAATTTCCCTTCTTTTATAGTATTTAGGCTTGTACCAGATAGATCAACTCTCCTAGCTCAAGCAGGAATAAAAAGTAGCATTGTAGTAAGGGTTACTTCTCAACACTGGCAACATTAGCCAGAGCAATAGGCTGATTTACAGAGACTCCACTAATTAAACTTAGATATGTATGACATCAATGAGTCCAGAATGCATTACAAGAGCAAAGGTAATAGCAGGATGGCTGTAAAATCAAAAGCTGCTGGTATAGCAACAAAAGCTATGTTAAAAGGAATATACATATATAGCTTGTTGCCTTTCCTGAGGACAGAAGTAGCTACCTACATTTTTGTTCCGTGATGCCATTTTGCATCAAGCATCAAGATCGTCCCTGGAGTATCTACAGGGGTCAGGAAGGTACCATGCTGGTTTGATGAACTGTGTTCAAATAATATAAGTAGTTTGTACATCTGATCTGAGTAGAAATGAATGAAACCATAATTATATCCCCGTCAAGAGGCCTGGCTTCTGAAATCACATGATTCTGCACTACCTACTGCTTACTCTTGTTTTTTCCATCCTTTCTTTACAAATTATATGTCTACTTCTCATAGGCATAGGAAGACAAAAAAAAAAAACCCTAAAACACTCAGAATGATTGCATTGGATTACAGCTGCCAGAGTCTGTACATGCACGAAACAGTTCATATTGTTACGAATCTCCTTCTGACAGCTTTGAAGTGAAGGAAAGAGGCAAAGGTAATAAGGAGGTTCCTTTTCCATCTTTTATAATGGGCGAAGAAGGAAGAGAAGTGGTGCAGAACAATACAGACGGGGAGAGAATTGTGGGCGTTGTAAAGCAGGCCCTGCAAAGTTATCACCATCTTCTGCACTTAACTTTTTCTTTCTTCCTTAGCTCATTTAATTGGAAGTGGATTATCTTAATTGAAGCAATTTCTTAAAAACTCTTAAGGTTTGTCCACATACATTTGTCCCTTTTTTATGGAGAAATAAAGAGCATATAAAATGCTAGCAAAATCAGAACAGTAGTCTTTCACACATATTGTGCATCACTAATTATATAGGAGAAAAAGTCATTTCCAAAGCGGCTTTTTTAGTTGAATGTCATTTTAATAACAGCAACATACTATCCAGGTTCAATACATGAAAGGGAACATTCTGTTAAAGAGCTTCATATTTGACAAGTGGTTCAATAAGGCAGAAAATGAATTATATAATCCGCTACAAGTCATATACACAATTTGTATAATGCTGCTGTTAATTTTTAAAATAGTGAAGGACCCATCTACCTGTCTTTTTGCTGTCTTGCTTTGTGTTTTCTAAAATCCCCCATGAGAAAAGACTTACAAACTAAAAATGAAAGAACAATCACTTGTAGCCAGATACTTGAAAGGTTTACTTAAATGAGGCTTTTTAAACACTGCACTCTTGGTAAGAAATTACAGGCACATTAATGAACAAGTATTATTACATTAATATATGGATGAATAGCTGAGAATGTATGTAGAATTTCCCCACAAAATATCTTCACTGGCCACTACCCAGTTCCTTGAATCTGAAACTCCTTTTGAATCCTTCTAACTTCACTAGATCTTTTTAAGCCTGCCATGGACTTTTGAATAAGTCTGATCGAAAAATAAACAATATATAAAATATGCTATATTTACTTGAACTGTTCAGAGATCTGTGTTCAAATCCCTGATACATTTGTGAGATCTTCCATGTGTTATTACACATGTCAGAGTTTAAAAAGATCTAACTTTGTTTTTTTCTGTAACAGAAATTACCAAAAAAACCTAAAGTTCTTGTTCTGCAGTGAGCCCTAAATATAAGTACACGTATTTTGAACTCACCAGGTAGGACCACAAAAACAAAACCAGTATTTTATTTTTTTGTAATATAAGTTACCAAAACTACAGTTTTAGTTTCAGTTTTTAGTTTTTGGTTTTAGTTTCCACTGTTCATTTATTCATGAATAATTAATGAGTAGTTGAATAATTATGTTTGCAAATTGGAAACATTAGAAAAGGTGGGACATTTCAGAACTAAACAAAGTTTTCTTTCAAAGTAATGTCCTGATTTTAAATGGTTTTGCTATTAAGAGTATTGTATTGAGTGAATGGGAAGGTCAATAAATAACCAGTAAATAAAGAAACAGATTTCATGTCACGTCAGACAAAACGTTTTTGAAGCATATACATTGAAATACATGCTATCTTTCCAGTTAAAATGTACAGGTGAAGCCAAAATGATTCTCCTTTTTTTTTCCATCACCAGACCTAATGCTCTGCAGTTTACAGTTTTATTACTCCCCTCTGTATAACATAGGCCTCAAACTATGTCATACTTCAGAATCCTGTGTAGTGTAAAGATACCAAAAATAGATTTAAATTAACTTGCTCAAATAGTGGTAATAGCCTAAATGGAACAGCACCACAAACAGATTTGAGCTAGATTTAAATAAACTAATTCAAATAATGACACAGACTAGGAGCAACAGTACCACAAACTCAGAATATCAAAATTTAACTCTGCCTCAGGAATTTAAAGCTACCTAGGGTATTTCTGTGTTATGCTGCAAGCTATGCATCTCTATACGATAGAGTTTTGTGCACTGAGCCTAATAATTTTGGTTCTGCTGGACTCTCTAGAGCATATATGATAGAAGGAATTGACAAGAACTGTCAGTGGAAAATAGACATTGGCATTTGAATACAGAAAGACCTATGATTATTTGGTGTAAAGTATCCCCATTACTCATTCATCTTTATCCTACTTTCTCTAAGGCCAGATATATCATGCTAACAGATAAAAGCAAGTGTGATTTATACTGTTTAGAGGCAAGAGATAGTATGCCATTTGACTAACACTCAGTGAGAGCTGCCTGCATATATGAAGAGCAAAGGGGGGAAGAACGTGACAGACCAGTATCCATGAGATGAAATTTTTCTGGTTGCCTGTTTCCTTTCTTTTTATACTGCCTCCTATTTTCCTCTCAGTCTGTCTCTCTGTCTCAAAATAAATACTTGAAACGGTGGTTAACTACATGAATAAAGGAGAGTTTAATCTGACTAAATTGCAAGCGATTTACAAAAATGCACTTTCCCATCTTCGCTACTGAGGAAGAGAATTGCTGCTTTAACATTTAAGCACACAGCATTTAGGAGTACATTAAAAACAACTGCAATCCTATATTTCAGCTAGGAAAATGGGGATAATTAACCTGACCATACACTGATACATTAACAAAAAGATACCTAAAAGATACTTAAAGATCTTTTTTACTGTCACCTTTATCAATAGAAAAAAAAATGAGCAAAAAAAAAGATCAAGGAAGGAATTCAAGTTCTTATTTCAGGAAATCTTTAGGTAGTAAGCAGCAAATTAAGCATGGAGTCACATATGATGAATGACATGTTCTGTGTTATCCTTAGCAAAGGAAGGATTCAATGGAAAATAGCTTCTGATTCCATTATTGAAGACTGTATCCTAATGTATATGAACAAAGGGACAGAGTTAAGGGTGATATTTAAATTTTTTTCTGACCTTTAATTGTTCCACTCTGTAGCCATCACTCTTTGAATAACATTATTTTATACAAATGGTACATATCTTACCTAGTTCTCTAATTTATTACAAAAGTATCACTTTTGTAATTAAATTCTATAGCAGAAATCTCTTTTCCAGACAAGCCAGGTGCTGTTCCAGTCCATTCCTTAATGAGGACTGTGTGCAATTTAGACAACCTAGATCTATGGAAGAACTGATTTTTCTAATTTGAAATCTGAAAACAAACATCATTTCACTGATCTGCTCAATATCATACCAGTAAAATACGCTCCGACTCATGAATTCAGGTTGACTAAGAGACAGAACTTCTTTCTTTCCTTGCACAAAATGTGCCCTGCAATTTAGTTTTTCATCATGCTGTTGTAGAAAGATAGAACTCATCCTTTTGTATTTTTTACTGAAACAAAGTTGTTAATGCTTAAAGTTCAATTGGCTCCCGAACTATGTTTTTCTGGAAAGAGAACTTCCCATATCGGACGTATGCATCTGAGAGTTCAATTCCATAATCTGCTGTGTGCAGTCACTAAAACAACATTTCCAATTTGCAGCTACAGTTGGTAATCATCATAGATGTGATCCCTTGCAATCCTGGCATTACAGTGTGATTTGAGAGACAAACATGATGGCCATATATCTTGTGTTGATGATGTAGTATTTCAGTGCAACAGTCTTTGTTCGATGTGCAGATTAGTAAAGCCATTGTCTGAAGGAGAAGAAAAAATGTGCACTCAATATTTTTGTTAACTGATTATGGACTACATTCATTTATTTTAATGTATCTTTAATATTAACATCAAGTTTTAGCAAAAATGTGGCTTGTTTGGGAAAATACTTTGAGGCATCTAGAGATTACTGCATAACTACTATATTACAGTAACAAAATGGGTGCAGGTGTAGCAAATAACAAATGTATGTAACAGGAGGGGAGAAAGGCAGTCTCTCAATATGATGTTTATTGTTATCAAAGCAGTAAACTAAAAATTGTATATTTTGACTTTACTTAATTCAGGCTTTCCAAAAGATTAAAATTCTGTTTATTTCCAGCTATTCATGAATTCAATCAGTTTTCCTTTCTGTTGCCAATCCTTTTCTAAAATAAGTTCCATTATGAGAAAATTCTGGAAATGAGATACTTAGATCATTTGTGTAGTATACGGTAGAATGGTAGTATATACAGTGTCATTTTCTATTTTTACTATGAGAATTCTTTATAAAGAATTTATAATATTGAAATAAATATAATTGAAATAAATAATAATATTGAAATTATTTACTTAGATTGTATTCTGTGCTCTGTATTTTAGCATTGGCTCAATCCCTTTTCTGGATGAGTCAAGTAATGTACCAATATCAAAATGTAATCCTCTGTATAGTGTAGCAAATTACGGTGATGAGTTTGATTAATTTATTATTGTTTATGGTTCAAGTCTCTTTGAAAAATGATGATCTATAAGTGACAAATAATAAATTTTCACCTTGCAACTTTGTGAAATGAGTTTTGTATAATATTCAAGAAATATCAACAGTAGTATATGTATAAATAAGTAAATAGACAAATAAGTGACCAGTAGCTGACATAATTTGGAGGCATATTTGCATATAATGTTAAAGAACATCAGCTTAAAAAGTGTGTGGCTGATCTACCTTATCCGAACATATTTTAAACAAATGGCAATTTACGAAAGTATTCCCATACCCTATTAAAAAGTATGGAGTGTGTGAACAATAGCAGTAGGCATTGATCCTGGGCTCAGAGCATCATGAGACATTATTTTAATTCACATCCCCAACTGCTCAGGGATTTTTCATTGCTGCTGTTCTGCCACTGAGTCTTCTGTAGTAGTGCAGAAGAGTGAAGAAACAGGATAACAGAAATCCATTGAAAAGAGACAAAACCATAATTATTCTCTAATTGTGCACCAATCATGACAATTTTTTCTTTAACTATGTAAAAGCCTGTCTATTTTATAGCAGTGATGCAACTGGTAATATTTCTCTGACTGACAAAATTTACCACATCAGCAAAACAACCTCTTGCCAAGTACTCTAAACTGAAGGCAGTGGAATTTGGAAAGATTCAATAGTCTTTGCAATCAGGTCTGTTCTTAGTGAAAGAGTAAGAACCTACCTTTTGTTATATAATTGCATTCTTATTAACAAATCAGAATTTCCCCATTACAAGAATTAGTTGGACACGGGCAGCTTACATGGCTAGAATGTCAGTATGTGTTTCATTTACTTCTGTTTGTGTGTTACGTTCCTTTAGAAAAGAAAGGATTGAACTAGGGAGAGATTGCTTCTTCCCTCAGAGGTAAGAGAGCTCAGCTGGGGAAAGGAAGTTTCAGGTTCGTAAGTGTGGCAAAACTGAGCAAGGACTACGTAGTTCATATAGATTTTCAGGAAGAAAAAGGAGGGGGAAGCATCCCTGCAGCCCGATGAGAGACTTCCAAAGGATCTGATGCAGATGTGGAGTTTTCTGCAACGGATAAAACCACTAAAACCACTTTCAGGATGGGAGGATTCTCTCTTACAAGCAGAGTGTGAAGGGGGATGTTTGTTTATAAGTCCATTTTATTTCTCTTCTACCTTATCACTCTGTCTATTCTGACTTAGTTTCTGTGAGTTTCCTCTGTTTGAAAAGGTGATTATTTCAGTTGATGTTTCTAATAAGGGTTGATCTTTGGGTGTAGCCCTTTTCCTTTCAAGGAAAAGGGCTAGGAAAAACTGATCCAGAATTCTTTACTTACTCACAATCAATTCTTTACTTGCGCACAATCATCTCACAGCAGAGTACATGGTGTTGTTTTGTGAAGATTCTTTATACAGTACTTGTGCAGCTTTTCGAGTAAATCAGTTGACAATCAGCAATACTTTTTTTAGCTTCTAGAAGGAAACAGGTTCTCATTAATATTTTTCATTGAGCATTGATTATGAAAAGAAACATGTTTGTCATTAATTCTTGGAGAGCATATTTTAATCATCCATCAGAACTGCAGTTTGGGGGTTTGGTGTGTGTTTTCTGGTATATCAAATCTTGAAATAAATCACTAATACATTAGATTAATTATTTCCAATCCTGTGTGCCTCTGAAATATGACTTAAATGGTTAAATCTAGTCCTTTCAAGCCTATCAGCTTCCTTAGTTTCATGCAAAAGTTTAGAAAAGCTGTTTAAAAAAAAAAACAAACCCAAAACAACCACTGCTTTTCTCTGTTACTTATAGGAAGCTGTTCTAGAACCAGATGGCTAGGGACCTTGCTTTAATGTCTAACTTCACTGTTTACAGCTGTGTTACACCCACTGGGTCTCGTCTGTCAAGTAAAAAGTTCTTATCACCCTTTGATTTACACTATTTTTTCCATAGAGAACAACTGTATTTCCTTTCAGGCTTTCCATCCCTTCATACAAGTTCTCCACACTCTGGGCTATCCTAACAGCACTTCACACATCTGTTCCAGACTGAGTTCATCTTTTTTGATGGAGGTAATCACAAGTGTACACAGTATTCCTGATAAGGCCGTGTTGATGATGTTTTACAACATCAGTTGTGTTTTCTTATCTGTTCTTTGCCTTGAGCATCCTGGAAGTATATTGATGTTTTTCTCAGCCATATCACACTTACAGCTCAAATTGTCTTCTAATAAGTTAATACACCTATTTCTTTCTTCCTCTGTTTTCCAGCTGATGAGATTTCAGCTCATAACAGAAATTTTTGCTAACTTGTAACTAGAGGAAAATGCACTCAGTCATTCCTTCTCTGTTATTCCAGCATGCCACACCATTCAGTTCTTCTCTAATGTTGCAGTCCTCTTTTGCATCTCAAGATAGTCGATCCTAAGAATCATTCCCTACTGTTACAAAAGCCACAAACTGGTAGCAAGTTGCATGTTTATATGCTATTATATATCTATTGTCAAAGGTAAATGTATTAGGTTTTAAAGAAGATGGAGCCAGGCATTGCCTGGAAGTGCATGGTGGGAGGATGAGAGACAATCTGCATATGTTGAAATAAGATGTTCAGATTGGATGTAAGGAGAAACTTTTTCACTGTAAAGGACTGTCAAACACTGGCACAGGCTGTCCAGAGTGGTTATGCAGCCTCCATCCTTGCACATTCTTGAGGCCGGATGGATAAAATCCTGAGCAACCTGGTCTGACCTTGTAGTTCACCCTGCTTTGAGCTGGAGGTTGGACTAGACGACCTGCTGAGGTTCCTTCTAACCTGAATTATCCTATGATCCTATATTTTTCATCATAAAGGCAAGTGATTGTTTTTTTTTTCCTCTCCCAGTCTTGGTCTGATGAATCTGTTCTGGTTCTTTAAGTTTAATTGTCACAGAAGTGCCCTATGAAGTCAAGCTCTAGTAATCAGTCTTCAGCCTATTGCAATCTTCTTGGGAAACATCCTGAAAAGAAAAAAAGCAAATTATGTACTATAGACAAATATATAGAAAAGCGAAAATGGAGAGGAAAATTGTCTCAAGGAATGCATCTAGAATTCGCACGGTGGTAGCTGCATACAAACAGAATGCTCTTGAATTCATGAGATTTTTGGTATGGGATTATCCTTCATACTGATATAGGTTTATACTATGGGGTCTTGGGGAATGGGGTAGGTAGACGGAGGAGTCTTTATGGAGTCTATATGGAACTTTCTAAGACACTTTTCTACTGCCAAAACCTATTTTTAATCACTGCCATAGATTAAGCCCATTTGTTCAATAGGCTATGTTTTTTTAATAACTAAATCCTAGGCCATTTTTTTTCAAATATATATCCCTACCTGCAGCTACATAAATATCTTCATATCAAATATTCTTTTGCTTCATACCATCAGGATTTTCTCTGTTTATTATGTTATATAATAAGGTAAATTATATTGAAAATAATGTTTCTGCAACTTCCACTTATTTCAATGTGATTCCTGACTTTAGATGCTCATACTGAAACACTTTCAAACAGCTTAATGTTGAGGTAGTTTTTGCCTTAATAAAAATAATCTAATCTTGTCCATCCTTGGCTTCAAAAGCTTGTGGCAGGGAGATGTACCTTTTAAGAAGTAGCATTATACCTAGGCTCTTTTAATTTCTTTGCTTAATTTTGCTTATGTTAGAATATACTTTTAAGTACCCTGCAGTATGGATAGGATGTATGATTTGAACTTATACCAAAGTCAATAAGCTCTTACTCTGGAGACGGACAGAAAGGTTGATTTAACTGTGAATTCTTTTTACTCTAATGATGAGTTCGTTAGGGAGTCATTTGGTCTCACTTCCGTGGAAGCAACCTCAAGATTTAAACGGATGCAAAAAGACCTTTTCTATAAATACATGTTGGCTTAAGGACCCAGATGCCCGCTTGTGCTTAAAAAGGATGTCAGCACTTCCAATTTGTTTTTATTTCCAGAGGACCAAACTGCTTCCACAATTCACACAGCAAACCAAGAATATGGCCCCCAATGGGCAGGAAAAAAGAAGAGAACTAACTCAGGCTTTGTACTTTATATGTAAGCCAAACTTCTCTTAAGCCAGGAAAATGAAAGGACTTACTGTTGTTCACTTCACTGCATCGGGTGTACCACGCAGTGAAGTACCACACAACAGACATGAGGAAAAAATCAGGTATTTTTATGAGGAATTCCCTAGATACATGAGACGCCTGAATAAGTCTGTTCCACAGAGATCACAAAAATCACCCAAGCCCAATCTGGGTTAGCCCCCAAGAACTTAAGGACACTATAGGCATCACAGCAGTCTAAGGTTCTTATGCTTTCCAGAAGAACTACATAAGATCATAAGATCAGCAGTTATGAGTAGCAACAGAGAAAAGGAGTTTAGATTCCCAGCTGTGATAAGCATCATTAATTTAGTGAAATGTCATGCCTGTAGATAGAGTTTGACAGACATTTCAAGAACAAAAGTCATTCTAAGTGATCTGAGCTTCAGTCAAAATTATTTAATGCAGGCCTTTCCAAGAAATTTAGTGAAGTAGCTGATTTACTGGGTGCTTACCCAAGTCTCCAAAGCTTTAAGGGAATTTTACGTGTGTTTGATTCCTTTCCTTCACCACATACTCATTTTATATTTGTATAAAAAAAATCCTATTTATATATTTATATCTAGAGATAGCTTTATAATCTAGTTCTAAGCGTAAAGCAGTAATGTATGGATGTTTATAGCTAGCAGTTTTGAGCTTTATCTGTTTTGTATTAATTCTCTCATTTCTAGCTGGTGATCTTTTGCTTAGTGATTTGATGGAGCCAAATACACTAATACATCAGTTCTCCTTTCATCTCCATGTCGATACTGTTTCCCAGCTCTTTCGCCCATCTGCATTTTTTTCCACTCCTGAGTCCTTGATCTCCCTTCCAAATAAAGCATCTCAGCCCATCAGAGCATACTGTGAGCCAACTGCAATTAGCTGAACAGTGCACCACTTCTGCCTCTCGTTTGATCAGAAGCCATATTTTTAGAGTATAGATTCCAATCTCAAAAACATTTATTAGTCCGACCTTGATTCTTTTTTTGTATGTTTTGTACATGTATGCTGTATAGTGGTTTTTTTGTTTTTTAACAGAAATATAATAGATCCTTAAATAGATGTCTATCTGTCTGTCTCCATCCAAAGTAAGTTAAAAATGGATGGCTCTTTTTTGGGCATGAACTACAAAACTAAACGTTTGGACAGTCAAACTGATAATAAGGATGACTGGGAGGACAAAGTAATTACGGAGGGAATTCCAATTTGGCACAAGAAAAGCAACAGATCCAGGGGGCTGTGCCAGTGGGCAATGTATTGGTGCTGATGAATGTCTCAATGTTGTTATTAAGCCTGCTTGTTATTGTTTATCTTCTGGAGGACCATCATCATTTGTCACCATCCAATTTCTTTCAAAGCATCACATCACACTCCCAAGTTTATTTCCCACTGTATGGTTATTCAGTGTTGGTTACTGCCGAGTGCCTGCCTGCTTAGTGCTGGACACAGGCTGAAAAATTGGCTGATGTGTGAAGCTTTAAGTGAGTGTCAAAGTATGTAATTATTTCCAGTGCCCTCCTGGGAGGGATTTTTAAGGTTTCTTTATGTTCTGTCTGCCTACTCTCACGAGTCTCCTTATAGGCCCTACTATTTTATTTTTTTTTCCATTTACTCACAAAGAAGCTTTGGTTTAAGTTAAAAGGCAGGACTGTGCTGGTGAAGCATTTAAAATAAATTGTCTTCTTTTCTGTACTCTGTTTCTCCAGTGAGATAATGTTGCTCCTTTCCATCTATGCAGATTTTCAAATTTATCTTATGTTTTGAGGTGGGGGAAAACGCAGCAAAACATGGGAAGCTCATTACCGTAAAGGAATGAGGGACTTCCTAACAATTGGTAGAGAAGAAGAATAAACATTGATCCTCAAAAATATGTTTCCCAAAAGACCAGAATCCCTCATCAGCACTCAGCCCTGGGAGATGGAAGTTGTGCTTGTTTATCCCTTCAGAACTGAAAGAGAAAAGAAGCCCTTTTCCTCAGATAGCCCCTGCTGCTGAAATCTTCCATAGCTGCAACATTAGTCTGAGAACTAAAATCATTTTGCACTCTAGAAAAGGAATAGACAATGTGTTTACGCATACACACGCACACATATATATGTGTGTATGTAGCTGTATATATAAGCCATAAAGCTATTATAATCATTGCATCCCAAGTCCTTTTTGTGTGGTAGTTTGGAAAAAGCCCCAGGTATTTTCCCTCTCCTCCACAGAGCATCATTGCTATCTTTAAGCAGAGAGGACATTTCATCAGTACTTATACCAATAATAATCTGCACTGTAGTATAGAAATTGAGAGGTTTCAGCAGAACGACAGGAAGATGATTAGGGAAGCAGTATGAATAATATTTATATAGCATCATCCATTTTCATGGATTACAGAGAACAAATCAATGGCTTTCCCCCAGTAGATCAGTGGCAGATACAGGAAAAATACAAAAAGTGGAGATAATTATGCATAGGGAAAACCCAAGATGCACACATGCTCAGATGATGGAAAAGCACTAGGATGATTCTGGACCAAAGGGATATTTTTCTTGGAGTAAGAGACAAAGAGGAATAATGATAAATGGTGAGAAGTGTTATGGGAAACAAAATGGAAGGAGTGATGAGAACTGAATAATATAGTCTTTTGTAAGAATCATGACTGAAGTTGTCAAATCTCTCAAAATAATGAGAATTTTATTATGTTCTCAGACTTTTAAAAATAAAAATATAAACTATTTCTTGGATTTCTAATTTCCGAGTTTTTGGAATATACCAGAATTAAAATTCCCAGCCTTTTAATACTAATAAGCACATTATTATTTTTATAACAGTAGAGACTGAGATGCAGGTCTACATATATTTATTTAAAAAATGGTGGGAGGAGAATTTAAAAAAAATTGTATTTGTATTTCTGAATAATTTACTCTTCTATATTTGTGGTTAGAATCTCAGTAGCCTCATCTCTCAACTAATTCTAGGAATATTAATTAGTTACCTTACTTAGATACATTTATTAAAAACAACTTACCAGCAGAAGATGACTTTGACATAGTATCATAGCCTGAAGTCACAGCCTTCTATCACAAAGCATTTGTTAGCCAATATTCTGCTAAATCACACACAATAATTTTACATTATGAATGCTGACCTTTGCAAGAACAGCTTTTTTCTTTACTAATGAATTGCATACATTTTTATTATCAACAGTGATTTAATTTTGCAGCCATCATATTAAACGCTGCTACTTTTAATATTGAAAGGATAAGCATTCCTGAACTGACTTCCTGCTGTGTTTAGGAACCTCAAAACAAACATGTCATGCAAACAAAGGAAACCAGGTTTGTTTTTTTTTTTTTTTTTAAAGGAATGTATTTCACAAATTCGTATTGAAATAAAATCAAGGCAATCATCTGTTTAGTGTATGCATATTAGAGTATGTGAGGCATATCACAGAAAAAAGAATTTTTTTTTAAAAAAAGCTACTTCTGCAAAAAAAAATGTAGTAAAACTCAACAGACAGCAAAATTATTGTATACACACGAAATGCATGATAGAGAGCCTACAAAGGACAGAGGGGCACATTATTGTGTTATCTTAACTAAGGAATAAGAAGGCATGTCTCGAAATCAAAACTAGAAATGGTAAAAATGAACTATTTTGCCCCTTACTGATTACACCAAACATAACCTGCTTTGATGGGTATATTCATTTTGTTTAAATTTTCATTTAAAACATTATTTTAATAGTTCATTTGGAGAAGATTGATTTATTTCAGTGAAGTGCTTTATTATATTGTCTTGCAAATATCTTTGAAGTTAGAGTCAAAATATTTCATCAAAAAGCCACATTCTACAGCTATTGCAAGTAAAAATTTCAAATTCTCAAGAATGGAAAGTTGCAAATAGGAGAGGTTTACTTAAAAATGTTGAAATTTCCGGATAGTCACTACCATCATACACTAACAGTGATTTTATTTCTGTAAATATCAACCTCCTAATATGTTATGTAATATTACTGACCATTCAGGGATATTTTAGTAGCTTCAATAGACTTCCTGGTATGCCACATCTACAAATAACAGCAATATTTTAGAACAAAGATAAAGCCTCATTAAATAAGTTGTCTAAGCAGTGAAGAGGGAAACTGGGGATGAGACTGGGATTGTTAATGTGAAAATCATGGTAATCACAAGGAATGTTACACTTAAACCTGAATTAAGCCTTAAAACTAAATTTTGAATGAAACCTACTGCTAAATAGAGAATAAGCAAGTCATAAATACAGGGCAGACCTCTCATGGAGAAAGTCCGTGAATGTTTCATGAAGTCTGCTGGCCAGACCTTCATCTGGATGGTTGGAAAAGGTACTTTTATATAATGAGCCATAAGATGTTAAGAACGCAGGCATTCATCTTAAGTCAGTTCTGTCTGCAGCAACACTTTCTCCTGAGAGCCCTGTTTCTTCCCATCATTACCAGCAAGTCAGAGTCCACAAAGTGCTTTCTGCCTTGGAAGGTACAGGGAAGGTAGCATCACTGAATTTCAATCTCTCTCCCTTTTTTCTTTTTTTCCCCTCTATGTAAAACAGGAAATGCATATACAGAGGGTCATCTCTGTGTGCAGAGCGATGTGCTTGGTTGGAAGCTGGGAGAAAGAATAAAAAAGCAAGGTGTCCTCTGAGATTTAATTTGCATTGAATGCCTTCTAAGTTCATATATATTCAATATATACATACATACATTATATATTTTTTTATATATGCATGTGTGTGTGTGTGTGTGTATGAATAATTTTTAGAACATAAAAGCTTTATTTCTTGTCAGATTCTCTAAGTCTCATATTACAGAACTTGTTCATAACAGTAGCTCTATTCAGTTTCAGTAAGAACCACCAAACATGAGGGAGA
Organism: Struthio camelus; assembly: GCF_040807025.1. Taxonomy (NCBI): domain Eukaryota; kingdom Metazoa; phylum Chordata; class Aves; order Struthioniformes; family Struthionidae; genus Struthio; species Struthio camelus. The sequence goes on from NC_090946.1 coordinate 35,685,125, forward strand.
CAATGAAGGACGCTGTTCTTGTCATATTTTCAGTAGGAAAGGATTAGAAATCTCAAAAGAGAAGAAAATAAGTTCATTCTAGTTTTCTACCCTAATTAGGGAGGCTTATGAGGTCCAAGTGGTTCAAGTAAGCTGCTTCAAATCCACCAGAACTTCCAAACAGATACTCCTTTTGAAGATTTAATCATCAATAAATTACAGTCCTGTTAGGATGATTAAAGAGCAAAAACATAAGGATCAATTTAGTATGGTGTCTGCCAGTATTTTTAAAGATGAGGAAAAAGAGGAGCTTATAAAATAGAATGAAAAATCTTGTCCTCACCAAGTACCTGGGAGTTCACTTTTTATATGCAATGACAGAGAGAAGAAAAAAATCCTTAAATGAAAACTATTACAATTTGAGCAGCATGCTATAACTAGAGTACCTTGATGTATTATACTTTTATAGCACATTATATCATAGTATTATTTAAATGTACCATGTGGTTGTACTAGACAAATCAAAAATGGCTGTTATAATAAATATGGTGCATTTAGTTTTTCTGCTGTGTGTTAGAACTTGTGAACAAAGTAATACATAACACTTCAAGTCATTGTTCCTCCCTCCCTTCCTCTTCTAAGTTGCGTTGTATTTACCGATAGTTTCTCTGGCATATATTATCTCAAGATTTCTGTATGGCCTCTCCTGAGCTGCTTTAATCAACATTTTAATAGCCAACTTCTCACCCTAATAGTAAGGAGACCTGATCTCATTGGCATTCCAGTACTTGTTTCACCTGACATTATTTTCTCTCTGGATCCCATATGACACATTATTTTACAGACCTATAACTATACTGCATAGATACACAGACTTACCAGTACTATACCGTAGGCTACAAAGTCTGCAAGCATAGTGAAATTAATTTGCAATTTGATTTAAGAAAGATGGAGTATTTACTGAAGCAGCTGAAATTAAGTTTCTCATTTATAATTGAATCACATCAGCAGCAACACTGCTCAAAATTTCAATGGGCAGCAATAGAATTTTATGAACTATATTCCCTAATAGGCCGTGGACTTTATATGTATTTGTTTCACTCTATTGCAGAGGTTTTTTATATGTAAGTAGTTTGGGCTGCTTGCTCAGTACTCAGTAGGTTGATGTCATTCCTGCATCTCTATGATATCCTAAATTATTTATCATTTTACAGTGACTGTCTTTTTTAACTAGAAATAATTTTCAGCATGCTACTGCGACTTGGATTGCAATGTACTAAAAGGTATCACATGACCCCTGAAATGCATGAGATAAATATGTCTTTGTGCTTTGAAGAGTATTTTGAAATATAATAATACAAAAAATGCAAACAAAAAAATGAAAGAAAACACATACAAAAGCACAATTATTGGCTAATGTTGGAGGAAATTTTCTGCCAAGTTCTCTGAGTGGAGTTTTCTTGCTACCTTTCTCTTTTCTGAGGGACAATACTAGCAACATTAGACCAGAGAGTTTTGGAGAAATTCTTCTCCCAAAACAACAGATCAGGATGTGCAAAAAACCAAAGGCAAACAGCCTTCTTGTGATATCACTTCCTTTCATTAGGGAGATAGCTGTAACACCCTGAATCAGTTTCTGTATCACTGTTACTGTGGCAATTATGTAAAATTTGAAGTTTTCAGGGGCATCACTGGTATATTCCATTCTCCATCCAGTTTGCTCATGGAAATTTCAAGTACACAGAAGAAGGAGATTTGAACAGACCTTTTTTGTCTCACAGTCTCCCAAGACACAATCTTCTCCAGAATCATCACCCAGAGTCATTTTGTGTCAGAGGAATGGTAGAAATCAGTATTCTCTGGAAAAACTAGCAATGTCTTCTGAGAGATGGGATAAGAGCTGTTCAGCTGTGTGTCATAATTCCTATTTCTGCAAATCCTTTTTGCTTAGAGGCAAATGCATTTCATTTAATAACTGATTCTACTGTTCCATCACTGCTGCCTGTGATGTTCCCAATTGCTGTAACTTGCAACATAGTGACAACCACAAATTCCTTGGTGACTGCTGATTTGTTACAACACTTTGCATTTATATTTATCCCAAAAGATACCAAAGTGTTATATATACCAGGCACACAGCAATCACCTCACCTACCAGTGAATCATAGACACCACTGGGGTGGAACACAGCAGATGTTTAACAGCATAAAGCAATATTACATAACAGTTTTAAGCGAGAAAGTGAAAAATGCCTTATCAAAATGACACTACAGAAGGAATTTAGGAAAGCAGAATGTAATTAAGGTAACTGCAGTTTATACAAGAAACTTACAGTGACAGGTTAGTGTTATTCTTGCAGAAAAGTGTTCGAAAGATCTTTATCAGACATGAGTGATAGGATAGTTTTGTATTTCACCTTCAAAGTCAAATTTCCTTCAGCACAATGGCCTTTAACACAATACTAGAGACAGTTAACTCTGCTAGTATTTAGAAGAGGCAGTCAATGCAAGATAGTCAACCACTGAGTGACAAGAATAGTATTAAATATCTACAAAGGTGGTAAAACAGCCTGATTATGAGAAGAGACAGGTACTAATCATTTATGTCATTAACACTCTGGAAAAATTTTTTAGCTTCGGTGAAGTTATTTGTGATTTGTATCACTATAAATGAGACACCAGATTCTGAGGCAGAGCTTATAATACTTCATTTGGTTGAAATATTAAATAATGAATAAACTGATTCCTACACAATATGTTCTCCATTATGCTCTCTCATCTTAAGAGCACAGCATATGTTACAACTTAGCATGGCTCTGATGGTTCATATTTTTATAAAATGTTTACCTAAACCGTACTGCAAACAAATGAAAATGTTGAGCTTTTTTTTTAGCTTTAAAATAAAGGAAACCTCTTGCCAAGAAATACCTTTTTTTTTTTTTTAAACTCACATATGATGTTGCATAAACTTGCTTAGCCGCAGTAGCCACCAGGAGGGCAAGACTGAGAGGGAATGAGAATTTAACTACATACAATTAGGCAAAACTAAATCAAGCCTTCAAAATCAAGTCTACAGCAGTAATCTGGTTGAAATTATCCTCTACATCAGTTAGTTATGGATTTTGATATTTTATAGTGGTAACAAATGATTGTAAATTGATTAGTGATTTGTTCAGCATTACTGCATAGATAATGCTCCCATTGCTTACAGCAAGTTAATTTTTGTGGGCCTTTTTATTACTCTAAATAAACATGAGTCCTTTGTTTTTGTTCTTTTAATTTTATATGATAGTTCATGGACAAGGTTATTATGTGTAAATCTTCACAAATTCTCAAGCTTTTTCTCTATACATATTTGTTATTTTGCAAAAATCTTGGCTACAGGACTCGCTGTATAATAATTTCTTGCCTTTATTGTGATATTGCTTAAAAAAGATCTGCAAGAGAAAACTATATTTTAAGGACTTAGAGAAATACTGCAGCTATTCAAACAAGCATAGCTATGAATTATGCAAAGGCTGAGCATGTTAGATAAAGTAGTCTATATACATCATGGACAGCAGTAGCAATCTAGAATCATTTGACAGAAAGGACTTCTTTTTGCATCCTGATCATATGGAGTACATAGTAAAGGGAAAGCAGCAATCTAAATGTTAGAATAAACATTCTAACAATGTCATTTGGAAGTAGTCATCATAACTGAGTGCTGGCACCCTATTGCTTGAAATTTGAGGTCAATGCATAACAATTGAAAAAAGTTAGAGGTTCTTGTTTTCTTAGAAAGCATGCACACATTAGAATACTTCACAAGCCTTGCTTGAACTAATGTGATATTTCTGTAACTTTTACAAATCTGCTATGAGTTGCTGGTAAGCCTGAAGTTTGTGCTTAGATCAAAAAAGAACTGATTTTAATTTCAGCACTTGCTGGTTCTTCAAGTTGCATACATACCTGCAGATAGTTGAGGGTAGATATACTTGTTCTGAATCCACAGCTCATCCTGAGATTTGCCCCATCAAACAGAAAAGTTAATGAGAGGAACACAAACATATGATTTCACCACTCACTGAATTACTTTCAATGTATGGGATGAGGAAGCAGGACTGTCATCATTTTTTTAAAAGTCACTTGTTATGTTTATTAATGGTCATGCTCAGAATGCCATTACAATATGAAGAAATGTCATTTCATACTCCTGAATCACATAAATAAATAGCTAGAAGTTTAAAAGGTCAAAATAAAGGGATAATATATAAGAGTTGATCTTCTACAAACATTCTTCTAATTGTTGGGACTTTTTTTACTTAACAGAATATAGAAGATATTACCTACAATGCATAAAAACTTTATTAAATTTGAAGGAAACTATAGATTTTCCAAACCACATTAAAAATACCATTCATAATTCTTGAACTTAAGAAGAATTCTCTCTGAAACATTCATTAGGTGTTATTATGACACCTAGTACGGGAATCTTAATTCATTCTAGACTATGCAGAGATTTTCTAAAGGATTGGAAAGGGACTGCTGTGCAGACATATCCTATATTTTCCAATAAGAGCACAAACTAGTTTGTCACAAGCAAAATACCACAGGATATATATTATCGAATATGCCTATGAATTTCCTTAGCTTATTTTAAGATCCTATTCTAATTTATTAAAAATATTAATAAATTCCATATTTGTTTTGCCAATTAGCTGACAACAAGAAACATATGTACACTCTCTTTTAGTTATTAAAGACGTCTCAACACAAATTAAGCCATCATTTGCAATTGAGCAGGTGTATTGCAAGTTCAGGAATAATAGTCAAAATATAACTTCCTGCACTTACTTGTATCTTTCATTCTAGATAAATGCATTTCAAAATTATTAATCCTGAGAAATATCACAGAACTGGGAATGAAATGTGACTCCTAACTGATAGGCAGGTGCTCTGCTTCCTCAATAAATATTCCTGTTCAAACAATGGAGCAAAATGGTTGTGGATGTAAATAAGCCAACTTTCTGACCAATATGAAATTTTATGGTAATAGAAACTTGTTATTTTTTAATAGTTAAGGGGAGTTATAACCTCAGTTCATTCTTCCCTACTGATGAAAGGTAGGAGGTCCAGTCTATAGTCCAGTATTATCCAGCTCACAAGTCGCACTGCAGCTGCTGTAACTGAAAAATTTGGAGAAGAAACCCAAGAGATCTTATAAGGAGCCAGTCAGGAAGCCAATCAAATACCCAGATGCTGTACTGGAAACACAAATTTGAGAGCTTTCCATCTGGGGTCTTGCATCTGCCAAATTTGTCACATAAGTGGTCACAGCAGTTAGGTTCTCTGCTCCAGATGAGAGTAAAAGGCACCAAAGGGAGCCATTTTCCACCCTGCAATCAACAGGAAAATACTGTGCCAACTGGAAGTGTAATCATATCTACAGCGATGTGCTGATGAGCTCTGAAAATGTTCAGTAAAATTAAAGAAGTCTCTATAATATAGAGAAATCAAATACACTGTGCATAGACATCAAATTATATGATAACATTTATGATTAAAAATATTCATTAGCCACAAGCTATCTATAAAAACAACCAAACTAAGCCAATAGTAGGGCTACTCTGGATTGCTTTGCTTGATTACATAGCTGATTCTTTCTTCACAGGTAACTCAACCATTAGTAACAGCATTTACTCTTCTGTCTCTGGTCTCAGGGAGTCAAAATGTAAATGTATTTTTTTTTTTCTGGCTAAATATTAGAAGGTTGCTTGATCAGAGAAAAAAGAAGACTCTTGAATTCAATAAAAGACTCCCTCAAACCTCTTGTCATTCCAGGTTAAAAAAGTGTTAATGCTTCATTCAGCAGTTTTCTGCTAAGTGATTAACAGTGCAACAAGTGAAACTGTATTCTGTCCTTAGGTGACACTTAGCTGTGTATATCCCTGGCAAGATGCAACATTTTCTTTCTCTACCTCTTGCCTAGATTAGTTTATAAACTGAGCTGGTGGCTGTCTTGCAACATTATGTGCAGCACCTATTACAGCAAATGACTATACTGTATGGAATCTACTATCAACAAAAAACCAGAAACAATGAGCCATATGAATATTATAAACCAATACAACAGAGAATGCAACCTCCAAAAATCAGGAAACTCATAATGACTGAAGGTGATAGACAGACAATATCTAGTGCATTTCTAAACAACATAATTAGATAATGCAAATGATACATGAGTTCAATAGAGTGGATCCATTTCACGAGGATGGTTAATAAAATTATGTTCATGGTCAAATGAATTGATTGAACATCTTTTACAACTTACAAGGGACCAAAAACAACCTAAAAAGCTTTTTCACAAGATATGCTAATTCATTGTTATTTTTCTTCAAAAAAGAAGAGAAAGAAGAAAAGATAGATTATCTGAAGATACGAAGGTTCTCCTGGACTGACCCTAATAAACCATGAGACGCACTCTGATACAGCTAACGCATGTTAATGAGGGAGCCATATGAATTCCATTTGTTATTCTTGATAATGTATAGCCTTGGGAAGACAGCAAATTGGGGAAGCTACAGAGTAACAAATCATCCCACTCCTTCTGGCTATTTGTTCCAATAGTTCATTAATTTATATAGCAATGTAGAAAATATCAATATATTGTCAATATTAATGTACTAGCACTATGAGTGTAAAATATTTATCTAGGACAGCTGGTAAAGATGTGCTCTCTGTCACTGTCCTTTATGACAAAATGCTCAGAGTTTAAGAAGGTTTTTCCTAGAATGCCGATGTATTTGCTTCTTGGTTTTCCTAACAGTATGGTACACCATACACGGCTTACATGTCTTATACAGGTGCAAAATATCTTTACACAATGAAACCCCTTCACTAGTAAAGGGGTTGCACATGCAAGCTGCATGACTGTCACTGCTGCCCAATAGGTTCCTGAAAGTGTGGAGAACAATCAAGTCTCTCATGTTTTTCCAGACCAGGGACTGCATTATGAATTCTAGGAGGTTGGCAGACCATATTTTGGCTAGTTTTCCAGACCAGATGGCACTAAAGGGCAATACTAGCTGGCTTGCACTCTTTAAGATCAGCCAGCCCCTTTCTCTTCAGAGTTTATGGAAAGGCTTCCATATATTTTCTCGAGGCTATTAAATGAGGCTTAATCACAATATGTTCTAACGTTGTTTCTTGAAGTTTCTCCTAATGAAGCAAGACAAAACAGGAAGGAAGTTTTTATTAACTCATATGGAAGGAATTACCTGTGAGACTACCATGTTTATTGCCTACTTGTTTATTTCCAGGATTTTCTTTAGGAGAGGAAATTAACAAACAAAAGCAAAACCCAAGCATCTCAAGATTATGCAATAGCTAATCTGTGAACGATAGATCTGACAGAGATGGCTGTGCTTTGTCTTAAATGCTGTGGTCATGTCTTTTACAGAGTACTCCTTTTACTGCATCCTATGAGTAGACTAGAGAGTTCTCTGGTAAAATTCAGTGGTTTAAAATTTATTTGCAAAGGTAGTGCAACTCTCCACGCTACTAAAAGCAAGCAGCAATTTTTCTTCTTCTCCCTGACCTAGGAAGACAATGCTACCTGGAAGTCATCCTCTTCTGCTGCTATTGCTTTTTAATGCATGGGGAACTTAGTAAAGAGATTTTCAGCAAGTCAGGTGGAAGTGCTTGTTTTGTTATGCGAAGCAGTACATCATGCAATACTCATTTACTGATTGCTGTCAAGTTTTTCAAGCAACAAGAGATTGCAGTAGGTCCATTACCTTAGATAAATTCTTCATAAGAGCCATGGACAAAACTGCAGCAGAAGATGATAGACTTGCAGTCAGAAATGTTTTAAGTTTAGTTGCAAAGAGGTGCTGCATAAGACATATCATGATTTGAGAAAATGCATAGGCAGTAAAAGATAAGAAATAGATCTTCAGCCTATAGCATAAATTAAAATAGTATGTAAATGGAAAGTGTCATAAATAAAGCAAACTGAAGGAAAATGTGTCTTGTAATAGTGGCAAGAAGGACAGATTTAAAAGGAGTGAACTGCTTAGTTTTATAAAGCGAGTGGAATGCATTCATAAGAAGACAACCAAAGAACTTGAGGAGATTCTCTAAGTGACAGGAAAACTGGAATAAAACTGAAATACCACTACTCCTAGGAGAGTTACCATCATCCTACATCAGAGGCTCAAATAGAACCATTGTTTCGAAGTTATAGAATAAAAGAAAAAACAAGAGTGAATATGCTTATTAGTGATTGTATATCGCTGTGTGTTTGTTGGTTATTTTTCATTTTGCCTCTAAGCAGAACATTTTTTGACTGGAATCTGTACAGAAGGTGAAAAGGAAGCATTTTCCCCACATACAATCAGAGATTGTTCTGGGAAGAAACTGAAACAACATTCCGTGCTCCATATGTGCAAACATTTGGATATATTTTGTATTGTCTTTTGGGAGGTGTTTTACTAGATGGACATTTGATTTTTACTTGTGATTTTGAGGTGTTTCAGTTGAAAATATAACATTGATGATACTGAGATTCCAATTGTGTAGGATCTACAGAGTTCTTTTTGGGGGGGATGCAGATATCTGAGGAGAAAGTCATATCTCAGAGAATACTTGAACCACGTGGTTTTTATGTGTTTGAACTCCAGAGCTGGAAATGATAATCAATATTCTTAAGATTAGTTGGAGAGAAAGAAATAGGGAACTTGCTCTTTGAAGGACTCCAACTATTTTGTTGTGTAGCTCATTCAACACAATGCTGTAACAGATTCAGACAATAAATGAAGAAAACCTGTCAGATAATCTGTCTCCAAATAATTTTAAACAACACAGTATTATCTCTCTCTCTCTCTGCCTGTTTCAGTTCCTTTTAGTTCTTTCTTAAAACTTTTCCCTTTAGTTAGGACAATTTCTATACAGAATTCCATCCTACACCATAAAAGCAAATCAATGTATAACAGGGCCTGCTCCTGATCTTCATGCTTACTTTAGAAGCATCTTTAAAATCCTTGAAGTATGCCACTATGCAATAAGTTTAGGAAGCTATTCAACTACTTCCTGTATTAAATTCAGATGAAATAAACAGCTGAAAGAACAAAGGAAGGGAAAACGGTGAGTAGAGTTTAAGAGAAGATGACATGCATTTTATGATGACTGAGACAACTGCCATTGTTGCCATTGTACAACCTTGCCATTTGTACAACTACATATATGCATTATACATATTGCCTTACATATTGGTGGGCAAACTAGAATCCAATATGAGGATTATTTCTGCATTATCCTTAAGCAAACCATGCTCACTGATTTGTGAGTAGGAACACTAGCAATCATGGGGTCTTGCAAGAAGGTGTTAAAACCAATAGGAAAACTAATAGGAAAACTAATTAGAAAACAACAGATCTTGTTCTATAGCCTGGTTGTTAATGGAACTCCCTATATTCATGCATCTGGAGCTACTTTAATGCTGAACCATGCACGTATAGTTTTAAGGCGTAGTACACAACATGCTAGTATGGTAGTGCAGTGTCTGCTGCACTCAGCTCAGCAGGCAGCCTCCACCTTGAGTCAGAAGAGCTTAATTAAAGATTCATGAGCAACTCATCACAATGAGAAAAGTTTCATGGTCAGACATCACTGGAAACTCTAAAAATCTTCCTCTTTGAAAAACAACAGAAAAAGTTCATAAGGCAGTAAATATCTTCCAGAGCCATAAGCTCAGGACCCTTGCTTATATGTATAAAAACATGCATGCCCAAATTCTTCCAAAGCCAGTGGGAGTTCTCATGATCTAAGGTGGGCTGGAAAGCCAACATAGAGTCAACGTTATTATCCTAGTTATTGCAGATGAAGAGGAAAGACAGTGTTTATTCAGTTCCTTCACCTGAAATTGTTTGTTTGTGCTGGGTAGCATTCCAAATACTCAAAGGAACTTATTCTGTCATTAATTATCAGTAGCAGCAGTAGTGTAATGCTTAAGCTCCTCTCTGTCTTGGGGCCAGTGACAAACTTACTTGAGGTTGTAGGCAAAAGTTAGGACTACTGTATTGTTCTTGCCAAAACTAATTTATTCTCATTTTTTGAGAAATGTTAAGTATCAAATATTATTTCAGATTTTTATATATATTTTATTAATATTGCAGCAGAAGACAATGAAATAAGACATTTAATATTAACAGGGGTATAAAGCTCAAAGAACATAAAGATATAAAAAAACCAAGAGAATTAGGATATTTGTTAAAATTATCTAACAACCTGTACACTTTATTGCTATGAATAAGCATTTAACCACACACTGTTGAAATATTGACTAAGCCTATGTATCATAAGTATATATTTCTGTGGAGACACAAACGTTTCAGAATCTGATTTGTATTAAAAAAGCACTGTTTCTAAAGTGGTTGTTCTAAAATGATAGATTACGAAAACCGTTTTCAGTAATTATTCGTATACATAAACTCACTTTCTAAATTTACTGAGAGCAAATATAAAGGGAAGCAAATACAGGCAAAACAAGGATCATTAATTTTGGAATGAATATTTACATAATATTATTAGCTTTAGTTTATTAACTTTCATTTATTTTTTCCCCCCAAATTTCTAAAGAAAAACTATTGTTATCTATTCGCAGTTCTGAGTGGCTATAATGTAACTTCCTAATATAAATATATTGCGTTCACCTCATCATTTCCTCAGTGGCCTTAGAAGAAAGTGGAAAACAAAAGAGGATAAGCTTTATAACATGTTTAGACTTCTAAAAATTTGAATCTTAGACCAATTAATTGATAAGAAAATTAATTTCCAAATCAAGGACCCTTATAGATAATCTGCCAGCTACCTTATTATTTACAGGGAGAGTGTTAAGGTCAAGTATCTGTTGCTCTCTGCAAGTAGCCAAGTCTTAAAATATCAGGGATTTACAGGCTTAAACTGAGCATCTTTAATTTCATCCAGAAACTTTTAACAAACTGGTAGAGCTCATGTAATTCATAATGTAGCCTTAATATATAGCATCCACATATATCCAGCCTTAATATATAGTTTCCCGTAAAGACCTTTTTCCACAGATCTATTTTCCAGCTCAAGGTTTTCACATAACTTCTTCTATCTAAAAAGTAGTTTTTACAACAGCTTATTTTATCCAGGTCTGCTTAGCAGATGCATGCTCAGCAGTCTCAGTTCAGCCACTCCTTCAGAGCTAGGAACTACAGCTGCATGCTGCAGCTTCTTTCTGAGAGTCTGGAAGAATGATACAGGATCTTCACTAGAAATACAGAACTTGGACGTAGGTCTGGCAAAACACAGAGCCTGGATCCAGACCAGGATCCATCATCTGAATAGCTGTGTACTGTACTTTTACAAAACAGCAAGCCTTAACAGCAGAAGATGAAAGATGTGCAAGAAATGGATTATGGAAACCAGATAAATAAAAATACATAGTAATGCATGTATTAAACAGAAGGAGAAGGCTGGATACATCTTCAGATTTCCAGCAACTGAATGATTAAGTGAATCTTCTTATTAATATCCTGTATTGATCCACGTATGATGAAGAATATTACCTTTTATGAAAATCTCATGGACGTTTTTACTATATGTTGTTTTCTGTGAGAATGATTGTCTGTGATTAGTGTTTTAAAAGTTTTCTGAGGAATATCTCAGCCCTTCAAACCAGCACAGAAACTGAGTTTATTCTTAGTGCTCTTACATATTATCCTCCTGATTTCTGGACAGGAGTTTTCACTGCAGTTAAAAATATTTGCTCAAAGGTAAAATAGCATACAATAGATAGGCTTAATTTCTGCAGAGGTCAGATACGGGAGAATTTTAGGGATAAGTAGAGAAGGAGAAGGGGAAAAAATCACCAGCTCAATATACATGGCTTTTTAAAAAGTACCTGACCCATTTCTGTAATTTAACTGGACTGTTTCTCCATAACAGTTTATTTCCTTGTCAAGTTTATTTGTCCTTTTGAATGTATTTGGTACTATGTCACAAGTGGATTGATAAAATGATGGTCAGCATGAACCACTGATCACTCCTTTGCAGCTACTTTATGCTTTGTAAATCCTGCCACGGTTTGAAGCACTGTGCATATGCACGAAGTGCTTTTTACCTTGAGGCTAACCACAATCAGAAGCTGTCCTTAACTACCACTAAATGCAGTTTAATGCTATTAATTGCATTAACTGATCACGTAATATCCAATGGAGAAGGGCATTTTGAAATTTCATATTCATTCAGTTGAGATAACTATTTTAAATAGTTCTTTCCAGTGTAGGAAAGTTGAGGAAAGGGAGCTGTCCATCACAGGCTGCAGAGAAAGGTAAGAGGAGAAGGCAGATTTTTTTTTACAATATTGGAATAAACTCAGGGTCATTAAGGACTAATAAAGATGATCTAGGAAATTTCCATCACTGAAGGTTTTAAAGATTATGTTAGACAAACATTTGTCCTGAATAGTGCTGGTCCAGTCCAGGGGACAGAGGGCTATATGACATGCTGAGTTCCTTCCCAGCCCTTCAGAAAAATGTTGATGGAAAGTCTGGCTAATGCTATCTCTTCCCTGGTTCATGGAAAGTCTGGCTAATGCTATCTCTTCCCTGGTTCATCACTGCTTCATATCAGCCCTCTTATGATGAGACCTTTTCCTTACACTCATCACTACTAGACCAATAAAACAGCAAATGTCAAAGCCAGCATGCGCAGCCAACTAAAAGAGCAGGCGTTCAGAAAATAAATTGCTATTTAAGAGCTCTACATTACTACTTATGAATGAGTACAACTGGTTTCGTGAAAGGCAAGTGCACCTGGAATCAGGAACTGTCCCTATCTAATCAAGATTACATTTCCACAGAAAGATTTTCAAGCAGTAAAAAGGTTGGCATCTCTTCTCCCAGTCAAAGATGGTTGATTCAAGCAACTTGGAAGAAGGGGGAAAAAAATAAACTTTTAACTAACAATAGTATTCAGAGTTTCATATTATATGGGCAGGTAACAAGCAGATTGAGATTTTTTTTTTTTTAATTCTAGGTGCTTCTTAAAGGCATTTATTTATAATTACTATCAGGGGAAAGAAAACCAAAACAAAAAAAACCCTTCTCCTTAAGACAGAATTTGTGTGTGGAATGAATTTGAAACTTCCAAGATGTAGCTTGGATAGTGACTGGAACTCATACTTCCTTTGAATCAGAATTTAAATATTCTTAATAAAGTTTCATAATTTTCTATTTCACTGAAAGTACTTAGCATGCTTACTGAATGTTTTTTGTTGTTGACTGCCTCACAGAAAAAATACAAATGTATTTTCTAAGTGTCATTTAATAAGTCTTACAGAATTGGAGGCTCAGATCCTAGGCAATTTTTCTGGGAAAGACAGTAGAAGCTCTGTTCCCTTACACAAATGCTGCCCAATCTGCTCTGCATGCACTGAATGGTACAGGATGCAGTCATATGGTATATTGCCCTTCACCCTAGAAGATGTACATAGACTTAGTGAAAAGCACAGCTAACAGGATTTAAGAACATCAGCTCTGGCATGACTTCCATATCCAGAATATTTGCTGGAGAACAACAAATATTAGAATGGGATCTATGATATAGTCTTGTTGTTACTGGTGGCCAAATTCCAGATTGTCCTGCCTGCAGCTGGGCTTTTCTAACTCAGACACTGAAGTATGAGCAGAGTAAAATTCAAAGAGAGGGAGAATGACATCTACCTCCTGCAGGATGATTCCCAGGTTTAAGAGGACAACACTGAATACCCTTGAATACTGGTGCAGTATTCACCAGTGCTGCACCACTGGTGATGATGCAGGCTTTCTAAATTTAAATTTGGCGGGGGGGGGGGGGAGTTTGTTGTTTTCGGTCTTCCTTCCTTTGATAAAACTTTTCTGCTTGAATCCTTTGCTTAGTCATATTTGTGAGCAGAGAAGTAGTACTCAGTTTCCACACATTTTCTATAATTCAGTTTCACAGGTTTCTGGGCAAGGGCTCAGAAAACCGAGCTTTTCTTGTAGCCAGTAACTGACTACATATAGCCCATTTGCTAAACAGCCAAACAAGAAGGTAAATCTATATTTTAATACACGTAGTTTTCTAGTCTCTTGAAAAGCTATTGCAGGAGGTGAACATTTTTAAAATGACTGCTTGCTGTACCAAGTGGATATATGTCTAATTTTCTCCATATATAAGAGTGAATCTAAACACACATTAGGATATTTTCTCCAGGGAGAAGCTCTGAGTCATCTACTGGAAAAAAGCTGGGCTCCTATTTTTAGGAGCAAATTTCTTAAGAATTTACTAGTTTAATTAATAGAAGTACTTGCAGCCACAGCATGAGCATATTTTGATTGACACTCTGAGTAGGGTTTTGTTGGCTTATAGCAAGATAGCCGTCATTAATAGAGTAATTACGAAATTTTCCCAAATATGGGAATTACAAGCAGTTGTAAGACAAGATAGTTGGGGAATTTTTGCATTCAGTTACCCACTGTATATTTTCAGAATTATTCAAAAAGAACTCTACCTTCAAACAAGAATGTGTATTTTCTTATCATTGCCAATATCAGGCCAGTTTGTACTGGATCTTAGCTCAGGTACATACAGACGGGTGGAAGGCCAGAGGTCTCCTCCCATTTTCTTTTCTAGCAAAATGTCCAAGTACAGTTTCAGGACTCGTCTCTTATATGCAAAAGCTGTGTTTAGAGTGAGAGCCTTCTCGGATCTCCCTTATAACTGGGCTACAGATACACGCCAGACTAAAACACAGCACTTAGCACAACCCTTTTTAATCCAGGCATTCAATTAGCCATTTCAAGTCAGCTGAAATATTAATCAGAAGTCGTGTTAGCTAAGCCTTATGCATTAACTATTTGACATGAAATGTAGTATCAAAGACTCCAAAGCCTAACAAAATGTTTAAATACAATTATCTTCAGACTAGAGAGATGTTTGGATTTGAAGTCTGATTCCTACATCATAGTGAGTTCTAATCTGGAACCAACCTCTGCAGGATACAGGAGCATTTGAAACTAAAATTTTGATAAGAGCTCAATTTGATTTGCTGTCCGTATATAGAGCCTTGACTAATGGAATTCAACAGTATCCACTGAAAAAAAGCCATTAGAGGCCATTGAGTATCTAGAATAACAAGCTTAAAATAAAATATGCACTGCTTAATGCTGGTATCATCTTCAAATAAGGAGTGTCAATGTTTTGCCACTCTGCTTCTTTCTGGATTACTCACTTCAGGTGTCATTCTTCCCCAGAGATTATAATAAAATGCAAAGAAGCTGCAGTCTAGTAACCAGGGACTCATACCTGTATATTTTTCAGTTTGGAGTAGTGATTCAACTAAATGTCAGTTTGAGGGAGAAAAAGAGAAAATGACTGTTCTAAATGGTCCTGTTGACCTGAAAATGAGGTCTTGCAACAGTTTAAAGCTTACAAAGTTGGGTAGCCTAGAAAAGTATCTAGGTTACAGATGTCCACATCTCTCTGAATCAGGGGAAAATTAGAAATCAAGGAAAGAATAGTGAGGTTTAGGAAATTAGTTGTGTTCTTACTACATAACAGTCATCACAGCAGAGCAACCTTGTCCTGTAGCAGGGTATGACAGTTACAGAGCAGTAATGAAATTACTTAAGAAATTTACCTTAGAAAACTGGAAAAGGGAATTTTAAATTTGTCAGCTAAGACCTTAGCTTTTAACTCCCAGTGAAAGCAGTGGAGCAAGGATAGGAACTGAGATTATATTCAGGAACTGTTTTTTTTTAAATATGTATCTATATAATTGAACATGAATCTTCTGCCAGGTTATTTATGTGGGTTATTTACTAGAGAATAAGCATGAATGTAACACCTACTGCTGGAGGAGATGGCTCTGGGGCCAAACAATCATGCTAGCAATGAATTAGCTTGTTTCTCAAAAACAGCTACGTCCCAGATCTGCCAGCCCTTCAAATGTGAGGCAATAAGCCTTGTTCAGATGAGGCCTTAAAGGTCAATATACTTTACTTAACTGCATAGAACATGAGTACAATTACAGCTGTGCCAATTAATACCAAACAATATCTTGGCACTTGTCCAAGAACTACTTTCTTATATTAGTGATTTATTTTATCGTTCCAGGTCAACATCCCTTTTCCTCTGTGTATATTTTGTGTGTAGCAAAAAGATACTACTGGCACTTTTCTGCACTAAGCCTTATTTGATGTTAAACTATTCCCCTATGGTGTTTGGGGACCTGTTTCTGTAGATGCTACATACATACATTCTTCCACTGAACAATATCAGACCACTTGAGTAAATAAGTCAGATTTATATATTTGTTTAAATATTTTAGAATCACTTGGTGTGGAATTTACATAAAGCATATCTATCTGATTACCAATCAGTATTATTTGGAGAGGCTCCAAAAAATATACATTCTTCATATATTATTTAAATTTGAATTTAAGGTTAAATGATATACCTTATACCAGAAAATATTTGGATGCTCAGACAAAATTAATCCTGCAATGTGACATGAGTGATTGAAGGAACCAGTTAGGCTATGGTAGATGGCTCACCAGTCTCAGACATGGTTCTTCCAGGGGATCCTATCAGACCAGCCTGCTTACTTGTTTTGGTTAGGGCCCAGTGCAAGAGCTGATTGTCGTAAACAAAATTTTGCCTTCTTTTCCTCAGGCCTCTCTAGGCAGCCTGAGTTTCTTGCTCAAAACTTTCTTCTACTAAACCTATTTTAGCTTCTAATTGCTAGTTTTCTCTGCCCAGCTCTATGTAGAGCTGTGAGGACAGCTTGAGCTATTTCCAGCTAACTCCTCTTTCCTGTTAATGCTCAGTGCTGTCACCCTACTGCTTAAATTTCTGTTTTCTGGAAAAGTGAAGAAAGTAGCTTGTGTTTTTAGACATTTACTATTTATTTCTTTGTGGCAG
This sequence comes from Struthio camelus, assembly GCF_040807025.1. Taxonomy (NCBI): domain Eukaryota; kingdom Metazoa; phylum Chordata; class Aves; order Struthioniformes; family Struthionidae; genus Struthio; species Struthio camelus. The sequence goes on from NC_090946.1 coordinate 35,702,056, forward strand.
TAATTCTCTATTAGTTCCATGAAAACTCAGGGAAAGACATACAATATTTTGTTTTTCACAGCTGGAAATTAAAAAAAAAAGTCATGATTTTTCTGAAGTTAATAGCCAGAATTTACCTCTGAGAAGAATATCTTATCATGCAGAAATTATTTCTCTTTTATGAAAATACTTTCAATTTTTCACAAATTGTCATGAATCTATTCCCACTTTTTTCTACAGCACAGAGCAATACATTGAGAAATACCACAAGCATAAAGGAAGGGCAAACTCTTAGTAATTTTTTTTTATGTGGTTGCTACTCATGCATGGTATGCAACAGCAAAGGAGTAATTTGAGCATTTAAATATTATTAGCGAGTCAGAAAATTTTAAAGAATTTTCTTCCTCAAATGGCCAAAGACAATTTTCTTCCAAAAATAGTATTCTTTTTTTCTAATAGCAGTTTTCTTTCCTTTTTTTTGTATATAGCTGGTTCGCCAAGGGTCCAACTCTGCCCAGATGCCTCAAGAGGATTACTTTTTATAGAGAAGAGGATTGATCAGAAATTGCTTTTTGTACTCTGAAATGAAGTAGCTTTCTTTTTACTAGGACAGAAAAACTCTTCCATATTTAAAAGCAGTATCATAAATAAGATGATGAATACAGTCCCTGTATATGAGAGTTTGAGGATATTTTCAGAGCTCGGATTCAGTGGAAACCACTTCAGTGATCTTCGATGTATTGGGAGTTTACTTTTTGACTAAGCTTCACACATTACAGATCAAATTTTGTCAGTATCAAGTAGGACTTTCTAGAAGGGCCTTTTTAAAGAATGGCATTGCTTTCTGTGATGTAAAATACTTCTCAAATTTACTAGTAATACATTAGTAATACATTAGAGAAATAAACCAGTTTCCCTAAAAGTTGTTTTTATCTGCTGTCTGCCGTTGCATCACTGCACGGTAAAAATAGTGATTTTAGCGGGGAAGAAAGAAAATCTTTTCAGCGTCAAACAATGAAATAGCAACTATGTAACATTTGTTCTTAAGATTTGTAAGGCACTATTATAGCTTGTTGTTTAATCCAGGGATCAAGACAATAGCCAATAAAATGTGATAATAATGAAGTTAAAGATCTAACTAACTACATGCAAAGCAGCATATCCCTATGATGAGAAGAACTGTTTTCATTTGGAATTTGGAGAGGGATGTCAAGTCTTCTCCAATAGCTGGTTATCCTGAGAAATCATTCTTCTGTGTCATAAACGTGCTGCTAGCACATGCAAGGAAAGAACAAAACAAACCCAAATCGTAATTTAAACAACCGTGGTAATGCTCCTGTTACAAAGATTATATGGCTTCTTCAACTATTATACAATATTGTCCATATAATACTCCCTAGGAATTCACACAAGGGAATAGTAAACCTCCACTCTTTATCAGTATACGGAATACTGCTAACCTAGACTGCCTTTGAGTGGAAGGACTAGTTTGTCAATGCCAAAAAGCACAGCAGCATTAGCTTTTTTCAAGAGGGAAGAGAGTAAGGGACAGCCATATGTATGCCTAATGCTCTAGTGCAGCTAGCAATTTCAAATGGAAGATGGCTCCTGAGTTGGTCGCTATAGACAAAAAGCTCCTTTAGAGAAATTCCTACTGCAACACATGACAGTTACTTGTTTCCATTCACATATCTCCTACTCACATTCTGATGACACCTTTTCCTCAGCATTGTCTTTTCTGAACTTGCTACTGCCATGTAGCAGATACCCTTAACAGAATGCTAACATCTTTATTAGTGGCACTTAAAATGTTCTGTAGCAACTAGCCTATTTCTTTCTATTAGCCAACAGCTGTTAGATGTTTTTAAATAATTTTCATAGGGTCTGTGAAAGTGCGGTGGCTAATTACTTATAATTTCATATCAATTTACTAATTTCCAGCCCAACAGGATGTCCCTTGTCATAAATGTGCCAGGATTGGCTTTTAATGGCTTCAGCCCAGCTGGCTGTTACTGGAACCTAATCATGCCTAATTTGGTTTCAAGATCTCCTTATTTGTATAGGTTTGCAAAAAAGAATTTTAAAAAAAGAATGAAATGACAAAGCTTTCAAAATAGTCTTTACAAAGGAAGCCTTTAATGTTCTTTCCTTTTCTCTCCAAGAAATGAACTAAAGGTAGCACATCTGCAGTAATTAGATCTTGAAACGCTTTGTCTTTTTCCCTGCCATCAAAAAGTTTGGAAGCTCTTGCTGAACTTCTCAAATGCTGAACTTCTCAGGTGTTTTAGCCTTCGTTGGCCTCGAAAACCATTGGAATTGTCTCTGTTTCTTCCTATGTTAAATCAGAAATATAGTACAGAAGAATTCAATTAAACAATTTCCCCAAAATCGGGACAGAAACTGAGGAGGTTCAGGTGGTTTAGTGCTCTTTTGGATATTTGAGATTTCACTTTGATCTTTGGTTGAATAGAATGATCCTGTTCAACAAACCTTTCCTCCATAGAGATATACTAATAAAAGTTACAATGTATTTCAAAGTAACATTTAGGCCCTAGAAGTCTTAAAAATCAAATTTTATGATATTATTATGTTATCTGTATTGACAGGACAGTGATGCTTGTAGATAGCAGTGCCATCTTGTTAGGACTTACATAAAGCCCTAAAGGATTTCTAAAAAAAGAAGGCAAGTATCTCCTGTGGTATTTCAATATTACCATTTCCAGTCTTGGTCAGATCTTGAATGGCAAAAGTTTGAAATTTAAACACTAAAACTATAGTTTATAAGGTTCCCCTCTTTTCTCCTCCCCCTATGTTCATCACTCCTCTAATTACATATACTCAGTATAAAATTTCAGGCAAGATATTCCCTACGTTATTAAAACGAGAAAGCATTTTTCTTATGGAGAATGAAAATAACATACAGATGAAAAGCCAGCCTCCAAGATTACCCTCAATAGTAAAAGCATCTATAATTTAGAGAGGGCCAACAGTTCTTATGAAAGATGCATTTCAGTTTTGTGATTGTTCTTCCTTAGTAACAGGTTCTTCCATGAGATTTCTAAACATTACAAAGGTTTTTCCCCCACCATCAAGGTGTCAAATCTTCCTATTTGTAGTAACTCACTGTAAGATTTTAACATCAGCACAGAATATTAATGGGTAATATACATACCAAAATATCACAATATATTCTGAAGGAGCTGTGAAAGTGCACACATGCGTTTTACTTCAACTGCTCTCATTAGCACAACAAAATGTTCTCCTGTGTTTAGGACAAATAGTTTTATTTGTTTTCTAGTTAACTTTTTCATTCTTATACAGAGGAGCACTAGTATGAATTTCAGATCTGAATTCTAATTTCATAGAAGTGTTTGGATCCAAGATTCTGATTCAAGCAAATCCTTGCTAAATGTTTGTAATGGTTGGCAAAAGACTTTAAGAGATGCACATTTTATAAATCCCCTGCTTGTATTTTACGCTAAGTCATTATACCAAATAATACTAAATGCATTAATTTCCTTTCTCTTACACCTTGCTTGTAAGTACACCGCAGCCTAACTACTGAGGATAAAGGAAGGGAAGTACGTATATACCGTGATATTAAGGAGGTCATTCCTTGTAGAGCACACACAAAAATCAAAGGAGTTGCCTTTAGAAAGAGGAGGGCTTTTTTATTTCAAGGCATGAAAAGAAAAATTCCCCAGATACCTCAGGTTGGTGTGCTGGAGAAGAAGAAAGGTAATATTTGGCCTATCTCATGCATTTGAAAAATAATCAGTCCTGCTTAGTAATAGAGAACTTCAGTGAGCCTTGGCCTGTAAATCAATAGTCTGAATTCTCCTAGCCCCTTTCAGATTCCATTTCCAGTTCTACCACAGGGATTAGTGTAGATTTAGCCCCTCATAGACAGATAAAACTAGCAGTATGAGAGGACTTACTGTTTAATAGACTGCATCTCAGGTATCAGTGGTTGCTGAAATGGACTGTCAGTTAATGTAAATGGAAAAAAGAAGAACAATCTCCTGCTGTCCCTGAAAACAATACTGCCTCTACCCTCTCCAATCCATAAATCAGAAGATTTCTGCATTATTCTTGCCTTAACATGTTTCATATGTTAAAAGACTTGGGTCTTCTAACTGCTTGGAAGACTTGTACATATTAAGAACTCTCACAAATTTTTAAATTCTGAATGTTTCATTCTTAATGAATTTGTTGCCCTTTCTTCCCATTGTAAAGATTATTTTAAATGTTTAAATTTCAGTTTGGGGAATGACCTCTACTAACAGATTAATGTTCATTGTTGTAAATGTAGCTACTCTTATGAGTTGCTTCCTTCATTTGTCATTTGCTTCTGGATCTTCTGCTTGGAAAAACCCAAAACTTTAATTCAGTCAATCAAAGCTGAAAATTCAGCTCCAAGTGACTCTGGGAATAATGATCAACTGTGATGCTTAGATCATGAACACAGCCTGGACTTAAATTTGCTTAGGCTTCGATCTCCTTTATATTCTGCAGTACTGAGAGCCCTGTAAATCACAGTTCTGTGGAGTGCAGATATTTTGCACTAAAATATTATCTTTTATAAGTCAGCATAGCTATCTTTTAGGACAACATACCAATCAAGATTTTTACTATGCCTCTTACCCTTTTATCAGAAGAATTTAGGTAAATGAATATAGTTCATCCTTTTGGGGTGTAATTCTGCATCTGCAGGTATATTACAGAATAATGAGGGGGGTCTCTGAGAGCTATTCAGCACTGGAGAAAACTGAAAAACAGGAAGAAAAACTGAACTCTGAAATGACTCTTAGCCTCTTGGAGCTCAGGAATGAACTCAAAGGACTGATTGGACCTTTTAGATTAGATTAAAATGTTTGTACTTCTACCATTTTTCATCTACATCAGATTTAATCCCTGCTAAATACCATTTGTGTTCTTCAGCTGATCTTTCCTTAAGTGCTACCTGTTAGATACATGATATGTCGTCATTCACTCCAAAAACAAACAAAAGTTTTGGGTCACAGCTACAATTGTGGCTCTCAAGATACCAAAAACGTGGTCAGAAAAGTAAGTGTAAACGAGCAGCTAATGACTTGCTGAGTTGTTTTAATTTATTTTTAATTGTGCCAATAGAAGTAATTCTTATGCTATAGATGAGAAATTGAAAAAAAAAAGGAATTAGAAAATGACGCTATTCCTCCAACACCCATTTCCAAGGCTAGTCCATTCCTTGATCTTGTGTCTTCAAGAAATAGGACAAAAATAAGTCTTTTTCCTCCTTTTCCCTCTTCAGCAATGAAAAAATCAAAGTTCCAAAACTAGTATTAGCAGTCATCGGGGGAATAAGTGTTCTGGGATTTTTTTGTAAAAAAAGGAAGCTATAACTAAGCCTGCCAAGCTTCTTTATATGCCTCTGGAAATCACACAAGCTTAATAAGCCCTGGTGGTACAAAGACTTAGGTAGTAGAATATAAGAAATATGTTTACACAGTGTATATTGCATACATTGTTAGATGAGTACAAAAATATATAAGGCAGAGGCAAGCAACACATTGGAGAAAACTGAAAACTAAGCTAAACAGTGAAATTGTGAGTCTCTTAGAGGTAACTGTCTCAAGGATACAAAATGAAACAGTGGATACATAGGATGTTTCAGTATGACCATTTTAGATCACTATCCCAACTCTGACAGTTGCCTGCATTTAATAGCCCTGAATGCATTTTTCTTCCATGATTTTCTCATATTTATTCAACACATGCGAGCTTTTAACATTCAGAAAATCCCATAGTAAGGAATTCAACTGCTAAGTGAGAAAAGAGTCACATATTTTTCTTTAAATCCTCCACTAGCTAGTTTCATTTCATGCTATCTATTATGAACGTCCTCTAGTAGGATGTTCCTTGTAGTGAATGGAGTGATAGTTCATTATCAGTGTTCAGCTCTCCAGGTCTTCCATGATTAAATAGATCTCCATGGTCTCTTCCCTTATTCATGACTTTTTCAGCCTAATCTATTCAATCATTCTCCATATAGAACATATTCTATACTTTTGTTCTTGGAGTCCTTCTCTAAAACCTTTCCAACCTTACCATAACTTTCTTGAAAAAGAGAGAGGTAAAGTTACTGTATGATGTTCCATGGAGTCCATCTATTTTTACAGCAGCATAATGATGTTCTCTGTTATATTCCCTATTTCTTTCCGAGTAATTTCTAGGATTCGATTTGTTCTTCTAGCTGCTACTGAGCTGATATTTTCATAGAACTATTTATCGTAACTCTTCAAATGTCTCATTCCTGAGTGGTAATAGACTCAGAGCCCATTACTATATATATAAGCTTAAAATTGATGGAGTGAAGGAAGGGCTACTTTGTATTTACCCATATTCAATTTCCATATTGCCTTTTTATTGCTTAATCACTCACTGTTGTAAGGAGCTTCTGCAATTCTTCACATTCAGATTCTATCTTTACTATCCTGAATAACTTAATATAATCAGCAAATTTGGTTGCTGCTATTCACAGCTTTTTTTCACATTGTGAATGCATGTGTTGAATAATATAGATCTTCTGCAGAAGTTCACTGGTGATCTTTACTGTAAGAACAGATCAATCGCTCATATTCTCTATGTCCTCTTTTTCTCTTTGGTGACCGTATCAAAAGTTTACTTAAACTTCAAAAATGGATTTTCAACTCAGTTACTTTGTCCATATGTTTGCTGACTCTTTCAAAGAACTGCAGTAGATTTATGAGACATGACTTTTAAAACCATGGCAACTCTGACCAGGTATGTTGTTTCTTTATGAGCACCTTAACTCTGCTCTGGATCCTACTAATTTGCCTCATGTAAATATCAGGCTTTTCAGTTAGTTATTTAAACTTATCATGGAATTTTAGAAAAAACAATGGTATCACTTCATACAACAGTGGTTAGCAGCTTAGCTATTTCATATTTCAGTTCCTTTATAGCTCCTGGGTAAAATGCTACCCAGGCCTGGCAGCTGTTACATTCATTTGCTCCATTTTTTACGCTTGTCTATTTACTCCATAGTCTCTTCAGTGGGCAACTTAATGTGAGAGGGATCAGCGACCAGGAGTATAAATACAAGCAGGTCATTTGATATTTCTTCTGCGGTAGTATATTTCTTTTATGTCTGGATTGTCTTCTGGCTGCAGGCAAAATCTCTGGCAGGCTTCCTGCCTTTACATATTTGAAAAATGCAGTTTTATTAGATTTTATGCTTTAGCTTACTTTTACCCCAAACTCTTTTTGGCCTGCCTCTGTATGTTTTTACATTTAACATATCAGAGTGTGAGCTACTTTTTTTTAAAATCTAGACATAATATTAGTTCAGTGAAAGACTTCCTTCCGTACTTTTTAATTACCCACTTTGCCTTACTATTTAGCTATGCCAGCTTCCTTTTGCCTTTTTTTGCCTTTTCTCTGTACTTTCTACATTCTGCAATACAGGTCTTTAAATAGTCTGCTCTTAAAAGGATTTATTTCTTTTGATGCCACTTTTATTTTATTTTTAATAAATATACCATTTTTTGTGAACTCTTTCTTGAAATTAGGTAAAATAGTAATGGATCAGAATAAAGACTTGAATATACTGTGACACAAACCTATTAAAAAACAGCAACAATGAGCAATAGCATACGGGACCTAAAATACATTAACTTAATTCTTACATAACATTTACATTCATGAAACATTGCATGAACAAATTTATAAATCTGTATAATCCTCTGTGTGGCTGTGGAATAGGAATATTCCTGTCTAGAGGAACTGACAGTGTCCATGTATTCTCTGTATTCCATATAACCTTTAGTTGTTTTACATACAAGATGAGCAAGGGGAGGAAAATATTTCCAGAAATACAATTCAGATGTTCAGTTTTCCAGTTACAGTTAAGAAATAAAATCAGTAGTTTCTCTGTTATGAACTAGTGACAGTTCCAGCAAATAAACAGATGATTTTTATATTGCCCTACAACTTAACATGCCTTCCACCTCTGAATCCAAAAAATGGTACCTTCAAAGACAATATGCTGTCAAGTAACAATTCAATTAAATGAGCAAACCATATATCATCAATGCACAGTGATTAACATGTCCTCTCTTATCAGCACTATCATCCATTAGTTAAATGCAAGATCTATTTCAGCAGAGGAAAATCAGCAACACGAGTTGTGGCAAATTTGATTAATCAGCTCCTAATTACTAAAGACTGACAGTTTTTTTGTTTTTTTTTTTAAGGAATCCAGAATCAACTAGCATGGAGATGCTTGAAGATGAAAATAATAAAGAGCTACTGATAATATGTCTGTTGTCAAATTTAAAAAATGGCATTTATGATCTTCTGTGAGTTGTCAGAGTTAGATGTTATTAACCTTTTCTTAGCATTTTGTACCAAGCTTTAGACACATACACTTTGCCTGAGATAAAACAAGTTGCTTTCTTCACTGAATTAGAATATTATGGGTGCAGAAGAGTAGGTTATCTGGCAATGATATTTTAGAGGAACATTAGTACTAGAAATATAGATGATTTTTAAAAACAGAAAATCATGTTACAATATCATCCTCAGATTTTTCTCAGATGAGAAACCATTTATAGAGAAGTGTACATGCCACTATAGATACCATCTATGAAGGTGGGCAAGGTGTAGGGAAGATGATGAATTTTTCTCTCTTTACACTTGCTTTAGTGTTGGTCGCACCAGGTCTTGTACACCTTGCAAAAAGAGAAAGACTAGTAGGCTGTGTCTGCCTCTAAAAACAGTAAAAAAAATTATCTGCAGGAGTAGAGGACGGTAGTGATTCTATATTAGTGTGGTGTCCAGGATTTTTAGGGTCCTCACAAAGGTGAAAGAAGTGCTGTTTTACCATCTAAATTACCATCATCTTCTGAATTACCTTTGGAATTTTCTCTCTCTCTCAAAATCAATTGTTCAGTGAGGCTGGAGAGTTCATCCTCTTAATTTATGCATCTAAGTGGCATGCCTATAGTTGAAGATTTGAGTACAACCTACAATGTCTATACTTGCTTCCACTTTTAAAGCCCCTAATCTTACTAATTTTATTGCTATTTTTCAATCTTCAGAGTTTATTGTGTTTGAAGATAGGAGTTATGTCTCCATTCAGACACAAAGCATAGTTTTTAGGTTAAATCAGCAATTGCAACTGGATGCTTATGAATGGAAATCTGTCATCAACATGATATATTTAATCAGATAATTCTCAGTCAGGCTACATATTTCCATGTTCATGCTTTTAGTGTTAGCTTTGGGCATCAAGTTCAGGAGAATGAATCAATGAAGATCCAGTTACAAAAATTCTTCCTAGTTTTCATGAAAGTTTTAATTCAAGTTTCCTTTGAATGTTGTGGCTAGTTCACATTACATTCAAATTTATAGCAGATTAGACATAAAGAAATTCACCTATGATACTGGGGTTGAGTGAACTCTGTTACTGTGAGACTTTCACTTGCTTTAATGAACAATTTCTCTACTTGAAATGCACATCTCTAAAAATTCCATGAACTTCTCAGAGTGAAGCTATGTGATGGAACAGAGTGCCCTGGCCTCTGTTATGCTTTCCACATTTGTTGGCCTCATTCATAATTGTTTTGAAAAAGAAAAAGGGAACTATGATATATATATATATATATACTTGTTAAATATTTTCCAGGTCTAAGTAAGTACATTGCTTTAATCTTGCAAATATTTTAAGCTTTTTTGTTCAAGATTTTGATGACAAAAGCCTATAATTATAAGCAGCAGCAAATAGATCAGGTTTTTCTTTCTGCATGCATTCTAGTCGCCTAACTTTATTCTAATACCAACTATGTAAAACATCAGATGCTAATAATCCAAGCAACAAGCATTGCAATCTGAGACAGATATTGTGGCCAGATATTTATGTAGCGAAAACTGTCCTGTAAAACAGGAGACTATTGCAGAAGACCACCACAGATCATTGATGAAATTTAACTTCTTCCATATACCAGTTCAGAAAAAAATATTTTGCAGGAAAATGGATATGCTTTAATAACTCAGTGAAGCATGGAAGAAATTTATCTTTAACATCATATAACAGTTTCCTTATAGATGTCATTTTCTGAGGTCTAGTCTGTACTTTTTTAATTAGCAGCCTTCACATATAAAGTGATAAATCATGCTCCACACAAGAATTCATACCCTTTTTTTTTTTAAGTCTTTGAAGTTAAATTCTTCCTATGTATTGTGTATTTTCAGAAATCTTTCTATGGACGAATATATCTATCTCATATATATTATGATAAAATGATGGGCTTACACTTTTCAGTGTGATCCATAATGAATAGCCAAAAAATTGCTGAAATCAGAGTTCTAGTGTTGTATTTCCTTCCTCCTCCTTTCTCCATTCCTGTTTCTTTCCCTTTCTCACAGTTGTTTGTTTTGTCAGCTACTTTTTTTTTCTAACTGAAAATGATAAAAACAGAAAGCTAACCAAAAGAAATGACTACTGGCTTGGGCGGAAAGTAAACATATTCTTACAGCTTCATAAATCTGTGCAACTTCTACTGATGTGGAATATCCAATTTATTATTCTCACTATCTTGTCTGCTCAGAAGGCAAGTCTACCTTATATAGGTGTCTTATATTCCATTCTTACCACACATATCTCACTTTGGGTAGCATTTAGTGTTAATCACAATCTCTCCCTCTCCATTAGAATAATTGTTTGTCTCTCCCTCCCTCCTGTGGCTGTTTATTATGCCTACAATCTATATAAGTGCTATGGGTTGTAAATGTATACCTTCTATCCAGGTGGCTATTATCTGTATAATCCTTTACCTTTTTTCCATTATGCTAATGAGACTCTTGACCAGAAGAATCTGGCCTTTTTGAATGAAGTCTTAAAACTTGGGAAAAAATACTGGAATATGGTTCTTGGTCAAAAGAAAGAAAATATATTTCACACTCATTCCACAACAAGAGGTTTTTCTAAAACTGAAAACAAGAGCAGCAACTGGTTTCTTGGCATTTTATGGCTGCTTCCACCAAAGCGAGCAAGTTGGGCCCCAAGGCATACATCCTTTGCTTATTTCGTTCCTTTAGTAAAATTATTTCCACTAATAGATATCTCATAAAACCAGGCTTTCCTTTCCTATTTCAAAACAGTGCAAGACCTGACTTTCACTTCCTATTTCAAAACATTATTAATACAGGGGTATATATTTATATTTTGTTAATAATATCAGTGTTGGATGATGGAAGAGATGTTAATCAAGACACAAACCTCCCCTCTGTCATAGTCACTGATTCAAACTTAGCAAGCTGAAAAGTCATAATCGTTATAATGCAATAAAAAAGTGTGAGTTTTTTAATGGTCGTTCATGAAACCTGCTGGTTTTGTATAAATTTGTCAGACAGATGATCACATAAAAAAGAAAACTCTCAAACCTCCTTAGCTCAAACAACTAGCATGTTATCAAAAATCACTATGAAGGCTGAAGAACAAAAGGAAGTGATCAAAGCAGTAAGATATAGAGAAGGTAAAATCTCTACAACTACATTTTTCCCTCAGAAGGTTTGTTAGGACTAATAACAATGGTGGATATTTTAGACAGAACCAGATAGGAAGACAGGCTTGCTCTGACAGGACCACAAGTTGAACAGAAGTTTTATTATACTACAAATGCTAATGGTTAACTTGTTAAATAACAAAATCTCTTAACAGATTAGGCAAGATAGAATTAAAAAAAGAGCAGTTTATAAACAGTTCTCTCTTGCCTCCTGTGATCAGATCAAGTCCTAGATTTTGGACTTGGTTTCAGTCAATTCTATGACTTCCTGAGTTGCAGCAACCCCTTAGGAAATTCTTTTTCATCACCTCTGAGTCCTGTCTGTTGGCTTCTGCCAAAAGTCTCTAAGCCTTGCTGTGAGGGGCAGACTTAACTCCATCATATGAGTTTCTCATTCTTTCTGCAGGCTAGTCCTGTGTCTCTGAAACCTTCTCCCTCATCATGATGCTCAGAGAAGCATCTGCCCTCAACAAGAAGTAGTCTCCCCCTCCTCAGGAGAGGATGTCCTGCTCCTCAGGGACATCCATCTTATCTGATCTGTGACCTTTTTAGAGGAAGATGACATCATTATGAACCACCTCTCGGCCCTCAGTTAAATAAACAACATCTCTTTCACACTGGCCAGTTAAACTTCTAAACATCAAACCTTTCCAGCTTGTAGACTAAGCAAGTTATTCCACAGCCAGGGAGCTAGAGCCAATATATATATTTTTTTACATTCCAATTTTGTACTTCCATTTATATTTATAAATATATGTGTGCATGTTTCTTCTCTAATTAAGGACAAGTTTCATCCCTACACTCTTCATATGTTTATTCCTGTTAGAGAATTCACAACTACTTTTCAACTACTAGGGCTGATGTCCCAAAATATGTGACTGACAGTAAAAAGTAAAAGAAGGTGGAACAGGTAATGTATTCACTGTTTTAGTGTCTGTGAATAAAAGTTATTAGCAGATAGAGCTATCAATCCAGCTCACATTAATTGCAAGTAATTTTAAGTAAATAAAACCTCTAATCAGTGTAAATATGAAGATAAATTAAAGATGTAATCTGTGATTTAGGTCTATCTTCTCTATTTATAAGTTTCTTTTCACTAACAAAGGAGGGTAACTCCATAAAAATTATTCATCAAACACTTTTTCTTTGAAAATAAAAAAGTTATCAAGTAATATAGCTGACAAAGAGGACTTTTCCAATTTTTGGTAGATGTAATTTAATTTCCTATGTCTCATTAAGTTTGTTAATCTTCCACAGTCTTAAACGGGAAGAATCATTTGAGTCAGCCTAGATTAATTCATTTCTTTGTAGCTACTGAAAAAATGTAAAAAAAACACCACCACAACACTCTGTTTAGTGTTCTGATGTTATATATAATTCAAAATAACAACAAAGAAAATCTGATTTTAAACATATTAGTCCACCAAGGCTAATGCCCACCTCTTCATGATAGGCTCTAGTCTCATTGCTACACCTGTGTGCTCAGTATAGCCGAGGCTCTTTTCAAATCCAGCATTAGAGGTTATTTAGGAAATAGATTCAGCCGTGAGGTGTATAATATTTTGTAGACTGCAACTATTTTTTAATTAAAATTTTTAGTAAATATACTGACATTGTCCCACCCACTACTTAAAAGTGCTTGCAAATTTCTTATTAAATGATGGTCAGCTCCTGATTCAAATAAGTTTCGTGTTTAAGCATATTTACAATCCCTTATAAAATTAAAGCAAATATTCTAAATCCTTTAATATATTTAGAGTAAATTTTCAATTGGGACTAACATCTGAAGCAAACGTTTTTGAGCTCCTCTATATCACTTAGGGGATGCTTGCTTTTTCGGGATAAAAGCTGCATTTATTTTCCAAATTTTTCCAAATTGTGAGGCACAAGGATTGACTTATTAAAAACACATACGTGCATAAATATATATGGGGTTCAAGCAATACCTCTGTTATAGAAATGTTTGTAAACACTTGTCTATGAGAGAATATTTGTATTGCAACCCCTCACGTCACTGTGTTATAATCTAAAAAGTGACTATAAACTAACACAGCTTCACTGCCAAAAGGCATGTTATAAATGCGGAATGGTATTGAAAATTATATTAGATTACAATTATTGTTTCTAGTTTTATAAGGGAAGAAAGTTAAGACTTTAAGTTAAGACTATAATTAAACACAAAGCAATATTGTAAATTCCACTTGTCTTTATATTACTTTAAGAATCCCAACACTTTTTCCTTGATCTTGACAATATTTCTTTAAATGTTATGCTGAACTGATGGGCTCCATAATAGCAGTAGAAGTACAAGGGAAAAATTGAGAGAGAAAGATAGAGAAAAACACAAAAAAACCTCCGAACTCTTCAATGTCAGTATTGTATGATTTTTAATGTCTGTAGAATTGCAGAATGTGTCAGCATGAAAATGTGTGCTGTATCTCTTGTTACCCTTTTACATGCTAGTAGTATATAGTCAAAGAGAGTACTCGCATTGCATGTGCTTAGTCAAAATTTTAAACATAAATTATTCAGATCCCATTTTGTGTTGCAGTGTCAAATCACAATGTTAACAGTTAGGAAAGCCAGTCGTTTCCTGTTTGCAAGGGAAGATGGAGGGAAAGCATAAACTGTAGTAATCCATTCAGGAACTAGGTGGCCTAAGATTTAATAGCTGAGTTGCTCCTTACTGAGATATTAAAACAGAGAACTTGGAAATAGTGCTGACCTATTGGATCCCTTAACTTAACAAGATTTTTTTTATATTCAAGGATATATGCAAGAATGTATGTGCATATACAATGCAATATGCAAAGATATGTAAGAATATGCAAGGATTTTCAATTGTAAAACTGACATATATGCCATTACATTTTTTACACATAAAAATTTATCATATACCATGATATGTTTTCCATATGTTAATGTAAATTAAAAATAATATCTGCCTAAGGAACTGTATAAGTATGTTGGAGTCATATCTGAAAGAAAGCATACTGCAGTATCACAGTATTGCTGGGCATATTGGAATGAGGCACATACTGAACACACTGATCCTTCTATAAAAATAGCATTAGGAAATTATATAAAAATATATATCTGATAGGTAGTTCTTCGTGAACTACAAAAAAATGGAACAAAAGACAGTGATAACTTTTGTACAGATGTTTTATTTCAAAATATTTTTCAAGATAATTATTTCAAATTTCTTTGTCTTTCCTTCTCCATTCCATAAACAGGTTTGAAGAGGTAAAAAATGGTTTGTTTTTATTTAAATAAAATTACAACTTCATATGATTATTCTTTCTCCTTCACCAGAAAAGTCTGATGTTTCTTGATTTGTTGCTTCTTTCATGGGGGAAAACTTGCTACAAGACTAGAAGGATCATTAAGTCATAGCCCCAAAATTACAAGGTTACAACACCATCTTTAGTTTGGAAGCTAGTGATTTCTAACAGAAGTATGCTAGATGGTTATACCATAAAGGAAAGTAAAGTACACTGTTACATACTATAGTTCATATGAAAGCTACTTGACGGAATCTCAGATCCTTCCTAGCATACTGTAGCATTACATATATTTTCTTATCCAGCCAAGTTAACAATATCTCTGTTTTTAAATATGTGTGGAAAACTAGCTTTATAGAATGGTAAGCAAATAGTGCTTTGTATCTATGAAGATTCTCTGTCCTCTCGCCCTGTGCTTTATGTGAACGAACAAGCCAGCACATTAATAATCTTAGCTCTGACAACAGTGCAAAACTATTTAATATTCTTTTCATGTGGAAGCTGTTGTCTGATCATTAATCATGTTTAGTTGCACCTGCAATTATTCTTTTATATCCTTAATATGCCAATTTTATTGCAGTGACTGCTCTCAGGAGGTTTATAATAGTGATTAAAGCATTGTTAATTGTTGCTCTCTTTTCAGGATTACTTCAAAGTCAGTGGGATCGAAAGTGATGGTGGGAAATGCCAAGGTTACCACAAGTGTAGGAAGTTTCAATTAGAATTTGCAAACTTGTTTAAAACTGTAATTTCCAGAAGTCAGACTCTATTTTTGTCCAGTCCCAGAAAAAAAACAAAAAACAAAAAAACAGCTATCATTAATATCTATTAGTTTTTGCTCTAGTGTAAAGAATTTCCAAAGTATCTTACATGGTAGAGGTAACACTTTTATAGAGGGACACATGTCCCAGAACATGTTGTATCCTTGCTAACACCTTGACATCCTCTCTATTTCTTCAAAAGTATCTATCTTTTGCTGTTGGAAATTGCTTTACAAGGAGCTGATAACATCTGAGTGTAGTCAGTGGCTGATAGAGTAAAGTAATTGATCCAATTTGGAGCACAAGTGTTTAGTCATGTTAAAAACAAACAAACAAACAAACAAAACCCCAAGAATTTAAGGGGGGAGCTTGATGTGAGAAAGTAGTAGCTTTACACTGCATGTTTAATCTTTCTATGCACAGTCTATGGCAGGTCCTCAAGGGATTTTTGGTCCTATATCGAAGAGGCCTCTAAAAATTTTTTGCCAGCAGCAAGAACAACTCTGAAACTCAAGTGACTGGCACTTGTGCTTCTCTAATGGAAGACTGAATTCAATTTCAACTCATAACAGACAATCATTCTACTATGGTATGATGGGATCCCAAGGGCTGGGAAGTTCCTAAAAATCCACTGGCCAAGACCTCAGATAAGGGCTGTTTTGGAAGTTGCGACTAGAATAGGTCAATATAGAAGCAAGAAGAGATTAATGTTGCTTTTTCAGATTAGCTTGTAAGAGTGGAAAGTGCAGAGGATGATCCCACATGTTATTTATAACTTTATACCTTCTGACCAGAGGAAAGTGAAGAGCTTGAAATAAAGGAATTCTTTAGATCAGTAGCATAGACAGCTTCACCGGTAGTACACAATGTAATAATGGATAATTCTTAACAAAGGTTCTAAATAAAATGAAATAAATTGTCCTATCTACCTACTTAAGGAGTTTGATGAGGGCATTTCAATGGGCTTGATTTATTTTCTCTTTTTCTAGGTTCTTCCAGGGACAGTTTGCCTGTTAATTAACAAAGTTCACTGATTTTATGCTGATATTAGAATATTTCTTATTGAATTGGTCATACTGAAGTGTCTTTGTTTGAAAGGTATACAGCTGATTCTTCACTCCGATTAGCCTTAGTATCAGGCTGAGTATCTGTGTCCGTCAAATGACTCTTCTGCTGTTACAATGACAATTGTGTTTATTTACAGAAATTAGAAACATTTATGTAATGTTAATTAAGCTAATGCCATTGATAGCTGACCAAAATATAAAAATGTTAGCATATGGGAAAGGGGATGTGGGGAGGAGAAGTTAAGAAAGTTAACAGTCCAGGTGCAGTTCTGAATTTATAAAGTATGTTCTCCTTGGAGGAGAGAATAAATGGAGTTTTTTGCAACATCTCAGAAGTGCCACACCCCTGGGTTACAGAAATGTCTACTGAAGAGGCTTGCAAAAAAAATGTATTCCTCAGGCTACTTTAGACTTAAATCCCAGACTTGCCAGCTTCATCAGCAGCAATGACCATGGGAACAGTGGATAGCAGTGTTTACTGCTATGTTGTACTTAACCGCAGATTGTCAACCTTGGGAACGTGATGCTGCCTGTGAACTTGTCTAGAATACTCATTCCAAAAAGGATTTGTACAGAATTTTTTTTTTGAGAAAATGGCAACATTGTATTA
This sequence comes from Struthio camelus, assembly GCF_040807025.1. Lineage (NCBI taxonomy): Eukaryota > Metazoa > Chordata > Aves > Struthioniformes > Struthionidae > Struthio > Struthio camelus. The sequence goes on from NC_090946.1 coordinate 35,719,327, forward strand.
GCAGCCTCAATAACAGTTTCTTTTATTTCTTCCTTCTTTTTGGAGAAATGAAATATATGCAGCTTAACAAAATATGAATAAGATACGCTATGGGTAACCAGATTCCAAATTTAGGAAGAAGGCTATACTAGAGCATCTAAATACAAATATTGGAGGCTACTGAGACAACATTTTCCTTGTAGAATTCCTTAGCAATACCCTTTTTCCCACTTCTGACTTATGGTGCAGAAGATCATTACTACATATAAAAACAAAGAAGAGGAAGAAAAGTTGAACATGTTCTCACTTCAGAGATAATAGGTTTTTTCTTCAGTTGTAAGATAGTTGTCTTCTTATAAAATTGCTCCTTTATAAGATTCAGTTACAGACAGCTGTGAGTCAGATGATACACTGTATAGAGAAATGATGTCCATGTCTATTAATTAAAATATTTCAATTCCTGAACTCTTATTCAGACCACAATGAATAATAATACTTTTTTCTCCTTTTAACTTTCATAATGCACAGTGTTCTAGAAAAAAAGAAAGTGTTGGCAGGCTAACTGATGTTGATGTTTTGTCCAGGCAATTGCAACCGTATAAAAATTCAGTAACAAAATGCTAGAATTTTTTTCCCTAAGATCTTGATATGCTTAAAAATAGATTGCATGTCCTAATCACCTGAAAAGATAGTGAACTAGAATCTATAACTCTGATGGTTCCTCTGAGATTTCATAACTATTATGCTTTGGTTGTCTTGGAGATGAAAAACTAGAAACAGAACTGGATGAGATGGAAGAACGAGAGCAGGGGATAGATATGGTCATGGTGGTCCAACAGTGATTTGCTTTCTGAATACACAAATCTTTTCTTTCTTCATACATTTCAGTGCACAACATGTTATGATTATCTAGGATTTAGGTTACAAGGGCATGGATAACTTTGGCCAAACCATAGTATAAACGTTTCCTAGCAAGATAAAGGCAAAACAAGCAAGCAAACAAATAAAATCAAAAGAACAACACAAAAAAAACCTTCCCAAAAATGTGCGTTCTGGAAATAATATAAGGGATAGTTCAGCAGTGATTTCAACACTACCTTAGGTGTTGCACCATTCTGACAGAAAAGTCTTCTGCATTCAATGCCCTGATTGCAGTTTGTTCCAGAGAAATTAAAACATATTTAACACATCACAGATTTATCCTGACAGAGTTATCGTGTTGGATGCCAAAACTGCTACAGAGATTTTGTCATTCTGAAAGTAAAACTACCCTAATCTTCAAAGTACTGAGGACTTCTTACTATAAACTAAGAATAGAAGAAAACAGTTGTCTTTCATGCTTTGTGTATTCATCTGTCCTTTCCCCACAGGCTTACTGCAAACGTGTTTTAAATTTAAGATGTGAAAAAAAATGGTTCTGCTGGAGATGTGGTTCAGCTACTTGTCACATAGCTCCTCAGTTATCACTTGGGTCACATAGCTCCTCAGTTATCACTTGGGTAAACTTCAGAATGGACCTTGACAGCTGAAAGAGAAGTATTTCTAGCTTTAAAATACTGATGATTCATTACTCATAAATACACAATGTAATTTGATCCTTTTGATTTGTCAAAACTAAAATGATTGACAACTTTCTGTATCCATTCAAACACATTTCTTCCATACAAACTCACAAACTGAAGCCGGAAATTCATTCCCCATGAGAGACGATAATACTGGATATATATAGTACAGCTTCATTGAAATCCTATGCTGGTGTCGAGCAAATTATTGTTGAAAACCTAGGGAAGGAGATTCTTGTGGTAGTCTGGGTTTCTCTCAAACACAAACAAGTCTTTTTTTCTAGTCTTGGAAAATTCATTTTTCTGCTACTTAGGCTCTTATATAAAATCCAGGACCCATAATTTCAGGGTGCATTCTGACTTAGACTGAAGAGAAGTTCACTTGGCATAAATAGAATAATTGTCTTCTGGAAGCTGCAACAATAACCTAATATACTGAATCTACTCTTAACCTAAGCCTTGGAATATTTTGTTTGGATGGCACTGAAACGCAGTGGGAAAAGAGAAAGACTACTAAAAGCCTGAATTTTTTAGAATATGTTAGCTATTCTAAAATGAAGTGACTTGACTCCCTTCTCCAGTTTGCTTCTCCTACTCTTATCTTCATCTGATGCGTATTTCTTGTCTTCATAAGAAAAAAGATTATAAATTAAAAACTATCATCGGAGCGGTTAATTTATCTAATACTGCAAGTTAACAGTGGTCTTTGCCATAACAAGAAATCTAATAATATTTATTTTCCTATTGTTAAAAAGACTTGGGGGGGGGGGGGGAGTCCTCTCGAAGACTGAGAAATTTACACTAGCCTTCACATGTGCCTTAATTGGGGAAATTTATCTCATTCGCAAACTCTCTGAGGGTTTCAATGCAATGACAGTCAGTTGTCAGCTTCAAAGCTAGCCTTCGAGGAGAAAGAGAAGCTACAGTCAGGTTTAGACTCTACTTAATTTAAAATGAAATTTTTGATGGTGGAGGTTGGGGGGATCATGCTTATCTTTGATGAGATGTGATGCTTTATATTCCTGTATTTCATATTGAAATATAACTTTTTATTTGAGCTTCTCAGGAAGTAGAAAATCTAGCATTTTCACCAACTATAATAGTAACCAACAGTATAGCACCAACAGTATAAATATTTGACCTTAAATTACATATACTGGTAGACCAGCATACAGTGTTTCATGTAGAAGATTCCTTGATCTGCTTGTTAGATAGCTTAGGGAATGAGTGATTTTCAGTTCTGAGACTTCGAACTAATACGGGTAGAACCACTGAAAAAATATTATAAGTAGAAGACAGCTTTTATCTGTCCTTTGGACACCATCAACATTTCAGTAGCTCCTTATGAAAATTGTGGAAGACATGAAATTTCTACAGAGGTTAACTAATTTGAATGATCTGGTTGCATTTGGAAGACACAGGAGATCGAGGAACAACTTTGAAAACTTTAGCTTGGCTAGGGCCCTGCAGATTAAAGCTGTTAAGCGATAAATATGTGCTTTGCAGGACATGTGGTTCTGCAGAACTACAGAGAGTGTAAATACATTTCTTAATAAAATAGAAACGTTTCCAATACAGTACAGTTTTCAGAGTTGCACATTCTATAATTTTTTTAAAATAATGGTAATTATTTGGAAAAGTATTTAATTTCTTTGATAGAGAATATGAGCCCAGAAAGGAGCAAAGAAAATGGAAGATAATTGGTAGGGAAAAAACCATAAATAGAGAAGTGTTACTGTGAATCAGGGACATAAGAACTCTAACAGGGCTGTGTAGTAAGTAATTAATTGCTTATATCAGTCATAGCCTGCTTGGCTCTTTACTGTTGTCTTCTACATTTTTTCTTACTATGAAATCTTCTATGATAAAAAAATCTTTTATCAACATTGTATTTCACTACAGGGTTCTCTTTGCCATCTCTTATTGCTAAGCCCTCACAAGAAGATATCCAAAATAATGAAGAGTCCCATTTCATTTCTGCCTTGGAAATTAATTTTTGTCAGAAAACCAGTGCTCTTGTCCCTCATGACAATTACTGTCTTCTGGAAATCATTTTGCTCATAGTTACAGTATCTTCCCAGATAAGAAGCATGTGCAAATGAGAACAAATTCCCACCAACAGAGGAAACAGAGAAGTCATTTTGTTCAGCAGTATATGCCTGTTGGGCTTATAAAGCTAGTATTTTGGTGAGTATTGTGTTTGCAAAGCACTTTAAGAAAAAGCAGAAGAAATGCAACTTACTGTTGCTATTCAATTGATCTCTATTGTGTTTGTATTAATGAACAGGAAAAACCTGCTCGACTCCCCCCCCCCCCCCCGGATCTATGGCTGTAATTGGGGTTATATTTGTACAATATTGCAAAGAGATTTGGCTTACACAGGAAATTTTTTTCTAATAACAGTTACATGATATAGTATATCTCTAGCTGTTCTTTATAAGAACTTCTCATCTCTGCTTGAATAAGGATTAATCTATTCAAAGAAAAAGCTATAATTTATGATTTTTGAGTTCTTGTGCAGTAAAATACTTTGATGCACTCTTATATTTCAAGTAAAATACCTCAGGAAAAGTCTCCATGCTACCAAATATGTTTCCTTCCTTTATTTTTCCTCAGTAGTGAGAATGAGTGTTAACTGTTCCTAATTGGATTTTTGATGGGTTCTTACCTAATTAGCACTTAAAGAGTTTTTACAAACTTAAAGAGATGTTGATGAAGAGGAAGAAGACTCATTTACCATTTTTACATATCAGCACAAAAGATTCCTAATGACAAAAAAATACATTTTCATATTCTTGCCTGAACTATCAAGCATTGTGATTTTTCTAATCTCTTTTCTCTATTTGAAAGCTTCAGTCTTTTGGAATGTGACACTTTCCTAATGTAAAATATGTGCTTCTATTGCTCTGACTACTAATTAATCTTTGTAAGTATAGCATCTTCCAACAATAATCATGATCATAAACGGGATAATAGCAGTTAAAGTGAAAGAAATGCCATCAGCTACACTGCTGCTTAAAATACTCTTACTTGATGGAAGATGTTGGAAGAGGAAATACCATTTTATGATAATTGACTTGTACTCATGAAGACTTTAGTATAACTTGATCACAGGTTTTTTTTCTTGTTCTTTCTCTGTTTTTTTCAGGGAAAATATTAATGTGTCATTATGATAAATCAGATGGAGGCACTCTTTTAAATGAAATCCTTGCAAACACTACAAGTCAGTATTATTTTTCTTTCTGGAGAGAACATGGCTAACTAACTGGGTTGATATATCAGCAAAAAGACAGTTAATACTAACAGTCAGTCATAGGTTCATTTAAAATAGCAAATCCCTTTTATACCAAGTATAAGCCTATAACATATCATACTTGCTTAAGTGAATAAATCTTTTTCTTTTTTGGTGGCAAGGCTATTAATGCAGATGTTCCTGTAGATCTTTGGCAGAAGGATCTGAGTTTCCATCTGTCCATGTTATGTTTAGTCACTTTCATGTTTGTAAGTGTGTGTTAAATTTGACCACATCGTAACTTATTCCTTACCTTATAAACCTAATTAATGCATATATTGGCAATTTGATGCTTCTTAGACATTACAATTGAAGTCAATACTTAGAAAATTTTGTAGCTTAATCTATACTAGCGTACTTAAGGAAGTGTTACAATGTTCTGTTATGAAGGAGTTGATATGTTTTATACTGCTGTAATTATTCTTGTTTGAGTAGGGAAATTAGGCATATTTATACTAATATAGTTGATTTAAATATAAACTATATTGGATTCATAAGTAGATGTAAATATGTATATGCATATTTACATATACGTATGTTATTATGAACTTTTCTTCACTTTCTCCTATCCTTGACTAATAATTATACTGATGATTGAAAATTTCTGAGGCTAGGCTTTAATCGCTGGGGCCATAAATACTACTAAAGCTGTAACCATAGTTTAGGATGAATTACAAATTCCACAAAAAAGACATTTGTTTCTCTGTTGTCCTGCATTTTGTGTTATCCCCTATATAAGGCTGCTGTAAAATGCTAACATTCTCCTTTCTAACTCGCATCAAAATTACCCCAAGTTTTTGGCATAAATTGTAACATTTACTATTCCTCACCCAAGAAGGTTTAAGTTGTATTGAAGTGGTGTCTAACTCTAACACATTGCTCCAGGAAGTGGGAAGAGGGTAGGAGAGAGAATTGTGTAAACAGAAAAATAACCATTCAGGTATCCCTGGGGCTGCACAGGGAGTAGAGTTTAGCTCTTCAGCACAGTGCACAAAACTGAAGACTCCACAGTGATTATCATTTTGCAAAAATTATCAATCAATACAGCCCTCAGGCTGAATATTGTGCAATAAGACTATAGTTTAGAAAGAAGAAATTAGCAGTTACTCTTAAGGCTGTCTGGCAATTAGGCAGCCCTTATACTTGTGGAGTCAACTGCATAATCACAAATTTATCTTATGAGTATTTAACTCCTGTTGAATAAAATGATAATGGCGCTTTTAATGTTACTGAGCATAAATAAAGAAACTGAAAATCTGATGATGAAAATCTAGATTTATCACAAGAATGCAAAACATTAGAAAAAATTATGTTATCAAATAATATACAGAGGTGAAAGCTGTTTCAAAATGTCCTTGAATTTTAAACTCTAGTGTTTTATGCAGCCTTTTGTCTATTGGGCAAGGTTAGTGTCAAGAATAGGAATGATTTTTCATATTAATTAGTTATTTATCAAATACATTATCATATGACTGAAACCATTTATAGATTTGACAGCAAATTTTGAAGGAAAGGTAATTTAAAAATTTGCTTTTTCTTCCAGTTTCAAAAGATACGTCAGTCTGAAATAGAGCTATATCTCAATGAAGATTAACCAAAAATAACAACAATTTACTGGCAATCTAAGCTTATGCATTTATGCATAAATTCTCATTTACACAGTGCCTAGGAGCATACAAGCAGTCAGTTACCATACTCAACTTAGGTGCAATAACCGGCTTTGTCACAATATTTTTATTGTTTGTGCTCATATAAGCTCCCCTCAGTCATTGTTTTAAAGGGTCAAAATAAGATAGGAGAGAACAACTAATTGTCTGTAACTTTTAACTGATGAGCACCATTTTTAGAAAATTCCATGTTTGATGTGTTTCTAAGGGCAATTACCTAACAGTAAATATTGCAACCATTTCTGCAACCATGTGAAAAAATAAAAAGAGATCTAACTATGATGAGAAAATAAAAATATATTTCAGAGATGCTTAAGCAGTTGAATCTCATTGCTTTTCCTATTTTACATTATACCATTTTGTTTTTCTTCCTTATCTATAGTGTCAGGTATCTTCAGATATATTACCTTTCACATATTGAGAAAAGATACTACTGAGAAGGGAAAGCTTCATGAATGTCTCATTCTCGATACCTCAGTCACTGAAAACTACAATGTAAAACATTCTCAGACAAGAGACAATACATCCTAATCTCCATGGAGACTGCCTCTTATTTCATTACTTCATCCTATATTGGTATCTGTTTTGGAAGATGATTGCTTTTCCAAAGAGATGTAAGACAAATGTCAACAATTCTGCTATCACAACAGTTAACATGTGTTCCTAATTAATTCTTAGGCAGCTAATCAGCTACAAGTGTATTGTGAAACCAGGTGGTCTAAGATTTCCAGGATATCTGGCAGTAAAGGATACTTCATTGCAAATTCTGTGTTGAGTCCAGGCCTGCTCATAGGCATTCAGTGTACATTCTAATTGAAGGTGAACTAAATAACTTTGAAATATGAAAAATGGAGAAGAGTGGATCTAATTTTTCAAAGCTTTTATGCACTGGTCGGTTGTGGCACAGAATCAGGGAAGATCTGTGGGAGATCTAGCTTTGCTGTTTTTCATTCTCTACTTCAGTTAATCTGTATAAAAATGAGTGTGAGGCATTTTTGCATGTCAAAACTCTTTTAGATCTAGTGTTCAAAAATCCTAAATACATTCTTGGAAATATTATTTATATTTAGTTTATCATATTTTAGTATATAGCTGTCTGTTTTGGTAGATATTCTACAAGTGCACCTGAAGATAATATTTCTGCCTTCAAGAGTTTAGAAGCCATACAGAACGGGCAAACCAGTGATGGGTGCAAAACAATGACATCATCATCAGTTTACCATGGATGAACGGAAATGATTATTATCTGTATGGCTTATACTAAGTAGGAAGACAATGGGACAGCCAGGAATTGCATTGTGTTCTAGAATTCACCTGCTCTCTTTTTTTTTATCAGGATATGGAGGAAAGAGGTGTTCATGAAGTGTTTGCATGGATTGCTTCTGTTTGTTACTTTTTGCATAACTGATAGAAGAGCTTCTCTCCTTAGCTTTTATAAGGAGAAATTTGTGACAAAAAATGAGCAATGAATAACAATCATCAAAATAGATTTACAGAGCACCTTTGTGTTAGACCATAAATCCTGTCTACATTGGCCTTAAAGGGAAGCAATGAGGAAAGTAAAGAAAAGTCAGGAAAAATAAGTGATATAAAAATGTCAAAATATTTGCACTTTCATTTGAAAGAAAATGTTTCAACATCTTGGAATTCATATGGTTAACCTTTCATAGTCTAATTCAGGAGCAGTGCTACGCCAACAGAGAAAATTTTTTGAAATTCCCACCATTAATTCTCCATCACAACTGCAAGTGTCAGATTTCCAAGACACAAAATATGACTGAGGCTAAAATGCACTCTTTCTTTTTTCTCTATCCCCAGTAAACTGTTCTCCTCCTAATTTTAATGTTAACAAAATAAAATGCATTCTTTTTGCTTGGATTGTGTATTTTTTCACTCCAAAAGAAATGCAGAATTTCATCAACAACAGCATGGGTAAATTCTAAGTTTCAGCTCTAAGTTTCAGCTTTGTTAACTACTCCTTCTAACTTGTTAGATTGAGGAGAGGGACACCCACTGACAGGAGGGCAAACAACTTCCATCAAGAGAAATTTTTCCCTTCTGAAGATTGAAATTTGCATTTCAGTACATTTTAGAATATATATATCTTCAATATATTCTGGAAGACAGTCAGCATAACTAGGCTCTGCTCATAGTAGTATCCTGGTGGTCTCATTAAAATTGTAAAGTATCCTGGGTTTTGTGGGACATAATATTCCATGATATTTGTAGTGCAATTGCAAGAAGTAAGCATTTTTCATGGTTATTTTGAACCTAGGATTCACTCTAATGGATCAGGCTTGATTTAGTCTAATTTGGACTCTTTGTCCCAGAAGAGTAGAATCTTTGACAGGAAATAGGCAAGATATTTTAGAGAGTGATATTAGAATCCCAAGTATGCAGATGTGAAACACTCTCGGTATGTTATAACACAAACATGAAACAAGACCATTAGGTCTTTTCCTAGTTGGATAGTTGTTTATGTCTGACTACTAGATAGTTCATGAGTTTAAATTCAGAAGCACAAGTTTTAGTATCTTTGTTAAATGGCAACTGAGGTGACTTTAATACCGTGTTCCCCATATGCATAGCCAGCCCTTTCCTAAAATTCTTAAGATCCAGTTCATGGCACTGGTAATTTTCTGTAGCAATGAGTCATCCAGCATAAATTACACATTACATGCAATACTTTCACCTTGTTACTCTGTGCTTATTGAATGTCTTTTACTCTTGTATCCTGAGACAGAAAGAAGAGAGAATCTCACTAAAACTTCTGTAAATCATTCTATATTTTAAGGCTCTTCTTATACTTTATCCTTTATATAGGAAGCATGAGATTATCATCTTCATTCTTTTTTTGGAAGAAAGATTTTCCACATTCCTAATTTTTCCTGTTGTCCTTCTCTAATGACCCTAAATCTGTTATATCATTTTGAGACAGGGTACCTAACTCTGTACACAGCCTAGCTGACACTGTGCTATTGGATTACACACTATTGCTGTACTATTTTGCCCATTACTCTTTACCCTTTTCCTCCATTGTGTTTGTTTAGTTTAATTTAGCTGTGTTCATAGAACAGATCAATTGAATCATCAAAACGGAACTCAGGATCCCTTTTTAAAGCTGATTCTATTAACTTAGCTCTGTAATGTATGGAAATAGGGTATTAGACTGTCCCAGCCTCTCTGATATGTATTACTTTACACTTGTCAGAACTGAACTTTGTAATGCTTATATTTTAGAGAAATGTGGCTTCTTTTTCAATTCAGAAGCCAAACAGAGACAGGAACTTGCACTCCTTTTTGTCAGAGGTCCTCAACAAAAATGACGTCCCTCTCTCAGAGGTCACTATTTGGAGAACACATAGCAATACCGATAAGTGATTGTTTCTTTCAATTCAAAATGCAATTATTTCTGGTGTGTCAATGTGCAATCCAACTGTCCACAAATTCATCTTGTGCACAGTACTATGCAATCCTATTTCATCTTTTGTAATCAGCAAAGGTATCAACAGGTATCAGGTTTGGTATCAGTACTTTTGCATCAAAAACACGTGTCAAAAGAATATCATACATTACAAACTGTACTGACTGTTTACAGTTAGTGACATACTAATAAACCATGAAATTATGTGTACATTTGCTGCACTTTTCAAGCACTATTGAGTTGAACTCAGTTGTAGCATGAGCAATTTTGCCAGCTGACTGTTCTGATATATTCTAATAAATCTTGAAAACAAATAAAATACTCTTCTGTAAAGTATTTGACAATTTGTGTCAGACTAATGCTAAACTAGTCTGAATGCTGGTTAAGCAAAAAGAGAGGTGGAACTATAGATGATTAAGCATTTAAAACAATTTACTACCTCATAGTGTTTCTAACTGTAAAATTTGTTGTAATGTATAAGCTATAGATTCAAAATATGGCTATAGAGGGTTATTCTTATACAGATGAAATCTCTTTGCCTGATACTACATGTAGAAATCTCTTCAATTCCATTGGCTTCTTGAATTCCTTAACCAGTAATGAGTTTCTTCCTCTGCAAAAGAATTTGAAAAATTAGGTGTTTAGAAATTGAAAACTGAGTGTGAGGCTAAGAAAGGTCAAACATAATATTAATTCGCATGAGTAAGTACTGCTTAGGTAACAACTCAAATCAGATTATTGTACCTCCAACAGTTGGTGTAAGATGATCCTTCTGTGTTTTGCAATGATCATATGGAAAGTCATATGTATGTATCTTAAAAGTTTTTGATCACAGCAGCTGAAAGCCTTTCTGAGGGGTAGGTTTCTTCAGACTGCTTTTGTGAACCACTGTAAGGTAGTGCTGCCTAGCAACATAGAACAGTAATAACTATTCTATACTATTATGAGTTAAGATGCCCTAAACTTAACAAGGATATGTTAGTATGGTGGGATAAGTTAAATTTACTTATGTTTTAGAGCAGTTGTATAACTAAACATGTAACAATACTTAAAGCGTAGTAAGACCTTACAGTTCCTATGATTGTTTTATTTCTATACTTGCATCTGGACAGAGATGCATTTAAGCTTTGGGTCTTAAAACAGAAGACTTGATCTTTTAGTTCTACTGAAACTTTTATTCATGCAAGCAGTTCTTGATTAAATCAATGGTCCTTTTGGAGGCAAAGTCATTTCTACCTAGAAAATGAGTCTTTCTAATTCAGAACTACTTAATCTACAGCCTATATATACACTAGTACCAATTAATAGTCTATATTATTGTGTATATTAATAATAGTGTATGTTAATAGATTTAGATTAGTTAATAGATTATTAATAGATTTATGGATAAATTCTTTCTGCATATAGTGTATTACAAGCAAAGGTCTTTACTGGCAATTATGTTGGAGAGCAAAGGAATGAAAACAGATGATGTGAATTTCATGTAAGAATAAAATATAAATGGAGTTACTGTTGCATGAGTATATTCCATTATTTTTACAATTCAATTAGCTTCAGTTAGCTTATTATTAAAATAAAATTACTATTTTTTAGCTGGTGGATTGCATCATTTGGACATTAACCATTATTAATATTTTTTTCAGTCAAAGAAGCATTAATAGTAGAAGTCTAACTACTCCAGAAGGTGTAAGGTATAAGACAAGTAATATTTCATTCTACAAGGACATTGAATAATGCTAACAAAGGCAAAGGCTGATATTTTTAAATTTGGGTGCTAGAAACTTGGCACTTCTGCTGATGTGAGCTAAATAGCTAAAACTTAGTGAAATGGAAGGCATGTAGGTGTCTGCAATTTCTTGAGTACATGGCGCTAAACACTGTATGTAAAGAAAAGCACCCACGTTAACTCTAGACTTTGAGATATAATAAAGAAAACAACTAATATTTATGGAAATCAGTTGCTTTCATGATGGCTGCATTGCATTTAATCCATCAGCTGTTGAACATATAATCTAAAAAAATCTGGAATTAGAACCAGGTCTGAGTGCAGTTTGGAAATCACACTGAGAGGCTTGAAATCTTTCATTTCCTAGATGAATGGTCTAAGTGCAGAAGTGTGCCCTGTGGGGATAACTGTCCTTCTAAGAGACCTGATCACTAATATAACAAAACCATAAACATTCTGTTTTTAAATATTCTGCTTTAAAATAGATGCTATTAAAAGATTAGTACTTGAATGACAGGCTTAAACTGACAGGGAATTTCTCTCTTTCCTTCAAGAGCTTTTTGTCTAATACAGTTAATTTGTTGCTATAATAAAAGTCATCTTAATTATACATAGTGACTAAGAGCTCGTTTATTATCTCAGAAGAGTATTTTAAGGATCATCTCTATGGCTGAATTTTAAAACATAACAGTCATCCCAAAGAGTGATTGCCTGATTCACCATCAAAAGGTCTTAAATGAGGAGACACATAGTCCTAAATCTTTATCTGCCATAGGTATGAGTGAGACCCCCACTGCTTAGACTATGGCAGTTCCAGTTCTAGAAGTTCTTCCCAGAAACAGAACTTCAGCAGCATGGTAACTATAAAAGCAAAGCAGAGCAATGCCTGAAAAGTTTAGGTATCTGTCTCTAGGACTAGGCACCATCTGAGTGGGCACTTCCTAAGTTGTAAGGACTTGCTGAGTCTAAATTTAGCAATAGCTGAGAACAAAATGACGTATGAAAAAAAAAAAAGTATCCGATTGTTCAGAAGGATTGAAGAAATAGAAAATGAAGTAAGAAAAGATGTAACAGTTTTTCTTCTTGCAAAACTAAAATGGTCTACAAATGCAGAAAGGATATATTTCCTGTTTCAGTTCTGCTCCCTGCAACAGCTGGCTCCTCAGTGAAATCCAGTTTAGTTAGTATTTTTCTCATATTTGGTAGTCCATCTATTTTAGTGCAACTATTAGGTGGTAGTAAATTATTTTCTTATGAAATGTCAGTCTGAAAATGTAGTTATTTCTGTTGTGTTTTTAGTGCAGTCATCCCATGTTTACTACATTAAGAATGTTCAGAGTTTTGGTGGAATGCTACTAAGGATCAGTGCTTCCACCTTCTCAAGACATGGGCTAAGACCTTTCCACCATTTGTGCAAAGGTGAAGAAAATATAAACTTCATATCATATGGAATTGAGTTAGACAAAATATAGTCATTAAACTGTGGGTGGGATGCTATTTTCAGAAATACAGTCTCTGTGATGTTTCTTCCTCAAATTCCAACAACAAAAATTGCTTATCTATTTATAAGTAGGGCAAACCAGTTGTCTCCTCTGGCTGATTTCCGACACTGGCCAACACCAGATGTTTCAGAGTAAAGTACAGATACGCAATATATAAAATGTAGCAAATATTTGGAATAGTTGGATTATCAAAAATTGTACCATTTAAATAAAAAGAGGAACATTTAGCTCCCAGTGCTAAACAGCTGAAACAAGATGCCTAAATTCATGGCTATGCTTTGCCATCTAATAAGTATCATTTTAAATGAGCTCTGCCAGTTCGTTTATGAATACTGAATATGAACTGGAATATGAAACTAGTAACTGCAAAGACATGCCATGTCAACAACGCTAATTACGTGAAGAGCAATTCTCTTTCACATAATTTACTGTGATCTACTGATCTAAGTGCAGAAAAGAAAAGCAAGAATTCCTGATCTAACATTCATTCCTTCCATCTCAGAGTCTTAGACAAGTCACTTAATTATGTGGTCTTTTCTACTATATTAGATTGTAGAAGTTAAAAATATTTGGAAGTGAAAGACCTGTCATGTTTATTTTCATCCATTTGGAGAATCTCTAATAGAAATCTCAAAATAGCTTCCAAAGGAAAAAAAAAGATGAAAAACATCCACCCGTCTACACACACTGTGTGGATAATAAGGCAGGGATGATGAGTATAATAGCTAACTATCTGCCCATTATCAGGGTAGAATTCCCCTTATTCAGGATTTCCAGAATCTTTTTGCCACCTCACCTCGGACCAGTTCACATATTGATGCCTCAGTGCAACTTCCTCACTGAGTGGCTTTACTTTCATTTCCTTCTCAGGTTGCCTGGATCATGTGTTACATTATTGATTATAGGGAGTTTCTTATTCTATAGTTTTTATGAGCTGTTACAGCATTCTGATAAGCTGCTACAGCTTTTTGCACTGCTATGGCTCAAGAACTCTCTTGCTGTCCTTACTGAGCCATTAAATGTTCTGCGTTTCTGGACAAATGATGCTGCAGTTCATTTGTGCTGCTTGAATTCTGACAAAGATTTAGAAGTACCTGACCTTTTAAAGTGAGACAAAAAATTCCATTTTTGAATGCTTCTGCTCATATGTTTATTTCAGATTCTATTTATTAACAGAATATAAAATTACGCATGACAGAAACTAATGACATTAGCAATACCGGATTGGTAGCAGATGAAATCTAGAGCCTAAGTAACTATACATATAGAGTGTGATTTGTGAAAAAGAAAGTCAGAAATAAGCACTCTCTTGTACTTTCTGGACAGAATAGCAGAAGAACCCTGAGTGAATGCGGCTGGAAAATAAGCTGTGAATATATATGTCCCTTCCTTTTTGTGCTGACTCCACAAAACACCCTTCAGGATTGCAAATACATTTGACACAAATATTCTCAAAATGGTTTAGATAAGCAACTATTGGTCTCTGAAGCATTTACACACTGTTCAGTGTAACTCTTTTTACTGCTTTTGGGGTATGAGTGTACAGATATCTCAGAGAGTGTGTGCTTATTCTCCCTGTCCTGGATTTTTTTTAAAGGCAGAATTACAAAAGACAAGAAGTTCTCCAAGGGATACTTTCATTCCCAACTACACTCAAGGAATTTACACAGTTCCTAGAATATTTGGGCCCTCTGGAGGTGTAGCAATTTCATGGAAGGTAAAATACATTTTCCTAATTAAACTTGACATTGAAATCAGCCTCTGGATTGCTACCAGTCTTATATAAAGGGGCAAGCAGAAAGGGTGTTGAGGTAAAATGATTAAAACCCACAAACTATTTCTGCTGCAGCCACTATTGTCATCCACAAAGAGGAGCTGGAGACCCATGACAGTGGGGTGTGTAAGGTGGCCTCTAAAGCTCCTCTGCAAGGAGCTAAAAGAAAAGCGGAGGATGATACTGTGGATATTAAGGTATTTTCTACAGCTCTCCTTGCAACTGCAGTTATGTTAATATCACGTTACCAAAATATAGATTGTCCCCCCAACCAGAGGGCATAAAGCCTTTCAAGGGATTCAGAGCTGACTACGTTGGCAGTACACCCACTCACACTGGTAACCTGAGTGAAAGGGTGTTGGCAGGAGCCTGTTGTATAGAAAGAATATTATAGCATGGCTGTACTTCAAAAATGGAGTGCAAAATAAATCATTTCATATAGTTGCCCTATCTTTCATCAGAGCTAAATCAGCTCCTGTTACCCCCTTAGGATGGGAGTCATTTTCTCTCTGTCCCTGCCTTTGGCTCTGTGTTTGCAGAGGGTTAAGTTGAATTTCTAATATAAAATAAAAAGAATACTACCAAAAATGTTTTTTGAAGTGGTAGCTTCTTTTTCAATACATGTGTAGATTTTTTTTCCTATTTTGTTTTTTTTCCTATTCTTTTTTCTTTCCTGACTAAAGAGGAAAGAAGAAGTTTCTTGCATTATATAAGACCTAATAAAATGACATCAGATTTATAGCTGGATAGCTGTAACTTCTTTTATTTTTATCTGTCTGTCATATTCCACGAGTGGTACCCCTATGACACAGATTTTTGAAGAGTAAGGCAATGGTAAGAACATTGCCATTCATTACCATTCTTCATTAGTAAGAACACTTTTTTTCCTTGAAAATCTTCCCTTTTCCTTTTAGTAAAACTTAAGATATTCATATTATGATGATAATTTTATCTCCAATAACTTAAGTTACTAAACTACTCAAAGAGATAACAAACAGTTTTTGAAAGTGCTGTCACACACTCTAATTTCCTTTCATTTCATTTTTGTCATTATTCCATCCCAAGCCTTTTGTTTTGTCAGCATCAAAAAACATTGTATCATAAAATGGAAGCAAATATTCTGAAGCATGATCACACAGACTCCCAGGTTAATAACAGGAATTATAAAAAAAACAATAATCTGGTTAATGGGGGTTATATTGTTCAAGAATTAAAATTCTTTAGACAATGACATATTCATGATGAATATTGCAAAACATGAGACCTAACAACTTTTTAAGTCTCTAGAAAAA
The DNA here is from genome assembly GCF_040807025.1 of Struthio camelus. Classification (NCBI taxonomy): domain Eukaryota; kingdom Metazoa; phylum Chordata; class Aves; order Struthioniformes; family Struthionidae; genus Struthio; species Struthio camelus. The sequence goes on from NC_090946.1 coordinate 35,735,545, forward strand.
AGGGTAGTGCATTCAGTATAATTTGCTTTTCAATATTCCAGTATGATAAGCTTATAAATGACAATGAATTATTCTATTGCAGAAATGTGGGAACATTTTTAAAATCAGCCATAAATAGTATAACTTACAAAGGTAAGAATTCTTAGAAACAGCTGTCAGAATATTCTTGGCATCTTTTGGCTCTCTAGTTCTGGAAAAGACAATCAGAATTTGGAGATGATCTATTTGTTTACATTATACACACATGCGCGTGCACGTGCGCGCACACACACATGCACACACAGATAGGAAGTTAGCTGCATCTGGAAAAAAAAAATTATTTCCTAAAATGGATCACGGATAAGACACACCAATAATTTATCGAATAGCGTTCCCTGTTACCTCCAGAACAAAAGATTATTTTAGTTTTGTGGTGTAATATTCTCTACTTGTCTTTCTTCCATGCTTCATCTGTGAGTTTCTGCCAAAAGGCTTAATCTTTGCATTTTGTCGTAACTATGTGAGAGTTTGTTTTGATTGAATTCCATAACTGCTATACCATAATGCTTTGTGCTTCTGGAGAAAACTCTAATTAAAGTTCTCTAGTTGTAATTTTATCTCAGACAGGTGCTTACTTCATAAAAATGGCTGATTTGTTTTTTAAAAATTCCTTATGCATAAGAAAATGTGCAGTATCTATGCGATAGCTACCTCAAGAGCTATCTCAAGAGCAAGAGAAGAGAAAAGAAGCAAAAAGTGAAGGAAAGCAAAGGAAAAGGGGAAGGAAAAAAGGAAAAACAAAAGGCAAAAAGGAAAAAGGAAAAGGCAACCTCAACTTACCAGTTATGTCTCTGGAGAAAAGATTTCATGCACATAGATACTCCCCTATAAAATATGGTAATAGCAGAAGCTGTATTGTTACCCCTCAAATATTCTTTTGTTCTTAGGGGCATTGCTTTGAGTTGCACATTACTGCAAATATTGACTTTTTAACAGCTTAGTACAGACTTTCTAAAAAGTTTTACACCCCCTAGGTTTGATTTTTAGCAAACTAAAGGTATTAGAAATGATTTGTGAAACTGAGGTGATTGATAGGAAATAAATGTATTGGCATTCTAAAGGTTGCAAAGAATATTATTTTGGGGACTCCTTCCTACTGAGTTTTGACCTAAAGCACTTACAGCATGAAGACCAATTTGTGAAATTTCCTTTGTTTTCTTTGAACGCTAACATACCACAAGACTGCTTGATTTAAGATACAAAGAAAAATATTTTATAATATTTGCTTAAAAAAGAAAAACTAAGGTAACATTGCTCAGTCTGCAACTTCTCAGAGTAATCATATGATCAGCATCAAGCCCGCAAATAGACAACATCATTTGAAGAAGCTGGAACGGACCAGCACTCACAAGATAACACTCATCTGGACAAGGCAGAACCTATGAAAAGAGGAAGTAATCCCGTGGACCAAACTGGTCTCAATTCATGGAAAAATAAATACCAGTGATACACAGTGGAGACTGGGGAAGAAAGAAAAGAGCACTTTGGTTTCAGCTTCCCTCTTTTAAGATGAGTCTGACCATCTTGACCTCAGGGGCTAAGAACATCAAATACTGCAGCCATCAGAGCCTGTTGATGGCAAAAACCTGTGGTATCATAGACCCATGGCTCAGTTAATATGTTGGATTAATGCTTGGTTTGTAATTGTTGACAGACTGCCTAGTAGTTAAATATAAATAAACGCTTGCCTGAAGTTTTAAGGTTTGCCTGGTGTCTCAGTCTGAAAGTATTCCCATCATGGCGATCTCCAGTTCCCTAATAATAACATCTGTAATGCACTGTCTTAGAATATATTAGCACTCAAGGCAATATAATCCGGTTGTAATTGGCTGTGTTTCAATCCACAGATAGCTGTATTCACTGATTACTGCTGTGCATGGTCGTATACTTTAAGAATCCTGTAAAATACTGGTTGAAAAGCATTCAGGAAAATGGGATGCAATCACATGAAAAAAGTCACACAGCAAAGTTAACCCTTTCTTCTTCTCCTTTCTTCTCTTCTAATCATCTCCTGTATCTATTAAAGCCAGAGGAAAGAAATTCCTCAAAAATCAAATAAACGCTTCTTTACTTTATATAAAAAAAATAATATCGTTACCAGAAGAAAATTGCTATTCACAGGCTATTTTACACTGTGAGCTGCTTGAAAGGGAAAAAAATTCATTGCGGAGATAACTCAGTGTATGGTCTAGAAGCAATTAGAAAAAAAAGTTAATTAAATCTGTCCTGAGACTCCCAACACGGATGAGCAGCTGTTAGCTGTTCTACCATTCTGGTTGACCAAATACAGGCCTCAAGTTCTGTTGGAGTATTAACTGATTTGAGACTGTAAAATTTTACTGTTCTTTTCTCCCCCATCGGTTCTCAGTTAAAAGACCCAAGTGGTAGATGAGTATTCACAAAAAAGGTAAACAAAAATCTAATCCTTCACTAGCATTATAAAAACCTATTAGGTGGTTCTGCTAGGAGCCAAATGGGTGACTAATAAGGTAATCCACAAACTTTTATATCTGGTCTTTTAGTCACTAGTGAATATCTGCTGCACAGCAGTTTCTAACTTTTATCTGCAGAAAAAAATCTGTTTGTCTCCTCCCCTGCTGTACTGGCACCTAATCATCTCTGACAGTGAGAGCTGCAAAACTCAATATACCTCTGCAGTTCTCAGCTGAGGAGAGCAAGTGCTGCCTCAGTCCATTACAGAAACAATGGCAGGGTGCAAAGACTATCTGGAGACTCTACCAAATTTAGGTCCAATTATCTGATCCTAATATTTGCATATTACCATTAATTAGACTGAAGCAAATGCTGCAGTTGAGGGTTGTGGCATATGTGTCTTATTTAACATACCTTGCCTAACAAAACTGAAAAGGCTGGGAGGTGTACACAATGAAGTAAGTTACTCTTAAAAGAGGTGCACTGCAAAACCACTGTTACAGGGAAATGGACAATTGTGAAGTATTGACAGACTAGCCAAATTGCTCAAAAACCAAAACACTGTGAAATAGTCTTCACATTGTTTTAATATTGAGCTAACACTGAAAGAAATTTTTTATTCTCATATGGCCCATGTCCCAAATGCTCTTATTAATTAATAAGGTAACAGCTAAAGGGAATGGGAATAGGTTGTAAAATGGCAGGTTTAAATGCCATAAATGAATTCATGGCTAGGCAATAGCTGACAAGAAGTGGAGTCCTTTTTGTCTGGGCTTTCAGTGTAGCCCGCTTGATTTAAGACCTGAGTTTGTCATGGATGATATTTCACACACTGGAGAGCAAAGCTGTCAAACTGAGTTAACTTTCACTCTAAGTTTTTATTGGGGAAAAAAATCTTGGTTGGTACTATATGATATCCTTACTAGCAGTGTATGGAGAAACTAAAGCCATACAACCACAGAGGACAAAAAAAACTACCTTGAAGAAAGAGTTCTGCTAGGCAAGCCTAGGACAAAGATAGGAGTAGGTGATAGCATAAGGGCATATTCTGCTGTTTCTTAAGCCAAACTTTGAGATCTAACTGGAAATTGTACTACAACAGTGCAAAGATTATCCAGATAAGACTTATAAGCTTATTATTTTGTTTGAACTTCTTGATGTGTAACATAGTTTGCATCCCAGAAAAATAATCAAAAGATATACAACGCTGAAATTACTATTTAGCTTTTATCCTGCCCTTCTACAAAGGAAGGTTAAAGGAAGGAAATATTGGTTTCATGATCTGTAGAAGGATCTGGACGTCAAAAATGTAGCAAAACTGAACATCTTGTAACTGAATAAATTTTCTTTATCCATTTGATGAAGGATTTTAATGCTCAGCTTTGCCAATCCAGCATATTTTAACAGTACTAAGTTCACTTGATTGCTGGGAGAGTAACAAGTCAACTAGTATTAAAAATTCCACTTACAATCCATTTCCTAGTTTGTACTCAATGAAAGATGCTTTCTTCTGTGGCAAATCTCAGAACAGGCAACTGAGCACAGCAGAAACTATTTCCTTTTAATACATGTATATAACCATATTAGTTTCAGATGGCTAAACAGGTAGTACAGTATTTTGAGCAGTCATTTGTGCATTTATGCATATGCTAAATTCTGTGTCTAACATAACATAAAATAATGGGTACATTTTTTAGCTGTCAGACATCTTCCTGGTGGTTTACTATATCTTTTGAACAAGAACTGCTAATTAAGAAGGAAAATGATGCCTGATATAAGAAAGAGAATCCAGTGTAAATCACAGATAAATCGACAAATTCTTCAAGGGTTCAAGGCAGAGCTATCAAACATCCTGCTTTGGACTAGATGTAATTTTTCCTAATATGTTGTGCAAATTATTTATTTCACTCAGTTTTAGTATTTAATAAAGATTTGCATTTGGTAAAGAACATAAACCATAGGTTGCTCATAGTTATGTAGCCAAATTTTTAAATAAGCTGCACGAATTTATATTTTATTAATAAAATGAGCACATGAGGAAAAAAGCTACAGCTGGTGCAGATGAGCTCTTCAATACAGTATTTTTACTAGTTATTTATGGAACAGTGGTTTACAATTGGGCCTAATGTGTTCAATGATGTGTTGTTTTGCCACCAACACACGATTGCAGGAATGCCTAACGTATTTTGTCCAATAAACACAATTAGCAAAGTAGCTGTTTTGTAAAAAACTAATACAAAACACATGGACATTCCTGTGATAGTCTATGCAGAAGAAATTTTTTAGCTTCTTCCAGAGATGAGGGAACGCATACAGTTCTTAAATTATTACTTTAGTTTATTATATTATTAAACTCTAGACGTAAGTGTCGTCTTCTACAAGCGGCAGAGCATATTTTTTCTAAGAAAGCTAGTACAAGTGATATAAACTAAAAAAGGAAAAATACTAACATCGTTTAACACTTCCTGGAGTTTTAATGTCAAGCACAATTAGACACTTCTCATAAAACCTCTAAGCACTTGTTTTCGGAGTTGCTGTAGTCCACTGCAAGTACACGCAGAAGCTATGCACGTATACCAGTGATCCCCCTACTTTTAACAATAGTAAATACCCAATTTTCCATGCAAAAAATCCCAGAGAGACATGTCTCCAAAAAAGGTGCAATTCTGTGTACAAATAACTTTGTTGTTAGTTCTTAGAGAGTGTCCTTTGAATTTATTTCTACTATTTCCACATTCTTGTCTGCAGCTTACTCAACAATGATGCACAGCTGTTGAAGAATTCTGCTCCCACTCCTAAATCAAGGACTACTATGTAGGTACCTCCGGAGTACTTCCCCTTCTGTGGTTGCAGTGCCTTGCTTAGTGCTGGCACACGAGGTGCCAAAATCTATGCTTATTATCAAGAAAATAACTCTGTGGTCTTGGACTGGTGTTCCTAGTGCAAGAGCCACCCCTGTGTATGGACATACTAACCTGGGTCAGCACTTGCTCAGGGATCTTTGTCTCATGCTCAGCTATGCAATATGGACATGTTCTAGTTACTATCCTGTTCTAGTTCCAAGCAAGCAACATGAACGGATAATGAAGACTGGTATAGTGTAGACTGTTAAAATGTTAAAGCTTCAAGGGCAAGCTGTCACTTCTATTCAGCTTTTACTTTTTACTCCACCAGCCTGAATTTCTCCTGAATCTAACGCATTCATCCTATTTATAAATCCAGCACCTATATTTTTCCAGACAGCCAGTCTTTGCAGATGCAGCAGTCTTTGGCTTCTTTTCTTTTACACATGGCTAGAACATTCGCTAGTAGGATTTTGAAGTATTATTCAATGTGTATCCTGTTTCTGATGGCTTTAAAACCATTCTCCGTACTATATAAGAAATACATTCCTGTGCAGAAAACAATACCCATGAACAGGCTTTGTTGTGAGGACAGAGCCTTCAGCCATGCATTGGTGTTGTGCTGGCTCATGTGATAGTGGAAAATTTCTCTTTAATGAACCCCATCCATTTTCTTTCTAGGATTCTCTTTGGTTTTGTATTATCTCTTCTAGTTCCTTTATTAGCTTCCAAGCTTCAGTTTCCTTTCTTCATTTTAGGGATTTTCATATTCCAGTTTTCCCACTGTATGATTTCATTCCTTTCTCCTCCAATTCAAGATGTGCTGTCTTACTGCTTCTTTTTAAGAAGTCAAGATAGATTTGAAAACTTAGCAAATGAAAAACAATCACAACTTAAAGTCCTTTAAACATCTGGTGAATCAAATTTAACATCTTTCATTTTAATTTCCACTTAAAATGGAAAATTTAATTTCCATTTCAATAATGAGGAATCAGAATATCATTACAAAAATCTAGGCCCTGGCAAGAATATGTACCCTTAAAGCAAAATTTTGGGCTCATCATGTTAGATTCCATGTCCTCATGGAATAGTTTTCCATGTAAGAAATATTGTTTTTTAATTTTGTGTACATGCAATGCTGTTTAACTTTAGTGAAGTAAGGATGTCAAAGTGTTAAATTATAGCACTTACAGGAAATTCCTTACCCAAGGATGAATGGTAGTTAATAATCTGGCTCGTGGGGTCCTAACTTCTAACATAGAATTCTGTAGCGCTTTTTATTGTTTTTCTGAAAGCTCTATTGTCATAAAAATGTTTGGGGCAGCATCACCGCTAAAATGAATACCAAGGCAGTTCAATTTGCCTTGTTAAGAGAAAGGAACAAGACTGCAAGCTAGCACCTAAACATAACATCTTTTATCATAACAACATGAATGTGAGGAAGGGCAAAAAAGACTTACTCCAAAAATCAAGAGAACCTTTGGAAATGAGAATCAGTTAAGTGTTTAATTAGGAGTAGAATATATTAATTTTATTAAACTGCTGACTGTTTCTGGTTAAAATGTGGTTTAAAAAAGCAATTTAAGCCTTTCATGACTTGCTTCTTCACTTAGAAGCACTTTTCTTGTTTAAGAATGATTTTTAGACTAATTTTTTTGGAAAATCATATTGGAATGGACTCTAATCTAATCTAATCTAATCCAAGCTGATCTTTACCCTAATAAATGGATATCTATTGCATGTAATAACATAGCTGATTCTTACATTATTTAATCCTACTGTTATCCTCATTTGTATGGATGTCTAATCCTTCTGAGAGACTGTAGGTTTCCTTACATAATTTCTAATTGCTAAATCAGTCATCTTTGGTTAAAAGTGGTTCTCAATACTGAGAATAAAGTGCCTGTATATATTTTGTGCTGTATGGATATTACTGTAAAAATACTGCTTCTAAATTACTTTATAAAATGTTTGCAATCTATAATAACTATCAAGAGTTTCCAAAAGTAAAATAACTTCTTTTCAGAGATGAAAGAATCATTTCAGATTTACACATTGTCCACAAGACAACTGTCAGGCTTGTAGCTTTGACAAATAATCAGGCAGATATGATAGTACTTATGCTTGTATGCATATTATTAATGCAAGTGAAAATTAGTGATCTAACTCTGAATTTATTAACTATGGAGTTGTGATGTAGTGAGAACACCTGTGGAAGATCTGGTGAGGATTCAGTGACTGGCAGAGTACGTGGTAGCAAGCCCAGCACGTGAAACTACACACTGACCAAATTCCCATTAGGGAATTTGGCATGCATATTCTGTTTTGTCAGCAATGTCTAGCTGCTTCCAGGACAGTAGTTTCTCAAGGTTAGCATGGCTGAGACAAGGGAACAGTTTTAGTAGATTTAAGGGGCCCTGAGATTACAATGAGTTGAGACCCACCTGGGCCTCCGACTGGTGCGTCTGACCTGTGAGTCCAGCAGCCTCCTTTTGGTGACCCCTGAGTGCATTTCCTGGGGCTCTCTGTGCAGTTTGGAGTGTAAATCCTTTATAAAATCTACCCTATTTAACCCCTTATGAACCTTGAGTGTCTCTTTCTGCCAGTAGCTGACTCTCTCTTGCCCACCTTGTGGTCACAGGTTAGCAGAACCACCCCTTTTAGGGGGCCTTGAGCTCACTTCCCCTCTCCTAGGATTTGGCTGCCTGTGTTCAGGACCAGATTTTGGTGCAGCTGTATGGAAAGAGCTATATAAGAAAAAGCTGTGAGAAGTGAGGGCTTGCTGGCCTTTGCTGAGGTGGTGCTTTTAAGCTCAGGCCCTCAGTCTTGGTCTCTGCCTGAGCTATGCTGTAGTTATGCCTGTGCCTGGTCATGTGCCTTGCTGACCTGATTGCTGGTGCTTGCATGTGACTTCCTGGCTTGATCTTGAACCTAGCTTATTACTGTAGATTCATCTGCTGATGTGGCCTGAGGCTGCGCCTGGCCAGTGTCAATGGGCCTGCTCTGTGCTCTTGGCTCAGGTACTGTGGGCCAGTGCCCTTTGTCAGTGAGGGCACTGCCCTGCTGTCACCCTTAGCTTTCAGCTTATATTTCCTTGGGAGGCAGCCTGCTTCTACTGCTCCCTAGTGCCTGTGGTGACAGGCCCACTTATGTGCTGGTGTGTTCCTCTATGAAGTGGTTGTAAACTTACTCAGAGACTAGAAGCTCAGTTTCACCACCTCAAAACTAATATATCAAGTAAGATACACCACTGACCTAGTATAAAATCATGGTAACACTGAAGTCATTGGGAATTTTGAAATAGATTTCAATGATGTCATTAAGTTTTAGTCCTGAAGCCTTACATTTATACTTGTCCTACGGATTGCCTGTCTCACAGGATGAATTCTACTGAATGACATTGACGTTTTGTAACAAATACGCCTCTTTCCTGAATGCTAGTGAATTCTAAGTTTTGAGAGCTGAGGTCAACAGAACACTGCATGAAAACTGTTAATCTTAGTTTCTGAACATCTGATAATCACTGAAAGAGTTACTTTCCAAATAGTACTTGTTAAACTCTGTGTTTATGCTAACCACTGAGGAAAATGTCTGAAAAAAAAACCCCATAGAAGACAAATAGTATGATTAAACATAAAATTAAAGAAAGAAAGAGAGAGCATTCTTTTTAAAAATTAAATGTTTTGCAATTATTTTTAGACCAAGTGTCTGTAATAAGAAAGACCATAAAAAAGACCATAATCTGTCTCTCACTGTGGTCATTGGTGGATTCTTGCAGAACATTTCATATGAACAGGAACCTTCCTCTGATATACCGTCCCTGGTTTTTGTCATCATCTTGATCTGTAACCGGGCCAATATTCTTAATAATCAATAGGGAACCACAGAGAACCTCTGTTCTTTGAATTTGCCTAATCCCTTTTTGAACTCACGGTTTTGGCCTGTATAACTTCCTGAGGCAATAAATTCTACAAATAATTCTCTTTTGTATGAAGAAACTACTTCTTTGGTTTATAATTGCAAATTATAGAGGTGAAAATTATAGAGATGCAATCCTCTTGCACCTCTCCTGGGAAGTTTACATGCTTGACTGGCTCTCTGAAATGCCTGTATACCAATGCACGCAGCATGGGGAATAAGCAGGAAGAGTTAGAGATCTGTGTGCGGTCGCAGGGCCATGATCTCATTGCAATTACAGAGACATGGTGGGATAGTTCACATGACTGGGATGCTGTCATGGATGGCTATGTGCTTTTTAGGAAAGACAGGCCAGGAAGGCGAGGTGGTGGAGTTGCCCTTTATGTGAGGGAGCAACTAGAACGTGTGGAGCTCTGCCTCGGGGTGGATGAAGAGCAAGCTGAGAGCCTATGGGTAAGGATTAAAGGGCAGGGTAACATGGGTGACACTGTTGTGGGGGTTTACTACAGGCCACCTGATCAGGAGGAAGTCATCGATGAGGCCTTCTACAGACAGCTGGAAGTAGCCTCACGATCACAGGCCCTGGTTCTCATGGGGGACTTCAACCACCCTGACATCTGTTGGCAAGACAGCACAGCTAGGCACAAACAGTCAAAGAGGTTCCTGCAGAGGACTGATGATAATTTCTTGACCCAGGTGGTGGAGACGCCAACGAGGAGAGGTGCAATGCTAGACCTTGTACTAACAAACAAAGAAGGTCTGGTTGGAGACGTGAAGGTTGGGGGCAGCCTTGGCTGCAGTGACCATGAAATGGTGGAGTTCAGGATCCTATGAGGAGGGAGCAGGGCAATAAGTAGGATTGTAAACCTGGACTTCAGGAGAGCTAACTCTGGCCTCTTGAGGGACCTACTTAGGGGAATCTCATGGCGTAGAGCCCTAGAAGGAAGAGGGGTCCAAGAAAGCTGGTTAATATTCAAGCATCACCTCCTCCAGGCTCAAGATCGGTGCATCCCTCTGAGGAAGAAGTCCAGCAAAGCGGGCAGGAGACCTGCCTGGATGAGCAAGGAACTCCTGACAAAACTCCAACAGAAGAAGGAAGTGTACAGAATGTGGAAAAGGGGACAGGCCACTTGGGAGGAATATAGGGACGTTGTCAGAGCGTGCAGGGATGCCACAAGGAAGCCTAAGGCCCATTTGGAATTAAATCTGGCAAGGGATGTCAAGGACAACAAGAAGGGTTCTTCAAATACATCAATAGCAAAAGGAAGACTAGGGAAAACGTGGGTCCGCTGCTGAATGGGGCGGGTGCCCCGGTAACAAAGGATACAGAGAAGACAGAGTTATTGAATGCTGCCTTTGCTTCAGTCTTCACTGCTAAGGCCAGTCCTCAGGAATTCCAGACCCTGGGGACAGGGTCTGGAACAGGAAGGACAGGAAGGCTGGAGAAAGGAAGACTCTCCCTTGGTGGAGGAGGATCAGGTTAGAGATCTTTTGTCCAAACTTGACATCCATAAATCCATGGGCCCTGATGGGATGCACCCACGAGTGCTGAGGGAGCTGGTGGATGTTATCGCTAGGCCACTCTCCATCCTCTTTGAAAGGTCCTGGAGATCAGGAGAGGTGCCTGAGGACTGGAAGAAAGCCAATGTCACCCCAGTCTTCAAAAAGGCAAGAAGGAGGAGCCAGGAAACTACAGGCCTGTCAGCCTCACCTCCATCCCTGGAAAGGTGATGGAACAGCTCCTCCTGGAGGTCATCACTAAGCATCTGGAGGACGAGAAGGTGATCAGGAGTAGTCAGCATGGATTCACCAAAGGGGACTCATGCTTGACCAATCTGAAAGCCTTCTATGATGGACTGACTGGCTGGGTAGATGAGGGCAGAGCAGTGGATGTTGTCTACCTGGACTTCAGCAAGGCTTTTGACACTGTCTCCCATCACATCCTCCTAGGTAAACTCAGGAAATGTGGGTTAGATGAGTGGATGGTGAGGTGGCTTGAGAACTGGCTGGATGGCCAAGCTCAGAGGGTCGTGGTCAGTAGTGCAGAGTCTAGCTGGAGGCCTGTGGCTAGTGGTGTCCCCCAGGGGTCAGTGCTGGGTCCAGTCTTGTTCAATGTATTTATCAGTGACCTGGAGGAAGGGACAGAGTGCACCCTCAGCAAGTTTGCTGATGATACTAAACTGGGGGGAGTGGCTGACACACCAGAAGGCTGTGCTGCCATTCAGAGGGACCTGGACAGGCTGGAGAGGTGGGCGGAGAGGAACCTCCTGAAGTTCAACAAAGGCAAGTGCAAGGTCCTGCACCTCGGGAGGAATAACCCCATGTACCAGTACAGGCTGGGGTCTGACCTGTTGGAAGGTAGCTCTGTGGAGAAGGACCTGGGAGTCCTGGTGTAGGCAATTTCAATATTAGAAGTTGACCATGAGCCAGCAGTGTGCCCTTGTGGCCAAGAAGGCCAATGTTATCCTGGGGTGCATTAGCGAGAGCATTGCCAGCAGGCTGAGGGAGGTGATCCTCATGCTCTATTCAGCCCTGGTGAGGCTTTACCTGGAGTACTGTGTCCATTTCTGGGCTCCCCAACACAAGAGAGACACAGACTTCCCAGAGTTGTCCAGTGAAGGGCTACTAAGAAGATGAGGGGACTGGAGCATTTCTCCTATGAAGAGAGGCTGCGAGAGCTGGATCTGTTTAGCCAGGAGAAGGGAAGGCTCAGAGGAGATCTGATCAATGTGTGTAAGTGTCTGAAGGGAAAGTATCAAGAGGATGAGGCCAGTCTCTTCTCTGTGGTGCCCAGTGATAGGACAAGAGGCAACGAGCACAAATTGAAACACAGGAAGTTCTGTCTGAACCTGAGGAAGAACTTCTTTCCTGTGAGGGTGGTAGAGCCCTGGCACAGGTTGCCCAGAGAGGTAATGGAGTCTTCTTCCCTGGAGATATTCAAAAGCTATCTGGACACAATCCTTGGCAATGTGCTCTAGATGACCCTGCTAGGGGATTGGAATAGATGATCTCCAGATGTCCTTTCCAACCTCAACCATTCTGTGATTCTATACTGACCACATAATAGTCCACTGATGCTAACATGCTCTACATTATATCAAGGAAAGCAAGACTGCCCCAGGGGGCAGTAATGGTTATGAAATGATCATGCAAACTACATAAAGTTTGCTTAAGATTTTTGAAGATATTAGTCTTATACAAACTGGATGAGAAAAAAAGTGCATCAACTTTCAGTTCTTCTGGAGCACAGTTTCTGAAGTTTTTTATACTAACTGCTTAGATTAAAGGCAACTAGAATTTTTTAATTAGAGTGTTGAATGTTGTTTAAATGTTCTATAACCATATAGGGTATATGTAAGATGGGATTATTAGCAGTATATCGTTAGATCACCAGTGGTTGACAACCCATACTACTTCTTACCTGCACTCTGTTTTATTAGATCCTATTTTAATATTAATATAGCCAATAGACTATAGAATGTCTCAGAGATTGGCCTTATATGAATTTATGCATAAAAAACAGCAGTATAGGGTATGAATAAGCTTAATAGTGTTTGTGACCTGCTCATGGGCTGAGATCTCTTAATAAAGCGGGAGTGGGAAACATAAGTATTGGAATACAGGAATTCATCCTACAAGCCAGATGAAAAGTCTGTCTGGATACGCCATCCCTGAGGCTGATCAGTTATAGGTGTGTAAGTAATACAGATATATATATAAGTGATTATCCCCTTGAAACACTCACACAGTTTCCTGAAATTAACCATGTACAAATTTTCTAATATGGAAATTGCCTCCACAATGTCATGTTTAATAGCCAACAGTAGAAATATCCTTTGAACTCATTCCTGTTATTGAACTCCTATGACAAAGTGCTCTGCAAATAACTATGTACCAAGTGTGAAGCATGAAAACTATTTTCTTTGAAGTACTTCCTTTGAAACTACTATCTGATCATTTTGTAGGACAACCCTTAATTTTTATTTTCTTTTGCCTTTTCCAAACTAATCATTAATTTAGAGATTTTTATTATATCATTTAAATAAAGAGTGACAGTCTATTTCATCTATTTCTAGAGTTGTACAAAGCCATACTAATAATGCAACTAGAATTAGTTCTTTTTCTTTCAGGCAATAATGAGGCAATGCTCCATTTTGGGATAACACTGAATTCCATAGGACACTTTTCACTCTGGGTAGTCTTGGTGCAGGTCACAAAACGCATATTTTGTTCCATGCCAAAGATGGCAGCATTACAATATTAGGGAAATAATTACCTTTTTCTGAAGAGCTTTGGAAGCCTTCAGAATGAAAATAATCATATATTTAATTGTATAATATTACTGTGGAGTCCTTATTTTAAGTAAATATATACATAGTTTTGCAGTGTATCCCTCAAAGAATGAGGTCACTAGTAGCAATTGCCCAGGATATCTAGGGAAAATTACATTTATGGCCTCATTTCTTAGTTGATTCAGTTTTACATATTTCTAACGTTCCCATGGCTATCACTTTCTCTTTTTAATTCAAATTACTATGGCTGCAGTCCTGCAAAGATGTAGAACACATGTAAGCATAGCACTGAAGTTGCTAATTTGATGGTATTATTTACATGTGAAAAGGGGAGCTTATACTATATATAAGTCTTTACAAGGCTTGGCCAATGAGAAAAGCAAACATCAGTAAATATGCAAAGGGGGTTCAAGGACAGAGAGTTCTGAGCTGAATTTGAACATTTACTTTCTTCCTTTCCAGATGTCCTCTGAGATTTAATGCAGCTGTGAAACTACCTTTGGCCATAAGCAGAAGTCACGTGTAGAAGCAAGTGAAATGTCAGATTTTTCTTCTTTCCACAAAACTGTAAAAAGTTTGGCTTTCACTTTATTTGAGACAGCTTTCACATACGTGACTGTAATTAGTGTGTTTATGCTGGTGCATGATACCTTCAGCCACCAAATCGTTTGGATGTGATTGCAGATGTCAGGAAGGAAAATGTACTAATTTACATTAAAAAAAATTAAAGTTTTTTTGAGCATTTCACTGATTACTTTGTAAAGTCACAAGGTCAGTGACACAAGTTTGGACACTGTGGGCTCAGGACACCAATCTGCAAAAGCAGCGTCTGTTCTCTGGTAGACTCTGTACTATTGAACTGACAGCTCAAAATTTGCTTCCAGATCTATTACTTTTTCATTTACTGACCCTTTTGGTTGCTTTTTTCTTTCACTTACCTTTGAATTTATGTAAGGAATTTATGTTCTTCTACTTATTGAAGATTTTGCTCCTATACAGCTCTTTAATGAAAGTTACTTCCAATATCCCTCTTCTCCCTCCATTGAAAAGAAGGAAAACTCAGCTCTTCTTGATTATCACTTATATATAAACATTACATTTTCTTTCTTACAGTGAATAGCACCTGATTTGGATATACAGCACTGTAAATTAAATGTATATTTAGACAGTCTCTTTATAAATGAGTAATACTGCATCTCACACAAGAAGCACAGCTTGTCTTACAGCATCATTACCAACAGTCTGAGATGTATAAATCTTAAGAAGTGAAATTGAGTTGAGTCATGTTTGTCTCCACTATAGTGATAGGACATCCCACCTAGTTTAATATTCTTACCCTGATACAAATTACAGGTTGTAAAATATGAATTATTAAATGTCTTTGGATGAAGAAGCATTAAATGACTGGTTAATTAGCTTGCTTTGCAGTTAAGAGGATTATAGTTGGATATTAAAGAAAACTTTCTAACTGCAAGGGTAGTTAGGGTAAAGCATTCTCCTGAACAGTAGGATATCCTTCACTAGACATTTGTGAGAAGAGGCTGCACAGTTATCTCTCCATGCCTGATCCTACCTCAAGGGCAAGAACTAGGTAGGGCTGGGAGATTTTTAGGTTACCTAGGGTATTTTGGAAGACCATATACTCCAATCAGGTAGCAAGAAGTACATCTGTTACATGATCCAGTGCTGGCATACTTCTCTACAAATATGTTGAAGGCAGGATGACAGGGGTGTTTTGGAGGAAACTGGAAAGGCTGATAGAATTAATGGATGTTTGCATCAGGCATTTATAATTTGCAAAGGTTATAGTGAGTTTGGTGCAACTCTTGGCAGAAGACGAAAGAGTAAGAGCTCACTTCCATGTAGAAGAATGACATAGGACATATTGCCGATATTCTATGCCAGATTGAGAAAGTTATTTTTTTCTAAAACACAAAATTCTTCTCTGAATATATTTAGTTATCAGCATAGTTTTTGTGGAGGCAAATATGTCACCTGCTATGCAATCAGATATAGCTTAGCCCATAGATTAAGCTGTCTTTAAAACATGAGAAAGCCCTCTATAAGAGCCAATACACTAACCCCAACAGGGGTTAGTGGCAGACAAGCATACTAATTACGCACCAGTGCTTCAAACATAGGAAAGGTTGCACACAGTAGTTGTGTGGTGTACAAAGCTTTCGTGGTTATTATTTGAATTTTGAATTGTATCCAAACCTCTGCAGTGTAATTAGAATTATTTAGAGTAGACTGTTTACACAGTTTTAGACTTGTGTAATGCAACAGTTGTTCCTGATTTTCATTAAAGGTAACGGATGTAACAACAAAAATAGTTTTGTTTAGTGTTTTTTTCACAATTCTGTATGTTTTCCATATGTGCAGTCTAAATGGTTAAGCTTTTTTTCTGTCCACAGAGGACAACCACAACATGTAAATATACATAATACTCTGTAACGTTCAAACCCTGTATTCTTAACCTGTTTGATGATCAGTTCACCTTAATGCATAATATATGTTTTCAGCTAAGGCATAGAGTACAGCTTAAACAACAATAAGGGAAGAGACTGAGAAGAGGATCAGGTTAAGAAATATGGCTAATGCAAAGTAGTGCACCAAATAATAATTAAGATAATAAAGATTGTAACAGCACTGTGATGCTGATCATAGGGATTTCAGTATTTCTGCTAGCCTATGCTTTTATCTTCCTTATATCCTCCAGACCAAAAAAGATTATTTCATCTTCAAACTGCCTCCAGCCACCTTTTTTACCCACATAGCTTTCTTGCAGCTTCTGGAAGAATTAGACTTCTTAGATACGGCTGATTCAGCTGAAATGAAAACCAAAAAGAACTCCACCCCTTGGGTATGGTGGTGATGTCTAGCTTGGCAGAAGCAGACTTCTTGGCAGTAGGTTCTAACAGAGACATATGTTGCATAGGAGGATAGGCTAACTTTGCCATCAAAAATCATTCTGTGTAGATTTCCAAGGAATAGAATTAAAAAGGAAATGTGTTCATTATATTTGGAACTTTTTCATGCAAATGAAGAAGTGAGGTTGGAACAAAAAAGCTATTTTTTTTTAATGCCAAAAATTAAAATACAAGCCCTAGGACATGTTTTGGCTGCTAACTTTCATCTGAGATGGAGGAAAGTGCCAAACTGTTGATGACTGTGAAGCTCTATAGGGCCGGAATTGCATTAAATTCTGGCAAAGTTTTTAAATATTAATATGTTCATCAATATGGTGGAGAGGTTGGCTCAAGGATCAGATTATGTATAAATAATAACATTCTGAGCTTCACTGTCTGTTTTAAACCAAGGATCTCAAAGTGCATTATGAACATTCACTACTTAAACATTGGGAGGTCAGAAAGTAGTATTCACTGTCAGCTTTTCCTTCCATGTGTAGAGACTTTCTCCGTTTTCCTTGTCAGCACTTTACCTGCACAACTGGTTCATGCATCTCCAAACTTAGCGTAGAAAACCTTCTTGCCTCACATTGTTTCATAATTATACAACACAGATCTTGGATTGTGGGGGCGGAGGGGAAAATGAAGGGGTCTGGTGGGTGGACGCTATCTGCAGCCCTTTCAAGTTTGCTAAGTTGTGTTGATTTTATCTACTCAGGTGTGAATTTCATCCACAGAGCCTCATTACTTGTAGTACAAAATCAGAATACTGATATAGGATCATATAGGAAAAGATGAAAAAATTTATCATCTTAGAGGAAAATAAAATTGGACTCTCTTTGCATTCTTTATACTTTATATGGATAGAGCTGACATAGCTTAATGCATGTTCGTTTATGTATTTGAATGAATTTGCTTCAGAGACTCGAAGAACAGAACAGTACAGAAATATTCTTTTGACAAAGGAGCATAATAAAACAAAGTAATGTCCTTCAAAGAGCCTTGATAGTCTTCACATGGTGCTATGATAACATCTTGAAGATACTTCCCCTGCTTGCCTTGTCTCTTGACATATTCTCCCTTGATTAGTTTTGATATATTATTTATATTAGTGGCCCCAAGTCTTTGTATACACAAGACAGACTGAAGGGCTTTCAGAGAAGCCTTTGGAGACTTGAAGTGCTTAAGAGTTTTGACAGTGACAGAATGCCCCAGGGTCCATACACTTATCCCACAATAAAAAGGCTGCTATTGAAATCAGTGAATTGGCTCCACACTTATCTTTTTGTTACAGGGAAAAGAGAAATAGTATATGTGTATATCTCATTTCTTCTTTTTTTGAGCCTAAGAAATTATCGAAATATGTGGGAGTGATTTTGACTTATTTTACTCTCTTGAGATTTGGAAGACAAACATAGCTGACTTTTGTTTGTCTTCTATTCTTCCACTCTCTCCCCGTATTTCTTGTTTAAAGTGGTTTTATAAATGACCTACTGAGTATTTTTAAAAGAAAAAAACACATTCTTTCAGCATTCCCCAATGGACATGCATTGTGACTGGGATGCTAGTTAGTGTGCAGTATTTATTGTGAAAGACTTCAAATAACACTGAAGTTCAGAGATAGCAACGTTTAGTAGGGGAAGGAAAGAGATAGAGACGGAGGCTTTTAAAGCCTCTGGATCCGCGATCCTCTTGGCTGTCATGAGGTTCATAAGGCCAGTCCTCCGGGAGATGAAGAAAATAGTCTCTGAAATGAGAGAAATGTCCTGTAACTAGGAGCAGCCTGAAGCCAGCTGAGGGTGGGTGGAAAGAGAATATTTTTCTTTTTAATGTCAGTATAACCCAGTGTCAAGAAATCTGTAAAAGATGGAACTTAATTTTGGAAAAAAACAGAGAGACAAATAGCAAAATGCACATTAAGAACAATTCAGTAGAAAAGGCAGCACTCTGCATCAAAAGAAGAGAGAGAGAAGTAGCATGCAGCACACTCACAGATATAGCTTCTAGATTTAAGCTATGAGAGTTCATACTAGACTGAGGTCTACTGCATGTGTAAGTGCCCATGTTGCATGCCTATGTGGGTTTGGATGTCTGCAAAAAAGAAAGAAAAATTTTTTTAAAATATGCTTAGTTGTGACTAAGGTACATTCATTGTCCTAACCTCTGAAATGCTGGATCACTAAACTAGTCTTTTACCAGCATTTCCCAAATAACAAACAACAATTCTTCCAGATTAAGACTGGTGAGCTGCATTTCAGATTTTGATCTGGCAATACTACTTAGTGCCATATCTGAAGATACCTGTCTATCTCAGAGAAACTCCATCTCATCTTAAAGGCTTAGAAAGAATTATGTTAAAAAGTCATTAAATGAGTGTAACACCCATTAGGAAGGCACAGAAATACTTAAAATTTAGAAAATCTGATGTCTAATGGCTATGAATGCACATAAACTCTTAGAAAAGATCTTCCTGTGCACACTTCTCCCTTGGTACTTCATAAATATGTTCTAAAGCTGTTCTCTTTGACAAGGAAGGGAAATCCCTTTAGAAACTGTATCTGTTGGGAATATTGTCCTGTACATTGTTATGCTTTTGCAAATTAAAAAAAAAAAAAGTACGTTAACCGAGATTATTATCTGGGATTTATCCTGATAATTGAAATTAAGTCTTCTCAGTTTCCAGCAAATTCAGTCCTTTCCAAGACCATGAAATATTTCAGAAACGTAGTTAAACTGTCAGATCTCACATACACTACAAATTACAATTCTACTTTAAGAGTAGCTAGTTGAAAAAGGGACTTTTTCACTCAAAAAACAGTCTTCTTTTAATCAAATTAAAATAAAAACTGGACTTTAATTTACATCTCATGAATTGTAAAAATCCTACTGTAATTAGTCAAAGAATTTGTTTTCAGCTATTTTCAATAAACTTATTAGAACACTGAAACAGATTTGAAGGATCCTCAGTACACAGTAGTTAGCAATCAGTATGGCCATTGCAGAATGAGGTGAAAGACTGGTTCATGTTGAGTTAAAAAAGAAAAAAAAAATCAAAAAAATTTATATTGATTAAAGCAAAGTTTCTTTTCTTCTCTGTTATGAAAGGTGGAAATTGTAATATCCTCATCTGGTCACTATTCCCAAACAATAAGTAACAGCCTGAAGGATTTTTTAACAAAATATCTTTTTTTTAATTCAAACCAGATTATTATCAAAAGTGTTCCCTATTCCTTAGTTATACATTCGTTAATCTCTTAATACAAAGTTCCAGTCAACCAGACATAAAGAAAAACATACACCACAAATGATTTATCAGGCTCACAGCACAAAACAACAGAGTAGGAAATCATCATCCATAAACTGAAATTTTGTTTGAATGAACAGTTTACGTGGCCTTGCAGGTAGGATGCATACAGGAAAGAAAGGCTAGATTCTTGATTTTACTATCAGTTTACTACTAGTCTTGTATATTTCCCCTCTCTATGCTTCAATTTCTCCTTTGTAAAATGCAGATATTTATATTGCCTACGAAATGCACTTCAAAATTTTGGTTTAAATATTGTATATAATTATATTTCTCAAATAAAATTATCTATAAAAAACATGTCATGGACAGGATTGAAACAAAAAAGAACATTTAAAATTTCCTCAACTTGAAAATAATTATGAAAAATAAATCACTTTGTAAAGGTAAAAAAAATGATTTAAAAACAAGCAAAAAGCTCAACATTCAGCAGAAATTCTTCAAAGGGAATAAATTAACCAGTACTAGCTGAAAATTACCTTAGTATTTCTTTTTACTGAAATTTATCAAAGAATTTTCTGATATTAATTTGCCTGCTGCTATCTAATAATTATTTCTGGAGAGGCTTTTAAGAATTCAGCTGTGCATTCATTCTTATGCTTTATCAGAAGCATACAATCTGAGAAAATTCCTTCCTAAGAAGTCTGAAAACTAGATACACAAAACAGGTATGGAGAAATTTATAGAAAGATATTTATAGAAAAGTGTTAGTATTTGCCCAGGTACAAATAGCACACCTACGCAAAAATCCCATAGTACCCAGTCAGCAAATCTTTAAACAAAATATTTCAGTTTATATTTCAGCTTCTAAATAATTTGCTTCTCTCTCTCCACTCTCTATTTGAGTCTTCATTCTAATGGTACTTGAATATACAGTGGAAATGTGCAATTTGCTAGTAAGTATTAGATGAAGCAATAGCAATAATTTCTGGTGAGCCCTTGTACTGTATGTGCATTAAATCCAGTGAAAAGGGAAACAAATTAATGTATCTAATTGTTCTCCACCTCTATTCAGTTGGTAACGTACAGATGTTAGGAAATCAAGACAGATAGTTGTAACTTCAAGAGCTCCCAGAATTATCCTGCTATTTTAAGGACTAAGAGGATTTCTAAACAAAATTATTTGTATATCAGATGTCATGGTACTATAAAGTACTGTGCTCTGTGAAGATCACTTAACAGTTGGGTTCATGGATGTTTTTCTCTGAAGATAAACAGGTGCAATTTTTGAATTGTGTAAGGCCAATTCTATATGCATTTATATACAGTAGGCGTTGGAGGAAGTGCATCTCAGTTTAATTATTCTGATATAATCATCTAGCTCATTTCTCTATGCTGCTTTCATTCTTTCATGAAAGTAACATAACATGTAAGCATCACTACTTAAATCCACAGCCAATCCAGGGCATTCCATGAAAAGATATTGCCAGCATACCTAGTCCCCCACGCTACAAAATGTGCTGGCTATCTGTCCGTGTGTGTGTGTGTTATATTGGTTTCTCATTAATCAGCAAAGAACAGTTGCAGAAACTGTCATGAAAACAGCATTTTAGTATATAAAAGCAGCAAGTGGCATAAAACCTTTGAGAACATTGAAAATCCAAATATAGGAAATCATTTTCATGGCAAATTGAACAAATTGCAAATTTAAAATATTCTCTATAGAATAGGTGCTGCCTGTAGAGTTGTTTTTTTTTTTTTTCAATGTATTCTACAAACTACACAGTGTTTTCAAAGTGTAAGATCCAGAAGTACTTGCCTCAAATAGCACTACATGCTTTGGAGGGGATAGTAAGTTCAAAATCTAAGTACATCTCCACATCAGCAGAATATCTCTGTGTAGAGATTTAATTTCCCTGGCTTTTTCCACTGAATGATGAATAGTTGGGAATGGAAACAAAAGAATTTTCATTGTGACTGGTGAGACATTAGTATGCTGCAGTTTCCAAAGAGCCTCCACCCTTTGAAGCTGATGTATATTAAATGCACTTTGACCTAAAACTGTGACAGCAAAGGCAAAAAGCCTGCTCTGTACTTCATGTAGCATCTCTCTACTAAAGTGTATTACCCGCAAAAAGTCAAATTTAAGCTCACCAGAAAGGGAGAAAATAAAGATGAGGATTGGCCTAGAAATGTATATAAAAAATTAGTGACTTAACTGACTGCTGGAAAGTTATCAAAGTTGTGACAGGGCGAAGGGTTAAATTAGTCAAGATCAAAACTAGAAAGAACACCAAGATTTTATCACTGATTGACTACTATGTTGTTGTCCAGCTCTATAAATACCTTCTTCCACTTGCTTCATTTGCTTTCTTTGCCCACCTCCCAAAGAGAAAACTTAACTGAGCTCAGTAAGTGGACCTTAAATATAGGAAAACATGCCAATGTGGAGATCAAAGTTGATGTGAGATGTACCTCTTATTTCTATCTTAGCCTTCATTTCATCTCTCTCCTTCCTCTATGAACTATGAGAACACATTATTCTGGTGGTAGGCTCCCATGATGTTGGCTGGCCAAGGAGTAGCCTCAGAAGAAAGCCTTGTATTTTAAAGTAAATCTTGAATTTGGAAATAAAGGATGGACTCATTCAGATCTTTGCAGAGCAATTTTCCTCTCTTTTTACATACCATAATTCAAAACCTGTCGAAGGAACTTTTAAACCTCTTGGCCCAGGGTATAGATGGTATCCTGTGTCCATAAATTGGGAACTCTTGACTATCGCTCTGTCTCTTTCTTTCTTTATCTATATGCATGGTTATAAAAAAAGACTCTGGCCTGTTGTTCACTCTGTTGCTTTTGTTACTCTTTCACCGGTGAGGCTAAGTCATGTACGCTCTTAGATGGTCTTTACCTTCTTATATATCATTTTTTTCTCCATTCTAACTGCATCTATCCTAATTGCACATCCCAAGATGTATCTTGCTTCAAGTTCTACAATGTCCTGATAAAAGTTTTGTTTCACATCTGAAATACACAAAGACTTATCAGAAGAACATCCCAAAGTAGTTCCAGTTAAGATCAAAAGTCAGTTGTCTCCAAATTATAAGCAAGGCTGATCAGGAGATGAATGGCCAAGAGAAAGGGAGGAACTACTGAATGGGAACCTGTACGTCTAAATGCTATACAAAAGTGTTTTGTCAACATTTTTGTTCCAGGGTTATTTATGAACTAGTTATGCCCCTCACCCTTTTAAAAGATGCATATATAGGTATTGTGTCTTTCTTTAATGTTCCCATGTAAGGATTGTTCTGATAATCAGTGATTCTCTTTTACTGGCCTTATTTAGTTAAAAGTTAGAGATCATGGTGACCTTTAACTGGACTTCTCAAAGACTTTAGGGTTTGGTAGAAATTTGTGATGAAACAAGACTGAATTTGGTACTTCTCTACTCACAAGTAGGTCATCCAGCAGGAATATTTTTTTCAGATGTTCACAATTACAATGTTATTGATGTAGATTTAAAAGAATGGAAAAAAAAAAAGATACTGCTGTAGAATTAGTAAGATATTTTCTGCTCTACAGTCTGGATATAGTTTATGAGGGAAAGAGGAGTGAATAAATTATAGTGGAATGATTTGGTTTATGATAACTTACCAAAAAAGGTACCTGGGAATGACAAATGTGTTTCTGATTGGATTTTGGAAATAACATGCTGCAAGAGAAGAATGCCTGATATGAGGGACTGTGTGAATTTTTACCCTCCAAACAAGCAGAGCTGAGAAAACAATATACATTTTTTCAAGTAGGGCATGTGATCTAACAATCAGAGTAGAGGCCTTGTGTAATGAATGCCCCCACTGAAGTCCTATTCAATTGCAATCTGGGGGAATATTGCCATTAAGTTTAGTAAGATGAGGATTTCACTCTAGGAATTAGGATTCCTAAAATATCTTTTTTTTAATGTCATTTCTTGTGGCTATGTAAACCTGACTGTTGCAGTCACGTATTATTGCAGTCATGAAATATTTTCTTGACTGAAAAATGAGAGGTACAAAGTCTTCCTTATATTCTTCCACTGCAGAAGAAGAAAGAGTAGCATTTTTATTTTGAAACTACATTCAAGAACACTTTTGTCAGTCCTAAACATCTTTTTTTCTGCAATTGATAATAAACCTAAGCATTCCCCCAGATGATTTCATGTTCCCACCTGGAAACTGGGGCACTGAACACGAAGAAATGTGTACAGTTCTCTCTTTAACTGGAAGTCCAGCTATGACAAGGCACATGGGACCTTATTCAGGTCTCACATAGGCATAAGCATGTCCCCTGTCTGCCTCACCTTCCATCACTCGCAGGTATACATCTAACTTCAAAAATAATGTCCGTAAAATGTTCAGAGATATTTAAAAAGTTTATACACATAAGATGTCAATTATTTTTAATATTTAGTTACCCATATATAGCTAACAATTCTAGCGTTAGCCATTTAAAAATTCTGAAATCCCAGAAAAAATATAAATAAACTGATTTAAGCATAGAACACTCTAGAAAAATAACATAATTCAGTCTTTTTGCAAGTTGTAAGCATCTACTGTAAACATATTCACTTTGAATTTTTGAATTTGCAAATATGCAACACTGAACAATATGATCAGAATAAGTTTATATGTAAGATGGAGGTAAATTTTGGTGTAAACTGCTTACCAGACTAGAGTTATAATGAGATACATTTTTGAGAGATTCATACAATCCTAGCCTTAATAAATTCTATTATCATGCTTCCTATGCCAAAGTACAAACAAAACAACTGCTGTCCTGCCGTGACGAAAATAAGTAGCTTTCAGCTCTATATGAGGCCCTTTTCCAAAGTGAGGGTGTTCTTTGGCTTATGGTAAGGCAACTGTTTAGCAGTTATGTGCCTAAGAAAAATAAAAAGCAAAAAATCTATATTACTTGGCCATACAACCTACATGGTAGAAGATTGCAATCTCTTCTCCTTAGGTAAGTAATGTATAGAAGCATGCAGAACAGAAGGAAAATTGACAGCTCTGTGGTAGAGAAGGAAACAAAGGTACCAGGTCATGAAGATGCATAGGTAGATATATAAAACTAGGAACATGAGCAAAAAATAAGCAGACAAAAAATAAACTGTATATGTTTTTATTATTCAATAGGAAGGATTATTTCACTCAAGAACAATGAAGATTTAGAGGCCAGACACTCTATTGCAATAACAAACCACATTAAGAAAGAGTGTGATCCATTTGATGGATTAAGGAGAGTTGTTAACAGCTGTGTATGAGATGACCACACCTGCACATTATAAACCACTGCTCAGTAAGAAATGGAGACTTAAAGCATTTGTGGAAGCAAGTTTGTGGTTTAGATAGGGCTGTAGCTGACTGAGTACCTACTTGAATCAGAAGTGGAATACAATTGCCCACTTTTGGGTGAAATGCAGAAAGGGAGCTTTTGGAAAGGCTAGCTTTGTACCTGCAGGTTTTATAAGAAAATGAAACCTCTTGGTTTAACTGAGATCTGGGGTTTCTGTGCTGTAAATCTGTACAGGTGAATGCCTTTGTGTCTCTGTGGGAGTCTGCAGTGATCTATTTATAAAAGGGAGAGAAAAGCTCTTTAAAGTCAAAGAGGAGGATTGGCAACCTAGTCTTGGAGCAAGATCTCTGAGGGGGAAAGACTACCCTGTAGGTGAAATAGTTAAAGAAGAACCTTGCATCTTATGGTTATACTTTTAGTTAAAACTTCTCTGAGGAAGTGTTTGAATTTCTTTACAGGCTTTACTACCTAGGCAACTGGACTTGGAAGGAAATTCTGAGACTTCCCTTCAGTTAGAGGTAACTTAGGCAGATTGAATCATAAACCCTGGGGTGGTACGTTCTGGAAGGCATTCTTTTAAACCTCCTATGGGAATTTAGGTAATGCATGAGCAGCAGAAGCAAGTAAGTTATTGTTTTTAAAAAAGAAAAAAAAAATCAGACCAGACTGAGGCCAAACAAGAAAATGTGTATTCTGACCAGTGGTCACTTCCAAGCTGCTTGTTGCCACTAGATCTGTGAGTACACATTTGCATTTTTTTATTGTTTCTTTGAGTTGCATCATAGTGTTACACTTACTCAGAAATGACCAGTCCCTAGAAATAGTTGAAAATGATCATACATTGTGATAACAATTCAAATCCACTTCTCAAGTATTCACATGTTAATAAAAAAATCTGGTAAGAATATTGGTATCCTCTTTGATAAAGTTTCATTCCTGAATAAAAGATGGGAAAAGGAAAAAGTAACTGGTGGCTATTAACTGAATAGTGGCTAATACTCCTAATCTGTCTAACTTTTCTGTGTATGCACTTTCTTAGAAGATAGGCTTCTTTTTGAAGAAAACATGATTACTCTTTTTCTTTCACAGATGGATAACGTGGTTTGTCAAATGTATGCTGCTGAAAACGATAGTCATGACTCTCAAATCTGTTATCCCAGTAGTAAACCAAAATGAAAATGTGGGAGTATTTTGTTTGTTTTTCACTTGCCCTCTAACCATATAGCATAGTAACAACATGAAGCAGATGTGTTCACTTTGACCTATTGACTCTGACTCTAAAGCAGAGTTGAGCTCTGAAGTTCACTGTGATGTGATGATACTAAGCCCAGATAAATAGTACTACTTTACAGTGCCAGCAGGAAAAGGGTAAGTTAACTGAAGGAGCAATGAGCCATGCTTAGTGTCTGAGATCCAGGGATGAGTTTCTAGAACATCAGCTCTTTGCTGTTGATGATGTGTGAATAACATTGTGGGTTACTGGCAGATCTAACACACCTACTCTTGCATGTGGTAGACTAGCAGAATCTATTTTATCCATCTCCATACAAACATTCCTTTCATGCTAAGTAAATGCAGAAAAGTTACTTCCTTTATTAAAAAGTATTATTTAACTTGTAAAAACTATTGCTCTGCTGTTGGTATTTCTGTTGTTAAGCATTAGTGGTCAAACAATAAAAGACAATTTCTCTGGCATGTTATTAAGCCATACTTCTTGCAGTATTTAGAGTTTTTGTGTCTGACATAAAAGAAAAAGTGCATAGTTGTTTATTTAAACTATGTGTCATCTAAAGACTTAACCACGTAGGTAACATTTGTGAGTAGGAAAGTCACCAATGATACATAATGCTACCTTTGCAAAGCTAAGGAGTTAGAACTCTGTGCTTGTAAAGGGGTTTTCCTGCACACTTACCTGAAGGATAACCAGAGACCTTTGGAATAAAGTATATGAACTGTTGTGATTTATAATCCTGAGCCAAGGTACTCTGGTGACTTCTGTTCCTTCATTGTAGCAGTTAGAGATGTATTCGACAAACTACCAATGGAAGCACTTACATTCACATGAGTGCCATTGAGTCAGCAGATCCCTACAGAGATCTCTACAGATTACTACTTTTATATGCAGGACTGTATGCCAAGAATGAAATTTGAAAATAGTACTGCATTTGAAGTCACTGAAAAAACAAATGTACGTGACATCGCAAACACTAAACAGAATGACAGCAGTGTGGATAGTAGGAGAAAAGCCAAAATAGACAATATAAGAAATTAATAATTGCCTCTGTGAAGCAGTGTTTGAAGTGTCATAATACATAACTATGTTCTGTATAATAAGAAGATAAAAGCAGTATAATGATAAGAGGTAAGACTTTAAGAGCAAACCTTCATTGTCTATCGCATGATATGAGTGTCAGCACCTACATGCAATTTATTTCTTCATTGTAAACAAGGTGGATAAAAAGTTCCTTTTTCACATATAATCAAAAAATCATAAATAGTCTATTGCACATTACCATGCAACATAAATACATAAAATACTGTGATTAATAAAAGCTTGCATAAATGTGCTGCTACTCGCCCTCACTGCAGTACTGCAGACTCCTCTAGGTTTTCTTATAAAAAGGCTCTCACCAAATTATTACAAAATAATTTCACTTTATCCATGAATATGAGGATCAGTCAATGTACAGAGTCACTGCATTGACTTGGAGAAATATCAATAGGGGACAATATATTCTCAGTCCTAAATTACTGGTTGAGATAGTCTAGAGAGAATTTTATGCATTTATGATTATTTAAGTAATTTGACTTTAAAGAAGAATATGGTTAAAAGGACTTTATCAGATACTAGGTTAAGACTTGTGGGTTTTTTGTTTTTTTTTTTTTTTTGTTGCTAGCATAGACAAATATTCTCTTTAACCTCTTTGGAGGCTGTTTGGTACTTACTAATGCTATTTAGTTTTTTATTTAGGTGCCAATACAAAGGTAATCAAGAGATGCTATTAGAGGGCTGCCATCAACACAGTACTTCACAAAGAATAACTAACCCCATGATTATCTTTTTGAAGTCACATGCATTCACAAGTCTTAAGAGTTCAAGAAGCTGACTTTGACAGAATTTGAGAGTAAAACCCTAGTACCTAAAGCACCAGACTAATAACAGAAGGGAATCCTTCCTTAGTCTGAGGGGGACTTTTTTGCTAGGCATGGATTGACTGGTATTTATATCAGTGACAAAGAGAGATTTGGCACAGCTCCCGAAGGCTCTTTCATTTCCATATGTCCAGACAGCTTGTTCATTTTCTAACTTAAATTTTCTGGCTCAGTTGGGTCTCTCCTCAAAATCAGGAGGTACCAATGAGCCCTACTTTCTAAGATACATTTTACTAATAGAATCAAGATTTTTAAGGGCTGAATTAAGGATAAATAATAAGCTCTTAGTGAAATTTATTTATCCAGTACATCCTTGAACAAAGAAATGCCTAAGCTTATCTGTGTGCTGAGTGGTAAACAAGTTACTTATCTTCAGGGAAGCCACTGCTTAACTGTAGGAGTACTTGAGGAGTCGCTGGAGTGGACATAACCAAGGGTTCTGGATAAGGAATGAAAATAACTGTAGTTTTATGTTTGCTCATTCATTTTTATTATCTCAGTTGAGTGATTCTTGACTGGCACCAGCATAAAGAGAAAGCAAAGACTTACATATTATATGCTATAGCGTGTTAAATTAAAGATGCTAGAGCATGAAGACTCAGATTACCTACATTCTTTCTCTCCCTATAATTTTTGCTTGGCATGTCCACTGTATGTACAAATCGGAGCCTAAGTTGCAGTCCTAATAGCTTCTCATTCAAATGTTTAAGCCTTTAAACCTTGCTTGTGGACACTAAACCCTAGGTGAGGAGTATGGCCACTCAATTAAATATATGCTCAATTATGCTGTCTGAATAAGAAGCACATAGCAGCTGAGATATAGATTAGGAAGCTGTTCATAATCATCTTTTAGTTACTAACTTCTGTAATTAGACTGGTACAGGAATCCTCTGTCCAGAAATAGAATGAAGGAGGAAAGTAAATTTGAAATCAGTTCGAGTTTCAGCTAAAGCTTGCACTTGCCTGTGAACAGAGTGGCAGGTCATGAGACTCCCTGGGCTAAAAGTCAAAGCATAAGCTTCAACCAGTCAGTCATACAGCATCAAAGGAAGCTATCTTCTCTAACTCTGGAAAATACATATTGTGTTTTTCTTCTTTTACTGCAGTGGTTTTGAGGCCCGTTCTTGGTAACGGTTGTTACAGTGCAAAATTGGACTCCTCTAAACGGGACAAACAAAGACCTTGAATAAGAATAGAGGATGGTCAGTAAAACTGAGACTAGAAGCATGCCTGTTCCTTCTCTCAAAATAGTGAAACGTTTTCTTTAAAGCCAGGATTCTCCTGGCACTATGATTGCAGTTGTTTATGAGATGTAATGATTTCCAGATGTTTTTGATGAAATGAAAGTTAAAAAACCTATTTTGTACGAAAGTCTCTGTCTAGATTGTTTTCTCTCTAAGGCTAGCCTACCATAAATGCACTACTGCACTGTTAAGAAGTTTGGAACATTGCTGCCTGGTCAGTTTTTTGGAAACAATGCCCTGTGATACACGTTACTCCATACAAAGTACAAACCAATGTGAACTGCAACTTGTGGGTGCTAGCTGGTAATCTTCTGTGATTCGTTTGAAACTCTGTGAAGAGAAAGGACAGGTCTCTTTAAGTCCTAGTGCCTAGGCCCAGGCTCCTCATTTGGTTTTGTTTTTTGAAGGTCCAGAGAAAAAAGCTACCTGAAGAAGAAATGTTTTCCTTTGTCCAAAGCCCTGTGAAATGAATGAAATCTCAGTTGCTAGGACATATGTTGAGGGATCACAATTTGAAACTGGATACTTAATTGTTTTTTGTAATGTAATAAGGTAGTGGTAGGAGGAGAGATTATGTATGCTGAAAGTAGGCTTTTAAAAATCTTCCTGACTCATTTGTGGAGGACTTGCTTAATATAAAAGTCCTAGAACAACAGATGTGTTTCTAATTGCATTCTTAAAATGAAATGTTTTTATTCAGAGTCTGCAGCAAAGGAAATATCCTTCAGCAAAGGGCACCAGCTGCAAAACAATAAAAGGAGCTTTAAAAATTTATCCAGTGACTGGCAGGTTTTTTTTGCCCCCTTAGACTTTATAAAGTTCATATTTATTCATGCAAAATGTAATAGAGGAATTTTAGGTGTTTTTAAGTCCTAAAAGAATCTAAGCCACTTTGACCATTCAGGTAGTAGTTGGCCTGAAATGAAAGACTTGGGAGTACCTGCAGTCAACCTGTTGTGATTCCAATGGACAGTGCGCTCCTAGCTTTGAAAATCAGACACTTATATCTTAAGTAGTCAGCTAAATACAGTGCACACTGCTGAAAACAGCACTGTGTGGACAGAATAATTGTCTACAGTGTTGAAAAAAAAACAATCAACTGGCATTTCACTACTCAATGTCTATTTGAAATTTTTTAATAGGATCATTTTTAAATAAGCGTCCCTATTCAAAAATAAGTTAATGTTGACTAGCCCAATATAAGTGTTGAGAAGGGAGCAGAGAACTGGTTATATGACTGATATTTAAAATGCTTACTTTTAGTCATTGATGGTGAACGAATTGACCTCAGAGTTAGAATCTCTCTGTTACAAATTAATCTCTTCCTCTGATCTGCTTGAGCAGATACTTACTAGTGCCTCCGTTTTCCTTTGCTCACTCAAGTGTCTCATCTTTTTAAGTTCTCAGCTGTAAATTTCAGATGAAGTTTCTAAATGTTGTTGCACTAAATAAAAATATGCCCACGGGTTAACTGAATCCACTGAAAATCATTCTCATTTTGGCAAAATGAACGAAAAGGAATCTTTCACTTGCACAAAACAAAAAAGAGAGAAAATGTGATGTGGTGACAAATGTGATTCTGATGATAATGTTTAACTGGTAGGATGGGACTAAATGGAGTAGTCTTCAGTGGCAAGAAATCAGAGGACAAAAAAAGAATAGAACTCATGTCGCACCAACATAACTCCTGTGAGAGGATTTCAGTTCAAATACTTCAGTGCCAAATTTCTAGTGCCTGCTTCCTGGGTCCATAGGACACCATGCCAGGATTATTTTTGGTGAACAGCACACTGAGGAAGATACAACACTTTGTGTACAAACTTGTCCTCTTTCAGTATGGAAAGGAAAGAAAATTTTTGAGAAAAACCTTCAGTGGGGATCTTCTTAAAAAGAAAAAAAAATGAGGCTTCAAGAATAAAAAAACACTAGATAGTTGAAACATAGGTAGTCGAAAGGGCTATTATGAATAGGGAAATTCTCTTTTTTATGAGCAGACAACAGCCTTCTGTATTTTGTCTTCTTTGAGAAGAAAAATAGAAAACATGAGAAACATTGAAATTCATACTATAATTGTTCATACAATTTGTTCTTTAGTTAAGGAGACAGTTTGTCTGGGTAGAATAGGGGACTGAGAGTCAGCATTTCTTTCTTCTGTTCCCAATTCTGTGGCTGATTAACTATGTAACACAGGTAAACAAAAACCTGGACATTACTTAAATGTAATCTTGCTCAAGATCCTAATGGAAATCTTTGGCAGAGCAGATAATTAGACTTGGGATGATACCATAAAACTCAGGAAACTAATTAATTAAACCAATCTACCCTTCCCCCTATTGAAACAGTGGTCGGGGTCTGACTTTTTAAATACATCCATAGGTGTTATTCACTTTGAACAAAAGTGGCAGGAATATTAGAAAGGCTCAAGACTCTTGGAAAAAAAATATAGACCCAGCTAAATTCCTAATGTAACCAGTTATACAGCTGAAAGAAAATCTTTTGTACTTTTTTGCTCATCATAATAAATATCCCTCTCCAACTGGAGAAAAGAAAGGATTCTCTTTATCAAAGAAAACACATGTTTTGTATCCTGGTAGGACTTCTGCTTTTCTCTTAAATTATGTTTTTTTCTTCACTTTCTTTACTGCCTCATGCTCTTTGTTTTGCTTTTGGCTTTTTCTGTATTTTCTGAAAGGGAATAAGCATATGTATTTGAAGTGAACATACCCTTTCCTACTGTTGGGACTAGGTGCTGAGTTAATGGCTGCAAGAACCAAGTTCACTCTTATCTTTTGTGGAATGCCATATAGGATTGGTTAAGTGCTTATTTACTGTTACTTGGGAAAGTTAAGATTACAAAGCTGGGCCATGTTTATAATCTAGTCTGTTGAAGCATGGATTGTATAATATCCCATATAATTTCTAGCAATACTTTAGTGAAGTTCTGTGAGCATAAACCATACTGTGATTAAAAAAGCTTTCATTCCTTTCCTTGAAGTAGATCACTTCTCTTTATGGCACCATAAACTTTTCTCTCCCATAGTCTTGTTGTTGTAGATTTTAGAAGAAAGTAAGTTGTAGGGAAATGGGGTATGCCACAGAGTACTATGGTATGGAAGCAGTATTTTCATTATTTCCAAAGCTGATATCCTGCAAGAAAGTTAGGATCAGATTTAGTTACATACCACATACAGTTTACAGATGTAAATTGAGTAGCACAAATTAATTATAGCAAAATCTAGACTTAAGGTATTTCCTTATAAATGACATTAACTTTCTTATGCACACAAGGTGTAACATATTTCCTGTATTTTTTTAAACACGCATTCATAGAGGATTCAATGGCTGTGAGAGACAGAGATATCACAGAGCCTTCTCAAACATTTGAAGCGTTTCTGTCTAGATCTGCACACACATCCTTGCAGACACAAAGTTGGTACTGTACTTTAGAGTCTTCTGTCTAGATCAAGCAGAAAGTTTTCTTTTAAGAAATAGAAACCTGAAAACAGCATATGATTGCTCATATCTGCCATCAGAAATTGTTAATGATTAATAATAATGTAAATACTGTTTTTCTAATTGCTACACCATTTGCTTTCATTCAGCAGTCTCCATTCAGGCACGTGTGTGTTATGCTTGAGTTGTTAACTAAGAAAACAGGATCATGCCCAGGCTTAGAAAGATTTTTCCTCCACAGTTCAATGTAGTTCTAAGAGGACTTTTATGCGTTGAAACAATGTGGAGCTTTCATGTTATTCAATGGAAAGAGAAATTCGGCAGATACTTAAGCAGATTCCTTTGGAACTGTCTCCTGTGTATAGGAAGCAAATGAAAGTAAAACCTAGGATAAATCCTACAAATAGAGTGATGAGTGCAGGAATGCTAGGGCATGCCATCGAGATCCCCAAAGGAATGCGCGGAGGACATAGGTTTGCACAGGCCCCAGAGCACACAGTCTCCCTCTCTTCATTCCCTTATTGAAGTTTCCATCAAACACATATAGCAAACACACGAGTGAAAATAATAAACATGATGTACATCATGCTTAATGTGTTAGCATGTGTGGCACACTAGCTAAAGCCAAAGTTAGACAGAACATAATCAATGAAGAAATATTTTTATAGCTGAGGTTTTTGTTTTAGTGCATTTCGATAAAGGTAGAATCAAGTGTTCAGATGTGAAGTTCTTCAGTGACAAAAGAAATTCAGAACTGAGTTTATGTTGCTTTCTCCCTGGGAAGCATATTGTGCTATAGTATATGCTTTCCCATCCATTAGTCTATTTCCATTTCTATAGTACTACTTTGGAAGGGGGTAACACTGCAGACACAGTTTACAATGCAGCATGTCAGTCAACCTCAAACTGCGTGATAAAGATTTTTCAAATTCTTCTGCCTGCCTTATTTTGCAGAGAACACCCAGTGATAAGACTGTTAATTAAGATCTATGGTATCCATAGAAAGAAATACTTTCAGTTCCAGGATTAGAAGGGAGGGAACTGGAAATACGTATGTGTGTGTGTATACACACACACACACACACACACACACACACACACACACGTGTACATATATTGATGGAATTCATTAAGAAATGATAAAAATGGATTGTCCTGTTTTCCCTGGAAGGACAATGCTGTCATTGGGCGTACAGTCAGCATTTTACCAAATATTCTTATGCTGATGTAGCATTAAAAACAGTAATAGAGAAATAGTAGTGGCTGATTGTTAGACATTACTTTCCATCCAAAGGTTTGAAAGCATTCTCCAAGCTAATTTACATATAATAATCAACAAAGAAACTGAGTCACAAAAATCTTCTAGTTTTGTTCCACGGCACTGTACAGTAATTTATACATAGGTAATATGAAATGCAGTTTCTAGCTTAAACTGCAGTTATATGGAATAGATGACATACTCAGTATGAACTATGGGTGGAATGGAAAAGGTGAGTACAAACATATAGGGAAATACAGAAAAAAGAATGGCAGAATGAAAAATAAACAAAAAGAAGCCCAGGTTCAGGTTCTCGCTTGGTGGGCAAAATACTATGCTCAGAGCCATGTTAGGGGTAATTAGGCTTGTGTGATGGAAGAAAACTGGGCGTGTTTGCGGCCTAGAAGGGGAAGGAAAAAATCCTATTATGCATACAGTAAGGCGTCAACAAGAACTGAAATATTATTGTTATTTGTAAGATGCTGCTGCCATCTCCATACTCCCTCAGAATTACTTTACTTTCACTTGGAGGAATGAAGAGATTATATTGTTACCTATAAATCATAATTCAGGAGGCATTAGACACAGGAGATTACTGCATTGCTGAAGGCACCAAGAGGCTACCTAAAAGAAGGAGGCAACTTGGCCACAATTGCTAAGTACACAGTTGCAAAACGATCCATTGTCCCATAAGACTGTAACATAAGGCAGTTTAAACTACAGAACAGAAAAATGCTTGCAAACTCAAATTCACTTTGCATATCCTGTGTGCTTAAAACACAGTCTGTGAGGCTTGAAGAAGCTTGCTTAGCATTAGAAATTGCCCAGATATTGGCTAATATATTCTACATTACTGCTTTTCAGTTGTTATATTACCTTTAAATCAACGGCGCTTACTGATACCAATTTGGATTTGCTCTTGTTTTATTTCCAGCAGCTGTACTTACAATAATTCATGTTTAGAGTTGTTATATTTGTTTTCCAGCTATTTTCAGTGAATGATAAATTAGATTTGCCCTTAGATTTCATAGTCTTGTACAGGAACCTGTACTCCAATGGTTTCCTATAGGGGTATTTCTGAGTATTTTATGAACAAGAAAACATTTGAATAATGTTTATTTTGTATGCATATTTCATTATATTTATGGTCTGGCTCAGGTTTCGTTTCAGCACTTCTTTAATTTTCATACTTGGTAATGTTTATTTGTCTTTTTTTCCACTGACTATAAGCTTCAGTCTTCCGTTGTTGTGTCACTTGCAGTTACTACTTTTCTCTGGCTGTCCTAACTATTTGAACCTGATCACATCCTATTCTTCCGTATTTGCTTTCAACTTTCTCTTTTTTTATTAATCTTTTAATTCCCATTTAATTTAAATGTGATTTATTTAAACAACAATCAAATGATTACATTCCACATAATATATATCATGTTTTAGCAT
The DNA here is from genome assembly GCF_040807025.1 of Struthio camelus. Taxonomy (NCBI): domain Eukaryota; kingdom Metazoa; phylum Chordata; class Aves; order Struthioniformes; family Struthionidae; genus Struthio; species Struthio camelus. The sequence goes on from NC_090946.1 coordinate 35,771,105, forward strand.
AAATAGTTTAGCTCTCCTAATTATTTCTACTGTCAGATGAGGCCAATATATTCCATAGTAGCATATAAAAATAATTTGAATGACTCTCCTAAGAGAAGGAAGTAGAGGCAAAGATTAAGGTTTAGTCTATTTTATTTTCAGTTGGAATTTGGGCTTTTTTATTTGGTAACACATTGCATTTCATTCTCACTAACATGAAAAATAAAATTTATGAAGTCAAGCTCTATTCATTCCAAGAAAGTATAGCAATACAAAATCATACCTCAGGAAGGAATTTGAACCAAATCCCATATGGTTTACAGTGGTACAATCTAACAGTGAATGTTACGGAGTAGATATCCAAAAGAATTCTAAATTTTTTTTTTCATTATTTGCAGTCTAATTTTTTTCCTCTTGTTTTGTTCCATTTCTTTTTTTCTCACATTCTTTGTTTATTCTATACTTATTGAGCAAAGGAACACTTTAATTCAGGGCTCTTGAAAATGTTGTAAAATGTGTTATTTTAGTATGCTTAATAAAAATCCAAAATGTTCTGTGAACATTTCAGAAAAATTAGTTTAAAAAAAAATTATTGACATTTTTAATAGAAAATAAAATAACAGTTTTTCTAGTTCTAGGAGTTTCTATATACTGCATCTCTGGCAGTAGTACCTAAATACACCCTGGGCATTACTGTTCTTTAGAAACCACTCTTTCTTCAAGTATCATCCCATTTGCTTTGCTGCAACAATTTCCTGAGGTACATTTATTTTCTCTGTCCATGATTATGTGGAATTCATAGAGATATGCAAACAGGCCTCAAATTACATCAGATGCATGTTAGCATTATAGCATTTATGTATTTTCATACTGGAGAAGATATTCTCAGTACAAAGCAACAGTCTTCTGTTTAAATTCAATTTCAGAACAAAACTAATTTCTGTTTCCAGTGCGATGGTCAGGGATGTGATTGAAACTATTGAGAAAGACAGGCTGTAGGGAATCAAAATATATTAAGCTAACTAAAGACATAACTGAGAAGGATTTTTTTTTTTGTTTTAATTTTTATATTAGGAAATGCACACCATTTAGGAAACAGTAATTAGTATTTATTAATATTTCTATTAATCTTATTGCATACAGAGAAAATGAAGTGCTAGGAAAATTCATGGTAATGGCATATGGAAAGAGGACCATGGAAAAAGAATTAGAAGCTGACCTTCTGATGTTTAATTATTAATAAGAACTGCTTGGCATGAAGCTTAATTAAACTTCTTACTTGGCAATGGAGGTCCTAGTCAAACCCAGAGCAGGCAACAAAATTTTCTGTTTAAATGGAATGAAAACCATTTTTGCTGCTTGACTGACTTTTTCACAGTACTTGCGATTAGTTGCAACTGTGAGTAAAGGTGAAAGGTCTTAAAGTCAGATCTGAGATATGTGATCTTAAATTGCATGACTATATCTGTTATGATTTGACTGAGTGTTTTATGTGCACTTATGCCTATCTTACATCATCTATGCCAGCATATAAAACTGCTAGTCTATCTGCTCTCTGCTGTTCCACATTCACTTTACTGGGTACAAGGGGCGTGCATTTGTTTGCGTACTCATATTGTACAGTAAGGGTTTCAAATATAATAATTGGTTGAGGAAATTACAGCTTTTCATAAGAGTTCCAGCAGGAGAAAGTGAATGAAAATGCAAGCCAGGTTTCGTGGGATTTAGTGACAGTGAAAATTTTTATCTTATTGGGACACTGAGAAGACTCTTTTGAGCAAGCTGAGCCTACTCATTCCTGGGTTAGCTTCTTCTGTTATCATGCCTGTGCTGGCTGGTACCATTATGGAGTAGTAATTACAACCAACTTGAATAACTGAGCCATTCCCTCCCTTAAGACAGAGCAACCTTCAGCATCCCTGAAAGATAGTTGTCTTCAGGAAGATAATTGTCTCAGTTATGAGTACAACATGTAGAGTACACAGATACAATCTACAGAGCTACTGTGCCTATTTTGCTCTTTCTCAGTAGCAGTGAGCATGTAAGAAGTTCCTGCTGGCTTCTTGCTCCTGTTTCTGCGTGGCCACTTCAGTTACACAAACATAACTTACATGCCCTATATTCATACGGCACAGGATAAAACAAATTTTAGTGAAGTACCAGATTTAAAATAACACGTTTTTTTTAATACTAGTATTTTACCGATTTGTACTTTCGTGGGAATACAGATTCTTGTGCTGCTCCATCTAATAAGGTCAGCGCAGGCCTGGAGATAAATAGCTGGGTACAGGCAAAAAGGACGTATTTAAGACAACAGTGTCACCAAGAAAAATGCTTGTAGAATGGCACCCTTGGTGCCCTCTAAGAGTACAGAGTTTTATCAACCAATGTGTCATAGGTGAAAGTTACTCACAGGTAGTACCTAGCTTTGAAGGCAGTGACACACAATACGTGTCTGGGAATATTTCTCTTCTTGTCAATGAATGTGACATTATTAAGTTTAAAAATATTGGCAGCCAGTATAAGTTGTGTATACAGTCTTCACACACTATTAGCTTTTGCTTTAAAAGCCAATCTGAAATATAAAGATCAATATTAAATTATGTTTGATGTGTTTCTCTATTAAAAACTGCAACTTGTAATTTTTTGAAGAGATGATTTCTATCTGTTAAATCAAACAGAATGTTCTTTTCAGCCTAAGAATCTGATAATTTGGTTTAACATAGTGAACATGCCACCAAGAAAAAACCCTCTGTCTGCCACAATGATTATAGAAGCAGATCTGCACAAAGACTTCCATGTCGTGCTGATGTGCAGTAATTGTTGTTTCAGAGGAGATCCTAGATGTAAGGAAATTTATTTATACCAGGGAGAATAATAGATGCATCAGCTAGCTTCACACAGGAATGAAAAAGGCATATATCTGCTAATCTAAAGGACACTTTATTATCTATTTTATTCTGTCACTGTCCATTACACTCAGCAAGTGTTTCATTGCACTCACAAAGAGCTCATTTTTTTTCAGATGTCGGCAACTGCCATTTTTACCCTATACATGTTTTTTCAGCTATCTCCTCAGCCTCAAAGAAGAGTGCTAGTGCAAACAAATCTTCAGGATCTGTATTATCTTATGAATCTCCTGCTCATATTTCTCTGATCACTTGAAATACCAGCAGCCACTGAAATAGCACATTAGGGAGGAGCAGCCAGGGAGGGTTCCATGTGAGCTAGAATTCATGCCATTACACTTCCTTATGTAGCTGATGAACTGGTAATAAGAAGGAAGGAAAGTACGGGGTGTAACTATTTTTATTTTGTGCTAGCTTAAAGGGGTAACTACAAATAGTTTGGCACTTCATGCTTGTTTTCTTAAAGGAAAAGTTTTTTAGAAGATCTGATCTAAGATGCTTTTGACATTTTTGCATATGTATTTACCCAAAAAAGAGAGTTTTATTAAAAGTTGTGGACTTATACACTGCGGAACTAAAACATTTCCCAGTTGTGCTATAGATCAAAATGGAATGATCATGGCTGTGTGTGAGATAAACTGATGATAAACAAAAAAAGAATGAAGTTTGTCCTCTTATCTAATCCGTGTAAGTTCTGAAGGGGATGGGGTGGAAGAGAGGAACAGAATGTACAACGTCAGTAGTAAAAGTGGTAAGAGGCTATAAATATTATTTCAGTCAATATTTTACAAATGTCATTCATTAAAGTGTATACAGGTATATATGACTTGACAGGGAATCTTGAGATACCAGGATAGGAAAGTTCACCAGAGGAATGATGATCTCACGTATTTTTTAAATAGCATCTTTCACTTCTATGCCTCCTGTATTTTCCTCTTTTTATGAGGAAGAAAACAAATATATAATCTGCCAATGACATATCATGAAAGGATACACAGCAGTAGTGGCAAAACTAGGTTTCTTTTCAAGGCTTAAACCTAGTGATCTTAGAGCTGTGAGCATATCTTTTACTTTAAAAGGTAAAACTAAAGGTTAAAAAAGAAACTTATATTAAATTAATAGTAAGTACTGGTCCTGTATTTTCCCAGTCTCTTGTGAAGTGCATCTACATTTTTATCTTTATTTTGCAACTGTTTTAGGAATCAATGCTTCCTCCACTTGCTTTTGTTAATGAACTTCACCGCTATATATATTCTTAGGCTTTGAAGCAGCTGTGATTGAACGTGATGGAAATATATCCGGTAAGTTTAATAAGCTCATGACCCCCTTTCAGTCAATGTAGTAACCAATGTAACTGCCAAAGGAGAAGCAGAACTGATTCATCATATTTTTCTTAAATTCCATGTTTCAGAAAATCTTCCAATTCATAGCTAGCTGGGCCATCAAAGTTAAGAAGCAAATACAAAATGTTCATAGTTGCAGGCAAAGGTAAGAAAACCCTCTCTGAAGTGGGCTTCCTACCTTGCATTTTGGAATTATTACCTATTCAGCCTCCACATTCAATTGCATTTAGAATCTAAGAAGGTGTTGTTGCTATAGCTTTCTTCTAATAGTCTGGAAGAGTACAGTCTTTATTTTTTTTCATTTTTTTTCTTAAAGTTTGTATAGTGTGACCCACTATAATATCTTTGGGATTTCCGTGCCATTAATCAGTCTAGGTGGGAAAAATGGAGAATTCTGAGGTTGAGAAATCTCCTTTTGCTGTCTTCTGTACCTAAGGTTCCCTTAACAAGTCCAAGTGACTAACAAAGCTGATATTTTGTCGTACTTTTTCCAGAAAATGATTAGCTGTTTTGTATTACAACATTTTTGAATGCCTAATGTGTGATGCCCTACATAGATGTGACATTCATTTTTAAATTGCCTCTCTGTGAGCACCTTGGTATTCAACAGTATCCATCATTTCTATTCACTTGGCAATACATGTCTACTTTTCTTGTGTTCCTATCTTTCAATTTCTTTTTTTCAAGCTCAATAAAGTCACATATTGGAAACCTCAGGTAAAATCCACTCTCCCTTTAACTTCTCTTTAGCTTCCAATGTATCTACAAGGGACCTGTTTATCTTTCAGTATATTAAATATTTATAGTGGGTTCAATATTTAGAGTGGGGTCTCTACAAGAGATTTGAAATCCTTATACATTATCTGTAGTCCAGGAATATGTATTTTAAATAATGATTCTTTCACATCTCTTGAGATTATAAAATCATTCTGGAGATATGTCAGAATCTACCTCTTTCACAATCACATTTTTCTTTTTACACAAAAGATTGTACTTGTATATTTCAATGGAAGAACAGTTTATGTGCCATACTAGAAATAAAACTGTTGTTCTTATTTTTGAATTTCCCCAGGGACGTATTTCACATTTTAACTAGGCAAACTCTGCTCCCTACCTTCCCTAAATTAAAACTGTAATTGCAATGCTAGAAAGAATTTCCTTGGTCAGGAAGTCCGGTTCACAGTATCATGGGTATGAGGTCATATGGTTATTTTCATAAACTGATCAAGCTTTCAGAAGCTGGCTGAAGATGTGTTTCCTGGTGTGTACTAAGTTTTCCCAACATCTACACAGACAACTCCTTCTGTGGTTTCAACTTCCTTCAAGTTCCCTTCAAGGAAATTCTCCCTATTTTTCTCCCTGTACATATAGGGACAAGATCCTCATATAGTCCCTCCTTCCGTCACATCACAGACTGCATCTTGAATTGGGTCTTATAGTGTGGATGTCTGTATATAGACAGTTAAAGTACTGGCAACAACCTTTCAGTTATTAGTTTATATTTCTTTTTTTTCTTTCATTCAGATGACTAAGATTTCCTTAGATGGCTGTCCAATGCATCGATAGTTTTCTTCGCAAATTATTAAGCTCTATTGAGCTTGCTCAAGCAAGGTTGCCCATGGTACTATAGCTGAAAAAGGTCTCAGTTCATTAAGATTTTTGAGGAAACATTCTGAAGATTTGAAAGCAGGAAAAAATATTTGCTACTTAGGTTCACTCAGAAAACAACTCTTAGCCCCATTTGGCATTTTACTGGAGAAAACATTGCAAAGAAAGGACACCACTGTATCCACTTGTTGTGAGAATTCATGTGGTTTTCATCTTCTAACAATAGTGAGCTCCAAGACCAAATGCCTTTGTAGAGGAAGGGCATATTTGCTTTCAGGAGTAGGAAGTGGCAGCAACAGGAAAGACCTTGAAGTGTAGGTACTGGCCGGAGAGGCAGGGAGTGCCTTGGGAGTGCCACGAGCCAGTCTCCTCTCCCACCTACTGATCTTGCACCAGCTGAGCCTGCCCTGGCAGCACAGCCACCTTCTGGGCCTCATTCTACCACTGCAGCCAGTAAGTCAGTCTTTCTAAGGGCCGGACAAAGTCTTCAGATGAGCTGGATCCAGCCCATTGATGATCTCTGGCATAGTCCCTTATAGTTCATAGCAACTCAAAATAAATGTGATTATTTAGGGAAGGAAAAGCGTGTGGTGGTTATTCTCTGTGTTCTCTGTAGAGCTGTGTATCTTAAGCTTTGAACATAGCTATGATAAATAAACATTGCTCCAGTAGTTTCAGTTCCAGTTCATTTCAGCTAAGATTTTGCCCTTGCTCACTATTGCTATAAAAATTGCTGATGGTAGTTCAGAAATCTGAGTGCATTTACACGTGACACCATGGTAATGGTAAGAGTGGTGCAATTTTAGAATGACATTACATTTCATATAAAATTAACTTTGTTTTTAATACAAGAAGTATTTAGTTGATAAGATTTATTGACCACAACATAACTGAATTGGTATATATATCATATAAAAATACTATAGCTTATATAAATTCACAAGGGGATCTTTTTTAAGCAGACTTTATCAGTTATGTATTATTTCACAATTAAAATATCTGGGCATTCAGACTTTGACAAACTGAACAGATTGTGTCTTTATAGATTAAACTCAGATAAATATTTTCTGCTGTTATAAATAACCTCATTTTCCCTCAGTGCTCATGCTCAGTCTCTTGCTCATGAATTATAACTTGTGAGTGGTATAAGTGGAAGATATAAAGAAGCAGAAAGTAAAACACGTATAAAATAATTTTCCTTTAATTCTTTAATAGGGCTACCAATAACTTATGTGAGAAATGTTACTGTTTGTTTGTTTTTTTAACATAGATTCAATATTGCCATAATTCCTATTTTTGCGTAGAATATGAGCCATCAAGTTGTGGCTATTTTCCATGTATCCTTAGGATCAAACCCCTTCCAAAGACTGAAGACTATGAGCGTTTTCCAGGGTAAATTAGGCTTTCCAGCATTGTGCCGTGGACTCAAGAAACCAAATCTATGCTAGACTAGCTGTGCTTAGGCTACCTCAACTTACATACAGTAGTGCAAGATATAATTGAGAGTTACGCTACTACACTTTGCTTTTGTAAACTTTTAAATATCCTTTCTTTAAAAAGAGATATAATGTGTATAGTATACAGTCTAAATCTGTGAAAGACGTCTACCTTGTGTCCGAATTGCAAGCTTCTGTTTAGTAATGAATGAAGGGCTCTGCTTTCTGAGTCATTGTTATTATTTGAATTATATATTCTAAGATCAGTTTCTAAGCTATTTAATACACAGATTCAAACCTTAGCTGGTAGGTTTGATTATTTTTATGTAACCCTTTTGTTTAGACTTTTTTTCCAGTATATGGAAAAATATAAGTGCTTCTGAAGAGGGAAAGAAAACGCCATAAAATTCCTTAATGAATGTAGTATGTATTTGATTGAAATGTACTGCTGTAGTTATTAAATGACCTAGTAAGTGAGTGAAATATCACACTGATAGCATCACACTTTTGTTTTAGTTACTTGTGCTTTATAAAACTCATGCAAACAAGCTACTATATGCAAAAACATAAGTAAGCTGGTTTAAGTGCTTTCTGGATCTCTGACTTTTAGGTTTTTATGGCCTCGTCTTTGATACTGTTACATTCTAATGGATTCTGAAGGCCTTATAGCACCCTGGCAAAAGATAAACTGTAGCTCTGTGCCCATAATAGCTAGAAGTTCTTTTCTCATCTCAGTAAAGTTGGGCTAATAGTAAAGAAGTTCTAAGTGTTCAGTATTTAAGGAAAGAATTCTTCAGGGCTAAAGAACTGTTCTTCTAATTTTTTAGTGTATTTTATTAGGATGCAAATGACTTCACACACTATTTGATGTTAGGCCTTTAACACCTGTGACAGAACAACTATTATGGTGGGGAGTTCATAGGGATTCCTGAGGAATAAGAACAGCAATGAAAGCAGGGAAGTTTGAATATTCGTTCACAGAAGAGGAAGAAAGCTCTAATTTTGCCACTTTTGGCTGTGTAAACATAATGTCACAGCAGTGAAGTTAATTGTTAATTACTTTTTTCTTGTGTTAAAATTAGAACCATTTGTGTTCTTAGTGTATCTGAAACCAAATTCTATTTCTATTTGGAAAGCATTCTGTCGAGTACATGTTTCCTTTGACATTCATATCTGGTGATATGATTTAATTGAATGGCAATAACTCATATTTTCTACCTGTGATGTAATTCAAAAATGGTACTCTTATATGATTAGTATGCCTGATAAAATGTAGCTGAACAAGTAATGCTGTTCCTAGTGCTTCATAGGGACCTGTGGAAATGGAAAAGGGACAAATCTCTCCTTAAAGTTGACGAATTATATATCATTCACATGCCCTTAGTAGTCTGTGTTAAATTCCTGTGGATCTTGGCTTTCTGAATGCAGAAAGTTAATTCTGCTCACCCATCAGCTGTGAAGTAGCAGAAGAGGGTGGTGGTGGGTAGGGGAGGGTGCAATGAACAGAGTCAAAGCTGCTCATTTGTACAGGGTATCTCTCTCCTTTCTCTGCTTTTTGAGAAAAGCAGCATATAAGCCCACTGAAGTTCTGGCTCTGTTCGTATGTGAGATGTTTTCATGTGCTGCACTGAACAAAGCCTGCTGTTTCTAGCCATTGGTGGGAAGAAGCACAAATTACCTTTAAAATTAATGTTCCCTTTGAAAGACTTGATAAATACATTTAAAACAGATCAGAAGAAACTAATAAATCCCTTTGGTTGTCATGAAAAGTAAGCAATGCTGTTTGACAGTACGGTTTTTATGGCCAGGTGGGTAACCTGCTTTCAACCACTACAGCCATAAATTCTGAGGTGTCTGAATACCTAACTATAATACCTCCAGAGAAAGATTGTAACTGTGAATATATTTTTATGAACAATGAACAAATTTCCTTTTGTTAGCGCAATACTTCCATTAAACTGGGAATTGTGAAACTAGAGTTACTTGCTTACCCGTTTACTAACAAATGTATCAGTTTTATAGCTATGTTGCTTTTCCATAAGTAAATGGCTGCTCAGTTAAATAACTCATTTGCATACTTTTCAAATCTTAATGCTGCTAAAGCCGTAATCAGTCTGTTATGAAAACTGTTCTGAGCCTCAAACGATGTTAAGAAGTTTGTCATAGGAGAGGCATATATCATGGGCTGTATATATGACAGTGTTTCTAATGGATTTTTGCTAAAGAGCACATAGACATCATCAGCACACTACCAAAAAATAAAAAAAAGTAGAGCAGCCATTTATGATTTACCTAGTGATTTAAAGACTTTTATTATTCTTTGCTTTTGGAAAATGTGACTTTTGGTGCATTTTAGCTTGGTTTCTTAAGGAAATGAGGATATATCAAATAGCCATATATCAAATAGCACTTTCTTCACTTCTCTCCCTACACCACCCCACCTCCTAGAAAAAAGTTTTGAGTCTATTGGTGAGTATTGACCACATTTCTCAAAGAGATAGGAGTCTAAAAGTTATAGTCCTTCAAGTTTTGGGAAAGCTGATAGCTGGGTAGAAGAGAGAGACAATGAATTTTCCTTCAGAACTGTTTTATTTCAAATTCTAATCTATTCTAAGAGAGGATAACCAACAAAACAGTACATAGTGGCCATCTCATAATCTCATATGAATTATCCTGCACATATACTTACACTTGCTTATGGAGACAAATATGTTTGATAGGGGAAGAGCTGAGGAAAAGGTTGGGAAGAGACTATAGCAGGGAACTGGGAAGAAAATGCTTGGGAGTACATAGGGGCACAAACCCATAGGAAACCAACTTTAGTTCTGCTAACACAGAGGAGTAAATCTGTCTCTTTTTTAACAACAACAATGAATGAATAGCCTCTCCAAATATGTAATCAGAAATGCCAGACATGAGCCAATTGTGTATGGTGCTGTTTGAAAAATAAATATGTGATATGTTATGGGCAGATTTGTTCAATTTTGAGTCCAAGGTTCTTTCAACAAGATGTTACTATGCATGCACTGTTTTAATATTAGCTAATGGGTCAAGGTTAAGTATTTTTCTTAATATCCAAATATTCTGAGACCAGATAGTTTGAGCGTGTCTTATGTTTCTGTTTAAGTATAGTACTGAATGGAAAAATTCAGCCCTTGGCATTTCTTCTTGTTTCCTACTTGCTTTTAGTATATTCCATATATTCAGGAAGATTTTTTAAAGTCCTTAGTGCAAAAGAGAACTTGTGCTAGTGATAAGAATGTACACATCTGACATCTTACCAAAAATACTAAAATTTTATGGGTTTTTGTTGTGGGATATGAGTATGTTTTCCTTCTATTTTTTTATATATGATACTAACTTTACTGCCTAAGTGCATCCCTGGATCTTTAACAACATAATAAATCAAGGAAGTCTGTTTGTGCTTGTTGTAAATAAGTATGAAGTGAATTTGAACTCATGGAAAGGTAGCTTATAAACTAGTCTGCATTAATTTGTGTTAATTTTCACTTCCCTCCTTTTTTTGCATAGGGCAAGTGAATCCTAGGCAATTGAGTTTAGCAGGGTATAAAAAGTGTCAGAAGTCTTACTTCCCATTTAACATTTATCATGATAGAATTACGGTAGTATTGGAGAGAGAACTTGTGACAGGTCAAACACCAGTCGAATGGAAGAAGAGAAGTGAATGTGGCATGGAAAAGTTCTTCCTTCTCTTGTGTGCTTTTCCTTCCCAAATATGTCAGTCAGACCTATTTTCTACTTGAGCAAATAGGAGTATCTTGGCCTTTACAGAAAACGACTCTAAACAGGATCATCTATTTAACCAGATAATACAGTAGAGGCATACATATAAAAGAATAGCTTAGGGACTTTTACATGTAGCAAGGATCTTTGTTCCTAACCTAGAATTTTCTAGCTATTGGCAGAACCTCGAGAGAACACATATTGGTACTTCTTTGAACAGTTTGTCATCATCCAGTATACTTTTCCCCTCAGGCAGTCCCAGAGCCTTTTGTTCAAATACAGGAATATGACTCATGGCAGGCTACCCTTTGTATCTATGCCACCATCCTCTGATTCACTGAGAACCACAATAAGATTTGACTTTAGGGTTTTAGCTCCCAAGAGAGGAAGATAAGTATTTCTTTAGACAAATGTTACAGGCACCAAGAAGTCCGATTTGCTATGGGAAACAACAATGTAGCCAAGGGCTATTTAACAGTGGAGGTGGGAGGAAAAAAAGATTTTTTCCTGTCATCAGTGATAAGGGGAAACATAGGATCAAATGACTAGGAAAAGTGAAGCATAAAACCCCAAAGATTACAATTTAAACTCAAAGCCCTTTTCTCTCTATTTGATTGTATATTACTAAGGAACAATGCAGCTGTATTGTTCCTTCATATCTTAGTTTTATTTTTTCAGTTCTTTTCAGTTCTGTATGAGAAAAAAGAAACATTTTTGCAAATGTGGAACTGTGCTGAAACAGCAAACCCTGAAGTATTTTTTTCCTGTTAATAAGCCAGTTATTCTAATGAGCATAGAAATATGCTCCTTAGGTCTACCGGCCTAATCCATGGCCTAGTCCATGCATGAATTTTCAGATGGATCTAAACATTCATTTGAAACAATATGTCTTTGCATACTGTTTACAGAATTATTAGGGTATTTACTATTATTAATCTTGATTTTTAAAATGGATTTTTATTTTTGGCAGTACAGACAAAATGATTGGGAAAGTAGTTAGGAAACACAATCGAGCATACTTTGGTTTCCTTCTTTATATTTAGGCAGGCCCTATAGCCCCTTTAAGAAATGTATGAAGACCTGTCGACTCCTAAAGACAAATTTAGATGTGATAATCTTTCATGTCATGAGGGCTAAAACAAACAGCACAAGAACTCTACAGTTATAAGAAAAGCTTTGAAAAATATTAGCTTTTGCCTCCATTCCATATCTTCCACTATGAAAAGGTAAATTCTCTTACAGTACCGAGTCATCTGATATTTACACTGCAGATTGTGAATTTCACGTTGCTGCAAATATCTGTTTTAAGGAAGAAAATACTTTTTATAGCATAAGGGCAAAATGACCGTTAAATCACATACTCTAAAGGACTTCATCTGACTCTATCCAGTTATCTCAGAATTACTGTTTGGTTAGAATAGGTCTTCCAAAGATGAAAATATCTATCAACTTGAAAATTTCCAGAATGGGGAATTTAGCACCTCATAAATTGGTTATGTGTTCATTTCATATGTATTTAACATATGTTAACATAACACGTTCATGTAACATTAGGTCATGACAAATTTGCCTGCATCTTTAATGAATTTTAAGAGATACATTTGTAACCTTGATTCTTAGAGAATATAAAAATGTATATTTAATTTTGCTGTGTTATTTATTTCATTTTAATGTACAGCCTGAGCTGGAAAAAAAAATCCAGAATATTTCTGTTTTTGTCAGTCAGAGACAAAGCAAAAGTACATTTACCTGTAGCATATAGAAATATGTTTATCCAGTCCCTGAAGGAGTTATAATTTACAAGGGAATGTAAACCTTTCTTTTGCCTTAACTAATACTTTAAGCTTAATGTTTAAAAAAAAGCATATTTGTCTTAGTTATTGGGATTTAACTTTCTTATAGATGTGGAAGCTTTTCACAAGGAAAGCTTAGAAAGTTATGAAGAATTTGCTCACAACTTAGATTAATCAGCAAGAACTTCTCTATAAAGAACAAAACATAATCAATAACATATACATTTAAGAACTTAATGCTTAAGATGGAATGAGCTGAATGACAGTTGGACAGTCATATAAGAACATACAGTTCTGTAGACATTTTTGAAGTGGAATTTCAGTTTCTATCAAGTCCCAACGAATCTAAAAAGTATATTATTTCAGAAAAGTTCTTCATTTCTATCATAGCTTTAAAGATGCTCTGTATGCTCTCTACTACAAGCAGAAAAGTAATAACAATTCTGCTATATATTAATTCAGCAGACAAAAAAAAATTAAATAAATGGACATTACTATACCGAAGTATAGCAGCATGCCAACAAAGGTACTTAACAAAAGAGGAGAGCTCATTCAATAATTTCAAACACAGACTAGTCTGAAAGACATGGCTTTTCCTCATTTAGAAATTTATGAAAAGGGAAGGATCTATGAGTGTCCCTGAACTAAATGGCTCATAATTTCTAACTAGCCCTGTCCTCACCTTTGCAACATTTAGTGCAGCTCGTTTGATGTGTTTCTACAAGTGAGATACACAGGAAGAAAACAGACAGATAGTAGCATCATGCAAAAACATTTTTTTCATTGAGATAGCAGTATCACAACATGAGGACTACAACATAAGGATTATTGGCAAGAAAATATTTGTCAATCAGTGCCAAGAATTTGGAGTTTTCTTCTTTTCTTGTAATATTTTAATAAGCCACTGAAATGCCATTGTGGCTCAAAGGAGCAATCCTGTCAAATACAATGTTGTTTACATGCTGATACGCGGTAAGTCTGGCCTCATCTAGAGCTCATGTCTACATGACATAAGGAGGGCATGCAGAATGAAGGTATTTTGGACAAAGTACTTTGCCTGTCATTTTTGTCTTGTGATCAGTAGAAGAGAACCTTCAAAAACTCTTAACTTTAGTGGGGCAAATTTTGAGAGACACTGTGATATTATAAAACACAGACCCGCATCTATAATTCAATAGCAGAGTCCTAGAGAAGAGAAACTGAATTGCTAAGAGGTATCCAAACATTGTTGAACACTGAAACTGCACAATATTGCTGACTTGCTGCAGGATTTTATTTGTTTGTTTCCAGTTCTTTAACTAAATATTTGTGTCAGAAGTCCTGATTAATCAAATCTTCTGTGTTCTGCCATTAAGATTATCTCTGGTCTTTGTGGGACAAAGTAAAATAGGCTGAAACTGCCAAATGAAGAGCAGCCTAATTCTGTAGATAGAGCAAGAGCAAATCCAGGTATGAGGTGCCAGGTGCAGTTATAGCTGAAGAACTTCAGGACATGTTTAGGGGAACTACAGGCGCTGCTAGTCCTTGCGCTAGCCTTTAGGCAGTAGTTTCCTCTAACAGGAGAAATCCTATACTAAGAAACTGTGTGGCTCCTAGCAAGGCTAGGAACATCATAAAGATATATGCTAAATTTAGGTAAAATAACAGATGTTATGTATTTCGGTATGTCTCAGAAGCATACCTTGAATGTCTTCTCCTCAGTGAATTAATCAATTTCATATTATTCACTTAGAAATTTACTAATGGAGATTTTTTACTCCATTTATGTTATTGGTTGTCATCAAATGCGATTCACTAGTTCTTAAAATTGTTTGCTCATCTATGAACTCCTCTACAGGTATGTTTAGTTATAAAGAGACTTAATGCTCATACACGGTTTTAGATATTCTAGTCTTTCCTAGAGCGAGAGCTGCTTTTAACAGTGCAGAATTAGACTTAAATTGTAGAATGAAACTTTTCAGTTAGTTTCTTCTGTAGGTCTTCCTGAAGTGATCAGTGTCTCTAATAGTATTTTCCTCATTCTTTTTCTTAATAATAATATGGTCACAGTAAGTGTACGATTTGTACAAGTGGCATCTTGACATCAGGTGACATACCAAAGAGTGGTTGCCTATGAAAACAGTGGAATTCACGTTTCTGAGCTGCCATGAAGAGAGAGAAGTATTAAGATTTGGCTTGCCACTCCTTCTTTCAATTAAGTTGTATGTAACTCTCTAAAAAAACATTTCAGATACATTGTCTCATGCTCAGACCCCCTGATCTGTGTCTGTACAGCTATGCAAAACTCATAACTGTTATCACACCAGCTTAAATAAGCTATGGTTTTGGCTCTTAGAGTGACAATAGCATGTTAGCACCATTTCACAGCTGCACAAAGAGTTAATTTATTTATCTAAGGTGCAGCGTCAGATAGATGAAGTCAAGAGTAGATCTCAAGAAACCCAGCTGAAATCCTTTCTTCTCTTAGCAATAGTTAGCACAGCAATAGTCTTAAGAACTGATCTATAATTTGTAATATTCTTGGTTAATAGTATTATAACACCTGTTGTAACTTTTACTGTGCTTAGTATAGATTTCCTAAAGATTTTAAAATCCTTTTGAGATTTTAAAATCTGCTGGAAAGATCACTAGTAGAATTGCCTTCCAGAATTACATTTAGTATATCTCACTGAGAAATGATATCATCTTGTTATTTGGAAACAATTATTATTTCTAATTCCATGGTACCAGTGAGTACCATTCTCTGAACTAATTATCTTTTGTCTCATTCTTTAGCTAGAAGCCAATAAGTTTAAAATTGTGTTGGAGAATACAGATTCTCTTATATTGTTAATAGTTTAATCTTCTTTCATTTTGCTTGGGACTTCCTTAAATAATAAAATGCAAGTAAAGAATATGAAACAAATTATGTTCATTTTCATTTAATGAAAACCTGAAGAGATGATTAAAAATAATATTAGTTATTTAAAGTACTATACATCTTACTTTTCTTACTTACATCTTACTGTTTAAAAAAGTGCATAAAAGGTCTGAAAGGAAGATGATGAAAGAAATGACAGAGTAACATTTTCCTATTGGTGGATAAGTCTGAAACCATATCATGTGGAAATTTCAGTCCGAGTTACCTGAAATACTTCTGCCTAGAGCATTGAAGTGTTCAGCATAAAGGATAACTAAGATTCACAGAGAGGAGATTCTTTTTGCACTAGAATGAGCTTCTACTAAAACCCCTGAGTTATGAATATTAAATAATTTTGCCATTCCTAGTAAGGAATTCTATTCCTTCCATTTCCCCATACCTTCCGCTGCTGCTGAGGAAGGTAAAAATAAAGTACTAGAGTGCTAAAGTAAGTATAGCTTACCTGTCCTTAATCATCTGTGTTTTTGTAGGCAATGACAATCGCCAGTTCCTTCCCATGTCTTTCTTCCCACATGCTTGTTCTGAGCGCTGAATGGGCTGAGTCCCATGGTATAGGACTGATATGACAATGTCTTTCCTTTACACTGTAGTGACTATCAAGCCCTTTTAATTCTGATTTGCCATATTTGTTCAAAATTGTACTTAAAAATTCACAACACCAAAGGAAGAACTGATAGGAAAGATTTATGGAAGAAAAGACAAACCATGGACTGTGTTGCATATAGAAAGCTTTGTTTTTACATTAGTTTAAAGACAAGGCTAACTTATTGACCTTAAAGAATGGTTATGATTATCTATTTGAAGACACTTCAAAGACAAATAAAATTTGAGTAAACTGCATATGTATTGGCTATAGGACTTTCACTCCCAGTTCAAGTATATTCTTAAGTTAAATATGGTTTCACAATGTTGATGTGCCTGGTGGTTAGTCACCCACAGATAAGGATGAGTTTTCAGTTTATTGGATTGGATGAACAGCTTTTGAAATGTTTGGAAAACAAATATGTAAGGAGAAAGGCTGTTGGATGGAACAGTACTTGATGAAAGCATCTTCACTGTCTGAGGAGAACCTCAGTCATCAGATTTTTGGCTATTTTGGGATATGTTGCTGTTTTGCTCCTTCCATATTTCTCTCTTCAGAACAGATTAAGACGCTTATCTTTAAATATCCGCTCCTGACATGTTAATCTGATGGACAGAAGCATAGAATTTGTGAAATAAGGCTCTACTGTAAAATATTTAGTAATGACTGACTCCAATTGAACTTGAAATATGATGAAAATAGCCTCTTCTGTAGTGGAAGTGTCAACCCACTATAGCGCAATATGAGAAATATAACAGTGAGGAAATATTGACTTCTGTAAAAAAAGAAAATAAATGAAATTCCAGTGCATGTGGTATTTTTGTCAAAACTGGTTTTATCTAGCCTTATTCCTGAAGTCTGTCAGTCATTTTCTCATGATCAACTGTAACCTGAAATATGAAGATCATGCCCTCTGTGTCAATGAGTGTTGTTTATAGGTCAAAAAACAATTAAAACATCATGCATAAATTTATTAAGAATCTTCTTGCTGATTACTTCAATATATGAGGTATATAAATTAGATTACAATCATGAAAAAATATTATACAGAGAATCAAATGCACGGTCTTCCAAGATTATTTCTTGTCCTGCTTTCTGAGATCTTACCTTCTGTTGTAAAGCTTTATGGTATTTTCGTGGTCCCTATGCTTTATAGTAGCCAAGTGGGCAAAAAATATATATAAAAGTTTTAGCTTGCAGTTTTGATGATATTTTGATGATGTGATGGACTGTTTTTCAAATAAGTCAGTTCTTTATTTAAGAAGAAAATAGATTAAGCTATGTATATTTACCAGTCACTGACCAAAAGTGCCCCAAAATGAAAACGAAGCTTAAAATTTGTAAGGACTTTCCTTCTCAGTGTTTTCAAATTAAACCATAAAATGGCAAATGAACCCGTCTTCCCTCTATCTTACCCTTTAATGTTTTGCAGTTTTCAGTACAGTTTCTCCACAGTCTATGTAAATCCAGAAGACATCCCTAACAGAAATTGTCCAGATCTCTATCATTTAGCAGGGGTCAGGAAAATCAAAAGGATAATTGTAGTGACTTCAGGAATTGAAAGTTATTATCCCTAGAATTCTATCATTAATAGGATGAGATCAGATCACAATTGCACTTTTTGTTCAGCAAACCCTTCCTAAGATTTGATTGTATTTTCCTGTCTCCTCACAAAACAACTTGCTTTCAGAGTACTGTTTCTTCTTCTTCTTCCTTTTTTTTTTTTTTTTTTTTTTTTTTTTTTTTTTTTAAGCCTTGTTCTCTCTTTTGCCTCGCTGGTGTCAGGTTAATCAGGTTACTTTCATCTGCTGCATAAGCACTCCATCCTATTTGATTATGCTCAGGCTTCTGCAAATACCTAAACTGAAATTTTCAAAAGTGCTCAGCATTAACCTCAATCTTCTTCTGAAATTAACGAAAAAAGTGCGTTAGTGTCCAATAGAGCAGATTTAGGCCAAACTGCCCAGAGTTTCTGAATAAGAGATTCTTGATATGGAGAGTGTTTAGAAGTCTAATGCCGTATTAGAAATTCTCCATCGGTATAGCATTTAATTTATACAGCTTTTTCCAAGCTATTAACATGATATTGATTCTTATTCATTCTTATTCCTCTTAGCTTAAAAGATCTTCCTCTCAAGCTCTTCAAGGTCTTGCTGATGTTTTTCCTTTCTTTCTTTTTATCTCTTCTGATACGTCCAAGAGCTTTTCCAGGGGAGACCAACATGCTGTGACTGCAGCACAGCAGTAAGCTTTGGAGAGATTGACTTTTTGGCAATTTTCACTTTGCTGCACACATAGCTTGTCTGTTTCCATAAATATACAGCAAAGTGAATCTTACCAATGCAAGTCAGTTTTACCTGGAAGATCACTATTTTGAAGGCGAGGAAGGCAGAAATCAGGTAGTGAGCTGAATCAATTGCAGGGAGTAGGAGATTCGTAGAGCTGTAGGAGAAAAAAACTGTCTCTCGTCTACCTAGGTAAGTGTGTTTACAAGTTCTAATGTGGGGGTTACATTTAACTGAAGTGCCCCACTTCTCATTTTTCTTACTCTCAGCATTTAAATGTTACTAGTAGTAAATGTATCTTAAAACCAAGCTGTAAAGATGGCCTCAGAGGAAAATAGCCCGTAAATGAGATTCATTAGTTTTATTACTTAAGTTCCAAATTGTGCAAAGTGTCTAAAATCACAACTCTCAAGTGTCATTCCAGGTGCCGCTTTGCATGTTATATATCTTTTGTTACAAACGTACTAGGGAGCTATTGCAAGTATCTAAAGGTTAGGCATCACATAGGTGTTTGCAGGGACAAAAAAGCCTGTGTGACCTGCAGCAGGAAATTCTTATGCTGGTCTGCCTATTCAGAGAAGCCACTTTAGAATACATTTTATTTTACAGTCCCTCTAGGACTTTTTTTTTTTTTTTTGCAAAGGGACCAAAAGTGTGGGCTTATATGTACTCCCTGTTTTGCTCTCAGATTTTTGAAAATTGTGCATAAATTAACCTAAAAATAAATTAATGCAAATGAAGGATAGTTAAAATATTATGAAATCTTAAGAAATTTAAAGCAAAAAGTCATACCAAAAGGCAGATGTTAGCTGTAAAGATGAAAAAGCAAGGTGTGCAGAGGGGAAAGATTAAGAAAATTGAAAAAATGACATGGTGTTGAATGCTGTCATATTGCATTAGGATTATACCAGCATTACTGATATATTTTCATAATAATAACTTAATTGACTTTAACAGAAACTGATAGAATATAATTTTTTTAATTACCATTCTTTACTCAAGATTGCCTAGGAAGTGCCCATCACTGTCAACACAAATATTTTTTTTCCAAAGATAGGAGGAGGGACTGATTTCTAGAATACACTTAACACATTTCTAAACTGGAGAGTTAGCATTAAAATCAACTCATCAGTGAGCATTTTGTGACAGTGTGATTACAGACAAAAAACTAGGTGAAAAATGGTTACTCATTCTTTTCTGATTTAGGTTTTATAATGCATATATCTCTGGATTGTCTGAGTATTTTTATCACAGTAGCTGAATGCTGTAGGTATGATTTTGATAATTTATTCACATTCAACTGTCTCTTAGGAAATTTGCTTAGTTTATAAATTTGTAGGCTTGCAAAACAAACAATTATCTTTCTAACATCCAGCACTGAAAATTCATATGGAAACAGAAAATCAGTCTGAATTTTTGACTCTTATGTAGGTAATGACTTCATAATCTTAACATATCTGGCAAGTCAGTTGGTAATACCTGATGAAGAACAGAACTCCTCCATGGAGTCCACATCTCCTGTTCTGTCTTTAGCGAAGATTATCAGGAATGAAATTCAGCGGAATTTAGAATCTAGTGTTTTTGAGTTCATTTCAGATTAGCTGTTGTCATGGATATGATGGGCAGGTTGCACTACTCTAGGGGACTGATGATCTTTTATTCATCCGTGTTTTTTTCCTTTCTGCTATATAGCAGAGTCTGGGAGGTAGCTAGCAGCAGTTAGTAAAAACAATTGTGAAGTGACAGAACTGATTTAGAAGAATGATTATATCCCAAGTTTATGGTAGGAGTACTGATCTGTGCTCGTCCTCTAGTACTGAAGGGATTAAACTTTATTGTTGAAAGTTTTCAGACATCAGGGTGCTCCTGAATTCCCAAGTAAAATCATAGCTCAACTTTCCTGTCATGGTATGAATTGACCTTAAGAAAAATTCTATTTGAGCCAGTCTTACTCACTATAGTCTGTAGGACTGTATCTTCTAGGCTAGATTTCAACATGACCCCAGATCTAAGAAGTAGTCAGAAGTTCCAGGTGGTACAGCATATGCTTAATTTCCTGAAAGATTATATTATACTAAGCTATTTTATCATGTATGCAAACTTTTCTGTTTTCTTTTCAGTAGAGTTTCAATAATCTAAATTTGATCTATAATTGTCTGTACTGTTGGATTACTGGATTGTACTACTGGGACCTGAATATCTGAAATTTGTCCCCCTCTGTAAAGTCTGAAACATACCAGTCACTGTCACTGATTTCAGTTTTCTATCGTATTTGCTGGCATTAACTACCTGAATTCACTAAAGGGTGTGAGATGTGGCAATTAATTTCTTCACAAGTCCATTGTTCCGTCCTTTTTCTCTTTACTTTTCTTAAAAGGTAGAGCAGAATTCAGCTTTATATAGCGCTGTACAGAACTTATGTTTTGCTGATACAGTGCTTTTTAAATAATAATAACACAATCTGGAAGATAGTCTGGGTATCAGGTGCCCTGTCTACATTTTTAGGTTTATATTATTTAATGTTTGAGCTGAGTTCTGTAGAGCCCTCAGGTAGATGTCACGTTAGCCTCACACTTTCCTAGTGGTCATTTCTTATGTCTCAGTCTGAAGCATCTGGAATTGTCATCTGTTGTGAAAATTTCTGTCTTCCAATTATCACATCCCAAAAATCAGAAGGAAGGTCCCAAAGCATGACTTGTTGGATCCGGTTATTCCAGAAGTGATATTCATTCAGTCATGATCATGACACCACACTTGTATCCCCTAGATTATCATGAACATGGTGGTAACATGCCTTTTGAGCATTTAATATTCTGGTCCAGAACTAGAAAGTTACGTTTTCATACAGTGGAATTGATGTGTTGCTTACAATAGGCACTGAAGATTGAGGTTCCCCCACCTGTATTTACCTTCAACACTGATTAACTTTTAATTTGATGTTGTTTTTAATATACACACCTATAAAATGTACTTCTTGCCATTTACTGTATAGATGTATAATTCCTTTGTTAGTTTAATCTCTTAAATCTGAGAGATGCTAATGGTGGCTTTTGGTCCTGCAAACTTAGCTGTCACTTTTTATTATTTTATCCCGAGTTTCAGTGGGCTCAGCTGTGCTTGGTATCTTGAAGGGACTTCCTTCCTTTTCTTTGCATCTCACATGGGCACTCTCAGGACTCTGGAAATATGGTAAGAGTCTGGGAGCAACTATCTCTTTCTTTCCTTCCAAGTACTTCCTTTGTGTATTTCCTTAATTACTTTGAATTCCTTGTAGCCAAAGAAGAGAATGACATTAAGTAAAAAACCAGCAAGCTCTTCAGTTTACTAAAATGGGGATGTGGCAGTTGCTAAGGAAACAAAAAATCATTACTTTCACTGTGTGTCTAAGGACTTATCAAATCATTGTAGACCAGAAAAGAAGATGAATAAAAATAGTAGTAGTGTGATGTGAATTTTGCACCATTTTTTTCTGGAATACTTTGAACCTATAACTGCTGAGATTTTTAATTCTGAGATCAACTTATATCACAGACATGCTCCTGTGTCAATGTTTATTAGCTTTTTGATAGATAGCCATATAGATTTATTAGCGTATTTTTTATGTTAATGCCAACATGGAGTACATTATGCTTCATTGTTAATTATAGAGTGAAAACTCATGGATCTCCCATGAAGCAGTGGCACGCATATCAGAAATACTTATGATATAAAATTAGAGTAAAATCTTTAGAACTGTTTTTTAACTTCTGTTTTATCACCACACAGGAAAGCTGACTACTTAGCAAGTACTAAGAACTACTCTAATTTGTAACCTTCTTGAAAAGGAAATTACAGGGAAGCAAAGCATGCTGCCTTTGCTTCTTTTAGCTCCTGACATGCTCCGTTCTTGCCTGCTTCAGAAAACATTAAGAATCTGAAGATACTGAGTACATCCTTCTAAGGGAGTTTTGGATACTATTCAACCCACTTAATCAGGGAAAGGGCTGAGTGCTAACAACGGAATGCAGTTCTCATTTCTTACATAATCATATACTAGCGACCTATTTATGAGCTATCTGGATTATAGAAGTGTACCTATTTTTAAATAAGCGTTTCTATCAAAAGAATGAGACACTCAAGAGACACTTGCCTTAGTTTTGAACACAAAATAGCCATCATTGTGTTTGTTCCAGCAAGTCAACATTAGGTGCAACAGGCAATAGTTACTTGTTCAAAACTGTTATGTTTGTCTCCTCCCCCTTGCCAGTTGTTTACTTGAATCTTACTACTTCTAAAAAGCATACTTTCTAAAACATTTAATGATTGTTATACTGAATCCAAACACTTAATACTATAGTGAAAAAAAAAAAAACAGGTCTGTTAAAACATGATACTTTCTTTTTCCAAACAAATAAGCCAGTTGATTTCATTATATCTATGAAAGATCATCTCCTCATTGTGGTAAGAAATCAACATTTTATCATAAGTAGATATATGGAACTACAAACCTGTGCGTTTCCAGATGCTTTACAGTACAAAGGCAATATCTACTGAAGTCAACTTTAAGAATAGATCACAACAAGTAATCTAAAGCACAAAAAGTATGATTAAAATACAAAAGGTAACTGTTCCTCACAATTGGACAAAACTTTCTTTTTAACCAGTGACAAGTGATTAAGCTTAATTTTTCCAAGCCTGAAAACTTGGTTTTGTGATTTTCTTTTCTTTTGTTTTGATTTTGCTTTGTTTTCAGCATATGCAGCTGCCTCTTATATTTTTCTGAGCAATGAAACTAGTAAAGGCTAAGTGAAGGAAAGCTCTTTATGCTTTTGCAAAGTTAATAAGCAAATACATGTCTTCTATGTATGAAACAGTCCTATAAATCTTATGGATTTTATTTCAGTGTACATAAGGGGCCAAATTGCAATAAGCTTTCTAAAGATTACTATCCTGTTGATTTCAGCTGAAGTCCTTGTCCCCAAACAAGGTTTCTTGGTTTGGATTTATATCAGAACAGATATGACCTAAACTGTCGTCAACTTTATCAGATAAATTCAAAATTCTGATAGAAATAATTTCTGAAAATGGGAACAATTAATTTATGGTTTTAAAAATAAGTTAAAACTCTGAAAATGCTTATTCTCAGTTTTTCTGTTCTATGTCTTTTCCTTTGTGTAGAAATAATCCCAAACTCATTCCAAAGTTGTAACAGTCTTTGTTTTTCACCTCAATTTATATTGAATAAAGATACAGATGAATGCTATAGTTATGCTAGAATTGATTTCCAAATGTATTTCTCTGTGCTCCATAAAGCTGAGTGCACTAGCATTCTGGACTCAAATGTTATAATCCTATTCAGTGAAATCTTACACACTGCTACATTTTTGAGATAAAATTATTGGTATATTTTCCTTTCTTTTTCTTTCTATTCATTAATTTGAAGGAATTTTTAATATTTTGCAATAAAACCACTATATAGTAGTCTTAAATTTACAGTGCATTCCACTTTCATTGACAGTGACCATTTACTATTTCTAAATCCATTGCAGCCAATGCATAAATCTCATAATTCATCATTTTGTGAGAAACATAGGACTGCTTCATAATTTTTCCTCACTCTTTAAATTCAGTGAAGTCTTCATGTGTCCACTTTGTTGGTTTCTATGCTATGAGCATTGGAGACCATCTCCATTGCTTTTGAATCTATGGTTCAGGAATATTGGCTGCTGCAAAATGCAAAAAAAAAAAAGAAAAAAGAAAAAAAAAAAACCTCTCCAAATCGCAACAGTAATTTAAAATGAGGATATTCAGTATTGTATATTACTTAACAGTTATAAGTCTTAGAATACGGTCATGATCTAAAAACTTTCTGAAAAATATCCTACTGACTCTGTAAAAATATAGATGAAACAATAGTTTTATTTGGAATTACTGTACCATAATTTCACTCTCCTGGCTATTTCAAATTTACATAGAAAATATTGAAAATCTAATGTCAATTTGTTTGTCCTCCTCTTTTAGACTTTTGATCAAGGTCAAACCAAAAATACAACTTGTCCAAAACACACCATAATGCTTATTTTTGCCAGTGCAAAAAGAGCTATACACTGGCTGTACAAATATGATTTGTCCCAGGGGGACAGACTAAAAAAAGTACATTAACATAACCCATATATTTGTTTTTGTTTATTGGCTGCAGGATAGCTAGTCCAAATCAAACTCCTAGTCCGAACCTAAAAAGCAGCAGGGGAGTGATATCAAATTTATTTGAAAACAGCTTATCTTGGAGATACATTTCCTGAGTCTTGTAGCTGGAATGACCAAAGTGAGATAGAAATCTGTTTTTCTCATCAGAAAAGTATATTAGAAAGTACTATATTTTCAGTAGTTTCATAGTCTATTGCAAAGACCCTGTAGTATAAAGTCACTATAAATAATAATTAATTAAAGGAATATACTGCATCAGCTGGACAGTGTGTGAGTCAAATTCCTGTGATCTAAAGAGCATTGCAAAATCATATGGGCAAAATGATCAGAAGTCTGAAAAGTATTTGCAGAAGCGATTGAGAAGACTGAAGGTGATTTTCTTGAAAAGCAAATAAATAAGAAGGGGCAAGGTAAACGCATGGTGATGAATGGTTTGGAGAAGATAGATTAAAAAATTCATAACAAAACCACCAAATCCATAAAAAATCAAGAGGTGCAAAATATAAACCCTGATAAGATATGCTCTGATTCCAGGTCATGTGGAAGTCTGTGGAACTCTGTAGTAGAAGCTGATCACTAAAAATGAAAATCAGCAAGACTTAAAGAACCGGACATTTTAACAGAATATTTATTTGATACTAGTGGAAATTAACAAGCAGAAGATGATGGTGTATTTTTGTATTATTTAGCTTTGTCTATAGCCTCGAAAAGCATCTGATGCTAGTGCTGCAAGAGGCCAATGTAATAATAGATGAGTAATGGGAATAATTATTACATGAACTCAACAGTGGAAGTCCAACATACGGTGTCCAACAGTGGCTACTAACAGATGCTTCAGAGGAGAAGTGACTAGTCACTAGCGGTTAATTCGATTAAAACAGAAGTTTTTAATATTATAGTTATATGCATATATACCCTTTGCCTATGCATTTGTGAAACAAATTATCATTATATTTAAAAATACCACACCTGTGATTTAATCCCAAGAATCTGATTGTATTCCAAAGTTTTCATTTTCACTCTTGTGAACAGGAGCAAGTTTAAATAAAAAAGGTGCTTTGCTATTTCAGGGAAGCTTTCAATATTTCAGCACTTGATTTAACTCCGTTTTGGAGCAAACACAGAACATTCCAAAGCGTATCTCAGAAAAGGAATAGAATCCAAGGCAGTCTGCTTTTCTGCTGGGCTATCTGGGGCTATTGGCACGTGGATAAGGGGGCTTGGTCTGGAGCTTGCAAGGCCTACCTGCCTTCTCCATTTCTGAACTGCTTAGTGCTTGGCTGCTGTACCAAAAGGAAACGTGATTTTGCACCCCCCCCCCCCCCCCCTGGTCCCCAGCTCCTTTCCATTTTGCTAGCACTTTATTGATCTGGAAAAGGTTCTGTTACAAATGAGCATATTCCACTCACAAATAAAGCTTTTAACATTTTCCCAGGTATCTGTACTTATGACTCCATGTTCAGTACCTACATGTGAATGTGACTGATAGTCTTTAAGTGTTAAAGTGACAGTTTTTTCTCATTGTTAACTTAATGAGAAAAATAGGATTTCTGCGGCAAGTATAGCCATTGTAAACCAATAAAATGTGCTGCTGTTATAGTAAATTCAGATCCAATGACTATTTCTACTGCTAAGTGGTGTTCCTTCTGGTGCGTGGGGACATCTATCTCTGACAATGTCCACAGCAGCGTGTAGATTTCTGCTTTAAATTGATCGAGCCGATTGAAAGAGAAACAACTATTTCCTTTAGCCCTTAAAGTTACAGACGATTTGATCTAAAGAACAAAATAATTGCTTTCAGAGAGAAAATTTAGTCTGTCATCTATTCTATCCACATTTTTATGACAGGCTGTTTACTTTGATTCAGGTCAAGATATTCTTAATGTCATCATGCTTGCTGTCTGTCACATGTTCTGATTTGGGTTAAGACCAACAGTGAAATGGAGGGATACCGTGAAAGACCTGAGGTAGGCTGAATTATTCATTTTCCATGGAGGCAAAAAGCCAAATGTGCTGATAAAATGACTGATGTTATGAAGAGCAAACACATTGGTTATTTTATTTATGTATTTATTTCAGTCAGTCCCAGCTTAGGAGCTATTACAGAATAAGTTGGAGTGCACTGCAAACCCCTGTTAGATGTTAAAAAGGATGAAGTGAAATTACCAGCAGAACCTAAAATGATATAATGGAAAAATCCTACTGAGGTTTCTTGGTGCTGTAATGTAGAATAATACAACACAGAATGCCATGCCATTTAGCTGTATTTGGTTTGTTACAGTAGGTTGCTGGTACTCAATAATTCTGTCAGCAAGCTTTGAGACCAGATAGCAAAGCATATGATATGGTGACTAAGGAGTTAGATGAGTTTATTACTGGAATTTAGAGAATAAGCTGCTACTAACCTACTCCTCATGTGACACTTTGGTGAGCTGGCTGTTAACGTTGCTCTTATTCTATATGATACAAGGCTAATGACATTGCGGTGCACTGTAAATTAGGTAAGCTATATGTCGCAATATACAGTGTCAAGGAAAAGTCACAGTCTAGGGGCTTTCTCAACTGAATTTATAACATCTTGCAGCATAGTGATAATCAATACGGATCAAATATTTTCAATCCTTTGGAAAATGGCTTTGTGTTTTAAATGTATGGAGGAAAGTAATCATATGAATCCCATCTGATTTCAGGAACAGAAAAATGTGCACAAGGGTATGGGAAAGGATAGAAACATAAACACTATCTATTGTACTTCAGTATTTTCTTGCATGAATTTGAGCTTAAGCAAGATTTATATATCCAAGCATCATAAGTCAAAAGGGGTACAAGGAACTCATGATTTCACTGACATGATCACCTTATTTTGTTGGCCTTGGAATGATATACAAGAAGGTCGATAACTTTCCTTGATCTTTCATTTGAAACAAGACGCAAAAAAAGACTGACAGAACAAGAGGGAAGATACAATAAACATCAAGTGATTTAACTTTTTGCACAGTACATTTATATTCAATTGCAGTTCATGAGAAGAGGAAGACCATTAAACTATCAGCAGTAATCAGGATGATGACTGCAGGGCCTTTTTTCTTCCTCCCTATTGGGAGTTGCGCTGAGCTCAAGTCGAATTAGATGTGAGAAAGGAATAAAAAGAGTAGCTAGAGTATTACAGTAACTAATATGACAGGGCCTGGAGATTCTATGAATTCACCAAGTAATGCTTATCTTAACTAGTTAATATCAATCTGTCCAAATGGCTTACCCTAATCAATGCAAGGCTATCTCAAGACACTTACTCCAACTTTTTGAGATCACTTACCAATAAAAGTAAAGCTCAATTGAGAGAAGTGGTTAAATGTGCCTGAGAAATATAAGTAGAATTGAATGCTACTATTATAAAATTCATTAACCTGAATGACTTGGTTAGCTGAATTTTAAACTGCTCTTGTCTCTGTTGCTACTGATGCCATTGCTGCTATAGGAATTCAGTGTTGGCTGATAAAGTGTAAAATTGTTTCTTTTTCCTTTTAAAGTATTTTTTTGATTAAAAAGGAAAAAAAAAGTTCACAATAAGTCTGAAAAATATATATTTACTCCAGCAGCTCCAATAACACTGTAATGTAAATTCTCTAATTCAGTCAGAGATGTATGGAGCTAACAGCAGAAGCCTGATTTAAAAGTTATTTTAAAAATCATACACTTTCACTAAAAGTGTGTGGACATAAGACACACAAATAATTACACACATGCAAGTACACTGCATGCAAGCTGTATCAGTCAGGTGTTCAACTGAAAATTATGGAAGCAGCTGCTAGAACTCATCTTGAACATCAGGTACATGATAATAATGCAAATTGTGTAAGGAAAGTAGTTAGATATTAGAATATCAAGGTTGCTCAAAGGAGAATTAAAGGTAGAGAACACAACTGCTGCTGCAGGGTAACTTTGTTCCAGTATATGCAGTTTTTTGCTAAAGAACAGCTGAAACTTCTCACAAATCATTCCAGGACTGTTAGTCCAGGTGGTAAAAGAATTATGTTCTTAAAAATTCCATTCATTATGAGAAAAGGAAAGAATAGAAAGACTTCTTTATTTTGCAAATTCTTACCTGAAGATTCTTTTTCAGTTAATGTTATTCAGGGAGAATGCAAAGGGTTTTTTTTTTTTTTTCTTTCATTTTATTTATCAATTTTGGAATTTTTCACACCTGTCAAAGAACCTCTCAAGACCACTGGAGGGTAAGCAAACTTGCTGTAGTCTACTGAGCTTTTCTGCTTATCTAAAACTACATAAGTTAAATCACCAGCCACTCTGAATTTCACTGTGGAAAACAACTTGGACATCTTGCACAGAGGCATAAGTACATCATCCTTTTGATAGGCAGGAATGTTACGTTGGAGAACACATCCATTTTGTTTTCTTTCCCTCATTAATTCATCTTGTCTTTTTCAATAAACCTTTATTTTCATCACAGGTCTCTTCCTCTGCTTCTGTACTACCCTTTCAGATACCAGTTCTTGTCCTCTCACATATTGTTTCAAGTTCTTCTCCTTAGCAAAGGATGCAGCAAGCACAACAAACACAACCCCAGATTATGCTGGGAAAAAATTTTGAGGAAATCTAAGGAATTAGAAAGTAATCAACTGATACAAAGTATAAGCAGGTTACAGAAATTAACACTTTTATTAAAACGTAGGCAGATATTTCCAACCGCAAGAACTCAGTTTTACATCTACTCACTTTTAAGTTCACCAGGAACACACCTTGGTGTGCATTGTAGTTGCATAATAACTCACTTCAGATTAGGTCACAGGACAGGTCTAAGGCAAATCCAGGAAATCCAATCTATTCAGGAACAGAGCACTCTTATGACAGGCTGGGCAGGGAGTAAAGGCCCAGGCCTGAGCTGAAATGGAGCCCCTCGGCCCTGGCCCATAGGCAGGGGTGCAGGTGGAGGTCCCAGGTGAGGCTGGTCAGGGCCTTGATGGTTATATCAAACCATTATACCAATGAGTGCCTCTAATTGTTCAGAAAGGAACACAGAACACAGAAGAAGGCACTATATTGGATAACAGAAATGAAATACCTGTTGCTGGAGCAGAAACATCTGGCCCAATGAATGGCTCCTTACCTCAGTATAGGGAGTGGAGTCTGGGGGACAGTAGGTGATCTAATGCAGAAGATAGAAGTGAAGGTGCTGGTATTCAACTGTGTAAATTATAGAAATGGGGGAGGGTTAGAGAAACTCACAGAACAGAATAGGTAGACAAAAGGAAATGTATGCATCTGCAGCAAGCAGAAACACTATTTACCTGAAAAAGCTGCCCAAAGTCATTTCCTGTAGAGCAGAAAAAGAGATTTTCTTTCATCTGTGGACAATTCCTGAGCTACAGAAGAAAGTTCATATGTCTCTGACCTAAGCCCATTGAATGCTCTAGAAAAACAATGCCATTGAAGCAGGACCATTACTGTGAAGCTTATTATTTTGACAGTATCAGTGTGTGTATCATAAAAAATAAGTGGCTTCAGAATCTGACACAAAGACTGTGCTTTTTGTTGGAATTTTTTGTGTTTATTTTTTTCATATTACTCATTACTCAATATTACATTTAACTGTGCCTGTGAATAGACAATCTCAAAACCTAAAAATCTCACAAGAATAGTTGGAAAAATCATGCATTTAAGACTCTGGCACGTTCCATACTAATCAGTATGGTTGCATGCCTCTAAACATGAATAGTCTTATGCATGTTCCTGAGAATTCTGAGACAGGTCTCAAAGGAGTCAAAGACTGCGAAATTATTTGTTTCTTAGTGTGGAGGAGCAAATAAGGCTATCCTTTCCCATTTTTCTCTTCTTCCCTCCCTTCTCCTCTGTCCCAACATAGCAGGAACAGTTCTCCGGTAGACTGTCAATATTAATTCGTTTTTAAAAACATGAATCAAGAAAAGGCTGTTTTTATTTTATACCATGACCATTTGTGTGTAATTAGGGGTAATCATTAAATCTGGGGGCAAGTCAGAACCGTTCATTCTTTCAGAAAAGAGGCAAACTTTGTTGTCCCAAGAAAAAGTCTCAAAGACCTTCTAAATGTCCTTCTATGCTTGCATTTTTCCAGCAGATGTTTTATTGGAGGGCAGTTGTTCACCAGGAACCTACAAGACACAGAACTGTGTTATCACAGTTGTGGTATTACACCCTACTACTGACTGTTATAACCTGAAAGGATCCAAATTCAAACCCATACCAACAGCACTAACGAAATTAGATAGATATTAATAACAAGTAGTGAAGAAAGTAATATATATGTATATACATATCAGTATTGACTTCTAAGAAAACATTACTCTGTAGCATGAACTATCATTGATACTAGAAATAAGACTGGACGATCACAGAATGATAGTAGAGGCTTTTAAAAGTACAGGCACAGGATGAAACCAGAGGCTTTGAATACAGCCCTAAATACACATACTGAGCAGCCTAGAGAGGAACTGGTATCTGAGCATAACAGCAGCATATCTGGCTTAGTTGTGTGAAGAAGCCTTTAGCGATTCTATCAGAAAGATGTATACTCTGAAGAGTGACACAAACAACAGAAATTTAGCGTTGGAGGAAACTATATATCTTTTTCTTGAAGCATGGCAAAGAAATACAGGAACCTTCTGCTAATTCTTTTGCCAACTGTTGTATAGGAATCACATAGCTTAATCATAAGTAAAATTCATTAAGGGATAGAAACAGCCCATCGATGATATTATAGGCAGGGGTGTTTTTAGGCTGCGTATAGATGTCTGCAACAAAAAGCACTAGCTGTACTGGCACCATTCTTTAAAACAGCATATGCAGAATTAATTGGTCTGCTATCTTATTATCATTAAATGGAATTGTATCTTAATATTTGGTCAAAGGTTTTATTGTTTGTGCTTTCATTGGTCTGGTTACCGGCCTTTCAGGACTGGCTGTTAAATCTGAGTGCAACATGGTACCAACAGCATCTTTTAGGAGACAGGATATATCCTTGGGCACAGGACGTTGAAGTGTAACAGTCATGACAGAAACATGACATTCATGACAGAAACATGACATTCTCTGCAATGTTTCTTTATTTCTACTCAGCAGCTTTCTTTTCCTGTTTCTTTCCAGTAAAATCTTCTGAAAATTATTTTCAATTTGAGAAGAACAGTGACATAATTTTACAAGACCAAATTCTCTTGTCAGACTACTGTAACATGATCCATTTGTCCCTCAGTATGAGATCATTTCTCTTCTTTGTTAGTTCATAGTAGGAGGAAGTATAATACTCTGGTTGGTCTGTTGTGGGCGGTGATACTGTAGTAACCAACAAGTGACAAGTGACATCTACTGGAAGGATGTTAGTGCTTTTGTTTTCATCATTGTATCTCAGATGTGTACTTTCCTTTTAAGTCCTGAAAAGGTTATGTACCAGAAAGGTACCCTGTGGCTTTGCAAGCATTTGCCTGATATAAGCACAGTTTGTGCAACTGACAGCATGTTCTCTCAGTGTCATTCACTGGGTGAAAACATGGTGGATGCAGGATGTGGTAGCTGCAGCTCTGGTTCAGGTGTTAGCTTTGATGGCACGAGATTTGCTTTCTGCTCTCTTCAAAGATAGTGGTGCAGCAGTGACTGATTCTGAGGTGGAAGACCAAGCAGAAATTCAGGAGAAAGTAGCTTCTACCTTTAGAACTACAGTATTTTAACAAATGTTTTCAAAACCCTTCAATCGTTTTGCACAGTGAAGATAAACAATAGAGAAAGGTTTCAAAACTGACAGCTGAAACTTCCCAACATTATCATGATAGTTTCAACTGAAAGTGAAATATGAGGCTTTTGGGTTCTGATAGCATTTGGTGTTCACCTGAGTTGTTAAATGAGTGCTACTGAAAGAAGAAACATCATGACATGTGCACAGGACAGTTATTCTAGGACTTCCTTTTGCATGTAGACATGTCATATCCTTTCTCAGAGAAATGTAAAGATTAATCCATGCATATCTCTGAGAAGGAAAATTTTAAGAATAAGAACAAGTAATAGTCTTAAATAAAATCCAAATCTGTGATAGATCTTGAAGTTTCTGTACTGATAGCCAACTACAGATAAGTTTCAAAAGGTCATCATCCTTTTCTGATCCCTTTTATCAATGATAGAAATAAAGAATTAAGGATTTTTTTTTGTAAATTACTCTATTAAAACCACCTACATGTGTATAATCTGAGCATAATTCCAGGCAACCTTTCTCCTCCCTTTCCTATTTATGCTGGGAACAGCATTGTCAGTTGGTGCAGTAGCAGCTCTCTGGTTTTTATAAGGACAGTAAAAGGGTAAGTGTGATATGTGCAAACACATGCAAACAATTGGCACTCCTTGAAAACATTTAATATTCAGAACATTTGAGGTGCTAAAATAAAAGCTAAATGTATATCTCACTTCTTTATGGAAGGAATTTGTATACCTTGACTACTTTCATCCTCCTCCAGGTTGAAATTTTTAGATGTTAACCTGCTTATATACTATAAGCAAGAACACCTTTAATATTAAATGGATGTATTATGTGGCACTTAGTCTTCTGCAACGCAGCAGCTCCTGAGTGTAAGCCTCTGTTTGTACAAATAAAGGATTAAAACCCGTTCACAACTATGGTAAATAGCTCATAAATAGTAGTAGCTTGAAGAGAAAAACACACTGATTACACAGTTTTTTTTCCCACTCTTTAATGGGTGGTTGTTCGTTCTGTTTCAAGGAGAGACATAATTAGTCTGACCAAACATTTGCAGGTTTTGGCTCTATGCTGACAAGCTTTCCCAAGCTTTATTAAAGTGCAGCCAAAAGCTTATTAAGACACATGAATAACAACAATTAACTTAAATGTGGGTTCCAACTAGGTTTAAACTGAATTTCAATTGTAATGCTATCAAAGGAGATGAACTAGGAGTTACCCTTACTGCACATTGGAAACTTAAATGTGCTTTATAATTCTCCAGGAATAAACTACATTATTTATCACATTTAATGCATTTCAAGGTCATAGAAAAATATAACAGCAATGAAAAGTCATAAACTGATGAGATATAGTGTGCTCTATTTTGTGCAGTATATTGTTCAGATAGATTTCAAGAGGCTAACAATAAGTCATAAGAAGAAATAAGCTAAATGATCCAGAAAAATTAAATTATTGAGGCCCATCAACTCAAGTACTTCACTCTCACAAAAAATGTTAAATCTTTCCAGAAGTCAGTATAAACCAAATGTTTTTTACATTTCAGAAAGATTAAACACTAAATTGATTCATCATATTTTCCTCACTGTAACGACATATTCTGCTACTCTAATGCAAAGATTATGCCTCACTCTGAACAGGCAAACTAAAGAATTTTTTCACCTGCCCCCAATTCAGATAT
This sequence comes from Struthio camelus, assembly GCF_040807025.1. Classification (NCBI taxonomy): domain Eukaryota; kingdom Metazoa; phylum Chordata; class Aves; order Struthioniformes; family Struthionidae; genus Struthio; species Struthio camelus. Next base: position 35,805,310 of record NC_090946.1, read on the forward strand.
ATGTCCTATTATAGTTAAGTTTCAGAGCATGGATCCTGAAAACACAGGTGTTGCAGTGCACTAGGCTGCATTCGTATTTGTTTAGGAACCTTTAAATTGCATTACTTTTAGAAGAATAAAAGAAGTTGACCTGTATGGTAAATTTTTAAACATATAATTGCTGAAGTTTAAACAAGATATTGCTGATGGGAAAAATTAAAACAAAACAAAAAACTCAGGTCTAATAACTGTAAATACCAGTCCATGCCATATTTTACAATAGATTCAGAGACAAACTCATTGGGACGTGACTAACATACTAACTTCTAAAAATAAGCTATCCACTGCTCCTTGTTTACCTCCCCTTTGTTTCAACCTTCACGCAGAGCAGCAAAATGGTGTAGTAATAGAAGAAGGGAGATATATAGATGAAATTCTGATTGTATTTAAGTCACTGGGAATTATAGTGTGGTAATTTAAGTTTAAAAATAGTTACCCAATAGTGTCATTCATGCAGTATTCTAATATGAGTTGGATTGTTTCTACAAACAAAACAAAAAATCCGTAATATTTTGGAAATCTCAGTGGTTCCTTGGTACGTAACTCAGCCACAGAATAAACATGGAAACTCAAGCAGTTCTGAATCATTATGAATTTGACGTACGCTCTTACCATGAGTTTTATGGAAAAGTTTCTACAGATTCATTCAAATCCAAGTGCTAAAAATATGCTTTAGTGAATTAGCGTGCACTGAAAAAGGGGCAAGATTGAATGACCTACTGAAATGTAATCAACTCTAAATTCCTTGATTTCATAACAAAAAAGTGTTGTGGGCATGTATTTTCATTTCACACTTGGAGGGAATCAGGACATGTTACTGTTCTGAAAACTAAATGCTAAGCAGATGTTTATTGGAGATTGTAAAGCTGTTACAACTTAGTGAACTGTTCAGAAGAATCACCTTGGTGAACTAGATTTTGAAGTCAAAGGAAAAACTAAATAAGTGAAAGCATTCCTAGGGCAACAGGTTTTTTTCCCCCTTCAACTTTGACCTAATCTAGTGTCTGTGATTAGTTACAAAATGAAACCTCTTATTTTTTATCATATGTTTTCCTCCTCTCTTGACATGGAATTTTATCCTTGATTTAATTTGCAGGTAACAGGTATTTGGGTCTTTTTGGTTAACATCTGTGTTAAATGCATTTCACATTAGTCAACTGTAAGCCAAATACCAGGCAAATGAGAATTTACCCTGCATCACGTAATATTCCCCAAACTCTGGCCCCCCATTATACAATGCATATTTAATTCTTTTATAGCCGTGCTGGTTTGGCTGACAAGCAGCAAATCGGAACACTGTTGCTCACCATTTATTTTCCCTATGCAGCGCCTAAGACAATGCCAGGGTACCACGTGGGCTGGAGGCTGCCTGTGGCCAGGAGCTGGTAGCCATGGGGGCTCCCTGGGCTGTCAGCGCAGGGCCTCACCGGCCAGGGCCTGTCCCACGGCTCCCCAAGGGCACGCTTGGGGGCAGCTGGGGGCAGCCCCAGTCCTGGGCATTGGGCGCCTCGATGGGGATGGGGCCAGGCTGTCCGTCTGCTGGTTGGGGCCTGGATCAGGTCTGACCCCAGTAAGCGTAATTGGGGTCAGACACAGCCCTGTGATGGCCTGTGGCCAGGGAGGGGCAGGGCCATGGCAAGGCTGAAGCCCAGCAGTAGTATGGCGTCGCGGGGCAGGGACTGATGGTCCCAGGCTGAGCTGAAATGGGGGCCTGGGCCTGAGCAAGGAGGGGTGAGGGGAGGCCCTGGAGAAGCCTACATAGTACAGAGAACAAGACTATCCTAGGATAAGTACATACCAACATGAGTGACCATAATGGGAATTCAGTATGTATGGTTTGAATTAGGTTGCTAATATTTTAGTGTGTTAGCAATTAACTTAGTAATTTCATAAATTGTATACAATGTTACTTGTATTCTATGGCAGAATTGTGTTTCACCATGAACGTGCAACTGCTCTTTTTATTAGCTATGGCTGTGAGAAATATTAAAATACTTGATGTTTAAAATACTAGGAAAAGAAAGAATTTGTAATAATTTATAAAATTAACAGAGAATTTGTCTTGTTTTCTTTGTAGAGGAATGGAAACTGTCTAGATTGCTTTATAAATTTTGAATATTTCTAACAGTCTCTCAGAACAGTGGTCTCAATTTTTGTGAGTCAGAGCAGAGCTGTGTCAGTAAACAGTTCTCAGAAACAGGTTTATTCATTGGGACTCACGGCTGTCAAAAACTTAATTTCAAAGTATGGGTCATTATCACTTCCTGACAGATTGCTAAGGCCACCATCAAAAGACCTCCACTCACTAAATAACACTTACTCTTTTACTGCTTGAATCTAGAACTAAAAATTTAAGCAGTAGTAAATTGAAGAGACTGACACCACTTTGGTGTGAGGTGTTTTCTCTGTTTCTGTTTCTAGGTATTTTGATGGAGTCTGTTTTTCAAGGGGGAAAGGAAGAGTAATGAAGGGGGAGCTGAGGTGTATGTTTAACAAACATAGATAAAGGTCACTGGATTAAGCATCCTTGCTAAGGGAAACAAAAAACTTGCTTTGATAAAGTGCCTAATAGACATTTGCAGGTTGTTGGGTCCCTATGATAATTCAGTCTGGATGACTTAATTATATATTGCAATTTTAAGGAGAGCAGTAGGCAGCATCTCAGTTTGCGTAGTTGTTCAGTTAGTTTGTCTGACACAAAAGGAAACACATTCACATGCTGGCACATGCTTACATATAGTGAATATACGTTCTCATTTATATCTTACATAAATAGAACAACTCATGTTGTGTTCAAGTTGACAGAAAATAATCTTCTCCTCTCCTTGTGTGCTTCCTTCCTGAACACACTGCGAGGAATGTGAAAACCAATGAAATACTTCACCCACTGTCACAGGGTATACTCTTACTGCCTACGTAGGAGCAGAATTCTTCAAATGGTACTTGTTAGGTGCATTGCAGCCCATGCACTAGCTACCAGAGAGAAACTATTGCATGTGTGAGCCAGAAGCAGAGGTAAATATAGCAGCTGCCAGCAGTAGGAGCCTTGAGGATCTTCCTCTTCTTATTCATATTTTCCTTTGACACAGACTCTTGCCAGAGCAGGATATGAGTGATGTGAATTCATTCTCTCGTGCTATTTTCTTTTTCTTCATCCCAGTACACATGTATTATACCCACTCCTGCTTTTTCCCCCAAGCTGGTCCTCTTAAAATGTTGCTGAAGACCTCTGATCATAGTTATTCAAAAAATCTTTCAGTCTTTCTAGACAAGAATGTCTCCTGCAAACCATAGACCTGGGAAATTTCTGTCAGCTTTCTGTGCAAAAATCAGTAGCTTTTTCTTTCCCTCTTTCCTTCTTCTTTGTTCTGCCAGAGATTTTGTCCTTCATGCACTTAACCCTCTTGTTTTGTTTTCTATTGTTCCATGCTATTTCCTTATACATGGCATTACTTCCATGACCAAGTCACAAGATTTTTGTCTCTTTACAACTCACCCTCTGCATCCCCTGAATTGTTCATGCTAAACTGAAATATCAGAAAATCGGGCAGTTAAGACATCTAAAATTCACCTTTTATTTGCTATTTATAAAAATAATAAGTAATAAGAGACTTAGAATGATGAACTACGGAAGCTGGTAGACTATGCATATAGATAATATTCCTGTTTATTTCCCTCATTTTCCCTCCTTTCCTCTTCCTATTATTTCATCTTGAATTTAGTCGACTGCACTTTGGGAGCTGCATATACTGAAATACAAAACTGAGAATGAATTCTCGGGGGCTACTCTAAATCGGATAATAAAGGATAACAAGTCATATCTAATTCTCATCAAGAAACAGCAACTTCTTAAAATTTCTTGAAATTAAATATAGTTCTGCAATAAATTGACACTTGATTTTATTTTATTTTCAGGTACGTTTTCAAAATGAAGTAATTTGTTGAGGCTGTGGTTTTGCTTAAACCAAAAAGAAGGTATATCCTAAGATATTGTGCAGCTCATCATTGACGGAACTAAATGGCAAGTTACTGAAAATAACCTTCATAGTACTCCCTTTATAGCAAGCCTTTGCTTTGAATGTCATCTACCATGCTTAGCAATTACATCCTATGTGTGTTTTGATGTAAGATAGCAGGGCTCAGTTCCACTGAATGACCCTTTGAAAATAATGATTTACTGCTTATTCACGGTAAAATTACTGGTAATTTTTGCAATGCTATCTCTGGACCTTCAATATTGGATTAGTAAGTGTTTACAAGTATACTGAAAATCATTTTCCCTGAACTGTGGGAGATCCCAGATCGGTAACAGATTACATAGGTAGACTTGAAAATAATATTCTTTTTTGCTAAAAACAAAAGGGTGGAAAATCTTTTCACTTAACTGCCAAGACCAGATTTTAAAAATCACATCTTCCTGAATCAGCTAATACTGCACACAGCTGGGGCATTGTTTTCAAAAGGAATAGAATTTTCAATCACTTTAAAGCAAGCCAAATGAGAGGAATAATATCTATCAACTGATAGAACTTAGTGTAGTTTGGGGAAAAAATAAAACAAAACAAAGATTTCCAAAGACTGTTATCTGGAATGGCAGCTTTTTTCAACAATGTATTTTTCTTGAAAATATAATAATTTTAAAATAAAATACTGGGTTATTTCTTGTTGCTGTTATATTCATTTATATTTGACATGTGTTTCTGCTCTTCCTTTTTGCAATAGGAAGAATTACGTGATTCATTTCAGAGAGGGTAGGGTGAATCAGTGAACTAGTATGTTCAGGGTAGGAATGATTCTATCCACTCATTTTGCATGAAAGATTTTGTTCTGGATGCAAACATTTTCTTCAGTGGTCAACATGAATCAGATATCTGCACTGTAAATATAACTGATTATATGCACAAGGAAGGAAAATTTGTCAGGTAATGCATGTGGCTTTGAGTAGCTCCATTTAAAATTAAAACATTTTGTGTCTTTCTGTTTTTCAAAGAATAATATTATATTATTCTAAATAATACTGTTTCTGTAAGTCTCCAAAGAATAATATTCTTTATGCTTTTGATTTTCTTTTGTATAGTGTTTCCTTATCTTATAGCCATTTGTGCTCTAGGATAGGGCTACAGCACATAGCTACTTCTTGAAATGGCCAGTATGGAGAGCAGCAGTAAATTCTCCCTGAATATGTGTTCAGACTTTTGGGGCTACCTGTGGACGGATTAATGGGTGAGGGAAAAATCCTAAAACCCTGAAGCTAATGATTGCAGCAGGGTCAGAATTCCATTCTGAGCCCATCCAAATAGACAAAATGGTGTAGAAATAAATATATCCAAAAAATTATTTCAATTGGGATAAGTTCTGTGGCCCGATCTTTATATCTTATAGTTATATCTTGGGTGACGAGTGTTTCTTTGCTTAATCCCTAATTAAGACTCCAGACTAAATTTAAATTGCCTTAAAAAACTATTCCTCCTCACTTTCCTTGAATGGGTAATATAAATTACGTTGTTTAAACCTTGATCCAGGAGTATGCTTAAGCACCCTGAATTGAAAAGGATTATTCACATATATATAACTGAAATTGCTGCTAAATTTATTTTAATATATATTCAGAAACACACAAGAAAACAAATCCAAAAGAGATATGTTGCCACAACCAAGTAATGTTATTCTGCTATCTAATATAGTGCTTTGTCTGAGGGATGAAAATTTGCTTGGAATCAAATTTAGGCATTTATGGTAGGTAAGTATATCATTGTATTATTGCTGATTAAAAAAAAAGTTCCCTTTTTTTCTAAAGCATGTAGCTTTTCATAAGGCTGTATTATTTTATTGTTACTATGCAATAATCATATCATAATAACAACTAAAAGCATTTTTAAAGTGTAGAGCGTAGACTCAATTTACATTTGTATAAAAGCTACATAGAATTGTCTAGGTAATTTAATTATGTTTATGAATCAAATCATCTGCAGAATGACAATGATATGAAAAAAATTTCCAGAGTAGCTGCCATTCCCATGCATATGCCAGAAAATTGGGGAGCTTTAAAATCCATGAGGTTTGATTTCAGTGAGGATGCATATATCATGCAAATATAATACCCTGTAAATTTTTACTACTAACAAAAATCAGAAAATCAATGATATTCGTCATTCTTACCCGCACAAAATACTGTAAATGTGATTGAACTGAACAAAGTCCTAAGCTAGGCATTTATGCAACATGACCTTTTTCCTGTTAAGTAATTGATATCAGTGGTTCCCTCAGACCTTTAAAAATGAAAATATTCTGTTTCTTCTCCAAAGCAAAGCAAGACTGAATTGCATCATGAAAACTTTTTTCACCTATATATGAGAACACATCTGCCAGCTGTTATGAACAAAAACCACATAAACTATGCAAATAAAGAACAAATAAAATAATTCTATAAATGCAATCTTCTCTGTGAGTTCAAAATTTAAACTCTGAATGCGTAAATTATTGCTGTGAAAACACTAGGATTATACTATATTCAATGAATGTTGATTGGGGTCTAAATGTGTCGCCTGATGGGGAGACGCTGTGTGCTGAAACTTTCTTAGCAGAAGCTTCCAAAAGTTTAAGATTCATAATATTTTCTGTGCAGAAAGAAATTACTGTCTACAGTGACCATGATTAAAATGCACTGCAGACTTACAAATATGAAAAAGTATTGTCCTTAATAATATGAAAGCAAACACAACCTTTAAAGTGGTGTGAAATTCCATCGTTCATTCTTTATTCTGTATTCTTTTTGCAGTGTCACTTTGTAGCTTTAAAATTTCTGTATGAATCGCAAGAGCAAACAGAATATTCAAAATGCGCAGATGAAACAGAATTATTTTGTCCAGAGAATGTCAGGATATTGCTATTGTTATATACCATTAGCATTACAGTCTTCAGAAGAATGATAACATAGTAATATGACAGTGTCTTGTAGAATGAACAGCTTTTCAGTATGTAAAGATGTACTTAAAACTTTAGGTATCAAATTTCAGAACTAAAGAAAAAAACGTCTTGGAAAATGAAACTCCATTTTAGCAGTGAAATAATTGCATAATAATCCACATCACAGTGAGACTGCATAGAATTTAGAAAAACTGTCTTTCAGACCTTTGAGTCTTCCTCTAAAGAATGAAAGGTTTACTTATGCCACAAATATATAAGGCTTTGTTTTGTCCCTAAAAAGCAACAGCAAAGTTTACATATCAAAGTTATTTGTGGATTTTTATTTTTAGGATTTTTTTTTAATTTGGAGTATGCCTTAGAGAATGGAAATAGAGTGCTATTACCTCAGCATAGTTTTTTATTTGTTAGGGTTATTGTTAGTTTCAAATCAACGAGTTTTCTAAAATCCAAGTGAAGTATGCGTTTGAACTGTTCAGAACCAAGAAAGTATTTTGATGAAATTCTTGCATCGTAAAATCTTGATCAAGATCAAAACTCCAAACATATTTAAATCAAACAGCTTTGTTTCCTACCAAGTTTACTTAAATTAGATTAAAATGCTAAAGCCCTCATAATATCAGTTTACAAAGTAATTGACATCCCTTAAGCAAGATATTGCAAATTGTGAAATTGGAGCACCTGGCGATAAGCTCTACCATTAACATTAGTATGATTAAATAGGTTAGAGCAATGTGTTGTCATCCTAAGTAGATGCTTTCTGAGAGAATGGTCTCTGTGCTGAGCTTCTTTTGTGTGATTTGAACTATGGCACAGTTTGTGTTTGCTAATATTTCTCCCTAATTTTAATGAGTACCTGTGATCTTCTGACCTACAGTAGATAGACAATCTGATTGATTGTTCTTTTTTCCCTGCCATCAATTAAATGAAATGCCTGTCAGAGTAATATATTTTGCAACGCGGTTGCTGGAATGATTTGAATGGATTAATTACAGTCAATCACCTTGATGTGATACAGAATAAAAAGTTTTTTATACTTCTTAGATGCTTCTAGATGGACCAGTAAGTGTAACAGAAAATAGTCTAAAATTACCTCTCTTAAAAAAAAACTATATGCACCAACAATCTTGTAACATATCTCCACTAGCAATTCTATTTCCATATTATTTGCATCAGAGTACCATTTTGTAGACATGATCTCTTAGAATGTACATTTTATTGCTACTGTACAGAATCCACGTGGCATATTACTACAAATCAAGGTATTCATGAGGATTCTAGATTTTGCTTGTGATCATATATTGAAACATAAAGTGAAAGACATGATAAATTCTGGCTCTTTGCCTATTGCACCTTTCCTCCCCCTCCCTGCTTGTTTGCTACTTTAAATTATCATGTCTGCTAATATTTGCCAATAGCAATGCCTACGAAAAGAGTTTAAGTAAACAAATACAGGCTTTCACAGGTATATTGTCCCAGTTTTTCATCTAGCGTGAAGGTAGTTTTGGATGAAATGGAAATCTGATAACAAGATGCAATTTGCTGCATAAGAGACCACTAATATAGTTGGAAGGAGGTACTAAAGCAGTCATTTTTCCTTATCCTTTGGTCAAAGGGAAGTAGGTCATACTGGTCAGATTATAAAGAGTGTTAATGTTGGAGTGTTAAATTTCTAAACAAATTTAACTACTTGATATAATTTATTCTTATTAATATTTTATTTCTAGATGCCAAATTTGGACTATTTTTTGACTGTAACTTACATAAATTTGCAGCTATTTAATAATGTTCTCTGTGGGTATGTCTGTGTGATATATTCATAAAACACATCTAACTAACTTAATGAACATTTATCTTATTATCAACATAATGTCTGTGCCTCTAATTTCAACACAATGTTGCAGAGACTGCTTTCAGGAATCTAGACATCCCATTTTTAACAAGTGCAGTGAGTGGCTTCGTTTTTGAGTGAATTGAAATTTAGCAAGTAAAACTATGTCCCTAAGATACTATTTCTATTCATAGCAAATTAGTTCTACTATGAAATGTTAAACTTGTGTTCTCCATCTTTTCTGTCCTAGATGGTTCAGCCGAGTTAGATAATGGCTGTAGAATTGTAGAGTTATGGCTAAGTTTGTATTTTCATTCATTCCCTCCTTATTTGACACTTTTTTTTCTTACAGGTGGAAAAAAAAAACAGCAAAAAAGAACTTCAAGGTAAAATTTCAAACAGTTTAGAGATTTAAAATGTTTTGTAGTGAAAAATGATTTGAAAGTATTTTTCCAGTATAAATGATTAAACATAATTTCTTAGGGCTTTAAAACGTAACAATTAAAATAGTATTCAAGGAATCAGGCCTATATAGGGAAGGTAAGTATGTGTATTTACTTAATCTTTGTTAACCCAATAGGATTGAAATATTTTTAATCTGAAGCATATAAGAATGATAAAAATACTCTCCAGGTCTAGGAAAAGACACTGTATTCCAAAATATACTTTCAACCAAAATGTCAGATACCAAGAATGAATAAAAGGTACAAACCTAGATAACTGAGGCTTTTTTGTTTGTTTTGGGTTTTTTTTTTCATTTTCCTTTTTAAGGAAATATCAACTGCTTAAAAAATAAAGGGCCAAATTCCTGCCCTGAGCTTTACTCAGACACACACCGTCAAAATCAATAAGAGTTACTAAGAGACCTCAAAAAAAATTTTAGCCTTAGATGTGTACATTTATCACATTCAGTACAGGGAAGAAAAAAACATTCTGTGGTTAAGATGCAGGACTGGGAGTTAAGCAATCCAAGGTAAATGTTTTGCTATAGATTTCCCATGTCATCTTCTGCAAATCATTTGAATGTTTGGGGCCTCCTCTTCCTCAAGAATGCAGGTTTTGCACTAGTAAATTTCTACTGATACTGTTGCAGGGAATTAAGATCCTAGAGTTTTCATTTCCCAACTCTTAAATAATTGAGGTAGTGATGTTTCTTATCTTCTTATCCTTGGTTTATGGCTCTTCATTAATTCATATCCATGTATTCTTCTCTGGGGAAAAGATGTAAATGTAAATGTGGCTCTACAGAATGCTGATGTATTGATTAATTGAATGCAAGAGGCAATGTAGTTCCAGGGAGAAGGCAATTGCACAGGAGGACAGGAAATATGAGCTTTATTACTCACTATTTCACTAGCGTGCTATGTAACCCTAGGCAATCATTTTACCCTTCTCTGCCTCTTCCTTTTCAACTCCATCTCCTCCTCTACTTAGAGAACTTTTTAGTATAGATATTGTATCTCCCTATTCCTCTCCCTAGCATGATTATACTCATATCTCCATTATGGTTTCTACTTGCTTTCTTAACACAAGCAACAGAGAAAAAACAACAGTCTACTTCCTCTTTCAATTTTCTTAAAGCCTAGAGTCCTAATTACAGCCAGCTATATTTTATAAGTATATTTTATAAAATAATTATCTACTTTGCTAAAATAATTTCAGCTGATCCTGCTTGTAACTATTTTATCAATATTACTGGCCAAAAAATGTTTAAAAAGACAAATCTTGTGTTTCAAAAAATACTAATGAACTAAGGAAAGCTTAAAGAACAAAATAAATTTTAAAGTATATGAATGGATAAATTCAGCTGAAAACAATGAGCAAGCTGTATCTTGATGATGATATCCTAGGAACAGTGGAAAAGAATATTATTGTGGCTAAACTAATCACTACCAAATTCTTTTCTCAGTTCTGACTTGAACTAAAGAGAGAGTGTCACTTTAAAGAAAGATGAGAATAATTTTCTTAATTTATTAAATCTTACTTTAAATCATTTGTGTTATATTTTAAAAGAATATATATTAAAAGAAAACATTTCCTGCCTAAGTCCTCTAGTTATATAATTCATTGCAGTTTTACTCACCTTTGGACTTGCTGATGGATGCTTGTATGATGAAAATGTTAATCAAGTTTATTTGAAACATTTTATAAATAACTTGAGATACTTTGTAAACTTACAGAATCAAGTCCTGAAATCCTTATTCTGACAAGGATGTGACAAAATTCAAGTGAATGTGACTTTTGCCTGCATGAGGCTCTGTTTCTGTATGCCAAACTGTATTCAGGGCAAGAGTCTGAAGCGTTTGATGATTAAACACTAAAGAACTTGACCCATGCAGTGACACTGACTGCAAGCATCCAAAGGTCATGGAGGGTTTTTTGCTCTGTAATGGGCTTTTAATTCATTAGACTTTTAAATTAATATATTTATGCTTCTTTAATTTGCTTCTTTAAAAAGTGCCATTTGAAGGCAGCTGCCTTCAGCATTATGGATGTAAATTTCTCTTTTCATAGATGGTTACTTTATGATCTTCTGCAGTTCTGAGAAGAGCACCAAATAGCATGAGATGCACTAACATTTGATAACACCATCTATGATTTGGACTGAATGAATATCCTTTTGAAATAGTACATAAATGATCGTTCCTTGTAATGCCTTTGAAGGAGGAACTATAGTTGTGCAGAAGATCCCACAAGACATTTTCATGTTTTACACAGTTACAGTTCATTTTGCCTGAAGATTCAACTTTCCAGGTGGAATATGTCCAGGAAATCACTTATTAACAAGTATTGTATTAAGAAAGGGCATTTTGGGTTTTAAGACAATTACATAGAGCAACAAATTTATTTAGTATGACTTTCCTTTGGAACTTGAAGAAGCCGTAAGGCCAATTACTAGTAAAGTGAAAATATAGAAACAGAAGATATAGTTTTTGTTTCAATTTTAATTTACCGGTGGATCTGCTTTTTCGCCCCTACTGACTGTTTTTGATTCACTGCCTGTAAGTATGCTTCCCAAATTTCACTGAATTAATGCCAGGTTTCTTTTTTCTTAACCCAGAAATAAGCATGTAAAGACAAAATTTAAGTCAGTAAAAATGATACCCAACAGTTACTTCTACAGAAGTTTATGTATTTTATTGACTCTTAAAATTGTAATATGTCATTAAGAGGGTATATATTGAAATTTGTGAGCACCACTGGATCCTTGATTATGCTGGATATTGTATAAACAACAATAAAATTACTTAATTACCTGACACTAAAAAATATGTGCACCCTGGGAAGACAGTTTTTGAATTTTTGAATTTTTAATTCTGTCTATATTTAGAGTTGGTATGGACTTTTTGTTTGCTTAATTCCTATCAAGATATTTTTGGGGGCCAATTTTTATCTTCAGTTTTTTGCAGCCAGTTATCAAACAGTTAACCACGACTTCATTTCATGTGAAATGTAAGACAAACTTCTTGCATTTCAAGAAAGCAGCTGACAGTTTCTTGAAGTATAAAGTTGAGCCAAGAAAAATATCATATAATTAAAGAGTAGCTTAAGATTCAGCTTCTGAGCTAGAATCTAAGTGCAGTTTAACATAGATTTTTATTCACATAGTATCATAGAGGATTAAACCAACACAAAACATATTAGTTCAGGTAGCAAATATTCAAAAATTCATGGCAGTATAGATTAATCTATGGAATAATTTACTGTGTATATTAATAATTTAATTATGACTATTTATTTTTAAATGGCTGGACTTAATTTGCAATACAACTCAAAGCATTGCAATTTTTTTTCTTTCAACTTTGTAAAAAAAAGTCTTTCCCTATAAAAGGTCAAAAACATTCATAAAGTAAACAGATCAAATATTCTTTTAGATACATTCTCATTCAAAGGAAACATTTTGATTTTTTAAATCCATTAAATACTATTTTAAAATAACTATAAAAATAGAATGAACAATGCCTTTAAATACATATTATTTTTTCACTTATTTACTTCTGATAATTTTGAGTCCACAGGAAGCTACTCTACTTTTTTCACTAAAAGAAACAGACAATATAAGTTGTCCAGAAAGAAAATGGGATTGTTTTAAGAATATCCAGGATATCTTGCAGGTTCCCAGAAATTTCTGCTGCACACCATAAGTTACAATTGTGCTTCACAAAAGCAATGGGAAGCATTGGTGCAGGTAGCACCAACAGCTCCAAGAAACACTCGGCCAAATAAATTGCCAAGCGAGGCTAGAAAGCAGATTCTGACTTAATATAATCAATGAATTGCACTAGGACCTGAGAAGCAACACCTGAAAATGTTTTTTTGAATAGTTATGTGTAAGAGCAGATCGAATATTTTTAGTCATAGTTGCACGTATTCATAGAAGATGGAGTTACTTTAACATATCTGTAAGCAGTTATTGATAAAAGTTACGTCTTAGGTGATATATTATGTTTGTCTATTTATGCCTTACAGTAGTATCATAAGCTGCAAGAGCTACAGAACTTCACTATAAGAAACCTCTTTCCCCCATCCTTTAAGAACCATGTGTTAAGCAGACCAAAAGCATGACAGTTTTACATTATCATCTTTGATAATGTGCAAATAGTGCATGACAATACATATGTAAACACTAGTACACAAATTAGAAACAATGTTTTAAGTTTGTTCATCATGCTAACAGCAAAGGAAAAGATTGAAAGGATGTAAATCTTACTTAATCTTCGTTTTCTAGAAACTTAATTGCCTAATCCACGCTAGTTACTTAAACTTCCACTAAAGTAGACAGCATTTTTAATGCAGGAGTGTATTGTGATTGACTGTAGAAAAGGCTTGCACAGTTATCATTGACTAGACAGGTGATTTGTAGTTAGATGAAATACTAGAAGGCTGCTGAAGCTACTCCAGAGGAATTAAAAACACTTCAGCTCCTGCTCAAAGTCATCCTCTAGCACGAGACCTCTGTTTGCATATTCAATGTGACTAGTATCCTGATTCAAGTTAGGTGCCTAAAGGTAGGAAGCATGACTAGCCCCCATCGCCTCTATTAAAAATGAGTTCTGTGGATCATATGCACTATTACACTTTAAAATGACATCAGCAATAACAAGCCCTGACTAGGCAGATATCAGTAATCTGTACATGACAATGACTAAACTCCCGTGGCTGAGTGTTTCCTCCAGCCATCTCGCAGTAGGATCCACCCACTGACTTGCCGACTGAAAGGCACCCTCAGAAGTTGTCAGAACCCTGAAGTAGGAGGGGAAAAGCAGATGGCAGAATGGAAAGGAAAATAGAATTGAAAATGCTGTTCTTCAAAGACAGTTGACAGACAACTTTGATCTGGGGGGTATACATAAATGGAGCTTTGAAGAGCTTAGATATTCCCTACCTAATTGGGTGCCAAAGTTCATTATCATATAGTCCCTGACTAATCCTAAATTTGATTTTACTTTTTTTTTTTTTTACCTAACTTTGATTTTTATCTAGAAAGTGCTGCAATGACTTTCCCACAGGCAAGTTCCACCTTTTGGAGTGCAAAACATTATTTCTGAATTCTAAAAGATTTAGGCTAAAGCATCTTTTTACTTTGTCATTATAAGGGTTTTTGTTTCTCCCTCTAGTGAGATATTTGAATTTTCTTTTAATTCAGAAGTGCCATGGGGAGCTAGGGGGGTGCAATTGTGTTTGTCATGTATTTTTCAGCTGAAAAAGTGTAGAGGCAAATTTAAGCTTATAGTGTCTGCTGTGGAAAAGACTTTAGTTCTGCTATAATGCTATTAAAGTGAAATGAACAGAGCAGCTTGCAGTTTTGGGTGTCATATAAACTGGAAAATTTACATTAGCATGTTCAATATATTAAGGCAAAGAAAAAAACTTTAAGTATTTGAAGCCTTTCTGATACCTGTGACGTGAAAATATAAGTATTTGAGATATCACCATAAATGCTTAGCCGGAGAGAAATGCAGTGAAACAGTTTTGAAAAGTTTTTCCCCTATATATCTCTATTATTGCTGTCAAAATTAGAGGAATAAATCAGTGATTACAGTCATATTTTTTATAAATTGTACATGCAAACAATGAGAACATAATAATCCTAAAGAATCTTTTATGAATCTTTTAAAACTAGTCTATGAGTCTTTTAAAATTAGTTCAGTTGTTTATTTTGAGAGATTAAACTTTCAAAACTAGATGTTTTTGTTTGCTCACTAGCAGCAATAGGAATGTAGCATGACTTTAGTAATCATTTGGTTACATGCAAACATTGACTCAAGAGAAAACACTTGGGTATGCTGAGTTTGGGCTTTAAGATACTTTACACATTTCAAGTAACTTTCATCATTGACCTACTTCTGTCTTCTGTTGAGAACACATATCATAAACACCTGCTGCATGTCCCATTTCTGAGGACTGTAAATGACCAATTGGTATTCAGATTAACTGCTTATTTAGATCTGGTGATCAAACCAAGATTTAATTTTTGCATGCCCGTATGCTGGCAGAGAAGAGCAGAAGCCAAAATACGTATCAAGGCAATTGCTTTTTTAAACCTATTTTAAGGGAACAGACTGAGTTAGAACAATATGCTATACTTGCCTGTGTTTCTTTTCCTGCCTGTTTTATTCACTAGGGCAGAACTGTCTTTGGGACCAGCAATGTCTGTGCTATTCTCACAGTCTGAAAGTACTTAATAAGATGTGTGTGGCCTTTTTAAAGGTATTTTGAAGAGAAAACAATAATTTAACATTGCAAATTACTAATTCCATTTTCTCATTAACACAGCTATGTATAAAAATAATTTAAAAAGCAATCTCAGGGAGCCCAGCAGAAATGACAATGGCTGTGGATCAGTCATTTTAATTCAGAATAAATTTGTTTTTAAGTGGAAAATGATAAGGAGTAGGTCTTTTTTTAATCTGTTTTCTTAGCTTTTGAAGCTTATAATATATATCATATCTATTTAGGTTTTGTCTTCCTTGATTTAATTAGCAAGGAATCGAATATATTGTGGAAGTAGTGGAATCTTCTTAAATACTTTGAACAAGGTCCCTTACCTTAATTTTTTTTTTCTATTAATGATGATCATCAAATATGTGATGAGTTAAACAACAGAAGGGTACTATTTCTACTTTTTGGCAAAGTCTCAAGGTTGTTAGTATGTTGTATCTTCATAAATTCTCTATGCAGGCATTCTTCTTCTTTGCTGTGTTTCGTAAGTGAATGTGTTCTTTTGTGATCAAAGGCAAACAGCTCACATATTCAGCATGGGACTGAAGTTATCTTTCTGTAGTATGTAGACACTACATATTTGTTAATTACTTTAGGAATGTCTGGAATTAAGTCTTCTGTCAAAATACAAAGTATTGATTTTTTTTCCTATAGTAGAACAAGACAACTGTTTCCAAGATGCCTGAAAATGGTTGGCAAGAAGTGGTATGAGTAGAAGGACATATCCGTATAAATGATTTAAGTAGTAGTCTGTCATTGGACAGATTTCTCTGTTTCTGGTAGCTTAGTTATAATATTTAAAAAAATCAGTAATTTTTAAAATTTGCCCTGTGTGTTTTTTGTTTGTTTGTTTGGGTTTTTTTAGGCCACGATCCTATGTACGGTGATGATAGAACAGGAAAGGAGACTCTGTTCTCCTTTTACATCCACTTCAGGTTTTATAATTCAAATATATATAATTTTTTGATTTCCAAAGATGTTTTTGGGAGATCTGAAAAGACAATTTCTGTTAATGGAAAGACCTCTACAGGTCCCCTTTTGTTGGTGTTGGAAATGCACTTTTCTGATTTCTTGGAGTAGTTGAAATCCTTATTATGTTCTTTGAAATATTTTGACTATCCTTGTGCAGAAGAAGCTTTACAACTTTTGCTTGATTTATGAGAAACATAATGTTTTAAGAGTTATAGACTCTGGATACATGTCCATTGGTGTCTTGCTTAAACCTACAGTTTATGACTCCACTGACCAGTTTGAAAGACATTTGTCAGAGATACACAGATGTCCAAAGTTCCTGAACATTTTGTAAAAAGTGACTGCTGTATAGAAATGATCCTTGCAGAGCTCCTTTTACTTCGAAAGGCAAGGGGATGAAATCAGCATTTATCATATATCAGAAAACCAAGGGAAAGAAAGGCATTAGGAGCATCTCAGTCATCAGATAATTTGCTATTGACACTCACACCTGATTATGTATGATAACTTCTATCATAAGGCGTAAAACCTGAGGAAAAGACCTTTTGGTAGCTGTTACTTACAAAGCACATATTTTTCCGTATTAATAATGGATAACTTCTTTATACTTTTAAATCTTTAACTGGCATCTTACAAAGCAAAAGTCATTTCAATTAATTAAATTGAATTACAATTTAATAGCTTTCGTTAAAAAGTGAAAATAGTTGAGACATTGAAAGCCTTAAAATGAATATTTTAAGATGAAAAAAATATGGTGTTTAAACTCTACAATGAAACTAACATTGTCATTACATTCTTTTAAAAACTAAATTATCTGCAGAAAGGAATAGAATGGATCTGGTGTGGATCTTTTTGCTAGTTTTAATCTACCATTATAATCTATTTGCATACTCTGAGTCTAATTCTCTCTTTCCACACTGCAGCTCATCTTTGCAATCTCTCTCTGTATGACTTGCTGTGAAAATACACTTAGCGTAGCCAATGAAGGCTCATGATCTTATCATGCAAACTTTCTTCAAGAATTATCCTTACTGAATGCAAGAGTTTCTCCTCTGTTGCTCAAACCAATAAACTCACTGGCATCTTCAGTAACTTCTTTTTCTAATTAGACTGTTTCTAAATTGATATGGTTGTTTCTTCTCAGCCTCTTTGGGAGTTGCTTAACTTATAGCCTGTAGAACTAAAATTTTTGTGCTTGCCTTTGTTGTTCCCCTTTTTGGTTTTCTGACCTCATTCTCTTCATTACTTATTCTCTGACCTCCACAGTATTGTCCCATTCTAGTCCATTAGTAGTGCAGCAGGTTTTATCTTTCATGTCAGTTAGTCTGACTTTATCCCCCTTCCTTTCGTCTCCTCAGTTACCAACTGAATGCATTTCCCATGTTCATTTTTTCATCTTCAAATTCTTCAGTAACTGCATCACAAATGACACTTTCCTTTTTAAGCATATTTTCTCTTACACCTATACGGTGGAGGATAGTCTCTGTAATATTCTGTTTGCTAGAAGCTCACATGATATCATAAAAAATGGAATATACTTTCAGATAAAATGTACAGAGACAGAGGAGGAAGATAACAACCAAAAGCTAAGACGATTATTCAGTAGAGTTCTGCGTAACCCTATGTTTATTTGCAGTATTTGCTAATCTTCCATTTTGATGTGCACTAATGCTTGCTGAATGACAACATAGTTAAGCAGGTAAATATAAGTCATTTACCCAAGCTCAAAGAGTGCAAAAAAAAACCCAGGAGTTCTGTTCTCCTACAACCTAACTCTAGACAGCGTAGACAGTACAGTAAATGAAATGTAAATCCTGTAAAAAAAAAAAACTTTAAATTTCTTATTTAGAACTAGGAGTTCTGCTGTTACTTTAGAGGTCAAAATCTTATTTGAAAAAATATAAAGATACTATTTTTAAAAAAATTCTGTATTTCTCTAAAGTAAATATCAATGGTTGTTTAAGGAAGCTTCTATTCAGGGTGAGTGAGTAAAGATCCCCATTTCAAAGCAACCCGTTAGTAGCTGTGATTAATGAGTGTTAAGAATGATGGGGTATCTGAAACCAGAGTACCAGTGCTTAAATTGATTGTATCAGTTCTTGGATTAATAAAATCCAATTATTCTCATATGTAATTGACATAGATTTATTTGTATCTTCTTTTTAATAAGTTTGCTAATGATATGAGAAAGTAAACAAAACAAACTAATTGTAAATGAGTACAAAGTTCAATTAAACCTCAAAGCCCTGTCAAGCCAGCTTTGTGTACAGGTTAGTTAAAAGTCCTTATTTATCTCTTGAAAGCATACAAAACTAACGGACATAGTAATGTTCACTTGTGAGCAGACGATATGCAGAAATTGGACAGAGTCTTTCATGCCTGTGGCCAGAACTAGAGGTTTCTGGGCTTATAATGGGGCAGATATTTCAGACTGTGAAATTATAAAATTTTTACTTCTTATATTAGGTGCCTTTAACAATGAATGAAAATGGTTTTACATTAAGACTGGTGCCCAGGAGATAGAGCCAGGTTACAAATCCAAAGAAAGTAGGAGAAATTTTTAATTTTGATGTCAAGATGACTGATTAATTGATTCCCCTTTGTTTGCACCAGAAAAACAGGTTTGGTTTCATTAATCATCAAAGGAGAATAAGATGAGAATGACCAAAAAAGGGCTATCTATCACAAAAACAGTCTCAAATAGAATGAAAAAAGTGTTTCGAAAAATGTAGAGATGGAAGACCAAGAAAATTTAGTCAGCAGCTTGGTGGGTCTTAGCGAATATCTTATTAAAAGACTAGCATTTGTTTAGGGATACCTGGATGGGTAGAAAAAGAAAGAAGCATTTTCATTATATTTTGAAATCACCTCATTATATTTTGAAATCACCTTTGTTTTGTGAGAGATTTGTGAGAGGCTAACATGCTGAATATGTCTGTGTGAGGGTAATGAAAGAAAAGAAGAGAGATGTCGCAGTATGCTCTATTATAAGCATCTATTCAGGAAAGAGGTGAATAATTTTTTTTCCTTAAATAACTGAAAGAATCCATGAAAAATTAGGACCTAGTGATAAGAGGTAACTTTAGTTATTGCATGAGTATTAGAAAAGCAGGGGTCAGATAACCCAGGAAGTTCTTGGAAAACCTTAGAATCAGCATTTTGTTCAGGAGCTGGAGGAGTTTAAGAGATGAGCTATGTTAGATTTAATTTTAATACAAACTTGGTGAGTAGCAATGGAAGTTAATTTTAGTACAAGTCGATCATGAAACAACAGAGTTTGTGATTTTAAGGCAAAAAAAGGAGTGATAGCACCAAAATAAAGACAATGGACTTCAAAAAAAAAAAAAAAAAAAAGCAGACCTCAATGATCTGAGGAAATTGGTAGTAGGGACTTGGGAAACTATTTTGAGGGATAAAAGGATTGCAGGAGAGCTGACAGCTACTGAAAGAAGCCATATTAATTCAATAATGGCAAATTATCTTACATCAAGAGAGAGATGAGAGTCATGGTAACAGATCAGTAGAGCTGTGTCAGCAAATCTTTGGTTATCTAAAATTTAAGAAAGAAGTCACAAAAAAGGGAAAAAATGATTTGAAGAAGTAAGCCAGGCATACAAGAGTGAAGTTAAAGGAAATAAAGCATAAGATTACAGCCAAGAAAGGACCTAAAGGAAAAAAAAGTTACAGAAAATAAAGAAAATATAAGTCTATTCCTTAATGAAGGATATAACTGCTGATGAAGAGAAGGCCTAAAACATTCAGCACTTTCTTATCTTCAGTTTTGACAAAACAAGCTAATTGTAACCACATAATTATTGAAAGTAGTTTTAACAGGGAAATAAGAGTATACTACAGAATTCTGAAGGAATATTTATATAATACAAACACATCTGAATTGTCAGTGCCTATTTACATTTAATCAAAATAGTCCTCAAATCATTAGTAATTATCTTCAATAACTTAAATAGGACAAATTCAATCCCAAAATAATGGAAAAGGCTAAACACCTTCAAAAAGGGGAAGAAACAAAATCTGGGGAGTTATAGACCAGTGAGCCTGATACTGATATCTGCAACATATTAGTACAAAGTAGATATATTGAAGATAATAAGGTGATAAAAACAGACAATATGAATTTATTGAAAACAAGCCAATTTGTTTTATTAAACGGATAAATAATATGTTTGTTGAGGTGGAGGGGAACAATAAAAAGTATATTTTTTAATCTTGTTAGGTTTTTGAGTAGGAAGTACAAAGAAAAGTGTGCAGAATGGTACATAAATTACGGCAGACCTGCTCCCAGGCAGTTGAGTGCATCTCTGCTTGTGGTTCAATGTAAAACTTGTAGGTCTTTTTGAAGAGAGTTCTGCAGCGTTTGCCTAAGCTTTGTTGTAATCTGTTTTTTCTCTGTTTTCAGTGAGGGAACAGAATCCTATTTTAAAACTTAAAAGGACATTAAGTGAGGGAGGTTGCAAGAATTTCAGAAGGCATGGCAAGAATTCAAAATTATGCCTTTGAACTAAACCACCAAAGGCTAAATTTGGTGAACATAAGTGCAGTAAACATACCTGAAAAAGAGAAAATAAATGCATAAAATGGGGCAATATTCCAGTACAGACCCCAAACCTTAGCACAGACATAAAACTGAACGTGAACCCTATTAAGAAAAAAGCAAATCTTATTTTAATTATAAATTAAAAGCAAAGTGAAGAAAAATGTTTGGGAAATATAGCCTAGAAGACAAAATAGAACCATTCAGGTTTTCTTTAGCTAAATGAAGAAAAAGAAAGCTCACATCTGCCAAGAGCATACCATGTGGAGTAGTTTGATTGTTATTTTTAGTAGTATGCATATTATGTATACATAGAATCTGCACTCGCTGTTGAAGATTACAAGTTTTGTGGTGATCTTTGTTGGAATTCCTACTACTATCCCATATCATTATATATGATTTATATATGTTTATATATGTGTATATATTTATAGCCAATAAAAATTAAGAATAGTTAAAAGATGCAGATTAAGATTTTTGTTTCATCTGAGGGTCTTCCAACTCACAATAGCACCATGAGTCAAACATATGTATACAAAAATATAAGAATATGTAGTGACATGGTTCTAACCATACTTGGTCAGGACAGATATTTATCTAGTTCAGTGTTCTTTGGTCAACAGTAGCCAGGAAAAGATGTTTAAGGCAAAGTGATACCCTTCTACCTCAGAAGGGTAGAAATAAAGAAGATATCTTTTAAGTACACATTTTTATACTTACAAAAGGGAATAAGAGCTATTGCAATGAATGGATTTTTTTTAATGGTCCATTTTGTCAATATAGTTCATTTCAGTAGCTCAGAACTTTTCAACAAAAATGCCTATTGTTCTTGCGAAACTGAGGTTTTGTAAACCGTTGCCAGGAAAAACACAAAATCCTGACCACAGCAAGAAGTGATCTTCCATTGTTCCGTTTTACGGTATATTTTATTTTATTTATAAAAAGGCTAATGATTTGCTTTCTTAGAAAACGTTTTTATTCATGTGACATACGTAAGTGCCTCAGGAAGAGATGTTCAGTCAACACTTGCTGTTCACATGAGAAATGGCATTATCTTTAGCAGAATCATCTTTTTGACAGAAGAGACTGTAAAAAGGAAGGGGGAGAGGGTAAGGATGTTCCTTGCAAGTGTTGAGGCATGATTAAAAATTGGTGGTTACGAAAGTTAAAAAAAGCTTTAGCCTGCTGTTTTCCCGAAGGAAAACAATCAACTGAGGTGCTTTCCAGATTACAACTTTATGATCATTTGCTAACTGCAAATTATAAGACCAATAATGAGAGGCAAACTGAGGGTCTGAGTGGTTCTCGTCTGAGGGTCTTCAAACTCACAATAGCACCATGATTCATAGAAGATGCTGTTATAAACTGAACTAGGAGTTACCATTTTGTTTCATGCAAATTAAAATGGTTGTAAAGACCCACCAGACTCTTTTTTTGTTATTCAGTATTTGTGTAGGTGTGGTGAACTAAAACCATAGGGTTCTCCGTGTTTTAGCTGGGCTGCTTAGAAATAAGTCCATTCTCTGAAGATGTTTACTTTCATGCATGTGAGAAGTTCATTGCACTTACATGTGTGAATGCTTATAAGTATTTATAAACCTCAGTGCTGAATAAAAAAAAGCAAATTAAGAGTGAATGAAAGAAGACTTATTATCCCCTTTTTTGAGATGAGGAATATAAAGACTAGAGTACACAGGCTGTCCTGCAGGAGTAAGATAGCAATGCCTTTTTTAGGCTCTTTTCTCTTTTTTATGTATTTTATATCTGAATGTAAAAATCTATGATTAAACATAAAAATATCTGCTGTAGAGAATGAACTGTCAATTTAAACTATCTGAGATTGTTCTCAACATAATGTGATGTACGATAACAACCATAGATGTTTTGGAATGTTCTTGCCTTCTCTACAGCTTTATTAGACCATAGATGGTATTCCATGATTTTGCTGTTGCTGCTGCTGCTGTTGTTCTCCTAGCATTCAGTTCATGAATAAATTCATTTCTTTGTTAACTTTGCTTTCTTATATACAGAAATAATGAGTTTCTAATGTTGTCACAAATACACAAGCCTAATGGCTTACTGATCACTCGAGTCCATGGCAAAAAATACATAATCCTAAATAGAGATGGTCTGATACCATGCTAGAAGAAATTACTGTTGCTAAGTTTAATAAAATAAGATTGACTTGCTGTCTTTATCTTGACCAAGATCACTTTCTTATAACAATCCAAAATGACACACAGTGAAAATTGCTGCTGACACACAGAACTCAGAGACTTAGTACTCACTTCAGTAAAAACTCTCTCCTGCTGAAACAGAAATGAACCGTCTTGCTCCTGCGTGGCACTCAGGCTGCATACTCTCTTTCTTGTGTGGTCAGGCTGAAGACACATTTGTAACCCTGCTGTTTTCACAACTGTAGGCAGTGCTATTCTTATTGAGCGTTCAAAAGTAGTCCCGTCATTTTATTGCAGCACCTAACCAAGGTGTAAAAGTCTATGAAACATTTATCAGTTATTGTCTCAATACTTGTTTTCAAAAGGTATTTAAAACAATAAATAATTAGAATTATGCAATAACTCTGAGATTATTTAAATTGTAGTTCACAAGAGAAGGCCTCTTCTTGCGTTCTCTTTTGTTTTACTCTAATTTTCTAGGTCATTTCTTGCAATGAATATTGTATGATAGGCATGGTGCAAATATTTGAAATCCTTTCTTAGGTAAGGGAAAGTGCCTTGTTTGTTCTGGATTTTAATGCAGCTTTCACACACTAAGGCAAACAGGTTCTGACACTGAACAAATAGTATATTTTTGCAAGTATCATGACACTGCAATAAGCAGCAATCTCTCTTACTTCTGGGTAGTTCCTTGTCATTCCACAGAATATTTTAGTACTTTGCTAGTCTTAAAAATCTCACAAACAGTTCTGTTCTTTAAGAATATATTACTTATTCCAGTGGATAGATCAGTCCCTATAGAAATTGATTCTAATGATACATCTGCAGTATAAACCTTATGATAGCAGCAGTGTATATTCACAGGCTGGCTAGCTTAAGTATATTTGCAGTATGAAATAGCTCTGGGCAGCCTCATTCTCCAAACATTTATTCACCTTCTCAGTAAGGTTCTGCAACCTTATTTAATTCCATGTTGCAAAGGATGCCCATCGCACAGTACTGAATGGTTTAAAGTTATAGGTGGGAGTCCATGAACTGCCAAACACAGACCTAGAAAAATACCATAAATGTATTAAACACAGCTCTGTCAAGAAGAGCTAAAGACGTAACCAAAGTGGGACCAACTGAGGACAGTATTTATATATCCAAGGTAAAACCTTTACAGAATTTATGTTCCAAATTTGTTTGTTTGTTTGTTTGTATATTGTATATCCTATTTCCATTCAGGGACAACAAGCCCAACAAAGCATTTCTAATATTCTTTTTTGTGACCAAGACCAGCTCTGTTACCCTAGATTTCAAACAGCTAAATCAGAAGCTGACAACATATTAATGTCAAACCTTACACATTTAAA
This sequence comes from Struthio camelus, assembly GCF_040807025.1. Classification (NCBI taxonomy): domain Eukaryota; kingdom Metazoa; phylum Chordata; class Aves; order Struthioniformes; family Struthionidae; genus Struthio; species Struthio camelus. Next base: position 35,829,883 of record NC_090946.1, read on the forward strand.
AAGATTAAACAGAAGCTTTGAGAAAAACAGAAAGGTAATGTAGTTTATAAAAGGTTTATAAAGTTAAAACAAGGTTTTTACAGATAAAGAAACAATTATACAAAGTCAAGTCACTAACAATTTTGAGAATTTTACTAAGTAAAATACAGGAGTATTTGATTGATGATGTTCTTAGAATATTATTTTTATTTAAAAGTTTATTTTCTACATTAGATATAATATCATTGTTAATATTATTTTTATGACTATGAGCATCAGAGACGATTTGACAGTTTCAAGGATCTGAGAAACTGAAAACTTCACTTAAAAAGGTTCAGAAAAAAAAGCTTTTTTATTTGGACAAACAAAAAGCACATGAACGACCATTTCAGTTTGTAGTTTCTTATATACTTGCGTAAGAGAAATATAGAAAACTGTAGACTTAAGGATATACATTTTTTCTACCTATTATTATGCATTTACTTTTCTTAACCAGAAAGCATTCACTATTTTGTTCAGATGAAAATCTTAGACCACCTTTGAATATGGACCAAATTAAATCTTTTTCTAGAAATCATGAATCTGATGTAGTGGGGTTATGTTTTGTATATAAGTTGATCCAAAATGGTTGTATTTTTCCACTCATAGTAGTTAAAAATGATTTACCTGCTCAGAAAGATTACTTTCAAGAACTGATCAATTTTAATAATTACTGAGTTATTTATTTTCTTCCTGCTTTTTACATCATTATGGTTTAACAGTGTTTTTATAAACATACAGGCTAACCCTTTAGGTGTTTCCAACTTATATAAGTGTTCCATGATTACAGCAGTATTTGTCATTTTTCTCAGCCTCTTGAAGTAATTTTATGAGTGTTACCAGTTGGTTGACATCTGACATCTTAGTATTATCTCTTTGAGTATCCTTTTTAAAACAGCCCCAGGCATAAATTGTCAGAGCAAGCCCCCTAGTTCCTTTCAGTTTGAGATTGTACCTTTTGTAGCTGTGCTCTTGCTGAATTCTCCAAAGAGTCCGTAGAAACAAATGTGCAAAACTCCCTAGAGTCTAAGAAGTAATGTAACCAGAAGTAATTATACTGATTCATGAAGCCTTATCCAAACAAGGCAGTGCTTATTAGTTAACTGGAATATAGTATATAAAGTCCCCCTGTTTATATAACCAAGCCAAACCTTAACTTAGACTGTTTTAGCAAAGCTGTCTGTCTTGCTTATCCAAAGAATCCTCTCTTCCTTGCCCTGATCTGCTGTAGAAATTAATAGCCAAGCTGTTCACACTCGACAATTTGGTTCCTAGTAGTTGAAAACTGATGTCCAGGCACTGGAGTTCCCGTTGTGCCCCCCAGGATGGATGGATAGCTCTATTCAGTTCCATCCATAACAACCCAGACAGCTATGATCCCAACCCTGCTGTTGATCTATTCTTCACTTCTCTCAATCCCATTAAAAAGGTTTGCTCTCCAGCGAAGATTTTAAGCCATTCAGCTCTAGTGGGTAGCTTTGCAGTCAGGTGAGGACATGCAGGCAATTATCCTGTTTAGAAAACATTACAAAACACCTATACATTGTACATAAGAATTTTTATTTTCAGCAAAGACTGGAAGAAGTAAATAACCTTTATTGCAGAGAAAACTTAAAAAATAGGAGTTCTAGAAGATCAATCATTAAAAGAGCATTTAAGAGTTAAAGGGCAGACTATATTAAAATATCATAATATTTAGTTTCTCGCTAATTTGGGGGACCTGAATAATGACTTGAGGAAGAGAACAGATTGATTTTTTAATTTTTATAATTTTCAGTTAAAGTTGAATTTCTCATATTGAACATTATGACATCTTTCAAAGTTTTAGAAAAGTGACAAATATATTAAAGCCACAATAAGTTATGTGTCGATATTATTCAGCCATCATTTCTTTCTTTTTTTTTCTTAAATTTATTCTTATTAATTGCATAGATGCATTCATACGAAGGTTGATTTATTTTCCTGGTGACGTATTTTTGTGAAAGCAGAAAATGTCTATGCAGCCACCTATGAGCAGAGCAGTATTAATGACACATTTAGAATAGAGATGCAGTGCTGCAGAGGTTGTCACAAATTGCCATGAACTGGGTAGATTCTCAGTCTTCTGTATGGGTGAGGTGCAAGTCACTCATAAACAATGTCTGATAAATAAGTTGTTCAAAATTCCAAAACGCTTCTTATTTTCTTCCCTGTTACCTGTGCTTATTAAATGGAAGCTGACAAAGGAATATATTACATATTAGCTTTAAAAACTGTGCAGCCCCTCTGTTTTGCTCTCAGCTTGTCCACATATGAGCACATTCTACCTCCTCACTCTGCAGCTGCCAAACTTCCAATAGTTCTTTGAAGAGGATGTATAAAGCCAAGGTTTTAGGAGCTGTAATTAGAGGAGTGCTCTTTCAGACTACTATGTTAAGGATGCAGGGTGTTCATTAGAAAAGTCTAAGGGTAACACAGTTTGAGAAGCATCATGGATATTCTTTTTCTATTGAAATCTTGTCCTTACTCTTCTCCTTTCGCTCGTTTCTTCGCAAACCATCTAGCCTTTCAATGAGCTTTATTTAGGTAATTCCCAAACAGTGAAAAAAACCACAGTGATTGCAGCATGCTAACTATCAATTGGAGCACTTCTTTTTAATTCTAAAATCAGGATGCAAACCCTTGTCTCCCAGATCCCATTAGGACTGACACTGTGAGAAGTAGGTGGTGTTTCAAGCAGCATGATAAACCTGTTCTGTAGTCAGGATTTAACTGAAGAGCTGAATCCTCCAAGTCTGTATCCAAGTTTCATTTATGTTAATGTTATTGTCAGAACAATAAAATATAGCACAATAAACATGCATTAGTATGAGTTAGAAGTTCATGCTGAAATTTCCACTGATATCCAGGGACAGACATAAAGCACATACGGTATGCTGTCTTATGACAGAGTCCTCAAATAATCCCATTCTGCACTGTTTATTGTATCATCATCTGCAGTGAAATGTGACTGTTAACTAAGCTGCTCCATGGCTTAAATCATCCTTTTTCACCAAGCTCCGTGCAGCTGAGCCATTTGACATTTTTATAGTAAGTTCAAGTCATATAAAATAATAGGATCTTATATTCTCTAGGCAATATACTTTATAATAAAGTGTCAGGAATAAACCCAAATAAAAAATGTTTGTTGCATAAACATACATATGCATATACACACACACACACACACACACACACAAATACAGCCTTGATATTCCACAGAGGAGGACAGCTTCATGTCTTCCATTCAGACTTACATAGCGGTAAAATGTCTGATAATTGTGTATTCTATTTTTCTTATTCTTTCAAGGATATCACAAAGTCTAGGAAATGGATAGAAAGATCAGAAAAAATTGCTGTGATGTTTCATTATTAGACCAAATAACAGGAGAGGAAAAATACTAGTTTCTAATTAGAACAGCACAAATATATTGATTTCTTTCTGGTTTTGCTGCTTGAACAGGTTAAATTGCTCTAAAATATTTTTCGGTATGTGTTTTTGAAATGTATTTGCAACTATTTGAACCATGGATGCTGGTGTCCCTAAATTTCCTCAGTAATCAGTGGTGGAAGTCCAAAAAACCCCCTGGGGAAGCCTTTCATTCTTTACTGAATGCAGGAGGAATCTGGAAAAAGTGATGTTCCTGAAAATTAGCTTTTGTGAATAGCCCTTTCTTGTTGAAACAAAATCTACCACCTATCAATTCATTTTTTTTTATTTGAGCTGAGCCAAAATGCCTTTTTTTAAGCAATTACAGTGAAGTCAGATATCAAAAGGCTAGATGCTCATGGCCTGACTCTCTAGCCCACTGAGTTATGAACAAATGGGGGGTTAACAAAGCTAGGACGCATTATCTAGTCTGTATAGGAGTCTTGTAGCTTCTGAGGCACAGGACGGACTGGAACCCAGTTACCTACTGGTAACCCACTGGAAGGTGGGAATTAGCACTCCTTTCACCCCACTGGGGTATCTGGCCATTAAAGTACAATTTTTATTGCCTCTACCTAAAAATGAAAATGCTTTTAAAGTGTTGAAACAACGGTAACCGATCCAACCATCAAAATAATCAGTTTTGTTACATCAGTTATACAGAGCCAAACTATTTCAGTCATCTGAAAATGCCTCTTCAGGCTACTAACCAGGTCGTTAAAAAGTCTCCAAACGCACAAAAAACAAACAACAGGAAGCCCTCTAATACAACTCTAATTCTAATATCTAATTCAAGCCACAGATGTTGTCTCTAAGCGTGGGCTTTGAGAAAACTATTGTGTGCAGTACTTGAGTACTTTTGAGGGAGACCAGTATTAGAATTTAGACATATGCAATCTTCTTTTTCGATAACCTAGCAGAACATATAAGACATCAATTTATAAACTAGATCCCGAATCTCTTAACAATGGTTGCTGATATTCACAGATCTTAATTAACACCAGAGGGAGCATAATTAAGCAGCTTTGTTTTCATTCAGATTAAATTACTTAAAAATGGATTTTTAAAAATCTGTGTCTGTATTTGGGGTGAGATTCACTTTACCTTTCTATTCACCTAAAAGTTTCCTTTTGAAGAAAGATACACATTTTTCCTGCCTAAGATTTTATAGCAATCTGTGGTTGTCCAGAGGGTACGGAGTCAGTAATAATTTTTTTGTGTAATATCCTGTTTTTTAGAACATTTTCCTAGGAAGTGTCAGATGTGAGCAGTAAACTTTCCTCAGTAGCCACATATGCAATGCTTTGCTGTATCACCAACATATTATTTCATGAAGATAGTCATTATTCTACAGGCCTACCTGAAGGAGAGATCTGGAAAGATAAATGCATTTTTTTCACTTCCTGGCTTAAAAGAATATTAGCTCCTAATTTCAGGAAGATCACATTTCCCTTTTCTTCCTGACAGCTGGTTAAAATGTAGGCATGTATGACTGAGCTATGGGATCCTAACTTACCTTTATAACCTTCAGGTTAACAAGGCTGTATAAAGACCCAATCCTGTAAAGTGAACATCTTCCTCAAGGACTGAAGCCTCTCAGCCTGTACTAAAGAATAACACTCGAGCACCGGGAAAATAAATAGTATGAGTGTTTAAATATGTAGAGTGAGTCAAAATGCTGAAGTCTGGTTGTAACTATGAACACATGTTCAGAACCTATGTCATATCTTTAGTTTATGAGGTTGCAACACACTTGACATCAAAGTGTGTATTTCAAACAGAACTGTTAACAGGATTTCTGACAGGACGCTTTTCACAAAACATAGTTAGCAATAAGTTCCTAAAAATACAGTGATGAAAAGATGAAGACTTTAGCTGGATGATCTATATAGCACTATATCTGCAATCCCCGCTCTTCTGTTTGAGATAACAGATTCCTTTAAATCAACAAGACAGGACAACTTGCAACCACAACACACTTTACAACACAGACACATCCCCTTTGCTAGCTTTGTATCTTATATAAAAGGAAAAAATAAATGAGTCAAACATAATAACTGCCATGTTCTCCTTTAATTCTATGTCCAGCCCTGGAAACAAACATTAAAATTAAAGCCCTGATGAAACATTGGTGTGTTAACTCTACTATAAACTGTTCCTTATTAGCAGCACGGCCCTTTGTTACATTTCAATAAGCTTTCAAAATCAAAACCGGACGGTTGCAGCAGTGGGAGGGATATTAAAATTTATCTGGTGCTTTTCTTTTACATACTGTGAAAGAACTCTTTAGAGTTTCAACAAAGTCCTTCACTTGTTTTCTGTTGCTTGGAAATTGGTGACCTCCCCAGAAGGGAAAACTAATTCAGGGTTCAGTGAATTTCATTACTTTGCTATGGTGAATTATTGTGGGTTAGGACACAGCTGAAGACTTCAGTAGAACTTAAACCCATCATTTTATCCTGAGTTATTCCAATACGCCAGGCTTAAAGAGATGCAGACTCTTTTGGAGAGGAGTAATATTTAGCAAAGAAGCATTTTTCCACATTTAGAGCAACAAGCAAGGGCAAGAATACAAGGTGGCACATAATCTGTCATTAAAAGGTATACACAAGGCGCTCTCACCTTTGCTTCTGAAAGGTGATAGACTCTGTTTGCATTCACTTTTTACAGTTCATGGACCTCATCATTTAGAGGAATGATTGAGACCATCTTAATGTCTCTTTTGCAGCTAGGCGCTGCAGGTAGCAACATTGCTGCCTGGAGAGGACGCAGCTGAAGCATTTCATTGTGTTCCAGAGACTAAGGGTAAGGCTACCTAACCCATGCTAAATACTGAAGAATTACTTAAAGAAGATACTCTCAGGCTACGTTCCAAGTAACACTGTGACAGCCCCTCCAGCTCTGAAGAGATCATATCCGGTGCTTGTGGTCAAAGAACTGTTATACCGGAATATTTTCAGGACAAACTTGTGCCCAGCTCACAAGTTGACTATACTCAAGTATTTACTATAAGATAGTAAATATGGCAGGGCTGAAAAATGAGAGAGAGAGAGTTAAAAAATGAGATGCATGAAGAGATTTGAATCTTGCATTCTTGTGTATGCAAAGTTCTGTTAAATTCAGACGGGTCTGTCTAAAAGGTCTTCATAAGATTGCCATATGATCTACAGCTAAAAACAAATCAAGACCTCTCTCCTGTCTTGATTTAATGGCTTTCATTTTCTTAATTATATCAGCTAGAAATGTAGCCTGAACTGATAACAGAATATCCATTTCCTTATTACAAAATTCCACTTGGTATCCTGTTGTCCATTTACTTACTTATTGCTCATAGAAATCAGCTGTAGGAAGAACACACAAATATTAACACTGATTTTGGAAACTTAAGAACAAATGAACAGTTTTTCTCCACTCTTTTCAGAAGTAAGTGAAAAACTTTCCCTTGACTAATCAAGATCACAGCAAATAAAGAGACTGAAAGTTGTTTGATAGCCACATTAGGCTTTCATGTATAAAGAATTGAGGTGGACTCTTTTAAAGTTTTGTTTCAAGAAGAGAATATCAGCACCCATCTCCCCACAACCCAAAGAACATCCCAGAAAACAATAAACCTTTCAAATACATGGGGAAAGTGCAGTATAGATGTAAGCCAGGAGACAATGTACTGACTACTCTGCTTCTATCCTCTGCAGTAAATTCCTTTTGGTTGCAGTGAAACAAAAAGCATCTCATTCAGTATAATGAGGAACATTCACAGAACAATTATTTCTGAAGTGTAAACAAATACAAACATATTTATTACATCCGTTGGGCTTTGTGAATCTTTTTTCTATCTTTTTCACAGACCCAAGCAGTTGAAGTTTTCTAACATGTACATCTTGCGACAATCCTTTAAATAAAGGTAAGGTAATTTTTAAAATACTTATTTTAAATCACTTCATCTTGCTTTTTAGTACAGTATATGGGTTCGCTGTAAAATCCTAAATGCTGCACTTTCACTTCCTTTACCATTACTTTCAAACAAATTTCTTGATGACTTTTTGTCTGCTCAGTGACAGTGCTCCAAGTCTCGGAGGCAAAAATCCAATTTTTTTTGCATTTGTTTGGATCGATAAATTTGGACAATGAAACTGAATAGCTTATGCATAGGGAGTAAGGGAGAAAAGGTATAGCTGTGGGTTTTGTGTTCCTGTTATATGTATATAGAGTTGCAGCTAAAATGTCTGAAGTATTTTCATTGTTATTTTGGAAATTCTTGATAGATTGGGTAAGGCATTGGATGCTTGACAAAAACAAGTTACCAAAACCAGTCGTATTATAATATACTGAGACTGGAGTAGGAATTTTAGCGAGTAAAAAAAAATCCCTATATTCAGAGACTATGACTGTCTTTACCCCTTTTTGACTGTGACTGAAATTGTCACTGCTTAATAGTCTCTGTAAATCAGAGATTAAGTCTGTGCATCTTTTATGGAAGTCTGTAATAAAACTCCTACTAATTCTGGTAGGAGCAGAATCTAGCTTTCAATCAGCAGGTTTGGTCCAACTGTAAATAGTCCAATTCCTGCTGTTTGATAGTTCCAAATAAAAGGTTAGTCATGCTCCAAAAATAATGTAAATGCAACTAAAGTAAAGTTTAATCTTTCTCTAAGGATTACATTGTCTCAAGGTTACAGAGGCAATTTCTTCCAAGGAGTTGTGTTGAAGCATATGTAACCTAGTAGTGCTTAGGAAAAACATCTGGAAATATTGGTCTAAACTAGGTAATACAAAATTAATTCTAGAGAATGAAATAGAAAAATTAAGGTGTCTTCTTGTCAAATTGAGATGAAGCATAATTTATCTTCTGCTGTTTAAAGGAGAGAAAGCCAGTTTAAGGGTGTTGACCAGCATTGCGTAGTTTTTAGCGATTAGATACAGAAAAATACCATTAAGGTTGTGTCGCTTGGAAACAACTATTAGTAAAGAATAACAAATTTCCTTCCAGCTCACAGTTTGCAACTGGAGAGTTATTTACTGTTGACACGTGCTTCCTTTCTAGAGTAAATTGCTACTTCAAAATGACAGCTTATTTAAGGTGAAAGGCATTTGGAACCAATCTTTGCTTGTTCTCCATCCCTACGCACTCACTACTTTTTATTCAATGTGAAAAACAAGTAGATATGTTGACAATTACCTTGTATGCCCAGATATGGCATTTACAAGAAAGTTTGCAGTGGCTTTGGTTTTCTCATCCATCTACATAGTTTGCAGTCCTCTTAAAAGCACTAACCATTTTGTTGATGCTAAATACAGGCTTATTCTTTTCCTTTCAGAGAATACTTCAGTGCCCTGATATTTTGCACTTTGTTCTTCTAGCCTCACAGCCACTGGTGCAGACTTTAAACATGGAAATAAATTACTTTGTGACTACCTTTTAAGTTTGCCTATATTACTTATGTACAAAAGCAAGGAAAAAGTTTTATCTTAGGTATTCTTCTTCCCATTGCACTCCCCTCACCAAAAATCCATAAGTTAACAAATTTACCACCTTTCATGGTGGTCTGTACTTTCAAAACTCAGACTGAAACAAATCAGTAATATGTCTGATTCTGCATAGATTGTGTTCCAAGTAGTAATCAAATAAAAAAGCAGCATGAACACTGTGTCAGTTTGGAGGTGCACAGCATATCTAGTTATCAATGAAAGGGGTCAAAACTGGGTAGGCATTATCTCCTTGAACGTTCTAGGTAATAAAATACTAGTCGGCAGACAGAAAGCAAAGTCCTGTTCTTGGGATGCAGTTAAGTAGTGGCTAACTTCTAAACTATGATAAAATAATCAAAACAATAAAGAGAATCGTGACTACTCTAAAATCAACTGGAGAAGACAAGCAGGTAGCAATCTGAGAATACATGTTTCTTTGTATTTCCTCTGCAATGTAAGAAATGCAGACCAAGTAGTAAATGCGTACCCTAGAATGAGTCAGAAACACAGCTTAGTTACTAAACTAAACTAAAAATTTGCCCTGGAAAGAATGACAATAGCACAAAGGTACAGCTCGTATAATAGTCCCCAACTCTGTGTGTATTTAATAACATAGGAATATCAGCAGCACAATTTTATTAGAAATATGACTGGATAGCACAGTAAGAAATGTACTGATAGCAGGAATCTTATTGCATTTATATTCTAAAATAAGGTTTTTAGAATATAAACTAAATAAGATTTTTGGTATCAATACATTTCTTATTGTGTTATTACTAATTTACCAGTTTATTATTTACTGTGTTATGTCACACTGATTAGGGCAAATTTTGTCTTCAGAGAGAATGAAGTAGTGCATAATTAGAACTTGAATATTTGGGTTTTTTTAGATCTTTAGTATGACAAATTATTCATACATTCAGCAAAACTTCTTTATTCTCTGAGGAGCACTGACCAAAAATGCTAGTGGTTGAAGTGCAACTTATACATTTCAACCCATTTACATTCTTTTTAAATGTTCCTCAAAGCTTGATGTCACTGAAAGGAAAAAAAAGCAAAAGGAGAAAAGAAAGGTAATTTAAAAGAAAGGTTAGTTTGAATCAGAAGTTAAAAAAAAAGCTGAAAAGAAGAAATTTCCATGTAAAATATTAACCTCCTCTAAATTCTTTGTTTATTACAAACTAAGTTACCATTGATGCGTATTATAACGAACCGAAATATCTATCGGCTGAAGGAAAACAAAACAATACAAACCGAAAAGCAGCACATAACTGAAGCTATACTTTGTATCTCATAAATGAAATGAGAAGGAGGCAATAATTTATATCTCATAAGCCACTTGCACAGGAGTAAAATATGTCGAAAAAACAAAGCTACTGATACATATTGCTAAGATCACTACTGTCCACACAGTCATTCTATCTATCCACCTTATTGCTAGCTAGGAGTCAAACGGCTGCCAAGTCATGTATTGTTTAAGCCGAATACTAATGAAGTGTTCATAGCTGCTGGAGCAACTTGCTCACTTACTTGCTTGAAGTAAATGACATACAGTGCTTACAGAGTTTCAAGACATATTCTTTTAGTAACTCGTGGCGAAGGTTAAGTATGTATCAGGCAGGAATATCATGAGTCGTGGCTTTAGTATTATGATTGGTACATTGCACTAATTCAAATATAGACTCATAGACTGCATATAGACTGCAGTATATCACTTTCTTTTTCTTTTTTTGTTTCCAAGCTTATGAGGTAACTTTTAAATTGCCTGCTCTCCACCATAAAGAAGAGAATAAAAGAATAGAAAATAAAAGAGAGCAGCTCCAAGCAACACCAAATCTAACATCTGTGATCAATAATGATTCTATAAGGTATCTATACTATAAGGTAGGAGCTGCAGCACAATTTCTCTTTTTTCACTGGAACAGAACATATTCCTCAAAATTCCACCCTATAAAGTTACTGATGAGTATTATTAAACAGCTGTTAAATTTCACTCAAAAGTCTTTTTCCTAATAGCCAGAAAAGTAACTGCAGTGTATTCCGTAACTTCCTCTTAGGGTTTTCTGACAGTTAATTAATTGATTTAAAATTTCTTTTGAACTGTGACATTCTCTTTTGTCTTCTTTAAAATTTTATGGGTTGATATTTTTGGGTTCTAGCTGTTATATAAAATAACATTGACCTATCCACCTCTACAACTTGATAGTAATGCCTTTGCCAGTTTAACAGAAAACATTTAGGAAGTGAGTAAGGGTATCTTTCTGAACAAAGTGGAGTAGAGTCCTCCCTGGCTTCAGTGTGCTAGCACAGCTGAGTTCATTTACAACATCTGAGCAAGACTTGCAACATCAGTCCATATGTCTGATAACTGGAATGTCTGCAGCAGGGCAAAGCCTGGGTGTGTATTGTTCACTTGGCTGCTCGCTTCTATATAGGCTGTCACAGAGAAAATACGTCTAATGCTGCATCTCATCTGAAAGGAAAATTACTATTTCTGAAATGGTAACAGTCCAGTAGACTGCCAGACATTTCAAGGGGTACTGCCAAGATGTAATCAGTAGAGGATCTGAAGAAAGAACCAACTTAAATGGGCTTGAAACTCCTTGTATAACTTTGAAGTGAAAAAGGCTGCTGTCATGTATTTATTTGAGTAATAAAAACAGCTTTAAATTTTTTTTTGTGAAGAATGTGACTGCATAGTATAGTATGCAAAAATAACAATGGCCTACATTTTATAGGACCTTCTTTCTATGGATGGCAAAATATTTTAATACTGAATAATGTAATCGCACAATACCATTCATACATTCAATTTTGTGAGAAACTGTGGCACGCATAAGAAAGCAAACTTCCAAGACTACCTCAGAGACCAAAAAAGAAAATAACAAACCTGAGTCCATGCTTTTAGAATAAAAAAAAAAAAACAAAACCAGAAACCTGTCTTTTATTTTGTTACTTTTTTGATAATTAAAAGTAACAAAATAATAAAATAAAAGTGAGATTTCTTTTCATACCTATGTTTTGTCATTAAAATCTGTCTGAAACGTAAAAAGCAACAAATCCTACCAAGGAAAACAGTCTTAGTCTCTATTCCTCTTGAAACAAGGAAAAATATAAGCAAATTGTGTGCAGGTATTATAGTCATTAATAGACATTAAGTTTTCATCTAACATAAATACACACATAGCCCTTAAAAAGAATATCAGCTATGCAGAATTTTGGAAGGTCAGTATTAAAGTTGTTTTGCAAGTGACTTCAAAGAAACGGTTAATTGAAACATAGGTAGTAGGGAAGGAAAGGAATGCTTTTCTCCTTATTCAGTCATTAAATTTTACAGCACTAGGTTGGAGCAGAGCTCAGGAACCTAGCTCATTTTCCTGCCAAAGGCATATTAATTCTATCTTTTCTGTCAGATGTTTCCTACCAACTCTTACAACTCTTCCAGTTAGAAAGAGTTTACAATCTCTCCAGAAATTTCTTTCTTTACTGAAAAAATATCTTACAAAAAACCCTGAGTTTTCCTTAATGTAAGTTTCATAGTACTCCTTGTGGATGCAGAACACGGTTTGTTCCATTCCTCTTGGTGACAGCTCATTACGTAGGACTTCTAGCATTTCTGTTTAGCCTTCTCAGCTTTAGGCTAAACAGCTCCCACTCTTTTGGTCTTTTCCTGAACATCACTAGACTTCTACCCACGCTCAGTCCACTTCTCTATGTTCAAATGATCCTTCCTGAAGTGCCATTCCAAAACCAGAGCACAACCATCAGCTTTCCAACTGATGCTTCATGAATATTCATGCAAATTGTATTCTGATTCACATGTGCTATATGATATGTCTCTTTTTCACGAAAGCATAACCCTGTGGTCAGCTTGCGAACAGCTAAATCTCCTCTATTTGTTTCTGCTGAAAAGCTGCCTAGCCAGCTGCTAGGTAGTAGTAATACGGTAATAACATTTACTGGTTCCTCTCGATACATGAGGCCTTTCACTTTGTTACAGGAGGAAAGATGGGACTGATGAGATTGTTCTTTGCTAATCAGTACCTGCTATTAATCATTTCCCTTTTTCCTTCCAGGAAGTGTTTTTCTTTCAAAAATATGTGCTACGGTTGTTATTTCTTAGTCTTTGTATTTCACTTGCCATTGAAAAGCTCTCAGAAGATGTACCTACTTTAGCAATCCAGTATCAAAGAGGACTTTTTTTTGGTGTGAATTTGCCTAACGCCTACACTTAAAATGTTGGGGTACACACACAAGTACACCACTAGTGAGCTTGAATCAGCTTCCCTCTTAGAAGAGCAAAGATCAAAAACACACACTAGGGCACCACAACTTGTAATGAGGGCATGATAGTCCTCCAGTCGTCAGCTCTCTGTACACACATATTGCTTACTAAGACCAGCCAATTTACAAAAGTTGTTTTAGGCAAAACATAATATCCTAGAACCAAGATGGACAGATCACATTACATTAAAAACTCAATTCCCTGCCCATGCTGTATTATTAACTAACATAGGCACGCAAAGTGATAACACTGACAGGAACAGAGGCGGTTTTAGCTAGTTTTCTAAGCAGCCTATGATGGAGAAAATCACTTTCAGCTGAACTGAAAGCATCCAAAATACTTAAATACCTTCTCACTTATTCTTTCCTTATGATCGTTTTAGTCTACTGTTAATTGGGCTCACCACAAGAGTGGTGCGGGTTTTTTTGTGGGGGCAGGTGTGGGTAATATAAACAGATACTAAAAACATAGGCCTGTTGGACCTCATTTTGCTATGATTTTCTCTGTCTGTTGGATGGGTGTTTTTCCTGGGTCTTTCCCCCTGTTGCTTGTGTTCTGACTGACTGATTTCTATATTATTTTTATGATTTGGTTTTTCCTTGCTGGCTGCAACTTGATTATTTGCTCATGTTTTCTGAAATGAGAGTTAAATGACTTGAATGTTGAATTCAAATCAGTTCACAATATTTGAAGTCTGCAATAAGCATGCAAGAAAACTGAGACCCTAAGTCTTAAGAAAGCCCAAGTAACAATTTGAAATCAAGCAGGTGAAGTTCCCATGACTGCGGTACTGAATCACCTTATTTTAAACTACTGTTTTGGGGAAAAAGCTAGAAAGAATGAACGTCTAGTAAAGGTAAGAAAAATTACACTACTAAGCTAATCAAGGGAGTGTATGTGACAGGAAGAAAATGTGATACTAGGTGTGGTACAGTATACTTAATGCCTTTCTTGAATAATACTGTGAAAGCAAGCTTGTAGTTAAAATGTACTAAAACTTCTGTGAAAACAAGAATTCTCCTGAAACTTGATGAAAGTATTAAAGTCACAAGCATAGCTCAGGTTTATTTGATTCTGTTCTGCCAAACTAACAGTACAATTTCTCCTGTGTCTTATATTATGCTGTAGAAATGAGTTTGTGTCTCTCATGCGTACTTCAGCCTATTACATTCTAAATTTTTCCTCCTCTTCTATTCTGTAGCAGGGCAAACTATGTCAAGAAATATTATCTGATTGTGGACAAAATCCATTTTGGGTTAAATGGAACATACTGTTTTACTCCTAACAGTCTGTTTTGATCTTGAATATTTTGGTTGTAAACATGGGAAACTTGGAAATAAACTCTCTGATCTATGAGGGGACAGAGGCATTATAATTGGAAGTGAGGAGAAATACATAGTGCCACATAGGCAGGTGTTTGGGAAATTTATCCTATGGAGTGAGAAAAGATTTGGATTTAAATGTCTTTTCCAGATTTGGTGATCATGTGCTTTTTCCAATACTCAGAAGCCTTGCTCATAAGTCCTAATAAATATATAGGAAATTTTAGAATAGCTTTCTTGCAGAATACTAAAAGAAGGGGCACCTCTGAAAGAGGCAGTTTATTCAAGCTGAAGTCTCTGCTCTGAGATAAATTACCAGCTAGGTGCTATCAGAGTCTGTGCTGGAATAAGTGTTTTTTCAGTCTATTCAGATATGTTCTGAGAAAAGGAGTGGATATAAAACTGACAAAGCTGATGTATAAAATTATTCAGAATAATCAAAACTAAATCTAACTGAAGAGTTAGTCTTTTATTGACTTGGTACTAAAAAGGTAAATGAAATTCAATATCAATAAATGCCAAATAAGGCACATGGATAAAATGTATATCAGTACATACATAACTGTGGAGGTCTACGTTAGATTTTTCTTTTTTTAATTACTTGGGAAAATGATTTGTTGAGGGTCTATAGATACTTTTATAAAAATACCCGCTTGAAGTTCAACAGTGGTCAAAAGAAAAAAAAAAAAAGCAGAATATTAACAATTATTAGAAAAAGAATAGAGAACTAAACAGACTGTAACTGTGCCTCTGAATGAATCACAGTCTAGATTACTGCATGCCTTTCTAGCTGCCCCTTTTGAAAGGATATAATAGCACTAAAAAGGTGCAAGAAAAAGCCAGGAAAAATGCTGAGTTTATGGAAAGGCTGATGTACAAAGTGAGATTAAATAGATCAGGCTTTGTTACTTTGCAAAACTAGATGGTGGGAGAGCGAGGATAAAATCATGAATACCATGCAAAAAGAAGAAATGTTTCTCAATACAAATGGTGGGGGAGAGGAGAAGCAGGCATAGAAATTTAATGTTATCTTGAGAGGGTTAAAGGGACTTTTCTCCCTATAATATGCAATAGTGAATACTGAAACTTCCTGACAAACAAATGTTGTTTGCAAACATATGAGTGGGTTCAAAAATTCGAATGTACAATTGCCTTGAAGGAAAGTGATTTGGGTTTGTTATATGTAGGGCTTTGACTCTCCTTCCAGAAAATCTGCGTGACCCATATTGCTGGAGTCTAGCAAGATATAGAAAATCAGTTTACTGTTTGCACTGTTCATGTATCTTTCCATGAACCTTCAGGTTACTACCAGTGACAGCATGCCAGGTTAGATGAACTTTCTTTCACATAGTACAGCTTATTCTTGGGTATTTTTATGCTAGAATATAGTCACAATATTGATATTTTGATTGGTTTTAAAGTAGCTGACTTGCATATGTAATAGATAGTTTGCTTTTGATAAGGAAAGAGATGAAGTTCTTTGTGTTTCTGCTCCTGTAATTATTATCAGTTGGTCGATTGATACTGGATCCTACATGCATTTTCAAGGAACAGAGCCTTTAGGGCTTTTAAGAGCTTAAAAGACCTCAAAATATTTAAATTATCAGTCTTCTTAGTTGCTTGAAGAGATTTAATATAGGCAAGAGAAAGGAAATTTTAATGAGTGCATGTTGACTATGTTTTCCGGTAACACTTGCTATTTGTTGTGAATGCTGGTATGACATAGATAAAAGGATCATTTTCTCCAGGTTCTTTCCACCAGTGTAGCATTTTTTCTTATAGTGCCTAAATCTGAATCAAGTACCCTCTGTTAAGAATTTATGGCCAGATTGCATACATGTAGCTGTATATTAAGAAGAAAACCATAAAAGGAAGTAGAGGGTAAATATATAGTAGAATTTCATAGTTATGTACTAAGAGATATCTATGATACGGCTGAAGAATGACTACCTACGTAGGTAAGTAAGGACCAATTTCTCTTACCTCTGATTTTTCCCATTTTTCTTTATTGTTCCATGAGTAATCACTAAGCAAATCTAACTTTTCCCAGCTAGATATCCAATTTTCCCCAAAAATGTTTGTGGGGAGGGGGATGAGAAGAAGTGGCTGTGTAGAGAATTAAGATGACTTGGATTTTTGAGCTCTCTAGATATACTGCTGTTGGCAGTACTGCCTATAAGTTTCAACCAAACTCAGTAATCTGAGATGGAGAGTTTTATGCATATAGTAAATGCTTAGACTATCACTTTACTAGCAAAAAGAATTTACACTAACTTCAGAGGATCCCATATTTGTGCACAGAAAATATGTCCTTTTTTCCCCCTGAACCACTAGCTAACTTTTTTCTCTGTTCTAATCAGCTTCATATCACATAGGAAATATTGGATTCATTCTGTTAGTGCAAGTGAAATATTCCCTAATTACTGCATATGTCACAAGGGCTAAGAACAACGGTGGAACATCTGATAGAGGTGAAAGAATATTGCAAAAACCTGCTTGGCCAGCAAGTGCTCTTTCTCTCTCTTTATAGCTGAATATGCTCATTATGTAAACTCATGGGATGATGTTAAGCAAAAGAAATTTAAGACTGAACACTAAGGAAAAACTTCCCGTGATGGCAGTTTCTCTCAAGTTCCTGAGAGAAATGTGAGATATGTAAAACTGGACTAGACAAAAGATTGGTGAATGTCTTGGGATTATCCATTTAGTTCTCTGTTATTTAAAGATGATTAGATACCTTGAAAGATCTTATTTATAGCTAGGCTTTTATGATCACAGGAAACTGATGACATAATGTTGCTGAACTATTGTTCGTGTACCCTGAGCTCCTTCAAAGAGCTATGGTCTTATCTGAACCCTCAGTGGCTGCACTAATATAGTACTACGTTGTTGTTGAGGATAGCAAAGCAGTTTGAGCGAAAACAGGACAGGCAGCAGTAAAGCTAGTGTAAATGTGGTGTAACTGTATTGCCTTAAGCAGTCGGGTGGGATTTGCTAAGGTCAGCCATGTCGGGGAGAGCCACTGCAGTTCCCTCTCTGGTCAGGGAAGGCCTCCGAGCAGGGGATCAGAGGCAGGAGTGTATGTGTTGGGGCGGAGGGAGCACAGCAGAAGTGATGATGAGGAGAGTAAATGTTACGGTGGAGAATGTCCAGCTCCTCTCTTGGCCTGATTTTTAGTCACCTGTTTGGTTTCAAGAGGCACTTTGGAGGTGATGGATGACACATCCTCTTTGCTTATATGTGGAAATTTAAACTGAAGGGGATTACTTGTATATCTTGTACCTGTGGGAGAAGGCACAGGATATGAGTGTTATTGTCTAGGGAGCTCAGAGCCACGCAAGGAAAATACAGGTGAGAAGGAGTAAAAAGTTAAACTTATGTCTCCTCTTGCACATGAATGCCGCTTGGCCTAGGAGCCGAGTGAGAAGTGGGTGCTGCTGCTACCACAGCTGCAGACAGTAGCAACTTAGTTTCCTCTGTGGCAGTAAAATTTTCATTATAGCTATGTAACCAAGCAAAGGAAGATTGCTATATCTTTGTCCTGGAATCTTGTAACTTAAGATGCAAATATGCTTAAAATTATTTTGTTTTCAGGCCTAGCTACAAAGTTCGGAAAGTGTGATTTAATTTTATCCTTGGGGCAGGCCTTACCTGCCCTCTGAATTGGGAACAAATGGAGTCTTTTCATGAAATTTTTGTATCGTCTGTATTCTGATAATTGGATAAAGTTTTGCATATCACCCTCTCCCTCATCTTCATATCCTGGGAAGTAACTGTCCCATAAAAGCTTTTCTCCCCATCCTGCTCTTCCACTTTCTTGCTGTAATATTGCATCCCTTTACTCTCAAGCACAGTGCCTAAAAGTCATAGGCTGCTATAATTACCATTCAATCTATTGTATAGAAAAGAAAAAGCATCTTAGATATCTTATTTAGAATTGCACAGTATTCAAACAGTTAATGTGAACACACAATGTCTTTAATCTTGCTTAATTTCTTCCTCCCGGATCACTTTAGAATAATGGAAAAAAGTGAGCTGCTTATTTTGCATCCACTAGATGCCTCATGGTAAGCTAACACCAGGGCTTTTTAAATTTGAAATTTATTGCTGTGTCAAGCAGAAAGACACTTTTATTTAACACAGAAAAACAATTTGATGCCTGAACCACCTGGGTTCTATTCTCATCTGTTATTAATTCACTGTGTATCTTAAGCAATTCACTGAGACCAAACTGTTTACTTTCAATTAGCTAAATATATCTGAGTAAGTGACTTAATCTTCCAGACTTTTGAGAAATGTGTGGATGCTAAGTATTTCAGCTAATCACACTACACTATTAGGTGCTTTCATATGAATTTAGGTGCCTAATTTTTTTCTTTCCTAAATTTGCAGTTTAGGCTTAAGATTTTTCAATTCCTTAGGTTCAGTATTTGTTTCATGGCTATAAGAATATTCATGTCATAGGCTGTTATAGGAAATGCTCGGTCTTTTAAAAGGCTCTAATACTTTCAAATAAAATATTTTCTATAAAAGTAAAATCTAATATTAATAGAGAGGGAATGTATTGTAGAGTGTAGGAAATCAGGATGTAGTGACCATGTTCCTTCTCCGTTATATTTGTATCGTTGACTACAAAATCAGGAAAGAACTGATGTCCTGTTTCCTAATGTTTGTGACCAGCAATCAATGTTACTGATTTTCTGCACAGCAGTGTTTTACATTGCATCAGAGCAACGTGATCAGTCTCAGTCACTTTTAGCCAATTTAGTTTCCTCTTCTGGATTTCTCCCTTTTCTTTTTGACTAGTGCCATGAGGCTAAAAAATTAGCCCAAGCCACAGAATTTTTATTGAAATCTAAAAAATTCTAATACGCTTTTTGGCTTTGGTCTGGGCTCTGAGACATTGGGTGCAACATTCCAATTCTGACTACAACCTTACAGCCTGCATGTATTAGGAAATATTTTGTAGGCCAACCTATACTTTAATGATAATAAGTCAAAATATCTTTAAAGTTTGGTTCCATTCTGCTGCTGATACAAAAATATGAAATAAAGACTGCAAACTTGAATCTCACTTGTATGGAAGTCCAGTTACTGAGTGCTGATCATACAAACTGCAGTCTGGCTACTACAAATATATAGAGGCTTTTTAATCCCATCTACACCCTAAGGAACAGATGGATATAAGTACTTGGATCCTTTTCTCTGACATATCAGCAATTTCTCATCTCCACAAAATTAAGCTGACATGACCTTTTGGGGCTGATCCATTCATTCATATGTCACAATTTGTACCTTTCTTTAAATGTTTTCTGGAGTAGCAAGTGGTATTGGAGTTTTTGTTTGTTTTTTTTTTTTTCCATCCCTTTTTCCACACACAGGAAACTTAAGTATGCATTCATCTACATGAATCTACTCTTCTATAGTTACGTCTTAGTTAATTGTAAGTCAAAATAGCTTGCAAAAATTGTGTTTTTTAAAAAAAAAAGTAGGGGGGGAAAGGAGGAAAAAACTAGTTAAAAGCACAGTTTTGTTTTATTTTTGCATTTACTGTAAGTTAAACACTGGGATTGTTTTTACTTTTTTGGACTAACTTCCAAGTGCCCTACTGCATATAATTTATTTACAACATGAGATTCTCCAGGACTGATAAAGATTTCAATTATGAAACACTAAATCAGATGTAGCTCTAATGAGATGACTGAGAATCAAATCTGTTATACAGAATAGTGTATTTTCTTCTTAATTGAACCTTGTCCAAACTCTTAATCAGTGGTTTTTCTTTTTATTTCATACCTATGTCTCTTATATCTGTTACTCTAGAGACCTAAATCCCTCTATAATGAGAAGAGAAGCAAAAATTTAATCTAAGTCTGCCTGTGAACTTTACAGTAGGTGTCTCAAATCCTCTTTTAACAGTGCTCTTCCTTAAAGCATCTCTTGCCTGCTTCTGAATACCTTGTTTGTTCTGTCAGGTATTGCTTTGGTTCTTTCTTCCTTACTGCCTTTTTTTCCAGGACATCTCTTAAACAAAAGGCCTGCATTTGATTTTTTTGTTTCTTTTTTTCTTTCTCCTCTTAAGTCAATATTTTACTACTTCTCAGTTTTTTCCTGAAACCTATGTACTTTGAATTGGATAATCACTGTGGAACCACAGGATTAAAAGACCTTTATTCAGTGATGCAGTTCGAAGTTCTTCTTAACGAAATGATATTTTCTACATTTTTCACTCCATGCTTCCTGTTTCTGAAAGCCAAGTCTCTTAAACATCTCTGATACTGTGAATTTTACCTCACACATTCAGACCTACTCATTCCTTTGAAAATCAGAATGGATCAATCACAAAACAGTGATGTTAATGAAGATGAAAGAAAATGATATATTCAGCTTTAGAATATTTAATCATATGATGGTTACCTCTGAGGTTCCTGTTAATTTCAGTGCAGACTCTGAGATGGGACTTTACATACTTATTACACAAATCATTTCCCTTTGAATTTTGCAGGATGATTCTGATAGTCTACTTCATTATGCCATCTAAGGAATAAGAAAAAGAAACATCTGAAAAGCCATAAACAGAATGTCATACTAATATAATTAAGGGTTGTTCTAATATATGTTATTTCAGAGAAAATGTAGGGTTTAAATTCCTATGCATGTGTAAAACTAGTATATCTGAGGGCTGAGCCCAAACTGTTCTTATTCAGAATTTCAAAACTTGATGCTTCACCAAGGTCAGTGGTGTGTCATCAGGATAAGCTTTAGTGGCTTTTCATACATTCAAAATGGTCTACTTCAAAATTTGCTTCCTTCAGGTATGTTCTCTTTTATGTTCTCTTTTTGATAATAAAAGCATGCTTTTGTTGTAAAATCAGAAAAGTAGACATTCCTTTCTTCTAATGAACCCCGTTCCCTACTTCTGATTTAACCTTGGCCAATGTTCTTAGCCTCAGCTGTATTCACCTGGCACCTCACAAGTTAAGCAATAAAGAACTGCAATCTTTTT
This sequence comes from Struthio camelus, assembly GCF_040807025.1. Lineage (NCBI taxonomy): Eukaryota > Metazoa > Chordata > Aves > Struthioniformes > Struthionidae > Struthio > Struthio camelus. Next base: position 35,851,428 of record NC_090946.1, read on the forward strand.
TAGAGCTGTGAATTAAACACTAGCATGTAGCAAAGAACTAGTATTTATGGACCTACCTATGCCTCTTACTGAGGGAGGAAAACTAGGGAATTAACTTCTTTTGTTCTTCAGAAACTTGCACAAAAGTTGAGGGATTTATCTTCCATGAACCACTCCAGGTTATAGACTATCCAAAGCCAGTTATCAGTCAGTAAAGAAGTAAGACAAAGTACTTCATTGTAATATGCTGATGATGCTTGTCAATTAATTCTAAATGTTTAGGTAACTCCACAGCGATTTGCTATATTTCTGTAATGCTCTGTAGGGATTCAGGCAACTTGAGCTAAAAATGCATCTTGGACAGAGAATGTCTGCTGCCTTTTAACTTAGTGAGTTAAAGCCCGGAGCTATAATTGGGTCACACGTATTCTAGAGAAGTGGAGGAGGAAAGAAAAATCACCCAACCTAACAAGAAAAACTCAAGGCATCACTACTGAAAGGCTTTTCCTTCTGTATCCTAGTGCGTTTGCATTTGAAGCGAGTCTGAAATAAAAGTGCTATTTCTCAGTATCGCTGCTATCTTTGGTTGGTTAAGACCATCTGGTTCATTTCCCAGTTGATAAGAATCCTGAAGGGCGCATTCTGGCAGATGACGAAGAGGGAACAGTCAGATAAGGACAAGATCGGTGTCTATACATTAAGCAGGAGTTGAGCAGCATGAAGGTTCTCCAGGATCTTCTGTAAACTTGTACCAATTACTTCTGATTTTAAACTTCTTCCAGGCTTTCCTGATTTCTTAAATCAGTCAAGCCGAAAGACAAGACAAGGTGGGGGGAAGGAGGAAAGGTCAGAAACTCAAAAGAAAAATTGGCATTCTTGAGGCATTTTTTTTTTCTTTCAACCTGGAAGATTCACCTCTTTACACTAGGATACTGATAATATCAGGTAGAGAAAGAGTTGTTGCATTTGTTAATTAGCCTGTGGAAAGATCTCACCTGAGTTTGTGAAAGGCATGACATACATGTGGGAGGCCCTGTAAGTGCCAGACTATTTTTGTCCACTTGATAATTTTATTTAACACATAATTATCAACTAGTGTTTTGGTTCTGTACACTTCTGGTTTGCTGTTCTTTTCCACTGATTATGTACCTTATAAATTGCAGGAGGAAATGATCTTTGATAGATGATTGCAATCAGGATGATAATATATAATTTTGATTAATCAAGGGAGTTTGATTAATTTTGACATTGAACTTAGAATAATCCTGTGTTGGAAGAAAGAGCTGTTTACTGTCATTCGAGATGAGTAATAATACAGAGTTAGGGGATTGCCTGTTTACAACTCCTCCAAACATTGAGCTCTGGCTTTCCTACACTTTCTCTGGAAACAGTAAACAAGACACAATACTGTAGAGAGTGAGTTCCACAACAGTGATATATTTATAAGTACATACATTGTATGTAGTTCTTGTATATTGCCTGAGATCTCTGGAATACCCCCCATTTCTTACATATTCTACTTCCTAATGGACTTCTGTGATTATTACATTTAGTATTTCTTGTTTCTTTTTTCCATGCTACCTCTGGTGCCGTTCCCACAAAAATCACCCGAGCAAAACTCTTGTGGATCTTATGGGAGCAAGGGAGATGGAAATATCACATCAGATAGAGATACTCAGCTTTAGAGTTGACCCAGGTTGTGATGGAGTTAAGAAATATAGTAATAATTATAGCACATTTTAAACTTACATTATAGATTGCTTTTGTTTGCTCCTGTATTCTCCAGAACTACTTATGGCAATTATTAACTTTGTGTAAAAGGGATGTATTCCAGTGCCAAGCAGAGTCTCATCTACCTGTGACAGAAGGAAGCTTATAATGCATTTCTTTGTTTTACTGATCTAAATGTTGTTTTCTGCTGTAAATTTAAGCAGAACCGTCAGGGTTATAGAAGCTAGGAAAAATGATGAAGATACCTTTCAATCACTTTCTGTGCATGCCTGGATGAATGCAGAGGGCACTGAGCATCTGTTTTAAACCAGAGAAACATGAAGGCTGTTATAAAAGCACTGCCTAATGCTCCCTTCTGGCCTCAGTGTTTGATCGAGCCTATAGACGTTCTCATCTCTATTAATCATAGCTAGGAAATGCACACTGAAAATATGTCATGGTAATATCACCATTTGCAATTATGACTTAGTGGAAAATTGTTATGTAGTATGCTTAAAAGCTAGCACATAGTAACAAATTAAAGCATACCTTCAATGCCATTGGTCTATGCATAGCCAAACAACACTGAAGGTCAAATATAAGTTGAGCCAAAGACATAATATATGAAATGCATGGCATGATTTATTACTAATGTAATCACAGCCAGGAGCATTCCAGCCACAGTAGGTAAAAAAACACTTCAAGCTGTCTGAGATGAAGCTCATAAGAATAAAAACCACTAATTTAATTTGCTCATAGTTTTTGGCCACAACACCTGCATGTAAATACAGGTATCTGCACAAAAAAAAAGCCCTTTCTATGTTTACTGGCTTTAGAAAAGTTTTAAACCTGAGCAGTGAGCTGTTATCACTAATTCCACAGAATTAAACATTATTCTGAAACAGGGCCACAAAGAGTCATTGAAAAGCTTGCTTACATTCCTGCCTAGCCTCAGATGCTATGCCTTGATGTGATGATGGCTATAACTAGTATTCAACACAGAAATAAGAAGCTTCATATTCCAAGGTCTCAGTCAATGCTTTCACTTCTTGGAGTTATGTGGACTCTGAGGTGCTCTTCAATACAAAAGAAAACACAGAGCTCTTGCCTGGTGAATAGAGTATACAGATAAACCAGAGAATGGTGTTCTGATTTAAATGTAAGCACAAATGTCACTCTTGTTCTAGTTTGAAAAAAGTTCTACTGATCATTTTCATGATCTGCAAAAATTAGTGTTTCGAATAACATTATATTATAAAATCAGGATCTTAAAGAATGTCTAGTTTTTGATGAGTAAACCAGGATAGTGTGAATACTTCACAACTCTGTAACACATATATATATACATATATATACACTGTAAAGCAGGTGTCTCAGTCTTTGTTCCTTTTAAATCAGTAGAGTAGACAGGGAAATTAAAGAATATATTGATTTAAGAATATATCACTAGAGAAACACTGCCCATTAGGATCTGTACAATGCTGCAACATTTATCTATAAATGTTTTCTGAAGACAGAAAAGGCACTTTTTTAATCAGGGAATATCAATATTACTCTAAATTAAAATAGGGGTATATTTGTTTAATTCAAAAATTTTCAGTCTTGTACTCCCAGGTTTAAACCTGGTTCAGGTAACACTTAAAAGCATTGTACCCTCTTTACCTCTCTGTTCAACAGCTGCTGATTCATATAAGCAACATACAAACCACTATGCTGCTAGCATTCTCTGCAGAGTTTGGTATAGCAGGAGCAGAATGTTACTTCGGCAAGAGAAACTTCTACTGTTTGAAGAAGCTTGCATGTTTGCTTTTCTTTCCTCTAAAAGGTATCTTATCTCTGACTATCCAAATAACCTGATATCAAAACATTAAAAGAAAAAGATAGGTTTTTTGGGAAACCAACATGCCAAATCAGATTCGGGTTATCAGGTTACAAGGAAAGCATAAGTTCCCTTATTCTTTCTTGCATGCTCACCAGACTTCTAAAATAAGCATTTCTGCATTATGGATCTGAATACTTCTACTTTCAAGGGAGGAAGATAAGCTGTATGTAATATGGCACCAAAAAGGGTCCAAGATCTCTTTGCTACTGAAATGGGCTGCCTTGGAAAGTACAGAAATCAACACAAACACTTGCAGGGGCATTTTAGACCTATGAACTACTCACAGGCCATGGAAATCTTTTCTTCTAAGAATTCCCAAATGAATTAAAAAAAAAATACTTTTATGTTCTCATGCCTCATTAAATCTTTTATAATGCAATATTCTGAATCAGTAAGTTTTGAATGTATCAAAGAAGTAGCATATGCTGCAGTTGTCACCCAAAGGAGAGCTTGTTATTCATATGTGTCCATTTTTATCATTCGCTCACTGAATAGTATTAATCTCTGTTTTAAAAATGTGGACTAGTCTTCTATTTATTATTCAGACAAATAGACCTTTCAGCAAAATGAGTTTTGATAGAATGCTAGACACTTTATCCAAGCAAACATTCTTGTTAGACTTCTGTCATTTAATATTGTGCTTTGGAATCTTCCCTCCTTTCTGCTCCAGTTTTATCACAGATCCTGACGATGACTATGCTGTTCTAATGCAGTGTCCATGTGGCACTATTCTTAGTGAGGGACTGCAAATGCAAACTCCCTTTTTGGACAAAACATTGTGGAAGACTCTGTAGAAGAAAACATCTGGGTACAGTTCCACTTTTTTGAGAAAACCGTTGCACTTATGCAGATACTTTTTAAACAGGGAAGATAATGTTCATCAGCTGCTTTCAGCTTCCAGATCCCATAGCACTGAGAATTCAGTGTCATATAGTTCCCACCTATTTTTGAAGTCCAAACTTGGTAATAAATGCTGCTTTATACCAAGGCATTATTTTGCTACTATAAAAGGCTCTACTCTGGCTAAATTCAGATGTTAGCATGAGCTGAGAACTCTATGATGGCCAATGTCTGCTTCCTCATAGGTAGGCAAGATGCCTGTGATTGGTATGGAGAGCTTCTTCAGCCAAGAACCATACTCTTTTGCTCTCCTCCTTTTAGAGCAAGGAATGTTATAGCAGTGGCTAAAATCTTATGACATGATATTATCCGGAGAACTTAGAGTCTTGAGAGCTATGTTTGAGAAAGGATAGAAGAAATAATATTATTGTTTCCTCTTATTTGCTGAATGACAACTGTAAACTAATCTTTGTACCAGAACTGGGATGTGCAACCAGCACTCTTGAAGTATCTTTTTGACATTTAAACCTCAAGGATAACCTTTGTTTTATCCTATAGTATGCCAAAAGGATTTTATTTACTGGAAGCGAAGCCTTAATCTCCTGTTAAGGCCTTGGGGGCAGCTGGTGTGGTTTCACATCATGACAAGGGGGAGGAATGGGATTTTTACAGCTGTACAGAAAGATGCACACATTCTCCTTTCCTGGAAAGGCAGCACAACAAGACTCCTCAGAGTTACATATAACTGTGAAGACTCCTCTTCACAGTTATAGCAGGAAAGGAAGGAACCATGACCAAAATTTATGGCTTTGTCTTTATACATAATGGTCACCTATCAGTGGAAAGGAAGGGTGAAACGTTTTTTACTCTTACAATGCTGTGCTTGCTGCCCCAAACAGTATAGCTTTGGTGCAGAGTGAAAAAAAGTGATTCTTCATCTTAAGATGTGAGTTAGAGTTCATCCTACCACCAACAAGCTCCTTCATTGGTTTTAAAAACAGAAGAGGTTTTTTGATTTGTTCTTTTTTTCCCCTTCATTTTCATCTGCTTCTCTAATTCTTCCCACAGGGGAGTTGCATTACAAACAGAAGTTTGTCCTTATACATTTCCGATTCAGTTTTCAGGTCATGAGGTCTGAGTTATTTAGATCCTGTCGGCAGCTGTACTTGATGTTTACCCAACCAGAAATGGCTCTGGAACATATGTTGCTGACAAATAATAAGTTCTAATGAATTTATTGTTGACTCTAATGTTTTCTTTTTGGAATCTGTTTTCATGCAGGCATGAGAATATTTTTGCTGTGTCATAACTCAAGGTACACCAGAGTGAATCCATCTCTGTTCTAATAATTACTGAATGCAAAAAACTTGACCCAAATAACTTAGAAGCAGGAGCAATTGCAGCTGAAAGAGACCTTGACTTTCGCCATCTAGGGCTACTTTTGCTTGTTAGCAGGAGACCCTTTCTGAGCGTGTATACAGAGGCTGTAATTGGTTAAATAATCTTTCTTGAGGACAGAAAAATATAACCTTGGCTTTAGCATTCTAAATTACTGGCAACTAACAATCTGTGAACTTAAATATGTCACTCTTTCATTGTTCATGTTCTAAAAGGTAGTAAGACATCTCATTTCCACTAAAATCAGATGCAGTTTAGTATCTTGGCAGATGTCTACCTCAGGCATGTATGTTTTTATGTTCCCATGCAAATGTTGATAATTCATTTTATAAACTAGTTGGGGACATTAGAATTTTTTGGCCTAAAACTCATAAAAGTTGCAACTTTACCTGTTTCAAAGATAGACAGTTGTTGGCTTTAAGTCTCAAAAGTGGCTATTGTCTGGAGTGTGCTGGATTTTAAAATACAAAACTTTTGTTTTATGCTATTGTTCTACTTTTTTAAACTGAGGCACCAAGAAATTCTTTCTCTCAATTTTGCCTTGCAGCTCTCCTTAGAGGTTTACTTTTGCCTTATAAAACTGACAGAATAAGCTATAGCTATTGTCAGGGAGCAGGAAAAATGGGCTGTTCTACAAAGCAAGGTGAGCTGGGTGCAGAGAATGACGGCAGCACAAGCCAGACAAGCATCCTCCCAGGCAAGGGATGCCCAGTGAGAAGAGCAGAGCAGATCCAGTGATGGTAAGCGGGCTCAGCCAACAGGTTGGTGATCAGCAGGCAAGCCCATAGCAAAGAGCAGATCCAATGTCCAGTCAGGAAGGTATAAGGCTGGGCACCAGCACAGATGCAAGGATAAAAGGCAAGGACCTGTATGAAATGCAGCCCCCAAGCTGAAAGGGGAGGACACAGACAAGGTTTCTTACAATTCTTTTGGTGGAAACCTCTTTCCAGGTCTCACAGCTGCACCATATCAGTGCTGACCTTAAGCACAGGCATCTGAAGACCTGGGTATGGTGGGAAGAAGAGGCAGCAGGGCCTGCTGGTGCATGCGGGCCTCTGGCTGTGCAGGTGCTGTGAGCCTGAGGAAAATATGGAACCCACTGAAGGCTTCTTGCCTGTTTAGGCAAAATTCAGATTTACTGCAGTATCAGAGTAGGTTTTGATTTGAGAACATGGAGAAATGAAAAAGTTTGAGAGAAGGTAATGTAATTTTCATGATCTGTCTTTCTCTCTTCTTCTCTCTGTCTGCCTACTCTGCTATATTGCCTGTGCAGCCACTTGCCATCCTCTCATTCTTTGTACATGGAGATATATATGATCTGAATTTACCAGAATATGACTCTTCTGTAAGAATTATTTTAATATAGTTTCCCTGAGTAAGTGCTTTCCACAGTAATATTTTTATATTCTATTTTTATTGAAAAATCCAAACAAAATATGTACTTTTGTGTATATTTGCTTTTGATTATATTAATTGGCCAGAAGCATTTTATTTGCAGTCAGTCCAGTGAAATATTACATTTTTCTGTCTGCATGCTATTTAAGTCGGACTCCCATTTCTGCCTGTGAACTAGCCTGCTGAGAGGACAACACTTCTCATAGTGCAAATACCAATAGACAGCTGTGTGGGATGTAACCCACTTGGAGACATTTTAAAGATTGAGGGTGTTTCAAGATGAAGGCTTCCATGGAGCGCAGTGATAAACTCAAGTCAGTGCCTAATTTAAAATGCTATATTCCAGTAAGTTTAACTAACTAACAAGACTTTTTAAAATTTCATCTGGAATCTATGTCCTCAGAAGATCATTATGTAGAAAACTCCAAGTTCTAGTACTTCAACTCCCCAAAATGGGACAGCTCTGAAAGGGAGAATGTGTCAGAGATCCACGAATTCATATGATAGGTCTGAGCTGTTTGCTTTCAACGTGGATTCAAATATTCAAGTCTGAGAACAAATCAAGAGCCTGTGCTTTAACACCTGGTTATGTTGCATCCCTTAGAAAAGCCATTTCTGAGAAAAAAGGAATATTTCTTTATGAAGATGTTCTTCCAAAAAGGATCTGTGAAAAATATTCAGTCCTTTATTTAATATTTAATTTATTCAATATTGAATTAATTCCATATTAATTTCTTTAATAGCTCCCAAAGAAATAAATCCAGCAGATTTGGGAGTGGTGGTGATTGCTTTCACTTTCGTAAGAATCAAGGTATTAATATAGTCCACATATAATTTGGTACTGCAGTGTCTTATTCAGAAATTGTTTTAATACTCCAAAAGTTACACCTTTTAAAGTTTTTTTCTAATCCAGAGCAAAAGAGTAATATTTCTGCCTCTACAAATGCGCAGTCAGTTTAAAGCCATTGCCTGGACTACAGGTGGCAGTACATGTTTAAGTATGAATATATCTAAGCAGCTCTTGTTAGGAAAATGCAGGAGAAAAGTGCACTTGATCTTTGATTGTTCTAGTTCAACAAGCCAAGATCAAATAATATATTTTTTGACTATATGAAGGCAAGCTTGGGTTAAAATGGTTGCACTAAGTTTAGTAAAGTAATATTAGGAAACAGTTAATCTCCTGAAAATGAGAAGTTTATGTCCTAAAATAATATTATAAACAATGCTGTAGAAAAGTAAAAGGCTCAGTATATAGTCTGTTCTTCCGAGTTATAATAGCTATTTCTAGGCGGATGAATTAGCTTGTCAAAAAGGAAAAATGGATGAAAGTTAATGGATCCGTTTCTGCCTAGGCATATATGACCCCCAATGGTTTTCTGATTTTTTTTTTCCAGATTTGTTTACTTTACTGAAAATAGACAGTGGTTGCTATTTACTTTTATTTGTAAATATCAAAGACTGAGTATGATTCAAACTCTCAAGAGACTAGAAAAATGAAGAAAATGCCTTAAAAAAATAAGATAAGTTGAAAAGGCAAGGAAGAACTACTTTTTCCCTGAATGAAAGTATTAAATTTTTCAAAAAAAAGTTGGAATCTGTTTTTAAGAAAATCTTAAAATGAAAAGAATTATGAAGTAAAATTGTGAAAATCTTGTAAATAACCCTGAATCAAGTTAATTGAGGATGCTTGAATTAATGCTTGCAATCTGTCTATGTATTTCCAGATCCAAATACTCATGACAGAGAAGAATATAACAAACATTTAAAAATTGCTAGAAAATTATTTACACCCAATCACACACCACTATTTTTGCCCTCTATAATAATTACATATTTTTATTTCTATAGCACCCTTTACCATAGCTGACTGTTAGATGCTGAAGCAGGAAATGGTTAAAAGACTCATCTAGTGAAGCTATACAGTGGGAATAGTAGTAAGAGAACAGCTGGATCTGGTGGATATACTAAGGCTCGTATTAGACTTAACCAGGGACAAGTGGGAGAACTCTTAGGCTTTCTTTTCACTTTTGAAGCTAGACCTTCATTAGCACCTCTGAGTTCAGAGACAGGGTGAATGAAGAACGTTCTTCTACCTAGTAATGATCAAATAATGTTTTTTTTTTTTTTTATCCCCCCCTACTTTTTCTCTTTCCTCTTTTTCTTTTTCTTCTTATTAGTCAAATCTTCACCTCAGAAGATGATTCTTATTTTCTACAGACTGGTCTAGAAATATACCGACCAGAAGGACAGACATGGATGTTAGCAGATTTTAAGAACAGAGGCAAGGCAATTGCTTTTAAAAAATATTTTAAGATATGTTGTTACCTTCTCCTCTTCCCTTCTGGAGACCCTAAATTAAATGTGCTAGAACTAAAGAATTATTGGTGAAAAACTCTGAATTTTGAGGTCATTTTATAAGCTTTATTATGGGGCTTGCATTTGCTAAGGCATGAACAAACACTTCTGCAGGAAAACAGCCTTGTTTTGCATCGTATTTATCATGATAAACTTGTGCAAAATTCCTTATAAGGCAAAGACAAAGTTTTGAGAAGGAGGTCAGCCTGTTACTGTAACCCAAAGACAGTATTTCTTTCTCTCTATGGATACAGGCTTAGCTATGACACAGTACTTTGCTGTAACTAATCTTCTTAAATAACCAGATACCAATATGAGAGAGATTGTTATCCTAGACTCCTCTGGGTAACACTTCCTATATCTTTTTTAGTAATGGTACAAAAAAGGTGACGATTACACACATGAAAATAGCTATAGTAGAATTTCTTGTCTCTAGAAAGAAATGCTCTTGAATTCAAGTTCTGTAAAATACATGGGTAGCCTTTCAGTAATGTCTTTTGAGTTAGTTTTCCTATTCAAAGGGAGTATCTATTTCAGAGCTTCTGTTATTAAAAAAGTCACATCATTTTCTAGACTCTCATTGCTCTAATGACTAGAAGGTTTCTTATTAACTGCCAACTGTAATCAAGTTGAGTTTAAAGCAAAAAGGTTTGTATCATTGTTATTCCATGTGTGAAAGAAAATTTTCTCCTAGGCATTATTTGGCATTCCTTTGCCCCCAAATATTTTTGCAGAAGAGACCTATTTCTTCTCAGTCTTCATTTTACAATGTTAATGACTATTGTATGAACAACTCTCCATGGACCATTTTAAGAGTCTTTTCTAAGCGTGCTCTAAATCAATTCCTTTTTCACAACTATGAAAAGACAGGAATTTCTATGAAATAGTTTATTCTATCAGTGCATTATATAATGTAATTTATAATTTCCTTCCTTTTGTGAAAGTATCTTACTAGAAAATGCATGGTACATCCTGGGCTTACTCTTACCTTTTCCATGGTGCCTGACAGTCAGCATGTGACTAGCTGATACCCTCAGGTCTTTTTCCAGGTCTTTCACTTCCATTTTGTCATCTCATAGCAATAATTTAACTTTTTTGTTTTCAAATGCTGGACATTGTATGCTGTATCATTACATTTCATCCTTTATCTCTGCAGTATCATTGAGTCATCTGAAAGTTATCTAGTTCTTTTTTGTATTGATAGTGTTCCTTAGTTTATAACCTTTGCATGTTTCATTAATATTCCTGGCTTTTGTGCAAACAACATAAATATGATGGAAGTCAGCACTTAAAAGAGGATGTCTCTAGTTAGCAAATAAAGATCTTGTGGTACAGATAGGATGGTGAGACATCACAGATGCTTTGACAAACTGAATAGAAGAGTAGAATGAACGGATATACAGCTGTGCTACTTCAGCAAAGGCCTTGCATGAGTTTTATTTCAGCAAATAAAAGCAATAGTTCATTCAAATCATTATCACAGAATATTTTAAAAAATAATACTTTCTCATATTGAATTTTTCATTTGAGTTTACTTTCTTGAAATAGAGAGGAGGATACGCTCACCTTTCCGTAGTGTGTCTGCTGTGCAATTAACTTTTTGAGTCCAAGCCAAGAGATCAGCTTGCAGGTCTTTTCTGTAGGTTTCTCTTACAGACTTTAGCTGATATTTTACCTGAATTAGAAGAAAAAAAAAAAAACCCTGCACTTGTTTTCTCAGTAAACTTATATTACATTTTAATCTAATTGGAGTGAGACCTAAGAAATTATTATACATAGAAACTGAGGAATTACATTTAGTCTTTTATTAATCATTTTATCATTAAAAGAGAAAGTTCTTTCTGAAACATCAAAAAAATGCAGTTTCAGAAAAACATAATCTCTTAATTATGTAGAAGACACAATTGTTTAAAAAAGCCTCAACCTGGAGTTCTGTGATTCAAAAAATATCATTAAGGACATGACAGTTTGTTACCAGAACGTAAGCGTTCAGTGCAATGCCACGGCTCAAAGAGCAAACATATTAGTTGGGTATGTATATAAACAGGAAAATGGCATATAATAGGCTTCTATTACCTAATGGGTTGGCAAGATTGTAACTGTTTCTATATACAATTTTGCTATCAGTCATTTAAAGAGGATATTGATAAGCTCACAGATGAGACAGATGAGGTCAACCAGGTAGACAGAGTTCATTAAGCTTTTCAAAGAGAAATTTTAGTCCCCACTTGTAAATCTGTGTAATAAACGAAATGATGATATCGCTTAGTTGTGCAATAGCTGCAAATTATGATCCTAAATTCTAGTGTCACCTTAACTTTAAATAAGACTATTTTAGCTCTAGGAAAGCCACCATTGCCAATTGTGCGCTCAAAACAAAACTTTCTTTTCAAGTAAATCCAGGAGAGTACTTTTCTCTGCCTTCAGAATAGAAGTCATGTTTCTATATATATTTTTGATAGATACTCCTCAATTACAAGCTAAGCATGCTCTAAGCAAAATTGTTGACAGGTATAAACTGGAAATTATAAAGAGGTGTTAACTTATAAAACAAAAAACTTAGCTTATCCTTGAGTTGTTTCATGCTCCCTATGAATTTAAGAAGCAAAGCTTTCTGTCTATCTTTTTTTATTAGAGCTTAAATTAGGAAGAATTTATCACAACTTTAAAACCCCCAAACTCGTTGAAAGGAAGTTAGGGTGCTCAGCTGTTCAAGGATTGGGCAGACATAAATTTCTTCATTTGCCACTGTATTGAATGATTCATCACTTTTTTTCTTATTGTAAAGCATTTTAAGTATGAAAGGTATCTTACTGAAGCAAATTCTTGACTTTACCTTACTGTGAACTTAGTGCTTGGGTCAATAAATGTTCATGTTAGCCTCAAGATATGTCAATATCACCTCAGTGCTCAGCTGTTTTTTTATAGAATGTTAACTGAATGAACTATCTACCACTCAGTATGGATAATCCTTTGCTAGAAAGATGCATTACAATCATTGTTGTTGATGTAGTTTCTCAGCAAGTAATTCATTGCTTTAGGAAAAAAAACCTTGGTGATTCTGCTTGTTAAAGAAGAGGTAGAAAACAAAACCACAGAATTATTTATCTGAATTTATTGAGTCCTATTCTATATGAGGTTAAGCTGCTGCTGCTAAAACAGAAAACTAGTAAATTGCAATTGCTTAGGAAGAAATTGGATTCTACAAAACAAAAGCACATCTACATTATTTTAATGAATAGAAAATAAGAATTCTTTATTATGACTGAAGATCACAGATTTACTCAACTTATAATTTAGAACTGATAATTCTAATAATGATTTAGTGATTAAATACAGATGGATTAATTGTCACTTATGATGTCTATGTAAGCATAGCCATATTTAGTCCTCGCATAAGATTAGGAAAAGACTCTAGTGTGTTACTTTTAGGATTTCTTTGAGCATGTCTTTTTTTGCTGGTAAAAATACATTTGTTCAGTGATTAAAAAATGATAGAATAAATTATATAGTACTTATTTTCATACCACTCACTGAAAAAAGTGCAGAAGTAAGGTGGGCAAATCAATTTACAAAATATAAGTTCTGATCTAAAATCCCATAAATGAAATCTACTTTTTTTCAGTATGAAAATACCATACCTTTTTTTTTTAAATCAAGAACTACTACTAAAGTCTGGATATTGCTAGAATTGTGTTTAGCAAGGAAGTATTTAAAGGAGGGGGGTCTAACTACCTCACATTCTCCAATTCCCTCCATTTACCATTCAGAAATTCTGTGCCATCCAGTTTAAATCAGCAAAAGGTAGAAAAGCTCACTTCAGGGTTATTTTATATGCTTTTCAGAACTAAGACAATTTTGGTGAGTATAGAGAAGTTCACATAAACATCTTTAAGCTTTTGCATGATAAATGAACCATAATAAATGAAATCAACCTTCTGGATCACTTTTCCATCATAGTATAGACATGGTAAGAGATAATAGCTAAAATGCAAATTGGACAGAGAGGAAATGCATAAAAGCCACAGGAACAGTAGTTGTCAGGACATTATAAATTTTAATACCACTCCTAGGGAAGAACCTTCTGCTGGGACATAGATGGGCAAGTAAAATAATTGTATAGTGTGAAATCATGGAATAATCAAAAAAGATCCCCAAAGTAGCTTTGAAGCATCATTGGTGAGGTACAGGAAAACTATATGCTCTACAGTACTTCACCAAGCAGTAATTTGAACATCATGGAAATGATGTTGACACTCCAAAGCAATCCCAGAGTAGACCACAGTAGACTTCAGAATCTTGTATGGCGGTGGGGGGGAGTCAGGCTAATTGTTACATGGATAGATTATAAATGAACTCTCAACAAATTCTGTTGTGAATTTCTCAAATAGGGTAGGTTGAAAACCATTGTGGAGTTGATGTTTGAACTAACGAGTCCTATTGGTTCGTCTGTAAATAGCCATCTATAAGGTTGAGTGCTCTTGACCATTGCCATTCGTTCTACTTTTTCATTTGTTCTACTAATTTTCTCAATGAAATATAATTTCTGATGAGATAATATACTAAAATCCTCCTTACATGTGATAGAGATTTAATTAGGGGCATAGAGGTACACTTGGAGCATAAATTCATCGTTTACTTTTGAACGCTTTTTACCTGCGAAGTTGTCATTTTCTAATTTCAGTGCTTTCCTATGAACTAAGGAAATAAAAACTTTCATAGATTTTTTTTCATTTAACATTCCATGAATTTTTCAAAACATGTCATTCATCTAACATAAAATCTAAGTTCAATTAAGAGAAAAGATGCAATAACATTTCCATGGTAAAACCTTTTATAGTGTATTTTTGTTGCCAAAGAACAGCATGAAGTAGTCAGATGATTCAAAAATGTTCCTTTAGGGATTGATGTGGCACTAATAAGTGTAGTTAATGGTTTACTGGATTAGGGTTACTTTCTTTTAAGAATTTTTACTTTGCTAATGATACTCTTTAGAAGGTATGGGGAAGCACTCAGAATAGTAATGAGCATTGCAAAGAGCTTAGATATTTGTATATGCCTAATAAGCATGCTTCAGTGGGGTTTATTTGCATTTAGAAGTTTTATTCATATCATAGTTGGATCAAAGCCAGAAAGCAAAAAGATTCTATGAACTCGAATTTATGGCCTGGAATTCTTAATGTTATTATTGCATTTAATTTGATCAGTTTAAATGTAGGAGGAGTGAGAAATCACTACAGCCTGCTAGATCTATAATTTGCTTATGAATTTCCTGAATGTATGATTGATCTTTCATTTTTCAAAAGTTTTAAAATTGTATATTTACTTGATATTCATTAACAAAGCCAAAGGAAACAATTTAAACAAGTAAAAGTGTATTTTTAAGGTCTGATCAGAAAATTCATAATAAATACTTAATAAAATAAAGTTTTGTAAGCTAAAAGTAACCTCTAAAACAAACATAGATTGAATTCTGAAAAGTAATTAGATACAAGTTTATCAATATATACACAGAAATACTAATTTTTGATTTAGGTCTACTTCTAAATTTTAACTTTCAGGTGTGTTCACTCAGTGGTATTACTGTGTTATGTTGGATGAGTATTACCTCAGATTACTAAATCCGAGCTATTTTGCTTTGGAAAGCTAAAGCAAAACATTTTTTAAATTCATGTTGCCATTTTACAGTTAAAATATTTTATAAATGCAGCATACTATAATGGCATCTTAATAGGAATGAATGCATCCACCTTTAGATCTAAAAACGTGAGTCTTGACTCTTTGATTAAACCCAGAGAGAATCTGTCTGTCTACATTGATACAGAAAAGGAATATAGGACCAAAGGGATTTGGGCCTCTGGGACCCAAAGTCCAAGAAGGTGTTCCACAAAATCCTCTTCAATCATAGATGCCTCATTTTGTGCCAGAAAAGTTCCTTAGGCACCTGCAGGTCCACCTATATGGCTACCTAGAACTGTCGTCATCCTGCAAGCTGTGCAGATGCCTAAAGCCTATTAGAGTCAGAAACTACCCTTTCCTGTGCTTAATTACCCTGAGAGGCCTCATATTAATGAGTAAAGGTGCTTTGAGCATGCCTGAGTATACTCCCAGGGGATTCAGCTTTGCATAGAAAAACAAAAATGCCATGTAATCAATATGTGTGATAACCTGTGCTGCATTCAAAGTAGCTGATTGTGGTGATTGCATAGATGGTACTTCTTGATTAGTGTCAGACTGAGTGCTTAATGTCTCAGTGTGGCAGGCTGCTGTAGGGAGACATAAACAGTGTTAGTTGCTAGAGTAAACAGCAAAAGGCTTTGAATTGATCTATTAGATGAAATACATTACCAAAATGTTTAAAAAGTGAAATTGTAATCAGATCTATTGATAGCTGAATAATAATAGCATGCACACTTTGTTTCAGGAAGAATTTCTGAGTGAAGTCCATTTGATTTAGTTAAGTGCCTGCAAATACAGTTTATGGGCCTAAAGCATTGAAAATACGTGAGACTCTTATTACTCTCCATTCAGAGAAATCCAGTGGATACTGCGTAGAAATAATTTCACTGACTCAAAAGATAAGAACATCAAGTCAATTCATATACAGTTTTTCCCTATGCACATATTCTTTTTACACTGATTTCCTAATTGTAAGCAAAGCCATTAAATTAATGTCCTATTTCTGAAGCCCTCGCTTGCAGACAAACAAAATTGTAGATATTGAACAAGGAATACAATTTACTGTATTGTTATTTATAGCCAGTTGTAAAGAGGTTATCAGCGACTGAGCTCAGACATCTTTTACATTTGTAGAAATGAAGAAATACAGATAACCAAAGTCAGACAAAATACTTCAGGGGCCAATGAGTCAGAGCTCTTCTCTCCTGCATGTTTTATAGTACATTCCTTTATTCAATACAAGAATGAAAAAGATCAGCACAAGGGGAGAAAATGGAAGGCTAAAAATTGAGGCGTACCACATTTTTTGCCATTCTCCAAGTAAATATACCTTGTTAATTCTTTGGCCAGCTCATGCTTTTATTGTTAAACAAGAGTTTCCTCATTTTATTTTAAATGAAAAAGGATACCATGCAGTGTATTTTTAGCTATTGTTTCTTCAGTCAGACCCCTCACCCCCTATACCGCTTAACTGGGAGGCAGTAATGTATTGCAAACATAGCTGTGATACACTGTCATGCAAATTAGCATGGCTTGCTTGAAATTGCTGTCACTGGAGCTGCTTTAAAGGTAACTTTTGTGGGGGAGAAGGGGGAAAACTGTTTCATTTTGGTTTTGGTATTCCTAACAGGAAAAAGTGGATGTTGTAAATTACCATGCATATGTAGTATGGTAACTGCTAACATAATGAGTGGTGATTTTCTAAAATGAACTAATTCTATCACTGGTGATTGCCTAATTGTACCCTCACATGTGATAAGCATCAATGGGTTTGATCTTTTTATTTATTTAATTTTCATTTATTTATTTTTTTTCCTGCTATCTGTCCCAGGGTGGTTGTTGTTTTACTTCTCAGCTTCAGTACGTGGAAAATGTTATGTCACTGAAAGTCCTACCACTTTGGAAAATTACCAGCTCAAGCAACTGCACTTTTTTTTAGCTCTTAACTGGGCTTCCACTCCATATCCTTGTTTTATGTATTACAAATCATACATCATCATCCTTCTCACAGTGTAACTATGTGGTGTGCTCATCGGCTAAAGATATACAGTGCATATAAAATGTAGTATCTGGCAATATTTTTGCATTAATATGGCACTCCTGTTGTAAGTCTTCAGAAGAATATGAGATGACTTCAGAATGTTGTTTGGAGGTAAGTACAGAGTAGCCACTGAATCAAGGAGAAAATAACACCACCCTCCACCATATTACTGGCAGATTGAGCTACTGGTTGCAGGGTAGCAGTAGGGAAATGGAACTGGTAGTACTATTCCCCCATCACAGGCGGATGAAGCTGGTTCTTTAACATTGAATTACCGAAAAAAAAAAAAAAAAAGGCTGAAAAGTGATTATCACTTTTGTCGTTAAGATTATCCTGGAAAAAGCCAGGTATTTAGTATTCAGAAAGCAAAGAATCACCAGGGTCAGTGGTTAGTGAGTCAGTGAGGTGTGGATTACTCTAATGAAGACACAGAACTAAAATGCAATCTGCTGTTAGCAGCATCCTAATGTAAAATAGAGAAATGCTGCTGTCTAGTGGTGAATTTGTAACCTGACATTTCAGTGTACCAAATATGAGCTAGTGATTTCAGCGTACTTCTAAAACATAATTCTGAAACAGAAAAGAAAAATGTTTTTCTTTCCCAAATGACGTACCTGCTACTGGCTGAGAACAAAAAGTAATCAAGACAAGTGGTTTCTGAGCTTCATACCTAACTTCCACTTAAGCGTAAGTTCTATCCCTGGTAAACATCACAGTTCCACATTTAACAGTGAAAACCTTGCAACGCAGTTTGTGCATTTTCACTGCCTTTTAGTGGTAATCAATGCCAATTGCCAGCTCATTACAAAACTTGTTCATGGATCATCAGAAATGCAGGACCTGAGGGGATGGTCTGTCTTATTCCACTGAAAACCAGTTGTACTTGCTATTTCCTTTAAGGAAAAAGTGAAATCTAGAAATTAGCAGACTGAAATAATGACAACATCGTACTCTCTAATTATTTTTTTTTACTGGAGCATTTGGTTTTCTCTCTGGACATAAAACTTCTTAATGATCCTTAGCAAAGAATAACTTTACAGAGCTGTAGGTAAAGGAATATCATTTTTAGATCTATGTTTTTTTCCCTCTCTATTTGCTTTACATCACAAACCCAATATTAAAGGATAACGTTGCCCTGTCTTTCAAAATCGTGCTGTTCTCAACAATTACAATGTGACCAATTAAGCATCTTTATAGAGCCTTTCATTTTGTAATTCTTATGAACCTTTTTTGCTTTATAAATTTTCCTTAGAGATTACTTTTTAAAATCTAGATGAGAATTGAGGTCCATTCTTTGGACTGTGAGTTAGAGCAGCAGAGGAGGTAAAGAAGTAGTTGGAAAAAGATACAAAGGTGGCTGTAAGAGTTGTCGAAGGGGCTGACCCCACACTGTAAATCAAAGCAGCTCTGTGATTTACTCCCTCTTACACAGTCTGAAGCAATTCACTGTGGAGATGTTCAGCAAAGGAATGCTCAGTTATTGTTACAGAATACCTGCCCCAGCCTGCTGTGTTTTGGGGAGATGTTGATGCTGATAGTATGTTGCTGCCTTGCCAGCAATTCACTACATGAACTCTAGTGCACTGTGGGAAATCCCAGGCTGGGAAATCTAACTGTATTTGATTCTTTTTCGCCTACAAGAGCAAATCTGTCTCAGAAGATTTAGTATTTGCTTACTTATCACAGCAAAAGTGTGAGATTTAGGAAGCTTGGGTTCTGAGAAAGAACCTATTCCTATTATATGACTGCTTTGTGAAACAAGCAGGTCGTCATGCATTATTACTGCAGTATGCTCTAGCTGAACATGAGCACAATAATATAGGCTACCTAACCTAATAGCAGACAGCAACTCTGCCCATTGATCTGAATATCATCCTCATATTTTGTAAAATTCCCACTTGTAAGAAAGAGATTCGGAAAAGGAAAGGCCCATGCAGATAACTGAAGAAGAATGTAAGGTAAACAAAGGAAAACAATTATGCTTGATCATCTTTTACTGACCTTTTTTTTTTTCTCCTCTCAAACATTGATTTTGCTCTCTGCTGAGAAAGGTGAGAAGAGTGAAGTCGGCTATTATTAAGTAATGGAGTCTTACTGTCAAAGGAATCAAAACTGAGCCTCTACTAAAATGTACATTATTGCACCTATCACATCTTTCTCCTTTTTTATGGTGTTAATTCATTTATGTGTATCACCGCCTGTTACTTATACTGTTCTTTTGATAAGTAATCAATGGTTCACATCTACTGTACAAACTGAAAAAAATGTAGTGTTTGATTAGTAGGTTTTTTAATAATTATTTAAAAACATAATAGCAGGATTCCCTTAAACTTATGATCAGGGATTCCCTTTCACAACATCTTACCATTGTAAAATGTCTAGTAAATTGTCAGTTAATACTTTTAGGGCATTTTAATGTTTTTATGCTTTTCAGTAGCACATTTGCAGATGTGTAAAACTTTGACTTAGCTATTTAAGTGCACTGTTAGAGAGATTAACTGACCTGATTGTGACAAAAGAAATACCTTTGCATTATCTGGCTGTGTTAGCCATATCTGGAACACCAAACAGATCTCTGAAGTTTATGAATGGTTTCTGCTGTGTTATCTGTGAATTATTGGTACTGTTCTTTTAAAGTATTTATATTGCCAATGTCAGCATGCAGTTGCAGATGGGCTCTTTGAAAGATGAAAGATTTAGGTATGACAGAGAAATGAGTGGAAATTAATAAAATAAATCAAGTGAAGTATGCTGAACTTCATGTAATCTGTGTAATCACTTGAAAACTTTCAATCTCACTGGACACTTTCTAAAGATGTCCTTTTTTCCTGGTGACAACTGTTATAGCCCCCATCTTTGGGTAGAACTGCAAAGCCAAGTGGGCCTCTATGACTATGGAACTGAATAAGGTATTGGAGCCCACATGTGAGAGCCTTTTCAGATTTGATGTACCCAAATTTCTTCCCCATAAGATATCTCTACCCTTTTGACTTCTCAGTTATTGGTTGTATGGTAGTCACAAGTCAAACAAAGCAAAGAAAATGATCTTACCATTGAATATGAATCTTAATTTAAAATAAGGCAGTGGTGTGAAGTCTAGAAGCAGATGTTAGTGCAGCTTTTTCGTTCTTTATTTTTAATTGTGCTATTAAAGAGGTCTGATATTCCCACCTGGCAATGACTTGACATAAATTAAAAGAAAGTTAATTACTCCAAGAAAGATGATTGATTAGACCTACCTCTTTTAATTGTGTGTTCATTCATTTAGGATCTGATAAAAGTGATTATTTTTTAATCACTAAACCTTTAAGTGGTTTTGGAGGAGGACAACTAGAAAGCTTAAAACTAATATTTGTTTTATAGGTCTATAACCTACACAATCTTTGTAAGCAAACATTTAACTTCATATTGAGGTTTATATACTTTTCTATTAGTTAAAATACATGTACTATTTTACCATAATTGGTTTTTGTTTTTTTCAAAAGCAACAGGATTGGAACTTTTGTCTTCAAAGGAACAAACTGCAAAAATTAGGTGGACAGGAGGTGACGCTTCACTTTCACGTGCTTCCATATGCTAAATTTTTGTAGTTAGAGTGGAACTATTCTTCATGTTCATGAACAGAAAGACCTGGTAGGAAAGCAGGTCAAAACAAAATTGAAAAGTATAGGTATAGACTTCTAGATGTGTGTGACTGACTAAATTTAAAATATACCTTTACTGTCCGAAATAGATATAGATACATAAAGAATTTCTACCCGCTTCCCCCCACCTTCTTTTAATCAAAAGCTGCATTGTGAATCGTATGCCAAACACTGCAAGAGCAAATGAATTTTCATTTCCATAACAATGGCTCTGATTGTGGAAGGCTTGTAATGTTCTGTATCTGCTCTAGTGTCTAGTGTGTATTACCATCTGGTGTCCAGTTGGAGAACTGCAACTTATATATGTTTGTGTGTGTGTATATATATGTATAAATGTATGCATGTTTAGCATCAGACACCAGATGGTAAAGCATTAAAAATATATGCTTAAAATTCTAGCATAAAAAGTGAGATTTAGAGTACTATCAAGGGGAACTCACAGTGGCAGGATTCTGAAACATTCAACATACTTGTGTTTAACTACAAATTAAAAAAAAAAAATTAAGAGTGTATAAGAAGCTGTTGTTGAATCCAATATTTTATTAACAAAATAAAATCGACCCTGAGCTGCAAAGGATAGTTATATGGTGGAGGTATTGAGCTGGGACTCGAGTTTGGGGCCTTATTTCCTACCCCCTCCCCTCCCAACATAGTTTTCACTCCCTCTTCTGTACTAGGTTTGGTAACTGCAATGTTCCATATAGATGGTATGTAGAAGATAACTAATTGTCTCTTTAATGTATATTGTAGTTCTGAAATAATTCAGGTTATGTCTATTTATGGGGTGGCTAACATTCTGGCACTGATGATTTGAAGTCATTATGACTAATGGAACTCAGCAACTTGTATTCCAAATTTACAGATACCTGCAAGTTCATGTGAAGGAGTTTTTCCCTTGGTTCCCAAATTATATGACAAGCTTTATTGATCTGGTCATGTAGCTGGAACACAGAATATACTATTTTTCCTCTAGGAGGAGTCAGTCACATGGCTGTTCAACAATGTATTAGTTAATTGGGACAAAATCTTTTTATCAGTCTTGCTAATTGGAAACAAAATTGAAAGGAGAAACAAATTGGATTGGGTCATTGTTCTGGCACATATCTGAGGACATTAAAATCAATGAGGGGGAGAAAAGAAATCATATGTGGGCATCAGCACTAGCATGAAAGTCAACAGCCTGTGTGCAATAATAATGTAGGAATCAAAGTTGGTTTTGAGAGTAAAGGAGACTGAGGCTATCGTCAAAAATTGAATTTACACATAAATACCTTTGGCCATACATATTGCATGAACATTAATATCTTGATTAATGTTATGATGAATATCAAAAGCATTAATAGTGATTAATCTATTTATTGCAGCTTCTCACTGACTAGGGTAATATTTTGTAAAACTGGCACTAGCATTGTGCATCTGTCTCTGCTATTTATGTAGACCTAGATGCAGAATAATTTATATGATTGCTACAGCTCTAAAAATGTAGGCTTCATGAACTTGGCCTTTTCAGTGCCTGATTGCAAATGCACTGGCACTTGCCAATATCCTTAGTGAATGCCAGATGAAAATTTGTTTCTTCATTTGTTTCACATAAGCTGTGTTGTTAGATATCAATATCATTTTTTCCGGAATATAGGCTAACCAGTCAGAAGACATGGGCTGACCTTATATATACTTCAGACAACATCTCCAAGACACATTTAAAACTTAGTGCACAGAAATCAAGAATTCTCTTGATTCACATTGCTGGGTATTGGATTTTTTTTAACCTCTTTGAAGGTATCTAAACCAACTGTTAGGTACAGAGCAAATTAGACACATGCTTAACTTTTTGCAAGACTAGCATCTGAAATTGATAAGGTGCACGGTGCCTTATGTAAGAATGGAATAAATACCTGTTTGAGATGACGGCAAAATTTTAGCGACTTTCTAATCCCTCTAAGAGGGGAGGGGGAAAAAAAAAAAATCAGTGTGTTTTTTCCATAGTAATAATATCTAACCATCAGCTAACTCTTTGCATTGCCAAAGACAGTAAAAACATAAGTGACTTAAATTCCTTTAACACATTTTTAATATAAATTAATCAGAGATGTAATTTTTCTTAAAAAAAAGTTATGAAGAACAAAATATTTCCCTCTGCTCTTAAAAAAAAAAAAAAAAATCTATAAAGATTTGACATAGAAAGAAGCACACGTTTCAGGTCCATTATTCATGTTCTTGAATTATTCTTTCTTTCAGCTAATAAATGGCTGATCACTAAGCAGATAAGATCCAACAATAAGATTGGAATTATTTCTATTAGGTATGATGAAAACATGAAATGCATTGTGGCTTATCATGTCTGTGATTAAATATGTGATTTGTAGTAGGGAAGTAGTGCAAATACGGCAAAACAAATGCCTGCTTGTTATGTAGAACAGCAATGAGGCATATGCTCTGGACAGTTCTGAAAGCTGGACAGCTGAGGTGTTTTTGTTTGTTCATTTCCTTTCTTGACATAGGATCCAAAATTTGCCAAATGCACTGTTAAATCACAGATTCCCTTCTTTTCTCCAGCTTTAACTTAGAAGCCTGATAATAATAATAGTATGCTTCTGAGCTTGGGACTAGAGGTAATGCATATTCTATTAAACAATTATATTATTTTTAATAGGAGGATTTATATATTCATAGGTGCAATTTTAAGGATGTCTTCTGTCAGCTTCTGAGGTTTTAAATCTGCCAGTTAAATCCTTCTGGACAAACAAATTCGTGAAACACAGTGGGAAAAGCCCTTTAATGTCCTTGTGTGTACCCTTCCTAGACTAGGTGAGTAATCCTTTGACAGTGTTCCAACAACACATCAAACATCAAATAGGAGACAGCACAGAAGATATTGCGGTTTGTTTCTGGTATGAAGTTACTCTCGTGCTGGACAAAGAAAGGTGGGGAGGCAGTCCCTGTCTAAGAGGTGTCTCAAAGCCATTACAGTTCCTGTAGTTCCTCTGGAGTTTAGGTAGCCCCGGTGTTCCAGGCTGTGCTTTTTGGAGAGTCTAACACTGCATGATTTTTTTTTTTTAATGGAACATTTTAATAATGTTATTGGAAAAAATACCCTGACTGATCTCAAAACGAGCTGCTTCAGTATGCACTGTATATATATTTCTTATGCAACAGCATAAACCTCAAGTGAAGTATACTTCTAAAAACAGGGAATGTAAAGGATCTTTTCATTCATTTCATTCACTTATTAGCCTGCCTTTTTGATAATTCTAACTTTGAGGAGTGGGTTATAACTGACATTTCCCATTTCATTAATATCTGGTTACTATTATTAAGGGGATTTGAGCTTTGATATAAAGCTAGTCAGAAAGGCAAAAGCATGCAGTCTTAGGATAACTTTGCAGTTGTAGGACTGTTAAGAAAATCTGTAACGCTGATAGAACTTGATCTCATTCTGAATAAAACTGTTGTCCTGTAGAGAGGTAGATGGATAACAAGGCTGGAGAACTATTGTGATAATTAAATGTGTTCTGCAGTGCTTTGTGTTCCTTTCTCTAGACTCACTCAACAAAACAAAAAATCCTTCTGAGAGCAATTATTTCTACCTTCAACAAACAAGCTATAAAAAGGTAGTAGAGAAGATCCACTTAATCCATATTATATTTGTGCCAATAGCCTTTTTAGTCCTTTATAGACAATCTCATTATTGACAGCTTCTCCTATTAAATCTTTTGCTAGAGAAGCGTACGTTACACCAACTAGGAAGTTCTTCATCCATATCATAAAAGGTTATCATTCACAAGATCTCTTTGAGACAGGTGTAGTAATGAACAAGAACTGAGCTACAGGGCTTTTTTTCTGTTCGCTTCTTCCTGATTTTTCTTTTTTTAGTCACAGCTACTGAAGGGAGATAGATACAATTGTTTACTGTTATTGAGAATGTGGGTATCTAAGGAAACCAGCCAATTAGAAAGAAGTTTTATGGAGAAATAAAGATATGCGCTACTTTAGAATACTTCTCATTTTTAAAAATCCTTTAATTACCAGAGATGCAGCCTATGCAAAGTAGAACACTTTATTTTCTGTTGACTTCCTGACCTCTTGATGAATCTGAATTGATCCTGTTTGAAATGGCATTTCTTTTAGAGAACAATATTGAACAAAGAATGCACAATTTCGGAGAACCCACAAAAACAGCAGGTAATTTTTCTAATAGCTAATTACTTACTCTCTTTGTTAAACTGTGGGCATCTTAATCTCGTCTGTACTAGTCTAGAATCAGTGATATATCCACTAGGGGATAAAGGTAGCCTTCCAGCTGATGGAGATTGTAAAGCCCTCTTTTAGATTTCATTTTCAAGTTTTTTGCTTTTTATATACTATAGTTGCCTCTTACCTTCCTTTTTTGATGAGTTAATCGGCTTAAGCTCCTTGAGCTTTATTTTTACTCTCAGCTGTCTTCACCTTATCAACGTTCTCTCTGATTTATGGACACCATTGTTACAGTAGTAGGCAACAAATGTCAGATGAGAGGTAATGTATTCATTTCTCCTTAATCTTACTCAGCGTTCTCCTTGCTCAACCAAGGATCACATTTTAGTTTGGGCACAGTACAGCGCTGAGAGTTCATTCATCATTATCTGTGAGTTCTTTTCAGAATCACTGTTTCCCAGGGAAAGTTTTGCTGGGATAGGTGATGCAATTGTGACATTAACTTTTTATTGCTGTAATATGATCCTAAGTATGGATGTATCTAACGTTTCTTTATAAATCCATTTTGTTGTGTTTAGATTTCCAAGGGATTCTGCAGAGAGGCTATGGGAGTCACCATGCTGTAGGTCAGGATGTGACCCTTGCTAATCCTCTCTCAAGAAGAAGTGATTTCTTTCTTTCTTTCCAGGCCTCATCCGAATAATATACTCTTTTGACTTCTTCGTTCAAGCCTGACATCTGGAGCTAGTGTGACAAGAGTGATGCAGGCTAGAGAATCTATTAACCCATTTCTGACCAAAACTCACCAAGCGTAATTGAAAATCTAGCTAGCAGGTAGCACAGCCAAACAGGAAAAGATTTGTAAGGACAAAATAGTTTGTGATGAGGACTTGGCATCCATGGCTAGTGTTCTTGAGGGTGATTTACTTCAGATTAGCTTGAGTCCAGTCTTTCAGACTGAGTACTCTTTCGCAGCTGGAGTACATTAGGTACACTCTTGGAGTACATTTTTCATCTGAAATGAATCCAGATGACGCATTCAGAGTCTACTCCATGATGTGAACCAAAGCACCATAAATGGACAAATGAACCGTAGTACAGTAAATAAGGATGAATTGAAATTCCTGAACTGAACTGGAATGCTAATGTAGAGCCATCTTCTGACTCCGATAAAGGCATTCTACTTTGGTGTAAAAGAAAAAAAAAGTCATTTCCTATGCCCTTCTACTTCCTCAATAATTTCTGGATAGGTTATAACCATTTTAAATTTTAACATCATAAATCTTCTCAAAACCTTTCAATAATATAAAAGGGGATGAATGTATTCTCATAAATAGTTTATTCCAGAGCTTCTTTTCATTCTCTGTAGGTATGCAAGAGGACAGCCACAGGATTTACTTCCTCCATGTTTCTTGATGCCTTGATTAATTTTATTAGCAGCATCTTGATTCTTACCTCAAATGACTTCTAGTATATTTCCCTTTATTGCCACCTTTTAGCTCTATTTTTGCTATTCTAGACTACTCCAGCCTACCTGTTCTTCCATATATTGAGTTGAAGGCTGTAACTATTTTACAGCACCCACTCTGCACAGACAGAATTCTGCAAAACCAAAATATTTTTTTGCATCATTTACCGTGCCATATATCTAACCCTTGAATTTTACAGCCTCCATCTTTCTCAAATAGTGGTAAACATGGAAACCACTGAGAAGAAAATTTGATAACCTTCTGCTTTATTTTCCTTTCTAATAGTCAGAGTTCGCTTATAATTTATGAGCTATCCCAATCAGAAGTGTATCCAGGAATCTTTAACAGAGATTTCCAGCTCTGTAGCTTTAAACATGTCATGTTTTAGAGTGACATCTGAGATTTTGGAATCTAGAAAGTAACTGAATAATCCTTTCTTCTCTTACAGAGTGTTCATTACATCATTCTTGGTTTCTTGGCATATGACTTGTCTGAATACTAGGAGAGCTGTCTGTTTAATATGTTTTATTTCCGTGTGCTGTGAACTTTGCTGTTATTCATTGATTTGCTAGTTGAATATGTTTAACATTCTCTATTCCACTCAAGTAACTGAAATTCCAAAACATATCTATAATTTCTATAATGAAACATGCTGGATATATCTAGCTCTGAGGAATTCTTTCTGTTGTTCTCTCTGAGCTTTGTAGGTTCCTCATCCTCACATCTTCACATACTTTACATTGCTGGAAGTTACTAACTGCCAGACCATCTTGATGTCTACTTGGCCTTTGGAGTCTTGTCTTTTCTTATTTGCATCAGAGGCATTAATGGTCCCCCAAACTCAGAGTTTTCAAGTAGTGGAGTTGATCAATAGAGCTATTGCAGTATCAGATCCATCTCTTGTTGGTAAGGTTTAGGCTTCCTGTTTTACTTTCCACCGAACAGCAGAGAATTGCAACTGTGGTCACCTTCAATCCTATCTGTGTATCTGAGTTAGGAATACCCTCTCAGTAGAGAATGAGAAGGGTTTGGGTCTTAATGAAATTCAGCACAGACTTGCTGTTATTGGTAAGGGGATGCACTAAGAAGTAACAGACTCTGGTATCCGTACGCATAAAAGTGGTAAGGAAACATTTCTTCAGCCTGCGTCTCCAGTCATTTAAAGATTGATTTTTTTTCTCTTTAATTTTCTCTCTCTCACTCGCTTTTTTTTCTTTAAACAACTTAAAGATAGCAGAGTAGAATAATTTTGCATAGTATATGCTTAAATTTTCCTTAAATTTCATCAAAATCTTTCCTCCAGAAATTCTTCCACTTACACCCCAAATACTAGATATATCCAACAGAGAAAGCCTTTCTAATTGAGTCTACATCATGCATCACACAAGTACACTACCTACCTTACAGCTTTTTTGTACTTGCTGCCTTCATACCCTATTTCTTCTAATTCTTCCATTTTTAAAAGATTTAAATGGCAGAAATAAATAACAATATGAAACAGAGTGGGAGGACGGGGGAAGAAGGCAGCATTGTGCCAATCTAGAAAATACTTTATACTGT
This sequence comes from Struthio camelus, assembly GCF_040807025.1. Classification (NCBI taxonomy): domain Eukaryota; kingdom Metazoa; phylum Chordata; class Aves; order Struthioniformes; family Struthionidae; genus Struthio; species Struthio camelus. Next base: position 35,879,574 of record NC_090946.1, read on the forward strand.
TTATTATACTATGCTAAATTATAATATTTTATACTTACTTATCACTTAATATATATTATATGTTAGTACATATATTACTATAGACTTATTACTTATATATGCTTATGTTGCTATATTACTGTACCTAATGCTATATACTAAACTGTATTATATATAATAATACTACACTATACTATTATGCTTATTATACTAGAGGCCTTTGTACTGAGCATTAAAAAGGAAAGAAAAATGCTCGAGTCTGACAATTATGGACTGCAGATTCATTGTATTTTACTTCTGACCAATACAGTTTTTTGACTAACAATTTATTCATTGAAAGAATGGGCAGTATTTAATTATTTCTGAATTCTGGTCAAATTCAATCAAAATTTTTAGCCTAAAAAATTAATAATGATTTTGGAAATGTTTATAATTTTTGTTTTGGAATGGGGTGTGAAGTTCAAATATATCTAATAAGAACCAATTGTATATTCCTGCTGGTCTAGAAGCCAAAATACATAAGTTCACTTGCCATCTCAGGGAGAGGTTATTAGAGAGAGAAAAATGACATGTTATTTTAAAAACATTTCAGCCTTAGAACAGAAAAAATATTTTATCTGCATATTTTTACTACGGTCACACAGCAGCACTCCTGGGGTATAATACTCCTCTGCTTTTGATGTAACCGCTGACTTTAGGGATAGTATAGCACCCCAGGCTTAGTCAAGGACCAATCTCAGCTCATTTATTTTGTAAACAGATCACTTCTTGTTTTTTTGTTAGGCTTCTTTGCTGATGACTAACAGAAACAATGTCAACACCGTGGAGGAGCTTTACCTTCAGCAACTGTTGGCTTAACACTAGTAACATAGTTTTGTACTGAATATAGAAAAACTGCAAGTATGAATGTGAAAGTGCAATAATGAAACTCGAGGACCTTCCAGTTGTGTGTTGATAACCTATTTATGTATTTTGTGTCCCTGCTGTGTTCATATTAAGTTCATATATGTCTGTAAATTCTTTACTTATTACCTTAATAAGATTATTTTTCTGAACCAAAATTGTGCTTCATAAATCCCAAAATCATTCCCCAAAATCATTCTTCTCTGGTTCAACTAGTGATTTAAACGTACGCATCTACCATAGTCGTAGGCTATTTGTTATCTCCAGTTAGCAGTGCAGAATTTACAAAGGCACAATGTGCAGGAATAAATTCCTCATGAGACTCTCTTAAACTGTTCAGATATAATGAGATAGGGAAAAATCAACTTAGCTAAACATCTGGGGTCATGAATAAAAATGAACTAATTTATGATGAATGTGATGAACATTCATCCTTTTTGTTTCTAAACCTTTTTGTTTCTAAAAGATTGGTTAAAATAGATATACTCCAAAAGCAGTTAAACCTTAATGCTTAGGGAATGAAGCAGGCCTAACTATATTTGTTCAGTGAACAGCTGATCCTGTGGATAGACAGGTGGGTGACTAGATTCATGAGGATGTCTCAGAGTGGGTAAGATGTAGCTAAGTCTTGGAAGCCATAGCTGAACCGTAGCTGTCTATGTTCCCTTCGTTCTGCGTGGATGGTGTTAGGGATAAGTGCCTACAGATTGATATGAATTTAGAACAAGTTAGAATTGCCTAATGGGTTGGGGCTGGCCCTCGGAAACAGGGAGCTATAATCAGCTCTCAGAAAGGCCTTCTTCCAAATCGTGAACAGGATTAGAAGTCTAATATTTGGAAAAATTGAGCAAGAAAAAAAGCAATGTTAGGCAGATATTTCTGAACTAAAGAGTTACAAGTTTAAGAAACAGCCTCTTACATTTTGGGGTGCTCAGAAAGATTGCACGCAACTGTCTTAAATTTTCAACCTAGCTGACATATTGTGTTTACAACTTCATTTCTGCCCTTTTGGAACACTTAAACGCGTTATTTCAGCATTCAGAATTTTTTTCCCAAATACAGTAAGCAACAGAAAAACAATTTAATATTCCAGCTTTTGAAAAACAACATCCTGTTTTTATCATGTTGGATGCTGTTTACCATTTACCTTTACACATATCTTCACTGAAGCACTCTGTGATGAACAACAATTGGAGATGAGAAATCTAATTTTTTAAAAAGAAATGTTTTCACTGGAAATTGAATCTAGTAAGGTAGGCAGCTCCTCAAATGATGCAGGACAAGAGCTTATTTAGCATATTTTGAGGAGCTAAATGATACTTGAAATGTAGCCAAGAAGTTATTTCGAAAAGCTTACAGAAAGGAAACGTGTACTTCATGTGGAAACTGCTTAAAAAAGTAGCTGGAAACAAAAGAAAGTGTGGAAGCGTTCTACTGTGTTAACACTGAAGTCTATTTATGTTTCTTATGCAGTACTGGAAAATTTGAAGTACAATACCTTATTCTAATTATCAACATCGCTGTGATCTTACTATGTTAGTGAAAAGAGAAAACTTTCAGTAGTCTTGTAAGAAAAGGAAAACAGCAAGGACGTTGCAAATCTAAATATGCTTCCAGAATGAGCAATCCTATCAGCTTTTCCTGTTTGTCACAAAGGGAACTGTTAGATTAATTGTCTTTGGGTAGAGGACTTGAGGTCTAGAGGAAAATATCATGATTTTCTTCCTTCTTCAAATGGACCTTCTGTTCTAATTTTAAAATCTTGTCTACAGGCTACTATTTTTTTTGGCATGAACAGAACTCCAGCAGCTATAGAATGCATTAAAACATCCAGCTGCTTTTCTTCACACATCAGACAGAAAAAACAACCATGACAGACAAAATGAAAAGGACCATTTTAAATACTCCAAACAGAAATGCAATAGCACAAAGTCAGCTGGCTTAGTCAAAATGATCCTCCTCTTGCTTGCAAAAATAACTAACATAAATAGGTGAAGAGTCTTCACACGTTCTCTTTTCTTCACTGCCCTGTTTGTGAAACAGGAGTAATAGAACTTCCCTGCACCAAAGGAATGAGATAAATCCATTTGTCTTTATCAAGAGTTCAGAAAACATTGTCACGGGGACCATAGAAAAACTAGTAGGTAAAGGAAACTAATGACCTTGTTTCACAAAAGTCACTGAACAGCCATCGGACAGTAAAAACATGTCATTTTTGAATTAAGTGAGATCTAAACCAGTAAAATCCTCTGAACAACCTTCCAGAACAAACAACATCCATCAAATTGTACTTTTATAAGAATATGAAATCTATTGCCTTAGAATGATCATCTGTTTCTGGATGCTTTGACCTGCTGCTTGGTGCAGGAATTCCCCTTAAGTATAACTGACTGAAGGTACAAGCCACCTAAGTCTTAAAACTGCAACTCTGCAACCCACAGGTTTAATTACACTCATTATCAGAGTTCATAAATAAAACTATCATTGGGTAAAATTTCTCTCCTGAAGATGATTTTTCACTTAAGTCAAAGAAGAAATATACATATAAGTTTTTATACATGTTGTTCATTTTATGAGGAAAAATAGCTTATTTGTCTATTCAAATATCTATCTTGATCATCACATATAAAATATTGAGTTTCATGAGGAGAGTTGTAAGAAAAAAAAAAATTCCTTCTCCTTTAGAGCATTTTACACATTTCTTGTTAGCATCAGTGAAAATGGTGTAATGGTAAAGACAATCTTTTTAAAGTGCAAACCCCAGTAAACCCAATGATTATATATGCACTGAAACAGTTATTAATAATTAGAGACCGTGTTTGTTTAACTTCTAGTGCTTTACATGTAAGGTTTTTATAATAAATACTAAAAGTCAGCAGCTTCAAAAGTCCGGTTCATTCTATTCACCTTTCCTAGAGTTGAAGCCTAATCTGTGGAAAGTGTGATTCATTAAATTTCATCCGGATTTTTTTTTTTTAATATCTTGTGCTAGAAAGATAATTAAAACATAGCCTTTGAAATCTTTTAACGAATTTAGATCATTTGGGAATCTATGCTCAGTTTGCCTGCTATTTTGATAGTAAATGAGAGTTCATCCTCCAAACAATCTTGACCTTGTTAGTAACCCTAAATGTTGGATAACAAGCATACCATTTAGGGTCCATTAGTATTGCCTGGCAGGCATTCATAATAGTATACTAATAGTCCTGTTCAGATTATGAAATAGCTGAAATGAAAAACTGAGAATTGCACAGGGCTTTGTATTAAGTTCTGGAAAGGTTAGAGCATCTCTGATAAGAACTAAGAACAAAAGTCAGGGGATGTAATGATTATAAAATCATTAGCACTTCTTGAAAAAGTTGTACAATAAAATTTTACTATGATCTTCCAAATTTTTCTGGAGCCTCTGAATGAATGGCTTTGTCCCCCCGCCCCCGCCAATAAAAGACAAAAAAAAGCCTGCTTCCCTGTGCTTCATGTAGCATTCTAGGAAAAAAAAATGCCTGAGGTAATGTGGAAAACAAGGTCCTTTGAGAGGAACAATTTTTCCAATTGAGGAAAGCTGTTTCTCACTAGAGTAGAACAAGCAACAACGGAGAGGGCAAAGAATGGAGAAAGAGTATTAAAGACTTTAGTATTGCTTTTTACTACAGTTTATATTATACTAATTTATTATTCCCTGTCTACCTTAGTCCTACTGCAAAGCTTGCATCACACTCATATATATATATATCTATTTTTTTCTTTTAAGATCAGTACATTTTTATTTTGTTGTAATTTATTTTTGGCCAGCTATCAGCTTGACACCAACTGGTAAAGGCCAAGTGTGAACTTGCTTGCCAACATAGCTTATGTATTTCTGTCATTTTTTGCCTGCTGAAAGCATGCTCCTTTCTGCTGCAGCCAGCAATGGAAAGAACACAAGCCAAGAATCAGTGATCAGATCTTTCTTTCCAAATTGTATTATGTTGCAAATTTAGAGCCTACAGAGAAGACAGTTTATGTATCTCCATTTATAAAAGACAGTAAGGCCTAATTAAATTATTGTGCTTTTATTTCTGATTATTTAAAGGTTTATAGACAGAGGACAAACTTCACTGTAGTGAGCAGGATGGCAAACAAATCACCATGTAGACATATTGAAATAGTTTTTCTACTTTGGCTCACAGCAACACACAGAGATTAAACTAAAAATTTTGAGTTCTGTCAACTTTTCAAAGCTGATGAATATTCTTATCAGTGCAATCAACATGGAGTAGACTGTATGTGCTACCTATGAGTAAAAATATAAAATGAAGTCCTGAGCATAGATGAGATATTGTTTGAAAAGATATAATAGCATAAACAATGATATTACTAAATCCATTTGAATCAAAAGAAGCATTTCCACAGATCTCTGAGAGTTCAAGGTCAAGAGCTCTGCATTTGGTCTCTTCAAGAATCTATTTTCTGTCATACTTTAGCACTGGTTATACACATGTTTTTCCTTAGGAAAACTATCTTCTCAGTGACATGTGAAGAATGAATGTATAGTATTTAATACTTTTGATAAGGAAGCTGATAAACTGTCTTTCTAGTTCAAAAAGTGTTTTTTAACTATGTTGTTTATTTCATGGCTACAGCACTTATGTGTTCTGCAATCAAATGGGCTCAGCTAACGGCAAAACCATTATTTTGTTTCTTATTTGATATGGCGTTCAACCTCAGACCCGAAAAAGACAAGCTAGATTTGTTCTGTCTTACACATCCTAGTAATAAAAATTTTGAAGACCAATTTTTCCTTTTGCATGCTTATAGCTGATCAACATTATGAATTTCAAATTCTACCCTATTTTGTCTTGCACAACCTATTTACCTCAATGGGGGCTCAATAAATCAATGTTTTCTTTATAATTGTAATTTTGGCTGGCAGCTACAGAACTGTGCAAGTGATAACCTAGTTTACTTTCCTATGGCTCATCTGCTGAGAAGTGATTCATTTTTAAAAAGAAATTAAAAATGAAAATAAAATCATATATTACTCTTTGACCCAGACAGTTTAGAATTACTGGAAAAAAACCAAACCCTCCACGTTCCAGATCCTTTCAGTATAATAATGCCTCTTTAATTGTGCAAATCGGTCACTTTTCGGTGTTGTATAATTTTCTGAAAATAATCATCCATTCAGATTCTCATGTGTTTTAGCTGTGTTGTGTTTTTGTCTGGTTTTACTGGCTGAGATGCAAGTGAATCTGCTTTGTGTGCTGGCAATAAGACAAGCAGCTCTGGAATATGCTTGCTCAATGGCAGCACAGTTTTCCGTTTGCTCTTCCTCAATATGAAGGTAATTTGTAGTGTTATGAAATGTATGTATTTTGATACCTATCACTTTCTAATGAACTATATGATATAACATCAGTTGTTTGACTCAACGCTTTGTACAATGAGAAAAGAAAGTCTTTGTAATGAAAAAACATGCATAATTACTTACATAATATTTTAACTGGGAAGAGGGGAAAAAATAAAAAGAACAAACAAGTGCCAGAACAATAACATTAGGATGTTTATTATCTGCAAATTTACTAAATATGAACTATGAGTAGTTGCAAAGAGTATAATTGCATTGAGTGTAATCATTCAATTATTTGAATATTTGATAGATGAAGTTCCGTAACTGGATTGGTACAATGGGATTTTTTGAAAAATAGGAAGTAGGCTTTCTGTTTAAATGTCATTACAGTTTATTTAAGTCAAATCTTAATTTGAAGCCTTAACATGGCCTTAATGATGTTGATTTTGTAATGATTTGATGTTGACAAAATTCTGATGAATGATACACGTTATGGACTTTCATTTTCTATTATGAAATCCTATTTTCAACTGAGTATTACTATATTTGAGCATTAAACATTTGGTCCAAATGTTTTCATGCCATGTATTTCCTTCAACATCTGTTTGGTACTAGGATTGAGGGAATGTGAAAATGTAGATGAACAATGAGGAAAAGGTACGTTAGAGTGAAAGGACGCACAGAGTGCCAGTTGAGAGACAAGAGTCTTAGAGTGGGGTAGATTTTAGTAGAATTTGGTAAGGGTGTTAAAAGATATAAAGAGAAACAGAGAAGGGTTGGAATTATTTGGGACTAGTGGTCAATAAATGAAATAGAAGACACTAACTGAACAAGGAAGAGAATCTGTTGAAAAGTGTAAGCATAACATATTTGCTAACTATTAAAGGTCTCACTTTATAGCCTTCATCTTTTTTGTTTAGTTTAATTAATTGGATATAATATACATCAAAACACAACTGAAATCACTGGAAGCTCATTCACAAATCCAGACTACTTGAATACCTGACTTACTGTTGGTAATTATGAATTTACATGCCTTTTGTATGTAATTATTTTGGTAAGACTTACTTCTAAAATTCTCATCTACTTTTTTCCAAAACTGATTAATATGAGATCATTTCCAGTGAAATCTAATATTCTCTCTCTTCCCAACCCTCCAAAAAAGGATAGGGTGAAGAGGTTATTTTCCAGTTAGATCCTTTTTTGCTATAAGGTAAACTGTCTGACACACTGGATTTATTTGTGATATATAGGTTAGCAATTTATAGGTGTTGAGGAAGTCTACATTTCTGCTAATTCTTCTTTTGGCCTTCCTATAGAGATGGACTTATAATAGTCATCTCTTTACTTTGTTCCTACTTCTTGTTTTTTTTTTTCTAAGAATGATTCCTCCTCTGATAAAAGTAACTAATGTTCCTTCTGTTTCTAATCATTTTTAAGCAAATGCATTATTAAAATTATTTTATCCAGAAAAGTGACAAAACAATTTTAGGAAGTAAACCCATAGACATAATTGAAAATTATCGTGTAGACATAATTGAAAATTATCATATTAGAAATTGTTTCATAGTTGTAGGTCTGACATGTAACTACCACTTCTTTTGTCTTAATTAATTTAATAAGACAAGCCATGTTCACAGAACAACTGTTTTCTCTGGTTATAATTATGCTTCATTATCTTTTAACTCTGTAAACATTTTTTCAATCCTTTCTTCTGCTTTTCTATCCAGATTAAGTGCTATGAGAACACAAATTTTTTTGTGATGTTGCTAATACCGGCTAAATATGAGAATGTTCAGTTTGAATTGAATCCTCATCCTCGTAATGCAGGCAATGAATTCTTTGAGGTGAGGAAATTGGATCAGGTGGATCCCAAAAAGGGACTCAGGCTTATTTTTCTCTGTGTACACAGGCCATGGGGAGGCCGAGACCAGAGGCTCTGCTGACCAGGGCTGAGCAGCTCCTCCGACCGCTGCTCCCCAGTTGATGCTGCTTGGGAAGCTCCTACCATCCTCCTCGAGTTCTTCCTCCATGTGGAGATGAACCTGCGTGGTTCAGGCTAACAAGCTAGATCAAAATGGACTAAAAGCACTCACTAGGTCATTGCAGGTGACCTACTGCCTTCCAGGTAATATACACTATCTAGCTGTGTGACAGCTTCTAATTACTTTCATGATGACATCAAGCAAGTTAGCTCAGACCACCTTAAGCACTTCCATTATCTTTCGCTGTTCAGAGCACATCTATTATATCCTAAGATAAGTGAAATTCAAATGAGCCACTTCCGTAGGAAAAAAGAGGATGGCAGGAGAAGATAGCAGGCACAATATTTTGAATTAGATACTAATTGCTAGAGAAATTGCCCAGAAAGTAGAAAATGTGGATTCATCTCCCTCTTTTACCTGGGGTGGCTCAGGCAAAGCTCTTACTTCTCAAAATGGTGTTTTAATCCCAATGAGGTAGGCAATGCTAGATGAGGCTGTTCTGCATTCCTCCTATTTAAAATTGGCCTGTTTAAATTGTGTAAACAGTCAGGACTACAGGATTTTTGGGACCAGAGTACATTGGAGGAAGCAGCATTTTGTAGTGCGTTCGAGACTTTCCTCTGAGAGTTCTAGTCCTGCTCCCAATTTATATATTTTATTTAATAACTATTTATTTAATAACACATAATTGAGAGCCACCATTTAGGGTAATCAACTGAGACTTTTTTTGTGTAAGTTTTGTATCTCTACTTGCATAAGCTGAGCTACAGTGTCATGTTTCCCCTGGGCCCAATTAATCTTGGCTTCCTTTTTTGCAAGTGGAACAGCTCAAACAAGATAGGTGCATATAGGTTGTTTGTAAGGGCACTCTCATGGGAGGTGGGAGATGCAGGCTTAAATCTTTTAGGCAGAAAGCAAAATTAAACCTAAAATCTGCTACCTCCTACACACATCCTAGAACTGCCAAGCAACTACATAAAAGGCAGAAACTATCTCTTCCTCCTTAAAAAACTTATATGAGGATTACCTGATTTCATGATCCTTCTCATGATTACATGTGATTGTAGGATCAGGATAATTAACAAGTCACAGCTGCTGCAGTTACAGGCAAGAAAAACATATTTCTAGGCATGTGGCAAACCTCAATAGTTAGCTCAGCAAAGTTTTTCAGAATTTGTATTTTATTTTTAAAATTCCACAAAAGTCCTGTTCTTGGCTCATCAGTGTATTTTGAAGTCTATTGTTAATGAAATTACAAAATTATTTAATTTAAATGGTCCTTTAACCAGTGTTACTGATTTTAAATCAATGCACTTTACCTCACTTTAATCTTCAGAAAGCTTAAACATCTATTTCTATGACAGTGCACCTTAACTAGTGCACGATAACACATGTGGTGGAGGTTTTAAGAAAAGAATACAGGTGGGCTCTCTACTCTGCTCCTGCTATGCTGTAAGGAAAAAAAAGTTGATAATCTCCTTAGTCCCAGAGGACTATACTAGAGGCCTATGTCTGTAGAAAAAGATTATCCCAGGCAGGACAATACTGCAAACCTTAGCAGTGATTATATTTTCATGTAAATCAAAATTGGGAGCTTTTACCCTTCCCCAAAGTGCCCATAAGCATAAATGATTTATTAACACTTAATGCTTTTATTAAGATTTATTTGCTAATAGGGAAAACGTTTCTGCACTATCACTAAGTGGAGACCTCGAGCTGAGATTAGATGAATGGAGGACAATAATCAATACTGCTCACTTGTGTAGGAGTTAATGACAACATGCATATCTAAGTGGCAGATACAGGAGCTCTAAAACATGAGTTATGAATGGAAACAGAGTAAACGCAAATGCTTTAATTTTCATAAAGAACAAATTAATAAAAATGTTTTAAATGTCACCACTGTAAACATGTATACCAAAATATTTCCATGCTAAAGCATTTGAAATGACACCCATTTTTAGATGGATTCAAATTACTTTCTCACTAATAAATATTATTACTTCCTAATTTCTATTGCCAACTGTTTACCAGCATGCTGCTTATTACTTATCATAAATAACAACAATGTTTTACTAATAGCTTTTTAACGAGTAATAAATAATTGCTCCATTAATACAAAGTGCACTGATTTGTTCTGCTCTTGTAGTCATTCCTCTTCTGCTTACTATGCATGTATTAAAAAAAAATTATGGATGTTTGTATTATTTTAAAAAGTGCAAATAATCCTGAGATAAGTGTCTAATAGACAGCTGGTGAGACACTGAAACTTTCAAGGCACAAAGAATATGCAGGTTCTTTTTCTCTCTTTACTGATGGGCTATTGATGTCCTATGAAGTCTGACTAAAAGTCTCTTACTTTTTCTGCATAGAATTTAATTTTGACTTGCCCCATCCACCTGGATGGAAATAAAACAAACGGAGGTGGAAATATCTACTCATTAGGCCAATTCTCAATGGCTGTCTTGCTTGAATAAAAACTTATTATTCCATAATAGTTATTAAATGCATAGAGAACAATTGCAGAGCAAAATCCATAAAATCCTAGGGTAATTACATTGTAGTTAAAATGTTACCGAGGCTAAGAAATTCTGGCTATAATTATTTTTATCACAATAAAAATCATACAAAAATTGCTCACTTTATTATTTTTTTATTTTCACTCTGTTCCAGTCAGTCTTCATTCAGGTATAGAGACCATTAATTTTACCCTTTATTCAGAATTCCCCCAATTCTTCCCTCCAGTATATGAGTGCATCCAGAAAGGTTGCAGCTCCTTTTATTTCACCAGAGATCTTGCCTGAGCAAAAATTGAGAACAAATGGAATAAATACTTTAGGCTTTCAGTTAGTGAGTGAAATCCTCTTCCCAAAGCAGAGGAGAAGCTAGGTGCCTGTTGTACAGGAACAGAACTGGCCCAATGTCCTTGCAAATATCTGATATAATAGTTATATCATACTTAAACTTACTTGGATAAACAAATATGGAATGATAGTCCTACAACATTTCACCAAACTGAATTCTTAAACATTAGGTTTATGTATAGCATTCCCTATATTAAGGGAATATAAGAGCTTGCTCCAAGCCAGGTTTTGTGCAAAAGCCCTTTTAGCATGCAAGCGTGGTGGTGGACTGGGACTGTAAACCTACCAAGAAGCTTGGATGTGGTGCTTCGCTAATACGGTCATGCAGCTTTTGGACTAATTCTCATGTAGGTTCTGCCAGCTTGAAGCATGGACAGGAATGTAATTCATAGATGTATCCTTGGAGACGAACGGAAATAAGGTACTACAAACAGTGATAGCAGATTCTGCACCTTCTGTGACACTAATCACAAGATATTTTGGTTTTGAGGTAGAAAGCTTGGTTAGAGGATGGAAGCTGCGTTTCCCATAAAGAAGTGGTGGGATAACTCATGCAACCAGCGTGCTGCGGTGGATGGATATAGGATCTTTAGGAAAGACAGGCAGGGAAAACAAGGAGGGAGGTTTCTCTCTACACATAAAGGAGAAACTCAGTTGTCTGGAGCTCTGCTACTGAATGGGTAACAGGCTTGTCAAGAGCTTATGGATCAGAAACAGAGGAGATGCAACGAAGGGGCGTGTCATGGAAGGCATCTTCTATCATACCTGTTTAAGAAGAGGTGCTAGAAACAGCCTTCTTTAAACAACTTGGAAGAAATTTCCTGGTTGCAGGCCTTGTTCCGCAGTGGAAATTTTAAAAACCCTGGTATGTGAGGAAAGTGCAGCCGGTAGGTGCAAGCAAACCGGGAGTTGTGGAGTGCATTGGAGACAATTATTTGATGCAGGGCCTGGATGGGCTAATGAGGGGAGATAGACTGCTGGATGTGCTACTTATGAATAGGAATGGACTGCTCAGGATTGTTATAGTAAACGGCAGCCTTGGCTGTAGTGACTATGAGATGATAGAACGTAAAAGCCTATGGGAAGTAAGGAAGGGCAGCAGCAGAATTAAGAGCCAGCACTTCAGGAAAGCAGAGTTCAGCTCGTTCGGGGAAGTGGCGGATGGGAATCCTGTCTGAGGCTGCACTGATGGGCAAAATAGAGATGACTGATTTTCCGTGACAACCTCTTCATTACACAGAAACAGTCCATTCCACTGCACAAGAAAACAAGCAGGTATAGCAGGAGCCAGCTTGGATAAATGGTGAAATCCTGACTGAACTTCAATGCAAGAGGGAAATAGATGGCAGGTAGAAGTGCTTTAGTCAAAGCAGAGGCCCGAGACATGTACAAATTACAACTGCCTGACTCAAGATATGATCGATATTAGCTTGTCTGGAATCTAGTAAAATTTTGTTTTGAAGCTTAAAGCTGGCCTAATGTATCAATATTTTAAACACTACCATCACAACAATCTCTAGTTCTCCCAGATACATACATATGGATACATGTATAAGTACATGTATATAGACACAGATATTCACTTGCAACAGTGGAGACAGCTACCAAGAACAAATATAAAACCATCATCCAGATACACGATGACAGAATTCTGAAGGCCAAAGCTCTGCTGGTGATGAAATTGTTAAGGAGCAGAAAAGGCATAAAGACTTCTATAGGTCAATGCCCAGAAATCTATCTGGCAGCCAGTTACAAGCGTCATTCCTCAAGGGTCGATACTGGCGCTGATACCTTCATTAGTGACTCAGAGAGTGGGACAGAATGCAGCACCAGCAAGTCCTCGAATGGCCCCAAGCTGGGGGTGATATTCTGGAGAGCAGGGCTGCCATTTAGGAGGCTCTTAGCAGCTGGAGGTCAGGCAAAATGGGAAATCCTGTGTTTGGGGTAGAACACTCCAAAACAACAATGCAAACCAGTTAGGGATCAGCTCAGCTGGAAAGGATCTGTTGGTGGACAAGCAATTGAACATGAGTCAGGAGTGTGCCGTTGTGGTGGTGAGATCTAAGTGCACAGAGAGGCTCATTAGCAGTGTACCCAGCGGGTCGAGGAAAGGGATTATTCTCCTCTAACAGATACTTGAGAAGCTGAATCTGGAGTGCTATGTCTGGTTTAGACCCCCAGTAAAAGAGAGATGCTGATTCTGTTTTACAAGATTAATACACAGTTTTACTGTTTGATTTTAAAAATCTGAGAATCTCCTAATAACAGTCCTACCCATTTTGTGAATATATCCTGCGATTTCAAGCTAAAAGCTAGACCTAAATGTCTAAAGTTAGATTCTTTATGGATTGTATAATTTATCCTAGAATCATAGGACAACTTGGGCTGGAAGTAACCTCTGGAGATCAGGACACATTGTTCTTGGTTGATTAATCCAGTCCTCTGCTAGATACAGTAGATAATTTGTATCATCCTTTTGTTATACTTCATCTCAAAAAGTATATGCTGAGGTTTTTGCCGTTAAAATACTAAATAAAGGCTATTCCAGAAAATCACAGCTCTTAGGACTAAGAAGCCTCATAGAATGTTATTACATGAGTATTATGCATCCCTTAACTATATTCTGATTCTAATGAGAAAATCTCTTCCCTGTCTTTCCACTTTTCTATAGTCCCTATCTTCTCCCACAGTATAACACTATGTCCACTTCTTTCCTGAAGACCTTGTATCCATATTACTCCCTCAGTATAAAAATGCAGGAGTAACTAAACCTATTTATAACTATTTTTACTAACCCTGATAATTTGAAATAATTTGAAAACCAATAGTCTCCATCACATTGAGTGTGGACGTGTACACTAATGGCTGGTAACCCATGTATGGACTTTTTTTTTAGTTCAGTGATCACTGGAAAGAATGGGAAAAAGAAAGTGTGACCCAAAATAGAAAAAAGATGACCCCTAACTAAAAATACCTTTGAAACATTTTTCATTTAAAGAATTGCTAAACTCTTTTATTATTTAATGACACCTCTGAGATTAACAGAGAAATTGGCAGGAGTCCCGATCTGACAATAACGGATGAATACTGGATGCAAAGCTTCATTTGAAATATTAATAATTAAAATTAATAAAGAATCCTAAAGACAGTCATTAAGTAAATCCAAATTCCTCCAGATTTTTGCTGGATGAACTCAGACTGCTTTCTCTTAATTACTTGTAGCTCATTCAGAGGCTTTACATCATACATGAAGCATTTTTTTTTTTTCAAAACCCAGACAACAATGTTGAACAGTTTTCTTACGTTTGTTAAGAACCGGATCTAATATCTTTTTGGAAAATTCTTGGTACAATTGATCTTCTTGAAACCCAATTAGACTGAGCAGTCTAAAGAGTGTCCATTTAGAGCAAAACATGATTACTTTGAGCTTCTTAAAAGGTAGTTAGCTCTCATAGGTTCTCATAGCACTCAACAATAAACAAATCTCAGAGCTCGGAAGGTTTTACAAGCATGAATGTTCAGGATGAAAAAAAGGGGGTGGCAGTGTTATTGTGATAAGACAAAAAAAGGTGAATTAGCAAACGATGAGAAAAAATACCAAAAATCGGGCAAGTGAAGGAGGTAGTAGGTTCGAAATATTAATATTAAATGCTGCTAGTATTCAAACAAGCAAATGTTCTGAAAGCTGTTCTTCCGGTCTCCTGCATATTGCTATAATAAATAAGCAAGCATATGGCTCCAGATCATAAAAAAAGGATAGTATGTTGGACAAGATTTCTAACGCACGTTACACATTCATGCATCTCTCAATTCAGAGGTGTTTCATATGAGACTTTGGTAACAGAAGAAACCATCATCCTATTAGTTAAAAATAGAATTTTTAACTCTAGGCAGATACATTTGGTAAGAGTAGTTGGAATTTGTAATTAAATTTGTATTCTGAGAGGATTTGTAAGAGAAGTGGTTAATTCTCAATAAGTTACTTCTTATTAAACAGCATACAACAGCATTATAAAGAATAACAAGGAATCAAGGTGTTACTGCGTTGCTGTTGTGCTTCACTGACTCTATGCTATGTTTTTAAACAGGCTTTGATGCAATCATTTGTTTTTGTTTAAAAATCTCAGTGATGGAAATACTGTTCGAAAAGAAAATGTATGCCATATTTGTTCATAGATATCACATGTAAAGGGATTTGGATGCTTTATTTCAAAACATGTCTACTGGAAAAAGGACCATTAGTGATTAAAATATCCACTGGAATAAAGAGATCTGTGAACTTCATAAATTTGAACCATAATTTCTTGTATTTTAGGTGAGTAGCCTAACCGTCATTGGTTATTTAGGTTTAAATACGTCTTATCACTCGTTTTTCACTGGAAAATATGTTCAACATATAAAAGGTATTGATGCAGGTCAAGAGAAAAAAAAGAAAAATACTCTTAAAATCCTAAAAGTATTTTTATGATAAGAAAACTATTTTCTACAGGTTTTCTTATCGTGATTCTTATTATCCTAAAAATGCTTTAAAAGAAAGAGTGTTACTTCAGAATGTCCATTGCAATTCAGATTGCCTATGCCTGCTGTCATGTTTATACAGGTACTGTAACAGATGGGCAGAATGCCAGATTGTAGTGCAGGGAATAATAGCATAGAAAAAGCAATATGTGGCCTAATATTCAGATATGCAAAGATCAGGATATTTAGCGCATTGACAGCTTCTTGGTAGTGTGTCTAACCATAAAATACATTAGGGAAAAGAACACAGCTGAAGTTATCAGCCTTTATCCTGGTGTCCTTTTGTTTTGTTTTTTTTTTTAATATTTAGTTTTCACAACACCCCCTTTTCAACATTTACCTAAATTAGCATGGGTGTCAATGTGTAAAATACAAGAAACTGGAGCATTACTGGATTGGATTATTGGATGTTGTCATTATTGGATTACTGTAGATGATTAATGAAAAAAATATTCAATTACATTACCTTTTCAGTTTTCTCTCCTTCCCATTTCATCTTGTCTCTAAGAGTAAACAAAATAAAATCTGCTTGCCTCTCACTTCTGAAAGTACTTTTGCAAATACAATTTCTCTCCAAATAGAATGAAATTAGATCTCCCAAATGCTTCACCAAATACATGAGATAATTTGATTTTAGATGGTTCTTTTTAATGTAGAAATTCTTGTTTTCTATTACAATTGCATTATTAATGAATTGTAGCACACAGACAGAATAGTGGATGCAATCCTTGGGTCTTCTATCTGAAGCTGTCAATTTATAATCTCAGCACCTGGCATTTAGAATTCAGGCCATTGCCAAAGTCTTCTCCATGATTTTTTCAGGCATCTCAAAAAAGAGCATCTTAGCTCTTTAACAGAGATGCCATAAATCCTTCAAGCATAATCATGTTTAGTCTGTGACAACCCCATTAAAATTCCAAGCATGCAAGATTCTTTAATCATCAGTTCAAACCTGCCTAATTAGAATGTTCTCATTAAAATAATTAGTCCCTCTCCTGAAGGGCTAATCCATTGATCTGTAATAGTTCCATGCTAAGCCTTGCACTAATGCCCTTCCCAAGATGAAGATCCATCAATAGTGAAAGACCATGAATTAAATGCTGATTAAAGAGATTTCTACTTCTGCTTGTAATTTTGTTAGCATAAGTTGTTTGTAATAATCGTATCCTATTGTTATGGTACCTTTCATCCCCACAACCTGCTCTACATCCACAATAAACTAATATTTCAGTATATATCTGTGCTTCATATGAGGTACAGAAGCTAGGGGGCTTGCCTTAGTATGGACACCTATCACCTCTCTCCCCCTCCTCCATTTATATACGTACTTTAAAACATTTTCAGATATATCCAAACTATTTCTGTCCAATCAAAACCCCACTAGCCCAAAACAGATTTTCCAAAATGAAAATTTTCAGTAGAAAATCTCAGACTGAGCAACTATTGTTTGGGAACTGAATACAGAAAATTATATAACTGGTGTTGGACAACTTTAACTAAAGACAGAGCTTGGCCTTCAGCATTTCTACATTGTAGGCTAAACCATCATGTCTGAAAGGCAACATTTCAACTCGTTGGACATAGATTAACGGAGCAATAATGACTGAAACTGCTATAATATTGTTTCTTTTCTCTCTACTTCTCCAGAAGTTATTATACAAGAGAATGTCCTAAGAGAATGAAATTTTCAGCGTTATTCATCATTTTTATTTCTTCAAAATTAAATTTTGATTACAATATAAACATTACAGAATGCTGATCTGTGCAGGCTCAGTACACTTCTAACAGTATATTTATAAATGTCTTAATTTAAAACTCAGCATTAATTCCAATTAAACACTATTATGATTAATAAGTTAAAGTGCTGAGAATCCAGCGTTTGGCATCTACTCTTGATTCACTACTGACTCACCTCCTGGCTTGCCCTAGATGCTTTGGACAAAATTGTCAGAAATTTCAAGCTGTATTCCTGAATCCAAGAGTTAGTAACTCCCTCCAGAATCTCCAGAATGTCACAGGAATTTATTAACAAAGATAAAGCACTTCAAGCTTTTCTCGCAAACAGTTCATTGGTCAATTTCTTTTTTTGGATAAAATTCATTTTGTAGGACATTGACTCCTGAATACCCTGTTCATTTTTCTTCCACCTTTTAATTTCAATTAGGCTAAACAGATCTAAAAATTGAGAAAAAAAGAAGATCAATCTCATATGAACATATTTCTACCTGTAGCAGTTATTTTTCCCATAGTTACAGTCGTTTGAAAACAGAAGGTTCATTATGCTCTGAAATAAACCCTCTCTTAAACTCAATACAGTAGTATTGCAAACAATAATTTCTATCAGTAAGAGCATCTACTGTAATAGGGTTCTGGTAGAATAAAGCAACAGTTATGGAATTTGTACTTAAAATCTAAATAACAATTCTACTTTTTGAAAAGGAAAGCTGCCGTCCCCTGCACACACATTAATAGCTAAAGATCATAAAACGCACATAAAACAAGTGTATATTTCTCATCAAGAATTAGAAATACACAGTACATAAAAAAGTGACAGAATGAAAGCAATTCAGGACAGTCGGAGACTGTATATACAGAAAAAGGGAGAAAAGATAAGGAGACTGAGAGTTTGTACCAAAAATTCCCCAGTTACCACACAAGCAAGCAAGACTTTGCTTTTTGATCTTGTCTTGGATCTATTCTGTTGGTTCTTGGTCAGAGGTCTGAATATCGTCGCATGGGTATGCCATGCAACATTATGTACTAGATTCAGTATAAATATACAAGAGAATTTCAATGGAGAGATTCAGATTCAATTTGCTTACAGCTACAGTGACAGAATCCTTTCCTGAGCTGAAGAACCGTCACTGTTAAAACTGTTATGATTGCAATTGAAACAAACTTTTTCATCTTTATTGAATTCTGTTTTTTCAAATGACTTGATTGTATCAGCATTGTTGTTATTGTTCTTTGTGTTTGGATAGTAGGAAAGCATTCTGAGTGCTTTCCAAATCAATGCAAATTGCAGGCTGTGCAGAGAGATTGTCATACTAGTGATATCTGGGTAATTAGTGAGCAACAGTCTTAACTGCAGTAAGTCCAATTATGTATTTCTGTATGGGAGTGAAGAAAAGAAGACTAGATTTATAATTCTATAATGAAGTATAAATAAAATCCTCTGAAAAGTTTAGCAGCTGAAACTTCAACTGACATATTTAGTAACTTTATGGGGTTTTTTTTGGAATGTTTTTAGCAATGCAGTTTAGCCGAAAAATATAAGTTTCAGGTGGGAGCTACCTTAGATACCTTACCTTTGTGGTGAGTAGCTTGTTCTGTAATATCTCAGAATCACTATTATGTTACAAATATTGAATAAGAGGCATCTGTAGAAATATCCTTTCTTACATTTTAATAAACAGTTTGTCAATAGCCTTGCACTAATAAACAAACTAAAAAAAATCTGTCATTTTAACTTAACTTAACTTTAATCATGGGATAGAGGCATCACCGGAAGAGGAAGAAAAATCAAAATATCTTATATAGGAGCAATTGCTCTTAACATTCATTATTTTCATGACCAAACGAATAAAATGTCTCTTGTAAGAATATTCAAGTGAGCGTTAGACTTCATTAAAGACAATCTGAGGGAAACTTAGAACTGTAATTCAGAATTTCTATAGATTTGAATGAGAACAAACCCACAAACAAATAATGTCAATATTTTCTGTTAATGGAATTTCAAGAAGAGGCTTTTTTGCCATCCTTCTGGTAAGTATTGATCTGGCATTGGCTTGACCTTTAAGGTTACGATATAATAAAATTAAATTTAGAAATAAAATTTGTTTCAAAAAATGAAAAATTGAGAGAACTGATCCTGAAAGACAGAACATGCTGTTCTTATGGGACATTATTTCCCCCAAATAGTTTAGTATTATTCTTACTAGAATGTTAAAATAAACTTTACCTAGCAAAATTAGGTTTATTAAACTTTTAATGGAAAAATATTTCTTTAGTGCCATGGCAGAATTATCACAAGAAACTTGTGAGCCTCCAAGACAGTTTTCCAGGTTGCAAATCTAGAAAAACAATGTGCTTAATTGAATTCTTGCCTCACATGAAAATAAGATTTCTCAAAGGAGACATCAATATACATAGAACATGGCATTTATACAGTAAGTGGGCCAAAGTCTCGCTGCTGTTAGACTCAGGAACGAACTGAAATGCTCTGCTTTCATCAGAGCAAGACTTACAAAGATCCACTTATGTTTACGGTGCTGTAATTTGGAAGAGTTTCAGAAACGACACAGACCAAGGAGGTAATGGTACAACCTGTAGCAGCATAAAACAGAGGGTAAATATGCCTTCACTGAGCTCCAGTCTGCCGTAATCAGACTAAAGACAGTGTTTGTAATTAGCTTTGGAGTTATGCTACACAGCAATCTGTATAGTCACCCTTTATAAATCTGTTTGTTGAATCATTAGTGAATGATCACTGTTTGTTGAATCATTAGTGAATGATCACTTGTACATGTACATGATTATTCCTTCAGAATTTTTCTGCAACTGTATCATACATATCAGAAGAGTTTCAATCCCGCCTACTTTTGCAGTAGGAAAAGGTGTCAGTGTGTTACTAACTGAATTCTATATAGTGGTGATGTTGCAGTTATTACATAGGGAAATGCTGGATCCGTGGTTACCCGTGACTGGGAGCCTGTCCCTGCACCTTGTGTTCCCTGATGCTGTAGCCCCTCTCTCCTACCTGGGCACTGCTGGAGGCATGCTGTCCAGTTATTACCATTGCAGCCTGATGAAGCCTGCAAAAGACAGGACCAAACACCCTTTGGACATCTGGGAGCAATATTCTATAGAAATGATTCCATTTGTAAAACAGATTTTCCATGACTTTATTTTCATTGCTTAATACATGCAATTATAAAAAATAAATGATAGCAATAAAGTGAAACAGGAATCATTTTTATATGTGTAGAAGTGTGGCTTAGTCATAAATGAAAAGTAGCAGATTCAAAGCAAAGGTGGATGAAGGAAGTGCTTATTGCTTCTTTTATAGTAGTTTAAATAATTTATCAACTCTGCATCCTATTTATTGATTCTCTGAACATGTAGAATGAGAAAGGATGGAGAATATTTGATGCACCTTTTCCTCCATTTTTTTTTCAAACTCTAGGTGTGTAATTGATTCATAATTTCAAATACTGGAAGCAGTGTTTGGGCCTTCTTCCTGCTGGGAACAATATTGAGTGTGTCAATACATTTCTGTAGGAAACCTGGCAATTTTCAGTATATAAATCCATTTTTCAGACAAGACATTGAAGTCCTACCATCGTTTAAGTCTGAATCTTCAGGTACACAATGAATAAGTTCCGTCACAGTGGGTTTGATATTGCATTTCCACATTACAATTTTTTCTGTGCTGTGGAAGTGTTTTATCTTGCGTCTTCCCTTGAGGTATCGCAGTACTGTTTGCCATATCAGGAAAGATGGTAAGATGGAACAAAGTGAAAAAAATACCTTCCTACCTTTTCAGCCCATTTCACTCACTTTTAGCTTTTAATAAGAAGGAGGGCATCCTGCCCTCTCACACTGAGGACATACATACCTAATGTTGTGGTGCACAAGAGGAGAGATGGACCTTAATATTTTCTATTTCCATCAGCAGTGCTTTAAAGAAAATCATAGCCAAGTTATCAGGTTGCTGTTTGCAAGAGCTGGACGTTAACCTAACTCTCTTATTCGAAACTGCATCTCAGTAATTATACTGTCTGTGTTTATTTTTAAGCGTTCTATCCCTGTTAATGAAAACAATATTTTTGCTGCCATAAACTGCATGATTTTGCCTTGGAAATGCAGCACTGATGGAATCATTCCCATATAAGCAAAGGTGAAATACCAGCTTTGGACACACATGGCAAATATAACACTTGATAGTCTGCTGTCTCTGCAAGATTTGAACTCTGACTGACTTAATAGAAAAGATACCTAGTTTCTGTGAGAAGTACGTCACCCTCATTGAAGTCTGTAAATGCTTTCAGAGGTTGAGCCAAATCCTCAGATAGTATATATTAGCTGCATTGATTGTAAAGGATCTACCCCAATTTCCACCAGCTGGAGATATCATCCCATTGATTTCAAGAGGCAGGTTAGGTTAGATTAAAAATAGCAGGTACTACCAGTTTTTCTGTTTGTGTCTTAGTTTGCCAAACTAAAAGAATGGTAATACTGGCCATCTCATGGAGATACTGAGAAGTGAACTAGTTTTCTTTTGCAAAAGTGTTCTAGCAGTCTTGAATGTATTACACATACATCATTGTAATCATAACTACAGAAACAAATAAAGATAGATGGCAATATGACAGTTTTCTCAGTCTGGAGCAAATGCCAGCCAGATTTCACAGAATAAAGCCAAAAAAACCTGCATTTGCTCAGAGCTCTCTCTGAGAACAGCAGACTTAGCCATTAGCTGAGACAAGTTTACACTTAGAAGACCTGAAGGGGAGAAATGACTTACTTTTAAGCCCTGCTATTGCTCCCTTAACATTACAAATTGCAGTGCTGTGTATGGAGTCCCAATTTAGCTTCAGAGAAAATAGGTATTGCATCAAAATCTGTGTAGTCATAGTAGCATGAAGCTTGGCACAGGAGAAGTCATCCTGGTAAGTAGCTTGTTTCAGGGTAAAGAGAATAAAAAGAGGTCTCTCTCTGCTACTGTATCATTCACCAAGGAGATACTCCTTGATTTGGGTCAAAACCCTACCTGGGATTGTTTCCTGTAGGACTAGGGTTTTGAGCAGCGACAGCAGCTGTCCACTGCTGGTGAACCTGTGCTCTCCTTCTCTCCTGGAGAACATAACCTCTTTCTGACACCTAGTAATTCCCATTGCAAGATGTGCTTGATATTGGAAGGAGTTGGAAGATATGTACCATAAGTAGAGTACTTACTCCCCTAAGAGCTGGTGTTCCTCCTGTCAGAACATTTTGGTATGGAAAGAGAGATTTATTTTGTTAAAATGTATTTCCTCTAGCATTTGTTCACCTATTGCTTTGCTATTTAAGACTCCTTGCAGCTCTGATTAACACTTTTCATTGATAATTGCTTAATAACATAGGATGGAGCTAATCACATAGGTTTTCTTGGTACCCACAAAGATTCTTCTGCTGTAGTGCAAATTTTCAGATATCCTGGCAGGGCAATTTTTCTCTATTTTATGCCTACCAGTGCTATGCAGCTTGCACGTGGAGCAAAGACTAAGCACAGGCATATTTATCTTCGTGCTGTCTAAAGACTGTATAAAAGATGTTAACATGTCGTGGAAATATATGCATACAATTTTGATGTTCTCATCCGTATATATAACGTAAAGGCTATATATTCACGCTGCAGCATAAGCTTTCAGGGTGTGCCTACAAGCTTTTGGTGTTGTATAAGGTTAAAGATCGTATTGACTTCTCCTGGAAAGCTATGACAAATTCTTTTTTTTTCAGGTAGCAACATCTCAGCTACCATTTTATAGACTAGATACGTTTCTATATTTCTTTCAGATGGTTCTATCAATTCAAAATTATATTTTTTTCTACAGCAAATCATAAATTCAAAATAAAGAAAATATTTCTAGAATATCCTTTTAATACTTCAAAAGGAAACAAAGAAAATAAATTATGGTGTCCATGCTTTCAGTGAGGCTAAGCTAAAGCAGTAATACATTACAACTAAGAATTTACCAAATTATATATATAAACTCAAATAATTTTAATAAATACATGGTGAATCCAGCTCTATTTTCCATTTTAATAAATGTTTCAATGCGCTGCACATAAACATTGTATAGCACAGTTGCCTTTGTTAAAACTAGCAAGATCTATCTTTAAAATTGTAGATCACACTATACAATTGAAAGTTGTTTCAATACCCAGTGAGCTGTTAGAAGCTTTCTTCTAGTTCTACCCTAAAACTAGTCACATACATTTGTATTATGGCAATGATATCTTTCAGCTGGAGTAGTTATTTCCATCTCAGGTTTTTACTCCAGTGTTGTTTTTCCTAGAGTGATACCAAAATTATACCAAAAATGCTGAAAGTGTCTTTTCAAAATTCTTTTCACTTTCTTCTCTTAAATAAATTTTACATAATCCTATGATTCAATGGTCTTTGCTTTAAAAAGAAAAGAGGTGATGTGAAAATATTTATAATAAAGTATTAGGCAGAGCAAAAATCCTTAAATCAAAAGGAACTTTAAGTATGGGACCCTACAGATGTAGTGCAGCTCGAAAAAGAAGACATAAGCAAGGAGGAAGACAAATCCCAAACTTTCCTTTACTTCCCTATACATCTTGAACATCCTGACACTGAAAAAACTGCATTGGTGACAAATTAATCCTTTCTTTTTTCTTAACAATGTAATGTAGAATCTTTTCTCTAGATCCTTCTCCCAAATCTATCTCGTTTAAATCACATAAAAGACCAAATAAGCCATAGGCATCCAGACAGATTTTCTCTTAAAACAGACAATATGGGGAAAAAAAGCCACAGAGCTGCCCTCCTACCCACCCTTATTGGAGAGATGCTGAAGATTGATCTGATAGCAGACACATAGCTTTGCAAGTGCCGTTACAGATCGTCCTTGAGTTTGGATGGGTAGATTTCCAAACTTTCCTTTCTGTTATTTTTCTCTTTCATTGCAGCCCTTTTAAACTTTGTTGTAGTAGCGTTTTTTTTCTGTCTAGGTCAATAACTGTGTAGTTATTTCTGTGTCAGCCAAGATACACAATACTTTGGGGGTGATTACTGTATTAAGAATTACAGAGTAGGACTCACAACTCAGAAATAGTGCAAGAGCATAAATTATCCATATGGTGTTCTTAAATGACTCAAATTGCCAAGCATAATCTGTGGGGACATATATGCAAAGTTTAATATTTTCCAATTTAATTTTGATTTTGTTCTAGTTTCTTCCTCTTAAGCAAAAAGGATAAAACATGAGCAAACAAAACCTACATCTATCACTTCCCAGAAATGTGGATTGGAAAATCACTAATGAGACTTACAGACTGGTATAAGAAGACTAAATTTAAACTTCAAAGTGGCTTTCCTGTCCTGTGTCCCCCCCACCACCCCCAGATACATTGTATACCTGAAGAAAGTGCCGGAAAGGAAACTGCAGCTATGTATTTCTACTAAGGAGGATCCATTTTTATTAAAAATGAACAAAAAGAGAAGTAAAAGCCTTATGTCACTCAAACAATTTCACTAGTCAGACTACCAGTTCATAAAAGTAAGTCCTCCTGACATAGGTTTTAAAGCGACATTCATTTTTGTTTAATAAAATTTGATTTTTATAAAGCCTTCCACATATAAAATGCACAGGCATTTTTTATTACTGACTCATTTTTTTTTTTTTAAAGTTAATGTTCTTACAAGACTAACCTCGCTACTTTAATTATTCCTTTATGATAGTATGTTTCCTTTTTTTTATTTATTATATATTGAATTACCAACAAAGAAACTGAAATATTTTTTTTTCTCGTGATAACGTTTTGAGAAGTATAAACCTTCCAAATTAATTTCTTAATATCTAAGAGAGGAAACGGTGTGCAGGTCTGTTAGATTTGATATTATCAACTTGCTGGCTATCCTGATGGGCATTTAGAACCTGTCCCTGGAAATCTTTCCTTGGATGACTAGTTTTTACCCAAAGCATAAAATCTGCTGAAGTAAAAGTATGTCTTTTGCAAACTGGGTTGCAACTAGCACTAGTATAGTTGGAAAACAAGCATGACTTGAATCTTAGAGAGGCTGAAAAGTCTGTGTGGCTTCTACATGAGATGTGCCCCTCAGGGATTAAATACATGAGGAGGATGAGGAGAGTTTAATGTATTTGTTTTAATGCCGAAACCACCGCAATAAGCTGTGTTCTGAAAATTGTTGCAACTCTTTTTTTGTGACTGGGGGGCCCCAGGGGAAGTGAATTGCTCACAGTCACAGTGCCTGCTCCTGAGGTGAACTAGTCACAGGCTCAGTCCTTTTTTGAGGGGAGGTAATTAAGGATTTGAGGGTCATGCCCCAAACTCTGTATCTCAGCAGTCTGCACAGTTGTCATATGGGCATAATAATGCTTCCTTCTCCTCAGAGAGAAGGTGTGTAGTTAGTTGTCTAATAAATGCTTGTAAAGCACTTAGGAGATGATGATTCTATTACTGTATGAGAGATGATTCTATTACTGTAAGTAAGTAGGAAAAAAAATGTAATTTTCTTCTTTCTTTTCACTGCTTCAGTTTCCTTTCCATGCTGCAGTATTTATCGTGTGGACCATAAAATCTTTAAAAGAGCTGGTGTGTCAAAGTTAATAAGTCAGACAGTAAAGTGAACACACGTATTTCAGCTCAAAATATTATCAACATATCCTAGTCTGTGTGAAACTTAACATGCCAGAAAGTGTTATGCTTGTTGCATAGTTATGGCTAAGGAGTTTTTCATCACGGAAAAAGAGATGTCAGTAGAGTGGAAGGGTTCAGAGTGCAATGAAGTCTCGGGCTCAACCAGTGAATGCAGTGAATTTGAGTGTGACATTCATCTCTGTGCTGGTACTGACATGATCTCAGAGAGAAAGACAAAATGGCTTAGCTAGAGTCTTGTGACATTTGCAAGGCAGGAGAAGGTATCGGTGAGGGATATGTCAGGCTGCATGCCTGCTGCTTTTCCACTGATGAATACAGCCAGGACTCGAAGCCAGGGCACAGGTTCATGGAATTCCCCTTATCTCTGGGCTTTCTTCCACCTGGATATGGACATATTTTCCCCTCACCTCAGCTCTCTCTCTTCCTTATTCTAGAAACGTGTGCTATCTGCATGTTGTGACTAGACCATGCATATTTACTCTTAGAGCTTACATATTTTCCCCAGAATGAATGGCAAAACGGGTGTATTACTACACAAACAGATGATGTTTTCCACTCTATTTGGGGAGGGTGAGATTTATGAATTAGGAGAAAGACCCTTAAGGAAAGTCTTTCTTACAAGACAGATCTTTCTTCCAGAATAAGGCATAAGTTTCCATTTTCGCAGCAGTTATTTTCTCAGTAATTTCTTTGTTGCTTCAGCTATCAGTTCAAGGTTGATTGAATTTACCCTTTTTATTTTCATATATTTTAATTGCATTGTATGTAACATTGCATTAGTTAAATAAACTTCTTCTTTGGCTGCTTTTCCTTTACTTTTCTGAGGCTTTGGATTTGGAGTTTCAATCTTCACTCATTTTAGTAAGCCTTTGTTCATACACTATGTCCAAATATAATTTGGAATAAGGTCTAAAGCTCAAATGAAGTCAACAAAAATGCTCTGGGATGTAAGTAAGAGTACCTGAGAGTAACGTTTGCATCTTCAGGCTCAAAAAGTATGGTGGTTTGGTGGCAACTAAAATATAATGGATTCTATTTCTCATTAAAAAGAACTGATGAATTTTACTGTCCTCTGTGCTGACTTATTATTATGACTGTTAACTGAGTCCTTAGTTCTATCATACGTATTCACATTGCTTTAGGCAAGAAATTAGAAGCATTTGGAACAAAAAGTACTTGGACATCTATATTAGGACTTATATAAGCTTTAGGAAAAAGTCGTGTCACTGGTCAGATCTGAAAGTGCTTGAGCTTGCTCAGTTTCTCCCTTTGAGGTTGAAAGATCCACATGCACCTGCGCTTCTGCTACTAGGATGACCAGCGTGGTTTAGGTTCCAGGTTATAGTCAAAGATGCCCCTAATTTTCTGTGCAGTACTAGACAGAGGAGAGTAAATCTTGCATTGACAGAATTAGTCTTTCACAAAAAACAAGTGCCGATGCTTCCTCCTTTCTTAAAACCAAAAAAGGGGAGTATGGTAGGAGAGAGGACAGTAATGCCAATAGACATTGTCTTCCATTCTATGAATGATGCAGAGATGTTATTCTTCTAATGCAGAGAGACACGAGCTCTCTGTTTATTAGTAGTATATGTCTGAACTACCTGACAAAAACGTGTTTGTTTTTTTTTTTTTTGAATGGAGATCATTTGCTGTTCTTCAGAATTAATTACTTTAGGTTGCAATTAACCAAAGTTTTTTGTCTTTCCACCCACCAGTGCCATCACCTTGCTAGTCTTGAACTATCATATGCGTAGATAATGGGACAAAAATATTTCACTTTTGAAAGACGAGATAGATTTGGACTGGCACTGTGAAGCAATATAAACTGTATTCTCAGGTGTTTAAACTGCACAATATGTGCCTCTTGCTTTCTTGAATTTGTAAATGATTGCTAACCTCTAGTGACATCACTTCAGTAAGTACCTGCTAATTTGAATGTAGCTGGTCCCTCAACAAATAGCTAATGGATTTCAGGAAGTGCTAGAAAGCGAAGGCTAAGATTCGCTTTTCTTTCTGTGTGAGCATGCACATACGTGTGTTTATTATGGATTATGATAACTTATTTTTTTCCTCCCTTAGGGAAAACTAGTGTTAAAACTAGGAAAACAGATCAAGGCTGATTGGAGAAATTTCTCAACCTATATTAAATTCTTACAAAGGACTATCTTCCTTAGGCAGCAATCAGACTCAGTGGATTCAGGCTTGTATTTTGAAAATAACAAGCTTGTTATCTGGTGCAAATATCTATCTATCTATATATTTAGCTACATATACAAGCAAGGTTAGAATGATGCATCCAGGGCTGTAACATGTATTTAAAATGTAGCATTTATCACAGAACTAAAAACAGAAGCCTCCACAAAATAAGGAAATAAAATGTTACGCTACTCCAGCTGTGAGCTGTCTTTCCAGTTGTACATATTTTGGGCCTCTACATACTCTTGTTTATTCGAAGGCCTGGAAAGATCTAAAGATTGAGATTATATCAGCTGCGGCTAAAGGGAGACAAAGTTTAACATCTGGCCTTCATGAAAAACAGCTTTCTGATTGCTTTTTCATTTAAACAATAGGACTTTTCGTTAGGGAGCATATGGCCTTGTTAGTGTGGGCATAGTCATGTGCTATTGTGCCCATTTGAAGTACATTCTCCTGCCAAGGTCAGTGTTAACATCTTAAAATCAAAGCCAATAACCATCAGGCAGTCAGTAGTGATCTTAGATTGGCCGCAACAAGAAGACAACCATTTCCTACATAATTAGTAAAATGATATTACTACGCTCAAGTATTATCACCTATAATGTAGAGATGAGGAAAATGTGCATAGAATTTTCTTAGAAAAGTCTTATATATGACAGCTTCTGACAGCTTCCAGACTTCTGCCAAAACTATTAGCCTTCAATAATCCCATATTTATTTTTTGTTGGCAGTCTACCTGTGTATCTGGAGAGAATCAGCTTATCTTCTGCATATAGGATACAAGTCTTAGCACATTTGTTGTGGTTCTTCTTACTAAAAAAAGTATAATCAATGTTTCTCCCAATGAAAAGGAGCACTGATTAAAAGGCTAACAGTGTTAATCATCAAGTGAGTAGTAGCAAAGTATCAGAAAATGCATAAATTGTAGGTCACAGTAATGGTTCCCAGCTTATTCACTCCAGCTCCTCTGGTAGTGTGAAATGTTAGTTAATGGTGTCACAAATCACAACAGAGAAAGAAGCTGAGCAATTCATCCTAGACTTGATTTTTTTTTGTTTGTTTTTTGTTAAGTAGGTCCTTTGCATACCTATCCAGAGGCATGACTATTCTCTCAGATAATTGATCATCATCATCAATAGCTGCTTCTAGTTGCTTTGTCAGTATGGAGAAAAGCTGAGGCAGGAGTAGTTAGAGAGGTGTGGCAGGAGGTTAATGCATTTCAGTAGCTTCTGATGGAGAAGACAAGAGCCCCATAAGCTCAGTATGCATTCACAAGAGGCTTTATTTGAAAAACTGATTTTGCTGCAAAACTACCATTCTGTAACAAGAAAAATTATGTTGAACTTGGACAAAATTGTTTCAGTTCTCAAATTCCATGTTTGTTTGAGAAAGATGTTCTCCATGAGAGATGAGGGAAAAGTTATACTTTTACATGGAAAGTAGCGTTTGAGCTAAAGCAACTGCTAATGCTGTATTCAGGTATTCCATTTTCATGTATAGTAACAAGCACATGCGATGTTTAAAATATTCAAAATGTATATAAGAATTTGAAATTTGAATGAGAAGCTGGATCTGCTCTTTGGGAAGACTGTGGGCACTATTCTGGCTGCTGGAAATGCACTGATTTTGTGGATTATAGAAAATGAAATGAGAGAATCTTATTCAGTTGTAGATGTGCTCCCAGTCAGCATAGTTTTAGGCTGAGGATCATGAGGATTAAGTATACTTCAAAGACACGGTTGAAGCTCTGCATGCATTTTTAGCGACAGTTTCACCACCATATGATATTCAGATGTAAGTATTTTTTTTCTGTTTATGTTACACCTGGTTACAATCAACGTTATTTACAAGGAAGGCAAGAAAACGGAACTCTGAAAAATCATACATCTAGGATACTCAAATGAAATCTGCTTTTGCTTTATCTAAAAAGCAGCACCAAGATTTGATTACCAGTTTTTCAGCTAAAGCATTTTCCCTGAACTGAAATTCAAATGGCATTAGAGGTCTGTAGGTATATTGCCCTAAAAAACAATTAACTGACTCAGTCTGCAATACAGCAAATTACTGGGGGAGTGGAAGGGAAGAAAGGAAAGAAAAAGGTAGTAGTGAAGGAAGTGTATGCTCATGCCTTGACATGCATAGACACTATTTTTGTTTCAATTTGAAATCTTTCCTGCAGTTCTGAGATTCTCCTGTGTTTGACTTGTGTTGGAACAAGACTTTAAGAAGCACCAGCACAGTGCATGTATATACGAAGGAGATACCTGAACCAAACATCTAAATGTTCTGGCTTATGTGCAGCTCTGCTGCTCCTCAGCAGCTCGTGCTTCAGTGTCTACCATGCTCATCAGCTTGAGCTGGGTCTCTACCCACCCTTTACTTCCTGCGTGTTGCTGCATGTTTTATTTTGTGCCAAGTTATAGGAATGCTATGACTTCCATTTGACTTTGTGAAAGCCTTGGAGAAAATGTTTCATATCATAGGCCAAACAAGAAGGAGATTAAAAACACAGGATATTACATTTCACAGACTACTGCACTCAGTAGTCTGTATCATCATAAACATCATCAGCATCAAACAAAGAAAAAAAAAGTTGGATTTTCAGTGATGTAGTGGCATTTTGAAAATAGCTGCACCTATCAGTAGATCTCTGCAGTACTGTCTGTGTTTTGAAGTGAGCACTGTGAAGATGTGGCCTTTTCTCTCAAGCCTGAACTCTGAGGACTGATACTATTATGGATACATGTGTAGTTGTATACCTATGCACATGTGCACTTGTGTTTTAAGAAGTTCAGGATTTATACTACTTTTCTGCTAGCAGCATTCCCAAGGTATTGGCCAAATGACACCACAACTTGCTGAACGCACAGAGACAGGCAAACACATTACTAGGTGTACAGTGAATTTTCAAGGTATAATCCTATACAAGCTATAACAGAGGATCAAAGACACAGTATCTCTTTTTTGTCACTCAGTTGAAATGCTCAAAAGGTATACTATGTCTCATCTGGAGAGAACTGCACGTACACAATCAAGTTTGATAGACATTTGGTTTTGATACTTTACTGTGAAAACGTATCATCTTTGGCACGCTGCACTCTGATCCTTTAGTGCATAATCAGACCTTACTCTGACCTTATCTCAATATTTTTAACTGTAGGAAATATTGTAGGAAAATCCCTGTGGCTTAGGTGTTTGGGTAATCCTACTATGGACTACCAAAAACAGAATCTGTAAGAGAAATTTCCTGTAGGTATTTCATGAATATGAATAAGGACTATTTTAATTAATTATTTTCAATTGCATTATTTTCATAGGTAATTAAAAAAACCTTAATTATGCCTGCCCCAAGTATTTATTGATAGACGACCAAAAGACATTTTAACTAATTTTAAAAATAGTTTAAAATTTCAAATCTCCCAAAACTGTATGGACTTTAGGCTACAAAAAAATTGTTATAAAAGAAAAAGCTGTGCCTCTGGAAATGTTACTTATTAGCATGAAGGAGAAAACTGACAAGTGTTCTTGCAAAGAGCTTAACTTGAATGAATATTCAACAGCAGTTAAAAATTAAGCATATGAGTCAGATTTTAATTTAAATAAATATTCCTGAACATTGTTTGATTTTTTCTTTTACTTTTTTTTTTTGACACTCCTAGACCAGTTTGGACGGTGAAAGCATAATTCATTTTTACAAGTGTGTGTGTGGGTTTTTTTTTATGCTATTTGGATATTACTGGCACAAGCATTTTGCTGCTCTCTATAAAAATTAATTTTTTCTCAGTTCATAAAACATAATACAGTGTTATTGAAAACCAGATTTTAGAGTGTCACAGCTTGATAGTGTATAAACTAACATTAAGCTTCAGGAAAACAAGCAGCTGTGGTAAGCGGCATGGTAAACCTGCCTTACCTTCGTCTCTGTTTTATGAACATCAACATATGAGAAAGGCATGAAGATTGCCTTGTGTAGGCATAATTTCAGAAAGAGATCCCTCCTGCTACTGCTTCACCAAGAGTAGCATTTGTTGAAAATTCAGCATAGAATCACTTACTTCCATAATCTGTTACCATCATGTTAATTAAACTAGCTGATTTTTAGCTTTAATTAACCTGATAGCTATAAACACAAGGTGACAGACCTGAGTCTAACCAAGGATTCCAATTTATAGTAATGCTAATGCAGATTGCAGAGTGATCCTTCACTTTGAGGAAAGTACATTGCTGTCTGAATTTGGTGCTAATACTATTTCTGATTTAATTTGCTTACAAAAAATTTGATAATGGGGCTGCCATAAGTACACATTATGGGGAATATTTTTTTCACAAGAAAATGCAACTGTTAGCGTGCTATGCGCAGCCTTCTTTGTTTCTGCCTCTGCCAGCCCAAATGCTAACTCCTCTAAGTGCTGTCAGAGGAATTCGGACTTGTCTGAATCAAGATGTGTCAGCAGTTTTCATCACCATAAAATGTTACCACGTAATAGGATATACATCTGGCGTGTAGCCTGAAGGAACCACAAATCTAAAGGGGATGGTAAACAAAAGTAAATGTGAGATGCCAGTATCAGTTTCTGATAGCACACTTCGGGAATCCTTTGGAAATCAAAGCATCAAAGTCGTTCCAGTCCCTAGGCAAGTCTGGTTTTGATGGAAACATCAGTTTCCTATAGAGGAGCTATTGGATCATGCAGAGCAGACTGAGGAACTAATCAGCATATTGTCTCAACAGAACATGCAGAAGTGAAGTCTTTGTTTCCTTTGTCAGTGAAAATATCATGTTTTCCATAGGGATATAGTTAACAAGGTGAGTTTCTCAAAATGTCTTTTGACCAGTACCTGTTCCCTAGCTGCTGGAATTTTTAACTTTACAACTTAGTCAGCTGTAATCCTGCTGCATCCTATAGCCTGGAAAAGATCAAGCCGTGTCTGTACTTGGGTGGGAGAACTCCAGCTGCCACCTTGCTGTGATAACATGTTGATTTCAGTGACTGAGAATGTGACAGTCTTTTCTTTGGGCTGTTAGTGAGCTAATGCTTCTGGGTGGTACTGGAGGCCAACGTACACCTGCAAGTGCAAATTTTCAGATGAGACGTAAAATAGATTCATTACAAGAACCTATGCCACTTTTCCTCACAGGGTAGGGGTTTTAAACCTGTTATTCTGACTGTATGCCGGCTTGACTAATACCGTTTTCCTTTGGAAATGCTGCCTGATTTGTTAGTGCTTAGTACTATAGTAAAGATGCTCTGCCATTTGCCGCTTTGAACTCTTGACTAATTCTCCTGTATGCTGCAACAGCTGCATTTCAACTTGAAGTGGCTGTTTAACATTAATGGTTGACATTATACGTAACACAGATCTGTACATAAAATACTCTGGGCAAAAATCACAGCTGTTATCATTCAATTTTATATACACTAATAAATACTAAGAACGCATGGTACTTTTACTCTTATTTACAACTCAGTGTCAGTGGAAAGATGCTCAAGGAACAAAATGCTTTAGAGAGCAAATAATGGGATAAATAATGCTTCATAATAAGGTAATGAGTCTAACTGTAACTCAGACGTATAGCTACTTTATTATTAAACTGCTGTTTTGTGACCTGTATGAAATGAATGTGATGTTTTCCATAGTTTGGTGTCTGCATCCCAGCAGGACATTAGCTTTTCACTAATCAGGCTCTGCTTTTGGCCAGCCCAGATGGCAGCTCAGTTTTGCTTACCAAAGGCTGACCTACTTTCTTGACATTCATAGTAGATCCCTCCAGATCAGGGAGGACCTGGAGCACTCCATATGGTTTTGTTTGGGGCTGAAGTATGCATTGCTGCCATTTAATAGGTGTTGAGTTAGTGAATAAACTCTTCTAGTGTCTGAGCAAAGTATCAGTGCTTTCTTGGCTTGCAATGTCTAAAGAATTTTTAAAATAATATGGTTGAATGTTTTCTGCGTTATAATTTCCTTTTTTCCTTCACTTTTATTGGCTATTTTAGCAGTGGCAAGTAAATATCTATTTTCTGTTTGTACCAAAATTTTGTCTGTGATCTTACTCAAAGTCTCTGGTGTGATACCTTTGATATTTTCCCATGGCTCTCATCAAGTTCCAAACTTGTTCCAAATTCATGACCTTATGCTTTTTTTGGACTCCCTTTTCAGACCTTGGTGCCAAAGAGTAACTGTCAGGGTTTATTGGTCTTCTGCACTAGTAGTTACATGACGTGGCTTCCCAAATTGCTTTATTCCTTCTCTTGGCACAAGGCAATCTAGAATGTTTTCCTTTGGCCCCTTGTACAAAAGCATGAAACAGCACCAACAGCAGATGATGTGGTGAGAGCAGCCAGTTTGGCGCCAGGAGTGGCAGCATCAGGAGCCTCAGCAGGAGCAGGGAATGCTTTTTGTGGCTGTACCCCAGCACTGTGTCACGAAGCCAACCTGCTCTTGGCTTTCTGATGAGAGAGAGGTTCTTCTGGCTTGCTTAATTCTGTTTCAATTTCTCTCCATGTAAGTTCTTCTTTAAAGTAGCAAAAGAGAGTGGAAGCTATTTTTCTGCCTTGGTTCAAAATGCATTTGAGTGCTGCTATGCAGGTTTCCATTACAGAGGTACTCTGTAAATGGGTCCCACACAGTTATCTATTCAGATCTGCCACAGCAAATGAAATTAATAAAGTAGGACAGTATAAAAAGAGACTGGAAATGAAAATAACAGTGTGGAGTACTTAGTGTTTTCTTCTAATGCAAGAAAATATTACAGTATTTACTCTAAGCTACTCAAAATGTGCCAAGTGAAACAACCTGTGGTAGTTCCCTAGTGAGATTGTTCCATTGTTTAATATAGCTCACCTAGAAAGTATTTATTTGATATTCAATTTACATTATCTCTCTCAATATTTTACTGTAAGTCCTGCATTTAACAGTGATTGGGGTTCTTATGTGGATTGCAACCATTTTAAAAATTAAAAAGTCTCTGTCCTCGTCTTTTTAGAAGAATTATCTTGTTATAGACAAATTCTGAAGTTCTGATGGAGTACTTGGCTGGATCAAATTCCTACTGCAATGAATTCATATGATTCAGGAAAATGATGAAGGCTGGTGAAGACAGCTAGTAGTCCATTAGTTTGAATGAAACATACCCAATATTTTAAAAAATCCAATAATTTGTTGGATATCATTATTGTGTGATGAATTATCCATGTAGTGATGTTTCTGCTCTTTCACCAAGTGCGGATATTTTACCTCTAGTATTCTTCAAAACAGTTTCCAACAATTTTTCCTCAGTTTAATAAGTATGCTTTTGTAGTTGTTAAACAGCCCCGGTCAAAATAAGAAATTACCAAAACCCCTTCAATATATAGTCTCACTATTCAATCTCAAATCATTTCTACTTTTATTAATCGCAGATCCATGGCAAGTGTTTCTAGTGACCGTGCAATTTAGTCAAACGAGGTTGAGCAGTATAGTTGGAGTCAGTATTTTCAATTATATTTCAGACTCTTTCACTATTAACAAAATTGGAGATAAAAGTCTGTTGCTGATTTTCTTGGTGCACTTATACTACTCTGCAGCAGTTGTACTACTAATAAAAAGAGAAATTCTTGTCATCTCACTTCTAAGTAGAGGAAATTGGCTATGTAGAATAAGTCAGCAAACAAGAAGAATATGGAATTACATACTGTTTTTACAAAATCATTTCCCTTACTATTTTACTGTACTGCTCCTTCATTCTGTCTTGGATATAAATTGAAAAAGGTCTCATCTGAGAGTTTATAAGAAAAAAACTATATGAGTCATTATAATAGAATCAAAGTTTACTGCAAGTAGGAATAAATGACTTCTTTGCTGCCATCACTGTAATTTCTAGAATGTTACTCAAGTTGTGAAGGAGGTCTTGTTTTTTCTTACAACACAAAAAGTAGGTTGCCACCTGTGTCTCGCAACATATCTGTAAATAACAGATTGCACCAATTATGTTAGTGTTTTTGCTGCAGTGCGTTAAAATGAAATGCAGCAGTGAGAATGATTTATAGCAGAATACACCGTTTTGGTTTCTAAGGCTGATAAGCAGAGAAGCATGAGTTATTAAACTGAGTAGCAGCTTTATAGAAAGGTGAATAATCAAGATGTGCTTGCACAAAACAAGAAAGCTGTGACTAATTTCATATAATGATGTTTACCTAATAAAATGGTACATTTAAAGGTCAGCTTAATAGTGGAAATCTGATTTCAAGGGAAAGGAGCACCTTTCCTTTTGCTATATAATTCAGCTGACACACATCCACAGTCGAGCGTGTTGAGTTTAGTTTTGAGTGAAATAAAGCAGATTCTTCCTGTTACTTCAAATAGAAGCTAAAAAAAGGAGAGTTCTTTAAAAGATATTATAAAGCCATACAAAATATTTTAGAATTTTTGGAAGGGTGGCATTACAAAGACCATGAAGACCATATGATTCAGACCTCATAAAAGTCTTTGAGCGTTCAGTTTACAAACCATGGTAGGTCAGGCTTGACTTCTAATACTTCACAGGCTGAAACTAAAGTATAGCTTTTTCCCCCTATGTTTCTGCCCCTCTCCTCCGTTTTCAGTTCATTAGTAGATGAAAAGCAGAGAGGAGTATATATATAAAACTTTTTCTCTCTGCATAACCATAACTAAAAAAGAATAAATTTTTGTCAAGACAGATATTTTGTCCCTAACTCAGTTCCTATGGTTACAAAATTATTCTATACCTTCAATTCAAACCAATATCAACTGTGAAAGTCTGAAAATTAGAGTACTTGACTGAAAGGAAATAACACGAAAATATGCTTAGGGGCATACACAGAGCTACAATTTCAGGTGAATAATTTTTCAAGGTTGGCAAAATTAGCATGAATCCTTTAGGTACAGTAAGCAAGGAAGACAAGAATAAAAACATTTCAAGGACTCTGTACTGATGGTTATTTTATGAAAGCAGCTAAGGTCATGGTTACTGCATCTAAGACTACCTGGGTCCATCAGGAAAGCCTCTCCATTTTTGGAAAGCTAGCAGCAGTCTAGGCTAGACTTTCATGGTGATCCTTGGTGAAGAAATCATCTTTTCTCTACTTCTTAAAGATTTCTTTCCTGCTACTTGTTTAGCTGGACTGTTTGGGAGCAGCAGGATTTCACAGCTGGTTTTCTCTTATGTGGTCTTATAACACTTAAATGAGTTATCTTTGTGAGTCTATCCGTTGCTGGTGCCTCTTCCTGGAAATAATCTATTGGTGAATTTCTTGTTTTTTTTCCTACTTTTATCTAATCTCAGCATGCTCTTTTTTTAGCATAGGGGCTGTTTCATCAGTAGTAAGAAATCTTTAGTTCACCTTTAATAAAGCCTCTCCTTTCTACATTATCGTCTCTCCAGTTTTTGTTCTGCACTCTCATTGCTTTCCCTTACTCCTTTGTTTTCTCTGAGCACAAGATGTTCAATTCCTTTTTGCTTTACTCATCTATCAAGAGCCTGAAGTTCCAAAAAGGAAAGAACATAAAGAAATTCATATCTGAGACTCAGAAACATTTCTGTGCTTTCACAACAGATATACTGCAAACAGTCTTGTTATTTCATGTTGACAGCCCAAATTCTCCTTCTGATGGGCTTTCAATTCTTCTAGCATTTGCATCAACTATTTGCAGATTCTTCCGAAACATATTTAAAATATTTACAAGACTTTGAGTGTTTTACATTGACTGTCACCTTGAAGCATTATTGATCTCAGATGTGGATGCTTGCCTTGATTTAGCAACACTTAAAGTGTTTTAGTTCTATCGTTGGCTTTGAGTATAGCAAGATGAAAGAAAAGAATCACAGAGGAATGAAGAGTAAGCTAAAATATTTCTAAAGAAAAATAACTTAGCTCACAGAGAATAATAAAGGGTCCCACGTAACTTGCACTGGAAAAGCCATTAGAAAGACTTCTCAGGGAGATAAATCGAGGGGCAGGGGAGCGGAGATGGGATACTTTAGGGATGCAGAAAATCTCTTCCAATAAGTAGTGGACAAGAGATGTAAAATGTAGAGGATACGAAGCATCTTCCTTGAAGTAGTTGTACTTTCATTAAATTGTACATGGTATTTAGATATCATAGTGATAGGCTCCACTAAAATACAAAAAAGAGAGGGAAAGACCTTTCACTGAAGTTTCAAAAAGTTGGAGATCTTTATGTGCCAAACTTTTCTTTTGTTTATTATTACTATTTCTAGTCTATTTTTATATACAAAGGACGAGATCTTAGCCTATGAAATATCTGACAGAGACGTATAGGTCAGCTCTGCACTACTGACAATATACAAGACATCAAGTGCTAAAGCTCGGAGGAATTTACAGATGGTCTGAGGCCTTTAAAACCTGCTGAAGAGGGTAAATGAGCCTGTGTCAAGTATAGGCATGGAGGAGAAGGACGGTTTAAACCTCATCCCTATTGCTGCTTTGCTCATGCCCCTTGAGAATTAAGGTACCAGCTTCCTCTCATTTCATCAGGAATATAAGAATGAAGACATCTTTGTATGGAATCACGCCTGAAATCTTCTACTTCCATATCTTTACAGTTTACGGTATTTATTGCCCCCAGATGTTTTTGAGCGTAAGACTTTTTCTGCCAGACTAGAACAATTTAGCTGAATCATTGTCAATAGTCTCCCTCCCTTCTCCTTTTATGTCACATATTGAACTGGGAAAAAGTGATCACTGCAAATCCTTGGCACTGCAGGCCACTGCTAGAATAAACCTTGTGGTCCTCAGTAAATTAATCCATGGTACCATAACACTTGCCCAATTACATAATGTTTTAATTAGTGTAAAGCATAACGGGATATAGGAGGAGTAAGTTCAACTTTCTAACAGTTAAATTGTTGGATCATTACTCAGTTGTGACGTATGGTTGGAGCCATGATGTTTTTCTCTCTATTTTCTTCCCAGTTTGGAAAGCTTTGCACTTATTCCTATCACAGAATACAAAAATCTTGGAAGTGACAAAACTTCCATAAGCCATTTCTTCTCCATCTTGATTTGACAATCTATGTTCTCAGGATAATCATATCATGGGTACAAAATAGTCTATATTACTGTAAATTTAGGCAAAACAAGTGCTTTTTCTTTTAAATTGCAATCAAGTGTCCCTCATTATTCTTTTCTTTCCTCTGTAGTCAGTAAAGTGTGAACTGTATCAGCTGCAGATACGGTTTTACATGTTTTATTCTGTTTTGAAAATGTGTGAAGAAAGTTCAGTCTATCCTTAGAAGCATGAAACTGCAATGAGACTATTTTAAGAACATAGCTAGCTAAAAATGGTTCCTACTGCTTTTGGAATGTGCTACACAGTTTGAGAGTGGCTTCTACCAGCACAGCTGTAGCAGAGACCCCTTATACCGGTTAGAATGTATACATAGTGACTTTTCTTTCAGTTTATCCCAATTCAAAACTAAGGTGAGACCTGCACAGCCTCTGAATGCCAAGAGAAATGAAGACAAAAGGTATGAATTAACTGAGGCAACTCAATGGGAAGACAGGAAATGGAACTCACGCTCCTAAATTATAAAAGTTAAAATTTTTGCCATTTTACACTGAGATAGCAGCTGGATGGGTAGAATACTCGAACTTGATTCATAACAGGTTTATTTGAATACCTGCTCTGAGGTAAAGTAAATGGACTTGGCTTTAAATACTTGACATAGTAACCTAACCACTGGCCTATTAAATATTCCTGTCTGTATGTCCTAGCCACCTCCTTAGAAAAATTCCCTACTGAGCTGGCATACTTTTGTTAGCATTTTAAAGCAGTTTTACTGCTGTACTAGCATTATTCTTATTCTCATTCTCTATGGAAGTATCTGCTGGACAGCTGCATGAGTCATGCCATCTCAAAATTATTTTGGGATAGCTACATCTTAACGGAAAGAAAAATAATCAGTTAACAATACAAGACAAAGGATAGCACACATTAACAAAGGATAAAACACATCATGTTGGGGTAAAGCTGTAAAATTTTCTGATAGTGAAAGATTTAAGTAACATCTGTATGATGCAATTCAAATAGGAAATTCAGTGGTTTATTTGACTTTTAACAATTTAGCATCATTTGTGGCCAACAAAACTTACTGCTGAAGTACTTGCCCCTTGAAACTAGTAACAGTTTTGTTATTTTGTTTAAGAAAACTATTACTGCATTCAGTACATTCATATGTGAAAATTTTTAAAATTTTGAAACTGCTTATGATAATTTTGGTTTTAATAAGGCTGTTTTTCACTGAGCAATTATTTTGAATCAACACTTCTCCCCAGGTTTTATCTCAAGAACCTGTTCTACTATTACTCTCAATATGATACTTTCATGTGATTCAAAGTACTACGCTAGGGAAAGGTTGCTTAAGCCCATGCTTCAAGTGCAGAATATGCTTAAATGTTGGTGCTTTGAGCTAGAATGGAGAATTAGATAGTTGAAATAGGAGCAGTGAGCTTTTCCAAACTTCAAAACAGATATTTTGTGTACTAGTGTAGTGAATATAAACTCAAATATGTTCCAGTTGATCAACAGAAAAGTAATTAGAGTGTTATCAGTGTTGAATGTAAAACGTTAGGACCAAAACACTTGTTTCTCCTGCTCCCTCAAATGAAGATGGTTGGCAGGGGGAGTGCTGTGCTCAGTACAACTGCATCCTAAGGCTGCCTTCCACTATCCACTCTATTCACTTACTAATGCTGAC
Source organism: Struthio camelus (assembly GCF_040807025.1). Lineage (NCBI taxonomy): Eukaryota > Metazoa > Chordata > Aves > Struthioniformes > Struthionidae > Struthio > Struthio camelus. The sequence goes on from NC_090946.1 coordinate 35,920,476, forward strand.
TGGCAGAAAGTGTAATCAAATTCATGTTTCCAGGTAATAGTCTTCCTAAATAAGGAGTTTTGCCACAATATGGTTTATTCTAATTTCACAGAGTGATGATGTATCAATTAAAACTAATCCATCTTCGAAGTGGGAGCTGTTGAATCTTCTTTTATCCTCAGGAAGGGAGTGCATGAATCAGTAATTACAAAGCATTGCTCAGCTTCTCCATTTACTTTCATCTTGTGAGGAGATTAATAGCCATCCTTGGGACACCAGCTGCCTTCTATTTATCAAAGGGATGCCAGGGGCTGGCAGTTCTCCTGGAGGACTAAGGGGTAAGACAGGATGTGAATAGCCAGCAGCATCTTTACAGTCAGGCAGGAGGAGGAAAAACAAGTGCTAGTTTGTACATCTGATCCTCCCAAGTGCTCCCCCAACTCCCCACTCGGTCACACAGTCTTCAAGGTTTCTTGTCACACTACTCAGCTTAGCTCGTTCCCCAGACCTAAGGTCAAGAGAACGTGTTATTGGAAAGAACAGCAAATTAAATTTAATTTGAATCTCTCTCCCTTGTTCCCCTGTCACACCCCAACAAATCACAAGGCTGTCTTTCACCTGAAATTGTTGTAATTAGTGTACTGCAAGTCATGGAATTTCATTTGGGGGATCCATTCTGTGTCTCACATCTCTAATGTGTGTGAGAATCCATCAGATTCATGCCTCTCTTATTTTATTTTATTTTATTTTATTTTATTTTATTTTATTTTATCTTTAAACACTGTATTTTTTTGCAAATTCAGAGATGAAAGTAATGAAAGCAATTTCTATATCTGTGTCTTTTGTTCAATATCTCCTCATACTCCAGAGGTTCAAGCTATAGTGTAATGTTTAGGATTATTTTTTCTTTTTAATCTTTTCTTTTCAAATGTGAGTAGAAAATTGAGCAGCTTGGGCTGTATATTCTGTAATCGAGTTGCAGTTCGGTCTCTGTCTAAATTTCTCCAGACTATTGAAAAGGCATGTGAAAATTTACTCTATGTTCTCCTAATTGTGCCTGGATTTTGACTCTTTTCTCAACTCCAATGAAAATGGTAGAACTGGGCCCAATAACTTAAGAATGCTTTAAAACAATTGTCACACATCCCAAGTATTGAAATTATTGATGGTTTACTGTTAACCCTAATAAAATACACACCAGATTTAAACATTCCCATTTACATTTAAATAGAGAGAAAATCCCATATGGCTTCAATATGCTTCAGATTTCAATATTGAGTTTTCTTTCTCTATGTTCAGCTAGCTGAACAAAATAATGTTTTGAATATTTATCCAAGTTCTTCAGTCAGTGTTCCTTGGTTGTTCACTGTTGAGGCTCAGCACCAAATAATCCTTTATATAGTCCCAGATCTGGACTTAGCAAAGTGCTTATTACGACTTTTAATAAATGGTTGAAATACATCTTTTGATGTATTTCATCTATCTCAATATTTCAGTTCATTAGTGGGAAAACTAATAGAAACAATAATGTACAAATTACTGGGAAGACTGTTTACAAAATTTTCTTTTAAAATATTTGTAGTAAGTATTCCTAGGTGAAAATTGCAAACATTATTCCAGTCACGGTATGAAAAGAATGCTTCTATGCACTGTGAGAACAGTTACCTATCACTTCAACTGACATAGAGTGATTTTCAAAGTGTGATTACTGAATATTTTCTGCAAGCTGCTTACAGTGCAAATCTCAATTATTTACAGAAATTATTTAGCAACTTAGAAGAATTAAAGTTTGATTCATGAAATAAGAAATGATCATAATTAGCAGAAGAAGTAAAAATAGAATTGTAAGAATTACACTTTCAAGTTGTTTGTCCAGCTTTTCTCTCTCCTAAAGCAACTCTTTCATCTTTTTTTTTTTGAAGGTATCCTTGAGTAAAAACTGAAAATAGAGCAAGTACTTATAAATTGTATCATAATGAAGTTATATGAAAAATAGTAGTCCTACTGGAGTGAGAAATAAGTGGATATCTGCCTCACATGCAGATGCTAGCTGTGTTGACGATCCCTTGGACAAAAATCCAAGTAGAACAGACACTCAGATTGAGTCTGTATCTCCTAGCAGCAGGACAGAAAGCAGTGTCTTAGGGTGATGATTTATCCAGGCAAGAACATTTTAGCACTGAGGCACCTATGCTTCTGTTAGCTCTAAGATACCTGCACCGAGCTTCATTGTACCATATGGTTCATAGGAAGTTGGAAGGGACCTCAGGAGGTCTCTAGTCCAACCTCCTGCTCAAAACAAGGTAGCTGTGAGGCTGGACCATGTTACTCAAGGCATTATCCAGTCTGGTCTTGAAGTCCTCCAGGGACAGAGGTTGAACCAGCTGGATCAGCACTGTCAGCTGTGCCATGTATCTTCAGAAGAGGAGCTGAGCTTCAGTTTTACCTGGAATGGTAGAAAATACCAAGGTGATAATGAAGGAGGGGTTTAAATAGGAAGTTCATGATAGTCATTAACATAGGCCGTTTATTAAAAATCTGACTTATTGTCTTACTGCGAAAATGCAATGTGATTCTAAGAGATCTGTGTCATTACTTACCTTTCAGGAGCAGCATCTTAATGGTACACCTGAAAGAAAGCAAAATAGCTTCAGAATTTTGTTTGGATACTCCGTATCAGCTTAAAAATACCAATCACTCTTGGAGGTGTAAGTGAGATCTGAATGCTGATGGTCTGATCTCTGCAAATGAACAAGAGCTCCTCTGGGATGTCCAGAGGTCGGACAAAGTATTGAAGCAAAGTATTTCATGAGACAATTTTCCTTTAAATATGCACTGATGATATCTCTCCTGGCAAATGTCCATATTGTGAAATGTAACATGTAATAAGAGCTTAAAATGAAGTCTTCCAAAATTAATCATTTTGGAATACCGAAGTTTTACAAGATTCATTTGTTCTCTGTAAATGATTCTTACTTCATTGAAGCCTTTATTCCTATGAAAATTTCTTTTTAGTTAAAAAGAATTTTTTGTGGAGTTATAAATCTTAGGGACTAACAGGAATGATCACCCATGAATCAACAACACTTTAGAAACTCTCCTTTCTCTTTTTCGTGGTATATGAGACCTCCAATGTAAAGCAATATAATAAATGGTGAGTATCTGAAATATATCTGTTTTTCTGCTTATAAATAATCAGATCATAAGCTGTAACTTAGCTTTTGTTTTTGTCTTTTAAAAGACTCTTAGCTGTGACAGGAAGCTTAGTAATAAGAAGAACTAATTTTGTTTCATATGTTTTGGTCATACACAATTCACTAGAGGCGCAGGGTAATCTCATTAGCTTTCCTCGTGCCAACGGTTTTCTCTTGTTACACTGATGACTTCCAGCATGTTTCACGTAAGTTTTATTTTCTTTTATCTAGTATTCTTCTTTCTTGGAAATAAAAAGACAATCTGTCACTGGAAATGAGATAATTATGTATAATTTTGTTTTTATCATTATCCGTATTACATTACAGTACATCCCTGGGCAATACAAGTACTTAAGTTGTGTGGATAATATTGCAATAGAGTTTCCTGGGTGAAGTATATATATATTTTATTTTCATTATGATTGGCTAAAGTATTACAGTCTAATGGTTAGACCAGGGAAATCTGAGGTACAGGACTTCTGCTTTCTGTTAAAACTGGGTAAACCACAAACCGGTAAGCAAATGCTCTGATACATTTAGATTTTTTTTTTCTCTTGAAGTATCTCGGAGAAACTTCATTATTGCATCTCCTACTATTCATAACTATTAAAATATTTTATACAATGCCGTTTTAACGTATGACCCGAATGAGCTAGCAATAGATGACTTACTTCTGAATGATTTCCTTTGCTTATGTTTTTGACAACTTTGCCTTTAATATCTGTAGAATGTTTATTGGGCATCTGGATGATATTATTTCTTTCCTTTATTTCACTCTGAGGTTAATGTTTTCAGCATAGACACATTAAAATCACTGTTCTTGCCTCTCTTTATTGAGTTATTAGTTAATATTTCAGAGCAGTACACATATCCCAAACATGCTTTCCACATGAAACTAAATGTCATTGGAACCCCTAAGTTTTGTTTGCTCATTAATGTTTTATGCATTCTATAAAAATATTTTAGAGAAAAGACCAAAAAAAGAATGTGTGCCGAACAGAGATTTGGAACTTAAATATGGAATGCCATAAACTTTTTGTATAATTTTCATTCTGAACCATATCACTGCTGATATGGCCCAGAATTTGAATTTAGGTAAGTTACCGGGTTTAAAAAAAAAGAAAAATTTTCACCATAGCACTAGGATTTTGGGGGACAGATGAAAATATTCATAGAGGTAAGCTGAATTTGCCAAATCATTTCAGGCTATATAAAAATAACAAAACTATAGAAATAATGTCGAATAATAATATTTTGCAAAATCTTTGCTTATTTGCTACCCTCTGGCTTCAGGTCCTTTCTAACAAAAGTCAAAGAAATGAAGAGTTAGATCACAAATTTTCAAGGTAAATATAAACTATTGTTGCTGCAGTAGTTCAATAGACTCCAATAGACTCTCAACCCTTCATAAAAATGCCTGAAGACACAAGGGAATGTACTAGAGGTATATATTTTGGATATTCCTGGAGGAGATTAACTTGCAAATCCTCCTTCTCCAAAGCAGATATCATTCCACAATGTATATAGTGTGTAAAATATTCATTAGATTTGAGAGGGGAGCTAAGAAAAGTAATGACTCTATTACACAATGATAAGGCTCTCACACTGGATGAATGTGATTTTGGTTCAACTCCCCCATTTTTCAGAATAAGAAGAATTTGACTTGTCATACTTCTGTAGCTTTTCTTTTTGCTTTGTTGTGTCAAAATTACAACCACACATCAAGAACAGGATACCATACCAAACACAAGCAATAGACTACTAGACCAGACCCTAATGATGTAGGTATGTTCCCCTTTAATAAGAAGAAAGGAATACCTACATTTGTAGCAATATACCAGTGCTACCCAGTTCTGCAGAAAGGTACCTGCGCAGCTAGTAAGTTTTGTTGTAGATTTATATATGAGTTACTGGTAGCTTTTACAGGTTATTACACAATTCTAAGTGTGATGAAGTTATGTGACCTCTCTATTCTTTCCTCCAATAGGAGGTCCTTTTCCCTTAAACATTTGTCAGGGTTTAACTTTCTAATAGCATAACTAAAGGCTTCATTAGCACAATCAAGCCATACATGCCTCCTTGTTATAAGAATTGCTTTTGTTATGCCCTAAAACCTCTAAAGGCTGCATTTCTTTAGTGATCACTAATTGGCCATCTGTTTTTATAGCTGTAGGGCCTCTGGTATCATCCTGTGCCTTTACTTTCAAGGCCTCTGCTATATTCATGTGGCTCTGGGTCTTGTTACAATTTCATGATTGTTTACTATATATACAACAGTAACTTAGGAAGGATATATAAAGATGGGTTCGTGTATGAATAAATATTTATATTATTAGATTTGTTCTTTTTATAGTATATATTTATATTAACCATGTTTACTTTTTACATCTATAATGCTTTTACAACTACATTTTCATTAATATCTATCTAAACTTGTTTAATTTTCTTCAGGTTACAACAGTCTGGCAGTGCTGACATGTTAGCTTGTCGTTTCTTTGGCTTCTATTTCAAGGCCTGAAGAACGAAACTTTCCAGTTCACTATTTCCTAAACATTTCCAGCTAGATCGTTTTTTTCAAGTCAAACATTTTATATAGCACAAAATAGAATATTTCAGTTTTTCATTTGTGCAGGAGAAAACAAGCCAATGGACCAATGTGACTCATGTTTTGTAGTTTAATGACAGTTATGTTTGAGATTTAAGATGTCTATATCGGTCACATAAGTCTGATTTTGTTGGTGCCCTGACCAATTAATTTTTCATGAAGCTCTGCCATGAACAACTACATTTCTCCATTTTTCACTCTGTCCAAAACAAAGAATCCTTATCATATTGGTAAGAGCTAAATTAGTTTGGAGTTAACTAATTTTTTAGAGAGATATTCTTGGATAACAATTATTAAATATATTTTTATTAAAATTTAAGGGACTTATATTTACAAAGAATGTACATGTTCTAGTGCTGTAAAGCCTTTTGGGGGAATTTGAGAATTTGTGGGCTGCAGAGTAACACAGCCTCTAAACATACCTTAGAGTTTCCTTCTGCATTATTTACCTGCTAATATCCTCTCCTGGATTTTCCAGTAGGAGGAAATTGCAGGTATATGATCATCCTTTTTATCAGACTGAAAAATCCTGCTTTAGGAGGCAAGCTGTTGATGTACATTGTATTAACACAGAAATGACACCGAGAGTAAAAGGAGATTTTTTTTCAAGATTCCCTTTGAGCAGATTCTGGCTATTGATTGTGATCACTGCATTTCAGAGAGCACAGAACATGGTTTCTGTTCACCCATTATTTCAGTGATTGGGCTGAAGCTCTTGTGCTACTGCTTTCTGGCATGGAAAAACAGTGATGCACCTTCTTCTCACAGAGAGACCTTTGTCTTCCTGATTATACACATATGTTGGACTTCACTTAAAAATATATTAGCCCCTGAGGCTTAAATGTCACTATGTATATAAATGTTCCTGAGAATAGCTTAGGAAAGGATTTGGAAAGTAGACTCTCCTCCTATGAACAAAATTTTGGGAAACCATTTGAATGACTATTTCGGCATTCAAATGACAAAATTAATAAAAATGTTACTGCTCCTTACAAATCTTTCCTCTTTTATGGTCCTTAGATCCTTGTGACTATAGCAACGGTATTATTAATTAATGAGGAATTGTTCAGCTCTAATTTCTCTCTTTCATACAGAAAAGCTGGCATTTTTATATCACTTGAATTTTGATGATAAGAATACCCATTGTGTGGACTTTTTCTCTTTGTTTTTTATCTTGCTGCCATTTGGGAAATATATTAATACATGAAGCATTGGGATTAAGCCAGCTGTTTTCTGTCTTTTAACTTTCTGCTAGCCTTCAAGCTGTAGAGTCTACAGAACTGCAGGCTCTTATACGAGAATAAGGCCACTATTCAATATGAAGGATGATTAATGTCCCTGCACTGCTACCCTGAGGAACTGACCTTCGCACTAGTGAAACCTGAATCAGTGAGAAATCCCTATCTCATCTTTCATTAAAATTACCCGTCATGGCCAAGGTGTGGCCCGGATATCGGACAGGTAAATGAATCACAAAATGATATTTTTTCAGTAAAAAATACAAACTCTAGCATCCGTTGCTTTTACAAATAGTATCTGAATAGGAATTGAAGCAAAGGAAATGTGTATGTATGTGTGTGGGAGAACAATGCATAATGTATGGTTATTTTTCTTTTCTCCCTCACGTGGCGTTTCTGTTCTTAAATAGCTCAGCTTTAATATTAGCAATTACATGAATCATGCTACGTGATTTTAACCTTCTCAGTTGTTATATAACAGAAGCTTAGAAGTTTTAGAAATCACTTTCATTATGACCGTGAAAATGTTCAATAATTCAAAATTTTTTTTTTAAGAACAAACTGTTAATTCTGAGTCTTCTCTCTATTGCTTTGGACAAATTATCCCAGCCACTCTGTCTATCATACTCTGGCACCTCTACATCTGTCTTAACGTTAATGCAATTAGAAATCATTACTTTTTTTTTTTTTTGGCATTATGTTTACACCTTATTCCCTGAGCATCCGTCCAATGGACTTCCAAACATCCAGATTGTAGGTAAGCAGTGTCTTCTTCCAATATTTGCAGTAGGCATTTGTTTCTGCTTCCTGCTCCAGGAAAATGCCCATCATGTAAATCTCATAGCAAAAAATGTAAGTGGTAAAAAACCCTATAATGTTAAGCCATTGAAGCCAATGGCAAAATATGTTATTGAGTTTACTGGTAGAAATGAAATCCTAAAAGTAACTATGATATTGATGAATTATTTCACATAGAAGAGATATATGGAAAGGTCAGAAATTAGTACTGAGTAGTAAATATCAGGTTCTTCTGGATTAGTAACATTTAGTTGCTGTAGAGGAAACTTCCGGTAAAAAGGGAAGATTTTTCTCTTTACAAAAACCTCTATTGGATTAAGCGGCATCTTAATCCAGTTATTCTTAAATTTTCAATTTAAAGAAGTCCTGACTGCCTATATTTTTATAGATATGTGCCAAAACAGATTCAGGAATAGGAAAGGAAAAAATTCAAGAGACATCCAAATTTTAAATATTGCTAGAAGCTTGGATGAATTGTTTGTATCTGTATTCACTAGTGTATCAATGCTCATATCTTAGCACAAAATAAGGGACAAAGGATTTGCATGTTTGTAGGCAGGAGAATAAGAAGAAATACCGAAGTTGCTTCAAACTGCATTGAAGAAACTGGAGCTGGGATGACTGAAAAATTCCAAAGCAGTAGGTAAACACCTGTATCAAAAAAGCTCTGAATCTTAAGGAGATAAAAAAATATTGCTTCAGAAGACCCCTGGCTGAGATTGTGCTGCTGTATGGGACTTAAATCTGAAATTATGAAAGCTTTTTGTCTAGTAAATGCTCAGTAAGGTTTACTTGTTTCTTTTCTGGGTTACAAAAATGTTAATTGCATTGTTCCATCCAGCTCCATCTCAGATTATGGCACTGTAATTGCATACGCCTTTGTCAAATGCTACTTTTTAGTACCATGGCTACTTGTGTCCCAAACAGTAAGTGTCCTTTCTAGGATGGCTGCGCTGATTCCTTCAGGTACTTCACACTTGCTAAATACTTTGGGAACTTGTTTTGGGAAGTGAAAATTATTGCCTAAATTCAATGTAACATTGTTTTTTATGTATAGCAGAACTGTGGAAATATTTATTTGTCCTTTTTTTGTGAGAATATTTTTGGATATTCCATGCTTTCTCTCCTTTGCCTTATCCCGAGAACATAGAAAATCATACGAGTGCTCTTTGTTCTCTTTCCTCTACCAGAAAGTCTAGATACTAGTTTATCTAATTCCAAGTCGATCATAATGAATACTAGAGTGATGAGTACTACCTAAGAGGGGAAAGTGAGGCATGGAAGTAATAACACAGATAGATACCTATGTAGCCTTGCAGCTCTGAATTGTGAGTTCAGTCCTCAAGGTTCTGCTCTGAATTGCTTCCAGGCTTTGATTAAATGGATGTGCTATTTACTTGTTAGCTTTTCTGTAATACCTTATTGAAAACCTTTTCTTTGACAAAGCATTCCTCCTTTCTTTACATACTACTCGTCCCCAGGTTTGCTTCAGGGGCTGGACCAGCGGGGTTGGTGGCCGGGTTCAGGTGAGAGCCTTGACTTCAGGCAGCCCCAGGGAAGGGGCTCGTCCCGGCCACAGCCTCCCACAGCCCTTGTCCCCAGGGCCACCAGCTGCACCGTCTCTGAGCTGGCCCTGAGCACCAGCTGCCAAACTGTCTGGAGAAGAGGGATGCGCTCAACGCCCTGATGCTTGCTTAAAACTCTGACCGAATTTAGCTGGAGTGCTTCTTCTTGCTATATGCATTAGGAAATAGCTCCCGATTATTTTCGTTGAGTGCAAGGGGGACACACCTCCAGAACCTCAGCTGAGCAGGTGAATTCCAGCTCTCCTTTCTTGTCCTCCATATTTATGCACTATACTTATTTTAAAAAATATAGCTCTTTGTCACCCTTTTTTGTTCCACTCACGTTGAACAATTATTCCTTTATTACGAAGGAACAAATAAGAATCACAAAGTTAGCTTCATAGGCTGACATTGATATTGACTCTGTGTCCTTATGTTGCAGGTAATAATACTAGATAAACTACTTAATTACTCAGAAACAACAAAGCCTTCTCCTGGGACTTCACCCCCTATCAATTTCTTATAGTTACATTTATTCATTCCAGTCTATGTGAAATAGTTATAATAATCATCCAAAACACATAAAGCATATTATATATGTGGGTATTTTATAATTTAACAGTACTTTAAAAATGAATTTGACACTCAGGAACAAGTGTTGACAGCCTTGGAAATTGACTTATCTTTTTATCTACAGAGGCTGCATCACTAGCAGAAGTACAAGCTTCCAACACTATTCTCTAAAAATAAGCCAGCTGCATTATTTGCTCTGCTCATTACTGGATCTTTAGTTTGGAAATGGTACAGGATGAAATGTTTACGCTTTCTCTAGGACCACCTTGTGTGACTGCTTAGAGCCTTGTAAAATAGGAAAGTGGAGATGGCGAGAGAGAAGGAAAGATGAGTAAAAACATTTTCTCCTTTAATTATTAGATTTCATAAATGCAGAAATTTATGGTTTTATGAATATGCACTAAAGATAATGAAATAGCTTAATGAAAGATAAAAAATCAAACATTAATTCATTAACAATATTTTTCTTTTAATAGGCCACTATCCCTGCCCCTAAACGTATTTCTTTGCTGATGTGGAGAACATTTCATCCATACTGTTTTTTTTCTCCTCAGTCTACCTATGCTGAGATGCTTTGCAAAAATGCCTGTCTTCTTTATGAAAAAATCTGATCACCTGAGCCAACATCTTGATATTATAAGACTCCAGATTCAATCAATATAATATTGGCTATATTTGTGCTCGACTGAGATTCAAAATGTCCAATTGTTGGTTTATTTTCCAATATAAATCCGATGAGGCCTCGCTGCATTGTTATAATTGCTTACAAGTTTAGGTGGTTCATCTAGCCAACAGATAACATGGCATTATAACAAAGGCTAAATATCCTTTACTCTTTCTGTACTGCTAAAGCCATTGACCTACGGTGGGACATTTTAGTTCACAGAAATGAAGGATTCGTCAGAACCTGAAGCTCTAGCTCTTACATGTTGAAGAGCTGTCCATGAGTTACGCTGACCTGACTCTACTGCTGTGGTAGCAAATCTACGGTAATGAATTAATTATTCAAAGACTCTTTTTTTTTCCAAAACCAGAATCCAACAGCCATCAGATGGGAATAGTTTTTATTCAGTTCCAAGTACATGTTCTAAAATAAATAATTTATTTGAATATCTCAAATTCTGAAATATACTTACAGGAAAGATAAATTTATTACTGATCTGACTTCACAATTTGAAATGCTATTCAAATTCTACAGAATAATGCAACAAAACATTTAGATTAATCTATTAATTTGAGCTAAGTAATTACTGCATAAAACTGGGATTCGTGCAAAAATTCCTGAAGCAATTTAATTTTATTAATGTTATATAAAGTAATCATGGAGTTGATAATTTTAGCAGTGACTTCTTTACTTAAATGAAATGAAATAGAGCTTGTAAAAGCATAAAGAAAAATATAGGTAGCATTTATAAGCATAAACAAATTATTATAACTAAGGATCATATAAGAATAAACATATGTCTCCACCACAAGTTTAGTTTGTCCTTCTGTAAGCATGCAGTGATGCACTGAGCTATGACAACACTAATTCTGTAAGGCATCCTGTGTGCCATGGGGAAGTTAGCAGATCTGCAGTTTTGATGGAAGTGAAATGATAGATTGTAAAATGGGAACAGTAGAGTGTTATGGAGCACATATACGTATTTTTGGTATGGCAATTGTACATTTACAGAGATACGATTCACAAGTTATCATAGAACAAAAATAGTTAATTCTTATTTAGTTAGTTCTTTCAAAATTAATCTCCCTAGCCTTTTTGTGCATTGTTATGCCACCCCTTCTGTTGTTTAGAGGGTTATATGGTTTCATCAGATGGTCACAGAGAATAATGTTCTGATTTACATATTGTAGCTGGTCAGCAAAGTAAATGAGTAGGAATTGAATACCGTAAAGAGCTTTGCTTTATAGAGAAGAGATTAGATCTTGGAGAAACAACTTTGTTTTGCACATATGTAAAAAATGCACGTAAAACATAAATCCATGCGCAAATATATGTGCAGAAGCATTTCTTTGTATAAAATCTGTTCTCATGTAAATATACACAGATGCTTTTCTTACAGACCTAATGCAAACGAGAGTCTATCATGAGCAGCATATGCCTTAACCCAGGAAGTTAATCAAATTATCCTGAACATAGAGGATGAAATATAAGAGAGTCATTTCTTATCCAATGTTCAATGGAATGACAGCCACTAAAGTCGAACATTGTGAAGGAGTATTTTCTCAATCTCTGTAAAATTAGATGCTTACTCTTTATGGCTCTTGACCATTTACAGTTTTTTCTGGGGAGTAAAAAATACCCTTCTCATCATCAGTGAGATGAAACACAACTTCAGATGTAGCAGTGCAAGTCAATCAGGTGGGTATCTTGTTCATTTTGTTTATTTCTCGGAAATGGGTGAGTTTAAATTTTTGCAGTGGTACATAAAATATGAGCTTCAGTGAAAAATTTCCTCTGCTCAACACACTATTTATTGTCCAGCTTGCAATCTGAGTAAGTCAGGAATCCATCAGAAGTTATGAAGTTTAGTTTCATAATTGCTTTGTTGTCACATGCACATATATCAAAATGCATATATTTACACTGCATTAAGCACATTAGATTCTTTAGGAATAAAAAGTTCTAAGTAAATTTAATGCGTTATTTTGAACTTTCATCAGACAATTGGATAAAAGATATTAAATCTACAGAATAGGAACATTAATGAAGTTATACTTTCTAGACAACCAAATAAGGGAGTTTGCTTCTGCTTTTCTAGTGTATTTTCTCATTTTCTGATATTTTATAGATTTCACACTTCAGGAAATCAAATAAATTTAATGTTAACAATGGTTTCCTTACTGATATACAGGTAGCATATTAATATAAAATTGGTGTATGTTTCTACTATAGTGAAGAGCTGCATTTAAACAAATCAAAAACTATGTAGTTATTCTAATTACTTTTATTTGCAGGCTCTGTCATGCCAATATCTCATGTTCAAAGCCACAGTTGCAGACGTGCACGTCAATCGTTAACAAATCAGTCAGATTGTGCTTCAAAGACACTTTTCCCCAAAGTTTACACAAAAATAAGAAGAGGAGAAAGAACAGAGGGCAAATTGCATTTGATGCACAGATCATCAAACTGAGCTTCAAATGTTAATATTTGTAATGTAAATAAAAATAAAGCATAATTGTTAAAAAAGTTCTCAGAAAGGCAAAAAGTTATATTGCTAGAATATCAAATTATTTTGCAATGGCTCAAGGCAATAAAAATGAAATGTAATATGTCCTCTACAAGAGATTTTTGTCTCAATTTAGTTTCATTTACTGCTTCTCCTTTACTATAGATGATCAGTGAAATATTTTCAACTTGAGTCCAAATAAAATGCATCAGTACTAAAATGACGTAAAAGAAAAGACTACTCTACATTTTTATAGTTGTCTGAATAAAGCTTTTTGCAGGTGTAGTGTGTGAGACAAAGTAGCATATGCTGCTCTACAATTCCCATTCCCTCCTAACTTAGTCTTCCTTCTACTCAATTCTTTTATAACTCAGAACTATTCATACTGCAATCCCCTTTACTAGAAAACAAACTTAGGTGGGCTTACTGGGCATAGCAGCAGTGCAAATAGCAGTGGAACCTATAATGAATAAATGGCATTTTGACAAGGGGAGAGTTTTGGGGTTTTTTCAAATTTGCTTGATTCTTCTGCCAGCGATGCATTTGATACTTTCATTAAAGGCGTTATAATAGCATGACATTTCAGCATCACTTTGCAAGGCAACAATCTTTGAGCCTGAGTCCAAAGCACTGGGAGAAACTCAATATTCTTCTAATAACTAGTCTGACCTTGGAAAAGGAAGGACAGTGGCCAGCTCTATTTTGTACATTAACTTCCAGTAGGCTTGATGCTGTTCCTCTTCAGCCTGGAAAACCTCTAGTCTTCAGCAGAGCAGCTAGTCAAAGATTCAAGTTTTGCACCAGATAGCTTCTCTTTTCATTATTCAGACTATCACAGTGTTTCACAGTAATAATTCAATTTTCCTCTTGAACCATTTATTAACATAATTCTTATCCTCTTGATTTCATCTTGTATGGAAAATTCAGTTGTATGCATATATTAGATAATTAAAAACATCACAATTTCTTTAATCATTTCCCTTCCTTACAGTTCAGCTGAAAAAAATTAATTGTGACCACAGTAAAAGAAAAAGCAGTCTTGCTTCTGTTGCTGTACAAGAAGTCATAATGTTCACAGACAGGAATGCATCAGGAAAAGGAAGAGAGAAAAAGCTTTAAGAACCTTTAAATGTCAGGCGCCGTTAAAGGAAAGTTCATAACTAAAGCTATAGCAAGTTCTTTAAAGACTGCTAACCTACCTATTGAAAAAAAAAAAAAAACAAAAACTTCTTCTTTTCCTTTTATATCTAAATGTAACATTGCTGTTTATGAAATAGGCCAGTTGGACCAAACTGGAGATACAGTTATTGCTTATTTACAAAATAAATTTAGCAGAAACACCAGTGATGTGTTGCAATTGCTCTGACACTGATGCAGAGCGATTGCCCTTTGTGAGATATAAGACATGGAAGCCTGTTAAATTGGCCTAGCTCTTCTTCATTGAGATGAAGATCTTCTGTGGGTGGGTAGGTGGCTGAGTGTGTGTGTGTAGCCCCATATAGAACCATCCATTACAGATAAGTTATTTTACATTAAACCTAGCTATCTAAAGTAATCTATTAAAGGGTCCCAGGTCTACCAATTTTCTCTCAAGTTTTTAGAGTTTTTACTCTAAAAGTGATTCCTCCAGTGTCACAGTTGGTAGAAACAGAATACATCCAGAGAATCCCTTTTATATGCTCATTGCAAATGTTGATGCCATCTATTTAAAGCAAAATTTCAGCGGAGATATTGCTTTACTGTGTTCCTACTTAGCTTTCCACTGCTAAAGTACTGTTGTAAATTTATGGTAAAAGTTTTTTGAGATTCCAAAAAAAAAGCCTCTAGCTTTAGGGACACAATATTCTTTGTCTAGAGACTGTGTGATTGATTTCTTTTGGCGCTTTATTCATGAGCTGGAGAGGACTAGACTTTTCCCTCCAAAGAATCCTTGTTTTCACTTTAAAAGGTAGTGGCCATTATTTTGTAAAGGGAGCTGTCATTAAAAAAGGAGGAAGGCAAGAAAACCTATGGATGTTAAAGAGGAAGCAGGACCTGGAACATCATGGAAGTAGCAGGAGATGGTTATATTCGTGGTAGACTTTTCTTGAGGGACCAGCTCAGTTTGAGTTCCCAGTCCTGATGTTGAAGAACTTCCCTTTCCCTGACACAAAAGAGTGGTAGCCTAGCTGCCCAGTCCTTCTCAGGAAATGGATTTTGCAGGGATGTAGGTTCAAACTGGTATGGAGGCTCCCCTGTGCAGAGGATTGGAGCGGGGATCTTCCCTATATATCATGTACTATCTAACCCTCAGGAGTGAGTGCTATTACAGATCTAGCCAGATTATCTCAGGTTAGTTTTGGGCAGTTCCCCCTCTGGAGATTGGTGGCATCACGATTTAAGGACTGGGAGACAGAAGAGGAGAGAAGTGGGCTTTGTGCAGAAAAGACATAAAAAGAGAGTTTTGATAGGAAAGCAGTCTCTGCTGTACCATCTTGGGAATGCTTCACAATTAAAAATAAAAACTGCTTCTGCTAAGCTACTCTCTACATGACTATGTGTACTTTCATGCATGTTATCTGTCTGCAGCCTATTCAAAAATGGCTTAGCTTGTTGGGCAACCTCTCATGGTTTTTGGGGAGAGAGGAAAAGGAATAGGTATGAGCAGGCATGATCTCTGGCTGTGTATAGTGGATCCTGATAGAACGGCTGACATAGGTTGGGACGCTGGAGCATGCTGTGGTAGGCCAGCGTAGTCTTGCTTGGTTGCTATGTGGATTTATATTCACTGTTGGCTCACTACTCGTGAGTCTGTCTTTGAAGTTTTTGAGGGGAGAGAGCTGCTTGTGCATTGCATTCCTTACAGAAGACTCCAGTTTAAGATCAAATTAAGTGTGGGATATTAAAGGCTGAATTGCTATTGCATTCCATAGATGGGCAAAGGTTGAATACTTTTGCTGAGGATTAAACAATGAAACTGTGAGTGAGCAAAGAAAGAAATGGCATGGCCAGACTGCTTGGAGGATTGCATCACTGTTTCCATGGTTTATGATTTTGTTTCATGAAAAGCCAAGAGAATTCCTGCTGGGTATAAAATAATAAACTGTTACAACATGGAATATGGAATGTTTTGAGTTAGCTTAGGAAATGAAATGTGAGGCAGTGCTGTGTACTTAATGGTGAGCTCCTGGTGATAGGAGTGTATCTTCCCTTAGATCTCTTGTGCTTTGTAATGCTACTATAATAGAAATCAGTAATAATAAAAAGATGTGCTATTTTACATGTTTTCATAGTCCCATATATATAAATAATAAAAAGGCATCATTTCCTTACCTCCTGTTTGCTGTGTGAGCAATAGTTAAGCTATTCTGAACTGATATATTGTGAACTGTCTAGAAGAGTAGAAGCATATTTATAATGGTTTCTGCGCCAACTTAACTAATTTTAAAAGTAAACTTAGTGATTTATTGTCTGCCCTCACTACCTGTTGTGTTCAGTGCGTTTCCCTGCTATTAGCTTATTTCTTGAAAAATCTTTGTGGTCCCCACTGTAAAATGAATGATAAACACTTTGCCACCCAGAAAGCCAGCCTGTAGACCCATGCTATTCTTCTTTTTCTTTTAAATATATTATTGAAGAATAACAAAAAATAACCTTAGAGTTACTCTGTTACATGGAGTGAAATGTAATGTTTAATTTAATCTAGAATTATATTTTTGGGCAATTCCCCAAAGAGAGACACTACTTAAGAAAAAATAAGTGTAAAATATAATTTTGAAATAGAATCATTTTGTTCTTTGTAAACAATTCCGAATTCAGTGAAAAATCTGTAAAATGAAAAAAATCTACCTAGATTTGTCATGGGTTGAAAACACCCATTATTTTGAGTGAAGTTTATAAAAATTTCCATAATAGCTCACTTTACCATAAACACAAACACCTTGGAATCCCATATTTATTTTTCAGAGAGGGAGACTTGCCATTTTACTTGCTTATTACCTGGTTCATTTCACTAGGTCAAACTCCAACAGAAGTTACCCTTGCCTTTCAAACCAAACGTGTAGACTGAAGGAGATGCTTCTTGAAAGACAGAAATAACTCCAGAAATTTATTTTTGCAAGAAAGAAATATACTGTGCAGCTTCAAAATTAGTGCTTCTCTGTAACTGCAATATTACAGACCTCTAAGCTAGTGTTAAAAAAAAAAAAAAAAAAAAAAAAATAGAGCAACTGGAAAAAGAAACAGGTGGAGGTTGTTTTTCTAATTTTGTTGTTGTTGTTGAGAGTAGAGACAGGTGGAGGAGGTTTGAAACATTAAGAATTCCTATAATACCTTGACAAGATCCCCTATACAGTAAAATCATAGGTGTTTTCTTTAAAAGGTACAGTAGAACTAGGAAATATATGGAAAAGGATGGAAGGGAAGAAGACAGAGCAGACTAGGATTCTTCTGTTTGAAAAAGAGAAATAATGGGGGACACGATAAAAATCTATACACTGAATATTATGGAGAAGGTGAACAAAGAATTTAATTTCATAATGAAAGAAATAGAGATTACTCAGTAAAATTCTATAGTTTAAAAAAAGAAAAAAGAAAGTGCTTTTTGTTTATTTCCACTTTAGAAACTCATTTCCATAGGCTGCTTTGGAGACTTTATGTACAAATATGATTACACAAATCCATAGAAGATAGAAATATTGCTTGCTACAAAACAGAAGAATATGGATGCAATCCCAGCTCAGGAAGTCCTAAATCAATGATTAATGAAAAAGTATACCTAAGTAAGTATAACAGTGTATGTGCATTTTTTTGTATATTCATCCATTTTGTCTTCACTAGTATTACAATCCAGCATAGGTCTAGACTGATATTTTATCAAGAATGTAAATTATAAATTTCTTATGACTTCTGCTATATTTTCTGAAAGGACAAGCATGCCTCATGAGTAAGGGGGAAATTCCATGACTATTACTCCACTATCTATGGGAAAAAAGAATTGCCTATGTTCATGCATTGTGTGACTTAATTATTTTAATCTAGCCGGGCATGTTCCTAATATCCAAGCATTTGTTTATGCAAGGAGAATTGAAATGCCTGGGCAATGTACAGATGATACTTAAACATGGAGGTAATACTTATTTTCATTCTCTCCTCGGCTTCTTAGAGCTTTAGCTGGGAATCATAATACATTCAGAAGATCCATTTTAGCTATGATGTTAGAGAAGAAGTTTTCTTGTTTCCCGATTTTCTTGTGGCAGATGCTGCTATCACTCTGCAGAAATTCTAAGATCTCTGGTATACAAAGTAAACCCTTATGCTCTATTCAAAGAGAAGAAAACCATAAACCCTTTTAAAAGGAAAAAAAGTAATCAGATAGTTTTGAAAAATCCTTTACTCTGAAGGACAGTCTCTGTCTATAAGTCTGTCAGGAATGAGAACATCCAAGAATAAGCAAGGAAAAATCAAGAAAGGACCACAGGATTCGTTTGTACTTCAACCTTTCTTTATAGACAACCAGCATATATTTTTACTAGTACTGCAGTTACGAATGACAGTAAGGAGACCTGCATACGCTCCTGCCTGTCCTAAGTGCTGAAGGTTCTGATTTCTCCTGCACATCAAACACCTGTTTTGTAAAGCCAACAGATGAGTAAAATGTGGCCAGGCTATCAAGTGTCCGTTGTTTCTTACATGTTCCCCAAGAATTAAAACAAAACACATAAATAGACTTATATTTCTGTATCTGGATGTGGATTTTAAACTATGCTAATTTTATACATAACAGTTGTTCCAGGCAGACTCTATTTACAGTATTCCTGCAGTTAGCAAGACATTGATATTCTCTGGCAATGAGTGTTTCCATAAGAAAACCTGCTATTGTGGTGCCTTGTTCCAGTGCATCAGTCATATGTTGATATGTTTTGGGAACATCAGTTAAATACAAGAGCTGAAATTAAAGTAAATTCTAGATTTTTTTTTCATCATTTGAAGCTGGAAATTTGCAGAAGGGCAGTGTCAAAATACGCATAGTAAAAGTATCCAATATATAACATTCAAAACATACATATTTGAATGTTTTATATTGAAGCTGAGCATGACCATAAGCTAAGATCTTTCTGCCACACACACGAGGAATGGATACACTAATCCTACAGGTCCAGCCTTTTCTAATCACAGTTGGCTAAATTAAAAGAAATCTGTTATCTGTAAAATTCATGCTATGATAAGATGAGGAAGAATTGGGGCTTAATCTACCTTTATATACAAGTCCTTCTGCATTTTGGCTGCATCTGACCTTCTATGTTTAATGGAGGCATTCTTCTAACAGTCTTTCATATCACAAAGAACTTTCTTTGCAAAGACTCCAGTCCTTGCTGCTCTTACAAACACTTCGGAAATGCCTTAATGCAGTTTGGGCTGTATGTAAATGTGGAGTGGTTGGATGCAAACACAAAAATACCAAATCCTAAAATGGGACAAAAGGGACAGAACATTTGCAGGAGGAAACTATCTGAAAGCTATATGCAAATTCATCATGCCATCACGTTTTAGTTGTGTGCCTATATTACGAATTATTGAGAACTTAAATTTATGGAGGGAGAGAGAGTGTCAAAATGAGTCTGGACCTTAAAAAATTCATTCATAGCTCAAAATTTTATAGGCACATTTTGGACCCTAGAGAAGAACGCAGGAAAGGTCATTTACGGTAGTTTATTTACAATTGTGGCAAATCTTGAATTCTTCAAGACAGTTGATAGAAAAATGTAACTCCATAATACATCTTTTTCCTTACTTTTATTACTGATGGTGGGGACATACCTTCTGCTCTAGTATATTGGGCTAAGTTTTGTTTATAGCATGGAGGATATATATGCACCTCTTAATATTTTCTTCCAATATAACTAACTGCACTTTTAGTTATAATTAACCAAAAATTTCCTACTTTTTAATTGCTAAAACAAGTTGCTTATCAGGCATCAACAACTAATTTCCTTTCTCATATTTGGCTATATTCCAATGCAGTTATTCAGATTCAATCAACAACTAGGTTTTGATCCAAAGACGAGAGCCATGAGAGGTTTCTTCCCTGATTTGAACTTTTGGGTTGGGATTATAAGCATGCCAGCACATTAAAGCACTTAAGCTTCTTGAGGGTAGCGTTACTGGATCATGCTCCACCAAAAGGGCTGGAAACATTTTGAGATTTATAGGCGTTGTTCAGATAGAACAGAAGAGGAAGAAGACATTGATGAAACCCTGTCAGGAAGGCTGAAAAGAATTGTCTGCAGCATCCCGGCACAAAGGGCGAGTTCTGGAAAAGGATGGGTGGCTTTCTGCAAAGCAACACATCATCTTGATTGCTTAAAGGACAGATAAGCTACAGAGTAAGATGAAAAAAGAAGAAACACCCTAGGACATGCAGAGGTCTGCAGTGGTGGTCATTGGAGAATGAGCAGAATAATGTCAGGTGTGATACCAAATTAGGAAGAGATGTAATATGTAGAGGTATAGTGTGCACAGATGTGAGAAGAGAATTATTCTCAAGAACATAAACTATGCACAGCTTAGTGGGCTTTGGAGTGTGAGAACTGATCCATTAACAGGTTGATGGATAGATGGAGAACTTCACTAGTTTGACTGTGTTTGGGCATACATATAAGCTATGTCTTATGTTTGCATACTTGCATGTGCCTATTGTACTATACCAATTGTATACATAACAGCTGTTCTAAGAAGATACTGTTGCAGTATTCTTCTAGCATTACGAAAATATTGTACCATTTGTAATGAAAAAGCAATATTGGATCAGCTGTCTCATATTGCTTCAATAGTATTCTATGATGGCTTGCACAAACTACTACAAAACAGTCCAAAAATCATTATGAGGGTAAGGGTTAGCTCAGGTAAAATATAACTTTTCTAATCTAAGAATTTGATCTTTAAGAAATGAGAAGGACATAGCTGAAAAAAAATTTTTTTAATAAAAATTAAAAAAGGAAAAAATAAGCTTTTTGGAATTAACATTTTTCCATTTATTTTGTATTAATATTAAAATTAAAATGGATAAAGCATTGTATAAATGGTCTTCCTATATATTGTTTTGAAGTTATTGATAAAAATTTCATTTTTAATATATTTTAAGCCTTCAATTTAGTGCACATCCCCCCAAAAAAAGATTGCACTGGAAACATTGGGGATTTACTCAGTATTGGGGATAATTTAACTTTTTAAAATGTAGCTATAGAAAATAAATGTAGCTGTTATTACCCAAAGGGGCCCTTGTCAAGCTGCAGTCACAGGTTTTGAAGCAGGATATTTCAATGACAAATGATTTGGTGCGTATATTGCAATATCCAAATACAGCTTGTTGAAAGCATGTGCTTTTTGTTTCCAACAGTATCACTGAGGATGTGTGGAGCACTGTCTTTCGTAGATGAAAGTGGATTAACCTTATATCCTTTGTCTGTCCACTGAGATTTCCATATCAGACAGGACTGCTAAAATGAAGTAATCCTGTGAGTCACTACACTTTTAAATACTTGAAGTAGAAATGAGTATAATGTTGTTGAACAAATAATTTCCCACTATGAGATAAAACATATTTTTCTTGATATTACAGGATATTCAGTCGCTCCATGACAAGAAAGGAATCAGAAAAAATATGTAAACTGCATTTATAGAATGATTTATGCACTGGAATGAATTTCATAGTCCCCAGCTTTGTGAAATATAGTCAGGTAATGTCAAAAGATTGGAATAAGCGCTGAGTATGAATTTTACTTGACTGTACTTTAGCTGTATTGCCACAAAGCATAGATTATTCATAAATAGATAAATAAAAACTTTATCATAGAAATGCACAAAATACAAGCAAAAATTATTCTTATCCATTTAGAGTCTCCATTATGCTCATCAGTAAATTTTGAAAAGTGAACTTAATCATAAGATTTTTTTCTAATTTTATTGTGTGGTTTAGCTGGATGTTGTTTTGCACAACACCATATTTTCCTATCAGTCCTAATACAGCACTTGCATTATACTGTTGGAAAATGAATCCTTTTTTTATTTTATAATTAAACCCTCTGATTTCTGACTACCCTCTGTTATGCTAGGCTTGAAACTTCAATAAATAACTTTTCTAATATAAGTGAGTTGAAGCTATATGAAAATATTTTTGTTTTGTTTTGTTATTTTTCTTTTTTAAAAATAGCCTTGAACAAATTATATATTTTGTTTTTATTTTGATCTTTTAATTTAATTGAAAAAACATAAGCTGTTTATCAAGTACTTTCCTCCTAATTCTCACAATACGGACGTACAACTGTTTTCATTTTTAATGATTTGTTCTCTTTCTTTTCAATTAACTATCACAAAATATTGATAAAAGCTGTAAAAAATGAGAGAAATAAGCTGATAACATAATTTACCAAGAATTATAAGATTAGGTGTTATACACTCTGAAATTATTTTAAAATGTAAGTGAATTGAATTTAATTTTAAATAAATTTCATTTTCTTTTTAAATTAACAGGGTCCTGTGAGCAGCAGTTGAAAAACATACTCATTTAAATCTCCAAGAAATTACCAACTATAAATTCTTGTTTGGGTATCAAGAAGATTCAGAAAGAATAATTTTAAAATATAATTATATGATTTATATAGATGTTTATATAACATTTCAGGAAGTAAGCAGAACGATATTTGTAAAGAAAGATCAATTTATCATTCTTCCACTTTTCCTGAAATGTTCAAGAGAGGTAACCTGATAAAACAACTTATCTAAATTTCTCTCAAAATCCCCTTCTGAAATACATGAAGAAATTGTTTTAAAAAGTTTAAAAGTAAATAAAACAGGGGGAAGAATATTGCTTAAATGCTTAATCCTTTATACAATTCAAAGTACACTTTGATGAGAAATGCTGTGACCTTTAGTGTATTCATGTTGTTTATTCCTCAACTCCCAATATCCCCTGTAGGTAAGCCTCTCCTGTGCTCGATGCAGGAATGCTCCATTTTGGTGACTCACCAAGTCTTGTGAGAAAGACCAAAAGGCAAAGGAAGGCTTTGCTTCTAGTTGCTCTTCTGTTGTCTCCTCTTCTTATTCCCAAGTTTATTTTTGGTTCTTTTCCTCCCCCCCCCCCCCCCCGTTACCTTTTTGCCATTCCAACTTCTGATTTTTTTTCCTGTTTTCTGAGCCCTTTCCTCCTAGAATGTACCAGCTTCTGTTACATCTAATCTCTAATATTCAAGTCTCTAATGACCACCACCATTACATCCACTGACCAGTGGCATTATGGGCTTATCTGGATCAAGACAGGTATTTTTCTGCTGTGGTTTCTTGCTGAAAAGAAAAGAAGAAAGATATGTTTGACTGAGAGAGCAATATCTACTTTTGAGGCAAGTCCCAACTAAGATGTTCCCATAACAGGTAATATTTTCAATACAATCTCGTACTTATTGTGTTCAACGTATTCATAAATCTGGTAGAAAAAGGTATAGTGACTGACAAGGTTTGTAAATGAGACAAAATCATTTAAGTTATTTAAATCTAAAGCTGATTGAATGTATTGATACTGTATTTCATCTGTCATCTAATCAGCTAGTCATGTAGCATTGGGTAATCCTTTCACAACATATACGTTACATAGTAATATGTATGGGAAAAATAACATTAAGCAGTGGTAAGTTCTAAATTAGGTATTGCCATTTAAGAAAGAGATCTTGGAATCACTGTGACTAGTTCTCTTAAGCAGTGAGCTCAGACCAGAGCATAGTAAAAGAGGCCAATAGAATATTAGGAATTATTAAGAACAGACCAAAAAAACCCAAAACGTAAGATGTCATAATGATCGTCTTTAAAAGTTCTGGGCTTCCCATTTTTGCGGTTATCCCGAAAAGGTATAATAGAACAAGAAAAGACAGAGAACAATACAAATGATTAGAGGTAGGAAGTTGCTTTTGTAGAAAGAGAAACCCAGTACACTAGATGACATGAGAGGAGATATGATAAAATCTTTAAAATCATGAAAATACATGATAAATTATTGCTATTATTTTGCTTAATTTGTGTCCCAGCCTCAACTTTCCAAACAAAAGAAAATTAAATTATAGTACTTGGGCTCAAGATGTTGTAGAACCTGCTGTAAGTGGTCTCAGAAGCGGTTTAAACAAACATAGGAGGGAAAAAAAAGATTTGTTAACTGAGAGTTTACTAAACCATTGATGGTAAGAGCTGACATGGCAGTTATAAGCTGTTGCTTAGGCACTTTCCCTAAACAGCAGTTACAGGTTACCAGTGCAGGTGAGATTCTTGTCTAACTCAGTATGTTGTTTCTTAAAGTCGTCTTCTTCTTGTTTCCCTGTGTATATTTAGGCTGATACTTTCTAGAAAGACGTGATAAAATTAAGCATTTCCCATCTTAGCTTGTTTGTTCCCAGTAATCTTTGTGGGAAGAGGTACTAGATTTTTAGTTCAATTCCCAACTCAGAGGAGCATCTCTCTTTTGAAATAAAAGATCAACATATTTGACTGTATTTCATATAGTCAGTGATCCAAAATCAGAACATCCAGCTGTTGATATCACTGAGGCAACAAACTCCAGTGACGGCTTTTTAAAGACATCTATCTATTAATGATGTTTAGATCCAACATTTGCTAAGTGGTAGTTCAGTTGGGATGAACTTTTTTCTTACCATTGATGCCTTCCATTACAGATATGAATATATTTTTATATCATGTATGACATTAAACTTGTTTATTAGATAACACAGTTATATAAATAAGTAACTAAAGAGAATATACCATGCTGCAGTAATGGGATATTTTTCCTTTATGAAGGCTTTTATACTGTAATGTAAAGCACCTTTGAAACATACATCTCCTTCTCCTCATGTCATCTTCAAGATGCTCTTGCAAACCATTCTCTTTTTCATCGACAGTTTTCTGGCTGATAAAGAATGGCAGCTTGTATATCTGTACACTGGGGTTTGCCTAAGGATGCATTCCTTAATTTAGCTCAAACAGCTGTGTTTCAGAAGCTTCAGGACTGCTTTTGATGAACTAGGTGTTGGCTGACTGTCCGGATTCTTTATAGCACCAGGTGCCAGCTGGAAGTTGGTAGAGTCAGTAGGGTTAAAAAAAACCTTGCAGGGGTTGTCTCCAAATTCCTTTTGAATAGTTTGCAGGCACTGGAGACTGGAATACATATTATTTATATTGCAGGAGTTGGCAGGAATCAATTTTTACCTCTGCTGGCATGAAAAAACTGATAATAGCATTCACCAGTGGATGTCCTCTTGGGAACATACAGATAGCATATGAATTCCTGCAAGTTCTGAAAGAATTCTGATAAAGGCTCCAGCAGTAGTTCAACTCAAGTAAAAGTGCTGCTGTAAGTGTTAGCACTCCCAGGTTTCTCTTACCTGAAAAATCAATGACAACAGGAGCATGAAGGCTAATCAGTGCTCTGGATACACCACTCCCAAGGAAATATGCTCCTTCAGTAGTGCTAGGATCTTTTTTCTGGGTCTGTGCTCTGAATTTTGGATATTAAGCAAAATGCATTGTTGACAAACCCAAAGCAGAAGGGAATTAAAGACTGAAGTTCCAATGAAATAACACATCTCATAGGATGCTCAGAGAAGCTAGGTCATCTCATAATAGTCTTTGATGAGTCTGAAGGAGATGGACTTGCTTAAAAGACAGAACTCTGTCACATTTTTTTTTTCTTTTTTGGCCAACATTTTGAGGCATGATTTGTTAACAGAACTGAGCAAACACTTTCCCCATCACTGGGTCTTGTTATCAGTAGCTGTGTTCTTGAAGGGAACGCTTTTTTGGATCCTTAGCTGCATTTTCCAGCACCTTTTAGTGGTATTTCCCGGTGAATAGTGAAAATTACATCAGTACTATGACTTTCTGCTTTCTTGGGAAGGGCTAACTTCCAAGCGCTTTCTCAAAGTCTCAGAATACCTTGTGAGCACTGTCCATTCTCCAGACCTAGATTTATTTACTCGGTCATACAGTCACATGGCAAAGTAGTCGTTTCATCAAGGAACTTTTTTTTTAATTATTACTGTCACCTGAAGTTGCTCTATTTGTTTTTCATAGGTTTGTTTTCTTTTTTAGATCCAGGTAATAGGGCCTAAGGGCTACTTCTCTAACTGTATTTTGAGCAACAATTAAGAGAAAGAAGTTTATCATCCACAAAAGTCCTCGGAAACATATCATGGATGGAATGCAGATGCGATATTCAGTCCCCTTTCTAGATTAAGCTGATGATAATGTTTACTGCATCGAGTAAGAAATCTGTAATGTTATTAGTCTTCCATAATCTCTGGGATACCTAAGGTTTGCCTCTAAGAGAAGCAGGGTTTATCCAAAGGAGAAGTTATAAAGGACTGTATTGAAATGCACTTTGTCATAACATCTGCTTGCTGATTCATTTATGTTGTTTCTTCCAAGTGGGCAATCCTGTCAACATCATTATCTTTTAGGTGAGAAAAAAGTGATTTCCATGCTAATCTAAGAATTATTCAATATATTATTTTGTGGAGGCTGATTGCACTGTCCCTCGATTGCCTGTGCGTAGTCCCTTGACACTTTGCGTTTCAAACCTACGATTAGAAACTGCATATGCTGTAAACTGTGAACAAGTTCATAGCATTGGGTAAATAAGGGCATCAGCAGCAAATTTCCCAAGAAACCAATACTGTAGCAACCATCTTGGAAAAAGAACATAATTTGGAAAGCTTATCATAAAAAAATCAGATGAATCAAGGTAGTTCTACAAATTGGCTTGTTTGTCCCAGGCAGGGCCCACTTGATTGATAATTTTCCTGTCTGAAATACAAAGCTAGACTCACTCTACAAGAGAGAACAATAATAACCATCCACAAGAAACCAGGAAACAAGCAGAGTTTGGAAAGTGCAGAGAGCTAGTCTTACACAAAGCTTGAAGGTAAATATCAGGTCTGACTTTGTTATTGAAGAAGTTAAACTCTGTAAGTGAATCTGACGTAAGAATGTACATTTAGTACGATAAATTCATTTTATACTTCCTGAACTTGAAGCCGGTTTGGTAAACAATGCTCCATAGAGATGTTAAATAATTATACTTCACATGATTCACAAACAGGGAAGTTCTTATTTCTAATTCTCTATTTAGTAGGTAGAAGAGTTAGACGAAGAGTGGCAGGACTATTCACAAGAATTGTAGCTTGCCTTGGTGAAGAGACCTAATATCTAGGTTAAATTCATCTTGTTTTTTTCCCCAGGCAATTGAAAACTAAATTGATCTGAGTCTTGATCCACCATTTACTTTGACTGAGTGAATTCTGGCTAAACTGTGGGTAAATTTTTGGGAAAAATCAGGTACGCTTGGCAAACTTCTGTTGTTGGATCCTTTTAAACATTAATTTTTCACTCATTTATAAGAAAAAATCTGAGCATAAGTAAAGAGTACTTGCAGAGCTTAGGTTGGTCCAGGAAGAATGAATCACTATTTAAAAAAAAAAAAAAACAAAAAACCCTGCTTCCTAGATAAATGAGTTATCTGAATGCATAGCGGTTTTTCTTTCTTTCAAGTTCTCGATAGTCATGTGGGCTCTGCTGCATTAATGTGCAGTTGATTTAATGAATGAACCTGATTTTCTCACATAATTGTTCCTTTAAAAACTATTTTTAATAGAATTTGCTACATGAGTTATTACAACAGTAAATTTGCTTAACTGAAGAGGCCGACAGCAGTCTCCTAGCTGAAAGGTACAAAGTTCGACTAGTGAATTTTAGGGGCTGCATGGTTTACTGGGTTAGTTTAGCTATAGACTTTAGCTCTCGAGTGAAGTTGCACCAGAATGACTAAAATGGTTAATGCAATCTTAACCAAAAAAAAAAAGTCTGAAGTTTATGATGGAAAAAATACCTACCACCATTCATTTGCATGAATGGAATATATTCATAGCATAAACTCATAGGCATAAACACTGCAAAAAGTACTAAGAAGACCAAATCAGGGTGGAAAGGGTTGTGTTCAAGTCAGGTGTATGTTCAGTTGGAAGTGAGTTCACCAATTAACCATGCCTGCTGCATACTATAATTTGCCATTTTCTAGATAATTGGAGATCTTCAAATAATAATTACATTCTCCTCTCCAGAGCCCATTTGTCTCTGTGGTGGAGTTTTAAACTGTGATAGTCTGATGTATCATGGTGTTTCTCCTATTTGACAGTGCTGTACTTTCATTAAAATGAGCTATTCCGGTAAAAGTCAGTGCTGAAACTTAATAAACAAAATCAACCAAAAGTGTCTCTGTAAAGGTAAATAAAGGTAAGCATCTTCCATTTTGTGTGTGATTAACTTTGAAATAGTTGTATTTATTTTGCCTTAAGTACTAGTAGAATTTCTGTTGTTACTTCTTAAGACCTTATTAGGTATATGTGCATTTACAGAATTATGATAAGCACCTAAGGATTATTTATTTATAGACACATTATTCTATAGACTTTACTGTATGTGTGGTAGAAACAAATCAAAATCTTTATTCTTAACAGTGGCTACCACTGCGGTAACATTACAGAAAGGTCAGTGACATGTTCCTTAGCAAATTTACCATTTATAGTCAATCAGCATCCACTTTGTAGAGGTGTGTGCCCTCTTGTATTTGTCATTGTGTTTTCTGACCTAAAAAATAAATTTTATAAGGATGCGAATAAACCAGTAAATAACAGGAGGTATTTTTCAAATAATTAGGAAGCAGGAGAAAGTATGCAACATCTAATCATAACCTGTGGAATTCTTTGCTGGAGGGATTCAATAATTCATAGTCACATTTTTCACAAAATAATTTTAATAGGATTGGATAATTCCAGGCCTAATAAAAAATGTATTTTATGCAAGAGCAGATCAAGATAATCAAATTTCATGCTTCTGGGTATAGGCAGACCAATGCAAGAGTAGAAAAATTAACATCCCTCTTTCTCCTCTCGTGGTGGAAACTATTGAAAAATGAATACAGATACAGTTTGAATATTTGGTTTTATTTTGACATATGAGGGGGGAAGAGGTTGCTCTCTCTATCAGCATCAAGTATCACTGTAGGATTGTGGGAGAAGGCTTCAAGATACTGAGTTATTTGCCAGAGCAGTGTGGCATAATTTACATTAGCACACTAAAAAGCAAAGGAGCAAGATGTAGCTAAAATAATGAGAAATTTGATTTAGGTAAAAGCTTTATACTCTTTATTTTCATTGCATCTTTTCAAAAATAATTTTACAGCTTGATTCAGAGTTACATTAAACCAGCATTCTGTGTGGACAGTACCATAGCATGTATTCATTCCTGCTTGTGAAAGTGTAATTTTCAAATTCAGTCTAATCAGGGTTTTTTTTGTTTGTGTATTTTTGTATGACTATTGACAAAATAAGTACAAGGCCTTTGGAGAGGCTGAAATAAGCAACTTCTTAAAATAATTTTTTTCTGTTATTCCCTTCTATTATAATTGGAATATTTTTTTTTCCACTTACTTTGTTCATTTTGTATTTTGTGCCCTCTGGATCTTCACATATTCCATTTTTCTAACTTGCGGCCAGAGCGTAAGTGTAAATCCTCCTGGGGAAGAAAGACTTCAAGAATAATGAGCTGCAAAGTCTCACTCTCATCTGGCATTTCCAATATCATAAATTAGCTGCCTTGTATCCTGGAGTTTGTCTGAATTCTTTAGCTTGATACAATTGTTCTTCAAGGTGTAGTTTCCCTACCACATAAGCAAGCAGTGATGAGTCGTCTACACGCCATAGCCTGAGCCATCATTCTCAGCATATTATTTGCATTCATTACTCTCTGATCCAAGACATTCATTACATGGGTGATGGCACTAGGTTGGATTGTTTTGGTCAGCAGCTCCTGCATCCTGCTGATCTGTGCTCCACACCTGAGCTGCTGTGAAGCGATAATTGCTGCTGTAGGCTGTTCTTGCAGTATTGGCAGTGGCAGCATACGGATGGGTTAATATGCTGCAATGCTGGATAATAACTGATTCTTTCATACGTTTAACACAGACAAAGTATGAATGCCAACATAAAGAGGATAGTCAGGCTTGAATATAGGGCATCCAGGCAAGATCAAAACTAACCCAGGCAAAATTGCCCATCTTCATATTTTAACTAAAATGCTCATGAGGTAGCATGGATTATTATTCTCTGAACTGAGTGGGCTTTGACACCTGCTCATTATTAATTAGAATGCTCAGTTTATTGACTCTCTCTGGGAGAAAATCTATCTTTGTAGGCCTTTAGGGCCATAAGAGATCATTGTGATCATCTGGCCTCACCACCCATATAACCAGACCTGTAGATTTTCACGTCCAAATTTCTGTCTTTCACAATAACATGTAGTGCTAATAAAATGTATAAAAACACTAGTACTGATGCTTGATTGTATTTTAAACATTCTGTGGACTTATGAGTATTATTCCCTTATAGCTATAGTAGCTCCCCTTCTTTACAGGGAAAAGTAAACGTCTATGTCTCCTGTAGTGATTAGCAGGAAAATGTCTTCTGCTTGAATTATTGTATTCTAACAGTAATCAGTAGAATAGTGTGAGTGAAAAAGGATTTACTGGTCTTGGATTTCTGTTCAAATGAATGCAATAATATAACAGCTGACTGAAAAAGTACAAACACAAATCCCACTCTATTATTTCTTCCTTTGAGCCCAAAGGTGTTATATGTTACTCCCCCATTTCCTGCAGCTTCAGTAATGTGAAGAAATATATTTTCATAAAGGGAACACAGGATCCCAATTATGTCAGTGAGCTGAGGTACTGTAAAGTCTAGAGGTAGTTGCAAATAACAGATAATAACACTAAAATCAGTTTATCTCATTATACCGTGGACATATGATGTGTTCCTATGCTCATAATTGTATTTCTTCCTACACAATATTCCCTGAGATTTTTCAGTGGCATCCTCCTCTGACAAGACAAAATCAGAGTGGTCAGAGTATCCTACAATATCTGTAGACTTTCCCCATAGAAACAGTAATATAAAACTCTTCTAATGAAAATAAAAATGTAAATGTCCCAGTTTGTGTAGATCTTACTGGCCTAATTAGATGGCAATGTTCCAAGACTTGGAATGCTATTGTAATTAAGGTGCTGGACTTGAATTTAGAAAATCTGAGTTCATTCCTAGCTTTGCAAAGCTTTCTTTCTAGCCTTGAGGAAGTCATGCCTTATTCTTTTCATTTGTACGATAGGGAATGATTACTATTCCTAATTCCCAGAGGATTCAAACCTTTATGTATGCATGCTTTAACAGTGGTTAAAGCCACAGAACATCTTACACGTTTAAAATAAAGTATAAAAAGTCTATAATTGATGTGAGAGAAGAGAAGACAGGCTGTGTAACGGCCCTTGGCCAAAAACCTGCAACAGTTGTGCTCAAAGCTACCTCAAAGCCACTTCCCTCGGAAACAATTTTCTCCTCTTTTTCTCTTCTTGCTCTAGGGTGAGGTTACTGTAGCTTTTGAAGGAGGAAAGCTTACTCTTAGGGTCATCCCTATGCAGCTACTCTAATGAGCAGTGAGGGAGGAGAACGAGGGCAGGAGTCATGGAACAAGGGGGGAAGGAGGCAGATCCTCACATCCGGGAGGTGTCAGGCAGGGCTGGAGACTGCAGCCTCAGATCCCACGCGCTGGCGTCTGGTCTCTGTAGTGACCAAGTGCATGTTACTTCGATTTCTGGAACAGAATGTGAGCTCTTT
Source organism: Struthio camelus (assembly GCF_040807025.1). Classification (NCBI taxonomy): domain Eukaryota; kingdom Metazoa; phylum Chordata; class Aves; order Struthioniformes; family Struthionidae; genus Struthio; species Struthio camelus. The sequence continues at coordinate 35,952,338 of NC_090946.1, forward strand.
CCCTAGCAGTGGACTTAATTACAGATAAAGATATCGAGCTATAGAATGCAATGATGCTCACCAAACCATTAGAAACTCTTCAATGGCAGGAAAGCAATTGGGCAGAATACTGTCAACTAGCCTTAACAAATGATCTCCATGAAGAAAGCAGCACAATGAATACCAACAATAATAAGACCTTGGCAGCATTTTATTTAGAAAAAATTCCTTGCTGATCTGAAAATTCAGCCTAAAGCAAAAACATACGTGGAGTAAAAAAATGCAATTCTAATTTCAAAAGCTTTTCTCAGAGAAAACTATTCACTCACATTAATGGGAATTTAGTTTAACTAAGGATTGGAGAGCATGGGGCCAAATTTTGGGTTCTGTCTCTCCATGCTAACCCTAAAAAAAAGCTTTCTGACTTACTCACCTCAGTATACTGCCCATTATTTGCAATTTAGATCCTCCAAAATCTCTTGGCATGTTGAACTTTCTCAGAACTGAAGATTTATTAAACTGTTTTGCTTCTCCAAATTAGCAGTTTATACATATGACCACAAATAGATGCTTTCCAAAGTGCTTAGTTAAACAATTGATTTTGTTCTGCCTGACATATGATGTTATTAAAGTTCAAAACATCATCACATATATACTGCATTTAAACAGAAGTGGATGAATAAGATGGAGGGTTTTGTTGTTGTTATTATGGACATATATGAGGCATTCAGTATAAAGTTTGCAAGAGAGCGCTACATAACTATTCAGTTTGAAAGTTGTTTTATTTTGTAGCTACTGTTAAACAGGCTTTCTTAAAGCCATAGTTATGTTTACAGACAGTAATTCAATCACCCAGAGTCTCAGTGTCTCTGCTAAAATGACCTTTAAAGCAAGATGGCATCCACAGTCCATTGGCAGCTCAGTGCCAATTCAAAAACGTTATCTTGCAAATACACTTCACAGTACATTTCACAGCCATGGCCAGACATGCCTCTTGCCTCTACAATCTGGAATTTTCTAGGCTGCAAAAATGGGAGATACTCTTTTAATGACAGATGAAAACTTATTATTTTTTTCCTTATCTTTCAAAAATTATTACTCTTAATAGTGCAAAAATCTCTACAGATAAAATTTAGAACACCACTATTCCATACAGATCTACACGGAATTACATTACATGTACATTGCATAAACTACAACTAAAGTAACTTTATATTTTTATTTAAAGTACTTTCTCTCCTTTCCGTTCTCTGCTGTGCTGCTCTTATACTTCTTTCTTTCTTTCTTTGCTATTACACAGAACATACTTAGAATTCCTAATGCTGTCTATGCATATGGTTTTAAACTTTTTTTCCATCCAAACTGATATTTTTAATATAGTCAAATACTGCCAAAAGTCTATGCACTGGCAAAGGGCTTTTTAAACAGACAAAGTAGTTGTCTGTTCAAAATCTTAGTTTTAAAAAGAAAAGAAGTCATAGTTTGTAACCATTTAGTTTGACTATGCAAGCATTGTAAGAAAGTCCCTTGCTACAGCTGTAATCTGTCTGAAAGTATCGAGAGATTCAACACACGCATCAGAACCCAGACCTGTTTAAATTTCTTTTTAAAATTACACTAGCTCTGAGCTTCAAAGGCACAACTGTATTTTTAAAGCAGTCAATGAAAGCTTAAAGTGAGTAGGAAGAAGCAGGATCTCTCGGTCAGTAATTTACTAGAATTTCCTGAAGGAGGAGGAAGGAGCAGTGATTTTATTTCTCCTGTTCTCAAACAAAAAATGTTAAAAAAAAAGCAAAAAAAGCTCTCACGGAGGTTGCCCTGAAAGAAAGAATAAAAGAGAGCAGCTTATTCAAGAGCCAGGCTGGAGCTATTCTTCCGTATTCACTTCTGCCCTTTCTGACCTTGGTTCCACACTGTAGGAACTCTTCAGGTTTTACAGCCTGCCCTGGGCTATGAGCCCCAGCTCAGATCAACACCTCGGTCTCCCTCGTCTCTCTGCGTGCTACTTCCCAGCTGAGCATTACTAGAGTATATCTTTTTTTTCTCTTCTATGTGCTGCCTATGTCCTATGGCTAAAAAGGAAATGTATCTATCTATTTGTTTATTTATTTATTTAGATTAAAAGGTAATAGAATTAAAGATGAGCCCAAACAGAACCCGAAGCTTTGGCTCCTGTTATTAGGTGGAAATCAACTATATCTAGCTCGGTTTCAAAACCCTGCATTAAAGTTAAATGAACCCCTGCATATGAGTCTGAACTTCACTCTTGGGAAGTTAGCTCGATCTCTAATAAAAACAGCTCTTTTTGATATGCAGAAGAGAAAGAATATAGTTCCCTTGAATATGGAAGCAATGTCATCCTGAAAGAAGCTCTTGCCTGACAGACATTTTATCCTAATGGTACAGAATAGGCTGCAGTGACTATTGAAGAAATCCATTTCATGTGCTGTAAGTGTCACCAGACCCACTTTCGGAGTGGGGATTCTGAAACAGAAAATATGCAATAAGGCAATCCCATTTCTGATGCACTGCATTGTATATTATCAACAGGCTTAGTGGTTCCCTTTGAATAGATAGTACACCCTGCATGGGTTTCATCACTCTCATTTCTCTACAAAAAAATTCCTTCTCCTCCTTTCACTGCAGAATATTTTAGGAAGAGGAGCTGGCCCTGTTACCTTCATGCACTGCAGCGTTTATTAAGGAAAGAGCCAATTCCTAACATCGTAGCACCTTTAAAAACTTATTAAATTACAGCAATAATTTGCTGTTAGCCATGCTACTGATCCCGTTTGGGTTTAAAGTTATGGCTCGTTATGTTTAGCATCTGCTTTATGCACACTGTTTTCTCATTATGAATAAATCAATAAATCAATTAGGGGCAGTGAGCTTTGCATAGACATACGGGAGAGAAATTGAAGATTTTGTTAGTTAACCCATGATGCATCGAGTAACTTTTTTCCTGCTACAGGCCTATCTAGAAAAGAGGAAAACATTGGCATGACAAGATGAGAAAAATAAGACATCGCAGTGAAAGGGGAAGATTTTGGCGTACATCTGAACTAGATTCCCAGGCTGTCTGCAGGCTTGGGGTAAATGTGATCTGGAGTAGAGGTTCTGGGGTGAGTAACCCTGTCCTAAATCCATCTATTGCTTTCAGCACCTGAACAGATGAGGAAGTATATGAGCTGGAAGACCTTTCCCATCTATACAGATACCACTGATTACCCTCACAGCCAGATTATCAAAGTAAAATTTCCTTTTGTGTCTTCAGACGGCTTCTGTCAGGGAGAGAACTGCTCTCTCAAGTAGAAGTCCATGTCAAAATGTAAGGTGTTCACTTAGTGATCCAACCCAAACCCGACTCTTCTCCACTTCATGCCAACAAAATTGCATGACATGTGCTACTTTAACTTTGCACCAGCTCCTACAGGACTTTGGTTGATGTGGGGATGAAGTGTCTTGTTTCTAGAGAGCTGTAAGTGGAATCTCCTGAATAATGTGTAAGTTTTTAGTAGGAGTTTGTTGACCATGAGATATTGCTGTAGGAGAGGTGATTTATTTTGTCATGTTTTGTGTGTGAGATGCAGTATGGAAAGCAGAACGAGTTTAGTGTAAATGGATGAAGAGAGGACATTCGGTAGGGGACTATCAGGTGCAGCATACAGGAGAAAATTGAGGTTCCCTGTGTGGCGCAATTGGCCTGGCTTGGAAAGTTCTTTTGGTATGGGTTGCGAAGGTGATCCAGAAACTTAAGATTTACCTGGCAGTGTTGGTCCCTTTCCTTCAGCCTGCCTGGGCAGGGAGAGTCAGGGGAGCAGAAGTGTCCCCAGGCAGTGCAGGGACTGCTGCAAGACTGAGCCTCTAGACAAAGTGCCATGGATGGAGCATAGTCTGGTCTTCAGCTGTTAAATAGAGAGAAAATTCTCTGTCCACTGGGGGTAAAAATAATTAAATTACAACAATTGTCTAAACAACAAGTAACAAATAATAAATTAATTAATTACGTTAATTATTTTAAATGGTTTATTTTTATTTAAAATAGTTTTTGATATTTTATTTTTCAATAGTTTTAAAAAAATTATAATGGATTTGTTACAAGACATTTGTTCCTGTTTCACTGTGTTCTCTTTAGCACTGATGGAGATGCTCTAAATTAATTAATGAAGCATGAACCCTGAAAAGATCTCTCATTTATTATTTCAGAAGATATTGTAAAATACTATTTTTTGAGGGTGAAGAAATGCAACTGATCATGGCAGAAGGCTCCTTGCAGTTAGTGAGGATCAGGAGAACGCTTTGGTCAGGGATATTAGGAAAAGCTTATTTCTTGGAAAGCTCTGTGGAAACTAGGAAGTCTTTGCAGATTGTGTGCAAACTTCACATTTCCCAGGTTTGAAGCTAGAGGGTGATAACTGCAATGAACTAGTCCAAATTCACAGATACTGCAAACAGTGGAATGCTGTGTAGCATTTCTTGCCAAAAAAAAAAAAAAAGTGCTGTTTAAGACTCCATAAAGAAAATATATTTGACGAGGTTATCAGATGATCCCAAATCATTTTCAGAAGTATTTTTCAGGCTGTAAATAAAGGATAAGGCACAATTTGAAACACTGGGAAAGAGAACCCATAGATTATTTTCTAATACACAAGTATGCCAACTTCCAGGAGATATATTTCTTTATTTTGCAAACATGAACAAGGGGAAAGTAAAAATCATAAACATTGCAGAAAATGTGCAATGTACATGGCAAGTATCACATTACTCAATAAGGCTCATCGGACAAATTCTTGAAGTAGTTTAAGAAGTTGTCTTCTGATAAGCATAAATGAGAGCCGTCTGGGGAGGTGTGACCAGCGGGGAGAAAGAACTGTAGAACTGAAACTATACTGTGACAATTGGACAAAATTATCTGACAAAGGGAAGGTGACTAATGAACAGATCTTTAATTATTATTGTAATACAAGAAAAAAAAACGCAGCACATCCAGCTCCCCACCGAAGCAGGAAGTATCCTGCATTGCTTTTGATACCCTCTTTATTGCTACCAGGTTCTCAGGATTATTCTGGCTTCTGCAGAGAAAGGGCTGGAGCAGTATCAGCAAGAATCCTTGTACATTCCAGCTTTACAGGAACATAAATTTCTCCCTAATTACTGCTTCTAGTTTTTTTTTTTTCCTCTCCTTCCCTCTCCTCCTTGGACATTTATTTGTCCCTGAAATCCATTTACAATATCAAAGAAAAAAGCTTATAGCTTCAGGGACATCTTTAACACTCCTAAAATGAAATTCCATTTGAAGTCCACATATGAAAATACTGCAAGAGTTCATTAAAAACCCCGATACTAAAAACTGAACGGTCTCCTGTTAGTTGTCTGCAGTGTCCCTGTCACTTTTCCTCTGCTAAGGTGACATAGCGCTTCCTTGGAATCAAGAAGACCAAAGCAAACTCTGACCTCAGGTAGCTCTTGTGTTTGTGAATTATAGTTACAGCTACAGCTGCCTCAGAGACTGCCACATTGCCTGGAGTTTCAATTGTGAATTTAGCAGAACAGTAGGGAAGAGGAAAATGGAGGAGGGAATAATGCTCTTGGGAAGAAGGGAGGCTGCAAAAGAGGTTATTTCTGAGTGTTAAGTTTTTCTCTAGAGTGAGCTAATGCATCTAGTAACCTGTGAAAGCTTGTCCTAATCCTAACTTTTTTCAGATTCTTTTGGACATAAAATCTAATAGATTTTGGTGTTCTTAACATAATGAACAAGAAGAAAGTGAGATGTCTAATTTCTTTCTGCTCCTCCTGTTCAGTCTTTCATGCACGCACCAGAAAATAAGGCTTTTGATATTGGATTTTGGCTATCTATAAATGTTGTTCTCCTTACAACTTCCATTAGATCAATAGCTACTTCTCACTTCCTAATTTAATACTTTGTATACTTTTATGTAAAAAAAAAAAAAAAAATTACATTTTAGGTATCTTAAAGAATAGTTTTATTTCATTTGGAAATAATTTCTCTTTCTAATATTGTTGACCTGCAAAGATTTGTCATCCATTATCTCTTCCTAATAAAATCAAAAGGAAAGAATGAAAAGCAAAGGAGATTTTGGCCATAGCATCTGGTTTTAGGACATGAATCAACAAGCAATGAAAATCTGCAACTCAAAAATGTGGTAATGTTTTGCATGTTCTTTGGAGACTGTTTTTTGTGTTCCACAACACATGAAAATTTCCTCTAGTAAAACACTTCTCTTCAAACTTCATTTGTTGTTTCACAAATATTTTGTACAAGACCAAAATCCTTCATATATAATATCCCTTGATATTACTTTTTGTTTAATCTTTCATCTTTCAGTGTTAAGTTTCATTCAGGACTGACTCTCTGTCTAAGCTGGGTAATCAAAAATGGATAGAACTGGATATGTTCAGCTCATTTTGTTTATCTACCTTATGAATGTTCTCCTCGGGATTTCTTTGGAAAAAATTCTCTTTACATTTTCTTGGCAGAATTTGTGCACTTTTAAAAATACTAGTTCAGGTAGAGTGTCCTTTGAGTAGTGAAGAATTGTTCAGTTGCAGGGCTTGGATTAAATAGTTCTACATTTCTATTTTTCTATTATTTATCAAGAACATACGTCTCTCTCATAACAGGAAAATCTCAAAAGATATGATTTGATTTTAAAGTAAGTTGTACACTGTTACTTTATGTGTTTGGGAGGTGCTCCTGAAAGCAAAGTTTTAGTAGCCCAATGAACCAAAGATGGCTTGAAATAAACTTTGTATTAGAATTTCCTTTGGAAATTCCTGTGGTCAAGGTACGGTTACAAACTTAGCTGCTGTGGGATGCAATTGCCCCAGCAAAGCTTGGATGACTGGGACCAAATGTTCAAGCTGTGATTCCTCTATAATATGTATTTGATAGAACTAGGCTAACACTCAAATACATTTTTTGCAAGTACTACTTCAAATTTTAAAAAGAATGCAACACAATCATGCTTGAAACCCTGATGTTTGCTTTTCATTACAACTCAAATGATCTTAAATTCTTCTAGAAATCATAGTAAAAAAAATTGATAAACTAGAAAATATTTTAATGTCTTTAACAAAATCTTGCTTTCAACTGAATGATGTGTGTTGGTGTGCCTGAAATGTCACTTCCCACATAATTTTTCTTGTAAAATACAAGCTCAAAGACCCTTATAAATGTTCAAGATCCAAAGTTTTCTCTTTGTAGGCTGAAAAATTGTATTCTCTATTTATCTATGCAAACAAATTTACTTCTTATTACCTTTTCTTATAAAGATTTTCTGTTCAGTCTAATGAGGTAAGATCCCATTCCAGACTCCACCTCCTATAATGCAGCAGACCTATGTGTGAGGACCCTGCCATGAAATCACCCTCTCAAAAAGAAAATCTGGTATGCTATTGTCCGTGCAAATCCACCAAGGTTCCTTGGCTTCAGAGGAGAATACCAGTATGAGACGCACAAAATGCAGCTCTGTAGAGCACAACTACCAGAGCGTAACTCTGTGACAGGCCAAAACTGAAATACTCTACTTTTCAATTTTTTTGTCAGCATTCTGTTAGTTTCATGGGAGAAAAACAATCCAGTTAGCTAACTCATTGCATATTGACTGTTTGGGAAAAGGTAATATACAGTTTGTCTGAGCCTGCTAAACAGGTATTTAAATGAATTAGGCACCACTCTTAACATAGTTCAGCTAACGCTATAGAAAAACACACACATTCTTTTGAAAATGTATGAAAATAGCAAATCTAACCAGCTAATCTTGCATAGCTGTTTCTTTTTCTTGAGACAACATCTCAGGAAAGACCTGCAAATTATGCAGACAGGCATAAATGTAAAAAAAAATATATATATATATATAAAAAACTCCCTTGTATTGTGGTCTGTTCTCTGTCTCTCTGCCATTAGTTCTGACTTCAGCCTTATCCCAATTCTAAAAGTTAAGAGTATTCAGTTTTCTTACTAAATACAGGACCAAGAACACCTATTTTCTATTTTTAGCTTGTACCAAAAAATTGTAGCAGGACAATCAGTTCACAGCATAAAAAGAAGAGCTCACCAGTATAGTTTTCAAATAATTTTGCATGAGAAATTTTGCATGAGTTCATTTAAAAACAAAAAGTACATATTACAACAGTAGCTTTTAATAAAAGTAGTTTTACAGAGTACATACCAAAAACAAAAGAGCACCTTGAAAAAAGTTTTGTAGTGTAATTTAGAAGGCTAGTGAAAAATGTACAAAGATGTAGAATGCTACTCAATTCACTGGGAAAAAAGTTTTCCATTTTATACTAAGGTTATGTGTTATTTGAATTTGTCCAAGTGACAGTAGCTGGTGGAAATCTGTTGCTAAATATTTCTGTTATTTTTTAAACTATTATTTATTTTCCTGCTGTTTTTTTCACTGTCTTCTGCCTATAAGCATATAATAGACATATTTTCATCTGATTGTGGTTTCAAAAAGAAAGAAATGATGCATGTCTCTCAGCAGTCCTAAGTGGCATGAGGCAAATCACATGCTTAAAAAAAAAAGGAAAATAAAAAGAAATTGTCCTGTATTTTTGACCAAAACTTGTGATATGGGTTATTTTAGCACCACTGGTTCTTTCCTCATTTCTGTAGTCTGTGTGATGACCATGAAATATTAATCAGCAGCTCTAAGTACTGATGAATAATAATCATCCTTCCCTTAGGATATGTTCATTCATCCATTCATTCATTCATTCTCTATGCTGGCATGCATCAATGTTTGTTTAGAAAAGAAAGGCACTACAGGAACCAATGCCTGATAGTTAAGACATGCAAATTCAAATATTCAAATTAGAAGTAATAAAAGCACTTTCAACAATAATAGCAATTAAAGTTTGGAACATCTACAAAGGGAAATACTGGATTCAGCATGTCTTCAAGTCTTATCAAGCCTAGATGCTTTTCCAGAAGTTTTAGGGACAGGGACAGTTGTATGAAAACATATTGGTTTGTATAATATAAGAATCCTTAATCCAGGAATCCAGGAATTTCTTCTAGCTTCATTGACTGAGAACCTTTCTTGTTAAGTGAGGACTGTATCACTCAATTCATATTCTAAACAGAACTGCTGGTAAACTTCAGGGAACATTCTGGCTTTCCTGAAGTTGAAGTCACCATATTCCTGGTATAATATTTCTTAAACATTTGTTATATTGATACTTAAAATACTTCCGCTATTCCAAGTTCAGCTTTTGTTCCCTGTATCACAAGCTCTGGGAGCAGTTAAAAATTCTTAAGGAATCTAGCTTTCTACTAATTTACCTGCTTTGACTAAATAACATGACCACAATTTCATCCTAGCATTGGCATACGTATTATTTATTTCCAGAAAATCAAACCAAGAGCTCGTATGAGCCAAAATATCTGAAGAACCAAAATTTGGCGTGGAATAGCGTATGCAGCAATGCATGTGTTTCTCTTGGTCATGCCTTGGAATCTCAGTATCCATTGAAACTTGAGCATCTGGGCACTTTCTCTAAAGTGTAATGAAAGCAAACCTTTTACAATTTTATGCATGTAACCATGTTTAGTGTTTCTATTAAACAATTGTATTTTTAAGAATGTTATATTAACTGGTAAGAACATTTCCTTTTTCTTCTCTCTTCCCTTTTTGTAAAGTGACTTTGGATTTACTTATGCACAGAATAATACAAATTCAGGATATTTAGTACCTATTTCTTTCCCTTTCCAAGATCACTTTTTTTAAAACACCTCACTTTCTGGAATTGCTAACCTCCAGTCTGCTGAGCAGAAAATATCCCCCACTCCCTCCGCAATGTTTCAGTTCTTTGCAGCCAGAAAATAACCTGTTTTTAGTTCTCTAAAATCACACTCTTTGTTGGCTCTCTGAGGTGATTCCAAGTCTTTGAAATCCTCCTAATCCCATTTCTCTTCTTCTTCAGGCACCATTTGCATTTAACAAAGTGTTTGTATGTAAGGCACCTCCTTGACATAAGCTCGGAGTCAGGTGTCTGTCATAAACCATTGGGAGGCTGCAGAGAAGCTGCAGAGCTGGGAGGTGCCATTACTCATCCGGTTGGCGGAGCAGCCCAGCCAGGCTGCTGTGTAGCCCTGTCCTAGGGAAAGACGAGGCCGTCTCTGGTGCATGCTGGCTGCACGAGTGCTCCAGCAAACGCTGACAAGGGGACAGAAGCAGGAGTAACCTGACAGTGCTGCATGCAGAGGAAACAGGTTTGGCAGACGCCTTTGTGTTGTTGTCTTCTTAAGAGAAGCTGTGAGTGAACGCTTACTCCTCTTCCCCGGAAGCCAAAGGTCTATAAGTGTTAGAGCTGCTGTATGAATCACAGAGTACCTGTCTTCTGCTGTCTGTGAAATCAGAACAGTAAAGCGCTCTGTTATGGCCTCAGTGCAGCAGTCAGCCAAAGCATTTTCTCCTTTGATTCAAAGTAGAAAGGTCTTATGGTTTACTGCATTTTAGTTTGATTACGGAAACGTGAAATAAAATGAATTACCTCTACGGAAAACATTGTAACAAGCAAGTGAAAAATATAGATTTAAAAAAAAAAAACACATAAGAACAACAGTTTTCCCCAACTAACTGCTTTAATAAAGCGTTGCATTCTGTTTTCGCTGTTGTTGGATAATAGTGTGCAGACTTGATCAGCGCTAACAAAAGATGCTTAATAGAAGTCATAAACCCTAGCCCACAACGTCAGAGATACTGCTGTTATTTGTATCATAGCCCAGCAAACACTGAAAATCTTGTGTATGGGCAAAGAGGAAACACACCTGATATATAAGTAAACCCAAGAATTTATTGTTAGTGTGATTCAAAGCTTAAGAGTCTGATCATTATTAGTCCAGATCTAATTGTCACACGAAAAGAAAGAATAATAATGCAGTTAAAATTGTTATACACACACTTCTTAATTTCTACACCTTTTCCTGGTGTTATGCTCCCTCTTCCCCTGCTCCTCTGGGTGAGAAGGTCGGTGGTTTCATTCTGGAGGGGGGATGCGGATGGGCCAAGGGGTTCACGGTGAGTTGGCAGCATCTGGAGTCCTCCCCTGGGAGGAGTATAATGTTGATGCTGATGATGTATGATTACTTCTTCCCTCTAGCTCTACTTGAGGGCATTTCTGTATGTTTGTTAACATGCTTTTATGCCTCTGCTCTTTCTTCATTGGTCTGCAGCTCCATGGTACGTACAGATTTACTCTATATGGTCCCTTTTACTTCTGTTAGACACTATTTCTTTGTTTACTTTGTTATACCTAAAGCCATTTTTTTCCAATTCCAGGCCTGCCTTTTTGTTAACTGACTGCTAATGATCGGTTTGTAGCTGCAGGTTGTCCAGCACCAAGCCCGTGTCCCACCTCTTACCATCCCGTGGCTGTACTCCTCTACATCCTATGTCTCCACTTCTCAAGGCCTCTGTTATTGTACCAGGTCTGTACTTCTCTGCACTATGCCATTGTGTTATAGTCATAAATATCTCATTCTACAGAAAGTAACTGCTTGTCACTGCTATCTATATGAAGCTATGGTTGTACCACACAAACATAAACAAAAGTAAAATAAATTAGCCGTAGACACCTTGTCAGTTAGAGAAACTGCTGTCAAGCTAAAGCAAGTAAAAAAACACTGCAGGCAGGTCAAGAATAGTTCAGACAGAGCAAGCCTGGTAAGCCCTAGTCTTGAGGCCTTGCAAATTCAGTACGAATGGCAATGGCAATACTGTATTGCAGGGCTACGTGGTTACCACTTGACCCGTGGCAGGTAAAAATAGGAAAACATTGACAAATCCATTATTTCCAAGGGCATCGAGAATAGCCACCAGAGTGTATTTAGAACACAGCGTTGGAAATCACTTCTAGAACTAAGGAAAGCCTTTAAAAACTAGAAAAAATGCCAATTTAATCTTGACCTCTGCTTTAAAGAATCCTAAGAATCAAATCTGTCAACTCAGTTCACTGAAGCAGTTCCTGGAACGTATGTTTGCTACAGATAGCAGAAGGCTTGTGCTCTTGTAAAGTTCTGTAGGCACTTTTTTTGTATCCTTGTTAGGTAAGATTTGCAGTTATTTTGATGATATAAAAGGGAAAGGTGCTTGAGTTACTCTATAGAAAGTTTTAGAGGCGAGCACATATCGACAGCTCACGACAATATTTATAAAGCTACAACTGGGGCATGCTAGTGTCTTTTGGATGAATCTCTAAAATTATTCTTTTGGATCTTACTTATGAATATTTTCATGATATATGATGTCAGTCAGATCTAGAGAGTATGACATTTTTTCTCCTACAAGTTTGCTGAAATGATGCTAAGTGAGTGAATGTCCACTTACTCCAACGCTCTGTTTTTGGTGACTGAACCACCAGGCTAGCTTGCAGCATGCTCATGTTGCTCCAGTCTTGGCAGCCCTCGCAGTGTTGCACCAAAGCTCCTTAGTGCTGACTGGCAGCATAGTTCTCCTTTTGTGCTAATTAATCAAAAACAGTTGGTCTCTAGAGAAACATAAATGAATATATGTTGTAAAAATAATTATAAGAGTAAATAAATAAAAAGAGAGATTTGGGGTGCTCATAAAATACTTAGAAAATATGGGGAAGAATGACAGATTTATTTATTTATTCCAGATAAAGCTTTTTTTTCCCTCTCCTCTTTATTGTTTCTACATCAGGCAACCCACTTAAATAAAAATTACTCACATAAGAGTAGAAATACATAATCTAGATAGATCAATTAATGTGTATAGATAAATCCATCTCCTGTGGGCATGGGTCATAGTTCTGAGAAGAAACAATTTCTATTTACTGCTGAACCAATCTGTTAGCTTCTGTTTTTTCTCTGCCCCTGAGGCCAACATGATGTGCACACAACTAGCACAAAAGGACAAAGATGTTCCTGTAAGATGAACCATACACTGCAGTAAAAACATCTAATTCAATCTACTTCAGATTCACATTTCACACTTGTAGTGGGAAAAATTAAGACTTGTTCAAAGCAAGAACTCAGTGGCTAGGGTGTTGCTGTCAATTGAACATACTCATAAAACCTGATTTCCTAAAAAGTAATGGCATTTCGTATCCACAGTGAAATATTAACAGATGTATATCTGGACTCTGGTGGGACTGTCTCTTCGAATATTTCCAATATTTATCTATTGTTGACATTTTATATACATTTTTCTTGAAGAATCCATTAGCCAGCTGTGTTATCAGGGAAAATATTCTGTCTGCATTAAAAAAAAAGATCACAATATTAAGTTAGATATCATTGTTGCAAGGAATAAAAAACGAAAAATGTAACAGTGAAGGAGATCATCTCTGTGAAACTAGTTCCTATTGGAGACTTTTGCACAGTGAATGAACAAATATTTGACTACATTTTTGGCAGAGAAATATTTTGTCTTCTGAAAAGGTTCTCCAAAGCGAAGAGCCTTACTGGTATCTCTTTACATTTATTACATTTTGTTTAGGATTAACTTTATTAATCCAACTCAGTCTTTAAGTATGAAGACTCAGAAAATTGTTCTCATTAATTTTAGAGAACTGCTTGAAAGTGTAAGGGGATTTTATAGGAACCTTGAAAATCTGTTTGCCTGCTGAGCTTTCTAGGCTAACTTCATCTGTTTCTTTTCTCTTTGAGTGTGCCTTTTTTACACCAAATCTAATCTGCTCTGCTGTTCTGCTTTTAGATAGAGCAAAAGAGTGAAAAACCTGTGGTGTTTGTCTGCTACATTATGAGGCTAATCTCGCCATGCATAGTCAGATACTTTCATCAAGAAGCTAAATCAGAGCATTTGCGCTGGTTTCCTGTTTCCTATCTTTTTACTGTTTTCACTAAATGTGGAGCTTAAGAGATGATGTGTGTCCTAGTTCTCTCTACCTTGTTCTCTGTCTAGTCAGCGACCTTGCTTTTCTTCCATTTTCGAGCCTGTGATGGGAGATATAAAAAGCCTTCTTATATTTATTAACACGTACTAAGTATTAGAGAACAGAATTCTATAGATAAAGAACTTATGTTCATGTTTAATTCCTAATAATCCTAGATCTCATTATAAGACAAAATAGTCTTCTTTCCCAAGATATGTAAAAATATCAGAACTGTTTAGTATTTACTTTACATAAGCCAGGCAGACCATAATAGCCAATATAATGACTCTTTTCCTTCGAAACAGGGTGTCTTTCATCATTCTCCCATTTCTGTTTTATCTGCCTTTTCCCAAAGGCACCCACTTCTTTTTATGCACTTGGCTCCAATTATTCTGTTCTGTGACCGAATCAACATAAATAGGCTAAATATTTGTGCCAGGCATTTTTGCAGGCTGTGAGACTAGGAGCACTTACATAAAGTCAAAGAAGAATACTAACTTTGGGGAAGAAAGCAGTGATAAAGTGCAAGGTGGGTTTTTTTCTCTAGTGGAGATTTGAAGATGATTATCTGTCCATGGTCTGAAGGATTGGTGCCTCTACTGGCTGTAAAGTTAGCAGCTGGTGAGCTGGTCCCGAATTATCTTCAGGCTAGTGTTCTCCAAAGCACAGTGTGTGCATGAGCACCAGTGCTGGTTTCAAGAGGCCTCTCAATGCTCAAAACGCCACCTCTGATTCACCCATATGAGCACAGCTGAAGCAGCAGGACAGCTGTGAGTGAAAAAGCCTGGAAAGTAGAACCATTGCCTGTCCTAGCGCAATGAAAGCTTGAAGACCCAGAAGTAGATGTCTATGGAGTTTCCTTTTCACTTGCAGTCTGAAATTCAGACTCAAATTCTTTAAGACAAGACTTTTATCTTAAATTGGAATAAAACCATGTTTTGAACCATAGAGTTGTTTCACAAAGAAAAATTCAAAGGTTTTGTTGATCTTTAAAAGTGAACAAGGCAGCACATGTACTACACTAATGATTTTACTTTGGAAAATTAATGAAAGTCTTATATGTGACTTTAATTACTGTAGCCTAATCTAATACTGCCTGCAAATAACGTCTGGAGAAATATTATGCTGCTGAGGTTAGCTAGTACACAGAGTTTTTTTTACTGTAGACCATGCTATTGAGCTTAAACATTGTAGAATTAGGTTTTGAAGTATGTTGCCTTCATTGACAAACCTCAGTTCAGGAGTTCCCACCCCAGGCTTTTTATCTCTGCTCACATTCATTCAGTGCCCTTCCAGTTGTTATGATGCAGTGATTTGTGGCAAAGTGCTGTAGAGAGATCAGTAATATGATACAGGCCAAAAATACTTGTGCTCACCCATTTAATTTTTTCAGAAGGTTATTTTTATTTAGATCTTTTCACAGATCTGATTTACAGTGTGATCCCACAAAAAGTAGTCTGGGTACAATTTGGACAATGCAGAAAACTGCAGCATGTCTTGACATTCAAATAGGTGACAGAGGTTTAGTGCTTTAGCTGGCTTTTCTGTCAAAGCAAGCATATTTTGAAACTATGTCCTGCTTAATTTAGTTTTTGTGCTCCTCACATCATTCAATAGAAATTTAATGCTGGTAGGAATCTATATAAAAGATTTTCTAACTATCTATAGACACCATCATATATTATAACTTTATACACTACCTATATCTTCAGACTCTCCTTCCATTTAAGTGTTAAATGCTTCTACTATTAATGACCTATAGTACAGAGTAGAATGACAGGAATAATACAGATGCAGTGGTGATAGCCATGTGAGGAATTTGAGAGGCAAGTGTCAGACTACATTTATCATCTTCCTTTATCACAGCACTAGCAGTCTGTCCTCTAATCCATTTTCACTTAGACTATGACTAATATTCCAGAATTCTCAGAAGCTTCAGATGACTAATATTTTTAACTCTAGTAAATCAAGTTGCCATAAAAATGTTGCTTCACCTCCTACTAATGTAGAATTCCCACTTCAAAATTACATTGAACCGAAGAACAGAAGCAATATTTTTCACAGTGACATCAAGATGTCTGGATCAAGATTAAATGACTTGATCACAGTGACTTTGCAAATGACCAACTCTTCAGTTTTCCTGTCAAACAGAAATATTGAAAAAAATCAACACAGATTAAACAGAATTTAATTTTTCTCAGAATAATAAATGTTTTATCAAATGTTAATGTGTTACATTAACCTAAAACAGAATGGTTGGGTTTGGTATATGTGATATAGACAAACAGAATACAAATCTAGATTATCAGAGGAGGAGGTCGTCACTTCTCAGTGCTCAAGTTCCTCACTTTGAAAACTGAAGACTTGGCAAGTATTCTGTCCCTTTTCTTTTTCTAAGAAAATTCATCCACCTTTTATCGTTGTCTATAGAGATTGCTCTAACAAGGGGATATTGGATATTTGGGGGGGAGGGGGAGAACTTATGAGTGAGAGGCACTGAGCAATTAATAATCCCTTCTGTCCATTTTTACCTCTCAAATTATGTAGAGCATTAAAATTTGCCAAATAACTTATAGAGAGCTGAGATTACATTTTTATGGTGAAATTGTTATAGCGGAAAAAACATTTGGATCCGTATTTTTGATTCAGTTTACTAAATTTATGAAAAAATCACTTGACTTTTCACTTCAAACAACACAGTCCTCAAGGTTTTTTTACAGTCCTCAAGGTTTGTTAGATATTAAGAACAAAAATGGGACATTTAAAGTTTAAAATCAATGCTATCTATCTTTCTTGAAGATCGTTGTAGAAGTTATCGTTACACAAGCAGAGCTTGATTTTTTTATGTATAGAAAGTAAATAGTTCTATAAATATGTGCATAATTGTCTATACTATTTCCAGGTTCATTTGAGGGGGAGTTACTGCTATGATTTTGGGGTTGTCCACATAACTTCACAAGCTTTGGGATACATGAGCTGACATCCTATTTAAATCTTTCTATTATATTGCACTATTGTTTCCTCTTTAACTGAAAATAAACTTCTCTAACTAAGAACATGTGTTCACATTCATGGAATTTGACTGCTTACATAGTAGAAATTTTTTAAGTTGCCTTACTTTAACCATCTATCTCTTCTTGCTGCTTCAAACTAATCTTGTATAGCTTCCCTCCGTGCTCATTGTTTTCTTCCTTCTTCTTCATACTTTAATTAAATTGATTTTGTAGGTGCACATGACATATTTGGCAACATGAATAATTTGGCAACAGAACACTAAAAGGAACTTACACACATTTTTCTGCTTACCCTTTGAGATGGGCTTTTTAGCTTTCTTTCATGATTTTATAGAGAAGATTGATGGATCTTGAGGCAACAGATTTCAAACCAGCTTTTGACACCAATCTGTTCTTCTTACAGGAGAAAAGATTAATCAGGACTTTAAAAACGTGTAACTTAAAGGATTTTCTACTTAGTGTCTTGTAAGATGTCTCTTTTCTTACATCAGAGGTTAAGATGCAACATCGTGGTCCTATCGTAAGCATAATCTACTCTCTTGCATTCTTTGCTTCAGTCTGGTAGAGTCAAACATATTAACCTTAATTATTAATATATTTCTTGAGAAGATCCTTTCAATTTCAATTCATCTCAGAAATAATTTCTCATTGCTTATGTTGTATAGTTATATGCAACTTTCAGTAAGAGATTACCCCTCCATTATTTTTTTTTTGAAAAGAATATTTCCTTTCAGATACTTATTACCTATTTGGAGGTGGAATTGACAGCTGAGATTGGGGCCTGTAGTGCTCTGTGCTGTACGAGCCTGTAAAGAAAGAACAGTTTCTGCCCCAAGGACCTGAGTGTACAAAGAGTCAAGAAAACCAAAGGATGGGGAAAGTAAACAGTATTATTACTGTTTTGGAAACAAGATTTGATAAGATAAAACAGTTTTGTCACAAGAAGACTGCAGCAGAACTGAAGTAAAAATTGCACTCAGATTTCATGGTCTTCATTGCAAGTGGTCTGGCAGGAATCTCTAATAAGATTTGAACACCTAATACCTGAATCCACGATAGTTTTCAATATTGATCATTTTTAATTTTCCCTGAAAGGATTGACTTACCAATGGAGTGATAAGCAGTGGCAAAACAGTTCACAGGAAGCACAAAATATTAATTAGCCAACTCTGTATGTTTTCATATGTTAATTTGACCTTTGCTTGATCAAAAAGTAAAAATGTGCACGATAATTATTTCAGTTTAGCAGATGCATAAAGGAAAACCTGAGAAATCATCAACAAGATAATATAGTGACAGAATTAAACTTTTTAGAACAGTTTTATTCTGAGTCCATTGTATTGGTTTGGTCTCCCTGCAAAAAACTTGTAGGCATAGACACTGTTACTGAGCCTTAGGCTTGATAAAGTTATACTGGTCTACTACTTTAGCATTGTTCTGCTCTTTCAACCTTCTTTTTATTCTCTCAGAAGAAGAGACATGAGTATGGGTAACTATCTTTTATTCTGATGCTACCTCGGAAAGGAAAAGATAGGCCTCCCAAAGCCAGAGAAAGATTTTCCCTCCTGATCAGGAAGCTCTGCGGGACTTCACCACGCCAGTTCTCAAGGAAGTTAAGGTGCTGTAGGAAAATAAAAGAAAATTTAAAAAAATTATTTGCATGTGGCTGTAAAACTGATTTCCACAGAAATAATTTTCGTGGAATATGATCACTGTTCGAATGGCACTAAAGAAGCTTGTGGGTTTTTTTGTTTTTGTTTTTTTGTGTTTAGTTTTGAGGGTGTGGGAGTTTGATTGGAAAGATTATAGATGAAATGCTCTTTTCAGGACTGCTCTACAAAATCTTTTTATCTCTCTTTTTCATGCTACCTTCAAAGATTTTTTGACCTTCTTGTGAACACTGTTCTGAAGTTCAGTAAGTTATCAACTTGCTTAAAACAATGCGGCTGCATTCTCAGAAATCATATAACCTTAGAGTGTGAAAGAGAGGAAGAACTAGTCATCGTGTAGTCAAATTTTGTTGGGGTTTGGAAAAGCCCTGTTAAAATTAGCTTGTTTGTTTGTATATTTGGATTTTTTTATTAAATAGAGAAGAGGCTCCTATTACTTTAATGGTACCAGCTGAAAGGAAAAGCATTTAAGCTGCAGCTCCTTTGACATTTTGAAAATTAATGAAAGCTTCAATACATCATTTCTGCTGCTTTAGCACGGTGGTTTACATAGTCTACATACATTGCTGATGAGCTGCTAGATCTCCAACATTTATCAGTATCTGTCAGCTACCTAAATTTTCAACACTGTTCATCATTACTTTAGTTTCACTGGTATTTTGATAAAAGTTTTACTTCATTTACAATTTATCTGCAATCTGAGAAACCTCATTTGAAGTTTCCAAGCAAATGTGGGGAACAGTGCCTTAGGGCACAGCTTGGGCATGAGCCAGTGGGAACCTTTGCATCATGCTGAGTAATGTGGAGCATTGCAGTGCAGATACTGAATAAAGCAAACATCTGCTGTACCTCTTGTTTCAGAGCAATAATCACTGAACAGCGTAGGAAAATGTAACTATACCCTTATAGACTGCTCAGAATAGATGAACTCTTGTCTTTTTTCCCATATTTAGCAGAAAACAAAAATCATTGTGAAAAAAACCTGTATTTGTAATTATTTAGACTTTATTTTCAACTCCTTTTCTCTCATAGAAAGAGGAAATAAAGAGATGGGGGGGAAAGGAAGATACAAATAAAATAAGAAATAATCAGGTTTCACTGAAACTACTATAAAAATGTCATCACATCTTCAAATATTTTTATTAATTATTTTACATTTTGTCATTAAATGTATTACTAATCGCTTTTTTGACCAGCCCTATGGATATAACTTTTTACAACAGAAATGAAAACTGACAAGCTTATCTTTTGAGATTCTCAAATCTTTTCATATACACATATGCATGTGAAGGACATCTCTGTATGCATACTGGTACAGATGTCATTGGAAATATTCATTTGAATAAAGCTTTGCGCAAGTGTTTGTGTGGTTTTCTGAGTGTTGTAGTCTCTCTTGTCAGCAGAGATTTGAATATTTTATTGCATTGAATGCTCAGCACCACAAAATGCTAGTGAAGTTAAAAAAGAATGTCTTGTTATATTAGACTTATTAAAAATTTTATTATTGTGCCAGAACTGTATCAATAACCTTTATTTATTGTTTAATTGACTTAATACAGTTTTTATATGGGAAATGGTTCCCATTGAAAAAGTGATGATTCATTGAAATCAAAATACTTGTGGGAATGTACTGATATCTAGTAATTTTTTTGATAGGGTAATTCATAATTACCCGATTTACAGCCCTGGAGAGGTGAGCGAATGGACAGTGCTCCAGGCTGTTCCTAAGTGTGTGACTCCAAAGATACTATTCACATAATTTGACCTAGGATCAGGAAATCCATACCTTAAAGGACTTCCATGCACTCAGATACGGAAACATGAATTTGGAAGTTCTGCAAGTATCAAGTTTTTCCAGATCCATCCTATTGCAAACTCTCTAGGGAGTCCTGATGTTTGGTTAGATTTCTGTAGAAGTTGGAAAGCCAGCCATGAAATTACCAGTGAAGTAATGAACAACTTACCTCTCTCAAATAGGTATTATTTAATGATGAAGCTTAAAAAAAATCCCAAACAAACCCTTGTTAAAATATTGTCAGTTGCAAAACACATTCAAATTCCATCTTTTCAAAGAAGATACAGAGAACTGTAGCATAGGACCAAATCACAGAGCTGGGGAAGAGGAAGAGAACTAGCAAGAGATACATCCAAGAAAAGCAGAGACCTTCCAAGACCTCTATACAGTGTTGTAGGAGGCCAAGTGTACTAATAAATATAGGGGGAAAAAATATTTTCAAGAGACAGAAAGTGTATTTGGTCAGAATAAGAAAGAAGGATGAAGGAAGGAACAGCATGAGTAATAATTATTTCAGAGAGGAGATGGGTAGATAACAGAGAAAGTACTTCTAACATTTTCCTTAGAGTTGTGCAATCCATTGGATTTTATTATTTGTGGAAATGCATATAACGGTGGTCAAATGGGACATCACTTGGATCTGATAGAAGCCAAATCACAACTAGCTCTGTTGTCAAAAAGTGCTTTACTTAACCTGAAAGCCAGTGGAGCTGTGTGGATCGAAGAGCATAAACTGCACTAGACAAATAAACTACTGGTGCTGTAGAGGTGTCTGCTAGAGTTTCAGAGCTAGAGCACATTTTGGAGTGAAAAATACATGGGCGAACAAGAAGTACCTTCCTCAATTTGTTTAGTTTCATTAATTGTAAGTGCTATGTCAGCTTAGAAAGGCTAGAAGGGATGACCTCTCTAGCTGGCAATGCACTTAGTGCTAGGCAGAGAGACCTTGTAGAAAACAGGAAAATAGTGCTGAAGGTTTTTTTTTTTTTTTTTAATCTGTTGCCTTTTCTAATGAAAATAGCTGCAAACATTCAAATTGGTCTGCAATTGTCTGACAGAAATAAGATAAAATCAGGGTTTGTCTTTACAAATTTCATCTGATAACAAACAGCTAAAAATTCTTCTAGCAGGTAAGCATGGAAGGGCCTGCTGCTTTGCCCAGCAGAATTATCCTTAGTTTGCCTTTATCCTCAGACCCTAAGGGGAAAGTCAATTTTTCTGGCCTCTGTGACAGAACTGTAGCAAAATTTTTTGGTGGAACTGTCACTGGCTCAGCTATACTGGAGGGGGAGTGTTGTGGTGACACTGCCCACTGTAGAGTTAAAGGCTCACAGCATCTATTTGACAGATGGGAACGTTTTACCTACACAGGGCACAAGGACTGAACTTTTAGTCAGAATGGATTTCTATTTCCTTTAGGGCATACTGAAGAGGTTTAACTATGTGTTGCAAACACAGCTTTCGAGAGCAAAACTTGTGGAAGAGACTACTAAAATCTTATGTATAGTGACTTTTGCATTTACAAGTACTGTTGCTGTTGGCAGCACAGCTGCATCATTATTAAAAATTCTGGGAGCCCTGCTAAGATGACATTTTCATCATGCGAAGTTAAGTGGCACAGGTCAGAAAATATCCAGCAGAAACGGAAAACTACTTTGGCCTCCAGTGCTGGTGTTTACAGAGAGGAAGAACTTGTGTGGTGACTTTGTTATACAAGTTGACATGCACTGTAAATAGCCATTATTTCAGTTTTATAGAAGAGCCCAGTGTTGATGATTCATATAATGGCTATATTCTAGAAGCACTAAATGTTGCTTCCCTATGATAGATCTAGGATACAATTAGTTGGTATTCCAGATTCAGCTAATAGGGGAAAATACAATATAAAATGACTAGCAATATAAAATGACTAGTAAAGACAGGCAATCTCTGTAAAGAGGTCAAAAACTGAATGATTAATGGCAGCTGAGCTGTTCTTTCACTTGTAGAATTTGTTTTCAAGGTAAACTTGAAGAAGTTTGGGCAGGGATGGCAGAAACTTAGCCTGTCATTTTCTGCTCCTTCCCTGTGGAGAGCAACTTTTCAGCCTGGCACTTTCACAAACTCTCTTATATAGAAGTAAGTCTCTTAAAAACCTGCAGTCCTGAGACGTTCCTAACTTTTTGACATTGATAAAAGAAAACACTTTCTTAATTATTTATCCATGTGCCAGAAACATGCAAAAAAGAAAAGAATTATCATTTCCCGTAGAGCCTTTTTTATTCCAGCTACCCCCAAAAAAAAAGCATTTAATAAATAAATAAGAGGAGTTTTTCATCTGCTGGCACTGCAGTAAGTACATAGACAAAAAGAGTACCCGCTATGACTCTAACAATAGCTTTCGTACAACAGATGTTAGACGTTAGTGACAGAACGCTGCTGCCTCCTTGTCCAGGGACACTGGGGCAACACGTTTTTCTTTCACGATACCTTCCACTTCTCTTTCTTTTCTTCTTTAACTCTCCTCCCCCCCCTTTTTTTTTAACATCAGACGTTAACTGGATATTAAAATGCCAGCTACAAATTTCATAATTGGTAGTAAGTTATTGAAAAGTGAAGCTAAACCTGTTAAAGAGAATAGACAAACGTGAATTTTCTGAGTGCCGGCTTTCAGCCCCTGGCGTTGCAAGCATGAAACTGCCTCTAGAGAATCTCTCTCCCCCCCCCTCGCTTCCTTTACCCCCTTCTTGTGAGCATACAATGTGGTCTTTTCAGACTAATCTACTTACAGTGTTATCAAATTTATTCCACTCACTGTAGCTGCTATTATCCATTATTTGCAACATCAGTGATATGTGACAAGTTTTTAATGTATGCAAGTCATCTTTATTAATTTTAAACATGTCTTTAAAGAGCTCTTATGGGGAATTTTTCGCCCCTCCGAGCGTTCATGGAAGGCAAAAGCACAAAACACGCCGCCACCGCACAGCGCGCTCAGAGTTTAACCCGCAGTAGTGAGCGCGGGGCCGAGGCGGGCTGTTGTCAGGTGATGCCTGGGTATGGGCTGGCAGGGCTGGGGGGCCTGGCAGCACTCGGGGGGCACCAGCAGGATCTGGGGGGCGCTGGCAGGGCCTGTAGGGCACCGGCAGAGCTGGGGGGCACCAGCAGGGCTGGGGAGGCACGAGCAGGGCTGGGGGGCACCAGCAGGGCCCTGGGGGCACCAACGAAGCCGGGGACACCAGCAGGACCTGGGGGGCACCAACGAGGGCTGGGACCACTGGCAGGGCTGAGGTGCACCTGCAGGGCCTGGGGGGAACTGGCAGGGTTGAGGGGCACCGGCAGGGCTGGGGGCACCGGCAGGACACGGTGGGGCACTGGCAGGGCCACAGGGCACCCGCAGGCCCCGCAGCCCTTCCTGCCACCCCTTTCAGGGCCTTGGCTGGCTGCCCAGTGCCCACCCTAATGGTAACACAGCGCAGCTGGCTGCCTGAGCATTAGGTTTCTGTGGCCGGCTGCAGGAGGCAGAGTGGTGAGGAGTCTCTTTTGGGGGCTGTCTCCCTTCTCCTTGGGAGTGGTGTCTCTGGCCTTGTGTCCTGGCTGGAGCTATGGAGCCCAGCCCCTGCACTGCTGCTGATCCTGGCCTGCTGGTGGGGCTCCAGCCACCACTGCACCTGAGCGTGGCTGGGGGGCAGCAGTGGCGTGATGGAGCTGCTTCACCTTGGCACTGGTGCACTGAGTATGTAGTGGTGTGCTGTGTGTGAATGATGTATTGCAGCTGGGTAATTGCTGTATTTTCCTCATTTGTCTAGATATAATATAAAGGCAGGTTTTTTTCTTTTAAACATTTGGTGGTAAAAAAGGGTTCTCTAAATCCAGCAACGCAGAATAAATAGAACAGAATTTATTGTGACCGGAGGCTACTTCTGAGAGGGTGACTATGAAGTATTTTTTTTGTGTTTCTGTTCTCATGATGTGATGGAAAACTACTCAAATGAAAGGCCTGCTATTTCAAGGTCACTATGAGAAAAGTCAGCTTAATACTAATTATGAGCTGCTATAGCACACGTATGAACTGACAGGGATATCGGGCAGTGAGAACAGTCTATGACCCTGAAGCGTTAATTCTCTTTATAACACAAATTGTCGGTTTGCTTTGCTTCTAGTGAGTCTTGTGGGTTTGTTGACTTGGGTTAGCACAGCTACATGTTGTGGGTTGCATCCTGAGCTGGCGTGAGTACTGGAAGTGAGCTGGCCTTTAGTAGCTTATGCCATCTGGTGCTCTGAGGATCTCATCTGTGCGCTCCTACCCTTCTATAAAAATGCCATGGATTATTTGTTTTAAAAGGCTTCAGGAAGCCATGGTCGGCCTTGGTCTCAGAAGATTATCTAACTCCAAAGACCAGTAAAGAGCTAAACCTTCGTCTTAAGGTCAAATTTTAAAACTTCCCGAAGCCTTTAATGACGGAGTCATTATTATATGAAAATTGCTTTATGGCCTGTATTAAATGAGCTTTAAACTGGGTTCGTATAATCCCCTGACAAAAGGGGATGAATATCACAAAAATTGCCATCATTGTAGTTGCCCATGTCAAAAGAAATGTTAAAGAGCAACATCTCTGTAGATGAAGGAATTGCATCCTGAAGAGCACACTTAATGGGGAATTATGTGCATCACAAAAAATACCACCATTGTTGTTATCAAAACTCATTCATAGACATTCATAAAATTCCAAATATAGTTAAAGAATGTGACAGGAATATCGCCTATAAGGAATTTATGAGAAGATGATCGATACAAGTAGGTTGATGAGAAAAGCACCACAGGATTTAAGTTAGTGCTGCACAAGAAATCAATAAGATGCACAGGATATTAAGCAGTATTATTTTGTTCCTTGGGTATTGGATGCAGGTTATTTAGTGCAAAAAATCCAAAAAACAGGAAAAAAAATCACCTAGTTTAGTTTTCTCAAAGCAAGCGTCTCTGAGTTCCTAAAATCAGTTTAAGATCATAAATAGTAGTTTCTTCACTAAGTTACAACAGCGCATTTGTCAGCGATAAATAGGAAGCATAAAACCCTGTAAACTGTAGTGCAGAATGTTCATTATCTACTTCAGACAAGCATTATATTCAGTGGGCTAAATCCATTGGTGTTGTAATTTGAAGTTAATGATTTACATTAAAGATGAATTTTAAGCTAGAGGAAGTTTAAATAGGTTGCTGGTTGAATAGGTACTTCTGACACAACATGCAATGTGCTTATTTCATACCATATTATTTATGAAATGTGGCACATTCCCTTCAAACTGCCGTCTCTCCGGTTTAAAGTGGAGGATCAATGGAAGTCAGTTGACGTTTCTGGAGGTTTTGGCCTTGTGTGCCAAAGACAGAGTGATCTTTGTGGAGGCATTTAAAGAATTCATTTAATGTCCCCAAATGAGTGAAAAAAGTGCAACAAATGGAATCAAAAAGCCACTAGTGCTCAATATATTCCTCTATAATGAGAGTTCAAAATAGCTTTTGGTATTTTCTACCTGCAAGAAATTTTATTAAAGACTTCATGTGAAGCTACGCTTTCAACGTGCTATTAACTACTTCTTTGACAGCTTTGCATTTCTGTCTGTATTTCAGAGAGTTTTAAAACAGAAAGAGAGTGAACTTTCCTTGATGTTGGCATTGTACTGAAGGGCACTTATCTGACATTTACAGTTCACAGTATTTTATCAATGATCAGCTTTAGCACCTTGTGTGAATGTGGTTTTGGCTTGTTTATTCAAATTTTTACTGTTTCTTCTCTTTTTTGTTGTTTTGTTAGTTGTTTTCTTTTTTAAGTTCATTAGAGGATGTTTTTAAGCTGATCATTAGACTGTGAATGAAAATTCAAGGCATAGTCTAAAGCAGGCACAGGATGAATTATAATCTGGAAAAATGTAAAGGATTTTTTCTAATTTTAAGTCTAATGTGTTCACATACGTGAGATCTCTAGTTAGGTTAAACTAGTTTCTATTGTTAAGCACTGTTTCAAGATCTTGAAGTTACATTGTTGCCAAATGGAGGAAAAACAAAATGATTCTGTTCCATAAAGTAAAATGCAAGCACAGAAAATAATCTATTGGAATTTTTTATTTTGATTTATATCAAGATCAAAAAAGTTAACTTAGATTTTAAATTTAAAATAGTAACTTCATTTTAATGCATAAATAGTCAAACTATTTCAAAAAATAGAAAAATAAGGCATTTTGGCATTATCAAAAACATTCTCCTTGCTCTTCTCGTAGGAAGAATTTTCACTGAAATTTACTTGAGCTTGCAAATTTGTGCACAACGTTATGAATTCTGAAAGCTCATGCTGCTTTGCTTTGATTCAGTCTATATCCTTTAAAAAGGATATTACAGGGGCCATTAGGACAAGCCTCTCCTACCACTACCTCTGTGGTCCCTAACCATGAGAGGAGAGAGTACTCTACCACTGATCTATGGCAGCAATGAAAAACCCTCCTGACCCCATTAACCTCATATAAATATCTTCCTAAGGTGTGCAGGAATATGGCATAATTTTTAATATACTACCCAGGTGTGAGATGATACTGCGTCTGCAGGTTTCCCACTGCTCATCTATTGACTGAGGCAGGACCACATGCAACAGTGAGTGGCATAGGGATGGGGAGTCCTCACAGTAGCCATGTCATAGTTGCTGTGTAGTACTGGCATGCCAAAGCCCTTGAAAGGAAGCCACACTTAAAATTTGCAAGAGACTCATGCAGCTCAAAAATCTCAGGCTGGTCATCCCTATGCCACAGGTTCTTCTCCTATAGGCAAACTATGGTCGTGCTCTTGCTTCTTGTATTTTCGTTGCATTCTAAATGAATGCAATGAATTTGCTGAAGCATAGGCTTTTCCTTATCAGTTTTTACAATGGCCAACCTATCAAGTATTAGAAAAACAGCATGGAATATCATGTCTTGATATTCCATTCATCAAGAACGTGCTTGATGGAATTTGGCTGTTTAGTTTTCAGTGGGTTTTAGACAAGCGAGACAATTCTTTTGCTTCATTTTGAAAATGATTGTAGTTCAGTTTTATACCTTCTGAGTTCTATAGGTCTCCTGTAACTCTGGATAGTTTGGGGCACAGTTTTCTTCACCACATTTTATGTACCTTTTATGTTTTAATTACCACTTTAATGAAACAGCAGACTCAGTCTAAGAGGGTCTTTGTTTGAGATAGTCTTTGCAGCTCTAATCCAAGGTCAAAGCTTTTTGACAAAGCAAGTTGGCAAGAGGTAGTGGGAATGTTGACACAGAATTCAATCTGCTGAATTTTCAGTTCTTTTATTCCTTTTACATTTTAATTTAAGCTTCATAAGACAAAATTCTTCTAGAATCCTGGGGATGGCTTGTAGTGAGAGGCCTCCTGTTTCAAGATAAATGGTTATTTGTAGATCATTTAAAAAAGGTGGAATCTGCAGTTCACAAAGGGAAGAACGCAGGGGTAGGTTTTTGAAGTTGTCCTTCTGGCCTTTTGGAAAAAGAAAAAGCTGCTCATCTGAACAAAAAAATCTTGACGGTATTGCAAGAGGAAAGATGAATCAAACATAATGAAAAGTATGACTGAACATGTTGTATGATCTGAGGAAAGGTCATGTTTAATAAGAACATAACACACAAACAGAAATAATGGAAATGAAATACAGAGCAAAAACTATGCAAGCATAGTGGGACTTCCATATTCGGAAGTAACAGAATTAATTTTTCCCATCTGGTCTGGCAGAGGCTGTCTTTTGACCTTTACAACACAGTGAAAGATTTATCTGTTCCTTTGAGGATTTGCTTAAGGGAGTGGCTAATGTTTTGATGGTGGTGGGGGGGGAGGATTGTTAGCTGTTTTTTTTTTTTTTCCCTTTTACTACTTGGAAAAAGAGACAAAAATAATGTTTCAGTTAAACTGTGTACTTGTATATGGGCTGAAGTACTTTCTTTGCATTTAAAATAGAGATATACCAGAGCATAGAATTCCCCTTGATAAGATTTTTTTTTTAAAAGCTTACCCTGAGAAAGAATTTAATTCACAGAATCAAATGTATAAACTGTTTCATGTGTCTACTATCATCATTTATAGTAGCGCAAAGGACATGTAAAGTTATGATTCAGCTTTTGTTCTGCATACCCTTTGTATTCATATTATACAATGATGCGAAGGATAATGCATGGAAATAAACAAATCATACAAAGGCAATACAGTGAATCCTGTTACATTTGGATAGAGACCTATTTAATTCCCTTAATCTAGAAGCAAACATAGGGCCACACATTCTGCTTTCACATTGCTTCAAGTATGGAATGAATTATGAGACACCAGAATTCATAATTACATTGAGCACTTGCATTTTTTTCAAAATGGAAAGCTCAGAAAAATCCGAGAAAGCAACAGAAATACAAGGCTAATTCAGAACAACTTTTCTAAAGTCACCACTACAAGTTCTGGAGCAAATAAGATGAAGAGCGGCATTCACTGCTGCACAATAAAAATGACTCAGAGAATGAAGATGTGGTTTACAGAAGGAGGAAAAATAATCTTTTGGGGAGAAGAGAAAGAGGGGGATAAATCAGGAGCCAGCTATAAGGTTATGAAATGAGTAATCAGCCCCCAAGTTTGTGGCACAGTATTGTCCTTAATAATATCACCTCTTGTTTGCATGCATTTAAAAAAAAAAAAAAGGTGTTATGAAGATATATTTTTACTAAAATAACATGTAATTGAGATCAGTGTCGACCTAGTCAACCTAAGTGCATGCATATGTCAACCACAGAATGGTTATTGAGAAATACTGGCTACTGGCCCAGTATTTCCTAAAATACTTCCTAAAGCAAGGAAGGAAGGAAGGATTTCTAAAATATTCCACAAAAATAATGCAACTACTTTACTTTTAATTATGCTATGGATTCCTTAAAGAAACAAGACTGTTATACACTGCTTTTGAAAGCTCTTCATTTTCGGCTTCTTTAAATACTCAGAACATTCAAAGACAGAAATTATAAATATTTCATTTAAATTCAGAGACTTGGAAGTGATTTGTAGTAATACAAAAGAGGTTTGAGATATGAACTAAACTCTCAGCTGAAACCTGTGAGAGACTATTTATTATTATGTATATCTACACTCATATCTCTCCTTATCCAGTCTGGTTCATTTACGTGTCAAACTTTAGGTCTTATGAGCATGGGAGAATATTATAGCCTAAATAAGGATTTCTTATTCCAGTCAGTGAAATAGATGCTCAGCCTCCAATGAGGACACATCCATTAATGTTAGCATATTTTACACACTGTTTTGTGGCCATTGAGAAAGCCTCTGAAAGGGAGAATGGAACTGACAGGAAAAAAAAAACACTAAATAAAAGATGAGAACAAACAAGTAGCAGCATTACAAATTGTGATGGCCTGAAAGAGGCCTCTCTTAATTTCATTTTGTAGCAGTGTGAGTCAGTTCGTGTCTTGCATTTTTACTTCATATTTACTTTTTACTGCTGAGAAGTTACCCCATGTTGATCCTTATCCAAGGTTATGTCTTAAAGAACCTTGTTTGGCTCACGAAGTTGTGCCCTTCACAGGGACAGAGCTGCTGACTTTCTTGTTTGTATGTTCCCAATCATACGAGGTGTCCTTGATCTTTGGTAGGTCAGGTAAGATCTGACGTAGCCCCAAATTCTTTACCTCTATTTAGTGCTGAAGCACACAAGCAAAGATTTTAGATCTCAACAGGGAAAAATAAGATGAAAAGACAATCTAATTTTTTTTTTGTAAAAGGACTGTGGGGAAGGAAAATTAAAATGGAGAATTGATGAATGGATGATGGTGGAAATGATGATAGAGGAACATAAAGGGATTTCCTTTGCCGGGAATTTTACAGATAACACTTCAAAGGCAGCAAAAATGTGTCAAATATCTTTACCCCTTTTTTCCCTGAAATTTCTTCAGTATTTGAGACTTTTTTTTTTTTTT
Organism: Struthio camelus; assembly: GCF_040807025.1. Lineage (NCBI taxonomy): Eukaryota > Metazoa > Chordata > Aves > Struthioniformes > Struthionidae > Struthio > Struthio camelus. The sequence goes on from NC_090946.1 coordinate 35,982,661, forward strand.
TTGCTTAGAAGATGGTACAATTTACAGTAGTTCAAGGAAAAAAAGATATTTTCAGTACTTAATGACTTTTCTGGAAAAAAACAGAAGCTTTTTCTTTAGCAGTTGCTATTCATGAATCAATGCTTGCTAACAGATAAAACATGCTGACATATGCAGTTTTCCAGTGAAAAAGTAACGCTTGATAAATGTTAGTTATTAATGGAGATCACATCCTATAGGAAAGTAGTCCAGAACAAAGCTTTGGAATTTCTATGATATATGGAAACTAAATAACTCTACATCTGAATTTTGCAAATGGGCCCTAACTTACCTACACCCAGGTATTTAGCAGAGTTCAAAATACTGATCCTACACTAAATTAATTTTTCACTAAAGGCTCTTTTAATAAGAAAATAGCTCTTCTGCCCCTATTGAGTGATTTATTTTAAGTTTGTTTGTCTTTTTTTTTTTCTGAATATTGTTTGACACAGTCATTTTTACCATACACTTTAAACTATTTCTAAAACTATTTAATGATTTGACCTGTTCTCTCTGCTGATAATATATCTGCAAGACATAATACATAGTCATTTTTTGGATCTATTTATCCAAGTTGATCACCAGCAGTAATAATGTACAGAGAACATAATTGCTGTGCACTAAAAAAAGAAAATACATTTCTTTCCACTGATGCAACATTATAGATATCCAGCCTTTTCAATGGAGTGATGACTGAAAGATGCCATACTGTGAATCCTACAAGATGAAGTATTTTGAGATTTGAGCTCCTTAGAGTTTCCACAGCATGTTCTGTAACATTTCAGATGCTAATGATAAAGGATGCTGAGAAAGGGCACTTTAATGCAAACCTTATTCTAAGCACCTACTTTGAGATTAGGGATCTCTTCCTATGCATCACTGAAGGGAAGGGAAGAATGAGCATAAATGCACTGGGATGTACAGTCCCTCTATTGATTAGTTGAAATCTACACAACCATCTCTCATTTATTGGGCTGCATTGACATGGGGGAAATAAACCTACCGGCTCTGAATTCTGTAAAGTACAGGGATTTTGGTAAAATAACTTCAAGTTCTGATTTCCTAGATTCTGATTTACAGTTCTGCACAAAGCTGTTACATGGCTTCTGCCATGAAGCCACCAGACTTCTCACATGCATAGATGGAGAGCTAAGATCAGGATTTGTCCTATAAATAGATACCAGAGTTGGCAGAATGATTGCTGACAACTAAAGGTATGCTTTTCATGATACTCATGCTCGAAACTTCCAGTGTCCTTTTTTGAAAATGTTTTTTTATTTGAAACTTCCTTTACCTAACAGAATTGTAAATTGATTGTATGCTTAAAAAAATTATTTTTCTAAAGTGTTTCTTATGTTTTGAATATTTTTTTTTAAATCTCAGCATCAAAGGAGTTAATCATTGCAATTATGAAATAGTAGCTTGAAATAATAATAAAACCAACAACAATGAAAAATCTTATCAAGGTGCTTGATAAATATTCTGCTATTTTCCGGGAAGTGAACTGAATGTGGCTATTTCTACTGTGTCCAACTTGCAGCTTGCTGGACTGGAACCGTGAATGGACGGTACCTCTTCCAGCTGACTGCCCACTTGATTGGGGCTTCCACATAGGCCTCAAAAGTGACATATCTAAACAGTAGTGGATGTTTAGCAAATTGAGGCTTCTCATGGCAGAAAGCAGAAGTGGGTCAATCTGCCACTGGGCTTAGTCTTTAGTTGGTGTTTGAGGAAAGTGTAGTACATCATCATAAGGATGTCTACAGAGAGAGATTGCAACCCTTAAAGTTGCAATCTCAGTTCTAGGTTTTTATTGCTTCAAGTTTGTCTGAGTGCAGGGGACACTGCTAGCAGATTAGAGCATGTATACCAGATAGTTTTATTCCATCAGCTTTACAGGGATTGCAGTGCAGTACAAGATGCAAGGTGCCCTACTATGAAGCTAGGAACTGGCTATTTTCTCTTGGGAAGTTAGACAAACCAGCTATCCTTGGAGCACTTTTTCTGCAACTTGCCAGGAACTTTTAGTTCCTATTGACATTTTTTGGTATCTCACAGAAATAGAATAGAAGCCGTTTATGGATGGCATTGATTTCTGGAAAAGCTGATCATACGTAATTAGAGAAATGGAAAAATATAATGGAAAAATGAATGATAAATTGTCAGCTACAGTATTTTTCACAAGTGCTATTTGGAAATAAAAGTAGTTTTGGATTTGATTTTTATCAGTTCTGTATTCTGTAATATATGCTGCTACTTATGCTGATAAACTTTCTGGAAGGAATTGTATTGTTTGCACTAATGTTTTTGGCATTTCTGCTTTCTTTATCTTCTGTAGAGAAGTACTCAGTTCTGCATATAGCTATATGTAGATATCTTCTTGCCTGCATAGCTCCTCTATGCTGACAAAGCAGGACTGAAATCTTAATCTCTGCTTTCTTTCAGTAAAACTATATATCACAGAACTAGAATGTTAGAGATGGAAAGGCAGCCTAGATAGCTGGAAGAGATTTCAGACTATATCATCTGAGCCTCACTAATCTCAGGCATTGATGTTTCCATTGGTTCCCTGAACTATGCTCTGTTAGAACGTACCACACAAAATTATAGACTTTTTTGTGTTCTATAAATTAACTTTCATAATTGCATGTGTGTGTATCTAAATCAATACACTTAGTCTTCTCTACCAGTGACAATCAGCTGGTTATCTGTAGCTTCACGAGAAGCCAAAATAAACATACTAATTAGTGGAAGCACCAATTAATATGCTAGCCACTTATGCGGAAGACCTAATGGGCTAATCACCAGACCATCATTCATTGTTTTACCACCCTCATTCCCTGCATCTGTTCACTGCTGTTCTGCAGGCTGCCAGCAGGACATACAAATTGTGGTCAGAGGCCAGTCCTCCACAGTGGAGGGAGGCTTTAGGGCCAGGAGCTAGCAGAGTCTATGGCCAGCTGACACAGCCAGTATTTTTTACATGAAAATAACAGGTGATTTATGTTATCTTTAGAACTCAAAATGATGCTTACTTCTTTTTCCCCCATTTCATTTCTGATCCTAAATGAAAGTGAGATACTTTCTACCTCAGATGTTCTTCTCTAGCCTTGTAACTGCAGTGAAAACAATGACAGTATCAGTCTGTATTCTCCAGTGATTTCAGGAGTCTCTCCAGAAGAGGCTTTCTTTTTTTGTCTGAAGAGCAGAGACCAAAGTAGAAAGTGTTCTCTACCTTTTTGAATGAGATTGTAAGAACTGAGACACTTACAAAGTGATTTTTAGTGTTTGCATCTCAAAACATTTCACATGGTCAAGGAATCTCCTTCCATTGTGAAATAAAGGCAGCAACAGAGGCACCCACTTATATTAGTGCAACACCTTCTATGGCTAAATCTTAGAGACCTAGAGTCAAAACAAAAATGAAATTTCATCTGTGAATGCTTTTTGTCATATCTGAAGTCCAAACTGAAATCGAAATAATGTGTTAGATCAATATTTCCTAAAAGCTAGTACTTATAGCTGCTGTATCTTAGCACTTGTTTCTGTGAGGGCAGTAACTGTTTATGGTTGAAGGCCAGAAACCTGGTCTTCCTGTTAATTCTAAAGTGATCTGTAGTGTCTGACTGGCTATGGACATTGACAGAATTTATTCTGCAGTGTTAAGATTCACTAAATGAAGATAATGGACACTGAAGTAATGCCTAGACTATTAGATAATTTAAAAAACATGGGCAAAAATCAAAAGAGAAATCAGCACTATTTTATAATTACCACTTTTTTGCATTTTAGAAAAACAAAATGATTAGACTAAGCAATGAAAAAAATGTCCACCAGGAGCTATTAAACATAAAGTTAAAGACACAGTTTTAACATAAAAAGTTATTAAACTGCAAATTGCTGAAAGCTGAAAAAGTATGCTAGGAAAGTCTCACTTTATAAATTTCTCTATTCTGGTGCTCCTTCCCCGAGAATTCATCACTGGCTATTTTCAGAAACAAGGCTAAATATTAGGCTAAATGCATCCTGCATAGCTGTTCCACTATGTATTATTTGGCAGAATAAATCTTAAAGAAATATAATTTTAACTAGTTCTAAAATGTAGCCTTCTCTGCCTCTGTTTTTTATTCAATTTGTTACAGCAAATGAAAGTAACTGCTCAGTTTGAATCTACAAAGAGTAGATAAATAAACATAGTAATAAATACAGTAAACATAGTAGTAAATAAACAAGTTTCATAATTAATCCACACAGAAATGTAACCAGCATCTTGAATTAAAAAGATATTCGTTGTGAAACATGCAAATAAGAATTTGTTGCAGAACAGTTTTTTGAGCACTCCACAAGTTGAAAATAAAGTCATATTTTACAAATGAGGACATTGCAGAACAGAGGCTTGACCTACTTGCCCAGCAGGTCAGTGATTAGGGGCAGTGGAATCTGTGCAGGTACTCTTCCTTTATGTTGAACCATGCAGCTTCTCCAAACATGCGCATCCACGGTCCGCAAATCCGGTAGTTTCGTTATGCTTTCCCACATATCCTATGGCAGTTATAATCTAAATATTTCTGCTGGGAGATATTTACCTTTACTCTGGAAATAAACAATATATGGGAGGTTAAAGAAGAGGAGTTGAAAAATATAGCTTCCTGGTATCTCTCAATGATAGTAATTATATAAATACCTTGTGCAGAAAGTATTTATTGAGTCCTGAAGACTTCTGTAATTCAGGTCATATTTTTGTTCTTTTTCTACAAGCAAGCAGCTTAGCGACTGACCATGTGACATTCTGTTTCTTTGAATGAATTTATTCTGATTTTTTTTTTTTTTTTTACAGGTGCCATATAAAAATTTGCATGGATTTGTCTCACTGATTTCTACGTACTACTAACTTTTTTGCATTAGTTACAGCACAGATTCTATTGGCAAGAACAAAGCCACCTGAAATCAAAAACTCAGTTATGATGCCTGCAATGTTCAGATAATATTCAAATACCATTGAAGAATGGGTCATTATCACCTATATATTGAATAGATTGGATCTTTATATCACATAATGTGAAAGTAGAAAGTATTAACTGAGTAAAATAGATAATTGCTTTCACTATGTCATCTCTGCAGTGAAAGAAATGTTTTCATTACTGTGAGAACATTTAAATAAAAACTTAACATGAAATGCCATTGGGTTTACCACTGCTGATGATGTTTTACACATCGGTTTCCAGTATTTAACTGCTTAAGCTTTAGCAAGCCCAAACTTCTTTTCTAATTAATCCAGCTCTCCTGACATGGTAATCTGCATTGTATTACCCATAGTAATGAGATTTTACTTCCCTAATTTATCTTCTAAGACTTATTCAGACTTTATTATGTCTCAAAAGGTTTTACCATGGTGATTATCTTTGGTATAGTAAAAGCACATGGATTCATAAGGAGATAAGGTTTTCTTGTGATTTCTTTCTCTTGTTTTATGATTTGGTGATTTATATTGCAACAACCTTACTACATTACTCCATGTCCTTTCCCATAACTACTCTGTTCATCAGAAAGCACACCACAATGTATGCTTACCTCCTTTAAAACGATGAAGAGATCATTTTATTTGCCATAAACAAAAATGATCTTACACTTCAATACAACTTTAAATGTCTCAAGATCTTTCAACAAATAAGGATTAAGAGAAATACCTTAATAGTAAAGAAAAATACCTTAATAGTGTATTTCTGGACACCATTTCTGTTCAAGAGTCAAGTATATAAAATATGAAAGAGAGATTTTGAAAATATTTGTCGAGTATTTGGTTAACTTGTTCCTGGAACAAGTTAATCTTGTAGATGACTACTATTTTTCTCTTACTTTGTATTCTTTGGTTCCCAACAGGCATAAAAATGGGATTTATCTCATCTAATTTCAAATGCTTAAATTGAGACAATCTTTTAGACTAGCTGAGTAGCTAAGCAAGCTCTCTTTATTGTGAGATCTCGACGTTGTAGGCAGATGATTTGTCTAAGCTGTCTTAGGTGCTCATCTTCACTGAGATGAATCATTCCCTGAAGGTGTTTTATTTCTCTCCATTGACTGTAAAGGAAGACTAGATGACTAGCTCAGGTGTCAACTTTTAGTTTTCTGATGTTTATTGAGATGGATCCTACACAAAGTGTCTAGAAGGATTCTGGACTATAAAAGCACCAGAGCATTACCATTTCCAAAACTGGATTCCCAACAGAAATGGTCTACGTGTCCTTAGTTGAGAGACAGACTTAACCTCCTCCCTTCCCCATCCGTTAAAGTTGGTTTAGAAATGTTTAGAATATAAAGAACTCATTTATGGCTCTGTAGAAAAGGAGGATTTTTGCCAAAAACTTTGGATTCAGTGTTCTAAAGCTATATGGTACAGGACAAAATATGCAAATATGTTATGCAAATAGAAATAAAATTAAAAGATGGTAAGAATACTTTCATATTTTCTTGACAATTAATTATCCTTTGGCTTAGGGTTATGATGCTACTGAATAGATCAAAACCGTATTGCTGGCTTGGCCATACGTTATCTCAGCTTTCAGTCATCTGCAAGTCACCTTGTTATATACAGTGTTTATTTAAAGTTAACCCCCCTATCTCTCTAGTCTCTCTTGCTCATTCTTTCCAGTCTGTGTTGCAAGTTGTAAATATTTCCCCTGCAAGCTCTTAGCATTGAGACAGTATCCTCATGGACAATATTGGGATATCATTATGCAGCCACTGCCTGCATGAGCTAATTTCAGGGATCGTTAAGCAGTATCCCTGAAAGAACATGCACTTGGGGTGGCACAGAGGCAGGGTGAGGGGTAATATGGTGTACCAGCCCCATATGGAGGGTACTATAATTCATAGAGCTGTTGCAGAGGGCTGCTGAACTTGAATTTCAAATTTTGTAAAAAAGTTCTTGACAGATCAATTTTGTTCTAACAGGATTTATACCAGGTAAATTATGCCATCATATATTTGCACTGCTATAACTTTTTAGTGGGTCAGTATCATGTGCCTTCTTCTAGCCAGAACAAACTTCATATCATGTGCACTGGTTAATTTGACAAAAATGAGTTTGTGTGTCCAGATTTCTTAATAGGTCAGATCTGTCTTATTTGGTGGTCCACTAGCAATCACTGCTATAGTATTAGTAATATTATTAAAAGTAGAATTATGGCATACATGTTATCTTCTTGGCCTGTAGAAGTCAATTTAGTTAAGTTTTATGTTTGTTTTTTGACTCATAAGAGTGTTTAAAAAAAAAAAAAAAAAACTTGCTCCCTTTGCATAATATCATAGAATATGCTAAGGAAAAAACTCTCTCACAAGGACTTCCCTTTGGAAATACACTGTTAACTAGTTTGCATTTATATTTCTTTTGTCCTATGAGCCTATTCTTTACAATAAGCTTTCCATGACCTTCAATGTTTTTTTCAGCTTCTGCAAAAGCATTGAATTAAAAATAAATACATCTAGAGCTGATGAAATGGTTAATCATAGCTAGATGAATAGGTTCAGATGTATTAAAACTTTTAGGATGCTTCTCAACTCTAGCTAATGCTCTTCTGTCATTTTTTTTACATCAATATCTCAGTCCTTTGCTCTAGAGAGGACTGAAATGAATATCCTATGATACACCTAGTTTTCAGCAATTGCTCACTCAGTTCCAAGAAGAGAGTGAGTCAGAATAAACTTAATGAAGGTATCCTAAGCTGAAGGGCTTATCTGAACTTTGAAGATGTTTAAAATTCATCTATTATCTTTAAAGTTATTTATTTTTCTGCTAGTAAAAGAGGCTAGAACTTTGATAATATCACGGGAAACTTGTTGCACACTATTAGCAGGTTACAAATATTTTTCTTGTACACGAGTTGTATTCTTATTCCATGCTTTAATTAGGTAGTAGCAATAAACAGCACTCAGCTTGTTTTCTAACAAGTTACAAAATAAGTTATCAGCTATCATGAATATTCAGGATGATGTCTCAATGAATCAGATTTTGATGTCGATTAGGTTAATTTTATAAAAATGAATTTGCGGTACACATTTCAGTGGAGACATTTCTATTGTTTAGGTCCTGAAGAATAGGACTTACTATTATGTTTTTCTAATACCTTGCAGAAATCAGTTCTTATCAGGGATGATGTTTAAGTTATATAAGAAATGGATTGAGCCCATTGAGGTTGTCTTAAAAATAGTGTGATGGAGCTAATATTCTGTCATGCAATCGTAAAAGAAAACAGGCCAGTGTCTACTTAAATACTTTCATAATTACAGCTGAATTTAAGCACCTACGTTTAAGTTCAAAAATATAAACCAGTGCAACATACTAAAACAAATTCCCCAAGCTCCGTTTTCACCCAAAGCATTTTAAATAAGGTGGCTCATCTATAGCCCATGATGAAATGTCAGAATTCACAATAAGCCATGAAGATTACAAAATACAATTCAGAGGACCAATTTTTAAGCACCTTTTTTGCTGCTATCTATCATCTCGAGGAAAGAAGTTGAATATTACTGAATACAATGCTAACAATTTATTTTAAGTATCTGGGGGTGGGAGGGTGTAAGCATTCTGCAAGCAAACTGAATAAATATAGTATGGCAGGCCTAAAATAAATGTAGGGGATGGCCTATCAAGTAGACAAAAAAAATCTTGATATATGTTAAATTGTTGTAGTCTAGTGGGATATGTCCCCTATTTGCACAGAAGATTGCTGCTTTTATTTTTCTTTGTTGTTTATATAGAGATAATAAATTAATCAGTGATCACACAAGACCTAATTTTAATTAAATGTTGTCCTGATAGTTGTATAAAAATATAGCTGTTAAGGAACAGCTAATAAGTCTGGACTAAATCTGAACTGTTGTATTTATAGCTATCTCACATATTTCAGTGAAGGTGAAATGTTAAGTGGAAAATGACATCTTTCTTCGGTGTCATAATTTTAATCCGATCAACAAACTACAGGGTAGCTCAAAAACAATATAGCTGGTTCCTATATTAGAAGGCATTTGACTGTGGTAAACGGAATTTTTGTACTTGATAATTTAGCCTACAGTATTTGTGGCACGCTATTAGGTAGACAAGACTAACTTCTTCAGTTTTTCAGACAGGTGAGACAGTCATCTCCCTGGGTCAAATGTCACCTCAGAGAAGATGAACTATCTTCTGTGTTTTTATTGTTGTTACATCAAAAAATCTGAATTTTAAGATGTAGCAGTCAAAAAACCTTTCTTGTAGGCTTGAAGACAGAGGAGAATTATTTCCTATATTACCTCTTGCTTAAATATTACCTATATTAGAATGTTCTAATTTTGAACAAACAGTCAATATCCTTATTTATCTTGAAAGTTAATGACTAGCTATTCAAAAGAAAAGTTTAAAATACCCTGTTTAAATGACACTTTCTAAAGTTTTAAGCTTATTTTCCTAAATTATCCTATCATTTCAATATTTCTAATAAAACATTCCTTATGTATTACATTCATATAATTGTTTTACATAGTATGTTATTCCTGACATCCTTACTTTCCACATATGAAGGGGCTGATTGTATTTAGACACCTGAGTCCAAATATTATGCTCTTCATTATGAATTCCTCTTCGCCATATCCATTCTCTAGTCATGTTTGATTTTAATTTAATAGTAGAACAAGGAAATATGCCAGTACACAATCATAGATAGAATTTATGGTTGTATATCTTCCCCCCACTGTATTTAGGACAGTCACTTGCTGAACAACAAGATTTTACAGGAGAAATGTTGTATGATAACAAGAGACAAAGCAAGAGACAGGTAGATAGAGTGATCGTGGAAAACTGTCAACATATCCATCTTATTTCTGAAGGAAATATGCCAGCAGGAGTTGATTGGGTCTAATCGGAATATAATGAATATGAGGTTTTAATGCTGCATATGACATTTTTTATCTTGGCAGCAGCCTTTCAGGCCTTGAATACCAATTGTCTATAGAAGTGCAATTTATGTATGTTTTCTAAGATGACTGTGATGCAGATCCCCATTATAACAGCATATCTTATAAACATTAATACGTTCAGTCAATCAACAGCCCTGTGAGGTAAAGGACTATAATTATCCTAACTTTATAGACCAGGAAATTGAGGCTCAGAGGACAAATGATTTGTCCATGATTACCTGACCTATGCAGGGAGATGCAGCTTCTAGTTTTGGCATGCTGGCATCTTCTAAATTTTCCTGCTAAAGAAGGACGTTTAGCAGTCACTGGTGAGACATTAGTTATTCTGAAGAGCAACAGAAAAAGTGTTTTTCCTAATTATTCATTTTTTCTTTACTGTGAGGGACATGGTACAGTCTCAGACGTAGTAATACTGCGGTCCCTAGAACTTCCAGAAAATTTCTTTACTCTGCCACAGCCCATTTGTTGCTTGTCACTGACTTCTTCCACTCACTGGGGAGACTGTATCAAATTTCCTGTGAAAATTAATATATGCATTTCCTGTTGAAGGAAAATAACGTTCTTCAGAATCACAGAAACCGTCCTGGTTCAGTATTTGGCAAAACGGAGAAGCTCCTCTCGTACCTCTTGTCATTTCTGACAGATGATAACACACCCTCTCAGTGAAACTTGCAGTACTGGCATTTATATCTCCTGCCATCACCCTAAATTCCTCTGAGATCACCACAGACATGAGGTTTTGTATGGCTTACAGTACAGGAACAAAAATATGCTGGATGTTGGTAGTCAGATATGGAATCTTATTCCTGCTATGTGAATCATTTCAGATAAGGTTCTTAGTGATTAAAATTCGTTATTACTTGTAGGCAGCTCTTTCATAACAAAATTGGTGTCTATTCATTTCTTAATAGAAAAATATGCATCTCATTAAAAAAATCATTACAATTGGTACTAAATAGCCCTTTTTCTTTAAGGTTTTCTAAAGCAGAGGTCACTGTGGTAGAAAGATATAGCACAAGGCAAAGACTTGTTCCTGAAAGCTGTAGAAAATTTGAGATGCTCTGACATGTTTTTAGGATACCTGGGGTAGGTCATATGTCTTTGCCAGAAAAGAAGATGGGAAAAAAAAAAAAAACCAAACCAAAAAACTAACAACACAGAGCAATCATGCCATCTAAATTACTGTACTTTTCACAGATACAGGATCTATTCTCTTCCCAAATTCAGGCATAATCAATTACTTGATAATAACATCTAAATACAGTAAATGCAGCTGCTAATGTGTTATTCTCTAGTCACTTGCTGCAGCTGATTGAGGAGAGAAATGTAAAAGGTTAACTTTCTAATTACATACTCCCCCGAGGTAAATTATACATGTATATCATATCCATTGGCACTCTATAATGGGCACTTCTTATTTCAGGGTGATTTTGTTTGAAGTAATGTATCTTCATATAGCTTTTTTTTTTTTTTTTCAGTAGGCAAGAAGTTGGGAGGAAAAAAGGAACATCCATCCTATCAAAAAGTACCCTGTCTAGAAAGAGAGAAGTAATATAAACAGGATGCTGAAGGTGACCAAAACCCTATCTCTTTTCCCTTTCTTCTCACAGCTAATTTGCAATTTCAGTAAAACTCTGATGAATGGGTGGGAAAGCAATGAGACTGGGTAAAGACAGACTAATGCTGGATGACTGTCAGTAACAGTTTTGAAAGTGGTTACAGTCAGCTCCCTATGAAATCCATATTTTATATAAGAATTTGCTTTGGCGAAGAGTGTAGTGTTTTCCAGAAAGGAGTTGCCTGTACTTCCCAACCTTAATACCTATTAATTGTCAGCCTGCCACTGCTCTCACCTGTTCTGAAAGCCATTTGTAATGCAAAAAAAAAAAAAAAAAAAGCAGCTGCTAGTACATATATACACTTCCAACACATTAATCTCATAAAGAATGAAAAAAAATTATTTTCTCAGAAATTATATTGGTTCAGGATTATTTTTTATAGTAAGCAATATTAAAATATATATGAATGTATTATAATTTGCAAAAACAATATTTTTAGTCTCAAATTGTTTCAATAGAAATTTTCAACTATCTCTAATAAGCATATTAGCATAAATTTGAAAATGATTTAATGACTGTACTAACTAAAGCTGCATTGCACTTAAAAGCTATTAAACCAGATCCACAGGATGAGGAAAGGTAGAAAACCTTTAAGCTAGCAGATTAGACAGAGAGAAAAGCTGAGAAGGAATTTGGCAAATTAATTTAAATTAGTTGAGATCTTGGCCTTTTTTCATTCTGAGTGGGCCTACAGTACTTTTTTGGGCAGCACAAGCACTCCAGTAGTCCTTTCTACTTCACAGCTTCTGGATAAAGAGGCTTCTGGCTAATTATTGCTATGTAAGGTTTGTATCTCTTCAGATATTTTTATCACTATTAACTTTGTCTGGTATAGACTGTGTACTGTATCTAGTCTGATGAATTTAAAGCACAATAAGCAAAGCCTGAATTATTTTATTAGTCTCAAATTCTGGCAGTATAAATGGACAAATAGAACTCAACTGGAACTCAACTGGAACTCGGTAGAACTCAGTTGCCCCAATGGAAAATGTGGCCCTTCTGTATTTTCAACATTGAGATAAATCTCTCCTCTTCCTCTCTCTCTCCTATTCTTCTTTGTTTATCTCTCTTCAAAAAGAAACCCTGAAGAACAATCTTTGCAGTTGCATATACTTTATTTCTCCCATGTCAGTTTACTTTCGACTGTTTATTACAGAAACAAAACAATTTATTCCCAGCTCTGTGTTATAGCTTATGAAAATCAGCCTGTCTCCTCTCTCTGTCCTCCTGTACATCACCCTCAGAATAGTCAACTAGTGGAAAAAAAAAGGTGCCAGTTCTAAACTGGTAATGAATGATGGATGAGCTAAAAGGACACAAGGACAGAATTGATTTCTTTAAGCTACAGTAGACCAGCATCTCAGGAGGGAAAGAAACTGGATAGTTGTGGGTTTTTTCTTGATTTATTTTAAATTAAATTAACCTTATACGAGATGCAAGTAGCAAAATATTTCTAAATTTAAGATAAAAGTCTAGACAATAATTCAAGGGATCTATTTTTGGGTTATGGAAAGTTTCTTCTCTGTGACACTGATCAGTCATCCAGTTTATCCAAAATGGGTAGTGAGTGATAGCTCTTCACAAATAAGTGGATGTCTGATCCAGTCTTTAATTATATGGGAGTCTCTCTGTGATTCCAATAGGTTTTGGACCAAGCTAAATACAGAAGCAACCAGAGGTCATGCTGCAGTTGCTAAGTAATAGTGGCTATAGAGCACTGTCATAAGGGTGTATTCCAAAAGTTTACAATAATTCAATAAATAAACAGAATTATCTTTTCTATGGACTTCTAAAAAAGGGTAAAGGCACGTAAATAGACACTTGTAATAGAAAGGTTAGGAGTGGTGTGAACAGAGAGTGAACAAGAACAAGGATTCCGAGAATCCTTGTGCAAAATCCATTCAAACTCTGCTGTGATTTTTTTTTTTTTTTCTGTTCAAAAAGTTCAGTAATTGACATTGTGAAATAACAACTGAAAAAATCATGCCTAGGTGTGCAGGCACGAAAAGGAGTAGACAGCAGGGAAAGGGCTCTGACAGTGGCATGTTAATAGCACCAAATTAGCAGGTCGTCAAGACCCCAGCACATCTACCCCAAGTTTTGCAAGACACTTGGATCTGGAGACAAACGACAGGAGTGACTCCTTCTGTCTCGTGGTGTTGGGACAGGATGGAGATACTGACCACTGTCACCTCCAAAAAGGCATATCCAAAACCCATGCATGGTCACCGAAGGAAGAAGTACAAAGGAGGTGTGACAAGGACTTGACAGCTGGCGTCCCTTGTCCTCCATGCCATTGCAACAAACCCTGGACCTGCCTTCTGGACGCAAGTGTCACGGAGCCTGCCCATTGCCAGACAGCTCGAGCAGCATTACGCGGATGCCTGGTGACAGGAAAGACATCTTGGACACCACACACTTTCTGGCATTTGTGTGTATGAGACTTTGAGAGCATGAGAGTGAATGACAGAAACCTGTTTTGTTTCAGTTTTTGTTTTAAATAAAAGACTCAAGTTTAAGGGAAGGTTACTTGCTTTTTAACATTCTACTTTTCTTTTTACACTTTGACTAGCTTGTGTCCAATGCCAAAATTAGCTGATAACAGGTAAACCAGATGAACAGCATACAAAGAAAGCAGCTTTATAATGGTGTCTGTGATGAAGGGTTTCTTCTGTGCTGTCTGGAGAATGAAATTGATGCTGTGCTTATGAAGAAAAAAGGGCAAAAAGAAATGGGAAAATATCTACATTTGTCCAAAATAGTCTTAATGTAAACACTAGACCTTTTCACCAGATCTTTTCAAATACTGAATGATAGGTTAATTCTTTATGGATCAAATATCTTTTTTTACTAGCCTTAGAATTTCTTTCTATTTCACATTTCACATCTTCATAGAATGAATGTAAGATGATAGTTTGCTACCTGTGTGTACACTTATCCACCAGCAAACCACTTTAATTCCTGGCATAAGCATATCCATTCTATTAGAGTTACACAAAGCATGAATTTGGCCCATGTTATTCATTCACACAGTAAATGCTATGACTGTTTACTTATCAAATCAACCCAAGCATTTAGCCACAATCCCTTCCCAGCACAAACATTGCTAAGCAGCTGGGCAAGAAGGGTGACTGCAGGGCAGGATGCTCTGATACTCCCCAGTTTATATGCAGTCCCCTATGGCTGATACAGATTAGCTGAAAAATCCAAGAGAGCAATAATCAGCTTACTGAGAGCACCACACAAGAATGGATTCTAGCACAGAGGAGACTCTGAAGTCTTTTTTTTTTTTTCTCTCTTGTCATTTTTATAGTAATAAAATAAAGCTAGTACTGCACAAATGTGGATGGCAAATATAGTGAAACTCTTTCTTCAGTTTTATATTGTTGAAAAATAATTTGCTAAAATTCCAGTTATGGTAGAATCATAAAATGTTCTCATTTTCAAATTATTTCCAAGCTCTCAATCTTCAGTTCTCACATGTTGACTCATTCCAAGAATCCTTGTGCAAAATCCATTCAAACTCTGCTGTGATTTTTTTTCTGTCCAAAAAGTTCAGTAATTGAAGTCTGCAAAGTAACATCTGAAACAATATCGTTTCAACCCTTCATGTCAGCTGCTGAAGCTATTTACATTACATCTGCAATGCAAGCACTTAGTCTTACTCTTGCTGTCTACAATACTCCAAACAACCAAAACTGTTGTTTACTACAGGTCTTTTAAGCGGTATTGGGTGAATCTTAAGAGCTAGAGGCTAGTTGCTCTGTTTGCTTTTACTGTATCCAATTTATTGCTGGTATTCACTATTAAAGGTGTTTAAAAATAGAATGTCTGCACCACCCTATTTTAAATGGACTCACTAATGATAATAATGCCCATTCCATGCTGTTGGTAAGGCATATAGTGTTATAATTTTCTGTTTACAGGGTAAGTTAACTCGTATTGGTGCCAGACAGAAACCCTAGAGATAGCGATCTTTTAACTTGGCTAAAACTACAGGTTGCAGGAAACTAAGTTTTCCAATACTGTCTCACAATTTAAGGCTCAGAATATAGTTTTCTTCTCTTATCTAAACAATAGTTTTTTCTGATGAGATTACTAAAAGCCACTAATAACGGTGGTTTTAATTGATGTAGTTGTTGCTCAAAAAAACCTGAAATCTGCATCCTTCAAATGATAATTTATGCCTCAGTATGTTTAAGCTTAGCTGATAATTCCAGGTTCTGTCACCAAATTCCTAAATCATCTAGTAGGATTCTACTCAGAGTCTATTATACAGCAATGATGCACCATTTTATCAAAACTGGCTTCAAACTTCCTGCTCAACAATCTTGCTTAAACCTTCAACTCACATCCTCAGGGCCATCAACAGGCATAATTATTCTGGTGTTCTTAACCACAAATATCATCTGGAAGCCCTGCTAAACATCTTTTTTAATAACATGATTTCATGAGATAAAAATATATTTTTTTTATTTAGGGATTTCCTCATCTTTATTAATTTTAGTGGTTATGTATATCAACAACATAGATAAATGAATCTTAACTGCTGGCGGTTGCTACATGTTTGTGTTTATAGAAGACAACATAAAAGGGAGGAAGCTAGTGTATGATTTAAGGATCTGGGCTGATAAGCAGGAATTCTGTTTACTTCAAGTAACTACTTTTAGCCACTAAGCAGTGGTTCATCTTCATGGGAACTTTGATCACATGCCTGGGAAAGCCTCTAACATAGGCTGCTATAACTTTAAAAAATGCAGGAATCGTTTACCCAATCCCTTCAAAATAAAGGATTTTTTGTTTGTTTGTTTGTTTTGTTTTGTTTTTTTCCTTCAGACTTGATCAGACCAGATTGAGAAAGTGGTAACTTCCAGGAGTGAAGAGGAGTTCCTCAGAACTTTTTAACTAGATGCTAAGAAATGCCCAGGAGAGATAAGGTAACTTAAGCTAGGAAAAGTCTTTTCTGTGTTTTTCTCTTAACAAGGTGTATTTGTTTGGAATGACATAACACAGTGTGCTATGCTTGTCAGCTACCACCTATGCCCGGAGAAAGAATTTTAAATTAGGTTGGAGCTTTGGGAAAAGAGGCATATAAATAGCTGAATTATTGTGGAAGGAGCAACAGGATAATGCTTGGACGGGCCATTTTTGTAAATGAGTCACAGATAGCATTTGCCTGGGAAATGCTTTGGATAAGTCAAGGAAAAAGCTGTTGTAGTTTACTCAAGACCTGGGAAATTGAAATGCCTATAATCCAATGTAGTGGTCCCTGAATACCTCTGTTGCTGAGTGTCCATTAGATTGTGAGTATCTTTCCTACGTGTTTGTGGCAAACTAGCATAGAGTTGGGCATTTTTCATTTATGTGTAGTTACCCAAATTTAGTCACGGTTTTGAAATTCAGAGGAGCAATGAGGTATACCTTTCTCTCTAATTCTAAGTGGATGTACAGGCAAACACTGTTCTTCGGGATTAAGTCCTGATGGTCATGTGATTATCTGAACTTTTATCAATATTCAGCAGTGTTTTCATGGGGGAGGAGGTTGTTTGTTTGTTTCTTCTGCAGAGTTGGAAACAAAATCGGAAATGAATATCAGTTTTACTGGTGTTTGGGTGTGTTTTGATCTGGTTCAGACTTAACCTCACTTCATTCTGGAAATGGGGTTGACTGGTTCAGAAGATGAAGATTTCTAAAGATATATGTCATTCCATTTCATTTCTGTCCGATTGGAGGATGAGGTGGGAGAACTCATTCATGTAATGATGATCTAATTATATGTTTGCCTGACTTTTAAAATGCAAGGGCAAAAATACATTGTTAATAGATTTACTAACCTTTTTCAATCTTTGAAAGGCTTTTCAAAGTTTATTTCATCTTATTATTTAGACTCATAATTGAATCTCAAGCACTCCGCCTACTTTCAGTTTTACATCTTTTTTCCTTCTACTCAGATGCTCCCTAATGTACAGAGCTGCTGGCAGGACTCTCACAGCAAAATGTCCAGTGTGTCTTTAAATGTAATGGAGATGTTCTTTGCTTTAGCCCTGCCAAGTGGCTGATTGCTGGCAGCTGAAACAGGGGACAGATGGCCATCCAGCTTTATCTGCACCCTATTGAGATGAACAAGTGACAATCTGTAAAATGCTCAAAACTAATTTAAACTGTTTTAACCTCAGGAAACCCAAGTGTCTCTTAGGTTTCTTTGGTGAAGTGTAGGCAGATTTTGTGCTTTTCCATGCAGTGCTGTCTGTCATAAAGACCTCAATGCTCTCACAAATGCTTCTGATCCATCATGCCCCAAATTCAATGATACCAGAACTGCCTGTGAAAAAGCTGCAAGGGCATTCTGGCTATTGATATTCAAGCAAGCAATACGGAGCCCTGTGCATTGTTCCAGAATTCATCTATCCAACGATTCTTCAGCAAGCGCAGCTTTTAAGGTGGAATGATACTTTCTTAGGCCTTGTATGAAACCAAAACCTGTACCTAGCCTGAAAGCTGTTGGACCTTAGTCTTACACACCTTAGCAGAAGAGATGGAAGAGGTGGACTAAGAGGTGGCAGAAATCTAGTAGTATTAGGTAGGTTAGGTGGACAGAATTTCAACTCAGAATGATTTAACAGGACAAACAGATTCTAACAGTTATGTTACGATACTCTTGTTCTGATGCAGGTGGCTCTGAAAAGTGTTTGGCAGTAGATCAAATTCTTCCATTATTCTTCTTTCCTTATTCTGTTGCATTACACATTTTTGTATTATTCTTTTGTTCGAAATTAGACAGAAGATGCTCGAGATAGATAGAACCATCTCATACTCTCAGAAAGTACTTTCCTATGTGCACCCTTTCAGGCTGTGGCTCCACAATTATTAATACCAGGTTTCTGCCTGCTGTATCACCTAGCGAGATCCAGATCAGGCGGAGAGATATGACTGAATTTTTGTTTCATTAGCAAAGGCAGGGATTTCCTGCTGACATTAGGCTTTCAGACTAACTTTATATTTACACAAGAAAACATGTAACACACAAAATCTGCTGGTACTATATATATGTATTTAGCAAATCTGAATTGGCAGAGAAAACATACACTAGTTCAGCACTGCTGATCATAACATCATTATTCTGGTGTAAGGACTCCTAATGCTGCCCCAAATCAGAGAGTGTTCATTTGTTCAACTTTGCCTGAAACTCATCTTGGAAACTTTCAACAAAAATGAAATTCTTACTTTTTCATCAGCTGTGGTGAGTGGAGGAAAATTAAAGGCTTCCTCAAGGGTATCAGATTAACCCTCCAGATGCTGGGGGACTGAATGATAGCTCTAATCTTATAGCACCTTCAAGAGGACTTTGCTGAGGCCTCTTCAAAACCAAATGAAGCAACAAAGTCCTTAAATTTAGGGACAGGTATATGGTTTCTGTGGTTTGTAGCCATGTATACCCCACCCTCTGATGAGTGTGTTTGATGTTGGGTACTTGTGAAAATGAAAGAGTGGATGGAAAATAGGCAAAGGAGGAGGAACTTTAACAAAATTTCTGGTTTCTTCTGGAAGGAGGCTAGAACATGTTTGAGAAGTAGAACAGAAGAAGCAGGATCAGAACAGAGAAGTGGGATCAGAAGTTTGGAAACCAGTTTCAAATCACTGGCATTGTGTACGTCGGTAATGAAATATTGGTTCTATGTTAACCCATAAAAGATCCAATGCAGACTACACACATACCTACATATCTGGAGATTTTATCTTCCTAAGAGATATACGTGCCACAGGCAAAAAATATTGTTAGCTATCCCATTGGCTTGTTTAAAAGTGTATTCACAAATCATCTAATAATACATTAGTATATCAATAAGATATTAGTAATGGAAAATCTACTTAGACTGTGTAGATTGCACTACGAAAAGTTGCACTGAATATTTCAATTGCTACCTTAAAAACACAGCTAAGGACAAGTCAAATTCATCATCGTTCCATAAACTGGCTCAGAATAAGATTCAGTTATGATTTTCTGAATATAACTTGGCCCTGAACAAACTTAAACATCAGCTGAATTACAACCTGTTGCTGGCAATCATCATTAACAGCAAATCATGGCCCTTTCCTTGTCATTTACATGTCTGAAAAGGACCAGTAATTCAGCTATCAAAAACATACTGGTGGTGAACTCTGACTTACTCCTTAGCACTACATGCCCTAGAGATGGATTAAAACAACAAATCAATAATGAGCATACTGGAGACAATCTTGACAGTCACCTAGGATCCCTTGCTATTCACGTGGACGGACACTTGAAATAGATTATTAGTACAAACATTTTGGGAAGGATTCCTGACTCCTAAATATAATCCATCTAAAAGTTAAGCACCTTGTCTGAGTGAGTCATCAAGGCTTGCTCTAACATCGATGCAGAGTTGATTCTAAAGGCAAATTAGTACCAGTTGCAGTGGGGGCAGAAATAGAGACAGGATGACTCAACCT
Source organism: Struthio camelus (assembly GCF_040807025.1). Classification (NCBI taxonomy): domain Eukaryota; kingdom Metazoa; phylum Chordata; class Aves; order Struthioniformes; family Struthionidae; genus Struthio; species Struthio camelus. Next base: position 36,002,721 of record NC_090946.1, read on the forward strand.
CTAGACATACTAATCTCTGCTTACTACAGAAGCTCAAAAGACCAACTTAAACTTTTAGGTGCTTTTAGATGATAGACTAAGTATGCTCAGTGCTCTCTTCCTATTTATCTGTTCCAAAACTCCTGGGTTTTGCTGGTACTTTTTTTTTTTCCTGCCTTATAACTATTAAAAAATGTGAATACTCTTGCTTGTATTTAGGATCCATATAGACATCATGTTCTTATCAAACCCCTTTGAGAGTATTTTCTCCTCAATGACTTATATTCTACACTAATGAGTTTCTCAATATGATTATTATAGACAATTTTTTTATTTTTGAATGTTTGAACGACCTGGGTATAGTCAGGCAAAACTCTTTGAGTACAGACATAGCAATGGGGCAACATCCTATAATCCTTCCATACTGAAATCCCCCTTGGAAGCTGCTAGCAGTGTGAGTGTACTAGACTTTAGGATTAGGGACAAGACTTGTAACGATACTTGAATAAATGCTTTAGGTACACAGGAGGCTACAAGTAGGAAAAGTATTTTTAGACAAATATTTCAGAGGAAATATCAAAATATTTTATATCTTCAATTTGTGTTCACCCAACTGCTAACAAGAAAGAGCAGAATGAAATTTTAAGTGTCTTAATTGTTTCAACTGTGTCATGTTAAATGGTTATATTTTGATTTTCAAATTATTTAAATATTGTTTTTAAACCTTCAGTTTTGATTGACATGCTTTCCAATTGTGTTGGAATTTTAAGTGAAACTTTTGGGAGAGGTTTTTTTGTGGGTTATAATTCTTGAAACAAATGTGTTTTAGATTTTAAATAACAAGTTATGATTTAAATAGAAATTTTCCCAAAATATTGTTTTGGTGTTATCCTACCACAAACAACTACCTCACTATAATTGTCTGCAAAACTGAAATAGTAGTTATTTACATAGCTTTAGGATGCACTGCAACTTTATGGGTCCTCTGGCAAATGCTATGATGAGTTAATTGATGATTTGCAAGAAAATGATTCATGTTAAGCCTGTCATTTAACTTATAACAATAACATAAGAGATTACGTTAGTTTTGCTTCTAAACAATGGATAAATGCCATGCCTAGCATTGTGTGCAAGCCTATTCAGAGTAATTAACAGGTGTGAATTGTTGTTTGCTGGGATAAGCCTCCCACTGTGCAGCCCTTTTTTGGCTCAGGCTGCTTCCCTGCTGTATTATGGCTTCTAAATGAGTCAATCCCACTTTAATGTAGTATCTTGCACATGTTAATTCTTAGTATGCTTGTTTATTTTTAAAGTAGTTGAGGAAATAACAGTGAATCTCTTCAAAAATTCTGTAGCTGTATTTCTGCAGGCTGTATTGTAGCCTGTATTTCTGCAGGCTTCTGATTACCTTGAACCACTCCAGCCTGTTTTGAGTGTTGTCTTTTCAGCAGGGCCTGTTTCAATTAAAAGGAAATGCTGTAGTAACTTGTAGGAGCATCAGTCTGACTCCTTAACTGTAAGACCAAAGCATGTTCTGAGGCTCAGAGAATCATAAATCTGCCCCACTGGGTTCTTACCCAAAATTATACAAGTACAGAGAGTACAGACAAGCCTATGGAATTCTGTATATACAGGCTCAGCTCTGAAATGAAATTTTTAATTTTGGCTTTGAAATTCTCATAAATCTTTGCAAATCCCAACTGGGGTAATCTGTAAAGATATAACAGCAGCCCTGAGCTGAAAAAGTTTGGGGGTTTAGAAATTCAAATAAAATAACTTTTTGGAACTTAGATATGAAATGCTATTTCTCTGTCAGTAGAAGGTTTTTGGTTTTTTTTCCCCTCATCATATTCATTGTATCTCTTGCCTTTCCCTTCCTTGTATATACCTCTGCTTAACACTTTTCTATAAACTTTTCTATATTTTCTACTGTTTGTGTTTTAAACTCAGTTGGGGAATGGTGTGTCTGGAAATAGAATTCAGATATATGAACATCTTTTTCTGCAGAGATCTCTTTCACATAATTGTTAACTTACAGAATCATTAAATTTGCTTTTACATTTTAAAATGGTGTAATAATAAAAATTAAAATGTATTTCGACTTAATAATGATTCTGTTACTTCAGTGTATACAACCAAGATGATAAATGAATCCAGTTATTATAAACATCAGTTGTTAAAAGTGCTTTGTATTTCTTTTGCATTTCTTGTAAACATAGGTTTGAACACCTCCAAAGAATAATATCTTACAGGTTTAAGACCGGAAAGACAGATAATCTGATCTCTTGTATAGAATCAATAATTTTAGCCACAGAGCTGAAAAGTTGCCCTAACTAGGACAAGACATTGTACACAATCTTGAAATTTCTTCTGAAAAGACATTGGGACCATCACTTACCCTTACATTTTTGACTCCATCTCATTGTGCTGATGACTTTTTCTGCCATCTTAGTAAATTCAATTTGAAGCTTACAAGTATAGGTAAGTGCTATTGTTCTTTTATTTCCCTCCAAGCTACTCTAACACCAATAATTTAATGTGGCTGAAAGCCTGATATTTTAGCCAATGTGTGGGCAGATTCCAGGAAATCTGCTTTTCATCCGTACCTCTAGCACCTGTGAAATATTGGTTTCCTGATCTGGAACTGTAAATGCACCTTCCATACTCTAGTATAGTTAAAAGGCTTAATTATTTCTCCTTTCTGCACACAACAGCCTATACCACAGCAAAAGGGATAAATTATTCAATCATTCTATGGAAAAATTAAATATTGAAGCAAATTAAATGCATTGTCTTTCTTGTATATTAAGTATTTTATTTTAGATGTTATTATTTGTCAGACAATAGGAAAATAATGTGCCTTTTTATATGAAGAAAAAGCAATATTGAGCTGCTACTACCCTCAGGTTTCCAGTTTTGGAGAGGAAAGAGATGTTTATGACACACTGTCTTCTTTCATTTTTAATAGTGTGCCAATTATCAGTGGGCATTGTACAGTTTAGACATAAATTGGCTAGAAGACTGCAACATGGAAAGCTCCTTACTAAGAGTTAAAACGTTGATCTAAATGAGGCCAAACATATTCAATTAGGGAGCTGAAATCCTCTTAAAAGAGAAAATTCTTCATGCCTGGAAAGCAGCTTTTGGTTATTTAGTCAGACTTGAGAATAATTGTACCACCGAAGTGTTTAAATATTTGATAATATAGAAAAAGTTCTTCTACTCATATCTTCCTTTTTTTGTTTGCCCAGGACCTATCTTCCCTTTCTTTGTGTTTCTGATGCAGAAAAATTGTATAAAAAAACTTCGTAGACAAGAAAAAAAAATTCTAACAGGTAGCAGTGTTCAGATAAGCTACCAATGTAATATTTTACATATTACTACTTAGAATGGCAATTGTTGAATGCATCAAAGCTGAGCCCATTATATCTAAATCCACTGTCTTGAGCCTGAAGGCTCTTGGATTGCATCTTACCAGAAACAAGGTTATATCACTCTGTAATAGTCGTGTAGAGGCTGTTATGCCCATATGATTCATGAGCACAGAATGTGTCTTGTTCCACACAGAAAAAGTTGAGGCTGGCTACCTCCATCTAAAACCTTCCCTCTGTGCAACCTTCAACATACGAAGGTACCTTTAAGTAGCGTAATTAAATCTGATAGACGAATCACTTCTATTTCTCCCTCAAGATTATACCCTTTTCAGTTCATTCAGTGCTTAGGTTAATGATGGACCAGAGACCAATGCCATCATAACACAAAAATTCTCTCAGCAGATGTTAAGGCAGACCTGCGAAGTTTTTGGTGCTAGTGCAATTGCAATACCTAGCTGCTGGGCTAATCGCCTGCCCTTGTGCGATCCTCCTTGGCCACATGGCACCTCTGCACAACTGCTCTCCAAGCCCCTCTGCATAAGTAGGCAGCACTGTCTGACTGCCTTCACAGGGGCTGGAGACAGCCCTCTCCTCCTATAGATAGGTATAGAAATTGATAGGCATCAATGCCTATCGAGATGGAGAAGTATCAATGTCAATAGTTGTCGGTGCCTACAGAGAACAAAATCGGGCAGAGGGAAAGCTATACATGCCTGGGAAGATGGGAAGGTATTGATGCCTATCAATAGGGATCATTATCAATAGGTATGGAAATTGATAGGCATCAGTGGCTATTGATATTGAGAGATATCGATGTCGATAGTCATGGATGGCTACTGAGAGCAAACTTATTGCAAGAGTGAAAAATAGGGATGCCTGTAGAGATTGAGAAGTATCGATATCGATCAAGTTTGATCCCTGTCGATACGTATGGAAATCAGAAGGCATCAACTCTTGTCGAGATGGAGAGGTGTCAATATTGACAGTCGTTGGATGCCCACTGAGAGCAAACTCAATCTGAGAACAAAATTTGTAGATGGCTCTCGAGATTGAGAGGTCTTGATGCCTATTGATAGGCATCAATATCTTTAGATGTGGCTCCCTAGCTGTACATCTGGAAATTGATACTCATCAAAGTATACTCTTACTCATTGATATTATGAATAGTCAATGCTGATAGTCATCAGTTTGTCCCAAGAGCAAAATCTGTCCAAGAGGGAAAGCTAGGGCTGCCAGTCGAGACGAGGAGTTATTGGCAGCCGTCGGTAGGGATTGCTGTTGATAGTTATCCTTAATAAGTACCAATAATTATTGGTACTTATCTATATCAGTGCCTATCAGTCACCATGGCAATCTACAAGCATTGAAGCGTGCCAAGATTGAGAGGTCTCAATTCCTATTGATAGGGATCGGTATCTATAGATGTGTTACTGTAGTGATACGCCTGGAAATTGATACTCATCAAGGCAACTTGATATTAAGAATGGTCAATGTCGATAGTTGTCAGTGTGTCCCAAGAACAAAATGAGGCGGAGAGGGAAAGCTATAGATGGCTGTAGAGACGGAGATCTATTGATGGCTTTCAGTAAGGATCGTGCCTCTTCCTTTGCCATAAACCTTCTTCTTTCCTTCTCTTCCTTTTCCATGTGACCCTGTACTGTCTGTTTAAATCTTCCCTCTGTGATCCAAAAGAGAGAATAGCATCGATGAACTAAAATCAGCAAATCGTAATCAGTCTGCTGCATCCTTGGTCCCTGCCATCTTCAAGCCATCAACTAGAAAAACTTAAGGGTTGCTAGGCTGAATTTCAGGATTTTTATCATCTCTGACTTCTACATTTTTTAGTATGGCTGTCAGGTATCATGATGATGAGTTCATTAAAGAGAAAAGGAGAGGAGAAACTTTTATCTGTTTGAATAAAACCCCTTGACATTAAGTAGAAATTCCCACATTTCATCAAACAGCTTTACTAATATTACCAGGTACTGCAGTATAAAGTCCTTATTCATAACACTAAAATAAGGTCAATGCGTGGCTGATATTACACACGCATTCCTCACCTCCGTAAATTAATCCCGGCTATTTGTTCTAAATAGGAATACCTGATGCAAGGTGGTCACTGTTCCTCTGTGACTTATGCATACTGACATCCCTTTTGAAAGAAAAGAGCTTCCTTGATATCCATTAAAATGCCTTCATTATAAGTTTGAGAAAATGCCCTATGCCTTTTGCCCTCTTACTGTAAAGGGGAAGAAAGCTTAAATGGTTTATGTGTCTCTTCTTGGACACAGATACTCTATAATCAGATAATAATACAGATACCCCACACTCTTTCTTCAAGGCAAAATGTTTTGAAATCCTGCAGAGTTTTCATACTGAACAGATTTTCTAATCCCTTGATATATTCTCTATATGATTTGAAGAATTTGAATGTTCTTTATATATACATGTTATAGATATTTATATGTTGTGACTGGCAGTGGACAAAGTTTTGTAAATATGGCTTTTCTCAACCTAAAAATTATATATAGCGAGTATATTAACATGTATTATACATGCACATTATATATGTGTGTTAAGCTATTATATATGTTTATATATATATATATATAATTGATTTCCTTTATGTGTAATTAGCATCACATTTAATAATAGTTCATATACTTTCCAAGCAATGCTCATGTGTTAGTTCTTTATTTATAAAAGCTGTATATACTGCCTAGAAAAAGCAGGAGAGAGAGCTGTCAGAAGTATGTCTGCCTTCACTCCTCCCTATTTTTTATCACTAATGTTACTGTCTCAGTCGCTTAGTTTGCCTGTGTATATATGTGTAGTACATTCCAACTGTTCAGAAGAGATTTATCAGTAATGGCTTATATGTTAAATTGATGTAGTCTAGCTTTATCCATGTATTGGTTAGGATCACCACCAAGAAATATTGTAGGAAACTATTTACCTGGCTGAAATTATATCAGAAAGGTTAGCTGTGGTCAAAACCATGTGGAATATTCTTAAACATTTAGGCAGTCAATAATTTACTCATTAGCATTTTTTCCCCAGTCTCATGATCTTTTGGGGATAATTAACATCGTTATCAAAATTTTGTGAGGAGGAATACAGAATAAAATCTTTATTAACACATGTGAGTGCTTTTATATTTATATCTGGTAGGAGAGCTGACAAAAATTTTGCCATTTTTGTTGAAAAATGAACATATTCTTTAATTTGATTTTCTTTGTTAGTTTTCATGAAATCATTTTGTGGAAATTTCTTGTGAAAGATTTTCATATTTTTATTTTCTGTTGTTTATAGGTGTGAAAAAACCTCAACATCCTCTAGCTCTCTCTTTTTTTTCTCTTTTTTTCGCTCTAATTTTGTGTGGAATACTTTCTTGTCATCAAAATAAAATAAAAAAAGTGAATTAAAAGATTTTTTTTTCTTTTGATGAAAGACACTTTCTGTTAGAAAATGGTGCTAATAGGGAACCTCCAGCTTGAGTGTGGGTCCTGCTTTACCAGTAATATTTTCTATGCAGCTAAAGCAGCATCTCTACAGTACCCAGAAAACTTTTTTGAAAGGCAAACTGTATGCATGTGTGTATGTGTGTTGGGAGGGGGGGCTCTTGTTACTGGTGCAAAGTTTTTCCTACATAATAAAAATACCACCACCAGCAAAAGCATCCTGCATTTCAAAGTTATCGTAGCTATTTTAACATATCCTACTTAATTTTAAGGCTCATTCTCCATTTTTTTTCTCATTTCCTCATCTTGCTTAAATCCCACTGCCTCTGGAAGATGTGATAAGAATTGCTGCCAAATATGATCGTAAAAAGTGAAAATGGATAGAGAAATTTTATCTTTAATAAAGAGTATTTTCCCAATATTTGATAATATCCTTTATATCCACCATAATACGTAGCTGCTAAGACTAGACACTTCTATTGGTAAATGGGTAATAGCTGAATTTAGAATATGAAATTCAGTGAGAGTCTAGCTGGAATGTGTCTCTGAGAAGACTGAAAAATCCTTTGGAGAATCTCAGTAAGTTACCCTCTTGTTGTCATATTTGTAAATAAACAGAATTATTTTTATAATATTTCAGCAGTGTGTGACATTTATTTTAGCTGGAGATCTCGAATGAGCTCAAAGAACAGCTTTAGGGCTGAGCAGTGACTATATAAATATAAACACTGAGACAAACAGGCAGATTTCCTCTCTATATCATAAGAGCACATACTGTACCACTACCATACTACCTAGGTTTACATATATATAAGAATGTCTTTAAAAAAAAAGAGAGAAAAAAAAAGGAGCTGATCTGATGAGCCTCTGGAATTTGTTTTCTTTGATGAAGAGATGTTTCCAGTCTGGACTGCAACCTCCCCCCCAAAAAAAAAAAAAAAAAGAATCTATATGAAGAAAGTTATGTGAATAATAGCTTGCCACTCCCATTCGTTAAAGTTGCCATGTTGCCCTGAGGTAATCAAGTGTCCCATTCCCACCCAGTTTGGAGAAGCAGGATTACTGACAGGAAGAAAAAGATCATATTTTCCATATTTGATTTTGAATGTAAATCAATTTAAATTTAGAATGTTTTGAATGACATTTTGGGTTGGAGAGGCTGTTTGTTTTCTGTATTTTGGCAGGTATGCTCTCCAGCAAATTTGTGTTTCAGACAATGAGTCCTGTAAGCATTACTATGGATGCTGTAGAAAAAGCCTGATCTCAGTCCTGCTATTGGATCAGCGTACTTTTGGACCCTGGCAGAGCTTAAGCGAGCGTGAGAAAATTCTGCCTGGGGTATGATCCATTCCTACTGCAGGACTGAATTTAAGAAGATCACTGTTTATGAAAAACTTAATGCTGGTCTTCAGAAATGCAGCTGGCTTTTATTGCAAACCATACCCATTCCAATGTCTTGAACAGTGGGTAGAGGGGTGAATTTATTTCACATGACCCAAGTGGTGATAAGTATAAGGGGGAAATTTAGTCTAGTGATATAGTCCTTCATTAGTCTAGGAGTTACCTCTTTCAGCAATCAATTCAGAGTGTACTTCATTCAGAGTGCAAGTACTTAAATTTCCTAGTCAGAAACAGCCCAACTAGGAACTTTTTTCTTCTATAGCTCTAGAATTATTCCAGGCACATCAGCTTTGCAGGCTGACTGTTATAATTACCTTGCCAAGACATGTAGATACCTTTGTAGATACCTTTATATACCACAACATCACAGAGTGCTTGTCTTATAGGAGATCCCTAAGGGCAGCAAAGCTTGAATGTAGAATTAGAATGGAAAGATAACTCCGGAGTTGGAAGATCAAGAGGAACAGGAATGGAACTTTAAATCTGCCGAGCTCAGAATATGATTGTTTTACTGCTCTTCCTCAGTCTTCTGCTCTTCTCCCCGTAATCTGCTCTCCTCCTGGCCCACATCTAATGAAAAATGCCAGTATCTCAATCTCGCCAATGACGTGGAGGATACACGTGCTAGGATGGGCCACCATACTGCTTCTTAGGCAGGTCTTGTTGCTTTGCTGACTCAAGATTTGCTTGGCTTCTTGCTGAGTGACAATCTGTTTTAGATTGAAGAACTGTGCTCTAGTCATATCTAGATACGTTCTCGAACAAAGAAACTGACAGATATGAAGCTTGATGTTTATTCTAGGGCTAGAGGAAAAGATTTCTAACCAGTATCTACCAGCTAATCTGCCCTATTCTTATATGCAGTTCCTAAGGGCAGCTCTAAGAGGGAAACATTTAGTTCTGATTCATAAAGAAAGACTGAAGTCAGCACCAAATTTCTGTCTGTACCAGTCCCTGAAAGGGAGCAATTAACATAGGAGTGAGGAATAAATTTATTCTAGTTTCCACCTTCTGGCTTAGGAAACTGAGTTTCCATAGGGTTCTGTGTAAAAGCCACAGCTGAGTTCATAACACTGAAGCAGTATCTCTACCAGAAGTGATAACTCAGAAAAATAAATTGCAGAGCAACCTTACTTGCTGTGCAGAACATAATTCCTACATATTTATTGGAAAAAATCTTAATGGAAGGCTGATTCTGGTGATATATGAGTTAAAGTGGTACCTTTGTATTCTTGTGGTTATAACACTGGTTGTGAACATAGGACTGCTACTGCAAGGCAATAAAACTGCTGTTTTACATTTACCATACCGAGATGGCAGCTAGCTATAGGGCAAAAATATCACCAGCGTTAAACCTTCAGAATTTACCACAGTGACTGGAAAACCAAGCTCTTGCTACTACCAGAAAGCACAGTTTTTCAGAGTAAACTGAGCTGCTTTTGTACTTCAAAAATTTGGGGGCTGGATTCTCTTCTAATCTGAGCCTGAGTGATCTGTTTAAATTGTAGAGTAGCTAAAGCAGAGACCTGTGACACGTGTAAATTACCACTGCACTATGCAAGATATAATTAATATTAGTGTGCCTTGAACCCAAATACAGGGATACTAAAATAGTGTTGCTAACAACAGAATATAAGTATTTTGTGACACTGTGACAGCATAGCTGGATACAATGTCTGTACAATTTCACATAAGTATGTGAGCTGTGTGACTACCATTAAGGTGTGAACCATTAAGGACCACAGCCTTGAGAAGTAACTATTAGGTCACAGCTAATTTAGGACATAAATGCTCTGTGATGAACGGATCCAGTAAAATTTTGCTTTAAAATTTAATATATGCATGATTTAATCTGTCTTCTAAACACTTCCATCATAGTGTTCTCTAATTGCCTTACTGATACACATTTCCTAACTTACATTCAGTTGCAACAAGAATGCCATTCATATATTTTGTTCCCTGCTTCCTATTTAATCCACTTAACTTCATTAATCAGCTTTCCTTATTTTCATACTGGGCCATTAATGTGTGCGCAACCAAGAGCTGTACTTTTTCCCAGGTCTTCCTAACTCATTCTTAGTGGCATTTGGCTTTTCAGGAATGGCAAATGGTTATTTCCTTCCCCGGAGTAACACAGTTAATGAGAATAATAGGTTCCCTGCAAATTCAGAGAAGTGCAAAAAAAGATTTGTAGTCTCTTTTCTATCCTGCAGTGTGATGATAATAACAGGAAAGATGATAGATAGAAAAATTTGTTAACAAGTAATTCTTTAGCCACAGATCATCTAGGTCAGGATAGTGTTATAGCTGGACTTCTTTGACAAAAGCTACCTTTGAGTAAATGAAGAGCCTTTATTCCTATTAGTGTCAAGTGTACTTGGTAAGGAAGATTACTGTTTCATGCCTCTCTGTGTTAGCAGCCGTGAATGATCATAAACTGTGAAGGTCAATAAATAGGAAACTGGCTGTTTTGTAAATACAAGGGGTATGGGATGCTCTCCTTCTACAGCTGGAACTCTTTGAAAAATGTGTTTAATAAAGCCTCACACATTTGAAAACTGATTAGTATTTTAAGGCACAATTCAATAGCCAAGGTCCGAACCACTGAGCGTAGTTGGAGGTTGTATGTTCAGCTTCTTGAATAAGTCATTAATTGACTTAGAACAGTTATTGGAAGGCTATATAAAACTAGAATGCACTACATTTTGTGCCTGTTTGTCCTCCCACAAAATACATATATGTGTTTGTGTGTATCATTCGCTTCTACTGAGCAGAATGATTGTCAAACACATTTTATCACATGCTTCCTTATGACCACTGTTTACAGATACTTTAAACTTAGACTTTCCTAAGCTTGTCATGCAACATGCATGGAAATGTGTTTGGATTATGTTTGGAAATGTGGCTTTCCAAGTTCACAGTGTGAAAAAAGCATAGGTATACTTTATTGGAAGAGTGGTAGGCAATTTGCACAGGCAAGAATATCAGCTCAGGGACAGATGGGATTTTTGGACTGTTGTGTGAAATAGCTTTTATGCTTATGGGTACAGCCAGAAACTCCTTAAAAGGTTTGTGCTTGAAGCCCTTCCATAGCATGCAGTACTTGTACAAATGAACATCTAAGTTAAACTTGTTCCAATCTGATTATGTGTACAAGGTCTGGGAGCTTCAAAGCTGAAGTTTCACTTCACTAACAGAAATAGTCTGTAGTCTCCTTTGCCTAGCGACTTTGTTACTTGGATGCTTCCTATGCACAAATATATCTGTCTTCCTTTGCCCTTTTGGTGGTCACATTGCTCACACACTTACATGAAATGCTTAGACATTGTGTCTGGCTATACCATCACAATATTACAAAATACTTATACGCTGTTGTTAGTAGCACTATTTTTTGTACACTTACATTTGGGTTCAAGGTACACTAATACTAACTATATCCTGTTTAGTACACTCATAATTTATAGGTGTTACAAGCCTCCACTTTGGATATACCCTTGCTATATTTCTTCTTCCATTGACATGCAAGATCATGTGTGTAAAGGTATTTAGATGTCTAATATCCACTGAGAGATATATTTTAAAAATATGTTTTTGGAGCTCAGGTTTTCCAATGTGGCTTCCTTTTTTAAGGACTGTTTGACACTATATATTTAGCCATCTATCCTAGGATTCCTCTTGCCTAACTTTAGCTTAGAGCAGATGTCTTATTTTTAGATTACTACTCCCTTATGCTTCATCCATAGTCAACAGAAAGAGAGGCACAACAGGAAGTGATTCATCTCTTCCTAAAATAGATGTCTCAAGTAGGTGGGTTTTATCACAAGTAACCACAACTTCAGCTGAAAAAGAATCTTAATTTGATAAGAAAGGACAGAACCATCCATGAAAGAGGACTAATAAGGCTTTTGACCTTTGCAGAGTATACTGAAGTATATGTAAAATAAGACTATGCATTACATCACTCTCTATCATTTGGTATGTGCTAATGCTCAATTTTCATTTTTGCACTGAATAAATCATGTGCTCTGCTATTTCAAGAAGCAGATGAATGATACTGCTTTTTTAGGGTCTATAAAATGTATCCATAATTAACCCTTATGCTAGGTACAGACAGTTAGTTTGGTAAAAAAGGATTTACTATCAAACTGATTCAAATCCCATATTAAAGCAGAGATTGAAAAAGTTTGATTCATTTGCTGTCTTGCCAATACCACTATTACTACTACTACTGGTGTCTTTGATAACCCAGACTGATTAGATAAAGGTTGCACATGGACTCTTTCTCGCCAAATGAATAGCAAGAAAAGTTGCTGACCAGAGAGACTGGTTCTAGAAAGGCTTTCAACCCATTCTCCGAGCTGAAGAAGTTCAGATAAATGAGTTACTTAGTTCTGAGGCTGCAAGGGTTATTCTTCACTTGAAATAAAAGGTAAATAAAGTAATAAAAATGTAGACAATTTTAACTAGGAAACTAATTCTTTTTCCTACAGAAAAAGAATAAATTAATTAGTATCCAATATAGCCTAAGACAGATAATTCAGGATCTACCAGAGTGAAAGTATTTATACTTTTACTGCTGCCTTTTAAAACTGGAGTAAAAAACTCTAGGTCATAGTCCAGTCCTGTAGTTTAGATATTGCACTACAAACTCTAAAAAATTATAGAGTATGGAGCATCTCATATCGCATTCAGTTATCAACATACCTTATCAGAAAGAAAAGCAAGCATCTCATTTTCTTGTTGTAAGGTAGTGGTAAAACCGTTACTTAGCAGTTTTTCTTTTCTTCCTCTTGCTGGCCACAGTGCTTTCAGATTGTAACAGGAATGCTTTCTCAGATGAGAGCAAATGAGGTATTTTTAGGTACTATTACAGCAAGGTATTACAAGTTACCATTTTCTATTACACAGCTTCTACTTTTGAGCAGGACAGAATTCTCCATTTCTTCACTATAGCTTGACATGTTTGAGGTTTTGTTCTGTTCTGCTTTTTCTGGACTGCTGGCAAATCCTCAGTGCATGAGAGTGCCTGCTGAGTCTGATCCATGAGTTGTACAGAACTTAGTGGGTATTTGATAAGTAAATGTAGAGGTGCTTCCCTACCTTGCTAGGTGATCAGAGTCTCTTTAAGATAGCAAGGTGTCAAATCTCAACATGAGTGTACGTTTTAACCTTTCAGCTCCTATTAGCCTAGAATTCTGTAGTATAAACATTAGGAACAGTATGAATTGAGAACACACTGGAACAGCGGAGTGTAAAAACATGAGAAGGAATGGCAGAAGGCTTGGGTGGCACTTAGGTCATTAGGAGCACAGCGTATCTACAAGCAGCATCTCAGGATGCTCAGATCTAGAAAAGGAGGGAAGCCAAAAATGAGAGACAGTTTCTACTTCCTTTTATCCCTGTTCTTCTAGGAGTATTTTCTTCTGTCCCCGCCCCCACCCCCCCCCCAAATCTTCTGTCTTGGTCTTCAGAGAGTCTTATCAAGATTTTTCTTTATTTTTCTTTTTTCCAGGCCATGTTTATACCCTTTCTGTTGTATTGATTGTTTAAACTCAGATAAAGGTCTCACCAATTCCAGTCAAATCAAATTTAAATATCAATTCATATTTAACAATTGTTTAATCATCAGTCCTGTCTATGACTTTTCAGGAATTAGCAACGACCTCTATGCATGTCTTAGCTCCATATAATTACCAACACATTTACAAATCCTGTGGTTAAAACATGTGAGCAAGTCAAAAGTCTCGAAGACAGTTTAAAAAGAATATAGCTGAATTATAAATTTTCACAATTTCTTGCTGTCATTGCACTCTATGTTGTCACTTATGTCTTTTTCTCCCCCTTGGGAAGAATCAGCAACATGAACGCTACGGACACAGAGCTGACAAGTACTAACTCACCCTTGTCTTCATGTTCAGGGGACAAGGGGTGGAATGAACACGGCAGGTTGGAGGGTATTAACGATGTTTCATTCAGATTCAGTGTCTGAAGTGCCAAATGCCAAATTACTAACGGCCTACTTGTCTGTCATATTAGTAGTATTCCTTCACTTTAGAGAACAACGGTAATGTCCAGTGTTCAAATCAAATAGTATGATGTAGTAGGAGTGGACATTGTGTGAAAAGACAAGTAGTTTTTTTTTCATATTAGATTGCTCAAGTATTGTAGAACCTGCTGATTCCAGTTCATGTTCCTGCCTTAATCAGGCTGCAAAGAAATTTGAGTCAGTTTCTGTGACAAATACCTGGGAGGCACTGGAAGAGCAGGATCATGTAAGTGTGTGGCCAGAGGGATCTGGGTTAAACTGGAGAGGGCAGTTATCTCTGCCTGCCATCTGCTTGCCTGCTAGCTGCTGAGAATTGCTAATGGATATCATAATAGAAGTTAACTTCTTCCTCAAAGATCAAGGAGTTTAGTGCAGGGGTTTTATTCAGTAAGGAGATTCCATAAAAAAGCACTTCATGGATGGTCTTGGGAAGAGGTAGGCCTTCTATCAATGAAGTGAAATGGGTAGATGGACAAAGAAAGTCTTTAAGCTGATTTTTTGTTATAGTCAGATCTTCCCAAAGAAGCAAAAATGATAAAAATTTCGTTGTAACCATCCAGAGCCATTTGGTGATCCATTTGGTGGCTCTTCCTTTGTCTTTTCTCCAGACATTTCAGCTGAGGAGTGAGTTATGTTGCCATTGTATTTAGTTTCTCATACACATTTCACTCTCACAGTTCTTGTCGAAGCTAATGGGAATTAGTCATCTTGTGTTTCTTGTACTGAAGAAGTCCCCTAATCTTTTCCTGGCTGGCATTATTAGTCCAATATACACACCTCAAATGAATGTTTGTATACTGGACTAACCTGAACATAACTCAAGTTCTTAAACAGATTTTAAATGACTCAACTAGGACACAAATTGTGTGCCTTATGTCACCTTCCAGTGGGAAAACGAATGATAATCTTTCATGGTTGGTTATTCTGGTAACTATTTATGTTTGCTTGCTGTGATTTATTCATGGAAAGCACCATAGTCTTCACCAATGCAAAACATAATAAGTTCTATTGGTTTGCAAACATTTCTTTGGTGCCTACATAATTTGGCTAATATACTAGGTCTAACACCATTATAGTGCAACAGTTAATGAAATTGTAGGCAAAACAGCTGCACACACCTTTATATCACTAATTTTATTTACTTTATTTTAACTGTGAGGTTAGAGCTACTAAATTGCTTGATTAGCATCCAGACAGAAATAGTTAATTAGGTTTTCTGTTCATTTAATTGTATGACATTTTGAATCAAAGTAAAGACTTTCAGCTTGCATTTAAATTTTATTTGACATTTGAAAAGATAAAAAAAAGTCCTCTGTTACTTAGTCATTAAGTAAATGTTCTTATTGATTTAATTTTCTCATGTAAAAAAAAGGAGAGAAACAAAAAACTTAATGAAACTATTGCATACAGTTACCTTGGCAATAAAAGTTGCTCAAACCACAGGAGTGTGTTGTAGAATCTTTTAAATCCCTTAAATATATAATTTCTTAAGTCCAATCAAGCTCTTTGCATATCAATTTTAATATAAAGAGATTATTTTCTCTGCAGTACTATATCAAGTGTAATAAATTGAGATTTACCCTGTTAGTTTATATTGAATAACCAAATATATTATGCAAATTAAAAAAAGAAAAAAAATTAAGTTACTTTATCATGACTTCACAGCAGCTGTTGGCTATCTTACCTAGGTAGTGATCCCAACACAACCCAGATACTCTCCAGAAAAAGAATAGGGATGCTTTTTGATGTGTGTTGAAAGCTTAGTTCTAATTCAGGCCCCCAAAACACAAGCATGTACTATATTTCTGAATTACTGTTTCTAAAAGCCATACCCAATCATGATACAGCACTTAACACAGGAGACAACATTCTTAGTGAACTCGGTCTGCTTGAGCTTCGATTGAAGCTCTGAGGGTGAAACAGTCTTGCAAGACCAGGACTAGAGAAAGGTAGAATACAGTTCCTGAATATCTTTATTGAATTTACATCAAAATTTACTTTTCCTAATAATTTAAATGATGTATGCAACTGTATAGTCGCCATATACCAGGCCAAAGTCCTACTTGAACTTCAAAAGGGCATGGAGGGGATCCTGTGAAAATTTTGAGTAAAAAATGAAAGGATTACTGGGCTTGGCCTACTGGTAACTACAGCTTCTCAGCCTGCAGATCCAAACTGCATGCTCTAGATGCAGGTTTTTGATAAGTCAGACGTACAGTAATCAAATGCAGGTACCACTGAATGTTAAGAAGTGAATGATAGCTTTGCTCTTGAGTTACCGTGTTTTGAAGTCTATTTCAAGAAAATGCTTACTGTAATTTGAAAGTCTGTGTTTTTGTTTATAGGCTTCTTTCTCAGTTGTAATCTGTAAAATTTGCTACTAGATATAATGGTGTCAGGTATTTTTAATATAATTGACAAATATAATTAATAAAAGTTTGCTTTCCGTAGTCTCAGATGTCTTCTGGAATACAAAGCTGATATCAGGTAATGGAAAAATTAATGTTAATCATCTATTGCTTATAAGATTTTCTTTCACTAGAAGAATAGAGAGGTTGCTTTTTCACTTTCATTTTTTCAGAAAAAAGATATAGGTAAGTCAGCAAAAGGTGCGTTTTAGTAAACCTGAAAATACATTTGTTTTTACTTAAACCTTAGGCAAGAAATTTGCTCAAACCTATTCGTCAGTATTTCCACAATAATAAATGTCTGTTCCATCAGACCTGTGAGCAACTCCTTTAAATCATCCAAATATGTTCAGTCTAGAAGAAGCTGATATGTAACCTCAGTTTATCTGAGTCAATGCAGTTTGGGGCACTGAGAACAGGATTCTGGTTTTGGCTTACTTCTTACAAGAAGTTACTATACAGATGAACTTCAGATATGTACACTAAGTATCAAGACTAGAAATATGCATGAAACATAGGCATCAGGGAGGGTGTCGTGGTTATGTGACAGCTCCCGCATTTAGGGAATAGAAAAGGGAAAGAAACATTGGCTAGCAGCATCAGAGGAAAGATAACGTTGGTCTTTGTATATTAGATTGCTTATCTGTCAAGTTTAGAGGCAAAAAGACAAAAGGAATGAGATGATCTCCCAAAGTTTCTTCCAGAATTATTTTCTATGACCAATCTACTTTAGAATTTTCTCTCTGTTCTGTTTATCTACCATCTCTTGGTAGCTGTTCTACATAACTTCTTTTTTACGCCTTCAGACTCTCCAAAGGAGAAAAATTAGTCAATTCAAATAAAATTTAAAATTACCACCCTGAAGTTAAGCATCAAGACTTTGCCCTTCTTTAGCTGAGAACAAGGCACAGTTGGAAAGTTCATTATGGAATTGTCATCTTGATGATGTCCTTGCTACGTGTGCATTTTAAAAGACGGAAAGAAAGAGAAAACCTCTGCCAACATAATTCCATCAGAAAAATCACTTAAAAGACTTTTTATCCCCCGCCTACACCTCTAAGAGAATGAATTCTTTCTGTACTGGAGAGGGCTTGTTCTACTCAGTAATATTATCTTTGTCCCCAGGGTAGTCTCTGACTTTCAGAGCCTGACAGCTTCATCAAAGTTTTCAAATTGCATTTTTTCTCTGTTTCAAAGCAGAAGATTTTTGCTAACCTCTAACTGGAATCAGGTCACCAGTAGTTCCCAGCTGCTGAGCCCCAGTGCTGATAAAGTTTTCATGCTGACCTTTTCACGTCAGCAGTTCGTATTGTCTTCATTTTTTAGCCCTATCCATTACAACAGATGTAGGCATTTGAGTCAGAAATAGTCACTTAGGACTGGGTGGGATTAAAATGACAGTCGTTTGGTTAAATAATGGCATTTGGAGAGCTAGCTGTGGCAAATAATGTGCTAATACACAGAAGGATGCCGCTATTGCTCTAAGGAACACACATATGTATAGCTTCTGATAGCTGAGTGTGTGTGTGTGTGTGTGTGTGTGTGTATAAAAATCATAAAAACATGACTAAGACTTTCAGTGAACTTTATCTGCTTATGTTCTACCAAAACTGTGAAGAATAAAATATTAAATTCTATGACTAGAAGAAATTGACCATTTCTCAGAACTGCAGAAATTAGACACGCTTGCACACTGTGGCTGTTTTGTCTTGCTCAGGTACACTAAGAGAAATCTGGTGCAATTGAGAGAATTTGCTGGGGGAGGGAGGGTCGATGACTAAAAATCACGCAAAGCACCAATGACAGAAATGAATCTGATTCAAGGTTTCCATTAGTCCTTCTGAAATGATGCTTCAGATGAAATTTCCCATATTGCCATGCAGAGAGATAGTCCCAGAATAGATAAGAACATGGTAAAGTTATCTCTAACTCATTTATGAGTTCTGACTCAGAGTCAGGATTTTCATCTTTACTGTGAAAAATCTCAGTCCTACTGAAGTACCTGAGAATCTTGCTAAGTATTTCAAAGTCAACATTTTAATACTTTTATTACTTTTTCTCATTTTTAAATCGATTGATGCATTTGAGAACTCCTGTGATTTGCTCTGGTTTTATTATTATTTATTAGGACTTTAAACCAGAACCCATAGTCTAGAACTTAGAACTTATCTTGCCTTGGGGCTTAGTGTGACTGGATTAAAATAGGAAAAGGGCAGAAACACAAAGTCAGACTATATCTACAAAATCGTTCACAATTCCAGCCAATGTATATACATAGCAAGTGAGTTCTGCTAAACAAACGACACATAATTAAAATGGGTTCAGATGAAGCATATTACAGTAAAACCCAAACAGTCTTTCATTCATAAAGAGTATATATGTTCTATAAAAGTTTTATTTCAAATCTCAAGCCTCTACTTTCACAAGTATTTAAAAGGTGTCATTTTCCTTCACATCTGCATGCAAAGTCTCGTAAGACTGTTTGAAAGCATACATCTGAATGCTATTTCTTCTGTGTATATGACTTTCATATTGGGCATCATTCTTACCACTTGCATGTGGCAGACATTGAAAAGTAAACACACGTGTGCTTGCAATGCAAAACAGTATGCTCAAAATATTTGGCAAATATTTGAAAATATATCTTTTGTTCATGGCATTTGTTGTAAACCTTTTCATCTATCCCTCATAACCTATCAATTCATTCTTATAATTTCTTTCTTCATTTCCTTCTTTGCCATCATATTAAAGTTCTTAATCTCACCTCTGAAGCCCTGCAGACTGTTCTGTGAGCTTATATCTCAGATCTCACTACATCCTTTCTCATTTTCTTTGAGCTGCTGTGGTTCCTGGTGTCCTTATTTCTTCATTTTCTTTTCCTATTCTCATTTGCAGGCTTTCTGTCGTGCTGTCCCATGTACAGAAAACAATGCATGACACTCAGTCTTCCCATAGAGACCCCAAACTCTACTCTTGTCAGACAAAAGTATTCTATAAAGTATTCTACATATGGGCATTTTAGAGCAGAAATAAGAAAGAGAATTCTTCTCAACTCCACATTGACAAATGTCCCAATATTACCCCTGTCTTATTTCTCTTTATCTTTCAGGTTGAGAATTTTCTGGGTAAAATCTAGTAATATATGCTTTAAGCATTTATATATCAATATAAAGTTAAATTTACACATATAATAGGAGTTTTTAACCAAAATGCAAAAGCCAATCATTTTTTGTGCCTCATTAGTAACAGCAGCTGCTGTGCTTCAGTTTTCACCCCTTGGGAGAACAGTTATTACACAGCAGTGGCTTATTCTGTGGTGACTGACTGTGAAATATATCTTATTGTTTTAAAAGAATAGAATTTTACATTGAATTTTAATGTAGGAAAATATGACCATGGATGAATCACAAAGTACTGAATAGTCACATTTAGGTTATCAGTTCTAATGTAAGGCAGCTACTGGTGACTAAACATAGGTTTTACCAGATAGCCACCAGATGGACTGTATAAAATTATTTTTCTGTCAGTATAGATGTTAACTGACAGGTATCCGCTTCACAAAAAACTGCCACTGAATTTAGCAGCAACTTGCAGCTGGCAGTCTCAGAAGAGAAGCCAAGACTGAAAAGAGGAGCCAGAAAGCATTAACAATTTTTCACCAGCAAAGCAGTGCTCCAGTCAGGACTGCAATACAGTTGAAGACTCCAATGCCCCTTATACATATATTTGATCCAGAAACATTATTTCTGTCTCCAGGTCTGCAGGTTGATCCTGACTGTGTAATTGATCTTAGTTTTGTAGTGTGACTCATATATATGTAGATATAGGTCATGGGCCATGGACTATTCATACATTAACAATCTCATTCAGGTGCCTAAATCAGGAGGTTAATCTACATATGTGATCTCTGTAGAGAATAAAATAGGAGAAACTCTTCTGGACTAAAATTCAGAGTAACTAAATCAACTTCTGGAGGGATCTGACTCTCTCTGGCTGCAGAAATTAACAGGCATTATAATATAAGCTAAGTAAATTAAGAGCTTAGAATTAGACTCTCCTATTTTACACCAGAATGACTATTTGAAATAATAAAGTTAATTGCAAATTTATTTTCATATTTCCTTAGAGCCAGATTGTGCTGAGTATAAGCACATTCAGTCTGATAAGAATGTTTCAGCATGACTTTATATTGGTAGCTCTGAACAGTGTCTGTCAGCTGGTATAAAATTGGTATACCTTTCTCAGATGACTGTTTTAGGAGTAGAGGGGAATGGAAAAGGTGGAATGGAATTAGCTAAGACTGGACAGGGGGTACAATTATGCTTGCCAACAGTGGCTGTTTATAAGTTGAATAAAGTCAATCGGTTTATTTTAGCTGTGTGTTATTTAAATGGCCAAAATCCAGAAATAGTAGAACAAGCAGTGTCCTTTTACCTTCTACTACTCCATAATTGATGTTTGATCCCGTATGCATCATGATACAAAATACCAATAAATAATAAAGCAAATGCTAAGTCACTTTATTTCGTTACTCCTCATCCTTTCCAGAAGATGTTAAGTATCAATACATCATCCGAGTCCCCAGGTGGCTTTTTGTCTTGTAGCATCAGCTCAATAGCATGAAATAGATTCAGTGATCTGTAGCAACACTTATATTACTCATCTGCAAATACAAATTAACTCATTAGTAACAGTGAAATCGAGACTAACTCAAGTTTTGTATGCAGTTTACACCCAGTCCTTTAAAGCAAAAAGGAGGTTGGTTAATTTTAGTTATTACAACTAACATAAATTGCCCCTTGAAAGTTACATACTTTGACAAACCATATGTGTATTAGAATCTGGTTTATACGCCAGTCTGACCAGGTTAGTGTCAGGTCAGAGAGTGCTGGAGAATCAGAGCAGATGCAGAAGGCGAGAGAAGGACAGCACTGCAGCCTACTGGTTACTCAGCTCTGCAAGCCCTGTAGTAAGTGGAAAGTATAGGCATAGGAGGAGGTTCAGAGGAAGATGTCTGCAAGATCAAAACTGTGCCAGCTTCAGTCTCTGGCAATCAGACTGAAAATATCTGAGGAAAAATTAGACCGTTAGAGTACAAACCCTATGAAAAACAATTGTTCCTTGAACATACTATCTTTTCTGGTGACTCCTTACAGTTACTCCGTCCACAAGCCATCGAAAAGAGTCTATGTCTTCTCTCCCTCTCCCTGGCGAACCAGTTTAGCTATCTGTTTCATTCGGAGACCATTTATAATATATCTCACAATCTTTCCCCAGTTCTGGGTGTCAGCAGAGAACGGGACGCTCAGAGTTTGTGGCTATACTTAACTGTGCATGTTGTTGCAAAAGGCAAGGCTTTGGTTCATACTGCCCTATTCTCAGGGTTTTATTTACTTTAGGGAAAGAAAAAAGAATTTGCCTGAAGAAATGGTGCCAAATGTGTGGTCAGACAAATTCAAGTTGATGCAGAAGCCTCCTTCAGCAAGGAATTAGATCTTTTCTGCAAGAATACTAGATTTTTTTTCTGGTTGTACATAGTATTCCCTTGGGTACGGAATGCAAAAAAAGAAGAATGACCTCAGTGAAATAGCCTCTGCATAGAAAAGCACTGTAGAGGGGGGAAGAAACATTTCCACAAAAAATTTTGTGTCGAAATCCCATTTTGACTGCTTCATTCGTTACGTGTTGCATTGTTTCAAGATTGTCAAGGAAAAATGTACCACCAGAGAATTCTAGTATGTCCTTAATATTCCAAGGGCAATCTCACATGGTATCATTCGTGTTTATCTTGCAGATGACATCTTTTGCTGTGGTGGTTTTAATAACTCCCTGAGGTGAAGTTGGATGACAGAACCATCCATTCAAACCATCAGAAAGAGAAAAGTCAACACATTTATGGTAAGTGGATAAGAACTTTCTTGTGTGTTTTGCAGTTGACATTTGGTTTATTTCTACTGTACAAACCACTGGTGGGAACAACTCACAACTTTATGTGCTTCATCCTCCTATGCCTAAAACTCTGTCCAATTAAGAAGCTTTGATTTGCAGGGCTTTTTAGAGGCTTTTTAAATTCCAGTTTCTCAATCTTCAGCTTATCTAAAGTTCATTTTCAGGTTCATATGAAATTTACCTCTTCAATTATAGTACATTGGGCCTAAGAAATGTGGCAATTTTTTAAGTCAAAATTCTTTGGATTTCAAGGTTGCTTGCTTGCTGGAGTCATGAGTATCAATAACGGAGGTACGGTGAAATAATAAAATTCCTTGAATTCAGGTTGGGTTTATATTGCAAAAACATCCTGTCTGCATTGTAAGCATCTCAGATTTTTAATTATAAATGATCTTGTCATTCATCTTACATTTTGTATTATATGATTTGCTCTGCTTTTTTTCCTCTTCTTTTATTCCCTGCATTCTTTTGAACAAAGATCTGATCAGTCGATTTGCTTTTATTTCTTTTGTGATTACTGTTACTGCTGATGCTAAAACACTCTGTTGTTATTACTAAAGTTGCCTCCTTTCTATTCTGTGATTTATTTTATCCATGAGTTATGTCCTATCTAGCAGACAATACACAGTTTGGGGTATGGACTATTGTTCTCTACCAATTTGTACATAGCCTAGTAGATCAGGCCTAGAACTGATTGTGACCCTTGGTATTATGGCAATGGAAATATGAGCTTATTTTACATTTGTAGAGCTGTAGAAAAAGCTGATTTTTCTGACTTGCTAGCTGAACAAGACAAACAAACAAACAGACAAAGGTTTTTCAGGTCAAACAATTCAACCTGAAACTGAATTCTTCTTCTTTAACCTTCTAAAAAGTCAAATGCTTAGACTAAGCAACATGGGCTCCATCTATAATCAGTGGAAACAAGTCTGTTGAGAAGATGATTCACCCAGGTGTTTTGGACACACACATATATATACATACGTATATAAAGACACATTTAGAGATAAGTCTTTCACTCTCACTGTCTTTTCAGTGATTTCAGGGCTAAAGATAAAAAGAACTGTTCCTAGAGGTGGAGATAGACCTAACATTATTATTTATGTAAATAATATTATTTATTTATCCAAAGTTAAATTCAATGAATCCCACTTTAAATGTCTACCTTATAGGGAGTGAACATAATTCAAAAAGGTAAATTTCTAAACAAAATATTATTTAATTTAAAACCCTTAAGTAAAAAAATAGATTTATTTTCAGGCCAAAATAATTTGATTAAAAAAATATGAATTTATGTTCTATGTGAATCTAAAATAAATTCCACATGAAAATGTCATCTAGCTCTACTGCTTATTACAGTTTTTTCAATGCTTCATTTTGTTATAGTCGATCAATTTATTCTTTCAAAGTAACATTATATTTGCTCATATATCATAACCCTCATCACACTTGCATAATAGAGTCTGAGTATTTGTTTGTGTGTGTCAGACTATAATAAAAGCAGGGCTGGTATTTGGTGTAAATGACATGTACATCTGGTACAGTACTGACTTTTCAGAACAGCATTGCCTACAAGCATCTGGATTAGATGTTGCTGGACAAAGGGCTCTTATCTATATCAGTCTTCTACCGTTATTAACTGAGGTTGAGGGAGCTTATATCTTCCAAAGCATCTGGGGAGAAAAAGTGCTGGTATCTAAGTCCATCTGTGGAGGCTTTGAGGCACTGAAGCATGGTATTCTTATTTGAAAGGCCATTTCTACATGAAATAGCAGTTGGACTGTAGGTCTCTAGCATGGCAATACCCTCCCCAGGAAGGACAGACTCTTCTCAGAAGGATGAGATTAAAGGATGGGGACGGCCAGGGTAAAAGGGAGAAGGTAAAAGCAACTTTCAAGTGCGCTGTCCTATATTCTGCCATGCCCAGGAACTACGGAAAGTCAGAACCGTTGCTGTTCTCCTGACCTCCATCTCTAACTAAGCCAGCTAACACTGTCTCCAAAAACAGTAACATTGGCAGTCTGGAAGTAAAACACGAAGAGATCAGAACGGGGCACTATGACGGTGACCAGGTGGCACTCCTGTCCTCAAATGCCATTTTCTCCATACTTTGTGGCTGTTGTGACCGATAAGAGCGAACATAATTTAGAGTTCAGCTTTGGCAATCAGACAGGCCATACACAGCAACCTCAAGACTAACTCAGTGCTTTGTGCCGTTGAAATACAGAAGAGGAACTAGACCTATTTTATTTAAAGTACTCAATGAACTAGTGCCTGAGTACTTTAAAGACTCCTTTTGTATCAGAAAATACTACAATGACAGAGATAACAAAATGGACAGTACCTAAGGCAAACTTTTGAGATCTGGGAAAAGGCATTTGCAATTAAGGGTGTCTGCTTACACCCCTCATATTAATCTTTGAAGGAGAAACAAATCAGTAGTGAGATTATAGTGCTTTGACTGGCTTCGTATGGAGGAATCAGCATAATTTCTGAGCTTCTGGCAATAATCTTTTTGGAAAATTACTTCCATTTTAGTATTTAATGGGGTTAAGAGTATCAGGACAGGTTACTGCAAGCACTAAGAAATGTAACAGGTTAAGCAGATTAGCTAGTTTCATTCTCCGCCTCGTTACTTTTTTCCCTTCTACCCTGTAAGACTACCATATAAACCACATGAGTACACTTCCTCATGCTGCTCCTGCTCCCACATTTTCCCGTGGTCAGGTGGACAGTGAACACGAGGACATAACCACACTGGCACAAAAAAAGAGTATCTTGAAAAAAATCTGCGCTAAATAATTCATATCTCACAACAGTTGTATTCCAAGTGTACGACAATTTTCCTTTTTGCAAGAAACAGCCCACTATTAATATTTTTTATTTTCATAAAAGGTTTGGGATATGTACTGAACAGTGAAGTTATCAATAAAATCCAGTAAAAGCCACTTGCGCTTGAGCCAACTTACTAGCTTTCTTAAAGATGGCTCACTAAAAGCAGGTGGGTGTCTAAAGTAAAAGGTTCTCTCATGAGTCCTGAATCACACTCCTGGCAAGTTTGCTCTGAAGGCAAAACAATTTTTCAAGAAATCATTTATTTTCTCAAATGCTGTAATTTTATTAGCCATTGGACTGAAATGAAGAAGATATTTTACCATCTATCATAAATTAAACATGGTTAGCAACTCTGCTGTATAGTGAATTGCATACAGATATGGAAGCCATTTTATTTGTAACTACTGCATGGCAATACAAACACACACTACCAAAAGAACATTAGCCGTTTACTAAAAATGCTCTGACAGCATTAGCTATGCCAGAGTTTATGATACAAACCTAAACTATTTATTTTTTTTTTATTCTTGTAAACTATGAAAAATGCTCAAATAATGTTTGCCCTAAAGGAAACAAAAGTATTACAACATATGAAATGTCTCTCTTGTAAGATATAAATTATCATAATAATAAAGAATTCAAAAGTCTGAAAGCACTATGATAGAGCTAATTACAAATGCTCATATGTACTACACCAAAGACATTTGCAGAATAGTTACTGAATCATAAGTATGTGTGATCAGAAGATGTTTCTGTAACACTGAAATGATCTATTCTGCACACAGATTTCATCATGAATTTACTTCTGATAATGGAGGTTGGCTCTAAACACTGCAGTAGTCAGCAGATTCCAGGATAGAGATAATTTCAGGCAAATGCTATAAAGACAAACCAGTGCTGTTATGACCAAGAGTATTTTTTGCCAGCTGGTTGCTGTGTTATTGGTTTTAAAAAAATAAACCTATGACATACTGTATCCCATATGCGTTAGGACTAGTTAAACTATCAAAGCATAAATATTTGTCTGGTTCATATGTTCCAAGTTAGCCCTTAAAGAACTAAATAGTCAAAAATAATTTCAAGCAAAATAAAATGGAAATTTGGCCTCAAGAGATTCCTTGTATACAGAAATTGCAAGCAAGTGTTATTTCACTTTAGCTATTTGGGGTGGTTGGAGGAAGCAAATGGCAAGAAGTTTATGAGTTATAATTTAAGCGCAAAAGACTGTTTCTATATCTGCCTGCATAGTTCAAAAGGACAAGCAGAAGTACACACTGTGGGTGTGTACAGCACACACCCACACATACAGCAGCTATGGAAATAATTCAAGTGAAAGCCAGCGTCCTGAATCGGGTGGCTGTCATCTGAGCCACCCAGCATCACTGCCCTTTGACTCTGCCATTGCTCAGGTACATGCCAGAGCAGAATAAAGTACATAGAGGACAAGACTCACCAAAGAGCTAGTACATTGAACTCCCAAGGTCTTTGAAGACTCTTGAGAGCAAATTCAAATAGTATGGCAAAGTTTCTCTTGGTCTTTCCAAGGATCTCTGTCTCTTCCTCTTTCCTTAGCTACACAGCCAAATCCCAGAACACAAAATCCAACTTGGTTCCAAAGTAAATGTTGTGTATTTTCACAGAGGTTGATTTGCTAGCCTACATAAAACTGATTAAGGAACTGACCCTCCTCCCACTGTATTTAGTATGCACTATACAACGCAATTAATTTAAAGGGGGTTTCAGCTTTTTCTCCAGTAGAAATCGACTTCCCATCTAGGTTACTTTGGTGTAATGGTGCAAATAATTACAGTTAAGTTATAAAATATTTACATTGGTATTTCCAGGATCAGAATTTGACCCAAGTATCTTTTATGTAGCAGTTGTTTATGCAGGAGGAATTAGTAAGATGAATGAAAACTACTTACATGGGTAAGGACTAGTCGTACAAGTAAGATATTATACAGCTTCTAAACTGTAAGCTATCAAACTGGCCTTCCAGAAATAAATATTTGCTACTGGATGACTTTCCTAAATTTAGAACACTTTTCTTCCATTTTTTAGTAAAGTCATCTCCAATGCTTTAATGAGTAAAGTATAACAAATGACATTTTGGTTGCCATAGGAACTTATTTTTTCTTATATACTGCCAAACTGAATGCCTTTTTCTTTTCCCCTTGCTTTGTTTTAGCAGGATAAAGGCCACAGCTATAATAAATGCAATTTCAATTTTCTTTATTATAATGAATTAATAAATTTAAGAAAAAGGATATATGCGCTAATAATAGAACACGTTCATACTTAATTACTGGGTACCATTATTTTAAAGGCATAATGTTGCTGACAAACATAGTGGCTCTGTGCTCCACAGAGTAATTAATAGTGTTGTTTATTGTACTATAAGTTTTTCTCTTTTGTCAGACACAGTTTGTTAAGTAAATTAGACACTGAAATGCATATGGGCTTAAAAGATAGTGAATAATAAAGTATTAGCAAGGATTTAATGATACTGAAATAGCTGGAAGGAAAAGTAGTATTCTGATGCAAACAGTTTCCATGGTAATGACTTAAAGCCTTCAGTACTGAAGGGAAAAAATCACAATTTAAAACCTGTATATTTGTATATCTATTCTAAAAGGAGGATGCATCAGGCATAACAGTACTCCATTTCAAACAAAATCTTCCATCTTAGAATTCATTGAAATCCAAACCACCATCAATGGGTACATACTGCTGTTCCGGAAGATCTGTCACCTCTACAAGAATTAATGTGCCTATGCTCCTGAGCAGAGCTGGGACTGTTTTATCAAATTCTTTCATATTTCAAAGATCCACTGTAAGATTTAGTTTTGTCCATATTAAGCCTGGCTAATTAAATGTAATCTTCTAGCTTTAGACCAGTCAAATCCCTTCTTCACATGTTTTCTGACAAATTCTATTAGCCCTTCAACGTGTGAACTGTGAATCATGTGAGATGCTTCTGCATCACTGAAATGTGGACCTCTTGAATTCCTTCTCTATATCAAACAAATGTTTGAAGACAGTTTGACTGTGTTGCATAATAACTAATAATACAAAATAATACAAAAGATGTAAATATATTCTTTGGATTCCTATATCAGCTCTTAAAATTCCTCTTTCAAACGATTGAAAGTAAGTGCTTGTTGCATTGCTATTGTTTTTGAGAATAAGCATCCTCCTGACAAATTTTCTTTCCAACGCATGGCAAATGAATTTATAAGTAGAAAAAAAAGTTTCAATTAAATGGTCATTTCAATTTATAAGGTTAGTAAACATACTATTTAAACCTTTTCTATCTCAGGTAAAGTTTTTGTTTTTACGTCTGTATCACCCCTCCCCCCCCAAAAAAAACAGTTTATTATTTCAATACCTTGGTGAAAGGAAGTACAGAAGGTTATTTTAAAACTTATCTGCTACGAAGACCAGTAGCCAGCAATATCCTGGCTGAAATTCTGTATGCCAAACGGCATGTGAAGATAGCCACTATTCCTTCAACTGGAGTCAGAAAATTCCACCTAATGACTTCAGAAAAGAACACTTGTTATCTCTCAGCTTTTTTACAGCTTCTAATGTTCCTCACTAGAAGAGGATGTCAGTACTTTATTCCATTACTTTGTGGCTTATCTTTGAAGAAGAAAGACATCCAGTAGTAAAAATTATATGCTCATATAAATAAGAGAATGCATCTAAAATCCTTAATTATCTATTTTCTTTCATCAGTAAATTTATTTATAATTTTTTCTATTTAAGCACAAATTATATTGATTAAGGTATTCTAAGACTGTCCCAATACCAGCTGCCCATCACTACAGTAAAATCCAGTAGTAAAATACAGTAGAACCCTAGTAAATGAAGAACGAAGTAGCAGTTTATAGACCTGGGTTTGAATGAGGTTTATATTGCGATCTGATCTGAAATGAAATACCTGTGAGGCTCTATAGGCTAGAGATCAAGGAAAACTATTTTTCCTAACTATTTTTTATCAACTACTAGAAACTGATAGAATACTCCACTATTCTGAACAAATCTTAATATTTCATTACTTTTCATTACTCATAACTGCATTGGAAATAGAACTAAAAACGAGGAAATGTAGAAATTTTATTTAGGGTTCCAAATGATCTCCAAATCAAAACGAGAGGCTCACATTTGCATATGAAGGTATATTTCAGATTATTGACAAAGAAATCAGAGGCCAGAAAGGATTAGACTGAGCTCAGCCATTCTGTATTTTGTCACAAAAATGATTATGCGATATTCTTTAGCATGAGTTTTGCAGTGTCTGCATA
The DNA here is from genome assembly GCF_040807025.1 of Struthio camelus. Classification (NCBI taxonomy): domain Eukaryota; kingdom Metazoa; phylum Chordata; class Aves; order Struthioniformes; family Struthionidae; genus Struthio; species Struthio camelus. The sequence goes on from NC_090946.1 coordinate 36,032,481, forward strand.
TTAGAAAAATACTCTTTTCATATCAAGAATCATCCTTGGGAGAATGGATTACTTAATTAATGCACTAAAGCATTAAATCATCTCTTTTACCTTTTTAAAATGGATGACACGGATCACAGGACTCTCTCCCTTTCATGGAGCTGAATTACTGAAAGGGACCTCAGTGCACAGAGATTAAAGATTGGAGATAGAAAAGGGCTCTGCCGCATGTCAAGCTGCTCTTTACGGGAACCCTCCTGTTGTAGTACCACCTGTAAGGTGGTTTTATTGCCTTTCCAGTTGTGGCTTAATGAACAACAATACATATCAGAAAGAAAGCAAAAGGCAACTGTTTTGCCTTTATACCTTTTACAGAAATCTCTTGACGGCTTCTAAGCTTTGTTTGCAAGTTTTTACTGCAAGTGTGACATTATTACTGCTATGTAGTACTGAAATGTTCCTCTGCAGATCAGTTGCCTTTCTTGTGTACTCTGAAAGAAGAAGAATTCAGCCATATAGCCAGATTTATACAAAAATAATGAAAATTGAAATCTGCAGATGAACTGCTGGATAATTGCTGAAAACAAAGGGAACACAGCTGTTTTGATTCCTATTTAACATGTGAATATTTGAAGATCTAATTGAAGTACAGGCTTTTATTTTTTAATGCCCTTTTTATGCTTGCAATTTAGAGTGTCACCAAAGAGAAACTGGAGAGGTTGTTAGAGAATGAGCTAATTTCTGAGTACATTCAAAAGAGAATATTTGATCATCTAGGATATTGATAACAAACAGAGTCCTTTCTTCTCTCCCAAGCCTTGCAATCCATTTCATCTATACCAGGCACACCTTTCTGGGAACAACAAAATATCTACCACTGACTGAACCCAGTAAATGTCAGCTCCTGCTTTATGCTTCAGTTGCTCAGCAGGGAGGAACAGAGGCAAGTGTTCCTATGAGCTGACTGCAGGCACCCACCGTAGTTGCCCACTGAGTTAAGTCTGTAAAGCTGCGTAGGGGCAACATTCCTCCTTGATGATCCCCCAAGGCAGTCTAGTGGTAAGAAAATGTGCCAGAAGCAGACAGCTCTATCTTGGCTCATGCAGGAGAAAAACTTTCTCTTTGAGACAGATTTTTAAGTCTACTGGCATGAAAGCAGACATAACTCAATCATTAGCAGAGTAAGGTTTTTCCGAAAAAAGGAAGAAAATGGACTTGAAGAGTTTGCTAAACAAATCAACATGCAAACTTCTTAATGATTGACCTAGATAAGGCATTCTGAATTTAGACACCAGAGAAACAAAGATGTTATATGCTTAAAGAAGTCCTACATCTGACATTTCTTTATTAGTCAGAGCCTGCTGCTCTGGAACAGGAGAAATGAGACTTTCTTCCTCATTCAAGCAGCTTATTAAACCCTGCATTCGGATGTGCTTAAGGCCAGGAGGAACCATTAGATCATTTCGTTTCACCAGGAGTTATCATTTAGTGTACGTCATGTAATTTATTAAGCCTAAATTTTTTAATTAAGCTAAGCTCTCTTAACACAAAAGTTAAAGTCAGCACCTCAAAGAGCTGTGACGTTATTTTCCTGTCTATATTTGGTTGGTGTTATGTTAAGGAAAGACACTAGCTATCATCGGAAAGACACCAGCATACTTTTTTTTTCAATTACCATAATGTCTATAATGTTTGCTGTATTTTTTATGTACTCAGAGACTTTTACTTTTGGATTCTTACTAGATTATAAGGAAAAAAATCGGTATAAAAAAGCCTGCTCTTCATAACAGATGGTATCCAGACATCGTAGCAAGTGTACAATAGTCTATATTTTAGAGAAATGTTAAAAACTTGAAGCAAAAACAACGTCAGATCCTTATCAGTCTAATCTAAGGGGAAATTCCTGTCTGACTCTAAATGAAGTGAAAAACATAATCCTGAGTACATAAACAAAGCAAACCAACCAGACACTTTAGAGACAAGATTTCTGTACCACGTCCAAAAACTTGTCTGCCATAACATTTGATTTCCTTTTCTATTTTGCTATGGGCAGTGTGTGATGCTTCGCACCATGGTACAACAATATAACAGACACAGCTTTATTTATTTCATAGCAGGCACTGTCTCATAGCTCCTAAAACAAGATCAAAACATTCATGGCTCCCTGATGCAAATCACTAATCGAGTATAAACCCTGTCTGCTCATACAGGTTTGTTAAAAAATAAATAAATAAAAAGGAAAAGTAAACTTTCAGCCAGGAGTCTTTATGGTAGAGTTCTTATTTTTAGGCTGAATTCATTCTATCTTTATGGGAAATCAAGATATAACCCATCATCTTGTTCTTTTCCACAAGATAAAGTTGGCAAAAAAGCATAAAGCTGCTATAAACTCCACATCTTTTACTTTAAAAAACTCCACAGAGTTGCTATGGCATGCCTGTATCTTTGGTAGACCATGCTGTAGTGTTTATGGGACTGTGCCCTAAAAAGATATTAAAAAATTACTAGTAAAACAAAAAAAAATTCAAGCCTGCAATGTGCACAAAAATCTTTTTGATAGAGTTACGAATTGTGCATCTAACTACTCTTCCAGGCTAACTAGCCTGAAGTTGCCTTTTTTTTTTTTTGTTAATAGAATGGTAATGGCAATCCTCTAGCTCTTTGCATTTTCCCCAGTTTTCCAATATGTATTAAATATTAACATTAAAGGTTCATAGAGCTTCTCAGCTACCTAATTCCAGATCTTCAGTTACACATTATCCAAGTCTGCAGATTTGAAATTCTTCAATTTTAGTATGTGTTGCCCTGCTGTTCAGTGATAGATAGCTTTTCTTCCATGTTCACTTCCTTCCCACAGGATAATGTAGGAAAGTTATAATATATGTTGCAGATACAGAACAGGGCGGTCTGTTTAACACCTGTGCCTTTCTTGCAGCACTGCTCATGTTTTTTAAGCCTCAAGTAGCAAAGGCACTGTGGCTGTTACAGGACATCTTCTTAAAATATTTACAGATGTATTTTTACAATTTCTAATTCCACTGGCACTGAGGTTGCATAGAGGCTTTCTTATCAGTAAGTTTTATGCTTTCCTTTGCCCTTTCCAAATCATTATACACACACACGCACACACACACAAGTGGAAAAAGGAAGAAGAAAATATCAAAAATACATATAACTATTCAAATGATCCATGTTTACCATATATCTAATTAGCTAGTATGGCTTTGTGTCCAACATAATTTCTGTGCATGTCTGCTACTCCTGCCACAAGGCAGCCACATTTACTTTCAAGTAACGTGGAATTTTTGAAAGTTAACAGACTGAACACAAGCAAAAGGTTTCAAAGGCAACTTTACCAGCCATTTTAAAGGAGACAAGAAGGGAATGTCAGTCAGGGAGACAAACAGAAAAGGAGAATCCTGAATCCTAAAAACAGCCCAAATTCAAAAAACTGAGATAAAGACAATGCTGAGAGATAAACAGAAAGGTTTTGTAGCCATGGATCTGTGTATATCTCTTATTTATGTCCAGAATACAAAGGTTTCAAAAGTCCCTTTGCAAAGCCTGTGCATGATTAAAGTCTCTCTTTTCTGAGGGAATAAAGATTAAATCTAGAGCTCTGGAAAAATTTTAGGGATATGCAGTTTGTTCCCAGAAGAAGGAAGTGGAAGAGATCGAAACTGGTTTCAGGACCTGAATAATTCGATTTCTCTTTAGGAAAAGGTTTCAGATTAAATGTATGCGTACATGCATAGAGACTTTGCTACAGCAACTGGACTCTGGCCAGGAGCAGCCCACCTATGAGTTTTACAGTTTAAATGTATTACAGTAACTAGGTGTGCATCCACAAAGGAGCAAATATCCATAGCCATAGCAAACTATTATTAAAGTACCTATTTACAGCTGATACAGAACTTAGTATGTTTTTTTCTCCAAGTATTCTAGCTCATGTTTATATTGTCTATTGCTTTCTAACTGTCCTTTCTGTAGAAATAGTTTTTCTTTCTCCTGAAATGTGAAACCAGTTTCCTGGTAAGGGATAATTTGCATAAACACTCAGTTACCCTTAACCAACAGTTGAAGGAAAAACTTTCCCTCTTTACATACATGGTTTCCACATCCATGCAAGGACATTCCCAGGTGCCAGTTAGATCCAGATTTGATCCACTAGTAGGATTTACATCTTTGACTTAGTGACCCAAAGGTTAGAATTTTGCTTACTGCAGCTAATATTTTCTTGAAATGATTAGCACAGGCCATTATATGCTGTCTTATTATCACTATTGATTCTACTATTTTTGTACTTCTTTCAGAAAGAAGCTGTTGCTTATTGTAGTTTTCTTTCTTTCTCTCACTCCAAATACATATCTCTTCTTTTTCTCACTACAAATATATATTATGTATATACTCTCGCTCCCCACATACATATACATACACACACATCTATGCAGTGAGTATATATATGTGTATTTGTAGGTATATCCATGTACCTTATAAATATGTAGGTTATATAATGGAAATGGCTTAAATAAATTTCATAATCATTGTTTTTGAGTACTCCAAACTTGAAGGCACTGCTAAAATTTTCAGACAAAAACTATGTAATGTGGGATTTGGTTATTGGTTTTCTCTTCCTCACAGCATACCAAACTGACCAGTGATAAATTAAAATGGGCTGAAAGGAATTATTAGACAGGGAGCCTTAAATCTTAATTTTTGTTTTCTTCTGCTACTAACTAATTTTTCAAACAATTGCCATCATCTGTGTTTTCTCTCTCTATCTCCTGCATTGACTGTCTAAAAGAAAAAGAAGATGAAAAATGCTTAATGTGACTACTTGTTGATGTAGAAACTTTTCCATGATTGATCATTGTTTTTCATAACATTTAAATGATTGTTCTTTCTGTTATTACTACTACTTTTCCATTTGCTTTAATTCACTGTGAAACCGAGATGACTCCAGGGTCAAGTTATCATTCTCACACATACAGCAATAGCTATAATGATAAATGATGGTTCCTTTTGCTTCAGCAATCTCTCATTATGTTAATTCATTCAGCAGGAAAGGACAATTGTCAATGGATTGTTTGCTGGCAAGCAGTGGTTAAATCATATTTGATTAGATATTGCTTTTAAATATTTATCCCTGTTAAATAATGCGTTTCAGGTAAAATTATTCAAATTAGTCATTACAAATCATGTTATGAATTAACTCCCAGTTTTGATTAATGAATTGTTTGAAAACCCGCCATGTTTTGGCTGTATTTCTTAGATATCTGTATGTAATCAATAAGTTGACAGAAAGCTGTTCACTAAAAATGCTGAAATGCTTTGCTGCATTACATTAAGTAATGCAATATTCACCATTTCAGTTGGGCTCAGTCACTGGGTTATACATCTTTATTTTGGATACCTGGGACAGGTGAATACTGAATGATGGATCTCAAGTATTTCAGGGAGAAATTCTGAGATAAACGACGTTATCCAAAAACCAAAGCTGTATGTATTTTTCTAGAACTTATCCAAACACTCGGCAACAACAATTGTTATGACTAAATGAAACAGAGTATCAGTGAACTTGGTCGTATTACTCTCAGAAGTATTAACTCAGCATTTCTTTCCTTGCAGTGCAATGTATGTTATGTACCTGTAGTGTTAAAACAAAACTGACAAAATAACTGTAAAGTGTGGGCTTATCTCAGACTGACCCATACTTAGTAGTTCTATCAAATCTGAGGTCTAACTTTCTTTATGCTAAAAATACATATTTATGCACATTTAATTTATTCTATAAATTACGTAGGATCTCTTACGGACACAACATTTGCTGTACCTGATTAAGTGTACTGGGGGTATATACTCATACATTACCACTGCCACCTTTGGACCATGCAAACATACTAAAAATACAAATTATCTGCTTTGAAGTAAATGATTTCAATATTGAAGGCTGCTTCTTGGTAAATCTGATTGATTACATTATTTCTTCTCTGTTTTTTGCCCCTCATTCTGAATTACTCAGTATGCATCCCTGCTAGAGGCCAAATCTTCATGGGTCAGGAATCTGATTTGATGGGGAAAAGTTTTGCTCCTATGGATCTCAGGACTGAAAAACTCTGTCCTTAGGATACACTGTGCTATGTATGTGTTAGGTTGCCTGATTTTTAACATATTGGAAGAGCATAGATAGAAATTATGGTAATCTTGCAAATTGCACAATGCAGCAGGACAAAAAGACGGGGCCATGTAAGTTCTCCACGGCAACTCAGGACAGAAAATCAAATAGGCTTGGATATGAGATGTTACTGCGATAAATGAGGCATACTGTGCATGAAAGTTTTACGTGAAACTTCACAACGGCACCATGCTACACAGAAAGGTATGCCTTTAAATTCAATAAAAAAAGATTGCTAGAGGCTAAATCAAGTAGCTTGGGAGAATTTTTTATCAGGTAGTTATCATACACCACTGGTTTTCCGTGCCTTAATCTTGCCTTGACAGAGCTGCAGGGCAGGTGTTGAAGTAGAACAGGTGTGGGTGGGAGATATGAACTTATTATAAGGATGATTTACAATTTTATTACATATTTTTCAGCCCTTTACAAGTTCAGTTCCTTGAAACATGATTAAAGGTGATAAGAGATTAAAGTGACGCATTGGGACATTTAAACTCTGGACAAAAATACCCTTGTAATTCTTACTTAGGATATGGATAACCTTAGCTAGACAGCTAGAGAGAGGCCAAGGTAAATTATTATTATCTAGCTTATGTCAGAAATGAATAGATGAAACTGAAGAAGGAAAACAGAAATAAGTATAAACAGACAGTATTAAAGACAAAGCCGGTGGTTCAAACTGCGCTTTCCTAAAACACCGTGATGCATCTGCACAACCTCATTAAAGATAGCTTCAGAATCAGATTATGGCCTTCAATATTTTGAGGGAGACAACTATTAAAAGAAGGAATTAGTGGCTTCTATTCCTAACTCTTCCTCATACTGAGTGCATCAGCAAAGATCTCTGCATCCCATTTTTCAGCTAAAAACGGGATCCATCAGAAAAAGTGTAATAAAAAGAACTGATTTTCACATTTTGAACAGTGAATAGGTCCTATGCTAGGTTTTAGGCTGAGCCAAAGATCTCTGTTTTAAATGGAAAACTCTCTTATTTTTTAGACCAATCTTCTGCCGTGTAGATGATGTTAAGTTCTTGTAGTTTCAGACAATGACCATAAGGAGCAGCACTGCCTCAGGCTTTTCATTAATATATACATTCATACATACATATACATGTGTCTGTTCAGTGTATTTTTTTCCTAGAAGTAGGTTAAACCGATTAGTTTAACTGATTAGACTCTCATCCTGCAGAAATCACCTTAATCAATATCTGCACTGTCCAAAAGATGTACTTTGTTAAACAATTTACTTCTCCTTGTCCAAATAATTTATAATATCCAAAAACCCAAAGGCTACATGTTGCAGAAGATTTGTTTTTTCAGCATCACTTTCTTCTTGATCAGTTAAGTAAAACAGAACCCCTAAAATGTTTTATACCTGGTATTTTATTCCAAGGAATTTGAAGATGCAAAATAAATTGTATCAAAAAATCCTAATTGTCTTATTGCCAATAACATTAGCTGAAGTCACAAATCAAGGAACATTTCTGCCTTTCACAGGCACAAAGTTTACATACAGGGAAATAAATATCATTATGGTATACACAATGTTTCAATTCTGTGTCTCAGACACTTAACAAAGAGGTCCTTTTGAAAATAGCTTATTTAGTTCCAATATACTTAGTTCAGCCTCCAGCTCTGCCATTTCCACTTCCAAATTGTTCATCTGGCCTTCAACAGTGGGCACAATCTAAGAGTTACCATGATCCAGCAAAGTATGTTGTGTTATAAACATTACTCTGACGTTCAGAAATGGCCTTGGTCCAGTTACCTAACCTTGCCGTCCAAATTCCCCTGTGACTTAATGGGACTAGTGATACGTGCTTGCTTGTCTGACAGAAGTAATTAGCTAATGTTGCAATTAGTATATGAGTATCTTACTGTCAGCAGGAGCATGTGGGTTAGAGCACTGCCTGCTTCCATGTTTCCTGAGCTAGTATTGCTGGCAGAGGTTGCGTGTGGCTTGGCTGTCTACAAATCCGTTACTATATACCTCCATACTGTGTCAGTCCATGGAGAATGTCCATGGAGAATGGAGCCCATATACATCCCTGAGCTAACTTCAAGTGAACAGGCAAATCTACACAGTATAGTACACATTTACATAGGAAAAACACCTTTCTCTATCTCAATATCTCAATAGAAAAAGCATGACTGGCATAAGTAAGATTATTTCAGCCTGTGACTACACTACTTTTTGTTCCATGGTCTATCTGCTTGAGATAGATACCCTGCATAGTGCTTTGCTGAATAACAGAAATCTCCCCTCTGTCATCTGAAATTTCCTATTCTTATGCTTTAGTTTCGCTGAAACTTATGCAACTCCTGATAGAGGTAGAAAAATATATGAAAAAAAAAGTCTTAAACATCGGGCTGGAAATGTGTCTACATCTCAGCTGAAATCAATGAAAGGTATCTTTCATATGATTGCTAGGAAAGGCATTGCAGATGCTGTCAATCTGAACTGCAGGCATTAGTTAAAATACTTCTACCCGTTGCACCTCACATTTCTCCTAAGGAACCAGAGATGCATAATTACTGTAGAAAATGTCCAATCTTTAAATTCCCTGTCTTTAAATGCCCTGCTTTTTCGCAGTGCCTTTCTGCCAGATCTTTCTGCACATAACAATAGCAATATTCATATTTAAACCAGGTGTCTAGCTGATGGGGCTAAAATTCACTCCAAAGGGGACTACTCCACCAAATCCCTATTTACTTTTAAATTTTCCAGGGGTATCTGTAGCCTCTCAGAACAATAATCAAAGAGAAGTGGGAAGAGATAGAGTATGAGAAGGGGAAATCCTGCTTTGTTTGTTTGCCTTGTCTTGTTTTTTCTTTACAAGGAGAGATTACTGAGCTGGAAAAAGCTATTAGGACCGAAATGGGGAGGTCTGATGCCTCCTACTTACTTGGTGGGGCCATGACTGTATCTCATTCATATTCTAGTAGATTGGCCTTTTGTGGCCTGCTGCAAAGCCATAAAGGCGATGACAGCAAGAATGACTGCATCACAAGTGCACCCTTTCTCATTTCCATCTCTGCTCTCCTCTGAGACTGACACTATTAGAAAGTCAAATGCAATCGCTGTGGGGGTTGGGGGGGTTGGCCTCTTTATTTCAGCCACGCTCCCTGCTCACTGCATTCCCACTCACAGTCCAACCACTTCCCAACGGGCTCACGCTATCAGTGAAGTCTGTCTCTCATGCTCTCTCCGCTTTTTGGCTGAATTCATTCCCTCAAAACTCGGCTGGCTGTGTAGTGTGGAATTTAACCTTGAGAGAGAGTTCTGCAATGACCTCATTCATAAAAAGACATAAGTAAACATCACTACAAAAAAGTTAAATGAAGAAAAATAGGGACAACAATAAGAATTCCCACACAGTCTGTATACCGAATTAACTATAATGATGATTTTTTAAAATTTTTACACCTTAATGCCTTTCTTGGGATTGGAGCCCAATATAATTATAATCTTATTAGAAGACACTACTTGACTCAGTCTGCTCATACACTAGCGAAGGATAAAATGCAACTGAAAAGTGTAATCATGAATGGAGTGGAAAAATATGCAAGAGAGATTTACCACTAATAGAGACATATGATTAAATGAATAGTTATGATCTGAAGCTTTTGAGACAAGTCTTATTTTGCACATACAAATATGAAATACTGATTTCTTTCTTTAATCACCAGACAAGTGTTGCCCAACTTGCTTTTGATAACAGGTATCTTAGTAGAAATGGAAAGAAAGAAAGAACAGAGGTGGCAAAGAGGAGCTGGTCTTTGCCAACTGAGTGGAAATGAACATATTTTGCAGGAAAACAGTTAAAAAATATTCTAAATGTATATGTGAAAGAAATAGGTAAGAGAGTGATGAAGACAATTAGCATTCAGATGGAAAAGGGATGGCCACGCAGAATGGTAAATGAGGAAGAGCACTACTGGAAGGATTGTTTTTATGGGAAACATTTAAACAGTATATAAAGAGCAAATAAACTGAATGCCATGACATTTACTATGCATTGGTCTTTCTACGCTGCATGGACATTAAGGAGCCTAGAGCAATTTCCCTATCTTCAGGATTTGTCCCTGAGACCTTGACCAAAATTTGTCTTCCTCTCTCTTGCTGTGCAGCATACTGATTTTCCTTGGTCTGTTTGCTCGCCAGCATCTATCACAGTAGTAAATTTATTTCAGTGATGACCACAGATACATGGCTGTACAACTCCCAGATATCTTTTCAGGACACAATGTCACACAGAAATTATGAATGGAAAGTATTATTGTTATTATTGCTATTATTATGTCATAAACGCAGAATCTGGCGTTCCAGCTAGCACCACTCAAGTTCTAAGATCCAGTCTTTGCAATTCAGTGTTTTAGTTCTGCTTCCTACAGTTCCAAGCCTGAGCCACCATGCCTGGAAACAGATCCAAACTTCTCCTACTTGGAGAGGTGCATGGGCATTTTTCCGTTGTGTAATAGTTCTGCTTTTCCTCTTCTTTAAAAGGTATAGCATTATAAAGAAAAGAAAAGATATTGTTATTTAAAGCTAATATAACAGCACTGACCACTGAACAAAAATTCATAAGGCTCTATAAGAGGAATATTTAGCACAAAAAATACTGACCTACATCAGGTACACACTTGTGCTCAGTAGTTATTAGAGAAGTTAACGTCTCTAGGAACATACCTCTCCTACAAGCTTAGAAAAAGGGATTTTCTTGTTCTCAGGAAATGATTATACTGTGTACTTTTTGTCTGAGTTGGTAGCTCCTTGCACAAATAAACCTGCATACATTTAGTCCCTCTGCCTAATATAAAAATGATATAAAGCACATTATCACCTGTCATCGTAAACCACCCGCAATCAAAAGAAACAGCAGAAGCATGCGGGGCATTGCTGCTGAGTCTGTGTTTAATAGCTGAGCAGCCCTTCAGACCCAGTGGGACTCCCCTGCAGGTGATTCCTCTGCTCCCAGGCACCAGCTGGGCTTGGCAGGGCCAGGGTGGTGTGTGCGTGCACACGCTCTCACACCCGCAGCAGGTGCAAAGTTCCTGGAGTAAAGGCAGCTTCCAAAATACACAGCAGCACAATCCCAGTGCTGCTGTTACCTTGGCGACAGCCGGAGAGACAATGAGTGAACGACTGTGTCTGTCTGTGTGTATACACGTGCACGTTCATGCGTGCGAAGGGGGCGGAATAAGGAAGGAAAGGTGGGAGGAAATTCAGGAAGAAGCATTTTTCTGGCCTATTTTACATGCAGAATAACCACTCTGTTCTGCTTCACCCAGTGCTGCTGTAATTCCTCATCATACAGATGGGTAATGGTAACAGTTTCAATAGTAGCTCTGTACAAAAGTTCAGGCATCTTTGGCTATGTTTATTGTATTTTCTCTTTTCTTAATAGGACACTATAAGGACTTTTCAGTGCCTTGTTTTTCAGAGGCATGAGAAAAACATTAGTCAAAAGACACTCTGATTGCAGCTGAATTGGTTATTAGCTTTTACCAGAAGTAACCTCTTCTGCGCTATTGCTGCAAGTTATGTAACGAATATGTCCATAACATTTCTTCAGCAAACATATAAACTCTCATTGAAACTAAGGACCCTGCAAAGGTCATTGTTACTATAGGAGGCCCAGCAGAAACTCTTTTTTGTGCTGTCCTTTCACAGACCATTTCTGTTCTTTATGATGTTCTATATTCCGTTCCTGTCTGTCATTATGTTGGAGGGGCGATCTTTGTACGCGGACCTTAGAAAAGGTTAATGGTTATTGCTGCTATTTTGTACAAGATATAGAGTTCAGAATGACAATTCAGATTCATGTCCATACTTATTTGTGTAGAGATATGCCTGTGAATATCAGTTGAGCCTCAGCTGCTTCCCACAATCAACTCACCTCAGTGATTTGCCGTTTGTACAATTACACACAGAGACGATGCCACGCACTTCTTGAACTTGCCAGTTCCCCCGTGCTCTTGCATTCATTGTCTTTGATCAAAAGCAGCCTGTACTACTGGGTGTTCCCTCCCAAATGTGTCCTATGGTATGGTTGTTTAAAACTTTGAATTAAATTAGGATTAGCATGCAAATGACCAGAGAAAAAATGTATTGCCACCACCTGTTTTGATACACTGTTTTCCAAACATTCTAACATTGAATGAACTTAAATGAGTTTAATATTAGAGAAATACATGGAAAACAGGAGTAATTACTGGCTTAGTGTGGCTGGCAGTGAAGTTATGCCTGTTCAGTCATAGTCACTTAGCAATTTCTTTTACAAGAATCTTGTCTTCAGTTGTTAGTAGCTTTGTTTATTTCAATACTTTGGGTTAAGAGTTTCCATAAAATATCCTATCAGAGGGTAAACCCATTTGAAAAGTTATTTCAACTAAAACGATCCAGTACCGCAGGTGCATGTGTCTTGCTTTGCCCAGATGAAAACGTTATGTTTGCAAAAAATTATGAATGCCTCTAGAAAAAGGAAAGAAGAAAGGAAAGAGAGAGAAAGAGGGGGAGAGGAGGAAAGAGGGAGGAAGAGAGAGAAAGAGAGAGAGAAAGCAAAAGGAAGGAAGGAAGGAAGGAAGGAAGAAGGGAGGGAAACTAGAAAGACAGTGAAGGGAATTAAAAAACACCCAGATATTTTCCTTTGCTAAGAGCACTGACTGACAACTTCAGATGGTTTCTCTATAATGACTGAACATATAGGCTCTGGTCTGGTATGGTGCCTAAACATGTTCTAAACGTGGAAAGAACTAGTCATTTTCAAGAAGGTGCAGTTTGACAACCTGGACAAATGAAATGTTCTGTATATCTCCAGAAGAAATATGTTGCAGACAGCTGCTCCAACTTTACCAATAAACTTTAATCCAAAGCTGGAGGAATATCTTAATGTTATTTGGTCAATATTCTTATTCAATCCAGTTAAAATTCCTAATAAAATTCACAGGGGAGAACATAATGTAGGAATTAAGAGGTCAAGAAAGTCAACGATACCTGCACAGAAAACATAGGACAGTTCTAACACCTCATATTTTACTTTTTACAAAAAATAGAGGGCTTTGTAATTAAAATATAACTGCTCTTTTCTATGCATCATTCTGGATGAACCTGTATATGATTATTGCTTGAAAAAACACTAATTTAGATAAACTAATGCCTCCTAGAACTTCTTCAATTGGAGCAGAACTTTATGATGAAAATAAAGATCGTCCCTTAAAATAGAAAACAGACTGTGAGCTATCTAGATGCATTGCCCGTGAATACATAAAGAACAAATCTCATCTTATGTGATGACCTGTTTTTAGATGAAAATAATTTTCCCCTGTGCAGAGTACCTGCAGCTTCAGTCATATAAGAACCTTTCCTTGATAGCACAGATCAACAGATCTCTCTTTCATCTACCACTAGATGTCATGCACTGATATCGGTCCCAAAAGTGTAGGCCAAGATCACAGGTTCAGATACAGAAATGTAGCAGAATTCTTCCCTTTAAACTTTTTCAGGTTTTTTTGTCACTTAAAATGTCAATGGTTACCTTATTTGATTTCTGGATGAAGGAACACTATATGCAGTTATGGGTAGCAATCACTGATGGAATGGAAGACATCCAGAAATATCAGACAATGGTAATGAAACACAAATGCACAATCGTAATGAATAAAACTGAATAGAAAATGACCAAAATGACTTCTCCATCACATTTGCTAATTTATGTTAGCAAATTTTTTTTCATGTTCTCAGTGACAGCCTTTTTTATGTGGTGTTAAATTGTGGACTTACATTTTTATAATATAAAAAATAGTCTTTCCAAATGCAAATTAATTCTCTTAAATCTTATTTTAAAATATTAGAAAATATCTACAAAGGTTGAGTCACTGTTTTCATGCCTGGATAAGTTAAGCAGAAGAGTTCCAACAATTTGGAAAATGAGTAGAGAGAATCTTAGAGAGTAGCATGACCGTTAACATTCTTTCTGTAGGCAGTGAAGTGAGGTAACAGTAATAGTCAAATTCACCTTAGGCACCATTTAGAAGGCTGGTTCACCTCCCACTATTTTATTTTAGACTGCTTGTTTTTGTGAGAAATCTCAGAGACTGAACAGTACCAGATCTGATCAAAAATTTCCCTTCAAAGTATTTTTTTTCCAGCAGAAAATGGTTCCTTGAATACATTATACTTTTTCTAAGAAGGTCCTTCTTACTGAGAGAAAGCAACAATTTTTTTCATTTTCAATACAATTTGTAGACATTTAAAACTTACTTAGATTTTGCTTTTAGTAAACAACAAAAAAACTTAACTGTTTTCAAAGCATACTTTCTGCAAAGAAAAAAAATCTTCATCAGAAATACACATGGAAAAATAGTTTCTTGACTATGTTTCTGCAGAAGCCCTTTGAGATAAATTTTTCTATGCCATTTTTTAACGAGTTGAAGTCATTTGCCTCAGTTCATATAATTTATTGGTGACAGAGGCATAAATATACTTCCAGCACCCAGATTCTCAGTCTTTTGTTTTAACTGACTATTCTCAGTTAAACAGCTAGCAATGCAATGCAATCTAAAGGTCTCAGCTCTTTCAGTACCTCTGTGTGATGGCTTAATAATTCCTCCTCCCCAAAATTATGTATAACACACCATTTAAAAAATAGACTAGATATGTGGAGAACAACAGAAAACCATGGAAACAAGATGAGGTTAGTGGCACAAGTCCATGCACTGTATATATATAGAATGCTGTAGTTACTTCACTAAGCAACAGCTTAATATATGGTATAAAAATAAACGTTAGAACATTTCAGAATTCTAGATTAGACAAAAATGACATAAGAGGCACAAGAGCCCAGCAGAGTGGCGCTAACAGTAGTACCCTGATCAAAATCTTTACTGCTGACAGAGCTGGGCTGATGTCATTTGTTAGACTCCGAAGTGGCTTTAAAGGTCATGAAGGCCTACATCTATAATGTGATTATAGTCTAATACAAAAAGGCAACTCGCTCAATCCCCCAGCTACTACTTGGTTTCATTGAATTTCAGTACTCATTCCTGCTTAATTAGAAACAAAATTAAATTTATTTCAATGGCAGGTTGTCATCGCTGTTTTTTTCAAACCACATTAACAAACAAAATGAAACCTTGCAGATATTATTTATTTTTGCAGGAAAATATGACTGCATGTCTTTTGTTCAACCTATGAGGATGAAATAATTGTGATTGGTGGATAACAGTGAAAACAGAATGATGTACGTTTAAAGCAAACAAAGGTACGCTGTGATTTAGAGAAGATCATGACTTCAAATGCCATGCTATGTTCTGTCATTATATGTTCTACATTTATTAAGAAAATAGAAACTTAGGCACAGTGAGGCTGCTGGTGATTCATGTTTTTGTTTGTTTTTGGCTTAGGAGCAAATTTCATTTTAATAAAAATGAAGTACTTTATAGCACTGAGTTGAGCCATGTATGTTAGAATTAGTCGAGATAGCTGAGAGGTCAAATGTGCCAGGTATAGAAAGGTTTCCCAGACGCTGCCAGATATTCTTCAGCTGAAGACCTCCTGCTGCAGCATGCAGATTTCTCAAAATCAAAATATTTACCAGAGGCTTCAATGTTACCACGATGCTAATAGGAGTCAGGAAGGCTCCACTGAAATTTTACCTGACAAAAGAAGTGTCGATACCTGCCTACCCAGCACGAACCCATCTTCTTGGGAGCCCTTCTGGCCAGGGGCTAAGCCAGGACAGAGAGCACCTGCAGGGCTGGCTCATTCATAAGCATTAGATTTAGGAACCTGCGCTCCCAGAGCTTCCCACTCCTACCTGCCTTTCAGTCAAACCTGTGTGCTGAAGGGGAGCCAGGAGCCTGGCTCCTCTGACTGAGGCCTCCTGATTTGGGAATCAGCACATTTAGGCCTTTTCAAGACTTTTAAGGCAATGCAGCTGTGATGCATCATATAATTTTTAACTTGTCAGTATTCCCTTAAATCTGCCTAACCAGGCAGTTTGTATGGAAGAGTGTGAAACTCTCCCCAAGCAAGATGATTCAAGATCCTATAAATATGGTCTTAACAACTCTCAAACAGGGGTATATAAATTGGATGGTATTTAAAAGATAACCAGTAGGTACTATCAGTAACTCAGTGTTCAACATCTCTACACTTTTCACAGTAACTTCATCATATACTTAGAATAAAAAATCTAAGCTTCACTCTAAAAAGATAAAAGATATTTTTGCACTTATTCTATGGTTATTTTGAGACTCTTTAAGGTCTTCTCCCCCACTGTTTTACTCTTATCTATGATCTCCTCTTTAAGAGACTCCTTGTGGTCCTAAATATCTCATCCTAAAGAAGAGCAGTCTCAAGGGCTGTTAGAACATCCAGTGCAGAATGCAAGTAATAGTTTAACGTATGATGATATGGAAGTTTTTCA
Organism: Struthio camelus; assembly: GCF_040807025.1. Taxonomy (NCBI): domain Eukaryota; kingdom Metazoa; phylum Chordata; class Aves; order Struthioniformes; family Struthionidae; genus Struthio; species Struthio camelus. Next base: position 36,049,067 of record NC_090946.1, read on the forward strand.
GTCATGTTTCAGTAGCAAATGTATTTCATGAGTGTTGATATTTATAGGCACATTGTTGTGATAACTGTAAGAGGAAATAAAACTGCTTCAGGCTAGATTTTCTTATTATGTAAAAGAGTGAAGCATGTCGGTACGACCTCAGTGTGCAATGGAGAATCAGAACTGGAATATCTTTAATACAATAATCTCTGGCAAAGCCGCAATTATCTCCTATTAGCATTTCAAAATTGTATTAATCCAAAAATAGTCTGTATATATTGAATTACAAAAATTATGAATGCTGAAAATTAGTTTTGATTCTAATCATTTTAGGTAGCAATACAGAGGGTTAGCTCTCCTTCTTTTTGCCCTAACAAAATAGTTTTTAAAGGCATCCTTAAAAATGACTTTTGATCATTAAATGTCTTGTGATTTTAAGGAAAATCTTTAAACGTTCTGAAGCAGTGTGCTTAGGCCACTGGCACTTTCAGTGAGAAACAGTTGAATAGTGAGCAAATCTGAAAATATCATGCTTGGAAAAATAGCTTTTAATTTCTACTTTTATGCTAAAGCATTCTATTCATCGACTGAAGTGCAAATGTTACAGAGAAGAAAAGACACATTGATTACTCTTTCAATATATATGACTTTGCTCTTCTGACGTTTGTATACATACATCTTTTCATTACAACTTGTAGAAGAGGTTGTTTAAAAGTTATTGGAATCTTGTAAAAGAGACTAAGTGAGCTTCGAGGTTAGGGGAATAGGCTATCCAAGCAGCCCCTGAAGCCGTATTTATTAGGCTTATTAAGGCTTGGGACCCATTTCACGTGCTAAGTCTTCCTTATTGATTGAATGACATAATCTATAGGCACAGACGATACACTGGCCTCTGAACTGGCAGTGCTGTCAACAAGTGCAAGGGGATTTCATAACTCTTTTAGAAGGCACAAACAAGTAGTGGGTGAATTGTCACACTTCAAAATTACACATGGATATGTACCTAATTATTTGTCTTACCCTGCAGTAAATAACAGGCTTACTGAATTATCCATGCATGCACTGTGTGTATGATGCAAGGAAGAGTCCTGACATCTACTTCCTATCCCTCTGCAGGTATGTTCCTTTTTTCTTTTACCTTTCTGAGTTCCTCCCCTGAAGGGATTGACAGCTTTGAACTACCTTCCCAAACATCTAAAGCAGGGAAAAAGGATCCACACACCAGCAGTTTCTCTAATAAACAAAGTCACACACCCCAATCTGTGTAAAGGCCTGCAGAAAGCAACCAACACAGGATTAGGGCAACTAGAATCAAAGTCACCTTGATATTAAGGATCTTAGAAAGCTGTTTTTTAAGGACTGCATGAGAGCATATGGTCTTTGAAATATATGAAGAGACAGACAGTTTAGTAGCTTTATCCATTTCTCTAACTCCCTTCTTCCTTAAAATCATAGCAATGTAAAATATAACTGGGCACTTTGACCTGAATTCTCACATCTTATTGCCGTTTTCCTTTACATTCAGCTCACATGGGGTGAAGTCACCTCTGATCTCACTGCTTCACAGTCTGGCTGTGCTACCTGCCCAACTTCTTAAGACGGTGATTAACCTACATGCTCTCTGGAATGCAAGAGAATTCAAAAACTTCCCTATCATGCTGAGATCTGCCTTTGCCAGTCTCTTTCTTGTAGGAACAGTTGAGGAAACATTTTCCAAATGCAATGAATGCACCACAATCAGCTTGAAATCTATTTACCCTCTGCCAGGAAATGCCTCGTGTAATGCTTGCATTTTTGGGGGGCTATATAAGTACAACCTTGAAAAAAGGGGCCAGACACTAAACAAAAGGAAATCACCGTAGCTCCAGGGAATATGTCAATTTCTGCTGCTGAGCATGCAACCTGAAAAATAGCCTTCTGCAGCACGGAGACAGTACATTACAAGGAAATATAACTTCTTTCTTTTAACTGTAATAAAACATCCTGATGTGAAGAAAAATGATGGTGGGGATATACATGTTCTTTACTTATGTTCTGATGTGATCGGTAAGCGATAGGAACTAAGAATTCTGCTATATGTCCCTAAAAGGCAAATATTGAACACTGCTTTCTGTCTGTGACTTTTCCTGACAGCTTCTTTATCTGAAATTAGTCTCTATGCTTGAGTAACTCCCATTGGCACAGTTGCAGGCAGAGCACTACTGCCTGCCAAGCTTCTGAATAAATCATTGGTGAGTGTAGTACCCCAGGAGTGAGAACCTGGAGGCTTAAAATTAACATGAATCCGTTTTTATTTTTTGTAGCTCTGGCACTGAGCAAAGTGCTCCAGAGCATAATCCACTGCGTTAGCCCAGTTTTAAAAGATAGATCAAATAAACTATTTAGCGTTTTCATTTCTTTCCTACAATGGTTGAGAAGTTGGAATTTAGTTTGTGTCATTTAGTTACATCAATTGATGTTTTGCATCATTTTATCTGAAGTCTGCTAGCTTAAATGGTTGTCTTTGTCAATGGTTAGCTGAAATAAACACTCCTAAATTAGTTCTGAAATTCTCTCTTACTTTTATGTACAATCATAACAACAGAAGAAAACATTGCAGGTAAGCACTCATAGTCTGGTAAATACATTGAGGTTGAATAACCCTGGAAGAAGTGCCTCTCCAGTCAGACCTGGTGATTAGTCAGCAAAAAATCAAGGTTGGAGTTTGATTTGTGCAAAACCTTAGGCTTCAAAAATTGTCTCTCTCTGAAAAAGAAAAAGCTTCTTAGAATTTCTGATAACTTGGGCTAGAGGAACAAGAAGAAGTGGGATTTTAGGACATCTGTCTGGGATGATTCAAAACAGACTTCCGAATGATTTTTAGCTGGGTCAGGAAGAAACAAGAAGAGGCAGAGGACAGCTTTCAATGCAACCGAGTGCTGTAATCGCCAGTGCAGTCTGGAGTGGATCTTCCAGCTCACCTTTATGAAACATTCCCGTGAAAAGATTTCCTTTGCTGACTCTATTCTTTTCCTAGAAAAACTAAATATTCTGAAGACAGATTCCTGGTCAGCTCTGTCTGGTATATTTCTGCATTAGGCACTGGTCTTAGATACCTGAGTAGCTTAGGGGAAAAAAGCCTGTGATGAATGGATGTAAAATAGATAGAAACTTGTTAGAATATATAAGGGCCAGCTGAACTTGGATATTTTAACTTGTAATTAGAATAACAAGAAATGATATGCAGTCAGTCAGGAATTGATATGCAGTCTGTCTATACTCCACCCAGCACACACTGCCTTTCAACTGCTGTCAGATCAAGCAAGATATATTTTAGCTCCCTGGGTTCTCAGCACCTCAAAGTCTTTTGACTTTATTTCCAGACTAATGCAGGGAAAAGTTTTATATCTGTTTTAGGGTCTAAATTAAGCTGCCTAGCACTTTCTCCATAAGCTATATTCTCTACCTATTGGCTTACTCTCATCGGCTCTACTGGAATGCCCTCTAATTTTTCCAATGTCATTTATGTAATGGGAGGACCATTATTTGTATGAGAATTACAGTCATCTGTCTTATTAAAAGCTCATTCACTTACATATACTCCATTTCCCATAGGTTTCCATAAAGTTATTAGCCATCCCAGCTTTCACTGCTGAAAACACCACTGTGTTTAAAAAAAATGTTCCAAAGCTCTCTCCTTGGGTATTCCCAGCTGTTCCTCTTTATTCTCTCTAATGGACCTCCTTAATAACTGTGGAACATTAGTGGTACCTTTTAAAAAGATTTTATGTGCTTCTATTAATTCTTGCACATGGGAAATAATCGTGTTATATGTACTTTCTATTTACTTCCAAAGATTAAATTGCTCTCCAATAAGCTACTTCTAGAAATTCCCACTTTCCAACAAGTGCAAAATAGCATGGCAGCTATTACAACATGTGAAGAAAATAACTAACTTGCTTGCCAAGGAGTTGCAGTGAAAGTGATATTGCATCTGTAATCCAAAGTCCTCCTCTTTTATAAATATGCGCTAGTGCTGTATTTTATTTTTCACATTTCTGCTGGACTTATTAATTACCGTATATCAGAAGAACATCACTTCTTGGCATTTCATCACCATCAGTCAGAAATATTTTTTTGAAATATGAAGAGTTTTGCTACCCTGTTACTCTGATTTGCAGCACTTTGATATCAAATTTTATTTTGACTCGACATTGACTTATTTCAAAAGACAATCCTTGCCCCAATCTAAATATAAAAGATAGACAGATCATCTCCAGTCTGCAAACACGAAGATGACAAGATCCTCCTACCTGTCACAAGGTTGGTAGAAACATAAGACACAAATGTGAGAAAAGATTTGCTTGAAGTCAGACAAGAAGTTAGCAAATAAACAGGAAATAAGATGTAGATATTTCAGTAGCTTGTTCTCACCATTAGATGCTTCTTGCTTTTGATCCCTTTGCCATGTTTAGTTTGTGTTCAATAGAAAGAAATCTCACCTTCATTCCATTAGCACCTTGTTCTCTCTTAATTTAACTCAGTGCCCCTTGATTTTCTTTATGAGAACTTAGTTTCAGTGAAAAGAGCATTTCACCTTCGGATTATTGATTCAAATACAGCCTCTTCTGATAAAGTTAGTGAAGCGCTCAGAAGATGAAAAGTGCTAAGTACTATAATTGTTACTAGAAAAAAAGTGTTATCATCTAAATTTTTTTTGTTGTTCATAAGCTGGTGGCTTCAGTCCAGTTGTAAGGAATGGTCACATAATAAAAGCTGTCACTGTAATTGGCAGTCCTCATGCCAGTGAAATTACTGGAGCCCGTGACTGAGTAAGTATTACGTATTTGAGTACCTCTCACCTTTTGATGTTCATCTTTTGGTACGATTGCAGGTAGCCTGTACAGTTTTGGTGTGGACAACACTCAAGTTTTTCTTTTGAATATGCTTTAGAATATAATTTACTGTTCTAAGATCCTAGTAATTTTTTACAAGAATAAAATTTATTTGGATTTCTGTGTACATACGCTTTTTTGTTTTTCAAACAGCAAACGGTAGTGCTGAGGTTTTGCCAACATTCCCTCACACTGAAGGAGAGTCTAGCTCTTTAAAATAAGGACACTGTTAATAAGAAGCAATACAATTATTGTGCTATGATTATACCTAACATTCATAATGTTTACTCCTAATTCACAGTAAAGACCAGAGGGCTCATACGTTGACCAACATAGTTCTTATTTAGTAATAAGACTGCATAAAGCAAATTCAGCTAATAAGTTAAAGCTATATAAAGACTATTGGAAGAGACAACATGGTTCTGAGATGAAGATACAAGACTTGTGAAACTTAAATTTTGTTTGCACATCTGGCACAGGCCCAAAGCTGTTTAAGAGTGTGAGAACGTGCATGTGTACTCCCTGCCACAGCAGCAGAGCCTACGGTCTCTTCAGATAAACTCTCTGTTACTTAGACAGTGGGAACGGACACAAACATGAATGTAGACTCCTGACCCACCTTGCCTGTACGTTATGCTGTTGCCCAAAGACTAAGACTTTCAGCACAAGTGCTCAGCAACCTGTCCCAGCCTGCGCGAGTAGCTGCTGCAGCCTGGCTGGGAGGCCCAGAGGCTCCCCTAGCCCCGCACCCTATGGCAAGGCAGAGATTGCGTTTGCAGCCATTGTCAGCTCACCAGGATTTTCACTGAATCCCAGTGAAGTCAGTGGAAAAAATTTGGTCTTGCCAGAGAAAAGGCATATTGTGCCTTTGGGGATGGATGTTTTTAATACCGCAGTTCTTTACTAATGCCCCATTTGTGGGTGGCACTAAAACATGCAAGATCTACTAGATGTTTTTTGCAGCCCAGTAAGTCAAAGGAAATAATACTTCTAATGTAATTCAGGTGATCTGAGGATAAATCCACTACTGGTTATGAGAGCTCAGACGCTAATATGATGAACACTGCTCATTAGCTGTTAAATAAAGAAATTAATTTACAATTAATGTGTTGCCAGCTCACTCCCACAACAGTGATTGTTTCTCCTTCCTTCAGCCTCTGACCCTGCCACAAAACTCTCTCAACTACCAAAGCAGCCTGAGTTTTAACTTGGTATCTCTCAATAGTTTCAGTGAAATTTGTTTTTGCCATCTCCTATTTATATTTATATACTACTACTACCAATAAATAAAATAAACAGAAGTCATATTAGGCTTATCTGTCAGGCTGCCTGTGACAGGCATTGTTACAGTTGCTTAGCAGCCAAGAATACAAGATGCCACAAAACTTTCAGATGGGGAATGAAAGAAAAAGCCAATTTGGGCAGTTAGAATGTTAATAACAGGCTAAAACCCTCGTGTGGAAAGTCTGAATCATGAATTATCCCAAGAGTTCAGCGTCAGAACTTTATATTCAAGTTTAAGGCTTGAAAAATTTGTATTTTCTGAACCAATATGTTTGCTGCAAATATGGGTTTATTTCACAAAGGGCTTTAGCATTACAACACCATGCTTTTAAACCGTTTTCCTCAACAGTCTCCTAGGCTCCTTAGCTAGTCCACAGATAAGTAAAGCTGATATCTGTACCATGCAAAATGGTGAAATCTATTTTAAAAATGGAATTTAGGAGCCACATGGATAAAAAAATTATATATTGGGGATATAATCTGTAAAAAAGCATGGCCTTTTTAAAAGGAACTCACGTAACACAAATCTAGTGAAATTCATGGAAGGAGTCAACAGGCATATTAGCAAGAGACATCTAGCTAGTGCTTTCTATTTTGATTTTCAAAAAACATTTGGAAAAGTCTTTTACCAAGGCCTCTTAAAGAAATTAAGAAGTGATGGAATAAGGAGGAAAGTTTACACATAGATGAAGAATTCTGTAAAAAGTAGGAAATATGGTAAGAGCGTACAAGGTCTTTAAAGTGGAGGGATGTCACTTGTGGGGTTCTGTGTTGTTGCCTGAATGACATCATCATAAATGGGCCACTAACAGAGGAGAAATGAGGGAGGTGGAAAAATTATTCATAATTATAAATGCTTTACTCTTGGTAATAAAGATGAGGGTTTGCAGCAAAGGAGGACTTCACAAAACTGAATAACTTGGTAATAGAAGGGCAGATGAAATTAACCATGAATAAATGTAAAGTGATGCATACAGAGAAAAAGATACTCTAATTTCACATATGTAGCAAAGGGGTCTAAACTGACTATTATTACTTACGAATGAGATTTGGATTTGTAACTCCTGTGATATGTCAAGTTAATTATCAATAGTAGTTAAGAAAGCAAACAGAATGTTAAGCACTATTTCAAAAGGGATAGAAATCCAAAGAGGACACTTTATTATGCCACAGTTAAATTCCTGGTACATGTGCATGTTGAATACTTGTTCACTTCTGGTGTTCTATTTCAAAAAGAATATGATAAAATCGAAAAGATACAAAAAAGGTTGATATTGATGTTCAAAGGTATGGTATGCCTTTGTATGATGAAAAAAGTAGGTAGTTTAATACTCTTCAAACTAGAAAAGAGAAAGATGAGGAAGGAATATGATGAAGGTCTACAAAATTGCAGGTGGCATGTAAAAAGCAAATAATAGGTAAAATTGTTCTAAGTCTCCCCTAAAAGAAAAAGTAGGAAGCATCAAATAAAACTAGCGGGAGACGGTTCAGAAGGAATGAACAGAAATACTTCATACAGCACCTATTTAATCTGTGGAATACTCTTCCCGTGAATGTTGTGGGTACCAAAACCCTTCATGTGTTCAGAAAAAATAACTAGAAGAAATAAAAAAATCCATCAAAAAAGATTAATACAAAACACCATTAAATCCAAGAAGTTTCCAAACCTCAAATTGCTAAAGAATCAGAGAGTATTACAGCATTGCCATCCACTTCTCTAATTCCTACGCGCTGTCCTAGACATCCGCTAGCAGCCTGAGCTGAAGGCGGAACGGTTAGCCTCGAAATGAAGTGAAGTGGATGAATGAATGCTTCGCTTGTTGCTCCAGAAAGTGTGTAAGCATTAGCTTAGCCTTAGATGCTTAGTATGGTGAAGACCGAGATGTTTCCAGGAGTGATCAGAAGCAGAATTTTAGGTGCTCGTGGAATTTCGTTAGCAGGAAAATGAGATGCTTTTGGATGATAGGCACTTTCTAAGGCCACATAGCAGCTAACCTGAGAATCTGAGGATCCCTGTCTCAGGTTTATGTGCCTAAATCTTTTTGTGGGCATAGCTCAGGTGCTTTTTTTTTAAATTATTTTTTTCAAACCAGCTCACGTAATAATTTACAAAGCAAAGATTAAGAAAAAAAGTATTTTTAATTTAAGTTACTGAAAGCCTTACATGTTTATGCATTCCTTTTTGGAAAATATGCACTAAAATATGTAGTAGCACAGCCATCAAAAGCTTCATTGCTCCCTAATCCTTTAATAAATGTCCTCTATAAATCTTAGCAGCAGATTATGCACATGCCAAATCCATTTATATAGTGGCTGAGTAGATTTAAAGCCCAAAGATATTAAGTTAAGATAGCATCGCTTTGCTGGTTATAAACAAAAATAAAGAAATGTGAGATTCACTACGAGCTATTTGTTATTTTCCAGCTCTCACAAACCAAAGTTCTGATTAGACTGTACTGTAAACAGAATGTTATTAAGAGTTATCTTTCAATTTTTTTAGATAAACAATTCATGCTCAATTTGATCTGCCAAGCTGCAGTTTTTTCCCCTCATTTCTGGTACTTTATTTTGATTTTAACACTAAACATAATGGGAAGATATTCCAAGGCTTTTAAGCTCACAAAACAGATGCATCAACTTCATAAAGATTTTTGCACTGCTGTAGCTCAAAGCACATTTTTGACATTAAGGATTTACCTTTCTTGCTCCTGCATTATTTAGATAATTACTGCGAGCACTATTAGAAGTAGATGAAGACCTTGGAATTTAGAGGTTTAAGAGACTGACTTATCCTGCTAATACTTCAATAGTAAAATTTGCATTGATTTTAATGTGAGATCATTGGGCCCTAAACTTTTGAAGAAACAGTGTACCATTGTTGGGTTTTGTTAGGAATGTTTCTGAAAAATAAGCCATGGCATATAGCAGAGAGCGGACTCAGCTTTTGTTCTGCATGTTCTAGAGTCAATTTTCTGTATAAAATGGACTTAGCTGCGAAAAGGGAATTTGTATGTGTATGGTCTGAGACTCCTGGAAAGGAGTATTGTTTGAGTACTGCTCTCAAGTTCATTTGTTCTGGACTTAGGTATATATGTAAATAAAACCAGTTATGCTATGGGCTTATATGAGGAAATCTGCCATTGTAATTAGACTGGTATCATTACACTGCTACCACTATCACTCCCTGTGTAGACAGACTTATTTTTCAACTTATTTATTTTTACCTACAGTGGTATTATATTAATTATGTAGTTTAATTATTAGATTAATAAATATGCACATGCAGGTGGATCCTTAAAACAAAGCCAGAATCTATCTTTGATTTCTTTTCAACTGGGAAGCTGATGTTCAAAGCCTGAGATTCTACCTTTTGACAAATGTCACATTTATATTAGAGCAAGCAGTTAGTCTTCAAATAGTAGATAACCATTTGTTTCTATGTACGTTTAATTATATATCATCTGATAGATCATGCCTACATGCCTAATTTGGGTTTGCTGCTTGCATTTTGATCCTAGAGACCTTGCCTTGCTTTGGCCAAATTGGGACACAAGTTCACATCTGTCTTAAGAGTAGAAGGGCACTGGTTGGCCTCCCAGCCAGAGGCATTATCCTCCTTTCTGTTCCAGTACAATCAACCAGATCAATGTAAACCACAGATGGTTTAATTTAAAATTCTTGACTTCAAAGGGAAACAGAGAAGAAAACGTGCTCGTACAGACGGCTTTGGTCTCATGATCTGCCAACCAGGGCAGAGCATTTGTGTGTGAACACTTTCTCACTGTCCTTTGCCTATGATTTAATCTGACCTGTTTCACCTTATTCTGGAGGAGAACAGAAGAGAAGAGCAAATGTCTTAACTGGGATGTGTCAACAGGAGACGGCATCAGCTCACTCCCATAAAGTCCAGAGCTGTGACCCTGTGCCAGTGTCCTCACCCTTCCCAGACCCTAAGGACTACAGAAACAAGAAGAGCAATTGGACAGGATTAGTGTATTGGCAGTGTGAATGGGTGGTAAGCTCAGTCACAAACCTAATCTCAAGCCTGGTCGGAACTTGCAGAGTAAACATATCCATATTGTGTGTCAAACTGCTTGTCTTGCCCTGAGCTTTGGACAAAATAAAGAGATTTATCAGTCAGAATGAAAGCTATGCCAAATTTCGGGTTCTGCCTCACAGCCAAGCAGTTTCAGATGAATTTTGCTTTGAGATTTTGTTTTAATTCAAAGCTGAAATTCAAGTCAACAATATGAGGTAGGAACTGACAGAGACAGAAATTCAGAAAGGACTTTCTTGAACTATTTTCCCAGTTAACTCATTTCTAGTATTATCTAGAGTGTCTTCTATGCTGCGTAATAGGAAAAGTACTTAAGAATCTCTCGGTGGCAAGGTAAAACATACTACCTTGGGAAAGGGGAAGATCTATCATTAGTACCCATATGTCTCTCCTGGTGCCAATCTCACCAGAGCTCAGTGTTTTTTTTATCATCACAGATGCATCTTATTATTAGTTTTTACTGAACCAGTAATGCATCAGGCAATTCAGTCCTCCAGAGCACTAATAAATAAACCTTTGGGGCACTAGTGCCAAAGGATGAGATTTTTATTGGTTGTCCTCTGCCAGCTTCAGCAGCGTGCCTGCTGTTTCTCCACTCCATGTCATGCCTGTTTTTCCTTCCCTTTTTCTGCTTTTTCCACTCCTCAGTCCTAAAAGGTACAAAACTCTATCCCAGTGATGTTATTCTCTGCAAATCCCACGTTCCCACAGTCCTGGTAGTGTCCGGAATCCCGTTTTTAGACAAAAAACCACAAACCCAAAAGCGAAGCTTAAGCAATTTCCATGACCTCTGAAATAGCATTATTTTGTAATTTTACCTCCAAATGTGATGATGTTTTGAGGCAATGTAATAATTTGGTGGTTTTATTTCCCTATGGGTCTGCCTTGGAAGAAAATCATTGCTACAAAAGTACACACTCAAAAGTAATAGTTTACTTATCAATGTATTTATTCATTTAAAAGTGCAGACAATTATGGAACTGTTTGCATTTCAGAGGCGCTGAAAGTTCTAATCAAATCAAGACTTTGATTTTTTTAAAATGGCATCAATCAGCTAAAAATGTATCTGCAGGTAGGGAAAATGAAACATCTTTTTTTTTTTTTTTGCTAGAGACACTAGGTACTGATAAAGGCAAAGGCACTAAATCATGCCTCAATGTGCAAACAGCACGGCATGTTAAGAGTTTAAGGTAACATTTCAGAAAGCTTTTCATTTTTGGTATAATACACAAAATTTAGTGTTACAAGTGGAGCTTATCACTTGGTGGAATATCTGTGGAAAATTGTGAAGTCCTTTACGATGACTTTGAAAGAGGCTGCTGTGTATTTATGCAACACAGTTTTTGGGTAGCAAAGTCAGCCTTAAAAATTCCCAGTCATCTTACCCCCAACTGTTCGTTCCTATCCCAGTAGCAGTTTATTGCCCCTTCAGCTGTTTTGATAAAGCAGCTTGCAGAGCCTCAGTATAAACCAGATGATTGAAATCGTGTTCTGAATTAAATAAATACACTTTTGGAGATGGTTTTTTTTTAACTTAAATCATTTCATAAATCCGCTTTACAACACAATCCCACAAACAGTAATGCTGACACAACTGAATAGGCTGCAAATTATACTAGAGGACCAGAAATAATCAACCAGGTAGAAGAACTTTCATTCCCAAAGCTCTTTTAAAACAAGCAATTAAGTTCCATGTGAACTAAGACTCACAGAAAATAAGCTGGTCTCCCACTGGCAGATCTAGCAGTGAAACTCTGGAGTCCTAACTTCCACTTTCCTACTTAACCGGATAATATGTCTGAAAAGAAATGCTGCAAAACTTTTGCTTAAGCACGTTGCACCAGCACGTACAGCAGAGCTCTCTGTTCTCACCCTGAGGTTCTAGATCTGAATTTAGGTACACGAGCAGCGCTGAGGAAGGCTTGCACTGAAACACTCTCCGCTAAACAAAGTCTGTAATAAATCCCTCTCGCAGTATTTTCACTTTCAAGGAATATGTCAAGAAAGAAAAAAATTTGTATTTATATTTGTTTTTTTTATATATCCCAAAGTTCAGCACAAATATTGCTTAGACACTGCTGTATAGTTGGCTCACATCATCATTACAGGCTCCATACTCCAAGCTCAGGGGATGTTTAGATATGACCTTAGTCCATTTGCAGCTCTGATTGGTGTTAGCTAAACTCAGCCTAAAACTTGGGTTATTGTAGGGATTTGTGTTTCTGTTTTCTGTGCTGTCTTCCTTCTGGTTTATTTTCTCACTGGCCTCATTTTAAATCATTTTTAATTTCTCCATTCATTCTAATTAAGCTCCTCTTAGGGCTTATGAGCTCCATTTAATTAAATTAATTAAGGTATTTATTTATATAATAAAAGCTAACCAACTCACCGAGCTTGCTTTCCCAAGCTCCCACAGCTCTAATAGAAAAAAAAAATCAAAGACACCTACTTTAAAGTTAAGTGCCTGCAGCCCAGTAACACTGTGAAAAAGTAGCAAAACCCTGGCTAGCCAAATACTTCACAGTTGTTTTTGCTTTCTTTGACACTTTGCTGTATCCCCTGGGTGTTCAGAGTACGAACAGAATAACTGCAATGATGCTGTATTCTGAAAGTCATCTGCCCCGAAAGGAAAGGTCTTAACCATACAAGCTGGAGGAACAATTTTTTTCCCCCCATCTCCAGGGTTTATGATGCATAAGGGAGCATTTCTACTAGAATTATCTAAGACTCACACAAGAAGAGAAATCACGTAACACATTAAGGGTAAGGGTTGAAGAAATAATTTCATTTTCTGATGTAATTATATGATTGCAGAAGAAGAGCCCAGGATGGGATGATGTGAATTCTGATCCCTGATCTGAGCGCTTTGTTCATGCAAGATACCCAATTTCAGCACCAGGCAGCGTCTCAGAGGAGTACTTAGGAGTTTGCAGGCTTCAGTTCTCCTGTGACAAAGTTGGATAACTTTTATTTCACTATGCTCTGCAGTTCTACTTCTTTGCAGTCAGGATATATTGTTCTGCTCTGGAGATGAGAAGCCATACCTAAATGTGCCTTGCTTGGATACGGACATCCTACAGTCGGATTGACATTAACCATTTCCATCAACACAGCAAAAGGTTATTAAGTCTTTGCCATACAAACAAGATTTAATTTCTCCAGCTCGACACTGCCAGCCTCCTTACAGCATACTGCTTTTCACACTGCTCTTGTCACAGTGGTTGAGCACAGTTTTAAAATACATTTACTTTAGCCTCAGGCTAGTGTGTGAAGCCTTTTTGCTTGTTTGCTTTTGTTTCACCCTCTTCTCCCCCACCTTCCCCCCCCCCCCATAGTAGAAGGAAGGTGCTGAAAAGGAAGACTTTGACAAGCCACCTAAAGCCAGGATTAGTTAAAGAGTATAGATAAGAAACGATTCATCTTTCCAAGCAATTTGTATATGAGAAATAAGGTCCTTTCCTATTCCCCCCCACCGCCCCGATCTGGTTTTGAAAATCTCTCAGATGAATGACTTGTTTAGTTGACTGGGCAAAAAGAAATCACTGCCTGCACTTGCATCATGTGCAGAAGACACATATCAGGCCATGAAATAGCTACCCACACCAATCCTGGCTTCCCACAAGATAAATAAATAAACAAACACACAGAAAAAAAATCTCAAAACCCCAAAACCATAGGCCATAATGACATTATGGATTGAATTACAGCTTGCTATTCTGTACAATGCCTGAACCTTACATGCATGCAATCAATAATGCTCAGCTCTAGAGAAGCACATAGTGTTAACTATGGTAAGGATTATCAACAGTATTAACTCAAAGCCAGTATGTTAAAAGGGAAAGGAAAGAGAAGGGAGTTATAGTAAAACTTCTGCAGACTCAACAATAGGAAGGCTACCTCAAAAATCATTTAATACAGTAGTTTCTGATACATGTAGTATAGTAGCTATAATGGTTTCTGATAGATGTTTACATACCATAGTGCAATCTCATGGAATTCGGTTGGACTATTTGTGGAATAAGGCATTAAATAAGGATTTTGCAATACCACCTTGTACTGCAATTAAAAGCTGAGCTCAATTTAGCAGAAATGCATTCATAAGTCCAGAGAACATGATGTACAGCTGGAAACAGCCCCAAGTTAAGGGTAGGATAATAATTTCATTTAACCTTTTAAACTCATTCCTAACCCAACGCCACCAAAGTCTGATTTCAGAGAGGACTTTGGGCTGAAGACTTTGATCCATTTGTCTTTCTTTTATCAGACTCATTTAATCTGTACTTGTTTGTTTCCATTAAGTGTAGCTGAAATCACAAATCATGGGCCAGCTCAGCTTTTCTCACACACAGCTCACTGTGTATTCAGCCATATCACCCTGGGCAGTTTTCATCAGATATCACAAATTAAGCAGGGTGGAACTAGATCACCACCTAGATGGAATGAAACCCAAAATGCTGACATGGTTATTAAAGACTGAGGTTTTTCTTCTGCTACTGCGTATATGCTGGGAAAAAGGCACTTACTTTCAGCAGAATAGTTGGATAGAAATTACAGTTTCTCCTTATTTAAATTGACAGTTTCCCAGAACATCATTTAGGTTTGACAAAAAAAACCCAAGATAAAAATATACATATGTACATAAATACATAGGTTTAAATGATTTTTTCTCTTCTCATTAAAAAAAATAAATAAGAAATAGCTTTAAATTCAATTAAAATAGTTTCAATAATGACTCCATACAACACATGCCTCAGGGTTATCCTGGAAGTGCCCTATTTGGCTGAGAAGTAAAACTGACTCTGTAGATTCACTTACATTAACATATCATATTTGTCTGTAGTTTTCCTAGGAGAACAAGTGGTTTTTCTAAAGACCAAACCAGAAACCAGGTGGAGGAGTTGATCCTGAAATAATAGTTGTAGACTTATTTGAAGACTCTAGTTCCTATTTCTGTGTTACATAGAGTGGCAAAATTTTAGTCCAGAAAACCTTTGAGTATGGAATTAATATGTGGTCTGCTTACCTGAGAATATACCTACAGCGGAAAATAAAACAGGGCCTATGTCCAAGGGCACAGATTGAATGCGTGCGTGACAGAATTTGGCCCTGGGTCTCTGGGGCATTTAAGTTATTGTTAGTCTTACTTTGTGTGCTCTCTTGTCTGTTCTAGTAGGTCTAACAATATAAGGGCACTGCTGTAGCGCATTGGTATGTTTTTTAGTAACATGAACCTACGGGTAAGGGCTGCTTGCCCTAGGTTGGGGCATGAGAGCCTATAATGTTAACTGAAGATGAAACATTTATGATAGCACTGAATAACAAGTAAACTAAAGTAAGCAAAAACCTGTGGCAGTCTTGTCCTTACTGCTGTTCAGCATGCTTATCCTCTGAGCCATGCAGAGATACTGCCTTGAAGAGCACTAGCTGCCGTAGGACAAAACTGACCAGGAAAGACCCTAATAAATAGTGAGAATGATAGCTTGCCAGTGCTCAGGCCTGTGCCCTGGTCCTGTTTCATACCAATAAATACATACCCTGTTAGGCTACATATATGCACTTCTCTATTTCTCACACTCGTATATGGGAAGCAAATTAAATATTGAATGTTCACATGGAAAAAATGCATTAATTAATTTAGATTAACTATTATTTCCCATGAAGTTCTATTTAAAGAATTCTACAAAGGAAGTGCAAGAATTTGCAGTTTCACATGGCTCCTCCAAACAAGTGTATTCCAACTACTGAAAAAATGTTACAAAAATGTTTTTCGTCTAGTTGCACATGTGAACTTATGACTATATGCTGTTTCCATCAAACATATCCTCAACAGAAATACAAGCAGATACCATTTACTGTCTTTACCAAATCATTTTCATGCAGGTAATCGCTCAGGTGAAAACTAGTTGTTGGATTTGGTCAGTAATTGCTATATCTTTAAAATAATTTAACGTACCTATAGCTAGAGTCTTGGGGAATTATTGGAAATAAAGTGAAGTCAGGTCTCAAACCATTATTAAATTTATTCATTTGCTTATAGAAATAAGCCAAAAGCATACTTCTGATCTTAACCATGCTGTTTTAGAATTGAAAGAATATAAATGATACTGAAACTGTTATCCTGGATTTATAAATGCAATGATTATGACCCCAGTCTGGCCTCTAACCTGAAGATGGGATTCTTTGTTACATAATGCAGGGTTGCAGAGCTCTATTAGGCAAAGATATTTCAAAGTTATTTTAAGTGGCAATGGGGAATCAATAGATGTACAGGATCACAATAGTGGGTGCAATGGCATCTCCTTCAAGATGACATTATAGACAGTTGTTAGATAAAAAAAGAGAGAAATAGGACACCCTGCATACCAGAGATCCATAACTCCTTAGAAACTATAAACAATTAGGCTGTCCTGTGCAAAACTGTAGACGTACTAGGAACCAGATCAAACTTGAGCAGAGGCTAGATGGGAACCGGTAAAGCTTCAGGATGGGAGAAGTGGAAGAAGCTTAAAGCCAACCAATAAAACTTTTCAGCCCAAAGAGCACTCTGGCTACAGCCAAGGGTCTGAGCTTCTTGATGCCTCCCGCTAGTAGAGTGCGTGTTTAAACACATATCTCAACAATTCTCCAGCCACAAAAGCCAGACACTGATGTAACTGTATGTTGACCTGCCAAATTATAAATAAGGCATGTAACTGCCTTTTGGGAAATAAATGTAGCTCCCATAGGGCTGTAGTCCAGCCCTATTCATTGATAATGCTTTAGGAGTTATCACTAAGCAGGCAAAATGCACTGGCACAAACAACTCTGACTAACCCTCCCCAGCACCTTCTGGTTGTGTGATAGCTAGTTATGAAAGGAAAGGACACAGTGGGTGTTCCGGTCTCTACTCCATAAGCTTCTAACATAATAGTTAAAGAATAAATACGACAGATATTAATTGAATTAAATCATAATATGTTTCAAAAAATCCTCAAGTTTAGAAATTGCTATTTTATCTCTCAGAGATTAAAGTGTTAAAAATAATGATATATAGCACTCTATCTCCTCATAAGGTTATTATAATACATAACTCATCTTGCTACAAAATCATTAACTTTTTAAGCTTCACATCACCTTTGTGACAGACTTCCTATGTGCCTCTGTCTGCCTAAATTTTCAGTACAGTCATTCCCAAACTTGTTTCCTACCTTTGCACACATTCTAGGAAAAAATTGGACACCAAAATTAAGTAAGTGACCTGTTCTGCCTAGGAAATTTTGTCTTTTAGGTTACATGGACTCCACTCACTTTACCAGTCTCATGAGGTAGTCAGAAAATAAAAGCCAGTGGGAAGTAGCAGGAAGGAAAAGCAACAAGATTGGAGGGAGTAGAAGTAAGCTGTTAATAATAGTCCCTAGATGCTAATTTGTTGATATGCAACATAGCTTTTCTATTAGCGGGGTTCTGAACGCCCATATTTGTACCAGCTGCTGCAGATATTGCTGCTTGGACTGTAATAGCTGGGAAAGGTTACGCTGTCCTGACAAAACTTTGTGCTAATGACCAGAGCTGTGTGCATGGATGGAGAAGCACTGATATCCCTCAATGTCAAGGTGACTTCGGTGACCCCAGCCTGGCACTGCTTCATTTGGTGACCTGCTGCCTTTGTCCCGCCGGAAACACTTTTCAAATCTTACTTAAGCCCCACTCCTGCAAAAACTCAAAATAAACTTATTACAATAAAGATCAAGTATGTAAGTATTGCAAGATCAGGACCTTTGAGTATTTAGGCTTGAAAGTGAAAATGAGAGAAAAGCCAGTAAATTCCAAAGCACAGCAAAACTGTCAGGGTACAAAGTATCCCAGAAGTTGCGGACTTTGATACCACTGGGATATATATATAGTGAGAAAGAATTCAGGCTTCAGTCATATCACAGGAAGGCTGCAGTAAATTACAAATTAATGTTCTGAAGTTAATGAATTCAGTTGATTTGAAGCAGAGTAAGGGAGTTAAGGATAGTATTCAAACAGGGAGAGAATATTTAAATTTAGCTTTAACTATTAGGCACATCTTATGCTCACCAAATATCAAGAATTTGCTCTCTCATGGTTCGTAGAGAGGCCATTTGAAGTCTCTCATTTCCTTCAGGTGAAGGGGGAACAGCCTCATAATTTTCAGACCAGATAAACTGTAAATATAAGACTTTCGTTTTTGGGAAATACAATGGAACATATAACGGCCCTCAGTGGAAACTTATTCCTGAAGCTCGTGGTATTGGTTATCTTCACAAGATTGAACCATACGTTGTAGCAGATCTCGTTCTTTTCAAAACACCATTTTGTTAGGTCTCAGTAATCAAAAAGATCTTCTAATGCATAACTATGCTCTTTAGCAGATGTGTTGCTAAATGGTAATATCTCACAGCTCTGCAGGCAAGAGTAAACTGAAGCAACTAATTAAACTATTTTAAGTAGAAGAGAAAGGAAGACTATAAAGGAATGAAAAGGCAGGCAAAAATAGTTACTGCCTGTGATAAGCAGGTGCTATTTCATATTCTTTCACTGCTGTCATTTTAATGATTGAAAAATCATTCTGTGTTTTCCATCTTAGATACTAAACAACTATATTGATTTCTTAATACAGTAATCAAACCTAAGGTCTTTTTTTTCTCAAGACCACGTTAAGCTTGTCACTACTGTTTTTAAATAAAAATGCAGTATGTTGTATATTTTTCAAGATAAGATTTATAGAATTTGTACATCAAAGGCCTGCTTGACACGCATTAACAGCAAAAAGGAAAAATTAAGTTGCACGAAAACGTGCAGCTATGTAACATATTAAATATCAATACACGGCACTGCCTGAAGGATAGCTGTCATTCTGAAATCAAGATAGTGTTCATCTGTTAATTTACTTCATGTTGTCCATTAGATAAATTATTAGTGGTGTAATAGTAATAATAAAAATAATAATAACGTAAAAGTTTTATTGAAGAGAATTTTAGGACTGATATTTCATATCTTTAGATTTCAGCGTTAACATCCCACAGATTTTCTGGGAAAACTGCACAAGTGTAAGAGAAATATGTGGGATAATTGAAACAATCATGTTCCTCTGCTTCACACAGCATTTTAGAAAGTCAATGCTTTAATGTCTGTAAAGCATTTAAAGGTATCTCAGAAAACTATACTTCATAACTGCAGGATTTTCTTTTTGATATTCAAACACCATGTGACAGGTGTGAGATACAGATTTTCACATACCATATAGTAGTACTGGAGTTACATAGAACTTTGAGTAATACACAAGGAACACAAATTTATGTTCTGAAAACTGCTTACTTATTGTTTCTGTTTTTACTGTTCTATGAACATTTATGCAAACAATACTTCTTTGCAAGAACTTCTGGGAACAGTTTTTCTCACTGTAGTCTGTAGCATTCAAATGTACACACATGTAAAGTGCACGTGTACCACATATATGTGCCATTTTTTATTTCTTCATGAATGGCACAACCAATGTATGAAATGTTCATCATCTGGTCTTAGAGTATAATTACAATTTCATCAGTCTGGTTATTTATCATGATTACTGCTATTACTAATTCTAATAGCATTTCTAAAAAGTGGCGGCTGCTAAAAGATTATGGCGCAAAACCAAATTCAATCATCTCACTCACTGTGTAAACACACAATAAATATGGTCCCTGCTCCTCAGGGCTTAAAATTAAAGTATAAGCTAAAAGACAGAAGATGACACATAGATGATAAGCAAAGGAAAACAGCATGAAAGTAAGTAACAAATAGACAAAAACAGAGCTGTAACAAATAGTTTATCTACAACTTCCATTTAAACCTTTGTTGAACATCTCAGCAGAAGTCACACAACTATAAGTAAAATTCAAAACCTGAAGTCTGTCCGAGACTAACTCGATCAATGCGTCCACACTACAGTCACAAGAGAGACTGCAGCAGTAAGGACATACCTGATTTAGCCTTAAAATATGTGTTCTTGCACCTGCAGAGCCTGCCGTTGCGCAGTGCTCATTGTAAGCCAGAACATCTCGAATACACAGAGATATGTTCACTAGCAGTTAGAAATCTGCCTGCTAAAGAAAACTTTGAATATTTTAACCTATCTAACATTTATCTCTAGAATTCCAACTTTATTTGAACTCCAAACGGTCCCACCTAGCTGCTACACATCCACTTTCACTGCCGTATTTTCCTGCAAAATATTTGGCATCTGCTTTTCTTCTGGTTGTGAAGCTAATGTCATATCCTTTCCAGTGAGCACAATGAAGTGATTTGAATGTGTTATTCTCCTTGATAAATATGGAGCTTGTCAGCTTGGAAAGAAAAATAATTAAAGTGTCAAAGAAACCAAGAAATCACAGCGTCCAGTCAGGGTGCCAGAGGACAGGACATCCAAATGTCTGATCAGCTTCACTAAGTATTTACCAACCCCCACTTCTGCAGTTATCATTTCAGTGCACATTTACAGCACTGAGGTAAAAGATGCAGTTGACAGCAGTCAAAGGAAACCAGCAGCCAGGGAAAGAATTGAAGAAAAAGGTTGTCAGATTAAGCAGAATAAAAAGCAATGCAAGTGGTCACTAAAGGTTACGGATCAGGAATGTATGTGGTTCATATTCAAGTAATGTCTCCTTTCAGCTTTCTTAAAGCCATCAATCCTTACAATAAGTGGTAAATCATTATTAATTCCTTTGGTAATGGTAGAAGTCATGTTAATGGCACACAAATGCTTTTGGAGCTGATAGAGATGAAGTGCGTAATTCCATAAGCATCACAGAGCAAACAGTAAATGATCTGGGCAGACGAAGGGAAGATCATAACTCACTGATCAACATGACTACACTGATGCCATAACAGCAGCTAAGCACTTTATCGCCTCTTTTTAATATAAAACTTTCTTTTCTTTCTCCTTTAATACTGATTTCTGTCAGCTAGGGCTTCTGCACTGGAAGCATGTGTGTCAATGTGATTTTTTTTTTAATGAACGATTTGCTGTGGTAAGTCTACACACTGATATTTTTAAACTAACTGTAGCTTCATGTGGCTTGCTTTGAAAACAATTTACAAGTATTTTTTTATATTTGTGATAGTTAATTTGTATATATAACTAACATTAATTCTAAAATCTGACACCTAGTGCAACCTTCCAAGGTTGTATATTAGGAAAAACTTGATCCACAGATTTGTGTCTTACATAGATCTGTTAAGGTAGGTTATGACGCATAGAGCATGTCAGTGTCTAAATACAGTCATGATCGCTAAGGTTAAAATGGGAGGCAGAAGATCCCTGTGGAACTGTGAAGCGGTGGCTTACTATGTCCTGGGCAAACCATTTAGGACAACGGTTTTATCACATTCAGCAATCCTGGCCAACACTACATCAATATTTACCTCTGGGAGGTAAATTGGAAATTCTCCAACAGCAACGAGAAAGGTACTTCTCTGTTTTCTTCCCCCTGCACCCCCACCCCTGTGCATCTTATCTAGGCCAGTAAAACCTCTCACTGAAAATTTTATACTAGATATAAAAAGAATCAAGTCTGTTTTCTGTGTTTGTTTAAAAAGAAGCTCTGCAGCCCGTTTGGTGTTAATAAAGTACAGCTTTGGTTTTGCACTAATTAGTGAACCCCTCGGTGATGTTTGGCAATTTTGTAGTGCTCTGCATAGATAATATTTGTGCCTAATTTGATGGAAAGAATTACAGTGACCCTCTCAGGATAATGTGAGCACGATCCTGCCCTGCTGTCTCGGGTGACCAGCAGAAGGGACTGGAAGGATATTGCATGAGTAGCAGCCTCAGTGAAATAGCCTGGAAATGCTTTACAACTCTTGCCAGTATTCTCACTGGTTACTTAAGGGCATGTAACAAAATCCTCACAGAGCCTACTTAGTCCAGCTGTTCCAAGAGGAACTGGCAGATGTGGAATACAGTATTCGGGTTTCCTGTTTCCAAGAATCCTGCCACATTCAGGGCCCAGGAATGATGCTCTGCATTTTTACGATTTGTATTACTCTTCATGTCACCATGGACTATGACGTGAGGGGGCTGAGCCTCCTTCCCTCCCATGCTGTAGGGCAGGGACATTAAACTCCTTGTGCGCACAGAGTGGGTTTGTGCTCCAGGGTCCCCTGGTCTGGTGGTTTCTAGCTGAGTGCACGGAGCCAACGCCGGAGCTGAAGCCAGAGCCAGCCCGCGGCTGGGTGACGCGAAGCGTCCGCCTGTGCCAGCGGCGCTGTGGGCTGGATGCTCACGCACCACTAACGCTCCCCACCTTGTCTGCCTTCTCCCTTGCCAGCTCCGATAAAGCTTTCCCTTCTCTGCCTGTCTATTTTGTGAGTTGTCCTTATTTTCCTTCCATTACATAAGGAAAATACCTCTTTCTCTAGTGCTTTTTTGCAGGGTCCTGCAGATTTAGTGTCTTTGAGAGGGAGTGTGTTTATATATTCACCTCTGATATCAATTTATACCAATTCATTCTTTATTTTTCTAGGATAGAGTTTAGGACAGTTTGACACCACATTATCATTATTTTCTTCCTCGAACTTCTCTTACTGAAGGGAAAGAAAGATGAAAAATGATCATTTATTATTTCATTATTTCATTCATGAAAATTATTCCTTTATTATGATTCAAATTCTGCCCAAGATAAATAGGAAATGCAAAATAAACCATTCTGGTGTGAAAAAAAAAAAGTTTTTTTATGTTGATTTTCAATTTTGCAATAAAATACTAAAAGATTCTAATCATATTGAATGTTAGCCTATTGCTAATTATAGCAATGGTTCATATTTCTCTGGGAAATTTATCCAAGAACTGTAGGTCTTTTCATACTCTAACCAAGAAGAGATAGTTTCTCAAGTTTTAAAAAAAAAACAGGAACATTTAAATAAACAAGATTTAAACGTCTGGAATCTCTAATTACTTTTAATAGCTTAAAAATAGTTAATTTTTTCTAAAACAGAGAAACATTACTCTGTATTTTACCTTTATTTTTTTCTGAATGACAGGCTGAGGTTTTTTGGTGATATATATCTTTTAGGCTAATTGCATTTTCTTCCTGGATGCTTTCCAGGGAATTTTACATCTTTCCTATAGGAAACATGAGTGAGAACCTAATTTGTCTTTCTTGTAATTTGATTCTTTCCCCCAGACCTCTTTTTTTTTCACAGTTTTTTGAGATCTCTGTAGCCACAATACCTCCAATAATGTAGATGAAGGCCATGTAGAATGGGACCTGAGCCATGAAGGTGAAAAAGTGTCCTGGAAAAAATGAAACTGCAGTGGCCTCAGGGAAATGTACTGAAAAGTCAAACAGACCTTTCCGTGTTCAACGAACTAAGTTCATATTTGAACTTGCTTTTTGATAAGGCATAATGATCAGCAGTAGATTTCATGTTCAATATCCTCTAAGTATGCAACACTTTTGCTAGGGGAAAAAACTTTCTACTTGAAAGGCCTCTACTGCTACCGATCCCTCTGCCATTGTTTCTTTAAGAAGGATCTACAGATATTCTTCCTTTACTCCTTAGTCCTACTCTCAGTGTCTCAGTGCCATGCTACTGCTCACATTTCCCTTTAATACGTTTGCTTCTGTAAGTCAGAGAGATAGATAGACAGCATAACGGCTCTTTGCAATATTTGTTTTCATGTATTCCTTCATTATGGAACTCATTTCAGCTAGACCATTAAATAACTTCTGAGCAGTGAGAGAGAGACAGTATATCCATCACATAGTGAATACAAAGCTTTTAATGCAGATCTCAGATCGATCCTTTTCTTCAAATACTAATTTTCATTTATTTCCCCTCCCTGGGGGCCTTAGCAAATAAAATATGATATTCCTGCCAGTATGGATTTATAGCACCAGGAGGGAGATGAAATAAGAGAGTTGAGCATACTCTATTAGCTATTATTCATAAACAATTTCTGCCTGTCAGATGTTTTCTGTGAGGCTCAGAACATGTTATTTCCCCGCCCTTTCAGTTTGATCGGAGCTGATGAAGTTGCTTCAAGTTTACACCTCACTGCAACTGAGCACAAATTCAGCGACTTAAGGGATCCTTCCTGTTTCCTTGCACACGCACTCTCTTCCTCCTTTCCAAAGAAAGCTTATTTAATATTCCAAAGGCAGAAACCAAGACTATGTCTTCAGAAGTATAGAACTCTTCAAAGGAAAAAAAAAATTACTTCTTTCGGGGATTTTGATCTTCATTGTATTTCTGACACTGTTGCTATTGAGAATAAAGCAAGATCAGGCCTGGAGAGAATTCAGTCTCAGCTCTTTTCTTAGGTGAAGCCCTTTCATATTATTGAATTGATTTCATGTTAATATGCTGTTTAAAGTTCAAATCAGGAAAAAGTGATGACACATTTCTGAAGACTTCAGAAGTAATATAATTTTGTCTTTCTGAACAACAGACTTTCTCTACCGCCCCCTCTCTTCTCTGCCTTCAGGCCCTCCATCCCTCCAAAGTTTGTCACAGAATTTGACTCATGATGGCTTTCAGCTTCTGCCCATGGTCAGACTTACACTTGGTCCAATATGTTATTTTTTGCAGGCATAATTGTTTTTAATTATCAGGAGCCCAATTACTCCTGACAACCTCATATATTTTTTCCTTTGTGCTACTTCTTCTATGCACTAATATTTAAGCATCTAGAAAAATATAGATGAAATGTATATATGATATAGTAAAAAGAAGGCAAAAAATTAAAATTATCGTTAGAATAATGATTAATAAAATAAAATGTATGGACCATTTGATAATTCTCAAACTGTGAATGTGTAAAAGGATCAAATTTTGATTTAAAAATGAGGAAAAGTAGGTTCATATGTTTAATTATCTCCTCCATGGGGAATATTAACATTTCCAGGAAATATTCATGCCAGTTGAATCTTAATCTTGAAAATAACTATCCAGCATGATCCAGAGAAGTTCTGAGTTTTTTAAAACAAAAGTCTTCAACAGATGCCAACAATTAAAACAAGATATCAGGAAAACTGCCACTGGTAAGAATCCCTTATGTTAATGGTTTGGCATGAATCCACACAGTTTTAGAATCTCTTTTGCCAGTGGAAATAGACTATCAGGTAAGCAGCCTCCAAAAATTAAATCTGTGGATGGGTTTTGAGCCATGCCTCTTCCTCTTTAGGGACGTGATTTCTTTAGAGCAGAGCATAATTGACCTGAAGATGCCATATAATTTTGGGCAACGCATGTGTCAGGAGTTTATATCAATTATTAAAAGGCAAAACCTCAGAATAGCTACCTTGCTTGTTTATTACAGATGGTATGTACATGTGCTCTGTAATACCTCCCTCCAGCAGGTATAGAAAATAAACTCTTGACCCACTCTACTAATTTCATCTAAAAGCTGCAAGAGAATAATTCTACATTCTTACCACTCTATGTCTCTTAATACTTCTCAGAGATGAGGACAAGTGAAATCTATGTGGAATCTATAGATTCTTTCAATCTATAATTAAAGAATTTTCATATTTTGATGTTTTATGGATTTATATCTAGCCATACCAGAAAAACCTGTTGGGGATTACAGCTGAAAAGCACTGGGTCAGTGAAGGAGATCCCTCACCTTCTTTATCAAAACTGATCTGTATATGAGGGACAGAGGATTAAGTAGCCTCTGTAAACTTGTTGTTTAGGAAGAACATACTTCCCCAAAAGGCAGTTGTTTCACTACTTAGAGCGTTAAATTGAATTCCTCTTGTCAGTGACAAACTTGCTGGCAGTTCACAATTAGATGTGGTTTCGGCCATCACATTTGCCACTTAATGTTATTGCACAGCTCTTGGGACCCAGAATAGCACTTGTGAAGAAAACATTCTGGATTTTTCATGGAAAATTTCTTGATCACCTCAGTTGGCTCTTGCTTCAGTTCTGATTGCTTCCTCACGTTTCTGTTTGTATCAGGAGAGTCAGCCAGAAGACTCTGAGCATATACCTTTAGTAAAAATAGCAGCAACCCAGAAACCTGCCAGGGGAACTTATTTGATCCTACAGTCTCAAGATTTCTCCAGGATATGAAATTCCATGTCCTTGGTAATACTGTCACTATAATAACTTGTACTGCTCACAGAGGGGGTCAGTCTACACCATCTCTGCTTCTCCACACCTTGCTTCTGCCTTTTTCCTCATTTTCACTCTGCAATATGTAGACGTTTCATCTCATGGTATGCTGTCTAGTAGGAATATTCTCTTTGGACTTGAGCAACTGTGGAGAATAGCAGGGTTTTTTTTATTTTAAGTTTAACTCACTGAAGTTCAGTCTGGCTCTTCATCATTGCAACTATTGCTTTTAGTACTGGTTTGCTAGCGGCAAAAGCCTGAAGCACTTTTTTTTTTTTTTACTACCCTCCTTTTTCTTCTTCCATTTTGCCTGATGGCAATAAAAGGAGGACACTGGTCTCTGCACTTTCTAAGATATTGTTATTTCAACAGTAAATCAGAAAAAAAGTGGAATCACTTTGGGCTGACATAGTCCAGACTCTCTGAAGGACCTTTTTCTCTAGAGTATACCCTGTGCATAATCAAATCCATACTCACTTTGCAGTGGGAAACCTTGTTACCTTGATATTGAATAAAGACCCTAGCTTTTATGCAAGGACTCTCTCTTTCCAGTACTTCCAAGAGGGATGCTGTAGTGTTGGGGGAAAAAGGTGGAAACGGACTCAGTAAAATTTATACGGTACCTTCTAGATGAATGCTTTGGAAATAATAATAATAAAAAAAACTGCTCCACAATATCCCTTGCAAGCCTTTGTAAGTTCTCAAAATTTCTCTCACTTTCTGAATGTGTCACCTCACTGCCAGGAAGGTGGCTTGCTCCATCTATTCTGCAAAATAATCCTTGCCCTGAAGAGCTGGCAATCTCCTAGCAAAAATCTCAAGCTCTTTTCTACTTAGCATCACGTGAAGATTGAAAGTGTGTCTCTGCTATTCGTTCTATCACCATAAGACAGGAACTATTACGTGCTAGAAGGGATCAAATGCATATGTCTAGCATGACTTTAACATCCTTCCTCATCTTCCCTTCCTAGGTAAGAACATTCTGCATTTTCATACATGAAAAAGTGCCCTGAGAGAAAGGGGGAGCATTTGTGTACCCACTTTGTTTTGCTTTCTCTCAGCTTAGTGCCATACTGTAGCAGTGTGGGGTTAATCAATTATATGGTTTCACTCTTCTTTATGATAAAAGGTCCTTCTAGAAGCTACCTGTTCTCTGGGACACAGGAAAATTTAATCCATTCCTTTTTTTTTTTTTTCCCGTTCTTTGGTAGTTGTACCCGAAATGCCCTAGCTTTGCCTCTGTGTATCATGATTCGTAGATTCTTGAACCATGATCCTGATTCTTTATTCCTAGAATGTTAATTGTCTGCGTGCACGGCACCAGGTGGGAGCATTGGCTGCCAGGAGGATGGCTGTTGAGATTTTTGCAACACAATGTTATTTTTTAAACCAGAATTTATTTTAACTGATGATAATATTTTGATGCAAATGTTTCACTTTCAATGATCTGCCACTGAAAACTACTGCAAATCTGCATGCTTTTGGGTTGGTCCTATATGAGGCACTTCCTGGAAGTGTGGGATTCTGCCAGTCTATCAAAGGGGACTGCAAGACATATACTGCTTGAGAGTGGATTTTTTCAGAGTTTCTAGGTTTCCTGCTGGGAGAAAGCCTAGGAACATTCACCTTAGTTTGTGAGAGCTTCTTTCTGCATGTCAGTGTCTGACATGGTGCTTTCAAAGCTCCTAGTCTTCCTGCTTCTCTAGCTTAGAAAGAAACACCCAGAGCTTCCCAACCCATCATCAAAATTTACCTAGCTTTCTAAGATGTCCTGTTCCAGATTGCCAGAATCCCTCACTTATGGTGTCCTGCATTACTGCAGATATCTCAGAACTCTTCTGAAGGTTGGCGTTAGCCCAGGTGGTTCATGTGGCTCACTATAAAGTTCCCACACAGTGGGAAAGAAGCAGCTCTACCAGCTCTGATGATACCTTACAACTGACTTTATTTCATATTGAAAAAAAAAAAACCAAACACAAACAATGTAATTCTTCTCATCTGTAACACTTGTTAAACTTCATGAGAGATACTTCATTTTAATTTTCTGTTCTGGCTTCTTTCAGAATGGAAATTCTGAATTTAAATCAGCTACAGTTATGAACAGGTGCCCATTGGCACTGGGAATGGAGGAAAGAAGGAACATGACAGATTCACCTAACCATATTCATCTATTTACATAATACTAGCCCTCAAATCAGATCCCAGTCTTTCAGTGCTCTCTTACATGCAAGTCCCCACTAAAGTCAACTGAATATACTGTGTAAGGAAAGGATTCAAAAATTGGCCAAGCCATTCAACATAACCCTTCTCAAGCCAACTCAAACATTTACTCAGAGTCTCACTCTATTCCCAGATTGAAATTAGCACAGATGCCTCATTCTAAAGGGTCTAAAGGGTTACAGTCACGGGATGGAGGGACCTGAAAAGCTGCAGGTAGGTATGTGCATCTGAGCAGTAACTCTGCTAAATACAGTTGGTATGAGCCATTTTGAAAAGAAAGTTGGCTTAATGGCTGACCTAATAAAGGCTCTGGAAATATGAGACCACTTAATCTAGCAGCGGTTTTATGACACCTAAATAGGTTGTGCTCATGCAAGTAATATTTTTAGGTTGCTTTTCCCTTTCTTCCAAATTTGCTTTTATGTATTTTTAGTCAAGCTTTCTGTCTTCTCATGCTGAAAAATTGCTGATGTTTTTACTCTGCAGAAATTGAGGACATTTCCACTCTCCATGCCACATGAATCAGCAAATCTTCCCCTTAAAAAAGTCAACGCTTTTCAGAACAAAGCAGGAATAAATAGTGAACTTGCATTTTTTCTTCCTTCTGTTGCTGCTTCTTACTTAGAATTGGAGAGGAGAAGTTAGCCCAATAATTTTATTTAGATCTTCCTCCTAGAGCTCAAGCATGATTTTTTTTCTTCTACAACCCATCGCTCAACAGTTTGCATAAAAAGTCTCAGTTCTGTCCTATTACCATATTTGAAATGATACATCTTTCATACACGAGATCACTATGGAAAATGAAACTTCAGCTTTTGGAGGAAGCAACATGAATTTTGGATCCAAGTTTTTTCTATTAGAAAAATAGTTTATTTTGCATATGCTTTTCCACATTTCTATTCACTTTTCTTCATAGCATGCATCTTTGTGCTCCGCCCAATTCAGTTTAGCGTATCACACATAAAAGTTTCCTTTTAATATTGTGGTTTAATATGTAATCATATAGAATACGAGTAACTACTATTTTCCTGTTATCATTCCATCTTTCTATTAGTTTGAGATGCCTTGTTAAGCCAGCCAATATCAAATAAATAGGGTTATTTACATTTTCACACATATGCATGTCACTTGTTTATTTGCCAGTGATTATATAAAGTACACCACTTTGACGGCTGTCTATCAGAGACCAGGGTACCAAAAAGAGCAAAGAATAACAGAAGCAACAAAAAACTTGTAGTGGCTTGCTTCCCTCAATTTTTGGGCAAGAGTCTTGCAGAAGACTGACTTCTGGAGATCAGCACTTTTCTCAAACCATTCTCCTTTTCCAAGTCTCAGAAAAGACTTCAAACCAAGTCTACAAAAAAATCACTTTTCACATTAGTAGAAATAGGCATTCTTACCCTGACTTTAAAACTTGGGGGCTGACAGAGGGAAGCTGGCAGCTGGAGGATGAAGAAGGAGTTAAGCTGTTCAAAAACATCCCTGCACCCTGGAGCTTGCAAAGCTTTCACCCACAACGCACATCTCCAATGTGAATTCTCTGCCCGTTTTGTCCCATCTCCTGTTCCCAGCACCACCGCAGTTAGGTAAAGTTTATATTTATATTTTCACATTCATGTATAAATAATTTATGTGCAACCTAACACTGTCTTCGGCATGGAGGAAAAGGAAAAAAATGATGGTATGGTGATATGTAGCCACCCCATAATGGCTACTGAGAGCAGACAACCGATTTAGCATGAAACGTCAAAGAAATTTCTTTTGCCTTAAGTGAGAACTTGTTTCAAGAATTCAGATTTCTGAGATTGATAGCCTAATTTAGCAAGGTCACACAACAGAAGAGGAAACAACACAACTAAGAAAAATGCCATCTCTACATGTGCTTCTGGGTATGAATTCTTTTCTTTGTCCACCTCAGTTTCCAACTCTCAAGGAAAAAAAAAAAAACAGAAAATCCACAAAGGCACTGTAAGTACTATTGTTGTAAGGTCTACCTCATCAGTTTACTGAATACCCCCAGTACCTCCTGGATATTACCCCCCCCCCCCCCCCCCCCCCAGTGCAAGAACCCTGGCTTGTGCTGCATCTGAACCTCACTTTGAAAATGAGATATGAAATACCTTGTGATGCTCCCTGCTGGAGAGGTCAGTTTTCTTCCTACCCTCCCCAAGCGAACACCACAAAGCTGCTAAAGTAGATAACAGCAGCCAGACAGGATTTTCACCAATAGTTCATCAACCTCTTAACTCTTATAAATACTCCAGTTTCATTTCTTTCATTGTATTCACTGCTGTAAATCAGCAGCTACTTCCACTGACAGTGAGGCAGGAGCACCACTGCTGCATGTGGGCCTCTGAGTAGAGAATAAGGCCTTTTGGGTCAAGAGCGTCAGCAACAAACTGAAATGTACTTCCAAGTCATTAACTTCTTTTTCAACTCCTTTCTTCAAGTGGAAGCAAGGATACTAGCATTATCTAATGTACAAATGTAAAGGCTGTATTCCTGCTTATAAGATGTTTCAAGAAAGAATAGACATAGAAAGAAGCATGCAACAGTAAAAGAAGTGAATATTTTAAACTGTTGCATGCTGCATTGACTTACCTTTTTTCTCCTCTAGCATAACAATATGGCAGGTAGGACAGGACTTCTTTGGGAGGAATTTAAATAAGAAGAGACTAGAAGCTGGATGTGCTGGAATTAGGAGATTGTTAAATACATTAGACATAAAGCGGAATAAGCAATGAGGAGAGAGTGGGAAGAGGACAAGAAGCAGGTGTCAGGAATAACAGCCAATATAGTATTCACAGGTGGTGATGAATGAGTATTCAGCATTCAACCTTGTATTTATGATGAGCTTTTAGTATAGCATGTAGAACTAACAAAACATTTCTGTTCCTTTAGTTACTCAGGCTCCTCGTACCATTAGTCTATTCAGAGTAGTGCAGAGCATGTAACATTTTGTCCAAAGTCTCATATGTACTTTGCATCCGTTATTTTCTGAAAGAAAAGAAAATGTTTATACTACATAATTCATAACCAGTGTCTCAACTGGCATCCAAAGCAACTCATGGGATCAGCACTCTGTTATGTTTTACTCAGGTTTTGCATGTTATGTTCTGTTATGTTTTACTCAGGTTTGCAGTCAGGTCTGCACCTTTTTTTTTCCTTTGTGCTGTTTAACCTACTGGCTGCTCTCAGTTACTTTTGGGATTTGAAGACTCAATCCTTTTCTCTCCTTTTTTACTTCTCTCTTTTGTGGAATAAGATGATTTTCAGCTCAGCAACAGACCTGTTTTTATAAGTCTGTTCTCGTTTAGCAGTCATTTTCTAGGAGCAAAGAATAATTTCACACGAATCTGCTGCTTCTGTCACTGTCAGCCACCCACGGCACACACATTATCTTGCAGCTGCAAGGGGTCACACATGATGTTTTGTCATACTATATTTTTTCTTTGACCTTTTTCTACTGTTCGTAAGAATTTAGAGCATCCTTGTTTATATCGTTTAGTGGTAATATAGTCAGGCAGCCTCATGTTAAACTTTCGTTGAGCAGCACTTTAGATAGTGACAATCCTAGGCTCAAGAGCACTGCCATGTAATTTAGCTATGCCAAGTAAGGATCTGAATTAAAGTCCTCAGATTTTTAGTAGATCTTTGAATAATTATGACGCTATTTTCTACAAGACTGTGGGTTCCCTGGGCTTAGAGTCTTGTGTTTAGAATTTTTTGCTCCTGCAAAACGAATAAATGCACAAAATCAAACTGTGATCGATTGTCTTTCATTACCACAGTTGATTTCTCAAAGCTTTTATATTACATGACCAGTAGCTGTATTCTTTAATAATGCTCCTTCCATATAATGGGATAATAATGCAGAGCAAATACACTTTTTTCAGCATATGCAAACAAATTTACAGCAACTTATGGCTGTGGACCTATAATTTTACTAGATTTATTTATGTATGCAACATCAGATGATGATCTTTGCAGCAGCTTTCACTCTGATTTCTCATCAGATTGCTTTCTAATATTTTGTCCATCATTTTGCATAATATAGCAAGAATGATTACCCCATTTTGTAACCTATTTTCTTTGTCTGTGTTCCTTATTATTAGTTTTTTCTCGTTATTTTAACGCAGGATTTTAACCTATTGTCACATGGACGCTCACAGCATAACAAGAGTTTCTATTGTGCACAAGCTAGTATTCTACTTCCTAGCTGCCTCTTAGACGATTTTTAGTAGTTATATTCATCATAATAATAATTCCTCTTGTTCTTCTCACCATATGGTCTTCCCTTCCGGATTCTTTCTTTTCTCTATACTTCACAAAATGCTTTTCCTTCTAACAAACACACAGTTTTGTACAAAGGCAGAACATTATTTAATGTCGTCTTCATGAAGAGATGAAAATCTTGTTTGAACCTTTTCTATTGCTCCCCACATCTCTAGAAAGTTCAGCTTGTATTGGAGTAGTATATGTTCCTCTTATGACTGTTCTTCATGTGCAGAACTTCTAAAAATGGGATTCGTCTCATCCAGTTTTGATGTTTACAGTGCAAGTCTTTCTGAGACAGTTGTCTAACCTCTCACCATAGCCAGCTGAGATTCAATTAATACAGTTAATGGAATCTAAAAAGCAATTCATCTAGAAAGGAATTCATCCTGAAGGAGACACCAACATTTGATCAGCTTAATTCCTCTCCAGGATATACTGACTGTCCTGCTTTTCTCACCTTTAGTAACATTTCAGCCCAAAGTTGCTAAAGGAAGTCTTAATTTGCTAGGCTGTTTCACTGCAATATTGCCCATTTTTCCATCTAAAACTTGCAATCTGATCTGATTTTATCCATCATCCTGGAAAATTTGATTGCTACTTTAAATTTGAGACAGTAACTTCTATAGACCCTCATTCTCAGCGGTAGAATTCCAGCCTCTTGAATTAAGAGTCCTCCAGATTAACAATCTCACAACTAATACAAATTTCAATATGTCTTCCTCTTTTTGATTCCTCATATGCAGCTGATATCTTGAGAAAGAAAAATCTTTCTAGTAGTGCAGTATTTTCCAAAACTCTATATAGTGATTCTGATAATTGGCCTGCTGTTCCTAATTGGTCATGAAACTACACTAGAGATTTGTCCCACAGATATTAACAAAATAAAATAAAACATATTTTTTTTCTGTAGCTGCACTTAACTGCATGAAGGTACATGATTCTTATTTGAATCCCTGACAGCTTTTTGCTTTATTTCTTAGCAATTTGAGCATTATTAGAACTCCATGTAGTTCATTCATGAACTTTTTTTTTTGTGTCTAGTCTTTCCAGAGGCATTCTCCTGTTTTGAGGCATTTTTAGTACATCTAGTATTCAGTAGCTGTGGCTTCTTAATGGAACTGTTATCCATATTGTTGAGAGGAAGCCAGGAAGAGCACAAATGAGAGCCCAAATCAACAGGGAGGTTTCGAGTTCACAGGTCCCACAGGCGAAGGCAGAAAATAAAGGAACAGCTTACTACCAAGTTACATGGCCTTGCTGTACAAATATCTTTTCAGATCTAGATACCGTAGCGTAACTGCCTCACACAGTCTTGCTGACTGGGATCCACTCTCACCAGAAAAGTTTGGCATCACATATTATTAACCTGTAGCTAAAGCGCAGGGGGGTGCAGGAGGGTGCCTGCTCATGGCACTTTCAGATGGCAGCACAGGGCAAAACCAGATCCTGCAGGGCTGTTAGTGTTGTTTTCTTCTCAAAAATTGACTACGGGGATATTCTATGGGGATTTATGAAAAAAGCAACATAAACTAGATATTTTAAATGTTTGAGAAAGTCTCAAGAGAAACTGAGAGGGTCCTCAGCTAGTAATCCAGGCTGTCAATAGATCTAAGAAAGAAAATCTGCCCCTTGGAACGGCAGACCTGAGGGGTGCACAGAGGGTCTTTTTAGAATTTGCTCCCTTTTTAATCTTTGAATGTTCAAAAGACTGCAGTCATCAAAGACTGCTATTTATCCACTTCCTTACAAACATTACTCAGGAGTAAGGTTTCCATTTCAGCTGCAGACCATCTAATCTCCCAATCATTTCTTCCCCTTGTGAGTATAACATTAATCCTGGTATTAAAGTGAAGTTATTTTAAACTTTATGACTTTAAAAAAGTCACAAAATCAAATCACATTCTCTGGTAAACTGCTATAGGAATTCCATGGAAACTGCAGTGGAAAAAAAAGCTAGCAATTGTTTTTAAGTGGTTTATTTTTAATCAAGCATTTTGCTGCTCTTCGCTGGTCTGGAATTCTCCTGAGTCTGGAGTATGGCGAATATAAAACATTGAACACTGGAGAATCTTTAAGCACCTCATAAACACAGTAGTTAAAAAGTTTTATAAAACAAAATCAAAAAACTTCAAAGCTGTAGACCTCCTTTCCATACACCAGTAACTTAATGCAAGAATACCTCTATTGCAGCAATAATAGGTTTGGATGGGACTAAACTAATTGCATGCTTGGTGAATGAAATAATTGATATACAGAAAGGTTTTAGTATGTTATTGTTTTCACCTTTCAGTTCCTATGCAACAGATTTTCGTTTGAGTCCTATGTCATTGCTGCCAATTCTGCAAACTTCCAACACTGTAGGTATGTAAGCTTTATCACAAAGGATAGCGTGTTCAGAAGCAGGAAATTCAAAAAGGTTTCTAAAACTGTGTGTGCACTGTACGTGCACAGGTTAGCACTGCTAGAATTTGGGTGTTGCTAGGACATTCTGTGAAGTCTACCCATCCCAAACAAACATAGACCATTAAATCCTTTGCTTTTCTATATGATCGAACAGCTTTACCGGTAGGTAATCTACCTGTGCCAGGGAAAATCCGAAGCTTCAGAACCACAATGTTGACTGTTGTCCATCAGTTTTATGGTAACATAAAAGGTAAATTAGCCTGAACGTATTTCATAAAGAACCGTGGTCTCATCAGATTTCATGAATTAAGTTATGCCAGGTCAGTACTTTGTCAGGAATAACGGGCATGTGCTTCAGGAAAAAAGACCTGGAAAGGAATTCAGTTCTCAGCATACCACAGATAGATTGTTGTTTGTCCTTAGGCAAGATATGAAGAAATTGGAAAGGTAAAGGTAGGTTCAGGTAGTTTTTGAGAACTTCTTACTTCCCGCCACCCTCCTCTCCTGTTTCTCTGAAGTGGGACACAGAAAGCTATGTTAGGCCTGGACTTCTCCCTACATTAAGCAAGGGAGAGTAAGGCATCTCAAAACATAGTCTGAAAGCAGTAGGGTACTGCGAGGGGAGACATTTAGAGCTAGCTGAATGAAAACCGAGCACAGACGTACGTGTGACATCCCTCCCCAAACCATTGCCTCCAAAAGCCAAAACCATTCAAAGATATGTGAAAATATTTCTTGAAGTTTGGAAGGCATGATATAGGCTGAGAGAAAAGCAGAGGAAAGAGCATAAACTATTAGTTCTGAATTTTAGCCCCCATTCCTGGCCTTGATTCTGTATTTCACATCCATGTAATACTGAAATTTTGCAAAAGATTTCCTGACTAGTTATCACAAGCAAAGTCTTCCCCATTTCTAGGTAAATGTGACAAACATAGGAGTCTGAAGATTTCATTTTGTGCATCTTCTCTTTTGGATTTCTTTCCTGAAAGTGGCATAGCTTCGTCAAGAGGGGAGATGGTTGCATGCATTACATGACAGCCTGCACACAGCTGAGCTGTCCTTTGAACATTACCTTGGTTTTACATAGAAAGTGCCGGGTAGCAAACCCCCTGGAAAGAGGAATAGCAGCTAGCTGACAGTGACATTAACTTTGGGAAACAGCTGAGGTTTTAATAGAACTGACCAAATCATTTTCAATACAGACGAAACGTACCAATGTGCCTCTTATATCACTTGACCATAACATTCAGAAGAAAACTGAAAAACAAAGAAACACAGTTACAGGCACTATAATTTACCCCAACAATGTATTTCCTTAAGCTCCTCACTATAAGTTTTGCCTCACACAGGGCTATCAGCTAAATGGAGCTTAGTACTGTAAAACTGAGGTAGCTAAGGAAGCTCAATTATTTAAAGCCCATGCATTTAATTGCTGAGGAAAATCAACTAAATGAGGAAGGTAATTTCTAAATGAGAAAGGAATAAGGAATGCCAGTGATAACTGTATTGTCTTCATGACAACATCTAATTGCTGACTCTATAATTCTATTGTGCCAAATGACAGCGGATCTTACTGATGAACTTCCTGATTCTGGGGAGCAGAAATGAAATTAAAACCTTGGATCAGACTGCTCCTGGGTCAGTATACTTACTGATCTTTATGGGCTGCATTCTGCAAGGTGCTGAGCACTTCTGTGACGCTCTGATCATCTGCTTCTGCCAGTGGAGAGCTGGGAGCCTCCAGCATCTCTCCGGAGACCCCAGAACCGTGCCGGATGCAACTCCCTATCTGGGGCTTAGAAAACAGCTTTGGGACCAATTACTGCGTATTGTCTCCTTCCTCAGCATTTAGCATTGATGTCATCTGTCTATAAACCTTATCAGATCAGATCAATTTCAGACCAAAACACTGACAAAAACAAGGTCAAACTCAATGGTTTTTTTTTCTTTTGATTGCTAGCTTAAACCTGTCATGCATATACACCACCCGTATGCCCTAAGGTTTATATATCCCAGGATGCAAATGCACATACAGGTTAAATCAACCTTTATGTATGTGGTCACATATATTGCGAACTAGCATGTTATCATGCTCTATGATATACTGTACATTAGTGCTTAACAGTGTAATACGTATAAATGATTCAAAAAAAAATCTACAGGCTTAGCAAGTAAACTCATTAAAGTTAAGTCCCCTTGTACCTTAATTTAACCAATGGAAATTAATGATCCACACATTCTTACATCAGCCCAACATTAATTAAAGGCATCAATTAGTGGAAGACAACATCATCTAGAGGTTAGGATAGCAGAAAGAAAATAGCAAAATGAATGCTGCTCTCAAGACTGTCTACTTTTGGGAGTTGCTTATTCTCTGAGAGTTTGTGTTCTTGTAAATATATAGGAGGACAATAAAATGTGTAAGTGACCTGTGATTTTACTAAATATACACTAGGTGCACCAAGTTATTAAAACTGCCTCCTTTCCTGGTGTGTTTTTTGTTGGTGCAAAACTCAATATGTAATCCAGCACAATTCGATGGCATCTTCAGGTGCCTCAGTTTCCTTAGCTTCCGTATGGAGACTATATTCCCTTTACTTTGCTTTCCTTGACCTCAGATAGGAAACTGAATTGAAATCTTGCAAGTTTTGGGGAATTAAACATTTGATCATTTCAAAACTCATCAATCTAAAGTTTTCATTTTAATGAAAACTTTAATTTTAATTTAAATTTCATTTGAAATGGTTAATTTGACTTCACTATTTTTAGCTATTAATTACCATACAAATGAAAAGCTATTTCCAAAATACATGGCACTCTTGTATTTCAAAATGTTGAAATGTGAGCTTTTGTCTACTTCAGAACTGCTATCAGAATGTTTTCTAAATAGAAAATTTATCAAAACAGACTCCTGCTTTTGATGAATCTCTATGTTCCATAAAAAAAGATCAAAATATTCCTGAACATCTCCACTGTGAAGCTTTATTAATGTTTGATCAGCACTCTGAGAGTCTAGCTATAGAAGTGTACATTGCTCTGAATATCATCATTAAAGTTTTGCAGCACTACAAGGAGACAGGAACAAAAGTTAAATAAGAGCAGGAGCATGACAGTGAGAATGAAAAGTTACTGAAGAATCTTGAAATTGGATTGTCATTTTTTTCCCAGTCACTAGATAGAACTGTGACCCATCAGGCTCACCAGCAAGGAAGGAAAACATGGTCAAAGTGACTAAAAATATCAAAATAAAATGAAAATTCCTTCAAATAGCTGTGGTACATACAAGAATGTAATTTAAAAAGTTCAAGGAGATATTATAAAAAAGTTTTTTCCTGTATCAAATAAATGGATGACTCAAAGAAGTGTTAATGGCTTATGCAGATTTCACATGTAGTTCCTATTAAACTGGAGCACGTCTGCATATTTAATATAGATTGGTCATTTGTTGCTCAGGAGAAATTATTTGTGCCAGGAACTGGAGTAAAGTTTTCCGTGTACCAAAGGGATGAAACTAAACCAGTACAGACAGAGAGCATAGTACTAAAATTGCTGAGTCCCCCCTCACAAGCAAATAATCAGATCACAAAGTTATTCAGCTTTATGAATCCTGTAATCCACCTAAGGATGGCTGCAATTGCTGCTTTGCAAATGCTTTTCAAAATGTTGATAGGATGAGAAATTAAGCGATGGTACTTTTTGATGAAGGAGACAGACTGGCAGCAAGAGCTACCAGCTTTCCCAGACCAACAGCCCCTATGCAGTAATTCACCCATTAACAGGCATGCAGGTTCTTTAGGAGTGCAATGGCACCTATCCTAAGAGAAGTCATACAAACAGTGTTATATTAGCTTGTAGACTAGTGGCTGGTTTGAAATGGAGAGACAAGGAGATATTGCTGGCTGATTTACCTTGCTGCTTGCCCAAATACTCGGAGGCTTTGTAACGACCAGAGCAGGCTTTCTTCTCTATTATATGTGATTTCTCTAGCATTTTATTATACTTACAGTAAACCACTGACAAATCAGCCTCCCTCCGAGCACTGATATTCCACTAAATAATAGCACATTTAAAGCTAAATTGGAAACTCATCTCTTGAAAATAACTAGTTTAAAGAATTCCCAATCCAGTTCATTTACTCTTCGTCTTCTGTTTTGTCAAAGAAGAAACACAGCGGACAAAATGCTGGAGCATTTACTAGCTGACTTCCCAGTGAGAATGGCACAGTTTGTCCAGAAATGGCAAGTGCCCCAGTTTGTACTGTAGCTGCCAACCCTCTTTGATATTCAGAGCCTAATGTCTGCACAGTTATCAAAGGCAGGAGCGTGTTTCTGCTCGCTCAGGCGAAGCAATATTCCAGTTAAAAGTACAGCCTCTTTCCCCTGGGCTTTTAAAAATTCTCCCAAATAAATGTACATCTTGTGGGGGGGGGGGTGGGGGGGGTGTTGGTAAAAAAGCTTTTATGTTTCTTTTTTATCAGACAATGCTAGATTAATGAGCTTCCTCATGTTTTTCACATAGCCAAAACCATCCAAACCCATCCACCAGCATTCATTTCTTTCCTGTAAAAAGTAGATATCTGCTCCTGATCAAACACCTGATGTTTTGTCTGGTGGAGGAAGAAATAAGTGAAGATAAAAGTCCACAGGAAAGAAGAAAACAGATTTAAAGTTATCCCCATGCACCAGTAAGAACGAAATTGCCACCTTCTATTTGACTAAAAGAAGTCCAAGTTTTGAAAAAGGCTATGCACTGGCAACAAAAATAAAAATCTGACCTCTGCTGAACTCCGTATGTGCTCCCTTAACTGTAGTTTCTACAGCATAAAAGGCAATGCTAATTGATGACCACTGTGTTTCAGTATAAGTTTATCCGGGCAATAGTTTGCTGTAGCTCTCTTGAAAATGTCTCCATGCAATAGCAATTCCTTGGCTGTTTCTCACTGCTTCTAGTTTAATACTAGTAGCACACCATTGATTTTGAATAAATAAAAATGAAAAAATCTGAGAAATGCAGATATCTGCACAATCTCTGTACAGATGCTAAATTTTATGTCAAAACTGGTAATATTAAATTATTTAAAAATCTGAATATAAATTATTTACTTTTGCTTAGGGGATAATTGAAATAAAACAGTAGTTTTTGATTTATTAATTTAATAATTCATGAGGTGTTTAGTAAACAAGAATAGCAAAAAATTCTGTTGAGACTGTCCAGTAAGAGAGTCAATTAGGTAGATGCTAAATTCTTTGCAGAATACATTCTAAGATGTTCATTTTAATGACTTTTATTGAACTGGAGCACAGTGCCTCATTGCAATAAACCTATCTCTCGTCTCACCCACAGAGGTTCAGGGGGTCAAGCACCCACAAGATCCAGAAATGTTAATTAAAAATGGTGATGTATTAATCAGTCCATTAATAATTGAAGAAAAGAATAAAACATACAGTAGCTGCATGCTGTCTTGTCTTTATTGTTCAGGCACTTCCATGTAATGCCATGTTTCTTTCTAGAACTGAGTAAGTCACTAAGTAAGTATCGAGTTTACTGACATTTTAGTACCTAGAATTTAAAGACTAAGACTGAAGACTTCAGAATTACTATTAAGGTACAGCAGGTCTCACATATGAAAAGTTTTTGTTTTATACAAATCTCCAATGCCTGTAGTTAATCCTTTTTCCCTTCTACATATATTTTACTTCAGGGAAACTACTAGAATTGAATCAGGCCTTACGTAGGACAAATCATTTCTTTTCAGTAAGAAAGAATCAAGATTCAGCCTGCAAAGGTAGTGCTTGTAGTCTCTCAGGATACGACCCAAATGTATAAGCCCCTTTAAGAAGTAATTTTATTTTTTCCTTCAGAACCTTTATAAAAAATATTAAGTAATATTAAGTTGAGAAGAGACCCCTGAGGAGTTTAAATAGAAACACCCCCATCAATGATGATTCCCCATTAGCAAGTACATTTTGAGAGCTATTAGACAATTACTTTTAATCTTTTGAATATGAGCTATTTAGTACATTTTTTCGTAAGGCTTTTGAACTGAGACTGTTTCAGTTATGCCTAGAGTATGCTCTGGAGTTGATCCACTTTTATACAATTTTCTTATTACTTTTCAAGAGCAGGAGGCAAACCATTTTCTCTTTCATTTTATGAGATTAGTCCTTAATTTTGAATCAAGAGCCAGATGAGTCAAGTAGGCTGCAGCTAATATTCAGCCAGTGTTGAACCCAACAACAGCCCCACAGGGAACTGTTCTTTTACAACTTTTTCATCTCTCTCACACTCTCTTTCTCACACACACACTCTCGTTCTCTCCCTTTCTCTCTCTTTCTCTTTCCAAATTAAGACTCTTCCCAATTTTTCATTACTATGTGTCAGAACTGACTTGTAAAATGCAGGCACATTTACACCGAGTATTCTATAAGACCTTAAAATAATATTATTTTAATTCCAATCTTTATTAAGCTCTTAGCAGGAATAAGTGAAAAATATTTTTAGTAAAACAAGGCTGATATTAAATAGACCAGTAAGCATGAAATGCAGGTTGGAGAGTTCAAGTAAATTTCTTTTTACTGAAGTTATTTTAAAGCTATTTTGTACCAATAATCTTACTTTCAGTTGTAATTAATAGTTGAGCATTCAAATGAGCTGGGCTGGAAATCATTGACCTACTGGTCTACTGAGCTTAGGGCTGAAGAGTATTTTGTGGGCACTTTCAGGAAAATGTTTCTGTCTAAGAGTTGTGCCCATACTACACCGGTCATGGATTGAAGAGAAGCAAGTCATGCCCAGAAGTTTTTTAGGAAACCTTTTGGCAAAATTTCGATAGAGTTAGCAATTTTTGTAGAATCAGCAGATGGCAACATCAGAATGAAATTCCACTGTTCTGAGTTTCATGTGCTAGAGCTATGAATAGCTTCAGTTTTCTGAGAGAAATAGGAGAGTAAGAAAGAAAGCTCAAAGTCTGTATCTTAGAAGTGGAACATACTATCTCCCTCTTCAACTCATAACGAAGCTATATACATTGCTTTCTGGAACTAGCATTTTATTGCTTGTGGTATCCATCCAGAGAAGATAGGAAGCCAAAGCTCTCATTATTTTTATTCACTGAAAACTACTTTTGCATGTTCACTGAATTTCATTCAAATGCCTGAAGAGGAATGCTTCATCCCATCTTGAAGCTTGCAATAGTCATACTATATCAGAATAACAAAGACAAAATCCAGAGAAATGTACATGCCTTCCAAAATATTTCAGAACCTCCAAGAAAATAACAGCTAAAAGCAAGATTGCTGACAAGCTTCTCTTGGATATCTTACTTTAGATTACTGAATGGTTCAATTGCCATATTATACTTTAATTCAAGTTTCAAACTGAATAGAAACAGACTTCTTGAGCAGCCAGTTCTTTTCAAGAGGTGAATGCTGAGTCCTCTAGGTGTTTTTCAAGGCATGCACATAAGGAGCTGTTTCTCAATAGAGCTATGGAAAAGCAGAGACGGATTGGACCTGTTCCAACCCCAGCTGTAAATATCTGTCATTACCAGGAGGCATTTTTCCAAGCCTTTCTTACATGGGAATAGCAATTTCTGATTGACTATTTCTTATCAAATCTTTGTGTGGATGTGCTTCTGCTTAAAAAGTACACAGTAATCCTGCTTCACTTCCTTTTATACTCAAACCTCAGGACTATGTTCTGTCAGAAGAAGCCGGCCCAAACAGAGAGCTGTGTCAAACCATGCAGAGTCACATGATGAATTGGTATATTGCAGTAGCATCACTAAAGCCCTCATACTGTTTTTGTGTGGCGCACGAGAGTCATTACCAGGTATAAGTAACTCTGTGTAGATTTTTCCTGTTTGCTCTGAAGAATGGCTTTTACTTTGCAGATAGCATAATCCCCTTGACAATGTTTAGATTGAGAAATTATGGATCTAATTTTGATATCAGCTACATGCATATATGGTAAGAAACCCACATAAGTTAAATAATTTTCTACAGGTTTCAGTCACAGAGCCCTTGCATGTTATATTCGATCTACCAAATATCTGCACAGATACTTTGCACACATAAGTCATCTGATAGAAAATATTTAAAATATTCTTATTAAAAAATTGTGTGAAGAAAAGCTTGCAGAAGAAGGCTATTATACTAGGAAAGTAAAACCTTAGCTAAGCATCCATTCATAATAAGAACAACTGACCTGAAGACTGGACTTTTGCACGAGAGATCTAAGAAATGGTGTGCACTCTGTTTTGGCTGGCATTACAGTTCTAGACCTGTCTTACCTTGAAAAAGAAATAACCCCAAACACTAAGTACAGAAACCACACGTTTTCCAAACTATTAAGATAACTCAGTGATATCTATTTAAGTTCTTCTATGTTCCTTTTAAGATAAAAAAAAAAGAAAACAAAACAAAGATGAAAAAAATCAATAAGCTGATGCAGGGTCAGCTCAGTGAACAGGTTTCCATTGAGCTGTGTGAGTTACATTGAATTGGTAACCTCTGAGAAGGGAGAGATAGTAAATATCATTCAGGAAATATTGTACTTGATATTATGAACTGCTTTCGATTTCAT
Organism: Struthio camelus; assembly: GCF_040807025.1. Taxonomy (NCBI): domain Eukaryota; kingdom Metazoa; phylum Chordata; class Aves; order Struthioniformes; family Struthionidae; genus Struthio; species Struthio camelus. The sequence continues at coordinate 36,092,849 of NC_090946.1, forward strand.
GTCATGAATGTCTAGTACTCAGTAAAAATTCCCAAAGACTTCTGTTGCTCTTCATTTCTAAATCACTGGTTTTGACCTTATGAGGCACAGTTTCAGTGTCATTCTATTTTACATTGACATAGCTTATTTCAACCTGAAAACTCCTAAAAACGTTATAAACACTCAAGATTCAATTTGCCTTGCAGTGAAATAAAGTCTGATGTAAGGTGGAAAATGGCAATTCCTTTAACTGCTTTAAAGTACATTTTAGGGCAAGACATGTAAAAAATCATGATAACCAGCTAAAGCTGCAGAGCTATGACATTGGGATTAACACTCTGCTACTTCTTAAAAATACACATACAGTGTAAAATAACGTAGTGGGAGAACACTGATCCTCTCTCTAACACCTACACAACTCCTTGCATTAGCTACCTTTAAAGAATAAGAAAAAAAACCCATAAACATTAATAAGTCTTTGAAAAGCTCCCTGAGCTGTCAGGCCCTCATTTCACTACCATCCAGACTGAAAAGAAGAAGAAGGAAAAAAAAAAAAAAAGATTGCTACTTCTCACAAATTGTATTTAATTAGTCCTTTTTCCTGTACTTGTTAGAACCTGTCTGACACACAGATTGCAAGCTTTCTGAAGCAGTCGTCGCTTCTGTTGCTACTTATTTATATAATGCTTAACATTAAGGGGAGATGCAAGATGCGGAGTTTGTGCTTTCTTCCTAACCACCTTAAACAGCACTACAACCTGGTCGATATCTGTTGTTTTTAAAAGGATGCAGCTGATAGCATTTGGGGTTAGCACACAGACACTGAAGCATCATGTCAGGTCATTCATTCAACAGACCTGCTGCCTACGTTACTGGTACGGCTTCCTGCAGCCCTCCAATTTTTCTTGTGGGTGCTGCAGTTCAGATCCAGCAGAGCCCACTCAGCCTTTAAGACTCTGAGTGAATCCCAGGCATGTTTAACTCAACTGGTTATTTTACCAGAAGAGTACTGCTTGCTACAGTTTAAATTTTCCAATATTTGCTAAGGGTGAAAAGTGCGGAACTTCAGTGTCCTTTTGGTTAGCTTTCCTAGAGGAAGCAAAATATGATTTAAGACCCCAAGAATTCCTGCTATTTGCACTTAGATTTCTGTTACGTTCTTCAGACTCCGATCAAGACAAACATCTGTTTGCCTTGCTACATTGCAGTAGTTTTCACCCTGAAAACGTTGAAATTCTTTTGCAAATTTATGATTGAGCTTTTGTCATTTCAGTGGTGGCTCAGCTAGCATATTGAGCTGATTGGAATAAAAAGTTATAAAAGTGATTTACTGCAAAATACTTCTGTTGCAGTCAGTGCCAGCTATTTTCCTTCCTTTTCTCCTATGTTTACCAGATTACTTCAAAGTTTGCTTCAGTTTTTGAGTCTTCTGAGCTAGTAGCAAAACAATATGTGGATTTGGAAATATTAATAGGATGGAGTGAGAAAGCTAACAGTGGTAAAGAATATTTCTTCTCCAGTAGGGAAATCACAAATAAAAAAGTAGATTAAACATGCCCATTTGAGGTTCCAATGGGTAATGATAAATTATTTATTGCCCAAAATAGAAGCAGGTGAGGACTATAGTCACCTTAATTTAGTTCATGTAATGCACTGCTGGTGTGCTAAAATCAATGTAAGCAAATCAGCATGGCCATATTATGCATTGTATTTCAAAGCTGTGCAGACTGGAGGCACAAAAAGTATATTTTTAGAAAAGTTACAGATAGCTACGTTTCCTGAAGATTCACCACCTCCAAGGGAAGGATAAATTAACATTTTTTCTGAGATCTTAGTAATTTCCTTTTGATAAACTAATCTAAAGCCTGGTGACTAAGTATGGCAACATTTATGCATAGTGAAGAGTGAAAATAGTTATATCTTAGATAGTTTGCACTTTTACGATATCCACATTACAAATCAGAATGCTTTTTTTTTTTTTTTTTGTAAAATGCAAAATCACAGGCCCTGGTTCTCATGGGGGACTTCACACACCCTGATATGTGCTGGAAGAACAACACAGCAAGGCACAAACAATCCAGGAGGTTCCTGGAAAGCATGGAGGATAACTTTCTGACACAGGTGTTGGAGGAGCCAAAGGGGAGAGGTGCACTGCTGGAGCTTGTACTAACAAACAAGGAAGGACTGGGGAGATGTGAAGTTTGGGGGCAGCCTTCGCTGCAGTGACCATCGTGGAGTTCAGGATCCTGCAAGAAAGAAGCAGGGCAATAAGTAGGATCGCAACCCTGGACTTCAGGAGAGCTAACTTTGGCCTCTTCAAGGACCTTCATGGAGGAATTCCATGGGATCAGGCCCTAGAAGGAAGCGGGGTCCAAGAGAGCTGGTTAATAATCAAGGATCACCTCCTCCAGGCTCAAGAATGGTGCATCCCTATGAGCAAGAAGTTGAGCAAAGGGAGCAGGAGACTGCATGGATGATCATACAAGGAACTCCTGACAAAACTCAAACATAAGCAGGAAGTCTACAGGAGGTGGAAGCAGGTACAGGCCACTTGGGAGGAATATAGGGACGTTGTCAGAGTGTGCAGGGATGCGACAAGGAAGGCTAAGGCCCATTTGGAATTAAATCTGGCAAGGGATGTCAAGGACAGCTAAAAGGGCTTCTTCAAATACATCATTAACAAAAGTAAAACTAGGGAAAATGTGGGTCTGCTGCTGAATGGGGCAGGGACCATGGTGACAGAGGACGCGGAGAAAGCTGAGATCCTGAATGCCTTCTTTGCTTCATGCTTCGCTGCTAAGGCCAGCCCTCAGGAATCCCTGACCCAGGAGACCAGGGAGAAAGTCTGGAGAAAGGAAGACTCTCCCTTGGTTGAGGAGGATCAGGTTAGAGATCATTTAGGTAAACCTGAATTTTAGAATGCAAATGCATTTCCTCCCTATCCAGGCTGGATGTGGAGCAGAGCTCCATCATGTGGACTTAGTAACTCAAATCTTCAGTAGCATTGGGATATCTGTACGGTATTCCCTTGCAATATTTATTCCTTCATTTCCAGTATTAAAATTCCTTAGTTGACTAATAGTTGGCTGATGCAGCATAACTTTGAACCTGTTTTCTATGGAAGGTTCCTTCAGGATTTCTTTTCTTCTCTGGAGCAAGATCTGACAGATCTTAGAGGCTTCATCAGTATTGTCTGTGGTAGGAGCACATTTCCGCATGCTCTAATTTTGAATTAAGTGGTAAACACAAGCTGTATCTACCCTGTATGACTTCTTTGGATTAAAAAAACTATTCTACACCTAGGGAAGGCACTCAAGTGCATATCAGCTCTTCTACCTCTCTCTACCTATCAGGGAGGTTATCAGTGTTTATACTAGTATGTAGACAGCATGGACAACTGAAGGACTAGAATGCAAAATCAGGAACATACCAATATGAAGTATAGTTGCACTAAGGTGTAGCATCTAATAGAACGGTCTTCTCACCAAATGTAAATATCTTATTATTTTTTTTTTAATCTAGCAAAGGAAAAGGATTGCTCAGGACACAGGAGAACTATGTGCCGTTGCTTTGGCTGCTTGAAGTGAGGTGATTGCTCTAAATCTTGTAAGGTTCACAGGTGCTTGGAGGCACAGCTCAGTTCCACTGCTCTGCTTAAAGAGATTCATACTATTCATGGGGTCATTAAATATGAATGGCACAAGGAAAGGAATCTGATTCTGTATTTTACAAGATTCATGGGCTCTTGAAAAGAGAAATCCAAGTTTCCAAATATAATTTCTTGCTCTTTTGTATTAAGTGCTTGGGAATTCGTATCTCTCTTACCTGAGGGTTTTTCCCATTACAGGAATACATAAATAATATATGCAAAGCGTATCATCTTCAACAACTTCTTCTACTTCAGATTTCCTTACAACTTATAGTTACAGCTGACTATCAAAAACTGGAATTTCGAATACTTTCAGGCAGAGACTAGGATATAGGTCCCTTAGCCTTGAGTATTCTGTCCAGGCAGCTCCTGCTTTCTTCTGTTAGAGATAGAGAAAAACATCTCAAAACAGAAGTTCATTAGTGGAGTTGGGAATTGATTTTGCAAACTGGAATTAGAACCTATATCCTAGAGACATGCAAATTTTAAGAAAGCTGCTTCTCCTTGGTATTTTCTTCTCTTACTGACTAGAGTTTTAGTGATTCTTCTGCCTAGATATCTACTTCAGTACATGTGGCTTATTATGAGTGTGCTGATGCAATAAAGTAGCTGAAAATTAGGTGCTATAGTACTCAGTGTTGTGACAAATTTTTGTAGATCTAATTTTCGAGGCAGAGATTATTATTGACTCCAGTAAACTATAATACATTTCTTACTGTTTGAACATCAACATGTATAACATATTACCAAGGTAATTTGTAAAGGAGACCTGAACAAATGTTCAGACCTGAGCAGAATGACTGCAAGATTCAGATCAGACTCTATCGAAGCACTAATAATAATTTTACTTTTCAATACATAACATGAAATATCTTGTGCTGTAGATGACCAATAATCCAAGAATTTCCCTTCCCAATACTTTTGATGTGATCCTGGCACATACAGGCCACTATTTTCCAGAGATTCATCAGTCTCAAAACAAAATTCATATATGTGTAGACAGACAGCACAGGACCTATGAGCTTCTTGTTATAACTCAGTTACACCCTTAAATGAGAATTTAATTGGAATGTAAATAATCTATTGGTCTACTGCCAGTTCCAAGAACAACGGTGAGTTTCACCCTTTCAACCATTTAGTAAGCGTGTTGAAGGATCTTTCAGGTAATTTGACTTAGATTGTATCCCAGTTCTGTCTCCTCTTCTGATACATTTAGGAATCAACAGCAAAACACAAATCACAAGCAGTTCAAGACAGCAATTTGGAAGACAGAAATAAGTTTTTGTTTAGTGCCCTGCCAATGCTGCCATCGTGAACCTCTGCAATCAAGAATCATCACTGCCAGAATCTGCAGTGGATTCATTCCAGGGCTCCAGGACCCAAATCAGGCTGTCGTTTCACTCTTTGTTACTGCATAAATCATTTACTGAAGCATAGCCAGTCAAAACAGAATACCCTTTGTGTGCATGTGAAACTCTGGCTGTTCATGCCAAGAGTGACTCATGTGAAAGGGGCATAAGAAAAAAAAAAAAAAAGGGTTCAAAAAGGATACTTAAGGTTGCATTTTTCGTTGCTTGTAGCTTCTATCAGCATTTCTACCTGTGCAAAATAGCATCCAGTTCTTCAGAAAGTTTAACACTTGCTTATGTAGAAGTAAATGACAGTACAAATCGCTAAGGAATGGAAGCTCAGATTCACAGAATATGGCCCATATATAAAGAAAGATCATATAGAAACGATTAGGATACATGGATGAGCTAAGAATGAATGCTTTTCATGATTATAAAATATTTCCCATATTCCATTATGGGAAAACATGGGTTTTATAAATTGACTTGTACACTTACTGTTTTACCTAGCTGCTGTACCAATAGAAATAGAAGAAAGCAGAGCGGAACAGGTTTCTGTGATCACCGCTTTCGCGCTGACACACGTAAAAGCTATTCATTTCTTTTTGCATGCCGTGCTGTTTATTATGAATAGTGCTGTAGTGGACAGCGATATCTCCTGCGCCTGGAACCACATTGTGCTAGCAGCGGTACAGGTACACGACAAAGATTATCACATTCTGTCTTAAGAGCTCACCACCTAATTCCTCATTGGCATGGAAAAGTTTATCAGTTATATTCATCTATTTATACTGTTATATCCCTGCACTGACTACCCTCTTCTTGGAATGCAAATAACTATTTTAAGTTCAGCTGAAACCACTTCCTAGCAACATAAAATAACCAAAACAGTATTTTAATTATTGTTTATAATAGGCTAAATGGATTATGCATGTATTATATTACTTTAATTCAATGCCTTAGCTTCTGATGTTATCAATTTCCCATGTAGTCAACCAACAACAGATGGGAGGAACAAACAGGATATCACCAGACAAAATGGTCAGCACAGCAATTTGTGGCCACAGCAAATCAGGATCTTGATCCAGAATCACTACATTCAATGAGTTTGCCATTGATTTCAATAGCAGTAGGATAAAATTGTGCTGCCTGCTGTTGCCAACAATTTGAATGCTAAATAATAACTGGCTTGTATCAGTAAGTCCCTGCGTGCTGAAGTGTGGCTAAGTGTACTGATTTGAAAATGATTAATTGTTTAAAAACAATAAAAAGAATGACTACAGAAATTCCTGAATTACACAGAAAGGATTAGATAACCAAGTCTCTACTCAAACTGAGTGTCTATACTGACAGTTCAGGGAGAGGGAGCGAAAAAGATCAGTCTGCAGTGTCTTTGTTCGGATGATTTCACTGCAATTCCACTACATTACAGTAGGTTTGTTTTTGACATTCCTGTTTCTTGCAGTTCGCAAGACCTCTGTAGACATGTACCTGAGGAGAGGATATGCATACTTCCAACCTCATGAAAGATTTGAAATAGTACCTGCCATTGAAATTCATCATTGTTTCTTCCTAACTAAAAATCTGAGGGGAGGAAAAAAAAGATGATAAACTTTGTCTCTTCCTGACAACTGACCTTTCAGGATTAAAAAAGGATGATAATAACAATGCAAAATAAGTCCCGAGCTGGTCAAAACATTATCCACCATGTCAGCCACGGCCCTACTTAGAAAGCCAGCATTTAAGGCCCTTTGTTCAGGTTCTGTAAATCCAAATCATGCTTTTATATATATATGTGAATGAATTTAGTGCCTACTAGAGAGAATGGTCACCCTGTTGGTCAATCTACCCTGAGCGGGGTGAAAATGTGAAGGTTAGTAGCTTGCCATATGAGCTTCCTCTGACAATAAAAACTTCATGATACCCTGCAACACTTCTGGTAATCCAGATCTGAAGTCCACATAAGCACATGGCTCCATCCTGACATACACTTCTTTTCACTATTCCAGGTCATGAGACTACTTACACAGGCACACTCTCCCCAGAGCCCAGAAAAGGCAATGCCTTCCCTCTGTCCTTCACATTAACTTATTTCAAAATATGCAACGAAAATAAGTAAACTAATCCTTTCGTAAAGGACAACAAACCAACAGAATCTAGGGCATCTATGTACAAAAAACAAAACTAAAAAAAGTTTTCAGAAAGTACCAAAACTGAGACTCTGTGTGTGTGTGTGTGTGTGTGTGTGTGTGTGTGTGTGTGTGTGTGTGTGTGTGTTCATAAAAAATATATAATTGAGGCTATACATATGTAGTCAATCCTGTATGGGGCTATGTCTGTCTTATCTCTTCTGTCCCCTTTCTTACTTTCAATAAAGCTGTCAGCATTTTGATTTCAACCAGCAATAGGTGAAATAGTAATTGAAATAAGATGACTCTTCTGGAAAGCGGTCTGTTTCCTAAAGGTATTTGGTAGGAATGAAATAGTTTTTCAGTCTGTACCAACCAATGTAACAAATGGCAATGCACCACTTAACACGATGTCTTCCAATAAACATCTTTAAAGGCTAACCTCATTTGATGCACTGAGACGACACTGAAAGACGGTATTTTAAAGACCTGTGTTAGATCTCTGCCAGCTTGACTGCAGTGTTTAAGAGCTCTCATAGAAAAAAAATTCTCAAAGACACAATTGTAGTGAGTAGGAAATTTTCATTTTCAGTAGTGGGATAGACATATGTTTCTCACTCAGTTGAGACTCAAAATAGAAGACTTCATAACTCTGTCAGTAGTGGGAAATAGATGGAATTTTCACACTTATGACTTTAGAATAACAAATCAACCAGTCAGCCACATTTCCATGTATTTTCCAATTTGGTGTCGTCCAAACCACACATCTTTCTGCCTTGGTAAATAAAAGAAGGGCCACTGAGAAGTCTTTATCATAGTTTTTTTTAATGGCTGTACTACAATGTACAGTAGTACAGTTTAATCTAGTACTACAATGAAAATTTCAATTTTGCTGTCATCATATGAGTGAGATTAACACTGATTTAATATAGGTATGCATTATGTATTTCCGATAAATGAGTACCCACCCTGAAGAAGCCATTTTTGTAGTTAGCACCTCCGTTGTGTGATTTCTTCTCTATATCCGGATTTTCTCTGTTTGCAATTGCCTAACAGAAATACATTCCTTTGCTTCACTAGCTGACAAAAATACATCTTTAACATATTTATCTTTTGGTTTTCTTCTCTCCTTCCTCCTTTCTTTTAGTGAATTTCAGTCTCTTGGGATTTATGCTGGAAAGTTAATCTTGAAAATCCAGCTTCTGTATCTACATATCCTTAAGAGTATTTCATTGCACCCTGCTTTCCAGCAGGATGGCTTTAGGACTGAGGTACTGTGCACTGTATGAAGGATGCTGAGGATCTAGTTTAAGATGACCAATTTTTTTTTAACGTTTTTGGCTAACATGCTCTCTCTTACAGTGCTCTGTACTATGTTTCTTTTCCAGCAGTGAATCTTGAAGTACGTTACAACCAATGCTAATTAAACCTCAAAACAGCCCTGATACAAATGGCATGACATTCTTAATGACTCCTTCAGCTCACAGCCCTGTACTTCCCTAAATCAACCACAAATCCTTAGAGACAAATGATTACAAATAATCTTTACACGTGTTTGTAAATCATTACAACTGCTACTGTATTGAGAATATTCCGAGTAGTGAGGATGATTGTAAGGTTGCTGTGAATACCTCAATAACATTGAAAGGTCAGAAAACAAAACCGTACACACTTCAGCCATGACCCTCTATGCCAAGAAAACGCCCCTCTGGTGCTTTGGCTGTGACGGGAAGATTATGATCCACTGCAGCCTCAGCGGCACGTCGATAGGGCATGACAGCACGGACAACTGACTGGAGAGCCAGTAGAGATTGGTCCATAAAAACACGACCAGTAAAAGCCAGATGATCTGCCTTTCCTCCTACCTAGACTGTGGTTTGTTTAGGTTAAGCCAGATAAATTCAGCCAGAGCTGTAAAGAGCAAAAATAAACAAAAAACCTGAAGTGACTCTCCAGGTTACGCTGGCACATATCCCTGCCCTACCAAGTAACCACATTGTGGCTCTTCTGTAAGCCCCAAATATGCATGGAACCTGTTTGTCTTGTCAACAGGTACATTGACTCATACTGACATTAATTCATCGCCTTTTCCAAGAGCTAAAGATTGGGCAGAGCAGTTCTGCAATTAGCTGGCTGCAGTATTTACAGTATTTGCTCTTATTTCTGTCTTACATCAAGCCGTGTTTTTGGTAAATTTAAACTTTCAAAGCTTTCAACCGGCACTGTATTTTTCTCTCCAGTTGCAGTTTTTACCTTTTAGAATCTCATTCAACTCCTTCTTTCTGAAAGGAATAATTAATAAGATCATTATTCTTTACCTACCTAATTCTGAGCAAATATTTTGTAACACCTCAGTACTTGCATTTTGCCTCTACAAGTACTCTTAAGAACAATTTTTCCTGTCTCAGTGAAGTTCTGGGAATTAACGTACATGCTTTTGTGGCAATCATCAAAAAGAAATACATGCATTTCATTTTTCACTTACTGCCTCTGAAATCATTTTACCGATACCTGAAAAAGTATTTCATGAAAGAAAATTGTGTGTTTTCTTAACTTCCACATATCTGTATTTACTTAGAACATCAGGGCCACACTTGCTGTATAATTTTGTGCCTTATATATTAATGATAATTTAATTTAATTCATTTTTTTCTTCTAAATTTAGTCTCTTCACACCATGTATTCTTCTCTCAGACTCCTCAGCTCCTTTTGTGTTAAAATTTGTTTCATTCTACAGGAAATTTAGAAATATGCAGAAGATGAATACATGCCAATAAGAATAAGTAGAAATAGTTAATTTATATTAGCATGATAAAACATTTTATTCTGATTGAGTCATTTATCATGTCCATAATCTCTGTCATTTCTTTTTCTGTAAAGATACCAGTGTTTCCAATGATCCACAATGTAATTTTATTCTACTAGGTTTTCAAAGGCTAGAAAGAACAGTTTTGAAGTTCACATAACTATTGCAAATCAGTTTAACCTAATTAATTTCAGTGGTGCTTTGCTGACTTAAACTACCGGTATCAATAGTCAGTCCTACTGTAGGAATGATAAGGACCCCTGGTTGCAAATTCAGAATAGCAGAGTTCATGTAATCTTACAATAACGTGCAGATATGAACACTAATAGACAAGGATATGAGAAAAGAGACTGCATATACAATTCATCCAAACAAATAGGATTTTACTTCAGTTTTGGCAGTGCAATGAGGATCATAACTGGTAGAGACCAAGATGATGCAATCAAAAGAAGTGCATGGAAAGTATATTTGAAATTTAGCTAAATGAAATCAAAGGGCAGAATCTATTAAGCCACAACCTTCATTTTGAGACTAGAAAGGCTATCAAACCTAGACAGATGATTCTTTTAAAAGATGCCTCAGTAAAGCCAAAAGACCTTACCTTAGTCCAAAGATGCATTTTGGCTCCTATGCTCAGCCACCAGAATTAAGACTGCCTTTCTTGGATGGAAATAAGGGATGATCTAATAAAAAACAAGATATGATACTTTCAGAAGTACAGAAACACTTGTTCATTTATTGTATAATGATTTTTCAATCAGGTAATCTCAAAGGTAGGATTAGAATTAAGTTCAGATTAATTTTATATGAGTCATTATTTATCAAGTTTAACACATTTCAATCCAAATGTTTTATTTAAAAAAAGTTTTTACAATATCCTCTCTTCTATATGTATAATTGAAACAAACTTAATATGAAATTCAGGCTTCCAAAACCCAAAATTTGTTAATTTCCTATAATTTGTCCAAATCTGCTTACACAGAGAAAATATATTTTCCAGTGCTGCTGTGGTTTTAAAGCAGAAGTAAATGTAATATGTTCCATGACTGTTGAGAAACTGAGATAGCCTATACTGAATATAAAACATTTGACCATAACATGATACAGAATTCCTGAACAAGATTTACAGACTGTGACAAATCTTTCAGTAAATAAGTCTTTATACAAGCAAGCCATATTACCCAATCTTGGTCAAGATTTAACCTCTAAATCATCCATAAAATTCCTGAAAATATTAACTATTTTTTTCCTTTTTTTTTCTGAAAACAAAATATGAAATCCAACATTGAAGTCAGGCATCTAACCCTGAACAATTCTATTTTCAATTATTTAGTATAATAATCATTTGTTATAGTTTAATAATAAAGAATTTGCTATTAACTGTTTCCTGAAAATTAACCTGTACTGACTGTGTTATATCATTAAGTATAACTCATGTATAGTTAGATTGTTTTAGTTTAAAACTGTATTTAAAGACAGATCATTCTTTAACAGAAGAAAGGTGATTAGGAACTCTTATCACATGATAATTACGTGTGCTGTGCTTTGTTCTGCTGTGCAATATATGAACTGGACAATTAGCTAGGAAAAATATTCATTTTCCTTTTTCATCTTGCTGTAGAGAGAATTGTATCGCCTAAGTTAGGAGTACCATTAACAGCTGCATATGGTGATTCACTGTCAATTTTAAAACCATTTGACAGTAATTCACATCTCTATTGTAGTTTCATTTCTGACTTGAAAACACTGAAGCAGTCAATGGGTTATTCCTCTTGCATAGCTAGTAATGAACAGCTATCGAAAACATGTTGCTATTTCCATGGTTTAAAGCAGGAGTGTTCACAGGTATAATATATTCACTTTTTTAACAAACTGTTTTTTTTTTTGTAATTGAAAGAAAGACTAGTATGCTGCTGGAAATTCGTAAAACTGTTGTATTACCAGGTCTTACTATGATGCTGGAAAACACAGATCAAGGGAGCTAAATGGATGATCTTTGACAATATCATAAGACTTTTTGGTTGTCTCTGCATTAGCCACAATATTTTCTAGATTTTTCTCAATTTTAATCAACAGGATTTTTTTTAAAAATAATTCTGTTCTTACAAGCTACACAAGAATACTTTTAAGACCTTATATAGTTTCACCATTCAGGGGAGCGACAACACGCTTCTTTAAGCTGCTCCCAGTTCTTTGTCTCATTCTGGTTCTTTAGGTTTGTGTCAGTGGCAGGATCTAAAGGAAATATTATTCACATTTTTTCTGAATGCTTTTTTTGTTCACTCCTCTCCTGAAATGCCTGGTCCAACTATACCAAATTCAATGGGGACAATTTTTTTTCCCATCTCTACTGCATGTTCTAACACTGTGCTCTGTTATCTCACCAGCAGCTCGGAGCACACCAGGGGACAACACAGCAAAGTCCCTGGCAGCTGCAATGTTTCTCTAGCACAAAATGCTTCTCTGGCTTACTGACCTTGAGTAATGGTTTCTAGACACTTCTGGTAAGGCCTTCAGATCATATCAGAAGGGACTGATTTCTATTATTATTTTAAAACTGTTCCTTGCATATGGCACACTCCCATAATTTTTTTCTCCCTACCAAAAATATATTATTATCTGCATGTTGAAGGAAGTGACAATTACCTTGCCTATTAAAAAACATCACTAGAAGTTATCTTCCTATGTTATTTTTTCCTTTTCATTTTCCCATTAAAATGTAAAACTTGGAGGTGTAATATTTTAACCAGTAAGTCAATATAGATTTACTCTTCCAAAATGTTAAGATTAATTTTGTCTGACTACTGGCTTTCCTCAAGCTTAATCTGACACTAAAAACAAAGGTTACAGCACTCACATTGCTTACAACCAGCCTTCAAAGATTTGCTCAGTGCTTTCAGCTCTCCCTTTATTGGTCAGCCCATTCAGAGGATATGTTTAATGCAGGAAGCTGTTCTTCAATCTCGACCCATCAGAAGCTTAATGGGATACACATGGGACATCCCCATTTCTTCTTGTCCTTCCTATTCTCTCTCCTGCTCTGTTTTCTTCTTTCTGTAAGTTAATTCCTTTCCGGAAGGGAGAATAAGCACAGAATAAAAGGGTCCTAAGCAGGCTAGGCAGAATTTGCTTTAGGAAAAAGCAATGAGCTTAGATTTAGTTGGTTTTGCAGTTCAGAGCTTCTGTCTAAGGACTTACTAGCATTTCATAAGCTGAGGAATTCTGTTTTCCTGCTTGTTTTGTTTGAATCCCTTACCCCATTTAAGTGCGTTATACAGGAACAGAGTTGCATAAACATCTATGACCCTTTGGTCCAATTTAGTCCAATTACATTTATATGGTGCTAAAACATTGGCTTTTAGACTTCAGTTGTCTAGTTAAAATTTAACAGCTAACTTGCTTTTGCAGCTTTTCTGACATGAGCAGATATCTACTGCTTGCATGTTGGCAATATTAATGTGGCACACTGCAGTACCATGTGATGCATCACCTTTTTCATATCTTCTGCCCTTTGTGCACTAGTCTGTACAGCTTCAAATGTTTTGTTTGCTAGTTTTTTTAAAGATTTAAAAAAAGTTCTTACATTTTTTGCCATCCATTAGCCTCCAAATGACCACGGTTCAAAGTTCACTGCAAACAACATTTAATATATTACCAGTCAAGGTCTAAAATATGAAAATCTGATATATTAGAACTCATCAAGAATAAAAATTGAAGGTCTATTGCAGTAGAAAGCAAGGGCTATTATTTTTGCAAGGACAGAAAGATCAGGTCCACAGTTTGTAAGTCAGTGAAGTATGTAGAGCATTTGATGATTCAAAGGAATAAAATGAGCCTATATAAGATGGAAGATCATTATCTTAATTTGCTCTTCTGATCAGAGAACCTACGCTATGACTGTGTAGGACTTTAAGTTCCAGAATGTACTGTCATACTCACATAAAAACAGAAGGACCTTGAAATCCTAAGAGGATGACTGTTGGACTGCAAACATTGTCACATAATTCTAGAAAGGAAAAATATTTCTCTTGCTGTTTCATAGGTCATGCACTGTCCATGTTTTAGCTCAGCAGTAATCAGTAATTAAAGTACATAACATCTAAAGGTCCTCATATTAAGTATTTACGTAATATTTACATTTCTCTTATTTTTTGCAGAACTAACTGTCAGTAGATTGGACTATCGTTATTATTCTAAATGCAAACCCAATGATTTCCTTTCACCACTGAACGCACTTTTGCCATTTAATAGGAATATTTAATCACAGAAGAAAATTACACCATTTCATATTCCAAGAGAAGTCAGAGGAAAAAAATGTAATCCTGCGTGTACATCATAATGCATTCAGTAGATTTAACTAAACTTTACAGAATCACAGAATCACAGAATGGTTTAGGTTGGAAGGGACCTCTGGAGATCGTCTAGTCCAACCTCCCTGCTCAAGCAGGGTCACCTACAGCACGTTGCCCAGGATCACATCCAGACGGGTTTTGAATATCTCCAGCGAAGGAGACTCCACTACCTCTCTGGGCAACCTGGTCCAATGCTCTGTCACCCTCACAGGAAAGAAGTTTTTCCTCAGGTTCAGGTGGAACTTCCTGTGGTTCAGTTTCTGCCCGTTGCCTCTTGTCCTGTTGCTGGGCACCATGGAGAAGAGGCTGGCCTCATCCTCTTGACACTCCCCCTTCAGATACTTGTACATGTTGATGAGATCGCCTCTCAATCTTCTCTTCTCCAGGCTGAACAGGCCCAGCTCTTGCAGTCTTTCTTCATAGGAATTTTACAGGATTTTACACTTTATCTCTATGGTTGAGCATCATCTCTGGTAAAGATAAAATTCTGCAAATACATCTATTTCTTAAAAAAGGTATTTATCTAACCATTCAGTGAAAATATCTGTGAAATGCTAAGCTGTTTCAGTTCCCATTCATGAAAATGAAGAATATTCAGGATCTCAGAGAATCAAGCCTCTAGCTAGTACAATTGATCAGCCATTTCAGCTTATATTTCAAGACAATTCTTTATAGAAAATGAAAACAAAGAAATCGTTAAGAGGACATCAGGAAGATGTTCTGTAGTATAGTATACTTGCATTAACTTGAAAAGTTAATTTATGGTATCATATAAAGCTTTCCAAAGTATATTTATGTTTATGAAAACATGAGCTACCTGGAAAAAGTGGGAAAGCCCAGCATCAAGCTTAAGCCTTTTCATGTTCAAGCGTGTATTCATTCAAGTGTCATATTTTCCAGTGTCATAAAAAAAGAAACCCAAAACAAGTATAAGATATAATTATGCAGAAAAGAGGGCTTGGCAGCGATTTTTATAATCAATATCCCAAACCAAGGGAGAGGAGAGAGTAATATTTAAAATGAGCTCAAAGTAGACCCAGAGATATTGATTTGATTCCACTACAGCACATTTCAAGCACTGCTATTCTCTGGGAGTCTTATGGGTGTAATTATTCTGTCCTTCAGGAACTATACTGGTTAAGAAAAAAATGACAAAACTGAATACATTTTGTCTTATTTTTTTTAGTACCATATTGCCCTTTAATATGGTGTAGGAAGGTTTTTTTTTTTTTAATCATTTGTTACATACTTAAGAAAGCAGGAATGATTGAAAGTGGGTAGCTCTTGACAATTTTCAAGTAGGCTTATTTTTTCATAAGCTGTGCATCCAGTATTCTTACATAAGCTTAGGATGCTCTCTGTTGTCAGGGCATCCCCAAAAATAAAGACAACAATGACTTCATGTTCTCCTGTCAGTGTTCGTACTTATGAAAGAGGATAAAAATTATATTTACTAACTAAGAAACCTACCACACATGATGTATGGGAGGATGAACTTGTTGACAAGCTGCATTCTGGAAGCCTAGTAAAGACCAAACATCTATTCAAATGTGCAATGCATGTGCATTGCTATAAAATTGTACACATGTCAGAAGTCCTCAGTTATGCTTTTTGGAAGTAGTTTTACAGACAACATTTTGAATTTGCTAGAATTTGAAGGTTTCAGTCTTAGCTAAACACAAATGTAGAGGATTATATTTCAGAGCTGCTAAGCATTTGTGAAAATCAGGACAGCTCGGGAACGTACAAATCTGTTGCTCTGTGCAATACTAGCATATGTTCACAGGATGCAGAGTAGCAGTGGGGACCTTGCTCATTACACTGCTGATGGTGAAGAATCTGCAGGAAGTGGCTGCCTCATATGTAGGACACTCACCTAAAAAGTAGGAGAATGAGTTTATTTCGTTCCTTAGTCTGAACAGTATCTATCTGACTCGCATTTTTCATTTCCTTTGTAGATGCCCTAACCATGAATGTGTACACAAGATGTTCGCCTCCTGTTGTAACTGTACACCTTCCTACGAAGGATATAAGCCTGATCAGGCCAGAGAGAGAAAGTACCAGACACCTTATGACTGTGTTGCCTCTTTGAGATCCATAATAAGTCCTAATTACTATTTAAACATGTCCAAGTGTTATCCAGAGTCTCCAACTGACTTTTGTATTCCCTTGAATTATACAGTGTATGTGAGAAGGCATGGGCCATGTTCACATAAAACTCACAGAGTGTAACATCATTAATTTTATGTATTGGAAGTTCTCTATTTCTTAGCAGTTTATCCCTTAAGGCAGCCCCTAGTGCTGCTTATGGAATTGTCTGCACAGCTGGATGTTCTGTGTAAAACACATTTATACATACTGAAGCACACAACACACTCTGGATCAAGGCAACAACTGGAATGTGTTCGTTTTGGATTCTGGCCTGGGATCTAAGAGAACTGGAATAAGATAACTGAAATTTGTATCCCTATATGACATCATCTTTAAAACCCTCAGGCTTACCTTGTCTAGAATTTTATGCAGCTTGTGTGAATGAAGCTGAAGAGGATTTTCAAAGCAATATAGTGGAAGTGCAGCATCCAGCCTTGTGGAATAAAGAGTGAATATCTTCAGCAAAGTAGACTAGTCAAACATATGTCATTATGTAAGGTTAACTTTTAAAGAACCAATTTCAATATTTTGCTGCTGATGTGCCTAGAAGACCCCATGCATCCTGATGTGCACATGTTCATAAAACATACATGTACATATATTAAAATATTTCCATATTTCACAAATAAAGATTATATTAAGTATATCACTGATGTGCAGGATTCTAAAATGGAGAGTATAGATTTGAATTATATCCAATGTCTATTTCATCCACACACAAAGACATTATGGTTTCTAGATTTTATTGTTTCCCATCAGCATACCAGGATTTTATATTCTTATCTATTATAAAAATTGGCTCAATCTGTACAATGCTTTCAATGCATTGTAGTTTCACATTTGTAATTATACAGGTAAGTATATCACTGTAGGAGTAAGACTATGCCAGCAGAGATCACTCATGGCCTACATCCCCCTATTCTATTCTTGAAACCCCAATAATCTACTAAAAGATCACTCTGACTTGCTATTTATATGTTCTACTGACGAAATTGTTTCCTCCATTTGGGGAAATGCTTGTATTTTACATTTCCTTATGTGGTCAGAAGCTTTATAAAGCAATACAGTTTATTGTATTGTCTTCCTATTATTCCCACTGTCCAATATCCATCCTGCTGAGCCCAGTGCTTTTGGGTTCAGATTATAAGCTTATCTTACTCAAGAGTAATTAATCAATATCTTAGGAAGGTTTTATGGAGACAGAGTTATCCATCAGAAAGCACTAGTCTTTAAATGCTGCAAGCACATACATGCTTGTATTTCCTGATTAGGAATGATCCCAGTTCTGCTGTACTCCACAAGTGCATATAAATGAGTTTACTAGGTGCTCAAATTAGTGTTAGTTTAATGATTCGAGAGACCTATTTTTCTCCTGTATAGTCTATGCTACCAAAATTCACAGGAATCAAATCCCCTTCCTCATTTACCTCAGTAGATTATAAGGCTGGTAAACTGCAGTAGCCTGAAACGGGAATTTGGCCTAGCCCTTTAAAGATGAATGAAAAAGCGGATAAATCCAATCAGTTTAGATTCTAATTCAAGCTTTATGAATAGACAGAGAATCTTTGAAGGAATAACATACTCGATCCTGAAATATTTTGATAGTTCCAACTTGTGTTGGATGTATATCTACTCATATCTTAGGTAAGAGTTCAGGTAAACAAGTGTTTCCCGCTTGAATTCACTATGAATAACAGAAACTTGTTTGCAGGCCCATACTTTCAAAGTTAATAGAAAAATTAATACATATGTGCCAAAAATTTTGGCGTAATACGTAAAACTTTAAAAGTAGTATTTTACATTCATAGTGACAATAATCTGTTAAGAAGCAGTCATATATCACCAAATCACATATCACTGAAAAGGAGTTAAGATTTTGATCCAAAGTCTAGTGAAGGCAATGCAATCTTTACATGCATAATATATTTGTGAGGGCTGTTTGAGTTTATAAAGACTGAAGGAAACTCTCTTCCTAAATTGGTTTAGATTTGCTAACATTAAATAGAAAGTAGCTAATGGAGATTACTGAGAAAGAGAATATAAATAATATGCACTATCAAACTTCAGAACTTTGAGCAATTACAGAAAGTGAATAAACAGATTTTATGTAAACTTGTCTAAACTCAGTAACAGTGTATACTAATCAAAAAAGAACCATGTAGACAACCTTAAGGAAATTATAGTTTAGAACAGGAAAAGTAACCACTACAAATGAGAGGTTTGACTTGGTTGTAAGGAAAAAGTTCTCTTGGACATTCATCCCAAATATACATTCATTGAGAGTTTACGGTCTGTATCCAATTCTCAAGCTGGTAGGAAAAATTAGAATACAAACGTAGTAATAAACTGTCTACATTTTTAAGGTTTGCCTCTTTCTTTCTATCTCTCAATCTCATTTAAAGGTAACGTTAAACCACACACACGTAGAGTTGCCCCTTTCCCTCTTACTGCTAAAAAAGTTGAATATATTTTTTACAGCTACTAAATTTCACTTTAGTCAATTTTGCCCTAGAGTTTTTAGCTTAAGTTGCATTCAGCTAAAACTATCTGCATAAAGCCTCCTACTCAAATCTCTGAATAAATGTTGCAGTCATCTTGACCTCTTCTAGTTCCCAGTCTTTGTCCTTTCCTAATTCCTCCTATTAGCTTCTATTTATAGTTATTCTGCTCAGGATGCTGCACATTCTCCTCTGTGATTCAGCTGGAAGGTATTACAGTTCATCTTCTCTTTTCTGTCTGCTATTCCAGTCTGGATAATGTCACCTATCCACACAAATTTATCTCATATTTCTACAAGAATAACTCCCAAATGCCCCAGTCTTATCTTTTCCATCCAAAAAATCTCCAGACTCTGACCTTAATTTTTCCTCATGGATATCTACCTGAACATTTTAAGACAACTTTTTTGAATCCTCCCCTTCACAAAATATTCTTGTTATCACTTTCCTTGATAACTGGTTACTGTAGCCTGGCTGTCCTTCAGATCCGTGAAAAGAACAGCATATTTGACTCTCTAAAGTGCTGCATAGGTAAGCCGTGCCAAAGTTCTGAAAATTGTTTCTCTATAGCAGCAGCAAAACATAACCCTTCTTATCCATCTGGAACACTTATCCAGGTTACTATTACACTTCACTTACTGTCACATCCTTTCTCTGACCTTGAAAAATGCTATCTTGTCCCAGTTGTATCCATGCTCACACCAGGAACATTTTCCCAGGAAATTTCCTGGTCTCTGTTTAAAACACCTACTATCTAATCTAACCAAAATACATAATTAGTCTGATTATCAGATCTATAATAGAATAGCATTTAAACCTTCATTCAGCAAAGTAAATGTAGTTAGAAAGGTATTTAAGCATATACTTAAATAAACAAACTGCAAGATAGCGCTTAATGAACTACTGAAGCATAAAAAGAGCCTACCAAGGAAATATTTTCTACGATATTTCTTCAGCTGACTTTAACAGATACTTTCATAAATAATCAATGAATCAGGCACAGCTGTTATTCATTATTGTGATTTTTTTGGAAAGACTGAAAGATTTTTAGAATCCTCATATCTTCTTCAAGGTTAGTTGTGATGTAGGAGCATCAAGTACAGCTCTAGACCCATTAAGCTATATATTATGTGCAGTACGATAGATAAAGCAATGTTTTCAGCATGATGAATACGTGAGAGTGAGGCAGATAACTCTGACGGAGGAAACTAGTTTTGAATAAGATTACTAGAGCTGGCTGAACGCTGCAAAATCTGTGAACATGAATATGAGCATTTATTTGAATATTGAGTTGCTGTCTGGTTCAACCACGTTCATTCTTATTGTCTCCTACTCATGAACATTTGTGCAGAAAGGCTTTCAGTCCCGTAAATCCTGATGAGAGGTTGTCCAGTATATCAGGTCTTCTATTCATAGGTGATCAAAAGTATCTGTTTAAGAACAAGAGTATTCATCTGATATTCATTCTTCTCTTGATTAAAAATAATCAGTTATCTGTACAGTCAGCAGCCATAGTGCCACAATCATCTAGGAACAGTTTCAGGAAAGAGTCCATAATCTTTAGCGTTGCAGTAGGATTTCTAATAAGAATATATGCCACGTGTCTGTGTTCCAGATATCAGATGATCTGAACGCCAACTGACTTATAGTTTGTTGACACTTCCCAATATACAGAAGACATGTGAAACACTGACAACTTATTATGAAATTAACTTAAACCTTAAACTTCTGCTCATTTTGAACAAGTTTAAACAGCTACGCAAGATGAAACTAAGTGAATAAGAGTTAAAGAACAGAAAAAAATGTTCAATTAGTGATGAATATTCACTGTAACTATTCAGCTGGCTCCTATCTGAAAGATACTAGTCTAACACTTTTTTAATATCCACCCTCTGATTTTGTCTATTGCAAGCCATTATGGAGACACAACCCTTACCAAAAATGGAAGAGGCAAGATCTTATATAGATGCATGTATGAATCTATATTGGGTACCTGTTTTGACTACAGTGAGTTTCTACTGCTGTTAAACATAACTTATGCACCTTAAGACAGGAGATACTTTGCACTTTTCTGAATCAAAACAATCGAAAAGAGACAGAAATGAATTACCTGCAAGAGACCTACTTAATTCGATTTTCTCAAATTATCTTTGCTCTGCTTTAGATACGTAAATATGAGTTAAGATCTGAAAAATCTGTTAGAATTAGCAGGAATTGCGTCTGTGCCTCGAGAGAACAGGCTCCTACTGTTTATAACTGATTTGTTAACAATGTGCACAATATTGTGGGCAGGTCTTTAGTTGCATTAGCTCCTGATGAGTGCCTGTGCCGTCATTTTGCACAGTATCTACATTTTTTTCTTCAGATGACAATTTTATGGTGTACTTAGGTGTGCATTATATGCTTGTGGAAGCACATTTTGGACTCCCAAGGCTGTTCTTTTCTCTCCTGTCGCATCTGTGTTCTTAAAAGTAAATCTACAGGGGACTTTCGCTTTCTATTTCTCACCTCTCCTGCCCTATAGGGTCATTCACACTTCTGCAATGGGTCCTCACGATCTTCATACAGTGCATGGAGTGACTTAAACATAAAAATAGAGATTTACACAAGCCAGGAAGTCATGGGGAGAACTCCCTAGCACAAAATGCCAAGAGAAGGACAGTGCCCTGCATTACTTTCTCAAGCACCGACGTGCCTTTTGCCAAATAGTATGCACACTCATATCTTTTAACTGAAGAAAGAAATCCAAGCCATGCTTATACAAAGAGGGCAATGCTGCTGCTTCCTAAATGCTTAAGTAGGTCAGAAAGAGCACTGTAAGTCTGAGAGACAAGCCTTTACCCTTACTCGTTTGGCATGGAAATATAAATCGTGATGTATCTTCTCATCATCCCAGAAAAATACCATGAATATTTTGCTGTAGGGTTTTCTGAGATGTGCCACTTCCATTGAAACTCTTCCACTTTCTAAAAAATGCTTAGATATTCATTGAGCCAAGGAGAGTGTGGAAAGGACTGTATAGACAACGAAGCACAGTACTTTCTTGGAAGACGTGCATTCTGTTCCCTGCATCAGTGAATATCTAAGCATAACGTAATCCTCGTACTGTTTGCCAATTGCTTTTCACAGCTGAATTTTTATTACAATTAAACAACTTTTTCTCACTTACAACATGAATGGACCTTTCCAAGCTTTTCCATTTATTCCTGCTAAGTATAAAAATGATCAGGATTGCTTGGACTTACACCTATCAGAATAAGAAACATAGAACAAGTTCATTCTAAGACAAAAATGAACTTTATTAGCTATTTTTAGAGAATACTTTTACAGCTGTTAGCAAGATCACAAGCGAAAACTTAACACCTGTAGCAGAATGTTACACTAGAACATTCAAAGGTTCATCCCACCAATCAGATATTTATGCTTAAGGTGTGTAAGTTTTCTAAATTGTGTCAAGTAACATAGGTCACATGCAGCTACCACAGATCTATATTTACAGGTGAGTCAAATAATAAACTTTAATGCAAAGGCCAGTTGGAATTCATATGCTTGACAAAGTGCTAGTTAGAATATTTAAATGATCAACTATTGTTGTTCTTCCTCTTCCTAGTGAATTAAAAAAAGTTTGATAGAAGGTAGTCAGTTAAAGAGAGGATATTCCCCAGCAGAAGATGCACAGTTTCTTTGGAAAATCGGTGGAGGCTGATAGATTGCTAAAACATGAATACGATCTAAACTCTGTAAAAATAGCGCCGTGCTGCTGGTTCTGTCTTGCTTGTTATATGTTGTGAGTCACATCTGTTTAGCCTAGTGACACAAAAGAAGTTACATTTTTTAATCACTGACAGCACTGCCAAATCAATGCAGCTTGATGGCACAGCTGGGTGTGATTCAGCCTCCCTAACTATTTGATAAATTTTTGTTTTAATTTATGATTTCCAATTCTTTCTTGATGATGTAGTTAGTGAGGTAGCAGAGAGAAAGCTCACATTTTGATTTTGGAAAATCAACTGAGTTAGCAATTAAAAATAAATACTTGAACAACTTTTACTTAATTCTTACTTAATCCAAACATCCATTTTACTTTAGAAATAGTATAGCGTGAGCAGAAATGAGTAAAAAAACAGAGGAGTTTGGCCATATTAAGTTACAGTATACAAAGCAAAGTGGTAAGAACAGTATTTTGATTCTTCTGTAGCAATATTCAGCTAGAGCCTTCAAATAACTCTAAAAACAATACTTAAACGTTAACACCTAACAAACAATATATGGGAGGGTGCGTTACCTGCGTGTGGTTATACATAGCATGCAGTACAGACATACCCACTGAGACTAATATCATCCTTCCAACAGTGGATTATGACTAGAATATAACACCTTAATAACTGTTCAGCACTGCACAGAAGGGAAACACTCTTTTTGATTGCTTAGATGACTTCAAACCTGAAAACTTACTCCTTCCTGAATACATACTGTGTTCACATGGTTAAAAGTTTTCTTTCAGAAATATCCGTGCATAAATTACTCTAAACTTCTGCCACAGGTTGCTGTATTTGAAAAGCACAAGGTTTTCTGTTATGTTAGGAACAAGGTCGTCCTTGTACGAAATGCTAGCACAAAGCAAAGACCTGAGTTCCACTCATCGGTAATAGTGATGATTTTAGGTAGACAGACATCATTATGTGTTATTTCCTGTTAAAGTTTTGAATTGCATTGATTATGCCATTTTCTCAGAGTGCCTGTGATTGTATTTAGCTCTTTTTTATAGTTACTCTGTAACTGTACTCTGCTACTTCCTTTCATTTTGGTGTTCGCAGCAAATATTTATTTTGAAAGATGATATCCCCTTTACTTGATCACTTGGAATGAGAATGTCCAAATTTCATATCATGGGAGGAGAAAAAGAAAGTAAAAGTAAAAATATCATCAATCACTTTCCCAAGGTGATATTACTCTACTCTGTCCTAGTATAGCAAACATCAAAATATTCACTGAATTTGATGAGGCCACAATTCCCATCCTTTCCCTTTTATTTGCATGAGATGAAAATTCCTTTTTTGACAAGAAGTAGGTTCAGGAAATCGTTTTCTCATGCTTCAGCTACAAAACTAAAACACATCACTAAAATTTAAGGCAGAAATATTTTTTTTCCAGTAAAAGTGTGATGAGGCATCTGTGACCAATACTACAGTGATTACTGGTTAAAACACTTTGATCTCAGTGGCAGTTTTGCTTAGGTAAGGCAAGAAGTATGTAAGATTTTTTTTTGTATCTCCCATTAAACATATATTTTAATACTGATTTTGGATATTTCCTTTGTCTCTTTCTTTCTTTAAGCATTTCAGGAGATGTCTATAAGATGAAATACTTCATGTTCAGTATTTCGTATAGCAATCAACAAATATTTGAAAGAAGCAGAAACACTTGCGCTTCTTGTTTAGACATGTATGACAAAAGGGAAAGGGGATACCAACCTGGTGCATCAGTACCTTCAAACTCTACTGTTTGCCCCATGGGAATAAACTTCATGGCTGTTTGACTTCCTGTGAGAGGTTTTTGAGACTGAAGTAGTAATACAGCCTACTACATTCTGGGCTCCAGACCCAAGAGGATTACTGTGGCCAAGATGAGCTTTGAAGATGTTCCTCTCAGCAGAAGATTCCTAGAGGGGATTATTGTTGGCTGAGATAAGCTTGAATATGCTCTCTACGAAAGATTCATCCAAAATGACTTGACAAAAGTATTAAGGTTTAAAATGCTAATAGCTGAAAAACAAAACATTGGAATTAATTGTTATTGAAGCATGAAATTTCAATTATTTAGGTCACTGATGTTTTTTATAACATCTAAGTCATTCAAGTGTAGTGATTTTACAGGAAGAAAAATTAGGTGACAGAAATTGTATACTTCTGACCGAAAAATTTAAAATAACCTTGATAAGAAGATGTATTTAACGCAATCCTGTGTGTGACTGATGTTATCTCTTAACAGACACACAGTTTCTGAAACATAAATTCATGGTATAATATCAGGAAACCAAAAGAATAATACTGCTTCTCTTTTTTGAAGGAATAAATATGATATGAAATAGTATTAAAGTGGGCAGCTCTCATGCTCTCTAATTCTTATGAGTGTTGTAAGCAACAGATATAAAACACACAATTCAAATAAAATAAAGAGCCAAGCTTAAGCAAAATGCTAACATTTCCATTCTTTTTTTTTTCATTCTTAACTAGTTCTATTCACAATTAATAATTTGCTTTGTAGATAAGCTTTACAAAGATTCATAGTTAGGAAAATGAATCCTAAGATTCATGAAAATAATGGGACTTGAATTTCTTGCTAAAGTGCTCATATTAATGAGCAGGAAATATAATTGCTTACATTTAAACTCTGAAGTTCAGACAGACTGGCAATATGATGTAGGAAATGAAGCTTTATGTATTGCTCTACTTGTAGAGGTCGGGGGGTTTCCACTTTTTTATGAGTAGCTGCAGTTAGTAGCTCCGCTTGACCTTTCCTAAGAAGCAGCAGTAACCCCAGATTTCACAATTATGCTGACCTTGTTGTCGTGAATGGTACGACTCCTGACGGAATCAAACACAAAGAACTATAGTCATGAGCTCAGAAGGCGTATATGCAAGTCCCACATTCCCTGCAGACCAAAAATTGGTAAATCACCTCAGTAGACAGAAAAAAGTGCTAGAAGCTGCTAAGAGTTCATCCTAAGAATAGAGACTAAACAAAAATCTGATGGCTCTCTGAAATATGAAGAGCAATTGTGCTGTACCGCACTTGGGAAATGAAGGTTTGTTACATCTAAGTTGGAAAACAGCATGGAGTTATATATTCTAGATATCTGAAAGAAAGAAAAAGAAAACAAACAAACATAAATATAAGCTCAGAGAAAGCTATTTTTAAAACAGATGGAATCTAAAGAATTAGTGCAGATCATTGTTCATGTTGAAGGCAGGTGCAAAAATTGGCTTTAATTAGTCTTGTTCTTGTTATTACAATTAAGTCCTCAATAATGAAGTTAAAGACTAAGAAGATATGAAAATCCATATGGTCATATTTGATATAAGACTGAAAATTACTGACAGGTGACTGGGACCTTTACCATACACAGAAAATTAGCTCTATAGAGGAGAATCTTGAGGTAAACATGAATTCTTAATGTGCAGAAACAATTTTCCATTCTAGGAAATGTAATTCACAAGTCATTTTTGCAAAGCAGGAACCATCACCTGCTTTGTTTTATCTGCAGTGAAGTTAGCGTTGGTGAGCTGGAACCCCACAGGCTGAAGCTCTTTACCATATTTGACAAATCCAATATAAGAATAGGAACACTGCCATATTCCCTTTTCCAAATTTATCTTCTCTGTTCCAGAGAAATAAGCCTTGCATAAGAACTTTTTAGACATTTTGCAAAGCACTTTTTTTTCCAAAAGCAAAATAAGGACGATTAGCATTCATTTTCATGTTGCTCAGCATACCTGTATTTTTTAAGTCTGTTAGGATTTGTGATCTCCATCCTGCATTTGTAGCCATTGTGCATATACAAGAATTCACCTTCTTTGACTCAGTTAGAAGGTGACAGCCCACAGCATGTTCCTCAATGACATTTTCAAGAGGTCTAAAGTACAGATATTCAGTACTAGTCACCTGGAAACGGGCATTAATCCAGTAAAGCAGTTAAGCACACAATAATGTTTAATACAGAGTACATTCCACTAAAGCTAATGTAACTATGTATAAGGTAAAAGTTAAACATATGCTTAAGTCCTTTGCTGGATGATAGGCATGAGCTGAAAATGAGCAATTTCAATATCTTATATTGATCTCAGGACACTACAATTTCAGTTGCCTCATGGTAATTAAATGTGTATTATGTAGTCATGAAAACATGTTCTCCGTGTCTCCAGTCTTTGAAGAAGTGTTGCATATACCCATTGCAACTTGAGAGGAAAATCACTTTCTTGTGGCCCTGAAAAAGGTAATAAAAGGATATAAAAGTTTAGTCAGGATCACCTCCTGTTATAAAGATTATCCTTTGCAATATTTTCAAATGAATTGGAGCCATATTTTAAACATTCTGTCATCCCTCTGATATTAATACAGGTTTAGCTACCCAGGGTGCCTTTCTTAGTAATGCTTTCAATTTTCTCTTTGATTTGAGGAGCAACACAAATACTTCCTCATTATTCATCATTCTTTCCATTCTTTAGATGTTGGAAAGTTTCTTCCCATCTTAAGCACCTTTGAAGAGAGATTCTCCCTCTTCAGCACCAGAAATGAAGTAGCCTAGAAACATCAGCAGGCTTTGGCAAACAAAGAAAATTTTCCTTTTTGCTACCTGTCTATTTGATAACTGTTTCCTGCAATTTCTATGTGGTTTCACTTTTTTTGTCCTACTGCGTGAACATTATTCCTTTGGTTAATAATATCACATTCACTTGACTCTCACTTCTCTTGTATCATGTGTGGTTTATGCTATCATTCCAACCCAAAAGTTAACAAGCCTCGCCGTCTGCTCAGGAAAACATCTGCATTCATAAAAAAAAAAAAAAAGAAAGAACACCGAAGCATTAAGCATTGGCTTTACACGGATGAATAGCTCCAGTGACTTCTGAGGTTTTGGTGGATTGGGCAACCATGCCGAGTTTCACTGATCCTAAGATTAGAAGGCTTCGATCGACTGACATCTTACACATCACAAAGCCATAGACTTTCACCCAACAATTCCCATCTCAAACATGAAACAGCAGGGTTTGATTTAAAGGCCTCGAGCGACTGATACTCCTTTACATCTTTTTATTTCAACAGTTACAGAATGGATGCCTCACTTCCAGTCTAAATGTGTATTGTTTAGTCTCCACCCCCCAACACGCTGCATGCCATTTCTTAATATATTAAAAAGCCATGAATCATTAGGCAACTCTTTCTGATCACTTTGGTCACTCTGACCTTTTATTAGATAAAAAGGAAGGTGCTTAACGCTTTCTAGAATCAAAACTTTCTGCGACTCTTCATCGTCATTTTCAGTTGGGCACACCAGTACTGATGCTAGATTTTAGTCAAAGATACAGCAGTTCATGATGAAATCATAGAACTGGGACTCTATATAAATAAGCCTTTAAGTGCATTCCTAAAAGGTTTTTAAAAAAGCGTCAAACTGACAAACTAGGACAGTAATGTCTCAAGATGTTCTTTTTTTTTCCTTACCATGCTAACTTGTACTGTGTTTTGGCAAGATCTATGAATACCAAAATAAAATATAATAATATGTATGGGTAGAGGAATGTGATAGGGAAAGGGTACCAAGAAAATATCCTTGCACATTTATTTTCTTTAACATTTCAGAAATTTTTTTGGACAGCTCTAGACAATACATATTTGCAAGTCATTCAAATGTAAAAGTATAATCACATGCATACTTGTAAAATGTTAAATTTGGTTCACACAAATGTCCATGGAATCAAATAGAGGCTTACAAGTGAATTCATTGTTTATGTAAGAATGAATGTTCTCAAACACGTTGCTGCAATATTTGCCCAGCACTAGTCATTACTGTCCGATTTTGATTCAGCAGTAGATTGCATCTTGATGCAGCATTATCCAGTTCATGCCTTAAATCGTAAAGTTATGCAGTTTTGCTTCTTTGCTTTGTCACAAAGACGTATTTGATTATGTCGTATAATTCAAAGAAAGAAATGCTTTGTTCTATTTTAAATGTTAGAGAAGAAAGTAACTGCTCAATTGCACTGTTGCAGATGTCCCAGATGGATTTGTGTTGTGCTTTGTTTTTCTCCCCACTTCTACCTTTTAGTCAACAATGCTTCATTTGGAGAGAGCTTATCTCTGTTTTATCTATGACACTGCAGTGGAATGAGCCATCATAATAACCTATATCAGGCTGACTTTTGGGGTTGTTTATTTTTACTTATCAAAGTATTTTTATGTTGTTATTTTAATATACAGTTTAGTGTTTTAAGTATCAGTCAGTTTCTGTGCATAGTCATAATGGATCAGGGATAGCTCAAAAAAGCTAGCAGCATTAAGGGCAAAATTGAGTTTTCCACCAAAGGGATGGATAAAATCATTTATTTTGGGATAGCTGAGGAATTACTTTTTGTGGTGAAGGCAGAGTAGGAGGAAAACTGGGAGGCAAGAGATAAGTGCGAGGGCAGGGGGGGATGCTGAGGAAAAGCTTGCTTCTGACGGCAAGGGAGCATTGTCCTCTCTCTTACAAGTATGTAAGCAGTCACAGCACTTAACATCAGTGTTGAAACCGTCTGCTAGTCTACTTCCTGTCTTGCCTAACAGCTAAACAATGCCTGTAAGAGAGAACTTTTCTTCTGCACGTTCTTGTTCTGCAAGTGATCAAGGAATTTCTGTACCCATTTTAAATAATAGGGGATTACTCTCTGCATTTGAATGATACTTTGGTTCTCCAGTTGTATACTATATTGACTTTTACTTATCCCTACATAAAATCTGGTATTGTCACTGTTGGAGGCAGAATACTGGGCTAGATGGACCATTAGTCTCATTGAATAGAGCATTTCTTGTGTTCTCATTTTCTTTTCCCTAGATATTTAACTCATTGTCAATGACAAATTTCCCAGTTAACACAGTCATCAGGCAGAAATCTATACCCTTCCACCAACAGCTGCATTACCGAGACAAGTGTCATGCTCAGAGACAGAGAGCAAGCCACAATAAAAAAGGGGTAAAACCAGGAATTACAATTCACAGTCACAGCAATTAATTTATATACATGCTAAACTATTCCTACTACCGCATCTTAAACAGATGATGTGATTCAGCATCCAGGTTTCCAGGGTCATCTCTGCTCTCTGATGCAGGAGTAAGAAGACTGAGAAAGAAGACTAACTAAAGTAAGAAGGAAGCCAATCGCGAATCCAAACCCAGAATTAGCACACCTCGGGACATCGGTACCTGGAAGAACATTTCCAAACCATTAGTGATATAACACGTAGCATTTACCTGAACCATATCCTTTTTGCATTATTATTAATAGGCTGAGGCTTTCCAACAGCAGTCATGCTAGCAACATAGACATAAATATTATAACCTATTTGTACTTGCTGTAGCTGTGCATACAAACATCACATTAGTCCTTTTGAGTACTGGTTTGGAGAAAGATTTAGTAGTTTCTGTTTAGTGTCCCCTGCCTGGCAAACACTGCTCACATTCCTGTACTCTGTGAATGCCTTTCTACTGGGTAATAGTAAAATATTTTGTTTAGTTATGCCAGCTAACCAAGGATGCAGAGGGTTTTGTATCGTGACCTGTCTTCCCTACTATTCATACATCAAACTTTTGTATCACTTTCAAACTTCAGCAGTTATGATTTGATGTGGTTTAGGTCATGGATTTTAAATACCACACAGGCCTAGGGATAATTACTTTGGGTCCCCGATGGAAGCAAAGCGACTCAGTTTATGGTTTCGTTATCTTGCCATGTAATGTGTACCACACTGATTTTGTGTTATTCCTCTTTCTGAATCAAAATGTTTTGAGGTAAAAGACAAACCTTTATGAAAGTATGACACTGATCCTATCATCTTCTTCAGCCAAACTCATAATCTTCTGAAACAGGATATCCGGCTTTGGGTTGTGTAACTGGCGGGTAGCTATTACAGTCAAATTTTTCCAGCTCTTCTCTTTTCATCAGTGAATCCATCTGGATTCTATATATTACTCACCTTTGGCTTTTCAGCTACTAAGTCCAGAAGCAGTCATCTAGTTTCTGGCAGGCTCAGTTCTGAGATACTTTCCTCCCAAATACCACATAGGCTTATTTCTGGAATATTCCAGCTTTTTCTATGTTATTACTGACGTTCTTACATTTCCATGCACTATTATATTAGTACTATTGTAAAAAAAATCTTAAAGCTGTCAAAGACCTCTCTCTGAGATTTTTTCCTTCCTTTATCCATTTCCTATAATCTAGTTCTTTTCTATTATGTTCAATGCTGTAATTTTCCTTTTTTACCCTTCTTTGTTGTAAATTTTCTTTCATTTCTGTTCCTATTCAATATATTTTTTTAAAGTCACTGTTGTCAACTTTTCCTTGTAGATTTTATGCAATAAACTGGTTTAAATGTGATTCCCAAATGTCATTTACATTTTTCTGTTCAATACTTTTACTCCATATTATTTGATTCATAACTATTTTCATACATACATAAATAAAATAGGGAGATTACAAATTTAATAAAAATCATCAAAATTTGCTCCTAAAAAGCACTCATTTTTAATTTGTAATCAGTTCTTTTTTCATAATGAAGTCATATCTAACACAAAATTTTCCTACACCTGTGGCAGTCCCTTTTGAAAGATGAAGTTGTAACCTGTAATTTTTAGAAATCTTGTCAACATTTTACTAGCTTTCCAGCAAGCCTCTTAGATTAAAGTCTTCTACAATAACTTAGGTGTTTTGCCTTGTGTTTTTTTTTTTCTTGACATAACAAATATGTCCTCAGGGAGCCAATCATCCTCTTCTCTCAGCCTCACTCAGAAAGAGGCCTTTTTCATAAAACGTCACTTGACTTCTTTTTAATCTGCTTACATAGATTATTACCATTGATGCTAGTATTCCAATCACACAGATTTTAGTACCATGCTTCAGTAATGTCAGATTTGTCAAACATGTACTTATAAGTAGTTTCTTTTTTTTATTATGCAGTCTTTGGCTTATAGTTACACCAAGAGTTCCAATCATAATCTGTGGTTCCAGTTCATATAATACTTGCATCAATATTTTGAATTATTTTTTCTTTTTTTTTTTTACTTTGGCATTGTGTTTCAGTGTCTTCTGTCTCCATAAAACACTTGAATATGAAACCATAGCTGGTTACAAAGAAAGCTCTGGGCAGTAATATTGCACCACTCCTTTTTGATCCTGTTTACACTGTGTTGCAGTTCTCCTATGGATAGTGCACCTCTCACAGGGCTTTCACAGTGCTTCAAGCCCAGGACTCCTCCTTTCTCTCCATTGCCCTGAAGCCAGGTTATTTCAAGACCTCAGTCCCACTCTGCCAGTTATATTAATCATTTTTTGATATACTGCCCACACAGCTCAATATTAAAAGTGTAAAAAGCATTGCTTCTATTTTCTCCTACCACACCACCATCAGAAAGGATGATAAGGGGATCTAAGTGGACTCTTAAACTCTATTTTCTTCAGTTCATTTTGTCCAGAAGTACCTTTCCTTGCCTTCTGATTTGTTTGTAAGCATAAATTGCTCCCTTTTCACATTGAAGCCTGTCCATTACACACACACAGATTAAATCAGTCTGTTAGCAGCCTGCTTTCACTTACTGGATTTATCCAGCCAAATAGACACTTGTTCAGAAGTTGTACTCTATCCAGTAAAGTTTGTGAAATCAGAATGACATTTTTTCAACCAGAGCAGAAGAGAATTGAATGAATCAATTAAGTCATTGTGAACGTAGATACTAATTTGATAAACTCATGACTAGAACAATAAGGGGGCATAACCATCAATTTTTCCTTGCTAGGAGGGACTAATAGTCAGGATACCCAGACATCACATACTCTGCCAGGATATCTTATGAACTTAATTATAAAGGCCTAAATATGGCAAAGTATATCCTTTCCTTTTTACTTATCCACTTATATATGGTATGATAATTATAAATGTACTTAAATGATAATTAAGCCAGATACAAATTTGCCAACCCAGACTACTAAATTTGTATCTACCTGGATAGTCATTTTCCACAGGATGATGGTGGAACCTGTCTCAATTACTGACTTGCTGAATTGCTATCACCATTTTTAGCTGACTATTAGCTCAAGTTCATGCTTGGATCCCAGTAGGAAATGGTTTTCAGGACCATATAACACTGCTGCCTATAATCACTAGAGAAAATGGGTACATCTCATCACACCTGCAGAAAGAAGTGTGGAATCGCAATAAACTACAGTATAATGAATCAGAAAATACACAATCAGAGCAACAAAGGCCAAACTTTAAGAAACCAGGCCTTAACCCAACAAGATCCTTTAAAATTTGATCAGTTTAAATATGCTCATTGTTTTCCTGGTGTCACCTCTAATTACAGTCTTTCATGTTGGAGGAGACAATTGTGTGAGCTTAATTGAACTTCTAGGGCTGCAGGGAAGCTTTATACAGAGATGAAGAAAAAGTTTACTTTTTCATATGAGGTCTGTCAACCCCTCTTATCTGGAGTGGATATGAGGTGAAACAGAATGAACTCTTCCCAGACGCTCACTGGCAATTGGGTTATGTGACAGGTCGTTAGAGATGGCAGGATCCCACATTCTTCAATAAGAAGAAAGATAAGTGCCCCACTTCACCTAAGAGGTGGCAAACTTCTACTGCCCCATTCCTAATGGAATTATATTTTTTCAGCAAAGATTAGAGGAATTTTAAAACACCCCTGAAGAAGAAATCAGATAGGCTTACTATAAGTACCCATCATCAAAAAAGAACTATGCTATCTTCGTTTACTCTCTCTCTTAAACACAAACACACAAATAAGTGCCAAATTTCCAATGCTTCTATACAGCTGGATTGTAATAACTGAAATTCACACCCAATCAATTCAAATGTTATTAGTCTGTGTGTTCCCTTTTCGCCTGTTCCAGCTGACTGGACTGTTGAGTTAGAGCAGAGAAAAGCAATGTACTTTGCTTTGCTTTCAAGGACCATGGATTACCAACTGACAGGGTCATTAAAAGAATTCCTAAGGAGAAAAAAATACAATTGGCATTAACGTTAATCTAAAAAAAACCCAAACAAATGACTTTGGCTACAAGCACTGACTACATGTATTTTTAAAAATTATTAGGATTAGTTCTTGCCCTATTTAAAAATCACAGGCAGGAAAGAAGGCAGGAAAAGAAAATGTACTCATGAGTGACAGAATATAGAAGAAGAGAAACTACGTGCTTGATAGAGAGTGACTCTACTATGGAATAGCAACCCTACCGATATGAGGGCCAAATATAAAGCAGAGGGTAGAATGGCAGTGCCAACTCTTCTACAGAAAAAAAAGACAGGATTCAGGAAGAAAACAATTGTGCTGTTTATGAAGAAAGGAATAAAAGGAGAGGTTTGCATCAAACTATCCACAATCTTATCTTACAGGTCATCTTAATACAAGAGCCTTAATATAAGGCTTAATAAAGTTCATCTGTCATTTTTTTCTACCTAGTTTGTTTGATCCTATGAAGTTCTATACAATTTTTTACTAACCTTGCTGAAGAAGAATTTACTATAGTCCATTACTTAAGAATCTCAGTACTAGTAGTACATTTAGGGTCAGAAAAATAAAGGTGCTATAATTTGACTATCATTGTGGGATCATGATGGTGCAGCCATCATAAAGAAATGGAAACAATTGCCATTTACAATTAAAATGAGAGGCATGTCATTGAAAATAGTATTTTTTAAATGATACCTTTCTCTTACAGGAGCTTAATAGCCAAGACCATACTGGGGATGAATCAAGGTTTGAAGACAGTTTTCTGTTGAACAAAAAGATAAGAATGAAATATTGCATATGGCCAGATAGTAAAAACGTCTGTGGAAACAAATTGTCCACCAATAATCCAATTACCTGTTGCTTGCAGAACTCCAATCTGTTAATTATCTCCATTCATTCTGAATCACTTCTCCCTTACTGAGATTCATTAAAGGTCCATTCAGGTCTCTGAAACTATTTAACATCTTTTGTGTCTAAAAAAGTACACCATCATCAAGCTTTCAAAAGGTAGGGTTCTATCCTTGGATATATTTATGACTTTCTCATTGTAGTCAAATAAGTTGGCACACAATAATTGATCCACTATATTTTTATTGCTTTATCACTGTTTCAAACATTGTTGATGTACATCTATGATTTCTAAAACCAGCTGGAGATGAGCAGCAGTTTGATGCCCGTCTATCTAATTATCTGAAAAAAAAAATTAAATCTAGTATCTATGCGCATTCAGGGCTTTTTGCTTTTATTCTATGGGCCCCACATCATGTTTCAGCACCTATTCAGAACAGTTCAGTTTTCACATCAAATATTTTTTGAGGATTTGTATCCATAAAAATATTTCAACAGTTGGATGCGAGTAGGGGATTTGAACATAGACATTCAGTTTGAAAACTGGACTCCTAAGTCTACCATCACAATTAGGACTTAAATGCAGTTTAACATTTAGCTAACTCATTGTCCAGAGGAAGCACCCCAGTAGAGTATTTATTACAATAACTGGCAACAGTTATAGGTTCAAACAGTACGCTTTTCCTAAAAACAGCAAATGAAGATGCTTTGTAGGAAACATTAAGTTTGGGGAATGCCCAGACCTATTCTGTCAAATTAGGATCCTAAACCCAGACTAGAAGAAGATACTCTCCCTCCTACAAGCAGGCTTGGGATTCACAAAAGATGAAACAAAAATAGTCTTTTTTGCTTTGATTAGAGGAGCAGCAATAAAAGTCTTTCCTGTGCCTAACATGTAGCACAGTCATTACAGATGAGGAAAAACAGATTATTTGTATATCTATACATTAAGTATACATACATATATATTATATTTGTATTTTATTAACTATCTATCTATCTGTATATAACTTCTTTTTCTGTATTTCTGAAGCATTTGAAAATTAATGTAGCCTTCAAGCTGCTCTAGCTACTAAATGCTTTGAATTATATGTGGAAAGTTATCACCACCAAACGCCTAATAACTCAAAGTGGTTCAGCTTAAACAGGCAAGCATTCAAAAGAGGCCCTCGTTACCCAATTGTTAGCAGGGTTTTCTGAGAGGTGGGACATTATATTCAAATTTCTATTTCAGTGCAGAAAGATAGATTTGAAATTCATTCCTCCGTATCCCAAGTGGCTATTATAATCACTTGGATATCACATGGAAAGGTGGTATACTGATTCTTTCATCTGCATCTACGCATGTTCTGAGGACACTCACTGTTTGAGAAGGTAGATGCAGTAAAATCATTTTAATATCTTGCTTCCTCACTGAGGCTAAAAAAATTTCTTCCAGGTAGATGTGGAGAAGCTTTATTCACAAAGTACTCTGCAATCATGAAAATATCTCTGTATATTTTAATAATAAGTATCTTTATAGAACCTGTAATTTGTATGCTTGCAATTGTATAATTGAATAATACTGTTATGTTCAAGCCTTTAAAAGTCTCGAACCAGATACTTCAGATATGCCTGGATTTTTTTAGCTGACTTATTTCACCTATTCTAGGCTGTATGTGAAGACAAAGAAAGCTGAATTTTCATATTCTGCATTTTTTTACAATATATCACAGTATGTTAAAGGTTAAATGAAGCCAAAACTAGTAAGACAAGTTTTGCTTTCAGGATACTGGAGAAATGTGGGATTTCACTTTCTTGCTAGGTGGTCTGCTTTATCTTAACCAGCATTGCCTAACTGGCTCCGCAAAGCCCTTCGTACATTGCTGTGAATGTTCATGTAAAGCTGTGTTTACGGACCTTACTTTTAGATTAATAGATTGTTTTAACAGATCAATAGATGCAGAAACTCACTGAATTCTTCACTGTTTTTAGGAGCCCAGAAGAGAAATATTTCAGAGTGAATTTTGACTTTATTAAAAAGAAAACATTTAAATGAAGACTTCCAGCTATATATTAAAAACCATATTGCCTGACTTTTCCAAGATGACTTCTGGAAGCTTCAGGACTGGTACCTTAGATTCACTGAACAATCATTCTCTATAAAAGTATTGGTTTTTCCTCTGTTTTATGTGAATTTAACTATTGAGAAAAGCATTTGCTTGTCTGTTTGGAGTTTACAGCCTTTTTTCAATAGAGAAACAAAGCAGTACAGGTTACAGCAGTTGAATCCTCTCACTCTTTCTACTCCTCATCAGTATTACCGCAGCCTAGCCAGGGCCACATTTGTGCCTCTCAGTTCCAGGAGAATAGCCAGTCTTGCACAGATATCCCTGGAAAAAGAATTTGGCCATCAAATCTTTAATGAAGTTGAATGCAAAAGATGAATAAAATGCTCAGCATGACTACCAGACCACAAATTTGTAGCCTTAAGCTTCGAAAGAAAAAACAACAGTTACAACTAAAAGAATAACAGCTCCCTTCTCCCACAAATATCTTTTACTTACAAATTGAAGACACTTGATCCACTGTCTTTTGAATATTTAAAACAACAACAACAACAACAACAACAAAACAGGCTTCCATTAGCTGTTTCTACAACTTTACAGAATGAATCCCCCTTAGTGGACACTGCTGTGGATCACTTCTTCAGTATTCATTTCCACTAGAACCTGAGAAAACATCCAACCAAATAAGGACTCACTCCTTCCTGTGACTATGTCAAGTAAAATACTGGAAAATTATGAAAAGAATTTAAGTACCACAGAGATATATTCATATTGCATTGACAGCCCCCAAGATGCCTTTCAAGGATTCTTTTGTTACAATAACTTAGGAGGCACAGCTTACATTTTTCACTCACGCTATGATTCTATAGATATGAAAAGGGAGCTTATTCTGGTGTTTATGAAAGACCTGTAGCGCACCAGGAGCACCTTACAGTTTTGACTGCATAAGAGGCTGCTACTAGCTGACAGAGTGAGCTATACAAATAACTTTATGGAGTTACTTGGCTTACATTTAAAAATGATTTCTCTGTGTGTAAGAAATACTTCCTTAACATTGAGGAAATACTAAAATGGAAAAGTGCTTAGTAAGGCAAATTCATTGTATTAGTGTGAAAGCAACCTTCTAAACTTAGGACCTTGCAAAGGATGTCATTTCTAATAGCTAATCATATCAAATCTATTTCAAGACATATTAGTCAGCTTTCCTGGAAGCCTGTAATTAGTGAGCCATTAGTTGGGTCATCATCTTCTTTATGCAAAATCTGATGATAAATTGTTTTATTTTTTATATTTACTTTTTCTATTAAGTCATGCTGGGGAGCAGGAAGTGAAATAAAGCAGCATACGTGAAAATAAAAGGCTGCCTGAGGTTTCAGTTCAGTGTTTTCAATGCCAACAGACAAAGAGCAGAGGGTGTCATTTCCACTTAGAAAGTGGGACATGAATTCACAGGGTGGCAGTGTCAGCCAATAAAACATAGGAAGAAAGCCCTACTTCCCCCCTTTCCATTCCACAGCAGTCCCAAATTCTGTGACCATCCACTTCAATGTGCATGGTAATAGCTGCAGAAGAGAGATCTCGATATCAAAGTTACTGCAGGTTAAAGGGTGGTAATTAGCTCTGAGGTGAGCAGAAAAGAGAGGGGAATGCAAGGTGTGTAAGGAGAGTTATTGCCAATAAAGGGCCAACGTGAATTTGTTTAAGCTTCATACCCCCAAAGAAAGGCTGTCTGAACTTTCTTCATCTGCGCTGTTGTCTTTGATAAATCCTGCAAGAAAGCCTGAGCCTCGTACCAAAGCTGTCCACTATGGCAGGCAAGCAGGCAAGACGGAAGGAAAGGAAAGAGCAGACAAAGAAAAAGGAAAGTAAAGTAAAAATTCTAATCAAGAATGATGAGTTCTTTATATTTAAAAATATCTCTGGAGATCAATCAGAAATTGAATGTTTGGTGTTAAATCCTTGCCATACTATATTATCCTTGTCAAATTATTATTTACGGTATAGCACAAAAGGTTTGCGCATGTGTGCTAATTAACATTACACAAGTTAAAAGCGCTTTGCTATTATCACTATAACTTGTATACCTGTGGGTAAGGGACATACTGGTTAGGCTTTTCGGAAACTCCTCGGCTCATACCAATGGTAGTTGCTCATATGTGTGTTATTAACCTAAGGCAGATTTGCAGATCATCTCTGAGACCTCTTTAGTTCAGTGTCTGCTCAATTCTGAAGGTCTATGATCCTTAGAGTTTCACTTCTGAGCATGCAGAGAACTGCTCCAAGTCAATGAGCTCACACCTACGTCTAAAAAGGTCACACCTATTTAACTGTTAGCAAATACTCCTCCTCATCCTGCCTGAGAATTGTTTGGGAAGGTGCTAGCTGATGCAGATCAAAACCACATCAGAGAGCGTGTTAAGGACTAAGCACTTTGCACACAGAGACGTTGTTTGGGAACAGCAAGAAAGTTTAAGAATGTGAAAATAAATTAAGCCACGCTACTTGGACTCAAAGACCTGCAAACCGTTCCTGGACTGTTTTGTTCAAAAACGGTTTTCAATCCTGTAGCCTAGTGATTAAGATTCTCTTCCAGAAGACAGATTTTATCTTTATTAGGCTAACAGAATAATTGAATTTTGACCTACTTTTGTCTAGCAATTGCTGAAACAACACTGTGCTAAAGAAGGGTAATAGAGCACCATCACCACCTATAATACCGAGATTAAAAAGGGTTATAAAAGGTTCCTGATTGTCACTAAACATGGTGTAGCATTTCCCTGCAATTCGAAACTCAGCCCCTCAGCCCTGGGGCACAAGAAGACAGTGAGGTAGGATTCTAGACACATCCACCTTTGAGCAGTTTCCTAAAAATTCTCTCCGGATTATAGGTTTTCTTACTCAAAAAATATTTAATGTGAATATACTGGGCCACTTATCTCTCTTCGTGTACTGTGCTGAAGCCCAGTCACGTTCCTGTCCTTGGATTCTAAAAATCCCCAGGCTGGAGTAAGCCTAAAGGCTGCTTTAGAGAGGGTCTACCCCTAAGTATTGCAAATGGACTGGGTTAGCTTTGAATTTGATGGCTTAGGAATTCAGATTCACTTGTATTCAGTATCTATTTAGCAACCAGTATGGTTCTTTTATTAAAAAAAAAAAGCATAAAATCCATGAATGTAACAGGAAAGAAAGAATAACATACTTTGAAGATTAAATTAATGCTAGCCTAATCTTGGAGAATGCAGTTGATACATATTCATTTTAGATTTATAAAAGGCACACACTGGACCCAGCAAGCATATTTTCATAACTGATAAACAAACTTGGCACAAGGACCACCCCAACCCTTTCACTGTGATATCTTTGGCACAGGAAAAAGACGGAAATTATACAAAAGATTTAGGCCTTGTATTGGATGTGAAGATTAACATTTCCAGGTTCTCTTTGACCAAAAAGAAAAGCTAATTCCAGCATTACTGACTGTAAGGTAGGGTAGTTATCAATTTCCATGTACTTCCTCAGGGTTAACGCCTAGATTATATTGGAAAGAAACAAAAAAAATTCACTTTAGTGAAATTGGACTGGGAGAGGCAAAACATAAGCATGAGCCAGAAGGTACCTTGCCTCACTCTTGTAGTTCAAGACTACAGGCCCTCAGACTTCCCATTCCAAGTAATATCTTTCTGCATTACCTGTATCTGCATTAGCTGTCTCTAGAGATGCTTATAAATGTGATATGTGAGCTCATAAGGTGGCTCCCTCAGATCCTGCACAGTTCAGGATAAGTGGAAATGTTGCATAAAGCAGACATAGTAAGAATTTGGCAGTCACCCACATGTGAATAATTTCTAAAATAAGGGTCAGAGGTGTACAGTAGAACAAAGTTATTAGATCACATTCTGCAACTTAGTGAGTTCTAGAAATGGTGCCTTCCCTGTCACCGTAACCTTCAGCCCTCATGAGGCTGAACTGCATAATGAGCAGTGCTTCTATAAGGCAAAACCAAATCTTTTAATACAAATACAATACACGCAGGTTATTTCAGTGTAACTAAATTTAACACAACAGGGCATGCTGGCAAATGCACAGCACCAGCTGTCAGCATTCAGAGCTGACATGGCTACTCTCTGCTCAGTTAATTAGCTAGGTTGGCTCATTGCTATATTGCAGTTGGATTACCACAGAAGTTAGATGATCACTCCTTTCACAGAATCACAGAATGGCTGAGGTTGGAAGGGACCTCTGGAGATCACCTAGTCCAACCCCCCTGCTCAAGGTCCTCTAGAGCATATTTCCCAGGATCGCGTCCAGACGGGTTTTTCACTGATCATTTGGCTCTATGGATCAGATCTTGCATTCAAACGCAAAATTCTCTCATTTATATCAATTCGCAACTTCAAGTTACAGAGCTGAGTATTGGAAAATTGTTATTTTCTACCATCATTGTAAAGGCAGCAGTTCTTTTTACTCTTAAGACTATCACCTGATTTCAGGTAAAGAGCGTGGTATGTGATGGAAGTGCCTCAGCCAACCTCCTAGAGCTCTGAATGCTGTGAAATACCTGTCTTCTGGGAAGAGAGAGATTTTGCTGTTTCTTTGGAGCATAATATCTGTGTAGCTCCACACAGAGCCATCAGAAAAGGGAGAGCCTCAAAACGATCTTCAAAGAGCTTGTTCGCAACCAGAACCCTCCAGGACACACTTCTGGAATTTGACAAGGATTGGAAAGTTTTGAATCTGTAGGCCCCAAAGTGTTTTTGTTTCATCTGTTGGCATCCCAACCCACACGGTCCGTTCTTTTGTCCCTACTGAGAAGTAGTGGGAATGTCATGAGAGACTCTACTAATGAAGCAAGATAATAGCAAATGTTACTTCTGAACAAAAAACAAGTTCTCACAAAAGCCAGTTGTATCCATACACTTCTTATGAAGGGTCCCGTCATACATGTTGATCACGTGAAACCGTTAAACTGAAAGAAACAGCTTTTGTTAGATTCCTTGGGCTCTAAGTAATCACTTGGCAGCTTGAAAGTCCTGCCATTTTGTATGCATTTCAAAACAGCGCACATTATGTTAGCCAGCCTGGGAAGTACAGCGCGTGAGAGAACTACTGTCACTGTGCTGCATCATCTATAAAGCATGCTCTTTGTATCCTAGAGTTTCCGTTTCTTTTAATTTGTGAAAGATACCAGGAACAAAGACTAAAATACGT
Source organism: Struthio camelus (assembly GCF_040807025.1). NCBI lineage: Eukaryota > Metazoa > Chordata > Aves > Struthioniformes > Struthionidae > Struthio > Struthio camelus. Next base: position 36,134,651 of record NC_090946.1, read on the forward strand.
ATTAACACCATATTTTACACCGCGGATTAAACCTGGAGCCCCACTGTAGATTAAATGCACATCACAAATTTGCAGATCTGAGCTAGTTCTAATTCTGCATTCAACCATTTTGCAAAGTACTGCTAAGAGATATGAGAATATTCTGTGTCACCGCTTTAAAGGAAAGTACTTACAGGGCATTTTCTAATAGAATTATGAAAATTTGAATATTCAACAAAAAGTTTACTGCTTGTATCTTTTTTTGCATGTACAAAGAAACGCTACTGAGGCATTCTGAAAGCTTGTGTTTGTCCTTAATAATCTAACAAAAGGCTTTACTCAGTACACTTGTACTGAATTTCTCTCTAATGTGGCACTGCACCACACATCAAGTTTTTATCTCTGCAATTCATAATATAAAAATCCATTTATAGCACAGAATAATGGGCATATTTTATTTCCAATTAAGATTACTCATCTGTTCACACCCACCAAGATTTCTACTGTGCTTTTAATTTATCATTGCTTACTTTAATGCACCCAGTTTAATCACAGTAGCACCAGGAATCAGATCATTATAACCAGAGCTGCGCTGAACTAATTTAATCTTCTTGTGGGGAAAGAAAAAAAAGAGAGAGAGAGAGAGAGAGAATATTTTAGATTCAAGGGTATGTGGGTTTTTTTTTCTTTTTACAAAGTTATTTGCCATCTTCCATTTTATTTCAAAGCTGCTTAAAGTGATGGGACTGACAAACCAGTTTGAGTGCCCTCCACCCTAATTTCAACAAATGTTAACTGTCCCTCCAGAACTGCATAAAGCTGAGATATAGCTTACAAAGAGAAAGAGTTGATTTGATGTAGCAGTAATGAACAAAAAAAAAAAAAATCAATGTAAAGGTAGCGGCCTTTTACAACCCAGCTCAAGACTAAACTTTGTTAAAATTCTGGAGACTGGTCGTATTTTATTGCCCACTTTTGCACGTTTCAAAAGCATCACAGAAATTTTCCAATACCTCTGTTTCTGTGCAGAAGAGACCCAGATACGGGGGATACAGAAGAACAAGAACTGAGGTGCTCTGACAAAGTGCCTCAGGAGTATAGGAATGTTATTTTAGAAACTACTCCAAGCCAAGATCAAAATGCCATGTTGAAATAGCAGGGAACTACAGATAAGAATTACTATTGCTTGTGATATACAGGAGAGGCGAAGGAGTGCGAGTCCTGACACTGCAGATCCATCAAAGGTGAGGACTGCAGTGAATCTCAGTAACAGCTGAAGGATTCTCTCACAAACTTCTGCTAAGGAGGCATTTCTAGTGCTGAACTGTCACTCTTGAAATATACCTTTCTAGAAGTAGACACCATTTAGGGTTAAAGTTTTATAGTTTGTTCAAATCTTTCACTTGCAGAAACAGAGGGAATAGCTGCTTCTCTTGGTTAGAGTTGTTTTGCACCACATAGCAGAGATTTATTCATTATGACCGCAAATTCTGTGTGCATTTTTAGCTCTACAATGCAACTGGCCAATAAAAGGTTTTAAAGCTGGGGAATATACTGATTTTTTATTGTTGCATATAGTAAGTTGGATTTATTTTATTTTTCTAAGTGTGTACTTTTAAAGTCAAGTCGGGGTTATTTTGTAGTCACTTGGCAAGCTTTCTTGCAAAGAAGTTGGTCAGCAGGAACTTCAATCAGAGAAGCAAGAAGCCCCAAAGGTCATTTTCCAAAGTGAAAGTTTTAGGATGTGAATACCCTCTGGCCTTTGAGTGGTTCTGTATTTTATAGTAAAAAAAACCTCTTAACTATCTAAAGTGTTTCAGGGAGGTCCCAAGGAGAGGCAAGGAGTGCAGAACAGGGAAATTCTACTATTCTGACATTTGACTCTATCAGTAGCCCCTTCAAACTCTACAGCCAGCACAAAAAATACAGCCTTCAGGCTTTGAGACTGACTAGAATAAAAACAACAGCTGAAGAACAGAAGAGTCATTGTAAATTGCAATGAGACTCTAGATAGATCTCCAGCAGTACTGAAACTATTTGTGAAAATTTAATACCAATATCAGATTTACATATATACATCTCTGTTCAAGAAAGTCCTGGCAACAGAAATAAAGGTGAAGTCTGAGGTGTATCAGCAGTGACTCAAAGGTACAGAAACAAAATATCAGAAACTTTTCCAAGCCAACAACAAAATCTAATGTTAGAGAGCTGGATACAGATAAAAAGCTAAGGAATACTACAAGATGTAGAAATGTCTAGCATTAAACACTTCCAGAAATCAGGGATAAAACAATCTGCACAATGCTACAGTTCATGTTCAGAAATAAGATGCAAGTACATATAAGCAATTTTCATTAGTAAGAACTTCACTTTTTCGTATAGGCTTTGCAGCACTAGCAATCCCTTGTTGTTATACTGTGACTGAGTCTTTCTTTATCAAGCCCAGTCAGCATTCATTACTTATAGTAATAAATGACTTAGCTCTTTTGGCTCTTCTCTTCTTCATTTCAAATACTACTGTATAAAAACTGCTATGCTTCTTTCTGTAAAACAATTGTAATTTTCAACCCAGCTTGAAATATTTTTGCTTGTTCATCTAAAATACATTTTAAAATGTGTGCCTATAGTGTAATGATTCTTTTTTTTTGCAGGTGATCTACAAATAGAAACCTATTTATAGGTAAAAGATATTTTATTCTTATATTCTAACATATAATATTCTTGTATTAACACAGATACCTTTCACTCCTACAAATAGTTATCACTAGCAATATACAAAACGCCCATATCAGTCCTCAGTTTAGATATTTAAAGATGCTGGAAGACTCCAAGGAATCCTACCCCAGCTATGCAATCAAATGCACTTTGTGACATCTGGTAAGCAACCAAATGCATATTAGCAGAGATTTTTAGCCTCCTACAAGGCCGATAGAGCTAGCATGTTTTTTTTAAATCCTTACTGTGGTGCAAGGGATGAATAGTATCTTCCCCAACTCCAGAAAGATCATTATTCTTACAAAATAGTTGAGATCTGAAGCCTTCAAAGATACTATGGAAAAGGAAATCCTCTCCAAAGACCATAAGAAAGACCTGTTCTAGAGAAAAAAGAAATGGGATAGGGAAATAAATTATCCTGTATGGTTCATAAAGGGATAGCCAAGATTGTACCCAAGATTTCTACCAAAGGACTTTGGAAGGAAGAAAAAGAGCTAGAGCAATACAAATGTGGATAATCAAAGTCCAGAGGAATCAGCATCCTGCAACGAATTTGTCCCTCTAAATTAAATCTGCCTGAGGTTGGAGCACACTGGTAGGCAGAAGGGAATAAGGGGAATCTGGAGGGGTCACTTCAGTGGCAGAACAGAATCACAGAATGGTTTAGGTTGGAAGGGACCTCTGGAGATCGTCTAGTCCAACCTCCCTGCTCAAGCAGGGTCACCTACAGCACGTTGCCCAGGATCACATCCAGACGGGTTTTGAATATCTCCAGCGAAGGAGACTCCACTACCTCTCTGGGCAACCTGGTCCAATGCTCTGTCACCCTCACAGGAAAGAAGTTTTTTCTCAGGTTCAGGTGGAACTTCCTGTGGTTCAGTTTCTGCCCATTGCCTCTTGTGCTGTTGCTGGGCACCACGGAGAAGAGGCTGGCCTCATCCTCTTGACACTCCCCCTTCAGATACTTGTACATGTTGATGAGATCGCCTCTCAATCTTCTCTTCTCCAGACTGAACAGGCCCAGCTCTTGCAGTCTTTCTTCAGAGGAGAGGTGCTCCAGCCCTCTAATCATCTTGGTAGCCCTCCGCTGGACTCTCTCCAGGAGTGCCATGTCTCTCTTGTACTGGGGAGCCCAGAACTGGACACAGTACTCCAGGTGAGGCCTCACCAGGGCTGAGTAGAGGGGCAGGATCACCTCCCTCCACCTGCTGGCAACACTCTGCCTAATGCACCCCAGGAGACCATTGGCCTTCTTGGCCACAAGGGCACACTGCTGGCTCATGCTTAACTTGTTGTCCACCAGCACTCCCAGGTCCTTCTCTGCAGAGCTACTTTCCAGCAGGTCAACCCCCAGCCTGTACTGGTGCATGGGATTATTCCTGCCTAGGTGCAGGACCTTGCACTTGCCTTTGTTGAACTTCGTGAGGTTCCTCTCCGCCCACCTCTCCAGCCTGTCCAGGTCCCTCTGAATGGCAGCACAGTCTTCTGGTGTGTTAGCCCCTCCCCCCAGTTTAGTATCATCAGCAAACTTGCTGAGGGTGCACTCTGTCCCTTCCTCCAGGTCATTGATGAATACATTGAACAAGACTGGACCCAGGACTGACCCCTGGGGGACACCACTAGCTACAGGCCTCCAACTTGACTGTGCCATTCACCACAACCCTCTGAGCTCGGCCATTCAGCCAGTTCTCAAGCCACCTCACCGTCCACTCGTCTAGCCCACACTTCCTGAGCTTACCTAGGAGGATGTGATGGGAGACAGTGTCCAAAGCCTTGCTGAAGTCCAGGTAGACAACATCCACTGCTCTGCCCTCATCTACCCAGCCAGTCATCCCATCAGAGAAGGCTATCAGATTGGTCAAGCATGATTTCCCTTTGGTGAATCCATGCTGACTACTCCGGATCACCTTCTTGCCCTCCAGATGCTTAGTGATGACCTCCAGGAGGAGCTGTTCCACCACCTTTCCCGGGATGGAGGTGAGGCTGACAGGCCTGTAGTTTCCTGGATCCTCCTTCTTGCCCTTTTCGAAGACTGGGGTGACATGGGCTTTCTTCCAGTCCTCAGGCACCTCTCCTGATCTCCAGGAGCTTTCCATGATGATGGAGAGTGGCCTAGCGATAACATCCGCCAGCTCCCTCAGCACTCGTGGGTGCATCCCATCAGGGCCCATGGATTTATGGATGTCAAGTTTGGACAAAAGATCTCTAACCCGATCCTCCTTGAGTAAGGGAGAGTCTTCCTTTCTTCAGCCTTTCTCTCTTGTCCCCAGGGTCTGGAATTCCTGAGGACTGGCCTTAGCAGTGAAGACTGAAGCAAAGGCAGCATTCAATAACTCTGTCTTCTCTGTATCCTTCGTCACCAGGGCACCTGCCCCATTCAGCAGTGGGCCCACGTTTTCCCTAGTCTTCCTTTTGCTATTGATGTATTTGAAGAACCCTTCTTGTTGTCCTTGACATCCCTTGCCAGATTTAATTCCAACTGGGCCTTAGCCTTCCTTGTCGCATCCCTGCACATTCTGACAATGTCCCTGTATTCCTCCCAAGTGGCCTGTCCCCTTTTCCACATTCTGTACACTTCCTTCTTCTGTTGGAGTTTTGCCAGAAGTTCCTTGCTCATCCAGGCAGTCTCTTGCCCGCTTTGTTCGACTTCTTACTCAGAGAGATGCACCTATCTTGAGCCTGGAGGAGGTGATGCTTGAATAATAACCAGCTTTCTTGGACCCCTCTTCCTTCTAGGGCCCTACCCCATGAGAACAGTGCTATGAATAAAGAAACTTCTCTAGAATTGTCAGTCTGGCCTTTTCACACAACATTTAATTAATTAAATATCAAGACCAAAGCATTTCTCTGCCTGAGTTGCTCCATTTTTTTCCTGAAAGTGATAAAATATTATTATGCTCACATATGTAAGAGGCTCCTATACAAGGCAAAATCTATTAATCAGTTAATCAGGCCACACTTGAATAGAACCTTTAATGCTGTGCATCCAGGGGTGCTTTACTAAAAGGCAAATTAGAAATTCAATTAATTAAGAATTTTTCTAATAAATGAGTTGTTAAACTGGGTTTAAGTGGGTGGTATGTTTGCCAACACAGCAAATTACTGTTGGTATGGGAACCTCAAAGCTAGGATGAACTGCTGCTGGAAACTTTACAAACAGAAGAAACTGAGGATTGTTCTAATCTGAATCTAGAATAAACTGAAAACCACTGAGTTTTGAAGATCTTATACAGAAACCAAGCACTGCAGGACAAAAAGGAGGAAGTAAGTATAACTAACCAAATCATACAAACTTACGCTTAACGGTTTATTAGATCTTTCTAGCTGTCCAAAACTTCCTCTGAGATCCACAAAAATTGGCATTAATGGAACTGAAAAAGAGAAGCTTACTATAGGCTAAGTAGCTCATTTCATATAGGTTGTGATCTGAAAACATACCGTTAGCAGAAGTCAGGTAGAGGAGGGGCCATTAAAAAAAAAACGAAAAACACACACACAGACACACACACAAACACACACACACACACACACACTCTCTTTCTATTCCAGGTACCTAATAACTGTGGCACGTTAGCACACGTGCAATGGGAAGTTGCTGCATTATCACATTACTTTGTAAGATTACTCTGCCAGATGCAGAGGTTTTAATGGTGCCTACAGAATTAATAATAATTTGTTTTTATGCAAACAGATTGTATTGTCTTTACTGAGGATTTAAAAAATCCCTTTTAGGCTTTCTATTGCTCAAGTACTTATAGCTTACCAGGGGCTTGGTTAAATTGCTTATATGAAGAGAAAAGAAAATTTGCAAACAGCAGTCTCCCTAATTCCCTGAGATACTCAGATATCTGTGCACTCAAAACAAGAAAATGTCGTTCAATCTCATTGCTTGTATGAGGAAAGAGAGAATTTTGCTGTGGATGGTACCTGAGTATCACTGGTTTTCTGTCTCTTGGTTATGCTGACTCTCCCAGCACTGTAGTCTTTACTCCTGTCAGCCTTATTTCCATCCCTCAATGACTCTTCACCCTTTCCAAGACAGCAAACACTTATGAGTGGCTCTGAAACTCTTCCATTGCTGTGCATCACCTGATAAGCAGATGACGGCCTCTCCAGTCATGAGGCATGCTAGTCAAAACAAACAGGTATGAAAATAAAAACTCTTAAGTGTAGTACATTTTGTTTGCTGGACTTTCAGAATACAGAAAACAGGAAGTAGGGCTCATGTCATAACACCCTTGATGAGAAAACTGGTGGATTGCTGAAGCAAGGAAGCAAGTGGAAGCTGGAACAACTTAATATTCAGCCAGATATCCACACATAAAGCCCTCTGTGGATACTTCTTGTGTAAAATGTTTTTATCCACGGAAAATTTTTTTTACTGGAAAATTCTTACAAAAGTTAATTAGAAAAATATCGGTCTGTCATCTTCTCTAAAGATGGTAGCCAAGTGAAAAAGCACATATAATCAGCAGTTGTTCCATCATTTCTGGAAAATGTTCTCCCCAAATGGAAACTTTTTTTTCCCACCTATAGCGTAGTGTACTACTGTGCTCAGCAGAAAGATTTCAACTAATTACCAAAGTCTTGTAGTGGTAGGGCAAAAACTCAGCCTCTAGGCTGTACACATAACATCGTTATCTGTTCTGCTTGTATTCATCTGACATATTTTGGTATTTTTTATTGAGCACTTTACCAAAGGAACTTTAATTACGCTTTCCTCATTTTTGAGATTTTTATCACCAAAACTACAACTGAGTGACTTATGATCAAAATTCAGAAATGAGCAGCAGGCACTGCTGAAACCAGCAGCTGTAGAATACATGGTATGTTGGTGCCAACCTGGGTGAGTACTGTTGCGCTGCTTGAGCAATTCAAGGACTTAAGAGTACAAAGAAAAAAGACTAGGGAATATAGCCAATAATATGTATACCAAAATAAAGATTTACAAGTGTATTCACAAGTCTGTACTAATAGACCTGGAAGCAAACAAAGAATACAAAGAATAACTCCTCCCTATTGTTAAAATCTAATAGATTTTTACCTTTTGTCTTATACTGCTATTCTTGGTTACCTTCAGCTGAGTATCTAATACTGTCCCGTCTGGTCATCTTCTCCAGCAGATCTTTTTCCCCTAAAGTAGTATGCTGGTGTTGGCTGTATGCCTTATTCAGCAGTAAAGACATCTTTCTCCTATAGCAGATACCAATAAAACACTGTAGCACTGCAGTTTTAACTAGTACAGAAAATAAAATATGACTTAACCTAAAAAATATTCCAATTTTCATTTTCAGCCATTAAAATGTTTGAATGAATTTGAGATGGTTTATAGGTTTATTATACTCCATTGACCTAAAGCCATAAACTCACATCACAAAAGTGATCACAGAATGAAAAACATATAAAAAAAAGTGAGAAGATTCTGCTTGCTTGTTTCTGCTATGGTTTACATTTCTATCTGCATACTAGTTTAGCTGTTAATATTCTAAAATTATTTTCTCTCCAAAAATACAGATAGATAAAACCACCTGAGTATTATGAGGTGTTAAAAATGTTCAGAAATTTTACATGGTAATACTAATACTTCTAGATAGAGAAACAAACATAGGACTCAATCTTGCAATGTACTGTAATCCCAGGAATGTGAAGAATCTTTTTTAACTCCCATTGAAATCTGTACGTGTTGGTGATGTTAGCACGATGAACGAGTAACTTAAGTGGCCTAAGATCACAGTAAATTTTCTACTTTATTGTAGAATTAAATAAAATAATGTTTTGCACACATATGCAAATGTGTGCATATTTAGTTGTTCTCTCCACTATCAACTCTAAATATAGGGAAGTTTAGCAAAGGATCACATATTGTGGACATTTCAAAATTTAAAAAAAGTTTTTACTTATTTCAGTACAAGCTGATTAAGTGTCACACTGCCACTGGGAAGCTCTGAGGTCAAGAATTTAAGAAAGTCTGGAGATTTCTAAGGATGTTAAAATTATCTAGAATTATAAGAATCAGCTCTAAAAATTTGGAAGGAATATTAAACCTCAAGACAATCTCTAGTTCAGGTAACCTCCAGCTACCGAAAAACAAAGATAAGAATGAATGTGGATGTTTTACAGCTTCATCTGAAACATCAAATATTGGATATTACTGGATTACCGGACATTGAACACAAATAGATAAATAGACCTTGGGTCTGGTTCAGCATGGCAAAAAAGCAGGTATCTTTGTTCCTTTTTACATGAAACTAAAAGTTATTTACATTTACTTTAAATGGTAGTGGAAGAGAATCTGAGACTATATAAAAGTACGTTAGGAACAGAATGACTAGGACTATTCTATAAAATATTTTTCTTTCTTTTCTACAATTCTGTTTTTCCTGTATTTTGTGAGATACTTATGTTTACTGCAAACGTGGAAACTGAAATGAGATATATTTAAAATAACAAGCATTTGAAATAGCTTTTGGAAAGAAAAAAGATATAAAAAAAAGATAAAGATGCCAGTTTATTGAGGCAAGAGAGCTGGTTTTAGTCTTGACTCTTCCTTGATTTCTTTCTGATTCACTGCAATCTGCTTGGCTACTTTTCAAAGTTGTAGCTAAAGATGCACATTGTTACACACTTGCTTATAAACAAGTGCCCATGCTGTCTTCTGGCAGAGAAGTATCTTTTAATGTTCAATTATTGGCATAAATGTCCATAATGATAACGGTTAATTTCTGGATGCCGGAAGATGATTATTTTGAAAGCACCTGGAATTTAGAGTTCTGAAACGTCCGTTTGTCTTCTACAAACCTTCTGAAGCTGGAAATTTAAAAGTACATTCACTTTAGGAAATTGCCTGCTCTGAAGAATGACTTCCACACCACTACTCCATTGTAAAGCACAAAGACATCTAATTCTTCACATGAAATAAGTTGTTCAGTATCAAGGTTTAATAAAATAGATTCTTAATTCTTAATTTATGTTAAAAAGTAGCAGAAATGATTCACAGATGTAAAAATATATGTGCAAAACTGAGGGTGAAATTTTAGACGTTATTCTCAAATAATTTCTGTGACTCCCTGACCGCTTACCCCCCTCAATAAAACACGAGAAGAAAAGGGCGCTGTTAAAACAAACTGTTTTTTGGAAACATCTTGAAATCCTGAAAGAGAAGGTGATAATGAAGGTAAAAGTATTATTCAGTCTTGGCCTGCCCTATGATTCTTTCTACAGATAGATGTTTCCTCCCTTGTTTTAGAGTTGCTGAGGGCACTGCGAGGGGCTGGAAGACACTTCCAGGTGGAAGACTGACTGAGCCATTCCTGGCTAGCTAGCTGAGCCCATACCCTGGGATGAATGGTGAGATTTTTTGTTGAAATACATAATCTACTGTTCATGAGGGGTAACCTCAAAAGACATTATCCTCTGAATTTCTAGCCTCTTGTCAATAATTTTTTAAATATTAAAAGCAGGTAATTAACTAGTTTAGGCCACTCGAAACCATTAATTTTACTCTGCCACAATATTTTTGCAAAAAAAATCAAGTATAATTAGTAGGTCAAAAGCAAAATAATGTCAGACTGTTTACTGGAAAGGTGTTAAACAATTTACTACATGTTTGATAGTCTCTATAGTTTTATTTCTGCAAAGGGTAAAGCCATTTTTTTCATTTCATTTTATATGGGAGATATTTTCCTCTTCTAGCATCAGACAAACAGCACTGACAAACTTGTCACACGTCAGCTTACAGATCTATTTATAACACTCATCCCTGAATTCAAGAGAGTCATTAGAATTAATATTCACACTGATGTTTAACTGTAGCACAAAGAAGCATTCACTTCAGATTTCCTTCTATAAGTAATATTAGCCGTGTTTGCCATCAAGTAATGTCTCTGAGCATTATGCATATTCGCTGTGAGTTAGAAAAGGTATATACAAACATACACTCACGTGTGTATATACACACATATATGCCAAGGCAGCAGAAAACATAATTTAGATAGTTTTAGAAGGCTAACAGAACAGATTGAAGTCTTCTCCTTTTAAAACTCTGTTGTAAACGTAAGATGACTTCTTTTGGGTGGGAAGTATCTCAGGAGGCTCCTCGTCACTGTGCCCCCACATCCATCTAAAATGGAGCACACCCTAGCACTGCACAGGGGACACTGTAGGGGACAAAGGCAGTGAATAAACATACATCTCCAGAAGTCACCTGAATTAACTAGTTAACTAGGTGTAGATAATGTGTGGTAATTATAAGACCTGCAATAGCAAACAGCTCATATTCTTAGTGATGAATGGAAATTTAAACTTGAAACTACCTACTGTATACAATTTCCCATAATAAGATCATTGCTCGAGAAAACAATGGAGAAAAAAATTAGTTTTGCTCCCCAAAGTGGCAGAAAGATAACAGACATTTTAATTGTTCCACCTCTGTAGCACTACTTAAAACAAAGTAATCAGACAATAATAAAACACATACTTGCTTACTTAGAAGCAAGAGCTAGCCTAAAGTGTACCACTGCTCCATCATTGCTATTGTTTCCTTCATAGGCTTCAAAAATGTTATTTCCTCTCATTCAGCTGTGGAAATTGTTCATCTTGCTTGTCACAGAAATTCAGTGAATTCAGTGCTTGGCCTTAGAAAGTGCTTGGAACTACAAGGATTAATACAAATGGAAATTATGACTATATTCCAGGAGTTATACTTGAAATATAGAAACGAATTTCCTTGGTTCTTCCTTGTTCATGATATCTTCAAAGCAGATATCTTTCCCTCAAGGCAAAAATTGATACTTGCAACAAATGGTGTCCATAATTCAGTTCAAAGAATAACTCTTTTATTTCACCCCCACTTTGTGGGTGTGAAAAAAAAGTTGTCTTCAGAAGGGCATAACTAGTATAAAATCAATCAGCTATAAAGCTGGGTTTGTTTTTGCAGTTTATCACTGAGCATGAGAGCACAGTCTATTTTTCACTTCGTAGGCACAAAGTCATGAGCAATCAATAAGAAATTATTGGAGATTGCTCAACTGCTTTAAGATAAATACAAGTTTGCAAAACTAAATTAACTTCAGTGTTCATTGAATGTCAAAGGCAATTATAGGATTTTTTTTTTTAATTACCTAAAACAAAATAAAAAAACTTTCTATTAGGAAATAATTCAATCATTGCACAAGATGCTATTAACATTTATAGGCAAATCATACCTTTGACTAAGTGATATTCATCCAAATTTTAGATAACTGCAGTTGTCAATCCAATCTATATTCTGCCCCACAAGAAGCAAAATAACGAAGCTTTCAAAAGTAATCTTAATTCATTGGTAAAATGAAAGAAGGAAGAAAGAGGAAATACAATTTACCTGTCCATGTACAGGTCAGAAAGTATCTACTAGTGTTATTACACAGCTTGTTTTCCAGGAGTTTGGTCATACTATTGTGGAGATTTTCAGAAGTAAGAAGAAAAGGAATGCGCATGCGGAAAGAGTATTTGTGAATAATAATACCTATTGGCATTATTATTACTGTCATTATGGCATATTTTGCGTATGCCAAAAGAGTGCTTATGAATAATAATGATAATGAAAATTTCTGAAAACTTAGACTCATTGAAATTAGTATATAAAATTCAGTTGAGCTGGACTGTGAACTGGATCTAAGCAGATGTATGCTGGTACTGTCCTGGTTATCTAATGCCATTTGAGTTGTATGTAACTTATACACAGTGAATTTTTCACTGTTCTAAGATGTATCAAAACGGAGTAAGTGACTCTGAAACAAATTCTGCTCCTCACTATGCTGATGTAAAACAAGTTTAACTTTGGACAAATCAGTGGAGTGGCTTCAAATTTATGAAGCTGTTATCAAGGGTAGAATCCCTTACATCTGCTGCCATCATTCGTCCTCTCATCTTTTGATGACCTTTACATGCACAGATGGGATGCTAGGAGCATATTCTGAAGATTTAGATTCCATCACCCCTTTTTATTAATACATTTTAATTGCCTTTGCTGAAAGTTCCACCTAAGCATTAAGGGCAGTATATGGTTGAATTAAAATCCTTTACAGTAAGATGGAAGTGTTTAAGCCCATAAAAAGTTTAATGCCATCTGATAATAAACATGATATATTTAAGTTAAATCATATTATTTCACAGCTTATACATAGCTTTCAAGATCTTAAGAGGATTCTAAAGAAATCCTTACTGCTCTATGAGGTTGTAAATGATCTGGCTGAAAACGTGAAAAACCATATGCATAGGGAAAGCTCTGCATAGCTCAAGACCTCCTTATCCTCTAAAACATGACAATGAGGGTCAGAAGGTACATATAGGGTCATTCAATTTGGTCTCCTCCTTTGACAGCTGACTTCCCTGTAGATGCTGATTCATAAACTATTTAAACTCTATCTTTAAATCAGCTTTTTTGTTTTCTCTGCTTCCCCTTTCCAAATGTGGGACAGCCTCATTCCAACCTTCTTTTGGGCTAAATTCACTCACAGTCAGTTTATCCCCATTTATTCTTGTGCTGAAATTGTCCTTAAGCTTAAACAGCTTTTTTTTCTCCTCTCTGATGTTTACCCTCTGAGACATTCATAGCAAGCAATCATCTCCCCTCTCAGCCTTTATTTTATGAGGTTAAACATCATGCTATTCTAGTCCATGAAAGAGGTTCTCTGTTCTCTTGATCATATCAGTTGTTTTTGTCTTTATCAGCTCTGAATTTAGGAGGCTTGGACACTTGCTCCAGATTAGTTCTTATTAGTGATTAGTACAGTGATATTAATACGTCTTTATTGGTTCGCAAACTGCTTTACTTGAAGCAGCCTGTACGAAATCATATTTGACTTTTCCACAGCCACTTCACATCGAAGGGTTACAGTATCTTAACCTGCTTTCCAAGATTTTGGAACATACTTTGTGGAACAATCTATTCTGACTATAAAAAGTACTGGGTCTGAAACTGTAGTGTCATATATTAAAACAGCTTACATGAATGTCTTAAAATAGTTTTCAATCTATATATAGTAATATACCTATATCAAGCTATTTAATTATTCCTAAATGGGAGAAGCAATACACGCGTGGAAAATTTGGTGCAGCATGCAGTGTTTAGATTCAAATAACATTTACGGTAGGTTCCCTTTATGATTTGCTAATAATATTTTATGATATTGCTTTGCCAGTGTTGTATTGCCTTTATCAACATTTCCGTTAGCTGTAGTGTTTTGAATCAAAGCCCTGTAATGCTTCTTAATCACAATCTGATATCTTTAAAGGAAGTTTGGGAAATTTGCATAGATTCTCACTGTCCCAAATATTGTTCACATCAAAAGATTTTTTAATCATTCAAAAATGTATTTGATAGCTTGTGTTAATGTCCCATTGGTTGCGACCTCCTTAGGGCGCTCTGGCTACGCCCACGTTAGCAGGTAGGGCAAGGGGAGCAGGTTGCATAGGGCAAAATTATTGGCACTGAGGACTCTGCATCCACTGCGACCATCCAGAAGGTGTTTGCTTTAGACTAGCTCTAGTCTCGTCCCATGGACTGAACCCTCATTAGCAGCTGAACTTACCAGCTTTCTCCAGGAGCATATCTTTTGATTTAATTTACTCTGAAAATGGGGCTGACAGAGATTGGCTTCAAAAGCACATTCACGATCCAAATTGAAATGTCAGGGCAGACACCCTCAGACTAAGTCTGTATGGGGAATCTCCAAGTAAAAAAGGAAGATCCTACCTTCAGTAGTAGAGTTGGAAATAAAGCGATGTTACAATGCAAACCACGCTGTTGGTTTTTAGTGATATAAATCCTTCAGTTTCCCGGAAGAATTGTTCCCACCTTATTTGTAGTTTCAAGATATAATATATTAGGATACCTTGGAAAGATGAGTACATACTCCAAAAGAGCATGACATTCTGAAAAATACATGCTGCTCCTGGGACAGCTTTAATATTGTGCTGTTATAGGGGTTAATGGACAAACAAGAAAGACTTCTACAAACTGCATAGGAAAAACTGCTGTTTCTTCTCCACAGTGCAAGCCCAACGAAAATTTGATGATGAATAGGGATTGGATCCAAAAATTATTAGTTTCAGCATCTGCCATATGTACCACAGGAACACTCGCATGACCTTCTTCGAGTTGATTAAAGATACCACTGACTCAGCTCAGGATCTATATCCCTTTGCCTTACATTTGCAGAAGAAAACAGACCTTCCTAGGGAGCCATAAAGCAGGCAAACCAGGAGACAGGCTCCCCCTTTAACAGCATTTACTTAATTTAAATCTGGGGTGAAAGTAAGGTTAATTATCACTATGCCAGCATTTTATTTATGTGTAGCTATACAAACAGATTGCAGTGTTTAATTCCACTGTACCTAATTTATTTAAAGAGTATATAATAGAGAAGCATGGGAGTTTTCAAACTTTTTCAGAGCATGGTTCTTATTTCAGTAAAAACTGTTTATATACACACATATATATCTACATATGTGCATGTATATATTTAAGTATATACACACACACACATTTCCACATAATCTTTTGCTACCTTATTTGGACTTGAACTGAGAATACACATCATTCAGTTACTAGCTTACTCTCCAGTTTACTTCACCTCCCAAACTTCAGTTTGTCCATCTGTAGACCTGTATTACAAACAGTTTGTCTATCCATAATAACTTACACAGCACTGCAAATCTATTCTATAATCTCTAATTTTCCTGTAAAACTGAGTATATATTTGAGACTATGATTTAGTAAAATTAGAGATGGTTTCATCTATTGTAGTACAAGACTGTGACCAAATATTGAAATGGCAGATCATTGCAGTCTCCTAGCTTTAACATCTATTAAAAAAAACAACCTTCTGATAGAGGCCAGAAAACAAAGTGCAAAATTTTCAGGACCCTTCTGCTGCACGAACCCCTTGTAAACGGACACTGATCACCACCAGTGGATTCAAGCGGCTAAAGTCAAATATAGTTTTGATAGTGTTGGCAAAAACAAAGCACTTAAAGCTACTGCGTTAATACAGAATGAGTTCCCGGACTTCTGATTATCCTGCAAATTATCACTGTTGGCATCCCTGTAATTACTCTCAAGACCAACAGGAAGATAACAGCTACAAAAAAACTCCACCTTTTGTCTGAGGCTTCTTTTCCTTCCAGACAGACAGGGAAGTAATGACAAGACCTTATAGCTCAATTAAATGGTCAAAATCTTATTTGGACCATTGGAAGCAGAGTATGTTAGCAGAGCTCACTGCGAGTGCAATCCTCTGCTGCACGTCTCCAGCGGTTGCCCCTGCTGTGTGGTTTCTTCTGTGCTACGCTGTGCCACTGCTTTTAACTCCAAAAGCACAATGAAGCCTGCAGACTTAGAAAGAGGCTTGTTCATTCATCACAAATCTGATGAAACTACTAACAAGAAAAACAGTTCTGATCCCACTTTTAAAAGTATTCAACTGTGTCCGTTCTATTCTTTTTTCCCCCCACC
Organism: Struthio camelus; assembly: GCF_040807025.1. NCBI lineage: Eukaryota > Metazoa > Chordata > Aves > Struthioniformes > Struthionidae > Struthio > Struthio camelus. Next base: position 36,150,840 of record NC_090946.1, read on the forward strand.
AGTTACGAAGCAGTCTTTGTATGAAAGGCTTAGCATGAGCCAACTCACCCTGCACTGTGACAGATATTCACGTGGGAACAGTTGTTAGTAAACAGATAAAGCTAGAGCTGTAAAAAAAAAAAAAAATACTGGAACTTCATTCTAAAGACACTTTTTGCCTTTCCTTGCACTTTTCTAGATACCTGTTTCATAACAGCTTCCTCTCTCCTTAAATCCACGTTTCCTAAGCAATTTGCAAACACAGAGAAGAAATAAGCCTATGAAAATAGACAAGTAGGGAGAGAGGAGAAGTTTTATCAATCAAAAATACCACCCTCTGAAGATGAAAAGACCTATCCAGTCCCTGTACAGTAAGATCTCTATGTTCATCCAGAGGGGCCCTTGAACTTTACAGAAGTCACGCGTGACAAAAAGAACACTAAGCATGTATACAAGGGTTTGCAAGACTGAATTGCTTGACTAATCAGATATCTATCATTTATCTACCAGTTAATGCCACTTATCAATTCAGACCTAAGTTAACAGCAGAGCTCACACATTATCACCTGTTCAAAGCTTCAGCTTGGCTGACTGAAGTACAGCTGGCTACCAAGGGTAAGTTAGCCCATCCAACTTGTGCTTCACCAAGATGCACACTCAGTCCCTCCCATTATTGAAGACCAGTTGGGGGCAAAACCCTCTGGGGCAGCAGTTCCTGACAGGGTTTCAAAAGCTTTCAGCCTCATCACAATAGCACTTTGCAGCCACAGCTAGGTTTCTTCATATTTTGCACTGCTTCATGTTAATGTCTGTGAAGTGGAGAAAGATAACACTTCCATGTAACAAACAGATACTGTGATACCAAACCATTTAAAGGTTGTGATGTGTGTGGATACTACAACGATTAGCACCAGGGAGGTAGATAATTTGATAACAGGCAGCAGCTGCAGAGTTATGTGTTACCAGGTGAACTCTGTTACAAAGATTGGTGTCTACTGCAGAGGGACATCAAAATTCTGAAATGAGCTCTTTAAAAGCAAATAAAGAAGGAAGCATGCATAACGCATTTTAAGAGGTACTTACTTGTTAAACAGTGGCAGAATGTTATTCTGAGGTTGAATTTTGCATTTATAAATATCTTTGAATTTATATATTTTTAAAGTCGTTTGATCCTATTTTTGTAATTAAAGCAATGCAGTCTAAGTGCACGTAATAGAAAGTGGCAGAACATGCCAACACGCCCTTGGGAACACAATTGCGTGCTACTTTTGCTGCTTTGTTTAGTCCCAGAAAATTAATGCTAACATTGATAAGCAGCACTCATCTCAAATTCAGGTCAGGTAGTGCTTCTTAGCCTCATTCTGCGACTAGAAATCATTTCAAAGACTTTCCTCTCTTTCTTTGGCATTCTCAGAGGCTTGAATTACACCCAGGGCACTCAGATACTTGCCAGCAGGGTTTCATCAATGGAACATCAAATTAAGCTTTATTTTAATGCTAATTTACATGTGTGCATGGGGTTGTGGTAAGAAATGAGTACAGTTTTACTTGACGATTTGGTATCTGTACACAAAAAATAGGCTTCTTTCTTGAAAGCAGGATTGGTGGCATTTTTTTTTTATTGTTTATGTATGTTCCTCTAGAGCTCTGGTGGAAAAAATGTGTAAGTCTCTTATTTGTTTTCAGTCCTATAAAAAGCAAAACATTTTTTTCAAGGTAAATAAGTTTTGACTCACAAATGGATTTGACTGGGTAAGCTCCAGGGACTTGTAACAGGATACAGAGCATTTCACCCCTATGACATTGGTTTGAAATTAGTCCAGGTGAACAGAGTGTGGGAGTCGTTTTCACCTAATGTCTGTTCAGCAGCCTACACAAAATGAGTTCCTGGGTGTAATGCAGCTCCTTGGGGGTCACAAAGCTACTTTACAGAAACGAACATTAGTCATTAGTCAGCCTGAACTATGAATATACATGGCCAAACAAGTAGTATTATGCAATGCAATACCCACAGGGAAGAAACTACCCTAACTAAAAGGATCTCCAAACTCCAAAGGATCTGCTGTCTTTCGGGAGAAAAATCTTGACCTCAGTGGTGGTAGTTCTTTGAAATCACCAGCACAAAGCATGCAGCTCAATAGCAATCGGAAAGGCAAACAGATGCTCAAAGTTATGAAGAAGTATACAGAGAAAACAGGAAGCAGCACTGCTCCACTGTATGAATCCATATTAGATTCACCCCTTGAATAGTATTTCTTTTTCTAATCATCCCATCTTAAAAATACAGAAGATCTAGAAAAGTTATGGATAAAGGAAGCAAAGATGATCTGAATTATGGCACAGATTGAAAAATGCAAAAACATTAATTAGACAAAATTCTTCAGTTTGGAAGAATGTCACTGGAGAAATATGAAAAAATAATGAAATCCTGAATGGCAGGAAAAGGGAGAATTGGAATGTTTATTCATTCTTTCACTTAAGTGTAGAACTAGGGGGCATTAAGTGAAATTGTCAGATAGCAGCTATACAATGAACCAACAGGTGTATGTTTTCACTCTGTACATAATTAAATTATGGAACACATTGCCACAGGATGTTACAGAACCCAAATACGTTTAGAGAAAGTGGTTAGACAGGTTCATGGAAGAAAAGCCCATCAAAGATTAGAAATGCAGTGCAGTTACAACCTCTGGCATGGGGATGCCCAAGATGCTGATCACAAGGGGCTTAGAATACAAGCTTAGGGAAAGCATTTGTCTAGGCTGACGTCATTTTTCTTATTTTCAGTCATATTTTTTCTCCCAGGCATGTACCAGTAGCTCTGCCAAGAGAAGCTATGAGGTTAAATGGTATGGCCATTTCTACAAGTGTCTCAAAGATCCTACTTGCCTATTGTTTTTGTGAATATATTCAAAATAAACAAGAAATTGTTTATCATGGCAAATGTACTTAAAAGTACCCAGCATCTCATCAGAATGAGCGCAGGAAGCAAATTATTCTCCAAGGGCAAAATATCTCCTAGCTTCTTTTTTATTTTTTTATTTTTCTTAATGCAGCTGCTTTTTCATCATTAGTTCAAAAGCACCGTGATAATTGGCTCCCTGAATATGCACACTGAAAAATATTTTGTGAACTTACTGGAGCGATAACATCGAATTCAGGGGAGAAATCTGTTTAATACTTGAGGAAAAAAAAACAAAATAATGTACAACGTCTTAGCACTTCATACAAAAAATAACTTGCTTCAAATTTAACATTCTGAATGCTGGTATTTGATAAAGTTCCATATAACGTTAGGGCTCATGTTAAAGCGTCTCCTATAGAGTTCAGCTTACTGTAATTTAGAGATGGATATAAAGTTCTCTTCAGACTCAGTACCCATTTCTAGGTATAAGTTGGGACTCTGTATTATGAACTAATTTTTTTAAATACGGCATATTTAAAATGAGACCTACTTCCCATATTAATCACAGAGGAAGATGCCATTTTCTAAGTATGTATAACCAGCTACGTACATAAATGTGTGCACATGTGTAGATAAGTACAATCACATTGTATGGTTCTCCTTTGCTTACCTTCTCTGCTCTTTTTAATGTATTTTAAAACAAAGTTAATTCTAATTCTTTGTGTGCTCTTGTACGTAAGTCTCTTAATAGATAAGCCCTCCGCATTTTCTTCTTTTAAACCATAAGGTTGGGTTTTCAAACAGTTTTCAAGCATCCAGCAATAAAGTGGCTGAATTTTCCTTGGAACCAAGCAAATAGTCCACAAAAAGGACATTGTAATAGCGTACCACGTCGGTCAGGACAATGGCTGCAGAAGCATCCAGCACTAGTTCGTAACTCAACTGGTAAGTTGGGAAGTGTTTGGGATCCTCCAGGACCCTTCTGCACGAAAGCCATAGACATTCATACACGTCACAGACATTACTGCTCAAAGTCTCAGCAAATATAAAGTGACATTTCACATTGAACTAGGTTCCAGGTGAATATTAGAGTTTCCATACCCACACTTTCCAAAGAGGGGAAAAAACCCCCGTAGTTTTACATGAAGAAACTAGTGACAGTAACAGAACTTGGCATTATTACAGTAATCAAATTTGAATATCCAGACCATTATGGCACACAATGGATGGAAGTGGCTTTTTTTGCTGTTATGTCTTTCTGTTTAATTTGAAGTACTGTTATGCATCATGAGAAATTAAAATTACAGCTAAAGGAGGAACAGCCTCTCATGCCTAAATCACATTCAGACATTGGAAGCTGCTCATCAAGGCCACGAAAATAATTTTTTAATACATGCATGGTTAAATTCTAAGCTCAAAACGGAGCTTTTAAATTTCCTGTCTGTCAAGTGACAAGGAACCTAAACTATATTTCTGAAAGCCTAGGAAAAGCAAGGGATCATCAGTAAGCTAGAGGGTCTTCCTGTAAAAGTGGAAGACCAATGACAGACAACAGAACAGGGTTAGGTTGCTGCCAAAGACCTCTTCCACACCAAAGTACTAAAATCCTAGCTCGAGGGAAGCTGAGAGAAACCTTATGCAGACCCTGAATATCTCACTGAAAAAATTCCAATATATTTAGAGAGTAGTTTAAGAGTACTCTTCCTTCTGAGTCATGCACATAGCTTTAATTAGCTTCCCAAACAGCTACTGACTTAGAATTATTTTAGAAAATGATAAGCTATACTTGGAAATTTTGGGTAATCATCAAGCAAAAAGATACAATCAGCTTGACTGCAGCATGAAACTTAACTTTTACAGAACTGCTGTTTTAGATTCCAGTCACCAGAGGCTGCAGATTTTAGAAAAGAGAATGCAGATATTAATGATGTGAAGATGACAGATAAACCAAGCCAGCAGGCAGTGCGCACTGAGACTATGCAGATTGGACATGAAAAGAGCCAAAAAAGGCACAAGCCCGTGTGGAAAGCTCATGACTTGGTATACCTTGATTTGCATACAGCTGCTCAGTATAAACCTAGCCCTAGCTTCTTGGCATGTAAATCATTTAAGGAATGGCAAGTAGTCTTTTCTAAGATATGCCAGTTCAATTCCTAGGACTTTTTTTTTTTTTTTTTTTCTCCCCTCCTCCTTCCTGGACTAGAGACTACTCCACAATCAGTAATTCCCTCAGTTCCCCCTTTGCGGGCATGCTATCTATCTCCAGCATAATTTTATATTTTGGCCATAAATCCCATTCTATAATTACCTGCACTCAAGCAAATCATATTTTCACTTTGACAGGAGGACAGTGTTTTCTGGGCCTATTATTATGATTATATTTGTATATCAGATTAACAAAAACATGGCCAAATAATTCACATAAATAACGCACATTTTTTCACCTTCCTCTTCTATAACTGTTTCTTAGACCCAGTATACTCTTACATTCTGAGTCTCTAAGACTATATTCATTCCTTAAATGATTTTAGCTAGATGCCCCATCCCAAATCTATTCATATCAATTCATCCTTAATTCTGGTAAAATTGATTCTGGTTCTTTCCTTCATCCAGAGTTCCCTTTTGACCACAAAGAAGTGCTCCCTAAGACCTATGAAGACAAAATTTCACCTCACAGATTTTAAGATGTGATGGAGAAAGCAGAATGGAATAAATAAAAGCATCAGAATTCTCCTCAACATACAGCTGCCTTTGGGTGCGCACAAGCACAGCTCTGGACCTGGGATGTGTTTCTGAAAGGCACAAGGCACCCAAACACCTCTGCACGCCTGACTTTGGAAGAGAAAACAGGTCCCATCAGTATGTAAATCTTTCCATACTTCCCCCTTTTTTTTTTTTAAACCTCTAGTTAATTAAGTTTTTCCTTCGATGACTGTCTAAAGCAAGATAATCTCCACTTTGCAAAGATTAACCCCATTGATACCAATTAATGCATAACAAAACAGGCTTTTAATGTTTTACAGCAGCAGACTAAGGAGGATGGTACAAAAGAGGATTAGGGGGATCACCTGTATCTTCAGTTTATGACATCTCATTAAATAATATATAACAACTACCAAGTATTTTATAATGAGGAAGTTATAAACATTTAAGCAGGAGGCTGCAGTGGAGAGGAGAAATGTTGCTCACTCTGTTTAATATGTAGGAAAAGGGGAAAAGATAGTTAAGCCTGAGGTTCTAAGGAAAGGAAAGACTCAGAGATAAAACCTCCAGTGTGTGGAGGGGCTAGTCACTCTCCTGCCAGCATGAAGGCTTAATAGTAGCAAGTTGAATCTTGTGTTTATAGTGAAGGACTATAGCCAGGACCCTGTTTAGGCATCTGCTTTGTGACTTTGGACACGCACTGAACTTGTCCATTTTTTCAAGGGATTCACATACACCAACACCACCTTCCATTAATAATATTGTCATACTCTAGCCACACAAGCTCTCTTCTGGGACCAGCTGTAGTAAGATAAAGTTTCTTATAATATAACTGTTGTTATGAATAGGAGAATACATCGTTACTGGTATGACTTAGTAGACATCAGATATAAGTATGTCCCCAGAGAGCCACACTTCTAATCAAAGGAGTTAGCGCTAAAAATCGTCCTTTATTTCCTCATCTACAGGAAAAAAAAAAAAACACAATAAACTTTTAGAGGAAATTTGTCATCCTCTATAGTGGTTTTTATCAACAAATCTCAAAGCCATCTGCAAACAAAGGCAATTACTACTGTACCCATTTAAACTTAAAAGCACTTTGAGTTCAATAGAGGAATTCTCTTTTTTCTGATTAAAGGTAATGATCACACTGTCTGTTTCTTCTTTTTTTTTTAAGCTCTAACTCTCCCAATGAAAATCTGTCCAAGGTTAGTGAAGTAATATTTTTTTCTGAATTAGCAAGTTAAAAATGAATTATTAAATTTTTTATTTAAACAAGTGCATATTTTAAAAATAAAATTAGTACCTTATTTTCAAATGAAAAGAATTATATTATTACTAGCTTTCAAACTGCTCCTAATACATTTTTACTTAACTAAAGTGAGAAAGGGGTCCTCACGAGCTAGAGATCTCTCCAAAATATTAAGCAAGAGCCCCTGTCCTGAGGCATTTACAAGGGATATCAGAAAGATAGATGATGTAAAAAAGAAACATTATTGTCCTCCATTTACAGAATTAAGTCATGAACAGGAAATGTTCATATAAACTTTTTTTTTTTTACAATGCCATAAATTGAATTTATAGGTGAATCCATATTTCTCCTCAACAGACCCACACTCTTATTTCCGCTTCCCTTTTTAAAGAGATATACTGCAACAACCACAGAAAGAGTTCTAAAAAAAATTCTTAAATTAAAAATTTTTGAAAAAAAAAATCTTCTTTCCCCTTCCTACTCCAGTCTACTTTACTAAACCAATATCGCTGCCGCCAACACATGCATATTGATTCAGACCCCTCTTGCTCTCCAAGATGCTTCCTGCTAGTTGCTAGGGAACAGGAAGGATTTTGTAAGCCAGCCCAGAGCTAGCTTTCCAGTTTAGGCATGAACTTTTGTTTTTTGTTAAGATGAGCAAATACCTATGCCCCTTAAACTCAGAATTTATTAGCTGACAGCAAAATTACACCTCAAGGAGACGTATGTGTATGTTGCTGTCTACTGTAGTGCAGCCTCTTCGTTAGAAGCACAGTGAGTTTACAGTAAATTCCACAGGGACATCAAATGCAGCAGTTTGTGAAACGAATCTCATTACCAGAAGATTACGTACCTTCTCAGATTTTCAAAAGGCCATTATGAGCAATTTCCTATCCACTAGATGATGTCAGATGTGCTTTATAACTGCAAGTGAAGTAATAGAACAAACAGATACATATATATGTTTGTGAATGTTTTTTGTTCAGCGTCTTTCCTCTAAGATCCCAGAAAGTATTGTAAAAATACAGATGTCACGTATGTTAGAAGTGTGTATATTCCTAGCAGGCTTCAGCAGCACCCTTGAGAAGAAAAAGGGAGAAAGAACGTGCATATGTGTTTAAGGACACCAACCTCCAGCAGCAAATTTCATCAGAGCACATCTTTACTTTCATGATATAGCTGTACAGAGTTAATAAGCTTTGACATTGCCTTTACAATCTCTCAACCACACTTTCTATAGTTACAGAAAGGGATATTTTACACCCATTAAATAACCCATCATGTTCATCTTTTTCCTCAGACCTGCTCTCTTCAAATCTAACCTCTGATTTGATTACGCCTGCTCTTATCATTGAACTTTCTAACTGGCAGCATACAAATACCTGGAGACCCTTGTGCCTGTCCCAGTCTGCTATGCTCTAAATCAGGCAATTCTATAAAAGATACATTTTCCAAAAGACTTAACCCCAAGATTTCCCCCTTAATCTTGTCCAGAGAAATGCTAACAAATAATACAACAGTTCAAATTAGACAGCACCCTCCAAATCATAGGACTTCTATGAGATGTGCTAATGCAACTCTACTCACTTAGTCACCCGGCTTCTTTATGTCTCGTTACTCCACCACCTGTACTAAATCTATTTAGCCCGTAGTATTTGAAGACCAGGGAGTGTTTCTCTTCATGCCTGTACTCACTGTATATCTTTAGAGAAAATTCCCTTTGGCTCCATTAGACCTCATTTTCTGTTTGTTCGTTTGGAAGACCAGCAGCACCAGAATCTTTCCAGTCTATACACCCTTTGCTCTGCGCTCAACACATGATACAATAAGGAACCAGGCAAAAAACCCACCATGTATATGGCATTCCTCCCGAGTCCCATACACTGTTGCACTTATGATGTGTTTAGCATCATTACTACATAAGTCCTGTGCTCAAGATTACATGATTGCCTTCTAGCAGTCACGTAATTACAGCTAGATGAAACAACTCTCCTACACTGTTGATACTAGCAAAACACATCCTCAACCCCCCCTAATCTGGTCACACATGATTAGCAGAAAGACCTAATATTCAACATTTTGTGCTTTAAAAATGTCATAGCATGGATGATTTTATTGACTTTACAGTCCATATACAGCTCCTGCAACATTCACTGTCTTGAATTCAAAACCAAGCATAGACCTCTCCATTTACTTCAAAATAATAATAGAAATAAACCTCTATTTTCTGGCATCTCCCCTCCCTGTCAATTGAATTGTTTCTGTGCTTCAGATATGACCCTGACTGGCAAATGCTGGTCTGGGAGTGATATAAACTATGCACTGTCTGGATGATTGCAGTTGCCAAGGGGATCGTGATGCAGAGCTCTCTTATCCTGGAGGTGTATAATTGCAGGTCTTCAGAATAGATATGAACCCCCATCCAGCTTTTGCTGATGCTCCATGATCTGCCCTATTATTTCATAGAAAAGGATGAACAGAGCAAAATTAAAATGTAAAGGTACAGTGGAAAGAGAGACAGAAAGGGATTGAATGGTAATTTATCTAGAGTCATGTATGAGATGTTTGGGTTAGCTCTTCAAGTTGTGTAGCTCCTATGAGGTCAGTAGAAATATTCAGTTTAGACATTCTGAGAATCCTGACATGGAAATGTGCATCACCATCGAAACATCACACAGAAAGCAACAGCATAACGTGTAAGAAGTTCCTGTGTCAAAAGATGAGTCCTTCACTCTGTGAAACGTCGGTCCTTCTCCATCCTGCCTGACTGCTTCCTCACGCACTGGCCACCACATGCTGAGTAAAACGCCAGGGAACCCTGGGGAAAGTTTTGCCCAAATGGAAATGTGAACAGCCACGTAAATACGGAAAGTACAATTTATTTATGCAAAGTGCCCTGGTGGCTGGGCTCAGACCAGCACAGGTGCTGGCAACTCCAGAAACTTGTCAAGAGGTTATGAGAAGCAGCTGTGCCAACATGGTGATTTTGCTTCACCACAATTTGTTCTGAGTTTCCATTTCAACTTTTCTTTTACTCAAAGCAAAGCTTATCCAAAAATACAACACTAATTTTGGTTTCTAGAAAATCCATAAAGCAATGCAAGTTCTCCCAAAACACAGTAGATGTGAGATAGATGCCTAAGAGATCCTCCTTTTGATCAACTGAAAGAAACCCTGCATGTCTCTTGGAGCAAACCCCTATATTTATTCCCTATATAGGATGTGTAGAGTACTAATCATTAAGCTATACATCATATGCATACTACTTAGATATTTTCTGCAGGTAAAATTCATCAATATATATACAGAGTAAGATAGTTTACTGGTAAATTTCACATAAAATACAGATGAAAGTCACTATTATAATGTAATTCTTACAGAACGGAAATACCTTTCAAGTGGGAGTGTATTAAACCCAAGAGGAGCAACGTCTTATTTGCTTGAGGGGGGCAGGGAGTAAAACACACAAAGTAATCAGTCAAACTACCACAGTCCATGAAAAGACTTCAGGTGAGTCCCACTGAATCCACACACACACACGCACCACCTTCCATAAGAGGTTCAAGACTGCAAATACTGCATATTCAATTGATTTTCTGAAAATGGGTGCATGAGAGAGACTATATTTTGCAAAACTTTTCATATTAAGGGTTAAGTATGAATAATATGTTCCTATAAAATGAAGCCATTTCCTAGCAGAATTGTGCTGAAGAAAATACAGTTTGATTTAATGACTTCTGATAGGAAAAGCTTCAAAATGGTTCAGCGGGTTGGTTAAGCTAGACACTTATTTGGAGCTCAGTAGAAATGACTTTAAAAAGAAACAGATTTTGCCATCAGAAGTAAATACTCTGGGGAGACAATTTCACATGGCATTTTGACTCTCTTCTGAAGTTGGCTCCGCTGCAATACTGCAATAAAAATTAAATTCCATTGGCAACACAAAAATTACACCAAAACAAATAAAAAGGAAAACAGTCGCAGCGTTAGGAATTTCTGATAAGCTTTGAAAGCGTCAACATGGGATGAATTTTGCATGAGGGCTTAATGTCTTGCTTTATGATATATGAAAGTGTTGTCACATCCCTCAATGTAATTCAGCTCTCTCTTCAAGCCATTAAAATATATAAATATTGTATCTATTTCTGTAATGATATTTGAAGGTATTTGCCATCTCCAGAGAGTATGTTTTTAAAAAGACAAATAAATAAATAAGCCCAAGCTGCCATTTTTCATTTACAGTGAAAAGTTTGAGCTCACTTAGCTGTAAAGGTCTGTAGATTTGCCTCAAGAGCTTTAGAAGCTTATTAAGTGGAAACTGTTCTCTAGTGCACTGCATATGAGAAAGAAGGATGTAGATTTGTATTTAGTTTCATTGGAAACATTTATGAATGTAATTTTACACACACACACTCACTTCTACATACTCCCAACCAGTCTCTGCCCAAAGAGGCTCAATTATCACCCTCAAATCAAGTAGGCATACATGACGAAAAACCTAATTTTGTGCCAATGCCCTTCATGGTGGTGCCCTTTTCTGCAAGTCTCTAATACTAATAAGTTCGCTCACAACCAAGCGACTGAAAAGAAATTTCTTACATTTTGAGAGGAATTTTAGAAATCCACTATTTTGACAAACTTACATGGGCAATGAAAATCATCCCGTAATTTCTTTTCATTATGCAGCCAGTCTTCCCAATAAGCTATTTAATACATTGTATTAAATCAAAAATGACTGTTTTTGGACCTACTGTTCCAGTTTTAATGAGCTCACTCCACTGGAAACCACTGACTGCCATGTTCCTTGTTGCAAACCAATGAAGACTTCTGTGCTGGTTGGGCAGTAACAGGAGGGATAAAACGCTCTTTATGCCTGCCAGTGTTTGAGCTGTTCTCTTTTTGGATGAGGAGGGAACACTGACTTGATCTAATGCTGCTGGACCTCATCACCCTCTCTCCAGTGTCCTAACGTACGTTACCAGAAACTGCGTTCTACGGTGAGCTGTCTAATTTGGGCAGCTCTAACCACAAAAACTCCAAGCTACATTAGCTTCAGAAAACGAAAGATGCACCTAGGCAAAAACAAACATGTAAGAATATGTATCTGTATAAACAACCAAACAGTGATTTGAGAGCAGGATTGGAGGGAGGAGGGGAGGGTTGAGAACTGCAAGGAAACCAGAAGTCTTATTGCAGATCCAAGGTGTAAGTTGTGTGGAATCACACTCTGCTTCTCAAGTTGTGTGGAATCACACTCTGCTTCTCTTCTTTGCCATAAAACTCATGTAATTCTTAACCAGTAAAGAATATTTTTGAATGAATAAACCAAAGTATTAGGACCTACTGCAATCTATTTTCTCCAAAGGGTGAGAATTTTGATTTTTAGCTTTGAAAATCTCCCCCCTTCCAAATAAACTTCATCATATACCCTTAGGATCAATTATTTTCATTCCTCAAAGGAAGTATCCTCAATGCTGAGCTACAGATTTGTAACCCTCATGTAGACTATGCAAAGTCTGTGGAATGGCACAGCAGCCCTCATCACAGACCTAATCCAGCATCATTCTCCTCCAAACTCCAATTGTAGACTCCTTGTAGGACACGGAGATGCTGAGAGGAGAAATAAATTAAATCACCTTACTTCTGCAAGGCCTGCATAGCTAATACAAATTTCTTTAAATCTTATATTTTGCTATTTTTATTGCTAGAAGGCATCATATGCCCATTGCAAAGGAGAAGGTACAATATGCTTATGTATTCAAGTATACGCAAGGATTTAGTTTACTGAATTTCAATCAGAGGTGAATGTGGCTCTTCACAGCATAATTCAGGTACAGCATAATTCAAATCTTTTTGGTTACAAGCATTCCCTGATGGCCAAGCTACACCTTTTCTTCTACATTACAGTAAGATCAATTCATTAGCAATTGGGTGCAATTTAATGACTTCCGAACTATATGGGCTACAGCATGGAAGAGGGTAAATAATCCTAGAAAGCTGAATACGTTTCAAGTGCTGACTATTTATTTAGAAGTGAGATTTAAGTCTTGAGTGCTGGCTCACAATTTCTATATGCTCCCTCAAATAATTATCATCCAAAATGTGCTTTGAACAAGCTTAATCTGTTTCTTTATCTACTTTTTGTGATAGCCATTGTTAAAAAAAAGAATGAAACATAACCACATTATTTCAAGCAATAAAATAGTCATCCACCACACAAGAATGATCAAGCAATTTAAAATTTGGTCATGATTACCTGAACATCCAGCTTCTGATTTTAAGAGACCTGCTATGAACAATATTTGTATTCAAAGTTACTTCAAGGGAAAAATCATCTTGCAATTCCTTCTTCCTTCTTTTGGAGGAAGAAAAGCATTCAGCAATAATTTTTTTTTTGTGAACATCTTGTATGCCCTCTGGATATAATAGCATGAGAAATTCCTGAAGGAAAGTCTAAGAATAGGTCATCTATTTTAAGAGACATCAGAACTCTTTTTTTTTCCCTCCCCCTTCCAGTCTTTCTTTCACATAAATACACCTTTCTTTATCTCTCTCTCTTTTCAGCTAAGGCCTCAAACTGTGGACTTTCTTGTTCATTTACTATGATACTGCGAGAAACACAGAAAGCTGTTAATAAATCCCACAGACAAGGAGGGAGCTGGAGAAGATTGAAGACAGAGGATGGTTATATCAAGAACACGTTCTTCATGGGCTGAAAACTTATTTATATAGACTTCACAGGTCTGAGGCACTGAATTCAGATCAATTTGATTGACATCATATGCATCAGCCATCAAGTTAGAAACCGCATCTCAGCCTACCCAGTATTTAGGGTTCTTTTGAACCAAAGCTTTGGTTTAGACTTGACATCATTTTTTCAAAGGTATTTAAACAAGTTAGAGCCAGCTGCAGCAGTACTGGGTGATAGCATTTGACTCAAGACTCTATCCACAGATAAATGAATAAAATAACTATCACTATCATATCAGGTAACACAACACTACTACATTTTTTAGAACATAGCACCTATAGGAGAAAGGATGAAGGTTGGAGATCTCTTCTTTCTCCTTCACTAATTACCTTTTGACTACAAGATCTAATTTTCTGTAAGGCTTCACTGTATGAAGAACTACATTTTCCAGCATCCTAAGATACATATCCTCACTGCAACATACTATAGCTAGTCCCAGAACCACCTTCCTCTCCCCTTAGCCACAAGATCTGCCTTCTTAGTATATCTCACCCAGCCCAATTTCCATCTGAGGACATGCAGAGCCTCATTTGACCTCATAGACATCACCTGGGGCTTATTAGTGGGAAGAGGTAGAAGCTGTGGTTAGGAAGAGGAATTAGAGTCTGGTTTGTCTGTCTTCACACCAACTTAATTGTCATTGCTGCAGTTAGGAGACTTAGTTGGGAAAGTCAAGAGACTCGAACTCTGAAAAGGGAAATGGGGTGGAAGGCATAAACAATGTGACCAGACATCACTGGACTGGGCAACAACCAGGTAAAACAAACAAAAAAAACCCTAAGAAATCAAACTGGCACTGAATAACATTTGTGTTGTTAAATGTTATGTACTTTAAAACTGTGATACTACTGAAGTACAAATATATTGTTCTGCACTAAACAATAAATCAATGTGAACAACATGATTGCACTCGCATGGTGTTTAATGAAATCACTTATTCCTATATGCCCACTGGCTGCAGTGCAGTGTCGCGGTCTTTCTTTTGCATAATACCAACCACACTAGACTTGCTCCAGAATCTTTCTATAATTTATTTCCTGCTGCTGGTTCCAAGCTAAGTCTTCGTCCTCACCTCTTACAGTTGTAATGAAACTCCTTTTTCCCACAGTTCAGTAATAACAGACCTCTAACAACTGCTGGCTGTCCTTCAGACACCGGGACTCTCTTTATTAAAAGGCTTTGTTCATTAAAAAAGCAATTGTATAAGAATGTTCTGAATCAGCATCCCCTCAAAATCCCCAGCCTGCACAAGTACAATGAAAGTAAGATACCCTGCAATATTTCATAAAAACACATTGAATTTTTCATTTATACCTAAAAAACCCCACTATCCTATTCTTCCCCACAACACTGTCTTTGTCATTTCTGTCTTAAACCAGATGGACAGTGACAACAGCAAAACTATACCTTTTTATATATTATTTTTCCACCTAGGGGTAGGTGGGAAGTATTTTTTACATGAAGATTATGTAGATCAGTGGAAACACTAAAAGTATCACAGAGAGAGACATTTACCTTCTCCCACTTTCAGATACCTACACTAAAGCACCTCTGAATTTACTGGTGAAGGGTCTTACACTTCTCCCTTGCTATACATGAGAAAACACAGTTTTCTATGCTTAGGTTCTTTGATTTTCATCTTAAATTGATCGCTAAAGTAGCTAGACTGAATAACCTTGACAGTCCATCAGTCCAGTGTCCTACGTCTTCATCTAAGCTGCTCCATGAGAAAGCAGAACCAGACAGCTTGCAGATCCTCTAAACTTCAATTAAGTCACTTGCACTCTTTATATGTATATGGAGTCAACCCTTACCTCGGGGTAGTGGAGAAGCATTCCCATCACAGTCCTTTTCACCCTTGGTGAAAGCTTTTTGCATCTTACCTCTCTCTGCTAAGCATGCCAGCAGAGAGAAGGTCTGGCATCACAACGCACCTGAAAAGAAAGTGTACTGCATCTTATAGAGCAGAGCAGTTAAGAAGCATAAGTAACAACAGCGTGTGTATGTGTGTATATATATATATGTATGTATGTATATATTTGTGTGTGTGCATGTGTGTGTGTACACAGTGAAGAAAAGCATGGAATTTATGTTTGGGTTGAATCTTTTGTGTCTTGACTGATTTATTTCTTCTAATAATTCTTTTCATGGGCTTCTTATGCAAATATTATTTGGATTCATATATGCCCTGGAAGCAACTTCTTCTGCCATTACCTGTGTCATTTCTCTGAAGAGAAATTAAAATAGGGATAAAAAGAATTAATCTTATCAAATAGAATTGCAGAGAATCAGGGCTGTTGGAAGCTACTATAAAGGACGGACAGAGAGCAGGTTTTATCTAGTTGACAGACATACAGCAATGACTCATTTGCCTTTGCATAACTTTCCCTCCAAAGACAGATTTTTAGCTACCGAACACTGCAGCTTCACTAATGTGGAGAAGATGTATTGATGGAAACTTGAATGAGGATATATAAAGCTAACCGCAAGGCTAAATTCAGGAGGAAGAGATATTACATTTATGATCCTATAATGCATATACCGTGGTTTATTTGAAATGTGTGTGATTAGGTTTGTGCCTTAGAAAAAAGTTTATACAGAGAACTGTGTTGTCACAGAAGATTGATTGCAAGAGAGCAGATATGGAAACTGGGTGCTTCTCACACACTTCAGCCACACCATTAAAGAACCACACCAATAGCAGCATGACTTCAAAATTAAAGTAGAGCAACAGACCGCTACGAGTGGATTAGATGTCACAGATTAGCACAGTTATAAAATTCTGGCGTCACTTCTAGTAATGTGCTTCCACAACCTTTCTATCAGTACTTAACTGTCACTCCAAAAAGAACCGTAACTCACTGTGGTTAGAAGAAAGACACCTTTCTGAAAACAGGGTGACCCAGTCCTTCCAGCAATGTTAACTGAATGCCAGTCTTGAAGCACCTCAAACAACCACGTATGAAATATGATTTCAGAAATCAACAGAGCGGAGGAACTGTAAATAAGAAAACAGCTTAATAACAATAATAAAAACCCCCAGCTTACTTGTTACTGAGTTTGTCAAACAGTCTTGACAGGATAGAGAGTTTCCTCCTCCTATTCAGAGATATCATCTTCCTTGCGCTGCTATATCCAGAAGAATTACCTTACACCAAGCAGGTTGTCCTGATAATACTCTGTAGCCGTAAGTGAGCCACCACGGCAGCTTAACAACCTTTTGCTATTAAATCTTGAAATTAATGCTGGACAGTCATACTCTTCTACTCTTCGATGTAACAGCACAAATTTGTGTTTGTGTGTAGGAAATGTGCCTAATAACTATAGCGACTGACTGCTCTCAAGGAGGCACAAAGAGTGACACAACCAAGCACTGCTACGGGGGACAGACTGACTGTGGGTGGACTCTAACTATCAGCACTCCCATGAAGTCAGGGAGGATAAATAGCAGGGGCAACTCAGACCCTACAACAGTGCATCACACAGAAACCATGCAATGAGAAAAGACTCAGCCTTTGTGAAAATAGGTAGAGGGACAAGTAAAGGTAGAGGAAAAGGCTGAAACTGTAAAAAGAGAAAAGAATACTGACTTCTAAACTGCAACACAATAAAACCTATAGAAAAATGGTTTTGATCACTGAGAGGAAAAAGCATATCAAAAAACTAAAGAATCATGAAATAAATTATAAGAAGGACTTAGCTGAGCTTCCTACCTTTTCCTGATACCAAAGTAGAATGAAAACAAGAAAATTGTAAGCACATACACATCTTGCATCTTCACAAGCCTTGCTGCAGAGTCAAAAAAGGAGTTGAAAAAAAAAAAAAAAGACCAGGGTTTCACAAGGTATCATTTTTTCCCCCAAAATTCTAAGAGCAGTGGTATTAGCTAGCCAAAAACGTCATCCTCACTTGAGTAGACAAAGAGGGAAAAAGTATGTAGCAACAGGCCTCTCAGTTCCTAATTAAAAATACAATATTACTGAAAATAACCACAGAAGCTAGAAACGGAAAGATCTACTAGGTAAAACATTTCACTACTATCATCCTTGCCTATTTTAGTGCTTCTTCCAGATTAATTTTAAGGGACCAATTTTAAAATTAGCAGAGGCCAATGTTAAAATTATATTTACATGCAGAAATTGCCAGTAGGGTGCTCCCGGTATGCAAATTTCCACATTTCTGGAGAAACTATTTTCTACTGATAAACTGTGAATAGCTTTTTTCAGACTTTCAAGTTAATTTTGTATGTGGTTACAGTAATCTCATAGTGTCTTAGTACATTATCATAACATCTGAAATAGTCCTCTGAGACTGGTTTGACCCAAACCTAACTGAATAGTTGTCTACAGGTCTATACATTGTTGCTTTTATTACCTTTACAAATAATCCTTCAGGCAGTTTTCAATGTGATTTATTTAGAATGCATTCATTAGTATGTCTAACTGTTATCCAGTTATATTAAGAAACAAAAATCATGGAACAAGAAGAAAAGGGGCAGAAGAAAAGATACAATAGCTTCCCACTCCTTTTCATCTTCTTTCCTCTTTATTTTTTTTTCTCTCTCCATAGCGCTCAGTTATCTTCTCAGGGCTCTTCTTTCCCCATTACTACTGCATTTGATTTCATTCTACCTCTTCCTTGCCTGGTTCAGCAGCCTTTTATTGTTTCAGTGTTGTGTTAGGTGGGCTAAGGCTTCCTTTTCAGTATAGAATTGATTGCTTCTCCCTAGGAGTGTCAGAAATCAGCAGGAAGATGAAAAGAGAAACACCCACAGCGAGTCTTTTTACAGGCAGAAACAAGAGGTGACAATATTTCCAACAATAATTACTAATACCCATCCTGATCAAAACACTGCTGACATAGGCAGTAGAATTTATAAAAATAAAAAATAAAAAAATAAGCAGAACAAAATAATCTTTGTTGTGGAAGTCCTATGCATAAGGCAGGCCATTTGTCAGTGTATCAGCTTTATCATTCAGTCTGACTAGGCCTTGATGACTTTGCAGAGCCAGAGAGAGAAAATGTTCTTGTTCCTCCTCCTCCCCCCAAAAAGGGGGGCAGAATAAAATTATGGGAAAATATTGTTTGTTCAGGCATTTACTTTTCAGGAATCTGAGAGCATTGTTATTTATTTATTTATTTATTTTTAAGTGGAGTTTTATACAATTTGAAAACTTTTTATGGTCCAAATATCCAAAGCAATGTATATTTGTTCTCAAAATCTTCAGAATTTGATCAAATACTAAGGAAAGGTATGTTCCAATAGAGAGAGAAAAAAAAAAAAAAAAGACTGCTAACTTACCCATGGCAGGTTATCAACAAGCACAATCTAATATACAATATTCAAAAACATGTAAGTGATTTATGAAACTGCTTTTCAGTATCAAGTATTAAGGAGTAAATGGACTTAAACTCCTAGTGCCCAGGTCTTCAAAGGCTCTTCTTAGCATCACATCAGTGAACAGTCAGCTGTCAAGTTTACCACTGAAATTCAGTTCTAAGATAGGCTGGAGAGATGGGTGGCTCAGGAGTTTTGGAAAATAGTAGTTGAGCAGCTGGATAGAAAGAGCAAGCCGAGAAGAAGAACAGGAGAAAAAGAAGGCTTGTTTGATATGATGTGGGTAGTGTCAAAAACAGAATCCAGATTTTCATTTCTTTGCTGAGACAACTAACTGTCCTTTTGAGGAACTGAATGAGCAAATTAAATCAAATTGAATTACATGTTACAGAATTAAATTAGTCATAGGGGTTGGATTCATTCTGTGGTCCACTAACTCCAATTCAGTTTCACTAGACTCCTTCAAGTCACTTACTCCCTCTTTCTCTTTTTTTTTAGATTTTTTTCTTTTATTTCTTTAATCTCCTCTGTACAGTCACCTTTTTAATAACATACCCACACAGACCTGCATGCATACCTTTCCAAGATGTATTTTTCTTCTTTTATATTTCGTAACTTACTTAACTGACCTACTGTGAAAGAACCACAAGTATTTGTTAAGTCAATAGAATTCAAAATTTGTTGCTAAAGTAATACAATTGCAATATTGCAATTCATATTTTAAATATGATAAAAATATTATCCATGACAGCCATATCTCTAATCTAGGACATCAATCATATATTGCTATGGCACTGGAGGATCAAAGAAATTAAGGAATCCTTCACTGCATAAGCCAGTGTGGACTGAACAAAGTCCTGGAGAATGTTAAACAGGAACCCGCAATGGATGGACCTGGGATGACTTAACAGAAGTTTCCCTTGCATGCTCTGTCTGGCAGGCTACTCCGGAGCCGAAAAAACAGATTACATAATACATAAATAGCAAAATGTTAGAAGAAACAAGAAAACTACAGAGAGGGCAGCAAGAATCTTGCACTAGTTTGTTTTGGGGATTTTGCTGTTAACTTTTCAGTGCAGTATTATTCTCATGATTTGAGCAGCTTTTACCTGCAGGTATCATCTACTTACTTTACAAATTTAATTAAAATTAATCTTCACAAACCTCCCCTGATACATGATAGCATTAACATTCTCATTTGTCATGTTAGGAAATGATACATAGGGAAGTCATTCGACTTTTTGTACTTGCATATTGTTTTGTTAGTGAAGATGTAAAGATTATCTGGGATGCCTGAATCCCTCTTCTTGCTTTAATCACTGCATCTTACTGTTGCATTCAAGTTCAAAAAGTTTTCACAAAAAGATGGACTTTATTTTCCTCTTTCTTGCTCTGCAGAAGATAACCATAAAATGGTCAGCTAATGATGTCATCGTTTCAGTACTTCCTCATTTAAAAAAACAGTATTTCACTAGGCTTATAGTATGGAAAAGAATTCTCTCTTGTAACTGTCAGTCAGGGTTCTCTGATTCAGCGCTTTAGGGAGCACTGAGATTAAAAGGCACTATATATATAAGTTTATAAATGCATGAAAGAAAGGACTAACAACAAGACAAATTAAACTTAGTAATTTGTTTAACAGACCTCACCTAAGAAAACCATTCTTATTGAAGCAAATAACATTTAATTATTTGTCTAAGCGCAGATCTCATTTGAGATCTTAATACCACAAAATATTTTCTAGACTCCTTCAAACCATCATTAACATTTTGTTGAAGTATAATGAATTTGCCACTTATGCAAAATTTATATTGCAGATCTGTGACACTTCATTCTTTAAGGCTTCGATTGTTTAGCATGCACTAAGCCTTAAAACCTTCTTGTGATTAAGTGTGATAAATAGGAAAAATAAGGCCCTCACTTTCTAGTCAGATATTGCATGTCTGAAACTGAGTTACTATACCCTGATTAGTTTTACATCTGTGCTCTTAAGCGGGCAGCAGCCAACGAGGTTGTTCCCAGCCCAGCCCTTGTCTACCCTGCAGTGCTCTTCCAATTGCAAAGTACACGGTGCTAAAGGCATGACCACGGAACCAGGCAGGTTTCCCAGAATCTGATGAACTGTGTCCTTGCTTACGAACTGCTGCTAGTACTACTGTGTTTCAGTAGTGATGGCTGTGGGTGTTTTTCTGTTTCAATACTATATATAAAATACCACCTCCACATTAAAACGTCCATCACCACTTTCAGAGTAACTGTAGATTAAATTTTAGATACAAGCTTGAAATGAAGATTTCTTTGGCCACATCTGCATAAAAGAGAGAAAGATGCATCAAATAGTTCTAATAAGAAAAACAGAAACCCACAAACTGAAGTCTCATTCTTGTTCTGTCTTGCAGATTAGGATAAAATATTTCTTTTTTACTTCTTTCAGCATGAAATTGCAAAGGAGCTCCTACCATTTCCTAGCACTTCACCAACTGCACTTCAAAAAACTGGAAATATTGAAAATGCTGTACTTAGCTAACATAAATACTAAAATATAAGCTTTAGGAAATGGATAATAGATTGGAAAGATTTTCCATCCTCATTTAAAAGACTACAGGAATATTTATATCTGATACAGAAAAGTTTGTGATAGCTGCTGTGAAAAATTTTCACAAGACTTTGAAGCTAAATCTAAATACCATATTAACTTAGATATCGCTTTTCTGATGCTATGATTAACCTATAATGTCATCAGTAGGAAAGGGAATCTTGAAAACTATTGCATATAATTTTTAATGCGTTACACTTTTAGCAAAAAGACCCATAACATCATGATAATTTTCATACATCTAGTCCTTTTCAAAGAAAAATAAAATGTCCATCTTGTATGCTGAATTGAATGAAACTTACTTGCTTTTCACAGGTTACTTCTGCATACGGCAAGATTTGTAAGACTTGGTGACCATTCCAGAGAGAAAATGGTTTGCACTTTGTATTCGTACAAGACAGCGGGAAAACATCTTCAGACTCTGTAAGATGAACTGAGGAATAACTCATCCTTTCTCACGAGCACACTAAACATGATAGCTCATAATCAAGACCACAGTTTTGTTGCACGATTTATTTTACATCTTATCCCATCCAGTATGTTACCTGCAAGGGAAATTTCATTACAGCTTTCTAGCAGTTGTGCTCTGCCATACAGGGATCCACTGCTTGGTTCTTAACATCGTAGTCTCAGGAGCAGTAGCAGGCTGCAGTCACATGCGACCAGAGCAGCAAAAACAGACTGCAGAGCGCGCCTCTCACGTTAGTGCAGAGCTCAGCTCGTAGCTTAAGTTGTTAGGTTCTCTGACACCTAGTTAATCTGCAGAAGTAATAGGTGTGTTACAGAAGTAGGAAGGAAGCACAAATAATCTAAGGTTGCAAGAAGGAAAAATTGTTTCTTCCCTGGGGAAGATATAACCAGTATGGTTTCTACATAACACATATATCGTCTCTCAACAAAACACACCAAAATCCCTTTTATTTAGCCTTATCAGGAGCAAACAGGAGTATCTGAAGGATTTGGTTTTTTTATTTGATTAGCCAAAATAAATGAATGATTAACACTCAATAAGAATATATCTATTATTTAAAGCAGTCACTGACATTATTTTGTATTAATTTGAAGAGGAATAAAGACCTTTACTGATTCTGTGTCCCGCTTTGCAATAGCTAT
Source organism: Struthio camelus (assembly GCF_040807025.1). Lineage (NCBI taxonomy): Eukaryota > Metazoa > Chordata > Aves > Struthioniformes > Struthionidae > Struthio > Struthio camelus. Next base: position 36,173,477 of record NC_090946.1, read on the forward strand.
TCCTTTTTCCTTTAAGGCCTCTTCCACTTAATCTTCAGGAGTTTGTAAAAGCTGCATGCTTATAAAACCACGGTGACCACAAGTGCTTTAACAAATACTGGTTAGAGAGTAGTCATCATTTTCTAACATAAACCTGCTGATTACAGATGGCCAAGATTTAGGTTTCTTAGAAATAATTTTTTTATATATTGTCAGATAAGCATTGGTCATAAGGCTACACTGGACAAAATACAAACCGCAGCGTACTTGCAATCTTTCTGCACAGATTTTATCACAATGCTTAAAGAGATCACCAATGAAATGCTCTAATGCACTTTGAAGAAACAGAAGGTAAAGCTAGGAATGGCGATTTCAGTATTTCACATTCAGGTCTATCTTTGTCCTCTATTAAAATTCCCTTAGTGTAGATATTATTTTTCATGTAATACATCAAAAGGATAATGTCTTGCCAAATGTTTCTTTGAGATTATTATAGGACTTTGGGTTTCATTCTGCATTATACTTATCAGAGTCCTTGCAGAGTGTGATTCATCGTCACCTATCTCTAGTGTTCTCTTTAAATCAGGTCTTCTTCCTGTAATGTTCACTTGCAACCTTGAGAATTGTGCATCCTATAAGAGATATTTACCCTCTCAACCTTTCCAGTAGATATTCCTTCTTAAATTTACAGAAGAGAATTATACTGTTCAGTAGGATCTTCACCTTGCATACTCCTGCATACTAGAATGCCCCAAAGAGGTTTTGATAAGAACTAAGAACATTATTTACCTTGCAGAGGACTCTGAAACTCATAGTCAGTTAAGTAAGGAAATCAGTGAAAAGACATTCCGATCTGATACATAAGATTATTTTTCCTAACCTAAATCTTCTTAAAATTCTTCTACTCACTCGTGAACACATGAAGTAGCTTTATCCGGCAGAAATTCTACATCTAGAGGACTAGTCTCCTGACAGCTGGTTTTCTTATGCAAAACTGTCCTTTTCGCTTTCAGCATACAAGCTATACACCATTCCCATACCAGTAGGGTAAAACCAGAGGACACATATCAATAGGAAGCAAAAGGGTGCACATTTCCTATTCATAAATGATTTTAAATCAATGTAACATAAACTAGCTACTCTAAGGAAGTTTAATTTGTCATGCAAGTTATAGTAACCTATATTCTCTGCTGATGTGGCTGAGTCTGTTTTTTCTATTTTTCTTCTTTGTTAAACCAAAATCCTCAGACTTCTTCCTGTGAGTTATTCCTTTAATAGCATTTTGGTACCATTTTGTACACAGGGATGCAGATCTGATATGCATTATAGCTATCTAAACAAATTTTATATTTACTCCTAGAAGGACTACCAAAACAACTGACCTGGAAAACACTAGCTTTGAAAGAAAGATGAATTTTTCTTATTGACAATTATGGATAACAGGAAAAAAAAAAAAAGAAAGCTTTTCAGCATTGTTTAGTAAGTTCTTCACAGAACTTTTGTAGAACTTTGGGTATTGTGGAATATTTCTCTCAACATAAAGGAGATAAATGAAAATACTGTTAGAATGAATCATCATAATTCTGCATTAAGAGTCAAGCATCCTTGTTTGCCAGTATGTTGTTTACATGTAATAAAATGAAAACTACGCTATTCTTCAGTAATGATCCAAAATGCTTTAATTATTCTCTTTAAAGTGATTGTGTTTCGGACCATCACAGAAGAATACTGCAAAAATTTTAACAAACTTTTGATGGTTTAAAGTCACACTAAAAATGAGCTATATCCACATACAGAAAAAACAATATTTTATTTATAATCTTAGTTTAGTGTTTGAACTACAAATTCTGGTTCTAGAATTGTTTAAAAGATCATGGGTTTCACATGTTTGCACAAGTAAATTAATTTCTTGGCCTTTTTTTTTCTTTTTTTTTTTTTTTTACTTTTCCCCACTTCTCCACAGCAGAGTGGTCCTTTTGGTAAATGCAAAGCAGGTCATTACATGAGAAAAAAAGGTTTGTTTATTTCTTTTTCCCACTTGTAAAGTTGCTGCTAATATACCATTCCCTGTTGAATAATTTCAAAAGGGCGTGTGAAAAGAAAAAAAGAGAAAAATAAACAACAAAATAGACCAAATTTCACAACTAGAATTCACCATAAAAGTTCCCAAAGCGTAACAGAATTCTTACAAAATTTCCTAGACCAGTTCTTTTAGGGAATCAAGATCTCCTATGAAAAATATGGCAAATGGGAGTCATGGTACGTTGGGGAGGAAAAAGGGAAGGAGGACGGTAAATAAGTGCAGCAAAAACAGGTTCTGAGGAATACACATAATTTTGTCTGCTTTAGATCACAATAGAATTTTTAATAAATAAATTTCTTTTTCTTTGTAAAGACACTTTTTTGAAACAGTAGATTTAGCCCAGTCATTTGTGTCATTTGTTTTATAAACTGTCTTTCGTTGTCCCCCACCCCCACCCCCACCCCATACTGTCATAAATGTTTTAGATTTGAGTCTCTTGTACATTGTCTTTTGAGTTCATTCGGATCAATAACGGTTCATGCACTGAACTGTGTATTGAATTTATTGTGTTAACTGTTGTTGTGTGGTTGAAAGGAGACTTATAAGAGTTATAGTGATTTAGGTGCTCATGCTCTATTGCTGGCATGGGCAAGTGACTCTCTATGGGTGTGTCACCTGTAAGCTCATCATCCACATTAATGATCTCTACAGTCCGTGTTGGAGCATGATGGTTCTGCCGGTGATGCTGTTTCCGCATTTTGTAGAAAATTACCAGCATCACAGCAGCCATGAGAGTGATAGCCACAAAACAACCAATTATGATTTTGGTAGTCTTCATAACCTCATCTATTCCTGGGATCCCATTGTTTGCGTCCGTCACAGGGATGGTGAATGTTTTTTCTGTTGATCTTGTGCTCTGTGGAGTAAGTGAGGTTGTCATGTTAGTGGTCTCCCAGTTGGTAACTGGTGTGGGCCCAACCTGCTCTGTGGTCTGTGCCTCATCCTGAGAAGGTTCCACAGTCTCTACTGTGACGGTTGAAAAGTATGTGTAACCAGGGTTATCCAGGGCAGTCACATTCAGTGTGGCAGAAGCTGTGGTATTCCCAACAGAGTTACTCACCATGCATGTATACAAACCTGTGTCTTGCACAGTTACCTTTGTAAAATTTAATGTGCCATCACTGAGCACAGCAATCCGAACTCTGTATGCCCCGTGTGTCATAACAGATCCATTTGGAGTAATCCAGGATACAGAGGTCAGGGAGGTTGATGCTCGGCATTTCATCTCTGCAGCCATGCCTTCTGTGACGTTGAGGTCCGCTGGTGGCTCCACTATGACCGGAGCATAACATGTGAAGTAATTCAGGTCCAGCTCACCAATGTACCTTCCTTTCAAACTGGGAGGTGTGTGGCAACGGGCGCAGCATGCAGTATTGGAGGGTGCCTTATCTTTAATCCACCAGCTGAGCCAAAGGATATCACAGTTGCAGTTCCAAGGATTGTGATGCAAGTGGATCCTTTCTAGACGGAGTGGTGTGAACAGGTCATGAGGCAGCAGTGTTAGATTGTTGTGTGCCAGATTGATCTCCACAAGTGACTGAAGGTTATCGAAAGCATTCCTTTCTATCACTTGAATCTGAGACTGTATCATCCACAATTTTTGAAGATGCATTAACCCTTGGAAGGAACCTGGCCGGATGGCAGTCAGGTGGTTCCCAGAAAGATCTAACTCGTCCAGTTTTACAAGTGGCGTGAGGTTAGGAATCTCTCGAAGGTTGCACATGGCAAGGTTCAAATACCTCAAATTGGACAGACCTTCAAAGGCACCTTCTGAGATATATGAAAGCCTTTTCAATTCTCCCAGATCCAACCTCCGGAGAGACGGGATTCTGTTAAAAGCATAAGAAGGGATACTCTCAATGGGGTTGTTTCTCAGCCACAGTTCCTTCAGTTTTGATAGGTATACAAAAGCCCCATTTGGGATAGTGGTCAGACGATTGTCAAAGAGTTCCAAAGTATTGAGATTGGCCAGACCATTGAAGGCCCCTATTTCAATTGTTCTGATGTGATTCCTGCTGAGCTGCAGGATTTCTAGGTGCCTCAGATGCTTGAAGCTATTCACTTTAATGATTTGGATCTGGTTCTCATGGAGATTGAGTAACCTGGTGTTGGTGGAGATGCCGTCTGGCACGTCTCTCAGATTTTTCCGTACACAAATCACTTTACTGAACTGGTTGCTGCAGGAGCAGACTGAAGGACAAGTTTGAGCCCTCACTAGACCAGCCACCACAAGAAGCTGAAGAGCCAGCAGCACCACAAGCAGGGGGTCAAATAGGGCCCTGTTAAACCTAGGACCTATCATTATCTGCTGTGGATGTAAGGACATCTTGTTCAACATTCATAATTTATTTGGTATTGGTCCTTCTGGAGTTTGAATAGCCTGAAAGAAAGAAAGGAGAAGGAGAACACTAAATTAATTCCAAGTATTTAAATGGGCTCTCTAAACAAAGACTTTTCAAGTCTTTTCAGTCAACTCTCCCAGTTTCATCAAATTCTATAGCTACAATTTTTACAAATTCTCATAGTTTCCCCTACAGCTGTGTCAGCTGTAGTTATCAATGAGATGTGACATATCCAGACACTATTTTTTTCTGCTCTTTCCAAATTACAACATATGTAGCTGGTTAGCAGATAACAGGTTCAGCTACACTGGATACCTAAAATAAATGTTCTAACTCAAGAAGGGAGTTGTAAGTAGTGAGAAGGGCTCAGTAGGTAAAAATGAGTAAGATAGGAATCATCAAGATATGCAAGGTTTTAACTTTATTTGTACATTCTAAGTAACACAAGACTTAACAGATACTATGAAAAGCAAGCGGAGACTCCTGTTGTGTATGGATGAAAACTCTTTCTCTGTACAAATGCGTTGCTGCATGGGAGTTCAGCTAGAAGTAAAGACTTTAATACTGATCATAGCAGGTCATACAAATGTTAAGGTCAGAGCTGACTTTTTTTTCAGATTTAAAAAACAATAACAAAAAAGAAACCTGTTGTGTGAAATGCCGAGCATCAGCCCTCCCCTACCGTTAAACAGCATCATCCAATCTCATGATATTTCCTCCTCCATTCCTTTGTTTGGCAGCAGCAGCAGAGAAACACTCATTAGTAAATGGGTGCTGAACACAGAAATAAGAATAGCCATTTAAGGGCTGAAAAACATCTCTGTAGCTGCAGGGCTGACAACTTCATTGGTACCTCTAAAAAAATCCTACAGATCTTAGTGTAATGGGAAAAAAAGACCTTTCCACTACAAATGATCATTACCATTCAAAGTTTTTCAGTGCTGATTCATTTGTGGTAGCTCTTAAAGCCCCCAGCCCTCAGCTCATTTTCAATCTGCCGCTCACTGCAAGGTCCCTCTGCTGTAGAGATTAATGAAATTTCCTATAAATCAGCCAAAAGTGAAGTCTTATAAATTACAGCAAGCTTAAAGCATATTTATAACCCAGAGCACCCAAATGCATAATACATGTATTCAGTAGAACAAAACACTGTCAGGCAAAGGTTTTCTACTCCAGGCTCTAAATTGTTTCATTTTGTGTAAAAATCTATCTTTCTTAAAAAAATAAAAAGAAAACAGAAAATATATTAACTTGCATTTCACAGTAATTCATTTAATGAAAGACTTTTTTCTAATTACCTATTCAGAAAATACATTTTTGAGAATTTACTTCTTCATTTTTTTTGAACTTGTTACAATATTTCAGACCTAGCAAGTGTTTTCTTCTCAGTTTTAATAATTTACTGAAGAGAAAGCCAATATAATGGTTAAAAAAAATCTGTGAATCGTAATTGGAAGATCTGGGTTGTACCTGTTTGTCTGATCTGCTCTAAAAGTGCTATTTATAAAACATCAGCCTTGTTATGAAAGATTCATGAAACTAATGTGTTTTGCAACCTTGGCCAAGTCACTGAACTTTTCTCTCCATAGCTTACACTTTTGTCAGATGTCTCTGGAGAACCCTGAGGCTGTGGTGTTAGATGTTACTGCTCCTGGCTCTCCTTCCCTTCCTTCTGCCAACAGCTAACCACTGTACTCCAGAACATCAGTTTCACAGGTTTAGGATAATGTACTAGCCTCTGATGAGGGATGGCTGCGGTACCTGCCTTCCTTTCTCCTACAGGCTTAAGAGGTGGTCCTTGATCTTTTCAGAGGAGCTGACCACGACAGATGGAGAAACACTCTCAAACTACATCACTAGAATTCACTAAAAGACAACTTCTCTTCCATAAAAAAAGCCAACTGTAATAAAAATAACTGCAAAACAGGGGTGAAAAGCACTTGGTTCCCATCTTTCTTACATTGTTATGAAGAAGAATCTGCCTGTTGAAGCCGACAGAATCACATCAACGAGTATAATACCAATTTCAGGCTCTTTAGTTAAGATCTGTGATCCGTGAATTTTGCTGTGGAATAATTATTAACCATCTTCTATGATCATTAACGTGATTGTATTAAACTTCTCGTTTGTCTCTAGTTTTGTTTTATTGGGTAGATTTGTCTTTTTTTTTTCCTCTCTCATTTTTTCTTAATTCTTTTAAATCTTATCCCCTAAGGACTTGGACTGAATAATGAATTCCATTAACAAGTAATAAAACAGATACAAAAACACATTGAACCGAACTTTTTACCATTGTGCAATTTTATCGTCTTCACTGTAACTAAGATGCGAACTCAGTCTGCTCTCTTAAGCTTCAGGGCCACTAATTTTCGTTGTATGCCTGGCATGGTGTGGGACTGGCTTGTAAAACTACAGGATTCTTTCATGTTTTATCTCATACCTATTTGCTATTAAATGCCAACTTTGCGAGATACCATATGATTTCTCTACCTTCTCTACCTTTCTTTTTGCTACTTTCCACTCTCATTCCTGTCTCCCATATACCTTGCAGGAACAGGAAAAGTAGGGGATTATTAGAATAAGAAAATGTAGCAAGAGTAAGAAAGGATATGAGAGAGCAAGCACCTTCAGCATCTGCCAGTGTATACATAAACTTCCATCACTTGCTTCTTTGCCAGTCTCCATAAAGCTGGGCATGTCAAATCATGCTGCAAGCACTCCAGGGCACTTCCTTTCTATTCCTACTTTTAGCTCCCAAAGGCAGCTGGAAATCCCACCAGGCCCTTCACCCACATCCAAAAATCTTTCCCTTTCCATCACTACCTATATGCTTCATGGGGAAAAAAAAAGACTAAAACCTTTTATTTGAAAACAGTATTTCATTATGACAAATAAAATATCCAGCTATGAGATTGATAAGCATAATCTGTTCCACCCAAAGCAAAATATTTCCATGTCTTGGTTGCAAAAAGTTTTTGAAAATAAATGCTTTTGTTTTATTTTGAACTGAATTCCTTATATCCACCCTATATTTGATTACCGATTCAAAAAATGAATTAGCCACATAGAACAGCTCTTTCCTTGTGCTGAAGGCCAAACTAGCCTTTGGCATTTATGTTTACTTTTCTCATCTGGGACCTGTGCTACGTATATCTCAATCAGCCATACATCTCAGAACTATGCTCTCCCAAAGCCCCTTAGGGAACATTTCTACATTATTTATATCTATATGTACTTCAAATATAAACTTCTCACTGACTCCTTATTTGTTTTGCCTCAGTGTATAAGTTCCAAGTCAGGATTGCCATTTTCTGATGGCAAGTTCTAGATATGTTTCCATACGTTTTGGTGTGTTTGTTTTTTCTACCTCTAGCTATATCCTGCTTAAAATATGAGAGATCTATATCCTTATTCATCTGGAATCTTTTTTTATCTTTGTGAGAGGCAGAGAGAGTGTATCTTAGCTTTTGTAACCATCACTTGATTTAACTTTGTATTTATTTACGTTACTAAACTTTTTTCCCTCCGCTTTGGTAATACAGGAAGAAAAATCCAGTATTTAGCATAAGACCACACTAATTGGGCTTGGTACTGCTGAAGTACAGGGGATCTGAGGATGCCAGAGAGTCACCATGGCCAATAGAAACTATGACAGGCATCCACTTGCAAGCCCTCGCTTTCAACCTGTGAGCTTTGCACGAGGCTAAGTAATATATGGCGGTGAGATTCCTTGTCATGCTATGAATGTATTAAGGTCCTCTCTGTTAGACTGGTAGCTCTCCACCGCTCAGAGCTTAGCATGCCGGAAGTCTTTGTGCAGTCATTTTATCTCACAGTCATTTTAAATCACACTGGGAAAAAATGTAGCCAGTGCGAAAACACAGTGGAAAAATTCATTTAAAGACTTGAAGAATATTATGGAAATATTTTAATGGGCTTTACATAAAGGCCCATCTGGAATTCTGTACTAGAGTAATTTGCTGTTCAATATCTGTCTATTATGCTAGAGACACACATGAAGGTTTAGCTTTATAAATCCACACATGGAACACAGACCATCAACCAGTTTCTTTAGTTTCTATTGACAACTCTCTGTTTTCTGAGGGATATTTTGGCATTTTTCTAGTACCAAAATATCAACTCTATGGTCAATTCAATAACACTAGTGCCCTCTGCTGTATATATTTAAAACGGAGTTTAAAATGCTGTCCTCACTGCACAGTGACTTCCCCAAACACCATACAATTATTAAATTGTGTTTCCAAACATGACCTTAAATCTGTCCCTGGAAGTGTTCTAATTACCAAAGCATATGTTATCTGTCATTTTAGTACAGTAATATATGTTTTGTTTATGGTCATAGACACATACACACAGGCATTTATTTTGTTCTCTATTTCCACAGATTTCAGAAAATCTTTACTCAGATAGGCATTTGATATGCACATTTTTCTCTCTCTCTGATAATTCTTCAGTTAGTCCCAATGTACTACGTATCTGGCTTTGAGCAAAAAGCATTACCTTCTTCAGATCTAATGTAGAAGACAAAGGAAGTCATGACAAAGCTAATCTACCTCTGCAGAGAGATGCAGCTTTTTTTTAGGGACAGCCTTAAGGATTCAGCAGTTATGCCACTATAAGGTAACTTTGCTGAACATGTGCATGCAGAGATGCCTTCCTAAGGTGCACTGAAATGGAATAGACAATTCATTTTTCTATTTTTTGTAATTAGGCCTTAGGCCTGATGTGCTTTGCTCATTTTACCAGTGTAAAGTGGCTATAACCACTCTGATCGCTGACAGATATTCCTGTAAGGGAGAGCTTTAATTATAGAACAGAAGTCCCATACCATTCCCAAAGATCAGCCTAATGAGATACGACAGGTAGCAAAGATATTTTTCTAAACTCCAGTGATCCTTACCTGCCACACTGGCAGTTTAGTTGCTGTTGGCAACTCATTCTTAGCTTTCTAGTGTGTGGGCCTATGAACAATTATCTCAGCAGTGAAGTGATGCAAAGACCATGGTTTTATGCCACTTCCTTAGACCTACAGATTCTTTTCAATCACAGATAAACATATAGGCCTTAATCCATTACACAGTATAAGTTTTACAATACAGTGTGATCTAATGCACTTTGGTAGATGGCTGTGCATCTGCCATGACAAAGCAGGATGTGATGCTGTATGTTGCTACATTGAAAGTATAAAAAGAATATGTCAGGTATCAGATGATTAAATTATCAGTATATAATTCAACCATCATAACTATATCAAAGAATAAATCTCAGCTAAAACCCAGTTAAATTAGCACAACTCTCCTTCAGGCTTGTGCCAGAAGATTTCAGGATAAGGAGCTTTTAGATTGCTTTTTACAACTAAGTTGATAACATGTGATTGCATTCAGAAAAGGCACCTTTGCTTCACTTTATATAGCACAATTACATATGCTGTACACCACATCTTTTTAAAGAGCTAATTGAGAAAAACCCTTTTCAAAGATATCTGCATTTTTTAGTAAACAAGCCACTCCACAGTTACAAATTAAATGGCAGATTTCCAAACATATGAAGAGGACCGAGGTGCATCAAGCAACTAATTATGCTGGAAAGTTTCTGCCGGTAGTATCAGCACTGGAGCATTGAAAATAGTTTCTGTATGGAACAGAGCATGGAGCACAATAACGAAAATAGGCCTAAATCCCAGGACAACCTTATACAGAGGTGACTCAACTCTCTTTGAAGAACCTTGAACGCTCACAAGATCTCATACTGATCCCCTTTTGGCAGCAGTGCCAGCAGGGGAAGGCAGGAGAGTTTTAGTCTAGATACCAGGAAACAGGCACATAATCTGTTTTAGCTGCACAAAATACTGAAACACGTTAGGGTAAACCTTTGTCCCTGAACAGAGACTGAACTGTGGGCAGGGAGCTCCACTGGGGTCAGAAATCCTCAATCGACATCTGCTCTGCAGATGCTCCTGTAGTCTCAGATGTGTGTCCCCATATGGCTGTGAAGGGGTGGGCTGGGGGAACCATGTCGCTATGGGTTCATTCACCATACCCTCCTGCTCGCCTTCTGCCTCTCTCTCCTGAAATTCCTTTCCACCTGGCTCAGCCCCTGAGGAATAGCACTCTTCAACTCAAAAGAAGTACAAACACTTTGCATACTTATCCATATATGGCACAATTACACGATATTTTTTCTTCACAGAATTTCTGTGCCACCAAGAAAGGAATAACATGCTATGGTTTTAGTAGAGCATTACAATAAACATCATGCAAAATCAGTAAATAGATTGGTTAAAGTATGATTGCAAGTCCTTCTCTTCTTAATCTTCTGCTTCATTTTTCTCACAGATTAGTTCCTGAGTTTTTTTTTTTTTTTTAATGGACTATTTTACAGTGAAAACTCATCACTGCAACTATAGAGTCGTTTCCTTTTCTTTTCTTTCCTTTTCTTTTTTCCTTTTCTCTTCCTTTCCTCCATTCTTAAAAATCAGTTTTCCCTTTTCATTGCTGTGGGACTTTAAAAATCTCAACAACAGTTTGGGGAGCCATTGCAATAATGCCTAACAACCTGAGAGGTTTCAAAGCCCAGCAGCTTTTATCTATTTAGGTTTTATTTTATTTTTAGTTAAATGCAGTGAAGGGCAAAGAGTGCTAGATAGGCAGCCCTGCAATGCAAATTGATTACTCACGTGATTAGGTAAATCAAGACACTCACAATGCAAATTACTCTCCTTTGTGTGTGTTTCGGTAGTTGGCTATGGGATTCCCTGTGGCCCCTTGAAGCATGTCAGTGTAGGAGGCTGAACAGATATTGCTGTACCATGGATATTTCCCCCTCTCCCTTCTACAAACCCTCTAAGACTCAGCTGAACCAGTAAGACACTGACCTGTAAGACCTAAATGTGGTTGGACACATTTAATCCTACTGAATCACCATTGATTTCAGGAAAGTTCAATCAAGGATGAGTTGGATCCAGTCTGCCTTTTTCTTCTTCTCTTTCATTTTGTTTTACAGAAAACAGCTTTATTTTCCAGCATGATTTTAACCCCTTATTTCCAGCACTTTCATTTTTCCTCTACTACATCTTCCTAAGGTTTGTAGCTTTCTCCATAACTTCAGCTAACATAAACGAAGCTGAAATAGACCTTTTTAAAATGAGATATTTTGTGCATGTTGATCCAGGAAAGATTATTTGCATTTTAGCCAGAAATTAAGAGGTTTCTCAGACTTTCAAACACCATCAGTCTGGCAAGTCCTTTTATTTCTAAATTTTCTTTCACTCCTAAGCTTCATTTCACTTTATATCCTCAATACAACTGTTAACATTTGCTAATTTTATAGGACCAGCATAGAAAATATCAGATAAAACGTAATGGATGTTTCTGTATGAAATACTGATTATTATTAAGAGGAATCTGTTGATTTCTTTGTTGGCCCTTGCACTTTCCCTAGATGTCACCCAAGGGGTTAAAAGGACAAAATAGTCCGAATCTCTCTGTTGAGACTGCTCACAGTAGTGTGAATGGGAGCAACCTATGAGTTGTCTACTGTGAACTGACCTGAATTCGTTTAATAAAAGTCACCAAAATACAGCTAGGTACTAGTTCACCCAGAAACATTCTAGAAATTTAATTGGAATTAACTTTGAAAGTAGGTTAATTAAATTACATTAAATCTTTGAGTGGTCACTCTTATTTAGAATTTAATTTAACGTAAATTGAATCAAGGCCACTGTAATTTTAATTAACAGTGTCAATAAAAGAATGCAGTCCAGTTTAGCTAGTCCATTTTCAAAGTTAATTTCGATTCATTTCCTTGAGACCCCATGTAGACATTAGGAATTTTCAATCTGTATTGACCTGGGCTCAATTCAAACCAATTACATACAGGTAAAAGGGTTTTCTACCTCATCACTGATCCCTTGGGTTGTTCAAGCCCCACTTTACTCTTCTCACTTCGCTAATTCAGTTGATAACACAAAGTTTCTCTGAAGGTTTTCTTTTTTTTCTCCCCACTTCCATTTTTTATATTCTTCTGGACAGATATTTATGTGGAAGAAACAAGGAAACCGTACAGAAGAAATTTTGCAATGGCCCTGCCTGAAAACAGAATTCTCTTAATTATTTACAACAGCATGCCACTACTTCTCACGTGGAAAGCATAATACCTACCAAAATCACATAAGCACCTTCAGGAAATCATTATCTTATGCTAGAAATACCTTAGTAGGTAATGAGTAAGCTACAATAGTGCTATAATTCTTCAAAGAATGCTTTCTTAATCCATTTTTTCTTTACTATCAAAGTAAACTCACAGATCCCCTTTTGGAAGGCATCTGTGAACAACAACAAAATTAGTAAAAAATCAATCTGTAGTAAAAAATTAAATGACAATCCAAAGCAGTGCTCCAAAACATTGCAGTTTTCACTCCTGTCATATGGGGGTCATTACCTCGGAACACTGTAGTTCTTCTTTGTTTTAAGCAGACTAGCAACGATTTAAGACTACATCTATTTAAAGATACTACAGTGATACTTTACTTCAGATAAACTAGTTCTGGTCTCATAGATTATTATCATTTTTTCATATGGAAAGATTAAATAATATAAATCAACATCATTTTAAACAAAATACTGCAAGATTTTTAACTAGCAAGAAAAATTCTGCAGCTTAAGGCTATGGAATACTACAATATATTGTATACAATATATTGTATACAATACAATACATTGTGTTTTAAAAGATGCAAAGGCAAAAATGTAAGGCTGTCAGGATCCAAGACTGTAGCCCCAATGCCTTCCAAAATTTTCTCCCTGCTCACAATCTATAAAAAGAGATGTACGAAATGACAGATTAGAACATCACATAGTCAAACAACATATATACAAAAGCAACCAGTACAGTGAAGACAATGAAGAAAATTGGCAATTAGAATATATACTTGCCCTTAAGAAAGTTTCTTCCAAATCTCATAAAATTAGGGTTTATTTTTTAAAGCCTAAACCCTGAGGATTTAACATCCTTTCCTAAATTACAATTTGCATACTTGCCTATTGAAAGTGCCAGTGCTGAATATTCTTGTTACCTATACAAAGTTATTCTTCGAGCCTTGCTGAGCCCTTGACATCAGCAGATAATATAAACTAGGAGAAAATATTTGTGCCAATTATTTTAATTTAATGAACATATAATGCAGCTGTGAATCAGTAGTACTTTGGCAAGAGAGATGCTCTGGTAAAATTTGAAGTCATCTAGAAAGATCATGAGATTATTTTGAGATTAACAAATCAGAGGATAGTCCACTTTAGTGGCATGGAAAATCACGTTTGTGATTTACCAAGTGCAATTTTTTCCAAATTCATTTTAGAATATGAAAAATAGAGCAGATTGAGGGGTGAAAGGGAATTATATGAAAGCAGCAACGCAAAATCTGCAGCAATGCTTTTTGTACTGTGAATTAAAATACATATCTGCCTAAATCCCTCTATGCAGTAACACTGTCTTAAGAGAGGTGTTCTCCTATTTTTAAGGTCTGAATTATTTGATGTTGAGCTGGAGAAGTGCTAGGTAAGTATTTCATAACCTTGGTAACTATAGGCTGTATTGCTAGTATGCATCATTCTAGACGACACTGTGACAAACATACCCAGCTAATAACACACTAAAGCACTAGAGTCCATTTTGCATCATTGCATTTGTAGTGACTAACTGAGTCCAAATTACTCCCTCAGTCCGTTAATAATCAAAGAGACAAAGAGAAAAAGACAGAAGATAAAAAGTTAAGGCTGCAAATAGCCTCGAGTCTGGCAAATGATGGTTAAACTTCTTGTCCTTCGTAACTATGGAAACCCCTTAAGGTAAGAGTGGAACACAGGCATTTTGTGGTCTGCAATTTACAAGCTGTTTATTTAATTATGAAGGAATATGAAACTGTTAGGGGCAATGCAATTATCATACTGTGATAGCATTTTGGTTTAAAAAAGTAGGTACAGAGAAACAGGAAGTTAATTTTTTGGAAAATTGCTTGTTTTAGGACTTTATGAAACTGCAGCACATCATTGTTTTTTACTGGGAGTTGATTTTTTTTTTCCAAAAGGGTGTGAGGAGCCAAAATTAGTAATATGACATTTCGCAACAATATACCTCCATAGATTCATAGCAATTATGTCCATTCTATGGCCAGTGAACAAAACCAAGGTCAGAGTGTATTTCAATTAAACCCTAGGTGTTACCAAAGTGCAGCACAGCCAGAATAGCAAGCACATTATTACCAGATCTATCACCGCTGAGCAATGAATAGGTCACAGGTGCTCTTGCATACAGTATTTGTACACCTTTGAATATTACAAGTGGGAAAATGTTTCAATTCAATTTAGGAGGCAGCAAGTGAACTAAAATTAGGAGTGAAACTATGTGATAACTCATGGGACCTATAACAACTACCTACAAGTATTTTCCTGGATCTGAACAACATGCTCTGACCTGATAATTCTGTCAATGGGAGTTGCATAAACGCAGCATAAACGTAGGGGCTGCAGTGCCCTTTACACACAATGGCATTTTGACAACAATCCATCCCTGACTGGATTGCCTTAATAAGACATCAAACATAAATGCATCCTCACAAGGCCTCTGGAAAGGGGATAGGTAATACTATTTCCAGTTTATAACTGCCACCCCTGAGGCATTAATACATTCAATCAACTAGCAAAATATATCATAGGTCTACATGATATTTTGCAAACATGAGCTCCACACTCTATGCTGCCTAGGTGCAGGTTCCTCCAAATTACAGCCACGTAGCAATGGATTGTTGCTGACCCTGAGCTAATGCGCCTCGCAGCACTGCTCCAGCGTGGCCCCGAGAGCATGAAGAGAGCCTGCATCGGAGCAGAGCGAGGACGATGCCTGCTCACAGCAGTCCACAAGAGACCATGTGGATATGCGGTAATGAAAGTTGCAAGCAGCACATGCAGAACCAAGACTCAGAACTCCAGAATCTCATTTCCACAGGAATATACGCTTTGTGTGGCTATTAAAGGGTGTGATGACGTTTTAAAAGACCAATATGCTATGACATTTAAAACTAAATTTGATAAAATATTAGAAAATGTTCTATCCTATTCCACAGATTCCTGTATTACTCTGATGATAGTATTTGAACACCTTCCGGAAATGCATTAAATACCTAAATCTGTCTTTTCATCTGTGTATTCTTTCTCTCATCTCTTCTCCTAAAGAAGGACTGTATTCAGATAGTGTTTTGTTTTGTTGGTATTAAGTATCTACTCCTAGCTGTTGCTACTATACACAGGGCAAGTTTGAAGAAATACACTGTGGGCTTAGAATGATAATTTACAATGTTTGTTATACTTTTTATCCTTCCTGAAACTCGTTGGATATCTCATAAGAAATGTTTCTCTCTTCTACCAAAAGACAGACCACAGAGGCTGGTAACACTGGATCATCTGGGACCCAGTCCAATTCTTCCTACAGTGGGAATTGGCAGGGATTGCTGGGGAGCTACTGTCACCTTTTCCCTGCAAGCTGCTCCCAAAGCTTTCTCTCCCCAAGGCTCTCCAATATATGTGCTATGATCTTCTGATCCTTGGCCACAGAAAGGTTTTTGTATAAGCATCACATCTGATAGGGTCTTGGCAAACTCTGAACAAGCTATTAAATGTAAATGTTTAAAAGAATCAGAAAGAAAATTGCCGCCATAGAACTGAACAAGTGGCAAAATGTGATGTTTCAAATCATTATCCTTTGGGGAGAGCTATCCAGGAGAGATTCAAATCACTTGAGAAAGAACAGTAACTCACATTCAGGGATCTATCTGCACTAGCTGAGGGAGGAAAGGGAAGAAAGGAATAGCAAAGAAGTTCAAAGCTGTTTCACATGCAATTAGGCAAACCTTCTTTTGGAAGTCCATACCATTCCATGATAACGTGAACTCAACCTCTCTCATCTACCCAGATCATATCCTCTCGAATGTCAATCCTACTGATCCAACATCTGTTTCTTACCTAGTAAAGAACTGATGATGTTTCACATATCACAGTAGTTTTGAAAGATAGCGTGTTCCATAACTAGTTTCACTCTAAAGTGATTCATTTCTAATGTTTAATTACTAAGAGCCAGTAATGACAGCGTTAACCCCTTGCATATGTTTGTATAAAGCACAGTTACAGAGTTAAGTATATGTGAAAGACGACATTTCAAATATGGAAATGATTCACACTGTGATTTTACACTGCCCTTACCAGGTGAAAAGATCATTTTTCCATGATTTACTAATCATTTACTTTGGTCAAGTGCTGGAAGCAGAACCTGATCCACCAAAAAGACATGAGTAATTCGAATTTTTGAACTGTGTTGTCTACCTTGAGCACTGTAAATAAAAATAATAATGTATTTTCACTTTGAACTGTTTTAATTTTATTTAAATGTTAATTTCAAAGGAACTTGCTAACACTGGAGCGCTCTGTTTCTACAAGCTTTGAACTGAGGCACTAGCACGCTTCTGCATCATGGATTTCAGTATGTTTTTCCAGGATATCCAAAACACAGCAGTGCATATCTCCACAGAGTATATAGACTGATTCACAAATTGATAATGCAGATCTGCATGGAAAAATTAGCATTAATAAAGAAAGCTCTTTTGAATGCAGCAGGGTGAAACTCAAAGGCTCCAAAGGAGTTTGTGACAGGCAGTGACAAATTACATGAGTTATTTTCTTCCTATCCACATCATCTATAAATCCAAGAATCATAAAGATAAAGTGAGAAGAGGTCCACCACGATAAGTCTTACAGAAAAAACTAATAGATTACTTCATATAGACATGTTTTGTAAACTGACAAATACACCTTAATGTGACGGAATATTTTCTTTATGTAGGCCCCTTATAGACCATTTATTGAAATAATTAGCCTAATTCAAAGTACTATAACATCAGTATGAGATTCATATTGATGTAGGAAAAGTTAACATATACCTTTTAAGCAAATGAGCAGTTTCATTGATGTACTATTTATCTGCTTCAAGTTAAACAATAAGATAAAATGTCCAGTATCAGAAATACTGTCTGCATGTTCATCTATTCAGATTCTGAAGTGCTGATACAGTATTCTGTATTCATCAGCTGACCACAGACTTCCATTTTTAACCAGACCATGAGAGAAAATCATGGGGGGAAAAACAGCTCCTGCAGAAGTCAATGGGAGTTTTGGCTTTGATTTCAGTGGAAGCAGGACTCCATCTCATATGTTAGTAAGAATTTGCTACACAAAGCCAACTGCAGATTATTGTTGATGTAAGTACGAGGGCTTTAATGCCACTCTTTTAGGATAGTTTTTATGGAGATGGAAATTTAATTTTCATTTAATTAAAACTGTCACACAACATAAAAGGAAAAGGAATAACTGAGCTAGCTAAAAAGACAGAGTTCATGTAAGTGAAAGCGTGCTATGAAACAAAAATAATTTTATATTTTAAAATATTAAGATATTACTATATTGGATTCTTAAAAGATTCCAAGCCTTTACACTGCTAGTTCAAATCCTTTCAAATATGTATATCAACAGAATGAATCCAGAGTTCAAAACATATTTGAAAATTCTCTCTTCAAAGCAGAAAACATTTGATAGCTGATGCTATTCAAGGATCTATATATATGCCTGTTTGCAGTAAAGCTTTCCATTACTTTGCTGACTTGTATAGCAGTACAAATCTATTTATTACAGACAGCAGTGATACTACCTATTATTAAGGATGTCCAACATCTGCCATTACAAAACACCACTTCCAGTTTCTTACAACTTGGTAAAATTCTAGCCATTTACAGATGAAATGTTCCATGCTAGGGATATAGCTACACTATATTCACCGAAGGTTATACAGAACTACTTGTAGCTTTAAAGCAGTTGGCACACCTTATAGTAGCAAACAGTCACAAAACCAAGGAGCTCATTGCTGGTACATACCCAAGTACTAACTTCAGGTTGTCTTTTCATTCTGTGCAGTGAATTACACAGGGTTCCTATGAGAAAAATATGATCTCATTATGTAGTTAAAGATAGTATTAAAACATATACAAGGCAGCCAACAAAGTTTGAACACAAACACAGGTATTTATGTATACACATGTATCCATAATATCCTTTGTAAATTATAGATCAGCACTTTCTAAAAAACTATTTCTTTCCTACCAAGATAAGAGCAAAAAAAGTATTTTCTAAATTTTTAACTTCCAGTTAGTGCTCAAGCCAGAGAACATCAAAAATATAGTTGAGTGACAAATACTAATGTAACCAGATCTCTCTGGTTGACAACTTTTTCTTTGATTCTTTTCCATACCATCTACTCCAGTATGATGCATGATAAATAGATTAACAATTTGCAGACAGTTATTAGTAAGGGGATTATTTAAGCACTTCAAGTAGACAAATACACTGATAAAGCAGCCCTCCCAAAAGTATGCTGGTGAAGCCTTTTGGCATCATCAGGCCCTCTTCTCTTACCAGACTATTTCACACCAGTTTCATGTGGTTTAGGGCTGCCTATGAGCAATGATAACTGTAAGTGCTTACCAGTGTAAGCACTAATGTTGCACTGAAATACGAGTGTTGTACAGTGAGTGTATATATCCCCAGCACCACTCTGCCTTGGAGATCTTCACCACATAGTGGACCATTCAGTCTTACAGAAGCTTACAAAATTAAATGTAGGCTACCTTTTGCTATTTGGCTGACGTTTCTAGCTATACCCACTTGTGCAAACATGCCTAATGGTGGCTATCACCAAGTAATTGGCTGTCAATGTCTAACCTCAATCTGTAAGAATGATCTCAAAACCTGGGTTCCAGTACCTTGGGAAAAACATCTTCATTTGCTTATTCACATTGCTGTCCATATGCTCAACACTTAGGAAAGCTCAGGAGCTGACAAAACAGTAGCAGCTAGAACCAGTGAAGACTGCCAGGACTATAAAGGCTTTAGTCTCACAGTGGAACTTCACAGAAGCACAGAAATGTCTTTTACTAGACCTGATTTCTGGACTGGGATCTAAATCTCAAAAGGATTTCAGTGAAGACAGGAGGGCTGCTGGGTATCAGAGATAAGGAGTAAGCAGGGATTTAAGAACTTCCTATGCTACTGGAGCCATAGCTCTAAAGCTGACACTATCAGGGAGAGGATGACAGAAAAACGAAAATGTTTGTATGTGAGCTCTTCTATGGCTCTGAGGAGAAAAGAAACATGAAATACACAGCACATTCCTGTGGCTTCTCTTCATTTTAATACTTTCCATTCCAGAAGTATGAAGGCAATTTTCTTCCTCATAATTCTGCAGAACTTCATCTAATCCTTACATGGGTGAACTGGTATTGCTCCATTCAAGCCAATGAAACCAGACTGACTTTTAGTCCAGCTGAAGTTTGGGACCCTTGTTACCCTCTAAATTAGACTGACCTATTCTTGAGGAATATTGGGAGGTTCAGATAACTAACCGCTAAGAAAACGTAGCTTCTATAAAATAGGCTCCAACTGGTAGAGATAAGATGAATCCTTTTGTTTTAACAATAAAGGAGATCTGTGTTCTGATTGCTGAAATGCTGAGGAGGGTAATAGCACATTAGAAGACTGGATTTAGTTTTAGATCATGAACAATGACTTGATTTTCTTCTAAACGATAAGTCGTCGTCTTTCTTTCTTGCTTTTTTATTCTTTAATACCATGAAATACAGGGTTGCAATGGTAGCTATGAAATAATAGGTATCAGACATGCCATGTGATGAATCAAGAGAAGTTCTTATCTCTGACGTTTACAGTGTGTTATAACTGGGGTATATGGGCTTTAGGAGGCTTTACACTAATAGGTGATAATAGCTTACAGTTATGTAGTGACTTTTATGTAGAAGTTTTCCTGTGAGCTTTAAATCCTACACTGACAAACAACATATAGTGTATCACAGTCACCTTTTTATCCACCAAAAAGCAGCTATTTCTAGAGAGAAGCATAGTAGCTATTTTATAGTGTATTGTGTTATATCAAGAAATACTGAAGACTGCTGCCTTCAATTCAAACTGAAGGCATATTTTTGGAAATATGGGATATTTATCTGCATTGAAATTTGACCTACAACAGCAGGGTAAACTTCCCTACTGTTTTGGAAGGCGAATTTTGGAAAGAAGGCCTAACTGCAAGTGGAGTGCATTTCTCATTTACTTGTATCATGCTAGAGAACAGTATTTCTGTTAGTACAGCACTAGAGAGCTGCTGTAGGATTAGCCTGGAAGAACAACTTCCTATTATGGAATTGTTCTCGGTCTTGGGACCGAGACATAATGGCTCTTTTTCAGGACAGACAACAAGCTTGGTATCCAGTATGAGGAGACCAAAATTTACAGTCTTTACTCGACAGTAACATATGCATACTGGTACTCAATCTATCTATCAGTACTTGTAGAAAGATGTGCTAGACAGTGTCTCTTATCCTGATAGATGTCTTCAGTGAGCCAGAAAATGAGAGATTACTTGGGAGAAAGATAGCCATGCCTTATCTTACTTGTTCTTTAAGACGAAGACAAATACCACAAGGAAGTAGCCATCATCTGGTAGAATTTATGAAAATTCAGTATCTATTCTTTAGGCTAGCTTCAGCAACTGAAGCTTCCTTTCTACTTAGAATGGGAACAAGTTAAAGCTCTGTGGCAAATATGGGGATTTAAAGTCCTCTCTATAGGTAACTACAAGTACAAGAGAACAAACGTATATTAAATTTTACCATAATTCTTTACAACTGTTTAAAGAGGTAGAGTTTGCTGTTGCTCCACAAAGCAGCCCATCAATGTAAACAGCAGGACTGCAGTATACTGCAGTCAGCAAAACAGCCTTAATAGTCTCTCCTTAATATATTGAAGTAGCATAGCAAGACACCTTTCAATTTAATTAGGGGTCTGTTAGGAGCTTATAATCTAAAACTTCATTTTTCCTTCTTAAAGAGTACTAAATCCTCCTTTTAAAATTTCATTTACCTGCAGTTTGGTGTCAAAGTTGTCAGATTTTTTTTTTCCTTAAACATAGTACAAATTGCTAAATCATTTAAAAATTATGTAGCAGCAAAAAGCACAGATTTTTTCTTTTAATGGTTCAGGGTGCTTTTTTCTCACCAGGATCCCTCACATTTACACTAAATACAGCTTCATTTTTCAAAATGAAATTTAACAAGCTGTACTTAAGAGTGAGAAAGGCACTTACTAGACTAAATTCAATTGCTCTTCACTGCTATTCTTTATCTTCCAATTTTTACTGAAAGGCAAAGTAAGAACGTACTAGGGAGTGAAAAGAATAATTTCATTAGTGGCTGCTGAACAGCGAATGCAGCCACAGCAGACATTACACCTGAAAGTTGGTGTAGTTCTGCTACTGTCCTCTTGAAATTCTTTGTTTCTCGAACTTGGCTCATGGATTCTGAGCAGGCAGTCCCTTTACTTTGCTCCCTTGTAACCTGCCAGGACTAACGCCGACTCCCTTTACAACAACAACACTTTCACTTAATTTATCTCCCTGTATTGGCGACATAAGGTTTATAGCTGGGTGCAAATTCCAAAGGGACCACTTCTGATTTTTTTGGCATTCATTGTTTCCTTTCTCTCACATACTAGCATGAACTAGCAATACTATCCCAGGAAGAGGCCTTAAGAAGACCTTATGCCATATGAAGGTTACAGGCCATGTCACTCTGCCCAGCATATGGTGCAGTAATCATCAGTGACATGAATAATTACAAAGATCCAGGCTTTATACTTCAACTACAGTAATCTGACTCTTCATCCCTCTGGAAAGAAAAAAAAGTTCTCTTTTCTGAATACACACTGAATTTTGCTATTTGGGGACATTCTTTTAAGAAGCAGTTTCCAGTTCAGTTCAATGCATGAGGATCAGGTCATTCAACACAAAATTAATTGCAGTTATGGCTGCTGAACCAGTGCTTGATAGCATGAAGAGTGTCTGTACAAAGTCCTGACTGTGCTGTAATACTGTTTACTGTCAAAAGTAAAATTCACAGGCCAAATCCACAGCATGTATAAATCAGTGCAGCTTCACTGGCACAGGATCTGGCTCACTGCATCCATTTAGATGGATTTAGATTTCTCAGTTCCCTGATTCTACATTTTTGTCCAAGTGCTGATGACAGACAATTGAGGATGAATGGACTTACACTAAAAGAAAAACAGCAAAAAGGGTAACCACTCTCTTAGTTCATTGTTAACAAAATAGCAGTTGTTAGATACAGGGATGAAAATTGGCATTTTTAATATGTATAGCATTTAGTTCATTACATTCACAGAAAAATTATGTTTAATGCCATACTGCTCAAAAGTGTTTGATTTTTATCAACAGAAGGGTCACAAAATTGCCCTACAACTTTTCATGTCTCTGTCCTTCAGGATGACTATTGGATTTCTGTAACAAAAGAGGATTCTAGAAGCTGTGGATTAAATGATGGCAATTATGAGGAATTCAGTGTTTAATACTGGTGAGTCTTCTCTCTGGAATTAGGGCACTAAATGGTGGAGATTATTAGCACCACTGATGCATTATGACTTGCCCAAGCTATATGATCAGTAACTAACAAATTCAGGATCAGCACTCAAAGGTCCTAAGCTCAAGCTTTCTCTTTTCATCTAACCCCTACTGTCCCCTAAATAATATTAAATCCACCACAGGTTTACTTTCATGATCAGGTATTACATGTTCAGTTGTTTTGAACGGCAGAAATCAAATGATCACTTCTTACCTCCCCTATTTGCCCAGACTTCTCACTCAAGGACAACTGATGTGCCATTTACCAAGGAAATGATTAAGGAGATTTCAAAAGTGAATCAGAACGATTCCTTCCATAAGTTTCTATTACATTTTTAATGCTTTAAAAATGTGTCATGATACATTTTACATGTTTCTCTGCCATTTTTATCTTCAGGGAAGTGCCATATACCTTAACAACATTACATTTTCATATGAAATACACAGAAATCTCTCCTTTCTGTTTAAAATTACAGATTCATTTTAAACATGAGTTAACAACATATACTGGAGAAGATCACAGCCTTCCATTATCTTGAATGTTTGATCTTAATAAGGCCTGAATGCACTTCAATCGAGTTAGAACAAAGTGTGCAAAACTATCAGGACTGTATTCAAAAATGGTAACCATAATCTTTGATGTTTTGATTCCTTTCTTATTCATTCAAAGGCAAATGTGAGCTAATAGAATTTTTCTTGTTACTCAGAGCAGCTGTTTGCAAAATCTGGAAACTATAAAAGGCTTTGCCAAGAGACTGTACTTCAAAAATTAATCTATTGCTGATTGAAGGCCTGAAGTTTATTGTCCGAATTATATTTAAAAGTGTGTTTTACTATAGCTTACAGCGTAATTCACAACATTTGACCAAGAAGAAAATGACTCTCATTCACTTAAAAGGGTAGGACTCTACGTTTGCTGGACATGAAAATGCCACTTGACCAAACACACCATTCTTTCAGGGATTTTTTTTTTTTTGGCCTTATCATCACCTACCCATAGTATCTGACACCTGCAGTATTGAGCAGTGGTGATGATTAATCTTCAAGAGTTAAGTGTAAACATGCTATGGAGAAACATGAGCGCTGTCTGTGGCATAGTAGAGCATAGGCATAGTGTGCAGACACGTGACGGAGAAGCATGAATACACGTTTTCATTACTTGAGCGACTCCATGGACGTTGAATAATATTAGGTCAAAGGTTTGTGACACATTTTTTTCCTCATTAAATATAGAATATACCTCCAATGAATAAAAGCTTTTATTATTTAATCTGCTTTGTGTGGTGTGGTTTTTTTTAAGATTGGGCCTTGAGAGTAGCATGAAGCCTTTCAAAATTCTAGCAGGACTGTACAAAAATTATGTAAATGTCATAGCCTAATTCTTTCAGCCTTTGCTACCCAGAGCTAATACACAGATTGTCTTGGGCAATAATAATTAATATAAATACAATAATAAGTACAATAATAATTAAAGTACAATATGTACAGAAATACATAGTATTATAAGTACATAAATAAGTACAACAATAATTAAAATAAAAATCTGTAGCAATGTGTAGATTTTATGGGTCTGATAGAGAAGTTAATCAAGCTACAGATTTGCCAGTACTTAGAAGAAGACCTAAAAGCATAGTCTAAATAACTTATATATTTAGATCTAGGGAAAGAATTAAGGGCAGTGGAAGAGAATAAGAGACTGGACAGAATAAATGGATACTTCACATATTGAACTGGCTCCAGGTTCTGTACTAATTCTCTGCCCATGGTTTCTCAAGCAGTACATAATGTTCCTATATGAATTATTACTGTTGGGATAATTCACAGATGCAGTGACATAAATGACTATAATAAGGAATAGGAAAAGTGGATTGGGCTAGCATTAGTCAGATATACAAGTTTTTCTTAAACTGCTCAGAACATGCATGACCTTGAGCTTCAAAATTCACAGTATGAACTGGATGAATGGTCAAGCAAGTCACTTTGTGTGGTCTCTGCTCCCCATCTCGGTGTCTGGAGGATAACCACTTTCAGGGTAAATAAACTATACCTGAAGTATAGTTTGCAATGGTAAAAGGTGCTTCTCCATACTAATAAAACATGGCCACATATTTTTGCTGCAAGCTGGCACAGTAATGAATGAATATGGTCAAGCAGAATTAAAACTTTGATTTTGTAAACAGGTTAGGGATTATTTTCCCTACCACTTGCTCACTCAGAGCAAAGCTGAGTGGTGCGTGTCAAATTTGCTGTTAGTTGCAACTCTCAGATGAAGAAAATAGTCATATACCACAGCTAATGGAGTTGTTCCCGAAATACATGAAGCAAAACTTTTGTGCTGCAATGCTGAAGATTATAAATTTGCACCCTGCTGCTGAAAGATGCTGGGAGGGTCATTACTTAGCTTGAGTTGAAGCTGATTTGATCTTGAAACTCAGCAGAGCAGCTTCCTGACTCAAGATCATATGGTTATGTAGTCTTTTTCTATAAAGAGTCAAAAAAAAAAAAGTAGCAGCTCATCTGAGTTAATTACTACAGCCATATCTGGCTCATTAGTGCCATTGATTCATGTGGTGTGAAAACACAACGGAAAAGGTTGCACCCCAGCAAACTAAGCAAGAAAAATGCTCTTTTATAATTATGAATGAAATAGAATTTTTGATTTATGGTTAATTATTGCTTTGACCACCTGATTTATCTATAATTTAAAGCTAAGCAGGTAGACAATGCAAGAAACATAGGGCTTGCCAGAGAAATCCGATTTTTAATTTAAATTTAATTAGAAGTCATGTCTTTTTTTTTAAGTTGCCTTCTTAATATTCTTTCTACTCTTTTTTTCTATTTTTTCTTCATCTCCTCTCCCATTCCAAAAACCCTGCCAATAGAATTTACCAAACAATAGCCTGCTATGCAGTACACTGAAAGGTACACAGTGTTTTTGACAATAACAAAATTCAGAGGCCTGGAAATACTTTTCACAGAGCCTGGGGATAAAAATCTAAACAATTTAATTTCTATAGACCTTACAAGAGAGTTTTATCCATGCTACAAGATAACCCAAAACCACTATGTAAAATAAATCATTTAAAATTAGGTTCTAAGGAAGAAATTCTGATCCCAGTAAGATCATTAGAAAAATGCCTTCTTCCAACAAGAGGTTCATTATACGCCATATGTTTTTAGAAGAAAAGAAGTACAATCTTGTTTAATTTTTACAAGATCTCTTTTCTTCATCCCTGTTAAAAGCTACATCCACAGCATCTCTCTCATAAGTACTTTCTGGTGGGTCAGCTACCGATAAGCATATATACTTGGAGAAAGAAAGGGCTGAGACCTACATATGTCATGGTAATCAAATCTTTAATTCCTAAAATAGGAGTAAGGTATCTACCTATTTCCAAGGATCTGAGTCTGAGTTACTCTTTGTGACTTGTTATTGTTTATTTACTGTTAGTTTTCTGGACTTTTAAAACTTATTATCTTGGATTCAGCTGAATAATCACTTATTTCTAAGTCAGAAAGCAAAGCATGTTTTGTTGACATCTATCCCTAATTCAGTCTCCTCCCTTTCAAGTTCCCACAAGTGCTGTATGCTAGACAGAAATAAGAAAAATGATGCACCTGAGAAAGAATGGAATTATACTGTACAATTAAAACTTATACATAGGGTCTGAAACCACAGCTAGTCCTCTGAGACAGACCTGAGAGAGACCTAAGAGGATTTAACAACTTGAGTATAGTGCTTTGCAAATGAAACAATTGCTTCTGGGGAAAGGAAGTGAATTGGGAAGATGAGTGTCTTCGTTACCATTTTCTATTTCATAGAATAATCATGCCTTAAAGCTACTAAGACCAGTTCCTCAGATACTTTTTTGCAAAGATGCAATGTGGGGTTCCAGACAAATTATGACATCCTACAAATGCTATTTCATCCTGCCAACGACTTCAGGCCAGCTAACTATCCATTCTGTTGTTAACTGAGAGATTAATACATATAGATATAAACATACAAAGCATACACATATCTCAGACTCACAGGCTTAAAAAAGAGGGAGGGACTCGAAGTAAGGCCTCGACAGAGGAAAGTCACTCACTTGCCTACTGAGTCACCCTAGTCTGGCTTTGTTTGAGGGTAGTCACATGTAATCCATTCATTTGAAATCTAATTGTGCTCCACTGCTAATCACTAATGCACAAAACCTTATGCATCCAAGGAGACATTTTGAAGGGCTTTCCTCTGTGGAATGCCTGCAATACCTATTTTTAAATTAAGGACCCAAGATTATGCCTTCACTGAAATGAAGCTCATCTCTGCACAGCGAACCAAAAGAGCATTCTCCTAATTAGCAGCGTGCTATATTAGAGCAGACACAAACATGAGACAATTCTGTTCTAGTCCCCACTATTAAAGAAAGTCTCCATCACATTTATCTAGTGGAATTGACAAAGATATGCTCTTACATGACTGAAAAATTCACATTTTAAGAAAAGAATTTGTTTGCTCAGTGTTTTAGTTACAGCGGTTAAAGAGATCTTTGAATCCTAGTTCAAAGTTTGGACTGAACAGCCTTGGAAAATAAGTCCACTAACAAAAGAACAAAGATCTGCATACTAAACTTCACTGTCACTTGTCTAAGATTAAATCACATCGAAGATCTTTCTTTATGTTCCTCTTTAAAACACAGTTCCTGTGACATCATTGATATCCTTATGTCCAAAAATACTACAGATTCTGGATTTTGTGTTTCATTTGAAAAGATATCCAGCAGCACAACAAAGATGAAGAGCTTACTGTGACAAAGATTCAGCATGCACTTAGAAGACCTCCTGAAACATTGCTTTTAGGTCCTGCATTGCCAAAGACTTCATACTAAAATCTGTCATCCACCGTTTTGTCCTTCTGAAACCTTGAAAATCAGATGACATTATGCATAGAGAACATTTTATTCTTATCATCAACATATACAATTCAATCAGAACTGTCACAGCTAAAAAAAATCAACAAAGATCACTATTTTTAAAATTATGTGATCACTAGAACATGTTTCTAAGAACAGTTATAGGATTTTATAACCCATTAAAGCTATCTTAACTTGTACATCCTTATCAAGGTTCCAGTATTTCAACAAATTGCTACTTTAGAGGAGCTTTATCTGAACACACAGTGTTCCATAGCAGTAGTCCTGCAATCAGCAATAAAATATAATGAAGCAACGTTAACAGCACAGTGTGCTAGCTTGAGCAGTGTGCAATTTAATAAGTTTGTTAGTTTGGCCAAGGCAATGCCTGTCTGCATGTTACTTTCTACTGAATTTCATTTGTTTAAATGCTAAGCATACATTCTGTTTTTAGTATATTTACATCAAAGTAAAAAAGCAGAATATGAAACATGAGCAAGAGTAAAATGACTTGGCTTAAAATAATTTAACTAACCTCCCAGACTGAAAACAGAGCGTATCTAGCAGGTTTCTGAACTACCCATGCTCAAATTTTGTGGTTGCACTGTTTTAAGCTCTCATGATTTTCATGCAAGCTTGTCATGGCTTACACAAAGCAAACCAGCAGTCAGGATGAAGTTAGAGCATATATTTACATGAATGTACACTGTCTTAAAATCTGACTTATGAAGACTATAATAGGGAAGGGATATATAGAAAAGTATCTAAAGACTAAGATACCTTCAATTTGCATGTAGAAACAGTATGAAAAAGTCATTCAGGTGCAGGATTGTTTGTGATAAGTAGGAGAGTTTAACTGGAGGTAGATAGCAGGGACTGGTGCACTTTTTCTTTTTCTCTGTGTATCACTTGACCCGACTACTAAAGAAAAGTTTTGTTAGGCTGATACAATATTTAAAATTAGTTGAGTTTTAAGAAGAGAACTTTTCAGAGTCCGTCCCAAAGGCTGCTGATTCAGGCAGCCTCTAGCAGTAAGGATGAAAAGAGAATTAAAAAAAGATCAGATATACTATATATCTCATAGAATTGAAGTAGTACTCTAAGATAGCATGGAGAGCCCTCTTTCTTGGATGTGTGGCTTGCATGTCTAAGGTCCCACTATATAATATATGGGTCTGCCCGTACTCGACAGAAAGAGAATGAACATGTCCTCTTATACCTTAGGGATCTGAACAGCCACCCACACTACTGATACCAAAGGCTATTTATTCATTTCATGAAATTGAATAACTAATCTCTTAAAACTAATGTCTACTACAAAATATTTAAGGGGGCAAACGTGCAATTATCTGAGACGTTAATCAAAAGTAATAACACTATAGTAAATGTCTGAAAAGAGTTCCCTTATCTGAAAGGATGCAGATTTTAGATATTTGTCTAAGTGTCCTCCCCATTAAAGCCTCTCTGGTGTTGTCATCCTGCAACTTTTCACTGAAATTACTGGTCTACAGATTGCGTTCCTGAAACATTCAACAAAACTGTACACATATCATGCTTGATTTGGAGCTACCTCTGTGTAATACTCTGAGGGGAAAGACCACACTTACATTCAACTGCAGTCCTCCTGTTTTCATTATTGGTATTTTTCTAGCTAGTTGCTTAGTGGCATATAATCTTTACCAATCTCAAACATTTGGCTATAAGGGAAGCTAAGCATGTCCCTGAAATGTGCCTTTTCTGTGCAAGAGCCAAGTATTTTCTAGCCCTATCATCTGGCTGCTACTCCAAAAATTCAGAAAGGTGCCTTGATTGTTATCTTAACCAAATACTATAATTTACAGACTTTTTTAGTAAATCTAAATCAGCATTTAAATTTTAACTATTTAAATTTGTAGAATATGTAGACTATTTTTTGCTTCAGAAACACAAGATAGTAGGGTAGAGACAGGAATTAAGTAACTTGTCCAAAATCTCACAGCAAATCAGTGGCATAGCTGACACTTAGAAGTCCTATCCTTTGCTCAGGTCTCTCCCACACTGCACTCAGTAAAGCTTGCTTTTCTCTTAGGTTCATTGTTTTCTATGGCCCAGTGCCCTGCTGCATGGTCTTCTCTGCAGGTGTACACTGCCATTTGAGCAACTGATTCATTTTACAAAAATAAAGGATTTTGGCACGGGCAGATCTGCTTACACAAGCCATTACAGTGGATTGTGACGACCATCAGATTTGCCTTTGGTGCACAAACGATTCATTATTTATTATTATATTTGAGTGCTTTTTTCCTTTGCAATGATAAATTATGATATATGATCCTCAAGTAAAAACATCCTTTTTCTCCTGCCCAACAGTTACGTAGATTAGATTTATCAAAAAAAAAAAAAAAAAGATCCCACTGTATCAGATACTCCTCTCATTAAAAACCTTGAAGCAAGAAACAATTTAAATAGTACCTACACTTTGTGAGAATGTGGTGATTTGCAGTTTAGCAGAGGTAGAAAATATATGTAAAGCTCTTCAGGGTTAATATGTTTAAGACCCTTAGGAAATTTGTTTTAGTTGTGTGTGGGAAGCTGCTGAACGGACAGGACAGAATTGTGCTATCAGCCAGGTTATCATCTCGGAGCTTTCTCCTTCTTTTTGCTTCATGATCGTATGAAGCAGACCACAGAAGCTAAAACACAAGAAGTAAATCTCTATTTGAAGCTAGGTACAAGTATTTTAATGCAGGTGGGAAAGAGAAGGGAGCAACAATTCTCATGGTTGTTGGTAGGAGGAAACACTGTTCTTCATTGCATTTTAGTCCACAGACTGAACACATTATTGCATCAAATATTAGAATCTGAATTGCATACAAAAAGCTGGCTAAATTCATGACCTCATGAATCATTGTCCAGACTCACACCTGTGAGAGACTAATTGATGGTAGATAGAAAACTAAGACTGAACTGCACATATATCCTCTGGCTCTCAGCATGTGTTTTTTTCCCCAGTTCAATTAAAGACAGCCTGTCATTATTACTGAAGCGTTCTTGACTCCAGCTTCTGACACAGAAGGGACTCACGGCTCCGTAGTCTATAAAAGAAGTAACTATTCTTTTATTTCATGAGGCTAGCAGAGCCAATAAAATAATCCCGTGTCTTCTCCCATACCCACTTCTCCAGTTACGTTGTTAGGCACTTTGGGCTTCCTTTGAAACATCAGGTATCGGCCTTTGCTTAAGGCAAGATAGCGGACTTCACGGTTGCATGACCTGACCCAGTACGGTAACACCTCTGCTTCTACGCAGCAGCCTGCTAGATCTCTGTATTGCGCTGCAGCTGCGGCCGTAGCGATCCGCGCGTGTGCGAGGGCGCGCTCGCCTCAGGGAATTCACAGCTATGCTCTGCGGGCAAGGGGGTGGGCGCCCAGGGGCCGCCGAGCAACCGGGCTGCGGGGCCGCCTGAACTGCTGGCAGCCCCCTCGGGCTCTGCTGCAGAAAAAACGAGAGAGAGGGAGCTGCTGGCAGCCTCCACGCTGGATGATCGGTTTCTTTCTGATATGAAGACTCGGCAGCGATGAAAGAGGTAAAAGAGCAGCCCTGAACTATCCCTTCTCTCAGTGTCCCAGAGACTGGCTCAGTGCCCAGCGCAAAATTACATCTGAACTCTCACATGCAGCTGAGCAGATGAGAGAGAAATGCTGCGGTGTGCAGGGACTGTCGGAGCTGAAGGTCCCATTTCTATTTGATCCTAAAAGCAGCTGAAGATCCCAATCTAAGGATTCAGCCTAAACATTATAAATATATTTTTTCGCAGTCTTGCACAGCCAAATGTAGTACTGTTCAGTGGTGCAGGAGTGCCCCTAGAGGAGACTTAAAACTCCTTATTCAAGGAAGCTGCAGCTCATGGCAACAGTTCCCCAGTGCTGTGCTCTCACATCTGTGCTTCCCCGAAGCCAGGGAACCTCTCTCAGCACTGCCGGCCTCCCAAAAAGCAGCTGGGCTCTGGCGTTCACCACTACAACGTACCACCGAGGGCAGGAGCCGGACCTCTGACACAGGGGCAGAGGGTCTTCCCTGATACTGTGACCATTCAAAAGAGCTCAAACCCGAAGCTTTAGAGAATTGCATTTAAAAGCTACAAACCCTTGTGTTTCCAAGCAAGCATTGGTATATAATTAGATAAATTTAGAAGGAAAGCTCTCCTATGCACAGGTTATTTTATAACTGCCATCTGTGCAGGGTTTTTATACTTGCCACTGAAGCATTTTGTACTGCCCGCTCTCAGAGATGGGAAACCCGAGGAGCATACTCAGTAGGTTGAGCTAGTAAGGCAGTTCTTTGACTCTCTTCCTACAGGGCGGGCATGTGAGGGAGGCTACAGATCAGTTCCAAGACGGACAGATATTTTACTTTTTAAGATACGAGGATACTAGCTCATTAGAATCTGAAAGGTGAAGCTCCTCAGATAGCTGAAATTTAAATCAATCTAATCTACAATTCTTTTCATTTTAATGTCAAAATCTGCATTTTTCCTGCAATAATAGATAACATCACTAGCCTTCTAAAGCGACGTTGTTAGTTGTTCTTTATGCTGAGTTAGGGTTACTATATGTGAGATCCGCTTTTATGAGAATAATCAGCACACTGTATTCAACCCTTGCAGGGGAAAGAGGAGCTGTTTTTGTTTCCTCTCCATTTCAAATTTAATTTTCTCTTCTTAATCTGAGTTTTAAAGCGTCTCACGGAAGTGTCAGCTCTGTATTACTTGATGATGGAATTTCATTAGTCTAAGGTGACATTTTAGGTTTTGTTTTAATCATTTCTAGTGTTATTGCTTCCTGCAGGGAAGGATTCGTTTAAATACTACACATTGCTGAGCACAGTAGAGACCTCCCTTGGCAGGATATGAGAAAAAAAAATCATGTATTTCAGTGATAGCTATTCATATCTCAAAGAAGGGCAGAAAGTAGAGAGGAATACAGCAGCCTGAGAAACTCTTAAGTCTGGCCAGCTTTTGCAAAAAGAGTAATCAGAGGATAATGCATGGTTTTAAATTATTAAGGAAAATGTTTTGCCATAGAGAAGCAACTCCAGCTCCCATGATCAGCATCCAAAAACAAATCTATGGCATTTCCTTCTGCACCAAATATGCAAGTAATATGCATATGCAAAGCCTCTATTAAGACATTGTAACCTTATTTGCATTGACAATACCCATTAAAAAGAATCTGAAATATTCTGCAGCATATGATACATAAGAATTTGAAGAATCTATAATAAAATTCTTTAAATCACAGCTGTCAAAGTTCAGCTCTACCTTTTCTATTTTATATAGCACTCCTACAGATTTACATTTACCATAGCCAGCTGCATTCATTAAAATCAATGCCTAGTTCCCAAATACAGTTCTATTAACTGTTCTAGAGAAGGTTAACCCCCTAGAATAAAAGCTCAAATTTCTGAACACAAAATGCTCCATATTTATTTTTAAAAGCTGTATTTTAGTGATGGTGCATAAAAATATGACTTAAACATTCAAAACCCTGGTAAGACACAGAACTGATTCAGAAAATTCATTTTGTATCTGCTAATTCTCTTGCTTTTGAGCTCAGACAAAGACAAGCAAACCATTTTTTTATCACATGTTTTCATAAATCTGTCTGGAGCTTGAGATCTCAGTTTAAAAATATGTCTCTCTTTCCTACAAGGAAACAGAAATGAATTTTTGTTTATCAGAAACATCATGAAGAGTGATGACTGTCCTAAGTAATGAGATTATGAAAGCCATTGGACAAATATTTAAATTTTGCATTATTTAGATATTTACATTTTCCATTAAAGAAGGGGATTTTACAAGAATGTGCTGTCAACAGAAAATTTAATTTAATTCTAAGAGATTATTGGTCTTTCTTTTTTTAACCTTTTCTTCTTTACATTTTAACATTTTCCTGCAATGCTTTGATCCCAAATCACAACATTGTGCTGGTGCGTGAACAGCAGAAACCAAAAACTGATCTATGTTTATGCATTGTCTAAGCTGAAGAAAGTGCAGAGTGCAAAGAGCATGTGCATTAGCTACAAAAATTCTGTCAGCTTTCATAATTTATGTTATTATTAGTAACACTGTGTGAGCAGGCATGTTTCCCAGGATTCTCTATACACAAGGCAGAGTCCAGAATTCATGCCCTTCCTGTGGTTAGGCTTTATTATTGCATGGAAATTAACAAAATAGCTTAGCATTTAAAAAATATATATGTTACTGTGCAGACTTCCTCAAACTTCACCACTGGTAGGTTTCCTCTCTTAGGATACTTTCATCTTTTCTCTTCAGAAGAGCCATTCCTACTTCCTTTATATTTAGGTCATGATAATGAGTTATGTGCCTCAGTGAGTCATTGTGATGCTATTGACAATTCTTATGAATTTATAATGAGTTATTATTTTTAAGTGTCAAATTATATTACCTTCCCACAGTCAGTCATGATGCTTTCTGTTCTTTGAAATGACTACTGGCCACATTCCTATATTGACATTTAGTACAGAAGCAAGAATAGTCTATGTATAAATATCCACTGTGTTTTCCTGTTTTTAATAAAATAAAGCCAGATTACCCTGTCCCTGAGAGTTAATGGCCACCTCCTAGATTTAATTTTATGCTTAGTGGGCTGAATAATAAGACTGGTCAGGAATTTCACAGGACTTTTTCTCTTTTCCACAAAATCCTTGGCAATAAGACTATTTTTGTCAAGGCTTCTAGTGGAGTGGGAAGCCCAGATAAAGTGCGAGCCCTGTGTAGAGTCCATATCTATGACCATCCTTCTATCTGCTACAGAGTGAGGGGCTTGGTGGAGCTGGACAAAGTAACTTTGAAGCTCTATAAGCCTGGCTTAAGCTGATTATCCAAGTTTCTTGTTGCCCATCTTTGCACCAAGGCTTCTGTAAGAAGGAATACTGGTATCCTCAGCAGCCCAGGAATCTTAATATTTTAATTTGTCATTTCAGTGTGATTGAAACTAGCTCTCAAAATTCCCATGTCATATTACATGTGTAAACCTCATTCTGCTATTAATACTTTTTTTTTTTAGTGATTTTTTGATTTTCGCAGTGATGAATTTCAGCTCCCAGTCAGTTTTACTGGGTAAAGGGATGAGGACGTGTAGGAAGAATGTGATAGTCTGAAGGGTAACAATAGGAAGTTGAGAGTAATGTAGATAAATGTAAAATTTTGCAAAACAGGAGAAAACAGTGCAGAAGAGAGCTTGTGAAGCTATAATGGATAACTATGAAAACACTTTTAGAGTAATCAAAAAGCATATTAACGTTAGGAGTTATTAGAGAAAAAATAGAAAACAAAATAAAAACATCGCCATGCCATTTTAAATGATTGACACTTCCACTTCTTGAATATTATGCCACATTTTAGAAAGGATGTAGTAGAACTGGAAGATTCATAAAATAGTAGCAAAGATGCTGAAAGACATAGAATAGATTCTGTATGGGCAATGACCAAACAGATTAGGATTCTAGAAAAGAAACAGGGAGGGACAAATAATGGAAGCGGACAAAATAACAAGTGATATGAAAAAATGAATAGGAATTGATCAAATTTTTACTGCTTCTTCCCATATAAGAGTTAGGAATTATAAAGTGAGCGTATAAGGAATACCTAGGGGAAGCAGCCCATACAGTTTGCCTGTTCTTGCTCTTTGGTGTGTACTTATAAGCACTGCTGAAAAGAAAATACTAACCTAGACAATCGCATGGTCTGAACCAGTATCACAATTCTTATGTTAAGTGTCATTCATCACCATAAAAGCAGTTTTGCATCAGAACTGAGGAGACAAACTAGCAGAATGAAAAGACATCAATAGTACCACTAAAATGACATCTCAGAGAAGTCCCAAGTTGAAAATGTTGCAAAGTAAATAAATAAATCATCATTATACTCTTGTTCTTTTCCTATATTCCTCCCTACATAACCATTCTGAACTAGTACTGGAAAAGGATACTGGACTAGACCATGTTCTGATTTGGAAAGGCCATTCTTATGTTTATGTTCTTAAGAAAGGATGCCAGAAGTAAGAGACTAGAAATTTTAGCAATATCATACATTAAAGGAAACAGGATGACTAGATCTTCCAAAGGACTAAACTTAGTGAGAGACTTCCTAGTGAAAGGAAAGAAGAGACAGCACAGAAGTATGAAAAAAACTGGCAAGAGCTAAAACATACCTGACAGTATTAGATATGAGGAGGTCTACCTTTCTGAGTTTGCGTTTCAACATGAATCTTGGACCTTAAATCTGAAAGCAAGTGGGCGGCTAAAGCACAAAAAGAAAATGGATAGCACATCCCACAAAGTGTGAATAGTATTCAAGATAGAACTCTTAAATACTTAATGCTAATGGTAGTGGACTCAAGAGAACATACTTAACCGTTTTCTTACCGGATTGGTATCTGCATACTGAGTGGGATGTTTTAATATTACTGATGTCAGCTAGTTACATAAAGAATTTCCTTCGAAAAAATCCTGTATATTTTTTAATATATACCCACACCTTAAGAAATCTCTCCTTCCATTCAAGCATAAGTGTAGAAAGCTTTGGTGAATCAGTGGAGTTATTTTCCAGTAGCAGAGAAAAATAATAATCAGTTCTACAGGTGGTCTTAGATGGTTAGGAGCTTAAAAGAAGGACTCAATCAAGTATCTCCAGTGGAAGTCTACCAAACAATACACCATTCACTATTGTAATACAAAGAAAACATCTAAGTAACAATAGGATTCCACACCATCCACCACTAGAGCAGACAGAAACAACTCTATTTTTCTGTTGCTAAACAGCTTATATCATATCAATGTTACACAGTAAAATAACATAAATAGAAAGCAATGAATTTCTTTCTCTGAAAAATAGGTTTCTAAGTTAACCCTCACAACAAGAAAACATGGCAAACAGAAATATTTGACATGAGAGTGCTATATGCACATATATTCAAACAAACATGCACACCTGTGCATGTGTGCACACACACGCAAATCCTTGGTTTTTATTCCAAACCCTTCTGGATTAAGTTTCCCCCTCTTAATTACTTTAAACAGCTGAAAAAAATGTTTCCTTTGATCCTTGTTTATGTATTTGTTTGTCCAAAGTTAGATGCTCACAGGGGAATTATCTCTCAATGTTTTAATACGTGATATAGTGATTGCTGCTGTTAGAAATTTCATGGACATGTTGATTGCCACTGCACCATCTTTTGTGTTAAATACTAATCCTTTACTGATACTCCAAGACCTAGTACAGGGGAACATCCTCTAAATTGTTTAACTGCATTTAATTGCAGACTAGACTTACAGAAGCAGAGCAAAACCTAAAGGTAGGCAGATAAGTCAGATCCTCAAAATAGCTTACATTTTCTTTTTCTAGTATTTATTTTTACTCCACAACATACTGTGGCCTTCTCACAAGCCAGGGTCAACCTTGACCCATCTATGCTCGCATTTCCACTAATTTGACAAGGTTGGGGTTAAAGCTCCTGTTTGAAATAAGCTGTAGTTAGACAGACTTCATGCTCACACAGACCTGTAGTGATTTTAGTGTGAACCTACTCATTTAGAACAATTTTTTAGTTTTGGGCCTTTCTCAATATTTAATGTGAAGCAAAACCAAAACTGCTCATGAATTCTGCCTTCTCTCTAATAAGAGAAGTAAATAATAAAATAAAACTTAGGCAATATCCTTTGGCAATGTTAAAGGGAATTAGACTGCTGGAAATACTGGCCACATGTAGTTTTCAAAGCATGCAAGGTATTTCTTTTTTCACTTGTGGACGTAGCATGTCTCTTTCCCTAATCAATTACAGTCGGGTTATCAGCTGCTTCCCATTTTTTTCCCTGCAGTCAAAAGACTCCAATTAAAAGCATACTTTCAACTTAACGGCTCTGTTCTGCTTTCTGGAACTACCATATTCCATGTGTAGTTTTATTCCGCAATGCAGTCTGGAAGTATGTCCACAGGTGTCTGAAGAAACTGTGATTCTGGACATGCCTTCAATGGCAATAAAGAGTAACATCTGATGATAATCTGCAAGTAGAAAATTCTGAAGCTTGCTGTTTTCATGCTCAGGGCAGTTAAAATTACCTAAGTTTAAAATATATACTTTAGATATGGGAATAACTAGGTCTAGCAGTGCAGACAAACAGAACACAAGAGAATATTTTCTTTTCCTCAAAGAAACTCAAGAAGCTCATGGGACATAACAGCTTGCAGAGCAAGGGGACCCTGCCTACATGCCTGGGAGGTCTGTCACTGAGCTGAGAACTATGAAAGCTGCTGATATTAGAAATGAAATGGGCAAAAATAACAATTTCACTGATAGTCTGAAGGGAGCTTCCACTTCTTTCCCTCATTTTTCTAGTAAGTAGAAATCCTTTCTTTTTTAATCTACTGCTCCTCATTAGAGACTTATAGAAGGATTTTATGACAGCATCACAAAAGAACCAAACAACACTCAGATTCACTCAGCATTGGCCTAATTCTGATGCCAGAGAAATCAATGAAGTGAGAGCAAAGATGGTTCAACATGAAATGCTTTCAGAAATCTCACTCTTATTCAACACGGACCTAGATATAAACAAATGATGATGAATTGAAAAATGCAGAGTACACATCCACTGAACTTTTGTCTTCTATGTTTTAGAGTTCAAACTATTTTTAGTTTTATGCTGCACAGTCAGGTATGCATTTTTGTGTGCTAACAGTTAATTATGTTGGTTTCCCGCCTTTTTTTTTTCCTAAAGAGCTGTCACTAAGACTAAAATTCTTGTTTAAAGCACATCTAAGCAAGAAGGTGACTTTAGGGTTCGTTTTCTAATTGATCAAGCATCCTGCTAATTAAAAGCATCTGTGCCTAATCAAAGTATAGATACAATGGAGAAACATAGTGAGACTGTCAGCTAGGTGCATGAGTCTCAAATTATCAAGGCTACTGAAGCTCAGTGTGTTTTTTATTTACATTAAAAGTAGGATTTTTCAAAAGAGCCTAGCAGATGGAAATGGCTGTATTTGTTTCACTTCCCTGTTTATTTAAGACTGTGGTTTAGGGGTGTCTGTGCACCTTAGCAACAATGTCTGTTCCATGTGACCACTCTTACCAAGCTTGCTCAGCTCCTATAGTCTTGATTCAGCACCTATAAGGCTAATGTAAAATTTGGGCTGAATTATCTAAGTGAATGGTCTTCCTGCTTCCAAACTCAAAGTTAGATGTACAGATCTGCCATGTCTGCAGTGTTCAATAAAAACCTTATTTCTATTGTTTTAAAGCACTGACTCACAATATGGTATATGCAAAACTGCCTTATGCCATCTCTCTCTTACCTCTACAGCCAGTAGCATTTTATTTTTCAATAACGGCAACCCCCATTCTGAAAATACAAACAAGCACCTGACTTGAAAGCATCTGTTAATGTCTATGACTCATTTGAAAAGAAAAGGAGATTGGGTGAAGCTACTATACTCACCACATTAATAGAACCTTTCCCATACTTGGACAGTAAGGCAGGGACAGTGACTTGTGAAGACTGTATTATTTGAGAATAGATATAACAGTCTTTGGAGCCAGAGATAATATAGGCTTAGGTCCATCTGAACAATAACAGGTTTGTCTCACTGATTCAAGACCAATATATTTAAACAAGTGCTAATATATACTTTGCACTCAAATGTTCCCCAACCCCAAGCAAAGGTGATCTAAGTTATTTTGCATTACTATTATTATATGTATTGCAGTAACATCTGGAGGTCCAAATCATGCCTGTAATGCTGAAAGACTTTAAATTCACCTTAAAATGAGGACAGATGCAAGATAATTTATTTGATGCCATGTAATAAATCAGGAGCACAACCATGACCAGAAATCACTGGCATCACTCTTCCATTCTAACTTGTGGGCAAAACTCCAGTTGTTTAATGATGTGGATAGAAGGCATGGCTCTGCCTGATGTCATTCCTGGTTAAAAACATTGCTTCAGCGTTTAGATTGCCCTGGAACCCAGCATGGCTTTCCCTTTATCTTACAGAGTGGCATCTCCAGAATGGAAGAAATTAGTCAGTAATCCTGTTCGCATAAAGCTTACCACATACCCACTGGGTGGTTGAGTGTTTTTGAACTCCTGATTACTATGAAAGATATGTAGCAATAGTCCCCAAGAGAACTACAGCCATTTTTCTGGGTATAGTAGAGATCTCTGGTAATAATTCATATGAAAATATTTCCAGAAGTCTAAGTAGGATGGGTCTCACACTGTGGCTCTTTTACAGAAAACTGAAATAGATAATATAGTTTTATAAATTTGAACTAAATAGAAGTTTAGCACGAATCTAATGACATTCACTTCAGTGCTGTATTATGAGAATGGGAAGGAAGATGAACTAAGAGCCTGTGTATTTATACAGACTGCAGTTAAGCCAGATCCCAGAGACTATACCTCTAATGATCTTCTTGAATATCGTCATTGGTCATTATGGAAAGTATTAGCTGGTTTTCAACCAACTTCCTACAGAGATTAGCTTAATATATCTACTACCAGCTCCCCAAAGATGATCAATGTACTCTGATTTGAATCTCAGCCATTGTGGTAATATCTAACCACTGAATTTGAACCTCCTATTAAATTCAATGTCATTTTATATGCTGCAGAGACTGCTATAGCAATAGAAATTACGCTGTAACTCTTTTAAATCAAAACATTTCAGTATTTAACAATTTCCGTGGAGAGTTCATGTGTACATTAGGAAGAAAGTATGTGTGTACAGGAATATACATATACATATATATGAATTGATATATGAAGTTCCAGTTATGTTACCAAAGAAATTTCGTATCTAACCTACAGTTTTCAGAAGTAACAGGCCATTCATCATCAGTGCTCATCAACTACCACCAGTCCTTTCAGTTCTTCAATCTTACTTGTGATTATTTTTCAAGTACAGAGACTGAATAACTTTTTCTAAAGTTAAAAATAAAACTGAAATCTATATTAGCATGTATGTGTAAAAAAAAAAAAAAAAGAAAAAAACCTTCCCTCTTCCAAGCATTAGTTCAGAGACAGAAACTGTTGTTCCAAAAGTTTAGCATGCATAACAGTTTCAGAGTCTACTACCTGGAGGGAGTTGAGCACACAGACTTGGGGAAAGATCTTCATCTAGTAAATCTATAAAGCCCTAAAATATTAAGACTGACAAAAGCTGAGGGCTTTACCCAGATCCAAAAGCCCTCTCAAAAATAAGTAAAATTTAATTTTGCTGCACTACTGGGGAAGAGTCAGGCAAATTCCAGGAATTAGAGGATAAAATAGCGTAAAGAGATAAATAGATAATAGTAGATAAAATAAGCACTTGACACTTAAGAGTCGAGTAGCAGTCTTCAGCCCATAGAACCCAGATTACTTTCTTGACAAGAGTAATGGCTTCACTGTCTAATGTTTTACCATATACAAATAAGACTGAGGAACCATTGTTATTTTTCTGTCCTTGGTGGTCTGCTGCTTTAAGCAACTGCCTACTTCGTTCATTCCTAGACCTCTTTCGCAAGGTTGAAAA
The DNA here is from genome assembly GCF_040807025.1 of Struthio camelus. NCBI lineage: Eukaryota > Metazoa > Chordata > Aves > Struthioniformes > Struthionidae > Struthio > Struthio camelus. The sequence goes on from NC_090946.1 coordinate 36,214,952, forward strand.
TCTCAAGAACTCACTAAAAAGAAGCCTGAAAGAACAAAATGTTTTTCCCTTTTGTTTTGATGACAAAGGATTCCCAGCCTGGGGTTTCCATCTGCCTAGTTTTGTATCTGCACTTGTATCTTGTCCTGAAGACGCTTTGCAAGAGTAAAGTCATTGCAATCCCTGAATCCTCTGTAAATGTGCTATTTACAGATTATGTATAGTGAGAAAGAAAGAAGAGTTATAGGCAGAAGAGTGAACAACTAGAACTGGTGAAGCCCAAGTAGTTCTACTGAAGCCAGCAGTTTACTAAAAAAATCATTGCTCATAACAATTTAAAAGGAGTTTTGATTTGACTTTGGCTAACCTTTCAAAAACATCCAGGAAACATGCAAGGGAGAAGGAACAGAAAACTTGTTTCCTGATCCTACTCCATGCCTTTGCCAGAATATCACCTTCCTATCATGGAAAGAAACTTAGTTCCAGTCCCAAAATTTATGCTTTTTAGATTTTATGGCAAACAAATGAGCACAGATATTTATCGTATCAACATAGCAAATGTCTGGCAGCCTAACCCTCTTTGTAAATACACAGACAGCACAATACAGGAGCAAAGCCTTCTCCCCTTATGCTATTCTACTGAAATGTTAGTACATTAACAGTCATATTTTACCACCTAATTAGGACATTATGAAGGAAAAATCAATTAATGGGTGTTTCCTATAGGCTGGAAATATTGCAAGTAACAAATTGTGTCTGGAAAATTAAGTACTTGGATGCTCTCTTGAAAGGGGCCATTGCCTCTCCTGTTTCTAGGCAAAGGGAAACTGAAGCAGGGAAAGGTGGGATGCCTTGGCACAGACTGCACTGCACATCACTGGCAGAGCAGGAGGAAGGATTCAGATCTCTGACTTCCACCTCACTTTATTTCCTCCACAATAGATGCATTATCTGCTCAAGAAGAGGGAGCAGTTTCATCTAGATCGCTGAGTAATTGCTCTTGTCTTTATCCTGCAATCTGCATTTTACATTTCTTCACAGTTCGAACAAACACAGTGCAAGATGCCCAGCCAAATGAGAATGCTGTTTTCTCTCCTTTCAAAAAGCAAATGATCCTTGCATAATTTGCAGTTACTGTATTAATTATGAAAACATCTATTTACTTAGGATTTTTCTAAACCACTCTAAAAGTAAAATCATTTAAACGTTGATTCAGTTTCAGTGCCCAAGTGAACAGCCCCCAAGGAATCTCAGCCACTGAATCGCTTGAAAATGCCCTTGTAAATTAGCAAGCATCGCACAAACACTGCTGGCAAATTCAATCATTTCTGTGCGTGCTGCATTGTTATCTGCTGCTCACTTAAAGAGCTGAAGTTCATTCTTCCTTAATTCCGTGCAGGCTAGTGAGATGATATGAATGACTTTGCTTAAGTGGCAGTGACCCTATTAATATTTAGCTACAGAGAATAATAAAAACAGAACAAAAAGGCTTAGGAATTAAACTATCACTTGCCTGGCATTTCCTTATGCTCTCTGCTTTTAAAATATCTATTATCACCTGAACGGTATTTTTCCATTTAAAAAAAATATTTTTTCAGTAACTGTGTTTAATATAGAGCTATTAGCAAAAAGAAATATATAAGTTCAAGGTTCAGGTTACAATGTCTCTACATCCCTATGGACTTCTATAGACTTAACTAGGGCCAGTATTTTCAAAAATAGATGCCTGTAACTAGACCCAGTCACTGGCTTCCATTGCAGCTGTTGATATATCAGCCCTTCCAGAAAATCAGCCCCTAGATAGATATGAATAAAATAAAATAAAATAAAATTCTTATTTCTTATTTCATTGTTTGCTTCCCAAATTATAGGAAATTTTGCAAAAAACATTCAAAACTATGCTTTTCAATGAAACTGTAATATCACTTATATTCATTCAACAACAAAGATAATAATAGCATGCGAAACTTCTGTGAAGCACATATGTCAAAGATAGATAATCATATTCCTACTATAAATCTGCATTACACCTGCAAGCAGCCATTTCTGAGTGCAAACTATGTAGCTAAACAATAAGAAATCAGATTAGAAAATTTCTTCTCATATTGCATGCGTTTCTTAAATTTTAGATCTAATGTCTTTATTGTATGATTATTTTGATGAGGATAATTATATCTTAATGATTAATACAATTATATGAGTAAACATTTACCTCTCAGGTACTATAAATTCAAATATAAAAGAATTAAAGAAATAAAGGCTGTATTTGTATTTTTTCCATTTTCACGATTAGGTAATTTTTGTAGAAGATTAGGAAAGAGTTTCTAATTCTATAAAAGACCTAGAGTTCTTTGTATATAATGTCCTACTACACTACTTCTCATTACAACAGGGTTAAAACTGTTAACTCTCAATGCAGCAGTGATGATTTAATTAAATTTTGCAAATTCTGTGTTTCCAATATTTGTAAAGGGGCACGAAAGACATGCAGAGCAACTCTTAGTACAGTATTACAAGGGTTATTTCGTGATAGTCTGTTAATATTTTCCACATTTTTTCCTCTATACTCAAATAATTTTAATGTTGTTCTGAGACGTATTATAAACCTTCTACCTCTTCCATTCTTTTAGTTTCATGAACTCATAGCAATTGGCATTGCCTATATTTGCACAGACAAGCAAATGTTCTTCTGTAATTCTGGAGCAATCCTTTATTGCCTGAAAAATAGAAATGCCTAAGGAACACTTAGGTAGAGAACTACAGCCTTAGCTGGCTGGCCCTCCTACCAGCTAATATTTCAGCCTTAATGAAGTTAGTCATCTTACATTAAATATAATGATGCCAGGCAAATTGTGAATGATGCCAATAACTTGTGTAATTTTCTGAAAAGCCACTTTAGCTGTTAAATTGTCTTCCTTCTTCATTCTCATGATCTTGCTAATGGAATAATTTGGTATTAAGGCAAACTAAACCTATAAATAATCTATAAATAAAATGGAGTTATCTGCTAATAGATATGAGGAGGATGCCAGTCTTGGGTCCTGGTCATACAAGAACTTAATATAGCCAAGCTTTTACTTATATATGAGGTTTACTTACTTTATGAGGCTAAATTCTTGTTGTGTACAAAATTGGAGCATATTTTAGTATAGGCAGAAACTGATTATTCTTCACTTACAACATTTAAGCAAAGTACAATATTCATCAAAATGGCAATGAGGCCTTCAGATTCCCAAGCCTTTCGAAATTCAGATGCCCCTACTCTAAAATTCCAATTCCAATTGCATTCAAGTGTTCTTCAATATTTTCTATCTCAATTTGGTACAGTATTGCTATGCACTGTTAAATGGTTCCTGTAGATATAGTTATGTTTCAGAGACTATGGCAAACGTACAGCACGTGTAAGGTGTTCCCCCCCACAACAAAAAGCATGAACCTATGGTCAAAAAGTTAGCTGTGATTTTATTACCCTCTTTGAAATACTTCACGGTACCAAAAAGTATTAATGAGTAATCCTCTATAGGTTTTGACCCATTTAAGACTGTCACGCCACACTTGTAGCATTCTCTGCCCCATGAACTCACTATGATGAGCAGCCAAAAATGAGATAACAGGCTGCAAGGTTGGAAGAAATGGCTTTTGAATTCCTAAAATTAAGCACTCAAACAATAATGAAAGCCAAATCATAAGGTGCTCTCCAAATGCATGCTTCAGTCTCTATTCAAGGCCCACAATTGTTTATCTTAAAGCCTAATTTATGATATTTTTATTTGCACTGAATGTTTCTAAACTGCACGTGAGGTTGATAGGAAAATAATCTGTATTTTTCACGAGATTTATTTTATAATTAAAGACTCCAGTGGTTTAAATGAAACGTGAATAATGAATCTTTAAAATCCTCTTTGATATATGTATGTACAGTAAACAATCATTATTTAGAAGTAGAACTAAAATGCGAAATAACATAGGTATGACCAACAAAATGAAGCACCCTGTGTGGGGAGATTAAACAATAACAACAAAAAAACCCAGCCCCTCAGGATATTGGGCTGATATCCAGGAAATTAAAGGAATTTATTATTATGACTATTATGTATTTATAAAGCACCTTGCAAATGAGCACTTCAAAGGATTTTTCACAGAATTCATTAATTAGATCTCAGCAATGCAGTGAATTAAGTATTATGTTATTCGTCTTAAAGATCGTTATACTTAGGCATGGACAGTTTAACTTACAGAGGTAGAAGAAAAGCTCAAGCATCTTAGTTCTCCTGACAGCTAGGAGGAAAGACTTCAACTTTCCATTGTGAATATCGGAGGGAAAAAAGTACAGGCTGTGCATGGAAAGGGATTTTGACCATCACAGATTTAAGTGCTGTAAAGAATCAAAACTCAGTGAGCGACAATGAGTATAGAGCCTGGAAAATGTACAGAGGAAATAACTCTTTTTTTTTTTTCCTGTGCAGTGAGATTTAGTTAACTGAGACAAGAACCTAATGTGAACTGGAAGTGCCATAGAATCATTATAGGACATTATAGGCATATTGGCATTACTTTGATAGTAGACATTTGCTAAATGCCCACCTAATCAGAAGAGGCAAAATTAGGAGGAGATGATAACTGAAATGAAAAACAGGCAGATGAAAAGATGACATAGGTAGCAATCAATGGGAGATTTCAACGGCTGCCTGGGCAAATGCGGAATCCATTAAATTGGATTAGAAAATGCCACCAGTGCAGCAGCCAGTCAGATTCACTTTACAGCAGTTTGGCACAATGGAGAGGTCATGTTTCATTAGGATTAGCCCTGTTTCCTTTTAATATCGTTCTGTGAATATCAAGCAAGAAGTGATATGGTTCCAGTTTTCAGAACTTGTCAGGTTACTTGTATGCACCACTGTGGGTTTAGATACTTATCTACAGCATATGTTTTTGCTGTAGCTGTGCTTGCATCAATGTAATTGCATCTCTCACACTTCATGTATCACTTAAGTAAGCAGTGAGAATTTTAAAATTCCCAAAGTCTAAACCTGGATTATCACACAGCTCTTTAGGAAGCAGTACAGATGCTTATCTTGTTTTCTTATGCTCGAAGTCTTTCCCATTCTATTCAGTTCTGGATATTTGCCTTTGATCACTTGCTGCTCTGAAGTCTGTATAACTCTGGTCACCATCTTCACAGCTCCTGCTCAGAACTCTGTGCTCTCTAAAGACATGCACTAAAACAGGCTACCTTTAAGCCACTGATACCAAATCCAGCAGAGTAAACATCTCAGTTTTTGTATTTCACTTTTAAGAAAAATAATGTAAATAACAGCATTTTTTATATTATTTCCTACTTCCTCATCAACTATCATAGAGGTGTTAGCTCCTTTAGGGCCTGCTCTTTGCATGTGTCATGAATAAAGCAACATTACTGATTAACATATCAATTAAATGAAGGTCCAGGTGCATTATGAGCACAGACTGTAATAGCCACCACGACAACAGAGCATAAAATGATCAAGGTAATATGATTTTCAAATCATTTTCTACAGTCTTAGTTTCAAAATATGGCCTCTTATGTATATATGAAGCCATATATCTGAGCCACCACACATAAAACGTGATGGAATGCAGCACTAAGATACAGGTCTGGATTTTAGAAAGCATTGATCATCCAGAAGCCTTGTACCTTATCAGTGACTGTCAGAATACTTAAGACATTCACTGTATCAGATGTTCTTATTACTTGAATTGGTCCAATGAAATTTCTGTGAGTGCTCTGGGGCTCATAAAAATTAGCTATTTAATGGAATGGCACAAGAACTGTCCTCCTGGGATGTACTGGAGTGGTACACTGCCTTGCAGGAATTGACTATGGTCTAGGGTTTAATCTTTCTTCTGTCCCCTCCACATAGTAACTTCTGAACACCTTCCACATCATACGGATTGCAATAGCAGAATTTCCTTGTCAAATTTGTATGCAATTTGAACACATTATTTGACTGAGCAAACTTACATACAACAAATCAGGAAATAAAACATAAAAGAAAAATCCCTCCCCACATTCTCTTGAAAGGTGAAAGCAAATGCTGCATGACTGAACCAACCATTTAACAGTTTATATCAAATCGTAGTCATATCATGTAAGTATAAAATTTTACCTTACTACAAACTTGAAAAAAAATCAAGATGAATACATCCCATTGTATTTCATCACACCAAGCCAACACTGATATTGACGGATGTCTTGCGACACTGGAAGCAGCTTAGAATTTCTGATGGGAAACATTTACTGTGATAAGCAGTAACAGCAAGAGCATTTGAGATGGATCCAGTTTGGGATCAACTCCAGAGAGATGCTGAGAAATAATGCAAGTATGTATTTTAGGTCTATATCCTTGAATGGGTTCGACCACTGTTCCCCAAATATGTGATGCCTGAGGAAACAAGACAGTGTTTAATGAGTGGAACAATTATTCTCCAGGACAATGGTACTCTACAGAATAGGACTGTAACCTGTGTGTCAAGGAAATTTTCAGTGGTTATTTACTAAATAATAACTTACAGCAGTATACTAAGTAGGCTGATGTAAAGACATATTAATGGTACAAAGCCAGGCAGATCTTAAATATTCAGAGTAATAGCCAAATGTAATAATTAATGGTTAATTTAAAAGTCTGAGGTTAGCAGAATTAATCACACAGTACAGAAAGATTTCATAAGCAGATAAGAAACACTATATAGGGAAAGGGGATGAAGCTGCATTGCCATTAGCTGCTCTCTGTGATAGCTCATTAGGTTAGCTTTTACCAAAGAAGTCAAACCTAAGTATGTGTGTGTAGTAGCTGAAACATAAAAAGCAAGCAGGAAGCTCCTGCTGGCGACCTGGGGAGAAGAGCTCTCAGATTTCTCAGCATGAGCCTGGAGAAATGTTTGGGGATATGTTCCCCTGTTGAGTTCAATAGTAAAGTAACCATTAAACAGTCAAAAGCATGGCACCAACAGAGGAGAAAGACAAAAGGCAAAAAGCAGCTAGAGCAGAAGTCCTGTGCTAGCATCAAAAACTACAGCGCTGAATCTAACGGTCATTACTGGTATGTTGCCATTTCACTAAGGAGAAAAATGGGGAGGTAGATTAGCAATGTATTAGAAGTGAGCACCGACCATAAAATAAGGGCAGAGCACGGCTGTTGATTAAATCCACATACTTAAAAATAGAAAATCAGTTTGTCCATATGATAGTGCAAGGGAAGAGAAGGGAACTTTTTCTCCTGTTGCTGATCAGTGTAAGTAATAAAAGTCATAAAGATTGCTATGGGGAGAAACTGCAGCCTTATTCGTCCAGAACTGATGGGGAGATAACTCTACACTGCAAAAGTCAGACCAACTTTCTGCATCTTACTTCATCACCATCAAAAAATAAAATCCCTCACAAGTAATAATGCTTGCAGCCAAACAGGAGCCAGCTCCTTCTCCTATAGCAACACTCGTTTGGCCTTGAATTATAATGCATGTTCCTTTGCCAGTAAAATAGGCTGCAAAGATCAACTAGGAGCAAATTATACTAGGTAAGAAGACATCGTCTTTATGTCCTTGCTTGACCAACATGTAGGGAGGCCATGAGGCTCTGCACAATTGGATCTTACATTCCAGATTTCCATCTACTGGTTCCTGTGCCTAGCTGACATGGCTTGCTAACATGCTTACAAATAACTTCATTTTGCTGCCATATATCTCCTAGTAAAATATTTATTTTGCTTGCTGCATACCTCCTAAAAATGAAGAAGTTCAAAGAGAGAAGAGTCGTGTCATAAGAGAACAGCATGAGAGACATTTTCTTTAAAGAAAGGCTAGCATGTGAGACCAGGAAGGGCACTGGATTACTACTGTTTTCTCTAACTATGGGTCATAAATCTCTTGCAGGTCATAAAAAGGTTGAAAATAACAAAAAAGAGCTGTCAGTAGGCAACAGCTCAGTCCCTGCAGCGCTGGGAAATAAAAAGGACTATTATTACTTACTCTAATTTTTGCACTTCCTCGCAAACTTCAAATTACCTTTAATTGCTGGAAACAGTTCAACTCCTTCAAAATGAAGAAGTCAATAATCACAGTTGTTTTTCACTCTCCTGTCCCGGAGGGACTAGTTACTACTGACTGATGGAGATCACTCAAAAACAGATGAGCCTAAAGGGCCTTTAACTTTCAGAAAGTTGGCTAAATATAATCATTAAAATAAAAGATCTGAGGAGAGATGACAAGGCAAACGGACCATGATTCTGCAGCCATTTCTCTTGGCAACAGTGCCTTTTTCAGGAAATTCCTGCTTCCTTTGTCCCCAACCACTTGTTTCCATCTCCTGAACATCCATTTGGTTGTGCTGACATAACTCCCTGCACACACCTCCAGGGGACTAAGTTATCAACAAGCCTCCCAATACAGACAGATCATCTTTAAAACCTATTGGCTGCCTACCTGTTTTGCCATGCAACTCCACAAACAATGGTGGGAGCAAGCAATGGGGATAGAATCAGGATAAGTATAATAATCATCTACCTAATCGCTGCCTCACAACAGAGAAAGAACAGAGCTAGGAGACAGAAGGACAAGGACTAATTACTAACTAGAACACAGATCTGGAAGACAGAATGACAGTGTGTGTCAGGAAACCACAGCACATATCTGGGGCAGAGAAGGACAGGGTGAGTCAGCAACAAGAAAAACAACAGCAACAAAAATCATGATTTGATGCAAAGTAAATCAATGAGATGTTGGCAGAATTGTTTCCAAGTAGAATGTTTTTCAGTCTTTCCCACGAGATCTTTAGCAGAACCAAAATGATGAAGCTATCGAAGCTCGCAAGGGCAGAACTACAAGACCAAGTGAATACAGAAGCATCGATTAAATGCAGAGGGAGGAGAGTAACAGTACATCAAAGGAGACCAAAAACATCTCTTCAGCACTGAGGGAGGAAAAAATTGGAAAGTTAATCAATTCTGCTTTTAACTTATATAAATAATACCAAGTTAAAATAGAAAAAGTAAGTCATATTATAGGAGAAGTGCATGCCTGCTTCTTTTGTAGAGAAACTGAAGGAGTACAAAATAAGCAAATAGTACCAGTCAGGGCATCTGGAATATTAGCCCTTAACAACCCTCCTCCTTATACTACCTTCTGCCTACTGACAGAGGAAACAAAGGCACCTTATGACTGCTGAGCTTAACTTGATAGTCTACCTTCCCTCTACATACAGATCTACAGCTGTTTTTGCTGGGAGTTCTGGGCATCAGCTGACAGTAGAGTACCTGAGTTAAAACTTCTCTAATCACAGCAGGAAAAAAAGTATACACACGTTACATCTAAAACACATTACTCTCAGAAAAATGTAAGTTCTTTCAGTTGCAAAGACAACTTTCTTTTTCTGCAGTTCAATTTTAAGTCATTCTTGAGCATGAATAAGGCAAGATCTCAATGGATGTTGGTTATAGAGGAAGGAATAACTAAGACATGGTCACACACTTGATAGCATTGTAATACTCATGGAAATGTGTACAATATTATCATCCCATCCCTCCCATGTTTATTTTTTACTGGAAATAGCATATGAAATAAATTCATTTTGAAGAGGGAAAGAAAAGGGGGAGAAGGAGGAGGATGGCAAATTTCTGCCTCAGTGAAGTTGGTCTAAGAAAATGAAGAAAAAGTGAAAAGTGGAGGTGTTAATGGATTCTGCATGAATGCTCTTATTAAAATGATCATAGGAGTAACATAGGTTAAAATCATAAAGCTGAAAAGTTCCAAATTAATTTATGTATTGGTAAATTCTATGGCCGTCACAAATTTCATTTATTTTAATACTCATTATAATCAATATAAATGCGCATATGGAAGTACATGGATCAACATATAGCTGTGCATATGCATTGCTGTAGCTGTCCTGTTCAGTATCATTTCTTATACGGACTAAGTTAATTGGCATGACTAGGGAATATGCAGTCTCTTCACGAGCAGAACGTAATGTATAAATAATTAGACAAAATTTGTCCTTCTCATCTGCAGGGCACTAGAGAGAGCTGTGGCACTCTTGGCATGATAGTGGGGTAAACATGATTCTGAGCAACCATACTTCTATGGGCTCCATGACCTCATTGAGAAATGAAGAACTTTTTTTTTTTTAATAAACCTCAACTCTTATAAAAACAACAAATAGCTCCTCTTCCATGGTCTAAGCCAGTACTTTCCCACTTTTAATTTCAGTTGTTCCTAACATTTCTGAAGTTTATATTTGACCTGTAATAATGTATAAAACATTGAAATGCATGTGTATAACTGAATTAACAATAAGAAAAGGTTTCTGCCCAAGCTGTTATGAAACCATAGGGAATAAAATAAATTCAAGAGTATATACCTTCATGTAGCTTAATGGAACTGCGCCCTATTACTAAGGCAAGGATCCAAACACCTCAAAAGATAGAGAGAGTCTTTCCATCAGAATTAATGGGTTTCAGATCAGGACATACTTATAGAAGGGCCTTGTTTCTTGAAAATACTCATTTTTATTCCATTTTTCATTTTTTAATGACTCTAGAGATAAGGAGAAATGAATGACTGAGAGCACACTGACAACTCCTTTTGAGACTAAAGCTGGATCTGGATGACCCATAGTTTATTTTTTACATTTTCCTTGGTATAGTGACATGTAGCAATATTTTTTCTTCCTAACTCGAAAATAAAGGAATGATTTAAAAGATACCTCTGTGAGGACGTAGAATAGTGTACTTCTTTTCAGGAAGTCATTTCCAAGCATGATGGAAAAAAGACTTCCTGTTATTTCATTCTGCAGACAGCACAGCTTTGAGTGCTAAATCTGAAATTCTCACTGAATTCCACATTAGACTCTCCTACAGGAAAGTCATTCTTCACCTTTTGCTGAAGAAAATTTGAAACTTTGGCAAGTGAGATAAATAATGTCTAACATTCCTCCCTCACCACATTCATTTCACAAGGGAAACTGAAGAAAATATTTGGTAAAATAGAATTGAAAATGCATGCCAGCAATTTCAAGTAGAACATTCCCAAGCAGATTAGGCTAATTCCCTCACGTCAGACTAAATACCAAGAGTATCAGATTAGATCTCAAGAGATTCAGATTTCATTTTTCACCTTCTAAATCATTAGTCATATTGTGACTTCAATCAAACTGAAATAAGAAATAAAACAGAAAAATACAACTATTGCAAATAGCTGTACCTCTAGTTTGCCCAGATTTCTTTAGTGATCTTCAGCTGTTATCTGAATCTCATCAGTCTGCTTACTGGGACAGTGGAATGGTCTTTAGAAAAGTATTTCTGGTAGAAAAGTATTTCTGAAACAGAACTGCTAGAAGAAAAGAAGTCTGGGAATGTCCCCACCACCACCATCCATAAAAAAGGCAATGATGAACAATTTCCCAAACATGGAGTCCAGAAAAGTTGTAAGCTATTATTTGGTCATGCATGAACATTTGAGAGGTTCTCTAGCTAGCATAGACATAGTTGAGCATAGCAGGTAAATTCCTAACTCTAGCATGCACTTCCTACTCTTTTGCTGTTAATCATGTTAATTAGAGTTTGGTTTAAGCAAGTGAATAATCATCGCTTTCACTCTGTGACCACGCAGGATGTACAGTTTTTATGCAGCTTGAATTTATCACTGCTAACACACTTCAATGCAATACTGCAGACGAGCCCCATTTTTCAGTTTTTCTGTTTGGACATGTTAGCTTGAAACTTCATTTTTAAATGATGACCCCACAGTCTCAAATTACTTATTTTACTAAAAAAATACTTATTTTTCATGCTGGGGATCTTAATTTCAATTTTTGCTTGAAGTAAAGGGACAGATTATGTCACTAATAGATATTTGCCAACATTATCCATTACTGTGGATACTCAGCAACTAGTTGTGATGCTTAGCATATATTTAGAAGAGCCTAGGACAGAAGAAATAGGAAGATCTGTTACAGCTCAAAACATATAAAGTGAGCAATGCTGAAACTTTAGTATTCCTAGCAAAACTGAATGAAGATATTTGTGCAAGTGGCCTATAATCTGTCTAGTTTACCTATTAAACCCCTTGCTACAGCAAGTGCTAGTTGATCTTTAAAAGAGTGTAGAAGGCTGGAGAGAGGACCACCACTAACTCCCTTTATTCCACTCCCATGACTAAAGTAGCCTTGGATTCTCACAGAGCTAGAAAGAAAAGTGATACTGAACATAAGGCATCTAAAAGAAAAAGAGTTCAGCTTTCTAGCGCAAAGATGGTAAGAAAGGGGCCCTAACACCTAGTTTTTTTGAAAATGTCACATTTTTTAAATGCTTTGTGTCCATTCCATGCACTGCCACAGCTGTTTCATAATGCAATCTTAAGCAATTCACTTAGGATGTTTATGGGTTTTGAGTTAAAATCTCAATCTTAGTGCCTCAGCTTTCTTGTTTGTAAAAGAGGAATAATGATCAAACAAAGGGAGTTGCAAAGATAAACAAATGATCTACTCACTTTTAAAATACACTGCTTTGAAATATGAGGTCTTACCACTTCTGAGTACAATATTCAGGGAAGTTGAGCATTTTGGTGCTGCCTGGTTATTTAATACATTAGCCAGTATGCTGCTGTTTTCATTATGATGTACTGTATTTTTAAGTATTGATCAGAGAGGGTCACTGTGTTCAGAGAGGCATCTCTTGTTACTTTATGCATCTAACGGAATTAATGACTGTGAAGCAGTCAAATACTCTTGTAATCAGCACAGTAAAACAAAAACCAACATAGCTGTAAGTCAAGAGGCTTAGATAAAGATATTGCTTCCCTCATCGCAGCATATGCCTGAATGATGCAGAGCATCCTTTTCCTCTGTGCTCATACAGCTCCTTTCATAAGCCATCATAGGGACTGCCATCATATTACAAGAAAACTACTGGAAATAATTCTATGATAAAATATAGTAGATTATTTGGCCAATCTAAAAAAATGCTTTAATAGATTTAAAATATCTTCACAACTTAGCTTTAGTTCATCTACGTTAGTTCATACGTTTTATGTTGTACAAAATCAGCTGTGTTCGTACTGTTCACTTGCAGTGAAAAAAACACAGAAAAAAATGCAGGGATTGCATCCAAAACAATTTTTACTTTATTTTAAGTTGATTCAAGTGTATGTATGGCTGAAATAAACAACAGCTTACTGGATTAAACTAGTCTTCTGCCTTAATGAGGCACAGCATATCAGGATTGCCTGGTGATGTGGGCTGCCTCTTTGCTGTCTGCTCCTAAGCAGGAAGAACATGGGACTGTTCTGCCAGAGGAAATTCCTTTCCAAAGGTCAGTATTTGGCAGCCACAGTCCCCATACTGACGTTTTACAAACCAGTAGGAAGCATTCCTCAGCACCTGTGTGTCAAGGTGCAGCTCCTCTACAAGTACCTGAATACATCTTCTTCCGACTTGTTACCTCTAGTGAAGCAAAGAGCTCTACTGTTTCACTGTGATTCATCTTGCTTCCCAACACAAGATGGGTTTAAGAATAAAAAGGAAAGACATATTTAGAAAAATTTGAGATAAAGGCTTTTCATAATGCATGCGAACACAGCATTGCAAAAAAAAAAAGAAGAATCAATGTAAAACACAGTTCTAGTCTATGCCTAAAACTAGATTTCATTCACAAATGAAATGCAAATTTATTTCAGTGTGTTCTTGCTCAAAGGCCATTTAGCTATGTTTCATGAAATCATACCCCCTCCATGTGGCTCCACAAGAGTATCTGCCATCTCCATCTACTTTGAAATGCCTTTTAACGCCCTGGAGAGTTCTATCTGAAATCAGACAGTTTGTGTATTTAAGTTGTTTTCACTTTGCTCTTAATACTGCCTAATAATACTGCCTAATATAGGCTGCTCATTTGGTAATCAGTTCCTGTTAGAGATATCAATACCTTCATAATAAATATTATATCAGACTCTGGATATAAACATATGCTGCTATGCTTCTGATCTCTGGTAAATAAACAACTTGCTACAGAGACCTCACTTCTCACATACGTACAATTGACACACAAATAAGAAGTGATTTGCCTGATATGTCTGAGAGTAAATTTTTTCCCCTCCCCTTTTCCCTCTTTTTATCTGAGATCTTTGGTCACAAGAGGTTTAAAGTGGTTTGGGGCTGAATTTTTAGTTATCTATCAACCATGTGTTGCCAAATCAACAGCTAATTCTTCACCATTCCCAGGAACGTCAAGGGAAGTAAGGAAATAAATTTTATTGAGTACTTTTTATTCAGACCAACTTCTCTACCCATTTTTACTCTATTCTAGCCAAAGCAAAATTTCCACTAAAATAAGTATGCATTAAGAAGTGCAGGACAGGATAGGAACCAGAACATTCAGAGGAAGGTATGTATATATTCAGTCCTAACTCCAACTATTCTCCTCCAGTATTTTGAAAGTTAAAATGACCAGTTTTATGCCAACTACTGTGATAGAACTTGAGGGATGAGATGGAAAATCAGAAAGAGGAACACAGCTGGTAAGAAATGAAATAAAAATAAAAATGGAGACATAACAATGCAAAGAGAAGAGGAGAGGAAAAAGAAAGAGTACGGGTTTAGAAAAGTATGTGGAGGGGGAAGTTGAACAAAAACAACAACCCTACAGAGAGGAAGAAAAGAAAGAAGGAAATGAGACATTGCATCCTTGGCATACTGACACACTAATGGGGTAAGGTATTCTAGCAGTCTTTAATGAAGGAGGAATTTCACACAGTAAGTTTGAATAGAAAGAAGACGGCACTTTCTCCACATAACATACAGAATTTATGATATGCAGTGTTCTCAGCTGTAGAGAGTGCAATGGATATGGCATTGAGTAATGCAAGTTAGGGTTGCATGATAACTTGTCTCCTTTATATTTGACTTCGCAGATCATTCCAGAGATCCAATGGTCTATTCTTGTCATGTCACTATCTTTAGTCTTCTGTGAAGCATTAAAAGGATTGCTACTAAGCTCTCCTGTCTCCATTTGTCTCTTGAGGGTTATTGACTTTGGTTCTATCTAAAGGTTCTTTCTTCTAAGATAAATCCCTAGAGGCCTCTTGCTGAAAAGAAAAGAAAGAGATAGAGAGGAAAAAAAAAAAAAGACTGAACAGAAACTTCCTAGTTTTCATTTATAGACATATAGAATGTAAAAATTACTTAGTTGAGCATTCCCTTTGTTTGGTAGCAATAGGCACTGCCTACACAGTTTTACACTGAAAATATCCTTGTTCTGTGACTGTAGTCTTACCAATTGCCAGCTGTGTTTAACTGGCTGTGCACATGCAAGTCAGTATCTATAGCCATTTAAAATACGAGCTTTGTTCTAAACATGGCTATGTGGATTGGTATTAGGTGAAAAGAGCTTTTGGTTTGATTTGAATATCTCATTTCTGCGGTTCCTTTCCAAACTCTGGCACACGGCTCATCCTCAAATGGAGTTTTTCTTTATGTTTAAGGACTTAATTCATCCTGACGTTGCATGCCCCTAATTGCCACTTTTTAAGATAGACAACACACTTTCATGAAGACTTGAACTCTTCCATAAAGCATGGAACACAGCTGCTTCCTTAGCTGTTACAAAACAAAAAACAAAAAACAAATCAACAGTGACAACTATAACTTTACTACAGATAACCTTTATAGAAGCACAGTGACTACCACATATATAAAATTCAGGACTATTCATCTTTAAAAAGGCCAAAAATAAGTATTTATCACACAAAAAGAGAACACTGAAATGCAGCTACTTCGAGAGTAAACTTAGCAGCCAAAGAAATACACAGAAATAATCTGTGGAAGCTCCACATGCTGAACTAATGTTAAGTTTAAGTGATTCTAACCAGGAGCAGAATTTGGTAAGAATTCAAGAATATACAGTTAGTAGTAATGCCAGATCAATATTGTTAGAAACCACCCAAGAAAAAAGCCTCTTGCTGAAAATATAAGTTACCTTTTACAGCAAAGACCTCAAGCTATATTAAAGGAATGTTATTTCCTTCCCTTTCCTTCCCTCAGTCAAAATGGCATTTCCAACAACACTCCATATAAAACACAGTTTAAATGGTGAGTCAGAGACTGAAGGATCAATCCATTCAGCAGGGCCTGAGAAGTTTCAACTTTATATAGTATGTTGCAGCTAATGTCATCTCATGTAATTTCAGTTTCTTTCCATATATACTCTGAAGGGTTATAACTTCTTTGCCTGGTGTAAAGCCTAGCATTCAAACTGTTTTCTATGGCACTGAGATTCGATCATCACAAAAGCTTCAACAAAGGAACGTTACAAAACTCCCATGACAGTCTACCCGTTTTATAGGTAGAAAAAGACACATCTGAAACATAGCTAGGGACTGAACCCAGATCACTGGATCTCAGACCAGTTCCAACCATAAGCAACCTACTGTTTTCTTTTGCTCATGCTAAATTGCATAATAGTAATTGACGCAATTTTTATAAAGACTACTGGACCCCCATAAACAAAAAGCCCTGGTAATTCATTTCTTCTACACAGTAGAAAACCAAATTAGTTCTTGAGATTCTAGACGAAATTGATTACCAAAAACTTTCAGTGGAAGAGTCTTGAAAGGCAGATTATAAACGAAAAATCATGATTGCCTTAAATGTGCAAAGGGCAAGACCTATACCTACCCTAAGTTTCCTATATCAGCCTCCACCACAAATACTTTTATGATTTATCCCAGGTAATAAATTAACTTCTGCTCCTTCCAGAGAGAGGCTTTAGACTTGCACTCTTTTTTACAGCTACAGCTTATACAGAGATATAACTCCCAGTAATGTTATGTGACTGTAGATTGGCCTGTTTTCTTGCAGTTGCCAAGCCTGGTGAAGCACGGAAACAATTAGTGAATTACAGCAGTGGAATCTCTGAATGTTTTTAATTAATGGATGCCAGGGACCTGGAGGGAGGTCACCAGTAACAAGAACGAAGGTATTTCCTAGAGACTTTTGAGAGCCTAACCTATTACTCAACCAGCCAAACCATCTATACCCCCAAGGAAAGGAAAAAGCTTCCTAATTTAATGATGTTTTGTGCTTTTTGGGTGTCTTATGAGATGTGGGAATAGACCCGTATGATAACTTTTGCATCAAAAATTTCATTTCATTTTCCACTAGCATGATTTTCCATTGTTAACATTTTTACTCTCTGCATGTATTAAGGCAAATTAATAAATGAAGAGAGCAAGTCAGCTTGTCAGATATTTCCTAAAGTATCATGGGAAATGATTGGTTTAGGATGACTGCACAAAAACTGCTGAGGACCAATAAACATGTGCATGGTATGGACATACTGAAAATTAACTAGGCTCAGAAGCATACCATATAGCTGAGCTTTTGGGACAGGAGAGAAACTTAATGTTCACTGCTTGGGACTTAACATGAAGGAAAAAGCATTATAATTACGCGGAGAGATTATGGATCTTTAGGTTTTGCATTCTCTTGAATTTCTAAAATGTTAGCAACAAAAACATCCATAGTTACAGCTTCAGGGGAGAAAAAGAGTTTCCACAAACACAATAGTTAAGCCTGGAAGACAGGATTGAAATAGGCCCATCAAGCAGGATTATTTACAGTTAAAATTAAAGCCATTAAGTCTCACTATGAAACAACAATTCACTATGCTAAATTGTTATAGGGTTGATATGCTGGTATTTTCATGAATTCTAAGTCCTACAAGGAATTTCTTGGAACGTTACTGTAGTCTTCTGATTTATATTCTCTAAGAGGTCCACAGGAGGGTAAAAAAGCCTTGTAAGATATATCTATCTTCCAAATTTTCCCTAATACAGGGAAGGCAGCTGAAGCTCAGTGCTCTAAGAAACTCTTGGAAGACTTTCAAGACGCTCAGTATGAACACTCAGAGCCTACACAGAATCAAAAATATGTGCTTCCATTCCCTAACAGTTTTGTGCCATGTATTTCCTCCATGCTAAATATCTCCAAAGCTTGAAGAGCAAACTGTGTAGCAATATCCCAGGATGAATTACCTGTGCTGTAGATTTACCGTCTGGGGAGATGATGCTTCTCCTCATTTCCCAAACTACCCCTGGACATTCTCATCCTACTAGCCCATTGGAGACTGTTCCACAGAGCTGCCTGGACCCCCCTAGAGCATCCACCCTGTGGAAGAAACAAATATTGAAAATTTGTGGTGCAACACTAAAATCTTCTGAACTCATGATAATCTGAAGACAGTGGGAGAGAAAAATTAATGTAGATTAAAACAGGATATAGAAGGGCTCTCATTACACTAGCTAAGTAGGGAGGAGAGTTGTAGGATTGTATTATTTCTTCAACATACTCATGTGTATAATAAAACTGCTGAAGGCACAGTTAATTTCAGGAAGATTTGAAGACATAAAATATAAGCAGAGATTTCAATGGCAGCAATTGGTCAGTAATGTGAACACCTAATCTTGCATATGAAATCCTTTTCTCTTGGAAGTGCTACTGAATTTTTACATGCTTAGCAGTTAAAAGAAGGGTCTCTGTTACTACTACATTTCTGTAATGAGTGACTTCATTATATATACAGGGTACGGTGGTACAAAATGCTGAGGTAGCAGCATTTCTTCTTGAGGACAATGTACGCCTTCTAGGATTGAGACATTCCTTCATGTATAGTCTTCAATGTATGTGGAGGTAATAAATGAAAATTGGAGAAAAGTTTAAAAATTAATTACTCTGCTAAATTGTTTTCAAGCTATAGCCCAGAACATATTGCACCAAATGCCTATTTAAATCAATGAATAAATAAGCATTAGAAATAATCATCATACATATAATTCAGTTGCTTGAAAACCCTAATAGGCATGAGATATAAAATTGGTCTTTTATTTCAAATCTTTTAAAATCATTGCTCATTTACTAAAAAAGAATTCATTCTACACTCTCTTGTTTACGACAAAAGACAATTGAGTAAATGGTGACTCCAGATAACCCATAAGTCACTGGTTCTGTTTTTCAAAGACATGCCTGCTTTCTATTCCTTTGGCCTTGGCTGCCTAGCAACCTCCACAGAGCTCTTAGTCTATACTAATTCTGGAGAGTTTGCATTTATATATTTATTTATGAGAATGTCTATAAGGAAAGCAGAGAAACAAAAAGCTGTTTGTTCCTTCCTTTTAACAATGGACTCCAAACATCTCACCTCAGTGAAGAACACAGTCCTTGGTCTTGCAGTGAGAGGTGCCTACCTCCTTGAAATTGCTTAGGAGCTAAACAAATCTTGCTCTCCATGGGACAAAAGCTGAGTCTCTGCAGGAAGCTCCTGCTATAATAGGCACCGATATTTTTTGCCCTCCCTGTTGATTTGATAAGCTTTGATAAGCTTTTTCATCCTGAAATACTAAGTGTTTATGTAAAGCTCCTGTTTTCTTGCAGCCTGGAGCTTTGATGTAACAAGAGGCAGAGTTTCTGATGCTGTACTGAGTCACTAGCAGTTCCTACATTGTCTGAGCACTGAAGGGAAATGGAGATTAAAACTCTGATCCCCTGCTGTGTCTGTGACTTAAACCAGGACGGTTTGGAAGGAGATGGGACTACTTATTATAAGCAGCTTGAAACTGGATATAGCAGGTCTTTCCGTGAACCATTTCAGAATAAGAAAAGAGTTATTGTTTCCTAAAGTGAGAAACAGGAAATGGGCATGCCAACAGTTTCTCTTTGAAGAGCATATTTCCTCAGTTTTTTTTTTTTTAATTATTATTATTTCAAAAGAGAGGATTGCACAGAAAATCTTCAAACACCACAGAAAATACTCGCTTCTTTTCTTGCCAATTCTATTCCAAACACCGCTTTCCAAATACCACTGGATAAATTTATGGCCTGATCAACACATCCCTTCTCTCCAATCAGGAAAAAAAAAAAAAAAAAGAGAGAGAAAGAGATGGTCAAAGATCTGTCCTAAGCCTCACTGGCTCTTCGGTATAATGAAGGCATGGTCAAGCCATGATAAGTGTTCACAGCTTGTGGCATGGTTAAGGCATGACAAGTATTCATAGCTCGTGGCTTACATGACCATTATGTGGCTTTTGTGTTTTGCTGTTTTTGTGTGAATCCTGAACTCATATGGCAAAGTATTCACCTACTTCTGGATCAAACTGAAGCAACCTGAAACACGAAAAACTGATGTCTCTTGAGAATTAGCAATTGCCTTGATCCCTCCATTACATTTCTTCCTAATGAAGTCAACCTGTACCTGTGTTTTGCACATAAGGAACATACAGAGATTCAGTGAGAGAACATGAATCTGAAGCCAGAGCTCCAAACTTCCAGGTTCTGTTGCTTACCAGAATATTTATCTACACAAACATAAGGTTACTTAAACAATATAAACAACCACAGAAGAAAACTCATCAGGTTTACTCCAAAGAAAAAAAGTGCCCGCATCCATTTGCTTTGATTTACAGCCTGCTAAGATCAGGACAACAATCGTGAGATTATGAAACTATTTGTAAATCTTGGTGCTTACATGTACTTAGGCATCAGTGTTCATTTACCCCCAGTTTAATAGAAGGAAATAAGTATTTTTTTTAACCCTCCTTAACGTTGTAACAGAAAACAGAAATTATATGGGATTATATCAGTGTCCAACGAAATACAATATAAACAACTAAATGAATGATAGAAAATGACTCAAACCCAACCTCCTGGTTAAAAGAGTTTCATTTGTTTATAGGCACTTATGAACAGAGAAAATATCCATGGAAATTAAAATAGATGTGCAAAAGGATTCATTAAACAGGGAAAAGAGAGTTATGGGCAGTAAACAGAGATCTGGGATTTCTTTTTTCTATTCACAGATTCACTATAAACAATTTTCTAAGTTGCTTTATTTCTGTTGTTCTGTGGGATGACATAAGTTTGTAGTTCTCAGCAAAACTCACAGTTTGTACTCCTGAGAGTTACTGTAATACAAATAAATTCTAATTCTAATCCATAATTAAGTAATTGCTTATTGATAAGCAATTTGCCCATATTTATGTTCATTTTTCACAGAAAATCGTTAATAAAGCAAAAACTGAGTAGCTGATATTTCCCAACCTTGCAAAGTATGAGCATGTTTTCACATGCTGTTCAAATTTAAGCCAAGCTTCCTGGAAATAAACCTTCAAATGAAGAGTAACAGAAACACAGACACTTGTCTATTTGCTCATTTACTTTAGTGAGCCGTCTGCTTTAAATGAGTTTAAGAAGATGTAAACTGGCAATAGAAAACAAAGATATTCTTCATGCGTTTTTGTAAAATATTGTTATAATGAGCTTTTCTACACAATGAAGAAAATGAGAATTGTGCCAAAGCAGCTATCAGACAAAACTGTTTGGAAATAAGCAAAAAATAGGTAAAGTCAGTTGGAGGCAGTCTCATCCTAATTTCTGAAGGCTATAATTATGTTTATAGATGTAACCTAGCATATGCCGGTTGTAAAATCTCACCTGCCATGCACTTACGGTCAAAATACAAGAGGCATACCAAAAAGATTGATTTTGGCTATCTTCCTCCCTTCCTCTGCACTTCAAAAGAAGAGAGAGATGCAACTGGCTTAGTTTTCAGGAACTGGAACAAAATGCAGTTTTAAGAAGGTTCTGACAAAAGACATCATAAGGAAAATTAAGTTTTATTAGCAAAAAAAGGTGAAAGGAAAACTATTATTAATATACAAGCATAATCTATCCTTGAATCAAGATATGCTACTCATCAAGGAGAACTGCAAGGTGTTTCTTGAAAACAAAATTATTCCAGTTCCTCACTTTAAGCACACTGATTTTACTTCAGATTAATGCCAGTGTAACTGAGATCAAAATTTGGTTCAACCTCTTTTTCTAAATCTTCTAAAAACTTATCATGGCAATAGCAACATGAACTCACAGAAGTTATAATCAGGCTTTAGGAATTGTTTTCAGAATGGTTATTTTTAAAAAATTGCAAGGGAATGAAATCATAAAAGAGCTGCAGTCAAAGGAAGATTTATTGAAGAAAAAAAACTTCTACATATTCTACCATGATGACATAATAAATAAACTAAAGAAACAGAAGAGAACCAACAGCAATACAGTTCCTGTTTTTGATAAATGTTCACCATTTGGCTACCCATATACATCACTTATACAAAGAAGGGGATTCAATTGCCAAAAGAAAGGGGGCTATTTTAGATGCTCCAAGTTACCATGTCTGGCACTGAGTTGCCATTCCAAGGAACATAGGTTTGTTGTAGGTACCATGCCATACCTGCCTGCCCCTGTAGAAGTCTCAGACACCCTAGGGCATCCTAAATAGCATTACATGCTTTCATTTATGAATCTTAACCACTCAGGTGCTGTCACCAAAAATGTGTGTGAGCTCTGGGTATTGATATGTTAGGTAACAGTAAGGCAAAGTTAATAAAACAGGAATAATCACAATGTGCTATGTCCACATAAGACTTTCAGCAGTCCCAGAGGGTACAGAGAGAAAATGCTGCTCCATACATTTTCTTAAATAAAGAAATTCATCTTTATACCTATTCTGTACTACCAGTACATATGAAGAAGTTATATCTCACCTCTGAATAATTGCTGATTCACTGTGCAGTAAAACTAGCTACCAGTGTTTTCTTGATGATGTGAAAAGGTGCTCTTGCCAGTTTTCATTCCCCTCAGTTGTTGATATATTCTGCTATTTCAGAATTCTGTTTAATTTTATATGTTTTGTAGAATAGAACTTTTCTACACTAAAGAATTGGCCAAACTCCCTAATCCTTCATCACTTATGGCAGGGTCTTATATATTTTTTTTCCTGATCTTTAGCCTAGTGAATTCCTGAGTAAAGACTATTCTTCTGTATCAGACCTATAATTTCTGAGTATTCCGCGCTGCTGATTTTTCCTCTTTCAAGAATGCCAGATGGAAACAAAAGAAAGAATAGTTGCAAGTCTTGTATGCTGTTATTTTTATACTTCTGCACTCGAGTTAAGCAGATGGAGATTAGGTAATTCTACACAGCTCTCTCTCCAAAACAAGTTGAGTTAAGGTATAAATATAAATTTCCAAAATTATGTGTTGAGTTGTTTCTATGTAATCTGCTACAGCAAAGCAATTCACTCATATACTTCATATTATTGATTGGAAATGTTTTTGTGCACCTAATCAATACACTAGTTAATCTGTGTTGAACCAGTCTTCCAGATTATTTGTTGTATTCAGCCTAACTAACACAAAGCTGATAGAGTGATTCATTTCAGAGCAACAGTAGAGCGAGAAAAACAGGGCTGGTATCTTTTTAATAAGGGTGCCTGTGTGTGTGTTTGTAAACACAAAAATGGCATGAAAAATATTTCGCCCTGCCAATGTTCCTCCCATTTTCTGATCAGTTTTATTAACTCCTAATAATAGTCTCCAGAAACTCTTGTGACAAATAGCTGTTTAATTTGTTCTTACTATGAAAGATTTGACCCGGTTTGTTCACCTAAAAATACACATTTTTGTACTGCAGACACAAATATGCATTTGTGTTAGCTTTTATCCCTGCTGTGTTTGTACAACACAGGGTGACATTCACAGACAGAAAGAAAAGAGATTGAAGAACACTCGATAGTGTTGTCCAGCATTTTAAATGCAGTGAAAGAAATAAATTAGCGCCAACTTTATCAACTGCTAAATTCAGTGTGGCTGAAACGAAAGACAGAGAGCAGGACAGACAGAAAAAAGCAAATCTCAGGTGAAAAATACATTTGTTCATGTTGTCTACAAAGCAATAGGATGAGTACTACTGAACTCTACTGTATATTGTTAATTTTACATTTAGATTTCCTCTCCCTGCTAGGGGATCTGATATGCTTTCACCTTAGTAAAACTCATATGGAATTTTACCATACCGTAACGTAGGATCACCAAAGCAGTAGCCAAGAACCATTATCTCTATGGAAAAGGAAGATGGCAGTCTTGAAAAGACCAACAGCTACAGAAAAATTCAGAAAACAAATTTACTGAGTTCCAGAGCCCTACTTTAAACATAGGAAGCCACAAGTTAATTTTTTTTAAGAAACAAAAATATTGATTTTCAAAAGTAAAATTGTTAAGAAGCAAATTGATCCCACTTTCTTTGAAATACTATTCCTTTGCTATTTTATATCCTGCTTATCTCATCATTTTTTGAATCCTTACCTACTTAATGCCCAGTAGTTAGAGGTTTCAATCATTGCTTTGAAGTGGGTTTATGAAAAACAGCTTCAGAAACAATACATGGAAGCTACTGAATGCCTGCATTCGCTCTTTCATGTGGACAGTTCCTAGTCACAAAACATTTCCAAGGCGATAGTACGCACAGTTTCAAATATACTAAAGATGGAAAAGACCTAACCCACTCTTTAGTCTATGTTCTGCCCTTCATACCCTCAAAGTATTGCAAAAGAAGGTAGCATCACTTGCTTGTGTTACACTCCGGAAAAAATTCTTCCCTGAGGTATCAAAGAGGAACATTTTCAAAGATGCCTAGTTTTTAGCTGGCAGATTTTCTTCATAAGGATATGAAGAATACGATTTGTCTTATATGATACGTGCACAGCTACACATCATTGTCATACCTGTGAGAATAATCCCAAAGGGAACTCTTCTCAGAAATTCATAAGATCACATAGTTCTAAAACAGGATGATAGTACCTGCTTTCAGCAGGTACTGAAGAGAAATAACTATATTGTAATATTTGTGCTTTTGCCAACTCAAAATAAACAGTGGAGAGCTATTTATGAAGAATAATACAACTCCAGTTGATAGCTTACTGTTTAATTAAGATACATTTAATGAATCATTTGGCCATCTAGCAATTTTATGATAATCGTTATTCTGAACAAAGGACTTATTCAGAAATTAATAGAAGTGGCAAGCTAGAACTCAGATTGCTAAACTCTAAAAGTAAATACAGTTTCACTGACTCGGTGGAATTAGTGTCTTGAGTAATTCCAGTTCCTCCCAACAGAGGGAGTGATGCTCATACACAAAAGTAGATCTCATTATAAAACACACCTACCCAATTGATGGCATGAATTTTTACTAAATTAATCAAATGCTTACCATAGAGCACAATAAAATATATTTTTCTTTCAAGATATTACAGTCATTTTCCAGCAGTCATGCAGGGAGCATATCTTATTCTGCATTTGTAAAGCACTATGTAATTTTGTGGCAAAATAAAAATTTTAATAAGAATGTTAATGAAGTGTTAAGGTCTACTCAATAATATCAATCTCAGGCACTAAACTGCTCACATATTGGTTGTGAATAAAATCTGTATTAGGTCTAATAGAACTAAAATCTCATTTTCAACCTTTACTGCAATTTACCATACTATCAATACATCATCATATGCAATATGCAAAATACTCTCTCCTTACATGATGTGCACAATGTTCATTTCAGAGATTATAAAAAGGTATAACTAACTCATGTTGCAGATGGGTTTTTATATTATATTTTTATAAATTATTTGATAAAACAGATAGAGCTTGTTGCCTTTTTCTAATAAACAGTTGCAAGTTGGAAAATACCAGAGTGTGCTAAATAACAGCACTGATAAGAACATCAACAATATGTCACCAGCTATTTGCATGTATTATATACAAACTAATTTATAAGTTTATATGAAAAGAGGTGAATATAAGATGGAGACTCTGGAGCACGGACTGATGCATAACTGATAGTCCTTGCAACATGCTGAATAGCAATCAGTGAGGCTTGTGTTACAGGGAAGTGCAATGCACTGCTAGCTGCAAAAGAACAGGGAAAAAAGATACAAAGCAATCAAACCAGAGAGATTAAATATCAGAAGACTTTCATTCAGTGTGCTACTGCAACTGTATAGTCCACTAGGATATAGCAAAGTAGTTAAAAAATATTTATTTTCCAGTCTGTCAATTGTTCATAAAATAATGGCCTGTTTCCCTACAAATAATGATTTTTCAATCATTTTCCAAAAATAAATATAACTAAAAATAATGAAAATCTATATATTTGTAGATTGCTTATGTACGACTAGTCATCTAGGTTATACAGTACAGTTTTGTGGTTCAGACTGGATGATCTGGCTTTATCAAATGGAAATTGACAGAATGAAATATTAGTCTTAGAAAGTCTTTGGAAAAAGAAAGTGAGGTTTCAGACCTGGAAAGGATTTCAAAATCTTTTCTTGTGCTCTGAAAAGGACATTATTTGGAAATGACCTCCAATGTAAAATTAGTTCTTTTCCTTCAGAGTGGTAAAAAGAGAATAGTTGTTGCTTCTCTATCAGGGGCATTTGTTTTCTTCCTGCTATACTGACTATTGTGATGCGCATAATGTTATCAGTTCCAGATCAACACCTCAACTGTGCAAAAATTGACCAAACCAGAATCAAGCAAAAGAGATACTCACACAAGCATAATGAAACAAACTGATAGAAAATGGCATAAACATAGCCAAAGGCAGAGTTGGCATTTTTGAAAATACTGTCTTTGCTATCTGCCCAGCTTTGTGAGCCATCATTAGGATATATGGGCTCAACTTGTAAAATTCTGCTCTCCAGAAAATGCAGTGCCCTAAAACGTGGGCAGATTTTAAGTTTAGAATCAAATAAAGTTAGCCGCTAGTATGCCTTACAAACTCTTACAGCAGACTCGTATTTTGCAAGCTGGATATCTGGTTCAGTCCTTTAGAAACTTTTGTGGGCAGATTTTTACCATCTGAAGTATTAACTTATACTACAGCTCTGTGAATGATGGCTGTACCTGAAATAGCTATACATTAAACCCTTGCTTTTCTTTAATCTCAAATGAATTGTGATACTTGCAGGAATGTCCTGATTTTTTTCTTCCTGTTTTGCTCTACACACATATTTGGTGTACTCTGTTAGATACAGAGTAATGCATAATTAGCCATGAAGCTCAAGGAGCTTAATATATACTTAAATGTCTGTGATATCCACACATCCTAGAGAAAGAAGTTATAAATTTAAAAGGACAAGGAGTATAAATAGTCTTCTTTCGAAAATAATCCAGTGGTTAGAGTATTTGAAGAGAAATGGGGAAACTTAGTTCAATTCTCTCTTCAGCTTGAGGGACTACACTTCATCTTTTCAGAAGATTCTACTTGTTAGACTTGAGGGGCCTGAAGCTGAGCCACTGTGCAGCTAGCTGTGCAAAACTTTTGGGGCTAGAAGGAAAACAAGGAGCACATAAACTGGTGGTCAGCCTTTGGCAAGGGAGTTTGGGTTCTAATCCCTTTATTTGGGATTATTTCTCAAGTAACTGCACCATATAAATGGTAAAAATCCTTCAAGACTGGTAACCTGAAGCTGGTCTGGAAATCAGTTCTTGTCTTTATAAGTCTACATTAAAAGTTGTATAAGAGTATTTTAAAAAGCTCCAAATACCTACAGATACAAGACATAATATATTGATTAGCATTCTGGTATACCTTCAAGAAAGCAACAGGTATGCTCTGCTTAACAAGAGGCCCAAACCATGAATACCTTTTCAACAGAGTTCAAGAAGAGATTCAAGCTCAGATTAAACCTAGAATGCAAGAAAAAGCTGTTTTTTATTCTTAGCTGGTTGCCTAGCCATACCTGTAGGTAGTTGCAGAGAAGATCATATTGAACCTATACTGTATCTTCAATGTTTTTAACTTTCTAGAAAGACTCATGTTATAAATATTATCTAAATGATTATAGCCTATAAACTTCATCACTCTTTCTATTTTCATTAAAAATTCATCACTCTTTCAATTCAAAAGGAATGAATACAGGACTGGGTGACAGAGTTCAGAACATAAAGTATTAAACAAATTCTAGACGATATTTTAGTCTTATATTTAATAGTTGTACTGAAGTGCAGAG
The DNA here is from genome assembly GCF_040807025.1 of Struthio camelus. NCBI lineage: Eukaryota > Metazoa > Chordata > Aves > Struthioniformes > Struthionidae > Struthio > Struthio camelus. The sequence continues at coordinate 36,242,846 of NC_090946.1, forward strand.
TTCAGAGAAGCTCCAAAATTACAGTGGCCACACTGAACACAAAATACAATCTAGTGCTGGTAAAATCCTTCCAAGATAAGGTTATCCTTAACTGGTGATGTACAAGATCCACCAATAAAGCAAATACTTGCAGAAATGAAAAAATATGGAGCTTTCCAAACCATTCAGAACATGGATTCAAAAGATAGACTATATGCAGCAAAATTTCAGCAAGGTATCAGAGTATTAAAGGAGGAATTTGAAACAGTTTCAGGACTTTTTGTTATATAAATATAGCTAAAAATGTGAAACTTAAATAAAAACATTACTTTCCCTCTTCTTCAAATGTTCTCCAGAAATAAAATTTATTACTTGGCTGAGGTCCTGTATAACGAGGCCAAGTTTCAACTTGGGAAACAGATTTTTGTTCCGAAACAAAAACCGCTCACAAACACGAAAGCAACAAATTATGCTGCAGTCAGAGTTCAGAAGCTGAAGTTCAGATAAACCTATGACTGTGACACATTAGCACATCTTTGTCTAAGATGTGGTCTTATCACTTAAGAGGAATATTCAAGTCTCCTCTCTGGAAGAATTTCAGACCTCTTCTCCTCCTCAGAGCATTGGAAATGTTTTCCCTGACACATATCCCTGACTGTGGCCCAGAACTCGCGACTGGTGAGGTAGAGTAGCTAAGCTCTGAACCACATGAACCACACAAAAAAGTGATTTCAACATATCCAGCTATCCATCTCTTCTGCCGACAGATCTCGTAATGTTATTATGACACCTCCAAAGCTTGCACTTTCCCAAACCTCGATCATGCAAGCAGGTCACTAGGTGAAAGCTCAGTTTCTGCTGACTTGCTAGTTGAAGAGAATACCTGGAATACTTGAAACACATATCATAAACTATGAAATAATCTCAATTTTAAATGAACCTCAAGATCAGAGGCCAGAAAAGTTTAACTTGATTTGTGAAAGCCTGGAAATGGCAATCCTGTAGCCTTTTGATTAATATTTATTCATTAGAAAACTGACATTAAGCCAACTAAAGAAAATGGACTTACAGTTCTGGAAAACAGCCCTAAAATGAGATAAAAATTGGCAATGCCCTTAGTTTATATGCTAGAAGAATAACCAGTAGCCAGCGCAGACAAAGAATACTTCGTTTGAAACACTTCATTTACAAACATTCATTCTATTATTCTTCACCTATCAGCAAAGGTAGCCAAAAGAAATGCCACTATACAAAATGCATGTTTTCTCTAGTAGTAATAGGAATGAAACAGAACATTTGATAAATGCATCCAAAGAACTGATAAGCAGTAATTTTAGTTATCTGCATGAGAGGCACAGAGACAAGAAGCTTATGTCCCATTACTAATGTCATTGTACATGAGATGATTGAGCAGTCCAATCATCCCATCTACAATGACACCCATAGGAAAGTATTTGGGGGCTAAACCATATATTCCTTCTTTGATAAATGCCGTTCTCCACATACTTTCAAAACATACCGCACTTAGAATTTGTTCTTCCTAAATACATGCTTTATAACCATTTTGAAAGAACTAGCTAATGAATATATTTATCTGTGTTCCCAATTCAGTTCATTCCTGAGTGCTTACCTCTTTCAAAGGCTCAGAGCTGCTACTAGCCACAGGATTTATTTTGCTTTAAGTGAAAGAGTTCTGGTTTTGCAAAAGGAGGATGCAAGTTCCCTATTGTACCTTCAGGAAAGTCCAGACAATCGCAGACAGCAGCACAGCGACAAACATGACTTCCCTGAATAATCACGATATGTAAAAACATACAAATACTGTGGAAGGTTACCTCTACCGACGTTTTTCTGTATGTAATTGAAATTGTCAAAAATGAAGTAATTACTGAGCTAGTCTACAAGTTTACTGAATTTTTGTAACATATGTTCAGCTAATGGTTCCTATGCCCATCCTAACAAATACACGCAGCACAGAAAGATTTTGCTGTGCTGCAGCCATAGCAAGGTTATTTAAACAAACGGAAATGTCTCCTTAAGAGCTGGTTTCTTTTCATGTTCAGTCACATCAGAGAGAAATAGAGCTAATGCTACAGTCTTATGAGTGCTTTATGCATTCTGACAAACCAAACGAGGTTTGTCAAGAGAGGCTCTAGGCAGCACGGAACTGCTGCAATTTTACATCTCATTGATTACCACAATGGGAATTGAAAACAGTTCTCTGCTTTCCACATGATATCAAAAATATTCTTGCAGTCCTCAGAAAAATATGCTGGTCCTACTGCAGAGACAAAATGAAGAAAAGCAACTTTGAACAGCATTGCTTTCTCATGAATCCGAGTCAGGCCCATCTGACCTTTACGAAGGCTAATAATAAAGCAATAAGGTGACACAGAGTAAAGCATGTCACTCTGAGAGTAGTTCTGCAATAGGTTACATGGAACAAAAGGGCAGTTCAGCGCCCTGAGGCTTTGGGGATACGCTTATTTTGTGATAAGTGCATCCTGTATACACTATTGGCATTACATGGAGTACGTGGGAATGTACAAATCATAACAAGCAATATTAAAAGAACAAGGCCCTAACAAAGACAGTAAGAAAATTTAGATTTATTATTACTGTCACATTGCCTCAACCATTGTAGCTTGATCTTCTGGGGAGGTTTTCCGTGAAATGTTCAGGGAACCAATATTTTTATTGTTATTATCCAAAAATCTCACGTCTTTCCTCTTTGAGAAGCTTTAGCGATCTGATTTTGCTGGATCGATCAGTCACACCCCGCAGAACGTTACCATTTCACCAAGAGGGGCTAACATTCTAAGCACGCCAAAACAACCCCCAAACCCACCCAGAATAATCTACAGCGACGGCACTGAAAGTCTGTTCTACTCAAAGATTGCAAATGACATATGTGCTACCATGTGCGAAGCAAGCTGTGATATCCACTAACCCTTCGAGGTGCCTAGCAACCTCCAGTAGCTTTCAATGGGAATAGAAGACTTCCAGCACTTTGCGGAATTAGATGCCTAATAAAGTGTTCACTCATGATCAACCCTAGCAGTCCTCAAAGCCCCTTAAACTCAGGAAGATGCAAGGCTACTTAGCACAAAAGAAGTTGTCCTTAACTACTAACTGCCATCACAGTGCCAAACCCAAATTAATTTAAAAAGGAAATCTCTATTAAAAATAATGTCAGTTTTATGAAGTTCCAATAGACTGGATACCATGCTGGGAATCAGAAAATCCAAGTTCTAAATTTTGTCATGCATTTTCTGATACTTTATTTTAACTATATTATTTATATTCATATATGAAGTCCTATACAAATTCTATACCTGTACATCCAATTCAGACACATTTTTCACCTTATATATCATACAATCTGTTACTAGTGTAACAGCTGAACATAGCCAATAGTGTTTGAAACAATCCAAAAATTAAAAAGTAAGGTTCAGCAAGTTAATGGCATCTATATTACTCCTAGTAGGAATACCCAATCTCATGATGTTGAACACAAACATTAAATGCAAGCAGTCCTAGGCACTCCCACTAGATCATATTGCGATCTGTGTACCAAGTAAAACTAGGTCTGCATGACAGAGAAACCTACTAAGCAAAAAAGAAACAAACCTCCAATGACACCAAACTCCACAGACTACAAAAAGGACAAAACTCTTAAGTGTTTGAGGGTAACTAGTAGTTACCATCAGTAGCAGAACAGATAAACCAAGATCCCCCTGTTCCACGCTCCAAAGGCAGCTGCGGAGAACATGAAAATGTCTGTTTTCTGCCTGACAGAGGTCTGAGAAAAGCAACAATCTACTCAGAAATGCAATAAGTAATCTCATCCATCATCTTATCCACATAAAAAAAAATACAAGAATAAATTTGCATATAGAATATCCCCTTAGGGCACATGGATTTCCTGATCCTGTGATATAGATAAAGCAAGTAAGGCCCTGAGAAATACAGCGATGGGCTGTATTTCTCCTGATGTGATTTCTTCCTGATTCCTGTTGAAAAAGCAATTTGTTAAAGTTAAGAACAAAAATTTGTCTGCTAGCCAAAACTCACAAGCACTGAACTGAGCCTTTATTTTTTATGCAATAATAAGAATCTTGTTCACAATAAACAGTGTGCTGTGCAGAATGGCATCTGTGACAACCATTCTCGCTTATTGGTCTTCAGCCTGCCGGAGAGTCATTAATGCCAACTATAACACTAATGGAAAAATTATCAGCCTTGGGTTGGCATTGTATTCGTAACCTATCGCCTGCTACTTCATGCAGTAATGATGCTTCATAGGATGTATCCTATTATAAACTTACTGCAACACTGAACACAAAAAGGTGTTTTTCTACATTTTTCTTTATTTTTCCACATGCTATATAGGTATATAGAGTAAACATTGTAACACCAACAGTAAGGTAGATGTATGAGTCACAGAAGATTTAAAAGGAAAGTAAAGGAAACAAAAAGAGTATTTTTTATTTCACTTGATTATGACAGTTTGTAACGCCAATAATGATTTTTAGGTTGGCTATTCTTCAGTGTAACTGGCCAAATATACTTATGGCCTCAACTGTTCCAGATGGTCATCAGATGCCATGAAATGCCTGACCTGATGATAATAGTCACTGCATGAATTTCATAAAGAAAACAATGAAATTTGAGCCATAGTCATTTTGTGAGGATAGGGATTATACAGAGTAATTGACAAAGTGCAATTTTGATTTAACACTGAGTGCAAATGTTTACCATTAAGAAGAGACTATTAGAATATGCAAATATAACATATTCTGGAATAACTCATTTAATATACGATAAAATTTGTTTCTTCTTTTATTACTGTGCAAAATATGAATAGTCTTAACACTTTCTCCTTCTTTGGCAACTTACTGAATAGACAGTATGTAGATTATGAGATTTTTGTAGTAGATGCTATGTTTGTTACTTCTGTTTGAAAAGTAACAATCACATCACAGGCACTGCTACAAGCAAAAAACACTGCAGCTTAGGCCAACCAGTCTCAGGAGGCACACTCTTCATCTCAACATATAAAATCATGATTATATACTATGATACTATACATGAAATGCTCAATATTTATAATCTTAGCTTTGTGCTTTCCTGTAAACCTAGGTGTTTAAAGAGTTGAATCATAGCCAAAGTGCTTTTTACAAAGAAACTAACTCCAAGCTACTTAGATTTTTGTTTTCAAGCTTCTGATTTTAGGTATCCAATGATGGAAAACTAATGGCCTGAATTTCAGGGTTACTGAACTCCCAGTGAGTTCAGAGTTATGTACCATCAGCATTTTGTAAATTCAGGCCTTGCAGGAATTTAAACTGGGTTACTTGTAAACCAACACATCCAACATAGACCGTTAAAAAAAGTAGGGCAATCTCCTCATTTAAAAAAGGATTATATATTTTTAACGAACTTCTAAGAAGTAGTATGATCCTTAATTAGTGACGTCTATAAAATATTTCATAAATGGAATCCTACAGTAGTGGTAAGTGTTATTATGCTGCTATTCACCTTATTTTCTGTTTAAATTAATCAAAACTAAATACAGCAGGTAAAAATCTTTAAAATATATACACATTCCTAATATAGATATACTGATATCATTTATGCTACATTAATGGCAACCACACTGAGAAGAAACTAGGTAGAATGTTTGAAAGTGAATTGACAAAAAAAAGAACTTTCTCTCACTTTTAGCAATTTTTTGTCTTCCAGGCAAAGGGAGCCCAAATAACAGTCCCTTACCCCTGCTCTTTATCTCTGACAAGAAAAGATTATCTCTGAGGAGGAGACATCTCATTCACCTCAGCCTTTATCAGGTATATTTTTTGCATGTTGAGAATGTTCAAAGACAATATAGAATATAGAATGACGTAGGAATTTTAGCAGTATACTTCACACTAGCCAACTGCATCATCTGATCACATACCCTACCTGAGGCTGACACAACCGCGCCTAGAAAATTACCCTAATTCCAGTTATCTTGTATCCAGAACCATTATGAGAAACAGAATATTAACAGATGAGCCAGAACAGTGATTAAATGATTAGAATAACTTATTCTATGAAGACAGATTCTAAACATGGCTAAATAAAAACTAAAGAGGGATTTTATCATTTCTGAATATCTGAAGATTACACATGTTGAGAAAGAAAATCTTTATTTAGTATGGTAGAGGAAGGAGGTTGAAACTGCAAGTAAGCATAACAGTATAAAATGAAGGTAGCAAGTTGAATATTAAGAAAACATTTCTGAAACTGAAATCTACCCAAAAGAGAAATAATTCTGAAAAGTGAGAAGATGCAGAAATAAAGTAGACAAAGCATGAGGCTGCAAGAAACAATTGCGTATTGATCATACAGAAGGCTAAATGATCTGTATTTGTTTTCTCTGCCTTTGAGGTTACATATTCTATTCAATCATTCTGGAGCGCTGCTACATTTATAATCTTTTTTTTTATATTTTTCCCTTCCTTTTCCTTTTACAAGGGCTATCAAAATGGATGCAATGCCATTTTCCTTCCTTTTCCTTCTGCTTTAAAGGAAGAGCTCGTGTGATCAATACATTTACCCTAATGTTTTCAGGTTTAATTCTTTCTTTATCTCTGAACACCTCTTTCAAGTAACCTCTGGACATGGTGTCCAACATTCTTCCTGTATAATGTAGCCTTCTGCACCCATATGATTTTTATAAGGTCACCCATCACCACAGTATGCCACTGACCTTATAAAAAACTAGACAGATAGATGAGGAAAGGTTTGGGCTGGAAAAAATGCTAAATACCATGACAGTTTCACACACCCTTACATTCAGATATAGAGTTCACTCACACAGAGAAGAGTAAGGCAGCACTCAATAGCTTTCCCAAAGTGAGGAAAAAGCCTACAAACCTGCAAGCACCTGATAGAGAAGATTTCAGGATAACATAAGCCTAGAAAGTAGGACTCAAAACCTTTTGATGCCAGAACAGACTAAATACTTATCTCCCCATTTCAAAAAAATCACAATTTTTATCTCTACTGGAAAACTGTATTTTAAATACCTTAGAAAAAATATCTGATATCTGTAAATCTGTCTTAGCTGAAATGCTTTAAGTCTGCTACAGGGAAAGTGTGATGAATTTCTAGGGTTTTTTTTTTTTTTTAAAGTCACATTTCTATTTTTCCAGTACCTAGTTTTTCAAAGACTTTCAAAGTTCAAAGGTGAATGAAGGGAAAATACAAAGATAGTCACTGGCATCCTAATATTGTATTTTCCTTTAACAGCTGCTAATACCTAAATTCTCCACTAAAGGTATCTCTCTTAAACTAAAGTGAAATGTTTACATTCATCTTTTCAAAATAAAAATCATTAACTACTTTCAGAGTCTCTTGCAACACACTTTTGAAATATAAGAATTCTATATCGTAGTCCACTCTGCACTCTTACTATTACACTAAGGTCTCACGAAATGGGAATTTCATGTTATTCAGCAAAACACCAAAGATTGCAATCCCAGTGAAAGAAGTGAAAAAAATCAAACAATATTAAAAATTACTTTCACATGTTATTCGGTTTGCTTAACTTTTGCGTTTTATTCGTGGTCTATAACAGAATAGTTATTTGGGGGTTATCTTGGAGCATCTATTGCCTTTGGTGGGGCACATGCAACAGAAATACTCATACAGAACAATGACTTAGATGGTTTTCAGTGTGTAAGAGCAGGATCTTTTAAAGGAACTATTAATTCTGTTCGGATTTGTTTTTGCACACACAAAAATTTGTGAGGCATAATTTAAGCATCTTTTTAAACTCTCAGGAGCTGTCATCAACCCTCCCATTTCTACTCTAGGAAAATAATGGTTTTTGATTGATAGCCTGAAAGTATGATTTGAATTGATCTATTTAACTCTCTCTCTCTCCTTACTAAATTGATCTTAATTGCAGCATAATCTAGTGAAAATCGAAAATTGGCAGACTCCACTCAAGACACACTTGAGAATGGAATAGCAGGGGCTTTGCAGATCTAGGACTGAGTGGTATAATGTGCATGCTGGAGAGCAGATGTGATAGAAAGGGTTTATGATAATAAGAAAGAAAATAAATAAATAACTTGCAGTCCTACAAAATGCTGGCCAGCTGACACTGTGTGTCAAAGGAAACTACATGGAGCAGGATATCTGGAGGGAAGAGCTCAGAAAAAGTACTTGGAACTGAATCTTTCTGTGTATGCCTGAAAAGCTATATGCAGCGAGTTAAGTTTGGAAACAAAAAATCACATGGAACACTACTGAAGTATTGATATCCCCCCCACAAAACACTAAACTCATTTGAATTCTAAGGAGATTCTAGAGTTTTGGTTTCTTTGCTATAAAATGGAAGCAAACTTTGAAATTAAGAGTCTTATTCAAGCCGAAAAGAAAAATAAGATGCATGGCTCTTTCTTGTAAATGTGAAGAAATGTTTCTCTAAAACATTAAACTAGTCACAGAATTTGATATGAAATTAGGAAATGTTTTATTCCGCTCTATATTGTTTTTATTTTTCTGTATGGGGAGAAAGCGAGGGGAGATAACAGTCAAAACATATTCTCCAGCTTTAATGTCTACCTGTTAATGAGATTGCAACCAACACAAATATTCATGTACTATTTCAAAAATACATTCTGACATGTGAGGCTGGATGAGCTATTCACTTGTTTCATAACCTTTCCTGATTTTTTTTTTCCCAAAGCAGCCCAGTGAAATTCTGAAAAACTGCAAGTAAAAAGCTTGAAGAAAACATAGCAATCTTTAAAGATGCCAGTTATCTGTCCTGATATTTCCAGGCTCAAGACAATTACAAAACTGCATGTGTTTACAAGACGGAGTTTTGCAGAAAGGAGTCCCAAGAAACAACTGATGCAAAAGATCATATTAAAAGATAGAAACCATACTTTACCTGAAGATGCAGAGAATGGATTAGATAAGGCAGTCTGTTACAGCCAAGTCGTATTTGACAATTTGCTTGGCCTGGTAATTTACATGACCCTTCCCACCTCTATGGAGATGTATTGTAAGAAGAGCAACTGATTGCCTCAGAGTAAAAAAATGATTTAGCCTAACTTGTCTCAAAGGCTTAGTCATTTGTCAGGGACAGCTAAATAAGAAACGATTTCATCCTCCCAGGCTCATGTTAGGGTCATTATAGGTAGCATAATGCACATCTTGCATTATGTATGTTATATATGGGTCAAGGAGGATTTTTTTTCTCAAGATGCCATGTATTATTGTAGGAAAAGTTCAGATCAAGGGTTATTTGTCCTGGCTGTACTTCACACTAGTGAGGCTGCACCTGAAATACTGCAACCAGCTTTGGGCTCCGCCATTCAAGAAGGATGTGAAGAAACTGAAGAGGGTTCAGAGGGAAGCTATGAAGATGGTTAGGGTTAAGAGCACTTTCCTAGGAAGAGAGGTTGAGGGAGCAGGACTTGTTTTGTCTGGCAGAGAGGAGGTTAAAGCATGCCTACAACCATTTGAGGGAATTTACAAAGACAACTACAGCAAATTCTTTTCAGGTGTGACAGATAGCAAAAAAAAAAGTGGGCAACAGAAAAGAAGTGCACGATAGTATTTAAGATTGGACATTGGGGAAGACTTCCCTATTAGAGTGGTGCAGCATGGGAGTAAGAGGAGTTGTCAAACATCCATTTTTGGAAGATTTTACACCTCAGCTAGGCAAAGCAAGGTCTAGACTGATCCAGTGTTGCTGACAGTCCCACTCTGGGTGGATAACTGGAGTTAAGAACTTTCAGAGGCCGTTTCCAACCAATAATTCTCTGATTCTATGAAATTGTAACAGCAGAAATATTTTCACACATATTCACAAATGCTTTCTCTTAAATATATAATAAAATCAATTAATAAATAAAAATATGCAAAAAAGGAAATAAGAAAAAAGTAACAATATTAGGTAGTTTTAAGGGTTTTTTTAAGCACTCTGCTTTGAAAAAAAAGTACCAGAAATCTATTAGAAAAGAGGCAGAAATAGTTTTGTTATCTGAACATCCAACTTACAAAAACACACAGGAAAATAAATTTTTATATCCTTTAATACCTTCACATAATCACTAATCTACTTCTATAGATGTAATCAATTTAATTTTATATGTGAAATAATCACATATTATTTGCAAAATAATTATTTTATAAGTTAAAGAATAATAACCACCTACTTGAAAAGAACAGAATGCTTAGATCTAAAACCATTTTCATTTGTTTAATAATTTTTCCCAAGGGCCTAAAAGGTACTGAACAACTACAGCCTGTAATGACTTTGTAATCCAATTTTGCACTTGGCTTATTATAGTAACTTGTATTTCTCTTCAATGGCTCAACCCTGCATGGTAGAGAGATCTAGTCCTGATCCAGTAAGGCATCCTGACTCCTGTAGGTCCTGTCCAGATCATGGAGCCTCGAAAAGAAGTGGGCTCTAGAGAGAGTCTAAACACTGCTTCCTAACCTAAAAGTAAGTTGAGGAAGGCTGATGCAAAGAAAATGGTAAGATGAACACACTGTAATAAATTGTTTTCCTCATGGATCAAGGCAATGTCTGAGTTGGAACTAACCAAATCCTAATTCCGTTCCTGGGATTCTTCTTGGATAGTGCAGCTGCATTCCTTCCCTTACTGAAGGAGCTGAACAACTGTTCAGTCTAGCTTTTAATTTACCCCCATCTGTATTGCTAAATCACACACAATAAAATAATTTGAATTTTCAGGTTGGATTATTCATGTGGGTATGAATTTTATCATCATGCACTAATTATACTTTTTAATACTTGTTTTTTTTTTACTTTGATAAATATATTTAAGGTACCATTATTTTTACATGCAGTTTATTCTGTTTGTTTGTTATCCTGTTTGCGATTAATTAAAAATAGGTTTCTAGCCAAATAATTGTATACAATATTGACTATGTATGTAATAGCAGTACGAAATTTTGCTGCACTTCTACTGTCCTACACAGAAGCAAGCATAGTATCTTTTAGAAAAAGGATACCACTTAACATTGCTAGCCCTATAGCTTACTGCATCTTGACGACTGAACTCCATTTTTATCTGTATGCTATGAAAAAACAAAATTTACAAAAAAAGCCAACTCTTCCTGAGATTTAACACCAAATTAAGCGCTGTTGGAAGAGGAGAGAGTGAAAAGGGGGAAAAGGTTCATTTATTGTATCAGAACTCTCTGTTAGTATTTAGATAGGATCTATTGCATACATATGAGAAGTGAGAACAATTACAGAATGACTTTTGATTTAAATTTCTTGGCCAGCTCTGGGACACTGCAGAAGAAGTCCAGCCGTTTCTTGACTGCACATTTGATATAAAACCTTGTTATATTTTGCTCAGTGCAAAGCAGAGAGATACTAGCTAAGCTGGTTACTATATAAGTTTTCTGGAATACATTAAAGAGAATTGAAGTAGATTTTATAAAAGAATCAGATAAGAAATAAAGAAAGCATACCATGCAAACACAGTGTATGTCACTCTAATACATTCTTATATAGCAGGACTGGACTTAGACAGGATAGATGTGTTGCGTATATATAGATTGGATCTAGCAATAAATACAATTGCACAGCTAAGCTAAACTACATTTATCAGTTCTATTTAATAAGTGTGGACATAGCCTGCACCATAGGACTTCAAAGTGATCATTCATCTTCTAGTCTATTCAAGCACACTGACATACAATCTAGCAACACGATCTTTGAAAAGGAAATGTAAAACCAAACTACACTAATTCTTTTTTACTTGAAAGACAGGCCTGATGAAATACATGATTTATATTATGTTAGGAGCCAACATTTCAAAATGGTGTTCCATGAGGTGAAGTCCGTGAGAAGTGCAGCTACTGAAATTCTTTGAAAAAGGCAGGCGACGCACAAATACACATTCAGATATAGGTTTAGTTGCCTTAATCTAAGAACGGAAGTTTGAGGGCTTCAGCTTATATCCCCTCTGCTATAACAGATAATGATGGCAGCTAATTCCCATGCCTTCTGGAATACTGGAGATAAAGAAATTAGAAATATAAAATCTCTAAAATTGGTATTGGGAATTCCTGGTCCCAAGGCATTAATACTTTATTAATACTTGTTCTTCAAAGAGAACTGAATCCAGACAGCCATTTTTTTACTTTTAGTCATGGTGCATAACAACTGTCACATATTTACTTACATCTCATTCACATTTATTCTATAAAAACGCAACCAGGAATAACAACTTAGACTGTTTGAGCAAGTTTTAGCGTTAGTATGAAGTAAAGTACAATGACGTTTTAAAAGGAAAGCTCCATTTTAAAAAATACTTAACTTTTTATCTCAGCTCTTTCAAAACATTGCAGGTTAGGATGTTAAAAATATGCATACATTTCTACTTTGGCACTAACTCTTTGAGAGATGAGATATGTCCAATTTAATTTATTTTCCATCTGGTAACGGGAGCTTACTTGCATCTACAGATGACTTATCTGCTGATCGTTTCAAAGAAAGAATGTATCACTAATTAGGACCAGCATTTTCCATTAGTTTATGCTGTGTATAGGAGATACTTGTTCTGAAAAACGTTCTAGTTTTTCACTCAAATTTAGAAAATCTATTGTATACCATGGTGAGTCTGATTCCTGCCAGATATGAACAAACAAGAAATAAAATTGCCTATTTAAATTATGATAATTTTAGTCATAATGATACCATTCAGTAGAATCATAGTTATGCAATATGATGTTTTCAAAGGCTCTGGAGCTATGGTACAATATTAATTCTTGGCATTGCCGCACAATTATTTTTACTTATGGATTGAGGGAGTAGAGGGGAACCTGCCCTGGTAAGACTTAAATAAGTCCTTTAGCTTCCTACTTTTAGTCCACTGTTGAACATCCACTATTACTGTAAAAGTGGAACAACTCTGTTATGACAGAGGAGGTAAATCAGACAGATTTGAAAAATCACTGAACCCTGTCAGGGACTTTTGGAGGAAGAGTAGCGGAAGGGAGTACGGGGCTTAAGAGAGTGGTGTCTGAAGCAGATCTGCTCCGTGGAATGCAAGGCAAGGCAAAATGAAAACAAGCACCATCTTGTTCTCTTCATCAACTGGAGTTTGTACAGACAGACATCTCTTAACCTAACACCCATCACAAAAATAAAGAAAAATACAGTATGTTTGGCAGCTACAGTGTCAATAATTTTGTTTGAATTCCTAGATAGCCATGGCTCTGACTCATTCAATTTACTAAGTTTAATAAAATATGACCCTATGGGAGTAGCCTGTTGCAAAATGCACCATATCTATCTTCTACTTATAGTGTAAGAAATGAACTCTGAACGTGTGGATAATTTCTCCTTTTTTTAGTTCAGTAACTATTGAGGAACTTCTATAGAACTTGTTTCCTTAATACTCTGACTATATAGAATTTAAGCAATGAAGAAAACTTTGATAAGGGCCTCTGAATTAACGTAAACTTTATCCAGGACTTTTAAAACATCATGAAGTAATGAAAAGGGAAAAAAAAAACGGAATAACAAACTGAATAATTATGAGATCAATAAACAATTAGGCAATTCACTAAAGCTATTCAAAGGACCTTTCAAAACAAAAAGACAAAGACTCTATGTTAAACACAATTCTTAAAAGATATTTAACGTGCCAAGTAAAAGCAAGTAAGTTGGTGATTTTGATCTAGATGTCTTAATTGTGTTGCTACCTCCATAGACAGATTTAAAAAAGAAAAGACAAAACATAAAAAGGAAGGATGAAACTGGCAAACACAACACACATGCATTTGTATAGCCTTGAACTTAGCACTACATTTTTGCCCTACTAGTCTTCTTACTGATTTTTATTTTACTGAATTTGTGGCTTTTAAGCAGCAATTCAGGTATAGAAACAGTAACACAAGAGACTGTAATGAGAATCTTAAATTTGACCAGACATCTCCTCCTGAAAAGCCTTGCTCAAATAAGCATTTTTTACTCACTAGAGTATTTTGTAATTCAGTAGCAGACATGCCTTCCTACGCGGACTCATGGTAATCAACATAATCTGGGAAATCGAGACATCACCAAGCTCTTCGGTTCTGCTGGAAGGTTCCTAGGGGTAGGGTGTTCACAGTAAACTGTCCTGAACTGAGAATTTCACTTCTCGCCTGTGAATCTGAATCTATTGACCTCCGAGTCACATTTCAAAGCTGGTGGATTCTCCCAGGCTCGCTAGCTGCTTATTTGCATAAGAAGGAGCAGGCAAGCGTCTGGCTAAGGACAGAGAGTAGGTTGAAAGGCGTTGATTCAATTTCAGGGAATTTATTACTGGTTCAAAAATGATACATAATGCCAGTTGCTGGATTTATACCTCTCTGCATATGTTTGCAAAGGGCTAGGTAAGCAAATTCGAAAGAAGAGAAGCAAAGAAAGTACTGTCATGGCTGAATCTCACTCAAGTTAACGTGAGCTGTATCAGGTCCTGGCCCTTAACACAGCCCAAATTCTTTCTGATCACTTCAGATATCATCACTCAGCAACTAGCTGTCTACAGCCTCAAGACTGAATTGCTCATAACCTTCTACTAAAACATATTAAAGGGATCAGTTCCCTGAGTTCATTGAAAAAAGGAAATCTACATGTTCAGGGGGTGCTACAGAAACCTTTCATCCAGCAGCGGGCAGTGGTTCACCTAGTAAATGCACAAGGAACTGACATATCAAGCAGTGAAATTGAAGCAACCAAAGTTGTGATCTACGGCAAAGAGAACTTTTACCTTTAAAGCTTGTGAACGGCTGCAGCCTTGACAAATATGGCGAAATCCCACAGTGTCCATGGAAAACAGCGTTTAGCCACTGTGCTTTCTGATCATTCCCATATTTAAATTAAACATGAATGAATAATAATTTCTGTGTAAAATGTGTAGAAGGCCTGGATATCTTTTACTCAAATACTCCTTATTCACTTAGAGCTGGAGTGTCAAAGCCATATTTGAATAAGCTTATGTTTGCAAGTATTTACTCTCATGAGTAAGAACTGGCAGGCTTGCAATCCTGCTTAACTTTCAGGAAGGGATTATTTTCTATTTGTTTGTTCAGTTCAATTTATGCCTGAGGCAAAATAAGTTAGGAGAAAAAAATCACTGAGTTTCAATATAAAATAGTTTGTGGTATCACAAAATTGCTGGTAAATTGGGAAAAATCCTTCTTAAGGATGGAAGTACAAGAGAGAAGATTTTGACCTACGTCTCTGGAATTGTTTCACTAATGGAATATTTAAGGATAAAAGATGTGCATGTTCTTTTGTATTCCCCTTTTACTCTGCCCTGAAACAATATGTATTATGTATGGTGTTACTGATTGCAATAAAAATTGCACTTATAAAATGCCTTCATTCAAGGACCTTTCACGCAGCTGTGAACTAAGCTTCCAAAAACCTCTTCTTAAATCCGCTCCCACTTCTTAAATATATTAAGCTGTCTGATGTCTGAACTCTCTTACATAGAGAATTTTAGCCCCATGAGGTGTGGAAGGATCTGTCCTGCAACATGGAAAAGTATTTTCTCTTAAGTTACAGAGAGGTAAAATTGAGTACACAGTCTGTGTGGTTTGTTTCATACTATGAATTAGAGGCCACAAAGATCAGAGTCAAGGACTCTCTAGTGGTAACCTCTACAGTACACAAGACTGTCCATTCTGCTACATCTAGGTGTTTCTTCTGTTTTCCCCAGTAGAGGGGGAAGTCTATGATACAAGATTTGATCTTTTTGTGCTTGCTTTTGTTCGGGGGAATTTTTTCACTGCCTCTGTTGAAAAAAACTTTACTTATTTTTAAATCATTTTCCTTTCTTTAGAAGTTACTTCCTTACCTAGTTGCCATGTAGTTAATGTTGTAATTCTCCCGAGAACTACATGACTAATGTGTGGAGATTTCTATCCCCCTCCTACACAAATAGCTTTATGGAAACAGGTGCTTTGCTAAATATATCAAAAAAGACTATTTCCTTACTCTTTTTCTATAATGCAACTACCTGTGCATAGGCTTCATTCTGGTCTATAGGCCCATCTGCATAGAAGAGCTGGCAAGAACAGCACCATATCTTACAAGTTTTTAACCCTTCATTAAATGGAGGTAGAGAAATGCTCAGAAAACGGTAAACTATTTCAAGAAATCACTTAGTTGCTCCTTTTTTGTGTTCTTATGCTTTAATACTACATCATTTTTCCTCTAAAGAGCTACCAATATTGTTCCCCTTTTGCTATCGTTATACTCTCACTGTACTTTGCAATCTGAGTATTTTTAGCTCATTCAGCAGAAAAAGCCAGCACAGCTGTCTTTTGTTCACTTCCCCCCTTTCAGACCCAGCTACAAGAAAGAATACACAATTCTGCAAATACTGGTGGTTCCTGAAGAAACATAGCAGAGGACCAAAGGATGTTTTAAACACCAGGGAAGTTTCAAAGTATTCCACAGTGATGGATATATTAAATATTTCATAGATTTCACTCGTGTATAAACTATTTTCATTTAACTTTAATGAAAATTCCAATTAAAAATGGAGGGTAAACAAGGCCCAAACCATCACAATATCCTGATTGCTGCGTGACATGGAAGAATCCACAAACACAGTGTCAAACACATGAAACTAAGTAGCATACAGCCTAGCTGAATTTAGATGTTACCCTGTACATAGCCTTCGAGCTCTCCTGGGTATGATGCTGCATCACAGGCCTATAACACAATGCCATCACGTTACTGAATCCATCCCTCTGAGATTCAAATAAATATTCTTCTCTTACAGTATCAAAACCTATTTTACTTATTACTTGAGGCCCTATTGTGCTAGATCCTACATACAGACAGGAATCTGAATGATACAGTGCAGGAAACACCTCCATTTTGCAGATAGAGGCCTGAATTTTCATATGAAGACTGAATATTGAAGACAATTATATATTTACCTGTGCGACTTAAACAAATTGCCACGTAGGTCAGGCTTTCAGTTAGTATGTACTAACTTATAAACCCCGCTTATATGCTAATGAATCTTGTCAAATGGAGCAGCCAAAAGCTGAACCTTGAATGGTTACTAGTCACGGCTGAATTTTAACCACAGGGCATTCTCTGGCAGAACCAGAATACTCGTTACCCAAAAGCAATCCCTTCTAACTGATAAAAAATATTATTGATTTAGTTTTATTTTCAGATAAACTAATAATTTAATCATGCAGAATTGCTCTGTGGAACAGACAAATAGCATTCAGTTTTGCAGAATAAAAAAGCTTGAAGCTTGAGGTCTTCAGCACAAGAATGAGCAGAAGTTGTACAGACAAATTAATATTAAAAGACAGAATTTCCTACAAGCCACACTGTTCCTTTGTGTACTAGAGCAAACTACCTGAAGCAAAGAACTTTTTCTCATTTGTCTTTATCACAGAACATTTCTGAGAGCAGCTTTGCAGATGCCACAGCCACCTTCCTCAAATTCATTCTAATGGGGCAACAACATTTTACTCACTGTACATCATCTTCCAAAGCACCTCAGTCAAAGCTAATTAGGTAAATTGTATTAATTTTAGTCACAGATATTTCCATATTCTTCTATTAAAAAATGCAATATTTGGATGAACTGCAACTGAAGTCAAATGTTTTATGTCCTTTTAGACAAATGCTGAGGCATTTTGCATTGCTGGATACTGAGTAAGCTTTTCTTGGTAATGGTTTCAAAAATGATAGAAATATACTTTAAGAAGTCTGTCTCTTTGCACATCTCCTCCTGGATAGTGGCAATCTGGAAAAAAACCTAGTTATCTGCTGCCTCCGGTGTCTCACACAGGATGAACTCTGGGGATCTTATAATGAGGAGGATAGCAGCATAATGGGACATTTAAATTCTTTTGCTTGTCTTCACTTTGATTATTAATCTATACCATTTGATACCAACGCATACATACAATATTAATGTAAACATTTTATATATACATGATTCTGTACAAGCAGCATTGTAACACCTTGGCTTTGGCAGTTAACTTTTAGTTTGGGTTATAACTTTGAGCAAGAGAGCAGAGATATGGAAAAATGGCACCTAGGTTGTATCATACTTGCTTTCAGTAGCTTTTCTTTGAACCATTTATCAACTTATTTTGCACAGCATATACATTACTACATTAGCACTGAGCCAGCACATACGTTGTTTTCCACTGATTCAATTACAGTGATTCATTCCAGGTCACAGATATTTAAAATAGTCAATGCAACTTAGGGGGGTTGCAAGAGCTTTCTATATATTCTTATGCAAAACTGCCCCAAATATGAAGTTCTGATCTAACAAATCCCTAACTGCACTTTTAAAGAGCTCCAGTAAAGGCAACAACGATGTTACTTTGGTACATCAGCTCGCAATGAAAATCTAGCAGTAAAAAACACAATAAATTTAACTTTGACTTCAGAAACTAAGGTAGTGAATCAAGAGTGAAACAAAGAAAAAGGATACGGATTCATACAAATATCTATCCATTATCCTGTTGAGATGTGAACCTGTGTACTACCATAGTCTAGTCTGCAAGACACCTCCAGCACCAAAGGTCTCTCTGAAACTTCTGCACAAGAGAAAGAGCCTCTGAACTCTGCTGCCACTGAGAAGAGACGAGCTCTAGACAGACAACATCTATAAGGAACCCTAGTCAGGACGTGAGGAGCAATACAGCCAGAGTTAGCTTTACTAGTCAGTAAATTAAATCATGTTGGCCCCTGTAATCATTTGGCTGGTCCCTAGGTAGGTGATCAGTTTGAGAAATGATCACATGAACCTCTAACAAAGGAAGTTAGGGAGGGACTGGAAGAGAAAGGGAATGTCCTAGGCAAGACTTTCTGCCAGATTTAGGCTTTGGTTTTCCCAGCTCCCAAATGGTCACTGGTCATAAGTTAATGGAACTATGATGCAACATTTTAGCTATATTTAAACAATGTCTTCTTCAGTTTGAACTCTAATGAATGAAACATTGCATAAAGTGTGTGCATGCAAATGAGGGATACATATGAAAAGGGTGCCTCATGAAGTCACAAAATACTGAAAGTGCTGAGAGTACAAACAAAAACATAATGAGGAAATTATCCTAGACTGTCAATTTGGAAGGATTTCAACAACAGGGGTTACTGACTTCTATGGAAGCAGTGAGAGACTTGGACATGTAACCTACTTCCTTGAAAATCCAAGATATAGGGAACATATATATGGAAAAATGACTGGGGATTTAGATTCACTATAGATTTTTAAAATGCTAATTACTGAACACTAAAAGCCCAGGCAGATACTGTTATTCATTACTAACTGTGCCTTTGTGTAGTGTAACCTAACATGCAGTACCTATGCCAGCACTCTTAATGCAGGCTAAATGCAGGTTAGTGTGTTATAAATTCATACCATACCATCCACAGTTTTCTCCCATAAACAAGCAGTAAGATCATCTAATATATTTCCATACCTCTGCAAAAATAAGATTGTTTACCCAAATCCAGAGTACAGTAGAGAGTGCAGAAAGGAACAGAATATAATAAAAAAAAGATAAAGCAAAAAATAATAACCTTAAGAGAAATTTTATTGATGTGTAGTTTCTAAAAGTCACAGTACTTTACATAGCAAAATAAATAGTCAAAGCAGGATTCTACTGGAAGTACAACCTTGTCTCTAAACACATCCTGAGCTTCCTAAAATCAGGAATATTTCAAAGGTCAGCAGGCTTTCAGCTGTCCCTGTCATACTGAAAAGGTTAGGGGGTGAATTTCTCTACAGAGGACTCAAGTTCCCATTGCCTTGTATACAGTCATTTCTACCTACATTAGAAGAGCATAAAATATTACTCTTTTGATTTCATAGTGTGTGAATCCCAGCATTGCTCAGTGATAAATGACAATACAAGCCACAAGGAAAATCAGGCTTAATAAGTCTTAGTTTTCCTTTGGATACATTGACACAGTAACACTGAACAGCATCTCATGAAGCACATTCCTAGAAGAATATGTCCTATTATCTTATTCAGTGACTGCCTAAAGAACAGTAATGAGGAGACAATGAAATTTAGTAACAAAGAATACACTAGTGTTTTACATTTTCATTAGCTGCAGTTGATATATACTGCATGGGTGGAGAATGATAATCAGGGAAGGAAGGTCAAAGACGAAAAAGAAAGTACGATTGTTTCAACCTGCCACTGCAAAATATGCCTCCTTGCATGCAGGTTCTGCGGCAGCATCACAGATAAAGTGTATATCCTGGAAACATTAATTAGGCCAGTACCTCCTAAGATGTACGAATTTGGCAGGTGTTTTTGAAAAAGGAGAAAGAAATGAGGACTAGTTATCTCAGGACATAGAACCTCTTGGCAATTCATAGCTCAGAGTGGCTGAATATAGTTACCTACAAAGGAATGCCCTTTGCTCTTTGAGAGAATACTCTTTCTCACAGTCCATGACCTCTCAGGACAACCACATTGAGTTGTAACAATGAAATTGCCAACTACTTTAGGAAGGCTCTTCAATGCAAGAAAAACTACACAAACATCTGGCTTGGACTATGAAACATACTTTGAAATTCAATACTAAACTGAGAGAGTGACCACAGATCTCACCTCTAACTATGAAATATATATTTTTGTTTTAGATTTCCATCATGAATTTATTCACTAGGGTTTAGAACACATCCTGTCCCAGAAATTAGAAGTAGAATAACTTACACCGTGTAATGAAAATGTGCACAGGTGCAGGGACAAGTTTATTTTGTTTTTTGCTCTTCTATGCCTTCCCCTGCAACCCATGTACACACATTAGCAAAACAAGCACACAAATAAAAATCAGGTCCACAAACAAAGTTATTTTATGAAGACAGAAAAATATATTTCCTGTCTAAATTGCTTAACAGCTATTGCCATGGTAGGCAGCAAGGGAAAGATATGAACAGAGCACTGTTTAGTTGCCTTTAAGTACACAGAAATAGGGAGAAGGGTATACCAACTTTGCTACTTCTACATTTAGTCGATTTCAGGCTTGAAAAGAAGTGTTGAACTTCTCCATGAAAGGGAACTGAGCCGGCACAAAGACCAACTATCTCAAAAGTTGATTCATATCCAGAAAACTACACTAGAAAGAAGCTCTGAGCCCATACATTTGACTTCCTTGAATTTACGTGTCGAAGTCCTGTGTCAGCTCAAACAAATGCGCTCTTTCAGGCTGGACGCCCAGGTTGTTGAGGAGCCAGTGTTTCAGAGGTACAATACCCCCAAGCTTGCACATCTATCCACTCTTACTGAATTTGTCATGAACTATGAAGGAGGTAGAAGCTTGATCACTGCGATAAGCTAAAGGATGGGCTACTGAGTAGAGAGGCAGATATGTATGGCAACTATCTTGTCACCCTCAGCACAGTCTTCAAAATGAATCTCTATAAAACATTTCAGATTTGACAAACTAACCAATTTCAAAAGACATTTTTTCCAGTCAACCAGATAGAAGTCTCAGGTACCAAGGTTCAGTAAGACTACTGCCACAAAGAAGCTACTCACCCAAAACTTCTGGCACCTTGTGCTAGCAACCTCAGCAGAGAGGATGGGTAATGAAATCCTCTATCCTCTGAGAGTCTTTCGCGCATTACAAGCTAGATATGTTTACTGCTGATGAGGACTGGAAGTTGGATTATGAATGCTCAAGGCCACGTTGCTTCTACCTACAGAATCACAGGCTGAGACTACAAGAACCTCAGAATCACCTAGTCTGCCTTTCCTGAATATCACAATAGAACAAACCCAGTAATGTGTACTTCTCTACGGCATCCTTCCACAAAGACACTCAATCTGTATATGTGGACGCCAAGAAATGGGGAAAACAGGACTTCTCCAAGCAGTTTGTTAAAATGGTGAACCATTTTCACTGTTAAAAATCTATCCTTAACTTCTAATCTGACTTTGAGAGACCTCAGGTTCCAGCTATTGATTCTTCTTAGCATTTTCTCTTTGCTATATTAGAAAACATTTAAACACCTGATTTTTTCCTCATTCACTAATCACATCAGTTCTAAGGTTTCCTATTCCGTAAACTACAGTTTGAGCACTTTAAATTTATCACTGAGTACTTTCTTCTTCTTCAGCCACAAAGTATTTTGTCTCTCTTTCCTTCTCCTTCTTTTCAATACAGTTTTCAAAACATGGGCAAACTGAAATGTACACAGAATTCCAGTTTTCCTATTGATGTTGTTAAAATATCTTTCACTACTCTGTTTCTCTGCTTATTTATTCAATAGCATGACACAGTCTTTCTTAACACAATATTACTGTGGGAGCTTATGTGGAATTGCTTGCCTGTTTTGATCTTAAATCCTTTTCAGACTCTTTTACAGAGGAACGTCCCTCATTCTGAAGGTATAACCTGTATTTGTCATTCTCAAACATACTGTTTTGCAACCAATATCACTCTGCATATCTGCCTTATTTATCGTGCTGCCACTACTTAACTGTTGCAGGAAAATCTGCTCAATTCACATAATTTAAATCAAATCAGGATCAAAGTGGTATATTGATTTATCAACAACATGTAATTAACCAGCTATCACTGAACTCTACATGCAGGATCAGGATCAGCAGCATAAGAGACAAACCACTATACTAGAGATTTACAAAATGAAAATAAACACCTACAAATTTCTAAACACCCCTATAACGAATCCTCAAAAGCAGTATCACTCACATACCCTCATAGGCTGTGTGGGTTAAAAGCACACCCCTTCTGCTGGGAGCGCAGGCTCCCCTTCTTGCTCATCCTGCCTCTTGGAGACATGGGTGCTCTGGCACTGCGCGATCCCTTGCCGTTCCCTGCTATCTGCCAGGGAGAAAGCACCCCATAGTTCACTTATGCACACCCATGGTGTGAGAGTCTGCTTGTTGCATCCCCTCCTGTCACTCCGCTAGCTGGATGCAGGCTCCTCACAGCCTTCGATGGCAGCTCGGTCAGGCCAAGTCAAAGGTTGCAACCACAGGGGGAAACTTCTGGCAACTTCTTACACTCACATTCCCCTCTCAACAGCTGCTGTGATGCAAGCTATTGAGCCAAGGGTGGGCCTTACACTTATGTTAAGTGCAATTTTTTCTCAGTGATCATTTATATAACACTAGATCATTGATACACAAATATTGTAACAAGCGTTATTGTACTTTGTACCTGCATAATTCCATTGGAAAAATCTCATTCAAAGATATTTCCCCACAATAACTATTTTTATAAATATCTGACAGGTTCGTCTAAGCTATTTAATAAGTATCCTATGCAGTTCAAAGTTCAAGTGTACTGTAGTTCTATGGCAACTTTTATCTACCAACCTTGCAATGCTATCACAGCCAAAATGTTTGCTTTATAAAAAATACTTTCCATAAAGCCATACTGATCACCATTAATCATTTTCTTTGCTTTAAATCTCTGTCAGCTGAATTGTGTGCCGGATTCACTGTTATTTTGCCTAAAACTTATGTCAGACTAACTGGTCAATGATTAACAAGGTCATTGCACTTGCACTGTTTGAATATTTTCCAGAGATATGCTTTGTAGCACCCTTAGGAAAAAGATAACAGGATTATTGATTTAAAAATGCTTATCCCTAATAGATGTTGTCCAATATCCTTTCACTTCCTTTATCTTTTCATGGTAAACATCCTGAAACGTGATTTTTCCAGCTACAGAAGTACTTATTGAATACTTCTGTCATTTCTGCTTCACTACTGCTAAAAACTATTCATGGGATAGCTGCAACAGAAATAAGAGTCCCTCATTTATGGCATATTCCAACTTCCACCCCACCCTCCCCTTCCTATCAAGATTTTTTTGGACATCTTTGGGAAATTATCTTTCTCTTGTCAATTGTATTCCCTGTACAGCTTATGATTTATATTGGTTGTTATCTGTCTTCTTTTTTCCCCTACTATCTGATTTGATTTTGTATTGATTTTGGTTTAATTTTTAAATTTTTTACTTCATCTTCCCTTGCATCAAAGACAGCCTCATAGTCAAACATGAATTATTTTATGATTTAGTTTTTCTCTGGCAAAATAATATATTCTTTTTAGAAATCTTCCATTTTTCCTTCTCAATCTTCCATCTATATTTCCTCTCCAATCAATTTTTCTTACAATTTTCCTCAGCTTTAGAAGATAGGCCCTTCTGAAGCAGCATTATTGGCTACATTTTATCTTTTATTTGCTATAGGCAACCATCAACTTGATCTTTCTTTGCCACAATAAAATCTGATACAGATGATATTTGATATCTGATGCAATACCTTGTGTGATAGGAAATTATTACCTATGGTTCTTTGCAACTCCTAACAATATTTTATTACCACTGCATGAGATTTTCATATATATCCCCCAAAACTGAAATCTCCCATAAAAAGACAATTATTTTTTCCACACATTACAGAAAGGTACTTAGGAAGTAACCCATTCTATCCTATGGTTTGATTCAGTAGTCTGTAACACTTAACTCCAGTCTTTTACTTAACGTATATAACTCAGTCTTCAGGGCTAGCCTACTCAGTGGAATGTGCATTACAGAAAGAGGAATATCAACATGAACATTCGCTGAAGGTGAGGTTTTTTGACCTCTTTCCAGTCCAAAAGAAAAATCCATTATGGTTTTAATTTCCTGCACCATATACAGTCAAAACTCACACGAGCGTTAAATGCAATAAAAATCTTACTGAGGTAGGAGACTATGCACTACATCTGAGCAACCTGAAAGGCTAATGGGCTCACTATCCTTTCCCTTTAGTAGTTGTGCCATTAAGAACCCTTAGAGAAATGAACCTCCGTTCTTTAAATGACGTAACAAATATAAAAGTTTGCCTCTGGAAAAACAGTATATAACCACTTGTAGAAGACTTTACCTCTCAAACAAGGCCTCACAAATAATGTGCTGGCAGAGGAAATTCTTGTAAAATCAAACAGCTAAGTAAAAAACCCTTAGCACAACATGTATGCCCTTTGGCAATGAAGTTCATGGAACCTAATATGTTTTTGCACACTTCATTTGAAAGGTGTATGCATTAAGGGAGAAAAAACTGTGGTTCCTTAAGTTAACCCTTTTCTCTCCTTGTAGATCCTCTTCTATAGACTTTAAAAGGTGATCTCCAAAACTTTCTGTTAAAGTAATTATAACATGTCATAATACTCAGTTATTTATGTGAATAGGCAATGCACAGAATTACACCAGCACTAAACTCTCTTAGGCATGACTGAGAATTCAGCCAAAAAATATGACATTTCACAAAATATTTGATTTTTTATATAAACTGAGTTTGTGCAATAGCAGCCATAAGGACTAGATTATTTCAATAATCCACCGGTCATTACGTTAGACACTGATGAAAAAGAATCATTACTACTTGGAATGTCATTAAAGACTGCAAAGGAAATGTGGAACATTTAGAAATTTAGACAGATAGAAAAGTGGACTTTGTGGCATATTGATTCAAAACGACATTCAGATCCCTTTTTTATATCTGTAAACATAAGCATTTGTCCGACTGTTGATTTCTGGAGCTGAAACAGGTTTTGTGCTTCTTTTAGGAGAAGAAACAACAACTTAAAGCACAGAGCAGGAACAATCCCTAACTGAAGTCACTAACACAGCTCTGATTGAGATTAGCTGGAGTAGAACTGTGTTTCATCATTGCACAGTGATAGAAGAGAAGAGGAAGAAAGAAATAAGTAAAAGAAATGAGATTATTTGGTTGCACAACAGACTGGCTCCTATGTATTCTTGTGTTGCATAAGACCAGAAAGATGGGCATTAGTGAATAAAAATCAAAAGAATTCTTTCAATTCATTGAAAGATTCATTCTGCAAGACAGAATTCCCACTTTATACCAGTGCATAGACCATCTCCCAGCCTCCTGACTCCCCCATATTATTAGCTGTTTTTTGAAATTAAAAAGGAAAAAAAAAGTTTGTCTATGTTTGATGAAGATCCAGTGATGAAACTTTCATGCCTAGCTCCCTATTTCAAATTCCAGTCAAGACCGTGGAATCTGATGCGCTTCAGTAATCTGAGTGGGCAGCAGCTTGGTGCATGACAAGTTAGGTGACCATCTCCATCCTCTTCACAGCTCCCCACCCTTTTAGCCATCTCAAAGATGCTGAGGAAAGGTCAAGGTACATGAACCGAATTAGCTTTTGCTTAAGCTTTTAAGGTGGTCTTGTGCCTAAGGTACACTGACAAGCAGTGTGAGGAAACCTGCATTATTATTACCCATGCCATACTCACCCCATGGACAAACAAGAGGTTCTACATTCCTTAATGTGTTTGACTTTGTTTGCTGCATCACATAGCACGTAAGTACATAGATTATCGACGTGAAAGTGAAGAGGTTTGCAAGCAAAAATAAAATGTGATAGAGA
Source organism: Struthio camelus (assembly GCF_040807025.1). Taxonomy (NCBI): domain Eukaryota; kingdom Metazoa; phylum Chordata; class Aves; order Struthioniformes; family Struthionidae; genus Struthio; species Struthio camelus. The sequence continues at coordinate 36,269,291 of NC_090946.1, forward strand.
TTTGAACTACATCAATACTTTAAAAAAAAATACCACCCACTGGCTCTCAGAATTAGGTCTGACCCTTAAAGCAATCATTCCTACATGTATAGTGCTGAAAAAGCATTATCTACTGGGGCTTTCAGGAAGCCAGTTCATATTACATTGCATTTGATGCACAGGACTGTATGGATCCTATAGCTTCAAAATAACTGAAAGAAGATCCTTCATACACAAAGGGCATTTCTAAATGCTCTGAATTACCACTGGGCTTGCAGTCAAAAACACATTCATTTTACTTATTTTGTTGTGATACTCCTGAGCAAGGTTTACCTAGTTGCAAGTAAAGACATCATTGCTGGGTTTTTTTGCTTTATTTTGGGGTTGGTTTGTTTCCTTTCTAATTCTCCTGGGTTTTTTGCTACTTTGCACCCCCTTAGTTCTGACATAACAAGTACAAGCTCTGCAGCAAATACTATCAGAGACTTTATTCGGTGATCCAATGCTGCCTCTCTCCCTTTCACAAGCAGCGATGCCAAATCTCGTTTCTGCTTAGCTCTTACAGTGGGGTGAGTATTTAAGTTTAGAGAAGCTCTAGTATATACCTGAAAAGCGTTTTAATCTGCCCAAGGAATAGATTCAGTCCTGGCAAGTTAACTGTTGTTTCTAATTGTCAGCGACTGTTACACTTCACTTGCCTGCAGCTATCCAATTAACATATCACCACTAAACAAAATATTGTAATATGCTCAATGTCCTAACAACAAGCGCCTCGCACTTCACTTCCATCCAACAATTTTCTCCTAATTGGGTTTCCAACATATTAGCAAACAACAGGGGAGAAGAGCCAAATAGACATAAGCGGACAGATAATGCAGCCATCGAGCTGCTTTGCCTGTTGTTGTGCAAAGTTCTGTGGAGAGATCCCTTGGTTGGTGCAGAGAAAGACAGAGAGGGAGAGGGAAGAAAAGCTCAACTCAAGAAGTGGAAAACATTAACTTGTGCCCTGAGATATTGCTATGGCAACATTTAAACAAAGAACAGAAAGCCCTGCAGAATTCTGCTCTCGCTTCCTTGGATACCAAATGTAAATCCTTGTGTGCGTGCACAAGCGTCTGATTTTCGCCTTTCCCTCTAACAGAGAGCAAAATATCTAGGCTCCCTACCAGGAACTCTGCGTTAATTCATTTCCAGGTACTGTAGCTTGTGTATTTGCAATTAAAGCACACCACTAGCGTGCTCATCTCCCTCTCCCCACAGCGGAAGAAATTATGCTGTAATAGTAAATAACAGGGACCCTTCTTTCCTGTTTAACGTGATTAAATAAACCACTCCAAAATGTCACAAGCCAAGCCTCAATGTCTTCTGCCATAACAGCGATTAAGGGGACCTGAGGTACAATACTTCCTAACGGCAGCTCTCCTTGCCCAAGTTGCCAAAATTGGAGAAGGTTGCAAAGCTGGCTTCCAGACCACCGCGGCTACTGCTATAACTAAATCTTTCTCATCTTGCTTGTCCTGTGGGGGAAGCCCTTTTTAACTGAGGGAGGCATGTTTTTCATTATGCTTTTCATGGACCAGCTGGCAAAGGGATGGGTGAGGCTCCCTCTCAGTAGTAGCCCGAAGTCCAGTCAGCTTGACTACTCTAGAAATAACCTGGTGGATGCTACTTGCATTTCTTTGGAGTCGCTTCCCTCCCAGACTGCAAACGACACTAATTCCAGCACCCCTTTTCTCTCTTCTCATTCCCTCACTGGTAAGCAGAAGCAAAGGGACATCTCCAGGCCAAAGCGAAGGCCAGCGGCAGGACCAAGATGGCAGCTTCAGCACGCTGCCATGGTGCGCAGTGCCTTCCTTCAGCAAACAAGATATATTGAGACTTCACTCGCTTGAATCTAGCTTGTGCTTTTCACCAGCATCGAGCTCTCTCAGCACTCACTAAAAACCTGGCCTGAGCCCTGTGGAAAATATTCCCGTCTCATATTGCCACAGCACGCATTTTCATGTGAATGGGATGAGCTCTTTAGATCACAGGCAAGTCGTTTCAAAATCCAGATGATGGAAGCCATGACAGGATCCTGGGAATCACTCTCGTTCTCTAGTTTCACACAATTGCTTCTATCTGTTTACATCTGAAACATTCTTTGTTGAGTCTCACCCACTCCAAAAATGCATTTTTCACTTGTTATTGCAATCAAGGTGGAAGATAACTGTGACACAAAATTTGCTCCTCCAGCAAACTGAACCTGCTCCTATTCTGGATCAGTGCAAATAATTCCTGATGTGTGAAAAGACATGCACTAGCTGCCCCATTGTATTACTAAACAGCAGTTTACCAATGAAACTGAAGTTTGAGATTAATGATCTCTGACTTTCTGGAAAGCAACTACAGCAAATGGAGCAGGACTTTTCAAACACAGCTTTCTCTTTCCTTCTGTACTAGCACTTGGAACCTAAATAGATACAGAATGGGCCACTGTACAGTGCCAAATGCCTAGCTGCCAGGGTCGTTACTAAATGGACTGCCCACATTTTGGAAGAGGAGACAGCCTGCAGGATCAGCATATGTTGCTGCATGATACACCTGTGCTCAAGCACGCACAAGGGAAGTAGCAAAGACAGCTAGCTCTTGCCTCCGCTCAAGGAGATTTGTTGCTCCTCATCTAGGTACGTTTGGATTGATGTTTTTGCCATTTCTTTTAAGACCAGCTCTTTGGACTCTGGATAAGTCCCTGCACAAGCGCTGAGAAATTCTAAACTCAGCCCTATTATGAGATTGAATGAGTTAAACTCTGAGCTGTTCCATGTGTCTTTGGCTACTGTATTAAGTGAATGATTCACTGAAGTGTGAAACTGTTGCTTCTTTAGAAGCAGACATACATCCCCTAGATTTTTAATGTTCACAGGGTTTGCCTATTTCAGCCCAAACTGGTGGCTAAATTTTCTCAGTGCTTCCTTATCACCTTAAGCAAATCCTCCTGCTAGTTATCGTACAAAATGAATTAGGCATCTATGGCAGCCTTCTATTGCCAAAAGGTAGACTTGCTCTATCAGATTTTCTGTTCATGTGCTCACTTGACAGCAATCCAGGGAAAAGCTTGGAGATGCCTTTTCCTTAGCCAGCTTCTTTTTCCTTCAGTAATTACTGAGTAGCAGCTTAACATAAATTTAGCTGCTCTATTACTGCAACTGCTGATGTAAGTGTAGCCCACAATAGGGCACAGACTTACAATAATACATGAAGGAACGGAGAGTAGAATTTTGTGCTTTTTTTTCAGATGCTAGCAAACTTAGTGTCCCACCAGAAAACATGTGCTCAGAGAAATAAATGAGGCAAAAGCATTTCATACTAAACTGATTTATCTGTGGAATACTGAGAAGGATGAGAATAATTGGAGCTGGAAGGAACAATTTTTTTTGCGCCTGCTTCCTTCTATTTCTAAACACAACAGCACAAAGGGTCTGACTTGTTCGTGTAGCAAAACAAAAACTCCCAGGGATTTCCTTAGGAGCAGAACTGGACCCTAAATTGCAATCCTTTACAAGTAGCCAATGCTTAAGAGGCATGACCTCCAAACAGAAGCACATGGGACACATTTGAAAGGCCGAAGGTCTCATTTCCATTACATCATTACGCCAAATAGAAGAGGCTTACATAAAATAACAGTGGTGATGCAAGAAAATTCAGAAATGGGAAAAAGGAAGAGGTTAATATTTATTTATGTGTTTATCCAAGGAAGTTAGAGCTCTGGTTTGTGTTGCTTGACGCAGGAAGCTTGAGAAGAAGGAAATACTGCCAGAAAAAAAATGTTAAAATCAAGATCCAGCTCTACCAACACCTTTCCCATCCCTGTTTTTCCCCTCCTCCAGAATATTGCAGATAGAGAAAAGTAAAATGAATGGCAAAGCTAGTTCTGCACCCTGCCTGCCAAAAAATATCCATATTTGTCCAATGGTTCATTTAATTATGTGTTTCCTTCCCTCTTTCTTCAAAAAATTTGGCCTAATAAAGACTTTCAGTTGGAGCCTCTACATGTGAAGGCCAAGGTTGAGGAGGGTGGAGGTGAGAGAGGACAAAAAGGGGGAAATAGGAAATAAAATCCCCATCTACAAGGTAAGCAGTCATGCCAGGAGAGGGGACGGAAGTGGCGCTCTTCCCCACAGGAACACGAGGACCTCTATTTTAAACGTGTTATCCTATCTCTATTCCACACACACCCCCCATCCCATTTCTTCAGAAAGAGAGAGAGATTTAGTGATTTGTTACTTACACATGACTACTAACCTGTGAACCCCATGAGCTACAAGCCATTTTTTATTATTTTTATCATCGTAGTAACAAAAACCTCCTAATACCATAGTATCCTCACTGCTCGTCAAATAAAGTAAATCTCCTTCAACTGCCATGGAAATCCTAGGGGAGTCAGGATTCGCCACAAAATCACAAAGAATTTCCTAGGAGATCTGGAGGGCATGGGTGCCTTGTACAGCAGTTTTCAGAACTCCCCTTCAATAGCAGAATGCCCTCTCTCTGCCTGCTACTCTTTGCTTTTAGATGCCCTCTCTCTGCCTGCTACTATTTGCTTTTAGCAATGGTGTGTAAAGAATACCATTTCTTCGCAGTACTGCCTCCTCAAAATCCATTACTACCTCTTGTCCTACTCCCCCTACTCCCGCCAAAAGCCATCCTTCACCTCCCTACCTGATTATAAAATTTTCCTGTTAATACACCATATTGATCTGCAATGTCAGACTGGATGCCAGGATTTAAATTTGAGCCCTTGTTTTAAATACTTACAAAATAAATAAACAGACCTCTTCTGTGCATCCAATTCTATGCAAGTTGCAACGGTTTGTACAGATTGGGCAATCAGGCAGCACACTACCACTCACTGCAGGGGCTTTCTCAAAAATTTTTCTTTGCTAGGGAACATTTACAAATGCTACAGAGCCACAAGGCAGACAGGCAGGCATCTGCAACATCCTACCAAGGTTGAAGTTTCACTAACAGGAACATTTCAGGTACTGTGAGATTTTGGTTCTGTCCTCATTCCTTCCCTTCTCCCTTCCTGACCTCCCCCCCCGCCCCCCCAATCATCATTATCAACATTCAGTTCTTAGAATTCATCAGATTTTTTTTTTTTTTTAAGGTGGAGGACAGGCGGGGGGGATCAGACCGAGTGACAAGGGAGAAGGAAGAAAGAGGCAATGGGGCACATTTTCTTTTCCAACAAAAAATAAAATGGAAAGTGCACTTACTGTATCCTCAAAGACTATCCAGCTGGAAATCCGAGTGGTTATGAAAAAACCAGGGTGGGGGAGGGGTTAGGAAAACTATTTCATTTCAGCAACCAAACCGAAATTAAAAATAAGAAAGGAAAATAAAAATAAAATATATCCAACCGCAATTTCCAATCACTTTGAGTCCATAGAGGTGCCAATCCAAAGCCAACACTGCTGAATCCTTCTCCTCCAGCAATTTTTCTTTCTTCTTCTCTGTCCTTTTTTTTTTCTCTGTCGCTTTCAAGTTTTCTGCTTAAAATTGCTGTAGTGGTAGTAGCATCGATGTTTGCCTTTGCTGGAGAAGAGGGGTTTAAAGTAACAAGAAAAAAACAAAACCCTTGCTGAGGATGAATGGTCCTTCTCCTTTCCGAAACTTTTCATTCCACTGTGCATCCTTTGCCTAGTTTCCTTTTTCTGAGGTTTTCTGCCTCTCTGGCTCCTCTGCTCTCCATTGCTCACTATTTAGTTTTTCTCAGGAGAGCAGAAAGGGCTGTATTTCTCTTTAAGGAACCCTCCATCTGTATTCTTTTAATGTAATTTTGTTGTGACTGTTAAGATCCAGGTCTTGCCAGGCAATTTTCTTCTTCCCCCTTCTTTGCTGCACTATCAATTATCCAATCTGTGCGCCTCCACATTAGAACGGGGGTTCCCATTCTTCTGTTTTCCCTATTGCCTCACACTCCTTTAGCAGAGAACTTCCTTTTGCATTTAATTTTTTCTTTGTGTGTATCAAAACAATAAACTTTTAGTCTCTCTCCCCCCCTCCAGAGATCTGATTAGATTTCCAATCACAACCCAGTGCGCAATTGGATTTTTGATTTCAGCAAGAAGCCAGCAATCCACAGCATCAGCACCCTCTCCTCGCTTCAAACTCCACGTTATATCCTTTTGCCTTCTCTCCAACTCCTCTGCATTTTCATAATCTCACAGTAAATGGAATAGAGGGAGGGAGGGAGTGGAAAAAATTCAAGGTTCCCACCAGCTGTCAAGAATAAATCCATCCCCTCGTTATTTTTTAAACACTTGGGACGCGTGTTTTTAACGCCCACTCTCCCCTTTGCCCCCCCACATTTCTCAAAATCTTTTTGATGTTAAAACTCCCCCGATGGGGCACAAAAGAACCCTGGGGAGGCGTGATTTGTCCTCTTAGCTCTGGATTTCACAAGCACCGGGCTCCCTTTGCTCTTCATTTCAGCTTCCTCTCCATCTTTTGTCCAGCAGCTATAAAGATCCAGCAGCACCAAGACGCATAAACTTCTGTTTCTTCTTTGGGGAGAGAGGGAAAGAGAGAGAGGGAGAAGGATAAAAGCTCTCCAGTCTCTGCCTCCCTTTTCCTCTGTCTCTATTTCAAGCGCAGGTCCGATCTCATTTCCAAGCTCAGCCTCGTGTATTTCAGATCTACAAGTTGAATTTCCCTTCTGCACAGCAGTGAATTAGGCTCCCATCTTCTTCCACATGCCAGTTATCTTCCCCCTTTTCTTCCTTCCTTCCTGCCTCCCTCCCTTCCAAGATGACACATTCCCAGGAGCGCTGCCGCTTCTTTCAGTTTTTAGTTTCATCCCTGAAACGCACAGCCCTTTGCACAGCAGAAACCCCTTCTCCCTGCCATTAGCTTCAGCTTGAATTCCCCCTGTGTGTGCATGTACGTACGCATGTATGTATATATCCAGTTCCAGACAGCTGCTGCTGTTGCTGCTGGGAGTAGCTCCGCTTTTCTGTCGCTCTGCCTTTCTCCTACTCCCCCCCTTTCAGTGGCACCCTAGGATTTGCAAATGTCCCAGGGCGAATCTTTCTGGCTACACTCTTCCTTCTCCCCTTCTGTTCTCTCCCTCTTTCTCCCCCCCCCCCCCCTTTTTTCCCCCCTTCTTTTCTCTGCTTGTGATCAGTAAAATACAATTACCCAATTACCTCCCATCATCTTAGCACTGATTGGTCAATTGCGTTAACACTTGATGTCAGCGGCAAGGGTAGCCGAGCGGCTCCGACGTGGCACTGCTGCCACCTGCTTGACAGTCTGGGAACAAGCTCAGGGTTACCTCAAGAAACCTCCCAGTGAGAAAGCAGTAATTGAAAAACAAAGGATCATCTTAAGGAAAGGAATGTCAAAACTCATTTTCTTAAAAGCTTGCCTGATTCTGGCAGATCAGCCAGTATTCACAGGTACCAGCCTAGCCACAGAAGCAGAGGGAACGACAGTACAATGAAATGAGGTCTAACATTATCTTTGCACACAAAGGTACAGATGAACTGGTATTCACAGGTACCAGCTTAGCCACAGAAGCAGAGAGAATGACAGTAAAATGAAATGAGGTGTAACGTTATCTTTGCAAAAAAATAACAGTGCAAGTGATTTGTATGGAGGGATAATCTGTTTTCCAAGTACTGAAATAAATGCTTGTTTAAACTTGTATAAACATAGAAGTTACTTAAAACTCCAGTTTGGCAGATGTTCCAGGCCAAAAGCCCTATGAAATGCCTCAAGGTTTCAGTGCCTTTAAGTGACAGTTTCAGTGATTTGTTAAGTAACAGGAACACAAAAATAAAACATCCAGGCTCACACACCAAACCTGTCACAGCTTGATTAGGTTGCCTTCTGACCAAGATTTTTCAGCTGGGAGAGGAAAAGGAGTGGGGATGCAGTGAAGTACAGTGATCTCAGGTTTTTAAACTCAGTCTCCGATTTCACTAATAAGGTACTGATATGCTTGTTAGGTGCTTACCTAAACGTATGTTAGAAGTACCTACTTAGATGTACGTTAGTTAAAGTACTCAGAATCAGGTTTGTGCTTTGCATTTTCAGGGACCTAAATTCAATAGAAATTTAGGGACAGAAAACTTTGCATGTATAAAGTTAGATATGCTGCTCTGCAAGATCTAAGGGAAACAGAATATGGATGATATATGCCAGCATTTGTCTCTCTCAAAATCAGAAAGAAATTATTTATAGCTCTAACTCCTCCACACAAACCCAAAAAAAGAATTAGTCAGGCGCTTTCATGGTAATTATAGCACGCTTCATATATTAAGCAGTAACTCTGAGTTATTCCATGCATGCAACAATATAGCTTGCCCTTTGCTCTGCCCTCTCTAGAAAGGCCAAAACATGTTTGCCATCCTCAGCCTTCATCTTTGGTGTGAAACTGACATACTTGAAAATGAAATCTTAAGTTATATGTCATAATATAAGTTTTTTCTAAAATTATAAAACACATAAGCTAGCTGAATTCAGTCAAATAACAGTTACTGAATCACGAACATTGACTTTCAGATTTATCCTACTGACTCAGCAGGCTTTCTGGCGAGAAAGGTTCTACCAGATGCAAGTTATAGAACTGGAACAGGGTCCTTAATCATAGTTATGTCAGTTAGCATCTCATCTTACTATCCCTGAACACAATGGCAAGCATAAGTTACCTAGAACGTGTGAAAGACCCCGTGTGTAGTAACAATGAAGAACCAAAATATAATGATCTTTCAAGACTGCTAAAAAGACTTCCAGGATTTTGGAGAAGGCTGCTGGTGTGATACAGGATGAAGTGGCTGACAAGTAACAATCTTCTCAGTTGATGAGCTTATTTTGCTCCCGTCAGATTCATTGATGCTGCTGGTTTATTTCAGGCCTGTAAACTTTTTATTAGAGTCTTTTTCTTTGTACTACTTAAAATCAGAAAAAAAACAAGTATTTTCTTTTCCCAGATGTATAAAAAATCACAGCCTAATAAATGTCTGCTCCACTGTTTCTTTAAAAATACACCTGAACACTCTCCCCGCTAATATTAAAGAGCCTGGGAGCAAATGTGAAGGTTTCTACAACTGAATTAAATCAATCGGTGTTAGACAAAGAAAGAGAAGACTCTCAGCTTTTGTGGATGTAATCAGATTCCAAGACACCAGCATCTGCAATAGCTACAGCATCTCTGTGGATGCAAACTAATATCCATTTACACTTTTCCAAAAAATTTGCATATTTTGTAGTTTTTATGTCATTCAGATGGCATCAAAATACAAATTTCTAACAGATGCCAATACTTAAATAAACGTCTGTGTGTATATACATATATATACATATATATATGGAGATAATATATTGGCTGACATCAGTATGATTAAATAGAAAATTAGTATCAACATTGTGATACGCTGTAGACTATATAATTTTCTCTTTTAATATTTATTTTTAATATACCAGTTATGGTTTATGAGCTAATAACTACAGAAAATAGAATGACTAGCTACTCGAGACATAACTTTAAAGCCATCTAATTTGTGATATTTATGAGGTGACACTACATGCTACATGAAAAGGCAAAAGTCGTTTTATTAAACAAAATCTAAAATACAATTATATTGTCTGATTTTCAAGCATGAGTCTCAGCTACCTGTCAAGCCTATTTAAAACATAAATATTTAGGTATTTTCACAATAAATCATCCACCAGTCCAGTGTTAAAAGAGTATGATTATGGCTGTACAGAATTGTTTGGGTGACTTTCTTCTGTAGTATGTTGTATGTTGTTGAAACTCTTATTTTGCAGGTTTTCTGGGCAAGAAAACCAATTGCCAACACATTATTTCACAAAGACAATCCAACACGGTGTGCAGATATGAATCCATCTTCATGTAACATTGTACAAGCACCAACAAGGTGAAGCGCAGGAAGTATCTTGGGGCTTCCTGTCCAGTTCTTGCCGTAGGGAATTAGTGTTCTTCCTGCCTGCCCTTGCCCCCACCTCCAGGCACGCTCAGGTGCAAGGCAGGTGCCGCACAGCCTGCCCCTCTCACTAGCCAGAGGGCCACTGCTGCTGCGGTACAAAAGTCCCACCATGCAGCAGAGGACCCTGGGTCCTGGTTCCACTTACAGATAGGAACATTGTGAGTTGAAAGACTGAATGATGAAGAAAACACTATAGCTTGTCAAGGGAACTTCCTTTGTTTTTCACCTAATGGGACAACTTTGTTTCATCTTGAGCACAGAGGGGAATAACGAAACTCAAATGTACACACTGGCAAATGTTACACAACAAGCAGACATGAAGAGATTGCCTAATGAAGAGGTGCCTAATGCACCTTTTCTGAATTGACAAGTGATGTGAGTTAAAAAACTGAACTTGTACGTGTGATCAGCACTGAAAAAAGGCTAATGAAAAGCACTAGACATTCAGAATTGTCAGTCCTTTGGTGGAAGGGAAACATGACTAAACCCTAAGAGAAGCAAATTCTGACTTGTAGATAAAGAAGAGGAGTAGAAGTCCACTGCACAGAAAAAAATAAACACTAACAAAGTTTAAGGAAAAGAGAGAAAGCAGATTGTTTTGATAATACAAAGTAAAGTGAAAAGCAGTTTCAAAGTTATTTATTCTGAAACAGTGACAGTCCTGCCTGCCTTTTAAAAGAAACATGAAGAAATCGTAAAGGAAGCTGTGGAACACATTATTCTTCCTATTTTATTAAACATTGCTGACAAGAAGTTTGCATATGGAAACAGTACTTGAATCCTCTTATAGCTTACTACTTTCAAAAAGGAACAAAAAATGCTGACAAACTTACTTTTGGCTACATGGATCTAAGATTAAGCTCACTCGAATTAATTTAGAGATTCAAGAAAGATGCTAAAAATCTCAGTGTCTAATATATTATATATATTCTCACAGGGAGACTTGATTTTCATAACGCAATCAAAGCTCATAGTACATACAGTTTTATGTGTGTATGATTTTGCTGATTATTGAACATTTCTCTTAGCATGAATAAACCTAAAATCAGGTGCACATCCTTCGAAATTAGCAGCTACAATGCTGCCTCATTTATTCATTTTACATATTTTTCTTCTGATGTTTACAGTTCTAGTGTGAAGTTTTGTTTTAGAGGTAATTTCAGCTTGGTCAGAGGGGCTTGAAAGAAGTAAAAGAAAAGATCACAGAATTACAGCATGGTTGAGGTTGGGTGGGACCTTTAGAGATCATCCTCCCCAGAGATTATCCTCCTTTCAGAAAGATCTGGGTAAAATAAAGCATATAGATTATTAGCATACAGAAAGTTCAAGTGACTATTCAATGAACCCATCATAACCCAACCTATAATATCAGAAATCTATTTCTTCTGATAAAGACAGAACTGTTGTTTTTTTTTGGTAATTGTATTCCATTTGGAAGAAAGTATATTCTCAGCATTATCATGTTTTTATTGTCCAGTTGGCTTAACAGAACAAGTTTAGGAAAAAGTACTACAAATTTTAGTTAAGAACATCTTTGACGGTAACAACCTATCACTGAAAGGCAATTTGCTGTTTAGAAAGACCTGCTGATCTATGGAACTGAATCCAGTATTGTCTATTTCCACTATAAGAGACACAAGCAATTCATAACATAATGGCTTTTAGAAGTATGTCACATACAGGGAAAGGAAGAAATTTGGTGAAAATGTCTCTTCTAGTGTGCACTAAGATTCTTATTCACCTGTGTGCCTAGGACAGCTACGTGCCTAGTATCCACAGAGAACTAGCAGAGGAGATTTTTTCTAAAACAAAAGCTGCTTTGAAGAAAAAATCATGAAAAAGATACACTACTAATAAAAAGAAGTTAAACTTTTCTTCAGTTTGCTCTTTAGACTCTTATATTTCAACTCTGACTAGGGCCTATATATATATAGGTTATGATGTCTAAGAAATTATGTCTCTGTTTCCTAACTAAAGTTTATCCTTTAGGGTTAGTATGGACTTTTAAGTTTATTTTAGCAGGACTTTAGGGTACCTAATTGTTAACGGACTTAGAGTATGAAACCTTAAGAGTAGATACATCTTCAGAAAAGCAACTATATATTAAAAAAAGTACAATTTTCTTTTGTATCCAACAGAGGAACCTTGGTTCCACTGAGGTCAATAACAAAACTCACTGACTTGAATAAGGCCATGATTGTACAAAGTATCTTTTTTCACATGACTTTAAATTTTAACTTCCACTCCAAATCTGTCTATAAAGATGCTGTCTGCTCAGCATCTTCATCCAAGATGAACATTCATGCTTACTCTAGCTTTATTGCTACAGTATTCCCAAGATAATGAAGGACAAACATTTTCTGCTTCTGTGTTACAAACAACTCCCCACAATAAGTGCATGCACACACATGCTTGTGTTCCTTCAAAATCACTTTTAACTCGTATTCTTTTGGTTGGAAATAGACTCTGGTGGTGTCCCTTGTGATACAGGGCACGCTTGCTCTCTGCTGTGATGGTAGCACTATAGTCCCTTTCAATATTTTGTTTCCCCACAACTCAGTCCAATGTTTATTTAGAGCAATTAGTTTAAATTAGGAAGAAGTGCATGGCAAAATCCTTCTCCTATGTTAAAAACAAAACTGCAAAGTATAATCTTCATTTACAGTAGTAACTCTACCACAAAACAAAAGCTGTGTAATACTACTACCAATAATAACAAAAAGCTTCTATTTTTCTATACCAACTTCAAATCCTGGAAATGGCCATTTTTTTCAACTTCCTATAAAATAACGAAAATTTCTGACTTAATGAACACCAGTTAATTTTCATTAACAAACTATCGTATTTAACACAAAAACTCTGACTCACAAAATGGCTTAGAACAAAACGTCAAACGTTTTCACTCCCAAACAGCCCTGAAAAATGGCCCAAAGCCTGCCATTTTTTTTACAACACTAATTTCAGGCTTAGAATTTGATTCTAGACAAATTCTCTTGTGCCCAGGACACAGTGCCACTGGCATCAGTGTTGTCAATTCACTCCACAGAGAGGAATAACTTCTTTTACTTCAATGGACTCTCTCCAGATTAATGCAGGTGCAAATGAGAACAGAGCATGGTCCTTCATTTTATATTCATGTTCCATCTAATATGTATTTGGTTTTGTAAATGGCAGTAAAATAAAAAAGAAGAATGGATATCTTTCTGTTACTTTTAAATTGGATTTTTAAGAATGTAAAATTTAAGAACATAGACAACTAGAATTGAACATGAATGATGCATTACTTTGGAAATAATATCTTTACAGTGTGATAGCATTTTTTCTTTTTTGGAAATTTTAAATAGCAAGAATATGATACTCTAACATAGAGATGAATGTATCAGACATCTTAATTTCTTCTATAGAGTTATTGTGACTGGAAAATACAATTGCATTTACTGAGAACACAGTCTTAACTATATATGCTTCAAAACATTAATGAAAAACAACCTAGCAGCCATACTGCTCTGCCTTGTTCTCATGTTTAGCATAAATACAGAGTGAAATGCAGGTTTGGGGAAAAAACCTTCAAACACTTTAGCCTCTGAGCCAAGAAAAAGGTAACATGTCAGATTTCTAAATTTTGATCAGCAGAAAACAACAATGCCTTGCTTTAACTGTGCAAGATGCCAAAGAGCTCTATCTTTCTACAGAGTGGAGAGGGAAAGAATGGGTATATGCAAAAAGACCATTGATAAAGGTCACTGCCAAAATGAAAAAAATAGTTCGTGGCATAAATAACTGTTCCTCATAACTCTGCATTAGGTGCTATGTTGCATATCCTTTTCATATTTTCACAGCTGAAAGCTGTTAGAAATTATAGTAGTTAAGAAAATAACTTCAATTTTCAACACCTATTTTCAGGTATTTATAGCTTTCTAAAAAAGTTACTTTCAACTATATATCTTCAACTTAGGTTCTAAGACCAAAATCTGATCATAATTTTTACACATCAGACAAATTTCTACTTATACTTTTTTGGTCAATACAAAAAAATATGTACTTTTATAGAGGATTTTTTTTTTTTAAATCACAGTTGGCTTATTCTTGACTCCTGGAAAAAAACAGAACCTTTTTTAGATTTATCCAAATTCAAACAGATGGCAATACTATAATGCATATGTTATATACATAATCTGTTTTCTTACAGTCAATTCTTGCAGAAGCGTGACCAACGATGAGGACATCAAGTTACAGCCAGAATTCACTGTGATAATACTTCCAGAGTGCTTGGATGATCTCAAGGAAGGTCATTTGATTTCCCTATGCACCAGTCACTTTACCTGTAAAATGGAAAGAATAATTACTGAGTGTGTTAAACAGGATGTTATACAGAAAATAGCATTAGTGTGACTAGGGAGTGTAAATAGTTTCACAGCCACGTGAGTGCATGATGTGATGCACCACACCAAGCAATGCAAATAAGATGAAAATAAGGTAACAGAGGGGAAAAAACCCTACCTTATTGTGATTCTTCTCTGTACCTTAGCAGTCCATACCTGATATTAAATAATTTAATATCTCTGAATGCTATAAGACATAATTGTACTTTGATTGATGTTGGCTTGAATAAGGACAGATTAAAAATTGAGGGAACAATTTAGGATCTAGCAATGAATTAAGGCAAGAGACACCATATTTATGCACACAAGTGCACTGAAATACAGTATAAGTTAGTTAAAAGACCAGCTGTCACCTTGAGTTCTCTGGATTTTCTCCTCCAGTGTTCAGCTCTCCCTTCTATCTCCACATTCCCATTAAAACTGTACATAGTTTAAGAACATATTACTCCTGAAAGACCTAATCTTCTTTCAATATCATCTTAAAGAGGCAGATGAAAAGCTGCAAAACAATAATGAGCTGCTTGACGTTCTTTGGAATTAACTCAGCTACTGCCACTGCAGAACAGACTGATGGTCTGTCTACTCCAATATGGTGTCACTTCTAAAGAGATTACAGGATTATTCCACAGGAAGTAGTTCCACAACATTCATTTCATAAAGCAGTGTAAGTGGAAGAAGAGTCCAGACATACTTGCATTGCATAATGCTCTTTGGGAGTAAATATGATTGAAAAACGTATGTCCTTCAGAGAAGAATTAAGGACATAGTTTTTCCCATAATGAGATATTTTACTTTCTTTTTTCCCCATATATATGTGTATATATAGATAGATAGATAGGTAGGTAGGTAGATAATATATAAAAATGCATATATACATGCTGCAATTTTCTAGTGCTCAGAAATAACATTAGCAGTGCAATGTTACTGAGGCTTGTCGTAGGACTTGCTCTATATTTAAATCACCTAAGCCCTGGAAAGTTTACAAGAAGGGGAAAATGTAAATCTGTACTTTGGAGGCACTAATGGGAAAAATGTTTAATAGAGATCTATATCTTTGTCCTCAATAGGACAGCATTCTCTGAGAAGTTCTAAAAGGAACCTGTGGATGAGAATAGTTCTTTCTTTATTGACTGTATTTTTGAACTTCTGCTAAGAACATAAAAAACCCTGCAAGTGCAGACTGGCAAAAATGATGGTAAGAATTCAGATTCTTTAAAGTGTATATTTAAGTTTGCTATATTTATATTTACCTAAAATATTAAATATACATTTATGTATTAAATTATATCTACACATTACACACTAAATATTCATTTTTGTTAAATGTATATATTTAAAACTTACATATTAAATGTACACGTACATTTTTATCAATGATACTTCTGGAATCTGTTTTCCTTCCCTCTTTCCTAACTTCTTTGCCAGTTTGTATGGTATAGTTTTACACTGAAACCTACCTTACTGAATCAGATCTAGGGAAGAGCTGCCTGTTGAGGGGATTGTTTCTGGTGATGAAGAGGGTAGAAATACCTGCAAGAAATGAAACATTGTTTTAAAAAGCTGCATAGCATGGTTATAGGATTGTTTGGGAAAAAGTCTGGATTTGGTCAGCACTTGTAGCAATCACTTTTTTGTTTTTTTCTGTTCTATTACTCTCTCATTTTTCCCATGGCTTAGACCAAAACTACATTTCCTCACTACTGTATTTGCTTTTCACAGCTTTATTTGCACAAGTGGAAATTGCCTTCAACACACTAACAATTAGTTATCATGTAAGAAATGAGAAGCGTACTGGCATCTAACACAGTATATACTCCTGACAGCCTTTAAATGATTAAGTAGGGGTAGTACTCAGAAAACTAGAGCTCTAGACTGAAGTTTGCAAACTTTCCCAAATTTGCTAGCAAATACATTTTGGTCAAAGGCAGGAAGGCAAGGGATGGGGGCTTCTATTTAAAATGCTTCAAGAAGGCCTCATTTTCAAATGCAGGCCCAGCAATTTTTATTAATCCACCCTATTTAAAATGGGTTGTCCAAAGATGAGGCAACCAAAATCAGTTATCAGTTTTGGAAACCTTGTTTAATAAATCTGTGTCTGGAAACATAGCCCCAGAGGCAGGAATTAATCATTTGTTCTCTTAAAGTACATACACTACATTTTACCAGATTTTCTTTTCTAGAAAAGACCGAGATGATATTTGGATTCAAAGTACAAAGTTAATGCAATCTCTCTCAAACGCAAGGGTATGAAGCAGTTTTAATTTTTTATTAAAAGCTTTCATCAAAAGCATGATGTTTAAACACAATTTACTGTAAAAATAAAAACACTGATAACGTCAGAGTACTCCTATTTTGATAATTTGTGAACAAATTATTGTTTTTCTCTTGTATAATTAATTTTTTCTCTCAATAGTTATTTCATTCTTAGGAAAATAAAAAGACACAAAAATAAGTGCTTCCAAAGTCATTTTTTAACATAAAAAGTGTTTCTCCATTTCATTCTCTTAGATATTAAAATAGCTATTAAAATCATGAAATTGCATTGAAAAGGTTTTTTTTTTTTTTTATTTCCACTACTATAGATATAAGAATCAAAAATTAGTTTGTTCCTCCCTTCTACACAGATACATATACTTTATATTTACCTAGGGACATACATGTTTATCATGACACAGTAATGTTTAAATGTTATCATCTGCAATCTATTTTATGTTCAACACCATTGCAGGAAGGACTATTTTCATAAAAGACTTTTTCAAGCAACAGTGACCGTTAAAACACCAATATAACCAATTTCTGGAATATCTGCTTTAAAGAAAGAGGTGTATTGTTGTTACCACAGGGTATATGCTTATTTAAATACACAAAAGAACACACTGGAATGAGAGATAGAAATGGGCTGGTCCTAGCACTTGACAGTGCCAGATTTTCCACTAGTTTCTAGAAAGAGTGGCATTGTTCCCATTAAATTTATTCATTTTACTCATGAGAAGTTGCGCTTGCTGAAATTGTTCAATATAAACTTTTCTTCTGCTAGAGTATACAGTCTCAGCAACATCAAAACACCACCAGAACTGAATTCAATGTAAAAGCAAGGCCTCCAGGACAGATTTGAAATTGTATTCAGGTGCTTAAACATGTGGGTTGTAACCCTCTTTAGTTTACAAATTTTGTCTGAGTTAATCATGTAACTCCCACATCAGTCCATCTTTACAATCCTTTCAAACAGCAACACTGTTTGTTTGCTAATATAACAGAAAATAACACGTGTGCTAAATGTGTAATGTGTACCTCAGAGGTTTTTTTTTCCACAGGTGGTCAAGGAGCATTCACATCAGCTTAATCATACCAAGATATTTGTGGCTATACCAAGACTTATTTATATTTCTTACTTGCTTTGAAAAGAAGAAAACCAGCAGCCTGTCACTATGGTATTAAGAGGGAGGCAATGTATAGCAGGATTATGAGTCAGTCATTAAGCCTTGTCAGTTAAAAGATAAAATAAAATAAAATAAAATAAAAAAATAGCCGGGGCAAGTCTATGCAGATAGAAAGCACACTAAACACTATATTCACATATCCAAATTCATTTGAAGATATGCTAATATTAAGATAGAGAGAATATCTCAGATTCTACACCTCTATCTATCCTGCCACAGAAAATGTCCAACACCTGCAGCTTACATATAACAAACTGATTGATGTTTGTTCTGGACTAGCTGTGTACCGTACCCATGTCTACCTTTGGGATTTGATTTGGCAAGCTATTTAAATGGAGTATTTATAGGGCAATCATGCTGATGAAGACCTTGTATTCTAAGCTCTAGACTGGCAAGGATTTCTGCTTTGGTTAAATGAGAGCGAGTGTATAAATATATCCCAGCCCTTTGTCACACAACAGTGTGGGAGTAGAGGAGTTTGCTAGGCAAGGAGCTAGAAGTGAGAGGAAAGCTCTGACTACTTGCAGCTATGCCACATTATTATTCATTTTGTGGTGTGTCACTCAGACTGTCATAATGCTCAGCAGAGAGCACGCGTTTCACCAACGCCGGGCAGCGCGGAGAGGCAGTGCAGGGGCACAGCTCAGCTGCGGGGAGGAAACTCTCTGCCTCGCGCCAGGCGCAGGCTGCCCTCTCTCTGGAACAGATCTGGCAGCCCAGGCCGGGCGATCATCACCTGCTTACTAGCAACCAACAACATTCATTCGTTACAAATCAAGGCTTATTTGTGAAGGCTTCCCAAAAAGGAGTCCAAATTCAGTATGTACAGTATTCACTTAACACTATTCAGTCACACCTATCGGTCTTAGAGAAAGTGATCTGTACGAGTCTACCACGTCAAAAGTGCAACCAGTTGTCTGAGTAGAAGTGTCAGCACAACACTATGCTGAGTGAGGAGGTTAATAAGAGACGACAGAAGCTGCAGGGTCAGAGACGGCATAAGGGTAAAAATTTGAAATCACCCATGAAGCACATAAAGCAATAAGGCAGAGGAAGTAAGGAGGTCAGACATAGGTATTAGGTCTTAAAAAAACCAAGCGTGTGCATGCGCGCGCACGCGCGCACACACACACACACACCCAGAAGAGGAGTCAACTGGAGAGAGAAAGGAGGAAATGTCAATCTCTTGAACAGGAGAAATTCAAGTTATGGGTATAAAAAATTAAAAAGAGCTTTTACAGCTTTGAAAATTAGCTTATATGAACAAAGCCTTATATCTGTTATTTCCATTAAAATTTGTTTCCTCAAGTATTTGCAGAAAATGAAATCACAATGAGTAAAGTCATTTTCTTCCCTCTGTTCTTAAGCAGCTTGTTATGTTAACATATCTTCTCCAATTTCTCTCTCTCCCTCTCTCCTTCTCCTTTCCCCATAATACAGCAGCTTATTTTTTTTATAAAGCAATTTTTCTTCCTTATAATCTGATTGGGAGTAAAGGATAGAAAACCTCAAAGTCAAAGTTTAGCAGCAATTCAGAGGAATAATTCTCAAACATAATTATCAGGTCAGGAAGCATTATTGCAATGCCACTGCAACCAGTCCAGCATGAGACCTTCTTGCTTCTAGCAGCTGCTTCCGTGCTTTCCAACCTCATCTACACTTCACTCATTGTCAGACACTTGTTTTAGAATACTGTGGATAACAGGATGCAAGAGAAATTACATTAAATCATACTGTAATCCTCCTTGTTAGAGCAACATTTAAGCAATAATGATTGAGGTGCAGAGCATTTCCCAGGGAGCTACTGACTAAAAGGAGCTAATGCTCACGGCCCCCTATCAATAATATCAAATTGTTATTAATATTATAATATTAAAAAATCTATAATCTTATCTTTAAATTAACAACAACAACAATAAAGTTATACTTATGCAAGTCACATGATCACAGTGCATTTAAAATGATCAAATAGTAACCATTTCACAAACCATTGAAATGTGCCCACCTGTATGGTGGAGCATAACTGCTGGTAAATGAATCACAGCAGTATCATACAAACATTTCACACCAAAACCAAGAACTGGTATTCCTGTTAAATCTGTTTTAAAATTTTAGTAAAGTGGAATTCAATCAGTCCACCAAAGTTTGTTATCATAACGCAAAAGAGAATTATACCAAGGGACCAAAACTAAACTGCTTAATTTGATCAGGAACTTAATAATCTAAGCAGCACAAAGCATGTCCCTAATAGCATGACCATTTCCTACCTCACTGAATACTTTGAGTGCAATAGTAAGAGAACAATTTAAGACAGTGCTGCTGCTCCCAGGTGGAGTGGGAAGGACAGGATGAATGCCAAATCAAAAACTAGAAAACATTTACACTCTAATACCTGCATTAACAAAACCAGTTCTTTCAGGGAGCCCTGTATCATCTATGCTTATTTGTTATAACATTCAGAGTTGTTATCCAATGATTCTGAGAAAAATTTGGCATGACAGAAAAACAGCTTTACATGTTCTATGGAAAAAATAAATGTGTAATAATCATTAGGAATTTAATCCCTGCCACTGCATGGAAACTGTGTATTGACATTGTCAATATGAAATGATATGCACATGCTTTATAGGACAAAGACCATGACCACTGAAGGAAGAAAAGTGGCAAAAGCTACTGACACATGCTAAAATACGTTTTCCTCACAAACAGGATTAATTCTGTCCCCCACAGGTGCTCATTACGGATTCTGTTGTTGATACAGGAGAAGCCAGAATAACACTTAATTCAACACAGATTGCTAAAAAGTTTAATTAAACCTGATTCAGTCCGAGCACAGAATATCCACACCACCAGGTTACAGACAAATAATAAGAGAGAAATTATATTATTTCTGCCTGTGATGCTCTAACTACAGCATTCTTGTTTATTCTTTTTTCTTTATCTTTACAAGGCACAAACTAAATCATAGAGTCATAGAACTATAATTTAGGTTAGAAAGGACCTTCAGGGGTCACTTAGTCTAGCCTCCTGCTTAAAATAGGTTTAATTAGATCATGTAGCTCAGGGCCATGTTCAGTAGAGCCTTGAACACCTCCAAGATTCCACAACCTCTGAGCAACCTGTATTTAACCACCTTCATAGTAATTTTTTAATTATTACTGCTATTAATGTGAAGTGTGTGAACTAGCTGTGAGATAGGAATATTGTAGGAAAGCATTAGCTTGCAACTGATGTTCTTTGCTGTCCCTAGTGTGGAATTTGCCACTGCAAGGCTGGTATGCATTGTCCATACAAGGTCTGAAAAATGGGAACGCACTACATATCAGAGGAAAAAGCAGAATCAACTATGCTAATCTATGCACGAGAAATGTTTTATGAGGGAAAACATCTTACAATTGTTAAGCTAGAATGAAAATGCTAAAGAGGACAACTCTAAAAACAGAAGAGGAGGGAGAAAGGAATTAAGAATGAAGAAAATCTTTATAACTCCAGGATCTTGTTAGTATTAGCTTGGCTAATAGAAGTGATGAGCATGATGCAAAATTATTGTCTGGGTATTGAGAGATTGGTTACTTTCTGAGAGTTTTACTGATATCCTGTTGATATCAGTATCATACCTTGTGATGCTCTGGTGTCCCAGACACATTCAATATTGAAAACAAAGTTAGAAAGGAATGGAATTATTGAACTAGAAAAGTTCATCTCAAATTCCAGTCTTTAAAATACACATATGGTATAACTGGTACCATGTAAGCATTACTTAACCATGTCAAAGTAGATGTACTTTCTGCTCTGGATTACCTTGGATCGTTCTAGATGAAATAGATCTCATCTGGCACACAGATTTATGCTGTTATCATATATGATCTAGGTTTCTGAATTATAAGAAGTCAGGCTAAAAAGAAGTTTCACCAAAAATGCAATGCAGCAACTCTTTTTTATCTTGATAAAAAATTGGAAAGGTTTCTCTAACATACTGATATGTAAGACAGAATGTGTTTCTTTTGTACTAGAGAAAGTCACAGATTCAATACAAACAAGATGACAGAAGCTATGAGATTTAGTCATGGGCAATTTTAGAAGAGGAATATTCCAAGGAATATTCCTAGATTTACTGAGGTTATCTTAATATTCTGCTTTCAGGTGACACACGAAAAAACGTAAGAGATTCCTGTCTGTAGCTAAGCATGATGCATCTTTAATGAAATAGGAGGCCAAACGTGTCCTAAAGACTAATTCTCAGACATTTCTAACCATTACTGGCCAGTTCCTGCTCTACTCACTCAGGAAAGGATACACAATGACTTATTGAAATTATCTTCATGAGAGAAGTTGAATTATTTTATTTCCTTGCAAAAAATGACTGTTTTCTATGCTTATGCCTAGTTATTTTACACACACACACACCTATCTGTGTACACACAGACACACACACACCTATTTTGTCTGCTTTTTACGAGCAGAAATAGAGTATTTTTTCCTGCCACTATGGCTCTAAATACTGACCTAGAGAAAGTAACTTTGAGATGCTGATAAAATTTAACAGGTTTCATATGAGAGAAGAGAAAATGAAATTATCAGAAGACATGAAAACTCTATTAGGAATCAGCATATGAATCCAGGTATTTCCCGACAACTGTCATTCTTGTGCCAAATTTCAGACAAGCAATAAGAGATATCTCACTCTGCCAAACTCTTTCTATGCTGCCTGCCAGCATTATCACAGCATTAAGGAAACTGAAATAAAACAAATTGTTTAGAAACCCCGAGCAAACGGAGACCTGATTGTTTCCTTTTTAATCTCCTGTTTACAAGAAGAGCTGTAGATTGTGACAACTTCCCAAAGGTTCTTTTATTTACTGTTGTCTCATCAAGAGATTTTCGCTGTACAGGCTATAGGAAAGTTGACACTGATGGAAACTACAGTAGAGTACACTTCTGGTTATATCTCCTTGCTTTCCCCTCCACATATGTAAGACATAGTCACAGACCCATGCAAGAGCAGCTGTGAGATTGGAAAGTAGTGTTATTTGTTGGATTGTACATGTTTTACACTAAATGGCTTATTTAAAGTGTTCGGATGTTTTACTTTCAGCTCTCAAAATAATAATAGTAATTTAAAAAATTTAATAGAATTACAATTATCATATGAAGTTTAAAAAAAAAAAAAACAGAATTGATTACTAATTATTCTCTACAGAAAATAGATTCATTAACTCTAAAACACAATCCGAGACCTCCTCCAGAAAACAGCTGGTAGGGGCAAATAAGCAAGACTAACTTGCATAAATATCGTTATAAATTTACCTCTGTTAATTGTTCTTCACATCCACACGAGTTAAAGCAAGAAGAAATCAGCTTCATTCACAGCAACAAGCTAGAAAACTAGATAATGAGGGAAAAAAAAAAGAAAACTTTCTAGCTTTCCAAATACATGCGCAAAAACTTCTGGAAACTGTACAATACAACCTTGATTGTAATTCAAGTTCACAGTCCAAACCAGCTAACAGACATAGTTGAATGCATGTGTCCTCCATTTCAGGTAAACTCAGGAAATAAATGAGTCAACTCTTGATTTTCTCCTTGCCCTTAATAACCGCTCCAATGAAATTTTCATGAAAACCAATGTGCTTCTCTAAGATGGCATTTTGCAGCAGAAAAAAGGTTGTACAACGACTTTTCCAACCACCTCCATTTGTATGGCCTCAAATTAAAAAGTACATTTATTGCATGTATGCATTGCCTGCGTTTTCCAGCTTTATCTTGTATTAAATTCTGATATACACAAACCAGGTCATGCTTGAATCATGTTGCTGGAAAAGTACAAGACAAAATGAAGAAATACAAATGCCGCCTGAATTTGCCACAAATTCAGAGACTGAAAACAAAGCAATTGCATCACGGTTAAGAGCCACACAGTTATTCTGCAGGGTCTCAGAGCCACATCCTGTTAGAGTAAAAGAGACTGCAGTCACTCTGTTAGTATGGAACTGAGCCCTTTAAAGATTACCGTCCCCAGCACACACAGAGCTTAGCGACCTTCCACACAGTCTGTCTAATAGGAGACTGCAATCCGTACCACAGTAACACAGATGAAAGCTGCCCTGTAAAACTCTGGGATATATTTACTTTGACTGAAACATTTAGGTAAAATCCTGCCTGCTTCTTTACAGCTGGGAAGCCAGCAGAATTAAACTGTGGAATCAGATCTAGGAAATTTTTGCTCTGCCTGATAGCGCAGACTCTAGTCTACCTGAGATTCTGCTGCAGCTTACTGTAAGGGAAAGTCCTCTGACATGTACACCAAAACAGGAAGCACACCCATGAGTCTTGTAATAGACATAAAGCTGTGGTAGCAATCTCCTGGCTAGGTAGAGAAGAATGAGTCCTTCCTAGGTTTCCTGGAACTTCCCAATGGGAAATGCAAATATTAAAGTTACATGGATTTGTGTAATATGAGCTGAAGGGGCAGAGACAAGCCTTCTGTGATCGCAGTTGCTTCTCCTACTCTGACTCACATATAAAAAGGGGTCAATACCCAGCCATTCTAAACTGTGCTTGGCCCCGTCATTGTCTTGAAAAGAACAGATTTAATTGCTTCATTTAGCCCTTCACTTCTGCATATTCTGCATATTACTGTGCACTTCACCTGCCACTGAAATGAACAAGATATGGTGCTAGGGGAAAAAATATTTTCTGGATATTTCATAAACATGTAGCTGTTTCCCTTTGTGCAAAACAATAACCTGCCTTTGAATTTATGGATCTTAGAAATAGCTCCCTCATCATTAGAAAAAGGGAAATAGCCCTGATCTCCACACCCCTACTTGTTGGACTGGCCATGCTCTAATGATTTGCCTAAACTAAGTCGCAAGAGAAAATTAATTCATTTTCCAGGCCAAAATTTCAGAATATCTATCTCAGAGTGGCATTTGCTACTCTTGCACTTCATTCTCATCGACTGGTTCCCACATGACCATAAACAATTTATTTGCCACTTGAAAGTGATCATCATTAGTTTAAGCCAACAGTTTAACTAATTTATCCTATTATTGTCACTCTTTAAGGAAAAAGAGTCAGTCTTGCAATTTATGGGAAAATTGAGGCAGTTTTACACTGTAAGAGTCTGAAGAGAGGCTGTAAAAAGCAGTAATATATTATCATTTCAAAGTGAGAGAGGTTGTATAAACCAGTCCGATCAAAATTTCATAAGTAAGAACATGTTCGTACCTTGAATAGCAATACAGAAAGAAATACTAAAACTTTTCTGATAGCTATTTTTTGAAATTTGCTCATAAAGACTTCAGTGATAGATATTCCACAATCTTTTACTCCAGTGTTTCAGTCTCTTTGTTAGAAAGTGATTCCCAGTGTTAAACATGAAGCATCTTGTTATAGTGTAAACCTATTACTTATCCTGTCCACAGCTCCAAATTGTCATGTCCTGAAAACTTTCAACCTTCCTCCCTTTTCCTCATTCCTTCTTTTCTTCTTTACAATGTTAGTTGCTTTGGTCCTTTCTCAAATGCCAGTTTTTCAGACCTTCTTTATCTTTGTTGCCATCCTACGGAATCCTTCAATTTTAAAGCTCCATTTAAAATTTCACTTAAAAACTCAGAAATCCTGGAAAAATGCAACACTATATTTCAGATTAAATAAAATGCACTATTGCCTATGAAACAATTTTTTTCAAGTTTGGTTTTAGCAGGAATATTAGAGAAAAATGTATTTTAATTTGACTCTAGATTATTTTTTCTTTTTGGTTTTGTAATTAGAGAGATGAACTACAATATCAATTACTTTTATATCTCTACTTAAAAGAGTGTGAATTCGTACTTTTTACCTCTGAAAGCTATGAAACTTTGTACACAATGTTGAAAATGTAAACCCACTCAATAACTTCAATGCCCTAATTATTAACAGACAAAAAATCTGCACTTACAAAAGAACTGATTCATAGGAACTAGTGTGCGGAGATTGCCACGTACACATTACAAAACTATTTTTGAAAATGTAAATCATTTTGTTAATGTTTTGTCCACATCTTCAAGTACTTCAGGGTTATTTCCTACACTATATTCTGCAATGCTTTGCAAGATTCAGTGTAAAATAACTGTCAAGTTATTCAAGCAACGTTGCTATTATTATATCCTTCAAATGGCTCTTTTTATACTACAGTACTAAGATTTGCATTTAAAATTGTCTTTGTTTGGTTTCCTTCCTTTTTTTTTCCTTTGAAGCAACTGCATTAAACACCGTACTGGATTTTATGAGGAGAGACCACAAACCACCCCTTTAACCATTCCTGCTTTATTCCATCTCCTTCCGCTTAATCTTCCGACCGATGCATTCCAGATGCTCAGTGCTCTTAATAGCTATAATTTTGATTGGCAATTTAGGAAAGAGAGAAATAAATAGAAGGTATGTTAAAGCAAAAAGTGAAGATGAGAGGAAAAAATGTCATTGCATATGACTCAGCCTGACGATTTTCAGCTCTTCATACTACATTTAAAAAGTGACAAAGTTGATTTATGACAAGGTACAAATTACCATTACTTGCAGCAATCTCTTTCTTTGTCATTCCCTTGAAAATGCTTGTGTGGTTTTTACTAGGGGAGGAAAAATCTTTGAAAATCTTTACAAGTATATTGCTGGGTTTAATAAAAGTATTAGTGCCAAGTGTCATCCTACAGTGTAACTTTTCACTATTTACAATAAATGAATCTTCTATTCACAACTAGAAGGAGAAGGACATGCTCTAAAACCAAACTTCAATAACTAAAACATCGAAACATAACTAAAACAATGAAAAATACAAGCAGCCTTAATTTACTCTTACCCAACACATTACATTATCATTGATGCAAAATAACTACAAAATGTAACTAAATCTGTTGGCTTATGTCATCTGAATGGGTATATGTAGAAAAATGAATTGCAATATTAAATTGCGTGATGATGCTATCAGTTGAAGAAGCAAAATCTATACTCACACAGGTTTGAAGTCTAAACCTTTTTCGATTTTGTAGTTTCCTTTTAAAAAGAGATTAATGAAAAAAAGTATATCCCTGTAACTCAATCATTCTAGGACGCTCTGAGCGGTCATGAAAAAACTTCTTATATTAGCACTTGTTGGATGCTCAATAGAAGAAGAAAGAAAGGATAGTTTGCGAAGTAGTACAGGAATTCTGAAAATCTTATGTCCCATGCAGTTCCCCAATAAACGACTGTTTTAATCAGTACTTTCAGCACCCATAATCCTCAACATAAATTTACTGAAAGATCAACAAGTTCATCCTAACAACTCTTTTTGAATAATATTTTTAAACTAGCAGTTAAAACTTCATAAAAGTCAGCTTTCAAATCAAAGGTCAATCAGGGCATTAATAGCTGTGATATTCAAAAGGTATGACTTAGCATCCTAGGCCTGGCAGTGCTTCATTTTCCTTTTAAACCTCAGATTTTGTGTGCTGGCCTGAATGATACATTTAGCCTGTTTAGGCTTCAGTTCCATCTCTGCAACATGGGATACTTTACAACTTCAAGTGGAGACATGAAAATAAATACTTTAAAGTTTTCTTTTTGTTCAGTTTATGCAGTAATGTTAAGGTGACAGAGGATTTTTTTTCAACTAGGAAGGAAGGAAGATTATCTTCTACTATGAGAAAAGTTAATTCTAAGTTTTACATTTTCTCACTTTTTATATAAAATTAAACTAATCCACTGCAGAGTTTAAAGCTATGTGAGTCATAGCTAATTGCAAATGTACATTCACTCTTGGAAGATCTGATCCAAATACAGCCCTCACACAATGAGACACTCACATTCAAAGAAGGTCTGTTCCACATTCAAGAAGATTTCTATGGAAAATATTCCCATTAGATGCAATTCCTCATACACAAAAAAAATCTAAGCATGAGAATTAATAAACTCAGTGAAAAGCCCTGAGATTCTGAAGTACTAAAAACAGTAGTATGAGAATCTTTTATTTCTCTAATTTTAGGATCCATTGTTTCCCCTTTAATTTTAACATCAAAGCAATGAAGACAACTGTGTGCTGTACACTGGATTACAGTACGTATTTCATAAGCTATACGATAAGTTCAACCCGAACATGGATTCCTACTATTAATGTTATTTATTTATCCCTTCTGGACAATTCATAGTTGTGCAGAAACCCAACAGAAGGCCTAGCAATCACTTACAGACCATTTCAGTTCTATTTGAGGACTTAAACAGTATATAGCCCTCCTTTTTACATGAGCATTTTAGCTGTTGAAAGAAAGATTTCCTATTTATAAGTCAGTACTGGGCTACATTTTGAGTAACGTCTATATCTGAGTGACTGGATTGTAAAAAACAATTATATATTACAATAATTAGTGACCATTAGGTCTGCGAAACACCTGGAACGTCTGAGTAGGCAACAAGTACCTAAGACTTCCATAATTAGGTGTTTTCTGATGACATAAGCTCCAAATCAGTTTTGTATTTTCAGCTCTTTGTACAACTAAAGCCACAATAAAAGTCTCTCTCACAAATGTTCCAAGTCATATATGCATGTTTAACAAGACCCTAAGCATCTAACTTGCAAAGTATTTCTCTGGTCTCATAGGTACATTATGCCTTGTCAGAATTATTGTGTTTATATTTCACTGAAGTGCAGAGTGGCAACAATAAACAGCAATAAACTGCACCCAAAACTTGCTATGGAACCATCAATCTCTACAAAGCGTACAACATTACAACAACCAAGTCAGAAGGCAAAACTTATTATCTCAAGAGGCAATTGTTTCACTTTTCAACCCTTTGAAGAGTACCTCTAAGTAAATAAACACAGAGAAGTGTGGGGGCAGAAAGACAGTTACCCATAAAATGCCATTAGTGTTAACTTGAGCTGTTAACTGCATAACTCAAGGCATTTTTTTGTCTTCTTCTCATAGCAATAACTAAGAGATACTAAATTCTATATTGTGCAGACATTAATATTTAAAGCAATACTACCTATAAAAATAATACAACTGAAGTTAACAATACTGCATTATTTTAAGGAGTTTCACTACGAAAGAGCTGAGATATTCCAGACCATCTAAGAGAATTGACAAATCCAGCTGGCTTCACAGATACCTATCTGAAACACCTGAGGTCCACTCCAGTTTTGTTTGTTTTTGTTGATTTGCTTTCTATTGTATTAACTAGCTAATAGATGGTAAGGAAAAAACACCAAAGAGAAACAAACAAGATTCGCAAGCTTTCCACTTTAGTTAATATCTCCAGGTAACTTACAAAAGAATAAAAAGCATCAAACTTTAGCAAAAGTTATAATGAAATAAAACACCCAGGGACAAATTGAAATTTTTTCTTTTTCCATTCAATACTCAAAGAAAAATCTAATTAGAATTAAAAATTCAATTTTTGCTTCTTCATCTGCATGTATGAGAATGCATATAGTCACTCATCATTAAAAATACACATAGATAGACCATTATTATGAAGTTTTCTTAAACTCTGCAAAATGTGATACATCTCAGCATCTATCAATAACAACTAGAAGTAGTATTTACTAAAAGTCATCGGGTGACAAAGGCCTGGATAAATATGGTGACATGTTCTTGGCATGACTGAGAAACAAGTTTTGGCTTGGTTGAGGTCTCCCAAATGTATTCTACACGTCTAGCTAATGAGGCAGGACAATCATTAAACTTGACTGAATTAATATGACAAGAATAGAAGAATCTGCAGATGCAGTGATAGAGATGAAAGTAGGTCACATTCTCACAATTTAAATAGAAACAGTCTAGTCGGAATTAGCATGAATCTTGTAAGTCATGTATTAAAGCCCACAACAAGAATCTGTAACATCTATAGTGACTGATAATAAATATAAAAATAGACAAACAAACATAAAAATATCACAGCTATACTAAAAATCAGAAAAAATTAAAATGGCTTTAGCTAGAATTCAGTGAATAAGAATGATTGGAGAAGAAAGCCAGGTAAATAATATGATTTCCAAAATTATCAAAAATAACTGATTTTACAGCGACTTTCCAGTCATATCTTTCACTTCTTCAAGCATTGGTAACTGTAACAAAAAGTATAGCTCTCTTTTCATATACAGACTATATATGCACATTAATGCATCAGAGTGAAAAAGAGTAACAGTCCTTTACAAAACTATTCAAAAGGTTTGTTTTCTCAAAAATTATTGGTATAACTTGTAACTTTCTAAAAGAACCAAAAGGCTGTTGGGGTAGGGATTAAAAGAAAAATCCCCCCTTCTGGTCCATTATTGTCCTTGCCTTTAATCTTTTCTTCATTCTTTTGAAAAAATATGAATGTAATGTTTGGAGGACAGGAGAGAGAGCAATGAAATGATGAAGACAAACAACTGAAATATGTAATGCTATAAACATTTGTGCTTTTAAGAAACATTTCCTCATAAAAGAATGCTCTCCATTTAAAAAAGGTATGAATAATGTTTACAGTAAATAAGCAGCTATATGTTATAATTATCATTCCCTCTGTCTCTATAAAAATAAATTATATAATATATGTATTTTTTAATCTATCTCTCTATACAAATACAGTATTTAATCTGACCAGTTCTTAGGTGAACTTTCTCTGTGAAATTGTCCTTTTCTGGGGCTTTTTTCTTCTACACCATCTATACTATTTCAAGTCATCCCCCTCTTTTTTTTTTCCACCAATCTTATTTATAAAACAAAGCAGCTAGAGCATATGAACATATGCATTCATTAGAATTTGACTTTTTTTATTACACCTTCCAAGAGATGCAAACCAGAGCTACCTGCACATGTTATGTGCAATAGGCAAGCAGAGAATTACCTTAAGCCTTAAAACAATTGCAAATCTTTAGTACATAAGGGACAGTATTGCCTGGAATTATATACCATTTTCTTATTTAATTTAGAGCCACATGTATAGCAAAGGTCCCCGTGTTTTTTTTTTTTTTTTGCCTCTAATGGTATTTACTTGCTACTGCTTATGCACAGAGTAATCACTCTTGAGCAATGGTCAAAAATACTCTAGCTTGTTACAGTAAGGACAGACAAGGTTGTCTGGAGGTAAAAGTTCAGAGACGCTACAAAGATCTTGCTTTCAGTTTTGTGAGACATTCTGTGGGAATCTAGAAATATTTAATTATCTTTCTGCATTTCTCTTTCCTTGTTTCGATACTACTACTTACTCTTAATAACAATGTCTAAATATTGGTCTATTCAATAAATATTTATTCATTTTTGAAGGGAATACATTTTCTCCAGCAGGGGAAAACCAGTTTTCAACAACTTCTTTTTTTTCCAGACAGCAAAAAATGAAAAGTAATTTTGGGAAATAAATGCTTTAGCCAAAATTTGGATGGTGAAAAATATACAACAACAAAATACTAGTATTGTTCACATCTCCTATAGGTCATTTTTCCTTCAAAAAATTTTCCCTATGTTGCTTTTTCGTACTGTTCTTTTCAGTTCCAAAATTGAAGAAAGGAAAAACTAATGAGAAAAAAACCAAGAGGTAAAAAATTTTAAAGCTGCATAGTTTTAGAAATGGAGATTAATATACTTGAAGAATGTTTCATTTACTGTTTTTGAAATTAAATTTCAAATGGAAAATTCGAAATTAAAGCAGGAAAACTAAAACTCAAACTTTTTTTAAATCTTGAAAAGATATTCATTTTTTCCCCAATCAACTTCTATAGTTGTTTTAAGTGGAAAATAATTTAGTTTTCCTAAAATTCCTGAATAAATGGTTGTGCCATTTTCAATGAGGTAGAAGCCTCTTTGCAACCCTGTAAAGGAAAAGGCAAATTGAAATTTTAGCAAATGAACACAATATAGAAACAAGTCAAATATTTCAGCTTTTTAGGTTTTCTAAGAACTACTGTTACAGAGGAAGTAATAACAATAGATATTAACTGCTTTTTTCTTAGGTTCATGTAAGTACTCTGCAGCTTAGAC
The DNA here is from genome assembly GCF_040807025.1 of Struthio camelus. Taxonomy (NCBI): domain Eukaryota; kingdom Metazoa; phylum Chordata; class Aves; order Struthioniformes; family Struthionidae; genus Struthio; species Struthio camelus. Next base: position 36,301,066 of record NC_090946.1, read on the forward strand.
TACTGCTGATTTATCCACTGGATCTAGCCAATAAGTAGCCATTATGTACTAGTTTTTTTAAGTTATTTTTGAATTGTCATTTCAGAACACATTTATAGTTCTAGTCTCCACAACCCAAAGCATTCAAACAGCAGTATCCTGAAATGTCAAGAACTGATGCCATAAATTTTGTGTCTCAAAGATCTCAAGATGATACTGGAGAAAGTAAGTAGTATCTTCAAACTTTCCTTAAGGTCAAAAAGCCAGCTAAATATTTTATACCTATAACCCAAAAGTTTGTTTCCAAAACAGTTTCAGGGAAGAAGGAGGAGAAAGGAGAAACGAAGGAGAAAATATTTAGTTGGTGAGTTTTTGAGAACTAGAATGACTACATTATATGCCCCAATATCAAAAGCTTCACAAGCTGAAAGGCATCTGGCTTGGACATATTTTTATATGATTGTTAGTCATGGATTTAAACCAAGAATCTCCCAGGGAGATTAAGCAGCTTAACAGCCAGATGCTGCAGAGCAGTATCTGGCATATGTAGAGTTGATAAAGTTACCAACTTTGAAGTGAACAGGAGAGACTGTAAATGTTCCCAATCATTACAATCAAAACAGCAGAATGTATAGGTAAAAGACGTTAGTTGAGAAGTATGTGGCTTAAAGCAAAAACAAATACCAACTGGGAAATGGACCTTTAGACTATAGGGGATACTTTTTAAGCTAGGTTTTTCTGATATCCAGCATTCTAATTTCAACTATGCAAAATTTAGTAGTCAGGATAACAAGCAGAGACTGTGCAGTCCACGAAGGAAGAGATGTCCTTTTTTTTTTTTTTTTTTTAATCTTGACAAATCTCTAGATGGGTCATTAACAATATTTTTCACTTTTATTGAAAGTGTTATAACCAAGTAAGAAGGGAGATAAAAAAGTTAATGCTTCTCCCACTCTCACAGCCTGGCTGCATGCCAAAAGGGCAGAAAAATGGTCAAAATTTGTTATTGCTATTATTAAATTTGTAGAAATTGTAACATTTCATGGAAAATGTTCAATTCTGTTGAAATTCTAATGAGATCTGCCTGATACAATGCCTCAGAGAGAAGGATGCCCTGCAGGTTTCCAGCTGCAGGACATTAGCAGGCAAATTACTTCTTAGACACAGTTACATTCATTTTTGCAGATAACCTTTTAACATCTAGGTTTTTGTTTGGCAGGTTCTTTTTTTTTTTTTTTCCATTTGTTTGTTTTGCAACATAGTTTTCTGGACCCACCACTGGTATGCATAAATGCCATGAAAAGTAGCCCAATCTTGTCTATCACAATACCTCATTTTGTACTAAATAGTGCAGCCTGTAAAAATATATTCTTCCTTATTTTCAGGAGCAGATTTCAGTAAAACAATGCCAGCTGATCTTTTCAAAACTTTCAAAACGTGCTTTTGAAAATACCACCTGTAGGATCTGCTAAATATGGCTAACTACCTTGTTCAGCTATGCAGAATTTAATTTAAAACGAATCCAGAAAGAACGTTTCTGGGGGAACATTCTCAACCCCTTTAACAACATTTAGGCAACTAACAACTACCTGCAGGTAAACACCTGGCCATTATTCTATCCTTTTCTTACAACTCACTTGCTGTAATTAGGATGGCACCTGTTCTTCCTCTTGTGATTTCAACAAGGCTACTGCTTTTCTCTCAAACAATTTACAAGACAGCCTGACAGGCAACAACCACATTGTGACAGATGAGGATACAGTACTAGATGCATTGCTGCAGTGGTAACGGTACAAACCTCCCTTTACTAGTAAGCCAGTGAGAGAGGATGGTCCACCTTGCCCAGCACTTTTATCAGCTATATGAAATACATGAGTAGGTTTATCTTACCTCTCAAGGGAAAGATGCCTATGGCATAGGCAATATCAAGTTTAGAGCGCTGGCTAGCATTTTAAGCAGTGAGGCAGAGACTGAGAGGCCCACAGCAAAAAAAATTACAGTTCAACTCCTAGAAGCAGTCCCTCTGGAGCCCTCTTACAGGCTTTACTGAATGCTAGAAGCTTATGCCGCCTTGTCTGCTAGACCTGCAGATGGGCAGGATTTCAGCATACAGTTTGGCTCTTTTTATCAGCTTCAAAATTCAATTAAAACTGCCTATGGCACTTCTCTGCTAGGAAAGGGACATTTAGCACTGCCACAGACACTCGTTCCGAGAAGAAGTCATTTCAAGGCACCAGAGTGCTTTTTAAAATCTTTGCTGTGTATGCATGAATGCCAGAGTCCATAAGTACCTGCACATAGCCACTATCAGGAAAAGTTACTAATGCCCTCCATATATTGACTTAAAGGTGACAACAGAAACCAAACAATGCCCATGGCTGGTTTTGATGACAATTCTGTTATTCTAACAAAGCACCTCCGCTGCACAAGACAAACACTCTGGTCTTGCTCAAATTTTACAGAAGACATACTCTTCCAAGTTTTGTGTTTTTCTACATATAATAACAGTAGATCAAAAGAATACTGTGCAGCCATTTGTTCCACTCTGGCCAGTTCTCCCATGGAGATCTCTGCACATCTAAAACCTACCCAATATGCTATTTCAGTTTCAAAGACCCAACTTGTCACTTCATCCATTGACGTATAAGAAAAACCATGGTCACATCAAACTACATTTTTGCGGATACACTAAAGACCTCAAAATCGCTGAAGCATAACACGGTCATTCTCCTTGACCACATATCTGCTACAGCTCATACACTAGAAATAAAATAGCATTTTAGGCTATCTATAGCTTCCCCATACAGGTTAATTGCAGCTCTCTGAGTCAGAGCAAGGCAATGAGAACAAAAGTTTGGAATGCTGAAGCAGAACTCTTTACCCCAGAAAAATTAGTGTATTTTTCTACACTATTACACACATAAAGCTGCCAGTAAAGCGCAGCTTTTCCTTTGGTGACTGCTGTTGTCACTGCCCTAAACTACTCTTAAGCAAAAACAGTTACTTCAATTCTTCTCTTGTTATTAGGCACAAGCAGTATCACTTCAGTAGATCCAGTTGTTGAAGGAGTTTCATGTTGAAATAATAGTAGTTAAAACAGCAATTCCAAAGGATAAACAGAAGCCAGGTAAGATTTTTACAAATTCTACCTTCCTTTACACTCCGAGAACCTTCACAGGAACTAACTGGTAGCAGAATATTTCATCCTGAAATTATTTTCATTGGCAACAGAAGCTATAGTTAGGTAAAGAGAGAGAAATAACAAAATCTACCATAAATACCTCCTTTCATCCCTCACAACCTAATCAATAAGTAAACCCAAGTATGTGTAGGCCATATATGTGAAAAAATGCAAACATTCATTTAGCTACCCATTTAAAGATGCTTTCCCAGTTACATTCATAACCATGAGTCTGAAAAGTATGAAAGATGAAATATTATCTGCTGGTGACTGTTTAGTAGCCTACATGAAAACAGGTGGTGATCTCAGCTGAGTGATTTCCACAAATAAATATCTGTTATTTAGCTGAATCAGAAAAGCAGCCAGTGATGGGTTGGGTCACAGCTCCACCACCGTAAGTGATTCCTCCTGACTCAGTTACTTCAGCAGAGAAGGAAGCTTTCTTCAGTTTCCGTGTTGCCAATCTGATAACTTTCAAAACATCTACAGTGATTCATATAGGAAAGGAAGAAACGGAGAAGAACAAAAGCAAAAGATGTAGACTTGCTTGAAGACATTGAGATAGTTGAAAGGAAAAATAGTAGCACACAAAACCTTGTTTTTCACCTTTCTTTTAGGAAAACCATTTATAATGAGTGGCATTTAGTAAGGTTGTAATAGAAAATTCTGACTGACCACCGCATTCTATTATCATACAGAAAACTCTTACAGAATTTCTCTGACAATCAGCCAGACATCTTCCCGATATTTTTCTGTAATCGCTAATTCCACAATTCATATTTAAAGCCATGTTTAAAAGTATTAAGAAGATAAATAAAATTGAATTCAGACTGTGAGAGCGTTCTAGTCAATAAATTAATTTTATTTAGAAGACAAATTAGTCCCCAGGTGAATAGCGTTTACCTCTTTCAACACTTCAAAGTCAGCACCACCAGATGTCTTAGAAAAACACACTCATAATAAAGTCAGATTATTTAGTAGAAACAAGTCTTAACAGATAACCAATTTTTGGTAGTCTTTCTAATTAGTCCGTCCTTCTTCCCTAGTTACATTATCTTAGAAGTAGGATGTTTAAGTAAACAAAGACTACTATATATACAACAAGTTCAAGAGGAATCCCAGCAGTCCTCCATCATTTGGTGTGTAATTGCTACTGCTGAAGACTTTAAGTCATATAGCTATGATCCTAACTGCACTCAGAGGAAACAAGGTGGAGGTGAGAATTACTGCAAGTGCTTTAAAACCAGTTCTATGTTCTCCCCAGTTACAACTACCCAGGTGCTATTCTGGTTCCTGTCATAAATCACAGCTAAAAAGCATCTAATTTTTCAGTGGCTGCAAACAGAAACAATTAGCTACACCAATGGGCGTGGATTGCTGAGATGTAAGAGGATGCTATCAAGAAGACTCTTTTCCCTAGAAATATGCTGGTATCAAGAGAAGAAGAAAGAATTATTTTCTGTTGTGAACAACTACTGTGCCACCTGCTCACGTGTCTGGGGAATATGGATCTAAAGAAAAGGGGAATGAGTTAACTCATTTATATCAATCCCTTTCCGCCTCCCACTCAGCTTCTGAACACAGTCTGCTGCAGAGCTGAGAGCAGTCTGCTGTCTAGGCTTCCACAACTGCCTGACCTTTCCTCTAAGCACATCAGCCACAGCACAGCCAGCCTCGGTGGCCTTTTGAGGCCATGGACGTTGCTGAGTTTTATCAGACCATCAGCGTTCTGAGCCCCAGGCAAATCCTTCAGTGCTGCTCTTCTTATCACAAAGTAATTACCTGGCTTTTTTTCAGGCTGGTGGGAATTCATGGGTGGAACTCACGAAAAGGTTAAGGAGTCAAAAAATCAAATCAGAATATGTTTTCACTCTGTTTTCCTGACTTTATATCAGTTAGAGTCAGAAACTTGAGAAGTCTGACAAGCAACCTGACTGAATCTACCTATGATCAAACCGAGCAGTTTCACTTCTGCAAAACCTCAAAGTTTGGGGATATAAACAGGTGCATATGTTCTATTAACATTAAAATACATGGACTATAGGCAGATTTCTGAAATGACACAGTGAAATGCTCTGAGTGGGAACATTATTTGCTTAAAAAATAGAGACTTTTTTCTCTAAGTAGAGTGGCTGGTGACGATGAAATTTAAGCACTGTTTCATGTGAATTGTTAGTCAGGGGAAGCACTTGCTAAACTAAAAAAGAAATTTCTTTGAAAAATTGATTTATACTCTCTCAAAAAGATCTGCACAATTAGCTAGAGAAGCACAGACCAAGAAGTCCAGGGATACATGTATGCTATGCTTTGTCTTGATCCAAGGACCCTTTTGTTTAGATCAAGTAGGAGAAACACTGAAATCAATGACATTTGCAGGTCACAACTCTCTCCATTTTAAATAGGTTCAAATTGCCAAGCTACCTGAATTTATGTGTGTGAGATGCTGCTTCTTACTCAACACATCTGTAGGATAATTCAGCAGCCTTACATTGGCTGCTACACTGGGGGCCCTGCTCCCAATTACACCTTTCTCCTTGCTAGGAAAAAAAGACTTAGGAATAGGATATACTTTCTATACTTTCCCAATGACACAATAAAAAGCTACATAGTTAAAAATAATGACAAGAGATATATTGGATGATTGGATATTTATCCCATTTCACGTGAAATTGATTCAGCTTTAAAAAATCAATGGACTAACCTCCCAACCGATGTCATCCCAAATTCCGAGATCTAGAAATAGTTCTAAATCTCAGACTTGTATTTTTTAAAAAATAAATCTAATCAGATTTTTTTGTGTAGAACTTCAGCTGCAAATTTTGTTTTGGTTAAAGTAATTCTTGTTATGATATGAAAACTTCTTTCAAATAATTAAAGAAATACATGGCTACTTACCTCATTCCCACCCCTGTTTTGTGTCAAGCATAAGGCAAGATGCTAATTATTTCTGAGATATTTTCATTCCAATTTTTCATAAAAATGGGCTCTTTGTCAGTTTGCTACATGAATCTGACTAAGCTTTCAAATGGTGCAACCTTTTGTCAGTGAGATTTATTAGGAAGTATAACAGTCTCCCAAGGGAAATAGTAGAAAGGAGGAGAGAAGATTCATTTCCGAAAGCAAAAAGCCCTCCAGAACAAAACATTCAAACACATCTAGCTGCTTTTTAAAATTCCTTCACTGTCACTTATGGTCCATATATTGTAATTTGAACACAGACTCTGTGTGTGTGTGTGTGTGCGTATTCACACATATATTCTGATGCATATAGTTACCAGCATAAATACTTGATTAGTCTTCCATTTATGCAAAAAATAGAAGATATTGACTACTCATGTGATTACGCTAATATTAAATACTTTACTATTATCAGATTTCCCTTATTAAGTTGATTTTTTTAAGCAAATAGCCTATTTTAATGTCACATTTTTAATAAATTAAAGCATAGCTTTCCTTCTCCTCCTGTGTAGCATGTACTCTAATGGACTAATTCCTCTACATTTGAAAATGTGGCTGTGCTATATTAGTAAACAATTTTAATTTGGCCATCTGCCCTAGACTATTGTTTTCAGTATAATACATCTCTAACGCCATACGCAGCCTTGCTCTCAGGGACATTGTGGAAGATTTTTAATGGAAGTTTATGAGCACACAGCAGATGTTCATTCCTGCTGTTTGAAGTGGTGACATCTGAAACTTTGGCCTTTTACTACTAAGAAATCTAAGAATAGAACAAGCTGCAAGAGCAGCGCGTAAACTTCATGCAAACACATCGCTAGTTAGATCATTATTAAATGAAATAATGGTAGGAACCTGTGTGAACACTGGTAGGAACTTGCACACAAGTAACTGTAGGAGCTTCTTTAGCAGCTTACTGCTCATTGTTAAATTCCCTTCCTTCTTCACAGTACATGTATTTAGGTAAATATTAAGGGGTTATACTAACTGGAAACAGAGACAAGACAGAAATAAAAATTTCCCAGCTATGTTCTAAGGAGAGAGTGAACTCTCTTAACAGTCTGCAGCATTCAATCACAATATTGTTCTGCACAAAGGTCAAATGAAAGGCACAGCAGAAGCAAATTATTCATGACTTTACAAGATGTGACAATAACAATTACAGAAGCATAAATTCTTTTCCTTTCATGTATTACCCTTTCCTATACATTTACATCTCATTTTCAAGACAATTTGGTTTTGAGCCAAATACCTTTGTTTTGGTATTTGCAAGTTTTCATTTTTGTTCTTGTTATGAGAATGACTTATTGTAGGCAATGCAGCAGTAAAACAAAGTGAACAACCAGCCTCCAAACAAATATGTGAAAAATCAACCTCATTTCCACAGAGTAATTTCTTTTTGCCTTAGCAATTTTCCACCTTATTTGAGTTCTTATGCTTAGTGTACAGCATACATGTGGGGAAACCACAGCCGTTCAGAAACGTTCCTTCAGATACCAAGCTGCTAACTAGCTCCCTTAACCTGTATCTAATTTATTTAAATAAGACAGAAAAAAGTCTTCATGTGAGTAAAAATCGAATCTCTCTAGAACATCATTCTACCTGTTGCTGTTGTCTATCCCTTACTTAACCTTCATTCAGTAACACATTTTTTGAAACTATTTTTCTGAGTTCTGTAAAATAATGGAGCCACAAACATACTCCATTAGCCATGCATGTCTCCCATGGGACATAGTTTCAATTTTCTTGAGGAATTATATCCTTGTTCATTGTCCTGATAAAGGATTATCAGCTGAATAACTGCAACACTGACAGCTAGCCACTAGTTAGGCCCTAGAAACTCACTCTTTTTATTCATACCTGTAAGCCCTACACTTTTGATTTTCTAGATAAATCCTCACAGCTGATCAGTCCGATCTCCAAATCGGTTCTTGTGAGATCTTGTCTGAAAAATGCCCCAAAGCAACACAACAGCCCTTCTGCTAAAACGCTACCAAACTTTGAAACTACAGAACAATGTGGCTCTTACCTCAACATTCCATCTTCCAGCATAGATCATGTGCCTATGCTTTGACACTTAGTGACTAAGATTATTAATCAAATTAATAGATGGAGTAGATAAAACTATATTAAGGATAAATTGGGTATTGATAAACTTGACAAATCATGATATTACTCTGCTGTGCCATAACACAGAGTGACATATGGCAAAACTAAATGCCATTTAGAGCGCTGTAATGTGCTACAGACTTGAGTCATCTCAGTGATATCACAGAAATCCTAAATAACAACATAAAAATCTGGAAGAATGATCTGTAGTAGTGAAAACTTTCAGCTTTTAGTTCTAGTTTAGCTAGATATAAGATCATAGAAAGAAAATAGCACATGCTATTACTATCTTTTTTTCTTTTATCCCTCAACAATAGAAAATACCTCTCAGTTTAAATAACTGAACACTTGGCAAGAATGAGGTTCAGGACAAGTAACAAAGAAGGGCTAGACAGGAAGACCAGTCATCGTGCAATCTCATGTACGAACACACATACACAGCGAAAGAAGTTTTCTATTTAGGATATTGCAAGATACTACGGATTTACTCCTTAAAAACCTGCACTCGCATAAAAGTAAGTACTATCTTGGTCTATTTACAAATCCTATTTTTTAAAACATTGTATGTTTACATATGGACAATTATATGAATATTCCATGAGTCCTTTCAAGAGATTTTCTTTATAAACAACCTTCCTTTTCTTATATATTTTTCATCTCAGCGGAGACTTTTAGTCAAAATCAACTTTGCACTTTCAATGTATGTGTATAATTTCCTTACTTCTAGCAGAAAAAGAAGTATCATCAGAAACATAGTAGAAGCAGATATGATATAATGGTTAACTGGATAAGAGTAACGCAACCATTCAATAAATAATATGCTGTAGTTGTCATACACGTTTTCACTTTCATGAGATCAGGCTATACCTTCCGTACCAAAATCTACAATCTTCACAACTTCTCAGGATTTGACAAGGGGCTCATCTAGAAAAGCATCGGGAAACAAAAATGAATCATTTGTTCTATGTGAGCACTTGACATCTGGATCTCATTTGAAACATGAAATGAAGGAATTTGCATTACAAAGATAATTTCAGTTTCCATTTCACATAGAACAAAGAGTGAATAAGCCAAAAGGCATGTTTTAAAATAAATAAAAATAAAATATTTTGTATAAGATTGACCTCTATAGGAAACTACTGTATTTAACGGTATCTAAACTGACAGTCCTGGAGACTGACATGCTTTATCCACAATGCAAGCAGAGTCTCTCACACACTTTCCAATGAACTACAGCATATAAGAAACATTTCCAGAGATAAAAAGATATCAATTGATTCATAAAACTCTGAAAAAGCTATTAGGAAGAGCACCCTATTAACAGAATTTATATGGCATATGTTATGATAGCTCTTTTTCATCACTTCATCTATTTATACAGTTCTCCCAGCAATTACTTGTAAGAATTTCACTGTGCAACTCCAGAGAGTAGTCCAGTCTCTATACTATAGAACATGGTTAAAAAAAAAAAAAAAACACACACAGAAAAAGATCTGTACCACTCTACCAGCAGCTGAAAATTCCTTTCTGACCTCAAAGCTAGTTATTGATTTAACTCTGATACAACTGACCTGAGATTTCTAACTATCACAAGCAGCGCATCTTCATATATTTTGATTTCCAGAAAGAGCTAGTATTTGAAGCTTCAAAGGAAGAACAATACACTAGTCTTTGTGCTCCTCTCATCCTAGAAGTGAGGCAAAGGAGTATGTCTGTATGGATATAATATTTATAGTTCATACTTAGAATAAGTAAGTACAAAATAAATATAGTGACCACACTGCGAAGAGTCAGTGATCAAGTCTTGTTGAGGATATTAGTCAATAAACTTTAATCATCTTAGTATGCCGTTAGAAGACAGGAACAAATGAAAAGGCCCACACTAGTGTTTAAAAAAAAAAAGGTTACTAGAATCAGGCTCTGTGAGGTCTGATATGACCCACCTTTCTACTAAGAGAACCTGTGAAGAAAGGGGTTTTAAAAATGGGTTAGAAGAATAGCCATCAGGAATTAGCTATATTTCATCTTACCTTTGAACACAGAGATGGACTAGTTGACTTCTTTAGATCTCTTTCTATTAAGCTGCGCATCTTCTGGATGATTATTGTACTAATTGTAGTGGCTTTACTTAATTTATAACTAACCATCATCATAGTAAAAAACTTACTTAGTGACTGTAACTGTTTTTCAAGATATTCATTTAATAAAAGGGATGAAGTAGATAAGAGGAAATGTTATTCCAAATCAATGGAAAAACAAAAATTGCACAACCACCTGTGAGCTTCATATTTTATGCAAGATTCGCATTATATTCTGGAAGTCTTTGACAATAAGAAAAAATATATTCTTTTTAAGGACTAAGACAGATACAACATATATGTAACATAACATAAGACTGGCCATCTCCTAATGGACCACAGGTAGCGATCCACACTGATGTCCCATCAGGAAAAAATTTCACAGTATATTTAGCTAATAAAGTTGTATGCAGCCCTGCTCTGTCGCCCTGCGGTCAATTTACACTATTGCTTTTAGGGTGAATCGAATAAGATTCTGGGCAAAAGTAGTACAATTTCTTCCTCATCTTTTCTGTGGGTGTCAGCTGAAGCTTCAGATCCAATTGCCATATGTTAATGTGAATACTAAACTAACATTGCTACAGTCAGAAAATATCTAATCAACTACAAAATACTGTAAAATTATACAAAATATTGTACAAAATATTGTAACAACCTTTGATATTATACTGAAGATAACTGACCTAGACAAAAAGTAGTACCAGAGCCACTAGCATTTGTAGCTGAACAACAAAGCTGATAACAAGTAGATGTAGAAAATCTACCAGCTATGTAGCTCTCTTCTCTTTTAAATAGCAGTACAAAAAAAAAAAAGGATCAGTTCAGAATAGACACTGGTCAAACAGAATATACAACAACATGAAGACCTGCTATCAACCTGCTGAAATCAGTTCTTTCTTTACTCGCCCAAGTAATGCATTTTTAAGGATTCAGGCTGTAAACAAGGTGGAGTAACCTGAAGATCATTTAACAGTTTGACATATACAGAGAGCAAGAGCTGAAGCAAGAGGGATGCGTGTGGCTCCCAGGAGGATAATCCACCTGAGTTATAACATTTTCAAATGTGCTGCATAATGTAAGTATTAATAGGATACAGGTGCCTTTGCTGTTGCATAGAAACAGATGCACTGAAGCAAACCAAGTTATTTTTAATAAAGTAATTTCCATTTTAAACAACACAAGGTGGAGGCTCTAGAAACAGCTTCCAAATTCTAAAGTGCCTAATGCTGCCCACTAACACACAAAAGCATCCAGGCTTGGTAAAAATATGCTACTGTGTTTGATCAAGCATGAGAATCGGAGAAAGGATAAAACCCTTGGTACCAAAAAGTAGTCTAGGAAACACTGCTATTCAAGCAGATCCACCAGGCTAAAAGTTCAGGAGACAAAGAATTGTGCCACTCAAAATATAACTGGCATACATATTAATCAAATTAAATCAATGTCATAAACAGGAAGAGAAAATGATATGCTGTGATAATATCCTTAGTTTGCACTGTGACTTAAAATAGAAGCAAATTTCAAAACACAATAAGCTATCTTCACTGTAGACCGCTGTCATCACTTTGTGACACAGTCTCAGAGTCTGATCGTAAAATGATGCTGGACTAGACTTGGATGTACTTGGATAGAAACTTCCAAAAAACACCAGGTGTTTCCAAATATAGCGTCAGTGATAAACTACTCAGACTGGAGCCCTTTTGTCAGAAATATAATAAGCCAGCATTTAAGCTTGGTCCTGAGGAATTCTGATTTACACGTCTTTTATCTGAAGTTTATCCACCAGTCATATCTAGCTACTGAAATGGCATGCCTTTTGAGAAAGCATAGCTGTTACTGCTCTAGTATCTTCAGCACATCCCAGTCTGAGGAAGCATACCACATTTTCAGCAGATCCTTCTCTTATTTCCTCACCTAAACTACTTTACAATCTTGTTCAGTGCCAACAAATAGCTGTAGTATTCCAAATTAGAAAAAGTTCATTTAACTGCTAAGCAAATGATAAATAACCACAATTAGTTGCAGCCTGAGGGGGCAATGTTTAGTGCTGATTACAGATTTGGTAGCTCAGATTCAAAAGTATTGGACCTAATAGTATTTTGGCTGCTGAAAATAATTCCCTTCTAGTACTAGATTCGATCCATAAAATCCAAATCTATGGCTATGCTTCCATATTTCTCTGCAATCCACAGGGATCCCTGCTTCATCTCAACACATCTCCAGGCCATGTGTGTAGAGCATTCTGGGAGCCTTTGATAGTAAAAAAAAATAAAAAAATAAAAAACATTTAAAAATCACATCCACAGTCCATTAAACAGTATGATAAAGGAGAAACGGGATGACAACAAGTATATGGATGGGTTATGATTTTCGATCTGTTATTAAAAATCAAGATACTGGACATCTGCATTAACCCTGACCATAGGAAAAAAAAATATATAATGTTGACAAGCACAGGAACTGCCCAGCAACAGCAAAATACCACATATAACCTACACCGTGGTTTTATATACCTGGCAGGGCTAACAGAACCACTGTTAAAGAGACAAGGCGCTTAGGGGATGGTGGATTTCAGTGGTCATTTTTTCAACACTAACTGAAAAAAAAATCCATATTTTTGAATGAAAAAATCATCATCACATTTTTTCCTTAGCTAATTGTGTGCTTATTGAAAAGAATTTGAAGAGTTAGCTTGAGACATCTTCAAGGCAATTACAACCACATCCTCACAGGGATGCTGCAGATTATTATAATTTTATCAGATTATCCTTCATTTTTCCATGGTGTCAGCAGGCTATCATGATTTCTAGGAAGCTCATACAGAAGTTCCTTTTCTTCAGTTCAGCTTTCTTCTAACGAATGGACGATTTTACGTTAAACAACCTGGGAGACTAATTTCAGTTTCTAAGTCTGCTATAGACTTCCCGAGTAATTTGGAATTTAATTTCACTATACTTCATATCCCCAGCTGTTCTGAGGATGCTAACATACCACAATGATGAATATCACATAAGAAATTAGACGTATGTATGGCCATCTTCCTTAACAACAAAAGTTCAGGACTTTTTTCTCCTTCAGAAGACTTAGGAAGATAATAATGGAGTGATATGTAATTTTAACATACTGAGGAGAAATGTTTTTACCAGGGACTTTGTGTGTCTTGATCAGCTGTGTATCTGCACTGCAGAAAATAAATATCAGGGCCTTTAAGCAAGGAGTTTTAATTCTTTTGGTTCAAAACTGATACTTTATAATTGCTACAGTGAGTAGATATGTATTTATATTAATCAAATATGAGCACATAGAGAGAATATATAGACAATTTCCCACTTGGAAAAGACTTGCAAAAAGTGCACTCTGAAGTGACATGCATCACTTCTGTATCATCTACAACTAGCAACTCGCTTTGAATATGTATGTTCTGACAGGATAAATTTTCTGAGACCACAGAGATTAATTTCTTTGTATTCTTAAAAAAATTGTCTAATGCTGAGACATTTTCAACTGAGATTAATTTATGGAACCTCTCTTTAATTTGGTCAGTTTTTATATTCCTTACTCATCTCTAGTCTTTTTCTTAATTTCATTCTACACTCACCAACAAGACAAGGCACTAAAAGCACTATCACATGCCCAGTAAAGAGGATGGAAAAAGGGTGGAGGAAAATGAATTGAAGGGACTAAACCATAAAAAAAAAATATGATTGCTTTTATCTTTAGTGCAAATGCTGTAAGTTCCCATGCAATGTGCTCATCAGCATGTACTCTTGCTGATATTGTGTGGGTGAATGTAATTTATGCCTAGAGTAATAAGATATTCTAACATGCTATATTCATTCTCCACACAGTAATGGATGTGTGCGATATTGTCCATAACGCAGGCTGCTTATTTTGCAAAAGACTATTGCTTCCCTATTGAGAACCTTTGATAATTGACAACATTTAGAGAAGCAGTCAAAATTTTACATTAGAGGTTCCAGTGGGTGCATCATGTGCTGATTGCTTTCTTTGTGTATCCATTTTGTTTGCTCAGTAACATCACCAATATTCAGCTCACAAAATCCAAAGGAAGACCGACAGCCCATTCCAGGAGTTGACCAGGCAGTATTCAATCTTGATGGATCCAACTCAAATATTGCCACAGTGGTAAAGTAACATGTGGCCCTTTCATAACCACCCTACCTTTTAGAAATATAGTTATTGCCACCACCACAAATACTAAAATGTGTTAATTGTTGGTTGTTACGGTTGCATTTTGCAACCACTAATGGCACAAAATTAGTAATAGATGAGCAGCTGTTCATTCTCCCCTGCAGAACAAGTTTCCCCTAAGTAATACTGAGATCTTATAACAAAGCTGTCCCTTTACGAATGCCACTGATGTTTTAAAGTTCTAGTTCAAGCAGGTAAGGAAAGATTACATTGTCTCATGCTGAAATTTATCTGGAAAAAACAGAGACCTCAGAATAATGGCACTGAGCACATTAGAATACTTCTAGATGGAAGGTGAAAGGAACTCATTCTACTGAAACTGCAAAGTAAATGTAAATGGGTAGAATATAATTATCAGTTAGAATTTGGAGAGCACATCAAGTGTAAATCTGAACCTGAGTGTGAAGGATGGCGCATGAAGCATGCCACCTTCTCTGGTGCAAAGGCCTTGGTTTCATAACAACTTGTAGAGAAGACTAGGGTCTACTGAAATAAAAGTGCCACTTCCTACAGATTTCTAATTACTTTTATCTCTGGAAGAAGAGCCCTACTTCATTTCAGTTACTGAAAGCGACGGGAGCGATTGTAGATTTCGTCATTTCCTTTGTGAACTAATACATAGCCATAGATCCGGCTGCAATCGTTAGCTGAAGAACTGAAGCGAAGAACGTACAGACCTGGGGAAAAAAATGCTTTCAACTCTAAAACTGAAGTTATATCCTCCTACCTCTAAAACAATTTCCCCCAAAATCTTTAAAACAATATTTTATTTCCTGTGAACACGTTCTATATGAGGAAAGACGCTTATAGATCCTGTTGGGAAGAAATACAAAAAGAAATGAACAAATATCATAGAGCAAAATTGACTGCATGTTGGAAAGCATGAACTGAGCCAAAAGAAAATATTCCTAGAGCTACTTACTTTTCCTTCCACTTATGGAATTTATGATTGTGAGCTGCTTTGCTTTCTTCTCTAATAACAGACTCTCTAAAAGCAGAAGAATCAACTGATCTAACTATTTGCTTAATCAAATATCATCCTTCCAACAAATTCCAACAAAAAGACCAAGGCAAACATGCTTTTTTTTTTTTTTTTTAAAAAAAAAAGTTTACCTCAGTCCGAATGAATGAAAGCTCTTAGCATATTGCTTCAATGGATGTTACTTTAGGTACTAAGATCGCCTACATCCTGGGAGATCTTTGCCTTGGAAACAGCAGTTTTAAAGCAGGGCAAAGGCCATTCAGCATGGTCATTATCATTCTCAGATGCAAGCCTGCGGCTCTGCGGGACAGCATTCATGGAAGCTACATTCAGCAAAGCTAGATCTTTGACAGACAGCTCCCTCCCTTCGAGAAAGGCAGACTGAGAAATACTTTTCTCCTTATTTTTTCTGCATAATGCAGGAACAGAAGAAGATAGCTCTCCATGATCTAAACACAAGGGAGGAAGTGAACCTTGGTCTTTGAAATAGTTTTACCCACTGCATTAAAGACTGCATAGTAAGCGAGATAAACCGTCTGTGTAGATGTATATTATGCTCTGGTACAGAACGAGATGTTTCCGGGGGAAAGAAATGATAACCCTGTATTCATCCAACAAATAATAAAATGTAATACCATTACTAGTGCTGGGCAAATATTAATGCTTTGGAATTATCAATGTTCCACTAAAAATAACGTTTGTTTGTTTACTTCCATGCTCATTTGTTTTTCTCTCAGTAAAGAGTCTAGGAAACTGGTTTACCAGCAGAAAACTTTCCTGAAAATAATCATTATTTTGCAAATATTTACATTAAAGAATTTTTAATACATCCAATGTATTTATTCGTAATAGAGGCTGAAGTCAGAGTCTTCTAAGCTAGAAGTATGTCATCTGTCCACTGTATCAGAAATGACCACTATTTCTCATATTTTAAAAATCAAAAATTCACAATAAGTTGCTGCTGATTGCTGTAATTTAAACAGCAAATAATTGCAGATAACCAATACATTCAAGATGACGCCAATTTGCTTGCGGAGCACAACTGAAAACATGGTGCAATGTATCAAACAATATTATTTACTCACTCAGTATAATCATATTCTATCTGCCTATTACAAGTGTGGACAGAAAAAACATTGAGGCAAAGCATAAATAAGTCCTTTATGAAGAGGTTTACTGTTAGGCCAGGGTGCAGGGGCGGGGGATCAATGCTGATTTCCGTAACCTAATCTGGGTCTTCCAATCACGATTTAATTTGGGGAAAAAGTTGAGTTACGAGGCTTGACTAATTCTCTGTCTCTACAAACTTAAAATATAGGCCCTTTTCTCCAGAAGCTTGGTAAGTCTTTCAGATGAAACTCAGTCTAGTTTTATACAGCACTAATTGAAATCACGTTTTTTGAATTAAACTAGATGAATCTTGGCAACATTTGGCTGATCTTTTACTTTAGCATTTGGGTCCTGTACTCTGTCGCTAACTACATTTCAGAGAGAACAAAAATACACAGACAGAAGAAAGATTTTGTTCAAGTCTTGTGAATCAAATGTTATGATTTTTAAAGACTGTGAGGAAAATTTAAGTGAAGCTACTACTTATTCCTTGGATTAAATGAAATGGGATCTAAACCAATTTTCATTCATTTTACTATAATACTGGCCCCAATCTGGCAAAGCACTTAAGCAGATGTATAGTCTCATTACATACAAAAGCACTGCTCATGTTCTTAAAGCTAAGCAGCAACCCAAATGATTTATTGAATTGAAGCCATTATCACAAGTATTCACTCCTTTTAATACTTGAGACTAGATCTGCAGAAGGGCAGAAGCCGAAGGATGAGCCATGAATGTACAAGACATACCTATAGGCTATCACCTGGAATCATGAGCAATTCATACAATCCTGACTGAAACATCCAGCAAGTATGAAAGTGTTAGTTCATCCCATTCACACAAAAATATCATGGATGAATCTAGCAGGCCAATCAATTTTATGTTGAAATTCGGAGAATAAGAAGAGCAGAGGAAAAGGAGTGCTTTGTTGTAGAAATTATACAGTGTATAAACAGGTATCCAACTATTTTGTAACCAGTAATTACTCATATTCTTAGAGTGCATGCTGTTGTGGGAAACGGGTATGCAGAATACGGAATGATGTTGATTTTCTGCAATCATCGTCCCCAGACTTTCAATGTTTGGAATAATCTCTCTAGTCTTCCAGTGATTAAAGTAATAATAAGAAATGAGATTATGAAAGAAGATGAGAGACGGCCTTCAAATCCGTGACTTACAGCAGCTTTCTATAACACCAAGTACTGAAAAAATGTCAGTGCATAAGGTACTCCAGCAGGACTACAACAAGCAGTCTCATGTGGTTTATCAGACATTAGCGAAGCTCTGTCCATAAGACTTGTCAAACAAAAGAGAACTCACAAAGCACATGAAAAATAAAATCTTTAAAAAAATTATAGTCTTTGTCCAAACAGTAGTTTAAAGGGCTTAATAAATTCCATTTTTCCCCCAAGTTTGGATGAGACCATGTATTTTTACTAGAAGACAACTATATTATATTAGCTAATCCAGAAGCAGACAATATTGAGACATAAAATATTGTAATTGACAAATTTTAGACTCCTGTGCCTACATAGATGAAAAGGATCAATATTAGCTGTTTCTTCCTTACTCCAGGCAAAGTATGCATGTGGAATAAGAGATACACTGAAGATGATGGATGTCGGATAGATTTATTCCCTTGCTGCTTGTTTGCAATAGGTTATTTATTCCATCTGCCATCTGAGTTTGTATATCCCTTAATGATTTGTGTATGTCTTTGATGCAGCAGAAACATCCACTCTTAGACACAAAGACAGACATTGTCACCAATTTATTTGATGCTGTGAAGATGCTGAAACTAAACATGGTCTTCTGTCAAAAATAAAAAACAACAAAAAACAAAGTATAACCACCTCATAATCTGCAAAAGTAGAAAATTAGCTAAAGACATTGCAACCCAAGATACAGTGGGGGATTTTAGTTGAGGCAAACCTCAGGCCTGTCACATTGATTTTCCTATTTGTCAGCATCTGGAAATAGCCTATCTATTTTCATTGCTGCTTGCCCTTGAGGTATTTAAGTTCTTTTGATTGATTTAGGTGCACAGCATTCATTTCTGGATTTCTTACAGCTAAAGCCATTCTTCAGGATTGAATTATTTCAATATGCTGGATCAAAGGAAGCTTCTACAGCTCATCAATTTAATGAGAGCTGGTCATTCATTTCTATTAGATTTCTTCTTTTCCTAAAAAAATGAGTATGGGTACTAGACATTCATTTCAAAAAGTGTTTCTGTACACTTGCACTCATCTGGAGAGAGAGGGAAGAAGAAAACAGCTGACAGGCTAGTGGAGTAGGAGAAATTAATTAAATCTCCCATTATCAACTAAGCACTTACCTCATCTACTTAAAAAACACAAAATAAAAACAGGATTAGTAGTGAACACTACTTTCATCATTTTACTTTGATATAAGAAAACTATCCCAATGTGCAAACACAATCACTATAGAGAATCCAGTTGTGAAAAAGCACAGTTTATTAACCAGACAAAAAAAACCCATGATGGCTATGCTACAGTTCAATAGGGGCTTTAAAAGACAGAACTGATCAATTTAAGGTTAAAGTAGATACGCGGAAGTTTCACCAGCCCTTAGAACTAAAACAAAACTACTTTTAGAGAAATGTTGAATTATTAGTGGACACTGGCTCAAGGGAAAAACTGGATGTTGCAAAACATAATGTAAGTTTCTAATCATTGCTCAGTTAGGGCAGCTAAAGTCCACAGAACCGTTCAGGTTGAAAGTGACCTCTGTAGATTGTCTTATCCAAACCTCCCGTTTAAAGCAACGTCAACTTCAGCAGGTTGCTCAGGACTGCGTCCAGTCAGGTTTTGAGTATCTTCAAGGATGGAGATTCCACAACCTCTCTGGACAACCTGTTCCAGTGTTTAACCACTTTGACAGTAAAATATTTTTTCCTTATGTTTAAATATTATTTTCCAGAGTTAGAAAAATGCTGCCAGGCAGAAAGAGGAACAGGAGTGAGGGACCTTAAGGGGCTTCAGAATTCTTTGGAAAACATAAAGCTAGATAGATTAATAATTGAGCTTAAACAGCAATCAAAACTGCCATCCTTTAGGGGACATTTAGAGGGATATTGTTGTGTTTGTGGCATGTGTTCAAGTAGTCCTATATCAGGTATGGGAAAGGTGTTGAACATGAAAGTTCCGATAAAGCTTCTGCACAGAAACCCGGAGTATTGAATCCAGAGTTGGGCCTTAACTCCCTCCGTTACAAGAGTCATCTCCACCTTTAAAAGTTCCATTAAATTAGTTAATCATAATCATGTGCCACTGTCAGACATACAGTGGTGCTACTTATCTCAGAGATCCATTCTTATAAACTTTTCTGGTATTTGGCCTGAGTGTGTCTGCTTCACAACACAGAACAGTTGACTGTTTGCAAGTTAGTTAGTGTGAAAGGTGTGATACAAAATAATAAATTATTTGCTTCTCTCCATATCATCTTTTGATGCCAAGGTGAGCAGACTGTACATCTGTTCTCTAAATAACAGGGTAACTTTTGCCTTTCTTTGCCCTGAGCTCTGAAAATGATTCTCTGCACCGTCCTCATTGAGTCTGTGACTAACTAGCATGTTTCAGGCATTGTAGTTTATATCCTTTAGAGATATTAAGATGGTTTTATGCCTCTCCCTTTGATCCTTTCTCCCCAACTCTATTCTTTCTGCTAAGCTATACACCATATATTTAGCTCATTTAATCTTTGCTCTTAAGTCAATCCCTCTGGCCTCTAATCACTCTTGCTGCTCTTATCCACATCTTACATATTTTTATCATCTGCTCCTACCACTTCTGAGACTTTAAGGTCAGATACTGATTAAGTTCAACATATGTAGAAGTATGTCATCGATAGGAAGAATCATACTAAAAACATTTGCAGAAATGTAAGGTTCCCTCTCCATCACTACTGCAATCAGATTTTAAAGTGGCATCTAATAGTAAAGACATGGCAAACTTAACAGAACAATCAGAATTTAGAATATAGAGTAAACAAAGAAGTCGATACCCCTCACAAGAAGTTTTGATCTTCTGTAGAAAACACATAGATTGTCATTTACCTTTTATGGTTGCTATGAAAAAGCTTCCTGACGTACCAATAAAGTCTGCACGAGATTCCCTTTCTCTGTGATCTAGCTTATATATGTATTCCATCTGTGATTTAGCTTGCATTTGTATCTTCTACAGAATAGAAGTTGTAGAACATGATGAGGGGAGACTGGCAGTCATTTGAAATGAATCATAATACATAACCTTTAGAGATGCTTTAAAAATCTTAGCAAATTAACAACTATTAGATTGTAAACTCCTCCCAAAAGGTGATATATTTAAATAGCTATCTAGTACAATTATTATTAGTAATAATGTTCATACTAGTAGCAAAAGATTAGCATACGTTATCATCATCTACTTTTCAAAAATAGATAAACTGAGTCACAGAGCGTTAAGTAGATTGTTACACCACCAAAATGAAACAGATTTGTTCCAGGGTATCATGCTGGTGCTATTCACCCAGGTCCTACAAGACTGGAACTTACCACATGGATGCAGATGCCTGAGAGCCTCTACAAAATCTGTCTTCACTGTGAGCTGGCTGTGCGCAGGCTGTGGCTTCTCGCTAAGTAGAGCAATTTTGTAAAGACAAAATAAGTAAATTTTTACAATATCTGAGCTATTAAAACATAATACAAGCTTGCCTAGTGACATTTTTGAAGTAGGCCAAATTCCAGTAAACAGACTGAACATGGTTAGTTTGGCATAGTACAGACAGAAAGTGAACGTTTCACAGAAATTTCACAAGACACCATTTACTGGAATAGCTCCTCCCTTGAAAATATGCTGAAAGCCATTTTAAAGACTTTGTTAGCTCTTTTAGAAAGGCTAAGCTTTATACGTGACTTTGCAGAAAGTTGAAATACTGTCTGCTCTAAAAACTGAGGTCCTCTAGCCACAAGAATAAAGAATATATAGGTCTGTTCACTTTGACCTGACATTCCCCGGACAATTTCTAAGTAAAGAAAACTCAGTTTGAAGGAGACTGAAAAAGAACTGCTTAGCTGCCAGTCATAATCACTAGCAGAATATTTTTTCATGTGTCCATGAAAAATAACTAGTATGAAGAGTTTGGGCTACAAGGAATTAGGAATAGAAAAATTCTAAAAATAGACAAACTGTTAATGACACAAAGAGACTCTTATGAAATCGAGAATTAGAATGACAAGGACTTAATTGTCTAATCACTGATTTATACAAAACTTAACAGAAAGAAGCATGCTTCTATTTGACAGTATTTATTTTCTGTAAGAAATGTGATGAACACGGTAATTTTGACATGGCTTCCAGAAATTGAGAACAATGAATTCTTATTATATTTGAATAAATATAAAGGTAAAACATATTACATGACACAAAACTTTCATTCAGAATATTTTAATTATATTTGACTAATTTTACTTTCGAATCTTTTCCAATTTCCTTTTGGAAATCTTAAGTTGTATTTTCAAAATAAATTTACATATTTCCAGAAAATCTGAAGAAAGAAGTTACAGAATATTGAAGGGATAAGTTCAAATAGAAAAAAACTCTAGCTTTTAAAATAAAAAATCCTGTTAAACTTTTTTTTTTTTTGTCTCTTTGCTGCGCTAATATCAGGATAAAGTTCCCTTAAATGAAGAAAATATTCATCTAGCTTCTGCATTTTCTCTCTCGGATATGACCGGTCCTCACCAAAGGATACAAGGTTAGAAATTGTCAGTATTCCAATTAGTCACTTTTGTTTGTACAATATCATCCATATCTACCCCTAGTAATGAAAAGGCTAACATCTAGCACTGGTAGTGAATTCGTTTACATTGTGTACAGAGATGATAATAAATCATCTTGAAGTCCAGGTTTATTAGAAATGACTGAAATTCATTATAGGGCAGCAATAACTTCAATGGTTGGTTTATCAACCAGTGGGGTGGAATTAAAAATGCATTACAATTTATCCAAAGGAAAGTAAATAACAGAGAGTTTAGATTGGCTTTGATATAGTTAAATGAAGCATTATTTCTCTTTGTGCGGCTAATAAAATAAAACTGTATAAAACGGAGAAACATTCCATTTTGGAAGCTGAAACTTGAAAAAAAATCCACTATTAATTAAATTTACTGCTTATTCCCTCTGCTGCATGTGCAATGAAAGGTTCTTCTCTTCACTTTCCTAGAGCACTAGCTACACCCCTAGATTTTAACAAATAGGTTTTGTTCAATCTTTGCAGATGCAAGGGTAAAACAAAGAAACACGTCTGCATGGGAAGATGAGCTGGCCTACTGTAATAAATGTTATCTCACAGTTATATAGCTCCCTGAATCCCAAAAGTTTCCCAAAGCTTTTCAGACCATTCCCTTTCATAGTCAAAGGCGCGTGAAACAAGAAGAATGGAGATGTAAGAAGTGCAGGTTTGAGACATACTTCCTGTATGAGAAGAATTTTAACGAGCTCTGGGGACAGCGTTAACCTTCTAAAAACTGACTGTCCTCATGAAACAGAGGCTGGATATGATGCTACAGACCTGTGCACCTGTGGAGATGAGCATGGAGTTACTAGAGCTCAAGGAATCACAGTGCTTTCAGTAACTGCTCTCCACAGAAAAAGGTAAAGAGGCAATTAGAATGGAGCCTTAGGATGTACTTTCTTCCCTACTGCTGTTTTACAATGATACAAGACACTCTAGCCCATGAAGTGTGTCCTAGAGATAGCATGAGACAGCACATTGCCTTCCTCTGTTACAGTAATAGGCATAGGTGGCAACGAGAAATTGAAAAGTCTCCTTTTCCATCTGAGGTTCTAGGCGTAGCAGATGCACTTAAATTCCTTTAATTTTCAGGACTTCAACTACTTCTGACTACTCCAGTTCTCAGTTAGCCTCCAACCTACACAGACATTTCTACCAGTGCAAAATGCAGGAAAAACTCTACTGCTCTGATCTGATAGTATTTTACATTCACTTTGCACTGACCACCCATACCACACAAGGGAAAAAAGCAGCCGCTCATTATACCCAACGGAAAGCGCAGAAGAAAATTACCATAGTAACACGTAATTAACCAGCCCATATTTGGGCACTGCATGAAGGTTATCGGCCTGACATCTACAGTGATATCAGATGCTTATTTGAGAGCTTCAACCTCAAGAGTGGTCAATAACTGTTTTATTTTGTTTTCTAGAAGCAAAACAGGAAGCTTCCTAGAAATATTCCAGTGGATTAGTTAATATGAACTCAAAAGGATGTTGTCTATTTCAATGTCCTTACCACTTCCAGAAGCCTGGTGTTTTCCCTTTAATATCTCTTTCAACTACTGTCCAGGTTTGCCACTCTGCTTCACTTTCTCGTTACGCCCTTCTTGCTGGTAGAGAAATTATTGTGGCTGATCAGTAAAATTCAAATTCATCAACAAATAACACAGTCTTTATTATTTCTCAGAGTCCCCTCTAGCCCAAGTTATGTAGGCCCAGGTCATCTTTTGTTTGCCCAGCGTATAACTGAGATTCTGGGCAGTTGTGGCTCAGGCTCCCGGTAGGAAAACTCCTGAGCCACAAATGAGAACGTTTGTCTACCTCATGTCAAATAATAAGTCATTAACTTCCTCCCCTAGTCCCAGACCTTTCTTTTGTCAGATAAGTAGTTCATAAAATTCCCAAATAGAACAAGTTCATAACATTACTTCCACTGACATAAAGGGAATAATATTCTCAGACACAATCAGTATTTCAATACCAGACTGAAAGACAAGTGCTTTCACCCAAAGGAAATTAAATGAAAGCTTATGCTAAATCAAGCGTTCACACACCTATAAAAGGACATAAGCATTAATATATATGAGAACTAGCTCCATGCATCAGTTGGATAAATCCAAACATTTAGTCTATAAAAATAAAAATAAGATATGAAATTCTATCATTACAGCAGCACCAAAATCTTAAAGGAATGATTAAGATATGAAAACAATTTTATAATTTTATGACATACTCTGTATTACAGGTAGTATAATAAAGAGAAAACACTTAGATATGCAATGTGTAGTCAACCTATAGAATGTGATTACTGAAGCTGATTTTCCAAGGAGGGATGCTGTAGCCAAGCAACTTACAGTAGCACAATCTCATGCTTCAGGAATACAAACTGCTAATCTCTGCTGGTCATAAAGAAAACCTCTCTTTAGAGCAGCAGTAGAGATTAGAAGTAGTAAAGAGCACATAGTGAATTATTTGGCTGCTGGAATGTTTGAACTTACCTTCCTATGAAAAAAGATCAAGAATTTGCCAAAATGCTCTGAGAATCTAAAAATTTCGTGGTTAAGATGAAAGCGTTAATCATTTGATTGGTTAGAAATCTAATGAGAGAATATTAAAGGTTTAATAGTTATACAGCTGATTTCTATAGATAAGACACACTTAACAACCCTCTAAATTTTATTAAATTTTTTGTCACAATATTTGATAGAATTACAACAGTTACAGATAGGCATACAAACACAATGCTATGAATAATCACCACAAACCATCCTTATTTTCTTAAAAATAAGCATTTCAGGTGAAGTTTGAGACATATGTATTCCTTGTATGGTGTATCTAACAAAAATGGCATTCCTACCTACTTTGCACTCTTTCAACTTCCTCAAGGTTTCTAATAAAAATGAACATTTACCCTTTGATATTAAATGCAAGGTCAGACAGAATAAGTGATTGCAAATCGCCATTACTTTTCTGTCATCAGACCAATTATGGTTTCCAGCTGTCAGTGTCTAATGCTGTTGCACCATTAAAAATAAAGGGACATTGAAAGGCATTGGTCTGTGTCAAAAGCGCTTCACAGGAAAAAAAAACAGGCAGAAATGATAATTAGTTTAAAGTGTCAAACTATTAAATTGCAATGTTAAAAGGAAGGAAGGGAAAGTGCATCTCTTCAGTCCTGGTTACCCATACCTCATTTGATGCAAATAAGCTAATTGTTGCTGCACCCTCCATTACTCTCACCTTTGACCAAGCAGCCTGTCTTTGATTAAAAAACACCTTTGCAGAATACCTAAAGAGCTTAAATGCTCCACCAAACCTAATAACTATAGTATCTAGAAGGGGTGTACATATTTTCCTAGAAAATTAGGTTTTCAGTTCTTACTTAGCATTATTTAAAAAAAAGGATAAATGACTAGAAACTAATAAGGAATAAAACTTTGTAAATGTACTGGAAGTACTGAGCCTACCACGGACTCAAGCGACATAACATAGATAAAACATTTGCATATTATAAGACACAATGAACTCTTATTTTGGGACTTTTTGAATCAATCTTAATACAAAAAACTTGTTTTAGAAAATTACATCTGGGAAAATCTATTATTTAGCAAGCACTATAATTATTTATAGTCAGTCTAAAATAAAAATGTAGGTATCTTACTAACAACATGTGCTTGTACTTTCTTATATACTTTCTCCCCTATTAGTTCTAGTGGCCTTTTTGGTTTGGGGTTTCAGTTTTTCTTCACAACTCAGAGGGAAGAAAACTTTTAAAAATAGAAAGTGTTCAATATAAAACTCTAGCTTCAAGAAAAAAACAGTTCCTACTTTTAAAAGAGGACTAAGTATAAGAGAGAATAATGATCATTCCATAATTGCATACTGGACACCACTATAACAGCTGACACATGTACGTTCTATTTTTCATATATTTTCTGTATTCAGAAAGGTATTTTCTGAAATTGTTTAAACTCTTTGTAGTTCAAATTCATGTCAGGGAATCAAGTAAAACTCTGCATCCTCAGTATGTAAGGATCATCCTATTAAGTATATAGGTCAGCTAAAACCAGGAAGACATTGAAGTTTAGAAAAGTTTCAAAACAACTAAAACATTAACAAAATCAATGGGATTAGTTGTTTACTAACATTGTTGTACTAAAATTGGATGCCTAAGTATCTTTATAAATTTGCCCCATTACTTTTGAAAGTTAAAATACCTTTGAAAATTGAAATATTACCGAATTTGCTGTCTCAAAAGTAGCAGCTACACCAGAGGTAGCATCTGCTTGCATTATTCTATGAGGATCTGTATGTCTTCCATTTCAAGTTCACTGTAGAGGATAGTGTTTCACCCTAAGTCATGCAAACCCAGATAGCAGCCATCTAATTTTTACCTTCTCTGCGTTTCTTCACTAGCAGATCAGTCTACTGGCAAACAGTAAATATTTGGCTTTTCTTCTTATATGACCTAATACAAAGAAAAGAGGTATCTGCTTTTATACCATTACTGAAAGTTTATGTTGGCCTCCTTTCAAGGTCAAAGGAGGAGTGCAGCTGGGTTGAAATGACATCTAGATAGCACAGCCTAGAGTTCTGGATATCATATTGATGGATGAGTGGGTGTGACTTTTCTGTCAAAATACTTCAAGCAATATCAAATTTACTGGGATAACTATCTCCTGGGTCAGCAGATTTCCTTTCATCATGGTTGGTTTTTAAAGCATACATAGTGCTTATGAAAACGCAAGTCAGAGCGTCCGAGTACAAGATTCTTGCAAGTAAGTCTTACTTATTTTGTATTTCATTTAAACATCTAGTCTAAAACTGAACACTTTACTACTTCTTGCCAGATCATTAAAGCCTTGGGAATCCTTCTGATGCAACTTTGACTATCACCATTAGGGACAGATAAGTAACAAGCATAAAGATAGGAAAATAATATCAATTACAATAAGAGTTTTAAAGTGTTTGGTAAGATTAAAGGAACCTGCAAAGTTAACTTTAAAACATGTTTCCATTATTCTCAGTTTTACTTTAGATGCTGCCATCTGAAGAATACTAGATTTTTCTTAAAGACACTTGTGCCCTACTATCTTTTTCTTTTCCGTTTCTTTTTTGTCTTTTTTTTTTCGTGAAACAATCTGATAATACCCCTTTTGGTATGGGAGGCAACACTGTTGGAAGGAATATGAAAATAAGACTGATATTCCTTGATGCCCTGTGCTGGAAATCTGAAATCAGTCATCATCTATCACATAGAATCACAGTGTTTGAATCAGTATTTACAAAACAGAGACACAAAAAGAGTCAATATTTGTATTTCAGAAATCTTCTGCCAAGTGAAATATCAAATCAAAGTACCACATCAGCTATATCTTTGTGAATACAGATCTGTACAGTATATTTAAACACCCACATACATGTTACTTGTATGAATTGTAAAGTGTTTTACACTTTAAACTGCTATGCTTTTTACATGGCAGGTGATTCTATAGCTCAAGCTGCAAAATCAAGGTCCTAGCAAACAAAGTTTTTAAATAATTTCATGATGTCATTCAAGAGCAAAAAGACCTTGTTCCTGATGTTCTGACAAATTTTCAGGATCCCTAGTACTGTTTGGATAACCCAACTTTTCATGCTATTTTCAATTCAAGAATTTATTCCTTTTTTACATCCCAGTCCTTGTTGTACAGTTAAGTATGATGGCTATTTAACTGTACGGTAGAGATGAGCACTCACACTGAATCTTCCTCTCAACAGCTGGGCAAAAACAAATTATAAACCAGTTTATCAGGCTATCGGAGGACCACAACTTATGAAGCGCAGCCAGAAAGCAGCTAGAAAGTCCCCAACACCGCAGGTGGCAGGCATTTTGAGGCTGCACTACTTGCATGTTGGAGAATGACCTCCCTATGATCAACATCATTCAGAAAAATCGCTTTGCATGGTCCCAATCTGTTATTACTATACATTCTGGCCCCTGCATCAATCCTGATTACCCATTTAGAGTAGGCAGTAGCACTAACCAATTTTTTACAGAAAAGAGGCAAAAGGGTTAAAATGACTTGTCTCAGACTATAAAGATAATTTTTTGCAGAGATGAGAACTGAACTCGAACCATTCAAGTCTCACAAGACTGCTGGTCTGTACTTCCAACCTATTCAATGGTTCCTCGCCTCACGCTACATCAACAGCCACAGGACAGAAATTCACACTGCTCTTAGATCAAGAGTACTAATGTAGATTACCTTGCATATACAACAAAAGTAAGCACTCTGCTATATAACAGGTAAACCTGGCATAGTTGCTATTTGGCTTCTGTTATATATACACCCTCAGAAGATGGCTCACTGTTCTCTGGCCTTACATATTTCCAGGAAAACTCAATATTGCACTTCAGTTCTCTTGTTTTCCAAGGTGCTATGGAAATAACAGGCAACTACATTATTGTATTGTAATGTACTGTTTTCATTTTTTCCCTTTCTGTTAGAGTAACTGATATCAAAAACAACTGAAATGAAACTGGCTGTTTCAGTGATAGGAGTCTCTCCACACAATTTCACTCTGAAATAAATACAAAGAAGCAGTTGCGTGAGGCAGACATCTCCCTTTATCCAACTCATTGAGTATAACAAAAGCTTTCTCGTTAGCATATGGAGTTGTACTATCCTGTGGGTAGTGGAAGAAGCAGTCTTACCTATTCTTTGAAAGGAAACATTATTCTTTCATTTTAACTGTGAACAAGTTTTCCCTAATTTAAAGGCTACTTTAAAAGGAGGCAAGAAAAGGATCTTTCCAAGATTATTTTTGCAGAATATTTGAAAATAGTAATACAGTGGCATAAGAGTATTTCAGTTTGATGCATCTTGCACCAAATACAAAACTCATGCTACTTCTAATCGCAGAGAACTCTGTGGATGCTCAACAGTTCCGAAAACATGACTAGAAGTGGCTCAGTACAGACATACACAGCCAGAAACTCCTTCTGAAAATTTTAACTTTTTTCTCTTTGGGAAGAGATTCACCCCCTGCTGAGAGTGGACCCAGAAACTATTAACCACCTAAATCATGACTGACTTAGCTGGTGCACAGACCTTGTACTTACGCCCTGTTCAAGAATGACTTTCAGTTTTTGTGGCTCATTTTATCACAATGTAGATATAATAATTACCTCTCAGGACTACTGAAAGGTGTATTTTTTGAATCTGAATGACTTTGAAATTCTTACTTAGAAGAATCTATCTAAATGCCAAGTATAATCCCGTAAAATGAAGGCTTACCTGTGGGTGTTCCACAAGCCTTGAGTTTGGGTATGCTGACCCACTGGGAAAGAGATTGTGATCCAGAATCACAAAAAAATTATCACTTCTCACTCTGCTCCTAGGTTGGGGGCAACAACTTCAATGAATCTGTGCAACCAAACACACATTTCCAAAGCTCTGCCTTAAAACACAGGAGTGTGTGGTGAGGAAAGAAGAGTTCGTAGTTGATTGACCAAGGTTATGCTCTCCGTTATACAGTTATTGATGATACACTTAGGCAAAGCAGAGGAAAAGAGTAGGTGTGGATGCATGTAGAGGGCTGGCTGGGTAGAGAATGGACTAAGCAAAGTTGAGCCACAAACTGTTTCCAATTTCTTCACTGTTTTATTATTTTCACTAAACATGAATCCTTCCATCATTGTTCAGTAATGGCGTGTTTTGTGTTTTGCAAAAAAACCTAGATGCTGAAAATAACCACTTCAAACCTTTGAAGCTAGCAGGAAAGTCCATTCTTTTTATGACAGGCTGCACGGAATTATTAGTTCATGTTGCCATTGCTTGAACAAAGGTCATTGAATTTTAACATCACTATGGCCTTTTAACCGTGAGATAAGCTTGAGAGCTCAGTGCAGCACTATCTCTGTCTAGCTCTCTCTTTCTGTTTCTGTTGTAAAAGGGAAAGACAGACACTTAAAGCAAGAAGCCCAGTTTGTTTTCATGACAAGAGAAGTTAATAAATGTGGTTGATTACTTATCATGGCTAAAATTTTCTACCAGCCTTTCCTTCTTTTTTTCCCCTAGAGCACTCGCACTAAGCCACAGAGCTTTGCAGTATTTGGGATCAAACACAGATTTTAAAAGCAGAATAATGGACTACTCTGACAGAGTCCTCACAATCAGTAAGAGAGAATGCAGAGAGATCATACAGGCAATTAAAAGAGCTAAAGTAATGGAATCTGGCTTCTAGCTATGCCTTATACATACCAGTGTGAAACTGTGGCATCCATAAAAAAAAAATCCATATTCTATTAAAAGGGCTAAGCATTGCTGGGCAGGCCAGTTAACGTGCCTATCAGAGACCGAACCACTGGTCTTCCAGATGATCATTAATTTAAAAGAAATAACCATTAAGGGTTTCTAATCAGCTATAAACTCCAGGCAGTATTAGCCAAGACAGGAATTTTCGCCCATTCAGAGAATATTTTACAGTTTAACTGTTTGTTTGTTTGCTTGTTTTTGGTCACAGCTGAGCCTTGTGCTCCTCCTCTCCTACACTACAGCTGGTTATTCGACACTGGTCCCTGCTTTTTCCTTTGATCTCCCCCTCTTCCTTTCAGCATCCCTTCTTCCACGACTTTCTTATTTTAGCTTAGTCTTTTCCTTACTAGTTTGATCCTTTTATGGTATCATAATAAACATGATTAGCACTGTTCTGTAAGCTGGCGAACAAGAGCTGAAAACCCAGTTTACCCAGTCACAGCCAGTACCCGCCAGGGTACATGCAGTGTCCTCCCTCCTCTGGGATCCCCACTATCTCCCTCCGCACTCTGAGTCAACTAGAAAACTGAGTACTTCAGACTGAGCTAGTGCTATCACTCTGCTTGTTCTCCCACAACTAATCATGACAAAATGAAAATTAAATGAATTGAAGTAGATGCAAAATACTATCAAATTATATATTTACTATAGACCACTTCTGGATTTAAGTAATACTTTAATTTTAAGTTGCTGTAAAAGTGAAGTGCAGGGCAGCGGATCAAAAATCTGTTATATTGTCCCTGAAACACAGGCAAAACTTCAGAAAATACTCACAGCAATGTCACAGAACAATTACAAGTCAAAGAATCTCTCTCACTCGGAAAAAAAAATAGGGAGAAGTACTTAGGAAATAAGAATATATATGTTAGACAAAATGGAATTTGGACAGAATACACGCCATAACATATAACAGTCAAAACACTAGAATTGTGTGGCAACATTAATGAACAAAAGTGGCTACTACTGCTTACAAAGCCTGGCTTTAAACTTCATTCAGAATCAATCTCATGTTTAATATTCCTTTAAAAGCAATTTCAGAAAAACATTGTATGCATATTTTTTTCAGTCATATGGTATGACTATATCTCCGGTATCAATGACTTAAGCCTATAGAAGATTATGAATCTTCCACAGCTTCTCCTATGCTAACAGGATGGATTGAATCAAAACTAGACTAATTTACTTATCTGCCCAAAAGGAAAATCATCAAAATAACTGGAAATCCATAAGCCATATGTTGTAAGAAAATGTCCAACCCCATCAGTCACCATGATGCTTTATTCATAAAAGCATGACGGCACCATGATGCTATTCATGCATAGCATTAATGGGCAAAATTCACTGAAACCATGCAGCAGATAAGCAGCATATGCTACCCAACTGCTACCACCTTCATGCCATTATAGAAAGCAGCATGCATACACACATGCAAGCTGTGTCTGATCTAATGATCAATGTGGGCCTCAAGTGATCCTCTGATTAAAGCCACAGGATATCCTAAAGCACGAGTTCATCAGTTTTCCAAAAAATGAACCTGAACTTTTGCTGTTGCTTTTCTTCATCTTCCTGAAGGAAGAAGCAGAGAAAGGGATGAAACTCCTAACTCTACTCTTTAACCCTCAAGCAAACTCTGAGGAATATAGCAGATTCCTGGCTTTTAGGAAAAAAGAGTTAGTTATTTTCCTTAAATCAATTCAGTCCTTGGGACAAGAAAAAACATAATGCTTAGGGAGCTGGCTTTGCAGTCAGCTCATGTCATCATAGCTAACCTCAAATTTTCAGACCATTCTTATTTATACAGAATGATGTTTTCCTGGCCAAATAATCCAGTGAAGGCTTTCCACTTCTTTGGCATTTGTGAAAACAACTGACACAAGGACAACACAGAATTGCAACAAGATCAGAAGGAGTCCTGTCTGATATCATCAGATTAAATTCTGAAGATAGTTTGGGAAGCCTGCATTTTCAGATTTTGAAGCACAGATTTTCATTGGAAATGTGAGTGAACAGAAAACTCCTAGCTAATCAACCATGCAAAAGAAACAAAATGGCTCGACTGCCACACTTACTGCTAAACAGCTCTGCCATGATATCTCTTCTCCAACCCACATGTACTATGGGGGATTAATCCAATTTTAATTGACAGGAGTCTCTAGGTATAGAATAGGGTATCCATGTGGGGATTTGACGCCAAATAGGTAGCTCAATTTTGCACTCACGTTAGCTGTTTCACTATAACACTATAGTTTCCTATAACACCGCCAGCAAGACAAGCCTCCAAAGATCACCACTGTTTTCTTGAAAATGGCAGTACTGGCAGGATGAGAAGTTGAGTTAGCGTGTGCCTCTCATAGGGACAGCGGTAAAAACTGGAACATTGCCTACAAAAGCAATACTTCAGAGACCAAATTCTAATCGCAGAAACAATCAGTATAATTTAATTCTGAATACAGTCCATTCTCTTGTGCAGGAATAGAATGGGAAGGGAAGAGAAGGAAACGATGAAAAGCCATCTTACAGAGTCACAGGATCTGAAAACTCGGGGTTTGTGCTTACTAGACTTTGAGAAAGTCAAAGTGGATAAGCATCTTGTGGTGAGGACCTTATCTCTCAGACGTGATTCTCGTCTTAGGTACGAGTGTGATGCTGACTCCTAAGATTTGTTGCGTGGTGAGGGAGTTTTGGGAGTGGTTGACAAGCAACATACAATAGAGCATGTAGCACAACAGGCAACTAATGTTACAAAACATGGTTGGGCTGAACATGTATCTCGATGACAGGGTGGCAAGATAATGTTAATTATCAGCATCCTCTAGCTCTTTTTTCCCCTACAGCTGAAACTGCTCAAAAGCTGTTTCTGGTTCACAAACTCGTAAGTTGACCATTGCTATGTATAAGTGTCTTTGGTCTTCAAAAGTTTCATGGGAAATCCTTTAGTTCCAGTCTAATGTCAGTAGATTGGAGAGTAAACCATTCTCCAATCACTGCTCCCGCTCATTCATTCCTCAGGCGGTCACAGTTGTGTTTAAAAATTCATCAAAATTTTCCATTAGCCATATGTACAACTCACCTTCGAAAATTCTTCTCTATGTGACGCCAACGCTCTTTCTTCACATCTGTAATTGAAATAAGTAGCGCACAACTGTACTTGGGAGGTGTTTTTGGTCTCTGCTGGCCAATTCATTTTATCTGCAAATTTAAAGCAGTGCAGTTATGAATATTAATAGCACTGTTACTATGTAAAGGCAGCATTGACATTGATGCATGGCTAAATGCACAGAATAAAAAGGAGGAATATTCTCTCTCTCCAGTTAATGTCATTTTCTGACTACCCAATCCCCTTCCCCAACACTGCTTTTCATAACGTATGACAATTTTTATAGATCTCTCAAGATGCAGCTACCTTTATTAATAAAAGTCTTATATAGTCTTACTAAAAGATTTTCCAGTAGTAGATCAGATAATGTCTATCGCCATACTCTGCCTTCTTTCATACTGCAAGTATATCTCAAGTAGGAAGATGAGCAGTTTGGATTGTTGTTGTTTCCCGTAGCAGATTTCATGCATTATACAAGAGTCTATTATGAGGTAGTGCTTAGAGCTATACTGCGCTGTATTATTTACTGAACTACCCAACGAGGACTGGTTTGACATGCTTCGGTAAGAAGCATACGGATTTTTACTGTAAAAGCAGCCATTTTATGATATTTATCCTGATCATTACGATTTTATACAATAGCCAAATCTGCTGTGAGCAGCAAATTTAAATAAAAACAGTCACTTACTATTCCCTACCTGTTTGTCAAACTACATCATGTTTTGTTTTGTAGTACTTTTCAGCACGTGTTTCTTCCAAAAACAGAGAAAAAGATAAAAGAAACAAAGTGTCTACGGTTCCAGATATCCTAGAATCTTCTCTAATCGACATCAGTCCCTTAGGATGAGCTTTGGAATAATGTTAAGGAGATTTCGATGCTTTCAAGGAGTCACTAACTGAATCTTGGCTATTATTAGCTCAGGGTAAACGATCAAAAGTGAATTTGATAAATTAATAGCAAGCACAGATAGACATCATTCCAAACTTTCACAGGAATGAGTATTATGACTCTTTTTCAGCTGCTATGTAGTCTCTCTCCTGTGAGATGGGAGAAGTGGATCTGAAACCCAACAGGGCAAACCACAGACCTCAGAGTCCCTTATTTGGATCAAGCACCTTAGCTGCACTACCTTCTTCTTTGGCCGTATTTTTAAATGAAACCAGCTGTGGGTGATCCACAATGGTTCATGTGCATCCCTGTCCTGTAGACTCCTGTTTTCAGGAAATGTTATTAACTTGGGTCTTAGCCTGAGCATGCTAGTTACGAAACTTTTTTTTTACTAAGGTACAGGTAAAGCAAATTTGATTCTGTCTGCAATAAGTAAAATAAACATAACTTTGAAAGACCCAAAGACAATAGTGAACTTTTATGGTCAAAGTCCATACTTTATAATTGGAGATCAAATCCATATCAATCTTGAAAGATGCCTATAATTTCTAATACCTGAGTTGTGATCTTCCAATGTAACATAATTGAGAAACACAAAATTTCAGTTACGATTTGTTAACTTCAA
This sequence comes from Struthio camelus, assembly GCF_040807025.1. NCBI lineage: Eukaryota > Metazoa > Chordata > Aves > Struthioniformes > Struthionidae > Struthio > Struthio camelus. The sequence goes on from NC_090946.1 coordinate 36,336,384, forward strand.
AGTGATCTCGAAATCTGAATATTAGAAGTGCTTAGCCATAAAGAGCTACTACATATTCACCCTTAAGAGAAGCAAACAATGATTTAGCCAATTTTTTTTCTGACCGTAGTTTAACAATTTTTTCCTACAAGCTAATCTTTCATCCTAAGATAAGGTCTTTATCAGATTAAAAGAACTAGTTATGTCTCTTGGAAATTGATTTTAAATATATCTTGTTTTCACCGAAACAAGATTACAGCATAATTCTAATCATTCGCATTTACACAAATACCAGATGTTGGTTCTCAGGGACCTGTCAGTTTTGTTCAGATTCCAATACTCTGCCAGTAAGCGTCAAAAAGAAGCATTATATCTTATTAAATGACATTACAAATGGAACCTTCTTCCCAAACTGAAATGGTAAAGAACTCTAAAATAATACAGGGTAATAGCCTCCTGTGGCTTTTAAAAATCCTTCCTATTTTACAGAATCTTAAGTTAATCATTTTATTTTTACAGACTCTTAACAAGAGAGTAATTATATTTCTTAATTTGCAGACATAGGATTATATATGATCTAAAAGGTCTAAAAGTGACTCCATATAGGTTGACATCTCCTTATGTGTGTCCAATTAAATGTGACCTTAATTGAGAAATATCTCAAATAGGAGAGGGTAGAGCAAGATATACATTTATAATAGGGAGTGTAAACCCATAAAAACATCTCAAAAAGCACACAGTGATTCCCATTACAAAATACACCATCATAATTGTCTGCCTTGACAGCAATGACCTGGCTAGAAAATTCTGACACAACATTAATATGACAAGGAAAATATCTTCTCTAATAAAATATTTGTTCATATGCATCCAGTTTTCCAGCCACCTCTGTAGGACAACTGGCTGTAGATACATGGTTAATCACTCCACTCATGCATACCTTCTTCATAATCTCCCCTTCCATCCATGCATAGTATTTATTAAAGGGAATATGTGATTTGACTGCTTACAATTGCAGAGACTGGATTTTATGACACAGTCACTCCAGCAGGGAGTTGTGCTTTTAAGCGTGAGTCTAATTCCTACACAATCAAAGTTCAAAATCTTCTGAGCAGGCTTTGAGCAAGCTGGTAAATCCATACGATGCAATATGTACAAGGATTTTACCTTATGTCTCAAAAGCATATAGATGCAGTATAGTGACACCAATCAAGTGAGTAACGTCTCAGCTGGGAAAGTAAGCTTAGATACAGAAGCATGCTGATGCAGCTACACATTTTTAGGTTCTTGAACTAAGTCAGTACTAATTCAGGCGTTTCTGGGCCAGTTTTGTGTTCAGTGAAGGTACACCCTGAAATACCAATAAGTTTTTGGCAAAAGGAACTTCCTTTCCAACTTGTTCCTGTTTAATTTATGTAATGCCCTATATATTAAAAAGTGAACAAAGACATCACATTAGTCTCCTCCCAGAACTGCTGGCCTATCACAAGCTACAAGTAGTAAACATAGAATTTATTTTTTCTACCGGTTGGCATTTTGACGCTTTGTTTTTGCAAGCATCAGTCCAGAAACTTTTAGAGTTGGTTGTCATTTTTTGCTTGTTTTCTTCTTAAGCAATATATAATTCTGAACCAATTTCAGGAAGCAGATCTTACAGAGAAGACTAGACTGACAATAAAATGGGAACAGCTGGTAAAACTTTAATATATGATTATTTTACAGAAATGCTGAAAGTTGTTGATTTTCCTTCCCTCCAGAGTCAAATCCCTCTATAGTTTGTGAAATTGTTACGGATAATAAATACCTTCCGTAATAAAAGGTAACATTTGTGCTAACAGTTGAGAAAAAAAAATTACATTTGAAACTGTAATTAAAGTCTCCTAAACAAAAGTTTGGAGGACTCTCCATGTTCATTTTTCCAGTTATGCAGAGGATAATTTCAAAACTATTTATATGTCTGAGGATGCAGACAGACATCTAATGGAATTTTAGAAGTCACCTACCTTCTTTGCCATATGACAGGGTTACTTTATTTCTGCATAAAGCATTCATTTCTCTTCTCCTACTAACTTTCTTTGTATCGATCTCATTTACATTATAGCACTTTCAAGTCACAGCCCTGAAGGTGTCATGTTTAATTTACTTAATGAATATATGATAATTTGTGTCTATCCTGTTGCTTGATGATGCGTAAGTGTTCAACTAGATTCATCAACTTCAATTTGCTTTCAAGGAAAAAATACTCCAGGCTTGCAAACGATGAGGAAAATGATAGCACTTTGAAAAGCAAAGCATCTCCAAAGGATGGAGATACATTTCCAACTTCTGCTTTGTGACCTAATTCTCTAGCTTCATAACAACAAAATATACTCCCTTGTTACTATTTGAGAAACAAGCAAAACTTCAATCAAAGACCTCGGGCCTTACGTTAACTGTTTGTGGCTCCATTTAGGACTACCCTCATTTTCTCCTGCTTCCCTGCTTACTCCTTAAGCTTCTTCCATTCACTGTTGTTCTACTCTTCTCTTCGTTCCCTTGCCTGACTCTCTACTCTTCATACGCTATTATAACTTGCGGTCAGTCTATGCTTCATGTTCCCTCTGCACAATCCAGCAAGGAAGCAAGTGAACCCTGTCATTTAGAGGATAAAACTTGTCAGTAGAGCAAACTGTAAAAATACATACTTTCAGATTTTAAAGTGTATTTCCCACAAGTGAAGTCCTATTTAAGGTTAAACTGATAAAAACCATACCATTTGGGAACAGCCTGTCTACCTTCATCAGTGCCTGATACCCTGTATTATCTCCCTCACTCTACCTTTAGCCAAAGGGAGAAAGCAAGAAAGCTAATATTGGAGAAACCTGGTTCTAATCCAAGTTTTATAAACCACACTTCATAATTAAAAAAAAAAAAAAAAAAGTGCTATGGGGAAGATTTTAATTCTTTATCTTGACTTGTTTACTTGCCTCTAAATGTTTTGTAAATGACAAAAAACTACACAGATATGATTTTCTTTGCGCAGTTCTTCAATATCGCTACACAGAGGAAAATAAATGTGTAGCGTATTATTTCATCAGCGGTGCAGCCTTGAAATCAAAAAACTAGTACCTTCTCAAACACATGCCCCCAAAAAGGCAGGTAACTCAGAAAACAAAGACCAAAGTGTGCTCCCAATCACAGTGGCAGGGCCCATGGCAAACAAACAGGAGCGCTAGATGCGCAACAGTCAGGAACAAGATGCACAAATGATTCTTGTGGGTCAAGATATTTTGTCCCTTTGATGTGCTGACAGATGGCCCACAATGAACAGATTCCTCAAGTGGGAAAAACAGAAGTCAAAGGTGATTAAATGAAGTACAGAAAAAAAGGTCCTGGCTGCGTTTCAAAGGTGAAGGTTGTGAAGGCCTAAAACTGTCAGCTATATTTATGCAGTCGTTTTCACCTTGTGAAAACACAAAGTGCTTTATCACAAAGGTTCCTCAGTTATACGTGCAGAGAAGTCTATGGAGAGTCAAAATATTGCTGTCTCAGAGATGAAACAATGCAGATGTTTTGTTTTTAGGTTTTTTATGAGTTTTCTAGGATTTTTGTTTATTTTAAACAGTTCAGTGCAACAGACAAAACTTCTAGAGGAATTTAAGCATGCAGAATACAATCATCAGGATTCAAAATAGGCCGAAGACTGAAACTGATACTAGATTTCTTGAAAAATTTGCCAGGCAAATTCAATTTAAGATGAACATAAACAGTTATGACTTTGTCAGCTGTTTAATCTTCAGAACAGTAAGTGACAGCTACTGAGCTTCCTGCAGTACCTGAAATCAAAGTTCCTTTTGAAATACCCTTAAGGACAGAAAAGAACAGCCCCTCTCACATGACAGGACCTATTATAATACTGCTCCTACAACAACTTTTGTTAAAGATAAACTTCTTATAAAGCTAAGACCTGATCACTAAAATTAATTATTTTATTCAAATTAGCTCTTTTCTATTTCTGATTGATAGTACCAAATTTCTAAGCAGTGAAGTCCAATGGTATGTTTCTTAAACGTTAGATTATAATGAAAGCAATTTATCTTCAACTCTGTTTATTACTTCTCATTAAAACAGCATATAAGTTCAATATTAGGTGCAATGCATATTGTGGAAGAACAGTGGGCATTTTCCAAACCTCCTATTTAGGAAATGCATTCAAACAGATTATCGACACTTCGCAAAAGCTAAAGAACACCCACATAAATTCCTTAAGATTGCATGTTATTATATACAGCGTAGGCAGATTTATCACACCTAATTAAACACCACAGATACAAAGAGCTTTGTTTATACCTCACACCATAGCCTTTGAGTTCTCAAGCACATCCCCAAACTAGCTACTTATAGCTAGGAATAAAAGTCTGATTCTTCACCATTAGAGCAATTTTATGCCCCTTTCCTATCGTAATCAACAGAGTCAACAGAGTGAATGAGGTGTATGTGCAAGCCCAATTACAAACACAAGATAATAAAGAATTTGATTTGGGGTGCACTGTATAGTCAGCTTGCATTCATCTTCCTTGGTATGCATGACAATTCAAGCTTAAGCAGAAAGCAAAGCAGGATTAAGTGCAATCTAATACTTATTGCTGAGTGAGAAATCCAGAGTCCAGCTCCCAAGCCTACGAGAAATTCTAGGTAGCAAGATCAGCAGGTTTGCATGCAAGTATGAAATGAAAAAAAATACCTATTTTGCTTGAATATTGTGAGCTTTCAGTAATCATTTTGAAATGGATTAAAAATACTGTGTGCATTCAAATTATTATTGCTGTTCTGTCTGCTCTGTTCTCATCAAACCATGTAACTGGCATTCTAGACGTCCCTGTGTGACTTGTGATTTACTGGTTGCTAGTTTAACTCTTGTGTTACAGCTGAATACTACACTTTTTCAATTTTTTTTTCTTTCTCCTCTCAAAAGTGTTGGCACAGACTTGAACATACAAAGGTGAGAAGTTCAGTATATTAGACACCTATTTATAGCTGTCACAGGAGACACTGATTTACTCCTGGGATTGGTTTTTGATCAGGTGATCAACGTCAGACTACCTGTAGATGCCTCACTGCTTTGAAAATAACTGGTAACAAAAAGTATCTAAGAGCTTTGTCTACTCTGGAAATCATGTCCGCAAGACTCTTCATACTAGGTCTTCAGTTCTTGAGAACTATCTACTTACAACTACCACAGGTATTTTGAAAACATATTCTAGGACAGCTATGCACTGATATTTATACAGTCTTACTAGATACACCAGATGGTTCAATTATAAATTTGCCAAATAAACATTAGTTTGTTTTACACATGCATTTTCCTGTCACTACCTTGTCATTTTAAGCTCAACAGTTTGTGGTGGTAATTAATAATAATGAACTATGTGGAGGGAAAAAAAATTCCTTTAGCTCTGTAGCATTTGGGACATCGTTATCTATCGACCATAGATGTTAGAGATGACATTACCAAATATCCTTTTGGACTGCCAAAAACCAGAAAAGCATACTTTCTTTGCTACAGAAGAGCTGCACATAGTTTTTTAATTATAAAGATCTTCCATTTGTAATACTTACACAGTGAAGTAACCCAAACCGGTAAATGCAGGCTATCCACTAACCATACAAGTATGCGTTCAGAAAAATGAAACTGCTAATTTCTTATGAATCTAGGTATATCCCAAACTGTATTGCTAGCAAGATTTATTAGTTTTTTTAATAGGCTTTTACTTCTTGATATCTTTTTCTCAATATAACTTTAAAAGTAAACTACAGTAGTTACACAGCACAAAACAAATGGGAAAATATTATTCAGAGAAGTGTTCAGAAAAATATTTTTCAGAAGTTCCTGAGCAAACATTTTCACTTTTTCAAAAGTGCCCTGGAATTTTTACTGCAGCTAGAGCACAGACACAAACTGTAGTTTCATGTTTTTATCTGCAGGATTAAAAGCTGTACTGACCTGGCTGGGATTTCAGTCTATGGACATATTTGTGCTGAGCGTTCATTGATACTCATATCTCTTTTTACATATCTGAACAGAAAAGTCACTAAACCACACGTTAAGTGGAAATGATTTACCACCACCACAGGAACTAAAGGGAGCAATGGCAAAACTGATTTTTTAAAAATTGCCCGTGAGTTCTGATATAGAAAGCTATCTTTACATGGAGCTTAACCAAAACACAAGTGCAGCACTGCAAACATTTCAGCAGCTTTGTGGACCACAAAGCTTATCTGGATCTGGACAACAAAAGTTTCTTTTAAACTTCCCTTAGCACCTTCCCTACGCCCTCTAAGCCCTACTCCCATATGGGGCATCCACCTATGGTTTCTAATTACAGAAAGGCGGTGTCTTTTCCTTGTTTTATTTAGGTTTTTTGTTCATTTTAAACAAGTCTAATACTAGATGCCACTGGTGAATAATTTAAAGCAGAAAAAGAACCCCAGAACAAAACAAACAATAATTAAAAATTACTTCATATAAATTGTCTGAATTTGTTGCACACAACATCGAAGCTCCTAAGAGTCAGACAGTCAGATACAATGTAGCTGGCTTCCACCATCACATGATATAGCACTTTTAACAGGTAAAAAACAAATAGCTGGAGAAGCAGCCAACCAAGAAGAGATGTGCACTATCAAAGCACACTTTGGGGGGACACTGTTTTTGCATAGTTTCCCTATGCCATTTTTCTTGTTTCATTCCTTTGAGGATGGAAGCTACCCAGCAGGCAATTTCATTTAATATAGCTGCTTCTGCATCATTTTCATATTCCTTTCAGTTTTTATATGGCTATTGCATGAACACAAGCATTTTTGAATCACCTGCCACAAATGATCATTTCATTCCAGACACAAAGCATATTCTTTAGAAATTCCTTATTGAGGTTAAACTTGTGCCAACAAATACCACAGCCAAAGGCATAGAGTTTTCATCAGAATCATCATGTCTTTATGTCCCATGGCAACCAAGTGGTGTGAGTTAATCACAGCTGGCTGAATTACCTAGATGGCAAATACAGAGAGAGTACCTAGCAGCTGTGTTCTGTTTGTGGAAAAACATATATACACACACACACATATATATACACATACACACATATATATGTGCACACACACATATATATTCACTTTTTTTTTTTTTTTAAAGATTAATTATCTTGAAAAGCTTGTTCCTCCCTCCTCCCCCACTTTAGATAGGATGAGGAACATCAATAAAAAAGGAATGGAAGAGAACCATAAAAGAGACAAACCAAATACAAGGTGCAAATAAAGGCAATTAAAATTTCTGAATTCCAAAAATAACGTTTTTTGCAATGTTACGGTATGTCTGAATATGGTCTAACCATGACTTGGAAACCAAGTCTTGCTCATTCATGCGTCCCGGCAGGGCACACAGGTGTATTCCTGTGAGTAGTTTGGCACAGTGAGGCTTTACCTGGTAAACAGAAAGAGGGAGTAGTACCTTTGTTACTGTGTTCACTACACCTTTCTTCCCCTCAGCATGCTGTGCAGCAGGGCATTGCAGAGCACTGCGCTTCACAGGGTGCAGGCACCGCTCTGCGGCTCTGATCTAACATCATGCTTAAATGCATACTTCACTTTAAATATCAGGGACGTCACAGAACGCATGAATGGATTGTGCTGGGAGGCCCAGAGTGCAGCCTGAAGGGCAAAACCACCATCTGCCAGCATTGCTTACTCAAGGAACATCCACAGCGCTGATCTGGCATATAAGCATTCAAATTGAAAAGAAGAAACAAAGGGTATTCCCAGTGCTTTGCTCAGAATTCATGGACCCAACACACCGTGCAGCCTCTAGCAAAACCCTCTACTTTTGCAGGGTGACTTCAGGCAGAGGAAACCGACTGGTTCTTCTCAAAGACGTTATGATCATTTCTAGAGGGAGACCGATGTCTCCAAAAGCAAGTAATGATCAGATTTCCAGGAATCTAATCTCAACCTAAATGCAGGCTGCCTGCAAAGACAAATGTTGGTGCTAGAAGCGTCTGGAATTCAGACTACTCAGCCATGTTTACTTCAGCAGTATTATTCCTGTATACAACTTTATTTATATGCATGTGTTTTACTGTATAAAGTATGCATTCCAGTCATTCTGCTGAGGTACTGTAGGAAATATGCCGATTTTCCAGAACACACTGAGCCAAAAAGAATCAGCAGTAGTAGTTTTTAGTCACATAACTGCTCCTTGCATGCACTAAGAGCAAACACTCTGTGGGAACGATATCTGCGTTGCAAAAAGGTTAACAAAATATTAACAATCTCAATCTCACTATAAAAAGTGATAAAAACATTAAGGACTGGAAGCTTGCGAAGAAGTCATGGACTCTTAGATCATTCCAGTTAGTGACTCAGCTGGAGGCTGATACGCTGGTATCTAGCCATCTCAGACTATATAAAACATGCTGAAAGAGTCAGGAGGATTCTCATTTTCTAGGGTGTTACAGTTGCAAAACACTGCCAAGTCTTGCAATCACCATTTTCAGAAGAACTGCAACAAAAGACAAAGGTTTTACCATGAAATATGAGTGACTCACGGATATAGCTGGGGGCTAGAGGTTTTTTCATGGTCTATCCAGAACATGAAGTAGATCAGTAGGCGGCAGCGTATCATAACTCCCCCGTCTTAAAAGAGAAAACAAAAATTGTTGTTGTGGATGTGATTATGGGATCTCACTGAGGGAGAGCGTTCCTTCTTTAGTCCTGAAGGAACTATGGAGTACGTCAGATTAGGCGCTACTGTCTCATTTACAGTGTCTTGCTTTCATACACAGGCAATATAACATATCAGACCAAAGAGCACATCCCTGTGTTCTCACTTCTGCCTGTCCCTTAAAACCCCCTTCTCCTAGTTACACCCCTGCATCTAAGCGTTAACACATGAACGTTAGTAGCATTATAAAACTCTTTCTGAAACACCAATGATTAAAAAAAAGAAAAGTCTCATTCTTCCCACACAGGAACTATGAAAACGCAATTAATGTGATACCGGTCCTAAGATACCAAATCTTCCTGACAGACAAGGTATAGTGCATCAAATTTGGCACTGCTCGTTGGGGCTCAGCATCCTGCTCGCTGAGGTCACGTGGTTTCCAATTAACACAGAAAGCAGTAAGCTTACTTGTGTCTGCCCACAATATGTCACATACACATATTTGATTATAAGTGTTGCAGTTGATTCAGAAACTGGAACTTCTGTTCTTACTACTTTTTGCCAACATTTCAAAAGACTTTTAGCTTTTCAGCTAAAGTTCAGCTGAAGTTCAGAGTAGCAATAGTAGTAATACTTTCATTCTCAGTACTGATTGAAAACTTTATGTCAGATAGTCCAATCCTGATGACATTAACACTGGCTTTTCCCCATGGGATAGACCCATTCATTATAACTTCCTAGCAGAGACAAGATCAAATAGAAATATCACTATCTAAACGAAGCACTCCTTAGCAGGAAAGTTTGTTATTCACATTATTATAGCTTTATTCTTATTACATTAACTCAGTGCAAACTACTTTCACAATTCACAATCCTTGCTTAGTGTACCATTGATTATGAAGTTAAGTTTATGTATTTTGAAATGTTTTCCTGGAGGGAACTGGTTTCCCTTGTTTGCTAACTTTTATTCTTGAGATACTCAGTTCAATTAAAGAAATTGCAAAAAAGGGTTTTATTTTCTGTCCCCCACTGGGAAATCTGAAATGTCAAAAAAACATGGCTGGCTATATCTTTAAATGTGTTTATGCGGAATCTAAAAAACACAAACAAGCTTTTATCATGCTTTAACTTTTCAGCTTACTCTCTTTTAGAATATGATTTTGAAAACATTGGTAAAACAGAAGGATCATTAATGAATCATAAACAACTTTTTTTTACCCTCTTAGTGAATACACTGCAAAAGCCTCCAGTCTGAAAATACTGAAGTACAAAAGATTTTTGTGCAGAAATTATACTATTTAAGCTCCTACATATTTCAAGAAGACATTAACATTAATTGTTAAGTGACCTGCAAAAGATATTGGTGACTTTCACCTAAATTCTTTTTCCTATCAATTCTTTTTCTATCAATGATATAAATTCTTGACTCAAGATGAAAAGATTGTGTTTTTTTTTTTAAATATGTAGTTGCAATTACTCTAAGTTTGTCTATAAATACCAAAAAAATTATTCTTCATAACAGGCTTTGATTAGTGCATTATTATTTGCTAATACATTATCTTATGAAACTCTTACTTTAGATGGAAAATAGGAATAGTAAAATGAAGATCATGCACAACTTCATAATATAAGAAGCACTTTAAGTGTAAGTTATTTATATTGCTGAAGTTACTAGTTTATTGGGTCATTATCAAAGAACAGAATCATCTCTTCACAACGCAATGTCTTTTGCTTTTTAACTTAAAGAGTAATTTTAAAAAAAAAACTCAGCTATTTTTATAATGCATCTTCAGATAAAGTTACTTGGTTGTATGTGAATTAGAGGAGGTATTTTGCCTTCTGACATAACGTAAATGCTTTAAATCAACTTCTAGATGCACTTAACTGATTCTACTAACTACATTAGGACCTACATTTCCATGCTTTGAGTCACATTAGAGTCCATTAATTAGATGCCTGAAGTAGCCTAAAATTGATGACAAGGATATCCTCCTGAATTTCAATTTCTCTTAAAAATGAGGATATGAAAAGAACACTTCTGAAAATGTACTGAATACACAAAAAAATAATTAGAGCTTGAAAGATTTTGAAAAATAACTACCCCACGGATAAAGGCAATTACAAGTGTATTACAAAGGCATTAAGAAAAAATACATTTTCATAAAACAAGGACATTACTCAAATACAAAGAAGCACCAAGATAATAGAATGATAACAGTGTCCAATTACATATTTAGCCAACCTTAAAACTGCCTCTCTAGATGAGAAATTTCAGTGATTCCGTAGGTAAAATTATTCAGCACTCAGCAACACAAAACACACCCATCTAGCCCACATTTGTTCCCACTGAAGTTAATAGTGAAATGTTTCTTGACCTCAGTGAGGCAAAAAAGTCACTCCTTAAACTCCATTTCAGTAAAGTATATACAGACGATCAGAAAAATCTCCTGTGAGTAAATATAAACACAAATAAAATTCACAGGTAATCATTTGATATCAATGGAATTATACTAGATCTCAGCAGTGTAGTTGAGAGGAGAATACGTGTTGGGTAGATTGAATTTGAATGCTGACTAGTTCATCAGGTTTATTGTATCAATACATTAGAATTATACTAGGAAAAGCCTAGTAGGATGATATGAAGAAAGTCAACCTTAAGACAGACAGACTTAGTCTTCAAAGTAGAGGTTTTGTCAATTTTCACTGGAATTAGTTTTCATAAAATCATGTTGGTTGTCATTAACAAAATAACTTTATAAAGATTTTCAAAATGCTATAGCCATATTGAGTGTCAGCAGGTTAAAACTCTTGTTAAACGTTAGACTTATTTTCTGCTGAGATATAAAGACACTCTGCATGGGACTCTGCAAGGAAGCTTGGAATTTGACAGCTGAGGATGTGAGGAGAAAATATATTTTTGAATCAATTTAGAAACACATATTTTCTTTTTGTTGTCGGTGACATTTTACATTTCAACCAGATGCATTTATTTTCATTCTTAGATCTGATTGGTCTTTATATCCATGTTTTACATTTAGAAGTTAATACTGAATGTCTCATTATTTAAGGATGAGTATCAGGCAGGGGAGGTACAGACTACAGACAGACACGTATAATGTGTACAAATAAGAACCACAGGACTTTTTGGTTTAGGACTCTGTAGGAAAATAGCCTGGGCCTCTTTAACTTACACAGAAGCCCGAGTTCTAACCAGAAAGCCATGTTTAACATCAAACATACTACTTTGTCTTATCAATGTGCTCATAAACATCTGTGATTTAAACAGATTTATTCTTGGTTCAAAGCTATGTCACAAAATTGGATCTTTAATCAAGCCTTAAAAGTGTAATTACAGATATTCTACTTACTCTGAGTTTACTGCTATCTGTTTTCCTTCTAACAACTATACCCACCATCTATAATAGGGCCAGAAATCGTATTTTTTATAGGAGACTGGTGTTTTTCTGATGGCAAGGTAAGCAACAAATCCCAGAGCTACAGTTTGGCAAGGGAACAAAGATTTTTAACTGATTAGTTTCAGCAAACTGGAGAACGACAGCACCTGTTTCAAACCATTCCTTTTTTCTTAAATCACAGCTGAATCCGAACCGTTCTTTTGAAGCTTTTGTTAAACCCTGATTAGAACTGGATGGCAAAAAATTAATGTTTTCGGTTCTGGCAGAGAATAACGGTTTGAACAAAAAGCTCTGTTCCTTGGGAAAGCCTGTACAAAACCTGAACGACTCATAAAATAGGCTTAGTTCCCCAAAAGACACCACTATGTACAGCACAAGCTCACCTTGTAATACTATGTTGTGCTGATCTGCAAATGATTTCAAGGACATCTTCACTCTGAAGATTTTTCATTGTCAAAGTGAACTCTACCCAAAATGCTGTCATGGAAGTGAACCACCATACTCTTTATTCCTGTCTTTCAGGGTGGAGAACTCTGTATTGCCAGCAACACCCTGCTAGCATCTGCAAGGGCTCATCTCACTGAGATTCCTGCCGGAAATTCTACTAACGATGGGCACTGAACAGACATGCCATAACCACAAGTATGTATGAATCTCTACACTTAGCGCAGGACTTACCAGACAGAGGAGAGGAAGATAGGGTCTCAGTGAGTGGTAGTGCCCCACACTCTCCCTCAGTCTCCAGTTACCATGAAGGTATTGCTCACATTTCCAGTGTAGCACAGTGCAATGGCTTCTTGCCCAACCCTCAGGAAAGCCTAACCAACTGGGAGAGAAGTTGTGGTGCAGCATTGGAAAGGCAACTGGTAACCAGGTTCCAGTAGAATAAGGAGGCAGCCATATTTTTAATTCCATGTTCATCATATGATTCTTTTTACCTAATGATGTATTTTCTATAGTGATCGAGCTCTAGTTTGGCAAAGCTACGTTAATGAACTATTATTAGCCAGAAAGAGAACTGAACCAGAAGGGCTTCAGTCACGTGAATTTGAACTGGAACTGAACGGAAAAATTTGCTAGGTTTGAGTCCCTAAAAATCGAGTTCCATTTCTTTCCCTGCCTCTAATTTAGACCGTAAAGCTCATATGCAGAATTTGGGAGCAATCAGATGTGAATAAAGGATACAGGAAATTATCCATCATCTAGATTCATAACGTGGATGCCATCTCTAACTCAGCCTTCAAAACAGCAAACTGCAGAATGCTCTAACACATTTCTGCAGCACATGAAAGCTTTTAAAATATTTTCACAGAAACGAAGACCGTAGTTTCCCAACATTCTCTGGCTTCCTGATTACGACACAGGCCTGACATGCAGGAAAACTACAATCAAGTCCTGCTCCACCTCAACTAGGGCATAAATTTTCACTCCAGGTCACTTCAAAGTGAGCAGAGCAGGGTACCTTCCACATTCCCACCTGAAATCCTTATTTATCTTTACCTTCTCAGTGGAAATTTCATTGACACTTATTCAGTTCAACTGTAGAGTTCAGCCACGCTGAAAAGAGCGGGAAAAGGATTTTTGATATAAATTCTCTGAACATGTGCTGACCTGCTAAAAACATTCAGTTAGAAGCTAGTCTACTTTTTCTCTTGCAACATACTGAAGATGAGGTTGTTCATATCTGGACAGAGTAGCAAAGCTTTTATCCAGACTTTTTCATCTTGTCTCTTGATCACTGATTTCTGCCATCCTGACCCGGATTCCTGTAACCTTGACCTTATATTAATTCAAAACATTCATTCTTTCAAAAAAATCACTTGAGAACTTTTTGTTGTACTTGCCTTTCCATTTTACCTCTATACCACCTTTTGCATAGCAGCAAACAAATTTCCTATTCTCACATTACAGCATTTAAAGAATCAACATCTCATTTTTAATTGCTATATTCCAGCTTTCTCTCCCCCAATGATACTAACTTTGCACATTCATGTTTCCCACAAATAACTTTCAGAGCTTTATACACCCATAAGTGATATCCTATCCATTCAAAAAAAAATTTAACAACCTGCCTCTTCCTTGATCCCCACAGTCTATTAAAATCTGGAAGCAGTTAGTTTTGTAGCACTTGCTACTGAGATCACTGCTACAGGTAATTTATGGATTCACACCTGTTACTAGTGACACCTCAGCCTTTTGTCCCTTCCTTTGTTGGTCTAGTCGCCTGTTGAATTTTATCTAAAGTTCAGATTGGGAGTTCTTTGGAGCAAGGAATATCTTTATTGTCCGTCTTTCCACCATGTAGTATAATGAATCCTTTTTTCAGATTGGAATCTTTCATGAGTACTTCGGTAGAAAAAGCAAGAGTGATGCTCCAATGCTGGTCATGTACGATTGCCTAATTCCAAAATCGTACTCAGACACTCTTCAAGGTACCTGCACTGCAATTATGATCATTATCACATACATCAGTTAACATCGAAGTTAGAGTGCTCTCAGGTGGGAAGCTGTAACGCACAACAGTTCTGCCTGACCATCAGCACTACAAAACTATAGGCTTGAAAATGAGCATTCAAGGCTGATCTTTGGCTTTGTACAATTCATCCACTTCTCACACTGCCACTTAGTGAGAAGGAGAGAAACATTCAGTTATCCTGCCTTAGCTTGTCATGAAAGACTCTGAGCTCTGGCAGATTGATCAGTGACATCAGATCTAGGGTGGTGCTGCAGATATTCATCTAGAGCTAACCTTTCCTTTCATAAATAATTTTCCCCCATTGCAAAATTTGTCCAAATGTAATTAGAAGGGTTTTGTTTTTATTTTTTTTTTTAATGTTTGCCCAGGATTTCTAGATGTCCAGCACTTTTGTAGAAGAAACTCTAATAATTAGACATCTTCTGGACATCTGGAAACATCTGCTGTACATGGGGATATTTGCTCCACAGTTCATTCAAAGAACCCAATATTAATTGGAAGTGTACAGAATCATACTTATTTCTGTCTGGGAAATCCCAGACACTATTAGAAATACTTTTTAATGACCTGAAACGGTGAAAAGCTATTAGCCAACAGAATAAAGATATTGGGTGCCAAACTACATGTTAGGACAATTGTTTTTAAGCAGTTACGCATGCCATAACTTCTGCTGAAACTGATGCAGATGGAACCCTCTTTGACTGGAAACAGCAAATCAGAGCTTCCTTGCATAGAATATAAACATCAGAGACAGAAGATTAAACCACTCAGTTCCTCTCCATCTGTATCCCTCCTCCCCCCCCCCACCAAAAGCACACACATTTTGCCCTGTGGACCATTTGTAAAAGTGTTTAGTTCACCTCTAAACTTATGCATTTCTGTTACAATAAGATAGATGTAAAGAAAGAGAAACTAAATCAAAGATTCGGGTAGAAAAGCATAGCTTGCTAACACAAAGTCATGGATACATTTTACTCTAGCCCTTTCAGCAGTGTTTGGCCAAACTCCCATTGATCTCCCAGTTATTATTAGATAAAGCATTCATCTGCCTTTTCACCGCTCCTACAGCCACAGGCATCACCTTAAATAAGCTGCAATTGAACATGACATTTAATGTCAAGCTCAGCACTGCTAATGCAATAGCAATTGTCTCTGGAACAACCTGTAGCATGACCTTCTTTCTGATGTATGCAAGCTGTGCATCCTTCTTTCTATCCTATTCAATATTACTGGCTTAGGCATCCTACATGGCTAACATCGAATATCTTTGTTCCCTCCATCCCATCTCTCAAGCAAGCTGTTAGGTCCAGTTCCACACTAGTGCTTTCTTTCCTTCCTGTGCTTGACACAAATAGACCCACATCTGCAAAGTCTCAAGCGAGAACGCAACACACTGCATCTATTTCACTGTTGATTCTGAGAGTCAGTCAGTTTTTCCTGGGGTCAATGAGTTTTTTTAATTTATGAGGAGGAATAAAGCAAATTTATCCCCTTCTCCATGAAGGCTTCAAAAGTTATGAACACACTTCAGCCTGGCATTAGCACTTGAGCATTTTCCAGGGCACAGACAGGAGGTGGGTTACACCAATGCAGGGCAAAAAGCAAATGGAAGGCTTCACTGAATTACAACAGCTTGAGGATTTGTTTCACAAACACACACAAATAAACCTTTGTGAAAACACATTTTGTTACAGAATAAGATATATTTGTACCAAATTATGATCTTCGTACTCTACTGCACTCCAGATGGTAACAAGGGGAAAGTGTTAAGCACACTGTTGCATGACTGTCACAGAAAAGCTTCTTTTAGGTTACTTGACTTTACTCATAGTTCACCAGTCTTAAATACCAGTGTCCTTGAACGTTTTTTTTCCTCCTATTTAGAGAGCTGCAGTAACTATGTAGTACAAAGTATTCCACTAGAGAATGGAAAAATGAAAAATTCCATGAAAAATGAGACAGGGACTCTGAGAAGAGAGGCTAGGACACCCATCTCCAAAATAATAATAATAAAATAAAAATAATAAAAAATTGCAAAGGAGAGAGAATAGAAGAGACAGAAGAGAGCTTGAAATTTTGATAAACTGTCCACAGAAGGGAAAGGTAGAGTCAAGCTAGGTAAAATACCTGCCAGTAATTCTGCTGTCTCACAGTTCTGTAAAAGGTGAAAATCTCTCTAGGCCTACCAGCTTGGGCTGCTGTGACAAGGATGGTGTCCATCATAATTGTATCTGTAACAGGGATATGATAATAGTTGGTGGTCTCTGGGTGCCAGTTCCTCATATAAGGAGCTTCCTTCCATAGTTTTACTGAAATGAGGATAAAGAAAGAAGGAATCTGGCTAATTTTCAGGATAAATAGTCCTTTGTAAATTTTTTCGTTATTCTAGGGATAAATACAAGGACATTTATGTCCACTACAGTAGGCATACTGCATACACTTGCAATATTGCAATTGAATTACCAAAAAAAAAAAAAAAGGTGCGCTTTGGCCAATAGCAAAGACTCTGAGAAGCCTAATGAAACAATCCTCATTTACAGATGGCAGGAAACAAGTAGCTAGCTAGTACCGTCTGTGATGATTTAGACATTTATAGAGGAATGAGAGATGTACAGCTGATTTTAACCCTACTTAACTACCATGCAAGGATTTATGTCTGATTTAGATAGCACTATATTGGCCTTTGGAATAAAACAGGTTTCACCCTATGCTCTCAGAACCTCTGACACTCTACAGAACGACAGACAGAAAACTGGTGAATCTCTGTAACACATCAATTCCACCAAGGACACAACCTTACTGCGTTATAACTATTTAGTGTTTTATACTGTCACTATTCACCAAGGAGAGGGCTTTACACATATAATCAATAGCTATAGCAAAATCCCAGTATGGATATGATGATGTTATTTATCCCGTTGTAGGTTAAAACTCAGCTTGAAGTGCAACAAAGTTGAGACAAAATGTTTTTTCCTTGTCAGTGTCAGCAATACCGGAAAGACAATTTTAAAAAGAAAGGAAGAGAAGTAACTTTTCCTAATGATAGTTGCATGCTGAGTTGGCCTAGTCTCCATTGGAAACCAAATCTCTTTGTTTGAGAACACTAATACGCCAGATGGTTGTGCCACCATTCAGAGGGCCCTCAACAGGCTGGAAAAATGGGCAGAGAGGAATCTCACGATGGTCAACAAGGGGAAATTCCATGTCTTGCACCTGGGGAGGAATAACTCCATGGACCAGCACAGGCTGCGGGCCAACTCACTGGAGAGCAGCTTTGCAGAAAAGGCCCTGGGGTTCTGGTCGACACCAAGTTGACTGTGAGCCAAGAGTAATGCGTTCAATTTTGGGCTTCCTAGTACAAGCAAGATATGGACCTGCTGGAGTGAATCTAGTGAAGGGTCACAAAGATGATTAACAGACTGCAGCATCTGTCATATGAGGAGAGGCTGAGAGAGCTGGGACTCTTTAGCCTAGAGAAGTGAAGACTCACGGGGGGGGGGGGGGGGGGGAAGCTCGTATCAGTGTATGTAAATATCTGAAGAGAGGGTATAAAGAATACAGAGCCAGACCCTTCTCCGTGGCGCCCAGTGACATGAAGCAAGGCAATGGCACAAGCTGAAAAACAAGAAATTCCATCTGAACAGAAGAAAACACTTCTTCACTGAGATGGTGTTTGAACATTGGAACAGGTTGCCCAGAAATGCTGTGGAGTTTCCATCTTTGGAGATATCCAAAGCACAACAGCCAACTGGACGTGGTCTGGGCAACCTGCTCTAGGTGACCTTGCTTGAGCACGAGGTTGGACCAGATCATCTCCAGAGTCCCTTGCAGCACCAACTATTCTGGGAGAACGCTTCTCGGTCATCCTGGTGGTTCAGCGGGGCACCAACAAGTTTTGGCACCTTCAAGGCCAAACGTGGTCTTCCATATAACGAAGATCAATTACTTTTAGAAATAACCACAAAATAGCAGAGGAATTTGATGGGGAGCGAGGACAAGACTAAAAGCATAGTGGTTTACATAGAAAGAATCTAGGCAGGCTGTCACTATTTATGTTTTTCACATTTCAAATACTATGAACTATAGAAATCATTCTGGATATGATGGCTATGGTTTACTGTAGCTAACTGCTTAGCATCTAAACTTGGGGCTTTTTACAGTGTCCTCAAAGTGCTTTATAACATTATTTTCTCTACAAGTTGAATAATTTGCCTGTGTGCATACATATATACACACACACATAAAACAATGAAAGCCTTCTGTAGTAAAATGTTCAAATAGTAAGACAATTACTGCATAATTGCAGTAATGTATGCAGCAATTATTGAATTAAACATTACAGATAAAAATGCTATGATTTCAGACAAAGCTAATAAAAATTATGCTGAGCAACTAAAAGGAATGATCTGATGAAGTAAAACTATCTTAAATTCCAGGTTTCATTTAATTGTAGCAAGAGGATATTATTTTGAACAGGTATAGCTGCTTTATAGTACAGAGAAGGCTTTAAAGTGTTTTATAAAGTCAAAGAGTGAAATAAAAGATGATTTAAAAATTGTCCCCGAGTTAAAATATTGTACATCAACTTCTACCATAAGCAAATGTTCATGGCTGAAATATAAACCTTGAAAGCTTCAGGTGGGGGAGCTTATAATGAAAATACTGACAGACCATTAACGTAGGTAACACTAGCAGATGACTCTACAGTTACTCACAGATTAGATTCCCCCCTCCCCCTCCACGTTACTATATTTATCATTGTGTTCAGTCAAAAAAGCCAAAGCTAATGTACAAGTGATGCCATGGTGCCACTGATTTCTGAACATTTCCTGCTAAAGGGAGTCTCCACATTTTTTTTCCCTAACAAGACGACAATTGGAGGAAAGGAAGATGGTAAGTAAATATTTAATCCTTCAGCTAGCCACCCCAATGTTATTTTTGCTAGATAGGTAGCAGCTTTTAGCCACTGCCCCAGGAGCCTGCTCTCTCCAGCTAGCTGAAGGGGGTATCTACATTCAAAAGTACAGATTCACTATGCGTAAATTTACACAAAAATAGAGAAACATTCTCATCTGACCAAAACTACTATAGTTTCACATAAGCCAATAGTACTGACACAATTCCACTAAGGGCAGTGAATTAATGCTTTTCAAAAAGCATTATTTCCTGAAATACTTTCCAAACAAATCTATATATGACAAATTTTTCCTAGATAAGCCTTAAAAGTAAAATAAGTAAAATTTAGGTAGTATCTCTTCTTAACTTTTCACGGCCCCTCCCAAAAACCCACCCACTACCACACCACAAAAAATAAAATAAAATAAATAAATTAAAAGAGTAAAGCCTGTGTCCCTGGTGAAAAACATTTGCTATTTAACAAGTAACAGATTGCATACTTTTTAAGACTATGGGATTAGTTATGGCTCCTGTAAAAGAATATTTTCAGATATGTGAGAAATGAGGATTATTTTCATTAAATATGCACAGGATTTTTTTTTTTTTAAAACATACTGAAAGGGAAGTATAACTAGGGACGTATAAACTGGTTTAGGAAAAAAATAGTTAAAGTGGCAGCACGTAGCTGTGCTACATGTTATTTTTGTATGGTAGCATGCATCAGATCAGGTATTAGACTGTCATCCAGTTCTGGCATTGAAACTGAGCAGCAAGAAATTATGACACCTGCCAAAAAGAAGTTAGGCTGCAAAAAGATCACATCAAAAGCTATTTTTAAGCAGACACAACACTAGAGACGTTCCTCCCCCATCCCCACAAGAGATGGGGAAAATGAAATGTCAGGAACCAACAGAGCCTGTACCAATTTGATGCAGCATCTGATAGTAGTTATGTTAATAGCACTTTCTTGTCCTATTGTCCCAAGAAACAACCTGTCAAAGTTCCTTATGCAACTAGGATGTCATCCCACAACGGTCTTGTCCCTAGATAAAATCTTTGGAGAACGTTTTTAACTAAACAAAACATACAGTTAAGCCTTCTTATTTACTGGAGGGTTCAATTCTTGAGGAATCTGTGATTCAAACCCAAGTCAGAGCAAAGTTTATTCTGCTGCAAGTTCTTTGCGCCAATTGGACATATGATGTTCTATTAAAATTTCAGAACAGCTGATCATAAGGCGTTTAAGGAGGTTTGATCCCAGTTCCCATTCTGTTTCACAGAGCGGTAAACATTATATTTCTCTCCTCCTAAAAAAAGTTACACCCGGATAAGTTTGTATTTCATGAAAGATATTTTAAACCAACATCAAAAGATGAACAGACAAGGAAATATTTCCATTTACTTTACAGCCTTTCCACTGATATGTCTTAATTGTCTTTATTACTGGAGAATTATTTCTCCTCAATTCGAACACCTTCATCAATGTGGTTAGCCAGGAAGTAGAAATATATTGCTAAATGGTGAACACAAGTGTCTCCATTATATTAAAAATAGGAAGTGAAATTTTCTTTCAGAAAAAATTAAGATTCTCCTACTAGATAGCAAGAAGCTTAACAAGGGTGTTATTTGAGTAATGAATAAGTGAATTTTTTTGTGATGGTGAGTTAAGTAATCTCTCTGACAGACAACAAAAGGCTGCAGATTCACATTAAGAGAAAGAAGGAGGCTCATGACAACATCTGGATAGTGTGTTTTTTTTTTTTTTTAAGTCAGTACTGTATTAATTTGAAAGGAGAGAAGCAGTGAATTCATATGGAAGTCAGCTGTTAATTCTGATCTGAAAAACTGAGCTTTAAACTAATAGGCAATTTTTACATTCAGATTTAATTTTTTCAAAATTGTTTTCTTTAGAAACTTATCTTTTAATGTCTAGTTCTGGAAAGAAACTGCATAAAAACAAAATGACAAATGGATTCAGTTGAGCTGACCAAGCTATTTTTATTTCACTTTTCACTTTGTCTGGAGGACCAAAAGCAGGAGTACTGAGTAGTTCCAATTTTTAATTTTTTCTTTCTTTCTTTTTGCCAGCACACACAAGAAGTGATGCATCTTACCACTCTAGTGAGGAATCCTGCTTTTTTTTTCCAGCACTGGGGGAAGATACAATCTGCTGGGCTGAAAAGGAGAATTTTGATCTCATTTTAGCCCTTTTGACATCGTGAATATTTGGAATACTTTTTGTATAGCCTTTTGTCTAGTTACAGGAAAAGTGTAGTCTGATGAAATAGTATGCTTGTATGCTTCCTAAAGGTGCCATATGGCTAGAAAGTGCAGACTCTTTTAGTGTCAGAATCTTCCGTGAGAACATTGTGTGGTGCACTTGAAATACCAAATTAGAATATTTTACAGTTAACACTTGAAGGTTGTCTTAAATGTGTATTTCAGGATATGACTAAGTCTAAATCATTTCTTTCTATTTAAATATATTCAATAGTTAAATGAATGCATTAATATTTGCCAACTCTGTAATAGGTACCTGCTTCACTTATCAGATCCAAGGGGTCATTATCTTCCCACACATTTAAGGCCACCTCCTTCAATAATACTGACATACCTTGTCACAAAGGAATTGCAAGAACTGGATGAGAATTTTTTTCTTCCCTTGATAATATATTATGTTTCTTGTTTCAAAAATACTTTAACCCAAATGTCAACCACTTGTCAATCCGGTTCAGCTGGGGACAACTGAAACATTTTACTTTGAAATCTCAATCTATTTTTTTTTTCCCTAGTCTAAATTTACTAATTTTCCAAAATAAAAATTTTAATTTTATCAAATTATTTTGAAATGGGATATTTTAGTGCTTTCAGAAATTTCCTCCTTCCCATTCCAAATATTGTTTGATTTTGATTGATCAAAACTATTCGTGTTGTGAACAGTTTTGTCTCAACAAATAAACATCTTTGGCAAGAATGCAAAGGTGGGAGTCAAGTTGCTAAGAACTACAGTTCACTCACTTATTGCCTGTGAGAAATGAAATGGCAAAAGGGACTTAATCATATGATCAGGTGTTGCTCCTGCCCTAGCACTCAAATCCTCAAACCTCACCCCAGCCTCAAATTCCAGACAGCCACAGCCAAGCAGCATTCCAAAGTTTTAAGAGAATTCAAAATTTACAATGCACAAACACAAGATATTTGATGGCATTTTTAGCATCTGAGACTACAGACACCATGCTTAGCCACAGAAGTAGCACTGCATATGCAGGATCATTCCATACTACCACCTACATTCTGATAAGAACCAAACCCCTTTTTAGGAATGAAAGTATAGCTTAGTTTTTATGAAACACTAATTTGTGCCTTTTATCCATCTGTAACTTCCACATGATGTGGCCAGTTATTTCAGCTCTGATGACTGCATCCATAACATGGCTGTTCGCCCACTCTGTAAGTGGACTGAGACCACCACTCATTTCCTGCTTGTATACATTTTCTTAGCTATTACACTAGGATAGATTTATGCAAATGACTAAAAATGAGCATTTCATTATCCCTTTCACAATTTCCTGAGACACCAGTCCCTCTGTGACGCTATTCTGAATGTTATTTCATAGTAAGAGTTTATTTAAATAGAGTAGGATCCCTTACTAAATGTAGTCTCGCCATGAAGCTATTAAGCTGCTGGAAGCACGAAGGTTATGTGAATCAGTTTGCATTTCACCTGAATTTTGCCTTAAAATGCAAGAGAGGGGAGGCAGGGTAAAGAATTTCCTTTATTGTTTATGTAACTGAATTAGCCCAGTTCGCTCCATTTAAATTCCCAGCAATTGCTGAAACGCCCACTAATGAATACAACCGTAAGCAATTAGAATAGCAAGTTACTTGAGTCTAGACTGTTTGTCTGCTTCAGCAGCCAGTGGGATCATGGCCAATGGCAACATTAACTATTGTTTTATTCTCTCATCCTAAGAGCAAAGGTCTTAAAAATGCTGTGTTCATTCATACAATGACTTGCTACTACACACAGGAATAAACTACAATACGCTGTTACGTAGCATCTCTAGTACTCTAATACTATGTGGTTAGCACAGAATCTATTTCTTAAGTGGATAGGATTTATTTAATAAAGATACAATAAACTTATAAAAACCATATAGGGCTGGATCAGGGAGTTGAAGATACTGTAAAATGACAGTTGTTTCTTTTATGTCTCTACACCTTAGAAATACTTGGGCTTGGAGAGAAAAAAAAGAGAGAGAGAGAGAGGGAGAGAGAGAGGGAGACAGACACAGGATGACTTCCCACGCAAGAATATCCAAGCTTGGAACTTGTTTGAAAAGTGAGAAAGCTATTAACTTTCAAAATCATTTATCCACAGAATGGAAAAGCTGTCTATTACCAGAGCAGATGAAAGTCAAAAAAGAGTTAAAAAATGACTTTATTACCATAAAGTAAAAAATGCCAGGGCTGGTCAGACATGGTATCAGTGAGCTCCGACAGGAAGACAAGCAGAAAGAGAGGGAAGCTTGGAAGGTTAGTCTTTTTAAGGTAGAAGATATTTAGATAAACACATAGAAGATATTTAGATACTTACAGGCAAATATGGACTTGAGAGAGAGAAAGACCATTGTTTTTAAAGATACTTTTGTTCTAAATAAATACCACTTTGTCTTGATGAAACTCTGACTATAGATTATGGGGTCATAATTGTAGGCGGAGTAGAACTGCTGAGTCTGGACGTCAGTTAGACCTGCTGAATGAAGATGGAGAGCACAATTGTATTCTGCAAAGTGTTTCCACCACCCGCAAGGGATGTCAGGGTGTTAAATTTGAGCCTAAGTGAACTTGAGGAGTCACAGCTGTAATTAAACCAGTAATGACACTTGCATGCTGTCCTGATCCTATTTTTACTGGTTAGCTAGTATAATATCTCCATGCCTTTAGAACAATAAACAATGCTTATCTTCCCCCTCCCCCACCATGTCTGCAAGATGAAAATATTAGCATTTACCAAGTGTTATTATCCTCTAAGGCAGAAAAAGCCATAACAACAACCTCGACTAATGTTTAAAATCAACTTTTCCAGTTCTGGTGTTAACAAATATGATTATCATAATCTCAATATTAATACAATATCTTATTCCTTTAAAAAGACCCAGCATACTTTTCAATCTTGATATATTTTTTTGGAATAATTCTACCACTGAATGAAATCATAGTGAATATGTAACAATACCATACAACAGAAAATGATAAATAATCTCACCAAACAAGTAAAGCTTGGAGAAAAAAGGCACCTATGTGATGTCTAGCACATAGTCAAAGCCCGAGTTTCAAATCTTGTCTGAAACATACAATCCATTATATCTGATAAAGCCAAAATACGGTAACAATAAAAAAGATAGCGCATCGTTTGTGTCTTGCAGGCCAAATACATCTTAACCATAGCAGTACAGTATTTCAGTTCAAACAAAAAAAGAATCTTACTAGGCCTGAAGACAATCTAAACATAGTTTATTTCTATATAGAACCCTCCATTCTTTAAGAGTTGATCATGTCACATACCGTTTTCACCCAATAATATCATGGTTCTCACTAAGGTACTAGGTTCCTGTTACACATACCTACAGAGACTGTGATCTGTATTCTACTTCACAAATACAGAACACTGGAACAAAGATATCTGCACCATTAGGATCAGGTATATCTAAACCCACTCTCAGAGTGGGACAAACAAGCCAGTCATGGATAGCCAACATACGTTAGCAGAGCAGGGAGCCCAGCTAGATGTCAGCACATAGCTTACACAGGTACATGGTTCCAGACTTTAGCTCCGCAGACATAACAGACCTGTGGCTGCATATTTTTCACTGTGTTCTTCACCTCTTGATTTTGAAACCTATATGCATGTATGTGTCAAGCTAATAAAATTGCTCCCAAAGAAATGTCACCAAAATGGATGCGAGCTGCCTGAAATGGTTCCATACAGTGGAGAAGAGTGACAAGAGAAAAGCGTACCTTCTGAATAAAGGAATGAAGCTCATATAGCAGATGTATCTAATTTTCAAAGTCAGAAATTCTAAAATCTAAACTGATGATCTACAAAGTGAGTTTTAAGCCCTTTAACCTCTGAACTATTTAATCTAACACTATCTAGTATGATGACAATATTTATTCCAAGGCTGCATGCTGTTTATTAACTTAGAGACCCTGAAAACAACTAAGTGAAATAACTCTGCATGATAAATCAATTCGCTACATGGCTGCTGAACCCATGAATGAAATGAAGAGGAAAAAATAAAGGCCTTAGTCATTCCTTTACACCCTTTTCTCAATTTTCTTTGGCATATCAGCTGTCCTATTGTTTTGTTTTCAGCTTATTCTGTTGGCTTTGCTCAGCCAATGGGATAGCTCATTTAAGATCCAGTTAGAGAAGGAACCAAACATTTCTATTTGCTTCAACTAAACTGCAGCACTTCAATTTTTGTTTCATTTTTTCTCAACCCACTGTATTTATAAATCAATATTAATCCTGCAAAAATGGTCTCTGATAGCTTGCCCTCCTTTATTTAGGGAAAGGATCAGAAATGAAAGGCCATTGTCTCAGTAGTGCACTAAGACCTCATTAGTGAAAAGGACAGCCACTCACAAATAACTGTCCTTATATGAGCTCAGTAAACTATTTGAAATTATATTTTAGGTTGGGAGAAGTAACTTTTCAAATCCACACAGACTGCATTACAAAAATACCAGAGTTGTTGTGGGTCCATTTGGAGAGTGTTTACTGTTTACATTTCATTTTCTCTGTGCCAGAGGCACAAGACAGTTGCATGGAAAAATAGCAACTTTGCCATCCTCATGTCTTTGCAATCAGCCTTATCACTGATTTAGTCATAATTTCCTTGTAAACTTCCTCAGAAATCATGTATCCGTTTTGGCAAGTATGCCTTCAAGTGTAATACATACAACCTGAACACATGAGCGTATTTTAATTCTAAAACACTGCAAGATTTTTTTCTACTTACACTACTAGTCATACACATCAAATACCCACAAATAAGCCACTGCTGAACTGCTAAGACTTGCACAAAGCTTTCATGACAATACAAACCATAAAAGTATTGTTTAGATAAGTTCAGTGACACCATCAGGGAAACATAGCGGCAAATGTTTTATACTTTAACTAGGTGTCACATGCTTTTTTTTTTTTTTAATAAATTACTGTAATCTGAGCACCATATTCACCTTTTTGTTAGACTTAAGTGAATATTTGCGGAATAAAGCTGGTCAAAGATCTTATTGATAATAATGCTGAAAAATTACAAATGCATCAGACTGCAACATTCTTCACCCTCGTCAGCCAGGGCCCATTACCTTAATTGGGTGAACAGGGCAGGCCCGCGGATGTAGCTAGGTTTAACCTAGAGTCCAGATCATCAGGCAAGTTCACCATGATAAGGCAGGTCCAAGATCAACCCAGGAAGTCAATCCACAGGTCAGGGTCAGGTTTGATGAGGGTAATCAGCATCAGGCATAGCCCAGTGACTGCTTGGGAGGTCCACAATGATAAGACAGGTCCAAGGTCCAGCTGGGAAATCAGTCCATGGGCCAGGGTACAGATCAATGGGAATGCCAGGCACAGGCATAGCTGTGGCTGAGCTGGAGGCCCATACTCCTGCAACATAGCTCAGGCAGAGACTGAAGGCCCAGGACTGAGTTTAAATGGAGTTCCTGGGCCTAAAAAAGCAGGGGGTAGGAGGGGGAGGCACAGATGAGACTGGTCAAGGCCATTAAGGCCTATTAGTGCTCTCAGTTACCTACCCTTGCTTCCATGTCTTGTATGCTTCCTTTTTGGGTTTGGGTTTTGTTAGAAGCTCCTTGTTCATCTATGCAGGCCTCTGCCACCTTTGCTCGATTTCCTGCGCTTTGGGATGGACCATTTTTGATCTTGGAGGAGGTGGTCCTTGTAAATCAACGTACTCCCACAACACGCTCTCTCTTTTGAGCTTTGCGCAAAAACCACTCATACACCTATAAGGAGCTAACAAATAAAGTGCATAAAATAAAGGGAAGTTCTAGATAAAGGTAAAAACAAAGGTTTGTGTAATTTGTGGTTGTGTATACACTCGTTACCTGGTTATAAGTTTTAACGCTTTTCTCTTTAAGAAAAGAGGGAGGGGGTTGGGAACAACATATCACAACACTTTCTCTAAGGAAATCTTCTGTACAATTGTCCATATATTACAGACCACATACCTCTGTAAAATCCTTCCTCAGCCTCTCCTCCTTTGCAAACACTTCTGGTCTGGAGAATTTACATCAACTACAGTAGGGTTTTTTTTTTTTCCTGGAACACAGGGAGCTGTCTTCTTGCTCTTTTCAGCACAGTAATACAAATCCATATTCCTCTGTCCTATCCAGTTCATAACAGACCGATTCTTGTGCAACCAAGAAAGCTATTTTGGTTTTGCTACCTCTAAAATGGTAATATTAATACTTACTTTGTAAGGGTGTTCTTCAGCTTAATTATTTAAGGAATATTTCAACTGATGAGGTGACAGAAACCAACAACCTTCATGAATAGCTTAATTTTTTATTAATTGCAATTGTATGCTTAGCACCCTGATTTCTTAGGAAATAGTGATATCTGCTACTAAAACCAAGATAAGGTAAGAAAACAGCACTGGGATAAGTAAGCTCAAATACCTACAAATCTTTATTCTCATGATCCTTCTTTCTTCTATCTCTCAGTTCGGGTTTCTCAATTTCCACAGATATTCTAAACAATTACACATATGGGGTTTCCTGAGGTTTATTAAAATAAAAGAAAAAACAAAACAAAACCAACACACAGAGCAAGAGCGCCATTGTAAACATTAAAATGAACTAAGATCCATGTCCTATCCGTGTATCTCACAATCCCTGTATCATAATAAGGCCCATATTGCTTCAATTCCACCTTATGGAAATATTAGAATGTTCCCTGGGAGCATAAAATTTTAGTGCAAGTGCACCCGCAAGTATATCCTGGATTCTTTTGCACAATCTGAGATGTCTGAACATCTCATACCCAGTCTTGTCTTTATCCTGTATCACATCATCCATCACAGCTACATAAAGCAATCAAGTTACTAAGAAGACAGAAGAAAAAGGCATCGGGAGTGTTGCCTGAGGCTGTGCATTTACCAACTCAAGCTTTATGTCTGTTCATTGAACTTGTTCACCTTTCATGGTTGATGTGGTTGGGTGACTACCTATGGAAACAAAAAAAAAAAAAAGTAGGAAAAAATATTGTTGTGCTTTGTTGGAAATGAATAGTCAAAACACCTACTGTGTTGCCTGCCAGCAGAAAAGCAAACAGTCATATCTGAAAGCAGTCAGCCCGCCTCCACCTCCAGGTCACAGTCTACACATACAGCTTGCGCATTTGTCTTAACCAAGAGTTGAGCTGGATCCCTGGAGAAAGTTAATCATCTGCTCTCCATCTGAGTGAAGGAGCCTACCCCCAACCCATCAGATGAAATGTAAAAGCTAAAAACTGCAATTTTGCAGATGCTGTTCTGTCAGCAGCTGTTTCGTAGGTATTTCCAAAAGCTATCTAGAGAAAATAAGTTCTGTGTTTACTGCCAGTACTTTTTGCTTCTCTTTCACACTGACAACTGCTTTTTTATCTCTTATCAGCCATTCTCATCTTTGTTCTCCCCTCGCCCAAGCTCACATATTTTATAGGCCCTAGCCACTTATTCCATTGCAAACCATTAAACCTTTTCCTTCCTTTCCCACAGCTGAATTTACACTATTCCATTCAATATACCACTATCTATTAAAAAAATTATCCTGGTACTCATGTTCATTTACATTGCTTGCCTTTTGTGTACCTCACCTGTTTTAGGTAGCGTTTCTTATTATTTCTGGAGCTGCATCTAATCTATGGCTATATTATTCCATCTTCTATTTATGCAATACTTGCTTGACTGTGGCATGATGCTGCCTCTAAATGACAGATTATTGCTTCTGCTATGTAAGAGGATCAATACTTCACCTTAATTGTAGGGATTCTGCTGGAGTGCTGAGTGTTCTTGGTTAAAGAGAAGTGAGACTGATGAGGCCACATTAAAAAAAAAAAAAAGATACTTGGAAAAGTGCTTCAGTAGTGGCAACTCCATTATTAACTTTCACTTACTCTAATTGAGTTGCACTCAGATCCCCAACAAGTTACACTGAGACTCCAAGGTGTTAAACTACATAAAAATTCTATGAAGTCTACAGTAAGCTTGCCACCTTCATAGAGGACACAGATGAAACTAAAAACGAAACACATTTAAAAAAAAAAGTTAACACGTGGAGAACATAGGGAGCAGATAAATTAGATGATTTCTTCAAGATGAAAACCAGGCATCTGTGGCAGAGACATAAACCATTACCTGGGTACATGACAAGGGCACTAATCACTCTGCATACATCTACTGTCAGTGAAGGATTTAACCCACTGTTCCTGTTTATTGCACTTCACCAACTCATCAGAAATCCATAGACTGTAACAAGCCACTAACGTGCTAATTAGATTCAAACCTTGTTGATAGGAGCTCTTCCCATCACCCACACCCATCACCTTTTCCACAATTAATTCTTATGCTGGTGAATGAATGATGATGAAGTCCATAGAAAGGTACTCACTGAGATCTCTGTCCCTCACCTTTAGATTCCATGTGAAAGAGGGTGCCTGCTGAGCTACATAGATTATTGTTCTACTTAGTTCAAGTTTTAATGATAACAACTTTTACTTAATTGGGACAAGGCCACTTAAGATATGCTGCAGATAAACCATGCACAATATGTGATCAGAAGTACTCTTAATGATGGACATTTAAGATAATCTTAATTTAATTGTCCATGCTGATGTCATTCTCAAAGGAGAATAGACATGATTTTCCCAGGCACAAACCAGTGCTTCCCCCTCCCCCCCAACCCTTTTTTTTTTTAAAGTAACAACAGGTGCTTGTGGGAAAACCACTATGCTAACCTAATCACGCTCACTGTGATAAAACGCTAAGAGGCAACTCAGAGAGGAGAATGACAAAATGTATTTGCATAGTTTACACTTCAGGTTTTATTTCATTTAAAAAGAAAGGCCTGTGAGGCTTACGCATTGTCAAAACCCGTAAATATAAAGGACCCTTTGGTATTTCTTAATATAGAGCAAGTACTAAGTAAAAGGTCCTTTGGATTCAGTTAAAGCCAAACTAATGAAGTCAGGCCTCACAGCCTTGAAAGTAAATCTTTGAAAGGAAGGTGTAGTATGAATAAACCAAACTACCTTGAAAAGAGTCTGTCAGTTACTTCATTAGAAGAAATAACTCATTCAGCTAATGCTGCTCTGGACTACACAAATCCAATTTCCGTATTGCATTCAACTTCAACCTCCAAGACTGTTTAGCTGTAAATTCTAAAATAAATATAATAATAGTCTTTGCCATTTGCTGCTAAGTCCCAAGAACTTACAAAAAAGCTCTAGATTATTAACAATCACTTTTTCCAGTTTTATATGCCTAATCCTTGAAAGCCCTGTGCCCATGTAACGTAAGTGTGAAATAGTTCATTCAATATTCTCTGTTGCCTTGATGGATGCAAGTATTTCCCTCAACATATATATATGTATTTGCAAAAGAGTTTCTAGATGTCTTTTTTTGTGGTTCACTCCTCAGATTATTTGAATGCCTTCTAGAATAGATTAATACTTAGACTACTCCAATCACATATGGGATTTCCAGGTTCAGTGTTCTGCTTTGATGAATGGCTATTTGTATAGAGTAAAACATCTCCAAAAGAAACAACGGAGAAAAAACCCTTGCCAAAAAGTTAATGGCATTCCCCTAGCATGTGAAAGGCTGCTTTCCCACTGTCAGGGTGTGCATGGGCTGGCAAGCTTGGAGTAATCCTGGGCCAGCACAGCAGGGGCCTTGCCAGCCAGGGCCTGCCGCTCCCACCTCCAATGAGGAAGGAAGGCAGGCCCAGGGACAGCAGCCCGGTTTGACCAAGAGCCCAGCTCACCAGATAAGTCCGTGGTGATGAGTCAGATCTCAGCCAGGCTGGGAAGTCAGCCTGCAGGTCAAGTCTGGGTCCTGATTAGCAAGCCCATGGCCAGATAAAGGCACATCATGGGGCCTGGCTGTAACGCAGCAGGAGCTGGAGCTCAGGTGGGGCCAAGCACAAGAGCCTTGGCCCAGAGCAGCTCCGTGGGAAGGGCTCAGCTCCGGCTGAGGCCTCCCTGCAGCACTGTCAGGGAGCCTCTCCCCCTGCGCACCAGCAGGAAGGAAGTAGCCCTCAGATACACTGCCTGCGAGCTGAAGTTGGCCCTAAGCCCCAGCAGCCAAAGCTGCAGGAGGGGAATGCTCTCAGGGCCCTGACATCAGTTCATCTAGACATCTCATAGACCACACAAGTACTTTGTCTATTAGACTATCCTGGGACAGAGATTTATTTTCTCCTTAACTCATTCACTGCACAAATATTTTGAAAAACTCTGAAGAGGAGAAAAGAAAATTCAAGCTTTTGAAAAGTGCTTTGGGATATTAAGCTTATTTCCTACTCAGGGCCACATAAATGCACAAATACAGGCAACAATGCTGCCATCTACCCTGATCACAGAAACTACCCATCACAGAAAATGAAAAAACTACCATTGAAGACCAGGACATCTCAAGCCATCAATAAAAGATCTTCAAACACACACATTATCTTTACATCTGGTAATAATAATGCACATGAATCACTATAGAGACAGGGACGCATGAGACAGTCTTAGAAGTTGATTTGATTAGGGTCTACTGCAATCCTTGGGAACCAACTTTTCCAGCTTTTTGCCCTGGTCTCTCACAAGCATGCTAGCTTAAATTCATCATGTAAAGTCTTTCATATATGAAATCATCTTAGGAACATACCATTTACCCCAAAAATTATAACTGAAAGAAAAATTTTCTTCTTCAGCAGGTGTGCAAGAGTCACATTGAATGAATGTCTTAACATGCTGCAATAGTTTGCATTGTTACCTACCAATTTATAGAAGTGAATAAATAACTGAACGTATGCAAAATTAAAAGGACAAGAAATGAAAGAAAGTTGTTTTTTTTTTATTTAATTATTATTTTCCCCTAGCATCAGACTTAGAAGATTTCAACATACTGCTGCAGCCCTGGCAGCTCCTACTTCCAAAGAGCAACAGAAGACATCTTTCAGGAACCTGAACAATCTAAACCTGAGGGGCTCTCAAGCCCCCTGAATTTTTACCCTCCCAGAGACTGTTAGATTCGCCTTCTTCCTTTTTGGCTTGGCACTCTCAACACAGATCCCAGCTAGACAGTCACTGATGTCTTGGCAGCATTATGAAATAACTGCTGCTATTGTCTAAATACAATTCTCTTCTCTCCCATATACAAAAGCATGGACAACAGCACTGTGTACTGATAAGCAGCTTACATGACTCAGTGCCACAGAAAGAAAAGGTGTACCAAGCATCATGACCCTGCTAAATTCAATGAATTAAGTAGACCAAGCAAGGGATATGCTATGTCAGAAAAGCTTTTCACACACACCATAACTGGCACCCACCCCAATTACCACTCCACTGAGTGGGCACAGTCATGCCCAGGAAAACACAAATGCCCTCTTACCAGCCTCAGCACTGAGCTCTGGGGCTGCTCCAACACACAAAGCTTCCCAGCTCGGGCACTCTGCTCCTACACAGTGCCAGCATCCATCCCTCAGCCTCACCACTGGCAAGCTTGGAGGGATCGCAGGTGTGGCAGAGCAGGGGCCTCGCCAGCCAGGGCCCGCCCCACCACCTCCAGCAAGGAAGAAGGGCAGGGCCTCACCACTGAGGATCTGTACAGCCAGGTGCTGGGTGAGGCGGGCAAGCAGATCTGTCCACAGCAGCATTGCAGTGCACCTTCCCAGCAGCTGCAGGTGTTGCTCTCTCATCAGTTGTTAGTCCAAGGCTGTTTACATGCAGATCTTGTTTGCACCGCCCTGTTTGCAAAGGCTTGTCACGCTCAGCCACCTTAAGCCACCTTGGCTTGGCCAAGGCAAAGCCACAATACATGTCACTGGGCATGTGAGATTTTTATTAATATAAATTATAGTAACAAAGAGTGCCTTTTCCAAACAGTGATGGCCACAGGATACTTTATTTTAATGCAAGCTATTTTCTTTCGCTCTGACATACAAGCCATAGGTACATTTCCTTTTTTTTTTCCCCCCCAAATACAAGAAGGTTTAATACCGATGAACAATGTACAAACTAGGATTCACACTAACTTGTGGTACTTGTTGCAGTGAATGAGCCCATGAGCACTTGTGGACTTGATCCATAAGTCCTTGCAGGCTGCTTCCAGAACAGGAGCCAGGGCAACAGAGTAAGTATGATTCAAATCTACCTTTACACCTGATACAATTTCCAGATCACCAATGGGTAGTTCCTTCTACGCATACTACATCAGATAGGAGAATTTCAAGTTACTGTTGCCATTTCCTGTTAAGTTCAAATACTGCCTGGACTTTCTACTGTCAGAAACATGGAATAAATTCTTCTAAATCCTCAGTGACAGATAAGGCAAAATTCCAAATCATACAGAATATAAAATCAACACAAAGAAGAGGGATGATTTTCTGGTAACACATTCATCTGAAACTATACTGGGTAGCAGATCTCAATACAGCAGGAAAACCACAAAAAAAGAAAACTTGCTTTTTTGATTTAACCTCACTTAAAACCATCACCTCAGGCACTGAGATGGAGGGTAATCTTGTCATCTTGACTGGAAGCTACTTTGTGCATTCAATTGCCTCTTCATATCATACAGCATGCCAGCTTTCCTGAAGGATGCCTAAAACTTCTACTAATTTAGGGAAGCGAGGGCATTAACACATAGCAGCTTTTGACACTGGTTTTATTTGGAAAGTGCTAGATTACATTGATATTCCAGTTGTGTCCTTTCTTTGTGCATATCCCCAAAGCATTATTACACAGAGACCACAAATGAAGTGGAGATGGGATAAAACTGGCTGCTAACGCTCTACTAGCAACACAATTTTTTGCTCCATAGATATGAAAGTTAAGGGCCCTTTGGCACAGCTGTCAGGTGGGTCTAAATCTCATGTTAAAATATCTGATCTACTTTCGGAGATAAGGAGTTAGGATGCTTGTTTACAAGTGGAAACTTCTTTCAGAGACATTTGTGTATACAACATGCTTTTCAACTAGGCAATGATTAAAATCTCCTTCACCTGTCTTTCTCCTGTTTCAAATAAATGTCAAAAGCCTAGATCTGTCCTTCATTCTGACACTTTGAAAGATTTTTTATTGTCATCAGAATGTCTTGTTAAGGGTCCTTTTCTCTGTAACACCCATCTAAGGTAACTTTTTATGCTAACTGAACACCCAATACTTAGCTGTTTTGCCAAACAAGACTTGGAGAGGTTTCATTTCAGCTACAAGAGCCCATGAAAAGCTGATGCTGAATTTCTCTAAAAACTATGAAAAAATATGTATAGAGACAATCCCTTTTAGCTAGCAAAAGGGAAAGATTATTTTAACGACTCATGTTGTTAACAATATCCAAAGTTATGGACTATAAGCCACGAAGCAAAGTGGTGCTGCAGAAACTAAAGCTGTGCAGCAACATTTTGCTACTCATGTTCTAATCTTAGTATTCTCATTTGTCTTCCTCTGATATCACCTAAGGGAATATTCCAGCTACTAAAAATAAGTGTAATAAGCAGAAATTTAATACACTGAAAGAGCGTACTCTTGAACTTTGGAATTTTGCACTCTAGGTAGATCCATGCAGTCAACAGTTTCAGCTAATATATGTACGGAATACACTTTTTTTTCAACTTTGAGTGCCTGCTCTCTCAAACACATTACCATGATATTTACCCTCCTCATGAGCAAATAAGTATTTGAGTGATGAAAAAACTAATTTCCCTTTGCATGTCCAAGTCGCTTTTAGATATGTAGTCTCTCTTAATTGTTGAATTTATTCATTTCAATAAAGGTCAGTATCTGGAGTATTTAGCCTCTAATTTCAATAGAATTCTTTTTGAATTGTGTCACTGAGTATTTTAAAATGGATTGTGTCACTTAGATATCGGCTGCATCAGAGGATCTTCAGAAGCTTTTTAACACAAACTTGAAAGAGAAGGAAGAAGGACAAGAGCCATTGTCCTGCTCCTCCCTCTGTAAAAACCAGGGAGGGGAGGCAACAGGCACTATATACTGAACTAGCCTATCGCATAGTCTGAAGAAAATCACTCTTGCCTCCTCTACCATTCTCTCCCCTTCAAGAGGCATTCTGTTATATCATTTAGTGTTTCTGCAGCCACTAAGCCGGTCTTCCAAACTTCATGTTGAGCATAACAGAAGGTACAGACTATCTTCATCAAATTATAAAGGAATTCTCAATTATAGTCTCACTACAAAGAGTCTTATTTCTTGTGAGAAGGCAAGACTCTTCAAAAACCCAGAATTTGAAAGCATTATAGACAGTTTTGAACTGTACTGTCAGACCAAGTGGAGACAGTAGCTGCATCTCAGCCAGAATGGCAACAGAACAACTGAGGAATCTTCTGCTCTTCTCTCATTTTAGAGAGGTCTCATATACAGGTACGTCTTTAATCAGAATCTGCTTTTCTAGCATCAGAAAATTTGTTGCCAACAGTCATTGTGATGGTCAAAGAAGACAACAGCCATTTCCAGGAGCAGTGCCCTGTATTCTTTAAGACATACTATACTGTCCATTAGAAACCCTCTACCAGGAGGAAAGAGGTCTCAGCTAAGTAGATAGCCATATAATATACTTCCAATAGAAAAGAGAAAAAGATATGTCCTGTCTACAGAATGTCCAAGGGTCTGACCATGTGAATACCTCTGACAAGAGCAAGAAAACCATACCAAGTCCTTCTACCAAACAGGAACTAAATTTTGCAACTCTGCCAAAAAAATTCATAATGCTTCCATCAGTGAGGAAGAACAAACAAAATCTTGGGATGTGTTTTACCCACAAGATTTCCCTCTCCCTGGGCCGCTTACCAGACTGTGATTTGGCACTACTCATGGGTAGTGATGAGGAGGGCAATTGTTCCGATAACTAGACTGAGGAACCACTTCTCAACATTCCCCAACCCTGAATGAGGATTAACTAACCAGCTTAGACATGTTCATGTAAGACCAGCAATATTTGAACATGGTGCTTGGCCCAGGCCGTTCTTCTCTCCACTGGGGAGGTAAGCAGATCCTATGTTCATATTAAAGCACTCCATAAGGCAAACAAACTCAGTGCACAGAAGCACGTGGAAAATAGCAAAAAGCATGACAGTGAGTAACAATCAACATTTAGCCTATACTTACCTCTTATTCCAGTACCTACAAGCTGTCTCCTGGCCCAGGACAGGAAACAACAAGACCAGGTGCACAGACAAGCCAGCATTTTCAACAAAAAAGGATATTTTGAAAGACTACTTACAGGTCAGCTATCAACATCCATGGCCAGGCAAAGACATGGCTGTTGCTGAGGAAGAGACCAGCACTCCTGCAACATAGCTCAGACCAGCACTGACAGCCCTAGCTGAGGTGAAGTGGGGCTCCTGGGCCGGGGTGGCCCCAGGGGAGGCTGGTCAGGACTATTAGGGCCTATTAGTGCACTCACAGCCCTGCTACAGATGTTCTTGATCACCTGCTAGTGTGGCACAGCCACTTCTAATCATTTAAATAATAATCATCTGCTTGCTCCTCCACTGCATCTAGCTGAAGTTGGTCATTGTATGTCTACTGATTCAGATGTAATCTAATGATCTGTAGTAATTATACAAACATTCTGCCAGTGTCAAAGAGACCCTCCAGTCTGTGTTGCCCTTGCTGTGGCAGCTCTCTGGAGCTGCTTGAAACAGCAATGAAGATATTGACACAGCTGTACTTATCTTTACCCCTCACAGAAGTGCATAATCAGGGCAATATTCAATTATATCCATAAGTATTTTTTTTAATAAGGCTTTTTTAATTTAAAATATGAAGCAGTTTTAATCTTTAGCTCTAGCTGTGCTAAGATAGCACAGAAAATAAAAGCTTAGTAGAATTCAGATAAGCATTAAACATTCACAGGCTTAATGAGAACATGTGAAATAAGATCTCTCTTTTGAGAGATACAAAACCTCAAGCTCCAAGGCACAGATCAACTAGGGAATGAGAAGCTAAAAAGTTTATTCCATTATGATCTAGTTCTGGGAATGGGCACAATCAGAGATCAGCACACTAACTTGATCACAGCTTTGACCCAGTGTGAAATCTTGTATTTATTTATTTACTTACATGCCTTTGCTTACATATAAGCTATCAGGACAAATTTTGACCTAAAAAACCTAGCTCTTCTGATTTTCAAGCTTAACCAGAAATTAGTTCATCTTATGCATCCACCTACTTTCCTGTATAAGTGTTTATTAAAAGGAACTATTTTATAGAAAATACAGAAGTACAAAAAAGTTTCTACCTAAGTTTAAAAAATAAAAAGTACAACAGGGCGCAGACAATTCTGTACGTATGCAAGAAGAATAAGGCCATTAAAGACAAAGCCTGAGCCTTAGAAATAGAAATGAAGATTTCTAGATTCTTGTTGAAAGAAAACCTGAAGCTGGTGTTCTGTAGGTGAAGATATATTGGGGAACCAAGAAAAATCCCCTTTACTGCTTATCCAAGGATTTCTCAAAACATTTTGTGAGCCTAATCAGGCCTCACAACACTTCCTCTGAAATGAAAGGGCCTTTTTATCCTCACTTGACAAATGGGAGAACTGAAATACTGTGAAGTAAAGGCATTTGCTTTTGAAAAAAAAATTGACTAAAAAATTTGTATAGTGGTGAGGTTTTTTCTTGGATTTAGTATACCTGGACTCAGATTTCTGCTTAATATAGATACCTAAATCAAAGAGTAAAAGGTTAGTCAAAGTCTGCATCTTATTTGTGCAGACACTGGAGTTTTCACTAGTAAAGTCTTGTGGACACTGCCATTGATTCTACAAATACTAAATATTATTTCTATTATGTCAGAACGCAGGCAATTTTTCTTTCTTTCATGCCAAAATCTGAGGTGCACAGATGAGGTATTTTTTTCAGTGTACCAACTCTGAGGCTCAAAACAGTAAGAAAATGCTCAGGGTACACCCAAGGGATACCTATAGAATTAAGGTGAAAAGAAAATACAGCTGTATTCACATCTTTCACGCTAATGTTTATCAGGAAGAGGAGCTGTTCCTCTTTATTAACCTTTACTTGGCATGTAGGAGATTTGGTTCCCCTTCTTCCTCCTGCCTTTTCAAAGAAACAAAAGAGCCCTCTTCAGTTGATAAAAGGAATAATTTATTTCTAGTGTATACTGTTTCCATGCTGGTGAGCTTTTATAGCTCCTGTCTCATGGTTACTGTAGTCATAACTATAGTCACTCTCCAGATAGTGCATATATAGGTACCCTACAGTTCAGATGCCTAACCAGGTTGCCGTTCTAAGAGTCAGGGATTTCCCTTCCTGGAGGCAGACTTCAGTCGGTCTGTGTCTCTTTTCCTCATTTTTTCAACATTCATAGCACCTTTCTGTGTCCACAGTGTGATGAACGCACTAAAGACTGTCAGGAGTGCGGCTATTATTTAGAGAAACTAGGTCATACGACAAGTCAGGGTTTGGATTAGGATTCAACAAAGCATATGTAGACTCCTAGTCACCAACTTCAGCCATTATCTTACTCTCCCTCCTCTCACGTACTTCACCTACAAAACGGAAAGGCAACCAAGGGGGGTTGAGACTAGGGAAGTATAAAGTGCTCAAGCTTAACCAGCTCCCAGGTAAAGCTTGCTTGTGCCTGGATGTGGCTGCAAAATGTCATAACAAAGTGGCCTTGATTCTGTGTTAGCTTCAGTAACAGCCTGCATGGTCTGCTTTTTAATCAGCTCTTCAACTCATTTCACGATCCAGACCCTTGCAGAAACGCACCTCATACTTTCCTGGCACATCTCCCGTAAACTTTAGAGATAGATAGCTACAAAGAACTGGCATTAGATTTTATTTATGTCTCCATACTTGGAGTTAAGCTTTGTCAGAGTCAGCCTCCTAACTACAAGAAACAAAAAGTCTATGTTTTTGCAACACATTTGCACAAAGGGGCCCCTTAATGGCCTGCCAGCCTCCACACTAACTGACAGTCTTATTTGCATAAGTAGAGAAGCAGGAAGTGCAAGGAGACAGATGGGGGAATATTAATTAATGTTTATAATGCTTGGGAAAAAAAAGTAATTTGAAATTTCTAAACCCCACTTCCCAAACAAGCTTGCCTTGTTTACATTATCATTTAATGCTAGCAGACAGAATGTACTAAGTGCATAAGGAGCTACAAGAGCTACATTAAGTATTTCTTGAAAGATAAGCCCAGAGGGACACACTGCTAAGACTACTTCAGTGCAGCTCCTCCAGACACTGGCAGAGGAAAAAAAAAAGGTCACTCCTCACATGGCAGACAACTGTTAAAACCAGAAAACTATGTTCTTTTGAATTGCTGTTAGCTGCAGATGCAACCAAAACTCACCAAGAAATAGAACTGTAAAGCTATTATTGAAAGTCAGATTTGATTTCTGCTCAGACTCCATGAAAATAGTTAAAAATAGTGAAGGGTAGGATGTCAATGTAAAGTTTTACTCTCCATAGTTTTGTAAAATCCAAACCACTACTGCAAAACCTCTTCTTGACTGCCAGATTAAGTACAGCACAGCAGCTGTGATGCTCAGTGTACTCCATATGTTATTAAAGAACACAGCTGCTACAGTATCAGGTACATGCAAACATTACATCTCCTTCAGTTCTGAAAACTGCAGTATGTCCCCCTGAACACAGCTAGTATGTTCTGGAATGTATAACGTTAGGAATGTGGCTGCATTCTTTTCTCCACCAAGTCGGTCCACATGCTGAATGACTTTTAGATACAGCCATATAAAGCAACTACTGTGCTACTAAATGCAGTAGATATTGGCACACTAATGTTTTGCTGATATTACTGCAAGCTGGTACAATTTTTTCATAAGCCTTCATTAAATACCCACTTATCATACTTTAGTATGAAAAGGGCAGCTTTTACATGATTTGAAGATGATAGCTGAATAATAAGGCAGATGAAAGAACAGCCTTGAAACCAGAATATATTTTTTTCACTATTTTCAGGCTTAATTTCCTTTTTAGGTAGGAAGAATGGGGCTTAAAAATGTATAAATGGATAAAAAGTTATGTCACTGATATGCAACAGCATGCTATCTAATTCACACCCAGTAGGAAATCAGTGGACCTCTTCACATGTAGATAAGTCTAAAGTTCTATTAATTTTGCCACAAATTTATTCACAGTATTCCTAGTAATGACTCTGAACAGTTAGGAAAACATATATTAACAGCTGTAGAAGCATTTGCACATCAACTTTCACTTATACTATTTACAACGTGAACAAAAATTCTTTATGTTAATTAGTATGTACTTATGTAGCATCTTTCCTGAAAGAGATCCCAAAGTGTTATAGAAGAATCAATTCATAAGCAGAAGACAGACAGCTACAACTGGGATGAAATACACAAGATGTTTAAGGGCCACATGACACCTTCCAAGCAGAACTGCTATTTCTTTTAACAGAGGTAGGATCAAGCCTTAAAAAAAGAAAAAGAAAAAGAAAAAAGAAAGAAAAGCCTACAAAATATTTTCAGGCAGATATTAGGCAGATACCTAACCTCATGAAAATTAACAGGAAATTTTTGAAGGCATAGTAATCATTTCAGAAATTAGAATTCTATCTGTATATCATGATTACTGCTCTTGGCCAAAAACTACCAGATCAAAGTTTTCAGCCATCTCATTTGAGTTTCTTCCTTTCCTTTTCATTATAAAACATTACACTCCTGTTCAATATCCTTTTGGCTGGTATGCTTAACTCCAATTAGCCAAAAAAAAAAAAGGAAAAAGAATTTAGAAAATAATTTTATTTCTGAAGCATAATAGTTTCTTTGAAGTCCCAAGAAGATCTTGATTGAAGTAGGAAGCTTCATCCAGCTTTATCCATGATTTTAGCCAAGAAATAGGGATGTACCCAGAGCTCCCAGAGAACTGCGTGCCTTCCCATTCTAGTACAATAGTTTCTCCCTCCCACTCATCTGGGAGAACACGCAGAACCAGCTGCCCAGAAATTTGCAGCCAAGAAACATGGTAGCTGAGTAACTCACAAAGAAGTCTGGCTGTGATCTCTTGAAAGTTCATTGAGTTCAAGGTGATTTCATGAAATAGTTTCAATTTCAATCTACAGATGTTGCCAACCACAAATGATGACTGTAGTCTAAAAGATGAAC
Organism: Struthio camelus; assembly: GCF_040807025.1. NCBI lineage: Eukaryota > Metazoa > Chordata > Aves > Struthioniformes > Struthionidae > Struthio > Struthio camelus. The sequence goes on from NC_090946.1 coordinate 36,378,267, forward strand.
CAGCAGATGCCACTAGTTTTAGCACCTGCCCTTCCCTGATTTCTAGACTCATTGTCACTGGTTTACAGTATAATCCTTCAGGGACAAATGATAGTTTAAGGAAAGAAGGATAGATTTTGTAAAGAATTTCTAAAACTGTGCACCTTTAACCTTTAAAACACACAAGAATTGTACTCATGTAAATAAAATGCTAATTTCTTAGATATGATTCCTTGCCTCAAATTCCTTGCTGCCCTTTAGCTATCCATAGTATTTTGGTACCCATCCTTACATCTTCATTCACAGATTCTCTACCTGGGAAGTCTTCACTAATTTTTGCAGTCTGCCATTTTAATTGTGGCTAATCCCACCCTCAACACATCTCCTTCCCTCCCTTTTGTTTCTTTGCATTCTATATTGGTCTACTGCCCAGCTCAGCAGTCCTTCACTGCTGGACTTTTAGATTTGTACATCAACAGCTCTATCTCTCTTTGCCTTTTGGAAGTCTCTCTTACCCCTTAAAACAGTAATTCTCTGCATTTAGGCTGGATAAAGGTAGTTTCACTTGCCATTGTTCCATTTACGCAATGGCTCTTCAGGTGTTGACATTCTTCAAAGGTTTCCCTATCTTCAGACTATAGAGTCTGTTTTTTGTCTTCTGAACACAAGATATAAGGGGCAAGAATATGGCAAAATTATCACAGTGGATTGAACATATTGTCTCAAACAGAATTCATAGATTGTTCACAAACAGATTCCTAAATCTTAATATATAACTGTATCTCAATACAGAATAAGCATGATAGAGACAAACCATTGCTATATTTTTTGTAGTTCTGTTCTATATACAGAAAAAAGTCAAGATAATTAATTACAGACTTTTGAAAGCTATTGTACTTACTATTAATATAAAGGTTCCATGGCATGGCTCATTTATAGTTTACTAAATTTCAAGCCCTGAGCAGATAACAGCTGAGTTACATATCCTCCCCAGATGAGCTAGCTGATGTTACAATGGAATGAAATACCACTCACTCTAGGAGTACTAGCAGAGTCAGGTTTTGATGTGAACTATTTTCTCTAATGATATAAAGAAAATCGCAATTTTCCATGGTAGGCAGCAAAACTAGAAAGAATGGTGGAGGAGAAGGTGAAAGAGTTAGGAAAGGAATAAATTCCAAATTGCCATCCCTCACTAGAGTACAAATGCAGCTGCTCTAGTCTCAGGAAGATTATCAGCTGTTTATCTGTCTCAAATGGTATAAATCAGACATAAAAGTAGGTTTTGCATATGTCTCAGAAGACGCTGCTACCAAATTGATCCTCCAGCAGCTGTAGTGCCTGTGAATATAAATCACAGGACACCCAGTGAGGCCGGGATTTGAAATTGAGCTGGAACAGTTCAGAAAAGAACAGTCTAGTTTCCTCGGGGGTGTATTAATCTGCATGAGTAGCATTGAGGAGGGGGAGGGAGGAGGAGTAAAAAAGGATGAAGAATGGAAATAAAACCAAGACAGCGTTACAGAGAAAGAGTCTAACATTTAAGTGCTGGAATTGTGGGTTAACACAAACCACGGAGAAGAACTGCTTTTTCCTCTGTACCCCACTAATAATAAATTCGTAAGAAGACTTTGTTTAATGGTAATGTTATACTCATTATAATGACAGTTGAATCTGAGGCTTTCTTTTAAGCCTTTATTAGATTGCTCACTACATGATTCGCATAGAACGCTCACTGGAGAATGAAAACTCATCTTGTTAGGAGGGAGCTGGGAATGAGAACTTCTGGATCATGTGCCACTGTCTATCAAGTGCTGGACAATCACATATCTGCATTTATAAAACAGGACACAGCAGCTAACTTGGAAAATGTCCAGAATTACCCTATAGCCATATATAATTTAAATATAATGTCTGATATTTCTCAGATACTTTTGTTGGATAAACACACGTAAAACTCAAAGATAAGCCAAAATATAGCTTTCCTAACAAGCTTGTGAAGTCAATTTTAATAATGGTTAGAAGGTCTATTAGAAGGTCTTCAGCTGGAAGATGCAGTAAGAAAACAAATAGTTATTTTGCGTCATGCTCCCCCAGAGATGCCAACCCTGCAGCTTCCAGTATTGGCGTAACTTTGGGGTGGCTTTTAGAACAGACTGCAGCATTTCCTCTCTTATTATAGAAGCAATCTAAAGAGTCACTGTCATCTAGTAAGAACAGGAAATGTTGAGCCTTTAATCGTTCCACTTTGTTCCAGCCCAGAAGTGAATGCATTTCTGAAGGTGAAATAATAAGTGTTCTAAATATGGCCTTCAAGTGCCCTCCAGGGTTAAAAGGTTCTATATGAAAGTATGGGATTATTTTGCTTATTTTGCTTGTCTGAAATGAACTAAGACAGACAATGGGTGGTCCCATTTAGAAAATGGGATGCTAACAGCTGAGAGGGGCTTTGGATCATGTCAGTTCTAATGCTTCTGCTATTACACCCTTTTATGATTGAAGTACTACTGTTTGATGAAGCATTTTCTTTTAAATGACACCATTGACGACATTAATGAACCAGGAGATGCAGTGAGTTCAATTAACATTTAAAAAAGTTATCCTGATTAATGTTAACCAAGACACAGAAAGTATAATAGGTAACGCTAAGGAACCTAGAAAAACCCAGTATGGTTAATGGTTTTATTGCATTGACTGTAATGTAAAGAAAGATTAGGAGAGTATTTAGTTACACCTCCATTCCAAAAATTGAATCTCTCAGGTTGTTGCATAACTAAATGTGAAGTGTTAACATTAAAATCATTACCCCTGCCCTCGGAGAAAAAAACAGTAAAAACCAAGAATTATGCAAATAGTCGGAGAGATTAAATTATTTGTAGAATAAGGATCTAAACGTGATTTCCACATAGGTTTGTACAACTGGTGATTCTCTGAAAGCATAGCTAAACTGAGGAATTGTTATGAAATACAGTTATTGTGAAACAAAAGGCTGTAAGAATGTTATCAGTAGACTTCACGTCACTGGATTTTTCCTTTGCCAGTGGCATCTCCAAAATAACTCCCATTTCAAGTCATTTTCCATTAATGCAGTCAGATATTTTATATCCTACTATTAATGGCAGTTGCTGCAGACTAAGGCTTCCTCCCCTGGACCTTGTATTTTGTGCAGCAGCTCTTCTGTAGACCCTGAAAACCCAACTGATTACAGCCCTATAAGTGCAGAATACCACCAGGGGTCTACGACCTATGGGATTCTATCAGAATTTCATTCCTTTCTCTTCTCTTTGCCTGATCACCTGCTATTACTCACTAAAAAGTCAGAATACTTTGGTCTTCTCCAAAGGTACACTTTGATTTATTAGGTGCTGAAATTGCTGCCCTTCACTCGATTCCCTGTCATTCACAATCAGCATTACAGTGCTCATTTGGTGCAAAGTTGCTTTTCCCAATCTCTTTTGGGCAAGAACACCACAGCATCACATGGGGTTTCTGGTCACTATTGCGCAATCGCCCTGCTGAAATTATAAAGTGGATTTTGAAAATGTGCTGAAGGAAGAATAAAAATGGTATCTGTATGAAGGGAAAGACACGCATGAATACGCTCATTAAAAAAACAGTGGTTCACCTTAAACTTTAAAAGGCTAACATATACTTCTGTAAACTTCTCAGTCCCACGTATATTTAGGAACCAAGCAGCTGGTTTTGAGTAAACAAAGGTATTTATCTGGAAAACAGTTGTGGAGTTTTGTTAATTATTATTGTTGATTCACTGAAACTACTGATTGGAAGGGCTGGGTAAGTTCTTATTTTTAATACTAGAATTATTATAATAAACTGTTTTTAAAGTCTCTGTTCACAACAACTTTTGCTATTACAGATAATTATGATGATAAACAAAGCACCACTTTAAAGTTCAAAAATTTATTCTGTATGTCTTTTGGATTTGCAGCTTAGAAAATTTTAAGAATTTTCTTTTGTCCAAATTTAAAATGCGAGACAATAATAAAATGTTGAACATTCTTGCAAAGTGGAAGAAAAATATTCTCCACACATCTCTTGTTTGTCTGGCTTTCTTATCAGCATCCAATCTAATTCCTACACAAGTTCCTAGTTATAATTATCCTTCATTCTCTTATTGGCTGGCCCCTTGCTTACTTAATGAATTTAGTTTAATTTTACCTCTTTTTTTTTTTTAAACTAACCCTTATTTTACAATTAACCTGTGTTGCAGCTCGCCCAGAATACTTCATTTAAAGGAATGGAAACACATATGAATTCTTAAACAGTTAACAGAGGTTAATGCCCTACATTCTAAGCTCAACCCAAGCACCTGTCACTTCAAAACCATCAATGAAAATACTCACCAATAATGAATAACTGAAATCAGTATTTATTTGTCCAACTACTGTAGCACCTAATCATCTTTAATACTAGATGCTACAAAAACATGAACATGAAGTCCCAATTCCTTCTGCAGAGCATTAGTAATTTTCTGTTCTCCACAACAGAACAGAATGGGAGGACACAGTCATCCGTACGCACACATATACATTTGCAATCTTTACACTTCTATGTATACACATATAAGTTATGTCTTAAGTACACTGGGCAGATCTGTAGCCATTGCTAGGAAACTTCTGTATCACAGGAAAATTCAAGTCATCTTATATTCAGACTTTGAGATTATACCGAAGCAACGGCTCTTTGTTTTACTGCACTACTCTACTTTGTTTTACTGTTATCTTTTTCATATTTCAAAATGCTCTCCCATTGTACTTTGAAGATAAAACCTAAACAGAGAGTGCATTATTTGATTGCTTCCAAATTTTTTAAATGAAAAACCAAAAATGATTTCACCTATACTATTTCAAAACCAGCTCTAAATAACAGAGGTCAGTCACCTGAAATCCAGAAATCTAGAAAATAACAATATATTTAATTTGTTGTTGTGTGATTTGGGGATGTCTTTTTTTATTTATCTACTGCTTTCTGAACGTTAGAGTACATTTCACATATATTTGCATATTTTTGCTATGCAGCCCTAAGTGCTAGGTGTTTGTTGCAAACGGAAGACTCTTACATTCATCTCCATGACTGTGACACTAAGGAAAACCAATAAATATCCCAAGATTTTCAACACTGTGAGATTTCACAATCTTGCAAAAATATCATATATATGATATGACTGCCTCAAAGCAACTCAGGGTCCTGAACATACTAGATTTTGTGCAGTTTTAAATCCCTGAAGTAGAGAAAAACAAGCAAAAGCATATATACAAGGCCAAAAAGTTGTAATGCAGTTGCTAAGGTTCTTTCATTCCTCTCCTCACCACATATACACTTGTAATGTCACCTAGCACTGCCACCTAATGGTCCATCACATTCCTTACATTTAATTATTTATAAACCTGGTGCTCTTTATATCCTTTACAAAATTGCAGTAAGCTGATTTTCCACAGTAAGTGGGACAAAAATAAACTTTATCCATATTTTAAGTAAAAAATTACATGAAAACAGTGATGGTAAAATCCAAAAGCATTGCAGCCAAAATGATCATCATCCATGCAGACTGAAGCCCTTCCTCCACTACATTCCAGCTACACGGATATGCAGACTCCTTTCTCTTCTTCAGTAACCCATATGCTAATTCTGATTGCAACATTCTGGTAACACTTCCTTCCTTCATACACCTGCCCGTCCCTCCCTGATTACCATCCTTAGGGTTTCAACACTAACTTCTCATTTGAAGCTTCTCTGAGCCTATTACTTATATGTTAGGTCTATTGTCTACTTAAGGCCTATTGAAGCTAGGACACCTTCCAGCTGGAGTACAGTTTTTACCCCAGGCCATTCTTACTTCTTTCATGAGCCTGTAAGAGCCTCTTGGAAACGCTTCTACATCAAACCAACTGCTGCGTCCTGGATTATAGTACCCTATGAAATCACAGTCTACGGTGGATCCAACATAGTGTACATTGCATTTCATTTGTGAAATAGCAATAATCCAGTGTTATGTTACTACAGCCACTTTTGGATTGCTAGGCATAGGCTTCATTAAGAGCTTCATAATTTCATACCTGTCCCTTAGATGGATTTTTTCCCTCTGAGCAGGAATAATTCTTAGGGGAAAAAAACCTGTAAGCATAGGGATCTGGTACATGAATCAGATTGGAAACTATGAGCATCTTGATTATGAACTATACAGGCACAAGACTTTGCAGCTACAAGCAGCAGCGGCTGTTTGTATATGCAAATTCTAAGTAAGAGCCCTGTTAGCACAGTGGTTACCTCCTCTGCCTACCGGGATGAGTGGGTGCTGGCAACACAATGTGGACAGAAACAGATGTTCCGAGTGTGAAATAGCTTCAATGAAGCTTGGCAGTTTTGCAGGGGTCTTCGTTTCTGGTGCCTGAAAGTAAACTTCTGGTGTATCAATGTGCTGCCTTTCAAGTAGGCCTCTTTGGCCTGGGCCTACACAGTTACTATTTTAAGATGTACAAATAAACCAGGGGGAGAATGTCCTGTGTCTTTATCCAACTGTCTTTCTCGCAGTGAAGAATTAACACTGTGGAAACTTCCTTCAGCAGATCATGAGCCTGCATACACTCGGAAGAGAGGGCTTTTATTGACAAAATTGACTGTTTCTCGGTGATTTACATGAATCCCTGCTAAGGTGGTTTGGCTATTCCTATACTAATTCATTGACCTAAAACTTTCCTGTCAACTAATTTTTTGTATGTGTAGCAGGTTTCTGGCTTCTTCTAGATCTCTTTAAAATGCTTGTTTTCATTTATTTTACAAATGCTTGTTTTCATTTATTTTACAAGGACTCTACTTGGCCTTTGGATACAAGAACATCAATGCATATAGTAATGAAATAACCCTTAAAGAAGAAAACATTCATCACTAAGAGAACTTAATCCTCACTTCAAAATATATTTTGTTTTTTAAGGGAGTCCCTGGCTTACAGGAACACAACACTACGTTTATGATCATTTCAATTGCATCTTGAAGACTGATAAGATTTCTTACATCAGAATATATTTACCTTACTTTTCTAGTTAAAAAAGTCTTTCAGCTATCTCTACACTTGAACTGGAGAAACAGATTTTGCACTCTCACTAAACAAAGAATTTTTTTATTCAGTGTTTAAACAGTTTTATTGGCCAAAACATCCACTTGATCATGGACCAAAATTAACCTTCATCAGATTTACCTTCTCCCTCTATACACATATATACGTGCACACAGCTTTCCCTTATGGCAGCCCAGTACACACACATGATACACATGATATACAGGTTCCACAAGCCCTACCCGCAGTTACAATGGAAAAACACGCCATTGAGCAGAAGCTAAATTTGCCCATTATATATTCAATATTCTTGTCCAACATATGTCAAAGTACGCAGTAAACATGTATCAATACATGCAATATTTCCACATGTACGATGACACTCGCAGTCCACAGATACATTTAGTATGAAAACTAAAACATGACAGATGCAAACACATAATCAGCAGGTTTGGCTTATTGAACTCAAAACTTATCTTTCAGAAGAAAGATAATACGGAGGAGAGCAGTTTTTCCTCCTTTTGTCTTGCACAAAAACTTCACATCATAGAAAATGCAGGACTGGCCTCTTTTTGAACCCTTATATGCAAGGACACTGACAAAGAGGCAGATAACATCCTTATCTATAGGGAAGTTTTAGTTATGGTTTAATAGCAACTATAAACCATTGCATTTTGCAGTTTATTAATCAGAAAATATTTGGATAAAAATGTTTAAGGGACATAGTTGCAAACTGGGCACCAAATTCATGGAAAGAAATCAGTTAAAAAAAAATATCCCCAATACAATGAAGTCTTTGTTTCAAAATGTTTAAAATGGGATGTTAAAAGAGGTGAAAAATGATTTTCCAGGCTTTAAACAAAGATAAGACTCCTATTTGGCAATGCTCATTAATAAAATATAATGGGAGCTTATATTCAGCGAGGATCTCCATGTCTGCCAGTACTTAACAGGTCAGTTTGTGGCTACGGATTTTGGCACAGTCTCCCCTTTTATAGGGGAGACTTCTCCCTGTAATTACCTCGATAATGCTTACTCTGTCTAGAGATCTGATTTTATGCCTACTTCCATTGCAGCCTATATATTTGTATGATTTTTTATTTGTGTGTTTTAGGGGAAAGGGTCTTTTCAACAGGAACATAGGACTGGAAGGACCACCCAGATCACAGTGTAAAGCCTCTTCAAGAGCAGATGAATATTCTGAAACAGATGTCCAGTTTAGAAGGTCCATAGGACATGTATCATACTTTCAAACACCACCAATGCCATTGTGAATTAAAGACCCACACTGAGAGACCAAATTCCACAATTGTAATGTGCTACAGAAGGAGAAGAGATTAAAGATGATAGTAATAGCATACATTCCAAGCAAGGAATTCCTTAAATACAATTTCCAGATCATCCCTGAAAATATATCTATCCTCCCTGCTACAGAGAATGAAGAGAAAAAAAAAAAAACAATTAAAAAGCAAAATGAAAGAAGATAGCTAATGGTCTATACTAACTTGATTTGAGGACATTACATTTAATTCTGATTTTAAATATGGTGAGCAATTTAAGCCTAAGCATGTGAGCAAGATATACCAACCAACCACTTACAATTTAATTCCAGTGCAACTTGCTACCATCTCTCTCTTTGGGTTCTAGCTCTAGTCATTTAAAAACTGAATTCTGCAACTGGGGAAGAGAAGGAAGAAGACAAAAAACTCAGCAAATGACCAAGCAAGCTGGGAAGTTTGGGATTAACACAACTAAAAGTGCAAATTAGGTGCTACTCAGACTCCTTCCAACAGATGTTAGATAGGCTGGTACCTCAGATATCAATATAATCATGTTCACACTTAATTTCTGATATCCAGGAATTGTATGTATTTATATAACCCCTTTCATAGGCTTATGTCAAGCCTCAGCTTAAAACTTTTTAGATTCCTTGACTCCACTGCACTGTCTGAAAAATCATTTTAGAGCCTCACTTCACAGATTATTGGAGACCTCCTTTTCACACCCATTCCCAAATTATTTATGGCCAATTAATAATTATATATATGTTTTTAAACTTACCCTTTAACTGAAACAATTTTTCCCCTCCATGATATTTACTGTTAAAATATATTCATAGAAAATCACTCCATCTCCTCTCAGTTTCAGTCTGACTATGCTACACCGTCCATATTCTTTCATGTCCTTTGAACTGCCCCATATGGAAAGATATGCTCCTTTACCTCTCCCTTCTCTGAGCATTATATTTTATTTCTAAAAAAAAGTATACGATATGCACAATTATACATTGTTTTTTATACAATGATGCTAATATTTCTCTATAGTTAATAATACTTTATGCCTTCTAGAGTCTTATTTGTCATTTCACAGCTGCCGCACACTAACAGCAGACAGTCATTCTCTAATTGACCAAGACATTCAGATTCCCACCATCTCCGACTGGTAATGCCCCAAGCTATATCTGAGCTCCTAGCAGAGATCTCTACATGTCTGACTTTAGTACAGGATTTCAGTTTTGAGCTCTTATTCAGAACAAGAGCACCTCCAGCTTTCCCTGCAGACTGATACTGTCCTTCTCTGGTTATTGATAGCTCCCACCATTGTGTCATCTACCTAGTCACAAATTCATACTCAGCTGTTAGCGTTACAATACTTTTGAATACATAAAGCAGAATTAGTTCCAAGATGGGTCTATAAGGAAAATTAAGTCACTCTCTCCATTCTGTTAATTTCCTTTTCAATATTACCTATTATAATTTTTATTTCAGCTGCTCTCTTATATTCTTTACATTTTCAGTAGCAAGCCCTAACATTTCTATCCTAAATAAGAATTCCTATGCCTTACTTAAATTTAAGTACATTAAATGTCTGCATTAGTCTTGTCTAAGAAATCATTCATCTTGTTTAAAAAGATATTAGGCTGGATTTTTGCTTCTAGCTCTGAATTGGGGGGGGGGGGGGGGGAGTGCAAGTTTTACATTATTAGCACTATGTGTCCGTCATTACCTCAGTCTTACTAGGACTACTTGTGCACCTAAATATATATTTATGTCTATTTTTAAAAGGCCCACTACATCAACAAATACAATCCTTCTGACATCAGGGTGGAATACAGTATCTCTTTAACAACTTCCAATGAAATATAAACAATTTTGGAGTTTCTCCAAATGTCATTTTTAATTGAAAATAAACAAAAATAAAATACATTAAATGTATTTTCTAAAGATTATGAAATATTATTTTCATGTTATGGTGTTTGAAATGAATGTCCTTTTTTGTCCTTTTAAACATTTAGGGGATTTTTTAGGACATCATACAAATATTCTGCATCATTTACAGAATATTAGATCAGTAAAAATTAGAAATTAGAAATGCATTAATCCTTTTCATGACATTTGTAATAAAAATTATATAAAAAGAATGTGTCTGTGGAAAACGTAGAAACAAAAATAAAATGTCAAAAGCAACAGTTCCTTTCAAAAGAGTTTTTGGGATTAACAACCATTTTCAATGAAAAAATATCTTTGAAAAGCAATGAGCTCTGTAAACTCTTTAACAGGAATACATTTAGAACTTCTGCGAATTAATCAGTCAGTCTGAGTGCACGAAAGAATGACATGCTACATGATTTTGACACAGATGATATCTTTAGGAACAAAGTAACTTGATACACTTAATCCAGCAGATGACAATGGGGAACGTGCTACTCTTTAGTCTGTCAAATGTCCAAACAAAGAACATATTCCTGTGACATTTGCTGAAGAGATATTGTTAGCAAGTTCTTGAGTCAGAAGTACACATGCATAAGAACCAAATTTCCACCACTGTTACATGCATGATCCAAAAATCCTACAGTTAATTTGTAACAGACTCCCAGTGTGTCCCACATCCTCCCCTTGCAAATCAGGTTCGTAATGTATAAATTTTTATTATTCTCAAGTCTTCCCAAATGGAGAGTGATGTTTGAATCAAAGTAGGGTGCTGAACATGTGCCAAGGAAGGCAGCAAAAGAACTACTTTATCATTTCAGCACTTCAGTCTTCTATTATGATTGCATTGGCACCTTTCCTAATGTATAAGTGATTTTAATTTGCAACAGTGCTATACGGAAGGTGTGCTGCTACGAACCTTGAATTTTAATGCAAAACATTCTGGATAATTTTCAACACAGTATATGGAAATTAGTGAAGTTCATGCACTTGGCTGCCTCTAAATCTGAAAATGCCACAGATTTGCATGAAGAGTTGAGCAATTCAGAAAATGAATGACTGTCCTGTGGACGCAACAATACTAGTGAGTTAGGGACTTCAGGTGTAAGAGACATGCTTGGTTTTGCAGCAAACCGGTCATCCTTCCCCTTCCCCCTCCCCCCAAAGTTACCTATCACCCAGTGCATAAGAGAAGAAATACAGCAAAATACAAATGTAACATTCTTCCACCTTACTTTGTTCACAGCATTTCAGTATGCCAGTCACTGGCGTATTGAGTCATGTAGCCAACGGCTTAACTCTCACTTAGGGGAAACCAGTCTCTATGAACTGTTTTAGCTCTGGCCTCTTTTCTTAGGGAGACTAGAAGGGCCTGGAGGGGTAAGGGAAAATCAACATTTCAAAAGTTCTAACGCAATTACATGGTTGTAGTCACTCTCATTTCACAATCTCCTTCCCTTCCCTCCTCTCCTTCTGCCCCTACCACATTCTTCTTCACAGACCTTGCCTACCAGACTCCCTCACTCCTCTCTTGTGTCTCAAGATATGTAATATCCCTATGAGGCAGAAAAAAACCATAATGCTTAAAAAGCATACAGGGCTAATCCCTCTATTCTAGCACCCTTGTTAACCTACGACGTCAGTAAGCATTATTAACATAGCAGCTGATATAATAAAAGATACTTTGTAAAACACTGAAAAGGTATGCAAACCTAAATCTTGTAAGGCCTCTGTAATTAAACAACTGCATTGCATCCCAAATCATATCAACAATTTTCCCATTGCTTCAGTCTCAAATTGTCCTGTCAACACAGCCTATCTGGAGGTAGTCAGTCCCGCCTGCACCAGAAAAATAGCACTGCTATGTGCATTCCTTTGAAGCTGCCACACCTGCAATTTTGCAAAACAGATAGTTTATCTCCACAGTTTTCACCAAGCTGCAGTGTTTTAGAAATCCATCTTGACAGAAAGCTAAGCAGAGGTATCACTGATACATACCCCAGACTAGACTTATATCTCCAGAGAGGGATATCAGTGGACTAACATGTTGCAATCACCCTTGGCTCCCTAGGCAAGATAATCTCCCCAGACAGAACTACTTGCATACCAGAGGTATGTCCTTTCGGTAATTCTTTTCATCCTAAATAAAATTTACTCCTGAAAGATGAATCAATTTGCATAGCTGATAACGGGTGCAACACTTAAGCAGCCTCATGGACTGTTCAGATCCTGACCATTGGATCAATCTTTGCACTGCACAGGTTCATCTTCAAATACTTCAGTAGTAAAGGGAAAACAATGTTTTTTTCCTTCTACGTAGAAGAACCAGCATTTCAACAAAAGAAGCCAGCAGGAAAAGGATAGTACTGAAAATATGTGTACATGGCAAATTCAAAAGAAAGGAAATGATATGTTATCAGCTTGGACATGCCATGCTTCATCTGGTCATTGCTGGATGTGAGCAATGAAAACAGAGTTAATGTTCCATAGCGAAAGCAGAAGTGACAGTAATGCCCAAGAATGGACTTTTACACAAAGAACTCACTGGAAAAGCTCAAATGTCAAGTGTAACAGAAGTTTACATTACTTCAGGTTTTTTGACTTCTGCCCCATCTTTCTTCTTCTTCTATCCATCCATATATACAGAGTAATCTGGTTTTAGCCTAACACGTTACTTCTAGTGATAATCTGTACAGTGAATCAGCAAGATCCCCAATGTGCGTGAAAACTCCGGCAGCTGGAGAAAATAATTGTTAGTCTGTCACCCTCATGGGCAGCACGTGCCTTGAGGATGGATAGATCATAGCACAGTCAAAATTCAATTGAATCTGACATTTGTTAATGCTACTTGTCTGAACTAGAAAGGGTCTAAAATCCAAAATAGTTTTTTAGCTTTTGCCTGCTCCCTACAGGAAGGATATTGGTATTTAAAGCTTCACCAGATCCCTGCAGCAAAGATCGTACTCAGTTTCCTCAAACATTTCACAGGCATTAACCAGTCTCTCCCACCTGCCCCAATGCAGTGTGTTTCTCTGCCAGATGCTTTAACACATTTTCAAAACGAGGAAATTCTAAAGAATATGGTGCATCATAACACAGAAACTATATTTGGAAACAAATATTTTCAGAATAAAGCTAGAAAAAAAAACCAAAAACCAGAATTCCCTATGAGCTGAGATATACCTGTGTACTGCACACAACTGTGCAGCTTTGGCTAGCTCAGTGGGCTTGCAGATTATCAGATACAGCAGAATTTAATCTGTATTTATAAATGCCTATGACCTATTACAAATCATGGGCCTGATTTTCAGAGCTACTGAGCCAGTCTCTTCCATTTACTTTACCTGGAGATGTGTGTGCTCTGTCAGCCCTCCCAGAAATCAAAACTCAGTAACTTTACATAATTTTAACGGTGAGATTCTCAGACTTCAAAGGAGCTACACTGATTTATATCAGTTGAGGCTATGTCTGTCATGCTGTATTTCTGACTACTACAGCCTCTTTGCTTACACTGAAACTAGGAGAAAAAAAATTAAGGAGCTAGATAAGATAAATCAAATAGATAAATAAAATAAGTTAGATTATAAGAAAATAAATGATGTTATTCCCAAGCTCTGATTTGACCCAAGACTTTATCAATGTGATAAAAACAAAATAAATAAAACAAAAGTATTACTATTAAATATCTTGTTCCAGAAAAGAGTTCTTTGGAGAACTCAAAATGTGAGTGTACTAATAATCATTCTTCCTGTTTATAGATAGGAACTAAAGTAAAAGAGCTAACTTCTGACAGATTTCAGGACTAGTGACCCTTTGCCATAACCATTAGGTCATCTACTTATGCTGGAACATAACATACCAACTCACTTTCCCTGGAAGCTGACTATATTTAGCACTGAAAAATAAAAAAATAAATTCACTAGATATTACCCTGGAAAATTTTCACAATTTTTGATAAATAAATTATTTGAAGAATAAGTCTCTAAATTCTTTCACCCAGTAATTATATCACAATCTCCCTGTGATTCATGGCATTAGTGGCATATTACTGACTTCAGTTTGGTATGCACATCTGTCTAAATGTCATACAAGCAGTCAAACCTATATTCCTACATGTATGAACAGCCCTGAAGAGATCAGAGGTAGCAGCTGTCCCTGTCCCTGTATATAAGTAATTGATGAGACTGGAAGCACCTCTCCTTCCAAGGAAGAGAAGGGAAGAAGCTCTGTTACTGCTAACAGCTTCTCCATTAACTCAGGTATAATTGCTGATCCCACTGTCTTTACACCGCACAGCCACAGGTGCTGGAAGCAATTCTTTGGTGAATGCCTAGGAGGGCTTCTAGGCAATCTTAATTGCTACTACATAAATGTTTGTGAAGAGAGGGGAGACACTGTTGACATTGACACTTTGAGGTCAGGCGGCGATCAGGTTATAGGCTGCCCCCTCTGCAGGGGAGTGAGCTTGGGAGCCTGTCTTCCCGCCCTCTGATCTGCTACCCAAGGATCCCTTGCTGCTCAGTACTCTAACACATGGAGCATATGTTGTATGCCTCTCAATTGCCTGAAGGTCGGAAGGGCTGGCCATCACTGCAATAGGAACTGCTGGGAAGTTCAAAGTTGATGTGTGCTGCTCTCAATCCCAGGACTGCTCCTGCACTCCAGAAAACGAATGCGCTTGTGCACTGGCGTAAGATTTGTTCTATTGGTCGGACATGCACTTATTCTGCTAGACCAGTTCTGCGCAGCTGGCACACGAGAACTGTGTGCACTAATGACAGATACAGCTCCTCTGTGCAGAGAATGCTTTCAGGTTGGGTATCTACATTTCACTGAATGAGAAAGAGGGGATCAGGAGTTTTATGTTTTCCTTCACTTTATATTCCTTATCAGGAGAGTAAATCCTCCACTTTGTCAAGTTTCTAGAACTCTTTCCCTTAGCTATAAAGGGAGATAATAAAGAATTAGAAGAATTCTATGGCAGATTAACCAGCTCTCTGAATTCACCATCTTATCTTTATTAGATCTATTTCCCTTCCTCATCCACTCATCCAGGAAGAGCAAATGAGAGCCCTAATTTTCAGAGAGGTACTGGACTCAACTTTCTCACTCTCATACACACACGTGTATGCGTGCATACACACAAACACCGAATTTCCCAGCTTCTCTAGAAATGGCTCTTGGTTGTTACAGCTCTCAGTTTCCAGTGATGACTCCTATCCAGCAGCTTCTAAAATTATCTTCAAATTGCATGACTACGCAGTGGCCAGACGTCAGAATCACGTTAGTTTTTCATTATACAGGTCCAATACCTGTTACCATCCACCACCAGTATCCCTAGATCACTTATTTGTTTAACATGTAGCTTCTAGCCATATCCAATCTCTCCTCATTTTCCCACTTACTCTGACTTCACTCCCCTATGGTGCATGTTTATATTCAGAAGTGTTTAAATTGGCTGAATCAACTCTAATTTCTTTTGGGTACCATCTATCTAATTTATCTCACACCGCATGAAATGACTGTGTGCTTTATCTACATTAGGAAAAACAGAGCAAAAAAATACACAAACATTGAGGTATATTTTCAGAAGTTCAGTTACCTAAGTGTACTATAAGTAGAAAAAAGGTTTTCTCTTTATATACGATATGAAATCATAAAACTGCTTGTTAGAGGGTTTACCAATTGTGTTTCCATGTTAAAGACTAGAAAATTCATCTCAGAAATGACTTAACCCTTTTTGGGTCTGCAAAGCTAGCAATTTTAACAACTTGAGTCAACAGACTTGAGAATAGATATCTATTTTAAGCACAGATAAACATATAGGCATGTGAGCCTTACCAGTTGGTCTTTAGTGCTGCTTCAGTCGATGACTCATTTATTCTGTAGGTAGAAATAAGTATAGCTAATGAGATCACAGAAACCTTCTGACAGTTTTGATGTGAATACAATCCCTATATTAAGAACAGTGTGTGGAGGAGTAAAGAGGGGGATGTTCTCACTTGTTATTTGAAATGAGTTTGGTGGATCTCAGCACTGTTCATAGCAGACTGATGTTCAGAAAAATCACCATCAACACTCAAATTAAAACTCGCACCATTCTTGGCAATACTAGCAAAACTTAGTGATTAAATGGGTGCAGTAACACCAGAAAAGGCCTGCAATGCATTTGCTTAAGGGAAAGCATCCTGGGAAGTTTGAAATCAGTCCCTTCTGTGCAGTGAACCTGTGGTCAAGCCAACATTTTTAATCACAAATAATTTTAGTTTTCAAAATGTATATAGTAAATTCTCAGCAGGGTTAAATCTGTGCTGCTCTACTGACTTCAAGAAAGCGATGCTAATTTTCATAAGCTGAAAAATCACTTCTAGTTTTCCAAAACTTCTCATGGCATTCCTTAAAAGATATTTGTGGCTTACTACTACTAAAACTTTGGCTATGCCAAATATTCAGTATCTTTCCCTCAGAGTAGACAACAGGAAGGATTTCACTAGGCAAACCAAGACTGGAAGCAACTACTAAATTTTGCTTGCATTACCTGCAGTGGGATTTATTTCATCTAAGTTTAACTATCTAGAAGTTAGACAGCAGCCCTGAAACTACATACCGAGGCAGGCTTTATGCTTATTTGGCAAGAACAGATACCTCTCTAAAGGGCCATTCAACCCATTAAAGCCAATTTCTCTTTCCTGCCTTCAGAGAACCTGGGCAGCAGAGCTACCATGGCATGGGTACTGCTGAGGGATATACATCTCCATGGAAGGAGCTGTGAAGCTAACATCACAGAGCTGCTCAGGAGCCCACTTTCACTCCCAGGCTTAGCCCCATCACCTAGCAGGGAAATGAGAACTCTTAAGAAGCTGTTATCACCCCCTACCTACAAACTACTTCCCCTCCTCCCAGTTTTCTGAGGTATGCGGTACGTACCTTGGAGCTGCCAGCCATACAAAGACTTTGGTATGTAGATCATAGATCAGAAAATTCGTGACTCCTGCTACAGATCATGTGACTTTTTCAAACCATTTATTTCATGTTATCACTATCTGCAATGGCAAAATAACAGAGCAGCAATACTGCTGCATCTGACAGTAGATCCTCCTCGGCTCTGAAAGTAAAGGGAGGCTAAACGTAGAAAAAAAAGTATTATAAAGTTGTATCTTCCACAACCTTCAAAATGTTACAAAAAGACCAATAATGCAAGTGAAAATTTTAATGTAATGCAGACTTTGTAGGTTGAGATGCATTAAACCAATTTTCCTTCTCAAAGCTGATTACCCTTCCTTCTTCCTATGGAGCAGCAAGAGATAGACCTTTTCTTGTGTGCAGAACATAGGAGTTTTTAAAAGCATCATTAATTTTTCTGTATCCGTACACAGTAACAATAAATCAGAAATATTTTCCACCAGCAGCATGTGTCTAGGAGGAAGAAACTTTCTAAGCTCTCTCTGGACAGAAATAGGAATAGGACTGAAGACACCTTGGGCAAATAACACAGACAAACTGATCAGCCCCAGCATTTGTAAGGATATAACAGCATTTAGGTTAGCTAGGTTGTTTATTAAGCTAAATCTATGGGTTCAGTAAAACCAATCCTTAATTTACATATCACAATGTTTACATTTCTAATGCGTAAGAACACGCAAGTTCAAAAGGTGACAGACACCTTTCCTTTCTTTCTCCTCATGATACCTGCCTGTTACTCTGGAGTCTTAACATTAAAATACTGTTATACATACACACAGGCCCCAAGTAACTACACTCAATTTCAGAGTGGGTTCTTGTTTCCTTGCTTCAGAGGATGCTAGATAACTGAAGGCATTCTAATCCAATGAGAGGGCAATTCCTCAAAGCACTAAAATGCTAATAAAAAAATAATACTGACTTGGCTCTACCTGGAGAATTTCAGGAAGATGCTTGCTTGTCTAATTTATCTAAGTAATTCCTGAAGTGAAACTCTACTGCAAGGAAGCATGCTGCTAATTCAACAAACTGCCTTTCAAGAATGAACTAAAATGCCTCTGGTAAAATCTTACTCTGTATCTTTCCTACTTTTCTCAGTTTTGCTCAAGCTGACTATGTTTTAACAAATCTCAAAAACCTCCAAGAATTCAGTGAAATAGGATATGAGTAATCAAAGGATCACCTCCCTGTCCTGCCCCAGTCTCACACATTTCATGGACTAACATGGCCAAGTAACCGAGGAACAAATGCCATAAGAATATTCCTTACAATCAACAGAGCGGGTTTGATTAGGCACAACCTCAAGGAAAAATCTTGTGAAAATTAGCAATTCAGAAACCACTGTGCCTCTTCCCACAAAACTACAGATATAACAAAGTATACTATTTTTTCTCTCTTTTTTCAACACAATTCTTTAGCTGTTACATCCTTTCTTTAGTCACTTGCTAGCTACACTAAGTTTCTCACTACTGCCTTCATGCTGCTGTGCAAAGTACCTGCCACACTATTAATGTTCTGCAAATACTGTAAATAAAAAGAATAATTTTATAACAATAGGTTATACAAAATAAAAAGCTTTTTGTTCTTGATTCCTTGAGGTACACAGTGTGATAAGTAACAACCAGGGTTGGGAAACTGCACTGGTTTACACACAGCTGCACAGAGACTATGGTGGCCTTTCTTGGGTAAGATGGTGGATGGGCTTAGTGCATCACTGTGATGCAGGCCTCATTTCACTTAAGGTAAATGCCCACTCAGCTTCATAAGCAATGTAAGGTTTTGGGTAAAAGCCATGCAACTGAAATGCTCCAGTCATAAGAGGAAGAGCACTTGCACTGGAAGTGTGAGTTACTCCAAGCAGCCCTTCAGCCCTGATAGTAAAGGTCTTCTCCAAAGGAAAAAAAAAAAAAAAAACAATAAATGCCCGCTGATTCTTTGAGCTACACAGCGAACCTGCTAACAAATATGCCATTTAGTGTTATACACCATTCAGTGCCAAGTCATATTTTCAAAAACATTTGTGTTTACTGTCAGCCTAATAAGTGTTCTCCTCTCCTTACCAACTAAAAGCAAGTTTTCACTTTTAAAATTTAGTAAGTTCTAGTTACAAAGACATTTCAAATTAGCCTCCTAGTTTAATATATATAACATTTTACAGCATAAGAGAATAAGCAAAAAAACACATCTCAATCATCAGTAAACAAAAAAAAATGGAGATAACGTTAGCAGGCTAGAGTAATTTGTTGTAAATACATATTTAGAGTCCCATAAACAGCTATCGTTGAAGGAAGAAAGTATTCTTTAATGGAAAATAGGAGGTTTACAACCAGCATACTCTACCTGACCTAGGCAAGTGCCTGCAGATGAAAAGCTGGATTGAGTCCACAGTCTTTTCATAAATCACGTACATCTGGTTTGAAGGACAGATGGCAAAGAGAACAAGAAGCTGGATGCTTATCATCAAATGAGACTGCATACAGTGCTGCATTTGATAAAAACACAGTAAGATGACTTTCCCACATTCTTCTCTCCCCCTTCCTATCTTACTTTTTTATTGTTTAGTTATATAAAGTATGCACTTTGCTAGGTCTACAGCCTAGTACAGTTGCTGCAATAATCTCATGAGTGATCTTCCCAATAGCATTGGCATTTGTCCACAAAAACAACGTTTACTACAGTTTTACCTTCCCTATTTATTTTTACAAACCGATATACAAAGCTAAACTTTCTATGACTCAAATCTATAAAGGCTAGAAGCGTCTGAGAATTTCCTATTAATGCAGTTGCTAAAGAATCATACGCTCATCTGATACCATCAACTATTGCTGACACGGAATCCTAACTATACTGAACTATAAGTAACACTAATTAACCAGCAAAAGGAGGAACCAGATTAATAATAATACTAAACTATAATACAAGACTGTATGTTAATAGTAGAATAATAAAAAATGACATTCTCAAGATTTCACAAATAATTTGGTGATAGATTGTTTAAACATGGAAAGATTAATGAATTAAAATTTTACAGCAGAAAACTGGAAGGTAGACAAATAGATTAGTGGATGATAGAAATATTTCTGTAAATTTAGAGTAGAGTAAATTTACAGAAAAACAGAATTCCCTGAATTTACTTCAGTAATTTATTTTATATTCTTGTTATCAATTTATTGCTGTTATTCAATTACCTGTTCACTAAAAGTATGAATCTAAGTTTCATGTTTGCTGATTTCCACAATGGCAGATTAAAAGCACAATTTTATAGTAAATGTTAGAAGATAATTCACTGTCCATCCTTGCTCTTCTTTAAATATCATCCTTTTATTCATCTGGCCAAAATAAATACAGGTAGGCAAGACCAAATCTTCACTAAGAATCTTCAAAGTTACAGGGTAAATTTGCTCAAACTGT
Source organism: Struthio camelus (assembly GCF_040807025.1). Taxonomy (NCBI): domain Eukaryota; kingdom Metazoa; phylum Chordata; class Aves; order Struthioniformes; family Struthionidae; genus Struthio; species Struthio camelus. The sequence goes on from NC_090946.1 coordinate 36,398,901, forward strand.
CCACACATTGTTTCCTATATTGTCGCATGGTATCTTGTACTAAGCTTCTCGTTTCTTAGGGGGGAGGGAAATTGCAGTACACTCCCACAGCTCATAGCCTTGTAGCTATCATATAGTTAGTTCATAGCTAACCCAAAACAGTGGGAGTCAATGAGGTGCTTCCTGCTGAGCAAGCCTAAGAAAAATTACACGGTGGATCTTGCTGAAACCTAATCCAAAAGAATGGTCTTAGATTGGAGAGTTATACCGGACTATCAATAAACCTTTGAGGATTCTATTTTGAACTCTAAATGGAAGTATCAATATGATAATCTGTCATTATATCATCAAATTCCCCAAATTAAAGCAGTCTGCACAGTTTATGTGAAAATCGCATTTACAAAAACTCCATCCTCAGCAATGAATAATAGTGATACTAATACTGATGATGGCCACGGTAACAAATTTTTTCCAAGCTTCAAGGTACAAGGTCTGCACCTTGTAACACAAGGGACAGACCAGCGCTGCATCGTGCTAGCTTTTTACAAATATACGTGAACAGGATTGCAAATGCTGAGGGGCAAATACATAGCAATATGGCAGGCAAAGAATGAGCGGTTACTGATCTAGAGAAGTGTTTTTTTCAGCACATCAGTAGCCTGCACACAGCAAAAAAGTATTAGAGACACCACAGAAAGAAAAGCTGTGAGGAGAGCTTTTCAAGTAGTCTGCTCTGAAGACTTCTATAAGGAACTCAGAGAATAAATTTCCCAAGAAGCAACCTCATGCTAATAAAAAGGGCATCTTAAAAAGTAGTGAATTATTACTGGTAGTGCAGGAGTAAACATTTACAAGCAGAAGACAAGCTTATGTTTAACAGAGAGACAAATACAGGAACAGTGTTCAAAATAAAGGTCAGTATGGAAAATCAAATAATTTGCCAGCATTATTCTCACATGCATTTTTCAAAAACAAAGAATTTTTTTGAAATAATCACGATAAACACTACTGTGAGGCTGGACAAGAGTGGTAGCTGAATAAATAATAGGAAAGGCCATAGGCAGAGACTTTACCAGCCATTGATCCATGACAGGAAGAGAAGAAAATATGATTTTATCAGGACATATTTTCAAAAAAAGAGGAAATTTCTGCTCAAAAGTGATGGAGAAGGTCTTCAGGGAAGATTATTAAAAAGGCAGTTGTAAAGAAACTGATTAGATTTATTTTATCATTCAAAGATAAATATTTGACTGAAAAAATATTTTATTATAGCAATTTTTTAATGCTGTTAATGATAATTTTCTGATACTAGTGGAACTTTTTGCATATCCACAAGCATGAACAGCAGCATTCATATATGTATATATAAATATGTGGGCTACGCATCAATTCATACCTATACTTCCAAAATCAATTATGATAGGAAAATAAATAAAGAAATAAGAATATAAAGCATTAGACTGGCAAAAATAGGCACTGAAAAACTGGTTATCCATGCACAGAATAGTTAATGGTCGTGCTAATTTCTGTTATGCTTTCTTCTGCCTACATGTCTTAACACTTGTCTGGTCGTATCAACACCATAACTTTATTTCCATTTCTACCTTCTGAAGATACTCTTAAACACTAAGATACTCCTAAAGGCTAAGAGCATGCCAGATACACTTAGAGGTAACTTGTGAATAAAGATAAGTTTTGCCATATGAACATCCATCAATCAGAACCTGGAGTGAACACCACTACCTTTTTGAAAGAGATGGAAGTAATTTTCATAATTCTCTGTATGAAATGGAAAGAATAATCTAGACGGAAAAAGGTAAGTTTCCAATTACTGCATAGTTCAAGTAATCATTTCTTAACACAGAATCTCCTTAAACACATGATCATTTAAAAATATACTTCTCCAGAAATATATTTTGTTTATTACAGCACCATCCGTATTGGAAAATATAGGGAATTAATTCCTGAAATTCTGAGTGCCTTAGCTTCTGTTGACTTTGAATTTGCTGGAAATTAGGTCAGTAGCTCAAAATCATAACCTCCCTAAACTAAAACATCCTCCTAGAAGAGCAAACCATTGGCTTACGCTAATAAAAAGGTTTTTTTCTTCTACTTTACTCTCGAGACCTCATAGTCCCTGGCCCAGACAGGATCCTTTTTTACAGTTAAAGAAATGGATGAGCCTACTGAGGTTTTACTGACCCAATAGGCTCTAAAAAAAATCCCTGATGATTCTTGGCATTTGCTATCACTTATGACCTTTATTTTCTAGGAAGGATTATTATTACCTCCCTGCACTGTACGTTTCCCTACAGGATATCACCAGCCATATGTCAGCCTTGCTCAGTGGCTCCCATATACAGCTTGAACAATTCTTCACAGACTCCTAGAGTTCACTGAGAATTACGTACCATTTATTTCTGTAGCGATTCCTAGCTGTTTTCTATTAAATGTAGACTTCTGTTATAGAGTTCGGTGTGCATTTACATATATAAAGTACAGATACTTATTGGTATCAGTAAGTTAAGAGTGCTTACTTTTCATTAAACCATGCATATTGAGCCAAATATACGAACTAAAACAGTTTATCTTTAAAAGACCTTTCTAGACTTGCAACTAAAAATTCTACTATATATAATTTTGTGAGATGTTACTATGATAATACACTTGCCATGAACCTTTGATGCTGTCTCCTCACCTATACTTTGCTCACTAATTCATCTGCATAGTCACTACTTTTGTCTCCTAAACCACTGCGGAGATTCATATTATTTATTTTATGTTAGTAATTTTAATCCTCTGTCCCAGGACGTGAGAAATATTCACTCCTGAATCTGGAAGTTTTGATATCCTATAATTTTGCAGAGCTGGAAATATGAAGCTTTATGATGAAAAGAGAGAAGAAATAAAAAACATAAAAAGAAACAAGAAAAAAAGTAATTATCCATTTCATGTGACTTCTAGAGGGTCTAAAATGGAAAAGCAATCCATAGGCATACAGATAAGAGAAATCATATTCATGAAATTATTTTGCTACTTGATATGTTACACTTCGAGATGGGGCGGGGTATCTATCATAAGGCTAACTTTTTTTTTCCAGTGTGTGGTGAGAGAGTTGTAAATGAAAGAAGGGGAGTGTTATTAAGAATTGTAAAAGTTTTTAACTTATATCAGTACATTCAGTAACTGGCTTTAGCAGTACTGATCATTTTCTCAAGTAATGTTATTTTTTTCCTCGTATATGCAAATTTGAAAATGTTCTTCCATAATAACAGTGTCAATTCAATCTATATCCATCCACAAGGAGCTGAAACTATAGGAAATTTTCAGTACATTTCATCAGCAACATAATGATGTAGCTTTATGGGGAAACTGTACTTGTGGTGGCAGGGGAAAGGGAGAAGAGAAACGGTCATATTAGTCACAGAATTGTTTGCTTAGACAGCAAGACAATCTTGTCCACACCTTGAATCAGAAATAGAGCTATCCTTCAACTTCCTGTACTTCAGCTAAGACATAACACTGACAGATTCATGCTAAATATTTCAAAATCACTGTGGGAAATGAGACAAATAGTTCTCATTAATTTCAACTGGAATTGTGCACTCAAATTTTCATTGTACACTCAAATTTTCACCTGTGAAAATTTCCTCTTTTAGCACTTTAAAAATAGAGTCAGGGCTATGTGGAGAACAGGAGGGATGAAAAATAGTGATGCCAATGTGATTTCTGTCACTCTAGTTGTTTTCCTCCAAAAGAACTATTTTAAGCAGTATTTACAAGATACACTTTAATCCAATATACTTTTACATATTGAGAGACATTTCTGTCATCTTCTAGATACAAGTCTTATAGCCACATTCTTCATATAAGTGAAATGAAATTCAATATTCAAAGACCGTGTAAAATTATCAGAATTCCCCTGTTTTCAGATTTCATTGCAATTCAAATACAGACCAAGTTTGCTAGAGATTTTTCAAGCCATATTGAGGAACACGGATTCACTGGCAAATTACACCTCTGAGTGGGAAGGGGACCCATAGGGAAAAGTTTAACCATAAATTTATGATGTCAGATGGAGCAGGGTAAACTATTACGGTTCTGGACACACTTCTACTTGCTTGAATCAAACACCTCCAAGCGCTACTAAGACAGTGCAGATTCAAGGGAACATAAACCTACAAACTTTTCAGTGAAATATGCGAGTAACAGCAGTGACCTACTCCCAAGCAGAAAGCAGCTCAGTCTTTCTATGGCTGAAGGGGAGAAAGTAGTCAATATTAACTGCAAGAGTTGACATGATTTACTGAACTACTTGTTGGCAGTAGCTCACTTCCATGAGAACACTGAACACTTCCAGCCATTGATAAGAGCTAATTCTAACTTCATCCTTCTGGAATAACAACTGTTCCTCTACAGTGTCACATAAGATCACACAGAAACTGCTTGATCCAAAAGGGGACTGCACTTTCAAAAATTTAAAAGAATGTTTGTACTAGCTTTTTCCTTTCACCATTTAGACTTCTGCCCTTTGCTTTCTTTCCCCTCCATTACTCTCATGGTTTTAATTCCAGCTTCTAAGTTTGAGTAAGTATCAACTAATACTGAAGTTAAATAATATCAGCATTCTAATATTGAAATATTTCTCGCCTAAGAATAGAAGCTGTTGATAAAACAGTCTCTTAGATTTCATTAGCTGGTTAGAAAGCCATGAATCCTTAGAGCATATTAAATTGATTACCAATTCTTAAGCTACAGAGTATCTACAATATATTTTCATTAATATATTACGGTGCATTTGGGGGAGTACACTACCTGGCTTAAAAGTCATTAAGAATTGAGTAACTGCTTTCAACTGATATTTTGTACTTGAAGTCTACAGAAGCTGCAAGCATAATACCTTTTCCCACAGTGCATTGTTCCTCATACAGCTACTTGCGAAAAGCTCTAAGGAAAATCTGCTGATGTAGAGGAAGTCTGAGAGGACACAGGTTCAGTACATTCAATTAGTTACCCAAGCAGTGTGTGAAATTTTGAAAATAAAAGGTATTGACATATCATCTGTTGGGGGCTGATAACAAAGGTTGTTTGGAATATTAGCCTTCACGTCTCTTGAGAAAGGTTAGTTGTCCAAACTCTGAGATTCAACATAAAATTTGACCTGTAGGAGCAAAATGCCTAGGGCACATTGATTTATCTTCTTAGGTGAGGGAATAGAAAGATATAGCTCAGTCTAAGGGCTTTTGAGATATGTTTAGAAAGATTTGCTCCATTGAAAACAGCTTTCAGATGGGCCACAGAAAGGAGCCACATTTTACTTTTTGAGGAAAGTTCTAAATCACTTCTTTTTCAGAAGATATGAAAATGCTCAAGTTTTAAAACTTCTGTTCCCTCAAGTTAAACCTCCTAAAGAGGAAGTTACTTTTTGTTGTTAAAAATGAAGGGATACAGTTAAAAACTCCTACTGCCAATGTATAATAATGCAGATGAGCAGTTTTTGCATTTTTATTTCTATTACAATACAACTTCTTTAAACATTGTGATATTTAAAGTTAAGATGCCCATGAAAAAAATGGCAGCACCATAATAAGTGTTTTTATTGCACACTATTTTGAATGCTATAATTTTGTCCAATATATGCTTTCACATACTGCCTCTCAGAGCTTACTAGTAGATAGTAAAGTTTGGTTGATCCTGAAAAACCAACAAACCCTCTACTTGAGCTGAAGAAAACAAACAAATTAGCTATTCTAATACCTCCCTGCATCATTCATGACAAATCTGGGAATTTCTCAAATTTTCAGAAAATAATAATTAGGTAATTAGGTGCTATAAACATCATATATGCCGTTTGTACTTCCTCAAGCAATCTAAAACCCATACATTTCATGTAGAACTTTATGGAATGTTAATTGCTGCAGAATTCTCTTCTGCAGTATAAGACAGCAATCCTAAAATATATTTTTAAAATACATTTCTGTAAGTCTGACAGAAAACGTCTGTCAATTGTATGTCTGTACACAGACATACAATTTGAGGAGTTTTATGCATTAGCAAAAAAAATTCCCAATACTGTCAGTAAACATATACAAGAATTCCCTAATCACACCTGAGGCAGTAAGACACATATACATAAATGAGCAGAATTCTTCCTAGCAATAGATAGTCAATAGATTGGCAATAGGATTTCCCAAAGAGAAGTGGTAGTAATAGAATAAACATCCATGCTATAGGGCTATCTTTAATTCTTTTTTCTAAGGAGAAGAGCATGAAGGACCGAACACAAAATCATATGTGATTACATTAAAAAAAAACAGATGAAGCAGCCAATAAAAGGGAAGTGATTGGCAGTTTACCTGTCTTCAGCAATTCATGGTACAATTAATTATCCTTCATGCCAAAGTGCAGTCCACTTATTTTCTCAAATAGCATGCCATGTCTTAGGATTTTTCCATATTAACAATCTCCACTGGACGTTCCTTTTTTCTTGCAACCTGCATGCATTGGGGGGGAAAAAGATAACATTTTATTGTGTGGTGTTTCTCATGCTGCCAGAGTACCATATCATGACATGCTTTATAATACCCATATTTAGAAATCTCATGACTCAGTAATGAAACAGAGGTACCTCTAAAGTACAAGTACTTAATATTTCTTATGCAGAATATCTAAAAATTCAATTTAAAAAGAAAGAAAATAAAAGAACTCCTTTGCTTTTGCCTGTAAGTTATATTTTGTTCTGCTTATCTTCATACAAATATTAATAACAACAAATGATATGGAACTTGTTCTTAAGACACCACAGAACACCACAGCTGTCTATGGTACAGCTATTATCCCATTTATCAGATGAAACATCTGCCCACCATAGTACCAAGTCACATCATGACTCAATGACGCAGAAAAAAAACTACAAACACTGTCTTTTTCTAAAGGGTACACACTGAAATGTTGGATAGTGTTCTTTTTTAATGAATGAACTTATGCTTTATACCATTTAACAGGAACTGTACATTTGGCTATGCCAGGCACCTATGAACCTTTCTTTATGCAGAAACAATCTAACACAATACAGCTACTTCCTGACGTGAATTAAAACCTAGGTATCACTATGACATATACAGATCTTAACTGCAGATCTGAACAAATTGTTTTTTTATTTATTTCCCCCTATAGGGCAATCTTTTCAGCATTCTGCTTCCATTGTGGTTTTATATATATATACATATAACTGTTGTTAATGGTCTCACACGTTACAATGATTTCATTAACCTGAAACTATTTCATGTTATTCCATGGAAGAACACAAAATTCAAAGGCAGGCATATGCTGTGTAAACCTATTTTAATTTTGCACATTATGCAACTGTCCCAATACCAAATATTTCTACCTAGCAATTACATTTCTCTTGTTAAGTAAAAAAAAAAAAAAATGACTGGTAGTAAATATATTGATGAATCCTAATAATCAACAGAACACAAATGTATGGTATCTAGCAAGTTCAGGCAAAACTCAAATCCTTCTATAGAAAAGATGGTTAGTATAAGTGACTGGGATTTCAGGACGCTCATTTCTTCTATGTTTGAAGGCAACATCTGAAGGAAAACTCAAGGACAAAAAATTGGTAGCATTCCTTTATAACTAATATTGACCTTAATTTGAGATACTATAATATTTGCATTGTTTCCTTTTGAAATTTCAAGAATTGCAATGCTCTTCACTAACCAGTGTATATCATATCTCATCAATTACATATAATCCTTCTGAAAAACTGAAAATGATCCATCCAGTTAACATGCAGCACAAAAACTAAAAGATTTTTTTGAACACATAAATCATCTGTTTTCTGCAGTGATTTTGCATCCTGAAGAACAAGATTTGATTATTATCTGCTTTTATTAATTAGTGTGATCCAGTGCATTTACTAGTTAACTCGAATAAAATTATTCTATGGCTATATTTTGGGTCCTGCTGACTGATTTCCATCTACAGGAGAAAAAATAGCCTCAGCATCTAGAAAAACAATAAACCATTACTTAAAATTTAACTGCTGAGCAGAAGACTACAGAAATAGTCTAACAGGTTCTTACCATCAGAAAGAACTTCTGCTTGGGCCCAGATATCAAAAACAAATATATTCCCCATCAAATTTATAGAATATAAAATTAAAAACAGAAACATATATATAATTTTATATAACATATATTAATAAAAATATGGAAAATAAAATACAATTTTTAAAAATAGTTATTCTTTAAAGTGGAAAAAATTCCCCTTATACATACACCTACACCACTGACACATTATCCATCTTCCATACAAACAAGAAAAAACAGGCAAAAGTAGACGCAAGAGACAAAAATGCATCAGCAATATCCACAGTCACAGATTACACCACAGTGTACCTTACTATTATATAAGGGTAAACAACAGAGTTTACTACTGTTCCAAAACAAAGATTTTTCCAAGAACTACTCAGTAGAAAGTAAATTTACTCCTGTGCTGCACGACGATCAGAATTTGTCCTCACATTAGTACTAGAGTTATGAGAGCCAGTTTGTCAAAAGGGAACATTGCATCTTGCAGTAATGCTTTACTAAATTTTAAATGGACTTCAAATATTTCATCTGCCATAGTATTTTCTCTCGGTTGTTTTAAATTACCTTTGGCAACTGCATGGAAATGAATCAGATGGGATCCCAGTTTCCAAACCAGATCACATACTTTCCCTCTTTACACAGAGATAGTGAATATTATTCTATATCTACAGAAATCATTGCCACTTAACATTAAAAGTGTTAAGGTATTGCTTGAAGGAAGACCTTTCTTAATCTGTCCCATCCTGATAGTTCCATTTTTAACATATCACAAACCTAATTAGCACTCAATAACCTAGATTTATCAGTACAACAACACCTGAAAGCTGGTCAAAATATTTCAGCAACAGCACAGAATTCACATATACACATACACTGTATATAGCCGTAACTACCAAATAGTCATCATTCAGTTCCTGTTCTGCTTTCAAACAACACTGATAAGATAGCGACTCTGAATGCTGAGGTTCAGTTCCTAATTCAGCTACACATTTAAACAGGGTCACAAAAGATTAGAATAGGCATTACACGCAGAAAAGTATTAAGCATATGAATGTTTCAGGCTCTGTTTTCCCTTTGTAAAACGGCAAGAGCAATTCATCATATCATTGACTTAAACTTATCTTTTTATACATAAACAATGGACAGAACTGTTTGTGCAATGTATGTAGCAGAGATAGCCTGACACTGATGCTTTCATAATAAAAGTAATATCAACAGTAATCTGTTTACAGTTAAGCAAGTATTAAAACAACAACTAAGGAACCATCTGAGGTGTAAATATAATAATATATACGGCTAGTTAGCAAATAATTTTCATTTCATATTTAGGAATCACAGAATCATAGAATCATTGAGGTTGGAAGAGACTTCCTGACACCATCTGGTCTAACCCCCTGCTCAAGCAGAGTCACCTCGAGCAGGTTGCCCAGGGCCATGTCCAGTCATGTTTTGAATCTCTCTCCAAGGCTGGAGACTTCACAATAATTCTGGGTAACCTGTGTGCCAAAGTTTGGCCACCATCACAGTGAAAAAAAGTTTTTTCTTATGTTTATATGGAATTTCCTGAATTTCAATTTGTGCTTTTTGCCTCTTGCCCTTTACTGGGCACCATCAAGAAGAGTCTCACTCAGTCTTCTCTACTCCCCTTAGCAGGTATTTATACTGATATACTGATAAGATCCCCCCCCAAACCACCTCTTCAGGGCAAAGAGTTCCAGCTCCCTCCGTGTCTCGTATGGCAGATGCTCTAAGCCCTTAATTATCTTTGTGGCCCTTTGCTGGACTTGCTCCAGTATGTCCATGTCCCTCTTGTACTGGAGAACTCGGACCTGGACCCAGCACTCCAGGTGTGGCCTCACCAGTGCTGAGTAGAGGGGAAGGATCACTTGCTGGCAACCCTCTTCTTAATGCAGCCCAGGAGGCTGTTGGCCTTCTTTGCCAGAGGGATGCATTGCTGGCTCATGGTGAACTTGTTGTCCAGCAGGAACCCCAGGGCCTTATCTGCAAAGTTACTTTCTAGCCAGTCAGCCCCCAGCCTGCACTGGGGCATGGGGTTATTGCTCCCCAGAGGCACGATTTTGCACTTCCCCTGTGAACTTCATAAGATTCCTGTCAGCCCATTTCTCTAGCCTGTCAAAATCTCTCTGAATGGCAAAACCACCATCTGGGGTATCAAACAAATTCATATCCTCCCAATTTTGCATCATCTGAAAGCTTGCCTAGGGTGCACTCTGTCCCATCACGCAAATCATTAATGAAGATATCCAACAGTATTGCCCCCACTACTGACCCCTGAATATATTACTACTAATTGGCCTCCAGCTGGGCTTCATGCTGCTGATCACGACCTTTGGATCCCAACAGTCTGGCCCTTAAAATCCACCTCACTCTTTACTTATCTAGTCTCCACTTCATTAGTTTGTCTAAAAGGATGTTACAGGAGATAACATCAAAAGTCTTCTTAAAGTCACATCCACTGCTATTCCCTCATCCACAGAGCTAGTTGCTTCATTGTAAAAGGCTATCAGGTTGGTCAGGCATGATTTCCCCTTTGTAAACCCATGCTGACTACTCCTAATCACCTTCTTGTACTTCATCTGTTTGGAAATGGCTCCCAAGAGGATTTGCTCCATCACCTTCCCAGGGATCAAGGCAAGCCTGATTGGCCTGTAGTTTCTTGGACCCTCTTTCTAGAAGACTGCAGTGATATTTGCTTTCTTCCAGTCATCAGGAACCTCCTCTGATCACCGCAACATTTCAAAAATAATCAAGAGTGGTCTCGCAATGACGTTGGCCACATCCCTCAACTGGTGGGTGTTTCCCATCAAGTCCCATGTCCCATTTGCTTAAATATTCCCTAAGCTGATCTTCCTTTATCAAGGATAAGTCTTCCTTGCTCCAAACTCTCCCGCTGGTTTCGGGGTCTGGGACCCTGCATTAATAAAATCTAATATGACAACCAATGGAACTTACTGTAAATCTACTAATGAGCTTCTATGTCACTGTATATCCAGCCACCCGGCCACATCTAGGCATGCTACCAAAAAAACCAAAAAAATCATGAAAAGGTTTTTGCTTTATTACAAATCTTCACCTTTGTAAGAAATTAGTATCTTTCTTCAGAGAAGGACTGAAATACAAACTACACATAGTATTAGAAAATACTTGAAACTATAAAATAGTAGTGGCTAGTCACTTAAGCTCAGGACCCACAAAGAACAATTTCTGCACCACTTCTTATGGAACAAGGAGGGAACTGTCCCACCTTGAAAAGAAAGTGCATTCTCACTCTTCTTTCCAGTTTAATCATCAAAGAAGAAACATTCTTACTAAGAAAACATAAGGTCATTCTGAGTTTCTGTCCCTTCCTTCTCCTGCATCCTGATTCCTTTACGAATGCCTTCAGCCTCAAGATCAAACATGAAACTCAGCACTATTGAGGTGCCCTATTAATTTTCAAAGCAGCACATCTTTTGATATACACAGAAAAAATGTATTTGAATGTTGAGCTCTCTAGACCAAACTCCATGAAGGCAGCTTTCAAAGGCACCTATAATATATTGAGGAAGTGCTATTAAAGTGAGCATTCAGTTTGTTTTCCTCTCCCGCTCCCACTACCTTTACAGCATCTTATTTCCTAACCATATTGCTGCAATACAATGGCTACTGAAGAAAAGAGTGGTCTTTCACCCATCAGCAGCACATTATTTACTTATTACACCTACCACATTCCACTGTATTTTAACAGCCTGTTGGTGTGTAAAAAGTTTCAAATCATTTTATGACCCTTTAATTTCAGATTCTGATTGGGTTCTGCTTTCTGGTGGTTTGACAAGATGATATCTGTCACTATATTCTATTTTCTGCTTTATAAATGTTATGTCTAAATAAGAATCTGATAAACTCATCTTTCCACTATCTCTACAGCAAAGACTATGTGACTAAGCAAGGATAAACACTCTCATCTATCCTCTTTTTATACTTAAATGAAACATCATATAATACCTTATTTTCATAGTCCCAATCATCTGTCATAGAAATAATAGAGCCAAATTATTTAATGTCACACATTTTTATGGACAAATTAGAAAAAATCCATTGTATTATTCTTTGATGAGTGGTAGTTAGTATTGAATTATTTGAGTTTGCCTTCCCCTTCTGTAGTGTTATGTCTGCATGTGCACCCATTAAGCAAAATGTGTTCTGCCAACATCTGTAGTTACCCAGAAATTTTAAGTAATAAATTTTCAGCATCTTGTGCAGGACATGCTTTTTTTTTTTTTAATGAAGGTTTTATTTACTGTATTTTAAAAAAACTTTAGGTTCCAAAATAGATGAGGTTGAAGTAATGCATTGTAGGAGAGTTGGCTGGATTTATACTTAGGATTTTTACAGAAATTACTCTGTTGTTCTTATTAGGTCAGTAAATCATACAACTTGTTGGCACAGTCAGAGTTGCAGAACTTGTCATAAAACATGCACATATTTCTCTTACTTACACATTGGGGTGGGGGGAATAAAACTTGTTTCCCACACTATAATATTGACAAGGGCTTCTAGTACACCCACTGAAATAAATTCAGTCAGCTCTCAACTAGCTTTTCTTTTAATCTATTTAAAAATAAGAATTTTTCTTTCTGATCCTTATGAGCACAGGAAGGCAAAGGGGAAGGGGAAGGAATGCTGGAAACTTCAACATGACACTCATGCACTCGCACTAAGAAATGCCTTGCATGCACAACCCACTATGTAAGCTTTTATAGATGTAGCTTTCAGCTATGTAGAACTGACTAAATTAATTAAGGGCAGGTTGATAAACCATTTCTTTATCATGGCACAGGATATAGCCCAAACTTTAATCATTTTTTCAAAGACGTTTTCTTATTCTGCCATTGCTTTAAACTGCTTAGAGTTTGGGTGGTAGTTTTGGGCTTTTGTGTTTGTTTTTTTGGTAGTTCTCTATTCTGAATATTACCTTCATTCCCCTCTGACAGTTTCCAACTATACATTTCTTCCAAGTAGAATCTTAGCTATCTCTACATTCCTAACAAAACACAAAATGATTGGCAAGATAACGGCAGTTAACTGCTATTAGCCACCCTTTTGCCATTCATTCTCTGTGTCTGGCATCTGGCGGAGTCATTAACAGCAGCGCAGAATGAATGCCATACAAGCGTACAGAGCAACCAAATCAGAACAGGAGTGCTTTATACTTGCCTTACAGTGGTGTAAAAGAATGCATTTGCTGCAAGTCAAAATTGCTATATTTAATTATGGGCATATCCACTTATAGCCAGGGATGCATTGGCACATCTCATCCAAAAGACAATAGTAGCAGAAGAGGCTCCCCCTCATCCTTGCTGGGGAAGCCTCATGGTCCAAACAAATGGGAAGGGGCACCATCAGCTGATTCAGGGTGCCCTCTCCCAGGCACAAAATTGTCTCAAAGGAAATCTTTCTCACATCATGTTCAAATCTGTCCCTCAGAAGTAACAGAAACAGCTTGAAATGCTGGGGTTTCAAAACAGACAGAAAAACGGGACAGTGCAGCAGAGTTGCTTCTTACTTGCTGCAAAGTTTGAAAGGATGTTTTACATATAAAGCTTGCCTGAAATTCCAATGTATAGATTAATGCTATTTCAATTCAAGTCTCTGTGTATACATTCTATGTCATTTTAACATTGCATTATATTGATTTAAATCATTTTTAAGCCATTGATTTAAGTCATTTTTAGCTGGCTTAAACTAAATCAAAATATGACACTTATTCTGAAATATGAATGTCCACACTTGGGCTTACACTGAAATAACTGAAGATGTGAGTTATTACTGGATTTCTGGACAGATTTATATTTGGACCTAAGTCATGTTCATATACTCTATGATAGATGCTGTTCTCTTAGGAAAAGGCAATACAGATGAATCCCTTTAGCACAGAGAGGGAAAACAAGTTCTAGGTACAGCAAAAAAAGATATATCATGTTTACTATTTATATATGTAAAAACAAAAATTATTTTCCACACTGATGAATTCAAATTAATTCTTTCATCAAGATAGGATGATATTTAGCTGTAGTTAGAATGTATTAAAATAGAGGTGATTAAACCAGAAAGATTTTATATTTAAGTTGCTAAAAAAATAAGCTTCATATTTATTCATTAAAAATTGAACAATCGAAGTCATAGAATTTATTTGTATACGCTTAGAATTTATAAACTTCTAAAAATCTTGCTCTACAGCTAATCCATGTGAGATGGTTATCCTATTATTATAAATATATGTATGTGGATAAACAATATTTAAATAAGTAACATCCTGCAATCAGATTATCCTGAGGTTATGGTAATTGCTATTATATTTTAACAATGTCTTGTAAACAGAATTTCAACCTGGCAGCAGGATGACTTTGTAAAAAGTACTATATTATCCCTCTCTTAGAGCACAACGTGCTCAGAATTAAAGACATGTTGTAACACGTTCTGCAGTCTCTGAGAAAGTCAAAAGGAACTATGCTACCATTATTACTGAGATATGATTTGAATTAACAAAGAAAAAGAAAAAGAAAAGGTGAACTGAGAACCGTGGAACCTGGATTTTTACAGAAATGTTTTTCCCTTCTTATTGCCATTTGCAGGTTTACTGATTTAGTTCTTTTTACTTCCCAGTCAAATCAATCCATGTGTACTAAAATTGTATGCATCAAGCAAACCAGTCTAAAACTCAGTTTTCTCATAAGCTTTTGATCCAAAAGAGATTTTATCTAACTGGATAGAGTTACTATATCTTACCTTCTCTCTGAGTCCTTCTTTCACAAACAGTATCATACAGAAAGGTTGGTTTCATGTGGTTCTGCTTCTGCTCAGTATGGTTATATTTACTCTGTAGTATGCAGTTCAGAGTGTAATATCAAGGCATATCTTTCAAACACCACCTTAGGTCATTTCCCAGCCTTCAGAGACTCATTTCAATTAAAAGACGTTTCTCATAGTTATAGGTCAACCAAGATAAGGCAGAGAAAGTACCAAAGGTATCATAAAGCACCATACAGCATGTTTGTTTAAAGATCCAAGAACTTTTTTACAGTTGTTACTTTTTCTCAGCGGTACAGCATCCCTGTAGGCTGCAGATTATGTTGAACAGGAAGAAAAGCTTGTTTTTCCCTACTGGTTTACTTTCCCTTCTCCTCCTCTTCCAAGCTCCATCTATGAACAGAAGATTCCTTAAGAGGGTCAAGACACAAATCTGAGCTCATTTAATAAATTCAAAAATAACCAAGAAAATTGAGGTTACCAGACAAACAAAAACAAAGCAAAAATTAACATATAAACCATAACAAGGATAACAAAGACTACAGCAGTTTCATATAGGAAAGATGAAAGACTTTATCACTCCTATTTCCTTGAATTTCACTCAGGTGAATTATTATTTCAGCACTCTGAAATATCTTAACAAGGATGTTTCCATGACACAGATGAACTGAGGATCACACATAAATGCCCCTGAAAAATTGAACCTGAGAAAAGATCAGCATACAGTGCACTGATTCCCGAAGCAGTCAGCAGAAAATGAACATATATTGACCAATGAGTGGAATAATGGCTTTGTTGACAATCTCAGTAGAGAAAATCAGTCTCTGTCTCTCCACCCCTAAGTAGGTGGAGAGACAAAAAAAAAAAAACATGGATATGGTGAAAATCTCTGTCCTCCCTATCATCTCTTTTCTCTGCCTTTCTTACACAATCATCCACCTTCAGTTACATACATGGCCAGATGGCCACAGAGCAAGCATGGTGCATCATACAGAGCAGTTTGTTGGCTCTTCTGGCCACAGCTGACATGGAAACACTTCTCTCTCCAGCAAAATGTTTCTACTTTGCCAAATAGCTCTATAGCTTATTGAAACAATTAATATTATTCCCCCCCCCAACTCATTTCTTAATAAAGTTAATTGAGCTGGAATCAGCAAATCCACAATGGACTCACGGTCCCAATTTATCTTTGTTAATGTTGTAAGGTCCCATGAGTATTATATTACTGTCAATATGTGAGTTGCATGTAACTCTTCCAAACACATACACTGCCCAAGAAGAAAAATAAGAATAAATCAGTCTGAGAATGACACAAAGTGGTAAAGGAAGAAAGTGCAAAAAATAGATTGAAAGAGTAGATGAAATAAAAGACAGTGTTGACTTTTTTCTGTTTAAGTACAACCCTTAAAACTAAACTCTCTACAGGAACAGAAAGTAATTGCATTAAAACGTAGCAACTCCGAAAGAAAATAAAAGCAGCCTATTTTTTGATCACAACATTCAACACTGCAATGAGATGGTCTTTATGTCACAAAACCAAGGGAAAAAATATGCTGTGGAGAGGTGTTCATACTGCAGGAAACGGGACAGACCTATGGAGAGATAAAACAGTTTAACTATATGTTACTTCTTTGAGTCCATTAATCACAAGGCTAGGACAGGGATATTTGATGGTGAAATAGCTGGGCTGTAGGAAACCTGTATTCCGGAAATCCATAAAAGGATCATGGCCCTTTGCTGCCAAGAAAGGAGATCATTCTGCCTGTTTATTTTAGTCTATCCTTTTATTCTCTATAGGATCCTAAGCAGCTTCACCCGCAAAACAAGTTTTCTGTTGTGACAATTAGCGACTTTGATTTGTTTTGGTATATGACAAAAGCAAACGTTTGGAATGAAAAAAAAAAAAAGAGAGAAAGATCAAACATTTTTGTATAATCTGCTAGCTCAGGTGCATATATGTTTGATTACAGATGAATAAATATTGAAGTTATATTAAGGAAGTGAGAGAAATGATCCCAAGAGCTGCAGATCTGGGAATTTTCAGAGAACATTCAGAAGAAAAAAATTCAAGATGCAGATGAAAAATATAACCCAACGTAATATGGCTGGACTAAAGGCAAATTAGACAGCTCTAATCAGAAAAAAAAATAAGAATAATAGAAATATATAATAAGAAAATAATAATAAGAAAAAAAAATTGCTTTTCTCCTGTGTATAAAGTCTGTTATTTAGTCGGTCTTTGCTAAAACATCTGAATATAGGCCGAAGAAATAGGATCACATTTTATGCTATAGCCAAGGTCTTTCACTCATGGACTAAAAAGGATTTCGGTTATATAGTTCAATCTTATAAATTGCACACAGTAGGAATAAGGCGCAAACTTTATCTACTAACTGTCTGGTAACTTTAACCAACACAATATATTCATAATATATCAGATAATGTTATTCCACTTTTAACGCCACTGTACAAGATCTCATGTGGACTTTAGTAGATGATCCAACCAACCATGTACAAGGAAGATTAATTTAAGTTGTAAAAGATAAGAGAATCATCATCAAAAGAAGAGAAATCCAATCTTCTGAGAGGAATCGGAAAGTGCTTAGCTCATTTACCCTACCAGAATGAAGGTTAAGAGAGGATATGATTACAGTCTATAAATATATTGGCTGGCTAAAAGTAGAAAGATAAAGGGAAATTTTAATGTACAGGATAGTGTCATTAAAAAAAAGTATGTATCATAACCATAAGCACATTTAATCATAAAAACAGAAGATGTTTTCTAACAATTAAAATGGTGAATTTCCATAAAAGCTCTCAGCTTACAGAAGTGGATGGACAACTCTCCCTTTTAATCTGCAATTAACAAAACCCAGAGGTGCTTGTTTTGTAAAAAAGATTAAATGCATTTTAAGAAAAGACATGATGTGACAATCTTATAGAAGGCAGAACCAGACTCAATAATGTATACTAAATCAACAGCATGAACAAAATCATAGTTTTACTTGCTTTTAATGTCTGGTGAGTTTATTGTCAGAAAGCAGAACTCATCTTGATAGACTACCTTCAGATGTTTACTCCGCATAAGCTGTTCCCAGAAACATGCATTTCTTCAGTTTGAGGATCAGTCAATAACATATACAGCTTTTCAAAACTCTCTTTCATGTTCCATTATGATGCTCACAGGATTAGCCTTCAAGTACAGTATTCACCTTGGAAACCAAGAATCTTTTGCACATTCTACACTTCAGTAATAAAATTATGTTTGGAGTCAGTGGTAGCTTTGGCACGTTAAAGTACAAATGGTCTCAAAAAAGCCTGAAATGGATGCAAAAACGGAATCCTACAATTATTCCTGCTTATATGATCATTTATTTCAGTAGTTCCTACAGCTAGTCATTTCTCATCACCCCCAGCTTTACTAATGGGAGCTGTTATGGATGGATACAATGATATGCATGCACACTGAGTGGGTGTTGCAATACTCCAGGCATTTTCTTATACTGATTACCTGACAAACAATGAAAGTTGAACGTAAAAACATATTCTAACCAGATTTTATTCATTCAGGCTTTGTTTTCTCTGTATTTTCTTCTAAATGGTTTAAAATAGAGATGTAGCTGAACTACATTAACAATTCCAACACATAGTAACAAGGACATGCCTGTTAATGTTCTGCAGAACAACAGATTGGCTGAGGAGGAATACAGAATAAGGTTTAGAAACATATTCAGATCTGTATTCAAAGTTTGGTGAACTATGAATACAGATATGCCACAATGTCATCAGAGACAGCACTTAATGATCTATCTATCTAAATACTTATGTTCAGATAAGATTGTGATGGCCATATTAGCAATTTCAGACAAAATGCAGACAGAAAGAGGGGTGCTTTTTCCTTTCCTTGTAATAAAAATACTTTATGTTGCATCTCAGGGCTTTGCTTTACTAACTTTGTAGAAATAAATTCCTACACCTGTCTGAATCCAGTACCCCAAAGGAAACAGCACTATTGATTCATATAATTGAATAGCATTCTCAGCATATTTCTTTATTCTATGCATGCTAGCACTTTACTTGCTTTCATTACTCTGCTGCACATCAAGCTTTTCTATATTTTCATTATCTGTCTACAGAAATACCCAGGTGTCTTTCTCTTGACTGATTCCAGTTAATTTGGAACCTGACAATGTGTATCAGTGTATTCTATTCCCTTTTATAATAAAGCCTTTAAGGATCAATGATATAAGTGGTAATTTTTTTTAATTAATGGAAATTAACATTTCAGTGATATGTAAAATTAATTATTAATATATGTATCACCCCATTAGCCTTTCATTCAGATCATCTGCTAGCCTGCCAAGAATCAAATTTTTAAAAAGCAGGCTGATGGAAGCTCACCATTTTTTAGAAATGTAAGAGTCTGGAGAACTTCTAGATCCAGATGAATTACTGTAAACTAATAATTCAGCCAATTTAACCAATACATTACCCAGTGAATTAATAAGGTGTTTACTAACCTATGGTTTTCTTACCATCATCCATTCTTTTCTAGAATACTATTTATTGCATAGTGCACGTGGCAGGATGAACACGTAAGCAACGCAGTGAAGATTGGTCTGAGGAGTATATACTGCCCAAGGCACTGCATCAGTTATCCTATTGCAAATAAACATCAAATCCAGTCATCTGGGTAAGATTTTCAAAAGAACTTGCATCAGAGAAGAACATGTGCATGTCAGAGACAGGAAATATAAAACATAACCTGTAACGTTTTTCCTGCTACACTTTGTTAAACACCTTTTTTCTTCCCAATAGTGATAGGTTTACTACAGATTCAGAAAATTATCTAAATTTTTTGGAAATATCTCTGGACTCCTGATAAACAGTTAAATAAGAGGATGCTGAAGAGAAGGGGCCATGTCCATCTGTGAATTGTGTACTGCTATAAGAATAACCGGCTTTTGGAGCAAGAACCATGAAAATCGTATAGCTTTTGGCACTGAAAAGATACTCCATTCTCTAGTCTTGTATATACTCTTTGAGATGGGAGGAAAAGTTGGAATGTGGCTCTGAAGTCTTGCATTATTTTATGCTAAGGATTTTGGATTGCCGTAATCTAGTGCTATTCTCCTAAAGAGAAGACCAATAAGAATAGAGAATGTGAGTAATGTTGTTGGGTGAACAAATTCCCCAGGTCAAACGTAAACACAGCTACTCAGCTAAATGAAAAATAGCTCACCCTCGAACATTTATGAGATTTAAAACAAAAACAAAACACAGTAACATAGCCTACAGAAATGTTGCATATATTTTAAGGAAAAAAAAATGACCATTGCATTTGAAATTGAAATTCCTATCTCTCAATAGAATTTTTGTAGCATTTGGAGAGTTCAGATAAACATCCAAAGTAGTGCTCAAATATCCTTCTAGTGTTCTCCTGTTACCAGTGGCTTGCCTTCAGTAACATTTCTTGCCTTGAGATCTTTAGCAGGAAAGGTTTTTTGTGTCTCATCCCATCCTCACCCTCAATCAAGTGTTTTTGAAGAATCAAAGCACAGGAATACAAAAGCAAAACACAAAAATAAAACAAAACATAGGATAGGAACACTGCCAAACTCTTCCACTTTGACTTCTTCACCTATATGGCACCTCTGTGATAATTAAATATTTAAAAAGAATTTGGTGATGATGACCAAACAAACAGGCATTCAGCAGACTAGTAAATCAGCCCTCCAAAGATAGATCCTTGGAAAGAGTTATCAGAAAGAGATTCCTCCAAGATCTAGTATGGTCAGTTTCTGAATCTTAACACTAAGTGCCAATGGCAAAAGAAGAGAGGGTATAAAGGTGTCTCAGGAGCAATCTCTTCATGTCACAGAAGAATACACAAAAATGAGAATGTGAGCTAAAATGACAGGATGGCAGAGTCTGTACTACTTCAGGAATAAGATGGGCTCAGGTATCAACAAGCCCTGTTGTGTCAGCGCTAGCTGTGTTATTAGAGTTCTGCAACTGCCTCAACATAGCAATTCTAAACATTTCGTGTCTTGGTCCCAATTTGTATTACGAGGTATAAACTAGTTATTTTACAAGAACAAAAAAAAAACTCCATCAAAACAAAAATTACCAATTTTTGCAAGTGGAGGGATTGAAGATAAAAATAAACAGTATCAGATATGTATATGTTTTATATACCATATCCTTGTATGGGTGAAACTAATATAGTTTATAGATAAGAATTCTTGATATTCAAATGACAAAATCTAATTCTTCATTTGTTGGCTTGTAGGTTTTTCCTCCTAAAGCAAAGGATGAGCAAAAACTGCTGGAAAAAAAAAGAAAATCAGTGTCAAATATGTTCTGTTATCAATTTGATAGAAACTTGGCTATAGGAAAGAAGAGAAACTGAGGTATAGAGACATCAGAAAGAAAGAGGATGTTATAAACACCTGTGGGGTAGTTTAGCCATTAATTCATTCTATTCCTCGGTTACTGTTCGAAACATTCATTCACATTATCTCCTTTTACTGACTCTAAAATACATATTCTTGAAATGACAGTAAAATCAGACATTTCCCCTGATGGGTAAATTTTGGATGCAAATAATGATTCCTTTTTACTAGCAGTAATAAGCTCATTGTTTTGATGTGCTTTTACTGTATTAACCGTAAATCAGCAGAGTAAGTCTTCCCTGCATGCTCTCAGAACAACATAACAAATGACCATGCAAATCCTGCCTTTACTAAAACTTTCATACAGATGAAAGCAGAAGTCAAATGAATTCCATACTGAAAACTTATTGTTCCTAATGAGGCAGTTAACAAGTGATAACATTAGTTTGGAAAATTAGTTTTTCAGTTTTGGTATCTGCCCACGTACAGTGGCCCAAGGCATTCCAGCTCTATATGGTTTCAACTTTCAGCTAATACCTAGTTGTTCTAGGCCCACCATGAAAACTTCCAAAAATGTTAGGGAGCAATGAAAAAAAACGTCACTAGGAAAAGCTTCGGATTTTCTTTCTAACATGATAAAGGAAGAGCAACGCCAATCTAGTGAGTATGGTAAGTAAATGCTAAAATTCTTATTTTATAAAGATGCCTAATTTTGCTCTTTCTTGCACACTGAAGAAAAAGTTAAGCCTAATGAAGCGATGCCAACGTGTAGTCAAATTCCTAAGTTCAGTTTAATTTCCTAACTTGCATAGAGAAGTCAAATCTAAAATCTAACCACCTCTGACTTCTGGGAATATTGATTTACAGAGTTCATCTCTATTAATGAGTACTGTTTTGTGCATAATATCTTATATGTAAAAGTACCTACATAAGTAAATATTGACATTTGCCCTCCAATTATATGGCTATTATACTACATATATTAGTAAAATCACTAATGAAGCTGCTCATTCTGCATGCTCAGATTCAACCATAAATATTATATATCCCTGTTTTCCAATATGCAGCGGAATAACACCTTTGAAACTGTTACAGAGGACAAGGAAGACACCTGAAGCCATGTCAAGATTTTCAGGTGAAAAAGATTTGAGAAGTACAATTTCTGATGTCAAGACATACACACAAAGTGCTAAATAGGAGAAAATTCACATTGAACATATTTTATTCTCCCTTATTTATTGTTCCATAACATATTCCACTGACAAAAAAATTTAGCAAAAACAAGAAGTACTTCACCATATACTATTGACTATACTCATCTGTGTTTAGCGTTTTCAGTTCTTGGCATCAATGCTGACGATATCATTGAGTCAAATATTATGGCTGGATATCTAAATGCTGAATAACTGCATGACTAAATACATCTGTGTTCATTAGGACTAAATCAAGAATAATCAACATCCCTGTTTGTGCAGCAAACAAATTGCTACTGCAATTATGAAGAATTTTAGGTCTTCACTAGCTCTCCTGTTTCTGTGTAACATTACGGGCCATCTGTTCTGCTGCAGGGCTTGTTTGGAGGTATCAGATCATATATGGCTAGTGGACTTGAATCAGAGACTGATAAGTGTGTGTGTGTATAATGACAATCATACACGCTTACTATATATTCTTTGAGTTTTTAAATATGAGTATTATAAGCAGAATTTGAGGTATTATTACCTAAGTTTGAATCAATTCTTTTACATTCCTAGAAATATTGCTACCAAATGACACAGAGGTAAAAAAGTACAATGAGCGCATCTCTAGTTATCACACTTCAATACTTTGGCTAGGCATAACCCATGATCTATTTATTGCACATACCCTTATGTATCACAGAATGACTCACAGAGCTAAAATAATAATTGTAAAAATATCTGAATTTTATGCTGGACTGACAACCCTGGAGACTTAAGTCTTCTGTTCATCCACGGTGCAGAAACAGTATAAGCAGCCAGTACTACAGGCTTTTTCTCACCACCCACCCACTTGGAGAAATTATTGTTAAAAGTAAAAGGATTCTCAATTCTGCAGAATGATACCTGCAGCCTTGAGTCTTCTATGGCCTCTTTTGCAGGAATGATAAGCACCTGCATCTCAAACTGACTTTCAGAGTAATTGAGAGGATTTGAACCTATGGACAGAAGAGAGGCAAGTCCTTGTACTGAACAAGACACTTCAGATTCAAGGAACCTAAATTAGCAATTATCTTGTACAAAAAAAAAATCTGTTTCTCTACTGAGATCACAAAAGAAAGAAAGTAAGTCAAGTAATTGCTATTGGGTAGTTAACGCTCCAAAAATGAGGATAAGCATAGTGCAACAAAAAGGAATTGCTTGTATCTAATTTGTGACCAAGGGAAGATTTGACCCAACACAGATGTGTTATCAGCATTAACTCAGCTAACCAATAATCTATATTAACTATTCAATACTTGGGCAATTCCTCATTCTCTGTTAGGTAAATATGAGTCTTTGGGTCAGAACTTTTTTGAGAATTACTTTCCATGAGACCAAAAAGGAGTGTAAAAAAACCAGTAGTAGGGAAATCAAGTTCAAACCCAACCGTACTTTACATCTATCTAATGTAGTAAAGTTCCACAAGTATACTGTAACATGCAAGTATACTGTAACCTTCAACAAAACAAAATATTATCCTGAGTTATACACATACAAATTGTCTGGTATTTCTGAAAATTTTGGCCATAATGATACTTCGAAGAAAATGTCTTTTCACTATCTCAAAAAACAGGAAATGTTTCACTACTAAAACTTCCCTGGAGAAAGTGCTGCCGTATTTATTTATTTTAAGGTTAAACTTTAACTAATATAAGCATTTCAAAAGCATATATGTATATAAATATATATGGCATCACCTTTCTGCAAAAGTGTCTAATGAAGATTAAACTTGCCCTTGTGGTAAATGTTACATTATTTAATTATAATCAAAACTATCTAAATCAAGTAGCTTCTGTTTCAAAGACTCACTTGCATGGTGCTAAGAAGCTCTTTAAAACCAATTTGCAGTAATGTACAGCTGTCATGTTTCCTTTCAGAACTGCAGTATTATATTAAAGCTCTTTGATTATTTCCCTGCAGGGCAGCATTAATATGGCACACCATACAAATGAAAAGCTCCGAAGATTCTTCTACTTACCTTTTCTTCCCTTTTTAGCATTCTGTCTCAAAGAAAAGAAACATTAATGGAAACAAGATAGTGCATTACATAGATCCAAAATGATGAAAAGAAGAAACAGGCAAAAATACCAAAAGCCAAAAATTGTCAGCAGATATATTTGGGCCAACAATAAAGCAGAATGTGCTTATACCACCAAAAATGAATCTTTAATGACTTTTTGGTAAGAGCTGACATTCTTATGATGACCGCTGTACATTTACATGATTCATTTAATGTTAAAGCATTTTACCAGCCTATATTTGCTGTACATTATTTAAATCACTCATATGCCTCATATCAAAACACTTGCAGTCGTACAGTAATAATGGTGTCCATATAAGCCTATTGTTATGTTTATGTTCCTACAAACAATATGGTTTTATATGTAAGAGTTTGGATTACACCAAAGGTAGACAAGCCTGTGATATATCTTGTTCACTTCTAGCTGCTGAAGACAGTAGTAGCTTCTCTTTTCATAGCAGCAGACACCCTAAAGCAGAAGTGAATGGGACAAGAGAAAGGAATATTAACTCATCTTATTTTGCTATGTGTTTGTTTTTAAAGTTATACTCATGCCCTAGGAAAACTTGAGTCAATATTTAATCTGTTGACACATAGCTTGGTAAGGTCAGAAGAAATCCGACAAAGCGCAGGAGTCCTGCAGAAAATTCATTCAGTGGCACTAGTTTTGCACCTCCAAATTGTAAGCTGGCAGTTCAGCATGATTCTCCTCAGGACTCCATATGCCAAGTGCAGCTGACTGGCAGTTCTGCGACTGTGCTCAAATGAACAGCAATAAGAATGCACAGATTCCCCGTGGGTAGTTTTGCACTGTGGCTTGTCCTCTGATGTTGATGCTATCTTTTCTGCAGTTACATAAAACAGCCCATAGTGCCCTATGTGTTAGATTAGGAAGTATCTGAGATGTCTGAGAGCGCTAAGAACATTCAAGAGAATAGACCGGTATCTGTGGAATTAAGAAGTGTATTAATAGTATAGGGGGTAGTAATAGCCGAGACTCCAGTAGTTTCCTGCCTTCCCCTTCCTGTTACACATTGAATGCTTCCTTCCATAGAATGTACCTGATTCTGAAGTGTGTGCTGGACTGGCTATTATTACTCGGAAGATAATGCAAGGAAGATATAACTGAAGACAAGGGTGACCACTAGAAAATATTCCATGAGATGGTTTCACAGATAGCAACTGTTATTCGGAGCTTTTGAGAGGCTTTTTTTTTTTTTTGGCGGGGGGGGGGGGGGGGGCAGGGCATGGGGGAAGTCTATTAACTACCAAAAATATCACTAATTATTATTGAGAAACCTGCTGGGGAAATTAGACAGAAATTTGGCATCGTAGGTACGCCAATCAGGGAAGCTGAATACTGCCTCTGATCATGGGGCAAACAGAATATTTATGCTCCACCTCACGCTTCATGCTTACGCTTCAGGAGAAGGAGAAAGAAGCAGGGGAGAGAAAGGATGTCAGCTCTGGCTTCATCTGAAACGTGTACCAAACTCTTACTGTGATTACTATATTGTTGCAAAAAAGTGTAGTGACATAACTACCGAATAATCACAGATGTCTAGGGCCTTAAGTTTTATAAGGCAGAGCCTTTTATCGCAACCCCAAGGTTTGATTCACAAAAGAAAAGCAGAGGGAAGAGCACCACCTAGTGAACCACATATGCAGCTAACAGGAAATTTTAGTGCTCTTCAATATTTCAGCAACCAATGCCTAGCCCTGGTTTAGTTTGTACGAGCTAATAACGTTATGAAACAAGACAATATGCCATTCATTCCTTTCCAATGCACACAAGAAAGCTGATTTTGTTCAGGTCAGGCAATTAAGTCTCCTGCATTTTTATAACCCTTTTTTTTATTGTTTGTGCCCCAATTCTTTCTGCATTTAGTTCACCATTTTTGCATGGATGAAAAATTGGATAACATGGATGCTAGTATAAAATATTTGCCATTTTAAAAGCAGACTTGCTTACTTTAAATCTTTCTCAGAAATGCACATCTCCAGCTTAATTCTTGGGCTTGGGCTTGCCCAGTCGTGCCTACAGCAGAGGCAAAGAACAATATGCTAAAATTCAAATTACGCATAAAGAGTTTTCTATTTATTAAAAAGATAGACAAACGAACCCAGATATACCTACAATATACTCCCTTCCACAAGTGCCATAAGGTTCCACAAGGTAAATCAGTGGTGGAAATTAAATATCAGACATTTTTATGTTTTCCTTCTTTTTCTAGCAGAAAGTACAGCAACTTCCCTGCAGACCTTG
The DNA here is from genome assembly GCF_040807025.1 of Struthio camelus. Classification (NCBI taxonomy): domain Eukaryota; kingdom Metazoa; phylum Chordata; class Aves; order Struthioniformes; family Struthionidae; genus Struthio; species Struthio camelus. The sequence goes on from NC_090946.1 coordinate 36,425,690, forward strand.
TTTCTTTCCTGTACATCTTTGGATCAGTCCCCTCTGAAACTGTTGACCAAGCACATTATCAATGCAATGTTTGTGCAGAGCACTCACTGCTTTACGTTAAGGGACTCATGGATTCCTGGCAGCTGTTTGTTCCAGGCTTAGGGGAAAATATCTCTGGATGGATTCCAAGAGCAGAGCTTAAAGCAATTTTTTTTTTTTTTTTTTTTTCATACAGAGACACTGGAGTCAGCATATTAGAAGACAGGGTACTACTCTGCAACAAGCAGGTCGTGGCTGGACAGGAGACTGAACAAGTTTTGTATCTTCCCACAAACTGTTTTGTTAATCTCCCAGGCCTTTCTCCTATCTTCTTCAGCCTCTTCTGTTATTTCCTGGTACCATTTCAAAGCTCCTTCTAGATAAGAAGGGTATCATAAGAAATTTTGAAGAAACACGCAATGGATGAGATATCTAGAGCTGAAAATGAAAGATATGAAAGTGTGAGCCCTTTGGTAACTGTACTGCTGCACCTGGTCTAGTGCTCAGGAAATCAGAAAGTAAAGGTGCAAAATAGAAGCCTTATGTTTCATCCTAGTCACAATCAACTTTAAACCTCTATTTATGAATGAATCAACTCATCTTTATCATAAGTGAATTTTCTAATTTGTTTTTGAGTGTTATATAACTATGTTACTTTGCCTCTCTAAGAAGCTACAATTTTTGTGGAATCCTGCATTTATAAACTATGATAGCATTTGAGACAAAAAAGTCACCTTTTTTTCTTAGTCAAATAATAACAAAATGTACACACTTCTTTAAATAGTTGTCCATTATATCTGCCTTTGAAGAAGCAGTATGACATATTAAGCACATACAGAACAGAACCGCTATTATTAACTTAAAATGCAGTATAAGGAGAGTCACTGCTGAAAGGTCTCAGGAATGAACACCTAGAGACTTATTGGAACCAGAATCACTTTGGGTTTTAACTGTGGGCCAGCCCCTAAACTTTTTGGCAAATATTTTCTCCTTTATCACCTCTCTCTAACTTTCCTCATAGGGATTCAGTTTTCTGGGACCTCACGCAAGTTTTGATGTAGCACAGATACTTAACATTGGCTCAGACTTTTTAGAAACTTGCTATTTTATGGGAAAGCTATGACAAAATACACAGTCTAGAGACATACAAGATAAGAAAGGTAAAATTGCAGACAGTGGTAAGACAGATGAAAATGGGATAGTCAGCAGCTCAAGGATTCAAGAAAAAGAGCACTGACTTGAAAAAAGTATACAAATCCAAGGGGAAAAATAGGGAACTGAAATAAGGCAACTCCAGAACATCAGGTATCATTCCATTCCCAAGAGCAACTGCAGCCAACCTTCCTCACCTGCTTGTTGACCACCTGGCCACCAGAGATTCATGACGTGTCTTATCAAGGTGGATTAAGCAAATTAGTGCTTAGCCTAGTAGCTCACCTGTTCTAGCTACAAACTGTATTAGCCATTATTGCTTGTACTTTTAATTAGTGCATATCTTGCTTGCAGTCTCTCTGCGGACAGTAAAAGTTGTCCAGATTGACCCAGGCAGCATAATCCTCTACTTCTAACTGGACCTTTTCCTGTTTTGTCCATACAGACTATATCACGCTCTCCACAGCTCTGTGCATAGACTTCCAAGAGACAAACCTTTTCATCAGTCCTCACAACATAACTTGATCCTAATGTTTTACAATAATTGGGCCACAATGTCTAAAGTTTTTTTCCATAATTGTTGCAGATTAATAAATTTAACTTATTGTTGTACAAGTGCCTAAATATAGTAGACGTTTCACAACTTGAGCAGACACTAACACGAGAAGGCAACAAAAAGAGTGCAAGAGTAACAATGTAAAAAGTAACTAAAATATTGACCTACTATTTCTTTGTTTATTTTCTTTTTGGGCTGAAGTACTAGAGAAATGCTGTACAGAAGCAAGAACAAAGAAGGATGTTCTTTTTTACTCTAAAAAAGATACAGTTCAATAACAATTTAAAAGAATGTGAGTGTCCCTAATTTGCGTGCCATGCTTCTCTTGCAAAGAAACTAACAAAAGACATACTGAAATCTCAAGTCTGAATCATTTATTTGGACAAAACACGTAGGCTATTTAAATAGGCAGTAATTCCCTTCTGCTGTCAGAAGATAAAGGCTTACAATTTTTTTCTGTACAATACCTTTTACAGTTGAGCATATCATTGTGGTCTTTAAAAAGTAGGAGAGAGGGGCTAGAGAGAAGCACTTAATTCCAGTGTTTTACCCTGGCACTGAAACGGATTGCTGCCAACTGAAGAGATACTTAATTCATGTTTTCTTACAAGAGAAGATGAAGGCCAGGTGTTAGGTGCATTATATGCTACCATAAAAAGGCTGGCATTATTTTATAGTGCTATTATATTCAGAAAAGTGACTACAGAAAATATGACATTAGATACATTTTCCCCCTTCCTATCTTCAAAGAATTATCTGAACTTTTTTAACAATAATTTTCTGCTCCTTTGAACTTTACACAGCAAATATCACTGAATTTTCTGAATTTTGAATGTCATTTTAAAATTTTAACCAAAATACATGAAAACTTCTACCAGTATTCTAGCTGACTATTAAGTTGTTCCGTTTTTACTCAGCTGTGAATTATGACCTATTTTAATGATACAGGAATCTTTAGAGGATTACATTCGGCTCTAGAAATGACAGAAATGCAACAAATACAACTGTGATTGTTGGTCACGAGTTAAAAGCTAACACAAAGAGAAAAGGAAAAATACATAAAGGTACTGACATTATCTGCCACTACTGACTATTGACAGCAAATAAAAGCAGATTCATCCATCTGAATGATCTCTCTTGTCAAAGAAATTCATGATTTTTTTTTTGAGACTTTATTTTTTATGACATATATATAACAGCAGAAAAATCAGCAGCATCCTTGATTAGATGAAGGAATGTTGCACAGATCGCAGTTACTAAAATAAATATTCTAAAGTGCTTAGTACTTTCATAGACACACATTCTGCAGGATAATCTGAAAACTGCCAAAAGCAATTCTTACTGAAATCAGCGATTCAGTTTTTAGGACCATAAACATCATCTGGCATTCACAACTTGGAAACTGCAAGCCTACTTTCTCTCTGTCACGGTTCAACTATCTCCTGTAATTCTGTTGTAGGAATGCTAATCATATTACCATATCTATATATAATTGGTGGCCCAGATTGTATTCTAACGGATATCCTGTTTTTAATATGGAAATTGAAATACTCCACCAGTCAAAGGAAGAGGTAGTCTGTTACTCCCACATATTTTACTGATCCTCTCATTTTATACGGGACATAAATGTATTTCTGAACTCACAAGGAATTTTTTTTAATCCAGGGTGATTCAGATGTTCCTACACTATAGAAAGGCCATTTCGCCACCCAAAAAACTTACTCTTGACATGAGGTTGAATTATCAAAAACCAATAAAATCACTGGACTTCATGGCAGATCAGTACTTTTCAGGATCAGAACAAAATATCTTGCTAAAGAAGATCAGAAACTTCTTCATGATGCGGACAAGAGCATCCACTGAAGTACAATATAAGGATGTTTCTGTGAGCTAAAGCAACATGATGCTTTCCCAATAGCACAATTAGTTGATTGAACTAGAATTAATTTTAATTTAATTAGTTTAACTTCAGATTTGTAGTTCTTTCTGTCAGGCACCTAAACAGTTTAATGAAATGAGAGCCTATACACCTTTGATGTCTACTCTATAAATCAAAAATTTGTCCTATTGGCAAGGGCCTCCAAAATTGGCAGGTGTCGTAAACAGGAATTCAGAGGAGGGAAATATAGTTAAGAAGAATTTTTTGAGAACCTTTCTAACAATTATACATCAAAGTAGTAAAGGAATCCACAAGCGAGGAAAAAGACTGCAATTCTAGCAGGGAAAATAGCAACAATGTAATAACATTAAGTGGAGAAAAACATAGACAGTGTATTGAAGGGGGGCAGGGAGTAGGTAGAAGGTTTCCTAAGTGGAAGGAAGGAATGCACTGAAAGGTTTTACTTTTTTGCTGCTTTCTGTAATTCTAAAGCAGGGGCTACCTTCCAACTTAGTAATGGATTTAACATCAATGATGAGCCAGATTACCAGTTTACTGATCACAGTCCACAGTAAAATCATCCAAGAAGGTAGTACCACTTGTTCAGAATTGTGCCGTGTCTCCCATTAATATTTCCAAACAGATGTGCCAATGGCTGCATACTCTCCTCACTCTTCACAGAGTGGAGATTCTTCTCAAGGCAAACTGTCCTCTTAAATGAAAAATCTCATTGTGTGTGTACTACACAGGTAAAATTCATGATTTTGAATATTATTTTAATAATCACCATCTCTCCCTATATATTCCCATGTCAACAGCAGGATAAAAACCTAGCAGTTAGCTATACTAACAATGTGACTCATTCTTCTGAAATCTGTTTTATCATATGAAAATCTGTCCTGCATGTTAATTGTCCATTTATACCACCAGATGGTAATTCACTAACATTAACTGACATAAAGATCTGATAGGTAATGATTTTTCATTTGAACTGTTTCCTCTCCTTCCTACAAATTAACTTTGCATACATTGTATTCTCTTCCATATATGTTTTCCTCTCTTTCTTCTCATTCACATTTTTCCTATAATCCATTCTTTTTTAATTTGAGTAACTGATTTTTCCAGCCTTCTTTAGCAAAAGATAAATCCAGTAACACCTGAGTGTGAGTTTAATATCTTTCACCATTTGGGGAAGTTAGGTGGCCATAATCTGCACAGAGGCTATTGGCTCTTATCAAAATTGTATTTCATGCTTAGTAATGTTTAACAAAACACATCCCTGTGAAGAAATAATAAAATCAGTGTGTGTAGCAAAAGAAGCTATAGTAGCAGCAAAGTGACTTTTCTTTAATGGACAATGTTTAACTAAAATACATCAATTTGTATATTTAGTGAATGAAAGGGACTTCATTGCTGCCTCAGTAGTTCTGTTTCATCACATGCTACTTTCTACAAAACTCTTTTAGGATTCTTTTTTTGTGGAATATAGGTGTGAGGGAAAAAAAAATCACGTACAAGATACACACAAGTCAGCGGTGAATAGGATTCTAACTGCTGTTATCTAATTAAAAATAATCACTTGGAAGCAGGTGCTGATAAAAGACCACAGGAAGCCAACAATGCCAAACTATTCATACAAAATACCTGAAAAGAAACTCACCAGTGTCATATACAATTAACAATAGGAGGGGAAACATAAATTTAAAAAAAAAAATTATTTTCAAGGAAGTTTAGTATCAAAAAAAAAAGGGACCCCCCTGATAGATTAGTAGGGGATTTGAAAACTATACTAGGAAAGCCAATAGAGAAATTTGGTTACTGAAGACCATTTATCACCCTAGAGAAGAAAGTAAAGCTACAAATGCTATGTTTGACTTTTTAAATTTTTTTGAGTTAACCTCCGAGTTTCCCAGTTTTGATACAGTGCAAAAACATAACAAGACTTAATCAAACTTTCCTCTACCTCAGAGCATTCTTGATCAGTGTTGACATATACACTAGCAATTCTCTTTTAAAAGCTCCTCATGTGAAAAATACGATGTAGCTGCAAAGCATTAAAATGTTTCAATGATTCTACAAGTAGAAAGGAGGCCTGCTCAAGATCAAAACATGTCAGTAAGTCAAGGCAAAAGCCTTATTTCACAAGTAGAAATGTTGTCTTCCAGATTAAATATTCTGAAATAGAAGGAATATTACATGAAGGTACCCTTTACCTCACTATGAACTAATTTAATGAAAACATTAGAGTTGCTGGAGATTAATCATTTCTGTTGTTGACATCATTTACATTAGGTTGGTCAAGGGAACAACTTCTTTGCTTGAAGTTAAACTGGTTGCAAAATATCCACTCCAGATAAATTTGGCAACATTAATGAAACTAGAGATATTTGCATGAAAGTACTCCTTTTGTTTCAAGATGTCAAGCCAATATATGGAGAAGAAGAAACTGAAGTATGAATGAAAAACACATTTGTTTATGACAGAAGCAATGCTTAACTGTATTTGAGAATAAGCCTTTTATCCTATTAGTTACAATCACCAGTTCAGCATATGTGTAAAATGCTACTATTTTTGATTACGAAACATATCTGTAAAAGTGAAATAGTGTTGCAATTACTCTTGATCAGAAAAAGACACTTTATCCAGCAAATATCCAGCTCAGGATTCAATCTTTACCTTGTGAATAGTTTTCTAGACACACACATGCTTACAGATGCAATTATCTGAAAATGCTGTTGCACCTGAGTATGAATTTTGCCTTTTCATTTTAAAGACTTTGAACTAAGGCTGTGGTCAAACAACTGCAAAAGCTTCTGTTGGCCATCTATATTGTCATTTTGCTGTGCTTAGAACCTCCCTACTAGAGATTTTTGCCTCATGACAGAAGTAATGAGAAGATAAGTGGATATTCCTCATCTGCCTCAATGCAAAAGACACATTGTGTGAAAAACTGCAAAATCATGAGGACTAGTTTGAACCACTTCTGAAATGAACTGAACAATCTGTCTATGGGGCCAAGACATGGCCACAAAAAAGTAGTTAAAGATACAGCTTACAGCTGCAAAATCTTAAATACCTCTATCAGTTTCTGCAGCAACTACCTGACCATCACCCACCCCCCTTACAACCTAATAATGATTTTGAATGACCATGACACACCATATGACAACCCGATACACAGCAGAACAATTAAAAAATACATTATATTTTCCCATCAGATATATTACTTATTACTCACTTTCCCTATTATTTATTATATAAATTATTTACAGATTGTAATATTATTTAAAGAACATGATTAATATTAAATCTGATTAATAAATATTATGTAGTAAATATAGGATGTAATTAGTAATCATACATGCATGAATAATGGTATTTATATATTTACATTCACTGATATCAGTAAAGCTAGGTCTGTGAAACCTAAATCAAAAACATCAATCAATTGACACAATATTCACATAACTTTATTCCTTTAAAATATAATTGATTACTTTGGCATTGCACAATGTGTTTGATTTCTAGCTGAGAGATACAGCCCTGCAAGCAAACACCATGCAACTAGCTCTACTAATGTAATTCTTCCACTTCACAGACAATGAAAGACAATATATTACACATTGTGAACAGTGAATAAACTTCAGTCTTTAAGGGGAAGTATTGCTCTAGTTCTAAAGCTTGATATGAATTTATGTAGTTACCAAAGCAGAGGCAATAATGCAGTTACCAAAGCAGGTCCACAACATGATTCTGATATGGATATACATCAGCGAAGGGTAATAAGGTCACATATGACATAACACTTCATGTGGTGAAGATCTCAACTTTTAACTTGTTAATTCAACTACATTTTCAATTTGAGCCTCATGTAGAAATCAAGGAAAGACATTGTTTATTAATTAATGACAATCCTGTTTTAAAATAAGTTTAAAACATAACGTCAGTCATGATTAAAGTCGTTACAACAAGTGAGCATGAATTATTTTTAGTACCTTCAAAAATACCTGTTCTCTCACATATCATAGGAATACGCTATCGATATAAAATTCAGGATGATTTTATACCAATGTGGAATATATCTTCAACATACATAGAGGAAAAAACTGTAACGGACAAGAAATGTCACCAGGAGTGAGATATAATTCTCTCAATAAACGAAGATTAATGTCACAGAGCAAAGCTAACATGTATTATAATGATATAACAATAATAACCGTCCTACTCCTGCAGCATCTTTTATCTGTGGAGCTCAGAGCACTTTATAAGCACTAATTGAAACTCACAACATCCCTGCAAGGCAGGTACATTTTATTATCTGGCTTCTACAAACTGCAAAATGAAAGCACAGGTAACTAAAACAGCTTGCCTCAGGTCACAGAGTAAGTCACTGGTTAAGCCAGAAAAGCCAACTCTTAAATTTGTCTTTAAGAAACTAGTTTTTATTCTCCTTTAATCCTATATGCATAAGACTAATATTAATTGAAATTCCTAACAGGACACAGTAATTCTTGCATCCAAATCGGTGACTACATTGTTCATTTCATTGGTGAAAGTTCAAATATATCACCGTAAAATTCCACAACCATGATAATGTTTTAAAATGCAAGAGGAATGGGTATATACATGTACATTTGTGGCTGCATATGTGAGTATGTCCATATCAAATCTGGGTAAAATCCATCTCTGCTGACTGTCAGATATTCCAGATCACTCTACATGAAATGAACAACACATAACCAACCTGCTGCACAGGTTCCCTCTAAACAGATCAAGACACTTAATGTACATCATATTAACTATATTGCTCTAAAATGAGAAATAGAGGTATGAAGAGTCTAAAACTCAATAGTGCAGCTAAGAATTTTTCCATTAATTTCAAAGGCAGATGATTAGACCCCAAATCTCAGGATAAAGGAATTAGGCATATAATACCTACTAATTTCAGTGCTAATTAAATGTCCAAATAACTTCAATGATATGGATGTAAGCTGTTTAGACACTATCAAGATGATTCCCATTATTTCCACCAGCTACTACTACCTCCAATATTATTATATGGTTAACAAAACAGCTGTCTACCACATAGTAAAGTTTTATACTCTTAAGATTTATACTGCTTGGAGTATAGAATAGGCCATTATGATTTTATAGCCACTTTGGAAAAATGCTCATAGAAATATTTATATATTTCAAAGGCTTCTTATCCTTTTATAATACAAATTTGAGTTTGTTTTTTCAAAACCATTTTTGGATCAATATTTCACAGAAAAAAATAGTATGTTAGATATTTTTGTGAAAATGTCAGGAAAATAAGAATATCTTCAATAAATTAAATACATGAATTACTTTTGCAAAATTTATATCTGAAATATCTTTATAAGGAAATGGAACTGAAACAAATAATCTAGAGCACTTAATATCAGATGCAATACTAAGTATAAAAAACATCCTCTGGTATTTCTGGGTTCAATAGTAAGCGCTCATCACCTCTACCGTTACTTTCTGCATCTCAGTTGGAGGTTACCATAGCTTTCTCGTGTGGCAATCAGTGAGAAAATTGAATTAGGAAATTAGAATTAACATGAATCTTTAACATAACAGTAGATAAAGAAAGACATAAAGTAGACAAAGAGCTGCATATTTCTCTCATTCTGCCGGTTCGCCAAATAGTTCTCCAAGCAAGAATGGTCCAGGGTTTGATAGTTTCTTAGCCCAAGTGGTAGGCCAAATAGCCTGTAGTTGAGATGAACAGCAGCTATCATAAGTAAGCTAAGACTGAAAACACAAAACCTCAGTCAATGAGACTAACAACCAGGATTCCCTAAACAAGGCTGAAGGAAATAAGGACAGGAATGCAGCAGTTAGGATTGGAAAAGCAGCCTCTGAATTAAGCAAAGTTGTCACTAGTCTCAAAGGAACATCTGGAAAAACTATAAAAGATGAGCAAAATAATGAAAGTATGAAAACCAGGAGCAATGACAGACTGATCTTACTTCTACAGCACACCATCTCCCCCCACGTTCCTGAGACTCCAGGACTCTCAAGACCCTAAAGATGCCTCAGATTCCAAAACTCCTGAATCTCCAGGTTCCCAAGAATCAGCTGGGCCAAGAGATTGGCGAGACCTTGTTAATGGGACAGCGTATCGTCGCACAGCTACATATGCATTCTGTTGTATGTGTAACCAGCAAATGCTATCTCTTGCAGAATAGATTGTGTTCATCTCACTTGCTGATTGCTCAGCTGCCTGCTGTACAAATTTATCACTTTGTCAGTAAAACTCCTAGTTCACAAACTAGCCAGGGCTAATTTTCTCACAGTTAACCCACTCCACACCTGAAACGCTATAATGGGCAAGGTGATTTTTCCTATTCTGTTTCAGGGTAAAGTAAAGCATTAGCATAAAGAACTATGAGGATTTTACTCTGCACTCATGTAAACTAAGGGTGCTCATAGAGACAGGTACAGCGTTTGGCCACGGTGATGAACACGTGAAGGAAGTAAGGTCTCAGACTGATGTTAGAAAAGGAAAAGCATTATCTGTTTACATCCCGGTTTCTTTCCCAGAAGAAAGCCTAAAAGATAGGCGTTAATAAATCCTAAAATCATTGCCTCATTTTTCAAATTGTAACAGGTTACACTTATGCTTTCTTGTGAGTTACTTTTAAAAATAGGGCTTCAAAGGTTAACACCTTTGAACACCCCATAGGTTTTCCATCTACCTACTCTTCTACCAACTGTGATTTTTTTCTCTGAAGGACTCAGAAATGTTCTTCTGAAAAACTGATAAACAATTTCTTTAAGTTTTAGTTTTCAGCCAATTTATTCACTTCCCAAAATTAACAACTTAAACTAAAAATAAAATAAAAATTAAAGAAACCCAAAATTCAAATGAACTCACATTAATCTTCAGTTAGTTTCAGATTTGATTCCCTCCCCCAAACGATGTAGTCTGAATCTATTTCTTCCTGAGCTAAGGAGAGTGAATACTCACTGTGTATTCAGGAATGGGTTCTCAGTGTTCTTTTTTGATACCGTTTTATTTAATACATTGATTTTGAGCAGGAATTTAGTTGTTCATCTCTCAGGTGAATGTTACAAAAAAAATTTACTAAAGTATCACTCTTTCTGCTTCAGGACACATTCAGAAAATGAAAAAATTTTATATGATCAAACATCAAAAGGGGAATGATATATCTAAAACACTTTAGAGCATAACATTTAGGGGATCCTTCTGAAAAGCAAGTGATATGGAAAAGAAAAAAAAAGTAAACGGAACCTAGGTTTCACCTAGAATGAGGGAATGCCTCAGTCGTTATGGATGCAAGGGATGCTGCTGCCTCTGGTGTTAAATGGCTGAAATTCAGTTGTCTATTCTTACATTAAATACTCATCTGGGCCAAATGATTTGATTCATAATTACTCTTTTTTTTTTTTTTTTTTTTTTTTGGAAAAAGGAACTCTCAAATCATTTTGGTCAAGTCATCCTTTTTTTCTTTAGCCTGAGAAACAAAAATATTTATTCATACTACCCAGTCGATATTTCAAAGCATATACACAAATATAGTAGTATACGTACAATACTCTGATTGTTTCTATAAATAAGACAATTTGAAAGGAATTAAAAGGAAAACTGTCAGAACTGCCTTACAGAAACAAGAACTGTAGTATCTAAAGAGATCAGAAGAAAGTAAAGAGGGACTAAGACAGCTCTGTCCCCAGGTTTTTCTCCTATGGTATCATCTTTGGCTATCTTATCTGGAATACTCTGATCAGTTCTGATTATTTCAACTCCAACATGTCAGAACCGAGAGGTCCACAGTATTGTGAGACTAACACACAGATAAAAGCAACACACAGGACTAGGAAAATCACCAACCTATTTCTGTGTTACAAGGAAAAGCCTCTATTCCATGGGAACACACAGAACTACCTGTAAACAAACATGCCCATTAAATCAGTGAGTCAGCAAGGTCCCTTTTGAAACAGCTACATGGAAAACATCCTCTCAGGTTTTACTTAACTTTCTATTCGAGGGGTGGAGCCTGAGCCTCCGGGATCAGCTAGTAACATGAAAATCTATCTTCCAGATCACTTGGGTGTTTTTCAGTAATGAGCTCCCACTTCCCCATCCCTGAAAGGCATGGCAAATAGAGTCATAGATCAAAGTAGCCACACAGCCAGGTGCATACAGCTGTAGAAGGAAAATGGCAGGGCTTCCACATGGTAATTAACAGAGCCATCACTAATGGTTTACTTTGGAATTCAGAACTGTCACTTACAATTTGAAACAAGGGATCCAGTTGTGACTGACCAATAACCCCTACAACAGGGGAAGGAAGGCTCAGAGTGCAAGGTGCCCATGAAGTTCAGGAACAGCGTAGGATGCGGCTCGTTAATCCTTGCTGTTGCACAGAGGACTGACTTTATCTCAACACGAAGGGGGCCAGAGGGTGACCTTTGCTTTAGATAAGTAGCTATAGCCGTTAATTGGACCAGGTGTGAATGTTTCTTCCTGAGCTGATCAACAGAATGTGAATGTCTCCCTGAGGTTAGCCAGATCAGCATGGGGGAAGTGTATCCATGGCTCAGCCCAACAGAGAGTATAAAACCTCAACAATTAACAAAGGAATTTTGAAGACAACAATGGGCTTGAGCTGTCTTCAACCCACATATTCCTTCCTGGTGACTGGGGATGCCCAGCACCATGACAGTGAGCATATTACAGGGACCATTAATGCAAATCACATTGATACTGTGATTGAACCGAGTAAGTGTACGCTTGAACTGTGATTTCAGTGTATTGCTGAATCACTCTGCTAAAGAAATCCTGTGTAACATCAAATATCTTCAAAATAAACTTTTATATCAAACATTGCACATCGTATGTGTGGAATAGCTAAAAGAACCTGGTCAGAGTACTGGACTCCGACACCATTAGTTTAGTGCACTTTTTATTGTCAGTGATTTGCAACCCTTTATTTTCTTTTAATTTAAAACCATTATTGAATGCTTAACAGTTTTTTATTCCACAGAATAAAGCTTGGTGATTTTGCTTTCAAGTAATTATTCTCAAATCATATATTCTTCCTGCATCAGATTCTCAATGAGTTTCATTAATATAAGCTTTCCTTTGCCTTCTTTGTTTTTGGCAGACCTGCTTTTAGCCGCATCTTACCTTACCACTCCATTTTGCCATGCATCTTGGTTAAGGTAGTGTAGCCCTGAACAATCACATCTCTTCTTGACATAGTGGGGTTTTTAGTGGGCATGAACACACTTATTCAAACTTAATGAAGAAAAAAATACTGTCATTCTCTCATCTAACTTGAGTAAGCTGTAATGGAATCAGCTACTTCTCCCCTTGTCTGATAATATATATACAACTACTCAAAACTACGCAATGGAAAGTGGCAGGGGAATTCCAGAACTGCAAGTCCCAAATATGAAAACTAAGCTAAAAATCTGAGCCAAAATCAGACTCACAAAGAACACTTACTGTATGGCTGAAAATTGATATTTGCTTCACACTTTGGAATGGTTATTTCTCATCTCAGTGCACTCAGTCCTACAAAGCACTAGATAGTCTTATCCCAGTCCAACGAGGTGCTCACATACAGTCTGATAGGTGCTCTAGAAGGCCTGGTCATTGTCAGCTCAACTTGATGCCAGTTTATCCTGATGGGGTTCACAGCCAGACAGTGGAACTGATCGATTGCCCTCCTGTGACAGCCCTGGGAGGAGCCAGAGCCTGTTTCTCTGATTAGGTTTTTGGGGTTCCCCCATCTGTCACTATGCCTCTGTGCTGCTCTGTGCATGGATGTCTTTTATCATGTAACCTAACAACTTTTAATGTAACACCTTATATTTCTGTGTTTATTGGGTAAATATTCTCTAAATATTAAAAGCGAAAAAGAAGATGCCACTAGAAAGCTTTTAGAGGATAAGCTGAATCTAACTTGTGGCACAGGCAGAAGCACTTTAGGAAGACTGATCATGAAGGCACAGTTAGGAAACACTTACTGCCTATAATATGTCTCAGAGACAGTGAGAAGGATAAAAGCGGATAGGATAAGCTTATGGTGTCGCCATGTGTATAATCACAAGCCCAGAGTCTATCCCCATAATATTTTTCCCCTTGGTGATAGAGACCTAGCCATATTACAAGGCCCAGCTTTAATTGCTATGTATAGTGAAGATTAGCTCAGAATTATACTTTCACGTCTGAAGAAAGTTCCAAACGGAAGCTTTTATTCAACTCCTTACACAACATTTACACTCTCATCCTATAGAAACATGCAGATCTGCTGAACTCTGATACAAGCCCTGATCATTATACAAGCCCATTTATATACATATAGACATGTATTTATACACAGATACATATACACACACATACACAGATGAAAAATGACCTCACATTTTTAGACTAGTATTGCTTTTGCATCCTTTCCATCTCCTCCCCACATTCTTTCTTTGCCTTGTGCAGTTTCACTGATCTGAGTTATTCTTCTACTGCTTTAGGGCATGGAGTAGAGAATTAGACAGTAACTTATGGACACTATACACTCCATTGTGATCTTAAAGCAAAAACTGCACCATTTTATGAGGTGCCGTGTATTGCTTTTCACAGCTTGGTCAAATCAAGTTTAAGTAATTTCATTCCACTTTTCTGAAGTTGCCTTACTCGTTACAAGTAGACATTATTTCTCTTCAAAGTTCAATCCTGAAAACACTTTTGTTGTGCATAATGCTTGTATTTGTGAGTATCACAGAAGCACCTGATTTTGTCAAATGAATAACATTTTTCTGCTGCACTATAATTTCTGATTCTACAGTATGCCTTTTATTTTCTACTGGTAACCAACCTCAGATGATTTTTAGGTCTTTCTGTGTCATATTTCAATGTATTCTACTGTGCATCTGAGGATAATATTGTTGCAATTTTTTTTTCCAATCATGAATAAGAACTCTGTATAAATTCCTAGCCAATTATAGGCCTTCAGATCATTCCCACCTATTCCCCTATCACGTTTTCTTTCTCCATGGTCTCTGTCACTTTATTGCATACTGTATTTTTATAGGAGAATTACATTGGGTATAGGTATTTTGATGACAGTAGATCAAATATCATCAGCAATATAAGTTTTCTACTTATTTATTCTGTGGTAAACTAGAATAATTGAAGCAGGCTATCTTTCAAGAAAATGTTCCAGGTAGGAGCTAAAAGAGGGCTTTTGGACTTCTCATTAGAATTTTTTCATATAATTCATTTGCTAAATTATTTCTTCTGTCTTTTACTTTCAGTGTTTCCTTTAAACCTATCTCAACTCAAAACAAAAGGAATCCTAAATTAAACACATTCACTAGCAATGCAGGATTAATAAGCTACTGAATCAACAAGGTAACATGGATTATACAAAGAACTATTTCACAGAAACCTGGATATTATCCTCCGATTTCCTAAAATACATGCCAAGAATAAATCCAAATGCCTTCTCAAAACACACTCTGCTTTCCTTCAAACTTGAAAAATGAATTTGCCCATGTCAAAAATGATGAGGTAAAGGTACAATTAAGCAAGCTCGATGCCCCAAATCCTGCTAAATTAAATTATTTTTTCTCTCTCAAGTATCAGTTTGACACAGACACATCAGCCAGACATAGGAAATGTATTAGATCTCACTCAATGAGAAACTTGAAGACATATCAAATGACAAAGCTGCTAAACATCTTGAGCTACAATACTTCAGATCTAATCCAAGAGAGTTTAAAAATAAATAGATATTAACTGAAAAGATACGCATTTTTTGAAATTAATATCTGATCAAAGATATATTTAACAAAATATAAAAACTTAATTCATCAGGTAAAATATTTAGTGGAGAATTATTATTCTACTCTAGGTGTTAATTTACAGTAATAAAAAATTAAACTATTTGCTTAGCAATCACATGCAGCTGACTTATACTATTCTCTGTAGAATTCTACATAGTTACTTACAACTGGCCAGTAACAGAATATACAATTTTTAGTCTCCAGAACATACAATTTTTAGTCTCTGTTGAGAAAACACACTTGTGCTTCTGATGTGCTATCTAACAGGCAAGACACTTCTAGATAATGTAACACTATTTCTAATGCATTCTACAAAAATTAATTACAATAGATTTTTTGCTTTAATTGTATTTTCTCCTGTGGCTTATCATAATACTGGTCTGCCTAATGAAAATTGAACACTGCCAAACACTGTAGGAAGACTGCCTTTGTTGCTGTGTCCATTTGCCTAATCACAATGTTGGTAAAGAGGCAGAGGCACAGGCACTGTGAAAGCAAACTCGGTGTTCTGCATCAGCTTTGCAAATACTGCCCAGAGAAGTAATGGTACTTTGTTATATGCATCATCCAAGGATTCAGAGTGTTCAGATACTGTCCTTTTTTACTACAAAGATGTTTTTGTAGAAGTTCAAGAACATAAGTCTTTGTTTCATGAAGTTATGTTTTTATGGAAAATGGTAAAGCTTGACTAATTCATTTGCATGAATTGCTTATCAGATGTATCCCTCTTGATTTTCTGTATCATTTCTGGCACGCTGCTTCTCCTGAATCCTCTTACACCTTCTGCTCTTAATATCTCTAGCACATTTCCTAGGCATACATTCTCTGTCAGTTATCACTTCACTGAAACGGTATTCAGTAAGTGCATGGACTGACTTCAAAAATACTCTAGTAGATTAAAAATATCCTTTCCAGAAATCTCAAATACTGGGGTAGTCTTGGGCTTACACCATAGCAAAGGCAGCTTGCAATGGAGACACAGAATTTCTGTATTGTTTTTTAAAACACTGTTACTCTTTCCTCAGCACAAAATAATAATCCCCCACAGACATTCATCTTTGCCTCCAAAATAAGAGACACAAGTCTCTGAACTTTTGATCCTATACTCAGGGGAAAGCTATAAAATATCTTCAAAAAAAAAAAAAAAAAAAGCCTAGGAACTAAAATTCATACCTCTGCAAAATACTGAAGGTCGTGGACTCAGTAAAGATATTAGTTTTGTGGCACATTATAGTTTCTGCCCCTTAGCTTAACCACTATGTGTGGCCCTGCCTTTTTTCTACAGATAAAAAACACTTTTCCTTACCAGATGGCCTAACAGATTAATAAAATAAAGTTAAACTCAGACCAGTTATTTTCAACTTATATTTAAATTGGTCCTTGCTGTTAATGTTCAGGATATTGCTCGCTTTGCTTCACTTAGATTAGATCCTGTAAAATTCACACCAGACACTCAACAAGATATGTAAGAATAGATTTTTCAAAAACATGTAAACTCTTGATATGTCTGCTTTCTACTAAAATTTTGCAGCTCTAGTCAACTGCATTATATCATCCTGCACTACATGAGCTGCTATATGTGCATCAACATGTCTTCTAGTGTATTTGCTAACCATGAATCTAATTTTAACAGATGCAATTATTTGTCCTCCCAACTTACTTTAAAATTCAGCCACAGACTCTTATCTGAATACACTAGAAGAACTTGTTCTAAATTTTGTGAAGAACTGTTTCTGGGGATACAGGGTATAAAACAAAGTACATTTAATAGATGTATGTAGATAGTGAACTCCAGACACCACTGAAAAATATTCTTCTCAACATTAAAGAAATCTCCACTCTAAGATGTTGTTCTCTGCAGAGAGGAGTAACACAGAATTCACTCAAACACACAAAAGAGTTTTGACAATTGCTTATGTTTTCTTGCTTACTGAAATGAAGAATTTCAGTGCCAGCAAAAAACCAACAAGCTTATATTTCCTTTGTCTTCCCTTTCTGGTAATAACTTTAGCACAGGGCAGGAAATTTCTGTGTGTACCTCTGTTTCAGTTGTGCTGACAAAGATAGAAAAAGCAGCAATCACTGGTATGAAGTCAAATTTACAGTCTGCATGCCTACTTTTCAGAAGGATTCAGGTTATGCCAGCTCAATCTGAACTTACCACCTTGTGGAAAGGACAGTGTATATGAGACAGAGGAGGGGGTACCGGTTTAATATACTAAGCTTGTTTTCTTAAATGCATTTTCAATTACACTAGTATTATAAAAATATTCTTTGTTTAAATTCTTTAACATATATCCTTCAAGTTAATTGGCTTAAAAGTCAGGAAGCTGTTTAGAAGTCTCCTTAATTTTTTCCTTTAAAATGCATTCAGAGTGTTTGCTGGTCCTCTCGTTCCCCAGTGTACCTGTCAGTAGTAAGGACACTGACACAACCTTCATGGTTAACCAAGAGTCAGTCTTTCACTACCTCCTCTGTACCAGTTCTTGCAGCCTGCCACTTACATTTGTCTCCATTTTATGACCGGGATTCTTTTTTCCAAATATTTAAATATCCCGCATGCTGGATATATGAACATGTGGAATAATTAGTTCTAGGTAAAAATATTCACATAAATCCCCTTCTAGTGATAGTATTTAAAAAGATTCTTGGGGTTTGGACAAGATTTTCATGTTTTAAAAATCGATAAAAATAATACAAAATAAATAATACAATATAAAAAATTAAAAATAATACAAAAATAGCCAGTCATATAACTTTTAACACCCAATTAATCTGACTTGAAACTATTTTTCAGCACTTCCTTTAATATTGTTTCATTGTTGTACATTTCAAAATCAATCAGGTTTTGAATCTCATGAAAACAGAGAAATAAAAAATTCATTAATTTGCTGAAAATATCTATTAAAAATATTTTTATATTAAACTGATATATTTTGGCTACAGTTTTGAAACTGCTGAAGTAACAATTATATGCTGCGGGTTTTATAAAAGTTAGAAAATTTTGTAAAGATAAAGCATGAAGGTTACAGTCAAGGAGCTCTAGTCAAAATAATTTTGAAATTCAGCTATGAATTTTATATTTGGTTTATGCTCTGAAAGCCATTAAGAGAACATAAAAGGTATGGATGATTTTGGTGAGTCTTGTGAATTAATTTCACAAAACACAATGTGTCTGTATCACACTGCAAAATCTATTCTCACTTAGATATTTATAAGCAGTACGAGTAAAATAGATTTTACAGTGAGGTGGAAAGGAAGGAGGAGAACAAAAGCACTCTATAACTTTATAAAGGCTGACGTATTTTATATTAAAAGATTTTTAAAAGGACTAATAAAGGTCCTTCCAATAAGAGATTATACCACAAGCAATGTATCTTACAGTGCCTTTTTCTATTTCCAGGGGAGTCAAAACAATAACTTAGTGTTATTCCTTTTTTTTTTTTTTTCCCGTTCTGTCTCCTTCTAACTACAGTAGCCTTTTCCTGGAATTGCATGCAGTCTTATATGTGTAAAAGATGAGGGGGAGTGAGGAGGAGACATCAACACATTCTATAAATAGTAGTTAGGACACTGGTTTGGAATATAGAAAAGCCTTTCAATTTTTTTTCTGCTGTTTAAGAGTAACTAATAATAATAGTAATTCAAAGGAAAAGAAAAAAAACAGCAACCTCACTCTGCATCAAGCAGATCAGAGATCTGAATACGAGCTTAGTGTATTGCAGACAACCACTGTAACCATTAGAATAAGAGAAAATAAACCGTTTTATCTTTTCACCTCTTTTTCATCTCACACAGGAAAATAAAAAAAGAAAAAAAAACTGAGATTTTAATCAAACAAACTATTTTCAAGATAAACATATATATTCAAGATTTACTGTTAATAAATCTATTATTAAAAATTAGTAACGTTGAGCAAAATTCAGATTTAGAGTAATTCGAACAACTCATCAGTTTGGGTAAATACAGCACACTGATGCAAAGAAAACAGTGCTGTGTTCAGAACTGGGATATCCATATAAAAACACTTTAAGAGGTGGAAGATTAACTCCTAGTATTTCACCACATAGGCGAGCTCTCTAAACACGTTTATGGGAGGCTGAAAAAAGATGATGCTGGCAGCACAATCATTGCCTCTTCATCTGTCTCAAATCTTCTTGTAAATATAGCTATTTGTTTCACAAGTTCTGCTTCTTTTGTTAAAAAAAAGTCTGAAATTAAACAGTTCAGCTAGGTTCATTCAATCTGACAGGAAAAATGGAGAATTTTCTTTTTGGGTAAACCTAGTAGCATTTAATTATGTTATTTGTCAGCTTGACCACCTAACAAAGAACTAAATTACCAGCATAAATAACCTGACTAGCTCTACATGTTATTAAGTCAAAACGTAGCCAGAGGTAAAGCATTTTTCAGTTGTGTGTGAATCCATGCCAACGGTCAACTATTTTACCATAAAATACTAGTGCTTAAAAAAAAGAGAATTTAGTGGAGGTCCCACCAAGTGAGCATGCTTTACAATTCTGGATAAGTTTATATTTCAAGTGAAGGAAATTCCTAATTGATAATAAATAATCAAAATGAATAAACAAAAAAACAGCCTGCCAGACAGCTAACAAAGGAGGTTCATATTCTGTTACAGTTTCCCCTTTAGGATCTCAAAACCTTATAAGCATTGTAAGCATTGGTAAAAGAGCCATATTCCTTCAAATTTTACTTGGCAAATAAATTAACAGACTACCAAGTTAAACATTTGTGGCACCTGTTGCCTTTTCTCATCTAATTGCATGAGAAAAAGAACTGAAAAGAAAGACAGAGTATAGAAAGACAGTTTTGTTGACTCCAGTCTAGCTTGTCGGTCTGTATTGGATCGGTAATTTAGGCAAAGAAAACAGACAGCAAACTATTGCTAGATCTCATAACTGTGAAAATAATTTGTTGTATACAAGCTGAGCATAAGCCAGTGCTGCAAACAGTCTGCAACAGACTGGTAAAGACACCTGACATGTTTTCTCCCTTCATCTCCATGGAATTGTTCACACTAAGGGTCATGTCCAGAACAGAGCAGTCAGTTTTAATAAGTTATTTGAGAGATATTATGTGGAAGTCACAAGTCTTTATCATCACAGTTCATAATATTGTATGGAAAATACTGAGAGAACATAACAGAGATCAATTCTATTTCAAAACTGCCTCAGAATACTTCTGAGAGCCACACTGCTTAAGATCAAATACCTTAAGAGGCCTGCCTAGTCTTGCCTACGTAAAGAAACAATTTCCACACAGGATCCGGCATACCGTCAGACTTTATGTATTTTTCCAATATGATAAGGGTATTGGTTGGCATTAAAATGTCAGTCTTTATCTAAAGTGATTTCTCTCCTAATTGTTTCTAATTGCCAGAGGTATCAGCAGTCCAATGTTTGTGAACAAGGTTGCAGATAACTCAATGAGTAATGAAATAGTTCTTTTGGCAGAGAAAGAATGCATTTAAACACAAAGAATCACTTACAAAAGCCGTAAACTTTTTCCTCTCATGACATCTATGTACTTTCATTTACTCACGATTCTCCATTCTGTTTCAGGCACAGTAGCGTGGGCCCACTGCTGAATGGGGCGGGTGCCCTGGTGACGAAGGATACAGAGAAGGCAGAGTTATTGAATGCTGCCTTTGCTTCCGTCTTCACTGCTAAGGCCAGTCCTCAGGAATTCCAGACCTTGGAGACAAGAGAGAAAGGCTGGAGAAAGGAAGACTCTCCCTTACTCAAGGAGGATCGGGTTAGAGATCTTTTCTCCAAACTTGACATCCGTAAATCCATGGGCCCTGATGGGATGCACCCACGAGTGCTGAGGGAGCTGGCGGATGTTATCGCTAGGCCACTCTCCATCATCATGGAAAGCTCCTGGAGATCAGGAGAGGTGCCTGAGGACTGGAAGAAAGCCCATGTCACCCCAGTCTTCGAAAAGGGCAAGAAGGAGGAGCCAGGAAACTACAGGCCTGTCAGCCTCACCTCCATCCCGGGAAAGGTGGTGGAACAGCTCCTCCTGGAGGTCCTCACTAAGCATCTGGAGGGCAAGAAGGTGATCCGGAGTAGTCAGCATGGATTCACCAAAGGGAAATCATGCTTGACCAATCTGATAGCCTTCTCTGATGGGATGACTGGCTGGGTAGATGAGGGCAGAGCAGTGGATGTTGTCTCCCTGGACTTCAGCAAGGCTTTGGACACTGTCTCCCATCACATCCTCCTAGGTAAGCTCAGGAAGTGTGGGCTAGACGAGTGGACGGTGAGGTGGCTTGAGAACTGGCTGGATGGCCGAGCTCAGAGGGTTGTGGTGAATGGCACAGTCAAGTTGGAGGCCTGTAGCTAGTGGTGTCCCCCAGGGGTCAGTCCTGGGTCCAGTCTTGTTCAATGTATTCATCAATGACCTGGAGGAAGGGACAGAGTGCACCCTCAGCAAGTTTGCTGAGGATACAGAACTGGGGGGAGTGGCTGACACACCAGAAGGCTGTGCTGCCATTCAGAGGGACCTGGACAGGCTGGAGAGGTGGGCGGAGAGGAACCTCATGGAGTTCAACAAAGGCAAGTGCAAGGTCCTGCACCTAGGCAGGAATAATCCCATGCACCAGTACAGGCTGGGGGTTGACCTGCTGGAAAGTAGCTCTGCAGAGAAGGACCTGGGAGTGCTGGTGGACAACAAGTTTACCATGAGCCAGCAGTGTGCCCTTGTGGCCAAGAAGGCCAATGGTCTCCTGGGGTGCATTAGGCAGAGTGTTGCCAGCAGGACGAGGGAGGTGATCCTGCCCCTCTCCTCAGCCCTGGGGAGGCCTCCCCTGGAGTACTGTGTCCAGTTCTGGGCTCCCCAGTACAAGAGAGACATGGCACTCCTGGAGAGAGTCCAGCGGAGGGCTACCAAGATGATTAGAGGGCTGGAGCATCTCTCCTCTGAAGAAAGACTGCAAGAGCTGGGCCTGTTCAGCCTGGAGAAGAGAAGATTGAGAGGCGATCTCATCAACGTGTACAAGTATCTGAAGGGGGAGTGTCAAGAGGATGAGGCCAGCCTCTTCTCTGTGGTGCCCAGCAACAGCACAAGAGGCAACGGGCAGAAACTGAACCACAGGAAGTTCCATCTGAACCTGAGAAAAAACTTCTTTATTGTGAGGGTGACAGAGCATTGGAACAGGTTGCCCAGAGAGGTAGTGGAGTCTCCTTCGCTGGAGATATTCAAAACCCGTCTGGATGTGATCCTGGGCAATATGCTCTAGGTGACCCTGCTTGAACAGGGAGGTTGGACTAGATGATCTCCAGAGGTCCCATCCAACCTAAATGATTCTGTGATTCTGTGATTCTGTAATACAACCCAATGGCTATAGTTAGCCTGCTTACAAGTGACCCTGGGTTCTGTTCCAAATGTGCTGAAAAGCTGTTTTGTGACCTCTATAAATACAGGCCATGTTGAAATACAAATTTTTCTTTATTTTATGTATTTATTTTTTGAAATAAAGTTAACTGGCTAACACCAGACCAAGGAGATCTTCAGACTGATGCATGAGGACAATCAAACAAGAGCCTATCTCTGCAGCAGTACACTGTTCCACTGTTTGTATTTAAAAGACAAAGTGGAAGTGGGTTGTTCTTATTTAAGCTATTCATGCTGATTTGAAAGTCTAAGAGGAATTAATATATGTTTAAAAAAACAAACAAAAAAACCCCCCTTACTTAACAAGGAAAGTTCTCTGACAGAGTAATACGAGAGCATACCTGAACTCTAAGAATTCTATTGCTGTCCTTTTTTTGAAGTGAAACACTTGATTATTCACAGAAAATAGGGTTAGAAAAAAAACCCTCCAAATATCACCTAGTTCATGTTTCATAATGTAAGTTTATTCCTAAAACATTTCTGATTGGTATTGTCTAATATAGCCCCAATAACCTTCAAGAAGTAAGCAACCTTATTCAATGTCTTTTTGAAATCAATCTGTTTCAGACCTTTATCTTTTACCTTGTAACAGCTTTCTCTCCCGCTGCCTATTGTCTAATGGCTCCTGTTTAAAATGTATCATTGTGTTGAGATGCTGAGGTGGAGAACAGAATACAAAAATTAAAATACTGCTGTAGTAAATGTGCTCCTCACTAGTTCATTTAAGAGAATGAATTGTTTCTCAGAATTCTTTTTCCAGATGATTGTTTACTAGTACATAGGACAAATATGACAGTAGAAATTGAGCAGAATTTTGGTTATCCAGGAACATTTCTTGATCCAAACCAATAGCACTTGTTCCAGGGGTTTCAAAAATCATCCTCGTGGATTTAGGTTCCAAAATTTATCCATTTCGATACCAGAGTCCTTCTTAATTCTGGGCCCACATCTTTGGTATGACTCTGAGCAAGAGTCCTATTAAGATCTGCCAGTGGAGGGAGACGGTCAATTTTCCTGGCAGAGGCAACCAGGACAGTGTTTGTTTGCAGAAGGCACAGAATACACTACCGTGAGAAATCAGCTGCAGCTTACCGCTATGGCTATGCAATATAGAGATTTTACACTTTTGGTTTCTATGCTCTGCTATTCTCTTGACATTAGGATTTCAACATTAGATTATTATATTTATACAGTAATATAAAGTAATTAGATGTTCAAAGAAAACATACAGGGAAAAGTTCTGCAAAGTTTATAGAAGTTTGCTTCCAGTAAGCAACTTAGTTTCCTCTGAGTGGATGAAAAGTTGAACTTTTCAGGAGAGTGGAAAAAAACGTCATCCTCTAGGCTTTTGCTTGTCAGAGGAAAGCCTGGAAATATACAGTGTCATAGCTCATTGATGTCAACACTGTAGTTACTGTCACTGAAACACTATCAACACAAAAAAACCCACAAAATTAACAAATAAATACATGAATACATCCTAGTTTTTCTTGATTGGTATATATTTATCTTAAAAAAGCATTTTTATCCCTATGGACTTCTATGCTGGTAAACAAAAGGGGGGGTAAGATGATCTGACATAATGTTGCAAAGTAAAACAGCATAGCAGTACAGAAAGAAAATATTCAGTTTTCTTTAGGACTTCTGTTCGTCAACCTGAGAGCCCTACCACCCCCATGCTGTTAGTGACACGCAGTCGCTCTATAAAAATCTTATTAGGAAAGTCCTTTGAGACTACTTTCTTAAAATTTGCATTAGCATAGATGTGCTTGCAAACGCTTTCAAATATATTATTTTTCTTTTATTTAAACGACTATTAATTACATGTAAATGATAGGTTTACTAATCATTTTGTAGAAAACAGCTTGAAAAAAGCATCAATCTCAAGCCATTAGTAATCCTGACAGCTCCTATTGTTTCAGTACATATTTTATCTGGTTTTATCTTTAAAGCACTAGTTCCTAGAATGAATATATTTCATAAAAACTTAATTTTCACTTTTTTTCAGTGACCAGATTCTAATGCTATATTTATAGAAAATCATTTTAAAACAATTGAAAATACTATTTAACTATAATTTGATGGTTCAGAAACCATTATCAAAAGAAGAGATTTAAAAAACAGAATTTTTAAGATGTGATTCATGATTTTTGAATGCTTGGAATGGTGGAAGTGTTCAATTGTGTTAATCAAGCTGAACACAGTGGATGACTAGCTTCAATATACTCAAAATCTAAAAACAGTATAAAGATGACATGTTATCTTATTCCTCAGAAATGAGTTCTTTGTTGAAGCAGTTTGACACAGCTTTCTCTGACATATTTAATTACTGAAATATTTTGCTACTATATCCCTAGAACTCACGGTGTTTTTTGCATAAGTTCTCCCAAAGAATATAGTTTATCATAGCTTCATATTTAGTAGTGAGTTAGCTCTTATTCCTCTGAGTAAGCTTCACCAAATTGACTCAAACAGAATGCTCACAGTTGCCAATGTTTGCAGCATTGCAACAAATTGGCTGTACTGAAAAGAGTTGAGAACAATGCAACTGTTGTGAACAAAGCTACTTTGAATTATGATGGATTAGTTTGATAAACTGGCTGAAAAGATATAATTAAGATAGCTTTTATAATGACAGCACATATACTTACAGAATATCAAGATCTATATTAGCGAAGCTTTGCTGAAGAAAGTACTAAGTGCATTGGTATCACTTCCATTTAAGTGGAATTAAATAAGAGTCTTCTTATTTAAAAATGTATCAACTTAACAGATGCATTTCTACCTTGATGCTAGAGTTCTTTCCACAGACCCACTACATACAAAGAAGAAGGATGGACCCATGCTTGAGGTCCTGTCATGAAATTCCTTCACATCTGTACTCTGGTTTGGACTTCTCTTGCAACCTTAGGCAAGTAACTTCTTCTCATGGGGCTTCAGTTTCCTGTCAGTAAATGTCAGTGAAATCCTGGCCAGGTCAAAAATGTACCCTGACTTCAGCAACAATTTCACTTTTTCTG
This sequence comes from Struthio camelus, assembly GCF_040807025.1. NCBI lineage: Eukaryota > Metazoa > Chordata > Aves > Struthioniformes > Struthionidae > Struthio > Struthio camelus. Next base: position 36,451,572 of record NC_090946.1, read on the forward strand.
GAGGGCTATCAATACACACAGTTGTTCAATATATATACCCTAAATATGCAATTAGATTTTTAAGAAGTCTAAAAAGCTAGAAATTAAAACAAAATGAACTTGCAGACAGTTAACTGTCTATTCCAGCTCTGCCTCAGTTATTTTTCAACAAAATAGACTCAACATTTACCTACGTTATCTTTTAATCACAAGGACAAATTCACGTACATCTAGGGCACACACTACATGCTCCAACCTGACATAGGAAGGAAAATCATTAAAAAATGTCAGCATCTTCACCAATAAGAAGTCCATTTCTCCAGATAGTTTTGCTCTCAGTGTTTAATTTTAATTACCATGAATCCAAACATCAGCTTTTCAATCAAAATTTGCAACTTTGACATTTCAAATTTATGTTCATTTTTCAATAGAGTATGGACATGACTGGGTCAAGCACACAGTCCAAAGTGTTCTAACAGCCATGAGAAAGGGTGGTGGACAGAGTCAAAATCTAGAAAATCTCATCTCTGATTTTTCATCAGAGAAATATCATTGACAATAATCAGTCTCTAAAGAATTATCATCCCAACTTCGTGACAATACCTCTGCCATCTGCTTCTTCCATTTTTAGGAGCTGTGAGTGCCCTCAGTGGGAAATCGCTTTTCTTTGTCTGACAAAATTGTTTCATCTCCTTTGTGTGTCCCTTTATGTCTCCTCTTTCTTTTACTACTAATTTATGGTCTATGTCCTTCTTGGGCAGCACCAGCCTCATTAAAAATGACTCCTGTTGCTTTGGCTGAGTGTGACTTCAATGTGAAAAGCATCATCTGTGTGCACTGGTTGACCTGAAATTTATTCTTTAACTCCAGCCCAACCAGCTGTCAGATTTGTATCAAAAAGTAGGTACATTATAAGACAGGACAGGTTTACCTGCACTACTTCATTAGATGTGTTCTAATAAAAACATGACCTACTGTCGCTCTTCCCACCTGCAAGCATTATAACTAAAGTCTCTGTAACAGCATAGTAAGTTATTTTTGTTCTCTCACCATTTTAAAATGCTGAATTCAATTCTGCAGGAATTGGAGGAGTAAAAAATGAAAAGATTAACCTTCACATTTATGAAAAATTAGTATTTTTCTTGTGAACAAAGCTAGTTACATTTAAGTATTTAAATCTTTTTTTTTTTTTTAAAGAATCAGCTATTTTAGAAGTTATGGGTGAGCGCGTTGTCTTTTGATTCTAGTCAATAAGAACATTTGTTGCAGCACTGAGAATCAACACACTTTGTTTGCTCACATGTGGGTATTCGAGGTTCTCATTATCAAATTTTGCTGGATTTTCACAAGTTCTAAATATCCTTCTTACTTATAGTAATATTCATGTAATAAAACATTGATTTACACAGACAGTGATGGTTTTAGGACTGAATCTATGCAACTGATCTACTTGGTTTGATGCTGACAAAACCAACTGACAACCAACTGACAAAACGGGGGGAAAAAAAAATCTAAGTGACTATGCATTTCACTGAAATGGAAAAAAACCCACTTTCATTTTGTTTTAGAGTGTTTCTACTTCTGAAAATAAATATCAGTGAATAAAAATAAGAAAATATTTCAAAATGAAATATTGAAAAAATCAAAAGCTGCGATTTTGAAAATGACAAAAGAAATAAAACTTCTAAAAATAGATTTCGTTTACCAAAATCCAACACAATTTGATAAATCCCTAAAATGCCATTTTAGGAGAATAATCACACACAAAAAAAAGTGAATGGTCAATTCCAAAGAAGCTTAACATTAAGTATCTATATGCTGTCTCAAAATTAAGAATTTGTGCTTTTATTGTTGATATTAAGGTGACCTAGATTATGCATATGAGAATTTCCAAACAGAGGAAAACATTTCATGCCCCAAAGCACAGGAACATAATGCTAAATACATTTAATCACAAGCCTAAGATAGTGAAGTACAATTGTATACATGTATACTCATTATACTTTGTGTTTCTGTGTTTTTTCTACAGACTACCTGTCAGAGAGCTGAAACAAATATTAAAGTCTCTATTATATCTATCCAATAACCAGCAGCTTCCTTTCCAGAGAGGCGTTAGTTTTACTTTTATGGTAGTGCTAGTCAAGCAGATTAAATTCACTTGGGGGGGGGGGGTGGTTCAGAGTATCAGGGCTTGAACTTCCTCTTATTCACTTACTGGCATACTGCATGAATGACGCTGATGAGAGAAAGTCAACTAAAAGAGACAAGGACATGTTACAAAAAGCCTGCAGGCAGGTTGGTACATGTACTCTGAGCAGGTTCCAGGAAACACATACATGTGTCATCGTGCAAAGTTATTTCAAATGAAGTGATGGAAGAGAGTGTGTGGAGCAGAGTTCACGGTGGTAGTCAATGCGCTACTTTAAGAGTTCTCAGTAACTGAAATAGCATAGAATGGCTGGACTGTATGCCTCAACTCTTGCCTGAAAAAGAATCATTACTCTTTCATCACATTTCTGAGCAGGAAATCTAATGTTATCAACATGTATATGGATAGCACAGAATATTCACTACTATGGTTAAATAATTCAGATTGAATTGCAGTCTTCTCAGAAAGGACTGATCTGAAAAGACTAGCAAAAAGGGAATATAGTGGATCAGAAACTGAATCCAAGTCAAAATCATCAAGTCTTAATGAAACAGTAATTATCATACCACGACATACAGACTAGAAATTGTCTGCAAGACAAAGTTACACATTTACTCTACTCAGCTCTAGTACTAAGGCTTCACCTTTTTACTCTCTGAAAGCAGTACAAGAAACTCAGCATTTGTTACTGCATTTTCTCTTAGATTTGATTTCATCTTTGGGTTTACTTAGTACAATGCAATAATCCACACTTATGACAAATGGGAGAAGCATTAAAAGAAGCCTTTGTAACAACATCCAGTGAGATATGCATGAGATGTGACTGACTATCTTTTCCTGCTATCTTTGCCATTCTCCATGTCTCAGGAAAAAATTCGTACTTGTATTATTGCACATATCCCTGCTAAGTATTTGACTGCATTACAATGAAAGGAAATAAACACAGTTCCTTCTACAAGTAATGAATACATTAATACCTGTATAGTAATTAAGAGCAATAATTACTTCTCACATGTAGACAGGGTGAAAACCATCCCTATTAAAGAGAAAGTTCAGGTCCTATGTAACATCCGGGTGCAAACATGCTTCTAGCACAGAATAACGCTTTACCCAGGGTAAACGTAACACAGCAAAACCAGCACCAATCTCAAAAGGCTCACAGTCTGAGAGCCATGTATCACACTAAGTTGTGTGCAGCAAAACACACAGTAAGAAAACCCACAGTCAAGGGATAGCAGAATCTACTATAGCAAACAAAGATGCCAGTTCAGACCCTGAGTGATTCAATCATTTTTAGAATACTGAGGGGAAAGGTTATGTGCAATTCACATTTGCATTTCAGTTTATTCTATGGAAGTCTGGACATCAACATATATTCAGGAGACAACAGGGAACAGGATTGACTGTAAAATCAAAATAAAATTTGAATCCAAAGATAACCTTCAGCAAAGTTAATGAATGTTGTAATAATCGCTGGTACAGGCCTTTTCCTTGGTAAAACGTATGGTGTTAACAGCATCACAGGGCAAAGTATGCACAGATAACATTACCTGCAGAGAGCGGGGAATTCTATTTTTTTACTGAGCTGCATCCTGCACAAGTGATCTCTTGCAAAGAAAAATCTGTGATCTTTGCAAGTAACTGCAGTTAGGATTCTAAGTAAATGAAAATGTCAGAGGTCTTACTTGCAATCGTCTGTCTTTTCATTCATCACCCTTTTGAACATTAGGTTGTCAGTTACAGGCCCTTGAAGAATTTCAATTGCTGTTTAGAGACTATGATTTGTTGCTAGGGCCCATCCTTCATCCTCAAGGTTTTCTGCAGTGTGATGAGTAAAGATGCACTAGTGCAGTAACTACAAAACAGGTATTATTTAGAGCAACCTTGGAAATTCACACACTTGCGTTCCATAATAAGACGACACGGGTAGAGAAGTAGTCTCCTCTTCTTCAGCTATTTGTAAACTCCAAGAGATGCTCACCTTTTTATCTCTTTAATTAGATTAGCCTTAGGAAGAAACATTTATTTTCCCTACTGTGCGTTCTATTGCATGCTTAGCAAAGCTTTAGGATTAAATCTCCCTCACATGGATTTTCTGGCCAACAGGTTATCAGCCAATAGGTCAAAATGACACAATTATGTTACAAAACTGATAGATCACTGAAAGAAAGAAAGAATAGCAAATAGTTTAGCTTGCAAAACCTTCTGGCCAATCATTAGCATTCTTTGCACTATTAGTTCCAGAAAATAGGCTGTAGGCCTAGTACTGTATCATTACAGTAACACTGAACAGTTGAGCAGTGTTGAACAATGTTAAAATCTTTCTGTAAAGCAAATAATTCCAGCTATATTTAAAGACAGAGCACAAAAGGTACCGGATGATCCTCCATGACAATTCCTATCTCCTAGGAAGAGTCTGTGACAGAAGTTGATTGTTTTCTATCAAATGTATACCATAAATGAAAGTGAGACTTACCCGTTGCTTTTAATAGCACACACATCATCTTCTGTCACAGAATCTATGAAAATATCTAAGTATATTTCCATTAGACTTGCAAACCACTCTTTCCTGAACACTTACACTACCGCAGAGAAACATTAGAATAAAACCGATAAATGTAGCATGTCCTATAACGTCTTTCAGTATCCATGCCAACGCACTCTCATTTGTAACTGAAAATTAAGTATTGCAAAGAGGGCCTCTTCAGTTGCCGTGAAAAGTGTGCATGTCTGTGCCCACTACAGTCATGTTCATGGGCTGTTTTTTTTTTTCCCAAGGTATTCTCAGAGGAGCAAAAGCTGTTTTTCTCTTACTGTGGATAAAGAAAGATGCAGTAACATTTTCAGCACATAGCAAGAAGAGTGATATTGATTCTTTATGTTATTATTGACTATTTTGTCTCTAGAAATAGATATTTTTCCTCAAATAAGTAAAGCACATTTTCCAAACTTTTCAATGTGCTAGTTTTTACTGTAGCTTCCCCTTTGCTCCTCATTTTGCCCAAGCCTTTCATTTTTAACTTTGAGTATTGCTATTTACCTTTTTTGGTGGATAATAACACATGTATATCGGGGGCCATTAAAGGCAACATCTTCATACGTTATGAAACATCAGTTGCATAACCTCCTACTGTCATGTTTCTAAGAAGAAAATATTCTAGGAATAGCAACAAAACCTTGAACTGTTCTTTTCCATCTCTGAGCTAGCCTCCACAGAGCACACACTGCCTCTAAACGAGACAGTGAAAACTACTAGTGTTCTGTTCTTGACAATTTTCACCATTGACAAATATAAGAAAGATAAGACGCAACACAGCAGAGGTGTCCAAATCCTAGTGCTAAAGACAAGTTGGACTGTGATAAAAGGGAGATCAGGAACTATTAAAAGATATAAAAAAAGAGAGATGTCTAAAAGGGTATTAGCAAAAATGTTGGAAAAGCTTTATGAGAGTATAAATTATTATAGAGAAAAACAACTGTAAAGTAACTCTAAAATAGGATTCTCATCATTTTATTATCATAGTCCACATCTTGGCAAAAAAAAAACAAAATAAAATTAAAAAAAAAAATCTGGGCATTATCTCTCCTTGACCCTACAATTCTGCCTGTTAGCCATCACAGGAAACCTCAGAAGTAGCTATTTCCATTTTTTGCAGAGGAAAGAGAGGATTAGGAAATAATGCCATCTCTTTAAGTTTTCAATATATAATTCAGTAACTACAAAGGAGGAGGAGATAACAGCTCATAACTAGATGATTTGCAAACAACAAGAACCAGACCAACAAAATGGCATGGTACTTTTGCCTTATATTTTATATATCCCAGGTTAGAAGGGACTCTTTACTGCAAATTCTCTCTCTCTCTTCACATGTTCGTGTAGATCAAAAAATCAAAATTTTCTGATTATGTACTGGTTAAGAGTGCTATACTCCTGCTTGAAATTCGTGGCTAAGAGCTGATTATTTGTCTAAAATTTCCTCCTTGTCCAAGAATTGGAACCATATCAATTTCTCTGTAAATCTCTCCTGCACTGAAATTCTGAGGCAGGATGTGTCCCAGATAGTGCTTCTCAACATGCTTTGGCAATTAATAATATTGATTTCATGAAGATTTGTTTTCATAAGTATACTACAGCTGTGCTGTCTAATTAGCTCTTAATTTTCTGTTGAACTGTGCGTCAGTAAACACACCTTTAAGTAAATAAATAAATACTCATATGCTTACACAATAGTGCGCAGACTCACAAGTTATCATTGTCAGAGATTTTCTGTGCTACTGTACGTTAACTGCTTCGAGATCCTTAAGCATTGAGAGGAAGAAGAAAAGGAAAAGAGAAAAGAGGAAGAAGCACAGAATCAAATGTAAGACTCAACATGACAGAGCAGTAAGGTGAATTTGGTTTTGGCAGAGACAGAAATGGAACCTCCAACTTTTCAACTACCATTTCTGCAACTTACCAACTAGCCTTAACTTTACTAGGCATTAAAGTTCTGCTAGTAGGAGTTCAGTATCTTATCATCTTTTTTCTAATTTTCTTCCATTAGGCAAACCAAAGACAATAAGATCAGAAAAAAATTTACACAGATGATTATAAACCAGCTAAAATGGAGAAATTAGATCAAGTAAGGCCTCATCCTGCCTCCTGAATTTTCTCATCAACATGATTCTCAACATTTTATTGTCACAGTCCACATTAAAAAAAAAAAAAAAGAAAAAAAATCTGGGCGTTGCCTCTCCCTGAAGTCAGCAATACCCTGCCATTCTACCTCATGGGTGTCATAGGAAATGTGTCACAATACAGCCTTCTTCATGTTGTTCTTCATTTACGTTTGCTTCAACTGAAAATCCTGAAGAGAAGATGCACTTGAGGATTTTGTAAGAGCTGCAAGTTTGCCCATCTAATTTTGCAGATTCAGTAAAGCTGAATGGGTTTTTATTGTATAGGATTTACGCAACTGAAACCCAACACTTTAGAGCTGTTTCCATCACTAACTCACAGTGTGAAGTGTTTATAGCTTGGTTCAGCAGTAGGCAGAATAATCACACAAATGTTTTTGCAAGGAACGTGAGGAGGGGTATATTATTCAAAGCACTTAGGGACATCATCAGCTTCTTCACAAACAGGGTGATTCAACAGAATGAGCGGCATGTATTCGATTCGCATCTCTAGCGTTTCCTTTGAGGAAGTAGCTGAGATGGCATTTTCTGTCAGAGATGTTTTATTGGAAGTGATAAGCAAAGGAGGTGTTAGGCCATTTGGAAGGTACTGAAAGCAATATAGCACATTCAGTCAAAGAAGAAAAACTTGACCCTTCAGTGACCCTACTGTTTATTCCAGTCGATGCAATAACGTTTGCCACATTTCACCTGCTAAACCATCAGACAGAGCAACAAAAAGAACAGATTTTCTTAATGTCATTCAGATGATTGGTCTGTCTTGTAATTCCTTTTGACACTACAGACAACAGATTAAACAGTAGGAAATGACACAGCAGCCAAATTTCAAACACCTGCTGCCCATTTCAGCTGGGTTGTTGAACCCCTCCACATCACACATCTGTCATGCCCAAAGAACCACTGCTGGTGTTTCCATTTCACGTGATACACTGCAATGTTTTTCTTCCATTAAAGAAAAAATTCTTCACCAAAAAAAAAAGACCATCAGATCCACACTCACGCAGGACTTTTAGGGTGCATGTGCAAATAGATCTCAGATTCCATCTCTCTGAAAACACGACCTCCCAAGGAAAATCTACATTAGTTACTAGCAATATAAAGGCTTATAATATGCACCTAAGCAGTGCTAACTACTAAAGATAAAACAGTTATCATGTACGTACCATCTCATTCAGAAGGAAACAGTGAGAAAACACTTACATTATTGCTATGTTTTGCACAGTAGCTAATCTGTGGTTAAAATAAGGCTACGTCTATAAGCATGCTTAGAAAAATAACTGTCAGACAGTATAAATTAGCTAAGCTCTAAAGGGAACGGCAATCATTGAGCATAACAAAGGGAGAACAATAATCAATACAAAGGTCATGACAGCCTAGCGAATCTAGAGAAAAAAATTTAATTGAAAGGCTGTCTTCACAATGTTTTCTCATACATATCGCAAGATCCATGACAGAAATGGAAGAATTTTTTTTTAAATTGTAATAGAGTCATACAAGATAGGGGAGAGACCTTTAATAAGCCACATAGCCTATCTCTACATTTCCTTCCACTATCCGATGTTTAAAATATAACTTGCATCTCTAAGTCATATTCTGTAATTCATTCACATTCAGAATCCCTCTTGGCAGGCTTGCCAGACATCTCATGCGAAATAGTATTTTGTACATTTCAGCTTGAAACCACATGACCCATATTTTATGTCTTTTTCCATATTTCTTGCACATTTTTTAATAGGGTAGTTAGAAAATGAGGCTGAACTGTGAAAAATTCTGTTGTCACTTTCTTTATCCCCAACCCTGTTTTGCATAAACTTCTCAGTCTTCACAGACTTAGAGCTCTCATCTGAACATTAGAAGAAAAGAGAAAGAACATTGATTGGAGCAGACTGTAAAGATCAGTGGAGATGATTAGGGAAAAAAAAAAAAACCTACCAGATTTAAAACTTTTCCCTATGGGACACTTTCCACCTTCTTGTCCTTCCACACAGTCCAAGGCTTTCTGTTCACCTTTGCTTACTGGATATTTCCTTCAGTCACCCCTAGAACCATAAACATGATTGCTACTAAGATGCCAAAGTAGTCTCTAAAAAGTAGTAGTGACGGAGTAGGAGGCAGTAGGATTTCCATTGCTTCAATCTCAAATCCTGTGTCCTATACTAAAAGCATAAAGGAAATATGAGACAAGGTGATAGTTTGCATGCAATTGCATAGAGGAAGCAAAAATTTAAAGATACCAAAGAAAAAGGCAAAGATTTATTCATTTTTTGTGCAGGATGGTTTGAGTCTGAAATATGGGAAATTTCTTATATTTTGGGTTAAAAATCATAGAAAATTGGTGGAGAGAGAGAAAAAATTACCTTTTTTAGTATTTTTAATCTGCCGAGCTGCCTGTTAGGAAAATTACTGCCATCATAGAATACATAAAGGAAAGGTGCAATGCTATTTTAGCTCTAAATTATTGACTCTAAATAGACAAATTGTACCTGTGTGCTTCTCTTTACCTTCTTAAGTTGTCACTTTCACTTTTAACATGGATACCACGGTGTGTGGATTCAAAGCTTCCATAACTCCATTCATAATGCATTTCAATAGAGTGTGCTCACCTTAAAAAGAAATCGTCTTCGCCAATTTCTGTCATTCCTGATGGCTAATCTGGAAGATCTTCACTCAGATTCAAGGAAGAATGGGAACCTTTGAACTTGTCTGCAGAATGGAGGATCTTTGAAATTTGGAGGCATAGCAGCAGATGACTGTTCCTAGAACCCTGCAGAAAATGGATTTAAGTGATCTATGAGCACTAAGCTCCGCAAAGAAAAAAACTAGTGCCTCAAGCCTGCAAATAGATATGTTCATAACTATGCATTTGAGCAGCTCTACTAAAACCAATGGGCCTACTTCTAAATATAAAAGTTAAGGATGAAGAAACATTTGCAATGCAGAGGATGATAACTTGTAAGGATGCTCCTATGGCTTCAGCACGTGGGGGTGTGCGGGGGCGTGTTTTAGTTAAATGTCTACTGACAAGGAAACATAGCAAAAACATTTCTATATGCTTTTAGAAATGTGCTTTTCATCATCACTAACTATTTTCAAATAAAACAAATGCTATAGACTAAATTAAATGACAACAGAGTAGTATAAAGATTACCTCCAGGGGATGCTGCACAAGAAAAGCCTATTACAGGAGAGAGAGCGTTTATCCCTGTACAAGGCAGGTAGTGCAAACGATCTAATTTGGTATGAATTGGCTGTCTGCAACTATTTGCTTTCCTAGGCTGACATGCTAAAACACAGATGTTCTAAGAAGATATTTTGTGTCCAATATCATCTGTAGTTTTAAAACTCAGCCATACAGGCTTTTAGTCACTGTTGAATTTTTCACTGCTATGTGAGCAGTCTATTTCTTTCACCGTTATGTGTATGTGTCACAGACAACAGTTTAAATTTGAAGAGTTTTTACTTCATTTAACGGACTGCCGGTTAACACCAATATATCTAATCACCAACTCAGACGCTGAGGAAAAAAAAAACACACACAAATGACAAAACAAACACTTAAGCAAACATCTTTCCCCTCCCTTCCTCAAGCTCAACCTAAGTCAAACACCTGTCTTCCCCACTCCCTAGCCTCAGCTTGCCCCTGCCTTCGCCGCAGGTTACTAAGTCCACCCCAACTCCTCCGGTGAGACGATGGGCGACTCGGGACGTGGTCACATGCCCAATGGCTCCTTTCAAATGCTCTCAGCTTCTTCCCGGTTTCTTCGACCACACTTTGCTTCTCGCTCTTCTTTTTGCTGCTGCTCTTTGCTGCGTTAGGTTTTGCCACAGCTCTGGTTTTTAGTATGTCTCCCCTGGCGGGGGCAGCGGTCCCTCGAGGGTGCCCACGGGGCAGCTCCTTCCCAGAGCATGTCTGCAGACATGAGCCTCCCCCCTCCATCCCCAACTGCCTATTTCTTTCTTAAATAGGCTGCGTGCTCCTGGTGCTGGCTGCAGTTTTGGGGGGGGGGGGGGGGGAGCGGGCTGTTCCCATCCGTTAGGGAGCTGGCTGGAACCGGCTGTGCCCGGCCCAGGGCGGATCGCAGCCCCCTCCACACAGGGCACCTGCAGCTCGTCCCTTGTGCCCCTCGTCATGTCCCAGCCAGGGTCTCCACTTCAAAACACCGCCTTCCCAAGCTGCCTATGGCCAGCACAGCCACGACCTCGGTTTCCTGTTCTTTTAAGGCTGCCAAGGCCGACAGCGCTGCTTTCTGACAGTTAGGTCCACCGCCCTCTCCTCACAACAGGTGTCACTCTGGCTCCATTTGTGCCGCCAGTGAACTAGGCCCAAGATCCACGAGTTAAACCCAACTTTAGGAGGCTGACATTGAGAAGTTTTTTTCTATTTTAATGGTTGCCAAGCCTGCAACAGGAATCCCCACACACACGTCTGCAACGTTTACATATAACAGCAAGAGAAAGCCCGAGCTCCGTCCCGCCTCGCTGACGCACTTGCTGCCGGTGCCAGGAGACCGCGGAGGAGCTACCGTGGCCACGATCCTCAAACTGCTTCGCCCAAAAAACATCTCAACGTATTGTTGTGGGATTTACTGAAATAAGTGCAGAATAGATTTCTACCAGCAAAAGTAGACTGGTGACACAAAGTCACTTTTCAGAGCTAGAGGGAACCCACGTCCTCGTGGCTTAATAAGAAGTTTGAGCAAATCCAATACAATCTCGTGCTAGTCTACACTATCGCAAAGCAAAATGGGTTGTTGCCAGTTTAGAACTGAATCTGGATTCAAATTTACACCAAAAAAAGATTCTTCTGCCCTTCAAAACTATTCAGATGTTGCAGGTTGTAACTTGGAAAAAACACTGCGTAGCTAGATGTTTCCAGGACACACACTAAAAATGTACATTGAGTACTGATGTGTGCATTTCATAATCATAAATGTACGTATGTAATCACAAATCAGTGAAGATGCAAGTGGGCTTTATAGCTACCAATGTCTTTGCTTCATGGTACTAACCTCTGGGGCTCCACTTCTCAGGGTTTTAAAAATAGACTCAGGGAAGAGGGGACCCGTCTACAATTCATGCACATGGTTTTTTTTGTGCTTGTCAGGAGATTCTGAAATGGCTTTTGCTGTCTGAAATAACAGCTAGAAATGTACTTGACATTTGACTTATTTCTTCAGTATTTGTAACCTTGATGCAAATGTTTCATCTCGGATTATCTTGCCCTGGGATGCAGTTCATGAAAAATTTATCTTCCAAGTTGCGTTCAATATTTGGAGATTGTACCACCTGGAATCTATTTATTCAAACACACCTGGTGCTGTCTCTCTTTTTAGCCTGTGATACAACTTAGCCATGCAACTACTATGAATCATAATTTCTGGGCTGTACAGAGAAGCCTGTTTATTTCTCTCTCAATATATTAGACACTAAATATTGTAGAAAATGTCTGAAAATTTGTGGATACCGTGAGCTCCGAGTGCAATTCTACTGAAGATTCTCAACTAAGCTGAGAACCAACTTGAACAGGACTTTTATTTTATTTTCTATTTTTCCTACCCTCCCCCTACACTTTTTTTTTTTTTTTTTTAATACTGGTGAAATGACTAGGCACCTTCAATACTGGAAATCAAACTTTTGTAACCACTGAGTGCCTTCACTGCTTTGTTTTCTCTGTTCAGCATGACTGTTCTCCAAACACTTCCTCATCAGTACATTTCCAGAAGAAACCACAGGTAGCCCTGAAATACAGAGTTTTTTCTACAAGTACAAAAGAGAAGGTACTTCAAACCCTTTGTACCTTAATGCAAGTCTTATTTTGTCAACTCATAAAAATTCTCTCTGCTAGGACTTGCTTTGCTACATCAAAAGTGTGTTTTACATGGGTTCATAGATTCTTCACTTGTACAAAATTGTTTGAAAGCCAAATACCATAAAAATTGCAAACAGAGCTGAATATAATGTACATTATTAGAAGCAACATTAATCCATTTATCATCCGGTAATTTGTCTTTGCCCTTCATTTTATTACAAAGGAAAACAATCTGTGATCCTTTCCCAGTACTCTGTCATTGTCAAGTCCATGCTAAAAACATTTTAGCTGTCCAAGTTTGCTAGCCAGTTTTGGATTATTGAGTAAAGTAGTAAGTTTTGTTTTTTAAAATTACCAAATATTTAATATAAAGTAAGAGTCCAAGGAAGGAAAATACCATCACACTGCTGCTGCCTAAAAGTAAACCTTTTATATGCTATTTTGTGAATCAGTCGCTCTGTTAATTTGTTTGTTATACTGTCTCTCTGCTATTCGTTTTTCTAGAAAAGAAATTTTAAATCTTGACAATTCTGTCCTCTGTTTGCTCATGATAGATTAACAAAATGTAACAGGTCCATCTTGATCATCCGTCTTGCAGCAAGTACAGGACGTTTTCACTAGAACGCTCTCATCAACAGTTGAGGAGAGTGGGTCTCTCCCCTCTGAATACATGGGAGGGCTTCAATTAAACACTTTATGGAAGTATTTCAAGGTCAGTTGTTCAGGACTAACTTCCCTGAAATACCTGTTTTCATTTATCCTGTCTTTCTATCTCTCTGTCTTTTGTTGGTAAACAAAAATTTGTTAGTGGTAATTAAGATTCTAGCAGAACACACGTTACCTACACAGATCTACAATACTAAGAATTATCAAACTCCTAATGAAAATTCTTAGCAGTAACCTATGTTCTTCCTCATTCAGTACTAACAGTCCATTAGAGAGTCTTCACTGGACAGCTTGCTGATCAACTGTGTCAAAAAATTGTCCTTAATGCTAACTGCAGGTCTCCTGGACCACAATGATGCCTTTCCAGCAGATGTTCAAGTCCTTGGTAAGAATCAGCACTTGTAATCATGATGCTTTCTGCAGATGTCTAAATAAAAAAAGCTTCACCTACTTTTTGTTTTTGATCAGAAAGTCTGCAGAAGATGCCCACCAAAACGTTACCCATGTTGGTCTATCCTCTGTTCCTTACACGGAAGTTCTCAATTGGCTCATCATCTGCTCTGAAACAAAGCCCCAAGCTTCTCATTGCACAAAGCGCTACTCTTTCTCCTTCTCATCCTTCTGATCCTTTCTAAAGAGCCTGCATCCATCCAATGCAGCACTACCATCATTTAAGCCATCTCATCATATTTTTGTATTTCCCATGAGATCATAATTAGGCAACTGTGCACAGACTTCTAATTTCTCCTGTATGATTCCCATTCTGCATGCATACGTGCACAACATGAATAAAACTCAAAGGGAAACAAAGTCCTGCATCTTGGGTGAAATAACCTATGCAACAGGACAGGCTGGACACCAACTGGATAGAAAGCATCTTTGCAGAAAACGGACCTAGGGGGGTCCTTGTAGATAATAGTAGTATGTCCTTGCGGCAAAGGAGACATATTAGGCAATGTATAGCAATAATCCAGTCAACAAGTCAAAGGAAGTGATTATTCCCCTCCATTCAGCATTTGTGAGATCTTGTCTTCAGGACTGTGTTCTGCTTTGGATTTTCTGGTACAAGACAGACATTGCCATACTGGAACGAGTCCAACAAATGGTCACCAAGATGATTAGGGACTGGAGCACATGATGTACAAGGGCAGGCTGACAGAACTGGATTTGTTCAATCGTAAGAATACAAGACTAATGGAGGATCCTATTGCCATCAGGAACTTCTTAATGAAAGGGTACTGGGAAGACAGAGCCAGACTCATCTCGGAGGTACACAGTGAGAGGATGAGAGACAACAGACACAAGCTGCAAAAATGGATATTCAGATGAGATACAAGGAAAAAATCTTTCACAATGACAGTGATTAAACACTGGAACAGATGCCCAGAGAGACTGAGGAATCTCCATCCTTAGGTATGGTCTGAACTTAACTGCACAAGACCCTGAACAGCTTTATCTAAGTTAGCCCTGCTTTCAGTGGGAAGCTAGACTAGACTAAATGACCTCCAGAGGCCCCTTCCAACCTAAATTATTCTAGGATGCTATAAAATAATATCACTGCTGAGGTCACTAATAATGTTTTGTCAGGAGAGAACTATGTTTCAAATATAAAGACTTTATTGCTTCTGCTTTGTAGACGCATGAAAAGCATACTGCTGAAAACAGCTGAACTTCCTTTCCACAAAGTATTGAAAGGGCATTCCTGAAATTTCCCCAAACTCCAGATTTCCTGAAGTTCCAATGCAAAGTCACACAGTACACATTGATCTCTCATTTGCCTAAATCTCAGGAAAAAAATATCAGGAACCAAAAAATAAAAAAGTCCAAATAAATTTATTTTCTTGATATTCAAACACCTACTGTGTATTTCTGAAAAGAAGCAGCAAGATAATTCTCAGTATACCACTTCATCCTGAGGATTTCTGTTTCCTATAAAGAGCTACAAAGAAATAACAATGCTAATGAAAATGTCAACATACATTTTAAACTTTTTCTTTTTCTTTTTTTTTTTTTTTAAGGTTAAAATGGTTGTGATAGCTATCTCTCTGGCAAGCAGTCACAAAATATTTTACATCCTGACAGACCTCAAAGCACTTCACAAGTATGTAATAATAGAAACATTCCATTTACTACTGAACTGCAGCCAACTTGGAGACAGAACACAGCAGTGGTTTAACAGCACAGATGAACACTGTCAGCCCTTTAGAATAGTAGGCAGAAGTAAATATCTTATCCATTTAAAACCATAGGGTGCTTTAAGACAGACAGAATATAATTAGCCAAACTTCTAAATAGCAAAGAGACTAGAAATAACATCCCTGTTCCTCGGAGGTGTATTCTGCAATCTTTACTGAACGTAACTATTTAAAAATCACAAAATCACATTTGTTTTTTTCTAAAACACAGCACCACTAGGGAAACATTACTAGTGATACATTAAAGCAAATGTATCTCTATTCTAAATAGGAACATTGGATTTGATTCGGCTTAGTCAGAATTAATTCAGTCTACTGAACTCATACTAGATTGTCCTTTGAGCGCCTGTGAGTCAAATCCTGGTCCACCTTGGACACACTTACTGAATTTGCTGTGGTCTCAGCTCAAAAATTTTTACTTTTCATAGTTTCTGAATATTCTTTCAGTAAAGCTCACGTGCTGAATACCCCTAGTATTCAAAAATCTAGGGCTCAATCTGTTGCTTAAATATAAACATCTAATGCTATTTGAGATGCTCTGGGGTATATGAGACATTGCCAGGGGTCTGGTAGATGCACCAGGATCTAGGGGATACCCATACCCTTTTGGAAACGCAGCGGGAGGCCAAGTTTAGGCAACTAAATCAAGCTTCTACTGACTATTCCTAAAAAGCAGGAAGTTGTTCCTATGCACACCACTTCTGCTTACAACTTCTGCTTACAACTTCTGTCCATCTTAGCCAGTGGTATAAATGAGTAGGAATGCTTATGAAAGTGCCAATATTACAATTTCTCCTGTTTAGAGGCTGGAAGAACTTCTCGCAATTGTACCTGTTAAAAGTTACAGATTTCACTGGCAAAGTTCTGGTTAAAAAATGCGCCCTTGACAAATCAAGTCATCAGAATCCTACTTTGCATTATAATTAGCCAGACGGAGTTTCGTAATCAGTAGGAATAGATTAACGTTGTACCAATATTTGTCATTATGTGACAGATGTTACAAGCATTAACTGGTAAGCCAGCATCATTGTTCAAAACTGAGTGCATCCAGACTGCATATGTATTTAACTGTAGCCACAAGGACTAATATTTGAATTTAATCTTCCTGCAAAGATAGTTTAAGATGGATTGTAACTAATACCAGAGATACAATTAATATTCTCATATTTTGTGACAGTTTCAGAGTTAAATGTTGCTAAATTGAAGATGATAAGTACTGAAGAAGTACTAGCAACGCATTGATTGCCACGCAGTGTATGTCCTTCAGGCTAAGCATAGCGGGGAGGAGGGAAGAGAAGAAAGTTTAGCTGCCTTTCCTTACCTAAGAATTCTTTTTTGTTTATTTTTTAATATCCTAGAAAAGCTATTTTGAGCCACTCAACACTTTTTTTCCCCTTCTTTGCCCCCTTTTACCTAATTTCTGCAGCTATCCATGAATGCTATGATACTGATAAGGTCAAGGGATCCAGTACCAGCTCCTAGGTAAACATATACAAAAAAGCAGCGTTACAGAAAGAACAGAGGACATAATAAAGAAGTTATACATTCTAATACTAATACATCCTAAAAAGACAAAACATTACTTCAGAAAGCTTTTTTCCCTACACTAACACAAGTAAAATTAATGTTGTGGGCACCATTTCAGAGCTAACTATTTGAACAGCTCACACTTTAATTTCCTATTCAAAGTTCTCATGTGAAATAAATTCACGTTCTCTAGAATCTTTAACTAATTATTTCCTGTGTCTTTCAGTTATGCAAATATTTTCTCTTCTGGATTTGGTTGAATTCTCATGCACAGGGCAAAGCATTCAACAGAGATTACTGCTCTTCCTCACCTTTGTTATTTGATATCCAGTTTGAATGGCCTTAGATGAAAAAGATTTAAAAACTAAATAGGAAAGGCAAACATCAACCAGCTAGCCTATTTTTGAGGTTTGGCAGTTTCTTGCAATATTCCCACAATGAGTATATAGTATTCATAGGATGAATGAAAAGCAGCAAGAAAAAGGTACTGAGAGAACAGCTATCAGTGGCTTTTTAAAATAATATTAAATTAGATTTTATATCCATGTTTCTGAATCTGGTACTATTAAGTACTTTTCTTCATTCATTACATATATGATATTTGTTATATACAAATATATAGATGATACAAAGGTAGGAGGGATTTGCAGCATAGTGGAAGACAGGCCACTGATTGACCATTGGACAGGACAATTCAAAATGATTACAAGCTGGTGATCTGCTCCTAAAATAATAAATTAATTCAAAAGTGCAAGTGCATGCTGTTTCATCCAGGCAAGCATAGTCAGCTAACATAAATACAGGTCATGAAGCACTTTTCTACATAACACTTCCTCAGAAAATGAACTGAAATTGGAGGAAGGGGATGAATAAGCTAAATGCAAGTCAACAAAATCATACTGTTGAAAAGAAGGCACACACAATTCAGGAAACAGAAATATAGCTTGTAAGAAATGTGAAATTATCTTTCGTCTATGTTCCAAACTAATAAAGCTTTAACTGAAATACTGTCTGTTATTGAGTACCACATTGTTAGATCAGCCAGAGTTCAAAAAGCAACATGAAAAATGAGAGGTTTAAAAAGCACAACCATAAAAAAGATCAGAAGAAATTACGGGTATAGCCTAAAGAAGATACAACTGAGGGACAACATGTTAACAGCTGCAAAGAGAACAGAAATAGCTTCCTGGTTCCTCATTGAATAGGACTAGAAATAATGGGTTTAAGTTGCAGTAGGACAGAGTAGGGCAGGACATTAGGAAAAAAATGATTAATGATAAGGACAACAAACCATTAGAACAGTTTGCTTGTAGAGACCATGAAATCATCACCACCACTGACCTCAAAGGGAAAATCTAATCTGAAATTTGTCAGGAATGATAAAGATTTAGATCCCCCTTTGGATCAATAGAATGGACTAAATGACCTGTCCATTCTCTGATTCTGTACCTCTAATGAGAAATTAAAATCACACATATTCTGAAATTATAAATTTTCTTAAAGACTGCTCAGTATATAATTTATTAGTGACCATGCTTTATAATGTTTTGACTTTGGATATAAGCAAAAGAAAAAAATAAGCACTCTTGAGGCTAGATAACAAACAGAGACAGACTTACGCTCTATATGTGAAATATTAATCTAAACTTCACCGATATTTCAGGAATATTTAGGCCATGAAGCAGAACACATTTTCTACTGAACAAATGCCAGCAGCTTGCAAAGGTGATTCTGAATCTAGATTTTGTGAATCAAGCCTAAATCTAATTTTTACACTCTTGTGAGTCTTACTATATGAAATGAAGCATGTGGTTAAGCTCATACCAGAAACTCTGCATCAGCAGCGTTGGCACTAATTACTCACCCTTGACTCCATCCCTAGTGGTCAAAGAAATGCCATTTATTTAAGGTAATACAACACCTAATGCAATTCACATCCAACCCAGTTGACATCTCTAGATATTCTCAAAAAAAAAAATGTTAAATAACAAGAGTGCAACAGCTCATAGATTGTATTGACTTAAAAATTCTACAGGTGATTTTTTCTCAGAATACATTCAACTAGATTGGCCTAACTTTCTGTTTCCTTGCTAGTGATTTATGCCCTAAAACAATGATCCCCAATATTTTCTAGACAATGTCAGCGCTTGCTACATTCCCTTTCCATTTCTTTTTCCTCTTATTTTGCCACTGTCTCCCTGCCTGCCAACATGTTACACCCTCAAATCCAGCAGCATCAGTGTAGAGTCAACAGTGACACCCCAAACAGATATATCCTGGATTCTTTCCAATGCCTGACAAGAAACGTAGGCACAAATAACTTCTCTCCTTGACTAGTTCTTTGATCTTATCCTGATTTTCTCCAAAATTCTATCAATATCCAGTTACCTCATCATTTGTAGAGCCAGAGTGCTAATGAGATAAGAGAAATGAGAACCTCAGAGCAAATGCAGAAAAAGAAATTGTTTCTACCTAACAATCTTATTACAAATTTTTATTATAGAAAAGTAACAAAAGACTCCTTGAATTTAGAATAATCTAATTCCATGATGTCAGTCAGTGTGCTGCACATAAGAGATAAAAAAACCCACATTCTTTACAAGTAGGGTTTGATAAAAGATGAAAAAGATAGAGATACCTTTATTCAAAAAGTACAGCAAAATATGAGTGTATCATTAATCTTCAGTCAATCAGTCTACATTACTTTAAAACTATTTTTCTTATTCACAGAAAAGTGTTAAAATCATATTTTTTTCCCCCACAGGCTGTGTTAATTCACTGCAGTGTTGAAACAAATTTTTAAAAAGATCATCTCTGAAAGTTAGATACGTATTTAAGAAACTAACAACATATTTCCCACTATTTTTCTAGTAGCAAATGGTGATGATATTTTTGATACAGATCAATCCGAAAAAGCT
Organism: Struthio camelus; assembly: GCF_040807025.1. Taxonomy (NCBI): domain Eukaryota; kingdom Metazoa; phylum Chordata; class Aves; order Struthioniformes; family Struthionidae; genus Struthio; species Struthio camelus. The sequence goes on from NC_090946.1 coordinate 36,471,492, forward strand.
ACCTAAGATTTTGTTCTCATTTTTAACAAAAAATTAATTATGTACTGTTTTATTGGATGTGAATGAGTCTGGCCATTTTATACCAGACTATTAGCAGCTAAAGATAATACTCCTTCCTTGTGTAAACTCTGTTGATCCCAGCCACATCACAGCACCTCAACTGGCCAGTCTGAAAACAAAAAGACGACAGTACCATTTAGCTGCCTTACTATCTTCAGATGACATTTTAAATGCCAAATGTTGTTAATTATCACAAAGCCCACAGAGTGACTACCTATTGCTGCTTGCATTACATATTACATACAGGAATGTTGTTTGATATATCCCATCCCTGATTCTAGCAAAAACATGTAAGACCAAGTAACATGAGTTTCTGGATCATTTTTTTAAGGCAGTCTTTAAGGAGCGATGCACCACCAGCACAGATACTCAAAGCAGTGATTTTCCCTTTGAGAAATGATCATGTGTATCATGTCCTTTAATACTGACCACAGAAACTCAGGCTAACTTTGATGTGGTGCAGAGAATACAACCAGAGCAAAACCAACAAACCAAAACAACAACAACCCACCATCAAAGAAGTTTTCTGGGAAATTTTCATGATGAATTAGGCTAGCACCTAAAAAGCTCAGTCCTGGAGCAGCGCTCCAATGTACTAGACAATGGAAAACAGTGTAAAAAGTTCCTACTGCTCTGAAAAGCCTTTCAGTACAGGTCTGCTGCTGCATGTGAGAGAGGACTGCTCCCACTGGCAGTGCACCTTGGTGCCGTTCAAAGTGCTCTGGGTCACTGGGGCCACAGCTCCCAGTATCCCCCTAGAAATCACACCTGGGTTTCTACTTTTATCTTACTTGCAAACATAAAAATTACTTTTGCAGGATTCCAACCCAATTCTAGAAGGAGTTTCCCTGAGGATTACACAATTTCTAATTAAAACCTAGTGCTGCTTTTTTAATTGCTTATCACAATTTGTCTTTGGGTTAACAGAAATCCCAGTGAATTTTTTTTCTTCGGAAACTTATTCTTTTTGTCTAGAAATATTATTTGGCCTATTAGATTATTTGCTTTACAGACTACTTATGCTGTACTGTTGTCCTCGGTAAAGGAATTTAATGCTATTTTTTTAACATTAATTTGCACAGTTTTCCCCTCTCTCCTTAGAGGATTAAGGCAGAAAACAATACATTACTCCATGCATATGTTGCTTCCTGAGTGTAAAAATGGATTCCAGAATTAGAACAATAAACTTGATTCACTAATCCTTATCTACCTGAGCAATGTTTACTCAATTATCTATTTTTGAAGTGTTACTAAATATATTTAATGAATATAAAAAAGAAAGTCACTAAAGCAATTTTTATTTTATGAAAAATTTTCTTACCGTTAAAGAGAAAAAAAAAACTTGAAATTTTTCAAAAACAGGAGGGGGAAAAAATCTATTATTCATGTATATCTAGTTTCTTTTGCAATTTTTTCAATTTGAATATCTTATAGGCATAGTCATTTTTTAAATTATGCCAGAATTGACAGAGTTCTTCTAGTTTCTTTCTTCTTCCTATGATGGGTCATGAGTGGCTTTCTACTCATTAATCTTGTTAACTTGGTAAGAAATAAAATTCAAGTATTAATTGAAATTTAGCAGCCAGTCAACATGAGTTACGTTATAACTGTGCATTACCAGTGTTCCTTTGGTATCGGTAAATAACTTGCAACACCTACCAAGCTAGAAGCTTATGATTTTCCTGTTTGAATATAGATAATGTAAGCTGCAATTCCATTACCAAATGTAAAACAATACAACTGTGTAAATATTGTATACAAACAAAATAAACGTGTTTTGAATTTAAATCAGTTTCAAAAATCTATATAGTTATGGGCAGCACAAATTTGCTAGTGGTAAGGACATTTGTAGGCACATTACTGTAGTATTAAAAGAGCTTAAACAGACCGAATAGTTCTAGGCTACCAGTTAACTGCTTGCCTCTGGTTTTCCTTGCTTACATGGAACAAGCTACTTTTACCATTTGGTGACTGCAGTGTTGCGTAGATGGTAAAACAAACCAGACCAATAAAGAATACTTCCTACTAAATGCCCGTGAACTGCCCAGTAAATTGAGTGTGGAAACAAAACTTCTTTAACTTATAAAAAGGTTAACATGGGTGAGGCTTGAGACATCCTGACGGAGTCAAAAAATATGCATTGCATTTGTGTACGCTGGACTTAATCTGTAGATCAAGAAAAGATTATAGTCTTCAGCAGTGTCAGCTGATAGCTTTCACCAGCACAAAAGTCATTGTAAAAGAAAGCGAAGACAATAACAGAATTATTGAACCTAACGGAAGAGAGAAAATTGTAAAGCATACACACACACGGCTATGGCTGGAGTGAGAAGCCATTCATGTTCTCAGCATGAACCATAGATCATCTACTTTCTATGCATAGACCATCTACTTTCTGTGCATCAAGGAGTATGTTCTGCACATTCCAATATTTAAAAGAACTTCATTTCAAATGAAACCTATTTTTTTTCCCCCCTCCTCTTTTCACCTCACAGAAACTACAATGGAAAGGCCTTTGGTTGAAATATGACATGCGGGATGCCTAGCTTTTACCTTATCTGGGAAAACAGAAGCAAAGTAGTAAAAGTATCAACTCTGATACTGTTGATCTTTCCAGCAGATTTCAGATTAGCTGAACTGTGCTAAGCACAAGCAAAAAATTATGCTTACACTAAGCATGGTCAAGAAATTTCGACCATATGGGATCCCAATATCCTGCAAAGCCTCTATTATCCCAAATTAAATGCCAGGGCAGATCACTGATATACATAATATTTGCACTTAAAAATTCCCTTTTCATCTTTAAAAATTTAAGAATTCAACAGCCCTCAACAGAGTTATCACAAAATTAGCTGAAAAGGCCTAGGATGGGATGAACTTTTACAAGAGCATTCTGAAGTGAATTATTAACAGATGAAATTCAAATTTCTACATTTGTAAAAATAATTGAGCCTCATGTAACAATAATTTCTCTGAGAATTCCTTTATTTGTGCTTATTATGCTCTCCAAGGGGAAGGAAAGAAACAGAAATTTCAAGCACTGATCTGAAATAATTTTCCCCTTTTACATACATACTTGAATGACCATATGGCTATCCTGTCTTCTTACTAACTTTTTATTTTGTAGTGTTTGTATGCTTTACTGAAGAGATGCCATGCATCACCCCTGAGGATACAGCTGTGCTTCAGTTTTGGCTAATGAATTTGCTGTAGCATGCTGATTTTTTTCAATTTATTTACATTATTAGCAAAGTCTTTACAACACTGACACCTTCTGAAATAGAAAAATTCGCATAGCTTCAGCTTATGTCCATTTACCTCTTTAATAATTTTATTTAATGTAAATATTTAACATATAAAAAATACAAGAGATTCAATAAAATGAGTGTCAGGGTGCTCCCTATATGGAGGAGAGAGATTCACTCTGCCATGTTCTGCTCCACCAGCTTCTCCATGTTCTCTTTCAAACTAACCTTCACTGGCTGAACCACAGAGGACGGTAAGATCATTTACACTTACTTTTCGCTACAGCCTGTCTACCAAGAATTCACATGATCTTTTAAAATCCTCAGTAGAGAGACTTTTAAGTTGGTCCCAAATATTCTGATATTTTCAGTTATAGCACACAGCAGAACAGCTGTTTTATTCATATTCGTAACCATCCTTTTGTGGTGATCCTAAAAGCTGACTGAAGGAAAAAAATGAAGAAAAATCATTTTTCTTTCAGAGAAGTAGACAGCCAGAGACAAAGGACTACATTTTGCATAGTGAGATGGTAAGGGTTAGAGGAGCAGAGAGACACAGACAACAGTAATATACTGGAGAACACACAGGTCGGTGAATCCAGTCTCTTGCTGCCAAGCAACCACAGTCATAATTATCAGAAATTGTCAAGTAACATGTGAAAAAGTATTAGATTTCTCTCTCTTTCCAGAAACTTCAGTGTCTGCTAGCTAGGATATAGCATACCTTTTTAAAATACTGCACCTGAATATAGTCACGCTTAATTTTTCTCTATTTATTCATCTGCCAGCACCGTGCTTTATTAGTTCTCTTCCTGCTCTGGTACTTCTGTCTTCATGAATTTAGAGAAAATATAAATGCATTCTGCTCTCACTTCTCATTTTTCTAGGTTAAACATGCCATCCCCTTTTAGATCTTCCTTCTAATATAAGCCACTGTCACTCTGAGTGCCTTAGAAGCTATTGTTTGCTCTAATGAAATCATCACTTGAAAATGGAACAGATAGAATAGACCTTAACAGTGTAATGTAGCACTGAATTTGTATATTCCTACCCTCCACTGGAAATCCCTCCTTCACTCCCCAGAATATTTTAAGATTATATTCACCGTTGGTGATCTGGTAATCACCTACGTCGCACTCAATAAAATGAGAATTTTCAATATCACTACCCAATCTACACATGCAGATATTGGGTGGGAAAAAGGAGTAACAAAGGAAAGCAAAGAACTCATGCATTAGGTCTCCTGCAAATTATTTTTAAGTAAACAAATCAGACTTTATGAAACAGCGGAAGCACTAAATATTTAGATTCTCATAAACAATACTTGGCCATAAATAAGTAGTTATCCTTAACACTGATTTCTTGAAAAGCATGGATGAACTTTGCTGTATAGCAGCAATACTTTCATACTTCAGAGAGCAGTGTTGCCTTTGTTACTTGACCAGTAATTGAAGATGAAAGATAAAGAAATATTGGCAAATTATTACCTGACACAGCTATAAACTTCAAGATATTCCTTTTCATAAGAATAGTGGAAATGATTTTGAATTAATAGCTAAATTGAAACACCACTAAACCTACGTGAAAAATTACACTGAGATCAAATGAATTTGATAGTCTCTAAGAAAAACCAACAAACTTCCACTTGTTAGCACTACTGTGTAAAAATCAATTTAACAAAAGATGAAGAGAAAAGAGAGAGCACCTACAAAGAGCATACCCATTACACCAAGATTACATCTGTTAGATAAAAGGAATCATACTTTGTCAAGAGCTTCAAACAGAAGGACCTCAAACAAGATATTCAGGTCTGGCCTTCTCCCAGTTCTTCACTTTGAGTTAAGATTGCTGTTTCAGTTGCAGTCACTTGAACAATCTAGCGAGAGCTTTGGATCCTCAACAAAACTGTAAAATTTTCTATTCCCAAAGTATAAGAAACATTAAATAAATCCAGGTAATAGTCTAAGTATGTTTCTCATTTACAGTAATTTCAGAGTTGGCTGGATAAAGAGAGCATAAAACTTTGTAGCTAGAAGTATGGTCTTCAAATCGACAATTGTGTTTTAAAACTCCTCTCACAGTTCGTATTTTTTTTTCCTCTAACACTCATAGATAGAGTTGTGAAAGGATGAAAGATTTATTAAATGTGATGGAACTGAAACTGTCAGAAGAGATAGTCTTTTTACCAATACTCCCTACTACTTTTACCAATATTTCTTAAGCCAGAATTCCTTTAAACTGCCCTGTGAAAATTGTGTGATGCTATGAAGTAAAAGTGTTACTCAAAGATGTGACAGCTGGCCAGTTACTGAAACCTACCTGCAAGTTAGGTTACAATATAACAGAAAAAGTGTATGATTCAGGGGTAAGGTAAAGCACTATGAATCTCTAGGCTGCTCTCTTTGAATCCGCTTTAGCAATAGAAAAGTATTTTCATGGCTTTTTAGCTGTTTATGTGAAGTGCATTTTACAGTAGTAAGCACCTTACTACTAGACAAACATTTGAGGGAGAAGAAAAACAAAGCAGCACATCACAAATACCACAAAGCTCATTTTGTGCTCTGCCAAGAACTGGAAGGGCGTTAATGTGAAATTCCCTCTAATTTCAAAACCTCAATCACAATTAAGTCATTCTGACACAAATTGATTTCAGAAAGCATGAACTCACGCTATGCAGGTCTCCGGGGCTCCTTCTAGTACTGCGCTTTAAAATAAAATATAGCCCCTTTAACGGACAAAAGCAGATCTATCCTCAGACGAACGTTGCGACGGTGATGAAAGCAAAGAGCACTTATCAGCTGTCAAGAAAATTCCTTTCTCAAATTTATTAATAGTGGGGGGTTTTTTTGATGCCTTCGCTACATAATTTCATTGTTTTGTTAACAGCTTTAAGTCAAGTTTTATACAATACTACCTTAATAACATCAACAGATGAAACTGAAAACAGATTTAAATTCAAACTGACAGGCATGCTCAGTTTGCAAGATAGAAGCTAAATCTAATCGTTTAGAGGCCTGCCAACGTGCAAGTGCCTGATGTGTATCTGGCACACCTCATGTATACTGCCTACTTAATGTACGTAACAGAGCCGTCCCTCCTATCCATTGTGCCTTGTCGGCACAAAATAAGGTACAGAAAGCCAAAGAGAACTGCCTGATTTCTGCCATTATATCAACAATTTTCCTCTAGATGAATATCAATACAAAAGGTTTTAATTGGGCTATGTGTTTCAATCTTGCTTGAAAAAGGAAACACTGCACAGGTATTCCTTGGATCTTTCAAGGGAAAGGCAAAGTAGGGCTGATCAACAAAGGGTGCCAGTGATCTGCAGTTAAAAGTAGGGGGAATGCACTTTTCACAACTATAAAAAAGATGCAGAAATAATTGCCCGCCAATTTTGGAGGGTTTGTTCCCACCCCCCAAAAAATGGAGCTGCACTCTCAGTGGTTCCCTGTCGTCTTCTTATCCAGCCACATGTTCCTCTACACGTAGTATTTGTTTTCAGAACCACAGAAGATATGTGAAACATTACTCTTCAGATGATACAAACCTAAAACACTGAACACAACAACTGCTGGAAAAGATCTGAGGCGATTTAGTATACTATTTTGTTCCATATGAGGAACAAAGAAGGTTCAATTCTGAAAAGTAAAGTGAACAAGTGATGTTACATAAATCAGTATCACTTAGCAAGTCTTATATCTCTACAAGTGTTTTTGTTTTGTTTATATATATATATATATATTTACAAAATATAATTAAACAAGCACATACTTAGAAAGAAGTTAACATTACGTGGTTTGGATAGTATTGTGTCAGCATTTCTCTGTTGATTAAATCATGGGGTTTTTTTCCTCCTTAGATTCATCCCAGTAAAGGTCGTGTTTAATCTTTCTTGCTAATGCCTCAAATAAATTAATAAATGCTGTAAATGCACACAGATATTATCCGATGGGTATTAAATACATACAGATGAATAAAATAAAGATAATTGAGAAACAGCTATATCTAATCTCCATAAGCCTTAGTGTAGAATTGATCAACATCCACGCTCATATAAAGGCTTTGCTAAAATAATGGCCAAAGTAGGCCTACCTGGTGAACTGTGAATTCACCGTAGAAATTTAAATGTGAAAAAACACTCAAGATAGTGGCATGCAATCCTGCCACATAGGCCATGGCTGACCTCGGCTTGTGACCCAGTGACAAAGAAACATGGAAGAAGCAGTAGTGTATGCCACGTGCCTGCAGCTTATTCTGATTCCACAGCAGAAAAGGGGTATCAGAAAACCAGTAAGTTTTAAATTGGCCTGTAGGACATGGATCTGTGCTAATGGATCATGTAGCTATTGCGCATTAACACTTTGACTGAGTTACTCTAATGAGGAATGCCTTTCTTAACAAACTAACCTAGCTTCGTTTTTTCGAGAGTGTTTTTCTCCCCAGTTTGAGCCTGTGCTCATGGTCTGAGAAACAGGATTAGCACTGAAATCTCCTCAACCAGACTAACAATCTTGAGGCCTCGATCCTGACAGCACAAACACATTAACTGCAGCCAATGACAAAAGCTACTGCAGCAATCTCATTCCTAACTATGTTTAACTGAAACTCCATCTTATTAGGCTTTTTTTTTTTTTTTTTTTTTTTTTTAATGAAGAGCAAAACTGAGGAAACTGTCAAACTGAAGGATCTGGTGAAACATTTCTGTTTCTTCTAGAAATGTTTTCTCCATGCTTGACAGCCTAGACCAACAACCTATCTGCTGTTGTAAGTATTAGCCTCAAGAATGAATTTAAGAGATAGGATGATTCAAACAGGGTAGTACTCCATCTACAATTTCCAAAACATATTTTCTCCTTTCTCTTTTCTGTATGACGTTTGTTATTTCAGTGAATGCAAATCACTGCCCCATTTACAAAACAAACACATCAAGTGAACCTAAGTCACCTGAGCCTGACTACATGGAAGAAAATTTCTCTATTATTTTCAATAATCCAAATATAAAATCATCAGTTCTTTCTGCAGATATGTTTTTTTTCCAGTTGTTAACACTGAGAAAGTGCCTCAAGAAGCAGCCACTTCTTCAGACCACCTGGGGCTAACACCTCTGCAAATAGGCATAATTTGCTAACAAGTAAAGTTTCTGTTCTCTTACACCAGTCTCTCACTTTGTGGAAGTGTAGATTCTCCTTAGACATTAGATGGTGGAGAATCACTAGTCTGTTTTAAAAATAGTATTCCCTATGGTGTATTCTGAAATGTTCTGTCCACTTCCATTTTAAAAGAGCCCAGGGCAGCACTTCAACTATATTCCATCTTCCTTAGGACCTTAGTTCTGTGATATCAAAACAGTTTTTACGATCAGGACTTGCATGTTATTTGCTTCATTCTTATCTTTTACAGTTGCTATGATTAATGTGAGTAGAATGAAAAGCATTTCTCCTCCCCCCCCGCTCCCCCCCAATAATTGCTAAGTAGCTTTACGTTATCAAATTTTCTTCAGTATTCTGACTTCTTCTATTCCATTTTTTCCTCACTCTTTTTAGTATTTATTTGCATCTTATCACAACCATATGAGACAAATATTTGCTGATAGTTTCAAAAGCAGTTAATGTTAACCTATCTTCTGCTGCCAAAGATGCATATAAATAAAAGAGAAGCTGCAGAACTTTAATGGTTCTTCAGTCAAAAACTCTGCTGAAGGCATTTTCCTTTTTCAAGGATGGCTCAGGGGGCTGAACTTCCAGTGACACCAATGGGCATCACTTTGACAATATTCAGGTAAGATGCAACTGAGCAGCAGTAATATAATCTAAAGAGTCATTATGGGATTTTTTTTCCCCTTTAAAAATGCAGTACTATTATCTTTTGAACCTGTGTACTACTTTTCATCGACACTATAGAAAACTGATTTCTAACTCTTTTCTGGGGATAGTACTGGCACTATAGAGTTTAAATAACTATTAATGGTTTGAATCATGCTGCTTTTAGGCTTCCTTCTCAATTATATCATAGAGCAACGTCCTTAATAAATGTGATCAGTTTTAAATTATGCAGTTAATCCTAATGGAAGCTGTAAGGTATCAATTTCATAAAGCTGCATTGGGCAGTACATGAATTGAGTCAACTATGAATAGCAGCAAAAAAAGAGACAATTTTTGACAGTTTTGAGATTTCTTAAAGATTTTCAAGATCTCTCTGACAGCCTGTCTCCAGACTGAAGACTTGTACTTTCAGTAGAACTGTATGTGCATTGCTTCATGGCCTTATTTTTCATTTCTTTATATTTATAATAAGAAAAAAAAATCATATAAATACTTTCCATAAGCAAAGAAAATTAAAATCATTTTAAAATGTAGGATTCTTTACTGATAATGAACTTATGCAGGAAGGAATAAACAGGATAGTTCAAAAGAAGAACATGAGACTGGAAGGGATCACCTGTGTCATATGCTCCTGTTCTGTCCTACCACTGTAAACCACATTGTGTTCCCTCTCAGAAAAGGCACGTCACGTTTGTCACATGTATCACATCACTGCTTTTGAAAAGGTGTTCCAGAACCCTATACTCTGACAGTTAGAAGTGTTCCTCGCTTTCACAGCCTGAACTTATACTCATTTGTATCTGTGCCAGCATTGTTTCTTTGCTCTCATCCATTTCTAGTAATCTCCCAGTATGGTTTAGCTCCCCCTTGTCTTTGCTAGGCAAAAGCAGCCAAACTCTTTCAGATTCCTACTACAAATAAGCTTTCCTTTCCTCTACTCATTGTAGTGACTTAATTCCATGAATGTGACAACTATAATTTGTTTTTATTGATCATGATAGGCGTGACTATACAATATTCAGTATATGGTCCCACCAATGTCCTGTAAAAGTTGTCTTCATACTGCACCAGATCTTTCTCTGTCACAACTGACTTAAAAGCTTTTGCAAAAAATATTATTTGCTGTGTCCCTAGTGCAGGACTTTGCACTTTACACTAATGAATTCAATCCTACTTCTCTCTCTCCTACCTGTAAAATCATTAGATTTATTCCTGAATATTAATTCAGTCTCTCTCTGAATAAATGGATAATGTTTATCTAATTTTGTGTCACCATCACATCATTAACATGCTGACTAGCATTTTTTTATGACCAAGTTATTAACAATATTAAATAAAGTTAAGCCTCGTTACCAATTTTGAGGAGCCCAAATCATAACCTCCATCCAAATTTATCCTTCTATTTAACAAAATCCAGTGCTTGCCCTCCTTAAAATTCTTCCGTTAAGCCATATCTCAATTTCATCCAGTCTTCAAGTCATGATGGCTGGAAAAAGTCTGAACTTGTTCATGTTTCTGTTCAATTTAAGATGAAGCAACTCATGGCTATTCAGTCTAATGCATTATATATTATGCCCACCTCTTAAAATATGTGTTTGGAAGACATCAAAATGAACTTTATCATTTCTGATTTAGTGACTTCTGCAGAACACATCTGTTGGTTCTCAGACCTCAGCCTTACCATTATCAGTAGCATTTTTTCACCAGTCTTTGCATATAAAGTTCAAGTCTTCTGTAAGAACACAATTCCCAGTCATATTTAGCTTTCTAATAACTTTTTACCTAAATAAGTTAACCAACACTTAACTTTACTGTAAATTGTTATTTTAAGACTTACCTTCTCTTCAGGGTTCATCCTTCTAACCTCCAATGTTTTGTTACACAACAGCTTATGTTTGCATACTTATTCTCTATAAACAGGACAAGCCAGTTATACAAATATACAAATCTCTCCTAAACTGTCTCCTCTCTCTACTTTTTATTTTAAAGATAAGACATGCAGAGCTGAAACCTGAACGACTTGTATTTAAGTTCTCTAATAAAAATGTTTCAATCATGTTTAAATTTTGATACTGTTTCAACTTTGCCACTTTGATTTACTAAAAACAATATAATGTTGTGATGTAATCTTTCAAATTATACACAATTCAAACATTATGAATATCTGTAAATAGTATTTAAAAAAAATTCAATTCTACTGAACTGTGTAAACTCATTTGAAACAAAAAATCAGTCACCCTGACGATGAATTTAGATTGCGTCTCAGCAAACCCAAAACATTCACATATAATATCCTAATATAATCTCTTTTCAACAGAAAACCATGCTTCTGTCTTTTTTTGGTCAGGTAACAATGACTAGAAACATGCTCTTATCTTGATACAGGCATCTTTGCTGTTCCTGTAACATACATTACAGCTGAGTAGAGGCAAGAATTTTTCTATGGACACTTTAAGAGGTACGGGACTGCCTTTGGCTAAAATAATGAACAATTAAATTATAGAACTCATTGTCTCTGGATACTGTGAAGGCTGAGGCTGTGTACATTTCCACATGATTAAGAAAATTCATTCAGAATATGACCATCAGTAACTTCACCATGAACGCTTGATACAATATCTGGCTGAAGAAGTGTTTAAACTGCTGTGCAGAGTATATGTTATATATGATCTACTTTTTTTTTTTTTTTTTTTTTTGAAATCCACTACAGGTCCACTGCACCACTATAATATAAGTATCCTATCAACTTAGAAGATTTTTGTCTTGAATATTTCAGGTGGCTGAAGATCCATGATAAACTGGCATGCTCTTATTATATTATTCAAATAATATGCAAGTATTCATACTGATATCATTTCTCATTTTTCCTTCATTTAATCTCTTCCTCCAGTAAAAAAAAAAGGCAGGAAAATAAGTAATTATTAAAACTGCAAATAGTCATCATACAATATTTCACTTATACGTTTCTTTCACCTGATGTTTGATAAACTAAGGGGTGCTGGCTCCAGAAAGATGCCTATTATAAGAAATAGCACTCAGGAGAGCAATCTCAAACTAAATTCTCAACTTCAACAAAGGAGAAATGTACTCTATGAAATATTCCTGCCTGGCAGAAACAGAGCTATATCTCATTTATACCTTGAAAATGAGACATATTGTTTTTCTTTTTGCAACTTGTTTCCAGTTTTGCAATCAAGTACCTTCAGAGCAGTAAGAGTGGTCCTGGTGTAGTCTGAGAAGTTTCTTTTCCTTTGGGGAGCAGCAAATTTACATTACAGCAGTATGCAGGCACATTTCCAGAATGCTTGCCATCCAAAGCTTGCTTTCGTTAACTGCATTTCTTCCCCACCCTTGAAACCATTCAATCACTCCTGACTGAGAGGTGACAGTACTAAGTTGAGTCACAGAAGACCTTCAGCAGTCGGAAACTAGTGCCAACGAACTATTGGAAAGAAATAACTCTGGAGATACCAGCACAGTTACAGCCAAAGCCTTTTCTTATCACTCTCCTGTGACTTTCTCATTGCCAGTTACTGACAGATATTTGCAAAGCAAATTATTTCTCCTAACACTGCAAAGCCTTTTATGAGTGGTGGATGTTGATAATGGAAATAGCTGTTATGTATATTGCTCCAAAAGTGACAGAAGAAACACCTACAAACATTATCATCCTACACTCTTTTCTAGAAAAATAAAAAGATACATGAGAATTTGCAGGTTCTTGGATTGTGCACAACTATCATCTTCCTTTTAGCATAATAATAGTTGTGTATCCCTACAATTAAAGATAATTATAGTCTATAAAATTTATACAGTGATTAACCAAAACCAAGATGAAGCGCTGTGATGCCAAGACAAAGACAACCATCACTGAAGTTTATATTCCTTGAGCAGTTTCTCTTTCCTGTTTAGAATTTTTCCTCGTTCCATTTTTGCTGCCTTATGCATTACAGTACTTTTTACTTCTGTAATTCTGATATTCTCCAAAACCTGAGATATTGAAAATATCACATCAAATCTGAACGGCCTCATTATTTTATCCCAAGTATTACCAGGAAATGAGAATATTTTACAATTATGATCTAATCAGAGAGGCACATTTATCCCTAATTCTAGGTTGCTGCTCTTTGACTTATGTCCTGAAATAATAAATTTTATAATCCTTACAGATTTTCTCTCAACTAATGTAATTGTAGATACTCTTATTTTTCAATTTACACGTCTGATCCCTTTCTGAATACCTGCCTTCTATAAATTCCTGTAAATGTATATATTATTCCGGTTAGCTATGCACAGAATATAATGGTATTTCCATGCTAATGCTATTTTCTCCATTCATTTTAACATCCATTTCTAACACTGCACATAAAAAAAAAAAGATACACAAGCCTTTAGAGAGGGATATTTTGGACATCTTCCTTTATGAAAGGAAAGGACATTCTATTGAAACTTTCCACAAAATGACAAGACCACTACCAAATCAGCTTACTATTTAAGAGGGAAGATAGGAAAATACAGAACACTGAGCATCTGTGGAAAGGTATTAAATGAAGTAGCATATATTTCACATTTGCAAAGAGATAAAACATATAGCCTAAGGGATCAAAAGAAATGCAAGGCACAGGTTTCATAAAGCAACAGAAGATGTAAGCATACTTAAAATACATCCTCACACTAACTCCTATGTACGTTTGTTGAAAGAAACGCAATGAAATATGTAATTCAATCTCTTGTTTTAAATAATCCTAAAATACGGACTTCACAAACCTTAAATTGAAAAACAAAAAAGGTAATGTCATGAACAGAGGCTTCAAGATCGATATTTTTCATACCTTCTGTTTGTATTTGAGGTTAGAAAGCATGACCTACAATAGGTATTGATGTAATCAAGCAATATACAATACTTCCATCTTACTACATGACTAGAAATACGCAATTATCCTCATGTTTTAATTTGGAAAGATGTTTGCTTTGTTTTGGCAGGAAGCCTAGGCTTTAGGAATTTCTCATTTTCTCTAGAGCTGTTTGGCCTAAATTCAAAGCATTTTTTGCATGCACTGTCACTAGGTAAGTGCTTTTTTTCTTTTTCAATTTCCAGCCTCTCTGTGAAGAATGCTACTAAACACAGCTTTCACTGGAAAGTGTGCACTGCCTATTTTTCTCTCTATGACTGGAACAGAAAACAGACACACTATTTAGTGATTTATCTGTTGCTTTGTTTGGACAGGCTGGCTGAACAACTTTTAACTAATGGGTCAGTCAGTATCTTATATTCCCAGTACTTCTGAGTTTCTATTCATAGCTCTATGATTGGCTCCATAGGTTTTATGGCATTACATTGAATTAGTAAGAGCAGAAAAAATGCTGATTTTAGCTGATAAATTATTCATTAACACCCCATGATTGCTTTATTAAAACGTTTTTTTCATTTGTTTATAGTTTTCACAAGGGTACCTACTTGAAGGGGTCAGAAACAATGAAACAAATTAGCAAGCTGCATTTACAAGAGTGAACACTGTTAGTGCTATGCTAGCCCATTTCAAACAGCACACAAAAATCAATTGAAGTTAGTCAAAACATTTCTAATGAAATAGCTCTTTCAATTTTATTTAGCTGAAGAGAGGAAGAGCAAATACTAAGCTGTCTCTGAAATGACACAAGTTTGTCATTCTCATTCTTCCTAAAGATGAAGGATGAAAAGGGTCACTCATTTCACATTGCCATCTCTTGAACGCCTCAAAAATAAAAACAAATGCGGCTGCAATCCAAGAAGCAGAAGCGGTCATCCAAGAAACTGACAGTCTCTTTTGGGAATGAAAAATGATCGTCAGCATGAAAGACAGTGGGTGAAGAGATAAATCCCTTACCGTTCTTAGTTTGCCTGTCATCATTTACTTCTAAGGTCTGACTAGTTTGGGGAGATGTCAAGGGAGCAGCTGTCAGACTGAAGGCAACAGGATTGGGGAAAACAATGCAAAATTCCTATTAGAATCATGATTGATCATAACCTGTGCCATGCAACCAAATAAGTATAAAAATAGACAAACTAAAAAAGAGGAAGTCATGCTTTCATAGTTAAAAGCTTAACAATAGTTTAAATTATTAATCTAATACACAGTTGGTCAGAAACGTTCTGCTAAAATAAACTATCGCTGGCAAATAATGATTTGTAGATTCTCAGATCTCTTCTTTGAAGCATCTCATGCTTGATAAACTTTTAGAGAATGTAATGAAAACTCATTTAGACTCCAAATGGGTTTATAGTGGGGCCAAAGAGGATGGAAGCTGAAGAAATACTTGTAACATATTTACCCAGTCTTTGTCCTTCCCTACAATTCTTCATCTCAAAGTATCTAATAAATAAAGCATCAGTAATTATAATTTTCATTATTAAAGCTGAATAAGGAATGATGAGGATAATAAATATCACAAAGCCACTAATGAATTCCATTGGCTAGTTGAGAATACATTGTGATTTCCTACTTCACAGTCTTAGAGTCGACTGTGTCTTCTACTCAGAAATTGTTTGTGCACACCCGCTCAGTTAAGGAGGTGTCCCTTCCCCAGGAGTACAGTTGAATTCAGTCCATCAGCCTACCTGACATCTGTGGTCTAATACTGACTGAGTGCTCTCACATGGGTCTTTGGCTTGTACCTCTGGTATCTGGGATTTTCAACTGATGTCTAATTCAAACAATAAAGAGACCCCAAGGCTTTTTACTTCTAAGACAAAAAATGATTAGCTGCTTTCAATATGGCACACCAAAACTGTTTGTTTGTACACACACAAAATATTTGGAAGCTTTTTAGAAGATAAAGTCTTTGAAGCTGTGGTATAACTGCTGAACATTGTCTCTGAGTTTTCAGTACAATAAGCTTGAAGTGTTTACATCCGACAACTCTTTGCACTACTGAAGAATTTTAAGTCAAGAATTATTCATTTTCAAACATCACAAATTCCTTTTTCACTACATTAGGAAAACATGAACATTTCAAAGATGAAATGCAAATGACTTCTGAAAATAACTGTCAATACTTCCTAGCTTTACATAAAAAGCTAAATTAAGAAACAAAAAAAGTAAAAATGTACATATTTATTTACTTGTTCTAGTGTACCACCTACTGCTATTCTAATTGGTACTTTTTGCTGCATTCACCCCTCTAGAAAGCAGTATACTTCCTTTTTTGTTTCAAAACATTTTATGCAGACTACATTGCCAGCATATCAGGCAATTTTTCACCTTTATAAACATTTGATGTAAATGTGATGTAGCTTTGTTGATAAGCTGCAAAGGTTACTGAGCACTTACAAAGATAATAGGCTGATTATTAACATAATTTGTTAACAAATTGCTGTCACATATCATAAGCACACCTTGTTATTATCAGACCCATTCTGCGCTTTCAATGTTTGAAAATATTCATTGCAACAGACCTGCAACCACCAAATTTTTGGTTCATCCAGGAAATATTGCTGAAAGCACAAATACAAATGTTTCACTCCTGCCCTGAGCCTACGACCTACTTCCCTTACCTATTAGCAGTGCAGAGCCTACGAGGCACACTTGAGTAATTCTATTCTGTTTGACAGCAAGAAACTAGTATGTGCAAATATTGAACAATTTATCCTATTGGTCGCAAAAGTATAAATGTTCTCACTTACCTTTCACCAATGATCTTCGTGTAATTTGCAAGCTTTTCTCACAACTGATCTACAACAGACTGAAGCTCACTTACAAGAAGCAAACACGGAAAAGAAATAATGTTACAGCAGCTGGTCAATGACTGAACCAGTCAAAAGCAACTTTTAGTCCTGGCTTAACCATTAAACGCTCCATCAGACTTGAAGCTTAATCAACAGGAAAACAAGCAGAACCAAGCAAATGCATCAGAATCGGACTTTATCAAACAAAAGCAAAAATGGCAAACGATCACAGAAAACCTGGATAAAACTTCCCAGGAATCACTATTAGAAAATGTCCCAATTCTTATGCAGCTGTTGCTCATACTACACTTGCTATGTATTTCAGGTTTCAATTCAAAAAGTAATCATATCTAATACTATAAGCTTTCAGAAAGACAAAGCAATAACAAGTGAGAAGTTATTTTAAAATATTACATATATTTCCTTGGGAAAACATAGGAGCGCAAAGCTTTCCACTTGCAGAGTTTACCAGAAAGATGCGGGAAGAATCTTCTCCTCCTAAAATCTAGAGACCACTCTTAACAAAAAAATGTACAATTCTAGAACTGTTCTTGAAAATTAGTTTTTCATTTTAACAATTTTTATAACGAAACTACTCTGAAGTGTAAATGGTATCTAGCTTTTAGTTTTCAGACAACATTCTCTAATTCTCTGCAATCTGTCTTTGAGTTGAGTAGCTTTCCATTAACCTTATTCATTTTTCAATCCTTGACCTAAGAAGCTACATCAGTAAAGTTTGCTGGAATGTTTGTCAGCACTAAAAATAGTTGTTCTGATTTGCTCAGAAGCCACACACAGGACAGCACAGGAGAAGAAACAAATTCAGTTTTATAGTTTTTTCTCATCGTAGAAGACAAGCCTTGCAACTCTCCTATGAAAATCAGGCCCTTGCTCAATAGCCTCTGTCTGAAAAAGAAGAGTTCTTCTGAAGGGAGGGCTCTGAAACCCAGCAAGCCTTACTGGGAAAGAAACATTAACATTTAGCTCTTTCTTCAATATTTCATCTGATAAGTAACTATTTCCCTCTTGGTAAAAACAAAATAAAAAACACAAAACAAAGCACTTGCCATACTTTTTCCAAAGCCAGATCCCACCTTCCAAAAGCAAAAATATTTCTTCAAGCTGCATGGGGAATTTTATTTCCTCCAGTCTTTGCTCCAAGATTTATTCCTGCAAGCTTATTTTTTGGTAAAGGTTCTCTGCACATGCCCAGATCTAAAAATCCAAGAGATGCGACAATCTAATCTCTTAGTACATAAAATGATCTTACTATTCCTGTATTAGAGTAGCATTTTATGGATCAATTACTATGTCAGTTTGTCAATATGTTGACCGCTCTTAATTCTTTCCCTTAAATTTGATGGCTTCTATCATCCTGTTTATCAGGTTTCTTTGAAGCCCTCTGCACCTAGGATAGTTAAGTCCTCTTGGATTCTCAGCCTCTCACAGTTTTGAAACACCATTTTAGACATTGATTTCTTAAATTAGACTTTCTGCACGTTTTTTTTTTAATCTAGGAAAGAACTTGCAACATATACTAAGAATGAGGAGTAATGGAAGTACAGATAAACAGATTTGATTTTGACTATATTGTGAAATTTGTCACCATCGATGCTACAACATCCAGATTTTTATCTTTCTGAGGGGTCAGTCATGTAACCAGCCACCATGTAACATGGCTGGCTTTTTCAGGCTATTTTATGCTTATAAGCCTTCTAGATATTTGTATTAAAAAGAGAGACTTTTGCACTTTGTTGGCCATTCAGACATCTGTTTATGAAAATAAAGTAGAATAGAAAAGTCATGTTCAGAATACCATGAGAGAATTTATATGAGAGGGAGGAAGAGTTAATGACATAGAAATTGTGTCAGTGTGGTACCCAAGCTATTCCGTATTGTTCCTTAAAGGGCTTTAGGACTAGTAAGGACAATAACATCAGGAAAGTAGAAGGCATAATAGGAGGATTACAAAAATATCATTCTGCATCTTTCTATATCTGTTCCTTCTTTTAGCTGCTGATTTGTAACATGCATTGAGAAATAACAAATAAACATTTGCTCTGGCCTAGCAGAAGGAGCATTAGGAGGGAAGGGAGTCTGGGCTTGCTGTTCATATTTCTTATCCTTTTTCACTTTTTCTGGCTGAATGCTTCTTCAGAAAGTTGGAAAGTGGCTTCAGTGGTACTGATATAGTGAATGGGAAACAAAGCTAATGCTTTTCTTCTTCATTTTCAATTTTTTATCCAGGGAATATAAATTAAATAACATTCATCTGGGGAATATAAATTAAATAACACTTTTACATCACTATTTTTACCACTTTTTTTTACTAGGAAATTGTTATTAGTGCCATGTACTCTAATTGAAACATGAAATGTGAGGATTTATCCAAGTCAACAGTTACTGACAGAAATAGAAAAAGAGCTCATATTCTCAACTAAGTATTTTCTAATGGAGTTGCAGATGCTATGAAGCTTTTATAAATTCCAATTTTTTGGAATTTAGTGTTATAGGACTCTGAACCACATCTCCCCACTGAGGAGAAATCACAGGATCCTCAGAAAGATTTCTCCAACCCTCTCCCCCCTTTTTCTGAGGTTAGTTAAATTTTCTGATGCAGCTTTCTTTCAAATCAAACCTCCTAAAACTCACAGATTAAAAAAAAAGAACATTTTATGAAAATTGCTATCACCTCTGGGATGGAACTGAAGGTGAGAAAGAATAGAAGAAGGATCTAAAAATAACTATTAATATCTGTTGGTTAGCATTTCACCTGCATTCAGATGTCCAATTTCCACAATCCAGATCAGGGCAGGGGGTGCAGAGCATTCTGCAACTCTAGCAGTGTAATAATTCGGGTTTAGATCAGCTCTATCTTATTGCTTTTACATAATTCAGCCTCATATTCATAAAAGAGTTCCCCCTGCCAACTGGCTCCTACAGTGTAAAAATGCCTTCTCTCACTGCTTTAGTATTTGTTCACTCAAAGCTCACAAGTTGATTGAAAAGGGCTGCTGCAGATCAATAGAGAAAGTGATACACTGAGGTTTCCTACTCCAGGCTCTGCCAAGGAGGTATTCAAGAATTATACATTTAGTGCCTTGAGACAGCTTGTGGCAGCTCTCTAATTCTCTTGTCTAGATCACTTTAATTGTGTTTCAGAGAATGGAAGTGATCCATTGTTAGGTTCACAGTGTGCAACCGCAGCAAGGTCTAAAGCTGCACTGCTGGTCTGATTCATCTGAAATGGCTGTAGGGTGACAATAGCTCTATTCTTCACAGTGGGTGATAGTAGTCACAGCTTGCTTTAGTCACAGGCCCAAGCAAGAATTCAGAACCATGGTATCTGTGGTATGCATCAATGAAGAGTTTAAGGCGACCTAACCTTATACAGGGCTGGCCATAATTGCTTAATAAAAGAGCTGTTTATTAAAACAACTTAAACAACTGAATTCTGTCATACTGAATTGAACAACCTGTGAAATTTCTGGTACTTCATATTTTTATGCACCTCTGCCTTCTTTGTGTACTTGCACAGCTTATTTATGGAGATAAATGCAAGAAGATAAGCTACGGAAACATACGCTTTATTTATCAATCAGCTGCCTTATTCATCAGTCAAATATTAGTGATTTACCATGTATTTTTAGCTACATCACCTAGTAATAAATGTTTCACTAGAATTTATTGTAATATTCCAAATGCAGTTTTAAGCAGCTATTTCACATAATATACATTCTTACTAGTTTTTATTTTCATCTCATACTGTCCTCATTACAGTGGTGGTCAACATAAAGAAAGCATATGGCTTCTTCAGGCAGATGTATGTGGTCAAGTCCAGTAACATGCTTAAAAGTAGTGCTTTCCCCTGCTACAAGGCATGCTGTCTTAAAAAATAAACACAACACATGGACAAGTGGACACAGACCACCAATACTGAGAATAAAGGAAGAGACAGATAAATACTTTTAATTGCAGCAGTATCCAGAGGGGGACAGAAGCAAAAAACAGAACCAAGAAAAGTACAGGTATACGTGTGCGTGTGTGCCTGCGTGACGGATTGTGAGCATATTGAGAAATTAATATTTCAGAACATTTAATAGATTTAGAATAGAGTTTAGTGAAGAAAGAAATAAGCTTAGTTTTATTTTAGCTAAACAATGTTATCCATGCTTAATTATTTTTGTTCCTTACATTTTAAGTTGCTCCATTTACAAGACTGATGGTTGTCTAACAAGACTGGCAAAAAATGCTAGAATTGAGGGGATGCACCTTCTCTATGGCCTCTGTGTTTATATATATAGGGATCTACAGAAAAACCACAGAGTTCAACATCTTATCTTTGAGGGAAGCACATCTACTAGAAAAATAACTGCATGTTCTAAATAGCAAACTATCATATAAAGCTCATCCATTTATCATAACATTTATAGGGAAAAACAGTAGGAGTAAGTACTGTGGTCATAACATAAATGTGGAAGGTAGGCTGGAACTTGTTCTCAGGTTAATGTGGTTTGGAGAGAAGAAAACAGTGACTGAAAAACTTGCTATTCACTCCTTACACCATAGATATCACTTTACCGTATCAATTCCGCCCCTTTGCTCAAGCAGTAGCAACTAAGCGTATACCTCATAGACTCAGAAGAGTCTCTGGCTTTTATTTATAAAGCTGTCTGGGACATTTACCAAGCACCAGAATTGTAAGAGACTGGAATTTCAACAAATACAAGTACTGGCAGGATGCCAGTAAAAACAACAACAGTAACAACAACAAAGCGCTGAGACAAGAGCTGCATTGGTATCAATAATTTAAAACTGGGGAAATTCAAACACTGCTTTTTGCTGCTGGTGAGAAAGTGCAACTCTTTTATGCTTCTCTGTTATATAGTGTTCAAAGTATTACAATTATTTCTATCAAAATTTTCCTTTACAATAAGATCATTTTATCACATATATGGTCTTGGCATATACTTCACCTGCAAAACAAACTGCTGCTTTGAGAGCAGCACATCACACACTTCCCAGTTCCACGGGGATGCTACTAATGAGGATGAGTGCCTAGCTGTAACATATGCTACAGCAGCCCCATGTCTTCCGTCGCAGTGACAACAAAAGCAAACGGGAGCGAAAGTGAGTGAAAGCAAGTTCTCTAGGACAGCGGTCAGAAGCTTGTGTTTCTGATACAGCTGGATCCATCAAGAACACAATGTAGTATCTGATTCTAACTAAGAAGGAAATTTCTCTTTGCTTAATAGAAAAAATATAACAAGTATGTTCAATACAGAGATTTATATATAAAACTATAGGATTTTCTTAGTAACCAGTCACTCATGAGAGTTGTAATTCTTTGGTCCAAGAGATCACAGGACCATATAACAAATAGAGCCTGTAGCTAAATATTCCTTTCAAGCTTCTCCACAAAATCAAGGACCCTCATGTCTTCAGATTAGGAAAAATTCACATCTTGGAACAATTATTCTGGTAGTTAAAGGGCAATCGTGGAGAGTAAAAGTAGATCAAGTGTTTTTCTTTTTCATCTTCAGGAACAGGACGTGACATTTATGTAAATATATCAAAGCTTTAAGGACATTATGATAAAAGCATGACATTTGCCAACATTTAGGGCATCGTCTGTGTTTAAAAGTTTCAATTTTTTGATCAACATCAACCACATCATATTAGATATGGTAGTCATGTAGCAGAAGCAACATCTTTAATTTACAATTGGTCACGCGCAGGCTATATTTGTATTTTGGCTTAAAAGTGATGTTAAAATTGGTGTCAAAACATATTCCATAGTAACTTCACTGTCAAGTAAACCTGTAGTCTGAAAAGTAAAAGCATGCAAATGAGTCAATAGACCTTTTAGTTTGTGAATAGAGTGTACTTAATAAATTACACATGGTATGCATAATGCACACTATACTACATCATTGCTGAGGATGACAGCATTTAGGAAATGTAAATAATATTTAATTAATGGAATTAAATTTAATGTAATCTAAATATGCAAATAAATATTGCTACCTCTTCGACTGTGCTTGATATATAGGTAGGGTTATTATAAAGAGATTGAAATGAATGTGGTCTTAATGCAATTTCATTTAAGTGATATTGCTGCTTGGGGTTTGTAGAACTGGCTTAGATATTTGATAATATTAGCGATATATTGTTGGGAATTATACTATTGTTTGAAACATCACAAATTGGCAGGCAAGACCTGTCTTATGTTCAATTAATGTCAAATAGTTTGCTTACAAGCCAAGTACATCAATAGAGGCATCCAGTTCCTCTGATAATTTGGCAAGTATGATTTTTGTCAGGAAGCTACAGGTGTACCACTGACAAATTTAACAGAATCATACAGAGAACGTGCCTAAAATATCAGGTATCTCCATACAGGTAACTAGCTTAGATCATGGAGAGGGTATTTGAACAGACTCCGTGCAAGAGTCTTGCTGCCATCAGTCTTGCTGTATCAAGTTTCAAAAGACATGTTTCAAGTTGTCAATGTGGAAAAACAATCCGAAAAATTTGTGAGTAACCTTGACAGGCTGCTGAAAATATTTAAGTGATCTACATAAAGACAGAGTATCTTTTCTTTCTAAAATGACAATACCAGCAGACTACTTTCAAAAGCTTCAAAATTTGCCACTGATAATTGAGTATTGCCAGATCAGAACTCGTCCCACTAACTCCTATGCTCTTCAGTTTGCGATCAAGAGGCAAAGTTTCAGAAAGATGTTTGCTGTCACCGTACAAAGTAAAAGATTAAAAAAACCTAACCAAAATCCTTCATTGAACCAACACAGAGATGACGTTACATGGCATTACATGGCATGGCTGCTTAACTGACAGCACACATTTGAAGAGACGGGACTGGTTCCCGTTTTTAAAACCACCAGGCTTCATAAGCCTCTGCATAAGCAGTAGTGCCACCCTCTGGGAAAAATTACTTTTTTCACAGTTTATACCTTGATACACAAAAGAAAAGGCATTTCTCAATATTCGCTCACATACTGAACACAATTCCTGAACTTCACACTGAACTTGAGAATGATGAAACATCAAGGAGGTAAAACTCCTCGAGACAACACCTCTTTTGCTACAAAGGAAAAAAAAAAAAAAAAAAACCTACATCAGTGTTTTATTCCAACGCTACTTTCAACTAGCTAGTGGCTACGCTACACCTAGCTAGTAGCTACTGTTAACAGAAAGAAATTCCTATAGGAGGAAGATCTGGAAGAAATGAGCCTGCTTCCAAGGATTACCTGCTGTACTGTAATTTATAGGTGAAG